>NC_136059.1:2056957698-2061957698 GCF_964261635.1 Lissotriton helveticus | reverse complement strand
ACAGTGTGAAGCTTTCCCCACATACCTGGGTGGATTGTGTTGATTCTTTTTGCAAGGCACTGAGTGATTGGGTGAAGGACAGTGATGTGACTGTACAATTTGATAGCACAAGGGCACATGTTTAGTCTTTGTTTTACAGAGCTATGCGAGTGTTCTGTCCCCAGGAAGCTTGCTAGGGAGGCAGACCGCTGGGTCAGCACCAGGGTCCACCAGAAGGTATCTGGGGGAGATTCAGCCAAGGGTGGGCAGGATCCCCAGCAGAAGAAGGGGAGGGGTCAAAAACAAAAGTATAGAGTTCTCTAAAGGGCCCCAAACTAGTTTCAAGTGTCATGTTTGCCAAGCCCTTACTGAAAAGAAGAAGTGGTTCCCTACAGGTACGTCTGCAGGGAAGGGACCCCTGAAGTGTTTTGAATATAATCAGGAAGGCCACTTCAAGGGGGATCCCAAGTCTACTAAGCTGGCACAGCCCTCCACCGGTGGCAGTCACTGAAGATGGCTAGTGTAGCGCTTGGGGAGGAGTTGGTCTCATCTAGTGGTAGGCCTACACCTAGTGTCCCTGGGTGAAAGTGAAATAGTACAGAGAATCCTCATGCCTGACAAAATTAGGAAGTACAGCCAGTGGGTTACCATTAATGAGCAAAGGGTGGAGTGTCTGAGAGATACATAAGCCAACATGACAACTATCCAGTGTCATCTGGTGTCTTCAGAGCAGGTAGTTCCTAACATGGTCCACCAAGTTGTTGTTGCTGACTACCAAGAGAGTCAATGTTTCTTGCTCAGGTTCCCTATGAATGAGGGGGGCGGCTCAGGATCCTAGAGGGTAGCTCTGAGTTCATCCATTCCTATGGATTGTCTGTTGGGAAATAACCTGTAGCATACCGCCAGAAGGAGGTGGCGCTCAGGTCACAAATGGAGATGTTGGGGTTGCCTGAGTGGGTGTGCCGGACCACACGGTCCATGGCAGCATGTGAGGGTGATCAGAAGGGCCTGGACCTGAAATAATGACCCAGCTGCCTGCCAAGAAGAAGAAGGGCAAGGGGCTAGGTAACCCTCTCCTGAAATTTCCATGGTCAGGTGGAGGCTGACCCTGGGAGGGATGCCCTGGAACCTACTGGGGGAGAAGTAGCTGAACTGGGGAACCTGCCTGAGGTGAACCATTGGCAGCAGGACGGAGGACCCTCTAGGAAGGAGTTCTGCACAGCGCAAAAGGAGTGCCCTACTCTTGTGGGTCTTCAGCGGCAGGCCGAGGCCCAGGCAGTTGGTGACATCTCTGGCCAACACCTGGTACAATTCGGAAAATGGCCTCCTGTATAGTGTGCCTAAGGTTCCTTAGCCTGGTGTAGCCCGTGTGCTGGTGGTTCCCCAGCGCATCAGAACCTTCCTACTGGACTGGCTCATGATGT
Source organism: Lissotriton helveticus (assembly GCF_964261635.1). Taxonomy (NCBI): domain Eukaryota; kingdom Metazoa; phylum Chordata; class Amphibia; order Caudata; family Salamandridae; genus Lissotriton; species Lissotriton helveticus. Next base: position 2,061,956,295 of record NC_136059.1, on the reverse strand, counting down.
GCCACGGGCAGGTCTTTTGGAGCAGGACAAGACCTTTATAAGGCTTGTAACCAACTTTTATTGGCCCCAAATGAGGATGGCCTGAGATGAGTTCTGCAGGTTGTGTCCAATCTGCCACGCGAGTGGCATAAGAGGGGGAAATTCAAAGCCCCCTGTAAAACATTTCAGTGTCATGAGCAACCCTTTCGAGTGGGTGGACATTGACATTGTGGTGCCTATTGATCCTAAGACAGCCATTGGCAGCAGGTTCATTTTGGTGGACCATGCCACCCGGTACCCAAAAGCTGTTCCTTCAAGGACAGTGACTGTGCCCGCCATGGCCAGGGCACTGATGAGGATCTTTAGATTAGATTAGAAGTTTGTAAAGGGCCTGATTACTCCAATGGAGTGTCCCCGCGCTAAGAATTCACCCTGTTCATCAGTTAGAAACACTCCAGCAGCTGCCTCACTGCTAACCGGCCTAGGATATCCTAAAAAAACTAGTTTTCAACGTCCAACAGAATAGCACTTCTGAGAGCTGCATCCTGAGATCCAGTGGAAGCTGGCTCCACATTTTGCTGCAAGAAAGCCAAACGATCTTCCTCCCAACCATGCTCTTTGCACTTTTGGGATAATCAGCCTAGCTGTGCCCGAAGACCTGAGATTCTTAATAGGCCTACAAAGTGTAATCAAGGGAAACAGATAGCTAGGGCCTTTCTCATTAGAAATTCCTGATAGCCTGGCTGATGAGGGTTATGAATCCGACACCGGTCCCAGGATGCTTGTCTCCGGTCCAGGGAAGATATGGCTTGGCAGTTCGGGCTGGACTGTTCCCATGAGGCACATGGTCAAACTGATTTGCATATGGCCATGTCTGAACTGGGGTGGTGGAGTGAGCTAAAGAATGATGATGGATTAAACCCAGATCAGTTGACTGGGGGTGAGTGTTTGATTTTCTCTAATGCTCCGTCCATCATCCCCTATGGTATCGCAAGAAATCAAACATAGCAGCATGGCCAATTTAGCTGAGATTTCCTTCAAGGAAAGATATTTGTTAGGCTGCCAAGACAGAAATAGATTGAGGACCACATTGACATCCCACAAGACTGAGTAGCGCGGCTCAGGCGGTAAGGATAAATGAATACCCCTCAAGAACCGACAAACAAAAGGATGTTCACCCACTGGGGTACCCTCAACCAGGCAGTGGCCCGCTGAAATAGCTGAACGCATAGCCTTAATGGTTCGGTACGCTAGACCGTCCGTCGCTAATTCTGCCAACATTTTTTGAATGGGAACAAGGCCTGCGACCACAGGATCCAAATCCCGTTGAAGACACCAAAGTAGTCACTTCGTCCAGGCAGACTGATAGCGTTAAGGTACTGCTAGCCTAGGCCTTTGATAAAAGGGCATAGCCGGTCTCAAAAGGCCTGGGAGCGACCAGCATCGCCTGAAAGCCACCATGCCATGAGTTGGAGAGAACCCTGGGCGATCAGGCGATGCTGCTCCCCGTCCGGAGTCAGAAGACGATGAGGAAACAGGGGGAGTAGGATTGGAAAATCCCAAGAAAGTTCCAGAAGAATTGGAAACCACACTTGATAACTCCAAAGCGGTGTCACTAGCACCACCTCTGCCTTCTGACGGCAGACCTGAGCCGCCATTCTCACAATCATGGAGAACGGAGGGAACACATAACTCCTTTTCTGACCCCACTATTGCAGAAAAGCGTCCATTGCCTGCACAAGAGGGTCCGGCCTTCAACTAAAAAACCTCGGGAGATGATGGTCTAGACGGGAAGCAAACAGATCTATCGAGAAAGGGCCCCAGAGGCTGCCCATCCACTGAAAAACCTGAACATCTAGCTTCCGCTGGATTCCCGCAAATGCCGGGAATGCCCGGCATTCCCTGGTTGGATTGACCCGGCAAATACTCCGCCATTACGGAAATGTGGTGCTCCAAACAAAAGCTCCAAAACTCCTCCGCCAAGTTCGCCAGAGCCTGTGACCGAGGGCCCCCCAGGTGGTTGATGTAACACACCGGGGAGACATTTTCCATTTTCAGTAGGACGCATGAGCGAAACCTGTCTCTTGTCCAACACTGGACCACAAACTATCCTGCTAGAACCTCCAAACAGTTAATGTGTAGCGCTTGTTTGTCAAACGACCAAGCGCCTCCAGTAGAGAAATCGCCGCAGCGGGCTCCCCACACCGACCTGCTGGCGTCAGAATCTATTACAATGTCGGGAGCGGCCCCGAAAATGGACCTGCGATTCCAGGCGTCCTTGTGGGAGAGCCACCAGGACATTTCCTCCTTGACCTCATCTGACAGAGGAACCATCTAGTCGTAAGTCAACCCTCTACAGAGATGATGCGCTTTCAGGCGCTGCAGTGCACGATAGTGCAGGGGCCCCCGAAAGATTGCCTTGATGGATGAGGAAAGCAGCCCCACCACCTGGTCAATCTGATGGAGGGAAATGTGGGTATTGGAGATGGTCTGTTGCAGAAGATCCCGAATCTTGGCCATCTTGCAAGAGGGGAGACTCAAAGACGCATGGATCGAGTCCACCACAAACCCTAAGAAGACTATGTTCTGAGTCGGGAGGAGAACTGACTTTTCCCCGTTGATAATGAACCCCAAGCCTTGCAAAAGGGAAACCGTCTGCTGCACTTTAAGGGTCAGTCTCTGAGGACATTTCGCCATGCGAAGGATGTCGTCCAAATAGATAATCATCTGAACACCTTGGCTCCGCAGGAACTCCACTGCTGGGTGGAGGACCTTTGTGAAGCACCAAGGTGCTGAGGATAGCCCGAACGGAAGGATGGTAAATTCGTAAACCTTTTATCTCCACTGGAACTGTAGAAAATGGCGGTGCGGGGATGGATCGGGATGACCAAGTATGCTTCTTTGAGATCCAAACTTGCCATCCAATCGCCCGAAAGGAGAACATCCCGTAGGAGATGGATCCCCTGCATTTTAAAGTGCCGGTACATCAATCACCTATTGAACTCTTTTAGGTTGATGACTTGTCGCCGCCCCCCATCGGCCTTCTCCACCAGGAAGATATTGCTCATGAATCCATGGGGATGCAGATCTGACCAACAGATTGCCCCGTTGTGTAGGAGCTCTGAAACTTTTTTGTCGACCAAGTGTGCATCGTCCACGGAAAAACTGATGGGATGAGGAAGACCTGCCTGACGGGGTGAATCATAAAACTCGATGTAAAAACCCTGAATGGTCTGCAAGACCCATGCATTGTTTGTGACGGCTCTCCAGGGCTCTTGGAAGGCCACCAGCCGACCCCCAATACAGACTTGAGAAGGAGAAATGAGACTTACCGCTTGGCGTAGGGCTGCCTGCGCTGTTCTTGTAGCCCCCGCGGCCATGGAATCTTTGCCCTCTGATCGGGTAAAAATTGGTGTAATTGGCAGTAGTGTTATACTGTCCCCGCCCGGAGCCTTGTCCCCTACCGGGATTGTGCTATCCGCCACGGCCGGTCACGCGGCTCCTGCCACAAACTGCCCCATTGGAAAAACGAGACTGGAAAACCCGTTTGATGTTGGACTGGGCCTTGTCGAAACTAGTGAAAGTGGCCATGAATTTCCACAGTTCCTTTACAAACGGGTCTCCGAAGAGGCCCCCTTGCACCACTGCTCCTGCCTCTGAGGACACCAAGTCTCCCAGCTTAGGGTCCAACTTGATTAAGAGTGAGTGTCTCCGCTCAGTCGAAAAGGCACAGTTGGCGTTACCCAGAAAGATAATCGTCAGCTGGGCCCAATTCGAAAGAACGTTGGGAGATATGCTGGACCCTGTCACCTTCGCCTCCTCTGCTATATCCAACATTTTTGTCATTGTCCCTACCTCGTCTAGGAGCGTATCCTGACAGGAAAGCCAGGAGCGGTCTATACCCTTACGAGGATCTTTCATATATTTGGCAAAGAAGGTAGCCATATTGGAGTCAAGCTCCGGTTTATAGGCCACCTTCCGGTCCAAGGTTGGATGAGGCCCCTCGGCCCTCAAACACCCCCTGGCATCCTACTCCAAGGGCTTGCGGAGGCGACCCGCCACAAACTTAGCCACTTGGTCCCCAGGTGCCCAGGCCGCCGACCGTGGATGAACAATCTCATCCGGATCTAGCATACCCGAGGAATCCTGTGGTAACTCGGTGGCAGAACTGGGCGGTCGCCAAGACCGCGAAGACCTGTCTTCATCATCCGTATCCGCTGGCGAATCTCCATTAGGCGATGGGGAATTCGGGACAACGGATCAGGCCGGGGAAGGCCCAAGCGGTGGGACGGACATCTTTGCGAGAAACGCGCTCTTAAGGCGGTCAAAAGCATCCTTATCCACCCCCTGCAACTCCCCGGGCCCTCCTCCATGCAATCCTTCTTCGGTACTGAGGGAACCTCCCCCTGGGGCAGGATAGGCATTGGACTCGGGGGGGTCTAAGTGTGAGTATGCCAACTTGGCGCATTCCACTATAATGCGGTTAGATAGACGCACCTCCATAGGCCCTACTACATCATTCACGCATTTAAATATAGACTCATCCACAACCTAGAAAAACTGGCCATCCAGAGGTAAGTACTGGAGCTCCTCCTCCTCATAAAACTCCTTGTGGCTCATATTTCAAAATTACGCATATTACAACAAGTAACTATAGCACGGTATCCCTCTGACTGTGGGAAACCGTCCCCCCATTAGCTAGAAGGGAAACTGCCAACTGGGAAAAGTAACCCTTTAATTCAGATATGGGCAGCCTGAAAAACTGCAAGGTTTTTAGGGAGGAAACCCCGTAATAGAGGCTGCACCCGCCTCAAGCGCGCTGGCCCTCAGGGAACTGACGGGGCCCAACCGCCACCCAGTGCGCTAAATGCTCACGGGAGCATGGTGCCAAAGAAAAAACCTGCCCGCAAGCGATTGACGCGGCAGCGCCGCAATACGGACACCCGCCGGGGCGTGCAAATGGATGTATGTCAGTAAACGCGATCATTTTGATCGCGGTACTTTACAACGCGGTTTTCACAATGCAAGTCGTTACAACGACTTGCGTGGGAGGGCACTGGATTGTGGAATAATTTAATTTTCTATCCCAACTCCAGCCCACGTAACAGTAGGGAAGGTGTTGAAATAGAAAATCAAACTATTCCTTAAGCAAGAGCGCCATCCAGCGCAAGCCGTAGTAATGACTTGCGTTGTGATCGCTGCGTCGTAAAGGTAGCGCGGTGTAAACACCACGTTGTAAAGGATGTTTCCCGTGCAAATGTTAATTAGGGAAATACGGACCCCGAGGGGGGGCGTTCAGAGGAGACCAACGAGACATGGGAGCTCCCCCTAGCGGTTCAAATGGGAGACCACCATCAAAGGGAACGGCCGTGAAAGGAGCGAAAACGCTCCCGTGGCCGGAGGGAACCTAAAATAGAAACCAAGCCAAAAGATTCCCAATGGCAATTCCGGGTCCCGCACACAGCGGAAATAGGGACCCGGCCGCCGTACACATGAAATTCAAGCACAACAACACGCAAGTTAATGAGAGAAACAAAGGTGACTTATCTGTGGCTGCGAAGCAGCGAAGAAAGAGGGGGGACAACCACAGTGAGGGGTCTTTCTAGGATCCGTGGACACTAATGAAGGACTGATACTGGAATAGTCATATGGACTCATGGGTGTTGTAGTCTGGCAGCAGACTTATTTGTTGAATGTTTTTTCATACATATTGTTTTTCTCTTGATTGGGATAAAAATGTTTGATGGCTTTTCTAAGGCTGCTGGAAATAATGTTATAGAATAAAGCGAAGAAGGAAAAGCATAATCAGAGCCTCCAGTCCTGACATAAAATCTAATTGCAATGAGTTCTTCAAGGTGGAAATGTATGCAAATGTACTTTTGTAAAAAGTTACAGTGCGTGCCTTCACAGGGTGTAAAGAATGTAAAAGTCCACAATATTTAGTGTACGTGCAAGAGAAAGAATATGTCCAAGTGCAATCTTTTAGAGGACAAATATTTCTCTCACAAAGAAATTGAGAAAACAAGTAGGATAATATTTGCTATTGTACCTTTTGCAGTGTGTACTCCAGTGAAGGGTCTGTCTTGTGGCTAATCCACTGAAGTACAAGTTTCGACTAGGACGGTGCCTGGAAATCTTTTATTAGTGTAGCTTTTTGACTGTAATCTTTTTACATTTCCTGAACCATGAAATTGCTTAAATCATAGACAAATGTTTTTTTGTAAATTGGAGCTTAAGTGATTTGCATTTCATTTTGACAGTGGTCCTGACTGAACAAGTCACATATTTTAGATTACTGGGTGAAACTAGCATAAAGACTAGGTATACTTGGAACAACAATACACAGAACAATATTCAATCGAGAATTCACATAACAGCTGCCACAGAGAAGTAAAGTCTGCCTTATTATCCCTGCGTAAGCAAACAATGATACTTGTTACCTGTCTGTAAAATCAACAGATATATGAATGTAAGGTACTTTGTTGTCATTGCCTCAGATGAAATATACAGTATGTATTACATTAAGACCCACAGAAAGACTTCACAGTAACATTTTTGAATGTTCAATTTAACGTACTTAATAACAAACTTTTCACTGTTGTGCTTATACACCGCCTACCTGCGAAAATATGTAGCTTCTGACTAATGTCTCTAAAATCACTAAAGTATTAATTTTAGTACACAATCCATTACAATGTTATTCCTACAAATCTTTGATCATCTGCTGCGTCAAAATGCTTTCACTATTTCTCACTTATGTTCAGAGATTTCGGGCCAGATGTGTGACCACAAGAATTTTGAAACTTGCAATTTGTGATAATTAGCGACTCCCAAATTACGAGTCGCTAAATCCGATGTACATACAAATCTGGTTCTCAATTTGCAACTTACAATCGAGTTGCATCGCAATTACTGAACTCGCATTGCATCCACCCTCCACTCAATACACACACTGGCCCTGCAGGTGGGTATGGATCACTAGAGTGGACATGTGGTCAGAGGCCTGCAGCATATCTCCTCTGCTGTTGAGGCAATACAGACCTCCAGTCTTGTCACTGGGGCAATGAGAGATGCTCCTGATCGCGAAGTGTCCAGCCACAGCAGTGTCTCCACTACGGACACGGACATGCTGTGTAGGAGCACCAGCAGGCAGTCCACATCCCCACAGGGTAAATACCCCAAGCAACCAGAAGTGGCAGGGAGCGACTGCACATTGAATGTGTACCATGCAATTGCCCCATGATACCATTGTTGGAGGTGAAGTAACCACCCTTTGTCACACACATTATGGTGATGTTGCCATGAAGAACATGTTGTCCTGCTGTTCATTTCTGGATACCCTGACATTAAAGGGTATCCCAGTTTGTGAATGTACTACTAGTCTTGTCATTTGTGGAGTGTGTTGTGTAAATGAATGCATCTTATCCTGAAACAAATGTTCTGGCTATGTGGTTCCTGCATCATCTCCCCTCTGCTGCTCTACTTTGCTCCAGTGGATGTAGGGCAGGTGGGCCTGGGTCATCGTCCTTCGAGTGTGAATCAGGCACCTCCATGGGTAGGCCACTCATGCAGTGAATGTTGTGTAGCATTGCACATGTCCCCACAATTTTGCACGTCGTTACAGGCTCATACTGCAAGGCCCCTCTGCTTTAATGAAGGCACCAGAAGCACTATACCAGGATGCCAAAAGTGCATTCTATCACACTCCTGTTGTGTCTATGTGCAGTGTGTACCGTTTCGTGTGCAGGTTGTTGAGAGACAGTTAGGGCGTGAGGATCCATGGCCACAGTACATACACACTGTCTAATGAGACACATATGAGGGTGAGACAACAAACAGAGAGTAATGTTTGCACTGATACATTTCAGTGTGTAAATCACACTGCATTACCAAGTAGGTATCTTTCATCAAAGTACCCCCTTTCTAGTCACTGGTGAATGCCACTGTGGAAAAAGATGTAGGAGTCATGGGTGCTCCCTAATAATTTTGCTACAATATCCGTGATGATGTGTCATGCATTGCAGACAGCCTGAATGTTTAGTGAATGTGTGTTTTTGAGGTGCCGGAATATGTATTCAAAGTGGGAAGGGGAACATATGCAGCAAATTACCTATGGAAATCTGACTATCCTGCAAAATTGGGTTATTGTATTTTGGATTTCTACATCGTCCTTGGGCTTGTAGAAGTGTTGGTGTATGTGGTGGGTCATGTTGTCAAGGAACTTGTGAAAGAATAGTGATAGCGCACTCTGAGAAACCCCTCCGGCCACTATAATGGCAATAGGTGGAGGGAGCACAACACCTGGACATGTGTGGGGATTTCATTACTACACAGCATACTGCTCTCAAGGAGTGGCTTTAAGGTAGCTCTTAGCTCCAAGATCACATTGCTACTCAGCCTGTATTGCTTGTATATTTCTTCCTCTGCCTTTTCAAACATGGTCAGCCTGACTCTGAAGATCCTCTCTTGTCTAACCCCCCCCCGGGCCGAGCAGTCCAAATTTGCCGCCTACTTTTTAGAACATACAGGGCAGCCATTGTTGGAAGGTCTGTTATGCATCCTGGGCCTGTTTTTATAGGTTGGGACCTGTTACAACCTGTTTTTAGTTTGTGGTAAATTGCAAGAAGGCCATTTTACGACAGATCTCAAGTTATGACTTATTTCTACATTCTTATTTTGCGCCTCACAATAGGGTATTGCCATCTGTGAGTTGCATTTTCCGTTCACAATTTTTTGCGACTCCGTAGTCTGTCGCAATCGCCATTTCAGATTTGCAAATGCCTGTCGTACATCGCGTTTGTCCCATTTTGCATTTACAAACTGGATTGCAACCGATTTGTAAGTCGCAAATAGGTCGTAATCTGGCCCTTCAATCGCATTGAGTGTATTACAACCACCCAAAATGGATGACAAGAAACAGTCGTTTTGATAAAAATCGCCCTTTAATTACTAATATTCATACACAGATGAATATTTACTATTAGCTTCAGGATATTTTTGGAATATGTGTTTGGGACAATACATTATGGTAGAAATTATCGAAATGAAAAATATAAACCATAGGTCTTGTTAACAGAACTTTACTTACTTTTGCGAAAAAACATGAATGCAAGCAGAACCTGAGCTGGAAAGAAGACAATATCTACAAATATAAACAAACACCAAGAAATGCTGGAGATGCAAATTTTCTGGATACTTTTACACACAATTACAATAACAAAATACTGAAAACACTAAAAATAAGTTCCAGATAGCATAACTCCAAAATTAACTGACCAGTTACTGACATACAGAAATAAAATCATATGCCTCTGTAAACGAGTACACCCCAAAGGTAAGACTACATAGATGCTCTGCTCTCGATATGCTCCTGCTAAATTGAAGGCATTCAGGTCATTAGACATATTAACCTTCTGCGCTATTTTATGATGATTAAACCCTGTGGCCAGCAAACTACAAACAGACCTCTGGAGTTCAATCAACCAAAAAGCTTTATTCGACCATGATAATGACAGTCATAAAAGCACAAAAAATATATAATTAGAATGACATTTCAATTATTAAAATTCATAGATTAAAACAGCACTAAAATTACAAATTCGCAAAACATTAAAATTTACACTTTATAAAATAGGTACACAAATCAGATCCCACTTCCCCTCGTTAATAATGGCCTACAGTACCTCAAATATCATACTTTTCCTTTGCTGAAAGACCTTTTTCAAGAACTTTGATAGCCTCCAAGCCACATGTTCATTCCCTAATAGTTGTAGGCGAATAAGCGCTGGACGGCATTGCCTAAGGCCTTGCTGTCTTAAAAGTGACAGTAGCCAGACTTTCCTTAACTCTGAAAACAGCTTGCTAAAAAAAGTTAAGTGGATAGTAGACTGCTCGAAGTAGGTGTCACAGGGGCAAGGGGGAAGGAGTCCTGACCAATCATTTATTTTGGGTATAGTCACTAGTCTTTGAATAGTACCCAATCTGAATCTTATCAGGAGCAAACTGTCAAAGACACTTGGTACAAAATGTAGATACGGTTCCATGCCCAGGGAGGTGAGCCTTAACTGGTGTTGCATAACAGTAGGCTTAGTAACTTCACCTGCTGCTCTTAAAGAGCCCAACAGTTTAAGGCCCTCTTTCTTCAGAGCTTTTCTGGAGATCCGAGACATAGAACTGGGGTTTGTAAAATAGTCTGGGTGTCCTATGGCATTCAGGAAACAGTGGACAAACCTGACCCTGGGGATCTTTAAAGCCCCCTCCAGCCTAATGCAATCATGCAGGATCTCACTATTTAAGTGGATCTGTTCACAAGCCCATATCCTGTGCCAAAGAAGTATTGGCTCCAATTTAATGAGGTCCTCTATATAAGGAAGACCTAGCTCATTATGGCATACGAAGGAGGACATGCCGCGGGGGACTGAAAGGATGTACCTCAGAAAAGTATTTGCCACAAATTGTAGGTGGAGGGTGTTGGCAAAACCCCATACCCCAGCCCCATACATCGCGGCTGAGATACACTGCGCCTTATAAATTTCCAAAAGTCCCCCCTGCGGCTTCCTGCCCAAATTCTTTGCAAAAGTAGCAAGGGCGCTAATTGATCTGCTAAATGTGTGTTTTTTCGTCTCTATGGTGCGTGTCCAAGTATCATTCCTATTAAAAAGGACACCGAGGTACGAGAAAGTTCTTGTTGACGCTAGCTTCCCACCGTCCAAACTTATGTCCCTACCCATTTCCCTCCGAGACCCTAAACCACAGCTCATGACAAAGGTCTTTGAGAAGTTAATGCTATGACCCAGATCAAGCATGAAAACGTTAAAACCATCTAAGACTCTTTGCAGACCGTTTCGCGTGCGCGCCATTAAAACAGTGTCGTCCGCGTATAAAGGCCGCCCTCCTGCTTGGGGAAAATCTTGTCTGCTCTTTAGCAGTGCATCAGCCATCCCATTAATGTATAGATTAAAAAGGAAAGGAGTCAGGACACAGCCCTGCCTGACCCCCCTCCTTATGGGGAATGCTTCTGTACACGTCCATCTACCCCATAACGGACACTGGCAGAAGCCCCATTGTATAAGCGCTGCAAAAAGGCAATAATATTGGGGTCCACTCCTAAGCCTACAAGGATCTCCGATAACCTAACATGTATTACAGAGTCAAACGCTGCTGTAAGGTCAACGAAGACTAAATATAGTCTCCCCTTTTTAGCTCTTATATATTTCCCTATGATGATAGCCAGGTTTAAACTCTGTTCTATGGTGCCCAATCCTTCCCGAAAACGTACTGGAAATCTGACAGAACCTGGTTTACTACCGTTTAATCCTGCAAAGGTTCCGGGATGACACGTCCTGCCACCTTCCAACATGGAATCAAGGAGGGAAATTGGTCTATAACAACCAGAATCTTGACGGTTTCCCTTCTTGAAGATCGGGATAAGGATGGACTCCGCCCAGGTCTTTGGAAATGTGGTACAGGCGCTTGCATTAACAACCTGAGTTAAAAGGGGACCCCATAAAAGTGTGTTAAATTTGAATATGTCAACGGGACCCCGTCGGGGCCGGAGGCCTTGCCCCCCTGGCTCCAAGCAAGAGCTATGTCTATTTTATCCAACATTATTTGGAGCATGCCTTGATTACATTGAGTGGAATAGGCACACAGGGATTGCTGGTCAGGGAGGACGGGACCATTATACACTCTGGAGAAGTGAATGACCCAGACGTTTTCTGGTATCGCAATCTCAATAGAGGTGCCTTCCCCCAAACAGGGAAGGGGCCCTGAGCACCTTCTAAAAGACCACAGGAGTTAGGGCAATACCTATCTGAGCCTATTTTACCATTAATACGACATCAGACTTGCAGGGTTACATTTAGATCTCTACAGCAGGTGCCTTGAGCTCTAAACTCTGTTTGTGAATAATAAAATAAGCCAGAACACTAGTATTGTTACAATAATTCAAGTCTAAGTAAGAAGTGGTGTTTACAGAAAATGCATGCTCCACCTTTCTCTTTTAAGCTGAGCCTGTGGTTGATTGGGTTTTGGCCAGTGTTAGTCTTGCATGTGTAAAGCTTTGTGGCTAACTGATCTCCTTATTTAATAATGACCTAAAACTAGCTTAATTGATGGCTATCTAGTTACCAGCCACCAGAAGTGTAAGACGTACAAGCGTACCTTTAAAATCAACTGGGCCACTCCTTAAATGTTCAAAAGACATAGACTCAAAGCACTCTATGAAAGCGGTGACAAAACCATATAATAACACTCTAGGGTGCTGGCAATAACCAATGGCCTGGCACCAATTTCTTAGCCAAATGTAAACCAAAACTTTCCCAAATGTAGCAGAGAGAAGGGCTCTTTGGCTTAAAAACCAAAACAACATCCAGCTGCAGTTAGCAGAAACTTATGCCCCAGGCTTTGTTTCCCTGCTTCAGCTGGGGTGGGACTACGTCCCCCAGTAGCCCATTACTCGTAGCAGAGGAAGGGGGGCCCATCAACGCGCTAAAAGAAAATCCTTATTCCTGCTGCACAGGACGCACGTGTGACGCGCCTAGGTGAGTGCCCGGGGAAAAATGGGCCAAGAGCAGGTCTGTCTGTGCCCTCTTTATTGTTTGATTAGTTTTTACTTCTTTTCAGTTATTTTGCCTGTTTGAATATAGTGGATCGAGGGATTTTGAAAGCCATTATACGTTGCTTGACTAATACTAAGGGGGTGATTGATCAAGTGATTTACTCTGATAAGAAAGAGCGTCTTTCTACTGTGGCTAAACCAGGCCTAGATTAAACTTTGGGTAAACCTAACGATAAGTCAGGTGGCTCACGCCTCCCCCCTCCCCCCTTCCCGCAATCTGCTCCGGTTGTCTCTACAATGATGTGAATGAGGGGGGCAATCAGCCTGTTCTTCTGACCCCTGGCAAGTTCCTTTGAGCATGGCTAGTGCTATCATGTGTCCTGGCTCCTGGGGTTACTTGTGACCAGGTTTGTCCTCCCCTCTGGCAAAAAAGGAAGAACAACATCAAACAAACTCAACGGGGGAAGGGGAAAACTGTTCCTAGAGTAGCCAATGTAGTAGTAGTAGTAGTAGCAATGTTGATTGTATGATTAATGAAACTCTTTACAATTCCAACATATAACATAGACAGACTATAGATACTATAAAATCTAAAAGTAAAAGTCACAGTGAGGTATTTGTGCATGCAAAATATGTAAGTGCCAATGTGTTTCAAAGTGCAGTGTGCCATACAGTCAAACCAAAGCAGGTGTCCCATAAAAAGCTAATTAAACACAGCCAACCTGTATAACAGAACACAATGAAAACAATTAAGGCACTGCAAGTATTTCAAAGTACAAAGTGCCATAAAAGCGAATCAATGCATGCATCTTGTAAAAACAAGTTAAAAACGGCCAAGCTATAAAAGGAGTAATAGAAACAGTTGAGACAGTACAGTGTGAGCCAGGGGAAGGAATTAACTGCTTTTGCAGTATGTGATGCATATACGTGCATGTATGGTACAGGGTTAAAATCCGGCTAGGATAGAAAGGGTGTTAAAAGGCTATAGTAGAAGGGGGAGTGGCCAAGCCAGCCAAGATGGTGGCAGCACTTCCCTAGAACTCCGGTCAGCAGCCCGCAAAATCGGAGTTACTAGATGCCTTAACCAGCCTGGAACTCACCGCAAATGCCACCACAGACAACACACCCCTGAGGGGCATCCATTGAGCCCCAAGGAACGACTGAGGAGGTGCCCCTGATGGCTCCGGCAGCTCCGGCGACCATAAAATGGCGCCGCCCTGTGGATTCAGAGCACTCCCGCATCCAAGCAGGCACCGGCAACTGAGCCCGCCGATCGCCGTCCTCTGGATCAGGTGGCGATCGGCTATTGAGATCGAGCGCCCCTCCAGGCGGCGTGGCGATAGAGGAGGGGAGAGGTGAGAGGGCTGCTGCAGCCGCTCTTGGGCCCCACATGCCGCTACTCCCACACGAGGGGGGCCCCCACATGCGGGGATGACACACTAACACCTGGGCACACCGTAGCACTCCAGCGTCAGGGCCCCGGTCCTCGAGGTGCGCAGGGGGAGAGAAAATCGGACCACGGGCATGAGGGGTCAGCCAGTAGGGAAAGGCTCCAGTAACCCACCCTAGAGTGGCGGGAACCGGTGCATTGCCCGCGCAGCCAGCAGCAGATCCCTGAAGCGACTCCGCTGGGCCCAGCGCCCAGGGCCCGTGGGCCACAGTGATCCTGGAGAGCGCAGCAGGGGCCTGGGCAATCAAGGCGGGAGCCCTATGAGCTCGGTATTGATACTACGCAAAGCGAAGGCCTCATGAAGATCGCCCAAAGGAAGGGACTGGAAGAGCCCAGTGCAGAAGTGCCTCTGAGAGTCTCCTGCGACCCATCTGGGGCCTGGGGGGCACAAACACACTATAGGTGACTTCGAGACTGGGAGACTGACTGTTATTGTGCATGAGACCCTGATTCGCTTCTAAAACCGCATCGAACCCCCTAGGCTGCCGGAGACACCTGGCCTAACTGGCGCACAACACCCTCGACGTGCCGAGATCCCCTATACCCTTCCGACAAGCATCAGGGCCACAGGCGGTGGATCAAGAGACACAGGAGACATCCCTGCTTGCCCCGTCTTCTCCTTAACTGCTGCCGGTCCCGGAAGACACTGTGCCAGAGGGATCACATGGGGGTGACAGGACACTCCCCACCACCATCTCTCGGGCGGTGCACCCCCAACAGAGTTACCATCAGCTCGAGCAAGGCGTATTCCAGAAGGGTCGATAGGCATCATCCATTAGAGACCGGGTGACGCCTGAGAGGCATAATCGAACCAAGAGAGGGGGAAACCACTGGGAGCAACATTGGCCTTGGTTGCCCGAGAGCCAAAGGGCCTCCACAGTAGAAGAGAGACACAAGCATCCACCGGTGATGGTCACCAAAGGACACGGACCCCGGGACCCCCTAGAATAACTTCCCCAGCCCCCAACACCGCAGAACTGGGAGAGGAACCCTAAAACTCAGAGTCCATGTCACACAAATTGGACAAAGTACTAGTAGCAATTGAACACTCAAGAGTCACCATGGAGCATGATTTCAAAGAACTGGCCAAAGACCTTAATCTGCTCCAGGATGACCTCAGGAATCTGGCTGATAAAGTTAAGCAAGGCGAGAAAACACTGCATGCTATGGAACCGCAAATACAGCAAAAACAAGACATCTTAAAAGACCTGGAAGCATGTGTGAAGATCCTGGAGAACAAAACGGACGATTTAGAAGGACGGTCCCGCAGAAGCAACAGTCGCACCCTTAATCTGCCGGAAGGAGTGGAAGGGACTGACCTTCTCAGGTACATCACAACATGGATTGTGATATTCACACCAGCAGGGGACCTGACCCCCTTCTTCTCCATAGAGAGGGCTGCAATCCACCATCAGGCTCGTCGCCTCCACCATTTCTCCTAAAACTGCTCCATTACCAGGACAGAGACGCTATCCTCCGAGCCGCTAGATGGCAGGGAACCCTCCGAGTGGAGGACTAACAGGTCATGCTCTTCCCAGATTACTCACGGGCTGTTCAACAACAAAGATCCACCTTCTTAGCACAAATCTTGCACCAAAAGAATGTTCAGTATGCACTTCTGTTCCCAGCCCGTCTCAGATCATTCACAGCGGACATACACACTTTTTCTCAGATCCCTCAGGTGCCAGCAGCTTGTTCGAGCAGCAGCTGTCACACCTGAACAATCCCAGACAGGGGCTGACCTATCGACCATCACGCCGCCAGTGACGACAACAGAAAAAAGTCGCTCTTACACAACTGAGCTCACGTTCAGACACCTCTAACAAGAACTCTCCTGACCTCGAACAAATCATTGCAGAACGCCGGAAGGCAACCAGGGGACAGCTAGGATGGCGAGAGAAGCCCACACCTATCCACTTCCAAGCAAGACGGCAGCGATGTGAACCAGCAGCCTGTCCCAGACTCGGCACTCCTCAGGACTGCAAATGGCATGGAACTGTAACAGACAGCGGTGGCTGGACTAGGCACAGTTAGGCGCTACCAAAGCACAGTCAATGAGCGGGTAGCTGCAGTGATAATGGCTAGCTGAAGCGAAAGACCACTTCCCCCACGCAACGAACTAAAGTTTGCACATGATGTGCAGTTTGGACGTATAACCTCCTGCGATAAGTCCTATGAGTTGGGACTGTTTCCTGTTGGTTCACCTATTTTCCTCCTCACCCCACATCCCCCAATACTCCCAGGGGAGAGTAAACACAGAATAGAGAAATATAGTCCATATACAGGTGGGGGCATTCTGGCGGAGGGGGGCACGAGGGACGAAGGGGACAATAAGCCAGGAGAAACATCACTTAGACACTAGACGAAATGGCGACCAAAATCCCTAACACAGATCTGAAAGTTCTTACATTAAATGGCAGGGGCATGCAAACAGCAAACAAATGCCTACATTAAATGGCAGCAAGCACAGGTAGCTCTCATACAGGAGACACACCTGACGGTGACAGAGGTGGATCGCCTTCGTAAAAAATGGAGAGGTATTATTTGTGCCATGACATACTCCGCATTTGCCTGGGGTGCCCTGATATGGATTAGACCTGAGCTCCCCTTCAGAGAACACTCCAGGGTAGTGGACAAAGAAGGCGGTATTCTCTGCTAGCGGGGCTCCTCAAGGGTAAGGAAATACTGGTCAGAAGCATCTATGCCCCCAACATAGAGCAGGATCAATATTGGAACCGCCTCACTGGAGTGTTAGCACAATACACGTCAACATCATGGCTGTTGGGAGGGGACTATAACTGCACCCTAGACATTGGCTTGGACAGATCTCAACCCTCTCCAGCGCAGACCCTCGCATTGAAACAGACGTGGCAATTTAGCAACTGGGTGGCCCACTGGACGCTAGTGGACGCCTGGCACAAAAAGAACCCAAACATTAAGGTGTACTCATTTTACGCTGCCCTACACAACCTGAGGGTAAGACTAGATAGATTCCTCTGCTACACAGCACTGCTTCTCTAAATACACCACACCGACTACCTGGGCAGAGTACTGTCTGACCATGACGCACATACAGTGACCCTCAGGTGGAAGCCTCCCCTTCCCCCATACCCACATGGAAATTGCCCCGGGAGTGTCTCACTGATCAGGTGTTCTGTCACATGCAGGGCGACCACATTCAGGAACACTTCGCACTGAAAGCAGGCACAGCCTCATCTAGACTAATCAAATGGTCGAGGCCAGGGGACACTGCATCCAACAAACAGTGGGAGTACGGAGAATGCTAGAGCAATCATTGCAGACTGCGGAAACAAGATTGGCGGACCTCACAAAAAGCATGGATAAAGGGGAGGCTACTCCGGAGCAAGTGGCGACGGCTAAAACATCTTACGCTGAGACTATGAGAGATCTTCGCAAGTATAACTTAAGAGTTTGTGCCGCCCGGGTACATCGGGAGTGAAAAAGGGCGGGAACGATTCTAGCCTGGCTCGCAAAACAGGATACAGACCTGAAGCCAATCACAGAATTGATAGATGCGACAGGTACCCCTAAACAGTTGTAAGTAGATATATTATGCATTTTCCACAACTATTATGCAGGAATCTATCGGCTCTGCCACAATCATCACGACTAGCGCTGTCCCAGCTCTACCAATCATTGCCTCTACCAAGCATCCCTTTAAATGGATGGGAAAGCGTTAGAGACGAAGACAAAGTCCCCGGATGTAACCCATGCAATCAGGGCACTGGTGCGTCGTAAGGCGCCGGGAATGGATGGCTTTCCCCTCGAATACTATACCACCTTCTCAGGCCAACTGACCCTGCAGCTTGTGTCCATGTATGAAGACGCGCTACAAAGACGTGAATTTGCTGGCTCACTCAGGGAATCTACTGATAGAGCGCGCAGGTCACCCGACTATAACATTTCCACACTCACCTGGGCTTATAATCAGTTTACAGATTTCTAGAGTCAGGTAACCTACGCTTCTAGACTCCCAGATATAATTTTACCTACTAGGTCCTACACCATTGACTTACCAATCCTTGTCGCTGGTACCTGTAAACCTATTGGATCAGGGAGTTAGAATAATAGGTAGAAAATAACATATGCACTCATATAATAACCACAGACTCAGGAAGGTTTCAACTCTTTATCTAAACTTCATAAATGGTCCTGATCCAGAGATTGAACACAATGAGACTTTCAATAACGAAAATCAGAAATAACGTATAGCTATGTAAAAGATATATTATGCCAATCATTTAGTAAGTAAAGGGAAGGTAAGAACAATGAACATGCTATTAAAATTTAAACAAACTTCTGTAATTTTGTCTAAAGGTGGGGAAAGAAAGTAACATGTTAAATAACACAACTTTCAAGCAAATTATCAAAGGGTGGGTAAGAAGAGGGAAAGTAAAATGTAATTATGAAAACAATTTAGCATATAACTATAGGGAAGGTAAGAAAATGGAACACACTATTATTTCAAATGACAATTGATCATTTGCAAAGGGAAGGTAAGGAAAATTGAATTTTGCCTTGGCATGTGTGCCTACGTGTTCCCCAGCCTATGTTATATGTGCATGATCGATATGCATATATCCCCCTATGATCGATTTAAGACGCAATTATAGTTTTGTCCAACTCTAGTATGCCAGTATCCAGTTCCTGTGAAAGCAACGAGTATTAGGCCTATGTTGCCAACGTTTTACATTATGCACGTTAATTCATTGAATTGTCCCCGTTTCTAGGCCTCAAAAGGGCCCGGACACCAGATCCAAGCTCCAGTCTCCTGAACCCACTCCGAGGAGCGATGCAGCCCCCACCTGCATCCCTGACCTTTCACTTACTTCCTGCCGCGCAGCGTGGTGCCCGGCCTGGCTCTGCCTGCCTGTCTGCCAAGAATATGTTATGCCTCTAGTTATCAGTTCAGCTCTCCGTCTTCACATTCCTAAGCTAACGAACCGCATAAACAGCTTCAGCTATAGTCTAGTCTTTCTGTCTCCATGCAAGAGAATTACTGTATTAATATTCATAGAAGATTCATAGTACACGCCATACATGAAGAATATATGCATGCACCAGCCTTAGTGTCAAGTAGCCTTTGCCCTGATAACTTTCAGATTCTATCAACATGTACTCCAAACACCAGATACCAGATATGCTATAGGTACATGTCGTCCTGACACCGCAGACTTTAGTCTCCTCTTCTAGTGCAGAAGTCATAGCCCCCAGTTTTCCCCGGTAACACGTCATTGCCCGTTTGCGCGCACCACTAGGTTAAAGGTCCCAGCTACTCAGGTAGCCCCCTCCATGTTTCCGCCCACTTTATGACACTTCTGTGACGTTCACATCACATGTCTACGTACACGCCCTGTGCACGCCTTCTCTTCACGCCCATGTCTTCTTATCTTACGTTTGTCATAGTTACGCCTACTGTATGTAATGTAATAGAAATGTCTTACTATATATATGTTGAATTGTGATGAAACGGGTGCAGCTGCCTTCCTTCCTTCCTTCCTTCCTTCCTATTTTATTTCAGGCTGTCCCGTTCCAGTCCCTTCCCCTTTGCCTGAATAAAGCCTGTTCAACTCGGATACATCGGATCCTGCCTCTTATTTATTGAGCTATCTGTTATTGTTAATATATTCAAAAATAGTTCCGGTAATTAATTATTTATTTACCACATAAATGGCGCCCGAATAGGGACGTGCCCCTTCCTCACGCGCTGGCGATGTACGCAGGTCCCCTGACCCTCTGCAGCCGTGACGGAACTCTACTGCGCACCGGCAGATATTTCTGCTTCAAGTCTCCCTCAGGCCCACGGAGGAGACGGAGACTGCGGTCCGGCATCCAGACGAAGCGGTGTGGAATGCGGTTCGTCCCGACCAGAGCCCAAGCCGAGAGTCAAGGTCCGAAGTATCCGGAGGCCCACCTGTTTCTGAAGTCCGAAGTTCAAAGTCCGACGTCGTAGCAGTCCAGTCCAGTCCGAGGCCTTCCAGTTTCTGCTTCCCGGTGAGTACCGTCGCGGGGGAAGTATCTAGACAGGATCATTAGTTTGTTCCTGGTCCGTTGGGTTTGGGTACACAGATCCAGTCCGAAGTATTCACCTAGGTGGGTACGGTATGACGTGTCTCTTTATGGGACCGGTATGTTCTGTACTGTTTTAGCAGTGCATCCAGTAATTCTAGTAAGTTTCGTTCTCGAAAAATTAATGTGTTCTGTTTTCAGTGTACCAGGTAGTATTTCTGTTCGAACTGTTTTTAATGTATTTCTATGTCGTGGTATGAGTGATTTGTTTGCCATATTATTACTGTGATTATTGTGTATTGTGTTCCAAGTGTATTACCGAAATGCCTCTGTTCTCGAAATTACGTCAGTTAAGGACCAGAAAAGGGTTACTCGAAGAAGCAGTTCCTGTCCCTCCTAGGGACAGTCCAGGACATTTTATGTATCACAAGCATGGCTTAGATGCCATAATATATCTAGACTTATGGGCGGACTATACCAAGGAACTAGAAGAGAAATATAGATGGCCCGTATCAGGTACATGGGATGCCGAGTGCATCATGAGAGTAGAAGAAGCATTATGGAAAAAGAAAGCCAGACAGTCCCAGAAAGATGCCATCGAGTTATGGCGCAAAGAATCTCATAGAAGAACCGAAAAAGAATTCAGAAAAGCAGAATTAAGTAGGGAATCCTCAGAAAAAGCCCAAGAAAGGGAATTAATTGAAGAAGGTGAACGAGTTAGAGCAGAACAGTCAGACAGACAGAGAAATGCCCTTATTAAAGGTATGTATCCTCTTCTTGCCGAGGGCTTGCCGAAGGCAACCCCGGAAGCACCCTGTAATTTACCGCCACCATTGGCCCCGATTAAGCTACGTCATAAACCGACCGCAGCTGACATATTTCTTTCGTCCTATTTGGACGACACAGTCCCAGCCTATGCAAATCCTGTTCCGCCTGCTCCCGTTAATAATGTAATTCCTGTCCCGCCAACTACTGTTCCCGGTGGTCAAGTTCATATTCCAGCACCCCCGGACCAGCCCACATTAAATGTACCCGTTTTGCCAGTCACTCTGCCAGCCCGTACAGTATTAACTGACGATTCCAGTTCAGGAGGTGCGGGGGGAGGTGCTCCTATCACCCCGCCTCAAGTAAGACGACTGACGCCGCGAGACGCAGTGTTACAGCGTACGCCAAAGGTGGCTACATACGCAGACCTCAAGAGACTTCTTACCGACTGTATATATGATCCAGTTCCAGGCGAAGATCACATGATCTTATATTCAGTACGTTTAAGACGGGTGGCCAGCTTTTTGATCACCCTGCCTGATATGAAGGAACATCTAAACAGAATATATCGTTTTATCCGTACAGGAGAGAATCCAGGAAGTATTCACGAAGCTATGTCACAAAGGAAAGCCGAGGTTCAACTTATGATTTTAAAGTTCTTGATTAACTGTTTAATAAGAGAACAAGATTATCCAGATAAAGACCAAGACGAGATGAAAGTCCTGACCAGGTGGAGTGACAATATAGCCGAGGGAAAACACAAGACACAAGGTAGTGTAGAGAGTATGTACAAGAAAATTCGTAAGGAAATAATACGTATACACCAGAAAGAGGAAGCAAAACGAGCAACCGAGAAAGAGAATGACTCTTCCAGTGAAGAGGTAGACAGCGAGAATCCCTCCAGAATAGCGTATGTAGGTAGAACTAGACTTTCCGACCGACATTCACGCCTAGATTACAAGAAAGTTTTTCCTCCTCCAGTACCAGAACAGTGTTCTCTTGAGCAAGTATTCCAAGCCACCGATCACATTCTGAAATTACGAATAGGGTATAGCGAGCTTAGTACAATACATGAACAAGAACTAGCCAGATCAGCAGTCCGATGGACTAGTGATTCTACCACATTTCCAGATGAAATAGTGGCCCAAACGTTTCTGAAACTGCCCCCAGCCGAGCAACGTCTGGTGGGTACGTATATGATCCAGCACCTCATTACACTGTATGAGGAACAACATTCTGATCCAGGTCCTCTACATGATATATTGAACGAGTTACTCCAAAACAAATGGAAAGGTCTAGGTACCGATTTAATTAGTGTCATTCTAGAACAGCGCCACAAGTACCGAACGTTTCTGAATCCACATTTTGTTCCTGTCCCACCCCCAGTAAGAAAATCATTCTACATAGACAGACAGAATCCGTTACGAGAAGTACATCCAGTTAAGGTAGAGGGGGGTGGTCTAGAACGAGTATTTGTTTACACCCCTATCACAAAAATAGAACTTCTGGAAATGAAAAAGTTAATACCTTGTCACGATAAAGATCCAGCAGGGTTTCACCGTGAATTAAAGGACATGCTCCGTATGGGAGAATACACGTATCCTGATATCATTAAAATGTTAAAGGTCCTGTTGCCTGCGGGCATATATGAAAAACTTAAAGAAAAAGAATGGGAGGTGGGAGAGAAAAAGATAGATTGGACCGCATTAGAAACTGAAGATAATACACGAGTACCAGGTACCGGTCTTGGGGATAAAGCTAAAGCTTTGCCCGAATTGTTAATACAAGTCTTGCCAAGATTACTAGCCACGAAAAAGGAAGATTGGGATGCCATCTCAGCCTGTAAACAGAAACAAGATGAAGATACTAGTGATTTTTATTCTAGATTTGAGAAATGTTTCATTATTAATAGTGGTCTGAAAACAAGTAGTGAATCGTATCCCCATCTTTTTGTTACCAAACTAGTCGAGAATTCAAGTCCACAAGTTAAAAATAGAGTACTGAAAGTCGAAAGTACCTGGCAAGCTAATACTCCGTCACAAATGCTCCAGATGCTACAGTACCACCAGAACAGAATCAGGGAGGAGCAGGAACACGAAAAGAGACGTATGAAAGACACGAAAATGAAAGTATTAGTTGCACAATCTGTTCCACAAGACAGTCAGAAGAGGGGTCCGAATCAAGCCAGTCCTCCGACAGCTCCCGTTAACCCCTTCGACGCTCATGACGAGCTGGGCTCGTCATGAGGTAGCCTCCTCGCACGCTCATGACGAGCCCAGCTCGTCATGTAAAGTGCGCTTTCGCAAAATCCAGCGTACGGGGGGGAATCATGCCGCACGCATGCGGTTAAAGGGACATGCAATTACTGTAAACAGCCAGGTCATTATATAAATGAATGTGCAGTTCTGAAACACAACATAGCTACAGGTAAGATGAAAGAAAGACCACATCCGCATAGACAAGAACAAGTTTCACAGACTTCCCAGCCACCGCAGAATGCACAACAGACAGCTACAGTACCGCAGCCTATAGCTGCAACACAACACGTTACACAGCAGATGTACCAGTATGCACAGTCAGAGTATCCAGATTATCAGCCGTATTTATGAAACAGCCTAGAGAGGGAGGTAGGCTTGCCTCTCATCGAGATTCCTGTAGATCAAGAGGGTCCCTATGTACACAGTCAAGTATTAGGGAAAGACAGAAAGTTTCTGATTGATACAGGGGCAAGTAGGACTACCATCAGTCATGACGAGGTTCCAGGGGCTCCGCTCTCAGGCTCTAGAAATGTTTCCCTTGGATTTTCAGGAAAGCCTATTGTTAATGAAATATCGAAACCAGGTAAACAACAGATTGCAATGATGGACCCTTCCTAGAGTCAGCACCTGACTAACTTACGCCCAACGATAATTAATAACCCTTAAATTACTGAAGGGGATTGTGTGCACACCGAATAGCACCCATCATCACTGTGCCTATTCCCCTGGGGAATTTGAATGCAATAGAAAAACAACCGCAAAGGTGCACCACAGCAGATAAAATAATAAGTGCAAAAATTATTTGAGCACAATAAAGAAATATATCTTGAAGAAATGTTGTTAGTCTTCTTTTAATCTTTATTTTTCAATTTGTGGTGAAACAGAAACAGCCGACGCGTTTCTTCGCCGATTGGCATGTTTAAAGTCCAAATATCTTAAATTCGATATTGTCAAGAAACAAGACACAACAAGAGTAAAGTTGCTAGGAAGACTATCCTTGGACTCCAGTTCACTTTACTTTATCCCGCGTCCAGAAGCGACGCATTACCAAACTCAAAGCCCTGAAGAAGTCCCGGCTTGGGACGAAACGCGTCGGCTGTTTCTGTTTCACCACAAATTGAAAAATAAAGATTAAAAGAAGACTAACAACATTTCTTCAAGATATATTTCTTTATTGTGCTCAAATAATTTTTGCACTTATTATTTTATCTGCTGTGGTGCACCTTTGCGGTTGTTTTTCTCTTAAATATCGAAACCAGTTACTCTAGAAGTCGGTCCATTGTCCCGAACTACAGACTTGTTACTCACAAAATCATGTCCAGAAAATTTATTAGGCATTAGAACTCTGAAAGAATTAGGAGCAGTCATATGCTGCTTCCCAGAAGGGGTGCGACTGTTTCTGCGAGATTTTAAAGGTCATTATGTATTACGTGATTTTGATCCAAGATTATTGAATGTACCACAGCATTTATGGGCGCAAGGTCCAACTGATGTAGGTTGTATGCATATCACACCCCATCGTGTTACCCTGAAGCCAGGTGTTGTATTACCACGAATCCGACAGTACAAATTGCCACCTGAGGCTGTAGCAGCCTTATCTAAAATTATTGACGAGCTTATTGCTCAAGGAGTAGTTGTAGAAACTGACTCCAATGTATGTAATTCTCCTATCATTCCGATTCTGAAACGTACTGATCCAAATGCACCTCCAGTTTATCGATTAGTGATTGACCTTCGAGAACTTAATAAATGTATCATACCCCAGTACCCAGTGGTTCCAGACATTTCTTCCCTATTGACAGCCATTGATTCTGAAGCCACATTCTTTACCGTTATTGATCTCAAGAACGCATTCTTTAGTGTCCCCATTCATCCAGACAGTCAGTTCCTTTTCGGATTCTGTTTAAATGGAAGGAGCTATAAATTTACACGAGCTCCTCAAGGTTTCACAGAAAGTCCTAGTATTTACAGTCAAGCACTTAAAAGACAACTAGACAATATTCACATGCCAACTGACACTGCCCTGCTCCAGTATGTCGATGATCTACTGATTACAGCCCGTTCTGAACGTGACTGCGAACGTGCGTCACTTACAGTCTTGTATTTCTTGGCCGAGATGGGGCACAAGGTGTCCCCTTCCAAATTGCAATTCTGTGTCCAGCAAGTGGTCTACCTAGGACACTTACTGTCCAAGAGGGGTAGGCAGTTGACACCTGACCGTATCCAGTTAATAGCACATCTTCCACAGCCCAAGACTCAGAAGGAGGTACGAGCTTTTATCGGCCTCACTTCTTATTGCAGACAATGGATTCCTCAGTATGCATTTCTAGCCAAGCCACTGATACAGTTAACGACACAGGAGGCAGCCGTATCGACTGTCCTCCCTTGGACCCAGGAACACACACTTGTTTTCAATGAGTTAAAGAAAGCTTTATGTAATGCACCTGTTCTAGCAACACCAAACTACAGTAAGCCTTTTACACTTTTTGTTACTGAACGTAATGGTACTGCATTATCTGTTCTCACACAAGATCAAGCAGGACAATACAAGCCCTGTGCTTATTTTTCTAGCACATTAGATCCAGTAGCCCAGGCTCTGCCTGTGTGCCTCAAGTCAGTTGCAGCCACAGCACTAGCTATCAGACAAAGTGATTCCATAGTGTTAGGACATTCCCTGACAGTACAAGTTCCACACTCCGTGGAAGTTCTTTTAAACCGAACACAGACCCAGCACTTGACAATTGCACGTTTAACAGGTTATGAACTGACACTGTTTCAGCCACACATAGAAATCAGACGCTGCAACATTTTAAATCCAACTACATTGTTACCGTCAGTTACCCCAAATCCTGCCACACATGACTGTGTGGAAGTTGTTAACACTACGACAAAGCCAAGACAAGACTTGACAGACATTGCATTACCTAATCCCGACCTGACACTTTATGTGGATGGTTCATGTATGAGAACAAGTACAGGAGAACTAGTCGCCGCGTATGCAGTGACTACTGAAACCGAAGTTATAGAAATACATCGTATAGACACCCTGTCTGCTCAAGCAGCAGAGCTTGTCGCTCTGACCCAAGCCTGCATATGTGCCAAGAACCTGAAAGTTAACATATACACAGATTCACGTTATGCATTCGGAGTCGTACACGACTTTGGAGTACTCTGGCAAGAAAGAGGTTTTATGACTTCTCATGGAACCAAGATTCAGCATGGCCCCCTCATTCAAGCTCTGTTAGATGCAATACATTTACCGACAGCTATCGCTATCATGAAGTGCAAGGCACAAACGAAAGTCACTGACATCATTTCCCAGGGTAACGACCTGGCAGATCGAACAGCCAAGCTCACAGCCCAGACTCCAGACATTCCAGTTAACACGACACCGACACACATTCCAGATCAGACTACTTGTATGACCGTTAAGGACCCAACACAAGATGTGGTAGATATACAGTTACATGCCACTCCAGAAGAAATCAAGAAATGGTCTGAACAAGGAGGGGTCCAGACAGATCAAGGATGGTTGACAAAGGGAAAAGCCACATGGTTTCTCCCCGACTCTATGGTTCAAGTCATTATTAACACCGCACATAGTCCAGCACACTTAGGAGAAAAAGCCATGTTAGACAGTATTCAGAACCTCTGGTTCAACAAGCATTTACGAGCAGCAGCCAAACAGAAAGTGCGTACCTGCATGATCTGTTGTCAGTTCAATCCAGGTAAAGGTATCCCGGTGGAACAAGGTGGATTCCATCCTCCTGACCACCCTTTTGAAGTCCTCCAGATGGATTATATTCAGATGGAGCGATGTCGAGGTTTCAAGTATGTTCTCGTAGTTGTATGCGCTTTGTCCAGGTGGACAGAAGCATATCCAGTTCCAGATTACACAGCCGCGACCACTGCCAGGCAGTTGGTTCGTGAGTATTTCCCCCGCTATGGATTACCTAGGGTCGTGTATTCAGATAACGGCCAGCAATTCTCATCCGAGCTCATGAAACAAGTTTCCCTTCTGTTAGGGTACCAGTGGAAGTTCCATTGTGTACGCCATCCTGAAGCAGCCGGTCTCGTAGAGAGACATAACCAGACTCTGAAAATCCGCATCGCCAAAGTATGCGCAGAAAAAGGCGTAGATTGGATGGTAGCCCTGCCAGTCGCCCTTTTTTATATGAGAATGGTCGCTCATTCCCGTTCAGGTCTATCTCCATATGAGATAGTGTTTGGTCGTCCCCCAAATATGTGGGGTACACCTAGACCACGTACAATTACCGATGTTGACAGTAATATGCTGACAGATTATTTGGCCGCCTTGATGTCTGCACTACAATCTTGTCGTTCACAGGTTGCCGCTGCTTTTCCAGACAACACCGAAGTGAAACCGCACGAGGTCGTTCCAGGTGACTTCGTCCTTGTGAGAAATTTTGATCGTTCAAGTCCGCTGGAGCCCCGCTGGAAGGAGCCCCGCCTTGTTCTTCTCACCACCCGGACAGCAGTGAAAGTCGAAAACAGAAAAGGGTGGCTACACGTGAGCCACGTCAAGAAATTCCATGGACTTAAAGCAAAAACTTTTCTCAAAGACTGCCCCGTTCTCAAGGACTGCCCAGACACTGAATCTAAACTTCCCTTGTTAGAGAAAACTCCGCAGCAGGAGTATAAAACAAAGTTGAGGTCTAGTAAGTCAGCCAGTTTAATTGTCTAAGTCCCTCTCGGGTGAAACGGTTAGACAGGTTCCTGACATGTATGAGATAGACCCACACAGTGAGAGAGTTAGTCAAAACTCTAAGAGATGTATCATTACTCTGTTTTTTCTATTATTTCTGAGTCTTATGGTTACTTGCATAAGTTATGCTGTACATTTATGTTTTCCTATTTCACATGTACATATGTTTTCTAATGTTACAGTAGAGCACACATTTAGTGACCTGCCTCCTCACGAGTTATCATATCGTCTTGCTATGCGTAATAATACTTTTATCCGAATGCTGCACTATTCACACCAGACCAGCAATGCCACTAATTGTTGGGTGTGTGGTCAACTCCCCCCTTTCCAGACATCGAAGGGAGTTCTGCCACTCTTTCCCTATCCGTTTTCACACAATGGATCATGTGGAGCATGGTCCACGTTAACGTCATCCTCAAATGATATGTCCCTTCTGAATCGAACATGTTTCCCAGACAAGCAAGGTCTTTCCCATAGAACAGGGTTAGATCTAGAAAATGAAGTATATGATTTAGGTAATTATTCCTCGAATTTCATGGTTCTGAATGTTCAGTCCGAAACTACTCCAGATTTGCCTGCTATTTCAGTTCTACCAGTTAAAGGCGAATTATGTGTCAGAAAGAATGGTTCTGCACATGTAGGACATAGTGATTGTACTACTATGGTTGAGTATAGTGACAGTGGGAAATCTATTTTCAAAACCTCACGTCATTCTTATTTTGTGTGTGGTCAGACCGCATATGTACGTCTGCCCCTAGATTGGGATGGAACATGTTATATTGCCTTCCTACTGCCACCAGTTTTCCTAGCCCCATCCGATTATCACAGAAACACACATCTAGTACACGTTAGACATAGAAGGGAGATCGAGTCCCCAATTGTCGATCAAACTGAAACTGCCTTAGAACAATATCAAGACTTCAATAAAGGTTTCTTTTTCTTCATAGGTCCTGTCCAGAATAGTAAGTTAATACGTAGGCTAACCAGAACCCTTGAAGCAGTAGTGAATGAGACTACTTCCGCTCTAGGTAACTTAACTGAAGAACAATCTGCTATGAGATTTGTCGTGCTCCAAAATCGTCTCGTCCTTGACGTCATACTGGCCGATAGGGGAGGAGCTTGTAGAGTCATCGGATCTAGTTGCTGCATTTTCATTCCTAATAACGCGCCGTCTGTTTATTCAGCTATAACCAGAATTCATAAAATTGCCCATCAGTTACACCAGAATCCAGGCACCTGGACATGGTTCGGTTGGCTCTGGAGTATAATATCTGCCTGGGGATGGAAAGTATTGTCATTCCTAGGTATAGCAGTAATGATCATATTCAGTTGCTGCCTCTGTTTACAATGTGGCCCTGCGATTTGCGGCTTGTGTGCAACCTCTTGTATTCCTAGTCCAAAGTCCCGTTCCAAGATAATTCGAGACGAGCAAATGATGCTATATGAACAGATAGATGGTATCATGAATATTGATGTTTCCTGATGGAAACGTAGGGCACAAGGAGGGAATGAGGAAAATTGAATTTTGCCTTGTCATGTGTGCCTACGTGTTCCCCAGCCTATGTTATATGTGCATGATCGATATGCATATATCCCCCTATGATCGATTTAAGACGCAATTATAGTTTTGTCCAACTCTAGTATGCCAGTATCCAGTTCCTGTGAAAGCAATGAGTATTAGGCCTATGTTGCCAACGTTTTACATTATGCACGTTAATTCATTGAATTGTCCCCGTTTCTAGGCCTCAAAAGGGCCCGGACACCAGATCCAAGCTCCAGTCTCCTGAACCCACTCCGAGGAGCGATGCAGCCCCCACCTGCATCCCTGACCCTTCACTTACTTCCTGCCGCGCAGCGCGGTGCCCGGCCTGGCTCTGCCTGCCTGTCTGCCAAGAATATGTTATGCCTCTAGTTATCAGTTCAGCTCTCCGTCTTCACATTCCTAAGCTAACGAACCGCATAAACAGCTTCAGCTATAGTCTAGTCTTTCTGTCTCCATGCAAGAGAATTACTGTATTAATATTCATAGAAGATTCATAGTACACGCCATACATGAAGAATATATGCATGCACCAGCCTTAGTGTCAAGTAGCCTTTGCCCTGATAACTTTCAGATTCTATCAACATGTACTCCAAACACCAGATACCAGATATGCTATAGGTACATGTCGTCCTGACACCGCAGACTTTAGTCTCCTCTTCTAGTGCAGAAGTCATAGCCCCCAGTTTTCCCCGGTAACACGTCATTGCCCGTTTGCGCGCACCACTAGGTTAAAGGTCCCAGCTACTCAGGTAGCCCCCTCCATGTTTCCGCCCACTTTATGACACTTCTGTGACGTTCACATCACATGTCTACGTACACGCCCTGTGCACGCCTTCTCTTCACGCCCATGTCTTCTTATCTTACGTTTGTCATAGTTACGCCTACTGTATGTAATGTAATAGAAATGTCTTACTATATATATGTTGAATTGTGATGAAACGGGTGCAGCTGCCTTCCTTCCTTCCTTCCTTCCTTCCTATTTTATTTCAGGCTGTCCCGTTCCAGTCCCTTCCCCTTTGCCTGAATAAAGCCTGTTCAACTCGGATACATCGGATCCTGCCTCTTATTTATTGAGCTATCTGTTATTGTTAATATATTCAAAAATAGTACCGGTAATTAATTATTTATTTACCACAAAGGGGAAGAAAAAAAAGGAACATATGCAATAAAACTTTTATCGGTTTAGGGAAGGTAAAGAGAAGGACACACAGAAATATAATGATGATACCCACGCAGATTTATATTTACCTAGAATGGTGTGCAGACTAACCCTGACCACGGCTCAGTTAAGGACAGAAACCCCAAAAGTTCCAGTTGCCTGTAGGCCAGCAGGTGCAGAACAGAATCAGGACAGGATAAACCAGATTTGGATCAGGACCGGACCACCAAAGGTTAAGACCAGCACCAGCAGTTCAGTTGCAACGCCTGCGCTACACCCTCTCTGCAGCTAACAGTCAGTACCCCGATTGGGTTATCGATTTCACCAACAAAGTGCTTGGCCAGCACCTCAGCTTCCCAGGACCCCGATTGGGTCAGCAAATCTTCTGACAGAGTGCTCCGCAGCCCTCTGCTCTCGATCACCTATTGAGTGCGTTGGGTCAGTGACAGGTCAGCTATTCGGACAAGTCGGACAATTTCCCTAGCCCAACCTACACTAGTTATACTATTTTCCAGGTCAGTGTACCACCCCCCAATGTTGCAAGTGTAAGGATCCCCAATTTCCATTGGACAAAGATTAAGGAGAGGTCGTCACACCACACCAAAATGAAACTTTTACCGTCTCATATTTACATTTTCATTCCCGCCCATCAAATTTAGGTTCACATGAGGTCTTTATTCCACCCAACAATGGCTGTTCTATTAGCAAATACATTGTATAAATTTGGGTTCATAAGTCCAGTTTCGCATGAGCATCTTCTAATTAGTCATGTTCCTTGGCTAGTCATGTTCCTTGGCCATAATCCAAAGGTCATTGTTCCAGAGACTTGAGATTTTCGCGCAGTCGCAGTTTCAACAAATATGGAGTACAGCGTTATAAGTTAGGCCAGTTTTCAAAGTGCGACAGGAAATGGAAAAGAAACAGTTTTAGATCACAGAATAAATGAATACACTGTATACGATGTATCTCTACTCTATACCCATTATTTTATATTTAACTATAGCATTAATATTAGGCAGAACACACAGCTTGGCGAAAGCAGCAGTGCAAGCTTCTCGCATGTGAGAACATAGAGCAGCCATCTTAGTTCTAGTGCGCAGAAGCGAACAGTTTCCCTCCAAAGCAAAGAGTACGTCATGTCACGTGAGTATGACAGATGCATGCGCAGTAGAAAATCCCGCGTAAAAGCAGCCATCTTAGATGCAAGCATATTAGGATTAGTAAAACACATAAGCAAGCTTCACTCGGATACCCCATGTTGATGTATAATATGCGAAATTAGTAAGACAAACATTGTTGGTTACTTTATTAACGTTATTTGAGGTTCATGAGTATGAGCAAGTCGCTTCACGTGCGAATCCTTGCTCCATCAATTCCCTCTTTGATGATCTTTTATATCATCACAAATTAATGAAACAGATGCCAACTTTTCACATTTCACCCAATTCAATCTCTTCAAACTTTCTATTTTGGTTTTTCTCATTATTACCATGAGAATTTTTCATTTTCTTGTATATTTTACTATTCATCTCTTCTAATTCGAGTTCATCAATGTTTCTTTTTACTCCTCGCCTATTTATGGAGTACTCCTTTTTATTTTTTTCAGCATTTGCAGCAAATTATTATAGTTAGAACTAGTAAGCCTATTCCCACCATTGGCATCAGTATTCTATCTACAATACTCTTTCCTACATTAGAAAGCCAACTACCTACAGAGGAGAGACCATCAGTGAGCCTCTGCCATGCACTATCAACCTCCAGTGGTTTAAGCTCTTTTTCCAAATTAGTAATATTTCTCACATACCTTTTAATCTCAACACTTTTATCTGGTATGTAAGTGCAACAATGCTGCGCCTTCAACATTTTACAGACTCCGCACTCTTTTGCCATTAATGTATCAAGATCAAGTCGATTTTGTAAAACCATTGATCTGATCGCAACCAATTCGGTATTGACCATTAGGAAACCCCCAGCAGTGTCAGTTGATAACCGATCCACTACTGTTGACAATTTTCAAATTCTGTTTGTATTCAGAGCCACTCCCACTGTAGGTATCAATGCACTAAATATATCACCCACAATTTCACCAAAACTAGCCCTTTTACTACGCATTAATCCATTAGTTTCTTCATTGTTTCCAGTGATTTTATCCACATGGTATATCTTTGGGAAGACTATTCCGATATAACAACTCCCATACCAATGATCTGGCAATTTATAATAGGCTTTGTTCCCACAGATATAATAGACTCCGGGAAACACAGGTTCAGTTCCATCTTTGAAACCCCAACCCCCAATTACCTTATAATTGTGTTCACACTTACTGGAACCAATGAATATATTGTTATAATAACCAGTTCTTTCTCTGTGGAGACATAGTTTCCCCTTCTTTTCGAAATCCAGCAACATAGCAGCATTAGCCCCAACATTTGAGGTGTTCCCTATACTTTCGGCCCATTTAGGAATTTTATGATTCTTGTCATTTGCTTTTCTTTTGAAACTCTCTCTTCTTTTCTCTACCATATTTAAAAATATTTTCTCTTTTTCTTGTAACGAGCAGGTTAGATTCTTCTTATGTGCTTCCGCTATATTTATTGTACCTATAGTTAGAAAATATTCACTCATGTAGCGTGCTACAACTCTAGTAGTATGTACAGGGTTTAGGTTTCTTCGTATAGGAAGTTCAGAAAATATCGCGTCTAAATTAGAATAATAATACTGTAAAGGTCCTTTCTTATAGAATAAACTAGCTAAAACACTACAGGAAATTCCATATGTTAGTGGCAAATGGTGAAAAGTAACACCTTCAGCCACCGACGTAGGCAGTTTCATACAAACGTAGCAATCTTCTATCTCCATAGCTTCTACATAATGTACTAATAGGTTTGCAAATACATTCAAATGTGTTCTGTTTTTAATTTCTTGTATAATGTAATCCTTCCTCATCTGGTGCTTCTAAGTCTACCTTCTGTTGTCTAATACTAAGTGCCTTTTCTTGTGTATCTACTCTTTTCGGTATATCTTTTGTTTGTAACTCTTCTGTATCTAGTGGCGGTTGTTCATTGGTGTTAACCTTTGTCTCTTTACTCATCATGTAGGGAATAGCTATTGTTAGTCCTATCCAAACTATAAGTACTATTGCTATACTACATAAACATATTCTACAGCATGTCTTTAAACAATTTCTTTTCGGTCTTCCATTAACAGTATGATCAGCCATTTCTGACTACAGGATATTCAACCCCTCTTTGTAACTTTTACACAGTTTATTTACCCTGTGTGTATTTCAAGTTGGTCTCACTTCTTTGTCAGTTTGATCAACAATCAATTCTTCATCACTTTCACCACTTATTTCCAAGTTTTCAAAATCTTCCAGAACAATGTAGGTCCATTCAGGGCCTTTGTATTTATTATTCAGTCTTTTTATTCGTAGACTTCTCCTTCTTGGTTGTATCACAGGTTGATCTGTTTGACTTGATATTTCACTCACTTGTTCAGGTTCCTCATTAATTGTCTTTACCCGCAGTCTCAGTCTTTTGACAAACCTAGGCCATTTGTCCCCTTTTCTGAGTCTTTTAACTGGCACTGTGTCTTGGCTCTCTCCAAAATTCTCTTTTATTTTCATTCAGTTGTGGCACATCTATTTCGATGTTTTCTTCTGTTTCCTTCTCTAACTGGCTAGGTCGAGGTCTTTTTTCTGTTTCTTCTGCCTGGTCACTAATCTGTCCTTGTTCAGGTATGTGCTGAGTTTGGCTTTTCTTTGTTTCACCTTTTCCATCCTGAACACGATTTTCTATTCCTGTCTGGTCCTGCTCAAGCTCTTTGAACTCTTGATTTTCTTCTGCTTGAGTCTCCACACAAATTTCTATCTGTCCCTTTTCAGGCTCAGGAGTTCTTGGTGGAGTATCGATTTCCTGATCTTTCCCTATCTGTTCCTCCTCAGAATCACTTTTGACTTGGATTTCTATGATCTGAATACCTTCTTCTACACCTGTCTCATCCTCACTATCACTCTGTCTGTCTAGATAGGGTTGGCTTCTTGTTCTCACATATTCTGCAGGTATGTTGATTACTGGAATCCAATAATCTTGACTGGTGCTCGGTTGTTCCTCTTCAGCTACTTCAGGATCGAACTCTTGAGACCCCTCAGCTGCACAACATTCAGCCTCAGTTTCATCAGGTTCAGTCACCTTTTTCGTATGACTAGCATGAATCCAATGCGGAACTCCTGCACACTTTACAGCTGTGGTGGTAACCAAAATCACTTGACATGGTTTTCCCCACCTCGGTGCAAGACAAGATTTTCAAGTATGTTTCTTTAGCACTACCCAATCACCTGGGTTCAGGTCATGTGCTGGAGTTGCTGGTCTGGCGACAGCGTCTTCCCCAACCTGGTGAGAGATAGAACGCACTTGGTCAGCCAGTTCTTTGCAGTACTCCAGTACTAAATCATCAGATATATTTATCAGCTTATGTCCTGGCACCCATGCCTGCCTCATTGCTCTTCCCATCAGTACTTCATGAGGACTCAAGCATGTGTTCCGATCTGGAATACTTCTGAGTCCCATCAGCACAAGAGGCAAAGCATCCGGCCACTCCAATCGAGTTGACTCATACATCTTTCCCAATCTTGACTTGATTGTGCCATTCAATTGTTCTACCACTCAAGAAGCCTCTGGACGATACGCACAGTGCAGTTTTTGCTTAATTTTGAATGCTTCACAAATTAGACTCATTATTTCACTATTAAAATGTTTTCCTCTGACTGATTCAATTTTTACTGGAAAACCGAAACGAGGTATAAGCTCTCTACGTAAAAGCTTAGCTACAGTGATACTATCGTTCCTGCGTGTGGGGTAAGCTTCCATCCATGCTGAAAACAGGCAGACAATGACAAGTACGTATTTTCCTCGACAGGGGGTAACTGAATGAAATCAATCTGTAGTCGAATAAAAGGACCTTCTGCCTTCCCAATTCTTCCTGGTAACACTACTGTTTTCTTTCCTGGGTTAATTTGTTGGCAAATCAAACACCTCTGGCAGAGTGCCTCTGCTATGTTCCTGAATTTCGCATCAAACCATGTTTGTCTGAATAAACGTATCATAGCATCTCTTCTCAAATGGGAATCTCTGTGAATCAACCTAGCCATAGGAGCAAGCAGACAGTATGGTAACACAGGCATTCCATCAAGATAAACAATGACACCATCCTCAGCCCTTCTCTGACAACCTAATTTACCCCATTTCTCCTTTTCCTTTGGTTCTGCTGCATTCTGCAAATCTCTAAGCATGGGCGGATTTTGCGGATCCACGATTCACGAATTTGCGGATTCACGGATCGTGGATCCGCAAAATCCGCGGATTTTGCGGATTGGCGGATTTGGGGGCGGGGCTTCCTCGAGTGTGTGGGCGGGGCCAAACGGACGGGGCTTCCATGCGAGCGCACATGCCCCTTGTGTGAATACAAAAGGTCAGAGACCGATCAGAGCAGCAGATTAAGAGACAGACGCCCCTGGTCACAGCACGGGGATTGCGCACGTGAAAGCCAAAGATGCAAATGCCTCTGGGCAGCATCACAGCGGATTTCCGATGGTATATTTGGGAAGAAGGCACATCTGCCCAGCCTCCCAACGCTCACGATTTTTTTTGGGCTGATGAATGAGTCACTGCATTTGCGCTTCAACTAGTTCCAGCGACCAAGTGTGTGTTACTATGCAATCGCGCCGAAGTGCGCAGGGGGGGTCCCTTGAGTGAAATGTCCATCATAGTGGGTAAATGGCGGGAAGACGGGTGGGTGCACACCTCGAGTGTGTGGGCGGGGCCAAACGGACGGGGCTTCCATGCGAGCGCACATGCCCCTTGTGTGAATACAAAAGGTCAGAGACCGATCAGAGCAGCAGATTAAGAGACAGAAGCCCCTGGTCACAGGAACAGCACGGGGATTGCGCACGTGAAAGCCACGTGATTATTTTTGGGCTGATGAATGAGTCACTGAATTTAAGCTTCAACTAGGGCACATATTTATTCACGAAGAAAGACACACCATGTAACTAATTTACGATGGCGCCGGCAAGCTGCCAGCGCCATCCTGCAAAAGTTACTTAATTAGCTTCAACAGGAAGCTCCAACTGATAAAATAAAGCAGGCGCTCGAGCCCCTGCTTTATCTTATCTGTTAGAGCTTCCTGTCGAAGCTAATTAAGTAACCATTTGAGGATGGCGCTGGCAGCTTGCCGGCGCCATCGTAAATTATTTAGGTTTGAACTTTTGACCACAAAATCCGCTCCGATTGCGGATTGCGGATTCTCGGTAAATTCGCGAGAGTTCGCGGATCGCGGATTTACCGAAAATCCGCAAAATCCGCGATCGGAGCGGATTTTGCGCTCATGCTTACAAATCTCTCACCTCTTCCCACGTGTTCACACCTTCAAGCACCATAAGTTAGCAGCTGTTTCCGCCCACTTCAACCTTTTTATTAAAAGCCATTTTATATTTTGCACAATGCTGGGCTAACTGGTCAGCATATCGATTACCAGCTGTCACTTTGTCGTTGCCAGATTTGTGAGCAGCACATTTGACCACAGCCACTTATTTTTGTAACTGGATTGTTTCAAGTAAATCCTTTATATATTGACCATTTCTAATTGGAGTACCTGAAGAAGTCAGAAACTTCCTTTGCATCCATAGTTGGCCATAGTCATGCACAACCCCATAACCATACTGGCTGTCAGTGTATATGGTTACTTTCAAATTTTTCCCAAATTTACAGGCTTTTGCCAAGGCAACCAATTCGGCTATTTGTGCAGACTTGACTCCAGGCAAATGGGATGCTTCAACTGGACCTCCGAATGTCACACTGCGCAAGCAGCGCTCAGACCTCCTTCCTCATGTCTCATGCAAGAGCCATCTACAAATAGCTCATAATCTGAATCGATTAATGGCTCTTCTCTTATGTCTGGTCCTGGTTTCGTACTGTACTCAGTTACATCAATACAGTCATGTTCAACTTCTCCCTTCACTTCTGCAGTATGTGACTTAGGTGGCAGTGTCGCTGGGTTCAGGATATTACATCTAGCAATGGTTACGTTTTCTGCACCTATAAGTATTCTCTCGTACTTAGTCAGCCGACTAGGTGTGAGATACTGGGACTTAGTCCTTGTTAGCAAAATTACAACTGCATGTGGAACATACACAGTTACAGGATGTCCCATAATAATGGATTCAGTCTGCTCAAGGCTCATGCAAGTTGCAGCTACTGCTTTCAGACTTCCAGGTAATGCAGCTGCCACTGGGTTCAATTTGGAAGAAAAATATGCCACAGGACGTCTTACTAAACCATGAATTTGAGTCAGAACTGAAAGTGCACAATTATCTCGGGTGTCACAAAAAAGTGCAAAATCCTTTGAATAGTCAGGCATCCCTAATGCTGGAGCTGTACACAGACATTCTCGTAATTTTTCAAATGCAGTCATGCTTTCGTCATCCCACTCTACTGGGTCCTTGGCTCCTTTCTTTGTCATTTGTATCAGTGGTTTTGCTAGTACTGCAAATCCCACAATCCATTGCCTGCAGTATCCTGCAACTCCAAGAAACATCCTGATCTCTTTCTGGGTATTAGGCAAATTCGTGTTTTTAATTATTCTGATTCTTTCAGAGGTAACTCTTCTGAAACCCTTTTCTATCTGGTGCCCCATATATTTTACTGACGTTGTGCAGAATTGTAATTTCTCTGGTGACACTTTATGTCCTCCTTCACCTAAATGATTCAGTAAGGCGATAGTATGAACAACACAGTCATTCCGGGTTTTAAACGCCACCAAGAGTTCATCTATATACTGTACCAAGACTGACTGTCCAGGCAGTACCAAAGACTCAAGGCACTTTTTCAAAATCTGATTAAAAATTGAGGGACTCTCTGTGTACCCCTGAGGAACACGATTCTAAACATACACATGACTGTCGAATTCAAATGAGAAAAGAAATTTGCTGTCTGGGTGTAATGGAATCAAGAAAAATGCGTGACACAGGTCAATGACAGTAAACCATCGAGCCTCCCACGGCATTTGATACTAAATCACTGCAGGATTTGGCACGACTGGACAGCAAGGAACAACAATCTTATCAATTTTGCAGAGGTCCTGTACAACCCTGTATTTGCCGCTCGGTTTCTTTATATCAATTATTGGAGAGTTACATGGATTGCTCATTATTTCTTGTAAAATGCCTTCTTCCACCAAACGTTTTATTTCTACTGCAACACCTGCTTTTATTTCTGCACTCATTTTATACTGTCGAGTATTTGGGTAAACTGCATCTTCTCTTATTGCCACTTT
The DNA here is from genome assembly GCF_964261635.1 of Lissotriton helveticus. NCBI lineage: Eukaryota > Metazoa > Chordata > Amphibia > Caudata > Salamandridae > Lissotriton > Lissotriton helveticus. The sequence goes on along the minus strand of NC_136059.1, from coordinate 2,061,917,495 downwards.
TATTGGGTCAACATTTGCCATTAATCCTACATAGTTTCCAGTAAAATCCCATACATCTGGTTTTACTGTCTGTTGCAGTTCTTCTGGTAAGTCTTTTATTGACAGTCTTCTAATTTCTGTCTCTTGTTTCGCTAACATTAATTTGCAAACTCCGTCTTCATCTGGGGTTTGAATTTCAACACCACTTGGGGTACAGAAAATGGTAAAATTCATTTTGCACAACAAGTCTCATCCTAATAAATTAACAGGACTCGACTCACAGACAACAAATCTATGCATTTCTTTAAAATTGCCTATTCTAACTTCCATAGGTTCTGTAACTGGGGTACTAATTTGTTTATTGGAAACACCCACTACTTGGATCTCTTCTCCCGAGAGGGGTAGGTTTGGAACGTCTTCTATTCTCACAGTAGAACGGGTAGCACCAGTGTCCAACAGAAAAGTGACATCATTTCCTTCAACCAAGCACGCACTCCTCATCCTCCCCCCTCAGGCACCGTCAGTAAGGTTCTTCACAAAAAAATGTATCACTCAGAAGAAATTGTGAGGTTGCTGTATCTCTCCTTTCACCTCCCTCCCAATTTGTGGTATCTACTCTCTGCTGTGCTTTGCTCCTGTAATTTGGCATAGGTGCAGGGAGTAACTGATTCTGTATTACCTGTGGCTGTGTCTTCCGGTGCACCTCATTCTGCGTCTGTGGATTTAAATCATTAATTTGCACATTACCACTCTGTACAGCCTTACACTCGTTCTTCCAGTGCCCCAACTTGCCACGCCCATGACAAGGGAATTTCCGTTTTGCTTCCTCTCTATTGAATTTTCCCCTTGGCCTTCCTCCATTTCCATCACCCTGATTCTGGTTACTACCTATCTGACTTAAGTGATGTTCTTGTTGTTCTGCTAGTTTTACTTGTGCCCACATAACCTTTTCTTTTAACTCTTTTCGTTTATTGTCTAACTCATCTTCACAATATTTAGTATATTTAAGGATCTCGTCGATTGGCTTGGCCTGCCATCAAATTTTATGATCTTTAATCCATTGTGAAATTTCTGGTCTTAATCCTGACACAAATCGATAAATGGAATGCGTCATATCCTTCATGTCAATGTTGTCTAATCCACTGTACTGTTTGTTTGAATACCTGCAGTAAACGTTCATAATATGTATGCACAGATTCATCTTTATTCTGAGTTGTTCTATCTATTCTAGTCCAATCTGTCTCTTTTGCAGGCACCTTCCCCTTGAGGTAAAGTAATACCTGGTTGCACTTCTTCATAACATCTTCAGAAGGTGCCCCTGTCTTTGGGTCTCTAGGGTATTTTTCACTAGGCCAATCAACTGCAATTTTACATTCTGTCCATAAATCTACGGGAACTACAATGTCAAATAATCCATCTAAATCTTTCAAAGACATTTTCGAAACTTTTAAAAATCTCTCGACTTGCCTGTACCATTCTACAGGTTTTTCACGAAGTTTTGGGAAATCATTTGTAAATGACAAAATATCCTGTTGGGATCATGGAACATGCACATAACCTCCACCTGGTACTTCTCGCATAGGACATCATTTTTCCACTTTTTCTGCTTCTTTTCAAACATATTCTGAGGTCATTTGTTTTGATCGGACCTCTTCCTTTTTCTTTGCCCACCTGGCTTTCCATTTTTCTAACTCTCCCCATTTTTGTAACAATGCTAGTAGCTCTCTTATCTGCACTTTTCTTCCTGACACATTCATGTTATCTAAATCCTTGTCAGAAAATTCTGCTCGATATGGCTTTTGTAATACTTTAGATTTACCAATGTCAATTCCCATGCTAGCTCCTGTGTCCATTAATTTTTCATGAAACACCCGTGTATTTCTAGTAATGCTTTTACAAATAAATAATAGTTCACCTTCATTAAGAATATTTAATCTGTCCAATCCCACATTTCCAGCCATTAGTTCTTCCAATTCAAGTCTCAATTTGTATATATCCAATGGTTTCGGCTGTAACTTTGGTTTCTCTATTTCTCGTGTCCATCTATCTATCTCTTCAGGAGTTACTACCGTTGCACTTCTCGTACCTGAGGATGTCTCCATCTGTACTTCTCTTGAATTTAAAGGAGTGGTTTTTCTAATCGAACTACTCTCTGGTTCTCTTATTGGTAAATCCAGTAAGGAAATTACTGACTCACATTCACTTGCCAGATCGTCTACTATCAAGGGTTCTTTTCTTGGTTGTACTACCTACGTAGTTATAACTGGAGCTTTTGGACTAGCTTGCTTATCTCCATACAAAGGAACAACTGGGCCAATAGTTACGGGTATTGTCAGAGCTTCGGGACTTGTATTTAATTGAGAAATTTTCTGAATCAATTCACTTCTTTGTTTATTTAACGCTTCTCTTTCTCTTTCCTGTAATACCCTCTCAATTGTGTTCTCATGTACCACTTTCGGAATTAAAGGTGGTTTTAAAAACAGGGCATTTGAATTTACTGTACCCGGTTCCTCATTAAAAGGTGGTGGATTTTTCAGTAACAAATCCTCCATATAATCATTGTCTGAATCACCACTAGTCATTAAATAATTTGTTTTTTCCGTCCTTCTACTTCCAGTGGGCTCTTCTAAAGTTAGTACAGGATAGAATCCTTCCACTACCATGTTCTGTCTCCATTGTTTCATTTGTTTATCTCTGGTTTCTCGTGGGAATTTAGGGTAGAACTTACTCAATCCTTTATCACTTCTAGGTCTGTCTCGCTCAAAAGCCTCCAACTCCCATTCTTCTAGTGCCTCATATTGCGTTAATCTAGGTCTAGGATGTAAATCATTCATTCGTGTCCTCAAATTGAGCAAAACTATCCCATTAAATGTACCATCTAGGGGAAAAGCCAAAATTCCGTCATTTTTAGTATATTCCACCCAATTCTCTAACCATACGCAAGTGTGGTAACCCCTGTCAAACATCATAAATGATGCGGGCGTATTTGGTGGTGGAATAATAACTCCTTCTCTAGTTTTAATTTGTTTATCTTTTTTAAAGAAATTCTTGACCCTGTTTACAAATGACATTTTTCTTCCACTTCCATACGTTTTGTAAGGTCTGCCTCTTAGCATCTGCTCTCTAGCAAACCCTAAGCATCTTCTATTAGGCTGAGTTTCTGTATGCCCTGGATTTATATACCACATATATTTTGAGAACATTTTGAAATCGTACGATAACTCTCTGAGTTGTTTACAAAATACTTCCAATACTAGTGCGTCTTTTATTTCCGTTAACCAATTAACAATGTGGTTTCAAATACATTTTAACCAATTATTGCACGTTTTTTTCTCGTGAGATGAGTTCCCACGCTCCTGTGCTCAACCCTCCTTTAAAATATTATCCCAGCTACACACCCGCTGTCTCAGCCAATACCAGCGTGGCTCTGAGTGACATCAGCGCAGCTCCACAACTGACTCCCTCCTTCGCAAGGTAATACAAAACTCAATTCTTTTTACTTTAAAGTGCAGATTTTATTAATTATAAACAAATCAGGGAGGCCCCTTAGTCATCCAATACGGGACAAGGGGAGTCAAATATCAAGAAAAGAAAGAGTTCCCAGTTGATCAAAGAATCAATGTAGCACACATCAGCAACATACTCTAAAACAAACTATATCACATGTAGAAAACTCTCATATTAATAAAACATAGTGCCAATGATTATACAATGAAATAATGTGTGTAATTAGAAAATTTGATAAACAACAAGACTGTCACAAATTATTGCAAGAAAATTTCATACATATTTATTCAATACATTTTTACATTTGTCATCAAATGAAATTTCATGTGCATGAAATACAAAAATATAATAAAATCACAATAGTTAAAAAACAGTATCAAAATACTGTAAGATGGGCTAAAACGAGAAGCAGTTGTCGATGCAGCATTTCGGTTTTTTGAAGTTAAAAATACCTTCTTCAGGACAATTCTTTAGCTTAGCCCAAATGGGGATATGCTGGTTCTCCCAATGTAATCTTTGAAAACACCGTTGGCCCAATGTGGATATGTGGGTCCTGTTCGGCAGTAGTAATCTCTTGAGTCTCGACAGGGGGAGCTACATGTGATATAGTGTGTTTTAGAGTATGTTGCTGATGTGTGCTACATTGATTCTTTGATCAACTGGGAACTCTTTCTGTTCTTGATTTTATTTATTAACAATGTAAAAACATTTGCCACTGTACTCGAGTGACTAGAAAGGAAAGATAATTTTTTCATTGCAAGTAAATCCCTTCCGTTTACTTTTCATATACTACAATTAGATCTCTTCCGCCTACCCTTCACGCAAGCATTAGAGAACCTGCTACTCCTTCGGACCCATCCACTCCGGGATATATACTAAGGCCAAAGTTTCACCTGCGAACCCCTTTGCTATCAATCAAGCTCAGACGAACCTGGTACTCCTTCCGTGTGACCCTTTCTAGGTGATATCACAACAAAAATTTTGCCAGCGAACTCTTTGCTATCATTCATTCACACATTCATACAGAAAACCCTAAATAGTGCTTCCGGCTTTACCTAACCATGCACTAACTTCCTGCGAGTAAGCGACCTCACTGCGATGTGGCTTACATTTACCACCCGCTATTCTGCCCCCGGGGATTCCAGACAAAACAAATAACAGGTACGAACAATTTCGGTTAATACATAAATCAACAATAAAATCAATAACATTTCAAAACATTTCACATTTGATCGATCAATCATAATAATGTTTTCATAACCAACTAACTAACTACCTACCTATTTAACTAAACCCTAACCTTTCCTCTGCTACCAAAGAAATATACTGCTAGAGCGCGCAGGTCACCCAACTATAAAATTTCCACATTCACCTGGGCCCATAATCAGTTTACAGATTTCTAGAGTCAGGTAACCTAGGCTTCTAGACTACCAGATATAATTTTACCTACTAGGTCCTATACCATTGACTTACCAATCCTAGGCGCTGGTACCTGTAAACCTATTGGATCAGGGAGTTAGAATAATAGGTAGAAAATAACATATGCAGTCATATAATAACCACAGACTCGGGAAGGTTTTAACTCTTTATCTAAACTTCATAAATGGTCATGATCCAGAGATTGAACACAATGAGACTTTCAATAACGAAAATCAGAAATAAAGTATAGCTATGTAAAAGATATATTATGCCAATCATTTAGTAAGTAAAGGGAAGGTAAGAACAAGGAACATGCTATTAAAATTTAAACAAACTTCTGTAATTTTGTCTAAAAGTGGGGAAAGAAAGGAACATGCTAAATAACACAACTTTCAAGCAAATTAGCATATAACTATAGGGAAGGTAAGAAAATTGAATACACTATTATTTCAAATGACAATTGAGCATTTGCAAAGGGAAGGGGAAGAAAAAAAGGAACATATGCAATAAAACTTTTATCGATTTAGGGAGGGTAAAGAGAAGGACACACAGAAATATAATGACAATACCCACACAGATTTATATTTACCTAGAATGGTGTGAAGACCAACCCTGTCCACGGGTCAGTTAAGGACAGAAACCCCAAAAGTTGCAGTTGCCAGTAGGCCAGCAGGTGCAGAACAGAATCAGGACAGGATAAACCAGATTTGGATCAGAACCGGACCACCAAAGGTTAAGACCAGCACCTGCAGTTCAGTTGCAATGCCTGCGCTACACCCTCTCTTCAGCTAACAGTCAGAACCCCGATTGGGTTATCGATTTCACCAACAAAGTGCTTCACCAGCACCTCAGCTTCCCAGGACCCCCATTGGGTCAGCGAATCTTCTGACAGAGTGCTCCGCAGCCCTCTGCTCTCGATCTCCTATTGAGTGCGTTGGGTCAGTGACAGGTCAGCTATTCGGACAAGTCGGACAATTTCCCTAGCTAAACCTACGCTAGTTATACTATTTTCCAGGTCAGTGTACCACCCCCCAATGTTGCAAGTGTAAGGATCCCCAATTTCGACTGGACAAAGATTGAGGAGAGGTCATCACACCACACCAAAACGAAACTTTTACCGTCTCATATTTAAATTTTCGTTCCCGCCCATCAAATTTAGGTTCACATGAGGTCTTTATTCCGCCCAACAATGGCTGTTCTATTAGCAAATACATTGTATAAATTTGGGTTCATAAGTCCAGGTTCCCATGAGCATCTTCTAGTCAGTCATGTTCCTTGGCCATAATCCAAAGGTCACTGTTCCTGAGACTTGAGAATTTTGCAGTTTCAACAAATATGGAGTACAGCGTTAGAAGTCAGGCCAGTTTTCAACGTGCGACATGAAATGGAAAAGAAACAGTTTTAGATCACAGAATAATTGAATACACGGTATACCATGTATCTCTACTCTATACCCATTATTTTATATTTAACTATAGCATAAATATTAGGCAGAACAAACAGCTTGGTGAAAGCAGCAGTGCAAGCTTCTCGCATGTGAGAACATAGAGCAGCCATCTTAGTTCTAGTGCGCAGAAGTGAATAGTTTCCCTCAAAAGCAAAGAGTACGTCATGTCACGTGAGTATGACAGATGCATGCGCATTAGAAAATCCCGCGTAAAAGCTGCCATCTTAGATGCAAGCATATTAGGATTAGTAAAGCACATAAGCAAGCTTCACTCGGATACCCCATATTGATGTATAATATGCAAAATTAGTAAGACAAACATTGTTGGTTACTTTATTAACGGTATTTATTAACGGGTTCATGAGTATGAGCAAGTCGCTTCACGTGCGAATCCTTGCTCCATCACTACCCTGGTAACATTCCTCAAACAACATAGGGATCCCATACTCCCGTCCTCATACAGGCCCAACCGGGAGGGTCCAGCAGCTTCCTGCGAGTCTGTTGTACAAATTTACAAACCAACATGTAAAACTTTGGGGCAAATTCTGGCGGATCGGTACATCCAAGTCCTTCCGCAGATGAGCCACCCGAGCCAAAGTGTTTTTTCCCCAGGCGCAGCCAGTCACAGAACATACGTAGGCTCTTCCATATACAGGATAGGGCAAAAGATCACTTCCCACGAGCCGCATGCCTAATCCTGGACCTGGAAAAGGCCTTCGATACACTACTATGGCCATACCTATTCACAGTCCTCCGTAAAGTACGCGTAGGCCCGACCCTGCTGGCATACACACAACTCCTCTATAAGGGCCTCACGGCTAGGGTGAGAGTGGGTAGGTACATTTCAATTCCATTCCAGGTGGAGGGGGGACGAGACAAGGATGCCCCTTGTCTCCCCTCCAATTTGCCTTGACAGTGGAACCACTGGCCATTCGTCTGCATCGGGGGGAGGCCTGGAATATTCCAATCGCAGACACAGTCCATTGCGTATCATTATACGGCGATGATCTCCTGATCTATGTAAGGGATATGAATTATTTTTTTTTAATTTAGAATAAATTTTTTATTTGTGTGGTTACTCAAAACCATTACAATAAAACAACGAGGTAAAAGAAGAGCATTCCATAAAAAAAAATGGAACAGTATAAAACCATAAACATTGTGAATAAAATCCAAATCTAAAATTCAATGATCATTAACCTCTTCGATGCTGATGACGGAGCGGTTCCGTCATCAGCATCGGTTGGGCTGTGCTGATAACGCTCCGTCATCATCACAGCCCTCGGGGGGAGCGCTGGCGCTCCCCCCGCTGGGGCACCGATGTTTTTGCCAGTAGTGGGGGTGGCAGCGGAAGACTTTCCACTGCCCCCCTCCCCCCTTGGGCAAGGGTCGCTTCCAGGGGCCTCATAATTTGAAATAGACTTTTCTGCCCCCCCCTGGGGGCAGATCACCTGATTTAGTGCGTGATCTGGACCAAGGGGGGGGGCAGAAAAGCCCACTGGACACCAGGGATTATGTTTTTGAATGAAAGGAAGCGATCCGTTGGGTAAGGGTCGCTTCCTGGGGCATGCAATTTTTGTCTAGACTTTTCTGCCTGGGGGCAGATCGCCCGTTTTTTAGGGGAATCTGGACCCAGGAGGGGCAGAAAAGCCCACTAGACACCAGGGATTGTGTTTATATTAATAAAGGAAGCGCCCCCTTGGGCAAGGGTCGCTTCCAGGGGCATAAAAATTCAGTATAGACTTTTCTGCCCCCCCTGGGGGCAGATCGCCCGTGTTAGCGTGTGATCTGGACCCAGGGAGGGCAGAAAAGCCCACTGGACACCAGGCACTATTTTTTTTGTTGATAGGAAGCGACCCCTTGGGTATGGGTCGCTTCCTGGGGCATATTATTTTAGTTTAGACTTTTCTGCGGGGGCAGATTGCCTGTTTTTTAGGGGAATCTGGACCCAGGGGGGGCAGAAAAGCCCACTAGACACCAGGGATTGTGTTGATATTAGCAAAGGAAGCGACCCCTTGGGCAAGGGTCGATTCCAGGGGCATAAAAAGTTAGTATAGACTTTTCTGCCCCCCCCGGCGGGGCAAAGCGGCTGTTTTTTTTACCGTTTCTGGACGCAGGGGGTGATAGAAAAGCCCACTAGACTCCAGGGATTGTTTTTTTTTTATAGGGAGCGACCCCTTGGCCAAGGGTTGCTTCCTTGGGCCCATTTGTTTTCAAAAGTATGTTCTGCCGTGTCTTTATTTGGCCTCTCTGCCCTCCGTAGGTTTGCTTCCAGGGGGACCACGTTTATAATGATTTATATTCTGCCCCCCATGGGGACAGACACCCCATTTGTGACATACCCTGTGACATAGCCTGTTGTAATGTGTGTTGTTTTTGTTTCTTCTAATGTGTATTGTTTTATTTTCTCTTTAGATTGTTGCAGTGTGCGGTTCCGTTACTGGTGGTTCTGTTGTTCTGCTGTTTCTATAGTTGCATGTGTTTGGTAAGAGACCTTTTTTTGTTCAATTGTAATGTAATTGTTTATTTTGCAAAGTGTGTAGTAATACGAGTATGTTTGGTTTCTGTTTTTTGTGATTGTAAAACATGTTTTGCATTTGTTTTTGATGTGTACTTCTGTAGATGTAATTTTTTTTCCTTTTTTCTAGTGGGATATCGTTGCCTATTTGCTGTGTCTTTGCAGAGTAGGTGCTGGTGAGTGTAGTTGTCTCTTGTAAGTGAATTGTATATTTTTTCTAAATATAGATATTTGTGATAAAGGCTTACATTTTTTAACTTACTTTGCACAGTGTTGGGGTTGTTGAGTTGTTTGTGCAGACTCCTTTAGTTGTAAGGATAATGGCTAGCCGCCGCATTACTGCTCAGCAAGTTGTTGGAATGCTTTTTGATTCTTCCTCTGACCATGGTCCAGAGACTGACTCTGATTCTGAGCCAGAGGTGGGAGGTGAAGATTCAGGTAGTGAGTTTTCTCTACACATGGCTTCATCTGATGATGAAGACACTCTGAGTGCTGATGAAGCTACGTTTGGTGTGGATGAAGTGCCTGTGGTTGCGGAGAACATTGCTGTGCCAATATTGCGGCAAGAGACATCTGGGCTGCAGCCTGGGGCTGCCAGACTTCCAGTTGGTGTAGTGAGACAAGAGGCAGCTGGGCGGCAGCCTGCGGCTGCAAGACTTGACATTGAAAGTTCTGACCTCTGGGTTGCACCAGGCATGGTGCAGCCGGCATTGCCTGAATTTACTGGTGTTCCAGGGTGTAGGGTGAACACTGAAAACTTTTTGCCTATTGATTTTTTCAAGTTGTTTATGGATGATGTGTTTTTGGCAGAGATTGTAGAGCAGACTAACTTGTCTGCTGAAATTTTTTTGAGGTTGAACAGTGCCAGCCTTAAGCCCCACGCTAGAGCTACCCGGTAGACTCCCACAAATTTGGAGGAGATGAAAAAGTTTTTGGGTTTAACTTTTTTGATGGGCTTGCTTAGGAAACCATCAATGGCTTCATATTGGTCTACTAGTCCCTTGATGGCAACAGCTATATTTCCGGCATTCAAGAGTCGTGATAGGTATTTGCTTCTGCTTCGGATGATGCATTTTGTTGACAATAGTTTTGCTTTGGCACGAGTTCACCCTGATTGTGACCGTCTTTTCAAGATTTGGCCTGTCATTGATCATTTCGTTGATCGATTTCCTGAGATCTTTTATACTGGGAAAGAAATTGCAGTGGATGAGTCTTTGCTGTTGTTCAAGGGCCGCTTGGTTTTTCGGCAATACATTCCTAATAAGAGGGCACGCTATGGAATTAAGCTTTATATGCTGTGTGACAGTCAGACTGGATATGTCTCTAATTTCAGGGTGTACACTGGTAAGGAATCCAGGATTAACCCCCCTGGTTGTCCGTCGACTTTTGGAGTGACTGAGAAAATTGTGTGGGAACTTGGTCGTGGATTTTTTAACAAAGGTCATCATTTGTATGTCGATAACTTCTACACTGGTGTGCGGTTGTTCAGGGAATTGGCCAAAGTGGACACTGTTGCTTGTGGCACAATCCACTCAAACCGTAAAGGTTTCCCAAAAGAACTTGTTTGTCAAAAGCTTGTTCGGGGACAGTGCAGTGCATTGCGTTGAGGAGCTTCTAGCTGTGAAGTTTTCAGACAGGAGAGATGTCTACGGTGAACAACCTTTACAACGAAACTTTTACAACGCACTAACATTACAACGCGGTCATTACAACGCAAACCATTACAACGCATTGCGCTGGGGGCGCTCTAGGATAGGGAATAAGTTTAATTTTCTATCCAACACCTTTCCTAGTGTCCACGGGGACTGGAGTTGGAATAGAAAATTAAACTTTTCACTATCCAGCACCTCTAAGCGTTATGCGTTGTAAAGGTTTGCGATGTAAAAACCGCGTTGTAAAGGCAGGCGTTGTAATAGCCTGCGTTGTAACGTCATACATCCGATGTCTACATGTTGACTTCCATACATGATGAAAGCACTGAACCGGTGACTGTTTGGGGTCAGGTTGCAGAAGCGCGCAAACCTGTGTGCATAATGGACTACAATAGGTACATGGGTGGTGTTGACAGAGTAGATCAGAGGTTGGAACCGTATGCTGCTCTTAGTAAGGCTTACATTTGGTACAAGATGTTGGCTATCCATCATTTCCACTCGGCAACCTTTAATGCTTTTGTTGTGTTCCAGAAATCTTGTCCCCAGTCAAAGATGAGTTTTGTAAAGTTTCAGGTGTCTGTAATAGGCAGCCTTGTTTTAGTGGAACAGGCAAGTGTTCCTAGAGTTGGAGTGGTGGAGGATGTTGCCAGATTGAAAGATCGCCACTTTCCTGATCAAATTCCTCCTACAACCTCAAAAGATTTTCCCAGTCGGAGATGTAGAGTCTGTTGGCGAAGAGGTTTGCGGAAGGAGGTTCGTATGTACTGTCCCGACTGCCCTTCAAACCCCGGGCTGTGTGTACCTGCTTGTTTTAGATTGTACCACATGCTTGGGAGCAACCATGAGTGGTAAAGTGAACTGGTTGGTCTTTATTCTTTAAAACTTATTGTTCAGTTTCAAAGTTGGCATTTGTGTAGTCTTTTTAGATTTAGTTGTTGTGTTAGTAGATTTGTATCAATTTGCAATTTGTTTTTGTTTTTGTTTTATTTAAAAAAAAAAACTAAAGTATGATGTTGGTTTGCGTGTAGTGTCCATTGTCTGATGGTGTGCATGGTTTGCGCTTGTCTGGCGGTGTCTGTGGACTGGTGCTTGTCTGGCGGTGTCTGTGGACTGGTGCTTTGCCGGCGGTGTGCGTGGTCTGTTGTTTGGTTGGCGGTGTGCGTGGTCTTGCGTTTGCCTGGTGGTGTGTTGGGATTGGTGCTTGGATGGTGGTGTGCCTGGGCTGGAGCTTGGCTGGCGGTGTGTGTGGAGTGGCGCTTGCCTGGTGGTCTTTGTGGACTGGTGTTTGGCTGGTGGTGTGTGTCGTCTGGTGTTTGGTTGGCGGTGTGTATGGTCTTGCGCTTGCCTATTTGTGTGTTTGGATTGGTGCTTGGCTGGTGGTGTGCCTGGACTGGTGCTTGGCTGGCTATGTGTGTGGAGTGGTGCTGTCCTGGCGGTGTGTGTGGACTGGTGCTTGCCTGGCAGTGTGCGTGGTCTGGTGTTTGGTTGGTGGTGTGCGTGCTCTTGCGCTTGCCTGGTGTTGTGTTTGGATTGGTGCTTGGCTGGTGGTGTGCGTGGAGTGGCGCTTGGCTGGTGGTGTGAGTGGAGTGGCACTTTGCTGGTGGTGTGCGTGGAGTGATACTTGGCTGTCTGTGCACGGAGTTGTGCTTGGCTGGCGGTGTGTGTGGAGTGGTGCTTGGCTGGATGGTGTGCGTGGAGTGGTACTTGGCTGTCTGTGCACGGAGTGGTGCTGGCTGGCTGTGTGTGTGGAGTGGCGCTTGGCTGGATGGTGTGCGTGGAGTGGTACTTGGCTGTCTGTGCACGGAGTGGTGCTTGGCTGGTGGTGTGTGTGGAGTGGCGCATGGCTGGCGGTGTGCGTGGAGTGGTGCTTGGCTGGTGGTGTGCGTGAAGTGGCGCTTGGCTGGTGGTGTGTGTGGAGTGGTGCTTGGCTGGTGGTGTGCGTGGAGTGGTACTTGGCTGTCTGTGCACGGAGTGGTGCTTGGCTGGCGGTGTGCATGGTCTGGTGCTTGGATGGTGGTGTGGGTGGACTGGCGCTCGGCTGGCGGTGTGTGAGTAGTTACTTTCTGTTGGTCACTACACACACTGCTAGTTGAGTGACACTCCACGCAGTCCATCATTTTGTGTAGTTGCAGTGTCAGAAATGTGGGCGTGTGAAAGTGATGGGCCCTTGAATGGCGCTGTCTGCTGGTGTGAGTGTTGTAATGTGATGGGTCCGCGGCTGCCGGTGTGAATGTTTTGTATGTGTCACACGTACGAAAGGTGTATGAATGGCCTGTAAAGAGGTTGGTGCCTTGACGTGGCTTTACAGCTCACGAGCTGTGAGTCAGTGGTTCAGTTTATCATACTTTTAATTATACGCAGTGTATTTCATTTTTGTGAAATTACTTGCGAATACAATTGTATGTACTGAATCATCACTCACCCTCATGCCAAATCCAACCAGTATGTGTGTGTGCTTGCGGATTAGATGGCTGTGCTGTAAAATGTGTCTTTTTTCTCTTTCTGAAGTAGGGTGTACCTTGTCCCTTTTTGTGAATGTTGTAAGTGTTGCTTTTCCTTCCGGATGGTGTCAATGGTCTGGTGTGTATCAGGTATGAAAGGTGCGTGAATGGCCTGTAAAACGGTTGGTGCCTTGTCGTGGCTTTACAGCTCACGAGTTGCGAGTCACTGGTTCGGATTTTATGCCTTTATTTATTGACAGAGCATTTCATTTTGTTGAAATATCTTGTTAATAAAATTTTATGTACTGAACCATCACTCGCCCTCGTGCCAAATCCAACCTGTATGTGTGTGTCTATGAGGAATAGATAGCCGTGCTTGAATGTTTGACTTTTGAGTAACTCTGTTAAGGTGTACATTATAGCTATAAATGACTTACAAAATTTAGATATTATTGTTAAACCATGGAAGTATATGGTCATGTCTTTCTGGTGAATTCTATTGGTTTTTTTTATCCACAATCTCCTGCAAACTTGACAAACTTGAAAATGTCTGTCACAATTTCCATGCAATATTGTCCCAAGAATCGCACGCTCTCAAATTGAAAACTTAATTCATTCAAAACAATTTGGTTTTGCAAGGGGGATCCCATGAGTTTTTGGCCCGGGGCTCAGCGGGCATCTTTGGAAACTATCAAACCCAAACAGTTCCGAAAACTAGACACCCGGGGAGTCCATGGAGGTATGGCATGCGTGGGTCCCCCAATGTTTTCCTACCCATAAATCCCTGCAAACCTTAAATTTAGGTTAAAAAAACACTTTTCCATACAGTTTTGCGTGGTATCTCCGTGCCGGCACAAATGTCCTACCACCCAGCGTTCCCCTTGATCTCCCGAGTAAAATGATACCTCACTTGTGTGGGTGGGCCAAAGGCCTGTGACTAAGGTGAGGTGCTTAATTTGTCAATCCAAAACACTACAATTTTTAAAAATTAATTTTTAGCCTGTTCTGCTTTGGGGCGCCCACACAAGTGAGGTATCATTTTACTAGGGAGAACAAGGGGAATGCTGGGTGGTAGGACATTTTTGCCGGCATGGAGGTCCCATTCAAAAAAGTTTGGAAAAGTGATTTTTTTACCTCATTTTAAGGTTTACAAGGAATTCTGGGTAGGAAGACATTGGGGGACTCATGCATGCCATACCTCCCTGGACTCCCTCGGGTGTCTAGTTTTCAGACCTGTTTGGATTTGGTAGTTTCCAAAGATGGCCGACGAGCCCCGGGCCAAAAACTCAGGTGCCCCCCCAAAAAGAAGATAGTTTTGCTACAGGTTATTTTAAATTCTCCACCGTACGATTTGGACCTTTTCCTGTTGCAGCCACTATGCCTACCCACGCAAGTGAGGTACCATTTTTATAGGGAGACCTGGGGGAATGCTGGGTGGGAGGAAATTTGTGTGAGCCCAGTGATGCCACGCTTTCCCACACAAAAATGTGTGAAAAATCTGATTTTTTTCAGCTGCAATCGAGATTTGCAAGGGATTCTGGGTAAAGGAATGTTGGAGGATCCACGCAAGCCATACCTCCTTGGAAGCCCCCGGGTGTCTACTTTTCAGAAATGTATGGGGTTGGTAGGTTTCCCTTGATGGTCGTCTAGCACGGGGCCAAAAACCCAGGTAACTCCTCTTGCAAAAGCTGGTGGTTTTGACAATTCTGAAAAGTAGACACCCGGGGGCTTCCAAGGAGGTATGGCTTGCGTGGATCCTCCAACGTTCCTTTACCAGAATCCCTTGCAAACCTCAATTTTAGCTGAAAAAATCAGTTTGTTCACACTTTTTTGTGTGGGAAAGCGTGGCATCACCGGGCTCACACAAATTTCCTCCCACCCAGCGTTCCCCCAGGTCTCCCGATAAAAACGGTACCTCACTTGCGTGGGTAGGCATAGTGGCTGCAACAGGAAAAGGCCAAATTTGTACGGTGGAGACTTAAAAATTACCTTTAGCAAAACTATCTTATTTTTTGGGGGGTCACCTGAGCTTTTGGCCCGGGGCTTGGCGGGCATATTTGGAAACTACCAAACCCAAACAGTTCTGAAAACTAGACACCCGGGGGAGTCCAGGGACGTATGGCATGCGTGGGTCCCCCAATGTTTTCCTACCCAGAAATCCCTGCAAACCTTAAATTTAGGTTAAAAAAACACTTTTACATACATTTTTGTGTGGGATCTCTGTGCCGGCACAAATGTCCTACCACCCAGCGTTCCCCTTGATCTCCCGAGTAAAATGATACCTCACTTGTGTGGGTGGGCCAAAGGCCTGTGACTAAGGTGAGGTGCTTAATTTGTCAATCCAAAACACTACAATGTTTAAAAATTCATTTTTAGCCTGTTCTGCTTTGGGGCACCCACACAAGTGAGGTATCATTTTACTTGGGAGAACAAGGGGAACACTGGGTGGTAGGACATTTTTGCCGGCACGGAGATCCCACGCAAAAAAGTTTGGAAAAGTGATTTTTTTACCTAATTTTAAGGTTTGCAAGGAATTCTGGGTAGGAAGACATTGGGGGACTCACGCATGCCATACCTCCCTGGACTCCCCCGGGTGTCTAGTTTTCAGGAACTGTTTGGGTTTGGTAGTTTTCAAAGATGGCTGCCGAGCCCCGGGCCAAAAACTCATGGTAACCCCCTTGCAAAACCCGTTTTTTTAGTGATAGGTTATTTTGATGTCGCGTCCTTAGGTTTGGGGCCCTTGCCTGTCGCGGGTCCTTGAGCCACCCACGCAAGTGAGGTACCATTTTTTTGGGGAGACCTGGGGGAACGCTGGGTGGGTGGAAATTTGTTGATCCACGCAGATTCCGGAACTTTCCACCACAGAAACGTGAGGAAAATGTTTTTTTTTCACAATGTTTTAGCCTTGCAAGGGATTCTGGGTAACAGAACCTGGTGGTAGGCAGTCGAGTCACCCCATCCTAAATTCCCCTGGGTGTCTAGTTTAAAAAAATGTATAGGTTTACTAGGTTTCCCTAGGTGCCAGCAGAGCTTGGGTTCAAAAACAAAAGGTAGGCTCTTTGCGAAAAAGGGCACGATTTCACTGCGAAATTGAGTTGCGACTATGTTGCGTTTTGCGCTGTTTCCTGTCGCAGGCACTAGGCAGACCCAGGAAAGTGAGGTACCATTTTTTTCGGTAAACCTGGGGGAACGCTGGGTGGGTGGAAACTTGTTGATCCAAGCAGATTTCTTTAATTTCCACCACAGAAACGTGAGGAAAATGCATTTGTTTCACAATTTTTTAGCTTTGCAAGGGATTCTGGGTAACAGAACCTGGTGGTGGGCAGTCGAGTCACCCCATCCTGAATTTCCCTGGGTGTCTACTTTTCAGAAATGTATAGGTTTGCTAGGTTTCCCTAGGTGCCGGCAGAGCTAGGGTTCAAAAACAAAAGGTAGGCTCTTTGCCAAAAAAGGGCATGATTTCACTGCGAAATTTAGGTGCGACCACGTTGCGTTTTGCGCTGTTTCCTGTCGCAGGCACTAGGCAGACCCAGGCAAGTGATGTACCATTTATTTCGGGAGACCCGGGGGAACGCTGGGTGGGTGGAAATTTGTTGATCCACGCAGATTCCAGAACTTTCCACCACAGAAATATGCGGAAAATGCGTTTCTTTTGTCAATTTCTTAGCTTTGCAAGGGATTCTGGGTAACAGAACCTGGTGTTAGGCAGTCGAGTCACCCCATCCTGAATTCTCCTGGGTGTCTAGTTTTAAAAAATGTATAGGTTTGCTAGTTTTCCCTAGGTGTCGGCAGAGCTAGGGTTAAAAAACGAAAGGTAGGCTCTTTGCCAAAAAGGGCGCATTTTCACTGCGAAATTGCGGTGCGACTACGTTGCGTTGTGCGCTGTTTCCTGTCGCAGGCACTAGGCAGACCCAGGCAAGTGAGGTACCATTTTTTTTGGAAGACCTGGAGAAACGCTGGCTGGGTGGAAATTTGTTGATCCATGCAGATTCAAGAACTTTCCACCACAGAAATGTGAGGAAAATGTGTTTTTTTGTCAATTTCTTAGCTTTGCAAGGGATTCTGGGTAACAGAACCTGGTGGGAGGCAGTCGAGTCACCCCATCCTGAAATCTCCTGGGTGTCTAGTTTTAAAAAATGTATAGGTTTGCTAGTTTTCCCTAGGTGTCGGCAGAGCAAGGGTTCAAAAACAAAAGGTAGGCTCTTTGCCAAAAAAGAGCATGTTTTCACTGCAAAATTGCGGTGTGACCACGTTGCGTTTTGCGCTGTTTCCTGTCGCAGGCACTAAGCAGACCCAGGCAAGTGAGGTACTATTTGTTTTGGGAAATCCGGGGGAACGCTGGGTGGGTGGAAATTTGTTGATCCA
This sequence comes from Lissotriton helveticus, assembly GCF_964261635.1. NCBI lineage: Eukaryota > Metazoa > Chordata > Amphibia > Caudata > Salamandridae > Lissotriton > Lissotriton helveticus. The sequence continues at coordinate 2,061,900,167 of NC_136059.1, read as the reverse complement.
CGCAGATTCCAGAACTTTCCACCACAGAAATGTGAGGAAAATGTGTTTTTTTGTCAATTTCTTAGCTGTGCAAGGGATTCTGGGTAACAGAACCTGGTGGTAGGCAGTCGAGTCACCCCTTCCTAAATTTCCCAAGGTGTCTACTTTTCAAAAATGTATCTGTTTGCTAGGTTTCCCTAGGTGCCGGCAGAGCTAGGGTGCAAAAACTACAGCTAGGCTCTTTGCCATAAAAGGGTCAATTTTTAACTGCAAAATTGAGGTGTGACCACGATTCATTTTGCGCCGTTTCCTGTCGCAGGCACAAGGCCGACCCACACAAGTGAGGTACTGTTTTTATCGGGAGACTTAGGGTAATTCAGATTTGTAAAACCACTGTTGTTACCTATTGAGTTTTCATGCATTTCTCCCTTCCAAATGAAAGACAATGCTGTAAAAAAAATCTTTTTGAAAAATGACCAATAGTTCTCATGCTAGTATGAGTATTCCCAATTTTGAAAATGTGCAAATATATACTGTTTCTGAACTCTATAATTTGTACCCAATTCAGAAATACATAGGTGTCTTTCATACAGATTTTTCCATGTATACACTTTCCAAGAATAAGTGCTCTGTACCCAGTAAATAATAAAATACCATTGCAAGTTGCTGCTCAGTTTTTGGATCTGGGTTCATCAGGTTCTTGGTGGAACTACAAGTCCTATATATCCCCACAACCAGGAAGGTCTAATGGATGTAACGGTATATTGCTTTCCAAGAGCTGTCAAAATTACAAGAAGTTATAGGTGAAAACGTTGAGACAAAAGGCTGTTTTTTTCAAAAAATGTTCAATTATTCCAAACTTTAACTGTTAGTTTCTATAAAGAAACCTTCATGGATTTAGACAAATGACCCCTTTCTGAATTCAGAATTATGTCTAATTTGCGTAAATGTATAGCTTTCCAGGATCCATTATTGCATTCAAACTCATTTCTACCATTAACTGGAAGGAGGTTGAAAGCTCTAAAAATATCAAAAATAGGCTTTGTCCCAGAAAAATGCCAAAACTGTGTGAAAAATGTTGGTTCTCTGACAAAAGACTGTCATTGCCTAAAAGCTGAGAAAATGGAGATTTCCGCCCCACAAACCCTTTTTTGATAACATTTGCAGGGAAAAACCCAGAGGATTTCATTTGCAGCCCGTTTTTCCCACTTTTCTGAAAAAAACTAACATTTCACTGTATTTTGCTTAATTTCTGGGACCCCTCCAAGGGAATCCACAAACCCTGGGCACCTTTAGAATCCCCATGATGTTGGAAGAAAAGGACGCAAATTTGGCGTGGATACCTTATGTGGTCAAAAAGTTACAGGGGCCTAAACGCGCACTACCCCAAATCTCCAAAAAAAGGCTTCGCACAGGAGGGGAAAAGGCCTAGCAGCGAAGGGGTTAAGTCCATTGTGTTTTTTTTTTTAACACAGCCGACAGTTGTACATGAGATAAGCTGTTAGTTCCAGATGGTATGGAAGCTCAACGCAGGTACTTGCCCAATTACTTAACCGGGAGGGTCCATCAGCTACCTGCGAGTCTGCTGTACAAATTTACCAAACATAGCCATATGTTTCACTGTGTCCAATGTATACAGTTGATGTATAGCCTCCTTTACAGTTCTAGTCCCCCATTGTAGCAAGATGGGCCTAAGGTAAAGGCTGCGATCTAGGCGCAGGGCTGGGCAGCAGAGTAGGATATGGGCCAAGGTCTCACGTTTGTATTTGCAGAGCCGACACTCCATGATCACCATTTTTGTCGACCCGGAGAGGTATAATTCTTTAAGGGGGAGAGGATGTAATCTAAACGCAACGATCCAGTGTAATGCTTCTCTCCCCACCGCCTGCGTGAGATGAGGTTTGGGGTTGTATTCTGTGTGTGGGAGGCTCTGGGACTCATAAAAGCCTCTTGATACCAATGATTCCAAGTCTAAGGTGCAAGAGCAAAGGCGACTTGTTTTCTTATTGTACTTTTGATAGCAGTATACTTGATTATCTTGGGGTCCCAGTTTTGGATTGCAAGTTTCAAGATGTCTTTGGCAGCGGAAAGGCCAGTTGACCAGGGATTGCCAGGTTCCAGAAATATACTTTTTATTATATGCTTCATTGTGTTCTCTGGTGCCGTCATCGTAAGATAGAAGTATTTACTCAGTGAGGCCATCTCTTCCAGCTTTTGTTGGTACAGGTTAAATTCTAACCGCACTAGATTATTCCTGGTGCATGCGGGTAGATGGAATAGCTAAGGGATATCACAAGTGACCTTACACCAATATGGACGATATTACAAGGTTTTGCAGAGGCCTCCGGTCTTAAAGTCAATTGGGAAAAATTGACGATCTTCCCACTGATCCCCCATCTAGCTCCCACAGAGATAACGATTGGGCCCCAGACACTAGGTTGGAGTGCGGCGACACCCCGGTACCTAGGAGTGAGACTGTATCACTCACCCAAGTGCCTCTATGAGGGGAACCACGGCAAGAGCTTGGCCAGGCCATGCACGGCGATCGCCTTCTGGAAGACCCTACCCTTGGCCCCCATAGGGCGATTAGCCCTAGCTAAGATGATTATGGTACCCCGACTGCTCTAATCCTTCACTAATCTCCCAGTGATATTACCTCGCTCCTTTTTTTACGGACTAGACATACTACTTACAACGTTGATATGGGGAGGGGGTAGACACAGGGTGGCCTTACAGACCCTCTACTTACCCACAACGCAGGGAGGGCTGGGATCACCCTCCTTTGAAGCATATTTCCTAGCGGCTCAGCTTCAATGGCTGTCCCATTGGACGGCAGAGCGCCACATAGAGGAGACATTCTCTAACGTCGGCCGGATACTTCATGATACATATACACCGTATGTCAAGGGGTCAGCCCCTCTACTCCCCGTTGCTCCCACTTGTGGGATTTCCTCAACGGGAGAAATATTACACCACAGGCTCCCTCCGGATATGGACTGAACACAAGGTGACAGAGGTCGAGTTCCTGTTCGAAGATGGGCAGCTGAAAACATATGCTCAAATGTGGGAAAGCTACGAGTTCCCCCCGGGACAATTCCTGGTACATAGGTGGCTAGTAGATAGCGCCCAGCACTACTGGGATCTCACTGAGGGGGAAACACCGACACATCTGGTGCTACACACAATTCTGCGTATGGGCTCGGGGAGACATTTAGTCACTTGGCACTACAAAGTGATCCGGGAACTGATCACAGTTCCTTTACAAGCCCTATGCCAGAAATGAGAGGACGAGATAGGACGAGTGCTTCATGATAAGGAATGGGAAAAGGCACTAGAATACCCAAAGAAGGTTTCTAGGAACGCATGTTTCAAAAATATCCAATTCAATATTTTACATTGTGCATACTTGACACCTCACCAGCTCCACCGTTTTTACCCTGATACACATTTCGCATGCCCCAGATGCCAGGCACCTGAGGCAAACAGTATTAGGCCAGGGTACATCAGATCCTAAGGGCGACATTCAACCTCATGAACATCTCTACGTGGGAGGCGTGCGCCCTAGGCGTCTTCCGCAGGCGGAAGACAGAAAAGGTGCAATGTAGGTTTGCATCCCTGTCTATACTCTTAGCGAAACGTGGAATAGCCATGCATTAGAGGCCCCAGCAGCAGCCTGGATAGGGGCTGTAAAAAAGTGGGGGACAGCAGAGGAAGAAATACTAAGAGATGAGGAGGTGAAAGGGATACGTAAACACCCCATCTCCATGGAATGGGCACAACTCCTGTTCCAATTTGTTCAAGAGGCAACACCAGAGGCATCACTCATGCCCACACAATCCCTATCCCAAACTCTGCCCCTGTCCCCCATAGCGCAAACAAACACCACCATGTAACAGCCACGTGATACGTAGGGTTGACTGTATACTAGGGCCCCACAAGACCCACACCCAGGTCCCCCAATGGGAGATGCACCCCCCCCCCGAGCTCCTCTTTCCTCCCGCCACTAACACCACTGCTCATTGACAAGCAGACCAGAATCCGCCACATACTGGGCAATCTCCACGATCCGATCCATAGGCTCCCCGACCCGCCTCAGTCACTCCCACACTTCCCTCCACACCCCACTACTTCCCTCCACAGTTAACAGTTCTACGTTTTCCCCCAGACATCTACATAGTCGTCTCATCCGTCTTGGGAACATAACCATGGACAATATATAAGGAGGTGTAAGGGGATAGATTTGAGGACTGGACATCAACCCACGACCCGGGGAAACCCATATATGCAGGCAGCAAGCTCCAGGCAACCTACTATTACACATGATATCCCACCTGAAGTGTTATTTCCATTTCATTTAGCTATTTCTTATAAGTGATGTAAAATATAAAATGCGATGGTTGTTCCAGGATGCAATGATACCATTCACCTGCCTGCCCACCCCTGTCATCATGTGGTAATAATGATGTGCAACTATGTACCATGAAATGTGAAATTCCCAATAAAGAAATTTAAACAAAAAAAAGGTTATAATAGAAGCTGTGCCGTATAGTATCCAACGAATAGAGTCTGCGAGTCCATAGGTCTGCAGGCTCACTTTTTGAGTTGGTGTAAATCATATATGATGCAACCTGGTGGTCTATACCCACGTATGGGCTATGGTCCCTCAATGTCCGTCCAACTGTTGCAAACAATTTCCCAATTGGTGCCAGCTCCATGGGGATGTCAGATCAGAAAATATAAGCCACAGCTTATGTGCAAGTTCTTATGCCATGCTGGAGAAACAGGGGCCTTAAAATAATTCACCTTTGGGGTAGCAACACTGTGCAGCAGCATACAAGGCATTATATGGATTCCTTTGTATAAGGGCACAGCCTGCTGTGCCTTTGTCCTGGGGGGTTTGTTTTCCAGTTGACTCTGTATTCTCATACAGACAGTGTCAGGAGTCTGGTCAGCAGTATGTATCTTAAGGCTTGTCTTCCCATGGCCGCTCTCAACTAAAGTTAACATGAAACATCTTCATGGGACTTTGCAAGGCCCATTCCACCGTGTGCGCCTGATTTCCTTTAAGTCCTGTTCCTTTGACAGAAGTGAGCCCTGTTTCTTTAGAGTGCTCTTTATGTGCTGTAGTGTGACATCTGGATTGACGAGGCATTCTGTGCTAAGGTTTAATGTAGTTGTGGCGCTATTGAGGTACCTTCGTGATAATATTTGATTACATCATTTTTACATTCAATGCCCATGTTCACCAGCCCAAGTTCTGATTGGATCAGCGTGGGTCTTGTTGTACTAGGGAGATCGAATATTTTCCTGTCTGTAGCTAGATGACAATGCTTTAATGTCTTTGTGAGCATTCTAGGCCATGCAGGGTGCCCATAGCTTAGAGTGGGTAGCAGTTTGGCGCTCGTTACTGTTGAATTGCCTCAGCTTTTGGGCTCTGTAGCTTGCGATGAAGTTTGCATAGGGTGAACAATGTTTTGTCAACTTTTTAGGTCTCGCTGAACCAACGCGCATGCGTTGTTCCGCAAGAGTATAGTAGGCTAAACAAGCTCTTGAAACCAGCGAGGATTGTCCCCAATGCATGTGAGGTACTCAAGCGCGACGCTTCCGCAGCGCGTTCGCTTGAGCTCACTTCTCAATCACACCCCATATGGTGTTCCCTCCCACTCGCTCGCACATCAAAGGCTGCTGCTCTCCCGCCAATGCGCTCCAACCCCGCCGCCCCCCCCACAGCAATGCCAAGAGCTTGTTTTGTTGCTTGACTCGACGTGGCCTGCTCCTCTGCCCCCCACCCCACGCCAGGCAATGTCGAGGGCTTTTTTTTTATCGCTAAAGTGACAAGCGATCGCGTTCACTTTCGGCATTGCCAACCTTTCCATGACATTCACATGTCGTATACATGCCCACATTTCCGTCCGTCTGTTTTTGTGCATCTAGTAATGGTGGGAACTGGCTTCCTGTGTGTGGGTGACTGCCTCCTTTCTTCCTCGTGAATGCCAATCTTCACACAACTACACGCGCACCATGCCTGCCTCCCTCTGCAAATAAAGCAATCGCGATCGATTTCACTTTCGCAATCGTGTTCACTTTCGGCATTGCCAACCCAGTGTGTTGTGCTGGGATGTGAGCCGGTCAGCGTGCATGAGCCTCTCTCTCTCCCAAGCTGCGCCCCATGCACCTTCCGAAACTATCAGGCATCAAGAAGTTAATGAGGTTGAGAAATGTTTTTTCACTTTAGAGATCGCGTTCACTTTCGGCATTGCCAACCTTTTCATGACATTCATATGTCGTATACATGTCCACATTTCCGTCCGTCTGTTTTTGTGCATCTAGTAATGCTGGCATCTGGCTCCCCGTGTGTGGGTGACTGCCTCCTTTCTTCCTCGTGAATGCCAATCTTCACACAACTACACGTGCACCATGCCTGCCTCCCTCTGCAAATAGTGCTAGAGTGTCATTGAAACTCACCATTGTTCACACTAACGCTCCTCCATTTAACCCGTTTTGAGAGGCCATTTGTGAATGCGACCGGGAAACTAAGCGAACAGTGGCGGCCGCGCAGCTCACCCAACTCCACTTAAACATCTCTGCTTTTATTTTCACAACAAGGGTGCTGCGCTTTACGTTGCACCAATGTGCCTGCTTTTGTACTCTCTGCTCCTCATTGCTGTTAATGTGCATTTTATTTCTACTTACAGTACAGACGCTGCATGTAGTCACAGCCGACTGAAACCTAAACAAACCCTGGCGGCCATGGCTCGGCCAACTCTTGTCAAAAAATCAACATCTCTGCTTTGTGGGGGGTGGAGCAACACGCTGTCTTCCAGCCTGCTTTGATTTTCATCCATGGGTGCAAGGAGATTCACCTTATGCCATAGTGAAGTGTTAACCGATGGCTAACACTCGGAGCCTCAGCATGCATCCAGGTGTGCTCCGGGCTACTTTTTGGATGTTTTTGGAGTGGAATTTGCCAACCTAGGCCTCTGCAGGCTGTAGCAGCAATGCCTCGTCAGTCGCCTGGCCTGCCTCTCTATCTACCTGCCATGGATCGGGCCCCTGCCACTCCCGTAGCACAGTCTTCAACCCACCGGCCCACTGCCTCCGACCCCCAGCAGGATGCTTGTTACACTACTGCTTTGAGGGCATGACTGGCCATGGGCTCATCGCACCCGAATCAGTGTGTGTTTCTTTCGTCCTGTGTCTCAGGCCTATAACGTGCCTTTGATGAAGCTCCTGCTTCTCTCTCTTCTGACGTTCGTGCAAGTGATTTACGTGTTTCAGAAGTGCAGAAGCCCGCACGTTTTAGTGTACCTGCTGTGTTGTTGATCGTCCTTTGCTGGAAGAAATGCAGTATTCACTTAAATGTCGTTTCTTCACAATATGCAAACATTTGGTGTTTGTGTGCGCGCTCATAAATGTATTGATGGCGGCTGTGAGCGAAGGATCACCAGTCCTTGAAACCAGTTAGTACAATCTGTGATTGGCAACAGTGACTTCCCCATGTTATCCTGTGAGTTCATGGGGCTGTTGTAGAGGAATCTCCTGACTTGTCTTCACCAGACACTGAGGGGGGGAGCTAAGTATTTTTAGGAGTTTCACCTTCTGAATGCATGTCCACCAGCTCCACATCATGTCATGGTGCATTTGCACATGTATGTACTGAAACATAAACCCCAAAGTGCCCATCGCCTCGCTGGTACCAGCCCATTTCCTGAAGTTCGCAGGATAACATAGCCATAGTTTTACTGTTCAGTTGCTGTAAAAGCTTATAATATGCAGCAGCATAAATTCGGGACCCCCTCTATTGCTCACTTTTGGCCAGGGAAAAGAGGGGACAATAGAAACAACAATACAAAAAATTCCCTTGTGGCCTCAACTTTACTTGTTAGTCGACATTGTTCAAGTATTTTCAAAAAAACATTTCTAATCAACACAGGTACACTATTTTATTCAAAATGTATTTTAGTTTTTATTCAGTTTTTCTCAACACATATCAAAATTACTTTTCATATTTTTTTATATATATATATATATTTCATAGGGGGCGCTAGGTGGCGCTTGACTGTGATGGCCGCGCTTTGGTGAGGCTCCGGCCCTTCTGAGCCATATTCCATCCTTCTGCCCATCCTGAGTGCCTGATTACACTCCTGCACACCGCCGGAAACAAGGCGACCTCCTGCCGAGTCCGCAGATACCTCGCACTTTGTGACTGAAGCCGAGATCGCTCGTCGCCCTCCGCTGCTGGACCTCCGAGACCCCACAGCTCTGCACGTCTCCTGGCGCCGTGGGCGGAGCGCTCAATCGAGGCCGCGGCTCTCGGGCCCACATTGCGCCTGCCTGTCCTGGGGTGCCCAGCCGGACCGGAGCAGCCTATTCTTCTGGGGAAGCCCGTCGTGGGATGCGGTGAGCATCGGGGGGCTCCCGCTACACCGTGCCCCGTTTTCGTTTGCCCCTTACTGACTTCCGACCCGTGCTGAGTCCGGGAATTGCCAGTGCCGGTGCGGCCTACAGCGGGGGACCTTGAGGGGCGGCCCGGCTCTGGAGACCTGTTGCTGCGGTGCCTGCGCTACACTTGGGCCCCCGCCCCTGGCTCCTCCGGTGCTGCGGGGCTACGCTGCTGGCGGCGCTCCGCTCCTGGCCCTCCCCTTCCCGGCCCTCCCCTTCCCTCCTGACCTCTGGAGCCCACGGCCGTTGCTCCTGCTCACCAGCCGCCTGCCTGGTCCCTGACGGCGGGACCTGCTCCTAAGGCCTGCATTGCGGGGCGGGCTGCTGCCTGGGTCCGGATCCTTGGCCCCCCGCCGCCCTCTCACCACTTGACTCTGCTGGGACACTGACCGGAGGGGAGCTTCGGGAGCCTATCTGGGGCGGCTCCGGGCCCTCCCTTCTCCCCTCTCACATAGCTGTATGTGATCCTCCTACGTCCGCCATTTTGCGAGCCCCGCTTCCAGCGCCCCAGACAACGGCGGACCCCCCTACCTGCATTATTGTCGGAGGCTCCGCCAGACCCCGCGGCTTTCCAACTGGACGCTGCGCACTGACCCCTGCACCGTCATTGGAGTTTCCCTGCATTGTCTAGGGGCCTGCCTCCTCTGCTGGATTTCTGCGACCTACTGAGCTCAATCACAAGCACACTGGTACTACTCTGCTGGGGCTGGCCGCCGCCTATCTTAAACCCGGAGTATAGGCCCCGCCACGACACCATCTCTGCCCTGAGGTTGATGAGGCGCTGTGGCCCCCCATCATTGCATGTCACATCCCCCCACCTGATCGACACCCTAGAGGTTGCCTTTTGTCACAGGGGGGATCCCACTTCTCCTCCAGCCTTGCACCACCCATCTCAGGACGACGACTTGACAGTCCCATCTCCTGTGGATACTACCTGCGGTGCCCCTTTGGTTGACTCCCTGCTTCTCCGTAGTCTCAGCACTCCTCCTCGACCTGCCTGTCACCATGGGACGGACGGACACCCGGCAGACCAAACTACACTACGAGGCAAGGAAAACTCCTGACTCTCAAGCACCTGTGCCACCTGTGACTGGCGCCACAGCCCCGCCTGATGAAGACTGGAAACAACTTCTTCTATCAATGAACCAAAGCCTCCATTCTATAGATTCCAAAATTGATACCCTCAACACCAGAATGGACTCGGTAGTTGCAAAACTTGACCAACATGACACTCGCCTGAAGGGGGCAGAGACTCGTGCCTCAGATCTGGAAGATGGGGCCACTTCCACACAACGCCAACTCACCCAAATGAGGTCCCGCAGAAACAACGTTCGAATCCTGGGCCTTGCAGAGACAACCAATACGGGACGTATGGAGGATTTCATCGAGAAGCTAATTGTGGAGCTGTTTGGCAGAGACTCCTTCTCTGCGCACCTAACGGTGGAGAGGGCGCATCGCTCCCTTGCGGCCCGTCCCCCCCAGGTGCCCCACCCAGGCCCATTATTGGCAGATTTCTTAATTATCGAGATAGGGACACCGTCCTCCGAATGGCCAGAGAGAAGCAACAAGTTCCCTATGGCAATGCATCGCTTTCCTTCTATCCTGATTCCACCACTTCTGTGCAGGATGCACGTAGGAAATTCGTCAGTGTGAAGAAAAAGTTGCAATCCTTGGCGATCCCATATGCAATGTTCTGCCCCGCCAAGCTTAAGATCACGCTTGATGGCAAGCAACATTTTTTTGGTTCTCCTCAACAGGCTGAAGACTTCCTCAAGCACCACAAGCGGCGAGCCGGACCTCCCGCGGCGGATGCTGCAGGGCACTCCAGACCATCCTCCCCACTCTCACAACAGGACTGACATAATAGACCCGAACCTCTCCTTCTGATATTCTGGTATCGTGGACTCTAACTAGTTCCTCTGGACAGCTTGGTGATGTATAACTTGGCGGTTTCACTTTCCTTTTTTATCTTTTTTTTTCATTGTGCACTCATGATATTGCTCAGACGTGCATCTCCGTCCCGCATCTGTGCTCTCAGTTTATGACTGAGATGCTGGTGGGTGAAAGTAAGGAGATGTATGGGCGGGTCAAACGCCCTTAGCGGTCCCCCCCCAAATACAGGGCGAGCCCCTACTTGTCCTGCATTTCTACACCCAGTTGGGTACTTTGTTGATTTCTTAATGGGTTACACAGCGAAGGGTGGGTTGGTATTGCCCAGCAAGTTGGGGAAGCCGGTGTGAGTGGTGAGAGGGCAAGTCAGTAAACGGCTGGCATCCCTGGTCAATGTTACTATTGTTTCTTTTCTACACCCGATATGTAAACCATCTGATATACAATCAATTTTGATTACACGCCCTGGATTGCCATGGTATACCTTGTTCAGTATTCATTACTATGTGTTCCCCTGGCGAGAATAAGACGCAACAGAACGTCAAACTTCTTACATGGAATATCCGGGGCCTGGGTGACCCCGGGAAGTGCAGGCATGTGTTAAGTTACCTTGATAGGCATGGGATACAAATCGCTCTCTTACAAAGAGACACATCTGCCCCCAGGTGGGACTCCTCAGTTTGCGACCAGGTGAGCTGTGAGCCTCACCTTCTCTTCCTACTCTAACTACTCTAGAGGCGTCACTGTCCTTGTCAAGCGGGGGGTGCCTTTCGTGCCGAGAGGTGCGGACAATGATTCGGGGGGATGATTTTGCTTGGTCTGGGGGCGCTTGCACGCACAGGATATCCTCATCGCCAATTACTATGGTCCCAACAACGACGACCCCACGGCCCTGTTAGTGTTGTGGGGTAAGATACAAACATTAGGCATTACTCATGTTATATGGGGGGGGATTTTAATACAGCATTACACCCACCACTGGATAGATCCCGGACACTTCCCTCACATTACACTAACACGCAAAAGACGCTTAATGAGGTCATTACAGATAACGGTCTGACCGATGCATGGAGGCACACTCACCCCTCCCTCGGAGAAGGCACGCATTACTCTTCTGTACACTCTTCCTGGGCGCGTTTAGACTATGTGTTCATTTCGGCTGGACTAGTGCCCTGGATACTACAGTTGCAGCATTTAGCCCGCACTCATTCCGACCATTCCCCAGTCCTCCTGGAATTGAAGTTTCCCTTAGCATGCTCCCCGTATTTAAGCTGGTGGCTGAACCCGGCTCATCTCAGGGACGATGTCTTCAAGACTGAAATGGAGCAGGATATCCAAGATTTTTTCGAGCGCAATATGGCTTCTGTCGATAGCGTCACGACGGTCTGGGAGGCCTTTAAGGTAACAGTCCGAGGTTGGTGCATTTCCAAAGGAGGTGGTGTTCTGAAATCTTTGCGCACTGAGCTGCGCACCTTGGAGACGGAGATACGCATGCTCGAGCACGCCAGCGCTCTAGACCCTGACAATACCGAGCTGCAGGCCCAACTGCGCGATAAGCTTATGGCGTACACTGAAGCGGCTGCGAGAGAATGCAAATTTCTGTGACGTCCACACATGGCCCGTGTGTATGGTGAGGGAGACCGCCCGGGCAAGGCCCTGGCAAATTCAATAAAACCCCCTAGGTTTCACTCATACGTTGCGGAAATACATGCCGCTGATGGTCACCCGCATAGGAACCTCCCTGATCAGCTTCGCGTTTTCCGAGACCACTATCGTGCGCTATATTCCTCACACAGGGCCACGCCCCTCGAGCTCTGTGAATACTTTGAGGATGTTGCCTTAGCCTGGCTGGGCGATACCCAACAGAAATTCTTGCACCTGGTGCTGGAAATTGATGAGATCACTGAGGCCATCATGAGCATGCAGTCAGGCAAAGTTCCAGGGTCAGATGGTCTCCATATTGAGTTTTATAAGCTCTACGCGGCCATCCTCACCCCCATCCTCAAGCAGGTATACTACACCGCACTAGAGGAAGGTAGCCTTCCTCGCACTATGCGGGAGGCTTTGATTACATCCCTGCTTAAGCCTGGCAAGTCTCCCACCCAATGCGACTCTTATCGGCCCCTCTCATTGGTAAATTGCGACACCAAAATTCTAGCCAAAGTATTAGCAATTCGCCTTAATCTTCTTATGGAATGCTTGGTCCTGCCGGACCAGGCGGGCTTTGTCCCCAACAGAGCAATATCCCACAACCTCCGCACTCTGCATGCAGTCCTCCAGGATATAGACCCCAAAAGCGAGGCCGTGGCGTTTTTTTTAGATGTCACCAAGGCTTTTGATTCATTGGAGTGGGACTATTTACTGGGCACACTTCGGTACATATGAAATGAATGAAATGAAATGAAATGAAAGCAGGATTTATATAGCGCATGGCTGCCCGAGAGCGTCCCAGCGCTGATATAGGAATGCCTTTTAGCTTCATTGATTGGATTAGGCTACTGTACCATCAACTAACAGTCACTGTGCTGCTTAATGGGGCTAGATCCACCCCCTTCATGGTTCATAGAGGTACTCGCCAGGGCTGCCCCCTCTCCCCTATCCTTTTTGCGATCGCCGTAGAACCCCTAGCCGCTAAGCTTCGTCAACATCACAACCACCGTTCCCTTATTTACCCTGCTCGTCAACTAATCGTGTCGCTCTACGCGGATGACATCACCATTTATATTCAAAAGCCCCAAGAAAACTTGAACCCGGTACTCCGTGAGATCACCAAATTCGGGGGGTTTGCGGGCATACAAATTAACTGGGCCAAATCTGCCATCTTCCCATTGACTGACTGCACCCCTCCACATCAACTGGATTACCCCCTCGTGTGGGAGCAAGACAAATTGAAATACTTGGGCATCTCCGTTACTAGACAGAAATTGCCATGATGCGGGCCAATTATGGCACTGCCATCGATAGTATCACTGACAAAGTCACTAAGTGGATCCATCTCCCGCTGTCGATGGCTGGTCGGATTGCCCTAACTAAAATGGTGCTACTTCCCAAATTATTATACCTCTTCGTTAACATTCCTTATCATCCCGGAAGGTTTTTTTTCCACACCCTTAGATCCCAGCTCATTTGATTGATATGGGGTGGGAAACAGCCGTGCCTCAGCCTAGACACTCTTATGCTACCTTTCCACCTTGGCGGGTTCGAGGTTCCTAATTTTGAATGGTATTACTTCTGTGCCCAGGCACATTTTGCCGTGTTCGGGTACCACCCACCGCCATTTATGGCGCACCTTGCTGTGAAAGACGGGTACATGGCCCCCTTGACCAGTGCAGGGTATATTCACTCTGCGGTGGGGCCTAGGGAACGTGATCCCTCCACGGTGGACTGTACCGTGGCGGCGTGGAAACGGATTGTGCAACATCTGGGCTGTACCTTCCTTTACTCCCCTGCATTACCACTTGAGAATGATCCCAGACTCCGGGTCACCTGTGAAACAATTGGTCGAAAGTTGCTCAAAGAACTGAGGCTCCTTCGTTGGGGGGAATCTATACATTAATGGAATATTCCTATCTCACGAGCAGTTCTTTAAAGACAAATTGCCCTCTATCATGGACACCTTTCTTTTCACTAGACTGCGCCAAAACGTTCGCGCTATCACCCCGACTTCCCCAATGAACCTGACACCTTTGCGCCGTTGCATGCTATAGTACATGTAGACACCCCTCGACATGGCGTCTCTCAGCTCTATAAACACGTACAAGAGACACTGCACCCCCCTACTATTAGAGCCAGGCTCGAGTGGGATAGAGACCTGGCGGAGCCATCGACTGATGAGCAATGGGAGTTTAGCTGCACACAGACGAGGGCCGTCACTAGCAACAATAGGTTATGACTCCTCCATTACAAATATCTGCACTGCTTATACCACACTCCGGTCCGACTGCACAAACTCCACCTCCGCGACTCTGATTGTTGCTTGCGCTGCAGCTTTGCTGGTGCGGACTTTCTTCACTTAGCCTGGTCCTGCCCCCAAGTAGCCATGTATTGGACTCAGGTGTTTGAGGGCCTCTTCGCTATGTTGGGTGTTGCAGTGCCCCCCAGTCCCTTGGTTGCCCTTCTGGGCCAGATACAACAGGTGGTGACCAAACACATGAAATTCTTGGCGCTTGCCCTTCTGCTGGCTAAACGTCTGGTGGCGTGTTGATGGGGGCGAGGACGGGCCCCTAAGTTCAAATGTTGGGTTCGCACGATGTCCACATGGCAGGAGCACCTTCACGATTACGCGGACTTACTGCCTCCACATTCGAAACCCAAGGATATTTGGGCTCCTTTCACATCCTTCCTACTCCAACAACGGGCAGAGGCTGATGGAGGGCAGGGGGACTCTCTCCTGGATGGCGCTGCGGAGTCATAGCCCACCACTCAATACATGTGGGAGAGGGATGGTTTTCTGTTGATCGCGTGCACATGCCTTATTGCCCTGCTTGCCCTTCCTTTTACTCTGTTTGCCCCTATCCTGACAATGTCTACCTATACCTTGTCCTCATTATGCTGATATTGCTGCAGGATGTTCTATGTACCGCTTCACTTGCCTGATACTGACTGTAAGTGTATTATTTGTATGCCACATTTTGGATCCAGATTGTGTTAATTACATGCATGGGTGTGTGTCACATGGACTTATGGGCACGGTCGATGCTGGAGGGTTGTTTGGGTTTTGTTATCTTTGTTTAGCAAGATTATATAGCTTCATGTAACATCCTGTGCATGGGAAGATGTGTATCTCCTGTATGATATTCGTCTGTCATGGGCCCGCTTGTATAACATTGATGTACCATGCATTGCATATTTCAATAAAGGTTTTTGAAACTCAAAAAAAAAAAAAAGAATATATATATATATATATATATATATATATATATATATATATATATATATATATATATATCAAATACGAAGAATCTCCCATGTATCAGGAAATGCACGACGACACACCAAGGGTTACTGTGCTTCAAAAGTTTAATTCAGGCAGCAAAAACAAACAACGCGTTTCACCAACAGGCTTGATCACGTTTGTAATGGATTTCAAAATGATAGTCCTATTTACAACAAACAAAGTATTGACATAGAAAAAGGACTGCTGTGCACTCACCCCCCAGTGTAAAATACATGGCAGACATATTGGAAAGGTGTTGTATTCAGAACGAAATCAATATGATATACAATTGTTGCCTCAAAAACGATAAATGAAACAAATCATTTAATTGTCAAATGACAAAGCAAATAAGGCCATATAGTAATGTAAGATCAAATTCAATAATCTTGACCAGAAAATCCAAATGGACAAACCCTGTTCACATATATTCACAGAGTGAGGAATAATTGTCTTAATGTCTCATAGTACCGCCCCAGTGGGCATAGTCAATCACTAACAAAACTTGTTTGGCCACATGCGAGTGTAAAATCAAATTAGTGATGACAAATCTATACATTTCATTTTAGAATTTTCATTGAATTTTGCGATTACATTTGCAAGACATACATAAATAGCATTTTTTTAAAAAGGACATCTTTGTTAAGTTTTTCCTCTCAAAAAGGGGATAGAGATACCCTTATAACCACACACCTATCAACAACTATACAGGACACATTCATTCCTCTCGACACACTTCACTGCAATCTTAAACAATCAAGACAGTCTCTTGGTTGGTTATTCTTCACGCCAGGTCGACGCACGTTTCGGTGGGCTTGTACCACCTTCCTCAGGACCAACAGGCAAGAGTATGCCTCTTTTAAAGTGTGAGGTATAGGGTGTCTGCAAAAGCAAATACATCATCATGTACCCATATTCTATCAAAAATAATAACAAGTATCAAACACTGTTATATACATGTACAATGATCTCCTGAAAAATACACACAACACCTACGTGCTACTATCACCAAGGATGTGAAGGAAAAATTATCTTATATGTATATAAAAAATGGGTAGTTCCAAATTTAGAGAAAAATACTTTGTATTTAGAGGTAACAGGAGAAGTCTTTCTAAATGGGGGGTCAAAGCTTTAAGAGGCAATCTCACCCTCCAAGGCATATAAAGTAAGCTATCAATGATTAAACTTCTGCAGTCTCTTGATGGGTTGCCTAAATAGAGGATAGAAATGAGATACCCTCACTATCAATGTCTCATGACGGTGTGTGTGGATCTACCATGTATAATAATTACCTTAACAACGGGCGACGCAAGTTTCAGACACATTAGACTTGAATAGTGTAGTCAGATAATAGATAACGTGGGTTCCATTGTCACTTTACTGAAAATAATATAAAAATTTAGACTTAGATGTTAAGCGTATCAAACAACCCACTACTGTTAACTCGGTGTTTTAATGTAGACTAACCTTCCAATATTTATGGTGTGTCTTCATCGGTATAGTCCTTTTTGGATAAGTCCTCAAGCACTGAGATCTCGATTTTTACCTAGATAAAGGCAACAATGCTTAGTGATTTAGCTACTAGTAGTTTGCGAAGTTTACGCTACTTCGCACTACACGAATTGCATGTAGCACAGTGCCCACATGCGTAGCGTAGTACAGCGGTCATTTTTTGCTTGCACGTGGTCCTCAACATCAATTTGGCGACTGCGAGCAAGCAAAATGACATCCCAGCGAGACTTTTTCCTCGTTCGCGATCAGCAACATCAAGTTGCCGATCGCAAGCGTGGAAAATGAACCTCCCGGTGAGATTCTCAATGCAGGGAGATCAGGTTTCTCATTGCGAGTGGTTGTGAATGCTCGCAATGAGAAACTACCAGTCCACGTTGAGAAAGCTGCCGCTCGAGTAAAAATCTACTCAATCAGCAGTAAAGGACAGCTCGCACTGTGCAAAATGCCGTTTTCAACGATAGCACAGTGCGGACAAGCATCCGGCACTGTGCAATCATCGAGAACAGCGCACTATGCAGTTCGCGTAGTGGTACGCGTAGCTTGCGTAGTGCGAAGTGCACTTCGCGTAGCTACGCGTAGCGCTACTTCGCGAACTACGCCCAGGCTTAGCAAGTACCCGGCAAAGAAGCACTTTGATAGAGGTAGGGACACAATCTAGCCCAGAAGATCTTATAATTTCCTTGGGGGAAGTTATTTCCGCACTGAATAGATTTCAAAATCACAAAGCGCTGGACCCTGACGGAATCCCCGCTGATCTTTTCAAGGATAATCTGGTAGTGGGCTCCGATCCTTCTGAATGTGCAAAGGAGTGTGATTAAAGATGCCCCCCTAAACCATGGTCACAGGTAAAAATTGTCCTTGGCTTTAAAAAGGGGGCTAGGAGTGACCCTAGTTGTTATCAATCAATATCTTTGTTGACTGAGAAGGTATTGGGAAGGATCCCGTTGGACTATTTAAATACTTGAGCAAGTGAGCATCAGATTTTGTAATCTGTTCAACATGGGTTTAGACATGCATTAGGTACTGTAGATCAGCGCATTAAAACCTCCATTTTGTCTTGAATAAGTATGTGATACCCAGGGAGTGCTGTCTCTTCCTGGCATTCATGGACTTAAGTGCAACGTTTGACAACATTCTGAGAGGGAAGCTGTGGTCTTTGTTATTTCCCAAGGGGGGCTAATCCAAAAATTGTTCATCTCCTTTCTTAACTTCTTTCTGATGTGGAAGCTAGGATTAGGTTTGTGCCACATGGGGAATGTAACCCCTTTTATTAAGATCACAAAAGGGGTCAGACAAGGCTATGTGCTGGTAGCTTTTATTTTTGGTTTCTATATAAATGAGTTTGAAAATTACCTGTTATCTCCGGATCTTGAGCTTCCTAGGATAGGGACTCGTGAGCTACTGGTCCTAATGTATGCAGATGATTGTGTACTTCTTGCTCAGACAGGAAAGGGACTCCAAAAATGACTGGATAGCTTTGTGGGATTCATGTCTGACCTAGGGCTGACAACTAATAAGACCAAATCATATGCTATGATCTGCGGCCACCCATGTAGCAAAACCCCTAGATTCCACATTGGTGACACTGCCATTAAAACTGTGGCCACTTTCACATATATTTAGGGATCCCATTTGATCATCTTAGTACGTGGGTACATTTGAAAACAGTAAGGGATACCCAGCTGGAGCAGACTACTGCAGCCCTTTTTAAATTTGTCTCTAAATTAGGGTCCATCCTGATGGATGCTGCTCTTACAATTTACAAAGCAAGACCTATTCCTATAGCAACCTACGGTGCTGGCATATGGGATTATTCTGACCATGAAGCTTTACAAAATAGTGAAAACACATTTTTGCGCAGGTTATTATCACTTTCTGGCAGTACCTCCACCTCAATTGCGCATATGGAATTTGGTTTGCAGTATATTGTAGATTCCATCAAACATGTTCCTGTTTTACAGCTTTCAATCTGGTCAAGACCTGAGGTGGTACTAATGCAGTTTATATTAAATGACTGTTTACAACTCTATCAGGCACATAAGAATAGGTGGCTGACCTATGTCAAAAACAAACTTCAGTTAATTTGAAGGACAGAGTTGTTCACTAATCTGATACCTATTGATGGTCTGACTAAACTTTTTGTTTAAAATTAATTACTGAAACATAGGATGGAGCACAGATCAGTGGGCCAAAGGAAATAGAATAGGGTGGGGATGTGTTTACCTTTATCTACTGCGCCTGATATTGAACCATATCTTCTGAGAGTACCTCGCCGTCAAAGATATGTTTTGTTGAGGTTCAGATTTGGCCTCGCCCACTTTTTGGTGTTCTACACTTCTTATGTGTTTTTCTGAGAAGGATCGGGAATTATGGCCATGTAACATAGTTAACACCCAATCTGAAATGCATTGATTTTTTTCTGTGATCTCTGTAAAGAACAAAGGAGTCGTTTTTTGAGGGTCACTTTTAAGAATTTTAATTATAAGGAAATGTAAAGAGGCTTTAGAACATTTTTAATTGCTTCAGACTGATCAAGTATGTATTACGGTTTTTAGATTACTTACTTATGTTATTGATTATAGACAATCAGTAGGGAAATAATGATGAGCTGTATCTGCGCCAATTGTTTCAAATTATTGTATGCACCTCATTTTAGAGTGAATGTCTTAACTTTGTACTGTTGCATTTTATCTGATCACATATTTTATGATAGATTTTCCGCAGATGTATCCATGTAATCAATTAACTGGATTTTTTTATTGTTGCATTTGTATGCTTTTATGTAACCCTGGGCAAAGCACTACGCTACGCTCAAGAAGTTTGGGCTATTTCGCACTACGCGAATTGCACGCAGCACACTGTAAACACACGTAGCGTAGTGTAGTGCAGCGGTCATTTTTTCCTTGCCCGCGGTCCTCAACGTCAAGTTGGCGACCACAAGCAAGCAAAATGACATCCCGGCGAGACTTTTTCCTCGTTCGCGAATAGCAACATCAAGTTGCCGATCGGGAGCGTGGAAAATATATCTCCCCGCGAGATTCTCAGTGCGGGGTGGTCAGGTTTCTCATTGCGAGTGGTGGTGTATGCTTGTGACCGCTCGCGATGAGAAACTACCAGTCCGCATTGAGAAAGCTGCCGCTCGAGTAGAAATGTACTCGAACGGCAGAAAACAACTGCTTGCACTGTGCAAGATGCAGTTTGCACTGATTGCACAGTGCGGAAAAGCACCTGGCACTGTGCAATCAGTGCGAACAGCATTTTGCACAGTGCATTACGCAGTTCGCGTAGCACGAAGTGCACTTCGCGTAGGTATGCATTCCGCTACTTCGCAAACTACGCCTGTTTTAAACTAAATAAAGTATTCCCGACTTACTGACTGACCACAGAAGAAGGCTGCAAAGTGAGCAAATCTACAGTAAAGGTAAATCTGTTTAAAAAATCTTGAAGCAAAAAAATAAAGAGAACTACTGTGCAGTGACAAAATGTGGAGTCTGCTTGAATAAACAACTCCCTCCTCAGAGCCGTCTGCAAGTAGGTCACAGGAAATATCAGCTTACGGTAAATTAGTGAAAACTGCAATCACAAACCCTCTCAATAAATGTGCAGCCAAATTGTAATGCCAAGTACTGTTTCACCATAGCTGTAGCTAATATTCAGGCAGCAAAGTCGGCCTTAGCATTGTAACATCAATCAGTGCTTTTATTTATTTTATTTTATAGCATTTATAAGGCGCACAGCTACCCACAAAGGGTTTCCCGGCGCCGAATCAGCAAAGACACAAGGCACAACTAGAGAGAGAACAGATCCGAAGGCAAATTATTTATCAAACAACCAGGTTTTCACGCTTTTTCTGAAACTCCTATAGTTTTCTTCTTTGCGTATTTGAATGGGCAGTGTGTTCCAAAGAGTTGGACCCAGAAATTAAAAGGATCTTCCGCCCATTCTAGCCCGTTTATACCTTGGTACCGCAAAGTTCGCTGATGTAACTGAGCGAAGATTGCGGTTGGGAAGGTAAGGCTTGGCAAGATCTTGAAGATACTTGGGAGCAGTCCCGGCTTTGATTTTGAACAGGTAGCTCAGGGTTTTAAAGCGGATCCGATTTTCGACCCTGAGCCAGTGCCGGTCCCTGAGATGTTTCGTGATCCTGGCATATCTCGGGATTCTGCAAAGCAGTCTGGCCGCAGCATTTTGTACCAATTGTAAGCGTCTTATTACTAATTTGTTTGCACCCAGGTACAGGATGTTACCGTAGTCAAGCCGAGATGTCACTAAGGCATTGACTACGGTCTTCTGGGTGGTCGATGGTAACATCCAGACAATTTTGCGTAGCCATCTGAGAATAGTGAAACATATGCCAGCCACTTTATTTGCTTGCTGCACCATTGATAAGCTATCATCAATGATGACCCCAAGATTTCTGACCTGAGTAGCAGGGGTCGGGAGCTTGCCCAGTGAGGTCGGCCAATGGGAATCGCTCCAGAGATCTTTACTGTTCCCTAGGAGGAGGATCTCTGTTTTCTCCCCATTTAATTTAAGTTGGTTGGCCGACATCCAGCAGAAAATTTCATGAAGGCCTGTTTTAAGTGCAGAAGGATCAGACGAGTCAGATTTAGATAGTGAAAACAGAATCTCAGAATCGTCTGCATAAGTCATCAAAACAAGACCAAAGTTCTCTGCAAGGTTGGCTAATGGGCGGAGGTACAAATTAAACAAAAGGGGACTCAGGATAGATCCCTGTGGTACACCGTGGGGAGAATAGAAAACATCCGAACAGGCCTCAGAGGAGATGATCTGGAAGGTCCGTAGGGATAGGTATGATTTGATCCATTCTAACGCCTTGCCCTCGACACCACTCTCCCCCAACCTAATGAGCAGTTTGGAGTGAGAGATGGTGTCGAAGGCCGCGCTTAGGTCCAACAGGACCAGTGCCACCGTTTGGCCATCATCTCTGAGCTCTCTGATTTTTTCCGTGATCCCGAGCAGGGCGGTTTTGGTGGAGTAGCCACTCCTGAAACCGGACTGAGAAGGGTGAAGTAGTTCATTATTTTCCACATAAGTGGAGAGAGCTTCATGAATATGCCTTTCCAGCATTTTGGAAAAAGCAGGAAGTAACGATATTGGTCGGTAATTGGCCAATATCGTAGGATCGGCGGCTGGCTTTTTCAGCAAAGGGCTAACTATGCCATGTTTCCATAAAGTAGGAACTGAAGCCTGTTCCAAGGACGCATTAAGTATCTCTATAATGGGCGTCAGGGTAGAATCCTCCAGTTGGCTAATAATGCTGATGGGAATAGGATCACGGGGAGAACCCGATTTAATAGATTTAAGAAGTTTCCTCAGTTTATCCGATGTAATGGGAGGCCAGTCTTCGAGGTGACAATTTCCTTTAAAGATTTGAGAAGTGTCCTCTTGGTTATGAGAGGTAATGCTATTTTTATTGATATTAGAGACGATCTTCTCGATCTTTTCAGTAAAGAAGGACGCCAAGTCCTGACATTGCTGAGTACTAAGAGGGGGAGCCTCCGCTCTTGAGTTTTCTCCAGCCAATTCCTTCACCGTGTTAAAAAGAGTCTGGGATTTGTTAACAGCTGTATTTATAGTCGCGGTAACATAGCATGCTTTAGCTTTCATGCATGCCGAGTGATAGCTGTTTCTGGCCCTACGGTAGATCTCTTTTTGGTGCACTTCGTAGTTCTTACGCCACTGTCTCTCCAGATTCTTACAAGTAGATTTTTCTTTCTTGAGGGCCTCAGTGAACCAGGGGGCCGGGGGCCGATGTACTTTTCCCTTGCAGCGGGATAAGGGCAGACAGGCATTCACTGCATCACTTAGCCATGTCTGTGTGGCCTCAGCTATGCTTTCCATGTCTCCATCAAGACATGGGAGGTCTTTGTTCAATGCACTATTTAGATCATCTAAGTTTAAACTTTTCCAATTTCTCCTCAAAGATTCAGAAGGAGTAATAGAGGGACGTTTAGTGGATTTAAGAGAAATAGCAAAGAGTATGAGGAAATGATCTGACCAGCAAATAGGAATAGTGTTCAGCCATAATAATTCTTCCATATTAGAGATGATAGGGTCAAGCAAATGTCCTGCTTTATGGGTAGGACCCTTATTGCGCAGTGTCATATTCAACGCCAAGAAGTCATCAATAAGATTTTTGCAGGTCGTATTGTTCTCATCCTCCAAATGGAGATTCAAGTCCCCGAGTATTGTACAGTTTTGAGCTTCAAAAGTGCATGACATATGGCCATCCAACTCATGCGTAAAAACCTGGTCAATGTGTGCAAACTATGCTCATTTTGCAGCCATATTTGACCAGGGTTCTAGCTTAGAATCATGGCTGAAGACACACTTATGAGACCAAACATCCCAGCAGAAGAAGCTTACAACACAGCACACAGGAGAACAGGTGACAGCAGTGTTTTGGTATCCTCAAGTCCAGTATCCAACAACTACGCATATCTAATTGAAGACTTCTTTACTGCCACAACATTATGGGTGTAACAATTGCTATGTATTGCACATTACAACATTTAGCTGTGCAAAGTGGAATGCACCTTGAGAAATACCCACACAATAATCTCAGAATAGCAACATAAACACAGGCCTCAATACTGTCCCAGACTCTCAATGCGGAAATATGAGGTGACAGGAAATCATTGAGAAATAATTTACCTCCCGGTGTAACCGAAACAGTAACACATTAGCTATGAGCAGCAATACTGCCACACAAAATTATTCCCATTGGGATGGGAAATTACAATTTTTACAGCTTAACTGAATAAAGAATCTTGATTTTATGAAAGACAAGGATGTTAGCATTATGCATAAACTTTTATTCACTCCTTCTGAGCAGCAATCTTTAAAAACTTAAAACAGAACTTAAAAACATCACAATGAATCTAAGAACTTTCAGTCTCATAAATACTCCTTGTCCTCCATCTTCTTCCTTTTTGTTTGCTCTTCTCTTTAAACCTGTTATTCTCCTACTCTTCTGTAACATATTTTGTATCCACCTTTAGTTATATGCAAAATAAATCAAAAATATATATCTGTGTCTTCATATGCCTTCACTTACCAATGTAAACTCGCACTAAACAATCACAATTTCCCAAATCATTAATTGCAGCGAACATTTTAATGTCTTTTCCATCTTCCTCTCCCACCATAACTTTCTCCTCATATGGGAAGGGTGGGTGGGTAATGCTAGCCTCCTTGCCATTAATACAATTGTGATTCTTTCTTCAGTTAACATATAAGAATGGTAATTTTATGGAAAGACAGGAGGCTAGAATTATCCATGGTCAAAGTCTTTCTCCAATCGTCCTCCCATCATACAAAACTTACTCGCCATGGTACCCCTGACAGAATGCACCATAACCGTTATCAAATGTGCACCTGCTTCCTTCATTATAACCTTCACCCATCTTGTAATTGTTGCACTTGTTTCTGTTTTAAATGGTTCACTTATGATTTTTGAATTATATGTACTTTGCTATTATACTAAAAGGAGGCTCTGATAGAATAGAAAAATATGCTTTCACACTTTTTATGTAAAGTTAGCATTCGCAGGGCCATTTGGTGTATGGCCGCCATTTTCAATCATAATCAAAAGGAATCCTTTGCCATTTCCGAGAAACAGCCTTCTCCAGGTCATGTTTCTTCAGAGCTGAGTTCTGCTACTGTATTGAATGCACTGTTCTTATTAGTGCATACATTTCCTTTGAGATGTAGGCCTTCTCCCACTTGTCTAGTGGTGGGCACAGCCAGAGTGACCCTAAATAGTAGAAAATGTGTTCCTTTGCTCCAGAATCGAAGCGCACTCCTCTGTAATTTACTGTCCAGCTGCATCTATTTGAAAAATTCCATGGTGGGCCTGCTTTCATTGGTTTCAAAGTGTACATAATGTATCGTTGTTCTTGCTGCTGTCAGTCCTTCTGCAGCACTCCTAAGCAACTGGGCGGACTGGGCTCCACTCTGAGTGTATCTGAATAAACAAGTACTGGTTTGTAATGTCTGACCGACTCTTTATTTGGCATGGAAGGCTGAGAGGTGGTCGTGAGTGACCCGGGTGACCCTATTTGGGCCATTTCATTTACAGTCTCCTTACTTTCCTCTTAATGGAGGTACACAACAGGGATGCCACTTGTCTCCCTTATTATTTGTCTGGCTCTCGAACCTTTCCTCCACAACTGCATGCTTCAGATGACTTTCCGGGATTCAAAATCAAGAACACCCATACCTATCACGGTTTACAGCTTATGCAGACGATATTCATAAATTCATGTCACATCTAGATAATTTGCTTCCAGCTTTCTTTCACTTATATTTCTTTGTGTGGGGGTATAAACTCAATTTAGACAAGAGTGAGGTATCGTGAATAAATACTGCACCAAAGCTATATTTTTGGAGGTGGCTTTCTTCCAAAATCAAATGCTTGGGTGTTTGGTACTGCTTGACTATCAAGGATGCGCCGAAGACCAACTAAGATGTTTTATTGGCCACACTATTAACTTTTTCTCACAAATGGTCTTCACTGTGTCATTCCTGGTGGGGCAGGTTAGATGCCATTCAAATGATGCTCCTCCCTATTATCAGTTTCTTTCTCATGATGCTTCTTATAAGGATTGTCAAGGATTGATTTAGCTCCATAGATAAAAGTATTTCCAAATTTCTTTGACATTGTAAACCTCCTTAAATATCTCTGTCAAAATAAAACCTTCCCAAGTCTCAAGGATGAGTCAACTTTCCTGATTTTCTTAATTATCATAGGGCTTTTTGTATCAAGTAATTACAAATGTATTTGATGACACCTCTTGATCCTCTCACAAACATGTCCTTTTCATGTCAAACCCTCCCAAATTCTGGCTACCTATCACTGTTTCTCATGCATGCACAATGTTGAAACCTTTCTTTGTTACACCGCTAGCACCTATTAATCAATTCTGCAGTAGTTCTGTCGGGGAAGGACTTTGCAATGGAAGGCATGGATGAACAAAGGCATGCATTTTATTTCACAGCTCTTTAATTCAGGTTCCCCCATCTCATTTTCCGATCTATCATCCGCTTACAATCTTCCCCCTCATATGCGTTCCCAGTTTTCTGAACTTTCTGATCTGGTACACAACACACTCAAACGACACTTCTCTGCTGTTGTCCCCCACTTTGGCCGCTCTCCTCACCCAATCGCAGCATTTGTCTATCCTAAAGCGTCATGCATATACAAATCCCTAAGGGCACTTGATACAAATAGGGCCAAAAGACTTACAGAAACACTATGGGAATCTGATTTGGGTTTAGTATGGCCAATCTCTACATGGGACAGACTTTGAAGCAACATATACTCCACTGTTCGTATTGCCAGTCAAACCTTATACTTTTTGTACAATAGACGTTTTTATACTCCTGCTTGTCTTTTTAAGTTGAAACATGCATGACAGGACACTTGTTGGCATTGCCACGCATATCGTGTTACAGATTCTCACATGTTCTTTTCCTGCCCAGCACTGTCCACTTTCAGGTATTCAATATGGAACCGCATAAATGCTATCACCCAGATTCACATACCCCTTTCCCATGACATATTGTTTCTAGGCATCCTACATGATGTTTAGAGCTCTCATAGAATGCTCTGGAAATGTGTTGCCTCTTAATAGCCATTGCTACCTCTGTTATCACTTCCAATTGGAATTCCAAAGACAATATTACTCTTCAATGTTGGTGGAACCAGGTATGTCAGCATCATATCTGGATAGCTATAATCTTGATTCATTGCAGTTGTCTGTCATGTGTAAATGGATGTGGATGCCACTTGCTAATTATCTGTCACATACTGCTAAGGGGATTGTAGAGTAGTTCCTATATCCCTGATAGGCTCTGTACATTGGAATAATATACACTATAGATTTGACATAGGACTGAGGTCAGTATGTCTCTATCGAGTCTATTAAACTTAATTGTGTGTGTGCCAGCTAGCTCAGAGGTCACTAGAAACTTTCACGAAATGAACAAGAAGGTATTAGTTTCTGACAACCGCATAAACATGACAACTTTATTTCCCCTAGAATCGGAACAATATCTTCAGAGTTGTGGAAACAATAGATAACCGTTTCACAGTTAATCGTGGATGCTTCGTTTTTACAGAGTTGCATAGAAATAGAGAGATGGGCATTTCAAAGAGGGTTTATTGAACAGTCTTATTTCTCATGCAAGAAATATGAACTGTTACAATCGTAAGACAGAATGCGAAGTATAATACGTACAGCGTTAACAGTAAGATAAAATAATACTGTAATAGCATGTTTTGTAGCTATGGCATATATTCATTAAAATACATACATAAATAACACAGGCTAAAATACTCATCTGGTGCTTCTAAAATAATCCTACCCCAGTGTACCTTACCTAGGTCTAGTACAAGGGAAGATGTAGGTGCTGTCTTGGTCTGGTTTAGTTATGCCAAGAGTTGCCAAAAGTTTCTCTAGGTTCTAATCAGCTCCATACCTTAGAATGAGAGAGGTTAGTATCTCTTTCCCGGGACTCAATCTCTAATATCCCGCAAGGGGAATCAGAAACACTGGAGCTGGATTCTCGGCAAGGAGGATGACAGCGTCTGGTCAGTGCGTCAGTTGGGGACTTGGCTTCCTTCGGGACTTGCTGTGGCGAGCCGCGTGCAAGTAGGTAGTCGAACTGCACCATGCCTTGCCATAGCAAGTGAAGTCATATTTATACCTTGAAGGTGTTTAGGGATGCCAGTATTGACGTAAAAGTCGGGCATAAGAACGTCATGAATAAACCTCTAAGGAATAGATGTTCAAGCATAATAAATGAGTTCTTGGAAAAATCAATATCCAAGCAGGGAAGGAGTCTGGTTTTCCAAGAACTCGTTGTGACGTAGATGAACGGATGTAAGTAGCCATGCCTGTATTTGGTTAGCATGAGCAATGCCTAAATAAAGGCTGGATTTCTATACCTATATAAGGGCAATGTGAATTGTACCTATATAAGGGCAGGAATCTGGAAATTCATACGGAATCTAAAACAAAACACAACACCCACTCCACATTCGTATATATATGACGTTAATAATAATAATAATAATAATAAGACCATTTCTAAAGCGCCTGGTTACACCTATGACGGTGTGTCCCCGTGCTGAAAAACTACTGCTCCCAGATGAAGCTGAAACCAAGTCTCACTAAAATCCTAGAATATATCGGGATACTATTTACTTGGGAAAGAGATAAGTTTTCAAATTTTGTCTGAATCTTGTTTCGGAGGGCTCCATCCGAAGGTTCAAGGGGAGGCTATTCCAGTGTTTACTAGCCAAGAAACGGAAGGAGCTACCTCCCATTCTGGACCTGTGAACACGGGGAAGTTTGAATAGCATCACTCCAGCGGATCTAAGATTTCGAGTAGGGCGATGGATAATAAGGAGTCTTTGCAGGTAGTTTGGGCCTTTTCCCTGGGCAATACGAGGAGCCATACATAGTGCCTTGAATTTGATGCGCTCCACAATAGGGAGCCAATGAAGTTTACGCAATGCCGTCGTACCGGATGCCCTGTGTGGAAGGTTCAGTACCAGGCGGGCAGCGGCATTTTGGACACATTGTAGTTGTTGAACGCCTTTTTTGCTCAAGCCTAGGAGAAGGGCGTTGCCGTAATCCAGGTGTGGCGTGACTAGGGCGTGGATAAGTTTCTTCCTGGCCCCAAAGGGGAGCAGGTCGAGAACTTTGCGGAGGGTTTTTAATATTCCAAAGCATTTTCCAGTGATTTTGCTAATTTGTTTCTTGAAGGAAAGCTCCGCATCGATCATAATTCCCAAGTTTCTTACAACCTCTGCTGAGCGAGGGATTGGCCCTAATTCCGTCGGCCACCAGTCCTGCGACCAGGTGGAGGGAGACTTACCGACCACTAGCAACTCGGTTTTATCACCATTTAGGCGAAGGCAGTTGCTGTTCATCCATCCAGCCACTGCCCGCATACAATTGGAAAAGTTAATGGCTTCCTCAGGCTGGTTGTTGGCAAGTTGAATTATTAATTGGGTATCGTCAGCGTATGTGACGATATCCACACCATAGGATTCCACGATATGTGCCAAGGGCTCCATATATATATTAAACAGCGTGGGGCTCAAACTTGAGCCTTGTGGAACCCCATGCCTCAACTTGCGGGGAGATGACTTATACGGAGGGCAATGTATCTGAAAACTCCTGTTTTCCAAAAAGGATCTTATCCACTCCAGGGCTGGGCCCTCTATTCCCATGTCTGAGAGGCGCGACAGCAGCGTTGAGTGCAGCACGGTGTCAAATGCTGCACTGAGGTCTAATAACACCAACGCTGCTGTCTGCCCTCCATCAACAAGCTGTCTCAGGCGTTCTGTGGAAAAGAGGACCGCGGATTCAGTTGAATATCCTGCTCTGAAACCTGACTGGGTTGAGTGGAGGCAAGAGTTCTCTTCGATGAATTTCATAAGTTGCTTATTCACAACCTTCTCCACAACTTTCCCACAGAAGGGGAGGAGGGATATAGGACGGAGGTTTTGCAATTGAGAGATATGAATATTCGCTTTCTTTTTCAGGGGTATAACCTGTGCGGTTTTCCAAGCCTCCAGCACATGGCACTCCTGAAAAGAGAGAGCGATAAGCTGTTCAATCTGCTCGATCATGCCATCAAGAACTCCCATACATCGATTAGGGGGGATCACATCCAGAGGGGATCCAGAGTGTATTCCTCTCATAATGGGAAGCAGGTCTGATCTCTTAGGGACTGAGAAGCTTGTCAACTGGGGCTTGGTAGCGGGAACATTTCTCACTATTGAGTGATAGTCATGTGGGCTGTCTGTGAAAGTGGCATGTATTAAGTCTACTTTTTTTCACAAAAAAATCCGCAATCTCATCACATAGCTCATTAGAGTATGTGTCTTGAGCCTCAAATCTAGTGGGAACCGTGAGCTCTTTATATATTGAAAAAAGTTCCTTAGTAGGGTTTTTTGCGGTTTCAATCCGTTCTTTGAAATGCACACCTTTAGCTGCTCTAATAAGTTTATGATAGATTTTTAATTCCTTTTTATATTTTGACTTGTCCTCTGGATCATAGTTTTTTCTCCATCCTCGTTCAATGTTTTTACATTTGGCCTTAGCTTCCTTGAGTTCTTTGGAGAACCATGGAGCCGTTTGAGTCTTTCTGACAGGGGGTTTAAATGTCCATGGTGCTACTGTGTCCAGAGCCCTGGACATCCATTTTTCATAGTCCTCCCATGCCTTAAGCAGGGTGTCGTTGGAGGGAGGAGGTTCTCTACCTAGGGCAGATTTAAACTTTTCCTCTGTAAAGTTCTTCCAGTCTCTGCGTTTCAAGGGTCTAGAATTGAGCACATTAAAATTAGTCACGCTGCATTCCTGTGGAACATTTTGCACCTCAAAGGGGATGACAAAATGATCGGACCATGTGATCTGCAACGGAGTGTTCATTTTAAGATCCTCCCAGTTAGCAAACACAGGGTCCAAAAGATGGCCGAGTTGATGAGATGGAGATAAAGATTGCAGTGTTAGTGACAATGAATTCAAAGCCTCTACCACGGCCTGTGCTTCTCTACATTTAAAATCTTCAAAATGAAAATTAAGGTCTCCCAGAATAAGAAATTTCTTATGTCGGAGTGCATGTTGCGTTATTAGTTCTATCAGCTGAGTGGAAAATTGTGATGACTTACCCGGGGGCCTGTATACTAGAAGTCCATTGATATTACTTTTGGGACTAGTCTTTATCGCAAAAAACACACTCTCACTGTTCGGCAGAGTAGCCTTCTCTAAGGTACAGTGTAGGTCGCTCTTGTGCACTATAGCCAGTCCTCCTCCAATCTGTTTTTCTCTATCGATTCTAAGCAGGCTATATCCTACCGGGATCGCCTCCAAGGTTTCTGGAGTTGAGGCTGTGTCAAGCCACGTCTCGGTTAAAAAGAGTACATCGAGATCACCATCTAGCACAAGATCATGTATCTCTAATCTGTGTTTTTTGAGGGATCTACAATTAAGTAGTGACATTTTCAAGGTCTTCCCTATTGGCTTACCATCCTTTCCCTCCTTGATCGTAAAATGGCAGGACGCACAGTGCATCGTGGGAGAGTCTACTGACATAGTGTGGCAGCAACTCTCTTTAGCATTGGGGCGTATGGCAAGCAGATCCTTGGTGGTGTACCTAATATGTGTCCTATTGTTTATGGCATTCGGGGTGGAATGGACAGGGGTTCTGGCCCCGTGCCCCGAACTGCCGCGGACGGGCGCAGACGGGCTTGCCTTTGGTGCGCCTTCGGCGCGCCGCCGGCGCGCCCGCTGCGCCCGCCCGCTGCGCGGACGGGAAGACGTCATCCTTATATCCAGTGGGGGGAGGTAAGGAGCGTCCTAACAACTGGACCGCTACCCTCTTCCTTCCTTCCTCCCCAAGATGGCGACCGTTCTAACCTGCCGGCGTCAGCCCTGAAATCGGCTGCACCGGTCAGGCAAAGTCCTCGGGGGGCCTCGGGCCAATGTTAGTCTTGCCACGAGGAAATAGTCTTTGTCAGCAGCTAAAAACGGGCTGTTTAAAATATTATACACAATTTTAAAATATTTCTGCAAACAATTTTATTTTATCAAGTAATTGCCAGGAATGAAAGGGATAGCAAGGAGAGCCCCCGGCTTTTCGCCTCAGGGGTGAGTAGTAGTATATCTGAGGTATGGGCGGGAGGGCGCGATTTAAATACCTTTACACTCGGGTAGCGTCCAACAACTGGACCGCTACCCTCTTCCTTCCTTCCTCCCCAAGATGGCGACCGTTCTAACCTGCCGGCGTCAGCCCTGAAATCGGCTGCACCGGTCAGGCAAAGTCCTCGGGGGGCCTCGGGCCAATGTTAGTCTTGCCACGAGGAAATAGTCTTTGTCAGCAGCTAAAAACGGGCTGTTTAAAATATTATACACAATTTTAAAATATTTCTGCAAACAATTTTATTTTATCAAGTAATTGCCAGGAATGAAAGGATAGCAAGGAGAGCCCCCGGCTTTTCGCCTCAGGGGTGAGTAGTAGTAAATCTGAGGTATGGGCGGGAGGGCGCCATTTAAATACCTTTACACTCGGGTAGCGTCCAACAACTGGACCGCTACCCTCTTCCTTCCTTCCTCCCCAAGATGGCGACCGTTCTAACCTGCCGGCGTCAGCCCTGAAATCGGCTGCACCGGTCAGGCAAAGTCCTCGGGGGGCCTCGGGCCAATGTTAGTCTTGCCACGAGGAAATAGTCTTTGTCAGCAGCTAAAAACGGGCTGTTTAAAATATTATACACAATTTTAAAATATTTCTGCAAACAATTTTATTTTATCAAGTAATTGCCAGGAATGAAAGGGATAGCAAGGAGAGCCCCCGGCTTTTCGCCTCAGGGGTGAGTAGTAGTAAATCTAAATCCTAAACATGTTAAGCATATCTAAAATATATCTACACATGATATGCTAAAAACATGTCCAAAAATACATTTGAAAAATGCATTAGAACTGGTTGTAAGCATAGAAAATGCATTGGTGCTGTACATAATAAAGCAATGTTTCATTCTAAGTATATGTTAACATTTAAAATGCAAATCGAATGAATCATGAAAATATACAGTTACGAAATGGCTCGTAATTACAGAAGAAAAAAGCTGAAACCATTTCATTTTATGGCAGATTACATTAAACCGTTTGTTTGTGGACAAAGTCGTATATTGTCTCTGGAAGTTATTCAAAGAATTTGTGTTCTCTATGAATAGTTCTACTGTAAGCAGAATACTTGTGCCAAAAAATGGAAAATACAAATTTGGAGAAAAAAAATTAATCATAGGAAAAAGTTCTTTGTTTCGTAAAAAATGAAGGTCAAATTCAAAGTCTCTCAGAACACTGTGTGCCAATTTCAAAAGTCAGTTTTAGGGCTGGGAGAAAACATGAAATCTTCTATGTCCGTAGACAAAAAAATCGTCTACCATTGTAGGTGAAAGTTGGATTACCTCATTTAGAAGATTAACCGCACATAGATGTGAAGCCTCGCCTCAGCATTGGTCGCATCAGCAATGTTCGTATAGGATGTTACCTGCGCGCCTGTTGTTTGCTCTTGTACCTCAGCAGTAGCAATTTGCGTCTGTGAGATCTCAATGAATGCCGTCATCAGAATTGGTAGCCGCTGGGGACAACACAGAGCATGGACCATTACAGGGTCCAGCAGAGTATCGATATCTGTAGGCATGACTGATGGGAGTGTTAGACAGGTGTCTAGCACGCATTCTTCACCACGAAGAAGAGGTAAGATGCAATCTTGCAAGATCGGTCTGAATGACAGAAACCATATGGTATTTAATTCTCGTAGATGCGGTAAGCCTAGAATTTGAACGATGCGCTCACAACACTTCATCTCCAATTGAGCTCGCTCTATGCTGCTTGGAGTGGCGTTGGTGATTTGGCTTGCCATATTGTAGCAGTATGAGCAAAAATAGGATCCCTGCAACGAGCCCAAAAAGTAGTGGCAGTCCGCCAAACTCAGAGTGCACGAAGTTAGGAAATATTCCGATGACTGCTTGAAAAGGTGCTAACACTCCTCAACATACGTTCTTAAATAGGTGTACAATACCGCTCATATCCGACATGTTTAAGATACGTTCCAACAATTCTGAGACATGTATAGGGCAGTTTTTATTCAAAAGGGCATGTATCTCTGCAGAAGTCCTTGCGACTTGTAGATCATAGGTTTCTTTGGCCGAGGTCAGTGGCACAGTTTTTTGCAAAAGAATGGCTTTCATTCTGCTTAGATTATCAATTCATATAGAAGAGATGTTCAGTGAAGGCCATAGAGACAACTCCCTGACTGTCTTGGTTTGTGTAAACAATACTTGCATACAGCCTGTGACCCTGGATGAAACAGTCACTAAATATGGAATACCTGGCAACATGCCACAGCAGCTGTGATCATTCAACATTAGTAGTAGTTATTGTTTATTTGTTGATTATTTCAAATCATTACAAAAAAAGTACATATCAAGCACAAAGTCTGATTGAACATATACGGATACAGTGCCTCAACATAAATTGATCAACAATTGTTTAACCATTTTCCAGTTAGGGACTAAAATGCATTATGCTAACAGCAAATATTGTCCATTTGTCAATAGCATTCCACAATAACTAAATAAAGTGCAATGTGCTCACGTTACCAAAATTAATGTGCAATGTGCTAGCAGCAAATATTGACAATTTTGCAATGACAGTTAGCAGCAAAAAGAAAAAGCAATTTTTACAGATTGTCTATAACTATTAGCGACAAGATATAAAGTGCATTAGATTTTCGGCAACAAGGCTAAAGTGTTTTATGCTATCAGCAGCAAAATATGAAGTGCATTACATTTTTCAGCGTCACTAAAACCAATGTGCAATGTGCTAGCAGCAAATATTAATAGTTTTTCAATAACAACTAGCAGCAAAAAAAATAAAAAATAATAACATTCTTTTTTTTCTTTCTTTCTGTTCCTCTACAGCTATAGCAGCAAAATATAATGTGCAATAAATTTTTCAACGACAAAGCTAAAGTGCCTTATGCTAGCAGCAAAAAGTTATAATTTAAGGTTAAAAAATTATGTATAATAATACAAAGCTCCTATCGGGAATAAAGTTCACCTACTCTGACCTCTAAAATCACAAAAATAGCTGAACATGATGTGCCAAACATAGTTATAAAATTACCTTTGAAGTTACAACATACATATATTACACAATTTCAAAATGAGTTAAAAATGCAATAAAATAGCCCACCTACTCCCTAAAAACAGTAAAAATCATCATGTCATTGCCGTAACGGATTTATCATTTACTTAAGATGTCAACATTACATAATTTCTTTTCCACTTTGAGGATGAACTGAACAAATTGATATATAATATGAACATTGACACCATTTAAGCAGAATATAATTGCCGTTCTACAAGTTCTAACTCTCATTTCTTTAAAAATGGGTTTTAGAACTGTTTTCCTCTCCTGCAACATTTTTGGACATAGTGTTACAATGTGCATCAAAGTTTCCTCACACAGCCCACAAAGCCTACAAATATGCGATGACCATTTATACTCCCATTTTGGGGTTCCATCATTCAACATTAGGTAACTCCCATTAGAAAGTAGTCAAAAAATTGGATTAATCACTGCAGCTGATGAGCCTTTCAGGTGACAGGATAAGTTTGTAGTGGAATCATCGCAGGCCCCATGTAAAATAATACCCTGACAAAGGAGAGAACTGCTTAGTGCATTTTCACAGTTTGAACCGCTAAGAAACACTTCACAACCCCCACTACAACATCTGTGTGTGTATGGTAAATTTCAGGATGTCTTGATGTATTCTTTACCCAACCTTTTCTGTCACTGGGCCTCTGATTACGTCGGTGGACGGGGCAAGGACTTTAACAGCTGTTCCTTTCCGCCCCGTCCTCAGGATGCATACGGCCCCTTTAATGCGGTATGGACGACACCAGCGGAGGCGGAGCCAACAGTCCTGACGTCGCACGCGTCTGACCAACCAGAGTCAGAGGAGGTGGATAAGGAAGCCCGGCCGGAACCACACAGCGCGAAAGCCGGAGCAAGAACACGAGAGAAGACGCCGGAGACGAGCAACCTTCGGGAGAAGAACCCAGGAGAAGAAGCAGACGGGCAGACCAGGAGAAAAAACACGCCTGGAGGCCACTGACACCACGAGCCTCCCTGCCGCACTTCTGGAGAAGTGTGGCTGGACAAGGTACAGGGCCGTTTAAAGGGACTCTTCTCCTCACAGGGTGGGGAGGGGTAGGGGAGGCTTGAAGGAGGTCACGGGACCACGAGTGTATGTGTGAAATCCTCACCCCCGAACACGCTCCCCAGTCGCGACAGTTCGTGTTGGACGCAACATGTTTCTTGGTGTAGGGCCCTGGTGACTCCTTCACTCCCCGTTACCCCCTCCTCCAGATCAGTAGCCCAGAATGTATTAGTAATCTCAGGATTGTTTCTTCTTTCTTTTTCGCATGGCGTTGCTGGAAGAACCCAAGCCGCATGACTGTCTGAAACATTGAATTATTGGAGTCAGGAAGGACTCGAAGACCCCAATGATTTTCTTTGTTTGATTATCTTCGCCATATTAACTGTGGCTTGGAATGGAGAGGACTTTTCTCCCTCTAGAGACACGCATTCCTTGTTTTTTTGAGTGCTGTTACGATATTAAGAAATAAACACCTATTCCGACATACCAGAGTGGTCCTCCATCATTGATACACCAGTAACCGGCTGTCCCCCCCTCACACTTTCATATTTTCCTGCTGGTATGTGTTTTAGGCAATACTGAAAATGGAAAATTGTAACAGGCAGAGTGATTTTACCATGTATGATCCACTCAGTAGCTGTTTTTTCTGCCACTGTGAATGGTAATCTTTCCAGTTTTTCAATGCTCAGCACCGTGTAGTCTGCCCCCCTCTGTGCCAGTTTCATCTGTTTATCAGTGAGATTGAATTCTGAAAACAGTGACGTAGTGTTGATTAAATGCCAAGGCACATAGCCTGCATGCAAATTTTGTATCGTCCAGCCTAATAGCATGATAGAACGTAATTGAGACTGACCATGTTGCAACATGACTAAGTCTTGTTCTATGGCAGAAGACACAATGCTGTCCAATGAATATATCCTGGACGATAGAGTTGTTAACCCATTGTCTACTACAGAGAGAGATTTCTCTAAATTAATACAATCAATTTCTCGTAATCGTTCTGCAGTCTCTGCTTGGGTAATCTTCCATACTTTGTTATATGCAGCATATATACCGGCATGTATAAAATATTTGTGACGCGGTTTTCTTGGTCCTAGCAAGAATTCCCTAAGGTCTGCATCATCTTTAAGTAAAGATAAGTGTTGTTTTACATCCTCAAGTGTAGATTTCTGTAGCCAATCAAGGCATAGTTTCCCTACACTAAATGTTGTTACTATCCCAGGGTGCTGTCTTTGAACGTATCTCGTGTCTGGCCTATTGATAGTGAAACCCTGTGTTTTGTTCAGGAATCAATTTTGACAGTTGTGGGCCAGAGCAACCATTTTTTCCATTCTGGATCTGATCTGTTGTGATGCAAAGTAGTATGTACGACAACCTCCCTCCTTGAAGTGCTATTACTAGTAGGTACAAGTATATGGTCGGTGTGTTCATGTCTTTGCTCTTGGCTGACCCAAGGCAAGACGTTTATTGGACAGTGTCATTCAAAAACATAATTTGCTCAGGTATGATACAGACTCTAAACAAAGCTTCTACCCCCTGTACTTGCCAATCCTTTGTACCCCAGACAGTTTTTGTCTTAATGGTGTCTTTCCATAAGTCAAAACCATGTCTAGACAGTTGGGCAATAAAGGTTGCAGAATAAATCTGTTTTGTATTGGTCAACATATTTTTTGTTCCTGTCTTGTTCCCATTTTTAAAATAAAATGATTCTGGATTTGATAAGTTGAAACCTGAAAAATATTGAAATTTCAGTACAACAGTTTTTGAGCTACCCTTTGGAGGTGTAGGACAATGTTACCATTGGTTATACGTATATACATTTGTAGGTATTGCAGATTTGTGCAAGAAATGATGACCATAATGGTTATAACAATACATTTGTTCATAGTCTGATGAACCCTCTAAATATTCATGATTTGTGAATACTGCAGACATTTCTAGATCTGACATCATATTGTTAACAGTTTCAAAGTCCCAATCATCAGAAAAGGTACTTGAGGTAACAAAGCCACTTAATGAAATCTTGAATAAGTGTGGAATCTTCAACAGCTCCGACGAGCCAAAAATGTCATATTCAGTTCTGTCCCAAACTATACCATCCGGTATAGGAATGGCTGTGATGTTCACTGCTGACAAGTCTCTTTGTTCACGATGGGATGATTTGTGTGGCTGGAGAAGTAAGTTCCCTTTTTTACTTGCTGTGTCCATTTGAATATATCTTCCATTTATCAGCATACCCATAGTTATTACCAGAGCTAACCAAAGTAGAAAGAAGAATATTCCCAAAACAATCCACAGTTCAATCCATGGTGAAACCAGATAAGTCTTTTTCAGGTGATGAAAAAAGTCTGTTACTTGCTCTTTGAAAGTTGTTTTTTGCTGGCGCCGTTTCAGGTTCGTTGGGATCCTCAGAAAACGTATCGAAGTTAATGAAATAGCCAGAGGCAGTTCTGTCAATGGTTGGAATTGCATCAGGATTCGTTGAAATCGCTGGAACCATTTGATCACTTGTTACTTCGTTGTAGGTAGGTGTATCAGGACAAACTGTTATTTGGGTCTCAAGAGGAATGAGTTCCATAGCTTTATTGCATAGTCCTTCTTTTCCCACTGTAGAATCTTCAAAGGTGATGAGTCTCTCAGTTTGAACCTCTTGGATTGTAGCTAGAGGATTGCGTCTGCTACATTGGCAGAGTCCACTTGGCCTACTGCTGGTTGTATGACATTACAACGCATGCTAATACATCGCATGCCATTACATCGCGGTTTTTGCAATGCAAGTCGTTACAATGCGTTGGAGGGCGCTGGACTTAGGAGTAGTATAATTTACTATTCCAACTCCGGTCTACATACAGTAGGGAAAGTGTTGTATAGTAAATTCTACTATTCCTTGTCCCAGAGCGCCATCCAGCGCAAATCGTTGTAATGACTTGCCTTCTAAAAACTGCGATGTAATGGCATCGCGATGTAACGACCACGTTGTAAACGATGTTTCCCCTACTGCTTAGTATCGGCCACATAGTTTGGTTTGATCAGGTCAATTGACACAAATTGTCTCTCCTTTTTACCAGCAAGGGGTGGCAGTAAAACTGTTCTTGATCCATGGATTGCTAGGACAGGTACTGGTTGTCTGTAAGAAGGCCCAAATTCCTTCTGGTCCTTGATCTTTTCTCTGACTAGATCACCAAGCTTTGGGATCCAGACAGGCCTTGCTGGGATGGTTGGTTTTTCCCAGTGGTGGTTGGCTTCAGCAACACGTTGCTTTGTTTTGTTCTTAGTTAATTTAAGTCCTGTAAAACAGCCAAAAGATCTTTGATGTCAAATTTCTTATTTTCCACCACTGTTCCATGACAATCAAGGTCCGGAACCAACATTATGTCCCAAATAGGAGCTCATATGGAGTGATACCCCCTAGAGAACTTCTTGGCAAATTGTTAAGACTACCTTGGACCCCATAAAGATGTTTGACCCACCCATCACCCAAACCTAATACCCTAGCTGTTATAGACTTCTTCATGTCCTGGTTTTTTCTTTCCACAACAGAATCGCCCTCAGGATGGAATGGAGAAGAGTACCGCAATTCAACGCCCAAACTGACCATGGCTTCTTTGTAAGCTCGAGAGCTAAACGCAGGGCCCTGGTCAAAGTGTAGTGTGCCTATTGCGTATGTGCCAATAAAGACTCGCAAATCTTTTATAACAGTTCGAGCATCAGCCGAGCGCTGAGGCCACATCCAAATGAACCTTGATTTAGTGTTCGTGGGACTGCATTCGTCCATAAGGACGCCTGCATGTAGATAGTCTAATGCTGTCTAACAATGGTGTCTGTACTGGGCTGTCTACACCGTAGTCATGTTTCTGGCGGCGTTCTGTGCTGCGATCTTTATTGCAGTTTATGCTGTTGATAACGAAGATGTGAATATGTGTATTCATCCCTGGCCACCATTACATCACTTTTAAAGTTAGTATTGTTTTAGAGATCCCCTGATATATCAGACATTCTCCCAGGTGTGCTTCGCAAATCAAAGCTGTCTTACGTTCCATGTTTGGAATTACCCTATCCCCCACTCCAGGGTTACGAGCAAATGGAACGCTATTTGCATCAATAATATATCAGTATTTGAGTGGAAACTTTGTATGTAACGCTGCACTGCTGCCTTTGCTTGA
The DNA here is from genome assembly GCF_964261635.1 of Lissotriton helveticus. Lineage (NCBI taxonomy): Eukaryota > Metazoa > Chordata > Amphibia > Caudata > Salamandridae > Lissotriton > Lissotriton helveticus. Next base: position 2,061,860,480 of record NC_136059.1, on the reverse strand, counting down.
AGCATTGACAGCCAGTATTATTTCACTGTCTATTTTTGTTTTTGAACAAGTGATTGCAGCTACGGAAGCTGTTTGCACAGCCCCTTTAGCGGCTTGATCAGCCAATGAATTACCTTCAACGTGAATGCCATCACGTTGATGACTCAGCGTGTGTTTCACGTGAGTGTCTTGTAGTCTGTTTCACAACTAAACTACTTCTTCACAAAGCATTTTATGCTTAACTGTGCCACCTTTTGCAATCTTTGAAACCATTTTCAAGCCAATTCTATAAATATTCATTGGAAGATTGAACACAGTAAAAGCAATCGCACACTATGAGTGTGGGGTATTCGTGATCCGTATTTTCAAGTGCCATTATGAATATTTGTAGTTCAGCTTGCTGAGCTGTACATTCTCCTAGAGTTTGAGTTTTCGTGACCATAGGTCTGAATTTGCCATGGCCCATGCGACCTTTAACGATCGCGCATGCAGCACTATAAGCTTGTTTACCCCTCGTAGCGGGCTGTGCTGATCCGTCAGTATAAATTATGCATTCATACTGGTCTAGAGGTAGAATTTCATAAGACAGAGCACATTTGTGTTCCTGTTGCAGGAATGCTTTTGTTTTCAAATAAGGATCAAAACCGTGGGGCGCTAGAGGGCACCAAGCAAGCTGGCCGCACTGCTGTGAGGCTCTTGCTGCTCGGGGGAATATCCGTCCTTGAGCGATTGAAATGCAAAATCTGAGCAGTGGAATTACATAGGAGATTATACGAACGAGAACATTGCTGGTACCTGGCTGTTGAGTGTTGCTAGTTGTGGCTGGCCTGCAGTGGAGGCTGGAAACAACATGGTGGCGCCGACAGACCGTCCGGCGGTGTAGGAAGAACAGCCATGACAATCGCTGACCTTGACCCGTCTGCTGCCGGAGGAACTGCAAGCCCAGATCGATCGAGGGACCCACTGGTAAATGAGGAGCAGAGTGAGGCAGCCCCTGGCTGGTGAAGGTGCTCCGGCAGTATGAGGAGGAAGTCGAACCTCTACAGCCTGCCTGGCAGATAGGGGGCCTCTACGGAGCTGCGGGGGGGGGCCTGGAACTGAAACTGAGATTGACGGGATGTTCTATCACCCCCCCCCTCCCAGGCCGATTGCACTCTGGGAACAGCGGATACAGTGTGAGAGGGGCGGCCCCCAAGATTGTGGCAAGCTCCGGTAGTGAGCAGAGACAACCGTAAGTCTGCCTGTTTGGCGAGTAGAGGGCCTCTGAGAGGCTGTGGGGGTGGCCTTCCACTAGAGCTGGGGTGCTGCGGGACGTTCGTTTGCCACCCCCGAGGTCGAGTGTGCTCTGAGCACTGCAGTGCTTGAAAATGTTGAGCGGGGTTTGGGAGGGAGAAGGGCCTACAACTGCTGACCTGGGGCCTTCCGAACTGATGACGCGCTGTGCCCCTGCGGGATGGTCCAGCTGGGAGGAACTGGGTCACGCTTGGCGAAGGGAGCAGCAAGGCAACAGAGCGCCGCGGGATCTGTGCTGGCCCCATCTCGTAGGAAGGAGGAGTAGCCCTGAAAATGCACTGGCGGCAGGAGGGAGGAACCTTCTCCACGTCGACTGAGCCTGCTGGTATGCTGGTATGCTGGAGGGTGTGCTGTTGTGTGAGGCCCCCGGGGCAGCGCTACCTGAAATAATGTTGAGGAGAGACTGGCACTAAAGATATGTTAGGAGTCAGAGCCTGGTTGTGGGAGCTGAGGCCTGTGCTCCTGGCCTGCTTAGGAGGGCGATGCAGGCCTGCACTGCAGCCCCATGCATAGTGCTGAGTGAGCGCCCGAAGGGTGGTATCCCCCAGCCTGCAGCTGGAACACCTGTTGGTGGCTGTGTGGGGAGACCCATGTGAAACCCGGGCAAGAGTGAAGGGTACTGTTAGACTTGGGAGTCTCTGGTTGGCACAGGTAGGTACTTGTGACAAATAGGGGCCCTCGCCTCTAGTCAGGGTAAGGAGATTACATTCCTAAAATATTCCCTGCTCACCCCCTTGGTAGCTTGGCACGAGCAGACAGGTTTTTATCTCAGAGGCGTTTTGTTAAGCATTTGTGACCACATACAGTATCCCAGTGACAACACTAGAAATGGACACCACATAGGTTTTATATAAAAAATAGGTAGACCTTATATAAAGTTACCACAAGACCATAAACGACAAAAATACACTATACTTGTTACTTTAAGATGGTAGATTAAGCTGGGTTCAGTTCAGTTCTTAGATGCAACACTTTGCGTCAATGTACCTTAGGTTGCGTTGCGCTTCCACGACAAGCAATGTCGCAGCGATGGGAATGCGGCAAAGTTCAGATACAAAGAAATAAAGACGTGAAGATCTTCCAGATGCGGCACCCTTCTCGGGGATGCGAGAAGTTCTCGGTTCGGTGCGTGGACTGCAGCGGTGACACCCTTGCGATGCGATGGCAGCAGCTCCAGCTGGGACACTCTTCCCCCACGATGCGTGAAGGTTCCGCACGATGTGACAACTACAGCGGCGACATCCACGATGCGACGGCAGCAGCTCCAATGGTGGCGCGCGTCTCAGGGGTGCGAGGTGCTCTTCTTCGATGCGGGGCAGTGCGACAGTTCCAGCGGCGACACCCTCCTTCGGAGTACCGACGGCAGGCTCAGCGACGGCGACACGCTTCGACCTCGTTGCAAGATTCTTCTCTTGATGCGGTGCAATGCGACAGCTACAGCGGCAACATCCTCCTTCAGAGTTGCGATGGCAGCAGCAGCGACGGCAACACACTTCCTTTCATTGAGGCACGCTGCTCTCCGATGAGGTGCAGTGCGACAGTTCCAGCGGCAACACGATCTTTCGGAGTTGCGACAGCAGGCACAGCGACGGCGACACGCTTCTTCTCGTTGAGTTGCGCTTCCAGCTCCTTACGACACGCAGTTCCTCAGAAGGCCCAAAACAGCAGCAGGCACTTCGAAAGAACTCTGGGGAGCTGGGGGTTGAAGTCTGTTGTCCTTGAGACTTCAGCAGGAGGCAAGCTCTTTTCCAAGCCCTTGGAGATCCTTCACAAGTTGAAAGTAAAGTACACAAAGTTCCTTTCTCCTTCCTTTGGCAGTAAGGCAACCACTGCAGCCCAATCCCCCAAGCAGCACTTCAGCTTGGGAATAGTCTCTCCTCAGTTTCTTAATGTTCCTCTCCTCAGTAAAGGTTTCTTCTTGTAGTCCAAAGTGATCTAATTTCATGGGATCAGGGACCCAATATTTATACCACAAAATCTTTTGTTCTTTGAGGGGAGAGGGCCCTTTTCCCAGTCCAGACCAGTTCTGAAGCACTCTGCTTACCAGACTTCTCCTTTCCTTTCACAGTGCAGGGCAGGCACATCAGACGTCCCACAGGAGGTGGAGCCAGCATTGTGGGAGGCAAGTACAGTCCTGGAGCACTTTGTTTACAGGACTCCTTCTCTTCTTTCAGTGTGCAGGGCAGAGACATCAGCCACTCCTCAGGAGGTGGAGCCAGCATTGTGGAAGGCAGGCACAGCCCTATTCAAGGTTTAGATGCAACTTCTCCCTCCCATCTAGATGCAGATCTCTCTATTCACCACTGGGTGACCCAGCCTGTCTCTTGGAATCCCCCAGCCCTGTCACTCACAAAACCAGACAAGGAATACACAACCTAGCAGAGGCAGGTTTGAATGGTTAGACAAGCAAATACCTACTTACTAAAATTGGTATTTGCAAACACAGAATGTTAAAACCAACTTCATTAAAAGATGTATTTTATCATTCTGAGTTCAGGCATACTAAACTCGAATTTCTACCATGTTCTCTGAGACAGTTAGGATTATAAAATGTAATACCTCTAACAGCCCATTCTGGCCTATGTAGAACAGGTAGCCTTGCAATAGTGAAAAACGAAAATGGCTGTAATTCACTATTAGGACAAGCCACACATTCAGGGCTTGTCCTACCTTATACTCACAATGCACCCTGCCCTTGGGCCTACCATGAGGTTGACTGATATGAAGAAAAGGGAAGGCTTAGGGACTGGCAAGTGGGTGCACTTGCCCAGTCAGCATGACAGTACCAGACTGCACGCAGGCTCTGCAATGGCAGACCTTAGACATATTTTACAAGGCTGCTTCTGTGGGTAGCACAACCAGTGCTGCAGGCCCACCAGCAGCATTTGGATTTACACGCCCTGGGCACATTCAGTGCACTAGACTAGGGTCTGACAAGTAAACCATATAGCCAAACATGGAACCACTGATTAATACATCAGTTTACAATAGGGAGCACTTGCACTGTGTAACTGAATAGCAGTGGCACAATGCCCAAAGCATCTAATACCAGTAAAAATACATGAGGCAACAGCAAAAATGGAAGGGAGACCCACGCCAATGGTGCCAGGTCTAACACGGACACACCTTTGAAGGCTGACAACATATTCGAGGCATAATTTTGGACCCTCCCTCGCCCCCTGGACACACAAGGTGAGGAGGCTGGGGCCTCTTCCCGCTGATTGCGTGCTGTGATAGACACACTTTGGGAAGAGTGCTGACTGCTGAAAGTGCGAGTTGAGGTGAGGAGGTTTAGCTGCACGAGCTGGCCTGGAAACGGCGTGGGACTTGGTGGAAGGCTACTGCAGACCGGATTGCCCTGCTTGCCATCATGCTGAAGCTAGACGGCTGCCAACCGAAACTCAATTTTGAGGCGAGGAAGGGAACGTGCTCACACGTGGACCCGGAAGAAGAACAGACGGAGACACCGGCTCCTTCGACATCTGACCTGAGGGATCTGCTGTTGGCCATGCAGTCTAGCCTGACCTCTATAGAATCCAAGATGGACTCCATGTCTGCACACTGAGATGGAGTATCGCACAGGGTGGACAAACACGAGGAGCGACTGGCGGAGACGGAACGGCGTATCTCAGACCTAGAAGACACATCCACCACAACTGCATCCCGCGCACTGGATATGGAGAGGGAACTCCGAGTGATCGCGGCCAAAAATGAGGATCTTGAGTCACGTTCCTGAAGGAACAATCTCCGCATTTTGGGAGTGTCGGAATCAACTTCGACTGGGAGAATGGAGGTCTATGTGGAGAGACTGCTCATTGCTCTATTCGGAAGAGAGCCCTTTTTCACCGGTATTGGTAGTGGAAAGAGCTCACTATTCAGTGGTGGCTCGTCCGGTGCCTGGGGCAACAGCTCGCTCAATAATAGCGTGTCTGCTCAATTACCGAGACCGGGATGTGGCACTACGCATGTCCAGGGAGAAAGGACAGCTCCGCCATGAAGGTATGGACATTTCGATATTTCCTGATTTCACCTTGGCTGTCCAGGAGCAGAGACGGAAATTTCTGCAGGTGAAAAAGAAACTTCAGCAACGTAATATCCCACACGCAATGCTCTTCCCCGCCAAATTGAAAGTGACTTATCAAAGCAAACAACATTTCTTTAATACTCCGCAGCTCGTACTAGACTTCTTGAAGACCTTGCCGAAGCCGGCGGTGGGGCGGGCTTCTCCGTCTCATCGTCCAGAAGCTGGCGGCGGCACTTTGGATGTAGAATGATCTCCGACCTCCTGGCTTTCGCTCAATGATGAGAACATATACCATGTGGCTCTGACTGGGACAGTGTAGGTAAGAGGGGGCAGCTACCTATTGTGGGGGGGCCTAGGGAGGGGGTTGCTTATCCCCCTCCATGGAAGGGAGGGCGCCTGGGCTGCGAAATCTGCCTTGTTGGTTGTTTCCATAGGGGCATTGGCAGCGCTGAACGCTTTGGACATGGCTTGGTGGTATCGTTGTCCCCTCTGCCCACCTGTAATGCTAAGGATTGTTATATCTTGCCCCGTTGCCCCTGAATGGACAGACAAATACGACATTGCTACTAATAAGCAATTCAGTTACTGAATGGCCTATTGCATGTTTACCTGAGCACCCTCGCTGTAGCAAGGACGACCCCTGGACGCCCTCTAGATTTTAACTCACAGGTGACCCCTTACTGATATGAGTGTGGGTTTTATGCCGCGAGTTGCAGTATTGGTTAAGATGTTTTCCCCTGTTGGGAATCTTGTCTTGCGGGAAGGGAGGGAGGTGGAGAGGGATGTGAGCCACAGCAGGTTTGGGCTGCTGATGTGGGAGGTGGGTGGGGTATGGGTGTTTGATCACCCAAGTAATGAACGATGTCATGAAGTGTCACAAGCCACTGCAATTAATGCCAAAGTGTTGTCGAGATGTGCTGAACGAACTGTTGTCACTCACCTAAGGGAAATTAGTCACCCCAGGTTTTGCAATGGGTGAACGCTCGGGCCCCCTGTCTATCGATACCTAACTTGGAATGTACGTGGGATGGGGGAAGCCCGTAAACGCAGGCATATACTATCATATAACATACATTGTGCTATGTTGCAAGAGCTGTACTTTAATCCTACTGTTCCCCCCACATTAGCTACCCGATGGGCAAGTCATATGTGTTTCTCTTCTTATTCTTCGTATGCTCGTGGCATGTGTATACTAGTGAGGAAGTTCCTCCCATATACTCCACTTGGAAATATTACGGACAGGCAAGGTCGATACTCTATCATTTGGGGCAGGATAGCCAATCAGACCTTCACTCTTGTGTCATACTATGGCCCCAACACGGATGATCCGGAGTTTTTCTGGGTGCTTTGGGGAAGAATACTGTAGATTGGGTCCATGCATCTTTTATGGGGGGGGGAGATTTCAATGTGACAGCTGCTCCTGGTCTGGACCATTCACATCCGCAATCGCACCAATACTCCCGCTCTCAGGCCACTCTCAAAACCTTACTAGAGGACTATGAACTGGTTGGTGTCTGGCGGCACATGCACCCGACAGGGTGGAAGGGCACCTGCTACACCACAGCCCTGGCCTCTTGGTCGAGAATTGATGCCTGGATAATTACTAGAGTCCTCGTCCCGGGGTTGGCTCACTCCTCCCATCTTATTCAGACATACTCTGATTATTCTTCGGTATTGGTCACTGTAACCCTTCCACAGACCGACTCTCCGTTCCAGTTTTGATGCTTCTATCCGCTCTCCATGCTGGATCCAGTATTCAAACAGGAACTGGAGCAGGAGATCACTGACTTTTTTCCCAGGAATGAGGGCTTGGTGGAACACTACTCCACGCTGAGGGATGCTTTCAAGGTCACTGTGCGGCGCATAAGTATTGCAAAGAGTGGCGGAGTCTTGAGGGACATCCAATCCACCTTACGTCGCCTGGAGGCGGAACTCGGGCATATCAAGGCAGAACTGAGGCAGAATCCCACTCCTGAACTACAGGCTAAATTACGCAGCGTCCTTGATGATTATCAAGAGACAGCGGAGAGAAAATGTAAACACAGGGGGAAATATCATAAGGCACGTCAATACGGAGAGGGGGATAGACCCAGGAAGATGCTGGCAGTCTTGGTTCGGCCTTCATGCTTCTCGAATACGGTACTGGAGATTGAGGGGGAAAATGGGAAAATGCATAGCGACGCGACTGAGATTGTGGAAACCTTTAGGGAGTTTTACAAAAGGCTGCACAAAACCCAAAGGGCTCAGCCGGTAGACTTCACCCCCTTATTTGAGGATACAGTGATAGCGTGGTTGGGAGAAGGTCAAAGGGAATTTCTCTTGCGACATCATGAGGATGAGGAAATCATTGCAGCCATAATGCAGCTACAGTCCGGGAAGGCCCTGGGCCTGGACTGCCTCCCGGCTGAATTCTATAAAACCTTCCAACATCTCCTCATCCCAGTGCTGGGGTATGTGTTTGAGGGCGCTCGAGAGAGCGGTATGCTTCCCCCTCTATGCCGGAGGCACGTATCATTTCCATCCCTAAACCTGGTAAGACGCCTACGTCCTGCGATTCGTATAGACCCCTCTCGTTAATAAATGTCAACACGAAAATCCTGGCCAAACTAATTGCTAATCGTGTTAGCCCCCTTATGACAGCGCTGGTGCTCCCGGATCAGTCGGGATTTGTGCCCACTCGAGGCACATCCCATAATCTGCAGACGCTGTTTGCACTTCTCCACGACATAGACCCGGATGCCAACGCCGTGTCGGTCTTTCTTGATGCCACTAAGGTATTCGACTCACTGGAGTGGGACTATCTCGTCTTCGTCCTTCAACGAACGGGGTTTCTGACCCCCTTCCTGGAGTGGATCAACCTGCACTACTCTGGGGTGCGAGCCAGCGTGGTGATAAATGGCATTCAGTCGGCGTCCTTCTCGATCACACGGTGCACCCGGCAGGAATGCCCTTTGTCACCGCTGCTCTTTGCCATAGCTATTGAGCCTCTAGCAGCGATGGTTCAGCAGCACTTCCGTGATTATTCCCTGATCTACCCTGAAAGGCACATTTTAATCTCATTATATGTGGATGACTTGACTCTCTATCTGCGGGACCCTGCGGTTAGCCTTAACCCCATTCTGCGGTAGCTTATTCTTTTTGGGCAGCTTTCTGGAATAAATGTGAATTGAGGGAAATCCCAAATTTTTCCTCCCACAGATGCTACAGGGAAGTTCATGCCTGACTTTCCACTGAAATGGGGCGGTGACACTGTTACTTATCTGGGTATTCAGATTTCCCAGTGTCGGGATGAGTTGATCCGATCCAATTACAGCCGCACACTAGATACTATCACAGACAAGATAGATGGGTGGATATCGATGCCTCTTTGCATGGCGGCTAGGGTGAAATTAATCAAGATGATAGTCCTGCCCAAACTCCTTTACCTATTTACCACCATCCCCTATGTTCCTAGTCCATACTTTTTTAATTGCGTCAGGACACAACTAATGAGGCTAGCATGGCGGGGGAACAGCCCAAACTGGCGTGGGAGATCCTGACTCCGCCCTATGAGGACGGAGGTTTCGAAGTCCCGGATATAGATCTGTACTTTGTCTGTGCTCAGGCGCACTTTGCGGCGTATTGGTTCCACCCTCCCCCATATATGCCTCATCTGGCCATCGAAGATGGATACATGGCACCCACACCAAGCACGGCCTATCTTAGCACACCTGCAGTACCTAGACATTTGGCGGCCACTACTGTCCACTGCACACCTAGTGATCTAGCGAGGAAACTGCCCTCTTCTCTACTCGCCGTTAGTGCCCTTGCAGGGGAGACAGGATATACCAGTCACTACAGAGGGAGGGTGCCGACGCATGTTGCGTAAACATGGGGCCAACTATACAACAGCGAAAATTTTAAAACTAGTGAGGAGTTTTTTAGACCCAATACCCCCACTCCCTTAGAGCGTTTTTACTATGTGAGGCTTCGGCAAGACGTACGCTCTCTGACTCAGGACTACCCATCAGAGCCCCCTATTATGGTCCCTCTACATAATCGACTGCAACAAACTCCCCCGGAGCATGTGGTGTCGTGATTATATCGCTCAACTCAACGGAAATGGGAGAGAGGCCCTGCTCCGGCTAAGGGGAGGTGGAAGGCGAAGTTGGATACTTCCATTACGGAGGAACAGTGGGCCTACTGCTGTCATCGAACAGGGGTAATTTCGGCTAAGAGCAGACTGCGCTTGACACATTATAAATACATACATCGACTATATTACACGCCTGCACGTCTACACCGGTTACGATTGCGAGATAATGCCTGCTGCGACAGATGCCGGGCTGGGGACGCTGACTTTGGGCACTTTGCCTGGAGCTGCCCTTTTATCGGGGAATACTGGAGGGAGGTGCTGAAGGCGTAGGATGACATGACTGAAATACATGTACCTGATGATCCCCTTACCGTCCTGTTATGGTACACGGAACAAATTCCCGCTAAGGTGCCTAGGTTCGTCTCCATGGTCCTCCTGTTGGCAAAACGGCGTATAGCTTGTCGCTGGGGGTGCGGCTGAGCACCAAAATTTCAAGATTGGCTTAATGACCTCATACACTGCCTGGAACAGCTGCACACCTATGCCGAACTTATGCCACCTTTCTCGCGCCATAAGGATATTTGGGACCCTCTTCGGGCATACCTCCTGGCACATACTGACACTGAGGAGACATACCCGGCCTCTGAGTGGATTGGGTATGAGGGACGGGTTGGAGGGGATCCTGCAGAGATGGGGGTTCCCTGGGTGGGGGCTCACATGAACCAGTAGTGGAGTAGTGGGAGTGACAGGCAAAATACTTGGGATGGAGACCCTTAGCTGTGTGTGATTGAGTGAGACATGAATGGCAACTGAACAGCGTAACTTGACGACAGATGTGGCTAACTGTGATTAGTAGATCGTGCTTGGGTTCTGTTTTGGGGGGATTCTGATGTTGGGAGACCTGAGTTGTCCATTGCCTGATCTGATTACCTACCTGACGCGGCCGGCACAATGGGTTGTAGGCGGCTTGCTGTGTTTATATCCCCCATTGCCCTTTGTACTGAATGTACTGCCGTGTCGGCCCGATGGGATGTAGACACTCGGCTGTGTTACCTTTTTTGAGGTCAATAAAGGTCGGTTTGAAAACTAAAAAAAAAAAGGATCAAAAACGTATTCAACATCAGTTGCAGCAAGATAATTAACCCATTGTATCCATCTTGAATGTAAAGCGTTCGTATTCGGAATGCTTGCTTTTGTAACTGCCTCTAAGGCTGGTGTAGGAGTTATGACCATAATGCGTTTCCCCTGTGCTAGGGCTCTTTCTTTTGCTACAGCTGTATAACTGCTGTCAGAATTTTTTCTGTAGAAGTGAATTTCATTTCTGCTTGTGTGTACAAATGTGATTTGTATGCAATTGGTACCTTTTCACCTTCATTAAAAGTTAAGTAGGTGAATCTGCATTGACCCGGAATGATTCAGATTACTAAGTTTGTAAATGTTTTGTTGCTAACATGTCTGTTTGTAGCGAACTGAATATTTCTGTGTGTTCTTTTGTCCAATTTATTGTTTTAAAATCAGGTTAAATTAATTTGTAGGGAAGTTTAACCCTTTCTGCATAGTTTAGAATATAAGTTCTTCCAAAATTCAGGAAACCTAGAATTGACTGTATGTTTTTCAGCATTTTTAGAGGTTGGAGCAGCGCACACTTTCCTAAAAGATTGGCTGCCAGGCTTTTGCCTTCACTTGATAGTTCATATCCTAGAAAAATGACGTTGAGATGGGCAATTCTTGATTTTTTTAATATTGAATTCATACCCCTAAGAGGTGAAGCCCAGTATAATGGTGTTCACCCTGTTCAAGTGCCTGTTTAGGTTATCGTCTGTCAGATAGATATCATCGACATATGACAATGCCTCATCCTCATAAGTTTGTAGTTACTCTGTTACTCTTGCTGAGAATAACCCCAGACTATTCTTGAATCCTTGAGGGAGACAATAGAATTGATGCTGGGTCCTCATTATTGAGAAAGCAGTCAGGTGTCTGCTTTCAGGTGCAATGTTTTGACAAAAGAAACCATTTGAAATGTCTAATGTGGTTTTATATTTTTTACGCACAATATTATTCCTTAATGCTGTACTGTGTGCATTTTGCACTGCAAATGTTTTACAACATGAGTTTAGGTGTCTGTAATCCAAAACTAGATGACATGTATTGTCTGGTTTGGAAACAGGAAACAAAGAATTGTTCATTGATGAGGTACAAGTTTCAATCATCCCTTGGTATTCAAGTTGATCTAAGATCTCCCTGACCTGTTTTTTAGCGTCTTGCTTAATTGGATACTAACTTTGCGCAGTTGGTTGATTTTGTAACTGGATTTTATGGTGAGGTGAGTCCTCATCCAATCCTACATGATTTTTATATACTGCTGGGGCGTCAGCAACTGCCCATTTCCTGGCATAAGTATATTTTAAATGTACTGGAATATGGTTAGAGAAGGCTGGCATAATGATGTCTTCGCCATGTGGGCACTCCCTAACAAATTCTGGTGGTCAGTCCCGTCCTGCTAGAAGTATATTATAACCCTTTGAAAGTTGCCCCTAAAAGAGTGCTTTCACTTTTCTTGGTATATCTCCCTCTATCCGGAGTGTTATTTCATATAACCTATGTGGAGAGCTAACCCTGGTATCTGCAGCTTCAACTTCAATGTCTTCATTCAAGTCCACTGTCTCCAGAAGTCCCTTCAGGTTCTGGCGAGCTATTTATACTTCTGCTACGCTGTTCAACATTGTCTGAGCCCATTCTCCGTTCTTAAGTTGTGTCCTCAAGATCCTCGGCATGTCTGATTTTTAGACCTGCTACCTTCTTTTAGGTGAATTGAGGTTTTGGTTTGCTTTTCTGAACGTGTTGATCGTCTTTGGACTTCAGCCGTTCTTCCTTGTGGTCTGACCATCCTCTTCTTTCAGATGTCTGTGACGATATCTGAAAGGTACGAGAGGAACGTATATCAGTATCTTGATACTTGTCAGGTTTCCTCAAATGATCCCATTCCTGAGGTTGTACCTCCTTTCAGAGGGCTCCTTTTGAGGAGACCTACCTCGGGATTGAGAATCTTTCTCTTTTGAATGTTTGTTATTATTTTCCCACTTCTTTTTAGAAGAGGTAGGAGTGTTTTTAGTAAAGGCCTTTTCAGGACTTTCAGACAGTTGTGGTGTAACTGGTTTCCCACTCAAACTGTCTCTGCCTAATTCTTCATAGGATTTTGCAATTATTGTGGCTAGTTCTTGTGGTTGTTCTGTTACATCAAATTCCCTTAATTTCTGGCGGATTGCCACTGATACTGCTTCTCCTTTAATATTAGATAAAATTATTTTTGAGACCTGGTTGAAATTTTTCAGTAATTTCATACCTAAATTCAGAGCAGGCTCTGCTCCGTCATCGTTTTGAATATGTTTCAGGACGTCAGGTATTACCGCCATAGACGTGGTGCAGTCTTCCAGATGTGGTGTTATCCCCATTGGTAGACAGATAGTTAGAATTACATGTTTGTCATAGGGACTGCTTTTGGGAAATACCGCTTCGACTTGAGTAATTTTTGAGCTATCCAGAACGGAATTTGTTCACGTTTTGTGGATAGTTAACCATGACTACATGTAAAGTCTGTGGTGTAATTTTTTGTGTAGTGCCCTGGTAAGAGGTTTGTTGTAGAATAACTAATGGAGGTTGGACTGTGAGAGTCCACATGACATATTGAAAGAATTGTCTATAAATTCTGATTAACTCATTGAGTTGAGTAAGTAATTCTACATCTGTCATTTCTTCAATGTCAGGATGTGGTGTATAGCCAGCTAAAACAGGTCATGTTGCTCCTGGTCTACCTAGTGGACCAAGCCTGGTAATGTGATTTAAATGTTTTAGGGTGCCTTTAAACCAGAGCTCATGCTCCTGGTATGTGAGTGGAATTTCAATAACCTCGAAAGGAATATATTCCTCTGGTGGATCATCTTCTTTCTAGAAGTGAAACAAATGTGTTACTGGATTTGATTCTGGGAATACTATCCATGAATAGAATACCTCTGACTGATGATATTCATGTGCCTCTATCACAAAAACTGCTCTACCGCCTCTTGATGTTAGGCCATGTTTTATAAGTTTTAGAGTGATGGCTTTCCTTAAATTTGGAGGAATGCTAATAGCATTCACATCGGTTTCAGTAAAACCTGTTAAGTTAAAAGCTGGTACGACATTGTCGCCTGTAGCTCCACCACTTTCGGTGTTATTATCCCTGTTTAGGGACATTTTGTTTAATGAAAATTGCAGAGCAAGATTCAAGGGAACAAAGATAAGGTGCACAATATTTTGGAACACTGTATCCTTCAACGTTGAACAAACCAAAAAGCTAATACATAGGATTTTCCGTCCTACTCAGCTATGGCGGATATTATCCCTACCCACTCCAGACGTCTAATGGAGTTTTATGAGTAGAGGGTCTCTGAGAAAAGCACGACTGAGTTACTTCAGTACCTAGCATTAAATTAGTGCCTTACCAAACCAGTGGGTACCATTAGTGTAGTTCCTATATCCCTGATCGGTTCTGCACATTGGAATAATATACACTATAGATTTGACATAGGACTGAGGTCAGTATGTCTCTATCGAGCACTTTAAACTTAATTGTGTGTGTGCCAGCTAGCTGAGAGGTCACTAGAAACTTTCTCAAATGAACAACTGCATAAACATGACAACTTTGTTTCCCCTAGAATCGGAACAATATCTTCAGAGTTGTGGAAACAATAGATAACCGTTTCACTCAGTCAATCATGCATGCTTTGTTTCTACAGAGTTGCATAGAAATAGAGAGACTGGTGTTTCAATAAAAAGGGTTTATTGAACAGTCTTATTTCTCATGCAAGAGATATGAACTGCTACAATCGTAAGACAGAATTGGAAGTATAATACGTACAGCATTGGCAGTAAGATAAAATAATACTGTAATATCATGTCTTGTAGCTCTGACATACATTCAATAAAATACATATATAAATAACACAGGCTTAAATACTCATCTGGTGCTTCTAAAATAATCCTACCACAGTGTACCTAACCTAGGTCTAGTACGAGGGAAGAAGTAGGTGCTGTCTTGGTCTGGTTTAGTTATGCCAAGAGTTGCCAAAAGTTTCTCTAGGTTCTAATCAGCTCCATACCTTACAAGGAGAGAGGTTGGTATCTCTTTCCCGGGACTCGATCTCGAACACCCCGCAAGGGGAATCAGAAACACTGGAGCTGGATTCTCGGCAAGGAGGATGACAGCGTCTGGTCAGTGCGTCAGTTGGGGACTTGGGTTCCTTCGGGACTTGCTGTGGCGAGCCCCGTGCAAGTAGGTAGTCGAACCGCACTGTGCCTTGCCATAGCAAGTGGAGGCATATTTATACCTTGAAGGTGTTTAGGAATGCCAGTATTGACGTAAAAGTCGGGCATAAGAATGTCATGAATGAACCCCTTAGGAATAGATGTTCATGCATAAAGAAATGAGTTCTTGGAGAAATCAATATCCAAGCAGGGGAAAGTCCTAACGGCTTAAGAGTCTGGTTTTACAAGAACTCGTCGTGACGTAGATGAATGGCTGTAAGTAGCCATGCCTGTATTTGATTAGCATGAGCAATGCCTAAATAAGGGCTGGATTTCCATGCCTATATAAGGGCAATGTGAATTGTACCTATATAAATAAGGGCATGAATCAGGAAATTCATATGGAATCTAAAACGGAACACAACAGGATCGTTTCCTTGCCTTCCACCTTAATGTACAATTAATATTTACACCCTCTCTTCACAATTGTTACACTCATTATTTTATACTGTTACAATTGTGACTACTTTTTGTCTGCTGCATTCAATTTCTTCTCATTTCATATTCTTATAAGGTTATTAGTTACTTTGCATATATATGGTCTCTCCCTCTCTTCTTTGCCTCTATTCTTCCATTTTTCATGCTTTCTTTCCCTTTATCCCCTTCTTTAGAAGCTTATTTTTAATCTTACATTGCTGTTTGCTTACAATTTTTCTTTTTCATGCATATCATAAACTGCATTTTTCGATTTGTTCAATTTTTCAAAGTTCGCTCCTCCGTAAATTGCAATGCTCTATTACATTTTATGTTACTTATTCAATAAATATTTGTACCTAAAAAAACATGATGGGGTCACCATCGCTGCATGGTATGGGGGGAACATATCGGATCTTGCCTGTTTGCCGTTGGGGGAGTCCGGGAGGAGGATTGCCGACCTGCTTGTCCTGCTGGGGTTGCTGCCTGCCTGTCTCCTGCCGCCCGCTCCCACTCCCACCTGGGGAAGCGCTGGCCGCCGTGGAGTGCAGGTCAGGAAACCACAACCCCCAGCAGCCCAGGGAACCACGTGACCCATTTTTAGCGCCAGGAGGCGCATTTAACTGTCGTCAGCCCTGCTGAGCGGGGGGAACATATCGGATCTTGCCTGTTTGCCGTTGGGGGAGTCCGGGAGGAGGATTGCCGACCTGCTTGTCCTGCTGGGGTTGCTGCCTGCCTGTCTCCTGCCACCCGCTCCCTCTCCCACCTGGGGAAGCGCTGGCCGCCGTGGAGTGCAGGTCAGGAAACCACAACCCCCAGCAGCCCAGGGAACCACGTGACCCATTTTTAGCGCCAGGAGGCGCATTTAACTGCCGTCAGCCCTCCCTCGCGGGATGCCGGGCGAAGCCCGGGCAAAGGGCAGGCCCTCTGTGGCCCTCAGAGGCCTGAGGAGGATGGGACGGGCCCCACCACTTGGCTTTCCTGGAGGAGGTAAAGCCACTAATTGTCACACTGTACTGGTCAGTAGTATTTGCCCAATTAACTCTATTACCTTATCTACATCCAAGTCATATCATGACCCAGAAAGGGGTTGTTACAAAACTAGCGCTTCGGTCGGCTACTTGTCTGAGGATGCAAGAGAAGCGCATAAATAACGCACTGTTACCTTCACGTACAGACGCTGATAAAAATAACTGCCATCAGCCTGTAGTCAGTCCACCTTGTAATCACTCCCCTCCTCAAACAAACAATACGGTGTGTAGACTCTCACTGCTGGAGGAATTAAACAGTCTGTGTAAGACCAGCTATGCCCCTGTAGGATCACCATCCCTACCAAATAATATTAATTTGTTAACTACAAATGAGAGAGTTTTGGAACCCTTTTCTATATTTACAAAGACAAACACACAATGCATAATATCCGCCCGGGCCAAACCAAACAAAAGGAAGCATGACGGGGATAAATATAATGAGAGTCAATCCAAAGTACAAAAAATACAAAATGAATCCCCAATCTTGACTCCACCCCCTACCAATGTTCCCCTAACTGCAGTGGAGGCCGAAAAATCAGATAACCTAGCCCCTTCTTCCCAGATGGCCCTATTGTCAATGATCGAACATTTGATCAAATCCATTATACACCCCCTAATTGACAAAATCAACATCTTGGGGGATAGATTGACAGGGATTGAGGAAAAAATCAATTTTAATTTGTTAACCTCTACCAACGCCTCTATACCTACCCATCCCTTGCCAATTGCTACTTTAAATAAAACTAAACCTCCCATTCAAAATAAAGTTGTTCAAACCCCAGCACCAGTTCCTAACATTCTCCCCTCAAACATTTTTAAAGCCTCTCCTAAACCCACTACACCGAAAAATGTTGTCCCCAGAGTAGAGCGCAACAGGGTTTTTAGAATGCATCTACCTCCAGAGGCAGCCCCATTTGTATGCATCCTCTCGGGAGTCCCGCAACTGAAAAAGGGAAAACCAGAGAGACAGCATGACTTGTTAAACAAGGTCCAGTTTTGGCTATCCAAAAATAGACCCCTGCCCCATGATCTTGACGGCGGGATTGTGAGCGTGAGGAGAGTGGGTTGGCTGGGCCCCCTTCCGAAAAACATTATTGGTGACTTGATATTAATAAGATTTAGGAGCAGAAACATTGTCCCATACCTCCGAACTTGGCAACCTAAAGAAGGCGATGGCCCCATATCCATCTGGGATCTACATGACTTCTATCCAAGCACATCATTTATCCCTGCCTCTAGGCCAATGACTGGGGATTGTACCAGGCTGGGTAGAGGTGTTTGCCTACTGCTTTATTGTAGTATTCCCGCCCCAAACAGATTTGAAATACCGTTTAACATTTTTTAACTACTGTAACCCTTTGCACATTCCCTCTTGATGAAACGGAAGAACTGTTATCATGAACCCTGTAAAGTATGCTACTGTCAGGAAAGTTACATTCACAGGGTGAGCAAATGTCTGTTTTTTTTTTTTTTACCTGTAGATAATCTGCGCTTCACATGTATGCATTTTTTAACTATGATTGTATTCTGTAATTGTACGCTTTCATGATTTTATACAAAAATCGAATAAAGCATATAAAAAAAAACAAAAAAAAAGCATGGTATGAGTGGGTTCATTGTCTGGGTGACTTAAAAAGGTTATGGTGCTTCATCCACTGTTGTGGATGCACGTAGACAGTGGAGAAACATCTGACACATGATGGGCTGTTACACCATGCACATCTTGTCTATATGACAGACATGAACATTGTCAACATTACAATGGTCAGTGACCATGACACATTGTTCAATGTTAGTTATTACTTGCATATGTTAGGGTGCAATGATGGGGTTACACTTTCAGTTTCCATTGTACTGGTTGGACATGACATAGGCAGTGGCGTCATAACTGTTGTGGTCTTACCATATATGGTTCAGTCATATTGGTACGTGAGAGGACTCATACTGTGGCACAATGTACACTGCGGCTCAAAAATTCATGTCGCTTCTGTGTTCTTTACTCATAATCTGGGTATTATTTTCAGGGTGATTAGCTTCTCTCCCCTATACCCACCCACTTTCGTTGTATTAAGTATCTTTTCCAGAGTCTGGATACTGGCCCCAAGAGAGCAAGGGTATACAACAGTACATGCATCGGAGAGCACATTGGACATCACACTTACTCCTATGATCACAGAAGCTCTTACATACACATTGATTAATGCTGGATAGCGTTGCTGAATTTGCCTCTCCTTCAGAGTCTAATAAATCTTGGCCTTGGAGTCCAAACGCAAACTGTAGGGCAATTTTAGCAGCCACTTGTTACTCTGTGATAGTGAGGTGTTCCTGGTTCTCTTGTTCCCTCCCTGTTCCCGTTCAGCCTTTCTATTGCTCGACGTTTTGTCTTTGGTGAGGCGTTTCAAACCACACCAGTGCTTAATCAGCTCATCCTCTGACCTCATTGTGGGTGGCACAGCATTTTTGCCGAGGGTAATTGAGAGAACAAAAATAATTTGTTCTGAGGTTAGTTGCCTCACTGATGAGATTTCCAGCTTCCTAGTCTATACGTTTCTTCTTGCTTTTCCACCCACCAGTGGTCTGGGGTTACTGGCTCCCTAGGTGGTCCTGCTTCTCCTGGCACAGGAGATAACAGCATTTATGTGGGTCCTGTTAACTTCCCTCACTGTCCAGCAACTATTTACACTTTTGCATTTTTTTAATTAAATGCAGACATCACCCAATGTAACCTAGCTGCTTTCCGTGTAGAGCCGAGTTACACGACGTTTGCAAACCTGGACAGAATGTTTTTATTTATAGTTTTTTATGTGATGAGAACTCCCCATGAATGCACGGGAGTGCTCCAAAACAATCTTACAAATGCATACGAAAACAAAAAACAGGTAAAAGGAGCAAAAAAGTAAAATACATTAAACAGTTCATGAACTTAGGCAGTTTGAGAAATAAAATTAAGGATTCTAAGTTCTACAGAGGTCACGTTCCATATGAGTGCAGCCTTTGAAAATAGCTGTCTGTGAAGCAGCTCTACAAATCTTTACGTCACACTCCAGAAGGTAACATAGTTGCAGGCAGGTAACCAATAGTGCTTCCACAAAACAGTAATAAAATGATTATATCTCCTTTTACTAAACCCCTTAAGCTCCATCACAAAGGATTACCGTTATGCACAGATAACATTTAGGGGGTCACCAAAGGTCACAATTGCTACTGATAGCACAGACTTCCGTGACCCCGACATTACTATTGAGGATTGGCAAGGAATGTATGACGTTACTTAGCATGCTATTACTTAGCATGCCTTTTCTATGCAGTTTTTACTTCTCAAATGCCTATACTTAGCCGTATTTTACTACGCATACCTTTACTTTGCAAAATCAATTTAAAGCATTAAATTGGCATTACTTAGCAGTACATTACTTCGCACGATTTTACTACGCATAAAGATTTTTTTTTAAAGATTTCCCTCCACGCCCCCTACACTTCCCAAAACCCTAAAACACTACCCTACACTACACATACCCTACATCACTACCCTAAACCCTAAAACACTTCCCCTACACTACACATACACTACAACACTACCCTAAACCCTAAAATACTACACCGTACACTACACATACACTACAACACTACCCTAAACCCTAAAATACTACCCCCAACACTACACATACACTACAACACTACCCTAAACCCTAAAATACTACACCTTACACTACACATACACTACAACACTACCCTAAACCCTAAAACACTACCCTACACTACACATACACTGCAACACTACCCTAAACCCTAAAACACTACCACCTACACTACGCATACACTACAACACTACCCTAAACCCTAAAACACTACCTCCTACACTACACATACACTACAACACTACCCTAAACACTACACCCTACACTACACATACACTACTACACTACCCTAACTACACTGCCCCACTTACCTCTCTCTGTCCGTGGCCCACTCTTCTCCTGCGAATTAACGGTATATGCTAAGTAAAGGCATATGCGAAGTAAAGGCATGCTAAGTAAAATCATGCGAAGTAAAAGACAATGCTAAGTAAAAGATGCTAAGTAAAAGAAGTGCGAAGTAAAAGATGCGAAGTAATGGTTGTTCACCTTGGCAAGTGCAGTGTGCAGGATAGATAACATAAACAACGTCTATGAGGATATATTTTATGTAGTTTCTTCACAGACTTCTCTCCAGCCACCATGCTTGCCACTTAGGGATTTGAGGAGGAACAGGGGTTGGTAATTCACCCAATTTGTGTCACTCCTTCTGTACCGCGGGGATGATGCTACATTGAATCAGATAGCTCTATGTGCCTCCAAGAGGGATAATGGGATCATACCTCACAGAGCTGATAATTTCCCACCCAAGATTTCCTCCAGCCCCAGTAGTTCATTTGAAGGTTATTTTTAATTGGAGTTTCTCGGGGCAAGAGGATTAGGATGTGTCAATAGGGTATGAACTCTTTTGGTTATGTCTTGGGTATTTGGAAAGGATCAGACACTTTTGATATTATTAACAGCTTCCATGGGCCTCGTTTAAAATTTGGAGAACTGGCGTCCCTAGCTACACCCGCAAGCCAACGTTATAGTTACCTGACAAACAATTGGGGAACAAAAAACTAAAGTGCTTTTACATTTTAACTAATACAGCTGGTACTCTTTGGCAGCCTGAACTGGCTAGCATTTTGGTCTAGTATAAACTCTCCAAAAAGCATTTTCTTTTGGAAATCCAAAAATTCTTTGTCCCTGATGCACTGTGAAAATTCTCCCAGCGTGGCTGGGACATTGTTCTTTTTGCTTGCATGGCACTACAGTTATTTTTCCTGACAAGCTTGAGCAAGGCACTAACAGTCTGACTGTACATAGAGTGGACCTTCCACTGTCATGGGGCCCGAGATTCTCAGATGATTGGTCTCCCAGAGATAGGTTTCCAATTCCAGACCTCAGTATGGGCCAGCATGACCATCTGGCAAATGGGTACTCCCTGACAAATGTGGCAAATAATTGATCCTGTCATCCTTTTCATAAATACATTATATTCTGATGCATTTGTAATAAAGCAGATCAGATATCCATTGTGTTTGTGATGGAGTACCCAGCTGCCAAACTCTAGATCAGACCCCAAGATTTTATCAGAGGAATCTTGCCTGGTTGCCTCTGGACAAGGTTGATAACCACAAGGCTCATGTCCTAATACCTCTTCCCCGTGCCCCATGTATCTGTAAGATAGACCTAACACAATAATGTTGTTCGTAAATGTAATTGTAACAACATTGTTATAACAATTTAGTTTTCATTTGATTGGATCATACAAGACCACACATTTTGATTGTGTATCTTTATCAAAGTTTGTAATCATGTGCAAGTCGGATTTACTTATTCTGCTGGTGCATTCGTCATCCTTTGTTAGCTGCCAGTGCAAGCCTATTTCATCTTCAAGTCCTCCCGTATTAACCTCAGTGCAGTGACAGAAGACAACTAGCAGACAATGGCGGCTCCTCTGTATTTGCAGAGGAGCGTCCCCCTCTCTTCTGAGTCAGTCACAGAAACAAAAATGATAATGAAACAATATCATTTTATTTTTCTTTGACTGACTCTGGTATGCGTGTAGGGTGGGCGGGGCAAGGACATGACAGGCAGGTGATGGGCACAGAGGCGTGCACATTTAAGTTTGGCAGGCCCTCCTAGGCTGGCCATAAAGAAATGCAGACTTCTGTTTCTCCAACCCAGCTGTGTTTACAGCCAAGTTGAAGAAAAGCAGCAGGCTACAAGGCAGTGTCTGAGATGCAGAGCAGGCCGCTCAGACCAATCCTGGCCTTGCTGTCATAGAGAGCAGCATCTGGATCGGCTGGGCAGCCTCTGCCTTCCCAGAGACGGGAGAGCACTGAGGCGGCTGTTGGCATTAAAAGCAGCAGCAAAAGGTAAGTTTTTAAAAATTATTATTTTTCCGTTCCTCCCACCCCCTGCCTGTTTGTCCATCCCCGCATCCCTCCCTCCACCTTCGTGTTGTGGCAGTTGCCACGGTTAGCAGAGACACTGGCATTCTCTGGTGGTCAAAGCACCACCAGCAGCCTCGTGTTGCCAAAATAAAGCCTCTAAAGCATCATAGGCAAAAATACTCAGAAGTAAAAACAACCCATCATCCGTCTCCTTTCACACTGTTTCTCTTGTAATCCATACTAATATTATAAAGAGAGAGCCCAAACCTTTGAGGCGGGTAATCTCAGTAACCACAGCACCAATCACAACACCCAATACAGCGTTGGAAAGGGCAGTTGCAGCAGAAGGACATAGGCTATGCAGACGGCCACCATATTTTTTAATTTGTTTATTTTTTTTGCAGAGTTTTATATAGCGCGAACTTGACCCGAACTAAGTCATGTATCAGAGCGCTTTACATAGCACCAGTTACGTTATATGAGGACGCACATTCATTTTTGTTAGGCACGGGGAGATTAAGTGATTTGCCTAGAATCACAGGATGTTTGGCATCGTTACCAAGACTCAAACCCAGATCCCCAGGTCCGAGGTCGAGCGCCTTAGCCATTAGGCCAACTCCTCTACACATTTAAAAGGTAAAAGAACCGTGCCAGCAAAGTAGTCCCGTGTGGGCATGTCTGTGTTGTGCTGTGGGCCTGGGCTGGGGGCGTGACTAATGCTGGGGGCATGTGGTACGGCCATCACATCGTGGGCTGTGGGCGTGTTCTGGGGGTGTGACAAACGCTGGGGGCGTGACAAACACTGGGGGCGTGTGTCCGCCCTTCATGCCATGTGAGTCGTACATACAAGCGCCAATTATGTTGCTGGGCAGCATCAAGGGGCACGCTGGGGGCATGACACGCTGGGGGCGTGAGAAACACTGGGGGCGTGTGTCCAGCCTTCATTCCATGTGAACGCAATTGCGCCACATCAAGGGGCACGCTGGGGGAGTGAGAAACGCTGGGGGCATGTGCTACGTTCAGCCCTTCATGCCATGTGGGTCGTACATTAATCAGAAGATCGTCTGCTGTGGCCGTGTGCTGGGGGTGTGACAAACGCGTTCACCTGGAGGCCTGGTAAGTAACGTTACTGCAGCCTCTCCTGCGCGCTGTTACTGAAATCTCTCATTCAACGAAATGACACGCACCTGCTACCATCAACCAGGGCTCTAGCCGGGCTCAGGCGCCGGATCAGTACACTAATTACACGCGCCTGATAACATCAACCAGGGCTCCAGCTGGGCCTCAAGCGGGGGAACACGCGCCTGCTAACATCAAACAGGCCTGCATCTGGGCCTCGAGCGGGGGAACACGCAAATGAGCGTGTCTGCGGGAACAATTACTGCAGCCTCTCCTACTCGCTGTCACTCAACTCTCTCATTAAACGGATTTACCCACGGCTGATAACTCTCTCATTCAACGACATTACACGCGCCTGCTAACATCAACCAGGGCTGTAGCCGGGCTCAGGCGGCGGAATTACACGCGCCTGCTAACATCAACCAGGGCTGCAGCTGGGCCTTCTCCGTCCCTATTCTAATGAAACAAAAAATGTAATCTACAGCGAGATTTTAAAATAAATTGCCCTTGCCAAATACACACATTACACACATTCTATTTCATTCCCGGACAACGTCGGGACGGGCTGCTAGTTCAGAATAAAGCTTTACATGAATTTCCCTTAGGAGCAGTTTTTATCATTTCTCTAAAACCACCTCATGGATAGACCATGTAAAATGGCATAATATGATAGAAATCCCAGTGCCTCTCAGAATACTGTGGTAAATAAATAATTAATTACCGGTACTATTTTTCTATGCATAAAATAAAACAGATAGCTCAATAAATAAGAGGCAGGATCCGGGGTATCTGAGTCGAACAGGCTTTAATCAGGCATAAGGGAAGGGACAGGATCGGAACAGCCTGTAATAGAATGGCATGGAATGGCAGCTGCAACGTCTCATTAACAGTACATGATATATATAGTAAAACATTACAATTGCATTGAATACAGTAGGCGTAACAAGTGACAAACGTAAGATAAGAACAAATGGGCGTACAAAGAAGGCGTGTACAGGGCGTGCACAAAGACATGTGATGAGAACGTCACAGAAGTGTCATAAATGGGTGGATACATGGAGGGGGCTACCTGGGCAGCTGGAACCTTTAACCTACTGGTGCGCGCAAACGGGCCATGACGTGTAACTAGGGAGAGCTGGGGGCTCTGACTTCTGCACTAGAAGAGGAGACTAAAGTCTGAGATGTCAGGACGACATGTACCTATATCATATCTGGTATCTGGTGTTTGGAGTACATGTTGATAGAATCTAAAAGTCATCAGGGCAAAGGCTACTTGACACTAAGGCTGGTGCATGCATATATTCTTCATGTATTGCGTGTGCTATGAATCTTCTATGGATACTAATTCAGTAATTCACTTGCATGGAGACAGAAAGACTAGACTATAGCTGAAAATGTTTATGCGGTTCGTTAGCTTAGGAATGTGAAGACGGAGAGCTGAACTGATAACTGTAGGCATAACATATTCTGGGCAGACAGGCAGGCAGAGCCAGGCCGGGCACCGCGCTGCGCGGCAGGAAGTAAGCGAAGGGTCAGGGATGCGGGAGGGGCTGCATCGCTCCTCGGAGTGGTTTCAGGAGACTGGAGCTTGAATCTGGTGTTCAGGCCCTTTGAGGCCTAGAAACGGGGACAATTCGATGAATTAACGTGCATAATGTAAAACGTGGGCAACATAGGCATAATACTCGTTGCTTTCACGAGAACTGGAAACTGGCATACTAACGTTGGACACAACTATAATTGCGTCTTTAATCGATCATAAGGGGATATATGCATATCGATCATGCACATATAACATATAATGGGGGAACACGTAGGCACACATGACAAGGCAAAATTCAATTTTCCTCATTCCCTCCTTGTGCCCTACGTTTCCATCAGGAAACATCAATATTCATGATACCATCTATCTGTTCATATAGCATCATTTGCTCGTCTTGAATTTTCTTGGAACGGGACTTAGGACTAGGAATACAAGATGTAGCGCACAAGCCGCAAATCGCAGGGCCACATTGTAAACATAGGCAACAACTGAATATGATCATTACTACTATACCTAGGAATGACAATACTCTCCATCCCCAGGCAGATATTATATTCCAGAGCCAACCGGACCATGTCCAGGTGCCTGGATTCTGGTGTAACTGATGGGCTATCTTGTGAAGTCTGGTTATAGCTGAATAAACAGACGGTGCGTTATTAGGAATGAAAATGCAGCAACTAGATCCGATGACTCTACAAGCTCCGCCCCTATCGGCCAGTATGACGTCAAGAACGAGACGATTTTGGAGCACGACAAATCTCATAGCAGATTGTTCTTCGGTTAAGTTACCTAGAGCGGAAGTAGTCTCATTCACTACTGCTTCAAGGGTTCTGGTTAGCCTACGTATTAGCTTACTATTCTGGATAGGTCCTATGAAGAAAAAGAAACCTTTATTGAAGTCTTGATACTGTTCTAAGGCAGTTTCAGTTTGATCGACAATTGGGGACTCGATCTCCCTTCTATGTCTAACGTGTACTAGATGTGTATTTCTGTGATAATCGGATGGGGCTAGAAAAACTGGTGGCAGTAGGAAGGCAATATAACATGTTCCATCCCAATCGAGGGGCAGACGTACATATGCGGTCTGACCACATACAAAATACGAATGACGTGAGGCTTTGAAAGTAGATTTCCCACTGTCACTATACTCGACCACAGTATTACAATCACTGTGTCCTAGATGTACTGAACCATTCTTTCTGACACATAATTCGCCTTTCACTGGTAGGACTGTAATAGCAGGCAAATCTGGAGTAGTCTCGGACTGAACATTCAAAACCATGAAATTTGAGGAATAATTACCTAGATCATATACTTCATTTTCTAGATCTAACCCTGTTCTATGGGAAAGACCTTCCTTGTCTGGGAAACATGTTCTATTCAGAAGGGACATATCGTTTGAGGATGACGTTAACGTGGACCATGCTCCACACGAACCATTGTGTGAAAACGGATAGGGAAAGAGTGGCAGAACTCCCTTCGGTGTCTGGAAAGGGGGGAGTCGACCACACACCCAACAATTAGTGGCATTGCTAGTCTGGTGTGAATAGTGTAACATACGGATAAAAGTATTGTTGCGCATGGCAAGTCTGTAGGATAACTCGTGAGGAGGTAGTTCACTAAATGTGTGCTCTACTGTAACATTAGGGGAAAAATGTACATGTGAAACAGTAGGAGGAAAACAGAGATGTAAGGCATAACTTATGCAGGTAACCGTAAGACTCAGGAATAACATAATTAATAGAGTAACAATGCATCGACTTCGAAGATTCTTTCGATAACGTGTTCTCTTAGAGTTTCGACTAACTCTCTCACTATGTAGGTCTATCTCATACATGTCAGGAACCTGTCTAACCGCTTCACCCGAGAGGGACTTAGACAATTAAACTGGCTGACTTACTAGACCTTAATTTTTCTTTATACTCCTGCTGTGGAGTTTTCTCTAACAGGGGAAGTTTAGAGTCAGTATCTGGGCAATCCTTGAGAACGGGGCAGTCCTTGAAAAAAGTCTTTGGACGGAGTCCATGAAATCGCTTCACGTGGCTGGAATGCAACCAGCCTTTGCGGCCCTCCACCTTGATCGCAGTCCTTGTTGTCATCAGAACGAGCTTTGGTTCTTTCCAGCGGGGCTCCAGCGGACTTGAACGATCAAAATTTCTAATCAGAACGAGGTCGCCTGGTATGACCTCGTGTGGTTTTACTTGAGTGTTGTCTGGAAAAGCAGCGGCAACCTGTGAACGACAAGAGAGTAGTGCAGACATCAAGGAAGCCAGGTAATCTGTCAGCATATTACTGTCAACATCGGTAATTGTACGTGGCCTAGGTGTACCCCACATGTTCGGGGGATGACCGAAAACTACCTCGAAAGGTGAGAGACCTGAACGGGAGTGAGCGACCATTCTCATGTAAAAAAGGGCGACTGGCAGTGCTACCATCCAATCTACGCCTTTCTCTGCGCATACCTTGGCAATGCGGATTTTCAGAGTCTGATTATGTCTCTCGACGAGGCCAGCTGCCTCAGGATGTCGTACACAGTGGAACTTCCACTGGTACCCTAACAGAAGGGATACTTGTTTCATGAGTTCGGATGAGAATGGCTGGCCGTTGTCTGAATACACGACCCTCGGTAATCCATAGCGGGGGAAATACTCACGAACCAACTGCCTGGCAGTGGTCGCGGCAGTGTAATCTGGGACTGGATATGCTTCTGTCCATCTGGACAAAGCGCATACAACTACGAGGACATACTTGAAACCTCGACATCGATCCATCTGAATATAATCCATCTGGAGGACTTCAAAAGGGTGGTCAGGAGGATGGAATCCACCTTGTTCCACCGGGACACCTTTACCTGGATTGAACTGACAACAGATCATGCAGGTACGCACTTTCTGCTTGGCTGCTGCTCTTAAATGCTTGTTAAACCAGAGGTTCTGAATACTGTCTAACATGGCTTTTTCTCCTAAGTGTGCTGGACTATGTGCGGTGTTAATAATGACTTGAACCATAGAGTCGGGGAGAAACCATGTGGCTTTTCCCTTCGTCAACCATCCTTGATCTGTCTGGACCCCTCCTTGTTCAGACCATTTCTTGATTTCGTCTGGGGTAGCATGTGACTGTATATCTAGTACGTCTTGTGTAGGGTCCTTAACTGTCATACAAGTCGTCTGAACTGGAACGTCTGTCTGTGTCGTGTTAACTGGAATGTCTGGAGTCTGAGCTGTAAGCTTGGCTGTTCGATCTGCCAGGTCGTTACCCTGGGAAATTATGTCAGTGACTTTCGTATGTGCTTTGCACTTCATGATAGCGATAGCTGTCGGTAAATGTATTGCATCTAACAGAGCTTGAATGAGGGGGCCATGCTGAATCTTGGTTCCATGAGAAGTCATGAAACCTCTTTCTTGCCAGAGTATTCCAAAGTAGTGAACGACTCCGAATGCATAACGTGAATCTGTATATATGTTTACTTTCAGGTTCTTGGCTCGTATGCAGGCTTGGGTCAGAGCGACGAGCTCTGCTGCTTGAGCAGACAGGGTGTCAATACGATGTGTTTCTATAACTTCGGTTTCAGTAGTCACTGCATACGCGGCTACTAACTCTCCTGTACTTGTCCTCATACATGAACCATCCACATAAAGTGTCAGGTCGGGATCAGGTAATGCAATATCTGTCAGGTCTTGTCTTGGCTTTGTCATGGTGTTAACAACTTCCACACAGTCATGTGTGGCAGGATTTGAAGTAACTGAGGGTAACAGTGTAGCGGGATTTAAAATGTTGCAGCGTCTGATTTCTATTTGTGGCTGAAACAGTGTCAGTTCATAACCTGTTAAACGTGCAATTGTCAAGTGCTGAGTCTGTGTTCGGTTCAAAAGAACTTCCATGGAGTGTGGAACTTGTACTGTCTGGGAGTGTCCTAACACTATGGAATCACTTTGTCTGATAGCTAGGGCTGTGGCTGCAACTGACTTGAGGCACGCAGGCAGAGCCTAGGCCACCGGATCTAATGTGCTAGAGAAATAAGCACAAGGCTTGTGTTGTCCCGCTTGATCTTGTGTGAGAACAGATAATGCTGTACCATCACGTTCAGTGACAAAAAGTGTAAAAGACTTACTGTAGTTTGGTGTCGCTAGAACAGGTGCTTGGCATAAAGCTTTCTTTAACTTATTGAAAACAAGTGTATGTTCTTGGGACCAAGGGAGGACAGTCGATGTGGCTGCCTCCTGTGTCGTTAACTGTATCAGTGGCTTGGCTAGATATGCGTACTGAGGAATCCATTGTCTGCAGTAAGAAGTGAGGCCGATAAAAGCTCGCACCTCCTTCTGAGTCTTGGGCTGTGGAAGATGTGCTATTAACTGGATACGGTCTGGTGTCAACTGCCTACCCCTCTTGGACAGTAAGTGTTCAAGGTACACCACTTGCTGGACACAAAATTGCAGTTTCGAAGGGGACACCTTGTGCCCCATCTCGGCCAGGAAATACAAGACTGTAAGTGACGCACGTTCGCAGTCACGTTCAGAACGGGCTGTGATCAATAGATCATCGACATACTGGAGCAGGGCAGTGTCAGTTGGCATGTGAATACTGTCTAGTTGTCTTTTAAGTGCTTGACTGTAAATGCTAGGACTTTCTGTGAAACCTTGAGGAGCTCGTGTGAATTTATAGCTTCTTCCATTTAAACAGAAACCGAAAAGGAATTGGCTGTCTGGATGAATGGGGACACTAAAGAATGCGTTCTTGAGATCAATAACAGTAAAGAACGTAGCTTCGGAATCAATGGCAGTTAATAGGGAAGAAATATCTGGAACCACTGGGTACTGGGGTATGATACATTTATTAAGTTCTCGAAGGTCGATCACTAATCGATAAACTGGAGGTGCATTGGGATCAGTACGTTTAAGAATCGGAATGATAGGAGAATTACATACATTGGAGTCAGTTTCTACAACCACTCCTTGAGCAATGAGCTCGTCAATAATTTTGGATAAGGCTGCTACAGCCTCAGGTGGCAATTTGTACTGTCGGATTCGTGGTAATACAACACCTTGCTTCAGAGTGACACGATATGGTGTAATGTACATACAACCTACATCAGTTGGACCTTGCGCCCATAAATGCTGAGGTACATTCAGTAATCTTGGATCAAAATCACGCAATACATAATGACCTTTAAAATCACGTAAAAACAATCTCACACCTTCTGGGGAACAGCATATAACTGCTCCTAATTCTTTCAGGGTCTTAATACCTAGTACATTTTCAGGACAGGATTTCGTAAGTAACAAGTCTGTAGTTCGGGACAATGGACCAACTTCTAGGGATACTGGTTTCGATATTTCATTAACAATAGGCTTTCCTGAAAATCCAAGGGAAACATTTCTAGAGCCTGAGAGTGGAGCCCCTGGAACCTCGTCATGACTGATGGTAGTCCTACTTGCCCCTGTATCAATCAGAAACTTTCTGTCTTTCCCATATACTTGACTGTGTACATAGGGACCCTCTTGATCTACAGGAACCTCGATGAGAGGCAAGCCAACCTCCCTCTCTAGGCTGTTTCATGAATACTGCTGATATTCTGGATAATCTGACTGTGCATACTGGTACATCTGTTGTGTTACGTGTTGTGTGGCAGCTATAGGCTGCGGTACTGTAACTGTCTGTTGTGCGTTCTGCGGTGGTTGCGTATTCTGCTAAACTTGTTCTTGTCTAGGAGGACGTGGTCTCTCTTTCGTCTTACCTGTAGCTATGTTGTGTTTCAGAACTGCACATTCGTTTATGTAATGACCTGGCTGTTTACAGTAATTGCAGGTCCCTTTAACAGGAGCTGTAGAATGACTAGTTTGACTCGGACCCCTCTTCTGACTGTCTTGTGGAACAGACTGTGCAACCAGTACTTTCATTTTCGTGTCTTTCATACGACTCCTTTCGTGTTCTTGCTCTTCCCTGATTCTGTTCTGGTGATACTGTAGCATCTGGAGCATTTGTGATGGAGTATTAGCTTGCCAGGTACTTTCGACTTTCAATACTCTATTTTTAACTTGCGGTAAAGAATTCTCAACTAGTTTGGTAACAAAAAGATGTGGATACGATTCACTACTTGTTTTCAGGCCACTATTAATAATGAAACATTTCTCAAATCTAGAATAAAAATCACTAGTGTCTTCATCTTGTTTCTGTTTACAGGCTGAGATGGCATCCCAATCTTCCTTTTTCGTGGCTAGTAATCTTGGCAAGACCTGTATTAACAGTTCGGGTAATTCTTTGGCTTTATCCCCAAGACCAGTTCCTGGGACTCGTGCATTATCTTCGGTCTCTAATGCGGTCCAATCTATCTTTTTCTCTCCCACCTCCCATTCTTTTTCTTTGAGTTTTTCATATATGCCCGCAGGCAACAGGACCTTTAACATTTTAATGATATCAGGATACGTGTATTCTCCCATACGGAGCATGTCCTTTAATTCTCGATGGAACCCTGCTGGATCCTTATCGTGACAGGGTATTAACTTTTTCATTTCTAGAAGTTCTATTTTCGTGATAGGGGTGTAAACAAATACTCGTTTGAGATTTCCTCCTGCTCCCTTAACTGGATGTACTTCTCGTAACGGATTCTGTCTGTCTATGTAGAACGGAGATGAAACAGGAACAAAATGCGGAGTCAGGAACGTTCTGTATTTGTGGCGCTGTTCTAAAATGACGCTAATTAAATCGGTACCTAGACCTTTCCATCGGTTTAGGAGTAACTCATTCAGTACATCATGTAAAGGACCTGGATCAGAATGCAGATCCTCATACAGTGTAATGAGGTGCTGGATCATATACATACCCACCAGACGCTGCTCGGCTGGGGGCAGTTTCAGAAACGTTTGGGCCACTACTTC
This sequence comes from Lissotriton helveticus, assembly GCF_964261635.1. Classification (NCBI taxonomy): domain Eukaryota; kingdom Metazoa; phylum Chordata; class Amphibia; order Caudata; family Salamandridae; genus Lissotriton; species Lissotriton helveticus. The sequence continues at coordinate 2,061,828,825 of NC_136059.1, read as the reverse complement.
GTCTGGAAACGTGGTAGAATCACTAGTGCATCGGACTGCTGATCGGGCTAGTTTTTGTTCATGCATGGTACTAAGTTCACTATAACCTATTCGTAGTTTCAGAATTTTATCTGTAGCCTGGAATATTTGTTCAAGAGAACACTGTTCTGGTACGGAAGGAGGAAAAGCTTTCTTGTAATCTAGGCATGTGTGTCTGTCGGAAAATCTAGTTCTACCTACATACGCTATTCTGGCGGGATTCTCGCTGTCTACCTCTTCGTTTGAAGAGTCATCCTCTTTCTCGGCTACTCTCTTTTCTTCCTCCTTCTTGTGTTTTTTTTTTTTATATATTTTTTTATTATTTTCTGGCAGAGGTAGTACATACAAGGATAAAACAAAAATGAGGAGACCATCACAATGCTATACGGAGAAAAAGAAGAGAAAAAGAAAAGAAAAGGAAGAAAACAGAAAAACAGCCATCATACAATTTAAATCCAGTTATCAATTGGTGACCATAATTTACGACCGAAGGTCTTCTTTTTAACACCTTTCAGTTTATACACTGCTTTATCCAATCTATAAACATTTAGCAACTTTCCCAACCATAGCTCGAAAGTTGGTGGTTCTACATCCAGCCATCTGGAAGTAATACAGGCTCGATAAATCGACATTCCCACAAACATAAAATTTTCTTGATCTGTAGTTAAATTCCGAGGGGGGAAATAAACACCAAAAATAATAATAGTGGGATGGAGCGTGATCCCCACATGTAACAGATTAGTCAAGAACTTTTCAATCTTCACTATATATGCAGCCAATTTGGAACATTTAAAAAACATATGAATTGAATCTGCAGCTAAAGTACCGCATCGGCTGCAATTAATACCTTTTTGAGCTTTCCATTTTAACAGTTTTGCAGGTGTATAATAGAGATCTAGAGTGGACATAAAATGTTGGCTCTTGAGAGAGCTATTCTTCCTCCTTCTTGTGTATACTTATTATTTCTTTACGAATCTTTTTGTACATGGATTCTATACAATTTTGTGTTCTGTGTTTTCCTTCTGATATATTGTCACTCCATCTTGTCAGGACTTTCATATCTTCTTTGTTTTTATCAGGATAATCTTGTTCTCTTATTAAACAATTTATCAGAAATTGCAAAATCATGCCTTGAATCTCGACTTTCCTGTGTGCCATAGCTTCGTGAATACTTTCTGGATTCTCCCCTGTTTGAATAAAATGGTATATTCTGTCTAGATGTGGTTCCATATTCGATATGGTAACCAAGAAGCTTGCAACTCGACGTAAACGTATGGAATATATTAGCATGCTATCTTCTCCTGGCACTGGATCATATCTACAATCAGGCCCGCACTCTGTAAGATACTTTCGGAGGGCGTCATACGTAGCCAGTTTTGGCGTACGCTGTAATGCTACATCTCTGAGCGTCCGTCGCCTTGTTTGAGGCGGGGTGATAGGAGTACCTCCCCCTGCTCCTCCTGAACTGGAATCGTCAACTAATACTGAATGTGCGGGTGCTGGTAACGTGACTGGTACAGTAGGAGTACGTAATGTGGGTTGATCCTGGGGGACTGGCGCATGGACAGGACCAACGACTGGAGGCACAGGAATTACATTAACAGGAGGCTGGACTTGAACTTGGACTGGCGGAGTAGGATCTGTATTAGCATATTCTGGGACAGTGTCGTCTAAATAGGAAGAAAGAAAAATTTCAGCTGCAGTCGGTTTATGACGCAGTTTAGTCGGGACTAATGGTGGCGGTAAATTATGGGGTGCTTCCGGGGTCGCCTTCGGCAAACCCTCGGCGAGAAGAGGATACATACCTTTAATTAGGGCATTTCTCTGTCTGTCTGATTGTTCTGCTCTAACTCGTTCACCTTCTTCTAGAAGTTCCCTTTTTTGGGCTTTTTCTGAGGATTCCCTACTTAATTCTGCTTTTCTGAATTCTTTTTCGGTTCTTTTATGAGATTCTTTGCGCCATAATTCTATGGCATCTTTCTGGGACTGTCTGGCTTTCTTTTTCCATAATGCTTCTTCTACTCGCATGATGCACTCGGCATCCCATGTACCTGATACAGGCCATCTATATTTCTCTTCAAGATTCTTTGTATAATCCACCCATAAGTCTAGATATAATATGGCATCTAAGCCATGCTTGTGATACATAAAGTGTCCAGGACTGTCCCTAGGAGGGACAGGAACTGCTTCTTCGAGTAACCCTTTTCTGGTTTTTATCTGACGTAACTTTGAAAACAGAGGCATATTTGAGTCGTACTTGAATTAAACACAATACACAATGAACACAGTAATGAAATTGCAAACAAATCACTCATACCACGACATAGAAATACATTAATAACAGTTCGAACAGAATACTACCTGATACACTGCAAAAACATAACACTTGAATTTCTCGAGAAACGGACTTACTAGAATTACTGGATGCACTGCTAAAACAGTACAGAACATACCGGTCTCATAAAGAGACACGTCATACCGTATCCACCTAGATGGACACGTCGGACTGGATCTGTGTACCCAAACCCATCGCACCGGAGACAAACTAATGACCCCGTCTAGATACTCCCCCAGCAACGGTACTCACCAGGAAGCAAAACTTGAAGGCCTCGGACTGGACTGGACTGCTACGACGTCTGGTTACTACGCATGCGCTTCGAACTTCGGGCTTCGGAAACAGGTGGGCCTCTGGATACCTCGGACCTTGCTCTCTCGGCTTGGGCTCTGGTCGGGACGAACCGCATTCCTCACCGCCTCGTCTGGATGCCGGACCGCAGTCTCCGTCTCCTCCGTGGGCCTGAGGGAGACTTGATGAAGCAGAAATATCTGCACGTGCACGGTAGAGTTCCGTCACAGCTGTAGAAGGGTCAGGGGGCCTGCGTTACATCGCCGGCGTGTGGGCAAGGGGCTCGTCCCTGTTCGGGCGCCATTATGTGGTAAATAAATAATTAATTACCGGTACTATTTTTCTATGCATAAAATAAAACAGATAGCTCAATAAATAAGAGGCAGGATCCGGGGTATCTGAGTCGAACAGGCTTTAATCAGACATAAGGGAAGGGACAGGATCGGAACAGCCTGTAATAGAATGGCATGGAATGGCAGCTGCAACGTCTCATTAACAGTACATGATATATATAGTAAAACATTACAATTGCATTGAATACAGTAGGCGTAACAAGTGACAAACGTAAGATAAGAACAAATGGGCGTACAAAGAAGGCGTGTACAGGGCGTGCACAAAGACATGTGATGAGAACGTCACAGAAGTGTCATAAATGGGTGGATACATGGAGGGGGCTACCTGGGCAGCTGGAACCTTTAACCTACTGGTGCGCGCAAACGGGCCATGACGTGTAACTAGGGAGAGCTGGGGGCTCTGACTTCTGCACTAGAAGAGGAGACTAAAGTCTGAGATGTCAGGACGACATGTACCTATATCATATCTGGTATCTGGTGTTTGGAGTACATGTTGATAGAATCTAAAAGTCATCAGGGCAAAGGCTACTTGACACTAAGGCTGGTGCATGCATATATTCTTCATGTATTGCGTGTGCTATGAATCTTCTATGGATACTAATTCAGTAATTCACTTGCATGGAGACAGAAAGACTAGACTATAGCTGAAAATGTTTATGCGGTTCGTTAGCTTAGGAATGTGAAGACGGAGAGCTGAACTGATAACTGTAGGCATAACATATTCTGGGCAGACAGGCAGGCAGAGCCAGGCCGGGCACCGCGCTGCGCGGCAGGAAGTAAGCGAAGGGTCAGGGATGCGGGAGGGGCTGCATCGCTCCTCGGAGTGGTTTCAGGAGACTGGAGCTTGAATCTGGTGTTCAGGCCCTTTGAGGCCTAGAAACGGGGACAATTCGATGAATTAACGTGCATAATGTAAAACGTGGGCAACATAGGCATAATACTCGTTGCTTTCACGAGAACTGGAAACTGGCATACTAACGTTGGACACAACTATAATTGCGTCTTTAATCGATCATAAAGGGATATATGCATATCGATCATGCACATATAACATATAATCGGGGAACACGTAGGCACACATGACAAGGCAAAATTCAATTTTCCTCAATACACCACCCAATCTTTATACTTGATCTCTGATTGGTCTGGCTCCCTCCAATCTTCAACAGCACTGCTCTTCCTACAAAGCACTCATCTCATACTTAAATTTATGATTTATGCATATCTAATTTGTTGGAAATGACCATCTCTTGGGTAGTACTCCCACAGATTTGTGCCTTCTTTTGCAGAACTATTTTTATTTTACATCAGGAGTCTGCACAATTTACTCATGCTAACCAGGAGTAAAGTGTTTGCGCCTCTGCTATAAACATTTTAGAATTGGCATACCCCTAACTGGCACATTTAATTTACTTGTTAGCTCCTACTAAATTGTACCCCATGAACCCCGGTCCTGTAAAGTAAATGCTAGCCGTGGGCAGCAGCACTCATTGGTTCACTCACTAAAGCAGCCCCATAAAACATGTTTCCAGGAAAACACCTGGAGCCTGGGTGTGTAGTTTTAAACTGCCATTCCCAACTGGCATAACAAGCATTTTGGCAGGTCTAAACCTTCCTTTTTAATAGCTATAAGTCCCCCAAAGGTAGGCACTAATTGTCCCTCAGGTAGGGTGCATGGTATTCAATAAGTAGGATATGCAAATTAAATCTTTTATATATCCTGGCAGTGAAAAACCTCCAAAGTCGCTTTTCACTGTAGCACGGCTATCTCTCCCATAGGAAAAAACTGCGTTACACTATAAAAATTTATAGTGCTTAATTTCAGTTTGGGAGCAGCTGGACAAACGGTTTAAGGACTCATTTTCATGGTGATATAAAATCCAAACATAATGGTCAAGTCTGACTATATACTGCAATTTTGGAAATTACACGTTTAGAAACTTGTAATTTTCCCGCTTAAATCCAAAAGGGTCGTTCTGATAGGGTTCAGTGTCACATGACTGCTAATGGCTTCCCTGTGGTGAAATGCAGACTGCTCCCAGACAATCGACTAAGGGCTTGCATGCGGAGAGGTGTTTTTCGTCCTTGAGTAGGATGGATAGGAGCTGAGACCAGCCCCTTCCTGAGCTACAAAGAATGCCTACTCTGTCACTGGTAGATGTAGCTCACACTTAAGCCTGTCTCCCCTTTGCTTTTCTAGACAACATGGACCTAAGCCCAGTGGGAGGGAGAACTACTCCTGCACTGGTTTGTTCTGACCACAAGTGTGTGTTTGCCCATTATCATAGTCACACCACAGAGTGGGCACAAAGAGCTTTTACTAGAGGGTGAAAGTTTCTGCCATGTTGGATTTAGGGTAAGGGGGGTACTATGGGATAGGTTGCAGTAAAACACACAGTAACAGCTGCAAATGTCAGTAATGTCACTTGTGGAAAAGCTTGGTTCATTGGTTAGGGAGTGGCCAGGAGGTTCCCCCACCTACAGGCTGGCACTGGGAATAACTGTGTCATCCTGAGAAGAGCCCTGGACCTCTGGACATGCTCTCTTTCTTGCACTCAGGACAAATTAGTGGACTACAGGGGTCCACTGACCATGTGTCAATCTAAAAGGATACAACATGCTACAAGAGGCCTTCACTGGAATTGTTGAGCTGATCAGTGACTACTAGACCTAGACTGGACTCAGCCTGACAACCAATAAGCCTCCAAGTGAGGAATGTACTCCTGTCTTGGAATGGGGCTTTAGGGACTAAAGTCAGAAGGAAAAATTGTTTGCCCAGGATGAATCTAATTGGTGTAACTGACCTGCGAGCCATCATGGTCAGTGTCAAATTGCTCCTATGTCCTGTTCTACCTCCACCATTGATTATCACTGGCTCTTTGTGCTTCATGACTGTATTTTTACTATGTTTATTTATTTATTTATTTGCCAGATTAAATTATACAGATTCATCTGTAGATTACAATTCAAGGCAAATGCAAAGAAATAAGTTAAAAGCACAGGGTGAAAATAGAAAGAGCATCAAGTAGCAACATCCCAATCCCTATCACAGTGGGAATTCCTCCTTGTCTTTGGGAAGAAGTCATCAAGCAATAGGTCTCGCATTCAGGCGAGTTTGAGCTATTGACATTGTAAATGGCAATGCCTTTTATTTATGTTTTGGGTTTCAAAACATAAATAAAAGGCATTGTCATTTACAAAAATAATAGCTTAAACTCCCGCAAATGCAAGACCTATTGCATTGCAATAAAGGGCCTTCTTGATCGCTTGTTAGATTGTAAATATCAGAGGAAGAGACCGGCATGTGACGTCTTCAAAGTAATGATAAATAGTGCAGTGAAGAAGATGTGTAAGTGTTGTAAATTACACAGACATAAAGTGTGCAGTGAGAGTTGCATATGATCTGAGCTATAACACTAACAAAGCGATCCAAGACCTTTCATTCTGTAATTACCCTGTCAGGGCTTAGGAGGAATAGCGGAGGGCTATTTCCAGCCCTCTCTGTGCTTTGAGTGTGCAGTGTGGCATTGCGTAATGTCATTGCTCACTTTGGCCTAATAAAAAACACTCCAGCTGTAGTAGGACCCTGGCTTAACCTCTGGGTGCAGGGTGAGCTGTGCTGTATGCAGGCATTGGGAGGGAGGGATGGTGTCGGCTGCAGCTCCAGCCTCGTACAGTGCCCCTACCATTATTAGTGAGCGAGAGGCACTGAGGTGGTGGTATTGCTGGTGGTGTAATTGGTGGTGGTATTGTTGGTGCTGGTATTGGTGGTGGTGGTATTGGTGGAGGTGGTATTGTTGGGGGTGGTATTGGTGGTATTAGTGGTGGAGATGGTATTGGTGGTGGTGGTATTGTTGGCGGTATAGGTATTGGTGGGAGTATTGGTATTGGTGGTGGTGGTACTGGAATTGGTGGTGGAATTGGTATTGGTGGTGGTGGTATTGTTGGTGGTGGTGGTATTGGTTTTGGCGGTGGTATTGGTGGTGGTGGTGGTATTGGTTGTGGTGGTATTGATGGTGGTATTGGTGGTTGTATTGGCGGTGGTAGTATTGCTATTTGTGGTGGTATTGGTGGTGGTGGTATTGGGATTGGTGGTGGTATTGGTGGTTGTGGTATTGGTATTGGTGGTGGTGGTGGTGGTGGTATTGGTGGTGGTGGTATTGGTGTTGGTGGTGGTATTGGTGGTGGGGGTGGTATTAGTGGTGATGGTATTGGTGTTTGTGGTAGTGGGGGTGGTGATGGTATTGGTGGTGGTATTGATGGTGGTATTGGTGGTGGTGGCATTGGTGGTGGTGGTAGTATTGGTTGTGGTGGTAGTGGTGGTATTGGTGGTGGTGGTATTGGTATTGAAGATGGTGGTATTGGTGGTGGTGGTGGTATTGGTAGGGGTGGTATTTCTGGTGGTAGTATTGGTGATGGTGGTATTGGTGGTGGTATTGGTATTGATGGTGGTATTGGTATTGGTGGTGGTATTGGTGGTGGTGGTGGCATTGGTGGTGGTGGTGGTGGTGGTAGTATTGGTGGTGGTGGTACTATTAATGGTGGTGGTATTGTTGGTGGTACTGGTATTTGTGGTGGTGGTATTGGTGGTGGTGGTATTGGTAGTGGTATTGGTGGGGGTGGTATTGGTGGGGGTGGTATTGGTGGTGGTGGTATTGGTGGTGGTATTGGTGGTGGTATTCCTGGTATTGGTGGTGGTGGTGGTATTGGTATAGGTTTTGGTGGTATTGGTGGTGGTGGTATTGGTATTGGTGGTGGTATTGGATTGGTGGTGGTAGTATTGCTGGTGGTGCTGGCATTGGTGGTGGTGGTATTGGTGGTGGTGGTATTGTTGTGGTGGTATTGGTGGTGGTGGTATTGGTGGTGATATTGGTGGAGGTGGTATTGGTGGTGGTGGTATTGGTGTTAGTATTGGTGGTATTGTTATTGGTGGTGGTGGTATAGGTGGTGGTGCTATTAGTAGTGGTGGTGTTATTGGTGTGGTGGTGTATTGTTGGTTTTGGTATTGGTGGTGGTGGTATTGGTGGTGGTGGTGGTATTGGTGATGGTGGAATTGGAGGTGGTGATGGTATTGGTGGTGGTATTGGTATTGGTGGTGGTGGTGGTATTGGTGTGGTGGTGTATTGTTGGTTTTGGTATTGGTGGTATTGGTGGTGGTATTGGTGGTGGTGTTGCTGGTGGTGGTATTGGTGGTGGAATTGATGGTGTTGTTGATGGTATTGGTGGTGGAAGTGGTGGTATTGATGGTGGTGGTATTGGTGGTGTTGGTGGTGGCGGTAGTGGTTTTGGTGATGTTTGTATTGGTGTAGGTGGTCATATTGGTGGTGGAGGTGATATTGGTGGTAGTAGTGGTGTTGTTGTTGTTAATAAAACAGGCTTTTGAAAACACCCCATCAGGTGGCTTTAGTGCAGATTACATGTAACACACATGTGCTGTTGTAAGCTTCAATTCGATTGGTGCTGGTGGTGGTGGTATTGGTATTGGTGATGATGGTATTGGTGGTGGTGGTGGAATTGGTGGTGGTGGTGGTATTGGTTGTGGTATTGGTATTGGTGGTGGTGGTGGTGGCATTGCTGTGGTGGTGTATTGTTGGTTGTGGTATTGGTGGTGGTATTGGTGGTGGAGGTATTGGTGGTGGTATTGGTGGTGGTGGTGTTGGTGGTGGTATTGGTGGTGGTATTGATGGTGGTTTTGGTGGTATTGTTGGTGGTATTGATGGTGGTGGTATTGGTGGTGGTATTGATGGTGGTTGTATTGGTGGTGGTGGTAGTAGTTTTGGTGTTGGTGATATTGGTGGAGGTAGTCGTATTGGTGGTGGTATTGGTGGGAGTGGTGGTGTTGTTATTGTTAATAAAACAGGCTTTTGAAAACAACCCGTCTGGTGGCCTAAGGGCAGATGACATGTAACACAGATGTTCTGTTGTCAGCTTCAGCTCATTAGCACACTATTATGTGCTACCTGAAATTCACTTGACTTCATTCGCTAATCATTTCTAAATCCATTTGCATTGGGGAGTTGAAATAGACACAAGCTAATGCTGGTTTAAAGTGATTGAAAGCGGGTACCGTGTTACGGGGCTGGATGTGCTGCTTAAAAAAACACAAGATGTTTCAGGTGAAGCAGCTCATGTCCGGCCTGCAGTAAGAGAAACTCAGTAAAGTAAATAGTGCTTACAGACTAAATAACGGGTCCCATGTAACTACTGAAGTAAGAGGGCCAGTTGCCATGGGAGGGTTCAAATGAAGATAAGGCCGTACTAAGGAGGGTCTAACAAGCCTATTAACGAATCCGAAGGCAGCATTTACGAAAGACAATGACAAAGCCAATGAAAAATATGGGAGGAAAGTGGGCGCTGCTTCTCTCCCATACTCTACAATAGCAGTCATCCGCTAGGCTCAATTTTAAAACATAGCAGACACAGAAAGCTGCTTCACTTTGCTTAAATAACAGTGTCAAGATTTAAATACAGGGGCAAATGAATCCAATTAAAAAAACTACAGGTTAAAGTAACAGTGTCAGGTACAAATATTAATTAAAGAAGCACAACAGTCTTACAACGATAAGTAAAAGCTTGCTTGATCAAAGTGAAACATGTTTCAAACAGCATCACATAAAATTAAGTGCCAGTGCCAATACAAATGTCCAAATATAGCAATACTATGAACTTACAACAATAAATACTCGCTTGGTATGTGTTCAAATTTTCCATACACTGTCCAATTAGTGTAGGCATACAGTGGTTAAATATATTTTAAAATCAATATTGGGCACAATTTGCTCCCTAGGTGTTTACAAATTTACAAACCATGCTGTTTGAAATAACTGGAGACAGGGAGCACTGTTGATGAATTTGTGACTGCTCAACAAACTCTCAGAGCCTCCCAATAATACCTTATCCCAAGCATAAAGGTTTAGTCTAATTTCGCAACAGGTAATTAATTATATGCAGGGCAAAAAAAGAGTAAGTGTTCAGCATTTTCTTGACCTAATTTGCACACAGGGCATATATCATGGCTAGACTTTGGGTTTGACCAGCAGCTCATAAAGGATACCAAGGGAAATGATGCTAACATTAATTGAAGATACCAATTACTGGCAAAAGATTGTAGAAACAAGTCTAGAACTTCCTCAAAATAAAAGTTAAACGTTATACTTAAGACAGAGTTGGTTAGACTTCCCCGGTATGAGGTGTTCCCTCTCCTATTCTGGACATCTTTCCAAAATATATTTTTTACTGTGAGGAAAATGAAATTTTACATGACCAATATGTCCCCTGCGTGTACCCTATGTTTAATGTATGTGCATGTCATACATGCATTTTCCCGTAGTGGCCTGAATCACAAGGCCTCTGCATTTGCGTCCTGCATTAGGATGCCAGTCATCAAGTCTCCCATGTAAGAAACATTATGTTAGCATTTAAGGCCCATGTATTTGCATTGTGCACTTTTAAATAAATCACGATGAACCCGTTTTGTGGTTCAGCCTGAGCCAGTTTCTGAATTAGGGTTTTCATTGCTCAGACACTCTGAGAGCTACAGTTACGTATCCCTGACCTCGCATACTTCTGGCTCAGCCGAAAGAGGCCCAGGACAGTGTTTTGCAAAATAGTTATCTGCTTGTTGTACAGAATCACATTCTTGCCCGGTGGGGAAGGTAAACAGAACCCGTCTTCAGAGATAGGGCCTAGCCTTTCTGTCTCCGTTTAAGTAAATTACAGTACTTGCATCTGTAGAAAGCTCACAGCCCCCATGCAATGAACGAAGAAATATATGCCCTTTCTGTCTTTTAGTGATGAGCAACCTTTGCTTCAGATAAAACATCCCCGGACTCAAGATAACAGATAATACCAGACGTGCTGGTCGCCCTGACACTAAAGGCCTCTCTACTAGACTGAATGTCAGCTTTCCCCCCAGTCACACGTCAGCTGCACGTCATGATCAAGTTGCACGCACAAGTAGGGCAAAGTTCCAGACTGCCATGCAACCCCCTCCATGTATCCACCCACCTATGACTCCTCCTCTAATGCACGCCCATATTCACGCCCACATGCTCTTATCTCTCTTTCTCTTGCTCTGCCTGGAACGTTTCACCCTATGTACAAGATTGCACGTATAAATATGTAATCAGAAAATAATGTTTTAGAAGACCCTTCCTGAACCTTAGAGGTGATGGAACAGATTCTCCCTTAACTCGAGTTATTGGAATAAAGCCCTTTCACTCGGATACCACGGACTCTGCCTCTCATTTACTGCATGATGCATTGTTTATGTATAGAAATTATGACAGGGTAATATTTTATTTATCACATTAATCTGGCGCCCGAATAGTGGACTAATCCCTTTCCCCACACGCCGGTGACGTAGGTCCAGCTTTTGCCCCCTTCTACAGCCGTGACGGACTTCGAAGTGTACACGCAGCAGGACTTCCTGCTTACTCCCTCAGGCCCACGGAGGAGACGGACTGCGACCAGGCGTCCACACGAGGCGGTGAGGATCGCGAATCATCCCAACCAGAGCCCAACCCGTGAGAGAGCAAGGTCCGAGGTTCCGGAGGCCCACCTGTTCCGTGGCGCATGCGTGGAAGTAGAAGTAGACGTGGTATCAAGTATCAAGTTTCCGAGGCCTTCAAGTTCTGCTTCCCGGTGAGTACCACTATGGGGAACGCATAAAGTTCAAGACGGGTTCATTTATTTGAACACGGTAAAGACGGGTCCACGGTAAAACGTGGGCACGGTAAAGACGGGTCCACGGTAAAACGTGGGCACGGTAAAGACGGGTCCACGGTAAAACGTAGGCACGGTAAAGACGGGTCCACGGTAAAACGTGGGCACGGTAAAGACGGGTCCACGGTAAACGTGGGCACGGTAAAGACGGGTCCACGGTAAAACGTGGGCACGGTAAAGACGTGTCTCATTTTTGGGACCAGTATGGTTGTACTGTATTCCAGTGCATAAAGTTAACTGTTTTCAAGTACATGTTTTATTCCATGTATCAGGTTAGACTGTATCTGTTTTAGTGTTTTAATGTTGTAGTGTGTTGTAGTGTGAATGCTTGTTGATTGTTTCAGTCTATTCTATGTGTATTGTATTTCCATTGTGTTGGTTTCAACATGCCACTGTTTTCGAAATTACGTCAAATAGGGACCAGGAAAGGTATATTAGAAGAGTCAGTTAACATCCCGCCTAGAGACACACCTGGTCATTTTATGTATAATAAGCACGGGCTAGACGCCATTTGGTTTTTAGATTTATGGGTAGATTACACAAAGGACTTAGAGGAGAAATATAGATGGCCTGTCTCGGGAACATGGGATCCTGAATGCATTATGAGAGTAGAGGAAGCGCTATGGAAAAAGAAATCAAGACCCTCTCAGAAAGATGCCATTGAGTTATGGCGCAAAGAGTCACATAGGAGAACAGAGAAAGAATTGAACAAAGCAGAGAGAACTAAACAAGCAGGGGAAAAAGCGAAAGAAAAGGAATTGCGGGAGGAGGGGGAACGGGTCAAATTAGAACAGGTTGACAGAGAAAGAAATGCCGTCGTTACTGCTATTTATCCCGTCCTCTCAGAAGAACTAGCTAGAGTGACCCACTCAGAAAAACCCAGTAGGTCGCGAACGCCACCACCTGTACCCTTTAGAGTATGTAGAAAGAAGCCGACAGCATCAGAGGCTTTTTATTTCCTCCTATCTAGAAGAGTCCCCATATATATAAGTTTACTGTGTAGTTCCTTGTAAATAGCTCCTTGTAAATATGGTTTATGAAGAGCATGTCATTATTATAACTTGTTGAGTTTCTTGTGAATATGGCTTGTGAATAGCGCCATGTGGTTATGGTTTGTGCAGAGCATGTTATCATTACGTTAGGCAGGAGAGAGCTGGATCTCTTTCAAGTGCTTGGAGAAAACGTTTTGAAGATGTGCGTACGTGTTATGTGATAACGTGGAGAGATGAGTTCATGACTTTCCCATGTACTGCAGTCATTGGGGAAAGATTGTGCTTCAGCTGCCAAAGAGTTAATATCTTGTATTGAGAAGGCAGTATTTGTTTCAACATGCTGTTTAACATGCATGGTTATGTGAGCTGACACTAAAAGTCAGTGAGTATTTAGTTGATTGATGGTTTGATTTAACTTTTTCATTGGTTGCTGGGTCTGCCTATGTGCTTTGTCAGTTTGCTGACTGAAATGGTAACGTCTTGCATGGAGAGTAAAGAAGTGTTCATTTAACATTCTATTTCAAATGCGTCCGTGTATTTGTGTGGGTTTGCCTTGGAACACTTGATTTAATGTGTTTGACTCAGAGGTCGGTAAGTTGTAAATAAACCAGTCGGATTGAGATAAGGGTTTGCACGGAGGGTGCTTTAATGTTTTCACGGTTGAGAAGGTAATATAAAACAGACCCATCATAGAATGTGCTTTTAATTAGTGTAATGCAACCGTGTGTTTTTTTTTATTTTTTAATTAAAATTAGTTCTACAAAATATACATTGTTATTGTTCCCAATGCAAGCTGCCCTTTAGAATAGCGTGTGACAGTTAATCCACTCAATTAGAAAACATGGCTTTTTGAAAAATGATGAATCTGGCCCTTTTAATAGGTAGAGTAGAAGAGCTTGCACACTTAATTATGAAAATCTTGGTTCTGCAATGCAAAATTATAGTGTTTCACATGTTATTTTCATAAAGTAAAATGTGATGTGTTTCCATGTCATGTTGTTCTGTTTCTTTTTTTCCTTTGCAGCTAGTAACAATATTTTATGATATAATAATTTTTAAATGCTAGCATGTGTCTAGGTTACGAAATAAGTTAAAATATGTCCTTATTAATTACTGATTTTAGGATGCTTTTTATCATGTTTTGAATTTGCTTCAGTTAAGTTAGAGAATGTTGGTTAGCTCTCTGGCCTGGGTACAGATGTGTTTTGAATTACAGAGAATGTGTTTTTCGACCTTGAGGTGGCCTGACTCCCAGGGAAAGATATTTTGTAAAGGGAGGGCTTTTCCCTCTTGGAGCGCCGAGCAGTGCCTGTCTTGTTATTATTGGCCATACTCCAATTCTTTTCCGCGGACAGTTGTTGGCAGTCCTCCAACTGACTCAGGCTTCCTTCGCATGCAGATAAAGGATGCTTGCAATTTGACCAAGTTCTCTCTCCAGTAACTTGGCAACTGTTCTTAGCTCTCAGAGTTTTGAAAGGGTGGAGGAACAGCCCTGTGGCTGACATCACGATGAAGAGGAAGGCAGTGTAGAGAAAAAAAAACTTGATGAGCCACGGAGAAATTGTTTATATAAGGAGGGGGTCAAGTTGCTCTTCCTTACAGCCAGCACTGAAAGCTTCATTGGCTTCAGATAAGGCATGCTTGCAAATGAATAGTTTTTCCCTCGTAGTGTAAAAAGCATAATTGGCAGGAGTTTCGCTCTTGCAATGAGTCCTGGCATATATAGTCAAGCATTGAAAAGACAGCTGGACAGTATTTATATGCCTCCCAACACTGCTCTACTACAGTACGTAGATGACATCCTGATTACAGCACGATCAGAACCAGAATGCGCAAATGCATCACTGACAGTTTTACACTTTCTGGCTGACAAGGGGCGCAAAGTGTCCCCTTCAAAGTTACAGTTCTGTGAACAGCAAGTGGTGCTCCTTGTACACTTGCTGTCCAAGGATGGTAGACAGCTAACACCAGACCGTATACAGCTCATTTCTAACCTTTCACAGCCTAAGACACAAAAGGAAGTACGGGCCTTCATTGGCCTCACTTCATACTGTAGGCAATGGATTCCCCAGTATGCCTATCTAGCCAAACCACTCATATAATTGACAACACAGGAGGCAGCGTCTTCAACTGTCCTCCCTTAGACACAAGAACATACCTTGGCATTTGAGGAATTAAAAAGAGCATTATGTCAAGCGCCAGTTCTAGCGACTCCTAGTTACAGTAAACCTTTTATGCTTTTTGTAACTGAACGGGATGGAACAGCATTATCTGTCCTCACACAAGATCAAGCAGGACAACACAAGCCTTGTGCTTATTTTTCTAGTGCCTGAAATCGGTTGCAGCAACAGCCCTAGCCATAAGACAAAGTGACTCGATAGTGCTGGGACACCCTCTGACAGTAAAGGTACCACATGCAGTGGAAGTTCTCTTAAACAGGACACAGACACAACATTTAACTATAGCAAGACTGACAGGATATGAACTGACATTATTTCAACCACACATAGAGATCAGACGATGTAATATTCTAAACCCTGCTACACTTTTGCCCTCAAGTACAGTAAATGCACCACCACATGACTGTGTGGAAGTAATGAATAGAGTGACAAAACCAAGACAAGACCTGACAGATATTGCACTTCCAGACCCTGACCTAACACTCTATGTAGACGGATCATGCATGAGAACAAGTGCAGGAGAGTTAGTAGCAGCATATGCCGTGACCACTGCTACTGAAGTCATAGAGACACAAAGAATAGACACACTGTCAGCACAAGCAGCAGAGCTCATCGCTCTGACACAAGCCTGCATAAGAGCTCAGCACTTAAGAGTGAACATTTATACAGATTCACAATATGCTTTTGGCGTAGTTCATGATTTCGGAGTACTATGGAGGGAGAGAGGTTTCTTGACCTCTCATGGGGCCAAAATTCAGCACGGCCCGCTTATTCAAGCCCTGTTGGAAGCAATACATTTACCTACAGCCATAGCTATCCTGAAATGCAAAGCTCACACCAAAGTTACAGACACCATTTCCCAGGGTAATGACCTGGCAGACCGAACTGCTAAACTTACAGCCCAGACACCAACAGACACGACAAGGACAGAAGTACCATTACTGACAAAAAGTATGACAGTCAGGGATCCTTCTCAAGATGTACTCGACATACAGACACATGCCACTACAGATGAAATAAAGAAATGGACTGAACAAGGAGGGATCCAGACTGACCAAGGTTGGATGACTAAGGGAACAGGCACATGGTTTCTTCCAGATTCCATGGTACAAGTAATCATAAACACAACACATAGTCCAGCACACTTGGGAGAAAAGGCAATGATAGACAGTTTACAGAATATCTGGTTTAACAAGCACCTGCGTGCAGCAGCGAAACAGAAAGTACGAACATGTATGATCTGTTGCCAGTTCAATCCAGGTAAAGGCATCCCGGTGGAACAAGGCGGATTTCATCCTCCTGACCACCCTTTTGAGGTCCTCCAGATGAATTACATCCAAATGGACAGATGTAGAGGTTACAAGTATGTCTTGGTAGTTGTGTGTGCACTATCTAGATGGACAGAAGCATACCCAGTTCCAGATTATACTGCTGTGACAACCGCCAGGCAATTGGTGCGCGAATTCTTTCATCTACTCAGACAATGGTCAGCCATTTTTCTCTGAATTAATGAGACAAGTGTCTCTTCTGCTAGGATATAATTGGAAGTTCCATTGTGTACGACACCCTGAAGCAGCAGGCCTTGTAGAAAGACATAATCAGACAATTAAGACAAAACTAGCGAAGATCTGTGCCGACAAAGGCGTGGATTGGATGGTAGCCTTGCCGGTTGCCCTCTTTTACATGCGTATGGTAGCTCATTCCAGAACAGGCCTATCCCCGTATGAAGTAGTTTTCGGTAGACCGCCAAATATGTGGGGTACGCCTATGCCTAAGAAAATAACTGATGTTGACAGTAACATGCTGACAGATTACCTGGCTTCCTTGATGTCTGCACTACTCTCTTGTCGTTCACAGGTTGCTGCCGCTTTCCTTGACAACACCCAGGTCAAGGAACACGCCATAGTCCCTGGGGATTTTGTGTTTGTCCGGAATTTTGATCGATCAAGCCCCCTTGAGCCACGTTGGAAGACGCCGAAGTTGGTGTTACTGACCACGAGGACTGCGATTAAGGTCGAGGGAAGAAAGGGATGGCTTCACGCCCATCACTGCAAGAGATTCTTTGGACAATCTGGTACTTTTGAAAAGAATAAAGACATTAAAGACATTAAAGACTTTGCGCCGCTTGCGCCGCCTTTGCTAGAAAAGACTACACAGCAAGAGTATAGGTCTAAGTTAAGATCTAGTAAGTCAGACGAGGTTTAATTGTTTAAGTCCACTCGGTGGTGAATCGGTTTGCCTAGATTTCTGACATGTATAAGATCACATATGACCATGATAAGAAGAGCAAAATGAAAGAAAAATATTGCAAGCTATTACATAGTAGATGTATAGTTTCTTTGATTATTCTATTTTTTTTGTGCATCGTTATAATCTGTGTTAGTTTAATACTACATGTTTTCTTTCCTCCTTTTGCCTCACATATGCACTCTTCCCTTAACAACACCGTAGAGCATACATTCAGTGATCTGCCACCTCATGAACTGTCATATCGACTTGCCCTGCGTAACAATACTTTCATCCGAATGTTACACCGTTCTCATCAGACCAGCAATGCGACTGATTGCTGGGTATGTGGCCAACTGCCACCTTATCAAAAGACGAAGGGAGTTCTGCCCTTCTTCCCTTTACCGTTCTCCCACAATGGTTCGTGCGGAGCATGGTTTGCCTTAATGACCTCACTAGACAAAAAGTCCATAGTATACCAAAATGAATGGATATATGGGAACTTGAATAAAGTAATGAATAAGGCATGTTTTCCAGACCAAGACGGATTTCCCCAAAGGAAGGGAACTGATCTAGAAAATGAAGAGTACGAGCAAGGAAATGCATCTGTTAGTTTTATAATGCTGAACGCTCAGCCCATGCAAAATATAGGTCCACCGTTTATATCAGTCCTACCAGCAAAAGGAGATTTGTGCGTTAGAAAGAAAGGCTCAGTACATATGGGACACAGCGAGTGTAAAGCTGTAGTAGAGTTTAACGATAAAGGACAGTCTTCATTCAAAACATCACGCCATACCTATTTCATTTGCGGTCAGACAGCCTATGTACAACTGCCCCCAGACTGGGGTGGGACATGTTATATAGCGTTCCTGCTGCCACCAGTCTTTCTGGCCCCATCCCATTATCATCGAGATTCACGACTAGAGCATGTTAGACAAAAGAAAGAGACCGATGCCTCAGAGATCGATCAGACTGAAACAGCTTGGGAGCAATATACAGATTTCAACAAAGGATTCTTTTTCTTCATAGGTCCCGTCCAAAACAGTAAACTGATACGCAGGTTAACAAGGACTCTGGAAGCAGTAGTGAATGTGACTGCTTCTGCTCTGGCGAATTTGACCCAGGAGCAGTCTGCCATGAGACTTGTTGTTCTTCAGAACCGCCTTGTTCTTGACGTCATCCTGGCGGATAGGGGCGGGGCTTGTAGAGTGATCGGCTCTAGTTGCTGCATTTTCGTCCCTAATAACGCGCCATCTGTGTACGCAGCGATAACAAGACTCCACAAGATTGCTCATGATATACATCAAGACCCAGGCACATGGACTTGGTCCAGTTGGCTCTGGGGTGTATTATCGGCTTGGGGATGGAAAGTGTTGTCGTTCCTAGGAATGATACTGCTTATGATATTCGGCTGTTGTCTCTGTCTGCAGTGTGTCCCGGCCATTTGCGGCCTGTGTGCGACTGCCTGTGTTCCACACCCACGAGTACAAAGGATCAAAGATGAACAAATGATGCTGTATGATCAACTATACGGTCTCATGAATATAGATGTGTCCTGAAGGGTAACGTAGGGGACAAGGAGGGAATGAGGAAAATGAAATTTTACATGACCAATATGTCCCCTGCGTGTACCCTATGTTTAATGTATGTGCATGTCATACATGCATTTTCCCGTAGTGGCCTGAATCACAAGGCCTCTGCATTTGCGTCCTGCATTAGGATGCCAGTCATCAAGTCTCCCATGTAAGAAACATTATGTTAGCATTTAAGGCCCATGTATTTGCATTGTGCACTTTTAAATAAATCACGATGAACCCGTTTTGTGGTTCAGCCTGAGCCAGTTTCTGAATTAGGGTTTTCATGGCTCAGACACTCTGAGAGCTACAGTTACGTATCCCTGACCTCGCATACTTCTGGCTCAGCCGAAAGAGGCCCAAGACAGTGTTTTGCAAAATAGTTATCTGCTTGTTGTACAGAATCACATTCTTGCCCGGTGGAGAAGGTAAACAGAACCCGTCTTCAGAGATAGGGCCTAGCCTTTCTGTCTCCGTTTAAGTAAATTACAGTACTTGCATCTGTAGAAAGCTCACAGCCCCCATGCAATGAACGAAGAAATATATGCCCTTTCTGTCTTTTAGTGATGAGCAACCTTTGCTTCAGATAAAACATCCCCGGACTCAAGATAACAGATAATACCAGATGTGCTGGTCGCCCTGACACTAAAGGCCTCTCTAATAGACTGAATGTCAGCTTTCCCCCCCAGTCACACGTCAGCTGCACGTCATGATCAAGTTGCACGCACAAGTAGGGCAAAGTTCCAGCCTGAGCTCTATAAACCTCTAGTATCAGAGACACTGGGCAATTTTTGAAGCTCTAAAGAACAATAACGATGGCACTTGAACTGTGCTTTTGGCAACGTCTGCTTTTCTTAATTTGCTCTCCACACCTGTCCTTTTCAGACTGTCTTATGCCTAGGTAATCAAAGTCTTTGACTCTTTATATAATATTAGTATCCACTCTTATTGTGGGCATTCTTAACATTAAAAGTCATTAGTTTAGTTTTCAATACATTTATTTCTAAGCTATTATTCTTGAAGAACGGACTAAATCTCTCAATCAGAATGAGAAGACCTTTCTGTGTATTTTAAATCAAAAGTGCGTCATCGACAAAAAATAATGTCGGAATTTTCTTTCCTGCCAACATAGGGAGATCGTTCTCCGAGTTGGACAGAAATTCCACACAACCATTGATAAACAGTAAAAATAATGTTGGTGCTAAGACACAACCTTCTCGGACCCCTCTTTTGATTTCTATTTTCTCTGTAAGTTCTCTGTTTGGGCCAATGCGGATCCATGCATAATTGCCGGGATATAAGTGGCTAATTATGGTTTCCATGCCTGATGGGATGCCCATATCCTTGTGGACCTGCCCAAGCTTGGCCATTGGGACCACATTAAACGCCACTTGCAGATCTACAAAAGCAATGTATAGGCTGCCCTTCTCCATATTTACTGTCTTTCACATAGTCAGTGGAAATAAGAAAGCCTAGTCTATTGTACTTATTTTTGATCCAAAATCTGCTTGGATGTGAATATGTTTTGCAAGTTGTCTTTTAGGCTAATAGACAGATAGTTCCCTGCATCATTATGAGATCCTTTCTTAAGAATGGGAACTAGATCAGCACCCTTTCATGTATCCGGGATGGGTGCTCCCTGTAAGATTGTGTTATATAGGATGCTTATAAATTGGGTTCATAGATTGAAACAGACCGAAATAGATCAGTTGGTATTCTGTCTAAACCAGAGGCCTGCCCTCCTTTTTGGAACTTGAGGGCTGCTGCAGTGTCAGCCAGGGAAAAAGAAAGGGTATGCTTAATGCTGCATGATAGTCAACTGGGGTTGCTCATTGGGAATAGAACAAGGCACTTCAACAATTTCCTTTTAATAAAGTGCTTCAAAATGGGCAAGCTACTTACTAGCTTACTCATACACCTCCGCCTTATTATGCCCCCTCCTGTCTCCATGGGTAATCAAATGGCAGAACCAATTCGAATCTTTGTCTTTGGCTGCTTGCACCAGCTTATCCATAGTGGATTAATCCCAGAAATCCTTATTCACCATAATTGCTTTTCTATGGCGGTATCTAGCTGCTGTTATTGTTTCTCTATCAAAGAAGTGAGAACAGACTTGCACAGCTCGGTAAATCCAAGGTAAAACAAGTTTTGTATCTATGGCGTGCTGCATGGAACAACGCTGCCTGGCCTGTCAGCGTGAACAATGGAAGACTACTACAAAGCTCCCCCCGCTGGAAGGAGACTCCCGGTGCACAGCATTGAAAAGACGAATATAGAAATACAAGACTGGATCATCTTTTCAATGCTGTGCACCGGGAGTCTCCTTCCAGCGGGGGGAGCTTTGTAGTAGTCTTCCATTGTTTCTCTATCCCCAGTTCCAGCATTGTTTATAAGGCCTGATTTGCTTGCATGACAATTTGAATCGAACCATTCCTAATTTTTTTGACAATTACCTTTCCCAGTCTTGGATTGGAAAAAAGCCCACCGATCTCTGTGAAATGTGCATTATGCATATTAACCCTTTCGGTGCTCATGACGGAATGGTTCCGTCATGAGCACCAGTGCTCCTGTGCTCATGACGAAACCATTCTGTCATGAGTATAGGGGCGCTAAATCCCTCTGCTGCAGACAGCAGAGGGATTTCCTTTTTTTGTTTTGGCCTCAGGAGGTGGGGAAGAGCTTTCACAACCTATGAGGCCGTTTTTGCATTTCCAATGCAATGACGTTTCAGTTTCATTGTTTCGGTGCTATCTACCCTTTCCAATGATACCCTTCCATTGTGGATCCCTGCTTGTGGGTTGCCCTAGGAAGGCGATCCCCAAGCAGGGATCCACCCACTAGCCACCAGGGAGGGGGGACTGGCGCCTTGGGCAAGGGCCTTTGCTCTCCCCATTAAATTTTGCCACAGACAGACTTTCTGCCCCACAAGAGGCAGTAGCCCCCAATCTGCACTCTAGATGTCAGGGATTCTTTTTTTATAGGCCAGGGGTGGGGGCTTCCCAGAATGGGCGTGCCAATGCCCCCCACCCTACCCCTCAAAGAGGAAAAAAGGCTTTATGCCCCCCCTAGGAGGCAGATGGGGGCAATAACCCCTGATCTGTCCCCCAAGGGGGCAGAAAGCCCACTCGGCACCAGGGATTTTTTTTATATACAAAGGGGTGGGGGCTGCCCAGAATGGGAATGCCAATGCCCTCATCCCCCCATAAAATGCTACAGTCTTTCAGCCCCCTGGAGGCAGATGGGGCAATGGCCCCCTTTCTGCCCCCAGGGGTGCAGAAAGTCCACTGTGCACCAGGGATTTGTTATTTTCCAAAGTTCAGGGTGGGGGCTGCCCTGAATGGGCATGCCAATGCCCTCACCCCCCCCCAAACAAAATGCCACAGTCTTTCTGCCCCCCCCCCCCAGGAGGCAGATGGGGGCAGTAACCACTGATCTGCTCCTCTGGCCGCACAAAGCCCACTAGGCACCAGGGATTTTTTTATATGTGGGGTTGGGAGCTACCCAGAATGGGCATGCCAATGCCCCCACCCCAAAACAAAATGCCACAGTCTTTCTGCCCCCCACCGGGAGGCAGATGAGACAATACCCCCGTATCTGCCCCCTCAGGGACAGAGAGCCCACTAGCCACTAGGGATTAAAAAAAATCAAAATTCAGGGGCGGGGGCTGCCCAGAATGTGTATGTCAATGCCCTGCACCCCACCAAAAAAGATGCCACAGTCTTTCTCCCCCCCAGGAGGTGGATGGGGGCAGTAGCCCCTGTTCTGCCCCCCAGGGGGGCAGAGAGCCCACTAGGTGCCAGCAGTTATGCTGGCTTTTTTAAACGTTGGGGTGGGGGCTGTCCGGAAAGGGTATCCCAATGCTCCCCCAAAAGAAAATAGCCACAGTCTTTCTGCCCCCCATGGGGGCATATCGGGGCAATAGCCCCTGATTCACCCTCCCCAGGGTGGCAGAAAGCCCACTAAGCACTGACTTTAAAAAAAAAATTGCCTACCTGTGGATTTTGGGTCCTAGCACAGACATGGGTCCTGGGCTCACTGTGCCACTGGATTCAAGCTAGCCTGGCTGATGAGGAGTGATGCCCCAAAACCAGCCCCATGATGCTTTTTTCCAATCCAGGGAGGACCTGTCTTGGCAGTGCCGGCTGGACTGTTCCTATGAGGAACAGGGTCAAGACTGATTTGCATATGGCTTGGTCCAAACTGGGTGGCGTGGTGAGCAAAAGAACGATGGATTAAACCCAGAATTTTGTGATTGGGGGTGAATGCTTGCATTTTTCAACATTCTGTCCATCTTTTGTTCCTTTTGCACGCCCACTAGTAGCATTTGATTTAAGGCTCTGGGCACACATGGTGCACTGTTCTAGGAAGTTACTAGTAAATCAAATATGCCATTCATGGAGAAATAAATTACCATTACGTCTTAGGGAGAGAGCATATGCACTTTAGCCCTGGCTAGCAGTGGTAAAGTGCACAGAGTCCAAAAGCCAACAAAAGAAAGGTCAGAAAATGGGAGGAGAAGGTCAGAAAATGGGAGGAAGAAGGCAAAGAGATTATAGATAATCCTGCAAAGGGGCCAAGTCCTATAGTAGTGATGATGGGAGTGTCCACAGTCACAACTACTGGTGTCAGACAATCAGTTCTACGTGACTTACAACACACTGAAACACAACTGGGGTTCCTTGAACGAGGACTGTACATGATCCCACACAGTTAAAGGGCTTACAAGAAACCAGAATCCAATACACAGAGCTCTTGGAGCGCCTGAGGGTTATAGGCCATAAAACATTCTTATACGGATGAAACTCTGAGACGATTGAGCATTACTTGCCTGCATGATACGACCGTCATTATCCCCCACACCTATCCTATCCCTAATAACACCCTCAAATTCACATTGCACTACACTGTTGGAGATAAATGAGGCTTTCCACGCATACTACACTAGGCTGTATGAAGTTTGCCCCTGCCAGTTCTCCATAGATATAAATGCTTTCCCGCATGACCTGATGCTTCCGCAGGTCTCGGCAGTGAGCAATTGGAGACGTGCACATAACAAGATACCAGCAATAGATGGATTAATCATTGACTTTTATTCTACGTTCGCTCCCTGATTGGTCCCACAAATGGAGAAACTTTAAAAAGCCTCGCTGGACACGGGTTTACTACCACCTACCATTTGCTCGGCCCTGGTCACCTCCTTACTAAAATCCAGCCTGGCCCCAGAAGGCCTTTCTTCTTATAGGCCACTATTCCTTCTGACCTCAGAGTACTTAGTAAAGTGCCTGCACGATGACTGCTCCCTCTGCTCCCTGACCTGATTTATATAGACTAATGTGATTTTGTTCTGCACAGAAGTACCTCTTTAAATATACGGGTCATATTTACAATGAAGTACCGCAGCCCGGTGCACAAGCCATTTGGCTGCACTGCACTGCTTTACCTCAGAAGCAAAGGGATACGTCATATTTACAACAATATGGCGTATCCCTGAGCAGTCCCCTGCACTGGCACAAAATTGGTTGCCATGCACCAGCGCAGTCAAGGTGCAAGGATGCCTTCATTGTTGGGATGATTGTTTTTGTGCAGGAAGGGACACCTTCCTGCACAAAACAATTGCAAGATGTGTTTTCCTCTTTCTATGCATGCTGCATAATGCAGCACTGATAGAAAGAGGAAAAAACAAGGAGAACTAAAAGTATTTCTCCTCATGGCACCTCCTTACGCTTCCCCTAGGGAGGCATAGGATTCTGACGCATTCCCAGGTTTACGAAATGTTGTAATCTGGGAATACGGCAGAATCCATGGGTGATGCGTGGGAACAGCCACGGCAACACCCATGGATCGCCCCTTTCACGTAAAGTGCTGCATGCACAGAGGCTGTACTTACATGGACACGAAAAGCCACGCAGGTTGGTTTTACGTTTCCTTGTAAATATGGAGCACCACACTGCTCCACCAGTGTGTCACAAAAAGTGAGGCACTGTCGGCTCAAGGGGCTTGTGAATATGCCCCACGGAGATTATATTAGATGATGGCGATAGCACAAGAACAATACCCACAAGTGAGCTGCCTCGCCTTAGACCTCCAACAGACCTGTGATTCCCTGGGTTGGGATAATATTTTCTTGATACTGCTGAAATGCAAAATGACCCCCACCTTCAATAATTCGATTACATTCCTCTGTACTATGTACAGCAATTCCAGAACTGGGACACACATTTCCTCACAATACCCGATCTCCCTAGGGACCCGTCAGGGCTACCAATTGTCACACCTTTTGTTTATTTTAGCAATAAAACCTCTGGTGCACAAACTCAGGCAGGAAACTGCAGACTGTGGAATCCCACGTGGTCCTCAGACCTACAGGGTTTCTCTATAAATGAATGGCATGATAGTTTGCATTAAGACCTTGGCATGGTTCTTACACTTATCTCCACTTTACTTCGGTCCTTGGGCGCCGTATCTGACCTCCAAGTCAAACATACTAAATCACGCCCATTTTAATTCCGAGCACTATGCCTCACGACATAGTGTTCCTGGGCACACAGACCATATCATTTGCACATCATACATTTCGATACCTGGGCATCCAGGTCTGCAGATCACCTACAGATTTGTTGCACGGAACCCTGCTCACAGCTAACATGTCATTAAAATCTCAGGTGAAATTCCGGGTCACATGACCTCTGTCAGTGCAAGGCTGTCTGGCATTGTCCAAAATGGTGATGCTGCCCAAACTGTTATACTCTTTTATAAACGTACCAGTTGTTGTGCCTGGGGACATTTTTAAGACATTGATCTCTCTAGTGCTTGATTTCATTTGGGACTTCGGGCGATTGCGCGTTAGCCTACCTAAATTACAGCTACCTCCAGGGGAAGGTGGGCTGCGTGTGTCAGTCTTTAATGCCGATTGCCTTGCTTGCCAGTTACAATAGCTGTCATATTGGCTTTCCAGGATCCACCTACAAGAAACTGGTTATTCACCATGCATGTTACTGTCGGGCGAGCTACATAAACTATCACATACTAGAGGAGCACACTCAGTTATACGAAAAACCCTACAAACTATGCCCCTATTATCCCTCTGCATGACCTGCCTACTCCAGTGGGCATACCTTTATCCACTTTATCTACTCTCATCGGACAATGAAGGGACCGCCACAGTGGCCGACTAGTTTAGTGACAGGACACTGATGACCCATCAAGACTTTACACAACTACATGGGTTCCCTGATTCTCTATTCCTCACACATGCCTATCTATTAAGCTATGTCCACCTGCATTGGTCACCAACGGGATCTGAACCCGATACATATACACTGATCCAGGCTGTTCATGATATGGGCACCGGCAGATACCTGGTCAACTGGATCTACAGGGAGTTATGTGCACATTTACACACATCCCTAGTCCTGTTAAGAACACAATGGGAAGTGAACCTCAACCACACTTTTAATAATAAAGAATGGCACTTTCTTTTAGAGTACACT
Source organism: Lissotriton helveticus (assembly GCF_964261635.1). NCBI lineage: Eukaryota > Metazoa > Chordata > Amphibia > Caudata > Salamandridae > Lissotriton > Lissotriton helveticus. The sequence goes on along the minus strand of NC_136059.1, from coordinate 2,061,802,642 downwards.
AGCATGATATCCCGAAATACATGTTTTAAATGTATCCAGTTTTTGCTCCTGCATAGGGCATATTTAACACCATCAAAACTCCATAGGATATTCCCTACAGTGTCACCTTCCTGCCCTAAATGCCAGGCTGATGACATAGACTTACTGCATATGCTATGGGCATGTCCCACATTATCGTCCTATTGAAGGAACATTAGGGAATCACTCACAAAACTCACAGGATCCCCACGGTGGGATACTGTTGAACATTGACTTTTGGGACAATACCCTAGGCCAAAAGCCTCCAAGACTGAGGCATGCTTTGTTGATCTATCGCTTCTCCTCGGCGAACAGCAGATCATAATCCTTTGGAAATCCCCTACCGCACCAATCATGGTGGATTGTCGAGAAGAGGTTTGGTGCTGGGGTTCAGCAGAAAGTTACGCTCAACGCAAGAATTACATGGGTTGCATAAATAACCCATAGCAATGGAGTGGGATGACTTACTGGAACAATTTAAATCCCAGGAAGAGGACACCACCTAACCTTGACACACACATTGGTGATTTCTCCCTCATGTCCCCGCCTCTGGCCATTCCCCTCTGCTAATTCCACAGAATGTATGTTGAACCCTTTGTTTACTTATAGACGTGGATAGATCTCACCTACTATGTTCTACTCTGATCCTTAAGCAGACATGGACTCAGTATGGCAAATAATGTTGGTGGTTGGTAGGGTCATTGGTTAGTAGATAAACATTTTTGTTTCTTTCTCTTCTTAATCCTTGTGCTATGTAAGCCAATATGTTTCTATATCTTCTGCATTGTTTATCACCGAGTATTCATTCTATAAGCTTATTCATATGTATGCTTGGCTGTTGCTACCCGGATGGCCTACACCACAATGCATAACAATGACTATTGCAATTATATTTTTGTTATAATTTTCAAAATGAAATAAAGTATGTTTAAAAAATGGGGATAAAACAAATACCAAATTGCCAACTTCCATTAGGAATGCCTTACATTTCCAGTTTGCTACATGTAAGCAAATTACTGTGACAAAATTAGTTGAACAATTCAATTTGGAATACTATTCATCCATGTTTTAAGTGTTGCAATATTGTATGCTGCAAACCTTGTTGTATTGTTTAGGAAAAGGCTAATCGCATTCCTTAGCCGGTCGTCAGTTGTTCTTGTGCTATTCACATGTTGTATACTCTTCAATAGGTCTTGGCATTTATCACAAAGTTCCATTCCCGGGAACTGAATAACTTATTTCCTTTCAAACCCATCTAAATGAACCTCAAATGTTACTTTCTGAAGACGTGAATTGTTCTCTCTTTATTTTGAATCACAATTGGTTGGGCCTCGAAATTATTCTTCCTTGAATCTGAGTAACTACCTATGTTCCTTGTGCACTGCATAAAGTATAAAGAGGACCTTTATAATTAGCATTGTGCCCCCTTCTCTAAGTCTAAATTTATTAAGAAAACAATGAAGACACTCCTCATATTCCTCAAATATTCCAAGGCTCATAATCTACATCTTGTCTACCCTATCACATACTTCATTCTCCCTGAGATCTGCAGATACTCCTTCTAATCTGTCATTATATCTGGTTACAATTAACACATCAATGTATGCGTTTTACTTTAAAGGGGATTTTATGTTCTCTACACTATGAAACACAACTGAAATATAAAGAGATATCATAGTTAAAAACACTATATCAGCTGAATTGACATGTCATCCTTGGGTAGTCTTTCCCCCAACTTTTTGCCTTTTGCCTCTCATATTTTGCTGATTCTTTTTGTTGGCCTTAGGATTCTGAGCACTGTACAACTTCTAACCAGTGCTAAAGTGCTTCTCCCATACATATTATGACTTTGGTGTATACCTGATTGGCATATTTGTTGTACTGGTAAGTCCCTTGTAAAGCGGTATACCATATACCCAGGGCCTATACTTCAAATGCTACTAGTTAACTGCAACACTGATTGTGCCACCTAGAGAAGTAGCCTTTCATAACTGTCTCAGGCCTGCCAATGCAGTGCATTGGGGGGGGGGGAGTTTACTGCCACTTCAACTTGACATTTAAACTACTTGCCAATCCTTAAACTTCCCTTTTATTACATATAGGTCACCCCTAAGGCAGGCCCTAAATAACCCTAAATGCATGGTGCCATGTAAAGTAAAAGGTAGGGCATGCACATGTATGTTTGCATGTCCTGGTAGTGGTATACAGTCAATTTTGTTTTTCACTACTGTGAGGCCTACTCCTCTCGTTGGCCAGCATTGAGAATTCCTTAATGTATGTTTAAATTGTAATTCCTGATCAGCCAGCAGTATCTTTTGTATGTTTGGAATAGTAATAATAAATTCTCCTTACTGGTAAAGTTGGATTTAACATTACTGTTTTAGGAAAAGCCACTTTTGGAAATTGGGCATTTCTCTGTACATTCTGCTCTTTTTGCCTGACAGCCTCTCTTCAATACATGTCTGGGTGTATAGCAGTCACCCAACCCAGACATGGGTGACTGCTATACTTTGAGTATGCCCTTTAGACAGCCACAAACGCAGGAAAGTGAGCCTCATCTGCATTCTGAGCACTCATCTGCATTCAACTGCATTGTGATGGGTCTTCCGGGGCAGGGAGAATCGGGAGGGGCTGACACTTACACTTCAATAGGTAGTGTCCTGTCCCCACACTTCAATAAGTAGGGTCCTGTCCACACGCAAAGCACTAATATATCCCCCAGGGTTAGTCTGGCAGACAGGACTGGGTTGACAGGGATCCTTATGCACTTCAAAGAGTTCTTTTGAAGTCGTCCCCTATATCGAAGCGCCAAGAAACCGTTGGTGTACGTGCGCTATATAAATAATTTTTATCATATTATATCATCAAAGGCCTTTCTGAGTATAAATATTGGGTCTCTGACCACCTGAAATGACCGTTCTGGATCTTAAATTGAACCTCTGTCAGAAAGACTGCTGTGCTGCTTAAAGGACTCAACTGGACTGCTTTTCTGGAATGACTGTTTGTTACCCTGCTGTCTATTGCTCCCTGACTCAGCTAGAAGGACTCTGCCTTTCCTCCAAGTGATCTCCAAGTGCTTGCTGGCTTGCCTCCTGTTTTTTTAAGTTTCAGGGACACAAATGACGTGCTACAATTCTTCTGGTGTTCCTGGACTCTGCCTTCTGTGAGCCTTACCCATGCCTGAGGTGCCCCCTCCAAACATTCTGCAGCAGTTTTCATAAAAAACCAACGCGTTGCACTGACTGCGTGAGATTCCACCACATCGCTCTTTGACACAGACGCAGAGGCTCCCCGATGACAGCAATTCCATAACCCGCACGGCTCGATCCCACCACGGGGGCTCCCTTTATGCGGCTTGATGACGACACAGCAAACTCTCAACATCAACCAAAGCTCCTTTTGAGGTATTTCTTCAGCTAGGTCTGTCTGCGTCCTGTAACTGTCCTGCTGTCAATAACGATTGGCTGGGACTTTGAATTTCTAGTGGTTCCTGGTGATCTCAAGTAACCCTTTGACCGCTAGGGACTTTGCAGCACTATTTTTTATTTCATCTTTAAAAATGGAGATCTCGACTTCTACTGATTGGATTTTTGTTGTATAGTGTATAATTTTGCTCAGATAAATATTCTTTATTTTTGTAAACATGTGTAGAGTCTTTTTTGTGGTGTTTTTATTGTATTACTGGCTGTGTGTGTTGCACAAACACTTTCACATTGCCTTTGTAGATATGCCTGACTGCCAAGCTACCAGAGGATGAGCACAGGTTATCTTATTGTGTATGTAGCTTACCCTGACTAGAGTGGTGGTTCCTGCCTGGCCTTAATCCATACCTCAGCCAACCAGGGATCCAGTTTCTAACAAGCATGCACTCCCAAATGGAAGGAACTCTGGTACCCAATACCTAGATCATTAAAATGATGATACGTACTCAGTGTCATTGCAGGACAATACGTGTTCTGCCAAAATCAATGTTGTGAGGGCAGGTGAGTTTACTACGAGAATACCACAGACTAAATATTGACATTCACACATATTGTGACCTTGAGTATATGGAGGTAGGTATAGTTTTATTAAATTTAAATCCACAAATATGCACCATAGTGATATGTAAATCTTCAAAGAGATGGATGGCGAGTTAAGAATAGAAAAATGATATTTACCTCTATCTTCTTAACTTCACAGGATTTTAGAACAGCATAGTGACACAACTTGACAAATGGTAGACAGTATTGTTTCATCTCAATTTTACATTTCAGAATCATCTACCATTAGCTTAAGCAATATGTTCTAGAAACCTAACCAAGATTAGCAACATGATGCAGTGCTTGTAACATTTTACAGCAGGATCAGTCTAAATCTTGTCTTCAATGGGGTCCTCTGAAATATATAAGAGATCACCAGGCTTCCAACAGCTTTCGTCAACACCAATTTTGTGATGTTTCCTAATGCAAGGGCCAATAATATAATATATCATAACAAATTCACTGAAATGCCAACTTCCTGTAGGCTGCATTACAAACATTAAAGAGTGTAAACTTTAAAACAACAGAATACTTTACTGATGGCTATTGGTTTGATTATACTTGAATTATATTCCAATGTACATTTTAACATGATAGTCATGTTAATTATTAAAATAATGTCTTAATGCTTTTTGCATTGTTTGTATTGGAAGATGTTAGACCTGGCACCATTGGCGTGGGTCTCCCTTCCATTTTTTGCTGTTGCCTCTTATGTTTTTGCTGGTTTTAGATGCTTTCGGGCACCGTGCCACTGCTATTCAGTGCCACAGTCCAAGTGTTCCCTATGGTAAATTGATGTCTGGATTAGTGACTCCATGATTGGCTTGTCTGGTTTACTTGTCAGACCCTAGTACGGTGCACTGCATGTGCCCAGGGCTTGTAAATCAAATGCTGCTGGTGGGCTTGCAGCACTGATTGTGCCACACACCAGAGTAGCTTGTATAGTGTGTCTCGGGTCTGCAATTGCAGAGCCTGTGTGCAGACTGGTACTGCCATGTTGACTGGGCAAGTGCACCCACTTGCCAGTCCCTAAACCTTCCTTTTTAAGCATATTAATCACCACTAAGGTAGGCCCAAGGGCAAGGTGCATTGTCGGTAAAAGGTAGGACATGCTCTGATGTGTGTGGCATGTCCTGATAGTGAATTACAGCCATTTTCGTTTTTCACTACTGCAAGGCTACCTGTTCCCCATAGTCCAGAATGGGCAGTTTGCTCATAACATCTTATAATCCTAACTGACTCAGGGAACTAGGTAGAAATTCGAGTTTAGTATGCCTGAACTCAGAATCATAAAATACATCCTTTACTGAAGTTGGTTTTAACATTCTGTGTTTGAAAATACGACTTTTAGAAAGTAGGTGTTTTCTTGCCTAATTGCCCAAGCCTTCCTCTGCTAGGTTGTGTATTCCTTGTCTGGAGTTTGAGTGACAGGGGCTGGGGGATTCCAGGAGACAGGGTGAGTTAGCACAGGGCTGAATAGACCCATCTGCATGTAGAGTGAGGGAAGGGGCGCACCTGGGACCTGAATAAGGCTGTGCCTGCCTTCCACAATGCTGGCTCTAACTCCTGTGGTGCGTCTGATGTCCCTGGCCTACACTGTCAAAGGAAGAGAAGGAGTCCTGTAAACAAAGTGCTACGGGACAGACCAGAACTGGTTTAGACTAGGCAGAGACACTCTCTGCCTTCAGAGATAAAGGATATTGGTAAATGAAAGAAGGGACCCAGACCCCAGAACTTTAGATCACTTCTGGGAATCAAGACAAACCTTTCCCGAGGAGAAGAACCAAGAAGCTGAAGGAGGAGACTACCCCTGTGCTGTGTGTTTGGGGGTTGGCCTGCAGTGGTTGCTTCATTGCCAAAGAAAGGAGAAGAGAACTGAGTGTGCTTTTCATCAACTTGAAGTAGATTCTCTATGGGCTTGAACTTAAGCTTGCTTCCTGCCTGAAGTCTCAGGGATACAAGACTTCACAACCAGCTCCCCCTTGAATTCCCTAGCTGGGAATTGAAGTGCCTGCTGGGCCTTCTGAGAGACTGCGTGTGGCTGGGAGCTGGAAGTGAAACGCAATGAAGAGAAGTGTGTTGTGGCCGCAGCAGCTGTTGTCGCATCGTCGAAGAAGCAAGCCGCCGCTTCTGCTGTCATCATCGCATCGCCGAAGCGCAGCACATCAGTGGAAAAGTGTGCCACCACCACAGAGGTTGCCGTCGCATCACCGGAGAAGCATGTCGCAGGGACTGTTGCAGCTCCAAAGATCATCGAGTCGCCGCACGGCCATCGGGCATGCACGCATCTCATAAATGTTGTCGCACCGTAACCAAGACGCCATTTTGTCACATCGCACCGGAGAAGAGTATCGCATCGAGGTGCCATCTTGTCTCATCGTACCGGAGAGCAGTAAGAAACCAACACATCACCTCCCCACACAGTAAGGAAGCGAGCATCAACTCCCCTGAATGTAAGGAACCGACGCATCACCTTTCCTGCGACCCTTTTGTTTTCTTCGCGTTACGCATTCAATGTACATTGAAAGTAAAGTATCGCATTTACAACTTGAGAGTACTGAGCTATTTTCTCCCATTTTAGAGTCTATTTTTGAGTACAGTATTGTGGATTTTTGTCGTTTGGTCTTGTGTTAAGTCTATATAAAAATACTTATTTTTATGATACAGCCTGTGTGGTGTCCATCTGTAGTGTTGTCACTGTATTACTGTATGTGTTCACAAATGCTTTGCACGCTGCCTCTGAGATAAGCCTGCCTGCTTGTGCCAAGCTACCAAGTGGGTGAGCAGGAGTTATTTTAGGAGCGCAGCCCCTCACCCTGACTAGACGCAAAGGTTCCCTATTTGGTCAATGGTACCTACCTCTGCCAACTAGAGACCCCCAAATCTAACATTGATGGTCAGCGGTGAGGATTTGACTTGCATTTGTGATTCATATACAGTGATTGGTGTACACTACTAGTGAGTGCAGATCATAACGCAACCACATACATTTTGGTATTGTTTTTCCTTGGAACTTCTTTTCTGAGAACTGCCAGTCTTTTCTACAATGAGCAAGTAGGCATCCATACCCTCTGTAGACATCGTACTGGAAGATGAGAGAATTGATACTTACACTGTGCCTCATCTCAAAGCTTTGTGCAAGAAATTTTAAATCTCTGTGTAAGATCTCACCAGGAAAGAGGAATACCAAAATGCACTGAGTGCCTGGGTAGAACCTAGGAATGCCAGTGAGCATCCTGAGGAGCCTGTGATGAGGCAGAGAATTTAAATGAGCAGCTTGAGGGGCCAGTGGCCCCAACCAGGGGGAAAGCCCCTTCCAGGGCAGGCAGCAGTGTTTCTTCCAAGGGTTTGTCCCCAGGAGAGCTGGAGGACAGAGCAAAGGAGAGTATGCAAAAGTTGGAGCTAGCTAAGCTCAAAATGGATGGTCAGAAAGACATAGAGAGCAAGAAAATAGAACTTGGGATGGAATTAGAGATGAAGAAGTTAGCCTTAGAGGAAAAGAGAATGCATTTTGAGCATGAGAGAGGATTGAGGGAATTGGAACTCACGGCCAAAAGTTTATATGTTCCGCCCTCTGGTGCCAGCACACCACCAGTGCCTGTAGAAGCAAGAGCCTACATCCCCAAAGAAGTAGTTAAAGAGTTTCACAAGAACGAAGATATGGATCAATGAGTTTGGGCTAATGAAGCTGCAATATTGGCCCACCGGGTCCCTGAGAAGGATTGGGGAGTGGGGTTGTGAGGCCGCTTTGTTAGTGATGGGCGGGACACTTTGTTAGATTTACCTACAGAGGAACAGATGTCCTATGCCCACATGAAGGGATCCCTAATGTCCAGATTTGGTTTGACTTCAGAGTTACACAGACAAAGGTTTAGGAAATGCAGAAAACTGGAGTCTACCACATGGGAAGAAAAGCGTGCCGCCACCGCAGAGGTCGCCGTCGCATCACCAGAGAAGCGTGTTGCAGGGACTGTCGCAGCTCCAAAGATCATTGAGGCGCCGCACGGCCATCGGGCGTGCACGCATCGCATCAATGTTGTCGCACCCTAACCAACACGCTATTTTGTCGCATTGCACCGGAGAAGAGTATCGCATCAAGGTGCCATCTTGTCGCATCGTAACAGAGAGCAGTAAGAAACCAACGCATCACCTCCCCACACAGTAAGAAAGCGAGCATCAACTTCCCTGACTGTAAGGAACCGGCGCATCACCCTCCCTGTGACCCTTTTGTTTTCTTTGCATTACGCATTCAAGGTACATTGAGGGTAAATTGTCGCATTTACAACTTGAGAGTACTGAGCTATTTCCTACCATTTTATGGTCTATTTTTGAGTACAGTATTGTGGATTTTTGCTGTTTGGTCTTGTGTTAAGTCTATAAAAAAATACTTCTTTTTATAATACAACCTGTGTGGTGTCCATCTGTAGTGTTGTCACTGTATTACTGTATGTGTTCACAAATGCTTTGCGCACTGCCTCTGAGATAAGCCTGCCTGCCTGTGCCAAGCTACCAAGGGGGTGAGCAGGGTTTATTTTAGGAGTGTAGCCCCTTACCCTGACTAGACGCAAGGGGCCCTATTTGGTCAAAGGTACCTACATCTGCCAACTAGAGACCCCCAAATCTAACAGAAGCTAGAGCCTCCAACAGATCAACTTAAGAAGAACATTGCACCAACAGCAACATATCATGCACCATATAATTCTATATCACAGTACAGACAATAAAGCTTTCTTTCAACCAGCGGAACACATTGAAATAGGGCTTTTATGACCCATCCACCTTAGCACAAAAATGCCTTTAGACAGCTATTTCTGAAGCAACAGCACATGCTACCACTTTTGAAAAAGGCCTTTTTTGCAGGATTACCCCAAACGGACCTTCTTTTTTGTTGGCTATAGGACTTTAAGCACCTTACCACTACTGATCAGTTCTAAAGTGCATGTGCTTCTCCCATAAACATGTTAACATTTGTGTCTACCTGATTGGCATATTTACGTATCTGTAAACCCCTTGTAAAGTGGTATACCATATACCAATGGCCTGTAATCTAAATGCTACTAATGGGCCACCTGCACTGGTTGTGACACCCACACAAGTAGCCTTTCAAACCTGTCTCAGGCCTGCCAATACAGGGCTTGTCTGTGAAGCTTGCTGCTACTTAGACTTGGCATTTAAAAGCACTTCACAAGCCTTAAACTCCCCTTTTATTACACATAAGTCACCAATAAGGTAGACCCTATGTAGCCCTATGGGCAGGGTGCTGTTAATCTAAAAGGCAGGATATGTACTTTTACACTTTCTATGTCCTATTAGTGAGAAACTGCTAAATTAGTTTTTTACTACTGTGAGGGCCACTTATCTCATAGGCTAGCATTGAGGATTCCTTAAAACACTTTTTAAGCGGTAATTCCTGATCAGAACGGAGTAGCTTCATCATGTTTCATATCGTTGGAATGGTGGTGATAAATCCTCTTTAATGGTAAACCTGGATTTGACATTACCATTTTAGAAATACCACTTTTACAAAGTGGACTTTTCTCTGCTCTTAACTTTGCTCTGTGTGCCTGCAGCATGTCTCCAATACATGTCTGGGTTGGGTGACACTTTGTTCATTCCCTCTAGAGGGCCACAAACACAGGAAGGGCTGGATGTGACAGATGACTCATCAGCATTCATCTGCATTCTAAAAGCTTTCCGGGGCAGGAAGGGGGAGAGGTAGCTCACATTTACATCTGAATAGGCTGTGACCTGTCCTCACACAAAGGGCTTGTTACCTCCACAGATAGCTTGGCAGACAGGACTGAGTTAAAAGGGATCCTTTTGAACTTCTGAAACCTCCTTTGTATTCATCTCCTATATCAGAGCACATTTAGATATAAGTACCAGGGCTCTGTCCCCACTAAATCAGTACACTACTGGACCAGGAAAGAACTCTGATGGATCAAGGACCGCTGTGCTTGAAGGATTGCCACTTTACCTTGACTGACTGTTCTGAGGAACTGTTTCTCTGCCCTGCTGAGAAAAAGGACTGGACCCCTCTCACTTGAACCCAGAGTGAATCCAAGGGCTTGTTGGCTTGCCTCCCTTTTTCTGAAGACTCAGGGACACAAAAGACTTTCTGAAATCCTGCTGGTGCTGCTGGACTCTACCATCTGTGATTCCTACCCTTGCCTGAGGTGACTCCTGCAGCCCTGGACCTCAGCAGTGGATTCTGCAGCTGTTTTGCTACAAAACCGATGCATCATCACCACTGCACTGGTCATTGCCCTTCGATGCCGATGTAGAGGCTGTTCGACAACAGCAGTTTCCCAGCCTGCATGGCCAAACGACAACGTTCTGTGTGTCTCGACGATGATACAGTACATTCATCTCTACGGAGCTCGACAACAAGGCGAGAACATACAATATGAATTGGAACCGACTCATCATGCTCTCAACTCCGACGCTTACTCCATCTAAGGTACTTCTTCAGTGGAATCTGTGTGAGTCTCATAGCCGGCCTGCCCTCCATCACGGTTGGCCTGAACTTTGGATCTGTACCAGTCTATTGTGAACTTCAGCAACCTTTTGACCGCTAATGATTTCTAAGTGCTATTTTTGCATTTATTCTTTAAAAAATCATATCTCAACATCTACTGATTAGATTGTTTGTCATTTTAGTCTTGTTTAGTTGTATTTTTTCTAACTCTGAGTGGAGTCTTTCTGTGGTGTTTTCATTGAGGTACTGTAATTTAAGTGTTCCACAAATACTTTACAAATTGCCTCTTAAGTTAAGCCTAACTGCTCTGTTTCAAGCTACCAGAGGGTGAGCACAGATTAATTTAGGGTGTGTATCAGACTTACCCTGACAAGGGTGAAAACTTTTGTCAACTGGAAACCCCATTTCTAACATCCACCAATTAATTTGCTCAAACATCCATCTACTAAATAATATATATATCGGACATTGGTGTCAATCTATAAAATGCATAAACATAGCACTCTGCTCACACCCATCAAACAGTAAGGACCTGATTCACAAAGGGCCTCCACACTCTTGGCATAGGCCCCACAATGAAAATTCTCATTGTGGAGATTCTGTTCCGAGTGTGGAGGCTCCCCCATGAATGCGGGGCTCTGCCACAAGTGCGGAGGCCCTTTGTGAATCAGGCTTTAAAAATATCTGCCTTGACTGATTCAAGTTACACATTGAACTAATAAAGAGCAGATCCCATGATAGTACTTACAGCACATCATCACCAGATGAATCAGGTTCCTGTGGTATCACAATTGAAGACACCCAGGCTCCCATTAGTGCTGTGAGGCCATAACAATTGAGAATAAACCCTAGGAAAAAATTCTCTAACATCGCACACATTTTACCTGTATTTTCCCTCAGAATGACAGTTCTTCCTGGTATTGAGGAGATGTTATTTTCAGGAAATTGGAAATGATGCTAGTCTTCATTAGTAAGACACCCAAAAACAATCTACCACATTTGTCTCACACACTACATGCAATAGTGGAATGCAAAAGATTGGCATCTCTGTACAGTGTTTAACCCTAAGCACTCCAGCTGTCTCACACAATACATGCGGTAGTATAATACAAAATGACGGGCATCCCTGCACAATGCGTAATGTGGTCAATAAATACCCCATTTGTCTCACACAATACATGCAACAGTAGGATGTATGACATTACAACGCATGCTTTTACCACGCATGCCTTTACAACGCGGTTTTTACATCGCATACCATTACAACGCATAGTGTTTTTGGGTGTTGGATAGTGAATTATTTAATTTACTATTCCAACTCCAGTCCCCGTGGATAGTAGGGAAGGTGTTGGATAGTAAATTAAATCTATTCCCTATCCTAGAATGCCCCCCCGCGCAATGCGTTGTAATGGTTTGCGTTGTAAAAGTTGCGTCGTAAAGGCACTCCGTGGTAAAAGTTGCGTTGTAAAGGTTGTTCACCGCAACAGTATAATGCAAAATAACTGGTGTAATGTGTTCCCTAAGTACTCCGTTTGTCTCACACAATACATGTAAGAGTATAATGCAAAATGACGGGAACCCCTGCACAATCTGTAATGTGGTCCCTAAATATCCCATGTGTCTCACACAATACGTGCAACTGTAAAATGCAAAATGACGGGCACTCCTGCAATGTGTAATGTGTCCTAAGTACTCCTTTTGTCCCACACAATACATGCAACAATATAATGCAAAATGACGTGCACCCCATGCACAACGTGTAACCGTAAACACTCCAGCTGTCTAACACAATACATGCCGTAGCATAATCCAAAATGATGGCATCCCTGCACAATGCGTAATTTGGTCCATAAATACCCCTTTTGTCTCAGTAGAAAGTAGGGTTCACACAATACATGCAATAGTATAATGCAAAATGACGGGTACCCATGCACAATGCGTAATTTGTTCCCTAAATACCCCATTTGTCGTACACAATACATTCAAGAGTATAATACAAAATGATGGGCATCCCAGCACAATGTGTAATGTGGTCTCGAAATACCCCAGTTGTCTCACACAACTCATGAAAGTGTATAATACAAAATTATGGTCGTCCCTGTACAATGCTGTGAGGGTACCTTAATAGTGAGGTAAATTGGTGACCTTACAGATATACAACGTGTTAGGGTCTGTTGAGGGTGAGTAGGTGTCCCCTGATTGCATGGGCTGCAGGGGAATATAGATTGACAGCTAGAAGCGTAGTAAGCACCACCTTCTAGCCTTGAGCTGCCATTTTCCTAGAGCAGGACTGACTACCATATTCACCGCTTTCCACTAACAGTTTGCAATATTTTATTGTTGCTGACCAAAATGCAAATACAATTCAAGGATGATGGCAGCTTTCTGCATTTGATGAATTGTGCAAGTGCCCCATAATGTGCTGTGTTTGCATCTTTTAATGCTTTTACATAAAATCGCATTGATTTAGAGTAACAATTGTAAAGAAATGGCACTGCATGACTGTACAATTTATAAAAGATATCCAACTATATCAGGTCGGCATGCTTCCTATACATAGAGGATTAAAACATGTTAAAAACACAGGAAGCCACTTTCTACTGTTGAGTACCAGAGAACCAATTGTACTTGTATGTATGACGTATCTTTCAATTTAGCATGTTACGGCGGGATTTCTGATCTATTGTTATAGCTCTAGATCCCAACTCAGGTCGACTAAACCGTTGATACCTGTCATAGAGTAAAAGGCAATCCACTACTAGGTCAATCAGTTAAGGACTTACACCACTCTAAAGAACCACTTACTACGAATAAGTTTTAAAAGTTTATTATAAAGCCAAAGTTAACTGGAGATACAAACATCTCAAAATAAGGTTCAAAAGATATACTGGTATCAATACAAACATAAATTTTCTAAATGCTCTTAGTCGGCAGAAGAATATCACCAAAACCAATTCAAGAATCATCAGAGTTGCAAGAATAGACACAAGCTGTAACTTATGAGTCATTTACAGAAAAGAAGAAAATCCAGATTAGAATGTCCCTACACTAGACTAAGTGACATCCCTACTTAGTAAAATCTTAACCTAAAAAGGTGTCAGCCGTGGTGACTTCCAAAGAAGATCACTCATTTCCCTTAGTCTTCGTTGTGAATCGGTGTCTCGCAGTTATCCTATCTGCCTACCCATCCGCTCTCTTAGGTTCCTCAGACCATCTGCCCTAACTCCACCCAGGGGTGCTGTCCCTAATACACAAATCACATTTACAACAGAAACGCCCTTTAGAGACGCCCCTCAGGTGGTGTTGGTTCTGGCATTTTCCATGCTGATACTCCTCTGGGCCCATCGTTAGCGTTGACCTTGCTTCTCAGGCTCTTCTCCGGCAGGACGGTACCCCCCAGGAAATTCCTGAAGCCTCCTCCAGGCCTGTGCCTGACTCCCTGAACAAAACTCTATTCATCACTCTCTTGATTGGAACCTCCTCGCACCTGCAAACAGACACTTGTACAGTGGGCCCCAAATTCCGGCCTCCACCGTATCTTCTAAGTCGTAAACCATCGAGCAGTCTCTGTAATTTATGCTTAACATGGCCTTCCTCTAACTAACACATGCAGATCAAAAGAAATGAACTTATCTATTCAAGCCTATCAGAATTACATGAAACGGGCCTGTGCACTCTGTAAACCTTTAATTTCTTAGTCTAAACAGTATTCTAACTTATTACACACAATGGTTATATGAAACACTTCTATAAAACATATATTTCAGTTCTATGATCAATAATACTTTGAATTACAACAACATTAAAATCCATATCATGTGAGAGTGTAACAGCATCTTTTCATTCTCTGTGAGCTGCCATGTGGCCTACACATTTCTACGTTTAGCAGTATTACATTCTCCTCTACAACAGCCACATAACATGGGATTTCAACATCATTCTAACATCTCTACACACTTCTACATTAGCTTTTCACACTGATATATGCATTCTATTTTAATTAAACACTCTTATGTATTTTCACTCTATAAATTCGACACTCTTATGTAATCTTTACTAAACTGATACAACCTGCTTGTAAATATGGTGCACTTCTATTTTTTTTTCTTGATTTGCGCTCTCTCAGTTCCCCCCTTTGATGACTTTTAGTAGTCATCACCATCACAACACCATCCCTGAGGTATGAACTGAATCAAACTGAACTCGTTGCAGTACTCTCTCGTTTCATCATCTCTAGAGCCCTCAGACTCCTGTACTGATTATCCTGCATCGTGGCTAATATCCTCTCCTGCTCTCTCATGGATCTCTGCAACCTGTTAGATCTATACCATTGGTACAGCCGCACCAATCCCCACAAGGTGATTATACAAATCACTATTATGATGATAGGTTTCAGTATGTACCAAATGAAACCCTTTCCTAGGTTGGCAAACCAACCTCCAACTTTACCCATTCCCTGACCTACTTTTTCCCACACAGTTACCTGTGTCAAATCCTCAATCTCATGATGAATTTCAGTGATGTTCCGTATATATTTCTCTAGAGGTTTTGAATTGTCTGGAATGTAAGTACAACATTCCTGAACCTTCAAAGCCTTACAGACTCCTCCCTCTTTGGCTAACAGAACGTCTAGAGCAAGTCGGTTCTGAAGAACCATTGCCCTTATCGATTGCATCTCTCCCTCCACCAGCATTAATGATCTAGCAGTACTGGCGGACAACCTATCTACAACTGTTGCCAATCTTCTAATCTTGACATCATTTAGAGCTATCCCTAAAAGAGGAAACATAGCACCAAATACGTCTCCAACTACCTCCTCATAGTTTACATCCCTTCTTCCTCTAGCTTGAGTTCCTCTCTCTATAATTTCCAAATCCTTAGCATGGTATATTTTGGGGAAGACAATTGCTAAATAACATGATCCATACCAATTATTCGGTAGTTTCACGTATGCATTTCTTCCACAAACAAAATATACATTCGGGATCACCTGCATTCCCTTCAAGAAATCCTTGGTATAATATTCTAATTGGAAAGCATGTTCACAATTTACTTCTCCCACAAACACATTCTCATAATAGGTTTTACCCCTATATATACACAGTTTCCCTTTTTTCTCTCGATCTAAAGCTATTGGACCATTACTACCCTTTCTTTGGTGTGACCTTTCTTCCTCGGTCCAATCTGTTTTCCATTGGCCTGAAGCCTTTAAGATCTTCTGTCTCCTGTACCGATCATCCACCTGTCCTATAAACCTTTTCTCAATTTCTGACACTTTACAAGTCAAATTATTTCTTCGGGCATGTGAAGTATTCAACGTTTTCCAAGGAATGAAAAATTTCTTTAATCTATCTTCACTCTTATAATAATCCCACTTGTTCATGTGCTTGTAGTTTGGAACTTCTGGTAAAACAGCATCAAAATTTGAAAAATAATACTCAAAACCATCACGTTCATAAAATATACTAAGCAACAAACTACATGTGATTCCATAAGTCAATGGAAGATGATGATATCTAATACCTTCGTCTACAGAGGCTGGCAATTGCATGCACACATAGGAATTCTTTACCTCCATAGCATCAATATATTCATAAAGCAATTTAGCATATGCATTTGATTTGAAATTTCCCTGTGATTCATCCACATGCAACCTACGAGTCTCTGCTGCTAGTAAAGCTTTATCTTTCTCTGTATTGTTCCCCCTTTGACCAGCAGTAGTAGGTTTCTGTATCGATACAATTTTTGCTTCCTTTGTTGCCTTCTCTTCATTTTCATGTCCCACTACATATGATATAGTAACTACTAAAACTATAAGAAAAATTACTCCCACTAAAAGTGTGCCCACTATGCATTTGGTCTTGCGATTTGGGTTGCCTGCCTCCATGTTCTCAAGACAGTGTAGTTCTGATTTTCTTTCACAATACAAAGTCTCTTTTCTTTGCTTATTCAGTCTTTCCGAACCACACCTGGAAGCTGATAATCCCTTCTGCTAGATCAGTCTTTGAGTTTTATAGCAACAGACAACCCTAGCCCTTCTCCGTCCACTAAATGGGAAGTCCCTAAATTTCTTCTTCTTCCACTCGGCGCTAGGTTATCTTTCAATCTGTTTATTTACAAAGTCTTTAACAATCTGGAATCAGACGTGTTCCAGCGGCTCTAATCACGTATTCTAATATTTCCAAGCGAAGAGTGATCTCCTCGGGTGTTGGCCTCATTGAACAAAAAGTCGGAAATTCTATTCTGTTTAGAACCATTTCTCTTATCCTGCTCAGATAAGGAGGATTGGGGATAGTGAGTGTCAGCAACCCATCGACCTCCACTCCATGTATTAACAACACTACTTCCAATGTTATGATTGGGTCAGTACTGATCAATGTCACTTCCCTCACCCTCCCGGATCTCCGTGCACTGGACATCTGCTGCTAGGTAGGTCCACTCAGGAGTAGCGTATCTTCTGCAGGGCACTCGCACCCTCCTCGATCTTCTCGGACCTTCCTGTTCCTGTCTTTGTGCACCTTCGTCCAGATCCGAGTCTTCAGATATAGGAGCAAGTGTTCTCTCTGGAGTTGGCTTCAAGCGCGGCCCCTTCTTTCTTTCAGGCCAACTAGCTTATCCACGCCTGGTTCTTCTATTTCTTGTCCTCACACTCGGTTCTTGATCATTCTCGTCTTGATCTGTGTCTGAGTCGTATTCACAGCAACTTTCTCCTTCGGTGGCAACTTCAGTTTCACTGTCGTCCTGTCTTTCTTCTTCTGGATCTGTAGCACTCCCAACTTCTTCCGACACCCCCACAGCTTGACTGATCCCCTCTAGTGGTTCGCCGTCCACAGCTGGATTTTCATCTGTGAGAGGAGCTGTTTCTTCTAAGGGTGCTGGAACTCTTCGAGTATGGGAAGCATGAATCCAGTTTGGCAGCCCTCCACACTTTACAGCAGTATTCGTTGTCAGGATTATTTGGTAGGGCCCCTTCCAACGCACGTCTAGGCAGTTCTTCCGGATATGTTTTTTAACAAGCACCCAATCACCAGGGCACAAGTCGTGACATAGGGCTCTTGAAGATGGAACTTCAGCAGCCTGCACCTGAAGAGACACAGAATGAATGACGTCAGAAAGTCCCTTGCAATAATCCAGGATCAGGTCATCTGTAATATTCAACAAAGCTGTTGTTGGAACAGACGGAAGTCTCATTGCCCTCCCCATTAAAACCTCATGTGGAGAGAGACCTGTCCTCCTGTCTGGTGTGCTACGCATACTCATGAGTACCAAGGGCAGAGCATCAGGCCAGCTTAAGGACGTCGATGAACATACTTTGGCTATTCGGGACTTTAGAGTTCCGTTTATCTGCTCCACGATACCTGAAGCCTCTGGTCGATAGCTACAGTGCAACTTCTGATCAATGTTTAATGCAGAGCAAAGCATCTTCACAACTTCACTGTTGAAATGAGTTCCTCTATCTGATTCCAAGGAGGTCGGCACCCCAAAGCGCGGGATCAACTCTCTAAGCAACAACTTTGCAACTGTGAGTGTGTCGCACCTGCGTGTAGGGTATGCTTCGACCCATCTGGAAAATATGCATACAACCACCAGAACATACCTGAGGCGGTTGATTTTTGGCATCTCAATAAAATCTAATTGCATTCGGTTGAAAGGCCCCCCAGACCTCCCAATGTGACTCATTGTAACTGGTGTTCTTTTCCCTACGTTCAATTGCTGACATGTGACACATCTTTGACACACTGTTCTGCTGCAATCCTAAACTTGGGATTATACCAAGTCTGCCTAAATAACCTCAGCATGGCATCTCTTCCTAAGTGTACTGGACCATGTATCTGTCGTGCCATTGGACTCACTAATTCATAAGGTAGTACTGCCCTTCCATCTGCTGAAACCCACAAATCCATTTCACTTTTCACACAGCCTGCTGTTTCCCATGCCTTTTTCTCAGAATCAGGTACGTTCTCTTGCATGTCTTTTAAATCCTCCCAAGTATCAACTGTTTCTAGCATCATGTTTAACTCTGTCTTTTCCTGAGCCCCACCTACTTCCACTTCCGTGAAAGAATAGCGAGCAACTTCGTCTGCATATCGATTACCTTGCGATACAAAATCTGTATTTTTGGTGTGGGCTACACATTTAACGATCGCAATTGCTGCTGGACCTTGTAATGCTTCTAACAACAGTCGCACAAATTCCCCATTTCGAATAGGCGAACCAGAGGAGGTCATGTAACCTCTCTGAGACCACAATTGCTCATAATCATGAACCACACCGAAACCATATTGGCTATCGGTATAAATGGTGACTCTAATTTTGCTACCTGCTAAACAGGCACGTGTCAATGCAATGATTTCTGCTACCTGAGCGGAGTGTACTCCTTCCAGGCAAGCGGCTTCCACAACTCCAGTAATGGTGCAAACAGCATAAGCTGCTCTCAACCGACCAGTATCGTCTCTTAAACATGAGCCATCAACAAAGAAAATTTCATCAGGGTCAGTCAACGGCTCATCCACAATATCTGGTCTTGGCTTGGTGCATAGTTCAGTCACATCAAGGCAATCGTGATCTTCACATTCTTCGCCTTCTATATCATTAGGAAGTGGCATCAATGTAGCAGGATTCAAAACAGAGCACCTCTTAAGGGTCACGTTCTCCGCAGCAAGAATAACTTGCTCGTAGCGCGTGAGCCTATTATTGGTTAAGTGCTGTGTCTTGGTCCTGGTCATTAACAGTTCTACAGAATGAGGTACATACACCACTAATTGGTGTCCCATGACTATATTTTCACACCTTTCAATGCTGACACCTGTTGCAGCAACGGATTTGAGACATCCGGGCAACGCTGCGGCTACCGGATCTAAAGTAGCCGAAAAGTATGCAACTGGTCTACGGGCATTTCCATGAGTTTGTACTAAGACTGACAAAGCACAACCCTCTCTTTCGCAGCAGTAAAGTGAAAATGGTTTTTCGTAATCAGGCATCCCCAAAGCTGGAGCACGGCACAAGTCCTCTCTCAGCTGTAGGAACGACATCAAACAATCCTTGTCCCATGGTACCGGATCACTCACCTCCTTGTGCGTCAGTTGTTGTATGGGTTTTGCTTTCAGGGAAAAGTTAGCTATCCACTGTCGGCAATAACCAACCATTCCTAGGAACATCCTGACTTCTCTCTGTGTCGTAGGCGCATTCATCCTCATTATCGCCTCTATCCTATCTGGTGACACCTTGCGCTTTCCCTTTTCTATCCGGTGACCCAAGTACTGCACTTCTGTCAGACAGTACTGCAATTTGCTCGGAGATACCTTATGCCCATTTTCAGCTAAATGATTCAGCAAGGCGATGGTATCTATCTTACAAGCTTCTTCCGTTCCTGACGCAACAAGTAGGTCGTCTATGTACTGGACCAGAACCGAATTCTGTGGCAGTACAAGACTTTCAAGATTTTTCTTTAATAGCTGGTTGAAAATTGATGGGCTTTCTGTATACCCCTGTGGGATACGACACCATGTTAAGACACGGTTTTCCAGCTTAAAAGCAAAAAGATACTGGCTCTCCTCATCCAATGGAATTGAAAAGAAAGCCTGACAAAGATCTATCACTGTGAACCACTCAGCTTGGAATGGTATCTGAAACAATATCACTGATGGATTCGGTACCACTGGACAACATGAAACAACTATGTTATTAATCTTTCGAAGATCTTGTACTATTCTAAATTTCCCACTAGGTTTCTGCAAACCCATAATCGGGGAGTTGCATGGACTACCCACGATTTCCTTCAGTATTCCCTGTTGAATCATAGAGTCGATTACGGGTTTTATTCCTGCAATCGTCTCCGGGGTCAATTTGTATTGAGGCGTTCTCGGATATTCAACATTTGGTTTTACCATGATCTTCACTGGTTCTACTCCTTTGATCAATCCTATCTCTTCTCCAGTAAAATCCCATACCTCTGATGACACTGTATCTCGTAAGTCCCAAGGAAGCTCCTCCACAGTCAGGGTAGGAGGGATACAGCTCTACGCATATTCTCGAATTTGCAACTTTAAAGGTAGCATCATCGTCTGTAGTCTGTACCTCCACTCCCTGAGGTGTGCAGTATATTGTGCAGTTCAGTTTGCACAATAAGTCTCTTCCTAACAGACACACAGGACAAGAATCACATACTACAAACTGATGTTCATCGGTGTAGTTTCCGATTCTCACTAGCACTGGTTCCGTCAAAGGGTTAGTCATTCTCCTATTTGCGACTCCTACCACTTGAATTGTTTCCCCCGACATTGGTAGATCTGGAATCACTGCCGATCTCAAAGTTGATCGAGTAGCTCCGGTATCTACTAAGAATGTTGTAGGACACCCTGCCACTTCTGCCTCAACAAACGGTCCTCTTTGATCCACCTCTAGAACTGCCCCGAGGGTACAGTCCTCCTCTCTACTTACACGTCGTCCCGTCGATGGATCAACGTAGTAACACTCTTCTTCGTCTATAAAAAGAGGCATTTGTCTATAGATCTTTCCCCCTGTCGTAATCTTTGGTGGCTGCGGGAACTGAGCTCGTGGAGCCGAAGTCCCCCCTTTGGCCACCTTACTCTTTGGCACTGTCACCCCTTGAACTGGAACTTCTTGAACTTCCTCCTCCTCTACTTCTAGTTCTCCGTTTTCAGGGTTATAGGTACACTCGCATTTCCAATGTCCCACCCAGTGACACTGGTGACACGTTGTCGTTTTTTTCAATGTAGCAACGTCTATTCTAGGTCTCGGGTTTTCCTCGTTGTCCTTATTCTGACTATTTGGTTTCCGTGCCATTGTCCCTGTTCCCTGTTGCTGCTGTCCACCCCTTCCAGCCGACTGCATCTGCACCATCATCAGTTTCTCTTTTAGTTTCTTTGCTTTAGAATCTATTTCATCACTGCAATACCTTGCGTATCTCAAAATTTCATCCAATGGTTTGTTTTGCCAACAAATTAAATGTTGCTGAATCATCAAACAAATATCAGATCTCAACCCCAAAATGAACTTTGATACAAACTGTCCTATATCTTTGGGATCCATTACATCTAATCCACTGTATTGTTTGAACATTTTCAACAATCGCTCATAAAACTCATGAACTGTCTCTTTCGGTTCCTGTCTTGTTCGGTCTATTTTTACCCAATCTATATCTTGTGGTGGCACCTTCTCCTTCAGCCATGTCATCACCTTTTCATATTTTAACATTACTCTTTCTGACGGTCCATTAGTACGAGCATCCCTTTCTGGTTCTGCAGTTGGCCATTCAACACTAATCTTGCATGCTATCCACAAGTCTCCTGGGACCACAATGTCGAATAAGGTGTTCAAATCAATCCACAAAACTTTTGAAATCTTGACAAATCTCTCTACCTGCTTGTACCACTCTACGGGAATTTCCCTTAACTTCGGAAATGAGTTGGTAAATGCAGCCAAATCTCCCCTACTCCAGGGCACGTGTACATAACTCCCATTCGCTATTTCTCGCAAAGGGAATGCCTCCATCTGCAGTAGCCTTCCCTCCGGAGACATCACATTCGCTCTCCGCCTAACAGTTCCCTTTTTGGACCACCTCTCTTCCCATTTGTCCAGATCTCTCCATGCTCTTATTCCTGTGATCAGTTCCCTTATGTGTGTTTTTAATCCAGTTGTCCTCCTCTCTTCTAAGTCCTGATCTGAATAATGCAACCTATGGTTACCCTGCAATGCCTTTGTTCTGGACAAATCTACCATATACTTGTCTGCCAGTTCAGACAGTTTCTCATGAGTTGCTCTTGCCTTTCGAGTAATATCCTTTGCTATAAACAGCAGCTCATCTTGTTCGTACATGTCAACCCTTTCTAAAGGCAACGCACCATCTATTATATCGTCCAGGTCAGATTTTAAGCTGGTCACATCGAGTCTTTTGGCTTTTATCACAGCTTTCAGTATGCTATCTCTAGAGAGTCCATTTACATCTCTCCCATCACAGCTCTGAGTCCTATGTCTGGGCTCAGGCGTGTTATGGGGAGTCCTCCCATGCTCCCATCTCTCCAGGTCCCATGCAGTTCCATCCTCTCTGGGTGTATAGTGAAACACTTCTCTATTTCCCATAGTCCCACATTTCCCATTCTGCCTGGTTTCGCTAGGTGCATGGTAAGACATTCCATTATTCCCCATGCCTTCGCAATTTGCCTGTGATCTCTAATCAATCGACGCATGGCAAGATCCTTCGCGGTTCCCCATATTCCCACGATCCCAGTGCTGTACGTTATCATCAGGTGCGTGGAGAGTGCACTTAAACCTATCCCTGTACTCTTGTGTCCTTTGGTCTCCCTCACTTTGAATGAGACGAGACGTCTCTCCACACTCCGTACTTCTACCTTTTCGCTCCTGCCCATTTCCACCGTCAATATGACGTGTAACTCCTCTACTCTCCTGAATTTTCCCGTCCCACTCCTGACTGCTTTCGCTAGCCCCGCAGTGAGATAATATCCCGTTGCCTCGACTTCTCCATTCAACTTCTGCTCTTGACCTGTTGCTCGGTGCTTCTGTGGACCTATCCCATTCCTTCAAGTCAGCCCTCAACTCTTTATAGGATTTCGGCCGTGGTCCCCTCAGGTCCATCGGTCCTCTCTGACCCCCCTGTTCTGTTACGGGATCCACTGCTGAATCCAATGGGGTGCTTCACGTTATCGATCCTGGCAATTGCCTCCAGGCATTTGTCGTGTTATTCCTTCTTTCCATCTCAACTCTTTCTCTGTCTAGCCGTACCTGTTCTTCCTCTCTCCCTTTCTCTGGGTGATAAACCGACACTATAGGACCTATGGTAACGGGTACTTGAAGAGCATCTGGCAATCCATAGGACTCAACCCTCTCTGTCGCTGGCATCTTCTGCACCACAACCCTTCCGACTACTCTCTGTACAGGACTATGTTGAGATGTCTCCTCACCTTTGGTGGGTACCCAATTCGTTATAGGGAGTGGCCTATTCCCTTCTATGTCAACCCTATCTTCCCTTGGGAACTCAGTACCTTCTATCTCCCTATTGTCCGGAGGCGGTCTATCTATCAACAACCTATTTATTAGGCCATCCTCCGACTCGCTCTCCTCATCCTCTTCTATGGGTCTCTTTTCTCCTGTAACCTCTCTCACTGGGTACAACTTATCCACTTCGATCGTCTGTACCCTCCATTTCTTGGCTTCCGCATCCCATTTGGCATCTTGCACTGCCCTTACTGATCGCCTTACCCTTTCCTGGCGTCTGTTCTGATTCCTGTCGTGCGCCGCCCTAATCCATGCATTAAGGGCCTCAAACTGTGTTGGTCTAGGCAAAGGTCTCAATGAGGACATAACTTATTTCAGCTGATGCAGCACTTCTAGTCTAAACGTTCCGTATTTCGGAAAAGTCAGTTCCTCATTCCCCTCTGTAATCTAACTCCAAGTATCAAGCCACAGTATAGTATGCAACTCAACATTCGTTGCCATATAGTGAGCTGGTGTACCCTCTGGCGGTGCCTCTTCCCCGTAATAAGATTCTCTTCTTTTTCTCTTAAAGATCGCTCTCAAACATTTAAAACACTTCATGTTCAAAATCTACAATATTTCTATTTTCTCCGCGTTCGTTTACTTCCTGATGACAATCCACCAATCCCAGTGCGGTTCTCGCTAACCGGCCTATCACAGCGCGGCTTCACACCAACCGGCCTATCACAGCGCGGCTCTCGCTGACGTCACACTAACCGGCCTATCACAGCGCGGCTCTCGCTGACGTCATTCGTCTCCCCTTCGCCGCAGTTCCCCTCCTTTCTCAGCTCGTCTCCCGGTCATGCATGCGTCCCATTCATACTCTGAAAAATGATTACTTCCGACCAAGCGATCACTTTCCTTGACTGTACGCCCACAGTCTAACTGTAATTGTCACCTTAACTGACAAAATGTCTTTCCGTGTACGTCCAGACAATCGCCTTAACTGATAGGTTACTTACACATGGTAACTTTCGACCTGCGTCCGTTACCCACACACTCACTCTTGCGTTCCCCCTATCTCGGTCCTGCGGGCGATCAATGGTACCTCATGACCCCCTTTACTCTGGTCGACAACTAAGCTGGATGTTCGATACACCCGAACCACTTAAGCTCTTCCCCGAACTTAAGATTTTCCCAGTTTGCCAGGTTGCGCGCGCTCACAACCCTCTCTCAATCACACTACAGGCATTCAACTCCGCATGACATTACAATACAGATACAACACAAAACACCGCAATCTGTCAACGCATGACCCTTGTTATACTCACTCTCGTCCGACCCTGCTGCTTTTCTCTCGCACCGTCAGCACCTTCTTCGGCAGGCGATTCTTCCGCTGCTCATCTCTCGATCTCTAGGGACCTTGGGGTAATCTTAACCTAGTCTAGATCACCTTCCTCTAGAAGGTAACCATCCTTTTCTGCTACCAACTGTTATGGCGGGATTTCTGATCTATTGTTATAGCTCTAGATCCCAACTCAGGTCGACTAAACCGTTGATACCTGTCATAGAGTAAAAGGCAATCCACTACTAGGTCAATCAGTTAAGGACTTACACCACTCTAAAGAACCACTTACTACGAATAAGTTTTAAAAGTTTATTATAAAGCCAAAGTTAACTGGAGATACAAACATCTCAAAATAAGGTTCAAAAGATATACTGGTATCAATACAAACATAAATTTTCTAAATGCTCTTAGTCGGCAGAAGAATATCACCAAAACCAATTCAAGAATCATCAGAGTTGCAAGAATAGACACAAGCTGTAACTTATGAGTCATTTACAGAAAAGAAGAAAATCCAGATTAGAATGTCCCTACACTAGACTAAGTGACATCCCTACTTAGTAAAATCTTAACCTAAAAAGGTGTCAGCCGTGGTGACTTCCAAAGAAGATCACTCATTTCCCTTAGTCTTCGTTGTGAATCGGTGTCTCGCAGTTATCCTATCTGCCTACCCATCCGCTCTCTTAGGTTCCTCAGACCATCTGCCCTAACTCCACCCAGGGGTGCTGTCCCTAATACACAAATCACATTTACAACAGAAACGCCCTTTAGAGACGCCCCTCACGTGGTAA
Organism: Lissotriton helveticus; assembly: GCF_964261635.1. Lineage (NCBI taxonomy): Eukaryota > Metazoa > Chordata > Amphibia > Caudata > Salamandridae > Lissotriton > Lissotriton helveticus. Next base: position 2,061,777,034 of record NC_136059.1, on the reverse strand, counting down.
TGGTTCTGGCATTTTCCATGCTGATACTCCTCTGGGCCCATCGTTAGCGTTGACCTTGCTTCTCAGGCTCTTCTCCGGCAGGACGGTACCCCCCCAGGAAATTCCTGAAGCCTCCTCCAGGCCTGTGCCTGACTCCCTGAACAAAACTCTATTCATCACTCTCTTGATTGGAACCTCCTCGCACCTGCAAACAGACACTTGTACAGTGGGCCCCAAATTCCGGCCTCCACCGTATCTTCTAAGTCGTAAACCATCGAGCAGTCTCTGCAATTTATGCTTAACATGGCCTTCCTCTAACTAACACATGCAGATCAAAAGAAATGAACTTATCTATTCAAGCCTATTAGAATTACATGAAACGGGCCTGTGCACTCTGTAAACCTTTAATTTCTTAGTCTAAACAGTATTCTAACTTATTACACACAATGGTTATATGAAACACTTCTATAAAACATATATTTCAGTTCTATGATCAATAATACTTTGAATTACAACAACATTAAAATCCATATCATGTGAGAGTGTAACAGCATCTTTTCATTCTCTGTGAGCTGCCATGTGGCCTACACATTTCTACGTTTAGCAGTATTACATTCTCCTCTACAACAGCCACATAACATGGGATTTCAACATCATTCTAACATCTCTACACACTTCTACATTAGCTTTTCACACTGATATATGCATTCTATTTTAATTAAACACTCTTATGTATTTTCACTCTATAAATTCCACACTCTTATGTAATTGTTACTAAACTGATACAACGTGCTTGTAAATATGGTGCACTTCTATTTTTTTTTTTCTTGATTTGCGCTCTCTCAAGCATATGCCTTGCTTTTTTTAAAACCACTGAACATTTTCTTTGAATCTAAAACACTCACTTTTTCTTTTCAAGGCAACTTCACTAACCATTGGCAAATCCGATAAGTCTGTTCTGCATCTCGAGCTCCGATTTAAATATATTAAACCCCTGCTAAAGTGAAAAAAACAAAAACATTGCTTTCTGCAAACATTGCATCCATGAGATAAAGAATTTACTGGGAATGTTCAGTGTACTTTGAGATTTACAATACTCCTTTATGCATTGCTCCGCAGCACTGTATGGGAGGGAGAATGATAACACCAATAGCATAAGATGAGAGAGTTATATTTCTCTGTGTGGAGCCAGACCACACTCTGTAGTGCTACCATGGGCACTGTTATTTATCGGCAGATTCTGGTGTTTAATGCACCAAAATCCAAATGTTAAAGTAAAGACCTCTGCTTTTTCCCGGTTTCATTTCGGTAGGATTGACCAGCCGAAATTTAACAAAGGTTGAGGTATTTAATGTTAATGTTAACCCCTTCCATGCATTCATCGGCCAACGGCCGTCGCGAGCACTACCTCCGTAGTGCTGCGCACGTCCATTGGCCGACGCGGCCCCGCCAACTCCACTAAACCGCTGCGCCATAGTGGCAATGGTTAAGCGGTTAATGTTATTGATATTTCTAAAGCGCAAACTGCTACCCACAGTGGTCCTGGTGCTGCATGAAGTCCTACCTGGGTCCAAAGGCGAGAAAGGGGAAATTACCCAGATATTGAGCCTAGTCAGCAAAGAGCCAATTCTTCAAAGCCTTTCTAGAGGCCAGTAAGCTTGGCTAGGCTCTAAGATGAATCAGGAGGCCATTCCATGCCTTAGCAGCCCCAACCACAAAGCTTCTTCCTCCCCAGTTCGCTTTTTTTACAAAAGGTACCGCCATCAGTTTAGCATCTGAAGAGCGTAAACATCTAGTTGGTGTGTACCATTGGAATTGCTTTTTGAGATGGTTGGGTCCAGTTCTATAAAGTGCCTTGTGTACTGTACACTGAGCCTTAAACTGTACAAGTTTTTGCACTGGCAACCAGTGGAGACTTCTGATTTCTGCTGAAATGGAGGCGTGTTTGGGAGTGCCAGTCAGCAATCTGGCTGCTGCTTTCTGCAGGAGTTGCAATTTGTTCATTAGTCCTTCCTGGATCTTGACATATAAACTGTTGCAATAATCCAGTCTGGACATTACTAGAGCTGTGATGATTAACTGATGACTATCTTTGGGCAGGACTGGCCAGATTTTCTTACAGGCTTTTAGACTGTAGAAGGTGGAAAAGACCACTGCATTCACCTGATCCTTGAGGCTGTTTGTTGTCTATTCAGACTCCCAAGTTTTTTGCCTTTTTGACAGGAGTGGGGAGGGGACCTAGTGTTTCTGGCCACCATTCCGGGGTCCAGAATTTGACATCATTACCGAATAAAACCACATCTGTCTTCTTAGAATTCAGTTTGAGACAGTTTTGGGCCATCCAGTTACCTACTGCTATCATGCAGTCATGAAATCTGAATGCTGTTCCCTGCAATTCTCCTGGCCTTAGTGACACCACAATTTGGGTGTCGTCTGCATGTGAGGTCAAATTGAAACCAAATGTTTCAATCAAGGGGGCCAGAAGCGACACATAGATGTTAAAAAGTGTCAGGCTTAATGATGACCCCTGGGGGACCCCACAAGGTAGAGAGTATGGTTGTGGTAGCAAATTCCCCTAGGGTGACTGTCTGTCATCTGTCTGACAGAAATGATTTCAGTAGTCTCCACGCCAGACCCTGTACTCCGATCTCTCGCAGCCGGTCCATCAGCAAAGCATGATGGACCGTATCAAAGGCCGCAGAGAGATCCAACATAATCATGGCTGCTTTTCCTCCCTGACCTATGATGGCCCCGATCCCTTCGGTCAATTTGAGAAGTGCAGTTTCCGTACTATGGCCATTACGAAAGCCATATTGTGTCTAATACCAGAGCTTTTTCCATGAAGGAGCTAGGTTGCTCATTCATAATCTTCTCTGCAATCCATCTGCAAACATGGAATTTATAAGAGAGGTCAGAGTGGAAACAACAGGCTCCGCTGCTTGTTTTAAAAATGAGACTGGACATGGGTCAGAGGGAGAGCCCGTTTTCACTTTCAACAGAGCATTAGAGATGTCTATGGTGGTGATTCCAGCAAATTTGATTAACTGTGATCCGAGATTAAATCCTGTCTCAGCATCAAGAGGATATTTAGTGGAAGTTTTGATCTCTGTATTAGTGAAGGATGAAAAGATGGCATCAACTTTTTCAATGTTCTGCTAGTTATCGGATGCATTAAATACCTACCAACTCGTATTTTCAATCCCGGTGCAAGCAAACAGCGGTTTGCGCACAGGTCGGAAAACACCAACCAACCTGTAATTAGGCCCTTAGTATATTTTAAAACATTGGTTATAATAGGCCATGCAGACAGGTGCAATGTCAAGCCAGATCCAAAACTGTCCGAGACTTACTTCACCAATTGACACTATATGATCATACATAACTTGAGAATGCCATGTCAAATTCCTGTTTCAACGACATAGAGAAATTATTATTATAACACTGTCATTTGGTGTATACAGGAAAGACTCATGCATATCAGCCATACTCAAGATGCTGATGTGGCGCACACAACCATTTGATATATTAACAATTTGTTATTTTCTTATACCACTTATCTCATTTCTAAGTGGTGTAAAGAACAGATGTAACTCTAACCCCATTTATATTAAACTCGCTGACCCTGAAAGGACAGAAGGATGGAGGTGAGGAGTTCAGAGCTCACATTCAAACAGAAGACTTCCACACAGTGCTAAATTTGAGCCTGTGGTTTCTGGTGCTCAGCACCACAATTAATTCTCACCACCTGCAGTTATGGCAGTTTGCCACATGGTGGTGCTGTTTATTTTAATTAGCGATGAGCACAACAACAGTTGTTCCTAAATTCAATATGCATTGATAATGAAAAATACCTGCTTTGCAAGCTATTTTAATAGTTTGGGGGGCCTGGAAATTTCTGAAATGTCACACTTGTATGAGTATAATTGTGTGTGATTGTATTTGCGTTTGTATTGTCATTGGCAGCGCTGGCAGGGGCGATGGCTATTGGGTGGGCCTTTTTATTTTTATAAATTAAGCACTGCTTTCTCATCACCTGTGGCTCACTGAGCTATCTCGCTAGTGAAAACGGAACATTCTCCTGCTGCAGGGAGCAAGAAAATCAACTGTATAATGACCATTTGCCAGCTCTCCAAGTTAGTGGTGTTAACTGCCCCCTCAGCAGCTACCACTGTTTCATTTAAAGCTACAGATTTCTTAATGTGTAAAAAAGAAAGTCGTTTTTCCCAGAACGGATTTTCTAAAATGTTATTTAAATTGCTTTTTTAGAGTGGCTCTTGTATTAATGAGGTGTAAGTGAATAGAGCTGTGAACATAACAGCCATAAAGGCTAATAATACAAATACCTCGGGCTCTACTAAATCCTACAAGCTGCCAAGACCCTCTTAAGAGATTTATAGGAGGAGAAAAAACAGAGGGCACATTTCCAAAACGTGATTTGCTTTCCCAAGGGTATAACCTACATCTGCGATTCTTCTTTTATTGAGTGTTTTGGGCTATGTCCATGAACTGTGAGGTTCTACTGGAACTAAGAATCCATTCACAGCGGACAAAAAATATAATGGTAAAGTCACGGAAAAGAATCCAAACGTGAGGAGGGTTGCCTTTTTCACTTCCAAGGACCCAAACATGGCTCTCACTGGAGCCCAAACAAAGTAATGAAAGAGCTAAAGCCCCGTTGGGAACTTCATTTGCCAATGTTTTCTACAGGGCTCACTTTCTCGTATATGGATTTTGAACATCTATGGAATAGTCATCGAGAAATGTTCAGTTGATTCCAGCAGCATTTTGGAATTAGTGTTTAGTGAGACACTGTCTAATAGTTTAAATTGTCACTTTTTTAATCAGTAATTTGTTACTTACCTTTCAGCTTTAAAGGTATGATCATTCTCACAAACCTTGGTTTTTCTAGCAAATGAACAGGCATATAACAGATACATTATTAATATTGTGAACGTGCGTAAATTGCGCACTATTCATAAAAGTAAAGAGACAAGTCATCGATGTGTGCATGGGATATCGGGGTACTAACTGTAGTTCGGACATGCGTACATTTTGCACATGAATGTTTTGATTTGTAATAGAAAGTGGACTTATCAGCAGTATATCAGATGTTCAACTACAAACATGCACCATTCATTACGTAACAAAAAATAAAGTTGTAATTTATTGAGCATTTATAATCAGTCAGGGCTGCACCTAACTCACATTCATATGGCATAATTCCACCAATCCGTCCATTATATTCTAACACTGTATAGGGATGGGACCCATTCTTCCTAGATGTATTGCACAAGGAAAGTAGGTGTAAGTCATATTTGTGAATATCTTGAATTCAAGCATAGGTATTTAATGTGTATATGATGCAGTATGCTTACTTTACCGCTAACTCAACCACACAGAAAGAAATATCTGAACCAATGGGTCCTAACCACTGGAAATTCTTTTTGGTGATACTTATTTCATCAACTTAGCCAGTCTTTACGTTTGCAGAGGAGTACTAAACATATACAAAGCATTGCCCACAAAAGAGCACCCTGTACAAGCATTTCGACCTCTCTGGGACTCATCAGTGAGGTGCAACTTATGTTTCAGATACACATGAAACTCAGAACCCACATCTGTATAAGTTCCTCCCACTTAAGTGTTGAGTACATAAAGAGTGATAGATTAGAAATCCAGTGAGACACCAAAAAGTGATTAATGGAAATGGTTAAGTCAGTGTTATTGAATCTCTGGGATTTCGTCTATCCAGCATTCCTTTCCATTTGTTTGTCTAATGTTTTGCATTTGAGATGGTGCCTTGACATATGGGCCATGCATCAAAGAAGTAGTCCAGCCATTTCGACTCTGCATGGGAACAAAAGTTACCAAACATGCATTTCACCCTCTTTGAGTTTCATCAGGGCACCTGAGGAAGTGGACACTGAAGGTTAGAGTAGGGCAGGTGCCAGCTATTATATGATGGAAGCTGGTTCGGCAAGTTGATTTGGATATAGATAAGTGTCTCTTCTGTCTAATGGGACCACTGACCATTTTTGCACTTTATTATAACTTGCTCTTGTAGTGCTGCTAGTACGAGATCATTGTTGCTACGGACCTTTAGATTCACTCAGTTCCGTCATACAAAGGGTCGAATGCAAGTAATTTTAGGATGTGACAATATACCTTTGTATTATGCAGTAGGGAAATTCTTGTCCTTCATTTACGATCAGTTAATTAAGTAGAAAGGCTAGCGCATTAAGGGTATGGACTGGATATATTGAGGTTGGTATGTTTAATTTATACTCTCAGTACAAAAAAACGGTATTTAACAGTATTTTGTATAAAAACACTTTTATTTTACACTCTTATTGCTTTATTTTGCACATGGATAGCATTAATAGCATTTTTGCACATTAATTATTGATCGTTTTTAGTATGGATAGGTCTATTGTCTGTTTTGACTAAGTGTTCATGGTCTAAAGTTGATTGCAGAATTATAATTCCTCCTGCATTATCATTGATTATTCATCAATATAAGAAATTTTTCTCTGTCTATGGTGACTTGTTTATTCAATGTCTATTTTGCTCACTTGCTCAAAGAGATAAAATAATCGTATTTATAATTCTACTAATCTAGTTAGCACCTTAGTGGATTGTATTTTGCACAAAGATAATGTTAACCCTGTTTGGAAATAAGTTTGAAGAAATATTCCCACAGAAAGGTGTTTAAGGTCTGTTGATTTATTATGGATAGGAAATAGGAGAGATTGTAATGTTTTTTTAGATATTGATCAGGTAGCGGGTAAAATGAACATTTGTTGATTTTAAATGCTATTATGCGAGTTGATAAAGTACGCTAGTAATTATTTTTTTATTGTAAAAGTATAAGTTTTAACATGATTGGTGGTTTTTTTTATTACGTGTGTGCATGAACTGTTTGTATTGCCTTTTTAGGCATGATATCAAAACGTCAGTAAAACTGAAACAGTAATCAGTGAACCTGAATTTATGGGTTTTAAATGTTTTATAGGTTTGCAATATTAATGAAAGTCTATGGAAAATTGCATCGTTTTTCATTTTTTTTGATTCAGGACATCTTTATAAAATACATGATTTGTCTGAGTGTTTAAAATATCCTTGTTTGCCACTAAAATTGTTCTGCCGAGATGAGTTTAGCAAAAATGTCACTCACTTCTTATATGAGCAGTCACCACCGAAGTCCTGTCAGGTGAAAATTGCCAATGCAAAACTGTGCGCTATGGTTAATACGTAGGCCAAATTTGGCACACAAAAATGAAAATCCTAGTTATTACTCATTTTTTTAGTGCGATAGTCATAAACGTGGCCAAAAACACACCGGATACCCAGCACAAATATTTTCAATGAGTGAACACAAAAACTTGCCTTTGTCTTCAGTCTTGTTTTGCAAATCAATTCTATTGTTAAAAGAGAAGCTCTTCAAAAAGTAAACTTACGGAGAAATGTTCTGCATATATTTTCAAGTTTGTATTAAAAAAGAAACTAGGTCAGCAGTCTCAATTACACGCTAGAGGTGTGTTTAGTTATTTGGCTATGTGGGAAAAAAGTTCAAAGGCGAGAAACTGCAATTTTCTCGAATGGTGAGAATCTGGAACTTCGCAAAACGTTCTAGTCCAATAGAAATCTTTGCCCAACTTTAGGTGAAAAACATTATCTAGGTTCTGCCTGTGTTCTATACTTATTCCTGTACCATTTGCAATCAGTGTTCACATATTTCAATGACTTACAACTCATATACTCTTGTCAAGTAAAAACAGTTTGTCCCAGTGGCCTACCTGAATTTCCTCCAAGGAGGACTAAAACAAATCACTGCCCGTGAATTCTACAGCCATGTGTTCATGATTTGTAAAGAGCACGTCTCAGCTTCAGTAACTAAATTAAAAGGGTGCCTCTGGGGATTCTGTGTTGAGGCCTTTTTGCCACCAAATTCTATCTAGAGGGAAGCATGAGCTTGACATTATTTTTCAGATTTATATAGCGCGAACTTGGACCACGGATATCGGAGCGCTTTACAAAAGAGCCAGTTACACCTTTTTTTAGGCAGTCGATAGGGGCACGTATCATTCAACGTAAGCCACACTGAACAACTGTTTGCGTTTTAATTTTGAATCGCTCCCTTTCAAGAAATATGTGACGTACGCGTCTTTTTGATTGGTCCAGGTGCTGGAACCTCTAGTTCATTTAGGAAATATCTGTCAAATAAGCAGCGAGAAAAAAAGGCACGTTCCACTGTCGGGTTCCATATTTTGCAGGCATTTCTAAACAAACGTGTTATCTTCCCAGAGCATGAGTGAGCACATTGCGGCGCAGGAGCTGACCCCGGTTCTCTCTCCACCGGGCCCTCCGCGAAAGGACAGGGCCAGGAAGCGGTCAGCCGACAGGGACACAATTAACGGAAGCGCAGCAGCAGAGGCTTGGCTGATAACGGGCTGCGCGGAGGCAGTGAGCCGATCTAGTCCATCGTCCAGCTGTTCACGCCAAGGTAACAACGAGATTCTGCTGACACCAGCAAAACGAGGCTGGTGTTCGGCATAGCTGGCACGCAAACATTGCCATAGAAACCACCACAGCGGCGCTCGCGAGGCTGTGTCACTTCGCTACATTCATTAATATATGCTGGAATCCCAACAATGCATCCTGTATTCCTGTTGACGGATATTTGACCTTGCATTAATGTTTTTGGCATTCTTTAGCGTGCCTTGTTGACTTGACCAAATGACTGTGAAAAATGGTGGTGAGTGTACAATGCTCAAAACATGTATAAGAGCCTTGAAAGAGATTTGTTAAATCCATACTGTGGCTAATACCATCATTTACCGTCAGGCAGAAGCGGCAAAGTACATGCATGGGACCTTTAGACATGGGCACACATGCCCACTGTTGCCCAACTGGAGTGGAAGCATAGGGGCTACCCTCCTGAACAGAGCAGGGACTTTGGTGCAGTGGTATTTGTGACTACCTGATGTCTGATGGCAATCTCATGTGCCCACGAAGTACAAGTGGGAAGAGCATTCTAGATGTAACGCCTGCCTGATTTGCAGCACTGCATACACATGCACAGCCCATCTGCCATTGACCAAGTGTTCAGGCTTCAGATGATCTATTGGAAATCCATTATTCTGGAGAAGGGCAGGTTATATGTGGTATTTGTAGACCTCAGATCTGCATTTGACTTGGTTCCTAGAAACAAACTGTGGAATGTGCTTGCTGACCTTGGTATCCTTACATATCTACGCCCAGTTATTGAGAGACTGCATGAGCAGAATTTTGCTCATGTTCGATGTGGACTGTTAGAACTTACAGACCCCTTCCCCGTGAGTAGGGCCATTAGACAAGGATGTGTCCCTGCACCAACCCTTTTCACTCTGTATAATAATGATTTGGTTGCTTGCCTCAATACCTGTGACAATGATGCCTCAAGTTGGCTAACATGAGGGTTCCGTCCCTCAGGTTCGCGGATGATACCTTTCTTTTATCCAAGTCGTCAATGGGGAGTCAGAAAACCCTGGATGCATTCATCAATCATACCATTTGTATAGCGCGCTACTCACCCGGAAGGGTCGCAAGGCGCTTTGGAGAGGGGTCCGCTACTGCTCAAACAGCCAGGTCTTGAGTTGTTTCCTGAAGGCCAGATGGTCCTGTGTCAGCCGGAGGTGGATGGGGAGGGAGTTCCATGTCTTGGCTGCCAGGTAGGAGAAGGATCTTCCTCCGGCGATGGCTCTTCGGATGCGTGGTACGGCGGCGAGGGCGAGGCTTGTAGAACGTAGCTGGCGGGTGGGCGTGTAGAAGGTCAGGCGGACGTTGAGGTACTTGGGGCCCAGGTCGTGGAGAGACTTGTGTGCGTGGGTAAGGAGCCTGAACATGATCCTTTTGCTGACGGGGAGCCAGTGCAGATCCCTCAGGTGGCCGGAGATGTGGCTGCGTCGGGGATGTCCAGGATGAGTCGGGCGGAGGCGTTCTGTATGCGCTGGAGTCTTTTCTGTAGTTTGGCTGTGGTTCCCGCGTAGAGGGTGTTCCCGTAGTCCAGTCGGCTGGTGACGAGGGCCTGGGTGACCGTCTTCCTGGTTTCGGTCGGGATCCATCGGAAGATCTGTCGGAGCATGCGCAGGGTGTTGAAGCACGATGAGGAGACGGCGTTGACTTGTCTGGTCATCGAGAGGGAAGAGTCCAGGATGAAGCCCAGGTTGCGTGCGTGGTCGGTTGGCTTGGGAACGGTGCCCAGGGCGGGGGGCCACCAGGAGTCGTCCCAGGCGGAGGGCAATGGTCCCAGGATGAGGACTTCGTCTTGTCTGAGTTCAGTTTCAGGCGGCTGTTCTTCATCCATTCGGCGACGTTTTTCATCCCTTCGTGCAGGCTTGTTCTGGCGGTGGCGGGGTCTCTGGTGAGGGAGAGGATCAGTTGGGTGTCGTCGGCGTAGGAGATGATGTTGAGGTTGTGCTGGCGTGCGATGGTTGCAAGAGGTCTCATGTAGACTTTGAAGAGGGTGGGGCTGAGTGATGATCCTTGTGGTACGCCGCAGATGACTTCGGTGGCCTCGGATCGGAACGGGGGGAGGCGGACTCTCTGTGTTCTTCCGGCGAGGAACGAGATGATCCACTCCAGTCCCTTCTCTTGGATCCCGATGTTGCTGAGGCGTTGGACTAGAGTGCGGTGGCAGACGGTGTCGAACGCTGCAGAGAGGTCCAGGAGGATGAGGGCCGCTGTTTCCCTGTTGTCGAGCAGGGTTCTGATGTCGTCGGTGGCTGCGATGAGGGCGGTCTCGGTGCTGTGGTTGGCTCGGAAACCGGACTGCGAGGGGTCGAGGGATCCGTTTGTCTCGAGGAAGGCAGCAAGCTGTCTGTTGACGGTCTTCTCGATGACTTTGGCAGGAAAAGGGAGGAGCGAGATGGGGCGGAAGTTCTTGAGGTCGGTGGGGTCTGCTGTTGGTTTCTTCAGTAGGGCGTTGAGCTCGGCATGCTTCCAGCTCTCCGGAAAGGTGGCGGTGTTGAAGGAGGCGTTGATGACATCCCGGAGTTTGGGTGCGATGATGGAGTCAGCCTTGTTGAAGATGTGATGGGGGCAGGGGTCGGTTGAAGATCCGGAGTGGATGGTGTTCATCGTGCGGGCTGTATCTTCGGTGGTCACCGTGGTCCAGGTGCGGAGGGTGGCTGTGGGGGGCGTTGGTTCGACGGTTGGGTGCGTGGGTGGTGCGTCAAAGCTGTTGTGGATGTCGGTGATCTTGCGGTGGAAGAACGAGGCGAGAGAGTCGAAGAGATCCTGTGAAGGAGTGATGTCGTTGTTGCCGGTGCTGGGGTTGGAGAACTCCTTGACGATGCTGAAGAGCTCCTTGCTGTCGTGGGCGTTGTTGTCCAGTCGTTCTTTCAGTGATTTCTTCTTGGTGGTGCGGATGAGCTGGTGGTGCTTGCGGGTGGCGTCTTTGAGGGCGGTCATGTTGTCTGTGGTTTGGTCGAGGAGCCAGGCTTTCTCGAGGGTGCGGCAGTTCTTCTTGGAGTCCTTGAGGTCTTCGGTGAACCAGGAGGCCTTCTTGCTTCTGGGTCTGCTAGGGGGTTTCTTCAGTGGTGCGAGGTCGTCGGCGCAGGCGGTCAGCCACTGTGTGAGGTTGCTGGCTGCTTTGTTGGGGTCCGTTGTGCTGGCGGGTGGGTTCTGGCTGAGGCAGGTGGTGAGCTGGTCGGTGGTGATCTTACTCCAGCTTCTGTGGGGAGCCTGAAGCGGGTGGTGGTGGGTCGTGGTTCTTCTGAAGCTGAAGTGGACGCAGCTGTGGTCGGTCCAGTGAAGTCCGGTGGAGTGGCTGAAGGTGATGTGCTTGCTGGATGAGAAGACGGGGTCAAGCGTGTGGCCGGCGTAGTGGGTGGGGGTGTTGACCAGTTGTTTGAGCCCGAGGTTGGCGAGGTTGTCCAGCAGGGCGGCAGTGTTGCGGTCCTTGTTGTTCTCCAGGTGGAAGTTGAGGTCCCCTAGGAGAATGTAGTCAGCGGAGCGGAGGGCGTGCGGGCTGATGAAGTCCGTGATGTCGTCGCTGAATTGTGTACGTGGTCCAGGGGGCCTGTAGACGAGGGTGCCTCTGAGGGTCGTCTTTGGGTCGGTGTGTATCTGGAAGTGGAGATACTCGGCGGCGGTGAAGGTGTCGTCGGAGTCGGTTGTGATGCGGATGGTGTTCTTGTGTAAGATGGCGATGCCTCCTCCCGTCTGGTTGACGCGGTCTCTCCGGATGATCTTGTATCCGTCTGGGATGGCGATGGCGATGTTGGGCGCTGAGGAGGCGTTCATCCAGGTTTCCGTGAGGAAGGCGAAGTCTGGTGAGGTTGTGTCGAGCAGGTTCCAAAGTTCGATGGCGTGTCTGTGGATGGAGCGGGTGTTGAGCAGGATGCACTTGAGGTGGCTGTTGTTGGTGCTTGGCTTGGTGGCTGCGGTGCAGGTCCGGAGGCAGGTGAACTTGCAGGCTTGACAGGTGAAGGGTCCTAGGGTGCGTCTCGGGGTCGCTCGGTGGCAGGCTCTTGGTCGGTCGGGTTTGAGTGCGATGAGGGTGGCGGCATCGTAGGTCCGTTGTGTGGGCTGGCATCCTCGGGGGCCAGGGGTCCTGGCGCTGGGCGCGGTCCAGGCGCAGACGGGCTTGCCTTTGGCGCACAATCGGCGCACCCGCTGCGCGTGCGTGGGGGCGTCATAAGAAGGGAGCCGGGAGGGAGGGTCCGCTGGGTGGCGGGAGCGGGGGGGCCAATCGGCTGGCGGGGGCGGGGCCGCAGGGAGGCAGCGGCGGGAAAGAGGAGTGCGGGCGGCTCAGCGGCGGCTGGGTCGCCTGCAACGGCAGGCAGGTAGGCAGGAGCAGGAGGAGCGTGGGGGCGACCAGGCCAGCAGGTTCTCCAGTAGTTCAGTTGTATTCTAATCAAGAGCTGGCTATGGCCCTATATGGTGCCGAGCTTTGGGGCACAAGGTCACTAAAACATTAGAAACAGTGGAAAAATCATTTTTTGAGGCAAGTGCTGTGCCTCCCAGTTAGTATCCCTTTGATCCCATTAAGGTTTAATGTAGGACTTAAGCCAATCTCTGAAAAAATTGCAGGCAGACCTGTATTATTTTGGAGGACACCTTGGACCACATCGGAATTGTCACACTCTTGTCGTGGGCTGGAGGAAATACTCAGCTACCCCAGGGCAGGGAATCTCTCCTGGATTAAATATGTAAGAGAGACCCTTTTGAGCATGGATCTTGTTAAACTGTGGGAAGATCTAGGGGGGTTGGGTCTGCACACCAGCAAATTAGAGCTTAAAAGGTGGTTCATCACTTTTAAGTTAGATCTGTTGCTATCATCACAGGCCCTGGGTACATTAATCCGGCGCATTCATGTCGGTCAAGTATTCTTATTTTGCAGAATTTTTTCTTGACGAGGTAGTTCCAAGTCTGGCAAGGAAATTGCATGTACAATTGAGGCATGGAACTCTACCACTTCGTACCTTTGCGTCAACATGGGTGGATTCTACTGGTCTGGAAGAGTTAGCTTGTCCTTCTTGTGGTTATATCAAGGAAACTGTGGCCCATATGTTTTTTTTCTGCCAGGTGTATAGTAGGGTTAGGGGTAAATGGCCGATCCCTCTCTGTAAGAACCTAGGTTTCACCCAGCATGCCCCAGCATGTAGAATTTTGCAAACAGGTACTAGTAAACCCATTGCTGTTGCAAATCAAGGTACCTATTAGCAGTGTGGTTTACTAGGAGGACATTTCTTTCAGCCCCGTGAGGTATTAGTACTGAGCGTTTAACACACTAATTAGTCCTTGAATGTGGTCTTGGGTCGGTATTTTAATAAGTATCTAAGCTGTATTTATTATAACATTACTTCTATTTTATCTCTCTTAATATGTATACACAAGGCTAAGAATAAAGTCTAAATGCTTTTTCCTTGTATATGTTTCTTATTTGATGTTTTTAATCTTTCATATCTGTAAGGAATTTTTACTATGTTGTATTATTGTCTCTTTTAGGCCAAAATGCTAAAATAAAGAGTATTGAACTTAAAAAATCCCTAAGTGTGGATAATTGCATAATTTTTCAACAGTTACAAGCAGAAAATGGGCATGTGTAACCTTTAGACATGGGCACACATGCCCACTTTTTCCAGCTGGGCTAGCCTCCTGAACATAGCAGAGACTTTGCTGCAGTGCTAAGTGTGACTACCTGCTGTCCGATGGCAATCTCATGTGCTCCCAAAATAAAAGTGGAAAGAGCATCCTAGAACGTCACACAAACCCAAACTCTATGGCCTTCATTGAAAACCTTGGCCTTATCCAACATGGTACTGAATCCACCCTCACCGCTGGACACTTATTAGGGCAGATTTTCTCCTCAATCAGCAACATCGCAGTCAACAATCCATCACCTTTGACCTGGACTGGCCACACCATCATCAGTATCAGCATACTGATCCCGCACCACCACAGACCTACCATCACCAGAACCACCAACCATAGTAGGAAAACCATCACAAAAAAGGAGTGAGCTTCCACCCTCTCTGCGCCCTGCCCTGTGCACACCAGCAGCTTGCTGGAAGCCATAAAGAGCCGCCCCAGCTGGAACACCACATGCGCCAACACCCTAGCTCATCTCAAGAGCAACCCAATGGAAAGAGTCAGACTACAGGCCAGCTGGTACACAGAGGAAGTCAGGTTTATGAAAAGTCACTGCAAGCAACTGTTGCACAAATGGAGAACAAGTCAAAACACAAGGAAAAAGTCATCTCTTCAAATCATCCTTAAGAGTCAAGCATCAGCAGACACTGAACACCAAGCGCAGTTCTGGTACATCACACTGACTGCTGCACTAACAGCAGAAAGGAAATCTTCACCATCATTAAATATTTCACAGTGCTTCATGCTGCCCTCAGCAACATCACACATCACAAGACCTTTGCGATAAGGTCTCAGAATTCTTCTGCCAGAAAATCACCTCCATAAGGCAACTTTGACCCCCAGCTGGACCCCGTCACCATTGCTACTCAACTTCCCATCACATCCAAAGAATGAATTCTGACTCATTGTCCACCAACACCAGCGTGGAAATCACTGCTAAAATGATGATCATCCACTCTGAGGCTCCATCTAACCCTTGCCCCCACCACACCTTCACTAAAGAACTCCTGCTGGTCAGAAAAGCACTAATACCAATCTTCAATGCCGCCGTTGACTCATGCAAAAACAACAAATGATGGACAGAATGCAGAACAATGTCATACATTCACCCCAGTACAGAGATCTGGGCCTAAATCCATCTTTTTTTTGCACTCCATACCGCCCCAGGTCAGACATGGCCATATGCAAATCAGCCTTGACCCTGTGCCTCATGGGACCAGTCCAGCCCGAACTGCCAAGCCATGTCTTTCCTGGACCGGAATCAAGCATCCAAGGACCGGTTTCTGGCTATCAGCCGTCATCAGCCTGGATAGCTTGACTCCAGTGGTGTGGAGAGCATGGGACTCACGTCTGAGCATACCCAACCCACTCAGGGTGACAAATGCAAAAACAACAAATGATGGACAGAATGCAGAACAATGTCATACATTCACCCCAGTACAGAGATCTGGGCCTAAATCCATCGTTTTTTTGCACTCCACACCACCCCAGGTCAGACATGGCCATATGCAAATCAGCCTTGACCCTGTGCCTCATGGGAACAGTCCAGCCCGAACTGCCAAGCCATGTCTTCCCTGGACCGGAATCAAGCATCCAAGGACTGGTTTCTGGCTATCAGCCGTCATCAGCCTGGATAGCTTGACTCCAGTGGTGTGGAGAGCATGGGACTCACGTCTGAGCATACCCAAGCCACTCGGGGTGACAAATGCAAAAACAAAAAATGATAGACAGAATGCAGAACAATGTCATGCATTCACCCCAGTACAGAGATCTGGGCCTAAATCCATCGTTTTTTTGCACTCCACACCACCCCAGGTCAGACATGGCCATATGCAAATCAGCCTTGACCCTGTGCCTCATGGGAACAGTCCAGCCCGAACTGCCAAGCCATGTCTTTCCTGGACCGGAATCAAGCATCCAAGGACCGGTTTCTGGCTATCAGCCGTCATCAGCCTGGATAGCTTGGCTCCAGTGGTGTGGAGAGCATGGGACTCACGTCTGAGCATACCCAAGCCACGCGGGGTGACAAATGCAAAAACAAAAAATGATGGACAGAATGCAGAACAATGTCATACATTCACCCCAGTACAGAGATCTGGGCCTAAATCCATCTTTTTTTTGCACTCCATACCGCCCCAGGTCAGACATGGCCATATGCAAATCAGCCTTGACCCTGTGCCTCATGGGACCAGTCCAGCCCGAACTGCCAAGCCATGTCTTTCCTGGACCGGAATCAAGTATCCAAGGACCGGTTTCTGGCTATCAGCCGTCATCAGCCTGGATAGCTTGACTCCAGTGGTGTGGAGAGCATGGGACTCACGTCTGAGCATACCCAACCCACTCAGGGTGACAAATGCAAAAACAACAAATGATGGACAGAATGCAGAACAATGTCATACATTCAGCCCACTACAGAGATCTGGGCCTAAATCCATCGTTTTTTTGCACTCCACACCACCCCAGGTCAGACATGGCCATATGCAAATCAGCCTTGACCCTGTGCCTCATGGGAACAGTCCTGCCCGAACTGCCAAGCCATGTCTTCCCTGGACCGTAATCAAGCATCCAAGGACCGGTTTCTGGCTATCAGCCGTCATCAGCCTGGATAGCTTGACTCCAGTGGTGTGGAGAGCATGGGACTCACGTCTGAGCATACCCAAGCCACTCGGGGTGACAAATGCAAAAACAAAAAATGATAGACAGAATGCAGAACAATTTCATGCATTCACCCCAGTACAGAGATCTGGGCCTAAATCCATCGTTTTTTTGCACTCCACACCACCCCAGGTCAGACATGGCCATATGCAAATCAGCCTTGACCCTGTGCCTCATGGGAACAGTCCAGCCCGAACTGCCAAGCCATGTCTTTCCTGGACCGGAATCAAGCATCCAAGGACCGGTTTCTGGCTATCAGCCGTCATCAGCCTGGATAGCTTGACTCCAGTGGTGTGGAGAGCATGGGACTCACGTCTGAGCATACCCAAGCCACTCAGGGTGACAAATGCAAAAACAAAAAATTATAGACAGAATGCAGAACAATGTCATACATTCTCCCCAGTGCAGAGATCTGGGCCTAAATCCATCTTTTTTTGCACTCCACACCACCCCAGGTCAGACATGGCCATATGCAAATCAGCCTTGACCCTGTGCCTCATGGGAACAGTCCAGCCCGAACTGCCAAGCCATGTCTTTCCTGGACCGGAATCAAGCATCCAAGACCGGTTTCTGGCTATTAGCCGTCATCAACCTGGATAGCTTGACTCCAGTGGTGTGTAGAGCATGGGAATCACGTCTGAGCATACCCAACCCACTCGGGGTGACAAATGCAAAAACAACAAATGATGGACAGAATGCAGAACAATGTCATGCATTCACCCCAGTACAGAGATCTGGGCCTCAATCCATCGTTGTTTTGCACTCCACACCACCCCAGGTCAGACATGGCCATATGCAAATCAGCCTTGACCCTGTGCCTCATGGGAACAGTCCATCCCGAACTGCCAAGCCATGTCTTTCCTGGACCGGAATCAAGCATCCAAGGACCGGTTTCTGGCTATCAGCCGTCATCAGCCTGGATAGCTTGACTCCAGTGGTGTGGAGAGCATGGGACTCACGTCTGAGCATACCCAAGCCACTCGGGGTGACAAATGCAAAACCAAAAAATGATAGACAGAATGCAGAACAGTGTCATACATTCACCCCAGTGCAGAGATCTGGGCCTAAATCCATAGTTTTTTTGCACTCCACACCACCCCAGGTCAGACATGGCCATATGCAAATCAGCCTTGACCCTGTGCCTCATGGGAACAGTCCAGCCCGAACTGCCAAGCCATGTCTTCCCTGGACCGGAAGCAAGCATCCAAGGACCGGTTTCTGGCTATCAGCTGTCATCAGCCTGGATAGCTTGACTCCAGTGGTGTGGAGAGCATGGAACTCACGTCTGAGCATACCCAAGCCACTCGGGGTGACAAATGCAAAAACAACAAATGATAGACAGAATGCAGAACAATGTCATACATTCACCCCAGTACAGAGATCTGGGCCTAAATCCATCGCTTTTTTGCACTCCACACCACCCCAGGTCAGACATGGCCATATGCAATTCAGCCTTGACCCTGTGCCTCATGGGAACAGTCCAGCCCGAACTGCCAAGCCATGTCTTTCCTGGACCGGAATCAAGCATCCAAGGACCGGTTTCTGGCTATCAGCCGTCATCAGCCTGGATAGCTTGACTCCAGTGGTGTGGAGAGCATGGGACTCACGTCTGAGCATACCCAACCCACTCAGGGTGACAAATGCAAAAACAACAAATGATGGACAGAATGCAGAACAATGTCATGCATACACCCCAGTACAGAGATCTGGGCCTAAATCCATCGTTTTTTTGCACTCCACACCACCCCAGGTCGGACATGGCCATATGCAAATCAGCCTTGACCCTGTGCCTCATGGGAACAGTCCAGCCCGAACTGCCAAGCCATGTCTTTCTTGGACCGGAATCAAGCATCCAAGGACCGGTTTCTGGCTATCAGCCGTCATCAGCCTGGATAGCTTGACTCCAGTGGTGTGGAGAGCATGGGACTCACGTCTGAGCATACCCAAGCCACTCGGGGTGACAAATGCAAAAACAAAAAATGATAGACAGAATGCAGAACAATGTCATACATTCTTCCCAGTGCAGAGATCTGGGCCTAAATCCATCGTTTTTTGCACTCCACACCACCCCAGGTCAGACATGGCCATATGCGAATCAGCCTTGACCCTGTGCCTCATGGGAACAGTCCAGCCCGAACTGCCAAGCCATGTCTTTCCTGGACCGGAATCAAGCAT
Source organism: Lissotriton helveticus (assembly GCF_964261635.1). NCBI lineage: Eukaryota > Metazoa > Chordata > Amphibia > Caudata > Salamandridae > Lissotriton > Lissotriton helveticus. Next base: position 2,061,758,089 of record NC_136059.1, on the reverse strand, counting down.
CCAAGGACCGGTTTCTAGCTATTAGCCATCATCAACCTGGATAGCTTGACTCCAGTGGTGTGTAGAGCATGGGAATCACGTCTGAGCATAACCAACCCACTCGGGGTGACAAATGAAAAAACAACAAATGATGGACAGAATGCAGAACAATGTCATGCATTCACCCCAGTACAGAGATCTGGGCCTCAATCCATCGTTGTTTTGCACTCCACACCACCCCAGGTCAGACATGGCCAGATGCAAATCAGCCTTGACCCTGTGCCTCATGGGAACAGTCCAGCCCGAACTGCCAAGCCATGTCTTTCCTGGACCGGAATCAAGCATCCAAGGACCGGTTTCTGGCTATCAGCCGTCATCAGCCTGGATAGCTTGACTCCAGTGGTGTGGAGAGCATGGGACTCACGTCTGAGCATACTCAAGCCACTCGGGGTGACAAATGCAAAAACAAAAAATGATAGACAGAATGCAGAACAATGTCATACATTCACCCCAGTGCAGAGATCTGGGCCTAAATCCATCGTTTTTTTGCACTCCACACCACCCCAGGTCAGACATGGCCATATGCAAATCAGCCTTGACCCTGTGCCTCATGGGAACAGTCCAGCCCGAACTGCCAAGCCATGTCTTTCCTGGACCGGAATCAAGCATCCAAGGACCGGTTTCTGGCTATTAGCCGTCATCAACCTGGATAGCTTGACTCCAGTGGTGTGTAGAGCATGGGAATCACGTCTGAGCATACCCAACCCACTCGGGGTGACAAATGCAAAAACAACAAATGATGGACAGAATGCAGAACAATGTCATGCATTCACCCCAGTACAGAGATCTGGGCCTCAATCCATCGTTGTTTTGCACTCCACACCACCCCAGGTCAGACATGGCCATATGCAAATCAGCCTTGACCCTCTGCCTCATGGGAACAGTCTAGCCCGAACTGCCAAGCCATGTCTTTCCTGGACCGGAATCAAGCATCCAAGGACCGGTTTCTGGCTATCAGCCGTCATCAGCCTGGATAGCTTGACTCCAGTGGTTTGGAGAGCATGGGACTCACGTCTGAGCATACCCAAGCCACTCGGGGTGACAAATGCAAAAACAACAAATGATGGACAGAATGCAGAACAATGTCATGCATTCACCCCAGTACAGAGATCTGGGCCTCAATCCATCGTTTTTTTGCACTTCACACCACCCCAGGTCAGACATGGCCATATGCAAATCAGCCTTGACCCTCTGCCTCATGGGAACAGTCCAGCCCGAACTGCCAAGCCATGTCTTTCCTGGACCGGAATCAAGCATCCAAGGACCGGTTTCTGGCTATCAGCCGTCATCAGCCTGGATAGCTTGACTCCAGTGGTGTGGAGAGCATGGGATTCACGTCTGAGCATACCCAACCCACTCGGGGTGACAAATGCAAAACAACAAATGATGGAGAGAATGCAGAACAATGTCATACATTCACCCCAGTACAGAGGTCTGGGCCTAAATCCATCGTTTTTTTGCACTCCACACCACCCCAGGTCAGACATGGCCATATGCAAATCAGCCTTGACCTTATGCCTCATGGGAACAGTCCAGCCCGAACTGCCAAGCCATGCCTTTCCTGGACCGGAATCAAGCATCCAAGGACCTGTTTCTGGCTATCAGCCGTCATCAGCCTGGATAGCTTGACTCCAGTGGTGTGGAGAGCATGGGACTCACGTCTGAGCATACCCAACCCACTCGGGGTGACCAATGCAACTGTTGTTTTGCATTTGCCACCCCGAGTGGGATGGGTATGCTCAGATGTGAGTCCCATGCTCTCCACACCACTGGAGTTAAGCTATCCTGGCTGAAGATGGCTGATAGCCAGAAACCGGTCCTAGGATGCTTGATTCCGGTCCAGGGAAGACATGGCTTGGCAATTCGGGCTGGACTGTTCCCATGAGGCACAGGGTCAAGGCTGATTTGCATATGGCCATGTCTGAACTGGGGTGGTGTGGAGTGCACAAAAACGATGGATTTAGGCCCAGATCTCTGTACTGGGTTGAATGTATGACATTGTTCTGCATTCTGTCCATCAACTGTTGTTTTGCATTTGTCACCCCGAGTGGGATGGGTATGCTCAGACGTGAGTCCCATGCTCTCCACACCACTGGAGTCAAGCTATCCTGGCTGAAGACGGCTGATAGCCAGAAACCGGTCCTAGGATGCTTGATTCCGGTCCAGGAAAGGCATGGCTTGGCAGTTTGGGCTGGACTGTTCCCATGAGGCACAGGGTCAAGGCTGATTTGCATATGGCCATGTCTGAACTGGGGTGGTGTGGAGTGCAAAAAAAGTTGGATTTAGGCCCAGATCTCTATACTGGGTTGAATGTATGACATTGTTCTGCATTCTGTCCATCAACTGTTGTTTTGCCGTTGACTCAGCCACATTTATGGACACCTTGAAACATGTCATAGTCATGTCCCTGCTCAAGAAACCATCTGCTGATACAGCCACGCCTTCAAACAACAGACCCATCTCCCTCCTACCATACCCGGCAAAGTGCATAGAGAAACTGTTAGACCTGACAACCTTGGCAAGGTATTATCCCAAACCTTTTGCCCCTGCCTCTCCTATTTTCCTGAATTTATTTTTGCTGGCTTTATGACTGTGGACTTTACCACTGCTGCCCAGTGCTAAAGTTTTTGTGCTCTCTCCTTCAAGCATGATACTTTTGGCCTATACCTAATTGGCATATTTCATTTACTTGTACGTGCCTAGTAAATAGTACTACCAGTGCCCAGGTCTGTAAATGATGTGCTACTAGTGAGCCTGCAGTACTCATTGTGCCACCCTCTAAAGTAGCCTTTTAAAACATGTCTCAGGGCTGCCACTGCAACCTGTAGTCCATTTTGTAACTGCCATTTCACCAGGCCTAAACCTTTCTTTTCAATATTTATAAGTCACTCCCAATAAAAGCCCTAAATATGTATAGGTTAGGGTGAACTGAATTTAAAAAGTAGAACATGGGTGCTTAAGTTTTACATGTACTGGACGTGAAAACAACTCCCAACGGTCCAATCTCTCCCAGTGACTAAGTCTGGGTTACTGTTGGAGACGGGTTTTCTGAATGAGGGGTGTGAAACCACACTCAAACCACAACTACTATCTCTGGCAGGGTAATACATAAGCAAACACCAAATTAGCCTGTCCTTTACCCTCTGATAGCTTGGCACTAAGTAGACAGACTTAACATAGGGGCAATGTGTGAAGTATAAATGCAGCACTTCAAACAGTAATAAAGTGAAAACACAAACCAAGAAAAATCCAACACCAATTTAGATAAATAGAGCAATGTGTAATACAGTATTAGAGACCAAAATGACAAAAATTCAATCCGTAGAACAGAAGATATGCAATTATTATGTAGTGTGTTTTGTAATTGTGTTGTTGATTTGTATTATGTGATTTCTTGTTGAAATATGTAGTGTGGAATGGAAACGTGTTGAGCTGATTTGTGTAGCGTGAAACTGTGAGGCATTGAGTGAAATAATGCTGATTGGCATTATGTGGCATGAAGTGGAGTGTATTTATGTGGATTCTTGCTATGTGGTGTAGATTGGTTTTATGTGGGTTTTATTTATGTGGTAGTGAGTAGAGTGTTATGTGGAGTTGAATGGTATTATGTGAAGTGTAATTATGCTGCGTGATTTTGAATTGTGAATTGTGGAATTGTGTGGGTTTGTGTGTTACAGTAAACAACAAGTTATAATGAAGGAAGGGCGGGTTTGAAGGAAGAGTATAAGAAGGAAGGGTGGAAGAGATGTTGAAAGAGAGAGTAGAAGAAGGTAGGGGGTTAGGGTGGGTTTGAGGGACGGAGGTAGGGGAAGAGATAGTGGAAGAGATGAAAATGGAGGAAAGAAGGGAGAAAGGGAGAAAGGAGGTTAAAGGAAGGAAGAAAATAGAAGGACTTTGTGAGAGAAAAGAAGGAATTAGTGAACAAGAAAGAGTTGGATCATGAGAGGAAGAGAGTGGGGTAGAGGTAATGTAAGTAATGAAGAGATGGGAAGGAGGTAAGGAAAATTGAAAGGAATGAAGGAAGGGAAGGAGAGAGGAATGAAGAAACTGAAAGGAAGGAATACCTGATGGAAGAAAGAATATAGGGGTATATTACAAACAACTAGCGATAATTTTTGTCTCTAACTTGTTTAGAGACAAAAATTATCGCCGCACATCGGCGATTTTTATCGCAGATAAACCTTGCTATTAGCAAGGTTTATCGCAAATGCGATAAAAAACTCCCGCAATGCATGAATATCGCTGAAAAGTCAGCGATATTCATGCATTATCGAGCAAATGCTCTTAGCCATGTTATCCACCTCCCATTGGATAACATGGCTAAGAACTGCTCAGGGCAGGTGTTAGCTTTTGGAGATATTCGCGCTTAGCGCGAATATTTCCAAAAGTTGGTAATAGGAGATAGCGATGTTAGCGACTGTTTCCAGTCGCTAACATCTTGGCACGCCCACTTTGCATGTCATTAGTGATAAATATCACTGACATGCAAAGCGGGGCCCAAGATGGTCGCTATCTCCTATTAGCTGTCGCTAACTGGTGTTAGCGACAGCTTGGTAATAGGGAGATAATTTTATCTCCGCTTTCTTGGCTTTTAAAGCCAAAAAGCGGAGATAAACCCCCTTGATAATATGCCCCATAAGGCGGTAGAACGTGGATGAAATGAAGAAGAAGAAAAGAGGACTAGAGGATTGAATCAAAGAAAGGCAGGAAGGGATTGGAGGTAGAAGGAGGCCAGTAATGCTGTTATATTTCCCTATAGTAATCCACCATTAATTCTTTGGGTTACGGAGTAGCATGCTGCTTGCCGAAAAGCGATGCAACACCACGTATCGGGTAGGAAGTGCTGTAGAAATACAATATCAATTGCTTACAGGGTTGACATAACAACTGTTGTGCCTGGTAGTTCAAAATGTCACTGTCACCAGTGTGGGGGCAGAGTCAGAATGGTCCTTAGCTGATGTTTAAAAATTATCACTTTTAATGAGTACATGTCAGTGCAGTGCTACAATGGATATATTAATGGTAAAGATTTCACGTGTGAAAGAAATCACTTTTCGGAAGTGTGATTTGACGTCCTCATATTTTATGTTCTGTTTGTTTTATGATTTATATGGTGAACATTTTCAGAGCTCAGCTTGTGCATGGCCTCTAAAAGCCAAGCCAGAGCCTTGGACCGTCTCACTCTGTAAATGTGTTGGCACGCCCACCTCTATTTGCAATGATGTGAAGTTTTCCTCTGCAAGGTCAATAGAATATTTTTCCAAATCTCACAATCTTTGTGATTTTTATGACATTTTAAAACATGCAGAAATACCTAATTCCAAAGCGGAGGGTCGTCTTTGTCATGGGACATTTCAGTCTACCTGACTCTCAGAAAAACATGACCAACATTTTTCCAACAGAAAGCATCTTCTCCATGCCACCTTGGAGAAAAAGTGAAATAATCCGCTATTAATTCTACAATAGAATAGAAAAACATCATTTTATATTGTAAATACGCTTGCTGGGCAGCGTATGTGGCGTCTTCTGTGTCGCGCAGCCTCATTCTACTAATAGTCCGGGGTAGGCATGCAGTATTAAGAACATACCGGCAAGAAATATGAAAGTGCGGGGGTTATTAAAATTGATATATTAATTGGATGAATGTAATTATTATTTTGTATAAATCGTTGTGGTTGCTAGGCACACTGCTTTTAAAACCGACATTAGGTAGTACATTATGCTCCAATTTAACAGAGAAGTTGTGCATTTTTGGGAACTAAGCCAGGCCGACGGAGAAATTAAAAAAATTCTAATATATTTTCCTAAATACTTTAAATGGTAAATATTTCCTAAAAGCTTCACATGTTTGATGGAGCAAAGTTCCCAAGTATGCAGAAATACCAATTATTGCCTACGCACCACTGCTAAAATGGTGGATTTGGGTCAAAGGGGCGCAGCACAGACCCCCAAAAACGCTCTATATGTGTGGAAAAGGCCACTTTATTGAAGACAGGTGCACCTCACAATAAAACATTTCCCTTGGCCTTTGACGTACAAAACTAAACCTCAATACATAATTTTTTCCCTACCTTTTCACCCACTTCACCCCTAAAGTTTCCCCTTAACTTGCAACATTTTATAACCCCCACCTCGTACATTCCATGCTGTCATATTAACCTTGTCACCTCATCTAACTTCCTAAGATAACAACATTTCCTATGCTACCTCCCCTTCCTACCTACTCCCGAAATAACTTTCCAAACCTAAACTTAACCTGTTCACAATCTAAACCAGTAATTAGCAAGAAAAACGCCACTCAAAAAAGTCTGTGGCTCACAACTTTTTTGACCCCCCCGCCCCCCGACTAGGACCTATGGTGTCTTGGGGTACTGTCTAATGCCCAATTCCCTATCCAGAACCTCCATAATCTGATTTATGTACAATTCCAAACCAAAACGCGACAAGTGCACTCCATCCTGCCTGAAGAAATAAATCGCCGCGTATTTAAGCTCCGGATGTTCGATCCTTCCAATACCCTCTTTATTGCAAAACAGTCCGGGACCACAGAGTATGTGGGGTCAGGGCCGGCCTAAGGCATGTGCAACCTGTGCACCTGCACAGGGCCGCCAAACCCCAGGGGCCGCCACGCCAATATATATCCTTAGATACATATTTGCGTGGCGGCCCCTGGCAGGGATTTGGCGGCCTCGGGCCCCCTACCTACACTCCCTGCTCAGGGCCTCCGTGAGCCTAGAGCCGGCCCTGGTGGGGTTGCCTTGGGACGGGTTGCTGCTTGAGAGGGGACGGCAGACTTCCGTGCGTTAGTCAGCAGGGATCGGCTGTCCCGGGGGCCGAAGTTACGCCTCCCGCCTCCGGTAATTGATTTAAGGACAGCTGTGGCAGTACCGGGTCTGTGAGAAGCCAATCTGGGCCTTAGGAGTGTATCTGGGGCATATTTTTGATGACAAAGTCAGCATTGCAGATAATTGCACCAATAGTTTACCCAGAGTTAAGGGGGCACCTTTATTTTACCACTGCTGCTCACGGAGCCATAACCAGCATGGGGGAACCTGCACTAGTGATCCTTATCTGAGGGCTAGGAGGAATACAGTCTCTGTGCATGTTTTTCTTTATAGCCCTGAGACTGAACTGGTGACCACAAAGGTTGCCTAAAAACGTACAGAACCACAAGTTAATTTCCTTTTACAAAGAACACTGTCCGAAAACATTGCAACGAAGAGCTCATGACATGTGAAATTTTTGCTGATTTGGTCTTGCCTAAAACTTAAATAAATATATTTATATTTTTTTATAAATAACCTGTGTGGTTTCCATTTGTGGTGTTTCACTGTGTTACTGTGGGTGCTGGTACACATACTTTACACATTGCCTTGGAGATAGGCCTGTCTGCTCGTGCCAAGCTACCAAGGGGGTGAGCAGGGGTTATCAACAGTGTGATTTCCCCTTACCCTGACTAGATGCAAGGGTCCCTATTTGGTCAAAGGTACCTACCTCTGCCAACTAGAGACCTCCAGTTCTAACAAGAATTTTGCGCATTTGCTACATAATTCAACGGCTGTTGAGTAGTTTGCAAACTTTAACAAAAATACGTTTTTTTCTAGCTGAAACAGATTAAAATTATTAACAGGTTAAACTGCCAATGAAATACCACATGGAAGTAATACACCCATTGAAGAATTGTGTGTGTAAACTGCAAGTCATCAGCTTCAATGTGTTCGAGATAGCGCAGTGGGTTAACAAGCCAAATGCAGAGTTAAGTGTGAAATCTGAGGCCCCTGTTACAAATAGGTAGTGGGCGAGGCTTTTTTTCCATACTCCACTACAGCAGCTGCCAGAGCAGCGCATGGGCGCTGACTCAGACTCAACCTAAAGAAAATAATGGCACGTGTTATCATGTAGGCACGTGTGTGGTGATGTCACAGCCCCTACTTTCTTCTCTTTAGGCATGCTCCTCTGCATTGGGGATGCTCTGCAGTATCACTAACAACCAGTGGTGAAGCCAAAAGACCCCAGAGGCAAGATCTATTGGCTTTGGCAAAGCTTTTTTACGGTGGAGTGAAAAGTGCACTTCAAATAAGGACCACACCAGACTATCTGTCCAAGACGGAAATATGGCACATTGTTTAGACCTTGATCATTTATGGTATATTAAAAAATACCTTTGTTGTTAAATAAGAAAAAATACACATAGTAAATAAAAGATATATCATGAACGATGAAATACATATTATTCATTTATAAAACATGGGAACCATTTAATTTTGAGCCGAAACATTGTCTAAAAGCAGCAGTAATGGTGCCGACGAAGGCTGCTGGAATAGCGATTGCTGGAGAGAATTGCACACACGTCCATCTCAGAGGCACGCCTGATTTGCGCAGTCCCACAATGCCCCAATAATTCACATGCCTGAATTAATCTGTCCCTGCATTACCTAAGAGGCAAACCTGCTCCTAGGAGCGGGATTCACATCGCCATGGGTGCACCTACGCTCGGGCCAGTTTACGAGTGTAAATTAAAGTCAGACATTCATAAAATGTGCATTTGCACTCCCACGTCAATTTATCCAAACACTGCATTACACCATACGCAGTAATTTTTGGGGGGAGTAAATCTGCCTCCAGGAGCAAGGAGTGAGCAGGGATACATGAAAAGATGGTTAACAGAGGAGAACATGTGCCTTAACGGCCAGAGCGACAGACTTGAAAGCTGGGAAACCAGGTTCATGGGTCCAGTTTCTGTCGCAAACCCCGGACCCTGAATATAAAATCACCTTGCTTGGGCTAGGATAAGCAGTGTCAGTGCACAACAAATCCTGACATGCAGCATAACAAAACAAACACGCATTTGCAATACAATCACGGCACTGTAGTGTCCTGCTAGGACACAGTCTAGTTGTTTTCTATGTAACCCTACACTAAACACCCACCCACCACAGACGTCACTGGGTCAGGTGACGCTGTCAATAAAAGAGCCAGAGCGCACGTGCTCGTGGCCAGATCTGCTATCCCCTAACTGGTGTCCGTGTGTCTCATTCCTTACACCATGTGGGCCTAGGGCCCAACACCACATTGGCGACGAGGTGGTAGTGGAGCCACGCGTGCCACTGCCCAAATTTGGATGGAAGGAGGGAGAGAGCTGCCCGCCATAAGGGCACCCCCTGCAACACAGCGCGACGCGCCCAGAAGCCTGTGGGCACGTCGGAGGTCCGCGCCACAGCCCGCAGTGATCGGAGGCCCACCGTGAGCCGCCCCTGCCCGAGAGTGCCTGGGGGAAGAAGAGGAAGCCCAGCGGTGCCTACCCGCATCAAGGTGCCCAGCAGAGAAGCAGCAGGTCGTCGCGACACAGCGGAGCCCAACCGCGACAGCAGCGACGCCAGACACTCCGAAGGTGAGCCTGCGGGCTGCCCGACGTTTCACCAGGGCGACCGGAGGTCCGCGGGAGTCCACCCCGCCTCCGTGACTCTCACTAAACAATGAGGGGAGGGAGTGGCGTAGCTAACCACCTCCCGACCCCCTCGCGACGAGAGTGAAGCCCAACTGGCAGCGGAGCCCACCCGCGAGGCGAAGAAGGCCCGTAGGCCGGAGGCGAGCCTGGGGGCCGCGCATGCAAGAAGCGCCCCCCCATGTGACCGTTAGCATCAGCGGTGCCCACCCGCGTACTAATCGCTCTGCCGAGCGAAAGGCGGCCAACAATAAACTTTATACACTAAAGCGGGACCAGCGGAGCCCACCCGCGGCCTGCCTGTGGCGCCTCCTATCCCCGCAGCGCAGCAAGAGTGGTGCGCGGCTGCCGCTGCGGGGGTGAAAGTACGTTAAAGTGAAAAGCGGAGCCCACCCGCAGTAAAGTGCAAACATTTTCCCGCCCCCGCAAGGGAAACATACGGTGCCGGCAAACAGAGGATCAGCGCCGACATCCCTCCCCACTGCGCAGCGTGAGTAAGGCTGCCCCAAAGGAGGGAAACAAAAGAGAGAGCCAGCGGGTGCCGATCTCCACATAACTAAACATGGCCCATAGCCCCCCCTGCCCGTGCGAGGACTGAGAGGCTGCCGGGCAGAGAGGGTGAAGAAACTGTGCTCCACCCCCTGGGTCCTGGAAAAGAGTAAACAGCCAGTACTGTTTAAAACAAAGAGAAGCATGGAGGGCATTACAGCAGTACACCATAAACACTGGTGTGCCCCATAGCCCCAAACCCTAAGAGAAATGACTTACCTGGGGTCAGCAGTGGCTCCAGCCCCCCTTCTGCATACTCCTGGCATCAACAGGTCCTGCAAGCAAACTCGGGACTCCAAGCCCAAACAACATGGGAAGGAAAGTCACCAAGAGGAGGCAAGCTGTTGCTGAGGGGAATCCAGCCCACACTGCCATCTAGTGGTCACTAGGTGGTATTGCACCCAAAAGAAGCCACAAGAACAAACAAGCACAAGTAAGCACAAGGGACAGCCTACAGAGGTAAAGCAAGCAGCTGCAGCAAGGGGCAACAGACTGAATAGCGCCGCCAAAGAAAGCATCTAAACTCCCGCAGCAAGTAAGTGCGCAACCACGCAGAAGACACCCACACACACCAGCAAAGGGTCTGCAGATGCCACTTCCAGCGCGACGTGGGAAAGAGGCACGAACGCCTCACCAAGCATCCAAGCACTGACAGAACGTCTGGAGGGAAACGCCTGCCAAGCACTAGAAGAACGTCCAGGGAAACGACTGCCGAGATCAAACGACGGAGAGAGCAGCGACGCCTTGTGGCCACAGGTGTTCACCGCAGCATCAACCACTCCCGCCAACGGTCCAAAGCAGCAAGTCCCTGACAACAGCCAAAGCAGCAAGTACCCAACGACTCGCAACAAGCGTCCAAGAATTCCACACCCGCACGACAGGACTGCGCAGCACTGCGCCGGAACGTGCCAGGAATCAAGGGCGCCAAAGTGACGCTACACAGCGACACGCCAATGCCACGGGACAGCACACAAAGGTCCCCAACAGAGACAGCCATGTCTCGCAGCAACCGGAGCGCCATCGTCAGCACGCATGGCAGCACGCACCAGAGTTGCACCAGGAGCGGTGACGCAACCCTCCTCCGCGCAGACAAAGCGCGCCAACGCCAAAACACCGTGACGGTGAAGAGCGACCACAAAGAAAATAGCACAGCATGACAACTCATGCCCAAGATGAAAACCGACCACCCAGTCTGGTCACCAAGGAAAGAAAAGCAACAACAGAGAAGATACGACGACAGGTCTAGTCACCAAGCCAAGTGAAGACAGTGTCCTACCACATGGACAAGACCACGGAGGCGACATGTAGAGGGCCCGCTACATGGAGAATCCTGGTTAGCATGAGAAAGCAAGAAAGAAGACCGGACCGCGTCGAGGAAGAGAACGAAGAGGAAGAACGGAGTAACACAACATCACTCCACAGAGGAGGAGAACCACAGCACACAGGAACATCGGTGATGTTCAAGGAGCATCGCAACATCCGTGTGGATCCCAGTAATCCCTACAACCTGCATTCGAGGAGACCAACCACTGAAGAACTGCATGGGTGCCCCGTGAACCTGAAGCTTACCGAAGCAGAGCATACCCGAGCACTAGACAATCCACCCTTGTGGACTACACAAGACTCGACTGTGGCCATGTCCGAAGTTCGGCAGCGACCCGTACAGCCCACGCGATCAAGTGGCGGTCCAGGGGACAAGGGCCTCGGCCGCATATCCTGTGAGAGAGGAATCCGGATGGGAGAGGTGCAGCAGCGGCAGCTCCACGACAGGCAACAGGAAGCATGAAGGCCCCAGGTAATCACCTGGCACAGAGAAACGGTCTGTTGAAGACACTGAACCCATGTCCTAACGGCAAGACCATCCTGGCGGATGACATCAACAACCCCGAGGACATCATGAGAGACTTGGCGGTGAGTCCGTTGGCAGTTCGGCAGCGACGCCTTTGCGCGGCTCATGCGAAGCCCGCACGGCCCACCCGGTCCCGTCGTGTCCGGCAAGAGGGTCCTCCCAGCGTCTCTAGTGAGAGAAGAGTCCAAGCAGGAGAGGCCAGTCTTCGAGGCTCCAGTGAGAGAGGAGTCTGGCAAGGAAGGCAAGTCGGAAGTTACTTGGCCGGACGGAGATGTGAAGGCATCAAGATCAGCAAATCCAAAGAAAGACCCCTCGTGACATAGTCGTCTCCTACAACCAACAAGCGTTGTCATCCACTGGACTAGGAACACCTGCGAGACCCCTCAAGGGTCACACCCTTTCTGCTCCCAAAGTGAGAACACTGTATATAAGCGTCAACACAGCAAGACAAGGATGATCTGAAGTACACCGCCGAGGTAAAGCTCATCTGACTGACTTTGTAGTCCTGGAACTTCCAACATTCTCCCAGCTGATCGCCTGAAGAAGATCTGTTGGGGCTATCAACTGTTATTGTTCTGTTTTCTTACAGGTTGGACATTCGCTTTTCTTTTCCTTAAAGTTTGGGAGGAATGTAGTGTCCTGCTAGGACACAGTCTAGTTGTTTTCTATGTAACCCTACACTGAACACCCACCCACCACAGACGTCACTGGGTCAGGTGACGCTGTCAATAAAAGAGCCAGAGCACACGTGCTCGTGGCCAGATCTGCTATCCCCTAACTGGTGTCCGTGTGTCTCATTCCTTACACCATGTGGGCCTAAGGCCCAACACTACAGGCACTCGTGCTTTAGCTGTAGCATCTTAAGCTAAAGCGCAGGTGCCTCGATTAGAAATAGAAAAAAACTTTCTTTTGATGCAATCGAGGCACCCGCGTTTAGCTTGAGATGTTTACAGCCAAAGCACAAGGGCCACAATTGAAACCAAAGTAAATAAAAAATAAAAAATGGCAGATGCACTTTTTTTTCTCTTTATTTATTTTGGTTTCAATTGCCTTACCCACGCTTTAACTTAAATATCTTAAGCTAAAGCGGGTGCCGCGAATGGTTCAAAAGTAAAGAAATTGATAAAAAAAGTTTTTTTCAATTTCTTTACTTTTGAAGCGAGAGTGTGGCGATTGAAACCAAAATAAATAAAGAGAAAACAAGGCACAAAAACATTAAAGCTCACCGGTCACAACAAAAACAAAACACGTGTGTGCAGGAGCGGAATAAGCAAACAACGAAAAACGAAAGAGTTCCAAGACAAACACATCATTCCACTAGCAGCATGTTTACAGTAGTTAGGCAGTGCTGCATAGGCGTTCCCAAACAAATAAAGGAGGAACTAAAAAATGCATTAGCCTGTGAAAACGAAGAGATTGAAGCAGACTAGCAAACAAACCAATAAAAAGACACTAGGTGGCGTAGGTGGAGTTTCATCACATATACTAATTACTTGATGACTCGGAGAGAAAGCACAAGCACTGCCTAGGCGAGACCTAAAAAATGTACTAGATATTCAGCCTCACTAGCTATTAGAAAACAGACAATACATGAAGCAGAAGCAGAAGCAGAAAGCCTCTTCGGCGACCTGGTACACTTTAAATTCCATATAGCCATTGAAGTTTGCAAAAGACCAAAGTGCATAGGTTTCCGACTCACTGCAAACATTTTTTTCAAAAACGCGATGAACATAATAAAAATAGTAAAGAACATAATGACATCGAACTATTTCTTCTGATGTGGTAAATGTATTTTACTGTTTCCCTAATGTTTCAGGGTGGTTTGCAGTGATTTAACACCCAAAAAGTTACACACTTTGAATAAAACTGTTCTTAAATGTATTATGCAATTATAGTACACTTTCCTACTGCCGCGACAAGATGGCATTCTAATTTACAACCAGTGATGGACATGAAACAGGCATGCTTCAATTGAAAGTTAGCTAAAACCACATAGGTAAATTCGAAGTCATCTGAAACTGCATATAATTCATTTGTTCTGTTCTTTTTTGTTTTTTATTTGAAGTTTTGCAGTTTTTTGCAGTTTTATACTCAACCTCGGCTAAGCATGAGCACCAATTGACATAAAAATAGCCATTCATAACCACCAGCTTCACACACATGATTAGTCAAATAAACCCCAACCATTTTCCACAGAATGTTGCAATCCCGGGTGGAAATCACAGACAGGAACAGAGCGGTTGGTGCTTCAACAAAGCCAGCGATGAGCAGGAAAATATAATTTTTAAAAAGACGGTTCCTGAAGACACGCATGGCACTGAAGACATGAGCTATGCAAGAGCTGGTGGAGGGAGGACGCAACCGCATGGGGAGATTAGGCAGCGACAAGCAGGAAACTATTTTTTTTAAAAGACGGTAGCTGAAGACACGCATGGCACCAAAAGCACAAGCTAAGCTTGTAGTTTATGGCATGGCACCGGAGGAAAAAGAGTCTTCCAAACTACAGTTAAACCCTAAAGCGTAAGGAAACTGTACTTAGACAGTGCTCCTCAGCTTTTAACGGAAGTGGCTAATCGGCTGCTTGAAGCAGTTAGGAGACAGCAAAGAAGATCAACACTAGAGTCAACCTATGGTAAGCAGGAGGCGGGAAAAAGTTGTTTTATTGATTACACCACTTCTTGCAGACAGCGCATGTGCTGCCTAGGCTTGACCTGCAAAGGAAGGCTTAGGCCTGGCAAAAGGTTTATTTTGCCAGGGTTAAAATGGAAGTCTAAAACTGCTTACACAGACTGCAATGGCAGGCTTGACACATGTTTAAAGGGCTACTTAAGTGGGTGGCACAATGAGTGCTCCAGGCCCACTACTTTTTTACACAGGACAAGGGTCCCTAGACAAAAATTTATAAATTCTGCAAAATAAATATAGGCTAGATAGCAACTATATTCTTTGTCCAGCCGGACAGTATTTAATTTCCAATAAATAAAATATAAACAGAATATAGTGTAATACAGGCAGGACACCAGCCGATGCCCAGCTGATACACTTAGGAAAGGACAAATAAAAATATATACAGGCAATTCAGGTAGTCTGTGTATCACAATTCACAGTCAGACGATACAGTTAGCACACTATTGTTTGCATACATTAGCATAATTCATATACATATAGTGTGACAAGGTCGACGACGTTTCAAACCCTATACATATTCTAGGTTCATCTTCAGGACAAACAGTACATTCCTTCTTATTGAAAAGTCAAAATTAACTTTTTTTAACCCATCCTGCCGGGCTAGTATGGGGAGCCCAAGCCAGAGTAGTGACGTGGTGGTCCGCCGAATATGTCGACGACCCGCAATCAACCGTAATAGGGGCAGTACGATAAGGTGCAAGGAACGGGTCGTCAATGCGGTCCGCGTTCAGGGAAGAATTACCCACCACGGCCCACTACTAGCATTTAGTTTGCAAGCCCTGGAAACAGGCAGTACCACTTTACAAGGGACTTACAAATAAATTAAATATCCAGATTGGGTATAAAATAGTGTCACCATATTTAGAGGAGAGCGCACAATAGGAGAGAGCACAAGCACTGTTTGCCAGACACCCACACTCTTAGCGCTCACTTGCTTAATTCTGTGTTCCTTTTAAACTGTTGTTGCCTGAAACTATATTTTTTTTAGAATTGAAATTGAATACTATTGCTGATTCACAAGCGAGGCTGCCATGAGAAAAAAATCACAGTGCAGTTGGGGCGGAGCTTAGGCTGACACCGGTTATTTCTTGCCGACTGCAGCGAGGGAACTGGTACTTTGCCAGACAACCACACTCTTAGCGCTCGCTTGCTTAATTCTGTGTTCCATTTAAACTGTTGTTGCCTGAAACTATATGTTTGTTAAAATTGAAATTGAATACTATCGCTAATTCACAGGCGAGGCTGCCACGAGAGCCAATCACAGTGCAGGCGGGGCGGAGCTTAGGCTGACACCGGCTATTTCTTGCCGACCGCAGCGAGGGAACGGTACTTTGCCGGACACCCAAGCTTTTATAGCTCACCTGCTTAATTCTGTGTTCCTTTTAAACTGTTGTTGCCTGAAACTATATGTTTTTTAAAATTTAAATTGAATACTATCGCTGATTCACAAGTGAGGCTGCCACGAGAGCTATTCACAGTGCAGGCGGGGCGGAGCTTAGGCTGACACCGACTATTTCTTGCCGACCGCAGCGAGGGAACGGTACTTTGCCGGACACCCAAGTTTTTAGCGCTCTCTTTCTTAATTCTGTGTTCTTTTTAAACTGTTGTTGCCTAAAACTATATGTTTTTTAAAATTGAAATTGAATACTATCGCTGATTTACAAGCGAGGCTGCCACGAGAGCCAGTAACAGTGCAGGCGGGGCGGAGCTTAGGCTGACACCGGCTATTCAATGCCGGCTGCAGCTCGGAAGCGCAGCGGGCACGCTGGTGGTGCACCAAAGGCAAGCCCGTCTGCGCCCATCCGTGCCCGTCTGGGGCCTGGGGCCTGGGGCCTGTCATTATGCCCAAAATCAAATTTACTACAGTGCCGCCGAGTTAATAGAGCTGCAAAAACGGCCCTCCACTATCAAACCCTCTATCCTCTCTAACCTGAGGGCAAGAGGGGATCCTGTCGACTAGAGTAGTGTTTCCCGAATTATGTTACACCCACCGAGCAGCCCTCCCCCAGATGCAAGAGTGCAATGGCACTCCGAAGCTCTCTGTCATATGCTTGATCACCCACTTTATGGTCAAGCACCAAATGGATATTTTTCTGTTGCTTAAATTTGAGCAACCGGATTTCCTCCTACTTACGGAAACCTGGTTATCCCAGAAATCATTACCTGACATCCTAGCGGCACTCCCCTCAGATTACCATATCATCCAAGCCAACCGCCCCCAGGGGAAAGTTGGCGGAGGAGTAGCTATTATCACCCGTCACGACTGCAAATTTTCTACACTAACTGCTCTTGATTTACCCTCAGTCGACAATCTGGTGATTAAACTTGAATTTGAACCGGTCACTACCCCATTAGTGTGTGTCCTTCTCTATAGACTTCCTCAAAGGATGCCCTCATTCCCTCACTCTCTAAGTGAACAGGTGGCACATCTAGTCACCAACCATGGGAGGGTCATGCTGATTGGTGATTTCGACTATTCGGCTAATGATACTTCAGGTGGCCCACAATCGGCCGAACTTAAAGAGCTACTCTCAGGACTAAACCTTGTACAACAAGTCACTACTGGCACTCACATTAAGGGGCATATCCTTGACCAGATCTGGACAACTAACATAACCATGTCCCCTGTATCAGTGTCACCATGTACTTGTCCATGATCATTTTTCAATCAAATCACCCTGCCCAGTAGGTGGCACACGGAGAAATTGGAATAAAATCAAGAAACCTTTATTTCTTGATTCACTTGCCAACTCCATCCCCCCTGTCAACCTTTCCATCAACCTGGCGGATGAACAGTAAACCAGTTGGTTATTGGTTGCTAGCAACAAATTTGCGCCCCCCAGGAGATTCATGCCTCTTGCTGTCACGATGCCCATAAATGGTTTTCTTCTGAGCTGAAACATCATAAACTAGCCCTACAAGAACTGGAGGGAAAATGGAGACGTAACTATCTACCTGAAGATAAATGTCTCTACATAAACAGCATGAAAACATATAAAAAAATCCATCCTAACTGCCAATGCAGCATATTTCTCCCAAAACAATTCTGCCCTCATCTAATCACACTAAAGAGATCTTCTCCATAGTAAATGAGCTGTCCAATCCTGAATCTCAATCAAGTCTGCCCCCTCCCAAACCTTCTGTAATTCCCTGAATAATTTTTTCATTGATAAAATCATAAAAATAAAGTCCAGCATTCCAGCCTGCATAAATCTGGACTCTAGTCTACACACCACCGAAAACAATAGCACCTATATGCAGTTTCCTAAACTATACGAGCATACCTTTGTGGATCTACTCTCCAAAGTCAAATCTGGCTCCCCCACAGACTGTTGCCCTCCCAGTATTCTGAAAGAAATGTTCACTGCCCTCCCTGGTCCTGCCTTTCATCTCTAAAATGAATTATTGACACAGGGCATTGTACCTGCAACTTTTAAAGAGGCAATCGTCATCCCCCTCTTGAAGAAGCCTGGTGCGGATCCGCAAACGCTAACGAACTATCGACCAATCTCTTTCCTTCCTTACCTAGCGAAGGTTTTGGAAGTTTATATCACGAGATGTCTCACTGACTTTCTGGAAGAATCCAAATTCCTTGACTCTCATCAAGCGGGGTTTCGACCGGCCCATTCTACCGAGGTGGTGATCCTCACAGTAATGGACACTCTCCGCGGCAGGGTTGATGGTGGCTCACCGCAGGCCCTTGTCTTGCTTGATCTCGCCGCGGCCTTTGACACGGTCGACCATAATCTACTGGTCGACCGGGTTAGAGACACGGGAATCACGGGCCCTGCACTGGGCTGGATCATCTCCTTTTTAGAAAACGGATCGCAAGCAGTCTGCACAGCACCATTTACCGCCACTAGAATTAGGATTCCTTGCAGAGTCCCCCAGGGCTCCTCACTTTTTCCCTTGTTATTTAATCTATACCTTCTCCCCCTTGTCTGAGGCCTGAAAGAGCGTCAAGTCTGCACTTTTAACTATGCTGATGACTTTCAACTCATTTTCCCTATCAGCAACTCTCCAGAGTCGGTCCACGCCTTTCAGTCTACCATGCTATTCATCAGTCAGTGGATGAACAGCAACCACCTTAAGCTCAATCCAGACAAGACAGAGCTGGTTCTAACTGGTGGTACTACCAAAAATCCTTGGGGTCTCACTTTTGGCCCAAGGAATTGGGTCAGTCCCTTTCTCCATCAAACTCGGCCAAGAGCCTTGGGGTAATCATGAGCCAGGACCTCACAATGAAGCCACAGATAGGGTCAGTGATCTCTTCCTGTTTTTACCACCTCAGGAAAATAAGAAAGATCTGCAGATTCCTTACCTACAAGGCCTGGACTAAGGTGATTATCTCCATGGTCATGTCGCATATTGACTATGCCAATTCGCTTTACTTTGGCATTCCCCTCTATCTATCCAAAAGCTTACAGCTGGTCCAAAATCCTGGCAGCAAGCCTGCTTGCTAACCAACCCAGGCACCTTCATGTCACTCCTCTCTAGAAGAAACTTCACTGGCTCCCGGTAGTCTAGTGCTGTGCCTTCAAGGTTGGTTGCCTTATTTTTAAGTCACTCAAAGGAAGAAGTCCACAATTCGTGAACAACCTGATTAATAAGTACGTTCCTACATGCAATCTTCGTTCAGCACACAAGCTACTTCTGTCCACCCCCTCTTTTAAACTAAAGCGCACTGGAGGTGCTAGCTTCGCCATTCTGGCCCCCATGTTCTGTAACTCCCCCCCCCCCTGAATTATGCCTCTGCACCAATCTTCTCAGTTTCAGAAGCCTCCTGAAGACCTGGCTTTCCGTCAAGCCTTCTAATTGTGCACTAGAACTTGGGTATCAATCAAGGTAACGCCTTGAAACCTCCCCGGTGTACGTGCGCTTTATAAATTTATTTTAAAAAAAACTGGTTAGCAGTGGCAAAGTGTGCAGCATCCTAACAGCCAACAAAAACAGGATCAGAAAACAGGAGGGTGAAGGCAAAAACATTGGGGATAACCTTGCAGAGAGGGCCAAGTCCAACAGTTACCTTATTACATTTAATAATTGCTCACTTTAGATTAGGAGCAGATATAGATATGCTATTTACACTGAGAAGAATTGTAATTTAAAACCATCTGTTGGCCACTCCGGCAGTACCTGGTAGGCTGGGTATGTTCTCCACTGGGTTGTGCAAAACCACAGGCCAGTGTATAACAAGCCAAGTGCTCATGACTTTTTAGCCGGATCCAGAGGGTCGACCAAACCATCATGCGCAATTAGGAAGGGAGTGCAAATCAATCCAGCTCCCTCTGACGGGGGAGCCACTGCTCACCAAACCTCAGGGAAATCCACTGGCTCTGATACACAAACTCACTCACTTCAAACTCCTCGTACACACATTCAAGACACAACACAACTTAGGCTGACCCTAACTGAACAGTCACATCTCATCTACTTCCACCAACCACCCAGACACCTCTGCTCTGCAGGACTTCTATTTGCATACATCCCATGCATTAACAGAACCAGATCAGGAGAATGGGCATTCCCTTACATCGCTCCTAAAGAGTATAGCAGCCTATCACTCCACATTAGATCTTCCTAATATCTTTTTGAATTCCACAAAAAGCTGAATGCCTAGCTTTTTAGTCAACCAGCCTACTATTGGCATTGCAAGGCACACATACCCGCTCAGTGCCAGGATACCCTTGTGGGTGATAGTGTCCTTCACAAATACACAACAAACAACCGATGCAGAGTCAGACACTCAGACATCAGGCAGCTCAGTCCAGTGATCTGACTTCAGAGATTCCAGAATTCAGGTATCTCAACTTCCCTCAAGATTGCATAGACAAACTGAAGGAAGCCAATAGGCATACCACACACACTTGCTTTGTGCTAAGTGGAAAAAGGTAATCCAATATTGTATTCTAAACCATATAAATCCCCTTACATCTATGGTACAACACATAATCTGCTACATCTTGAATTTGCAAAACTCAGGGCTAGCTTACATCTCGATTCGGCTACACTTGTCGCTGTTGCTGCATACATGAAAAACAGGGAACACTCATAGCTCTTCAAGATACCTGTTATTAATGGCTTCATGGAGGGTCTTGAACATGTCATCCCACGTAGAGAGCCACCAGCATCAGTCTAGTACCCTAACACTGCCCTCACCAGACTCATGGGAACTCGCTTTATACCACTGCATTCCTGTCCTTTGCAGTTTTTCTCCTGGAAGGTTGCATTTCTGGTAGCCATAGAGTCCCTTAGACGTTTTAGTGAACCACAGGTCCTCACAATGCAAAAGCCTATTTTTCAGGTCTATAATGAAAAGATTGCTGAAAAACCAATCCCACGTTCCTGCCTAAGGTGGTCTTCATTTTCAACCTTAACAAGAGCAATTGATTTCCCTGTCTTCTTTCCCAAGCTTACAGGGATGTTATACTTAGGAAATAGATTTTTTTAAATCTTAGACATTCACTGAAAAATCAAAAGGTTATAGGGACGTTATAGTTACGCTCAGATTTCACTTATACAACACCATAGAATGAGTGATGTAATCAGTGATGTCATTTGAGATGCCATGAGTGGTGTCATCAGTGATGTCACTGACCATGTCATGAGTGATGTGATATGTGTGCATTGTGGGGTTGAAAGTTATAGTTAGCTCAGGTAACTATAACTGCTGAATTTCTATGGTTTTTTACAAGTGGAATCTGAGCCTAACTATAATGTCCCTGAAAACGTTGTTTTTCAGTGAATTTCTAAGGATTTTTAAATTCTATTTCCTAACTATAACATCCCTACAACCTTTGTTTTTTACATTGAATTTCTAAGGCTTTTCTAATTCTATTGCCTAACTATAATGTCCCTGTGACCTTTGGTTTTGTAAGTGAATTTCTATTGTTTTTTAAGTAGTAGTCGTGCTAGCAGAGTGGTGGAGAAAGGGGTTGGGGGCTCCAACCAGTTCTTAGGAATCCCACTGTGTTGCACCTACTGGAGGTAATAGAAGGGCTTCTTGGCCCTCAAGGACCCACAGCATCCAAGAAGACTTCATCCCCCAACCAGTAGTGTGCCAGGAGGTGCATTTGCATAGTGGTTGAAAAAGGGGGCGGGACCTCTGACCAGCTCTCCGCAATTTTGCTGTGTGGGACTTACTGGAGGTAATGGGGTGTTCTTGACCCTCAAGGAACCTCAGCATATGAGGTGACTTCATCCCCAGCCAGCAGGGGACTCCACCCCTCAATCAGCAGTGTGCCAGGAGTCGGGTTTACAGAGTGGTGGAGAAAGGGATGTGGCCTCCATAGACCTCTCAGCAATCCCTCTGTATGCAACTTACTGGAGGTAACAGAAGGGCTTGTTGGCCACCAAAGACCCTCAGCATCCAAGGGAACTTCATCCTACAACCAGCAGTGCACCAGGAGGTGCTTTTGCAGAGTGGTGGAGGAAGGGGGCATGGCCTCCGAAGACCTGTCAGCAATCCCGTTGTGTGGAACTTACAGGAGGTAACAGGAAGGCTTGTTGAGTCCCAAGGACCCTCACCATCTAAGGGTACTTAATTTTCCAACAGTAGTGCACCAGGAGGCACGTTTGCAAAGTGGTGGAGAAAGGGGACGGGCCTTTGATGACCCCGCAGCAATCCCACTGTGTGGGGCTTACTGGAGTTAACAGGAGGATAGTTGACCCTCAAGGACCCTCAGTATTAAATGGGACTTAATCCCCTAACTAGTAGTGCGCCAGGAGCTGCGTTGGCAATTAGTGGAGAAAGAGGGTGTGGCCTCTGGGACCTGCCGGGCTGGCCCCTTTTAAAAAATGTGTTTTGTGTTATTAGGGGAGGAGGCCACATGGCCCCCCTTCCCTGGGACGATTTCAGCCCAGGGGACCCCATCCTCCAGGGTCAGGCCTTTATAGAATGGGAGGGAGCACATGGCCCCCTCCCCAGGCTGATTTTAGTCCTGGGTACCTGATCCACCAGGGCCCGGCCTTTTTCATTTCCTGGGCCCATCCCCCAGGGGCCAGCCTATTTCTAATAGGGGAGGGTGCTGTGTGGCTCTCCTTCCTGGGCCGATTTCAGCTCTGGGGACCCTATCCCTCGGGCCCAGACTTTAAAAAAAATTTAAATAACTGTTAGGGGAGGAAGGCCATGTGCCTCCCCTCCTCAGAGTAAATTTGACTCTGGGGACCCCATCCCCAGGGCCCAGCCTTTCTCAAATGGTGGAGGGGGCCATGCATCCCCCTACATGGGCTGATTTCTGCCCGGGACCCCATCCCCAGGTCTCAGCCAATTCTGCTGTGTGTCCCTATGACATCCAGTCTCCACTGGGACCAGAGGGGAGCCTCAATGCCCCTGCAGTCCCTGCTGGCTCCCCTCCTCTTGCGAGAGATGGCATTGCTTTAACAGACAGGGAACTGCTTGAAAGGCAGCTCCTTGTCAGTGAAAACAAATCTGCTCTGCTTCCAGCAAGCAAGAGCATTTTTTAAATGAATAAGCCTCAGGGAGGTGGTTGCCCACAGGGCATTAATAAGCCCCAGGAGGGGGGCCCATGCGCCACTCCTCCTTTATTAGCAACATATTCTCAGGACCTGGTCCACCCAGGGGCCAATTACTAATGAAGCCCGGAGCCCTCTTTTTGCATGTTTAAAATCCAGTGTGACTTCTGCCAACATTTAAAGAAAAATGCTTTGTGGGCTTTGCAGGATCCCTGTGGGACCCCCTCAAGAGGTCTAGGGGGTCAGGCTATTTCTGCCCTGCCCCCTTTTCATTTAGAAAAAAGTTGTTTCTGGGACTTGGCTCAAGCAAAGTCCCAAGATGGCTGCCAACACTTCCTGGTTTGAATTGTTGGAAGCCAATCAACTTTGAGCACGGGGACTGTCAGATAATCAGAGGATCCAATTCTCTATATATAAAAATTTGATTGTTGGTTAATAACTGTGCACCTACTGAATGGATTTACACCAAAGCACAAAAAAATACTTCCCTGGATCAAAATCTACCTTCCCGCCAAGTTTGTTGTAATTCCGTTATGCATTTCAAGCTGTAGCAGTGTCTATGGAAATTAACATAAGAAACACATGTTTTTTTACCCCCTCCCTTGACGGATCACCCCAAAACTTCACATGTGCCACAAGAATCACCGGGGCAGATCTTTTAGAACATTTTGTGATGATTCAACAAACAACGCCAACGATATCGGTAAGTCACACAACGAGTTTCCTATAGAAACTAGGTCCTAACTATAACTACCTTCTGGCGACCACCAGTAGATAATATAACATATATTTATTTGTTTTTCCCACCAAAAAAAACAAAGGTTACAGGGCGGTTATAGTTAGTTTCCGATTTTACACACACACAACCATAGAAATTCAGCAGTTATAGTTATCTCAAGTAACTATAACTCATACCTTAAGGTAACTATAACTTGCGCCACCGCCATGCACAGTTTTCCCATCAATAATTTCACTGTACATGTTGCAGTGATATCAACGATGTGATAGAAGATGTCCTGAGTGATGTAACATGTGGGGTAATTAGCAGTGCATGTTGAGGGAGTGAGTTACCTTAAGGTACGAGTTATAGTTACTTGAGATAACGATAACCATAACTGCTGAATTTCTATGGCTCTGTGTGTTTCAAATCTGAACCTAACTATAACGTTCCTGTAACCTTTGGTTTCTTTCAGTGAATTTCTAAGATTTTTTAAAATTGTATTTCCTAACTATAACATCCCTGGAACCTGGGTGAGTGAGGGGGTGTATAAATGGGAGTAGGGGTGGTTGTGTGGATGTATAGCCGGATGTGTGAGTATGTGGTGGGTGAGTGAGTGTGTGTGTGACTAGCTGTGTGGGTCTGTGAATGGGTATAGGAGTGGCTGTGTGGGTTTATGAGTAGGTGTGTGAGTGGCTTTAAGGGTGTGTGAGTGATTGAGTCAGTGAGTGGGTGTGTGAGTGGCTGTATTGGGTATGTGAGTGGTTATGTATGTGTGTAAGTGGGTACGTGAAAGCCGTGTGTGTCTGTGAGTAGATGTGGGAGTGGTTGTGTGGGTGTGTAAGTGGATGTGTGAGTAGGTATGTGGAACTATGAGTGAGTGTATATTTTTTCTAAATTGGGGTCTAGTTCCCTAAACCACCCAAATCCGTGAGGATCTGGGGAGGATCCGGGGAGGATCCATGTCCCCTTGTGTGGTGAAAAAATGTTTTTGGACATTTTCTTGCCCATGAGGGATCCCTCACAGACTCTACCATTAATCCCATGGGGTCAGGGTACCTCTACACTGACCCCTTATAGCACTTTTTTTGCATCTCAGGTTGCGGCCAGCCAATCACAGTATTGCTTTTGGCACATTGATTCACGAATCCAAGAAGGCTCCCAGGAGGATCCGTGTCCCTATATACGCAAATTTGGATTTCAGTTAATATCATGTATTATACTGAACGGATTTACACCAAATCACAAAAAAGTAACTTTCTGGACCAAGACTTGCCTTTCTACTAAATTTGGTGTAATGCCGTTCAGCTGTTCGGGCTGTAGTCGTGTCTAAACTCCCTTTGTTAATTAACATGGGAAACACATGTTTTTTACCTCCCCTGTTTTTCTCGGCCTCCTCCAGACAGATCACCCCAAAACTTTCCACACAGAACAAGAATAAATCAATCAATCAATCAGGGATTTGTGAAGCGTACTACTCACCCACAAGGGTCTCAAAGCACTGGAAGGAGGGGGGAATTTGGGCAGCTCCGCTTATCTGAAGAGCCAGGTCTTGAAGCTCTTCCTGAATGCGTGCAGTGTGGGTGTTTGTTTGATGCTGAGGGGGAGTTTGTTCCAGGTCTTGGCCGCAATGTAGGAGAAGACTCTGTCTCCCGCTCTGGCTCTGCGGGTGTTTGGTATTTCAGCCAGGGCGAGGTCGGTGGGGCAGAAGTTTCTCTTGAGTGCGTAGAAGAAGATTCTTTCGTTGAGGTATTGGGGTCTGGTGTTGTGGAGGGATTTGTAGGTGTGAGTAAGCAGCTTGAAGGTCACTCTCTTTTCGACAGGGAGCCAGCGGAGGTTTAGTATGTGCTGGGAGATGTGGTCTTGGGATGCCAAGGGCAAGTCTGGCTGCGTTGTTCTGGATGGTCTAGCGTTTGAGGAGTAAAGATCTGTTGAGGGCATTCCTGTAGTCCAGTCTGCTGGTTATCAGTGCGAGGGTGACAGTCTTTCTGGATTCAGGGGGATCCATTTGAAGGTCTTGCAGAGGATGCGCAGGGTGTTGAAGCATGTGGAAGATACAGTGTTGACCTGACAGTTCATGGTGAGGGAGGAGTTGAGTATGATGCCGAGGTTGCGGGCATGGTCTGTGGGTA
The DNA here is from genome assembly GCF_964261635.1 of Lissotriton helveticus. Classification (NCBI taxonomy): domain Eukaryota; kingdom Metazoa; phylum Chordata; class Amphibia; order Caudata; family Salamandridae; genus Lissotriton; species Lissotriton helveticus. The sequence continues at coordinate 2,061,732,194 of NC_136059.1, read as the reverse complement.
TGGGAGGGTTGTCGAGGGCTGTGGGCCACTAGGTGTTGTCCCATGCAGAGCAGGTGGATCCGAGGACAAGGACAGTTTTCTCTGAATTGAGCTTCAGGCAGCTGCTGCTCATCCAGGATGCAACATCTTACATTCTATCCTGGAAACTATGTCTTGTTCCTTCATGAGGTAGAGGATGAGCTAGGTGTCATCTACATAGGATACTATACTGATTCAGTACTTTCTGACAATGGTAGCGAGGGGGGCCATGTAGATGTTGAAAAGCGTTGGGCTGAGTGAGAATCCTTGGGGTACTCTGTAGCCGATATCTGTGGGTTCGAAGAGAAAGGGCAGGAGTCTGATTCTTTGAGTTCAGCTGGTGAGGAAGGAGCAGATCCAGTCTAGGGCAGTACCCTCTATGGTGGTGCCATGGAGTCTGGTGGTTAGTGTGCAGTGGGAGACGGTGTTGAATGCTGTTGAGAGTTCTAGTAGGATGAAGGCAGCCTTGTTGCCTTGGTTGAAGAGGGTGCAGATTTTGTCCGTGGCAGCTAGGAGGGCGGTCTTGGTGCTGTGGTTGCTGAAGAATATGGATTGGGAGGTGTTGAGGATCGAGTTGGATTCAATGAAGTTTGTGAGCTGGTTGTTGACGTTCTTCTTGGTGACTTTGGCTACGAAGGGGAGGAGAGAGATGGGTCTGTAGTTCCTGAGGTCCGTTGGGCTTGCACGTTTCCAGTCACCGGGGAACGTGCTCGTTCGAGGGTGCAGTTGATAGTGTGTCGTATTTCTGGTGCTATAGTGAAGGCGGCTTTGTGGAAGATGTGCTGCGGGCACAGGTGCGTGGGGGCTCCTGAGTGTATGCTCCTCATGGTCTTAGCGGTGTCTTCTGTAGTGACAGGGGTCCAGATGGTTATGGCAGGCTGGGTGGCGTTGCCTGTGGTGGGTGTAGTGTCGGTGCCTTTGTTCCATTCGTCAAAGTTGTCGTAGAGAGTCCTGATCTTGTGATGGAAGTAGGAGCCGAGTTTGTTGCAGAGGTCCTGGGAGGGAGGGACATCGGATGATTCGCTGGGGGGTTTGGTGAATTCTTGCATGAGGCTTAAGAGTTCCTTAGAGTTGAGGGAGTAGGAGAGGATACTGCCCTGGATGAAGTTCTGCTTTGTGGTTCTGTCTTGCAGGCGGTGCGTGCTTCTGATGTTTTGCTGTTGCCCCTGGCTTTCTTGAGTCATCGGCACGTGCTCTTGGATTCTTGGAGGTCAGTGGTGAACCAGGTGGCTTTTGTGGTGCGTTGTCTGTCGGAGTTCTGGAGGGGGTTAGTGTGTTTGCGCAGTCGGTGATCCATCTGTGGAGTTTGTTGGCTGCAGAGTTGGCATCGGTAATGTGGGGTGGAGGAGCGTGGTCGCGAGCGGAGTTGAGGTGCTCTTCGGTGATCTTGCTCTAGTTCCTGTGCGGGTGCGCGATGTAGGCTTGTGTGCGGTTGGTTAACGAGAAAGAGAAGTGGACTTGTTGCTGGTGGGTCCAGAAGGGTTGCGTGGTGTGGCTGAAGCAAATGTTGTTTCTTCCTGCAAGATGGGGTCGAGGGTGTGTCCTGCCTTGTGGGTCGGGTGGTGACGAGCTGTCTCAGTCCAATGTTAGGGAGGTTGTCCAGGAGGGCGGTGGAGTTAGGGTTGTTGGGGTTGTCGAGGTGGAAATTCAGGTCTCTGAGGAGTTTGTAGTCCATGGATGCGAGAGTGTGGGGTAGATGAGGTCTGCGATGGTAGTGGTGAATGTGGCGCGCAGTCTTCATGCTGTGTTTATTTCCCCAGAAATGGCTTCTGTCATGGACACATATGCTGTTTCAGAAAAAAACTTTTTCCAGTAGCTAAAGAACTCACAAATGGAAAAATCCAGGTGTAGGACCACTGGCCCACTTATAATTGAGTGGAGTGGAATGCTACCATGGAATTCCACTGTGCTGACCTCCTACTTGGGCCTTTAGCCTTACGGACCTTAAGGGGTAGATATACAAACATTTTGTCCTGGGTTAGCATCCCATAAGTGACGCTAAACAGCACAATTTCTTGTTTCCCTAATTTAGGGCCTCATTTACAAGCCCCTGGAACATCACTTTTATTGACGATCTGGTGGTGTATAGTGCAGTGCCATATCTACAAGGCCACAAAATGTCAAAGTGCATGGCTTTTAATGGCCTTGTAGATATAGTGTGAGGTAGCTCAGCGCAAGTTGCTACGTTGCCTCACACTACAATTGGAAGGTGTGCCATTGGTGTACGGTGGGTGTTCCCAGAACCTTCTGTAAACCTGGGAATGTGACAAAATCCTATGTCTCCCCTGCCGAGGCACAGCAAGGAGAAATAGCTTTATTTCTTCTCGTATTTTCCTCTTTCCATGTGTGCTGCATCCACATAGAAGGAAATCAACTCCATTGCTCGTTTTTGTGCAGGCAGGGGCCCCTTCCTGCACAAAAGCAATCATTCCCACAATCTAGACATTCTTGCACCATAGTGCAAGGGTGCCTGCATTGGCACCTGGAAGCCAATTGTGCACCAGCGCAGGGGCAAAGAACAGGGATGCGCCAAATGTTAACGCCATTTAAAAGGAGCCGTTAAGAGGAGAATTTTTTTATTTCTTCTTTCTTTTCCTACTTTGCATGTATACTGCCCTGTACAGCACAAATGCAAAGTAGAACACGTTTTAGCATGTGTCTATGTATAGTATTTTGTACTGGAGGGGTAGCCTCCCAGTACAAAACCTAGGGTAGACTCAGGCACGTACCCTAGGACCATGGCACTAATGTGGGTGCCTTGCTCTTGGTAGCTGAAAATAGGCATGGCCGCTAGGTCGAGGAGAGAGCCATATCTCTGTAGATATCGTGCTCTCCTTCTCCCTCCCCATCACGCAACCCAGTGCAGCATTTTTGGCTGCTGCATTGTCTTTACGTGACCTTTTTGGTAAAACTGGGCCTAAGTCCTTAAATGTAGCAGAATGTAAGCACTACAGCACTCTTTAACGTCATTCAGTTAATTCAACAATGGAAACATTTTCAGTTGTATCAATTGGTGGATAAGAAGTAGACTTTCAGATTCAAGTTACTTATTAAAATTTAAAGAGGATTCAAATTAAGTATCTGATTGAACTGAAAAACGATTTCACCATCTCATAGGTACTAACATTGCAGAGATGATGCCATTGCAAATATCTTATCATCGCTGCTAACACTGCTTATGCAAGTGATTATGGTAATGAAGACATGCAAACAATCAATGTATGGTTAAGTGATTAATCAACACACAAGACATTGGCAGATAGTCTTACCTTGAACAAAAGAGATAGATAGATTCAATATTGAAAATTGACAGAGCATACATTTATCAAATACTACACGTCCAAGATTAACATGGCTTCACAAAACCTGAGAGGAAGACTCATTGTTGCATGTTCAAAATATTTATGATTTTAATATTCATTATTATAACAAACACTTGCTATTTTTCAACATGCACTTATTAAGAACAGTACTGTTTAAGCATGGGCGTAAAATCCGTTCCGCTCGCGGATTTTGCGGATTTTCGGTAAATTCGCAATCCGCGAACTCTAGCGAACTTGCCGAAAATTCGTAAAATCCGTGCAAAGCAGATTTTTTGCTTGCCAACTAGAATACTATACAATTTCGCGGGAGTAAATACTTGCGAACACGTAGATGCGGCGGGCAGCGACAATCTCGCAATTGCGAGATTGCAAAATTTGCAATTTCGCACAAGAAATCCACCAGCAGGCAGCATAAACCTTGAAAATTATGATTTTTATCAGAATAACTCCTCAGGTTGACATTTGCCTGCATTTTTCTTTGCAAGGAGTCCATTTTGGGGGGTGGGGGTGGGAGGAAGGAAGTGCCCCACAGTCTCCAACTTCCTGTTCCTGTCCACTAGGCTCCTCCCAGTGCTTTCTTCATGTGCTGGTCACTTTGATTTGGATCTTGACCTGGAAGGATTACTTTTGTGGATGCTGCTGGATATTTGGATTTTTGCAATACTGAAAGCACTCAGCAGGTGCAAAAGTTCAATCTTATCATTAGTAACCATTCCCTGTAGTGCTTCCTGAGGGGTCGCTTCAGAGTTCATTTGCCTACTTGCAACTATTCTATGACCCTGCTCTGACCCTCAGAGAATAGCTACAAGTATACAACAAAGGTCCTGTTAAAAAAATTACACTGCAACAGAAAGCAATTACAGACAATACTGAAAGCACTCAGCAGGTGCAAAAGTTCAATCTTATCATTAGTAACCATTCCCTGTAGTGCTTCCTGAGGGGCCCCTTCAGAGTTCAGCAAATTACAAATAAGGAAGCAGGTGCCAGCCAGACTGGAAGTTTAAATTCAGTGACACATTAATGAACCCCAAATTAATTCATGTCAGTTGAAGCAGGGCAGGTGTGCTTGCTTTTTTTCACCCCCATAATCTACAGTGATAAACCAACCAGAGGGTGGCAGGGATGTACCTGAGGGTGGCATGGGTGTACCAGAGGGTGGCAGTGGTGAAACAGAGGGTGCTGTGAACCTGTGATGATGAACCAGATGTAGAAACAACATAGTCGCGGTCGTTGCGAGCCGACAAGTAAGTTCGCAATTGCGAACTGGTACAGAATCCTCGCGAACTGGCAGAAATCCTTGCGAACACAAAAAAAAAAAATTCGCGAGAGTTCGCGAGAGTTCGCGGATTTTGCGGATTGCGAATCCGTAAATACGCAAGTTCGCGGATTGCCAATTCGCAAAATCCGCCCATGCTTAGTACTGTTTTTCTGTATACAATTAAACATCTTAGATAAAATGGGACATTTTTGTAATAGTGAAAGTGTAAGCTTTTGAGACAGAAAAGTCCTCTGCGTGGTAAAGGACATGTAACCTTGCCCTGAGTGCCCAACTGTGCTGTTGTCTGGATCCCTAATGCTAATTTTTGTTGTCATATGCAAACACGGATCATGTGTGCGTGTCACGACAGAGGTCTGTCTTACAGATTGTGGTCTTGTGCATTGGAAGGGACACCTAAACCGCTTCTTTCATAGACCTGGAAAGCTACATCCTTCACCAAGAGTCAAGCAGCACAAGTGGAGTGGCAGAATTGTTAATTTAACAGACAGGCTCAACTCCTTTAATGAAACCTATGCTTTACCGTGTTTTTTAAAATCTTATGTGGTGGGTAAGGGTGAATTTTCTTAAAGTGTAATTATGACCCTGTTCATTGATCATATTTTATGTTTTTTATCTTCAATTGTATCTTAATTACTGGTGTTTTTTATCCTTCTTTTAAATTTTTAAAACCAGTTTAATAATGTTTGTATCATATGTGGTCATTCTTTTATTGTACACTTACACCGAAATAAAAAATACAAATGGAAATGGATAAAATACAGCAGAGGGCAGACGTATAACCAGAAAGCGTGGTATTCCATTTGCCACTCTTCTTCGTTTATTGGCTGTAGGAAATGGAAATTGTAAACCTGAGATTTCATGAGGTCTGTTAAGGACACGGGAGGCTTTTTTGCATAGGATAAAACAGTTCACACGTAATTGGATATGCTGTGATATTTGTCCAGGGTGGCTCAGCAGCAATTATCCTTTTAGATCTCAGTGCCGCCTTTGACACTGTCGATCATAACATCTTGTCTGATCGACTAAAAAATCTAGGAGTGACAGGCATGGCACTTACCTGGTTCCAGTCCTTTCTCAGTGACCGTTTTTTTCAAGTCTTCGAGGAAGTTGCCACATCAAACCGGTGGCCTCTTAGTCGTGGGGTTCCTCAAGGTTCACCCTTGAGCCCCACACTTTTTAACATCTCTGTGGCTCCCTTAGAAGAGATAGTCCATCCATTCGGCATAAAGATCATTACCTACGCAGATGACACTCAACTGATCGTGGCATTAAACCACCCCGAGAGGTCATGTTGCACCCTAGGTCCTTGCCTAGAGGCGGTAGCAGAATGTATGGAACTCTCACATCTTAAGCTAAATGGGGACAAGACCGAGCTGATGCTCTTGGGCAACTCTCCTTCACCTAATTCGGCTCTTACATGGCCGACCTGTCTTGGCCCTGCCCCAGCTACTAAGCAGCAGATCAAGAGCTTTGGCATGTGGCTCAATAGCTCCCTCAGTTTTAATCATCAGGCCACTAAGCTCTCTGCCACTTGCTATGGCCTGATGAGAATGCCACTATAATACTTCCCTTGCTCCCTTTCCGGGTGAGAAGAATTATGGTGCAAGCTCTTATACTCTCCCACCTGGACTATGGGAACGCTCTGTACCTGGGAGCCCCCAGTCCACAATTCAGAAATTGCAAGTGATCCAGAACTGTGCGGCTTGCCAACTTCTTCAGATTCCTCAGAGACAGTCGGCGAAACCGGCATTAAGGAACCTTCATTGGCTCCCAGTTTTGGAGAGGATACAGTTCAAGGCCTTGTGCCTGGCTCATAGAGCCATTCGGAAATCCGGTCCAGCCATTATCCATTCTCTTGTCACTCCCTATCAACCCTCTAGGAATCTTCGCTCAAGTCTTGCTTTCCTCGCCACTCCAAGGAAAATACGAAGAACTAGATGGGGTGGATGCTCCTTTTCCCTGAATGCCTCAAATATTTGGAATTCTCTCTCCCCTACCCTGCGGAAGAAGACAAATTTGTTGGCCTTCCGCAAGCTTCTTAAAACTCCTCTCCTCAAGGTTATGCTTTAATGTGGTGTGGTCCTCTGCCGCCCGGTCCGGAAGCGCTAGGAGGCCTCAGGGTAGCTACACGCTATAGAAATTTAAATTCATTAATTAATTCATTAATTCATTCATTCATCCCTGACTTTATACCTGTGCCCTGGCTGCGTCCACCACTGCATTAAGTTCTAACTACTAATTCTTACTTTTAGCACACTGCAGTGCCAACCTCCTGTTTTTTTTTTTACAGTTGTTTTTATTAGAATGAAAAGCAACAGAACTCTCATATAGATCAACAATCATTACAAATTCAGACAGAATGTGTCTATAAAGTTTACCAGCCAAAAGTTTGTTGTCACTCAACCATCTGCACCCCTCCTGGAACCTCATATGTTTTGACATCATGTGACCAGTGCTGTCTTAATAATGACAAACCGACCCATTTACTTTGTCACCATCTTTTCAGGAATTGTTCACTGTATCAGCCAATGAGGTTTTTCCTGTCATTTAATATGTGAAATTGGTTATGGCAAAAGTATTCATGACTAAAGATCTGTAGGAAAGAATGTCCATCTCAGTCGCGTTTGCTTTTATGTTAATTGTAATCTGTACCCTTTTATACAACACAGTTTTTTACATGAATGTGGCTTTACTATGTCAATGAGACCAATGTCCTTCCCTGAGAAATCCCAAACTTCCAACTTTACAGCATCTCTAAGATCAATGGACAACTCATAAACTGTCATAATTGGCAACATAGCATTGGCTAGATTTTGATTTGCTAACTTGAATGCAATGTCCTCATCATTTTTCTGAAGTTCTATACCCGTGTGCAGGAAAATCTGCAATTTAACTTGCACAAGTCACATCCCAAATGAAACACAGTACTATTTGTTTCTTTATTTATTTATTTTATAGTTTTAAGTGCGAACCAGACCCGTGAGGGTATCAGAGCGCTTTACAGTATTATGGGTGGTGTACAAAGCGATGGGAAGGGAGAGATCAATTGGGTAAAATAACGTAGTCTAAAGTCCCGGCTACATGTGGGAAAGAATTTAAAACAGGTAGATACATTGTACAAGAAGGCACATAGTCTCAACTCTTGGGGGATTGCCCAGGAGTGCAGGAATAAATATCGTCCATAGAAAGATAATAGTGTAACGTGTTCATTAGGTGAGGTATTTACCCATTAAGAAGGTTTTGGTCTCCTTCTTAAAGTGTGCCAAGGACGGAAGTCTTCTGATGGTGGGTGGGAGAGAGTTCCACATCCTTGGTGCAGCCCAAGTGAAGGCCCGATTGTGGTTTGTTTTTTTCCGGAAGCATGCAGGTTGCAGCAGTAGGTCTTTGACAGAACGGAAGTTTCTGGGTCCTCCTGATATCATGAGTTTTTGTGCCAGGAATGTAAGGGAGTTGTTTTAAAGAGCTTTGTGAGTAATGCAGGCCAGTTTAAATTGGATTCTGGCCTCTAGGGGAAGCCAGTTCAGCGCTGTGAGGTGGGGAGAGATGTGGTCGAATTTCTTTGAGCCAGTTAGTAGTCTGGCGGCAGTGTTGAGGCAGGCTTTCAATGGGGCCAGAGATTTCTTGGGTAGCCCTGCAAGAGTAGAGCATCCATATTGTAATCTGGAAATGACTAGTGCCTGTACTGCCATTTTAAGGTCGGACACATTGAGGAAGGGTTTTAGGTTTCTTAGGTAACTCAGGTGGAATCTAGCCATTTTGCCCATCGAGTTTATATGGCCAAGCATGTTCAAGCTGCTGTCCAGGGTTATTCCAAGGGATTTCGCCGAGTCAACAATGGTAGGAGGCAGTTTAGTGCTGAGATGGTCTTGATCCATTTCTCGATGTCTGGATTGGGTTTGGGTGGAGAGATCAGAAGAAATTCAGTTTTATTTGCGTTGAGTTTAAGCTGGTTGGTGGTGAGCCAGTGGACTGTCAGCTTCAAGGTCTCATTAAGGGAGAAAATGTCCTCAGGGGAGGAGATTTTTATGTAGATTTGTGTATCATCGGCGTACATATGGTAGAAGATATTGGCGGCACGTAGAACCTCGGTGAGAGGTTCAAGGTAAAGGTTGAAGAGGGTAGGTGAGAGGGTTGATCCCTGGGGGACTCCAACCGTAACCGGAGAGGGGGCGGATAGATTACCGTTGATGAGGGCTCTCTGTGAGCAGTGTTGGAGGAAGGATCTAAACCATTCAAGGACGGTGCCCTCCAACCCCATCCTGAGTTTGAGTCGTTCAAGGAGAAATTGATGGTTAACTATGTCGAAGGCAGAGGAAAGGTCTAGGAGGATTAGGAGACAGGTTTTGCCTTGGTCGAGGGCTTGGAGAGCGTCATCAACAATGTGGAGGAGGGTGGTTTCCGTGCTGTGTCCCGATCTGAACCCAGATTGGAAGTCATCGAACAGGTAAAATTTGTTGATGTGTAGGCTTAGCTGCTGTTGCACACATTTTTCCAGACCTTTGGCTAGGAGTGGGATGTTAGATATGGGTCTATAGTTCTCAGCGAAAGCAGGGTCCAAGCATGTTTTTTTTTAGGATGGGGACAACTTGGCCAGCCTTGAGCGAATCAGGAATTGAGCCCTGAAGGAGGAAGGCTTTGATTATTGAGGTCCAGGAAGGATGATAGCCTGAGAGGCTGCAGCTAGGCAGTAAGATGGGAGAGGATCATTGAAGTGATTGTTCGGGTTTAAGGAGGCATTTTTCGAGATAGAGTTTTCGTCATAGATTTTAAAATTGGACCAGTGCGCTAGGTTTTTGGGTGAGGTTTGGGAGGACAATGCAGAGAGAAGAGGTAGAGCTGGCAGATATTGATTTTGGTGTTGAGTTGCGGATTTGAGTTAATTACCTAGGGCAGAGATTTTGTCACAGAAGAAGGAAGAGAATTCTTCACTTGTTATTAGGGTTTAGGTATTTCTTTGGAGGTATTCGCTAGTTTGTTGGATTGGTGTGACCAAGTCGAACAGCTTGCGAGTTCGATTTTTGGCGTTCTCCAGTTCCGTTCTGAAGAATTTTTTTTATTGAGTTGAGTATTTCTTATTGCAGGCATTTCTGGCCTGGCGGAGAAGTTTTAGATGTGCTGCTGAAGGTTGTTGTTTCCAGTTACATTCAGTCTGTCGAAGGGATCACCTGTCCTTGTTGAGGGATCCGCTGAACCAGGGATTTCTGTCTTTGATCTGGGTTCTTTTACATTTTAGTGGTGCCAGGTCGTCGAGAATGTTGGATATAGTTGAGGAGTAATGATCCGCTAGGTTGTTGACCGAAGTGCACTGAGGGGGGGAGAAGGGGGGTAGGTCGGTCTCACAACGTGCTGCCAGTTTCTCGTGATCAAGGTTCTTGGTGTCTCTAACCCATCGTTTGGAAATCATGGGTTGAGGTGTCCATGTCTTGTGGGTGCTGGGCAGGAGGAAGGTGGGGGCGTGGTGGTCAGACCAATCACAAGGGTCAATAGAGATAAGTTTGACCGTTGATTCTTTAGCAATGATCCAGTCTAGGGTGGTACCTTTCGAATGAGTAGGGAGGGAGTAGGCTTGGGTAAGGGCTTGAATGGCCAAGAAGTCTCTAATGGCAATGACCTGTGGATCCTTAGGGTCGTTCCAATGCAAGTTGAAGTCGCCAAGGAAAATGTCATTAGAGTTTGGAGAGATACTGGCTGTGATGATTTCCATGAGGAGGTCCGTAAAGGTGTTATTCTTGCCTGGGGGGGTAAAAGATGTGTAGTTTGCACATCTGTGAAGTGTTGTTGGAGATGGAGAGTGCGAGGTATTCGCAGGAGTCTGAAGGGTCCAACGGCAGTTCCATAACAAGGAGGTTGGAGCGGTAGATGCAGACAATGCCACCCCCTTTTTTCTTTGAGTGCCTGTCCAGCCTTACAATGTTATAGTTGGGTGGGACTAAGTAGAGCGATGAGGATTCCTTGAACCAAGATTCAGTCAAAATCGCTAGGTCCGATTTATGTCTCAGGATGAGGTCAGCGACATCAGATGCATGTTATACAGCTGACCGGCAATTTATTAGGAGGCCGGCTTGGGACAGGCCGGTGTGAGTGTCAAGGGTAGAAGCAGAGATGGGAACTCTAGCAAGGTTGCTATTTACCACCCCTCTGATGGGGAGAGTAGCAGATCTGTTAGGGTGCGATGCAACCGTGTCGATAGGGAGTATTTCCCTCAGGTCGGAGGGGCATGGGTTGGTCAAGGCAGAGTCGTAACCACTGAGGATGTCAGCCATTTCTTTCTCTGAGAGTTCTGAGGCAGTAGGCGTGGCAGGGGTGGGATTGTAGGTATGGAGGAGAGCAAGAATTTCCTCCTCTGAGAGGTGGCAGGGTTGCTTGCGGGGCGCAGGTGTCTAAGGGAAAGTGGTTGGTGGTGAAGGAGGGTCTTCATGATGGGGATGTGGGTAGCGTTCTGCGAGAGCCAGAAATTGGAGAAGGAGAGTTCGGTGATGTGAAGAAGGTGCTTTAGGTCCAGATGGACTTGTGGATGCCCAGGGTTAATTCTGTGGCTCTGCGCTGAAGATTATCAATGTCTCTAAGAGAGTTTCTGTAACCCGCAATGCAGGAAGATTCCACGGGCAGAAGGTTGAGGGTTTAGACACGCTTCTGAGGGTATGTGATGGATGCGTGATAGCGGGGCTGGGTTGGCTTGTGAAGTGGGCCCTAGGGGGAGCTTTGGAAGCCAACGGAGCGGGGATCGCTAGAAGGTCCTGGTACGTGGAGTGTGTGCGCAGTGGTTGGCATGCATTGGTGACAGGGTGTCAGGGCCGGGATGCCCAGTGACGAGGTCACTGGCAGAAGTGTTTGGTGCATGGCAAGGCACACTAGGCGGATTGGGCGAGAGGTGGAGCAGCGGGAGCGTGGAATGAGACGGGTTGGTAACATGTTTTTTAAGGAGGGAGAAGAGGTCTGCAAATTTGATGAGGTTTTTGGGAGGCCCTTGAATGAGGATAATGCCGCTGTTGTATAATGTGATGGTAAGGTCAGCACGCAGGGTTGCAGATGGAGTGAAGGAGAGTTTTTTACCGTGAGGGATGTTGCTGGTTTCCTGTACTTTTAGGAGGCTCAAAAAGGCACTGCGCCAGAGGGACGTTTTCCTGGACTAGAAGATGAGGTTGTTGATGACAGTGCCCTAGTTCACACAGAGACGATGGTCAGATATCAGGGTCTCAGGATGACTTTTCTGGATGGAGTATTTAAGGGATTTGAAGGCGGATTTAGAGAGATTAGGAGGATAGATAATGGTATAGTAATTATCCCCCGTGGAGGTCAAGCAGGGCTCTGCTATGTTGCAGAGAGTGATGGGATTGCCGCCCCAGCGTTCAGTTTGCGTTGTACAATAAATACGCAGGTCTGCCCTACTATCACGGTTTGCTTACAGAAGGTACAGCCGAGCCAGATGGCCCATTTGAATGAGCAGCTAGAAACAAGTGCAAGGGCTGTTACACATATGCCCATGCCCGGGTGGGGGTTTACCAAGTCACATTCAGCAGAGTAGGTTGAAAGGGCGAAGAACAAAGCCCATACTAAGATGGCCACTGTAAAGGTCTTCTTTCTGTTATTGTAGATATCTTCTGGCCCAGTCCTCTTTGTATTGTTGTGAAAGTATGGCACAGTCGTCTTTCATTTACTATGAGTAGGGCAAGTGAGGACAGCTTTCATTGTGTGAAGCAAGCAAGTCATAAAGTGAATGAGCCCGCCCATAAAGGAAAGATGGCCATCTCAGACAGTGACAATCCTAGGGTGTATGCAGAGCAAGCGTCTCTCAATTGGGGCATATAGAGATCACTCCTGCAATGATAGTAGCCTGTGTGGCGCTCACCTTCCATTAGAACATACAGGCTTGTTGGCGATTTTCTCAAGCAGGCGAGCTGGGATCTGAAGTTAGGGACTCATGTGAGACGCCCTGCAAGGCTCTCCCGCTTCAAATTAGTAATTAGGGTCTGGGCAGTCCGTGGAGAGATATAGAGTGCAGGACTTGCTCGTCAGGACCCCTGCACCAACCGATGGCCGATCCGCACACCAGACGACTGTTTCCTGGTGCTCAGTGAGGAAACGGCATCAGCAGCGGGCGGATGGCGGGCTCAACACCGGCATACAACTCCGGTGTCCGACCGCACTTATGGGCATGCCGGAAGCGGGCAAGGCTCTACATTGGAACGCTGTGAAGAAAAACGGCCTCCAAAGATAGCGTAAGGTAGGCTTGATATCAGCATCAGTTCCGGTTCCACACGGCACCGCAGGCAGGCGGGCTCAAGCCAACATCGCATATCGGACTCAAACCCCATTAAGTGCTCAAGGCTCATCACCGTAGACAGGTGGAAGACGGGTGTAAACAAGCATCAGAGGCAGGTGGACTTGACATCTGCTTATTTGCCACTCCTACATCTTGGAATCATCTTCCAGAGAGGGGCAGGTTTGGGACTCACACTGTTCCCATAGTAGAACCGGTAACACCAGTGTCACTCAAAAATGTGACAGGGTGGGTATCTACATCTACTTATACAAATGGCACACTCTGGTCTACCTCTAAGACTGCACCAAGTGTGCAATCCCTTTCCCCCCTCGGGTACCATCAGACGAACTGCTCGGAGCCATAACCTTCTGCTGGTTCAAACATAGGGAACTGCTGAGCGAAATTCTGATTCTGGAAACAGTTCTGATTCATGCTCAGAATATGATTCAAATGAAATATGGGTGTATTGACATTTTTCTGTGGTATCGAGGGTTGTGGGACTTGCATCCCCAGACCGTAGAAAGTACTGAAATGTTGGGACCTCCTCTGTCCATTCTGCTGTTGCTCAGGGTTAATATTTTGGGGCTGGAGAAGCCAGAGTTTTATCTTTGATTAGCTGGATTAAAAAGATATTCTTGTTTTCAATGTCCCAATCTATTACAGTAATGACATGAATTAGTCTTTTTCAAGGTGGCCACATAATAAGAGCAATCAGGTCGATAGGAATACTTCGACCTCTACCCTGCGACTCAACACCTCCTCCTCCCAATGTGTCTTAGGAGCTCCCTGCTAGAAAACACCCTGCATAAGAGCCACATTTCCCACATAGGACTGATTTTGGTTACCCCTCTGATCTGTCTTCATCTGTGCAATCATCAGCTTCTCCTCTAGTCTTTTCTGTCTCGCCTAAATTTCATCATTACAGTACTTGGCAAAAGATTTCATCAGCAACATTATTCTACCATCATATTAAATGCTGTTTAATCACCATGCTAATTTCAGACCTTAATTCTGTCATAAATCTGGATACAAACTGTCCATGTCCTTAGGTTCCAATTTTTCCATATCGCTACACTGCCTAAAAGCCTGTAACAACCTCTCATAGAATGCCTGACACATCTCCTTAGGTTCATGACTCATCTGATCTATCTTAACTCAATCGATGTCCTGTGGCGGGACTTTAGCCTTTAACCAAGTCATTACTTGACCATGCTTTTTTATTACAATACCTGATGGGTCGCGTGTCACTGTATCTCTTGCCAACTCCCTTTCAGGCCAATTTCAAGCTATTTTGCACACAGACCACATGTCACTTGGAACAACAATTTCAAACAAACCAATCAGATCAGTCCACAATACCTTTGACATTTTCACAAACCGATCAACTTAATTATACCATTCCACAGGCTTCTCCCTCAATCACTGAAAGTCATTTGTGGATGACGCAAGATCACTTCTGCTCCAAAACACAAGGACATAACCCCAAATTTGTATTTCCCACAAGGGGAAAGTGGTGGCACCCGCTCCCTTTTCTTCTAACGAGGGCTGTTACCTCATAGATCTCTTAGGGCCTTTCTCCCTTGACCATTTGTCCTCCCATTTACCTAATGTCCCCCAAATTATAGGATTTTGAATCAAGAACCAAATTTGCATTTTCAACCTGGGTACTCTCATGTTTTCTATGCCCTGATCCCAGAAGGTGAGCCGCTGGCTCTTTTGTAAATGCTTGGTCTGCCTTAAATCTACTTCATACTTTTTGGCTTAGTCGATTAGTTTAACGTGAGCTTCTCTTGCTCAACTAGTAACATCTTTACTCATAAACAAAGTTGATTTGGCTTTAATGCATCCATTCAAGCTAATTCAAGAGTTCCACTTATCACCTCATCCAAATCCAGTTTGATTCTTGACACATCTACCAAATTTGCCTTCAATGTTGACCTGATTGCTCCCTAATTTAATTCTGTCCTTCCACTCCCATTCAACACTTTGTTCAAGGTTTTCAACCACTCATCCAGTTCTTGGGCACTCAAATTAGACAGTCCCTCAGGAGCTCTTTGAATTGCCTCCTCCCTGGGTGTGCTACTATTTGCATTTAGAGGTGGCGCCCATGTAATTGTATTAATCTCTAGTAATCTGTGGTATGTTGTTAAAGGTCCAAATCCAGTTTGATTTGTCAATGGGTCTGCACTATCACCACAAGGAGAGCTCACATTTATTGGAAATAAAGGGACAAATCCTCTCACTCCTGAGCTTGTAGGAGCATTACCTGAAATGTGTGGTTTTACTGGCAGAGATAAATTATGGCTCCTATTTCCTGCTGAATTGGGATTATATATAGGAACCTCTGGACCAGTAGAACTAGAATAGTAGGTGCGTCTGGAAAATTAGGAGCTGGGGAAGTGTCAGACACACACATCCCAGTAATAGACTCCCATCATATATTTATGTACATTCAAAGGAGAAGTCCCCTCCATATTAGAATTCACATTTACTGTGACGGTAGCCACCCCGGTCCGACCACTGATTTTAGTGCCTTCCCCGCTCATCATTTGAGGTTCATTTAACAGAGGTGGATGTTCTGACAACAACACATCCAAAAGGGTTTCACTCGTCTAACTATTGCTATCCTCTGTTCTCTCTCCTGGTCCTTTTGATTTGTCCCTCTTCTCCTTTTTCTTCCCCGCCCCACTTTCCTCACTGGTCAATGTTGGATACAACTCCACTCTCCCTAGCATGTCCTTTCTCCACTTTTTCTGTTCCACATCCCATATAGCATCAGTGTTTTTCCTCACTGCCTGTCTATCCTTGCCCTGGTGTTTCTACCTCTGACTGACTTGTTCCACTGGCTCTCAAGCGTTCAGCTCTTCAAACTGGGCAGGTCTATGTAACAGTTTCAATTCGTATAGAATTCTTCTCAATTTTACGATGACTCTCACATTAAATGCACCATAGCGTGAGAATGCCAATTCACCTTCCTTTTCTGTGATCTTGTGCCACTGAGTGAGCCAAATATAAGTTGGAAGCCGTACATTTATAACCATATGAGGGCCTGCCGTATCTTTCGGTGGGGCCTCTTCTCCCTCTCTAACAGTTATTTTCACATCTCCCCTCACCAAATCATGTAACATCTTAAAACATCTAATTTTTCAGCAATCTGTTAACAAAAGAAATCAAAATATTTACAATCCAAGCAGAGTTTTCCTCAAAATTGTCACGCCAAACCAGTGATCAATAGCAGCGCAACAATAGATTTAATACCCAACCAATAACAGAATGGCTCTACACCAATCCACCAATCTCAGTGCTGCATACTATTATGCCAATGTTGCCCCTCACAGTGGCCCAACCTCCTTTACAGTTTCCACAAACTCTCCTCATCAACCCACACAAACTCCTACAATACAAATAATGATCAACAACAATTGCCTGCTTTTAGTAAAGAAACCAACAGAATGCTATCACCCAAGAATTTTTTTTATCATAACACACATCCAGATGAAGCCTCGATCTGCGGGGAATCACCCTGCTCAGTGCAATTTCCCTTTGTGCAAAAGGTTTATCGCACTGAACATCTCCCACTGTCACACAAAGAAGTAAGGCCTCTATCTCATTTGGGTCGTCAACTATGTCTCAATTTAAACCCCACAAAAATGTAACCGATAAATCACAATACAGTGTTTTCTACAATTTTATTATCGCCGGACACATCAGCAACTTCAACTTAACCCACACTCACACAACACTCAAACAACTCTGCTAGTACTCACACCATTATCATACAACCTGCAAATTATGTATAAGACACTGTCACACACAACCCTATTAATACTCACTCCTCCACTGTATCAGCCACTATCTTCCGCACCACTGGAACTTCGCTGACCCTTTGAGTCGGGAAAATATTCTAGGGCTAGTGATTGAGGTATAACTAATCTAGAAAGATTTCCCTAACTTCCTCTGTTTCAAGATGGAATCATCCTCATTCTCCTGCCATTTTAGGATGCGCTAATCTTGCCAATTATCTTCCCTTGGTCGGTAGACCTTTTTCCGTTGCTCAAGAGGGAATAAAAAACACATTTCATATCTCAATACCATTGTAACCAATTAGTCACACAATAAAACTAGGAGTGCAGAAGAAAGTTAAAGGGTTTTATTACACTCAGAAACAGACTGATATAAATGAGTCTCAAAAGCATATTGTAGAAATATAATATGACGAGAATTAGTCCAAATCACCTGATAAGATTCAGTCTAAACAACAAGAAACACAAAAAGAACTCAGTGGCTCCATATAGAAAATGAGAAACAAAATCTGAAGGTTTAGTTGCAGAATCCGATCTTCCTTCCTAGTCATTAGTGTTCCAAATAAAATATAGGCTACCCTACTCTATACAACTCCTGGGAAATCCTGGTCACCTATGGGAAGCAAGGAACAGGTGTCAGTATGGGTAAACAACCCTTACAACGAAACTATTACAACGCACTACCATTACAACGCGGTCATTACAACGCAAACCATTACAACGCATTGCACTGGGGGGCGCTCTAGGATAGGGAATACGTTTAATTTTCTATCCAACACCTTCCCTAGTGTCCACGGGGACTGGAGTTGGAATAGAAAATTAAACTTACCACTATCCAGCACCTCTAAGCGCTATGCATTGTAAAGGTTTGCGATGTAAAAACCGCGTTGTAAAGGCAGGCGTTGTAATAGCCTGCGTTGTAACGTCATACATCCGTCAGTATGATGGAGTCTTTCGTAAAAGTACTCAAGCCTAAAAGTATAGCATGAAGCTACTCAGTGAGAGGAGTTGCCTAAGAGGTCTATACCTCATGAAATCCTAAAGGTCTCTGATCTCTAACTAACAATAAGACATCTACTAACCACACAAGCAGTCAAGGTAACTGAAGTCATCCCTTTACTAGTACTTTTCCATCATCCTAGGTAGCAGCTAGCAACATTAGGCTCTTCTCCCACACTCATGATCGAGCACTTCTTCGAGCGTCTCTTCTCTGCCATGAGAACTCGTCTTTCACCTTGTTATCACGTCTTCTTCATGTCAAGAACGTTCCTCCCATACCTTATTATCGCTGCAAGTGAACAATGCTCTTCTCCATAACCACTGAAGCCTGGTATCTGCACCCACAGTAGAGAGAACATTTAAACAGAGCTATTCTTATTTGAGAGTTAAACATTGAAATTCAGATGCTTCAGGTCCTTGGTTATGCTAATTTAGCACAACAGTTAGTGTGCACATAACAAATGATTATAAGTGCACACACATTTATAATAAGTACACAGACTTGAACATTATGTGAAATAACATTATGGCTACATATGACTTGATGTAACATCTTAATCATACATGTAACTGTGAACAAGAACTACCTCTTCATAACAAATTCTTAACACTAGTGTGCACACAAATACGTATATACTATTCTACTATAGAGCATTTCAGGATTACATTGAAACTCCATACTTTATTATTATTATTAAACCTCACAGTATATTCAAAAGGCTAATTGCACATTGTCATTAAAGTCTGTGACGTATGAGGGTGGAGCCAAAATTATACTTCTTCACTGGTTTAGTAATACTCAGCTGGTCCTGTATTCATGTGGTGGAAGATTGGAGTACAACCTATTCTTCTGTCATTTCAATTGATTTCAGTGACAGCCGTGATTTTCCCCTCTGTTTGTCTTGCATAAGTTCCTCTATTTTTTCAATCACTTTCTCTCTCCTTTTGTTTCCAGGAAAAATGTTCTTGGAGCCTCTCAGAACAAAAACTCTCTTGGTGTGCTGTGAGGGGTTGTCACCTTTTGGCAATAGCAGTGACATGCCCATGTGCAGGTGCTCTAATCCATCCAGGAACCTTTATAATTCCTCTGGATCAGCACAGTTTCTGAACTTACAAACACATGCTATCCACATTGTAGCTGAGCCGATTAGCACATATTTAATGCCCCACTACTTAAGTTTCAGTCTGAGAGAAAGAAAGGCCCATGCCTGCAATCCACCAGGAGTATTTGTTGTGTCTGTTCATGATGGGGGAAGCAGGCAAAGACTGGCAGAGGCTGTCCTGGCTCACTGTAATGTGGTATTCTGAATCAGATTTTGTGTGCTCTTTTAATTTCATGGGGTGGGGAGAAGGTCACGCCCATGAAACAGGAAGAAGTTCTATCAGAAAGTTTTTCATGCATTCCTTTTCCAACTTTTCTGGTATCCTGTAAAATCGAACATGGGGGTATATTATCAACAACTAGCGATAATTTTTGTCTCTAACTTGTTTAGAGACAAAAATTATCGCCGCACATCGGCGATTTTTATCGCAGATAAACCTTGCTATTAGCAAGGTTTATCGCAAATGCGATAAAAAACGCCCGCAATGCATGAATATCGCTGAAAAGTCAGCGATATTCATGCATTATCGAGCAAATGCTCTTAGCCATGTTATCCACCTCCCATTGGATAACATGGCTAAGAACTGCTCAGGGCAGGTGTTAGCTTTTGGAGATATTCGCCCTTAGCGCAAATATCTCCAAAAGTTGGTAATAGGAGATAGCGATGTTAGCGACTGTTTCCAGTCGCTAACATCTTGGCACGCCCACTTTGCATATCATTAGTGATAAATATCACTGACATGCAAAGTGGGGCCCAAGATGGTCACTATCTCCTATTAGCTGTCGCTAACTGGTGTTAGCGACAGCTTGGTAATAGGGAGATAATTTTATCTCCGCTTTCTTGGCTTTTAAAGCCAAAAAAGCGGAGATAAAACCCTTGATAATATACCCCATGGTTGCATGTTCCTCGGTCCTCCGGGTCACATACCTTTTGTTTAAGATACTATATGTCAGGCAGGTTCAGGAGAAACCACAGACGCCGATGTGAGCCGATGGTTGCCAGACAGACAGCCTGAAACTAGTTTGGATGGCTGAAACAAGGACCAATTCGGCAATCAAGAGAGGAGTCCCCGGGAAAACACAGGACTCCCTGCAAGCCACAGTAGCAATGCACTGCACCTAGAGTATTACGTAAAGCCACCAAGCACAATGGGGTCAATATCAGAAGAAGAGTCAAAACCTAGGCTGAGCTGGTGTCTTAGAAGCTCCCCTCAAAAATCCTGCATAGCGTGAGGCACTTCAGCGGGAGCGCTGATTGGAAAGAAGGAAAGCTCCGGTCACCTCAGGGGCAAGGAGATAAGGCCAGGACGATGGCCCACATGAATAGAGAGGCAAGTCCAGAGTAGACAGTCACTATGACGAAAGGTACATGGACCCACAAGAGAATGACCAATTATACAATGTCAATAAACGGCTCCAGAGGAAAAATTAAAAAGACTTCCTAAACAAGAAGAGAAGGGAGCGGCACAAGCGATGATCCTGGAACAAGTCTCACCTTGCGCCCTTCATTACTGGCAAGATGTAGCTCAACAGTGTGAAGATGTCACACTGTCCCTGACAACGCATCCCATCCTCGTCGCAAAATGAAGTAAGGAAGGGCGCAGAAAGTAAGTCCAAGTACTTTATTTCATTAGCTCAGTAAGAACATCTTCAACTTGCCAGTAGAGCTCAGAATCCTCTGTCAGAACCAACATTCTAAATAGCCTCCCACACAGGGTTCTAAGGAGGAGGCCAAGTGGTGCCAGGAGAGAGGGGGGAAAAGGGAGAGCCCAAGACGGATGTTATAACACACTCTTTTGAGCTGGCCTTTAAACAGGATCATCCTGTGTTTCAACACCTCTGCTTTCTTATGAAGGGGGCGTGTAGAAAGCTGGCTCTGTATAGGGTATGCCACTAGGTGGTTATACAGTGCACAGAGTCCAGGGGTTCCCCAAAAATGTACAGTGTTCAATGTAAAACCCAAAGTGCTCTATTAGTGGCAGTGTGGGCGAGCAGCCTTAGGGCTAACACAGAGGAGTGTAAGACATTTACTGCACAATATTGATACATAATGAGCAGACGACTCAAAAAGAAGATATCACCAATTTTAGAAAAAAGGTTTTGTTTGCATTTTATTTTAAGACCAAGATGTTCTCAATATAGTAGGTACGTATTTAAATAGAAATAGTTTTCACTTTAAAAAAATTGACACAGAACAATTTCAGAGCGTTCAATGTTATCCTATCGAGGAAAACAATAATGCAGTTATACATGTAATTATTATACTTACATCTAGTCTTCAGGACCAAAGGCCAACAAGAGGGATTGGGTCAGGTGAGTACCAAAATGGCACCCCCAGCGGTATAGGGAAGGCCAGGTGCAAAAGTCAAAATCGGAGTTCAACACAATGCGTTTCAAGGGAGACTGGGAGTGCTCAAAGCCACACTGCTTGCAGGTAAGTACATTGATTGCAGGGGCCAAGCTTTGGGGGTTATGTCAAGCACAGGATGAGTCATAAAGCAGCACCAAACATACACACGCACAGGGGTGGCCGGGTCCAGGCTGAAAACTCAGAGTTGGGCGCCTAATGCTTTTCAGTGAGGATTCTGCCTTTTACAAACATGCTGCAGGCGTCTCACCGGAGGTTGCAGGAGGGATATCAACAACAGCAGAGGTCAGTAGAGATGTAGGGGGTCATAGGGGCACCATTGATTCAGCTCACCGTGGTGCAGGGGCTTTGGGTACAGGGGTGCCTGTAGACGTCGGACGTCGGAGTCTTCTTGCCGAAGCTGGTCACACTCATGGGGAGCCACTGGATTCAAGCTGCAGGTGTCGTCAAGGGGTTAGCCAATGCTGGACTCAAGTTCAGGATTTCTGGGGAGACTTCACTGGACAGGTGAGCCACTCAGACTCGGGCCATGGGCTTTGGGTGCAGAGTGGGTAGGAGCCACACTTCCAACTGTATCCAGAGGCCTTGTAGTTGGATTCTTCTGGATAGGGCCGCAGTCCTCGGGAGACCTGGTCTTTACTGAAGAGCATGCAGTCTACCTCTAGATTCTGGAATTTGCTGGCCACAGGACAGATGCTGTCTTCTTTGCAGAGTCTTTAAAGCTGGAGACAGGCCTGTAGGGCTGGAGCCAAGTCAGTAGTCGTCTTTAGGCTTTACTGCACAGCGTCTTCTTCATCCTTCTTCTTTGTAAGTTGTAGGAATCTGATTTCTAGGTCTGGGAGAGCCACCTAAATACTAAACTTAGCAGGCGTTTTAGGGGAGTAGTAGGTTGGGCCAATGGGCACCTTACCTTGGGTGACTACACTCACTTTTACGCTACCCTCCTGTGGGAGGGGGCATAGGTCTAGCCCTGATAAAAAAGAGTACTCCATCTTTAAGATGGAGGGGACTGAAAAGTGTGCTTAACTTCGCCACCTGCAACTGAGGGGTGGAGTTGGCAAAGGTGGGCATACCTCCTCGGTTTCCTGCCCAAAGAGGGGGTGTATACCAAGAGCTGCCATCTGCTCCAAGCAGCAGAGGCTGGGGGTCGCATTAAAAGGCGGTAGGTCTTTAAAGCTTCACCTTCGAGCACTGGCCCATCCTGGAGAAGAAGGTGTGACAGCGCTGCCCAGGATGTGCATTATTTCTGGTCCCAGAGAGCAGAGGCTCTCTCTCCACTCAGGGGGCCAGAAACATGACTGTGGGTGGTAGGTTGTCTAAAGTCATCCAGTGCCCACATCAAGGTCAGTAGAATTTCAGGGGTCACCTCTGAGGTGCCCTCTGAGTACATGTTACAATAACTCCCACATTAGAATCAGTGTGGGTTTATTGTGAGGAGTAGTTTGGTATCAAACACTCCTGTGTTCAGTGAAACCATCATGGTGCTGTGGAACGCGAGTTGTCGAGTTTCCAGCCCATTTACTCTTTATGGCTTCCTTGGCACTTACAACATTTAGGAATAGACTTTAATATTGTAAGGGCATATCTGCTCATGCAGATATGCCAACACCTGCGATATAATGCACCCCGCCTTAGGGCTGGTAAGGCCTGATAGAGGGGTGACTTATCTATATCTTAGGCAGTGCTAGTTGGCATGGCACACAGAACAATAGAACACCATTTTATAACACAGGGCACATTTCAGTTTGAATGCATTGTACTTTAATACCGAGTTCAGTGACCCAACTGCGGTAATTTCCTTGAGTATAGCTTCCAAGAAGACTTTTTAATGTGCTGAGAGGCCAGATAACTTGGCACACCCTCCACCATCTCAGTGAAAAGTAGTTGTCATGAGGGCTTGCCAAGCACCATTTCAGCGTGAGGGTTCAGTGATCTAAAGGCACTACGAGCCTTTGAATCTCTCAAAATATCACATGAACTCTCTTAGTCGCTTCATAGTAGGTCCCTGCTCCCTGCCACCCCCATCAAGGATGAAGCACACAAGTTTGAAAGTGCATTGGTGTTAGCTATGCACATCTGTGGAATTTACTTATGATGAATATTTATACTGAACAGTAGGTCATAAATGATGATGAGTTAGGATAGGCAGAGTACATTTAAGAATGCAGGAAATGGAATCAAGGGTAGTTGATGAAGGTCTTTACAATGGAATGAAGAAGGCTCATTTGGAGAGGTCACTGTGAGTCACCCTAGCATAACGTACACACGATGCCTACAGGCAGCTGCATGTGATGTGCCCACCCCGCAGGGAACTGTGCATTTGATTCAGTGTGTAGGAGGTACCATGCAATTATTGCTCAGAATGAGTTGGGCAGCAATCCCACTTATCTTGTTTCGTCACAGGCCCTCCAATGGTGGGACGAAATCCAGGATCATCGCTGTCAGTTGTTTCCCGAGACTTTGGGCCCAGTGTTGAGGAGGGACCGCGCAATTGTGGCTCAAGATGAGTGAGGCAATCAGCTGGGGTCGCCATAGCTCCTCCAGTGGCTGTGCAGTACCCAAGTTCATCACGGGTCCTCACTGTTGGCTATTTCTCAAGGCCTCTGAGGTCACTGGTAAAGGTGGAAGGAGCAAAGGCCCTGTCCTACACTCCCATCCCCGACAAAGGTGCCAAATGACCTGCTTCGCTGGTC
The DNA here is from genome assembly GCF_964261635.1 of Lissotriton helveticus. Taxonomy (NCBI): domain Eukaryota; kingdom Metazoa; phylum Chordata; class Amphibia; order Caudata; family Salamandridae; genus Lissotriton; species Lissotriton helveticus. The sequence goes on along the minus strand of NC_136059.1, from coordinate 2,061,708,346 downwards.
CGTTGGCGTGCCCCTGTGCTGCGTGCTGCAGGAGGGGGGTGACTGCTCCGATTAGCAGCCCACACTATTCACTCACCCCCCCCAAGATATTCTATGGCCAGACTGTGCCCACATTAGTAAATGTTTTTTTTTAAAAATCCCCATCATACTGTTTGCCAAAGCCAAACTTATTGACTTTACCAATGTGTAATTTTTGTTTTCTCCACATAGAATATTTTGAACATTTACCTGTTTCTTTACCTTCCAAGCATATTGGGGAACTTTTCGCCGCCGTTTTAGTACCCAATCTGAATATGCAAATTGGATGTGAAAGCAAAAAGGAAGGTATGTGAATTCCCACAAATTTATTCTTTTGGGTCATCAACATCCTATTGCTTATATTTGTCTTCTCTCCTGCTGACGTACATTTTCAAACCTCTAATCCTAAACCTACATTAGACATATCTGCCACGGCCAGAACTTCTATCTTGAGACATATTTGTATCCCACACTCTAGTCTGTGAACCTGAAGGCAGATTTATGAGGCCCTTGCGCCACGTTTACGCCGCTGGTGCGTCACGCAAGGTGGCGTAAACGTGGCGCATCCCTACGAACGATTTACAACGTGACGCATCTAGGCAGATGCGTCACGTTGTAAAGCCCTGCGCCGCTTGCGGGCGTTCCGGCGCAGGGTGGGCGTTCCAGGGCAGGTGCGCCTCGCAAAAGTGGCTGAGTGAAATCTATAAGATTTCACTCAGTCACTTTCAGGCCAATGCTGCGTCAAAAGCCTGCACCTGCTTGAAGCAGGCGTAGGTCTTGACGCAGCATTGTTAAGATGGGGCACCCCCGAGCCTTGCTGGAGCTGCGTCGCGCTTGCGACGCAACTCCAGCAATGCGCCACCTTAACGGCACAGATGCGTCACGCATCTGTGCCGTTTTTGCCCCATGGTGCGCCGCATTGTAAATGCGGCGCACCATGGGTGGCGGAGCTGTGGCGCATTGTGGCGCCCATTAACTGGCGCATCCCTGGGGATGCGCCAGTTAACATAAATCTGCCCCCAGGTGTCTTATTTATGAGAGCCCTGCGTCATTATTGCACCATGTAAAGTGGTACGTGCGTGACGCAGGATTCTTAATCTGATTTATGAAGCCACTCAAAGCCACCATGCATGACTAGGAGCGGCCTCATAAATCTGGTGTAAGGCAATACAGCAAAAATTGCTGCGTTGCTTTACTCTGCACTCGGGAGGCGGTTCATGGGCATTGCAGTGGGTTTTCCCACACAGCACTCTTGAAATTTGATGCTGCTTTGGCGTTAGGCTGAAGAAACAGTGCCAGAACAGGGAGAAAAGACAGGAATGCATTGTATTACATAAATACAGTGCATTTTTGCCCTTTCACTTTAGCATAGGGCAGCGCAGAAAGGTGCCTTGCTGCTCTGCCCTATGCCAAAGTCCCATAATTGAAGCTCCAGGTTCTACCAGTAGAGCGTGCAGGTGGAGAGCTTTATACGCCTAAGTAAAACTGTGGCCGTAAAAGAAGATTTGCTCTTTAAAGTGTACTATGTACCCTTTATCTCCCATTCAGGCATCCATTGAGGTTAAAAATATATTTTTCCATCACACCTGATGTATAGACATCATCTACCCTCAATGAAAATATTCAGCAAAAGGGGTCGCTAAATTGATTTTACAATAAACTCTACCCGTGGCAGACCTTTGTCAGATTAAATCTTACTTTATTTTGACACTCCGTTGGTGTTCATATGCACACACAGAAGCAGACTTTCCTATCTCTCTTTTGAGTGTTACTTTCAGGGTATTTTAAAATAAAAGTATAATTCACTTTGTCTATTAAACTATATTCAGGTTCTGGCCAATGTGTATTTACTTTTCATGTATGTTTTGCGTTGTGTTTTCATATAAAATTCTGCCCTTAGATAATGCATGGCAGGTTTTTATTTCTAGTGAGTTTTGTGGTATATGAATAACAATTACTTAAGGATAAAAATATGTTTTTATCAAATAGTTTTTCTTTTTAACCAGAATAAAAGACAAAAAAGAATTGCCTTAACCATCACATACATTTTTTCCAAAGTTGGCTCGGATGCAAGTGTATTGTATCTTTTTGTTTCCTCCAGCCTGTTATTGATCATTTAAAGTTGCTTACTTGGAGTAAATGTAAATGGGAGGTACTTTTTCACGCCTCCAAGCTTCTAGTGGCAAGCCTTCAGAGATAACAAACGACCGCAAGTTACAAGCACAGGACATGCTGGACAGCAGACAGCAAAATAATGCTTAGTGGTAAAATACAGAAAGGAAAGAACAAAGTGCACTCAGCAGTAAACGCCTCTGACTACAAAGTGCTTTATTTGTTATGCAGTTAGTTTGCTTTGATTGCATTTTTTCATTATTAAAAATACATATATATCAATTGAAAAAGTGCTACTTTTTAGGTGGAGACTAGACAGTGCTTGCGCTGTCACTTAGCGACTTGTTGTATATGGTTTGTGGAGTTAAACTCTGCCTATTGCTTGCCATTGCTTTTTATGTGTCTATGCCAGTATCCTTTTGAAATACTTGCTTGCTACTGGGCAATCAGTCCTCTATTCCCTCCTTTGTGTTTCCGCTTTCCTGCCAAGTACTGGCCAAGTTCAGTGTTTAGGTGTTCCTCTGGGGACTGCTTTGTTTTTTCCGTCCTGCTCATGTTTCGCACCATCTTAAAGAGTGAGTGAGGTTCGTCCGCATAACACGCTCGAGGATTTGTGTGCTGCTGCTGACACTGAAAATCTACAGCAGTTTATTTTTTCTGCTTTGACGAACCTCAGTAACCAGCAAAAATATTATGCTTGACTTGAAACCTATTTGCCTGATTCAAGCATGCCTCTTGTCAGGACATAAGCCTTGCGTCACAGAACGTGTGATTTCTTTAATCGGCCCTTAACTTCACGTCTTCCATTTCTCTGTGTCTCCCACCTTGGAAACAAATGCTTGCGGTGTTGGAAAGAAAATAACCTTCAGTTTGACGGTCTTCCCAGACCAGTACACCGAAGCGATATCTCCTTCCTAGGAAATGTTATTTTCTTTATGAAGGACATTCTGGATGAGGAAGCAGCAGAGGGGGTATAGTTATGCTCCCCTCACTGCACCATCTACCCCTGCTGCCCGACTCTCTCTGGACCTGCTTTTTATATTTTATTTGGCTTCCTCAGTCGGGACAGACATAAGCAGAGAGTAATGGCATGTTGGGTTTACTGACTCTGGAAGTAGAGAGGCTCGTAAGAAGTGGCTGCTCTTTTACCGCAGTCTAATTACTTTGGGGCAGATGTATCAAGCATTTTTTTGTTGCAAACGCTGCGAATCGCAAAATAGCAGCGTTTGCGACAAAAAAAAACGGGAAATGCGATGTATGAAAAAAATCACATCGCAAAATTTGCGATTCCTTACTTTTGCGCTACCATTTAAGGAATTGCAAAAAGCGATTCCTTAAATGGTATGTAAGAAACAAGAAAGTTTTGCGAATTCACACTAAGAAATCGCAAATTACCACCAACTTGTAGTTGGTGGTAATTTGCGAATTCTTTTACAAATGCACTTTTTGCAATTTGTAAAGGTGGCATGTGACGCTCATACATGCCCTTAGGGCATGTATGTATGCCATATGCGCACACATGTCAATTTCAGGGGTGCAGCAGGGTGTCCTTAAGACACCCTTGCGCCATTGAAATTATTCTCAATTTGCGATTAGCAAATTGCGAATCGCAAATTAAGAATAATTTCCCATTCCTTCCTATGGGCCTCCTGGCCCATAGAAATGAATGGGAAATTATTCCTTAATTGTGATTAGCAATTTACTAATCGCAATTAAGGAATTTTAAGAAAACGCTAAAAAATAGCGAATTTCTACAAACATACCATTTTGCAATTCTCAAATAGCGATTCCTTAAAAATCGCTATTTGAGAATCGCAAAATGGTATCTTGATACATCTGGCCCTTTATGATTAGCCAGTAAACATGGTTGTTTTCCAGAGACCTGGACTTCAGTCCCACCCTGAATAGTAGTGTGGATACCTGCCTTCCCAGCATGCACAGAAGGACCAGGACTCTCCTGGGCTACTGCTGCAATTGTTGCCAAAACTTTAAAATAACTGCAATAGGGGTGCAACAGGTTGGCATATGTTTTCATGTCCTCTGACATACTTTAAGAGGTGGAGAAGGGAGACTTACCCACAGCTTGCATACATTTTTTTGAAATTTCCCAATTTCCAATACATTCACCTTGTTTACGCGCCGAGTCTGGTCATTCAATGGACTAATGCGTCCACTGTAGGGGTTTGTTTTTGACCTCAAGGTCACAGGTTAAAATCCCAGTGGGTCCACTCAGGCTTTCATCCTTCTGAGTTCAATAGAATTAGGTAACAATAAACATATGTCATTCAGTGCCAAGATACCCTTGGGGGAACGTACACTTTACAAATGCGTATGTTTTAAAATGTTGCATTGTAAAAGTGAAAGCTTCACCATATGAAATGGGATGGGTTCCAGTTAGGAAAGGTTGTTTTTTTAGTAAAACAGTCTTTTGATTATTGATCTTATGTAAATACAAGATTTAGGGGCCGATTATGATGGAGGATTTTCCGCCTCCTCTGGGCCGGCGGAAGCCACCTCCGGCCCGGAGGAGGCGGAAAATCCTCTGCGGAGTCACCAAAGACCCACCGCCGCATTACGATGGCTGGTGGGTCTTGGTTTCTGTCCGCTGCTTTTCCGCCGCGGTCGGATTACAACCGCGGCGTAAAAGCTCTCATTTGGCTGGCAGTGTCTATCAGACACCGCCAGCCAAATTAGGAAGCATTTGTAAACATGCTTTTCCGCGGCGGTTTTTCCGCCGTGGAAAAGCATGTGTACTTTTGAATTTGGGGGCCCGTTGCGGGCCCCCAGGGTGTTGGCGGGTGGGGGGTGCACATGGGGGGTACCTATGGTACCCCCCAGTATTTACATGCACAAAGCGGCAGGCACCGCGCAGTGCCTGCCGCTTTGTGCATGTAAATGTAACACATGCACTTTTAACATTGCGGCGGGTGCTGCTTGAAGCAGCACCCGACGCAATGTTAAATATCCAGGATGTGACTGCCAGGGTGGCGGTCACATCCTAATTTGCACGGCGGGACCGCCGCTGCCCTTGCGGACGGTCCCTCCACCTCTGGGGTAGCGGACGGACGCAAGTCCGTCCGCCATCCTAATCGGCCCCTTAGTTTGTTTAAAAGGTGCAGACAATTTATTTGGCTAGCAATTGGGCAGAAGGTCCTCATCTTTATTGGGTATATGGGGGTGGGTCACTGAGATGGGTGGACGTGAGTAGATCTATGTACACATTAAGATATTTTTACTGTGTATTTATTGCATGATATTCCACTGTCCTTCCTGGTCTTAAGTGGTGTTATCAATTAGTAAACCAAAGGAAGCAAAATGTCAATTGTATTTATGTTTACTGTACTTCCGTTTGTTTTTCAAGCAAAAAAAGTCAAATCCTACTTAAACTGTTTCTAAATGGTTCAACGTGATTTCTTCTGCAAAATTCAATATGCGGGTTTATATTTACCAAGATATGTATTCTGTAACATGCGCCTGTTTTTGCTTTTCTTGCCTGTGGTTTCCTCGCTCTTCTTGTTAAAATTTGCTGTGAAGAATTTCTTGGCATCTCGCATTGTTACAAACTATGCTTCCTCCTCTAATCCTCCCAAAGTCTCTATGTTACCTCTTCTCTGTCTTCTCCTCTTTCTTACTGCCCCATTCATCTTCCTCTCTGCCCTGCTGCCCACTGTGCCCCTGTTTGCCAATGCTGTGCCCATTTCCCTGTCCCTGGCCTTCTTTGCCCCTTTTCTGCCTCCTATAACCATTCTCTATTTCCCCCTCTCCACCTATGTCAAATTATTTTACCCCCGCCTTCTTTTGCCTCTATATCCTTTTGTCTCCTCTGTGCCCCTTTTCCTCCTCGCTGCCCACTGCCTCCTCGCTGCCCCCTCCTTTTTCCTTTTACCTACCCTTTTAAAGATTTGTCTGCCCTTATTTTGGCATTCACTCAGCCACTGTTAGTTTTCTTCCTCCCACCCATTTGCCTCCTATCTGCCCCCTAGTACTTTCTCTCTACTTGTCTCTTATCTGTGCCATGCTCTTTCCCTCCCTTTGCCCTCAGCTACACCCCATTCTCACTCCTCTTAGCTCCCTTTTCCTTTGGTGCACATTTTTCTCACGTCCCTTAATTACCCAATGTATTTTCTTCCTGCTCAGTCCCATATCCCCCTGTCACTGTCACATAGCAACAATCCACCTAAATATGCTCCAAATCATGCCACATAATTCCAATCTGCATAATTTCACTCAACGCCACAGAGTTCCACGCCACATAATTCAACTCCACACATTTCCTTTCCAAACCCCATAATTCAACACAAAACCACATAACTCAAATCAACAACACAATTACACAACACACCACATACATTCAATCCACACCACAAAATGACCAATCATGCCACAAAATTCAACAGCACACCACATAATTAAACTCCACTACATACCACTCCACAACACAAAATACCATTCAACATAATTACACTCAATAACACACAATCCCACTCCACATAATTCCAGTACACTCTAAACCACATAATTACTATACACATAATTCCACTGCTCACATACAATATAATTCCAGTACAACAATTCACTCCACACCACACAATTCCACGCCACACAATTCCACAACTAACAATTTCAATTCAACCCACACAATTACAATACACACTACATACATACACCCCATAACACATAGGTAAAAGACATTGGGCCAGATGTAGGTATCTAAATACCGGTCAGTAACGGCCGAAATTCGGTAAATATACCGTTACCGACCGGTATTTAGGCAATTGAGATGTAGGAGGCCAAAAGTAAGGATTCGGTAAATATGAATCGGTAAATACCGATTTATCATTACCGAATCCGAAATTACAGATTCGGTAGTTACCGAATTCTTATTTACCGAATCGGTAAATAAGAAACGGTAAAAATTAGAATAGAGCTGTAGGTAACTTCTAAAATATCGAATTACATGAAATTCGGTATTTAAGAGTCGGTAATTACCATGGATTGAAAGCAGGTGGTAACCAGGTGCAGGCCATAAAAAAGGCCCCAAAATGCAACAGTGTGATCAGAATGGTGGCATTCTATGTGATAGCAAGGTGACTACAGGCAGCAGGAGAGAGGATCTGGAGACGGGAGGAGCAAATCTACAGACAGCAGATCACAGTCTTCCAACTTACTGAGGCAGAGATCTTGCAAAGGTACAGGCTACACCCCCACACCATCCTGGACTTGATTAGGGACCTGCACCCACTGCTGGAGCACGCAACACCAAGGGCGCACGCCATACCACCACATGTGCAGGTGCTCTGTACCCTACACCTGCTTGCATTTGGGAGTTACCAGGGGGTGATAGCTGCGATAGGTTGGGTGTCCCAGAGCTGTCTGTCCCGTTTCTCCAGGAAGTTCCTGGAGGCCATGATGCGGAGAATGCATCATTACATCAGCTTCCCTGACACACATGCGGAACTGCTGAAGACCAAGACTGACTTTTATCAACTGGCACAGTTCCTGTCATCGGCTGTATTGATGGCACACACATCCCAATCTGCCCACCTGCAGCAACAGAGTACATCTACAGGAACAGAAAGTCCACCCACTCCATTAATGTGCAAGTCATCTGTGATGCTGCCAACATAATCACAGACATCGTGGCCAAATTCCCAGGAAGCACCCACGACTCCTACATCTTCCAGAACAGTGGGCTCTACACACGCCTAGCAGCGGGGGAATTAGGAGAAGGATACCTGCTAGGTAACACACTGTGACACAGCCTGATAGATACTGCAGATGTAGATGTTGTTGTGCATGTGATTAATGGCTCTCTCTTTTCCACATAGGCGATAGCGCAGATGCCGTCCGCTCGTTCATCCTAACACCCTACCTGAACCCATCAACCCTGAGTGGGAGACGATACAACGTGGCACACAAATCTACACGTAACGTTGTGGAGCGCACTTTTGGGCTGTTAAAAAGCAGGTTCTGCTGCCTCCACAAAAGCGGAGGCGCACGTCAGTACTCACCCCTCATCTGCTGTAAAATCATAGCAACTTGCGCAATGCTGCACAACCTTGCCACTAAAAAAGGACCAGCAGTGGAATTAACAGACATTGAGGATGATGGTGATGAATTTGAACATCCTGAGCCCAACACAGCAGGAGTGGCGCCAGCAACAGCTGGGAGACAGAGACGGGCAGAGATCACACACAACTATTTCTAAGTAAGTAAGGAGACACAGCCAGTTAAAACCACAAGCATCTTATACAATGGGAAACACGAACAACGCGCTTCAGCGCCTCGTCAGAGGATAGTGCTGTAAGTGCCACATAAATCCAATTACACACTCCAGTAGGTGAATAATACCCATACATGATACATTTGTCAAATGGCAGAGTGAGATTAAATACAAAAAAGTTATGCTACACTAACCCAGCTTAAAACTATTTTGAAACTAAACTCCCACCTCTTTAAGTCAAGTTTACTTTAGGCACTTATTTCGGGAACTCAAAGAGAAAGGAATCCTCCCTTTCATGCTCAAACTTTAAGGTAGCTGACTGACTGTAATATGAAGTGGGCAACTGAACCACAGAGTTGAAACAGGCACAAGAGTAGCGGATACTATAAGAACAAACATGCTCAGAAACACAACGCTCTTTTACAGTACTGCTAGAGATTGAACTCTCATCGGGCACATGTATTCCTCATATACCTCAATCACAGCATGAGCAGCTGAAGTACAATATTTAAGAAGAATCAATCTGTGCTTGGTCCATGCGCTGGACAAGAAACAGGAAGTGACGCCCGGCCTGGGCTGTCCAATTAGGAGATTGACAAGAAGAAATTGCACTGAAGCCATCAAATGGTAAGCAATGGGGGGGCGCCAAGCCTTTTTTGTAAACAATAGTGTGTCGCAAGCGAGACGTATGCGCTTTCGCATGCTCTCGCATGCTCTCGCATGCTCAACCGTAAAAATAGGGATGAGTCTGTTATAATATTTGAATGCTTGTGAATGGATTCTTGTGTGTGGCCTGCAATCATAGGTTCACTCTTCTGCAACGGCTTAAACCTCTACACACTAGATTTGCAATTCTAAAGTTATTCTATGACTCAAACTTTATAACAGCAAAAACATGACTTTCTAACTTCTGAAATGACTTTCTAAGTAGCAGCCATTATTGATTTGAGCACCACGTCTCTGTTGGCCATGTTTTTGTTCTGTATATAATAATACATCATTTTGGTTTTCCCCAGCCGCTATTAATTATATGCTCTTTTACCAAATCTGTTTTGATGGCACCTACCAGGTTGCCTGTGGATATTATCTGATTAGACAAGACCTGGTAAATCCTGCCAAACATTTTCAATATCAAATACAAACAGGCATTGAAAATGCAGTAGGTCTTGTATTTTCTTGATTTAGAGCTACTGACATTTTAAATGACCATGGACAAATGTAGGTAAATCCTAAATACCCTTTCTTAAATACCGAATTTTAATGAATTTTACCAATTCGGTAATAAGAAATTGGTATTTGGGATGTAGGTAAAAATTCGGTAATATTTACCGAATCGGTATAATTCTGTAAATAAATACTGAATCCTCAACACAGATTGGTAAATACCGATTCGGTAACATCCGAATCTGTATATTCCGAATCGGATGTTACCGAATCGGTAAATACCGATTCGGTAAATACCGAATTGGTATTTACCGAATCGGCAAATCAAAAATAGAAAAAATTAGGGAATCATCCAATCAGGTGCAACCACCCCTCCTCCCAACGAGGAAGTGGCCACACCCATGCAGGTGCAATCAATCTGAAGCTGCTGGAGAGGCCGGGAGAGCAGTGCAGAGCCCTTGAGCCACTGGGAAACTTTCTCATTGAAAATTGAAAAATGGCAAGCAAAGACACTGAAAGGGAAGGAGCAGAGAGAAAGAGGAAGCTGAAATTCAGCACCATGGAGCTGCAGGTCCTTATGGAGGAGGTAGTGAGGGAACACCACAAGTTGTTTGGAAAGCAGTCCCTGCAGGAGGCAGAATCTGCCAAAAGGAAAATTTGGCTGGCAATACAAACAAAGGTCAATCCCATTGGAGTGACCCCATGGGACATTGACGACCTGAAGAAGAGGTGGTATGACCTCCGGAGTGTGACAAAGCAGGAAATGTCAGAGCTCCACAAACAAGCAAACCTGACAGGAGGAGGGAGGAACAGGGCACCTGCCCTGACTGAGCTTGAGGAGCTGGTGGAGTCCACTATTGAACCAGACAGCGTCTGTGGGATTGGGGATGCAGACAGCTCAGCCCGAGCTGCCACCAAAAAAGGTAAGAAGCATGCACAGCAATCACCTCCACCCCTTCCCCTTCCCTTTCCCCTTCCCCAATGTGGTAGTGTGAAGCCCACTCCAGTACAGGTTTTAGAATACACCAGCAATGCATTATGCGAGATGTAGTCAGTGAAACACCTACCATGTCAGACAACACACCAAACAACAAGGTATGCGACACATCAGTGAAGAGCAAGCTGATGCAATAGCTATGTTGTTTCAAAGTTGAGAATTTTTTGGGAGAAGCAGGGTTGTAGGACCACATAGTAAATGTACGATTTTCTGTCCACAGGCGAAACATCTCGCAGGCGTCCCAAGGACAAGGAAGCTAGTGCACCACGGAGGGAAGACACACAGGAGGCGAGTACCAGCATAGGGCAAACCACACAAGCTACAGTGGCATCTCCGATACTGCCAGCCTCCCAAGACCTGCCAGCGTCACCACAGCTGCTGGCCTCCCCAGAGCGGTTAGCCTCACCACTACTCATGTCCTCACCTGAACTGGTAACATCACCGGCTGCAACAACAACTGCAGTGCAAAAAAGCAAGAGGCATGTCGTGTCCACACTCATGGAAATGGAGTCTTTTGCAGGAGACACAGTGGGGGGGTAATACACCAACCGTGGAAGTTGAGCACAGCAGTGCTATTCAGCAGTCCACCGCTGAGGAGGCACCCACAGGTGCCAGATGCTGCAGGGTCAGGGATAACAGTCAAAACCAAAATGGCGAGGGTGCAGGTGTCTTCTGCGGACTGGAGACTACTATGGTGAAGATGCAGCGCATGCAGGGGAAGGCCATCAAGTCAGTCCAAAGACAGGTGAAGCACCTAAATGAACATATGAAAAACATTGACATGGGCATCAGTTCAATGGCGGAGGGAAGCAGAGAAATGGCTGCAGGCATGAGAGAGATGGCTGCGGGCATGCGGGACATTTCTCAATCAGTGCTGCCTCAATAGCATGAAGCATAAAATAAACACAGTCAAAACAATATAGATGCCAAGAATTTGAAATCAGTGTTCTTTTGCGATGCTCCACTCCACCTTCCAAATCATGAATGGATTCTACAGTCATCTAGTCTAGCTCTAAATCTGAAATGAGTATAGGTTGGAATAACAGGTCTCAGGGAAAGTTAAAATGCAGAAAGGTTTCAGCATAGTGAAGGTTTCATTAGAAATATTCTGAATATAGTGCATAGCATGAAGCTACACACTCTCAAGGACAGAAGGAAGTAGAAAGGTCTGTACCTCTCTACGTCAAAAGGGATCTTCTCTAATGTTAACAGTATGTACACTAATTGAAACATACCGAAACTTGCTCCACTCTCCACGACCAAGAGTGAACTCCACAGGTGCAATTGCAACATCTCCAGACTTTCTCATCCCACAGAACTTGTATAGCCTCAGCAACCTTGAGTTTTGAGCTTTTCCTAATAAGCGATGAATAGGAGGCTTCTTCTGCTCATTAAATCGTCCTGCTCTCACCAGCATTTCTCTTCACAGGCCTAACTATCTCCTATACAATAATATTCTTTTATCTAGCTACGAATCCTTGGGAAAGCACGTGAAGGGGAGAGAACACAAAGAGCAAGCAAAATGCATCTCAAGTTAAGAAATAAAGTCCTAGGGCTAGATGTAGGTAATTTGGATTTACCGATTCATAAATACCAAATTTTACCGATTCGGTAGTTATGAATCGGTAAATCCAATGTAGGTAATAATTCGGTAAAAAATACAGAATCGTTAGGATTCGGTATTTGTATTTACCGATTCGGTATTTGCCATTGATTCCGATGGGCCTTGAGGCCCATAGGAATCAATGACAAACAGCGAATCGGTAAATACCGATTCGGTAAAATTACCGAATTGTCAAGGGGGACAGGGTGTCACTTTGACACCCTGTTGCACCCCTGATTGTGACTTGTGTGCCATGTGACACACATACATGCCCTAAGGGCATGTATGTGTGCCAGGAATTCGTTATTTACCATGAAATAGTATTTCATGGTAAATAACAAATTCTTAAGGGTCTGTGGCACTGTTTTCAGTGCCACCTACATCTAAGATGTACCGATTCGGTAAATTTACCGAATCTGTAAATTTAAGGCCCCCTACATCTGAAAAGCCTAATACCGGTCGGTAACGGCCGAAATTCGGTAATTTCAGCCGTTACCAACCGGTATTAGGCTTCCTACTTGTGGCCCCAAGTTGTGCTAACTTTAATGAAGCCTTTTCAATGTGCACTTCGAATATATGATTATATGTGAACCTATAACTTCAAATTAAATTCAACAAGAATAAATGCGTTCATGGTTACAAATGCAATGCACTTTCGAAGAAGGTAATACGACTTAAAATGTGTGTAAATACATGTGAGAACATCATGTTTTCATGATTGAACTAAAATGTATTATGCCCATTCATGAGTCTCTAGTTTCTACAGTGAATGCACTTCAGGAGAACATTTGAATGCTTCACTCCACGTTAATAAAGTTAGGACACACAAAATATATAGTGTTAAATGTACGTAAATAATGTGCTTCTGTGGCTTGTAAGGGTGGAGTCTTAATTGCGCTGCTCCATGTGTTTGGGTTCTTTTGAATTTTTGGATTGCTTTTAGAACTGGAAGGAGCTTACTTTAAAGCAGTAAGACAGGATTGTGTCTGACCAAGCCCATGAAATCTCTGCACTCTTCCTTGATCACGTCCTTGGACTATATCAAAGATTAGTCTAGCTGCACTTTCCAGAACTTGTCAGTGACTCACTAATTCTCAGACATATTCTTCTTTCTCAGTTTCAAGCACTGTTTGTGCTGGTGTGGCGCCCCGCAATGAAGGCGCTATGCCAACTCATGACAAAAGATTACGTTTTCAGTGTGTGTAAAAAACAGAGGCGACTACGTGCTCTCTACGTGGGCTGATCGCTCCTTAGTGCAACCATGAACACGGCGTAGGCATATTCATTCACCTTTCGCCTCCAGTTTAATGCTGGCTTCCCGACTCCTGGTCTCCACATTTTGAACTTCAAACAAGGTAATTCTCGTACTGATGTGCATTCATTCTCCACATGCACCCGCCGCCGCCCTACCCTTCAGTCACTGCACCCTCTTTTCCTTCACAACCGCGGACCGGTTTCACTGCGCTTCTGCTTTGGGACCTTGTTTATTCAGCCCCAAGATTGACATTGTACCAGTCTGGATTCACCTGTGGGTTGACTTACCGCATACCCATTATTCGAACGAAGCTGACACAGTAAGATTTTACTCACTAGCTCCACTATGGTTACCTTTCTCTTACAACCACCCTGGACTGGATTTCCTGCTTATTGTCCCCCTGACTCTCTATTGAATGGCCCCTTGGTTTCCTTTTTCTCCACAGATCATTCTCCAACACCTTCCAATACCGTCCTTGCTTGACTCATCCTTACTACAAGGTGTCCATGCTATAACTACTATAGGTAGCCATTACTCCCCTACTTTTACTATTCTCTTCCTATGCCTGTACCATCCCATTCTCAAACCCGCTCTTTCCTTTAATCCTTTATAAAGCCCTGACCAACTCACAGTAACCTGGTCGTGATGATGACCTGAAATTGTACAGGTCATAACGCGTTTGATTATTCAGCGCATCACTAGGCGTCATTGTGGTTCCTAAAACAGTTTAAACGTTGTATAAATATCCTATTGACTGTTTTTCAACCAACATTTATATTGTTTCTTTAGCCGTTTTCGCTGTTACCTCACATTTCACGTTTCACTTGCACCGTTCACTTTTCCCATGAGCACAAATGTGCACAATGTACTTTTGGGTTACCACCAAAATTTATGTAATGTAGTGCTGATATAACTACCTTTACCTTAAAAACCTACAATTCTTTATGATCCTCATTCAACTATTGTGGTCTCCCTTATTTTCTGTGTGACTTGTTATACATTGTACTTGTCTTACTTAATGATCACTGGTTAAGACATTGTTGCCTTGTTAAACGTATTCAACAGGTCTCAACTGGACTAACGAGTTTTCTTCTGTCTTTTACTTTTGAAATATGAAATCGTGCAACATCCATCCTGTATTTATAACCATCTGCATCCGAAAATTATGAGCATCTGAACATGTGTAAGGCCTGATATTAAATAGGGAAGGTCCTTAGCATGTGCTGGAGTGGGAATTAGTTTAAATGAAAGTCTTGGTCCCGATCTGCAGGGCTAATCTACGCTTTGTTTCAGGCCTATGGATCTAGTTGTTGTTTTAGAGAAGACCAAGAGTTGTACAGCACATTAAATTATAATCACAACCACTAATCTATTTTCAGTCAATAGTGAGTTTTTGTTATGAGTTCAAGGGTTTTATTAATTGTATCTTTTAGTAATTCATCTTCATTAAACGTCACCAGTTAAATCTTATTATTCTTGATTATTAAGTATGAACAGAAATTGTTAATCAATATAGGGCAATCAAATAATAAAAGCATTAAGCACATTCCAGAAAGGAAAGAATCCCTAATCTAGGAATGGGGAGAACCTGTGAAAAGTTCCAGTTCGAGAGAGTGTGAGGGAGATCATGCATAAAGCTTTTGCATCAAAGTCAGCTAAATAAATCAAAAATCAATAAAAGCAGAACTCATGAAAAGAGGCTCAAGAAACTCAGTAGGGTCTTGTGGGATAAGAGTCTGGGTAATGGATAATGGAAAGTTGGTAACCTACTCTGGGGAACACGCACTATTAGAGACAACACATTTTATAAATGCTGCAGCTTGTGGTTTCTTCTTTCTTCAGCTAACCAATCATCACTCCTCTTCTTTGTGGTATCAGGCTATAAAGTCCACTCATCTTGGTAACTGTCTCCTTGGAAAGAAGGGTTTTGGAATATGGGGACTGGCAGTTAGATGATACCTGAGGAATACTTGATGCAAAGCAGACATTGCTGCCTTCTCTTCTACAATAAATACTAACAACATACCTGATTGTCCTCCCGATTGTTGAGGGAACACTACAGATTTAGCGATGAATCATCCCATGCTGCCCCAGCCCTTCACATCTTTACAAGACGCGTCCTGATTTGGTTTCATGCATGTCGAAGTACACAAATTGTACCTGTGGCTTGATTCATCACTTGCACCACTTGTGGGCTAAGGTTTTACAGGAGAGCAGGGCAAAGTGTTTTTTTAATATTGGGGGGATTTGTGTGAGAGCACAGCTCATTATTGAAGTATAGCCTGAGAACCCGATTGAGCTCTCCCTCGAGTCTCCTCGCTATTGCATTTTCTTCATCGAAGGTTCACACATGTTTGGCTATATGTGCACATTGTCATCATTGCTGGGGCATTGCCTTTACTGCTAATCTGTGATGGCCATATTAGAGGTGGGAGTCATGAGGTTTTGAAGTCCATATCTCTGATGCTCATTGCTGCTGATGCGCTGTGGTGATGTGCGCATTCTTTTGTTATTGAGCAGTTCTGGAAGACTTTTGGGAGTGTTTGGAGCCTTTTCTATACTACGATGATGAGCACATCTTGGAAGCACATTACAGGAACTTTTCTTGCTCTGTGTTGCTGGGCTTGCATGTGCTTCCAACTTTCACGGTGATGCGCACTCCTCATGTAAACTGGTAAGCATGATATTTCGGCTCTTCCCTGTTCACCAGCATTTAAATGTTACCATAATATGCACACCCCAGTTATTCAGAAGAAGTTTCACCATTCTTCACGCATTCTGCTGATATGGTGATGCGTGCACCACTTAGGCATCAGGAGGGTTTACAAGCCTATGCCCTGATTTAATTGGTGATTTACTCCTGCATATTTACATTGATGTGCACACCTTAAAGTTGCTTTTTAATTTTTTTCCAATCGTGATCAGCACCAATGAAATGTAGACACATTTAATATATATTATTGTTAAGGGAATTTTGTAGAAATGAACTGCTAATGCTGGATTCTTGGGCATAATACATACAACATTCAGTTGGCACTGCTTTGTCAAACTTTCCTCTTATGCAGCAAATAATTAGTAGTGAGAAATAATTTATTTAAACTTGGTGGTACTTGTGTTATAATCTTGTACTAGTTATTGTTAGATAGTATAAAGAAACTATGTGCGCTCAAAAGTTCTAACTCACTCCACCAGTGCCATTCTTACCGCTGCCGGGTGAAACCCTAATGAAATGGTTGGAGTGGAAAGAGTATTTTGTGAACTAAATAAGCAATAGAGGATAAAGGTTCAAGAGAATTGTTTGCTACAAGAAGGAAGAAAATACTCCTACATAGTTTTGGTCCGGGGTGTCAAAGAGTATACGGTCAAATGGAAAAGAAAATATGATCTATAGTGGATGGGGAAATGCATTTGCGGATTTAGAAAATTACTATCTGCCAGCAGTTTGCACTGCTATTGACAGGTTACTTTTTTTCAAAGAAGCAGGGAAAGCACAAACCTGTTGAACACTATGGGGGAGATTCCTATCTTGTTCAGAAAGCATTCTGACCAAAACGGTTCTGGAATGCTTTCCGAACGACTTGGAGCAGGGGAGTCCGACGGAGCAAGTACAATGCATCTGGATGCCTCCACATACGAATCGGTCAAGCTTCCATTGACTTCAATGGGAGCCTGTGTTTGTAACAAGAACACAGGCTTCCATTGATGAAAGGGGTGGTTGGGGAAGATTGTGTACCCTGTGCCACACAGTGCATGGTTGGAAAGAGTGGTCATTTGGGTACCCCCATGTGCCAGAATTGGAGGGCCCTGAGTGAAGGTGGGCCTGCTATGGGCCCCTAAATACTGATTCCGGCAGCCAATTCATTCCGGGGAAACAGATTCGTAATGGCTGTCCGAATCAGTCATCATACTCGCTCGCTCGGAAAACCGAGTCCATAGAGCTCTACGATTTGGCTACAAAAGATGTAACCTGCCCGAATGCCTTTCGGAACTGATTCGGTCAGCCCTACTGGTTTCCAGGCATTGTACTTTGCTGTTCTGAAGTGTGCCCTATTCGGTTGGATGCAAGGGCTCCGGATCGGATTCGGCAATCCCGAGTCCGATTCAGAGCCCTACTGAACAACATCGGAATCGGCCCCTATGTGTCTGCACTCAAACAATTGGCAGGTTCTTGCAAGTTCGGTACAATTCATGACAAAATGATACATGACCAAATATTTATTCACACCAATGATAGCAGCTTCTAAGAAAGACTGTGGGTTAGTGGAGACAATTCCTTAAAAGAGGTGGTGGCTTAGGTAAAGAAAGGGGAACTATCAAAGATACTACAGCGGCTACTTCTTCTACCAGAAGTAAGGATAAGGATGTTATTTCTAAAGTCACTATGGGAAAAGGGAAGAAAAACTATAAAGGAATGAACAAAGTACAGGGTGCTGCAAACTTTGAAGGCAAAGATAAGGAACCTGCCTGCTTCCACTGTGGGAGTAAGAAACATTTAGAAAGAGATAAAAATTGACCTGCAATTCAGGTCAAATGTTCTTTTTGTGGAGTAATTGGCTACTTTGCCAAAGTTTGTAGGAGGAAGAACCAGAAAACCAAACTAGCTGTAAAGTATGTATTTGATAAAACAGACTCAGAAAATTCAGAAAACAGTGATGTGAGTGACAATGAGGGGTGGTTATGTGTTGAATGTCCAGTTCTAAATTTTGACAGTGCATCAGAAAACAAACCCAAGTGTGGCATTTGGTTTGGGGAAGTAGAAATAGCAATTGTGGAGGACTCAGGATTCCCGTTTACCATAGCTAACAAAAATATGTGGAGTGATAAAGTCGTGAGTATTTGGGGTAATTATTTGGTGGAGTCTGACATTCAACTAGTATCATTTACTGGTCAAAAAATTCCTATGTTTGGATACAAAGTTTTTGAATTCAAGTTTAGGAAGTGTACTATATGGGAAAAGTTATATGTGTCTGAAGTAGGACCCTCAGTGTCGGGTTGGAAGGACCAAAAAGCATTGGGAATAATCTTAGATCCAAATATTAAGGATCACGTTTTATTACTGGGAGCACTGGAACAGGTGGAAAAGGAGACTTGGAGAAATACATTTCCAGAAGTATTTTCAGGTGATATTGGTAAATGCTGAAAGAGGGTGCCACCCCAGTGTGCCACGAAGTAAGGAATATTCCTTTGAGAGTAAGGGATGAAGTGGTTAGTGAACTTAAGAAACTGGACCAAAAAGAATAATTGAGCAAACTTATTGTGCAAAATGGTTGTCTCCACTGGTTGCTGCAAGGGAGGCCAATGGGTCTATAAGATGATGACCTAAACAAAAATATTGTTTTAGAGAAGCTTCCTCTACTGAAAATAAATGAATTATTGTCTGAGACAAAAGGTGGTAGATGGTTTTCTACCACTGAATTGTCCTCAGTCCATCATCAAGTGGCTCTTCATCATGCTAACAGGAAAGTTACTGTGTTTATCTCACCCTTTGGTTGCTACAGACTTTTGTGTATGCCATTTGGGCTGGCCTCAGCGGCTGAAGTTTTTCAGAAACTGATGCATAGGCTGTTTAGCAACCAAAGAAGCGTTAATTACTTTTCGTTATGTGTAGGAGTAAGGAGGAGCAGAAGGGTAGGCTGAGGGCTGTTTTAACAACTTTAAAGGGGAATGGTTTAACTGCGGAATGGAGCAAATGTAAATTGTGCATGTAGTCTGTGACTCATCTGGGTCATTTAGTTAGTGAAGATGGAATTTTTCCGAAGAAAGAAATTAAGGATACTATTGCTAGTGCATCAGCGCCAACCTCCAGAGATGAAGTTAGGTCTTTTTTAGGCCTTTCCGAATTTTAGTCTACATTTGTAAATAATTTTATGGAAAAGACTTTTGATTTGAGGTAACTGCTTAAAGAACACAAGGCTTTTGAGTGGAACGAGGAAGTGAAAAATGAATTTGTTAGCATAAAGGAGGACATATGAATGGCGCTTCCATTGCACATGTTCGATCTGAATGCTAGTACCACTGTCATCACCGATGCCAGTGGTAAGGGTTTATGAGCCGTATTGAGCCAGGTGTCAACCAAACATGCGAAGGAAGTGGAGGAAATTAGTTGCATTTGCTTTGCGTTCCCTATCTAATACGGAGGTAAAATACTCCGTCATTGAAAAGGAGATGTTGGCTTGCATCTGGGCAATGGGGAAGTTTCAACAGTATTATAGGTTCCGAATCATGGTGCATATGAACACAAACCCTTGGTGAAGGTATTAACTACAAAAGGGTCTGTAGGTACCACTGCCCGCTTGTCAGGGATGACACTAAATGTATTGGATTACACTTGTAAAGTGGAGTGCATTCCCGGTCGAGAAAATAATGTAGAAGAATATTTGAGCAGGTTGCCTGTGTGTTGCCAGGTTCTATTGTTGAATGAGTGGCCATACCTTCTTTAGCAATCAAGGTGTGGCTGTGATTGGTGAAGAGGTATGGCCATTTTGTAAAATGAATGAATGGAAAAGAACAAAGTAGATAAGGTCTTGGAGGAGATTGACAGATTTGTGTTTGAAGAGTTGCCTACTAAAACAAACTAAATGAGGAAATTAAGAACATTTGGGAACAAAGATAGGAGCTATATGTTTCTGATAAAGGATTTTTATTGAGAGGACATAAAGTGATTACAACCAGTGATTAGAGTAGGAATCCTGGAATGAATGCATGGAAGGCTTTTAGAGAATGCCAAATCTTAAAAAAGAATCAAGAATTCTTACTGGTGTCCGAGGTTAGATTTGGAATTGGAAAGATTTGTACAACAATGTAGTAGTTGTGCTAATGCAGACAAGTCACAGATGACTTTTAGAACTCGCTTGGGAAGGACTGATTGCTGGAAGGTCCCTGGCAAACAGGACATTTTGGGACTCATTCTGTATAATGAAGGGGTGCCAAAGTTCATTCATATGTATTCCAAATGGCTGGAAGTGGTGTCATACAGCTTGCACCTCATTGGTAAAACTGTGCGTTTCTTGGACAACATAAATGTCAGTATTGTGACAGACCGATTCCATGCTCACCCTCAGGAAATGTTGGCCTGTGTCCCTACTAGCCCCCAGTGCACCATCTGTACCACTAACCTCACAAGGTAACAAATGCATGTGCAACCTCAGAACATGATATCTCTGATTCCCAAGGAAATCATGGTAACTGATCTGGAACCCTTTGCTCAGTCTCTTGTGCTTACCCAAAGAAATACAAAAGAATTACTCAGCAAGATGTTTGAATATTTATTGAAGCATTGTGCTGCTTATATATAATTTGTGTGTTGAAATAATCAATGGAATGAAACAGATTAGCATAATTAGCTTTGCAAGAATAGTGA
Source organism: Lissotriton helveticus (assembly GCF_964261635.1). Lineage (NCBI taxonomy): Eukaryota > Metazoa > Chordata > Amphibia > Caudata > Salamandridae > Lissotriton > Lissotriton helveticus. The sequence continues at coordinate 2,061,687,614 of NC_136059.1, read as the reverse complement.
AAAAGATTAACATTTCACCAATGTGCTAAATTAGTGAATATATGTGGGCATATAAGTACTGTGAATAATGTACTACTACCTAGCGCTACCTTAACTGATCTTGCGGGGGTGATCTGCCATATCCCTGCCCGGGTGATCTAACTCCCCATTACCTACAGATAAGTGCCAACAGGCTGTCCATCTTGATGTGGAGGTGGACATCCCTTGTGTTGATAAACAGGAATCAGCTGAGCTGGAATTCCAGCATGTAGTGACCTTGCAGCAGCATCAGCTGAGTGGTCTTCTCCATTAAATAAGGAAGTGGTTCTATATATATAATAAACAGCACCCATGTGGCCATGTCGCAATCCCTATCAGGCTACAATGTTTTATTCTAGTTGGATAACATTGTCGCCTACTGGATAATAACATAAATAACATTTGCACAGTAAACGTTATCCTTCATACTGAATGTTCAAGGTGTACAGTGTGCCTAGGAAGTTGAAATGTAAGCAATGCACATTCAGAGAATGTTATCCTTCATGGTCACACATGAAAATTTATGTCAAAAGTCACTGTGTTTAAAAGAGAAGGCAACTTAAGAAACATGAACTTGTAAATGGTGGATTTCTAACCAGGCCGATATTGACCATGTGACAGTGGGAGTCTTTTCCAAAGTGGATGCGGGTGTAGTGGTTTTATTTTTGGAAGAGACCTTTCTGGGTGAAGGCAGTCCTAAGAAATTGTTAAGTGACAATGGACCACAGCTCAAGACTCACCAGTTAAAAACCTTTCAGGAATGCAGTTTATGCAGTGTACATGTCAGCATACCACCCAGAAGGAAATGATTGTGTGGAGAGCTTCGTGTGATTATGCGAAGTGTGCAGAAAACAGTGAGTGCTGGAAGGAATTGGGAAAAGGAAGTGAATAAATTAATCTGGGCTCATATAATCATTCCATAAGTGACTTGTTATAGTCCGTTCAGAGCGTTGAGAGGAAGTGAACCATGCACTAAAGATAATAAAGCTTGGATGTCTGTGGAAATTTAAAGAAAATGGTCTCCTACTGTGGTTATATGGAATCTGAAGCTGGCACAAAGGACAAATGAAGATTACTATGATAAAAAGAAAGGGTTATAGTGGTCATGTTGCAGATGGATGGGTATAAGATTGATTACAAAGTCAAGAAGGGAGGTAGCAAGTTTTTTTGGCCTTTCGAGTGTTAGAGGTATTTGCTTGCTCAGTCAAATTGTGGGATGGTAAAATCTGACACTTTGGCAAACTGGCTAAATAACAGTGGCGGCTGGTGACATTTCAAAGTGGTGAGGCGTAAAAGTTTGTGATGTATAGGGAAGCGTGCAAGCCCGATAAATAAGAAGGGCTTGGGGGCGTGGGGATTCCTACAGGATACTATCAGACTGAAAACTAAGAAGTGTAAAAAGTAAAAACAAGACAGCACAGCAGGCATTTTTCATCTCTGCACCCAGTATCTGGAACAATATCCTCATATCCATTAACACCACCCCAACAGCTGCAATGTAGAAGAGGTTTGAACACACACTTCTTTACACAATAGAATATCACAATGCAGTAAAAAAAATTACCACCAGCTACAACTCCTATTACTCGTTGACCGTAATAGTGAAATATACACTTTTATTGCTTGGATGTTTACTAGCCCTTAATAAGTGGCTGTGCTTATTATTTTGGAAATCTGGCAAGGTTGTCATAACCCTTTCCTTCCCTTTATCAAAACACTACATGCAGCATGTCCTGCACATCTTCAAAAATGTTTCACTAACTGCAGCCCTTGGTTTCCAGCAGTCACAGAAAATTCATAACAGATGACATTTTAATCCTAAACAGTTTCAGAGGCTGGCCATTACAATTATCATAACCAAATTCAAGATCATTAAGAGACTTTACATTTCCACAAGAAAGCAGAGCAGAATATACTTTTCTCAAGTTGAAATCTGCCAGGCTAGTAACAACAAATTTCACAGCACTGCCAACAGTACACAGATCGCAAAACGTTTGAAAGTGTTTAAAATGAAACTACAAACAAAGTCCCATTTTTTTTTTGATTTGTAGCCGAGGTCATGGAGTTTATTACGAGATGGTAGATTAGCCGTCCAGGCTCCACACACGTTAGTGAAAACACCGCCCTGGCCTGTAAGAACGGTGAGGTTGCTGTAAGGACAGTCTGCCTCTCACGCTCTCCCACCGCAGCCCGCCTTTTCTCCCACCCTACCACTACCCAGTGTCCATGCGCCCACCTCGATTTGATTTTGTGATCACAATCTTTACGTTCTACCCCATGTTCAGCTCTGCATCCTCCCATCTCTGTGTTCAATTTGGGGTCTTTTTTTTAGATATGTTACTGGCCCCTGGGAGGTGTTTTTCTCTGCATCAGTCATCTATAATTCTTAAATTTTTATCCAAAGCACGTTCTTCGTACCTTTTCCGTATTTAAAATGACTCAACCTCTTTCAGCCCGCAGCAAGAAATCATTGCCCAGCCAGAATCTTCCCTTAGGCTTTTTCACAAGTCTCTGCAATGTGTAAATTACTCCACGTGATTCCTCACATTGTAATGCCATGTTTTCATCAAAGAATTATGCCCTGAAGGCCTCAATTCGAGCAGTAGCGGCCAGTATGATGGAGGGGTGGGGGTAGAGGGGGTGAAAATGGGGTCTCCTGGCGGGTGGCGGGGGGGTGTGGGCATGGGGGGAGGCGGGAGGGGTTTGTTTAATTAAAAAACATATAATAAAATAAACCTTCACTTACCGTCCTGCGCCTGTCACCTCAGCTTTTGGATGGGTCCGTCCTGCCTATTGCAATTCCTACAGGCAGCTCTCATCGCGACATCATCAGCCAGCAATAGCAAGCTTCCCTCCCTCCCCTCCGCCAAGCACAACGCTGTAATGGCAGTGTTGTGATTGGTGAGGCGCAGCGGAGCGCGCCCCACCTGGCCCATTTTCTCTATGTATGCTGCTGCATGCAGCTATACATAGAGAAAAGGGGTGAGTGGGCGGTCCTGCTCGAGGGCTGGGGGGAGTGGCTTGCCCACTGTTGTGCATACTGACTGTTTGGTCGGCCTCAGCCAGACCAAGCAGTCAGTTTGCACAACAGTGGGCAAGCTACTCCCCCGTGCCCTCGAGCAGGACCGCCCACCCCCATCCAGGCACCTCTGCTTTCTCGCCGTGCAAGAAGGCAGAAACATAAAATGGTAGTTATTACCATTTATGTTTCTGCCTTCTCGCATTGCAGGAAAGCAGTCGGGCAATACCCCCACGCCCCAATGGGGGAGCCGCCACTGCTAGATATAACAAAACCTCAGCAGATGATAAAAGAGAGGAGAAGGGTCTTAGTGAATGCTTGAATGAAAACTGTTTTTGACTGTATTTGGTTGCAAATGTAACAAGTGATCCAATGTTGGTGGAGAATAGTAGTGGAAACATCGGAAGTGAAGAATGCACTCCAGAGAAAAGGCAAAGCTGTGGAGGATAGGACATTGTGTGAGCTAGTAGAATGTGCGAGGGAAGAGATAAAAGTTCTTTGGATCAGAAGGAAATTTCCAAGACTTATCACAGGGGTAGGATTATCTCTTGTCCTAAGAAGTTTAAGGATTTCATTGTGGGATAACTGTGTTATATGTAATATTGAAAGTGTATTTGTGTTACATAATTTTGCTATCTATTGTATAATATGGTGAAACATGGTCATATTGTGTCTTTTAGAGTTTTGCAATAAGTATTTAGTTCAACTGAGTTAGTCTTGCTTTTAGTAATGGTAATGGTATTGGGAATTATTATTATTTGTTTTATCTTTTTCTTATATTTGTTAAAAGGGAAGGATGTGTGTTATCAGGCTATACAGTCCCGTTATCTTGGTAACTGTTTCCTTGAACAGAAAGGTTCTGAAATGTAGTGACTCATAGCCTATGTCTGAGGAATACTTGATTTGAAGCAGATGTTGCAGCCTTCTCTTATACAATAAATACTAATAACATACCTGAACATCCTGTCATTTGTTGAGGGAATGGCCGGAATGCTACAGTCCTCTCACAGAAACCACAATAACTCTACATAGCAGCATTCAGTATTTCTTATCATCTAGCCGTTTCTTCTGTTCTACTTGTTATTCCTTTTCTTGTTCAAACTCATTTCACTTGAAACAGTCGCGGCTACCCCATTGGCATTGCCCCACTGATTTCTCATAATACGAGAAGGCAGAAACATAAATGGTAATAACTACCATTTTAGGCTTCTGCCTTCTCGCACAGCGAGAAAGCAAAGTGCCTGGATGGGGGTGGGCGGTCCTGCTCGAGGGCAGGGGGGGTTGGCCTCCCCACTGTTGTGCAAACTGACTACTTGGTCGTCATGGGGCCGACCAAACAGTCAGTATGCACAACAGTGGGCAAGCCACTCCCCCTGCCCTCGAGCAGGACTGCCCACTCTCCCCTTTTCTCTATTTATAGCTGCATGCAGCAGTCTACATAGAGAAAATGAAAGGTGAGGCGCGCTCCGCTGTGCCTCAACATTCCCAACGCTGACATTGCATCGTTGTGGTTGGCAGAGGGGAGGGTGGGAGGCTTGCTATTCCCGGCTGATGACATTGCGATGAGAGCTGCCTGTAAGAATTGGAAAAGGCAGGACGGACTCAAAATAAGAATAAAAGAATTATAGATGACTGATGCAGAGAAAAACACCTGTGAGGGGATAGTAACATATCTGAAAAAAAAGACAACAAATTGAACACAAAGATGGGAGGGTGCAGAGCTGAACACGGGGTAGAACGTAAAGATTGTGATCACAAAATCAAATCGAGGTGGGCGCATGGACACTGGGTAGTGGTAGGGTGGGAGAAAAGGCGGGCTGCGGTGTGAGAGCGTGAAAGGCAGACCGTCCTTTCAGCAACCTAACCGTTCTCACAGGCCCGGCAGTGGTTTCACTAATGTGTGTGGGGCCTGGGCGGCTAATCTACCATCTCGTACTAAACTCCATGACCTCCGCTACAAATCTAAAAAAAACGGGGACTTTGCAGTTTCGTTTTAAACACTTTCAAACGTTTTGTGATCTGTGTACTGTTGGCAGTGCTGTGAAATTTGTTGTTACCAATGTGGCAGATTTCAACTTGAGAAAAGTATATTCTGCTCTGCTTTCTTGTGGAAATGTAAAGTCTCTTAATGATCTTGAATTTGGTTATGATCATTTTAATGGCCAGCCTCTAAAACTGTTAAGGATTAAAATTTCATCTGTTATGGATTGTCTGTGACTGCTGGAAACTAAGGGCTATAGTTAGTGAAAAAACGTGAAGATGTGCAGGGCATGCTGCATGTAGTGTTTTGATAAAGGGAAGGAAAGAGTTATGACCACCTTGCCAGATTTCCAAAATAATAAGCACATCCACTTACTAAGGGCTAGTAAACAACCAAGCAATAAAAGTGTATGTTTCACTATTGCGGTCAATGAGTAATAGGAGTTGTAGCTGGTGGTAATTGTTTTTACTGCATTGTGATATACTATTCTGTAAAGAAGTGTGTGTTCAAATCTTTTCTACATTGCGGCATTGTTGGGGTGGTGTTAATGGATATGAGGATATTGTTCCAGATACTGGGTGCAGAGATGGAAAATGCCTGCTGTGCTGTCTTGTTTTGACTTTTTACACTTCTTAGTTTTCAGTCTGATAGTATCCTGTAGGACCTCCCTCCCAAGCCCTTCTTATTTATCGGGCTTGCACACTTCCCTATACATCACAAACTTTTACGCCTCACCACTTTGAAATGTCACCAGCCGCCACTGACTTGAAGGAATTTTTATAGTGGTCTTTCTGATCACAGAATTATGCATTTATTAGTAGCTAACGTTGTGAACTTAGAAACGTTTGCAGGGTTAGAGGAAAACATTTAGGCGGCTATTATTCATTATGAAAAACATGTAATGGAAAGGTCAGGAAATAAAAATGTTATACTATTTCATCATTTCTTTTAGTCATGTCAGCTTGTTAGGCATTGTTGTTTCAACTATTGAGGCCTAGTACGAGTAATATGGTTGCCTACTAATAAGTTTCCATTTAATTTTGCGTTTTAAATCTCTTCAATTAGCATTATGTTTTGATAATTTTAAATGCTTCCCCACATTGAAATGACTCATGACACACAAGCCAGAAATTGCATCTATATATAATTTAATGTATGACAATCTGTTTCTTTGATGATAAAATTACACTTACATTGTGAGTTGAGCAGAACAGTGGAAGTTTCAGAATCCACGACATACCATATGGATATGAGTCAGTGCAGGTAGATCACCCATGCACAAAGCTGTGAAGACCGTACTGTAAATCACTGCTAGAGATACATGTTAGATTGTCTATAATGATATTCTTAAAAATGTTATCAGTACCATATGTAGGTATAGACAGGGTGTTAGATATTTTAGTCAATGGCTATGAATGTCAATGCGCCCTGGCTGGTTGACTGCTAATGACTGCAGGGCAGGGATAAAGGAATTTTACAGTGGTCTCTGTGTAAGTGTTTTGTGACACTGATGTAAATGGCCCGCACTGTGCTCCAATGGTTGTCACGCAGCTCTTAAAATGCCCCTCTGATGTGCTGTGAGCATGGAACGCTTCTCCTTCTTGTGCCGATGTCCAGGGCCTTCAGAAAGGGCCAGGAGTGAAGGTCCTACCAATGATTGCTAAAACAACAAGAGTTCCCTTTTCCCACTATTTATCAATTGAATGAACAATAATGCAACTCGCAGATCGATATAGCAAAACCGCAGACTAATCTCTCTTACACAATTTCCGAGCTGCTAAACTTACAAACTTTTTAAACAAACACAATGAAAAAAGGAATTTTATATAATGCAAATCATGCATTTGCAACAGGAATGCTGGGTGATTCAATTTTTATTTAAAACACTTTTGTTGACAATCATACATCAATATAGCAATATAGCATAAAGTTTGACCCTAAATATTAAAAAAGAAAAAATGTATCAATATTATTACATTTTAATAAAACACATTATTATAAACAATGAACAAACTGTTGACGCGGCACTTCGGTGTTAAGTTGGTTTGTCACCTTCTTCAGGACAATAGTTACATTTTTAAAAATCTTAAAATATGGAACTGTAGCCTTCTTAGTTGGCTATGAGACGGGATGAATCTCCCAACGTGTCTTCTCTCCTTAATTTCTGGGGACACTCTGTTTGGTTTGGCTATTGCGGATATTTCAAGGTTCGTCTTTCTATTCTTTCGTGTACCTTGGCCCTCTACGTATTATTCAAAGCTGTTGGTTTATCACAACATCTTGTGTCATTGGTTAAAAACAAATTTCAGTGTTGTGGTCGCACTTTTTGATGATTTTGTCAATGACAAATCCTCTCTGTTTATCAGATTGTCGCTGTAAACAACGTTTACCACAAAACCTTTTCCCCGCAGGTAATTACAACACGGTTGTTACAACGACCGCGTTGTAATTCCTCATTACTCTGCAAATCGGAACAACGACTTGTGGAGGGGGAAGAAGGTGTTGGATTTAAAACCCAACACCTTCCCTACTGTCCGCACAGACTGGAGTTGGAACAGTAAATTATACTATTCCAACATCCAGCGCCCCCCCACCGCAAGTCGTTGTTACGACTTGAGGGGTAATGGTATGTGGAATTACAACGCAGTGGTTGTAACGACTGCGTTGTAATTCCTTGCCGGGAAAAAGACTGCATGATAACGATGTATATTCGATTATGGCATACTGTACAACATGAAAAGGGAAGTCCCCAATATATAAATAGGACAAAAAAAGTTCCAAGATATGAATTCAACCAAAAACAGCTGTTTACTTTTCAATATTTATTTTTATAGTCAATTTGAATAAATATCACATTTTAATAAAGTGTGGATTCAAGCTAACAATCAGTCTATTGATGTTTCGCTCTACACTAAACCCACTGCTCGCAACACTCTTCTCCTCTACGACAGCTTTCATCCGCGGAGTCCGAGGAACAGTATACCATTTGGTCAGTTTTTGAGGCTCCGTCGTAACTGTACGGATATGAGTAATTTTGAATTTCATGCCTCACAACTGAAAACTAAGTTCCTCGAAAGGGGCTACCCTCATAGACTGATCAGGGACTCCTATAAGAGGTCCAAATATTTTAATCATGAGGCCCTATTGAGCCCTAAGGAAAAGAAGGAGGACCATAAACTTGTAGTTGTCACCACCCCTTCCAACTTTAATGATAAATTAAGATTCATTATCAATTCTCAATGGCATATCCTTAATATGGATTAGACAGCTGAGAAACTTACCAAACCTATTTTTGCCTTCAGGCGTAATAGAAACCTGAGGAATGTCCTAGTTAGGGCTTCTCTCCCTGAGATAACAGTCTCCAGTCAGAGAAGTATCACAGGCACTAATCCCATCACTGGTAGTCATAGGTGTGGCGGCTGCCATGCTTGTGATTATGTAATGACAACCCCTGAACTTGTTTGGGGTAAAAGAAAAATTCAACTTAAGGAAATGATGAATTGCCGGATTAACAATGTTGTGTATCTCCTGCTTTGCCCCTGCCTTAAGGGCTACGTTGGTGAAACAGGGAGAGAGTTCAGGACACGTTTTTCTGAACATAAGTCATCCATAAGAAATTCACGTGCAGGGGCACCTTTGGTTGACCTGAAACATTCCGTGGAGGATCTCAAATGGCTTATCCTTGAACGTATACACTGTCCAAATGATGGGAACGTTGATGCCCTAAGAGGCAAAAGGGAAGTGTTTTGGATTTTTACCCTTGAGACGGCTGTCTCGGGTTTAAATGAACACTTACCATGGGAAAATGCGATTATTTAAACACTTCACTATACCTTTGAGATCCAGTTTATTGCCCTCACTGGCCTTTCATTATGGCTTCGCCTTTTGCTTCTACAATTTGGCGTCCACCCTGATTTGCTGGAATTTTGAGGCAAATGTCAATATGGCCGCCTCCGAAGTTAGTCTGTTTTCTATATCTATGGTACTTTTCACTCATTTTTCCGACAGTCTGTTCATGGCTGTTATTTTAGTGCTAAGATTTTTTTAGTCCTCCTTTCAAGATCGATAATCCTTGGCTCATTTTCCTGTTATTGTTATGCGGCCTCGCTTTTCCTAAACCTAGTGGACTGATCAGTATGCATACGTATGACCGCCATTTTTAATGCTGAGGATGTGCAGTCAGCGCTCTAGTCGTTCAAATTATTTACAAACTTAGGTGCAGTGCATCTAGTTGGAGCCGAACAGTACTTATGGCGTAGCTGCGGTCCCGTGTTTGCTGCATTCTGTCTTCTGGACCCGGGGGTTGCACGCCGTGTGGAAGATTTAAGATAGTCGCTTAACCATTTCACAGGTAAGCGGTTTAAACATTTTTTTTCTTTAGAACCGTTCCTCGCATGACTTGGAATGTGACGCTCGCGTTCTGAGTCTAAGCCATTCTTCCTATTTTACAGGATCTGGTATGTAAGGGAGTATTGTTATCCTGATGTTTGGTCTGCCCTTCGACTGACACAAGAAAGCTTCACGCTCCTCCAGATGTTGTCAGGTATTTTCTAACTCCGTTTCTCGGTTTCACCTATTTTTTAAACTCGCGCTGGGGGACCTGCATAAGTTACTGTCATCATCTTGTCTCTCCATGTTGCTTCGGTTTTCGAAGCCTGATAGATCTTGCATTGCATTGTCGTGCTTGGGCTAGCTATCTCCATCATTAGTTTGACATGTCGCACATGTGGGGATTTCAATGTTTTGTGAGCTTTTATTGCTTCCTTTTTATAGCTCTATTAGCTACGATATTAGACCTTTTGTTCTAGCACAGATATACATCTAATATGTTGTGCTCTGTATTTAAGAGAAAAAGAGTGTACCTTCACAACCAATTAATTTGAAAAATTATTTTAAACGGAAATAAACGCAAGTCAATACGTTTATCCTAGCCTTTGATTTTGGCTGCTTATTTTTTAATTATTCAACATATTTAAAAACAAGAGGGACATGAAATCTACTCAACAGAGAGTCCATTTTAGTGATGTCTTACTAACAATACACATAACAAATACAATTATCACAAATCAATTGCACAATGCAGAAAAAATATGACAAAAATTCACAAATCTTTTAAACAAAAACAAATACGACATATAATAATAATGAATAATGAAACCATATTCAAAAGTGAAACAGTTGGGATGTGAAAAGATGAACTCACTTTTTAGTAGTTAGACAATTCCTACATTTACAGAAAATGCAACTGTGAGAAATACAATTACAAATTTGTACAAAGGTTCCTAACGTTCAGGATTCAAACTATACTTAATATAGTGGCCGACGCGTTTCAAGTCTCGGTTTTTTGAATTGCCGGACTCTCATCAGGGCTGGATGAGTCTTTTCATGGTAAACCAACTGTTTGTGAAAAAAAACAAAAACTAATTCAAACTGATCTTCCTAGAACGTCTTTATGCAAAAAAACCATTCATGCAGGCAAAGAGAGCTCCATACCTGGCCTATAACCAGCCGAAAAATGAGGGCCTTCTGATGTTCGTTCATGCAGTGCTCGCCTAAAATTGACAAGGCAACAAGGGCTAAGTCGTTTTATTTATCAACCAGAAGCTTCAAATGGTTTTGTGAAAACAAAGTTTACCTAATAAAGGCTCCAGTGGGGCGTGTAATCTCCAATCTTCTAATGCACTAATGGAAAACGTGGCGTGTTTGCACTTAAAATCTAGTAAGGGGAAATGATTAAAAAAAACGTGGCATAAGACATTTATTCGTCATTCCAGGAACGCGTGAAGCGCTCGTCAGCGGTGCACTTACTTGAATGACTTTTATGTTCGTGCAGAGGTGCCACGATTTTAGGATATGCGGGTCAGCGCCGATTTTGGTTCTAAAAGCGGAAAAATTAGGGTTGATTACAACTCAACTACCCAAGTCAAATGGAAATAATTCAGCGCGCCGAGCACTTAGTAAAAAACAGGGACGCGCTTACCTTCAAAGATGTGATTGAATCTCAGAAACGAGTGGCTCCTACACGGTCAGAGAGAGGACGAACCTCCATGCTGCCGTCTTCATTACCAATTGGAAAAAAATCACGTGACGAGGGCGGAGCTGACACCACTATTTAAGAAAGTGCATTCTGGGATTTGTAGTCTGTGAGCCCAGGAGCAATAATTAATTGTGGGAAAAATTTAATGGCAGGTGGTCAAAAAACAATGTGACCCAAGCTGGAACAACGTAGTTGTCAGAGCGGGAATTAATCAGCCGATTAAACCCTATTAAGCTCACTCATGCAGTTTAGTCCTTTATTTATACTATCAAATGTCATGATTAGATACGCTTCTTTGCGCAATAAGGCACTATCAACGCACAAAGAGCCATGTTTTGAGTCAATTGCTGCCAAAACAGTCCACTTGAACTGATTTTCATTATGGTTTAGGGTCAAAAAGTGTTCAACCATTGGTGCTGATTGGACCCTTTTCTTAATTCTTGATCTATGTTGGGTTATTCTTATGTTGATTTGTTGACTTGTTTTGCCGATATAAACCTTGTCACATGGGCAAAGCACTGCATAAACCACATTTTTCGTTTTACAGTTTGTGAAATTTGTGTGTTTCCATGAGATTCCATCATGGTCAAAAACATCCCCCTCCAGTGTTGTGGGGCAAGCAACACAGTTCCCACATCTGTGATGTCCCACAATTTGTGGCAAGTTCCATTGTGATATTAGATTACTTCTGGGTTTCGGAATGTAGCTGTCAGCACGTATCAATTGCTGACCAATACTGAGGTTCTTCTTCATTGCGAAGATAGGTTTGGGCATCGGACAATTAAGGTTCTCCAATAAATGCCAATTCTTTAGAACAATTTGTCGAAACTTGTTAGTGTGAGGGCCAAAAGTCGTCACACAGACAAGTTTGTCCAAATCTGACTTGATCTTTTTCTCCAACAAAGTCTCTCTGGGTGTGAACCTTGCTCTTTTTTTTGAGTGTTTTAACAATTTTTTGGGGTATCCCCTCCCCTCCATTTCTCTACAAAAGAGTTCAGCATGCGTCTCAAAGTCCCTAATCTCAGTGCAGTTCCTCCTAATTCTTAATAGTTGTCCATAGGGCAGATTTTGTTTTAAACACTGGGGGTGTGAACTTTTGAAATGCAAAATAGTGTTTCTATCTGTCTCTTTTTTGTGCAGTGATGTGACAAGTTCTTCATCTTGGCACCTTATTAAGACATCTAAAAATGTCATTTCGCGATTGCTGGATTGTAATGAAAATTTGATGTCAGTATGTCATGAATTGACCCAATTGTGAAATAGGTCCAACTCGGTCTGGCTCCCCTGCCACAGGAGCCAGACGTCGTCTATGTACCTCCACCACTGCATTATCTTGTCAGAAAAAGGATTGTTGTTGAAAATGAATTTTTCCTCGTATTGGGCCATATAAAGTACATAAAGCATGAATTATTTCAAGTTTGAAAATGAGTTTTTTGTACAGGTCAAAGGGACAGCCATGGGCTGTCCTTATGCGCCGGAAATGGCTGTACTTTATATGGCCCAATACGAGGAAAAATTCATTTTCAACAACAATCCTTTTTCTGACAAGATACTGCAGTGGTGGAGGTACATAGACGTCGTCTGGCTCCTGTGGCAGGGGAGCCAGACCGAGTTGGACCTATTTCACAATTGGGTCAATTCACGACATACTGACATCAAATTTTCATTACAATCCAGCAATCGCGAAATGACATTTTTAGATGTCTTAATCAGGTGCCAAGATGAAGAACTTGTCACATCACTGCACAAAAAAGAGACAGATAGAAACACTATTTTGCATTTCAAAAGTTCACACCCCCAGTGTTTAAAACAAAATCTGCCCTATGGACAACTATTAAGAATTAGGAGGAACTGCACTGAGATTAGGGACTTTGAGACGCATGCTGAACTCTTTTGTAGAGAAATGGAGGGGAGGGGATACCCCAAAAAATTGTTAAAACACTCAAAAAAAAGAGCAAGGTTCACACCCAGAGAGACTTTGTTGGAGAAAAAGATCAAGTCAGATTTGGACAAACTTGTCTGTGTGACGACTTTTGGCCCTCACACTAACAAGTTTCGACAAATTGTTCTAAAGAATTGGCATTTATTGGAGAACCTTAATTGTCCGATGCCCAAACCTATCTTCGCAATGAAGAAGAACCTCAGTATTGGTCAGCAATTGATACGTGCTGACAGCTACATTCCGAAACCCAGAAGTAATCTAATATCACAATGGAACTTGCCACAAATTGTGGGACATCACAGATGTGGGAACTGTGTTGCTTGCCCCACAACACTGGAGGGGGATGTTTTTGACCATGATGGAATCTCATGGAAACACACAAATTTCACAAACTGTAAAACGAAAAATGTGGTTTATGCAGTGCTTTGCCCATGTGACAAGGTTTATATCGGCAAAACAAGTCAACAAATCAACATAAGAATAACCCAACATAGATCAAGAATTAAGAAAAGGGTCCAATCAGCACCAATGGTTGAACACTTTTTGACCCTAAACCATAATGAAAATCAGTTCAAGTGGACTGTTTTGGCAGCAATTGACTCAAAACATGGCTCTTTGTGCGTTGATAGTGCCTTATTGCGCAAAGAAGCGTATCTAATCATGAAATTTGATAGTATAAATAAAGGACTAAACTGCATGAGTGAGCTTAATAGGGTTTAATCGGCTGATTAATTCCCGCTCTGACAACTACGTTGTTCCAGCTTGGGTCACATTGTTTTTTGACCACCTGCCATTAAATTTTTCCCACAATTAATTATTGCTCCTGGGCTCACAGACTATAAATCCCAGAATGCACTTTCTTAAATAGTGGTGTCAGCTCCGCCCTCGTCACGGGATTTTTTTCCAATTGGTAATGAAGACGGCAGCATGGAGGTTCGTCCTCTCTCTGACCGTGTAGGAGCCACTCGTTTCTGAGATTCAATCACATCTTTGAAGGTAAGCGCGTCCCTGTTTTTTACTAAGTGCTCGGCGCGCTGAATTATTTCCATTTGACTTGGGTAGTTGAGTTGTAATCAACCCTAATTTTTCCGCTTTTAGAACCAAAATCGGCGCTGACCCGCATATCCTAAAATCGTGGCACCTCTGCACGAACATAAAAGTCATTCAAGTAAGTGCACCGCTGACGAGCGCTTCACGCGTTCCTGGAATGACGAATAAATGTCTTATGCCACGTTTTTTTGAATCATTTCCCCTTACTAGATTTTAAGTGCAAACACGCCACGTTTTCCATTAGTGCATTAGAAGATTGGAGATTACACGCCCCACTGGAGCCTTTATTAGGTAAACTTTGTTTTCACAAAACCATTTGAAGCTTCTGGTTGATAAATAAAATGACTTAGCCCTTGTTGCCTTGTCAATTTTAGGCGAGCACTGCATGAACGAACATCAGAAGGCCCTCATTTTTCGGCTGGTTATAGGCCAGGTATGGAGCTCTCTTTGCCTGCATGAATGGTTTTTTTGCATAAAGACGTTCTAGGAAGATCAGTTTGAATTAGTTTTTTTTTTTTTCACAAACAGTTGGTTTACCATGAAAAGACTCATCCAGCCCTGATGAGAGTCCGGCAATTCAAAAAACCGAGACTTGAAACGCGTCGGCCACTATATTAAGTATAGTTTGAATCCTGAACGTTAGGAACCTTTGTACAAATTTGTAATTGTATTTCTCACAGTTGCATTTTCTGTAAATGTAGGAATTGTCTAACTACTAAAAAGTGAGTTCATCTTTTCACATCCCAACTGTTTCACTTTTGAATATGGTTTCATTATTCATTATTATTATATGTCGTATTTGTTTTTGTTTAAAAGATTTGTGAATTTTTGTCATATTTTTTCTGCATTGTGCAATTGATTTGTGATCATTGTACTTGTTATGTGTATTGTTAGTAAGACATCACTAAAATGGACTCTCTGTTGAGTAGATTTCATGTCCCTCTTGTTTTTAAATATGTTGAATAATTAAAAAATAAGCAGCCAAAATCAAAGGCTAGGATAAACGTATTGACTTGCGTTTATTTCCGTTTAAAATAATTTTTCAAATTAATTGGTTGTGAAGGTACACTCTTTTTCTCTTGTAATAATCGGCCCTACCTTCCTTCCTCAATTTTGCTGGGCCAAACCCCTTCTTTGAACAGCGTGCTCTGTATTTAGGCACGATGCTTCCTGGCCCTGATTTTTGAATTTATCATTGAGCCAAGTGTATTTTGGAACGCGATGTCTGCTGGACAAAGATCGTATTATCAGCTTTATTTGATGCCAGTCTAAGGTGA
Source organism: Lissotriton helveticus (assembly GCF_964261635.1). Lineage (NCBI taxonomy): Eukaryota > Metazoa > Chordata > Amphibia > Caudata > Salamandridae > Lissotriton > Lissotriton helveticus. The sequence continues at coordinate 2,061,672,290 of NC_136059.1, read as the reverse complement.
GCAGTTTGTTCCCTCTTCCCGCGCTGGGGTGATGAGGTATTTCGGTGCCTTTCAGACCTGTATTATCTGATTGCTGCAGGCACTGTCGAGGCCTTTTTTATGCCCGGTTTAGACCTCGAGAATTAACTGTGGTTTTACCCATTCACTTGCCAGTCCATGTTATTCCCTAATGGGAACCTTTCCCTGTTTTTCTTTTTTGTGCTCTAGAGCTGCGGAGATTAACGACCGTCAACTCCATTTTTGAACAGCCGCGCCCTGGGGCCCTCTCTGTTCTGTGTATCCCCTCTAAGCAGAGATGAGTACCCAGTAATTTTGTGTCCATAGGTGTGTATTGGAAATGATTCTTTCTCTCTTTTATCATTCTTTTCTATACTGGGTGATGGTTTCCTCCATATTACTTCTGTTTTCATTTCATAAGGCGTATGAGGCACTACTATAGACAATATTATTTCTTATCACGATGAGTGTGAGTTTATATGTGTTTGAGTGCGTGACGGTACACTGCCTGGCTCATGTTTGTGACCTGGATTTGTTGTCCTTTTTTTAAATATCATCATATTATTATCTATTCTCTTTTGCCTACAGATATGCTCCGACAGCCCTGATTGATACTATGATACACTTTACAAACTGCTTCTGATAACATTTTGGATCTTAAGAGACTGTGTTGAAAATATTATTCACGATATGCGCCCTGATAAAGGAATTCTTTAATGGTTCTGTCCCGAAACGTGCGTGGGCGCTTTCTTCACATGTTTGATGAAATGATGTTCTGTCTTGAGTCTGAGTGTATGTATTGTGTGGGAATGAGTTAGTGGTTGATTGATGGAATGACTTAATTGTGCTTCATTTCTTATTGCTTATTGTGGTCCTGGGCTGATGTTTTTCTCTTTTATGTTTTTCAAAGAAAATGAAATTTTATATGTAATGAGATGATTAAAATGAATTTTTCTGTGCCATTATTAAAATGTGATATTTATTCAAAATGACTATAAAAATAAATATTGAAAAGTAAACAGCTGTTCTGTGGGCATTTTTGGTTGAATTCATATCTTGGAACTTGTTTTGTCCTATTTATACATTGGGGACTTCCCTTTCCATGTTGTACAGTATTTACTCTTCCCTGGTGGGTTGCTCCCCTTCCTTTGAGTAACTTTAGTTTTTCAGGATCCTTCTTCTGTTTTTTGTATTCGATTGTGGCACCCATATCAATGTGTCTGTGCAGTTTCTAATCACTCAATCATGGTGTTTTGGTCCAAATCTATGGCTCTGTTTCTGCTATACTCTCTATTTAAAAACTTGTTTTGCCTTGGCCAAACCACAGTTTCTGTCAGTTTTTCGCCTCCAGTTTAAAACAATTCTGGACAGTTTTCTTTGTAAACCGTATCTGGGAACTACCATGAATCTCGTTATCCCGCCATCAAGGTCCTCCCAATGATTCCATATCTGTCAATCCTTTATTTGCAGACACCACCACATAGGATGTGTGGTTGATGCCCTTCCACCTGTGAATTTTCATCTTTTTGCAAAGATGCTCATCAAGCATCCCGTAGGTTTGTGGCAATTTGATAAGGACCCTCCCCCTTCAAACACCTCTTCCTCTTCTATTATGCATTTGGGGGCCAGCTCAGGTCATTGTTAAGCCATTTTAGGAGCAAAATGGTGTTGCGAGCGGCAGTTTGCAGATTGGTGCTATTATATAGTAAATGGATGGATCAAGCATTGAAGGATTTCAATGTCCAATTAATTGATTTGGTGGGATTTCATAGCATCCAGACAGTCATACTTGCATGTGTTTATGTAGCATAACATTTCATAGAACGTGATATGAGCTAACCTAGTGTCCAAGGAAAAAGTGTGACATGTATCAGTGGAAATATCAGCCATGTGCACCTATCATTCAATACATTGCCCAATGTTTGAAAATGCATATTGAATTTTTATGCACCAGACAGACTTAACATTCACAGCTTAGACACATTAGAATAGGAAAACATTATTTAAATCAAATATGATATTTCACAATTAGTGTCATCATGTAAAATGTGCGTCATCCTGAAAATCCAGAGGTAATTGTCATACCTGGTTAAAACATAAAAAGTGACAATTATAAATTACTGCCTTTGATGATTGCATATATGTAGCGCCCTCGATTTTCCCGGCACCAGTGGGAAATATTATATAGGAAATAGTAACTGACCCAATGACATTAGATTAAACCTTTCAAACAGTATTGTTCAGTACTGTTTGTCCAGCTGGAGCAAGTCCCATCTGATCACATGATTATAAAGCGAAAGAGGTATTGTATTACATGAAGACATAATTCTACATGTTATACCAACTTATCCTTGTTGCTCACACACATGATGTTCACATAAGTGTGGATTTATGACTCTTCTCCTACTCATTGATGGAAGTCACTGCACTATGATGTGTCTGCTATGATATTTCATTTCATGCAGCCATTCACGTCTACAAGTATGTTTGCTAGAAGCCAATAGTTGTTAGCCATTTCAACCCAGTGGCAGGCAATTGCCAAGTAAACCAAAAGATTGTCAACACAGGTAAATACAGACACCATTCAAAGGTGCCTGATTCACCAGGAGTCAAACATTTTAAATGGTCCAAGGAGGTGGTGGATAAGGTACCAGATTATCCATACTAGCTAGTGACTGGAGAAATTCTGACACCCAATCTTAATTATGCTCTATCAATTCCCCACCTGCTTTTGCAGAACTTCCCCTTTGCTTTACTGTAAAATTACCCAGGATCCCCTTTTTCAATATGACACAATCCTTCTGCCACATGTCAGGCCTGCCTTCAACTCCTAAGCCACTTCTCTATGAAGATGAGTTCCCTCCCACCTAAGAGTGTCCAATAGGGTTTTCTTTCTCCCTGTGACTGGAGGTTAAATGGGTATTTAGGAGGATCCAGGAAATGAATAGGAGAATCTCTCTCTGCCCTCTCCAAGTCAAACTAAGTAGTGCTAAGTTTGTCCTTTGTCCTTTGCAATTGTACCTGTTCACTTTCAGACACCTAATCCCTGTCAAGCGGTCAATAGTTAATACATTGCTGTCCTTCCTTGTCTCAAAAGTAGGAAACTGTCTTTGGAGCCAGGGTTGTTAACTCTCCCAATCAATGATGTGCCATCCAGCTCTTGAAGTGTGATGAGTTGCAGGACTGGCTCATGCAGCGGAATGTACATTTTTTATAAAGTCTCATTTTTTTAAACTATTTAAACATTTTCATGAAGTTAATTTTCAATTTAAGTTATTAAAAATCTAATTTCACCATTAAATCAGATTTTAAATTATCTAAGAAATGTGTTTGAAGGACTTTGCTAATATATTCAGGTGGAAATAGAAAATTAAATATGTTATTTATGCCTAGGCCTGTGCTATGGAAAATGTAACTGGACCTACATTGGGAAATAGCTTTCAGGCCTTCAGTCACTGTGAGAGCACACTTTTTATATAGAATGTGCCACCTTTTTAATAGATTAGGCACCCTACTTTAATGCTTGCAAAGTACACTTTGCAGGTCACCTATTTATATAAAAATAGGTCTTCCTACATTACAAAGGCACTTTTCCTTGCCATGTGCTACTGCAGTACTTTTAAACTACAGCTCAGCTAGAGGACAGTGGGGCTCCTGGTACATATACTTTTGTCATGTATGTAGTTAATGTAAATAAACACTTCGGCTCTAATATGACCTTTTAACTGATATGGTGCATGTTAGACCTGGCATCTTTGGCGTGGGTTTCCCCTGTATTTTTGCCTTTGCATCCTGTGTTTCTACTGTGTGTTAGACTTTGTTTTTGCTGGTCTAGATGCTTTAGGCACTTTCCCACTGCTGTTCAGTGCCAAAGTGCAAGTGCTCACTCTGTAACTTGTTGTCATGGATACGATTTTTTCCATAATTGGCTTATTTGGTTTACTGTTAAGTCCCTAGTACAGGGTACTGTGTGTGCTCCGGGCCTGTAAACCAAATGCTGCTAGTGGGCTCGCAGCACTGATTTTGCCACCCACACAAGCAGCCTTGCAAGAGGGTCTCAGGTCTGCCATTGCAGTGTCTGTGTGCAGTCTAGTACTGCCATGTCAACCTGGCAAGTGCACCCACCTGCCAGACCCTAGACTTCAGTTTTCTTACATGTGAGTCAATCAATCAATCAATCAAAGACAATCAATCAATCAAAGACATTTGTAGAGCGCACTACTTACCCGGAGGGTCTCAAGGCGCTTGGGGGGGGGGGCGCTGCTACTGCTCGAACAGCCAGGTCTTGAGCTTCTTCCTGAAGGAGAGGTGGTCTTGGGTCAGGCGCAGGTCGGTCGGGAGGGAGTTCCAGGTCTTGGCGGCCAGGTAGGAGAGTCACCCCTAAGGTAGGCCCAAGGTACCCCTGTGGGCAGGGTACAGTGTATGGGAAAGGTAGGACATGTTCTGATGTGTTTGACATGTCCTGATTGTAAAATACTGCCAATTATGTTTTTCACTATTGAAAGGCTATCTATCCCAATAGGATAGAAGGGAGAATTTACTTATAATGTGTTATAAGTATAACTGCGCATGGGAACAAGAAAGGAAAGTGGAGTTTTGTATGCCTGAACTCATAATGTAAAGATGCATCTTTTAGTAAGGATGATTTTTATATGCTGGGTTTGAAAATACCACTTTTAGAAAGTTGATTTTTTTCTTACTTAGCTATCCAGTGTGCCTCTGCTAGGTTTGTGTATTGACTCTCTGGCTTTGGAGTAACATGGGCTGGGGATGTGCATTCTGTTCAGACAGTCACTTGGGGGTGAAGGGTTGAGGTGTGTCCTGACTTTCCAGGGTGAGTCAGGGTGGGGCTGAATAGACCTGGGCTGCATTCAGAGTAGGGGAGGAGATTTCTTTCACACCTGAATGGGACTGGTCTGCCTTGGACAATGCTGTTTCCACCTCCTGTCAGAAAGCTGCACCAGAGAAAACAGAACGCTTTGTGCTGAGCAAAGAGCCTCTCTGCCACCAGAGGATAAATTAATTTGTGCTATAAGAATTGAGGCCTGAGAAACTGAAGGAGAAGTACTGCTCCTTTGCTGTGTGCTGTCTGGGGTTGGCCTGCAGTGGCTACTTCTGCCAAGCTAAGGATAAGGAGTTTCCTGTGTGCTGTGTCCCCTGGTTGAGGAAGATCTCCGGGGGCTTGAAGTAGAGCTTAACTAGGGAGACAAAGATTACACACGAGTCCTTCCTGAACTCCTTTGCTGGGAGTTCTGATTTGCCAAGAGGTGCCAGCCAGTGTTCTGGGCCCCTGGAGGTTGTTTCTGGGGCTGGGATTTACAAAAGACTAAAGAACGGTGAAAATCAACATATTGTCTGGTTCCGACGCGGGGCAAGAAGAATTTCTGACGCATCGCCACAGCCCAAGACCAATGCAGCACCTGCCCGTGGCTGAAGTGTCTGCCAATCGACGAGTCCTCTGCACCCATCTCCGACATCCGAGATCACCGCACCGACTCTGATGCAGGCCCTACTGGGTAAGAACCAATGCATCAAGGGGACGCGGCTGCAATCGTTGCAGCGCAACCAAGATTGTCATGCATCATATCAAGGTGCCAGGTCTGTCTCATTGCTGGGTGACACAGTAAGAAATGGACACATCACCTCCCCACGCAGTAAGAAACCGGCGCATCAACTCCTCTCCGGTAAGGAACTGTAAGTAAGCAGCAGTAAGGAACCAACACATCCCCTACCCCGGAGCACGAAACCGACTCATCACCTTCCTGGTGACCCTTTTTGCTTGTGTTTTTGTCGCATCCAAGGTACTTTGTATTGAAAGTGTCCCATCCACCAATTTCTATGAACAGAACTATTTCTACCTTTTAAAAGTCATAATTTGATTACTGTATTGTGGATTTTTGTCGTTTTTGTCTTGTTTGGTTTAGATAAAGTTTATTTGTTTTCCTAAATTGATGTGGTGTCCATTTGTAGTGTTTTCACTGTATTACTGTATGTGTTCACACATTCTTTACACCCTGCCTCTGAGATAAGCCAGTTTGCTCGTGCCAAGCTACCAAGGGGGTAAGCAGGAGTTATTTTAGAAGTGTATCCCCTTACCCTGACTAGGAAGAAGAGTCGGTACTTGGGCAACGGTGCAAACCGCTGCCAATTAGAGACCCACATTTCTAACATAGACTTACTCCAGTACTGAGCTCGAGTACAACTATGATTTTCTGTGGGTCCTTTTTGGCTCTTGTAACTATAGAAGGGCAGTTTATGAATATCAATGGGCATACTCTTTTGTGGTTGGGTGCACGTCGCTTCCTAAACCATTCCCATCCTCTCCCTAAACCTCATCTCAAAACACCGCTCACTGTACCTCCTACATTCTACAGTCCTACATTCCCGGGGACTGCGCGGAAGCTACGGGTCCCCGTTTGACCCATTGTCAAGGCAGCTTGTCTATTGGGCGGAGGCAGCGTCGGGTGTCCCATGCTGCACGCCTGCCTGACCTCTAAGCCCCGAAGCCCGCGTGAAGAGGCGGCTGGGCTCTCCCCTTCCGGTGCCCCAGCATCAACAATGCTGCAGCTGGACGGGGGCAATTCTGGCTGACTCCCGGCAGCCTCAGACCCTGCAGAGCGCTCTCCTTCATGTGTGGCTGCAACGAGAGCACGACGGCTACGGCAGCAACACACACGGGACAATGCCAGTAGCAGGCCCCAGGTGGACACCTCGAGAGACTACAAGTAAGCCTACTACCACATTCGGAAAATGTTCCACGTTCCCGCCCCCATCATGAGCTGCTCTTTCTGCCTCATAACAGTGCCATTTGCACGCTGGCCGTTGCGTTTTTTGATGGTGACGATCTCTTGTTGAAAACTGTGCACAGTGCATCCTATATTTCTTGGCATCACAGCCCTCATACAACACATGGGGCTCGGATGAACTCTGCAGACATTGTGGCATTGCTAGAAACTACCTCAGCGGCGACAATATTTTAAGGTAATGATACCTTTGGCGCTTTTGACTTTATTATTATTTTTTTTTTATTAAGTTGTCATTGGCTTTGAGTTCCTCACTTTTAAAATGGCCGAGGCCACAAATAACATAATCAAGGGACCTCGCCCATCCAATGGTCATCCCTGAAGTTGTTTATTAGCCCCTCCTCTGTTTATATCTTCTTACAACTAAACAGGACTTTTTCTGCCCCAACAATTTCATAAACAGTGAAATAGGACTACTTGGATAGCCACCTGTTTCCCCCTCAACTCAACTAACAGTGAAACAGGACCCCATGAACTCTCCCACATCCAATGAACACAGACAAAGGACTTCATAACTAGTTAGCAATACCTCGTCCAATGAGTCGGCCATCTTAGACTGTCTTAGACTGTATGAGACTGCCTCAGACTGACTCTTTCATAGTGGTTTATCCCACTATCCCCGTTTATTCAGACCTCTCTGATCTACACCTCAACTCACAGCATGGAACCTACAGGCACTCACACCTTCAAAATCATCTACCGACCGAAACTCACTAAAAAATCTGCCAAGCGCTTTAAGCATAACTTTTTAAAATCTCACCCTGAAACACCTTTTGCTGGCCCGTATTTCTCACTACATAAAGGGATCACGACCACTGACATCATTTTCTTCACAAAATGCAGAGCTCAATGGAGGAAAGCCTTCCTATCCCTATTCGCAATTTCCTCCATGAGGAAATCTGCACACATGCTTATGATCTACATTGCACCATCACAACTCTTCCAAACGACAGCCACCATTACAATCTACAACAATGGAACTGTTCTCATTCAGTCCACGGACCGCGGTCTTAACCTATTTGACTACATCTTCCCTATTATTCAAGAGCATGTATCTAATCCATCCACTTCCCCCTTTATGCACATTACACCTAGCACCCCAGATACCGCAACTCCTACCCTTTTTGCCACCCTCCCACCCCCTACCCCCTTGCCACCAAGGAGCTCTGAGCCTTACACCTCCCACAACCCTTCTTCCCCACCCGTCAGCACACTTCTCCCCTCTTCATCTAACCCCATCATACTTCCAACTGGCTCGACCATAACAACTAACTCACCTCTTAACCATTCGTCAAGGTTCCCCGCAACGCCCACAGCCATCCCACCGCTATTGCCTCCTCCCCCATCGATCACTCACTGATCGTTCCACCTCCCTCTAACTCGCCTTTAATACATTCCACTACCCATACTACTCCCCCCTGCCTTCACTGACCCATGGCACCCTCCACCCATTTAGCTGCAATTTCGCCTCCTCTAATGGCACACGCTTCACCCTCTCTTGCATGTCCACCATCTACTACCCCAGAACCTACTACACTCCTAGACACACCTACAACACCTCTTCTCCCACCTGTATCCATTCCCACCCCGCCCAGCACCCTTGTCAACAAAGTGCCCAATACTCCACTCACCAACCCCCACCCCCTTGCCCCCCTTGCCTTCTACCGACCTCACACCTTACCGAGACAAACCTCCCCATCCCATTTCCCTGTCTACTTCCACTACCGTCCCAAACAACACCTTGGACAAGATTATGTCCACCCTTTTTCAAATTAAAGATGAACTTCACACTCTCAAAGAGTTTATCTCGAAACAACCGTGGCACCCACACCCCCCAGATCCCTTTCACCCAACAAGACCAGCACCCACCCTCCACTCTCACACAATCATAACCATCCTTACTGGACCTCCATTCCCTTCCGTAATTCTCCCACCCGTCCTCGGCGTAGCCCCAACCCACTTTCTGCGTACAACATACGCTCCCTTCTTCACTCCTATGATCTCACACTCTCGGCCCACATAGCCCCCAAACACCTTCCCATCCCCACTATCCCCCTCAAACCCCATAGGTCCTCCACACAGAATGTTAGAGGCATAGTTACTAATAATCTTTAAAAAGTTACACTCGCTCCTGACCCCTTCTCCTCCCCTATCACTCCCCGGCTTAAATGCTCACTTTTCAACTGTAGATCGGCACCTAGACACGCTTCAGACATTGCTGACCTCATTATCGCACATGACCTAGACCTGACCGTACTCACTGAAACTTGGTTAACAGAATCTTCCTCGCCACTCTTGGACATTCTAGTTCCCCCTAACTACCACATCATCAGATTGGATAGGATTGGCAAGATAGGGAGTGGAATCGCATGTATTTACCGGAGCAACCTCTCAGTAATGAGAGCCATATCCCCTATTTTCTCCTCCTGTGAACACTTTTGCCTTGACAACAGCGAAGGTAATCCTGTATGCTCCCTATACATTATTTACCACCCACCAGGAGACAACCTCCCCTTTACCGAACACCTCATGGACCTGGTCACAATGAATTCTGGATGACAACACACACAAATATTCCTTGGTGACTTCAACCTCCATTGGAATGATCACAACGACTCTGTGGTCAACAGTCTCAAGAATTTCCTCAGCGCCCTTGACCTCACCCAAATTTGCAACAGCCCTACACATGACAAAGGCTATATCCTGTATCTTATCATTTCCAAAGGCAACTCCATCCAACTCAAGTCAATCATACCCTGTGACTGGTCTGACCACCACATTATCACGTTCTACATCAATGAAAAAGTGAAATCTAACCCGGTTCAAGGCACCAGATCTAAGGTCTGGAAGAGAGACTTGAAGAAACTCAATCTTAACTCTCTACCCTCCCCCAGCTACAATCTTCTCCTACCCCCTACAGGCGCTACGGACGTACTGGTTCTCACCGACCACTACCTCAACTCGATGTCCTCTATTATCAACGAAGTTGCCCCCCTTCAGTTAAAGAGAGTTTCTGCTAAGAATTCCAAACCATGGTACGACGGACTGCTTAATGAAGATAGACGAGCCATGAGACTGGTGGAACGCAACTGGAGATCAGTCCCCTCAGCTATGCACCTCAAAATACTAAAGAAAAAAAGAAACGCATACTTTAGAAAAATCAAACGTTTGAAAGCATCCTTCTTCAGCCACCAACTTGACCAGGCAAGAAACCGACCTAAGAAGTTGTTCGAGTTAATCAAAACTCAATCCATGGATGGACCTCAAAGACCACAAAACACCACTAGTACACTACCGTCCTGTGAAGAATTCTCCTCTTTCTTTAATCTAAAGACAGACACGATCAGGAAAGATCTCCTCTCTTATCTAAGACTTTATTCTAACCCCCACAGCAAAACACCCCTTGTTCTAAAAAACAATGCATCATGGGCATCCTTCGAAACTTACTCGGAAGACTCTATCGGCCAGATTCTAAGTACACTGAAGCCCTTCAATCACCTGACTGATCCTCTACCCGCTAACCCTGTACATGTCTTTATCCCATTGCTTCTCCCGCTGTGTACCAAAATCATTAACAGCTCTCTGCAACAAGGATGCATCCCAGACCCCCTCAAAGTAGGACAGGTTTCACCCATACTGAAGAAACCTACAGCGGACCCCACCGAGTTGATTAACTATCGTCCTATCACCAATATCCCTACTTTGGACAAACTCTTAGAAAAATGTGTACATCTCCATCTGACAAAACACATCGAGCACTCTCAACTCCTCAATTCACACCAATCAGGCTTCCGAGCAGGCCACAGCACGGAATCAGCTAAGACACTCATAATTGATGACGCACTTCAAATTCTTTATCAGAATGGCACCTGCCTCCTCATCCTTCTCGACCTTTCATCAGCCTTCGATACGGTCAAACACGAGAACTTACTCGATTTGCTGAATATGAGAATGGGTATATCACCAACAGTACTCTAATGGGTCACCTCCTTTCTACATAACCGGACTCAGAAATTCAAGATTAACAATACTATGTCTACTCCAGTTCCTGTAACACTAGGTGTCCCACAGGGATCCTCTCTATCCCTGACCTTGTTCAATCTAGTCATGGAACCACTCACCGCACTGCTTCAAGCTTCTAATGTACAATTTCACATGTACGCAGACGATACCCAGATCTACCTTAAAATACACCCCCTTGAAGACATCAAACTTCTCAACACAACTCTTAGGAACACACAGACTTGGCTAGCAGAGAATCATCTCAAACTTAACGCCCTAAAAACAGAATTCCTCCTAATAGCTCCTCCCTCCAAAGTCCCCATCACTCAGTCCTGGCTTAACCATCTCACTGCACTTAACGTTCAACCTACTATCGTGGATTCAGCAAAATCTTTAAGCATAACCCTCAACTGCAATCTCAAAATGCATCACCATATCAGCAATGCTACGAAAGGAGCTAACTTCCAAATCAACACATTGAGAAAGCTGAAACCTTTCCTCCCTGCAAATGACTTCAGAATTGCAGTCCAAGCCCTAGTAATCCCTCGAGTGGACTATGGAAGCGTTGCCCTCTGTGGCCTCCCCTTATCGACTACCGCACCATTAAATGCCTCTATTAATGCTGCAGCCAGACTTATCACGGGCTCAAAAAAACGGTCACACATCTCTCCCGACTTAAGATCCCTGAACTGGCTCCCATACGAAGCTAGAATACACCTGAAAATTGCATGCATGACACATAAGGCCATACACCACAACTCACTCAGCTACCTCGCTCAGAAACTGACAATCTCAGGTGGCTCAAGAGCTACAAGAAGCACAGAAAAACTTCTTCTCAAACCCCAAAGATTCCACAAGAAGAAGACATATAAACGCTCCTTCTCTGGAATGGCGCCCAGGATCTGGAATTCCCTTCATCCAGAAATCAGACTTATCTCATCCAAGGCTTCCTTCAAGAAAGAAGTAAAATCTCTCCTCTTAGCTAAATTCACATGAATTTAGACTACGGTACTCTCGTTCTCTTTATGTCTCCTCCAAAAACTATGTACAGTTGATCACCCATACACCGCTGCTACCTCAGCTTGTTTTACATTTGCTTAATTTGTTTGCTCATCTTTGCATGATATATTTGTTTAACTCTTATTCCTTTATTTGTGTACAGTTGACCACCTATACACTGCTTCTACCTCACCTTGTTTACATTTGTTCAATTTGTTTTGTTCATCTTTGCATTATATTTTGTTTAACTCTTTATCTGTTTTATGCCATCTGCGTGTAAAGCGCTCTGATAAGCGCAAGGATCTCGTTTGCGCTCTATAAAACTTTCAAAATAAATAAATAAAAAAAATAAATGTATGCTTACGTTGGGGTAATGCAAGCGTGGCAGCGGTATAGACTTCCGCATATTGGTATGTGAATAGCATGTTGTAGTATGTTAGTAGTACTATTAAACACACCATAAAAAGCAGTTTGTGAATAGGCCCATGTAAATTGGGAGCATTCCACTGCTGTGAAAGCAAACCTGAAGGTGATGTAGTCACAGACATGACTTGAACAGCAATGGGAAACGCCCTGACTGATGTAACTAAGGCTAGCCAAAACGAGTCTTTGGAGGGATACAAATTGTATGTCAGCAATGCCCTTTGTCTACTTTAATAGCATGAAAGTATGAACTTTTTGGATGTAAAGCTATTTAAGCAAGGTACAAAATGTGAGTGGAGTTAATCTTTCTTAATATGTAGGTATAAGACTACATTTAGCACTCCGCTGCAGTTCAACATCGTTTCCCAGACTGCATTTCAATTGTATTATCTTCTGAATAAATTACTATTCGTGTCCAAGTGGGTCTTCGGACGAATGCACAAAATGCATAAATATTGCGTGCCTTATTATGAGTAGGGCGGTCCAGGGACTGCCATCCTTGCAGAAGTGGCCGACAACGGCCACCCCGTGGGTCCACCCTCTTTATTAAGATTGCGGTAGTCAGACCGCCACAGGACCGCCGCCACTGCCAGGATCCCATGTAAGTGCAGATTGGAGGCCAAATTCGCGGCAGTGCCAATGCCAAATTCCAACCTGCCTTTCCACCATGAAATGCTTGGTGGAAAGGTAGGAAAAGAGGCCACTAACACGGCCCCCGGGTAAATCTGTCCTAGCGGTTGGGAGCATGATCCACAAGATGTGTGCCCTACAAGTCCATACTCCTGCACGCATTGTGTGGCATGCACGATATGAAGCATGCCACACAGTGCCCACGACGTGGCAGCGTTCCCAAGCCAGCGGCATGACTGCTGGCATTTATCCTCAGCCAAAGCATGTCATCACTGTGGGACTGTCGCCACACCATCCACCTGCCTTGCAACCTACTCGGAGTCCAGCAGGCAGGTGCACCACTGGCTTGGCAGTCCTCCTGTGGGAGCAACAGTGGCGGTCCTACAGGAGGAATACCAAACTCGTTATCAGGCCCCAAGTCAGTATTATTCCTTCAATCCTTACTTTTTAAGTAATTAATTCATTTAGCATGCATTAATAGTGGAACAGAGAATAGGTTTGATGGTGGTCTCAAATGCATTGATGACAGCAATACAATCATTTTAGGCCAATTGTTCATAGTGGTTGTATGTAACGCCACTGTAACTGAGGGAAACTGTATTCTGTGTATGAAATATGCCACCAAATTGTAGCCCTAGAGTGTTTTGCTTCAGGTCCATAGCATCAAACCTTCAAATAAAGGGGGCGTGATCTCACACCGCAACGAGATGGCAGCTCCGAATTGAGCTCCGCTCGAGCGCGGAGTTCTTCTTCAGACTACAGCCGTCCAAGCCAAGTTTTGCTGCAGACGGATGCAGAAAACGGCTTTGTGAAGGGTCGGAGCGGCTGATGGAGCCCTTCTGACCGCAATTTGGAACCAGGTCGAGCAGTGGCGACAAATTCACTTTCTCCTCACATCTACTGTGGGTGGCCGCCATTTCTCCTCAGGTAAACTGGCATTTCTAGATATTTAAACGTGCAGCAACATCAGTTCTGCTTTTTCCCTTCAGCAACTCCTGCTGCTTATCTTGGCACTATGACTTTCATTTCAACAAGATTACCACCATTTTATTACCAATTTACAAGGCTCTCCTCCAGTATAAATAGGAAAGAATGGGGACCCCCTCTCAGGATAATTTCAGGTCAGGGAGTAGAGGGGAAAAGAAATACCAAAACAACTGAAAGACTCCCTCTTGACCTATAATATTTTTATCATGGGAATTATCTCTCAAACACAAGGCATACACAGACCATATCAACACTTATTTATGAATTTTACTCATTTTATTTCATTTTTCTGTAAAAAAAACTTTTTCATTTTTTTTGTATTATTTTTTCCAACAGTTATAAAATATGCATTATTCAAAGAAACTCAAAGTGAAATTCATACAAAACAGTAGGGTACTTTTCAGCAAATAACTGCTTTGCACTTCGATAAGACGAGTTTGAATATGGTGTTCCTCGATATTTTGTACATTCAGTAGATACTTCAGGTATTCAAAGATTGGTCTTATATCCCCATTAAGTAATAGAACAGTTTTTTCTTTATGAGGTATTTGTTAAAATTGATGGTCACTAGAATTGGTTGCGCCCTTTCCACATTAGATCGTGCTGTGTTGGGTTGCAACCCAGGATGACTATGAATCTGTTTCTGCACACTTATTAAAAAGGTAACTAGCTGACTAGCCTTTTAGCTTATGAGTTAGGGCGAGAAACCTTTTGTGAATAGTAAGGTTTTTTTTAGACACTGTGATAATACACGCTGTTCTTGGGCTATAAGGTAACACACTGTGGTGTGAGGTTGTGTTAATCTGAGTGTGTGTGGTGGTCCATTCTGTTGTGTCAAATGAAAATAAATAAGTAATTACAAGGCATATTGTTAAATAGCTTTTGTTATGTATATTTTTTCAGATTCGAATTCCAGGTTTAGAGATCCTATACCGAATTGTTTCTGGCTGGTCCTGAAGAAGGTGGTTTCTACTGCTGCTTTTTCCACCGAAACGCGTCAACTAATTGTGTTTATTCCTAGATCTAATAACCTTGGTCACATACTGCACAACAGATACAATGTGTTAGGATGTCTAATGTTTGTTTTTTGATGTCATGTATGTTTATGAAGTATGCATGAGTTTGTGTGTGTGGCTCTCTACCTGGTTTTGTATAATTGTTTTTATTCTTAGAGTACATGAATTCTGTACAATCAATGAGATACATTTATGACCCTACTGTTTTGTATGAATTTCACTTTGAGTTTCTTCGAATAATGCATAATTTATAACTGTTGGAAAAAATGATACAAAAAAAATGAAAAAAGTTTTTTTACAGAAAAATGAAATAAAATGAGTAAAATTCATAAATAAGTGTTGATATGGTCTGTGTATGCCTTGTGTTTGAGAGATAATTCCCATGATAAAAATAGTATAGGTCAGGAGGGAGTCTTTCAGTTGTTTTGTTATCTCCTCAAGTATAATGCATCCCTTGTTCAGACGCTCCTTTTACTGCATTTTCTAAGCAACCGTACCAGTTTCCACATTGTTCTCTTTAAATGAAACTTTCCCATGATGTTTATTATCAGCCTCATATTTGACTTTTTGGCCTCTTTCTAAACATATAAATGGTAACGGAGGTTTTCTTCTACTTGACTTACTTCCTAGCACCTACTATTTTGCAGGCATTTGATTTATTAAATGCTTATCAGGACTGGTTTCCTCTTTGCCATTTTTTGGCATATGCTCGAGTGCTGACGGAGGTGGTCATAATTTTCTTTTTTGATATTTCTTATATTTATGGTCCTTTTCTACATGAACTGTGTTATTATTATGGGCAGACTGAAATCTTCACTAAAAGTTCCATTGCATTCTTCACGGTATTCCAAGATGGCTAATGAATCTCCGCTTGCGGTTAAAGCCTCTTCATCTGGTACTAAGCCCAAGAGAGCTAAAAATGACCCCCTCTCCCATTTTATCATCTCAAAACCCTGTTCTTGATATCATTTTGGATGAGGTGAGGGCTTAAAATCCTTTATGTCCACGACAAATGAGAAACTCCAACAAATTGAAGATAGATGGATTAACATGGAGGCTAAGGTTCTTGATATGGAGCAACGTATTAGTGACTTACATGATGTATCCACTAAAATCCCAGTTTTGGAGCAGGAAATCCATGGTCTCACACTCCATACTGAGGACCTTGAAAATCGTAATAGACACAATAACCTACGTCTTTATGGCTTACCAGAAAATCTTGAAGGTCCGGATATACTCCTTTTCCTCAAGAAATTCCTGTCAGAACTTTTGAAGATTCCTTCAGAACCATCCTTCAATATTCAGTGCGCACATCGTCTTGGACGTCTTCAACCTAATGCTTCTAGACCTAAAGGAATCATTATTCTTTTTTTGGAATTTACGGATCTTATGCATGTCCTCCCAGCAGCTAAAGCAAAACGTTGTCTCATATGGTCTGGTCATACCATCTATTTGTCACTGGATATCTCTAATGCTACCAATACAAGAAGAAAGGAATATCTAGCTCTTAGCCCACAGATGAAACAATTAAACATTCGTTATGGGATTCTTCATCCCTGCCTCTGTAAAATTACTCATGAAGGTTCCATGCATTTCTTTGATGATCCTATTAAATTGAAGTATTTTCTGCATAATCTGTGTTCGCGCTCTACCACTGGCTCTTCTCATCATTTCTAAGCTTCTTGTATCTGCTTTCTTCTTTTCCCATTATGGCTGTTCAGAACTCTATTCTTTTTCTCTCCTTCGTTGTCGTTTCATCTTTTGTCGGTACTGCTGTGCCTCATGCTTCAGTCTTTGCTGTTTCCTCTTAGATCTGGATCTTTTTCCTTGATCTATCTTCTTTGTCTTCTTTTCCTTTTTGCTTTTCTCTTTCTTTTTGTTTGCTCTATTTGTTTTGACATTATTTCATTTGTTGCATGTGTCCACAAGTGTTGTTATATATTATATTTTTTATGTTTGCTAATGTATTTTTTATTCTCCTTTCATATATGGTGTTTATCTCCTTTCAGCTGTCCCTTGCATTGTGTCATCTCCTTCCGTGTAATACCTACCCAACCCTCCAATATGTGTAATTTTGTTACGTGGAATGTTCGTGGTCTTGGACACCCCATCAAGAGACAAAAGGTACTCTCTCATATATCAAAATGAAATGCTCAGATGTCTTTTATTCAGGAAACGCATTGTAATGAAACAGAATCACTTAAGTCAAAACGTCAGTGGGTGAGTCAGGTTGTGTTTTCGCCTTCGTCTGGAAGTAAGGGGGTGTAGCGATATTGTTTCATAAATCATTACATGTGCATATTGTGTCTACACAAAATGACACTGATGGACGATGGGTAATGGCTAAAGAAATCGTACAAAATAAAGAGTTAGTTCTCTTGAATATTTATGGCCCTGTCAGACCTGATCCTGATTTTTTGAATTCTATTAAGATTTTACTCTCTTCTATTGATTGTCCTAACATTATTATTGCTGGCGACTTTAATCAATGGATAGATCCTTTTTCTGACAGACTATCCAAGTGTAAATTTAATCCTGGTAAATCCCACAAAGCCTTTCAATCTGCCATTGTCTCTCGTTCATTATATGATACTTGGAAAACTTGTAACCCTGACTCTCTTTAATTTACATTTTTTTCAAATGTTCATCAAACCCGTTCTAGGATTGACTATATTTTGGTTGGCAAATCCCTGCTCCCTTCACTTGTGTCTTCGGAGATCAGATCTATGTTCATCTCTGATCATGCACCTGTTCCCTCTGTTTTAGATCTTTCCTTAAATTCCCCTAAATTTAGTTGATGGAAGTTTAACAATTATTTGTTGTCTGATACCCTTTTCATTTCTGAGGCTACTAAGTTCATTAATGAGTTTTTCACGCTTAATATCCCATCTGATACCTCTATATTCAATAATTGGGATGCCTTCAAGTTGTGGACACCCCTATACCTAGTTGGATTTCTTTTGAACGCTCCCTATTAAAATATTTTTCGTTTCGTGATGTAATTTTCATGTCTAATTGTACCTTCATATCTCCTCATCCTATTTTAAAATACTTCCAAAACCTACTATCTAACATATTCGCGGATGGCCTTGGCCCCTTTCAATGTTGCTTATCTTCTACTATTTGGTACAATAAATACATTAAATATAAAAGTAAATCATTTTTCTACAAACATTGGAAGGAGAATGGAATTATTTTTGTTCATCAATTCATTCACCAAAACTCTGGTGTTCCCTTTTCTGACCTACAATCACAATATCATTTACCCGACACTTTCCTTCACGAATATACATTCATCTCCAGAGCCTTACAGTCTCAATTAGCTACTTTTGAGTTTTCTAATGTTTCTACTTCACTTACACTATCTACACCGCTGAATAATATTTCTCTTGAACATAAGCCTAAAGCAGCCCATATCTACAAAGTACTAGCATTACATGTTACTGAACGGCCTAAATCCCCTACTGAATTGGCATGGGAAACTGACCCATCTATTACATTATCTATTTCTGATTGGGATAAATTATGGTCTAAGTTATTCAGAACATCAGCTGCTGCTCGTATAACTCAGTCGTTATACTTTATTTATAACAAAGCTGTGATTACTCCTGTTTGTATATCCAAGTTCTCTCCTTCCTCATTTCCTCTATGCTGGTCCTGTTCTGAAGTTACTTGTACTTTAAAGCATCACATTTATGAATGTTCTAATGTTGTGGCCTCTTGGCATTCTATTTGGTCTATATGTATGAACGTTTTTAATTGTGATATAACACTATCACTGCAAAATGTGTTTTTTGGGTCATCTTCACCCGATTTAGATGTTGGTAATCCTATATCTTTATTGTTCGACCTATTTATTGCATTAGCTTTTAAAGTTATTCTGTCACACTGGAAAGATAATTCTAAACTATCTTCTGTCATTTGGTGGAACTTTATTTGTGATGAACATAGAATTGCTACTGTCTCTTCCTCCACTGTACCTCAGAAAATTAAATCAGATCTTCTTTGGCTGCCTTTTACTTCCTATCTTTCTTCACATGCGCCTAGATATTTTTAGTTTCCCTTTCCCCTATTTTTCTTTTCTCATAAGTTCTTTTTCCTTTTTCTTTTCTTCTTTCTTCTTTCTGTTTCTTTTCTTGATAGCATTTTCTCTCACCATATTAATATATTCTGTGTTCTTATATCATTTGTAATATGTTTATTATTCAAAGAATGTTGTTATTTTTTTTCTTGTCATTTTTAAAACTCAATAAAACTTCTTAAACACAAAAAAACCTTCAATAAACATGAAGACTAGGTGCATTAAATATATTGTGCATATGGTGCTAACATACATAGGACTGCCTGGTGACCAACACTAATACACATTCTTCACAGAAGTTAATATGATGTCAATATTTTTCATCGATATTCACTATCCTGAAAACCTATTTCAATGTTTGATAGGTCACCATGACCAGCCATATTTGCAGTTGAAACTGACATAGATTCACACTTTAGTGAAAGTTGATAATTAGGGTTCTCCTCCTGCATCGATATATACCGTTCATATCTTCACTGTATAATAGACTTTTGTGTAATGCCCCGAAGTTAAAAAGTGATTAAACAACTACAACATAGATATTTAGTACAATAGTATAATGGGAAATTGACTGATTTCTGTAGAAAGTGGTAAATCTTACTTTTGAAAATGTTCTCCCTTGGAGAATCGTCTGACACTGGTCATTCTTCTAGAAGATACATTTTTGGTGAAAACTCACCAATTGAGGATTTGCTACCTCTTCGTCATATATGAGAGTATACATATATGCTTATCTCTAGTCGTCAAGGTAAGTGACACAAACGTGAAACAACGTTATGGTTTCAGTAGATAAAACACATGAAAGATCCTTTGTTTACCTGCAATCAGCCATGCCAGCGTTGCACCTTTCATTCCTTCTACATGTTAGCACCAGAGATCTAGTTCACCAATGTGTTCAATTGTCAAGGAGGTGGTGCAGTATGTACAGTTGTAAAATGTTTACTCTTATATAGATGCGTGTGTATGTATTTTGGTGGGCAATTCTGCTACATTTTCTTCTTTCTGCACCTTTGCAGAGTTTTCTCCATAATTAAAATTAAATAAGTTGACAAGTTCTATGAAACTTTCAAGAAGGTTTTCAAACATTTTAACAGTGGCAGGTATGCAATTGGGGTTAGAGCCTCCAATATCTGATTAGCCACCACTACCAGCCAGGAAATAATCCAGTGGCTCAGCTGTCTTCTGGACATCAACTTTGAAATTGGCTGGCAGTTATGTGAACAATATTGTGCTCAGTATGTTTTAAGGGTTGTGTTGTGCGATTACTTTACACTTTGTACCTAAGGATAAGCCTGACTGCCCTTTCCAAGCTACTGAAGGGTGAGCGCAGGTTATCGGACAAGTGTATTGTATTCATCCTATCTAGGACGGTGGATCCTGTCTGGCTTCAGTGCGACCCAGCAAGCCAGACACAGCTGGGTCTAACATCCACCGCAAGCAATAATGCCACTATTTTTGTTTGGTGCAGTAACAGTTTCAGTAATTCAATCTTGAGCTCAACCTCTGATAACTGTGGCACGAAGAACAGAAGTTTAATTTTAGAAAATGTGTAAAGCATTCAGAAATGTCAAAACCGTTACAAAGTTAAAAATATAAGAGAATAAAAATCCCACTCTAACTTATAAAAATAGGGAATATTGTAGTAAACAAAATTACAGCAAAACAACAACAACCCAATAAGGGGAACCATAGATATGAATTTTTAAATTTTTAAATTTTAAATAAAAAAGGCTGTCAGAAAGTAAAACAGTGCCAACCACACTAGACCGAGTCAATGTCAAAAAGTCACGGCTGATAGTTGGGTCTGCTAGTAACATTTAACTTGCAGGCCCTGGGTGCACTTTGTACCTTGTAGTAGGGCCTCGGCCAATTAGGCGTACATCCGATCTGAACCAGTTTTAGGGGTCAGAGCACATACACTGGGCACTAAACAGCAGTGTCTCAGTCTGCACAGCCTGCAATAAAATATAGCAAAAAATAGGGTGGCTACTCAAAGAGGGGCATTTTCTTACAAGTGTATAATGAAGCATTCTCTCTGCCTAGGCTGCACTGCTGTTTCTGTGCTTATGTCCTCATGGGGTGCAGGAGTGGTGATTGCACATAAATGGTCTCCACGCTTCTTCATTTCATTCATCTGCCTCAGATGGTCAATTAGAAAATGCGCAGTTTTGGAACTAGTAACTTTTCTTATCTTTTAGTTGCAACCTTCTATTTGACATGTTCACTCAGGGTACACTCTTTTGGCCTGATTACAAGTATAGGTGTTATTTATCACAATTGGTAAATAACGGGGTTAGTTATTTATTGGGTGTGATAAATAGCACTTTCTATGAGTTTCTGGGGGATTCAATGAAGATTTTGGTGTTTAAGGCACCAAAGTCTGCATAATACAGTAATGACCTTATGGTTTACGCCTGATAAATTTCAGCAGGTTTGACCTGCCGAAATTTAACGAAGTCTGAGGTATTTAACGCATCTGATAATTATTGGATGCATTAATTAACACTCAACTTGAAATTCTGAGCCATGCGTAAACAGGGGTTTATGTAAGAGCAGAGAGGCGCACTCAGTGAAGTCAATAGTATACGAGAGTCCAAAAAGAATTGTAGATCTTCAGTTCTTATTTGTAAAAGTTTTCTTTATTTTCGTGTACAGCGGCACAGCCAACGCGTTTCATTCCCATTCGTGCCTTGGGAATTTCATCAGGGCTGCAAAAATACATTGACATATATAAGTATTTGTCCAATATAAAAAAGACATTTGCCCAAAGGGGGCACCAGTCCGAGCCAAATTGCATAAACGTGCGCACCCATAGATCCAAATTTGTTGACCAAGTTAAAAAACTGCTAAGTGTCAATTTCAAATTTAAAAATACCTAGTGAAAGCATATACCCCCTCACCGGTACTATGCAATCACCGGGCCAGTACAAGTCAAAATGCTTGATCCTGATTAAAAACGCCACACCATGCCTATTGGAGAAAATAGGCACCCGAAGTGTGCAAGTTTTCGAGCCATGCGGACCATCGGAAAAGAGAGATAGAAAGAAAGGTTGTGGTTCAGATATCCTTATTCCCAGTATGAAAGATAAATAAAGGTCAAAGTGAAAGAATGTGAACCGACTATCCTGTACTCAAGCTAAGAATCCCCGAAAAAGTTTTTGTGCAGTGAAGACCAAGGAAAAAGGAGGGGTCCCTTGTGAAGAGGTCCAGAGTGAGACGCATGAAAAAATATTTGAGAGAATGTTACCGCTCACCATATATACAGACAATCTAGTCTATGCGGTGTCTCTCGACGTCGTACTTCTTAGAAAACCGTTTAGAAGACAGTCATGGTAGGTCACTGTGTGTACCTATAATAAGAATGTTGTACAAAAGCGCATGAGGACAATATCATTTGCGGATTTGATTTCTCTTGCGGGAACATTGAGTTCCTGTTCATCTAAGATTCTGAACTTGTTTTTTATAAAAGAAACACCTGTATTGGTATGAGTGATAGGGGGTGGACGCTGCTATACAGAAAGCTAAAAATCTATGCAGAGAAGATACTCTAAACACAACAACTAACGCAAGACAACATAAAGAAACTGACCGCAGTATCACCTTTACAACCCAATACAATTCCAACAGCAATCGAATCCATAATGTATTGAGGAAACATTGGGATATACTGCAAAATGTCTCTGGGCTACGAGACCTAATACCTAACAGACCACTCATCTCATACAGGAAAGGCAGATCTCTCAGAGATGATCTATGCCAGAGCTATGTAACCACCCCACGTGAGTCATGGTTTCCACCTAAACCCTCGGGCTTTTACACATGCGGGTCATGTATTGTCTGTGACTCAGGCCTAAACAAAAAGACGAGCTTCACGTACAACACCTCGAAAAACTATAAAATTAATAGCTTTATTAATTGTAACACGACTCACGTGATCTACGTCCTAGGATGTAGTTGTAACATCATTTATGTGGGGAGCACCATCCGCCCTCTAAAATTAAGAATCCAAGAGCATAGAAGGGCAATCATCAACAAAGACAACCGCTATCCAGTTAGCTCTCACTATATTGAGAAACATCCAAATGATACCTCATTTTGGTTCCATGGAATCGATCACATACCATTGGACAAAAGAGGGGGTGACCGGGAGCTAGCTGTTAGACAGAGGGAAGCCAAATGGATTTGCCGTTTGCGTGCGACACAAAGGGGACACAATACAGATAAAGAACTTCACTACTTTCTGATGTAACCTCTCCCCCAGCACAATAGGATTCCCATTTTCCATATCTGTAATTCCAATTAGGAGCTTTGCTTCCCTCAACACACAGGTCATGTTAATGTAACCAGGCTGAACTAATGGAAGGATATTATGTCGCTCTGTAAGAAACAAACTGATATAACATCTTTCCTTCCATGTCTTTTTCTTTTATTAAAATTTTTTCACAGGCATATCCTCTATTCTCTCTTTTGAATTTATAATCTTTTGCTCAAAAATATGTTATTTCTCATACATATTGTAATAATTTTTTTCTGCCTAGTACTTTCATAATGCTGTATAATATTGCCTCATGTTGTAACCCCCCTTTTCTCTCCCTCTAAACTGCAGTGCCTGTATAACTACTCTTAGAACATTTTATAACTTTTCTAAGACACACCTGACCGCCTATTACGGAGTTTTTCTCATGTGGTAACTTTTTCCCACTGGACTCTTCATGAGGGATCCTTTCTCTTTCTGATACCTGACAATTTGTAACTTCTTTAAGACACACCTGACCGCCTATTGCGGAGTTTTCTAAATGTGGTAACTTTACTGCCTAGTACTTTCATAATGCTGTATAATATTGCCTCATGTTATAACCCTCCTTTTTTCTCCCTCTAAACTGCAGTGCCTGTATAACTACTCTTAGAACACTTTATAACTTTTCTAAGACACACCTGACCGCCTATTACGGAGTTTTTCTCATGTGGTAACTTTTTCCCACTGGACTCTTCATGAGGGATCCTTTCTCTTTCTGATACCTGACAATTTGTAACTTCTTTAAGACACACCTGACCGCCTATTGCGGAGTTTTCTAATGTGGTAACTTTTCCCCACTGGACTCTTCATGAGGGATACTCTATCACTCTGATACCTTGCATGTTTATGATATTACATTACACCCATCTCATTTGGGAACCAACATCCTCTGTTCACACCGTAGTTTGGTGATATCACTGTTGGATGCGCCTCCCCTGTCTCTCATTTCTTGATCATATATGTTACTAGGTATTGACCTCCGAAATTGCGCCATTTAAAAAGGTATTATATTGGTATAGAGCGTAAATTGGTCGCTCTCTGAACATGGAAACATGGATGCCCTTCGAACCTTCGAGTCCTGGCAAACATCATGGACCGCAACCCGGTCGCTTTCAGAATTCAGAAAAGTGGATGCCCTCTAAACCTTCCAGCCCTAGCAAACAGCATGAATCATGTTTTAGTAAACAATAATGCCCTGGTGTTGGCACATACCGCTTAAATATGGCAACTACTATGAGCCGACCCATGGAACTACATTAAAGAAAATAGCACTGACTCTTATAGTTAAAATTGTCCACTTAAACGACTGAATCTTAACCATGCCTTATTCTTTAGACTATTTACTATTTTGACATTACATGCCTTTCAGGTCTACTCACTGTACTTAAAAAGCACCAATCGAAGATAATTTGCATTTGTCTGGCTGACTGATCTGTTTGAGCGACCGGCCTCCAATCATGTATTACTTTGACTGTCAATTATTAATATGACATCAAGCACTGTCCAAACCGATTCAAATCGTCATAATAGTATGAGCGGAAAAGAGCATAGATTTCTATGTCTGCTCGATTTCTTAAAGCGACTAAATCTATACCACGGAACATTCCGACTATTCTGGCAAGTATGCTTCGCTATTATACTAAATCGCAATGTAAATCGTCTTGCCGGCAACACTCTAAGATGGCCGCCACATTAGGACAGATATCCAGTTATCCACGACAAGGGCTGATCCCGACGTCACGTGACCATCTCTGAGTGATGACGCATTTTGCTTCAAAACACGGCGCGCGATGAATGTCCGGTGCGTCCAGTATTCCGGGAGGAGGAGCAGCGGAGAACGGGGGCCATACCTACGGTAAGCGAGAGTTCCTGGGATTGTTGGACTAAACTAAATGGGCATCCGAGGGCATCCTCAGATAAGGCGTTATAACCGGGCATTGTGCATTACTTACAGGCACCGTCGCGTCACTACGCCTCTGCAGTTTCATATTGAAATCGGATATTGTTCTGAGCGTTTTGGACTCCTGTTACCCTCCGGAGTTCCCCCAAGGTACGCCTTCTACGCTAAAGGGTTATGATAGCCTGCTGGGGGAAACAGAACACGGGGGCGGGACCAGGAGCTTACCTGTAAAGATTTAACTTAGATGTGGCTCTTGTTAGAAGACTCCTTCTGACACTACTCTCTTTGTAAATACCATTTTTATTGCCTTATGTCCATTTGACAGGGATGTTTGATGTATAACAAAGCGATATTGCTCCGACCTGTGAGACTCACATGCTGCTTAACAAAAAAGCGCAGTTATTTAAATGCTCTCCAAAAACCATGCTGAGATCACATTACTTGAAATAATTAATATTAGGGGGCTTAATACTGGCTATCATGAATAGGGACATCAAATGGGACCAAGAGATGCATGTTGGTCCATGACACCTATATAAATGTAATCATTATCTCCTCTCACATGCAGGACTATGATTCCAAGGATGTATCTTTTAATATATATATATATATACGGGACTAACTTCTACATATCCTTCTAACCTCTCACGTATAGGGGTCCGGAACCTCTACCCTCACTGACTTGCCATAGCAACAGTAATCTGACATTTCGGGGGGACCTGGATCTTCATTCCACTTGGAACCTAACACGGAGTATTTTGCAGGTATTATATCCCCTCATTTTTTGATATAATGATCCAAAAGGGATCAGTTTAAACACCATCTTTGGCCACCCCCTATCACTCATACCAATAAAGGTGTTTCTTTTATAAAAAACAAGTTCAGAATCTTAGATGAACAGGAACTCAATGTTCCCGCAAGAGAAATCAAATCCGCAAATGATATTGTCCTCATGCGCTTTTGTACAACATTCTTATTATATGTACACACAGTGACCTACCATGACTGTCTTCTAAACGGTTTTCTAAGAAGTACGACGTCGAGAGACACCGCATAGACTAGATTGTCTGTATATATGGTGAGCGGTAACATTCTCTCAAATATTTTTTCATGCGTCTCACTCTGGACCTCTTCACAAGGGACCCCTCCTTTTTCCTTGGTCTTCACTGCACAAAAACTTTTTCGGGGATTCTTAGCTTGAGTACAGGATAGTCGGTTCACATTCTTTCACTTTGACCTTTATTTATCTTTCATACTGGGAATAAGGATATCTGAACCACAACCTTTCTTTCTATCTCTCTTTTCCGATGGTCCGCATGGCTCGAAAACTTGCACACTTCGGGTGCCTATTTTCTCCAATAGGCATGGTGTGGCGTTTTTAATCAGGATCAAGCATTTTGACTTGTACTGGCCCGGTGATTGCATAGTACCGGTGAGGGGGTATATGCTTTCACTAGGTATTTTTAAATTTGAAATTGACACTTAGCAGTTTTTTAACTTGGTCAACAAATTTGGATCTATGGGTGCGCACGTTTATGCAATTTGGCTCGGACTGGTGCCCCCTTTGGGCAAATGTCTTTTTTATATTGGACAAATACTTATATATGTCAATGTATTTTTGCAGCCCTGATGAAATTCCCAAGGCACGAATGGGAATGAAACGCGTTGGCTGTGCCGCTGTACACGAAAATAAAGAAAACTTTTACAAATAAGAACTGAAGATCTACAATTCTTTTTGGACTCTCGTATACTATTGACTTCACTGAGTGCGCCTCTCTGCTCTTACATAACTATTGGTCTGATCTACATCCTTGGCAGCGGATGGTGAGAGTAGCCGCACCGCCTAATAATTTTGAAACAGACAAAGTGGATGTGCGAAACCTTGGTCAGCTGCTGGTTGCTTTTGTTTGCTGTTTAGTAAACAGGGGTTTAGGCACAGTTTGGAAAAAATTGAAGGACTTATGGGTGTACACAATGTGAAATAAAGAGTACTGGGTGACTGACAGAAGAACATTAGATGTTTTTATTGTCTTAACAATCATCTTCTTTTATGACAGATGTGCCAACCCTTATCTTTCTCCTTCAACCTGTCCCCAGTCTTTTTCTTCCCATGGACTCTTGTTTCCCCAATCGATTTTGGCCTGATTTTTTAGAAATGTTTTTACCTGATTTCACCATCAAATTATCAGTTGGTGTGGCAATGCAAATCTACCCTGGAAAAGAATGTTTCCACAGCCACTAAGTAAATACTTTGAATGATACTGTAAATCATACTGAGCAAATCTAGTTTTCCACCATCACAGTTGCTGTTCAGCTCCTCATTCTTTAGTATAGTTTTAGTTTAAAAATGCTTTATTGAAACTTAAAATAAACCAATAATACAATAATACAATTATATTCTAATGACTGCTGAATGGTAAATACCTTTGAATGACATTAAAAGACAAGGCAATTACTTTCATATAGTTTGGAGTCTGCTCAAACTGTACTTGCCTCACATGCCATTCTGATACCCCTGCCCTGCTTAGTGGAGTTTCACTTAAAGCTCTCTCACCCAGAGCCTGTGCTTAGCATGCCTTCCTCAACTCACATGATGTCACATGACATGGAGTCATTCCTGCGCCTCCTACCCATATTTTACCAGTCTTACTACCTCACCTTTTCTCCAAGGGCATCCATCTTCAGCTTCGAGGGTAAAGTAAAGTGAAGATATAGACATTTTTCTTTTTGGATCTGTTAGGCCTACATTTGTACTTTGGCCAGAACAACCCTAGTCTTTAAAAAAAACATATTGATCTGCTACAACCTAGTACCTGTTGAGCACAGTTCTGTGACTCATATTGCAGTGACTGTCATTAGCTTGCTCCATTCTATGCCTTGGATTCCAATATAAAAGAGGAGCTGCCCACTCTAAGCTTTGAAACATTCAGTTAGGCCAAGCTGCAATGAAAACTGTGGTGGTGAGGTAACTAAGGGGGTCCTACGGAGACCCCTGTTGCTTTAGTGACTGGGGATGCATGCCGGGGGCACATGGTGTGCCCCCCTGTGTGCATGCACCCCCAGTTCCTGTAGGGTATGGACTGTCAAGTGCAGGAACGGCCTTTGACGCTCCCATTGCGTTGCCTGTCTCACAGACACCGCAGAGGGACTGCCAAAGAACAGCCCGCCAGAGACAAAAAAGTAATGATCTGATGGGTGGGCGGTTTATTATGCCTTTGGTGGTCTTGGAGTAGTAAAGCAGTGTGGTGGCCCCGCTCCAAGACATCCAAAGTCATAATAAAGCTTTAAATCTAGATAAAGTTAGATGACACACAGATTATCATCTGTTTCAAAATTGTTCGGAACTGACTCTGGGAAAGAGGAAATGTTGTTGTTGCTGTTTTATATAGCGTGTACTCCAACCAAAGGTATCAGAGCGCTTTACATGAGCACCATTTGCAGTACAGCCAGACACATTCATTTTGTAAGCACAGAGAAATTAAGTAATTTTCCTAGAATCACAGATTGCTTGAGCCTCCTGCCAGATTCGAACCTCGTTCCTAGCTGCAAAGTCGGCAGCTCTAGCCGTTAAGCAACATTCTCTAATGTATCGTCCTCTGGAAAGGTTTGGCTTCCTCCTTAAATTTAAATTATGCTAGAGAATTTCCAAACAGAGGAATTATCAATGCCAGGCTATAATATAAAATTAGTTGATTTTATGAGGAGGAAATAGGTAATTTTCAAAGAATTTATATTGGCAAGCTTATGCTTTGGATCATATATTAGTGCATTTTCAAAATATTTTAACCTTTAACTTAAGAGACAACTCATGATGATTTAGGGACATTTATTGCTGATGTTCTGGCTTGGCACCAGACAAAATGTTCTTGCTACTGTTTTGAAAGTTTCATGGGTCATATTGATGGCATTTAATCACTCAATTATCACTGGATATTGCAGTTAGCTTAGGTTGGAAACTCAACCATCAATATAAATTAGCACTGCTGCCCGAGACTGAAATATGCTAAGCCTAACATATGTTCCTTGCTCTTAAAGACCTGCGATTTTGAAATACGTGGCTGTTTTCATTTTCCCAGCCTTCCCCTTTCAAGCACATTTTCAAACATTTTGTATGACATATTTGACATAGACGGGATTAAGAAAGGCGGTAAAGGTTAAAGTGATGGGTTATGAGCAGGAGGTTCTTTCAAACTGTATGCTTAGATTTCTTAAAATTGAACGTTAGTCCATTTCTTTGGAAAATTGTGCTTTACCGGCCACAGTAAGGACACATTTTGTTTTCTACAATGTTGATGGAAAGATTCATGATATTTCACTGAGAGGTGTATTAATCAATCTGCAAACCAAGGAAGTACTCACTTAGGGGCATATTATCAAGAACGGCGTTAAAATTATCGCCTCTTTAGCGGCATGAAACTGCAGCTAAAACGGCGATAATGGGCTTCATAATATGCCCTTGCAAATTCCCATAGAAGCCCAGGTTAACACCAGAACCTGGGCTTGTATGGGAATTCACAAGGGCATTTTATGAAGCCCATTATTTTCCTGCTGATAAAAGCGGCGATAATGTATCGCCCTTGCTTGAAAATATGGCCCACGGGCTTTCTAAGGGAATTCACAAGGGCATATTATCAAGCCCATTAAGGCCGCTTTAGCTGCAGTTTCCTGCCACTAAAGCGGCGATAATTTTAACACCGTTTCTTGATAATATGCCCCATGGATCTTTGAAAAACTATGCTTTCAATTGCATTAATATGCTCTATTTCTTTAAATATTTTTTCTCAAGGATTGGAAACACCCCCGACCATACTTGGGGGATTCACTGTGCAATTTAGTCATGTTATTTACATAAACCAGTTTACATTTTGACAAGTCAACATTGCAGTTTCGCAGACTGTGCAGTGATCAAGTTCTACAATTCAGTACACATTCTAAATATTTTGAATGTTGTCATGTGTTCTCATCAGAAAACATGTGTCAGTGCAACATTTGCCACCGATGTAATATCTTTCTGTCCTGTTAGAAGGATAGTCCCTTCCCATGAAGCAAAATGTAAAGATTCAGGGCCTCATTTATAGCTTTTTGATGCATGACAGCGCTGCACATCACTTTACTGCATCAAAATAAAAGGGCAGGAATGCGCCGTATCTATGAGGTACGGTGCATTCCTGTCCTCTTACACCGCGTTGAAACACAAATGGCTGCCTAGCGCTAACGCAGGCACCCTTGCACCATGGCCCAAGGGATCCTGTGGCAAAATCAGGCACCTTCCTACACAGAAACAACCGTTACCCCACCCCTGGGGAGGAGCAGGGTTTTAACGCATTCCCAGATTTACACTATGTTGCAATTCTGGGAATGTGTAAGAAAAAATGGGCGTTGAGTTGGAACAAACACCGCCTGCCCATGGCATGCCTCCCTAAGGCAGTGTGAGGCAACACAGAAACGTACGCTGATTTGCCTTACACCATTTCTACGGGTCCATGAAAAGCCACACAGGATGGCTTTCTGTGGCCTCGTAGATATGGGTCTGCACTGTGCGCCACCGGCACATCAAGAAGTGAAGTTCCGGTGGTGCACTGGTCTTGTAAATATGACCCGCAATGTGTGATTCTATCTAAACTCTCATATATATATAGGAATATACATATTTATGGAGCTTAGAGTGAAAGTACTCTTCTCCTGATTATTTTCAATGCAAGGGTCAGAAGATGTATTTGACTGCACGCATCACGTGTATGGAAAAAGGACATTCGGCCACTACCCTGACCTTATCAACTCAGTGAATGCTTGACCATAGATGTGACCAAGATATCATTGCATCTCGTGAGGAACAAGTAATTACTAATACTGCAAACCTTTATTCTAGTGCAAGCCAAAGTTCACTCAGCACCATGTACAAGATTTACAAACAAATGTTGCTTACGATTACTCAAGGCAATTTCTGCAAATAACTCCCTCTACAGTGTCTCGAGAGAATTACTTGGAAACAATATCTACAAAACAGTATGCATTCTGGCCCTCATTTATGGCGATTTGACATAGGGCAGAGCAGCAAGGGAGCTTGCTGCACTGTCCTACGCCAAAGAGAAAGGGCAGGAATGCACCATAGATATGCAATACATTGCACTCCTATCCTTTCCCCTGGTGCTGTGGCCATTTCGGCAGCCTAGCACCAATGCAGGCACCCTTGAATCATGGTGCTATGGTGACTGTGTTGTCGGCAGAATTGTTTTTGTGCAGGAAGGGGAACCTTCCTGCAAAAAAACAATCATAAGAGGCATATTCCTCTTTCTATGTGTGCAGGAAAAAACGTGTACAAATAAAGGTATTTCTCCTCGTTACACCACATCTCAGGAGTTGTACGGTTTTGGCCCTTCCCCGGGATTACATGCTCTTGTGAATCTGGGGACGTGTCAAATTCCAAGGGTGTTGCCTGGGAGAACCCACAGCAACACCAATGGAATGCCTCCCGAGCGCAGATAAAGGCAACACAGCGATTTGAGCTGCCTTGCCTTACTCCATATCTTTGAGGCCATTCAAAGCAACGCATAGTGGCTTTGCGTGGCCCCATAGATATGATTTTGTGAATTGTGCAGCTGGAACATCACAACAAAGTGATGCTACAGCGGCACAAGGGGATCGTAATTATATGCCTCACAGTGCTTAACAGTCCTGCCCCAGTCGGCTTGCACTATGCTCAGACAGCTTTACATTTGAATAACGAGAGGATTCTGATCTATCAAATTTCACTTTAAATTCTCTGACATATCTGTGTGTGTCACATGACACTGATGTTTGTCCATGCAAACATCTTAATATTGCTAATTGAAATCCTTGCTGAAAGCAGAGATTTGAAATGGCACAATAGTGCTCATATGACATGAACTTTATTATTGGTGAGTTCATAAACATTTTTAAATACCTACTTGCAGTGAAAAAGTATTTTGGGCTTGGTTTAGAGTTTGGAAATAATAGTGAATTCTCCAAGTTCAATATAAAACAATATTGTCTTCTACCATATTTGATACACTTTTTGAATCAAATTCTATTGGTTGCGTCTTGGTAGGAGTCTTTTTAATCTGTACAGTGGAATCCAACAACACAATCCATTATTCTTTAAGACATTTCCTTATTCATTTCTTTAAAGCTATCTATATCATGGCCACAGCCAACGCATTTCGTTCCCATAGGGGATAGTTCTTTAGGGCTGTTAATCAAAATAACATCACTAAATTAAAACTGAATTACAAAAATCCATTATTTTAAAAACATTACAAAGAATTGCCACAGCATATGGCAAATGATTACAGACATTTACACCCTGTTTGACATTCTAGTGTAATGTGTATTTGAAATTCTAATATACCAAGACGCTCGGGATCCTAAAGGAAGGATCAAACAATTGCTGCTACTGTAGACCATGCATATGGGATGTGCAATTCAAAGTGAAAAGGATGAATTCAAATATCAAGAATTTTAATTTTTCATAACCATTCTATCATTTAATGAAACTATAAAAAAATACCTCAATTACATTTTGAGTAAAAACAGCATCTTGGGATGCTTTTTCAAAATTTCACATGGTTACCATCAGCTTTGAGTCAATGGTAATTTAATTTCCTAAATGTCCATTTTGAATTTTGGAAATGCTCTGTACATGTGCTAAGAAATAGGATATTCCGATTATGTGATTTCCTATTTAGACCCGTTAAGAAATGGAAAAGCCCATAGTACCTAAATGTATGTAGTTGGATACATTTATGTATACAGCCGTGTTACTTGCTAACTGTGATGTGCGGAGTCAAGTGCAACAGTTTGTCTGCTGCGATCCACATTGGAAGACTCTCACATATACACCACAGAAACCCGGATTTTGTTGAACACAACTTGGAAGTAAGGACACTTGGAGAGCCAATCAACACCCTCAGCAACACATTGGAATGGGGCTGAGTCTACTGTATATTATTTGTGTCTCACCCTAAGGATATTATAAAACATCAAATATGAAATATCTGAAAAAGAAAAACAGTCCCAATTAGGAAAGGGGTGGCATCTGTTAATGTGATGGATAATATTCAAAGCCCAGATCAAACTTCTTAAGTCTCAATCTGCACATGTAATGTGCCTGAAGGACTAGTGGAAACATTCAATGCATGATGGATGGGTCTTGAAATTGAGAATACGTCAATTCTCAAAATATAAAATGTCATCCCCAGGATCTATTCAGGTTAAATATGAGGTAAAAAAGGCACGTCTACGAAAAAGGCTGCAAAATGCATAGCAGAAAAACTGCTGGGAATAACAGTGTGTCCAGTGAACATCATAAATGACCTAATCTAACCTAGCTGCCATTTAGGACATATTAATACAAAAAATAGTGTCATGTGAAATCAACTCAATAGACAATCTAAACATCCAATATGTCCTAAACTGAACTTGGGGAAGCTTCATCATTTTTATGTTGGTCATTAACAACATTAAATCTATTCACATGTGTATCTATTCCCAAGTACACATAGAAGAGATCACAGTGGATAATGGAAGCAGGAGCCTCAACCCTATGCTGTCTACTATCCATATGCTTCATATCTGGGGATGTCCTTCAGGGAAATGTATTTCAATGCATATTGAGCTTTACACGTCTCACTTTATAGAGAGAAAACCTGAGCACACACAAACTTAATATAAAATTGTAATAAATTCTTTTGTCTTGGTTTCACAACAGCAACGAGGGACAGTTGGTGAATGCAGCAACAATATTTATTGCGCCAGCCGACACGTGTTTCATTGGAGTGGAATGCACTCCAAATCTTCAGGGCTGGAAAGAAAAACAACACATACAGAACTTTACTGGTGGCATCGATCACCACTTCTAATTGAGAATCATCTCCAACATTGCACAAATTGATTACGTGAGAAGGCTCAAAATATTAGTTAATCACCAGAAAAGGAAAGATGAGCGACTCTAAGTGAGAAAGGAAAATGAAAACAAGTGAAAAAGGAAACAATATTTTTAGTAACTAGTAGTGCAACTGCACACAATTGACCATATTAATATCTACCAAAGAGTTAATTACAAAAGGTTTCTTTAAAATTTGTTTCTATTTATTCATTTTTTTATAAAACATACAGGTATAAGAAGTACTTTAATCTAAGAACGGAATTGCTTGAGGGCACCTAATGAAAAAAGACATGTCAGCAATGTGATACATATTGGTCATTTAGTATATACTTAATCAGCACACCTGACATAAGTAGAATGGGTGCACAAGTGCAAAAAAGAAGAAAGGACAAAAGAGGGCCAGAAAGAATGGTGGAAACCGTGCGTGAGCCTAATAATCGTGAACATCATACAGAGATCGTAATCCGACAGTCATGATTAAAGTGACATCCCCAAGAGCATACATGGCGTGGTAAAACAGGGGCGTGTGTTAGTGGGAGTAGGGTAAAAAGCTGGGAGAATGTGAATAGGGCATGTTGAAACATACCTAAATCCAAATGGAAATAACGGGTCGTCCCTGTGAGTAATGGAAATCAGAAAATAATAATGAGGTCAATGACCCACAAATTAATCTTTACGAAGCTAACTTAGTTTAATAATTCCAAGCAGTGGAAATACAGCTTACCCAACGACTGGTGATAATTCCAACCCAGTCCGGGTACAAAGGATCTTCTGATGAGGCGCGTCAATCGAGTGTGGAATATACTGGTCAAGAAAAATACAAGGAAAGTTGTCAGCCCATTCTTTTCAGAACCTTAAAAATTACAGGCCTGGATGACTGCAATGCCCAAAATAGTGGGGCAGAGTCCCTAACATGCAAGGGTATAAAGGAATTATGATGGGCCTATAACAGACTGGAGAAATAAAAAGTAGAATGGGAATGTAGGGGAGGATATTGCCCATTGATCATACGGTGCTGCTTCTACCATAATAAAAAGAATCAAAGAGAATTCCACGAATTAGTAATGAGGGGGTTTGAAATAGTACTGCCAAAAAAAATTATTTTTTAAAACCAATCTATGTCTAATACTGTTTCACAAATTTTTCACTGAATGTCAGGGACCGTTTAAAGAATGCAAGTCCATGACTATTGGGACTAAGCTTGTTCGCTTACCGAAATAAATAATAATAAACACACACACCTTCGTAGTCAATTTTTGAGGATTAGTTTTGAGCTCTATGCGCCAGGAACGACAAGGGCAGTGTTGAGATAACTGCAAGGAAATAGTAAATAAAGATATCATGTTCATGCTTTTGTACTGACTGGGGCATAATCACATACTGCATATAGTGCAGGACATAATTCCAAGGTAAAGACAACACATACATCAAAAAGTAAAACGGTAATATACCAGAAATATTAATTGGTCGTTCTAACCGCAATCCGGTCCGTAGTAGATTGCGAGGTGCTATGAAGAGAATAGACTAACAATAGTTACATCACCTAATAGGCACAAATGGTAATGGCCAAGACTGTTTATACCAAAAAGAAGAAGGGAGGGGTAAGCACTTACGCGGCCGTATTGTGGCAGTCTGTGATGAAGCCTCAATGGGCGAAAGTAGCCGGCACCGCCCTGATGAGGTAAGAGATACCACATATGTTTAGGCCAAGGTCACCAAAGTTGAAAGGTGGACGGGTAATAAATAAGATATAAAATCCTTAGCCGAGAAGGATTGGGCAAAACACAGGGAATCTAGCGTACCTGTACTATCGTTCCGTCTTGCTGTCACGAGTGTTACTGCTCACTCGGGGTCTGGATCAACGCCCGGAAGTGCCAGAACGTCAACTAAGTATTCAGATTGTGCGGGACGGCGCATAGAGAACTAGACCGACCCGACTACTTCCGGTGAGAAAAAATAGTGTTCCCGGAAGTGAGTCTAAGTAGAAAGTAAAATACGCCGAGTGTATGAGGCAAGCTCAGAAGTGAGCATCCAGGTGGTAAAGTAGACCGAGGTGGAATCGATTCATACCGGCGTTGAGAAATACACACTGCTCGTATTAAAGTAAGAGAGTGGAGAGGACAAGTTCACAAATTTTATGCAAAGAAACTTGTAAAATAGCCTAGTGGAATAGCGCATCGTCAGAATGTCTAAGGTGGAAGCCCCACAGATATTGTGATGAAGAGCGTGCTGTAAACCATCAAAATGGTTAGATAGGAGTGTCTCTAGTCTAAATGCTCGTGTCTAATTTAGCAAAAGAGACTGGAAGGAAACGGTTGTGAAAGTAAAGATTGTGTGGGGACAAGTGACAGTTATAATACATTTAGATAGTTAATTCGATGATATCGGGATAATGTGCTTAGATAGTCATCTTAACAGAACAACCATACTACTTGTATAAAGTAAGCGCCTAAAAATATTTTTTGTCACGTGCATCCATAGATAAAACTTCATGAAAATGTAGGCAGCACAACGTTATTATAACCTCCCCTATTTTCTGTATGCATGTTACAAGAGCACTGTGTACAGATATGTTTTCACTTGGCCATATTCAACCCAAGAAAAATTGCATCTCAGTGTCACAGTTCAGCCCGTATTTCACCGAGTCTAGACGCATTATCCATAATGCCTCAGTTCTGCGAAGTTGTAGTTCTCTGTTGCCTCCTCTCGGGTGTAGTTCAACATGATCTATACCGAAGAATGAAATTTGTTTATGTGCCCCTTGGGCTGGGCACATAGCTGCATGGATAGCTACTGGATATTTCGGGTCTCCTTGTTTCACAGCTCTGACGTGTTCCATGATTCTGTCCTTTAGAGGCCTTATTGTGCTTCCAACATATTGTTTATGACATTTGCAGGTGATTATATAGACGATGAATTTGGAAGTGCAGTTGATGTGTGCTTTGATGATGTGTGTCATATTGTCTGGACCAGTGAACTTTTTGGTTTTGGTTTGAGCCCACTGGCACATGCTACAGAATCCACACTTGTGAAAGCCCACTGATCGTTCATTGAGCCATACGTTGACCTTAGGTTCTCTTGGTAATGACGGGCTCAGTCTGGTTCGCAGAGTCCTGCCTCTCCTGAAAGTAATCATTGGTCGTGTTGGGATGTTTGCTGCCAAGATGTTATCTGTCTTGAGTATTTGCCAATGCTTGTTCATACTTTTCCTCAGAGTAGTGTTGAGCCCATTGTAATCCGTTAACATACGTAGTGTTCCATCTTCTTTAGAAGACCGTGGTTTTGTTTTCAGTGTGTCTTCTCTTTTGGTTTTTTAGATCTTTTTAGTCGCTTGTTTCAGAGTGTTCTTGTCATAACCTCTATTAATGAATCGTTGTTCCATGTTACTCCTGCATCTATCAAATTCATCATCTTTGCTGCAGTTACGTCTCGCTCTTAGGTATTCTCCAAAAGGGATCCCTTTGATTTGGAACGGTGGATGACTGCTGTTGGCGTGTAATATCGAATTACAAGAGGTGTCTTTCCTGAAGAGGCGACTTTGGAGTTTGTGGTCTTCTACGTATAGTTCGATATCTAAGAAGCTGATTTCTTCTTTACTATGTTCCATGGTGAAGGACATGCCATACTCATTATTATTCATGTGGTTCTTGAAACTCTCCAGTTCCTCAGTGTTGCCTGACCATATCAGGAGATAATCGTCTACGTAGC
Organism: Lissotriton helveticus; assembly: GCF_964261635.1. Classification (NCBI taxonomy): domain Eukaryota; kingdom Metazoa; phylum Chordata; class Amphibia; order Caudata; family Salamandridae; genus Lissotriton; species Lissotriton helveticus. The sequence continues at coordinate 2,061,634,542 of NC_136059.1, read as the reverse complement.
GACCCCAGTATAGGATCTGATTGATCCAAGGAGAGCCTTTTTCACCCCAGATGTAGTCCATTTCCAAGCATCCCATGAACAAATTAGCTAAGGAAGGTGAGAACTTAGAGCCCATTGCTACGCCCCTCTTTTGTCTGTACCATTTATGGTTGAACAAAAAGAAGTTGTTCTCCAGGATAATTTTCATCATTGAAATCAGCATATCATTGTGAACCCATTGAGAGGCAGGCCTGTTGTTCAGTAAACGTGTCAGTGATCTTAAGCCTAGTTCCGGCTCGATGCTGGTGTAAAGTGACACCACGTCCATTGTTACTAGTGTCTAATCCCGTTGCCATTCTAGGTCCGACAGTATAGTCATGATGTGTTTAGAGTATTTGATGTAACTGGCCATAGTTGGTACCAAGGGACCTATGAAGACATCCACATATTCAGACATCCTTTCCGTTGGGCCGCCAATACCTGAGACGATTGGTCTTCTTGGTGGGAAAGGAAAGTGCTTATGGATTTTCGGTAGTGTGTACAGGATAGGATGTGTAGGGCGGCTTACTTTCAGGTATGCCACTTCATCGTCGTCCAGCATCCCCCTACTGTGCCACACTAGTAATTGCTTGTTGATATTGATGGACAAAGGACCCATAGGATTGAATCCTATCTCTTCATAGCATGTGAGGTCGTCAAGTTGTGATTGGATTTCATTGTTGTAGTCCAACAGGTCCAATACTACCACATTGCCACCTTTGTCCGCCTCTCGGATTATGATCGTCTTGTCATTACATAGGTCAGTCAAGGCACGTTTTTCACCTGCAGTGAGGTTGAACTTGGAGTTGCACTTTGCTCTTGTTTTGCTGTGTTTGAAAATTTCTAGGTCTTCTAGGATTCTCTTATAGAAATTGTCAATAGCATTACCCCCAGGCAAAGTCGGCGTCCATTTCGATTTGTTTCTGAGACCACTAGTCAGTGAGTAGTCTATGTCAATGTCAAGGTCTACAAGTAATTGGGACATAGTATGGGGAGAATCTTCCCTTTCTGTAATGGACAATAACAAAGTGGTGGCCTGTAAATCCTGGATAGATGGAACATTAGACACATTAGCCAAAGTATTATTGCGAATTCTTTTATTGTCATTAGTGGAAGGGTTGCATAGAAAGTGTTTCTTTAGTTTCAACGCACGGATGAACTTAAATAGGTCAATTTTCAACTTACAGAGATCTCCTGTTTCAGATGGATTAAAACTCATCCCCTTACTCAAGAGACTAGTCATATCTGTGGTCAGAATTTTGGATGATAAGTTGATGACCTGTAATTCATCAGTTTGTTCAGTTAGTTCCCTAACCCCTTGCCTGATCTCAGTTTCTGTTTGTATGTGCTTGCCTCCGCCCCGTTTGCCTCTTCTGGTTTTGCCTGTTCTGCTGCATGTGGCCCTCTTCGCCGGTTCCCTCTCCGTGCTGTTCTTACCTCCTGAAAAAAACTTGATTGGTTCTTTTTACTTCCTGTACTATTATCAGTGTCAATATCGCTAGTGGCTGGTAGATTAAGAGAGGTAGAGCTAGTAGAGGAAATAGAGGCAGTCTCAACTGTTGTTGGCCCTTTTGATTTGGGGTTAGTTGACACTACTGCATCGTATTTTTTCGCATAGGTGAAAACCCTCCCATTTCTGTAATCAGTCTCATCCCGTTTGAGCTGTCTTAATTTACGTTCTTTGATTTCTCTTTGGTGTATGGCTAGCATGTCTTTAAGTATGGCATAGTTTTTCTCAGTAGCTTCTGGCAAGTTGAGATCCTTGATCTCACTCTCCAGATTACTGATCTCAGTTTGTAATTTCGATACCTTCCTATCAGAACTTTCAATAAGGATGTCCATCAGTGTGAAGGAATTGGTGTTCAGTGAATCCTCCCATTTAGTAAGGAGGTCCTCATCAAGTTCATCATAGGTGGGTAAAATATCAGCTCTCAGCCCTCTTGGTATTCTCTTCAACCGAAGATATTGCTTGAGGGTGGTGCCATCCCACCAACGAGCATTTTCTGTCTTTCTTAGATGCTCTAATTTGAGAAATGTATCTCTTAAGCCTTCTTTACGTCTACTAGTTCCCCCAGATACGGGGTTGCCACTTGAGGCACAATTGGTTAGGTTGCCGAAGAGTTCATCCGCTTCTCTATCCCTATCCATTATTTCAAGAGAAGCCAAACTTACTTTTTAACGTCTCACTTTATACTCAATTTAGATTACCATCGTAATTTCTAGAATTCAATGAGTGTACTGAAATTGAACATGATGATAGGTGAACTCAGAACAGCCTGACATCAAAACGTGGTCTGCAGTGGTCACAGCCATATTAACCAGGTTGAGTCAATATTATTAGAAAAGGCTCAAATGCAAGATGGTAATGTGTAAACCCAAATTAATATGTGGACCCAAAAAATGAAGGCCTTAAATGAGATTTTATGTAAAGTGATGTAATTCTTGGTCCTTACCAAGTCCTCTTTTAGTAGAATGCAAGATATTCATATATCCTCCGTTTGCCTGAGCATTAAGTCTCAGTTACCCTTTCGCGTGTTAGCTAGCATGTGGTCAGGCCCATGAAACATGAGTGTTCCATTGTCCTTGTCTTTAGAGTAAATACGTGTAACTAATGTGCCCTGGCATGTTCCAGAATCCAAAGTCTCAAATGTATGTTGCTACCTCCAACATTGATCTTATCACAGCTACAGATGATCACATACATTAAATATGTGGTACGGAAGTTGATAAAATGTCTGATCTTGAATAATTATTACATTAAATTTTCTTATTCAGACTTTTCCCACGGGTGTAAACACCTGATGTGCGTTCCTCTAACCATCTATCAGCTTTCAAATTCTGTGCCTGAGTGAAACTGGGACTAATGATTTTCCTAATTGTAACGCCTCCTCTGTAGGTTATAAGTAGTCTCTGTTGTTGAATTTTCACTAAGCCTGGTACAGTACGTAATATCTGTTAGGTTACTTGTATATCTCCTGGCTGGATCTCCAAGTTCTAATTAAAACCTACCAATAACATTTTCACCAGTGGGTTCTCCATGGGACTGCCAAGGATATCAGTATCAACCAGCCCTAGATCAAGTTCTCAATATTGCAGCACAAATGAACAATCTTTTATGTAGGTGCTGCCACTTGGGGACCATCGTCTACTCCTCAAAAGGGCAAACACATAAACATGCTGAACCCATACCTGACAGACAGAATATGGGGAGGTCACATTTTCAACTTGCAAATGGGATTTCCTCATATGGAAATTCTAACAGTATGATGGAATTTTGGTGTGAGCAGCACATCTAATAGTGTTAGGCTTGTGAGTGTTTCTGATGTAGATCTATCACCAAATCTATTCTTATCTCACCTGTAAGAATGTGGGTATCCACTGAATAATAGAGAGTAGATTCCACTTTGGAAACACCCATCAATTTATTTCAGTCAAGGGCATTACTATATGATTCTCCGGGATGGCAATGGAAATGTTCATCCCCCAAATTATGTCAGTGGATAGGGGCTACTACATAGGAGAAATATGTTCCCGTGCAAATATTTCCCCCTCTGAAGTGGTCTGTGGCCACAAGGGCAATTCATAGGCCAGGTCCAGCACCCATGCTATAGCTGGTGGCCACCTGCCACTGTACATGGTCTTCAGTCATATGCAGTGTGAGTTGTCTGCTGGGCACTCCATTTTGCACACAATCAGCTGTGGACGTTGAACCCTCAAGGGTTCAGCAAAGGCATAAAGCCTTTTTTAAAAGCCTTTTTTTAAAGTCTTTTAGGAACAAATGGACACTAGCAAGGGGTTTGTGTGCTATTTCTAGCTTGTGAATCCTTGTTGGAAATCTGTGGACTTTGCTGACCCAGTTATGAGGCCACAACCCCAGCAGGAGTTCTAATAAGGTTCCAAAACTCCTTGCTGTGCGTTGACATACATTTTACGATGGTTCACATCCTTTGCGCGTATGCAAGGGTAATTCAACTACTGCAAAAAAGTTTTTTTGTTTTTAAATTGCACCTGTGAGGTTCCTTTGCGGCACCTGCGTGTGCAGTTGTGAAGAGATGCTCCCCGTTATGGCTCCTTTGTTTTTATTTTTCCGATGTGGGAACCAAGATCCTGAGTCCAGGAATTGTGGCTGCAACATTGTTCTGTAAGTCGCACTCAGCTAATCGCACGTTTGTGTGCACGCAGACACAGATATAGGGCCAAGGACCCAAAATCAATGACAGGAGGAAAAACTTCCTCACCTAATCAGGTTAGTTTATCATTGGAAGATGGCCCTTTCTGAAGGGTCACCATAAACTTGACCTTTTGATTGACTTTCGGAATATGAGCACTTTACCACTGCTGACCAGTGCTATAGCGCATGTGCTCTCTGCTCTAAACATGGTATAATTGGTGTATACCTGATTGGCATATTTGATTTACTAGTAAGTCCCTTGTAAAGTGGTATAACATATACTCAGGGCCTGTAAGTCAAATGCTACTCATGAGTCTGCAGCACTGGTTGAGCCACCAAACCTTTCTTAGGCTTGCCAATGCACGGCCGGTTTGTGCAGTTTACCGCCACTTCAACTTGGCATTGAAAACTACTTGCCATGCCTTAAACCCCCCCTTTTTTTACATATAAGTCACCCCTAAGGTAGGCCCTAAATAACCCCAGTGGCGTAACAAAGGCCCTCACATCCCCTGCAGTGGGGGGGGGGGGGGCTGAGCATCAGGGGGCCTCTTCAGAACAGTACATTGGCCTGGAAGCTCCTGAGTAAATCAGAAGGGGGGCCTCTCTATGTACTTTGCAGGGAGCCCCCCTTAAATGTCATTACGTCACTTATTCAGTGCAGGGTGGGTATCGTGTAAGTAAAAGGTAGGACGTGTATTTTTTGTTAATCTTTTTTATTGTACAGACACAAATAGCTCATAGCAATGGGGATTGTTCAAAATATGGATAAATTACAATCAGCAGTGCAAAGTGCAAAATATGTGTTTAAAGTTCAGAGTGCATGCAAATGTAGGCGTCTATTAGCATTCACAGTTATCACAATTTTTACCCCAGAAGAATATGAACCCATTTTAACCGACAGTGATATCATGGCTAAGGACAAGATGCACATTTCGAGAAGAACTAATTAACAGCTATCATATATATATATATATATATATATATATATATATATATATATATATATATATATATATTTAAAACCTACAAATCCATACATTGATTTTACGACAAAAAATACCAAAGTGCATCTGTTCCTACAAAAAACCTCCCCATAACAGAGATGTACAATCACAATTAACTATCACATAAAGTGACTTTAATGCCAAGTGCAAACTGTGCATCAACAGTGTGAAATTGAGCCTTATCGCAGCATTCACAATTTTCAGTTTGTACCAAGGAAGAGATTTGAGTAGATCAAAAAACACGTGTTGAAGCCCCCCTTTACTATATTAACCCAACATATTGCATGGATGGATCAGAATTCTCTATTAGTTATCTATATCCCTAGTTGATCTTCTATAACCTCGAGATGGTGCCATACAGTAACAAACCTCCTCAAAACCCCCACTCGCTTTGCATATGCCTCTTCAAACTTCTTGCTACATATCTATTTTTCCTTCCAACTCTGGATAGTTTGAACACGTCTAGGTCTCCAATTTGGAAATTGAGGGAACGGACAATCATTAATACAATTGAGATAAAAAACTGTCCCCCTTATTAAATCAACTGCTTTCCTTGCAAACTCCAAACAATACTAAGCCTGCCTCTGGAACTACCTTGAACCATTAAGCCTGGCTAAAAAGAGTAAAGAGCCCTTTCAAAGATTGAGATAATCCTCGACACGCCAACAAATTGTGAAGCCAATCCCCTACACCTTGATGATGCCAGAGAAAGCACTGAACAGAGACAGTGAGATATATTTTATGGAGGGTCATCGGGGTATAATACGCCATCCAACGGGACACCAAGAAGACATTCTCTTAAAATTTGCAGCTCTCAAAGATTTATATCCTACCTGTGAAATAGCCTGACAATCGTTGTCAGTTAATCTACATTGTGTTTTTCCAAGACTTTGGAAAGAAAACTATTAAAATGGCCCCTCATTAAGAGGCCTATTAGGATGGCGTTCGTCCGCCACCCCCGAGGTGGTGGGACCGTCCACAGGGGCAGCGGCGGTCCCTCCGGTGCAATTAGGATGTGACCGCCACCCTGGCGGTCACATCCCGTATCTTTAACCTTGCGGCGGGTGCTGCTTGAAGCAGCACCCGCCGCAAGGTTAAAAATGCATGCTTTGCATTTACATGCACAAAGCGGCAGGCACCCCCCATGTGCACCCCCCACCCCCCCTTCACCCTGGGGGCACGCAACGGGCCCCCAAAGAAAAGACCGTATGCCTTTATGCTGCCACGGAAAGGCATGTCCTGAAGCACATCCTAATATGGCTGGCGGATCAGACACCGCCACCATATTAGAGCTTTCCCGCCACAGTCGGAAGGCGAAAGCGGCGGAAAGGCGGCGGATGGTCTTCCCGTCCGCCGATGACCCCCCAGCCATCCTAATGTGGCGGGGGTCTTTTCATGTACCGCATCCTCCGGGCCGGCGGTGGCTTCGGCTGGCCCGGAGGACGCGGATTCACCGCAATCCTAATCAACCCCATAATGATTTCACAGAAGCCTATTCCAGTTGCCTATCCCTGTAAGGTTGTTCTTCAGGCTAGCATTGAGAATTCCTTAATACAATTTAAAGCTGTATAGAGGAGACGCTTTTTCATGTTTCATATCTTTGGAATGGTAATGATAAATCCTAGGTACTGGTAAAGTTGGATTTAAAATTACTGTTTTAAAAATGCCACTTTTTTTAAAGTGGACATTTCTCTGCACTTACTGTGTGCCTGACAGCCTGCCTCCCATACACGTCTGGGGTGGGTGACAGCTACACTTTGTGTAATCCCTTTAGACAGCCACAACACAGAAAGGATAGGAGTGTTTGAGTGCCCATCTATATATATCTGCATTCTGATGGCCTTGCCTGAGGAGGATGGAAGGGAGGGGCTATCAATTCACCTGAAAAAGGCAGTGTCCTGCCCCTGCACAAAGGAATTATAGCCTGGCAAACAGGACTGGGTTGAAAGCGATACTTGTGCACTTCTGAGAGCTGCTTTGAAATCACCCCCTCACCCACATCAAAGGCACTTTTGGGTATAAGTACGGCTTCTGAACCCCTAAAATCAGGCTCTAATGGACTTGTAACTGAAACTCTGCCAGAAGAACTGCTGTGCTGCTCAAAGGACTCAGCTGGACTGCTGATCTGAAAGGCCTGCTTTTCTGTTTGTTGCCCTGCTGCCTGCTTTTCTTTGACTGCTAAAGGAGAGCTGGACTCTGCCTTCACTCCAAGTGATCTCTAAGGACTTGTTAGCTTGGCTGCTGTTGCTTGAGACTCAGGGATATCAGTCTCTACCCCTGCTCCTGTGCCTGGCTAACTGGAAGTGCCCCAGATACATGCAACATGGATTTTGTTGCATCTCCAGTCTGCGTGTAGTAGAACTTGCACATCGACCTGGTAGCTGGAGCAAAATCGGCGTATTGCATTGGGAACTAGTGCTTGGCCGACAGAGATCAACGTATCAGACAGCGGATTGCAGTCACAGTTTTGGTGAGATCAAAGCATTCCCTCAACTGTGTGGCAGAATCTGGCCCATCGCTCTATGCCTCTCGACTCTGGCACCCTTCTTTGGAACTGACGCAACACCTTCACTACATGGAGATGATTGACGCATCTTGCACCTGCAGGCCTCAACATTGATGCATCTCGCTGTTTGCGGCCAGGAAATGTACTTTGTTCACTGGGGCCTGCGATGGTCCTGTGGCGAGCCAGTGCTCCATTGTGGTCGGCCCGTACACTGACTTTGTCCTGGTCCAGCGTGACGAGCTCCATTTGCTTTTAAGCTGTTCATTGCATGTGTTCTTCAATATCCCAAATACTATACATTGGGTCTTTGTCGTTTTTGTCTTGTTTTGTTCAGAATATAATAATCTATTTTTCCAAACCTGTGCGGAGTCTTTTTTAAGCATGGGCGTAAAATCAGTTCCACTCGCGGAATTTGCGAATTTTTGACAAATTTGCGTTCTGCGAATCACGCAAATTTTTTTGCTTGGTCGCGAGACTTTTTGTCCGCGAGCACGCAAAAACGGACGCGAACACGCAATTGCACAACCCGAGCATGCAACTAGCCCATGTATGACCGCATGGGTAACCTCGCGGTAGCCACGCTGAAAAAATCCCGCGAACACACAAATAGCCCCGCGAACACGCAAAAAAAAAATATTCGCAAATTCGCGGATTTCGCAGACCGCGAATTCACTTTTGCGTGAATTCGCGTACCGCGAATTCGCAAATTTCGCCCATACTTAATCTTTTTCTGGTGTATTCATTGTGTTACTGTGCATACGTATTACAAAAATACTTTACACATTGCCTCTTTAGAAATGCTGACTTTAGTGTGTAACTAGCTGACCCTGATTAGAGTGGTGGTTCCTGCTTGTACAGGGTGCATACTCTGACAACCAGAAACCCCAGGTCTAGCATTGATGATCAGCGGTGAGGATAGAACTTGTGGTTGTGCAATACCGCATAGTAATTCAGTGCATCCTACTACTCTATACATAAGATCATTACAAGTTTTAAATTATCTGGTTTATCTCAATTGGTAATTTTTTTTAATTTAACTCCTCCTTATCTTAAACAACTTAGGACTATGTTTTGTTGTTGCACCTACCTTGTCAGGATGGAAATGAGGAGTTGAGGAGTTGAGGGGGCTCTGCAAGGAGTGGGGCTACCTGTGAAGTGAGGATCTACTAGTCTGGACCTAAAGCTGGCCCTACATGCGTTTTAGCTTAAATGCAGGGTTGGAGCAGCAACCTAGAACTCTGGGAAGGGCTCAAAGGAGGAGGGCCCCTTTAGAATTCCAAAAAACTACAAAGTCCAGGTACAACCTGGAGGATCCCAAACCTGAGGCGTACGAGGGCAGTGGCCCTGAGAGAGAGGAGATGGAAAATGAATGGGTATAGGCTCTAGTGGAGAGAGGTGACTGCATAGCAAGGGAGTCCCCTGCTAGATCCATTGCAGGCTCATGAACTGAGTCACAAGGAGCTGGACTTGAAGGCTAAACAGCTGGCAGAGTCTAGCAGAAATGCTGCCAGCAAAACTACTATTTCCAGTGCCAAAGATACAGTTCTCATACCCAGAGACTTGGTGCCTGACTTCAACTAGTGGTTTTAGGCATGTGAGGTAGCTGTAGAGGTGCACAGGATCCCTAAAGAGGATTGGGGAGCTGGCATATTGAGTCATATTCTTGGTGATGGGAGGGATACCCTGATGGCCCTAGAGAACGGCAATAGGTGTAGGTGGAGAAGTGTGGCTCAGGGGTTAGAGGCGGCAGACCCGGAATCTGAGATCGTTCCTGGACCAGGGTTCAATTCCCCGCCCCGGCGGGTCTTGGGCTAAAAATTCCACGGACTCGATAATTCTCACCCCGGTGCCTCCTCGACTCACGGGTTCACACTCTGCGACTCTGGGCAACAGCTTGCTTAATCTCCACAACGGCCCCTCGCGGCGGGATGCCTGACTTTCACCTTGTGGATACCCTGCTATCTCACAGGGGAATATCAGGAAGGGTTCCCTAAGCAAGCGCCGGGAAACCCACTGCGGGTAGCTGTGCGCTATATAACCTCAACTACATTTACATTTACATACCCCAATGTAGGAGGCCCTGGTCAAGAAGTATGAATTCACACCAGAAGAGTGGAGGTTGAGATTCAGGGGCAGTCAGAAACTCTCTCACCAGTCCTGGGAGCATTTTGTGGGGTACTCATGCAGAGCTCTGGATGGTTGGGTGAAGGGTAGTATGGTAAACACGTTTGAAGGGCTGTACAATTTGATTGCTCAAGAGCCTATGATCAGTTATTGTTTTCCAGGGCTATAGCAACACTTGGCCGAGTGTTAATTCTCTGACCCCAGGGAACTTACAAAGGAGATGGACCACTGGGTGAGTACTAGAGTGTCTGAAAAGGAATTTGTGAGTGATCCTAATGGGTTTGGCGCAGGTTCCCCCAACCAAGGAAGGTGGAGATTCAAAGAAACCCAGGAAGGTTCCAGTATATTGGTGGGAGAAGTAAAGGATCCCATGCCCCTTCTCAGAGAAGAAGGAGAGGTGGGGGTGGGCAGAGACTCAGAGTGCCCTATTCTCAACCCCAGAGCTTGGGTTGTTTTCTGGGGGAGCCACTCCACAGCAGAGGGTGCAGAGGTCCAGGTAGGGGTAGAAGGTGGATACAGTCCACAGTGGGAGGACCAGTGGGTCAGGGGCTGCTAGCTCTGAGGTCACAGTACTGCAAGACTGACCCTCGTGAGGGTACTTCGGCCCTGGGGGACTCATGCACTGTCAGAGGGACAGAGGGCTGGAGACCTGTTCCAAGAAGGCTCTTGTACAACACATGCAGTATGTGTTTCCCTTGAGGAGGGTAGTTATACTTCCCTGGAAGTCCTGGCTGGCCAGGCACATGTTCAGCCTAAAGGCACAGACCCTGGGTTGAAGGACCAGTTTCAGGAGATCATCCCAATCACAGTGAAGAGGGAGCTGCCCGTGGAACAGGTTTGTAGTGATCACATAAGAGGTGTTGTTCATTTCCCTGGCCACACCTCTGGGGTGGACACCAAGGCTCTACAGAAGGGAATAAGGGTTTCAACTTATTGGATTTACAAAGATAAGTACACTATGAGATTGTTTACATTAGGGCACACACAAAATGATGCAAAGTGGGCAGGGTCACCCCTGGGTACTTTTACCCTATTGGTTAGGAGTGGCCAATAAATTCCTCCACCAACAGATTGGTGCCAGGTATTTGGGGCCAGATGTAGGTAACTCATTTTTACCGACTCTAAAATACCGATTTTTACCAAATCGGTATTTTAGAAAAGTGAAATGAGATGTAGGTCAAAAATCGGTTAAAAATACCGATTCTGTAAAATTCGGAAACCCCGACTCGGTATTTACCGAATCGGTATTTACCGATACGGCAAATACCGATTTGGTAATTCACATGCAATCCTATGGGCCCGGAGGCCCATAGGAATGCATTGTATCTACTGAATCGGTATTTACCGAATCGGTAAATACCGAGTCAGGGATACAAAATATCAGGCAGTTGAAGTTACAACCAATCACGTGACTCCACCCCGCCCCTCAGCCAACCAACAGAGCAATAGACCAATCCTGTGCATCCACCCCACCCCACAACCAGGAAGTGGCCACACCCATGCAGGTGCAGTGTACCTGATCACACAGGAGAGCAGTTACACAGAGACAGGCTGTTGTGAAGCAGAGCCCTGCAGGACATACACATGGATCCCCAAGACTCTCAGAGGGAAGGTGCAGAGAGGAAGAGGAAGATGAAGTTCAGCACTGGTGAACTTGAGGTGCTGGTGGAGGACATCGTCAAGCACTACCCAAAAATCTTTGGAAAGCAGTCCCTGCAGGTACCAGAGGCTGTCAAGAGGAACACCTGGCTGGGGATCCAGACCAAAGTAAACGCTATAGGAGTGACCACCAGGGAAGTGGACGATCTCAAGAAGCGATGGTACGATCTAAGGATCATTACTAAAAAATAACTGGCAGCAAGAAGTAAGGAGGCCAATGCTACAGGTGGAGGGAAGAACAGGGCACCTGCTCTCACGGACCTGGAAGAGCTTGTAGAGTCCACACTGGAGCCAGAGTGCGTTGTGGGGATTGGTGATGCAGACAGCTCAGCCCGAGCTGCAGCTAAGAAAGGTAAGGGACATGTCCATCATCCCACACCTCCTGGCTGTGTCCCTCCCCCAATGTGGCTATGTGTTGAGGAAATCCAGTACTGACTTCAGTATTCACCTGCAATGGATTATGGGAGTGGTAGTCATAAGAATACCCATATGAGCAGTCAACATGAAATGTTATCAGGCATGCCACACAATACAATCAGAGACATGGGAGGAGCAGGAAATAGTGAAATAATAATGTTATTTAATAGTGATTTACACGGTGAAAGCACCACTAAGACACTGTCCATATCTGTCCACAGGGGAGACATCACGCAAGTCACTGCAGGTGAGGGAGAAGACACATCCCCAAAGGGATAGGAGTGAGCAAGAAGGCAGGGATGCAGGGCCCAGCACTGCAAGACCTACAGCACCCTGCACACAAGCAGCTGACACACCAGAGGCAGACGACACCATGCTACTTGAAGCATCTCCAGTGCTCCTTGACTCATCACAACATGAGTCACAACAACCAGACACACCAGCAGACACAGAGGTGTCAGACATCTGCAGGCCCGTGAGGCATGAGGGTCCCCCGCAAAGGATCCTACAAACATCCTCTTATGAGGAAAGGGAGTGTGAGGAGTCAATACAGCCAATGGCAGGAAATGCACCAGGTCATACATCCACTCCTGTCAGGCGATCCGGAGGAACAAGACGTCGTAGGGTCCGGGAGTCAAGCGTCAGTGGCCGTGATGAGGATGTCTTCCAAGGCCTTGAGACCACAATGGTCAAGGTGCATCACCTGCAGGCAAAAGGAATAAGTGCAGTGCACAGACAAATGCGCCTTTTGAACACAAATTTCACTGACATGAACAAGGGAATAGCATCAATGGCAGACAGCATGAGGGACATGGCAGATGGAGTCAGGGACATGTCTCAGTGTGTGATGACACTCTGTGAGGAACTACGAGAGGACCGTGCACAAAGGCGCAGGGAGAGCCATCGTACGCACCAGCAGACAAGGGGCATGCGCCAACTTGCAACTGCGACTTGACTGATGTGTCGCCGTTCAGTTGCGATGCAGGAGGGGCTGGTGCACTGCTGTACTGATCTCACACGGGGGATGGGGAGAGTCACTAAAGCAATGGAAGTGCTGCTGACAAACCAGTCAGCCACCACAGGAGCCGAAGGTGTCGGGGACACAGATACCACTAGTAGCAGGAGCAGCACCCCTGTCCCTGAAGTAAGGAGGAGCAGCAGACGCCAGAGTGCTGGCGCTGGCACAGCAGACTCGGAACTGAGCCAACCTCAGGCATCACGCAGGGCTGTTCATGGGCGCAAGCAGCGAGTCTGCCATATTCAGATGGACATGTGAAGGTGAGGTAACCCCCGTCCACACAGTAGTGCTAGGCACACTAGTATGTGTCATTTGTGGCTTATGTCATTTCAACGTAGTGCAAAATAAACTACGTGCATTGAAGTACAACACGTGCTTTGTCTCTATACTTACTCAGAAGTAGTTGTGTGTGATTTCTGCCCGTCTCTGTCTCCCGTCTGTGGGTGTTGGTACTCCTACTGTGTTGGCTGCTGGTAGGGCCTGCTCATCGTCATGGTCTTCATAGTCCTCCAATTCCACCTCTGTGCCCCTCTTAGTTGCGAGGTTGTGCAACATTGCACAGGTAGCAATTATCTTACAGCATGTTACAGGTGAGTACTGCCGTGCCCCACCACTTTTGTGGAGACAGCGGAACCGGCTCTTCAGGAGCCCAAATGTGCGCTCAATGATGTTCCGGGTGGGTTTATGTGCCACATTGTAACGTCTCTGGCTGGGGGTTGTGGGGTTGAGGTAGGGTGTCAGGACGAAGGAACGGAGTGCATATGCACTATCCCCTAATGTGAAAGAAAAAAGATACATTACTCAGAGGCACACATTGACATACGTCTGCTTCATCTATCAAGGGAGTGTCACCCATTTATTTACCTAGCAGGTATCCTTCCCCGATTCACCCGCTGTCAGGCGGGTATAGATCCCACTGTTTTGGAATATGTATGAATCGTGGGTGCTTCCTGGGTATCTGGACACTATATCGGTGATAATGTACTTGGCATCACAGATTGCTTGTACATTGATTGTGTGTGATGACTTCCTGTTCCTGTATATGTGCTCAGTGGCAGCTGGGGGGCAAATGGGGATGTGGGTCCCATCAATGCAGCCTATAACGTGTGGGAAATTTGCCATGAGGTAAAAGTCAGTCTTGGTCTTGAGCAAGTCCGCATCAGTGTCTGGGAAGTGGATGTAATGCTCCATTCTTTGCATCATGGCATCCAGGAACTTTCTGAATAAACGTGACAGGCAGCTCTGGGACACCCCACCTACCACAGCAACTACACTCTGGTAGCTCCCAGATGCAAGGAGGTGTATGCTACAGAGCACCTGCACATGGGGTGGGATGGCGTGGGCCCTTGGTCTTGGGTGGTCCAGGAGTGGGTGCAGGTCCCTGATCAGGTCCATGATGGTTTGGGGGTGCAGTCTGTATCTTTGCAGTATCTCTGGCTCTGTCAATTGGAAGAGTGTAATCCTCTGCCTGTAGACCTTCTCCTCCCTTCTCCATTCCCTCTCACCTGCTGCCTGTAGCCTTAGCCGTCTTGCTATGACGTAGAAAGCCGCCATTCTGGTTCCAGTGTTGCATTTTGGGGCCCTTTTTTATAGGCTGCACCTGATTACCACCTGCTTACAATCCATGTTAAATACCGATTCATAAATACCGAATTTTGGTGAAATTCGGTAAATTATGGCTCACCTACATCTCGATGGTATTGTTTTTTCCATTTCTTAATTTCCGAATCGGTAATTTTACCGAATCGGAACATTTACCGACTCGGTATATTTTACGATTCGGTAATTTTACCGATTCGGAACATTTACCGACTCTGTATATTTTCCGAATCGGTAATTTTACCGATTCGGTAATATTACCGATTCGGATTATTTACCGAGCCAGTAATCTACTGATTCGGTATTTTTTCCGAATCTGTAAATTTTGGGCGAGCTACATCTCAATGTCCAAATACCGGTCGGTAAAGGCCAAAATTACCGAATTTCGGCCGTTACCGACCGGTATTTGCCTACCTACATCTGGCCCTAAATGTGGTAATCCCAGGACCTATGGGGCAATCAGAGGACTGGACCTGCTCTCTTGTGAACCAAGGCCAAAATAGTGGACCCTATGGTTCATATGTCTGACATTCTGTTAAAACTACAGAGGCACATAAAGCTACAAGAGGCTCTTTCTGCAACTGCCCAGCAGACCAGTGCACCTGGACCTGCTCTCAACCTACTGGTGGCTTCTGCTCCAGTGAGTCTTGCCCACCAAGTGCTGTCCCTCGGTCTTGGATCCTTGTGTGGTGTAAGAGTATACTCCTCCTCTCACACCTGGACACCTAGCCCTTTTGACTCCATA
This sequence comes from Lissotriton helveticus, assembly GCF_964261635.1. Classification (NCBI taxonomy): domain Eukaryota; kingdom Metazoa; phylum Chordata; class Amphibia; order Caudata; family Salamandridae; genus Lissotriton; species Lissotriton helveticus. Next base: position 2,061,619,281 of record NC_136059.1, on the reverse strand, counting down.
GACTTCCAGAGGACCGTAGCAAACCTGACTGTCAAGACAATTCGAAGAAGGCGTGATGCAGCTAGGCTTACGATTTGGGTTTATTCCACACTGAGTTTTCCCCAGCAGCAAGCCCTTTTCAGTGGGACCTCACAGAAATGGCATCCAGGCTCATGTAGACCTCATTGGCTATAGCTTGCAAGCTTGCCCAGCTGAAAGAATCCGAGCCCCAAAAAAGTGTCTGAATGTAGAAATATTCACCAAGCGAAGGCACGAAATGTATCGGGCCGGTGATAGACCTTCACTTGGTGTGAATCTAAAATTGATTTCACTCTGAGGTTTCCCACCAAAAGTCAACAACTTTACTGGGAATTCGCCCAACATCTACCCGACATCATGGAGCTCTGCTTAGCCATATTCTGCTGCCTTGTCCTGCTGACAATTTTGGATTTCATCTTCAGAGGTAAAACTTCTGGCCTGTTTGAACCTACTTTCTGTATATGACCCGTGCTCCATCGCGGTCAGCCTAAACTCACGCCTAGGTTCTGGTCAAGCACAACCAGGTGTCGCTTAATGCTTTTGTGGGCTATTTTAAATGTGAACTTTGACAATTCATATCTCTGTTAAAGTCACGGCCGGCATGACTCGTGGGCGGGGGGTGCGCGGGGAGGGGGTTGCATGGGGTAGATTTAATTTAAGATAAAAGTTAATTTACCTTTGGCGGCCCAGTCCCGCTTCTTCAGTCCTGCGTCGTCTTCTCTGTAACAGGAAGCAGCCGCAGGGAGCCTCCCTCCCCTCCCCTAAGTCAATCACAACGCTGCAATGGCATCATGGTGATTGGTTGGGACGCTGACCACACAGGGCTTCATGGGGAGACCATTTACTCCATGTAGGCTGCATGCATGCAGCCTACATGGAGAAAATGCAGAGTGCCCATGACTGGTTTGGTCGGCCCCAGAGGGCCAACAAAACAGTCAGCGCCCAAGACAGTGGACAAGCCACTCCTCCCCTGTCCTAGAGCAGGGCCGACAACCTATCCGCCCCCAACCAAAGCCTTCTGCTTTCTCACAGTGCGAAAAGCAGAAACATAAAATGGTATTTATAATACCATTTTATGTTTCTGATTCTCGCGCTGCGAAAAAGCAGTGGGGCGACGCTCCTTCACCCACATGGAGAAGCCGCCCCTGCTCTGTTCCCCTTACTTGAATTTTGTCATTTGGGTGTCCTTTTATTTATTAAAACATTCTCTATATTTCCAAATTGATTTGGTATTTTTCTTGTGTTGTATTTTGACTTTACTATTGTTTTAGTACTGCATAAATACTTTACACATTGCCTCTAAGTTAAGCCTATCTTCTCTGTGCCACAGCTACCAGGGCATTGAGCTCCGGTATATTTATTAACTTTGGTGGTTCACACTGACAAGGATTATGAGGTGAGTGTTTACACCCTCAAATAATATTCCAATTTCATATGGGTAGAGGAGCATCGCCCCACTGCTTTCTCGCAGTGCGAGAAGCAGAAACATAAAATGGTATTTATAATACCATTTTATGTTCTTGCTTCTCGCACTGCGGGAAAGCAGTGGGGTGACGCTCCTCCGCCCACATGGAGGAGCCACCCCTGCTTTGTTCCCCTTTCTAGAATTTTGTCATTTTGATGTCATTTTATTTATTCAAACATTCTCTATATTTATTAATTGGTATGGTATTTTTTTCGTGTTGTATTTTGTCTTTACTACTGTTTTAGTACTTCATAAATACTTTACACATTGCCTCTAAGTTAAGCCTGTCTGCTCTGTGCCACAGCTCAGCTATATTTATTAACTTTGGTGGTTCACCCTGACAAGCATTGTGAGGTGGGTGCTTACCCCCTCAAATAATATTTCAATTTCATATGGGTTGGGGGACATTAGTTATATTATTTCCAAAGATGGCTCTCTGCTCAGCTTTAGCTGTCTCTCTTCGGAAGTAACATAAATATTGATAGGTCAATGTTGACTGTGACACAATGCAACCTCTTCCCTTCTACCCCCATGAAGTATTTGACAGCTTATTTTGGGTACAACATGTCTGCTTTGTCAGAAGACAAATTTAAATTCTGTGGCACAATCACAGCATCTTCAAATGGCCCACTTTTGCGCTGATTATGAAGGCCCTGGAATGAGGTGGGATATTTACCAATCCATAATACTACCTTATGTCAGGGTGAGTGCTTCACTGGGAGTGTTAAATACCTCTTAACGTGAGTATTGCTTAGACAAATACATCAAATACCACCATAACTCACTCAGCGTTTTACTCCTGTAAGTTTTGGCAGGTCAAATCAGACAAAATGCATCTAGGAAAATTGAGGATGATGCATTGTTTGCAGCAAAACTCAGAATTCAGATATGTAAAGTAGCTCCCCACCTACCTCCGACTTGTACAGAACCACCTCGCCTTCAGAAAGCAACTAAAAACTTGGATATTCGATAAGTAAATACCCCTCCCCTCTCCCAAGCGCCTTGAGACCCTCTGGGTGAGTAGTGCGCTATACAAATTTATGAACTTGAACTTGAGGTGTTACTCTATACGAATTCTGGCCCATACTCGTATTCAGAACCTATATGTGGATGTTGCTCCTGGATATTAGGTTCCATTTGTTTCACGTGTTTTTATGTCTGATCCTTTCATACAACTGAGCCAATGATGTCTAAATAAATTTGACTACAAATAAGTTTTATTTTATTCTTCCCATTGTATGTAAGCCTCCTATCTATAGCTATTCAGTTGCTAAGTATTCCAGCCAGTTGGTTGAATTATTATTAGAAAGTTTGAATTGTTGGAAAGAATCTGACTTAGTATTAGCGGATCTTATGCTTTCATCCAAGAAATGACAAGGACCCTAGATGAGACAACAGTTCAAATATGGATGTGTGGGAAACGTCTTCAGTAATGTTCTGAATATATTGTCCTACAGATGTATTTACAAAGATTAATTTCACTTACACTAATTCACATGTCAAAATACCTTCACACCCAATCAATTCACAGTTGTGTGCAATGAGAACAGGCAAAACTGGTGCCAACATGAGATTTGTATCTCCCCAGACACTCATCTTATCTGGCACACTGCTAAGTCTGGATAATTGCTGGAGCTATTCATGCATTCATACATACAGTGAGAACAGTGGGCTGCTTCTAATTCACACTCACAGCTCTAAATCACAGGGCTTATCCACAAAGAGATGTTGGAGTACTTAAAGTAGAACCCCTGTAGTAGTCTATTACCTACTCATATAACTTCATGATTTGGCACCAAAACCTCTAAAAAGGGAATATTCAGGGAATAGTCATATATAATCTGAAAGGTCTTGCCTTATTTAGGGAGTTTGGATGATCCAGGGCTGATTCACAAAGGTATGAAAAAGTCTACAAAAGAGTTCTCCTGCAGCACTACTACTTGTACCGATAAATGTGTTAGTGGATTCATTCCCATTTCTTTACGTCTTTCATTTATTTTTATTTTTTTTATTTTTTTAGTCCTCATACGCCAAAAAAGATATTTTCAGAGTAAGTTGTTCCAACCTACCCCTGCACTATGCAGGGGTGCCCGTTCTTAATCTCTGAGGATCTTTATGGATGCTCTTTTTGCAGACACCCAATACGTACCTCACGGTACTGCCAGATATATATTCATCTCAGTTCTTCCAACTTTCCAGACCCATGAACTGATCTTAAGGTGATCCATTCTGCAAAAAGGCATAATCATTGGACAAAATCGTTCATAACCTATCCAACCAGTTGATACATGGAATCCAAAAATGTTTCCTTTCCCTCCACGCCACCTTATCCAATCTGAGAGTATGCCTGATTGCTCTAATCCAGTCTACATATAGCGGTGCAGTAGCACTCACCCAAAGTTTACATATTTCTCTACGCTCAAGGATAATTAAATAAAGAAATAACTTATTAATGTCTTCAGGAAATTCCTCATATTTGGAAGGGATTCCAAAAAAAAAACGAATTGTACACTAACCTGTATATCATAATCAAAAAGCACTTTCATACCTTCTTCTATTTTAGACCATAAATTCATAAGCGCAGGGCAAGTAATAAACATGTGAAGATCGTCTGCTTTTTCCAAGTTACACTTTGGACAACATAGAGTCGGCCCCTTGGAGAATTTAGCCAGCCTGGCCGGAGAGAAAACAAGTGATTCCGCTTTAAATTGGCAGGCGATACTGTAACATGTAATAAATCAAAAGATACTTGCCATAAATTCTGCAAGTCGACATCCAAAACTTGGTCCCTCCAAAGTTGTTCCGGGAGACCAAACTCCCGTCTTTCATTTAGGAACAATGGTCATTTTAAGGGTGCTGAATCATGGCACAGCTATGAGCACAAAGATGTAACGTGCTGAAGCAAAATGTGCGGAAACCTTGGGGCGTAACAAACACCCCCTCAAGTTACATTGTTTCCCTTCAGTCAGAGCCAGGCCGGAAAAGGGATTGGGGTGGGGGGCCCGAGAGAAAATTCCCCACAGAGCACTGCTTGCTCCTCTGAGAAGAGGCAGCACAGAGCTGACAGGTCCAGGAGGAGGGACATTTTAAGGATTTTGGGGGCCCTGGGTCAAATTATATTTGGGGGCTCCTGTTTGGAACTGCTTTGAATTCATGATCCTATTTCAGTTCTTTCATGCACCCTTTTGCCAGGTCACTGACAGTGCACACGCATACTATTGCAAATTCTAAATGGGTTTACATCTAATATTAAGGGATAGTAACTTGTGTTTTCAATATTGTAACACAGCAGCAGCTCACTGATGTTACTGCAAATAACCTCTGTGTCACCCTCCCATTCTCATATTTCAGGTCCTTTTCATCTAAAAGAACCTTTTTTATGTATTTTGCATGAAACATTAACACAACATTTCTCTGTAGAATGTCTGTAATAGACTTTCACACATCACCCACATTAAAAATAAATTAAAGAAAAATGGTATATAAAATAAACTGTCTAAGCATTACTCAAGGTCACCAGGACAATACTAGCAGAAAAGAGCTAGCTCTATGAGGGGCCCCCTGAAAGGCTGTGGCCCTGGGCCATAGCCCACTTTACCCATGCCTTAAAACATCTCTGGCCAGGAGAAGGTTTGCAGCTCCAGGAATAGCACTCTGCTGGGACACATTGGAAGGTAAGCAAGCATTGGAAATGCAATAGTCCTCGCATTTGTTTGTGTTGCAGCTATTGGCATTGCAAATGGCAATGTTTTTTACTTATTTGTTATAGAGTGTATGCATGTGGTTTGTTGTGGAATCATGTGGGTTGGATTGAATTAGTTAGTTGTGTGGCTTGGAATTGTGTGGTGTGGAGTGAATTTGTGTATTGGAACTATGTGGAATGGGTGCTGTGGAATTATGTTGATAGTAATTATGTGGTATTAAGTGTCCTGGAATTATTTGGAGTGGGATTGTGTCAAGCTACATACAAAAACTTAAACTGCCCTCATGATATCTAGCACTCTTTGTTTTTAAAGAGAAAGCTTAGGTATTTGTCTGTGAAAAATCTGCCATAAACAATGTATTTACCTTTTCAAAACTATGGTGATGGAATTCCATTGCACGAGCAGCAGGAGGAGCAGGGGAGACGGGGCTTTAGCAAGACGCAATGCAGATAAGAGGAGGGACTTTGTCACACTGTAACAGGAGGAACCATGAAAGTACTATCATGGCCTACAACATTGTTCTCTTAGTGAAATCGCCTGGGCATCAACCAAGCAGCCTGGGGTGGAACTTTGGAAAGCAGTCCACCTAAAGGGGGCCAGCACACTCTGTGTGGCCAGCATTTCTGACTGGCACAGCAGAGAGCGAGTGGAAAGTGCTCTGACTCTAAGCTTGAACTAAATAGCAGAGCTATTCTGCTACTTTGGGTCTTGGAAACCAGGTTAAAGTTTCAGAGTCAGACTTTTCATCCAGCATGCATGGCACTGTTGGAAAAATCAGGGCAGTCTGAAAGTCAGTGACATGTTGGCAGCTGAACACCTAGTATAGTTGGGCCTGGGGAGGACACAGTGGATGCTGGGTACCAAACATGAGTTAGTGGAGATGCCAAGATGGACCAGTAAAGCTTGGCAGAGGCTGCCAGGAAAGGCTATCAGCTGAGTGCAGACCTAAAGTCCCAACACCCAAAGGGATGCCTGAAGGGGTATTTTGTAATGGGGTCACTTTGTAGCTGCTATGTCCATAGCTTCCTACTATCTCTTCAGGGAACAAGAGATACACCACCCATATGTCGCACTCTAAAACACGTCCTGTAATGTTGGGTCTTTACTGTTTGTTCTGTTTTTTGCGGCCCTTTCTTATTGTTTTCTCCTGCAGACCTGCTCATATTACTTCGGTAATGCTATTAGTTGCGACATTTGTTGTCTTTATTGCATTGTCCCCAGGGAGCTGGGGGTCTTGTTCCTTCTCCTGTTTGAAAATTAATAAAAGATTTAAACCTAAAACACGTCCTTTTAATGCAGGTAAATGTGAGGAGGAGAGTGGGGAGAAGGCTGAGATTGTCCCTGTGTCGTACCACAATTTATGCAGCCAGTCAAAGTAAGACGATAATGTATCTGTGCCCCATTTGGTTTTGATGACATGTTTAGCCCCACACAAAGCCAAATCCCATACTTATTGCTTTCCCTTTGTTAGAGTGTAGAGGGTGTGTTTGGGCATTGGTGTGGCTCAGTAGGACGTAGCGAGAAAGACAGGGTATATCTGTTGCAAACATTTCATTGATATCTTTCAGACGGCCTACCAGTAGCGTTTGAGTTTGGGACAGAACCAGAGGACACAAGTCAGTGTGTCTGTGTGGTCCAAGTTGCGTTAACAGCCATTAGGACTGTTGAGTTTCCATTTCATCTTATGGCTGGGGTGTAGTACCAATAGCGTGTAATCATAAGCATTGCTTCTTTTTCCGAGACACAGAATGAGGAGGTTTGCACTTTGTGGAGGATGTCAGTTCATTTCTTTATGATGAAGTGAAGGTCCAGATCAGCTTCCGAGCTGCGGGGCAAGAATAGTTGCACAATTCCCATGATTTGAATTGTGTACCCAGACCCACCTTATCTAGTATTTTCAACAGAAAAAGGCCTGTTCACTCGATTAAATGCAAGGTCTCTGTCAATTGCCAAGAGAAGTGCTGGGACGCACTCTACAGTGAACGTGTGTCTGTCTGTCAGTCTCTCAGACACCCTGGAAGACAATGCTGCACAGTTTTGAAGGTTATGTTTGTGACTGGTTTTCTTTGTCTTTATCAATTTAGAGAAATTTGGGGAAGACACCTTGGATTGTTTCTGCAGGACAGTAGGTTGAACAAAGAGGTAGGTCTTACTTTTGGGCTGATGATCGACAAGGCAGGATTTGGGGAGTTGGTAAGTTGGGTGTTGGCAGGAGATCCTTGAGTTGTTCTCTGAACAGTAGCAGGTTGAATGGGTTTTGATGCTCTAGGGCTGTTGTCAAACATTAAATGGATCAGACCTCTGCAGAGTATTTTAAAGTAAGTCATTGGGAATGTGGTGTGGGGTTGGAACATAGCTTATTTTTTGGGGTGATTTTGTCCTTGATCGATAGTGGTGCTTATCAGTAAATGGGTTTGTGAGGTAGTGGCGTGGATGTTGAAAAAGCAGGAAGAGCGAGTAGTTAGCATCCAGGAAATACAACAATGTACTGTTTAAATACATCTGTCCAAAAATGGCAACAGACAGTTGCATGTGTTAAAAACCTTAACCCTGCCTGGTATTTACAATTTATTATTAGAGTGTAAACACCAATGAATTAGCAAAATTAAAAGGCAGCATGGAGAGATTCCAAGATCAGGTTTACTAATGTCACAATGTCACAGGTGATGGAAAATGTTGATAAACGAACTCTGACCACAAGAAAATTGTACATCCCATTTAAGCCACTGCACTGACCTAATAGATGCACCTCATCTAATATACTCATTTTTACCTTTTCCTATGTTGGAATATGCCTGGGGGGTTTTGGAAGCTGTGTCAATGTGGATGTCTCTGGGTATGAGGTATTGAACTGGTGGGGGATCTTTTTCATGTTTGCATAAGAGTCCACAACAACATAGCTATGTCACTATACAGAATACAATGAGAATGCTGTATGCGTGATAAGGGAAGTGAAGGGGTTTGACCAAGGCTATTATACATGGTCCAAAATAAAAAGTGCTTGTGGTGGGTCAGAGGTAAGAATGTGTGCCCCACTCCAGCAAAATCCTCTCCTCCATCAGTGGCCTTTTTATATGTGTGTGGGTATGTGTTTGTGTTGTGTGTGCATGTAGATGGAGAGAGAGAGAGAGAGAAGAAAAGAAAGAGAGAGAGAGAGAGAGAGAGAAAGATTCAAACAATGTAATCAAACAGCACTGATTTGCTACAAAAGGTAGTTGGACAATTTAATGTGTGGGGCAAGGTGCAGGGTCTGTTTTTTCTGTGTCGTCACCCAATACATTAATCAGCTGTGGTGGAGGGCACTACGGACTCCAGGACAAATAGCACTGTGGAACATGCACCATCTGGCCTCTATAGAGACACCAGTGAAGACTCTGGAGTAAACAAATACAACATTTGAGGCTAGGGGTTTTGGGAGAGTATGAGAAAGAAGAAGGGCTATCAGGTCTGTACAGGATTGATAAAGAGCATAAGAATGCACTGGAAGCGCTAATCAAGGGACCCAGTGAGAAAGTATGTAGGAAAGAAATCACAAGGTGCTATAGGGACAAGGTCAGCTTGGGTATAAAAGAAGAAAAGAGAGGTAGGGAATGGAGAGGGTGAGAAACTGGACGAAGGGAATACAAAGCAGATAGCATAAAAAGAGCAGAGAAAGGGAGAAAAATACTGCACAGGAGATAGGAAAAGCATAGTGGAATGATTTTGATGGGATGGGAGAGAAAAAGCTGGAGATAAAAGTGATAGAGAATAGAAAGAAACAGGCTGGGATGAGAATGAAGAAAAGATAGGATGCTCAGAAATAATGGAATGGAAGAGATAGAAAGTAAGAGGGAGGAAGGAGGTGAGAAAGAGAAGGAGCAGTGGATGAACTTTTGGTAAAACCGAACGAAGAGTGGGCCCAACGTTGCATATCCTGACAGGAGTCTGCATCAGGAAACCCACCTAAAATAGGACAAACTTCCCCTGCGTACTGATGGCAGGGACCCTCTAGTGGATAGACCACCACCTATGACTGCTGACAGACTAAGCCCAACTGTTAAGTCCACCATCCAGGGTTACGTATAACGACCCTATTGGTACCAGTGGAGAATCAATAGCCCCTGCAGTGTGGCAGGTGGCTGGCCTGAGAGATCTTGAGTGGCGCAGAGAAGGGGGGGCCCCATCCATGTACTTTGCAGGGGGGCCCCCTCAAGCTTCGTTACGCCCCTGCAGAAACCACTCCCTTTGCGGATGGAGGGAGAAACAGGCAGTGGAGGAGGGGGGGCACATACTCACAATCATCATACAAGAGCTGGTGATATCATGCACCTAGACAGGCTCCCAGAGACTGTACTGCCCAATAAGGAAATAAAGTATCCTCACTTTGCCATACTTACCTGTCTCTCTGTCATGAGCATAGCATAACTGGTGACGAAGAGGATACATCCTCCTGCGATGACTGAAGTGTGCCATCAGCAGTGAGTCACCACACAGTCATGTCAGTGAGTAGATGAGTTGCTGGATAACTTTGTGATACGACTGTAAAAGTTAGTTACCTACTGAGAATTTGACAAATTCAACGATTAAGAAGCGATTCACCTATGAATCATTGAAGTTTTATTCCTGGGTGGCGTTCTGCATGAAAAAAACCTAAAGGAAAAACACACACTGAACAAAATACTGACCTTGACAAGACCGGAAGCAAGCTAGGCAAACCACAATATAAACATGAAACATTTCAGAACCGGGACATTGGAACAACACAGCCAATGACGGGAGGAGAACCTCAAGACCGCCTGACCCCAATAATGACAAGAGTGAAAAAGCCTGCTATTTTTATGGCCTATTATACTTGCATGCTGGAGCTTGCCCAGTAATGGGATAAAAGTGTTGGAAGTGTAACAGCGATAACTACTTCGCAATTGTGTGCAAACTGGGTCATCCAATAACAGAAAGTGAACACATTAAATGACAGAAGGTCAAGAACACTTGGGATTTCAGACAGATGGGTGGTTAAAGTCATGCCTCTTCCACTGAATCATCACAGAAAGGGACAGGTGCACAGCACCTGTGCCTCGTGACAGAGACCACAACACCAAGCAAGCAACAAGAAACATGTTCAAATACCAGAGAAAGAAAACATCAAAAAAGAATATGTTAATTACCCTCCAAGTGGAAAAACAGGAGGCCACATTTATACCTGACAGTGGAGTCGCTTGTAACATAATATGTGCATTGTAGTATGACAACATGGCAAACAAATGACAATTGACACCGTCCACTGTTGATATCTTCAACTGGGGAGCAAGACACCATGGCACACATGAGTACATTTTGGGAGACTATAATGTACAACAAGAAAGCCTTTGAGAAGAAGTGCATGTCCTAAGATACAAAGTGTTGGTGCCATGCCTCCTCAGTAACATCACTGCCTAACAGATGGAATTCATTGCTATGACGTACAATGTATTGGCTCGCCACCGCATTGTGGGAGGGGCATCCAGCATTATTTTGAGGACTTCGAAAATTAAAAGCTATGCAAATCATTCTCTGCATTGCTGATTGCCAGTACATCTACAATTCCAAGTAGAAAGGGAACTAAAAAGGCTACTAGAGAAGCACATAATTGAACAGGCCAATGGTCCCATTCCATGGGTATCTCTCACAATAACAATACCTAACAAAAAGATGGAGAAAGTATATATCTGATTAAGCTTGTGGGTGCCAAACTTGGCCATCAAAAGAGAGCATCCTGCTGACTCACATCTCAATGACATAATGTTCTGCTTAAATGGAGTGTGCATATTCTCGAAATTACACCTAGCAAGTATATTATCAGCTCAAACTGTATCCATAGTCTTGTCACATTTCCACATTTTCTACACTTTTTTTATACATGTGCCGCAGCTTCAGGATATCATCAGTGGCATACAAATTTCAAGAAAGTGTGAGAAGAGTCATAAGAATTGTAAAGAATTGCCTTAACTTCTAGTTTCATGGCTGTAGTCATCAAACTTTGCTCCTGCGTTGGCTAACTAGACTTCATTGCTTCTGCTCCTGTAGCCTGTTTCAGTCCACCCTGGCCTCTGCCTGCCTCATGGAGATTTAAAACACAGGCATTCACAGAAAGTCCCACATGACCGGCCTGTGGCTTCTGCCATTCTTTTGGGAACTTAAGACTATTCTGACAAATTATTTCTCCACGGATGTCTGCTGAGGAGTTGTTATGCTTCTTAGTGCCTGCTAATATGGTCTTGTGCTCATGATAGATGTTAGAGCCCTGATAATGATCCTGGTGTTTGCTAAGGATCTAATCCCCGTCAACTGATTATTCGGCATACCCACTTCTGAATATGTAATTTGTTATGATGCGCTCTGTTTTGCTTGGTATTTGAACACACAAGATGATCACGATTTTCACGTGCGTGTTTCACTTATGAATTAGCACCAAGCAATTTTTTTTTGAGGGGGGGAGAGTTTTATATAGTGCAAACTTGACCTAAAGGTATCAGAGCGCTTTACATGAGCACCAGTTGCTCTGTACAGGCACTCACTGTGCTATTTCTGTAACTTTAGTTGTTTAATTGACCATCTGACATTCTAGTGTTTGGTCACGCAAAGGAAAAACATGATAAGGCATTGCAGGATACATGCATCGGTCTGGAAGAAGCTATACTAACACTAAATGCTGAATAGTGTGAGTTAGAGGAGGAAAAACTCATTTTTTTGGACATATCTTTTTTAATAAGGTGATGCAACCAAGGTTGAGGCACTCAACAGAACCTAAGTCCCAATTGACATCACTGACTTAAGATTGCTCCATGAACTGGTAAGCTAATGCTCAAAATAAGTAAAAGACTTTGACATTATATAAGGTTAACCGTTTATCTGGCCAGCATAATGTGAAAGGGTCTTCCAAAGGATCAAAGAGGATCTGACCACCTAGCCTACATCACACCCAAATTGTGCACCAACAAGAATGTCAATGCAAGTCCAATAGGATTCGGGGAAAATGAGGCTCAATATAAATCAAGTTGTGTCTCCCCAATGTGGATTTCTATATATGAAAGCAGAAGCCTCACAGAAGTAGAGAACACATATTCACAATCTGGTTAAGAAAGCGTGGTTATAGTATGGGCCTGACAGTACTATCATATGTTTCGATATGGGAAACCCTTTTAAATTGTAATAGACTATTTGGCTCTGTAACATTATACAGGAACCAGAAGTTAAAGATTCCATTGAAGATTCAAAGTTGGGGAATGCAATTAATGGACTATGACATCAAAATCATTCACAACACCCTCTTCCGCATGGAAGTACTATGACAACCTTAGCAGAATGATATATCAACTTGATGCTCCAACAATCCATCCCTGCTCAAATTTTGGTGAAAGAACTGGTTTACAATGCATACGGACATCACACTTGGAGAATTAAAAGACATTATGAAACAACAATGTTGGAGACATGTTGTTGAACCTGCCCATTTTTGCAGGGTTATCACCAAACCTTTTGCCTTCTTCCTCTTATTTTTTCTGACCTGTTTGTGTTGGTGTGAGCACTCTGCGCACTTTACCACTGCTAACCCAGAGCTTAAGTGTATTTGATCTCTGTGTAAATTGTATTGGTGATTGGTTTATCCATGATTGGCATATCTGATTTACTAGTGAGTCCCTAGTAAAGATCACCAAGTGTGCCAAGGGCTGGTAAATCAAATGCTACTGGTGGGCTTGCAGCACTGCTTGTGCCACCCACATGAGTAGCCTTGCAAACATGTCTCAGACCTGCCGCCGCAGTGTCTGATTGTGCAGTTTTAACAAGCCAATTCAACCTGGCAAGTGCACCCACTTTCCAAGACCAACCCTTCCCTTTTATTACATGAAAGGCACAACTATGGTAGGCCTAAGGTTGCCCCATAGGCAGGGTGCAATGTATTTAAAAGGTATGGCATGTACTGGTGTGTTTTACATGTCCTAATAGTGAAATACTGCTAATGTTGTTTTTCCCTATGCAAGGACTATCTCTGCCATAGGATAGCATGGGGATTGCCTTGAACTGTATGTTAAGTGTAACTTCCCATTGGGTGCTGATAGTGATTTGGAGTTTGGGAGTCTATGAACCCACGATTTAAAAATACATCTTTTAGTGCAGTTAGTTTTTAAATTGTGTGTTTGAAAAGGCCACTTTTGGAAAGTTAGAATTTTCTTGCTTAACCATTCCAAACCTCTGCCTGTCTGTAGAATTCATGTCTGGGTGAGGATGACAGTTGAACTCTTGTGTATTCACTGTAGACATTCACACAAAAGTAGCTGAGGCATACCTTGCATTTCCTGATGGGCCATCATGGTGGGAGGAGTTGGCACTGACATCCAAATAGGGCTGCACCTGTCCTCATACAAAGCTGTCTCCATCCCCCATTAGTGTCTCTGGAGCCAGGTCAGGGAAAGGCAGGGTCTTGTGCACAACAAAGACTTTGGGGTATAAGTAGTGGACCTCTGACACTCTCAAATCAGATCACTTCTGGACTGAGGACATTCTACGAGGAAGAAGAGCTGGATGCTGTGGGAGGGACTGCCACTCTGCCTGGTGCTTTGTTGTGTTAGCCTGCTACCTGCTGCTTCTGTCCTGGGAGTGAACAGACTGGACTTTGCTTTCTGTATCCTGTTTTCCAAGGTTCTCCAAGGGCTTGTGTGTGCTTGCCTGCTTTTAAGAATTCTCAGGGCCATCAAAGACTTCACCTACCAGTGCCTGGGCTATTCTGCTGAAACTCCTGACTTGCCAAGTGATGTCATCCAAAGTACTCTGTGCTAAAAGAAACACACCCATATATTTTCATGGACTGAAATTATTTCACCTTTGAAAAGTGAAAGCTTTACTTGTGTACGTTGGATTTTTGTCATTTTGGTCTTGTTTTATTCAGATAAATATTGCCTATTTTGCTAAACTGTTGTGGAGTCATTTTGTAGTGTTTTCACTGTGTTACTGGGTGTGTATGTACAGATGCTTTACACATTGCCTCTGAGACAGGCCTTTTGCTCATGGCAAGCTACCAAGGGGGTGAGCAGGGGATATCTTAGCTGTGTGCAGGGGCGGTGTCTCCATTAGGGCTCTGGGGCTGCGCCCCTCTGAAAATTCAAACACATTTACATAAAAAACTATAAGATAGATCGATTTATTTAGAGATATGATCAGATCTCTAAATTAATTGATGTATTTAAGTCTGGGTTGTCTGTTTCAGGCTGCCTGCCCTGCCTCGCTCTGAAACAGGAGACGGAAGACAGGCAGTAAATCAGCTTTCTTAATGTGACGCACAACGTAGGGCTTTCTGTTTTAAAGCCCTTCATTGCCATTAGGGTCTCAGGTTGTATGCACACTGTAGGTCAGTGACGCAATAAGCGTCATGGATTCGGGTGTACTAGACGTCATGCCTGCGTGATTTCAGATGTCCGTCATTCAAAGGTGTAGATCCCACCCTTTCATCATAAGTGAAAGTGGATACAAGCACTTCTGATCCGGTGCCTTGTTCTCAGTAATGGTAAGTGATTGCAAGATAATACTGTGTTCTGTGTATTGTGCAGAGACCCCTCATCACTCTAACCTCCCCCACTGTGACACCCCAGGCACTTGCTGCACATTGTTTGCTCCTTTAGGAGTGGAGCTGCAGCATTTCATTAGTATTAAAAACGTGAGGGTATGAATTTTAGCGATTTAGTTCCTCTTTTATTTTACAATCTTTACTTAAACTTGCATTCCCCATGAGTTAGCTATTTTATAATGTTATTGTTTATCTGTATTTTTTTCTGTGCATACTTTAAAGCTTGAGCCATACCAGGTGTATATGAGGGGCATTGATTGAGTGCTCAGGCGCTAAGGCTAAAACCAACAAAGTGCCTGTCAGTGGGTTTGCCTCTCTTTAGAGCACACAGAACAATGTTTGTGTATTCCATTTGCAACTGAAATTCTGTGGATATGTGTGTGAAGGGGGGTACACTGTTGTCAAAATATTTGCAAGGCAAGAGTAAGAGAAATTAAAGTGATTACATTTGAGGGAGTGCAGTGCATGTTTGGGACAGTGAAATGAGAGAGATGCGAGGAAGGGCATTTGGGGAAGAGTCAAAAGAGGATGCTGAAGAGGAAAGAGAGGGACTTGAAGATGTGCAGATGGACAAGATACGCAGAGAGAAAGAGGATACATATCTGACATAAAGCACACATAATTGAAGGCCAAAACTCCTTCCACATGCCTCAATGCTATTTAATCCACAGACTCACTATTTCAGAATTTCAACATTTCCAATGCTAATTATTTATAAGAAAGCATTGTTGTTACTCATTTATCTTAAACAGCTAATACCCAGTGACAAAGCCAATCACACTGACAGGCTTTAGGCGTATGTCAGTTGCTGTGCCATTTATCTGGATAAAATTAAATCTCAGAGAGAAACCAAAATACTGCTCTGATTGCACACTATGGTAATCACAGAAATGTATTTGGCATGCTCCTTTATGACTGGTTACAGCTAGCATCTGTGGGTGCTTCTCAAAGTCTGTTTAGAGCCTATATTTCCAAAGTTAATGCTGCATGCAGTGCAAGACATTGGGCAAGCATACATTTTAAAGTGCTAAATTTGTCATTCAGAACAATTTACACATTACAGAAACTGTTAAACAAAGGAATGCACGAAGATATGGGGCAATTTCTAATGCCTTTAATATTTCAAGACTATACGTTCCCACTGCTTAATAAGCATTGCTTTATTGCTACTTTCATTTGCTTTAAAATGCACCATTTGCCAATCTGTTTTCCATTTCTATCTCAGGAGAGGTACTTCCCCTGGGCCCCAGATTTTTCCATAAAACTTGTTTACATCGCTTGCTATATAAAAATCATGCCCAACATTTACTCCTCACCACTTTCAAATGTTACCAGCCGCCACTGGCTGTGTGACACCCTTGCCCTGACTATAGTGAGGGTCCCTACTTGGACAAGGTGCAAATCACTGCCTACTAAAGACCCCAATTCTAACACATGTCAACAACAACAGCCTGCACACCAAAGTAATTGATAAAGAGTAGGAAGTGATAAAGAGTAAGTGCTACCATTCAAGAATGTGCAGGAAGAAACATCAGAAACTGAATAAGAAATACTTCTATGTGGTACACAAATACTAACACCAAAGTCGCTATGGCACAGAACAGTCAACATAGCTCATTAAAACCATAGGGGAATAAGAGCGACTACATAGAGATAAAGTCTGGTACCAAGACTGATCAACCTCGCAGAGGAGACCATTTGAACATGCCACCAGTTCCAAAGTACAGGGTTGCTGCCAAAGTCAGAACAGCCTAAAAAACCGGAGGATCCCCTTATGACGGATGTCAGGGAGGGGGAGTTAAACATGTATCAAGAAAATCCCTGTGGTACGTGGCAGCCTATAATTGCTGAGGGAACACAATCCCTGGGGGGGTTCTGCACAATTAAAGAGGTGACCTAACCGACAATCCACTATATGCAAGCAACAGAGATGCACTATAACTAAATAATGGGCGCATACAAGTAAATAAAATTAATTTCGAAATTTATTCAAACCTCCCATCTGGGTTACAATCTAAAAATGTACTTAAAATCAACTAAAAAACCTTTTCTGAAAGGTATTTCATACAGTTATTTACAGTAAAATTTCCAAAAAAGTCGACGTGGCGTTTCGGTGTCTTTCAGTCTTTACACCTTCATCAGGACAAACACAAATATTTTGGAGAATCTATAAATTAAACAACAGAAATTTAGTGCCATTCTATGTCTCTCTTTTTATTACAACACAGCTTGCTCAATTTATATAAGTCTATTCACATCCCCTTCAGGCTATCTGTCACCATTTACAGAGCCAACCTGTCACCTGTGCAGTTTTCTCGTTCCCCACAATTCTGCATATTTCCACTCTATTGCGATTCGTGAAAAGAGTTCAATTACCTGTATTTTCGCTACAGACTGAAGTTTCTCAATTTCTTCAAGTCTTTTATCTAGACGTGGACTTTATTATGATGATTGTACCACGTTAAGAAGCTACAAGAAGTATAAAAGGATGTATTATAACAACAGAGTCCTGTGTTTGCTCTAATGACAAATCTCAATTCATTATATGTTAATGACTTAAGTATTCTCGATGGACCGATTACCTTATGTTTTAAGCCTCATCGTTTTCTTATTGCACGGAGGAACCACCGGTTCTTGATAGAAAGGATCTCTAAGGTCAGGATATTTTTATTACCCTATGTGGATAAAGGAACACATAACTTCCCTCAGTTCACTTAAAAGAACAAAGAGGGAGGGAAGAGAAGGAAAAGGGGGGAGGGTTATAGAAAAAGTGAAGAAAAAAAGGGGGAAGAAAGAAAAGAAAAAAAGGACGGGGGCGGGGGAGGTGGAAGAAGGGGGGCTTTATTAGGGGGGGGAGGATACTTATAGTCTCTCCAAACAATACTCACCAACCCGGGATTGATTAGGTGTGGCGGTGTGCTCTTTCAAATGTGCACCTCCACGAACAGCGACAGATGTCCGACCTCCCAGATGCAGTATAGTCGGCGTTGGTAGATAACGTCTATAGACTACTAGATACTGGGAAACTTCTGTTAGTGGCCATTGAGTACTCTTTGCAGTAGCATGTTACTTTTCCCAAAAAGGTCTAGCCACATGTTACCTTTACCACACAGTCTTTACCATTGAGGTAAGCACCACGCAAGCCATTTTCAGGTACTTTTCACTGGAATGTTTTGAGGTGATCTGTCAAGCTGCCAAAAAAAACCAAAAAAGGGTGTCCCAAAATGTTGTTTTCTAATGTTAATTTCTATAAGACATTTTGGGAAGCAATACAGAAAAAAGCAACTGGACAGAACTACACCAACTTGGCATAGAGTTGGAACTTTTCTCACAAATCATGATTCTCATAATTTTTTATAAATTCTTTTAGGTGTTTTCGAGAAATCTGCATTTAAAGAGGAGCTTTGGGAGGCCATGACGGGGTTGAAATTATACAGATATCCAGACCGTTGATTTTTCAGAAGTCCAGTGGTATTGTAGATTTAAAAAATAAGGGCCTCTGATTGGCTGAGAGAGCATTTTCTCCTGTCAACCTATACAATAATGTGGAACTGGTCCTGTGGTGCCAAGCAATCTGATTGGCTGGCCACAACTTCAAGGGAGACGTTGCAGCTGCAATTACAGGACATGAAGACCCAGTCCTTGTGTCCTGAAGTAAGCATCAAAAAACATATAAGTGTGCAGGGTAGAGATATCCTGAACTATTGGCACTTGTAGTAGGGACACACAGTGGGACTCCCCCAAGGGCCACTTGTCTAAGTGGGACACCCCTAGAGTCAATATTATTTTACAGTGCCTCAAAGCCTTCTGCAAAATTCTGGAAATATACATCCACACCTTATAAACATCTTTATTACATAGAATTTGTGTATACCACTGTATTTCAACTGTTTAACATGAGCATATGGCCAAAGAGCCACTGGTGGATAATCTATAGTCAACAGTCGGTTTAGCCTTTCTCATAGATTTTTGGGAACAGGCTTTGGCTTTAAACCAGAATCTACTTTCACTCATTACTCTACAATCTCCAGCAGGTGCGCTCAGCCTTTACCTTGTTTAACTTGGAGCACTTTTTCCAGCCAAAACTTTAGTGATTTGTAAACGGTACACCATTCAACTTTCAACATGGATAATTACAATTGCCTCAAAGGCTTACTGTATTTCCGTGCTATTGATCCACACATGCAGACTCAGTAGTGTTATGGTGCTAATGACTATGTTTTCTCAGTGATGTCGTTTAAGATGTTATTAACGATATACTGTAACAGGCCATGAGTGATGTAGTGTGTGAGGTCATAAGCAAGGCATGCTCTGTTTCCTTCTTTCTTTTTCTCTCTCTCTCTGTCCCTCTTGCATCTGCATTCCGGGTCTATCTCACTTCCTATTTGTGATCCTCCCATCACAAGAAGCTGGGAACTTGCACTGCTGCTGGACACCCTGCACCATTTCCTGTGAGAAAGGGGGCTGGACAGGAAGTGGTGAGGGTAGGAAAACACATGCGTGCAGCAGAGAAGAGCTTGGAACACATCTACCTAGAAAGGATCAAAGTGAGTCTAGTTACATGCTTTATGACTGAAGGGCAATGAGTGTAGAAAACATTTTAGGACAAAATCTTCCAGAGAAATGGGAAGGAGCACACGAAATCAGTGGATCATGAAGGAGAAACGGAGAAGAGAGCAACAAAAGTCATGAGTCATCAACGACACAACAGAAAAGGTAAAAAAAAGTCTGTGGCTAGTAGGAAGTTGGATATAAACAAGAAGAGACAAGGGGGAGAGGTGAAGATATAATATTAATAATGTGCCATATAATAAGAGAAATGAGTTCAAAAGATATGTGGAATACCCGCTGAGAGTTATAATCACTAAGCAACAAATAATGGCGAAAACAGAATGAGCAATTCTGGGCAGAGACAGTATTACTTAAGACAGAAACTCGGAGAAAGGGAGTACGTCTAAGCAAAGTAAAATGGTCTTTATAAAAGATGAAACAGCCTTTCTCCTTCATTGCACCAAATAAAAAGTTGCAAGAAGGCACTGTTTCAAACTTTTTACAACGAAAATCACATATGGTTTTCATGCGGTCCTGGCTTGCAGGTCTATTTTTCGCCAGCAGTGCCTTTGAAGAGGCACGGACTGCTTTCCCCGCCTATTGCCTGGAGAGTCGTGTGTTGCAGACACCGTAGAAGGCTCGCAGAATCTGTGCTTCATATTATTCAGACTATAAATTCAAAAAAGCAGTGAGTTGGCCCACACAAATTAAGAAATCACGCAAATACATACTACGGATGGCACAGTCGTGTTTTTTGAAAGATGAAAAAACTAGAAACATATATAGACAAACATAGTGCCCACACCATCAGGCTTACTTCGCCCTGCATGCATAACTTACATACCAAAGAAACCATGAGACATATTTGTGGGAAAGCAGTGGTGCAGGTTTATTTCGTACAACACAGGTACTGGTAGGTGGGTCATCTTACAGGCGATCCAAAGCGGCAGCCTCTCGCTGACCCGCATGCCCAAGGAGCCATCTTGCACGGCGAGTCGATGCTCAGACGGTGCAGTACATTCACTTTATTTTGTTAGACTCCCGCCCCCCCTGTCAGGGCGGAAGATGAGGCACCCCCCCGGTCGGTTCAGGCCCCCCGCAGAGCAGCCACGGCGCGGGAGAGAAGGCCGAGCCACGCTGCTGGCCAAGGATATACTTGGGAAGCGCCCTCCCCCGTCCACAATGAGCCCTCCCCATTGGCTGTTGTCCGGGGGGGGCGGCACCAGGGGCGCGCTGCTGGCTGCGCTCGCCAGATGTGTGGTACTAGGGCGCTGTCCCCCCATACTCCCCTTCGTGTCGTGGTGCCAGCGGCATATATATGAAGTGGGGAAAGGATTCCTTAACGATCTGTCTGTGAATAGGCGACATAACAGAATTTTCATGTGCTTGGGGAAGCCTCCAAAATCCAATAGTAATGTTTATGTGGCTAGTTAATGGCTACATCAACATCGTTTAATATGTAGATCATCATACAGAGACATGCCTCGGTTCTAAAATACGATCATCCGCACTAACATGTGAAAACTGGGATCCACTCTTCTTTCAATAATGGAGACCAGTTCTGTGTGCACGGTCATTTGACTTACTGCAGGAAAAGTAAAAAAAAATATTACACACAGAATGTGGAACTTAAAACTCTTTCTGAAGAAATCTTCTAAGTTCTATAACTCCCACTTGTTTGTCCTGCTTCTGCTTCTGGGAAAGGAGCCTCGTGTCTCACTGTCTCCGTCTCTCTGCCTCTGTCACTCAATCTCACTCTTCATGAAAAAACTAGCATTCGTCCGGTGTATATCCAGGACCACTGAAACTATGCAATGGTGGAGGGCCAAATTATGCGGCAGGTTTGAGAAAATTGTGCGGCAAGAAAAGTAAAAAATATGGGGCATAATGCAGCACATTTTGTGATATTATTACTTCATTATGTTGTCATTTTTACACCTGCTAATAGTGTCTGGGAATAGAGTACACCAAAGTATTAACAATTTAACACCCAAATACAAGAATGAGCAGCTGAAAGATGACCAGTTGAACTTTGCGAAAAGCGTTCCGGTGTGCAGGGTTATAAATATGCATAATTTGTCGTAGCCACAGAATCGCATACTTCCAGTGGCCCTGCCTATAGCTGACAGCCAAAGCATAGTTGAAACAAAGCAAATAAATAAATCCCTCCTAAATATCTGAAGGATGAGAATCTGATCTCCGAAAGTGTATATGATCGATAACAGTGCTTGTAATAAACACGTTTTACTTTGTGTAAAAGGTATTTTACAGCACCTGCAAATGTGTCTAAGATACATTAGTTTCCCCATCCGAAGAATGGTGGAGCGTAGCACACTATGGGGGATATTCTCAAGAACGTGTGATAACCATCGTAAAATTAACTTAACACAACTTCCAACATTGCAGTCTATCGCGGGAAAACAAATCTGTGTTAACCCAGTATTCACAACACGGAGGTACAATGCGATAGGCCCACGACAACATGTTAAATGTCCGCGATAAAGACAATACGACGCCACAAATATGCAAAACAACTACACAAAAAACGTTGCGATGAGGCTAACAGCGATACAAAAAGCTGCAAAAACCGGCGACAGGCCTGCAAATCCCATGCGTCAGGTGAGAAAATGCACAATAAAAGTAACAAAAGTACACACCAAAAACAATTCACACTGCGTAGCACCATGGATGCACCCGGACCCAGTGCAGAGGACAACCCGAACCCCACAAGCCCCAGAGACCACCAGCAAGGAACCTCAGGATCGGGGAAGGCCAAGGAGAAGAGGAAGAGGAAGACCGGGTGCAGTCCGCAGCAAAACCAGGTCACCGTCACAGAGGTGACAGTGCACTGCCATCTACTGACCCACAATGAGACTAACGTGAATGTAGTCGGAGTGACGAGGAGGGCAAGAGGCGCTGGCATGATGTGAAAAACCACACTAAGCACAATCCCGCTGCCAACAGGAAGGCAGCAACGGCGAAAGGAGGTGGGAGTCCTGCACCACAGGAGGAGCTGGAGGAAGTGAAGGCTATAGTCATCAGGGTGGAGACGGTGCAAGGAGGTGGGATCACGGACACAGCTCGAGAGGACCTGAAACAACGTCAACATGGTGAGCAACGACCAGGGACTGGGGGGACAGGGGGCGATGGGCACAATGACACACATGCACAACAATGTGTAGCACACTGCACACCCACAATGACCATGGATCATGTGCCTGATCCCAGTGGCACACTGCAGCACACACACATAGCAATCACAGCACATTCCACAACAAAGTGCAACACCAACACTGCAGAACAGCTGGACACAACTGGGTCCGCTCAAGCGCAGAAACAGGTAGTATCAGACTACAGGAGGTAGCCCATAAACCACATGGAGACTGGGTCAATAATTGGTAACATACAAGAGTATCTCGAAAAAGGGTATCATTCAACGTACAAGTACATGTGGCACAGTAAATTGCATTGGATTGAATCCGAAGGAGGAGAAAGCCTGAGAGACATTTTCCATAAAGATACTGTGCACAACCCTGAGCACAACCCTGAATGTTTACACTGCATATCAAATATCACGTAACCTGGTCCTGATGATGGCATAACACAACTACAGGCCGAAACGCCATTGACTCCCGCAGCGAAAAGCTTAGCGCTTCCACCAAACGAATACCCTATTTAAATCATTATACATTTGTAACAATTGCTGTTGGGATTTTCCAAATGTAAAGAAATTGTTTTAACTTTACATGCCTTTTTGCACCCACCCCAAATCACTGTATATACCACATCACGTGTCACTTGCGCCGTCACTCAGACCCAACGAGCACTTGTGCACAGTATCTTTATGGTTACATGTCATTTAATGTACCGCAGTGCTATCGCCTCATGTGCCTGTACATATGAATATCAACATATGCCCATCATGTTCTTTGATTGAAACACCAATCACCTTCATAAGAAAAATGTCTCCCTTGCTTTCTCCTCCTTCTGATTCAATCCAATGCAATTAACTGTGCCACACGTACGTTAAATGATAGCCTTGTTCGAGATACTGTTGTATGTTACCAAGCGCAGAAACAGGCCAAACACATCGAACAGAGCAAGAAACTGTCAAATTCATATGTACGTTTACAATCTCACATCCGTCACATAGTCCAAAAGTTCACTGTCCCGCATCAAATTGCCAGCACCTCCCAAACAGTCACAATGTACATTGTCATACAGTCTGCATGTCAACAAGAATAATGCGGCAACATACATGTCAACACAATGTCAACATGCATCTCCCCTTCACATTGCAGAGGGTCAAGCAGCACCTCCAGCAGACCAGATCAGACAACCCATCTGTGATGCTGGAGAGGCCCACCACACCTTCGACACCAACGCCCTACAACAGCTCATGGACATCCCAGGCAACCCACCACCAGGGTAACCAAGCTACCTAGAGGAGAACACAGCTCCTGCACAGACCACACAGCAGGAAGCATCCGCCAGCACGGCTGGCCCTGAAAACTTCACCCAGCCACACATGGCATTCCAATGCCAGGTGTCAGAATGCCAAAAGGAGTTGGCCAAATAGGTGAAGATGGGGTCAGAGCTCATGGAAGCCAAACTACATTACATACGGGGTGTCTAAATCCCATCTGGGCAAACCTGCATCCCAAATAGGAGACCCACGCTGCGACAGAGACACATGCATTTGCACATTTCCTGTACTGAACCAAGCACAGAGCCCCGGAATTACCATTCACACACCCACGCTGGACCACGATATGACGGTCCAGTACACTTCCCTTACGCATTGAGTGGCTGACGACAAAGCTACATGTCCAAGCACTAACACGCTGCCTGCGATGACATGGCTGCATCCGCTGTATACAACACAATGCAATGTTGTAGGGCCCGGGGACCTCATGCACACATCATGACCACATGGACCAACGTAGATTGTTTGTGGAACTGGCGACAGGCACGTGCGCCAGGCCCCTTTATTGGCAGAGTCACATGTACAGTGATGCCTGTGCTGGATGTATATGGGTGAGTGTAAGCCAGCCCTCACGGAGTGGATGGTGCTGGCAACAAATACAACAGTGAACACTATTAA
Source organism: Lissotriton helveticus (assembly GCF_964261635.1). Classification (NCBI taxonomy): domain Eukaryota; kingdom Metazoa; phylum Chordata; class Amphibia; order Caudata; family Salamandridae; genus Lissotriton; species Lissotriton helveticus. The sequence goes on along the minus strand of NC_136059.1, from coordinate 2,061,594,862 downwards.
GATGGAAATAGTAATCACCAGCATTACAGAGACAACAGTGGTGCATTATGGTGGTAGCCGGAACACTTACAGAGGTCACCCAATGAGCACACAGAAGTGTCAGTGAGTTGCAGTGCACTGAGTTTGGGGTACCAGAGCTGAGCGCGCTCTTGTGAACAAAATGTCCAGGATTAGGTCTCTTCGGGATATTCCTGCTGCAGCTGCAGTGGGGGGTCACACCTGCATCGTCTTACTCATCATCGTCCCAGGTCTCCCACACTGCCTAAGGTGACATTGCTGCGTGAGCACGCCACAAAACATAACCTAAACAGAAATGGACGATGACTCATGGTGCACTGAGTTAATGGCACCTGAAGTGCTGAGCAGGGTATCAGGCAGATGTTGGCATCCACGACAGGTGTGAGCAACTCCATTAGTCTGCCAGTACCACTGTTATGACTATGGCAGATTGTAGTTGGAGGTAGTCTTGGCGATGGTGGCGTGTGCCTCCTGCGGTGATGCGACGTCTGGCCGGGCATGTCTCAATTTGATGTGTGAGCCCTGGGTGACCGCAGTTGAGGCCGGAGGCAGCGGGCAGCACAGGGTCACAGACACATGGCGTTGACAACCCCAAGGCCATCGTCTCAGAAGCTAACCGATATTCTATCAGATAGGGTCCCAAACTGGAGCTGCACAGAGTTAGTGGCCCCGGATGCACAGCGGCTGGCACAGGCACACCGCCACGGGATGATGACTTGTGGTCCACTGAGGTAGGGCCACGCGGACTGAGCGGGTCCCCGGCGATGTCCAAGGGGAATGTGGCAGAGGGATGCGGCGGACAGTGGAAGGTGTCTTCCAGGGCATGATGCAGAGGGCAGTAGCCATCCGGAAGCAGCTAATGGCGGAGTGGAATGCTACAACCTTGTTCTTACCACCAATGCAGTATCAGCTACATGAGGATGAAGACAACCCCCTAGTCCATAGACTGAGACCCCACCAAAGTTCAACCAGAGAGTGTCCATGAATGCCGGGGAACAGACTTAGTGGCACCGGGGCTGAGAGGGGATGCAGTCTGCGATGATGCCGGTACAAGGATATGGACTCCGCCATGGCTAAATCAAGACTCAGTCCCAAATGTGTGACCTACTCGACCAAAGTGTAGGCCGGAGGCAGCGGTCAGCAGTAGCCCACAGCCATGTGTTGTAGGCTCAAAATGCACAGAATCAATGACACCAGGGCAGTTGTTGGTAGTGTTCGATCTCCTCCATAACAATGATCCTTTTTTCATCCTGACAGCAACGCATCATCCTCTTACACCTCTCCTTGCTTACAATGATAAGTACTCCGCCATTGAAAAATCGATGCTAAGTTCCAATTGTGTGTCCTACCCGAGCGCTGTGTGGCCCAAGGTCAGTAGTCCACGTGGGCCCACAGACACTCGTGGTTGTAATGCTATGCACAGACTTGGTGGCACCACATCGAAGGGAGTATAGTGACAAAAAAAAGCTTGAAAAGCGCTTCGCTGGTTTTGCGCTTGGCTCGAGAGACAGCACTTTGAAATATCGCCGCACCCGCTCCGCGGGTGCCGCTTCGACGTGGGACCATCTGTATCTTTGCCTGCCTGTTGTGGGGGAACCCCTGAGCGGACTTCAGGGTCGGGATTGCTGCAGGGCTGCGAGCGTGCAGGGACTACCTGACCCAGGTGTCCCTGTGAGACCGCGTCCAGCTTCCGGTCCGCTCTCCCTGCAGCTCCACCCCCCGCCCATCTGAGGTTTATTTTAAGCACCTGGGCTGCCTTTGCCACTGGGACACTTTTATTATTGAAAAGCGCTTCGCTGGTTTTGCGCTTGGCTCGAGAGACAGCACTTTGAAATCTCGCCGCACCCGCTCCGCGGGTGCCGCTTCGACGTGGGACCATCTGTATCTTTGCCTGCCTGTTGTGGGGGAACCCCTGAGCGGACTTCAGGGTCGGGATTGCTGCAGGGCTGCGAGCGTGCAGGGACTACCTGACCCAGGTGTCCCTGCGAGACCGCGTCCAGCTTCCGGTCCGCTCTCCCTGCAGCTCCACCCCCCACCCTTTTCCACCACTATATACAGCAATTGCTCTCCCGCAGCGCGGGACGCAGCCCGGGGCGAAGACTGGGCAAAGACTGGGCCGTTCGAGGACTAAGAGGGCTGGGCTGGGCCACCCCCTCTGGCCGGTACATTGTACAGTTTTATTGTTTTTGTATTTATCTATTGTTATTTATATATCCTGTATAATGTGTTCACAGGGTAGCCGCAGCAAAACCCTTATGGCTGCGAACAATTCGAACAGAACCTTGGATGATTTTCTCATCAAAACTAATTTGGCTATTGATGAGGAAATTAGTAAACTGCAGCACAGGGTTTCTCTGGACCTTGATGCGGCACGAAGGCTATCTGCCCACCTAGCCAGCACCAAAAAATCATCCCTGGGGAAAATTGCTTCTGCCCGTACCCCTGAGCAAACATCAGGTCCCCGTCCTCTGTTAATAACGGCAGCCATCCATCCTGCCCCTACCACTGCCTCCCTAATGTCTTCAAAGTCTCCCCCCAATTCTTCACTTACTCCTGTGAAACCTAATCAGATTCTTGCCCCACCTACCTGCGTGACGGGCACTTGTTTCCCTTCTAAAAGTAATCTACCCCCGACACCAAGCAGGGTTAAGAAAGCTGCCATCTATAAAAAGAAATGCCTTGCTAGGTCCATTTATGCACGGAAAAAAGCAAAAATGGCTAGAGCAAAGTTTTTTAACAGCCGAAGGGCATTGTCTTCCAATGGGACGAAGGACGAAAGTCCTAAAATCAATACTTGTCCCCTAGGTGGGGAAGATGTCCTTGGCTCAACTAGTTCAGTGGAAGACCACTCTTTGGATGGCTTTTCCGCCCCGAACAGTGTGAACAAATTTGAGGGTCGGTTGAGTGGATCCGAGAAAGACAGGGGGGGGGACAAAGAATTCCTTAAAACAGTCTGGCGCACATTAAAACAATTACTTACCCCCTTGGAACTTAGGCTGTCTCGTATAGAGAACAACTTGCTAGAAATGGATAGAACCATAGTCACTCTGGCTAGTCTCAGCCTAAAGGAAATGGAGGCAAAACTCCCACTTGAAACCGTTCCAATCCCACAGACCCAGGTATTAGAACCTATGCGCCTATCCCCACAAATACCCCAAAATATCCCAGTAGTACCGCCAATAACTAAACCCGTACCAAAGCCCCGAACAACTGTTGTAAATCATGTTGTGTCTACTCCTAGTCCCGCTGTACAAAGCCTTTTTCCTTTGCAAAGTTCAGCCTACCCCAAACAGAAACCTAATCCACGAACCTTATCACACTATGCAAAAAAAACAGACTCTGTAAACAATCTTCATCGGCCAGCTAATCGTTCCAACTTTCGTGGTGGGTTTATTGACCTTCCACCGGAAGCTGGCCCGTATGTTATCATATTAGCTGGTGTTCCTGAACTAGGTCTACATTCCCAGGAGAACCATCACTCCCTGAAAAATAAAGTCATCCATTGGCTTAACTCAAATAAACAGCTCCCTGACCATCAGAGAAGCAGTGTATTAATGGTACGTAGAGTGCCTTGGATAGGCCCAACACAAAAGTCCATAACTGGTGACTGCATAGTGGTATCCTTTGCAGATCCCCACACAGCTCAGCACCTTTGTACATGGCCCTCTCATGAAGCTAATGGAACAATAGTAGTGAGACCCCTCACTTTCTTCTATCCCCCAAGGCAGCCACGAGTGCAGGAGGGTTTATGGTCAACTGTCCAGAATACTAGATGGACTACCCGTAGGGCTGATGGTTACAGCCAGCACAATTGGTGGCAAGGGGCACCTACCTCCAATATGTATGGGTGCTTGGAGGAGGTTGATTGACTTGGGGGGTCTGTTGATGCAATGTCTACTGTGGAATCCCCTTACCCACGGGGGATTGCTCTATCTACATCATTGACAACATCCACAAATGGTTTCACCTTTCTTAAAAGCGTAGGCACAGCTTCTGTTTCAGATAATATCCCAGTTAAGTTCAGGAAAGGGGAAATGGGCATGGAACCGATACCTTCTGCTTTTGCCAATGGCACGGATAACCCTTTAAGAGTGGCCTCCTGGAATATTGCAGGGTTACGGGGACGCTTGGACAACGACGATTGGGTCAATTTTATTGACTCCTATGATATCGTTGTCTTTCAGGAAACATGGTCAACTGTCCCCCTTTTTAGGCTGGGTTTTCTAAATTTTTCTAAACCTGCTATTCAGGGTCCCAAGGGTAGGGCCTCTGGTGGCCTAACCATTTGGATCAAAAACAACTTGGGTTTTCACGCAAAGGAAATTTTGGATGAGAATGCCGACCTCTTAGGTATTACCATTAGTAAAGCCAATACAAAGGGTTTTCTCCTAATTGATGTTTATGCCCGTGGCTGTGCGGGTGGGAGGAAACAAACTGTCCTGAATGACCTTGATCAATTTCTTAAGAAATCTAAAACTGATCAGATAGTTATAATAGCGGGTGACATGAATACATCTTTCGAGCCCATCCTTACCTTGGCAGAGGATGTGGGATCTGAAGAGGATACTGCCTGGAACATCCCCCCGCTATCTATTATCAAGGGAGTCAGGGGCACCGAGGCAGCCTTACACTGGTTGGGTTTCTGTCTGGAGTGGGGTCTTCGGGCAGTAAACGGGCGTACGCGTTCTGATAACTCAGGGCCAGCAACTTTTGATAACGGTCTGAGCTCTAGCCGTATCGATTATATATTGATCAATATTGAATCATGGTCATGTGTGAAAGATATGGTGGTGGAGCCCAGACCAGAGAGTGACCATAATCCTCTTTCTCTGGAGATGTTGGTCTCCGGTATGGGTGCCCCCCTTATGGGAACGAACTGCCTAACGTCTGATGTAGTTCTGTGTGACAATAGGCGGCGAGTTAAATGGTCCAAAGTTCTAGATGATCCAGTGCTTATTCCTAAGATTGAGGAGTTGGTTTTCAATGTATGGAGTAGGATGTCACCAATACCCCCCGGTGATAACATTGATTCTTCAATTACCACTCTTCATGGGGAGTGCTTTTTGGGCCTTAAAAATCTTCTTACCAAACCCTTAAAGTCTGGTATTGTAAAGGCGCACAAAAAATAGTATAACAAAAGTTGTAGAGATGCCCACAGCAACTTAGTAGTCGCTGTAAAAGGCCGGAATACAGATGATATTAGGATAGCCAGGCAGCGCTACAAGCATACTATCTGGGCCGCCAAGCGGGACTGGGACGATTCTTACTGGCTTGACCTCCTCAGAGCATGTGAATCCTCCAACCAAACTGAATTTTGGTTGATTGTTAGGCGGGGCAGGGACTCAGCCCCCCTAGCTCCGGAGAACCATGTCTCAGCACAGTCATGGGTGGAATTTTTCTCGGCCCAATTTAAAGACTCAAGTGTAGCACTGGACTCACCCACTGTAATGGCACCACAGTCCTCCCAACTACAACTGGGGGCCGAACTTGTGTTTTTAGAATCCGATACCGTTCACGCTCTTGAGTCTGTCAAGTCTGGCAAAGCCCCAGGTTTAGATGCCATACCAGCTGACCTTTTTAAACTAAACCTTGACCTATGGGTCCCCTATATTACGCACCTGGCTAATACCATCGCCGCTGGGGCTGAGATTCCTAAATCCTGGAAAGGGGCGGAAATTCTGCCAGTTTACAAAAAAGGAGACCGCTCCATCCCAAATAATTATCGGCCTATTAGCCTGATCGACTCGATCCAGAAAATAGTATCAAGGATGGTTTTATTAAGAATCCAGGGCTGGATCGATTCGAACAACATACTTTCCCCTATGCAGGCAGGGTTTAGACTTGGTACCAGTACCATAGATCAGGTGTTCCGTTTCTCTTTGCTTTTTTGGAAGGTGGTTCTTTTGGGTGGCGGGGTATTATACGCCGCATTTGTCGACCTTAAGTCGGCTTTTGACTTAGTCCCAAGGAAGAAATTATGGGAGGCTCTTAGACAAATGGGCCTTCCTCCAGAGTTGTTGAGTCTAGTCCAGCGCTTACATGAGGATAATTTCGCTCAGGTAAGATGGGGGAGTCAGGGACAGGTGACCAAAAGCTTTCCTGTTCAACGAGGGGTGCGCCAAGGCTGTGTCCTGGCCCCCACCTTGTTCCTCCTGTTTATAAACCAGGTGGTCCATTACTTTAACAACACACAGTCGGATGCGCCTACTCTGGGCGGACTTAAATATCCCATGTTAATTTTCGCGGACGATACCCTTCTCCTCTCGAAAACTAGGGGTGGGTTACAGGTAGCCCTGAACAGATTTTCAGAGTTCTGTAAAAAAAACGACTTGCAGGTTAACGTTGAGAAAACCAAATTTATGGTCTTCTGCAAGAAAACCCCCCCCAATTGTTCTGTTACACTAAACGGCGCATCAATTGAGCAGGTCAAGGTCATGACTTATCTAGGTGTAACACTTGACCATCAACTCAATTGGAATCCCCAACTGGAGACAACTAAACTTAAATTTAATCGCTTGGCCGGTTGTCTGGTCCAAGAACAAAAGAAATCTTTCACAAAACGAATCACCCCCGCCCTAAAAATCTATGATGCCAAGATCATCGCTGCAACACTATATGGAGCCGATGTTTGGGGTTACAAGGACTTATCATGTTTGGCCATTGCCCAGAATAGATTCCTGCGGAACCTGGTAGGTCTCCCGCAGTCTGCACCTATAAAACCCCTGTTACTAGATCTTGGTTGCAGACCTATCACTGAGCTGGCACAGTATCGCCTAGTGGCACTATGGCGTCGCCTCTGGACAACCCCAGAGCTTAGCCTTTTCTGCCGTGAGCTTGATGAGGTAAAATCATTGTGGGGCGCGCTAAAGATACCATGGCTCAGGGAAGTCAAAAACATTCTGCATATGATGGGCCTACCAGAGCTATGGTTTAACCCAGGGGGGTGCATCTTTCCATCTAAACCTGAGTTTAAGGCCCTTTTTTGGGCCTGGAAAAGATCTATTTTAGTAGCCCAATCTTCTGATGCAAATTTAACAGGTTTATTCTTGATGCATAAAGCCATTCCCTTTCTAGAGCAGTATTGGAATCTGATCTCCAAAGTATTAGACCGTAAACTGTACCACCAGTTCCGTACAGGTACTCTGCCTGTTAATTCCTTTACAGCGAAGTGGGTAACAAAAGCAGGAAGCAAGTGTTTCTGGTGTCCCGACCAGGAAGAAAGTGTTGGTCATCTATTCTTTGGTTGTCCTGTCTATCGATCCCCTCGTAACAAGTGGCTAAAACCCATATGTGTAACCCTGAACTGTAGCAGTCATCGAGATGCACTGACCAAATTACAAGAAATTAGATCAGAAACGGTTGTGGTTTGTGTTGCCAAATTTTTGGGCTGGTCCTGGTTGATTCGAGCTAAGAGATTGAATATGCTTTTAAATTGATTGTTTTAACCATATGCATTTTTTTTTTTGTATCCTGTTTGTTGTGTATTCTGTGGATTCCAACGGTATTAACTTATGTGTATGTCGTAATCATATTATTTGTATTGGGGATCTGCTAGTGGAATCCTTTTATTGTGTATGGTTTGTATGTTGTCTTTTATGAATTGCTTTTATTCGAAATAAAGACATATAAACTCGAGACAAAAAACTCTGCCTTAAATATTGTTCACTGCCATAGTGTAATCAAGACTCAGTTCCAAATGTGTGACCTACTAGTCTGCTGTGTCAGTCAGTAGAGTATGTCAACGAGAAAGGAGTACTGCGGGCCTTGCTTGCGGAGTCCGTGATGGTCGTAGCAGGTTGTCAGGGTTGCTTGCCTTGGGCTTGGAGCTTGCACCGGCACGTGGTGGGACCTCTTTGACACACGCCAGTGTCAGTAGGTGGGCTTTGAGGCCTGGGTGTGCAGGGGTGGGCAAGACTGGTTCAGGCCCAGCGTCCTTGGGTGCAGCAGGCGCACAGGGTCTCAGGCAACACCGCTCATGGCAAAGGCATCGGCCTCATAGTGGGGTTAGAGGCACCGCCCTGGCAGAGATATTGGGTATTCAGGAAGAGGATCACACCCAGAGTAATGTGCCTTTTATTCACACCCCTATGCTGGCCTGGCATAGTCCGGGCCTGCCCACTCCACTCACGCTTACGGGAGAGACGTAACAAGCTACATTTCCGCGATCTTCCCCACTGGTTGGGGTGACATTGTTGCATCCACTGTCCACTACACTCCAAGCACCAGCGGTATGGGTCGACATGGTTATGTGCGTGGTCTGCATGCTGCAGTCTGTCCAGCACATCCACGCCACACTTGGCATTGTGTACATTCTTATTCATGGATCACCTGCCTCGTTCGCACATGCCTGGGCCCCACCTCTTTCCATATACTGCTATTGTGTGGCTGAGATGCCATGTCGTTGATGGCTTCTGTGCATGGCTGGCCCAGGTTCTCACAGTATGTTGTGCTGTCATGTCTGGTGGGTGTGCATGTTGTTTGGCATGTTGTATGTGAACTTGTGACGTGTGCATCTCCAGAGTTGGGAGTTGCATGATTGTGGAGTTGAGGTGCGTGTTGTGTTCATTTGTTATTTGCCAATGAACCGTGCATTTCCGTCGGTGCCATCCTGGTAGCGTTGGTTGGTGATGGACTGTCAGAAGATGTAGGGATTATGCACACTGCCTGGGTGGTTGGCGTCGACGTTGGTGGAGATTCTCCGGTGGTCTGCTATTTCCTGGATATTTATGGTATGCGTGTGCTTTCTGTTGCAGTTATTGTGTGCAGTGTTGCCAGGAGGCCCAAGTAGGACATGTGTGCAGTCAATTGGCCCATGACACGTGCAGGTTGCCAGCTGTGGTGTAGACCCCTTGCTTGGTATCCGGATGTTCTTGCGCAGTGGGAGGGTAGTATAGATAGTGTGGTAGCAAGCTGATAGCGTCTTCCGTGCCCATTGTGAGGGACTTGGATTGGGCTGGCTGTGAGACTCCTCTGACTCAGGTGGTTGTTGGTTGGAAGGTACCAGAGGCCAACAGGTGCAGCACAGCCAGCAGCTTTGTCTGAGGTGGTATGTTGGTTGTCCGCTGTGTTGGTACCATCATCCTGGTGGTCAGGATGTGGAGGATGGTTGTCCTTTTGAGCCTGTAGTGGGCCATGACATTCTCTGGTGTTGGGCCTGTGGGATTGGTACGTTTCTGAAGGTTCACTGTCTTTGTCTGGGCTGCCTCAGTGGTGGTCTGGGGTGGGGGCTGTGGTGTGGTCCTGGGGGTGGTGGTGCTGGGTGTTGTGGCCCTCATGGGTGTCCGGGCTGCATGATCAGTAGCTCCAGGCATCTGTTGCCCTTCAGGTGTAGCTCTGGGCAGGGCAGCCTTTTGTGGTGCAGGCTGTCATCCGGCTTTACACCAGGTTAGAGCAGGTGTTAATTTCCTGATTCTAACGTGCCTTATCACATGTTTTGGGGTCTTATCACAGATCTGTCTGGCCATTGTGAATGCTGCAGAGTGGTGTTGTCACGGCTTTTGGCACGGAAACGCCTACTCTTTATCTCATTAGCGATAGTTGCCGGGTTCATCTGTGGCAATGTTTTTTGCGGCTTCTATAGCAGGTAAACTGGTGATGTGGGCTGGTAGCACCAGCTTGTGAATGGGGAGATATATTTATCGCCACTTTGGCTGCGATAAAGTGCCATTGACTTGGCGATAGTTCCCTGAAAATATGCCCCATAGAACAGAATCCGATCATCGCAAATGTGAAACCAGTGTCTTCTTTACGAGGAAAACCTTTCCCTAGACTGGATATCACACTTCTGTACTCTATTGATGCACAATCATTATATTTCACAATCCTACATGTTGAAATAGCAAGTGGGCTTGTTATATTGGCCTGATACTGGTGGTGAGGCATCTTTCTGCGGTCTGTCCGTCATTTGTTGGTATTTTTACAAATAAAAAAAATGCAAATAAGCACATATTTCTATGACTTTAACTCTGCTTCAGCTTCTAATTTAGTCTTTTCAATTGAACAAAGAGAGAATCATCTGAGGGGCAGCTGGTATCAGTACATTGGGTATTATGCATCTGTGTCATGGTGTAGTTTTCTGGACAGAAGGTGTTGCTCACTGAATTCATCATACGGACAAGCCTCAGAAAATGCAAATCACTAATGCCAATCACCTATCTGGTACAAAAGGGGGTGGTGATGGATGGAGCATCTGAACCAATCAAACACTCACACCCAGTCAAAAGATCTGGGTTTGATCCATCACCGTTCTTTAGCCCACTCTGCCACCCCAGTTCAGACATGGCTATATGCAAATCAGTCTGACCCTGTGCCTCATGGGAACAGTCCAACCCGAACTGCCAAGCCATGCCTTCCCTGGACCGGAAACAAGCTTCCAAGGACCAGTTTCTGGCATTACAGCCGTCTTCAGCCTGGCTTGCTTGAATCCAGTGGCAAAGTGAGCAAGGGACTCACGTCTGAGCATATCCTGCCACACTTATGGCAGCCAAAGCGGTACAAAAGGGGGTGGTGATGGACGGAGCATCTGAACCAATCAAACACTCACACCCAGTCAAAAGATCTGGGTTTGATCCATCACCGTTCTTTAGCCCACTCTGCCACCCCAGTTCAGACATGGCTATATGCAAATCAGTCTAACCCTGTGCCTCATGGGAACAGTCCAGCCCGAACTGCCAAGCCATGCCTTCCCTGGACCGGAAACAAGCTTCCGAGGACCAGTTTCTGGCATTACAGCCGTCTTGTGCCTGGCTTGCTTGAATCTAGTGGCAAAGTGAGCAAGGGACTCACGTCTGAGCATACCCTGCCACACTTATGGCAGCCAAAGCGGTACAAAAGGGGGTGGTGATGGACGGAGTATCTGAACCAATCAAACACTCACACCCAGTCAAAAGATCTGGGTTTGATCCATCACCGTTCTTTAGCCCACTCTGCCACCCCAGTTCAGACATGGCTATATGCAAATCAGTCTGACCCTGTGCCTCATGGGAACAGTCCAGCCCGAACTGCCAAGCCATGCCTTCCCTGGACCGGAAACAAGCTTCCGAGGACCAGTTTCTGGCATTACAGCCGTCTTCAGCCCGGCTTGCTTGAATCCAGTATCGCTTTGTTCGCCCTAAGTGTGGCAGGGTATGCTCAGACTTGAGTCCCTTGCTCACTTGGCCACTGGATTCAAGATAGCCTGGCTGATGAGGATTATGAATCCGAAACCGGTACCAGGATGCTTGTTTCCGGTCCATGGAAGCCATGGCTTGGCAGTTCGGGCTGTACTGTTCCCATGAGGCACAGGGTCAGACTGATTTGCATATAGCCATGTCTGAAATGGGGTGGCTGAGTGGGCTAAAGAATGGTGATGGATTAAACCCAGATCAGTTGACTGGGGGTGAGTGTTTGATTTGCTCAAACGCTCCGTCCATCATCCCCTTTTGTATCGCTTTGTTTGCCCTAAGTGTGGCAGGGTATGCTCAAACGTGAGTCCCTTGCTCACTTGGCAACTGGATTCAAGATAGCCTGGCTGATGAGGATTATGAATCCGAAACCGGTCCCAGGATGCTTGTTTCCGGTCCATGGAAGACATGGCTTGGCAGTTCGGGCTGTACTGTTCCCATGAGGCACAGGGTCAGACTGATTTGCATATAGCCATGTCTGAAATGGGGTGGCTGAGTGGGCTAAAGAATGGTGATGGATTAAACCCAGAACAGTTGACTGGGGGTGAGTGTTTGATTTGCTCAAACGCTCCGTCCATCATCCCCTTTTGTATTGCTTTTTTCGCCCTAAGTGTGGCAGGGTATGCTCAGACGTGAGTCCCTTGCTCACTTGGCCACTGGATTCAAGATAGCCTGGATGATGAGGATTATGAATCCGAAACCGGTCACAGGATGCTTGTTTCCGGTCCATGGAAGACATGGCTTGGCAGTTCGGGCTGTACTGTTCCCATGAGGCACAGGGTCAGACTGATTTGCATATAGCCATGTCTGAAATGGGGTGGCTGAGTGGGCTAAAGAATGGTGATGGATTAAACCCAGATCAGTTGACTGGGGGTGAGTGTTTGATTTGCTCAAACGCTCCGTCCATCATCCCCTTTTGTATTGCTTTTTTCGCCCTAAGTGTGGCAGGGTATGCTCAGACGTGAGTCCCTTGCTCACTTGGCCACTGGATTCAAGATAGCCTGGATGATGAGGATTATGAATCCGAAACCGGTCCCAGGATGCTTGTTTCCGGTCCATGAAAGACATGGCTTGGCAGTTCGGGCTGTACTGGTCCCATGAGGCAGAGGGTCAGACTGATTTGCATATAGGCATGTCTGAAATGGGGTGGCTGAGTGGGCTAAAGAATGGTGATGGATTAAACCCAGATCAGTTGACTGGGGTTGAGTGTTTGATTTGCTCAAACGCTCCGTCCATCATCCCCTTTTGTATCGCTTTAATCGCCTATTTGAACGTTTAAAACAGATTCAGCAACTAAAATAAATAAATAAATACTCTAGTTTATATAGCATGGCTAATCACCCATGAGGGTATCCAGGCACTGTCCATGGGCACGGGCAAAAATTACATTATTTGTCCAGAATCACAGGATGTTGAGCATATCCCAAGACTCAAACCTGGATCCTCAGGTCCATAGCCTGCTGCCCTAGCCTTTGCACAACATCCTCTCTTTGTATGCTCATGTTGAATATTTGAGAATGTAAATGGTTTGCCAGTGTCTTAATTCAGATATAAATTCAATTCCTAATAGGATAGCTGGCGTGCAGAAAGCTATGGTCAAGCCTTATTGTCTTTTTGATGTCTTCATAATGTCTGCATGTTAAGGGATGCACCTTTCAGCCGAGCCAGCAAACTATGGCAGACAGATGAAGTGGTACATGCATGACGCATGGCTCTCAAAAAGATTTATGAAACCACACTAACCCACCCTGCGTGATTTTGGTTAGCCTCATAAATCATGAATAAGGTGACGCAGCGCACATCACTGCGTCACATTACTCTGCCCCCGGGAGGTTTTCGTATAGATTTTACCACGCAACACCCAAGGAAACTGATGCTGCCCCAGATTTACCAAAACATGTAAATCTGGGGAAGCACCAAATCCATATGTCTGCCGTGGTAAGGTGTAACAAGGAGAAATAACTTAATTTCTCATTGTGAGAAGGTGGCCTGGCACATGCTGTCCACTATTCTAGACAACCTGTATAGAAAGCTATCCTAGTGGTAGCTGTGGAGAGCAGCCTTCAGGCTAAGTCTTGGAGGAGTGTTAAGCAGCTTGTTTTACCAGTCTATAATCTCGCGAATGACCAAATGAAAGGAGAACCACACCAGGTATATATATAAAATATATGTATTTATTCTAAACACATCCCGCTAGTCTCTTTATGAGGCTAGAAGCAAAAGTACATACGGTAAACTTAACAGCACACAGTGAATTAGCACAATATACGTTGAGCCCTAGGGGAGTACCAAACCATATATTAAGAAAGTGGTATAAGAACCACGACTTGATGAGAGACAAGGCCTAGAGCCTGTAGAAGTGCTGTGGCCACAAGGAACCACCCATGATAGTGACACAGGGGACCCACCGAGGACACATGCAGTGTCTAAACACAGCAGCAAATCACCATTGACTTCAATAGGAAAAGTCGTGTTTGGAAATTTGAAGATAAAGGACACTTAGGAGAGGATTTTGAGCAAACCCCTTTAGACTTAAGGGGTTCTAAAGCCAACGCCCATGGGAGCACTGAAGTACTCGAGTTACTTCACCCAGGGAAGCCGGGTGCATAGGTGTCTTTTGGTGTCAGGTTTCGTCGTCGTTTTCAATGGCGATCTACTTCAAAGTGCTGCTGCCGAAGAAGTGTCCGGCGTGATCCGAGCCTGGATCGAAGATGAGAAGGACCTGAAAGCAAAGGGGACAGAGTCTGGGTCACTAGTGACCAGGGGCACTATAATCGAATGTTCACAGATGTCGGGTGATGTCAGGTGAAAGAGGTGAAGCTTGACTCTTCAGCCACGAGGTCCAAGAGGTGTCGACGATGACCAGGAGCTGGATTCAAGCTGTCCCATGAAGGCTGTCTAGTGCTTTGGTGTCGGTGCCCAGATTGGGCCCAACAGGCCTTGGCAACAGCAAATACTTTAGAGTTCGGCAGGAGCTTCGGAGATGCAGACTGGCAAATAGTTTGTTGGTGCCTACTTCAGCAGGGGCTTCACTCCTTGACCCCAAGGGAGATTCTTCCATCCTCTTGTCTTTAGTAGAGCGTCAAATTTCCAGGATTCAGTTTCAGAGTTTCGTCCAGGTGTAGGTGTAATATAAAGTCCTGTTGCCAGGGGTTCCTTACTCATACCAAAGAAAGGGGTGGGACATACTATGGGGACCCACCTATGGGAGGGTCTGGAAAGAGGGGTGGATACACCCATTTCCTTTGTCAAGTCTCACTCCAGAGTATATGGTCTGGCTGCATCACAGATCATCCCTAGAGAATAAATTCCGAAGGCTGCAGAGAGGTCCTGCTCATGCATGGGAGCCCTCTCACACAAAACCAAGCACCCTGGGTTCAGGATTGATAAGGCCTGCCATAGGGGTGACTGATAGTTTTCTATGTGCAGTGATTTAAAGGGAGATATATGTAACCTATTTCTTAGTAAAGGGTGCATGCACCACCTTACCCAGGCTGCAGTAGCAGCCTGTGGTGTCATTTTGTAAGGTTTCGCAGGGGTGGCATAATACATGCTGCAGTCTCTGGTAGGCCTCTGGGGTACCTATGCCCTTGGTACCTAAGGTACCATATACTAGGGATTCATAAGGGTACCCCAGTAACCAAACTGGAGTGTACCTAAAGTACTTGGAGGCAGATTTACAAGAAAGTGATGCATCTATAGAGATGGATCACTTTCCTTGTGGCACCCTAAAAAGTTCTTGCGCCACCGTGGATGCGCCGTATTTACAATACGGCGCACCATGATGGGAAGATTGACAGATGCGTCAGAAATTCTGATGCATCTGTTTGGGCAAAAGTCATGCATTGCTGGAGTTGTGTCATAAACATGACCCAACTTCAACAATGCATTTTGTGGTCTATTCCCTCTACACTGCATCACTCCTTATGCCTGCTTCAAGCAGGCATAAGGTTTTGACGCAGTGGCGATCTAAAAGTGACGCAGTGAAATCTTGTAGATTTCACTGCATCACTTTTACGAGGCTTTCCTGCGTAGGAATGCCCCCCTGCATACATTATACATGACGCAGGTATAATGTGACGCAGGGCTTTACAACGTGAAACATCTCCCTAGATGCGTCATATTATAAATAAGGCGCATTGTTTGTGCCGCCGTTGCGTCAGAAAAAGTGACACAATGGTGGCGCAAGGGGCTTGTAAATCTGCCCCTTGGAATCAATTTAGAGAGGAAAGCAGATAGGTTGGGGTCCTGAATAGCAGGATCCCAGCCAAACTAAGTCAAAAAACATCAAAATACCAGAAAAAAAGTGGGGGCAACCATGTAGTCAGATTCCACCTTCCTTCACTCATCACTTGTCCTCTTTCCATGTGTGCTGCATTTTGTAGCACACATGGAAAGAGGAACACCTCTTAGTGTTGTTTTTGTGCAGGATTATGCCCCTGGTGCAAGGTCTCCTACATTGCTGCTAGGCTGACGAAATGGCACCAACACAGTCAGAAAGGACAGGAATGCACCGTATTGCTTAAATACAGTGGATTCCTATCCTTTTACTGTGGTGTAGGAAAACGCAGCAAGGTACCTTGCTGCACTGCCCTTAGCCAAAATGCCATAAATGAAGCCCGAAGTCTCATACCTTCTGTGAGTCCTGACAAAACATTGCGAGACCATCCTGCTGTGCACTGTTGGGGGCCCTGCACAAATGTGGGCCATTTCCCCTGCACACCTACCAAAGCCAAGAATTCGAGACGGGAGATGCTCAGATCAGCCCCTGTGTACCTGTCCTTGATGACTCCCTTGGAATGGATGGTAGTTTTTTTTTTAATGGTATGATTAGTCAGCTAGGAACCATCACTTACCCAATCTGCAAAAGTATGCAGGGACAACGTTGACAGATTTTGTATCCTATCCGTAGGCAAGTGGAACGAAGGGAGGAGCAAGGTGATTATGGAGGAAGGAAAGAAACATGTGGGAATGCATGGGGCTGACAGGATGCAAGCTAATAGGATGTCCTTTCCCTCCACAGGATTCCTGGTTAACCTAATCTAACCCTGGAAATCTCCTGATTGATCACAAAAGAGAAATACATTACTGATGAGTGGAAGGGGAGAACATTTTACTCAATTGAAGAAGAAGAAATACTGATAGAGGCTGAAAGGAAGTCTTGAGCCTAAGTCTCTTGTGAAGAGGCATGAGGGCATGGCTGTTATCTCCTCACTGCAAATAATTAGCCCATCAACCAGCAGGCTTTGTTTGCGTGATTTCTGACTCCAAAATGACACATTGCACTAGCATGTTTATTTTTATTTGCCAGTAAATATTTCCTTATTTACAGTTATGAGAACATGGTTCTGACATCTATCCCACCTGGATTTTACTTTTGCTTTTTAATCACCTGATTTTTGACCTTTTACTGTGGGTGAGCCTCATAACTTGCGACTTACCCACTGTAAACACATGCTAAAATGGACTGTATTGATTTCCGCCAGTGCCTAACTTGTGAATTAAGGCTGTTGTGCTGCAGCCAGGGTAAGGGGTACTGGGCTGGTCACAAGTGGATATGTGCGCACACATGTGTACCCATGTAAGGGCTGTGTGGGGAGATTCCTATTGTGCACAGTCCTGGATCTGTGTACAAATAGGCTGGCACAGAAGGGACTATGCAGAGTTGGGTGGTGACATGGAGTATACCTTATAATACGGGTGGATGCATGTAAGGGATAGTCGGTGCACTTTACTGTTTCGCTGTAAGAACACTCCATTATACTCCTATGGGAAAGGAGGCCTAATGGCATAGGTTCAGTTCCCTTGGGCCTACGAACTCCAGACATGCACAAAAGTACACTGTAAATTGAGTGAAAAGAACAATGTCTAAAAGCATATCTATACCGCTTATGGGCCATCCAGAAATGTCATATTCCACTGACTCAGCTCAGAACTAGGGCCCAGGCTTTGTGGGACCCTGCCAGGCTAAATGTATTACCTTTCTCCCCTAGCTGTAGCATCAAAGGCCTAGCCCTTCACTGCAAGCATTCTCCAGGGCTGAGGTCTTCTCTCCAGGAGGAACAGATGGGGTGAAGCTGATCGGCATCAATCAGCCAGCTGACACCCAGTGCCTGGTACCAGGCCTGTTCCAGGCCCTGGCCATGATGTCAGTGAGTGGGGGAAGTCAGCTTTTCAGAGACCATGTAGCATGAGACCTCCTGGATGATGCCTTATTGAAGTATCCCAGCGACCTGTGCAGGAAGGGTGAAATAGGGGAAAGAGGTGATGTGACACTGCAGGATAGGCCAGAGGTGCATTCCTACCAGCATCCTCCGTCCCTCCTTAAAATTTCTTGCGCAGAAAGGAGAGCTCTCTCTGGGATATGTGTCTTCTGAGGAGCACTGGAACTGGAGACTGACGCCACAGGTAGTTGTAAGGAGGAATCCCTTGACTGTCCCCAGGACTCTGGACTGTGCCTCTGAGGGAAACCATCACCGGTGAGGGAAATCCTGGGTTTCAATGCAAGGAGAGAAGCCCAGAAGAGGAAACAAGGTGAAAGGCTGGCAAAAGGAGGCAGTGAAACCTGCTCCCTGCTGAGTACATCCTCTTGGAGGCCAGGAGGCAGAAGGAGAGTGCTCCAGGAGTGAATAGAGGCCAAGATCGTTGAAATCGGCCCAACGGGGCCCAGGATATGCCCACGGGAGGTAGACGACCTCTAGTGCGGCCATTGATGAAGCGCGTTGAGCTCCGGCTCCGGTCTATGATGTGCCCCAAGGGTGGGTCAGGTCCCGGGGGCTGCCCCACAGAAGAAGACAGAGCTGGGGAGTGCCATTACACTCCCAGTGACGATGCCCCGAAGTAAAGTCACGGAGCACCGTCACGTGCTCGCGAAAATTCCTGGGGGCCCAGGCACCCATCTCTGGGCCCTGGAGTAGTAAAGGAAGCTGGGGAGCGCCATTGTGCCCCTGTAAAGGTACCCAGGGAGCCCAGGATCATAGATGCCAAGGTTTCAGATTGGTGCTATCTCTGACATTTCATGATTTAAGTGAAATTATAAGTGACATTTCAATGACTATGAGTGACAGTTTCTTGCAAGCAAAATCAAGAACTGAGGATGAGGTAAACATAAAAATATCAGAATTTACACCCATTTGAGCAATGAGAAACTCTAAGAAGTTCTTGCCCCAAGAATAAATTGTCCTATATAGAATCCGGAAACCCCAGTGTTCTGATCGTGGTCTCTCAATATTGTGTGATCCTTGTCAAATCACCCGATCTTCATGTAGGCAGCTCTGTTACCTACAGTATAAGATTGGTTGAAAACAGGTTGCCTGCCCATATTAGATGCTATGCAAAACACAAACAACCACCCTCACTTAGTAATTATTATTCCTGAAATGCTCATCTTTCTAGAGCTATACTAGGGTACTGTAAGCATGAAAATATTTCAATGGGGAAACATGTTTCTAAGAGTGGCTATCTCACTAGGTTTCAAGATTTGTTTTCCATGAGCTACTTCATTCTGACCTGTTTTTTACCTCAGTCCAAAATATTATACATTTCTTATGCAAGAAAGACAATCCTTGGTCATGCCTTGGAGTGGCTTCTTCACACCTGTGATGGAGCAGGGTTTTTGCGTAAAATAAAACCTGCTCAGATTGAACCCTCATTATTATGTACTAAATTTGTGCAGTGAAAAAATTTATGAAAAGGGCTTAACATGAGTGAAATGCTTTTGCGCAAGTGCAAAATTAAACTGACAAGTAGGCCGCAAAACTAACTTCATGGCTAATGAAAGTAAAAACACTAATGCTGCTTCAGATGCATTTTATTAATATTGGCTGAATATAAAATAATTTATTTAACATGGTTTGCGCAGGGATGGATGCAGCATTGGGTTGGTGCGTAAAGAAAAACATTTTCATAGAATAATAAATGTTTGTGTTTCATTTTTTATAGAAAACAAAGAATGGGTATTTGTTCTGCATGTTGGGTTAAGGGTTAATCAGTGAAGAAAAAGGCGAAAATAATTTTAAACTAAGAAGTGCGAGCAGGAGAAGAGAAAGAGCCTGAATGTGTTCTTCAGAGATTCACGAACATGCCAAAATTCTGAACAAAAGGACATTGCCATGAACTGAGAGAAACTTCCTCTGCAAAGAGGCGCTTAGCGGAATATTGTTATACAATGTTTTAACTTTTTGTTAGAATGGAGGAAATGTGAATAGAGAAATGAAGAATATTTCCTGGGTTACATGGTTGATGTCATAGCTTATTTCTAAACAATAGTTCTTTAGAGAATTTGTATGTGTAGTCAGTGGAGTGACCATACATACCCTTCCCGAGCCAATCAAATCACTAGTACAGCCCGAGTTTGATACTTCTATTGGATGGTCTTTTGGGATTGAATGTATAATTGAGGTGCCTGGAAGGAGGGGTTTAGGACAGACATCTTTGCTGACTGTTGGGGTGAGATCGTCGCATGCCATCAGTTTGTTTGCCTTCTTGCGTCCCTGAATCTTATTCATTGCCTTTTTAAATATACTTAAAGGGCCCCTTACCAACTTCCTGGCCAGAAGTTAGTGTTTCCTATTGGGTTAGTATTAGCCTAATATCTACTTTTGCATAATTATTTGCAAATGAAATTTCTCTCTGAAACTTTTGTCTCTCCATCTATCCACTCCTCAATGTACTGTCATTGATTATGAATTTGTCATTTTATTTTCCAATGTTGTTTGCTCGGTCACGATTAATGATTGGTTCTGTATTTCATTTGATAAATATTTTAAACTTACAAAGGAGTCTGTCTTTGTTACAGTATTTTTACTTTTGATTATTAATTTGTCTACCCTGACTGGATTAAAAAAGATCTTATTGCCATATTTGGTAAAGTAGAGAGACTTATAAAGGGAAATGATAAGTTTAGTTTAGTTTTAGAAATACAATTAACCCAGCGTGAAGGGGCTTGTTGGGTACTGAAATTGGGTTCTGTCTCTAGAAATTATTTAGTCCTTGAGCGCTGGATCCCCTGTTGGTGTTTATTCAGAAATATTTTAGATTTAGAATGGTTAGGCAAGATCAAAGAACTTGAAGAAATCCTATCTAATGCAGAAATTTGCACTAGTGTTGCAGATATTTTTTCATCAGACGTATTGTTTTGCCACCTCTGACATCAGATGTGATGTAGCATGACCATTCAACCTGGTATTTGTAGTGACATCACAGCCTTTTGATGAAATCCTGTTGTTCATGCACGTTATCTATGATAATTTCTCCAAACGTAACAAAAACAGACCTGGGCTAGGTTTAATAGTCACACTGAGCAGCAATGTTAGATCCGCCCCGGCTGGCAGCCTAATGATGCCTCTGACAACAGCTTTGGGTCGCAGGATGCGGGAGATCAGCCAAATGATGCCTCTGATGTCAGCTTTCAGCTAAAAAATGCTTGGAGATCAGCTCTGTATGTCACCTGCTAAATAATAAACTTCACTTGTAATCTTTACACTTTTTTTCCACCAGTTTAAATAGCGCAGTCCTTGTCTAGGTACAAAAGAGCACTTTAAAACTAATACAAACTACATTAGAGAGCAGGCCTGGGCGTAGTTCGCAGAGTTTTTCTACGCAAAACTCCGCAAAGTTACAAAAAACTCTGCGAAATTCCGCGAATGACTGAGTACAGTGCGAGCTGCAGTTTGTGCTGGTATGCCTGCTGTTCGGGTAGAAATTCTACCCGAGTAGCATCTCATGCTCGCGAACTTACTGTTCGCGAACTTACCATTCACGATCACGGAAAAAACTCCGCTGCACATCGCGAAGCAGAGTTTTCTGCACTCCGCGAACTCCGCGGAGTGCGAAGTGCAGCAAACTCTGCAAACTTTGTGAACGGAGCGAAGTTCACCGTCCAGGCCTACATTAGTTTTATTTTATAGCATCTCGCCCAGTTCGAGAGAACTTATTTATCCAGGAAGATGGCTGAGCCAGTGAGCCTTTGGATTTTCACTCTATTTTGTGTCATCCAGCCAGTCGCGTGCCAATTTGACTGGAACAGCATAGGACAACTTTGTCTGGGTACCACCGGAAGGTGTGCCGTGCAGTCTAACTCCAGCAAAGAGGGCCAGAACAGGCTTTGTGGGCCGGGCACAGGCAGAAATGACTGTGTATCCATTACAACCACAGTCACCTCCTCAACCCTGGGCCCAGCTAATGCTCTGGCTGCCTGTTGCAAATACACCAGAGCTATTCCGTGTTGGGCGCAAAAGCCGCATGGACAAAAGGGCACAAATGTGTGACATTTAATGCCAGTGTGGTAATGCAGGAATAGGCGTTAAAATGCATTAGTCTAACCCGCGATTTGTTGCACTTGGCAGGGCTACAGAATCCTATCTCTGGGCCCCTATGAGGAGGAAACAGGGAGTGCCCTGGGCCCCAACGGACACGAAATCGAGAAGCACCTACGCACCCCTATGAAGCTGGACAGGGGAGGCCTAGGACCCAATCACTGGGCCCGATGGCCGGAGAGAGGAGAGGGGATTGCTATAATACTGCTCACTAGAAGGCCGGCTTCAGCAACTGCGTCTGCCCACAGGATTTCCAAATTTACCTTTAGTAGGAAACCTGGGAATGTAACAAAATGATATGCCTCCCCAGGTGAGGCCTACTAAGGAGAAATATCTTTACTTCTCCTCTTTTTGTCCTCTTTCTACATGTTCTATATTCTGCAACACGCATAGCAAGGGGAAAATTCCTCTCATGATTGTTTTTATGCAGTAAGGTGTACCTTCCTGAACAAAAATAATCCTGCCTACAACACAGGCATCCCTGCACCATGACGCAAGCGTGCCTGTGTTGATGCTAGGCAGCCCAAGTGCTCCAGTGCTAGGAAAGGACAGGAATGCACTGTAGAATGGTTAATATGGCACATTCCTGGTATTTCTCTTTCACGCAGGGGGGCACAGCACAACAAGGTGGCTTGCTGCGCTGCACTGCATGAAAGAATGATAAAACTGCTCCCCATATTTACGACACCCCCTAACTCCTTATTTCTTTAATCTTGCATGCAATGAGTTTAGCATAATGTAAAGCATTTCAGATATACCTGTCTTAAACAATTCTAAAAATTACCTTCTTCTTCACATGCCATAAACAAATATCTACTTTGCAAAACAAACAAAATATAGGAGCTCAGGATGATGCAGTATTGAACCATTCCACTTCTTGGAGAAGGAGGTTCTCCTATGATGAATCATGACACCAATTGTGGGTGAAGGATTATACCTTCTTTGAAGAGCAAACTCTCGGGTAAAATGAGATAGATTTCAAAGCATAAAAAAGTCTTAAAAATGTACATCCACAAGACACAGGAGCACAGGGGAATGTTGAAATCTCACCAGTTTCTTGACACACAGAGGCCCTGGTTTTACTGTATAAATTCAAAACACATCTGAGTGGGCCAGGTGGTGTTTTGGGTGACTTGTAACTTTTCAACCTCCAACTCATCGCACATGTAAGTGGGCCAGATAAAGTGCGATGAGGAATTCTCAACTGCTCCATTCTCCCACATCTTGATGAACCTGGCAATGGTATCTGGAGCAACTTCAATTCTCAACAGTAGCATGATCTGACATTAAGGTGGACTATACAGTATCTGACAGTATATTATGCAGCTGATACAAATCTCAGCTGATGTGTCATTTCACATCTGAATGGATCAGGAGTAACATGGTTTTGAGAAATGATCAGCTATCACACCCGATCACATCGGGGAGGACCTAAGAGGTGCACTTGTGGCCTGAGCAATCTTTACCCATTTGCCTCCTTCATCTGAGTGAACCTACCAATGAGCAGCTTGCAGTTGCTGGACCCTGCGCCCCATCTTTTCTTAGCATCCTTCTCAATATATTCCTCCAAGGAAGTCTCCCAGCAGTCTTCCAGACATCTGTTCTGCAAATACGTGCTACGTCCCTTTCCATTCCTATCTCATATGGCTGACCTCCTGCTTCAGTCAGTGCACACCCTTTATCCACCCCTATTCTTTTTCCTACGTTCAGCCTTCTTCTCTGGTACCATATGTCATCACCAACACCTCCTCTCACGTGTTTGCACACACCATAAACTGCCTTCCATAGCCTTGCCAATAACCTATAGCCCTTTCTACCTACTTCGCCCTCCTTGCTAAGAGTCCTTCCTCTCAGTCCTTCAAGCTTCTTTACCCACACACTTCAAAATAACCCCCACTCAACCCTTCTTCCTACGTTCTATCCCCAGCATATTCAACCCATAGCAGCCCTTTCTACCCTCATCCTCCTGCTTTTCCCCTGTGTTTTCATATCCTTCCACACAATATATCCCAAGTGCATCTATTTACTACTCTGGAAGCTAGCTAAGAAACAATATCACATCCATGACCTTATCACGACAAGAGTACTAACAGGACAGGTGTCATTGGCACCTGACTTGCAAAAGCTGCTGCCAGGTCTCATATAAAGCAGACCAGTAAAGCTGAAAGATGGGTTTCAGGAACTGTGTCAAAAAGAGTGTTCACGGTTGGACTCAGTGCAAAGGGCAGGTGCTCTGACTCACTAAGGAAAATGCTCCCCTCCATGAACCTTTCTGTGCTGCTAAAGACAACACCAGGTTCATGAAGAGCAATCTTATCAGAGCACCTCACAACATGCTGTCCTCCTGTGCGGATTCCCTCCACTCAATACCTACCAACTGTGACAAAAAGCCGTTTGTGTCTCCATTACGCCCATTATCCCCGTGCTCATAAGTCAATTATCCATTCCGAGTTTTACCAATAACATTTCAATCTAAGCACGTCATTATTTGGTTTGACAAGTTCGACCTCGCCTGAACCCCCTAACCTCTGTAGCAGCCTGATGCAAAGTGGTGCCAAAGGTTCACAGAAGCCTGCTTGCTGTGTATGTGCCACTCACTCATGTGATGGGAAGTGTGATATGAATCATGCAAAAGAGTTAAACCGAGAAAATGTGTTCAGTGTTCCCTGCCTTGTCGTGGAAAATATTCAAATGCATACTCTAGTAAAGGTTGAAACATGGACAAATAGCAAGAATTAGTCCAACATGATGCACTTTGTGTGTCACTAGCTAGGATTAAGACCTATGAAGACTCATAGACCTGGCCTAAAGTAGACATTGTTTATATTAACAGGAATACAACGTCCCATGCTGACACTACTATGAGATAATGCCCCAGTTACTTACCGGTAATCTTCATTACTCCGAGTCCATGTCTTCCTCGCCACAGTAATTACATATGAGCCTCCGGCTCCACACAGAACTCCAAGTAAAATAAAAGAGCAGCGCTCTAGTCTCCCCTCCCTCCTCCAATATGGCCCCAGAGGCTTCATCCAATCCTATAAAAGGATACATATCAACCAGCCCAGCCTGAAAACCAAGCCGCAGACATGAAGCCACCACCAGGGCCGGGAGGGAAGGGAAACCATACTGTGGCGAGGAAGACATGGACTCGGAGTAATGAAGATTACCGGTAAGTAACCGGGGCATTACCTCCTCGTCCTGTCTTCCTCGCCACAGTAATTACATATGAGCCGATACCAAAGCAATCAGCTTCATGTAAGGAAAACAGACCACACCATCAGTGCATTGAAAAACACACTTTAATATACAGAAGCACAACAACCCAAAAAAATGGACAACATCTTAAGGCACCCCAGCAGACAAAACAGAAGAGGCAAACGAAACAGAACCCCCACCCCCAAGCTGGAGGCGGTAATGGGACATGAAGGTATGCGGAGAAGACCACGTAGCAGCCCTGCAAACATCCTCCATAGACACCCCTTTGAAAGAAGCCCAGGATACAGCAACAGACCTGGTGGAACGACCCTGAACAGGAAGTGATGGAACTACAGAGACCGAAGCATAAGCCAACAGAATTAATTAATTATGTGCTTATATAGCGCTGGAATCACTCCCGAAGGGGTACCTCCGCGCTTCGACCGCTGCGAAACCCTTCCTGGCTTCCCTGAGAGATGGTCCCTTAATGGGTATCTCCAGGGTGAGACCAGGCATCCCCGGCGGTCTGGTGGGGCCGTTAGTGAAGATGAGGCAAGCTAGTGCCCAGAGTTGCCGAGTGTGATCGCTGATCAGAGTGGGCACCGAGGCGAGAGAATTATCGAGTCCGCTGACCCTGGTCCAGAAACCTGCCGCGTCGGGAATCGAACCCTGGTCCCGGGCCGTCCTCTGCTCTCGGGTCTGCCGCCTCTAACCAGTGAGCCACACTACTCCACTTGAATGGCCTCCTTAATCCACCGACTGATCGTGGAGAGGGAGGGTCTTAAACCCTGACGTGACAACCCAAAATTCACAAACAAGTTGTCAACTTTACAAAAGGAAGACGTGCGAGATAAATAAATCAGCAAGGCACGCCGAACATCCAAGAGGTGCAAAAGGGACTCCTCAGCCGAGGAAGGATCAGGACAAAGAACTGGAAGAACCACCTCAGCAGACCGGTGAAAATAAGAATCCACCTTAGGAACAAAGGTAGGATGAGGGCGCAAGACCACCCGGTCCGCAAAACCAACAAAAATGGGGCAGAACAAAGGAAAGCACCCAACTCACCCATACGTCTGGCAGAGGCAATCGCCACAAGAAACACCACCTTGAGAGTCAAAAACTTCAAGTGCACAGACTCTAAAGGTTCAAAAGGAGCCAACTGCAAGGAACGCAAAACCAAAGGAAGGTCCCAAGGAGGAGGACACATGATAGGACGGGGGCGCTGGAAAGAAAGAGACTTAAAAAGTCGAGCAACCAACGGAGAAACGGAAACCAAAGGCAGGACATGAAATGCCCTAATGGCGGCCCATTGAGCCCGAAGGGTCGAAATGGCCAAACCCAACACAAACCCATCGTTCAGAAAGTCCAGAATGCGGGCCGGATCCAAAGAACCCAGCGACAGCCCACGACCAACGCACCAAGAAGCAAAATGATCCCAATGCTTGCCGTAAGATTTAAGCGTAGAAGGCCTCCGGGACTGCTGAATGACCCCAGCCACAGCCACCGAACAACCTTCACGCATCAGGGACTCCCTCTCAAGAGCCAGGCCCGCAGACCCAGGGAACGGAACACAGGCAGAGGAAGAAGAGGACCCATCAGAGGATACGACACGAACGGCAAGGCCCACCCCGGAGACACAGCCAATTCCACCAGAAGGGGAAACCAAGGGCGACGCTTCCAACAAGGAGCAACCAGAAGCACCAATGACCCCTCCCTCTTGATCTTCTGTAACACAGCAGGAAGCAGGGGAACAGGGGGAAATGCATACAGCAGACCCCTCGGCCAAAGGAACGAAAGAGCGTCCACCCTCCAGGCATCCCGGCAAGGCATAATCGTGCACAAACAACGGATCTGGGCATTGTCCTGGGAGGCAAACAGGTCCAAAATCGGACATCCAAACATCACCTGCAACCTCCTGAACATCCACCCCGTGAGAGACAAGGACCCCATGGAAGGAAACACCCGGCTCAAACAATCCGCCACAGTGTTCTCCGCACCAGGCAGGTAGACGGCAGACAGGGACTCCAGATGCACCTCCGCCCAAGAACCAATCCGACGAGCCAGGCAACTGAGGGAGCGAACCCTGCACCCCCCTTGATGGTTCACATAAGACATCACAACCTGATTGTCCGTCCGGATCTGCACGTGGTGACCCTGAACAAGATCCGAGAAGTCCAACAGACCCAGAAGGACGGCCTTCAACTCCTTGTAGTTGGAGGAACATGACAATACAGACTGAGGCCAAACCCCCTGAGTCGTCGAATCCCCCAGAGTAGCACCCCACCCCAGCAGGCTGGCATCGGTAGTGACCACGCGGGTGGGAAAAAACAGAAAAGGGCGACCCTTGGACAGACGACCCTCGTCCAACCACCAACTCAGAACCACCCGAACATCCACCGACATAGGAACCAGAACACCCATATCGAGGGAACAGGGGTCCCAATGCGACAAAATGTGGGACACCACCGGGTACAAGTGGAGGCGAGCCCACGGCACCGTCAACAAGGAAGCCGACATCAGACCCTGAACCCTTAACCACAGGCTCACAGGATGAGAATGCCCCATCAACAGGGCACGGACTGCAGACATCAGGGACAGAATGCGGGGAGGGGACAGGAACACCATCCCCAACCGAGTCTTGAACAGAGCCCCAATGAAAGTCAATTCTTGAGCAGGAACCAGGGAGGACTTCGGCACATTCACGAGGAACCCATGATGCGCCAGGACATGGCACACTTTCTGGACGTGCAACTCCGCCTTAGGAAGAGAAGAAGCAGAAATTAAAATGTCGTCCAGATAAGGAAAAACACTAATGCCCTCCCCATGCAAATGTCCAATAAGAGGAGCCAGAATCTTAGTAAAGATCCGGGGAGCAGACCAGAGCCCAAAAGGTAATACCTGGAATTGGTAATGACGGCCCTGCACACAAAACCGGAAAAACTTCTGAAAGTCCGGATGAAGAGGAACATGCAGGTAAGCATCCTTCAGGTCTATCGATGCAAGGAAATCCCCCTGAGATATCAGAGGAAGGATCAAAGGAAGGGAAACCATTTTGAACCGTTGGTGAGGGATGAAAGTATTCACCCACCTCAGGTCCATTACAGGCCGAAGATCCCCGGTGCGCTTGGACACCAGGAAAAGTATCGAATACACCCCTCGTCCCAACTGATCGAGGGGTACAGGAACGATCGCCTTCTTGACCACCAGTGAAGCAATGCCGTCCAAAAGCGCCAACCTTTTCACAGGATCTCTGGGACAAGGAGTGGCCCGGAAACAGTCTGGGGGTGCCCGGGCAAATCCAATGTGCAAACCCTCCGAGAGCACCTGAAGCACCCATTGGTCCGACACAGTCACCCGCCAAGAGTCCAGGAAGCAAGCGAGTCGACCCCCAACCGGACCAACACCAGGAACGACCCAGTCAGGACTTGGAAGCAGGAGCGGAGGAGGCAGAAGCGCCGGAGAACCGGGATTTATCAAAGGAGGGAGCACCCCGGCCACGCCCCCGACCACGAAAGGGCTGACCAGCCCGACCCCTCTTCGAGGCACCAAAAGACCGCTGAGAACCAAAGGCACGGAACCTGCCAGGACGGTCAGGAGCAAGCAGTTTACGATCCTCCGCCGTCTTCTTCACCATGTCGTCAAGAGACGAACCAAAAAGTTTAACCCCAGAAAAAGGGATTTTCATAAGCAAGTTTTTCTGTGCAGCATCAGCCTTCCAGGAACGGAGCCACAATTGACGCCTCGCAGCCACAGAGGAAACGGCCGCAGAAGCAGCAGCCCCCAGTGAATCAAAGGAGACATCCGACAGCAGACGAACCTGCTGCTCCATCATCGCCAGGGTAGAAGAAACATCCTCCCCCTGGTCCAACAACTCCGACAGAGACTGAAAATCCTTGAGCAAGGACTGGATAGTGTAAGATGAATAGGCCGCAGCCCTGATAGAAAAATTTGCAGCCGCAAAAGTGTGCTTCACAGCACCATCTACCTTGCGATCAACCGGGTCAGCAGGAGAAGAGTCCTCCGAGACAACGGACCCATGCGAAGACATGCTCGCCAACAAAGAGTCAACCTTCACGGAGGCAGGGTATTTCACCGCAAAATCCTGAAGAGGGTACCTCTTACTCAAGAAACGAGGAAAGGAACCTTTGTCCACATCCTTCCATTCATTCTCCAGGACCTTCAAGACAGAGGAATGGAGAGGCAAAGAATCAGGCTCAGGACGACGACATTGCGAAAAGAGATCGTCCTCCAGAGGCACCACAGAAGCAGGGAACACCAAGTTTTCGCGAATGTGACCCAGCACCTCCTTCAGGTCGGCACCCTGCACAAAGCGACCCTTGACATCAACCTCCTCCTCATTCTCAGAATCAGCATCAGCAGCAGCGCCATCAACCCTCACATTTTTTGGAGGAGGGACAGGTACATGACCCTGCAAAGCAGCAGAAACAGCAGAATTTATCATCTGCTGCAAAACCTCCATGGAAGGAACTTGCACCCCAGAACTGGAAGCCACGTCCAAAGAATCAGGAGCCCCAAGACCAGATGAAAGATCCATGACAGCCAGCCATGTAAGTGAAAGAAAAACACAAACACAGGCAAAACGCACAACAGCCCGTAAAAATAGGACCCGAGGTTGCTAAGCAACCCAACAAATCCCACCTCGAACCCAGCCGAAGGCTCGAAATGCAGCCGGAAGAGCTGCCCGCACCCAAAATGAAAAAAAAAATGAGGCACAGACCGCAGCGCGTCAACCCTCGAAGGCGTCTCCAGCCGCGCAGAGACATGAAGAGGCAGGAAAACCACGCCGGTGCGAATAGCGGCAGAAGGTAAGGGAAAACCCAAAAGAAGCCTCCGGCTCCAAGAGATCCCGCACCCGGCCGCGCAACGTCCGCTCAGCAGGACGCGCGGTCGGGAAAGGCAAGAAAACGGCAAACAGAACACAAGGCGTCCCGAAAACAAACCAGCCGTGAACAAAAAACCACTCTAGTCCGCTGAAGCAGGACACGAGGCAGTTAGGTAAAAGAAGGGGGAGACAAAACACATAAAAAAAAAAAACGAAGCACATGTAAAGACCACAATAAAAACAAATAGAAGTCAGCACACAAAGCAAAACTAACTTCCCCCAACTAGATACCACAGGACACAGGGAACTGCTAAAGCAGGAACCCAGCCCCACTCACCTGACCAGCAGGGAAAAACACAGCACTCGGAGAAGTGCAGAAAAAAAGAACAGGCTGGGCTGGTTGATATGTATCCTTTTATAGGATTGAATGAAGCCTCTGGGGCCATATTGGAGGAGGGAGGGGAGACTAGAGCGCTGCTCTTTTATTTTACTTGGAGTTCTGTGTGGAGCCGGAGGCTCATATGTAATTACTGTGGCGAGGAAGACAGGACGAGGAGGTAATGGTTCACACTGTCATCGTTTCCATCTATAACCCAGGCCTGTGACCTATGATGCAGGGCCTTTGACCTACGATGCAGGGCCTATGACCTATGATGCAGGGCCTATGACCTATGATGCAGGGCCTGTGACCTATGATTCAGGGCCTTTGACCTACGATGCAGGGCCTTTGACCTACCATGCAGGGCCTCTGACCTACCATGCAGGGCCTCTGACCTACCATGCAGGGCCTTTGACCTATCATCCAGAGGCTATGGGCTATGATGCAGGACCTATGACCAATGATGAAGGGGCTTTGGCCTATCACTTATAAGCTGATGCATTTCCCAATGATAACAATATAGAATGACTTCTTGGTATATCTTGATATGTTACAAAATCCTGCTCATTTGGGATGTTGCATTTGTTTTATGCTGTAGCCTTAGATTGTTCTGTTGCCAATGCTTTTGTATACCATGTTCTTCCGTAACACAGATGATACAAATGATTTACACTGCTAGTGTTGTGCTTTATGTATGTACATTTCTTACAACGTGCTCTCATGAACATCACAAGAGCATAAAACGCCATCATTTCTTTTGTTACTGTGTTTAAACCACTATAAAAAGCTTGTGTTTCAGCTCAGGGGCAGAGAGGAACCTCTTTGTGCAGCGAGACATTTTGAAGGGCACTTGTCTGGTATGAAAAGGCAGCTCCATAGACATTCACTAAATACAAAGGCGAGGGCTGTATAGAAAAGTATGTGGGATTCTAGCGACATTTCTTGTTAGCCCTAGGAATCAGCTGGAGTTGAACAATGTTTGGAATTTCTGTCTTATTTACTTTCTTATTGTTCACTTGTGCTAATCCTAATAGTAATAATTTTCAAAATTTCTTCTATGCTCAGATAGTTAATCTTAAAAATGCAGGTACATTTTTCTGCGTTTGCACCTACTTTGGAAGATTGGAGGGGACACCTACAAATAACTTGCTGGGGCTTGGGGACGCTTATGAATACCTTACTGGGGCTTTAGCAAATCTGCAGTGGTGGCTGGTGACATTTCAAAGTGGTGCGGCTTAAACGTTGGAGATGAGTGTTATGTTGTGAACCGAGCGAGCCCGAGCAGTAGAAAGGGGGATCTCTCCCCCTCTGAGTAATATTTGAAAAAAGCACGTGGCAAATTGTCTTATTACAGCTTCATTCTATAGCTTACATCTGACAAAAGCTGAATGAATAAGTCAAGGATGGAGGATGGGGGGTTGGTCCATTGCACATCAAAAAGTGTTGTTTTCATCTCACAGTGACTCTTTTTACAAGGTATGTGGTAACGTTGTACGTGCTATGCTAATGCTATTGCTTACTGTAAGCATTACTAAGAAACCACAGCTTTGTGCAAAGAGATTTACCAGGAAGTAGCTGACTGAAGGTAGTTTAAAAACATATTGGTCTTATTTTAGGAGAATGTGAGGCCCGCCCTCTGCTTAGAAGATTAATGCTCCCTGAAGCACCCCACTTTGCAGTTCCATTTTGTTGTTTATTGACAGGCAGGACTTTTTTTTGCAGGCCTGAAGTGAGCCGTCTTGGCTTTGGAAACTCGCTTGCTAGATTGTCGTCTAGTCATCCTTTACGTGTGGGAGAAAAGTGCTGTACAATATTTGTGTGTTCATTGTTGCGAATCTAAAATGAGGTAAGCACAGGGCAGCTTGAGAGAGAGTTCAGAGAAAAGGGTGCACAACACAGATAGAGTGAACAAGAAAAAGAAGAGAAAGAGAGGGGACACAAGAGTGAGATTTTGTGTGAAGGTGAGAGAAGTGCACAAGAGTGAGAGGAATAGAAAGGGGCACGGTTTCTGTCCCTACGAGTATTAAAAGCCCCTGCCTTTTCTCTGTTGCAGAAGCCACCGAGATTGCATGAGATTCCCGTGAAACAGAAAACTAGAAAAATGCAAATTCCCTCCTCCTCCTCCCGGGGGCCAGCCATGTGTGTCTAATTTTCAATGTGAAGTGTATACTGACATGCAGAATGAGTATTTGAACCAGTGCTTAATTTGTAAAATATGAAGTCCAGGTGCTCAAATGTTTGTCGGAGGCCAACACCCACTTTCCCCGGCTCCACCTACTCACTATTGGCTCCACCCACATCCTCAACTGGCACTGCTGAAAGCCAGATGTAATACGCGATCAAAATTTCAGCATAGGAGCCTTCCTCAAGTAAAGTTTTGATTGGAAGTCCCCCGCCCCTCATGTCTCCATAGCCCCTTTCTCATGTTTTTCATTTGTTTTATAGCGCTTCTCATACCAGATTATGGCGTCGGAGCACTTTACACCAAACACACATAAAGACAATGAATAATAAATGTGTAAGTCAGTGTATAGAAAATGTTACATATTACCAAGGGCACTACCCGGTGTAGGCATTTTTTAAGAGTGCCTGGGCTGGAGAAGCACAAACTTGGGATTCAAAACGTAACACAGTGGTTAGGGTTACATTTACTAATAAGAATTTACTTCTGCCCAAACAAACCCTTTTTAGCAACGTTAAGAAAATGAAAGACTGAAAAAACATAATTTTGTAACCTGTACCATGTAGTTTGCATGCAGCTCTTTGATGGCAGTTCATAGCTTACTGAGCTAGATTATTATTGTAACATATGAACTGTACAGAAACAAAAGGATCTTTTGTGACAAAAGTACTAACCCTCAGAACTATGCACATAAAATACATTGATGTGATCTGCATGGTGCACATTCTTGCAGCACAGCTGAGTTCTCCGTCAGTAAACACCTTTGGCATGAGGCTCTTGTTTTAAGCCGGGTGCTGTCACCTCTTTTGGGCCTTGTTTGGGAGGGATGGGGGTTGGGGGTGAATAGGGAGCTCTTGCAGAGCCTCGCTGTGAGACCACCTTTCCCAGGGGAAAAAACAAATTGGAAGTCGCTCATAGTCAGAGCTGCTGACAGAACGATGTGGAAGTCCCGGCGTCAGCTCAATTTCCTGTGATTCTGGGCAAATCATGTGATCTCCTTTAAAATAAGATTGTCTCACCTAAAAGAAAAAGTAAAGTGGATCTTATGTAATGTTACTGGTGCTTATGCACACTGCCCCAGTGCCAATGGGCAGAGTTCATGCTAAACAGTGGCCTCACTGTGATAGGGACTTCCCCGTTGAGTTTGCACTTCAGAGCTAGCTGCACAAGCATTCGCCTGGGAATGCGAACCTGGATGCTTACGGTTTCCTCTCTCCACCTCAGCCCATTTTAGGTGAATTCAAAGGCAGTTCTATGTGCCCAAAACAAAGGCTGACATCCATCTGAACCCTGCAAGGCGTACCGTTCGTGTCTGGCTTTCCCCCTCCTTTAATTAGCAAAACGGGGCTCCACCCCTCACAATTAACCAATATTCACAGCCCCACTGTTGTCGGATCTATCCTTGTAAACTTCATTAACCATAATGCACTACTGTCGGCTGTATTCTAACACGGGCCCACTGTTGCATTCTATTTCAGTAATTACTCTTGCCCTCACTTGATTCAAAAGCTCTCCCCGATCAAATCTATCAGAATATCCCGCCCGACCTTGCCATGTCAATTAAAACGCTCATGCTAGAATGTTACAATTTGTTGTCCCACACAAATGCAAATGCAAGTGTACTGCGCATGAAACGCAACGTTTGAGAACAGAAAGGAAAACGCTTAAAAAGTCACTCAAAGTTAAAGTGTCCATGAACTCGAGAAAATCCAACATATTTCTTTAAAATCCGTTCCCAGGATGCGTCATCCTACGTGTGCAGTCTTCCTGAAATCTGTTTAACTTGTAATCCAATGGGTGCTACATGTGGGTAAGGGTAGACGTGTTACTTGAGTAAAAAGAAATTATACAGTGCACACCAATCTTTCGTCTTGACATAGTTCATCCGGTTTATGGGTTGAAACTTTTGCGTGCAAACCTGGGCCGCGTGATCCACCCTCGTGTCACGCATTCATGAATATTGTAGTTAATGAAGTGCAGTAACACTCCTCAACCAGGTGCACAGCGAATGGTGAGATGCTCACACATACATATCTTCCGCTTTACCAATTTCAGCAATGAATACTTACTGGTTACCAGGTGCTGCAGCACGACACGCAGCTTCAAAATAAAAGTGCTGAACTGCCTGTGTGTCATGCATGTGTCCTGATCATAAGGCGAGTGGCGGCGACAATTGAAAAAAGATACGCACGCTGCCTCACGTCACGCAGTCCCAGATGACCAAATCCAGCCCATCAGTGACCTGCCTACGGCAGCGCTGACTGCAGGGAATGGATGTCCTACTGGCACAGCTATTCAAGGAGACAAAGTGAGAATGTAAACACATTTTATTGTGTGACACACGTTATGCAGTCACACGCAGGTCAAGACCCGGGGCTGATAATTAAGTGCCGGTGCTAAGCACCGGAAAGCTCCGGCACAAATTAAGCACTGATTTGAACATAACTTACGATCTTGATGACTTACTTTCGTCGTCATGTTTTTGTTCCTATCATAGAGCATACGTATTTTACCAAACTACAACGTTATGAGTAAGGCGGACTGCATACGTCACACACAGAAAAGCACATCAGCCTGTTGCTTCCAGGACCTCTCAAAATAAGACACAAGCAGACCTAAGGTCCTCTTAAAATAAGACACAAGCAGTCCTAAGAAGCGTAAGAGGAGTGGGTGAAAGGGTGAAGAAGGATGTGGCGCTTGACTTCGGAACGGAGGAATCAGATTCAAGTCTTGGCATCGGCTCAACATCCTGTGATCCTGGGCAAATCACTTAACCTTCCTGTGTCTTCTAATTGAATGTGAACTTCTGTAAAGTAACTGGTAGTCATGTAAAATGCTTAAATACCTTTAGGTTGTGCTGTTTTTGCACTATCAAAAAAGAAGAAATAGCACCTCAGTCACGGCACGAGCAGCGGGAGGACACAAATTAATATAAATTAAGCTGTACTTGCTCAATGCGCCACAAGAAGTGATGCTGACTTAGTTATTTCATTTAATCTAATCAGTGGTGGCTGGTGACTTTTGAAAAAGGTGAGGCGTAAAGCTGTGCCTGAGTTACCGGTGGCGATCGAGCATAGCGAGTAAACCTAACCGCCAAAAAAGGGGTTCCGGAATTTTCCCCCCTGAGAAAAACAGTGGGCAAATGGTGCATTTTCAAGCAAATATGAGAAAGCAAATTGGTTAAACGCATTTGTGAAAGTATAGTTATGACATCAATATAGAGATTTCATATGATAATGACAACGGTAGCTGCCTATTCAGTATATCTATAGAATTTCATAATAGACTTTGCGATAACTCCTCTGAATATGCTAGACCACTGATGCTATGAAGGCAGCCCTGAGCAGTGCCTTGTTACAGGAGCAAGACTTACTAAGTGTAATGATGCTGCTTGTTTTAATATTTATAGGCAATCATTTTTACTGGATTTGGTTCCAACCTTTTAATATTTTAAGAGCTATACCCAAAATAATCCTAATTTGAAATCACATTCATACCACCAGTTCCCTTTCAAACAATTCAACCCTTTGGTAGTTTAAAAACACAACAGATTCTATTTGTGAGTCATTTTGGTGGTCAATCACCTTCAACCGAATTACTGAATCTTCAAGTGATAGTGTTGCTATTAGGGGCGCTATGAGGCTGAACACTAGGGCAGACCCGATGAATCTGCAAACACCAGTGGCTGAACCTCCTACATGTGCATAACCTTGTATGTGCATCTTTGATTCATTCACAACCAGTATGCCTTAGGGCTTCAGCTCCTCATATTTCTAGCAGCGCTACCTACCCGTTTGTAACTCTGTGGGGCATATTACCAACAACTAACGATATTTATCGCTAAATGGGCTTAGCAAGTTTTTTTTTATCGCCAAGCACCGCCGGATATTATTGCAGAGATAATGTCCTATTAGCAACGTTTATCTCTAAAGCGATAAAATATCCGGCGATAGTGGCGAGATGAGTGAATATCGCTGGGAATCCAGCGATATTCAGGCATTTTCGCCAATATGTTCTTAACCGGAATATCCAACTTCCATTGGATATACAGGCTAAAAAGTGGTCTGAGCAGGCGTTAGCTTTTGGAGATATTCGCGCTTAGCACAAATATTTTCATCGCTACTCCTACCTTGCTAATAGGCGATAGCGATGTTAGCGACTGCTTTCAGTCACTAACAGGTTGGATATGCCCACTTTGCATGTCATTAGCGATAAATATCGCTGACATGCAAAGCGGGCCCCAAACCGCTCACTATCGCCTCAAAGCTGTCGCTAACATCAGTTAGCGACAGCTTGCTAATAGGGCGATATAATTACCGCCGCTTAGCCACCAAAAACGGCTGCTAAAGCGGCGATAATCTAATGTAAAAATAAAAACAACTAATATAAAAAAAATTAAAAATAAAACAAGTATAATTACTATTTAGCCAACATTATGAAAACTATTGGAGTATAAGAATAATAAATATATTACTTTCGCTCTAGTTTATGCAACAGCATGGAAAGTGTTGGACTTCGGAGGTGTACAATTTACTATTCTCACTGCAGTCTGTGAAACAGTAGGCAAAGTCTTGGAATTTGGAGGGATACATTCTACTATTCCCACTCCAAAGCATGCAACTGCAGGGAAAGTGTTGGACTTTGGAGGGGTAAAATTGACTATTCCCACTCCACTCTGTGTAACAGTAGTGAAAGCATTGGACTTCAGAGGGGTGAAATGTACTACTCCCACTCCAATTTATGCAACGGTAGGGAATGTTTTGGCCTTTGGAGGGGTACAATTTACTATTCCCACTCAGGTCTGTGCAACAGTAGGGAAAGCAATGATTTTTGGAGGGGTGAAATTTAGTATTCCCACTATAAACAGCAAGACAGCAGGTACAGTGTTGGATTTTGGAGCGGTGGAATTTACTACTCACACTCCATTATGGAAGGTGCTGATCTTTATAGGGGTAAAATGTACTATATCCACTCCACACAGCACAACAGTAGGGAAAGTGCTAGACTTTGGAGGGGTAGCATTTATTATTCCCATCCTAGTCTATGAAAAAAGTAAAACCTCTGACCCTCGGTCACTGGCCTGCTCTTTCCCCAGCTGCTCTGCGCCATCTACTCCGCCGCTGAGTCCCAACCTCCTCCCAGGAGGGGTTCGAGGCTGCTGTCTGCCCAGTGTGTGCCCGCTGTGTGACCTGCGTCCATTGCCCTGAGTCTAATTGTGCACTGTTGGTAACTGCTTTGGTATTTTGATTGTGTCCCCGTTGTAATTGTTTATTTTTTGTGCCCACTTCTACCACTTCCCTCTTCCTGCTGCTGCCCCTGCTGCCCCTGCGGCCCCTCCCCCCTGTCACACACGTTCCCACCTCCCAGCTGATTGTCACTCCCCTACTTAATGGCAACCGCTGCGGGGGAGCGCGAGTAAGACCCCTGACCCTCGGTCACTAGCCTGCTCTTTCCCCAGCAGCTGCGCGCCATCTACTCTGCCGCTTAGCCCCAACCTCCTCCCAGGAGGGGTTTGAGGCCGCTGTCTGCTCCGTGTGTGCCTGCTGTGTTACCTGTGTCCATCTCCCTGTGTCTAATTGTGCACTGTTGGTAACTGCTTTGGTATTTTGATTGTGTCCCATTGTAATTGTTTATTTTTGTTCCCGCTTCTCCAGATTCTCTCTTCCCGCCGCTGCTGCACTTTCGCCCCCCCTGTCCATGCATGCTCCCGCCTCCCAGCTGATCATCCCTCCTCTACTGCAATTATCTATCGTAACGTTTTTAAATGTTCCACTCAAGAACTGACGGATATAAAAGAGGCAGAAGCTTTAGCATTCTCCTTGGAAATTCACGATACATTTGTTTTCTCTGGGGCCCTCATCTATCGTCCCCCGGGCCCCCCTTCGAAGTTCTTGGATACAGTAGGCGATGTGCTGAGTGATTTAACACTCAGATTTTCCAACTTCTCTGTACTGGGTGACCTCAACCTGCATCTTGAGTCCCCAAATGATTCTGGGGTTAGTTGCTTTATGGATATAATCGAAGTGTTAGGCCTCACACTTGTGAATTGGGAACCTACCCACCAGGCGGGACATCTATTAGATTGCATCTGCTCCAATTATTCTAACCTGACAGTTAAATCCCCTCGCCCTCAGGTATGGACAGACCATTTTTTCATTCCTTTTAATATAGCTTGGATTTTGAAACCTACTATAAATCCTTCGAAGTGTAACAACAAACCTAAAATTAAAACCATCCCGGATTGGAAATCACTAGCCAGCAGACCTGACGTCATTGACAAATTAAAAGACAGTATGCCAGTCCTAGTCGATCTTACTTCGACTGATAATCAGACCTTTTGTGACTGGATTACTGGAGCGGGAACTCTGCTAAAGTCATCTAGAAATGAGAACTCTAAACTCAGGAAGATTAAAAAGAGTGCCCCCTGGTTTTCAATAACTTTAAAGCTTGAACTAGGTGAAGTCAAAGCATTGGAACGGAGGTGGCGTCGACATTACGACACCACTGCACGTAACACCTATATAGCAGCAAGACGGAAGTATCATGCAGGAATAAAATCCGCAAAAAAAAGACACTATCTACAGGCCGTATCTATGGCAGGCCAGGAACAAAAAGCAATTTTCAAGATTGTCAAGGATTTTATGAATCCTTCAGCTCTATCGCAAGAGATTCCTCCATCGCAGGATCTCTGTAATGCGATATCTGACTACTTTGATAATAAGATCCTGGCTATTACGAAGACCTTTCCATCAGGAGTAACTACGACGATGGATGTTGAAGAGATAGTGGAGACGATAACTTCCCCCTGCTTTGATGACTTCGCTCCAGTATCCTTGGAGGAAACTGCTAAAGCGATTTTGGCCAGCAAATCGGGATCTCCTTTTGATCCCTGTCCTCCTCCGGTGTTGCATCTTTTAATAGAGATGGTTAATCCGATGATCAACAGGATTATCAATTCCTCTCTAACTACGGCAAGTATCCCTAATGATTGGAAACTTGCAGCTGTTAAGCCTCTCCAAAAAAAGGCCCTTGCCGATCCTACTACCCTTTCCAATCTGCGCCCAATTTCCTTATTACCCATTCTATTCAAACTGACTGAAAAGTTTGTCAATAGTCAACTGACCAACTTCTTGGAGAAGAATAACGTTCTCCACCCCAACCAGTCAAGATTCCGGTCAGAACATTCAACCGAGTCGGCATTACTTTTCACCGCAGAAACATTACGGGCAGCAATGGATCAAGGAAAGAAGGCCGTCCTTATCCTACTTGACCTGTCGGCAGCCTTCAATACGGTTTCACATAACATCTTAGTGGACCGGTTGGCTGCCGCAGGGGTAGGAGGACAGGTCCTGGCATGGTGTAGGAATTTCCTTACCAACAGACGCCAAGTAACAGTGCTTGGCTCATATCAGTCTGAGGCCAAAGACGTCAGCTCAGGGGTCCCTCAGGGCTCTAGTTTGAGCCCTGTCCTTTTTAATCTTTATATGGTACCCCTGATGAAACTGATCGCGTCTTTCAAGATCAGTTCCATTTCATACGCTGACGACACTCAACTCATACTAGTGTTGGATAGGGAGCGGCCAGGTGCCGAAGAAAATCTTAAGGATTGTCTTGCAGCAACCTTTAAATGGATGACGAACAACCATTTAAAGTGCAACGCCGGAAAAACAGAAATTTTACCCATAGGGAATCACAATCTTTTTTCCCCAAAAATGTGCTGGCCAGCAGAAGCCGAAGTACCCCCCAACACAATTGCTTCCGCTCGCAATCTGGGCATCAAATTTGACAACCAACAATCTTTTAAACCCCAGGCTGTAGCAGTAGCAGGCATGTGCTTTCAAATCATAAAAGCACTGAGGAAGTTTTTCGATCTACTCCCATTATCGGCAAGGAAAACAGTCGCAGTGGCCTTAATAAGTTCAAGGCCGGACTATTGTAATGGATTATATGTTGGAGCTAATAAAACTGTTCTCCACAAATTACAAATGGTCCAAAATGCGGCAGCCCGCCTTGTACTGTGCCTGCCCCGTAAGTCGTCAGCCTCAGCAGCACTAAACACTCTCCATTGGCTGCCAATAGGTAAAAGGATCTTGTTTAAACTTCTTTTACTTACCTTTAGGGCATTTCACCAACAAGGCCCAACCTATTTATGTAACGGGTTTAAAAGATATCATCCAACGCGTTGTCTGAGATCTGCAAGCCAGAAGTTACTTACCCTTCCCCATTTCAAGCTGGCCACAAAAGGTGGTAAATCCCTTTTTGTACTGGGCACTAAGGCCTGGAACAAGCTCCCTCTTTTTTTGCGGTCATTTTCTCAAGAAGCCTCCTTTAGGAAGGCATTAAAAACTTGGACTTTCTCTCTGCCTGACGCTATATGTAGGACCTTGGTGTAATGTTTGTGTAGAACACAGGTCATTCCTTTCCCTTCCAACTCTTCCGCCTGAGTTGTGTGAGCGCCAAGATACTCCTTGGAGTGAAAGCCGCGCGGTAGAAATGTCCCTTACATTACTTAATGTCCGCCAATGTGCGGTCGCGCATCAGATGAGTGCAGCTGGCGCGCCGCCATCCATCGCTATGACACTAACTCCCTTCTCGTACTCAACACCAGAAGAAACAACAACAACTGCCAGCTGTCCACGCCAACCACCACCCATGGCCAGTCCTCCTTCCGCCACTTCTGACAGACCTTCACCACCGTCTTGGCCGCTGACACTGACACCAGCGACACCCTAAAATGCATCCTCCTCAATGTGGCTCCATGCACAAACACACCATGGAGATCTGGAACCTACTCCACTCCCCCTAGCCCAACATTGCCTTATTCACGGAGACCTGGACCAATGCCTCCTCCACTCCCAACATCAACACCGCCATCCCCGATGGATATAAGATCCAGAGGAAGAACCACAACAACTACCCGGATGGGGGCCTCGCCATCGCCCACAAGAACACCCTCCCGCTCACCGCCTACAGCGAAACTTTCCCCTCCGCCGAACACCTTCACTTTCCGATCCAGACCAGCCCCAACTCCACACTCCATGGAACACTCATCTACAGAACCCCAGGCCCCCCTTCGCCACAACCATCACCGACTTCATCGCACCCCACGCCATCGCCTCAATGAACTACATACTCATTGGAGACCTGAATTTCTGCCTCGACAACCACAGTGACCCCAACTACACCACCCTCCGTGACAACCTTGCCAACATCGGACTTAAACAACTCATCACCATGCAGACCCACAGGGCAGGACACACTCTCAACCCCATCTTCGCAGCAGTAAACAGTTTTCACTTCAGCCACAACGCAACCCCTATGGACTGACCACCACTGCGTACACTTCACCATCGACAAACCCAAGACACTCAAGCCAGCCCATCGCCCACCACAGAGGAACTGGAGCAAGGTCACCAATGAGCAACTGAACTCCACCCTCACCAGAGACAACCACACCTCGGCATCCAACTGCAACATCGCAGCCAGGGAACTCCACATTTGGATCTCCAACTGCGCAGACAAGCTCACCCCGCTATGCAACCCCGACAAACAGCGCCCCAGGAAAGCCGCATGGTTCACCACCAACCTCCAAAAAGCCAGACGCCTGGATAAACACGAAGGCACCAGAAAACCACACTACCTACAAGGATACCATGATGGACTACCACAACCAAATCAGAACCACCAAGAGGACTTTCGTCCACAACAAAATCCTCGCCAACTCCACCAACTCCAAGGAACTCTCCAGTGTCATTGAGGAATTCATCAACCCCTGCAGCGAAGCAACAGCCATCACCCCATCCCAAGACCTCTGCGAGTAGCTCAGAACCTACTTCAACCTCGAGATCAAAAACCTCTACGACAACTTTGTTGACCAGCCACCAGAAGCTGCAGACAGCCCGCCACCCAAAAACACCAGTCAGCCCACCATCTCCACCTGGACACCAATCACAGCCAAAGACACTGCCTCAACAATGATAGGCATCCATTCGGGGTCCCCCACCGCCCCCTGCCCTCCACACATCTACCACAGAGCTGCCACCACCATCACACCCGAACTAAAATGAACCATCAACACCACCTTCGAAACAGGCACGTTCCCAGACAACTGGAAGTGCGCAGAAGTCAGGTTCCTGCTCAAGAAGCCCACAGCTTACCCCACCAACTCAAGAACTACCGGCCCATCTCACTCCTCCCCTTCACAGCCAAAGTTGCAGAGAAAATAGTCAACAGGGAACTGACAATATTGATCCAAGACAACGCAGTCCTTGACCTTTCCCAATCCAGATTCCGAAGCAACCACAGCACCGAGACCACCCTTATATCCGCCACAGTTGACCTCCGCTCCCTCCTGGACCGAGGTCACTCTGCAGCCCATACCCTACTCGACCTATCAGCTGCCTTTGACACCGTCTCCCACCGCACACTCGTCGCCAGACTGCACAACACCAGCATATAATGAACTGCCCTGGACTGGGTCTGATCATTCCTCACCGGAAGAAGCCAAAGAATCAGACTGTCACCCCTCTTCTTATCCCACGGTAATCACCTGCGGAGTCCCGCAGGGGTCATCACTAAGCCCTACCCACTTCAACATGTACATGGCCCCCCTTGCCGCCATCGTCCGACAACACGGCCTCAACATCGTATCCTACACTGATGACACCGAGCTCATCCTCTCCCTCACCAAAGACCTCACCACCACCAGACTCAACTTCCAGAAAGGAATGCCGGATGTCGCAGTCTGGATGACCAACAGCTGCCTAAAGCTAAATGCTGAGAAGACAGAAGTCCTTGTCCTCTGAATCATTCCTTCAGTGTGGGCCAACACCTGGTGGCCGACTGCCCTCAGAAGCCCACAACCCCTTCGGATCACGCCAGAAACCTCGGCATCATACTTGACTTATTCCTCGGCATGAACCGACAGGTCAACGTCGTCACCTCCAGCTGCTTCAACACCCTCCGCATCCTCTGCAAGACTTTCAAATGGATCCCTGAGTCAAGAATGACAGTCACCCATGCACTCATCACCAGCAAACTGGACTATGGAAACACTCTCTACGCCGACATAAACAAGTCGCCACTCCGCAAACTCCAGATGATACTGAACACCGCTGCCAGACTCATCCTAGGCATCTCCGGGCACGAACACATCAGCCAACACATACGAAGACTCCAATGACTCCCCGTGGAGAGAAGAGTCACCTTCAAAATCCTCACCAACGCCTACAAATGACTACATACCACCGGACCCAAATACCTCAACAACAGAATCAACTTCCATGTACCCAAAAGAACCCTCCGATCTTCCAACCTCAGACCAGCCGAAACCCTGCGCATCTAAGAGCCAGAGCAGGTGGAAGATCCTTCTCTCACATTGCAGCCAAGACCTGGAACGAGCTCCCGCCAGACATCAGACGTGCCCCCTCCCTGAACACCTTCAGGAAGACCCACAAGACCTGGCTCTTTGGCTAAACAGATCTGCGGAGCCCCCCCAGCACCTTGAGACCCTCATTGGTGAGTTGCGCACTTACAAACCCCCTGATTGATTGATTGAATGTAAAGCATTGGATTTTGGAGGGATGAGATTTACTGTTCCCACTCCAAACAGCATAACAGTAGGGAAACTGTGGAATTACAAAAAGGTTACGATTCATACTGCAGTCTAAACAAGAGTAGAGAAAGTTCTTCAGATCAAACACATTACATGTAACAGTAACACCATGAATGTAGAAAAATCAGAAACTCTCATGATAAAAAATATGAATTAACCTAAAAA
This sequence comes from Lissotriton helveticus, assembly GCF_964261635.1. Classification (NCBI taxonomy): domain Eukaryota; kingdom Metazoa; phylum Chordata; class Amphibia; order Caudata; family Salamandridae; genus Lissotriton; species Lissotriton helveticus. Next base: position 2,061,550,985 of record NC_136059.1, on the reverse strand, counting down.
TATATGTATGTACAATTTTTTTAAATACATTTACATAATTACTATCCAATAAAATAACTAATTATCAATTAATAAATAATTATTAATCAATTATTAAATATTTAACTTTCCACCCTATACTCCTACAAACCAACTAAAATATCATTAAGTTAAATAATTAATCCATAGTTAAAAGATTTAGGGCCATATGTAGGTGGGCAAATACAGGTCGGTAAAGCCGAAATTCGGTAAATTTTGGCTTTACCGACCAGTATTTAGCCCTGTGCGATGTACGTATTACCGAATGCCCTCGGTAATAACGTATCGGTAAATCGTTACCGATTCCTTATTTACCGATCGGTGAACACCGAAACAAACATTACCGAATTGGAAAATAGCGAATCTGTAATAATTCCGAAATGCGATGTAGCAAAATTCGGTAATACCGAATTTGACCAAAATCGGTATTAACAAATCGGTATTTACCACTGATCCTGAGCAGGTGGTTATGAGGTGCAGTGCATAAAAACAGCCAGAAAATGCAACAGTGTGAACACAACGGTGGACCTCTACCTCATAGCAAGGCGGCTACATTTGAGAGCAGCAGGAGTGAGGATTTGGAGACGGGAAGAGCGGGTGTACAGACTGCGTGTCACATTGTTCCAATTGACTGAACCAGAAATCCATGAGAGGTACAGGCTGCACCCACACACCATCATTGACCTCATACGGGACCTGAAACCATATCTTGAGCATCAGACACCAAGGGCGCACGCAATACCCACCCATGTACAGGTGCTCTGTTGCCTGCACCTCCTGGCCTCAGGAAGTTACCAGGGTGTGATAGCCGCAGTAGGTGGTGTGTCACAGAGCTGCCTATCGAGATTTTTCAACACCTTCCTGGACGCCATGATGGACCGAATGCATCATTACATAACCTTCCCCAGTACACAGGCGGAGCTGCTGAAGACCAAGCTGGAGTTCTACCAAATGACACAGTTCCCACATGTAATATGCTGCGTTGATGGCACCCACATACATACCAATCTGTCCACCTGCAGCAACAGAATACATTTACCGCAACCACAAATCCACTCACTCCATAAATGTGCAGGTGATATGTGATGCAAAGTTCATCATAACTGACATTGTGGCAAAATTTCCAGGGAGTACCCACGACTCGTACATATTCAGGAACAGTGGTATCCATACACGTCTGGCTGCTGATGAATTTGGAGAAGGATACCTACTAGGTAAATCAATGTGACACACCCTGATGTATGCCTTGGATCAACCTATTGGTGACATAAATTAATGGCACTTTCTTTTGCATTTAGGTGACAGCGCATGTGCCCTCCGGTCTTACCTACTCACACCATATCTAAACCCATCCACACCAAGGGAGAGGAGATACAATGTGGCACATAAGAGCACACGCAACGTGGTGGAGCGCACCTTTGGACTGTTTAAAAGCAGATTCCGTTGCCTCCACAAAAGTGGAGGCGCACGTCAGTACAGCCCCATCAAATGTTGCAAAATAATTGCTACATGTGCAATGCTATATAATCTAGCCACAAAAAAAGGAACAGCAGTGGAACTAACTGACTCTGAGGACGAGGGCGAGGACAATCCCCAGCCAGAGCTCTGCGCAGCTGGTGTTGCAGTAGAACAGGATGGGAGACACCGTCGGGCTGAGATAACATGCAACTATTTCTGAGTGAGTAACGAGACAGAGCCAGTTACTGTATTTGTGTAATGGTGTTTAATCAGCACACCACCAGGATCTAAACCAGTGTCCATAGAGACATGGGTTACATCACCCATTCAATGAGCCTCAAATAACAGTATGATCTATTTTTTGCGCCCACGCGCTGCATGTCCACGTTTACTGGCCACACTGTCTGTGCTGCCGCTATGTTCTTGCGCATCGCTGTGGCGTTCACTGCGCCTCCTGCCCTCGGTGGGAGAGGGCGTAATGTTACCACGGCTGGTAGCCTCCTCACTATCCCCCCCCCGCCTCCATAGTGGCCGCCTTCACATTCTGCAGCACTTCCAGTGCAGAGGTCATTGACACCATTCCCCTGGCCACGCCCCTGTTACAAAGTGCCATCTCCTCCTGCATGGCGATGGACCTTCTACACATTAGGGAGGTAGCAGTGGCCAGCCGGTTCACTGCCTTGGTATAGGCCTGGAGTCTCTGCCTCTCCCTGCACCTACCAAGATGGTCCTTTTCCAACTGGCAGCAGAGCTTGTCCACAGCGTTCGCAATGTCTCTCATGCCCTCAGACATGTTGTCGCCCATTGCAGTGATGCCCTTCTCAATTCTGTACATGTGTTTGTTGATGTGAGCCACCTCCCTATGCAATGATCGCATCTCTCTCCATTGCAGGCGCTGGACCTTAAGCATGTTGCTTTCCAGTCCAGAAAAAACCCTTTCATCATGTTCTGCGGCGTCTTGATGATGTGTGGGCGCGCTCAGATGGAGTCCCTGCCCTCACCATGTTTGCCCTCCTCATGGACTGGAGACTGTTGGCCCCCTGTACCCCCCTCCTCCGACTCCTCCATCTGCTGGAGAGTGGCCATGGCATGCCTCCTGCCTGATTGTGGTGGTGGTGGTGGTGGTAATTGTGGCACTGGGGATTGAGTTTGAGGAGATGGCGGTGTTCTCTGGTGCTGTGGTGATGTTGGGGAAGGAGAAGTTGGTGGTGGTGGTAGTGCGGAGGTTGTGTGCCCTGCAGGCAAACTCTCTTCCTCCTGTTGCCTCCCCTCTGGCTGCCTTTGGTCTGCTCCCCTCTGCAGCACTGCGAGATGACTCGCCTGTAATGACAGAATGTAGATATTCTCACTTCTCTGGCTGCATTTGCATTGCATTAAACATCATGCCTACAGATCACACTGACTGTCCTCAGCTTGCTAATTTCTTTCACAAGCTATTGGGTTTGCTAGGCTTACTGTCCTATACATCTGTTCCCTAGGACTACATCTCCCACAATGCATAGCAGGTAAAGAGTAAGACATGTAGTGGAGTGGGAGCCCCTATGCCTCTATGGGGATTGGGTTTGGGGAGGGGGTAGCACAGCATGCTGGGCTTGCATCTTACCTTGTTTCCTGGCTGCTCTGGCAGAGCTGTCTGCATCTCCCAAGCCACTTACACTCTCCGGCTGGAGGGTAGACTCTACCATCAGTTCCAGTGATGTTGGTGCAGGTGCTGTGTTCTTCCCTCCACCACTTTTTCCGGCCTGCCTCTGCCTCTTGGCCATCCTTGCCTTCGCCGTCTTTCTGAGGTCGTACCACCTTTTTTTATGTCCTCTATGGAATGCTGGGTGACTCCATTTGCATTAATTTTACTCTGGATCCCAGTCCAGATCTGTCTCTTCTGAGACTCAGGCACATGGAGGGACTGCTTTCCAAAAAGCTTGTCATGTTCCTGGCTCACATCTTGTATAAGTACCTGCAGCTCCTTCTCGCTGAACTTTAGCTTCCATTTCCTTTCTGATCCCTCCTTCTCTCTCTCCAGGCTTGCCATTTTCAAGTTTTTTTGGGGGGTTTTGTGGATGTGTGGCTCTGTTGCTCCTGGATCCTCAGCTCACCTGCCTGCCTCACAGTCAGCTCCACGTTCAGTGCAGCTGCCTGGGTGTGGCCACTTCCTGTTTGGGAGGTAATTGGGAGACACAGGATTGGCTGATTCATCAAACACCGAATTTTAAATTACCGATTCAGTATTTACCGATTCGGTATTTACCAATTCGGTAATGGATTCGGTATTGGTGTTTCGGTATTTATTTTTTTCTGATTGCTTCCGAATCAGTATTTTTTTACCGATTCGGTATTTTTTTACCGATTTTTACCGAATCGGCAGATTTTACCGATTGTTTGCGTACATCGGATATACCGATTTCTTAATACCGAATCGGTAAAATTCAGTATTAAGGAATAGGTATTTCATGATTACCTACATATGGCCCTTAGGGCCATATGTAGGAAGGCCATTACCGGTCGGTAACAGCTGAAATCGGCCGTTACCGACCGGTAATAGGCTTTTCATATGTAGGAGGCACATTTACTGATTCGGTAAATAACGAATCGGTATTTACCGATTCGGTATTTACCGAATCGGTAAATGAAATGTAGGAAGCACTTCAAAGAATGCTTCTAGGCATTAAGGATTCGTTATTTACCACCAATTATTAGTTGGTAGTAAATAACGATTTCCAATGTAAATGCAAATCTGTGCATTTACACCTGTGCCATGTGACAGACATACATGCCCTTATGGCATGTATAGGTGCCACAAGTGCACACAAGCACTAATCAGGGGTGCAACAGGGTGTCAAAGTGACACCCTGCCACCCTTGACCCTTTCCCTATTTTACCAAATCGGTATTTACTGATTCGGTAATTGACATTCATTCCTATGGGCCTCCAGGCCCATAGGAACAAATGGCAATTACCGAATCAGTAAATACTGATTTGGTAATTACCGAATCTTAACGATTCCGTAATTTTTACCAATTTTTTATGCACATAGCATTTACCGATTCGAAAATACCGAATCGGTAAAATTTGGTATTTTCGAATCGGTAGATCAAAATTACCTACATATGGCCCTTAAAATTCAATTAAATAATTGATTTAAAAGTAATAATAAATTAATTATTAATTTACTAATTTCCTACCCTATGCCCCTACAAGCCTAACATCCCATAACTAAACTATCAATTAAATAAGTCAGTGTTCCATATTTTACAAAACCGATTACCTACGTATGGCCCTTAGGGTCATATGTAGGAAGGCCATTACCGGTCGGTAACAGCTGAAATCGGCCGTTACCGACCGGTTATAGGCTTTTCATATGTAGGAGGCACATTTACTGATTCGGTAAATAACGAATCGGTATTTACCGATTCGGTATTTACCGAATCGGTAAATGAAATGTAGGAAGCACTTCAAAGAGTGCTTCTGGGCATTAAGGATTCGTTATTTACCACCAATTATTAGTTGGTAGTAAATAACGAATTCCAATGTAAATGCAAATCTGTGCATTTACACCTGTGCCATGTGACAGACATACATGCCCTTAGGGCATGTATGAGTGCCACATGTGCACACAAGCACTAATCAGGGGTGCAACAGGGTGTCAAAGTGACACCCTGCCACCCTTGACCCTTTCCCTATTTTACCGAATCGGTATTTACCGATTCGGTAATTGACATTCATTCCTATGGGCCTCCAGGCCCATAGGAATGAATGGCAATTACCGAATCAGTAAATACCGATTTGGTAATTACCGAATCCTAACGAGTCGGTAATTTTTACCGATTTTTTTATGTACATAGCATTTACCGATTTGAAAATACCGAATCAGTAAAATTCGGTATTTTCGAATAGGTAGATCAAAATTACCTAAATATGGCCCTTAAAATTCAATTAAATAATTGATTTAAAAGTAATAATGAATTAATTATTAATTTACTAATGTCCTACCCTATACCCCTACAAGCCTAGCATCCCATAACTAAACTATCAATTAAATAAGTCAGTGTTCCATATTTTACAAAATTAAAAATTAATTATAAAATAATAAAAAAAATATTAATTCATTATAACTTAATTAGCTTCCCTCCCTAGGTCCCTACAAACATATCAGCCTGTAGCTAAAATATAAGTAAAATTATAGGTAGCCATAAAAAGCATAATTAAAATCAATTAAATATTTAACAATTTATTATTAATTGTTAGTTAATTATTTCCTACTTAACTTCTCACCCTATACACCTACAAACCTAACAGCACCCACAAATCAGTAGTTGCTCCTGGAGAGAGTGCTGCCGGGCGGTGAGGTGGGGCAGGGGGAGGGACAGGGTGGGGTTTAGTAAATTTCAGAATACAGCTGAACAGAGGTAAGTAAACAAATAAATAAAACAAATTTCATTTTGCGCGCTGCATCGCCAAATGCGATGCAGTGCGTGCAACAAAATTGTGTACATACCTCTATTCGGCCGTATTCCGGATTTTACGCATTGTCACAGTTTAGCTGATCTCCAAGGTCCATGCCTGTTTCCGTGACATTCCCAGCCCACTTTCCCTTGTAGATTCACAAATGAGTTGAGAATTTCTGGCGCATAGAAAAATAGATCTGGGGGCATATTATCAAGAACAGCGTTAAAAATTATCGCCGGTTTAGCGGCAGAAAATTACAGCTAAAATGGCGATAATGGGCTTGATAATATGCCCTTGTGAATTCCCATAGAAGCCCAAGATCTGGTGTCAACCTGGGCTTCTATTGGAATTCTCCAGGGCATATTATCAAGCCCATTATCGCCGTTTTAGCGGCAGTTTTCTGCCGCTAAACCAGCGATAATTGTAAGGCCGTGCTTGATAATATTCCCCCAGTCTATTCTTTTCGGAGGCTCTCTGTTTCATTACTCAGCCGCTCACTGACTACTGTCTCAGTCTTTCAACATTTTAGCTCCAATCACAATGGTGTTGGCTCTTCCGGAAGATCATTGGTTACTAGAGTGTTCTCCAGAGAACTTGTTACTTTCTAACCACAAATCAGACATTTGAGCAAATATAGAAGACCAGTATCATTGTGAGACAAACTTAACCAACCCTATCTTAACTGGACAGTGCATGAATATGGAAAGTAAATAAGACTTACTACCACTCCTGCCTCATCTCATTTCCATCAAAGGGACCCTTGAGGGGTATTTCAGGATTCATAAAATCAGCACCTTTCTTAAAAAGTCTCCTGTTAACAGGTCTCTGACACATTGTTACATTTTGAAGAAAGAAAAAACGTAGGGCCCTTTTTTTAAGTATGTATGCATGCATTGTGTATGTTTAGATGTATGTATGTATGTGAGTGGGTATTTTTGTATGTATTTTTTTTTATCTATTCACGTTTTAGAACTGACTGTGCATTGGATTTTGGATTCTTCAGAGTGCCAGAGATTTGCACGACCTGGATTTTGAAGACATGGGAGGAGGTAGAGTTCATGGGCCCCAGTCTGACATTCTTCAATTACTTCCAGCTTTTGTAGAGAATCCAGTCAAATGGGATGTAGGAATAGTGAAGATTTTAGGCTTCTTTGTGAACTGCATGAGGTGTGACTCTGCCCTCAAGTTTAAATACCAGAGAAAAATGAATGGGAAGAAAAGGTCTACCTCAATACCAAGATGCCTGTGTGAATTACCTTAACACAAAGCAGACAAAAATGTCACATCTGCACTTTTCCTGCTGGACCTATCAACAGCATGTTTCACAGTGCAGCATACCACTCCCCAGCTCCATCACTCACAATGGTGTACAAAGTAATCCTAGGAATCAATTCCTCTCTTAGGATGCCAAAATCATCTTTCTCTCTATCACCTTTCTGCCTTTTCTTCCCTACCTGTCCCTCAGTGTTCCACAGTTGCCCGTCTTGTTCCTAAAGTATACCTCTGCTCCGCTCCCACTTTATTCAGTACTATGGTCTTATCTGATGCATCCAGGCAGATGATTCCTCAATCTTACTGAAACTGGAACACTGAGGGGCATTTTTACAAACAATTGGCATAGGGCCGCACTGCAAGTCATTTTGCTGTGCTACCCTATGCCTATTCAAAAGGAGAGAAATGCACCGTATTTACAAGATTCCTGTCCCTTCAGCCAGTCCAAAAATTGCAGAGGTACGCCAATGCAGGTACCCTTGCACCATGGAACAAGGGTGTCGGGGTACCTTCCTGCACAAAAAAATCACAAGAGGCATTTTCCTTCTATGTGTGCTACAGAATACAGCACATGTGAAAAGGGGAAAAAAGTGGAGAAATGTGGACATTTCTCCTCATTACAACTGTTCTGGGAGGCGTATGTTTTTGGCACTGCCCCAGATTCATGCTATCTTGTAAATCTGGGGCAGTGTCAAAATCTGTCGGCATTACATGGGAACACCCAGAGCTATACCCATGGCATGCCTTCCTGCCGCAATGTAAAGCAATGCCTTACACCTTATCTACAGCAGGTTGGCTTTGCGTGACCTTGTAGGATATGGGCCTGCACTATGCGTCACTGGAGCATCAGAAAAGGTAATGCTCTGGTGACTCAAGGGGATTGTAAATATGCTACTTAGTATGAAGCCAGTGCTACGACCTTATATTTGCACAGCTGACTCTAAACCGGAGCATATACAGATGTACACAAGGAAGGCTAAAATTCTCTCTCATGTCAACTAGCCGAGCCCCGTCCTGGACAATTGAGTTGGATCCCTCACCTATGACAGAAACCTTAATGAGGAAATTGGAATTCATTCTGGACTTGAACCGCACCTTGGCAAAGCACATCACCTGGAAGGTCAAGATTTCCTTTCACCTCCTCAGACTCCGCAATGTGATTGTCACTTTTCAGGGATTTCTGCACAAAATGCAAGGCATTGAAATCCTCTAACTCCGTCTTCATTCAGAACTCAATACCACTTCCAGTAATATGAACCAGCTCGGCACCCACTACAAGATTGATTTTGCATCTTTGCAAAAGGGGCCACATCTCGATTGCCTACGAGTCAGCTGAACGTTTAAAACTCTTCTTTGCATTGGAGGCCATGCTCTAAAAAGATTGTTCCAACATTCACAAAATTATGTCACACAACTGATGACAAGTTGGAAAGACATCCTTCAATACTGAAACTCTCACCAGGAAGGTACATACTTCTTGGTCTAGATAGCAAAGGCGCAGCATTTTAAGCAATTCACATTTGGAAAATACAAGAACATAGCTCCTGCTTGGGTGAGCTCTAAGTTCATTGTTGCTGCTCTGATCCATATCTTGAGATGCTCAATCCTCCTCCAGTAAATGTGCCCCTGCAAAAAACTCTAAACTGTAAGCCATGTACCTCCTCCCACAAAAAATCCCATACTGCAACTCAACACTAAGGGGGCGATTATAATGTCGGTCGGAAAACCTCCGACCGTAGGACGGAGACTTTCCGACCGCCATCTCTGGTTTCAATTCCGACCACCTCATATCAATGTAGGCAGTCAGTATTGAAACTGGCCGGTCATTCTGGCTGGATTCCAACTGGCTCAAGGAGCCCTTCAGCCAATGTGATTCCTGAGAACAGAGCTTCCGCCGTCGGGATCAATATGTTGGTTTCTGACAGGCTTTCCATGTCGGGCTTTCCAATATGGAAAGCGTGTCGGAAAGCGACTCTCTTCATGGCCTCCGGTTGGGGGCCGTGCCCTGTTAATCCCTGCACCTCTTGGCTGGCACCTAGGTGCCTGCCAGGCGGTGCAGGGATTAACAAAATTTCCCATTTCTCCATGGGAGCTTGTGCTACGGCCGGTCTACGTCGGCAGCACAAGGTCCCATAAAGAAATGGGCGTATGCGACCATACCATGTGCAGTTGCATTGTAATGACAGTCTTATGACCGGCAACCAGAGGTTGATAGGTTACGAGACAGCTGCAACGGCCTCCCCACATTGTAATCAGGCCCTAAATGTACTGTATGGAGAAGTGTCCATTCTTGTGTTGAGCCTTGGGTCTTGCACTGATTATGTTACCGGTGACATTCATAGGCTGTAAATCAATTTTTGCGTTACACTAAGCGTTGCCCCGTGGTACAAATGCAAACTAGAGGTATCTTGTCTGAGATTTGTATTTGAAGGACACTGTCCAGTCTGCATGGAGACAGGTGCCCATGGGAGAAAAGCATAATATGTGTGATTTTGCAAAAATTACATATATTACACCTAGGGTAGTCACATATTTTTCTGTTGCCTATTGTTTGCACCAGCCTTAATGTAGAGCTACGGTTTGCTCAAAGCCAGGTCACGCCAGATCAAAGATAAGGATTTGCCTGGAACCTTAGTGGTATTTGTGCTGTCCCCCTGCCTGTTATGCTCCCTCTGCACACATTTACAGGTTTTAGCACCACATGGCTCAGAGCAGTTTTGTGAAGCACTCACGTTCCTTTTTCCAGGGGAAAGTTGTTGTTCCTGCCTGTGGGGAACTATCAGCTGTGGTTTCTTCATATGAGCGGAGAAGCGTCACTCCCCCCACAGCGGCAGAAAGAGTGGAAACAGGGCCGGCTCTAGGCTCACGGAGGCCCTGAGCAGGGAGTGTAGGTAGGGGGCCCGAGGCCACCAAATCCCTGCCAGGGGCCGCCACGCAAATATGTATCTAAGGATATATATTGGCGTGGCGGCCCCTGGGGTTTTTGGCGGCCCTGTGCAGGTGCACAGCTTGCACATGCCTTAGGCCGGCCCTGGTGGAAAATAAAAGGGTAATACATTATTTTATTACCATTTTATTTTTCACCCTGTGCCGAATGGAGTGTGGGGGGCGAGGCAAGCTCGTTATTGCTGCTGATTGCCGGCAAAGAGGGGTGGCCACTTTAGTTTGAAGTGTACATGTAGGATTGGCCAGCTGTCTTGTTACGGCCAGCCCGACATGCGCAATTCAAACCTCTCCAACTCCAACTCAGCTGTCTTCGACAGCTGAGTAGAAGAGCAGGCACAGGCCTATAGTGCCTTTTGGTGTGCTGAGGGCAGGCAGCCTGCTGCAGCAGATCCAGACGCTTCTCTCATGCTGCCTAACATTGTTAATAGCAACTGAGCGGCGTCTGGATTGAATAAGGTAGTTAGCTGTGTGATGTCATCTCGCACTCAGAGTCTGGAGACCATCGAGGACATACTACAGGATAAGGTAACTGAAGCTTTTTTTTTCCATTTCTTGCAATTTTTTATGTGAAGTAATTTTATAATGTATGTATGTTTGTTTTATTGTTTGTAGTGCCTTACCGTTTATTTATGGCAGCAACCGCCACTGAGAACTATAATAAATTTGCGACACAGAAAGGTGAATATAGAATATACTTCAGACTACATTGATGACTCAAGTTAATATTGGTAAGGCAGCAATTTTGCAATCCGGGCCTTTTAACAGGAAATATTTTGTTAAACTCCGACCAAGACATGGAAAGTTCTGCCAGCTCACGAAAGAAAGTAAACCGGCAGAAAAAAAAGTGTATTGTTCTTCGCTGGCTTGTATTTTTGCCAGTGAAAGTGTTTAATCATAAGAAGGTGGTGACATAAATGATTAAGGCAGACCTCCTGGAGGTGACAGGAAAGTTATGTAAGTAATGGCCCTCTTGTAGTACTTGTGAAAATGTAAATAAATATAAACATCTAGTCTCCGTTTCCTCCGGGTTTCCTCCGGGATTCCCAAGTTCCTGCTTCTGTGCAGTTATTTCCCTTGAAGAATTCCTATGCAAATTATCGTGGCGTTTTTATCAATGAAATCTGTTACACTGAAGGGTAAGAAAAACATCTCATAACTCGTAGTTTTTCGTTGGGAAAGAGCTTCTCTGGTGTCTAAACTAATGCTTGCAATAACTGGTGGGCTAAAGTATTGGTTAGAGAACAAGCATTGGCAAAGCCAATAGGATGCTTCTATGCGAGAGCTATTGCACTTGTCATTGTCTTTTAGCTATGTTGTACAGCAACATGCCCAAGAGGAGAGTGGCATAGTGTGGAGTGGTGTAGAGTGCCGTGGAATACAGTGACTTAGAGTAGCATAGAGTGGAATGGCATGGACAAAAGTAGAATGGCCAGAGTGGAATTGTGTAGAGTAGAGAGGCGCAGAGTAAAGTGGTGAAGAGTTTAATAGAAGAGTGCAAAGGCTCAGAGTGGAGTGGCGTAGAGTGGACTGGCATCAGCTGGAGTGGTGCAGAGTGGAGTGAACTGAAGTGGAGTGACGTGGAGTGGAATGGCATAGAGAAGCGTTGAGTAGAGTGGCATTGAGTGGAGTGACGTAGAGTGAAGTGGAGTTGAGTGGTGTAGAGTGGAGTACAGCAGAGAGGCCTAGAGAGGAGTGGAATGGAGTGTAGTAGAGTAGAATGTTGTAGAGTGAGTAGTAAGAGTGGCTAGAAACCCCTTAATATTTCCTTTAGTATTCTTTGTCAGTGGACACATTTTAATTATTAGTTCACCTATCTTAAAATCAATCACCTTTTATTGGTTCTTGGAAAGATTTCTTCGAGGAAAACAAAAGCACATTTCCCACGATGATCTCCTAGACTAGATAAGGTCCTCTCTAACCCCATGCCAGTGGCAAGTCCTGTTAGCACGGCCAGATGTGTTCTGATACCAATGCTTTCCATCCAGCTGAATGACAGAAACTTCAGTCTCAGCAGTCACCTGTGGTCATAGTTAAAGGAAGATGTGAGATACAGTAAGATATATCAATGAAATAAGTGGAGGGTAGAGTAATGACCCCAACCATATCACTCATAGGAACTCCATGCGTCTCTTCCAAGAATCCTGTGATTGTCACCATGTGCACCAACATTCCAAATGCTACTCCATGGTAAAGCACATGCCATTTGGCAAAGATATAACATGGGGCACTGGGCCTAAAGCCCTCAAGACATCCAAGTCCGTCCAGCGATCACAAGGTTGAGTTAGTGACCTGTCTGCCCCTGCTTCTGCTGTTTCATGTCCTTGTCCTAAAAGTCCGACTATATCAAGAGCTTGTCACTTCTCCATGGAAGAGTCTACCATTGTCACAAACCTGCAACTAATGCTTGTGGTGAAAACATGCATACACTACAGCTCTCAAGCAGCCCAGGTGATATTGATTTTCTGTTTGGTGTTAATGAAAAATCCCCTGATTTCTGAAGGAAATGCTAAAATAGGAAAACAAACAACAGATGGAATAGCTTCCACCCTACTGTCCTTAAGGGACAGGTAACTGCCCCATTGGGATCGCCTCCTATTTGAGAGTTTCCTTCGGAAATCAGAGAAGTTGCCATTATCACTGAGTACAAAAATGTGGCCCTCTATTTCTTATTACATTTACAGGGGCAGACTCATGATGCTTTAGGACCTGAGTAGCTCAACCTCTCTGTTATCCTAATTTAGAGTTATAGATATTTACGTTTAATTATTCCTAAGATTTGGCCTTGAGCCACTGCATTCTCACTGATCCGTCACCATACATCTGTAGCATTGTGTGCTGTACCAGATAGTAGCCCCGCCAGTGGCTCACAGCAACAAAAGAATGCTTTAGATAATATCCAATCCCTTGCCCATTGCATTTATTTACAGACGTGGTTCACAAGGCATCATTCTTTTTTTTTTTTTATAACAACAAATGTTATTGAGTTTATAACACCCAGTGGGCGAACCCAGTAAGCGGCATACGAACACATGATGGAATGTAAAAAACAAGGGATACTGGAGAGGACCTCACCAGAAGATCTGCGAAACATTTGATCCAACATCCCAGCCCTCCCCCTCGCCCCAACCCTGCACCACACTTCCACATGGAACAATAAATACGTGCACAATCACAGGAATAGGTCCACAGCCACAGCCAATGAGCACATCATTGATGATTAGTCGTTCAATAGGGTCTGGAATCGCTGGCTGTGAAAGGAAGGATCGGTCGATACCCCGGTATTTAGCCCACTTGGTCCAAATCTTCCCATGTTTCTGTGGCAACCCAGTGCCTGAAACACCCCTACTTCAGCCGACATACAATTATCTAGGGAAGTCTTCCATGCCCTCACCCTGGGGGGAAAGTTACACTTCCAATGCTGTGCAATGTCGTGTTTGGCTAAGGTGAGGCCTAGGAATAAGAGGTGCCTCTTATATCTGTTTCCCCAGATGTCTTCCGTGCCATGAAGTAGTACAAGTCGAGGATCTGCCGGGATGTCCCAGCCCAACATCCGCACCAGACAGGACAACACACCCGACCAAAAGTGTTCTAGTGCAGTGCAGCTCCAGACCGTGTAGAGCACAGCTTTCCAAACTGTGTGGCGTGACACATTACTGCGTCGCGACCCATATGTAGGTGTGGCGCGAGATGCGATCTGACGTCTGCCGGCAATCGGCAGAGCCGGGCTGCAGGGGCTCTTAGAAGGGGTGAAACAATAACAAAGCCCTATTAACATGCACAGGTCTTTAACGACCTGTGAAGTGCTCGGGTGCGGCTGTGAGTGGTCCCGGTATGCCACACACGACGACGGGGGGGGGGCTTGAAGCCCTTTCGGATGCAGAAGTATCCACAGGTGGACAGCTCTGAAGCTGAATAGAACGAAGATTGCTCTGCTCTCTGGAGTTTCTTTGGCAGAGTGCTGTAGGTGATGTAATGCTTGTCCATTCGAACAATGATCTGTTTTGCCTTCCCACCTTCAATCAGCCACATTTTTTGGGGCGAAGCCAGCCTTAAACTTCTGCGTAGAATATGAAAGGACACTACGTTTCGCCTTTCAAATGTATTTTAAATGCAAAGCAATATAGGAGAATTACCAGACCATTTAGTTAATCAGTGGTGACTGCAGTGAGTTTCCAACAAGCGTGCCTTTAACGGGGGTAATCCGGGGTGCCTGGTGTATTTTCAGCACCACAAGCAGTCGCAAATAAGCCCCAACTATTGTAAAAAAAAAAAATTTTACTTTTCCGTAAGTCACAGACGCTGAATAGATCTTACCCTTGAAAATCGAGCATGTAGCAACATTAAACAAAGTTAATTGTATTTGTTTTCTCTTGTTCAAGGTGAAGGTAATATGCAGGCATTTTCTTTGCTTAGCTCTCTCATTTTAAACAAATCCCCTGGTAGGACATATGTCTTCAAGTTGTTTGGTACCTTTTCATCACCCAAGCCTTTTGTCAAATCGACCAAAATGTAACAATTACATCATTTCAGAGATGGGTCTGTCTCCTCTTATTCTCATTCATCAACATGCGGTCAGCTAAATCAAGATTGAACAGTGCCAAAAAAGAGCAGCAAAAAGCTTTCTCCACTGCAGCGACGCTAGGCTTAGCATATTTTACCTGCTATTGTAGTTTCTTTTTGACAGGTGCAAATATTTTCTTAGCCTCCTGGATTACCAATGTAAAATCTGGTTACATGGAGATGTTCAGATCTTGAGGCGTCAGTGCTCCATTTTCTCTGGTCATATGCAGGGTGACATCTTTATCTCTTTAATTCAGGCGGCAGTCCACAAGTATTGGTTGTTGCTTTACCTTGGCACAGGAGTTTGTGCTAACATTCTGTGGACATTTTCAGTAATGAAAATAACGGAGAAATTCCTTCCAAACAAGTCCAGTAGGATATTTTCAACACGTTTCAACCTCCCACATATTGGTAGACTCTGGCAGCCCTAAAAGGGGAATATATTTCACCTGGAGCATAACAACCATAGGGAATATAGTAATCCGAGGGAATCTTGTTCCTGTTTTGAAACCTCCCAAAGGCTTTCCCGACCTCGCCGGACCCGCTTCGCGGGTCCCGCAGCGCCTTGAAACCGAAGGCTGCTGCCCCTGTGAGGAGCTACCAGCGGAGGTGCGGGCAGGCAGAAGAGCCGGCGGGGCTGCGAGCACAGGCAGGGACTCCAGTCTCCAGGAGCCCCTGCGCGCCCATTCTCCACACCTGGGCTGCTCTCCCCGCTGGCCACGCCCCCCGCTTCTGTGCTGAAAACCGGGCTGCACACACAGACCTGTGGATCACTGTCGAACTGTTTGTGGGTCGCTGACCTCCCAGAGGGAATCTTGTTCCTGTTTTGAAACCTCCCAAAGGTTTTCCCGACCTCGCCGGACCCGCTTCGCGGGTCCCGCAGCGCCTTGAAACCGAAGGCTGCTGCCCCTGTGAGGAGCTACCAGCGGAGGTGCGGGCAGGCAGAAGAGCCGGCGGGGCTGCGAGCACAGGCAGGGACTCCAGTCTCCAGGAGCCCCTGCGCGCCCATTCTCCACACCTGGGCTGCTCTCCCCGCTGGCCACGCCCCCCGCTTCTGTGCTGAAAACCGGGCTGCACACACAGACCTGTGGATCACTGTCGAACTGTTTGTGGGTCGCTGACCTCCCAGAGGGAATCTTGTTCCTGTTTTGAAACCTCCCAAAGGCTTTCCCGAGCTCGCCGGACCCGCTTCGCGGGTCCCGCAGCGCCTTGAAACCGAAGGCTGCTGCCCCTGTGAGGAGCTACCAGCGGAGGTGCGGGCAGGCAGAAGAGCCGGCGGGGCTGCGAGCACAGGCAGGGACTCCAGTCTCCAGGAGCCCCTGCGCGCCCATTCTCCACACCTGGGCTGCTCTCCCCGCTGGCCACACCCCCCTGTCCGCCGACCAATCCCAATAATACAGTCTAAAGCTACCGCTGCGCGGGAGCGCACGGGAGGGCGCCGGGAGAAGCCCGGGACAAGGGCGGGACCGTCTGTGGCCGTCCGGGGACGTCCGAGGACGGGACGGGCTACCCCACTAACATCTTCAATCTTGGACTGTAAGGTAGGCTTTCAAATATGGCGGCTAGTTCTGAGAATTCTAGCATAGTGGGTTCCACCAAAAGGACACTGGACAATTATTTTATTAAGGCTGCTGTGGATCTAGATAAGGATGATTCATTATCAGAACGCAGGATTGAACGACGACGTTCTATCGAGTCCATGAAAAATAGACCATTAATTGACTTGGCATCCCCGCCCATTATTTCGGACACTATTACTGATACACCCCTTGAAGATCCGCTGTCACTGGATGATTTCCCATTACTCCTTAGATGTACCTCACCGCCTACGGGCTCCCTGTTAACTGTACCCTCACCTAATGTTTTGCTCCCACGTGTTCCCAGTCCCCCATCTATCGTGGCGAATGTAACTTGCTCTGTACCAAAGGAGCAATCGAAAAGGTCAGGTAGACCATCTATTACTCCTAAAACCCTTGGCCCGCCGCCCACCAAAAAGAGGAGGGGGTTAGGAGCTCCGCAAAGAGGCAAGCTCAGTCACACTGAGTTTGGCAAGACATCCAAATTGAAGATCCAAGGGGTAACTGCACCTAAAACACCGGTACCGACTGATCCAGTGCCTACAGTGGTATCAACCCTAGTCTATAACAACACACAACCTGGTAATACAAGTGGGAGGCAAGATGAGGTACTTTCCTCCCCAAGTGTAGTGACCATTCCCCCTACTGACATTGAGGGGAACACACTTGAGCAGTTGCTCAAGTCTTTTATGCTCCCGATTTTGGACATCCTAAAAAGGGTGGAGCACCGACTAGGCAACTTGGAGGCTTTGTATAACTAAGTGCCTCTATGACCCCCCCAATGCCTGTTCCTGTGTTGACTACTTCACTACAGACTACAATAGCTTCTGCTCCTATTACGCTGGCCTTAAATGATCCTAATAGTGGTAATAATAGAGTCGCTAAACCCCTTGTGAGTAATAGACAGGGCACTGTAGACCCTCCAAGGATTACTGCTAAGACAACTATTGTAAACAGTAAGTCTTCAAATAACAATCAGCAGAAAAACTTGGTCCCGCATACGGCCCAGGCTCCCGCCCAAATAACAACAAAAATCACGGCTCAGGCTCCAAGAGAAGCCCAGACGGGCGACGCTAATTCTAGTAGTAAGACTAAGTATTCGAGTAGGGGGAGGTCTGTTAGGCCCACTAATGGTATTCCCAATGTAGAATTACCTCCAGAGTCGCTACCGTTTGTAGTTGCACTCACTGGTGTCCCCCCATTAGAAGTAGGTAGAAAAGAGGGCCATCCTCAACTCAAGAACAAAATTCTACATTGGTTAGGTCAAAACAGACCACTCCCGTATTACATTGAAGGGGAGATAGTCCATGTTAGACGTCTGCCCTGGCTGGGTACTAGGGAAAAAAATATTGAGGGTGACATAGTTGTTATTAACTTTAGGAATCCAGAGGCTGTTAGGGCTATACTAACAGGGCCCCCTAGGAATTTGAATACTGTTATAGTCCCACACGACCTAACTTATTTCTATCCAAGGTCGTATGTGACTCCAGCCCTCTTTTCTGGGGGGGTACTAGATCACAATGATTCTAGGAATACTCATTTGCCTCCAACCAATACCTATATGTGTCACTTTCAAAGGCCTCCCCCTCCTAGGAATAATCCAGTGTGGAATATAGTCCCTGCTAGTGGCCGCAGCCAGCCCCCTGTGGGACCAGAGCTTTTCCAGGGGAGTAGAAACATGGATCATTTGATCCCTTTTACTCCACTGGAAACCTCGAATAGATATGGAGCCATTTCCGGCCTTGATGGCTGTGACTGACTTCAGGCTATGGCTGCCCCCCTTGCTAAGGATTCTAGTGTTGGTGGTGGGGGACTAGTAGAGGATGACATTCAGAGTGGGACAAGGTATTTAATTACATTCCCCCAATGTGTTAGCTGTCCCTCTAGTACAGATGATGTTAACTGCACTGTAAATAACCATGAGATCTCTAAGGAACAGACTTGTCCCGAAGTGGGTGATTTTATTGTGGAAAATGCTACACTCCCAAACCTCCCAGTTGAAAAACATTGTTCCAATAATAAAAATGTAATGTTGTTATCATGGAATGTGGCGGGTTTGGTTGCAAAGCTAGATAATATGGAGTGGTGTGACTATGTGGACAATCATGGTATCTGTATATTCAAGAGCCTAACCTCCTTGTCTTTCGGAAAAAGTTAAAAACTCTTCTGTTTCCAAAAAACTAGTTATAATGGTTCTCTATTTTTAATTCATCTCCGCTTGGTTAGTCTTAAGCGCTGGGATGCTCCCGAGTGGCCATGCGCTATAGAAGAGCCTTTTAATAATAATAATAATTCCAAGAGACTTGGGCTAGGACAATCCAGCATAGAGTGGGTTTTGCAACTTATGCCGAGCCTGCTATTAAAGGCCTTAGAGGCAGACCATCTGGCGGACTGACCATATGGGTCGGTGTCCATCTTGGGTTTTCGGTTAAAAGAATCAACACCAATTCTTGTGATATTTCTTGCATTCTCCTAACCCGCAGAAACACACCCAAAATAGCGATTATTAACATCTACCTACGTCCGGTTTTGGGGAGTACGGTTTCTCACACTCTAGAGTCCTTGACTGCACTATTAAATAGTCTCTCAACTGATACCAAGGTCATAATGGGGGGGGACTTTAATTGCCACTATGAACCACTTGGGGGAGTTTCTCAGCTAACAACAGATGAGGATGATGCCTGTCAGATTCCACCCCCAAACATCTATCAAGTCAAAATCTGGACTCCCATGGCCATGCAGCTCACTTCATTGACATATACATTCTCTCTTAGAGCTTGCAATGGCCGCTTCCCGGGGGACAGCCCAGGAAGGAGTACTTATAATGGGATGGGTCCTTCGTCAACAATAGATTATCTTCTGGTTAGTATGTCCTTATGGCATCTGATTCGATGTTTCCACATATCCGATCGTGTGGAAAGTGACCACAACCCCTTGGTAGCAGAACTAGATGTGCCCAACCACGACGGAGAGCACCAAGAAGTTGATGTGGTCTCTAGTGCCATTAGGATTACCCAGGGTGGTAAAAAAATTCGATGGTCCACTATTAAGTCATCGCCAGATAACCTGGCATTATTGTATAAAAGTGTTATTCCCCAGCTAGAGCGCCTCAATATACTGTATGAAGACGCTTACAACCCTGATAAAGATGTTAAATTTTTAACTTTACATAAAGAACTAATGTTGACCCTAGCGGCTAGTTTTTCCAAACCGGCAAAACAGACTAACCGACAAGTATGTGGCACAAATCCCTGGTACAACCAGTCTTGTAGGAAGGCGAAGACCACTCTTATTTCCGCCATCAAATTAGGCCACAGAGCAACCATTATGGCTGCAAGGAACGCTTACAAGAATCTCCTTTCTCACGCAAAATCAGAATGGGAAACAGAGAAATGGAAGGCCATTAAAAAGGCATTAATAGCGAAAGATGCCCGAACCTTTTGGAATTTGGTTCACACTGGGAAGCCAGAAGGGAAGGTAAAGATCGATCCTAACATTGCCGAGGAAGCCTGGTGTGCCTATTTTGGTGATCTCTACTCCAGCACTACTCCCTCCAATAATGTACTATCGATAAAGCCTTTGAGATCGGGCCTAGAATGCTCGCCCTCCCCCTTTACTATCTCGGAAGTTACACTCGCAGTTCAAGGGTTAAAATGTAACAAGGCCCCTGGGCTGGATAAGATTCCTGGTGATCTTTTTAGAGATGAGCCAAAGATTTGGGTCCCCTACTTGACCGTCATATTTAACGCTATTCTTGACGGCCAAGAGCTGCCAAGTACTTGGCTGGGGGCCGAAATTATTCCGATTTATAAAAAGGGATCTCCGTTGGCCCCGTCAAACTATAGACCAATCAGTCTTATTGACGTTACTCAAAAGATCTATGCCAAACTGCTTTTGCAACGCTTGCAAGATTGGATTAGCGAGAATACCATCCTCTCCCACCTGCAAGCAGGGTTCCGTGCTAAAACATCGACCATTGATCAATTACTACGGCTCCAGGTCCTTTACTGGAAGCATGTGGTGATGGAAGGGGGGAGTCTTTACCTGACATTTGTGGACCTCAAATCCGCATTTGACATGGTGGATAGAAACCAACTTTGGAGCATATTAACATCAATGGGGATTCCACCCTATTTATGTCTCCAATTTAAAAGACTCCACGAAGGAACCTATGCAAAGGTTCGTTATGGCAAAAATGGCCAGCTAACCAGAGATTTTCCTATTGAGAAGGGAGTTAGGCAGGGATGCGTACTGGCCCCTACGTTATTTTCCCTTTTTCTAAACAGCCTTGTTGATGACCTAACTGGCGTACCAAACAGTGACGCCCCTAATTTAGCGGGTGGTAAATTTCCTGCACTCATGTTTGCAGATGACACCCTGCTGCTCTCAAAAACACCTATGGGGATGCAGCGGGTGTTAGATCAGTTTACCAAGTTCTGTAGGGACAGGAATTTGGTAATTAACATAGACAAAACAAAGTACATGGTGTTTAATGGCACTGCAACTAATTGCCCCCGCCCAACTATGGACGGACGAGCCCTGGAAAGGGTAAATAATTTCACCTATCTAGGCCTGACCTTAAACGATAAAATGAGTTGGGAAACCCAAATGACCAAGGCTAATTTAAACCTTTCCCAGTCTATGGGGGGTATTCTTAAAGTCCAGAAATCCTGCGTCCATAAGCTAGTCAGTGTACCCCTAGAAATATATAAGGTTCAAACCAGATCATCCACCCTTTACGGGGCGGAACTCTGGGGCCACTGTTCAGCGAACGAGATTAGTATAACCAAGAATAAATTTATTAGACAGCTGCTCTCCTTACCAACCAATACTCCCCTAGTTCCACTAAGGTTGGATACAAACTTGAGGCCTATTGCAGAAGTAATTGCCTCACGTCCGCTTCTCTACTGGCGTAGATTGTGGAGTGTCCCGGAGCTTGAGTGCTATAGAGAAGAACTAAAGATCATGATGGCACGCCCGGGTGTAGGGAGGATAAAGTGGCTATCTTTTATAAGGGGGCAGGCGTCTAGGATCGGCATGGAGAATCTCTGGTCCAACCCGGAGGACACATGTAAATCCATCTCGAAGAGAACCCTGGCTGAGTCTATAAAACATTTTAATTTAGAAGAGGTTCTTCGAACAGCCAGACCTTCTAGTCTCACTAACAGCTTTTTGGATTTTAAGAATGTCTATAGTTTTGAGAAAGAATTAGACATTATAGAACCTGTCTTAGCAAAAAAACTGTTTTTACAGTTCAGATATGGTACATTACCCCTCCATTCCTATACTGACAAATGGAAATTGGGTTTAGCTCGTCCTTGCCCAGGTTGCAATGATCCAAATGAATCCTTAATCCATGTGATCTTGTTTTGTCCTGTTTATTCTGTTATCAGAAAAAAATGGATCATACAGTTATGTGTGAACCTAGGAGTCAGGAATTATATAGATTATTTTAGAATTTTAAAAACTGATACCAATGCACTGATAGTTACTGCTATTTCCAAATTTTTGTTTTCGATGTGGCTAATTAGACGAAGACTGATTAGTTTGTAGTATTCTACTATTGTAAGTAGACTACTCTGTCTCAGCAATAATTAGTTTTTTTAACGTGTTTTAAACTCTGTTATTTCATGGATTTTATTGTCTTAGTGCTTTTATCGTCATATTATAAACCGCACGATAACTGATTTACTGTAAATACCCAAATTGAAATGTAACTGTGCATTGGTTGAACTGACAATGTTTTTTGTATTTTCAATGTACTTTTATGGTTCATTAACAAACCGAAATAAAGTTAATTGATGATGATGAATCCGAGTGCTAGGGTGTGGTGTGTGTGAGGGGGTTTGTGTGGGGGGGTTGTGTGTGGAGTGGGTGTGTGTCTGTGGGGTGGTGTGTCTGTGGGTTGGTGTGTCTGTTGGGTGGTGTGTCTGTGGGGTGGTGTGTCTGTGGGGTGGTGTGTGTGGGGTTGTGTCTGGGGCTGCGCTTCCTTGCGTTACCGTGTCCCTGACATTTTTTTCACAAAAAGGTGTGTCACCAACATGAAAAGTTTGGAAAGCTGTGGTGTAGAGGAAGGACCCATTGTCTGAATTACAACAGAGGCAAGTAGAGGACTGAATAGCCCCCATCTTCCAAAGGAGAAGATGGGTGTAATATACTATGAGAAGATACTTGAACTGAATCAACCTGTACCTAGAGTAGACGTCAGCATACCTGGGGCTGGCAAGGGCCTCAGTCCAATCATCGTCAGTTAGGGCCTGTAAATCCGCCTCCCATGCCGCCCTAGTCCGGTGTATGTTCGTCTTAAAGTGCGTGGTCAGAGTTTGATATAGTTGGCGGATTTGGCATCATTCCTTTTAATTAATATTTGACAGTGTCACTGTGAATGTAGGGAACAGAAGCATGGGGCACCATCACACGGCCTCCTGCCAATAAAGTCACTGCTTGAAGAGGGTTCTATACTGTAAAAACAAATTAGGCAATAAAATTAAACTTAATGAGAAACTCTGTGAAATGATGGTAGTGCGCGCTCCAGTTATGTGGCTCCCAGAAAGAACCTTCCGAACCGGTTCAAATCACCCATTCACTAATGAAGCCATCTTGTTAGTGCGCAGGACGTCTGGCTTAGTGCAGGCTGAAATCCTGCCTTGTGATTTAAGACCTTCATCTTACCCTCTGCAGCGTGCCAAGAGACTCCTTAGAGTAAATGGATATAGTTTACAAGATAGCCCATAACAAAACAAGCAGTAGCAAAGCCAACCGATCAGGATTTAATCTGCTAATACATACAGTGTTAGCTCTATAGAGTGAGACATATGGAAGGGAGCCAGCAGGAGTGAATAGTGAGGGCTGGTAACGTAGTCCTGGATGTAGTTCAAGTCAAGCACCGAACTGTAGGAGGAAGGGTAAATTTAAAGAGCCAATGACATTAGGTGAAAAAGCCTTCTCCACTGGGATAGGTCAAGTGGTGACTGACAAAGTCAGTAGCCAATGGCTGAATCAGCTGGCCGGAAAAAAACAATGGCTAAAAGACGTGGATCAAAAAGCCTACTCAATGTATTTGTCAGCAATAAATTGGTATGACAGTTGCACTGTCAAAACCCAGACCTAAATAAACAAAAGTACTGGTGGTTGGTTCGGACTATGGGCATGAACTGTAAATTTGTCTTAGACCTTTTGTTACCCAGTCTTATGTATTACTCTCACCCAAATACTCTGCGAGGTATAACATAACATTGCATAACATGTGTATTTGTAAAGCGCACGTTCACCACTACGGGTATCTTTGCGCTGAATAACAGATGTTTGTTGTTACCCAAATCAATGGTACACATTTTATCGACCTCAGGTGGATGCCATCACTCCCTTGGTTATGATCACGTATTAACGAAGGTCAGGTATGAAGGTAAACCACAACTATTCCAATGACATCACACATTTGCTCTAGTGAGACCAATTACGGGTTATATCCTCCCACAAATACTTAAATAAATGCTGGAACAATAGCTAAAATGTCATGTTCAAATGAGCAATACATATAAACTGATGAATTTATCAGAAAGGAGGAAATGCTTTGAGAGTTTCCTTAGTGAATGGGTGGATTCAGTGGCTCCCAGACTCTGTTTCGTTTTGTGTCCAATTACCCATCATCACCAAGTAGTGATTCACACCAATTCAAAAGCAATTCAAGTGAAACGGTTTAAAGGACACGTCGTGAATAATGTTAGCAGCACAGATGTTCAGTAAAGTCCACTTTGGGCGTTAGGTTAAACAAATAAAGTGCTCTAAAAATGAATAACAAAGTAACACCCTTCTGGCAAAAGATCCCTTTGGATTGGTATTTGAAATATATAGCTCTGAAACACGGCACATGGAAAGAATCAAGGGAATGGTGCTTCGGCTGCCTTGGTGCAATCACACTAAAAGGTTGCTCCCAGTGCTGTCTTTTCAAAAAGTACTTGACTATTAGCCCACGTTCCTCCGGAAGTGTTTAATGTCTGGGAGCTACAAAGCGCTTATTGTGGCTCTTTCTTTCTACCCATTCATCTAGGAGTCATAATGTGCTGGACAACATTCATGAAAGATCAGAATAGATCTGGAATTGTGTCACATAATCAGATTTGTCTCTGGATATTGGATGTTTGGAAGATATTGATAGTGTCACGTAAACAGATTTTAATGGTGGAATTTGGTTTGTCTGCTTGTAAAATTATCATTTTCAGAAACGGCATATTGTGAACAGTAAAGATGTCTTAAAGACGTGTGCAGCCTAGAAGTGTTTACATTATTGCACTACCTATGATGTTATGGTCATCTCCTAGTGGCAAAGGGATTTATGGCTTATGTGACTGTGGTCTGTGTTTTATATACAATATATAAGATATTTTTATATAACCTGGAGTGGAGTTTCTTTCGTGTTGTGTGTAGTGTGTAACTGGTGTGTGTGTGTGTTGTGCAAATGCTTTACACATTGCCTCTGGGATAAGCCTGACTGCTCTGCCAAGCTACCAAGGGGGTGAGCAGGGGTTATCTCGAGGGTGTAACTCCCTTACACTGACAAGAGTGGTGTGTTTTGCATGGCTTAAGTGCATATGCTAGCAAACCTAAAATCCCATTCCTAATAGTCCCTGAAAAAGCTGAGACCATATTTGTTTGGGACTCACTTTCGTGTTCAAACTGACCACAGGCCTCTCAGATGGCTCATGCAGATGAGAGGGGATAATCCCAAGCTATTGAGGTGGTTAATTTCCCTACAGGGAATGGACTTTACAGTGGAACACAGACCTGCGGTTGCCAATGTGGATGGACATTCCAAGGTTTTTCCACTTAGCTAATGAGAACTACCCGGGTGTAGGTTAGTAATCCATCACCTTTCATTTTGTTTGGGGGCAATGTTGCAAAGTCATCCTGCGCCCTGGGCATCCCCCATGTTTTTGCTGGCTGGTGGTAACTGACTCTGACTGTCCCTGTGCTCTGCCTAACCAGGCCCGGGCAAGGGCTATGGTGAAAACACAGTGAAAACACACACACACATTGGGGTACACTATGTATTAGCGAACCCCTATGATTGATATGACCTACCCTATAAGCCCATAGAACATAATAGGGCAGGGGGATTAAAACTACCTTTAAATCCCTAGTATATAATAGGGCATGGCAGTTTAGAGCACAGCAGCCCTCTCTGCACTTGCATTTGTGCACCCCTGAGAGCCTGAGGACATTTTAAAAGCACCCCTTTGTTACAGCACTGCTTTTAAATGTAAATTGAGCCCAATCTCAACTTCGGTAGTAGGGGCGCTTAAAAATTGATAAACTACAATATTGGGGCATATTAAGTACCCCCAGGGCTTCCTCTAGGTGTCTCAGGGGTGGAGAGCATGTATTATATGGAAGATCCTTATAAAATATGTTTACATGCCCTGGGGATAGAGAAATTGCACATTTCACTTCCCCATTGTAGTAAAGTGCTTCCCAAAATCGACCTTTGTGCTAGGAGCACTGTGGAGTGAGCATCTACATTATATTTGCATATTCAGGACCCCCAACGTCTCCCCATGGTGTCCCAGGGTTGTGGGATCATGTAACTATAAGCAGATGTTTTAAAGGTCTTAGTGCTAGAGAAATTGGACATTTAATTTTCCAGATTGTAGATCCCCAGCCACATAAATTAACATTGCAATAGTTTATGAACTCATAACCTTGCTAGGGATTACCCAAAAATATCATTCAAGGACTTACGAGAATGGTAATGATAAATCCAACAATATGCAATTGTTGAATTTATTCTGAACTATACAGAAAATACGTTATAAGACTTTCTTGTCTGTAAGCCAAAATTCATCATTCCTGTGGTCTCCACTGACTGGTCAGAGTTAACAGGATTAGCGCGGCGGCTTTGATGAAGTGATAAGTGGCACCCGGGGAAAGAGGCTATCTGGTTGGAGAGGATTCTGCTACACAGGAATGCCAGAGAAGGGGTCATAAGTCATTAGTTTCTAAGGAAGAAGGGGACAGGCAGAAAAAGTTAGGTCCATCTATCCTCATCCCCTCTAAACCCAGACAGAGGGCAGGCTTAAAGAATTTGCAGATGTCAGGGGGGAGGAGAGCTATGGAAACAAGTCATTCTGGAGGTTGGTTTAACTAGTTCCTTCTCCTCTGCTGAGACTTCAGCCATATTGAATTTTGTGAGAATAGTACATGCTGGGAGACCAATATGCCACGCTTTGGAGGAAGTGGTCATGCTCTAGGGTGTTCCACTGCACCTCATTGGACAGGAGTGCCTCCTGCTTGACCCCAGAAAACCCTGAATAAGTATCTGAAGGGAAGAGTCTCTCAGATCTGCTGCTTGAAACTAAGAGAATAAGAAGGGTACATGCATGCTGGAAGTTTGATTTGCATCAACTAGGCCCGGCACTCTGACTGACTGTGCCTCACTTTGGGTTCCCCAGAGGAACTTCAGGAAGAAGTTCCAGAACTTTGTAGAACTTTGGAGCAACTTTGGATAAAAACCCCAAGCAGGCCTGACTCAACCGCGAGAGCCAAGCCTGCGACCTTCAACTGCGAGTTGGCCTGCCCTGCTGGTTTGTCCTGCTGAAAAGCTCCAGAGGTCTGGCTTCCAGAATTTGACCGGGAGCTGCCTATAACGCAAGCCAGTGAACCCTTACTGAACCCAGAATGGTGAAGCGCATCGAGGGACCCCGGCAGAAAAAGCTCCAGAAAAGTTTCTAAGTACGAAGATAATACTTTGAACAAGGCCTGTGAGGGGTAGTCGCACAGGGCTCCATTGCAGTCGGCCTGAAGCTTTGACTTTGACCCGGTCTAGCGTGACCAGATACCCCAATAGGTGCTATAGGTTTTTGTGTGCTACATAGTGCTAAATCTTAATAAAAAAAATATCTCCATCCACTGCCTTGGATTTTTTTGTTTTGGTGTCATTTTAAAGATAAACATATGTCCTATTTTTATAAATTGATGTTTGATTCTTTTCACTCCCTTACTTTCCTTTACCCTCCAGTACACCTTAAAGAACATAATTACAGATATTGTGTAGAGGGCAATATTCACAAGAGGCTTCAAGACAGAACTCACTATTCAACTTTCCAAATTTCCAAACCATTTGCCTACTGCACTAAATCAATTACCAATGGCTTCCCATGCACCTGTTGCTACCAACCCATCATATTTTCTGTAAGCCACTAATATTCTAAATATACCTTTGCAAGTCCTTACTGTTGTCTGGTATATAATTACAACACTGCTGAACTTTCAACATCCGACAGACTCCACCCTCCTTTGCGAGAAGGATGTCTAACACAAGTCTATTCTGCTAAACCATAGACCTAATAGCAACCATTTCGGTATCTATAAGCAGAATAACTCCAGAAGTACTAGTAGATAGCTTGTCAATTACAGTGGACAATTTTCTAATCTTATTACCATTCAATATCACTCCTACCGATGGGATTATGGCAACAAACATATCTCCCATAATTTCTCCAACACTAGCTCCTCGCATGGGCCAGTTCCTCTTCTACCACACATGATAATTGAAATTCTCTACAAGATATATTTTTGGAAAAACTACACCTGAATAGCATGTGCCAATAGCTTGGGTAAGTTAAAATAAGCATATTTTACACAAATAAAATAAACTCCAGGAATCACAGGATCGTATCCAACTAGATATAATTCCCATCTGGGTCTGACTTCGAACGCATGGTCACATTCACCCTGTCCCACCAATAAATGTGTCCATTAAATGTACAAGCATTGTAGGGACAATACCTTACGGCTTTATCAGCATACCTATTGCAGACAGTCACATAATAATTTCCTTTGTAATGTATGGAACATTTTACAACCACAACTTGCACAGGCATTTGCAAAGCTTCCAAATGTTTTCTCACCTGTTCACCATTGGGCATAGGGTACCCCAATGAGGTCACAAAGCCCCTCTGGGACCATAACTGTCCGAAGACATGCACCACACCAAAGCTTTACTATCAGTGACAATTGTTACCTTTAACGGCAGTTCAAGCTCTAGTCATCCCCAGGATCGAATACAGAAGTGTGTCTCTTTGATGTCTCCCCAAAGCTACAACAGCACCTCTAAGAGCCACCATCAACGCTGCAGCCAGGCTCATCACGGGCTCAAAAAAAAGGTCCCACATCTCCCCCGACCTGAAAGCATTGAACTGGCTACCATGGGAAGCCAGAATTCACCTAAAAATAGCATGCTTAACCCACAAAGCCATTCACCATAAAGCACCCAGCTATCTCTCTCGGAAACTGTCTATCTCGGGAGGCAAGAGATCCACAAGAAGTGCAGAAAGCCTATTACTGAAGCCACACAGATTTATTAAGGCGAAAACTTACAAACGCTCCTTCTCAGGGATGGCTCCTAGGATTTGGAACGCACTACCCCCAGAAACCAGACTTACCACATCTACTGCACTGTTCAAAAAGGAAGTAAAGGCGATCCTCATGGAAAAATTCACATGAGCCTCTCTGACATTCACGACCTATATAGATGCAAACAGACAATCTACATTGCACGTTGGCTCTCTCGGCCCGCACCTTTCTCTATATCAGAGACAAGATTTAGCGCATCCTAGGATTCAGCTTTCGATCTACCTCTCTTGGATGTTTTATTTATGCACACTTTATCAGACATATCTGTATTTCTGTACTGTGTATTGCTGTACTATGTTTTTATATCTCATACTGCTTGATATATACTGCTATTGTATACTGTTTTTGTATACATTTTCACTGCTTGTAAAGCGCTCTGATATCCGCAAGGATCTGGTTCGCGCTCTATAAAACTTTCAAAATAAATAAATAAATAAATAGCTGGTCTGAAACACAATATGCTCTTGTAAGAGCAATCAATTTAACCACTTGTGTAGAGACTGTTCCTTGAAGCCAAGCAGCTTCCACTACTCCTGAAATGGTGCATTCTGCATAAGCAATTCTCAAATTTCATTACTAGTCTTGTAAACATGGGCCATTCACAAACAATGAGTAATCAGATTCAGGTAGAGTTTCATCCTGTATGTCTGGCCTCAGCTTGGTGCATAGTTCAGTGACATCAAGACTGTAATGTTCCACCTCACCATCATCAATATCATTCTCACCAAGGGGAACAGTAAAACAGGGTTTAGAACAGCACAGCGCTACAACGTTATGTTCACAGCCACAAGTATGACCTGTTCATACTTGGTGAGGTGACTATTTGTAATGTGCTGTGTGCTTGTTCTGGTCAACAAAATTTCAACTTAATGGGGAACATATACAGTCAGGGGATGTCGCATTGCAATGCCCTCACACCTTTTTATGCTGACACCTGTTGCTGCCACTGATTTGAGACAACTGGGCAAAGCAGCAGCCACTGGATATAGGGGTCGATTAGGATCGCGGACGGACTTGAGTCCGTCCGCGACCCCTGAGGAGGAGGGAACGTCCGCATGGGCTGCGGCGTTCCCTCCGATCAAATTAGGATGTGACCGCCAGTGTGGCGGTCACATCCTCCATCTCTAACATTGCGGCGGGTGCAGCTTCAAGCTGCATCCGCCGCAATGTAAAAAATCCATGCACAGCATTTGCGTGCACAAAGCGGCAGGCACCGCGCGGTGCCTGCTGCATTGTGCACGCAAATGCAGGGGGGTACCATAGGTACCCCCCATGTGCACCCCCCACCCCACCTTCACCCAGGGGGCCCGCAACGGGCCCCCGAAGTGAAGGTCCGTATGCTTTTCCACGGCGGTAAAGTCGCCGCGGAAAAGCATATATTTTCAGACATCCTAATATGCCTGGCGGTGTCTGATAGACACCGCCAGACATGTTAGTGCTTTTCCGCCGCGGTCGCCTTCCGACCGCGGCGGAAAAGCGGCGGACAGATTATCAGACCCACCAGCCATCCTAATTTGGCGGTGGGTCTTTGGAGTCTCCGCCGCGGTTTTTCCGCATCCTCCAGGCCGGCGGACACTTCCGCCGGCCCGGAGGATGCGGAAAAACCGCCATCCTAATCGACCCCATAATGTGGTTGAGAAGTAGGAAACTGGCCTGCGTGCACCCCCATGATTCTGTGTAAGCACTGAGAAAGTGCAGGCCTCCCTCTCACTCGAGAAAAGCAAAACAGCGTTCTTGAAATTAGGCATTCCTAGTGCAGGGGCACAGCAGAGATTTACTCTCAACTCTAGGAAGGCTATCAAACAATCATTATCCAAAGGTACCAGATCAGGCACCTACTTGTGTGTCAGCCTTTGTAGGGGTTTCACCGCTAGGAAAACATTGGGTGTCCACTGGCTAGTGGACACCCAATGCCCAGTAGCCCACCATTCCCCAAAACATCCTGACTTTCTTCTATGTCATTGGCAGATTCATTTGCATGCTCGCCAAAATTCTCTCTTGTGACACCTTTCTTTCACCTTTCTCAATGTGGTGTCCTAGGTACAGAACTTCTCTCAAGCAATACTGCAACTTACCGGGGCACACTTTATGTCCACTCTCAGTCAAGTGGTTCAACAAATCAGTAGAGTCGGTCTTGAAGGCTTCCAGGGAATCTGACGCAACCAGCAGGTCTTCAATATACTGGACCAACACTGAGTTACAGGGCATGGTCAGGGACTCCAGATTCTTTTTAAGGGCTTGATTAAAGGTGGTCGGACTCTCCATATACCCTTGTGGGACCCAGCACCATGCCAAAACATGGTTGCCAAACCAGAAAGCAAAAAGGAACTGACTGTGCTCAGTATGGAGAAGAAAACCTGACATAGATCGATGACAGTAAACCACTCAGCCTCACATGGAATCTCAAACTGTCTCACAGCTGGATTCGGTACCACAGGACAACAAGGGACTACAATATTGTTTATCTTTTGCAGGTCCTGGACTGCGCAGTACTTTTCGCTGGGCTTCTGTGGACCCATAATTTGTGAGTTACATGGATACCCCATGTTTCAGTTATCAAATTATTATGCAGGGTTCTTGGGTACTTAACATTTGGCTTAACTTGTATCCGGACATGCTCAACTCTTTTGATGGATCCAATGTCCTTTCCTCAAAAATCCCATACTTCTGACCTCACTGTGTCTCTGAGATCCAAGGGTAATTTTTGTTAGTCATGATCGTACAGTTCTATTATTATGTTCTGATGGGCCATTTTGAAAGCAACATCCTCATCATGAGTCTGGAATTCTATACCTTTTGGGGTAAACTAACTGGTACAGTTCAATTTGTACAAAAAACCATGTCCTAAAGACTTACAGGACTCTAATCACAGACCATAAATTGGTGATTATGCTCAAAATTCCCTATTTTCACTGGCACATCCTCAGTTACAGTATTGAACATTTGCTTATTTGTAACACCTATGACTTGGATTATTTTCTCCAACAGGGGTAGGTTTGAAAATTCCATAGTTCTTACAGTACAATGGGTACTACCGGTATCAACCAAGAATGATATGGTGTGGCCACTTAGCTCATCATCGACAAAGACGCCACACTGGTTTACCTCCAAGACTGCTCCAAGCAATCTTGCAATCTGTCTACCCACTCAGGCACCATCAGGAGGACTGATCAAGTAATTGCCAACTCTGTCAAACATGGGATTCTGTTGGTAAGGATTCTTATTTTGAAATGCGACATTCGGGACCTGATTAAAAGTGAGCCTAGGACCATTAGAACCTTGTGGTGGCAGCGGTGTTGAGAAACCTGCACCACTGGGGCCTCAGATAAGTTAAAATTCAGTGCCTTTGGCCTCTGCATATTCTGTGCCTGCATGGAATTATTATTCTGAGACTTTGCAAACCCTTGATTATGACCTTGATTAGCAGGATGAAGATGGAATTCTTGTTTCCAATGCTCTAACATATTGCAGTAGGGCCACGGGTTGCACTTTTTCAATCTTGCTACACCAATCCTACTGCTTAGATTATTGAGGTCAAACCAACCTCTACCCTGTGACTGAAATTCACCTCCAACTTGTATCATTGAGCTCCCTGCTGAAACATTCCCTACAAAAGGCTGATTTTGACCTCCCCTCTGAGCAGCCTTCAAGTGTGTCACCCTTAGTTTCTCCTTTGATTTCTGCTGCCTCATGTGTATCTCATCATTACAATACTATGCATATCTTAAGATCTCATCAATCGACTCATATAGCCAACAAATCAAATGCTGTTGAATCTTCATACTAATTTCAATCCTGTTACAAACCTAGATACCAAATGTCCGGCATCCTTATGCTTCCAAGTTTCCATTCTGCTATACTGCTTATATGCCTTGAACAATCACTCATAATATGCACAAATCATCTCTTTAGGTTCCTGGGTCATTCGGTCATAAGTGACCCAGTCAATATCCTGGTGGCCCAGGATACTGACTGGGTCAAGATTGACCGAACAACCCAGGACTTTAGACTTCAAACACTCCATCACCTGGATGTACTTTCTCATTACTCTGGGTGACGGACCATTAGTCAAATGATCCCTTGTTGGTTTTCTCTCCAGCCACTCTGTGGCTTTTTTACATGCCGTCCATAAATCATTTGGAACCTCAACATCAAACAAAGTATTCACAGTCCACAAACCTTTCTAGATTTTCACAAATCACTCAACTTGTTTGTACCACTCCACAGGCTTCTCTTGTAACCTGGAAAAATCTTTAGTGAATGACACAAGATCACTCTACTCAAAGGTACATGTACATAATCTCCACTGGTTACTTCTCGTAAGAGAAATCTTGTGGCTCCTGCTCCTCCCTCCCCCAAAGGAGGCAGTTCCTCCATTGTTCTTTTGGTACTTTTCCTTTTTGACCATTTGACTTCCCATTTCTCCAGCGCTATCCAAATCCGAATGCTTTGGATTCATTCCTGAATTTGTATTTTCATACCTGGCATTCTCATATTTTCTATGTCCTTATCACTAAAGCAGACTCAATGGCTCTTCTGTAAAGCCTTTGTCCACTCCAAATCTACTTCACATTTATTAGCTGTTTCAGATAATTTATCATAGTCTTATCTTGCTCGCCCAGTATCTATTCAAGCCAATTAAAGATTCTCATTTTTCATTTAATCCAATTCTAACTTCAATTTCCTCACATTGACCAAATTTACCTTCATAGAGGACTGAATGGTTCCTTGATTCAGTTCTGTAATACACTCACAATCAATGTAGCATTAAGAGCTTTCAACCACTTATCTAGTTCCTGAACATTAGGACTAGGCTGCACCTCAGAAGCTTTGGACTACATTCACTCTGGGTATGCTACTA
Source organism: Lissotriton helveticus (assembly GCF_964261635.1). NCBI lineage: Eukaryota > Metazoa > Chordata > Amphibia > Caudata > Salamandridae > Lissotriton > Lissotriton helveticus. Next base: position 2,061,517,439 of record NC_136059.1, on the reverse strand, counting down.
TGTGCATCATGGCTCCCATGTGACTCCCATGTAAGCGTAACCCAATCTGGCAATCCCTGGAATGACCTTAAAGGTCCAATTCAGTCTGGCTCATCATTGGGTCTGCACTCACACCACAAGGGGACCTCACATTAATTATGATTAGCCAGTTGAATCCTCCAACTCCCAAACTTGTGGGTGCATTTTCTGAAGCTCGTTGCTGTTCAGGGACAGCCAAACTGTGAGTCCCATTCCCCACAGACTAGGGTTACATATAGGAACCACTGGTCCAATGGTAATTGGAACAGTAATAGCATCTGGGGCATTAAGAGCTGTGATGGTACCAGGGGCACAAATCCCTGAACTTCCTCCTATCACGGTTTGTTTCATCTTCACAGAAGTAGACTTCATCACATTAGGGCTCACATTTACTGGTGCAGTAGCCAATCCAGTGTTTCTACTGAAATTAGCATCCCCGCCCACCACTACTCAGGTCTCATTTTATGGAGGTGGACATTCTGACAATAAAGACTATCACTAGTGTCACTGTCACAGTTCTCGTATCTCTTTCCTGAGTCCTTTGTCTTGCCCATCTTGTCTCTCCTTCTCTTCTCATTCCATTTCTCCACTTCTTCCCTTGTCAGTGCTTGGTATAATTTTGCTTCTTCTATCATGTCAGTTCTCCACCTTCTCTGTTCTGCATCCACCTCTTGTCAGCATAAGTGCGCAATGCCTTTCTGGCTCTAACCTGATCACTTTCTTTCTCTCTGGCTTGGGACACCTGCTCCCAAGCATTAATCTCTTCAAACTGTGTAGGTCTAGGCTGTGGTTTCATCTCATATAAAATCCTCCTCAAATTATCGATGATTCTCACATTAAATACCGTAGCGCGAAAACACCAGTGCACCTTCTTTCTCAGTGAACTTGTGCCATTGTTTAAGCCAAATAAAGGTATGGAGCCCTATATTTATCGCCATATAATGACCTGCAGTATCTTCAGGTGGGGCCTATTCTCCCTCTCGGACAGGTATTGTCACATCTCCTCTCACCAAACTCTTGAAATTTAAAAACCTGTCATTGTTCCTAACAAATGTGCCAACTATTAGAATGTGCATCGAACCAGAAAATAAACCTTTACCCTCAATTCTCTCTCCAATTCACTGACCAATACCAGTGCAACACTTGACGTGGAACAACCAATAACATCACAACTTTACACCAACTGACCAATCCCGGCACGGCACACCGTGACTTCAATCTTACTCCTCACAGCAGCTCACCCTCATTAACAATCTCAGTGAATGCTTGCACTCTTGTCATCACCACGCTCACACTACAAAAATACAACATAACTTCAACAAAACTTTGTCAGCTCCTCTGAAAAATGTAATTGTTCAATCATGCAAGAATGGTTTTCATGGCAGTGAGTCCGCCATGAAAACTGTAGTAGAGAGGAAACAAAGTAGGGCGCCCTGGTGCCTCAATCCATGTGAATGCGTTGTGCTCTCCCTGTAAGCATGCACACCAGTACCTGCACTGCATAGACTGTAAAAGTCCAAGACGTGCAGGTACTGCCTTTGTCGTTCCCATTGAGGTGATTCCTACTCAGGTTTGGCGGTGCAGGAGCAGGGCAGTCCCGCACCACGCAACTCATAATAAGTTCCTTTGATTTTGGCGGCTGGGTTAGTCGGTGACAATAGTGATGGATATCCCATCTGCCAAAATATAAATCCCATAGGATATAATGAGTGTTATACGTCAGCAGACAGGATATCTACCACCATTGTGGCGGAGTAACCTGTCTGCCAAGATTTTAATCAGGCCCATAGTGTCTTCTACACTGTTTAATACTATCCCAGAATCTTACGTCACTATGGACCCAATAACAACTTCAACTTCTCTGCATTAAAAACCACATTCAGACAACAACTTAAAAGACCGGCAAAGCACCACACACTCTTCATAACAAGACCACATTCTGAATGCAAGTCGCTGCAACACACAACCGTAATAAAACTCACAGGTCCAATGTCCCAAACCGCCGAATCTCCGACAATTCTCCAAGTTGATACATGGGCACTAAGGACTGGAGTTAGGTCTGGACTAAACCAGAATAGAGTTTTCTAGGCCCCTCTACTTCAGGAACTAACCATCCTTGTTATGCTACCGTCTCAGAGGGCACTGGGCCTTTCATACCATCTGTCTCTGGCTGATAGATCTTTGTCGTAGCCTGAGAGGTAAAAGGGGGTTAACATCAATTTAGATTTCAGGTAACAGTGTAGTCTTTACAACCACACAATAAATATCTGAATCCATAGGGATGTTTAAAAGGTTTAATACAGATTCAATGCCAGGCTGATATAAATGAGTCACAGAAACATATTGAAAAAATGAAAAATCACTAATGGAAATCCAAAGCGTCGGACAAAATGTATTCTCAAAAACAGGAAGCAAATGAGGAATTCAATAGCTGCAATGCATAAAATTAGAAAGAATCTGCTGATTCGACGGCAGGTTTCCATCCTTCTAACTATACATGAGGATTTTTAAGAAAAACTATTAAGCCTTATTCTAAACTAGGGATCAGGGAAACCATATTTGAGTCAGGGAAGCAAGAAAGGTGTCAGCATAATGGAGACGTCAGTACAAGTTCTCCCAGTCATGGGGAAAGCAAAGCATAAAGCTACAAAATGAGAAGAGGTCTTTACCGCTCCAAGTCTTAGGGTCATCTGCTGTCTAACCCACAATGCAAACACTTATTTACACATGCAAAATCCACATCATTATCTCCAGTACAATTCAATTGTCTTCACGGTAGAAATTGGCTACATCCTTCGATTCTCCCACCTTCCAAGTGGATCATCAGGGCGATCTCCAGCACTGGTTTCAATCTCATACTTCGTTAGCACTTCTCCTTCTTGTCAAAGATTTCTTCTGGTACCTCACTATCTCGACAATACACATTATGACTTTCTCTAACTAATGAAGCCTTGAAGCTGCAACTGCAGTGGAGAGAGCATGCATTTTGAAGGTTAAACGTAGAAGCCCAAAAGCATAAGGCCTTTTGGCCCACATACTGAAGCTTAAGTGGATTCGCGTCTGCCAGGTGCGAGGAATAGTTGGTATGATGTGAGAATATTGCTATTTGCACAGTGGTTGAAACGCCTAATTTTTAATATATTTTACCGTTACAACGGAGCATTGTGTTAACGTTTTTAAAATCAAGCTACTCACTGCCGCGCTCTAATCCTCTGACACCCGCAGTCCAGTCAGCCGGCTCCCCGGTCCACCACAGATCGTCCAGGTTGTTGTGGAGGGAGTGAAGGCGTGACCATGACACTCTTCCGGGTTAGAGGACAGGGGGCGGGAATACTGCTGAGACAGTATTTAGTTGACTCATGTGCACGACGCGCAGCGGATGTGCGCAGCGGGTGCGCCGGCGACGCGCAGAAGGCTCGCCAAAGGCAAGCCCGTCTGCACCCGGCCAAGACCGGCCGGGACCAGGGGCCACCCCCCTGCCCAAACCCCGATTTTCCAAACCTATTTGCACAGAGAACTAATCAGTCTAAGGCCAAAATGCCACCTGCACTGTGATGTGCTGAAATTTGAGCGTCCACCTCCCAATTGCCCTGGATATAACTTTTCCTTTTCTCATTTAGGGCTAGGAATAACAGGGGAGAACGGATGGCATAAGAATGCTAATTCAATGATAAAAGGAAGTGAATCTAGAAGCTTTAAATTTCTTAGCACAAACTGTAGATCGCTACCCAAGCATAAAGAGGACATCTACAATCTGCTAATTGACCTAAAGCTGGATGCATTATTTCTGACAGAAACATGGCTAAATGATAGCTCCAGCCCGGACATAGCTATAGCCCTCCCGCCCAATTACACCATAGTAAGAAGAGATCGGAAAAATCAAAGTGGGGAGGATAGGCATTATTTGTAAAATAATATTAGATATCTGCGAAGCAGGTCTTTTTAAATTAACTCTCACACCTCAAACTACATTTTCTGGTATATTGATTTATCGGCCACCAGGAGCAGCAGGAGAATGGGTGGCTGCTCTCCCAGATTTTATTACCCCATTATTATTGGAAGCCTCCATTTTTTCTATTTTAGGAGATTTTAACTTACACTTGGAGGATCGTAGTTGCCCCATGAATCTGAACCTTATATCGGACTTGGAAGCTCTTAATATGCGACTTTGTAATACTGGACCTACGCACACAGCAGGCCACTTGTTGGATCCGATATTTGCTAACTTTGGAAATCTAACGTGTGAACCTGCACTGCCTGTACCCTGGTCCGACCATTATTTGATCAGCTTGGAAATTAGGATGTTAACTGGCAAGAGTTTGGACAGGACTGAGTTTACCTGGTTTAGAAATTGGAAAAAACTGAATATAGATGGTCTCAACACTTATTTAATGAACTCATTGCCTAATCTAAAAGATTTCAGAGTCGCTGATCATAATATAATTAATAACTGGCTATCTGAAGCTGTAGATACCATTATTCTACTCACGAAGAGTAAGCGTAGATCCTGTAACCCTCCAGTCCCTTGGTTTTCTGAACCGTTAAAAATGGAAAAAAGCAACTGCAAGAAACTGGAGAGACAGTGGAAGAAACATTATGACTTGGCTAGTAAAGAGGCGTACAAACAAGCCATAAAGGTCTATCATTTGTCGTGCAAGGTCGCAAAGGCAGATTTTATAAATAAAAACATTTGGAGGCACAACATAATCCTAGAACTCTTTTTAAAGTAATAAAGGATTTAGCTGGTGCAGCACATCAACCGGAACCCCCTACATTGTCCACCACACAATGCAATCTCCTTGCAAACTATTTTAATGAGAAAATCTCTAATATTTACTCGGATTTTAGGGGATCGGTGGACTTTAATCCGATCTCAACCTTGGCCCCAACTCCTAGCGGATCCAATGAACTGGCTGACCCGTCTAGGAACTTGCTTTCTGATTGGAATCCATTAGATCCCAACTCTTTAATGGAGATTCTAAACGGCATAAAATCCGGATCACCTAATGACCCCATGCCAGCTCACGTAATAAAAAACTTAACCCAAGTGTCCTAAATGAAATTAGAACGCTTCTAAATGCATCATTGGGTGAAGCAGTGGTACCAGAGACATGGAAACATGCTATGGTTGTACCACTGCTCAAAAAAGCGAATGGAGATCCAGAGATCTTTTGAATTTTCGCCTGTTTCACTCCTTCCAATCTTCTCCAAAATCATGGAAAAACACGTGAACAGACAACTAGTGGAATTTGTTAACACCAACAGGCTATTACATCCATCTCAGACGGGTTTCAGAGCGGGATACTCCATCGAATCCACATTATTAGGAGTGACTGAAACTATCCGTCAAGCACTGGATAGGGGTGGTACGGTGGCACTCATTTTATTAGATCTGAGTGCCGCCTTCGACACCAGATCCCATGAAACATTGATTCAGACTCTTGAAGGGATAGGGGTGAGAAGTACAGCTCTGAAATGGTTAGAACATTTTCTGTCTAATAGATCATTCCAGGTTTTTTCCAAAAATAACACCTCCAATATTATGACTTCCCCTTATGGAGTGTCTATAGGGTCGATTTTAAGCCCGCTGCTTATTAAAATCTTTATAAGTCCGCTAGCAAAAATAGCAGAGGAAGCTGGCCTTACAATATTTTCTTATGCGGATGATACGCAGCTGGTTTTCTCCCTATCGGCAGCAGACAAGTCGGAAACATCTCCCCTTCTCAGTGGGCTGCAAAGGATGGCGAAATGGATGCACGCCAAGAAATTGAAACTGAATGGTGAGAAAACTGCGTTGCTTATCTTTGGAGAACAAAAAGAGCTCTGGGGACCGGCACCCTGGCCTATGGAAATGGGTCCTACCCCGATACCGGTTCAATCTGCCCGCAATCTGGGTGTTGTAATTGACGATAAACTGTCTATGCGACTACAAGCGACCAAAACGGCATCTATCTGCTTTGCTATTTTAAAATGGCTGAGGAAAATTCTTTGGCAGCTTCCTGAAGGGGCACAAAAGACAGTAGTCCAGGCTCTTATTGGCTCTTGATTAGACTATGGAAATATCCTTCATCTAGGTACCAACAAAGAGATCACACGTCGGTTACAGGTGGTCCAAAATGCGGCAGCCAGGGTACTTCTACGCCTCCCTAAGCGGGCGCATATCTCTGATCATCTACACAACCTACACTGGCTTAAGATGGGCAATCGATCTAAATTTAAAGCACTGTGTTTTATGTTCAGGATAAACACGGGGGAAGCCCCAGACTACTTATGTAAGCTGGTTCGAAAATACATCTCCTCCCGTAACCTTCGTTCATTAAATCAGGCAAGATTTGTTGTCCCTAGATTTAAACGTGCGCGAATGGGTGGCCTCTCCTTCGCTTACCTGGCTCCGACTCTGTGGAACTCGCTCCCGTTGCAAGTGCGACTGGAACCAAGCTACAGAAAATTTCGGAAAGGTATTAAGTCCTGGCTATTTAACCAATAATGTTGTATAGACTTGATCTCCTCATAGTGGAGTATGGATCCAAGGCGCCGGGAAACACTCAGGGTAGCTGTTGCGCCATACAAGTTCAATAAATAAATAAATGCGTCTAACAAGGGGCAGATATGCCAAGTTCACCTGAACTGAACATTGAAAGTGAACATTTGCTACAGATTTGAGTGGGATGCATGTATGCTTTAACAATAACCATTCAAAAGGGGGTGGTGATGGACAGAGTATCTAAATTAAGCAGAACACTCCTACCCAGTCAAAAGATCAGGGCTTGATCCATCACCGTTTTTTAGCTCACTGCACCATCCCAGTTCAGAACCTGGCTACATGCAAATTAGTCTGACCCTGGCCCAGTGCATCATGGGAACAGGGCAGACCAAACTACCAAGCCAATTCTTTACTGGAAAGGAAACAAGCTTCCGGGGACCAGTTTCTGGCATTACAGCCGTCTTCGTCCCGGCTTGCTTGAATCCTGATGGTGCAGTGAGCAAGGGACTCACATCTGAGCATACCCTTCCACACTTGTGGTGGCCAAAACGATTCAAAAGTGGGTGGTGATGGACAGAGTATCTGAATTAAGCAGAACACTCCTACCCAGTCAAAAGATCAGGGCTTGATCCATCACCGTTTTTTAGCTCACTGCACCATCCCAGTTCAGAACCTGGCTACATGCAAATTAGTCTGACCCTGGCCCAGTGCATCATGGGAACAGGGCAGACCAAACTACCAAGCCAATTCTTTACTGGAAAGGAAACAAGCTTCCGGGGACCGGTTTCTGGCATTACAGCCGTCTTCGTCCCGGCTTGCTTGAATCCTGATGGTGCAGTGAGCAAGGGACTCACATCTGAGCATACCCTTCCACACTTGTGGTGGCCAAAACGATTCAAAAGTGGGTGGTGATGGACAGAGTATCTGAATTAAGCAGAACACTCCTACCCAGTCAAAAGATCAGGGCTTGATCCATCACCGTTTTTTAGCTCACTGCACCATCCCAGTTCAGAACCTGGCTACATGCAAATTAGTCTGACCCTGGCCCAGTGCATCATGGGAACAGGGCAGACCAAACTACCAAGCCAATTCTTTACTGGAAAGGAAACAAGCTTCCGGGGACCGGTTTCTGGCATTACAGCCGTCTTCGGCCCGGCTTGCTTGAATCCTGATGGTGCAGTGAGCAAGGGACTCACATCTGAGCATACCCTTCCACACTTGTGGTTTGGTTTGGTAAGTTCTACACTCGATTTCAAAAAGAGGATGAGTTATTTGATGACTTTGTAACGGCTTTACGTACTTTAAGTATTCACTGTAATTTTTGAAATATCATGGACGAGATGATCTGTGATCAAATTATAGTACATGTAAGGAATAATAAAACTCAAGAGAGACTTAGGTTTATGGGAAATCCAGATTTACCTGAAGCTATTGCAACAGCTAAATCCATAGAAATGTCTGAGAAATGGATGCACACTGTCAAAAGGAGTGCTGAAAAAAAATGTGTGTAATTAAACCTAAAAATGACTTCAAAAGTGAAATGCCTCAAGGAAATTGTTTCCTAGATACAATAATAATTCATACATAAGAAATGTGTATCTGGTGTTATAGATGTGGTAGTAAATTCCATGTTGCTTCCTTTCAAGGGTGCCCGGCTATTAACAGAGAGTGTAACATTTGTGGCAGAATTGGCCATTTCGGAAGTGTTTGTAGAGACAAAAGAGGCAAAAATCAATCTAGAAATACAAATGCCGGCACTTCTGAACTTAATAAAGTTACCACCATCAAAGACATTCCTGATTGCAACAGAGGTTATGTCGTATCCACTATGGATAACACACAAGTGGAAGAAGTGCACACGTTCTCTCCTAAAACTGTTTTTCAGATTCTCAATCGAGATATAGAACTTATGATGGATTCAGGATCACATTGGACAATAATTACTGTACAATATTTCCAAGAAAAATTGAGCACTGTTTTTTCCTATGAGGAATTACAACCATCTGATATTAGAGCTGAAAGTTTTGAAGGTTCTAAAATAGATATTGAAGGTTTCTTGCAGGTTCCACTACAATTTGAAGGAAGATGCGCTTATAAAAAATGATTTATTGCAGTAAAAGGTATGAATGTTCTTGTTGGCGCGACCAATGGAAACTAGGTATTGTTTTAAATCCAAGGTTCAAAAAAAGTTTCATTATGTTCTGAACAAGATATGCATGGCATTGCTGTTGTAAATGATAACCCTCATATGGAAAGAAAAACTAAATTAATCAGTAAGTATGATTAAGTGTTTTGTGATAATTTAGATAAACTTAAACATTTTGCACATAAGATTATTTTAAAAAACAATGCTACTCCAATAAAACAAAAGTTAAGAGGGGTACCCATTAACGTTAGAGATAAATTGAAACAAATGCTTAAAGAATTATCTGATGAAGGCTTTATTGAAGCTATAGAGTCCTCCGAATGGGTTTCACCCACCGTTTTAGTTCGCAAACCAGATGAAAAACTCTATGTGTGTGTTGACTTAAGAGCATTAAATTCTAACATTGTGATTGACTGTCGTCCACTACCAAATATAAACAAAGTAGTTTCTATGCTAGAAGGGGTGCAGATATTTTCCACCCTTGATCTGCGATCTTCATACCATCAAATAGAGCTAACGGAAGAATCTAAAAAACTATACTGCTTTTATTACACCACAAGGTCTTTTCCACTACACCAGGATGCCCTTTGGACTTGCCTCAGCGGCGTCACTTTTTCAGAGGATAATGTTTGAAATATTTAGGGATGTGGACACATATGTGAAATGTTTTCAAGATGATTTTTTGCTTTTCTCTAAAAATATCACCCAACATGAAACTCATTTGCATGAGGTATGTAAAAGATTGGAGTGTTGTGGCCTCACCCTTAAAGCACACAAGTGCAAATGTTTTCATCATTCTGTTGAATATTTAGAACATACTCTGTCAGGTGAAGGCGTTTTTCCTAAAAAATCTAATGTTAATGCCATTCAAAATGCTCCATTGCCTACAAACAAAGAACAATTATTGTCGTTCTCAGGGATGTGTGAGTATTATAGCAAGTTTGTGGAGAATTTTCCTACTAAAATGGAACCGTTAAGGTATATGTTGTATGAATGTATGACTGGAATGAAGAACAGCAAAAAGCTTTTGAATGCATAAAAAAGGGACATCATCAATGCTCCCACCTTGAGGCCGTTCCGCATGAGAAAGGAATGTGTAATAACGGTGGATGCCAGTATGTATGGTCTTGGGAGTGTGTTATCTCAAAAAGAGGGTAACAATAAGTGGAATGTTGCCTCTGCCTCAAGGACCCTCTACAAAGCTGAACATAAATATGCCGTAATAGAGAGAGAATTATTAGCGTGTGTCTGTGCTGTAGAACACTACAGAATTTATGTGTGGGGCAGTAAATTTACACTCAGGACTGATCACAAGTCATTAGTGCATATTCTGTTCACAGGTGCTGGATGGGATTCTACTGCTAGAATTGCCCGCCTAGCATCTAGACTGCAAGAGTATAATTTCATTGTATAATATGTACCTGGTAAAAAAGAATGTGACTGCCCATTGTTTATGGCGCTTACCATGCAACAATGATTTGGTAAATACTGTCAAAGAGGTTGATTTCATTTTGAGTATTGTTGATATCTTTCCTGTACAGTATCAAGGTATCACAGAACAATTATGGGAGGAAAGTAAATTGGAAGATGACAGGCGGAGTGATCTTAAAAAAATCATAAAAGGTGGATGTCCAAGGAAGAATGATATACGGTCAGATTTGTTACCTTTTTTCAATGTTGCAGATGAATTGGTTATAGAAGGAAATTTCATTCTCAAGGAAGGAAAATGCATTCTTCCCAAAGGTGTACAAGAAGCCATTTTAAAATTATTTCACAAAATGCATCCAGGTATTTCGGCCATGAAACGGCTCATCACAAATCTCTTTTGGTGGCCTGTTATGGACAAATTTATAGACAGATTAGTCAGGGAATGTAAAGAATGTGTCTCCAGTGAGAAAATGTTGAAAGTTCACACACCACCAGTTAAAATTGTAAAGTGGCCTGAAGAGCCGTGAAAGAAGTTGGCGTTTGATATATCTGGCCCTTTCCATATTCTACCCAAAAGCTCTCATTTTGCCCTTGTTTTAATCAATTATCATTCAAAATGGCCACAGGTTAAATTTGCCCCTAAAGCCACCACTGATGCTGTCATTAATGTCTTTAAGGAAGTATTTGCATGAGAAGGATGTTCCTCTATTCTTGTTTCAGATAATGGTGTACAGCTGACCCCAAATGGCGGCGTTTTAAAAAAACTGTGGTATCAAACATAGGTTCACATCACTCTACGAGCCACATGAGATTGGACAGGTTGAGAGATTCAACCGTGTTCTAAAAGGTTATGTAATAGATTCCCTCAAACAGGGTAGTAATTGGTTAGGTGCCATCAGAGAACGTCTGTGGATATACCGCATCACCCCACATTCCACCACCGAAGTTAGTCCATTCAAATTACTCAAAAGAAGGAATCCTGCGTCTAGTGTTTGTCCCTGGTGGTTTAGAGAGAAATGTAAGTCAATATCACTAGAGAGTGAAAGTATACATGATACTGCCAAAAGAGTGCAATATAAACAAAACAGAATTAAGTTATGGTATGACAAGAAGTGGAGAACAAAAGCACATAATATAAAAATAGGAGATTGGGTAAAACTTCTTAAACCTGGTTTAGTCAATGAAGGTACCAATAGATATGGTAAAGCTATGCGAGTTAAAAAAGTGTTCAGTAACAGTGTTATCACTCAAGATGGTAAGATATGGAACACAAGGAGAGTTGCCAAATGCCCTGACTCTTTTGTACATGGATCTGAGAATTTTGATAATCAAAATGGGAGCCCTAATAAGGGACAGAACACTGAATCCATAGCTTGTAGAACTAAAACTGATACTTGTGTAAGACGGGCTCCCAAGTTATATAAGGATTTTGTATGTGTGTCACCATGGTCTTTCCTTTTCTCTTTTTTCAAATGAGGGGGATGTGTTACCTCCCACATTTCCTTTCTTCTATTTCCAATACTATTATCTCCCCTTTGCCTCAAGCATGCGCCCTGTTTATGTTTGTTCTAAGTTCTATGTTCCTATCGAATATTACCACGTCTTACTGCTCAGTGTCAATGCCAGTTGAATCTGGACATCACCACGAGTGGATGCTGTAGCCATGCTATAATTATTTTCAACTTGGAAACCACATTATTATTCTGCATCTTTAATAAGTTTGCCTACAACTGAGCATACGAAGAGATCTTTAAGCAGTACTTTTAGCATAAACTACAATAAACAAGCATTTAGATGTCAGCCACTAATCATTGGACAAAGAAACGGGTAGGCTACTATGGACTAACATCTGTGTCTCGTTAGCATTTAACTTTGTCTTTCGATTCATCCCACTAACAGCAGCCAAGACAGTTAATTGAGTAGCATTAATTTTGTCTACCAGGTGTATCAAGTGCCAATTATTTTTCCTTCACATATAAAAGATAAAACCATGGTCCTAAATAAACACGGTAATGGAGCTCCATGTCACAAAAACATGGTTGTATTGAATCCTGAGTAGTAGTAACATGTTATTTACAGCAATTTGAAATGTCAAACGTATGGTATGAGGTGCCAGTAAAAAACTGTTTTTCGTTATTATATGCATTAAATACAAGTTAGTACAGGACGCGCCCTATGGTACACCTCGAGTGAGATTCTTGAATGTGGTGACATTTGGAGCCTGCTTTTGACATGGCTGTTGGGAAATGATGCAAGCCAGGCAAAGAGTGCAGAAGGATGTTATGTGAGACATGGGGGTCTGAAAGCATGAGCATTACTCTGCTACTTCCTCCAGGTTTCTCCCAAGATCGTTAATTGCCAACAAAGTAAATTATTTCCCCATGCAAGCCTAAATCCTGACTGTGTAGGATCCAGAAAAGAAGAGGACTCTAATAAACAAACACTGGCAAAGCAAAAACGTCTCACCAACGTGTGGTGTTGGCTTTGTCAGTGCTTTTTGCCATGTTGACACAGGCAACAGAGGGACGGCCGATGGGAGGGCAATGTGGACAATGAAGGTTTGGTGGTGGGGGGGCAACATCAAAGACAATGAGGGTTGGTGGACAGTAGGAACACAGAGGAGGTAGAAGTACACAAGGGAGACAGCTGAATAAGAAGCACTTAGGTAGACAGCTTAAACACAAAGAATAATGTAGCCGTGGAAGGACACAAGTAATGCGTCCAAGCTCCAGGGAAAGAGCATGGAATCCTACGGTAGCTAACCACTAATAAGAAAGCACATGAGAGTGACAATGAAGCCATCTAATGGTAAGGAATGGGCAGTGGCTGCTACTCGCATTGTTTACTGGTGGGCAGGGGGACGGAGTATGAGGGCTTAAAGGAAAATAATTTAAAAAAATTATTTGCACTTACCTGCCGCTCCGTTGGCGACCGCCTTGCCTCTCTCTTCCGATCCTCAACTCAGCATACGCACTGTGCAGGCTCCCAGATGTAAATCTGAGCACTTCTCTTAAGCTGGGAATATTTTTACCAGCATGAGAGAAGCACTGGGATTGGTCTAAGCAGCTTCGTTTACCACGAAGATAGTGCTTGGGAGACCGGGACATTTCTCAAACCTGGCTGTGCAACACAGCTGGGTAGGAGAAACCTGAGTGAGCATGACGGTTTGGCCGGCCTGAGATGGCCGGCCAAACTGACAAGCGCACTTAACCCCTTCAGCACTCATGACGAGTTCAGCTCGTCATGAGCTACGGCGCTCCGGTGCTCATGACGAGCTGAGCTCGTCATGACCGTGCCCGTTCTGTGGAACGCTCGCATGCTGGGCTGATTCCCCTGCAGTGCTGAGCGTTCCATTGGAAAGGGTGTGGCCATGACGAGCTCAGCTCGTCATGAGCACCGGAGCGCCGTAGCTCATGACGAGCTGACCTCGTCATGAGCATGGGGGCGCTGTGCGTGCCCACCACCCCCCAGCACAGCGGGGGAAACAGCCCCGCGTGGAAGGGGTTAAAAGTGCCCACCAATCCTCCCCCTGCCAAGAATGCCACGCCTGTCGCACAAGATTGCCTGTCCCCGTCCCACTGAAGACTTGCGTGGTGTTTCAGACAGGCAAAAATAACATGATAATAAAATGCTTTTATTATCATTTTATTTTTAAGCATGGGTGCTGCTCTAGTTTGCCATTACGGAGGAGTCGCCCCTCGCAAAGAGCAACCTTTAAGCCTAATGTTAGAAAAAAATAGCACTTGTGCTGTCATAGGCAATACCTAATAATGGCTGAGCACTCAATTAAAAACACATTCATTTAGCAGCCAAATGGAAAATATAGAAGGCTAGATGTGTCAAGCGTTTTACCGTTCACCAACGGGACAATTCTGAAAATTGGCCCGCTTCTGAACAGTAAAAAGCCTTTTGGGATGTATCATCCCAAAAACCATTTGCAAAATAGAGAATCGCAATGTTTGCGATTACCTATTTTGCAAATGCATTTAGGGAATCGCAATTTGCGATTCCCTGAATGCATTGCAAGAAGCAGCTAAAAATTGCGACCTGGCTTTAAGGAGTCGCAAACTACCAACAATTTCAAGTTGGTGGTAATTTGCAAATTCCTAGAAAAATGCACATTTTTAAATTTTTCGAAGTGTTATGTGGTGCACACATATGCCCTTATGGCATGTATGTGCGCCACATGTGCGCACTTACCTTTTTTTGGGGGTGCATCAGGGTCTTTTGGCCACCAATCACCCCTGTAATTGCGTTCGCAATTTGTGATTACAAATTTGGTAATCACAACTTGCGAATGTCTTCTAATTCATTCCTGTGGGCCTCTAGGCCCATAAGAATGAATGGGAAGGCATTCCTTAAAAGCGAATTGCAATTTACAATTCGCTATTAAGGAATGTGTAGGATTCACAATTTTGTTTTGCAGAACCTACATACATTGCATTTTGCTATTTTATAATAACGAATTGGTAAAATTCGCTCCTATAAACTCACAAAATACAATGTTGATGCATCTGGCTCATATTGTTTAAATGTTTGTGAAATGGGTGATATCCGATTCGGAGGAATTCATCTACAGACATTGAAATTGTACCTTAGATAAAGATGGCAGGGATTCACGTAGCACAAGCCAATGACATCCATACAGTCACAAGACACTGTACTGCAGTATGGTCCCAGATAACTTAATGTTTAGTTGTAACACCCACGCTCACCGCTTGGGGCATATTGAAGCAAAATGATATACTTTTATTGTTATCGAACAGTACACATATTTGTGGACCTCAGAAGGATGAAGGCTGAGCGGCCCCTTGAGATTCAAACCTGTGACTATCTAGTCAATACAGATCCCTGCAGTGGATGTATGTGTTAGTCCACTGAGCCACCAGGCCTAGCAGATAATGCCTGCCTTGTGCAGGCCTCACAGTGACTGTTACTTACCTCAAGTTTTTTTACTTCAGTGATGAGGAACCAACAACATTTCTGTATAAGAAAATATTTATGAATTACAACTGTTGCTAAAAAGCTTCAAAGGAAGCTGTTGATGATCAGATGTGGAGAGTATTTCTTTTCTACTACATTAAAACGTTATTATAGTTCCAATTTCTGTTTACGAGTAATAGCTCTAACTTTACTTGGTTTGTGACAAAATTGACTATTGCACTAAGGCAGTTTTCTTTCATTTCTTTCATGCTCGTCATACTCCTGCCCATATATGGCTGCACACATTTATTTGCTCACTATCAATTTTGGCTACCCGTGCTATTTATGTAGAGCTGGTGCTGCCCCTACCATACGACTTAGTTCTGGAACAATGTTTCATACATTGAGCATGTTATTTTGGGCATCTACCCATCTGCGTTGTCCCATAAAGGGAGAGAATCCTGAAATATTCGGCACCTAATTCAAAGAATTCTGAAAATGTGCTCATCACTTTTTTTTGCCAAATGCCATATATGTCCCTTTTCCATTCTTTCTAGGTTGCAATTGATTCCCTGCATAAATCCAAGGCTGACTGGAATTCATTAACTGCAATGCACAGTCCAGAAGGGAGCCCGATTGACCTTCTCTTGTGTTTGCTGAGGGTGAAACAAAATCAGTGTATTGATTATGTGTTCCATCTCCACCTACTTCCATCTATCAGGACAGCTGGCTGGAACTGATTTCCTTATTTGAACTATGCAAATCAGCATAGTGCATATATTCAATTGATTACAGTGTTATTGCAAAAATATCGCACAACTCAACTTTGCAAGTCTGATAGCCGACTACATTTTCTTTTACTTTCACACTTCACTTTAAATGTGGGTTGTGTAATTATGTTGTTTTTATTGCGTGGAATGCTGACATATTTACACGAATAATAGAGTACTACTGCATCAACAATAGTTGGTTAGTGAACTAGCATAGAAAGTTGGAGTGTCCATTAAAAGCAAATGTGTGTTATCTACAGGCCAGAGTTGCCTCCATGTCAAGAATAAGTAAGCCTATGCGTGCTACTTAACTGGACAATGTGTAGCAACCAACAGTTTGCAAACAACACCATGCAAACTCCAGCAGCTTACCGTCCTGAGGAAAACTCAATGCATGTCCGAGGGAAATTACTGTGACATTGAATGCTGTTCCATTACTGGAATGCAACCTCCTAGGATAAGTTTTTTTTTTGTTTTTTTTATTAAATTTCCCCCTCTTTTTCCCATCAAATAACAGCAAGTGTACATCAATAAATTACATGAAAGTCCATTAAGATAACCAAGATAGGTAAAATACAATAGAAGAGCAGCACACATTCATAATCCATTCCTACTTGTAGACAAGCATAGCTTATAACATGATCCCAGCAATAATACTTATTAACAAATGTATGTCATTACTTCGCATACCAATACCATGCATGCCATTACAATGCAGGTATTACTACGCGATGTCAATGACAACGACATGCCATTACATTGCAAACTTTTACCACGACTATGCCTTTACCACGCATGCCATTACAACGCAAAGGCATGCTTGGTAAAGCTATACTCGTGGTTAAAGTTTTCAAGGTAAGTGACTCTACCCTACCTCTGCACAACTATTCCCTATATACACATAACACTACACTACCCTGCATGACCCCCCGACACTACCCAAAAAACGCTACACTACACAAACCCTACTACACTACCCTAAAACCTAAAACACTACACTACCCAAACACTAGAACACTACCATAAACCCTAAAACACTACACTACTCAAACACTACAACACTACCCTAAACCCTAAAACACCACACTACACTAACACTACAATAGTACCCTAAACCCTAAAACACTACACAAACACTACAAAACTACCATAAAACCTAAAACACTACATAAACATTACAAAACTACTCTTAACCTTAAACACTACACAAACACTACAACACTACCCTAAAACCTAAAACACTACACTACACACACACTACAACACTACTCTAAACCCTAAAACACGACAATATACAAACACTACAACACTGCACTATACCCTAAACCACTACACTACACAAACAATACAACACTACACTAAACCACTACCCACGCTACTCCCACCTCTACACTACCCTAAACCCTAAAACACTACAACACTACAACACTACCCTAATCCACTACCCACACTACTCCCACCCCAAGCACAATCACCATTACCTCTCTTTCCTCGTGGTTCCTCTCCAGTGTCGCCGTCTCTGCTCCCTGTTCCTGCTTCCTGCTTCGAGGGGCGGTACATGTCGTTGTGAGGAAACAGCCTCAGTTTACAACGAGGTGAATCGGCATTACATCGCAATTGTTGTAACAATGCATGCGATGTAATGGTATGCCTAGCAATGGCTATGTGTAGTTACATCGCATGCATTGTAACGCATGCAATGTAATGGCATTGCTGGGTCAAATCTGCGTAGTGATTGCTGTTTCCTCTTATTAACACATAGCAAGCCAGGTCGTGAGCACCCCCCATATCCTCCTCCCTTTGTTTTTAGCCCGCTTGCCTTTTAAACATGCAAAAAGCACCCTTTCCATTGCTGAAAAGTCAGAGGTATAGGGTCATGCCATGATGAGGAGATACACAACCTAACAAAGGTCATTGCTATAAAAATAATTTCTGATCCAGACCCAGCTAGTGACTTGTCCACCCCCAACAACATAAGCTGAGGCGATGGAAAGATTTTAATCTTCAAAACTTTCCCTAAAAAGCCTACAATTTCCAATCCAAGCAATTTTAAGCTGGGGCATGAGTAGAACATATGAACCATCTCCGCTTCAAAAGTATGGCATCTAGGACAGCGAGTCCCCACTTCACCGACCCATTTAGTGTTCTTTGCTGGAGTTGTATATAGATCAAACAGAGTTATGTAATGTTGTGAATGAAGGTTCGAGGCACACAGGATTGACCCTCCCATTTTAAGCAATTTCAACAAACTGGAGTCCACCACCTCAAGCCTCTCCCACCACTTTCCATTATGCTTATCCCGGATATGTTTTTTCTACTAAGTAGTTCTTACCATTGTTGTCCTTCTGCCAGACACCAAACATTTTGAATCGTCTACTAGAAAGCATATAACTCAAAATCAACCTGCTCCCTTTTCAGAAAGACATAAGGACTCACGTCTTCAAGCTTAACGGGGGCGGCTGATAACCTTTGAAAGTGGTGAGGTGAGCGAAGTTCCCCACCGCTTCCTAAAAAACAAAATTACACAACCCCTCCATCCAAAAGCCCAAATAAAAACAATACCCCCTCAAAAAGCCCAAAATAAAACATAAATACAAACTAAACTACATGTATTACACATTTGATATACATGAAATAAAATTACTCTCGATTTGCAGCTTCCCCACATCATGTATTTTGTCCACAACCCTTTGCCAATAATCTCCAATAATCTCCATGCAGGTCCCAGCTCCAGATCATGTAGAAGTCTGCCCCCATCATGTCTTGGACAGTTTGAGGTCCTTTCTGGAAATACTCTATATAGCCAGGGTGGTGTCAGAGATGTGTGGTGTAGAAATTTGAATTGCATACTTTTCAACCTAGCATTGCTGGAGATAGTTTGGACCTGCCTATTTGCCCTTTCCCATTCTTTAGCTATACGTGGAGGCATCCGTTCACTATCTCCCCCTCTCCATGTAGGGCTGTGCGCACCTATCATGTTTCAGTGTGCAGTATAACACAGACACACCATGTGCAGCATGGCCTAGCAGGAGCAATGTGTCCAATATGGATATCGGATGCAGCATTTTGGGGAAACATGTCAAGATTTTCCTGGTTGCACGCGCGAGTGTGATGTAGTAAAGAAAGTGACCCAGCCATACCCCAAGATTAGTTTGAGCTTTTTCAAAGGTCTCCCCCAGGTACAGATCCCGCATAGTAATCCATCCTCCATCCCTCCACTGGGCCATCAAAATAATCCTACATACTTTTTTCAATAGTTGTAGCCATCATCTTTTCAAGTCTCTGGAAAAGGGAGGATGTTTTAGTATCCTTTTAACTGTAATATCCCAAGCCATCGCTATACTTTGAATTACTATCGGAGAGTGAGCGGGGGTCTTATATCCTCCCATTACCATGACAACTCTGCTCCCTCCCTGGGGCCCCTCAACAATCCTTTTTACCAATTGTCCTCTGGGTCACACCATAGAGCCACACGCTGAAGCTGTGCCACTAAATAATACAATTCTAGATCAGGAAGCCCAGGCCTCCCTCGCTTTGATCTCATTTAAGGACGTCCACTTTCGCTTTCGATGGGTAAATATACTCCGAGTGTTCACACGATTTATTCAAAAGACTAAAATCCTGTATTGAATTGCACATAGGTAGTGCCTCCACTTACAATGGACACACAAAATCAATGAAGAAATCTCATTGTATTTATATTGATTAGGAATAGTGCGTCAGGTGCTGCAGCTTGACGGAATACACTGCCCGGTTCGTATATTGTTCTGCACACGGAAAAATGACATCACTCCTTTCACAACTGCAATGAGAAATTAATTCTGGCGATAACCCACGTTACCACCAGGAATTTTACACCTGCTTTCGCCTGGTGTTAAGTAGGATGACTACCTGCAGCATGAAAGGAAACACAGCCAAGAGCCACACCAGTACACCCACACGTGCCATAGAGTCAATGAGCACGGTACAGGGATATCCATGAGGGCCACAAGACTCATCGCAACAACACCAGGACCACCAACGCCCCCCAAACCCGCATCTGAACAAGTGTGTCTGTGTGGTCATTGTCTTAGCATGATAGGCACGGGCCCTGCAACATTACAGTGTGCTGTCTTCAGCAGACGTTACCAATTCGCCTCAGCGTTGGCAGTGACCCTGGACATGTAGCTACGCACGCATCCTCCTGCAAGCACAAAACACGTGTGCTGGTCTGGTGTACACAGGTCATCGCTGGGGTGTGCCTATCCGGCAAGGTAAACTGGGTGTCTCGGACATGTCCGTGTGCAGGAAGTGCGGTAAGTGTGTCTCTGTGTTCTTATGTGGCCTGCCACAAGGGCTACAGTAGACGATGTTGTAAAGTGGGATACACCACCACCAAATGGCACTCTCATGGTGTAATTTGAATGCTGCAGGACATGCCGTAAAAAGATATTACAATGCTGTGTAGTACGAGTGCACGGGATACAACAGCGCACTGCACAAAAAGTGTGGGGGCTCGCGGGAGGAAGGAGCAGCTCTTTGGCGACGTAACACACAGTGAACCCGCCCATGTGCCATGGGCTGGGCATCTCATCCATGATGACCACGGTCGCAGACATCCCACAACACCCACGATCGGCCTTTTTACACATCCTGTATGAATGCAGAGTGGTTTTCACTTCTATGCTCGTTCAGTGGTGTGATGTTCCCAGGTTGTGTGACTTATGCTCCTTGTTGGTGTGTTTCATTTTGGCCATTCTTTGTCTATACTTGTGCTGTACTTCATTGTACATATGTGCCATTGTGCCCATCTCCCCCGTCCCCCCAATCCCTGCTTCTTCCTCTTCCTGGTGCTGTTTCTATAATTTTGTTCCTCCACAAAAAATACAAGGAACAAACAAATTATAATACTTCCTTGATTCTTTTACGTTTCAAAACTTCTCTCGATTAGTTTCTTTTTAATTTTCCATATAAACAGTTTTTTCATATTCAACAACACATCGAAGTCAGCAGTGCAATATATTCTATCAACACACTTTCTAGAACATTCTACAACATGCGCAGGTTAAAGTTCATCAATTTTTTTAAACCTAACGATGTTTTTGTACAACATTGTCTTGAACATTTAATGACACGTGCAGGTTAAAAGTTCACGATTGTTTTAAGTTCAAACAGTGCCTTCTAATTCAGATGCAGTGGAGATTGCAGATGACGCAGTCCAGTTCGCAAGACACGATGCTCCCAGTGCGGCCCGCCCAGGCCACGCATCATCGTAGAGTGCGCCCATGCTGTGCGCTTCATGTGCTACTAACTCACTGTACCATAAGTCATCGCCATGTGGCCTTATCAAGGCAGAATTTATTAGACAAAAGACATTGCTCCCAGTGCGCCCCGCAGGCACCACGTTTCTCGCAGCATGCGCACACGCTGAGTACTCCAGGTGCCACTAACTGAAGCTCAACTCAATGCCATCTGGCTGTGCGCCCATCCTGACCGCTGCCCTACACTGGGGTTACATGGTTTACAATTCAAGATTAGTAGTGACGCAAATTGTGTAAGAGACTATAATGGGTTAACCAGACCAAATGCTCCCAATCTGTGCAGCTCAAAACAACGTCACCTGCCTGTGAGCCTTTGCTGACCGCTGCCTCCAGTCTACACTGTGGAAGACCGGCGACACGGGGTGCGAACTAACCCTGTTCAGCACTAGCCGATCCCACATGTGGAACTGTGTCCTGAATCCTGACTGGCAGTGACACCAAGTCTGTGAGACAACCACAGCACCAGACTCCCTTCATCAGTGATGTCATGAGTGATGTCACTGACCATGTCATGAGTGATGTAATATGTGACGTCATCAGCAGTGCATTGCGGACACGCGAGTTATAGTTAGCTGAACTAACTATAACAGGAGAATTTCACTGGTCTTGTACAAGTGAAATGTTCAACTAACTATAACGCCCCTGAAACCTACGCTTTTTTCAGTGAATTTCTAAGGTTTTTTAAATGCTAATTTCTTACTATAACGTGCCTGAATCCTATGCTTTTTTCAATGAATTTTTAAGGTTTTTTAAATGCTAATTTCTAACTATAACGTGCCTGACCCCTATGGTTTTTTCAGTGAATATATATATATATTCACAGAAAAAACCATAGGTTATAGACCATATATAGTTAGGAATTAGCATTTACAAAACCTTGAAAATTCACTGAAAAAACCATAGGTTATAGACCATATATAGTTAGGAATTAGCATTTAGAAAACCTTATTTTACTCACACAAAACCATTGAAATTCCATATATAGTTAGTTGCACTAACTATATATCGCGCACCCGCAATCCACTGCTGATGATGTCACATATTACATCATTCATGACATGGTCAGTGACATCACTGATGACATCACTGATGACATCTCAAATGACATCACTGATGACATCACTGATGACGTCTCATTTGGCATCATTCTTGTGCTAATACGATAAACTTCTTCAGACTCTAATATAACCTTAGATACACTCAGTGTATACAGACACTCACACACTGCCACTCATCCATGGAGTTACTCACACACCCAGTCAGTCATGCAAAGAAACAATCTCACCTCCATTTCTTCAACTATACAGTTATACACACCTTACTTATTGAAACATATACTAACACATATTTACTCTCTTATACAATCCCTGATACAAGTTCACAATGATCGATACAACCACTCACTCAGTGGCTCTCATGCACAGTTATTTATATATGCCAACTCTCACATGTACTGTGTTTGACATATGTACTTACTATGACATGTAGCATTGAGATATCCATTCACTCATCAATACACTCATGCACACAGTCAACTGCCCATGTAGCTGTTTCCACATGCACTCTTGAACTCATACACCTAGTGAATAAACTGCTCACACATCTATGCACAGAGTCACACACCTTCCAGCCACCCCCACACAAACTCAATCTCCCATAGAAATACTTGGGCAACCAATTAATAACACATATAGCCTCTCGTATAGCTAATGATCAACACATGCAGCAGTTTACATCACAACAGACATAATGATGCACAAATTAAGACAGTTTAGTCACTAACCCGTGCATTCAGTAAGACGCATTTAATCACTCACTCATACAGTCAATCACGCACCTACTAAAACCTTCATTCAGACACTTATACATCCACTCATTCTTCAATATGTAAAACATATTTAAACTTTACAGAAACACATAATCACTGGATGTTGTCATCAGTGATGTCATCAGTGATGTCACTGACCATGTCATGAATGATGTAATATGTGACATCATCAGCAGTGGATTGCGGGTGCGCGATATATAGTTAGTGCAACTAACTATATATGGAATTTCAATGGTTTTGTGTGAGTAAAATAAGGTTTTCTAAATGCTAATTCCTAACTATATATGGTCTATAACCTATGGTTTTTTCAGTGAATTTTCAAGGTTTTGTAAATGCTAATTCCTAACTATATATGGTCTATAACCTATGGTTTTTTCTGTGAATTTCATTGTTTTTTTAACAGCTAATATCTGTAGCTGTAAAATGTATTCTTCTTTAAATCCAAAAATATATTTTATATGTTTATGAATAATTTTTTTTTAAAATATTTTTTTTTCTTCGTTCCCGCTTCGCGAATCGGGAAGCTTCCCGTTAGCTGACCTTGATGCCGCGAAATAGACCGCGAGCCGGTAAACGTTTCTTTACCGCAAGTGCCGCGTTAGAAAACAACATCGTGACGCCTCCCGTCCGCATGACGTTCCACGTTGTCGCGTGATACGTCATATGACGTGCTACGTTAGCGAACTGGTACGCGAAGCGAGTGCCAAAGCGCAGGTTTCTGGAAGCAAACCGGGAGGCCCTGCAAAGCGCTTAACGTAAACACAGCAAGTCATGTGACTTGGTAATAACACTTTTCATTGGTTCATTTCACTTTTGGTTTCCTAATGATGTAAGACTAGGTCATATAATCTAAAATGAACACTTTTGATTGGTTGAGAACTCTTGTTTTTCCCAAATGATGAAAATCCCTCCTTCTTTCCTCACTCTGACTTTCATCATTGTGAGAGAAAGACCCTTTGTGATCACTGAGCAATGGCTTCTTTAGTAGCTTCAGCTGGTGCTTCCCCACCACCTCCACCACATCCAAGGAAGAGTGGACCACCTGCTCAAGTTGTAATTCAACAAGAAGAAGAAGAAGAGGAACAGGAGGACGAGCACGAAGAGAGGCAGTTTTTGCCTGAGCAGCCCAAGACGTCTCACCGGAAAGAAAACTTCATTTGGCAATTTTTTAAAATTCCCAAAGGTCAGAAAAAAGTAAATGCAAGATACGTTACTTGCCTTATATGTCAAGATAGACTGTCCAGAGGGACCGACAAAAAATACAGTTTCGGAAACTACACAATGCATCGCCATATGACTAGGTGGCATCCTAACAACTACAGTGCTGCACAGTTTCGGAACGACCTAGATAATCTCCCTATTATGGCCAGAAGATCTGTTGTACCGGAAGTAACGGGACCAGAGGGCAGGGAGATGGTGCCAAATATACAAATGAGATTTGGTGAAGTAAAACACACCTGCGTATTTTGCGATGGATTCATTTCCTACGGAGAAAGAAGCATCACTCTGATCAACAGAGCTATTGACTATCATATGCAAGTTTGTCCGAAACGCCCAAAATAATAAATACTTCTTTTTTTTGTTTTGTTGCTCCTGTTGAGCCCTTTACAATGAATCGTTTTCATTGCCCCCTCCAAGAAAAACCCAAAAAAATATAAAACTGTTCCGAAAAATTCAAAAACATTAAAAAAATGTTCAGAAAAATAAAAAAAAAAGTTCTTTTCAGAACTACCTCCCCGTTATTAAAAAATTGGTACAATATTTGGAACTGTGCCAACCTCTATTTCTCTTAGTTCGCTTCCTAGTTCGCTCGCTGGTACGCGAACTGGAAGCGAACCAAAAACAGTAAGTATAAGGGAAGGAAACACACACTTATGTTAAAAGAAAGACAGCTATAGGGGAGTAAACTAGAGATACTATTACCCATAATCCACTACTGATGATGTCACATATTACATCATTCATGACATGCTCAGTGACATCATCAGCAGAGGATTGCGGGTTTTTTGGCAACATGCCTTATCCACGGTTTAATAACACTGCCTTTTGCTTTATATAAGTTTTCAAATTGTATGAAATATATACCAATAGGTCTTTATGAACCTTTAGGTAGTGCTTTTGTTCATGAGGTCTGGTCGCTTCCATACACATACAGATGTTTCAAAGATGATCAAGAAGTTTATCTGAATGGAGAGGAATGCACTGAGACGCCAGATCATTCACTAATGTGTAGGCACATACAGTTACACGATTCATGCAACAAACACCGACCAAATATGGCTTGCGTGTTGCAAGGCACGCCAGTTCCTGCTATCATCCCCACGTTCAAGTTGTTGGAAAATGGTAGTTATTTGATGCTCAATAATGAAGATTGTTCTGAGTTAATTAAAAGTATTCCTTTTATCGTAACAGTAAGTGAACGGGTTATTTGCTGCAGAAATGTTCTATTTCCTCCCACACATGAACATAGGGAGTTTTCAATCTGGCCACAAATACCAACCTTGGGACACGTTTCAACGGCATGACAAGAATAAGAGCTCTTTTGTCTCAGAGAGAGGTGGCCTTGAGTTCGGCCCGTGAAACTTTCGTACTTCACATAGCGAACACCCGTACACAGGTTTGCCTTTCAATTTCAGCAACATGTTTCCGACTATCTTTAACGCATCCTCCACAAAATCCCTGGCACACTTTTTTAAAGTTGTTACCAGTGGTCTCGTGACTTCATTTGAGAAAATCTTTGGAGTCATCCCTGCTCCCTTTCATTCCATTTTCTCCACTCTGGTTCGTGGATTGCATTTTTACTTGCATTACCAGCGGACGCTCTTGTGCTTTTTTACATTTTTAAATATGGATGTCCCTCCTATGCAACCTCCGACCCTGCAGCTGCTGACACTGTTCCGCAATCGCATGCTAGAATATTATGGCACAATGCCGTTGGCGATATTAAGCACGGCATATGGATTATCTTTTCGGTTCTCCTACTTCACCTGTGTCCAGCCTGTATTTCACTGCCTGACCTGTGATTTCGATTGGGCCATTGATTTGTGTCTCTGCGGACCGGTTTCTCCTGACGTCGACTTTAATCAGCTGATGACTCCTATCATTACTCACGAGTTGATTTGTCCTGGCGAAAGGATTATGGCTGTGGCATTGATGCATGGACTACTTGGTCCCTGGAATTTACTGGCGGCAGCACAGTCTTTCTTGGAACACAGCTTTCTTGAAAACCCACCGAGCTGTCCTCTGATGGTGATAGAGGATCCGGTGCTGGGAGAGCACGTATGTTCTTTTCCGCTTTTAAATTGGATGGCTGAACTGTTTTCGGATGAAGACGGTGACTTCCTGTTGGAGGCTGTTGCAGCTTATTTTGCATACACAGTTATGTCATAGACCTTTTTCATGTTTCATATGCTGAGTACTAGAATTTCATTGACAATTCATTGACTTAATTGTCAAGTTTTTATTATTTACCTTGCCTATTGGCTTAAGACTCGATAAAGTACTTGGCTGTTTTATTTTTCTTTAGCATTGAATTTTCCTAGTTTTTAATGCTTTACCTTGCGGACCGTCCACATATAAACTTGCAATCTGCTCTCATGAGATGGCACTTCTATTATCTTATTCAGTTCGTTTCCGGATCATGAGGAGGTGTCATCTAGGTCCTGGATATCTTTACACCGTGTTAAGTTAGCATGGGCTCATTACCGGTTTAAACGCCATTTTTCCTTTTTTGCAACTTCTGCACACGACATTTAGTTGTTGCTTTAGCTTTCCACCTAGTAGTTCATCGTGGTTTACATGAGAATAATATGTTATTGGTCTACTATCTGCTTTACTTGTTAAACTATATCTGTACAGCGAGTGCTAAAGTTTCAAGAACAACACGATACAGAATTGTTATGAGGTCTGATCTCCACGACTTCATACTCATAACATAAGTGCAACTTCTGCCAATTCTGGGCATGAGGCGGGTTTTATATTGCTTTGCCGAACACACATACACAACAGTTGATGCGGTTCACATGAAGAGAGAGCTGGTGTATGCTGATGTGATTCCTTCAAATCTAAGACACTAAAGTATGGGCACGCCCTAAACCAACACAAAGAGACCTTCTTAGCAAATAATATAATATGTGTATTAGGGAGGGTGAGATATAAGCAGCCGCGGGCCGTGGAGGGAGTTACGGTGAGGCAGGGAGGCGGGGAGGGGGAGAAGCAGGGTGGAGCCCTCTCTACCTTGCCCCTCCCCCTCCCCGCCTCCCTGCCCCACCGTAACTCCCTCCACGGCCCGCGGCTGCTTATAAGTGTTGCTAACTCTTATTCATTTACAGCATGTTAACATACTGTCACCATTCGCTTTTTATGTACTAGTAACTATGCTGGTAATTTTGCTACTGATAATATGTGTACTTGTATTCTCCACCCTGCTTCTCCCCCTCCCCGCCTCCCTGCCTCACCGTAACTCCCTCCACGGCCCGCGGCTGCTTATAAGTGTTGCTAACTCTTATTCATTTACAGCATGTTAACATACTATCACCATTCACTTTTTATGTACTAGTAACTATGCTGGTAATTTTGCTACTGATAATATGTGTACTTTTATTATCTAAGGTACTACGCCTGAGAAGACGGCATTAGTAAATAAACATTTCAAATACACATGTGTTCTTCTTAACTCCATGTTCTGGTTTCTAAGAAATATATAACGACCGACTGTTCATGAGTTCCACGTATCCTGAGGTACTATAAGTTCATATTCTGGATTGTCTAAACATTGAGAGTTTGTTATATCCAATGTGACACTGTACCTAGCTTGCTAAATAGTTTTTGATTACTAACGTGAGTTTTGGGACACCCTAATTCGCCGAGGTTCCAATCCTCTGTCCACAGTTCTGTGTGAGAACAGAAACCCTGCGACAGGGGCACCCCCGACCCTTGCTGGACCTTCATCACACTTGCGATACAACTCCAGCAATGCGCCACCTTTACGGCACAGATACATCACGCATCTGTGCTGTTTT
This sequence comes from Lissotriton helveticus, assembly GCF_964261635.1. Taxonomy (NCBI): domain Eukaryota; kingdom Metazoa; phylum Chordata; class Amphibia; order Caudata; family Salamandridae; genus Lissotriton; species Lissotriton helveticus. The sequence goes on along the minus strand of NC_136059.1, from coordinate 2,061,489,521 downwards.
TGCCCCGTGATGCGCCGCATTGTAAATGCAGCACACCATAGGTGACGGAACAGCGGCACAGAATGACTAACACATCCCTGGTGATGCGCCAGTCATCATAAATCTATCCCTATGCTTCTTATCTTGTTAGAGATGAACCGCCATATGTATCATCAAAGTTATTTGCATTTCCTAAATAGCGAACTTTAAGGAATAAATAGCGATTCTTTACCATTCCTAGTTTGCGATGAGCTATTTGCTAATTAGCCGAATGTAGCCCAATGAAGCCCAATGTAGCCCAATGTAGCCCAAAGATGGCCGCCAGACACACAAAAAAACAAATGTAGCCCAAATATCAGCCAGATGTAGCCCAACTATAGCCCAGTGACAGAATGACCAATCAGCTTCGCAAACCTCCGTTACGCGAAGCGGAGCGCTGTTACAGATATATATCTTTTTTTGAACGTTAATTTCTCAAAATCCACTGGAGCACATATATTGAGACCTAGCAAAGGCACATCGGGCTACCAGTCCCTAATATTTTGCCAAGTTTCGTGCAAATCCATTCAGCCGTTCAATTATTATTTTTATTATTTTTTTTTGCCCCGCGGGGCCCTTTTAAAACCTCCACATCAAACCTAGGGGGTCAGCGAGGATCTACTATGCCCCCTTATAGTTATTTCCCCCTTTGTTTTGACCTCCTCTTGTCTCTCGATCCTACCGAGAGACAAGATGGCGGCCGCTACGGACTGTTTGGAATGTTGACAGACGCCGGAGAACCAATCAGCTTCGCTTCACAAAGCTCCGTTGCGCGAAAAGTCCGCGAACCAGAGCGCTAACCGGTCCGCTGTTACAGATATATATCTTTTTTAAAACGTTAATTTCTCAAAATCCACTGGAGCACATATATTGAGACCTACAAAAGGCACATCGGGCTACCAGTCCCTACAATTTTGCCAAGTTTCGTGCAAATCCATTCAGCCGTTCGGGCTAAAAGTGAGGCCAACCGCCCTATGGAAAACTCAATGTTAAAAACACGTTTTGGGACCCCCCTTTTTTCTCGGCCCCCACTGGACGAACCCCCCCCAAATTTTTAAGGGCTGCTCAGAAACAAAATGTGCCATTTTCCTGAAAATTTCAGCCAATTCCGTCCACAAACGCCAAAGTTATTAGACATAGAATTTTCAAAAAACCCATAGAGAAAAAATCCTAACTATATATACCTACTGGCGACCGCCAGTAGGTAATATATATATATATATATATATATATATATATATATATATTTATTATACTATGTATACATGTTAAAAAGTCTCAGTCCACCTGTTTGCCTCAGTGGCCCAGAAAAAATGAGTGGAACTGATGTCAGCACGCCGACGAGGTCTTCTTATGGCTCCGATGACGTCATATGGTGTCGCGAGCGGAGCAATGCTATGATGACGTCCTTGTCGAGGTGGGAGAGCTAGGAAAGAATTTCCGTGGAATGCTGGTGCAGGGGATAATTACCTTAGTGTTCAGGCTAGTCCTTTGGGAGCAACTGATTATGTTGCCACTCCAGAAACCGAAACCAGTGATCCCAGGGCAGAGCCCTGCAGATGGCACACGAGGTGGGGTGCCCAGTCGTGTGCACCGGCGCGGCAGCGAAGTGACAAGAACCACAACCCACAAAAAAGGTAACAAGGGCACTGACTAACACAGGATCTTCCATTTGTATCTGGCAGGAACAATGAAGTTAAAATGCCCTAGTACCAAAATGTAAAATTAGTGCTACAACTGTCTTCTAGAGGACCTGCGATGCCGCGTCTGCCTCCCGTACCCTGGAGGTGGCACATGGGTCACGCGGTACGGTCATACTGCGGTGGGACGCACACTCGTTGACCTCTCATGGCACTGCTCTACACTTCAGGGAGGACGCTTTCCATTAGTTTTCTGATGACGTGTCGCCCCGGCCCCGTCCAACAACAGAACTCCTTTAGATCCAAACAGACTCTTCCACTCTCTCATCGGAAGTGAAACCAGGCCACGCGGATACTTTCACAATACAACAGCCGGGAATGCACTTTTCTGTAGAAAAAACACATTCATTCCTCCTAATTAATCAAATAAATGTCTCACTGAAGAACAGGGGCCAGCTTGGATCAGTAAACAGCCGTTACAACAACTTTTTTACTTCGCGATACTATTACCACGCATGTGTTGTACATCGGGAAGTCATTACTACGCATTTTTTTAGAACGCATGGTCATTTACCATGCATGCCTTTACAACAAATTTTGTTGTGAAGGTATGTATGGAAAATGACCATGCGTTCTCATAAACATGTAGATGATCCAGGTCGATGTAAGGAAACAGAGGCTGTTCCGTTTCCTCACAACGACGTGCACCGCCCCTCAGAGACAACATGAAGCAGGAACCAAGAGGAGAGAGGAATCACGAGGAGTGAGAGGTAAGGGGGATTGGGCATTGGGTGGGGGGTTCTTTTCTAGGGTTTAGGATAGTGCAGTGTTGATTGGGTAGTGTAGGGGGTCGTGCTGGGGGTAGTGTTTTAGGGTTTAGGGTAGTGCAGTGGTGTTTGGGTAGTGTAGGGGGTCATGTGGGGGGTAGTGTTTCAGGGTTTAGGGTAGTGCAGTAGTGTAGGGGGTCGTGCTGGGGTAGTGTTGTAGGGTTTAGGGTAGTGGAGTGGTGTATGGGTAGTGTAGGGGGTTGTGCTGGGGTAGTGTTTTAGGGTTTAGGGTAGTGCAGTGGTGTTTGAGTAGTGTATGGGGTCATGCTGGTGGTAATGTTTTAGGGTTTAGGGTAGTGCAGTGGTGTTTGTGAAGTGTAGGGGGTCGTGCTGGGGTACTGTTTTATGGTCTAGGGTAGTGCAGTGGTGTTTGGGTCGTGTAGGGGGTCTTGCTGGGGGTAGATTTAGGGTTTAGGGTAGTGCAGTGGTATTTGGGTAGTGTAGGGAGTCATGCTGGGGGTAGTGTTTTAGGGTTTAGGGTAGTGCAGTGGTGTTTGTGTAGTGTACGGGGTTGTGCTGGGGATAGTGTTTTAGGGTTTATGTTAGTGCACTGGTGTTTGGGTAGTGTTGGGGTAGTGCCGGGGTAGTGTTTTAGGGTTTAGGGTAGTGTAGTGTTATTTGTGTAGTGTAGCGGGTATTACTGGGGGTAGTGTTTTAGGGTTTAAGGTAATGCAGTGGTGTTTGGGTAGTGTAGGGGTGCATGCTGGGGGTAGTGTTTTAGGGTTAAGGGTTTGGCAGTGGTGTATGGGTAGTATAGGGGGTCGTGCTGGGGTAGATTTAGGGTTTAGGGTAGTGCAGTGGTGTTTGGTTTGTGAGGGGGTCGTGCTGGGGTAGTCTTTTAGGGTTTTGAGTAGTGCAGGTGTATTTGTATAGTGTAGGGAGTTTAGGGTAGTTCAGTGGTGTTTGTGTAGCGTAGGGGTAGTGGTTTAGGGTTTAGGGTAGTGCAGTGGTGTTTGTGTAGTGTAGGGGGTCATGCTGTGGGTAGTGTTTTAGGGTTTAGGGTAGTACAGTCGTGTTTGTGTAGTGTAGGGGTGTCATGCTGTGGGTAGTGTTTTAGGGTTTAGGTTCGTGCAGTCGTGTTTGTGTAGTATAGGGGTCGTGTTTTAGGGTATAGGGTAGTGCAGTGGTGTTTGGGTATTGTAGGGGGTCATGCTGGGGTTAGTGTTTTAGGGTTTAGGGTAGTGCAGCGGTGTTTGTGTAGTGAAGGGGGTCATATTGGGGTAGTGTTTTAGGGTTTAAAGCAGTGCAGTGGTGTTTGTGTAGTGAAGGGGGTCGTGCTGGGGGTAGTGTTTTAGGGTTTAGGTTAGTGCAGTGGTGTTTGGGTAGAGGAGGGGGTAGTGTTTTAGGGTTTAGGGTAGTGCGCCCAACCAGCCACAATATCCATGGACAAAGGGGATCCTGACTTTTTTGAACGCTCCACCAATAGAATAATTTGGGTCAAGGGCCCTAACACGTCCAAGACCTATCAATTCTTTTCTTGGGATTCCTCATATACTTGGAGAAAAAGGTACTTAGTTTCTCATCAATTTCAGGTGTGTGTGCCACCTTGCCTTTCATTGAGGGCCTGGGGCCTTCTCCCCTCATACTATTCCTGACCTCCCTTTTAAGGGGTTGATGGATTTTCCCCACCACATACTCTGCCACTTTGTCGTCAGGGGTCCACTCTGCCGACCTGGGATGGTAAATTTGGGTAGGCTTGAACATGTTTGAGTGGGCCCCATACCCAACCGGGGACTGAGAGGAGTGGGACTCCGGACGCCAGGGACGGCCCGAGTCCTTATCCTCATCAGAGGAGAAATCGTCCTCCGATACACCCTCTCCCTCTAAGGGCAACCCGCTGTCGGGGTCTACAATAGTGGTAATAGCGTCGCAATTTTATCCGGGCTCCTCCTCCTCCCAGCAGGGTGTATGTTTTAGCATTTGCACACTCTTGAGGAAGGTCTCTGTAAATCCTTCTAAGTGCCCCGCGTTATGCTTAACGGCCCTTTTATTCCCCATCTGGGAGCTACTGGGACCCGCCACCACAGATCTGGGTCACTGAACACCCCAGGGATGCTTTTTGCCAGCTTATCAACCTGATCCCTAAGAGGAGCCAGTGCCCTAGAAATAGCCAGAGAGAGGGCTTGGTCCACTGACGGAGGGAGAAGTTGGGGGCCATTCCTCCTCCACTTCCTGGTAGAAGGAGTACAAATGGTCTTCTGGAGAAGACATGATAGCAGAGGGTGTGAGCACAGAACAAATGCCCTTAAAATCCTCAAGGCAGCCCCCTGGCCGGTGCTCCAACAGCTGGACTTTCCCCGTAGATGTTATAAGAATAGACTGAGGTGCAATACCAATTACCACTAACATGGCCATGTCTGGTGAATTTATGGCAAATGTGTGGCACATCGGAATGCCTTCTTGATGGAATCAAAGTAAAAAACTGAAAGTATTTCCTAATGAGGAGACTGTAGTAAATGAAGAAATTAGGAAACTTCATAACAAATAAGTCTCCCAAGATGGCCACCAGAGACAAAAGAGCCCAAATTTAGCACAAACATCACCCAGATGTAGCCCAAGTATAGCCCAATGACAGAATGTCCCAGAGTGTTTTAAAGAACAACTAGAGCGCTAACAGTCTTACTTATGACAAAAGTAGGGCACACCTGAAACCATCTTGATTGGAATAACCTGGTAACACTTAAAACATTTAATTTGCAAAGGAACAAAATGAGTGGGTTAATTTTGCCATTGAAATTATGATTAGTGCTGCAGAAAGAAGAATTAGGGCACAATTTGACTTCTCAAATCCTCTTCTATTTCATTAAAAAATTCTGACATGTAGACTGAAACATGCATTTTGAATAGCAGCAGCAGACTTCCCTGGTGAGCCGTAGCTTCACTACAGGGGTCTAATGAGCAACTAGAGTGCTAACATTCCGAATTTATAGGAAATGTGTGACACATCTGAATGCCTTCTTGATGGAACCAAAGTAACCAAGCATTGAAAATGCAATAGGTCTCGCCCTCATTTAAGTTAAAGCAATTTTGTTTGTAAATAGGTGGCTTTTTAGCTTTGCTTTTATTAGCGTTTTTCCAACTTTCATGTACATAACATGCATATGTATGCATATATGTATATGTATATGTGGGCATGCATTTCTATTTCTATTTATATAGATATGCAGATTATTACCTACTGGCGGTCGCCAGTAGGTATATATAGTTAGGATTTTTTTCCTATGGGATTTTTGAAAATTCTATGTATAATAACTTTGGCGTTTGAGGACGGAATTGGCTGAAATTTTCAGGAAAATTGAACATTTTGTTTCTGAGCAACCCCTGAAAATGTTGGGGGGTTTCGTCAAGGGGGGGCCGAGAAAAAAGGGGGGTCCCAAAACGCGTTTTTCCCATGCAATTTTCCATAGGGCGGTTGGACTCACTTTTAGCTCGAACGGCTGAATGGATTTTCACGAAACTTGGCAAAATTGTAGATATTGTTTGCCCGATGTGCCTTTGCTAGGTCTCAATATATGTGCTCCAGTGGATTTTGATAAATTAACGTTCAAAAAAATATATATATCTGTAACAGCGCTCCGGTTAGCGCCCCGTTCGCGTACCTGGCGCGTAACGGAACTTCGCGAAGCGAAGCTGATTGGCTCTCCGGAGTCTGTCAACATTCTAAACAGTCCGGAGCGGCCGCCATCTTGTTTCTCGGTAGGATCGAGAGACAAGATGTGGTGAAAAACGAAGGGGGAAATGAAGGAAAGGGGGCAAGGTAGACCCCTCCTGACCCCCTAGGATTAATGAGGGGGATATTAAAGTGCCCCGCGGGGCAAACATTTTTTTAAAAAAATGTTTGCGATTTTTCGCCGTAGAGGCGCGTCCCGGTACGCGAACCGGGCAGCTCACCGGGCAGCTAACCGGGAAGCTAACCGATAGTGTAACGGGAGTCCGCCATCTTGTGTTTCGGATGAATTTAGACACAAGATGGAGGATAAAGAATGTTGGAAAAGGGTATAAGGGGGCACGGGAGACGTATCCTGACCCCCTAGGTTTTCTAAGGGTGGCTGAGGAGCCTCATATATGTCGAAAAAGAAAAAAAAATTGAATTTTTCGCGAGGTTAGCTGCCGGTACGCGAACCGGGAAGCGAACAAAAGTGAAAATTAGTGAAAAAAGGTACATTTGAAATTTTTAAAGAGTAATCATAGTTAAGGTAGCTCTGAAAAGAGCTTTTGGGTTCTGTGTAAGTTCTACGTACTTATAAGTAGGTACCAATACATAGTCTTAAATTCAGGATGAAAATTCTGTTCCCTTCATCTGAGAAGTGAACTCCATCTCCTCTGTAGATATCTTGCATGTAGTAACGCAAGTTATTGTTGTAGATGGAGCCCATTCCATGGTCTCTCATGTAAGCTGAAACAGACTTATTTACATGCTTCCTCGATTTCTCAATTTGTGGACAAAATTCGTTTGACCACCTCCATTTCTGTCTTTGGCATATATTTGAATATACCAAGGCAGTTTGAGGAAAAAGTGCCATCAATTGCTCAAAGGTGTCCTTTAAAAGCATTTCCAGACCTACCCCAGTCAAAGTGCCCAAGTCATTTCCTCCACAGTGCACAATTAACAGGTCAGGTTTTGGCAAATGCAAAAAGGTTTTCACCAATGGTATCAATTGGTGACATCTTAATCCTCTGTGGCCAATCCAGTTGATTTCCACATTTTGTAAATTGAGGTTGTGTAAATTTCTGTTATCAGCATACCTTTGAGCCCAGTGGATGTAACTATGTCCAACAATCCAGACAGAAAACATGGTGAGAGGAGGTTCTGCTGCAGTCAGACGAAGTGTGGTAATGAAATGGCAGTTGAAACAGTAGGAGTATGTAATGAAAAAAACTGTGGAGTTTCTGTGCTAATGAATCAGTAGCAGTGATTGGTGGATTTTGATTGCTAAAAACAGAAAGTTAGGGTGCATGGATGAGTTCTTTGAAAGATATAATTTGAATGGTCAAGAAAAAATCATTTTATTAAAGATTGCACTGGATACGCAGGTGTACTGAGAGTTCAGAGTTCAATTGAAACATTGTTGTGTGAACTTGTAAACATGAGAGGTCTTTCAGGAGGTGGTTGCTATGGAAAAAAGGCAGAAAGGGCAGAGGGGGGAAGGGTGTTGATTTGAAAAAAGTGAGGGAAGAGTTTTGATTGGGTGACATGAGAGATATGTGTGATGAATTACAGCATTTCTGTGCCATTGTTGGTTGCAGCCTCTGGAGTGCATACCCTTTGCTCTGCTAAAGAAAAATTGGTGTGTGTCTGAGACTGTTTTGAAACTCAAAAAGTATTTGCTAAGGTGAGAAAAGATTCATTTAATTTAGATAGAGAATAGTATGCTTTAGGGATAAATTTATGAAGGAAGTTGTGTATTTAAAATGTTGCTTTGTGTCAAGTGTTTTACAAATAGATTTAGTTTCTTTAAGTTTCATAGCCATGTTAAAAGTGACGCAAAAGTGGTGGAAGGGCCTTAAAAATACGCTTTCATGTGTGTTAGGGCATTTTAAGTCACTTCCCCATGAATGTGGGTAAATAAGTGATTTACTTGATGTGTTTAAAAACGTTTTTTGAAATCAATTAGGTTTCTTGATATGTACTGCTAGAGTTTCATAGGCTGCATGAGGCATATTTACAAGGCCTTTGAGTCACTTTGATGTTATTTCCCCATTTTAATTTAAGACATTTCCCGTGGTGCAAAGTCCTTGTAAATACGCCCCCATGTGTGCTTGGCAAATTTAGACTTTGTTTCTTTGAGTTACATAGCCATGTTAAAAGTGACGCAAAAATGGTGCAAGGGCCTTAAAAATACGCTTTCATGTGTGTTAGGGCATTTTAAGTCACTTCCCCATGAATGTGGTTGAGTAATTGGTTTACTTGATGTGTTTAAAAACGTTTCTTGAAGTCATTTAAGTTTCTTGATATGTACTGCTAGAGTTTCATAGGCTGCTTGGGGCATATTTACAAGGCCTTTGAGTCACTTTGATGTTATTTTCCCCATTTTAATTTAAGTCATTTCCCCGTGGTGCAAGGTCCTTGTAAATACGTCCCCATGTGTTCTTGGCAAATTTAAGTACTGACAGGGTGTGCTTCTACATAGGACCTGTGTTGTGTTTTCAAATTAAGACCAGAAAATCGTTTTTTTTTAAAAAGAAATGCTTTTCACATTTATGAGAAGGTCATATTGGTGTCTGCTTCTTTAAATAAATATTTCACTTTCCACCATGAATATGTGAGAATAATTTTCCTTGTTTGCCGGTTTAAAAACACGTTTCTTGAAGTCATTAAGGTTTCACAATATGTTCTGCAAGAGTTTCATAGTCACTATGATGATAATGATATACATTTAGAACTGTGTAGGAGGCATGGAGAAACTGAGGCTTCTGTAAGTGTCAAGGGAGGTGAGTAATGTACATTGCTCTGTTGCATACAGTCCTCATCTTCTGCGTACTCTTGGATATGCTAGACTACATCTGCACAATGAGATACCTAAGCTGAGGAAACACAGGTGATGTGATTGTGAATTGAGCATAAATATTTGCACGTTTTTCAATTACATCACCTGTGTTTCCTAACATTACGAATCACATTGTGCAGATGAGGTTTAGGCCTGTCCAGGGATATAGAGGAGGTCTGGCCTTTGTTCAAGAGTGCAGTGGACATGACTCACTTCATTGGTAGGCCTGCACATGTATTATCTCCTCTGTACTCTTCAATAAGCCTAAATTTCATCTGCAACCCTGAGTAGGCCTCACCTCAAACAAACCTCTGGATAGGCCACACCTTATCGTCTTCTTGAATCAATCATTTAAAATGTTAGGGGCAGATTTATGATGGTCGTGCGCCTCTTTTGCGCCGCTGTTGCGTCACTTTTGTGACGCAGCGGCGGAGCAAAAGATGCGCTATGTTGCGACATATTTACAACTTGATGCCCAAGAGTGCAGTGGACATGACTCACTTCATTGGTAGGCCTGCACATGTATTCTCTCCTCTGTACTCTTCAACAAACCTAAATTTAATCTGTAACCCTGAGTAGGCCTCACCTCAAACAAACCTCTGGATAGGCCACACCTTATCGTCATCTTGAATCAATCATTTAAAATGTTAGGGGCAGATTTATGATGGCCGTGCGCCTCTTTTGCGCCTCCGTTGCGTCACTTTTGTCACTTTTGTGACGCAGCGGCGGAGCAAAAGATGCGCTATGTTGCGACATATTTACAACTTGATGCATCTAGGCAGATGTGTCACGCTGTAAAATCTTGCCCCACATGAAAATTGCGTCAGGTTGAATTTGGGCATTTTGTTGCAGGGTGGGCGTTCACTTGCATGAAAGCCCTGTAAAACTAACACAGTGAAATTTACAAGATTTCACTGAGTCAGGTTTATGGCATTGCTGAATCAAATCCTTACTCCTGTTTGAAACAGGCATAAGGAGTGATGCACCATGCAATGTGTGGCTTGCCCCTGTGCATTGCAGTAGACATGTCGCGCTTACGACGTGATTCCTGCAATGCGCCGCTTTTGCGGCACAGATGCGTGACGCATCTGTGCGGTTTTTGCTCAATGGTGCTCCGCATTGTAAATGCGGCACATCATGGGTGGCAGAGCAGCGGCGTACGTTAACTGGTGCATCCCTGGGGATGCGCCAGTTAACATAAATCTGCCCCTTTACATTTAAGTATGAGCAGGGGACACAGAGTTGGTGAGGCTTATCCAAGGTTAAGAAGAGATGAGTCCTGTTCACTGAAAACTTGGACATAGGCCTCACCTCCTCAACATCGCTGGACATGACTAAATAATATCTGCAAAATGTTACTCTTGTTAAACAATTTTACTATTATAGTCTCTGAGATTTGTGTCTTACTCTGCAACATCTCATTGTTGTTCTCTTTCTTTAAAGATAACGACAACATCAAGCATGAGTGATAATGAGCAATCTGTTGATCTCGATCTTATCATTGAACTTGTCATTGAAACGTCAGTGGAAATAGATCCCTTGGATGATTTATATCCTGTGGGTGATGAAGAATATGATGAGGATGCTGATTTCTCAGAATTGTATGACATAGGGTGGGCAGCTGACCTGCTCGAGCCTATTAACCTATAAAGACTTTTAAAAATAAAAAAAGTTACTGAAAATGAAAAGTAACCATGTTAACCGTTTCATTTAAAATTAAATATAACTTCAAAAACAGCTTGTGTGAAGTGTCTTTAATAAAATAGTGAAATATGCTAATAAAATTAGTTCAGATTCACATATAAAAGAGCACAGGTCAAATGTAGAAGCATTCCATTTCTTTGCTACTATTTGTAAATTTTAAATTTGTCAATGCACTAAAAATTATTGTATGTAGAATTGACAACTAGTGTGTTAATTTTTTGACGACTGTTATTGATTTACTCTTTGGTAATAGTGGTTAATAAAATTTTTTATTATATTTTACCACAGATTCAACTGCAGATCATTTCAAAATTACACAATGCCTTCGAAGCAAAGAAGGACAAAGGCTACAAAACGTCAAAGACAGCAGCTTACTACATGCTTGCAGCAGTCCTCTACAATAAAAACTTGTCAAGTCACCAAAAAAGCTCTGGGTAAGAGAACAAAATCATTTTTAAGAAACATTTGCAGACGAAAAAGTATCACTACAGAACATGTTTTAGTCCAGAAGAAGAGAGCCAATTTAAACGGAAAGGAAAGGCCACTCAAAAATTTTACTGCTAGAGCAGGAGATAACTCTGTGCATGGTAGTAGAAGAAAAATCAGTTTAGGGACATTCGTAGACGAATGTTCCGCAACAGGATAATTGGCAATTTGTTAAAAAATATTAAGAAAGGTCAACAGAAAGTGGCTTTTTATAAGAGAAAGAGAAACATTGAGAAAATTATTGATCAGGCATTCGAAATTAAGCGAAAGTTATTTATTTTGATAATCAATAGAATTAGGAAACTAAACAAGGTAATTTATGATTTCAAAACAAATAGTAGATGGAAGAGAACAGTTAATCGTAGTAATTTTTGTGAAGTTTTTTCAGGAGAATGGATGCATAGTTCAAGTTGTGAGGCATTTTTTAATGAGGAGTGTTATTTCCAGGAAAATGATTTGGTGCATGCAGTTGACACCAGTGGTCGAGCATATGAGGTGAAAGATGGTTGTCCGGTTGAAAAAGAAAAACTTGTGTCAACAGAGGCAGAAGAGGTGTTAGGTAATGAGTTTTTAGGAAGACGTCCTAAGGGACCAGTGTACACCTGGAAGTGTAGTAGTATTTGCAGTGTGCGACAGGATTCCATCAATTTGCTTTGTGATTTTGTACGGACATTTAATAAGAAAAGTTTAAAACAGAAAACAAAGTTGTTGCAAGAATTAGATCCTTGCAGAGTGAGAGAAGTGACAGGTTTGCATGGTCATTCACTGGCTTGTCTTTCCAGGAGAGTATGCCAGAGTGTTTTTCATCATTTCAGGATGCTAGCAGTGCATCATAATAAAGTGAGGAAATTAGTTAGAATGTTGTATTATGCTAAGAGTCCAGCAATTATGCCTAAACAATTATGCACTGCTCTTTTGCATGGTTCTGAAGAAGATGTGAAGAATATTTGTGAAGAAATTGAGTTTTGTTACTTTGCAAGTAAAGAGAAGAATGTTCAAATTGGCCCAGAAGAAGAAGGTAATGTGGAAGAGAGTGTACAGGTTTCCAGTACAGATAATTTTCAGAAGGAAATTGCCACGTTTCAGGTGAAATCAAGTGAGAACCCTAATTTCACTTGTGTGTGTTGTCGACGCACTTATTATAAGAATCAGATTAAGTTAGTGGATTTATATGCAAAAAGTGAAAGGGAAAATAATAGTGAATGGAAGGATTTCGCAACATACTTGATGGTAGAAAATTGTTTTGATTTGGGATCGGATCAACGTGTGTGTACTTATTGTTGTAACAAATTAAATCAAAACCAGATGCCTGCTACAGCGGTTCATAATAATCTGGAATTGGTTGACATTCCTTCTGAATTGAAGGATTTAAATACTTATGAATCTATTTTGATTCAAAGTGTCCATCCCTTTCAGGCTATTGTACGAATGGAGCCAAAGACAGGGAAATTGCCTCCATCAGATTTACAGAGAGGATTAAAGGGAAGAGTTGTTTATTTGCCTCTAGATTTGAAGAAAAACATTAATACAATTGGAGTAGAGAAAGTGGAAGAGGAACCTCTGGTTATCTTAGTTAATGGGGTTCCAACAAAGAGTAAGACAATCTGGCAAGATTTAGTGGATGTTAGGAAAGTCAAAAAGGCAACATTGTATTTGATGAAAAACAATAAGTACTACAAGAATGTATATGTTGCAGAAGAGGAAGTAAGTGAAGAAGAGGACAGCGATTTGTGTGCTGGACAAATTGAGAAAGTAGAAGCCTCTAAAAATGAAGAAATATATGAACATTATAGTGTTCATCCTTTGCATTCCAAGGAAGTCATGGGGAATGCTATTGAGTTGTTTCAAATGAAACAAGCCAAAGGGAGTCCCATTAGTGTTTGGGAGGAAAGTTTAGAAGCTCGGTGTTTCCCACAGCTATTTCCAACAGGTCAAGGAGGAAGATATGATGAGCGACCTGATCAAATTCCTGCTTCTGAATACCGGACTTTACGATTGTATGCAGAAGATCCTAGGTTTCGTCAATGCATTCCCTATTTGTTTCATCTACTGTTTGAAAGCGATCTGTCTGGACTGTCATATGCAGTGAACCACATCTTGAAAAGTGGTGTACAGATGCAAAATATCTCAGCAAGGGACTTTATGGAGAAAGTCAATGTGCAAGACAGTATTTTGGATTCTCACTTGATTAATCTCATGGCGTGTCACGGTGGTACTAATGAGTACTGGTACCGTCGTCATGGTGATTTAAAATGTATGCTGAGGAACTTAGGGACTCCCACATGGTTCCTCACTCTCAGCTGTGCCGAGTATGGCTGGGAAGACTTACTTGAATTTCTACGAGAGGCAAATGGAAACATTGAAAATATCGAATTCAAGACACCCGGAGAACTGTGCTCTTTGGATCCAGTGAATGTATGCAGGTACTTCAATCATAGATTTGAAGCTATGATCTCTTTCATCATGAACAAGAAAAATCCACCTCTCGGAGAGGTGTTGGATTTCTTCTGGAGAAAGGAGTACCAAGCAAGAGGTGCTCCTCATATACATATGCTGCTATGGATCAAAGATGCACCCAAATTTGGAACAGATCCGGATGACTTAGTGATGAGTTTCATAGAACAGTATTCTACATGTGCTGTTCCAAAGACAAAGGAAGAGAAAAGCCTAAGAGAACAAGTTTTACGCTTTCAAAGCCATCGTTGTGGAAAGTACTGTCGTCGTAAATTCAGAAACAAGGACAAGTTCTACACAAAATGTAGTTTCAGCTTTCCACGACCGGTGATTTCTAAAGGAAGAGTGAACAGTTTGATGTCTTCGCTGCGACATAATGTGACGAGGAAATCGCCCAAAAATACATACAATTTGAAAAGGAACGAAGAGTCCAAGTACATCAACGACTACAACCCAGTGATTTTGTCCATGTGGAATGCTAACATGGATATAGAGTTTGTGGCTGATAACTGTATGGCTGTGGCATGGTATGTGACATCTTACATCATCAAAAAAGAAAAGACAGAATTGAAGGATATGTGGGAGAACATTTCCCATGAAAAGAGCCTCAGTAAGAAGTTGTACAGTTTCAGTCCGAAGATGTTGTCGCATCGAGAAATCGGAGCTTACGAATGTTCTGACCGGTTATCTTCAGCAAGTCTCTATGCCAAATTTAGGAGTATCATTTGGGCGAGTCTTGGTCTTGCTGCAACGCGTAATCGAGTTCTGAAACCTGTGCGGGAAATTGAGTATTTGGCGGAAAAGGAACCAAACAGTACCGATATTTTGAAGACCAACATGTTGGATACATATTATCCAAATAGAAGCAGTCACCTCGAGAATGTTTGTCTGTATGAGGTTCTACAAAATTACATATTCAAGAGGAACATCAAAGAAGATATTGATAAAGGAGTGTATGCTGTAATTGGAAGTGAGGGATATCTGGTCAAGCAAAGAAAATGCCAATTGGTAAACCATCGAAAATTGAGTGGCGAATCTCCTGAAAGAAAAGAGTTTTTCTATTTAGCTCTTTTGCAACTTTTCAAGCCTTGGCGAGCAGAAGAGGAACTGCTTGGAGATTTCCTCTGTTACGAAGACTCTTTCAATGCCGCCAAGGAGACCATAGAATGTCCTGTTTTCCCAAATATCTAGAAATGTTGAATGCGGAAATCGAGCAGGAAGCAACGATTGCAGCCGAGATTGCTAGAGACAGTTCTCAGGACAGTCAGAGTTCTGTTTCATTGAGCCAGGATCCACTAGGAGGACCAGTTATCGAAAATGAAGCTGCCACTGCCTTGATTGAAGTGGAAAGAGCCATGGCACATGCTCAGGAGGATGCGGTTAACTTAGAAGACTTGGAAAGACAACTCAACGTTGAGCAGAGGAAAATATATGACGAAGTTACCAACCAAATTGATCATGGATTAAGTCATGAGAAGAAAGAGTGCTCATGTACGTCGTTGAAGCCTGTCCGACTGTACGTGAGTGGAGAAGCGGGAACTGGAAAAAGTTTCCTCATTAAAGCAATTTCATGTTATTTGCAGAAAAGGACTGAGTCATCGCTGTCTTGTGTTGTCACCGCTCCAACTGGACTGGCAGCACATAACATTAAAGGTATTACTTTGCATCGTCTACTGATGCTGCCAGTGGAGCATGATAACAAATTACAATACCACAAGTTATCTGGAGATGCTTGTTGTGAAGTTTCCAGAGTCTTGAGGAAAATGAAACTTCTTATCATTGACAAAGTAAGCATGGTTTCCAATGTCATGCTTGCCTTTGTGCATTTGAGAATGCAAGAAGTTCTCAAAACAGAGTATGATGTGTTATTTGGTGGCAAACACATCATTGTTTTCGGTGATCTTCTGTAGCTAACACCAGTGAAAGGACAACCGGTTTTTAAACTACTTACGCATGAAGATACCAGGAAGTGCCTAGGGAGCATTGGCAACGTTAATATATGGTTAAACTTCAATTATGCTGAACTGCGTGAAAATATGCGTCAAGCGAAGGATGAAGATTATAAGAATATTCTACAAGATGTTAAAATCGGAAAAGTGACCGAGCATGGGAAAGAAGCTTTACATGCACGATTACTGTCAAATTTGTATCCAGAAGAAGACGTTGTGCCAGAGAATATTTTTCGGAAAATTACTGAGAAGAAATCTGGAATATGTTTGATGCCAACTCTTGCAGAATGTGCCATCTTCAACAACAAAATGTTGAATTTAGAAAACCAAGAGATTGTGAAACTGGAAGCTATTGACAGAATAGAGCATATGGGAGCAACAATTATTTTGTCTGAGAATTTGAAATCTAAATTGGATTCATTAGAGAAGACTATATCTAAAACTGCTGGTTTTGAAAAGACTCTGAATGTGTGCTTAAATTGCCGTATCATTTTGAGAAGGAATTTACATGTTGAAAGAGTTCTGGTAAATGGATCAATGGGTAATGTTGTTGATTTTGAGAAATACAGAAATAGAGATGGAATTGAATTTTTAAAAATTAAATTTGATGGCATTGAGGAAGTACAGCTAATTGGTCGTTGCTCTGCTAGGTTTTTGCTTGTAAAAGACTTATATGTTCGCCGTAAGCAGTTTCCTGTTTGCTTGGCATATGCGGTGACAATCCATAAATCGCAAGGTTTAAGTGTAGACAGTGCATTGGTGAATATTGGCAGTTCTGTGTTCAAGGAGGGTATGGCATATGTGGCATTGTCACGAGTCAGAACTTGTACTTGATTGAGTGTGATGTCACAAACATTTGTGCGGATCTAGATTGTGTTAAGGAATACAATAGGTTAAGAAGAGAGTATGCGCCACATTTGCCTCAATATCCTTTGTTTGAGAAACGTGTGGTAGGCCGGAAACGAAGAAATGTGACCAATAGTAGAGAGGTTGTAGCAAAAAGACGAAAAGTCGATGAACCTGAAATTATAAGCAGAAAGAAAAAGGATTCTGTTGAAGATGTTGTTGGTTTTCAATTTGAAAATAGTTCTGGTGTCAACTGCTATGCTAATGTAGTGGTTAATGTTGTCTTTTCTCTAGAAACTTTAAAAGAACAGATTGTGATCAATTCGGATCAAAGTTTTTGCTGCTTGTTGAATTCTGTGTTAGAGAAATGTAGCACTGATAGAACAAAAATAGAAAGTGTGTCTGAAATTCGAAATCTGTTAGACAAATGTTCAGGTGAAACGCAATTCTCTCAAAATATTCAGCAAGATTGTCAGGAGTTTTTAATGTATATGCTTTATGTATTGCAAGATGAAGGTGTAGATGTAGATCATCTGTTTGGCCTTTCTTATCAATGGCAGCATGACTGCGAGAACTGTAGGGTATCAAGTACTACTAGTGTAGACTCAGAAAGATTTATATATTTAACTTTGCCAGACAGTAAATCAGTGTCCTTTAATAAGCTAGTAAAAGCAGCCGATCAAAACATGGAGTGTAGCCAATGTAAGTCTGCAATGCTGTCCACATTATTAATACGAAGTTATGGCCAGTATGTCATTTTAATGTTCCAACGATGTAGAGCTGATGGAACGAAATTGACAACTTTAATTAAACATTTTGTGGCTTCGCAGTTGTCAATATCACGAAGGACTTTTGTAACTGCAGCAATTATATATCATGACGGTCCTTCAACAACATCAGGACATTACACAGCTTATTTGAAGTCTAGAAACGGCTGGTCATTCTGCAATGATTCTGTTTTAACTTTAAAAAAAAAATTGCCTTTTGACCTTAAAAATTCTTACCTGGTGTTTTTACAACCAAAATTTTAGGGAAAGAATCTCGGGATTTGCTCTGAGGAATTTCAAGAGGTTCTAATGGCTCCTACACTATTTGGCCTTGAGGATAAGTGTAGTACAGAGTAAAAAGTTATTTTTGAGTTTTAAGTAGTTCCTGAAAAATAAGAAGGTTTTCTTACAGAAAGTGGTGGGCACAGATTAGTTAAAGGACAACAGAGTATTTCCCAAAGCAAACGGTGTTCTTACCATAACACTTGACGTCATGGAAAAATAACTGCACTTTGAATGAGTTCAGAAAAACTGTTTCTTTTAATAAGCTAATTCAAGCAGCCAATCAAAACATGGAATAGAGGTAATGTAAGTCTGCAATGCTGTCCACATTATTTGTACAAACGTTTGGTTATAATGTCATTTTAAAATTCCAACTATATAAACCTGATGAAAGTAAGTTTTCAACTTTAATTACAAATGTTGTGGCTATACAGTCGCTGATTTTAGAAAGAACATTTGTAACTGCAGCTATTATATGACATGATGGTCCTTTGACAACATCCACTTATTACACAGCTTATTTAAAATGTAAAAGAAGCTGGTGTTTCGGAAATGATTCCCATTTGACTATGAAACAATGTTGCCTTTTGACTTAAAATATTCTTACTTTGTGTTTTCACAAGAGAGAATTTAGGGTAGGTAACTGGCCTATAATGATTGTAGGAGTTGATATAAATGTATGTACTGTTTTAAATTGCTTTGTGATTAACAGTGATCAAGAGAATTAAATAATTGTAATAGTCATAGAGGTAGTGTAAGTCTGCCTCATATTAAGCAGTATCAGTGTCATAGGAAATGTAGAATATGAGTGAGCAAGAAGGGTGAGATATTACTAGTACAGGATTGTGAAAGTGATCTTGAACGTTTTCTTTCTGAAAGTTGCGGAAAAAGAAAATGACGGGATTTGCTTAGAAGAATTCCAAGAGTTATAAATGGCTCTTACACGATTTGGCCTTGAGGAGAAGTGCGGTAGAGAGCGAGAAGTCATTTATTGTATGTAACATATTTGTCAAAACGATGGAGCTTTTCTTTCAGAAAGTGGCGGGCTGAAAATAATAACAGCACAACAGAGTATAAGCTGTTCATAGGACATCCTTCGACGTCATGGAAAGTAAGTTACTTTTAAGGAGTTCTGATTTCTGATTGGTTATGTTATATGGGTTTTTTAAACACAATCATTTTGATTGTGGGTTTTTTTCCCCGCTGTTATATGATGAATACCTTCAACTCACTGTTTTTAGTGAAATTTGATATATTCTGAGAACAGCAAAAATAAACCATTTAACATGTATAATTAATTCTGTACTTTGTATAGTGAATTTTAATTTGTACTCGTCTTATCTCATGCTCACTCATCTTTTACTACCTTCTATCAATCCTCCTTACATACTCACATTGTCTTTTGTTTTATTCTCTTTCACCCTTGCTCTCTAACTCCACTTATCTTTCAACCTTTGTTTCCCTAATCCAACTCTACTTTTTTCTTTTCTCCCTTGCACCATTTTCCAGCTTTTAGACCTTCTGCTTCGCTTGTCTTTTCCATCTTTCCTCCCTTTGTTTTCTAAATTAAATATTTTTGGGTTCTCCTTTTTTGGTGCAATCAGTTACTATAACTCACCCTCACTCATTTATCTTTCTTTGTTGCCTCACTCAGTCTGTATCTGATACTCTTTCCTTCACTTCCTCTGTCTCCTCTCTCCCTCACTCTCTTTTCCTTATTCACCCTTTCCTTATATAGTTTACCTTACTCACTTTCTTTTAGTAGCTTACACAACTTCAATTTAGTTTTCTCTTTTATCCTTCTTTCTGTCACTGAAAGTATCTTCCTTTTTTTTCTCTTAGTAATTTACTCTATCACAATTTCTTTTTGTCTCTGACTGTTTATCACCGTTTCTTTCTCTTTTTTTCTGCATGTTTATCTCTAACTTTATTTCTTTGTAAAATTGGATGATTTTCAATCTTTTCCCTTGTCTTTTCTAATTTTTAAATACATTTTTTAATATTTTTCAAATTTTTGTTCTTTCTTTCACAGATTGAAAGTATAAAAATAACAAGTGACTAAGTTAACGACAATTATAAGGTAAGTGTTTTGTACTCTTTTCGTTATATTTCTATCACATTTAACTTCTATTAGTTCCACTGCTTCATTTCTTTAACCCTCAGTTTCCTGCCTTTGCTACTTCCCTCATTCCTTTTTCTATTACTTACTTACTCTACTCCTTCCACTCCTTTTCTCAGTCCCTCTGTTCTCATAGTTCCTCACTCCTGTTCACTCACTCCGTCTCTATTACTCTCACTGTCTCTGACTGATCACTCTTTCACTACTTGTTCATTATGCTTTCTCCCTGTAGTTCAAGCACACTATGTTATTTACATTTCTTTGCTGTTTCAATTATTCCTTTTCTGTCACTTCTTCTTTTCTGCTTTCTGTTTTTTCTCTCTGTTATTCCACATGTTTTAACCTTAGTCACTGTCATACATCTTGTTTTATTCCTATTTACTTTCGCTCACTGTTTTCTTAACACTTTCCCTCAGGGTTGTTCTTTTAGTCCGGTTCTATCCCTACCTCTCATTCCACATCCTTTACTGTTTTTCTTCTAAATTTGAACATTCACTCACATTCTCCGAGAAACTCTTGTTTATTATTCTTCTACTCTCCTTTTTTTCTTTCACTTCCTTATCTATTTTGTGTTTCTCAATTATACCCTCTTACATCTTTTCTTTGGTAAATAGATGTATTAAACAGTATCTCTGTGTTACTCCCTCTAGCTGTCTTTCTATTAAAATTACTCTCTGTTTCCTTCCCTTATACTCACTCTTCCTTTTTTAAAAAAATGTTTTTTTTGTTTCGCTTCCGGTTCGCGTACCGGCGCGCGAACCGGGAAGCGAATCAAAAGAAATAGAGGTTGCCAGAGTGCTAAACATTCTAGCAATTTTTTATAAAGGGTAGGTAGTTCTGAAAAGAACTTTTTTTTTATTGTTTTTGTTGTTTTATATTTTTTTATTATTTTTCTGAAATTTTTTTAACTTTTTTTGTATTTTTTGAACGGTTTTATATTTTTTTTAGTTTTTTGGGGGGGGAGAAACGAAAATGATTCATTATAAAGGGCTCAACAGGAGCAACAAAAAAAAAGATAATTTATTTTCTGGGGCGTTTTGGACAATTATGATTGTCAATAGCAACGTTGATTAAATGTATGCTACTCTCCCTGTAGCAAATCAATTGGCCGCAATAATCGCACACTTGTTTCACATTCCCAAACTTCAGCTGGATATTTGAGACCGTCTCCCTCGCCTCTGGTCCCGTCACTGTCTCTTCATTTGATGTTCTGGACACTGGAGGGGGGTTATCCTGCAGGTCACGTACCTGCGCAGCACTATAATTAATAGGGTGCCACCTCTCCATGTGGCGATGCATGGTGAAATTGCCATAGCTGTATTTCTTATCAGTCCCTCTGGACAAATCTTTTTTGCAGATGAGGCAGGTAACATAGCGGGCATTTACTTTCTTTTGGCCCCGGGGAAATTTGTAAAATTGCCAGATGAAATTTTCTTTTACATGGGACCTTATTGGCTCCTTAGGAAAAAACTGCCTACTCCCTTGCTCCTCTTCCTCTTCTTCCTCTTCTTCCTCCTCTTGCTGAAGGATAACCTGAGGAGGTGGTGCTCTCTTCCTAGGAGGTGGTGGTGGTGGTGGGGGTGCACCAGCTGCAGCTACTACTGAAGCCATTTCTGAGCAAGCAAAATAGGTCTTCCTCTCACAAAGTTGAAAGTCAGTGTGAGAAAAAAGGTGGGGGCTTTCATCAATTTGGAAAAAAATAGTTCTAAACCAATGAAAAGTGTTATTTTTAGGTCACATGACCTAGCTTTACATCATTAGGAAGCCAAAAGTGAAATGAACCAATGAAAAGTTTTATTAACAAGTCACATGACCTGTTACGCTTACGTTACGTGCTGCGCGCCGCGCCCCGGATCGCTTCCGGGTGCGCTAACGCGGCGCGTCATAAGACGCATTACGCGAGAACGCCATACGTCGCGCTTACGCGACGCATCACGATGTTGTTTTCTAACACGGCAGTTGCGCAAACGGAACGTTTACCGGTTCGCGGACCGGGTCGCGGCACCAAATTGAGCTAACGGGAAGCTACCCGGTTCGCGGACCGGGAGCGAAACAAAAAAAAATAATTAAAAAAAATACATAAAAAATTGTATTAAAAACATATAAAATATATTTTTCGAATTAAAGAAGAATACATTTTAAAGCCTTTGATATTTGCTATTAAAAAACCATTGAAATTCACTGAAAAAACCATAGGTTATAGACCATATATAGTTAGGAATTAGCATTTACAAAACCTTGAAAATTCACTGAAAAAACCATAGGTTACAGACCATATATAGTTAGGAATTAGCATTTACAAAACCTTATTTTACTCACACAAAACCATTGAAATTCGCATATATAGTTAGTTGTACTAACTATATATCGCGCACCCGCAATCCACTGCTGATCATGTCACATATTACATCATTCATGACATGGTCAGTGACATCACTGATGACATCACTGATGACATCTCAAATGACATCACTGATGACATCACTGATGACATCTCAAATGACATCACTGATGACATCACTGATGACAACATCCAGTGACTGTGTATTTCTGTAAAGTTAAAATATGTCTTACATATTGGAGAATGAGTGGATGTATAAGTGTCTGGATGAAGGATTTAGTAGGTGCATGACTGACTGTATGAGTGAGTGATTAAATGTGTCTCACTGAGTGCATGGGTTAGTGACTAAACTGTCTTAATTTGTGCATCATTATGTCTGTTGTTCTGTAAACTGCTGCATGTGTTGATCAGTAGCTATATGAGTAACTATATGGGTTATTGATTGGTTGCCCAAGTATTTGTATGGGAGACTGAGTGTGTGTGTGGGTGGCTGGGAGGTGTATGACTCTGTGCATAGATGTGTGATATTGTTATATTAATACTTATACTTCCCTAACTTTCACAGCTCCTATTCATTACAAACTGGTTCCTAATAATTCTATGTTTTACAAAATAGTCTTTGATCTTCTTCTAATGTAGACTACTTTCTACATTCTTATACTGCCTCCCTATCACTCTCTGTGCTACTACTATTTACAATTATGAGTCGGTCTGTGTAGGTAGCTAAGCTTGCCCATTCGGCAAACGGTGTGAAACAAAACTCTGATACAGCAATAGCTCTAGGCACTGAGTGCAGTCCTCTGGGTTGTCCTTGCTGTCTATTCCAGTCTTCTTAATGTAAGTGCTTTGACAATTTCCAACAACAAAATGTCATTGTTTACACCAAGTAAGAGGTAGCAGTTGCTTTTTTGATTTGAGAGGAGCACATCCCATACCGCTAGTGTTTCAGGGACTATTCTGCACACAAAGAAGTATGGACAAGATAAATAGGACATTGTTGATGATAGGTGCAGTTCGACTTTCGACATACCTCAGTCCGAACAGAAGTTGAAACCCCATTCCCCTGACCGACTATCTAGAATGTCTGACCAATGATTTTACGACCCAGAAGAACAGAAGAAGACTACCTCTGAGTCCCGGCCTATCTGAGTCACTGAAACATGACTGCCAAGTGTAGTAGTTCAAATCTTTCCGCTCACTCACTCGTGAACAAAAACCACACAGTGGGGCATATTATCAAGGGGGTTTATCTCCGCTTTTTTGGCTTTAAAAGCCAAGAGAACGGAGATAAAATTATCTCCCTATTACCTAGCTGTCGCTAACACCAGTTAGCGACAGCTAGTAGGAGATAGCGACCATCTTGGGCCCCACTTTGCATGTCAGTGATATTTATCACTAATGACATGCAAAGTGGGCGTGCCAAGATGTTAGCGACTGGAAACAGTCGCTAACATCGCTATCTCCTATTACCAACTTTTGGAGATATTCGCGCTAAGCGCGAATATCTCCAAAAGCTAACACATACCCTGAGCAGTTCTTAGCCATGTTATCCAATGGGAGGTGGATAACATGGCTAAGAGCATTAGCTCGGTAATGCATGAATTTCGCTGACTTTTCAGCGATATTCATGCATTGCGGCCGTTTTTTATCGCATTTGCCATAAACCTTGGTAATACCAAGGTTTATCTGCGGTAAAAATCGCCGCAGCTCAGTGGTAAAATTTTCTCTCTAACCAAGCAATAGCGATAATTATCGCTATTGCTTGGTAATATGCCCCAGTGTTTGTTAGTTTTAAAGTTTTATTTTCAATTGAGAAATGAAAACATTATTTCTTTATTTTTAATAGCGTAGTATTTTTATGGATGAAGATGATGTTAAAGTTTAAACAACATTCCCATGAATGAAATTAGTATGACTCAAACTTAATAATAGTTAACACTAACAGACACAGGAAATTAGTAGAATAATAACTGTGTGTGAGCCCCCACCTTCTTTAAAGTACTTAAGGTACTGCTGGTGGTGACTCAGTAGTAGTTGGTGAATTGTCTGGCAGAAGGGCAATGGAATCTTCTTTCTGTAATGAGAAAAATGGTGCACGTTAAGCAAGCATTCATCAGTTGTCATAAGAAGAAGTGTAGCATTTAATGGAATAAGCATCTCAAAGGTTAACACCCTCCCCAAAACCGTTACTTTTTTTCAATCCCAGTAATAAAAAATGTGTTATGTAACATTTCCTTCCATTATGAGACAAAATAGGGGGTTGTGTATGGCATCTGAAAATATGACATGTTTTTCCTAGACGTCACAACATCTGATGCAGCACAGATGACCACCAGTGCCGGGGCCAGCAGTGCGGAGGGGTCCACTCTGGATGCGGTGGCGCCAACAGGAGGAGCTGGGGGGAAGACTCAGCGGCGGCAGATGGTGGTAAGTTATTATACTCCTTACTTATTGAATTTTTTTGAGTAGGCTCGTAAAGGAGTGTATGATGTACTGTACAGTAGTACACAGTACACTAGTATAAGTACACTGTACTGTCAAGAACATTTACTAATTTATAACTACTTTTTGGGCTATCACGGAGAAGACAGTCAACCTTGACTTGTAATAGCATTAGCGGCGGTACTTCTCTGGTAACCAATGGCCCCCTCTATTTCACTTGAACTCAGCTGGCAAATTTTTATTGTGAAGCCAAGTCATATCAGATCAGATGTAGTTTAGGGATGTGAAGAACGAAAAGTTAAAGAAGGGTGATACGAAGGACGAGCGAGTCTTAATATTTATTTATGACTGTAAAGAATGGTTTAATTGAATGCAATTCAACATAAGAAAGAAGACGGTGGTTTCCAAAATATAATGAAAAGGGTGTTAGTTGGTTGTAGACAAAAAGAAATTTTGGTACATTTGAGACATTAAGAAGAATCATAGACGTACTTTGGAAGCCTGGATGTTATCTTCTTTATCCTCCTTGTCGATAGCAGAGGTGTATGATGTAGTAGAGCAGACGCTGAGTGGATGAAGTATGGCCAGTGGCAGTGCCACCCCTATAGAAAAGTAAGACATTCCTATTCCCACCTGCATGTACTGCCTAAAGTACTGCGAGTCTGCATCATCATGGCCTGTGTCTGTATTTCTTGGATTAAAGCTGAGTGAGCTGCCATTATGGCGGCTACCACAAGTTCACGTACCAGTAATTTATTTTGCAAAACAAGAGAAAAAAAGTAAAAAAGGCATTTTTTAGTACTATCTGACTATGTATGTACTAGTAGTGAGTCCACCTATAGTGCTGCTAGTGGAATTCCTGAAACTCACAGTGTCACAGGCTTACAAAGACGGCGGAAAGATACAGGCCAAAATGTTATACTGTGTTTGCTACTTGCTGGTGTTACTGAGTGTCAACCTTCCGTTGAATTATTTTGACTTTATGTTAAGGACTATTGGCTACAGTATTTTTCTTTCTTTCTTCATAGATGCTACTCCCAAAAAGCTCACCCGTAAGGAGATGGCTGTCCGGGCCAAGGCCCGTAAGCTGGAGGCTATTTGTGTCGAGTATTGGCGGTTGTGGGCTCGGGAGCATGAGGAGACAACATCAACATCTACATCCTCCTCCACTGCCCCCGGGTCCACCAGCCAGAAGCCTCCAGCCAAACGGAGCCGTGGCCCGACAGCCTCTCGCCGCCGCCGCACAGCAGCAACAACATCAGCGGCCTTCCCCAGATCCTGGATTGTTCGTGTGCGCGGACTACGCAAAAGAGTGGACTACCTGGAGCGGTTGGCCGAGACACATCAGCGCCAGCTCCGGGACCTCCTCAAAGAGCAGCAGGACATGAAGCAACAGCTTGCAAAACTACGCCACCGGAGGAAGTGACTGTCCCTTGCCCCTTTTTTAAAGACTGTTGGGGGGGTGGGAATTGGGTGTTTGGGAAAGGGGACTTTTGGACTTTTGGACATTGGTTGGGGTTAGGTAGGGGGGTGAGTTGGGTTAATTTATTTCATTTTTGACTACCTCAATATATTTCTTAATAATTATTTTTCATACCAAAACATAGTATACGTGTTCATATTATTTTGTGTGGGCGGTGGTTACTGGACGTTTGGTTTCTTCCAACTTACCAGCATGAATGAAACATCTAGTCCTGAAATGTACCAAAGTGCCAGTAACCGAGTTAGTGAATTCAGTAGCCCTACTAGTACGTTACTAGTAGTACTGGCAATTTCTGCTCTCCTCCCAGTCCTAGCCCATTATTCTACCTCTCCAAAATGCTTATCTTACCTGTGATTCGTGTTTGAGAATCGGGGTAGCCCCAAGGCTGGCTGCATTACAAATGGTGATTAAGGTTGGTTGTTGACTTGAATCCTCGACAGATGCAATATCATTGTTGTGCTGGTAGCAGTAGTGGTACACACTTGGAGTATCACCATATGAAAAAAAGAGGAAATTAAACATTGAGTGGCCTGAGCGTAGCATTAGAAACAGTACAATAGATAGTACGGTACAGAACAGTGCCCTAAATTGTAGCCTAAGCAGTGCCAACGTAAGGTAAGCATTAAGCATTAGATTGTTCACGTCGTGTAGGAGGAGGATGTTCTTATTATCAATCCACAATGGCGCACATGAACTTCTGGTTGCTTTGACCTTATCCTCCCCAGCAAGTGTGTGGAATTTATTGTTGTTGTCAGTCACACATCAATGAAATACCACACAGCCCGGGGGAAGAGGGTTAGGGTTTGAAAATTGGATGGGAATGGGGGTTTTTGGGAAAGGTTGGTAGAGAGGAAAAAAACACAGCATGGACAGTCAAACAACAAATGAAGAGAAACAAATCTTTGGATTTGAAGATTTCGATAAACCTTTAAAGGGACATCAAGGAAGTGCACTACTGTATGCCAGAAGTTGTTTAGTAAATGGATGGTTAGCTTACTGAAAAGTAGTACTACTACTTACTGCAACTTACTAGTAACTACGAAGGAACAAGTTGGCAGTACAGGGCTGCCGTCATTACGCAATTTCACTTGCCTCTCTGCCCTCAGACAATAAACACTTAGAACATTAAATTAGTGTTAAACATAGCAAAGACGTATCAAATAGCTGGAGGGATGAATTTGAAGCAGAGATCAAACAAACGCACAGAGTCACACTCGTAGAAGTAAGTTCAAGTTCACAAGAATATCATTTAAAAGATAAGGAGAATTTTGGATACTGTTACTGTTTTTTGTAGTTGTCCCGTTGAATTTGTGAAGTTGATGCATCCAGCCATTCCTCTTATTCGCAGTACTCCTTCATTCCATTGAATGCTCTGTCGATCAATCATGGTGACCAGACACACTGACTGTCCACTGCCTGCCTGATGCGGATTTGCGGATCGCTAATTGTAAGCCTGAGTAGTACATCGATGGCACAGGGTAAAAGCCTGCCTGTAATTGATGATGGAAAACCACAACAGTAAGTGTTAAAGACACCTCGGAGAAAAAAAATATATGAGGCACGCTGTGTAGTGAAAAAATTATACTGTCACTTTCAGAGATGACAATCCCCAAAATCTAGAACACCCCACATTACCCTCCCAAAAACTGGCAGAATACTGCTGCTACCTCGCAGAGGCCTAATTTCAAATCATGCCAAAACGCACTCAGAAAGTATGCCCAAAACCCCCCTTTCCCACCATGGATTATCTTCAAACCACGTGCAATCAAAATTAGACATTCCAACAAGTGTTCCAAGATGCCACCCAGTCGTAAAAATCTAGAACCCCCCCAAACACATGCAATACAATACTGCTAACCCTAACGAGCCCTAAATTAAGAATAGTGGCAAACGCTTTCTTTAACTAGGCCAAATCCCCCTTTTCCCACCATGGATTTTCTTCAAACCACTTGCAACCAAAATTACACATTCCCACGAGTGATCTAAGACCCCAGAACCCAGTTGCAAAAAATCTAGAACACTCTCAAACACATGCAATACTGCTGCCAGTGCTAACCCTAACGAGCCCTAAGTTTTCAGCATGGATTTTCTCCAAACCACTTTTTTCCGGTATTAGACATTTCCAGCAATGGCCCCAGACCCGTCAACCCCGGCGGAAACAAGTAGAAGACCCCCAAACAGGCAAAAGGCAAAACCGGAAAAGCTCACACTTAGAAATATTTTCGGCCTCATTCCAAAATCACTCCAAGCGCGCTGTGCAGCTAGGCCATAACTCCTGTTTTCTACCATGGATTTCCTGAAAAACAAATGCAATCAAAATTAGACTGTGCCAGCAGTGCTCCCAGACCCCAAAACCCACCCCAAACACCAGGAATCCCCCCAAACAGCACCCCAAAGACAAGCAAGTGAGCAAAAACGCAAAATAATTTCAACTCCGATTTTCTCCAAAACACTTTTATCCGGTATTAGACCTTCCCAGCAATGGCCCCAAGACCCATCAACCAGGGCGGAAACAAGTAGAAGCCCCCCAAACAAGCAAAAAGCAAATATACAAAATTGGGGACATACATTTTCAGGAAAATTTCCAAAATCACTCAGCGCGCGCTCTGCAGCTAGGCCCTAACTCCCCTTTGCCACCATGGATTTGCTGCAAACCTCTTGCAATCAAAAGTATCCATACCCAGCGTTGCTCCAAGACCCAAAAACCCACCCACAAACACCAGGAACCCCCCCAAGCAGGCCCCCGAAAATACGAAAGTGACAGAAAACGCTAAAAAGTGAAAAAAAAATTAACCATGTATTTTATCCAAAACACTTTTATCCGGTATTAGACTTTCCCAGCAATGGCTCCAGACCCGTCAACCCAGGCGGAAACAAGTAGAAGCCCCCCAAACAGGCAAAAAGCAAATATACAAAAGTGGGGACTTGGAAATTTTCAGGAAAATTTCCAAAATCACTCAGCGCGCGCTCTGCAGCAAGGCCCTAACTCCCCTTTGCCACCATGGATTTGCTTCAAACCTCTTGCAATCTAAAGTATCCATACCCAGCATTGCTCCAAGACCCAAAAACCCACCCACAAACACCAGGAACCCCCCCAAGCAGCCCCCCGAAAACACGAAAGTGACAAAAAACGCTAAAAAGTGAAAAACCTTTTAACCATGTATTTTATCCAAAACACTTTTATCCGGTATTAGACCTTCCCAGCAATGCCCCCAGACCCGTCAACCCAGGCGGAAACAAGTAGAAGCTCCCCAAACAGGCAAAAAGCAAAACCGGAAAAGCTCACACTTAGAAATATTTTCGGCCTCATTCCAAAATCACTCCAAGCGCGATGTGCAGCTAGGCCATAACTCCCGTTTTCTACCATGGATTTCCTGAAAAATAAATGCAATCAAAATTAGACTGTGCCAGCAGTGCTCCCAGACCCCAAAACCCACCCCCAAACACCAGGAACTCCCCCAAACAGCACCCCAAAGACAAGCAAGTGAGCTAAAACGCAAAAAATTCAACTCTGATTTTCTCCAAAACACTTTTGCTAACAGTAAAGAAGTCCCAAACTGGGGACTGGAGATGTCTGCTGGTGGTGCAGGTGCTACTTTGACTTCCAATGCCAGATGAAGTGTAGGTTGTGCGTGGCTGAATTTTTCCGTGTAGTTGACATACAGCACCACTACTTGAGGTAATGGGGGTCGAGCTGGATGGCGATCCCTGCCGGCCCTTCTGACGAGAAAATATGGAAGCTGTAGGTCGTGTTGGTGTTGTAGTTAACTGCGTTGGTGGTGGTACCACCAGTGCCGCGCCGCCCTCATCCTGCTCAGCAGCCATTTGGGCTAGGGTTAAAATGTTTGTCTGCTGCATGCCCGCTGTGGCTGGAGTGACATCTGTGATGACTGGGTCATCGTCAGACTCTTCATCAGCAGCAGAAGGCACCACTTCTTGTTCGTCGTCATCACCCACAAGTCGAAGCCTTGCGGGAACCTTCCTTTTAGACTTAGCTACCTTTGTCGGCTCATGGCGTGCCTCACTCTCAGACTGCATTTGTGGGTTCCAATCAGGATCAAGGTCATCAGAATGAAGGGGGCTTGAAGAAGAACTTGTAGTAGTAGTAGCCCTCCTTGACCTTTTTCTTGCTGGGGATCTGGAAGACAATGGATCATCCTCAGGAGGAGTGGCTTCCTCGGATGATACCTCCACTTGAATATCAATTTCCTGATGTGCCCCTACTTCTGGAGGAACAAGCGATGTAGGAAGTTGTGCCGCTCCATGAACCTCTAGTTGCACCTCTCCATGCACCTGTCCATGCACCTCTCCTTGCGGCTCTATTTGCGCCTCTCCTTGCGGCTCTACTTGCGCCTCTCCTTGCCCATGTACTTGCGCTAATACTAGTTGCACCTGTGGTTGTCGTTGTGGCTGTGGTTGTTGAACACTCGTCAGCTGAGTTACACCCGGCGTTGATTAGATGGTACTTTCTTGTGATGAGCCAACATCACTGGTCGATGGTGATTCAACAACCAAAGTGGCTGCCTTTGCGGCACTCATGCGCTTGGGCCTAACTTGGCGTGGTGGCACTGACCCCAATGAGGCAGAGGTGCTGCTTCCAGCTTGGCACCCGACGGACACCGCTGCTGCTGCAGGCATACTTTTTTCTTTCCCAAAAAAGGTGTCGGTGGGCACACCCGTCTCCTTGGTAGGTGGTGCTACTTGCTTCTTCTGCTCCTTCTTACTGGCAGTGGCACTGGCAACTTTCTTTGCTGAGGCGCTACGGCCACCTTTCTTTGGGCCATCTTCTTCAGATGTCAGAACAGCAGGCCGCAGTTGCACGAGTTGCAGAGTTGTCTTGTCTGTGGCCACACGTGACGTCGCGTGACTTTGTGCTGCACACACCGCTGCAGGACTCCTTCCTGGAACTGGTGGTTCTCTTCTGCACCTAAAAGCAATGGAAGACAGAGGAACATCAGTTATACACCCCCAAAAATCTAAAAACACATAAAAATCACCACAATCCCATGCCATCCATGCCCTCAAGGATGTTTAAATTAAAGACACCCCACAGAAAGACTAGGCCCATGCACCACTCACTACCCCTGGGCATAATGGATGAAAGCTAGGCAAAATGGGTGCAGGCCTGATAACACTGCCTGCCTTCAAAATTGGCCCTTGCATCCCAAGCACATGGCCCGTCCCTGCCTGTACCAGCACTCAAAATGGCCCCCACCCACATGCACAGTCCACAACAATACCCCCAAAAATCAAAAAAACCATAAAAATCACCACAATCCCATGCCATCCATGCCCTCAATGATGTTTACATTAAAGAGACCCCGCAGAAAGACTCAGTCCATGCACCACTGGGTACCCCTGGGCAAAAGGCCCCAACAGCTGCCCAAAAAATAAAAAAACACACAAAAATCAGCACAATCCCATGCCATCCATGCCCTCAACCATGTTTAAATTCAAGACACCCCACAGAAAGACTAGGCCCATGCACCACTCACTTCCCCTGGGCATAATGGATGAAAGCTAAGCAAAATGGGTGCAGGCCTGAGAACACTGCCTGCCTTCAAAATGGCCCCTTGCACCCCAAACACATGGCCAGGCCCTGCCTGTACCAGCACTCAAAATGGCCCCCGCCCACATGGACAGGCCCCATCAACACCCCCAAAAATCGAAAAACACACAAAAATCACCACATTCCAATGCCATCCATGCCCTCCATGATGTTTACATTAAAGAGACCCCACAGAAAGACTCAGTCCATGCACCACTGGGTACCCCTGGGCAAAAGGCCCCAACAGCAGCCCAAAAAATCGAAAAACACACATAAATCAGCACAATCCCATGCCATCCATGCCCTCAATCATGTTTAAATTCAAGACACCCCACAGAAGGACTAGGCCCATGCACCACTCACTTCCCCTGGGCATAATGGATGAAAGCTATGCAAAATGGGTGCAGGCCTGAGAACACTGCCTGCCTTCAAAATGGCCCCTTGCACCCCAAACACATGGCCAGGCCCTGCCTGTACCAGCACTCAAAATGGCCCCCACCCACATGGACAGGCCCCATCAACACCCCCAAAAATCAAAAAACACACAAAAATCACCACAATCCAATGCCATCCATGCCCTCCATGATGTTTACATTAAAGAGACCCCACAGAAAGACTCAGTCCATGCACCACTGGGTACCCCTGGGCAAAAGGCCCCAACAGCTGCCCAAAAAAATCAAAAAACACACGAAAATCAGCACAATCCCATGCCATCCATGCCCTCAATCATGTTTAAATTGAAGACACCCCACAGAAAGACTAGGCCCATGCACCACTCACTTCCCCTGGGCATACTCGATGAAAGCTAAGCAAAATGGCTGCAGGCCTGAGAACACTGCCTGCCTTCAAAATGGCCCCTTGCACCCCAAACACATGGCCAGGCCCTGCCTGTACCAGCACTCAAAATGGCCCCCACCCACATGGACAGGCCCCATCAACACCCCCAAAAATCAAAAAACAGACAAAAATCACCACAATCCAATGCCATCCATGCCCTCCATGATGTTTACATTAAAGAGACCCCACAGAAAGACTCAGTCCATGCACCACTGGGTACCCCTGGGAAAAAGGCCCCAACAGCAGCCAAAAAAATCGAAAAACACACAAAAATCAGCACAATCCCATGCCATCCATGCCCTCAATCATGTTTAAATTCAAGACACCCCACAGAAAGTCTAGGCCCATGCACCACTCACTTCCCCTGGGCATAATGGATGAAAGCTAGGCAATATGGGTGCAGGCCTGAGAACACTCCCTGCCTTCAAAATGGCCCCTTGCACCCCAAACACATGGCCAGGCCCTGCCTGTACCAGCACTAAAAATGGCCCCCACCCACATGGACAGGCCCCATCAACACCCCCAAAAATCAAAAAACACACAAAAATCACCACAATCCAATGCCATCCATGCCCTCCATGATGTTTACATTAAAGAGACCCCACAGAAAGACTCAGTCCATGCACCACTGGGTACCCCTGGGCAAAAGGCCCCAACAGCTGCCCAAAAAATAAAAAAACACACAAAAATCAGCACAATCCCATGCCATCCATGCCCTCAATGATGTTTAAATTCAAGACACCCCACAGAAAGACTAGGCCCATGCACCAATCACTACCCCTGGGCATAATGGATGAAAGCTAGGCAAAATGGGTGCAGGCCTGAGAACACTGCCTGCCTTCAAAAAGGCCCCTTGCACCCCAGCACATGGCCCGTCCCTGCCTGTACCAGCACTCAAAATGACCCCCACCCACATGCACAGTCCACAACAACACCCCCAAAAATCGAAAAACACATAAAAATCACCACAATCCCATGCCATCCATGCCCTCAATGATGTTTAAATTCAAGACACCCCACCGAAAGACTAGGCCCATGCACCACTCACTACCCCTGGGCCTACTGGCTAGTGAGGCTTTACAGGCACCCCAAAATTAAAAAAAAACAGCATATAACAGTGAGCTAAAATTCCATGACATATATGAGAATTAAGTTAAAATAAAATCAGAGGAACAGTTGTATCATGCACCTATGACAAACCCTGGGCCTACTGGATACTGTGGCTAGCTACCACCACAATATATATTTTGTTAAAGTTGTGAAAAAAGGTTTAGAACTGGAGTTGCCTCAACTGCAATGCCCCAAACAAACAACACCAACTTACTTGAAAAATCTCAAGTCCAAAAGTGAACCAAACTCCAAAGTCCAAAAAGTCCTCAAATACAAAAATCCACCACCAGCAAGAAAAAGTAATCCTTCCAGCTCAACAGCCAAATGAAAAGTGGCCAGTACATGGACAAAGCACTGGGATGAGCCTGCTGGACAGGAACAGGAAGTTGGAGACTCTGAGGCACTTCCTTCCTCCCACCCCACCCCAAAAAATGTACTCCTGCACCAAAAAGTGCAGCCATATGTCAATCTGAGGAGTTATTCTGATCAAAATCATCATTTTCACAAGGTGTATGCTTCCTGCGGTGAATTTCTTGTGCAGAATTGCAATTTTTGCAATTTCGGGAACTCGAGCTGTTCAAACCTCCCACCGGAAGTCAGCTGCGCGCCGTCGCGGGCATTTATGACGTACTCGCGTTGTGAAACTCTCACGCGATCATGCTGCAGGATCAAAAATGGCGCAGCACACACAAAACAGGGAGAAAAACAACTCGGCAGGCTCAGAGTCAATGGCGAGCGCGCAATATTGTATTTTTCAAGCGCGACCAAGCAAAATAATTCATAGCTTGCGAATTTGCGGATTATTGGGTAAATTCGCGCGATTCGCGGATCGCAAAATCGTCAAAAATCCGCAAATTTGCCCGCGAAACGGATTTTACGCCCATGGTTAATATAAATGCATAACAATTGATATGTATATATATATGTGCATATGTGTGCGTGCAGAAAGAGGTAGAGAGAGGTTGAGAGATAGAGGTGAAGATGTAGAGGTGTAGTAGAGGTAGAGAGGTAGAGGTGTAGTAGAGGTAGAGAGGTAGAGGTAGAGAGGTAGCGGTAGAGAGGTAGAGAGGTAGAGAGTAGTAGAGAGTAGTAGAGAGAGAGGTAGAGAGAGGAAGAGAGTAGAGGATGAGTAATAGAGGGTAGAGAGTGAGTAGTAGAGAGTAGTAGAGAGTAGTAGAGAGAGTAACAGAGAGTGAGTAGTAGAGAGTAGTAGAGTGAGTAGTAGAAAGTGAGTAGTGGAGAGTGAGTAGTTGAGAGTAGTAGAGAGTGAGTAGTAGAGAGTAGTACAGAGTGGGTAGTAGAGAGTGAGTAGTAGAGAGTGAGTAGTAGAGTGAGTGGTAGAGAGTAGTAGAGAGTGAGTAGTAGAGAGTAGTAGAGAGTGAGTAGTAGAGAGTGAGTAGTGGAGTGAGTACTAGAGTGTAATAGAGAGTAGGAGAGAGAGAATAGTAGAGAGTGAGTAGTAGAGAGTGAGTAGTAGCGAGAAATGAAGCGTGAATAGTAGAGAGTAAGTAGTAGCGAGAGAGTAGTAGAGAGTGAGGAGTAGAGAGTAGTAGAGAGTGAGTAGTAGAGAGTAATAGAGAGTGAGTAGTAGAGAGTGAATAGTAGAGAGAGAGTAGTAGGAAATAATAGAGTAGTAGAGAGTGAGTAGTAGAGAGTAGTGGAGTAGTAGAGAGTGAGTAGTAGAGAGTTGTAGAGATTGAGTAGTAGAGTGAATAGTAGAGAGTGAGTAGTAGAGTGAGTAGTAGAGAGTAGTAGAGAGCCAGTAGTAGAGAGCAAGTAGTAGAGAGTATGTAGTAGAGAGTGAGTAGTAGAGAGTAGTAGAGAGTGAGTAGTAGAGAGAGTAATAGAGAGAGTAGTCGAGTAGCAGAGAGTGAGTAGTAGAGAGTAGTAGAGAGTGAGTAGTAGAGAGAAAGTAGTAGGAAATACTAGAGTAGGAGAGAGTGAGTAGTAGAAAGTAGTAGAGAGTGAGTAGTAGAGTGAGTAGTAGAGAGTAGTAGAGAGCCAGTGGTAGGGAGCAAGTAGTAGAGAGTGTGTAGTAGAGAGTGAGTAGTAGAGAGTAGTAGAGAGCGAGTAGAAGAGAGTGAGTAGTGGAGAGTGAATTGTAGAGAGTAGGAGAGAGCGAGTAGTAGAGAGTGAGTAGTAGAGAGTAGTAGAGTGTGAAAGTGTGAGTAGTAGAAAGAGAGTAGTAGAGAGTAGTAGAGTGAGTAGTAGAAAGTGAGTATTAGAGAGAGAGTAGTAGAGAGTGAGTAGTAAAGTAGTACAGAGTGAGTGGTAGAGAGTAGAAGAGTGAGTAGTAGAGAGTAGTAGAGAGTGGGTAGTAGAGAGTGAGTAGTAGAGAGAGAGAGTAGTAGAGAGCAAGAAGTAGAGAGTGAATAGTCGAGAGTGAGTTGTAGAGAGTAGTATAGAGCGAGTAGTAGAGAGTAAGTAGTAGAGAGTGAGTAGTAGAGAGTAGTAGAGTGTGAGTAGTAGAGAGAGAGTAGTAAAGTGAGTAGTAGAGAGTCAGTATTAGAGAGAGAGTAGTCGAGAGTGAGTAGTAAAGCAGTATGGAGTGAGTGGTAGAGAGTAGTAGAGAGAAGTAGAGTGAGTAGTAGAGAGTAGTAGGGAGTGAGTAGTAGAAAGTGAGTAGTAGAGAGTAGTAAAGAGTTTGTAGTAGAGAGTGAGTAGTGGAGAGTGAGTAGTAGAGAGTAGTAGAGAGCGAGTAGTAGAGAGTGAGCAGTAGAGAGTGAGTAGTAGAGAGTGAGTAGCAGAGAGTGAATAGTAGAGAGTGAGTAGTAGAGAGAAAGTAGAAGAGAGTGAGTAGTAGAGAGTAGTAGAGTGAGTAGTAGAGAGGGAGTAGTAGAGAGAGAGTAGACCAGAGTAGTAGAGAGTGAGTAGTAGAGTAGTAGAGAGTGAGTGGTAGGGAGTAGTAGAGAGTAGTAGAGTTAGTAGTAGAGAGTAGTAGAGAGTGAGTAGTAGAGAGTGGTAGAGAGTAGTAGAGAGTAGTAGAGAGTGATTAGAAGAGAGTGAGTAGTTTCATTTAAAAGGAACACAATGGGGGATTCAATTGCCATAGCAATTATGATTAGTGCTGAAAAAAGAAAAATTAGGGCACATTTTGAGTGACTTCTCAAATCCTCTTCTATTTCATTAAAAAATTCCAGCAGCAGACTTCCCTAGTGAGCAGTAGCTTTACTACAGTGATCTAATAAGCAACTAGAGTGCTAACATTCTGAATTTATGGCAAATGTGTGACACATCTGAATGCCTTCTTGTTGGAATCAACGTAAACACCTGAAAGTAATTCCTACCGAGGAGACTAGTAAATGAGGAAATTAGGAAACTTCATAACAAATAAGTCTCCAAAAGAGCCCAAATGTAGCACAAATATCACCCAGATATAGCCCAAGTATAGCCCAATGACAGAATGTCACAGAGTGTTCCAAAGAACAACTGGAGCGCTAAAAGTCTTACTTATTACAAAAGTAGGGCACACCTGAAGCCATCTTGATTGGAATAACATGGTAACACTTAAACATTTAATTTGCAAAGGAACAAAATGAGTGGGTTCATTTTGCCATAGAAGTTATGATTAGTGCTGCAGAAAGAAAAATTAGGCCACACTTTGACTTCTCAAATCCTCTTCTATTTCATTACAAAATTCTAACATGCAAACTAAAACATGCATTTTGAATAGCAGCAGCAGACTTCCCTGGTGAGCAGTAGCTTTACTACAGTGATCTAATGAGCAACTAGAGTGCTAACATTCAGAATTGATGGCAAATGTGTGACACATCTGAATGACTCCTTAATGGATCCAATGTAAACAAGCATTGAAAATGCAATAGGTCTCGCCCTCGTTTAAGTTAAAGCAATTCTGTTTGTAATTAGGTGGCTTTTTAGCTTTGCTTGTATTAGTGTTTTTCAAACTTTCATGTACATGACATGCATATGTATGCATATATGCATATGAATGCATGCATTAATATATGTATTTATATAGATATGCATTTTTATATATGTTTATATATGTATGTATATATATATATATATACACACATACATATATAAATGCATACGCTTATATATGCATATATATATATGTATATATATATAGATATTTAGCTCAGGGTTTCCACCTTGCTCGTACTAGAAACCACGCACTCCGGTGGTAATTTCTTTATTATATTTGCAACAGACGTGTTTCGGCGCTCGGAAAGTAAGTAATTTGATCATGCCGATACACGGCGAAATGAAATAACTCGATTTGGGCGGGTACTACCATGATGGCCCTGCCAGTAACCGGCACTACAATAACACATTAGGGGTGTAGTTTATTATTGTGTGTTTATAAACTATACATGCCGACTGTGACAGAGTTAATGGCCTGGGTAAATACATTACTCGGATAACGTTTTGCTGTGTAGCAGATACACGGCGTATAGGCATGATTTAATGATTATGCACCATAACGGCATGATATGATTTTAAAGAGTGCATACGAACAATTGCTTCTTCTCTCTTTTTTTGAAACGATATCATCAAATTATAACGTAATTATATGTATGATAGAAATGTACATATTTGTTTACTGAAACATACCGTGATGCTTAATATGGAGAGCACCCAATATGGCGATTGAATATAGTCCCTTGTTTGTTTTCACTACTAATGTACGAAGAGATTGTCGTTAAAACATGGCGTCTCCCCACAATGTTTGTAACATTGAGGAAGGCGGAGCGCCGAAACGCGTCTGTTGCAAATATAATAAAGAACATCTAAGAATTACCCCCGGAGTGCGTGGTTTCTAGTACGAGCAAGGTGGAAACCCTGAGCTGAATATTTTGCGGGTCCTGCAACCGCATCACGCACCCGTCTACGAGTGCTCCCGAAGTATGCAGGGGTTGGAGCGTGAATATATATAGATATATTTATATATGTGTGCGTGGAGAGAGAGGTAGAGGAGAGGTGTAGAGAGAGAGAGGTAGAGAGAGAGAGGTTGAGAGGTAGAGGTAGAGGTAGAGAGGTAGAGAAGTAGAGAGTAGTAGAGAGAGAGGTAGAGAAAGGTAGAGAGTGAGTAGCAGAGAGTAGTAAAGTGAGTAGTAGAGAGTGAGTAGTAAAGAGTTAGTAGTAGAGAGTGAGTAGTAGAGAGTAGTGGAGAGTGAGTAGAAGAGAGTGAGTAGTAGAGTGAGTAGTAGAGAGTGAGAAATAGAAAGTAGAGAGTGAGCAGTAGAGAGTAGTAGAGAGAGTACCAGAGAGTAAGTAGAAGAGAGTAGTAGAGTGAGTAGTATAGGGTGAGTAATAGAGAGTAGTAGAGAGTGAGTAGTAGAGAGTGAGTAGTAGAGAGTAGAAGAGAGTGAGTAGTAGAGAGTAGTAGAGAGTGAGTAGTAGAGAGTGAGTAGTAGAGAGTGAGTAATAGAGAGTGCGTAGCAGAGAGAGAGTAGCAGAGAGTAGTAGAGAGTGATTAGTACAGTGAGTAGTAGAGAGTAGTGGAGAGAGAGTGGTAGAGACTGAGTAGTAGAGAGTGAGCAGTACAGTGAGTAGTAGGAAGTCAGTAGTACAGTGAGTAGTAGTGATTAGTAGAGAGTGAGTAGTAGAGAGCAGTAGAGTGAGTAGTAGAGAGTAGTAGAGAGTGAGTAGTAGAGAGAAAGTAGTAGAGAGTGAGTAGTAGAGAGTAGTAGAGAGAGAGAGAGTAGTAGAGAGTGAGTAGTAGAGAGTGAGTAGTAGAGAGAGAGTAGTAGAGAGTAGTAGAGTACCACAGAGTGAGTAGCAGAGAGTGAGTAGTAGAGAGTAGCGGAGCAGTAGAGAGTTAGTAGTAGAGAGTGAGTAGTAGAGAGTGAGTAGTAGAGTGAGTAGTAGAGAGTAGTAGAGAGCAAGTAGTAGAGAGTGAGTAGTAGAGAGTGAGTAGTAGAGAGTGAATAGTAGAGAGTGAGTAGTAGAGAGAGAGTAGTAGAGAGTGAGTAGTAGAGAGTAGAGAGTAGTAGAGAGTGAGTAGTAGAGAGTAGTAGATAGTGAGTAGTAGGGAGTGAGTAGTAGAGAGAGAGTAGTAGAGAGTGACTAGTAGAATAGTAGAGAGTGAGTGATAGAGAGTAGTAGAGAGTAGTAGAGTGAGTAGTAGAGAGTGATTAGTAGAGAGTGAGTAGTAGAGGGTAGTAGTGAGTGAGTACTAGAGAGAGTAGTAGAGAGTAGTAGAGAGTAGTAGAGTAGTAGAGAGTGAGTAGTAGAGAGTGAGTAGTAGAGAGAGAGTAGTAGAGAGTAGTAGAGAGTGAGTAGTAGAGAGTAGTCAGGCAGTGTCAGTCAGTTAGTGTCAGTGTCAGTCAGTGTCAGTCAGTGTCAGTCAGTGTCAGTCAGTGTCAATCAGTGTCAGTCAATCAGTGTCAGTCAGTGTCAGTGTCAGTCAATCAGTGTCAGTCAGTGTCAATCAGTCCATGTCAGTCAGTCAGTGTCAGCTAGAGCAGCTCTGCTGACCTGGTTCTCTGGCTCTAAAGCAGCTCTGCTGACCTGGTTCTCTCCCTCTAAAGCTGCTCTGCTGACCTGGTTCTCTCGCTCTAAAGCAGCTCTACTGACCTGGTTTCTCAGGCTCCACAGCAGCTCTGGTGACCTGGTTTTCTGACTCTAGAACAGCTCTGCTGACCTGGTTCTTAGGCTCTAGAGTAGCACTGCTGACCTGGTTCTCTGGCTCTAAAGCAGCTCCGCTGACCTGGTTCTATGGCTCTAAAGCAGATCTGCTGACCTGGTTCTCTGGCTCTAGAGCAGCTCTTCTGACCTGGTTCTCTGGCTCTAAAGCAGCTCTGCCGACCTGGTTCTCTCCCTCTAACTCAGCTCTGCTGACCTGGTTCTCTGCCTCTAGAGCAGCTCTGCTGACCTGGTTCTATGGCTCTAAAGCAGCTCTGCTGACCTGGTTCTCTGGCTCTAGAGCAACTCTGCTAACCTGGTTCTCTGGATCTAAAGCAGCTCTGCTGACCTGGTTCTCTCCCTCTAAGGAAGCTCTGCTGACCTGATTTCTCTGGTTCTAGAGAAGCTCTGCTGGCCTGCTTCTCTGGCTCTAAGGCAGCTCTGCTGACCTGGTTCTCTCCTTCTAAAGCAGCTCTGCTGACCTGGTTCTCTGCCTCTAAAGCAGCTCTGCTGACCTGGTTCTATGGCTCTAAAGCAGCTCTCCTGATCTGGTTCTCTGGCTCTAGAGCAGCTCTGCTGACATGGTTCTCTGGCTCTAAAGCAGCACTGCTGACCTGGTTCTCTCCCTCTAAAGAGCTCTGCTGACCTGTTTCTCTGGCTCTAAAGCAGTTCTGCTGACCTGGTTCTCTGCCTCTAGAGCAGCTCTGCTGACCTGGTTCTATGGCTCTAAAGCAGCTCTGCTGACCTGTTTCTCTGGCTCCAGAGCTGCTCTGCTGACCTGGTTCTCTGGCTGTAAAGCAGTTCTGCTGACCTGGTTCTCTGCGCTCATGATGCACTCACCCGACTTCGCGAAAATATATTTAAAAATATTATAAGTTCATTATAAGGACAAATATATTATTTGTATGAATATCTTAAATAATCTCTTGCCCTAATATGTATATTAAAGGCACATACATATCATTTTGGAACATAATTTTTTTTTGCGGGAGTCGCGCACCCAGCGTGCCCCAGCACGTATATAACATCACGCGGAACCCGCCACCGCACAAGCGTCTCGTACCATAGTGGGCATGTGTCGCGAATGCTCAGGAGGAGGAGTCGCGGACTGGTCGCATACCAATCGCGCACATCACATAATATTAAATGTATATGATGTAACTGAAAAACACGCAGCCGTCGCACACCATCCGCGGATCCTTCACGACTTTTCTAAAATGGCGGCTAGAATCCGCTAACCCACCGTGATGTGTACGCTTTGAGTGCGCGACTCCGTAAAAATTTGGGTAAAACATATTTTTAAAAAGAAAATAATATAAATATGTTAAAATAAAAAATGAAAACAAAAAAGTAATCAATATTTCAGTTTGAATGTAAAAAAAAATGTGTGCAATTTTCAGAAAAATATATAATGTTATTTAATGAATACAATTGTATTAATAAACAGTTAAAAAAAATAGGTATAACTACTATCACACTTAAAAATTAGCATTTAAAAAAAGCTTTGAAATTCACTGAAAAAACCATAGGTTTCAGAGACGTTATAGTTAGAAATTAGCATTTAAAAAACCTTAGAAATTCACAGAAAAAAACATAAATTTCAGGGGTGTTGTAGTTAGCTGGCCATTTCACTCGTACAAAACCATAGAAATTCCTCCTTTATAGTTAGTTCTGCTAACTATAACTCGCACGCCCGCAAAGCACTGCTGATGATGTCACATATTGCATCATTCATGACATGGTCAGTGACCTCACTGATGACATCACTGATGACATATCAAATTACATCACTGATTACATCACTGATTACATCATCCACGTGACAATCTGATACACCTCATCATACACTAGTATAACCTTTCATCACTCACTGTAAAATACAGAGTACCAAATTTGAAACCATTGACACACCAATACCAGTTACTACATATCCACTCACTGATTCCTAAGTCTACACACACAACTACCCAT
The DNA here is from genome assembly GCF_964261635.1 of Lissotriton helveticus. Classification (NCBI taxonomy): domain Eukaryota; kingdom Metazoa; phylum Chordata; class Amphibia; order Caudata; family Salamandridae; genus Lissotriton; species Lissotriton helveticus. The sequence continues at coordinate 2,061,447,618 of NC_136059.1, read as the reverse complement.
TCAACAACAGAATCATTTATACATGCAGTCACTAATTAATAGAACACTATCAAAATGCACTTATACACTTATATAGACATTGACACATCAGCAGTCATCTTAGTCGGTTATGCAGTCATCCTACTCACTCATGAAAAAAATTTATCACACTTACATTTACTCATTTACACAATTATCCAACAACACCTCATTTATTCAAACACATTGTAACTCATAGTTAATATGTTAAAAAAAATGGCTGTTACAATTATACACTCATTCATATAGTTACTCTCACAAACACTGACTCTTACATATACTTATTTATATACACCAACTCTCACACACAATGCCTTTTTTTGTTTACTTTTTTGAAGCTGTACAACTAAAACATATATTCGCTCATCAACACACAGATAAATACACTCAGTCACCCAAAGAACTGTTTCCACATGCACTCTTAAATCTGTACAGCTAGTCAATCAACCATTCACACATCTATGCATAGAGTTACACACACCCCATCCAACCATACACAAACTCAGTGTCCCATACAAATACTCACACAACTAATCAATAACTAATATACACACTCACGTAGTTAGTGACCAACTGATGCAGCATGTTATACAACAACAGAGACAGTGATGCACACATTCACATAGTTTAGTTACTAATCCATGTAATAAGTGAGACACTTTTAATTACTCACTTAAACAGACAGTCAGACAGCTACTAAATCCTCCATCCAGACAGTTATATATCCACTCAATCTTCAATACAGATTGGTATATATATAACACATATTTCAATTTCAAACTAAACCACATTCACTGGATGATGCCATCAGTGATGTCATTTAAAATGTCATCAGTGATGTCACTGACCATGTCATGAACAATGTAATATATGACATCATCAGCAGTGCATTGCGGGCGCGCGAGTTATAGTTAACATAACTAACTATAACGGAGGAATTTCTATGGTTTTATATGAGTGAAATGGGCAGCTAACTATAACACTCCTGAACCCTATGTTTTTTCCTGTGAATATATATATATATATATATATATATATATATATATATATATATATATATATATATATATATATTACCTACTGGCGGTCGCCAGTAGGTATATATAGTTAGGATTTTTTCCCTATGGGATTTTTGAAAATTCTATGTCTAATAACTTTGGCGTTTGTGGACGGAATTGGCTGAAATTTTCAGGAAAATGGCACATTTTGTTTCTAAGCAGCCCTTGAAAATTTGGGGGGGGTTCGTCAAGGGGGGGCCGAGAAAAAAGGGGGGTCCCAAAACGTGTTTTTAACATTGAGTTTTCCATAGGGCGGTTGGCCTCACTTTTAGCCCGAACGGCTGAATGGATTTGCACGAAACTTGGCAAAATTGTAGGGACTGGTAGCCCGATGTGCCTTTTGTAGGTCTCAATATATGTGCTTCAGTGGATTTTGAGAAATTAACGTTCAAAAAAAGATATATATCTGTAACAGCGGACCGGGCAGCGCTCCAGTTCGCGTACTTTTCGCGCAACGGAGCTTTGTGAAGCGAAGCTGATTGGTTCTCCGGCGTCTGTAAACATTCCAAACAGTCCGTAGCGGCCGCCATCTTGTCTCTCGGTAGGATCGAGAGACAAGAGGAGGCCAAAGCGAAGGGGCAAATGACCATAAGGGGGCATAGTAGATCCTCGCTGACCCCCTAGGTTTGATGTGGAGGTTTTAAAAGGGCCCCGCGGGGCAAAAAAAATAAATAATAATAATAATCGAACGGCTGAATGGATTTGCACGAAACTTGGCAAAATTGTAGGGACTGGTAGCCCGATGTGCCTTTTGTAGGTCTCAATATATGTGCTTCAGTGGATTTTGAGAAATTAACGTTCAAAAAAAGATATATATCTGTAACAGCGGACCGGGCAGCGCTCCAGTTCGCGTACTTTTCGCGCAACGGAGCTTTGTGAAGCGAAGCTGATTGGTTCTCCGGCGTCTGTAAACATTCCAAACAGTCCGTAGCGGCCGCCATCTTGTCTCTCGGTAGGATCGAGAGACAAGAGGAGGCCAAAGCGAAGGGGCAAATGACCATAAGGGGGCATAGTAGATCCTCGCTGACCCCCTAGGTTTGATGTGGAGGTTTTAAAAGGGCCCCGCGGGGCAAAAAAAAAAATAATAATAATAATCGAACGGCTGAATGGATTTGCACGAAACTTGGTAAAATATTAGGGACTGGTAGCCCGATGTGCCTTTGCTAGGTCTCAATATATGTGCTCCAGTGGATTTTGAGAAATTAACGTTCAAAAAAAGATATATATCTGTAACAGCGCTCCGCTTCGCGTAACGGAGGTTTGCGAAGCTGATTGGTTCTCCGGCGTCTGTAAACATTCCAAACAGTCCGTAGCGGCCGCCATCTTGTCTCTCGGTAGGATCAAGAGACAAGAGGAGGCCAAAGCGAAGGGGCAAATGACCATAAGGGGGCATAGTAGATCCTCCTTGACCTCTTAGGTTTGATGTGGAGGTTTTAAAAGGGCCCGGCGAGGCAAAAAAAAATAAATAATAATAATCGAACGGCTGAATGGATTTGCACGAAACTTGGCAAAATTGTAGGGACTGGTAGTCCGATGTGCCTTTGCTAGGTCTCAATATATGTGCTCAAGTGGATTTTGAGAAATTAACGTTCAAAAAAAGATATATATCTGTAACAGCGCTCCGCTTCGCGGAGATAAAATTATATCTGTATTACCTAGCTGTTGCTAACACCAGTTAGCGACGGCTAGTAGGAGATAGCGACCATCTTGGGCCCCACTTTGCATGTGAGTGATATTTATCACTAATGACATGCAAAGTGGGCATGCCAAGATGTTAGCGACTGGAAACAGTCGCTAACATCGCTATCTCCTATTATCAACTTTTGGAAATATTCGCGATAAGCGCGAATGTCTCCAAAAGCTAGCACCTGCCCTGAGCAGTTCTAAGGCATGTTATCCAATGGGAGGTGGATAACATGGCTAAGAGCATTAGCTCGGTAATGCATGAATATCGCTGAGTTTTCAGCGATATTAATGCATTGCGGTCGTTTTTTATCGTATTTGCGATAAACCTTGATAATAGCAAGGTTTATCTGCGATAATTTCTGACGATGCTTAGCGGTAAAAAAATCGTTGCTAAGCATCGTTAGGGATAAATATCGCGTAACTTTGGTAATATGCCCCAACGTCTGTTAACGTTCGATTCGAAGGAAATCAGGAAGTGTTGAAAAACATTGTCTGTGCCATCTTGCCTTTTTTCAAATGCCACACTTTTGTCGTGCACGGCAGTCATTTTAGATGCCTTGACCAGACCCACTCTGTGCACGCTGTCGATCCTTAGCATGACTCCCCACCCTCGCAAGCATCTCCCCCAGGCAGTGGTCACCCCCGCTCTCTGTCTTATGCATGGGTAATAAACCACCCCCCATCTGGCTGCTCTTCCCTGAGAATCACACCCTGTGCCCGCCCGACACCTCCCTTTCGCCCTATTCACTACCGCACCCTCTGACACTCCTTTTCCTCTGTGTCCGATTGTCCAGGCCGGTCCTAGGGTATCAGCTAGCCCTGCAGATGTAGTTTATGGCCCCAGCTGTAAAGAATCACCCCTCTTCAAAGGAGTTATAGTAGATCAAGGCCCACACTCGATGAGATCCGTCACAGCAGACGCGTTCCTATTATCTGAAAAACATCCTGTATTGTGATTGGGGAGGGGACCGAGCCTGAAGCGGAAGATTCCAGGGATGACTCTTTGTACATCAAAGTTTTTACAATTATGTGTCACATTAAAAATATATAGCACTCCAACAAAGTAGTAAGATTATAAAACTTTAATAACTTATAAATATATACAAGAAAACAAAAACAGTAATAACATATAAACATTTTTAGGGAAAAACAACGAAGTAGCGGTCGGCTGTGCGAATAGTCCCAACGCAGCACAACGTCCAGATTTCTGGCGTGGGGCGTCGCGGGGGGTGGGTCATCAGTAGCAAACTGTTGTGCGAATAGTTCCAAGGCAGCAGAACGATGGCACCAAGGTGATGTCCAGTAAGTTGCCGCACTGGTTTTGGTATCCTACAATGCTGCTCCGAATAACGGCGTGGGGCGCCCCGGGGGAGGCGGCGTGAACGGGCCTCTCCAGGTGGAGTGTCATCTGTTGCAGTGGGGCGCCCCTTTACCGTTTCAGTTGCCATTCCGTCCGTTTTTGGTCCACTGTGTCAAAAGCCGCAATTCAGCTGAGTTGCGCCCACTCTTGCGGTGCAGCGATAGGCGGCTGTCACAGGACTCTCAAAATGGCGGCAGGCTGTTTCCTTTTTGGGCCTGGTCCACTGAAATGGCCCTGGGACACCTTGGAAATCGGACGCTTGTCTGCTAGGTCTTGGACCCCATTCTCGAAAGCGTCCCCTCCGCCTTGAGGATTTATCAAAAGTTTTGGGGGCCCCTGACTCCTGTAGGCTTCTGGTGGGGAGCGGTTGCCATGATTGCTCGCGGAATGACCACGACGGAGCTACGAGATGGTGGTGCTCTCATGCTGAAGCCAGCTTCAGTCTGAAACATCCAGAAACAAGGTGGGGCTTTCATCGTTTGGGAAAAAAAAAAAGTTTTCATCCAATGAAAAGTGTTGTTTTTAGGTCATATGATCAAGCCTTCCATCATTAGGAAACCAAAAGTAAAATGAACCAATGAAAAGTTTTATAAACAAGTCACATGACCTGTTATGCGGCATAGGGTATAAAATGCGGAGAAAATACGTTGGCACGTGAGGCGGCGTCAGTAGCGGACCGATGTGCGAATAGGCCGAAGGCAATACAACGCGCCAAGATCCGGATGGCACCGAGGTGGTGTCCAGCAAGTTGCAGCACTGGTGTGGCCATCCTACAATGCTGAAAGTCGGCGTGGGGCGCCCCGTTGGCCTGTGAGTTTGCGTCAGTAGCGGACCGATGTGCGAATAGGCCGAAGGCAGCACAACGCGCCAAGATCCGGATGGCACCGAGGTGGTGTCTAGTAATTGCCGCACTGGTGTGGCCATCCTACAATGTTGAAAGTCGGCGTGGGGTGCCCCGTTGGCCTGTGAGATGGCGGCAGTAGCGGACCGATGTGCGAATGGGGCCAAAGGCAGCGCAACAATATTTTCGAAATAGAAGACACCACAAGGCGCTGAGATGCCAAGATCCGGATGGCACCGAGGTGGTGTCTAGCAAGTTGTGGCACTGGTGTGGCCATCCTACAATGGTAAAAGTCGGCGTGGGGCGCCCTGTTGGCCTGTGAAATGGTGTCAGTAGCGGACTGATATGCGAATGGGGCCAAAGGCAGCGCAACAATATTTTCTGACTGACACCACAAGGCGCTGAGATGCCAAGATCCGGATGGCACCGAGGTGATGTCTAAGTTGCGGACCGATGTGCGAATGGGGTCAAAGGCAGCGCAACAATATTTTCTGTATGGAAGATACCACTAGGCGTTGAGATGCCAAGATCCGGATGGCACCGAGGTGATGTCTAGCAAGTTGCTGTACTGGTGTGGTCATCCTACAATGCTGAAAGTCGGCGTGGGGCGCCCCATTAGCCTGTGAGATGGCGTCAGTAGCGGACCGATGTGCGAATGGGGCCAAAGGCAGCGCAACAATATTTTCTGAAGAGAAGACACCAAAAGGCGCTGAGATTCCAAGATCCGGATGGCACCGAGGTGGTGTCTAGCAAGCTATGCAGTTGAGTTGTGTGCGCACTTGCGGCGAATAGGTCGAAGGCAGCATAACAATGTTTTCTGAATAGAAGACACCACAAGGCGTTGAGATTCGGTTACCACCGAGGTGATGTCTAGCAAGTTGCCGCACTGGTGTGGCCATCCTACAATACTGCTCCGAATAACGGCGTGGGGTGCCCGAAGGGGGGGGGGGGAGGCGGCGTGAACGGGCCTTCCTAGGTGGAGGCTCGTCTGCTGTAGTGGGGCGCCCCTTTACCGTTTCAGTTGCCATTCAGCTGAGTTTCGGCTGCTCTTGATGCTACAGCGACAGGCGGCTGCAACAGGACTCTCAAAATGGCGGCCTGTTCTTTGGATTTGGGCCTGGTCCACTAAAATGGCCCTGGGACACCTTAGAACTCGGACGCTCGATTTTTTTTTTCCTTTCCTGTACATGCAAAAAAAGGTAAATGCCCGGTACGTTACACGCTTCATCTGCCACGATGAACTCTCCAGAGGAACCGAAAAAAAATATAGTTATGGTAACTATACCATGCATCGTCATATGGAGAGGTGGCACCAATTAATTATAGTGCTGCATAAAAGAGAGATTTGGAGGAGAACCCTTGACCTGCTAGTACATTCATCAAAGAAGTGGCACTGACAGCATCAGAGGCAAGGGAAACGGTCCCAAATATTTAGAAGAACTTTGGAAAGATTAAAATGACATGTTTAGATTGTGGCAAATTAATTTCATGTGGACAGATGAGTGTTACTCTAATAAATACAGCATATGAACATCATCATAGTCGATGGTTGGTAGAGACATTTTGACTATATCCTGGACCTGCCCGTCCTCGCCCAAAATGGCGCCGGAATAAATGGGACTCGTAACTCCTTGTTGTGTACTGGTTGCAGAACCTTGAAATCACGAGATACGTTTGCAGTTTTGAAGCACATGGCGGGCGGGGACGAGAATTGATTGAATATTTCGACATCCCTATTGATATTAAGTTCTGATGTGTTATTGATTACTGTACTATTGAAAGTTCGAATTAACGTCACCGATGGTACTTGCCCGCAAATGTATATCTAGATAATTTTATTGTAACTGGCCCTGTCGTATTTTAATTATAAAATGTACGTCCACCGATTCCGTAACTGTTAGACACCTTAGTTCTTGCAACCTAATGGCCCGCCCGTTACGTTCCTCTACAGTGTAAATGTCTACTCATCATATACGATTACAGTTTGCTCCGTGGCCAGCCCACGTGGTTATAGGCTCGTATTTGTATAATGAAATTTTCACAATAAAGGTTTTTAAAAGAAAACATGGTAGTAGTATATACATTGGTAAAGTTTTTAATAATAGTCACTGTTTTAGAATCAGTAAAAGGCAAGTGAAATAAAGCAGACCAATTACATGAAGGGTAAAAGGTATAATTCGAAGGAACGCAGTAAAGATAAATGGTCAAGGGCTGTTGTGTTTTCTACTCCTGCAACATAAAGTGATCGATAAGAATCTCATATTCAGGCGTATCGGCGACTAAGACAGCAGGTCGACCCTCTTTTGCTCAACGGCTCCGTCATGGGACGAAGAAACGCTCTTTTTCTCGAAAAAAGAATATATTTTACTTGCAGGACAGTTGTAAATTTTCCGGGAAAGTACATTAGCCTGGAACATTATAACATATATTTAAGAAAAAATAATGTTCGGAAGTAATAAAAAGCGTAATTTTTAGGTCATATGACCAAGCCTTTCATCATTAGAATAAGAAGAGTAAAATGAACCAATGAAAAGTTTTACTAACAAGTCACATGACTTGTTATGCTTACGTTACGCGCTGCGCGCCCCGGATGACTTCCGGATGCGCTAACGCGGCGCGTCATATGACGCATTACGCGACAACGCAGGTCCAGAATATAGTCAAAATGTCTCCACCAACCAGCGGTTGGAACACAACCCCTTTCAGCAGGCTAAATAGTTCTGTTAAATGACAACAGAAGGGACAGGCAACAAGAACCATCAGTCAAAGAGGGGAGGGCTAGTTCTTCTCTACCGGGTTACATTGGGGCGCTACCGGAACTGATCGAATTGGTAGTCTACAGTGTTTCTGGATATTCAGACTGAAGCTGGGGTTAGCATGAGAGCAGCACCATTTCGTAGCTCCGTCGTGGCCATTCCGCAACCAATCATGGCAGCCGCTCTTTATCGTTATTTTGGGCGGGGTGGGTGGCGGAGCCAAGCTGTTTTGCAGCCATCATTGTGTGGAGTTCAGTTCATCTCACTAGTTTTGTATTTGTCATGAGGGGTTGTTCCTAATGTTTCTATTTTAGCGAGGTCAAAAAGAGATCCCATTAGTGGCCTACTGATTTTGCTCGATTCCTTTTCTTTTTTTTTACACGATTTTTCGTTATCTGCGAAGACTAAACAGAGTATTGCGACTCTGTGTTTGTTTGTAAATAGAGAATGAACCAAAGAGAACCAATTCTAAAACAGTAAATACTTGGATAACAATCAATCAAATGGAGAGAGAAGCAGGCACGACGTATTACAACGGGGGCAAAGGCCTGCGTTAACTACCCTTCACTATGTGCAAAGAGAGAGTACTCCTAATAGAAATGAGGGGGGGGGGCACCATTCAAAGCAGATCAGTGTGCATAAACACGAAAATGTTTTCACTTACCACGTACTTGACATTCGACAGCTTATGATATTTGCTATTAAAAAACCATTGAAATTCACTGAAAAAACCATAGGTTATAGACCATATATAGTTAGGAATTAGCATTTACAAAACCTTGAAAATTCACTGAAAAAACCATAGGTTATAGACCATATATAGTTAGGAATTAGCATTTAAAAAACCTTATTTTACTCACACAAAACCATTGAAATTCCATATATAGTTAGTTGCACTAACTATATATCGCGCACCCGCAATCCACTGCTGATGATGTCACATATTACATCATTCATGACATGGTCAGTGACATCACTGATGAAATCACTGATGACATCTCAAATGACATCACTGATGACATCTCAAATGACATCACTGATGACATCACTGATGACATCTCAAATGACCACTGATAACATCTCAAATGACATCACTGATGACATCTCAAATGACATCACTGATGACATCACTGATGACATCTCATTTGACATCAATGACCACATCACTGATGATATCATTCATGTGACAATACAATGCATCTCCTCACACTTTAATATAACCTCTGTTACACCCAGTGTTAAATACAGAGTATAATTTTTGAAACCATTGACACACCAATACTAGTTACTACATACGCACTCAGTGATTCCTATGTTTACACACACATTCACTCATTTACCCATACAATCATTCATACATACAATCACTCATCTTTACAACACTATCATATGCACTCATACACCTATACAGACTCTCACACTCTGTCACTCATCCATGGAGTTACTCACACACCTAGTCAGTCCTGTAAAGAATCAATCACACTTCCATGTTCTAATCTATACAGTTAAACATAGAGCACCTTACATTTTGAAACATATACTAACACATACTTACTCTCTTATACAATCATTGATACAAGTACACATTGATCTGCACAGAGTCACACACCTCCCAGCCAGCCACACACACACTCAGTCTCCCATACAAATACTTGGGCAATCAATCAATAACCCATATAGTTACTCATATAACTACTGATCAACACATGCAGCAGTTTACAGAACAACAAACATAATGATGCACAAATAAGGACAGTTCAGTCACTAACCCATGCACTCAGTGAGACACATTTAATCACTCACTCATACAGTCAGTCACGCACCTACTAAATCCTTCATCCAGACACTTCTACATCTACTCATTCTTCAATATGTAAAACATATTTAAACTTTACAGAAACACACAGTCACTGGATGATGTCATCAGTGATGTCATTTGAGATGTCATCAGTGATGTCATCAGTGATGTCACTGACCATGTCATGAATGATGTAATATGTCACATCATCAGCAGTGGATTGCGGGTGCGCGATATATAGTTAGTGCAACTAACTATATATGGAATTTCAATGGTTTTGTGTGAGTAAAATAAGGTTTTTTAAATGCTAATTCCTAACTATATATGGTCTATAACCTATGGTTTTTTCAGTGAATTTTCAAGGTTTTGTAAATGCTAATTCCTAACTATATATGGTCTATAACCTATGGTTTTTTCAGTGAATATATATATATATATATATATATATATATATATATATATATATATATATATATATATATATTCACTAAAAAAATAGGTTTCACACATGTTAAGGTTAGGAATTAGCATTAAAAAACCTTGCAAATTCACTGAAAAGACCATAGGTTTCACACACGTTATAGTTAGGAATTAGCGTTTAAAAAACCTTGCAAATTCATTGAAAAAACCATAGGTTTCATATCAGTTATAGTTAGCCGGACAATTTACTCATAGAAAACCATTGAAATTCCCACGTTATAGTTAGTTGTACTCACTAAACTGGCGCGCCCGCAATGCACTGCTAATGACGTCACATATTACATCACTATGACATAGTCAGTGACATCACTCATGACATCACCGATGACATCTCAAATGACATCACTGATGACATCACTGATGACATCATCCAGTGAATGTGTGTCTTTCTGAAAAAAATATGTTTTATATATGTGTACCTAAACGTCGATGGAAGAACAAACGGTTAAAAAAGTGTCTAAATGGATGGTTTTTTTTTATTGATTGTATAACTGACTTATTAAGTGTATCTTACTAAATACATGTATTAGCAATTATTGTTTAGATTTGTAAATATCTGTATCACTGTCTCCCTTTATCTATAGACGGCTGCTTGGGTTGGTGAGTAGCTACATGAGTGTCTATATGGGTTTTTTGAGTATTAGTATGAGTGTCTGTATGGTTTGGTGGGGGTATTACTTTGTGCATAGATGAATGAATGAGTGGCTTACTGTTTGTATATGTTTTGAAGACAGCATGTGTGCAGGACTTTATGGGTGGATGAGTGTGTTTGGGTGTGTTAGTGAGAGAATGACTGTCTCAATCATATCTTTATGAGTAACTACATATGTTTTAAATTAGTATATGTGAGAATTGATTCATATAGGTAAGTATGTGTGAGAGTGAGAGATTGTTGGAGTTCCTGAATAAATAAGTTGTTGTTCCTATAAGTGATTGTTTTAGAAAAAAAGTATGTTTATGTTTCTGTAGAAGTAAGAATAGTGGTGTATGTATAGCTGTATAAACAAGTGAATGGTTGTTTTATAATTTATTTGCATGTGTGAGTATGTGTGTGAGTAACTCTAAGGATGAGTGTCGGTGTGTAACAAAATGTATAGGTGAATGAGTACATATGATGATTCAGTATGTGTATGAGTAACTATATAGAAATGTTGGTGAATGTGTATGTAGATTTTGCAATTTCTGAATAGGTTGTTGTAACTGGAATTAGTTTCTCCATTGTTTTGAATTTTTTTAATTCTATTTTTAATGTGTGTATCAAAACTTATATTACACTGAGAGAGGGTCTGCCACACTTTCACAAGGATGATGTCATCAGTGATGTGATTTGAGATGTCATCAGTGATGTCATGAGTGATGTCACTGACTATGTCATGATTGATGTGTTATGTGACATCACTAGCAGTGCAATGCGGGCGCGCCAGTTATAGTGAGTACAACTAACTATAACGTGGGAATTTCGATGATTTTGCATGAGTAAATTGTCCGGCTAACTATAACTGATATGAAGTTTTTTCAGTGAATTTGCAAGGTTTTTTAAATGCTAATTCCTAACTATAACGTGTGTGAAACCTATGTTTTTTTAGTGAATTTGCAAGGTTTTTTAAATGCTAACCCCTAAATAAAATATGTGTGAAAATCTATGTTTTATATTATGAATATAAATACAACATCAAAACACTAAAACTTTTTTTTTGTTGATTTTAATTGCGTGTGCACAACCTGCGCGCACCCCTTCACTCAGTTTGAAAAAACACAAAATGGCATCTGAAAGGTGCGTCGGGGGTGCGAGCACCGTGCGCGCACCTCGCGAGTTTTTAAAAAAAAAAAAATGTTTTTTTGGGCTGTTGGGGTCTTTAAGGGACCCCCTGAAGAAACCTAGGGGGTCAGGGAGTATGTTCCTTGCCTTCTTTGTGTGTTTTGAAACTTTTATAATAATCGAGTAATACGTAATTTTCGTACGCCGTGCGCGCACCGTGCGCGCACGTCAAATCATGTGACTCAAAAACAACACTTTTTATTGGTTAACACTAGTTTCTATTCTGTAATCTTCAAAAACCCCACCCACTTCCCTCACTATTTGCTTTATTCTCCTGGAAGAAAGAGGCTTTTTGGAGTTGGAAGCAGAAATATCCACAGGATGGCAGAAAGACAGGAAACAACATCTTCTTCTTCTGACTCCCACCTAGAATATCGCCAGCGAGCCAAGAAGGGGAAATCGTTTTATTTGGAAGTTTTTTACTTTTCCTGAGGGACTAAAAAAGGTAAATGCCCCTAAAGTAACGTGTACCCTTTGTGGTACTGTTCTTTCAAGGGGAAACCCTCTCAAAAAATACTCCTTTTCAATCCATACCATGATCAGACATGTAAAAAATGTGCACCAATATGCCCAAGCAGCCACAAGAGCTCTGGCCCAGCAGATTCCACCAGCTGTGGCCAGCACATCTACAGCTCCACCTCCATCGCCAGCAACAGAAGAAATGGACCGTAGGCCATATTTGGCGCATGTGCATATGCGGTGCAACAAATGCTTTGATATTATTGTCTATGGAGAACAGAGCCTGAATCTAATTGAACGCAGCATTCCAGAACCAAAAAGGCTCTGAAAGGAATTACATTTTTTTCATATTTATTTTGTTCTTGTTGAACAGTTTCCATGTTGCAGTTCCTGACTTTTCTTCAAAAAAACAAAAAAAAATATAAAACTTTAAAAAAAGGAAAAAAAAATATAAAACAACAAAAGAAAAAAAAAGTTATTTTCAGAACTCATTCATTTCTCTAAAAAGAGTTGTATTCCTAACACACTGTGTCGTTCATTTTTTTGAATGAAAGCGTAGTGCATAAATGAATGATTGAAATGACTAAGTGAAGGGGAGGAAGGGACTGAGGGAAAGAGTGAGAAAAGGGGAGTATGGTGAGTGACAAAAGGGGAGTCGAAGAGTGACTGAAAGAAGGGGACTAAGGGTAGGGGAGTGAGTTAAGGGGAGTGAAAAAGTAAGGGAAGGGCAGTAAGGAAAGGAGAATGAGTGAGGGGGAGTGAGAGAAGTGGAGCAGGGGCAGAGACAGGGAAGGGGAGGAAGGGACTAAGGGAATGAGTGAGGAAAGGCGAGTATGGTGAGTGAAGAAAGGGGAGTCAAAGAGTGACTGAAAGAAGGGGACTAAAGGTAGGGGAGTGAGGTAAGTGAAGAGAAACAGTAAGGGAAGGGCAGTAAGGAAAGGAGAATGAGGGAGGAGGAGTGAGAGAACTGGAGCTGGAGCGATCCCAAGTAGTACAATTGTAGCCGAATCTGGACTTTGTTCTTTCGAACAGAGTCTGACATTAACTCTTGCTTGCCTTCCAGGGTCCTACTCATGTCCTTTCTACGTTCACGTGTCTCAGACCTCTTTGGACTGTACTGATGCAATAAAGCTCTGAAGTCTTTGTGCACTCTTCGCTATGACTTACTAGTTGCCCGATGGGTGAGGCATTTCTTTATAGATTTGCTTTGTTCTTACCCACTGTGTGGTGCGGTATTTCAATTCTCAGTCCATTTGTTACTAATTTTGCCTGCTTTAAACGTGTTATTGAAATTGTCAGTCAGATAGTGAATAATGTATAAAAAGTGCATGGTTTCATCTTTCTTGATATACGATGGTCGTTGGCTCTTTGATGTCCAACAATCCTTTTACGAAAGTATGGTGCACATTATATAAAATATGATTTGGAAAAATTAAATATATTCAGGTGTTTTCTTAGATAATAATGAAATAATAATAATAATAATAAAAATTGTTTTTTTTTTAGGCGTGCACGCCCGGGTGTGCGCACCTCACGATTCCGGTGCACAACCGGGAGTGCGCACCTCGCAATTTAAAAATAAAAAAAGTGGGGGTTTTGCCCGTCGGGGTTCTTCTGGGACCCCCTGAGAAGGTCTAGGGGTCAGGGTGTCTCTACCTTGCCTCCTTTTCACGTTTTGTAACTTTTATGAAAATTGGGCAGAACGCCATTTTGAAGCGACGTGCGCGCCCGTCATGTCATGTTACTCGAAAACAACACTTTTCATTGGTTAAAAGTAGTTTCTGTTCTAGAATCTTCAAAAACCCCACCCACTTCCCTCAATATCTGTTTCACTCTCATGGGAGAAGGAGCCTTTGCAACTTTCCTGAGAATTTTCTGAAATGGCTACAAGACAGGATTCCTCTTCTGATTCTGGGGAAGAATATCGGCTACCTCAAAGAAAAGGGAAGGAATCTTTCATTTGGACATTTTTTACTTTTCCTGAAGGGCTAAAAAAAAGTGAATGCCCCGAAAGTCACATGCACTATATGTGGCACTGTTCTCTCAAGGGGAAACCCTTCAAAAATGTACTCCTTTTCAAAACATACAATGATAAGGCATGGTAGACAAGTGCACCCTGTGCAATTTGCACAGGCATCAACAAGAGCCCTGGCCACACAAATGCCACCAGCTGTGGCCAGCACATCATCTGCAGGACCACCTGCATCTCCATCCACTGCAGAGATGGACTTAAGACCATTCTTGACAAAAGTCCACATGAGATGCAACACATGTTTTGAAATTATTTTGTATGGGGAGCAGAGCCTCACTCTGATTGAGCGGAGAATTAACGAACACCAATGCTCCCAGAGAAGATGATTTTTGTTAATTTTGGATTTATTTTGTTTCTGTTGAACAGTTTTGCAGTTGAAGATTCCTGTTCCCGTTTGAAAAAAGAAAAAAATATATAAAACTTTCACCCAAAAAAATATAAAACAACAAAACAAAAAAAAAGTTATTTTCAGAACTTACTCACTTCTCCAAAAAGAGCTGTATTTCTAACACAATGTGTCATTATTTGTTTGAATGAATGTGTAGTGAATAAATGAATGACTGAAATGACTGAGTGTAGGGGAGGAAGAGACTGAGGGAATGAGTGAGGAATGGAGAGTATGGTGAGTGAGGAAAGGTGAGTCAAAGAGTGACTAAAAAGAAAGGGACTAAGGGTAGGGGAGTGAGTTAAGGGGAGTTAAAAAGTAAGGGAAGGGCACTAAGAAAAAGAGAGTAAGGGAGGGGGAGTGAAAGAAGGAGAGCGGGCGGATACAGGGAAGGAGTGTAAGGGATGGAGAGAGGGAAATAGAGTAGGGTAAGGGGAGTGAAGATAAGAGAAGTGGAGTGATGGTGAGGGAAAGGGTATGAGGATGATAAAAGGGAGGTAAGTGAAAGTGAGAAGTGGGGAGTGAGGGAGACAGAATTTGAATGAGGGAATGGGAGGGACTTTGGAAAGCGTAGTGAGGGAATGTGACTGAGGATTTAAATGAGTGAAGGAGAGTGAGGGAGAGTGAGGGAAAGAGAGCAGAAACGACAACAGGGGTGACATAGAGACAGAAGGAAAGGTAGTGGGGGAAGGGGAGTGACGGTGAATAAAGGGCAGTGACAGTTACAGAAAGGGTATGAGGGTGAGGGAAGGAGAATGAGGGAGAAAGAGAAGGGGAGCAAGTGAGTGAGAGGGAGTGAGGCGGTTAGACTGAGTGACACAGACGAAGAGAGGGAGAGTTAAATGGAGTGAAGGTGAGTGGGGGACAAAACAAATGGGAGTTAGCAAAAGTGAATGAGGAAAATGAAGTAAGGGAAGAGGAATAACAGATGGAGTGAGGGAAAGAGAGTAAGGGGGAGTGAGAAAATAGAAGCAGGTAAAAGAGAATAAGAGTGATGCACAGAGAGAAGAATATGAAGTAGGAGAAGATGAATGACAATTAGTGAAGGGCAGTGACAGGGAGAGAAAAAGAAGCATATTAAGAGACAGGAAACAGTAGTGAGTAATAGAGAAGGATTTATGGAATGAGAGAGAAAAAAAAGGAAGACTGGTGGAGAGAGAGGCAGACAGTAACAGAGACAAACAAAGAGAGAGTGAA
Source organism: Lissotriton helveticus (assembly GCF_964261635.1). Classification (NCBI taxonomy): domain Eukaryota; kingdom Metazoa; phylum Chordata; class Amphibia; order Caudata; family Salamandridae; genus Lissotriton; species Lissotriton helveticus. The sequence goes on along the minus strand of NC_136059.1, from coordinate 2,061,431,729 downwards.
GAAGTGTAAAGGAGTAAATCAGTTATACTGACTGAGACAGAGGAAGAGACTTAGAGACGGATGAAGGAAAGGAGAATGAGGGAGACAATAAAGGAAGGGGAGTGTGGAAAAGGAAGAGAAAGAGTGAGAGAAGTGGAGTGACTGAAGATCAGTGAGGGATTATGTGTTAGAAAGAGAGTAAGGGGGAGTGAGAATTGATTGAGCGATACAGCAACACAAGGTAGTGATTGAGGAAGATAGGAAAGAGAAGTGAGAGACAGGCAATGGAAAGAGGGAGTTAGACAAGGTCAGTTATGATGAAGAAAGAGTACTTTTGGAGAGAAAAGGAGTGTAGAGGTGAAGGAAGAGGACTAACATAAACAAAAGGAAGGTGAGTAAGAGAGAGAGTGAAGAAAGGAAATAAGAGAAAAAGAAATATTAGAGTGATGAAAAGATATTTTTTATTTGTCATACTTACCTTATAAATAATGACAAATTATATTGTATTTGTGGAAGACAAGAAAAAATGGAGTTATAATATATATTTCACAATACAAAACAAAGTAGGAGTGAAGGAAACAGAAAGTGAAAGAAAGGAAGGGTGAGGGAGAGAGAGAGAGGGAGAGAATGTGTAGTGTATAAATGAATGACTAAAGTGACTGAGTGAAGGAGAGGAAGGGACTGAGGTAATGAGTGTGGAAAGGAGAGTATGGTGAGTGAGGAAAGGAGAGTATGATGAGTGAGGAAAGGTGAGAAAAACAGTGACTAAAAGAAAGGGACTAAGGGTAGGGGAGTGAGTTAAGAAGAGTGAAAACATAAGGGAAGGGAACTAAGGGAAAGAGAGTGAGGGAGGGTGAGGGAGAGAAGGGGAGCGGGGCAGAGACAGCGAAGGAGTGTAAGGGACGGAGAGAGGGAAATAGAGTAGGGTAAGGGGAGTGAAGGTAAAGATAAGTGGAGTGATGGTGAGGGAAGGGGTATGAGGATGATAAAAGGGAGGTAAGTAAAAATGAGAAGTGGGGAGTGAGTGAGAGAAAAATTGAGTTATAGGGACTAAAATTGTGGAAGAGATTTAGAGATGGATGAAGCAAAAGATAGTGAGAAAGGGAATTAAGGAAGGGTAGTGAACAAAATTGAGTGAAGGAATGAAAGAAGTGGAGTGACTGAAGGTCACTGAGGGATGATGTAATACAAAAAAGTTAGGGGGGAGTGAGAAGAGATTGAGCGATACAGCAACACAAGGAAGTCATTAAGGAAAAAGGAAACATAAGTAAAAAACAGACAATCGTGAAGGAAGAGTACTTTTGGAGAGTAGAGGTGAATGAAGGGCAGTAATGAAAACAAGAAAAGGTGAGTAAGATCAGTTAAAGAAGGTTAGAAAAAGTGATATTAAAGAATGTGAAAGACAGAAAGAAAAGTAAGAAACTGATGAAAAAATATTTTTTGTTTGTGAAACTTACCTTATAAATAATGGCAACTTTATAATATATTTTCTTTAAAAAATATACTATCTATGGAAGAAAAGAAAAAATTGAGTTATAATATATATTTCATAATACAAAAGAAAGTATGAGTGAAAAAATAGAAAGGAAAAGAGAGGAAGGATAACAGAGAGAGATAGAAAGAGAGTAAGTGAAACACAAAGAGAGGTAGTGTGTGACTGAAACGAAATGAAGTGGTTAGACTGACTGAGAAAAAGAAAGAGAGGAAGAGAGAAATGGAGTGAAAAAAGTGAGAGTCAAGGTATGAAAATTAGCAAAAGACATTGAAGAAAGGGAAATAAGGAAAAGGGATTGACAGATGGAGTGAGCGGAAGAAAATAAGTGAAACTAATAGGAGCAGAAGAAAGGGAATGCCAAATATGAACAGAGAAGAAAATATGAAATGGGAGAATATGACTTAGATTGAGTGAGAGGCAGTGACAGTTACAGAAGTGATAGAAGGGTGAGGAAAGAGAGAAAGATAAGTAAGAGATTCTTAAAAAAAATGTTGTTTGTCGTACTTACCTTATAAATATAATATCTGTGGAAGAGAAGAAACAATTCAGTTATAATGTATATTTCGCAATAAAAAATACAAAATAATTTGTACAATATTTTAATTGTTTTATTTTGCTGTTCTCAGAATTTATTGAATTTCACTTAAAACAGTGAGCGCAATACTACTCATCATATGACAGCGGGCAAAAAAAAAACACAATCAAAAAGATTGTGTTTAAAAAAAAAGATACAACATTTGAATACATAATGTAAATATTCAAAAAAAACATCTTAAATGTTTTTCTCTAATTCGTAATTTCTTGTTTAAGTATGCTACATCTCCAACAATCACAAAGTAATAAAACAATATCACTTATTTTTTATACCCTCTAAATAAACTTCCATACAGGCATGTTCTAACAACATTTTCCCGAAGTAGTCATTTTGTTCTGAGATACTTCTCCTCACGGCCAAATAGTATGTGTAAAGTCCTTAGTTTGCAAATTACTTAATTGTACTCTTAACCTTTCTTTTCCCGACCTTTAGAATTAAAAGTTCCAACGTGTTCTCTAACATCTAACATTAGTAAAACCTCTACCTGATGCTATCACTATCTCAAATACAAGGTTTTTTTTATAATTTGGTCACCCTCACTCACAAACTAATTCTGAACAACAAAGTATTCTTTTCCTTAACAGCAGTAATCTTCCTAGGCCAATTAATTTTCCTAAAATGTGGGTTGCAATAACACTAGGTAAGAATTTGGTAAGTCAAAAGGCAAATGTTTTTTAAAAGTCAATTGAGTATCATTACAGTGTGTCCAGCCTTTTGGAGATTTTAAATATGCTGTGTAATGTCCTGATGTTGTAAAAGGACCATCATGGAAGATAATTGCTACAGTTACAAAAGTTCTTCCAGAAATTGATAGTTGAGAAGCCACAAAATATTTAATTGAAGTTGTCAATTTTGTTCCATCAGGTCTGCATCGTTGGAGCATTAAAATTACCTACTGTCCATATCTTCGGATAAATAATGTTGATAACATTTCTGAGTTACATTGAGAACAGACCATGTTTTGATTTGCTTCTCTAACTAGATTATTGAAAAACAGTGCTTTACAGTCTGGTAATGTTAAATATATAAATCTTTCAGTGTGTATGTCAGTACTACTTGAAAATGAACAATTGTCGCACTTATGTTTCCATTTATAAGAAAGGCCAAAAAGACTATCAATATCTACACCTTCATCTTGTAAAACATCAAGCATATACATTAGAAATTCCTGACAATCTTGCTGAATATTCTGAGAAAATTGATTTAGTCCAGCACATATGTCTAAAACATTTCGAATATCAGAAACATTTTCTATTTTAGTGTTATCACTGCTACATTTCTCAAACACAGAATTCAATAAACAACAAAATGTTTGCTCCCGATTTTCAACAATCTGCTGCTGTAAAGTTTCAAGAAAAAAACCAACATTAACCACTACATTTGCATAGCAGTTGACACCAGAACTGTTTTCAAACCGAAATCCAACAACCTATTCAGTAGTATCCTTTTTCTTTTTGCTTCCAATCACAGGTTCATCTACTTTTTTCTTTTCTCTACCACTTCACTACATTTGTTCTCATATTTTCTTTTTCATCCTACCACACGCTTTTCAATTAAAGGATATTGAGGTAAACTTGGAGAATATTCTCTTTTTAACCAGTTATACTCCTTCACACAATTTAGATCTGCACTAATCTTTGTCTCATCAAAATCAATCAGATACAATCCAGATAAAGTTCTAACTCGAGATAAAGCAACATAGGCCATACCTTCTTTGAACACAGTACTTCCAATATTTACCAAAGAACTATCTACACTTAAACCTTGAGATTTATGAATAGTCACCGCATATGCCAAACAAACAGGAAACTGTTTTCGTCGGACATATAAATCTTTCACAAGCAAAAATCGATTTGAACAACGACTGACTTGTTGTACCTCTTCAATTCCATCAAATTTGATTTTTAAAAATTCAATCTCATCTCTCTTTGGGTAATTCACAAAACCAACAACATTACCCATTGCTCCATTCACCAAACCTCTTTCCCACCAGTAAATTTCTTCATAAAATAATCCGACAATTTAAACATACATACAGATTCTTTTCTAAACCAGCAGTTTTAGATATTGATTTCTCCAAAGATTCCAATTTTAACGTCAACCTTTCTGACAAAATAATAGTACTTCCTTCATGCTCTATTCTGTCTTTAGCTTCCAGTTTCTTAATTTCTTCATTTTATAACTTTAAAATGTTTTCATTGAAGATTGAACATTCTTGTAGAGTTGGCATCAAGCATATAACTGACTTATCTTCTGCCACTTTACTATATTTATTCTCTTTCACATCATTTTCATTTGGAAACAAATTTGAAAGTAATCGTGCCTATAAAGTTTCTTTGGCATGTTCACTTAGTTTTCCAATTCTTATATCTTGAAGAATATTTCCATAATCAGCATCCTTTGCCTGTCGCATATTTTGAATGAGTTCTGTATATTTGAAATTCGACCATATATTAACATTTCCAATACTTCCCAGGCACTTTCGGGTGTCTTCATGTGTAACTGTTTTAAATACTGGCTGTCCTTTCACAGGAGTTAGCTGCAGTACATCTCCAAAAACGATGACGTGTTTGCCTCCAAATAACACATCATACTCTGTTTTAAGGATTTGTTGCATTCTTAAATGCACAAAGCCATTACATTTGATACCATGCTTACCTCATCAATAATGAGAAGTTTCATTTTTTTGAGGACTCTAGAAACTTCACAACAAGCTTCTCCAGATAGCTTGTGGTATTCTAATTTATTTTCATGTTCTACTGGCAGCATCAATAAACGATGTAAAGTAATCCCTTTAATGTTGTGTGCTGCCAACTCAGTTGGAGCAGTGACAACACAGGAGAGTGACGACTCAATTCTTTGCTGTAGATATGTTGCAATTCCTTTAATTAGTAAACTTTTGCCAGTTCCGGCTTCTCCATTCACGTATAGTTGGACAGGTTAAAATGACATACTTGAGCATTCTTTTTTCTCATGACGTAAACCATGCTCAATCTGCTCTGTCACTTCATCATATATTTGTTTTTGCTCAAGATTTAGTTGTTTTTCCAATTCTTCTAAGTTTATTACATCCTCTTGAGCTTGTTCCATTGCTCTTTCCACCTCATCCATAGCAGTGGCTGCTTTATTTTGGATAATTGGTTGTCCTAGTGGATCTTGACTCAACGAAGCAGAACTTTGACTGTCTTGAGAACTGTCTCTAGCAATCTCTGCTGCAATTGTTGCTTCTTGCTGTATTTCGTCGTTCAACATTTGCATATAATCACTAAAACAGGACATTCTATACTATTTTTAGATGCATTGAATGAATCTTCATAACTGTCAAAGTTTCCAAGTAGTTCCTCTTCTGTACGCCATGGCTTAAAGAGTTGCAAAAGAGCTAAATAGTAAAATTCCCTTTTGTCAGGAGTTTTGCAACTCAGTTTTCGGTGATTAATCAAATGTCCTTTTCTTTGTTTCACCAAACATCCTTCACATCCAATCACAGCATATACACCTTTATCGATATCTTCTGTAATATTCCTTTTAAAAGTGTAGCTTTGCAGTACTTCATACAGACAAAGGTTTTCAAGCTGATTACTTCTATTTGGATAGTATGTATCCAACATGTTTGTCTTCAGAATGTCTGTACTGTTTGGTTCTTTCTCTGCTAAATATTCAGTTTCTTGAACAGGTTTCAAAACTCAGTTTCGTGTTCTTGCAAGACCTAAACTCACCCAAATGATTGTTGTAGATTTCGCATATAGACTTGCAGATGATAATCGATCAGAACATTCATATGCTCCAATTTCTCGATGTGACAACATCTTCAAAATGTAGCTATACAATTTCTTACTTAGGCTCTTTTCATGAGAAATTTCTTCCCACATTTCCTTTAGTTCAGTCTTTTCAGATTTGGTGATGTAAGACGTTACATATCGAGCCACAGCAATAGAATTGTCTGCAACATATTGAATATCCATGTTAACAGTCCACATGGACAAAATGACTGGGTTATAGTCATTTATGTATTTGGACTCTTCACTTCTTCTTAAATTGTAGGTATTTTTTGGGGATCTTCTTGTAACAGTATATCGCAAAGATGACATAAAATTGTTCACTCTTCCTTTTGAAATTACTGGTCGTGGAAATCCAAAACGACATTTGGTATAGAATTTATCCTTTGATTTGAACTTTCGTCGACAGTATTTGCCACAACGATGGCTCTGAAATCGTAAGACTTTTCCTCTTAAGACCTTATCTTTTGTACTTTTGGGTATATCACATGTTGCATATTCTTCAATGAAAGACATTACAGTGTCACCTGAGTCTGTTCCAAATTTGGGAGCATCTTTGATCCTTAATAGCATATGAATATGAAGAGCACCTCTCGCTTGATACTCTTTTCTCCAGAAGAAATCCAGAACCTCGCCAACAGGAGGTTTTTTTTGTTTGTAATAAAAGACATCATAGATTCAAATCTATGATTAAAATACCTGCATACATTAACTGGATCCAAAGAGCACAGTTCTCCAGGTGTCTTGTACTCTATATTTTCTATGTTTACATTTGCCTCTCAAAGAAATTCAAGTAAATCTTCCCAAGCATACTCAACACAGCTTAGAGTAAGAAACCATGTAGGAGCTCCTAAGTTTCTTAACATACATTTCAAATCCCCATGACGATGGTACCAATACTCGTTAGTACCACGCTGACATGCCATGAGATTAATTAGCTGAGATTCTAAAACACTGTCTTTCTGTTGGACTTTATCCATAAAGTTCTTTGCCGAAACATTTTGCAGATGTACTCCACTTTTTAGTATATGGTTCACTGCATAAGAAAGTCCAGACAAGTCACTCTCAAACAGAAGATGAAACAATTATGGAATACATTGATGGAACCTTGAATCTTCTGCATATAATCATGATGTCCGGTATTCAGATGCAGGAATCTGCATAGGTCGGTTATCATATCGTGCACCTTCACCTGTTGGAAATAACTAAGGAAAACAACGAGCTTTCAACCTTTCTACCCATACACTAATGGGACTTCCTTTTGCTTTTTTCATATGAAATAATTCAATAGCATTCCCCATTGCTTCTTTGGAATGCAGTGGATGAACACTATAATGTTAATACATTTCTTCACTTCTGGACACATCCACTTTTTCAATTTGTCCAGCTGACAAATCATTATCCTCTTCTACAATTGTTTCCTCTTCTCCTACGTATACATTTTTATGGTATTGATTGTTTTTGACCAAATACAACGTTGCCTTTTTGACTTTTCTAACATCCACTAAATCTTGCCAGATTTTCTTACTCTTTGCAGGCACGCCATTAACTAGAATAACTACAGGTTCCTTTTCCACATTTTCTACACCAATTGTGTCAATGTTTTTCTTTTTCATTTAATTTAATATAACAATATTTACAAATACGTTGATCAGAACCCAAATCAAAACAATTATCTACCAACAAATAAGTTGCAAAATCTTGCCACTCACTATTATTTTCCTCTTCACTTTTTAAATATAAATCAACTAACCTGGTTTGATTTTTGTAATGAGTGCGTCGACAACACACACAAGAAAAGTTCGGCTTTTCACCTGAAATGACCTTAAACGTTATTATTTCTTAATCAAAATTTTCTGTATTAAAATTCTGTACATTTTCTACCACATTTCCTTCTATTACTGTATCAGTTTCTGCACTGTCTTCTTCTTGACCAAAGTAACTAGCCTCAATTTCTTCACAGATGTTCTTGACATCTAATTCAGATCCATGGAAAAGAGCACTATTTAACTGTTTGAGCTTAAGTGCTGGACTTTTTGCATAATACAATCTTCTCACTAATTTCCTCACTTTGGTATGATGCACTGCTAACATCCTGAAATGGTGAAAAACACTCTGGCATACTTTTTTAGAAAGACAAGCCAGAGAATGCCCTTGCAGACCTGTTTTTTCTCTCACTCACTCCTTTTCTCCTCAGTCAGAGCTAGTGACGCCCCTAATATGATTTGAAAACAAACCTTTTCTCAAAGAAATAGCACAATAACTTCTTACACTAGGAGCTCATTTTGCTGGCCTTGCACCTCCTACATGTGTAAAATCCCCTATGTTCTTGTAGCCATACATTCCTCTTGTTTTGTGTTCCAATGTAACTTTGCACCAGTGTGCCCCGTAAAGATCTAGGTTTAAGGTAGTGAGTTGTGGAGACGTAGGTATCTCTTTGCCTATGATAGGGCCACTATTAACCAGGTGTCAGTGTTGGACCATCATTGTTGTCACTGTATGTTTTCTAGGGTAACCTCTTGCCCTGAATCTTTAAAATATTATGTCTCTTTCTTTTGCATGCATTTCCTCGGTGTTGCAATTGCGTTTGGCAGTCTCATCAATCCACCATGATTAACCTCCCACCAACCTTTGTTTTCTTTTAGTTTGTGAGTGGGATTCACACCTGCTAACCTGCAATCTCCCTGTGTGGTGGAAGTGGCCGGTTTTCTGTGTTTCCACGATATATATACACATTAATTGGTTTAAAGGCACTCCCCCCTACATCACAACAGATGTTAGACTCAGTCTGCTCAGCAGAGAAGGAGCGACCTGGCTGGTCCTAAATGTTTACACACTGAATCCAGACATCGATAGATTGTCAGCAGCAGAATTGCATACAGTTTACAGAGATGTAGTAAAACTATACAGAAACCTTACACAGGTCTTACTGCAAACACTTATAATCCAAACTGCGCGGAATGCTCAAGCTGGTCATCCTCAATTGACCACACCAACTATCATCCACAAATGCTGAACGCGAAAATGGGAAGAATGGCCACCATGCGGGAGCAAATTCCGTTCTGGATAGAACAGAAACTAGCACAACTGGAAGCAGTATTTCCTCATATGGGCCCACAGGAAAAGCACAGAGTACTAACAATTTGCTTGCAAATGGGGATGGCTCCCCTGATAGAGGATTGTGCCACTTGGGATGCAGTTTTCACTGCTGTTTATACCAGAACTCATGGTGCCCCCTCAATAGCAGTTTTACCCGAAGTATTGAAACAAATACAGAATGAGTACAGGGCAGAACCTGCCCTGGACTTGGGGATGAAACTGATGGGCAATTTTGCACAGTTATCAGAAATGATGTTAAGTAACATAAAAGGGGAGGCAGCAGCAGTGGCTATACGCCAACCCCTGAGGGAATTCACTTCTGCATAACAGAAGCAAGAACTACCTAAGATTATCGAAGAAACATATGCTTCGCTGGGTAGGGATATTTTGGGAGCCAGAACTGGGAAACCACAAGTGGCGGGTAATTCTAAAAAGGATAACTCGAAGCAGGCCCCATATTCTTCTAAAAAGAAATGGGATAACAAACAATCAAAAAATAATAAGCAGAATGCATCACGATCATTGGGTGGATCTCCTCAACAGGAGCCCTATGAAAAAAGATACAATCTTAGAAACCATGATAATATTAAAAACCCTGACAGGTATCAGGACACTGATGCACGTTCCTCTTGTTCCTTTCAGAGTTCATTCAAAAATTCAGAGAGGTAAGGACAGTCACAACACAGATCAGAAGAGCAAGTCAAACAGAAAAGGGAGACACATCATACTTCAGTCTACATTATCAAGCAAGAAGATAAACCCAAAACTAAACCTCAATTTAAGAAGATGAAGGTAGGTGACCTTAAAATAAGAAATGCCCAGGCTACTGAGAACCATGCTCCTGAACGGGGAATGAGCTGTGACGATGCTAGACAGTGCAGCAGAAGTAACAATAGCTTGCCAGAACCTGATGGTATTTCTGGTGACAGCAGCATTGAATGAACATATCACGGTGTAGATACCGGATACAAGGGTAAGAGTCCCACATTGATTATACAAAATTATGCCCCAAATAGAGGGGGACACGCCAAGGAAAGCCATCTTACAAAGCGCCTGTACCTGTCCTGGCTATCGAAGGAATAGAAATAGCTCTTTTTCTGCCCCTTGCTGGCAGCAATGACAAGTGATTTGTCTCAATTCATCTGATCCAACCATACTATGTGGCGGATACTCAACAGTAGGCCACTCGGGCTCTTGGGTAGCCACCGATCTCCTCTCTATACCATACAAGAAGTTCAGATGGGATGATTCATAACTTTTGAAGACTCTACTCCACTAAGTGATAGAGTTACAAACAATGGAATGCAACTTGTTCCTGTTGAAACTGAGCAACATCAAACTACAAATGACACGCAGATCTCAATTCGGCCTATTACTGAAGTATGTGAATATGTCTCGAAAGTAGGTATATGCTAGTTCCACAAAACCTGTGAGCTACCAAAGCAAGATTGAACTGCGTCTGGCTACTTCATCCATTTTGACAATTTCTCATGAGATCCAAGTGAACCCGAGTTACCGCCATCACCTGTCCCCCAAAAAACAACAAATTTGTGATTTCTACTTTTGGCTGAAAAAGACTACCTTTGTTTTCCCTGTCTACAGCTCTAGATTGCAATTGGTCTTCTGTTCCTAGTGCGTGCTTTGGATTAGTATAGTGACTATCTTTTTCTTGTTTCAGAATGGACATTACCTCCCAGAATGCTCTGCAATACAGAATGCGAACTTGGTCCTGAAACTGCATGCATCATCACATTGTGAACTGAAGGACCAGTCCTTAGTGAACATTACAGCAGTTCCAGTTCCTGAAGGAATAGTTTGGGTCAGAGATTCATATGATGTGTATGGTCCTACTGAACTTTTAAGAATACCTAATTTCTTTAAAATTTGTCTTAGTGATATCATCACCTGTAGTACTCTGCCTGATGATTGGGACATTGAAACTGTGCATACTATGCTGTATGATTTAGAACATTCAGCTGCATTTTCAAATGATGAATTGTATGATTATACATCTAAATTTGGTGACATTATCTGTTACCAACTATGGTCACCATTGTATGAACCACAAGGCAAGTATCCCACATAATGTTTTTACTTGCCATGAATGTGAACATTGCCCAACAGCGTCGAAAGGTAGTTCAGCAACATTTGCACAGAAGTTTGCTTATTTTACTGGGTTTAACACTTCAGACCGGCCTCTTATTACTATAGGCTTGCACCTACACCTGCAAAAAAGAATATGCTTACTAGCGCTAACTCTGCTTCCTTTATTTCCCAACTTTCTTTACAAGGTTTTAACTTTAGGAGGGACACTATAGAAACAGAATCTGTCTGGGGGACTAAAGATTGGCAGTTTCAAGGAATTGAGGCTCTATTTAGAGCATGCCTCATATCAAATCAAATGATTTTCCTACACAGGACTGTGCAGCAGACTTCCTGTCTTGGGCTAGCCAAGATCAAGGATTTGAGCACACCTCAGATTCCCTCACTTACACACTTTGAGGGTTGGAAAAACTATACACTATACAGTGAGGATACATTAGATGCCATGCAGCACAATGGTTCATACAATTCATAAGACCCCAATTGGAAGGGATGATTGGTTTGGCCTATTAACACAAATAGGTGTCAGTCAAGATTCAGGGGTACCACTGAAGGGTTTAGTATCTATAGGCCTGATCAGCGCTATGCACAATCAGAACACTCGGGTAGTAACATCTTACAGTTTTGGGAAGCCACGTCAAAAGTGCTTGTTGTATGCTATTTACAAAGAGCTATGGAAAATCTCCCAACAGGAGGCTACTGAGAGACTGAGTGAAATAGATAGGGTTAATCTTGAAATGGCCTTGGCCGTGGCCGTGGTCGACAATGGTGTGAACACACTATCATCCAGAATGTATTCACTAGGCAACATTGTGTCTTCTGCAATAGATATAATGGAACAGGATTTGTCTATTCTACAAAATGGACAATCACAATTGCGGTTTATAAAAATAGCAAATCCTAGGCAACTGTGGGGTCCTTAAGGATATCAGGTACAGTGGCACAACTAAAATGTGAGCACGACAGATATAGGCTAATGCAGTGTACAGGAGAAATTAACAATACAAGCATTGATAAAAATATTATTCATTTATTGTAAGGTATACATAACATAAGTTTAAAAATGCAAAACAACGAAGTGTTATTACAATTAATCACAGAGATTTCAACATATACTATTAATCATGTTTTAAATCACATATCATATATAGATAAAAACAGATACAGTCATAAAAACAACCAAGTGGGTTAATTAATAATCTCTACGCGCGTTTCGGCGTGACACACGCCTTCTTCGGGAGAACCACTTGAAGATTCTAAAAAGAAATAATATACATATTACCTAAAAAAAATATATATATATATCCAGTCCAGTACACTGCAATGATTCACATATTGCGGTCCATTACATTATTAATAGGCTATTCAGTTTTAGGTTTAAACCTATATTAACTGATAAAACCCCACCTAAAGGGAAATAGCCCTCACCTGTGTAAACATATAAACACTGAAAAAACACCTACACAACCACAAACTAAATGACATTCATAGAAAGGAAAAGGAGAGTGAAAGAGTTATTTTTATTTCTTCCTGAATGGGCAAATACAATGTAACTTCGTTATACAAGGTAGCAGCAAGAAAGACTGGAATAACATTTTTCTGCTTGATGTTTGTAGTGTAGAGATGTCACCTAAAATAGAGTTTCTTCTTCCTTTTGCTTTTTATCAGTTTTGTGGACTTTAGTCCAAAGATGCAGTGTTTAGAAGCATATTTTAGGTCTTGTTTAATTATTTTTTAAACTATAGAGAATCAGGAAATATCAAAATCATATTTGATATTATGACTACATTTGATTCTTTCACTGATAGGTATAATGGCTGGTTTCGTAAGAATCATTTCCAATATGTACCATTACATGTTACCCACAGAGAACGGGTAAAACCCCTGGATACCTTAGCCCCCTTTTCTAGTGAGTGAGTATTGATCAGTGGTGGCTGGCAAGGCGCGCGGGTGGCGGGGGTGGTGTCGGGCGGAGATCCGCATGGGGAGGATTGTTGAGTATGCATTATAATAAAAAAACTACATTGATGCTGGTCCCGTGTCTCTGCTCCTACTCTCATCATCTTGGAACAGGAAGCCCCACTGACCAATCACAACGCTGCAAGGCAGCGTTGTGATTGGTAAACACCCAGGCTCCCCGACCAATGATAATGCTGCAATGCAGCATTGTGATTGATCTGAGCGCCGTGACACAGTGCTCAGCCAGGAGATTGAGGGGTGGGCATGTTCTCCATGCAGGCTGTAATGCAGCATGCACGGTGAACGGGGAAAGTACACATGGCTGGTTTGGGGGCCTGAGCGAGCCGACCAAACAGTTATTGCACACTTAGGAGTGGGCAAACCACTCGTTCTCTGCTCCGAGAGCAGAGCAGCCCCGCCCACCCACCTGCCTGCAATGCAGTACGAAGCATAAAAAGATAATAATGCAAAGTTATTAGCATTTTATGTTTCGCGATTTGCACTGCTCAAAGGCAGTGGGGCGACGCTCCTCCACCATAGCGGAGGAGCCGCTACTGGTATTGATAGTAGGTGATTTACCAAACACCTCAGGCATTAAAAATTCAATGCAATGCAATGTATGTGTGAAAAGAGTGATGTCACCAAGCATCTGGGATAGTGGTGAAAATATGACATCAGACTTTTGAAAAACATGGAACGCAGTGTCACTTGGAATGCTGCTGCAAAAAGCTCTTAGCAAGTTCAACAAAGATTGGAGTGATATTGTTTGTATTTGCAGTGATTCAGCTATGTGCTTGAAAAAGTTGTGTGAGGACCTGTCAAAATCTATACCTGAGCTGAAGTGCTTCCCTGTAAGAGATCCTTGCCTTGCTGAAAGTAAATAAAGAATGCTATTGACTTTTTAGTCAATACTGGTGCACTGTATTGTCACGTGAAGGAACAAAAATGCAAATATTTTGGATGTTTTGCTTTGTGTGGCATCAAAGAAAGAATAATTCCAAATGTGTCATTTAGCTGGTGCTTCTCAGTCCTAGAAGCCATGAATGCTATATTATCCATGTGGCTACCGTTTACAGAATTTTGTGCGGATCTCCAGTTGCATAATGATGTGATGTGTTTACATGGGAAGGAAAGAGCAGTGTGCATGACCAAAAACTCACTGAAGAACTATTGTATGCTGTACTACAATGCATTTGATTTATAAAAATGTATTTGGACCTCATATACAGTTTACGTACACTGTCTATATACCATGCACTATCAGTGCAGAAAGCAAGCAGTAATAATAAAACACTGTTTCTGTTGTTTTTAATGGCGCAAAAATGTGTAACCACTGATAACCACTGTTTTTTTAAGGTATTGAATTCACCTGAAAACACTGATAAAACCCCACCAGAATTTACCAAAAATAGAAACGGAAAACACGAAAGCCTAATTATTAAGCTGGACGCTACAATCATCGCGTTTTGGCCACGTACCCAGGCGTTACATCAACAGCATGACTCTGTTCTCTGTATGCAATCTAACGGAAAGACATATGATTATGGCATGCAAAGATGCCAAATATAGCATGTTGCCTATTGAATAATTGGACCAATTACCTTTCACCGAGGCTGAGTTACCTGTCACAGAATGGTTAATCGATGGGAATATTACAAAGCCAGTCAAGACATTCCAATTTCAATACTGTCTCAAATGCCATCAGGTAGGAAGATATAAAGTGCTAGGAGAAGGGTACATAAACAAATACTGGGAATTAATGTACAGTTTATGATGTAGGAATGGAGACACTGACGTTTTTCTCAGCGGTTCAAACTGTGAAAGTGCACTAAGTGGGTCCTTGGTTTGCAGGGACATTTTGCTTCACTGGGCCTGTAATGTTTCAGTTGCAAACTTGTCCTGTTACTTGAAGGGTTCCCTGGCTGCTGTGATTCATCCGGTGTTCGATCTGCTCTCGAATGGGAGCTATTTTAAGCTGAATGATCAAGGATGTTGTGGGATGGTACCCGGCATTGCATATCTGGTCACAGTAAGTTCCAGGGTTACTTGTTGTATGCAAGGATTGGTTCCACCGGCCCACACAGTTAGGGAGGCAACGCTATTGCCTTCATTGAATGTTTCCTTTATACGGTTTGATTCTCTGAGCAGACTTAAAACCATGCTTTTTCCGAAAGATGTGGCCCAAACCGCAGCTCGAGAGACGTTTGATCTCCAGGTTGCAAGGTCTTCATCTGAAATACAGGCACTTGTTTGTATGAACTTCCCACTCCATTTTTGGGAAATGGTGAATCGGATCTTTAACATGTCCGATACGAGGGGGATCCTGCACCTATTTAAACATAAAGGTTCTGGACTGGCGAACCCCTTTCAGACAATCTTCTGAGTCATTCCAGCATTCATACACTCCATGTTGGGAAGCATTTTTGGTGGGCTTCCACTGGTCCTCAACTTGTAGTGGGCATCCAGGTTTTAATTTTCCTGCTTCGCAATTGACATCGCAGTTCATCGAGAGATGGAAAAAGCACTGCTAATGCGACGGTGTTGTAAAAGTATGGTGCTCCATCTGGGCACACCTCAGCTTCAGGAGCTAAGCGAGCACTGGTTCCTATCATTCAGACCAGTCTGGTCTGACTGCATCTTGCCTGTGTTCTGCAGTACATTCTGCGGATATGAATGCTTGTTTGACCTGTGTCTGACCCTTCCATTGGTTGCGCCACCGGACATAGATGTACTACTGGACCCTTTAAAGGCAAACGTGTCCTCAGCATATTTCCATGATGATGATGGCATTCTTAGAGCCTCCAGTAGATGCTTCAGCTCCTCATGGACCGGACAACGGCTCTACAACAGGCTCACAGGTATCGAGCGACAGTGATATTGCGCCTCCCACACAGGACACATAAAAATTAGGCTCTCCGTGTGTGGGAACAATTCAGCCCTATTTCCAAAACAAACCAAATTGGAACTTGAAACATCGTTTTGTTTTATTTTTATTCTGCTGTCACTGAGGCACCATGGCTTTTGGTGTGCTCTGTCAGTCTAATCATATATAGATTCTTTAGAGGACTCGTAGAGCTCTTTTATTTTAATAGCATCTGTTTTCATTTTTTTACTTATAACATGTTTTTAGATGTTTGTATGCACTGTTTTTTGTCAGGCTTATTTTAACATTAGTATCCTTGTCGACCTTCAGATGAGGAATGGGTATTATGTTTCCTAACTCAGGCTTAAGAAGCTGAGTGACATTTTACCCACATTTGCCCTACCTTGCTCTGCATAACAGTTCTAACAATTACCTTTTACCCAGTTAAGAGCTGAATAGATATCAATTGGTTTCCTTGAAACCAGCCTCATTTATTATGCATGAGGATTCTTAGCAGTATATCTTAAATCCGCTGCATAGGACCTACATAACAGGATTAAGATACTATGTAAAAAAGCCAGTGCTATCTTCATCCTCGGGCATCAGGGCTACTTTTCATAGTTACAATTATTGATTTAGGCTCATCTACATAATCGTACTCACAACATATCGATTGTGGTAGAAACCCCAAAGCTACCTTTTTGGTATAAAAGAACTGCACCTTCACTAGGTAACGGGAGGAGACGCTTCTACCCTAACACTGCGCTACCAAAAGAGGATGATGAACAGAGTGTTTGAGCAAATCAAACACTCACCCCAAGTCAATTGATCTGGGTTTAATCCATCATCATTCTTTAGCTCACTCCACCACCCCAGTTCAGACATGGCCATATGCAAATCAGTCTGACCCTGTGCCTCATGGGAACAGTCCAGCCTGAACTGCCAAGCCGCGTCTTCCCTGACCAGAAACAAGCATCCTGGGACCGGTTTCTGGCTACTCAGCCATCATCAGCCAGGCTAGCTTGAATCCAGTGGTAAAGTCAGCAAGGGACCCATGTCTGGGCATACCTTGCCAACTTAGGGCGAACAGAGCGATACCAAAGGGAATGATGGATGGAGCGTTTGAGCAAATCAAGCACTCACCCCAAGTCAACTGATCTGGGTTTAATCCATCAAAATTCTTTAGCTCACTCCACCACCCCAGTTCAGACATGGCCATATGCAAATCAGTCTGACCCTGTACCTCATGGGAACAGTCCAGCCGGAACTGCAAGCCATGTCTTCCCAGGATAGGGACACAAGCATCCTGGGACTGGTTTCTTGCTAATCAGCTGTCATCAGCCAGGCTAGCTTGAATCCAGTGGCAAAGTGAGCAAGGGACCCACTTCTGGGCATACCCTGCCAACTTCGGGTGAACAAAGCGATACCAAAGGGGATGATGGACGGATCGTTTGAGCAAATCAAACACTCACCCCCAGTCAACTGATCTGAGTTTAATCCATCATCATTCTTTAGCTCACTCCAACTGGTCCTAGGAGGCTTGTTTCCAGTCCAGGGAGGACCTGGCCTGGCAGTTCGGGCTGGACTGTTCCCATTGGGTGCAAGGTCAAGACTGATTTGCATATGGCTGGCTCCAAACTGAAATGTCATGGTGAGCTAAAAAATTATGAATTTAGGCCCAGATCTCTGTACTAGGGTGAATGTATGACATTGTTCTGCATTCTGTCCATCAACAGCTCTTCTTGCATTTGTCTACCCTAACACTGACACAGAGGACCTTGCACGCTGAGGCTTTAACACGCAGTGGTCTGGAATCCCTTGCGGGGTGTCCAACTCATAACCAAGACGGGGTCCTTCATTCTCTCTGATCAGGTAATGGGGTTCGCTCTTTCCTAGGGGATTCTTGGCTTCACAGCCACATACATGCTAGGTACACATAGGTAGGGTCCACATCGTAGGAGTGCACAAACATTACTGTTTTCATATATGGCTGTATATATTCATTGCTTTAGCATCATGATAGAAATGTATCTGCTGTTCCCTCGTTTGGTGCTTGTAATCTCTTACTGTTTGCTTCTGTCTAATGATTGTTGCAGCACATATGTTTTATACTACAATGGCTCTGGTTCAATAAATGCTTATTGAAATATGTCCCCAACGTTTATTCTGTGTATCTCTCTGAGACTAAGTAAGCCTGACTGACAGAGCAAAAAGTACTGTACTGTTTTCACGATCCTTGAAGGGTCAAGGGTTGTCATGTTTGATTGTTGCCAGACACTATTTTGCTCCTTGGTAAAGTTCGGGGCACTTAACGGTGGCAATGGGAAGCTAGCTGGTCTATAGGCTGACATATCCTGTGGGGAAGTCCGGAATCAGTCTAGATGCTACTCCCTTAGCTCATGTTGTCCAAACGATTGGATATGATGTGGAGAATTGGATATTGATGAAATAAGCGTCGCCTGCATTATATGACCAAAATTTCAATAAAAGAAGACTTGGAATCAACAACGATGAACCTGTGGAAATAATTAGTTGAATACGGCGCTCCCGCTATTGATATTGTGAATGTTTTAGGCAGTGCTGTATTTTAGCACGGTTTCCAGCTCTCATACCTCCAATATCTTGCCTTGGTAGGCGAAGTTTCTGGACAAATCACTTAATCTTGCCACCTTTAATTGTTGAAAGTAGTGCGCCACGTGCTACTTCCTCCCCATGCACTGCACATGTAATCGATTGGCCAATGTTATATTTTAGCACGCTCTCCAAGTTTTTTAATAACCTTAAACTTGATTTGTCCCCTGTTCTATCTCATTATACAGATATCTCAACCATGGGACATATTGGTCGCCACAAGCTGTTTATTCCAGCCCATGCACTATACCAGATGGTGGTCAACCACTAGACATACCAGTTCCACTGACTGCTCTCCATATGATATCTAGGCCTGGGCGAAGCACTACGCTCCGCTCGCGGAGTTTGCGAAGTTTTTGCAACTTCGCACTACGCGAGCGGCACGTAGCACAGTGCGAACATGCGTAGTGCAGCGCTCATTTTTTGCTTGTTCGCGGTCCTGAACGTCATGTTCGCGACCGCGAGCAAGCAAAATGACATCCCGGCGAGATTCTCAACGCGAGGAGGTCAGGTTTCTCATTGTGAGTGGTTGCGCATGCTCGCGACCGCTCTCAATGATAAACTACCTGTTCGCGTTGAGAAAGCTGCAGCTCGAGTAATAATCTCCTCGAGCAGCAGAAAACTACAGCTCGCACTGTGCAAGATGCCGTTTTCAATGCTTGCACAGTGCCGGATGCTTGTCCGCACTGTGCAATCATTGAAAACGCATCTTGCACAGTGCGAACATGCTACTACGCAGCTCGCGTAGTGCTACGTGAAGTTCGCGTAGTGCGAAGTGCACTTCGCGTAGCTTCGCGTAGCGCTACTTCGCGAACTACGCCCACCCTTAATTGCTATCAGCCAAAAATTGCAATGGACCTAATGGAGTTATCAGGTTTGACTTTATCATTTCATGATAGAAAGCAGTCTTGCATATTCGGCAAGTAACCAACCAAAGCACAGTTCAAGTTGTGAACTCTGTTGGCCACAGTGTTTACACAAGGTAAGCAGAGCGGCCTAGATATACAATACCTCCAATTAAATGCATTAGAAATAAAAGAGCTTCTCTACAAACCCCTTGCGCCACTTTTGCTACACTTTCAACATGAGAAAAGTAACACAAAAGTGGCACAAGAGTTTTGTAAATAAGCCCTAAAAAATATTGTCCTGCATAATGACTTCATCTCCCACCTAATTCTGTCTCATCTGTGAATTATTTTAAAGACCTGTTCATCTGTAATATAAATATGAAGCAGTAGGCACTTCTATAAAGACACCGTTTGAATGCAAGCCTATAAGATAAGTGAAATCTATCGGGTACACTGCACACATTAAAAAAATAAAAAATATCATCAAGTGTTACTTTGACTTGTAATGTGTGACCTCATTTAGTCACATCGATCTAATTTTAAACACTTATTTTCTTTTTTGTTTTGCAGATTAACTACAGTACTTCTATTGGACCCCATATTATATGTTGTTTGTTATATTGTTTTGTTAAAGTTATGGTTGTAGTTATTTATTGTATTGGTATCATTTAGTTATATTTCCAGTTATTTACTGTTTTAATACAAGTTAAGAAAAAAATACATACTTTTTTTTGAGGGGGTAGCAGTCCACAATAGAAATGATATTTAGAATTTGAAGTATAATTCTGAGGCTAGCTCTTCACCAGATCTCTACCAGAGTGTATAGCTACAACTTACGGTTCCAATTCAAAAGAATAAAAAGTACAACGCCATTAGCAACATAGTGAGGTGAACTTCTAACCTCTGTGCTCACGTAAGTGTTCCATGATCTGTTACTATAGTACGTTTGGGGGTAGATTTAAAAGTTACTGGCTGTACAGAAACCGTTATATTAACCCTGGATCCTCTACATGTCAGAAAGGAAAGCAAAGTAAAACAAAACACTGTGTAGCTGATTTACAACCCCCTTGCACCACTTTCGCATCCAACCTCCCCCTACAAAATTACAAGTATGTGGGCCTCAACGACCCCCCTCAAGCTCCGGGAATAACCACCCCCGGGAATTTGTGTATTACGGGAGGCAGACTGCTTGGCCCTCCGCCTGGTGCCCTTGAGGGCCCTGGAAACTACTATGACCGGCTCCTGCAGTGTCCTGGGGTGCCTACCCCCGGTATACTGCTGTTTGCTTTGACAGAGCAGGACTCTCACGACTCCTGCCCTCAAATAGCAAACATAGTTTGCATTTTGAAAGACAGAGCAGTGAAATCTGTTCTCACTTTCAAAATCCAAAGCAGATTGCATTTCCATATACAAATTAGCATCTACCCATGCAAAAAAAGCAATACTGGCTACCGAAGAACGCAAAAGTTCATCACACAATATTGCTAAAAAAACAGCAAGTGTGCTTGACTTCTCAATATACTACCTTATCCTACGTAATGTTATTTTCAATCACGTTCTGATAACCAATAAGAATCATGCTTTTTAAAAACAGAAACATGCACCTAGTTTTCTGTGTAGAATGTTGTCAAACAACCAATCATTTTTTTTCTGTTTTAATTTCACTTTTCCCCCAAACTACCTTTGTCTATTCTAACATATGCCAAAGGCAGAAATGGAACTATTCCAATCTATTTTGTCCACCAATTGAGAAAGCTAGGAAAAAATGTAAATAAATCTGTTTCTACTTTTCTCTGAGACTATAGAATGGTGTCCATATACCACAAAAATATGCGTTTCAATATGCATGGCATCTATAGGAGAGATGCTGTACATTTTACAGATGAAGGGAACAGAGTCTTCCTCATGAACTTTAGACTCTGCATCAGTACTTACTTGTAAGTACTAAAATCTCTCAATAAACACAAGGGCTCTTTTTAGAGCCACCCAACATCTATATATATAAGCTTGATTTATATCACAAAAATACATGTTTCTTTGTTTTCGGCGGCGAAATGCGCGGATCCTACGCGCATCCCGCGGCTTTTAAAAAAAAAAGAAAAATACTATCTTACTTTTTTTGCCCTATGGATCCTTATGTGACCCCTGAGCAGGCCTAGGGGGTCAGGGTGTGTCTACCCTGCCCCCTTTTCACATTTTGCACACATATTTCACTGATTTCCTCAGCCTCGCTTCTACCGAGGCACAAAATGGCTGCCAACAGTTCCTGGT
This sequence comes from Lissotriton helveticus, assembly GCF_964261635.1. Taxonomy (NCBI): domain Eukaryota; kingdom Metazoa; phylum Chordata; class Amphibia; order Caudata; family Salamandridae; genus Lissotriton; species Lissotriton helveticus. Next base: position 2,061,410,110 of record NC_136059.1, on the reverse strand, counting down.
TTCGAATGTTCACAACCGCTTGACAGCCAATTAGAATTCAAAGTGTCATCGGGACGGTGCGCTTATCCTACGAGGCCAATCCTCGCACAATCCGTGGATCCACAGCACCCATAGAAATATAAATGACTTTAACCGTCATTTTCAAAGAAACTACTGAACGGAGTGACACCAGAAAAGCGAAAGGCACAAGTCGGAACTGAGGACTACCTCTCTGTCAAATTTGGTGTAATTCCGTTCAGCCGTTCCGGCTGTAGCCGTGGCTAAAGGTCCTATGGGAAATTGCATGGGGAAAACACGTTTTTGGTACCCCCATTTTTTCTTGACCCCCGCTTCACCAATCACCCCCAAGCTTTCAGGGAGGGAGCGGAACTGAGCGGGCCAAAAGTTTGGAAAATTTCAAGAAGATTCATCAATCGATGCCAAAGTTATTCCAAATAGAATGTTGCAGTTTTCCTATGGATAATAGGTCCTAACTATAACTACCTACTGGCGACCGCCAGTAAGTAATATAAAAATATATATATTTATATATATATATATATATATATATATATATATATATATATATATATATATATATATATATTCACAGAAAAAACCATAGGTTATAGACCATATATAGTTAGGAATTAGCATTTACAAAACCTTGAAAATTCACTGAAAAAACCATAGGTTATAGACCATATATAGTTAGGAAATAGCATTTAGAAAACCTTATTTTACTCACACAAAACCATTGAAATTCCATATATAGTTAGTTGCACTAACTATATATCGCGCACCTGCAATCCACTGCTGATGATGTCACATATTACATCATTCATGACATGGTCAGTGACATCACTGATGACATCTCAAATGACATCACTGATGACATCACTGATGACAACATCCAGTGACTGTATGCTTCTGTAAAGTTAAAATATGTCTTACATATTGAAGAATGAGTGGATGTATAAGTGTCTGGATGAAGGATTTAGTAGGTGCATGACTGACTGTATAAGTGAGTGATTAAATGTGTCTCACTGAGTGCATGGGTTAGTGACTAAACTGTTTTAAATTGTGCATCATTGTGTCTGTTGTTTTGTAATCTGATGCATGTGTTGATCATTAGCTATATGACTAACTATATGGGTTATTGATTAGTTGCCCAAGTATTTGTATGGGAGACTGAGTGTGTGTGTGGGTGTCTGGGAGGTGTATGACTCTGTGCATAGATGTGTGAGCAGTTGATTCACTAGATGTATGGGTTCAAAAGTGCATGTGGAAACATCTGTATGGGCGGTTGACTGTGTGCATGAGTGTATTGGTGAGTGAATGGATATCTCAGTGCTACATGTCAAAGTAAGTACATATGTAAAACACAGTACATGTGATAGTTGACATATATAAATAACTGTGCATAAGAGCCAGTGAATGTGTGAGTGGCTGTATGGATTATTGTGAACTTGTATCAGGGATTGTATAACAGAGTAAATATGTGTTATTATATGTTCCAATAAGTAAGGTGTGTATAACTATATAGTTGAGGAAATCGAGGTGTGATTGATTCTTTGCAAGACTGACTAGGTGTGTGAGTAACTCCATGGATGAGTGACAGTCTGTGAGTGTCTGTTTACACTGAGTGTATCTAAGGTTATATTAGAGTCTGAAGAGGTTCATTGTATCATCACATGAATGATGTCATCAGTGATGTGATCAGTAATGTCAAATGAGATGTCATCAGTGATGTCATCAGTGATGTCATTTGAGATGTCATCAGTGATGTCATCAGTGATGTCACTGACCATGTCATGAATGATGTAATATGTGACATCATCAGCAGTGGATTGCAGGTGCGCGATATATAGTTAGTGCAACTAACTATATATGGAATTTCAATGGTTTTGTGTGAGTAAAATAAGGTTTTCTAAATGCTATTTCCTAACTATATATGGTCTATAACCTATGGTTTTTTCAGTGAATTTTCAAGGTTTTGTAAATGCTAATTCCTAACTATATATGGTCTATAACCTATGGTTTTTTCTGTGAATTTCATTGGTTTTTTAACAGCTAATATCTGTAGCTGTAAAATGTATTCTTCTTTAAATCCAAAAATATATTTTATATGTTTATGAATAATTTTTTTTTAAAATATTTTTTTTACTTCGTTCCCGCTTCGCGAATCGGGAAGCTTGCCGTTAGCTGACCTTGATGCCGCGAAATAGACCGCGAGCCGGTAAACGTTTCTTTACCGCAAGTGCCGCGTTAGAAAACAACATCGTGACGCCTCCCGTCCGCATGACGTTCCACGTTGTCGCTTGATACGTCATATGACGTGCTACGTTAGCAAACTGGTACGCGAAGCGAGTGCCAAAGCGCAGGTTTCTGGAAGCAAACCGGGAGGCCCTGCAAAGCGCTTAACGTAAACACAGCAAGTCATGTGACTTGGTAATAACACTTTTCATTGGTTCATTTCACTTTTGGTTTCCTAATGATGTAAGACTAGGTCATATAATCTAAAATGAACACTTTTGATTGGTTGAGAACTCTTGTTTTTCCCAAATGATGAAAATCCCTCCTTCTTTCCTCACTCTGACTTTCATCATTGTGAGAGAAAGACCCTTTGTGATCACTGAGCAATGGCTTCTTTAGTAGCTTCAGCTGGTGCTTCCCCACCACCTCCACCACATCCAAGGAAGAGTGGACCACCTGCTCAAGTTGTAATTCAACAAGAAGAAGAAGAAGAGGAACAGGAGGACGAGCACGAAGAGAGGCAGTTTTTGCCTGAGCAGCCCAAGACGTCTCACCGGAAAGAAAACTTCATTTGGCAATTTTTTAAAATTCCCAAAGGTCAGAAAAAAGTAAATGCAAGATACGTAACTTGCCTTATATGTCAAGATAGACTGTCCAGAGGGACCGACAAAAAATACAGTTTCGGAAACTACACAATGCATCGCCATATGACTAGGTGGCATCCTAACAACTACAGTGCTGCACAGTTTCGGAACGACCTAGATAATCTCCCTATTATGGCCAGAAGATCTGTTGTACCGGAAGTAACGGGACCAGAGGGCAGGGAGATGGTGCCAAATATACAAATGAGATTTGGTGAAGTAAAACACACCTGCGTATTTTGCGATGGATTCATTTCCTACGGAGAAAGAAGCATCACTCTGATCAACAGAGCTATTGACTATCATATGCAAGTTTGTCCGAAACGCCCAAAATAATAAATACTTCTTTTTTTTGTTTTGTTGCTCCTGTTGAGCCCTTTACAATGAATCGTTTTCATTGCCCCCTCCAAGAAAACCCCAAAAAAATATAAAACTGTTCCGAAAAATTCAAAAACAGTAAAAAAATGTTCAGAAAAAAAAAAAAAAAAGTTCTTTTCAGAACTACCTCCCCGTTATTAAAAAATTGGTACAATATTTGGAACTGTGCCAACCTCTATTTCTCTTAGTTCGCTTCCTAGTTCGCTCGCTGGTACGCGAACTGGAAGCGAACCAAAAACAGTAAGTATAAGGGAAGGAAACACACACTTATGTTAAAAGAAAGACAGCTATAGGGGAGTAAACTAGAGATACTATTACCCATAATCCACTACTGATGATGTCACATATTACATCATTCATGACATGCTCAGTGACATCATCAGCAGAGGATTGCGGGTTTTTTGGCAACATGCCTTATCCACGGTTTAATAACGCTGCCTTTTGCTTTATATAAGTTTTCAAATTGTATGAAATATATACCAATAGGTCTTTATGAACCTTTAGGTAGTGCTTTTGATCATGAGGTCTGGTCGCTTCCATACACATACAGATGTTTCAAAGATGATCAAGAAGTTTATCTGAATGGAGAGGAATGCACTGAGACGCCAGATCATTCACTAATGTGTAGGCACATACAGTTACACGATTCATGCAACAAACACCGACCAAATATGGCTTGCGTGTTGCAAGGCACGCCAGTTCCTGCTATCATCCCCACGTTCAAGTTGTTGGAAAATGGTAGTTATTTGATGCTCAATAATGAAGATTGTTCTGAGTTAATTAAAAAGTATTCCTTTTATCGTAACAGTAAGTGAACGGGTTATTTGCTGCAGAAATGTTCTATTTCCTCCCACACATGAACATAGGGAGTTTTCAATCTGGCCACAAATACCAACCTTGGGACACGTTTCAACGGCATGACAAGAATAAGAGCTCTTTTGTCTCAGAGAGAGGTGGCCTTGAGTTCGGCCCGTGAAACTTTCGTACTTCACATAGCGAACACCCGTACACAGGTTTGCCTTTCAATTTCAGCAACATGTTTCCGACTATCTTTAACGCATCCTCCACAAAATCCCTGGCACACTTTTTTAAAGTTGTTACCAGTGGTCTCGTGACTTCATTTGAGAAAATCTTTGGAGTCATCCCTGCTCCCTTTCATTCCATTTTCTCCACTCTGGTTCGTGGATTGCATTTTTACTTGCATTACCAGCGGACGCTCTTGTGCTTTTTTACATTTTTAAATATGGATGTCCCTCCTATGCAACCTCCGACCCTGCAGCTGCTGACACTGTTCCGCAATCGCATGCTAGAATATTATGGCACAATGCCGTTGGCGATATTAAGCACGGCATATGGATTATCTTTTCGGTTCTCCTACTTCACCTGTGTCCAGCCTGTATTTCACTGCCTGACCTGTGATTTCGATTGGGCCATTGATTTGTGTCTCTGCGGACCGGTTTCTCCTGACGTCGACTTTAATCAGCTGATGACTCCTATCATTACTCACGAGTTGATTTGTCCTGGCGAAAGGATTATGGCTGTGGCATTGATGCATGGACTACTTGGTCCCTGGAATTTACTGGCGGCAGCACAGTCTTTCTTGGAACACAGCTTTCTTGAAAACCCACCGAGCTGTCCTCTGATGGTGATAGAGGATCCGGTGCTGGGAGAGCACGTATGTTCTTTTCCGCTTTTAAATTGGATGGCTGAACTGTTTTCGGATGAAGACGGTGACTTCCTATTGGAGGCTGTTGCAGCTTATTTTGCATACACAGTTATGTCATAGACCTTTTTCATGTTTGATATGCTGAGTACTAGCATTTCATTGACAATTCATTGACTTATTTGTCAAGTTTTTATTATTTACCTTGCCTATTGGCTTAAGACTCGATAAAGTACTTGGCTGTTTTATTTTTCTTTAGCATTGAATTTTCCTAGTTTTTAATGCTTTACCTTGCGGACCGTCCACATATAAACTTGCAATCTGCTCTCATGAGATGGCACTTCTATTATCTTATTCAGTTCGTTTCCGGATCATGAGGAGGTGTCATCTAGGTCCTGGATATCTTTACACCGTGTTAAGTTAGCATGGGCTCATTACCGGTTTAAACGCCATTTTTCCTTTTTTGCAACTTCTGCACACGACACTTAGTTGTTGCTTTAGCTTTCCACCTAGTAGTTCATCGTGGTTTACATGAGAATAATATGTTATTGGTCTACTATCTGCTTTACTTGTTAAACTATATCTGTACAGCGAGTGCTAAAGTTTCAAGAACAACACGATACAGAATTGTTATGAGGTCTGATCTCCACGACTTCATACTCATAACATAAGTGCAACTTCTGCCAATTCTGGGCATGAGGCGGGTTTTATATTGCTTTGCCGAACACACATACACAACAGTTGATGCGGTTCACATGAAGAGAGAGCTGGTGTATGCTGATGTGATTCCTTCAAATCTAAGACACTAAAGTATGGACACGCCCTAAACCAACACAAAGAGACCTTCTTAGCAAATAATATAATATGTGTATTAGGGAGGGTGAGATATAAGCAGCCGCGGGCCGTGGAGGGAGTTACGATGGGGCAGGGAGGCGGGGAGGGGGAGAAGCAGGGTGGAGCCCTCTCTACCTTGCCCCTCCCCCTCCCCGCCTCCCTGCCCCACCGTAACTCCCTCCACGGCCCGCGGCTGCTTATAAGTGTTGCTAACTCTTATTCATTTACAGCATGTTAACATACTGTCACCATTCGCTTTTTATGTACTAGTAACTATGCTGGTAATTTTGCTACTGATAATATGTGTACTTGTATTCTCCACCCTGCTTCTCCCCCTCCCCGCCTCCCTGCCTCACCGTAACTCCCTCCACGGCCCGCGGCTGCTTATAAGTGTTGCTAACTCTTATTCATTTACAGCATGTTAACATACTATCACCATTCACTTTTTATGTACTAGTAACTATGCTGGTAATTTTGCTACTGATAATATGTGTACTTTTATTATCTAAGGTACTACGCCTGAGAAGACGGCATTAGTAAATAAACATTTCAAATACACATGTGTTCTTCTTAACTCCATGTTCTGGTTTCTAAGAAATATATAACGACCGACTGTTCATGAGTTCCACGTATCCTGAGGTACTATAAGTTCATATTCTGGATTGTCTAAACATTGAGAGTTTGTTATATCCAATGTGACACTGTACCTAGCTTGCTAAATAGTTTTTGATTACTAACGTGAGTTTTGGGACACCCTAATTCGCCGAGGTTCCAATCCTCTGTCCACAGTTCTGTGTGAGAACAGAAACCCTGCGACAGGGGCACCCCCGACCCTTGCTGGAGCTTCATCACACTTGCGATACAACTCCAGCAATGCGCCACCTTTACGGCACAGATACATCACGCATCTGTGCTGTTTTTGCCCCATGATGCGCCGCATTGTAAATGCAGCACACCATAGGTGACGGAACAGCGGCACAGAATGACTAACACATCCCTGGTGATGCGCCAGTCATCATAAATCTATCCCTATGCTTCTTATCTTGTTAGAGATGAACCGCCATATGTATCATAAAAGTTATTTGCATTTCCTAAATAGCGAACTTTAAGGAATAAATAGCGATTCTTTACCATTCCTAGTTTGCGATGAGCTATTTGCTAATTAGCCGAATGTAGCCCAATGAAGCCCAATGTAGCCCAATGTAGCCCAAAGATGGCCGCCAGACACACAAAAAAACAAATGTAGCCCAAATATCAGCCAGATGTAGCCCAACTATAGCCCAGTGACAGAATGACCAATCAGCTTCGCAAACCTCCGTTACGCGAAGCGGAGCGCTGTTACAGATATATATCTTTTTTTGAACGTTAATTTCTCAAAATCCACTGGAGCACATATATTGAGACCTAGCAAAGGCACATCGGGCTACCAGTCCCTAATATTTTGCCAAGTTTCGTGCAAATCCATTCAGCCGTTCAATTATTATTTTTATTTTTTTTTTTTGCCCCGCGGGGCCCTTTTAAAACCTCCACATCAAACCTAGGGGGTCAGCGAGGATCTACTATGCCCCCTTATAGTTATTTCCTCCTTTGTTTTGACCTCCTCTTGTCTCTCGATCCTACCGAGAGACAAGATGGCGGCCGCTACGGACTGTTTGGAATGTTGACAGACGCCGGAGAACCAATCAGCTTCGCTTCACAAAGCTCCGTTGCGCGAAAAGTCCGCGAACCAGAGCGCTAACCGGTCCGCTGTTACAGATATATATCTTTTTTTAAACGTTAATTTCTCAAAATCCACTGGAGCACATATATTGAGACCTACAAAAGGCACATCGGGCTACCAGTCCCTACAATTTTGCCAAGTTTCGTGCAAATCCATTCAGCCGTTCGGGCTAAAAGTGAGGCCAACCGCCCTATGGAAAACTCAATGTTAAAAACACGTTTGGGACCCCCCTTTTTTCTCGGCCCCCACTGGACGAACCCCCCCCAAATTTTCAAGGGCTGCTCAGAAACAAAATGTGCCATTTTCCTGAAAATTTCAGCCGATTCCGTCCACAAACGCCAAAGTTATTAGACATAGAATTTTCAAAAAACCCATAGAGAAAAAATCCTAACTATATATACCTACTGGCGACCGCCAGTAGGTAATATATATATATATATATATATATATTACCTACTGGCGGTCGCCAGTAGGTATATATAGTTAGGATTTTTTCCCTATGGGATTTTTGAAAATTCTATGTCTAATAACTTTGGCGTTTGTGGACGGAATTGGCTGAAATTTTCAGGAAAATGGAACATTTTGTTTCTGAGCAGCCCCTGAAAATTTGGGGGGGGGTTCGTCCAGGGGGGGCCGAGAAAAAAGGGGGGTCCCAAAACGTGTTTTTAACATTGAGTTTTCCATAGGGCGGTTAGCCTCACTTTTAGCCCGAACGGCTGAATGGATTTGCACGAAACTTGGCAAAATTGTAGGGACTGGTAGCCCGATGTGCCTTTTGTAGGTCTCAATATATGTGCTCCAGTGGATTTTGAGAAATTAACGTTTAAAAAAAGATATATATCTGTAAGCGCGGACCAGGCAGCGCCCCGGTTCGCGGACCTTAAGCGTATCGGAACTTCGCGTAGCGAAGCTGATTGGCTTTCCGGTGTCTGTCAACATTCTAAACAGTCCGGAGCGGCCGCCATCTTGTCTCTCGGTAGGATCGAGAGACAAGAGGAGGCCAAAACAAAGGGGGAAATAACTATAAGGGGGCATAGTAGATCCTCGCTGACCCCCTAGGTTTAATGTGGAGGTTTTAAAGGGGCCCCGCGAAGCAAAAAAAAAAAAAAATTTTTTTTGTTTTTTTTCGTGGTTAGCGCCCGGTACGCGAACCGGGAAGCGTTCTGGGGAGCGTACCACAATGAAAAATAAATGATAGACTTTTCAAATGCTGTATGTTAATTGATTGTTGGTTTTGTTGATTATTTTTTATTTTTTTTAATTTTTTAAGCTTTTTTTATTGTGTTTCATAATTTATTAAACTTTCTAACATTTCATTGTCAGAAATTTCATAATAATCATGGAATATAGATTGTAGTCTCTGAGGTTGTAAAATGTCCTCATTTGCAAGGAGGTTATCTACTGCTTGTACACATTGCAGTAGTTCTTGGTCCCAAGTTTCATCCATAAATTCAATCTCATTTGGATCAATGATTTCTGTGTTGGACTCTGGAAGGACAATTTCAAATGAAATGTTTTGTTCACTTTCCATTTTCCCTGAAATTTGCATAAAAAAAATATATATTAGTAGAGGTAGGGCACTGTTGGGATTAATTTTAGATAGGTAGTTTTTAACAGAGAATTTATCTTTGGGCAGTGTATAGTATCAGAGTGGAAGTAGGAATATAAAAAAGTGTATCTAAATTTATAAGTACTACAGAGGGATAGTATATAACTAACAGAAAAAGTTTGCCATATTAACTTAAAGTGCACAATATACTTCAGTTTTAAAAATAACAACTTACCTTTAAAAAGAAGTTGAAGTTATTAATGAAAATCCTATTGAAATGTACACCAGGAAGTAGTAGTCAAAATGGCTGTGTTTCCTTCTCTTCCTTTATATATATTCGGGTACATAACCAATCAAATGTCAGGTAAAAAAAGTAGAAAATGAAAGTAACATTTTAATTGGTTGTCAATTCCAACATTTCAGATGTGTTTTGTGAAGTAATTTACCTCACGGTATTTAGAGAGGTCTACAGGCTAAATGGCTAAATGGAATTCCAATCAAATTTGTGAAAATGGTAGGGATTGGTATGTAGTATGAGCTAATCTATATTTGGTGAAATTGTCTCAAGTGGCTTTTCTGTGAACTACTTTCCCACCTTTTTTGATGGTGCGCTTCCCAGGGAGCGACCCGGTACGCGAACCGTTGAGCGCCCCGGTTCGCGTACCTTAAGCGTTACGGGAGTCCACCATTTTGTGTTTCGGTCGAATTAAGATACAAGATGGAGGGCAAATAATGTTCAGAATGGGTAGAAGGGGGCACGGTAGACTTATCTTGACCCCCTAGGTTTTCTGAGGGTGGCTGAGGAGGTTTATATGTGCGAAAAAAAAACATTTTTAAAAAAAAAACATAGGTTATAGACCATATATAGTTAGGAATTAGCATTTACAAAACCTTGAAAATTCACTGAAAAAACCATAGGTTATAGACCATATATAGTTAGGAATTAGCATTTAAAAAACCTTATTTTACTCACACAAAACCATTGAAATTCCATATATAGTTAGTTGTACTAACTATATATCGCGCACCCGCAATCCACTGCTGATGATGTCACATATTACATCATTCATGACATGGTCAGTGACATCACTGATGACATCACTGATGACATCTCAAATGACATCACTGATGACATCACTGATGACATCTCAAATGACATCACTGATGACATCTCATTTGACATTACTGATGACATCACTGATGACATCATTCATGTGATAATACGATGAAGCTCTTCAGACTCTAATATAACCTTAGATACAGTAAGTGTAAACAGACACTCACAGACTGTCACTCATCCATAGAGTTACACACACACCTAGTCAGTCATGCAAAGAATCAATCACACATCCATTTTCTCAACTATACAGTTATACACACCTTACTTATTCAAACATATACTAACACATATTTACTCTCTTATACAATCCCTGATACAAGTTCACAATGATCCATACAGCCACTCACACATTCACTGGCTCTTATGCACAGTTATTTATATATGTCAACTCTCACATGTACTGTGTTTTACATATGTACTTACTTTTACATGTAGCACTGAGATATCCATTCACTCAGCAATACACTCATGCACACAGTCAACCGCCCATACAGCTGTTTCCACATGCACTTTTGAACCCATACATCTAGTGAATCAACTGCTCACACATCTATGCACAGAGTCATACACCTCCCAGCCACCCATACACACTCTCAGTCTCCCATACAAATACGTAGGCAACCAATCAATAACGCATATAGTTAATCATATAGCTAATGATCAACACATGCAGCAGTTTATAGAACAACAGACATAATGATGCACAAATTGAGACAGTTTAGTCACTAACCCATGCACTCAGTGAGACACATTTAACCACTCACTCATACAGTCAGTCATGCACCTACTAAATCCTTCATCCAGACATTTATACATCCACTCATTCTTCAATATGTAAGACATATTTTAACTTTACAGAAACATACAGTCACTGGATGTTGTCATCAGTGATGTCATCAGTGATGTCATTTGAGATGTCATCAGTGATGTCATCAGTGATGTCACTGACCATGTCATGAATGATGTAATATGTGACATCATCAGCAGTGGATTGCGGGTGCGCGATATATAGTTAGTACAACTAACTATATATGGAATTTCAATGGTTTTGTGTGAGTAAAATAAGGTTTTTTAAATGCTAATTCCTAACTATATATGGTCTATAACCTATGGTTTTTTCAGTGAATATATATATATATATATATTACCTACTGGCGGTCGCCAGTAGGTAGTTATAGTTAGAACCTAGTTTCCATAGGAAAAGCATTTTTTGATTTGCTAATAACTATGGCGTCATTTGATAAATCTTCACAATATTCTCCCCAAAAAAAAGTCTATCCAGGTCAGCTGCTATCCTGAAAGTTTGGGGGTGATTTGTCAAGCGGGGCCTGAGAAAAAAGGGGGGTCCCAAAACGTGTTTTTCCTTTGTTAATTTCCATAGGAAATTATGAGATGGGCTACAGCCCGAACTGCTGAACGGAATTACCCAAAATTTGGCAAAAAGGAGGAGCTTGATTCAGAAAGCGACCTTTTTTTTTTAAATGGTGTAAATCCATTACGTAGTTGTTGAGAAATGTAAAAAAAATAAGAGTTAAAACATCAATTTCCCATAGAAAACTTTGAGCAAGGCTACAGACGAAACTACTGAACGGAATTACCCCAAATTTGGCAAAAAGGTATTCTTGGATCAGAAAGCGACCTTTTTTTTAAATTGTATAAATCCATTCAGTAGTTGCTGAAAAACTCAAAAATTAAAATTCCGATTTTTGGGGAGAGCCTAACCCCTGAGCATGAGCTTGGCTCTAATTGGCTGTCAACACTCCAAACCAGGCAGTGTTGGCAGCCATCCTGTGACTCGGTAGAAGCGAGTCACCAGAAAACAGAGAAACAAAGATATAAAACAAGAGAATGGGGCAGGGTAGAAACACCCTGACCCCCTAAGCCTGTTCAGGGGGTCGCAGAAGGACACCCAGGGCCAAAAAAAGATAATTTTTTAAACAAATGTTGGCACAATATGCGCTGGGGTCGCGAATTCCACCAAAATTGTTTAAAAACAATGAGGCCCCCGGGTTGGCTAGGTCCCAGGGGCATTTCTTAAAAAATATTGGCCTGGATCCGCTGGGGTCCCCAAAGCTCCTGGAACCACCACCTCCCTGGGGCTTCACTCATGTTAGGAGGGGGGCTGCACGGGACCCTTCCTGGAGCCAGTGATGGCCCTGGGGACCACCACCCCAAAGGGCCGGCTCCTGTAGTGTCGGGACACTGCTGTTTGCTATGACAGGGCTGGAGCCCTGGGAAACCTGCTCTGGCTTCCAAATTTCAAAGCTGACTGCTTTTCCACACGGTGTGGTGCATGTCAGCAGCTCCCTGTGTGGAAAAGCAATGCCGGCTCCTGCAGGACGCGGGGAGCCAGTGGGACCGTGGGGGCATTGGGACTCCCCCCACGGTCCCCAACGTTGAGGCCAGGCCCCGGTGGATGGGGTCCTCAGGGCTGAAATTGGCCACTGGAGGGGGGCCGAAGCGGCCCTCTTCTCATTTTTAAAATTTTAATAATGAACATGTCGGTATGCTATGGTGGAAGGGGTCCCCGAAGCGAATGTATATTAGTGAAAGTGGACGTTTAAAACTTTTTTTTTAAATGGAGTCGCAGCTCTCAGCGCGGCCCCTCGTGGGAAAGCGATGGGTACGCAGCTCTCAGCGTGCACTCAAGTACTTCTTACGTCTTTCAAACACTGAGGGGTATATTCTCAAGTACACATCGACGAGTTACCAGCCCTTTATCACAACCGAAATGTTGGTACATTTAACGCACCATTCACAAGCTGGAGAAAACAGCCCATCTCACCAGTTTACCAGCGATAGCAGCCTCAAAAAGCATTGTCACGGATGAGCCCAGCAAATATTGCTAATGAGATGTAGAGTGGGGGTTCCCGTGCAAAAAGCAGCGAACACATCACTTCGCAAGTTTCTCAACCACCAGCAAGATCGTTGAAGAGAGTACAAAACAGGTGATAAGGTGCGTTAGTAGCAGGAAGTTTACACCTGCCCTGAGCTGGTGTAAAGTCAGACTACAACCTGCAACATGATAGGGAGCCCAGCCCAGAGCCACACCTGAACGACAACAGATGCAATGGAGCCAACGATCATGCATCTCGTACACCCAACACTGCTCTGACACCCCTGCCACCAGCCCCTTGTCCGCCATCCTCCCTCACCCCCACAAACAAATGTGACTGCAACCTTAGGAAATCTGGAACGTAACAAATTGGCTGATATCGCACAATTATAATTAGAAGATGCATGTGAGGTTGGACAAATAAAAATCACAGTCATGTATGGATTTACATATAAACATTTTATTTAAACAAAACAACAACAAATAAAACTATGTACAGCCATGGCGTGTCATCGCTGGGCCATTTGTGAATCACAGTCTGCAAGACAAAAAGCAAAATATGATTGTGCGTCATGCGTCCTTCAAAGGAGAGAGGGAGAGAAAGAGTGGGAGAGAGAAAGAAAGAAAGAGTAAGAAAGAGAGGAAGACAGAGAAGGAAAGAGTGTGAGAGAGAAAGAGAGAGAGAAAGAGAGAAAGTGTGAGATACAAGGAAGAGAGAGAGAAAGAGAGAAACAGTGTGAGAGAGAGGAAGAGAGAGAAAGAAAGAGTGAGACAGAGAGGAAGAGAGAGAGGAAGAAAAAGAATGAGAGAGAGAGGAAGAGACAGAGAAAGAGGGAAAGAGTGTGAGAGAGAAAGGAAGAGATAGAGAGTGAGAGAGAGAGAAAGAAAGAATGTGAGTGACAGAAAGGAAGAGATGGAGAGAGCGAGTGAGTGTTGACACTGTGGAGAGAATCCCCAAAGCTCACCTTTCTGCCACCGGTGTGTCTCCAACCATGTGCCGGGACATAGTGCAGCCCTCAAGTTTAGTCATCTGAAACATAGTATAGATTCAGTAATGGCAGAGTACATACAACTGCACACACCTAATTCTCTGTTTCACCCCTGCGCACCCAGGCTGCTGCACCCCATCGACTCCCGCTGCCCAGAGGTGTCTGCCCACCTCTGCGCACCCAGGCTGCTTTACCCCATCCACTCCCACTGCCCAGAGGTATCTGCCCACTGCTGTGCACCCAGGAAGCTGCACCCATCCACTCCCACTGCCCGGAGGTGACTGCCCATTCCTGCGCACCCAGGCTGCTGCACCTCATCCACTCCCACTGCCAGAGGTGTCTGCCCACTCCTGTTCGCCCAGGCTGAGAGGAAGAGAGAGAGAAAGAAAGAGTGAGAGGGAGAGGAAGAGGAAGACAGAGAAAGAGAGAAGGAGTGAGGGAGAGAGGAAGAAGGAGAGAGAAAGAGAGAAAGAGTGAGATACAAGGAAGAGAGAGAGAAAAAGTAAAACAGTGTGAGAGAGAGAAAGAGAGAGAGAGAAAGAGTGAGACAGAGACAACGAGATAGAGAAAAATAAAGAATAAGAGAAAGAGGAAGAGACAGAGAAAGAGTGTGAGAGGGAGAAAGGAAGAGATAGAGAGAAAGAGTATGAGTGACAGAAAGGAAGGGATGAGAGCGAGAGTGAGTGTTGACACTGTGGCGATATTCCTCAAAGCTCACCTTTCTGCCACCAGTGTGTCTCCAACCATGTGCCGGGACATAGTGCAGCCCTCAAGTTTAGTCATCTGAAACATAGTATAGAATCAGTAATGACAGAGTACATACAACTGCACACACCTAATTCTCTGTTTCGCTCCTGCACACTCAGGCTGCTGCACTCCATCGACACCCGCCGCCCAGAGGTGTCTGCCTGCCTCTTCGCACCCAGGCTGCTGTACCCCATCCACTCCCACTGCCCAAAGGTATCTGCCCACTGCTGTGCACCCAGGAAGCTGCACCCCATCCACTCCCACTGCCCGGAGGTAACTGTCCATTCCTGCGCACCCAGACTGCTGCACCTCATCCACTCCCACTGCCAGAGGTGTCTGCCCGCTCCTGTGCCCCCAGGCTGAGAGAAAGAGAGAGAGAAAGAAAGAAAGAGTGAGAGAGAGAGGAAGACAGAGAAAGAGAGAACGAGTGAGAGAGAGAGGAAGAAGGAGAGAGAAAGACAGAAAGAGTGAGATACAAGGAAGAGAGAGAGAAAAAGTAAAACAGTGTGAGAGAGAGGAAGAGAGAGAAACAAAGAGTGAGACAGAAACAAAGAGAGAGAGAAAGAGAAAGAATGAGAGAAAGAGGAAGAGACAGAGAAAGAGAGAAAGAGTGTGAGAGAGAGAAAGGAAGAAATAGAGACAAAGAGTATGAGTGACAGAAAGGAAGGGATGGTGAGCAAGAGTGAGTATTGACACTGTGGAGAAAAGTCTCACAGTTCACCTTTCTGCCACTGTTGTTTCTCCAACCACATGCCGGGATATAGTGCAGGCCTCAATTTTAGTCATCTGAAACATAGTATGGAATCGGTAATGGCAGAGTACATACAACTGTGCATGCCTAAATTGCTGTCCTGCCTTTGTGCATTCAGGCTGCTGCACCCCATCCACTTCCACTGCCCAGAAGTGTCTGCCCGCCGCTGCGCAACAAGCCTCTTTGCTCACCTTCCACTACTGGCGTGTGTCGAAGAGGGTCCACCACGTGCCAAAGCAATCTCCTCAGCCGTTGCGTACACGCGGTCGAGCTGAGCTCACAATTCAAAGTAGGTGTTGATTGCTAGGATGACCACGCATCATTGCAGGCTGCAGACGTGCTCAGCTCTGGTGGCACTAACTCAGTGGAACTGAAGTATTCGCCTCGTGGCGGGAAGTCCGTGTCGGGGGGAGGGGGTGGGTCGTCAATCTGTGAATCACAGCCTGCTAGACAAAAAGCAAGATAAACTTGTGCGACATGAGACCATCAAAGGAGAAAGAGAGAGAGAGAGAAAGACTGAGAGAGAGGAAGAGAGAGAGAAAGAAAGAAAGAAAGAAAGAGTGAGTGGAAGTCAGAGAGAAAGGGTTAGAGAAAGAGCAAGGGAGAGAGAAACAGTGAGAGAGAGGAAGAGAGAGAGTGGGAACGAGAGAAACCATGTGAGAAAGAGGAAGACAGAAACAGAGGAAGATTGAGAGAGAGAGAGAGAAAGAGAGAAAGAGAGAGAGAAAGAGTTAGAGAGAGAGAGGGAGAGAGAGAGAAAGAGAGAGAGAAACAGTGTGAGAGAGAGGAAGAGAGAGAGAGAAAGAATGTGATGGAGCGAAAGAAAGAGATGGAGAGGGCCAGTGAGTGGACAAAACCCTCACAGCTCACCTTTCCACCATTGGTGTGTCTCCAACCATGTGCTGGGACATAGTGGAGCCCTCAAGCTCACTCATCTGAAACATAGTACAGAATCAGTAATGGCAGAGTACATACAACTGTGCACGCCTAAATCGCTGTCCCGCCTCTGTGCATCCAGGCTACTACACCCCATCCACTTCCACTGCCCAGAGGTGTCTGCCCGCCACTGCGCACCCAGGCTGCTGCACCCCATCCACTTCCACTGCCCAGAGGTGTCTGCCCGCTGCTGCACACCCAGTCTGCTGCACCCCATCCACTCCCACTGCCTGGAGGTGACTGCCCACCGCTGCGCACCCAGGCTGTTGCACCACATCCACTCCCACTGTCCGGAGGTGACAGCCCACCGATGCACACCCAGGCTTCTACACCCCATCCACTTCCACAGCCCGGAGGTGACTGCCTGCCGCTGTGCAAACAAGGCTCTCTGCTCACCTTTCACAACCTGCGTGTAGAAAAGAGGGTCTACCACATGCCGCTGCAAGCCCCAAGCCAGGGGCCACCGGACAGGGCACCCTACATATCATGCAGCCCACTCTGCAGGTCACCAAGTCTTACATTTGGTGCTGCGTCTTAATTTTACCATGGCAGAGGACATACCAGTGCACCTGCTATCATCGCAGGTTGCACACCCGCTCAGCTCTTGTGGTGGAACTAACTCTGTGACAAGAGAAGCCACACCATGTGGCAGTAGGCCGCCGCTGTTCGATGGCTCAGGCCTACACTGCAGTCCAGCAGTGCACACAAAACTTGACCTGTCTGGACCGCCAAGATGGGGCATCATCGCAGGATGCACACCCACTCAGCACTTACAGTGCCCCTACCTCAATACGCCAAAAGTCACTGTCCCGTGGCGGTGTGCCTGTGCCGGCCGCAGTGCATCCGGTGCCACCAAGTCTGAAATGGAAATGGAGTGGAGCACGTGTGCTCGGTCCTTTTCATTTGCAGGGTCACGTGTCCTGTGATACCTGTGCTTGATGGGTGTGGTGTGGGTGTAAACCACCCATCAGGGAGTGGCTGTGGCGTACTGACAACTAGACCTGTGAGCAGCAGATCACTACAGTGAAAATCTGGGTCATGTAGTGTTGTTGTCCCTACCTGCATGCGTAAGCGGAGTGGCCTGACCTGGCATATGCCAGTCCTGCGTGAGGCTGTGAACAATGACTCCGGAACTCTGAGCGTCGTTCCGTCCTGGGCTGTATGAGGATTCAGCTGATACGGGTGTCCCTGTTGTAGTGCTGCCACCACCCAGGCAGCAAGCGCCAATGTGTCACCCTGTGACCCAAGACCCAAAACACAGCCAACATGGAAGGTAGGGGGAATCACTGACCCTACATTCATCCATACTTACACACATGAAAGATCATGCACATGACACATCTGTGTGGATATGAATGTTTATTGCACATTCAGTGGAGTGTTGCAGCTGTAGCAATACAGGGCCAAGCAAATTTCCATTTTTGGCACATGAAGGGCAGCCAATTAGAGCCAACCTTGTGCTAGGGGGGTTAGGCTCCACCAACGTATGTGCTTATCCAATCACTCTGCCAATTCTGAAGCACTTATAAATACAATATACACTCTCCTTGCAGTACTCTACCTATGTACTTTTACAATAACCTATACAAAGTTACATAACCAAAGTTTTCCCGACTGCCAGAGGTAACATGGTTGCGAGCGCTGTGCACAGCAGAATGTAATGTGGTAGGGCCCAGGGGCAGCATCATGCATACACAATGAACACACGGACACAGTTAGATAGATCGTGGAACTGGGTACGGGCATGTGAGCTCGGCCTCTTTTTATTACCAGGGTCACATGTCTGTGCTGGATACGTGTGAGTTGAGTGTAAGCCAGGACTCAGGGAATGGCTGGTGCTGGCAACAAGTACAACAGTAATCATCGGATCACACACAGAGATTCAATCATAAAGGGTCCATGACTTGTGCTGCACTAAGTTAGGGGCACCAGATGTGAAATAATACACAAAAGATTCTATAATAAAGGGTCAATGAGTTGTGGTGCACTGAGATAGGGGCATCAGAAGCATTCCGCTTGTGCACAGCTAGCGATGATGCGTGGTCCGGAAGGGCTGCAGTGGTAGCAATGTCTGTTGCCAACTGGACTGCGTCATCTGCAATCGCAACTCAATCTGAATTGTGAGCCCTGCAGTCGAGGAATGCTTTTTCTCAATTCCTCTTGAGAAAATCCGAGGACATAGAGTACAATTCTGTCTGCAAGTAATAAATCAAGACTGAATTCAAATTGTGAGCTCTGCTGACCACAGTGTACGTAACAAAAGATGAAATATTTATGGAATACATTGTTGAAATGAGTAGATTTAGGGGGCATTACAGTTAGTTGCCTACTGGACTCTGAAATTAATGAATCAAGACTGAATTTGAATTGTGAGCCCTGCTGACCACAGTGTAGGAGGGAGGCAGCGGTCAGTAAATGCCCACAGCCACGTGGTTATGACTTTAGCTGCACAGATTGGGAGCATTTGGTTCTCTTAACCGATTATAGTCTCTTACACAATTTGCATCAGTACTAATCTTGAATTGTGAGCCCTGCTGACTTCAGTGTAGACAAGAGGCAAGAAGGGCCCACAGCCATGTGGCGTTGACTTGAGCTGTACAGAGTTAGTGGTAGGTGTGGCGCGTGTGTGCAGCCAGTGATGATGCGTAGTGTGGGCGGGCCGCACTGGGAGAAATGTTTTTTTGTCTAATGAATTCTGCCCTAATAAGGGTACATTGCAATGACTCATGGTGCACTGATTTAGTGTCACCTGAAGCACTCAGCAGGTGCGCACCCTGCAATGATACATGGTCTGGGCGGGCTGCACTGGTAGCAATGGCTTTTGTCTAATGAATTCTGCCTTATTAAGGGTACTTTTTTCTCAACATTCTCCCAGTACTCCTCCAGTTGGAGTAAGTCTTTGAATGTCTACGGTTTTTCGACCACCTGGTTTTGTGCGACGATTTGGGATGCACTGTTTCCAGATTTACTCCAAATAGCCTTACTTTTTAACGTCTGTTCCTCTATTGGGGTTGTGGGCGGCCGCCATTATTGGCCGCTGAGCTCACGTTTCCTTATTTTATTTTTTCAACAGGCTGTCGATTTGCTACATTTGTGCTTGTGTACTTCTTTTATATCATCAGCTGGGTCCACCTCTTTCATCTGTGTTTTTTCCTGAGGAGTGAATTCTGCGCACGTTTTTGGATCACCTGGTTTTGTGCAGCGACTTGGGCATCACTGTTTCCAGTTTTACTCCAAATAGCCTTACTTTTTGCTGTCTGTTCTTCTATTGGGGATGTGGGCGGCCGTCATTATTGGCCGCTGAGCTCCCGTTTCCGTATTTTAATTCTACAACAGGCTGTAGTATTACTATCTTTGTGCTTGAGTTCTCCTTTGCTACCATCAGCTGGGACCCACTCTCTCATCAGTGTTTTTTTCTTGAGGAATAAATTCTGCGCTCATTCCGAGATATATTATTCTCATTACTACAATGGCTAACAACTCACATTCTGCCAGGTCCTCTATCACGGGCACGAAACAAAAGAGGCACAAAAATGATCCACCGTCTCCCATTCATTCTTCACAAAATCCCGTTCTGGATTCTATATTGGATGAGGTGCGGGGCCTTCAACCCTTCATGACTGCAACAAATAAAAAATTGAAAAAAATAGAAGATAGATTGCTATGGAAGGCAAAGTATTGGATCTGGAACAACGTGTCAGCGACTTACAGGATATCTCTACTAAGATTCCAACACTTGAACAGGAAATTCATGAGCTGAAAATCTACACTGAGGACTTAGAAAATCGTAATCGTCGAAATAACCTAGGCCTATATGGTCTTCCGGAAATTGTTGAAGGTTCCAATATGGCCTTGTTTCTTCAGAAATTTCTCCCTGAGCTTCTCAATCTTCCATCTTCAGAATCTCCCCTCAACATACAAAGAGCTTACCGTTTGGGTCGCCTCACTTCCAATCCTGCTAAACCACGTGGCATCATTATGCTCTTTTTGGAATTTACTGAACTTATGACTGTTTTAAATGCTGTTAAACTCAAACATCGTCTCATTTGGTCTGGTCACAACATCTTCATCTCCCCAGACATCACTAATGCAACTAATGCACGCCGGAAATAGTTCCTTGCTCTACGTCCCCAAATGAGACATCTCAATATTCAATATGGCATTCTTCATCCATGCCTCTGCAAGATCACTCATGATGGGCGTTCACGATCTTTTGATGATCCTGGAAAACTTAAACTCTTTCTTCTGTCCTTTTCTTCCAACGGAATGGACACTAACATCTGATTTTCTGTTTTGTTTTTATCTCTTTGTCTATCTCTAATTGACATCCGGAATACATCTCTAAACTAATTTGTTTTATTCTTCTGCACTATAGTTAGTGTTTATCATATTCGATTTTGTTCCTTTCTTTTTCCTTTTTCTTGTTTTTATTCTCTATACTATGTCCCTTATTATGGTTCTTATTTTCTATATCTTTTATATGTCTTTATGAGGTCCGCCTTGCCTCGCGTCACTATGCTCCTTCTTCATTGTTTTCTTCTTTTCTTACGGATCTGGCTGTTCTGCTTTGATCTGTTTGTTTGTTCTTTTCTTACTCTATCCATTTTTTCTTCTCTCTTTCTTTTTTGCTCTTTCTTTTAACTTATGCTTTTTGTTTCAATTTATTTCTATTTGTTCTCCATTGTTCTTTGTTATTGATTCAGGGTTAATGTATTTTAATATTGTGGGTTCTTTTGTTGTACTTTCTTTATGTAATTTTTTCTTATGGTGTGTTCTTTTTTGTAGTTATGTCCTCGAAGTGTATCTACTCCACGTGTGCTCTACCCCTCCACCCCTCCATTATGTGTAACTTTGTCACGTGGAACGTCCGGGGTCTTGGGAATCCAGGCAAAAGGTATTGTCTCACTTATCTAAACTCAATTCTCAGATTTCTTTTCTTCAAGAAACCCATTGTACTGATGTGGAGTCGTTAAAATTGAAAAGACAATGGGTGGGTCAAGTTGTCTTCACTCCTGCATCCAACAAAAACGGGGGTGTTGCTATATTGTTTCATAAATCTTTATCAGTACAAATTGTACAAATTGTATCCACTCAAAATGATGATGATGGATGATGGGTAATGGCTAAGATTGTGGTGCAAAACAAAACGTTAGTTTTGTTGAATATCTATGGTCCTGTTAAACCAGATCCCAAATTTTGAAATGATATTAAAATTCTTCTTTCCTCAATTGATTGCCCTAATATTATTGTCGCTGGCGACTTTAACCAATGGTTAGACCCTTTTTGTGATAGATTGTCCAAATGTAAATTTCAACCTGATAAATCTCATAAATCTTTTCAGTCGGCCATTGCCTCTCGTCCATTGTATGATGTTTGGAAAACTTGTAATCCTGATTTACTTGAATTCACTTTTTTTTCCAATATGCATCATACTCGTTCTAGGATTGATTATATTTTGGTTAGTAAATCCCTCCTCCCTTTTATTCAAAAATCTGAAATTTGATCCATTTTTATATCCTACCATGTCCCTGTTTATGCTGTTTTAGACCTTTCACTTACTTCCTCTAAATTTAGCCGTTGGAAACTTAACACTTTTTTATTATCTGACACGGTTTTTTATCAAAGAAGTAACCACTTTTATTAATGAATTCTTTAGTTTCAATAACCCACTAGATACTTCTGTTCCTAATAATTGGGCTGCTTTTAAGGCTGCTTTCCGTGCCTTCACCATTTCTTATGTATCAAAAAAGAAGAAGGCCTCAAGAAAAAAATATGAGGATCAACTACCAAAAATTAAGGGATTAGAGCATAAGTATTTTACCTTTCGCTCCTCTAATGCCCTTCATGATTTACTTGCAGCAAAAACTGAACTTAATAAATTAGCAACGATTGCAGCATGTAAAATTCTGCTTAAAATTAAATCTAAATATCATGGAGGTTAGAATAAAGCGGGTAAGAATATTGGCCCTATTCTTAATGAATCTACTAAAAAACTAGTCTCATCAGATGAAGACATTGCTGATGTCTTTCATGAATATTATCAATCTCTTTACTCTGATGATACATTTCCCACCACTCAAATTTTAAGCACCTTTTTTCAGGTCTCCCTCGCCCACCATCTCTTCCTGATGAATTTGACGCATTAGAGAAAGGTATTACTCTACAGGAAGTAACCAATGCTATCCAACCTCTGAAAAAATCAAAGGCACCAGGCCCTGATGGGTTACCTGTAGAGTTTTACTGTACATTCATCTCAATTTTTGCCCCCAAGCTCCTACAACTTTTTAACTCCTTTATTGCTGACGCTAGAGCTTCTGGGTCTTTTATGGATGCCTTAATTGTTATAATACCTAAACCTGATAAGGACCACTCTTACTGTAAACATTACCGTCCTATATCGTTAATTAATTATGACTGCAAAATTTTTGCCAAGATTCTCGCGTCCCGACTTGACAGCATCATTCCTTTTTTTATCAAAACTGATCAAGTTGGATTTGTGTAAGGTAGATTAACATCTGAAAATGCGCGGATGTTTACTAATATCATTTCATATGGCAAAAAATATAAGTTTCTCCTTGCAGCCCTATCTTAGATGCTGAAAAGGCATTTGATCGTATTAATTGGCAATTCATGTTTCAAACTCTCCAATGGTTTGGTTTTGTACCCTCTTTTATCTCTTATATCAGACAGTATATTCTTGTCCTCGAGTCAGTATTTTTGTTAATAATAATTTCTTCAAATTTTTTTCTTTATCCAGAGGCACAAGGCAGGGTTGCCCTCTTTCTCCTTTATTATTTATCCTATGCCTTGAACCATTTTTTAAACGTATTCGTACTAACTCTCAGATTACTGGCTTCACACCTAATTCCGTTGAAAGTAAAATATCTGCTTATGCAGACAATATTCTGATTTATATGCTTAACCCTGTTGAATCCCTTCCACATTTTATGAATGAAGTTTGACTATATTGCTCTAATTCTGGTTATAAACTCAATCTATCCAAAACAGAAGTTTTACCCTTAAATTCTATCTGCTATCAATTCATGTTTAATGATACTAATTGTGCTTGGTGTCCCTCCAAAATTAAATACCTTGGCATCTGGTTTTCATCAACCTTAAATGTTACCATCAAATTCACATTTAATACATAAATAAATAAGCTCCAATCACTCCTCCTTATATAGTCTCCCCTGCATCTTTCCTGGTGGGGTAGATTGGACACTATCAAAATGATGATTGTTGCTCTCGTGCTGTACGCAATGTCTATGCTTCCTATCAAAATCTCTAATGTATATTTTTCTCGAATAAACTCCATGTGTATAAAATTTATGTGGAACAATAAACACCTGCGTATTGCTTTAAACAAACTTATTCGACCCAAAGATGAAGGTGGGGTTTGTTTCCCTAACTTTAAAGCCTATCACTCAGCTTTTTTCATTAAACAATCATTTTCATTAGCTTTTGATTTTCTGGATGTTCCTGTCCCCAGATGGATCCTTTTTGAACGTTACTTATTAAAAGATTTTTCTTTTCAACATGTTATTCTTCTGTCAAATTGCACCTTTTTGTCCAAAAATCCTGTTTTGAAATACTCCAAAACTTTACTCTACTATGTATTTTCTAAGGATTTTACTCCACTTCAATGTTTTGTCCTCTACTGTATGGTATAATAAATGTCTTAAATATAAAGGCAAATCCTTTTACTACAAATATTGGAAGGAAAATTCTATCACTTTTGTTTATCAATTTCTCCATAATTATTCTATTGTCCCTTTTCATGAATTACAATAGCGGTAATAGTTGCCTGACTCCCTTCTCAATGAATACAATATCATTGCTAATGCCATACAATCTCATCTAACTACATTTTCCCTTCCTTCTAACACACCATCATTGTCCCCTTCTACTCCTCTATATCTTTTATTTTCCATCCACAGACCTAAAGCCGCTCTTGTATATAAGTTATTGTTATCAAATGTTACTGATCGATTTAAGTCCCATATTGAGATTGCATGGGAAACTGATCTGTCCGTTTCTCTTCCTGTTATAACCTGGGATAAACTGTGGTCCAAGGTATTCAAAGTTTCTGCTGCTGCTCGTATAACTCAATCTTTGAATTTTATTTATCATAGAGCTATTATTACTCCTGTTAGCATTTGTAAGTTTTCACCAACCTCCTCTCCATTATGTTGGTCATGTTCTAGTGAAATGGGCATGTTAAAACATCTACTTTATGAGTGTTCTTCTGTTTTATCCTTTTGGAATTCAGTTTGGAATATTTACATGTCAATATTTAACTTCAATGCTACTTTATCACTATTGCATGTTTTTTTAGGATCCTTATCTCCTGATGTGGATATTGTATCTTCTGTTTCTGGACAATTTAATATTTTTATTGCTTTAGCTTTCAAGGTGATTTTATCATCCTGGAAAGATAATTCCAAATTATCGTTACTGACGTTTCCTCTTCTTCTGTTTCTCACAAAATCAAATCCGATCTTCTCTGGCTTCCTTTTACTACTTACCTTTCTTCTCACTTCCCTATACATTAATTATTTTTCTTTCTTTTTCTATAATATTCTCCTATGTCATTTTGGTTTGTTCTTTCTTTTCTTTCTTTCCTCCTCATTTCTTTTCTTCCTCTCTTTCTCTTTCTCTTTCCTGCTATCCTTTCTCATTTATATCTTTTAATCACAATATTTCTATTTTACCATATGTTATTTGCCTGATTGTTTATTCTAATTATGTTAAATATGTTTTATTATGGCCTTTACCCCTCTTTTATTCTTATTTATTTCCATTTTGTCTGTTATCTGCAAAATCTTAATAAAACATTTCTTAAACAAAACAAATAAAAAAGAAGGACTCATAAAAAGGCTTCATATAGATAAAACAACGCTTCTTGACAAATGTGCAAAAAAGTGCAAAAGTGCTATCATATCAAATGAATATAAAACCCCAAATGAACACCAATAAAGCAAACATAAATATATAGTTATGTATTGATATATATTGATATATCATTTTAAATGACATTTTTTTTATTTTTCTTATTTAGGAGAGACCTCCCCTCAACACCCCCCATTTTTTATGTTTTCCTCTGTTATGCCCCCCTCCAACTTCCTGAAATGCCACAAAAGAATTAAACAAAGCCAAATAGCACTTGCATACCCGAGAGCTATTTGGATTTGTCAATGCTTTTTTATCTATTCTGCATAGCAGTACGGATTGCTATGCAACATGGCTTAAAGAGGAATAAAATCGATATGGCGCGGTCAATGCTAGCTGCGTCAAATAACTTTTTTTTCCCTTTACTTTAAGCCTATGCTGCTGTGCATCATATCTAATAAAACATTGACAAAGCCAATAGAACTTGCCTAGACAAACCTATTGCTTTGCCGATGCTTGTTACTGTAGCCATGCAAGTGCCTTCAAGTTTGGAATGGGCAGCAAGTGGTCTCGACCAGAGAATGAGACAGGTAAAAAAGTATCCCACATTTAAAAATGAAGGGCAGCTTTGAATATGTAATGACATACTGTTTCGGTTTTGTAGGTATGGGACACTTCATGTATTTATGTTTAATGCAGGCAGTGCTTGTGATGATCTCAGGGAAATCAACAATAAAAACTGGTCCACCAACCCATAAAATAGGCCAAAAACAACTGTAAGACCAGCTTGATGGCTCCATAGACCAGTGAACCTGTGTCTCTCCTGCAGCCTGTTGACATGTTAATGCACTTAACAGCTCGTCAAGTCTTTTCAAGCAAAATGGCTTATAAAGGTGTTAAATGCATTAGAATATTTTCTTAAAGAGCTGGCTCATCACATTGCCACCCTGAGGGGCCGTATCAGAATACTGAGGGGACCCCAGAAGGATCTCGTTTCAACTAGATTCCTTCCCCTTTTGCAGCGTGCACTTGAAGAGAAAATCTCCTTCCACGCTGCTACATTCTTTTTAAATGAGCAGCTGAAGAAGTCTTTCTCTCCGAGCGGTGATCTACTGTACGCTCCTGCAGAGGTGCTTGGCGCTGCGAAAGTGTAATGTGTGCACATTACCAGGAACATAATTCACCAATACTGCATCCCAATCACTAAAATGGCGGATGCCTAACCTCAAATATATGACATTCGGAACCTACCGCCACTGGCGGAAGTTGACCGCGTGGTGGGGGGTGTCATCCATGGCAGACACAGGCAGATGCTAAGGTTGGTGATTGTCTCAGTTGTGGCCCAATGGCTGTGTTCATCTACACTGATGACACCGTCAGTGGTGTATATGTACACCGTGGTTTGAAAAACAACTCAGTGTGATTTCAAGTCCCAGAGTGAATTCAGATTACTGTTGTAACATTATGTGGTCTCTACATAGGAAAATCATGTAATGGATTGTGTAACACTCTACTTTGTGTACTTGTCATCACCATTGTGATGTGTGATGTGTGATAAGCCCTATAACAGGCTTGTATTGCATACACCCATCTATGAATTCATACATTTGATGGTACCTCTGTTATTTTTGCTAATCAGATCTTGGCAAATTTGCAAATAAAAGTATAGGCTTTACAGCATGAGCTGTGTATGTATACTATATGAAGTAGTTGAGGATGATGTTAGATATGTGTGTAGTCCCACATATCATTCATCGCACATCAGACCTCGCCAAACTGTTGGCTGGGAGTTAGTTATACCTCACAGTCTCCTTCAGAGTGCCACACAACCTTGAGGTCATGTATTGGGTGGCCACAAGATGTACATTTATGTATTGAAGTGGTGGAAATGTGTTGTTCATGCAGGATCAGTTTGCTGAGCCTGCAGAGAGCAAGGTCTGACAATGAGTTGAGCCAGTCTGGGGAATGGTCCAAGCTGGGGCAGAGATACTGTGTCAATGCAACTGATGCACAGTAATCTCATTGTAGACCTGCAATTAAAAAGCACAACAGTGAAACCTCTACCGAGACTTGCACCTATCCCGAAGGTTTTTATATTGAAGGAAATATCCTAAGTATGTCTATGTGCACATACTTCAAGCACTGTCAAGGTGTGGTCCTAACCGGACTATGCAATTTTGAAACAAGAATCAACAGGTGCACACATACATGCTGAAATATTAAACAGTAGTAAAAAAGAAATCAAATTCAATTTCAGAGATGTTTTTTCCAAATCTTTTTTATTCACAAGTGGGTCAGACGTGACATGCGTTATGTTGTGAAAACAGCCAACGCGTCTCGTCCAGTACAATGGACTTCTTCAGGGCATGCGCAAATTATTCATACATGTGGTAACAAAGCTACCCATATATCCATCACAAATTGTTGAGAAAAACCATGTTGGTTCCAGTAAGTAGAATACAAGTCCAACAAGCATTTGCAATGTTTGAAAGTTTTGAGCTATTGGTATTGTAAATGACAAATATTTTATTAATGTGTTGGTTTTGAAAATAGTGAAATTAATAGCTTTGTCATTTACAATGCCAATAGTTATAACTTTTGCAAATGTGACACCTATAGCATTTGTAATGCAATATGTGTTGTATTTACGTGACTTAGATGTATTGATATTACAAATAACAATGGCTTAATTTTTTAAAATAATTAATACTTAAATAAAAGTTATTGTAATTTATAATGGCAATGGCTTAAACTTTTGTAAATAACTTTTGTGAAGATTATGTTCAGTGTATTTTATTGTGACGAAAATCCAAGAACAGAAGTGAAATATTAACATTTGTAATAAAGCTTGAAACATTGAGAGAACATATTTGAACCACTTGTTGTTGAATGGTTGCACAGATTGATGCTGTGGTGGTGCTGAGTGAGGCTGTGGCGTTCAGTGATGCTGTGGTGCGCATAGTGATGTTGTGGTGCCCCTGAGTGATGCTGTGGTGGTGCTGAGTGTTGCGGTGGTGATGCGATAGATAGATAGAGTGAGTGCGATAGATAGAGGGAGGGCAATAGATAGATATAGGGAGGGCGATAGATAGATATAGGGAGGGCGATAGATAGATAGAGGGAGGGCGATAGATAGAGGGAGGGCGATAGATAGAGGGAGGGCGATAGATAGAGGGAGGGCGAAAGATAGATAGAGGGAGGGCGATAGATAGAGGGAGGGTGATAGATAGAGGGAGAGCGATAGATAGAGTGAGGGCAATAGAGTGAGGGCGATAGATAGAGTAGATAGAGGGAGGGCGATAGAGTGAGGGCGAAAGATAGAGTGAGGGCGATAGATACAGGGAGGGTGATAGATAGAGGGAGGGCGATAGATAGAGCGATAGAGTGAGGGTGATAGATAGATAGATCGATAGAGTGAGGGCGATAGATGGATAGATAGAGTGAGGGCGATCGAAAGATAGATAGAGATAGATAGAGTGATGGCGATAGAGTCAGCGCGATAGACAGACAGATAGAGTGAGGGCGATAGATAGAGTGAGGGCGATGGCGATAGATAAATAGAGTGAGGGCGATAGAGTGAAGGCGATAGATAGAGTGTGGGCGATAGATAGATATATTGATAGAGAGGGGCGATAGATAGAGTGAGGGCGCTAGATAGACAGATAGAGTGTTGTGTGTGGGGTTGTATGTGTGGGGGGGTTGTGTGTGTGGGGTGTTGTGTGTGGGGGGGTTGCTTGTGTGGGGTTCTGTGTGTGGGGGGGGTTGTGTGTGTGGAGTTGTGTGTGGGGTTGTGTGTGTGGGGGGTTGTGTGTTTGGGTGTGTGTGGGGGGTTGTGTGTGTGGGTGTGTGTGTGGGTATGTGGGGGGGTTGTGTGTGTGGTGTGTGTGTGTTGGGTGTGTGTGGGGTTTGTGTGTGTGTGGGGTGTGTGTGTGTGGGGTGGTTGTATGTGTGGGGGTTGTGTGTGTGGGGTTGTGTTTTTGGGTTGTGTGTGTGGGGTTGTGTGTGTGTGGGGTTGTGTGTGTGCGTGTGTGGGGGGGTGTGGGGGTTTTGTGTGTGGGGGGTCTGTGTGTGGGGTTGTGTGTGTGTGTGTGTAGGGTTGTGTGTGGGGGGGTCTGGGTGTGTGTGGCAATATTCCAACTTAAACAAGTGTCCTTCCAACTTAAAGTTGTGTATTAACGATTAGCCCAACTTATAAATTACGTAATTACTTTATTACCTAAAATCTATTTGACTTTATGTACCTTAATTTAAGGAGTAATTTGTGCCTAATGGAAACATTTTACAGGGTGTGCTCTGAAAAGTGAACATTGAGTCGGCGGGCAAAAAATTAATATGGTTCTTGCTTCAGACACGAGGCATCAGCTTTCTGAGCAGTAGATGTCTGGCGGTATCTGCCAAGCACTCAACTAGATGCAGATAGGACTAGTTACGTATCGACCCCCTAGCTAGTAAATGGAGTATTAGTAAAAGGTGTAATGCACAGCTTAGATATAAGACGTGCCGTGGGAATATATACATTGCTTTGACCTTTACGCGCAAAATAAAGGCAAGCTTGGGGAGAATGAAGAGCTGTCAACGGGCTATTGTAAAAATATAATTCAAACAGAACGCCCCCCCACCCCCATTTTCTAATTTCTGTGCTACATTAAATATTTGGTGTTCTTGTTACTTAACTGACCTTTTTCATCGCTGGCCTTATTAATGGGGAGTCTTCTCTGGTTAAGATGGCAGGTATCAAGTCAATAAGTGCCCACAGATCTTGCTTGTAAACGCGCTATAGAACTTCACTGTATTACTGCAACTGTTTTGCTCGCTGCTAGGTGTATTTTCCTAAGTCTTGCAATCGCATTGTAAATTCACAAGCATGCTTTTTAGAACTGTGTCAACGATTGCAAAGGTTGATTAAGTGCATAGGCACGCTAGTGGAGATTTGATGTGAAAGCGCCAATATGTGTATAGGCGATGGAGCTTTAATTCCATACGTATTCCAACTACATGGGAAAGATGCTTGCTTGTATCGTGGCAAGCAAGCAGTGCTGTGGGAAGGGTTGCAAAGAGGGAGAAACGACCTGGGAGGAAGGGGGGGGAGGTCAAGCCTTGTTGTGGGAGGGGGTTGCGGTGGAAGAAAGCAACAATGAAGGAGTTTAAGTCAGGGAAAAAGGTCGACCCAGTGATTTAAATTTAGACGGGGCAAATGGTACATGACATCACTCGCTATCACCCGTGGTTTTTAGGTGAACCGGCGCCCATGATTACAAATGAAAACAAGTTATGAGTACTTTCACTTCATAGCTGCCAAGGTTTCAGATTGCTATGTGTGACATTTTAATAATGTTAGTGAAATTAGGAGTGACATTTCAGTGACTATGAGTGACACTTTCTCGCGAGCAATATCAAGCAATGAAGGAAGATGAGTGAAACATAAATATAATAAATTACACCTATATGAGCAACGAAAAACTCTTTAAACTGCTGCAAAGCACCAGAAAATGGAAAGGTACTAACCTAGTGCCTTTCTAATCTGATCGTACTGTTACTGTTAGGGGTGAGGGCAAGCCTCAGGAGAGGCTGGCTATGGCACATGATAGCCTAGGTCACAGCCCGGCCGCAGCGTCCAGCCGGCTGAACAATTTTTCAAAAAGACACTGAGAGCTATAGTATAGTATAGGATATATATAAAAATCAATAGATGAACGGCCGACCACCCCGAGGTCTGCCGTGTCGCCCTCTAGAACATGCGTCAGCTGGGCACTGGCGTCATGATGACTCTGTAACACAAGCAAATAATTGTCACAGTTCACTTTAATAATAATAATAATAATATCAGCTCCGTCATACACTTACTTACGATTCCCGATGCAGATGATAGCACAGGTTCCAACTGAGCAGGACTGCTGGTGTCAAGCCGGATAGGCTGGGATCGGGCCCTCCCGCTCGCTGTGTGATGACTTATGTGATACCACCGGGCCGAGGTGGCCCATCATACTTCCGAAGAGCAGCGGAGCTTTGTGTACCCACTCTGTTGAGTGACTGGCCTCCCTGAGTGACTCCGAATGAGACTTCCGATCTGGGCCGATTCGCGGGGGCAGGAATCCCAACCAGACTGGATTCCATTCTTCACCGCCGGCATGGGCAGCCGTGAGTCCTACTCTCCACCTGACTTGCCCTGCAACAGCCCAGCAAAAAGACTGCAAGACAGTCAGTCGGCGCCGCTGTCAGCAGCACTACATACAGTTAACCTGCACCAGACAAAAACCTGGCTCCCCGCTGCGTCTCGAGCCTCAGCAGCGAGGTCGGAGGAGCTGCTGCGGCCCTCTTCTTAATCCCCAAAAGTGTACATGAACCTGATGCAAGTTCACAAGAAGGCCGATAGGGTCGGGTCTGTCGTGGGATCACACACTGCAGGGCAGCCGATCTACAGCACTCTCGCTAGGCCCGGCCAAGCTCTCGGCTCAGAAATAAGTATTCACCGGCACTAGTTCAGCCATAAAATGTATTCTGCCCCACAGCGCGGGCGGCCCGGCAGTACAGCAGGTGCAATCAGCGGTGCAGGGAAGCAGCTGAGCCCCCATGATTCCGGCGCTAACCATTGAGTGCAGCCTGCCACCACCTCCATAATTTCATTTAAAAATGTAACTCCCGGCGCGCCCTATCAGCAGGACGTGACGTCGCATCCCCACATGGCGCCACAGCCAAGTTGCCACAAAACATTAACTGCGGCAGCCAGGCGGCGGGCAGTAGCACTGAGAGCAGTGCACGTCGGATCATTAACTGAGCCTGCCTGGTTTACTGGGTGCAGGCGGCCGCAACCGATCATGCGGCCTGACCCCCTGCGGCCGGCCCGGCCTGCCATGAGAGGCTGTGAGTACTTGTACCCAGTGAAATAGAAAAAAGAAATCACCGCCGCAGCCCTGCTCCGTGAAAACCGGAAGTCAGGCACTTTTAACCGAGACGGGGCGGTGCCTGCAATCCGGCAGGAAGTCCCGCCCACCCACCGCCGCCGAGGAAGCAGTAAAGCCGGCCGACTGATGGCCTCTCCGCAGCCCGGGGCACGCCGAAAGAGCCCGGTAAGTGGGATTGGGAGGGTGGGGGGTGTACGCTCGTGTGTCTGTGTGTGTGTTCGAATGTGTCTGTGTGTGTGCGCGTGGGTCTGCGTGTGTGTATGCAGTGTGTGTGTGCCTGTGTATGCGTGTGGCTGTGCGCATGCGTGAGTGTGTTTGCGCAAGGGAATGAGGCAGGAGAGGGGCACGGCGCCGTGCACGTTCACGAGGTAAAATCTGAGCAAATCTGCGCTCGTGCACCCTCTCCTGTCCACATTCCCAAATACGGGTGACATTAGTTGTCGAAGCACTGCAATCAATGCTTACGCATTGAATGCAGGTCGTGCTTCGACCTAAAAATTGAGAGGATATATTCCAAATAGTAGCATAATTATGATGAGATTCATCCGTTAGAGTCAACTATATAGGTAAGTCCCAAATAAGGAAACCAAGGGCAAATAACCGCTCAAAGCGGCACCATGATAAGCAGCGGTGTAACAGCGGTTCTTCTCCTGTATCCTCACACGATTCGAATGAGGTCGATCTGCTGATCCTTGGATGTTTCCAAAATGAGTTTTCTGAACCAATATTAGCCTGATTGCTTTTACACGGACTTCATTTGGAATGGTGACAGAGGTAACCCCTGGACTTGATACTTCTTTCCATTGACCCACATTGTCAATGTGTGACATTTATTAATGACAGGCCCCTTACACCCACACGTCTGCTGTTTACTCTACCACAAGCCATGCTTGCACTGTAAAGGCCTATTGCACATGTAGTGCAGATAGTTGGTTACTTCTGAAGTAATTTTGATGTGTGAATCACCAGCTTTATTACATTCACCCAGTTAAACAAGACATACAATGGTACATTGAATGTCATCCCTCCAACAATGCCACATGTGGAAAAAGGTGTGTCCTGTGATGGCAGTATCTACCACACAAACTCAATCAGACATAGTATGATATCCCATTAAGTAGTTGACATTTCCACACATCCCCAGAGGGGAAGATTTCACTGACCATCATGCCAACCCTTTCATTGTGACCTAATGAGGCGTGTGCTGGACCCTGATCCCCCCTAATGATCTGCATACTGGTGGTGGCCTACCCTAAGCTTGATGGGCAGTTGAGGGCCCAACAGCAGCTACAAGGGGGTATGTCCTGGCCAGAATCATATAGGTTCCATTGTCAACTTTATATGTTAAAGGCAGGCAGTCTTTCTGACCAGGAGCAAAGAAGAATCCAGTCCTCTACCAATTTACTGTCTTTAGCAGACACAAGGCTTGATGTTGTGGGTGCCAATTGTACTAAACAGGGCACTTGTCTTCAGTGAGTCAGGAGTGATGCTCTCTCACTACTGTGTCTCGTGTGAAGGTGGCCCTCTTACATGTGACATAGCATACAGTGCACTATAGATGCAGTCACTGAGCAATACTTCCCCATGGTAATATGGGGAATGTACAGTAACATGAGATAGCAAACATCACTGGTGCCATTAGTATTAGTGCCTACATGTTCGCTTGGAACTTGTACCTGTTGTAGTATAATCTGCACTACGATTTCATACATGATCTACGTGTCTTCATAGGTTGATGTTTGATTCCATCACAAATGTGGGTTTAGGACAATCTGTATTTGAAAATAGTTATTTTAGACAGGTATACAGTTCATATGTTACCACACATAGGAGTGTGTAGACATTGGTGAGTGGATCAAACATGCCCCCAAGTCATTACTCAATGTCATTAGTCAGGTCCAATTGATGAAACAATTAAGGACGACATGTAGACTTAAAGTAATTTCTCATAATGGGAATATCCATGCCATTGATGTGGGAGTATGCAGTTATGTGAATTTCACATGTTTGGATTTGTCAAGATTCATTCACTGACTTGTAACATGCATCAGGGAGTGGCATGCAGAAATATGGGAATCATATGTGAGTGTCTACACTCAGTAATACTGTGGAATTTGTGTTTGTGAGATAAAAAGGTACTGTGATGTGCCTTCCCATTAGGACACATGTTAAACCACATCTTCATGTAATGGAGATTTCGTGACCCTGAACAACCTTCAATGGTCTCTTAGCTTTTAGGTATGCACTGTTAGAATAATGTTCTTACCCTACCAATCTGGACTTGGGATGTCCCAGGCCTAGCTGATTCATTATGCTGTGGATATTTGTAGACAAATCTCCCATATATTTGAGCCGTATTGTCTCCAGTCTACTTTTCTGTGCTACATGTGATACATGGTGAAGCTACTTAAGTACAGCTTCCATAAGACTATTCTGACGGTGGACATATGAGGAAGTCTTTTTTAGGAAGTGTCAAGAGCATTAAATGAGTATTTCCATGTCACCTTCTTCCTGCTACTGTACATATTGTTGCAAAATAGCTGTGTTAGTTGCCCATCATTTCATCATGATGTGGTATTAGGTATATGACCATTTGCTGATTACACGACCTTGTGTGCAATCTGTAAATTAAATGAAATGAAATTAAATTAAATTAAATAATTTTATTTGATTCAGTTCTCTTACGAGAACAACACATTTTTAAACAATAGAAATTATATTTTTTACTGATAAAATGATTGCACTAATATAATTTTTAAAATGACAAATGAAAAATGTGTGTAATCTGTGGAATTCATGTGTAATTGCCATCCTATTTGATAACATCAGATTACTAAGGTATACAAGGGCTGAACTATACAAGATAATCAAATATCCTACTAGATGCATGAGGATGGAGATCAGACAATTTCACTCACGTAATCGAAACTGTCTGTGGTCATAACTGTGAGCAACTGTTTACAGGTCATGTCGCATGCATGCTTGTGCTCATGCTAATGTTGAAGCCACTATAGTGGACCTTGTAGCTGGAGTCTTCTGTACATTTTATTAATGTTCGGTGATCAAAGCTATTGGTTAAGAGTGTTTGGGCACATGCAATAAACCTACTTTAAATGTCATTTCAGCAGCATCCCAGGCAAGCAGAGGAGACAAGATGAAAGTCATTGGGGAAGCAGCTGGCCACAGTGGCTCCGGTCATGAAATGACAGACACAGTGGGAGCCAGAGTTCCATAGGGTGAGTCGAGTGCCAGGGAGTACACAAACTCAATGTCATCATCTTCATAGTCAACCTCCAGTGGAAACTCCTTAGTCATGGCGGAACACACAGGCCCTGTACCCACAGCATCCTTGTCCATCACCCCTTTCCATCTCCACCTACTCAGTTTGCCGGTTTGGCTCCCCCGAGAGGGGAGCTATGTTCTTCGCTTCAGGCACCTCATCTCCTGCCCATGTTACTCCCATTGTTGTGAGTGGGGAGGCTATAGACTTCCTAAGAAAAATCTCTGTGGGTCAGACAGCACTGCTGAATGCCATCCTGGGGAAAGGCAGCCATCTGCAACAGATGGCGTCCTACCTGGTACGGATCCACAGTACTATGTCTGGCCTACAGAGATCTTTTCAGGCTCTGACCTCCTCACTCACAGTAGCCTTCCACCCATCCCAAACTTCCACCCCTCCTCCTCCCTCTTCCCCATCCAAATTCCCTATTCTCATGCCTCTTGCCTGTCCCTGGCAGTTCGGGCTGGATCATTCCCATTGGGCGCAGGGTCAAGACTGATTTGCATAGGGCTCGGTCCAAACTGGAATGGCATGGTGAGCAAAAAAACGATGTATTTAGGCCCAGATCTCTGTACTGGGGTGAATGTATGACATTGTTCTGCATTCTGTCCATCAATAGTTCTTTTTGCATTTGTCACCCCATGTGGGATGGGTATGCTCAGACGTGAGTCCCGTGCTCTCCATGCCACTGGAATCAAGCTATCCTTGCTGAAGAGGAGTGAAACCCCAAAACCGATCCTAGGATGCTTGTTTCCAGTCCAGGGAGGACCTGGCCTGGCAGTTTGAGCTGGACTGTTCCCATTGGGCGCAGGGTCAAGACTGATTTGCATATGGCTGGCTCCAAACTGGAATGGCATGGTGAGCAAAAAAACGATGGATTTAGGCCCAGATCTCTGTACTGGGGTGAATGTATGACATTGTTCTGCATTCTGTTCATGAATAGTTCTTTTTGCATTTGTCACCCCGAATGAGACTGGTATGCTCAGACGTGATCCCGTGCTCTCTATGCCACTGGAATCAAGCCATCCTTGCTGAAGAGGGGTGAAACCCCGAAACCGGTTCTAGGATGCTTGTTTCCAGTCCAGGGAGGACCTGGCCTGGCAGTTCGAGCTGGACTGTTCCCATTGGGCGCAGGGTCAAGACTGATTTGCATATGGCTGGCTCCAAACTGGAATGGCATGGTGAGCAAAAAAACGATGTATTTAGGCCCATATCTTTGTACTGGGGTGAATGTAGGACATTGTTCTGCCTTCTGTCCATCAATAGTTCTTTTTGCATTTGTCCCAAGAACACTCACACGTACTCATGCACACACTTCAATAGCCCCAAGCAGCACATGCAAGTAGAAACACAAGAAAACACACTACGCAGCTACTCATATAACACTCGCCCCCTCACCACCACCCCAACATACGCCCAGATGCCACACCCACAGACCTATCCCAAACACCCAGCATTTCCCCAGACACCACACCCACAGATCCATCCACCGCCACCAGCATTTCCCCAGACACCACACCCGCGACCACAGACACATCCACCACCCAAGCATATCCAGAACATCCACAACATATAATACCAAAACATTTAGGAACCCACACTCACCCACCCAACAGACACCTACAAAATACAAACATACATCAGACACACAGACACCTGCACCAACAACACAGACACCTACACCTGACACTTCCAACCTCTCTACCTCCCACCCCCTACTCTCTCTCAAACATCCTGCCCATATTCCCCCTGATAGTGTGTGTGCTGGCCTTACCCTTACCACTGTCAAAGCTGACTCTCCTTCAAAGCCAAAGGAACCTCTTCCACACCCCAACCCATCCCTTCCCCATCCCAATCAACCCCTGAGAAGCCTAATCCTCCCACCACTAAACCCAGCCATACCCCTAAGATGACCAAATCTCCTTCCAGAACCAAAGACATCCCTCCCAAGGTCAGGACCACCCCTCCCAAAACTAAACCCACACCTACTAATACTGACCCCACCCCTCCCAAGTGACATAATTGAGGTGCCTGGACTGCCCACTAGATGCCCCTTGCTGGGTAGGTTTCCCTGGCAGTGTCATGAAAGGCAATGTTAGTGGCACAGCAGTGTTAATGGACTGGCCTTTGGCCTTTCATTACTCCATGTTTATTTTATTCTTGTTTTCATACACATTATTCCTACCATTACTTTTCTAACTATTTGATGTTATTGGATACTTTGGGCTGAGTGACTACAGCTGTGTTTGTTGCACCCTGATTGATGATCCATTTGAAGTAGTTATTATGCTCTGACCTTGTAACCAGTGCTGCGGTCACACCGGACAAGGGAAAATGTTCAATAGATGGATATGTGGAATGAATTCCAATTGGCACTGACATTGCATTGGGAGGTATTTCATATGGTAAGTATTTTGGCTTGGCTTGGCCAATGTCAACATCATTTAGCATGCACTTCTTCGGATGATGTATGTCAGATATGTGTTTGGTCTGTGCAAGTTAGATATTTGTTTATCCACACATGGAGGGTGTTAAACTGTCATACCGTTTTAGACATGTTTATGGATGTGTCCATTTTCGTGTGTGAACCGTACACCTATTTTATCTAAATGTGTGAGCAATGCTAATACTGCTGTATTTGCTTTCATAACTTGCATTTACACATTTCCCACACATGCATGGTTAATGGTTATGCTATTGGTTGTCCCTGACATACTTCAATCCACCAGTCCAGTACACATAGAGCTTTTGAGGCATGTTCATAGTGGACTTTGGCCCAGGGCCCCAGCCTTTCAGAGGTCCCCCTGGTAGCTGCATACCTAATCTGCAGAGAGACTTTACATTGTGACCTTTGAATGCTTCTCACATTGATTATTTGGAATCCCATTTAACTGACATTACCTTTTAATGTGGGTGATGTGTGAGAGTCCATAACAGAGATTTAGCAGAGAAGATGTGTTTCAGTTTCATGGCTCATCCATACTTATGTATCTTTGATATCACAACAGGACCTAGCATTTGAGAAATGTGAGGGTGTCACAGAGATTAATAGGCGTGATATTGAAGAGAATGTGCTGTTGTGTGACACAATTGTATGCACACATCACTATCCCTGATTATGAGATGTGAACACATGTCGACTTTTGTAGAGTGTGCCTGTGCAGTAACAGTGACCTGGCCAAAGAGTGCATCATAGAGCTGTATTTGGATAATAAATTGAGAACAATGCCGAACAGGGGCCCACAAAATCTGTTTTGCTTAGGGACCCAAAACCCCTTGCAAGGTCCATGGCGGGCATCTATTTGGTGAGGAGTCGATGGAAATGGGTAGGAGTATAGCTTACTAATGATTGCATCTACGATGGTGTCGGTTTTGGATGTCAGCAACAGCAGCGACAGGACATATGATTAGCTCCATGGCGGCACAGTTTCTGCCTTATATCCCTCCCTTTACTCCAACTCAGATGTGTTGGTTGGACCGCCACAGCCACATCAGCAGGAAAGCACTTTGTAATTGGGCCAGTGGTAACACTGGTGTTCTGCCCTCCAACAGTCACATTAGCCTATCCCTCCGCCGGCACTATCTAGATTTCATGGTGGCAATGGCAGGACCACTGCTGTCTTTCTTTTTTTTCTGAGTTTTATATAGCGCAAACTTGACACGGAGGTATCAGATATTAGATCGCTTTACATGAGCACCAGTTGCGATATACAAGGACACATTCATTTTGTTAGGCTCAGGGAGATTAAGTGATTTGCCCAGAATCTCAGGATGCTGAGCATCATTGTCGATACTCGAACCCGCAGATTTGAGGTTGACCACTCAACCCACAGGCCACATCCTCTACCCAATTCGTCTATGTAACCACATGCAAAGTAATAGGGTGGGAGGACTGCCAACGGTGTGGCGGTGATTCTGATGAAATTTTGACAGCGGTAACATGACTGCCAAACTCGTAATCAGGCCCTTAGATTTGTTTGTGACTGATCTTCCCTCCCCTATGTGCTTTCCCTCATTCTACAGGCAAACCTCTTCAAAGTTTTGTGACTTTTGGAAAACTTTTAGATTTCATGCCATGACACATCACTAAGGTTTTGCGCATGCATGACGTGTGCTATGCAGCATATGATTGTGCGTGAATACAGACATCATAGTCATCTAATGCGTCCTAAGCACTGTACAACACAATGTTTAACACGTTGCTCCAAATTTGGTAAATATCAGCTAATGTTTGTACTGAATTTGTTATTCTTGACAGGGAACACCTGTTGTTTGGTCACAAAATGGAGGCAGGCGATGATGTGTAGTGGGATAATAAACATATTTACCGTTTACACACTACGTCAACATGATAATCTCCTAGAAAAATAGATCGTAACTATATTTATGGAGTGGGACTGTTTTTCTAATCAATATTTGTACATGGTAAACAAAGAGGGCTTCTGGTGCTTTAATTAGTCACTTCTCAGAGGCAGAAAGAGTGCTTAAGAAAACACATTTCTTTCATCTCGATGCGGCGCTGCTGCCTGGCTCTTCCTACAGGAGTTGGCAATCCGGCGATTCACTGCTGAGAAACTCTTTGAGCAGCCTGCTTCCAGTTCTGGTTCTCAGCCTTATATTTCCGTCTCTACTGAAAACCAGGAAGCTCGTTATATCAGACAATAACAAAAGATGAATCGCTTGATGACTTTTTTTGCTATGGATTATTTACAATGCGACATCCTTACCGCAGAGCAAAGAACACTGCAGAGGATCCTCTGTCTCCCAGCGGAAACATTGTCAGTGGTTTCTTCTCGCGATTTATGAGTTTATACACGTTGGACGGCATTTGTCCTGCAGAAAATGTAAAGGAACAATTCTGGAAACCCACAGCCTAAAACCGATACAAAATATTAGCTGCCAATAACAAGGCCAAGATATTACTGGAAGTTTCTTCAAAACAGTTAATCAAATTAAAAAAAAACGTATTCCATCATCTGGGTTTAGCAGAAACCATGGTGTAAGAGGTAAAAATTAATTTAGCAAGTTGAAATATTTTGTGCATTATTGTTTTGAAATTATAACATGAGAAACTGCAAAGATAATATTGATAAAGGTTATATTATTAAATTCAAGTCCTCATTTATGGCATTTTGGCTAGGGCAGCTGCCCTATGCTAAAGCGAAGGGCAAGAATGCACCGTATTTAAGCAAAATAGTGCATTCCTGTCCTTTCTCCCAGCGCTGGTGCCGTTTTGACAGCTAGTGCCAACGTACGCACCCT
This sequence comes from Lissotriton helveticus, assembly GCF_964261635.1. Classification (NCBI taxonomy): domain Eukaryota; kingdom Metazoa; phylum Chordata; class Amphibia; order Caudata; family Salamandridae; genus Lissotriton; species Lissotriton helveticus. The sequence goes on along the minus strand of NC_136059.1, from coordinate 2,061,369,378 downwards.
TGCACCATGATGCAAGGGCGCCTTGGCTGCAGGCAGAATTGTCTTGTGCAGGAAGGGACACCTTCCTGCACAAAAACAATCCTATGAGGTGTTTCCTCTTTCCTCAGAATACAGTACACAATGAAAGCAGAAAAACAAGGAGAAGTTAATGTATTTATCCTCATTGCGTCTCACCGCAGGATGAGTAAGAATTTGACGCTTCTCCAGGTTTACATCACTTTGTAAATCTGGTGCAGCATTTAATTCCTTGAGTGTTGCGTGGGAAAACTCACAGCACTCTCCATGGAATGTCTCCTTGGTGCAGAGTAAGGCAAGGCAATGATTTTCCCTGCGTTGCCTTACTCGTGATTTACGAGACCTCACAAAGTCACGCAGGGTGGCTTTGTGTGGCTTCATTAATCTTTATAAGAGCCCTGTGTCATGCATGTACCACTTTACGTGGTTCAGAAGTGACGCTGGGCTCTTATATTATGAGGCCCCTGCACTACTGGAATGACACTTTTAATGACGCTCTTGCGATGCACATGGCAGTGCCATATCTACAAGGCCCGTAAAGCCACTCTGTATGGCTTTTTAGAGCCTTGTAAATATGATGTGAGGCAACACAGCGCAAGTCACTGTGTTGCCTCACACTGTGATGGGGAGGCGGGCCATGGACATTACAGTTGGTGTTCCCAAGTAACACGCATTACATTTGACACATTCTAAGATTTACAACATTCTGTAAACCTGGGGATGCGCCACAAGTGTATGCCTCCCCAGGAGAGGCGTTGCAGAGGTGCAATGAGGAAAAACAATTGTCTTTCTCCTCGTTTATTTCTCTTTCTATGTGTGCTGCATTTAGCAGCACACATAGGAGGAGGATATTGCCTTTTGTTGATTGTTTTTGTTTAGGAAGGTGTCCCTTTCTGTACAAAATGAATCATTCCCACAATGCAGACTCTATGCACCATGGAGCAAGGGTGCCTGCGTTGGTGCATGGCAGCCAATTGAGGACCAGTGCAGGGAAAAATGACAGGAATGCACCATATCTAATAGATATGGCACATTCATGACCTTTTCTTTTGCCTGGGGCAGTTCAGCAGGAAGGCTTGCGTTGCTGCCCTATGGCAAAATATTGTAAATGAGTTCCTCTGTATTTAATGTCTATAGTCCCAAGGGATGGTTGGCATAAAAAATGTGCCTGCGTAGTTTGATAGAATTACCTTCCTCTTAAAACAAATTTTTCAAAACTTTTCTTAGTAAAATGTTTTTGTTGAGTCAAATAGTCAGTATAGTCTTAATATAACATTCACATAGTTTCAATGTATACAGTATTGTTATTTGCACAGATATAATCAATTTTAAATTATAAGCTAAGTGCCATTTTGATACTTATTGATGATTCTTTTGAGCCCTGAGTTTAATTCAACTATGATCCCCATGCATAATGGCTAAGTGCCTTATTCCTATTCATATTTATTTATATTAAATTATATTTATCACTTTTATCTATGTGCCTAACCTACATTGTTATTTTTCCAATATGCGAACAATATATTTATTACTTCTTAGTTGATATATGTTTCTTCCTCACTTCAACCGATTAATGACCTATTTGAAGGTATTCGTAGGATCCTAATAGGTTATAGAGTATTGATTTGAGCTTTGCATAAGTTCCTGTTCTACTGAGATATTTTTCATCTTGTAGACCAGTTGTCACATGCACAGATTTTGTTACTATTGTTGTTTTGTACTGGTTTATTATGTTGTGTATATATGGGTCATGTCCCTCATTCCCTGTTCCCCTCTTCAATCTGTGTTTGACTAATCAATTACTTTATTACCAATTAGTATAGGATTATCCTTTTATATCTATTAGAAATGGTTCTTGGTGATATGCATACCTTTTTATACAATAGATTTTAAGGCACTGAATTCAATTCTTATTTTAAACGCAGTTGTTACATGTGTTAATATCTGAGTTTCATGTCATGTACAAATGTATATACAGTTTCTCATCCGTATTAAGGCTAAAAGGCACCTTGGTGTGTAATATTATGATGTATTTACTTTTCATTTTTTGAAGTTGTAATGTCTTGTCCCCACCTCTTTCATTTTTGGGAACATGTGCCACTCCATAATATCTCAAAGTCTTACAATTGTTTGCAAGTTCTCGGACATGATGTTTTGCAACTGCGTAGTTTGTGTCTTTCTGTTGGACTGCCAGTATGTGTTCCAATATTCTTTTCTTCAATAGGTAGATTGTGTTTCCCACATATTTTAAACCACATATGCATTCAATAACATATACTAAGAATTGCGTATTGCTGGTTATTTTTTGTTCAATCAAGATCTCTTTATCTCTTGAATCATTGCTGTTCTTCCTGTTTTTACCAACCCAGAAAGCGTTACAGGTATGGCATCTGAAGAAACCTTTGTTTTGTTGCTGTAGCCAGTTCTCTGATTGCTGGTTTGAAAAATTGCTTTTTTGAATCATTTAGCCATTAGGCAGGGGGTCCATAGTTAAATTAAAAAAAATCATCAATAAGTATCAAAATGGCACTTAGCCTATCATTTTAAATTGATTATACCTGTGCAAATAACAATACTCTATAAACTGAAACTGTGAATGTTATACTAACACTATACTCATATGTGTGCCTCTCATGAAGTTTAGATGTAATTGTGTGAATTGTAATGTTATCAGAAAAACAACAAGTCCCAGAATATCTCATTACAGACAGGACGGGTAATATGTATTTAAAGCTGAAACTGACATAGGACTCCCTAACCGTGAGGAAGATTTGGATGAGTTGAAACACATAGATGGTTTGCTACGTTAATAAATATTGTGGAATTCATACCTGAGACTGAAGAATGTGTATATATATATATATATATTCACTGAAAAAACCATAGGTTTCACACCAGTTATAGTTAGGAATTAGCATTTAAAAAACCTATTAAATTCACAGAAAAAACCATAGGTTTCACACCAGTTATAGTTAGCTGGAAATTTTACTCGCCTAAAACCATTGAAATTCCAACGTTATAGTTAGTTGGACTCACTATAACTTGCGCGTGCAATGCACTGCTGATGACGTCACATATTACATCACTCATGACATGGTCAGTGACATCACTCATGATATCACTGATGACACCATCCTTGTGACAGAGTGACAGACCTCCTTTCACTGTAATGTAACTGGGAATTTCAATGGTTTTATGCGAGTAAACTTTCCAGCTAACTATAACTGGTGTGAAACCTATGGTTTTTTCAGTGAATTTAATAGGTTTTTTAAATGCTAATTCCTAACTATAACTGGTGTGAAACCTATGGTTTTTTCAGTGAATTTCATAGGTTTTTTAAATGCTAATTTCTAACTATAACTGGTGTGAAAAGTATGGTTTTTTCATTGAATTTCATAGGTTTTGTAAATGCTACTTCCTAACTATATATACCGGCCTCAAACCTATGTTTTTTTCAGTGAATTTCAAAGGTTTTTTAATAGCAAATCTCTATAGGTATGAAATATAATATTTTTTATAATGAATTTTATATTGTATATTTATGTAATACTTTTTTTATGTATATTTTTCCTTTTTTTTTTGTTTTTTTTGCCTTGGTGCGCTCACGGTGCGCGTACCGGTGAGCGCACCGGTAAGCGCAGTGTTTCGGCGTGCCCCGGTGCGCGTACCAGTGAGCGTCCCATTAGCGCTATTGCCACGAACGAAAACATCATCGCGATGTATCGCGTAGCCGCGTGATGCGTCTTATGACGCACGGCGTAAGCGCACCCGGAAGCGCCCGAGCGCATACGATCGCGCAACGTAAGCGCACCCGGGCGAGCCCTGGGGCGTGCCCCAGGGCGCGTAGCGGAAGCGCGTCGGGTCATGTGACCTGAAAATAACACTTTTCATTGGTTCAGAACACTTTTGGTTTCCAAATGTTGAAAGCCCGGGTCATGTGACCTGAAAATAACACTTTTCATTGGTTCAGAACAGTTTTGTTTTCCAAATGATGAAAGCCCCCACCTTTTTTCCTCATTCTCACTTTGTTCTTTGAGTGAGGAAGACCTGTATCTATTCATTAATAAATGGCTACAGTAGCAGCAGCAGCAGGAGCATCTGCACCACCACCACCACCACCACAAGGACCACCACAACACCACATTGGTGGTGAAGAAGAAGAGGAGGAGGAGGAGGAGGAGGAGGAGAGAAGGCACCTCCTGCCTGAAGACAATCCCCCCTATAGACCGAGAGAGCACATTGTGTGGGAGTTTTTTAAATTCCCAAGGGGTCTAAAGAAAGTCAGTGCGCCAAAAGTGACTTGTCTGATCTGTGGCGCTGAACTTTCCAGGGGGAACCCTGCCAAAAAGTATTCTTTTGGCAATTACACCATGACACGCAGGCATCCCAACAACTATTCTGCGGCAGAGGTCAGAGAACTGACCAGAAACCCTCCGCAATCTTCTTCCAGCACCTCAACAAGCAAACAACCCACTCCATCGGGTCCAGAGGCAAGGGAGATGGTCCCAAACATCCAAACCCAGTTTGGAGATTTTAAAATTGTTTGTATCTATTGCAGGACTACAATTTCCTATGGCGAGAAAAGTATAAACCTAATCAACCGTGCAGGAGAGAACCACAACTGCAGAAAGAAGCCTTAATTTTTTCCTGTTTTTTTTTTGCTCCAGTTGAGCCGTTTACAATTCCCTGTTTTTTGTTTGTCCCCATAAAAAATACAAAATAAATATAAAATTGTTCATAAAAGCCAAAAAAAGTAAAAATGTTCAAAAAAACAATAAAAAAATATAAAACAACAAAAAGAATAAAAAAAACAGTTCTTTTTAGAACTACCTCCAATTTATAAAAAATGCTACATTTTTAAAAAACTCTGTCATTCTTTTTTTCTCCAGGGTACGCTCCCCGGTACGCTTCCCGGTGCACGTACCGGGCGCTCCCTCCGTGAAAATCGGGCCCTTTTATAGCCCCTACATCAAACCTAGGGGGTCAAGGGGGTCTACCCTGCCCCCTTTTGGTCATTTCCCCCTTTGTTTTTGCCACCTCTTGTGTCTCGATCCTACCGAGACACAAGATGGCGGCCGCTCCGGACTGTTTGGAATGTTGACAGACACCCGAGAGCCAATCAGCTTTCCGCTCGTGAACTCGCGGAGCGCGCTGGTACGCTCCCCGGTGCGCGTACCGGGGCGCGCTTATAGATATATATATATTTTTTTTAACCTAAATTACTCAAAATCCACTGGAGCACATATCTTGAGACATAGCAAAGGCTCATCGGGCTACCAGTCCCTACAATTTTGCCAAGTTTGGTGGAAATCCATTCAGCCGTTCGGGCTAAAAGTGAGTCCAACCGCCCTATGGAAATTAACATGGGGAAAACACGTTTTGGGACCCCCTTTTATCTCGGCCCCCACTTGACGAATCCCCCCCAAACTTTCAGGGAAGGAGCGGAGTGGGCCATCTTCTTGGAGAAATACAGCCAATTCCGTCCATCAACGCAAAAGTTATTCCCAATAGAATGTTGCAGATTTCCTATGGAAACTAGGTCCTAACTATAACTACCTACTGGCGACCGCCAGTAGGTAATATACACATATATACATATATATATATACACTCACACACATATATATATATATATATATATATATACATATAAATACATATAGTGTAACATCATTAATATAAAAATGTATATTGAATTAATTTTTTACATTGTAAATGTATTACTATAAATATATATATTTAATTCACATTTATAACAAAAAGTTTATTGAATGTAGGAAGCTGCATAATGCCAAACGAACAGGAACCACTCTTTGAAATATAATTGTTTTTTATTTTTATTGTAAATACCAAATGTTTTCTTAGTGTTGCAAATTAAACTTGGTGCAGTTAATGCATGTGAACTGCATTGTGCATGTATAGTTGGATTGTGCCTGTATGACCACCGGATACTGTGTTTCAAGTCCTGCTTTTTTATTTGAAGGAAAAACAGTGTATTTTAGAAGGAGTAGCCTTTTTTTGGTTCAACCTTACCTAGCCTAATAAAATCACTTTATAACACTAATAAACAAAACAAAAACCCAGGACAGGATGTATTAGAGTATTTCGAGTGATCAAACAGCCCTACTTGTGCAAGTCCTAAAGTGAAACAGGTAGGAAAATGTGTACTGTAAATGTGTTATTATTGGATAGTACCCAACAACGGGATGAGCACACAAATGTAGGTTCTCCTCTGAAACAGCTCCTACAGCAGCAGGAAAGTGGTGCAGGAAAAAGCTAGTGTACATACCTGGTTCTGTCTGGGTAGCAGGCACCTCTCAAAATAAAAACTGACACTTTTATCTTAAGATAGCATTAAACTCCCACAAAGGGATACTAAATGCCAATAGCTTAAGCAGAAAATGAAGTTGTTATGCTCTGGCTTGACAGCGCAGCTGTTACTGGACAATTATGTGAGAATCAACAGGAGAGGGCCTTTGTCTCCTCCCAGATGTTGGGAGCCAGGAGTCCGAGTTTTATGTTTAATTGGGCGGAGTTTGTGTGCTTCCATAAAAAATGTGCTTTTCCTTCATGCAGCTGTGATCATTTTGATTATTTATCTAACGTATACAATGATGTATGCAAGCCAGCCCAGACAATACTGAGATCTTCTTATTTGATTTGAACACCCTCCCAGGATGGACAGTAGCCTGGTCCAACAATATCTCCCCTCCGCCTCCCGGGATGGCAATGGCAAGAAACCTGATTGTTATGTTTGATACACAACTCTCCTTCAGGGTCCAGGTTTTGGCAGTTGTAAAATCATGGCTTTGACGTCTTCGCATGCTTAGGAAATTCTTGTATTTGATTCCTCATGAATCTCAGGTCACAGTGGTCAGGGCACTGATCTTATCTAGGATGTACTACCTCACTGTTCTTCTTTAGTTTCTCACTTCCGCGAGAAGCTACATTGGCTTCCAGTACCTTAGATACTTGATACTTGACAGTGTTTTTCTCTGGCAGCAGCACAGATAGGAGGAGCGCAGTCATCAACCTGTATGGATTTGTAGATCTGGCTTGACAGTGCAACTGTCAAAAGGACTTATGCAATCATCAAAAAAGAGCTTTCAGAGGCTGAGAGAGGGGTTTAAGCCTCACCACATGTTGTTGGCCCCCTGAGTACAGAATTTGATTTGGCTGAATTTGTATGATTCACCTAAAAATACTGCAAATACTGTACTTTTTGGCTTGTGGCAAAGTTTATACTCAATGCAGCAGGACTGAGTTGGTAGTGGTGGCAAGCCAATGATTATAGCTGTAAGACTAATCTGTTTCTTATTAAATGTTATGATAAAGCCATGACATCTAACATATTTATTGTGAACGGCATATGCTCAACCTGAGAGACATTTAGGCATGGATTGTTATTAGTCTATAGTAAAGCCTATAGATAGATGTTATTTGTATTGGAATATCATGGAATACCTTAGTAATCAAGGGTTTTGGTGTTGATTCCCCCTCTGGCAAAACATGCATATAGAAGATTTGCATAGTGGCAATCAATGTTAAAACCTGTCATGAGAGATAGTATTTTGCTTTGCCAACAGTAATTTTGTACATGTTGTATATTTTAGGATTCAGGACTATCCGCCCAATGATTGCCTTGTGGGAAAGCTTAAATTCAGTGCAGTAGGCATGTGTTGGTTATGTTGACAAGTCAATGATAAACGATATATGCTGGATTAGTATGCAGGGAACTTTTATGCCCAATGCTACAGGTCGAGCCTGTTTATAATGAAAAAGATATTACAAAGGCAGTATGCCTGGCTTATTTATTGTGCAAATCATAGTGTAAAGTCAGAAGGCCTATAAGTGGATTGTTATGACATTATGTTACAAGCCATTGAAAGGTACTCAGTTACATGTAATCTCACAAATGACCATAGTAGGCAATGATTTTGGTGTTGGTCACCAACTCTGTCAAACACTGGGAGTACAATTTCACTGTGATGATTCTTGCTAGGCACTATTGAGGGGGTTGTTTATTGTGATGCCAACTGTAATTTTGTACATATGTATTGTTGTTTAGATATATGCCTGATGGATGCCAGCTTCTGTGCATTTCAGTGGACCTGGGTTGTACATAGTGTCAAGCCATTGATAAAGGCTAGACTCCTTATTGGTTCACTGGGGAAAGTTATGTTAGATTCCGTAAGTGTGATGAGTTTATGAAGAAAATGTATGGCAAAGCAAGTAAGCTTTATTTACTTATTGTGAAAACATGTATTGAAGGCAATAGGCTTCTAATGGTGATTGTTCTAACAATGTGCTAAAGTCTGTAGTCAGGTATTTTATCTCATAAAATCTCGCAGATTACTGTAATAGGCAAGGGTTTTGGTTTTGGTGACCCTTTTAAACAATCAATATGGATAGAAAATGTGCAGTATGGTAAGCCTTATTAGGCTCAATTAGTAGAGATTTTATATTGTTTGATAACTGTATTTTGTACTTATTTGTAAATGTGTTACGGTATACATGTTAGTTGCCTTGTGGAAATCTTTATGAACCATCAAGATAGGTCTCTGTTGTTTATGGCAGCAAGCCAATTGTTAGAAATGGGGGCGTATAGTTGGTAGGTTTGTACCCTGTCCCAGTAGGGACTCTTCCTACTAGTCAGGATAAGGAAGTTACACTTCTAAAATAATCCCTGCTAACCCCCTTGGGAGCTTGGCATGAGCAGTCAGGCTTATATCAGAGGCAATGTGTAAAGCGTTTGCGCAAAACACACAGTATTACAGCAAAAGCACTTCAAAAGGACACCATGCCAGATTTTGAAAAATATTCAATATTTATTTGGGTAAACCAAGACCTAAATGCTGAAAATTCAACAGACAGTAATAAAGATATGAATATTGCAAGAATCCACTTAAAAGACAGGTCCTTTAAATTGATAGCTCCATCCGGAGTAATCACGGCGTCTTAAACAAGAAATCGAACAGTTTAGGGCGACCACAAGGTCACGGGCCAGCTACGGTGTTGGGTAGACCTGCAAACAGTACCTTCGGAAATGCAGGGCGTCTGGGACCTTGCAATGAGCGCTGAAAGGGCAGCAACGCTGGCGTTGGCAGGTGTCGGCTGCTGCAGCCGGTGCAGGATTTATCACACCCTTGAAGTCACATGCACTACGTATAGAACTCCATGAGGTTGAAGTCAGGACCGCTGGCATCGGGGCTGTGATGCAAAGTGTAACCATGCAACATGTGGTGCCCACGGGTAACCGTACAGGCAGCTGCTTGGTGATGGTGTACGGCATCATCGGTGAAACCAGGTCTGCGGTGCGATGCGGCATGCGGTGTCCACAGGTCACTGTGCAGGCAGCGGCATTTTGTTTGCTGAAGTGCTGTTGTCGGTAGACGTAAGGTTGCAATATGAAGTGGGGTGATGCTTCATGCGCTGCCCACAGGTTGTGGTGCAAGCAGTAGGGTTGTTTGATGAGGCTGGAGTCAATACCGCTGACGTGGGTGGACCAGGACTGCGGTGTGGGACTGTGGTGCGGTGTGCAATGCTTTGTCTACCTCAGAGCAGTGTCTACAAGCCACGGCGCAGGCAACAGCAACAATGTCAGCAGGGTGTGGTGTAATCGGTGAGAACAGGGCTACCATCGGTAGTGGGGCGATGTTTCCTGTTCTCCATGAGCAGTGTCCACTGGTCACAGTGCAGCGGCATTGGTGACAAAGTTGTGTCATCGTCAGCGATACCAGGGCGGCGATGTGAAGTGAGGCGCAGAGAGGTGCGGTGCCCACAGGTCATGGTGCAAGCAGTGGCTCGATAACGGCGTCGGCTGGCGTCATCGGTGGGACCAGGGTCGCGTTTTGAAGCGGGGTAATGCTCCAGGCGGTGCTTTCTGGTCACAGAGCCGGCAGTGATATAATTGGCGGTGTTGTAGTTATTTTTCTTCTGTTGCAGCACGAAACACACAGTTGCCATTACTGTTGCAGATGAACCTGAAGTCTTTGATAGTCATGAGACTTCCAACAGGATGCAAGCTCTACTTCAAGCCTTTAGAGAAACTCAGGCAATGAGCTGCAGAACGTTCCGACCAGTCCCTTCACACATACAGAAAATAAATTGCAGGACAGCACAGCAGAGCGCACAGCAAAGTGGTAGTAGCTCCTGACAGGTTCTCCAGCTCTTTTTCTAGGTAGGGTCCTTAGTCGAAAAGAGTTCTAAAGTTCCTGGGTCAAGGCCCCAATACTTATACTCTACCAATTCTGTCCTTTGAAGGAGGCATTCTTCAAAGACAGTCCTTCTCACTCCCAAGTTGTTTTCTACCCTGTCCCAGACTCTCTCCAGGAGGCAGATACTGCTTTGTGCTAGACAGGTCAATCCCTATTCATGTGTCAGCGGCAACTCCTCCCGCTACTCTTAGCCTAGGAAGACCCATCAGCATGGTGATGAGTCATCAGGGTATGCAAGGCACAACTAAGATTCCTTTGTGTGACTGTCTAGGGTGTTTACAGGAGGCCCCAGCTGTCACCTACACAGATGGGGATTCTGCAAGCAGGCACAGAATGGTTAAGCAAGAAAATGTGCACTTTCTAAAAGTGGCATTTTCAAACACGCAATTTAAAAAAAAACATCTTGAATAAAAGATGTATTTTTAAAATCAAAGTTCAGAGATCCCAATCTCCACCTTTTTATCATCCTCCAATGGAAATCTGCATTTGAAAGATGTTTAAAGGTAGATCCCATGTTCACCTATGGAAGCAATAGCCTTTCAACAGTGAAAAACGAAATGCAGTCTTTCACTACAAGGACATGTGGAAATACACTACTACATGTTCTACCTTTTAAATACACGGCACCCTGCCCATGGGGCTGCCTTGGGCCTACCTTAGGGGTCTCTTACATATAATAAAAGGGAAAGGTTAGGCCTGGCAAGTGGGTGCACTTTCCAGGTCGAAGTAGTATTTTACAACTGCATGCACAGACACTGCAGTGGCAGATCTGAGACACATTTGAAAGGCTACTAGTGTGGGTGGCACAATCCGTGCTGCAGGCCCAATAGTGGCATTTGATTTATGGGCCCTGGGGAGAAGTGTGGCTCACTGGTTAGAGCAGGCAGACCTGGAAGCAGAGGTCAGCCCGGGACCAGGGTTCAATTCCTGACTCGGCGGGGTCTTGAGTCCTAAAATGTCCATGGACTCGACAATTCTCGCTCCGGTGCCTACTCGATTCACAGGTTCACACTCTGTGACTCTGGGCAATAGCTTGCTTAATCTCCACAACGGCCCCTCGCGGCGGGATGCCTGGCTTTCACCTTGCGGATACCCTGCCATGGTTATCTCACAGGGGAATACCAGGATGGGTTCCCTAAGCAAGTGCTTAGAAACCGCTCGGTGATTTGCGCTATATAAATTCCTGTACATTTACATTTACATACAGTGCATTGCACTAGGGCATTATTATTAAATCAAATATGCCAATCATGGATAACAAATCAGTAACACAGTTTGCAGAGGGAGCACTTGCACTTTAGCACTGATCAGCAGTGGTAAAGTGTGCAGAGACAACAAACCAGAAAGAACAAACTCCATCATATCATCAAAAATAGGAGGTCAGAAGCAAAAGGTCAAAGGAAACACTCCAAAAATGGCAGGTCTTATACATGTCCCCTCTAGCTGGGAGTAGGGAGAACTACCCAACCTCTTTGGAGTTCTCTTCACTAAGGTGGAAGAACCTGGACAGACCATCAGCGTTGGTGTGTTCTTTGGTGGTGTTCCACCGTATAGTCCATCCCCTGTAGTGAAATGGACAACCTCAACAGTTTTGGGTTCTTATCCCTCATCTGCATTAACCATCTGAGGGGCCTGTGATCTGTCTGAACTCAGAAGTGAGTCGGAAACAAGCAGGGTCTTAGTTTCTTCACTGCCCATACCACAGCAAAAGCCTTCCTTCAATTGTGCTCTACTTCTGTTCCCTGGGAAGTAAGGAAAACTACGGTGTCTTCCTTTAGTTGTGAGAATTCCACTCCAACACCATGCACTAAAGCATACGCCTGCACCACAAATTCCATGGAAAAGTTAGGGGCCCGCAGCCCGGGTGCATACACATGGCCTTCTTCACGGTGTCAAAAGCAGTTTTGCAAGCCTCAGTCCAGATCACCTGTGTAGGCTGCTTCTTGGAAGTCAGCTCTGTCATGAGAGCCACAATGGTGCCATTCCCCCGGATAAATCTCTTGTAGCAGCAAGTGAGACCTAAGAAAGCTCTCACATCTTTCTGGGTCTTAGCGGGGCCTAAGCCAAAATGGTGTCAATCTTGGGTTGTAGAGGCACCACTTGGCCGCTTCTTACCTGCTGTCCCATGTACACCACTGACCCCTGCCCTATCTGGCACTACTGGCCTTGATAGTGAGGCATGTGGCTTGCAGTGCCTTCAACACTTCCCAGTGGTGGTGCAAGTGATCCTCCCAACCGGAGCTTTAAAACAGCAATATCATCAAGGTAGGCTACACAGACGTTTTCAAGCCCAGTCAGGACCTGATTGACCAACCTCTGAAAGGTGACAGGAGCATTCTTCAACCCAAAGGGCATGAATCGGAACTGGAAGTGCCCCTCCGGCGTTGAGAACACTGACCTCTCTTTGGCCCCATCAGTTAAGGCAATCTACCTTTTCCCAGATGTTAAATCAAATGTGCTGAGGAACTTGGAAGTTCCCAACTGATCAATGAGTTTGCCAGCTCTGGGGATGTATGGGCGTCAGCCCTGGTGACAGCATTGAGCACACATTAATCCACGCGAACCACAGTTCAGGTGTGGCACCAGGTGCAGCAGCACTAGGTATCAAAACCGCTGAATTGGACCATAGACTGGTAGAGGACTCAACCACCCCTAAAGCTAACATCTTGGATATTTCATCCTTGATGCTGGCCTTCACTGTGTCAGCTAACGTGTAAATGTTGTGTTTTACAGGCAGACTATCGCCAGTGTTCACATCATGCGTGCATAGATGGTTGACACCTGGGGCATGTGACAACAGAGTAGAAATCTGTCCCAGTAACTGGCAACAGTCCCTCTGCTGCTCTAGAGTCAGAGAAGGGGAGATGGATCACACCTTCTACTGATCCATCCTAATCTCTGAAAGAGAGGAGGTCAGGGAGAGGTTTGCTCCCCTCTTCCACTCCATCATCTGTAGCCAGAGCATGGTTAATTCAGACCTCTCAAAGTGTGGCTTGAGGCGGTTGACATGTGGGACCCACAAGGGTTTCCTAGGGGACTGCAAGTCCACCAGGTAGGTGAGATCGCTCTTGCACTCCTTTACCTCAAATGGCCCTGTCCACTTGTCCTGCAGAGCACAGGTCTCCTCTGGGGCCATGACCCACACCTTCTAGCCAGGCTGAAACTCTACCAGAATGGTATTATGATTGTACCAGCTTTTAATGCCCTCCTGGCTTGCTTCAAGGTCCGCCTGAGCAGGTTTCCTTAAGCGGGCATTCTGGGGTCTGAAGTCCAGCTTGTAATTGAATACACCTTGGGGTAACTTTCAAGGAGCTTGTTCCCAGCCCTCTTTCACCAAACTAAGAGGTCCTCTAAAACAGTGTCGGCACAACAGCTTAAAGGGGCTGAAACCAACCCCTTTTTGTGCTACTTCCCTGCAGGCAAAGAGAAGGCATGGCAAGAGGACGTCCCACTTATGCCTCATGGATTCTGACAGACCCCCAATCATGCCTTCCAGGGGTGGTTGAATCTCTCAGCCAACCTATTACCTTGGGGGTGGTAAGGAGTGGTGAACTTGTAGTTCATGCCATACTCCTTTCACACAGTCTTTATGTACATGGGCATAAGGATGGTATCCTGGTCAGATACCCCCTCCTTTGGGAAACCCACTCGGGTAAAGATCCCAATCAGTTCCTGGGACATGACGGGTACCGCCATTAACCTCAGAGGGATAGCTTTCGGATAACATGGTCCCCCAACACCAGGATGTAGCTGTTGCTTATGACTGTCTTGGAGTCCAGAGGCCCCACTATGTTGAAGTGCACCCACTCCAAAGAGGTGTCCATGACAGGAAATGGTTGTAGGGAAGCCTTACATCTCCTCCAACTCTTGCTACTCACTTGGCATGTCTGGTAGGACCTACAAAAGGTATCAGAACATTTTCTCATTTGGGGCCAGTAAAAGTGGGTGACAAGCCTGCCAAAGGTCTCGCCCTGCCCTAAATCTCCTGCCAGAGGCATACCATGAGCAAAACCTTGTAGAAAGGCTCTGAACCGCAGGTGTACCACCAGTCCCACATGCTGCCACAGGCTCAGCAACCTTAGGCTCGCTATACAAGAGACCGTTCTCCCAATAGATCAAGTGAGCCTGTTGTCTAAGACCCACAAGAGTAGGGCACACCTTCTGCTCCACACACAACTCCTCCCTGGTGGGACCCCCTTCCAGCTGCCAATGGGTAAGCTCTGGTTAGTCTCCCAGTTCAGCCACCAACAAAACAAAGTTCAACATACTATCAAAAACAAGAGGTCAGAAAGCAAAAAGACTGGGGAAATATACCATAATATGCCAGGTCTAACACCAATTATAAAGGCTATAGGCCTAATTGTTCATAATGAAAGTTACAACTGACTTTGAAGTCTATAGGCATGTGAGGGTAGATTGTTATTACTCTGTTTTGAAGTGTACCGATAGGTAATTTGTTACAAGGAATGTCTCACATTATCATAGGAGGCAAGCATGCTTCTGCTGGTTACTCCACTCTGACAAACTGTGAGTAAGAAGATCTGTACTATCAGGATACTTGTTATGCCCTCTTAGAAGAGACAGTATTTTTCTTTTGTATACAATGTAATTTTATGAGTGTATGCCTTGCAGGGAAGCTTATACTCAGTACAGAAGGCCTCATTTAGTTATGGTGATAAGCCATTGATAAAAGCTACAGGCCTAATTGGTTTGTTAAACCTGGACAAAGCTATGTATCTCTAACGAGCTTGAATAAGAGCAAATCACATGCAGGGACTGCCTACATTGATTCCCGGCAGTGGCGGCCGGCGTGGGTAAGCGTGGCAGTGGGGCGGGGCATAGGAGGGTGTGAATGGACAGACGACAGAATAGGGCAAATTAAATAAATAGATAAAACCCATTCCATTGTCTGTAGACTTCAGCCACTGCCCCGCTCCACCGCCCCACCATGCTTACTTGCACTGGCCGCGACTAAAACCAGGTTGGTATTTTACCAATCCAAAGCTGTAATACTGTTCCTGCCTAAAAATCTTTTGCCATTTTTCAGCTCGGTGTGGATGGCAGCAACTAATCCAAGGCATAAAGACTTTGCTGCAAAAATGTCAATGGACTTTGTCACTTTTCTAGTTCGGCAAGAATGGCACCATACTCGTCCTAAGCTTAAAAACTCTTCTAGTAAAACACACATTTAAGGTCGGCAGTTTTTAAGTGTTGTGTTGTTGTAGAGTGCCCCATATAAAGGAGCTGCTCCCCACCTAGAACATGGGCACTTCCCAGAGTTTCCTACTTCCTTTTTAGCATACTTTATGCAGCATGAAAGGGTATTGCTTTGAGATATATACATATATTTGTCAGCTCTCTTCATTCATTAGTCTGTTCAGGTGCCGTTCACATTTTGCTTCTGTCCACCACACCATACATAATGGGCTGAGTGGGTCAGCTCATTTCATCCTCTGACTGTTTTGTACTGTGAATTATAGAGTTTTGCCTTATCACATGCATAGTGCTACAGTGCCATAGCTGGCGTGCAAGGACTGCTGGGGTGCTCTTTTATTTTTATACAGTTTTTTTTGTGCTGAATTTTCGTATATTGCACGCAATAAATAATGGCAAGATTGCCAAGTCAAGACCTGGAAGCTTTGCCAATGCCTGATTACTACTGCTACTAATCATCAGTTGCTGTTAATATTCTAGAGACTTTCGCTACTATTCATTTGGTAAATCATGTTGTTTCAAGTGAGGTGGCTAAGCTGTGGTTTTCTCTTCATTTCATGTCCTTGCTCTGCTACGCCAATGCTGTGTTCATACTTTGGATACATTTACACACTTTTACCCTCTTGCCACTTTTTGCTACTTCTTTTTCATTCTTTTCTCTTCTTCCTTCTTCCTTTCTCCTTTAATTTTCCCATTCTTTAAAATTTCATCCTGCTGTATTCTTCCTGTCTTTAATGACCTTTTTAGGTTTTGCCTGCACAGTGCTGTGTTTGCGAAATCTACTATTTTTAATACAAACTTAAAAGGGACTTCTCATTGGTTCCTGTGTGTGCCTATTACCTTTCCTCCATTTCTTTTGGCTGTAGCATATTTTTCTGCATTTACAAATGCTTGTTCCTTTTCTGCTTCGCTTCTGAGTTCCCCACCAGCGAAATACTGTTAACATCCGCTATGGTGGAACTATATTTCGATAAAATGTAGCTTTTTACTATTGCATCATATTTATATAAGTAATTATCACCAGGAGAGATTACAAGATTTACATAAAATGACAGGATGTTTCTGCGGCGCCGCCCAGGCTCGAACCGGGATTCACAGCTCTGGAGTCAGCAGTTCTGGCCTCTGCACCACATCCTCTCCACTCCTGTGTTACATGTCAGGGAACTCTTTCCTTCTCCCAGACGATGATTAATGCAAACAACACTTTCTTCATTACATAGGCGACACTGATGCCTTACCAATGCTTGTTCCATTTCCAACAATTTTTCTCTCTCATACTCACACACCCGTTTCTTCCCCATTCTCTTTCCTCCTACTTCTATCTTTATTTTTGTTCTCACTAGATGTCCCTTAATTCTTTTTTTTGGGCCCCATTGAGGTTGAGAAATATATGTAGTGCATTCATGTGTGCCTCTTCTTGACATAATGGGTAGTTTGCTATGTGGGTGCATGTATGTGTGGAGGTCTGTATATATAAGTGTGTCTGTAATTAATTGCCTCCGTGAGCACCTGTGTGTGGGTGCGCTCAAATAGGTCTGGCTTTAATGCAGAAAGATTCATGCATAAATGTGGCATCCTTGCACTAGCACGCTAATCCAAGACCTTTGGCTTTGTCAGTGCTTGTTTCAGCGTTCTTTACACCATTTTTTGCAGCTGGCTCAGTAGAGTAGAACTGCCGAGGCCACAGCTCTGCGATAGTCATCAGCAGTCAAATACAGCTTCAGCTCCTGCGTGCGAGAGAAGGATCAAACCTCACTGTCTCCCAGAAGCATGAAAATGATTACCGGCAGTAACATAAAACGTCCTATTGATCTGGAACGAGTTAGAGCTCACAAGGTGGTTTAAGGGTTCAATTGAATGAATATATATGTTGGCTACCTCGAGTTTAATTTATTTCGTCCTTTCTCACCGCTGGAATTTGGCAGGGCCCAGTTAACATAACCCATGGTAAATAAAGACCACTTAGCATTTACTTTCTGAGCCACAGAGGGCCATCCCCATAAAGCCTTCAACATGTGTTGAGAAAGCACCCAGATGTCAAGCAGCTGAAATAATACAGAGCAAGTATATTTTTGCAGCTAATAAAAACGTCCCTCCCCACCTTGACATACTGTAAGTGGCTGCAAGACCCAGAAATGTTCGAGTTCCTAATCAGTGCCTTCAGTAAACTTGTACATCAAAGGATGGCTCAGTGATGAGTGTTTCCTGAGCTGGCACTGACAATCGGACGTGGAAAAAAGGTTCAGGATGCCGATGTGAAACCTTCACCCCGATAAGAAAGAAATCCAGTTCCGGGTCTTTCTAAACTTCAGTTTTATGTAAGTGATGACAAGAGGATCTGGAATTACAAAGGCTTTCGGATGAAAGAAATCAACAAACCAACAAGCTTAGAGTTAACCCTTTCAAGTGCCTCAATTGCAGCCTGTACCATTCCACATTCTTGTAATTACCGGTTTCACACCAAAGACCAAATATGCTCTGGAAATGCTTGAGCGGGGTTCTAAACTATAAGGAAGTGTTGTTGGCTTAACGATATTAGACCAGAGGGCCCCAGGGCAAGAAATATTTTGGGGGCCTCCCGTTTGTAACAATATTAAATTGTATTATCCATTTTTCGCTGGGTCAAGCTCTATGTTGACTAACAATATTGATTTATTTGCTAGAGGCTAAGATACAAATATACACAGAAGTGAGCTACAGTGAAATTTGACTTCTCCCTGGGAAGGTGGGGCCCTGGGCAATTGCCCACGTTGCCCATGACTTAAAACATCTCTGGACACAAATAATAGCACGTCACTCTGCCCCCCCCCCCCCCCCCACTCCCTCCCCGCCACACACACTAGTCGAGATCGGTTCCGCCTGACCTGCTACAATAGTTGCACTGATATCGTATTTTTGATTTCACAGAAAGTTCCTCTGTTACATGTCTGTGCCAGCTGAGGCATGGAAAAGGTCTCTCTGTCATTTGGCCTCAAGATGTCTCTTTAAGGGTGCCTTTGCCTTGAAATATTAGAAAAGTGAGGGTAGGATTTGGGTCAGCTCCTTTCAGTCATTACTTTTAGATAGTGTCAGTCATATCGTGGACGAGCCTAGAAACGTATTTCGCACTCACTGGCATGCTATCTGCTATTAAGTGTTATTCTACGTCCCAGTGAGTGCTTTCATTACAATGCATCTGGCAATGATTATTTTCTGAACACAGAAGCTATACTGAAAAGAAAGCTTTCTCTCAAAAAGCAAAACATTTTAACCTTCAGACATAGCAGAATATGTCACCTATCACAACCTAGATTCACTCATAATAACAAATATATGGGTTCAACAACGCATCTTCACTCATCCTAAATATATACTAAATCTCACAGGCCACAGAGTCGAGCAAGCAGACTGTGCACATGTGGAAGTAGGTGTTTTGCCATCATCCGTAAGTTCTTCTGATCTTGTGCTTGAGGCAAGTAAGCAACAATTCAACTACACTGAGCTCTTCAAATTCCACTTCCCGTTGTCAGTAAATAAGTCCTGCACTTTCCACCTCAAACGTCCTGGACAGAGTCGCATGGACACAAGCCGTAAATTACGCTAATCCATATGCACAGGAAGAGACGTCACTGGATTTCCCATCATCCATCTACTGGCATGCCATTTCCCACTCTCGGTAACTGAGACAACCACCTTCAGACCTCACAGGCAGAACAAGGACTTCATTGATGAATTCTCAGATCCCTACACCACCTCGTCCATCCAACATACCCACCAACCCACCCTCTTCGTTGACTTCAACCTCCCAGACAACACAAGCTCAATAAAAGAAGAAAAACCTTTGTAAACCTCATCAACACATTCAACATGATATAGCATGGTACACAACCAACACACTCTAATGGTCCCATCCTCAGCCCTATCTTGTCAACATCACCAACAGTCCAATGAAAACTACACATATACCTGGACTGGCCTAACTACTTTGCCATCTCGATCTCCTTGCTCAGCATGCTACCAATACATCATTGTCAATATTAAAGAAAATGCCAAAGCTTCAGATCTTTCAAAGATGTCTCCATAGACAACGTAATGCTTGAAATCATCTCTTACGGTATCAACTCCATGACTGATGCCAGCAGGATGCCAGCAGTCTTCTAAAAATATTCAACACTGTTTTGGAAAACTATGAGAACATTTGCACAAAATTATAACACTCAAGTGCAACCCAAAGCTTTTAGCACCCTAGTACCTTAAAGACTTTGCTGCCAATAAATGATCCATCTGTAGACAAGAAAGAAAATGGAAGAAAAAAGAACTCCTGGTTGACCTTACGATACTAAAGTCCCTCCGCGCAACACAAAGACAGCTGATCACCTAAACCAAAGAAAAGTACTATACCAAAACTGACAGAAGCAGATTGTTTTCAAGACAACCAAGCACTGCATAAACTTTCTGCCAGGCCCACTTCTTCAGCAATAAAATACAGAAGATCTAAAAGCACATAATCTGTTATGCCCTCCTCTTCCCGTAAAATTCACCAAATTCTAATTAAAAAGTCCTTTATTCGGTTCTCATCATGTAGAAAAACCATAAAAGTGCATTCAAATAAATTGGCTAAAAGTTTAACAAGTAAAAAGCTTTGATTAAAAATTTCAAAGGATTAAAAAATATTTATACAATTAAAGTGCTTAAGTACAAGATCTGATATAAGGGATATGGTCAAGGATTACCTATAAATTTGTCTGTTTTAAATGTTACAGTATGTTTAGCAGCACATGGTTCATCAAGAAACTGCAAGCTTATTGAAAATTAGCTTACCAAACAAAAGATAAAGTTAGAAGAAGAATTCTTTTGTTTAGTAAGCTAATTTTCCTCAAGTAAATAGTAATTTAAATAGAAAAATGTTAAGAAACCCACCCAAAAACTGCATAAAGAATAGAATTCAATGAAGGCCCCAGTGAGTTTTGTCTTAACGACTGACCTATCATAATGAGATATGGTTGCGCAATCTGGAATGAAAGCAAAATCAGTAGAACGGTTCAATAATGGCTAATCATTTGGTAACTAGCTCAATTACGAGGTTGTTGTATATATTGTATATATTGTAAAAGACTGTATAAGGTGTATAGTAATGGATGTAAGAGAAACCTGTTTTAACTGTAAATAATGTATATTTTTGTATAATAATTGATTGTATGTATATGTATCATTTGTAGCCCTGAAGAAGTCCGTGGAGGACGAAACGCGTTGGCTATGGCTACAGTGTTTTTATGAAGAATAAATAAAGAATGAACTTCAAACAACGATACTGATTCTGCCATCAAATGATTTACTATTGTGCATGATAATTATGGTTACTGTTGAATAACTATAAAGAGATTTTTGTGTGCTGGACCAAATTTTGTCAAAATTGGTCACAACCTCCGTTGTAATTCCTGCTGGGTCTATTTTGTCCCACTTTAAAGAATAACCATTTAGCCTATCCAACGTTAATTGCCCATATAATGTCGCTGACTTATACTTTTCTGACTTGTATGGGAGAGAGATTGTTATACTGATTGGAAAATGGTCACTAATCACGTTTTGGTGTGTTGTAAAATTCAAAAAGCGTGGTGCAGCATTTATGGAGGTGAAGATAAAATCTATAATACTGGAAGCTCCTCTTTCATTAACGGTGGCAGTAAGTGGAACAGGGGGGTCATTCATTTGTTTGCTAGACCTAACTCTAGGACGAATACAATGTCATTTATACATTCCCCTACTATGGTATGGGGGAAGTGAGTTAGGGTGTTCTCACTTTCGTCCTCGAGTCCACAGTTTGAATTATTGTTATATTTGCAAAGGGTGAGATTAAAATCACCTCCCCATATTATAAAGATATTTTTGGTGTAATCATCTTTTATTTTCTGTAGTAAACTTGAAATGTCTTTTAGCGTGGATATTAATTCGGGGTGGGGAAGATTATTATAGAAATTTACTAGTACATAAGAGTCACGTTTATTTAGGTCCAGAATTACTACTTGATAGTTTAATTCCAGCTTAAGTGGAGTAATTTTCTTAAGTTGTAGGAGGTTTGAGATATATATTATCAAGTCCCCATTTGCTCTTCCAAACTTAGAAGGGAGTGTTTGGAAAAAATATATTTTAAAGCCCTCAATATGAATTGGTAGTTTCGCCCATGTCTCCTGGAAACAAAGTATATTAAAGTTTCCAATGAAGCCGAGCCAGATCTCGTTCGCCATTTTTGAGTGCAGGCCTGCTATGTTCCAGAACGCTATCTTAACTGTAGATTGCTCTCTAAATTTTAAACACTGGGTGCTCCGGTTAGCGGGCCCTCCCCTTACAGTGTTATCTATCTCCTGTCCATTTAAGGAATGCACCCCCTGGGTCGATAAACCTATATTCGATTTTTTAGGCTGATGGTATAATTTATGGGGATGCGATTTGGTAGCATAATTGTCTGCACTTATAGGACAGCTAGTAATAGGAGGAAAATCGTTTTTGTGAGTAGATTGTCCAGGTAACACTGATCGTGGCCCTAAGAGTCTGAAAGATGAATTAGCCAGTCAATCTATACCTTCTAGACCCATAAGCTGGTTAAATCTATTCGAAATAGGGAATTCGCAAGTTGGTATTTGGGTTGGGAATACACGTCTATACGGTTGTCTACTGGTCGGTAGATAAAAGAAGCAGAGCGGAAGTATGTTTAATCCGCCCGCAGCCAGACAATTGCTTCCACTTTGCCCCCGAATTTTTCTAACCAGCATGGGGGATCTAAATGTAAGGACAATACAGTCTCCTGGTAGTGATTTTCTTAAGCTTCCTACCCATTGTACCCTCCGCACCATCTTAAACTCTTGGAAGAGATGGTCAGTTAAACCAGTCCTCTGGCCAAGCCAGTGGAGAGAGTTATTTCTAAGCGATTTCCAGGACTCGATTTCTGAGCGTCCCTTTTTTGGGGCATTAGCCAAGACAATTACATACGGTGTGGCGTCAGGCGGAAGATGTAGGAGCGGGTCTGTCCCGGGATTATCCCAGTACTTTACAGTATAGGAAGATTTTAATTGATTATGATTCAGCAATGGGGGGGCAAGTCTAGGACCTATGTCTCTATTTCTAACAACAATCCTTTCAGTAGGTGGGAAATTGTCAGATGGATTACATGTATTTATCTGAGAAGAAGGGGTCCTTTCTAGATTGTTTAATGTAACACTTAAAGATGGCACGGGAAAGTCAGTATAGACCTTGTCTTTGGAATGACAACCACCCCCTTTGGGATCGATTAATGGTCTAGTTTGGGTGATATTGCCCTTTCCTCCCCCCTTGTTCATTTGGCGCAGGAAGATGGCCAAGGCCCTGACTCTTATTGCTAAGTATAAACTCTTCAACGAGAGTCAGTCTTTTCCTTATTTGGTCTAGGCTGACTCTCAAATAAAGATCCAACTTTTCTACCAGGGTATCTAGATTCTTTATGTCACAATTTTGTGTATCAGCTTTACTACGGCACTCAGTTATCATCGGGCCAGAAGACCTCCGCAACCCATTCTTTTTCTTTGGTTGGTAACGCTGCTTTGGAGTTATTTGGGCAATAGTTTCTATAGTGTTCTTCCCCCTCTTTGGATTGCCTTTGTATGCCTCTATTATTTACAACAAGGGGTGGTGAGGGACAGAGTCTCTGAATTAAGCAGAATACTCTCACCCAGCCTCTAGGCACTCTAGCGGTGCAGGGTTCTTTTGTATTATCTGAGGGGGTTGCGTGAGTGATTCCGTGGCACTTATCGAGATCTCCTCTAAACTAGGCTGGATACAACCGTTGGTGGCTTTCCTTAGATCCACTGGTGATTTCAAGGGGGCCTCATTGGCTACTTGATCTAAATCCGTGGAGGTCTTTGAGGAACTTGCCTCGAGAGATTCTTCCACTGTGAGGATCTGTTTGTTAAGGGCCCCCATGGCACCGATGAGAAAACTCAGTATGGATTGTTGTGAGTCTGATTGACCTTTCCTCCCACCTCCTCGATCTTGGTTATTCATTTTTCTTTTGCCCATTCCCAATGAAGTAATTGTGTTGATTTTGAAAAAGTTTGAATAGGCCACCCACCCTTTCACTGAGTAAAAAGTCCAACTTACAGTCTTATTCAATATAGATTATTATTGCGCACTCAGTTCCAGATATAAATTCAGTCTTAGGGTAATATAGGCATATAAGCCTTAACAGAAGCTGGGCAGATACCACAGATGATGGTAAAGTCTTACTTGGCTGGATCGCAGATGGTTTTCCGGGCGAGACCGAGGGAATAGGCCCAGCCCATCCTCTTCCGGCTTCTGACGGGCGTGGGGTCTCCCTGGCAGATTTATGTGTTAGTGACGCGGGTCCTCTCGCGCCTCTTCCCGCAAGACCGCACTGCCTTCTGGGGGATGTAGTTCACCGGCAGTCCCCGGTCCGCGAGGAAAGTGCGTAGGTGGGTTGGTGGAGGAATTGAGCCCGCAAATCCCAGGAGAGTCTAGGCAGCAAATGGGACCGGCTAGGGCAGAGTTTCAAAGACTAGGTAAACAGTGAACAGCGTCCCCTGTACTCAATACTGCACTGCGTTCTCCGCCCCCCAATGCCTCCCAATGCAATGACGACGCTGTACACGCGTGAGGCCACTCAGGTTCGAGTCACAGCAGGGGGTCCCTACAGGTGGATGGCAGTGTCGGGCCGATACTGTAAGTCACAAATGGGCAAAGCCTGGCAGCTGATGAAAGAGGCCTCGCGTTTAACCCCACAATTAAGCCTCGAACACGATGTGCCTGCAGAGCTCAGTTCACTGATGAGTCACTCACCAACCGTCACTGATGGTGAAGTAGGGGCCCAGTATCTCCTTCTCAATGCAGAAAAGACGATAGCCGCCGCCGCCGTATCTCTGCCAAGGGAATGCGGCGCTCTATGTCTCTGGGACCCACACTTTGCACCTTAAACTGCCGCAGGCCATGTGTTTAATTCTGACGGCTCAGCAGCGCAGCCAGCATACATCGGGCGCAGTCCACAGCCCAGCGCCGGTCCGCACCGAGGAGAGGGGGGCTTCGCCGAAGGTCCGCTGCACAGTAGACTATGCCGGCACGGCCTGTACGCCACTCCCGAGCCGCTCACGTTACATGGCGCCCCCAATCACCACGTCTCCCACCTGCCACCGTGGACTGCAACCATTCTATCGGCCTCCCGCACCTCCACTGGGACACCTTGCTGCACTCTCCAGCTCTCAGGAACCCCCTTAGTCGCACAGGTCGGCAGCACCAGCAGCCGCAGCAGTCCGCTCCAGCCTCTCAGGACGCCAACAATCAGCTTTCAAAGTACTTTCTCTTGCAGATCTTGCTGACATATTAAACTCCCGCAAAGCCACTCCTGAAGATGATATTTTAAGCTCCTCCTTCACAAAGCTCCCTCTTGGGGTGCTCTCTCACCCTTGCTCACCATTCTCAAAACCTACAATAGACACAGAAGGCCTCTCCAACTATTGGCATATTACTCACCTACCATTCATTGACAAGATAATTGAAAAAGAAGTCTATGTTTGACTCCAAGGCCACAACCGAACTCAAGGGAACATGAGAGAAAGTAAAAGTAAAAAAAGTAAAAAAAGGTGAGAAAAAGTTGGAAGTAACCATGTTCCCTTGAGTTCGGTCATATCACACCAGGGCGTGGGTTTGACCACGGGAGACTTAACGAATTAACACAACTGATTTTTATAACAGAATGGTGATCCAGATCCCTCCTGTACAGTCGGTATAAGGTTAACTGCTGGTCCAACACATAATGTTTACAGACTGCAATGGATTGGAAGGGTTCTGAGTAATATATTCACCGTGTGAACAGGTCTCTTGTTGTTTTTTATTACATGAGTTGGTGATGACCTGTTCTGTACCCCTTTAGCTCCTTGTTGTACTTGCTCACGGGGTAAGAGCCAGCTCTCTCAGAGGACAGAAACAATACCTGCTCTGGGCGCGGGTGTTTCACAACTCCTCCAAGGTGGAAGCTTCAAAGGCAATGCCACCTTTGAAATCCAACCCAGGAACAACCAAACCCCCATTCCTACTCTACTGGCAGGAGAAAAGACCGGAATATTAATTAAATAAGTAGGAGGGCCCCAGCCTGCACCGCCACTAAGGTGGTGCAGGTGAGATGAACCCTTCTCCTGAAATTCCACCATCTTGAGATGTTGAGAAAATCTCCAATCTGGGCTAGGGTAGTGCCTCTTCCCACAGGAATTAGTCACTAGAGGGTGTAGACAACCTAAAGGTAAGTAGCTCATTGGCTACTATCTGTCTTTCCTCATAGCGCCCTTAAATTCTGTATTTATGTGGGCCTTCGAGACCTTGACTTTGGATTCCGCTGACTTAAAGAAAACCAAAGAAGAAGACGTGCTGCTGATCCAGGAACTGAGCCCAGCTGCCGCAGAAACTGATGCCAACCCCTGCCAACTGCGAAAGGGCCAGCCAACTGTGGCCTGCTGTCCCTACCCGAAACATCTGCAGCCTCCAAGAAACCCAGAGTCCTTCCAACCTTTGCCAGTTGCCTGGGACCTCCCTTTGGACTAGTGGTACTAGTCCCAGACACGCCGTCTGTAACAACCGCCACAAGGTGAAGACGGCACATACCGTGTCGACGCAATTCCCCTTGTCAACCAAAAGTTGCAGCAGCTAAGGCGTGTTTTTCACCAGTTCTATAAACGACCCCTTCAACGCATCCACCAGCCTGAGGGATCCTCACAGTACCTGCGAACGATGCTGGATACAGCCCCGCTCCTGTGACCCTGTACCCGCTTCCTGGTGACTTTGACTGCGTAAAAGTAGCAACTTGGGCACAGCTTCCCTGACCACGATGGACTGCCCCTCACCTGTAGCTGAACACCGCTGCTGACAAACCAATTCTGCATCCCAAGTCATCCAGCACCTCCGATCCAGGTAACCAATAACTGCCTTCTGGGCATGAGTACTGAGACTTCCCAAAATTCGGACTCCCCTGGAATAGAAACTTGAATTCTGGGCAACCGTTGTGCCCCAAAACTCTGTGGCGCAGTGTTGCTTCCAGCGACCACAATGGTAAATGTGTTGGCAGTACTCTGCTATCTAACCCTATGTTCTTCTTCCCCTCAACCTAGGCGGTTTCTGCCTCAGGTTATTGACCAATGTTGCTTAAAAACCTCTAAGCAATTGTGACTTGAACTACATTAAGTTAAGAATCGACATACAAACATGTATTTACTGTTCAACAAAGTTTTTGGTTTCCAATATATATATATATAAATATACAATTGTATTTTTACTGATTGGTCTCAGATTTATTCTTGAGTGTGTGTCTCATTCATTGCCTCTGTGTGTGACAACGAATGCTTAGCACTACCCTCTGATAAGCCTAACTGCTAGCCCACGCTACCACAAAAACAGCATTTAAATGATCTGCTTTTGCTGCTGCACACCTATTGGGCATACGCTGGACTCTCTGCACAGTGTACTTCATTTCAGTACACTATATATATAGAGCCAGCGTCCTACACTCATGCATTTGGATGGTGGCAGTGCTCTGTTCATGACCTCTCAGTCTACACACTGGCAACCTTTAAGGGCATGGGACATGCCGTGGCATGTCTAACACCTGAACCAATATCACCCCCATCCTGATGGAACTCCATTGGCTCTCATTGCTAGCCTGCTTAATTAAAAAAAAATCAGATGCATTATTTACAAACCCATCTCAACTTGCACCACCACTTATCTTGGTGACAACCCCATCATCTATGCTAGTTCTCGGTACACCCACAGTCAGCAGTACACCATCAGATTGCAGAATAAGAAGTGAAAAAAAGAATAAGAAATGAAAAAGTAGAAGACATTTTCCAAATCTGCATTGAAAATCTGGAACAACATCCTCGTATCCATCAGGACCACCCCAGCTCTGCTACAATTTAGGAAAGAATTAATGACTCACCCTTGTAACGTCTCTGTGTTAGGAGGGGTGGGTCCTTAAATGTGAGCATGGTTAGACCACCAGATATTGTGAATCAAAGTTATTTTACATTTTTAATAATTGATTAATGTGTATGGTTCTCTGAGATTGCAGAATTAAATGCAAAATATAAGTAATTAGTGTTTCATTTGTTTTTCTGATTAGAATATCATTTGTTTTGATCCAGACAATGGTCCAGGTACTTTGCTAAAGGGGAACTTTGCGCACCACCGGGTATTTGGTGTGGTCTAAATAATAGTTATATTGGAGTGGTGCTACTAGGAAAAGGGGTGACCTGTACAACCCCTAAACTATGTAATGTGCCAAGCACCTACATATAATTTAGTGAGGAGAAAAACCTGAGCACACACAAGTGATACAGAATTATAATAAATTCTTTGGTCTTAGTTTTACAACAACAATGAAGGACAGTTGGTGAATGCAGCAATAATGTTTATTGCGCCAGCCGACAGGTGTTTCATTGGAGTGGAATGCACTCCAAATCTTCAGGGCCAAATCCAAATGGAAAGGAAAAATAATCCCCCACGACTGGTGATAATTCCAACCCAGTCTGGGTACAAAGGATCTTCAAATCAGGTGCGCCAGTTGAGCGTAAAAAATACTTTTTATTATCAGTTCCTGAGGATTGATTTCGTGCTCTAGGCGTCAGGGACTGCGAAGGCAGTGCTGTGGTAACTGCAGGAAACGGCGGCCGAAACGGAGCAGTCCTCCGGGAGGCCTCAATGGGCGAAAATAGCCGGCCCCACCCTTAAAAGTCGTACCGGTCTTGTTTGCACGGGTGTTGTTGCTGACTCCGGGTCTGGACCACCAGATATTGTGAATCAAAGTTCTTTTACATTTTTAATAATTGATTAATGTGTATGGTTCTCTGAGATTGCAGAATTAAATGCAAAATATAAGTAATTAGTGTTTCATTTGTTTTTCTGATTAGAATATCATTTGTTTTGATGTATACATGAAAACATATTTTCTAATTTGTGAGACTGAGAAAGGTACTATTTTTTTGATTTACTGTTTCTCACCTTTTTAAAGAGCACTAGATCACAATGCATTAACCATTTACAACCCAGCTACCTCTCCTATCACCTGTTGACCTTATGTCTTTGACTTTGTACAGCACACCACTGTCTTTTGACTAGTTTCACGCTCTAGAAATACCATCTACATACACACATATATCCATACAGACATACATGCATACATACACATGTACATATATACACCCTCCTGCTCACAGATAAATAAGAGTACTACTCATTATATTGATGCACCTCAACACCATTAGTTATTTCACCCCCATCTAAACCCCTAAGTCTTGAATGGGAATGACTTGCAATGTCCTTCATTGGTTCTCTTCCTATCTATCCAACCACAAGTAGCTTTAGCACATGGGCAGCTCCGGGTCTCACCAGATGCTTTTGACCTGTGATGTCCCCATGACTTCATCTTGTACCTCAACATCTTCAACCTTGAGACTCTAGTCACCGATAACAGCACCACCAATACATTGATGAAAAACAAATCTATTTTACTGGCAAATTCCATCCAATGCCATGTCACTTGGTTTCACAATGGACACAAATCTCACACTCAAAGACCATTATAACTAAGAAAACCAAGGCAGCCTTATATCAATTCTTGCTACTAAAAAGTTAGAACTGTTCTTCCCAAAAATGACTTCAAAACAGTCTTTGGAGCAATCTAGTTCGCAAAATTGGATGAGGGTGACTGCTCCACAGCCTTGAAGACTCCACTTTGATCCCATTGAATGCCATCAAAGTAGCTGCAACATGCATAAGGAAGGACAAGTAGAAATCCGTCCATATCACCCCCACCCTGATAGAAGTCCACTGTCTCCCATAGTAGACTTGCTCCATCCTCTAAACTATCTGCGTCTTCTACAAAGAATTTCACTCTATATCAGTACATTGTCTACACTCATTTGTGACATAACACATGGCTAAACAGTTCTACCTTTGTGAGGCTTTTTAAATATTGTCATTTTGCACCACTGTCAATGGTGCTGTTTATACATGTGCTTTTGAATTCTTTGGTTTCTATAAGCCAAATACTAAATCACAATAAACAGTCAGAACACCGCAACCTCAGCCATATATGTTCCGACATCGCAAGCGTAACCACGATTGCCTTAAACACGCACATGCCACAACCAGGAATATGCATGGTTAAGAAACCACACATGTCTCTTTACCAATCATGTCTTCACCATGATATTGCATGGTAAAGACATGCATGGTAAGGATGCAGTCATGGTTAAGACCTTGTGGTTCAGGCATGCTTTGTTGAGGCATATGTTGTTCCATCACAAAACCGACCTATGCAATTTGAGTCTCTTGGAGAATGCGAACATGTGGCCCATCAGAAGGAGGAGCAGAAATATCCTAAATAAGTATGTAGAGGCTAAGTGGGATGCTCAGCAGAAAATGTAGAGTAGTGTCATCGTAGAAGGAGCACAAACGTATCCCGTATTAGTTGCAGAAAAAAAGCGAGGGGGAAAAATGCAGAAAAACACATCTTGAGAACTCTCAAGTCCTTGTGCTAACTGATGAGAGGGGTGATGAGATTGACAATGAGTTTCTGAGTGAGTTATTGATGAATCGACCCACACCTTATAACAAAGAACAGTCACAGATAGGGTCAAATCCATTTGTGGGAACTCAACCAGATGTACCTTTATTACCTAATAATTTTAACCCTACAAATCCTTTCCTAATTGTAGTACCAAATGCTGCAGATGTTCTTTCGGTTCCAGTAACCATAGGACCCGC
The DNA here is from genome assembly GCF_964261635.1 of Lissotriton helveticus. NCBI lineage: Eukaryota > Metazoa > Chordata > Amphibia > Caudata > Salamandridae > Lissotriton > Lissotriton helveticus. The sequence goes on along the minus strand of NC_136059.1, from coordinate 2,061,339,157 downwards.
AGTTCGTTTGTATCAATCAGGTAACAGCATATACACCCCGTAACTGTTCCTAGTGAATTGGGGAGAGCAAATACTATTCCGTAGAGATCAAATAAATTCCAATTTGATACTTACGAATGTTGATACCTCACATCAAGGGACCATTAGAACTACCAAATCACATAATCAATTGAGACCAACCCCATTATCTAGTACTATCGAGAGAATTGCCGAGAATTCCAATAGAGGACCGCAGGCTATGCCAGGAAATTTGTTACAAATGGGAACTAGAGGTTCTGAAACCAGTGTCACCCCGCAGGTGGCAGAAGCTAGTGGAGGGTCACAAGAGAGTGTATTAAATCAACCAGTAGGACCTGCCCCACAGGACCTGGATGATTGGCTTAAGGATATAGCTCCTTCTACGTTTGAGAAGGGTATGGAAGATCAGGGAACCTCAGGGATGAAAAACTTAAATGAAAACCCACTCGATGTAGCAAAACTTAAAGTGGAATTGGAAGAAATTATCTTGGGAACGATTAGCCCTAGTAGGATCGATAGCTATCTGGATGATGAATTATTATTCATATGTAAAGACATTACACGGAGAGATAGAAATACTCATGAAAAATTGGCTGAAGTGGCACAAAAATCGAATGTAGACAAAAGTCAAAAACATTACAAAAGACTTATTGATTGGATTGGATATCAGGGCTAAGGATCTTGAGAGTCTAAAACTCTCAGGCAAAAGGTTACAGATTAAAGAGTTACTGTTATGGCCGGACTGGGAACCAAATCCGGCCGCGGCAAAGTGCTCGACCACCCTCCCCTCCCCCACCCCCGGTGCCGCCGAGCTCTTTGTCAGAGCCGGTTTTCGGCCGATTTTGTTACAGGGCCAATTTTGCAGCTATGCTGCATAAACGGCCCTGTAACAAAACGGCCCCCAGGGGCCCAAAACCGGCCCCACCCTCGCGGCACACCGGGTGATTGCCCGGTGCCCGCAACGGCCAGTCCGGCCCTGGTTACCGTCAACACTTAAGAAATGGGGTGAGTTAGAAAGATGGGAAGGCAGATGGGATAAATAGAAGGAAGCAAAGAAAGCAGCAATGCCTAAGTATCCAATGTTTGGAGGGGAAACTGGAAAAGCAGAACAAAATATTTCCAATGAGGGAAGTCCCAAGAGGTGGTTATGTACGTGCTACATGGACTAGATCTGATATATTGTCCTTTACAAATGATTTCCCAAAACTGTGAGAAATGCCAGTTGAATACTATAGGCAGGTTATGGACTGAATGTAAAATTGCTGTAGATTGGCTGGAAACAGACCTTGAAAAAGATTCGAAAAATGGTTCACCATCCCCTGAAGTCATTAAAAAAATACAATCAGGTAATTACTTATTTGAAGGAGGGAGACATTTCTCCAAAGGAAACTGATTTGGTGAAGATTGACAGAACAACACAAGAATTGAAACAGATAGTGCATCTATACTATGAGAGACCTTTGCAGGCATTTAAGCAATACAGTGGAATGTTAAATGTGTCAGGTAAGATTCCTTTGCCAACTCCAGGCAACCTAGAGGGGTTATTTTATACTTCTTGGAATACACTGACTTACTGAAAGTTCTTTCAGCAGTTAAGTCAACCAAGCAAGTCAACTGGTCTGGAAATACCTTATATTTCTCTCAGGATTATGCTAATAACAAAGCTGATAGACAAAAAGAATTTCTCAATTTGAGGTCAGATCTCAGGTCCCTTGGAGCTCGTTATGGTCTTTTCCACCCTTACCTATTTAAACTCACCTACAAGAACAAAATCACGACTTATGAAGACCCGATCAGACTGAAAAGTTGTATTAATTTGTTAAAGAAAGAAACTATGGATTTCTCTGAAGTGTCTACGTCTCAGGCTGTTTAGTGCTGCAGGATCTGCTTAACTTTAATCCTTTTAAATTGAACAAATATATTCTTGTTCTGAAGGCGATGTTGGTCAAACGCGATGTTGTTTCTCTAAATCTGTTGTTACTTGTAACTTGATATATTATGTTGATTAACAGTTTTTTCCTTCCCTTACAGGTCCATTCATGCTCGTTCCTGTTTGTCCTTCCCATTGTTCTGTAAGCTGTGACCTTCCTTCGTCCTCCCCTCCATCATGCTTGGGCGTCTTATCCACACCTTGTGGTTTCTCTCCTCCATACCTAATTGGATTCTTAGGTATGATCGCTACCTCTGTTCTTTTTGCATTGTTTGTCTCATCTCTTTTCCCTTTTTCATTCTTGTTTCTTCTTATGTTACTTTTGATCTTACTGCTCTTTTTATATTGCTGTGCCATCTTTTTTCACCCCTCCTCTTTTTTGTTCTTTCTTTTTCTTTTTTCTTTCTCTTGTCCCTTCCCTTTTTTTCTCTATTTGATTTTATGTTTAACGTTTGTATTTGAACTATTCTCTCCTAGGATTTGCATATAATCATATCACAATTACACATGACTTGGTTGATGTTACAGCTGTTCTATGTTGTTGGTTGGTTTCCCTAGATCACCATCTTTCTCATGCATTCATATAATTGTCTTTTGTCATGGAATGTTAGAGGCTTGAAATCTCCCATTAAAAGTGTCAAAACTGGAAGCTAACAGAGTCTCACTTAACAGCAACTGATGGTAAACGTAATGGTGTAGTGACACTTTGCCATAAATTGATGTCTGTTAAACTAATCTCTCAATCATCTGATGACGATGGAAGATGGTTATATACTAGATTGCAAGTCTGAAATATTGGATAAATTCCTCCTCTTTTACAAAGAATTATGCACACCAGAATCCACACCCTCAACTCTTGATACCTCTCAGTTCCTCTCAGGCATTCAACATTCCTTTGATTCCCAAATAGGTTACACTCTTTTAGAATCTGATATCTTACAACAAGAACTCCTCTGTGCATAACAGACACTAAAGAAGGATAAGGCTCAAGGACCTGATGGGTTTACAGTGGAATTTTTTACACACTTCGCACCACTTCTCCTTCCCAAGTTACACACCCTTTTCAATTTTTTTCTGCAGTCGGGCGAATCCTCTGGCTCTTTTTTAGAAGCACTAATATGTTTAATTCCGAAAGATGGAAAGGATTTGAAACACTGCAAAAATTATAGACCTATTTCTTTGGTCAACATTCTTCTTATTTTGATTTGGGAAGAAATGTGTGTCAAGGCTGCCCATTGTCTCCATTCCTCTTTAACTTAGCTTTAGAACCCTTCTTATCCAGAATCCGTCAAAACAAAGATATCCAGGGCTTTAATGTTAATGATCAACAAATTAAATTGGCAGCCCACGCTGATGATATATTATTATTCATACCCAATCCACAATCCTCTATTCCTGCCTTCTTACATGAGGTGGAGCTGTTTGCTTCTGTCTCTGGTTATTAACTAAATAAAGATAAATGGGAAATATTTGCTCTGACTAAATATACATTTAAAGAAGATTTCTCTATCTCAAATTTTACTTGGAATTCTAAACATATAAAATACCTGGGATTACTTATTGCTCCTTCAATTCCAACAACATTTTCTTTATGCTTAGAGAGATGCATACAGAGAATTTCTACATTAACTTCCAAATGGCATCCCCTATTTCTGCCATGGTGGGGATGTCTAGATACCGTTAAAATGATGCTCTCTCCTATAGTATTGTATACCAATTCAAATATTTCTGTACCTAACCCCTCAAAATCATTTCCATATTGTCAGAAGGTGGGGTTAATTTTCCTGATTTCCCTAATTATCATAAATCCTTCCTACGTTGTCAATCCTCGAGACGGCTCTCTGATCCTCAATTGGATTGTCCTCTGTGGGTGGAACTTGAAAGTTCATATCTTTCTCCTTTCTCTTTTAAAGAATATCTTTCCTTCACCCCCAAACCACAATCTGTCTCTACTTCTATTCTTAAACAATCCTGTAAGCTTCTAGAATCTAACCCGATGTCACCTCCCACAGATTTAAAGTCTTTTCTTAATTCCACACTTTGGCATGATAATTTTTTACTGATCCATGGCAAACCTTTTAATTGGAAGTCATGGAGACGGAAAGGTTTAATTTGGATACACTAACTTTTTATTCAGAATGAAATTATGTCTTTTTCACAGGCTAGCCGTCGTTTTGATTTTTCTCCTTCTTACCAACCTAAATACATTCTCCTAAAACAAGCCCTACTGACTGCTTATACTCAAGTTTTGTCTCTTAGCCACTCCAATTCCCACTCGGGCAATAGGTTACTTTTTTACACTCATGTCCTAAAGCATCTACTATTTATACTTACCTCAGTCATCTAGACATTGATAGAGAGAAAACCAAAGTAGAATTACCTTGTGAGGAGGACTTTGAGGTGGAATAGCCAACTTCCTTTTGGAACAAAATATGGTCTAAATTTAGGAAATCATCCAGAGCAACAAATACCACACAGAAATTATTTTTTATTTATCATAGACTTTTATTACATCCAGTCATTTTGCACAAGAGACATCCTAATGTCCCTGATTCCTGCTGGACTTGTTCATCCCTGTCTGCTGATTTGAAACACTAGCTCTTTGCATGTCCACATGTGCACACTCTCTGGAAAAATGTCTGGTCTCAAATTAACTTGATTTTTGGTTCTAAAATGCCCTTTTCTGTTGTTCACCTATTTTTAGGAAGTATATCACCTGTTTGGGATAATCAAATGCTTAATACCAAGATTGTAGATTTGTTGATAGCAGTTGCCTTTCAGCAAATCACCAAAAACTGGAAGGATCTAACCTAGCTATCCCTCCAGGCCTGGTAGTACGCCGTGTGTTATAACCATAGATTAGATACAGCCCCTGTCCATCCTATTCATTTAGCTACAAAGTGCTTAAATTTGTGTCACTTGTCACAAGACATATCGAGGCGAATGCTAGACAATCTTTCTCTAAGACTCCCATGAAACAAGAAGTTGCCCAACCTTCCTTAACCTATTATAACACTATTTTACATCTTTTCATGCCATTTTTGTTTATTTTTAAATAAGGTTACAGTATTTTATGAACAATGTGATTTTCTTTCTCTGTTTATTCAGGCTTTCCATTCCAGTCATGTATATTTGATATTATCACTTATACAAGGTTTTATCTAATGTTTAATTATTCTCTCATATGATTATATTTTAACCATGGTATTGTATATTTTCACTTCATGTGTTCTCAATAAAGTCTTTTTGAACTAGAAAATGCCACTTTTAGAAAGGGCTTTGTCAACAAATAATGGCGGGAGGGTTGTATAAATCAAACATTCACTTCCAGTCAAGAGATCTACGTTAAATCCGTTGTTCTTTTGCTCACTACGCTACCCCAGTATGGACCCAGCTGTATGCAAATCAGTTTTGATCCTGCTCCTCTTGGGAACAGTCCAGGCCGAACTGCCAAGCTGTGTCCTCCCTGGACAGGAAACAACCTCCTGGGACCGTTTTCAGGGTATCACCCCTCATCAGCAAGGCTATTTTGAATCAGTGGAAGAGCGAGCCAGGGGCTCATGTCTAGGCATATTGATCCCACTTAGGGCAAAAATACTGTTGCAACAAATGATGGACAGAGCGCTGCATAAATCAAACATTCACCCCCAGTCATGAAATCTGGGAAAAATTCATTGTTCTTTTGCTCACTATGCCACCACAGTATGGACCCAGCGATATGCTAATCAGTCTTGATCCTGCTCATCATGGGAACAGTCCAGCCCATATTGGCAAGCCGGGAACATGCATCCTGGGACCAGTTTTGGGTTACCTCATCAGCCAGGCTAGCTTGAATCCAGTGGCACAGAGAGCAAAGGACCCAAGTCTGGGCATATCCATACCACTTAGGGCACAAAATGCTGCGGCAACAAATGATAGACAGAATGCTGAATAAATCAAACATTAGCCCCCAGTCAAGAGGTCTGGATTAAATCTAGTATTCTTTTGCTCACTATGCCACCCTAGATAGAGGTTCCACTTTCTTTTCAGCTGTATTTAAAACGTTAGATGTATGTCCCCTCTCTCTAAACCTTTGTTTAATGTATGTTTTCTGTTTGGAAAACTCAATTTCGGTGGCACAGTCTCTTTATAGTGTCAGCATTTCACCGTACGGGATGCTGTTAATGAGATTTTGTGGGTGATTACTTTTATAGTGCAACACACTGTTTTCCGCTGTTTCCTTGCGATGTATGTACCCTCCCATTCGCAACCCATTGCTTGACCTCAAGGAAATCAACCTCTCCTTGCTATTCATGGTGAGGCTGAATCTTAAGTTAAAGGGATTATCATTCCATTTGTCTAGGAAATGACATGCCTTATCTTGGGGACCGTTCCAAAGTATAAACAAATCATCAATAAATCGGGTCCAAAATAGGACATACTCAATATATTCCTGATTACCCTCCAACAAAACAACTTATTCCTCCCACTTGCCCATCATGAGATTTGCAACGTTGGGGGCAGATAAAGTGCCTTTTGCGTTCCTTACGTTCTTGCGGTAAAAGACCCCATCATGCACCTCACCATCACGACCTCAACATCATCTTCTACGCTGACGACACCCAGCTCATCCTCTCCCTCACCAAGGACCCACACACCACCAAAACCAACCTCCATGAGGGAATGAAGGCGGTCGCTGACTTAATGAGGAACAACCGTCTGAAGCTGAACTCGGACAAGATGGAGGTACTCATCCTCGGACCCATCCCCTCAGCCTGGGACAACTCCTGGTGGCCGACCACACTGGGAACAGCGCCAACACCCACCGACCATGCACGCAACCTAGGATTCATACTCGACTCCTCCCTCTCCATGGCTAAGAAGGTCAACGCCGTCTCCTCCTCCTGCTACCCTCCGCGCGCTCCGCAGGATCTACAAGTGGATCCCGACCGAAACAAGAAGAACGGTGACACAGGCCCAAAACGCCTCCGCCCGACTGATCATCAACGTCCCCCGCCGCAGCCACATCACCCCCCACCTGAGAGACCTACACTGGCTCCCCGTTGGCAAGAGGATCACCTTCAAACTCACACAAAGCACTCCACAACGCCGGACCAGCCTACCTGAACAGCAGACTCAGCTTCTACACTCCCACCCGCCAGCTCCACTCCGCCAACTTTGCCCTCGCCGCTGTTCCCCGCATCCAACGAACAACCTCCGGCGGCAGATCCTTCTACTACCTCGCCGCCAAGACCTGGAACATCCTTCCTACCCACATACGGCAGACCCAAGACCAGCTCGCCTTCAGAAGACTCCTCAAGACCTGGCTCTTCGAGCAGTAACTGCACCCCCTCCCCACAGTACCTTGAGACCCTGCCGGGTAAGTAGTGCACTCTACAAGTATTCTGATTGATTGATTGATTGATTGATCGCACAAAGATGTTCTCCCTAATGCAGTAACGAATCATGTTAACGAGCATTCTGCTATGCTCGTAAATACACACTGCTCTGGTCTTAAATTTTTGCATGCTCATACCCCAAATTGGTGGTCCATACTGGTGTACAATGACTTGACATTTAGCTTATACAAACCCTAGTGGGCATGAAAGGAAGATCAACCAATTCCTTAATTTGCATCAGATTTCTGTATTCCTGTCCTGCAGTGCCCATGCTCTCTGATGTATGTTGGAAGCATGACCTTCCCATTAAGGAATCATATTTGGGAACATCAACACGCCATTACAAATCTGGACTTAGCTTACCCTGTGAAGAGGCATTTTTAACAAGTATATAATTGTGATGTATCTAAACTATGTTTCTTTGCCATAGACAGAATTGATAGGAGAATTTGCGGGGGGGAAATAGAACCAAACGTCTGTGGTAACTTGAGTCAAGGTATGTATCAGACCTACATTCATGTCTATCGTACGATTTCTACCAACTTTATCGCATAATATTTTTTCAGTTTCTACCCGTGTGTGCATTTATTGTCTATGGGTGATAGGGTTTGCTGACCTTAAGAAAGCCTTATTGAGCCAAACCGTGTTGGTTTGGTCAGAAACTGCATTTGAGATGTCATCAGTGATGTCATCAGTGATGTCACTGACCATGTCATGAATGATGTAATATGTGACATGATCAGCAGTGGATTGCGGGTGCGCGATATATAGTTAGTACAACTAACTATATATGCGAATTTCAATGGTTTTGTGTGAGTAAAATAAGGTTTTGTAAATGCTAATTCCTAACTATATATGGTCTATAACCTATGGTTTTTTCAGTGGATTTTCAAGGTTTTGTAAATGCTAATTCCTAACTATATATGGTCTATAACCTATGTTTTTTTCAGTGAATTTCAATGTTTTTTTAATAGCAAATATCAAAAGCTTTAAAATGTATTCTTCTTTAATTCGAAAAATATATTTTATATGTTTGTAATACAAATTTTTTATGTATTTTTTTTTATTATTTTTTTTTGTTTCGCTCCCGGTCCGCGAACCGGGTCGCTTCCCGCTCAAATTGGTGCCGCGACCCGGTCCGCGAACCGGTAAACGTTCCGTTTGCGCAACTGCCGCGTTAGAAAACAACATCGTGACGCGTCGCGTAATCGCGACGTATGGCGTTGTCGCGTAATGGGTCTTATGACGCGCCGCGTTAGCGCACCCGGAAGTGCTCCGGAGCGCGGACCGAGGCGCGAAGCGCAGCGCCCCGGAAGCGATCCGGGGCGCGGCGCGCAGCGCGTAACGTAAGCGTAACAGGTCATATAACTTGTTATCAAAAGTTTTCATTGGTTCATTTCACTTTTGGTTTCCTAATGATGTACGGCTAGGTCATGTGACCTAAAAATAACACTTTTCATTGGTTTAGAACTATTGTTTTTCCCAAATGATGAAAACCCCTCCTTCTTTCCTCACTCTGACTTTCAACTTTGTGAGAGGAAGACCATTTTTCATTACTTACAAATGGCAAGTCTTGTAGCTGCAGCTGGTGCACCTCCACCACCACCACCACCTCCTAGGAAGAGAGGACCACCTCCTCAGATTATCATTCAACAAGAGGAGGAAGAAGAGGAAGAAGAGGAACAGATGCAAGGGGAGAGGCATTTTTTGCCTGAGGAACCAAGAATTTCTCATATAAAGGAAGATTTTATATGGCAATTTTATTCATTTCCCCAGGGCCAAAAGAAAGTGAATGCCCGCTATGTAACTTGCCTTATCTGCAAGAAAGATCTGTCCAGAGGGACAGATAAAAAATATAGCTATGGCAATTACACCATGCATCGCCATATGCAGAGGTGGCACCCTAATAAATATAGTAATGCACAATTACGTGACCTGCAGGATAACCCCCCTCCTCTACCCAGAACATCAAATGTAGAGGCAGTGACGGGACCAGAGGCGAGGGAGACGGTCCCAAATATACAAATGAAGTTTGGGAGTATCAAGCAAGTCTGCGTTTATTGTGGCCAATTGATATGCTACAGGGAAAGTAGCATCACTCTCATCAACAGAGCTATCGACAATCATGATTGTCCAAAACGCCCCAGAAAATAAATTATCTTTTTTTTTTTGCTCCTGTTGAGCCCTTTATAATGAATCATTTTCGTTCCCCCCCCCCCAAAAAAACCAAAAAATATATAAAATCGTTCAAAAAATACAAAAAAAGTAAAAAAAAATTCAGAAAAATAATAAAAAAAATATAAAACAACAAAAATAATTAAAAAAAAGTTCTTTTCAGAACTACCTCCCCTTTATAAAGAATTGCTGGAATGTTGAGCACTCTGGCAACCTCTATTTCTTTTGGTTCGCTTCCCGGTTCGCGCGCCGGTACGCGAACCGGATGCGAACCAAAAAAAAAGAGTAAGTATAAGGGAAGGAAACAGAGAGTAATGTTAAAAGAAAGACAGCTAGAGGGAGTAACACAGAGATACTGTTTAATAGATCTATTTACCGAAGAAAAGATGGATGAGGGTATAATTGTGAAAAACAAAATAGATAAGGAAGTGAAAGAAAAAAAGGAGAGTAGAAGAATAATAAACAAGAGTTTCTTAGAGAATGTGAGTGAATGTTCAAAATAAGAAGAAAAATAGTAAAGGATGTGGAATGAGAGGTAGGGATAGAACCGGACTAAAAGAACAATCATGAGGGAAAGTGTTAAGAAAACAGTGAGCAAAAGTAAATAGGAATAAAACAAGATGTATGATAGTGACTAAGGTTAAAACATGTGGAATAACAGAGTGAAAAAACAGAAAGCAGAAAAGAAGAAGTGACAGAAAAGAAATGATTGAAACAGCAAAGAACTGTAAATAACATAGGGGCATATTATCAACACAAGCGATAAAATTATCGCTGCTTTTATCGGCAGAAATCTGACGCTAAAGCCGCTTTTGCAGCAGAAAACTGCTGCTAAAGCCGCTTTTGCGGCAGTTTTCTGCCAATAAAAGCAGCGATAATTTTATCGCCTGTGTTGATAATATGCCCCTTAGTGTGCTTGAACTACAGGGAGAAAGCATAATGAACAAGTAGTAAAAGAGTGATCAGTCAGAGACAGTGAGAGTAATAGAGACAGAGTGAGTGAACAGGAGTGAGGAACTATGAGGACAGAGGGACTGAGAAAAAGAGTGGAAGGAGTAGAGTAAATAAGTAATAGAGAAAGGAATGAGGGAATTAGCAAAGGCAGGAAACTGAGGGTTAAAGAAATGAAGCAGTGGAACTAATAGAAGTTAAATGTGATAGAAATGTAACGAAAAGAGTACAAAATACTTATCTTATAATTGTCGTTAACTTAGTCACTTGTTATTTTTATACTTTCAATCTGTGAAAGAAACAACAAAAATTTGAAAAATATTAAAACATGTATTTAAAAATTAGAAAACACAAGGGAAAAGATTGACAATCATCCAATTCTACAAAGAAATAAAGTTAGAGATAAACATGCAGAAAAAAAGAGAAAGAAACAGTGATAGACAGTCAGAGACAAAAAAAATTGAAATAGAGTAAATTACTAAGAGAAAAAAAAGAAGATACTTTCAGTGACAGAAAAGAAGGATAGAAGAGAAAACTAAATTGAAGTTGTGAAAGTTACTAAAAGAACCTGAGTAAGGTAAACTATATAAGGAAAGGGTGAATAAGGAAAAGAGAGTGAGGGAGAGAGGAGACAGAGGAAGTGAATGAAAGAGTGTCAGATACAGACTGAGTGAGGCATCTACACAATGTGATTCATAATGTTAGGAAACACAGGTAATGTAATTGAAAAACGTTCAATTTTTTTTGTTTATTCCACAATCACATCACTTGTGTTTCCTTTGCTTAGGTATCTCATTGTGCAGATGTAGTCTAGCATATGAAAGACTACACAGAAGGTGACCACTGTATGCAACAACTTTGACACTTACAGAAGCCTCTGCTTCTCCATGCCCCTACACAGTCCTAAATATATACATTTTAAACTAACAGTATCTTGTTGCAGATGAAGTGAGGCCTATCTTGCAACATGGTGCATCTTTTGCACTGCTGCTGTGTCACAAAAGTGACACAACGGCAGCGCAAAAGAGGTGCACGGCCATCATAAAACTGCCCCTAACATTTTAAATGATTGTTTCAGGATGCCGATAGGGTGTGGCCTAACCAGAGATTTGTTTGAGGTGAGGTTTACTCAGAGTTACAGATTAAATTTAGGCTTGTTGAAGAGTACAGAGGAGATAATACATGTGCAAGCCTACCAACGAAGTGAGTCATGTCCACTGCACTCTTGAACAAAAGCCAGACCTCCTCTGTCTCCCTGGATAGGCCTAAACCTCATCTGCACAATGTGATTCGTAATGTTAGGAAACACAGGTGATATAATTGAAAAACGTGCAAATATTTTTGCTCATTTAACAATCACATCACCTATATTTCCTCAGCTTAGGTATCTCATTGTACAGATGTAGTCTAGCATATCCAAGAGTACACAGAAGGTGAGGACTGTATGCAACAGAGCAATGTACATTACTCACCTCCCTTGACACTTACAGAAGCCTCAGTTTCTCCATGCCTCCTACACAGTTCTAAATGTATATCATAAATATAAAAAGTACAGAATTAATTATACATGTTAAATGGTTTATTTTTGCTGTTCTCAGAATATATCAAATTTCACAAAAAACAGTGACTTGAAGGTATTCATCATATAACAGCGGGGAAAAAAAACACAATCAAAATGATTGTGTTTAAAAAACCCATATAACTTAACCAATCAGAAATCAGAACTCCTCAAAAGTAACTTACTTTCCATGACGTCGAAGGATGTCCTATGAACAGCTTATACTCTGTTGTGCTGTTATTATTTTCAGCCGGCCACTTTCTGAAAGAAAAGCTCAATCGTTTTGACAAATATGTTACATACAATAAATGACTTCTCGCTCTCTACCGCACTTCTCCTCAAGGCCAAATCGTGTAAGAGCCATTTATAAGTCTTGGAATTCTTCTAAGCAAATCCCGTCATTTTCTTTTTCCGCAACTTTCAGAAAGAAAACGTTCAAGATCACTTTCACAATCCTGTACTAGTAATATCTCACCCTTCTTGCTCACTCATGTTCCACATTTCCTATGACACTGATACTGCTTACTATGAAGCAGACTTACACTACCTCTATGACTACTACAATTATTTAATTCTCTACATCACTTTTAATCACAAAGCAATTTAAAACAGTACATAAAATTATATCAACTCCTAAAATCATTATAGGCCAGTTACCTACCCTAAATTCTTTCTTCTGAAAACAGAAAGTAAGAATATTTTTAAATAAAAAGGCAACATTGTTTCGTAGTGCAATGTGAATTATTTCCGGAACATCAGCTTTTTTTACATTTTGAATAAGATGTGTAATAAATGGATGTTGTCAAAGGACCATCATGTCATATAATAGCTGCAGTTAGAAATGTTCTTCCTAAAATCAACGACTGTGTAGCCATAACATTTGTAATTAAAGTTGAAAACTTATTTTCATCAGGTTTATATAGTTGAAATTTTTAAATGACATTATAACCAAAAGTTTGTTCAAAATATGTCGACAGCATTGCATACTTACATTACCTCTACTCCATGTTTTGATTGGCTGCTTGAATTAGCTTATTAAAAGAAACAGTTTTTCTGAACTCATTCAAAGTGCAGTTATTTTTCCATGACGTCAAGTGTTATGGTAAGAACACCGTTTGCTTTGGGAAATACTCTGTTGTCCTTTAACTAATCCGTGCCCACCACTTTCTGTAAGAAAACCTTCTTTTTTTTCAGGAACTACTTAAAACTGAAAAATAACTTTTAACTCTGTACTACACTTATCCTCAAGGCCAAATAGTGTAGGAGCCATTAGAACCTCTTGAAATTCCCGAGATTCTTTCCCTAAAATTTTGGTTGTAAAAACACCAGGTAAGAATTTTTAAGGTCAAAAGGCAATTTTTTTTTTAAAGTTAAAACAGAATCATTGCAGAATGACCAGCCGTTTCTAGACTTCAAATAAGCTGTGTAATGTCCTGATGTTGTTGAAGGACCGTCATGATATATAATTGCTGCAGTTACAAAAGTCCTTCCTGATATTGACAACTGCGAAGCCACAAAAATTTTAATTCAAGTTGTCAATTTTGTTCCATCAGGCCTACATCGTTGGAACATTAAAATGACATACTGGCCATATGTTCGTATAAATAATGTGGACAACATTTCAGACTTACATTGGCTACACTCCATGTTGTGATCGGCTGCTTTTACTAGCTTATTAAAGGACACTGATTTACTGTCTGGCAAAGTTAAATATACACATTTTTCTGAGTCTACACTAGTAGTACTTGATACCCTACAGTTCTCGCAGTCATGCTGCCATTGATAAGAAAGGCCAAACAGGTGATCTACATCTACACCTTCATCTTGCAATACATCAAGCATATACATTAAAAACTCCTGACAATCTTGCTGAATATTTTGAGAGAATTGCGTTTGACCTGAACATTTGTCTAACAGATTTCGAATTTCAGACACACTTTCTATTTTTGTTCTATCAGTGCTACATTTCTCTAACACAGAATTCAACAAACTGCAAAATCTTTGATCCGAATTGACCACAATCTCTTCTTTTAAAGTTTCTAGAGAAAAGACAACATTAACCACAACATTAGCATAGCAGTTGACACCAGAACTATTTTCAAATTGAAAACCAACAACATCTTCAACAGAATCCATTTTTTTTCTGCTTATAATTTCGGGTTCATCGACTTTTCGTCTTTTTGTTACAACCTCCCTACTATTGGTCACATTTCTTCGTTTCCGGCCTACCACACGTTTCTCAAACAAAGGATATTGAGGCAAATGTGGCGCATACTCTCTTCTTAACCTATTGTATTCCTTAACACAATCTAGATCCGCACAAATGTTTGTGACATCACAATCAATCAAGTACAATCCCGATAAAGTTCTGACTCGTGACAATGCCACATATGCCATACCCTCCTTGAACACAGAACTGCCAATATTCACCAATGCACTGTCTACACTTAAACCTTGCGATTTATGGATTGTCACCGCCTATGCCAAGCAAACAGGAAACTGCTTACGGCGAACATATAAGTCTTTTACAAGCAAAAACCTAGCAGAGCAACGACCAATTAGCTGTACTTCCTCAATGCCATCAAATTTAAATTTAAAAAATTCAATTCCATCTCTATTTCTGTATTTCTCAAAATCAACAACATTACCCATTGATCCATTTACCAGACCTCTTTCAACATGTAAATTCCTTCTTAAAATTATACGGCAATTTAAGCACACATTCAGAGTCTTTTCAAAACCAGCAGTTTTTAGATATAGTCTTCTCTAATGAATCCAATTTTGATTTCAAATTCTCAGACAAAATAATTGTTGCTCCCATATGCTCTATTCTGTCAATAGCTTCCAGTTTCACAATCTCTTGGTTTTCTAAATTCAACATTTTGTTGTTGAAGATGGCACATTCTGCAAGAGTTGGCATCAAACATATTCCAGATTTCTTCTCAGTAATTTTCCGAAAAATATTCTCAGGCACAACGTCTTCTTCTGGATACAATTTTGACAGTAATCGTGCATGTAAAGCTTCTTTCCCATGCTCGGTCACTTTTCCGATTCTAACATCTTGTAGAATATTCTTATAATCTTCATCCTTCGCTTGACGCATATTTTCACGCAGTTCAGCATAATTGAAGTTTAACCATATATTGACGTTGCCAATGCTCCCTAGGCACTTCCTGGTATCTTCATGCGTGAGCATTTTGAACACAGGTTGTCCGTTCACTGGTGTCAGCTGCAGAAGATCACCGAAAACAATGATGTGTTTGCCACCAAATAACACATCATACTCTGTTTTCAGAACTTCTTGCATTCTCAAATGCACAAAGGCAAGCATGACATTGGAAACCATGCTTACTTCGTCAATGATAAGAAGTTTCATTTTCCTCAAGACTCTTGAAACTTCACAACAAGCATCTCCAGATAACTTGTGGTATTGTAATTTGTTATCATGCTCCACTGGCAGCATCAGTAGACGATGCAAAGTAATACCTTTAATGTTATGTGCTGCCAGTCCAGTTGGAGCGGTGACAACACAAGACAGCGATGACTCAGTCCTTTTCTGCAAATAACATGAAATTGCTTTAATGAGGAAACTTTTTCCAGTACCCGCTTCTCCACTCACGTACAGTCGGACAGGCTTCAACGACGTACATGAGCACTCTTTCTTCTCATGACTTAATCCATGATCTATTTGGTTGGTAACTTCGTCATATATTTTCTTCTGCAGAACGTTGAGTTGTCTTTCCAAGTCTTCTAAGTTAACCGCATCCTCCTGAGCATGTGCCATGGCTCTTTCCACTTCAATCATGGCAGTGGCAGCTTCATTTTCGATAACTGGTCCTCCTAGTGGATCCTGACCTAATGAAACAGAACTCTGACTGTCCTGAGAACTGTCTCTAGCAATCTCGGCTGCAATCGTTGCTTCCTGCTCGATTTCCGCATTCAACATTTCTAGATATTTGGGAAAAACAGGACATTCTATGGTCTCCTTGGCGGCATTGAAAGAGTCTTCGTAACAGAGGAAATCTCCAAGCAGTTCCTCTTCTGCACGCCAAGGCTTGAAAAGTTGCAAAAGTGCTAAATAGAAAAACTCTTTTCTTTCAGGAGATTCGCCACTCAATTTTCGATGGTTTACCAAGTGGCATTTTCTTTGCTTGACCAGACATCCCTCACTTCCAATGACAGCATACACTCCTTTATCAATATCTTCTTTGATGTTCCTCTTGAATATGTAATTTTGTAGAACCTCATACAGACAAACATTCTCGAGGTGACTACTTCTATTTGGATAATATGTATCCAACATGTTGGTCTTCAAAATATCTGTACTGTTTCGCTCCTTTTCCGCCAAATACTCAATTTCCCGTACAGGTTTCAGAACTCGATTACGCGTTGCAGCAAGACCAAGACTCGCCCAAATGATACTCCTGGATTTGGCATAGAGACTTGCTGAAGAAGACAACCGGTCAGAACATTCGTAAGCTCCGATTTCTCGATGCGACAACATCTTCAGACTGAAACTGTACAACTTCTTACTGAGGCTCTTTTCATGGGAAATGTCCTCCCACATATCCTTCAATTCTGTCTTTTCTTTTTTGGTGATGTAAGATGTCACATACCGAGCCACAGCCATACAGTTATCAGCCACAAACTGTATATCCATGTTAGCATTCCACATGGATAAAATCACTGGGTTGTAGTCGTTGATGTACTTGGACTCTTCGTTCCTTTTCAAATTGTACGTATTTTTGGGTGATTTCTTCATCACATTATGTCGCAGCGAAGACATCAAACTGTTCACTCTTCCTTTAGAAATCACCGGTCGTGGAAAGGCGAAACGACATTTTGTGTAGAACTTGTCCTTGTTTCTGAATTTACGACGACAGTACTTTCCACAACGATGGCTTTGGAAGCGTAAAACTTGTTCTCTTAGGCTTTTGTCTTCCTTTGCCTTTGGAACAGCACATGTAGAATACTGTTCTATGAAACTCATCACTAAGTCATCCGGATCTGTTCCAAATTTGGGTGTATCTTTGATCCACAGCAGCATATGTATATGAGGAGCACCTCTTGCTTGGTACTCCTTTCTCCAGAAGAAATCCAACACCTCTCCAAGAGGTGGATTTTTCTTGTTCATGATGAAAGACATCATAGCTTCAAATCTATTTTTGAAGTACCTGCATACATTCACTGGATCCAAGGAGCACAGTTCTCCGGGTGTCTTGAATTCGATATTTTCAATGTTTCCATTTGCCTCTCGTAGAAATTCAAGTAAGTCTTCCCAGCCATACTCGGCACAGCTGAGAGTGAGGAACCATGTGGGAGTTCCTAAGTTCCTCAGCATACATTTTAAATCACCATGACGACGGTACCAGTACTCATTAGTACCACGCTGACATGCCATGAGATTAATCAGGTGAGAATCCAAAATACTGTCTTGCACATTGACTTTATCCATAAAGTCCCTTGCCGAGATATTTTGCATGTGTACACCACTTTTCAAGATGTGGTTCACTGCATATGACAGTCCAGACAGATCGCTTTCAAACAGTAGATGAAACAAATAGGGAATGCATTGACGAAACCTAGGATCTTCTGCATACAATCGTAAAGTCCGGTATTCAGAAGCAGGAATTTGATCAGGTCGCTCATCATATCTTCCTCCTTGACCTGTTGGAAATAGCTGTGGGAAACACCGAGCTTCCAAACTTTCCTCCCAAACACTAATGGGACTTCCTTTGGCTTGTTTCATTTGAAACAACTCAATACCATTCCCCATGACTTCCTTGGAATGCAAAGGATGAACACTATAATGTTCATATATTTCTTCATTTTTAGAGGCTTCTACTTTCTCAATTTGACCAGCACACAAATCGCTATCCTCTTCTTCACTTACTTCCTCTTCTGCAACATATACATTCTTGTAGTACTTATTGTTTTTCTTCAAATACAATGTTGCCTTTTTGACTTTCCTAACATCCACTAAATCTTGCCAGATTTTCTTACTCTTTGTCGGAACCCCATTAACTAAGATAACCAGAGGTTCCTCTTCCACTTTCTGTACTCCAATTGTATTAATGTTTTTCTTCAAATCTAGAGGCAAATAAACAACTCTTCCCTTTAATCCTCTCTGTAAATCTGATGGAGGCAATTTCCCTGTCTTTGGCTCCATTCGTACAATAGCCTGAAAGGGATGGATACTTTGAATCAAAATAGATTCATAAGTATTTAAATCCTTCAATTCAGAAGGAATCTCAACCAATTCCAGATTATTATGAACCGCTCTAGCAGGCATCCGGTTTTGATTTAATTTGTTACAACAATAAGTACACACACGTTGATCCGATCCCAAATCAAAACAATTTTCTACCATCAAGTATGTTGCAAAATCCTTCCATTCACTATTTTTTTCCCTTTCACTTTTCGCATATAAATCCACTAACTTAGTCTGATTCTTATAATAAGTGCGTCGACAACACACACAAGTGAAATTAGGCCTCTCACTTGATTTCACCTGAAACGTGGCAATTTCTTTCTGAAAATTATCTGTACTGGAAACCTGTACACTATCTTCCACATTACCTTCTTCTTCTGGGTCAATTTCAACATTCTCCTCTTTACTTGCAAAGTAACAAAACTCAATTTCTTCACAAATATTCTTCACATCTACTTCAGAACCATGCAAAAGAGCAGTGCATAATTGTTTAAGCATAATTGCTGGACTCTTAGCATAATACAACATTCTAACTAATTTCCTCACTTTATTTTGATGCACTGCTAGCATCCTGAAATGATGAAAAACACTCTGGCATACTCTCCTGGAAAGACAAGCCAGTGAATGACCATGCAAACCTGTCACTTCTCTCACTCTGCAAGGATCTAATTCTTGCAACAACTTCATTTTCTGTTTTAAAGTTTTCTTATTAAATGTCCGTACAAAATCACAAAGCAAATTGATGGAATCCTGTCGCACACTGCAAATACTACTACACTTCCAGGTATACACTGGTCCCTTATGACGTCTTCCTAAAACCTCATTACCTAACACCTCTTCTGCCTCTGTTGTCACAAGTTTTTCTTTTTCAACTGGACAACCATCTTTCACCTCATAAGCTCGACCACTGGTGTCAACTGCATGCACCAAATCATTATCCTGGAAATAACTCTCCTCATTAAAAAATGCCTCACAACTTGAACTATGCATCCATTCTCATGAAAAAACTTCACAAAAATTACTACGATTAACTGTTCTCTTCCATCTACTATTTCTTTTGAAATCATAAATTGCCTTGTTTAGTTTCCTAATTCTATTTATTATCAAAATAAATAACTTTAGCTTAATTTCAAATGCCTGATCAATAATTTTCTCAACTTTTTTTTTTCTCTTATAAAAAACCACTTTCTGTTGACCTTTTTTTAATATTTTTTAACAAATTGCCAATTATCCTGTTGCGGAACATTCGTCTACGAATGTCCCTAAACTGATTTTTCCTTCTACTACCATGCACAGAGTTATCTCCTGCTCTAGCAGTAACATTTTTGATTGGCCTTTCCTTTCTGTTTAAATTGGCTCTCTTTTTCTGGACTAAAACATGTTCTGTAGTACTACTTTTTTTTCTACAAATGTTTCTTAGGAATGATTTCGTTGTCTTACCCGGAGCTTTCTTGGTGACTTGACGAGTTTTTATTGTAGAGGACTGCTGCAAGCATTTAGTAATCTGCTGTCTTTGACGTTTTGTAGCCTTTCGGGTTCTTTCTTTAGATGGCATAATGTAGTTTTTAAATGATCTGCAGTTGAATCTGTGGTAAAATATAATAAAAAATGTTATTAACCACTATTACCAAACAGTAAATCAATAACAGTCGTCAAAAAATTAACACACTACTTGTCAATTTTACATACAATAATTTTTAGTGCATTGGCAAATTTAGTACTCACAAATAGTAGCAAAGAAATAGAATGCTTCTACATTTGACCTTTGCTCTTTTATATGTGAATCTGAACAAATTTTTATCAGCATATTTCCCTATTTTATTAAAGACACTTCACACAAGCTCTTTTTGAAGATGTGTTTAATTTTAAATGAAACGGTTAACATGTTTACTTTTCATTTCCAGTAACTTTTAAAAATAAATGTTTATAGTTCCATAGGCTCAAGCAGGTCAGCTTCCCACCCTATGTCATACAATTCTGACAAATCAGCATTCTCATCATGTTCTTCATCATCCTCAGGATTTAAATCATCCAAGGGATCTACTTCCACTGATGTTTCAATCACAATTTCAATAATAATATCGAGATCAACAGATTGCTCATTATCACTCATGCTTGATGTTGTCGTTATCTTTAAAGAAAGAGAACAACAATGAGATGTTGCAGAGTAAGAGACAAATCTCAGAGACTATAATTGTAAAATTTTTAACAAGAGTAACATTTTGCAGATATTATTTAACCATGTCCAGCGATGCTGAGGAGGTGAGGTCTATGTTCAATTTTTCAGTAAACAGGACTCATCTCTTCTTAACCTTGGATAAGCCTCACCAACACTGTGTCCCCTGCTAATACTTAAATTTAAAGGAGCAGATTTATGTTAACTGGCGCATCCCCAGGGATGCACCAGTTAACGTGCGCCACTGCTCTGCCACCCATGATGTGCCGCATTTACAATGCAGAGCACCATTGAGCAAAAACAGCACAGATGCGTCACGCATCTGTTCCACAAAAACGGCGCATTGCACGAATCACGTCGCAAGCGCGACATGTCTACTGCAATGCACAGGGGCAAGCCACACATTGCATGGTGCATCACTCCTTATGCCTGTTTCAAACAGGCGTAAGGATTTGATTCAGCAATGCCATAAATGTGACTCAGTGAAATCTTCTTAATTTTACTGTGTTAGTTTTACAGGGCTTTCATGCAAATGACTGGCCACCCTACAACAAAACGCTCACATGAAATCTGACGCAGGTTTCATGTGGCACAGGACTTTACAGCATGACACATCTGCCTAGATGCATCAAGTTGTAAATATGTCGCAACATAGCAAATCTTTTGCACCGCCGCTGCGTCACAAAAGTGACGCACAACGGCGCAAAAGAGGCACACGGCTATCATAAATCTGTCCCTAACATTTTAAATGATTGATTCAGGATGACGATAAGGTGTGGCCTATCCAGAGGTTTGTTTGAGGTGAGGCCTACTCAGGGTTGCAGATGAAATTTAGGCTTGTTGAAGAGTACAGAGGAGATAATACATGTGCAGGCCTACCAATGAAGTGAGTCATGTCCACTTCACTCTTGAACAAAAGCCAGACCTCTTCTGTGTCCGTGGACAGGCCTAAACCTCATCTGCACAATGTGATTCGTAAAGTTAGGAAACACAGGTGATGTAATTGAACAATGTGGAATTTCTTTTCCTCATTTCACAATCACATCACCTGTGTTTCCTTTGCTTAGGTATCTCATTGTGCAGATGGAGTCTAGCATATGAAAGAGTACGCAGAAGTTGAGCACTGTATTCAACAATTTTGACATTTACAAAAGATTCAGCTTCTCCATGCCCCCTACACAGTCCTAAATGTTTACAGTTTCAACTGATCGTATCTTGTTGGAGATGAAGTGAGGCCTGTCTTGCAACATGGTGCATCTTTTGCATCACTGCTGCATCAGTTTCATGTGGCACAGGACTTTACAGCATGACACATCTGCCTAGATGCATCAAGTTGTAAATATGTCGCAACATAGCAAATCTTTTGCACCGCCGCTGCGTCACGAAAGTCACGCACAGTGGCGCAAAAGAGGCACACGGCTATCATAAATCTGTCCCTAACATTTTAAATGATTGATTCAGGATGACGATAAGGTGTGGCCTATCCAGAGGTTTGTTTGAGGTGAGGCCGCCTCAGGGTTGCAGATGAAATTTAGGCTTGTTGAAGAGTACAGAGGAGATAATACATGTGCAGGCCTACCAATGAAGTTAATCATGTCCACTGCACTCTTGAACAAAGGTCAGACCTCTTCTGTGTCCGTGAACAGGCCTAAACCTCATCTGCACAATGTGATTCGTAATGTTAGGAAACACAGGTGATGTAATTGAAAAATGTGGAATTTCTTTTCCTCATTTCACAATCACATCACCTGTGTTTCCTTTGCTTAGGTATCTCATTGTGCAGATGGAGTCTAGCATATGAAAGAGTACGCAGAAGTTGAGCACTGTATTCAACAATTTTGACATTTACAGAAGATTCAGCTTCTCCATGCCCCCTACACAGTCCTAAATGTTTACAGTTTAAACTGACGGTATCTTGTTGGAGATGAAGTGAGGCCTGTCTTGCAACATGGTGCATCTTTTGCATCACTGCTGCATCGGTTTCATGTAAAGTATTGCCAGTACTGTGCAATTATTTATGTTTATTTAACCAGGTGTTGAGCGAAAAGGTTACTCAACCCAAAGACCACCAATTCAGTCTTGAATCTTTATGTAAATAAATTTATTTCATTAGTTTTTTGTTGACTTTTTTTCTTTTTTTCTCATGAACAAAAATGAACCATTCAATTTGAACAAGAAATTAATTTCAGATGAGTGTTTGCAACTATCTCGACATGTAAACAACACTCGTTTAAAGGTTCATTTCTATACAATAACAAAAACCAAAGACAACGGGGTAGAAAACCCAAACCACAGTTCACCAATACAACGTAAACAATGACACTTTTAGACAACGATTAGACAATAGACAACATATAGAGGTGATGGGGCTAAATAAGGCCTCTATTTGGATTCAAATTGTTCAAGGTAAGGCCTATTGCAGAATCTCTGCTCTAGTTTAGAAAAGGCCTATACATCTAAATGAAAACCTGCCAAATTAGACATATCTTTTTGCATATACGACCACATACTATGTTTGTATTTTAGAGAATTTCAAGAAAAGGTTGGTCGCAAAAACGGAATGTATCAGGATTAATTAATCCTGATACATTCCGTTTTTGAACAATTTGAATCCAAATAGAGGCCTTATTTAGCCCCATCACCTCTATGTGTTGTCTATTGTCTAATCGTTGTCTAAAAGTGTCATTGTTTACGTTGTATTGGTGAACTGTGGTTTGGGTTTTCTACCCCGTTGTCTTTGGTTTTTGTTATTGTATAGAAATGAACCTTTAAACGAGTGTTGTTTACATGTCGAGATTATTGCAAACACTCATCTGAAATTAATTTCTTGTTCAAATTGAATGGTTCATTTTTGTTCATGAGAAAAAAAGAAAAAAGAAAAAAAGTCAACAAAAAACTAATGAAATAAATGTATTTACATAAAGATTCAAGACTGAATTGGTGGTCTTTGGGTTGAGTAACGTTTTCGCTCAACACCTGGTTAAATAAACATAAATAATTGCACAGTACTGGCAATTTTTTGTTCATTCAGTATCAGGCACAGCCTTACTGTGCTTCTGCCAAAACCCTCTTTGTTACACAGCATCGGTTTCATGTGGCACAGGACTTTACAGCATGACACATCTGCCTAGATGCATCAAGTTGTAAATATGTCGCAACATAGCAAATCTTTTGCACCACCGCTACGTCACAAAAGTGACGCACAGCGGCGCAAAAGAGGCACACGGCTATCATAAATCTGTCCCTAACATTTTAAATGATTGATTCAGGATGACAATAAGGTGTGGCCTATCCAGAGGTTTGTTTGAGGTGAGGCCGCCTCAGGGTTGCAGATGAAATTTAGGCTTGTTGAAGAGTACAGAGGAGATAATACATGTGCAGGCCTACCAATGAAGTGAATCATGTCCACTGCACTCTTGAACAAAGGTCAGACCTCTTCTGTGTCCGTGAACAGGCCTAAACCTCATCTGCACAATGTGATTCGTAATGTTAGGAAACACAGGTGATGTAATTGAAAAATGTGGAATTTCTTTTCCTCATTTCACAATCACATCACCTGTGTTTCCTTTGCTTAGGTATCTCATTGTGCAGATGGAGTCTAGCATATGAAAGAGTACGCAGAAGTTGAGCACTGTATTCAACAATTTTGACATTTACAGAAGATTCAGCTTCTCCATGCCCCCTACACAGTCCTAAATGTTTACAGTTTAAACTGATGGTATCTTGTTGGAGATGAAGTGAGGCCTGTCTTGCAACATGATGCATCTTTTGCATCACTGCTGCATCGGTTTCATGTGGCACAGGACTTTACAGCATGACACATCTGCCTAGATGCATCAAGTTATAAATATGTCGCAACATAGCAAATCTTTTGCACCGCCGCTGCGTCACAAAAGTGACGCACAGTGGCGCAAAAGAGGCACACGGCTATCATAAATCTGTCCCTAACATTTTAAATGATTGATTCAGGATGACAATAAGGTGTGGCCTATCCAGAGGTTTGTTTGAGGTGAGGCCTACTCAGGGTTGCAGATGAAATTTAGGCTTGTTGAAGAGTACAGAGGAGATAATACATGTGCAGGCCTACCAATGAAGTGAATCATGTCCACTGCACTCTTGAACAAAGGTCAGACCTCTTCTGTGTCCGTGAACAGGCCTAAACCTCATCTGCACAATGTGATTCATAATGTTAGGAAACACAGGTGATGTAATTGAAAAATGTGGAATTTCTTTTCCTCATTTCACAATCACATCACCTGTGTTTCCTTTGCTTAGGTATCTCATTGTGCAGATGGAGTCTAGCATATGAAAGAGTACGCAGAAGTTGAGCACTGTATTCAACAATTTTGACATTTACAGAAGATTCAGCTTCTCCATGCCCCCTACACAGTTCTAAATGTTTACAGTTTAAACTGACGGTATCTTGTTGGAGATGAAGTGAGGCCTATCTTGCAACATGGTGCATCTTTTGCATCACTGCTGCATCACAAAAGTGACGCAACAGTGGCGCAAAAGAGGCACACGGCCATCATAAATCTGCCCCAAACATTTTAAATGATTGATTCAGGATGACGATAAGGTGTGGCCTATCCAGAGGTTTGTTTGAGGTGAGGCCTACTCAGGGTTGCAGATGAAATTTAGGCTTGTTGAAGAGTACAGAGGAGATAATACATGTGCAGGCCTACCAATGAAGTGAGTCATGTCCACTTCACTCTTGAACAAAGGCCAGACCTCTTCTGTGTCCCTGGACAGGCCTAAACCTCAACTGCACAATGTGATTCATAATGTTAGGAAACACAGGTGATGTAATTGAAAAATGTTGAATTTATTTTCCTCATTTCAGAATCACATAACCTGTGTTTCCTTTGCTTAGGTATCTCATTGTGCAGATGGAAACTAACATATCAAAGACTACGCAGAAGTTGAGCACTGTATGCAACAATTTTGACATTTACAGAAGATTCAGCTTCTCCATGCCCCCTACACAGTCCTAAATGTTTACAGTTTAAACTGACGGTATCTTGTTGAAGATGAAGTGAGGCCTGTCTTGCAACATGGTGCATCTTTTGCATCACTGCTGCATCACAAAAGTGACGCAACAGCGGCACAAAAGAGGCGCACGGCCATCATAAATCTGCCCCTAACATTTTAAATGATTGATTCAGGATGACGATAAGGTGTGGCCTATCCAGAGGTTTGTTTGAGGTGAGGCCTACTCAGGGTTGCAGATGAAATTTAGGCTTGTTGAAGAGTACAGAGGAGATAATACATGTGCAGGCCTACCAATGAAGGGAGTCATGTCCACTTCACTCTTGAACAAACGCCAGACCTCTTCTGTGTCCCTGGACAGGCCTAAACCTCAACTGCACAATGTGATTCATAATGTTAGGAAACACAGGTGATGTAATTGAAAAATGTGGAATTTATTTTCCTCATTTCAGAATCACATAACCTGTGTTTCCTCAGCTTAGTTATCTCATTGAGCAGATTTAGTCTAGCATATCCAAGAGTACCAGAGGATGAGGATTGTATCCAACAGAGCAATGTACATTACTCACCTCCTTTGACACTTACAGAAGCCTCAGTTTAATATTTCTCAGTTCAATATTTATTTAAAGAAGCAGACACCAATATGACCTTCTCATAAATGTGAAAAGCGATTTAAAAAAAAAAAACGATTTTCTGGTCATAATTTGAAAACACAACACAGGTCCTATGTAGAAGCACATCCTATCAGTACTTAAATTAGCCAAGCACACATGGGGGCGTATTTACAAGGACCTTACACCATGGGGAAATAACTTAAATAAAAATGGGGAAAATAACATCAAAGGGACTCAAAGGCCTTTTAAATATGCCCCAAGCAGCCTATGAAACTCTAGCAGTACACATCAAGAAACTTAAATGACTTCAATAAATGTTTTTAAACACATCAAGTAAAGCAGTTATTCAACTACATTCAAGGGGAAGTGACTTAAAATGCCCTAACACACATGAAAGCGTATTTTGAAGGCCCTTGCATCATTTTTCCATCACTTTTAACATGGCTATGTAACTCAAAGAAACAAAATCTAAATTTGCCAAGCACACATGGGGGCGTATTTACAAGGACCTTGCACCACGGGGAAATGACTTAAATTAAAATGGGGAAAATAACATCAAAGGGACTCAAAGGCCTTGTAAATATGCCCCAAGCAGCCTATGAAACTCTAGCAGTACATATCAAGAAACTTAAATGACTTCAATAAACGTTTTTAAACACATCAAGTAAAGCAGTTATTCAACTACATTCAAGGGGAAGTGACTTAAAATGCCCTAACACACATGAAAGCGTATTTTGAAGGCCCTTGCACCATTTTTCCATCACTTTTAACATGGCTATGTAACTCAAAGAAACAAAATCTAAATTTGCCAAGCACACATGGGGGCGTATTTACAAGGACCTTGCACCACGGGGAAATGACTTAAATTAAAATGGGGAAAATAACATCAAAGGGACTCAAAGGCCTTGTAAATATGCCCCAAGCAGCCTATGAAACTCTAGCAGTACATATCAAGAAACTTAAATGACTTCAATAAACGTTTTTAAACACATCAAGTAAAGCAGTTATTCAACTACATTCAAGGGGAAGTGACTTAAAATGCCCTAACACACATGAAAGCGTATTTTGAAGGCCCTTGCACCATTTTTCCATCACTTTTAACATGGCTATGTAACTCAAAGAAACAAAATCTAAATTTGCCAAGCACACATGGGGGCGTATTTACAAGGACCTTTTACCACGGGGAAATGACTTAAATTAAAATTGGGAAAATAACATCAAAGGGACTCAAAGGCCTTGTAAATATGCCCCAAGCAGCCTATGAAACTATAGCAGTACATATCAAGAAACTTAAATGACTTCAATAAACGTTTTTAAACACATCAAGTAAAGCAGTTATTCAACTACATTCATGGGGAAGTGACTTAAAATGCCCTAACACACATGAAAGCGTATTTTGAAGGCCCTTAAACCATTTTTGCATCACTTTTAACATGGCTATGTAACTCAAAGAAACCAAATCTAAATTTGCCAAGCACACATGGGGGCGTATTTACAAGGACCTTGCACCACGGGGAAATGTCTTAAATTAAAATGGGAAAAATAATATCAAAGGGACTCAAAGGCCTTGTAAATATGCCCCAAGCAGCCTATGAAACTCTAGCAGTACATATCAAGAAACTTAAATGACTTCAATAAACGTTTTTAAACACATCAAGTAAAGCAGTTATTCAACTACATTCATGAGGAAGTGACTTAAAATGCCCTAACACACATGAAAGCGTATTTTGAAGGCCCTTAAACCATTTTTGCATCACTTTTAACATGGCTATGTAACTCAAAGAAACAAAATCTAAATTTGCCAAGCACACATGGGGGCATATTTACAAGGACCTTGCACCACGGGGAAATGTCTTAAATTAAAATGGGAAAAATAATATCAAAGGGACTCAAAGGCCTTGTAAATATGCCCCAAGCAACCTATGAAACAAAGCAACATTTTAAATACACAACTTTCTTCATAATTTTCTCCCTAAAGCATACTATTCCCTATCTAAATTAAATGAATCTTTTCTCACCTTAGCAAATACTTTTTGAGTTTCAAAACAGTCTCAGACTCACACCAATTTGTCTTCAGCAGAGCAAAAGGTATGCACTCCAGAGGCTGCAACCAACAATGGCACAGAAATGCTGTAATTCATCACACATATCTCTCATGTCACCCAATCAAAACTCTTCCCTCACTTTTTTCAAATCAACACCCTTCCCCCTTCTGCCCTTTCTGCCTTTTTTCCATAGCAACCACCTCCTGAAAGACCTCTCATGTTTGTAAGTTCACACAACAATGTTTCAATTGAACTCTGAACTCTCAGTACACCTGCGTATCCAGTGCAATCTTTCATAAAATGATTTTTTCTTGACCATTCAAATTACATCTTTCAAAGAACTCATCCATGCACCCTAACTTTCTGTTTTCAGCAATCAAAATCCACCAATCACTGCTACTGATTAATTACCACAAAAACTCCACATTTTTTTTCATTACATACTCCTACTGTTCCAACTGCCATTTCATTCCCACACTTCATCTGACTGCAGCAGAACCTCCTCTCACCATGTTTTCTGTCTGGATTGTTGGACATAGTTATATCCACTGGGCTCAAAGGTATGCTGATAACAGAAATTTACACAACCTCAATTTACAAAATGTGGAAATCAACTGGATTGGCCACAGAGGATTAAGATGTCACCAATTGATACCATTGGTGAAAACCTTTTTGCATTTGCCAAAACCTGACCTGTTAATTGTGCACTGTGGAGGAAATGACTTGGGCACTTTGACTGGGGTAGGTCTGGAAATGCTTTTAAAAGACACCTTTGAGCAATTGATGGCACTTTTTCCTCAAACTGCCTTGGTATATTCAAATATATGCCAAAGACAGAAATGGAGGTGGTCCAACCAATTTTGTCCACAAATTGAGAAATCGAGGAAGCATGTAAATAAGTCTGTTTCAGCTTACATGAGAGACCATGGAATGGGCTCCATCTACAACAATAACTTGCGTTACTACATGCAAGATATCTACAGAAGTGATGGAGTTCACTTCTCAGATGAGGGGAACAGAATTTTCCTCCTGAATTTAAGACTGTGCATTGGTACCTACTTGTAGGTACCTAAATCAGCCACAGGACCCAAAAGCTCTTTTTAGAGCTACCCTACATCTGATCACTCACAATTATTATTTTACTCTAACTTTTTTCACTAATTTTCACCAAAGTACGCTCACCGGAGCTCTACTCGGTACGCGCACTGGACGCTAACCGTGCAAAAATTTGAAAAAAATGGGTTTTTTTCGCACATATGGGCCTCCTCAGCCACCCTCAGAAAACCTAGGGGGTCAGGATACGTCTACCGTGCCCCCTTATACCAATTCTCAACATTATTTGCCCTCCATCTTGTATCTCAAATCTACCGAAACACAAAATGGAGGACTCCCGTAACGCAGCCGGTTCGCGTACCGGGGCGCGCACCGGGAAGCGCTCGCTCAAAAAAGGTGGGAAAGTAATATACAGAAAAAACACTGGAGACACTTTCACCAAATATAGATTAGCTCATACTACATACCAATCCCTACCATTTTCACAAATTTGGTTGGAATTCCATTTAGCCATTTAGCCTGTAGACCTCTCTAAATACCCTGAGGTAAATTGCTTCACAAAACACATCTGAAGTGTTGGAATTGACAACCAATTAAAATGTTACTTTCATTTTCTACTTTTTTTACCTGACATTTGATTGGTTATGTACCTGAATATATATAAAGAAAGAGAGAGAAACACAGCCATTTTGACTACTACTTCCTGCAGTACATTGCAAGAGCATTTTCACTGACAACTTAAACTTGTTTTTAAAAGGTAAGATGTTATTTTGTAAATTAGAAAGGAGAACTATGTCATCCATTTTAAATTAATTTGGGAAAACATTTTTAGATAGTAATATACTGTCCCTCTGTAAGAGTTAGACATTGAGAAAGGCTTGTTTATTATAATTATGGATTGATTTAGGTTTCTGTGATATAATTATGAATTTACTTAGACTTCTTCACAGACACTTTTTAATAGTACTACTTCACGCCTGAAACCATACAGTGCCCATAGATTACTTCTCTGTTATAAACTCACAAGTACCTGTCTGAACTTAAACCCAACAGTGCCCTATCTCTACTGATATATTTATTTTTTATGCAAATTACAGCAAGAAAATGGAAGGAGAGCAGAATATTTCCTTCAAAATTGTTCTGGAGAACAACACAGAAAAAGATATTGAGGACAATGATGACTCAGATTTCATGGATGAATCACGGGACCATGAATTAGTTCAATGTGTAGATGCAGTAGATTTGCTGATTGAAAATGAGGACATTTCCGACAATGTGTTGTTAAATGTTCTGTTAAATTTGGAAAAAGAATCACAAAAATAAAGTTATATTTAATAAAAAAAAACAAAAAAAAAACAAAATGAACAATCAATAAACATACAATATTTAAAAAGTCTATCATTCTTTTTTCCTTATAGTACGCTCCCCGGACCACTTCCTGGTGCGCGTACCGGGCGCTCCCCACGCAAAAAAAACGAAAAAAAAAATAATTATTTTCCCCTGCGGGGCCCTTTTAAAGCCTCCACATCAAACCTAGGGGGTCAGGGAGGATCTGCTATGCCCCCTTATGGTCATTTACCCCTTTGTTTTGGCCTCCTCTTGTCTCTCGATCCTACCGAGAGACAAGATGGCGGCCGCTCCGGACTGTTTAGAATGTTGACAGACACCGGAGAGCCAATCAGCTTTGCTTCGCGAAGTTCCGTTACGCGTCAGGTACGCGAACCGGGGCGCTGCCCGGAGCGCGCTTACAGATATATATATTTTTTTGAACGTTAATTTCTCAAAATCCACTGGAACACATATATTGAGACCTAGCAAAGGCACATCGGGCTACCAGTCCCTACAATTTTGCCAAGTTTCGTGGAAATCCATTCAGCCGTTCGAGCTAAAAGTGAGGCCAACCACCCTATGGAAAATTGCATGGGAAAAACGCGTTTTGGGACCCCCCTTTTTTCTCCCCCCCCTTGACGAAACCCCCCCAAATTTTCAGGGGCTGGTCAGAAACAAAATGTTCCATTTTCCTGAAAATTTCAACCAATTCCGTCCTCAAACGCCAAAGTTATTCGACATAGAATTTTCAAATATCCCAGAGAGAAAAAATCCTAACTATATATACCTACTGGCGACCGCCAGTAGGTAATATATATATATATATATTACCTACTGGCGGTCGCCAGTAGGTATATATAGTTAGGATTTTTTCTCTATGGGTTTTTTGAAAATTCTATGTCTAATAACTTTGGCGTTTGTGGACGGAATTGGCTGAAATTTTCAGGAAAATGGCACATTTTGTTTCTGAGCAGCCCTTGAAAATTTGGGGGGGGTTCGTCCAGTGGGGGCCGAGAAAAAAGGGGGGTCCCAAAACGTGTTTTTAACATTGAGTTTTCCATAGGGCGGTTGGCCTCACTTTTAGCCCGAACGGCTGAATGGATTTGAACGAAACTTGGCAAAATTGTAGGGACTGGTAGCCCGATGTGCCTTTTGTAGGTCTCAATATATGTGCTCCAGTGGATTTTGAGAAATTAACGTTTAAAAAAAGATATATATCTGTAACAGCGGACCGGTTAGCGCTCTGGTTCGCGGACTTTTCGCGCAACGGAGCTTTGTGAAGCGAAGCTGATTGGTTCTCCGGCGTCTGTCAACATTCCAAACAGTCCGTAGCGGCCGCCATCTTGTCTCTCGGTAGGATCGAGAGACAAGAGGAGGCGAAAGCGAAGGGGCAAATGACCATAAGGGGGAATAGTAGATCCTCGCTGACCCCCTAGGTTTGATGTGGAGGTTTTAAAAGGGCCCCGCGGGGCAAAAAAAAATAATAATAATAATAATCGAACGGCTGAATGGATTTGCACGAAACTTGGTAAAATATTAGGGACTGGTAGCCCGATGTGCCTTTGCTAGGTCTCAATATATGTGCTCCAGTGGATTTTGAGAAATTAACGTTCAAAAAAAGATATATATCTGTAACAGCGCTCCGCTTCGCGTACTTTTCGCGTTACGGAGCTTTGCGAAGCTGATTGGTTCTCCGGCGTCTGTCAACATTCCAAACAGTCCGTAGCGGCCGCCATCTTGTCTCTCGGTAGGATTGAGAGACAAGAGGAGGCCAAAGTGAAGGGGGAAATGACCATAAGGGGGCATAGTAGATCCTTCCTGACCTCTTAGGTTTGATGTACCATTTTGCCAAGTTTGGTGTAATTCCGTTCAGCCATTCAGGCTGTAGACGTATGTAAATGTCCTATGGAAAATTGCATGGGGAAAACACATTTGAAAGTGTTGAAATTTAGAACCAATTAAAATGTTACTTTGGTTTTGTATTTGTGTGTGATGAAAGTTAATTGGTTATGTATATATGTCAAATGAGAGGAAACCACAGCCATTTTGCGATACTACTGTCTGAGGTACATTTGTGAGGAATTTTTGGTGGTGAATTTCTGGTGTTTGATTTACACAGTACTAACACTTCTGCTACTTTTAAAAAGGTGAGTTGTTAATTTGTAAGGGGAACTATGTTGTACACTTGAAGATAATTTGAAAAATGTTTTCTGTTATTTATTTGCAGTCCTTCTGTTATACTAAATACTTGATGAAGTTAGTTTTATATTATGTATTACTAAAAACGATAAATGAAAGTGATTATTTTTTTCTGCAATTTACAGCAAGCAATTTCAAAATAAAATGGCTCACAATGAAGAGACCGTGGCAATTTCTTTTGAATTGTCCACTACATTGATTGAAATTGAGAGCACCAATAATGAAATATTGTCACAAGGAGGACATGACTTGTATGATTCCATTAGATTGATTGAAATGGACAGCACCAAGAATGAAATATTGTCACAAGGAGATGACTTGAATGATTCCACTACATTGATTGAAATTGAGAGCACCAATAATGAAATATTGTCACAAGGAGGAGATGGCTTGTATGATTCCATTAGATTGATTGAAATGGACAGCACCAATAATGAAATATTGTCACAAGGAGGAGATGACTTGAATGATTCCACTACATTGATTGAAATTGAGAGCACCAATAATGAAATATTGTCACGAGGAGATGACTTGAATGATTCCACTACATTGATTGAAATGGACAGCACCAATAATGAAATATTGTCAGAAGGAGGAGATGACTTGAATGATTTTTTTGATCAATCTCTTGATGGCGAATTTATCGAGTGTTTGGAGACCATAGAGTTACAAGAATCATCATTGCAGACTTTTAATGAGGAGATTCCAGATGAGATGATTGAAGAGGAAATTACTGATGAGGACATGTTACTAGTTGTTTCAAATTTAGAAAATTCTGAAGAATAAATTTATATTTAGAAATCAAAAATTGTTTGAGACATTATTTATTTTTATTTTTAATTTATGAGGTTGTAGCGAAGTGATTGTAGTATAAAATGAGACTTATAGTATAGAGTGCAACATTTTTATGTTACATGGTAAGTTTACTCATATTTACTTCCCTTCTGCCACTATATTATCTCCAATGTGTATTTGACATGTCTTCTTCATCTCCGGCCTCCTTTCTCTCACTGTGTGTCTCCGATGCATCTTATCGCTGGTATTTTGTGTAATTACAGAAGAGAGTAAAATAAAATAGTTCGGAACGTGAAAAGGGGGCAAAGTAGAGTACTCCTCACCCCCTAGGCCTTTTTAGGCGGTCCCAAAAGGATCAGTTTCTGCTTTCCTGAGAGATTATGGTATGAGTTCCATATACCACAATAACTTGCATTACAACATGCAAGATATCTATCTCCTATTACCAACTTTTGGAGATATTCGCGCTAAGCGCGAATATCTCCAAAAAGTAACACCTGCCCTGAGCAGTTCTTAGCCATGTTATCCAATGGGAGGTGGATAACATGGCTAAGAGTATTAGCTCGGTAATGCATGAATATCGCTGAGTTTTTAGCGATATTCATGCATTGCGGCCGTTTATTATCGCATTTGCGATAAACCTTGATAATAGTAAGGTTTATCTTCGATAATTTCTGACGATGCTTAGTGGTAAAAAATTGGTTGGTAAGCATCGTTAGCGATAAATATCGCTTAACTTTGGTAATATGCCCCAACGTCTGTTAACGTTCGATTCGAAGGAAATGAGGAAGTGTTGAAAAACATTGTCTGCGCCATCTTGCCTTTTTTGAAATGCCACACTTTTGTCGTGCACGGCAGCCATTTTAGATGTCTTGACCAGACCCACTCTCTGCACGCTGTCGATTCGTAGCATGGCTCCTCACCCTCGCAAGCATCTTCCCCAGGCACTGGTCACCCCCGCTCTCTGTCTTATGCATGGGCAATAAACCTCCCCCCATCTGCGCTGCTCTTCCCTGAGAATCACACTGTGCCCGCCCGACACCTCCCTTTCGCCCTATTCACTACCGCACCCTGTGACACTCCTCTTCCTCTGTGTCCGATTGTCCAGGCTATCAGCTAGCCCTGCAGATGTAGTTTATGGCCCCAGCTGTAAAGAATCACCCCTCTTCAAAGGAGTTATAGTAGATCAAGGCCCACACCCGATGAGATCCGTCACACCACACGTGTTCCTACTATCTGAAAACTATCCTGTATTGTGATTGGGGAGGGGACCGAGCCTGAAGCGGAAGATTCCAGGAATGACTCTTTGTACATCAAAGTTTTTACAATTATGTGTCACATAAAAAATATATAGCACTCCAACAAAGTAGTAGGAATATAAAACTTTAATAACATATAAATATATACAACAAAACAAAAACAGTAATAGATTTATTGAAATTGACAGCACCAATAATGAAATATTCTTGTCAGTAGCGGTCTGTTGTGCGAATAGTTCCAAGGCAGCAGAACGCGCTGAAATCTGGATGTCACGAAGGTGATGTCTAGCAAGTTGCCGCCCAGCAAATAACGGCGTGGGGCGCCGCGGGGGTGAGTGAGTCCAGTAGGCACCACAGCTATTCTTACCGGCATTGCAGAATTACTGCTGGGGACAATGCCTGTGCTGGAGCAGGGTCACAGCAGAAACAAAAAGGATTCTGTTGAAGATGTTGTTGGTTTTCAATTTGAAAACAGTTCTGGTGTCAACTGCTATGCTAATGTAGTGGTTAATGTTTTGTTTTCTCTAGAAAATGTAAAAGAGGGGGAGGCAGTCCAAAGTTCCGTTAAAAGGGCAAAGGAAAGGATCGGTGGTTTGAACTATCAGTCAAAAAGGGGAGGGGGTGCAACAATTTTTCCTACCGGGTCACACTGTGCTTTCACCGGAAGTGAGGTCTGCAGGATTCTAGTAATTCAAAGTGAGGCTGGCGCCGACGTCCCGCGGATACAGTTTCGTCACTCCACGGGTGATCATGGCAGTCATTCCCCATCGGGGGTCGGAGACTCCCGCGGCTCCTCTAGAATCTTCAAGGTCGTGGAGGACTACGGTGGTGGAGTCAACCAGTGACCGGGCCATTTCTTTATGCTGGGCCCGCTCTTGCCAGGTCGACCGCCATTTTGAGAGTTCGGTAGCTACTGGCGATCGCGGGGTCAAATGAGCGGACGGGCTCCACCCTGCCGGGCGAGACGTTGCAGCATGGCCACAGTGGAAGAACTCTTTTCCGGGCGCCTGGACCGCTGAGGGTGCAGCTGGGAAGCCTCCACTGGGGAGGCGGGAGAGGCCTGTTCGCACCGTCTCTCCCTCCCAGTGCACCCCACGGCGTCTCGCTTGAGATTTGTTATGGCCGGACCAGGCGATGAGGACGAGGGGGGGGGGTCGGAGGCATGTGCAAGACATCCCCCCCCAGGGTTGTTGCAGCAATTATACAAGAAAGAAGAAGTGTCCCGTCCGTCTTCGGGCCGGGCTTCCGGTAGATGTCGGCCGGACGCCCCTGGCTCTGGCCCCATGAACGGGTTTCTTGGTTTATCGGCTGCAGCCGGATTCCGTCGGTCTCGGCCCCCCGACCGTTGGTGGCCGGACCGGAAGAGCATGTGGCGGGACTACCTGCAACTCTCAAGGGCCACCGCGGCCGGACTGGGAGAGAGAGGGGAGGGTCGAGGAGACATTCCCCCCCCCTGCAACTGTTCAGCGTTGTAAAGGCAATTCCCTGGCCGGGTCCCGTTGGTCTCGGCCTCTCCTCCGGCTACACCCTACGTTAGGATCTCCGAGGCGTGGCAGCAGGACCTGCCTTATATGGGCTGCTCCCGGCTGGGCGTAGCCGGAACCCTGCCCCACCTTGGAAGTTTCCAGAGTGGGGGCGGATGTTCTACTGACTTGCATTTTCCCTAGTCTATCGATTTTTTTGGCGTGGCAGGCGGTGGGACAGCGAGGGGTGATTTGGTTTCTCTTACTGTTTTTCTGGTCTCTCACCACTGGCATATTTTAACGTTTTCTTGTTTCTAGGACATTAATAGGTTTTATCATTACGTTATGTTATCGTTTCTTTGTTCGTTGTTTAATAAAAGTTCATGTTCATCAGTGGCCTACTGATTTTCGTTTTCCTATTCTTTTCTTTCCAGGTTGTTTCATGCTAAAGTTTCTGTTAACAGGATACAGTGATCACTTCGTTATTATTGCATATGTCCTTTTCACTAGGGGTGCTCTCTGGTCGGGCCAGATGACGTATGTCTAGTAAATGGTCCGGGTGAAACAGGTGCATCAATCAGTGGGGAGTAGATAGGCATGACAGATTACAACGGGGGAGAAAGGTCCGCATTACGTACCCTTTCACTACTTGCAAAGATTTTCCTACGTTTATTTGCAAACAGGGAATACCTCCAAAAAGAACTAATTCCCAAACAGTCAATGTTCGGACAATCAATCAATCAATGAGGAATGAAATAGGTACGACGTGTTAAAGGCTTGCGTTACCTACCCTTCACTATCTGCAAAGGGAGAGAGAATATTCCTATTCTTCCTCGTTTGCAGGTAGAGAAGATCCTTAAGAGAATTAACATCGAACAATTCAATGCTCGATTGAAACAATCAACAAGGGGTACTGTGAACACAAATGAACGCCGCTTATGTACATACGCATTGCTATTTTCAACAGGTTGTTCCTAATGTTTCTATTTTAGCGAGGTCAAAAAGAGATCCCATTAGTGGCCTACTGATTTTGCTCGATTCCTTTTGTTTTTTTACACGATTTTTCGCTATCTGCAAAGACTAAACAGAGTATTGCGACTCTGTGCTTGTTTGTAAATAGAGAATGAACCAAAGAGAACAATCAATCAAATGGAGAGAGAAGCAGGCACGACGGATTACAAAGGGGGCAAAGGGCTGCGTTAACTACCCTTCACTATCTGCAAAGAGAGAGTACTCCTAATAGAAATGAGGGGTGGGGGGCAGCATTCAAAGCAGATCAGTGTGCATAAACACGAAAATGTTTTTACTTACCACGTACTTGACATTCGACAGCTTATGATATTTGCTATTAAAAAACCATTGAAATTCACTGAAAAAACCATAGGTTATAGACCATATATAGTTAGGAATTAGCATTTACAAAACCTTGAAAATTCACTGAAAAAACCATAGGTTATAGACCATATATAGTTAGGAATTAGCATTTAAAAAACCTTATTTTACTCACACAAAACCATTGAAATTCCATATATAGTTAGTTGCACTAACTATATATAGCGCACCCGCAATCCACTGCTGATCATGTCACATATTACATCATTCATGACATGGTCAGTGACATCACTGATGACATCACTGATGACATCTCAAATGACATCACTGATGACATCACTGATGACATCTCATTTGACATCATTCTTGTGCTAATACGATAAACCTCTTCAGACTCTAATATAACCTTAGATACACTCAGTGTATACAGACACTCACACACTGCCACTCATCCATGGAGTTACTCACACACCCAGTCAGTCATGCAAAGAAACAATCTCACCTCCATTTCTTCAACTATACAGTTAAACACACCTTACTTATTGAAACATATACTAACACATATTTACTCTCTTATACAATCCCTGATACAAGTTCACAATGATCGATACAACCACTCACTCATTCAGTGGCTCTCATGCACAGTTATTTATATATGCCAACTCTCACATGTACTGTGTTTTACATATGTACTTACTATGACATGTAGCATTGAGATATCCATTCACTCATCAATACACTCATGCACACAGTCAACTGCCCATGTAGCTGTTTCCACATGCACTCTTGAACTCATACACCTAGTGAATAAACTGCTCACACATCTATGCATAGAGTCTCACACCTTCCAGCCACCCCCACACAAACTCAATCTCCCATAGAAATACTTGGGCAACCAATTAATAACACATATAGCCTCTCGTATAGCTAATGATCAACACATGCAGCAGTTTACAGAACAACAGACATAATGATGCACAAATTAAGACAGTTTAGTCACTAACCCATGCATTCAGTGAGACACATTTAATCACTCACTCATACAGTCAGTCATGCACCTACTAAATCCTTCATCCAGACACTTATACATCCACTCAAGACATATTTTAACTTTACAGAAAAATACAGTCACTGGATGTTGTCATCAGTGATGTCATTTGAGATGTCATCAGTGATGTCATCAGTGATGTCACTGACCATGTCATGAATGATGTAATATGTGACATGATCAGCAGTGGATTGCGGGTGCGCCATATATAGTTAGTGCAACTAACTATATATGGAATTTCAATGGTTTTGTGTGAGTAAAATAAGGTTTTTTAAATGCTAATTCCTAACTATATATGGTCTATAACCTATGGTTTTTTCAGTGAATATATATATATATATATATATATATATATATATATATATATATATATATATATATATATATATATATATATATATATATATATATATATATATATATATATATATATATATATATCGAGACAACCTCCTCCACAAGAAAAGAGTAGAGGCCACAACTGGGGACAACATGGAGGCATTTATTCTTACAGATTTCGGCGAATGCATTTCGGCATTAATTTGCCTTCCTTAGCGTCACAAGTGTCCTGGAGCTTTCCATCCACGCTGAAAGATTGTCCTGCTGCCTTCTGTAGCCAAATGACTGAGGCTCCACCCCCGATGTTGAAAGACCCACCTGTTGCAGTTCTGGGCGTAGACCCGAAATGCAACTCCCAGAGTGCAGAGCTTTGCCCCCAGGTAGGCAATGGGATGGAATAGAGACCCAGTGGTCGGGCGGAAACGCAGGCTTGCGCAGATGGAACTCAAATCCAGCTTGCAGTAAAAACAATGTGCCTCCTTGTGCCCCCAAACCGCTTCAGCCCCGAAGCTCAGGTCCAATAATCCACGGGGGCAGCAGTGGCAGTGCATGCCGCCCTGTACAAAGATAATATCCTCGCAACCGCTTCTTCCATCTCTGAACATTGTGGCGGGCCCAGGCCGTACCAATCCCTTGGTGTCACGAAATAGCCGAAGCAAAGCCAGAAAGGGTCTGGACCAACTTGATAAAGCGGGGCCTCCATACTGCGCCTCTGACACACGCAGAAAATATCGAGACAACCTCCTCCACAAGAAAAGAGTAGCGGCCACAACTGGGGACAACATGGAAGCATTTATTCTTACAGTTTTCGGCGAATGCATTTCGGCATTAATTTGCCTTCCTCAGCGCCACTTGCAGTGACACAAGAATTACATATAAATGTGTGTGCTTTTTTAAAATATATATATATATATATATATATATATATATATATATATATATATATATATATATATTCACTGAAAAAACCATAGGTTATAGACCATATATAGTTAGGAATTAGCATTTAAAAAACCTTTTTTTACTCACACAAAACCATTGAAATTCCATATATAGTTAGTAGTACTAACTATATATCGCGCACCCGCAATCCACTGCTGATCATGTCACATATTACATCATTCATGACATGGTCAGTGACATCACTGATGACATCACTGATGACATCTCAAATGACATCACTGATGACAACATCCAGTGACTGTGTATTTCTGTAAAGTTAAAATATGTCTTACATATTGAAGAATGAGTGGATGTAGAAGTGTCTGGATGAAGGATTTAGTAGGTGCATGACTGACTGTATGAGTGAGTGGTTAAATGTGTCTCACTGAGTGCATGGGTTAGTGACTGAACTGTGTTAATTTGTGCATAATTATGTTTGTTGTTCTGTAAACTGCTGCATGTGTTGATCAGTAGCTATATGAGTAAGTATATGGGTTATTGATTGGTTGCTCAAGTATTTGTATGGGAGACTGAGTGTGTGTGTGGGTGGCTGGGAGGTGTATGACTCTGTGCATTGGTGAGTGAATGGATATCTTAGTGCTACATGTCAAAGTAAGTACATATGTAAAACACAGTACATGTGAGAGTTGGCATATATAAATAACTGTGCATAAGAGCCAGTGAATGTGTGAGTGGCTGTATGGATGATTGTGAACTTGTATCAGGGATTGTAAAAGAGAGTAAATATGTGTTAGTATATGTTTGAATAAGTAAGGTGTGTATAACTGTATAGTTGAGGAAATGGAGGTGTGATTGATTCTTTGCATGACTGACTAGGTGTGTAAGTAACTCCATGGATGAGTGACAGTCTGTGAGTGTCTGTTTACACTGAGTGTATCTAAGGTTATATTAGAGTCTGAAGAGGTTCATCGTATTATCACATGAATGATGTCATCAGTGATGTGATCAGTAATGTCAAATGAGATGTCATCAGTGATGTCATCAGTGATGTCATTTGAGATGTCATCAGTGATGTCATCAGTGATGTCATTTGAGATGTCATCAGTGATGTCATCAGTGATGTCATTTGAGATGTCATCAGTGATGTCATCAGTGATGTCACTGACCATGTCATGAATGATGTAATATGTGACATGATCAGCAGTGGATTGCGGGTGCGCGATATATAGTTAGTACTACTAACTATATATGGAATTTCAATGGTTTTGTGTGAGTAAAAAAAGTTTTTTTAAATGCTAATTCCTAACTATATATGGTCTATAACCTATGGTTTTTTCAGTGAATTTTCAAGGTTTTGTAAATGCTAATTCCTAACTATATATGGTCTATAACCTATGGTTTTTTCAGTGAATTTCAATGGTTTTTTAATAGCAAATATCATAAGCTGTTGAATGTCAAGTACGTGGTAAGAAAAAACATTTTCGTGTTTATGCACACTGATCTGCTTTGAATGCTGCCCCCCCCGTCATTTCTATTAGGAGTACTCTCTCTTTGCAGATAGTGAAGGGTAGTTAACGCAGGCCTTTGCCCCGTTGTAATCCGTCGTGCCTGCTTCTCTCTCCATTTGATTGATTGTTATCCAAGCATTTACTGTTTTAGAATTGGTTCTCTTTGGTTCATTCTCTATTTACAAACAAGCACAGAGTCGCAATACTCTGTTTAGTCTTTGCAGATAGCGAAAAATCGTGTAAAAAAACAAAAGGAATCGAGCAAAATCAGTAGGCCACTAATGGGATCTCTTTTTGACCTCGCTAAAATAGAAACATTAGGAACAACCCCTCATGACAAATAAGAAACTAGTGAGATGAACTGAACTCCACACCATGATGGCTGCAAGACAGCTCGGCTCCGCCACCCACCCCGCCCAAAATAACGATAAACTCTATGCAAATATATACAACACACCAGCAAAGTAACAGGGTAAAACATTTTATTAAACAACTATTTACATAACTATTTTAAACTTTTTGTTGCCCGATCCGGCTAGCTCAATCGATCGAGCATGAAACTCATGCACTCTGATGATTCAAAGTTTTGAAGAGTGCTTGTAACACTGTCTGAAGCCTATTTGCACTTGCTTCATCTTCACTATTCTAAAAGTAAGTGGGGGCTGTTTGAGTACGTTACTGCATTTGTAAACAATGTGATGCGGTGCCACCCTGAACCGCTTAACGGAGGCCCCCGAGGGACGGTGTGATGGCGCGGACTCGGAGGGGGCGCTTGGCTCCGGCCCCCTCCCCAAGTCGTGTTCTCCTGGTGTGGCCTGAGATCGCCCCCGACATAGGTGGCCGGCTCCCGGGATCAAGCGGAACTTTTTGCCTTTTGGTAACTCTTCCATTCTTGACCTTGTCCCACAATCCGTTTCACCTAAAGACACGCTGTAGTGGGGCGCCCCTTTACCATTTCAGTTGCCATTCCGCCCGCTTTTGCTACACTGTGCCTCTTCTGCTATTCAGCTGTTTACCGCCCGCTCTTTCGACTACAACGTCTCGCTCACCATGTAGTTGAGTTGCTCCCGCTCTTGCGGTGCAGCGATAGGCGGCTGCCACAGGACTCTCAAAATGGCGGCCGGCTCTTCAGATTTGGGCGTGGTCCACTAAAATGGCCCTGCGACACCTTGGAACTCGGACGCTTGTCTGCTAGAGCTTGGGCTCCATTCTCAAAAGCGTCCCCTCAGCCTTGAAGATTCTACAAAAGTCTTGGGGGCCCCCGACTCCCGCAGGCTTCTGGTGGGGAGCGGCTGCCATGATTGCTCATGGAATGGCCACGACGGAGCCACGAGATGGTGGTGCTCTCATGCTGACGCCAGCTTCAGTCTGAAACATCCAGAAACACTGTAGACTACCAATTCGATCAGTTCCGGTAGCGCCCCAACGTGACCCGGTAGAGAAGAACTTGCCCTCCCCTCTTTGACTGATGGTTCTTGTTGCCTGTCCCTTCTGTTGTCATTTAACAGAACTATTTAGCCTGCTGAAAGGGGTTGTGTTCCGACCGCTGGTTGGTGGAGACATTTTGACTATATTCTGGACCTGCGTTGTCGCGTAATGCGTCATATGACGCGCCGCGTTAGCGCATCCGGAAGTGATCCGGGGCGCGGCGCGCAGCGCGTAACGTAAGCATAACAGATCATGTAACTTGGTAATAAAACTTTTCATTGGTTCATTTTACTTTTCTTATTCTAATGATGAAAGGCTTGGTCATATGACCTAAAAATTACGCTTTTTATTACTTTCGAACATTATTTTTTCTTAAACATATGTTATAATGTTCCAGGCTAATGTACTTTCCCGGAAAATTTACAACTGTCCTGCAAGTAAAATATATTCCTTTTTCGCGAAAAAGGGC
Source organism: Lissotriton helveticus (assembly GCF_964261635.1). Taxonomy (NCBI): domain Eukaryota; kingdom Metazoa; phylum Chordata; class Amphibia; order Caudata; family Salamandridae; genus Lissotriton; species Lissotriton helveticus. The sequence goes on along the minus strand of NC_136059.1, from coordinate 2,061,295,987 downwards.
GTTTCTTCGTCCCATGACGGAGCCGTTGAGCAAAAGAGGGTCGGCCTGCTGTCTTAGTCGCTGATACGCCAGAATATCAGATTCTTATCGATCACTTTATGTTGCAGGAGTAGAAAACACAACAACCCTTGACCATTTATCTTTACTGCGTTCCTGCGTATTATACCTTTTACCCTTCATGTAATTCGAATGCTTTATTTCAATTGCCTTTTACTGATTCTAAAACAGTGACTATTATTAAAAACTTTACCAATGTAAATACTACTACCATGTTTTCTTTTAAAAACCTTTATTGTGAAAATGTCAGTATACAAATACGGGCCTATAACCACGTGGGCCGGCCACGGAGCAAACTGTAATCGTATATGATGAGTAGACATTTACACTGTAGAGGAACGTAACGGGCGGGCCATTAGGTTGCAAGAACTAAGGTGTCTAACAGTTGCGGAATCGGTGGACGTACATTTTATAATTAAAATACGACAGGGCCAGTTACAATAAAATTATCTAGATATACATTTGCGGGCAAGTACCATGGGTGACGTTAATTCGAACTTTCAATAGTACAGTAATCAATAACACATCAGAACTTAATATCAATAGGGATGTCGAAATATTCAATCAATTCTCGTCCCCGCCCGCCATGTGCTTCAAAACTGCATACGTATCTCGTGATTTCAATGTTCTGCAACCAGTACACAACAAGGAGTTACGACTCCCATTTATTCTGGCGCCATTTTGGGCGAGGACGGGCAGGTCCAGGATATAGTCAAAATGTCTCTACCAACCATCGACTATGATGATGTTCATATGCTGTATTTATTAGAGTAACACTCATCTGTCCACATGAAATTAATTTGCCACAATCTAAACATGTCATTTTAATCTTTCCAAAGTTCTTCTAAATATTTGCGACCGTTTCCCTTGCCTCTGATGCTGTCAGTGCCAGTTCTTTGATGAATGTACTGGCAGGTCGGGGGTTCTCCTCCAAATCTCTCTTTTATGCAGCACTATAATTAATCGGTGCCACCTCTCCATATGACGATGCATGGTATAGTTACCATAACTATATTTTTTTTCGGTTCCTCTGGAGAGTACATCGTGGCAGATGAAGCGTGTAACGTACCGGGAATTTACCTTTTTTGCATGTAGAGGAAAGGAAAAAAAATTCGAGCGTCCGAGTTCTAAGGTGTCCCAGGGCCATTTTAGTGGACCAGGCCCAAATCCAAAGGACAGGCCGCCATTTTGAGAGTCCTGTTGCAGCCGCCTGTCGCTGTAGCATCAAGAGCGGCCGAAACTCAGCTGAATGGCAACTGAAACGGTAAAGGGGCGCCCCACTACAGCAGACGAGCCTCCACCTGGGAAGGCCCGTTCACGCCGCCTCCCCCCCCCCCTCCGGGCACCCCACGCCGTTATTCGGAGCAGGATTGTAGGATGGCCACACCAATGCGGCAACTTGCTAGACACCACCTCGGTGCCAACCGAATCTCAGCGCCTTGTGGTGTCTTCTATTCAGAAAACATTGTTGTGCTGCCTTCGACCTATTCGCCGCAAGTGCGCACGCAACTCAGCTGCATAGCTTGCTAGACACCACCTCGGTGCCATCCGGATCTTGGCGCGTTGCGCTGCCTTTGGCCCCATTCGCACATCGGTCCGCTACTGACGCCACCTCACAGGCCAACGGGGCGCCCCACGCCCACTTTCAGCATTGTAGGATGGCCACACCAGTGCGGCAACTTGCTAGACACCACCTCGGTGCCATCCGGATCTTGGCGCGTTGTGCTGCCTTCGGCCTATTCGCACATCAGTCCGCTACTGACGCGAACTCACAGGCCAACGAGGCGCCCCACGCCGACTTTCAGCATTATAGGATGGCCACACCAGTGCGGCAACTTGCTAGACACCACCTCGGTGCCATCCGGATCTTGGCCCGTAGTGAAGCTGCAGCAGCTGCAAATAAGCTTCAGACAGTGTTACAACCGCTGCTCAGAACTCTCAACTAAGACACCACCTCGGTGCCATCCGGATCTTGGCGCGTTGCGCTGCCTTTGGCCCCATTCGCACATCGGTCCGCTACTGACGCCACCTCACAGGCCAACGGGGCGCCCCACGCCCACTTTCAGCATTGTACGATGGCCACACCAGTGCGGCAACTTGCTAGACACCACCTCGGTGCCATCCGGATCTTGGCGCGTTGTGCTGCCTTCGGCCTATTCGCACATCGGTCCGCTACTGACGCTGCCTCACGTGCCAACGGATTTTCTACGCTTTTTATACCCTATGCCGCATAACAGGTCATGTGACTTGTTTATAAAACTTTTCATTGGTTCATTTTACTTTTGGTTTCCTAATGATGGAAGGCTTGATCATATGACCTAAAAATAACACTTTTCATTGGATGAAAACTTTTTTTTCCCCAAACGATGAAAGCCCCACCTTGTTTCTGGATGTTTCAGACTGAAGCTGGCGTCAGCATGAAAGCACCACCATCTCGTGGCTCCGTCGTGGTCATTCCGCGAGCAATCATGGCAGCCGCTCCCCACCGGAAGTCTGCAGGAGTCGGGGGCCCCCAAGACTTTTGTACAATCCTCAAGGCTGAGGGAACGCTTTCGAGAATGGGGTCCAAGACCTAGCAGACTAGCGTCCGATTTCCAAGGTGTCCCAGGGCCATTTCAGTGGACCAGGCCCAAAAAGGAAAGAGCCTGCCGCCATTTTGAGAGTCCTGTGGCAGCCGCCTATCGCTGCACCGCAAGAGTGGGCGCAACTCAGCTGAATGGCGGATTTTGACACAGTGGACCAAAAGCGGACGGAATGGCAACTGAAACGGTAAAGGGGCGCCCCACTACAGCAGACGAGCCTCCACCTGGGGAGGCCCGTTCACGCCGCCACAACTCCCCCCCCCCCCGGGGCGCCCCACGCCGTTATTCGGAGGGCAGCAACTTACTGGACATCACCTTGGTGCCATCGTTCTGCTGCCTTGGAACTATTCGCACAACAGACCGCTACTGATGACCCACCCCCCGCGACGCCCCACGCCGGATACCGAAATCAGTGCGGCACCCAGGCAACATCACCTGGGTGCCGTCCAGAAATCTGGACGTTGTGCTGCGTTGGGACTATTCGCACAACCGACCGCTACTTCCTTCTTTTTCCCTAAAAATGTTTAAATGTTTTTACTGTTTTTGTTTTGTTGTATATATTTATAAGTTATTAAAGTTTTATAATCCTACTACTTTGTTGGAGTGCTATATATTTTTAATGTGACACATAATTGTAAAAACTTTGATGTACAAAGAGGCATCCCTGGAATCTTCCGCTTCAGGCTCGGTCCCCTCCCCAATCACAATACAGAATGGTTTTCAGATAGTAGGAACGCGTGTGGTGTGACGGATCTCATCGGGTGTGGGCCTTGATCTACTATAACTCCTTTGAAGAGGGGTGATTCTTTACAGCTGGGGCCATAAACTACATCTGCAGGGCTAGCTGATAGCCTGGGACCGGCCTGGACAATCGGACACAGAGGAAGAGGAGTGTCAGAGGGTGCGATAGTGAATAGGGCGAAAGGGAGGTGTCGGACAGGCACAGGCTGTGATTCTCAGGGAAGAGCAGCGCAGATGGGGGGAGGTTTATTGCCCATGCGTAAGACAGAGAGCGGGGGTGACCAGTGCCTGGGGGAGATGCTTGCGAGGGTGGGGAGCCATGCTAAGGATCAACAGCGTGCAGAGAGTGGGTCTGGTCAAGGCATCTAAAATGGCTGCCGTGCACGACAAAAATGTGGCATTTGAAAAAAGGCAAGATGGAGCAGACAATGTTTATCAACACTTCCTGATTTCCTTCGAATCGAACGTTAACAGACGTTATCTCTACCACACTACCGGTCCCCCTGGGCTTAAACGCCGAGATGGTAGGGACTGCATCCCGTGGAGATAGGCCGAGACGTCACTCAGCAGAAAAAAAAGAAAAAAAAAAGTCTATAAACATACAATAAGTTAAAAGTCAATCATTCTTGTTTCCTTGTAGTACGCTCCCCAGGCCTGCGGGGCCCTTTTAAAACCTCCACATCAAACCTAGGGGGTCAGGGAGGATCTACTATGCCCCCTTATGGTCATTTGCCCCTTCGCTTTGGCCTCCTCTTGTCTCTCGATCCTACCGAGAGACAAGATGGCGGCCGCTACGGACTGTTTGGAATGTTTACAGACGCCGGAGAACCAATCAGCTTCGCTTCACAAAGCTCCGTAACGCGAAAAGTACGCGAAGCGGAGCGCTGCCCGGGCCGCTGTCACAGATATATATCTTTTTTTGAATGTTAATTTCTCAAAATCCACTGGAGCACATATATTGAGACATATCAAAGGCACATCGGGCTACCAGTACCTACAATTTTGCCAAGTTTCGTGCAAATCCATTCAGCCGTTCGATTATTATTATTTTATTTTTTTTGCCCCGCGGGGCCCTTTTAAAACCTCCACATCAAACCTAGGGGGTCAGGGAGGATCTACTATGCCCCCTTATGGTCATTTGCCCCTTCGCTTTGGCCTCCTCTTGTCTCTCGATCCTACCGAGAGACAAGATGGCGGCCGCTACGGACTGTTTGGAATGTTTACAGACGCCGGAGAACCATCCGGTCCGCTGTTACAGATATATATCTTTTTTTGAACGTTAATTTCTCAAAATCCACTGGAGCACATATATTGAGACCTAGCAAAGGCACATCGGGCTACCAGTCCCTACAATTTTGCCAAGTTTCGTGCAAATCCATTCAGCCGTTCGGGCTAAAAGTGAGGCCAACCGCCCTATGGAAATTAACATTGGAAAAACGCGTTTTGGGACCCCCCTTTTTTCTCGGCCCCCCCTTGACGAACCCCCCCCAAATTTCATGGGGCTGCTCAGAAACAAAATGTTCCATTTTCCTGAAAATTTCTGCCAATTCCGTCCACAAACGCCAAAGTTATTAGACATAGAATTTTCAAAAATCCCATAGAGAAAAAATCCTAACTATATATACCTACTGGCGACCGCCAGTAGGTAACTACTGGCGACCGCCAGTAGGTAATTACCTACTGGCGGTCGCCAGTAGGTAGTTATAGTTAGGATTGTTTTCCATAGGAAATCCGCAACATTCTATTGGGAATAACTTTGGTGCAGATTGAGGGATCTGCCTGTAACTTTCCAAAATTAAGGCCAGCTCCGCTCTGCTCCTTCCCTGAAAGATTCGGGGGGATTCGTGAAGTGGGGGCCGAGAAAAAAGGGGGGTCCCAAAACATGTTTCCCCCATGTTAATTTCCTTAGGACGAATAGACAAGGCTACAGCCCGAACCGCTGAACGGAATTAGACCAAACTTTGCAAAATTGTAGGGACTGGTACGCAGAAGTGCCTTTTCTATATTTGGTGAAAATTGCTCCAGTGTTTTTTTTTTTAAATTAACTTCAAAAACACATATATATCTATATGCGCGCTTCTAGCGCTTACCGGTACGCGTACCGGGGAGCGCACCCTGCTCGCCACGGAAGTGCGCGAGTGGAAAGCTGATTGGCTCTTGGGTGTCTGTCAACATTCTAAACAGTCCGGAGAGTCCGCTATCTTGTGTCTCGGTAGAATCGAGACACAAGAGGTGAAAATAAATGGGGGGAAATGATTAAAAGGGGGCAGGGTAGACCCCCCTGACCCCCTAGATTTTCTGAGGGGGGCCTAGAAGGACCCTGAAGGGCAAAAAAACTATTTATTTTTTTAAAAATTTTCGCGGGGTAAGCGCTGGGTGCGTTCCCATGTACGCTTCCAGGTACGCGTACCCTGAGCGTAGCACAGGGAAAAACAGTGAAAGAAAATAGTGTAAAATAAGAATTTGGAGTGCTTAGAGGTAGGGTAGCTCTAAAAAGAGCTGTTGTGTTATGTGGGTGATTTAAGTACCTACAAGTAGGTACTGATGCAGAGTCTAAAATTCAAGAGAAAGACTCTGTTCCCCTCATCTGAGAAATGTACACCGTGTCCTCTGTAGATATCTTGCATGTTGTAATGCAAGTTATTGTGGTATATGGAACTCATACCATAATCTCTCAGGAAAGCAGGAACTGATCCTTTTGGGACCGCCTGAGAAGGCCTAGGGGGTGAGGGGTACTCTACTTTGCCCCCTTTTCACGTTCTGAACTATTTTATTTTACTCTCTTCTGTAATTACACAAAATGGCAGCGATAGGATGCATCAGAGACAGACAGTGAGAGAAAGGAGGCCGGAGATGAAGAAGAGATGTCAAATACACATTGGAGATAATATAGTGGGAGAAGGGAAGTAAATATGAGTAAACTTACTATGTAACATAAAAATGTTGCACTCTATACTATAAGTCTCATTTTATACTACAATCACTTCGCTACAACCTCATAAATTAAAAATAAAAATGAATAATGTCTCAAACAATTTTTGATTTCTAAATAAAAATTTATTCTTCTGAATTTTCATAATTTGAAAGAACTAGTAACATGTCCTCATCAGGAATTTCCTCTTCAATCATCTCATCAGGAATCTCCTCATGAAAAGTCTGCAATGATGATTCTTGTAACTCTATGGTCTCCAAACATTCGATAAATTCGCCGTCAAGAGATTGATCAAAAAAATCATTCAAGTCATCTCCTCCTTGTGAGAATATTTCATTATTGGTGCTGTCAATTTCAATAAATGTAGTGGATAATTCAAAAGAAATTGCCACGGTCTCTTCATTGTGATCCATTTTATTTTGAAATTTCTTGCTGTAAATTGCAGAAAAAAATAATCACTTTCATTTATCGTTTTTAGTAATACATAATATAAAACTAACTTTATCAAGTATTTAGTATAACAGAAGGACTGTAAATAAATAACAGAAAACATTTTTCAAATTATCTTAAAGTGTACAACATAGTTCCCCTTACAAATTAACAACTCACCTTTTTGAAAGTAGGAGAAGCGTTAGTACTGTGTAAATCAAACACCAGAAATTGAGCACCAAAAATTCCGCACAAATGTACCTCAGACAGTAGTATCACAAAATGGCTGTGGTTTCCTCTCATTTTAGATATATACATAACCAATTAACTTTCATCACACACAAATACAAAACCAAAGTAACATTTTAATTGGTTCTAAATTTCAACACTTTCAAATGTGTTTTCCCCATGCAATTTTCCATAGGACATTTAGATACGTCTACAGCCTGAATGGCTGAACGGAATTACACCAAACTTGGCAAAATGGTACATCAAACCTAGGGGGTCAGGGAGGATCTACTATGCCCCCTTATGGTCATTTGCCCCTTCGCTTTGGCCTCCTCTTGTCTCTCGATCCTACCGAGAGACAAGATGGCGGCCGCTACGGACTGTTTGGAATGTTTACAGACGCCGGAGAACCAATCAGCTTCGCTTCACAAAGCTCCGTAACGCGAAAAGTACGCGAAGCGGAGCGCTGCCCGGTCCGCTGTCACAGATATATATCTTTTTTTGAACGTTAATTTCTCAAAATCCACTGGAGCACATATATTGAGACATAACAAAGGCACATCGGGCTACCAGTACCTACAATTTTGCCAAGTTTCGTGCAAATCCATTCAGCCGTTCGATTATTATTATTTTATTTTTTTTTGCCCCGCGGGGCCCTTTTAAAACCTCCACATCAAACCTAGGGGGTCAGGGAGGATCTACTATGCCCCCTTATGGTCATTTGCCCCTTCGCTTTGGCCTCCTCTTGTCTCTCGATCCTACCGAGAGACAAGATGGCGGCCGCTACGGACTGTTTGGAATGTTTACAGACGCCGGAGAACCAATCAGCTTCGCTTCACAAAGCTCCGTAACGCGAAAAGTACGCGAAGCGGAGCGCTGCCCGGTCCGCTGTCACAGATATATATCTTTTTTTGAACGTTAATTTCTCAAAATCCACTGGAGCACATATATTGAGACCTAGCAAAGGCACATCGGGCTCTCAGTCCCTACAATTTTGCCAAGTTTCGTGCAAATCCATTCAGCCGTTCGGGCTAAAAGTGAGGCCAACCGCCCTATGGAAATTAACATTGGAAAAACGCGTTTTGGGACCCCCCTTTTTTCTCGGCCCCCCCTTGACGAACCCCCCCCAAATTTCCAGGGGCTGCTCAGAAACAAAATGTTCCATTTTCCTGAAAATTTCTGCCAATTCCGTCCACAAACGCCAAAGTTATTAGACATAGAATTTTCAAAAATCCCATAGAGAAAAAATCCTAACTATATATACCTACTGGCGACCGCCAGTAGGTAATATATATATATATATATATATATATATATATATATATATATATATATATATATATATATATATATATTTATATATATATATATATATATATATACAAACAATTTCGCCCAAAAGCAGCGAGAAGGCACATCACGGCATATGCCCTTGTGAATTCCCATAGAAGCCCAGGTTCTGGTGTTAACCTGGGTTCTAGGGGAATTCACAAGGGATATTATCAAGCCCATTATCGCCGCTTTAGCGGCAGTTTCCTGCCGATAAAAGCGGCGATAACGTATCGCCCTTTCTTGGTAATATAGCCTTAAATTCTTTAATATACACAGAATCTCTGAGGGCCATATTATCAAGAAAGGGCGATACATTATCGCCGCTTTTATCAGCAGGAAACTGCCACTAAAGCGGCGATAATAAGCTTGATAATATGCCATTGTGAATTTCCATAGAAGCTCAGGTTCTAGTGTTAACCTGGGCTTCTATGGGAATTCACAAGGGATATTATTAAGCCCATTATCGCCGCTTTAGCAGCAGTTTCCTGACGATAAAAGCGTCGATAATGTATCGCCCTTTCTTGATAATATGGCCCTGAGATTGGTTTGGTTTGGCTTCACTTCTGAGAGCTACTTATAGGGTGCTGGTGAGCTACCAGTAGCTCCCGAGCTACTAATTGGAGACCCCTGATATATATAGTGAGTGGGGAATTGTAGTCCTCAAGCATAAATGTAAAGGTTATTACACCACTACATGCATAATACATAGCACTTTGAATCACTCCATTTCCTAAAACCTGCCTCACTGCATGAGTACATGCTTACTGAGTGAATGATTACATTAATATATGGTAATAAAGAGAAATAAAAACAGTTTAATAATAAAGGGAAGTTACTAGAATAATAAGTTGAAAAAAGGAGAATTAATGTTAATACTCCTATTTTAAAAAAAGTAACTTATAGAAATGCTTTAATAATAAAAATGAGTTTAAATAAAGCATTTTAGAAAATATACGAAAGTTAAATAGTATGAAAGAGGCACATTTACATAAACACGTGACGTGATAAAACAGTGCAAATGAGAACACCTGCCAACTGAAAAACGTGATTTAATAGTGGGAGGAGCAATAAATTGATTCCATAGACTGTTATGTAACCAAAAAGTATATAAACCACACCCGTGGGATGATTAGTTTCATTTCAGAGAATCAATACGGGCGAAGAAACTACGAGCAAAGGAATGATTCGGAACTGCGGAAACATCTTCACTTTATCTTTCATTTCCTCAGAGAGTACATATTGTTAATGTATATTTAAAAATACATAAAACCGTATGTACTTTCCAGAGGAGTTGGATGAATTTCTACGGAGGAAGAAAAGAATATCGAAGAGAAGTAAATTATCTGAATGGAAATGTAGGTTATTTAACGAATTAGTACGTGCAAAGTATTGATTAGTAGCGATGTCATAATCTTTAATTTATCTTTCATTTCCACAGAGGGATCATATTTTTAATGTATATTTTAATTTATATATAACTTTATGATCCTTCAACTGGAGTTGGATGACTTTCAACAAAGATTTTTTTTAGTATGCAAGTATTTCCTTATGATTTAAAAATGTACTAAAAACAAAACCCTTTATCTTCTAGAGTGAAATTGGACTAAAAGTATTTATATTAAGTAGTGCGTTTTCCAATTTTCACTCGTGAAGAATAGGAGGATTATCTTCGCAAGTACTTTTTAAAAAAAAAGTAATATAATTGTGGTTTAAAATGTTGTGATTGTTAAATGTAATTATGACATGAAATGTACATAAAAAAGAAAGATGAAGTAGTGAGGGAGTGTTTTTCGTAGCACTTCTATTCCACTTCATCTGACAGTAAAAAAAGCCCAAACATTTATAAAAAGATGATGGGGCAACACTTATATAATGTAAACATAAGGAATGAGTGCTTATGATAAAATAAAATAAATGTGGCCAACGCGTGATTCCAATGAATGTAAAATCATTTTAGATTTTTCACCTATATGAAGAATATAAAAGACTCAATAAAAATATTTTGAAAACATGAGCATTTTTCTTTTAAGGATGGTTTGAAGAATTATACATTTTATAAAAGAACATAGAACTCCACACTAAAGGAGAAAAGTCAGCACAATTATGATATTGAAAATATAATAATATTTTTAAATACTTTTACAGTCAACAAACTCATAAGTAGAGTACACAGTTTAAGTTAAAAACACTCTACCAGAACTAGTTTTTGAAACGCATAGTAAAATAAAGTGCTTCACAAAATGGGTTACATACAGGGTGAGTGTATCGTGACGTCACATACAATAAAGAAAGCCAATCAAAATTAGCATCAGGAAGGTAGACGTAAGTACACAACAGCCAATAAAATTTGTTTCAAAATCTGTGCAAGGAAAGGGATTGGTTGCTAATCAGTCTTTTTACAATGCTTCACAACCAATCAAAAAGAGGTGTTGAAAGTTTCTGTTTTTAACATACGAGCAAAACAGATATCTTTGAAGACCCTAAAAGTCTTCTTCCAGAATAAGTACGCACTTCACTGCAAAACCCCATTTAATGATTATCCAGGCACCGAAGCTTAAACACGTCAGAAATCATCTCTCATCACTTTCTCTTCTTTTTTAGTGTATTGTGTGAGGCAGACTGCGTGACCCTATGCCCAGAGCCCTCGAAGGCCGTGGAGACTGCCACTCCCCAGGACCAGCTCCTGCAGTGTCCCAGACCCGCGCAGTCCCCCTCCCAACATTTAAAAGCCCCGGGGGGAGGTGGTAAATTAATCAAGACTGAATACATTAGTACAGCCTACTCCGCTTACACTACCAGGAAAACACAACAACACTACATGGCCCAGATTTCCATTGTAGTGATTTCTTAGTTCCAGGTCTAGTTGTCAGAACGGCACGCACACTCCCTCATGGCTGGTATACACCCACACCACACCCATCCAGCGCATACATCACAACACACGTGACCCTACCAATAAAAAAGATGGAGCGTACAATGCCCCCACGGTCCCGACGACTCCTCGTGTCCTCTGGAGCTGGCATTGCTTTTACGCATGGGGAGATGCTAAGTTGCATGTGAATATGCAATATTGTTTGGATTTTGAAAGTCAGAACAGATTTCACTGCTGTGTCTTTCAAAGTTCAAACTAAGTTTGCTATGGGACGGGGGGAGCCACCTTCTCATAGCAAATTTCAGTGTCCCGGGGGTAGGCACCCAGGACACTGCAGGAACCGGCCCTGGGCGTGGCGGTCTCCAGGGCTCTCGGAGGCACCAGGCGAGGTCCACCGAGCCCCATCACACATTACAGAACTCTGGGGGGGTGGTTGCTCCCGGGGTTTGAGGGGCATCATTGAGGTCCACACACTTTTAATTTTGTAGGGGGGGCTGTGTACGCGAAAGTGGCACAAGGGGTTGTAACTCTGGTAGACAGTGTTTTGTTTTACTTTGCTTTCCTTTCTGTCTTGCAGAGGATCCAGGGTGAATATAACGCTTTTTGTACAGCCAGTACCTTTCAACACTACTCTCAAACGGCTTTCTGCCTGTTACCATAGTAACAGTTCATGGAACACTTACGTGAGCACAGAGGTTAGAAGTTCACCACAATATGTTGCTAATTGAAACAGTTACTGTGCTGGAGATTTATATTTTTTTTCATAGGAACCATTAGTCGTAGAAGAAGTCAGTGGAAAAGTGTTCTTAGTGATTCCTTCCTTTTCGGGGAGTATTAGGGTAACCTGCTCCAAGCGGGACTTTACGAAGCTTAATTTTCATTGGCTGTGAAGTATTAAAAGTATAAGTTTTGGCAGTTATTCCTTCCTCCTGTGCGGAACAACATGGACATTTTATTGGCTAAAGTGTTCCGAGCACAAGTTTGCTCCTTATTGGGTGGGAACGGTTGACTGTTGTTAGTGATATTGTGACGCACTTCCAAAGGAGTATGGGAAAAGAAAGTTGTAGAGGGCAGGTTCGCATAGACTATTAACTCTGTACAGTGCCCATAAGGTGGTGGAGAGGGATTATGAGGGAAAACATTGTTTTTATATGTTTCAAGGGTCATTTATATAATTGACGTGTGGTGTATTAATCACTGCGGAAAAATTACAGTGTCTTGCGCTGTTTTTTTTAATCAAGTTTGCGGGTGACATACTTCTTAGGAGTACTATTTCCTTATAATGTGGTGTTTACTTTTCTGATGGGGAGGTGTGGTTGCACAGCAAAAAAATCAGTCTAGGTTTGAAACAGTTTTTATTAAGCAAATACAAATAAACTTTCTTCAGAAACTGTTGCTGTATATATGAAAGTGGTGACAATTAAAAATGGAATTTCATAAAATATCAGTTAAGCGTGGCTATATCCTTCTTTTTTCTGCTACAGTTTGTAAAAATGTTGCCCCACATTCTTGATAATGTAAGAGGGCATCAGTTACTTTTAGATAAAGTAGAATAGAAGTGCTACCATAAACACTCCCGCACTACATTATCTGAGATCAAGAGAACAAGTAAAAAACAGTTAAATACAAGTGACTTCATATTACATAGAAATGTATGCATTATTATTTTTCAAATTTGTATTCTGTAGAATTCAGGAACGTTCTGTCGTAGTGCTTAGAGGTTGCACACTGTTCCACTAGCAAACCACATACTCACTAAAGAGTACTCTCTTATAATATATAGTACTGGTCCTATATATTCTTTAGGGAGAAGGTGAATAGGAACCGCAAATAAGAATAGAAATTAGAAAAAAACATTCAGAAATGTAGGGTTTATTAAATATTTAAAGTAACAAAGTATGCACGATAGCTATATTTTTTATTCTGCCGTTTCGTAAAATATGTTTCTTGAAAAAAATATCTGATCAAGTACGTTTTAATATTTGAAAGCTATATTACAGATGGCGCTGGGGAAATCTCCTCTTCCTCTTCTGTAACAATAGGACAATCTATTACAATATAACGATTGATACCATTGTTACAGTAAGAAGAAAAGGAAAATAAAGTTATGTATTTTTACAGAACATCCATAATGAAATACTTTCAAGCGGTAATTATTTACTGAACTTCTTTTCTCCGGGAGGTGAAAAAGTTTGATCTTCATGGCGACGGGCCAGAAACTCCTCTGAGATCATGACGGTGAGAAGTATATGTATATATTCTCACAGAACATGATCACAAGGGGGAAACAGACTGAAAACTGGAGGCCGGTAACGTTGCTTACATATCGTTACTCTTTGTGACGACGGATCATGACCTCCACTGAGATCACCATAACTGTTAATGTTATAATATACATATTAACAATATATGATCTCTAGGGGAAAACATGATAACAACTGGAAGATGGTGACGTTGATTGTAAATGTTTAGGGTTTGCGTTGACGGGTCACCAACACCTCTCAAGCGAAGTACAGTGTCAATATTATAATATAAAAAGTCACAATATATAAGCTGAAAGGAGCCAGAAAAGGAGCAATGTTTGTTGTAATCTATCTGTTTCTAAAAACAAGCTGCTGACGTTACAGAGAAAACGTGAAAAACATGCAATGACATTTTTTTCTAGATATAAATGTTTAAATATTGACAAATAGCCACAAATTATAACTAAGTATTATGCCTATGCCATATTGAAACAACTTACAACTCCGGAATATGTTTGTTGATGTAAAAAAAGAATCTGATGCTAGAAAACGGAACCTGCATCTCAGATTGGCGACTCAGAAATAACTCGGAAAAACGAAACTAATTGCACACAAGGGGTCGATTATGATGGCGGTGAATCAGCATCCTCTGGGCCGGTGGAAGGCACCGCGGACCCGGAGGATGCGGATTCACCGCTGCGGTCCCTGACAACACCACCCGCCAGATTAGGATGGCGGTGGGACCAGCGGCGGACGGCAGGTCCGTCCGCCGCTGATCCGCGGGGTGTAGACCGCTATTTGGTGGCGGTGTCTGCAAGACACCGCCAGCCAAATTAGGAAGCGTGTATAAACATGCTTTTCCGCAGCGGTTTTTCCGCCGTGGAAAAGCCGGTGGACCTTTGCTTCTGGGGGGCCCTTGCATGCCCCCAGGGTGAAGGGGGTTGGGGGTGCACATGGGGGGTACCTATGGTACCCCCCTGCATGTGCATGCACACAGCTGCATGCACCGCACGGTGCCTGCCGCTTTGTGCATGCAAATGCAATGCATGCATTTTTAACATTGCGGCGGGTGGTGCTTGAAGCAGCACCCGCCGCAATGTTAAAGATACAGGATGTGACCGCCAGGGTGGCGGTCACATCCTAATTGGCATGGAGGGAACCCCGCTGCCCTTGCAGACGGTCCCTCCACCTCGGGGGTGGCGGACAAACGCAAGTCCGTCCGCCATCCTAATCGACACCTAGGTGTGGTTTATATAGTTCTTGGTTGTTTAGTAGTCTACCAAAGGAAGATGTGGCTCTGCCTATTTAGATGTCACGTTTTACAGTTTATACATGCTCACGTTTTAACTGTTTTACTTCTGCACGTTTTGGGAAAAGTTACAAACTGTGAAGCTGTAAAGGTTTCGATTTCCATAGTAACACGTATAAGGTATTATTATCTACATACGTTGGAGAGTTTAAAAAGTGTTGCTCAGTAGACTGTGTTTTTTGCATTCTCATGATTAAAAATATCTAACTAGAAGACATAAAAAAATATTGTTAACATTAGAAGAAAAAAAAACGGATTAATATTTGTTATTACTATGTTTCTTAATTAAAAAAATGCTAGCATTTGTATATCGTAAACCTACCCTCGGAAAGGTGTGCTGGCGCTTGGGGCATTGGGAAGATTAAGCAAGGTATTACTTACAGTTGGATAGTGGTGTGCTAAGATGCTGATGGACTATGGAATCAAACTGCGAACGGTGTTGTTGAAAGTCAGGTATTATAGGTGTTGTGTCATACTTTTACCACACTTATATGTTAATTACTGCTAATTAAGTTGAAAATATTCTTAAATTATACGTAGGGTTGCTTGATTTATGTTTTTACTGATGTTTACAGATAAATACAAACAGAAAAGTATTTATTTTCCTCTTTGTATTTATTTTAAAATGTGCATGAATACGGAAATTGGGATATTTTTTGAGCGTTTGTCAATGCTGTCAATGATGAGTAGTAGGGCAATAGGTCTGTCGTTCTAAAAGTAAAAGGGCCAAAACAATAAAAGACTTTTAGAAAAGATCCTAAAAGAGCAATATATATCCGCGTATAATAAAAGTTGCTCTTTTTAATATGAAGATTGTGTATAGTTTATCATCTAAGAGTGTTTACATGAGTGAAAACGGTCAGTCTTTCAGCCATGAGTGCATATCTATCAGTAAAATAAATGTGGAAATGTACTAATTTCAGATAAATTATTTTACAAAATCCGAAATATATATGTGTAAATAGAAATACAATTATTTAAAAAAAATGGATAAATATAGATGGAAATGTCCCAAAAATAAATACCATAAAACCAGGAGGTATAATTATAAGTAAAAAACACTATGGTTATGTTTTGTTTTTACTATAAAAAGAATACACGTGTTTTTAAATTTTACTTAACAAACACCATAGGTTATAGGGATATTGTTGTTAGATATTGACATTTAACAAACCTTTGAGATTCACTGAAAAAATCATAGGTTTCAGTTACGTTAAAGTTAGAAATTATCGTTTAAAAAACCTTTGAAATTCACTGAAAAAACCATAGGTTTAAGCCACGTTATAGTTAGGAATTAGCATTTAAAAAACCTTAGAAATTCACTGAAAAAGACATAGGTTTCACACATGTTTTAGTTAGCTGGATATTTCACTCATACAAAACCATCGAAATTCCCCTGTTATAGTTAGTCCAGCTAACTATAACTCGTGCACCCGCAATGCACTGCTGATGACGTCACATATTACATCACTCATGACATGGTCAGTCACATCACTCATGACATCACATTTTAGAGGAATATTGTGCTCAATAGTGAAGGAAGGGAGCGGGGCCTGAGGTGACATGTGTGCAAACACGCCCTGTGGCGCATTTTAGGTTTGGGAATTAATTCCTCTTCAACCCTGAGGTCCCATGTGAGCCAACTAGCCCACCAGGAACCTCCAGTATGCGCCAGGGGGCTGCATTGCAGAGAGGTGTAATGAGGCCATGCCCCTTTTTACACCTCTCGGGCAATGCAGCCCCCTGGCGTGTTTGCAGAGGGGGAACTAATTCCCCTTGCATACTGGGGGTCCCTGGGGGCCAACAAGCCCACCAGGAACCTCCAGTATGCGCCAGGGGGCTGCGTTGCAGATAGGTGTAAAAAGGGGCGTGGTCTCTTTACACGTCTCTGCAAAGCATCCCACTGATGTGTTTGCAAAGGGGGAACTAATTCCCCTTGAATACTGGGGGTCCCTGGGGGCCAACTAGCCCACCAGGAACCTCCAGTATACACCAGGGGGCTGCGTTGCAGAGAGGTGTAAAAAGGGGCGTGGCCTCTTTACACGTCTCTGCAAGGCAGCCCCCTGGCGCATACTGGAGATTACTGGTGGGCTACTTGGCCCCCAGGTACCCCCAATATTCAAGGGGAATTATTTCCCCCTCTGCAAATGCGCCAGGGGCGCGTTTGCAGAGTGGTGTCTTAAATCTTTTTTTGGGATCGGCAGGGTACGCGTACCCTACGCGTATCCAAGGATTAAAAAAAAAAAGAAATTGGGGGGCCTTGGGGTCCTTGTGGGACCCCCTAGGGTGTCAGGAATCTCCAGTATGCACCAGGGGGCTCCCTTGCAGAGAGGTGTAAAAAGGGGCATGGCCTCTTTACACGTCTCTGCAAGGCAGCCACCTGGCGCATTTGCAGAGGGGTAACTAATTCCCCTTGCATGTTATCATATTGTGTGTGTTAAAAGAAACAATTGTTTATCGTGTTATAATAGTTTAATCTATTTTTAGCTGATATTGCTAACAATATTTTTGTTTTACATTTTATTTACTTTGTATATATTTCATGAATTAACAATATTTTGTTTATCAATATTTTTGTTATGGATATTGAAACAAACAGTAACTGGTGGGTTTGAGTGCACTTTATTCTACGTTACCTCCTCACATATGCAATCATCATTATTGCATTCACTCGGAGGATAGGCAAGTGTTTAAGTTTGCACATTGCACAGAGTTCCAACTTCCAGCAGAGTATGTGATGTTTCTCATCACTGTAATCGAATGATGTAAGCTGTCTGCAACACACATCTGCAGAAGTATCCCTGACCCATACTACTGTTTCAGACCTGACGAATGCAGGAATACATTGCAACAGGAACAGAACTGCATGAATGAATGCATCAAAACATGTACTTGCCTAATAAGACTCACAGACTATGGGCCAGATGTATCAACATACCCTTTTGCGATTTCTAAATAGCGATTTTAAAGGAATCACTATTTAGAAATCGCAAAATGGTATGAATGTAGAAATTCGCTATTTTTTTGCGATTTCTTAAAATTCCTTAATTGCGATTAGCAAATTGCTAATCGCAATTAAGGAATAATTTCCCATTCATTTCTATGGGCCAGGAGGCCCATAGAATGAATGTGAAATTATTCTCAATTTGCGATTCTCAATTTGCTAATGGCAAATTGAGAATAATTTCAAGGGTGCAGGGGTGTCTCAAGATCACCCTGCTGCACCCCCCTGAAATTGACATGTGTGCGCATATGGCGCACATATATGCCCTAAGGGCATGTATGAGCATCACATGCCACCTTTACAAATTGCATAAAGTGCATTTGTGAAAAGAATCGCAAATTACCACCAACTACAAGTTGGTGGTAATTTGCGATTTCTTAGCCTAAATTCGCAATTCTTAAATGTTTGATACTTTGCATGTAAGAAATCGCAATTTGCGATTTCTTAAATGCTTACGCAATATTAAGGAATCGCAAAATTTGTGATTCCTTAATATTGCGAGGCATTTTTCTTCATACATACCATTTTACTATTTTTTAGTCGCAAACGCTGTTTTTTAGCGAATCGCAGCGTTTGCGACTAAAAAATAGCTTGATACATCTGCCCCTATGTTACTTAATTATTCCTCAATGGTAACGTATATTTACAAATACTTTAGCAAAATAATTCCATTCTTCTGCATTTGCACTACTTTCAAACATAAGTAAGGATTTTTCGCAAGCCTGCATCTAACCTTTGCTCACCTTAAGTTTTTGTTTTGATATTTAGTGAGGATAACGACTTCCATTTTCATTAGAATTTGAATTATTGCAGGAAACAGAACCGGTCGACTCCTTGGTGCTATGTTAACTTCTTGTTACATGGGTAATGTAATTATCGTGTTTTCAAAATGGTACAGTAGGTGCTTCCTATGTGCTCCATGAAAAACACTAAATACACAGGCCTTTAGACCTGGTATTCATACTTGGGTGACATGGTAAGGAAGGCTGGAGCAGGAGGTCCAGGATGCCACCTGCTGGAGGGAAAATGAAAGTATCCCGAAGGAAGGACAGTATGTGAGCTTCGATCAATATCTATAATTGGGTATTAGGCCACTGATCGTGAACAGTCCCTGCACCTCAAACTGCATGCAAACTCCACTTTCAGCCAAGATAACAATTAATAGGAAGGTTGAAAAAGATAGGCGTGTAAGGTGGGTGGAATTTTAGCAAAAGTATGTTGGCAACGGTGTCCATAATAAAATGTGGCTTCACACGCTGGAGATGGCGATGACAGGGGCGCTGTATATGTCTCGCAATGGTGATTAACAAACATGATTCGATTCAACCATTTTCTCGATGACCACTCACTGAAACAGATGCACCCTTCCCCTACACAGTAATAATGCAATCCACTTGAACTGATTCTCTTCTCCATTCACCCGCATACTACTATGTATTTATTTTCATCGTTTTCTGATGAGGTCATGAGACCAAAATGCACTGTAGACAGCGGGAAAGAGGGCGAGGGTGGGTGTGATAGGTGGCTAGAGAAGTAACCTAGCCTTCACTTCCTACGGGACTGTATCTTTTGGAGCAAAGAACCAGATGCATTTGAAAATGTTTGGTCACTGCATAAAGTGGCATAGTGGAGAAAACAATGGAATGGAATACGGCCCGAACGATCACAAGGGGTGGGATTAATTTAAACATTTCTTCAACCACTTTGATGTTTGTTGTGACAGACGCCCTGAGTGCAGTCGGTAATCCCAGATGTGGTACTTCCTTGCCACAAGAGTCAAGTTGTACCTCACTAATGAGATGTACCTAGGCAGGAACAGGTCATAATTTGCTTGTGTCCCTGTGCGGAGGGTACGTTGGCGGGAAGTTGAGACTGAACTGCTCCTCTTTAGTTTATATGGGGACATACGTGATTTTTTGAAATATTGCTCCTGTGTACCTTGGCAGTTCGTGAAGTATTGAAAGTTTCCATTACTGTCCAAACTGCTTGCAATTTCTGCAGGATTCTAACCAATACATTTTAAATATTTTTATTTAAAAACAGCCTTTGTATTCTTTTCTTAGGGGAGAACCCCCCCCCCCCAAACCAATATGCTGAGAATTGCAATGAATTGCACTTCCTCTCTATGAAGCAATATGCGGTTAGTTTGAAATTGTAAGCACTGCTAATTTTACACAACTGTCTTGGGCTGCAAGTATGATGTGATCCAACCAGTTATTGGAAACTTTTCAGCGTGTCATATTTTGCATATATTCAGCAATACGAATGACCTCTACTTTGCTGATATCAAGCAAATATTTGAAAATTCAATAATTCTAAATAACACAAATAGCACTTAAAACTTCTATGCTAATGTCACCCACCTGTACCTTAAGGTAACCTCAGCATAACACATGGAAGGACTCTCTCAGGTGGGTCCTTGAATCAGTAAATGGTGACAAGGCGCCCTTTCTAAAAGCTCCTGTCAACGACCGGACTCCAATAAAACAAATCATGGGAAATAATCTGTTGGGTACCAATCTAACCATGCTACATGGTACCTAAGCCAAGAAAGCAGAGATAAAATTATCTCCCTATTACCTAGTTGTCGCTAACAACAGTTAGCGACAGCTAGTAGGAGATAGCGACCATCTTGGGCCCCACTTTGCATGTCATTGATATTGTAAAATGTAAATGTAGAGGTACATGTATAGCGCGCGACTACACGGAGGCATCTCGGCGCTTGTACGAATACCGCTGAGGAACCCTTCCTGGCTTTTCCCTGTAAAGTGCCCACTCCTGGGCACCCCCAAGGTGAAGCCAGGCATCCTAGCTTTGTTGGGGCCGTTGTGGAGATTAAGCAAGCTATTGCCCAGAGTTGCAGAGTGGGACCCATGATTAGAATAGAATAGGCACCGAGGCACCGAGGCTAGAATTACCAGGTTCGAGGAAATTGAGCCCAAGACCCGCCGAGGCAGGAATTGAACCCTGGTACCAGGCAGACTTCTGCATCAGGGTCTGCCGCTCTAACCATTGAGCCACACTTCTCCACTAATCACTAATGACATGCAAAGTGGGCGTGCCAAGATGTTAGCGACTGGAAACAGTCGCTAACATCGCTATCTCCTATTACCAACTTTTGGAGATATTCGCGCTAAGCACGAATATCTCCAAAAGCTAACACCTGCCCTGAGCAGTTCTTAGCCATGTTATCCAATGGGAGGTGAATAACATGGCTAAGAGCATTAGCTCGGTAATGCATTAATATCGCTGACTTTTCAGCGATATTCCTGCATTGCGGCCGTTTTTTATCGCATTTGCGATAAACATTGGTAATACCAAGGTTTATCTGCGATAAAAATCGCCGCAGCTCAGCGGTATAATTTTGTCTCTAACCAAGCAATAGCGATAATTATCGCTATTGCTTGGTAATATGCCCCTTAGTATCTTGGTTTCATCTTGGACAAGCACCTGCGCATGCAAGCACAAATTAAATCTATAGGTAAAGGAGAACAACCCAACTGCTCTGAAGAAGTCTTCCAAAATTAGGGTTTCAAACAAGAAGTTCAATCTCTACTAATCTCAAAATTGGATTCTGGAAATTCCCACTAGTAAGAATCACAAAATTCCACCTTTTCGCTACATGCTGTGGTCAGACAACTGACATATTCTACAAAATGTAACCAGATATCAATAAATATGACTTACTTGAAGTAGCCAACCACCGAAGCAAAGCCTGTCATCAAACTGATGTGTATCACGCACAAAGCCCAACATGCAGGTACCGTTTCTTCTCACTCTCAGAAACTGCAAATATCTGGATAAGAATAACACCACCTGTGAAGTTCTGACAACCTGGCCTCTACCTTGAAATCCCTGCCCTAAAGAAAGCTAAAAGCATTCCTTTTCTAGAAGCTCTGGAGCTCCATTACATAGACTATAGAATAATGCCATCATGTGAAACCTTTAAATCTGAATTAAAAACCCTACTTTGCAGAATACCTATTTTGAAGAAGTCACAACGCTTCAAGTGCAGTTTTCCACCTTGCTGCCCCACAGAGAGAGCCACAATTGATGCACACAAACACCTTATTAGAACTTCTGACACCGAAATGGAGACTGCGAATCTCCTTTCGATCTAGAAGGACAATAGTGTTCATGAATGCCTTCTGTTTCTTCTAGGATGTTTCCTATAGTATCCTGGTTATATGGAGAGTGTATCATTTCAAAATATGACTGGATATTTAACATGACTACTGTTGTAACTTTGTTAGGTCCAATTCTTCTCTCCTTGATGTATTCAGGACATTTCTCCACTATGTGACTCACCATTGAGTAGTACGTGTTACACGAAACATACTACTTAAATAAATAGAACACTATCATAATTTAGAAATAAAAATTATTCATCTTGCCTCTTAGCCCTCAACACATTAGTTGCTAATTTTCGAACTGTTTAAAAAACATTTGCTGCTTCTATCTGAATATTTTTATATTGTTGGCATTGATTTACTATTAAATTATGATACATTGAGTAGCCTGACCTGCTGAACATGTTTGGTAAAATAGTTAAATATGGCGATTCACACAATTGTGCTTTTTGGGCCCTTTTCATAATGTGACTTGGACCGTGCATTCGCCCTTCTAGGTATCCATTTCTCCATCCTGCAAGAAGTGCTCAGCTCTCGATGCCTTTAGGATCTCTTAATAATTGAAATATTTATGTATCAATAGCCTCCGCATACAGAATGTAACTGAGATTTCCAAATGTATTGATATTTTATTAATTCCATAGATATGACATGATAACCGATGTATTTACTACCTAACTTTAGCTTTGACTATAGTTACAGATCATAGAATTGAAAGCTGTTATTTTTCTCTTATGATACTCTTCCCAAATTCTGTGCAGTCTAGCCTTTCAAAGAAGCATTTTGTTGAAGGGGCTGTGTGAAAGCAACCACAAGTCATGTAGCCTGCACCTAAACGTTGAGCGTGTAACTTAACTATGCAAACCTCTTCATGGCCTGAGAAGATTTTCTTTAGCATATATGCTTAGTTTGCATTTCTTTGTCCTCTTTGAAAAGCAAAGTCAGATTATCCGGTTCTCTAATGCAGGTGCAGGTGCTGTATAGCATTTAATAGAACACTTCAAAGGCTCTAAAATAGTGTAGTGTAATAGATATTTACTGCCTGAAAAAGTTTAATGGGGAAATAATCTATACTGTATTTAGAAAAAGTGTTAATGTCAAGCCAGCTGGAAAGCTTTAAGAGGTAATCAAGCTTCCTTCATTTAAACAAAAGCACAGCCATTGAATGGGGCTAAATATGGAATAGCTCAGAGATCGGATCATTGTGTCAGCAGCTGTTTTCCCTGGTGTTATAAGATATGAGTACAGCACAACACATAAGAAAATCCTGATGCAACCTATTGCACGTTTATTTTGGGAACTTGGTTCAGGGTGATCTTTCCTATTGCCTTCTGTTACCCACATGATGTGATTTTATTTTTATTTTTTATAAATTGCTGCCCATACCCAAAATGGCAAACTGTTCAGAAGGTGTCCCTCCATTTTTTCCTTTGTCTCCAGAGTCCCCTCTGTGATTTATTTGTTTTATCATGTATATATGTATGTATGTATGGTTGGTCTGGACCGTGCCCAGTATCAGTAACCCAGGTTCTACCCCTTCCCACTGCTACCCTGCCACACTTCTCTATGCTTTCAACCCTGGCCGCCACTTGGCGTACTGCTGCCACATCATACCACAAACATGGAAGGAGCATTCACATGTACTTCCTTTAAGTTCTCATGCACTCTCCTACACAAGTTCTCATGCACTCCCCCACACCCTACACCCACCACTCCTGCACTAAAAGTACCCAGCACCCCACTCATTCAAAATCACACAAACCAACCACCTGTACACGCTCATACAAACCAGACACCACGTGCATAACATGCTACAGTCATGTGCATGCTCCTCATGCCAGCTCGCTCACCAAACATGCCATGGAGATACGGGACCTACTGCAGGACCATGTTCCTGACCGGCTCTTCCTTGTGGAAACATTCCCAAACCCAGCCTTTGCTCCGGTCATCGATAGAGCTATCCTCGCAGGTAAGACCATCAGCACAGGCCTGGAGGTGTAGTTTCCATCATATTTAAAGATAGCACCAGCTGCACCACCTACACAGACCCCCCCACCAGCTATATGAAACACCTCATGTTCAAGAAAGGCATAACAGGTAACTTCTCTCTGGGTAGAACCCTCAAATACAGATCACCAAGATCCCACACCAATTTCTTCAGTGACTTCACAGACTTTGTAGCATCTCTCATCATCAATGCCGCCCTCTCCATGTACCAGACCAAACACACCAGCAAATTGCCGAATGCTATCAAGAAACTCAGCAGCTGGATCACTGCATTCACCAACACCCTTGCTCCCCTAAGCACAACCCAATGGCAACAGCCTGATGACAGGCCAACTGATACACAGAGGAACTCAGACTGACAAACCTCAACTGTAGGCAAATGGAGCACAAATGGAGAACAAGTCAAAACACCACAGACAAGGACATCTTCAAATCAGCCCTAAGCAGATATGGAACAACAAACCAACATCTCTTGCAGATCACATCCATGTCGACATTAACAGAAGCAAGAAAATCTCCACCATCAACAAAGATTTCACCACACCCTCTGTTGTCTCCATCACCATGCCATCTTCTCTAGCTATATCCTCCCCATATACGGCAATTGTGACCCTGAACCAGAACCCATCACCATCGCAACTTTCCATCATGGCCAAAAAATTAACCCTGAACTTGTGGCCCACCATCATCACTGTTAAAATCACTGCTACCATGAAAACAGCTTCTCGGGGGGCCCATTTACCCCTTGCCCCCACCATACCTTCACCAAAATACTCTTACCAATCAGAGACGCACTAACACTCATCCTCAATACCTCCATCAACTCTGTCACATTCCTGAACACCTGGGAGCATGCCATCATCATAATCCTGCTGAAGAAACCATCCACTGTCCCAGCCACACTTTTTAACTGTAGACCGATTTCCCTCCTACCATACCCGGCAAAGGTCTTAGCGAAACTAATAAGCTGACACCTCATTGACCATCTCCGCAACCATCTGCTTCTTGAAGCCTCACAACCTGGATTCAGGCCCAACCATAGTACAGAAACAAAACAGTAATTACCACAACAGACAACATCTGTATGATTCTTGACAGAGGAGATATGGCAACCCTCATTCTCCTGGACCTCTCTGCAGCATTTGACACAGTCTCAAACCCCATCCTCAACAGGTGCCTGCACAAGATTGACATCCAAAGATAAGCTGTCTGCTGGATCTGCTCCTTCTTTATGGATAGAATACAAACTGTCAGCCTGGCATATTACTCCTGGGAAACCCACAAACCCATCTGATGAGTGCCAATCGTTCATTGCTCAGCCCCAACCTCTTCAATGTATACATAATCCCTTAAGTCAATGTAATTTGTGCACACAACATCAACATTCTCTCATATGCCAATTACACTCAACTCATACTCTCTCCCTCAGACAAGACCCCCAACACAAGAAACAAGTTCACCGCCTGCATGACCAAAGTCATTAACTGGATGAAAGCCAACTGTCTCTATCTCAGCACTGACAGGGCAGAAGTAGTGACCTTCAGCAAGAACACATCACCATGAGACTTCAACCGGTGGCCGGCCAAACTCGGACGCATGCCCACATCCATCACCCATGCCAGGAACCTCTGAATAATCGTCAACTGCAAACTGGACATGACCACACAAATCAACACTGTTACTACATCCTGCTTCTACACCCTCAAGATGCTGAGGAAGATCTTCAAATGGCTCTCATGCAATACTAGAAAAACTGCCATTCATTCCCTAGTCACCAGTAATTAGGACTATGAGAACACTCTCTATTCTGGGATCACCAAGCAATTCACTAGAAGACTACAAACCATCCAGAACTCAGCAGCCAGATTCATCCCCAGCCTTCCACACAGAACTCACAACACATCTCACAATTCAGGGAGCTTCACTGACTGCCAATTCACAGACGCGCTCATTTCATTTAGTTGTATATGCAAAAAACAGTTGAGCACTATACAAGGTTAAAGGAAAGCATACAGAATGCGAGTGAAAGAAAAGGTAGCTGTGTTCTGGGAACAGATTTTGCTCCTGCAGCTCCCCCTTCACCTTTGTAGGCATTTAGCGGTGACCTCGTCCTCCTGGGGTCACCACAAGCCTAAATATGAGCATGTTTTCAAGCAGGCCTGTCCAGGTGCTGCAAACCATTATGGTCCCTTGCTCACTGCACCATCCGGATTCAAGCAAGCCGGGCCGAAGACGGCTGTAATGCCAGAAACCGGTCCCCGGAAGCTTGTTTCCTTTCCAGTGAAAGAATTGGCTTGGTAGTTTGGTCTGCCCTGTTCCCATGATGCACTGGGCCAGGGACAGACTAATTTGCATATAGCCAGGTTCTGAACTGGGATGGTGCAGTGAGCTAAAAAACGGTGATGGATCAAGCCCTGATCTCTTGACTGGGTAGGAGTGTTCTGCATTAATTCGGAATACTCTGTCCATCACCACCCCCTTTACTGTATCGTTTTGGCCACCATAAGCGTGGAAGGGTATACTCGGATGCGAGTCCCTTGCTCACTGCACCATCAGGATTCAAGCAAGCCGGGCCGAAGACGGCTGTAATGCCAGAAACCGGTCCCCGGAAGCTTGTTTCCTTTCCAGTGAAAGAATTGGCTTGGTAGTTTGGTCTGCCCTGTTCCCATGATGCACTGGGCCAGGGACAGACTAATTTGCATATAGCCAGGTTCTGAACTGGGATGGTGCAGTGAGCTAAAAAACGGTGATGGATCAAGCCCTGATCTCTTGACTGGGTAGGAGTGTTCTGCATTAATTCGGAATACTCTGTCCATCACCACCCCCTTTACTGTATCGTTTTGGCCACCATAAGCGTGGAAGGGTATACTCGGATGCGAGTCCCTTGCTCACTGCACCATCAGGATTCAAGCAAGCCGGGCCGAAGACGGCTGTAATGCCAGAAACCGGTCCCCGGAAGCTTGTTTCCTTTCCAGTGAAAGAATTGGCTTGGTAGATTGGTCTGCCCTGTTCCCATGATGCACTGGGCCAGGGACAGACTAATTTGCATATAGCCAGGTTCTGAACTGGGATGGTGCAGTGAGCTAAAAAACGGTGATGGATCAAGCCCTGATCTCTTGACTGGGTAGGAGTGTTCTGCATTAATTCGGAACACTCTGTCCATCACCACCCCCTTTACTGTATCGTTTTGGCCACCATAAGCGTGGAAGGGTATACTCGGATGCGAGTCCCTTGCTCACTGCACCATCAGGATTCAAGCAAGCCGGGCCGAAGACGGCTGTAATGCCAGAAACCGGTCCCCTGAAGCTTGTTTCCTTTCCAGTGAAAGAATTGGCTTGGTAGTTTGGTCTGCCCTGTTCCCATGATGCACTGGGCCAGGGACAGACTAATTTGCATATAGCCAGGTTCTGAACTGGGATGGTGCAGTGAGCTAAAAAACGGTGATGGATCAAGCCCTGATCTCTTGACTGGGTAGGAGTGTTCTGCATTAATTCGGAATACTCTGTCCATCACCACCCCCTTTACTGTATCGTTTTGGCCACCATAAGCGTGGAAGGGTATACTCGGATGCGAGTCCCTTGCTCACTGCACCATCAGGATTCAAGCAAGCCGGGCCGAAGATGGCTGTAATGCCAGAAACCGGTCCCCGGAAGCTTGTTTCCTTTCCAGTGAAAGAATTGGCTTGGTAGTTTGGTCTGCCCTGTTCCCATGATGCAATGGGCCAGGGACAGACTAATTTGCATATAGCCAGGTTCTGAACTGGGATGGTGCAGTGAGCTAAAAAACGGTGATGGATCAAGCCCTGATCTCTTGACTGGGTAGGAGTGTTCTGCATTAATTCGGAATACTCTGTCCATCACCACCCCCTTTACTGTATCGTTTTGGCCACCATAAGCGTGGAAGGGTATACTTGGATGCGAGTCCCTTGCTCACTGCACCATCAGGATTCAAGCAAGCCGGGCCGAAGACGGCTGTAATGCCAGAAACCGGTCCCCGGAAGCTTGTTTCCTTTCCAGTGAAAGAATTGGCTTGGTAGTTTGGTCTGCCCTGTTCCCATGATGCACTGGGCCAGGGACAGACTAATTTGCATATAGCCAGGTTCTGAACTGGGATGGTGCAGTGAGCTAAAAAACAGTGATGGATCAAGCCCTGATCTCTTGACAGGGTAGGAGTGTTCTGCATTAATTCGGAATACTCTGTCCATCACCACCCCCTTTACTGTATCGTTTTGGCCACCATAAGCGTGGAAGGGTATACTCGGATGCGAGTCCCTTGCTCACTGCACCATCAGGATTCAAGCAAGCCGGGCCGAAGACGGCTGTAATGCCAGAAACCGGTCCCCGGAAGCTTGTTTCCTTTCCAGTGAAAGAATCGGCTTGGTAGTTTGGTCTGCCCTGTTCCCATGATGCACTGGGCTAGGGACAGACTAATTTGCATATAGCCAGGTTCTGAACTGGGATGGTGCAGTGAGCTAAAAAACGGTGATGGATCAAGCCCTGATCTCTTGACTGGGCAGGAGTGTTCTGCATTAATTCGGAATACTCTGTCCATCACCACCCCCTTTACTGTATCGTTTTGGCCACCATAAGCGTGGAAGGGTATACTCGGATGCGAGTCCCTTGCTCACTGCACCATCAGGATTCAAGCAAGCCGGGCCGAAGACGGCTGTAATGCCAGAAACCGGTCCCCGGAAGCGTGTTTCCTTTCCAGTGAAAGAATTGGCTTGGTAGTTTGGTCTGCCCTGTTCCCATGATGCACTGGGCCAGGGACAGACCAATTTGCATATAGCCAGGTTCTGAACTGGGATGGTGCAGTGAGCTAAAAAACGGTGATGGATCAAGCCCTGATCTCTTGACTGGGTAGGAGTGTTCTGCATTAATTCGGAATACTCTGTCCATCACCACCCCCTTTACTGTATCGTTTTGGCCACCATAAGCGTGGAAGGGTATACTCGGATGCGAGTCCCTTGCTCACTGCACCATCAGGATTCAAGCAAGCCGGGCCGAAGACGGCTGTTATGCCAGAAACCGGTCCCCGGAAGCTTGTTTCCTTTCCAGTGAAAGAATTGGCTTGGTAGTTTGGTCTGCCCTGTTCCCATGATGCACTGGGCCAGGGACAGACTAATTTGCATATAGCCAGGTTCTGAACTGGGATGGTGCAGTGAGCTAAAAAACGGTGATGGATCAAGCCCTGATCTCTTGACTGGGTAGGAGTGTTCTGCATTAATTCAGAATACTCTGTCCATCACCACCCCCTTTACTGTATCGTTTTGGCCACCATAAGCGTGGAAGGGTATACTCGGATGCGAGTCCCTTGCTCACTGCACCATCAGGATTCAAGCAAGCCGGGCCGAAGACGGCTGTAATGCCAGAAACCGGTCCCCGGAAGCTTGTTTCCTTTCCAGTGAAAGAATTGGCTTGGTAGTTTGGTCTGCCCTGTTCCCATGATGCACTGGGCCAGGGACAGACTAATTTGCATATAGCCAGGTTCTGAACTGGGATGGTGCAGTGAGCTAAAAAACGGTGATGGATCAAGCCCAGATCTCTTGACTGGGTAGGAGTGTTCTGCATTAATTCGGAATACTCTGTCCATCACCACCCCCTTTACTGTATCGTTTTGGCCACCATAAGCGTGGAAGGGTATACTCGGATGCGAATCCCTTGCTCACTGCACCATCAGGATTCAAGCAAGCCGGGCCGAAGACGGCTGTAATGCCAGAAACCGGTCCCCGGAAGCTTGTTTCCTTTCCAGTGAAAGAATTGGCTTGGTAGTTTGGTCTGCCCTGTTCCCATGATGCACTGGGCCAGGGACAGACTAATTTGCATATAGCCAGGTTCTGAACTGGGATGGTGCAGTGAGCTAAAAAACGGTGATGGATCAAGCCCTGATCTCTTGACTGGGTAGGAGTGTTCTGCATTAATTCGGAATACTCTGTCCATCACCACCCCCTTTACTGTATCGTTTTGGCCACCATAAGCGTGGAAGGGTATACTCGGATGCGAGTCCCTTGCTCACTGCACCATCAGGATTCAAGCAAGCCGGGCCGAAGACGGCTGTAATGCCAGAAACTGGTCCCCGGAAGCTTGTTTCCTTTCCAGTGAAAGAATTGGCTTGGTAGTTTGGTCTGCCGTGTTCCCATGATGCACTGGGCCAGGGACAGACTAATTTGCATATAGCCAGGTTCTGAACTGGGATGGTGCAGTGAGCTAAAAAACGGTGATGGATCAAGCCCTGATCTCTTGACTGGGTAGGAGTGTTCTGCATTAATTCGGAATACTCTGTCCATCACCACCCCCTTTACTGTATCGTTTTGGCCACCATAAGCGTGGAAGGGTATACTCGGATGCGAGTCCCTTGCTCACTGCACCATCAGGATTCAAGCAAGCCGGGCCGAAGACGGCTGTAATGCCAGAAACCGGTCCCCGGAAGCTTGTTTCCTTTCCAGTGAAAGAATTGGCTTGGTAGTTTGGTCTGCCCTGTTCCCATGATGCACTGGGCCAGGGACAGACTAATTTGCATATAGCCAGGTTCTGAACTGGGATGGTGCAGTGAGCTAAAAAACGGTGATGGATCAAGCCCTGATCTCTTGACTGGGTAGGAGTGTTCTGCATTAATTCGGAATACTCTGTCCATCACCACCCCCTTTACTGTATCGTTTTGGCCACCATAAGCGTGGAAGGGTATACTCGGATGCGAGTCCCTTGCTCACTGCACCATCAGGATTCAAGCAAGCCGGGCCGAAGACGGCTGTAATGCCAGAAACCGGTCCCCGGAAGCTTGTTTCCTTTCCAGTGAAAGAATTGGCTTGGTAGTTTGGTCTGCCCTGTTCCCATGATGCACTGGGCCAGGGACAGACTAATTTGCATATAGCCAGGTTCTGAACTGGGATGGTGCAGTGAGCTAAAAAACGGTGATGGATCAAGCCCTGATCTCTTGACTGGGTAGGAGTGTTCTGCATTAATTCGGAATACTCTGTCCATCACCACCCCCTTTACTGTATCGTTTTGGCCACCATAAGTGTGGAAGGGTATACTCGGATGCGAGTCCCTTGCTCACTGCACCATCAGGATTCAAGCAAGCCGGGCCGAAGACGGCTGTAATGCCAGAAACCGGTCCCCGGAAGCTTGTTTCCTTTCCAGTGAAAGAATTGGCTTGGTAGTTTGGTCTGCCCTGTTCCCATGATGCACTGGGCCAGGGACAGACTAATTTGCATATAGCCAGGTTCTGAACTGGGATGGTGCAGTGAGCTAAAAAACGGTGATGGATCAAGCCCTGATCTCTTGACTGGGTAGGAGTGTTCTGCATTAATTCGGAATACTCTGTCCATCACCACCCCCTTTACTGTATCGTTTTGGCCACCATAAGCGTGGAAGGGTATACTCGGATGCGAGTCCCTTGCTCACTGCACCATCAGGATTCAAGCAAGCCGGGCCGAAGACGGCTGTAATGCCAGAAACCGGTCCCCGGAAGCTTGTTTCCTTTCCAGTGAAAGAATTGGCTTGGTAGTTTGGTCTGCCCTGTTCCCATGAGGCACTGGGCAAGGGACAGACTAATCTGCATATAGCCAGGTTCTGAACTGGGATGGTGCAGTGAGCTAAAAAACGGTGATGGATCAAGCCCTGATCTCTTGACTGGGTAGGAGTGTTCTGCATTAATTCGGAATACTCTGTCCATCACCACCCCCTTTACTGTATCGTTTTGGCCACCATAAGCGTGGAAGGGTATACTCGGATGCGAGTCCCTTGCTCACTGCACCATCAGGATTCAAGCAAGCCGGGCCGAAGACGGCTGTAATGCCAGAAACCGGTCCCCGGAAGCTTGTTTCCTTTCCAGTGAAAGAATTGGCTTGGTAGTTTGGTCTGCCCTGTTCCCATGATGCACTGGGCCAGGGACAGACTAATTTGCATATAGCCAGGTTCTGAACTGGGATGGTGCAGTGAGCTAAAAAACGGTGATGGATCAAGCCCTGATCTCTTGACTGGGTAGGAGTGTTCTGCATTAATTCGGAATACTCTGTCCATCACCACCCCCTTTACTGTATCGTTTTGGCCACCATAAGTGTGGAAGGGTATACTCGGATGCGAGTCCCTTGCTCACTGCACCATCAGGATTCAAGCAAGCCGGGCCGAAGACGGCTGTAATGCCAGAAACCGGTCCCCGGAAGCTTGTTTCCTTTCCAGTGAAAGAATTGGCTTGGTAGTTTGGTCTGCCCTGTTCCCATGATGCACTGGGCCAGGGACAGACTAATTTGCATATAGCCAGGTTCTGAACTGGGATGGTGCAGTGAGCTAAAAAACGGTGATGGATCAAGCCCTGATCTCTTGACTGGGTAGGAGTGTTCTGCATTAATTCGGAATACTCTGTCCATCACCACCCCCTTTACTGTATCGTTTTGGCCACCATAAGCGTGGAAGGGTATACTCGGATGCGAGTCCCTTGCTCACTGCACCATCAGGATTCAAGCAAGCCGGGCCGAAGACGGCTGTAATGCCAGAAACCGGTCCCCGGAAGCTTGTTTCCTTTCCAGTGAAAGAATTGGCTTGGTAGTTTGGTCTGCCCTGTTCCCATGATGCACTGGGCAAGGGACAGACTAATCTGCATATAGCCAGGTTCTGAACTGGGATGGTGCAGTGAGCTAAAAAACGGTGATGGATCAAGCCCTGATCTCTTGACTGGGTAGGAGTGTTCTGCATTAATTCGGAATACTCTGTCCATCACCACCCCCTTTACTGTATCGTTTTGGCCACCATAAGCGTGGAAGGGTATACTCGGATGCGAGTCCCTTGCTCACTGCACCATCAGGATTCAAGCAAGCCGGGCTGAAGACGGCTGTAATGCCAGAAACCGGTCCCCGGAAGCTTGTTTCCTTTCCAGTGAAAGAATTGGCTTGGTAGTTTGGTCTGCCCTGTTCCCATGATGCACTGGGCCAGGGACAGACTAATTTGCATATAGCCAGGTTCTGAACTGGGATGGTGCAGTGAGCTAAAAAACGGTGATGGATCAAGCCCTGATCTCTTGACTGGGTAGGAGTGTTCTGCATTAATTCGGAATACTCTGTCCATCACCACCCCCTATACTGTATCGCAAACCATTATGGGGCGCTTCTTCCCAGCTCCATGCATATTAGAGCAGCAGCTCTCCTGCTGCTCTGGGGAGAGCCGCGCTGCATGGCTGGCGGCCTCACACCACGTCTTCATGCTGTTAGAGGCCCTGTCCCAGCCGGACCCCTTGTCGCCAGGTGAGTCGGCTTGGGAGCCCACCCCTGGCCGCTCCTTCTGCTTTCTTTTCCCGGGGGCCTGGTCCCACCCGGGCACCCCATAGGTCAGGTTCGTTGGAGGGCAGCTCGAGGAGCCCACCCCCAGCTGCCCTCGCCGACTGCCCAACTGGCCAGCACCCTTGCGTGCAGCCGTGGGAGCAGGAACCTCTGTTCTGGTATACCCGCTCCTGCGGGCTGACACAGAGACTCCCGTCGGGATTTGCTATCTTTGCCGAGGGGTGTTGCTGCCCTCAACTTGCGTGTGTGCTTGCCTGCCGTTTTTTGACCCCTGGACTCTGCCTGCTCGCACTTTGCTTCTCGCGGCCCCCGCTTCGCGGGAGCCGCTAGTGAGGGGGAGACTTTGCTGATCTCAGAAGGGGAGGAGGAGGAGACTCGACGCCGGAGCCCTGCGGGACTGCGAGGACCAGCGGGCAGTGCGCTGCTAATCTGCCACAGCTGGTCCTCTTCCCGCCCCCACCTCCGTTTGAATAAACCCTCCAAGGGACCTCACCTGCCTGGATTTGCTATCTTTGCCGAGGGGTGTTGCTGCCCTCAACTTGCGTGTGTGCTTGCCTGACGTTTTTTGACCCCTGGACTCTGCCTGCTCGCACTTTGCTTCTCGCGGCCCCCGCTTCGCGGGTGCCGCTCGTGAGGGGGAGACTTTACTGATCTCAGAAGAGGAGGAGGAGGAGACTCGACACCGGAGCCCTGTGGGACTGCGAGGACCAGCGGGCAGTGCGCTGCTAATCTGCCGCAGTTGGTCCTCTTCTCGCCCCTACCTCCCCATCTTTTATAATTGTTCTGGGCTACGCGCATGCGGGACGCGCGCGGGATGCGCACGGGACGGTTCAAGGCCGGCAAAGGACTGGACCGCCACCTCCCTAACACCTGCCACTCTACAATCAAGGTTAGTGCCATATTGGGACTCTCTAAATATAGTATTTAGTAACTCAAAAGGATGGCTACCTCACAAGATGGTGATCCTAGTTGTAGGAAATCTACTGGTGGTTCACTATTAGGGACTCTTGACAACTTCCTTATAAAGGTATCAACCACACTTGCCAAGGACATAGAACTCACTGAAAAAAGACTATCCTTGGATACATCCTTTGGAAAAAGGTCCTCTCTGGGCCCTCTGGCACATGCCAGATCACCTACCTATTCAGATTCCAATTTGCAGGGTTCGCTTCCTCCCTCAGGAGTGGTAATTTCCTCCCCATCGCAATCAGCGATCATGGTCATAAGTGATAACTCTCCAAAAGAAGGAGTGCCCAACAGCGACTTAGTCAGAGAATTTTCTCCCAAAATTAAGACTCGATCTGCTGGCCAAGTGAAAGCTATCATAGTCCAACCAAAGGGGAGGGAGCAAACAAAAAGGAAACACCCTGGTCCTCAAATCAATGTTGGTGGGAAAAAAGCAAGATCTGGCAAACGTAATGTTCCACCTGATGACCCACCTGATGACTCAGTTGTGATGTCTCAAACCAACCCCGTACTATTAGATGGGGCTGATAGAAGTGGGCAGGGAACCCGTTTGGACAATAGGGAGGAGGATCCACATGTGGAGTTGGGTCCTTCCTTCTGGAAAAGACTGGAGGCCACCTTCAAGAAATTGTGTCATCCATTGCATAATCGGCTGGACTCCATTAAAAACAGACTGGTGTGCCTTGAACTTTCACTGGCATCAGCTCAGAAACAGGCAGGTCCAAACCGTAGCACCCACACTCCTAGACCAAAACCTACTGTAGTCAATGGTCCATCTAGTTCCAACAGTGCAACTGGGACAGGTCAGACTGCAAGGCCTGCTCAGGCTGTTGAATTGGGGCCAATTGTTAATCTACAACCAGTCACCCAAAAAGGAGTGGGAAACACACACCAAATTAGTGCGATACCACAAGCCACCTTGTCAGGAGTAGTTTCTTCCCCGGTATCTAACCTCGCAGGGGCGGGTGCAAAGTCATTGAATAAAGAGAGAACTGTGGGCGATGGAGCTAAGTTGCAGGACAAACAGCTAAGTTTACCTACGTAAAGCAGAGTCCATTGCGAGTCTCCTCTACCCTATATTAACCTCCCTCCTCAATCAGCCCCTTTTGTGGTAGTTTTGGTAGGGGTCCCCCCACTAGCTCGTGGGAAACGAGAATCATACCAAGATCTAAAGCACAAATCTATTTTCTGGCTAAATAAAAACCGCCCATTGCCAGTGAATATGCGTGCTGAAATTATGGGTGTTAGGAGAGTTAACTGGATAGGTAGGGGATGTAAGACTGTTGTAGGAGATATTATCGTTATTAATTTTAGAGACCAGATATGTGTCAACTTCATCTGTAACTGGTCTCACAATGATATGACTACTGGGATACAAGCACTACCCCTAGCCTATTTCTATGGCCCCCCTACCCCAGTTTCCTTTGAGAGGGATATGTTTTCTCAGGTGTCTGTACCTAATTTCTGCCCCTTAGGGAACATCAGGTTGTTCAACAGATTCCAGACCCTGTCAGGGCTACGGGACTGTGATTGACAGTATGAACAAGAAAATCTTATATTGGTTAGTAGGGGAGGGGCTGGTAGAGAAGGGTTCGAGGATGAGGAAGAGTATGTGCAGGCCCAGTGTAGTAATGGTGAAGGGCTGGTTGAGGTTGGGCAAGGTACCACATGTGACATTACCCCGAAAGCTCTAGAGGTAGATCAGTCCACGAACAGACACCATAATATGCATCCTGGTCTAGAGGGACAACCTGTTCGGGGTAAACTGGCCACACCATCTGATGGCCCACTAAGTTGGACATCGCTGGTTTCCTGGAATGTGGCAGGGCTGGGGTCAAAACTCACCTCGGAGGCTTGGGCAGACTTCATAGACCATTTTGACATTTGTCTGTTTCAAGAAGTCTTGGCGGTTGAACCAATGTTTAGAGTTGGCTATTTGAAATTTTTTGTCCCGGCTGTAAAAAAATCTAAAGGGCGACCTATGGGGGGCTGGTTATACGAGTCAAGCAGTCCCTAAAATGTAAAACCCAGTTGCTCCCCACTGAATGTGACGACATTCTTGGTGTTAGGATTAGCTTCGATGCAAATTTAGAAATTGACATCTATAATGTTTACGCCAGGGGGCTCCAAGGTGGTAAGAAATCGGAAGTTGTAGTTAAACTGGATACATTACTACAGGCTTCCCCTAACAACATAAAGACATTGATTGCTGGGGACTTCAACACCACTTTTGAACCCCTTGGTTTGGACGATATCCATTTGACAGAGGAGGAGGACGCTAGGTGGGGAGTTCCCCAGCTTAGCACTAAACCCATAAAAAAGTGGACCGAGGCTGCTATCCAGCTAAAGGGTTTCTGTCTGGAGAACGAGTTGAGGGCTGCCAATGGGCGTACACTTTCAGATAAAATGGGGAAGGAAACTTTTGACAATGGTGCTAGGGCAAGGAACATTGATTACTTACTTGTCTCTCTCAATATGTGGGCAATTCTCCTCGATATGGAGGTTGTGTCACGTATTGAAAGCGACCATAACCCCTTGTGCGCAAAGTTAAATTTGGGCATTTATACTGGGGATGACGCTCATCAAGGGCATTCTTATCCGGATCTAGTTATGGCAAATGATGAGCGACACCTTAAATGGTGCCAAGTCGCTGGGCATCAGGAAATAATTAGTTTCATTGAGGGAGACCTGGAAGGTGCCTTAGAGGTTATGGAGGACGTCATACTGAAAGGTTCTCCCCCTTATCTTTTACTAG
Organism: Lissotriton helveticus; assembly: GCF_964261635.1. Lineage (NCBI taxonomy): Eukaryota > Metazoa > Chordata > Amphibia > Caudata > Salamandridae > Lissotriton > Lissotriton helveticus. The sequence goes on along the minus strand of NC_136059.1, from coordinate 2,061,259,126 downwards.
AGGCACACAACAGGCTCTTTACTAAATTGAAATCATATTTCTGTAAACCCAGCTTAGGGAAAAAAAGAGCTATAGTTAAAAAACCAGAGAGCTGGTATAATAGCTCCTGCCGCCAAGCTAGGAGGGACTTGGGTATAGCCCTAAAGTCGAAAGACATGGGAGCAGTAAGACTGGCTAGGGCGAATTATAGGCGCAAGCAAATTGCTGCTAAAAAGGACTGGGAAGAGGGCCTGTGGCAGGATTTGAAAGTGGCGTGCTCTGCAAAGAATCCCAAACTCTTTTAGGAAATGTTTAAGTGAGACAGGGGAGGACATGGAGAGAGCCCCCACAATAATGTTGACCGTAACTCTTGGGTCGACTATTTTAAGCCCCAATATGCTGCCAGTGCCAATGGTAAAAGCGTAGGAGACTACTCCCATATTGTGTACAAGGATCCTACCTTTTCCTTGAATTAGGTGGACAGGGTGTTGGACCTAATCACTGAGGGGCGTGCTACCGGCATGGATTGTGTCCCCGCAGATTTATTTCTGAATAACAGAAGGCGCTGGCGATTTTATATTTTGTATGTGGCAAACGCCATTGCAATTAGCTTCTGGTTAACGGGTCGTGCACCGCCTGAAATAATGTAATTTCGACTGTGCTCATGGGAATCACTCCCCTCCTGGAGTGTATACGTCTGTACATCAAGTTGCACACCTATTATGCCATAAGTGTGTCTCCCGTGGCACCAGTACTTATGTGCTGTAGTCTACAGCCTAATTTAACTGCAAAGGTTCACTTAAATGTCCAATAAAGATCAATAAAGTTCGATTCAAAATCTGTTTTAATTCACTTTTCTCTTCGTTCAAATTTTACAACAATCCTTAGTTCCAATGCATTTCGGTGTTTAATCACACCTTCTTCAGGGAACGTCTAAAGATAAACAAAACATACATTTGTATCACTAAGATGTTTGGTTTTCATGTGTTTTACGCGCTGCAGAACATCTGATGAACTAAGCGTGGAAAGCGCTTACATGGCCATAGTTACAATGTAACAAACGAGCTTGTGCGTTATGTGAATTCACTCGATAATGGGAACCTCGTTTGGGCCTCTATAACAATGTTGCGCATTAAATGCCAGCACTAAAAGATTGCTAAAACTCTATTGCGTGGGTGACCCTTCCTCTATTACGAAGTGCCATTTATACCTGACGGGAATGGTGAATCCGCCATCTCTCACCTTGTTGTTGAAAAGTGTGTATTGCAAGCCGCGTGAGGTCGTTCTGCTACGCTTTCGCTGCAATGAATGTTGGTTAACTGCGCGCTAGTCGCGCATGCGCTATATGTTCAACTAGCGTTTTTTCAAAAAAGTGCAATGAGATAACTTTACTGTTCAATGACAGTTGTCTGGAAACCTATCTTAACTAGCTTATGACAAGAACAATCAAGACTCCGTTAGCGCGCTACTCGCGCTCCATTAAACTATCACATTATACTCTGTATTCATGATATATACGTAATGCCAGACGTGTATACAATTATGAAAACTTTTGACAGTATTAGCTACCGGTCATAGGTAACAAGTAAATTCCGTTCTGTCGTTCAAACCATTGGGCTTCAGGCTGCAAAGATTATAAATCCAATAGTTTTCTCTTTTCAAGAGGTTCTTTTTGTTCATGACTCCTTCTTTTTTTGGTGTGACTTCCAATACACAAGCTCTCAGTTGGTTGATATTATGATGTTTTTCAGCAAAATGTGTTGCCACTGTCGATTTTGATGAGTGTGTTCTAATATTGCTTTTATGTTCCGTGAGTCTCACTTTTAATTTTCTTTCCGTATGTCCCACATACACACTGCCACACGGGCACTTCAATAGATACACTATGTTGGTGGTATCACATGTTGCGTTTACTCTTAAGGGTATTTTATGGCCTTTCATGGGGTGACAAATGTTCGTACCCTTCATAATGTTATGACAGTTTGCACAATTTAAGCATGGGACTGTTCCTTTGTAGGCCTGGTGATTCTTTTTGTGTTGTGGTGTCTTCAAAAGTTCGCCAATGTTTTTACCTCTTGTGTGAGCAAATAGAGGTTCTTTCTCAAATATACCGTTGAAGTCTGGTTCCATTTTTACTATTTGCCAGTTTTTATGTATTATGCGTTTGAATTGAGCACTCACGTTTGAAAATTTGCTAACACAAGTTATGCGTTGTTCTTTGGTGGTAGGTTTGTAAGAAAGTAATTCAGTTCTTGTTTTCATTTGTGATCTTACCATGGATTTCTGAATAACTTCCATAGGGTATCCTCTTGTTGTAAATCTGTTGGTCATTATTTTCAATTGTTGCTGGCATTCGTTGTCCTCAGAGACCACTCTCCTGACCCTGAGAAATTGTGTAAACGGGAGGTGTTTTTTCAATGATTGTGGGTGGTGGCTTTTATATTGTAACAGATTGTTTCTATCTGTTGGTTTTCGATACAGATTGGTTATAAAGGTTGCATTGCTTTTTGTAATCTCTACATCTAGGTATTGTATGGTGGTGTCACTGATGTTCCATGTGAATTTGATTCTGTCGTTTCTTTCGTCCAAAATTTCCAATTGCTGTTCCAGTGATTCCTGTGTCCCTTTCCAAATGATGAAAATGTCATTAATGAATCTCATGTATGCTAAAAGGTGTGAGGCCCACTCTTGGTTGTTATAGATGTGTTCTTCTTCAAATGATCCCATGAACAAGTTCGCATACGCCGGTGCGGCGCAATTTCCCATGGCCGTTCCATTGAGTTGGATAAACCAGCGGTTGTTGTAGGTGAAATAGCTATTCATCAATGTGAACTGCATCAATTCCATCAAAAAGATCTGTAAGTTCTCTGGATAGGTGCTATGTAATAAAGCTTTCTCTATGGCTTCTAGGCCTTCTTTGTGTGGGATGGCTGTGTATAACGTTTTGACATCTATGGTAGCCAGAATGATGTTGTCTTCCATTTTTACCCGTTGTAATTTTACCAAAAAGTCGGTTGTGTCTTTGATATAAGATGAGTTCTTGATGACTAATGGTTGTAGGTGTCTATCTATAAATTTCCCCACCGGTTCATGGATACTCATTTTGGTAGACACTATGGGGCGACACGGTGGATTTTGTAGATCTTTGTGTACCTTCGGTACTAGATACATAGAAGGGCTCCTTGGATTTTCTTGCGTTAAATAGTTTTTCGTCTTTTCGTTGATTGTGCCACTTTGTGTTGCTTGTTTGAGTATAGTTTGTAGCGTTTTACGAATTTCTTCCATTGGGTCTGTATCTATCTCCATGTATGTATTGGTGTCTCCTAAATGTGTGTTTATTGAATTCTCATAAAAATCCGTATTTAATATCACCAACGCCCCTCCCTTGTCCGCTTTCTGACACATTATTTTTTCATTATTCGCTATACTTTCTATAGCTCCAAACTCCTTCTTGGACATGTTTGGATTTTTAATTCTTCTGTTGGTGTTGATTTTATTCACTTCCTGTTTACATAGATTCTCAAAAAGGTCGATAGTTTTGTGAGATATCGGTGGCATGTATGAACTCGGACTTTTTAATCCCTTAAGCTCATCTTCCTTGCTAGGTGGTTTTTCGGTCATTATATTTTCAAAAAAATGTCTGAGTCTCATTTTGCGTGTTAATTTAAACAGACTCACTTCTAGTTCCAATTGGTTGGTATGTGCACTCGGTACAAATGATAATCCTCGTTGTAGAGTGTTTTTTTGAAACTCATTTAACTCCTGGTTTGAAATATTTATCACTAGATTCTCCGTGTCTTCTAATGATATTTCTTTTTGTCTTTCTTTGCCGTGGCATTCCTCGTTTGTGGTGGGGGTTTTTCTTTGGTTTTTGTTGCGTCCCCTCCTGGGTCTTCTACTTCTGTGGGACCTGAGCCTAAAAAAGGCTCCGATGTTGATGGTTTTTCAGTAGGTATGTTTTTTGTTTGATCTCTTGATTGTTTTCCTCTGTCTGATCTGTCACTTTCCGTTGATGATGTATCTGTGTGTGACGTATATTGTTTGGTTTGGCGCCTTTTGGCGTAAACTTCCACCCATGTGTAAACTTCTTGAAGTATATAATCAAGGGTATCCCTTCTATATTTTCTGGGTTTTCGTTCGTTCACTTCCTGTGTGTGATGAGCCAATTGAGTATTAATGTCTTGTAGAATTTTTTGTAATTCTTCTCCTGTTACTCCTTTTTTCAGTTCTTCTGTAACTGTTTCTATTTCTGTTTTAAGTTCATCCAATATTTTAGCTAATTCCTCTATGATGAGCAATATTAAGTCCAGGCTGCAGTTGTTTAGTATAGCAAACCACCGTTCAGTGAATGGTTTGGAGTTTTTACATAACGAAGGTTTCAGGGCTATTCGGAGGCCTCTGGGAATTCGCTGTGCCTTGTGATATTTAATCATGGTACTCGCATGGAGTCGTTGATTGATTTCTCTTCTCATCAGATACATGAGTTGTTTAATTTGTTGTTCCTTGTTTCTTGTCACTGTTGGTTCCAGTATCTCAGATTGTATTAGTGTGTACATTTTTTCACTGGCTTCTGCCGTGAAGGCGAATGTGTCCGCTCTCTTGTCTGTTGAATTAGTGATTTCCTCATATTGCATATTTTATGTTGGGCGTGCTACTTCCCTGTGGGGGGATTTGCAATTAGCTTCTGGTTAACGGGTCGTGCACCGCCTGAATTAATGTAATTTCGACTGTGCTCATGGGAATCACTCCCCTCCTGGAGTGTATACGTCTGTACATCAAGTTCCACACCTATTATGCCATAAGTGTGTCTCCCGTGGCACCAGTACTTATGTGCTGTAGTCTACAGCCTAATTTAACTGCAAAGGTTCACTTAAATGTCCAATAAAGATCAATAAAGTTCGATTCAAAATCTGTTTTAATTCACTTTTCTCTTCGTTCAAATTTTACAACAATCCTTAGTTCCATGCGAGTACCATGATTAAATATCACAAGGCACAGCGAATTCCCAGAGGCCTCCGAATAGCCCTGAAACCTTCGTTATGTAAAAACTCCAAACCATTCACTGAACGGTGGTTTGCTATACTAAACAAATGCAGCCTGGACTTAATATTGCTCATCATAGAGGAATTAGCTAAAATATTGGATGAACTTAAAACAGAAATGGAAACAGTTACAGAAGAACTGAAAAAAGGAGTAACAGGAGAAGAATTACAAAAAATTCTACAAGACATTAATACTCAATTGGCTCATCACACACAGGAAGTGAACGAACGAAAACTCAGAAAATATAGAAGGGATACCCTTGATTATAAACTTCAAGAAGTTTACACATGGGCGGAAGTTTACGCCAAAAGGCGCCAAACCAAACAATATATGTCACACACAGATACATCATCAACGGAAAGTGACAGATAAGACAGAGGAAAACAATCAAGAGATCAAACAAAAAACATACCTACTGAAAAACCATCAACATCGGAGCCTTTTTTAGGCTCAGGTCCCACAGAAGTAGAAGACCCAGGAGGGGACGCAACAAAAACCAAAGAAAAACCCCCACCACAAACGAGGAATGCCACGGCAAAGAAAGACAAAAAGAAATATCATTAGAAGACACGGAGAATCTAGTGATAAATATTTCAAACCAGGAGTTAAATGAGTTTCAAATAAACACTCTACAACGAGGATTATCATTTGTACCGAGTGCACATACCAACCAATTGGAACTAGAAGTGAGTCTGTTTAAATCAACACGCAAAATGAGACTGAGACATTTTTTTGAAAATATAATGACCGAAAAACCACCTAGCAAGGAAGATGAGCTTAAGGGATTAAAAAGTCCGAGTTCATACATGCCACCGATATCTCACAAAACTATCGACCTTTTTGAGAATCTATGTAAACAGGAAGTGAATAAAATCAACACCAACAGAAGAATTAAAAATCCAAACATGTCCAAGAAGGAGTTTGGAGCTATAGAAAGTATAGCAAATAATGAAAAAATAATGTGTCAGAAAGCGGACAAGGGAGGTGCGTTGGTGATATTAAATACAGATTTTTATGAGAATTCAATAAACACACATTTAGGAGACACCAATACATACATGGAGATAGATACAGACCCAACGGAAGAAATTCGTAAAACGCTACAAACTATACTCAAACAAGCAACAGAAAGTGGCACAATCAACGAAAAGACGAAAAACTATTTAACGCAAGAAAATCCAAGGAGCCCTTCTATGTATCTAGTACCGAAGGTACACAAAGATCTACAAAATCCACCGTGTCGCCCCATAGTGTCTACCAAAATGAGTATCCATGAACCGGTGGGGAGATTTATAGATAGACACCTACAACCATTAGTCATGAAGAACTCATCTTATATCAAAGACACAACCGACTTTTTGGTAAAATTACAACGGGTAAAAATAGAAGACAACATCCTTCTGGCTACCATAGATGTCAAAACGTTATACACAGCCATCCCACACAAAGAAGGCCTAGAAGCCATAGAGAAAGCTTTATTACATAGCACCTATCCAGAGAACTTACAGATCTTTTTGATGGAATTGATGCAGTTCACATTGATGAATAGCTATTTCACCTACAACAACCGCTGGTTTATCCAACTCAATGGAACGGCCATGGGTAATTGCGCCGCACCGGCGTATGCAAACTTGTTCATGGGATCATTTGAAGAAGAACACATCTATAACAACCAAGAGTGGGCCTCACACCTTTTAGCATACATGAGATTCATTGATGACATTTTCATCATTTGGAAAGGGACACAGGAATCACTGGAACAGCAATTGGAAATTTTGGACGAAAGAAACGACAGAATCAAATTCACATGGAACATCAGTGACACCACCATACAATACCTAGATGTAGAGATTACAAAAAGCAATGCAACCTTTATAACCAATCTGTATCGAAAACCAACGGATAGAAACAATCTGTTACAATATAAAAGCCACCACCCACAATCATTGAAAAAACACCTCCCGTTTACACAATTTCTCAGGGTCAGGAGAGTGGTCTCTGAGGACAACGAATGCCAGCAACAATTGAAAATAATGACCAACAGATTTACAACAAGAGGATACCCTATGGAAGTTATTCAGAAATCCATGGAAAGATCACAAATGAAAACAAGAACTGAATTATTTTCCTACAAACCTACCACCAAAGAACAACGCATAACTTGTGTTAGCAAATTTTCAAACGTGAGTGCTCAATTCAAACGCATAATACATAAAAACTGGCAAATAGTAAAAATGGAACCAGACTTCAACGGTATATTTGAGAAAGAACCTCTATTTGCTCACACAAGAGGTAAAAACATTGGCGAACTTTTGAAGACACCACAACACAAAAAGAATCACCAGGCCTACAAAGGAACAGTCCCATGCTTAAATTGTGCAAACTGTCATAACATTATGAAGGGTACGAACATTTGTCACCCCATGAAAGGCCATAAAATACCCTTAAGAGTAAACGCAACATGTGATACCACCAACATAGTGTATCTATTGAAGTGCCCGTGTGGCAGTGTGTATGTGGGACATACGGAAAGAAAATGAAAAGTGAGACTCACGGAACATAAAAGCAATATTAGAACACACTCATCAAAATCGACAGTGGCAACACATTTTGCTGAAAAACATCATAATATCAACCAACTGAGAGCTTGTGTATTGGAAGTCACACCAAAAAAAGAAGGAGTCATGAACAAAAAGAACCTCTTGAAAAGAGAAAACTATTGGATTTATAATCTTTGCAGCCTGAAGCCCAATGGTTTGAATGACAGAACGGAATTTACTTGTTACCTATGACCGGTAGCTAATACTGTCAAAAGTTTTCATAATTGTATACACGTCTGGCATTACGTATATATCATGAATACAGAGTATAATGTGATAGTTTAATGGAGCGCGAGTAGCGCGCTAACGGAGTCTTGATTGTTCTTGTCATAAGCTAGTTTAGATAGGTTTCCAGACAACTGTCATTGAACAGTAAAGTTATCTCATTGCACTTTTTTGAAAAAACGCTAGTTGAACATATAGCGCATGCGCGACTAGCGCCCAGTTAACCAACATTCTTTGGAGCGAAAGCGTAGCAGAACGACCTCGCGCGGCGAGCAGTACACACTTTTCAACAACAAGGTGAGAGATGGCGGATTCACCATTCCCGTCAGGTATAAACGGCACTTCGTAATAGAGGAGGGGTCACCCACGCAATAGAGTTTTAGCAATCTTTTAGTGCTGGCATTTAATGCGCAACATTGTTATAGAGGCCCAAACGAGGTTCCCATTATCGAGTGAAGTCACCTAACGCACAAGCTCGTTTGTTACATTGTAACTATGGCCATGTAAGCGCTTTCCATGCTTAGTTCATCAGATGTTCTGCAGCGCGTAAAACACATGAAAACCAAACATCTTAGTGATACAAATGTATGTTTTGTTTATCTTTAGACGTTCCCTGAAGAAGGTGTGATTAAACACCGAAATGCATTGGAACTAAGGATTGTTGTAAAATTTGAACGAAGAGAAAAGTGAATTAAAACAGATTTTGAATCGAACTTTATTGATCTTTATTGGACATTTAAGTGAACCTTTGCAGTTAAATTAGGCTGTAGACTACAGCACATAAGTACTGGTGCCACGGGAGACACACTTATGGCATAATAGGTGTGCAACTTGATGTGCAAACGCCATTGCCCAAGGGATGGAAGTGCCCATCTCATGGAAAGGGGCAGAAATCGTGCCGGTGTATAAAAAGGGTGACAAGTCACTTGCAGCCAATTATAGACCAATAAGTCTAATTGACTGCTTACAAAAAATCATGGGTCGGCTGGTTTTGGGCAGAATTCAGTCCTGGATGGATAATGACAATATTTTAAGTCACCTCCAGGCTGGGTTCCGCCCAAAAACAAGCACCATTGACCAGGTCTTCCGGTTCATCATGTTATACTGGCGTACCGTGGTCTTGGAAAAGGGCACTTTGTATGCCGTTTTTGTCGACTTAAAAGCGGCTTTTGACCTGGTCCCTTGTAATATATTATGGAATGTCTTAGCGGACCTGGGGATGGCATTTGAATTGCTGAGTCTGATTGTCCGCCTGCATGAGGATACCTTCGCTCGGGTACGGTGGGGATCCCAGGGGGAGGTTACCGAGCCCTTTCCGGTTGAGCGTGGAGTAAGGCAGGGTTGCGTCATGGCGCCCACCTTGTTCTCGCTCTTCGTGAACGGGGTTGCGGATTTCCTCTCCCTGGTGCCGACCGATGCCCCTGCGATGTCCGGTGAGCGGGTCCCGATCCTCATGTTCGCGGACGACACTCTCATCATTTCAAAGACTCCGAGTGGACTCCAGCATGCACTGAAGCGGTTTGAAGATTTTTGTTTGGACAGGGGTATAGAAATAAATACTTCCTAAAACTAAGTATATGGTTCTGACTGGCCGCAAAACGTGCGGGACAAATAGACCTTTTAGAGGGCTGATCAATATGAATGGTTCCCCGCTGGAGCGGGTAGATGCCTTTACCTACCTGGGGGTCACCCTTCAGAAAGATCTGGGGTGGGCCAGTCAATTGGATATTGCGGTCCTAAAACTCCGCCAGCAGGCAGGCATCCTTTAAAAAAAAATGTCCTCCTCAATAACTAGGCCGATTAGCCCTTTATTAGAAGTATATGGGATGAAGGTCCTAGGTTCGGCCTTATATGGAGCCGAACTATGGGGTTTTGAAGACCTTAGGAAATTAACGCTAGCTGAAAATGAATTTCTTCGAAAAGCTACTAGCGTCCCCATAAGTACCCCCTTAGTACCGCTAATGTGGGACCTTGGAAAAAAGGCGGTCCAGGATCTAGCCTTTTTGCGTCCAGTTCTTTACTGGCGCCGGTTGTGGACGACAAAAGAACTACAGCATTATGCCCATGGTCTAAAAGAGATAATGGTTAAGGACACGTCCCAAAGAATTCATTGGCTCAAGAACATCAAGTCGATACTTTCCAAGCTAGGAATGACTGACTTATGGGAGGACCCAGAAAACACAAATTTTCCCTCCAAGAAACTACTAAAAGAAAAATATTGGGAGATGGTGATCTCCGAAGCAAGGTCAGAGGGTCTCTCCGCTCATCTAACTAGTCGTTTCATGGACATTAAAGCCCTACCGAAACTGGAACAATATTGGGATATTATTGGAAAACAACAGGATCGCAAGCTCTATTTCCAGCTTAGGGTAGGATCACTCCCAGTAAGATCTTTTACGGTTAAATGGGCAGATAAAAGTGGAATCGACAGATGCCCAAATTGCGAGGAGAAACAAGAGTCAATTAGCCACTTTCTATTTTTTTGTCCCTTGTACAAAACCCCCAGATCGATGTGGATCAAACCTTTATGTAAACTGATAGGGCTACACAGACATGCTGAGGCTTTGAGAATCTTAACTACAGACCCAACGCCTACAATTGCTGTTGCCGTGGCTAAATTCTTGAAATGGGCCTGGGTAATCCGCACAAAATACATAGCGGCAAAAATGTGAAGATCAAGCTGTACTTGTCCTTATACTTATGGGCTATCACTTGAGAATCTTTGTGCAATATTCCCCTGGATTAATGTATGTTTATGAAATTGTTTTATTACCCCTTTTAAACTGTAATTCGACATAGTCTACTCTAGTTTAACACTCTTCTAAAATATTTATTGTATGGATTTTAACGTCTTTTTTTATCTACATTGGTGTAATATATGTATGTTTACTTTTATGACTTAATTGTCGAATAAAGTTTGTGAAATGAATGACTCCCGTCGGGTCTGGCTGGACCTCAGGGGAGTGCGACGGCACTCCCCTACCTTCCTTTCGCCGTGGGGGAGTGCAGCGGCACTCCCCCTCCATCGCGGGGCACAGAGGAGCCTGAATTTGGGGATCCCGGCCCCCCCAGGTAGGTCTTCATGGCTTCCGCTTCGGGGCCCGGAGTTGGGGCCCTGGGCCACAGGACCCTCTTTACGGGGAGCGCTATGGCACTCCCCGGCTTGGCTTCGGGCCTGAAGTTGGGGTCCCCTGGGCCCCAGGACCCTCTTCAAGGGCAGCGCGACGGCGCTCCGCTCCCTCCTGTATCTTCAGGGGGCCAGGCTGGGCTCCTGGCACCCCCTTGGGGATACTTTCATGGGGATCGCGACTGTGCTCCCTGACTTTCTCTTCTTGTGGGGGCAGCGCCTGGGACCTGACCAACCCCGGGGCACATCTAGGACTTGTGACAGAAACCCACGAGCTTCGTCGCCAGTCCTTGCAGAGGTCAAAGGTCGCCTACCTTCTGGTGGGCGTATCTTTACCCCCAGACGGCTGATTTGCACCATTTTGGCCTCTTCTTGATCCTGATGACCAGCTCTACCCTTCTGGTACACTTTCCTTTGCCCTCCTGGCCTCCAAGACTGCTCCCTGCCCAGCCTTTCACCTGGCTCTCCTCGTGGGCCTCTTTTCTCCTTGCGCCGAGGTCCAGGCTCCTGTGCACTGGCCCTGGACTCACCTTCTGGCACAATTCAGGGTCCTGGGACAGACAGGGGTTTTTCCTTCCAACTGCCCGTGGCGCCAGGCTCCAGCACCAGTCTTCCTCAGTAGACTACATCCCAGAGAGAGCACCTCTTCCTGTACAAGACCTTTTAAAAGAAGTTGGAGGGGGCTGGCAGGAAGGATTTGCTGCCCTATCCGGCAGCGACACATCACCTCTCTGCCCCTGCTCCCACCTTCCTGCCCAGGCCTCTTGAATAGTTCAAAATTACGTCATCGAGGGGTCTCATGCCACATGGTCTCTGAAAGCCCCCTACCCCCCTGGCTGCCTTTTCTCCAGAGCAGCTTGGTGCCTGGCACCAGGTGACAGCTATTGATGGATAACCTGTAGTTCCACCCACCTTCTCTCCCTCTTGGAGAGGAGACCTTCACCCTTGGAATGCTTGCAGTGAAGGGCTAGGCCTCTAATGCTACAGCTTGGGGAAGAAGGTCATCAATCCAGCCTGGTAGGGTCGCATCCAGCCAGGCCCTGGTTATGAGTTGAGTCAGAGGAATAGGAAATATCTGGATGACCCATAAGCAGTACAGGTATGGTTTGGGACTCAGCAGAATACTTCTTCTCATATAAGTTACAGTGTACTTTGATGCGTGTCTGAAATTTGTAGGCCCTAGGGAACAGAAACTAACCCATGTGATCCCCATCTTCAGAGGAGAATAATGGAGTGTTCCTTCAGTGAAAACAGTAAAGCACACTGACTTTCCCTTACATGTTTATTCCCATAGTATAAAGCCTATTCCATGTCACCACCCAGCTCTACATAATTCCTGCATACCATTCTATTTAAAACAAAAAATTGTTATTTATTCAACACAGTTCCAACATCAAAGGAGACATACAACACCATAAATAAATCAGAATAAAAATAATATTACATATGACATATATACAAAGACTTAAATTAAATTAATCATGAACACAATGGGATTACATCATGTATTCAAATAATCAAAAAATTCTTCCCATATAGAGAATCCTATTTTCCGTTTCCGTGCCCCCTTTATAGAATAAAGGCTCAGTTCAAGATTAACTAAATTGTACATTTTTGCCCGCCAGGTCTCGAACAATGGGGGATCGGGATTTAGCCATTCTGCGGCTATGCATAATCGGGCTACAGTCATTGCAACAAACAGAAAATACCGATGATTATACCGAAGGCTTTCTTTCTTAACCACCTGTCCCATCCCTAGAATCAAAAAACTTTTCTATACCTTGAATAAAAAAGTTACGTTTAACACAAGTAAAAAATATATGTAAACTATCTGCATTTTCACTCCCACAACGATAACATCTTCCATCATAGCGATCACCCCATTTGCTCATACGCGCAGGAGTATAATACTGTTTTAAAAAATTGTGCTTTCAGGTTTGAAGATAAAAAAACTGTTAGCCCTATCTAGAGCCTCGGCAATAGAAATATCAGTTTCCCCCAATGCTACATCCCACCATGCATTATGTTTTGCGAGATCATCAGTTGCAAGTGAAAACAATATTTTGTACAATGATCCTATCTTCCCCTGAACCCTTACTGCTTCTATATGCACATTAGGACTAATTTCTACCTTTCTGCGATTAAGGAAATCCAGAATTCGGAGAAATTTAAAAAAATGTGAATGAGGAAGATTATATTGTTTTGAGAGATCTCCATACTGAATAATACATCCCTCACTATCATAAAAGTCTCCTATATGACAAATGCCCTTCTCTCTCCAATCAGAGACTACCTTATCACGAAATATAATCCGAGGTAAGTTAGCCGCATTTAAAGGTGTGTAATGTGTCAGGCCTTCTTAAGCAATTATTTTGCGTATCTTCTTCCAAGCTTTAAAGGCCGCTTCCAAAGTCTTAAAACGAGTTCTTTTATAATAATTCCCATCTATTTAATTAAATAAACAAAATTTTGCTTTTGATTTCAAAATTAACTGAAAAATTGAAGGGGCTTCAGCTAAACTGCCAGTTTCATTGCCAGTGAGTAGTATAGACATTTTTTGCAAAAAACAAGCATAATAATAATACACAAAGTTGGGTAATGCCAAACCTCCCCTCAAGGTTCTCAGGACACCCCCGCGCCGCACGGCCCCCCAGCTGTGTGTGTGCCCCTCGTGTGCCCCTCGCTGCTGCCCGCAGTCTCGATCTGCCGTTCTGCCTGCCTCCCTAGCTGGTATTGTTGCCACTGCCTCACTGTACTGTTCCCCAGCTGTTCGTGATTCGTGCTGTAAATTTGTTGTAAAGTTGTTGTAGTATTGTCCATTTACCGTTCTGCCTGCCTGCCCCGCTCCCCGCTTCCCGCTGCCGTTCTTGCAGCCACGCCCCCTTTTTTCCATGTCCTCCCCGCTCCCGCCTCCCAGCTGCTCCTCCCTCCCACTTGTCCTTAAAGGGCGACTGTGCGGCGCAGGCGAGTGTGACCTGTTCTCAGGACATCCCCGCGCCGCACGGCCCCCCAGCTGTGTGTGTGCCCCTCGTGTGCCCCTAGCTGCTGCCCGCAGTCTTGATCTGCCGTTCTGCCTGCCTCCTTAGCTGGTATTGTTGCCACTGCCTCACTGTTCTGTTCCCCAGCTGTTCGTGATTCGTGCTGTAAATTTGTTGTAAAATTGTTGTAGTATTGTGCATTTACCGTTCTGCCTGCCTGCCCCGCACCCCGCTTCCCGCCGCCATTCTCGCGGCCACATCCCCTTTTTTCCGTGTCCTCCCCGCTCCCGCCTCCCAGCTGCTCCTCCCTCCCACTTAGCCTTAAATGGTGACCGCACAGACGTGCAGCGGTCACGCCGATTGTGCTCCGAAGGCGCGCCAAAGGCAAGCCCGTCTGCGCCCGTCCGTGCCTGGCCCGTGCCCAGTGCCATGACCCCTGGCCCCCGCCGCTACGAGACCACCCGACAGACCTACAACGCCGCCGCCCTCAACGCACTCAATGCCGGCCGGAACCCCGCCTGCTGCCTGGCCACCCCGAAACGCATCCACGGACCCTTCACCTGCAAAGCCTGCAAGTTCACCTGCCTCCGAACCTGCACCGCCCCCGCCAAGCACCAGCAGGACCCACCTCAAGTGCATCCTGCTCAACACCCGCTCCATCCACAGACACGCCATCGAACTTTGGAACCTGCTCAACACAACTTCACCAGACGTCGCCTTCCTCACAGAAACCTGGATGAACTCCTCCTCTGCACCCGACATCGCCATCGCCATCCCAGACGGATACAAGATCACCCGGAGGGACCGCATCAACCAGACTGGAGGAGGCATCGCCATCGTACACAAGAACACCATCCGCATCACGACCGACTCCAACGACACCTTCTCCGCCGCCGAGCACCTCCACTTCCAGATACACACCGACCCAAAGACGACCCTCAGAGGCACCCTCGTCTACAGACCCCCGGGACCACGCACACAATTCAGGGAAGACATCATGGACTTCATCAGCCTGCACGCTCTCCCCTCCACTGACTACATCCTCCTAGGGGACCTCAACTTCCACCTGGAGAACAACAAGGACCGCAACACCGTCGCCCTGCTGGACAACCTCGCCAACCTCGGACTCAAGCAACTGGTCAACACCCCCACCCACTACGCCGGCCACACGCTTGATCCCGTCTTCTCATCCAGCGAGCACGTCACCTTCAGCCACTCCACCGGACTTCACTGGACTGACCACAGCTGTGTCCACTTCAGCTTCAGAAGAACCACGACCCACCACCACCCACAACAGGTTCCTCACAGGAGCTGGAGCAAGATCACCGCCGAGCAGCTCACCACCTCCCTCAGCCAGAACCCACCCGCCAGCACAACGGACCCCAACGAAGCAGCCCGCAACTTCACGCAGTGGCTGACCGCCTATGCCGACGACCTCGCGCCACTGAAGAACCCTCCCAGCAGACCCAGAAGCAAGAATGCCTCCTGGTTCACCGACGAACTCAAGGACTCCAAGAAGAACTGCTGCACCCTCGAGAAAGCCTGGCTCCTCGACCGGACCACAGACAACTTGACTACCCTCAAGAACGCCACCCGCAATCACCACCAGCTTATCCGCACCACCAAGAAGAAATCACTGAAGGAACGACTAGACAACAACGCCCACAACAGCAAGGAACTCTTTAGCATCGTTAAGGAGTTCTCCAACCCCAGCACCGGCAACAACGACATTACTCCTTCACAAGATCTCTGCGACTCTCTCGCCTCGTTCTTCCACCGCAAGATCGCCGACATCCACAACAGCTTCAACGCACCATCCACGCACCCAACCGTCGAACCAAGGGCCCCCCACCGCCACCCTCCGCACCTGGACCACGGTGACCACCAAAGACACAGCCCGCACGATGAACACCATCCACTCCGGATCTCCAACAGACCCCTGCCCCCACCACGTCTTCAACAAAGCCGACTCCACCATCGCACCCCAACTCCGGAACATCATCAACACCTCCTTCAACACCGCCACCTTCCTGGAGAGCTGGAAGCATGCCGAGCTCAGCGCCCTACTGAAGAAACCAACAGCGGACCCCACCGACCTCAAGAACTTCCGCCCCATCTCGCTCCTCCCTTTTCCTGCCAAAGTCATCGAGAAGACCGTCAACAGACAGCTTGCCGCCTTCCTCGAGACGAACGGATCCATCGACCCCTCGCAGTCCGGCTTCAGAGCCAACCACAGCACCGAGACCGCCCTCATCGCAGCCACCGATGACATCCGAGCCCTGCTCGACAACGGGGAAACAGCGGCCCTCATCCTCCTGGACCTCTCCGCAGCGTTCGACACTGTCTGCCACCGCACCCTAGCTCAACGCCTCAGCAACATCGGTATCCAAGAGTAGGCACTGGAGTGGATCATATCGTTCCTCGCCGGAAGAACACAGAGAGTCCGCCTCCCCCCGTTTCGATCCGAGGCCACC
The DNA here is from genome assembly GCF_964261635.1 of Lissotriton helveticus. Classification (NCBI taxonomy): domain Eukaryota; kingdom Metazoa; phylum Chordata; class Amphibia; order Caudata; family Salamandridae; genus Lissotriton; species Lissotriton helveticus. The sequence continues at coordinate 2,061,242,700 of NC_136059.1, read as the reverse complement.
GAAGTCATCTGCGGCGTACCGCAAGGATCATCACTCAGCCCCACCCTCTTCCATGTCTACATGAGACCTCTTGCAGCCATCGCACGCCAACACAACCTCAACATCATCTCCTATGCCGATGACACCCAGCTGATCCTCTCCCTCACCAGAGACCCCGACAACGCCAGAACCAGCCTACACGAAGGGATGAAAGACGTCGCCGAGTGGATGAAGAACAGCCGCCTGAAACTGAACTCAGACAAGACGGAAGTCCTCATCCTGGGACCATTGCCCTCCGCCTGGGATGACTCCTGGTGGCCCCCCGCCCTGGGCACCACTCCCAAGCCAACAGACCACGCACGCAACCTGGGCTTCATCCTGGACTCCTCCCTCTCGATGACCAGACAAGTCAACGCCGTCTCCTCATCATGCTTCAACACCCTACGCATGCTCCGCAAGATCTTCCGATGGATCTCGACCGAAACCAGGAAGACGGTCACCCAGGCACTCGTCACCAGCCGACTGGACTACGGAAACACTCTCTACGCCGGAACCACAGCCAAGCTACAGGAAAGACTCCAACGCATCCAGAACGCCCCGCCCGACTCATCCTGGACATCCCCCGACACAGCCACATCTCCAGCCACCTGAGGGACCTGCACAGGCTCCCCGTCAGCAAGAGGATCACGTTCAGGTCCTCACCCACGCACACAAATCTCTCCACGACCTGGGCCCCAAGTACCTCAACGACCGCCTGACCTTCTACACGCCCACCGGCCAGCTACGTTCTACAAGCCTCGCCCTCGCCGCCGTACCACGCATCTGAAGAGCCACCGCCGGCGGCAGATCCTTCTCCTACCTGGCGGCCAAGACATGGAGCTCCCTCCCCATCCACCTTCGGCTGACCCAGGACCATCTCGCCTTCAGGAGACAACTCAAGACCTGGCTGTTTGAGCAATAGCAGACCCCTTCCCCCAAGCGCCTTGAGACCCTTCCGGGTGAGTAGTGCGCTATACAAATGTTATGATTGATTGATTGATAGTTGGCAGCATCATATATTTGGCAGCTCTACGCGGCTTTCCAGGAGCCCAAAGAAATGTAACACATAGTGATTGCAAATTTTGCAGTTGCTGTGGCGTTATCTCAAGTGGAATAGATCTAAACAGGTAGAGTACTCGAGGTAGTATATTCATCTTTAAAATGTTCACTCTACCTATTATAGTAAAGTGTAGCCGTCCCCATCTCTCCAAAGATTTTCTAACATTCCCTAATAGTGTCCCCCAGTTTACATCTTCTAAATCCCTCATCGATGTCCTAATGTTTGATGCCCAGGTATATGGCTTCAGCAACTACTCTTGGATCTTGAAGTCTGATATTTTCAGTACAAACTATTTGCGTCTTATTAACATTCAATTTATAAATAGTCATCTGTCCAAATTCAAGTGCTAAATGTTCTATCTCTGGTAGTGCTGTAGCCGGGTCCTCTGAGATCACTGCGATGTCATCAGCATAAATTGATCATTAAGGCATAATTTCCGATCAAAAGTAAATTTTTTGCACCTTGCCATCTCCCCTATACCAGTCAGTACTAGTAGAATAGGGGCATGATCTGACGAAATTCTGGGGTATATCTGCATTTCTGCTCCAGTCAGTAAAGCGGAGGATGTTAAAAAATAATCTAATCTCACCATTTTTTAAGAGGGTAGGAATAAAAAGTATATCCAGGGTCTGTTGGATATAATTTTCCCCATGCATCAAATAGCCCATGAACCCTTAACAAATTAACCAGAGGCTTAAAGACCTGTGGTTTCCGTCCTTTATAATCTTGGGAGCCAATCAACTCTTGATTGGTTACATTTATATTTATGTCTCCAGAGATAATCAGCGGAGTTGGCCAAGCCGCTAATTCGGTATTCAGATCTTCCAAAATGACAGCCTCATCTACATGCGATCCATAAATTGTGCATAACGTAAAATTAAAATTACGCATACCCCCACAAAATTCTACAATGGCCCACCGGCTAAGTTTGTCCGCTGAGCCACGAATACACCTATATGAGTTAGATTTTGATAAAATTGCGACCCTCCCGAACTGTCCCTGATTGATGTGACGCGGCAACTACTGAAAACCCTAAATCTTTTAAAATCTGTCTTTTGCTCCAAGATATATGTGTCTCTTGTCGACAAACAAAGTCTGGATGGATATTACGGAGTTCAGCAGCCATCCTCCCCCTTTTATTGATATTATTAAGGCCTGAAACATTCACAGAGCATATTTTCATCCCACTAATAGCCATAAAGATGCAAAGTTTAATACTGCACTAGAAAAATAAACAACCCATTTACATCTAAATCTTTCCACTGTCTTATATTTCTCCCTTATTGGAACTGTGAATTTTTCCCCCTTTATACCCCAGCAGCGTGGCCCCCCCAGGACCCCCACCTCCCCTACTCCCCTCAACCCCCCCAGCCGCCCTCCCCCTCCCAGTAACAAAGCTTTAGGACTTATTGCCCTGCAGATGTCAGCTACCGCATGTCTCTGCGTCTACCTACATATTGTCACAAACAAAAAACCCATCCTTCTCGCTTGGGTTAATGCAATTCCATTCAGAGAGAAAGAAATAATAATCATAAGCCACAGGCCTGCAAAGCTATATATGTATATGCGAGTTTAAAGAAAGTTTAGGGTAAATATGGAGTACATACCAAATTTTCTACAACCAACATTTCCCTATTAACACCATTAAACCTTAATAGAATTCAAATATTCTTTTGCAGGACCCTCAGAGGTAAAACATTTTGTGTGATCCTGAAAAATAACCTTCAATTTAGCTGGATTCAATAGAAAGGCCTGTGCTCCTTTGACCTAAAATTGAGAAATTAGCTGTCGTAATTGCGAACGACTCTCGACCGTGTATTTACAAAAATCAGGTCGAACAAAAAAATTCAAAATCTGAGCCAGCTCGCTTTTTATCCGGGTGGGCCAATTTGAATACCTCCTCTCTGGCCAAAAAGCTGTTAAGGGCAATTAAAATAGCCCTAGGTTTAAGATCAGATTGGCCAGCTTGGAGTCGGATAATAAAAGGGAAACGGTGGGCCCTCTCTATCTCCCTATCCCAGTCCCATTTATTGAGTTCTGGAAATGCTGTTTTAAATAAGTCCACAATAAACTTACGAGGATCCTGCCCCTCCTTTCCCTCTGGAATCTGTATCACTCGCAGATTATTTCTACGAGATCTGTTTTCCAATTCTGCCAGTTTCCATTGTGTGTCATCTTTGATACCTTACGAAGTCTCATTCTTAGCCTTTTGTTGGGCAACTTTATCTTCCAGAACAGATATCCGAGATTCTGCCTCAGTGAATCTATGAACAAAATCAGACTGTGATTTTGCAAGCCTACGTACTGAATTTTGAAGTTTGCGGCACAAGTTCTGCACTCTCAGGCTTACCTCCCGTGTCTCATCTCTCAAAGACATTATCGACTGATATATCAGTGAGAGGGATATTTCTTCCTCTCCATGCGCTACCAAATCTGCATCAGTCTGAGACTTTCGACGTTACGCAGCCTCAATCAATCAATCAATCAAGTCATTTATAGAGCGCACTACTCACCCGTTGGGTCTCAAGGCGCTAGGTGGGGGGGGGCCGTTACTGCTCGAACAGCCAGGTCTTGAGCTTCTTCCTGAAGGAGAGGTGGTCTTGGGTCAGGCATAGGTCGGTCGGGAGTGAGTTCCAGGTTTTGGCGGCCAGGTAGGAGAAGGACCTTCCTCCTGTTGTCGATCTTCGGATGCGGGGGACGGCGGCGAGGGCGTGGCTGGTTGATCTGAGGTGGCGCTTGGGAGTGTAGAAGTTGATTCGGTTGTTGAGGTAGCTCGGGCCTTGGTCGTGTAGGGCTTTGTGCGCGTGGGTGAGGAGACGGAAGGTGATTCTTTTGTTGACGGGGAGCCAGTGCAGGTCTCTCAGATGTCCGGAGATGTGGCTGTTTCGTGGGATGTCGAGGATGAGTCTGGCTGAGGCATTCTGGATCCGCTGGAGTCTTTTCTGGAGCTTGGCGGTGGTTCCGGCGTAGAGGGCGTTGCCGTAGTCCAGTCGGCTAGTGACGAGGGCCAGGGTGACAGTCTTCCTGGTCTCAGTGGGGATCCACCAGAAGATCTTCCGTAGCATGCGTAGGATGTTGAAGCATGACGAGGAGACGGCGTTGACTTGTCTGGTCATGGAGAGGGAGGAGTCCAGGATGAAGCCCAGGTTGCGTGCGTGGTCCTTCGGTTTGGGTGCGGTGCCCAGGGCGGGGGGCCACCAGGAGTCGTCCCAGGCGGAGGGCGAGGAGCCCAGGATGAGGACCTCCGTCTTGTCTGAGTTCAGTTTCAGGCGGCTGGCCGACATCCATTCGGCTACCTCTCTCATCCCTTCGTGTAGGTTGGCTCTGGCGGTGGCGGGGTCGTTGGTCAGGGAGAGGATCAGCTGGGTGTCGTCGGCGTAGGAGATCATGTTGAGGTTGTGTTGGCGTGCGATGGCCGCGAGGGGGCTCTTGTAGACGTTGAAGAGGGTGGGGCTCAGCGAGGATCCTTGGGGGACGCCGCAGATGACTTCGGTGGCCTCTGACTTGTACGGTGGTAGGCGGACTCTCTGTGTTCTTCCGTTGAGGAAGGAGGTGATCCATTCTAGTGCCTTCTCCTGGATTCCGATGTTGCCGAGGCGCTGTACTAGGGTGCGGTGGCAGACGGTGTCGAAGGCCGCGGAGAGGTCCAAGAGGATGAGGGCCGCTGTTTCTCTGTTGTCCATCAGGGTTCGGATGTCATCGGTGGCAGCGATGAGGGCCTCCTTATCTGATGTGGCATCAGGCTTTTTGCGAACAGTGCAAGGGCTGGTTTCAAAATCTGCAGAGTCCTCTAAACATTCGCTGCTATGGGGACTGCCTCCAGTTAAGCTCATATGCTGTGTATATTGCGCCACTAACTTCTCGCACGATGAGGTTGTTGATTGTTCAGATAATGAGTAAAAGTCTCCAGAATCAACCTCCTGTGTCTGAGCCTGAGTGTCTTCTACTGGTGTATCTGCATTTTCCGATTCGAAAGCCAGTTACTTCCCCTTCATAATGTTTTCTAGTGTGCCATCTAGTAAGCACACTTCCCCCATAATAGAAGCAGTGAAATCTCCTTAGCGTTTCCTGGGTATGTGCTTCATTTCTGCTGGCCGGAACCTCCCCCACTAAGGTGGCAGCAATCGTTATTGAAGTTGATAAATCGCTAGCGGCACCCACGTGTGAACTAGCCAGAGCCCCAGTCTCTAACAAAGGTGAGCCTTTTTTCCCCTTAGGTTTGTTCTTAGATGCCGAAAACATCACAGGTATTTTTTTCCCCGACCACACTTTTCTTTTTATTATCGTAACCTCCCTTATTGCTTTTGGCCACATTAGGTTGACTGTCAGGGGAGGCATCGCTCACCTCAGTTCCGCCGCTTGTAGCTTGCTCTTCTACAGCTCTCGATCTTCCGCGAGCTCCCTTAGGCGGCATCTCCACGATGTGTTTGCCGGAGCCGCGCCGGAGCAGTTCTGCTGAAAGGTGCCGCAGGTGTGAACAATCCAGCCTCTAGGCAGAGAGACCGCCCAGCGTCACCAATGATACCACTGAGCTTTACCGGAAAGAAAAAAAATGCAGGGCTGTGAAGTCCGCTACAGTGTTTCTGAATGGAAAGAGTTTGTATTCATTGAGAAGTACCGCCTCGCAGGTAAAATCGCAAACTTCACTTTTCAGCCACTGCAGTCAGTATTTGCTTCTCCCGCTTCTCCAGCGCGAAACGCCGATAATGCAAAACGCTGATAACTTGTAGGCAGAGGCAGAGAGCGAGCAGCTTACACATCCACTCCTGTGGGCGCCATCTTGCCTCTCCTGCATACCATTCTATCGGTACCTGCTGCTGGGCTGTGCATGCCAGGAATCTCCCCCACGCAGTCCCTACACATGTGCACCCGCATGTACATACATGTCTGCATGTAACCAGCCTTGTTTCCCTTACTCCGGCTGCAGGGAGACACCAGTAAATTACACATGCAGTCTCTTTCATCATGAGTTCACTGTGGGTGAGTCCCAATTTATGAGGCTCTCCCACAGTAAAAGCTCAACAATTAGGTGATCAAAAAGCGAAAAATCCTCACGGCTCAGATGGTCAGAACCACCTTCTAAAAGACCCCCATGGTCAACCACTATTTAAAAAGAAAGCCTATGCATGTCCCTCACAAATTGAGATTCAGTATGTTCTTGCAAGCTCAAATTGTGAATCAGTAGCATGTTATTGAATCACTGTTTCAATTTTGTTCATACCCCTGGGCCATTTTGCTGTAGCGAGGGCTCCAATTTTGCAAATTGGAGCCCTGGGCGACCGCAAAATAGCTTTGCATATAAGGCTCTTAGGGCCAGATGTAGGTAATCCCCGATTCTTAAATACCGAATGATACCGATTCGGTATTTAAGAACTGGCAATCGGGATGTAGGTATATTTACCGAATTAATTACTGATTCGGTATGATTTGTTAATTAATGAATCGGTATTTACCGATTCTGTAATTGCCATTGATTCCTATGGGCCTTCAGGCCCATAGGAATCAATGTCAATTACTGAATCGGTAAATACCGATTCGGTAATTGGGGGAAACATTTAAGGGTGGCAGGGTGTCACTTTGACACCCTGTTGCACCCCTCAATTGTGCATGGGTGCACATATTGCAGACATACATGCCCTTAGGGCATGTATGTCTGCAACATGGCACTGTTTAAAAAGCAGAAGAAATGCTTTTTAAAGGGTTTTCTTAATTTACCACCAACTACTAGTTGGTGGTAAATTAAGAATTCTTAAACCCCTGTAGCACTGATTACAGTGCTACCTACATGTTAAATTACAGAATCGGTAAATTTACCGATTCGGTATTTTACCGATTCGGAAAAATTACAGATTTGGTAAAATTACAGATTCTGTAATTTAACATGCCCCTACATCTCACTATCCAAATACCGGTCGGAAACGGCCGAAAATCAGTATTTTCGGCCATTTCCGACCGGTATTTGCCTACCTACATCGGGCTCTTAGTCTCCTGTCTGATAGCATCCTGGCTGCTGCTGGTCATGATAGCTTTACAAATGGTACAGATGATTTTGAAGATGGTGCAGGCCAGCAAGAGGATCAGATGGAAATCCATCAAGCTGTAGGTGATGTGATCATGATCACATTTCTTCAGTACCTGGATGAGAAATGCTGTAGAGTGTAGGATGCTCGACAGATAGTTGGCAGAGGTATGTACCACTGTCCAAATAGGAATCCTTGCTTCTAGTCAGGGTAAGGAGGAACCACTCTTTAGATAACCCCTGCTCACCCCCTTGGTAGCTTGGCACGAGCAGACAGGCTTATCAAAGTCAATGTGCTAAGTATTTGTACCAACACTCACAGTAACACAGTGAAAACACCACAAATTGACTCCACAACAGTTTAGAAAAATAGAAGTATTTAATCTAAATTAAACAAGACCAAAACGACAAAAAAACAACATATACAGTTCAAGATATGGTTTTTAAAGAGTTCTTAGTGGTTGCATCAAAATAATCCACAGTTGCGTTACGTTTTAGCCAACAGTACCTTTAGTTGCGACAAAAGTTCCAAGTGAAAGCTGTAACGGTGAAAAGCAAGCGATGCGTCACTCCTGGGCCCCTGGGTAGGCAATGCAACAATCCCGCTGGACGTAGCGGGCGTGTTGCGGTGACTCCGGTCTATATGGGGGGGATGCGATACCTTGCGTGGATTCCGGTGCAAAGGTTGCGGTGGAAGCGGCTCGCAAAAGGTATGATGTGCCGAGGCGGCGACGATCTACGGTGCGGCGACGATGCACGGCTCAGCATCTATCTTCTCCTCTCGCGGCCCCTTGATGCGATGGCTCTGTGACGACTCTCGCAGCGACATGAAGCAGTCCACAAGCAAGCGGTGCGACGATCTCAACCAGTGACGACAGGCTCTGCGAGGATACTCGCAGCAATGGTAATCTTCCCGCACCGGACTGGTGCGGCCCGCAAGCGAAGGATGCGATGACTCTGGCAGCGGCAACAGGCGCTGCGACGATCTCGACCTTTGCAGTGGCGGGAATTTCCTCGCACTGACGGCGATACGCTCCGAAAGCAAGTGATGCATGAAAACTTGCAGAAAGTCTTTACAATCTTGGTTTCCAGCTTCCCAACACAGGTACAACTTCCGGAGGCACCACAACTGGCCCAAGCACTCTAGGAAGGACATAACTCTCTCAGTAAAGTTCAGGGAAGCTGGGGGTGAAGTCCTTTTGTTCCTGGGACTTCTTAACAGGGAGCCAGCTCTTCTTCAGGACCTTGGAGATTCCTTCAAGCAAGGGGACACATCACAAAGCGAAGTCCTTCCCCTCTCCTTGGCAGCAAAGCAACTGCAGGTCAGTCCAGCAAAGCACCAGCAGGACAGTCTTCCTTCTTCAGTCTTCCAGCTTTCTCCTTGGCAAGGGTTCCTTCTTGATTCGAGGATGATCTAATTTTCTGTAGTCAGGGGTCCTGTACTTATACCCCTAAAAGTTGTTGTTCCCTTTGTGCAGGAGGGCTCTGAGCCCGGTCTGAACCAGTTCTGGGTGTTCCTTGAGCATTTTGTTTTCCTGGCTTCTCCTTTTCTTTCAGAGTGAGGGGCAGGATCATCAGCCGCCCAGCAGGAGGTGGAGCCAGCATTGTGGAAGGCAGTCACAGCCCTATTCAGGCCCAGGTGCTATCTCCTTCCACCACTCAAGTAGCAAATGCAGTCATTCAGCCTAGGGCTGACTCAGCCAGCCTCCTGGGGAATCCCCAGCCCCTGTCACTCTCAAACCAGACAGTCAATTCACAAACAGGCCAAGGCACACATAAAGGTCAGACAAGAGAACAGTGACTTTCTAAAAGTGCTATTCTCAAACACAGAAGTTAAAAACCACCTTTCCTAAAAGATGTGTTATTAAATTCTGAGTTCAGGGATGCCAGACTTTTATGTCCTATCTTGCTCTTTTGGGAAGATATGCTGGTAGCCACTGTAGCCAGCATCCCCCATGATAGCCTATGGAGCAAGATAGCCTTGCAGCAGTGAAAAATGAAAATGGCTGTAATTCACTACCAGAGCATGTCACCTACACAAGTACATGCTCTACCTTTCACATACACTGCACCCTGCCCAAGGGGGTACCTTGGGCCTTCCATAGGGGTGACCGATGTGCACAAAAAGGGAAGGGTTAGGCTTGGTCAGTGGGGACACTGACCAGGAGGACATGGCAGTTCACAGATTGCACACAGGCACTGCAGTGGCAGGCCTGAGACACCATTTTAGGGCTACTCATGTGGGTGGCACAATCAGTGCTGCAGGCCCACTAGTATCATTTGTCATCACCAGCCCTGGCACACCCAGTGCACTTTACTAGGGACTTCTTGGTGATACAAATATGCCAATCATGTATATCCAATCATAATAACAATTTACACAGGGAGCAATCAATCAATCAATCAGTGACACTTATAAAGCGCGCTACACACCCGTAGGGTCTCAAGGCGCTGGGGGGGGGAGCCGCTACTGCTCGAACAGCCAGGTCTTCAGCTTCTTCCTGAAGGAGAGGTGGTCTTGGGTCAGGCGCAGGTCGGGCGGGAGGGAGTTCCAGGTCTTGGCGGCCAGGTAGGAGAAGGACCTTCCTCCTGTAGTCGCTCTTCGGATGCGGGGGACGGCGGCGAGGGCGTGGTTGGCTGATCGGAGGTGGCGTTTGGGAGTGTAGAAGTTGACTCGGCTGTTGAGGTAGCTCGGGCCTTGGTCATGTAGGGCTTTGTGTGCCTGGGTGAGGAGGCGGAAGGTGATTCTTTTGTTGACGGGGAGCCAGTGAAGGTCTCTCAGATGTCCGGAGATGTGGCTGGTTCGTGGGATGTCGAGGATGAGTCTGGCTGAGGCGTTCTGGATCCGCTGGAGTCTCTTCTGGAGCTTGGCGGTGGTGCCGGCGTAGAGGGCGTTGCCGTAGTCCAGTCGGCTGGTGACGAGGGCCTGGGTGACGGTCTTCCTGGTCTCGGTGGGGATCCACCAGAAGATCTTCCGTAGCATGCGTAGGATGTTGAAGCATGCCGAGGAGACGTTGTTGACTTGCCTGGTCATGGAGAGGGAGGAGTCCAGGATGAAGCCCAGGTTGCGTGCATGGTCTGTCGGTTTGGGTGCGGTGCCCAGGGCGGGAGGCCACCAGGAGTCGTCCCAGGCGGAGGGAGAGGAGCCCAGGATGAGGACCTCCGAGCACTTACACTCTGACACTGATCAGCGGTGGCAGAGTGTCCAAAGCATCTAAACCAGCCAAAACGAAATCCAGCAAAAAAATACAGGAGGTGGAGGCAAAAAGATAGGGGGAAACCACGCCAAAGATGCCAGGTCTAACATGTGTCTCCTCCAGCTGAAAGTGGGGAGAACTGCCCACCCTCTTGGGAGTTCTCTTCACTAAGGTGGAAAAATCTGGACAGACCTTCAGCGTTGGCGTGTTCTGTACCAGGGCGGTGTTCCACCGTAAAGTCCATTCCCTGTAGGGAGATGGACCACCTCAACAGTTTTGGGTTCTCACCCCTCATCTGCATTAACCATCTGAGGAGCCTGTCGTCTGTCTGAAGAAGGAAGTGAGTCCCAAACAGGTAGGGCCTCAGCTTCTTCAGAGCCCAGGCCACAGCAAAAGCTTCCCTTTCAATTGCACTCCACCTCTGTTCCCTGGGGAGTAGCCTCCTACTAATGAAAGCTACAGGCTGGTCCCAGCCCTCCTCAGTGATCTGTGAGAGTACTGCTCCCACACCATGCTCTGAAGCGTCTGTCTGCACTATGAACTCACTGGAGAAATCAGGTGCCTTGAGCACCGGTGCTGTGCACATGGTAGTCTTCAGGGTATTAAAAGCAGTCTGGCAGGCTTCGGTCCAGTTCACTTTTCTGGGCTGCTTCTTGGAAGCCAGCTCTGTCAAGGAGGCAATGATGGTGCTATATCCCTTGACAAACCGTCTGTAAAAAGGCTCTCACCTCTGTCTGGGTCTTGGGGGGGCTCCCAAGCCAGCATGGTATCAATCTTTGCCTCTAGGGGTGCCACCTAGCCACTCCCTATCTGGTGTCCCAAGTACCACAGATCCCTGCCCTATCTGTCACTTGCTGGCCTTGATAGTGAGGCCTGCCCTTTGCAGAGCCGATAACACTTCACAGAGGTGTTGCAAATGTTCCTCCCGCGTGGAGCTGAACACAGCAATGTCATCCAGGTATGCGGTGCTGAATTCCTCCAGCCTGGTCAGTACCTGGTTAACCAGTCTCTGGAAGGTGGTAGGGGCATTCTTCAACCCAAAGGGCATGACTCGGAACTGGAAGTGCCCCTCTGGCGTTGAGAATGCCGACCTCTCTTTGGCCCCATCAGTTAAGGCAATCTGCCATTACCCAGAAGTTATATCAAATGTACTGAGGTATCGGGCAGCCCCCAACCGATCCACGAGCTCATCAGCTCTGGGGATGGGGTGTGCGTCAGTCTTGTTGACAGCATTGAGCCCACGGTAGTCCACACAGAACCTTAGCTCTGGAATGGCACCAGGCGAAGCAGCTTTTGGGACTTAGACCACTGGGCTAGCCCAGGGGCTGCTGGAGGGCTCAATTACCCCTAGCGCCAACATTTTGGAAAACTCTTCCTTGATGCTGGCCCTGACCTTGTCAGCTACCCTGTAAAATTTCTGTTTCACAGGCAGACTATCTCCAGTGTCCACATCATGGAAGCACCGATTGGTGACACCTGGGGTCAGGGAGAACAGGGAGGAAAACTGACCCAACACCTGGCGACTGTCCCTGTGCTGTTCGGGCATCAGGGTGGGCGAGAGGACCACACCATCCACTGACCCGTCTTGCTCCTTAGCTGCCAGGATGTCAGGGAGAGGATCACTATCCTCTTCCCCTCCAGCATCTGTAGCCATGAGCATTGTTACTTCAGACCTCTCAAAGTGTGGTTTGAGGCTGTTCACATGCAAGACTCTCAGGGGTTGCCTGGGAGACTTCAAGTTAACCAGGTAGGTTACTTTGCTCTTGCGCTCCACCACCACATATGGCCAAGTCCACTTGTCTTGGAGTGCACAAGGCTCCACTGGCGACATCACCTATACTTTCTGCCCAGGTTGAAATTCGACCAGAGTGGTATTCTGGTCGTACCATCTTTTCATTTCTTCCTGGCTAGCTTCCAGGTTCTCCTGAGCGAGCTTCCGGAAGCGTTGTGTCTGGTTGCGGATGGCCAGCACATAGCTGAACACATCCTGGGGGTTTTCCCACGGGATTTCTCCCACCCCTCCTTCACCAGTGTGAGAGGTCCTCTAACAGCGTGGCCATACAGGAGTTCAAAGGGACTGAACCCTAAGGACTTCTGAGGCACCTCTCTGTAGGCAAACAACAGGCATGGTAACAAGACGTCCCACTTCCATCTCATGGGCTCCGCTAGGACCATATTCATACCTTTTAGGGTGCGGTTGAACCTTTCAACCAACCCATTTCCTTGAGGGTGGTAAAGAGTGGTGAACTTATAAGTTACCCCACACTCCTCCCACAGAGACTTCATGTACCTAGAGATGAGGTTGGTACCTCGGTCGGAGACCACCTCTCTGGGGAACCCCACACGGGAAAAGATCCCCATCAATGCACGGCCCACCACGGGTGCTGTGATTGTCCTGAGAGGGACTGCGTCCGGGTACTGGGTTTTTGAAAACAACAGTGGTCCCTTGCATAAGCAATATTCTAACAACAATCAATATAGACACAATGGATACTATATTAGTTATGACATGTCCAGCCGGACAGAGGTCCCAATCTTTTACTTTTTGGAAAAATCAAAGACGAAATTCCTTCAACAATTCTTCGTAGTGGGGCACAAGCCTGTACCCTCACACATACAAATTGGCATGGTGAGGAAAATCACAAACAAACAGAGCAGGGCTTTTAGGCAAAAGCTTCAGATTCCTGTGATTAGTAGTGTAACAGAAATTCAAGTCACACCATTACAAGCATATGACACATGGTATACGTTTTTAGTATATGGTGCTCAGGAAAGTCGACGGCGTTTCAATCCCACTATATAATCATGGGGATCATCATCAGGACATTAATAATGCCTAAACAGTATAAGCCTCTATAGCCTAGGAAAGAAGGGGGAGAAAAAAGGCATAGAAAGAACAGATTACTAGATCTGACAATGATTGAGAGACATAAATGCCAAGTCTGGCAAACAAGTGATAGTGAACATTTGTAATAAGTACTATTGTACCGGTGATAGTGACAAAGTTGTACCGTGCACTAGGTGCAAATAGGTGGTGATCCTGGAGAGTCATTAGTGGTAATGGCGGCGTGAAATGACCAGCCATAAGAAGAGTCAGATAAAACAATTGTCGGTGGACATAGAGCTAGTAAACTTAGAAATCACAGTGACTATGGGTGAAATTAAGTGGGCTAGAAGGCGCTGGGATGGCAAGGCAGCAGAATTTGTGCAGAACTAAAGGTCCTAAACGTGAGTTAAGGAGTAAGAATGGCGCAATGATGAGTCAAAGGCGGTGTGGCTAGAAAGGGAGTGCTCCAGCATACACCGGGCGGCAAGTTATAGCGTATTTACATGATGCGGGGAAGACTAACTAAAGTGCGAGGCAGACAAAAAAAGAGACCAAGGTCGGTAATTTTAGTTCCGAATGGGCGAACGAACACACACCCAGTGTTATAATAGTGTCGCAGGGGATCAGACATGCTGTCAAAACCAGGGCTTACCGAATATGCCCAACCTAATGAGTCAGGGCAGGGTGAAGGGGAGTTGGTTAAATAGCCCAGCAATCCTGCGGATATAAAGACAAGGAGGGTTGGTTGCGCGGAGCCCATTCAATAAAGGCAGTCCACAAGGAACAACCCGGACAAGGAAGGAGTCTTACCAGCAATCGGAAGCCTTGGGGAAACGTGTCAGTGGTGTGCTCGTCGCGTTTCGAGGAGGGGAAGTATTCCTAGAAGGCAGGCGAGTCGGGGAAGGACATATTAAAATTACGGTCCTGCCGTGTATTCATCTGAATAATTACAGCAATTCCACGTGGAGCAGGCTTACCGGGTCAGTCGGCAAGGGTTTCTTCCTGGCAATGCATTGGCGTGCCGATAAGGAAGTTACACAATATGAAATGGAGGAAGGCTCACGATTGGCTAGGGCTGGTCTCATGGGGTCATGAAAATAAACGAAGGACAACGTGGGGGCCATCTTGGAGGTGAGGTAGATTCATGCAGAGGAAAGTGTCAACTAAAGTACTAATGATAGAGCACGACAAGGGCAAAATTAAGAAAAGTTATATAAGAAAAGATAAATAAAGTATTGTACAAATATTATACATTGTGAAAGAACACATGACGCTGGCATATGGAACTGGAAATTGCATTTGCGGAAATTATATCAAATTAGTCTATTCCTCTTGTAGATTCAGCCCTGAGTTCAGGCTGTCTGTTCTCAGGATCCATTTGAGTTCCTCTTTGTTGAGCAGTTTTGTCAAGTCCCCTCCTCTTGGGGCTACTGGTTGGCATGGTCCACCTTGACCAGGATGAACCTGTTGCCTAAGTCTGTCTTGGGGTCCAGGGGCCCCACAAAGTCGATGCCCACCCGCTCAAAAGGGGTGCTCACCACAGGAGAGGGTTGGAGGTGTGCCTTGCACTTTTCTCCAGTCTTGCCACTGGCCTGACATGTTTGGCAAGATCTGCAAAAGGAACCAACATGCTTCCTCATCTGGGGGTCACAAGCCTGTTTAGGGTCTTGTCTTGCCCCAGATGTCCTGCGAGAGGCACGTCATGAGCCAGACCCATTAGGGAGTTCCTGAAGCGCGTGGGTACCACCAGCACACGGGCTGCACCGGGCTCAGCAAACTTAGGCTCGCTACATAACAAGTCATCTTCCCAGTAGATGAAGTGATATCTGGACGTTCCACCTGCTGCCTGGTCTGCAGCCTGTTGCCGCATACCAACGAGAGAAGGGCACTCTTTCTGCTCCCTGCAGAATTCCTCCCTGGAGGGCCCACCTTCTTGCTACCAATGGGTCAGATCAGGCAGGTCGCCCAGTTCGGCCTCCTGTTCCCCTGTTGGTTCCAGGGCATCCCCCTCAGGTTCTGCTCCTTCCTGGACCGTGGGAACGGCTGGGGCTGGTTTCCCGCGCCCTCTGCCTCTTCCTCGCCTGGCAGGTCTCTGGGCCACTGTTTCAGGCTCCAGTTCTGCTGAATCACCCCTACTGGATGCCATGGCACGCGTGGTCACACAGATCCACACAGGCAAGCCCAAAATCTCCAAATGAGTTCTGTGTTCTGCATCCTTCTATGGAGAACTCTCCAGGTCATTACCTAGCAGACAATCTACAGGCAAGGTATCACTGACAACAACTTCCAAGAGACCTGAGACCCCTCCCTATTCAAAGGGAACACGTGCCACTTTGCAGAGGCGCACTGAGCTATCAGCTGCAACTACCGGGCAGAGTACATTGGGGATACACTGCTCTTCAGACACCCACTGACACCTCACGGATGTCACACTGGCTCTTGTGTCTCTCAGATCCTCTATCTCCCTCCCATTGAGGATCACCTTCTGCCCGTATTTCTTAGCGTGTAGGGGGCAGTAAGGTTTCCTGGACCATCTCTTGGTCTCCTAGAGAAACAAGGGTCATAACTGCTAATTCTCCTTCCCCACTAGAAATCAAATCCCCTCCCAAAGCTACACTTGCTAACCCTGGGTCTGGAGCACCAACGGGTGCTGGAGTTTTCTTGGGGCACCTGTTGATAACATGTCCCACCTCATTGCAGTGAAAGCAGGTAGGGGGACCTCTGTTTTTCCATCTGCCCCTAGGGGGCCATGGCTGCTTGGATCTGGGGGGTTGGGACTCCTTTCCCTGGGAACTATTTTGGGGCCCTTGAGAGAACAGAAAGACAGGAAGGTGGTGGAGGGTCCAAGGGGGGAAATTTTTTATAGACCCACTAGTACCTAGTCCCCCAACTAGTCAGTAAAACACACGAAAGGTACTAAAAGTCTGAAGAGAAAAAGGAGAAAGAGATGTAAATACAAATCTCTCTCTGGAACCTAATAGTGTCCCATTTTATACCCAGACCACACAGTTGATCTAGAGAGTTAACATTGTTATACCCAAAGACATAAAAGGTAGAGAAGATACAGAGTCTGAGGAAAAGAACCCATCAGCCCACTCATAAGTGGAATCTCGTCATCTGGGTATGTTTGTGTTGGCAAATGGTGTCCTGTAGGCTCTTCCTCGGAAACAAATTTCGAGGCTGCCTAATAGAGGACCCAAAACATTACACCAACAGATGGCAGTGTATGAGCGGGAGGGGCTAGAAGTTTGCAGTGCTCAAAAGAAGAAAAGAAAGGAAAATGATCCAAGTGATTCTAAAAATACCTACAGTGATGTCATAGAAAACTTTATTGGGTCTGACCATCAAAGTGGTATGGTTAAAAAACAGTATAATGATAGCATGCAAGGAATTGCTACCCACCAGATATGTTATTCGGTCAACATGTTTCAGCCTAAAAACGGCTTTCGTCAGGACCTCTATGGTGCTACTGCAACACTTACTTTAGTGATGTGATATGTAATCTACACCCGCTTTCCAAAATGAAAATAGTGTATCTTCTCCTGTATATACAATGTGCAAAAAACAAACATAAAACAAAATGTCAACAGAACAGGATTATTAGTATACAGTTCATGTATCCTTTATCTCTGTAGTGTAACTATATTCATTGGTAGGACACTCACCCTAATTGCAGGGAGAGAGAACCTCACCTCACCTGGCCACTGCTCAGGATAGAAGGAGGCCACGCACTGGAAAACAAGTACATTTTAAAGTTAAATCCAGAGGCAATTGAAAAAAGAGAGAAAAGTTTAAAACATCTGTATTGGTGATACACATGGTAAAACAAAATGGCCAGAGTAGATTTACATTGCAGCAGGCAAAACGCCCAAATAGAAACTGACTTCACTGGCATGCGCTGTCCTGCATAGTAAAATAGAGCAGCTATCTAACCAGAATGTCAGCAACACAAGACGCCTGCTCCTGTGCTAAAAAATGGTACTTTCAACAAGCAGGATACCAACCGCATCTATCTGAGTAGACCGCAACCACTAACCTCTCCGTCGTTGCCTCGGGGTAGACACTGAGCCGAGGGGGAGGCGATGGTGAGAGGTTGTGAACGGTTTAAGTATGCATAGTGGCGGACCTGAAAGGAAGCTATCGCCACAAACGGATGTGATTGGTTTTCAGCATCCTCTGGGGGCGACCAATGGCCGCCGACCTCGCATTAAGCCAAACCATCAACACTGACGGACAAATCGGAACCTACCGCTCGGGCGGTCGATAATGTTCGACAGCGCGTCCATAGCTATCAAAATATTACGAGAAATGTTCCAAGCAGATCTCACAGAAAAATGTTAAGGGAATCATTCAGTGTGACGAAAAGGTTCTATGACGATTATGAAACCCATGATTGAACTTGTGATTTCAGAAAGAACACAGACCCAGAAAATATAGGCGGCGGACCTAAGTGGGAGCTAATCTCCGGGACGTCACTGTAGGCTCACGCATTGGTTACGGCGGAGCCAATCAGCAGCGTCCATTCGTTTCCAGACAAGTGTCCGCTTTTAGGAGGAAAACGAATGTTCTCAATCATTGGTGTAGCCCAAAAAAACTCGTATCGGGCTCAACAGAGTCTGTCTTGGTCTGTCTTTAAACAATGAAATGTTTTTACGAGTAATTTCAGAAAAAAGTAAAAGCAAACCCAAAAAGGTGTCAGCGGCGGACATTGAAGAGAAACCAAACTGAGGACGACACTGTAGGCTCCCGCACTGGTTGTGGCAGAGCCAATCAGCAGCGTTTATTAGTTTCCAAACAAGTGTCCGCTTTTAGAGGAACACGAGTGTTGTTAGTCGCTGGTGTAGCCTAAGTAACAGCCCGTATTAGCCTCAATTGTTTAACCAGAGTCTGTCTATATGCTTAAACATTAAAAATGATTATGGCAGATGCGAGTTACCAAAATTTCCAACATGACCAAATGGTTAAAGGGTAGAGCGGACTGGGGCCAACAAATCACACTGTGGTAACATAGTAAACACCTAGAATAAGTATCACGCTGATATAACAGAGCCTCTAAAGTACCCAATTGGTCTCTTAGTTGTGGGCCTCAAATAGAAATTAAAGGAGGTGTATAGTTGGCCCGCTTGGATAATTATTATTAATGTCCATAACGCCCAGTGGACTGAAACAGCATACACTTAGCCTGTATTCAGAAACCAGCTGTTGAACAGTGAAGAATATTTTCTCATCTATTCCTAATTCTCTCATTTGCTAGACAACTTTAAGAGAGAAGATGTCACACATTCAGACTAGTCAGTTGGCATTATTAATGAGAAGGTGATTTAACCTCTTGCAGATAACATGAAATCGGATGTAGTGTGGTGTATACATATAGATCTACTCAAGTATACACTCACAGCTGCATCCACGGAATGTCATCGTTCAATCCCTCCGTGTCACTGCGGAGTTTGTAAACCCATCTTTGCTCTTTCCTTAATAGAAAAAGTGAAACATCAGTAACGTGACTTGGTATATACGGTTGTTCCAGGACCAGCCACCTAAGGTCATCAGGATTGTGTCTTTTGTCAAGAAAGTGAGTAGTGAGCCGTGTTGCCTGTTTTTTGCGCCTCATGGTGCTCATGTGTTCCTGAATGCGCAATTTCACTTTTCTTGTGGTCATACCTATATACCTTAAACCACAAGGGCAGGTAATCTGGTAAATCACTCTCTCACTATTGCAATTTGTGTGGCGTTTTAGTTGCCATGGTCGGGTAGTGCCAATGTCTACTGCAAGAGTCTTGGTGGTTAATGGACACACTGAACAATTTCCGCAGGGATGATGTCCTTGCACTGGTGGTAAATTCCAGAGGGTGGGTGTTGATTCCCCCACTTCTTGTCGAGGTCTTGTGTGAACAAGAGAGTCTCTCAAGTTATTCCCTCTTTTGAATGAAAAGAGTGGAATGGGAATGTTCTCGCCCGAACTATTCAGGATGCGCCACCTCTTTCTGATCATCTTCTGAATTTTGGAAGATGATGTATTGTACGTGGTCACACATACCAGCCTGTCCAGGGGTGGTTTTTTAACTGGGGGTTCCAACAAAGCTTCACGATGGTTGTTCGCAGCGCGTTTCAAAGAAGTGCGGACTAAAGTGTTCGGATAGGCCGCATTCTCAGCTTGGTCGAGAGATCCTTTGCTTTGAGGCGGAAATCTGTTATATTCGAACAATTCCTCCGGACCCTCAGGAACTGCCCGAAAGGGAGGTTCTCACGGAGGGAGCGGGGGTGATGACTATCGAATCTCAGCAATGAGTTTCGAGCCATAGGTTTACGATAGAGAGAACTTGCCAGATGTCCGTCTTGTGGAAAAATGACAAGGTCCAAAAAAGGGAGCTCTGTCCTGCTGTATTCTAGAGTGAACCTTAGATAGGCATTCTGACCATTCAACCACTCCTGAAAAAGCAAGAGGGATGGTACATCACCGCGCCAGACGACAAGAATGTCGTCAATGTACCTCTTCCACATCATCAATTGATGATGATGTGGGTTGTTGTTACTCAGTACATGGTGCGTCTCAAAATGGTGGACATACAAATTCGCCAGGCTAGGCGCAAATTTGCTGCCCATCGATGTCCCCGATATTTGCAAATACAGGGATTCCTCAAATGCAAAGAAATTCTCGGTCATGGCAATCCGAGCCAGTTCCATGACAAAATGAATGGGTGTTGCCAAGTCAGAAGGAAAATTCTCCAGTAGTTCTTGTACAGTTTGTAATGTTTCAGTTTGAGGTATACAGGTGTACAATGATTCGACATCAAAACTCGCTAGAATGTCAGTATTGATGTCGAAGAGAACCTCAGGTAGTGTACGAAGAACGTCTTTCGTGTCCTGAAGGTATGTTGGCATTGTTTTGACAATGGGACTCAAAAAAACATCAACAAAAGAGGACAAGGGTTCGAACAAAGATCCAATGCCCGAAATGATCGGACGACCCGGCGGTGGTCTGGTCGGTTTATGAATCTTTGGAAGAATGTAGAAATAGGGAGTGATAGGACACTTGGTGACTAAAAAAGTTGCCTCTTGTGGAGTGATCCAGCCCTCTGTGCTGGCTTCTTCCACCAGATGTTTGATCTCATTGGTGAGTCTTGTGGTGGGATTTTCAGCTAAAGGGGTGTAGAACTGTGCGTTGCCTAGTTGCCTAAGACACTCAGCCCGATAGTCAGTTGTATCTTGAATGACTATGGCACCCCCCTTGTCCGCCGGTTTAATCACTATTTTCGTGTCTTTCGAGAGAGTGTCAAGGGCTAATCTGTCTCTTTTTGATATATTCTGATATTTTCCATCTTTGGAAAAATCGATCGATTTGAGATCTTGTAATACTGCTGCCTCGAAAGTGCCAACTTTGGACGGTACTTGTTGTAGTAGGGGCATGAAAGTGGATCTAACTTTCAGACCTGTACTCGTATCTTCGATCAGTGTGTCTTCTTCTTTATTTTTGAAGAAATAGTGTAACCTGATCGTTCTGAAAAAACGTTCGATTTCCCCTCGTATCAGGAAAGGTTCACCACTGTTGGTAGGGACAAAGCCCAGGCCTCTGTTCAAGACCTCCTGTTCAGTGGGGGTAATCACCCGACTACTTAGGTTAACTACCAAGTCTTCATTCTTCTGAGGTCCGGTAATCATTGACCTCGTTTGTTGTGAGTCATAGCGGGGTCCTGGTTGTCTGCCCACTGCACTTGCCCTTGGTTCTGACCTCTCCGCCTGCCTCTGTTCCAACCTGGGCCCTGTCCCAAAAAAGCCTGGTTATCAAAATACTGAGGCTGCATGGGGTAGTGAGACATAGGTGGGGGAAATTGGGGATAGCCCCACGGGGCTGGTGGCCACCATGACCCAGTTTGATACATGTTTCCACGTCCATTGTATCTCCGATTTGGTCGATTACCACGGCCTCTACCTCTAGGTTGGCTATTGTCTCCACTGTCTGAGCCAGAGGAATCAGTGTCTGACGATGTAGCATATGAAGAACCTAGAGTGTGTTTAGGTTTGTTGGAGTCGGTGGGGGTGTAATTATCACTGGTGTAAGGATACACCTTCTCATGTGAGAATTTCGCCAAATCTTTTTTGAATTTTTCTATCTTGGCAAAAAAGATTGGTTCCTTATACTCCTTATTGGCTTTGTTGGAGTCCTCTAGTTGTTTTTCAAATTTCTTAGTTGTTAAAGTGGTCTTAATTTGCCCTTCTAGGATTTGAATCTCAACTAGGATGGCATCTGCAATTCTTTTGGCTGTGGTGATGATCAAGATCAGCCAATCTCTTGTACAGCGCCAGGCTATTAAGGACCAGTCTTTAACAAAGGCCTTGTCAGTTAGAAAAAGCCTGGGCGCATTGGTTACTATAAGGCCTGTGGGTGAACATTTCCCATGTAAATATTCCGCCATTATTTGTCCGTGTATGATGGTGCGTGAATGACTCTTTTTAAGATTTAATACTGTTTCCCAGTCTCCCACATTGCCCTTGAGAGAACTCCTTTTGGTTACCCTTCCCCCCCCTATTCTTCTGCTGGGGACCCTGCCCACCTTTGGCTGTGGTACCCACAATTCCTCTGTGGACCCTTGTACTGGTCCAGCGGTCCGCCTCCTTAGCAAGCTCAATGGGGGCTGTCAGCTTGCTGTCTAAAAGATGCTGGCACAGCTCTGGAACAATAAGACTACTCAAGTGCTCCCAACTAATTAAATGCAAAAACCCCTTATAATCAGTTACTTTGCTGCCCTTCATCCAACCTTCCAGTGCACGTGAGTAAAAATTCACACATTCCATCCAAGTCTCAGACTCTCTCTTCTTGGAGTTTCTAAACTGCAGTCTATACTGCTCTGGAGTAAGGCCATACCTGAGACATAAGGCCTCCTTCATATTGGGGTAGGTCATGGCACCTGCCATCTCTAAGGCTCTAGAGCACTCCTCCCAGAAGCCTCAAAATGTTTCCACAGGCCCGTACCCCAAAGTTGTTCAGGCACACCATTCATTCTCAATGCAATTTCATAAGATGTAAACCAGGCATAAATATCCTCACTCCTATTGTAATTCTGTACCAAATCCTTGGGAATATATACTTTACCACCTGGACTGGCTGTGCGCTGCCACCATTTGAACTGGAATCCACCTGCTTGGCCTTGATCTCCAGTTCCCTCAGGCTCAACTCATGAGCCAAAAGCAATTTCCTTTCTTCTAGGGCACGAGCAATCTTGCTCTCTTCTGCCTCTTTCTCCATTTTCATTTTCAAAAGCTCCAACTCATGATTCCTCACTCTTTGATTCTCCTCTAACTCTCCTGGAGTGAAACCCCTATTGGAACGGTTGCTGCCAGGCCTTGAGCCTGGTCTGCTCACAGGTAGATCTTGGGGTTGAAAACCATTGCTTCCACTTGCATCATTTCCTTCTTGTGCCTCCCAGTGGGCCTTCAAGATTCTCTGCAGCTCCTCCTTCCGGTTGCCGCTCTTGGTGGGGCAATCAAACCTTTTGCAGAATTGTCTGAGCTGCTCAACTTTGTAGGAATACAAATCCTCAATGCAAAACTCCAATTCTGCCTGCACACTTGGTGCCTTCCCATTCAGAGACATGATGCTTTGAAGAATTACTCAAAAATAGAATCAAAAAACAAAATGTAGTATGCAGTGGCGTAGTGGTCTGCACTCACTAGTGATGTACACCAATCACTGTGGGTCTAATACAAATACAAGTTCAAATCCCACCGCTGACCAACAATGGTAGAACTGGGGGTCTCTAGTTGGCAGAGGTAGGTACCACTGTCCAAATAGGGATCCTTGCTTCTAGTCAGGGTAAGGAAGAACTACTCTTTAGATAAACCCTGTTCACCCCCTTGGTAGCTTGGCACGAGCAGACAGGCTTATCAAAGGCAATGTGCTAAGTATTTGTACCAACACTCACAGTAACACAGTGAAAACACCACAAATGGACTCCACAACAGTTTAGAAAAATAGAAGTATTTAATCTAAATTAAACAAGACCAAAACAACAAAAATCCAACATACCCAGTTCAATATATGGTTTTTAAAGAGTTCTAAGTGGTTGCGTCAAAATAATCTACAGTTGCGTTACCTTTTAGCCAACAGTACCTTTAGTTGCGACAAAAGTTCCAAGTGAAAGCTGTAGCAGTGAAAAGCAAGCGATGCGTCACTCCTGAGACCCTGGGGAGGCGATGCGACAACCCCAATGGACGTAGCGGGCGGGTTGCGGTGACTCCGGTCTGTATGGGGAGGGATGCGATACCTTGCGTGGATTCCGGTGCACAGGTTTCGGTGGAAGCGGCTCACAAAAGGTATGATGCGACGATCAGCGTCTATCTTCTCCTCTCGCGCCCCCTTGATGCGATGGCTCTGCGATGACTCTCGCAGCGACGTGATGCGGTCCGCAAGCAAGCAGTGCGACGATCTCACCCAGTGACGACAGGCTCTGTGACTCTACTCGCAGCGATGGTAATCTTCCCGCACCGGACTGGTGCGTCCCGCAAGCGAAGGATGCGATGATTCTGGCAGCAGCAACAGGCGCTGCGCCGATCTCGACCTTTGCAGCGGCGGGAATTTCCTCTCACTGACGGGGATGCGCTCTGCAAGTGAGTGATGTGTGAAAAATTGCAGAAAGTCTTTACAATCTTGGTTTCCAGCTTCCCAACACAGGTACAACTTCCATAGGCACCACAACTGGTCCAAACACTCTAGGAAGGACAGAACTCTCTCAGTAGAGTTCAGGGAAGCTGGGGGTGAAGTCCTTTTGTTCCTGGGTCTTCTTAACAGGGAGCCAGCTCTTCTTCAGGCCCTTGGAGATTCCTTCAAGCAAGGGGACACTGCACAAAGCAAAGTCCTTCCCCTCTCCTTGGCATCAAAGCAACTGCAGGGCAGTCAATCAAAGCACCAGCAGGACAGTCTTCCTTCTTCAGTCTTCCAGCTTTCTCCTTGGCAGAGGTTCCTTCTTGATTCCAGGATAATCTAATTTTCTGTAGTCAGGGGTACTGTACTTTTACCCCTAAAAGTCTTTGTTCCCTTTGTGCAGGAGGGCTCTGAGCCCGGTCTGAACCAGTTCTGGGTGTTCCTTGAGCACTTTGTTTTCCTGGCTTCTCCTTTCCTTTCAGAGTGAGGGGCAGGGTCGTCAGCCGCCCAGCAGGAGGTGGAGCCAGCATTGTGGAAGGCAGGCACAGCCCTATTCAGGCCCAGGTGCTATCTCCTCCCACCACTCAAGTAGCAAATGCAGTCATTCAGCCTAGAGCTGACTCAGCCAGCCTCCTGGGGAATCCCCAGCCTCTGTCACTCTCAAACCAGACAATCAATTCACAAACAGGCCAAGGCACACAGAAAGGTCAGACAAGAGAACAACAACTTTCTAAAAGTGCTATTCTCAAACACAGGAGTTAAAAATCACCTTTCCTAAAAGATGTGTTATTAAATTCTGAGTTCAGGGATACCAGACTTTTATGTCCTATCTTTCTCTTATGGGAAGATATGCTGGTAGCCACTGTAGCCAGCATCCCCCATGATAGCCTATGGCGGAAGATAGCCTTGCAGCAGTAAAAAAAACGAAAATGGCTGTAATTCACTACCAGAGCATGTCACCTGCACAAGTACATGCTCTACCTTTCACATACACTGCACCCTGCCCAAGGGGGTACCTTGGGCCTTCCATAGGGGTGACCAATGTGCACAGAAAGGGAAGGGTTAGGCCTGGTCAGTGGGGACACTGGCCAGGAGGACATGGCAGTTCGCAGAATACACACAGCCACTGCGGTGGCAGGCCTGAGACACCATTTTAGGGCTACTCATGTGGGTGGCACAATCAATGCTGCAGGCCCACTAGTAGCATAGTAGCATTTGTCATCACCAGCCCTGGCACACCCAGTGCACTTTACTAGGGACTTCTTGGTGATACAAATATGCCAATCATGTATATCCAATCATAATAACAATTTACACAGGGAGCACTTACACTCTGACACTGATCAGCGGTGGCAGAGTGTCCAAAGCAACTAAACCAGCAAAAACGAAATCCAGCACAGCATCGAAAATACAGGAGGTAGAGGCAAAAAGATAGGGGGAAACCACACCAAAGATGCCAGGTCTAACAGCCATGTAGCAGGATGTTACCACCATCTAGATAAGAGAGTCCAAGGGCATTAACAGCTGTCCTGAAGGCTCTTTTTGGAAGAAACGCTTTCACTTTCTTTAAAAGAGAGAGCTGGTACCAGGCCATCTTCGTTTTTTTGGTAATGTGTTCCATGAGGGTGAAGTTGGTGTCCAGAGTGATTCCAAATGACTTT
This sequence comes from Lissotriton helveticus, assembly GCF_964261635.1. Taxonomy (NCBI): domain Eukaryota; kingdom Metazoa; phylum Chordata; class Amphibia; order Caudata; family Salamandridae; genus Lissotriton; species Lissotriton helveticus. Next base: position 2,061,217,279 of record NC_136059.1, on the reverse strand, counting down.
GCTTTCAGTGAAAGTTGAGTATGTTGTGTTGTGCTATACAACAGAAGGCATCTTGATGCTTAGTACATCGGATAGGCATTAGGGGAATGAAAAATTCTATTTAGAATAAGGAAGGATGTTGTTTTTTACCCTGAAAATCAAATAAAGAGACATGGAGCTAACAGAGGGAATGATTTGCCACAAAAGGAATCTTTTTTTTAACAGGAGGTGTTGGATCTGGCCTCCTTGGCATCGTTTCGCCCTAACATTTCGCTTTCAGACCTCTTGTTTTTGCTGACAGTTTTTGCTGGTCTTAGGACTGTGTGCACTTTCCCACTGCTAACATGTGCTAAAGTGCTTGTGCTCTTTCCTTAAAATATGTTAGATTGCCTTATACCCAACGGGAATGTTTTATTTACTTGTAAGTCCCTTATAAAGTGATACTACATGTGCCAAGGGCCTGTAAATTAAATGCTGCAGTGGGCCCGCAGCACTGATTGTGCCACCCATGTAAGTAGCACTTTAAACATGTCTCAGGCCTGCCATTGCAGCCTGTGTATGTGCAGTGTTAAACTACCATGTCGACATGGAAAAGTAAACCCTTTGCCAGCCCAAACTTTCCTTTTTATGCCCAAAATGAACATCACCCCCTAGGGTAGGCTCTGAACAGCCCAGAGGGCAGGGCATTTGAAAAGCAGTACATGTAGTTTAAAATTTTACATGTGCTAGCAGTGAAAAACTCTTACATTTGTTTTTCAATATTGCAAGGCCTTTCTCTCCCATAGGATAACATTTGAGTTACCTTATTGCATGTTATAAGTGTCATTACCAAAGGAGACTCAGTAACTAGTTCAAAGTTTGTGTCTCTGGAATCACAATTTAAAATTCTTACTTATGGTAAAGTTGCAATTCTGGACATGCTACTTTTAGAAAAGTTGTACAAACTATACAGGGCTGGGCCCATAGTCAGTAAGGATGTGCCACTCAAAATTCTAATTACACCAGAATTGCCAGTACTGACACTAATCCACAAACTTACATTCATGATCACACAACTGAATCACTGTGATCATCAATAACACAATCAAGAACAATTTCACATGTTTTACATATACATAGTCAGAAAAATCCTAAAAGTGCATAGTCAATACAATCAATGTAAAACTGAAACTTCAACAAATATGTACAAAATAAAACAATAAAACACTCAAAAAAGTGTTGTGCCCAGGTTCTGACTTTTTTTGTTGCCCTTTAGGACTTTGATATATGCTTATCTTGTATCACCGTTCATAGCTCCTGACTAAATGGGTTGTAACCAAACAGTGCCTATACAGGACTCAAGAGAATTTACTGCTCCTATAGTGTTAAACAAACTAGCATCTCTGAGCTCCAGCGTCTAAAGGGCATCAAAAAAGTCAAAACCTGGGCACAATTTTTGATCACAAATGTAAGTGAGTTTGAGAATGTGTGCCAGTACTGGCAATTCTGGTGTCTTTAGACTTTTAGAAAGTTGGAATTTTCTTGCCATAGCCAATTAGTGCCTGCAGCCTGTCTCTGGTTTACATGATTGGGTTTGGGTGAAAACTGGGTTTTGTGTATTCCTCCTAGACAGCCACACAGAATGGGGATTTAGGTGTGACTGAATGGGCCATCCCTAGCAGGATTGGAGGGAGGAGCTGGGCCCAGCCGGTATTACACTTGAATAGGCTATGTCCTGTCTCCACACAAAGGGCTGCATACCCCCTGTAGTTAGTCTGGAGTCAGGGCCAGGAAGGCAAGGCGCCTGTACACTTCTAGGGCATAACTCTAGAAGCCTCTCCCAACTTTGAAGGCACAACTGTGTATAAATATGGGACCTCAGAAACCAACTCTTCAGTACACTTCTGGACCTGAGAATATTCTGCCAGGAAGAAGGCTGATGTGCTGCTGAAAGAACTGCCATTCTTCTGGACTGCTGCTCTGAGGGAACTGCTCCCCTGATGTGCTGACCTACTGCCCTCCTGCCTGGGTGAAAAGGACTGGACCTACATCTCTTGAACCCAGACCCAGAGTGACTTCAAGGGCTAGTTGGCTGGCCTCCTGACCTGAAACCTCAGTTACATAACAGGTTTCAAACAACCTTGCCCTGCACATAGGGGTAAAAATTACTATTCGAACTCCAGATAGTGCAACAGTAGGGAAAGTGTTGGATAGCAGAGGGTTCAAATTAACATGCTTATCAAATAAATAATGTGTTTAATTAAATAACAAATTAATAATTAATTCACAATAAAATAATTATGAATACCAATAAATTAAAATGAATAAGTACTTTCATAACATAAAATTACTTCCCACCCTATAAACCCACAACCCACTCCTAAAATACATAAACATTTAATATTAAAAACTATTATTCAATTGATAAGGAGCGCTTTCAGCCTCTGTAGAGCCAATGGAGCAACCATGAGGAGAACTGATGCATTTCCACTGTTGCTGTGTGGATTGTACCCATTGCAAACATCTGCATTGCCTCTGCATCCCACAACATTGTCGGAACTGCCGCTGAATGAAGCATCCTTTGTGCAGGCACTTCACATCGCTCGTCAATTATGCCACACTCCGCATCGTAGCCTCGCAGCTCTTCAGAACCAATGCATCACCCCACTGAGTGCTGCATCCTAGATGCCAGACTTCACATGGCAAGCCCCTTCAACGGGATCCTCGATGATGAGGCAGAACCTCACATCGCAGCCTCACCATATCTAGGGATCGGCACATCGCTTCCACTGCACAAAGCTTCTTTGATGTGGACCTAACTGGGTCTCTGTAGCCAGCCCGCGCTCCACCGGGCTCCAACTAGTTAGGCCTCAACTTGTGACTTTGTCCCGGTTCAACGTGACCAGATATCCACAGTTGGTATTTTTTTATGCTATTTCTACTAACATCTTTAAAATTGCATTCTTTCGGTTCTAGCGATTGGATTTTTGTCATTTTGGTCTTCTTTTATTTATTCAAGAAAGTTCTATACTTCTAACTGGGATCCTTTCTGTGTGGTGTTTTTACTTTATTATTGTGTGACGTCTTGCACAAATACTTTATACATTGCCCCATAGCTTAGTCTGACTGCTCTGTGTCAAGCTACTAGGGGGTTGAGCACAGGTTAACTTGAGGTTTGCTTGTGCCTTACCATGACAAGGATCGTGGTTGCTGCTTGACCAGGATTCACTCTCCAGTTAACCAACAACCCAATTTCTCACAGGGGGCAACCAGAAGTTTCACTGTGGTAGACTGTAATGTACACAATGGTAGATACTAAATGAATTTGAATCTGAGAAACCAAGGAACGTTTGTACACAAACCTTTATGAGGAAGACACACACATTCTGATTTATATACTACTGAAAAGCATCCACCGTTGCAATGGCAATGGAGTATTCTTATAGCCAGTGCACAGGCATAATATTGAGTTTTTTTTATCGACCTACAGAAATATCGAGTTGTAAATATCGAAGGGACAGAATATTGACATCAAAAATATCGGTGAGCAGAATATCGACCTGAAGGTAGGAAATACCGTTTTTGTTAATATGGAAGTTAGTAATATCGTTTGCAAAAATATCATTGTTAATATTATCAAGGTTTATATTAGTGTTATGTATTTTAATATATATTTTATATGTATGTGCTCCACATTTTTTGTTATGTTTAGTATTTGTTTTAAATACATTTTTAGAAGTTAGTAATTTTTCAAAAGTAAAATTTGCGTTTTAGTACCGTAGCGGGTTGTGGGTTTATTGGGGAATATGGTGGGAAGTAACTTAATTATAGTAAATTAAATAATAATCTTAAAAAATTATTAAATATTTTTAATTAAATGTTGTGTTTTAGTTTTGTTGCGTATTGTGGGTTTATAGGGGAATGGAGTGGGAAGTTATTTAATTATAATAAAGTAATTATAATTTTTTTTTGCTATTGATAATTCATTTATTGTTAATTAATAGTTAATTGGTAATTATTTTTTATTAATTGATTAATTGATAATTATATTAATTGTGTGAATTTAGTTTGGGTGCGGGTTGTGGGTTTATAGGGGAATAGGGTGAGAAGTAATTTAATTATAATAAATTAATTATTCATTTTTATTTATTGGTATTGATAATTAATTTATTGTTAATTAATAGTTAATTTTTTTTGTAATTGATTAATTGATAATCATATTAATTGTGTTAATTTAGTTTAGGAGGGGGTTGTGGGTTTATAAGGGAAAAGGATGGAAAGTAATTTTTTATAATGAATACAATATTAATTTGTATTTATTGACATTCATAATTAATTTATTGTTAATGAATTAATAATTGGTAATTAATGATTATCAATTGAATAATTTTTTATTATATTAAATGTTGTATTTGTTACCCTACTGTTGCACCCACTGGAGTGGGAATAGTCATTTTTACCTCTACGCTATCCAATGCTTTCCCTACTGTTGCACTCGTTGGAGTTGGAATAGTAATTTTAACCCCTACGCTATCCAACACTTTCCCTACTGTTGCACTCTCTGGAGTGGGAATAGTAATTTTAACCCTTTCGCTATCTAACACTTTCCCTACTGTTGCTCTCTCTGTAGTGGGAATAGTAATTTTTACCCTTATGCTATCTAACACTTTTCCTACTGTGGCACTCACTGGAGTGGGAATAGTAATTTGTACCCCTTCTCTAACGAACACTTTCCCTACTGTTACACTCCCTGGAGTGGGAATAGTAATTTTTACCCCTACGCTATCCAACATGTTCCCTACTGTTGCACTCTCTGGAGTGGGAATAGTAATTTAGACCCCTTTGCAATCCAACACTTTCCCTACTGTTGCACTCTCTGGAGTTACAATAGTAATTTTAACCCCTATGCTAGCCAACACTTTCCCTACTGATGCACTCTCTGGAGTGGGAATAGTAATTTTAACCCTTTCGCTATCTAACACTTTCCCTACTGTTGCACTCTCTGGAGTGGGAATAGTAATTTTTACCCTTATGCTATCCAACACTTTCCCTACTGTTGCACTCTCTGGAGTGAGAATAGTAATTTTGACCCCTTCGCTATCCAATACTTTTCCTACTGTTGCACACACTGGAGTGGGAATAGTAATGTTTACCCCTTCTCTAGTCAACACTTTCCCTACTGTTACACTCTCTGGAGTGGGAATAGTAATTTGTTTCCCTCTTCACTATCCAACATGTTCCCTACTGTTGCATTCTCTGTAGTGGGAATAGTAATATTTACCCCTAAGCTATCCAACCCTTTCCCTACTGTTGCACTTACTGGAGAGAGAATAGTAATTTTTACCCCAACGCTTTCCAACACTTTCCCTACTGTTGCACTCTCTGGAGTTGGAATAGTAATTTTATTCCCTCCGCTATCCAATATTTCCTCTACTTTTGTAATTAATGTTGTGTATAAATTATTAACAATATTTTAAAAATATTGTAATTTTTTTATTTGTTATATATAATTGTATTTATATTATTGTTGTATGTGTATATATGTATTTAGAGTTTATAAAATATTTTTTAACAACTTATAAGTTATTAAAATAATTATTTATGAATATTACTAAGTAAGTATATATTACATATGTATAGGTTTAGTTTATTTTTACATTATATGTATTAGTTATCATTTTTAAACATTTACAAATATTTTTAACTATGTTTCTTTTAAATATGTGTATTATTTACTTTATTGTACATTATGTTTTAACATTAAAAAATGATATTTTTAACAACAATATTTTTACAACAATATTTTTTTCTCGATATTTTTTTACTTACCATGATGTAGATAGGATGTCGATATTCTTGACTTCGATATTTTTGTCACAATATTTTTGTACCTCGATATTTTGTCAGTGATTCCTTGCCGCCAAAATAATGCCCACAAATTAAGTGGGCGTGGACCATAGTTTTGCAATAATGGAGGTTACTCTGCCTCAGCAATAGCCAAACTTTTCCAATGGCCCAACAGAGTAAGGCTGTCAGAGAAGTGGCTATATATCCACCCGCTCAAGTTAGATATTCAGACATATATCAGTATTTACTGCCCATCACCATCAGGAAAACCTTAACAGCAGTTCCTGTGGATGGTAGAAATGTTCATCGGGCTGATGGGCATTTCTATGTTTGGCCAGCGGTTACTCCGTCAGGGCAATGGAGTACGTTACTAATGGAGTACAATCATTTGCCAAATATTAAATCATCACCTAAGTCTTAAATTAGATACATTTTTTGGTTGGGCAACACATGTATTCTAGTTAGAATGGGCTTAATGTCAGAGTTGGATTGAGGAGTTACTCACCTGTTTTTGCTGTTGAAACATTCTTCTTAAATTTGGGATAGTGGGCATACTACTGGCAATGTGAATGGGTATGTGCTGGGCTACCTCCCTCAAAATTGAGCAACAGGGTTTATTGGAAGGGGCTGCTAAAGTCTTTATTTGTTGTATGATTTCCCTAACTTCAATCCTTTGCAGATTAGATGAATTTATTTATTGCACAATTACTTAAAATCATTACAAAAATAGCACTTCATGTTTAAAAAAAAAACTCACGTTAAAATGTTTCGATGCACATTAATAATACATTAATAAATCCAATAAAAAGGTGAATATCACAGTGTATTAAGGTGTATTAAAATCAAATATTTTCATCAAACGTCTATAAGGGGCCTGATGTATTTACCCCCTTACTTGTTCAGCGTGCTAAAAGTGGGACAGTGCATCAGGTTTCTCTTCAGTGGCTGATTGTTCATTATACGCTAAGAGGGGTTCTGCTCTGAACTTATTCTGTTGCAAGTGTCAGTTAGACGGTTGAGCTATTACAGTCTTCATAAATTTCACAAAGCGAGGGGCCAGTTGTAAGGATTCGTCTCTCAAGCATGCCTCTAAAGCTTCCTGGCTGGTCCAAAGATTCAAGATGTGTCAAATTGGTTGAAGCCAAAATTTCCTTAGTGGGGCCAACACCTCACCGATACATAGCACATGGATCAATTATTCCTCTGCATTCGCCCACAGGCGGCATCACCAGTCATTTGCCTCCTGGTTCCTCCATGCCAATAGGGCTTCAGCGGGACTAGCCCAAAATGCAGGCCCATTAACAGGCGTTTCATTGTAAGGGTAAGGGGCAGGGAAAGGTAGGATGGAAGATACCCTAGCTCGTAAAGCGTTGAGGCCAGACTGCCATGACTGAGGTTTTTCTCTGTTTGTGTGCCCAAGCCTGCCAATATTGACCTAGCTTGTTTCGTCACTAGCTTAGCCACCACATAAGCAGGAAGCCCACTTTACCATACTGGTTGTGCTTTTAAGGACTCCAGAGCTTGCTTTAAAAACTTGTGGCAGTTTGTTGCCGGTCTGCTTATTAGCTCCCAGATGGAATTTCGTAGCGAGTACTCCTGGGCCTGCTTTGCTTTCAGACAATAAGCTGCGTACCTGGGGCCTCATTTATGAGGCCTTGCGTCAGTTTTGCGGTGCTGATGCGTCACTTTTTGTGACGCATCGGCGGCGTAAAACATGCGCCTTGTTGCGCCATATTTAAAAAGTGATGCATCTAGGTAGATGCGTCACTTTTTAAACCCCTGCGCCACATTATACCTGCATCAGGTATAATGTATGCAAAGGGGGCGTTCACACGCAAAAAGCCTCGTAATAGTGACGCAGTGAAATCTATGTGATTTCTCTGCGTCACTTTTAGGACGCTGTGGCGTCAAAATCTTGCGCCTGCCTCACAGCAGGCGTAAGACTGACGCAAGCCCTTTCACATGGGGCTTTCCCCATGTGAAAGGACGCATTGCTGGAGTTGCGTCACTTTTGTGACACACCCCAGCAATGCGTTACTTTTGCGCTTCCAGAAACATCAGAAATACTGACGTATCTGTAACTCCTTGCGACATGATGCGTCATATTATAAATATGACGCATCAATCATGTCGCAGGGAGAGCGCAGTGAAAAGTGACGCATCGCTGTTTTCACGCAGCGATGCGTCACTTTTCATAAATAAGGCCCCTGGCTTTTAACCCCTTCGGGGCTAATGACGAGCGCTTACCTGTCGTGCGCTGATGACAAGGCCAGCTCGTCATCAGCCCCACCCTCTGGGGAAGCGCTGGCGCTCCCCCCGAGGGTCTCTGATCGTTGTTGTTTTGCTGGGCGCGCCAGCGGAAGAGCTTCCGCTGCCGCCCCCGCCGCCACCCCCCCATGGGAATCCCTGATGACGTCAGCGCGCACAGCGCGCGCTGACATCATCAGGGATTCCCAGCGCTCGGGAAGCCATTTGCTTCCTGAGCGCCGGACAAACAGGTAGGTTTCTCGAGGCTGGCGGGGGTTTGGGGGCAGCGAAGAGGCATCAGGGGAGAGGAAAGAGATTTTCCTCTCCCCTGATGTCTCTTTGCAGGGCATTTCTGCCCCACGATCGCGCACAGCGTCGCGATCGTGCGGCGGAAATGCCCCACTAGACACCAGGGATTTAATTTCAGATTATAGGAAGCGACCCCTTGGGCAAGGGTCGCTTCCAGGCGGCCTCTGATAATGCTTTTGTTTTTCGGCCCATTTTTTCGGTCGTTTTGCCCCCGGGGGGGGGGGGGGGCAGAAATTCCCCACTAGCACCAGGGTTGATTTTTGGAGCCAAGATTGCGGCCATATTTTTTGTTTACGTTTTTCTGTCCCCCCTGGGGACAAATCGGCCAGTTTTTTTTGCCGTTTTGCCCCCAGGGGGGACAGAAAATGCCCACTAGCACCAGGGATTTTGTTTTTAGCTGTTAGGAAGCGACTTCTTGGGCAAGGGTCGCTTCCAGGTGGCCTCATATTTAACTTTTTGTTTTTCTGCCCCCCCTGGGGGCAAATTGGCCTGTTTTTCGGCCGTTTTGCCCCCAGGGGGGGCAGAAATGTCCCACTAGCACCAGGGATTTTTGTTGGGGCAATGTGTTTGTTTTGGGAAGCGACCCCTTGTGTAAGGGTCGCTTCCAGGTGGCCATGATTGTGTTTTTGTTTTTCTGTCCACCCTGGGGGCAAATCGGCCCGTTTTTTTTGCCGTTTTCCCCCAGGGTGGGGCAGAAAATGCCCACTAGCACCAGGGAATTTCAATGTAGTTTTTAGGTGACCCCTTGGGCAAGGAGTAGTGCTTGGCTGGCGGTGTGTGTGAAGTGGTGCTTGGCTGGTGGTGTGCGTGGAGTGGTACTTGGTTGTCTGTGCACGGAGTGGTGTTTGGCTGGTGGTGTGTGTGGAGTGGTGTTTGGCTGGCGGTGTGTGTGGAGTGGTACTTGGCTGGATGGTGTGCGTGGAGCGGTGTTTGGCTGGTGGTGAGTGGCGCTTGGCTTGCGGTGTGCGTGGAGTGGTGCTTGGCTGGCGGTGTGTGTGGAGTGGTACTTGGCTGGCGGTGTGCGCTGAGTGGTGTTTGGCTGGCGGTGTGCATGGAGGGGTACTTGGCTATCTATGCACGGAGTGGTGCTTGGCTGGCGGTGTGTGTGGAGTGGTGCTTGGCTGGTGGTGTGTGTGGAGTGGTCATTTGCTGTCTGTGCACAGAGTGCTGCTTGGCTGGCGGTGTGTGTGGAGTGTCGCTTGGCTGGTGGTGTGCGTGGAGTGCTACTTTGCTGTCTGTGCACGGAGTGGTGCTTGGCTGGCGGTGTGCGTGGAGTGGCGCTTGGCTGGTGGTGTGCGTGGAGTGGTACTTGGCTGTCTGTGCACGGAGTGGTGCTTGGCTGGCGGTGTGTGTGGAGTGGCGCTTGGCTGGATGGTGTGCGTGGAGTGGTACTTGGATGTTGGTGTGCGCTGAGTGGTGTTTGGCTGGCGGTGTGCATGGTCTGGTGCTTGGATGGTGGTGTGGGTGGACTGGCACTCGGCTGGCGGTGTGTGAGTAGTTACTTTCTGTTGGTCACTACACACACTGCTAGTTGAGTGACACTCTACGCAGTCCATCATTTTCTGTAGTTGCTGTGTCAGATATGTGGGCGTGTGAAAGTGATGGGCCCTTAAATGGCGGTGTGAATGTTTTGTATGTGTCACACGTACAAAAGGTGTATGAATGTCCTTACTGCCCCTGTGTGATGGGGGTACTGGTAGGAGCAAAAGACTGACTGGCACCAAAGGGGTCAGGCATTTAAAAAAATTCAAAAAATTATCCAGTGTCTTGATGGCCCATCTGGCCGAATTTAAATTTGGGGGGCACATTTGTGTGTTGTTGTTTTAATTGTTATATTGTTTGTGAAATGTGGTAGTAATTTTTTTTTCTTCTCTCTTTTTGTCTTGTTCCAGGCTTTTGCTGTTTGGATTGTTGTAGGTTGCGTGTCTGTTTGCAGCTTGTGTAGTTGCTTGTGCTTGGTAAGTGAATGTATTTTGTACTACTTTCCCTTGACGTTTGTCTTTTTGAAAAAGGTTGTACTTCTAGCAGTTTGTGTGGCTCTGTGTTTTTTTTGTTTTTTTTCAGCATTAATGTTTGATGTGCACTTTGTTTTCTAATCTGTCATTTCTTTTTTTCTTTCTAGTGGGATATCATTTCTTTTTGCTGTGTCTCAACAGAGTAGATGCTGGTGAGTGTAGCTATATTTGGTAAGAGTGAAATTGTTTTGGATTGTATTTATCTTTTTGTGAAAGCCTTACCTTGTTTACTTCTTACTTTGCACAGTGTTGGTTGTTGTTCACTTGTATGTGCAGTCTTCTTGCTTTGTAAGGATAATGGCTAGTCGCAGGATTACTGCTCAGCAGGTTCTTGGTTTGCTTTTTGAGTCTTCCTCTGACCATGGTTCAGAGAGTGAGTCCGATTCGGACTCCCAGGTAGGGGCAGAAGATTCAGGCAGTGAGTTTTCTCTTCGCATGGAATCTTCATCATCGGATGATGATGATTCTTCTAGTGCTGATGAAGGGCCTATGTTAGAGGAGGACATTGAGGTGCCGGTAGTGGGCCAAGAGGCACCTGTGCTGCTGCCTAGGGCTGCAAGGTTTCCTTTCTTTTTACGTCGGCAAGAGGCATGTGGGCTGGAGCCTGCGCCCAAAAGGCTTCACATTGCTGTGGTGCGCAAAGAGGCATCTGGTGCTTTTTGTCTTCCTGCTGGTGTAGTGCAGCAAGAGGCATCTGGGGCTGTTAGGCTTCCCATTGGTGTAGAGCGGCAAGAGGCATCTGGGCCTGCTTGGTTTCCCGGTGGTGTAGTGCAGCAAGAAGCATCTCAGGCTGCTGGGCTTCCCATTGGTGTAGCGAGGAAGAGCCCTCTGGGGATGCTATGTCTTCTGTTGGTGTTGTGCAGCCAGAAGTATCTGTGGCTGTTAGGCTTCCCATTGGTGTAGAGCGGCAAGAGGCATCTGGGCCTGCTTGATTTCCCGGTGGTGTAGTGCAGCAAGAAGCATATCAGGCTGCTGGGCTTCCCGTTGGTGTAGTGCAGGAAGAGCCCTCTGGGGGTGCTATGTCTTCTGTTGGTGTTGTGCAGCCAGAAGTTTCTGTGGCTGTTAGGCTTCCCGTTGGTGAACAGCAGCAAGAGGCTTCTGGGCTGCAGGCTGGGGTGGCTGCTCCCCCCCCCCCCCGTTGATAGGGATGGCCTCTGGGTTCCCCCTGGCTTGGTGCAGCCGGCATTGCCAGAGTTCACTGGTGTTCCTGGGTGTAGAGTGAATACTGAGAATTTTCTGCCAATACATTTTTTTCAGTTGTTTTTTGACGATGTGTTTTTGCAAGAGATTGTTGAGCAAACCAATTTGTATGCAGAACAATTTTTGAGGGCCAACAGTGCCAGCCTTAAGCCCTATTCTAGAGCAATCAGGTGGACTCCCACAAATGTTGAAGAGATGAAGAAGTTTTTGGGATTAACTTTGGTCCACTAGTCCCTTGATGGCAACAGCTATATTTCCAGCAGTCATAAGTCGTGATCAGTATATGCTTCTTCTTCGGATGATGCATTTTGTTGATAATAGTTTAGCGTTGTCACGCGATCACCCTGATTGTGACCGTTTGTTTAAAATTCGGCCTGTCCTTGATCACTTTGTTGATCGTTTTTCTGAGGTCTTTGTCCCTGGTAAAGAAATTGCAGTGGATGAGTCTTTGGTGTTGTTCAAGGGCCGCTTGGTTTTTAGGCAATACATTCCTAGTAAGAGGGCACGCTATGGAATCAAACTGTATATGCTGTGTGACAGTGAGACTGGATATGTCTACAATTTCAGGGTGTACACTGGTAAGGAGTACAGCATTAACCCTCCTGGTTGTCCTTCTACTTTTGGAGTGACTGAGAAAATTGTGTGGGAACTAGGTAGAGGATTATTTAACAAAGGCCATCATTTATATGTAGATAACTTCTACACTGGTGCGCGGTTGTTCAAGGAGTTGGCCAAAGTGGGCACTGTTGCGTGTGGCACAATGCGCAGTAACCGTAAAGGTTTCCCAAAGGAACTTGTTTGCAAAAGGCTTGTGCGGGGACAGTCTACGGCATTGCGATGTGGGGAGCTTCTAGCTGTGAAGTTTTCAGACAAGAGAGATGTGTACATGCTGACTACTATCCACGATGAAAGTACAGAACCTGTGCCTGTTTGGGGTCAGGGTGCTGAAGTGCGTAAACCTGTGTGCATTTTAGCTTACAATAAGTTCATGGGTGGTGTTGACAGAGTAGATCAGAGGTTGGAACCTCATGCTGCTCTTCAAAAGGCTTACGTTTGGTACAAGAAGTTGGCTATCCATCTGTTCCACTTGGCATCCTTTAATGCTTTTGTTGTGTACCAGAAGTCTTGTCCTGAGAAGAAGATGCCTTTTGTTAAGTTTCAGGAGTCTATAATAGGCAGCCTTGTACTTGTGGAGCAGGCAAGTGTTCCTAGATTTGGAGTGGTGGAGGAAGTGGCTAGATTGAAAGATCGGCACTTTCCTGAATCTATTCCTTCCACTACCGCAAGAGACTTTCCGACTAGAAGATGCAGAGTCTTTTGGCGAAGAGGCGTGCGGAAGGAGTCTCGTATATACTGTCCTGACTGTCCTTCTAAGCCTGCATTGTGTCTGTCAGCTTGTTTTAAATCGTACCACACGCAAAAGAAGTTTTGGGAGTTTTAATGAGCTGTAAAGTGAATTGCCTGGTCTGCATTCTGTAAAAAAAATTTAGTTTGTTTCAAGGATTGGCAATAGTGCAAAGTTTTTATATTAAGAATTTGTGTTAGCTGATTTGTAGGTATTTCCATTTGTTTAGTGTTATTTTTAAAAAAGAATTCTAAATGTGTTTGTGGTGTGTGCCGGCTGGTGCTTGGCTGGCGGTGTGTGTTGAGTTGCACTTGGCTGGTGGTGTGTGTGGAGTGGTACTTGGCTGTCTGTGCACGGAGTGGTGCTTGACTGGCGGTGTGTGGAGTGGCGCTTGGCTGGTGGTGTTCGTGGAGTGGTACTTGGCTGTCTGTGCATGGAGTGGTGTTTCGCTGGTGGTGTGTGTGGAATGGTGCTTGGCTGGCGGTGTGTGTGGAGTGGTGCTTGGCTGGCGGTGTGTGTGGAGTTGCGCTTGGCTGGTGGTGTTTGTGGAGTAGTACTTGGCTGTCTGTGCATGGAGTGGTGTTTCGCTGGTGGTGTGTGTGGAATGGTGCTTGGCTTGCGGTGTGCATGGTCTGGTGCTTGGATGGTGGTGTGGGTGGACTGGCGCTCGGCTGGCGGTGTGTGAGTAGTTACTTTCTGTTGGTCACTACACACACTGCTAGTTGAGTGACGCTCCAGGCAGTCCATCATTTTGTGTAGTTGCAGTGTCAGAAATGTGGGCGTGTGAAACCGAGGGGCCCTTGAATGGCGCTGTTTGCTGGTGTGAGTGTTGAAATGTGATGGGTCCGCGGCTGGCGGTGTGAATGTTTTGAATGTGTCACACATATGAAAGGTGTATGAATGGCCTGTAAAGAGGTTGGTGCCTTGACGTGGCTTTACAGCTCACGAGCTGTGAGTCAGTGGTTCAGTTAATCATACTTTCAATTATACGCAGTGTATTTCATTTTTTGTGAACTTACTTGCGAATACAATTGTATGTACGGAATCATCACTCACCCTCGTGCCAAATCCAACCAGTATGTGTGTGTGCTTGCGGATTAGATGGCTGTGTAGTAATTATTATTTTTTTCTTTCTGCAGTAGGGTGTACCTTGTCCCTTATTGTGATTGTTGTAATGTGTTGCTTTTCTTCCAGATGGTGTCAGTGGTCTGGTTTGTATCAGGTATGAAAGGTGCGTGAATGGCCTGTAAAACGGTTGGTGCCTTGTCGTGGCTTTACAGCTCACGAGTTGCGAGTCACTGGTTCGGTTTTTATGCATTTATTTGTTAACAGAGCATTTCATTTTTTTGAAATATCATGTTAATAACATTTTATGTACTGAACCATCACTCGCCCTTGTGCCAAATCCAACCTGTATGTGTGTGTCTTTGAGGAATAGATAGCCGTGCTTGATTCTTTGTCTTTTGAGTAACTCAGTTATGGTGTATATTATAGCTATAAATAAATTCTAAATTTAGATATAATTGGTAATTCATGGTAGTATATGGTCATGTCTTTCTGGTGAATTCTATTGTTGTTTTTTGTCCACAATCTCTTGCAAACTTAAATTGTCTGTCACAATTTTCATGCAATATTGTCCCCTGAATCGCACGTTCGCCATCTGAAAACTTAATTCATTCAAAACAATTTGGTTTTGCAAGTGGGTTCCCATGAGTTTTTGGCCCGGGGCTTGGCGGGCATCTTTGGAAACTGCCAAACTCAAACAGTTCTGAGAACTAGACACCCGGGGGAGTCCAGGGAGGTATGGCATGCGTGGGTCCCCCAATGTTTTCCTACCAAGAAACCCCTGCAAACCCTAAATTTAGGTTTAAAAAAACCACTTTTCCGTACTTTTTTGGGTGGGATCTCGCTGCCGGCACAAATGTCCTACCACCCAGCGATCCCCTTGTTCTCCCGAGTAAAATGATATCTCACTTGTGTGGGTGGGCCAAAGGCCTGTGACTGAGGCAGGAGGGCTTAATTTGCAAAACTTAAATACTACTTTTTTCAAAATTCATTTTTGGCCTGTTCTGCTTTGGGGCACCCACACAAGTGAGGTATCCTTTTACTCGGGAGAACAAGGGGAACGCTGGGTGGTAGGACATTTTTGCCGGCGCGGAGATCCCACGCAAAAAAGTTTGGAAAAGTGATATTTTTACCTAATTTTAAGGTTTGCAAGGAGTTCTGGGTAGGAAAATATTGGGGGACCCACGCATGCCATACCTCCCTGGACTCCCCCGGGTGTCTAGCTTTCAGAACTGTTTGGGTTTGGTAGTTTCCAAAGATGGCCACCGAGCCCCGGGCCAAAAACTCAGGTGCCCCATCCCCCAAAATCAAGGTAGTTTTGCAATAGGGTATTGTAAATTCACCACCGTACGATTTGAACCGTTTCCTGTTGCAGCCACTATGCCTATCCATGCAAGTGAGGTACCGTTTTTATCGGGAGACCTTAGGAAACGCTGGGTGGGAGGTAATTTGTGTGAGCCCAGTGATGCCACGCTTTCTCACACAAAAAAGTGTGAGAAAACTGATTTTTTTCAGCAAAAATTGAGGTTTGCAAGGGATTCTGGGTAAAGGAACGTTGGAGGATCCACGCAAGCCATACCTCTCTGGACTCCCCGGGTGTCTAGTTTTCAGAACTGTTTGGGTTTGGTAGTTTCCAAAGATGGCCACCGAGCCCTGGGCCAAAAACTCAGGTGCCCCCCCCAAGATCAAGGTAGTTTTGCAATCGGGTATTGTAAATTCACCACCGTACGATTTGAACCATTTCCTGTTGCAGCCACTATGCCTATCCACGCAAGTGAGGTACCATTTTTTTCAGGAGACTTGGGGGAACGCTGGGTGGGTGGAAATTTGTTGATCCACGCAGATTCCAGAACTTTCCACCACAGAAATGTGCGGAAAATGTGTTTTTTTGTCAAATTTTTAGGTTTGCAAGGGATTCTGGGTAACAAAACCTGGGGGTAGGCAGACGAGTCACCCCATCCTAAATTCTCCTGGGTGTCTAGTTTTCAAAAATGTATAGGTTTGCTAGATTTCCCTAGGTGCTGGCAGAGCTAGGCTGCAAAAACAAAAGGTAGTCTTTTTGTCCGAAAAGTGCAAGATTTCACTGGGAAATTGAGGTGCGACCATGTTGCGTTTTAAGCTGTTTCATGTCGCAGCAACTATGCCTACCCTCGCAAGTGAGGTACCATTTTTTTCGGGAGACCTGGGGGAACGCTGGGTAGGTAGAAATTTGTTGATCCACGCAGATTCCAGAACTTTCCACCACAGAAATGTGAGGAAAATGTGTTTTTTTTGTCAAATTTTTAGGTTTGCAAGGGATTCTGGGTAACAAAACCTGGGGGTAGGCAGACGAGTCACCCCATCCTTAATTCCCCTGGGTGTCTTGTTTTCAAAAATGTATAGGTTTGCTAGGTTTCCCTAGGTGCTGGCAGAGCTAGGGCGCAAAAACAAAAGGTAGTCTTTTTGTCCAAAAAGTGCTAGATTTCACTGGGAAATTGAGGTGCGACCATGTTGCAGTTTGCGCGGTTTCATGTCGCAGCCACTATGCCTACCCACGCAAGTGAGGTACCATTTCTTTAGGGAGACCTGGGGGAACGCTGGGTGGGTGGAAATTTGTTGATCCACGCAGATTCCAGAACTTTCCACCACAGAAATGTGAGGAAAATGTGTTTTTTTTTGTCAAATGTTTAGGTTTGCAAGGGATTCAGGGTAACAAAACCTGGGGGTAGGCAGACGAGTCACCCCACCCTGAATTCCCCTGGGTGTCTAGTTTTAAAAAATGTATAGGTTTGCTAGGTTTCCCTAGGTGCTGGCAGAGCTAGGGCGCAAAAATAAAAGGTAGTCTTTTTGTCCGAAAAGTGCAAGATTTCACTGGGAAATTGAGAAGGAACCATGTTGCGTTTTGCGCTGTTTCATGTCGCAGCCACTATGCCTACCCACGCAAGTGAGGTACCATTTTTTCTGGCAGACCTAGGGGAACGCTGGGTGGGTAGAAATTTGTTGATCCACGCAGATTCCAGAACTTTCCACCACAGAAATGTGTGGAAAATGTGTGTTTTTTTGTCAAATATTTAGGTTTACAAGGGATTCTGGGTAACAAAACCTGGGGCAGGCAGACGAGTCACCCCATCCTGAATTCCCCTGGGTGTCTAGTTTTCAAAAATGTATAGGTTTGCTAGGTTTCCCTAGGTGCTGGCAGAGCTAGGGCGCAAAAACAAAAGGTAGTCTTTTTGTCCGAAAAGTGCAAGATTTCACTGGGAAATTGAGGTGCGACCATGTTGCGTTTTGCGCTGTTTCATGTCGCAGCCACTATGCCTACCCACGCAAGTGAGGTACCATTTTTTGAGGGAGACCTGGGGGAATGCTGGGTGGGTGGAAATTTGTTGATCCACGCAGATTCCAGAACTTTCCACCACAGAAATGTAAGGAAAATGTGTTTTTTTTGTCAAATTCTTAGCTTTGCAAGGGATTCTGGGTAACAAAACCTGGTGGTAGGCAGTCGAGTCACCCCATCCTGAATTCCCCTGGGTGTCTACTTTTCAAAAATGTATAGGTTTGCTAGGTTTCCCTAGGTGCCGGCAGAGCTAGGGTGCAAAAACTACAGGTAGGCACTTTGCCAAAAAAGGGTAAATTTGTAACTGCAAAATCTAGGTGTGACCACGTTGCATTTTGCGCCGTTTCCTGTCGCAGGCACAAGGCCGACCCACACAAGTGAGGTACCGTTTTTATCGGGAGAATTGGGGTAATTCAGATCTGTAAATCAACTGTTATTACCTATTGAGCTTTCATGCATTTCTCCCTTTCAATGAAAGACATTGTGTAAAAAAAATCTTTTTGAAAAATTACCAATAATTCTCATGCTAGTATGAGTATTCCCAATTTTGAAAATGTGCAATTATATACTGTTTCTGAACTCTATAATTTGTACCCCATTCAGAAATACATAGGTGTCTTTCATACAGATTTTTCCATGTATACATTTTCCAGGACAAAGTGCTCTATACCCAGTAAATGAAAAAATACCATTGCAAGTTGCTGCTCAGTTTCTGCATCTGGGTTCGTCGGGTTCTTGGTGAAACTACAAGTCCTATATATCCCCACAACCAGGAAGGTCTAACGGATGTAACAGTATATTGCTTTCCAAGAGCTGTCAAAATTAGAAAAAGTTATAGGTGAAAACGTTGAGACAAAAGGCTGTTTTTTTCAACAAATTTTCAATTATTCCAATATTTAACTGTTAGTTTCTATAAATAAACCTTCATGGATTTAGACAAATGACCCCTTTATGAATTTAGAATTTTGTCTACTTTTCAAAAATGTACAGCTTTCCAGGATCCATTATTGCTTTCAAACTCATTTCTACCATTAACTGGAAGGAGGTGGAAAGCTCTAAAAATAGCAAAAATAGGCTATGTCCCAGAAAAATGCCAAAACTGTGTGAAAAATGTCGGTTCTCTGACAAAAGACTGTCATTCCCTAAAAGCTGAGAAAATGGAGACTTCAGCCCCACAAACTCTTTTTTGATAATATTTTCAGGGAAAAACCCAGAAGCTTTCATTTGCAGCCCGTTTTTCCCATTTTTCTGAAAAAAACAAAAAAATCACTATATTTTGGTTAATTTCTGGGACCCCTCCAAGGGAATCCACAAACCCTGGGTGCCTTTAGAATCCACATGATGTTGGAAGAAAAGGACGCAAATGTGGCATGGATACCTTATGTGGTCAAAAAGTTACAAGGGCCTAAGCGCGCACTACCCCAAAACGCCCAAAAAAGCCTTAGCACAGGAGGGGAAAAGGCCTAGCAGCGAAGGGGTTAATAACCATTGTTGCAAGGTTAGCCCAAACTCTATCCGGATTTGAGCGTGCAAGGTACAGTTCGGAAGCTGGACTACTCTGCGGTAGCAAGATGACAGTGCTCTGTCCAGCTAGTTTGCCAATCTGCCTCTGAATATGATTGCTCCATAAGCCACAGTAGGCAGAAATTTACATCATATCACTTTCAGGAGGTCAGTTAGGTCTAGAGTGTTCATTGATTTTTTCACTTCACAGAATGCCCTCTTAAGTGAATTTGCTACTCCCTGTTGGGCTGTAATATGTGCTTCTAAATGGTCCCTGTGGTCTAGCCAAAGTTCGAGATATTTGTAGATGGCCACCACCTCTATTGCCTTTACCTCGATAAACCATGGCCCATTTTTTAAATGCTGCCAGGAGATTGTCCTCTATGTGACAGCCCTTTTAGCAGTCGGTTTGTGACAGATGGATCAGCTTTATTTCTTCAGCCCAAGCTTGAAGCTCTTGATTAAATATTCTGCCATGGTGCTTGCATTCAGCGTCTAGTAACGCTATCAATCGGTAATTCCCAGTGTACGATTGTGAGACTTTTTTACAAATCGGCACCAGGAGTGAGCCCCTCTGTGTCGCCCTAATCAGCATTCTTGAAGTAGATGCGCAATCACTGTGGGCCAACGAGACGGTGCCAACATGTATACTGCCTGAACTGATATTTACTTTAAGAAGAAATCCAATGGACACAAGAAATCCAATCAATGTCACCCATTTCCGACATTTATCAAAAAAAAAATGTATTCGATTTCATGGAAAAATTAGCATTCATCATTCATTAACATGCATTTGTCTTATTTCCAAATTATACGCAAAACACCACATACCAAATTTGGGACTCAGAAAACATTCAATTAATTAGGGTCTATGACACATATCATGAAAAAACATCAATATAAATGACTCATACACATGACTAGGACAAAATGTGTAACATATAACAAACAACCTTGGCTCAGGTGGGGTAACCCTTCATTAAGACACTTTTTGACAAGAGCCTCATAATTTGAGCAAATACAAACAGTGTTGGGTTTTTTCAAAAACCAATTCCTGCACTGAAACAAATATTGCACTGAATTTACAAAGTTATTCAACCAGGCAGAAAAGTCATTTCTTTAATCCCACATGTTTGAAAACAACAAGATCGCCGCATTTCGAACCCCACAATTACCAGCTGGGTGTTCTCTTCAGGACCAAACACTATTCATAGAGATCGGTCCATCTCGCTCTAGAATCAGTTCTCTTCTTAGTTTCATTGTCCAGATGGGAAGGACCTGTCTGTATTCGTGGTCAGTGATGATTTAAATAGGCACACCTTACAAGATCATCTTGTGTCCGTGGGACGTTTTCTTCGACTTTAAAATAAATCTTTTTTTTATGAATTAGGCAGCACGCGTCCCTTCTTCCACATCCCGGAGTCAATCGCGGTTGGAGTTATTGGCAAAAACAAGGTTATAGGTTTTTTAATATGAGGCTCAGCCTTACTGATTAGAGCCAAACCCTCCATTGTTAGATACATGTATACTGTGGCAGGAATGCCATTTGGGCCAGTTGCACATTTACTTGATCGCTAAGGCTACTTGTGCTGCAGTTATTGAAAGCGTATCTTCAACTTCTGGTTTTGCAACAGTGATAGTATCTTCCACTCAATCCGGTTGTTTGATTTTACCATCTCTGTTTTTGATTAGCTATCTGAACTGACTGTGGGCTACTCTAGGATCCATTAAAGAGCTTTGATGTAAGTTCCTCAATCTCCAGAGGCAATGTTTGTAACAGAAACCTGATGGTTTGATCTAAAGCATTTGTTCACTCATAGCCAAACTTTCTTTAATCCTTGGATTTAATCACCTCGTGTGAATCAATTCACCTCTGAGCTTCCTTTTCCCTCTTTTAGGCATAGAGGGCTTTTCTGTATTCTCAGCAGATCCTAGCAACCCAGATCTGCAGTTGTTTTGTTGCCCCTTGACGTTGCTGGACTGGCAAGGTGCTATATTTAAACTGCATTTCAGGGTCGCCATTTGATGTCTCAAATCGCCTTCTAGGCTGGAAGATGCCCGTACATGTTACATTTTCCTTTAAATCAGTGACCAGGGACTCCCAGAGGTTTGCAGTGGTGATGTCTTCCCTTACTAGCCGGGATGCGTCCAGGAAGTTGTCCACTATTTCCCCGTACTTATCTTGATTTATCATGGACCATTTTCTTTTCTTGATTGGCTCAAGTAAGTCCTCGATGTCACTTGGCTTAATCTGAGGGCAGGTGGGCCTAGAGTCCTGGACTTCACAGGCGGGCATTGCATGGTTACTTGTCACATCAGGGGTAACAACAAACTTACTGATATTTTGAAAATGGACCAGCAACACCCAGATGTAGTCCGAGGCTGACATTCTAAAACAAGAAGTGTGCATGTAGGTCACAGCCGAGTCTGTGTGGAATCTCCACTTTAGCAAGCGCAAACTTAGCTGATTTAAAAATAAGGCCACAATGACTCCCTGTTTATCAGTTCCTTGCAATTGCCTCTTTGCCAGTGGTATGGCCCAGATTTGGTCGTCCAGGTGCTGTGAATGAAGAATTTGATCCTGTGGGAATTAGATTAGTGTTGAAGTCACCCATACCACCCACATGTTGCTTGCGTAGAGGGGTGACAGTTCCTTCATTGCTTGAAATCCTAATAGTGTTGTATTGTAGACTCTCTTCTTGTCTTTTGGAGATGGAGGTAAATGCAGCCTAAAATAATAGTTGTAAACTCTGGTCTTACATTGCCAGTTTTGGTCATCAATAGTTTGATGAAGATATAATCGCAGCTCCCCCTACACAGAATTGTGACGGTGGCTGCCAAATCATTCTCCACATAGATTGCCCCCCCCCCAGAAGCATGACCCCCTCTCAGTGAGGTTGCTGCTGTTGCTTCATTGGCTGTGAAGTTGGGCCAAAGGGATGAGTGAAGGGCT
The DNA here is from genome assembly GCF_964261635.1 of Lissotriton helveticus. Classification (NCBI taxonomy): domain Eukaryota; kingdom Metazoa; phylum Chordata; class Amphibia; order Caudata; family Salamandridae; genus Lissotriton; species Lissotriton helveticus. The sequence continues at coordinate 2,061,195,524 of NC_136059.1, read as the reverse complement.
CAGGTTTCCTGTAGGGCGGCAATATCTCAATTCTTTAATTAAACTGATGGTTTCATTTTTATCTTCAGTATCAGTTAAGCCACGTATATTCCATGAGCAGATTTTTAAGTTGGAGCTTATCACTTGGTTGCAGTTTACCAGTGTTTGCTCACTAGGGTCACAATTTGAGAGCGTTTGGAAGCCATGCCCAATCTCGGCGTCTCTGTGCTTGCATGATGCATTGGCGTGTACCTCCTATTTTTGCTATGATTTGTAGATCCCCTTCTCCTTTTGGTAAAGTTCTAGTTCCCTCTTTTATGCCCCTTAAAATGGAGCCCACAGTTGTGGGCAGTGGCTTGTTATGGTTCCTCTTAGCTTGTTTTGAGACCTCATTAGGGTCCTCATGCTTCTCTGTTAGGTAAGCCAGATATTTCAATTAGGTCACTTCTCTAACTTGTATCCCCCAATTTTCTAGATGTTTTTTATTCTTTTTTAAGGTACTTACCAGCTCTGACTTGAAGATGGTTATCTCAGTGCATTCATTTATGTCCCTGGAGTCAGGAGGAAGGAAGGCCACTCCTCCGATATCGCCCTAGGTCGTATTTTTTAAGCCTGGCACAATTTGGGCACAAAGCTTCACCACATTCCCTCTATTATGAATATCCCACTTGACCTGTGAAGTATACTTGGGTTATAGTTTGATTTTAAAATCAAGACAGGTCATTTTTGTTTCGTCATTTCGTAATGACAATTGACTTGATAATTGCCTTGATTTAGGGGATGAGCTTATGACACCCCTTTGCGGACTTAGTTCTGCAGGCTATACCTTCTCACTGGTTCCCATGTTGGATCTTTGGGGCAGTTTAGTAGGCTGTTTATGTTTGCTTTTTCCTACAATGGATCTTTGGGCCTTCTTGGGGGTGGGCTGTTGTCATGATGTTATTACAAGATGATAGTGTGATTCCCGGGCTTTCATCTGGCCTCCTATGCTCCATTTGATATTGATCTATTTCTTTTTGGTCATTCATGTCCGCTTGATTAAGTTCTGTTTGTGTCCACATTGCTGTCTTTTCACACACCTTTGCCGCCTTGCGGCTTGACTGTGGAGAATTTACAATAGAGCAAGCAGTTCCGGGTGAGCCTCCCGCTCTCGGAATACCCCAGACATTTTGTTTTGATTCAGTTTAGGGGAATCTGTTATAAGTTTGCCTGTCTCTTCTTTATAGTTTTTCATGAGATTGCGGCTTGTGGGATTCTTTGAAGTTATGGTGAGATTGTTTATTTTTCCCATCAGTTCACTACTATCATTACACCCCCGGTGCAAAAGGGTATCTTCTCTTCTTTTACAGTTTTTTTACATTCTTGGATGCGATGTTCATGTCTTTGCTTGTGCTCCTGCCCATGCTCCACTTGTGTGCTTCCATTGCCTGGTCCGATACGTGAAACGTATTGTCAGGAGTCAATTGGCAATTTGTTGGCCCTGTATTCTCCACCTCAGAACTTGAGTTTGATGGAGTCGGCTTGTTCTCAAAACTTGCCCTTTTTTAACGTTGTTTCCCAAGAGGGTCGTTCCTACCCAATGGGCCTCTTCTTTCCTTCTTTAAGTCGTCAATTAAGGTACTCGTTATTTCAGGTAATAATTCAAGTTTCTTTAAAATTATGCTGCAATGGCATGAGTCCTGTCGTTGTGTCAGCTCTCCTGTGTCTTGCGCTCTTCTTAATAAACTATTCAGGCGGTCAATCTTGTTATCAATTTTCATGATTGAAGTAGCCAAATATTGTAATATGTTTATTTGACTATCCAGTTTATCAGCATGGAGAAGTGCCATAAAAGTCTGTGTCTCAATAATGGTTGTCAATGTGTCAGAAAATGAGGAGTATAGGGGTAACAATTAATTTTTACCTTCATATTCAAGTTTGGAAGCTTCATTGTGTTTGGTCGATAAAACTTGACCACCAGCTGGCCAATGAACATCTTTCGCCTTGTTCCATTTACCCTTTTTTGTCTCGCGTTAGTTGGGACTTGATCGAACTCTACCTTAGCCTCTGGGCCAACTTGATCCTGCCCATAGCTTAAACTCTCCTCTGAAGTGCTAATATGTGGTAGATAGGCAGCGATGGCTAGCTTATGCATGAATTGCCTCTTGGCTCAAACTTGGGCCCCTGGCCCTCCAACAGCACCGTTTATTTTAGCCTTCATTATATTGCCGGCAAGTCTGGATATGTCTGAAGAAGTAAGTGATGATTGCATAGCCTGTGTCTCCAAGGACTTCAATTCCACCAAGATATATATTTGGTGCAATCTTTTATTGGGTGCTATGTGTCCTGAGCTATAGCGTTACTACAAGTTTATCTTTGAGTTTCTTTTTCGCCCTTGTCCTGGTGGTGGCTGATGTGTCAAATGTGATTGTTGACCCACTCTCTGCAAATATTAGCTCTGCCTTAGTGGGGTCCTGTTTCCCTCTGCAGTACTACATTTGACCTCCTGGGGCCCTACGGTCCTATTACCATCAATGGATTGCTCTGAGCTGGAGAGTTCCTGAGGGGGGCAGGTTGTTCCCCCTTTGATCGTCAGTGTCAAGTAACCTCTGATATCGCCCTTTCTATTGGTTGGCATGGTGATGCGGTGCTGAAGGGGGGTGTCTGTTGTTAAAATCTGGTCATTGTTTAGTTCATAGTTAATCAGTGCTTGGGTTTGAAATGTTCCCTGTCCCCCTTTACAGGATAAATCATCTTGTCTTTTTGTCTTTTTGCCATCTTGTGTGGGCTGTGAGGGGTTTGTAACTGCGTCAATGTGGCTTTTCATATTTGAATCTTCCTCCTCCTCTGCAGAGTGATCGCCTTGTGATGTTTGCTCTAGGAAGGTTGTTATCACCGATTCCTCCCTTGTTTTTATCCTTGGTCCCCTCCCCACAATTTTTTTTTCTTCTTCTTCTGTTTAATATTTGTAGTTGAGCAGCTCGGGACTGCACCACCCTCAGTATCCAGAGGCTTCAATGAGGTCGCAGGGAGGGGGCACGAGCACACAGGATCATGATTTAGGATTTGGTAAAAGATTTGCCAGCTTGGTTTTCAGCTCATAGGTTCTGATTGTGACCACTTTAAGGCTTACACTGTTAGTATCAAACCAGATTGGTTAGTTACGTTTTCTCCCTTAAATATAAGGACGAATCCAATGGTGGGGAGAGGGGTACTGCCACTGTCCCACTTTTAATCTTGCAAAGGGAGTCAATCAGCAATGTTGAGGAGCCGAGAGTTGGGAACTTTTGTTGCAACTCCGATCGGCCAGCGTTGGAGCATGTGACGTCAGCACCAGTCTCCACAGAAGAGGTAGTAAGGGTATGCTCTATGATTCTTTCCACTGTGTCACCAAGAGTAACTGCTGTGTCTTTGCAATGGGACGTAAAGTATTCAACCCAAATGACTCCTAGGCTCAGTTAATCGCTTCTTACAATAGGTATTGCCACCATATTTTAAAAGTCTGTTTACTCTTTTGGAAATAATATATCTTGCTTCACATGAATTTTTCATTCTTCAAAAAAAAACTGGCAAAATAATTATTTTGTATGTGATAAAATGAGATTGTTTATTTTTTCATTTGTTTTAGGCATATTCCTATAGAACGAAGAAAAAGATTAAAAGTTATTACTTGGAATCTGTTAAGAATACATTTTTAATTAATGCTGTTTGAACTGGGGAAAACAATTTTTGTTTTCGTATCCTGCTTTGAAAAAAGAAAGCAATTATTATATTGATTTCCTGTTCATTTCGAATTAATTTACCTGTTTTTTTGGCCCTAGTAGTGTTTGCTTCAGGAATTTAGAGTTCAAATTCAGATTTTGCTGTGTTTCTACGGTCAGAAAAACATGTATATGCCATTATTGAGTTTGTCCTGCATCTCTGGGTGTATTTCTTTGTTATTTATCAGTTTACATTGTACTGTTTTATATTTTTACCTTATTTATGGTGTTTCTGCTCTGGGTTGGAACAATGCTTTTAGTGTTTCTTCTTGTTGTTAGTAGAGTTTTTTTGTATCATTTATTTTCTTTTGTTGTATTCTAAAAAAAATTGAAATATAATATTACATTTAGCCCTCAAGTCACTGTTCAGCACTTTTCTTGAGGTAAGTGCTTGGCAGAGTTAGAATACCAAATCTGACCCCAGTCACTGCCCAGCACCCTCCTTGAGGTTATTTTTGGCTGAGTTAGAGTAGTAAATCTGCCCCTCCAGCCTCTGTCCATACCTTCACTGGGATAGGTATTTAGCAGAGTTATATTAGTAAATATGCAGCCCATCCACTGTCCAGCACCTTCCCTGATTTAAGTACTTGGCGGAGTTAGAACAGCAAATCTGCTCCCCTAGCCACTGTCCAGCACCTTCCCTGAGGTAAGTCCTTGGCAGAGTTAGAATAGTACATCTACCCACCAGTCAATGTCCAGCACCTTCCCTGAGGTGTACATGGTGGAGTTAGAATAGTAAATCTGCTCCCCCGTCACTGTCCAGCACCTTCCCTGAGGTTACACTTGGTGGAGCTGAATAGTAAATCTGCTCCCCAGCCACTGTCCAACACCATCCCTGAGGTAAGTACCTGGCGAAATTAGAGTAGTAAATCTGCCTCCAGCCACTGTTTAGCACCTTCTCTGAGGTTAGTACTTGGTGGAGGTAGTATAGTAAATCTGCCCCCCCCAGTCACTGTCCAGCACTTTCCCTGAGGTAAGTCCTTGGCGGAGTTAGAATAGTAAATCTGCCCCCCGCCCCCCTCCCCCAGTTACTGCCCAGCACATTTCCTGAGATAACCACTTAGTGGAGTTAGAATAGTAAATCTGCCCCAGTCACTGTTCAGCACCTTCCCTGAGGTAGGTACTTGGCAAAGTTTGAATCGTAAATCTACCCCCCGGTCACTGCCCATCACCTACCCTGAGATATGTAGTTGAGGAGTTAGAGTATTAAACCTGCCCATCAGCCACTGTCCTGCACCTTCCCTGAGGTAACACTTTGTCGAGTTAAAATAATAAATCTTGCTCCCCTAGTGACTTTCCAGTACCTTTACAGTGTATACTGTAATTCTTTTTTATTTTCAGAAAAATACATTTCAATATTTTCAATGTTGTGAAAATGTTATAATTTACAAAAAATAGATTTTTTTTATTAAATTGCATTGGAGTCTAATTAGAAAACCTTCACAGTCAGATTTTTCTTTTCAATATCCATAAAAAAAGTCTGAAAGTGCAAAAGAAACTATTACATTTTACTCGAATAATACATCCTGTTAATTCTTTATTTTTTTTAATGGATGAGTTATGCTTACTTGCAAGGGAACCCCAAACTTTTCAAGGCCATAAAATAATGCATCCCAATTCACTAGGTCGAATGCCTTCTCGGCATCAACCATCACTATTATTGCAGAGGTTTGGTGGATATTAAAATAATCAATTGCTTGAGTTAAATAGGTGGTATTTGATGACATTGACCGGCCTGCTATAAAGCCAGATTGATCTGTGTGAATTGCATGTTGTGCCATGGGGGTGAATCGGTTGGCCCATATTTTCATCAGTAATTTATAATCTGTATTTAAAAGGTTGATTGTCCTATTGGAGCCAACCTCCCTAGGATCCTTGCCCTTCCTAACAAAACTATCAAATAATCTTTAAAGGCCACTGGAACATCCCCCACTGCTTTAACGTGATTGAATAACTCAAGCAAAAATGGTAGTAACTCTTCTGAGAAAACCTCATAAAATTCAGTCAGAAGACCGTCGTTTCCACAGGCCTTACCTCCAGTCATTGAAATCAAAGCTCTAGACAATTCTTCTGCAGAAATAGCCGCCATTAAAGCCTCTTTTTGTCCAATAGAGACCTGAGGGAGAACTAAATCATCAAAATAGCCCTGAATCGCTTCTTTAGCTACCTGATAGTTATTTGAATAGAGATCCTTATAATGATCGCCAAAGATTTTTGGGACGTCATCTTTTTCAGAAACTATTATCTGCGTCCCTGGTATTAACACTTCATCTATTATTGCCGCATCTTGCTTGACTCTAGTAGACCATGCGAAAAGCTTTCCTACCATTTGGCTTTCTTCATAAGCTTTCTACTGGTACGCTCTTGAACTGCTAATTTCTTCCATAATAAAAAACTCCCTCAATTCCTGCTTAGTCTTGGCTAAATCCTCTCTGGTACAATGTCTCCCCCCAGAAGAACTGCTCTTCAACCAAGGCCACATCAACAGCTTCTTGAAGTTCTTTAACTCGACTTTTACGCTTTATGGCTTGTTCTGCCATAAAAGCAATCATTTGACCTCACACTGGGACTTCAAAGGCCCCCCAAACTGGGAAAAGCCTCGCAGTGCCCCTATTAATCTCGAAAAACTCCCTAATCCATTCTGGTATACTTATTATCCACTGTTGGTTGGTTAGGAGTAGACTATCCATCTGCCACCTGGATTTTCCTCTCTCCCCCAATATTATGTCTATTTCAAATTTCATTAGAGAAAGGTCAGAGAAGGAGTTAGCCAAAATCTTAGTGTTCAAGCACTTCAAAGAGCGTGACACCAGAAAAAAATCGATCCGTGAAGCGGACTTAAATTGACTAGAATAGTAAGTGAATTGTTTAGCTATTCCATGGACCCTTCGCCAAGCAGCAACAAGTTGATAGTCCTGTTTTATATTATCTATCAGCGTTTTGGTCCCAGGCTTCATCTGCTTTTCTACTTTATTTGAAGTGTCTAATTGTAGAACTTGAATAAAGTTAAAATCCCCCCTAAAATAATTGGGCCAACTGCTGTTCTGACTTTGGGCCATATGTAGGTGGGCAAATACCGGTTGGTAAAGCTGAAATTCGGTAAATTTCGACTTTACCGACCGGTATTTCGCCCTGTGCAATGTATGTATTACCGAATGCCCTCGGTAATATCAAATCGGTAAATCGTTACTGATTCCTTATTTACCGATCAGTGAACACCGAAACAAACATTACTGAATTGGTAAATAACGAATCGGTAATAATTCCGAAATGCGATGTAGCAAAATTCGGTAATACCGAATCTGACCAAAATCGGTATTAACGAATCGGTATTTACCACTGATCCTGAGCAGGTGGTAATCAGGTGCATTGCCTATAAACAGCCTCAAAATGCAACAGTGTGAACACAATGGCAGGCCTCTACCTCATAGCAAGGCGGCTACGTTTGGGAGCAGAAGGAGTGAGGATTTGGAGACGGGAAGAGCGGGTGTACAGACTGCGTGTCACATTGTTCCAATTGACTGAACAAGAAATCCATGAGAGGTAGAGGCTGCACCCACACACCATCCTTGACCTCATACGGGACCTGAAACCATATCTTGAGCATCAGACACCAAGGGTGCACGCAATACCCACCCATGTACAGGTGCTCTGTTGCCTGCACCTCCTGGCCTCAGGAAGTTACCAGGGTGTGATAGCCGCAGTAGGTGGTGTGTCACAGAGCTGCCTATCAAGATTTTTCAACACCTTCCTGGATGTCATGATGGACCGAATGCATCATTACATAACCTTCCCCAGTACACAGGCAGAGCTGCAGAAGACCAAGATGGATTTCTACCAAATGGCACAGTTCCCACACGTAATTGGCTGCGTCGATGGGACCCACATACCAATCTGTCCACCTGCAGCAACAGAATACATTTACCGCAACCGCAAATCCACTCACTCCATAAATGTGCAGGTGATATGTGATGCAAATTTCATCATAACTGACATTGTGGCAAAATTCCCAGGGAGTACCCACGACTCGTACATATTCAGGAACAGTGGTATCCATACACATCTGGCTGCTGGTGAATTTGGAGAAGGATACCTACTAGGTAAATCAATGTGACACACCCTGATGTATACCTTGTGTCATGCCCAGGACAGGGGCATTAGGACCCTGGGGCACAGGGCAGAGGCCAGGGGACACCGGACACCAGTTCCGGTCAGGGGAGGGGACAGGAAGAGACAGACACATAATAAACAGGACCTCGAGGCAAGAGGTCATGGAAGATATGCGCTGTACCAGAAGTAACAATAAATGAATACCTGAAGCACCGATCGTGTCCTGTGTGTTCCTGGGGGTCGGGAACACGACATCTGGCGACGAGTGTTTGAAGAAGTCCATGTGTGCCCATCGACGAAGTGACCGCGATTGAAACCAGGAGCCCACCCTGGATCGCGTCGTGCCGAGAAAAAGGAAGACTGAAAGTGCCCAGGAAGAAGCGCAGCGACGTGGGAGCCCACCCCGACTGCTGCAAAAAGAAGACTGACTGGCCGGTAAGCGCCGTGTGAAAAGCGCGAAGTTAAGAAATTGGCGTGAACTCTCACGAGAGTCTCAGCGGCCATTTTGATGTCAGGCGCAAGAACCAATCAACACAAAGGAAAGTCCGGTGGCCATTTTTAAGTCAGGCAGCGCCCCGATTGGCTAAGAAGTCTCGCGAGATCACCGGTGGCCATTTTTAAGTCAGGCAAATTGACCAATCAGAGCAGAGAACAGCGCGGCGGCCATTTTAAAGGCAGGCAAAGATGAAAAAAGAAGAAAAAGTGCTGATTTAAGGACTAAAAGGAATAATAAAGCACAAGCAAAGACAAAGGACAAATAAAAAAGCACAGGAAAGGAAAATAAAGGGCAAAGGCAGGAAAATAAAGGATTTTTAGAGGAAAGCAATAATTAATGGTAACAACAAAGTGCCAAGAAGAAGTAAAAGAGAGAAATAAAGAAACAAGCACAAGGCAAGAAATAAGAGAACAAGGCAGAATGGCAGACCCAAAACCAAGTGCACAATATAGAACGCCGCTACTATTCAACTTATCTGAGCCACAAGCAGGAATCAGATGGAAAAAGTGGGTCAGACGCTTCGAGAGATACATGGAAGCGACAGATGTGACAGCAACCAAAAGGTTAGGTTTATTCCTGAACTTAGTAGGTGATGAGGTTGAAGATCTATTAGTGACACTGCCAAAAGAGGAGATCGCCACCTATGACAAACTAAAAAAATGCCTAACTGATATATTTGATCCTCAGATAAACGTCGACTTTGAACGATACACTTTCACGATTGCATTTCAACAGCCGGATGAAACGCTAGATGACTTTGCAACAAGACTGAGGAAGCTTGTAACACACTGCGAGTTAGACAAGTTCAACAATGAACAAGCAATCAGAATGCGTATCATAGAGGGCTGCCGTGACACGGAGTTCCGTGCGAGGATCCTAAAGGAACCAACGTCACTAAAAAACATCCTGTCATTAGCAAGAGCGGAGGCTAGAGCGACAGCACAAGCAAAGGAAATGGAGCGAGGAAAGGAACGAAGAGTGGCTCAAGCTCACCGCATAACAAATAACAACCGTTCGAGTGGGTGGAAAAAAGATAGAAATGAACCAACAGCAAAGAAACAACCGGAAGTAACATGCTACAGGTGCGGACTTGAATTTCCGCGTAGAGGCCCATGGCCAGATGTGCAGAAAGTGCAATGGGGGAAATCATTATGCCAGTGAATGCCAAGGGATGCATTTCAGAAATGACCGAGGAAGAACAGGAAGACCACGAATGTCAACAAGCAGGCACGTCAGGCATGTTGAGACAAAAACAAGGAGCTCCTCAATATAGTCAGATGAAGAAGAGAAAGAAGAAAAGACGGAACAACTCTATCTCATGACGGATGTCACTACTGAATCAAGTGATGAAGGTGAAGACAGAGAAAGAATATGCCTTGTGGACAAAAGCAAAATGAAAAAGACAGAATCTGTGACCATAGGCGTAGGGCCACACAAGGCAAAGTTTGTCCTGGACAGTGGTGCAACATGTAATATCATGTGCGTCTCTAAATACGAAAAAATGAAAATAAAACCAGCATTGAGGCCATCCCGAGTTGAAGTGTTCACCTGGGGGTCCAGGAAACCGGTAACAAACATGTATTTATTTATTTATTTAGAAGCTTGTAAAGCGCGCGGCTACCTCCGGCGGAGGTGTCCCGGCGCTATGATAGCTTGAGTATCCCCAGAGAAGGTTACCAGGTTCAAATCCACTAAGATGCTGTAGAATTTTAACGTTTAGTAAACAGCCAGGTTTTAAGTTTACGACGAAAGATAGGCTCAGACTCCATGAACCTGAGGTCAAGAGGAAGGCTGTTCCAGAGCTTGGCAGCTATGACGGTGAAAGTTCTTCCGCCACTTCGAGAGAGCCTGAATCTTGGCACGATCAGAAGACGAAGGCTGTTGGATCTCAAATGTCTTACTGAAGACGAGATCTTGAGTCGTTTGCTCAGATAGGACGGGCCAGTTCCATGAATAGCACGGAATGCCAGAATCAGGATTTTAAATTCGATGCGCCGGGCTATGGGGAGCCAGTGGAGCTCGTCCCGGTATGCTCTGACCGAGGAACGGGCGGGGATATTACCAATGAGCCGAGCAGCGGCGCTCTGCACAACTTGCAGACGGTCAATCAAATATTGGGGGGCACCTGCATGGAGACTATTAGCATAGTCTAGATGGGTCGTGATAAGTGCCTGGACGACTGTTTTGCGGGAAGATTGAGGGAGATAGGGGAAAATATTCCGGATCATACGCAGTTTGGTAAAACAAGCCCCTACAACTTTATTGACTTGGGAGCTACCAGACAAGGTGTTGTCAAAAGTAAAACCTAGGTTGCGAGCAGTTTGTACTGGAGTAGGTGGAGGGTTCAATACGGTGGGCCACCATAGGAGTGCAGGGGGGGGAGATCTCTGACTGAAGAAGAGAATCTCAGTTTTATCGGTATTAAGAGCAAGGTGATTGGCTGACATCCAGGAGCAGATATTGCCAAGGCAGTTTCTGAAGTTGGAAAAGAGGGAGTCAGAGTGGTCTCTAAATGAAAAAACAAGCTGAGTATCATCAGCATAGGAGACCACCCTGACACCCCAAGACTCAACTACCTTGGCAAGAGGAGCCACGTAGGCATTAAACAATAAAGGGCTCAAGGCCGAACCCTGGGGCACTCCGCATAAGAGGGGTTTATCCTCTGATTCAAATGGGTGCATCGTAACCCTCTGATATCGACTAGACAGAAAAGATTTAATCCATGCCAGCACTGTACCACCGACCCCTAGCTGTTGTAGACGAGTTGCCAGTATGTGATGGGATACAGTATCAAATGCGGCGGATAGGTCGAGGAGGACCAGCATGGCCTCCTCGCCCCTATCCACCGATTCCCTGATAATCTCAGAGACTTCTAGCAGTGCCGTCTCGGTGCTGTAGCCGGTTCTAAAGCCGGACTGAGAATCGTGTAACAGCTGATTTGATTCAAGAAACTGAGCCAACTGCTTCTGTACCACTTTCTCCAGTATCTTGGCAGGTTTGGGCAAGAGTGATATGGGCCGAAAATTACCAAATTGCGTGGGGTCTGCACCGGGTTTTTTTAAAATGGGAATTAGCCTAGCCTGTTTCCACACTGAGGGAAATTGACCACAGGACAGAGAGGAGTTCCAGATGGCTAGAAGAGGATTCACTAGAACAGGGGCAAGAGTACTCATGACTTTCGCAGGAACTGGGTCCAGAGGGGAACCAGACTTGACTTTATATAGCAAGGACAACGCCAAGTCTGGGGTAAGTTCACTAAAGGAATTAAATGAATAATGAGTGGAACATTCAATATCAGAAAGGTGATTAGATGGGGCAATATCAAAGGAGGACGACAGTTTGGTTATTTTGTTCTGAAAGAAGTCCGAGAGTCCGTCGCACAGATCTTGAGTAGGGGTACATTGGGTTTTGGTGGCAGGAGGATTTACAAAATCTTTCACGATGGTAAAAAGAGTTTTAGAAGAGTTCTGCGCCTGTTGGATGAGATTAGAAAAATAAGCTCTCATCGTAGAACGTTTCAATTTATGAAATTTATTGCGGGCAGATTTATAAGCCAGTTTGGCGATGGGGTCATATTCCTGTCTCCATTTGCGTTCTAATTGTTTACACTTGCTCTTTTCCTCACGAAGCAGGGGGGAAAACCAAGGGGCAGAGGGGCGTGATCTGGAGGAAGTCAGTGGGACAAGAGGGGCGACAGAGTCCAGAGCAGAGGAAAGGGTCGAATTAAATCTTACAGTTTCTTTATCGAGATCTTCCAGCTGATTTAGTTGAAATTGAAGACAAGCTTCCAAGGACTCACATGTGACTTTGGTCCATTTACGAGCCTTATCTCTGTCAATAAAGGAAGGAGAAGGAGGGGAAGTGGAAGTGATAGTAAAGGGAAGAAGGAAGTGATCTGTCCAGGTCAAGGGAAAGGGGGAGAGGGCGGAAATACCAGGATGATTAGAAAAAATAAGATCTAATGTATGACCTGCTATGTGAGTCGGGCCTTTGACTAATTGGGGCAAGGTAAGGCCTTGCAATGTTTCCAGCAGGGAAGCGGCTTGTGAGCAGGAAGGATTATCAATATGGAGATTAAAGTCTCCCAGCACAGTAAAGTGGGGGTGTTTAAGAGAAAAATCTGCAATAGAATGCGTCAAGGCATTGAGAGAGGGGACGGTGGCAGCAGGGGGGTTATAGACCAGGATACCGGCACATATGGTGCCAGCAGGGTCCGAGACCGTAAAATAAGCGGCTTCAATAAGACCGGGATTAGGAATTTTAGTAAGATTCAGTTTCAGGTGGGATTATGCAATTACCGCGAGACCCCCCCCGGGTCTGGAATTTTCTCGGTTAATGCCAGTAAAGCAGTAACCAGGTGGGATGGCCAAGTTAATATCCGGTTTGGACGAATCTTTAATCCAAGTTTCTGTAAGAAACAATAAGACCCATTTATGAGTATCAAGCGATAGCCAGATGTCGGTGGCCTGAGCCGGGAGAGATCTGCAATTAATTAAAGCAGCTTTTAAAATGACTGAGGGTTGGCCATGAACACTCGGGGGCAGCTGAGATGCTTTAGAAACACCAGGGATAGTGAAGTTGCATTGTGAACAAGAGTATGCCATAGATTCCAGGCTATAGGGTTTACAGCAAGTAATGGGATTGCAAAAATCTTGACGAAGTTGGAGCAGTTGATCGAAGGTCCAGATAATTTTAGGGGAGCGAGATGCAGGGGTTCCGGCGCAGGGCGCGGGACTGGCGCGGACGGGCGCAGACGGGCCCGCTGCGCCCGCCCGCTGCGCCCGCCCGCTGCGCGGACAGGAAGAGCCCTTCTTTTTATACATATCCATCTAGCGATGGGAGGAGGGTGGGAGGCGTCCAGGAGCTGGAGCGCTACCCTGCCTCCCCCAAAGATGGCGGTTCCGCGTTCTCCCGGCCGGCGAGAGCGCTGTGCTCAGCTGCGCCGGGGGAGAGAGACCAAGGTCGGGCCCCTGGGACGAAGAAATCTCGTCCGGACCGGCAGAGAGGTCAGTTTTTCAATAAAAGTGCTCCAATTAAAATATAAACAGTTTTAAAATAGGCTGCATGTGGTGGCGTCTGTGCTCAAAGTAGTAAATCACCAGGAGTACAGGAAAGTTATTAATTATCCCAACACACGCACGCTCTAAAAGATTTCAATTTCAAACAGTCACTCCATAAAGTGTACAGAAAGATGCCCCCGGCTTCCGCCTCAGGGGAGAAACAAGCTATCTGTAGTAGAGAGGGGCGGAGGGTCTTAAGTAGTGAGGGAGGGCGGGAGGCGTCCAGGAGCTGGAGCGCTACCCTGCCTCCCCCCAAGATGGCGGTTCCGCGTTCTCCCGGCCGGCGAGAGCGCTGTGCTCAGCTGCGCCGGGGGAGAGAGACCAAGGTCGGGCCCCTGGGACGAAGAAATCTCGTCCGGACCGGCAGAGAGGTCAGTTTTTCAATAAAAGTGCTCCAATTAAAATATAAACAGTTTTAAAATAGGCTGCACGTGGTGGCGTCTGTGCTCAAAGTAGTAAATCACCAGGAGTACAGGAAAGGTATTAATTATCCCAACACATGCACGCTCTAAAAGATTTCAATTTCAAACAGTCACTCCATAAAGTGTACAGAAAGATGCCCCCGGCTTCCGCCTCAGGGGAGAAACAAGCTATCTGGGAAAATTAATTGAAGAACTGACATACAAAGATCTAAAGACAAAAGAGGAAATACACGTATTGAAGGGTGACATCCCAGCACCACGCTTATTGAGCAACATCACAGCTCAGTGGATGGGTCTCCTGGAAATGACTTACAATATGTCAGAAAAAAGAAGCATCCTGAAGGAATACCCCAAGCTACTGCAAGGACTAGGAAAACTGAAAGGACAGCAAATAACGCTCCACATCGATGAAACAGTAAGGCCTATAGCGCAACATCATAGAAGAGTGCCAATACACCTGCAGCCACATGTAGAGGAGGAGCTTGAAGCATTGCTCAAGCAGGACATAATAGAGCCAGCAGAAGGACCAACGCCCTGGGTGTCGCCAATAGTGGCCTATTCCAAGGAAGGACACGTCAAAAATAAGAATCTGTGTCGACATGAGGATACCAAACAAAGCAATTGAACGTGAAAGGCATCCCGGACCACATCTAGATGATATGATCAGCTGCCACACAGGCACAAGGCGTTTCTCCAAACTAGATTTGTGTAAGGGATACCACCAACTAGAACTAGATCCTCAGTCTCGATATATCACAACGTTCTCCACCCACCTAGGTCTTTTCAGATACAAACATCTGAGATTTGGGATCTCATCTGCTGCGGAAATATTTCAGGAAACAATACGACAAGTAATAAGGCCAGTAAAGAACAGTTTAAATTACAGCGATGACATTCTGGTGTTCGGAAAATCAGACGTGGAGCACGACAAAGCTCTGAGAGAAGTATGCTCTCACCTGGAGCAGGCAGGTCTGACACTGAATGAAGACAAATGTGAGCTAGAGCGAGAAGAACTATTATTCTTTGGCCATATTTTCTCCAAGAAAGGAATGCGCCTGGATCGCAGCAAGGTAAAAACACTGGAAAGAGCAAAGCAACCCAATGATGTGGCAGAAGTGAGGTCATTCCTTGGTCTTGCTAGCTACTGTGCAAGATATATTAAAGATTTTGCTACTGTAAGCGCACCCCTAAGAGAACTGACAAAACAAGGCCAAATCTTCAAGTGGACTGAAGAATGCAGCAAAGCGTTCGAAGAAATAAGACATGCTGGGACGGCAGTAGATCACCTAGCATACTTTGATCCAAGACTATGCACCAAGCTAACGGTAGATGCGAGTCCAGTGGGACTAGGGGCAATATTGGCGCAACATCAACCAGGAAAAGACTCCCCAAGGGACGTAGTAGCATATGGAAGCAAGAGTCTGTCAGACGTGGAAAAGTTATACTCATAGCCGGAAAAAGAAAGTCTGGCAGTAGTATGGGCATGTGAACACTATCACATGTTCATCTACGGGAAACCATTTACAATTATAACAGATCACCAAGCACTCATAACAATATATGGAAATCCAAATGCAAAAATACCACCCCGGATAGAGAGGTGGGGGATAAGGCTCATGGATTACAACTTCAAAATAATACACAAGCCAGGGAAGGAACACAACCCAGCTGACTACATATCAAGGCACCCCCTGCCACAGGCATCACAAGCGACAACAATGGCAGAGGAATATTTGAACTTTGCACTGAAACATAACACACCGGCAACCATAACAATGGAAGAGCTAGAACAGGAAACAAAGCAAGACCCCACCCTGCAAGCAACAATGGAAATAACAAAACAGCAAAGGTGGAGGCACGTAAACAGCAACAGCAGCAGGAAAAAAGGGGTAGAAAGAGAAGAGCTGCTGGCGTTCAAAAAGATAAGTGAAGAACTATCCGAAAATGGAAATGGAATAGTGATGAGAGACCCTCGAATAATAATGCCCCGGACACTGAGAAGAAGTACAGTAGAACTAGCACATGAGTCGCATCGAGGGATAGTAGCAACAAAAAAAATGCTACGAGAAAAAGTGTGGTTTCCGGGACTAGACAACATGGTCAAAGAAATTGTGATGCACTGTCACATCTGCCAAATAACAGGGCCTTCATCAAAGCCGGAGCCACTGCAAATGTCCCAACTCCCAAAAGCTGTGTGGACAGAGATGGCGGCCGACTTCTATGGCCCCCTGGAGACAGGAAATTACCTGCTGGTAGTAATCGATGAATTCTCCCGATTCCCAATAGTGAGACAAGTCGCATCAACATCAGCAAACGCAACACTGCCGGTCCTAGATGAGATATTCGCAGCATGGGGCTCGCCACAGACACTGAAGACAGACAATGGTCCGCCATTCTCTGGCGAGGAATTCAAAAGATTCATGGAATACCTTGGGATCAATCATCGAAGGATAACACCTCTGTGGCCACAAGCAAACGGAATGGCTGAATGGTTCATGGGAACTATTAAAAAGGCGAAACAGAGAGCAAAACTAACACAGATCTCAATTGGACAAGCTCTATGTCAGGTGCTGAGAGATTATCGGAACACCCCTCACAGCTCCATAGGAAGGTGCCCTGCTGAACTAGTGTTGGGGCGCCCAAGCAGAACGAGACTGCCACAAATGAAAGAAGTGGAAATAGTGGAGCAAAAGGACATTGCTGCAAGAGACCAAGCAGCGAAAGCAAAAATGAAGGCCTATGCTGATCAGAGAAGACACGCGACAAACACCAAAATAAAAGAAGGAGACACCGTGATAGTGAAACAAAGACAAGTGAGGAAATCTGATAGCGCATTCTCAAGAGACCCATTGACTGTGACAGAAGTAAAGGGGCCAATGATCACGGCGTCATCAGGCCAATATCACATCACTAGAAATAGCTCGCACTTCAGAGAATCGAAAACCAAAGAAGAGGAGGTGCCAAAGCAAGGGCTGAAGGAAGACACACAAGAGGAAGAAACACAAGCCGACATCAGAGAACAGCGACCAAGAAGACAAAAAGACTAATAGAGGAGATGTAAAAGGACGGAGGCCTGTGGAAACCCCTCTGCCATCCATCTCTCTCTCTCTCTCTCATCTCTCTCTCTCTCTCTCTCTCTCTCTCTACATATCTCTCTATATCTCTCTCTGACCACAGGCAGCATCCGGCGAAATGTTTTATTGCGAAATGTTTGTTTTGCAACAAAGGGGGAGATGTCATGCCCAGGACAGGGGCATTAGGACCCTGGGGCACAGGTCCGAGGCCAGGGGACACCGGACACCAGTTCCGGTCAGGGAAGGGGACAGGAAGGGACGGACACATAATAAGCAGGACCTTGAGGCAAGAGGTCATGGAAGATATGCGCTGTACCAGAAGTAACAATAAATGAATACCTGAAGCACCAATCGTGTCCTGTGTGTTCCTGGGGGTCGGGGAACACGACATCTTGGATCAACCTATTGGTGATATACATTAATGGCACTTTCTTTTGCATTTAGGTGACAGCGCATATGCCCTCCGGTCTTACCTACTCACACCATATCTCAACCCATCCACACCAAGGAGTGAGGAGATACAATGTGGCACATAAGAGCACACGCAACCTGGTGGAGCGCACCTTTGTACTGTTTAAAAGCAGATTCCGTTACCTCCAAAAAAGTGGAGTTGCACGTCAGTACAGCCCCATCAAATGTTGCAAAATAATTGCTACATGTGCAATGCTACATAATCTAGCCACAAAAAAAGGAACAGCAGTGGAACTAACTGACTCTGAGGACGAGGGCGAGGACAATCCCCAGCCAGAGCCCTGCGCAGCTGGTGTTGCAGTAGAAGAGGATGGGAGACACAGACGGGCTGAGATAGCGTGCAACTATTTCTGAGTGAGTAACGAGACAGAGCCAGTTACTGTATTTGTGTAATGGTGTTTAATCAGCACACCGCCATGATCTAAACCAGTGTCCATACAGACATGGGTTACATCACCCATTCAATGAGTACAACAGTATGATCTATTTTTTGCGCCCACGCGCTGCATGTCCATGTTCACTGGCCACACTGTCTGTGCTGCCGCTATGTTCCTGCGCTGCGCTGTGGCGTTCGCTGCGCCTCTTGCCCTCGGTGGGAGAGGGAGTAATGCTACCATATCCGGTAGCCTCCTCACTATCCCCCCCACTTCCATAGTGGCCGCCTTCACATTCTGCAGCACCTCCAGTGCAGAGGTTATTGACACCATGCCCCTGGCCACGTCCCTTCCACAATGTGCCATCTCCTCCTGCATGGTGATGGACCTTCTACCCATTAGGGAGGTAGCAGTGGCCAGCCTGTTCACTGCCTTGGTATAGGCCTGGAGTCTCTGCCTCTCCCTGCGCCTACGGTGCTGCTCCAACTGGCTGCAGAGCTTGTCCACAGAGGTCACAATGTCTCTCGTACCCTCAGACATGTTGTTGCCTATTGCAGTGACGCCCTTCTCAATTCTGTACATGTGTTTGTTTATGTGAGCCACCTCCCTATGCAATGATCGCATATCTCTCCATTGCAGGCGCTAGACCTTGAGCATGTTGCCTTCCAGTCCAGTGAAAACACTTTCATCATGTTCTGAGCCTTGAGGACTGGCTGGCCTTTGCCTGCGGCGTCTTGATGATGTGTGGGCGCGCTCAGATGGAGTCCCTGCCCTCACCATGTTGCCCTCCTCATGGACTGGAGACTGTTGGCCCCCTGTACCCTCCTCCTCCGATTCCTCCATCTGCTGGAGGGTGGCCATGGCATGCCTCCTGCCTGATTGTGGTGGTGGTGGTGATTGTGGCACTGGGGATTGAGTTTGAGGAGATGGCGGTGTTCTCTGGTGCTGTGGTGATGTTGGGGAAGGAGAAGTTGGTGGTGGTGGTGGTGCGGAGGTTGTGTGCCCTGCAGGCAAACTCTCTTCCTCCTGTTGCCTCCCCTCTGGCCAGGCTGCCTTTGGTCTGCTCCTCTCTGCAGCACTGCGAGATGACTCGCCTGTAATGACAGAATGTAGATATACTCACTTCTCTGGCTGCATTTGCATTGCATTAAACATCATGCCTACAGATCACACTGACTGTCCTCAGCTTGCTAATTTCTTTCACATGCTATTGGGTTTGCTAGGCTGCCTGTCCTATACATCTGTTCCCTAGGACTACATTTCCCACAATGCATAGCAGGTAATGAGTAAGACATGTAGTGCAGTGGGAGCCCCTATGCCTTTATGGGGATTGGGGTTGGGGAGGGGGTAGCACAGCATGCTGGGCATTCATCTTACCTTGTTTTCTGGCAGCTCTGGCAGAGCTGTGTGCGTCTCCCACGCCACTTACACTCTCCGGCTGGAGGGTGGACTCTACCCTCAGTTCCAGTGATGTTGGTGCAGGTGCTGTGTTCTTCCCTCCACTAGTTTTGCCGGCCTGCCTCTGCCTCTCAGCCATCCTTGCCTGAGGTCATACCACCTTTTTTGATGTCCTCTAAGGAACGCTGGGTGACCCCAATTGCATTCATTTTACTCTGGATCCCAGTCCAGATCTGTCTCTTCTGAGACTCAGGCACATGGAGGGACTGCTTTCCAAAAAGCTTGTCATGGTCCTGGCTCACATCTTGTATAAGTACCTCCAGCTCCTTCTCACTGAACTTCGGCTTCCTTTTCCTTTCTGATCCCTCCTTCTCTCTCTCCTGGCTTGCCATTTCCAAGGTTTGTTTGGGGGGATTTGTGGATGTGTGGCTCTGTTGCTCCTGGATCCTCAGCTCACCTGTCTGCCTCACAGTCAGCTCCAGGTTCAGTGCAGCTGCCTGGGTGTGGCCACTTCCTGTTTGGGAAGTAATTGGGAGGCACAGGATTGGCTGATTCATCAAAAACCGAATTTTTGAATTACCAAATCGGTATTTACTGATTGTGTATTTACTGATTCGGTAATGGATTCGGTATTGGTGTTTCGGTATTTTTTTTCTTCGATTGCTTCCGAATCGGTATTTTTTTACCGATTCAGTATTTTTTTACTGATTCGGTATGTTTTTTACAGATTTTTAACGAATCAGTAGATTTTACAGATTTTTTACATACACGGATATACCGATTTCTTAATACCGAATCGGTAAAATTCGGTATTAATGAATCGGTTTCTTTACGGTTACATACATATGGCCCTTTATCATTAATGCTTTTAAGAGCCACAAAATCATCTACCACTGCTGCATAATAATTCACAAAATTCAGCAAAGTTCCGTCCACCTTTGCAGCAATCCAAATCCATCTGCCATATGGATCCATTTGAATTTGGACGACGCCCCAATTTATTCCTCGTCCAAAATAAATTGCAACCCCCCTTACAGCAACCTGTGCCGAGGCAAAATAACCTTTAAAAAATGCTTTAGGGATAAACAAATTAGGCTTGTTTAGTTTTAAGGTGAGTTTCCTGTAGACACAAAATTTGGGGTGAGAATGTCGCCAACCATCTTATCAACCAACCCTTATTTTCGTTTGTTTAAGATGCCGTTTACATTGACCGATAGAATGCAAACTTAATATCCATTGTTTATGCTTTTGTTTAAGCCCTGAATGTCAGTAGACATACCCTTCCTTCTAGTAAGACATTTTACATAATTCTGCCCTTTTTTTCTTTCACCACCACCCTCCCCAAGTGCCCTAACACTCGCCCTGGCCCTACACAAACCTCTGTGGCCCCTCCCACTACTGTCAGATGGGGAATAGCCCGCCTTACCCCCTGCCTGCCCAAACTTTGGGCCCTGGACATCCGGTGTCATGATGTTGCACCCTAGTGTGATCCACCACCCCGCCCGACCTAAGAAAGAGCGAGAAAAAAAAGGTGGGCTGGAGTGGGGGGAAGCATGACGGAACACGCCTCCGCGTAGCTCAGGTGATCATTGCCCCGCCCTGTACCTGGAAGGTTGGGCACAGGACTGCTGACAATGACGGTGTATGGCGTGAGGCTCCAGGAGGTCTCTGCGAGATAAAAGGAGTCAGCGGTAACTACTGTAGCAGTTAGCAGATACGGCTGAAAAGGGCTGGAAGGGGAAACTCTACAAGCTGTCTTCTTGACGGAGCTGAAAAGAGAAAGCGCTTGCAATGCCTTTTCTGACCCCCTACTGATCTACGGGCTCTCCGCTTTTGCAGCGCTTCCTTTTCCCGCTCTGAGCTCTGAGAAAGGCTTCACTCCCCCGCTGCTGCTCGAGTCCTTTTAAAATCCAGCGCTCTCGACATCGATAATCAGCAGGGCAGCAAACAGCTCAGAGCTTGCATGTGGTCACATCAGAAGGCAGTGTACCAGTGACTACAAAATGGTGGGCATCCGATTTGTAAAGGTATACTATAATTCACATTAAAATATGTGCTGAAAACAATGTTTTTTCTGAAGCAAAACGTTACTAATGTTATAATTATTTAAGTTGTGAAATGTAACATGTATTTGACCCCTTCACTGAATTTGTCAGCCATCCTGGTTAGGACAGTGTGTTTGCTTATGTAGAAATTAAACAAAGTCTGATTTTTTATGTGTAACTACTATTTAACTACTCTAGAATACGATTACGCCGTGTTGTGACGTGATGCTTTCTTTTATATTTATTTTGGGAGATATTTGTGATGGGTTGTAATGTTTTGATCTGTGTTGCTTTGATATATATTGATTTTTAAGGAATGTGCATACTGTTGCATTGTTTTACATTGTGTTGTGTGTCAGTATCACCTTTGAAAAATGTGCATAAGGTTGCAATATATTGCCTTATTTTGCAATGTGTTGTGTTCTGTTCTGTTGCGTCGAGAAGAAAATTGCATTATTTTTTTTAACAAAAATGTGATACAAATATTATATCTCACAATATAATTGCATAGTCTATGTAGATATCATTTTATTTTTTAATCCATATCTATTACCATTTATTTATATTAAAATAAAGTTGTGTGATAAAGGTTTGTGTGGTAAAAGACTTAGTGGTAACGTTATTTGTGATATTGGTTCATTTAAAATATTTCAATGCATGTTCATAGTAAAGACCTATGTTAAAGAGGTGTGTGGTAATGGTATATCCGTGGTAAAGACTGCATGGTAAAGGCATGCGTTGTGATGTCATAAACCCTTTACAAAACTCATTTTATTGATTGATAGTAAGCAAGCATCACTGAGTTGATGCATGTATAGATTTAATTAGGAAAGTCAACATATTTTCCAGTTTAAAGAAATGTTACTGCAGATATGTCATAACTAAAATTACATTTAAACTATTTTTTTGGGCCAATTTATGATTCTATATGGATGGTTCACAAGGCATGAACCCCCACATGCATCAAGCATTTTTGTATTCGCAAACGGTGCGATTCCTTAAAATCGGCCGTTTGCGAATGCAAAAGTGCTTTTTGGGATGCATGAAGCAATTTTAGAATTCGTAACATGTGTGCGAATTCTAAAATTGCGGGTGCTTTTAAGAAGTCGCATATGTGCGATTTCTTAAAAGCAATGCATCATTTTTTTAAAAATTGTAAATTCGCTAATAGGGTGCCAAATTTACCGAGTAGTTGAACCACTCGGTAAATTTGGAAAAAGTGTGTTACATGTGTAAAATGTTATTTTTTCAACATTCATGTTACGGACACACATGTCCTTAGGACATGTGTGTGTGCAACATGATGCGAAAAATACATTTCAGGGGTGCATGGGGGGGTCCTTTGGACCCCCCCCCTGCACCCATGAAATTTTCTAAGTGCCACTCGCAATTTCCATTGACTCCTATGGGCCTTTTGGCCCATAGGAATCAATGGGAATTGCGAAAAGTAAGTTAAGAAATCGGTATTTCTTTGGGATTCGGTAAAAATTGCGATTTTTACCGAATCCCAACAGAATACCGAAAATATTGATGCATATCTTTTTGCATTTCTTAATTTGCGATTCCTTATTTTTCGCAATTTAAGAAATGCAAAAAGAAACATTGATGCATGTGGGGGGAAGAACCTCTTAGAAACAAAGTACTGGAGAAATGAAGAAATGTCCGAATGAAGAGTCGTAGAGCAACAGCAGACTGACCAATGCAGATCAGACTTGCAAGTTCTATTGTATATTTGTGTTTCTCGAACAAAAGAGGGAAAGGAGGGAAAAACCTGCTTGAGTCAAAATGGCTCTCATATATCAAATCAGCATCATAAACATATACCTCTTTTCAATATGTTATGAGTATTTATGTGTTGGCCAATGCCTGCTTGTGTCTTTTCCCGGTATGGCATTGGCGTGCTTTGGAGCATCTTGCAAATGTCTCCCTCCATCCCTCCACCTATTTGAGAAACGCAAAAATATAACAGACATTCTTATCAGATCCAGATGGATTGGTCGGTTTTATTGCTAATTTTTTAGCCATTCTACAAATATTCACAGAAACATGATTTCCCAGTGGCCAAGATCTTGTATCCTCACCCATATTTAGGTAGAACAAAATCACCAGTTTGCAAACACAGAGCATTGCGGCTGGACGTCCTATGACAACTGAACAGCAAGTATTGGAAAAGCCAATAGGTCACGTTATTATAAAGGTCAAAGTGCTTCTCCTGTGTGTTTGGTTGTGTGACTAGGGTGACCAACCGTCCATACATTTTACGGACCATCCGTTATTTTGGCATTATGTCCGTTGTCAGTTATCATTCCTTTTACGGACACCATTTGTCTGTAATTTTAAGGAGTGCAGCAAGCTGTGCTGTTCCCCTGGAAAAGCCCTAATAAAAGTTTAAATCTTATTGCTATCGGGGCCAGCTTGAACGTCTCAAACTGTAGAGGCTGTGGCAGCCCCTCCCCGACTTCACCCAGACTGAGGACTGGCCCATTGTCATTCTGACTTTGGCTGTTTGTTACATACAGAATGACAATGGTCCCTTGGGTAATTACAGCAGGGGGTGTCACCTTTTCGCAGCATGTGTCTAGGACATGGCATTCTGCTTTTGACAAGGAGCCATGCTGGAAGCATCAGCAAAAATCTGAATGAATGTACACCAATGTTTCATGAACTCGTAAGAGTTGTAAGTTGAAGGCATTTGATTAATCTAGGTGTTTATGTTGCATTAAAGTTCTACTGAGTGCCATTTAAAAAAAAATTCAAGTTATTAGTCATCCAATAGAGAAACCTGACTACAACTCCGTTCAATAGAAAAATCCCTTCTAGATGTGCACTATACACTGGACTCTTTCTTCCGAGTGATCTGGGAAAAAAGGTTCAGAAACCCACATATAAGATGTAGTTTGATTTTAGCATATGTATGGTGACCTATGTCAAAAGAAAAGAGTTTTCAGCAGTCATTGATAGTATATTCAACATGTCATCTTTACAGTTCAGAACATAGAACACCACATGATGACACAAAGTCAGCTGAAGGTCACAGGGTTGACCCACAGCTGAATAGGTACATTTAATGATATTAGCTATGTAAGTTTTACCTGCATTCTCCATACTGAAAAACTGTGCACAATTGTCTCAACCTAATATAAACTTATTTTGACCTTTACTTATGTTGGTTGTCTATTTACCTACTTATATACTATCTCACCTGTGTCTGAAAAACATACCTTTTGTCTCAAATTTGTGTTCTGAATTTTGACCTCTTTTCCTGAATTTTTGTCCTGAATTTTGACCCTTAGCCCTGAAATTTTGCACTCATTGTCCTGAATTTTCACCCATGCCAGTTGGTCACCCTATGCGTGATAAATGTGTAAATTAGTCAAGGGTTGGTGGCATTAGTAAGTGCATGGGAGGATGGATGAATGAGCGAATGATAGAGTGCATGGCTATGTGAATGCATGCACGAATGTTTAAATGTTAAATAATGAGCTCAAGCGTGGAAGGAAAGTTGATGGAAGGGTGAGTAAGTGCATGGAAGGACAAAGAGAAGGGGTGAACCCCGCAAACACCCCAGAGCACAAGGCAGGGGGACAAACCCACCAAAATGGCAACAAACAAGCCCCTGCTATGAAGTGTTATCCATCTAAGTAGGTTAGGCATTAATCAAGGTCTTTCTAAGGCGCTGGTTGTCTTTTGATTCCACTTATACACCTGCGGGCTTACCTAATAGCAACCTTTTAGCAACTGTATATATAAACTCACTGGCCATTCATGCTAAGGACGAGGGTTGCAACTCCTTCCTTCTTCTTCTTTTCCTTTTTTTGTTCATTTATCTACCCTGCCGACATCACTAAATAGTGGTAGGATGAAGTACTTGAGTCTCTGTTTGATGCTTAGTCTTGAGAACCTCTACACCCCACAGATTGGGAAGCTTTTCTGCTTCCATTCTGGTTACAACGGGGTACGAGTATAATTTGCGATCCTGTGGAATGCATAAGCGTGGATAGCGCATTGAAAACGAGTCTTATAGTAAACCTACACGGCAACTTCGGGGCCTCATAGTTATAGATCCCGACTCTGGTTATGTTTATCGATCGTGGGAAGTTGTGTTCAAACATTAGGATTACCTAGGGAACGTCCCGCAACCAATAAAAAGCGGTTTAACACGCTCGGTCCGCTATTCAGCAAATCACGATGCCTTTGAACCTGTCACGTGGTCGCGGCCGTGTGCAAACACCAGGGTTACCAAGGGTACGTTCCGTTACCAATGATAAGCGGTTTAATACACTCAGTCCGCTATTCAACCAATTACCATGCCTCCGAACTTGTCTTGTGGTCGCGGCAGCAAATCAGACGGCTCTTTAGAAATCCAGAGGCCGATGAGTCAGTCAAACGTCCACGGCGACAAATCAGGTCTCTCCTTTTATAGACATGAAGCAACCGTCCGGTGCCTCCCCAGTCGACTCAGATGCCGGCTAGGAAGTACCGACGGTTAGGTAAGACGGCGATTTGTCTCCATAGCGTTTATGCTATACACCTTAAACGCCTGGCAAATAAACCCCCTTTGAAGTATTGACTCTTCTTTAAAGTATTGATTGTCGAGAGCTGGCAATTCGCTTCGGAGACAAGGGCCTAATGTCCGTGGTCCCTCTATCCACATGTTGACCTCAGCATATTATTCAGAATAGACTTGAGGGACGAATGTGGATTTATCTAGTATGACTCCTATCCTCCCTAGATTTAGTTAGTCCCTACCAGCCTTTTGTAATATGTAGGTGTGTGTACACTTTGGAACAACATGTTTTTATTTCTTTTTTCATGTTTCTTAGAGCGGTGCTTCACTCCTTTCCTGAGCCACTGCCAGGTGGGGTGAGGTCTTCACGTCTTACAAATTATGGTAAGATTACATAGGCATATAAATGATATATCCGGACATGATAAATCGATTACACTATATTTTTAAGTGTTTCTATTCAACACCCTAGGTGTGATTGTGTTTAAGGTCTCTAGCGCTCAGACCTAGCTTGTAATTGAGGTGATGTGTGTGTGGTCGGGTTGCTTGACTTGTGATTCTCTTTTTCTGTTCTAAACCTTTTCAGTGAACGACATAAGCTGTAAGCCTAAGACAAGACGTTTTTCGCCTGGAAACTGCAGGTGATCTCTGTACTTGTCTGTAACTATTGCTTTTTAGCTGTCACTTATTATTTGTTTTATTGATGCAGTAGCACTTGTTTGTTATAATGGTCCTGAAGAAAGCAAGGATAATCATGTCCAATTGTTGCTGAAACATGTCGACCGAATTCCACCCTGAGACAGTGTATTTGTTCAACTGTCTTTAACAAATTTTTAATATTGGGAGAGCGAGCATCACCCGAATAAAGTCTGTTCTATGCTTCCTCACCCTATTTTAAACTCACTTCCTTATGTGTATTACTTTTCACTTTATGAGTTCTTTTGCACTGCACTTATTCAGTCATACCACATCTGACCACTCACAAGTTACTAGGAGTGGTAAACCATACTATCTGCTTGTTGAGAAGGAGGGACTTATTACACCTTGGTCTCCTTCTGTCTGAACACAATACAACTGCATAGATGGTTTTGAGAATAAAATCCCAAATGATGAAGGGCGGTTTCGAGTGGTGACTGATGGGTACTTTTGACCATCTCTTGAGTTGTCACTGTACACCAATTTTTGGGTTTAGTTTGTTGAGTCCCAGGTCCTTTAGCTTGTTCCACACACAAATATAACCTCCTCTTTTTAGACCCTCTGGTACTCTGATGTATTGTTATGTATCTATGGGGGCCGTTCCCAGAGCTTGGTCTTTAAAAATTGCCCCGGGTCCTACCCCACCTTAGTGTTTTTGTTGTTTCTTGAGCAGTCGCACGGCTGCGGACCCTTTCAATTGCGACACTACTATACTGTGCACGCAGCTCACCACGAGTTTGTGGTCGAGCCCCCCTTTTTTCCGCTCTATATCTACTGTGTACAGCATCTTCTCTATCCCCCTCCTATAGACATGGCTGAATATCAGGGTCTAGCGTTCACCGAAGATGACCTATTAGCAGCACTCGCACAACATCCGGATTTAGCTGAGAATACACCAACCATTATTGCAGTCAATGAGGATGAATGGGGTAAATTGCTGGGCCTTAAAAAATCACAGACCCGCACAGCACTACATGGTGCAATAATGGCTCAGTATCTACGTAACAATTGTGCTCCCACTGGCCTTATAGTGACGAATGCCCCAAGACTGTTCCTTACGGACAAAGAATTTCTTAAAAACTGGGCTATGATCGCTTGGCGTTGCACCAGAGACTGGTTGATTCTTATCATCCAGACCGCCAAACGTATAGCAGACACCATACTTATCGAAATTCAAATTATGGAGTCAAAAATCAAGACCACCCTCTCTTCTAAAGCCTTTCAAAAGAATCTTGATGATGCCAATAAGAACAATAGGGATTATAAAGAGTATACTTTGTCAGTAAAAATAGAGAAGTTCAGAAAAGACCTTGATAAATTCAAATTTGAGAGGGTATATCCCTATTCAAGTGACTCTTATGTCCCGCCCAACTTTAATACTAACAGTCGCACGACAGCTTCCACTTATGGGACATCAAGCTCGGATGATAACACTTCTGGCAGCGATACTAGTAATAGCAATTTCAACACACGAGGGCGAGGCCGAGGCAAAAGGAATCTGAGAAACAGCTGGCGGGGTAACCAACAAAACCAACAACAACAATGGTGGTCACCATTTCCATGGCAGTGTGGAGGAGTTCCTCCTCCCTTTTTTCCTCCCCAGCAATTAGGCCCTTTTCCCCAATCCATGGGGCCCCCTATGGGCCCTTGTATGCCCAATTTTCCGGCGAATTTCCAACAAGGATTTCAAGGTAACTTTCCTGGCCAGCCTACTTTTTTAGGATTTGGCCGGGGAAGGTCCCGAGGGAAAAGACGAGGTCAAACACAAACCCAACTTCAGGTCCACTACAGTCCACCATCCACTTCGACAGGGACAAGGAGTCTGAGGAGCAATTCTGCGAAGACCAAGGACCCGGCACAGAACAGTGCGGATCCAACATCATAATTAATTTAAGCAAACACACTCTCACTCCAACAGAGGAGAAAGCCCTCAACAAGGGCCTCGGATTCGTACCCACCCATCAGAACGACCACTTTGAGACTCGATTGGAGCTCGCGAAATTTCTGAGGAAAATTAGACTACACTTCTTCTTTGCGGATAAGGAACCACTCACACAAAAGGAGAGGGATATCAATACCGGGTTGAAATGTAAGTCCACCTTTACACCTCCTACCCACTTGATGCCACCACAGGTTCTAGCCTTCGAACAGGCTATGGAGAGTGAAGTCGAGAGCCTTTTTTCAGAGAACAACAAAAAGGTTTTTTTCAATCTACCGAAATCGGAGCATCTGGCACTTAAATCTCTAACAGCCAACAAAGAATTAACTATCAAGCCAGCTGATAAGGGTGGGTCCATCGTTTTATTGGACACCGATGTTTACCGTTCTGAATGTTTACGACAACTCAATAATGAGAGTGCATACCTTCGTCTTGAAGAAGATCCCACTGAACAACTGAAATTGACCATCAGGACGATGATTGGAGAGGCATCATCGGAGGGTTGGATCACTCAAGCAGAATCAACTTTTTTGTAAACTGAGCATCCGAAGATGCCGTATTTCTATGCCTTGCCCAAGGTCCATAAACAACAGAGGCCGCCCCCCGGCCGTCCCATTATCTCCGGAATTGGGTCGGCCCTGGAACCTTTGTCGACATTCGTGGACCATTTCTTGCGACCAATGGTGCAAGAGATGCCCACTTATCTCAAGGACACAACAGACGTGTTACGTCTGTTACCTGACATGGAATTTGACATAACTACAGATTTACTTGTCTCCTTTGATGTTGAGGCACTCTATACCTCCATCCCACAGGATGAGACATTAGAAGTGATCCGCTCATTGTTAGAGTCCAAAGACTTAAACAGTATTACACCGGTCCACTTTATCATGGCGTGCGCCACTTTGGCCATGAAGCAAAAACATTTTCGTTTTGAGGACAATGTCTATCTACAGGTATCTGGGACAAGTATGGGGAGCGTTTACGCCCCCAGTCTGGCGAATTTATATGTCCACTCTTTTGAGCAGCAACACATTTTCAGTGACAGCAATCCGTACATCGATAATCTAAAAACTTGGAAAAGATATATCGATGATATTCTGGTGGTGTGGCGAGGCTCCAAAGAGTACTGCCTTGAATTTTTGGAATGGCTCAACACTAGAAACTCTTTTCTCAAATTCACCATTGAGATAGGGGGCATGAGTCTTGCTTTCCTTGATTTGCTAATTGTGGCCAAACCGGATGGATTACAATCAGAATTGTACAGAAAACCCACCTCAAGGAATTCCCTTCTTCTGTTCGATAGTCATCACCCTAGATCTCTAAGGGAGAATCTCCCCTTTGGACAATTTTTTCGTGTCCAGAGGAATTGCTCTACCGTTGCAGCTTATAAAGAACATTCGATGACTCTGAGTAACCAGCTGATCCCACGCAAATATCCACAGAAGCTGGTACGTCAATCCATGAAACGGGCCATGAATAACAATCGCTTGGCTTTGTTGGAACCACCTGTACAAAAAGCTCCATTAGAAAGACTAACGTTCGTACATACTTTTGGGACTCTTTCCACTAGTATTCAGAAGACAGTCAAGAAACACTGGTCGATTCTGAACTCCGGACGTCTGGCTCTTCCCCCTCCCCTGTTCTCATTCAAGAGAGGCCCAAACCTGAGAGACAGGTTGGTGCATACAAGACCCCTTGAAGAACTTCCGAGGGTTGTAGGGACATTATGGGACCTTCCACCAGTCATAGTGTGGTAAATAAATAATTAATTACCGGTTCTATTTTTCAGGATACTCTAATAACAGATAGCTCAATAAATAAGAGTCAAGATTCGAGGTAGCTGAAGTATACAGGCTTTAATCAGGCATAAAAGGACAGGAACAGGACAGCCTGCATGGGAATAGGATGGCAGCTGCCGGGGGCAGGATCTGGGAATTGGCTGGCTTTTAATAACATTGCATTAATATATATACTAAAAACAATTACATTGCATTCAATACAGTAGGCGTAGCAGTAGGCGGAGTTTGTAGCAGTCGCGAAAGATAAGGCATAAAGTGGGTGTAACAAGAGGTGTGTACAGGGCGTATACATAGACATGTGATGCAAACGTAACAGAATATGTCATAAACGGGGCGGAAACATGGAGGGGGCTACCTGAGCAGCTGGGACCTCTAACCTAGTGGTGCGCGTAAACTGGCAATGACGTGTTACCAGGGAGAACTGGGGGCTATGACTTCTGCACTAGAAGAGGAGACGAAAGTCTGGAGGGTCAGAGCGACATGTACCTAGGCATATCTAGTATCTGGTGTTTATAGTACATGTTGATAGAATCCAAAAGTTATCAGGGTAAAGGCTAACAGACACTAAGACTGGTGCATGCATTATTCTAAATGTATTGCATGTGCGAGGAATATTCTATGAATATGAATACAGTATTTCTCTTATATGGAGACATAAAGGCTAGACCATGACGGAAACTATTGATGCGATTCAGTAGCTTAGGAATGCAGAGAAGGAGGGCTGGACTGATAACTAGAAACATAACATACTCTTGGCAGACTGGGAGGCAGAGCCAGGCCTAGCCGGGCACTGCGAGGCATGAAAGTAAGTGAAGGGTCAGGGATACAGGTGGGGGCTGTATCGCTCCTCGGAGAGTTCAGGAAACAGGAGCTGAATCTGAGTCCGGGCCCTTTTGAGGCCTAGAAACGGGGACAATTCAATGAATTAACGTGCACACTGTAAAACGTGGCAACGTAGCTTTACATAGGCCTGATATTCGTTATATTCACGAAAACTGGAAACTGGCATACTAGAGATGGACACAACTGTAATTGCGTCTTTAATCGATCAGAGGGGAATACATGCATATCGATCATGCACATATAACATAAGATGGGGAACACGTAGGCACATATGACATGGCAAAATTTACTTTTCCACATTCCCTCCTTGTGCCCTACGTTTCCATCAGGAAACATCAATATTCATGATACCATCTATCATTTCATATAGCATCATTTGCTCGTCTCGAATTGTCTTGGAACGGGACTTAGGACTAGGAATACAAGAGGTAGCACAAATGCCGCAAATCGCAGGGCCACATTGTATACAGAGGCAGCAACTGAATAGGATCATTACTGCAATACCTAGAAATGACAATACTTTCCATCCCCAGGCAGATATGATACTCCAGAGCCAACCGGACCATGTCCAGGTGCCTGGATTCTGGTGTAACTGATGGGCAATTTTATGAAGTCTGGTTATAGCTGAATAAACAGACGGCGCGTTATTAGGAATGAAAATGCAGCAACTAGATTCGATGACTCTACATGCTCCTCCTCTATCGGCCAGTATGACGTCAAGAACGAGACGATTTTGGAGCACGACAAATCTCATAGCAGATTGCTCTTCGGTTAAGTTACCTAGAGCAGAAGTAGTCTCATTCACTACTGCTTCAAGGGTTCTGGTTAGTCTACGTATTAACTTACTATTCTGGATAGGTCCTATAAAGAAGACGAAACCTTTATTGAAATCTTGATATTGTTCTAGAGTAGTTTCAGTTTGATCGACAATCGGGGACTCAATCTCCCTTCTATGTCTGACCTGTACTAGATG
The DNA here is from genome assembly GCF_964261635.1 of Lissotriton helveticus. NCBI lineage: Eukaryota > Metazoa > Chordata > Amphibia > Caudata > Salamandridae > Lissotriton > Lissotriton helveticus. The sequence continues at coordinate 2,061,163,595 of NC_136059.1, read as the reverse complement.
TGTGTTTCTATGATAATCAGATGGGGCTAGAAAAACTGGTGGCAGTAGGAAGGCAATGTAAAATGTTCCATCCCAATCGAGGGGCAGACGAACATATGCGGTCTGACCACAAACAAAATAAGAATGACGTGATGCTTTGAAAATAGATTTCCCACTGTCACTATACTTGACAGTAGTAGTACAATCACTATGTCCTACATGTGCGGAACCATTCTTTCTGACACATAATTCGCCTTTGACTGGTAGTACTGGAATAGCAGGTAAGTCTGGAGTAGTATCAGACTGAACATTCAGGACCATAAAATTCGAAGAATAATTACCTAAATTATATACTTCATTTTCTAGATCTAACCCTGTTCTATGGGGGAGACCTTGCTTGTCTGGAAAACATGTTCTATTCAGAAGGGACATATCATTTGAAGATGACGTTAACATGGACCATGCTCCACACGAACCATTATGTGAAAACGGATAAGGAAAGAGTGGCAGAACTCCCTTCGGTGTCTGGAAAGGGGGGAGTCGACCACACACCCAACAATTAGTGGCATTGCTGGTCTGGTGTGAATAGTGTAACATTCGGATGAATTTATTATTACGCATAGCAAGACGATAGGATAGCTCGTGAGGAGGCAGATCACTAAATGTGTGCTCTACTGTAGCATTAGCAAACTTATTTATATGCGAAATTGGAAAACATAAATGTAATGCATAACTTGTGCAGGTAACCATCAAACTTAGAAACAATAGGAAACTTAGAATGACGATACATCGTATAGAGTTTTGACTAACTCTCTCACTATGGGGGTCTATCTCATACATGTCAGGGACCTGTCTAACCGTTTCACCCGAGAGGGACTTAGACAATTAAACTGGCTGACTTATTTTACTAGACCGGAGCTTTAACTTATACTCCTGTTGCGGAGTTTTCTCTAACAGAGGAACTTTCAGTTCAGGATTCAAATCAGTGTCTGGTTTCAGGCAGTCTTTAGAAATGTCCTTTGCAAATGTTTTTTTTCGGACTCCATGGAACTTCTTTAGATGAGACAGATGGACCCACCCCTTGCGGCCCTCCAACTTCACGGCCGTGCGGGTGGTCAGGAGAACAAGTCGCGGCTCCTTCCAACGAGGCTCCAGCGGACTTGAACGATCAAAGTTCCTTACAAGGACGAGGTCCCCTGGTATGACCTCGTGCGGTTTCACTTCAGTATTGTCTGGAAATGCAGCGGCAACCTGTGAACGACAAGAGTGTAGGGCAGACATCAAGGAAGCTAGGTAATCTGTCAACATATTGCTGGAAACATCTGTAATACTGCGGGGTCTAGGTGTACCCCACATGTTTGGGGGGCGGCCGAATACGACCTCATAAGGGGACAGACCTGATCTGGAATGTGCGACCATTCTCATGTAGAATAAAGCAACTGGCAGGGCAACTAGCCAGTCTACACCTTTCTCTTTACATGTCTTAGCAATACGGATTTTCAGGGTTTGATTATGTCTCTCTACGAGACCGGCTGCTTCAGGATGGCGCACACAATGGAACTTCCACTGGTACCCTAACAGAAGGGAAACATGTTTCATTAACTCGGATGAGAATGGCTGGCCGTTATCAGAATACACGACCCTAGGGAGTCCATAACGGCGAAAAAATTCACGAACCAACTGCTTGGCAGTGGTCGCTGCTGTGTAATCTGGAACTGGATATGCTTCTGTCCACCTGGACAAAGCGCATACAACTACAAGGACATACTTGAAACCTCGACATCGCTCCATCTGAATATAATCCATCTGGAGGACTTCAAAAGGGTGGTCAGGAGGTTGGAATCCACCTTGTTCCACCGGGACACTTTTACCTGGATTGAACTGGCAACATATCATACAGGTACGGACTTTCTGCTTGGCTGCAGCTCGTAAATGCTTGTTGAACCAGAGGTTCTGTATACTGTCTAACATGGCTTTTTCTCCTAGGTGTGCTGGACTATGTGCGGTATTGATAATGACTTGAACCATGGAGTCGGGGAGAAACCATGTGGCTTTTCCCTTCGTCACCCATCCCTGATCTGTCTGGGCCCCTCCTTGTTCGGACCATTTCTTGATTTCTTCAGGAGTAGCATGTAACTGTATGTCTATGACATCTTGTGTAGGGTCCTTAACTGTCATACAGGTAGTCTGTTCTGGAGTGGATGTCTGTGTCTTGTTAACTGGAATGTCTGGTGTCTGAGCTGTAAGCTTGGCTGTTCGATCTGCTAGATCGTTACCTTGGGAAATGATGTCAGTAACTTTCGTATGTGCCTTGCACTTCATGATAGCGATAGCTGTCGGTAAATGTATTGCATCTAACAGAGCTTGAATGAGGAGACCATGCTGAATCTTGGTTCCATGAGAAGTCATGAAACCTCTCTCCTGCCAGAGTACTCCGAAGTCGTGTACAACTCCGAATGCGTAACGTGAATCTGTATATATGTTTACTTTCAGGTTCTTGGCACGTATGCAGGCTTGGGTCAGAGCAACTAGCTCTGCTGCTTGAGCAGACAGGATGTCAATACGGTGTGTTTCTATAACTTCGGTTTCAGTAGTCACTGCGTACGCGGCTGCTAGTTCTCCTGTACTAGTTCTCATACATGAACCGTCCACATAAAGTGTCAGGTCGGGGTTAGGTAATGCAATGTCTGTCAGGTCTTGTCTTGGCTTAGTCATAGTATTAATGACTTCCACACAGTCATGTGTGGCAGGATTTGAAGTAACTGATGGTAACAGGGTAGCAGGATTTAGAACGTTGCAGCGTCTGATTTCTATGTGTGGCTGGAACAGTGTCAGTTCATAACCTGTTAAACGTGCAATGGTCAAGTGCTGTGTCTGTGTTCGGTTTAAAAGAACTTCCACGGAGTGTGGAACTTGTACTGTCAAGGAGTGTCCTAATACTATGGAATCACTTTGTCTGATAGCTAGAGCTGTGGCTGCAACTGACTTGAGGCACGCAGGCAAAGCCTGGGCTACTGGATCTAATGTGCTCGAAAAATAAGCACAAGGCTTGTACTGTCCTGCTTGATCTTGTGTGAGAACAGATAATGCAGTACCATCACGTTCTGTGACAAAAAGTGTAAAAGGCTTACTGTAGTTCGGTGTAGCTAGAACAGGTGCTTGGCATAAGGCTTTCTTTAATTCATTAAAACTAAGTGTATGTTCAGATGTCCAAGGGAGGACAGTCGATACGGCTGCCTCCTGTGTCGTTAACTGTATCAGTGGCTTGGCTAGAAATGCATACTGAGGAATCCATTGTCTGCAGTAAGAAGTGAGGCCAATAAAAGCACGTACCTCCTTCTGTGTCTTGGGCTGTGGAAGACTCGCTATCAACTGGATACGGTCTAGTGTCAACTGCCTACCCCACTTGGACAGTAAGTGGCCTAAGTAGATCACTTGCTGGACACAGAACTGGAGCTTTGAAGGGGACACCTTGTGCCCCGTCTCGGCCAGAAAATACAGAACTGTAAGTGACGCTCGTTCGCAGTCACGTTCAGAACGGGCTGTGATCAGTAGATCATCGACATACTGGAGCAGGGCAGTGTCAGTTGGCATGTGGATATTGTCTAGTTGTCTTTTAAGTGCTTGACTGTAAATACTAGGACTTTCTGTGAAACCTTGAGGAGCTCGTGTGAATTTATAGCTCCTTCCATTTAAACAAAAACCGAAAAGGTACTGGCTGTCTGGATGAATGGGGACACTGAAAAATGCATTCTTGAGGTCGATGACAGTGAAAAATGTAGCTTCAGAATCAATGGCTGTCAATAGGGATGAAATTTCTGGGACTACTGGATACTGGGGTATGATACATCTATTAAGTTCTCGAAGGTCAATCACTAATCGATATACTGGAGGTGCATTTGGATCAGTACGTTTCATGACTGGAATGATAGGAGAATTACATACATTGGAGTCAGTTTCTACAACCACTCCTTGAGCAATGAGCTCATCAATAATTTTGGATAAGGCTGCTACAGCCTCAGGTGGCAATCTGTATTGTCTGATTCGTGGCAAGACTATACCTTGCTTGAGAGTCACACGATGGGGTGTGATTTGCATAAAACCTACATCAGTTGGACCTTGCGCCCATAAATGCTGCGGTACATTGGATAATCTTGGATCAAAATCGCGTAATACATAGTGACCTTTAAAGTCACGCAAAAACAATCGTATTCCTTCTGGAGAGCAGCAAATTACTGCACCTAATTCTTTCAATGTTTTAATGCCTAACAAATTTTCTGGACATGACTTCGTAAGTAACAAATCAGTAGTTCGGGACAATGGACCAACTTCTAGAGTAACTGGCTTTGAAATCTCGTTAACAATAGGCTTTCCTGAAAATCCAAGGGAAACATTTCTAGAGCCTGAGAGCGGAGCCCCTGGAACCTCGTCATGACTGATAGTAGTCCTACTTGCCCCTGTATCAATCAGAAACTTTCTGTCTTTCCCTAATACTTGACTGTGCACATAGGGACCCTCTTGATCTACAGGTATCTCGATGATAGGCAAGCCTACCTCCCTCTCTAGGCTGTTTCATGAATACTGTTGATACTCTGGATACTCTGTCTGGGCATACTGGTACATCTGCTGTGTAACATGCTGTGTTGCAGCGACAGGCTGCGGTGCTGGAACTGTCTGTGGTGCATTCTGTGGTGGCTGAGAAGTCTGTGAAACTTGTTCTTGTCTAGGCGGACGTGGTCTTTCTTTAGTCTTACCAGTAGCTATGTTGTGTTTCAGAACTGCACACTCGTTTATAAAATGACCTGGCTGTTTACAATAATTGCATGTCCCTTTAACGGGAGCTGCAGGATGACTGGCTTGATTCGGACCCCTCTTCTGACTGTCTTGTGGAACAGATTGTGCAACTAGTACTTTCATTTTCGTGTCTTTCATACGTCTCCTTTCGTGTTCTTGCTCTTCCCTGATTCTATTCTGGTGATACTGGAGCATTTGAAGCATTTGTGACGGGGTACTAGCTTGCCAGGTACTTTCGACTTTCAAAACTCGATTTTTAACTTGTGGGCTTGAATTCTCGACTAATTTAGAAACGAAAAGATGAGGGTATGACTCGCTACTTGTCTTCAAACCACTATTAATAATAAAACATTTCTCAAATCTAGAATAAAAATCACTAGTGTCTTCATCCTGTTTCTGTTTGCATGCTGGGATTGCATCCCAATCTTCCTTTTTCGTGGCTAGTAACCTTGGCAAAACTTGTATCAATAACTCGGGCAATTCTTTACATTTGTCCCCAAGACCGGTACCTGGTACTCGTATATTATCTTCAGCTTCTAGAGCTGTCCAATCAATCTTTTTCTCTCCCACCTCCCATTCTTTTTCCTTGAGTTTTTCATATACCCCTGCGGGCAACAGGACCTTTAGCATTTTAATGATATCTGGATACGTGTATTCTCCCATACGGAGCATGTCTTTTAATTCTCGATGGAACCCTGCTGGATCTTTGTCGTGACAAGGAATTAATTTCTTCATCTCTAAGAGTTCCATCTTGGTAATAGGGGTGTAAACAAATACTCGTTGCATTTCACCACCCGCTGTCCTAACTGGGTGTACTTCTCGTAACGGATGTTGTCTATCTATGTAAAATGGTTTACTTTCTGGAGGTGAGACGTGAACAAAATGCGGATTCAGAAACGTTCTATATTTGTGGCGCTGTTCTAGAATGACACTAATTAAATCGGTACCTAAACCTTTCCATCTATACTGGAGTAACTCGTTCAGAACATCATGTAATGGACCTGGATCAGAATGTTGTCCCTCATACAGTGTAATGAGGTGCTGGATCATATACATACCCACCAGTCGCTGCTCGGCTGGGGGCAGTTTCAGAAACATTTGTGCCACTATGTCATCTGGAAAAGTGGTAGAATCAGTAGTCCATCGGACTGCTGATCGGGCTAGTTCTAGTTCATGCATGGTACTAAGTTCACTATAACCGATACGTGATTTCAGAATGTGATCGGTAGCTTGAAATACTTGTTCAAGATTCTCTTGTTCTAGTGCTGGAAGGTGAAAAACTTTCTTGTGTTCTAGGCGTGAATGTCGGTCTAGAAGTCTAGATTTACCTACATACGCTATTCTGGCGGTATTCTCGTCTTCTACCTCTTCAGTATCAGTGTTGTCTTCTTTCTCGCTTACTTGTGCTGCTTTGCGTTTCTCGTGTAACCTTATTATTTCCTTACGAATTTTCTTGTACATACTCTCTATACTACTGAGTGTCTTGTGTCTTCCCTCGGCTATATGATCACTCCACTTTGTCAGAATTCTCATTTCGATCGGATCTTTAGTCGGACAATCTTGTTCCCTTACTAAACAATTGATTAGAAATTTTAATAGCATGAGCTGGGTCTCAGCTTTCCTTAGAGACATGATTTCGCCAATACTTTCTGGATCGTCTCCTGTACGGATGAAACGATATATTCTGTCTAGATCTTCTTTCATATTCGGTAGGGTGTCCAAATACTCGGTCACCCGTCTTACACGCAATGAATATATAACCATATTATCATCGCCTGGGACTGGATCATAACGGCATTCGGTGAGAGCTCGTCTGATATCTGCAACGGACTGATATTTGGGCGTACGCTGTAACGCACGTTCATGTAACTCGACTAACGTTACACGTTTGTGTGGCGGCGGGGTACCAGGAGGACCTCCCCCCGCGGCCCCTATACTAGAATCGTCGACTGATACTCTTCGTGCTGGCAGAGTGACCGATGTAGCGGGAACTTGTACTACGGGCTGGACCGGGGGTACCGTAACAGGTGCTGTAACAGGTGCCCCGGTGGCTGGAGGAACAGGAATTACATTATTTACAGGAGCTGGCGGAACAGGATTTGCATATTCTGGGACTGTGTCGTCCAAATAGGACGAGAGAAAAATATCAGCTGCGGTCGGTTTGTGACGTAGCTTAATCGGAACCAATGTCGGCGGAAAATTACATGGTGCTTCCGGGGTTGCTTTTGGCAAGCCCTCGGCAAGAAGAGGATACATACCCTTAATAAGGGCATTTCTCTGTCTGTCTGACTGTTCGGCTTTAACTCGTTCACCTACTTCGATTAATTCCCTTTCTTGGGCTCTTTCTGAGGATTCTCTACTTAATTCTGACTTTCTGATTTCTTTTTCGGTTCTTTTATGAGATTTTTTGCGCCATAACTCGATGGCATCTTTCTGGGATTGTCTGGATTTCTTTTTCCATAATGCTTCTTCTACTCGCATGATGCACTCGGCATCCCATGTACCTGATACAGGCCATCTATATTTCTCTTCTAGATCTTTAGTATACTCGACCCATAAGTCTAGATATAATATGGCACTTATGCCATGTTTATGATACATAAAATGACCTGGACTGTCCCTAGGCGGGACAGGAACTGCTTCTTCGAGCAGACCTTTCCTGGTTTTTAACTGACGTAACTTCGAGAACAGAGGCATGACTTAGACTGGAATCTGGACACAAATACAATACACGATAAACACAATAATAACTTGAAAACAAATCACTCATACCACAACATTGAAAACACATGAAATAACATTTAAAATAACAGTTCGGACAGAATACTACCTGGAATACTGAAAACAGAAACACATGAATTTCTCGAGAACAGAACAGAACTTACTGGAATGACTAGATGCACTGCTAAAACAGTACGAAACTTACCGGTCTCATAAAGAGACACGTCAGGACCCGCATCCACCTAGGTGGACACTTCGTGTTGGATCTGTGTACCCAAACCCACGGACCAGAGACAAATTAATTGACCCTGTCTAGATACTACCCCAGCAATGGTACTCACCGGGCAGCAAGAACGGAAGGCCTCGGACTGGACTGGACTGCTACGACGACGGACGGACGAACTTCGGACTTCAGTTACAGGTGGGCCTCCGGATACCTCGGACCTTGGACTCTCGGCTTGGGCTCTGGTCGGGACTCGCCGCGTTCCTCCACCGCCTCGTCTGGACGCTGGACCGCAACCTCCGTCTCCTCCGTGGGCCTGAGGGATACTTGAAGCAGAAATATCTGCACGTGGCCGGTATGGTTCCGTCACGGCTGCAGAGGATCAGGGGGCCTGCGTGGCTTCTCCGGCGCGTGGGGAAAGGGCAAGTCCCTATTCGGGCGCCATTATGTGGTAAATAAATAATTAATTACCGGTTCTATTTTTCAGGATACTCTAATAACAGATAGCTCAATAAATAAGAGTCAAGATTCGAGGTAGCTGAAGTATACAGGCTTTAATCAGGCATAAAAGGACAGGAACAGGACAGCCTGCATGGGAATAGGATGGCAGCTGCCGGGGGCAGGATCTGGGAATTGGCTGGCTTTTAATAACAGTGCATTAATATATATACTAAAAACAATTACATTGCATTCAATACAGTAGGCGTAGCAGTAGGCGGAGTTTGTAGCAGTCGCGAAAGATAAGGCATAAAGTGGGTGTAACAAGAGGTGTGTACAGGGCGTATACATAGACATGTGATGCAAACGTAACAGAATACGTCATAAACGGGGCGGAAACATGGAGGGGGCTACCTGAGCAGCTGGGACCTCTAACCTAGTGGTGCGCGTAAACTGGCAATGACGTGTTACCAGGGAGAACTGGGGGCTATGACTTCTGCACTAGAAGAGGAGACGAAAGTCTGGAGGGTCAGAGCGACATGTACCTAGGCATATCTAGTATCTGGTGTTTATAGTACATGTTGATAGAATCCAAAAGTTATCAGGGTAAAGGCTAACAGACACTAAGACTGGTGCATGCATTATTCTAAATGTATTGCATGTGCGAGGAATATTCTATGAATATGAATACAGTATTTCTCTTATATGGAGACATAAAGGCTAGACCATGACGGAAACTATTGATGCGATTCAGTAGCTTAGGAATGCAGAGAAGGAGGGCTGGACTGATAACTAGAAACATAACATACTCTTGGCAGACTGGGAGGCAGAGCCAGGCCTAGCCGGGCACTGCGAGGCATGAAAGTAAGTAAAGGGTCAGGGATACAGGTGGGGGCTGTATCGCTCCTCGGAGAGTTCAGGAAACAGAAGCTGAATCTGAGTCCGGGCCCTTTTGAGGCCTAGAAACGGGGACAATTCAATGAATTAACGTGCACACTGTAAAACGTGGCAACGTAGCTTTACATAGGCCTGATATTCGTTATATTCACGAAAACTGGAAACTGGCATACTAGAGATGGACACAACTGTAATTGCGTCTTTAATCGATCAGAGGGGAATACATGCATATCGATCATGCACATATAACATAAGATGGGGAACACGTAGGCACATATGACATGGCAAAATTTACTTTTCCACAATAGGACATCATCCGTGTGGTAACTGTCAAGCATGCCCTCAAACGAAGAAAACAACAGAGATTGACATAGGAACATCGCGACCTTGGAAACAGAAAAAATTTACGAACTGTAATAGTGAGCGACTCATCTATCTCATCACTTGCCCGTGTGGATTCAAGTACGTGGGAATGACCACACGAAGGATCCGTATTAGGATATCAGAACACAAAAGCACTATCCGCTGTAAAAGACAGGCGACTAAGTTAACTACACACTTCTTAGAAGCTAACCATCCCTCCACTGCATTCATATGGACTGTGCTGGAACAACCCTTTATTCCCTCGCATACCGCGGATGTAGCCAAGTTTCTCCTTGTCAGGGAGCAGAGATGGGTTCTGAAACTGGACACCCACCGCAATGGGTTAAACGACGAAATTCCGTGGTCCACTCTGTAAAAACATGAGTATTATAATAACAACATCACCCTTTAACAATGCCTCTGTTAACCCTGCTATGAAGTGTTATCCATCTAAGTAGGTTAGGCATTAATCAAGGTCTTTCTAAGGCGCTGGTTGTCTTTTGATTCCACTTATACACCTGCGGGCTTACCTAATAGCAACCTTTTAGCAACTGTATATATAAACTCACTGGCCATTCATGCTAAGGACGAGGGTTGCAACTCCTTCCTTCTTCTTCTTCATTTCCTTTTTTTGTTCATTTATCTACCCTGCCGACATCACTAAATAGTGGTAGGATGAAGTACTTGAGTCTCTGTTTGATGCTTAGTCTTGAGAACCTCTACACCCCACAGATTGGGAAGCTTTTCTGCTTCCATTCTGGTTACAACGGGGTACGAGTATAATTTGCGATCCTGTGGAATGCATAAGCGTGGATAGCGCATTGAAAACGAGTCTTATAGTAAACCTACACGGCAACTTTGGGGCCTCATAGTTATAGATCCCGACTCTGGTTATGTTTATCGATCGTGGGAAGTTGTGTTCAAACATTAGGATTACCTAGGGAACGTCCCGCAACCAATAAAAAGCGGTTTAACACGCTCGGTCCGCTATTCAGCAAATCACGATGCCTTAGAACCTGTCACGTGGTCGCGGCCGTGTGCAAACGCCAGGGTTACCAAGGGTACGTTCCGTTACCAATGATAAGCTGTTTAATACACTCAGTCCGCTATTCAGCCAATTACCATGCCTCCGAACTTGTCTTGTGGTCGCGGCGGCAAATCAGACGGCTCTTTAGAAATCCAGAGGCCGATGAGTCAGTCAAACGTCCACGGCGACAAATCAGGTCTCTCCTTTTATAGAGACACGAAGCAACCGTCCGGTGCCTCCCCAGTCGACTCAGATGCCGGCTAGGAAGTACCGACGGTTAGGTAAGACGGCGATTTGTCTCCATAGCGTTTATGCTATACACCTTAAACGCCTGGCAAATAAACCCCCTTTGAAGTATTGACTCTTCTTTAAAGTATTGATTGTCGAGAGCTGGCAATTCGCTTCGGAGACAAGGGCCTAATGTCCGTGGTCCTTCTATCCACATGTTGACCTCAGCATATTATTCAGAATAGACTTGAGGGACGAATCTGGATTTATCTAGTATGACTCCTATCCTCCCTAGTTTTAGTTAGTCCCTACCAGCCTTTTGTAATATGTAGGTGTGTGTACACTTTGGAACAACATGTTTTTATTTCTTTTTTCATGTTTCTTAGAGCGGTGCTTCACTCCTTTCCTGAGCCACTGCCAGGTGGGGTGAGGTCTTCGCGTCTTACAAATTATGGTAAGATTACATAGGCATATAAATGATATATCCGGACATGATAAACCGATTACACTATATTTTTAAGTGTTTCTATTCAACACCCTAGGTGTGATTGTGTTTAAGGTCTCTAGCGCTCAGACCTAGCCTGTAATTGAGGTGATGTGGGTGTGGTCGGGTTGCTTGACTTGTGATTCTCTTTTTCTGTTCTAAACCTTTTCAGTGAACGACATAAGCTGTAAGCCTAAGACAAGACGTTTTTCGCCTGGAAACTGCAGGTGATCTCTGTACTTGTCTGTAACTATTGCTTTTTAGCTGTCACTTATTATTTGTTTTATTGATGCAGTAGCACTTGTTTGTTATAATGGTCCTGAAGAAAGCAAGGATAATCATGTCCAATTGTTGCTGAAACATGTCGACCGAATTCCTTCCTGAGACAGTGTATTTGTTCAATTGTCTTTAACAAATTTTTAATATTGGGAGAGCGAGCATCACCCGAATAAAGTCTGTTCTATGCTTCCTCACCCTATTTTAAACTCACTTCCTTATGTTTATTACTTTTCACTTAATGAGTTCTTTTGCACTGCACTTATTCAGTCATACCACATCTGACCACTCACAAGTTACTAGGAGTGGTAAACCATACTATCTGCTTGTTGAGAAGGAGGGACTTATTACACCTTGGTCTCCTTCTGTCTGAACACAATACAACTGCATAGATGGTTTTGAGAATAAAATCCCAAATGATGAAGGGCGGTTTCGAGTGGTGACTGATGGGTACTTTTGACCATCTCTTGAGTTGTCACTGTACACCAATTTTTGGGTTTAGTTTGTTGAGTCCCAGGTCCTTTAGCTTGTTCCACACACAATTATAACCTCCTCTTTTTAGACCCTCTGGTACTCTGTTGTATTGTTAACAAACAAGCCCCAGCAAGGCTGGGGAAAACCCCAGAGAAACCAAGGAACCGCAACCAGGTGGGAAAACCGTCCACTGGGAAACCCACCGACCCAGTACAGATCGGGAACCCAAGCATGCCCCCAGGAAGGCAACTGTCGCCAACACTCGGGAAGGAGATAGCCAGCCGCACCAGGAGACAGAGCGGGAAGAGCCCGGGGCTAAAAGAGAACCAAGGAAGGGCCAGACCAAAACATGACTTGAGGAAGGCCCCACCAAGGTAGACAACCCCAACCGGAGCAACCAAGGGTCCAAGCGAAACCCGATGAACAGGACCCATCATAGAAGGACCAGCGAGACCGCCAAAGCGACCCTGCAACAAAAAGGGGCATCAAACCCCCGGCCAGACCAAGCAGAGCCACCAAAGAGCCACAGAACCATGGACAGGAGCAGGGGAGCCCAAGAACCGACCACCGGAGCAGGCAGGCAGAGGGCAGGAGCCAAGGATCACAACAAAACCCTGACCCCCCGTGTTTGCTCCATGGTCCGTTTTGGGCCTCTGTGAGCTCTGGCTCCCTAGGTTCTGGGGTTTCGTGTCCTGCCACGGTTTTCTATTACCCCTTGGGGCGTTTGGTTCACGCTGTGCTTGTGATTGTCCGGGGCTGCTGGTTTTCCCAGTTCTCTTCCCCAGTCAGTGCCCGACGCTCCTTGTGCGGTTTGGGTCCTGTTCTTCTTTTTCCCTGGTGGGGGTCCTGAGTCCTTCCGGTTTGGGTTTTCTCCCTGGGGGTGTTGACTTTCTCGCACTCGTTCCACCCAGCTATTCTGTCTTTCTCGCCTTTGGTGGGTTGCTGCCTGTGGCCTTGCCCCTGTGTTCACTCCGGTTCCAGTCGGCCCTCCGTTTTTCGGCTGGGTCAGTCCCGGGTGTGGGTTTGTGTCACTGTGGCCTGGTGTTTATGTTGGTAGGCTATTCCGCCTGCGGTCTTGGGTTCGTGTCCCGAGGTTTGTTGGTTTTTGCCTCCTGGGTGCTCGCCTCGGCGGCTCCTTTGTTGCATGTGGAATGTTGCGGGCGGTTTACTTGTCCCCTGCGCTGGGCTGTCTCGCTCGTTCGTTCCGCATTCCCCATCCTTCTGGGTTCGTTATGCTTTCTTGTGCATGGGTTCCCTGGTGGGTGTTCGCCTTCCTGTTTGGGGCTTGGCCTTGGTCCTGGTCCTCTTCAGTGCCCTTGCTGTCGGGTTCGCTTTGTTGTGGTTTCCTGCGACCTCCGTGGTCTGTTTTGCCATGCGCCTGCTTGAGCTCTCTCGTTGCTGTCTGACTCCCATCTTGGGATCCTTTGGGCAGCTGTGGTCCGTGTCCCGCCAGCCCCTCCTTGCTGGTGGGGCTTGGGTGCCCTTCTTTTTTTTTTTGTTCGGGTGGGGTGCTGGTTTCATTTCTGCACCTCCGTCCGTTCTTGCGGATCCTGCCAGTCTGGGTTCCCTATGGTTCCTTTCGCTTCTACCCCTGATTGCCGATGGGTCTGGTGGTTTTTGTTTTCTTCTCATCTCCGGTTTTTGGTTTGGGGATGGTTTGGCTCTCTCGCTGTTGGTGGTCCACTGTGCGTGTGGATGTGGGCTTCGGTCGACTTGTGTCTCTTGCTGCTGTGGCCTTTTTGTTGGGTCGCTGTGGTGGGGTTGCCCTATGTTTCTTCGGTTCCTATGGTGCCCCGGTGGCTCATGGTCTGTTTGGGTTTTTGCTCCCCTCTCACTTTCGGCTGTCCTTTGGGCAGTCTTGGCGTGTTAGATCCTGCTTGCTTCTTTCTGTTCATGGGCCTATTTGCGGTTGCTTTTTGGCTCCATGTGGTCTGCTGCCGTGCCTTCTCTGTTCTCCTTTGGTCTTTGGTTGGGGCATGTTTTATGTGGGCACTTCGTGTCTTTGGGTTCCGGTTTTTCGGCCCTCCCAGTGTTTTTCTGACCCGGGCTGGTCTTCCTGCTCGTGGTTGCCTCTCTCTGGGGTGGTTCTTCCACTCGCCGACCTGTTGGATTTTGCCCTCTTCCATGGGGGTCACATCCTGGTCCGGTGGTTTCTTGTGAGTTTCCATGAAGCCGCTATTTGCTCACTTTGTTAGTCATGTGGCGAGGAAGACCAATGAGGAGGTAATGCGCCGGTTACTTACGGGTAACCTTCATTACTCCAAGTATGGTCTTCCTCGCCACATGAGTTCCCATCCCTCCGTCCCTGTCTGGCTATTGGCTTCATGTTGTGCTTGGTGGTTTCAGGCTGATGGGGTGGGCCGGCCCGCCTCTTATAGAGGTCAGGGTGTAATTGGTCGGCCATATTGGGAAGGGATGGGAGGCTTGGGAGGCTGACTTTTTGCTTTGGAGGGTTCTGGTGTGGAGCTGAAGCAAAGTTGACTGCACAGCCTGCCGATGAGCTGGCAGAAGTTGCTGTGAACATATTTTCCCTTGTCAGCACTGCCAATTTCTGTCACTCAAACTCTTCTGGTTTTTTCCACTTAAAAGCTGACAGATCCCTCAAAACATAATGAAGCTGGTTATGCTCAGTGCACTGCAAGTTTTTTTGATTTACATAAATAATCATGCAAATAACAGGTGTGTGCCCTGGCTGGGGCCGTCAGATGTAGAGGACGCTGGTGGGGCTGCAGGGCATTCTGTTTCTGTCTGAAATCGTATTTCTTAGTGCTCTTAGTTTCAGCAGCAGTTACATCTTCAGTTTCCTTTAGATTTCTTCAGTAGTTACACCAGTCTACATGCATGGTTCTTACTAAAAACCATTGCCAAAATGTTGTAATAGAAGTCTGGTAACCGAGGTGTAATTTATAGAAGATGAATTATTAGCCTTAGTTGCAGATAAGAATATTCATAGTAGGTTTTTGGTTTAGTCCTCATGATAGCCCCACCAGGACCAGCTTCCCTGCTGCTCAGCCCACACACCAACTGACACTCTCCACCCCACAGGCACCCAAACATTCCATTGCATCACCACCACTCCAACATTCCACACAGCACATTCACATTGGCTGAACAGCAAGGACCAAAACACCAGTGAATATGCATAGAAAAGTACACAAGATATAACACACCTTCCGCCTCTTGTATCCATAACAAAGAAGTGGAACCCAAGGGGCATAAGTTGTCCTTGTATTCAAGCTGCAGTGATACAACCAGCCACCTAAGCCCTTTTCCAGGATGTACCCAGTTGTCCCGTGGTAACTAGATCTGGACTTTACCCTGTTGTTGGCCTCTGCCTGATACTATGTATTGTATTCTTTTGTATTGTAGTTGCATTTATGTGTCGCTTACTACCCCTGATGCGGTGTCGAAGCTCTTTTTTAGGTGAGTAGCACGCTTCTCCGGAACCCATAAAGGATTAGTGGTGAATTAGTATAGTGAACCATGAAAGTAATTTGAGTGGTGGATATGTTAGTTAGTTGTTTGGATTGATAAGGATAGTGGAGGGATAAAAAAGGAAAAAGGTTTGCATTTATATTATTTATAAGCGAGTCTCGAAGTACCGCTCCTGTAGTCCTTGGAGGCTTTAGAAATGTACTCCTGTGGTGGATTGGAGCTTCATAGACTAAATTAGGAGGTAAAATCTGTAACTAGGACAAACGCTGTCGGTGTATGTGACCGACACTGCATTGTGATAAACCTCAAATTGTGTCTAGGTCCCAATCGCCACGAGCATTGACTATGTGCTTTTGGGCGAATCTCTAACCAAATATCGTTTACAAAAATATCTACCTACAAAAATATCGCAGCAAAAATATCGATTACAAAAATATCGACATGCTATCTCTAACAAGGTAAGTACAAAAATATAGAAGACAAAATATCGATGTCAAAAATATCGTTATAAAAAATATCGTTTTTTTAAATTAAAAAAATATTTAATATAAATAAAATAATGCTTACAAATGTAATAAACATAGTACAAAATATGTTTTAATATTTAAAATTAATAAATATATAATTTAATTTAAAAAAAATAATATAAATATAATACATAGTATATACTTCATTGATACTAACTTTTAAAAATAATTTAATAACATAAATAAATAAAAATATTATAAATTACAAATAAATATAAACACATAAAATAATAATAAAAATTACAATTAATAAAAATGTAAAACAAATTTTAAAAAGTAAGTAAATGTTGGATAGCGTAGGGGTAAAAATTACTATTTCCACTCCAGAGAGTGCAACAGTAGGGAAAGTGTTGGATAGCGTAGGGGTAATAATTACTATTCCCACTCCAGAAAGTGCAACAGTAGGGAAAGTGTTGGATAGCGTAGGGGTAAAAATGACTATTCCAACTCCAGAGAGTGCAACAGTAGGGAAAGTGTTGGATAGCGTAGGAGTAAAAATTACTATTCCCACTCCAGAGAGTGCAACAGTAGGAAAAGTGTTGGATAGCGTAGGTGTAAAAATTACTATTCCCACTCCAGAGAGTGCAACAGTAGGAAAAGTGTTGGACAGCGTAGGAGTAAAAATGACTATTCCCACTCCAGAGAGTGCAACAGTAGGGAAAGTGTTGGATAGCGTAGGGGTAAAAATTACTATTCCCACTTCAGAAAGTGCAACAGTAGGAAAAGTGTTAGATAGCGTAGGAGTAAAAATTACTACTCCCACTTCAGAGAGTGCAACAGTAGGGAAAGTGTTGGATAGCGTAGGGGTAAAAATTGCTATTCCAACTCCAGAAAGTGCAACAGTAGGGAAAGTATTGGATAGCGTAGAAGGTAAAAATAACATACTTATAAATAAATTAATATTTTAAAATAATACAAAAAATAATTATTAAATAAGTATAAACTATTTACAAATACCAATACATAATTATTAAAAACAAGATTAGCAATAAATAATTAAGTAAAAATAAATTAATTTTAAATACCAATTAATAATATTAAATTACAAATCAATAATTAATTAACAATAATATAATTAACAAAACAATGGATTAAAATAAATTACTACTTAATTACATTTAAATTAATTCCCACCCTATTCCTCTACAAACCCATAACCCGCTAAAGAACATAATTATCAATTAATCAATTAATTAAAATTAAATACCAATTAATAAAAATTAAATACCAATTAATTAAAATTAATTTATATTTCCTAAAAATTAATAATTAATTTAGTATAATTAAATTACTTCCCACCCTATTCCCCTATAATCCAAAACCCGCTAGAGAACATAATTATCAATTAATCAATTAATTAAAATTAATTACCAATTAATTAAAATTAATTACCAATTTATTAAAATTAATTTATAATTCCTAATAATTAATAATTAATTTAGTATAATTAAATTACTTACCACCCTATTCCCCTATAAACCCATAACCCGCTACAGAACATAATTATCAATTAATCAATTAATTAAAATTAATTACCAATCAATAACAATTAATTACCAATTAATTAATATTAATTTATAATTCCTAATAATTAATAATTAATTTACTATAATTAAATTACTTCTCACCCTATTCTCCTATAAATCCAGAACCCGCTACAGTACTAAAATACAAAATGTACTTAAATCACATAAATAAAAATTAAATACATAATAATATACATAAAAATCATACAAAAATCGATATTAGTAACATCGATATTACTAACCGATATTAGTAACATAGATATTACTAACATCGATATTAAACATATCGATATAACTTACCTTCTATATTATGTCCCTTCGATATTTAAACATCGACATTATTATATGTCGATATTTAAAACTCAACATTTTTTCTGCCTACCCTTTTTGGCGCTATTTTTACTGACAACTTTAAAATTCCCTAATTGGATTTTTGACATTTTGGTGCCATTATATTTTATTAACGTATACTCTATTTTTTAACTCGGTTTGAAATTTTTATGGGTTTGCATTTTGATTTTATTACTGTATTGATACTATATAAATACTTAAAATATTGTTCCAAGTAACACCTGTCTGGTCTGCGCCATAGCTACCTGGGGTTGGGGGTGGGGGGAATTCAGGTTAATTATAGTAACTTCGGCGGTTCACCCTGGCAAGGGTTGTGATTCTTCCTTGACATGGGTAGTCACCCACCACAAACAGTAATCCAATTTCTTACAGTGTGAGCTTGCAACGAGTTTCATCGGGCCGGTGTTCTATCCCTGCAGATCAGGCTCAGAGTGACACTGGTGAGCATAGAACCTTCACCAATACGATAGCCAGAGTCTTCATCAAACCTTAGCCCTGCTTTGTTGAGGGGGAAATGAACCCTGATTCTATGCTGGAGTAGCTGCTACAGCCCAAAAGCAGGGTATGACTTCATACTGTTCCTCATAGTAGGGGTCGTATCCCATAGTCGCCACGGATAGGGCAGTATCCTTTTTGGGCCCACAATATACCCTGAAATGGGCACGCTTTGCTAGAATCAATTACTGTGATAGATTTACAGTGCACTTTGACTGATCTTTTTATTTCGTTTTATACTGAAGAACAGGAGAAAGGGGCTGGGTTTTTGAAACTGACCAAATAGATTGGTGATTAGGACTGAAAGGGAGAATGTTAGAAATGAAATGAAACTACACATTAAACCTAAGTTGATAATACATAGCTCCAATAGTATCATCTCACTCTTGGAAACAGGGTTTATCAACTTAGTGCAAAATATATTTCTTCCTCTATTGAGACACATTGAAAAATAGCTATTTTTCATATTGGTAATTGTAAACCTTATATTATTCGTAAAACTGCAGTAAAGACGTGGTAAAAAAAGTGAGAGCTAATTCTCACGAATCTATTCAGACGTTTACCCGAATTAAATAGTTTCTCTAATGCCTGTCTTACTGGAAATTGTACTTTTAATGTGAAGTAATTGAAAACAGTCAGTCTTTCAGCCTTACATAAACTCAATCAAAACAAATGGCATGTTAATCTACGGGAAACTCTTTTTATCTTTCTGATCGGTTGTTGAAGAATTTCTTTGCAGACTGTATTGATTAAAGTTCAGTTATGTCTCCCAGTTTCATTGTTATGTTAGAAGGGTAACTGAAGCTGTACAATAATTAGACTGATTTATTCATCCTGTAGTAATAGCCTGCTATGGTTCCAGAGACCAGATACCATCAATACACAATTCGTGCACTGCTGAAGCTGCCAGATATTGTAGCCAGCACTTTCAGTTTCACCTGCATCACCTCAGATAAGGCAGAACTACCAAAGACTAGTCACAGTTGACATCCTACATAGACATCCTCTTGTCATGCGGCTTTAGAAAAAATACACAGGGGAGGCTTCGTCTTTTCTTTTAGGCAGTGCGACAAAGGACAGCCCACCCCCTAGGCGAGAGAGTACAATTATTGCTAATGCTGTCACTCGAAATCTAATATATCCTTCTATTTTGTAAACAGGCTGACAGGGAAAGGCTGTAATTTAAAGTTTAGGAGACTCGACGAGGATGTTTTTGACACAACGAGCACTAACCCAAAAGTAAATTCTGTTATTGCTTTTTAAGTAGGGGTGGTGTTCATATTTTCAGCTTCTGTGCATATTGTCCTTTGATGAAGAGCCCATGCACAGGTTGGGTGCAAACAAATGATTGTAGAGATGAAAGAGGATAGGAAAACAAAAGTAATTGCTGGTTTGAAAAATAGGTCAGATTGACTAACATTCTGCAGATGGATACAATTTATAGTATATTCACAACTGTAGACCAGAAGATGCACGTCAGCATTTGTTAATCATGTGCACCATATATGTTCGCGGGGCAAATGGCCAGATCTACATATCTTACTGAATACAATGCCATATCGAGCAAAGTTGTACACTAAAAATTATAAGTTGTGGTAAGAACGCGAAAAGTAGGCAGCGCTTTCTCAAAGGAGGAGTATCATTGCGTAATGCATGAGTAGTTCAGACAGATCCACAAAGTGCAAAGCATGGCATTCACTAGCAATGTACAGTTCACAATGATGGAGCATGGCATATGCAACATTTCACCAACAACTACTGGAAAACGATATTGCAGGAACTCACTAATATTGTGGAAAGTGAGATCCTTCTCAATCCCCAATGTGTGCTTCTGGGCGTTCCTGGTGACGTTAATCATCAGCAAAAGGAACTTTTATGCTGCGTGCTGGGTCTGGTGGTGGCAAAACAGGATATTGTGCCATCATGGGGGTGCCCGTTGTGGCTGACCTGGGTACATTCAATCGTGGAGTGGGGATAGGCCCCTATACCGAGCAGACAAGACCAAGCCCCAGATTCAATATTTACAAAAATGTGAGTTCAGCGTCCACTTCACTAATTTTTCACAAGGGAAACAAAACTGGAAAATGCAGTCAGTTCCTGCAAAATAAAATACAATGCCAAGATTCAATGAACAAGTTTTCTTCTTCTTTTATAACACATTTATGGGCAAGTCAGAACAGAGCACCGTTTTTTAATGTCATTTAGGGGCAGATTTACACGCCCCATTGCGCCACTTTTGCGTCACTTTTAAAATAGGGAAAGTGACGCAAAAGTGGCACTAGGGGCTTGTAAATCTGCCCCCTAATGTTTCAAGAAATACTTAAAATCATAAGTCCTTCTAAAATTACAGATCATGTGCTTTCACCAAAGTGAATCGTAGTGCATGCATCCCCAAAAACACAAGCATAGTGAAAAAATGTCCTGTGAATTATAAACACCTAAATTACAATAAAACTCTGCTGAGACACAGGTCCAAATAATTCAGGTATACATGTGGTAGAACACAAACAATGAAGCTGTTCTTAAGACCACTATAAATGGGCAATAGAGCAAAGCATGGGCAATAAAAGTAAGGAAAGATCCAACTACTCAGCTCTCTTGCCCTTCCATCAAAGTCTTTTAAAAATATTTTTAAGTCCACATTTTTTGCCTGGATGTCGTCAATACGTTTCGACCTCTGACCTTAAGGTGTCGCCTCAGGACTTGGGTTGGTGTACCCGTTCTACAAGACGATGGGAAAACATCTTTTAATATGGAGGACACAAATGATTTAGATAAAGGCAATCTTTGAGGAGTTTTTCACTCACTTATTTTCAGAGAACCATCGGGGGCATATCTTAGTCAGTAGGATTGAGGGTGCGGAGTAAGCTTCAGATTTCCCAACAATCACGGCGGCATATCTTGTTAAAATATGTTATGAGAGCAGGAGGAGGTGGAAGGGGCTTAAGAATCAGTGGAAAGAGAGAGGAATGCAGATTGTTAGGGGTACTTCGTACACAATCGTTTTCAAACTAACCAAGTTCTAAGGTAGAAACGAGAGAGAGAGAGTGTGTGTCTGTGTGTGTGTTTTTGTTAGTGTAGGAATGAAAAATTCAGTGTGAAATTCGACAAGCGCCTCACCATACCTGACTGAATGCACATGTGCACAAATATTTGCTACATAATACATTTTTTAGGGAGGGCATAACACTCCAAACACCCCCCATGAAGCAATGCTCCCGAAAACCATATATATCAAATGTCAAAAAGGGGGATTTGAAATGTAATCAGTTTCTTGATTGTAGCCTCGCAAACACTGTGTAGAGAAACAGAGGGAAGTAAAACTGTTCAATGAGTTATAACGTGCTGGTGTGCATTTGTGATACCAAATTGACCGCTCACCTTCCTTCATAGCGGCCAGTACTGTCCTACTCTTTGGGAATAAAAACTGGAAACCCATAGATCAGAAATAACTACTCCACAATTTGCATAGGCACCCGGTTTTCAAGCATGATTGTTTACCTCTTATGTTTGTTTGATTTGCGGTGCTGCCCCATGTTAAATCTTGCAATTCATTTCACCACTCACAGTGAGACTTCTTCCTAACAAATTCTAATTACGTGTGTGCATGGCTAAAATTAGGACACAGTTCCGTGACAAGTGTGCGCATGTATGTCACCCACAGGACAGATACAGGAAGAGAAGAGATAGAGGGTAGAGCAAAGGAGGAAAAAAGGGTGAAAAGAGGTAGATGCTATTCCCCGATTTCAAGGATACACTCCCGAAGGGGAAGATCAAGTCTTGCCTCTCTTTCGCCCTCACACACCCCGAAGGATGTCATGCTTCATCATCGGGCTTTTTTGTGCTCCTCGTCAGACCGGCGCTGCTATATCTGACGGGCCCCCGAAGGGTCTCTTTGACGGAATCTTTTAAAGAGAAAACGCCGTATGGTGTATGCAGGTGTGGGGGCAGAGATTGTAGCTGGGAGGGTTTGTTTATAAGTGAAGAAGTGCGTACTAGTGAGTTAAAAATACCTAAGGGCATCCAGTCTAAGGTACTTAGACTGTGCCGATGATCAGTCACATCGGCACATAGAAGCCCCACGTGACACACTAACCTGTTGGTTTTTTACTCTACCAAGGACACCATATAAATAAAAGTACCTTAGACTGGATGCCCTTAGGTATTTTTAACTCACTAGCACGCACTTCTTCACTTATAAAGAAACCCTCCCAGCTACAATCTCTGAAATTGGGGAATACCATCTACCTCTTTTCACCCTTTTTTCCTCCTTTGCTCTACCCTCTATCTCTTCTCTTCCTGTATCTGTCCTGTGGGTGACATACATGCGCCCACTTGTCACGGAACTGTGTCCTATTTTGGTACAACGACTTACTTAGGAGCACGGACACTGGACCTTATCAAGCTCCCGGCCCCCCCCCCCTTCTCTTCTTATATTGACTCATGGCTAAAATTATACAGTGGCTCACTTACTATGTGGGTCACCTCATATGTCTGTGGCAAAGCCAATGTGAATAGACATGATGATAAAAGAGGAATTGCAGCATGGACCTCATCTGGAGGTCACCAGGGGTCGCAACTGCACCCCCTGCCACTGCCCTTGCGACCCCTGGCATTGCTCTTATGACTCATAACCTAAAAGGAGCAAAGGCAGTACTAGGGACAGAGGAAAAAGAGCATTTGTCTGTGCAATATGCTCCAGAGGCTTTGTGGCAGGGTTCTTCACTACTGTAACAGTTGTAACTTGCAACTGTTACAATTCTTCTGATTCATTCAGCTGAAGGGTAGCCAAGCAACACACGCATCAGGCCCCAGAGAGCCCCTAGCATGGCTGGCGGCTTTCATTATTAATGCCTGTTTCCGGTCCAGGGAGGACCTGGTTTGGCAGTTCAGGCTGGACTGCTCCCACAAGGAACAGGGTCAAGACTGATTTGCATATAGCTGGGTCCAAACTGGGATGGTGTGGTGAGCAAAAGAATGATGGAGTAAACCCAGATCCTTGTGACTGGGGGTGAATGATTGCATTGTCCAGCATTCCGTCCATCAATTGTTTCTTTTGCATATATCAGGTTTTTCAGCACAGGAGAAGTTGTCTCTAAATTCAACCCACCTTTGCTGTTCATACATGCAAACTGTTGAGATGGCACATGTTTTTGAAGAGTTACAATAAATGCTTTTATTTTGCGTTTTTCTTCATACTTTTTTTATACCAGTACACATTTAGTTTTACTACATTTTAAAAGCGTTCTTTTTCGGGTATTTGCTTTTGCTTTTTTATTCAGTTTGTGTGAGTGAGAAAGTGAGTTTTCACAGGCCAGCAGGACTTGAGTGGGTGCTCCAGATCAAGTTTGATGTGATACTACAGCAGCTCTGGCAAATGCATATTTCTGGGGTTATAATTGCGCATTTCACTACAATCTCGGCATCACAGCTAAGATTGGAGATTGTCACACAATCATCTAAGCAAATAAGCTGAGTGGTGTATTTCTCTTCTTCATGGTCAACTGGGGTGGATTCATTTCTCTTCAACTAAGCTCAGGTTCAAGTTCAAAGATTTGTATAGCGCGCTACTCACCCAGAGGGTCTCAAGGCGCTTGAGGGAGGGGGGGTACTTTACTTATCGAATATCCAAGTTTTTAGTTGCTTTCTGAAGGAGAGGTGGTTCTGTGTGAGGCGGAGGTGGGGGGGGGAGGGAATTCCAGGTTTTGGCCGCTAAGTAGGAGAAGGATCTTCCCCCCATGGTGGATCTATGGATGCGCGGAATTGCGGCGAGGGCTTGATTGGACGATCGTAGTTGGCGGGTGGGGGTGTAAAAGGACAGGCACGTGTTGAGGCATTCGGGTCCTAGGTCGTAGAGGACCTTGTGTGCGTGGATGAGGCGACGGAACATTATTCTCTTGTTGACGGGGAGCCAGTGGAGGTCTTTCAGGTGGCCGGAAATGTGAGCTTGGCGGGGGATGTCCAGTATGAGTCTGGCTGAGGTGTTTTGGATGCGTTGGAGTTTTTTCTGTAGTTTGGCTGTGATTCCGGCGTAGAGGGTGTTTCCGTAATCCAGTCTACTTGTGACCAGTGCGTGGGTGACCGTTTTTCTTGTTTCGGTGGGGATCCAACGGAAGATTTTTTTGAGCATGCGTAGGATGTTGAAGCATGATGAAGATACAGCGTTGACTTGTCTGGTCATCGAGAGGGAGGAGTCCAGGATGAAGCCTAGGTTACGTGCATGGTCCGTTGGTATGGGTGCGGTTCCCAGGGCCGGTGGCCACCATGAGTCGTCCCAAGCAGAGGGGGATGAGCCTAAGATGAGGACTTCCATTTTGTCCGAGTTCAGTTTTAAACTGCTGTTTTTCATCCACTCGGCTACATCTTTCATTCCTTTGTGTAAGTTGGTTTTGGCGGTGTTTGGGTCTTTAGTGAGGGAGAGGATCAGCTGGGTGTCATCGGCGTAGGAGATGATGTTGAGGTTGTGTTGGCGCGCGATGGATGCAAGGGGACTCATGTATACGTTGAAGAGGGTAGGACTAAGTGATGATCCTTGTGGTACGCTGCAGATGACTTCGGTGGCCTCTGATCTAAAAGGGGGGAGGCGGACTCACTGGGTTCTTCCGGCGAGGAATGAGGTGATCCAGTCCAATGCTTTTCCTTGTATTCCGACGTTGCTGTGGCGTTGTATGAGGGTGCTATGACAGACTGTGTCGAAGGCTGCGGAGAGGTCAAGTAGGATGAGGGCAACTGTTTCTCCGTTGTCCAGTAATGTTCGAATGTCGTCTGTTGCTGCGATGAGGGCGGTCTCGGTGCTGTGTTTGGCTCGGTAGCCGGACTGTGAGGGGTCGAGGGATTTGTTGGATTCGATGAAGGCGGCGAGCTGACTGTTGACGGCTTTCTCAATTACTTTGGCAGGGAATGGGAGGAGCGAGATGGGGCGGTAGTTCTTAAATTCAGTGGGGTCTGCTGTGGGTTTCTTCAGAAGGGCGCTGAGTTTGGCATGTTTCCAGCTTTTCGGGAAGGTAGCGAAGTTGAGGGAGCAGTTGATGACGTCTCGGAGATGGGGTGCGATAATGGAGTCTGCTTTGTTGAAAATTTGGTGGGGACATGGGTCGGTTGGCGATCCTGAGTGGATGGAGTTCATCAGGCGTGTCTTCAGTGGTGATTGTGTTCCAGGCGCAGAGGTTGTTGGAGGGGGGTTTTGGTTCGGAGGTGGGTGGAGTGGACTGGTCTCCGGGATGGTTTTCAAAGCTGTTATGTATGTCGGCGATTTTGTTGTGGAAGAATGAGGCTAGGGAGTCGCAGAGGTCTTGGGAGGGAGTGATGTCGTTGGTGCCGGCGGTGGGGTTGGTAAATTCTTTGACGATGTTGAATAGTTCCTTGCTGTTGTGGGCGTTGTTGTCGAGTCGATCCTTGAATGCTGATTTCTTGGTGGATCGGATCAGTTGGTGGTGTTTGCGGGTGGCGTTCTTGAAGGTGGTCAGGTTGTCAGTGGTAGGGTTTTTTCTCCAGGCTTTCTCGAGGGTGCGACAGAGCTTTTTGGATTTCTTAAGGTCATCGTTGAACCAGGGGGCTTTTTTGCTATTTTACTTGATTTTATGTTTTTTAAAGGGTGCTAATTCGTCAGCGCTGTGGGTGATCCATTGTGTGAGGTTGGTGGCTGCTTGGTTTGGGTCTGATGATTTGGCAGGAGGGTTTTGGTGAAGTGATGCGAAGAGCTGGTCGGTGGTAATTTTGTTCCAGTTTCTGCGGGGGATTGGTTGTGGGTGGTTGTGGGTTGTAGTCTTTTTGTAGTTGAAGTGAACGCAGCTGTGGTCTGTCCAATGGAGAGCTGTGGTGTGATTGAAGGAGATGTGCTTGCTGGAGGTGAAGATTGGGTCGAGCGTGTGCCCGGCATAGTGGGTGGGGGTGTCCACAAGTTGTTTGAGTCCGAGATTGGCGAGGTTGTCCAGAAGGGTGGTGGTGTTGCTGTCGTTGTTCTTTTCCAGGTGGAAGTTGAGGTCTCCCGGTAGAATGTAGTCCTCGGAGAGGAGGGCGTGTGGGCTGATGAAGTCAGTGATGTCTTCACTGAATTGTGTGCGGGGTCCTGGTGGTCTGTAGATGAGGGTGCCTCTGAGTGTGGTCTTGGGGTCGGTGTGGATCTGGAAGTGAAGGTGTTCGGCGGCTGCGAGGTTATCGTCGGAACTGCTCGTGATGCGGATGGTGTTCTTATGAATGATGGCAATGCCTCCTCCTGTTTGGTTGGTGCGGTCCTTTCGGATGATCTTGAAGCCATCCGGGATGGCTATGGCGATGTCGGGAGCTGATGAGGTGTTCATCCAGGTTTCCGTAAGGAAGGCGACGTCCGGCGATGTAGTGTTGAGTAGGTTCTAAAGGTCAATGGCGTGTCTGTGGACCGAACGGGTGTTGAGCAGAATGCATTTCAGGTGGTTAGTGTTGGAGCTCTGATTAGAGTTAGTGGATTTGGTGTGGGTCCTGATGCAGTCGAACTTGCAGGAGCGGCAGGTGAAGGGTCCATGGGCGTGACCTGGGGCGGCTTGGTAGCAGGTTGGGGCGGCTTGGTAGCAGGTTGGGGGTAGGCCAGGGTTTAGTGCTGAGAGGGTAGCTGCGTTGTATGTTAGGCGGGCGGAGTGGGTCTTGCGGCGGCCAGGGTGTCTGGCGCTGGGCGCGGCTCTAGGCAGAGTCAGTCATACTAGGGCCAGGTTTGTTACAGCCAATCACACACATGGACTCAACTTTCACCATTATTGAACTATTCTGTGGTTTCCCAGGTAACTGGGCTGGCCTTCATACACTGCTCATCACAACCTGACCACATCTGTCACGGGTTTGCCCATCTACCGTCAGGCACATGTATTTTAAAATTGTGTGCAAAGAAACTTTGGAGCAAAGAAGCCAAGGGCAATGGGAGAAAACATGGAAGCAGTAATGACAGTACTGCTCTCATAATTCTTCTGAAGTGAGACATGCTTTTGCTACCCCTGGTAGATTTAATGGATTGATGCCCTTGAAATGTACCTCTATCCCTACCCGACTAAAGGCAAAAGTGAATGGGTTTCAAATCACATTCCTGCCCGAGTCAGAGGCACAATTCTTCCCTTCCTCACCTGGACTGCAAACATTATTAGATATCAAATCAAGACTATACGCATGTACTTTAAAGAACGCACCCATATTGTCATGTCATTTTCTATGTATTGTATTTATGTGAAAACCAATAGTCAATTTTAGATTACAAAAGGGTAGGATGACCATCTTGTGTGATTTTATGACAGGTTAGGGTGCCACAGTAGTTCATAGGCTTTGTATTTAGGACAGTTCGTTTAACCCCTTCCGTGCGGGGCTGTTTCCCCAGCTGTGCTGGGGCCGTGGGGGGGTGCGCGCACATCGCCCCGGTGCTCATGACGAGGTCAGCTCGTCATGAGCCACGGTGCTCCGGTTAATGGCGATCTGAGCTCGTCATGACCATGCCTGTTCCAATGGAATGCTCAGCACAGCAGGGGAATTAGCTCAGCGTGCAAGCGTTCCATTTAACAGGCGTGGTCATGACGAGCTCAGCACGTCATGAGCACCGGAGCGCCGTGGCTCATGACGAGCATGGTTAAATTACTGCTGGAGGATAACCTAGAGCTCAAGGCAAAGCATGTCCTGGGGTGGAAAACTATGCAGTGGATGCACTCTCATGAGCAAAGATGTACAAATTTAGAAGATTGGCACTAGAGACAGAGCTAAGGTTGACCCTTTCCCAGATTAAATTTTGTACCACTTTGATCGCCATAAATTGGCAGGGTATGCTCAGACGTGAGTCCCTTGCTCACTTTGCCACTGGATTCAAGCAAGCCGGGCTGAAGACGGCTGGAATTCCAGAAACCGGTCCTCGGAAGCTTGTTTCCGGTCCAGGGAAGGCATGGCTTGGCAGTTCGGGCTGGACTGTTCCCATGAGGCACAGGGTCAGACTGATTTGCATATGGCCATGTCTGAACTGGGCTGGCAGAGTGGGCTAAAGAACGGTGATGGATTAAACCTGTTGACTGGGTGTGAGTGTTTGATTGGTTCCGATGCTCCGTCCATCACCACCCCCTTTTGTACCAGACGAACTATGAGTATGGCAGAACGGGCCTGTCAGCGCTAGTTCAGCAGGCACTCTCACCTGGTGTAGCAAACTGTTACAAGAAATACGCAGACACAGTAATGCAGATCGGTGGGCTGATGACACTGGTGGATTCTGCGGACACAACCAGGGCTGTTGAACACTTCATCCAGTGGGTTTACACAGAGAAAAGGTCCAGATCATGGACCCAGCTAATAGATACGTTGGCAGAGGTGGAAAGGGACACATTTGCGGTAACTCTGTTCAATGCAGCCTTTGCAACAGCCTTCTTTGGTGCATCCTGGGTTAGCGAGCTAGTGGCCCGGGTAAGAAAAGGAACGGGCAAGAGATGTCTGCAACCAGCTGATAGCAAGCTTGGAATAGTGAGAGTTTATCTGCTGCTGAGAGGATCAAATACAGACCACTCGGACAAAAGGGCCTGGGTGCAACTTGAATGTATAGACTACCCCAGATACTGCGTGGTTTGCTGCCTTTTTGCCTACATGATGATACGACCCATAGGAGAGGGACCATTATTCAAACATAAAAATGGGGATCTGTTGAGCAGATTCCATCTCACAACAGTCATGCTCCAAGCCCTGGGCAAAGCTGAGCTCCCACCCAAATCGTTTGGATCACACTCCTTTAGAATTGGGGCTGCTACGTCTGCAGCACAACATGGGTTGCCAGAGGTCGGAATCAAGGCAGTCCAATGCATACAAAAACATACAGTTGATCTAAAAAAAAAAAGAGGGGGGTGCTTAAGTCCAGGACAAACTGACTATGTGATTGTTGCCTTAGCAGGAACCTGCCCCAGGCTGGTCTGGGTGGTTGGCGACTCATACATCAACCAGATGCAGACATGGTGGGTGCACGGCGGTCACAGGCAGAGGGCAGGCCAGTAGCCACATGTGTCTCATGGTAGGGCCGCTCAGAGATTAATGGAACCAGCTTTCAGTGAGGGAATTACAGGTGATGGCTGCGTGGCACCCAGACGTCTTGGTGATGCACCTGAGAGGCACAATCTCAATCAGCTAGGAAGGACGAACCCCCTCCACGCCATCCTACCAGGCTTGTCAGAGGCAGCCAAGTTGTTTAGCAACACCACCATCATATGATCTGAAATAATTACTAGGCTTGTATGGCAAGGCACCCTATCAAACAGCACAGTGAATAACTCTAGGAGGAAACTACACATTGCAGTTAGCAAATTTGCTAAACCAATGGCCTGGAGAGCATCAGGCATGGCCTAATTAACCTAGGGTGCTTGGAGCTTTACACCCAGGACGGGGTGCATCTGTCAGAGGAAGGGATAAAAGTTTTCTGGGACAATTTAAGGGCAGCCATAACACTGACAGGCTGCACCTAAATAAAATTAATGAACAACGACAAGAAGAGAGGGGAAGCTACATGGAGGTTGGGGAACTGCCGGGAGACCCAAGCCTCCCTTGTGGCGTGGCGGCTAAGATGGGGCACATTTATTGGTCAAGAAAGCGCACGGCAGGGCAGTGTGCAGGAACAAGACCACTCACCCGGGGATGCCTTACGGGTTTAGGCAGGAAAGGGGGAGCAAGCGGAGACAGAACCCGCAGCCCAGACCCGCTGAATGGCAAGGCACAAAACAGACAAGCAAGGTAATGAGTTGGGGCCTACCTCCAGGGAGAGGCTACCCCCCCCCCCCACCCAATTGGCGTGAAAACCAACACAGGCAATTAGTACCCCATAAAAAGACCTGTATGATGGCATGAACAAACTAAGAGGTGTCAGAAGTAGGGCAAACAGATAACAGAACATGGTTGTGATATGTCAGAAATGATTTATTGCCTCTCAGTCGATGTGAGTTATGACCAGTGTTAGACCTGGCACCATTGGCAAGGGTCTCCCCTGCATGTTTGCCTTTACCTCCTGTGTTGTTGCTGTGTGTTGGACTCCTTTTTTCTGGTCTAGATGTTTTGGGCACTTTGCCACTGCTGTTCAATGCCAAAGTGCAAGTGCTCCCTTTGTAAATTGTTGTTATGGATTAGTGATTCCATGATTGGCATATTTGAATTAATTGCCAGACCCTAGTATTGTGCACTGTGTGTGCCCAGGGTCTGCAAATCAAATGCAGCTAGTGGTCTGCAGCAGTGATCATGTCACCTACAAAAGCAGCCTGTAAAATGTAACTCTGGCCTCCCATCGCAGAGCCAGTGTGCAGTCTGGGACTGTTATGTCAACTTGGCAAGTGCAGACACTTGCCAGTCCCTAAACCTTCCATTTTCTATATATTAGTCACACCTTAAGTAGGCCCAATGTACCCCTGTGGGCAGGGTGCATTGAATGTGAAAGGTAGGACATGCCCTGATGTGTGTAGCATGTCCTGATAGTGAAATACTGGCAATTTCGTTTTTCACTATTTTTCACTATTCCCAAGGACAGAATGGGGAGTTTGTTTATAAGACCTTATAAACATAACTTGCCCTAGAGACTTCACCACCAGCTCCCCTGAACTTCCTTGCTGGGAATTTTGACCTACAAGAGGTGCCTGTTGTTGTTTTGGGCCTCTAGAGAACTGTTATCTGCTGGGAGCTGGAAAATCGACGCAACATTGAAGAAGCGTTTTGCATCATTGCCGGTTTCCGATGCATCGCCGAGGAAACCGTTGCAGCGCCTGCGGCGGCTCAAGAAGTCGCTGCACGCTGCATTGAGTGCAACGACCTTCGAAGTCACTTTATCGATCCCGACGCAAGGCTTGCTGTGCAGCTGTAAGAATGCACGAGTCCTCCTTGATCGTCACATCACTTCGAGACGCCAAGTCTGGTGCAGTAAGAAACAGACACATCAACTACCTACAAGAAATCAATGCATCAACTCCCCTCCGGTAAGGAACAGACGCCTCAACTCCCCTGCGCTGCAGTAAGGAACCGACCAATCACCTCCCCTGAAGCAAGGAACCGACACATCAACTTTCCTGAGTGTAAGTAACCGGCGCATCACCTTCGCTGCGGCCCGTTTTGTTTGTTTGCGTAATGCATCCAAGGTACTTTCTGTAAAAATTGGCGCATCTGCAATTTGATTTAAACTGAACTATTTCTACCATCTGAAAGTCATATTTTCATTACTGTATTGTGGACTTTTGTCGTTTGGTCTTGTTTTGGTTCAGATAAAGATTAATTATTTTTCTAAACTGGTTTGGTGTCCATTTGTATTGTTTTCACTGTATTACTGTATGTGTTCACAAATGTTTTACACACTGCCTCTGAGATAAGCATGTCTGCTCGTGCCAAGCTACCAAGGGGGTGATTAGGGGTTGTTTTAGAAGTGTATCCCCCTTACCCTGACTAGAAGCAAGGGTCCCTATTTGGACAAAGGTACCTACCTCTGCCAACTAGAGACCCCCATTTCTAACAACCTGTCACATGATTTACGAGCTCGGCTAACTGATTTATGACCACTCAATCGGCTTAATAGTGAACTGTCATGCTTTATGTTTACGAACTTATGAAAAATGATTCATGACACCCTGTAACATTTGATGTATGGCCTGGTCATAGTGGATTATGACCACGGTACAGTAATGCTAAAAGTATTTCATGCATGTTTGCGAAATAAACTACAGCCACCATCTACTACACGACACAACATGTGTTAGGCAAACTTTATTGGAATGTATATAAAGTGAGAGTATGACTTGCATGGCAGCCTGGGAGTGGGCCAAGTACGGGAGTGATCTTTAAGAGTATCTTGGGATACACTCTTTGTAACAGTATGTCTTTTAGCTTAGCCATGTGTTTGAAATATTATTTTTTGCTGGTACAATTTCTGCTGACCATCAATAACTAACCGTAAAGCAAATTGTCTCACAGATTACATGGAAGGTCACTGTCATAGCTCAAATGGCTGTTTTCATCAATGAAGAAAATATGGGGGCGCTGCAGAAAGTTTTTGGATTAGGTGCTGCCAACACCAACACCATTATACAATGATCAGTATTTGGCTGATATAATGCTTATAGTACTGAACCTACATTGATGCCCATATAGATTAAGATGGATTGCTCTAAAACTGCCACTGTGCCTATTATGTGTGTAAAGATCTTGAATAATATGGTTGAGAAAATGACCACTGCCCCTTGACCAACATATTATGAATTGACTCGTTTAGTCTTTTTGTCTAGTGTCGAACAATGGTTCCCTATAATGTCCTGTAACAAGCTCACTGTTTTATATGAATGTTAAATAAATACAGTTGGGAAAAAAACATTTGGCCAGCTATACATAAGTCGTCACTCTGTGTTAGAAAATGGCGCAAGGGCTACATTTGGGGCACAGTTTATGAAAATACAACTATATTGCTTGTAAATTACTCCTTTTGGAATTATTTCTGGTTCTTACTACCCTAAAAGTGATCTGTGTTGGAAAAAGTAATTGTTAAAACACAGTTAATCGTATTTTCTTAACTCCTTGCTCATTCTTCTCAATGAATAATATTGACATGTCAGGAATTAATAAGTAGGACATTTTGGAAATATTTTTTCATCCAAATTTAAAATAATAAAAAAAAATGTCTCCAGTACATACATTAAATACCGCCATGCTTTTTAAAACAGATGACTGGCGTAATTGGTGCAGTTTGAGTGGCACCATTATCAGCATTCATACCTGAATTTTCCAAATATAACTTAAATGCACTTCTCGGTCATTACACTCTTGCATTTCACTAATGCATATCTGTACTTAGCTCTTTGTAACAAAGGTGTAAATTACACATGATTAAGTTACACCTTTTTACAGATGTAAGTTTAATTCACACCTGTAACATATTTGTGAAATCATGTCTTAAGTTAAATCAAGTACCTCATAGCTGCCCACCTATTTATAGAAACGTGGTTAAGGAGGCATAAAAGATTCCTCAAGGTCTGACAGATCATATCTGCATACAAAATCATGAGATAAAAAAATATCGAAACTGTCATTGTAATTAGCACATAAAGGAAAACAAGGCAGGAACAGCGAACCTTTGCTAAAAGTGCTGATTTAGTAAAAATAGTATTATTCCTACATTAATGAATTAAAACTATCATCGAGGAAGTCTTTTTTGCAACTGTACAATTTTGCTAAGAGTTGGAAAACACTAGACGTGCATGAGAGTTCTACAGAGCATTTTCCAGCAGGAATTCAGCAAGACCTGATGAAGATATAGGGACTCATTTGGAGTAAATCCAGATTCAGTCGATTCATCTGTATTTACCAGATGCTGAAAGAGGGTTCGAACTACTCCTGCTGTTTCCCACATTCCACAAACAATTCACCAGGTCAAATATAGTGAAATTCTTTGGTAGGAAACGGGCAAAAAAATAAAATTGGCAGAAATCATGTGAGTAACCCTGATTCCTGTGGCCATTCTCGATTTCTAAGAACAAGTTTGAGGTTTAACACACAATACCAGTAGCGGCCCATCCTTAAGTTCAAAGGAGCCCTGCCACCCCAACCTTTTTCCATATATGAAGAGTGGTCTGTCAGGCTAAGCAAAGGTCAGCTTGACAGACACTCTTCATGTTCAGGTCAGGCACTATACATGCACTAAACTGTGGATGTGACCCCCTCAGCCTGGCAACATGCTTGGAGGTCCTCCCCCTTATGATGAGGGAGCACATCACAGATAGACTGGGGCCTGGGCGCTTTATTTTTAAGCCTTGAAGTGCCCAGAGCCAACTGACTAACTGTGGAGCATCGTCATAGAGTAAGTGGGGGTCAACAATTTTACTGACCCCCATCCCACTCTGGGGCGAGTAAGGTACTGCTGCTTCCTCTCTTTGGCTGACCCATAACAAGGTCAGCCAGTGAAAGGAGGCAGGAATCACAAATTCTACAGGAACCACATAGACTTCCCTACCGACACCCGAGATCACTGCTGAGACCTGGCACTTTTTTTTAATGCTTGATGCGTGCATGCATTTGTGCATTCGTCTGTTTGTGTGAGTCTGAATGTAAGCACATCTGTGTGTGTGTGTGCTGTGAATGGGTGATCTGTGAGTATGTGCCTGTGAATGGTGGTAGTGTGCGTGCATACTTGTGAATGGATGGGTAAGAACGAGTGTGCATGTAGATGGGGGAGTGTGAGTATGTGTGTGCATGTGTGACAAATTACTGGCCGCTACTGTGCAATACCAGGGTTAAACTCCAAATATCATACAGTATTGGTATTTCCATGTGCTGGATTACAGATGCAGCATTCCTATCACAGTTAAAAAACATAGATAATCTGTCACGGGGAGGGTAGGAGACCCTAGGTTACATAGTTCTTTATTTGAAATAAAGAGCACCCAAACTGGCAGAAATATTTATCAGAAATGAATATCCTGATACAGGTGTGTGAGCAAATGTTGTCGCCAGATGTGTCAATATGTGCATATCTAAAAAAAAAAAAAACTTCAAATGCATTACACACTGTTGCAAAGTCATACAGTGTGCCCTGTGCACCCCCATTTTTTGCTGACTTGTACTGGTGGTAACTGGCCCTGACTGTCCCTGGGCTCTATCTAACCAGGACTTGGGCCAGTGCTATATTGAAAATACAGTGAAACATACACACATACATTAGGGTTTATTATGTATTATGGTACACTTTTAATTGGCATGACCTACCCTATAAGTCTTTAGTACATAATAGGGCAAGTGGAATTAAAACCCTAGTCCCTAGTATATAATAGGGTATGGCAGTTTGGAGGCCAGCAGCCCTTTCTGCACCTACATGCGTACACTGATGATAGCCTAAGGTCATTTTAAAAGCAGCCATGTGTTGCAGCACTGCTTTTAAATGTGAATAGCAACCAACTCGACTTTCGTGGTAGGGACACTTACAAATTTATAAACTACATATTGTGGCATAATATGTACCCCCAGGAATGGGGGTCATGAACTCATAAGGAGGGCACTGATAAAAAGGGGTTTTATATGCCCTGGGGATAAAGAAATTGCACATTTCGCTTCTTCCATTGTAGTAAAGTGCATCCCAAAATCTACTTTTGTGCTAGGGGCACGGTGTAGTGAGAATCTACACTATTTCTGCATATTCAGGACCCCTAAAGTCTCCCCTAGGCATCCCAGGGTTTGGGGGGCATGTAGCTACAAGCAGGGCACTTATGAAAGATGTTTTAAAGGTCCTGGTGTTGGAGAAATTGCACATTTAATTTTCTCCATTGTAGATCCCCAGTGTTAGACCTGGCACCATTGGTGTGGGTCTCCCTTCCATTTTTTGTGTTGCCTCATGTATTTTTGCTGGTGTTAGATGCTTTGGGCTGCTGTCCAGTGCCACAGTGTAAGTGCTCCCTATTGTAAATTGGTATATTAATTAGTGGTTTCATGTTTGGCTATTTGGTTTACGTGTCAGACCCTAGTACAGTGCACTGAGTGTGCCCATGGCGTGTAAATCCAAATGCTTCTGGTGGGCCTGCAGCACTGGTTGTGCCACCCACAGAAGCCGCCTTGTAAAATGTGTCTAAGGTCTGCCACTGCAGAGCCTGCATGCAGTCTGGCACTGTCATGCTGACTGGGCTGGGCAAGTGCACCCACTTGCCAGTCCCTAAATCTTCCCTTTTCTTCATATTAGTCACCCTATGGTAGGTCCAAGGGCAGGGTGCATTGTAAGTATAAGGTAGGACAAGCCCTGATGTGTGTGGCATGTCCTAATAGTGAATTACCGCCAATTTAGTTTTTCACTATTGCAATTCTACCTGTTCTCCATAGGCCAGAATGGGCTGTTGGAATTATTACAGTTTATAATCCTTACTGACTCAGAGAACATGGTAGAAATTCGAGTTTAGTATGCCTGGACTCAGAATGATAAAATGCATCTTTTAGTGAAGTTGGTATTAACATTCTGTGTTTGCAAATACCACTTTTAGAAAGTAGGTATTTGCTTGCCTAACCTTTCAAGCCTGCCTCTGCTAGGTTGTGTATTCCTTGTCTGGAGTTTGTGAGTGACAGGGGTGGGGGATTCCAGGAGACAGGATGAGTCAGCCCAGTGGTGAATAGAGAGATCTGCATCTAGATGGGAGGGAGGAGTTGCACCTGAACCTTGAATAGGGCTATGCCTGCGTTCCACAATGCTGGCTCTACCTCCTGGAAAGCAGCTGATGTCTCTGCCCTGCACACTGAAAGAAGAGAAGGAGCCCTGTCGACAAAGTGCTCCAGGGCTGTACTTGCCTTCCACAATGCTGGCTCCACCTCCTGTGGGGCGTCTGATGTTTCTGCCCTGCACTGTGAAAGAAAAGGAGAAGTCTTGGTAAACAGAGTGCTCCAGAACTGATTTGGACTGGGCAAAGGCCCCTCTCCCCTTAGAGAACAATGGATTTTGGGGTATAAATATTGGGACCCTGATCCCGTGAAATTAGATCACTTTTGGACTACAAGAAGAAACCTTTACTGAGGAGAGGAACCTGAAGAAACTGAGGAGAGACTATTCCTAAGCTGAAGTGCTGCTTGGGGATTGGCCTGCAGTGGTTGCCTTACTGCCAAAGGAAGGAGAAAGGAACTTTGTGTACTTTGCTTTCAACTTTTGAAGGATCTCCAAGGGCTTTCGAAAAGAGCTTGCTTCCTGCTGAAGTCTCAGGGACAACAGACTTCAACCCCCAGCTCCCCAAAGTTCTTTTGGAAGTGCCTGCTGCTGTTTTGGGTCTTCTGAGGGACTGCATTCCGCAAGGACCTGGAAGCGCGACTCAACCAAAACGAAGCGTGTTGCCATCGCTGCTTCTGCCGTCGCACTTCTGAACAAGGGGTGACGCCGCTGGAGTTGTCGCACTGCACCGCATTGAGAGAAGCGTCTCGCAATGAAGAGGGAGCGTGTCGCAGTTGCTCCTTCCTGCCGTCGCAATGAGGAAGAAGCGTGTCACCGCCGCTGTTGCTGCCGTCACACTTCTGAACAAGGGTGTCGCCCCTGGAACTGTCGCATTGCACCGCATCGAGGAAAGCGCCTCGCATCCCCCTAGAAGCATGCCGCCGTTGGAGCTGCTGCCATTGCATTTCTGAACAAGGATGTCGGCGCTGTAGTTGTTGCATCGCGCGGAAGCTTCACGCAAATGTGAGAGAAGTGTGTTGCAGCTGAAGCTGTTGCCACAAGGGTGTCGCCGCTGCAGTCCACGCATCGATCCGAGAACTTCTCGCATCCCTGGAGAAGCGTGCTGCATCTGGAAGACCTTCATGACCTTTGCACCTGAACTTTGCCGCATTTCCCTCGCTGCGACATTACTTGTCGTGGAAGTGCAATGCATCGTAAGGTACATTGACGCAAAGTGTCGCATCTTAAGAATTGGACTGAACTAAGCTAAAACTACCATCTTAAAGTAACAGTTTTATGTATTTTTGTTGTTTATGGTTTTGTGGTAAATCTATAAAGTATACTTATTTTTAATATAAAAGCTTGTGCGGTGTCCATCTGTAGTGTTGTCACTGGCTTACTGTATGTGGTCACAAATGCTTTACACACTGCCTCTAAGATAAGCCTGTCTGCTTGTGCCAAGCTACCAAGGGGGTGAGCAGGGGTTATTTAGGAGTGTAATCCCCTTATCCTGATTAGAGGCAAGGGTCCCTATTTGTCACAAGTGCCTACCTGTGCCAACTAGAGACCCCCAAATCTAACACCCAGCCACATAGGTTAACATGGCAGCAGTTTATTAATGCATAACTATCACTCGGACTTCACTAAAAATATCTTTCACGGACTTAGGAGGATGATATTCATAAATCCAACAATATGCTATTGTTGAATTTATCCTAAATATACAGAAAATAAGTTATGAGACCTTTCTATCTGAAATACAAAATTCCACCTACCTATCCTCTGCTCTGATTGCAAAAGACATACAGATGATGAACAGAATGGAGAGCAATTAAAACATTCATCCCCAATCAAGAGATCTGGGTTAAATCCATCGTTCTTTTGCTCACCATGCCACCCAAGTTTAGACCTAGCCATATGCAAATCAGTCTTGACCCTGTTCCTCATGGGAAGAGTCTAGCTCGAACTGCAAAGCCAGGTCCTACCTGGACCGGATACAAGCATCCCAGGACCGGTTTCGGGACATCAACCCCCTCATCAGTCAGGCTAACTTGTATCCAGTGGCACAATGAGCCCGGGGCACACATCTGGGCATACCAGGCGCACTTAGGGCAAGAAAGCAAAAGACGCAGAGATGATGAACGGAATGCAGAGCAAACCAAACATTCACCCTTAGTCAAGAGATCTGGTTAAATCCATCGTTCTTTTGCTCACCATGCCACCCCAGTTTAGACCCAGCCATATGCAAATCAGTCTTGACCCTGTTCCTCATAGGAACAGTTCAGTATGAACTGTCAAGCCAGGTCCTCCGTGGACCAGAAACAAACATCCTGGGACCGGTTTTGGGGTTTTACAACTCATCAACCAAGCAAGTTTGAATTCAGTGGCACAGTGAGCCCGGGACCCATGTCTGAGCATACCCAGCACACTTAGGGCGAGAAAGCAATAGACACGCAAATGATGGACAGAATGCAGAACAAATCAAAATGTTCACCTCAGTCAAGATATTTGGGTTAAATCCTTTGTCGTTTTCGCTCACCATGCCACCAGTTTAGACCCAGCCATATGCAAATCTGTCTTGACCCTGTTCCTCAGGGAAACAGTCTAGCCTAAACTGTCAAGCCAGGTCCTCCGTGGACCAGAAACAAGCATCCTAGGACCAGTTACAGGGTTTCACACCTCATCAGACTGGCTACCTTGAATCCAGTGGCACAGTGATTTGACTTTATCCCGGTCTAGGGCGACCAGATATCCCAATGTGACACTATAGGTTTCTAAGTGCTATATAGTGGTAAATTGCAATTCTCCTATTACCATGTCTAGAGAATCTGGATTTCACTAAAGACACGGAGGATAACATTATGCATATTCCTTTTAATGCAGTCCAAGTAGCCGCATACATCATTAAGCAAAAATGTACCAGAATAGAACATTAACAGTGAATAAAAGGCACAAGCCCATAACAATCTGCCTCTTTTAAATGTGGTGTAGAACAGTATAAGTCCTGAAAAAACTTTGGGTCCAGACATATCAGCAAACGAAGAAAAGGAAGAACGATGGTGAAACGAAGGTCAAAATCCTGAAGTTAAGAGAGATTATCTGAAAAAATGAGAGAATAATACAAGTAACTCCAGAACAAGGAACGTTAAAATGAGGAGGCAAAACAATGTTATTAAACAGATATATAATAAAAGACAAGCATTCATAAAATGAGAAAACTTCAAGTAAAACGAGAAGCATATGATAACATTCAGTAAATCATAAACATTCAATGTAGACTTTAAATCTCCAAGGGAAAGGGAGGTGGGATAATGTTAGCCTCCGTGTCTTTATTGAAATCCAGATTCTCTAGTCATGGTAATAGGAGAATCACAATTTCATTACAAGACCGGAGGCTACTATTATGCATGTTGGCAAGTTTGAAAGACTACATCAGATGATAGATCTATAACTAAGGCCTCTTTCGAATTGTTACACAGGAAGTTAACTATGTTAACGATAGGTGCTTTCACGGAATCCAGATTCCTTTCCAAGCACCAATGTACCCATATTTTCCAAATGTTGTTATACCGGTAGTGTGTACAAGGGGCCCAAGACTCTCTGAGGAGAATTAAAGCTGTTGACGAAAGCCCTGCAAGATCATTGGATAGCCTGACACTCACCAGGCAAGAAGGTTCAAATTATCTGCTTGAACTAGGGGGTGATATTGA
This sequence comes from Lissotriton helveticus, assembly GCF_964261635.1. Taxonomy (NCBI): domain Eukaryota; kingdom Metazoa; phylum Chordata; class Amphibia; order Caudata; family Salamandridae; genus Lissotriton; species Lissotriton helveticus. Next base: position 2,061,123,538 of record NC_136059.1, on the reverse strand, counting down.
CCGCCTACGTCTGTAAGAAGATCCAATAGGGAAGGGATTAGAAATGGAATGTCGTAAGTCAGTTCCAGGATGGTGGAGAACCAGGCCTGAGATGGCCAGTAGGGAATTATTAGGACAATTGAACAACGTTGATGTCTCACTTTCTGAAGGACTCTCTGGATCATTGCAAAAGGGGGAAAGACATTCGCGTTGGTCCCATTCCAGCACTGAAGAAAGGCGTTCACTGCTAGAGCACCCGGGTCTGGCATCCAGCTGTAATCATTTTCCAGTTGGAATGTCAATCTGCTGGCAAAGAGATCTATTTCCAGAGGACCCCATATATTGTTGCTGGAATCGAAGACAGAGACGTTGAGTTCCCAAACGGTGTGGTCTAAAAGGAACCTCGAGTTCCAATCCGCAGAAGTGTTTGTTTTTCCTGGAAGATATTCGGCCCTTAGAGAGATCTTGTGTTCCAGGCAGAACATCCAAAGCTTTTTAGCTAGATTTGAGAGGTCTGCAGACTTTGTTCCACCCAGACAATTTATATAGGCAACCGCGGACCTATTGTCAATCTTTAGAATGACAGATCTGCTTTGAAGAGAATATCAGAAACTCATCTTAGAGTCCGGCAGTCAGTTCTAGGTAGTTTATGTGGTGAGAAGATTCTTCTTGAGACCAAACACTCTCTGTGTTCTGAACTAGGAAACAGGCTCCCAAGCCATGAAGGCTGACATTGGATTCTAAGACAAATTCTGGTGTTGAGCCAAAAATTGATTTCCCGTTCCAGGCATCCAAGTTCTCTAGTCACCAGGTTAGTTCTAATCTTGATTCCTGGTCCAGTGAAACGCGATCCTCATACCAGAGGCCTGATCGTAGGGCCCTCGCTTTTACTCTTGTAAGAGCTCGATAATTTAGGGGACCCGGAAAGATAGCTTGGATAGAGGAAGATAGGAGACTGAGTAACCTGGTCAGCTCTCTTAGTGATAAATTCTGTTGTTTCAGAACGTGTCTTATCTCTATCTTGATTTTGGAAATTTTCTTTGATGGGAGCAGAAGAAGGCATTTCGTGGTATCTACGGTAAAGCCCAAGAATTCTAGGGTTCTGAAGGGAGATAATATCAACTTCTCTCTTTTGATTATGAAACCTAGCTTTTCTAGAAGGTCTATTACTGTATTCAGGTCTTGAATGATTTGAGAATGTTCCTGGGATAGAATGAGGATATCGTCTAGGTATATGATCATGCGTATGCCCTTTTCTCTTAGGAAAGAGGCAACTGATCTCATCACTTTGGTGAAACACCATGGTGCTAAGGAAAGGCCAAAAGGTAGGGCTTGGAATTGAAAGAGATGGTTTTTCTACATAAATTGAAAAAAAGGTTGATGAGCCTTGGCCATAGGGATAGCAAAGTAAGCGTCCTTTAGGTCTAGTTTGACCAGTCTCCTTCTAATAGTAAATACCTCAGAAGATGAATGCCCTCCATTTTGAAGTGCCTGTAAATCAGAAATTTGATGAGTTTGCTCAAATTTATGACAGGTCTCCAACCCATTGTATTTTTCTCTGCTAGAAAGAGTGTGCTTATAAACCTTAATGTCTAGAGGAAAACTTCTATGATTACACCTTTCTGAAGCATGGAGAATATCTCCTCCTCTATTATTTTTTCCTGATCTAAGGTGAGCGGGATGTCTCTGGGGAAAGAAGTTTGAACAGGAATTTCTGTAAAATCTATCATAAAGCCTTTAACCGTATTTAGAACCCATGGGTCTTGAGTAATCAGTTTCCAATTGTGAAAAAAGAATCTGAGTCTGCCTCCCACCTTTGGAGGAAAAGAAAGGGAAAAAAGGATTTTTTTTGTACTCACTTAGAGGGATGTTTTCACCAGAGGGTCCTCGAGATCTGAAGCTTCTGGAGCGAAAGCCACTACTTTTTGGGGGATATTTAAGGATTGGTAACCTCTTCCGCCGTATCCTCTGGATCTAGGGTTGGGCCAGCGGTTGAAATGGCTGGAAGAGAGGCCCCTTCTTCCGGCCCTTCCAAAAAGGTTATTGTTGTTCAATACTCTCCTCATATTTTGATGGGCCTTGACCAATGCTGTAAAGGTAGACACATATTTACTTAGTGTCTTAATAAGATCTTCCCCAAAGAGTAATCATTTGGGGTTAATGGAGGGCTCCTTATCAGCCAAATCACTCAGTTTAGGGCTGATTATGGTTAGAACCACTCTTCTCCTCTGAGAATTGAGTCTGGAATTAGAGTTTCCCAGTAAAATTAAGTCTCTCTGACTGAGGCCTCTAATAATTTCAGTGTCCAAGGGAGTGCCGTAGATGTGGCTATCCTCAGCTGTATTGATAATTCTGGCCAGGGGTCCAAGAATATCAAGGACTCGGTCTTGGCAGCTCTTAAGGGACCTCTCTATCCCTTTTCTAAGGTCTCTGCTGAGTTTAAACAGATATTTAATTAGTTTATGGTCAAGGTGTGTGGTATGGCAGACTTTGTCTTCTATGAAAGGTCTGGAGCATTTGGCTCTCAGAAGATTTTGAGTATCTCTCTCCAAAGGGTTCCTTAACCATTTTTTAATAAATTTGCCCACGTGTTCAAGGGGAACCCACTCTGAGCTTTGGGGTGTTTATATTCAGAGGAGAAAACATTTCTTCGCCAAGGGGATCTATGATATTGTCTTCTGACGATGAAGAGAGCTCGTCCTCAAAAGGTTGGGAATAGAACTCCTGGTCATCCTCATCTAAATCTAGGACGTATTCGTCAGGGAGGTCAGAGGCATCATCATCTTGAAATTCGTCGTCTCCCAATTGGAGATCATTGTTTTGAGCACTTTTATATTTGTGGCGCTAGGGACACCCAAATAGCTTGTGCCGCTAAGGACAACATTTAGAGTTGTGCCGCCAAGGACACCCAAGGTATTTCAGGTGAGGTGACCTCCCATAAATGTTGAGGTGCTGGGACCTCCCACAATGCTCTTGGGGGTTGCATGATCAATATTCTTATTCTTTTTAAGTCTTTTCGCCCTTACTTCCATAAGATCATCAGTAGATAGGATATGTTGGTCCTCGTTGGTATCAACCTCATCAGAGGGGGGTGATCTCTTTGACATCATAACTTTAGATAGTGTTTCCAACGTACAAGATCTAATTTCTTGATGGATCATGCTTTTGAATGTCTCATTATCCATATCAGGGATGGGGGCGCTAGCCTCATCAGAATCAATATCAGACATAATAGATGATCAGGAATATTAATTAGATTGAAAACATTTCTTATGACCTTATTTGTTAATTTGTATTACAATTATGTAAAATTATGTAAAATGCACCCCTTAATTATTATTATCTTTTATTTTTTATATTTTTTTATATTAAAGTAAAGGCTAAATGGGAGAGAAAGTGATAAGTGTTTAAGTAGGGAACAGCTGGTAGATGATAGCCACAAGATTGTAAATGTGTTTCATTAACAAAGGATGTGAAACACCATAGGCACTAAATTTAGGGATTTAAACTGTAAATATTATATAAATGAGCGCAGCGAATGTAGTCTCAGATGCCAGCCGATCGGATCGAGCAACTGTCAGAAGGCTCGAGGGTCCGATCAGCTTGTTCTCGCTGCTGTTAAAGCAACGAGGGAGGAAAGCACCTCGGCAACGCAAACACGCAACAAGCACGTTGCAGAGGGAAATTGATATCTTTGGTTCCCTACATTGGATTTTTTGTTGTTTTGGTGTCAGTTTAAAGATCAAAATATTGCCTATGTTTATAAATTGGTGTGGAATTTTTATTGTGTTTTGTGTCTTAATTATTTATTAAATTGATGTTTTAAAATGCTTTACATACCTGTCTCTTAAGTTAAACCTGACTGCTCACAGTCAAGCTCCCATGGGTTGAGCATGGGAACAATTTATTGAGACCTATACTAAGCCCTAGACCATGTTAGTGGCTCTATTGCCATTGGTAGATGCATATTTACCACTACTAATAACCCACTTTCCAACACGCACACTAACATACACAGGAGGTGGCACAAGTATCAATAACAGGGAGCCCCTAAAAGAGCAACATGATGCTGGGGAGAGAAGACACAAGAATGAGGAGACATTTACATATATATAATATTAGCAGTTTTAATTAACAACCGCAGATAACGTACTCCCAAGACTATTAGAAATTAACAGAATCCATGCTGCTCATGCAAAGATGAGAAAATCATGCTTATAAAATGGAAAAAAAGGGTCTCATCAAGGTGTTTTTTGAAGAATTTATATGAAAACCTGTACACACCTAGCACTTCTAATGATAGACGAAGTCCACTGAAAACCAGAGTCGAGGCTGCTTCTGGAAAAATTGCAAAATAAAGAAGTACAATAATATTTAGGTTGAAGATTAATAGGACATTGAGAAATGTGTATCAATTACCATGAATGTTATATTATGCTACCTTTGCACAAGAAACTATATTTTTATAAGAGAATTAATTAATGAATTAATTAAGCACCAAAGATGAAGTAGGAGACAAAGCTAAAATGAGATCAGACTTACCCCAGGGCATGCATTTTTTTAAAATCCGTGTGGAAGGTGCAGCCACCAGCATTTTGCCTCAACATTAATACATGGCTTTAATATGCTGTAACTATATTGACCTTTATATATTGTAAATCAGGTGTGGTGACCTGTGCAACACAAAGTCATTCTATGACAGAGAGGGCATATGTGTGAAGGTTTTGATCAAACTTGTACTATTGCAGAACAATTTGCAAGTTAACCCCTTCCACACTCATGACGAGCTGGGCTCGTCATGCAGTAGCCTCCCAGCACGCTCATGACGAGCCCAGCTCGTCATGAATAATGGGTTTTTGCATATTCCAGCACAGGGCTGGAACTCATCGAGCATCGATGTGGTTAATGTCTCTTTTGCCCAGGAAAAAAATATTTACTCTTGACCTGTAATTCGAAATACAACAGTTAAGGAACAAAAAAGGATGTGTTGGGGCTAAGAATGGTCACCTGCATGGCCTGTGAGAGTGTACACCTCTGCCTTTAATTTCAAATGGTTAGTTGTATTGTTTTAGAACCCTCCCCACCTCTGCACACACAACAATCATGCATGTGCTCTGAGGCTTTTGCTGGCTGAAGACCCTATTGACCACCCCCATGGTTTTAAAATTGTTCAACCTGTTCCCTCCAATGGAGTCCTTCGCCGATCCATGTGGGGTATGAACTTTGTGAACATGTACTTCACATGAAAGTGTGTTGATGGTTCTGTTTTATAATGGTTATTCTTTAGTAGTGCCTAAGGTAGAGAATCAGGGTGTGTGTGTGTGGTTTACAGACCACTATCACTACTATCATGCATCACGAAAGTACAGAAACATATAGCAAAAAGGATTAACGAACATCTTAAATGCATTGTGGTCCCTTCCCCAAATGTGCCTAGTCACTAGGATGAGTGCAACAAGGCCAGAATTTTCTAAGAGAAAAAGAAATCATTTACTGCAGTATCCTCTGTAGGACATACCTTCCGTTTTACATTTTAGATTCCATCAAAATGGCATTCACTTGTGCAACATTGTTCTCATGAATGCAAAATGTTAGCACTCTAGTTGTTCCTTCGAGCACTGAGAAAGACACCCAAGGCTCGGCCTATGAGAGCAACAGAGTGAGCAGAAGTACACAAAGGAGAGGGCTGCAAAAGATGTTCTCTAGTACAGTGCATAAAAAAACAAAAGCAGTGTCTAATAAAGTTCCAGGGAGACACACACAAAGAAAGAGTTTGAAGAAGTATAAAGAAGATCAATAACTACATCTGTGGAAAGAGATTTACTCTCAAATGAATCCCAAGCCTCTGTGCAGAAGAACACTGTGAGATCAACAGACAGGCTGCTGCTTCTGTTGCAATGCATCTTTCACTCAGTATTTCAGTCTTTGTTCTCACATGGCTAAGGAAGATACTGTGAACTTATAAAAAAAAATGTGTTCTCATTTTAGTTTTGGGAGCACCGCCCATAACCTTTAAGAGAAAATCATAAGAGAAAATCCTTTTCTCTCAAATTGAGTCATCAAATCCTAGCAGAGGATCAGTATTTTTTACCAGGTAAAATCACAAACCACAATCTCTAAAATTAGTATGGTGCCACCAAAACCAAAGTATGTCGTGACTATCTCTTATCACCCTTCATATGTGTTTTTTGATCGTGAAAAACAAGTCTTCACTACAATGCATTTCAATGGGGACCCTGTTCCTGAGTCCTGTATCGGCTGCCACAACATGTTGTAGTCTGCCAATCAAAGGGGTCTCCTGGGGATCATTCAGCATGCATATGGGGGTCACAGTGTGCTCAGCCTGCACCCTTTTGTTTTTGTAAATTCATTTTCAGGACTTTGGATCCGTGTCCCTGAATCCTGTCCTGGCTGCAAATAAGGATTTACCAATTCCCTTTAAACTGGACAATTATATATTTATATATATGTATCTCTATGCAAAAAATACCATAACATTATTAATATGTGCCTATTTATTAAGAAGTGTGCAAGTAGTAGATCCAATACAAAAATGAGCTCAATGTAAATGTTTATCTTCCATGGCATGATCCATTCTCATGGATGCAATAATTTTCTACTCCGATCAGCCTGAATTGTCTGTTTTGCAGTCCCTCCGGATTATGTTTTGGTGTTATGTTCCCTGTATCCCGCTCTTTCGCTATTACATTTTGTGGCTAATCACTTTTTTTTATTTTATCTCCCAACATATCTTTTATGTGTACATCAAACTAATTATGGGATCATTACCATCTAGTTTCCAAATGATGTGTGCTTTTCTTAGTGTTTAGAAATTAATTTTGGTTTTGTTCTATAATTCCATTTTCAGAGGTGAAACTTCTACAAATATAATTGCAGTGTTTTATATTATAAATGCTATCAGACTGTATTGATAACTTTAAATATTATTCCCTTGGTCTCCAAATTATTACCCTTTTCCCAGCTGTGGAAGATTTAGATAAGGAAAGAGCAAATAGGTGGGAGAGGAAATTAAATGTGACCTCAGTAGACCTAAAAGGAATGCTCATAGAAAATGCATAACATTGCATTTTTAAACTTCAGATTAAGATTGATAATTGACCACAAGAAGTAAATGGCCTCAAACTAGTGAAAGTTATCTATAAGGATTATTAAAAACAATACACACATTCCAGGAAGAAATCTGTACATAAAAAAGTTAATCAATAAAGATCTAAAATAGACTATAAAATGGGAACTGTGTAAATGTACATCATTAAATATGGTGAGACAGTGAACATCAGAAAAAAGACTCATAGAAACAGTAATAACAAACCATCCATGTGAAGCAAGAAGTTACATCAAAGTAACAGACACTAATAGCAACACTAGTGGCAAAACAGATGGTGAGAAACTGTTCTCTAGCAGGTTAGTTACTTTTTCATAGGAGTTAAAAAACCTCAAGGTGAAGGAACTGAGAATCCCACTAATACACAGAAACAAACAACCAATCAAAAAACACAATAGCAAGGGAAAACAGGGGAGCTATAAACTATTATATGAATTTGTCATATTTACCTTGGGGTGTAGTGGTTAGGTTGATGCAGTGAATGTGATGTTATTGTCATGAGATATAGCATGTACAATAGGGATGCCTACATCCTGGTCAACATCTATTATTGTCCCTGTTTTTAAAAAAGATGATAGAGAGGATCCAAGGTGCTACAGGCCAATATCGCTGATAGATTCCACAGTTAAGGTAATGAGGAGAGTGGTCATCAGCATACTGACCGGATGGATTGATGAGCGGAATGTCGTGTCAGACCTCCCATATGGCTTCAGGAAAGACAGAGGCACCATGGACCAATGCCTTAACCTCTACCTTTTAATAGGGAAATACACAATGGCCAAGAAAGGGACTTTACATCTTGCCTTTATGTACCTTTCCTAAGCATTTGACCGGGTGAATAGGTCCAAGCTCTGGGACCTATTATTAGAAATGGGGATGGACAAGAATATTGTCCAATTTCTGGCGGACCTGCAGAGGGACCTCTCGGCAGCAGTAAGGTTCGATCAAAAGGGTAATCTCACACAGCAGATAGATATAAGAAGAGGAGTTAGACATGGATGTATTTTGGCGCCCTTGTTATTTACCCTTCATATTAACCATCTTGACCCTGTTTTATCTGAAGCTGCTAAGGATATTCCCCGTGTAAGAAACCATCTGATTCCTGAATTGCTCTACACAGATGATGTGACGCGTTTGGCATGCACAGCTGTGGGGCTTCAGCACTGTTGACTGCTTTCACCAATTGTATGGGCTCATTAGATTTAAATGTAAACCTGTTGAAGTCACACATTATGACCCTGGGAGGGAAGTCAAAGATAGCCAAAAAGTTTTGTTGTGGCTGGACCAAAGTAACTAGGGTCTCCACCTTCCTGTACCTGGGTGTCTTATTCGAGGATAGGTGTTCATGGGTCCCGCAAAGGAGGGCGAAGAGAAATACGATGGTTAGATCAACAGATGCGGTTCTTGATTTTGCCCGGAGGCTGGGCGCAAAGCCCATGCAGGCCTTGTTGAATATTTATAAGGCCAAGAGCATCCCCATTGTGAAGTATGATGCAGACATTTGGGGTTATAATAATTGCACTGAGCTCCAAATTGTTGAAAATACATTTTTAAGAAGCCTACTTTCAGTCCCCCAATCTATATCCTCGTACATAATCCATCAAGAGGTGGGCCTCGGCTATGTTACTGACTCAGTTAGAATGTCTCCCATTCTTAAATGGATTTCGATTTGGTCTAATCCTGATTTCCTGCTAAACAAAGAGATCATAGGAGATTATATGGCTCTAGATAGGGCCAGTAGTAAACCGTGGTTGAGACATTTGAAGAGCACAGCTGAGTTGCTAGGATGCCCAACCTTGTTTGACAACCTAGAAAATATATGTAAAAAAGATCTTGTGTGGGCCAAGACCTCATTTCTGCGTACAGTATCACTAGAAAGAGAGGCCTTGGAATTATTGAAACCTACTGTCCATGCCCACCAGCTTCTAAAAACCTCCTATTCCACGTAACCTTACCTGAACATTGTCACTAAGCCTCAACACCGCTTTCTCTTGACGAGATTTAAGTTTAATTATTTACATCTTTTGCTGGCTGACCCTTTAGGCTGGGCTAAGTTAGACGACCTGGGTCCGTGCTCATGCGATTGTTTCTCAAGGCAGGATACTGTGCATTTTGTCCTGTTCTGCGATTTCTATTTATCTATACGCAGGCGGTATATCCTTCCAATTTAAAGAACAAAGGTTTCCTGCAGGCTAGACCAGCTCTTTTATATCGGTAGATGTTGAGTAACCCTTGGGAAATTTTCAGAATTGCTAGATTTCTAGTAGAAGCAGTTAGAGCAAGGAAAAAAAGGAAGTAGCGAGTGAAGCAGGTTTAGGTGTCCGGATCCTTCAATGTATTTTTGCCCTATTGTATATGTTATGTTTTTATATTGTTTGTATTTTATAATTGTTAGAACCGGGGTCTCTAGTTGGCAGGGGTGTGCACCCTAGTCCAAGTAGGGACCACTGCTTCCGACCTGGTAGCTTGGCGCAGAGCAGCAAAGGCGTAACTTCAGAGGCAATGTGTAAAGTATTTGTGCAACACACAACGGCGATGACACAGTAAAAACACTCACAAAAGGAACACCATACCAGTTTTGTATAAGAATAAGAATTTCTTGATCTAAAAATTATGCGAGAACCAAAAGCAGGTAGATCAATAATCAATAGGAATGAATCCAGTTCCCAGGCCTGATCAAATCACCAAAAGCTCATGTGTGCCAAGGGTTCCTGCTGGTAATGTCATTCTCACAGTGTCCTTGGATGGCAAAAGTTCACTTGAGGTAGGTTCTTAAGGTCAAATTTCACTGGGGGAAGGTTCTTAGGCCAAAGTTCCCTTGTAGCGTAATAAGTGTGCCTCTCATAGAAATGATGCTACCAGCGTAGGAAGTGCGGCTGCCCAGGTGCTGCTGGTAATGCTAAAAAATGCCCCAGTGTCAATTACCATGTAATTATGCCCCCGTAGGCAGGTCAGTGAAGGACGGTTCCCAGCCAAGCACAAAGCTCACACTCCAGGTACCCGGCCAACCCGCATCCCGCCCCCTCGCAGTTTCCTGGTTGCACTGAGGCGTTACCTGGGGTGGTGGTTGCGGGCGCGGGTGCGAGGCTCCTCTCCCCCTGGGGCCTCGGGCTCAGCATGCGCTGCACGGGTGGGGGTCACGGCCACACAGCGCTCCTTTAGCACAGCGCTTAACAGTGCCTCCAAGTCCGTGGCAACGACGGAGCCTCCTTCCACACAGCGCTTCGCTTCTCAGTGCTACACAGCGCGCTCCGGTCCCAGTGGCGGTGACCTCAGGGCCAGTTTCAGTCGGCTTGCGCCAGAAGCAGAGGCAATCACAGAGCCCTCGGGAGGATCATGGGGCAAGCAGTGCTGAGGGCAGGCACAGCGTTGCAGGGCATATCTTGAGAGTGTTGTTGCTGTTCCAAAGGGCAGTCTTTAAAACGCTGTGGTCCAAGGACAGGTAGTTTCCTTTAGCTTAAAAAGGGTGCAGTCCCAAAAGGCAATATTTAAAAGTTTGAAGACTCTTTAAAATATGGTTCAAAGAAAAGTAGTTCCTTTGGGATGTTGTGGAAACACTCTGGTGGTGATGTTGCAGTCTCCCATGCAGGGCAGGATCAGCAGACAGTAGGGCAGCTCAGCAGGTTGTGGGGTAGCAGTTCCTTGGAGCAGTCAGCCTCCTTCCCAGTGGCAATCCTCTTGCGCAGCAGTCCTCACTCCAGCAGGGATTCTTCCTGGTCCAGCAGTGTAACAAGAAGTGAGGCCAGGACCCTCCCTTATATATCTTTCAGTCTAAGGGCTAGAAAGTGGTAGAAGTCTCTGGAAGGGTCAGGGGGCAGGGGCTTCTGGAAGAGTCCAGGGAGTTCTGGTATGTTCCCTGCCTTGCCTGACCTAGCTGTCAAAGTGACGAGAGACAGGCCGTTAAGGCTACAGTGGACAGCCCATCACAGCTCATCACAGGGAAGAAGGTGTGAATCACCACTCCCACCTCCCAACCCAGGCAGGCTATCAGTATGCAGAGGGGAGGAGGGAGTCTGCTGAGCCTAATCTAAGTGTAGGCAGGAAAAGGTCCCCTTTATAAAAGTGGGATCCCAGGCGTAGTAATGCCCAAACCCTATATATCATTGGAAAGGGTTCCCCGCCCCGAGTCCAACAAGACCAAACATGACAGACTTATTAGGTCCCTGTCAGAAGTTATCCCATAAGGGGAGGTTCCCAATGTTAGCCTATGGAGGATTAAGCCTTACTGCGGTAGCAGTGGCTTGTGGCAGATATGCCAGCCTCACAAGGTTTTAGGGGAGAGCACCTGCACCTCACCACTGTTTAGCAGTGGTGAGGTGCCCAGAGTCCTAAGTCCAACAAAATATAGGATAAAAATGGGAGGCAAAAAGGGCAAAAATGTAGGGGAGACCACCCTAAGGCTGACAGGTCTAACACGTGTCCCCCCAGCTGAAAGTGGGGAGAACTACCCAACCTCCAGGGAGTTCTCATCACCAAGGCGGAAAAACCGAGAGAGACCGTCAGCATTGGCGTGGTCTACTCTGGGTCTGTGTTCCACCCTGAAGTCCATCCCCTGTAGGCAAATGGACCACCTCAGCAATTTGGGATTCTCGCACCTCATTTGCATGAGCCATCTGAGGGGCCGGTGGTCAGTCTGGATCAGGAAGTGGGAGCCAAACAAATATGGCCTCAGCTTCTTCACAGCCCAGAACACTGCGAAGGCTTCTCTCTCTATCGCACTCCACCGCTGTTCTCGGGGGAGCAGCCTCTGGGAGATGAAGGCTACTGGTTGGTCCCTTCCCTCCTCATTGAGTTGCGAAAGTACCGCTCCTATGCCATGCTCTGAGGCGTCCGTTTGGACAATGAACTCTTTGGAGAAGTCAGGGGCCCTGAGCACAGGAGCAGTGTAATTGGCCTGCTTTAGAGAGTCAAAGGCTTTTTGGCAAGCCTCTGTCCAGATCACTTTTCTAGGTTGTTTCTTAGAGGTTAGCTCAGTCAAGGGGGCCACAATAGTGCCATAACCCTTGACAAATCTGCAGTAGTATCCTGTGAGGCCCAGGAATGCCCTGACCTCAGTCTGTGTTTTGGGGGGCTCCCAGGCCAGGATGGTTTCTATCTTGGCCTGTAGGGGCTGCACCTTGCCCCCGCCTACCAAGTGTCCTAGATAGACTACCGACCCCTGCCCCATCTGGCATTTGCTAGCTTTGATAGTCAGGCCTGCCTGCTGCAGAGCCTGAAGCACTTCCTGGAGGTGACCCAGATGGTCCTCCCGGCTGCTACTGAAGACAGCTATGTCGTCCAGGTAGGCAGCAGAGAAGGCCTCTAAACCGAAGAGGACCCGGTTCACCAGCCGCTGGAAGGTGGCAGGAGCGTTTTTCAGTCCAAAGGGCATCACTCTAAACTGGTAGTGGCCCTCTAGGGTGGAAAAGGCGGACCTCTCTTTAGCTCCGTCTGTTAGAGCGATCTGCCAGTACCCTGACGTGAGGTCAAAAGTACTCTGGTATCGGGCAGCCCCCAGCCGGTCAATAAGCTCATCTGCCCTAGGGATAGGATGAGCATCAGTCTTGGTCACAGAGTTCAGTCCCCTGTAATCCACACAGAACCTAAATTCTGGTGCGGTGCCCGGTGGGGCAGCTTTTGGTACCAGAACCACCGGACTGGACCAAGGGCTGTTGGAGGGCTCTATCACCCCCAATTCCAGCATCTTAGTGACTTCACTCTGGATGCTGGCCTTCACCTTATCCGACAGCCGGTAAGACTTGGACTTGACAGGGGGGCTGTCTCCTGTGTCCACATCATGGGTACACAGGTGGGTAATCCCTGGGATAAGGGAAAACACTGCGGCAAACTGCCCCAGGACTTGGCGGCAGTCCCTCTGTTGCTCAGGAGTCAAGGATGGGAGAGGACCACTCCCTCCACCGATCCATCCTTCTCTTTGGAAGCAAAGAGGTCCGGGAGAGGTTCACTTTCCTCTTCCTCTGCCCCATCAGTCACCATCAGTAAGGTGAGCACTGACCTCTCATGGTGGGGTTTGAGGCGTTTGGCGTGTAGCACCCTGTGGGGTTGCCTGGGGGTCTTAAGGTCCACCAGGTAAGTGGCCTTACCCTTCTTCTCCAATATCTCATAAGGGCCAGTCCAGCGATCCTGGATGGCACTAAGCTCCCCAGGCTCCATGACCCACACCTTCTGTCCAGGTTCTAGCTCCACAGGGTGAGAGTTCTGGTCGTACCATTCCTTCATTACCGCCTGGCTGGCCTCTAAGTTGTCAGAAGCTTGTTTCCACAACTTAGCCATTTGGCTACGGAAGGCCAGCATGTAGCTCACTACATCCTGGGGAAGCCTCCTTGGAATCTTCTCCCACCCATCCTTCACTAAACTGAGAGGTCCACTAACAGGGTGACCGTACAAGAGCTCAAAGGGGCTGAAACCCACCCCCTTCTGCGGTACCTCCCTGTAGGAAAACAGCAAACAGGGCAAGAGGATGTCCCACTTTTTCCTCAGGCCCTCAGGCAGACTCCTGATCATGCCCTTTAGGGTCTTGTTAAACCTCTCCATGAGACCATTGGTCTGTGGGTGGTAAGGGGTGGAGAATTTATAAGTAACCCCACACTCCTTCCACATGGCTTGCATTTAGGCAGACATAAAATTGGTACCCCTGTCGGACACCATCTCTTTGGGGAAACCCACTCTGGTAAAAATCCCCATCAGGGCCCGTGCCACTGCAGGTGCAGTGATGGTTCTCAGAGGAATAGCCTCTGGGTACCGGGTGGCGTGGTCCACCAGAACCAGGATAAACCTGTGACCAGAAGAAGTCGGTGGACCCATAGGCCCAACAATGTCGATACCCACCCTCTCAAAGGGGGTGCTAACGACAGGTAGTGGTTCCAGGGGAGCCTTCAGCTTAGCCCCTGTTTTCCCACTGGCTTGGCAGGTCAGACAGGTCCTGCAGAATGTATCTGAGGAGATCCTCATCTGCGGCCAATAAAACTGTGGGAAAAGCCTAGCAAAGGTCTTGTCTTGGCCCAAGTGTCCTGCCAATGGGATCTCATGAGCCAATTCCAAAAGAAAGGCCCTGTAGCACTGGGGGACCACTAAAGCCCTTGATGACCCATGCACAGGAGCCTTGGGCTCACTGTAAAGGAGCCCATCCTCCCAGTAAATATGATACTTCGCGGAGGCATTGCCTGCTGCTTGGGCTTCGGCCTGTCACCTCATGCCCTCAAGGGTGGGGCACTCCTTCTGTGCCCGGCAAAAATCCTCCCTGGTGGGCCCTCCTTCCACCTGCCACCCTGCAGGGGTAGGTAGGTCCCCCAAGGGAACAACGTCCCCCTCCGTGGACTCCGGTGCGACCTCCTCAGGTGCCCCATCCACCTCACGGGTGACTGCACCGGAGCGGGTTTCCCACGCCCTCGGGCTCCTCCCTTCTGAGCAGCTGGCTGGGCCATTTTTCCAGGCTCCAGCCCTGGCTGTCTCCCTTTCCGGGCAGCCATAGACCGTGTGGTAGCACAAATCCACTCCGGCAACCCCAGCATCTCCACATGCGCTTTGAGCTCTACCTCCTTCCAGGCAGTATGCTCTAGGTCATTCCTTAACAGACAGTCCACTGGCATGGCAGGGCTCACAGCAACTCTTAAAAGGCCTGAAACCCCTCCCCACTCAAATGGAACCTGTGCTATGGATTAGTGACCCCCCCTGTTGTCAGCCATCACAACTGGATGGACTGCATCTGGAATTATTTGCTCTGGGGACACCAGATGACTCCTTACCATAGTCATGCTGGCACCTGTGTCCCTCAGGGCCTCCACCCCCCGACCATTGAGGGTGACCCACTGCCTATACTTCATAGTATTTGAGGGCACATGGACCTTAGGAACCATCTCACTGTCTCCCAGAGACACTAGGACAAGCCCTGCCCCCTCACTCCCATCATCTAGGGACAGCTCCTCCCCAAGCGCTACACTAGCCACCCCGGGGTTTTTACCTCCAGTGGGCTGTGGTGCCCTCTTGCGACACTTGGGATCCCCCTTGTAGTGTCCAAGTTCACCACACTCGTAGCACCGGACAATTCTGGGCTGCTGACCTTTGTCAGGATAAGTGGGCTTCTGGTGGCCAGATTGGGGCTGGGACCCATACCCTTTCCCTTGTGAATTATTTTGGGGGCCTTTGGAGAACTCTTTCTTTTTGTCTCCCCCCTCTTTCCTCTGGTGGGAACCCTGACCACCCCTTTGGGAGTCCCCCCCCAGAACCCTTGTTGAACACCCTGGTACTGACCCAGGTGTCCGCCTCCTCCGCAAGCTTCCTAGGATTGGTCAACTTGCGGTCAACCAGGTGTTGGCGCAGCTCTGGAAAACATTTCTCTAGAAGGTGCTCTCTTAAAAACAAGTCATACAACCCTTCATAGTCATACACATTGCTTCCCCGCACCCAACCATCTAAAGCTTTACTAGCGTAGTCCAGGAAGTCTACCCAGTTCTGTGTGGGAAGTTTGTGGCTATTCCCAAACCTCTGCCTATACCTCTCAGGGATAAGACCGAACCTCTTAAGCAATGCAGCTTTCATGACAGAATAATTAGTCTGTTCTTCCTTCTCTAGGTAAAGGAGGGTGTCCTTAACATCTGGAGGTAGGTACTTATACAAACCACCCTCCCAATAACTCTCTGGGACTCCATGGGCTCTTAAAGACACTTCATAGGCGGCTAACCACTTATCAATATTATCCCCCGCCTTAAAACTGGCCATCACATCTTTAGGCATAAAGACCCTGGACTCACGTGAAGCTTCCATAGGTACACTGCCACCATTCTTGTTGCTGTTGGCCCCTACTTCTAGGGCCCGGATTTCCAGTTCCTTCAGGCTGAGGTCATGGGCAAGTTCTTTTTCCCGCATAGCCAGTCGCTTGTTCTCGCGATCCTGCTCCATGGCCCACCTTTCTCTTTCCCGCTCTTTCTCTAGCTTGGCAAGCTCCAACCTGAGCTGTCTCTCCTCCCTCCTGTCCTCCAGGTCCTCTAAGGACAGGCTCTTCACTGACACACTACTGCCTGCCCTGGAAGGTACCCTTGTACCTGGTAACAAATTACCAATTCCCGCCAAGTGCAGTAGGTCAAGATTTCCTGTGGTGTCGTTCTTCGGTCCTTGCCCGTCCCCATCTCCTTCTGGGTGGGCTGTTGCCCATGCTCTCAAGGTTTTCCTGAAGCTCTGCCTTCTTGGCGCTTCGCTTGAAGGGCACCCCTTTCTCCTCGCAGAATTCCTTGAGTTGTGCCACTGTGTAAACTTCCAGATTGGCCAGCTCGAATTCCATCTTGCTAGGTAGGGCCTCAGACGTTTGTAGAGAAAACCAAATGGGACTTAGGCAAAAGGACTTTTAAAAAGAGCAGCCAGTCAGGGAGAATTTAAAAAAAATTCAAAAATGCCAATTGGAGAGGGTAGACAAAAATTCAATAGAGTCAGGTGTAGGGTTGCGGTGTACACTGCGTCGCTGCGTAGTGTTACACAAGCACAAGTCCTATCCCACCGCTCGATCACCAATGTTAGAACCGGGGTCTCTAGTTGGCCGGGGTGTGCACCCTAGTCCAAGTAGGGACCACTGCTTCCGACCTGGTAGCTTGGCGCAGAGCAGCAAAGGCGTAGCTTCAGAGGCAATGTGTAAAGTATTTGTGCAACACACAACGGCGATGACACAGTAAAAACACTCACAAAAGGAACACCACACAGGTTTTGTATAAGAATAAGAATTTCTTGATCTAAAAATTATGCGAGAACCAAAAGCAGGTAAATCCAGCTCCAGGCAAGATCAATAATAAAAAGGATTCCAGTTTCCAAGCAAGATCAATAATCAATAAGAATGAATCCAGTTCCCAGGCCTGATCAATAATAAAAAGGATTCCAGTTTCCAAGCAAGATCAATAATCAATAGGAATGAATCCAGTTCCCAGGCCTGATCAAATCACCAAAAGCTCATGTGTGCCAAGGATTCCTGCTGGTAATGTCTTTCTCACAGTGTCCTTGGATGGCAAAAGTTCACTTGAGGTAGGTTCTTATGGTCAAAATTCCCTGGGGGAAGGTTCTTAGGCCAAAGTTCCCTTGTAGCGTAATAAGTGTGCCTCTCATAGAAATTATGCTACCAGCGTAGGAAGTGCGGCTGCCCAGGCGCTGCTGGTAATGCTAAAAAATGCCCCAGTGTCAATTACCATGTAATTATGCCCCCGTATGCAGGTCAGTGAAGGACGGTTCCCAGCCAAGCACAAAGCTCACACTCCAGGTACCCGGCCAACCCGCACCCCGCCCCCTCGCAGTAGCCTGGTTGCACTGAGGCATTACCTGGGGTGGTGGTTGCGGGCGCGGGTGCGAGGCTCCTCTCCCCCTGGGGCCTCGGGCTCAGCAGGCGCTGCACGGGTGGGGGTCACGGCCACACAGCGCTCCTTTAGCACAGCGCTTAACAGTGCCTCCAAGTCTGGGGCAACGACGGAGCCTCCTTCCACACAGCGCTTCGCTTCTCAGCGCTACACAGCGCGCTCCGGTCCCAGTGGCGGTGACCTCAGGGCCAGTTTCAGTAGGCTTGCGCCAGAAGCAGAGGCAATCACAGAGCCCTCGGGAGGATCATGGGGCAAGCAGTGCTGAGGGCAGGCACAGCGTTGCAGGGCAAATCTTGAGAGTGTTGTTGCTGTTCAAAAGGGCAGTCTTTAAAACGCTGTGGTCCAAGGACAGGTAGTTTCCTTTAGCTTAAAAAGGGTGCAGTCCCAAAAAGGCAATATTTAAAAGTTTGAAGACTCTTTAAAATATGGTTCAAAGAAAAGTAGTTCCTTTGGGATGTTGTGGAGACACTCTGGTGGTGATGTTGCAGTCTCCCATGCAGGGCAGGATCAGCAGACAGTAGGGCAGCTCAGCAGGTTGTGGGGCAGCAGTTCCTTGGAGCAGTCAACCTTCTTCCCAGTGGCAATCCTCTTGCGCAGTCTCCTCGTCGTGCTTCAACATCCTGCGCATGCTACGGAAGATCTTCCGGTGGATCCCCACCGAGACCAGGAAGACGGTCACCCAGGCCCTCGTCACCAGCCGACTGGACTACGGCAACGCCCTCTACGCCGGAACCACCGCCAAGCTCCAGAAGAGACTCCAGCGGATCCAGAACACCTCAGCCGGACTCATCCTCAACATCCCACGACACAGCCACATCTCCGGACATCTGAGAGACCTGCATTGGCTCCCCATCAACAAGAGAATCACCTTCCGTCTCCTCACCCACGCACACAAAGCCCTACACGATCAAGGCCCGAGCTACCTCAACAACCGCATCAACTTCTACGCTCCCAAACGCCATCTCCGATCAACCAGTCACGCCCTCGCCGCCGTCCCCCGCATCCGAAGAACGACAACAGGAGGAAGGTCCTTCTCCTACTTGGCCGCCAAGACCTGGAACTCCCTCCCTCCCGACCTGCGCCTGACCCAAGACCACCTCTCCTTCAGGAAGAAGCTCAAGACCTGGCTGTTCGAGCAGTAGCAGCACCCCCCCCCGCTCTATAAATGTCTATGATTGATTGATTGATTGGTCCTCACTCCAGCAGGGATTCTTTCAGGTCCAGCAGTGTAACAAGAAGTGAGGCCAGGACCCTCCCTTATATATCTTTCAGTCTAAGGGCTAGAAAGTGGTAGAAGTCTCTGGAAGGGTCTGGGGGCAGGGGCTTCTGGAAGAGTCCAGGGAGTTCTGGTATGTTCCTTGCCTTGCCTGACCTAGCTGTCAAAGTGACGAGAGACAGGCCGTTAAGGCTACAGTGGACAGCCCATCACAGCTCATCCCAGGGAAGAAGGTGTGAATCACCACTCCCACCTCCCAACCCAGGCAGGCTATCAGTATGCAGAGGGGAGGAGGGAGTCTGCAGAGCCTAATCTAAGTGTAGGCAGTAAAAGGTCCCCTTTATAAAAGTGGGATCCCTGGCGTAGTAATGCCCAAACCCTATATATCATTGGAAAGGGTCCCCCGCCCGAGTCCAACAAGACCAAACATGACAGACTTATTAGGTCCCTGTCAGAAGTTATCCCATAAGGGGAGGTTCCCAATGTTAGCCTATGGAGGATTAAGCCTTACTGCGGTAGCAGTGGCTTGTGGCAGATATGCCAGCCTCACAAGGTTTTAGGGGAGAGCACCTGCACCTCAGCACTGTTTAGCAGTGGTGAGGCACCCAGAGTCCTAAGTCCAACAAAAGGTAAGGTAAAAATGTGAGGCAAAAGGGCAAAAAAGGTAGGGGAAGACCACCCCAAGGCTGACAGGTCCAACAATAATGATATATGCATATTCGGTTATCCGCTTGCATTTTAATCATGGATGATTTTATGTGAAATCCTTTTTTAGTTCTGTATTGTTGATGCGTATATTTAACATGCTTTTATGGTTTTTAATAATAACCGAATAAAGTAATTATGACTGACTGACATGAGATATAATGCATGCAATGTAGTTGGTAAGTCCACTCTCCTAATTGTCACACACAATTTACTGCCACATATTCCTGCTGCATGTATGGTGTTGCAGGGATTCTTCAGAAACACAGAACTATGCACAGGATATGGGGCCTTGGTGTATAGGGACTGAGTCTTCCTACCACCATAGTACCCAAAAGCCCAGGACTGACTATCTATAGTGTCTGACTTGCTCTCCTACTGACTCACAGAGAAACAAATGATTAGACACCCCCAAACAAAACATTCCCAGATCTCTCAGGATTCGCGGTAACAAGACACATCTTTTCACTCTCACTCTTGTCCACAATAAGATCTGACAGAGACATGAAACAGTTTAAAATTTTTATTTTAACTTACATGCCCTAACATGCAGTATACCGGTCACAAAAGAGCAATAAAATGCATAGTACAAATAGAGTCATCATAGCAGCTAGTCCATATATCATGAAGGGATATGTCATCATGAAAATACAATAGAGAAAAGACTAGAGAGCCTAAACTCCCTCCCCTTGCTAAGAAAATGTATTAATATATATCAAAAGATCTCTTGACTTTGTCAGCAGACCCATACAGTAGCTTACAGATGGTAGATCTACTTCATAGGTGCTGTCTCGCTCTTCTCCCTAAAAAGGTCCCTATCCAAGTTTGTACTTCCTATTTGTGTATTCTAATAAAGCTGAAGTGTGTCTGTACAAACAACAGCTGCATCAGTATGTTTTGTCTAAGGGCTAAGACCTGGCCAGAACAAAATAACAAGGGGTATTGTTGTTCCAACTTGCACATAGTGTTCAGTCAAAACCCCAGGAACATGCAGAGAGTGAACACAGTGATGAGTTCTCATGTGAAAACAGCCATAGACAATATTTCAAAAAATAAAGACGTGTAGTAACGTGTGCAAAGCAGCAGGCAGGCTGCAGCATGCTCATGCTAACTTAGGGAAGTCGACAATGTCCCTATGGGGCACTTGCCAATGGCTTCTGGCAGAGACTAGCTTTAAATGCATGTGTGGTCATCACCAGTACATTATATTCTCTTTTTCTATTGAAATTACCGACCAACCAATCATGTATAATTATTGGAAGACACCTGGAAAAGGATTTGTCCGTTGTATGCACCTAAGACAGGCTACGAAGCGAAAAACTTGATACATACGACGACAAATCCTTTTTCAGAAGTGATTGGTTGCTCAGTAATTTTGGACCCATATTTGAAGTTAATATGGCGATTATCTGCAGTTTTATGGAGGTTTATTTGCAAATTAAAATCATTGGATAAAAGAGCGCTCAAGTGTTCTGAGTCCTGAGAAGAACCCCAAAAAATATGTAGAAGGTGTACCTGCTACCTTTCAGGCACAGGAGCGGAACAACTACATTTTGGGATTTTTTTGTTGTAAACTTTGGACATCTTCACTGGATTACTGCTTGGAAATTACTGAATTTGTTGCCTCGTGAATTAAACATCTTAAACCTTCACCTGGATTGTCTGCTTCCTTTTAATGGATTTTACAGAAGGGTTCAAAACGGTCGAATGTTTTTCATCTACTAAACAAGTGTATTGTAAATGTGATACTGCTGAAGCTCAGAATGAACCAAATCTTCAAGTAAATGTAATTTCTCTTTGAGCTCAGGATGGACACTGTTTTGGTTCTAGCCCTTGCAGTAACGAGCTAAAAGTACTTGTTAATAATGTAAGCTCCAAGGGCATTTTCTCAAACAAAACAAAATAACCGAACCTGGGCCTTACAATTACTTATATGTAATGTTGGTAATAGTTTGTGTATGTGTTGTGCAAAATTTGTGATTTGTCTTTTGTTGTAAATATTGTGGTAATAATGTCCCTGTCTGTTGAAAAATCATAAATATCAGTTTTTTCAGGATACATGAATAATATACAGAGAGAGATCCTTTTTCAAAAAGAAAAAATAATGGAATAAATGATTAAACAATTGATGATCATGACAATGGAGGTGTGTCATCACGGTTTTGAATGATAATGTTGAGTGACATTAGTATCGGCACTTGTGTTGTGCTGTTTTCCACTTCCTAAAAGTGCCATTTTCAAACACACAATATAAAAACCAACTTCACCAAAAGATGCATTTTTAAATTGTGAGTTCAGAGACCCCAAACTACAAATTCCCATCTGCTCCCAATGGGAAATTGCACTGAAAAAATATTTCAATGAAATCCTCATGTTACTCCATGGGAGAGATAGTCCTTGCAATAGTGAAAAACGATATTAGCAATATTTCACTATTAAGACATGCAAAATACACCAGTACTCATCCTACCTTTTAAATACATTGCACCCTGCCCATGGGGCTACATTGGGCCTAACTTAGGGATGTTTTACATGTCAAAATTAAAGGGAAGGTTTACGCCTGCTAGAGGGTGCACTTGATATATATGATATGAGTATTTTGTATAGCGCTTGGTTATAACAAACCAGTGTGTCCCTGTGCTGGACTATGAATCAGACTGGAAAAGAGAACCATTGATTCTTTTACCTGCCGTTTTCTCCATGCCTCGTGTGGAGTAAATGTGGGGCTGTCTTCCTGATACATGAAACGTGCTGATTTTGTGCCAGACAGGTCACCCCCTTTGATTGACTGTTCCCTTTAGTGTCATGACTAGTCGATCAGCAGTTTCCCTGCACTAAATGGGGTTGGGAAATTGCAAGTTAGGCGAGGCATGATATGGTGGTTTGTTATGTTCCATATAGGTACCCTAATATAGACCTGTGAAATATCCTATACCTTCACCTACATTATCTCCCTTACACTACACAGTAACAGGTCTTTTAGGATTGAATCTTTACCTAGTTTTAGTCCTGGGCCCAGATGGAGCGTTTTTCCCTGAACAATAGCGTCCTATGCCTTCATCAATAGACTCACACAGTATGTGTTAGAACTAGCTATTTCTGGTAGGCTAAGGCTGACGCCAAAGCCAGGCAGAAACCACCATTCTAGTCAGGGCAAGGAAGTCACACGCCAAGATAACCCCTGCTCACCCCCTTGGTAGCTTGGCATGAGCAGCGAGGCTAAACTCGGAGGCAATGTGTAAAGCATTTGCGTCAGCACACAACAGCAACAACATCCTAGGCACACCACAAAAGGAACTCCACACAAGGTTATATGAAAATAACTTTTGTATTGTCAAACCCACATCAGATAGAAATCACACATGTACATTGTGCCAACTGGCACGGGCAATATTCACAAGGGATTATTTACAAGACAGGGCAACATGGACCACTGTCAGGATCAACACTTTTAGAAATAGAAATACTGTCAGAAATTAGAATAAAGGATATAAAATCACTGTAGCACAAAATAACAGTTATAAATCACAACCAGTAACTACTGGTAAAGGTAGGTACACACTAAGCAATACTAATAACCATAGGCCTAGATCACGCATGGACACATAACCTCTCTAGTATAAACTATACTAGGCAAAACACAACCACCTAAGAATAAAATACATTTAGGGGTAGAAGCAAGAACACATTACACATGATGCATAAAAACATTCAGAGGTGCAACATAGGAAGAACACATGATGCATAAAAACACATTCAGAGGTGCAAGGAAAGAAAACACATGATGCATAAAACATTCAGAGGTGCAAGGAAAGAAAACACATGATGCATAAAACATTCAGAGGTGTAAGGTCAAGGAAGACACATGATGCATAAAAATATTCAGAGGTGCCAGACCATAACTAAATAGCGCAAAAACACATGATGCATAAAAACATTTAGAGGTGTAAGATCAAGGTGCGTAATCATATTAAATGCATTACATTTCCTAGCACCACATCACATTGCGCAAAACTCACATTAGGCAAATACCATCACATAGATAATCACATTGCGCCTAAATAAAATCACATACCAGCCCCATCCAATAAAGGGACTAAAGAGCCCTGTGTCCAGAATGTCAGGGCGCGTTGCCATGCAGCGCCAGTCAGGGGTGCGCCACTGGTGCACAACCTAAACGTTGCAGGTGCCCACTACTTGCTGGGCACCTGGGAACACCACAAGACCTAAACGGTGCAGCTGCCCACTAATTGCTGGGCAACTGGGAATCAAACTGGTGGGGACGACGTTGGAGCCTTCCAGGCTCTGCACAAAGCCCTAGTGTCCCCCAAGAGCCTCTCTTGGCTCTAAAACTAAGTAATGCCTGAGCCACTTGTGGGCTCCTTAGCAAATGTAGCGCCTGAGCCCCTTGTGGGCTCCTCAACAAATGGGGCGCTGTGAGCCTCTCGGGGCTCGTGAACCAAATAGCCCCTTAGCCTCTCTGGGTTCCAACAAACAACTGAGGCATCGTTGGAGTCCCCCTCCTGGGGACTCGTGGACAATTGTGTAAACCAAGAGCCTCTCTGGGCTCAAGAACACCGCAAGGCCCCTAGAGCCTCTCAGGGCTCCTCAGCAGATATGCCCCCTAGAGCCTCTCTGGGCTTCTCAGATCACGCAAGGCCCCGGCACTGGAGGGGCGGGACGGGCACCGGCAATGTGCCCCTATGCCCCCTCCTGTCATGCACTCATCGGGTCTCGCGGCGGTTGGGGCTGGAGGACTCCCGCTCCTATATCAAAAAAGTTTTCCTTTCTGTGTATTAGTCTTTCAGTTGGTGACCATACGGCCTACACACTTCGATTAATATCACTTTTTAGTTATAATTGCTAATAGTACGCCACACATGAATGTCATTCTTTGTAACTCCCAAAGTTTTATTTTTTATAAAAAGTTTTTGTAAAAAGAAAGAGCAACATATTACATCGGTACACCTTATGAATACACATATAATTTAAAAAGTGTGCTCTGTTACAATCTTAACCACTTTCTAACAAATCCAAATTACGGTATCTAGTGCAGAGTCACACCGCTGTTAAAATCTTCGTGTAATCAAATTTAAATAAAATACATGATACAAACAATTTATACACAATACAAAGTCCCATTGTCGACGCGTTTCGGTGCGTAGAAATACATTTGTGACACCTTCCTCAGGACAGACGAAATATTAAAACCAATGATTTAAGCTTCTTTCTAAAAAAGAAAAATAAATAAATATAATCAATACTTTGTACCTATTGAGAGTTTTTTTTAGACTAACTGCGGGCTATTTTTGGTAGAGTTCGCTTTTGATATAATCAATGCCCTTACTTGAAGTATGGGGTTAACGGTCCTTGTATAAATTTTTCAGGACTTCTTCACTTTTCGTTTAGCGTTCGCATAAGCTCGCTCACACCATATAAATTATCTTTCAATGGCCTTCTATGGAGGGAAAGAATGGAATTATACACCATATTGGAACTGGGTATTGGCTGTTTTGTTCCAATCTCATATGCTACTTACTCATAAGGTTTGTTGATGACCCTTTAGAGAGCGCGTCTTATTAAAGCAGCCTTTTGCCAAAGTAGGGTCCGTTTATTTTCTGCAATTTTACCGCGCCTAAAAACAGTGCACAATTACTTTAAGGAGTTTTCTTAACTTAATTCACAATTACTTGTTCTCCATAGGATCAATGGCACCTGTACATACCCGTAGCTATTTTCCGTGTAGCCGGCACCCAGGCTGTTCCTGCTCACACCCACTCATAGAGTCTCTTTACCTGTGCTGAAGTGACATGGACTTATATTTTAGTAAGTTCAATGTCTTTGTTTCTTACAATCGTACCCTGGCATAGGATGTGGCATACATACCTAGTTGGGGTGAGGATTTCTTTTGATCGCCCAAGATGCAGCTATTAATTTTCTTAAGCCGTTGCTGGTGTTGAATGTTTTGTGGGGATTTATTTTCAATTCAATCTTTCCCAACCTAGATGGTAAACATAGCATTTTTTATTGGGAATCATTTAAATTTACTTCTTTTTACTTGCAAGATAACGTTCCATCTCTGTAACTGATAAAAGTGCTACTCTTGGGGCTACAGATAAGTCTTTTGATTCCTTTCCGTGTTGTTTTATTGGAATAGGAATTCAGTACTCTTTTCTCACAACCGTTTACTGTTGTGATAGTTGTACATTTATCTAGAGTCAACCAACTGTATTGGCGCTATTTTCCCACTACCATTTACCCTTGTGATAATTCTACATTTGTCTACAGTCAACTAACTGCATTACTGGGGCAGAGGTTCTCGCTCCCTGCCATAACCCAACCACCGCCTGATTCTTGGGGGCATAGTGCTCACCTTTTTGTTCCGGACTCCCGCTCCTCCCTCGATACTGGCCAGAGGTCCGGGGCTCCCCCTTCACTCGGGAGCCCCGGGAAGGACACTGCAGGCGGCTTCTTCTCCTCGCGCCGGAGTTCTCCCGGCAGGCCGCGCTGGGATTGGCCAGCGAGAGCTTCTTGGTGTCCCAAGGTCCCGCCCCGGCCTGCCTGACTTCCGGTTCGGCCGGGCGGCGATGGGGACAATTTCGCGGGGCAATGCCGGGTGGGCACCGGCTGTACAGATCATTTAAGCGCTCCAAAAGCGCTAGTGGAAAAAAATAATGCGCAAGATCCCGTGGGCAGCCGCGAAAGGGGATATGCCGGGTGGGCACCGGCCTCAAGTACATAAAGAGCTCCACAGCGCTACCGACAATCACAGCGCTCCCAGGCGCTTTAAGGAGGAAATGAAGCGCTCCCAGCGCATAGCAGCGAGAGTAAAGCGCTCCCAGCGCTAAAAGTGAAATTAAAGAGCTCCCAGCATTATATGGAACACAGAGTCCAGCAACAAAAAGTCCTTCAGGGGTCCAGGACCTCAGCAGTCCAGGACATAAGGTGGAGCCCAGCAGCTCCCAGAACAGGAAAGTCCATCAGATGTCCAGGGGCTGGGCAGGGCCCAGGGATTCCCCTGGGCCCAAGCAGCAGCACGCCCCTGGCAGATTCAAGTCAGAAACAAGAACATTTTGGAAGGGGACACAGCCCCTTTTTATACATAAAAATTTCTTTGAAGTCTAGAGGGTGCAGGCAGTGTGAGAACCAGCTAGAACTGGTTATAGGGAATGCCTTTCAGTATCAGGGACAGAGGTGACAGTCGCCCAGCGGGGAGGTGAAGCCAGCATTGTGGCAGGCAGGCACAGCCTCATTCACTCCCAGGTGCTATCTCCTCCCACTTCCCTGGCAGCAGATGCAGCCTTTCATCCACGGGCTGACTCAGACAACCTCCTGGGGGCTCCCCAGCCCCTGTCATCCTCAAACCAGACAGTCAATCCACAAGCAGGCCCAGGCACTCCTGGGCCAGGCTCACCAGCCAATCACGCGCCAGCCACAGACTACACAAATATGCCAACTTCTAAAAGTGGCACTTCTAGACTAGACACAATCATGCCGCATACACCATTATGCAGCATTCAGTCTCACGAGTTCTCATATACCAAACTCGACCCTGCACTCCCCACACATCAGGAACTACCATGGGCATACATATTCCCCATTCATTCCGATGGGAGGGCAGGTCACTCACCACACATACACAGAGAGCACAAGCACTTTACACTGTACCACAGTGAAAAAGTGTGCAAAGGCCTAAAATCACCAACACCAGGTTCCAGAAACAGGCTAGGAAAAAGCAAAAAGTTTCGGGGTGAACCTGCCAAAAGGGCCAGGTCCAACAGTATGAATAAAGATACATAAGGGTTCTTGGAAACCAAGAAAAGGGTACACCTCCTGCATAATATCTACGTACAAGGTTCATCCCATACGTCATCCTCAAATCCAACAATGGCTAATATAAGAAACAAGGGACAAAGGAACCCTAGATACTTTCTATATAAATACAGCATATCTTACTAGGGTTAGAGAGAGGAGACCGAGACTTCCCAGCTGAAACACTGAGCAGAGACGCTGAGGCTCCTGCATGCAGACACTCCAGCTGCCAGTGGTATAACACATCCATCGTGGGGTATCCAACTCGAGACCAAGACGGGGTCCCACACTGTCTCACTTCAGGTAATGGGGTTAGACTAAATTCTAGAGGGATTCTTGGCTTCACACCCACTCACATGCTAGGTACTCTTAGGTCCATCTAGACAGGCATCGTAGGAGTACGCGCTTTCTTTTATAATGCACTTTATATTCATGTATGCATTCATGATTATTGCAAGATGGTATAACTGCACTATCTTTTTATTTTCACTGTAGTGCTATTCATTTATACTTGCTACTGTCTAACAGTTGTTGCAGTACATCTATTTTATACTAGAGGAACAACTGTGCAATAAATTCTTAATGTAACACGCCCGGCTGTTTCTTCTGTGCAACTCTCTGAGACCAAATAGGTGAGCACGAGTGACTGAGCGAAAGGTAGTACATTATTTACACGATTCTGAGGGATCAGGGTTGTCATGTTCTGAGGTTGCCAAGAACTGGCCTCTCCCCGATAAGAGGAGATTCTAGTGGCACTGTGAGCTAGCTAAAACAGAAAAGCTAACATTCTCAGTGGGGGTGTACAGAGTCAGTCTGCCACCAATCCTCAGTTTATGTTATCCAAACGCGCAGATCCTTTATGGGTAATATAGGAACTACAGGACAGGTTCTCATCCTAAACATTCCACCAAATATTAAATGGCCCATCCATCTGCATTCATTCCACAATACAATTGACTAACGAGAACCGAGGGGAACCTGCATTCCCTTCATGTCAGACACTTGTAGGCCGTTTCACTGAAAACAAATTCAACATGAATGGTACTAAAGAAAAAACCTCACAAGGGCTTGGCATTAAAGCCTGAAAGCCTTGAGCAGTTAAGGGGGTAGGTAACATGTGGGTGTTAGCGGGACGAACAGGCTGCTAATAACCACAATTAAATGAATGTAGTAGTTTTAGTATACAATGGTGATGAATTTTCCTAAAGTAGATTCAGGAGAAAATAACTGCTCTAAATAAACTAGAGGCAGAGAAATCCATGCTAACAGATGCATGATGGGTTTTCTTGAACACTGCAAATGAGATGAAAGACTGCCCATGAAAGGGTCTGTTGGTGCTGCATAAGAACTCTCTCCAGCATCATTACTAATCTCAATAATGCTATTTCAGCACCCTGCGAGTGATCGAGAATGCAACACTGAGAGAAAAATTGCTAAGGCCTATCGTTTTTTTTGTACAGCTACAAGAACCATTATTGGTTTTTACACGCAAATTTTAGCCTTTAGCTGGAATTAATTGGCAGCTGGTAAAAACATATTGGTATTTATGGATGGATGTTTTTGTAACAGGTCTTCTCTTCTTGCTACCGAGGTAAATATAACAAGAATCTCCAGAGCAGTGCTGAACAGAGAAGCTATAATTCATGACACCAGGCGAAATACTGGACAGGATCTTCTTTTTGCAGCCAATTTTTAGGATGTCTTGTATTGCATTACAGCCTCATGCTAAAAACGATTTGGAGGAGATTAACAGGCTCATTCCGAAATGGGCATGCATTTGAAAAATGGGTGCAAACAGTATTTCAACAGGTAGTGTTTGCATCCAACACTACTGTGGTGAAAAAAAAAGCGGCTAAAATGCCGAACAACATTCGCTAAGAAAACTACTGGAGCGTCTGCATCACAGTGCTTTGTGGCTTCATCATGAGGACGCGCATGCACATCACCTCATGTGTGCTGCATACCTGGTTATGTGGCAGATGTTTGGTTTTGTTGTAATTTACCGTTTTAAGAGGGTGGAAGCTCATCTTCAAGGGGGTAAATTAAAAAATATATACACTAAAGATTAAAAAATGGGCCAAGGTGCATTCTTTTATTTAGGGAGGAGCAGTTTGCCAGCAAATTGCAGCTGCCATAGTCTCCCCAAAAATATATTTGCAACTAGCGTAGCAGTGGAACAGGCAGGAAGGAAAGTAAACTTCGATGAGTGATGGGAACACCCGGGGAAGCAAAAGAGGAGCCGGTTAGGAGAAGTGTTTACATTAAAAACAATAAGCTGAAGTAAGCCGGTGAGATGGGTATTTAAAAATTGGAGAAAACTACTTCTCTGGCCGGGTGGACGGTAAATAAGTAGTCTTCTGAAGGAGTAGTTGTCAGGCCAATTCTAAACGGTAGGAGAGTGCTCCACACTCCCGGTTGGACATAGGATCCAGTTCGGTCCTAAAGAAGTTTTTGTAAATGGCCCCTAACCCTCCAACCCTTTAGACAGGTCTGTCAAGTCTAGGAATAGAATACCCTAGGGGGGATTGCAATAAAGAGATGTGGACTGGAAGAATATTTTTGCCCACGTTTCTGTGACAAAAATACTGCCTAGCTGATGGCTCTCTATGAGTTCCTCTATATCTGGGATGCGTTTCACAAGTGAGCGGGCATTAACAAGTGCACAGAGGATTTTTGGAAAAATCTTATGGAGACTGCTTTCAGTGTGGGTGGTCTCGGTGTTTAACGATGGCTTAATGAGGGGGATATGATATCCACAGTTGCTACACGGAGTGTTAGGCCCTAGATGCAGCTGAGTGGGGTCAACACAGGTGCTGCCTTGTTAACAGTATTAAGGGAGAAAAGTTTGTTGCCTGAAATAGTGATTCTGTTTCTCTTCCCTAGGTTGAAACGGGCAGAGTTTCCGGTGCTCTGTGCGATCCAGGCACGGACGGGTGCAGACTGGCTTGCCTAAGACGCGCCTTTGGAGCACCAGCGGTGTTGATGCACCATGCTGCATTTGAAGTAGCCTTCGACTGAGGAGGACATTGCTACTGCCACCTGTGCCGGAGCACAAAGATCCTAAAACCAGGTGGGCAAAAAAGAAATGTGGAAAACCTGGTGCCTTGCTACCTCGCTAATCTTACGCTGGGACCACTGGTAGGGGTAGGTATTGGGAAAATAAGATAAAGAAAATTAAAAGGTGAGAATATTTAAAAGCATGAAAAGAATATAAAATCACAAGAGGACCTAAACGTCTCTAAAATGTCCCCCAATGTCGGGATTAAACAAAACATATGGTTCTGTTGGGAATATCAATTACATTTAGATGTTCAAGACCCGTATAGTTTACTTGTAACACATATCAACGATTTAAGAAAGAGAGCATAACACACACCAATTTGAGATTTCAATAGTATATTTAAGGAATATCAAATATTCAAGGCTTCCGTAATATACAAATTCAATTGTGAAGAGGGTTTGAGTGACTTGTGGTGAAAAGTGACATGTGGTGATTAGTGATATAGACAAATCACTATATACAAGACAAAAAGTGAAAAAAGGGGAAAAATCTGTTTGTCCTTATGATTTTTGCACATATGCTTCAGGATCCATTGAAAAAATTAAGCTGTGATCATGAGCGTTGTGCAAACATATAAGAGGCGTCGACGTTTCGACCCCATATGTTGTGCAAATTATAAAGAGCGTCAGGGCGGGTCTTCCTCAGGACAGTGGGGGTGGACATGCAGCCTATGGGTTTAAATGGAAAACGAAGTAAGGTGTGTGTTATCAAATAGAACAAAATGAATGTTCCCATGGAGGTATAAGGCTTACCAAAATGCAGATTCTCTAGTGTATCTGCGAATATGAAGGGCATCTGAATCAGGTAGTATTCCTTATTATTCAGCCAGTGGTTGCCTAAGAAAATAACAATGTTCACTTAATTACTCATAGTAGGCTTAATTAATTAATTAATTAAAGGGTTAAACTAGAGGAGAGTCAGTTCGAATTAAGACATACCTCAAATTATTTCTTTGTAGGAGACAGGTAAATCAGAACTGGAAGTGGATGCGTGAAATGGAAGAGAGTCCCTCTCAAAAGAAAGAACACAAAGCTGCACAGCCCCGTCATTTGCATTAAAGCAGTACTGCACAGCACCCTGTCATATGTTCAACACCGACAAACTGATGTATTTTAGATAATGAATATTACTCATCATCAAGGCCAACAGATAGTTTTTAATATAGTGAGAAAAGTAATTGTCTGTGCTCTAAGTTTCGAAGTTATGTCAAATGCAGAACAATCGTCAAATTGTCATACATGTGTTGTAGTTGTTGTTCTTTCACAGAAACACAGATAGAAGGAGCAGGTAGTGTCTTATGCGTCCAGGATCTGATCATCTCCAGAGAGGATGTATTCCACCATATAACAAGAAATACAAACCTGTAAAGGAGAAAAAAGGTGTGAGTAGGTGTGCATGTGTGATGTATGTGGACTGTATGAAATGGAAACTTTTTGTGTATGTAAAAGATCTATATTGATTTACTGACAGTTTGTTTCCTTTGAGCATTGTTGACCGTGCCCTGAAATTTGTGACCTCCTCTCCAATGTGTATCAGTCAACATGAAGCTAGAGTGATTAATTGCTTATTGCTCAATTAAAAAAAGCCTTATGTAAAGGCTCTCTGCTCTCCAATACTGAGACTCTACGTTGCAGACAGATTCTCTTCCATGTTCCCAAAGGGTTAAGATACAAAATTGGACTAGGAAAATT
The DNA here is from genome assembly GCF_964261635.1 of Lissotriton helveticus. Classification (NCBI taxonomy): domain Eukaryota; kingdom Metazoa; phylum Chordata; class Amphibia; order Caudata; family Salamandridae; genus Lissotriton; species Lissotriton helveticus. The sequence goes on along the minus strand of NC_136059.1, from coordinate 2,061,091,617 downwards.
AATTTGAAAAAAAATCAAAAATGACCCAATCAAATACCTTATGCCAATTAAAAACTCAGCATTCTATTTTTGCTGTCAAATGTGTGTAGGGATTTTAAACACAAAGTTGCTGTCAATTGTGTGTTGGGATTTCTAAAAACAAGTTCTGGATCCTTCTGCTTATCATCAATGTAACTAAATTTGTCATTAGGGCTATTACACAAACCCAATAAAACAATGTGTTCAACTTCTGGCAGGTATGGCATAGACGTATGTAAAGGAAAACTGTGCAAAGTATTTTGCAGTGCCAAAACCATTAAAAAGTCAAAACACAGAACAATAAAAATTCCACAACCAATTTAAACGATAGAAAATGATTCAAATCCAATAAAGGAAATGGAGGTCATGTTTATAGTTCTTCAACCAGTCACGAATTCTACCTTGGGACTAAGGGTCTGAATACGAGCACGGCAATCCTTAGAACTGCTGTACTCGTGGTGGAGTTGTGGTGGCGGTCTGAGACTGGTGCACCTGCGGTCCAACCGCCAAATTGAGAGTTTGGTGGTCAGACCACCGTGGGACCACTGCAACCGCCAGGGATCCACGATTCCTGGTGGTTGCTCAGCTGTCAGTGGAAACAGTATGCTTGGCAGTACAGGTGCGGCATTAATAAGCATACTACGACTTCCCCACTGTCAGCTTTTTCATAGCGGTGAGCCCACCATGGAAAGTGTGGCAGTGGGAAAAGAAAGGGGGCTCTACAATACCCCTTGTTGCCCCTGAGCATGGGGATACATGCTGGGGGAACATGTGTGCCTACCTGTATGCATGCACCCCCCCAGTCCCTACATGACATGGACGGCACAGTCCATGCTTTGCAGGTACGGGCTGTGGCGCTCCCATTGCGGTTCCTTATGAAAGGCACCTCCGTGGAACTGCTGCACCATCCGCCTGCCAGACTACAAAACAACTCGTATTCTGGCGGGCAGCTGGTAGTCGACTTTGATGGTCTGGGAGGGGGTGCTAGCACGGTAGCCCGCTCCCAGACCCCCAAAGTTGGAATCAGGCCCTTAGTCTCTTTTTTTTTTGGAGCTCAAAATGCCACATCGGTGCAAGCCTTAAGATGTATCCAACATAGTCTTCTCGAAATTCCCAGCTCTTCTGGTCTCTGCTAAGACTCCCAGAACCTCAGGTAGAGTACCTAATTGCCAGGAGAGGCCTCCAGCATGGTACAGTCTGGTTCAGCTGCTACTGATGAGCTGGCCACTCCATGAAAAAGGCTGGGAGCGGGCTACCGTGCTAGCACCCCCTCCCAGACCATCAAAGTCGACTACCAGCTGCCCGCCAGATTACGAGTTGTCATGCACAGGAAAAAATGCATGACATGGTGCATTTCCTGTGCAGGAACATTCACTGGTGGTTCTACGACGGTGCTGTTTCAGGCTCACAATGAGCCTTTTAAACAGCACCGCTGTGGGACCACCACATTGCCCGCCCCCCAGACTACAAAAAACATGGAATCTGGTGGGCGGCGGCGAGTTACAGCAATGGGGGGGTACGTCTGTGGCATACTGCCCACGCACAGCTGAAACTGATAATTGGTTCCTTGCTGGCCATTTCTCAGTCCTGGGTACATGTGGGAGCCGGTTCAGGCCTTCATGTCTCCCCACAGGTCTTAAACAGCAGATGCATTTCTTCTTCTTTTTTTACACAGGTCCAGAAAATGTTCTGTAGATGGTGCATTGGGATGCCACATTAATGGTTGGCAGCAGCTACTATGGAGGGATTCCTAACTAATGGGGCAACCCTACCCACTCTTGCAGCTTTTCCTGTTTCCCTTCTTCAAACAATCCCACTCTGCACCTTACTCCCAAAATTCAAAACCTTCACCACTTGTGCTGGGCCTGTGTGCCCACCCAATGGTATACACAGGGTAATGGGCAGCCCCCTCCTCTGTGGTCACTCAAAACTGGTTCTGGGGGTAACTCTCCTCTAACTGGTTTTGGGACCAGACTGGCTGGGGGCAGGGCAAAGGCTGGTCCTCTCCAAGAGTCACCTTGCATTTTTATCTTACAAGGCTGGCACCTTTTAAGGTAATGGATTTTCTGGGCCCTTGCTAGATGGTCTTCTTACCAGGGAAAGATAAAAACTTGATTTGGCCCCTGTTTTCACACCTCATTTAGCTCAAGCATTGGTTGGACAGATTATGGCAATTAGCCTCCAGGAGCTTTAGTCAGAGAAAAGGTTACTTTATAAAAGTTAGTTTAAAAATATTTATTAAAATTCTTACTTCATCATTGAAATTGTCTTTTAATAAATATTACAAAGAGGGGTCCTATTATTTTTCAGCTGGTCCTAAACCATCCATACAGAATTAATATTTTAATCTATACTCTAGTTTTCTTGTAGACAGCCAGGGCCTTTCACAGTAGTTTTTGGGGCTTGTTATTGCAGGGATTTAAAATACCATGAACGCTACCTTGTTGAGTACAAGTCATACATAAGGGTGACAAATTAATATCTAAAAGAATAGTTTTTGCTTTGTCAAAAGGGTAATTTTTACATGTCTGGCTACAGGTTTAAACTACAGCAGTTAGGCCACAATGGTAGGTCTGAAGCAATGTTTTTCTTGTCACACTAGTGGATGGCATGACAAATGTCGCAGTCTGTAGGTAATATTTAACTTTCCAAACCAAAGTTGTATTTCTGCCCCCTCTACTATTGCCTAATAGTTAAGTCAAATAGGGTAATTAGGAGGCAGCCAATTTAACCATGTTTTAGGGGTCAAAGCACATGCACAGGTAGTGCATTGGTGCACCAAATCTAAAAATCAGCTGCATCAGTCCAAAATAATGGGGGTGACTACGCAAAAAGTGGCACTGTCTTACAAATATACGCATATTTTTTCTTTAATAACATTGACATTTTTTCGTTAAAGACAAGGAGGAAGTTAAGTTTTTGCACATTGCCTCCTACTAAACACAATAAATCTCAAAGCAAGGAAAATATCTGATGTATACCTAATTACATTTGCATACCTTCCTTCAAAACTTTATATCGAGTGCAGTTCAAGTATTATTATACTGTTAGTTCAGACTGTCAGTAACTTAAGACATAAGACTACTTTTAACCTAAAAAAAAATGTTGATTGTATATTATCGTGTCTGGATCTGTTAGGAAGTGTACCCAATCTAACTCTTTGCATTCAAATCCAAATCCTCTAAAAAAAAAAAAGTCTGGCTTGTTCCTGGTGGTTGTGCATTAGATGGGAAGGTGCTAGCGTCTCGGTAGCCAGGGCCCTTAAATTGGTGAAGACTACTCCCGGTGGTGGTGTGCTCACCCTGTCCATTTCTGTGCCTTTTCGTATTTTTTCAGGACTCTGGTACTGAGCCCCCAGGTCTGCCACAACATTTTCTTTCAATGTTGCGGCTGTCACTCAGGAACCAACTTTGGATCTGCTTATCCTAAAGGGTAAATGGAGAAAAAGCTCAGTTGGCCAATAGGCTGTTTTATTTTGATTTTGAGATTTGAGGATATTTGCGGATCAACAATTGTTAATAGGTCTCTAACCTTTTCTGAACTTTATACTCTCCTAGCCCAACTCGAGCACCTCTTTTAAACACTGTTTTCCCAGAAACTACTGAAATGATTTACACCAAAAAAGATAAAGCACAATTATACCAAATATGGTGTAATTCTGTGCAGCCATGTTTGATGCATTGAAAACCAACTAATACTATGGGAAATACATGGCACAGACTAGCACTTTTGGAACCCTCTTTTTTTTGCAATTGCTTGACAGACCAGCATGACACTTAACTTGAAGGACCCAACGTGGATGAAACTTTTTTGCAAAGTTTAATGCACATTCGCCAAATGACACCAAAGTGATTAAGAAAACAGAAAATATGTTTCCTATGGATCATCACACCTAACCATAACTGTTCTGGTGTTATTGCTCTATACATGTATATGTAACACACAGTTGTTAATAGTGTCCGTTTTGCTCTAGTCAGAATTCCATTAAAAATTGATTTGTTTATGTTCTTAATACCTTTGGTGCCATTTGACAAATCGGCATGACACGTTCAAAGAAATGTTTGATCAGCACGGAAAAAGTTGTGTGGATCTGTCAGTCAGGGACCAAAAAAGCAGGAGCCACAAATGTGCTAATATGGATGATGTGTTGAAACAATGAAAACAATGAAAAAGATGTACTGCGCTCTTCCGAATCTCGCTGCATCTTCTTAGCCACAAAGTCCCTCTCATGTCAGGCACTGACGTGTTTGTCCATGGAGATGGTTCCAGCACTCCACTTGCTCTTATTATCCTGACTGAATATCTTGTCACATAGCACAACTGACATATTTGGTAGTCAGCTTTTTTTCGTGATCCGGTGGAAATGTGAAATACTTCCACACTACTAATGACTCAGGTGCAAATTTTGAAATATTATCTTCGACTATATCATAATCTTTTTCCCCTTGATTTTCTTCAAATGGAGTCTTTGCTGAGTCTGAACCTTTTGTCTTTTAGGTTGGTAAAGTTCGTTCATGTTGTCCTGTGCTGCACGATCTCCTCGTGTGCAATCACTTCGGTATACTTGCTACAAATACAAATCTGTAGTTTTCTCCGCGGTTCTTCGGTGAGCCCTACAACATGGTGTTTTTTTGAGTCAACATGTATTCACTTGCCTGTACCATCCTCTTTGCAGACCAAAATAAGGCAGGCCTCCCATGCACCAAAGCCAAATATCCTGTGGCAGACAGGTCGCCGCCTATGATTGGGCTAGCAAAGGCTTCACAGCTAAACAGGGGAACGCGGGTTTCAGGGGGGAGAACCTTCAAGCTTGTGGTGAGACTCCTACTCTTCCAACCCATCAATTAGGGCCATAAACTCTCCTGATCGGGACTAAAGTGATTGCTTCTTGCGACTTTATCGACATACAATTTTTCATATGTGCATGTTTAAACACTTTCAGATTTGCACAGTATGCATTTGTATTTGAATGACGGTTGAGAAAAGAGAAACTGCGATGCAAAGAGAATCATTTTTTATCATATGTTGTTTTACGAATAGTCTATTGCCCTCTAGTGTTGAATTAACAGATAGCTATGAAAAAGCTCCTTTGGTAACTGCAAATTCAGTAAGGATTTTGCTGTTTTGAAAGACGGTAGTTTTATTGGCGGTCGAAACATACTTGATGCGTGATAGTTCCAGTATGAATTGAGAGAACTTTGTAGCAATGTTATCGTTTTGTTTGTGATATGTGTATTTAAAGGGTAAACGTCAGCAGAAAAGATATGACGAGAAAGCTTCAAAGTACCAAAATGTACCATTTCCTTAATCCTTTCGGATATTCTTCTTCCAGCTAGAGTATTGTTTTTAAATGATATGTCAATAATCTTTTCTGAAATACATATACATAAAAATGTATGGGAGCTTACCTAACTTTTCAATTACTGACGCCATAGAGATTGCTTTCATGCTTACAGATTACCAATGTTTATTTATTTGAATTTGAATTAACATGTATGCTCACAAAGTCTAAGGCTGCAAGGTATGCACCCGCTTTAGTGGCACCCCTTTTAACATAGGGTTGGATCTAATAGAGTGGCAAGGATTGAAAACCCTATACTTGGTTTTTCCTACATGAATCTCCAAACTCCTCTGTTTGTAGAGGCACTCAAATCGATCTAGTACTTTTTGCAGCACCATAGCTGATTTAGTAAGCAGTAATATATCATCTGCAGACAGAGGGGTGGCGCTCTAATATTTGCCAACCATGGTGTATTATTCTCAGATTGTTCCAGATGGGCTCCTAAATCATTATTAAACAGAGTAAATAATGGGAGAGCAGAGACATATCCTTGTCTTATCCCTCTATTGACAAGGAAAGGATTAGACAAGTCGCCCATTTGGCCACATCTAACTTGCGCATAATGCAATCTAATGATTATATTCAGAAGGTACTTTGCTGTCCCTGTTGGAAACTGGGTTATTAGTAGTGGTAAATATATATCTACCACTGGCAATAAGGCCACTAACACAATATAGGGTTTAGTGTAGGTCTTAGAAAATTATTTACATTCTCAACCCTTTATAGCTTGGCTGCAAGCAGACAAACTTAACTTCAAAGGCATATATGCAAAGCATTTAAAAACACCAATTCAGTACATAATTAAGACACAACTCACAATAAAAATACAACACCAATTTATAAAAATAGTAAATACAATTATCTTTAAAATGACCCAAAACGGAAAAAAACCAATGTAGGGAACCGGAGATAGGAAGATTTAGCACTACTAGCACGTAGAAACCTTTAGAGCCTATTGGGACATCTGGACATGCTTGACCAGGACAAAGTCAAAGTTTCAGGCTGGCCGCAATGGAGCCCTGTGCGGCTACCACTTGTTGTAGGTCTCAGTTAAAGTTTTTACCTTCTCACTTAGAAATCTTTCTGGAGCTTTTCTTCTTGGGGTCCCTTGAAGCTCTCAGCCAGTCTGGATTTAGGGAGGGTTCGCCGGCTTGCCTTGCGACAAGCCCCCGATCAAACTTGTGGAAGTCCGACCTCCAAGGCTTTCCAGCAGAACGAACCAGAGATCCAGGCTGGCTCACGGTTGAAGGTGGATGGCTTGACTCTTGCAGTTGGTCCCGGTTGCCTCTCCTACGCTCAGACTTGGGAAACTTTTATGGTGCTATTTCTTGCGGGGTCCCTTAATGCTCTTCATTAATGCTCTTTACCAGGCCGGATTTGATGAGGGTTCGCCAGCTCAGGTTTCAGCCAACTCCTGGTCAAATTCCAGAAATCAAACTTCCGGAACTTTTCAGCGGGACGAACCTGGATGTAAGGCGGGCTCGCGATTGAGGGTCACCGGCCTTGCTTGCCAGGTTGAGTCGGTCCTTTGAGGGTTCCAACATGTCCAAAATTTACTCCAAGGGTGTGGAAGCTCTAATATGGTCCTTGAAGTTTGGGACTTCAATTCCCACAATCCACTTGGACAAAACCCTTACGAATCCACTGATAGTACTCCAGACTGGGAATTCTTGGTGGGAGTCCACTCTTTGGTCCTTTTGAAGCAGGGCTGTAGTTCCAGATTGTGCAGCAGGCACAGTCAGTCAGAGTGCAGGGCCTTGTTGGTGCACATCAAACTTCCAGCATGGACTCTTCTTCTTCCTCACGTTTCTAGCAGCAGATCTGAGAGGCTCTGCCACTCTCCGACACTTATTCCAAATTCTCTTGTTCAAGCAGGAGGGCACTCCTGTCCAGTGAGGTGTGGGGCAACACCCCAGGGTATGACAATATCCTCCAAAGTGTGGAAATATAGTCTATCAGAGAGCCTCTCCAACTTGCATCTACTCATTCCTTTCTTAATCCTACCATCTGGCTGGCTTCAAAGTGTAGAAGTGCAAATGAAATTGACCTCTCCTGCCTGTCTCCTCCTTCTATTAAAGAATATTGTTTACAACCCCTCCCCCTGCTCTGGCATTCTTATGTAGCAGAACCCTCTTGCCCCCTCCCCCCCAGAGGGCTTTTTAACCCCAGGGGTCATGCTAGAAGCCTGGTAATCCACTTAACTCTGATCAATCAGGACAGACCACTGGAAGGCTGAATTTTGGCGTACAGACGAGAAAGTCTACAACTTCTTGACTGTACATTTTAGGATAAATTCAACAATACCATATTGTTGGATTTATCAATACCATTCTAGGAAGTTCTTGAATTATATTTTTATCACCTCCTTGACATTAGTTATCATTTAATAACTTTTTCCCATGTTAACCTATTTGGTTGGGGGTCTGCAATAAGGAAAATTAACTGGCCATTTTCTCCAACATCAGGGCTTATAAAATATATTTTATAAGGACCCTGCCTATATCAACAGGAACCCCAACCCTGGAACAACCAGGAGAGACTTTATGGATTCTGAATATGTACGAATATTGCAGATCTTCACTCCACAGTGCTCTTAGCACAAAAGTAGATTTTGGGAAGCACTTCACTACAATGTAGGGAGTGAAATGTGCAATTTAATTAAACCCAAGGCATATAAAACTCATTTCATTAGGGTCCTCCTTATAAATGCTGCCCCCCTCCACTCCTGGGATACCTAGGGGAGACCTAATATACTGAAACATTGGGGTTAATCAATTTTTAAGTACCCCAAACACCAAAGTCGAGTTTGGGCACAGTTTGTATTTTAAAAGCAGTCCTGCAACCAATGACTGGTTTCAAACTGACCTCAGGCTTCAGCAGTGCACACGCGCAAGTGCAGAAAATCTGCTGGCCTTTAAACTGCCTTGCCCTATTATATGCTACAGTCTTAAAGGTTGTTTTAATTCCCCTGCCCTAATGTGCACTAGGGCCTTATAGGGGAGGTCATGCCAATCATATGGGTACCCTAGTGTATGTAGGTGTTTTCACAGTATTCTAAGGGTCTTTTCATCAGAACACTAGCCTTGGGCCTGATTAGGCAGAGTCAGCCCAGGGACAGTCAGAGTCAGTTACCACCAGTACCTGTCAGCAAATAAATGGGGGTTGCCCAGGGCACAGGATGACTTTGCAACACTCCTCATTTCAGCTAGCACCTGCCAAAGAGTAGATCTTGGCACTAAATCAAATGCAGACCAAAGGTCTATGAATACCACATAGAGGGGACCACCACCTAGGGAGACTGTTTCCCAAAAACTAGCTGGAGTCGAAACAGATGGTCAATGGTACTAGTGCACTCACAGAAGCCAGCTTGCAAAGGAGATAGAATCTCAGTTGAAATTAGCCATTCATGTAGTTCATCCAGAATAACCCTACTAAATAGTTTTGGAGTACTATCTATATGGCTTATCAGTCTATAGTTGGTCAGAAGAGTTCTAGAGCTCTTTTTAAAGATAGGACTTATTTGAACACCAGCCCAGGTCGGGGGATGGGTGCCACTTTCATGATAGCATTAATAATGAGTGGGAAATAAATACTCCAGACATCTATTTCGTTTATAGATAGCATTAATGTTGCCCAAGATCTCTTGATTGCCCAGCCTCCGATGCCATCATTTACGAGCTTGTAGACCTACCCCACTGAGCCCTTGGATTATACCATGGGCCAGCCTAGTGATCTCCCCCCATGATGGTCACTGCTTTTCAACCTGCACTGTACTGGCCTAGCACTGTGTCACAACCCACCCCTTCCACTCACCACCTCTTTCAGACCTATTTGCCCTTGTTCTCTTTGCTAACAACCTCTGCTGCAGGGGGGCTCAGGTGCAGTCACCGATGTGGATTTTACCACATCACAGTCTATGTGGATGCATTGGGCCCCCGGACAACCAGGCAAGAAGACCTGTCATCAATACCTCTGGCCTACAAGGATACTGGGAAGAAACAGGAGCCAATCATAGCCGCTGCTTTGCTCCATGCTTCAAGTTCCTGGTCTACCTCCACTGCAACCTCTCCTGTGTCGTTGGGTCAGCATAGGTCTTGTCAGTGAACCCGCGGGCCAAGTGGATCAAGCTGTGCCTGGTCTCGGCTCTCTGGTTCACTCAGCCAGGCCCACACAAATTGTCATGTCCATCATCTTGGGGAGGCTGGCCATCACTGGCACTGGCCCCAAAGTGCTTGTTTGAAGCACTGAGCAGAGACAAGGGGTGAGCTGCCAGGGTGCTCTGTCATCCACATAATTTAGAATTTAGAGTTTAGTTAATGCCGTTGCATGCCTCAGTGAAGGCAAAATATTGCAGGATTAAGGCCAGGGCTCACAGAGCTCAGCTCAAATACATGTTGTCAGCCATCTTGGCATACCACGCCCCCTCATTTTACATTGTATAACTTTCAGATGACCCATTAGGAACAAATACTTATACCTCCAAAGCATTAGATCCAGTATAATGAAACCTGTTCTAAAGAAGGAAATCGTCACTAAATAAGTTAAGAACCAAAACCATTTGTGGATTGTAAAATGTATAAATCATGTAACGTGATTTATCACAATCAATAAAATAGAATTCCCTTGAATTTATTTGTTTGAAGTATGTTTGATTTTTTTATGGTAGCCATCTTCCTTCAGTTATAAAGAGGTTGCACTATGGGTTCAACCGCACAATTAGTGGGTCTTGGCTTTTGTGATAGAGGGTGAGGGATGTTTAGTCCGTTTTGGAGGAGAACGGTATAAAAACGTACTACATGAAATAATAAGATATTGTAGAATCTAATGATAGAAATGGAGATAGGAAAGACTAATGTCAGTTGTTTCACTTACTCATAACTCTTCAAATTACTAGGGCCAGGTGCAGGATTCCTATTTGGAAACCAATGTTGTGCAATTTGCACTCTGACTGTTTTGTGAAGAGTTTGTTATTGAAACCTATGAGCAAATAGTGCACATTGCAAATTGGCTATTTGCAGGGGTCACAAAATGACCTGCCCACTGAATATTGGATGACCAGGTTGCAACTTGCTACACCCTGTGTTTGGCAGTGAATACAGGAAAGAAGGACTGTAAAGGACAGCAGACCTCCATCCCTGCATTCACTGTAATTGAGGTCACAAACCATTGAAATATTCCTTTTTGAGTTGCAGAAGAGAGGAGGGCTTCCCTTTCATGCCTGCTCCAATTTGCAATCCAAAAAGGGTTGGAAAAGCCCTTTCAGGAGTCCAAAGAATTTCACAACTTATATAATGGCTTCTGCAAATTGTAAACAGCAGGTTTGTGGTTGCAACCTTTGTGATTTCGTGGCTCACAGGATTTGTGACTTCAAAAGTACTTTGGACATTTGGGTACCGGACACTTATTGAAATGCCATGTTGGACCTATTTCCATTGGAAACACTACTACACGCATACTTAATAAATTATCCCAAGGCTCAGATAGTTACAGGGTGTTTATTTAATAGTATTGCTAACTCGTAATCATGTAGTCCATAGATGTTACGGTAAAATATCAAATAAAAAATATTGTGATACATAAATATCATGTCAAGAATATTGTGATGGTGTGGCGTTGCTAGTGGCCTGCGAAGATGGTTGCACTTTGAACGAGCTGCTTTAGCTGGCAGCTTTTAGCCCCATTAAAACATCATCATCTGCTCATATATGAGAACTGCACTTATAAGAGGTGGCCGGACAGCACAATCAGAGGTTGGCCGGTCAAAAGTGACTCTAGCTGCGGCAAGACGCCGAAAGAAAGTGAGAAGACAAAGCGGTGTATGGGCAGCCGACATGGCACCACCATCCCAGTAGCTTTGGCGAGGAGATTTCTGTCACTCGCATGGGGCCGTAGAGACGATCCCCGACAGCGCAACCCTGGTGAGGCGATACCCTCAACCCACTGGGGTTGGGGCAAGCTTATCGCCGACTCTGAAAGCCAGAACAGAAGGCTGCTAAGGAGCGGTCAGCGGAGAGACCATCCGAGCCCTCTGCCTGGGGAGATGCCCGAAGGACCAAATGCAGAGCACCTGCTGACCTGGACTAGGTAGTCATGCGCAAAAAAATGATATAAACTCTAGTTCGGTGACTTACATGAGGGAAGAGTCATCCTGCTCCCCGGCTAGACTGGAGGAATCCTTTGGCTCACCGGACACAGGAGCTCTGTATTGCATCCTGAGAGAGGACAGCATAGCGCCGTTGTTGATTGTGAGCGCACACGATCGGGTAGCCTGGCGGTGCCACCTAAGAGATCCCGCCAAAGTGGACAGGTTTATAGAGCAGCAAAGCAGGGGGAGTCCCACCCGGGAGATCCTGGAACACCACAGTGGGCTGGAGGCTTAATGTACCACCAATCCTGAAGCTCGGCGGCCACGTCGGCGCCCGGGTACAATGCATCAGGAAAAGAGGCCCCAGTCAAAACAAGTAGGCCTCTTCGCACCTCCAGAAATAAACATCTAAGTGAGGAGTCATTGGCTGATACCCTTGCTGGGGCGAATCGTGTCATAGGCCCAAATTGTCCAGTTCATTGACTGCTTGGCTGGGAGGCCCTTGTGTGGCCTCATCAAGATACGCCACAGATCATAATATTCATTGTGACTTGGCAACCCACAGACAAGGACCTGGGAGGCATAGACCATAAACATGGCTGAATAATAACCGAAAGACCAGATCCTTGGTGGCTTCCCCTTCCTCCCCCTCTGGGACGATAACAAAGAGCCTGAGGTGACAGATTGTGGCCACCACTGTCCCAGCAGGGGAGAGGAGTGTTGGCTGACACAAGTGTGCATAAGTTATCCTGACAAGCGTAGAAATGATGGCGGGGCAGTCTACCAATTTAGGTCAGAGAAGGCACGTGGAGGGGAGGAGGCCGGCTCTCCGCACCCGAGTGTGCAACGTTGCTGCCTGAGATGGCAAGAAGACAGCAGCAATGATCCGCACTAAGGGCACGAGCCTAGGTCAGGCCAATCGAATTAATAAGTACACGGTCGCAGTGGGCCGCGATGGGGATGCTACCGGAACCGCAATGGCACCCGGAGAAGAAGAACAAACCCCAGACCCCACGGTAAAAGACATAATGATAGCAATCAGGGACTTGAAAGGCACTCTGGAACCTAAACTCGAGGAAGTGAACCTACTTAGGGTGGACCTTTGTAAGCTTGCTGATAAAACGTCAGCAGCTAAAGCAAGTATAGGAGCCTGTAATCTAAATTGAAATGCCGAGTGGAGCAAGTTACGCTGCTTACATAAGGCCAAACAGAAACCTTGACCAGGATAGAAGATCAGGAAGGAAGAGCCCGTCGTAACAACATCCGGGTAGTAGGTGCCCCGGAGGGAATGGAGGGTAAATCAGTCGATATCTATCTCGAAGACCTGATCATCAATAAGCTTAAACCTAAGCTCCTGCCCACCTTTTTCTCTGTTGAAAGAGCGCAATGGGACCATATCCATAGCCGGGGTCGTTCCTGGACAATTATAGCTCACATATTTAATTATAGACACAGGGATGCAATTCTACAGGTGGCACTTGGGCACGGCAATCTTCATCACGAAAATGCTACCATCCACATTTTTACCCGACTTCACACTCACGGTGCAACAACAAAGGAGCACCTTTGGTGCAGTGAAGCGGACCCTCCTAACACAGAATCTGAAATATATGATGTTATTCCCAGCGAAAGTTAAGGTGCTTACGAGGAAAAATCTTACTTCTTCACGACATCGGAAGAGGCATGGGACTGGCTGGAGGGCAGTCAGACGGTCGGGCGGAGGTAGAATGGAGAGCACTCGCACACCACGAAGGAACAAGACTCGAGGAGGCGAGGCCCGGCCTCCCTGCCCAGCAGGTCCACCCATCTGCATGAACAAGATAAGTGACTCTTAATGGGGAAGTGTCTTATATTGAAGATCTTTTCCCCCCTCTTCTCTACTTGGGAATGGGGGTCATAGGTGCGGAAGGGAGGGAGTCGCTCAGCATCTAGAAGTTCAACACTAAAACATAAACATGACTTTTCTCCCAGAAATTCTTATTGATTAAATGATGGTAAACATATGCACTCTCACAAGAAGTTTAGTGGTTTTGCTCTATCCGCCGATAATAATATTCCCATTTATGCTGGCAGCTCGCTTACCACCCCTCACTGATGGTTATCAAAGTTCCAGTTGAGCGACCGGCGCTCTGCATATTGGGGAGGTGGGGACCTCGAAGCTCACTTAGCAGGGATGCAGGGAGGGGGAGTTGGGGAAACTGTTCAATTTTGCTGTTAGCATTTTGTTGTTGCTCAAGACAGATGTAATTACAATACAATGCATGTGGACACTAGGCCAAACGTGGGAGGGAGTCAACTCCTAATCATACATCAACACACCCAAGATAGCGTGTGAAATTTCTAAGATATGAGCATGGTCTTGGAATGTGAATGGGCAGGGGAATAAAATTAAACAAACACTTGTCCTTCAACATATTAAACAACATGCTCCTGATGTAGAATTGCTACAAGAGATGCATTTGAACGGGAACCAGTACAGAGCCCTGGACTGCTTTGGGTACAAACTAGTAGCCCAGTCGGGATCCTCAACAGATGCCTGTGGTGTGGGCATACTGATAAGAAACACACTGATCCTCACTGTGGACAAACATGGCATGACGATGCCGGCTGCTGTGTAGCCGTGGCGGGAAGATGGGAGGGCCTCCCTCTCACACTCTGCTCATTTTACATACCGTCGAATTATATGCAATTATCCTCCCAAAACTCAGCACACTTTTGGTGGGACTTCCCACAGATACCCTGTTAGGTGGATGGGACGCTAACAGAGTGACAAATCCTGACCTGGACCGTTCCCATGCACAGACGGGACAGAAGAGGGACCAGCTCTCTATGGCCTTTTGATGGCCATGGGCCTGGTGGACTCTTGAGGGCACATTACCCTCATGAAATGCAATACATGTACTACTCCTCACAACACTGTTCCTTCTCAAGAACAGATTATTTATTTACCAACACAACAAGGTTGGAAGCTTCACACAACTGACACACATGGTAAGGGGCATATCAGAACTCTCCCCAGTGAGCGCCATCCTCAAGGGACCGGCCATTTACAGAGCAGCATTTCCAAGAATCGACCCCATGTATTTAAAAGACCCGTACCTAAGAGATAAGCTCCACTGGGAAACCTACTTATACTTTAAAGAAAATTAAGGATCAGTCGAATCACAACAGACCCAATGGGGGATTATTAAAACAGTGCTGAGGGGACAAGCTCATGCATTGATAGGGGGTAGAAAAAAGAAGAAACATTAAAAATGAAGACCCTAGAGCAGGATATCCATGAAATAGAGAAAGAGGCAATAACCAGTGGGAATGCTGACCTGCAACATAAACTAACCCTACATCAACAAGAACTACATGCCTTAACGGACACTGAAGCATGAGCATATGCTCTAGCAACGCAGCATAGACTGCATGATGTAGGAGATAAGGCCTCTAAGCTATTAGCCTTGCATGACAAAAGGGATAATGAGCAGTCTTGGGTGGCAGTGTTAGGGACAAAACTGGGATACTCCAAACATCTAGTGTAGAAATAGCAGAAGCATTTGCTTCCTGCTACAAAGGCTTATACTCCCCAGTATGTGTGCACTCCGAGAGGGACTGCAAAGAGTTACTAAAGTAGTTCCCCTTACAGATGCTATCCACTGACGCCAGAGAGGCGTGGGTCCTGGGCTCACTGTGCCACTGGAATGAAGCTATCCAGGCTGAAGAGGGGTGAAACCCTGAAACCAGTCCTAGGATGCTTGTTTCCGGTCTAGAGAGGACCTGGCTTGGCAGTTCGGGCTGGAAAGTTCCCATGAGGCATAGGGTCAAGACTGATTTACATGTAGTCAGGTCTAAACTGGGGTGGCATGGTGAGCAAAAGAATGATTGATTTAACCCAGATCTCTTGACTGGGGGTGAATGTTTTGATTTCTTCTGCTTTTCGTCCATCAATTGTGTGTCTTTTGCTTTCACGCCCTACGTACACCAGGTATGCCCAGATGTGGGTCCTGGGCTCACTGTGCCACTGGAATCAAGCTATCCTTGCTGAAGAGGGGTGAAACCCCGAAACGGGCCTAGGATGCTTGTTTCCGGTCCAGAGAGAACCTGGCTTGGCAGTTCGGGCTGGACTGCTCCCATGAGGCACAGGGTCAATACTGATTTGCATATGGTCAGGTCTAAAATGGGTGGCATGGTGAGCAAAAGAATTATGTATTTAACCCAGATCTCTTGACTGGGGGTGAATGTTTGATATTTCTGCATTCCATCCATCAATTGTGTGTCTTTTGCTTTCACATGCTAAGTGCGCCAGGTATGCCCCGACGTGGGTCTTGGGCTCACTGTGCCACTGGAATCAAGCTATACTGGCTGAAGAGGGGTGAAACCCCGAAACTGGTACTAGGATGCTTGTTTCTGTTCCAGAGAGGACCTGGCTTGGCAGTTCGGGCTGGACTGTTCCCATGAGGCACAGGGTCAAGACTGATTTGCATATGGTCAGGTCTAAACTGGGGTGACATGGTGAGCAAAAGAATGATGGATTTAACCCTGATCTCTTGACTGGGGGTGAATGTTTTGATTTGTTCTGCATTTCGTCCATCAATTGTCTGTCTTTTGCTTTCACGCCCTACGTACACCAGGTATGCCCAGACGTGGGTCCTGGGCTCACTGTGCCACTGGAATCAAGCTATCCTTGCTGAAGAGGGGTGAAACCCCGAAACCGGTCCTAGGATGCTTGTTTCCGGTCCAGAGAGAACCTGGCTTGGCAGTTCAGGCTGGACTGCTCCCATGAGGCACAGGGTCAATACTGATTTGCATATGGTCAGATCTAAAATGGGTGGCATGGTGAGCAAAAGAATTATGTATTTAACCCAGATCTCTTGACTGGGGGTGAATGTTTGATATTTCTGCATTCCGTCCATCAATTGTGTGTCTTTTGCTTTCACATGCTAAGTGTGCAAGGTATGCCCAGACGTGGGTCTTGGGCTCACTGTGCCACTGGAATCAAGCTATACTGGCTGAAGAGGGGTGAAACCGCGAAACTGGTACTAGGATGCTTGTTTCTGGTCCAGAGAGGACCTGGCTTGGCAGTTCGGGCTGGACTGTTCCCATGAGGCACAGGGTCAAGACTGATTTGCATATGGTCAGGTCTAAACTGGGGTGACATGGTGAGCAAAAGAATGATGGATTTAACCCTGATCTCTTGACTGGGGGTGAATGTTATGATTTGTTCTGCATTCCTTCCATCAATTGTGCGTCTTTTGCAAGAGAGGCCTTGGAAGCAGATCTGACTGACGAGGACCTGTCCAACGCCCTTGGGTCACTGAAGTCAGGAAAGGCAGTAGGCCCAAATGGACTTCCCGTTGAGCTTTACAAAAATCTCACCACTAAAATAGCACAACCATTAACAAGAATGTTTGAGGAGGCTGAGGAAGAGCGTTTTCTACCTTCAGACCAGCGCAGTGATACAATCATAGTTATATAGAAGGTAGGCGCACCTCCGGATCTGTGCAGTCCATACAGGCCAATCTCCCAGTTGAACATGGAAGCAAATGTGCTTGCAAAGGCCATAGCTAATAGATGGGTGAAAGTCATGCCACCATTATCCATGTTGACCAATCAGGCTTCATGTCACATAGGAGCACTCTCCACAATTTAAGGAGGCTATTCAGAGTCCTACACCTAACAAACGTTCTTTCGCCCCAACAGACAGCATTGATGGCACTAGATGCCTCAATGGCTTTCTATAATATAGAGTGGCCCTACCTATTTGCTGTACTTTCCGGGTTGGGATTTGGCACCAAATTTTGAGGGTGGGTGAGATTGCTTTATCAGAACCCACTGGTCTGTGTGAGAGTTAATGGAGCATTATCCAGGCTCTTCCAGGTGCGCTGGGGCACCAGACAAGGCTGTCCCCTGTCCTTGCTGCTGTTTTTTCTGGCCTTGGAGCCCCTGGTGCACTGGATCAGGAGGGACCCGATGATCTGGGGTATTGCGGCACCCAGGGGCTGGGAGGAGCACATCTCCCTCTATGCAGACAACATCATCCTGTATCTCTCAAGGCTCTATTGCGCCATAGTGAGGGTCCTGATTATCTTTGAACTATTCGGAAGCTACTCGGGCTACACCATAAACTGGACTAAGTCAGTGGTGTGACACTGTTACCACTCCCCCACCCCCCGAGGCGCCCAGAGAGCTGTGCCTCCCGATCACAGTAGATGGTTTCAAATACCTAGGCATTCAGATAATCTGTGACTACTAATTGTTCCTACATTCCTACAGAGGATTCAGCTGGATAGGCTTCATATGGATATTATACACTGGCGAACCTTACCACTGTCCTGAATGGGCAGGGCTGCCCCATCTAAAATGATGGCCCTACCATACATCTTATATATCTTACAAAATACTCCATACCGGGTCCCGCCAACCTTCTTTAAGCAAGTGATGCTAGAGCTCCGCACACTGCTTTGGCAGGGAGGCACACCTAGTATAGCACTAAACAAGCTGCAGAAAGGGGTGTATGATGGTGGTTTGGCTGTCCCCGATATTAGACTATACTACTTGGCCTCACAACTCCTGGCTATAAATGACTGGGTCTATGCAGACAAGTAGAAGCTGGCCTATAGAGTGGACAGGGCTGTGATGCCAGGTGGGAATCACAAGCCACTCTTATACGCCTGTAAGATGCGCTCAGACAGGCCAGCACATACTACAGTGTGGTCAAGTGCTGGATCGAGGCAAATACGTTTCTGGGATGGCAGAGGCAGGTGACTGGCATAACACCCTTATGGTCTGGAGACCAGCTGGGTGAAGTGGCCATGCTAGAGGGGTTCAGGGGCTGACCGACTATAGGCTTTGACTACCTGGGGGACGTGTGGAGAGATGGAGCACCCCTCCCCTTTGATGACTTACAACGAGAATATAGCCTAACATCATCCCAAAGATTTCACTACTTGAGACTTGTACACGCCCTACACAAGTACAGACAATGGGGCACGATCCTTCCGGATCACTCCCCTTTGGAAGACATGCTGCTTGTGGACCCTATCCATGACAAGGGGACGTCAACAATATACCGGAAACTCATAAATAATACACCAGATCCCCTAGCTTCCCTCCGCAGGGCCTGGGTAGACAACCTGGGCAATATAGATGACTGGACAGAGGCCTTGCAAAGCCCCCGAGATATCACAATTCGTACACGATTTAGGTTGGTGCAGCTCAAGATACATCACCGCTCCTTCACAACTGGGGGATGGCACAGATGCTGCTGTGTATGAGGGGCTGCCAGCAGGAAGTGTCCTTTTTCCATATCCTATGGGAATGCCCTGTGATCAATTCATTATGGCAGAGAGTTACAGCAGTAATGTCAAATATAATAGGGACTGAGATCTTGTTGGATGCCAGAAGGCTCCTTTTAATGGTTTAGGGGGAGGAAAACTGGCCTAGACACAATAGGCACTGGCTGGCACTGGCGGCGGGAGTCGCAAAACACAACATCGCCAGGCGATGGGGTGCACATCTCCCTCCATCAGTGGAGGAATGGGAAAACGACTTAAATTGGTGCCAACGAGCAGAAAATGTATAAAAGTAGAGGATGCTTAAAGAATTGGGAGAAAATATGGTCCCCATGGCATAACTACAGAAGTGCATAGAGAGGACTAATGCCCCCTATCACACCGACGCACCGGCTCTGTATTGAACAATATTGAGTTTGCTACATTTCACTTCCCTGCTTTTAGGCAGAATGGTTAATCCAACCTTATGATAATTCTAATGTTGTGTATGATGGTATAACCTCTCCCAAGCTGTACTCTTGTTATTAACTCAAACTAGTTGTATACATGTGCATATATTCAATCCTGTAATGTCTTATGAGCGTGTTTAATAATAAAAAATAAAAAAATAATATTGTCATGTGAAAAATATTGTGGATATGAAAATCCTAGGTAAGGATATCATTTTAACCCCTTCGACGCTCATGACGAGCTGGGCTCGTCATGCAGTAGCCTCCTGCTACGCTCATGACGAGCCCAGCTCGTCATGAATAATGGTAATCATGATTTTCCAGCACAGGGGAAAAATCCCCATAGCATTCAAAAGGTTAAGTGTTGTTTTTAAAATCTTTGTAAACTATTGATGTATGTAAGATTGCTTTTATGGGTTATTGAATAGGATTTGTTGTACTATTTTATTAGTGTATATTAATTTTAGTGTTAATATGCGAGAAGGTACATTTTTAGGGGAATAGTGTGGGGATTGCAATAAAATATGAAAATAATATTATTGTTGTAATTTTTTATTTAAAAAAATGTTAATTATTTTAAATATGTTTTAAATAAAAAAATATTTACAAAATACCGAAAAATATATGTTTTTGTTTTTTAAATTAGTATTAATATTGTAATATTTATTTATTTGTCGGTATATTTATAAATTATGTATTTTATGTATAATACATTTAATAATATTGGTCAATTTTTAAATTTTGCATTTTAGTTATTGTTTTACATATCATGTTCATTAAATCTGTTATTTGAATTTTATGCTGTTGTTTATCACAAATACATTTTTATTTTATTGTATGTATATGGTGATTTGAATTTTCTGTATTTTTTTTCTGTATTAAAATATTCATTTTGAAACCAAATAGTGTAATTACCTGTGTTTTTGTTGTAGCACTAATCATTAATTTACTTTTTAATTGATTATTCATTGAAATTATTTATACATACATCATTTTTAATTTTGTAATATAAACTTGATATTAAAAAGTGATTTTTCTAGATGATTACCTTATTGATTTTGTATGCAACTTAACATTTAATTTATATAAATAATATATAGTGTTATTTTTTTTATCTAATATTTAAATACAATTTTAAAATAAAAAATAAATATTTTATTTACATTATTTGCAAATTAAATTGTTTGTGGCATGCTTATTTTGGCAATTTTATATTAAATATATGTATTGTTATATGTAATTCACAGTGATTATATATTATATATGTATTATAATGATTACATTTTATTTGAAATATGTAATTTATTATTAAAGTATGTTGCTTAGTCACTTCACTAGTTTATGTTCACATTTTATACACAAGAAATATTGGGGATGATTAAGATGTCGGCGGGCTTGCGTCCATTCTACACTGTATCGGTCTGGAACCGCCCGATCATAAGTTGGTGGTTCTGATCTCGCAAAGTGGATGTGACGGCCCTTAGGGCGGTCGGAAATATCCATTTCATTATGACAGCCTGTACGGCGGACGGAAAAGAGTGAAATGGATGTTTGTAAATATCTCTGCACATGGTGCAGTGATTTTTGGAGGGGCACCACAGTGGAGGGAAAGTGGCCGTGCCTGGGGCCCCCAAAGTCATTTTCTGATAGCCTATCCTGAGGCACACGGACCTTGGAACTAGCAGCGGCCATCTTAGGTGGGTGGGAGACTACACCTGCAGCGCTCTAGTCGCCAGCACATAAAAAAGACGGCTATGCCTCCGCGCAGCGGACGTGTCGGATCAGCGCCGGAGTCACGCCAGAGTCCAGCCCGTCTGCGCCCGTATGCGCTAAAACCGCTCTACGGTCTGGGCAGGCTGGGTTGTGCTCTCCTCCCCCTGCTGAGAGTGAGTCAGATGCACTCTCCATCTTGCTTGCTCTCAGACCTTCCCTTATGTCATGCCATCACACTCTATGCCCTGAAGATATATCTACTAAGACTTGTGGGTGTATGATACCCAGACCCTCTCGCACCCGACCCCCCAGAAAGCACCGAGCTACCCCGAAGGTAGCTAAGGTGTTAGAGAACCCGATAAAGGAGTCAGGTTTTCTTATCAATGCCAGATCTCTGGTTAAAAATAATGTAGCATTCAGCGACTTTGTAGCACAGATGAAGCCCCCCTGGGTCTTTATAACTGAGACCTGGTGATCGGACTCCTCTGGTCCTGATTTAGTAATGCCATTCCGGATGGCTATGCCTTGATTAGAATGGATGGAACTGGGCGCAGGGGTGGAGGACTGGGAATCCATTGCAGAAACTGCTTTACCTGTCATACTGACCCCCTCTCGTCTCCCTTGGACAATTGCGAGGCACTGTATTTCTCCATACAGTTTGCTTCTACAGCCTCCTTTTCCGGTATTCTTTGTTATAGGCCACCCGGCCCTAGGACCACGTTTCCCCATGAAATACTTACACTATTAGAGCCCTTCATTAATAGGCCTAACTTTACCCTGGGCAACTTCAATTTCCATCTGGAGGTGAGTGATGACAGAGACACAAGATCATTGGTGGAAGGTTTAACTGCCTGTGGGCTTAGCCAACTGGTTCTAGGCCCGACACATCTTGCTGGGCATACGCTTGATGACATATTTTCTAATGACACTAGACTAACGGGAGCTTCGATTCCTCTGTCCTGGTCGGACCATCGGGCAGTACCTTTCCACCTAAATACTACTGCTTCCGCCCCTGATCAATTGACTAGGAAGGTATGGGAAACCAGAAGAAACTACAGTGAGGTTTCTAATTCTTCCATTACCCCATTCTTGGCAGCCATTTGTTCCTCTCCCCCCTCAGACCTCAATGACGCTGCAGTGGGTCTATCCAACGCTTTATCTAACGCGATGGACACTGTAGCGCCGCCTAAAAAACACCACTCGGCTAGGAAGAGTCCCTCGTAGCCTTGGTTTTCAGAACATCTAAGACTCCTGCGGCAGAAGTGAAGGCAAAAAGAAAGATCCTGGCATGCTCGCCCTGACTCCCCTGGGAAAAATCAACACATGCTAGCTCTGAGGGAATGCAAAAGAGCCATAACAGAGGAAAAAAAGAACTACTTTAGTAATATCACCATCTCGCTAAAGTCGTCGAGAGAGCTCTTTAAAATCATCAACTCTGTCGACACCTAAAGTCGCCGATTCTGTTGTCGAGACTCAGGAGCTCTGCGATAATATTGTGAGCTTTTTTCACTCCAAAATCGCTGGCATTTACAATTCCCTTAAAACCCTTAACCTGGAGCTAGACACTAATAGTGTATCCTCGCCCCCCCCTTTCCCTCTCCGAAATGAGGCTACGGAATCCGGCTGTATTCTTGGTTTTCCTAGTTTTCCTCTCTTGACCCAGGAAGAACTAAATCGCCTTCTGGACGCCACCAAATCATGCTCGCCCTTGGACCCCTGTCCTTTAAAAACCTTAAAGGCTTGTAGAGAGGCTGTTCTACCTCCTCTCTTAGAGGTCATGAACAGGGCCGTTATCTAGGGGATTTTCCCTATGCCATGGAAAATTACAGTTGTTAAGCCTCTTCTAAAAAAGGTTTCTCTGAACCCTGAAGTCCTAAAAAACTTCCGGCCCATATCATTACTCCCAGCCCCGGCCAAGATACTTGAGGCCCACCTTAACCGCCATCTGACCGCCTATCTGGAGAGAGAGAGCCTGCTGGACATTTCCCAACATGGTTTCCGCGCCGCCCACAGCACCGAGTCTGCCCTTACGGTCGTGGTCAATAACATCCGATCTGAGGTTGACCGAGGACAGACTACTCTATTGGTGTTGTTGGATCTTACAGCAGCGTTCGATACCCTGTCCCCCCCAATCCTAGTTGACAGGTTGAAGGGGATAGGGGTGGAAGGAAGTGCCCTTAACCTCCTATCCTCCTTCCTTCACCATAGACAGCAGAGAGTAAAGCTGGGTAACTTTCTGTCCCCCTCCCAGGTCGTGCAATGTGGGCTTCCGCCGGGTTCTTCCTTGAGCCCGCTTTTATTTAACATCTATGTAACCCCACTTGCCAAAGTAGTACGATCCTTTGGGTACCAAGTATTGTCATACGCTGATGATACCCAGATCATCATTTCCACTACTCAGTCAACAAAGGATGCTGCTCTTAAATTTCGAACATGCATGGAGGCAGTTTCCCAATGGATGGTAAGAAACTATCTAAAACTAAATGGGGAAAAGACGGAGGTCCTAGTTTTTGGAGGAAACCAGGATATATGGTCTGTGGACTGGTGGCCTTCCTCCCTGGGAGATTGCCCCCACCGACCAACTCGGCCAGGAATCTGAGCGTTCTTATAGATCCGGCCCTCTCCTTTGACCCTCAGGTCAACAGAACAGTATCCACCTGCTGTACCATCATTCAGACGTTAAGAAAGATTGCCCCTTATCTATCACCGGAGGCCCGCAAACAGTCAGTAGTCACCTTGGCCTCCTCCAGGCTTGACTATTGCAACGCTCTTTACGGTGGCATTAATAAGAAGTCTCTCCATCGCCTCCAGATGGCGCAAAATGCTGCAGCCAGGATGGTCCTTAACCTTCTGAGGCTCTCATCCGTAACTCAGGCCAGGAAAGATCTTCACTGGTTACCTATACAGGCCAGGATCTCTTTCAAGCTTATCTGCCTGGCTCACAGGGCAGTGTTCGTATCTGGCCCCGAAGGTATCAGGACCCTTGTCAGCCGCTACACTCCTAATAGAACCCTCCGCTCGGCTTCTAGAAATCTGCTTTCCGTGCCCAGATTCAAAAAGGCGAAGTGGGGAGGAAGAGCTTTTTCCTCCTTGGCCCCTAAACTATGGAACTCTCTTCCCCCCGAACTTTCCAGCCAACCCTCATTGGAGATCTTTCGCAAACTCATTAAAGACCTGGCTTTTTTCTCAGGCCTATAAATCCTGAACTATTTTCCTTTTCTGACTTGCTATGTCTTTCTGTTCGCTGCGCCTTGACGCCTCTGGGCTAAGTTTGCGCAATACAAGACCCCCATTCATTCATTCATTATCCATGTCAAAAAGGCCAACATGGAAAGGCTGTTGGAAAATGACATCATAATGCCGACATCAGAGCCGCCATCATTCGGGGATTATTGTGTCTTTCTGAGGCACTGACGGGCTCTTTAACCCCATCGGAAGCACCTCGGACGGTCCCTCCACCCATCGCATCATAATGTGTGGAGTGGACCACAGGGGCAAATGTCGTAATCAGCCCCATTATGTTTAGTATTTTATTATAAATATTAACAATATTGTAACTTTTTTTTAATTGCATATGTTTTGATTTTTTTTACTGTTATTATTATCAAAAATATTTATTAGGTACAAGTTAATTTCATCACTTTAGTCATAAATACCTTCTCTAAAATCACATAAAATGAAGTGGAATAGTAAATGCCACTCCTTTATTTTCCAACACCTTCCACTAAGTGGTTTAGATTGGAGTGGGAATAGCATTTTTCCACTTTAATTTCCTTCCTCTAAATGGTGTGGTTTAGAGTGTAAATAGTAAATATAGCCTCTTTAGTGTCCAACACCTCCCCACAAATGTTATGTTAACCGTTTAATGTCTAACTCCTTTCCCTAAGTGGTTTAGATTGTAGTGGGAATAGTAACTGTCACCTCTTTAGTGTCCAACACCTTTCCCAAAATGGTTTAGATTGAGGTAGGAATTGTAAATGTCACACTTTTAGTGACCAACATCTTCACTTACATGGTTTAGATTGGAGTGGGAAAAGTAAATGTAACCCCATTAGTATAAAACACCTTCACCTAAATGGTTTATTTTGTACCGGGAATAGTAAATGTTACCACTCTAGTGTCCAACACTTTCTCCAAAATTGTGTGCATTGGATTTACCTGGTTACATTTGATTTTATTTGTAATTTTGAGCCTTGTGTTTGGTGATTTGGTCATTTTTAAACAATTAATCAACATACATTTTTATGTATCAGCCTTTTTTGCTATGTTAATTGTATGTTGTTTTAACTGAGGTATGAAAGTAATTTGTTTAATATTTAGTTACAAATATCTTACTTATGTTGGTGTAAACATTGTAAAAGGTTTATTAGTTATTGTGTAGATTTTTTTATTATAAAAGGGTTTTGGCTATGGATTCTACGTAGTGTATTCCGTTGGCGTTAAGAAAGAGTTTTTCTTTACATTGTAGTATGCCGATAATTTTATTGGTTTGTTTGCAAATGTTCTGTTTAATTTGAGTTACTGATCACTCCATTCTTAGTTGTTGGTAGGTCTGTTCTTTGTGTAGGGCTTCTATGAATTTGTATAGTCATTACTGGGTTCTCCCTAGTGCAGATGTCAAGGCTTTGTGCCATCCTCTACTACGCTACTGGTTTGCCTTCTGGAGCCATGGTGCTGTCGTAGACCTTCCACAATGATATTTGGAATTTGGGTTAGCATCTGTGTACAGAGCAGTACAGTCTGCCAATCCAAGTGTCTTCAAATTAGTCCATTAGGGGACTTAGTTCGTGTTTATTCTAGTGGACAGAGGCTCTCACCACATAAAGCAGCCTGCTAGCAAGGAAAAACGCTGGGCTGCATGACAAGTGTTGAAATGCATTTTCTGCGACACTCCTGCTATCTAAAAAATAGAAATAATGAGTTAGAAGGCAAAATACTGGCCATTAAATACCTTATTGAACTGCCAGTGTTCCTATTGGTTAATGGTTTTTCTATTTCCTTTCCCTAGGTTTGATGGGAAAGGTAGTTTGTGTTCGTGTTTGAATAAGGCTGATGTAAAACTAAAGCGGAGAAAGAAAGCACATAATCCTGGCCACTGGTCCTGAATGATATCAGATTGGCAACAAGAGCAAACCTCAAGTTGTCTATGATACCACTCAGAACAATGAGGTAAAAAACATCTCCGTTATTCACTTTTTGCTATGGCCCCCAAAATCATCTACCCTTGCTTTCATCTGCTAAACAGGGGCAGAGGATTAATTGGGAAGCCATAAATAACGTCCTTTGCTTCCTGGCCAAAATGTGAAAAATAAAAACCATACCTGCCATCCTTATCCAGTACCCACTGCCTTGCTTGCCTTCCTTCCCCCTCCTGCAGCAGTCCTTTGTGCTTTCAGTCAAAACAGAAAGGCACCATTGCACTGACAGGCTCTCAGGTCACCCTGTCAGTCTGGCTCTGGACCTTTATGACATAGCAGAAGTGGGTAACGGATTTTACCATCAACTGTTGCTACGTCATAGCAGTAAATTACCAGATTTACAATCTGGTATAAATGATAGAGGCTCTCTATGTGGGCCATACATAACAATCCATCTATTTCCTCTTGCACATTCCCCTTTATATATATCAGACTTAGGGTTTGATTTAGAATTTGGCAGAAGGGTACGCCATCACAAATGTGATGGATGGCCTATCTGGTTTATTACAAGTAACATAGGATATAATGCTTTTGTAATAAGGCTACGGGATACATATCACATTTGGGACCGAGCACCCCATCTGCCAAACTCTTAATTAGGTCCTACATCACAGGACTTTTAAAGGCACTGTCAAACACTCGTTCGATCATATAGATTTGTTTTCAACTTACAGTTCCAAACTATTTGTAAAGGTAAGCTTTAAAGGTAAGTTTAGTCATGGTCATATATTGCACGGAATACTGCTTGTGTATGTCATTATATGTCAATAAACAGATTTAATACTAAAGCTAAGTTTAGAAAAGATTTCAATTGCATTCAATGGGATGTGTCCCCTCCTTACACAAATGACTGATTACCCCCACAGATAGCCTGGCAGACAGGGCTAGGATGAAAGGGTACCTGTGAACCTCAAGGAGCTGCTTTGAGGTCACCTCCCACTTCAAAGGCACATTTGGGTACTGGGGCTCTGACCCTACCGAATCAGTACATTGCTGGACCTGGAGAGAACTCTGCTGTGCTGTAAGGATTACTACTTCACATTAACTGACTGTTCTGAGGTACTGCTTATCTGCATTGCTGAGCTGCCCTATTACCTGCCGAGGACAAGGAATTAACCCATCCCACTTGATCCCAGAGCGACTTCAAGGGCTTGCTGGCTTGCTGTTACATTTCATTCTATCATAATTCTCCTTGTACCTTTAATTCCCCCTGTTATTCTTTGAGTGTTCTTAGAACACTACTGTCCTCCAGGCTGCAGGTCAGTTGCACTGTTCCTGTGGACCTGGAGACTACTGTATATGTTGCTGTGCTGTAATAAAGCCTCATCTACTATAACCTACTCCAGTGGATTATTTAACAAATTTGGCGATGAGGGTGACCTAATCCTGATTGAGGACTACAGCACAGAGGTGGAGTTTTGATTTTCCCAATTTTTTTGTGTTTTGGAAAACAACAGAAACCAGCTTGCAATTTTAAACAACGTTGTTGTGAATTTGGCATGGTTGCTGATTAAGAAAGAGAAAATCGCCGTCTGGAAACTCCTACTGTGGTATATAAATAAATAATACCGGATCTAGGTTTGACTAGGCATAGCAATAACAGATAGCTCAATAAATAAGAGTCAAGATTCGAGGTAGTAGGAGTTTGCAGGTTTATTACAGCATAAAGGACAGGAACAGGACAACCTGCATAGGAATAGGATGGCAGGGCCCGGCAGGGGGGCCGGATTGGACTAGCGTGGCCCGGCAGCTGCCGGGGCTGGATCTGGGATGAGCGCGCTCTGGGGAAAGGACTGGCGTAACATTTAATAACAATACACACGCATATATATATTAAAACAGTTGCATTACAATACATACGATAGGCGGAGCAGTGGGTGGAGCAAAGGGTGTGACGCGTAGTAGTCGCGAAAGATATGGGTGAAAGTAGGTGTAACAGGGCGTATACATAGACATGTGATGCAAACGTAACAGAATATGTCATGAATGGGGCGGAAAC
This sequence comes from Lissotriton helveticus, assembly GCF_964261635.1. Taxonomy (NCBI): domain Eukaryota; kingdom Metazoa; phylum Chordata; class Amphibia; order Caudata; family Salamandridae; genus Lissotriton; species Lissotriton helveticus. The sequence continues at coordinate 2,061,063,534 of NC_136059.1, read as the reverse complement.
ATGGAGGGGGCTACCTAAGGAGCCGGGACCTCTAATCTGATGGTGCGCGCAAACTGGCAATGACGTATTACTAGGAGAAGCTGGGGGCTACGAACTCTGTGTTAGGAGCAGAGACTGAAGTCTGGAGAGTCAGGGCGACATGTACCTAAACAGTATCTAGTATCTGATGTTTAGAGAACATGTTGATATAAACTAGAAGTCAGGAGGGGAAAGGCTAACAGACTCTAAGACTGGTGCATGCATTATTCTACATGTAGTGCGTGATGAAGAATATTAAATGACCATTAAATACAGTATTTCTCTAACATGGAGACGTAAAGGCTAGACAATGACGGTAACTATTGATGCGATTCAGTAGCTTTAGGAATGCAGAGAAGGAGGGCTGGACTGATAACTAGAATCATAACATACTCTTGGAAGACTCAGAGGCAGAGCCAGGCTGAACCGGGCACTGCGAGGCAGGAAGTAAGTGAAGGGTCAGGAACACAGGTGGGGGCTGTATCGCTCCTCAGCGAGGGTTTCAGGAGACAGGAGCTGAATCTGGTGTCCGGGCCCTTTTGAGGCCTAGGAACGGGGACTTTACAATGGAATAACGTGCACACTGAGAAACGTGGCAACGTAGCTTTACATAGGCCTGATATTCGTAGTATTCACGAGAACTAGAAATAGACATACTAGAGATGGACACAACTGTAATTGCGTCATTAATCAAACATGGGGAATACATATGCATATTAATCATGCACACATAACATATGATGGAGAACGCGTAGGGACACAGAACATGGCAGAATTTACTTTTCCACATTCCCTCCTTGTCACTACGTTTCCATCAGGAAACATCAATATTCATGATACCATCTATCATTTCATACAGTATCATTTGCTCGTCTCGAATTTTCTTGGAACGGGATTTAGAACGGGACTTGGGACTAGGAACACAAGAGGTAGCACAAATGCCGCAAATCGCAGGGCCACATTGTATACAGAGGCAGCAGCTGAATATGATCGCTACTGCGATACCTAGAAAGGACAATACTTTCCATCCCCAGGCGGAAATTATATTCCAGAACCAACCGGACCATGTCCAGGTGCCTGGATCTTGGTGTAACAGATGGGCAATTTTATGGAGTCTGGTTATAGCTGAATAAACAGACGGCGCGTTATTAGGAATGAAAATGCAGCAACTAGATCCGATGACTCTACAGGCCCCGCCCCTATCGGCCAATATGACGTCAAGGACGAGACGATTCTGTAAAACGACAAATCTCATAGCAGATTGCTCTTCAGTCAAATTACCTAGGGCAGAGGCAGTCTCATTAACTACTGCTTCAAGGGTTCTGGTTAACCTACGAATTAGCTTGCTATTCTGGATAGGGCCTATAAAAAAGAAGAAACCTCTATTGAAATCTGTATACTGTTCTAGAGCAGTTTCAGTATAATCGACAATCGGGGACTCGATCTCCCTTCTATGTCTAATGTGTACTAGATGTGTATTTCTGTGATAATCAGATGGGGCTAGGAAAACTGGTGGCAGTAGGAAGGCAATGTAACAGGTTCCCTCCCAATCGAGGGGCAGACGAACATATGCGGTTTGACCACAAATAAAATAAGAATGACGTGAAGCTTTGAAAATAGATTTCCCACTGTCACTATACTTGACAATAGTAGTACAATCACTATGTCCTACATGTACGGAACCATTATTTCGGACACATAATTCACCTTTGACTGGTAGTACTGAAATAGCAGGTAAGTCTGGAGTAGAATCAGACTGAACATTCAGGACCATGAAATTCGAAGAATAATTACCTAAATTGTAAACTTCGTTTTCTAGATCTAACCCTGTTCTGTGGGGAAGACCTTGCTTGTCTGGAAAACATGTACTGTTAAGGAAAAACATATCTGTTGAGGATGACGTTAACGTGGACCATGCTCCACACGAACCATTATGTGAAAATGGATAAGGAAAGAGTGGCAGAACTCCCTTCGGTGTCTGGAAAGGGGGGAGTCGACCACACACCCAACAATTAGTGGCATTGCTGGTCTGGTGTGAGTAATGTAACATGCGGATAAAGGAATTGTTACGCATAGCGAGGCGGTAAGAGAGTTCATGAGGAGGCAGATCACTAAACGTGTGCTCTACTGTAACATTAGAAGACTTATTTACATGAGAAACTGGAAAATACAAATAAAATGCATAACTGGTGCAGGAAATCATAATGCTGAGAAATAATATGAAACTTAGAAAAACGATACATCGGATTGAGTTTTGACTAACTCTCTCACTATGGGGGTCTATTTTATACATGTCAGAAACCGGTCTAACCGTTTCACCTAGGGGAGGACTTAGACAATCAAACTGGCTGACTTATTTTACTAGACCTTAACTTTTTCTTATACTCCTGTTGCGGAGTTGTCTCTAACAGGGAGGGTGCGGTATCATTGTCTTTTACGGGACAGTCCTTAAGAATAGTACTTTGGCAGTCCTTTAAATCCTCGGAAATGTTCTTTGAAACTGGTTTCAATCCATAAAACTTCTTGATGTGCGAAAGATGCACCCAGCCTTTGCGTCCTTCCAACTTCACGGGTGTACGGGTGGCCAGGAGGACCTGTCGGGGCTCCTTCCAGCGAGGCTCCAGCGGACTTGAACGATCGAAATTTCGCACTAGGACCATAGATCCGGGAACGATTTCATGCGGTGCCACCTCGGTATTGTCTGGAAAGGCGGCGGCAACCTGTGAACGACAAGAGTTGAGGGCAGACATCAAGGAAGCTAGGTAATCTGTCAGCATATTACTTGAAACATCTGTAATACTTCGGGGTCTAGGTGTGCCCCACATGTTAGGGGGGCGGCCGAAAACGACCTCATACGGGGACAGACCTGATCTGGAATGTGCGACCATGCGCATATAAAACAAAGCAACTGGCAGAGCTACTAGCCAGTCTACACCTTTCTCTTGACAAACTTTTGCAATTCGAATTTTCAGGGTCTGATTATGTCTCTCTACGAGACCGGCTGCTTCAGGATGGCGTACACAATGGAACTTCCACTGGTACCCTAACAACAGGGAAACATGTTTCATCAACTCAGATGAGAATGGCTGGCCGTTATCAGAATACACGACTCTAGGGAGTCCATAACGGGGGAAGAACTCACGAACCAACTGCTTAGCAGTGGTCGCGGCTGTGTAATCTGGGACTGGATATGCCTCTGTCCACCTGGACAAAGCGCATACTACTACGAGGACATACTTGAAACCTCGACATCGCTCCATCTGAATGTAATCCATCTGGAGGACTTCAAAAGGGTGGTCAGGAGGCTGGAATCCACCTTGTTCCACCGGGACACTTTTACCTGGATTAAACTGACAACATATCATACAGGTACGGACTTTCTGCTTGGCTGCAGCTCGTAAATGCTTGTTGAACCAAATGTTCTGGATACTGTCTAACATTGCTTTTTCTCCTAAATGTGCTGGACTATGTGCGGTATTAACAATGACTTGAACCATAGAGCCGGGGAGAAACCATGTGGCTCTACCCTTCGTTACCCATCCCTGATCTGTCTGGACCCCTCCTTGTTCGGACCATTTCTTGATTTCATCGGGAGTAGCATGTAACTGGATATCTATGACATCTTGAGTAGGGTCCTTAACTGTCATACATGTAGTCGGATCTGGAGTGTGTGTCTGTGTTGGCTTAACTGAAATGTCTGGAGTCTGAGCTGTAAGCTTGGCTGTGCGATCTGCTAGATCATTACCTTGGGAAATAGTGTCAGTAACTTTCGTATGTGCTTTGCATTTCATGATAGCAATGGATGTCGGTAAGTGTATTGCATCTAACAGAGCTTGAATAAGGAGACCATGCTGAATCTTGGTTCCATGAGAAGTCATGAAACCTCTCTCCTGCCAGAGCACTCCGAAGTCGTGTACGACTCCAAATGCGTAACGTGAATCTGTGTAAACATTAACTTTCAGGTTCTTGGCGTGTATGCAGGCTTGAGTCAGAGCAACTAGCTCTGCTGCTTGAGCAGACAGGGTGTCAATACGGTGTGTCTCTATAACTTCAGTGTCAGTAGTCACTGCATACGCGGCTACTAGTTCTCCTGTACTGGTTCTCATGCATGAACCATCCACATAAAGTGTCAGGTCGGGATCTGGTAATGGAATATCTGTCAGATCTTGTCTTGGCTTGGTCATGATGTTAACTACTTCCACACAATCGTGTGTGGCAGGATTTGGATTAACTGATGGTAACAGTGTAGCAGGATTCAGAACATTGCAGCGTCTGATTTCTATGTGTGGCTGAAACAGTGTCAATTCATAACCTGTTAAACGTGCAATTGTCAAGTGCTGAGTTTGTGTTCGGTTTAAAAGAACTTCCACGGAGTGTGGAACTTGTACGGTCAGGGAGTGTCCTAAGACTATGGAATCACTTTGTCTGATAGCTAGTGCTGTGGCTGCAACTGACTTGAGGCACGCAGGCAGAGCCTGGGCTACAGGATCTAATGTGCTCGAAAAATAAGCACAAGGCTTGTATTGTCCTGCTTGATCTTGTGTGAGGACAGATAATGCTGTACCTTCGCGTTCGGTGACGAAAAGTGTAAAAGGCTTACTGTAGTTTGGTGTAGCTAGAACTGGAGCTTGGCATAGGGCTTTCTTTAATTCATTAAAACTAAGTGTATGTTCAGATGTCCAAGGGAGGACAGTCGATACGGCTGCCTCCTGTGTCGTTAACTGTATCAGTGGTTTGGCTAGAAATGCATACTGAGGAATCCATTGTCTGCAATAAGAAGTAAGGCCGATAAAAGCACGTACCTCCTTCTGGGTCTTTGGCTGAGGAAGACTCGCTATTAACTGGATACGGTCAGGTGTCAACTGCCTACCCCACTTGGACAGCAAGTGGCCTAAGTAGATTACTTGCTGGACACAGAATTGAAGCTTAGAAGGGGACACCTTGTGCCCCATCTCGGCTAGGAAATACAAGACTGTAAATGATGCTCGCTCGCAAGCACGTTCAGAACGGGCTGTGATCAGTAGATCATCGACATACTGGAGCAGGGCAGTGCCAGTTGGCATGTGAATATTGTCTAGTTGTCTCTTGAGTGCTTGACTGTAAATACTAGGACTTTCTGTGAAACCTTGAGGAGCGCGTGTGAACATATAGCTCCTTCCATTTAAACAAAATCCGAAAAGAAACTGGCTGTCCGGATGAATGGGGACACTAAAAAATGCGTTCTTGAGGTCTATGACAGTGAAAAATGAGGCTTCGGAATCAATGGCTGTCAATAGGGAAGAGATATCTGGGACAACTGGGTACTGGGGAATAATACATGTATTAAGTTCTCGAAGGTCAATCACTAATCGATATACTGGAGGTGCATTTGGATCAGTACGTTTCATGACAGGAATGATCGGAGAATTACATACATTGGAGTCAGTTTCTACAACTACTCCTTGAGCCATGAGCTCGTCAATAATTTTGGATAAGGCTGCTACAGCCTCAGGTGGCAATCTGTACTGTCTGATTCGTGGCAGGACTACACCTGGTTTAAGAGTCACACGATGGGGTGTGATTTGCATAAAGCCAACATCAGTTGGACCTTGTGCCCATAGATGCTGCGGGACATTAGACAATCTCGGATCAAAATCTCGTAATACATAGTGACCCTTGAAGTCACGTAGGAACAATCGTATTCCCTCTGGGGAACAGCATATAACTGCACCTAACTCTTTCAGTGTCTTAATGCCTAATAAATTTTCTGGACATGACTTAGTAAGTAACAGATCAGTAGTGCGGGACAATGGACCTACTTCTAGAGTAACTGGCTGAGATATCTCATTTACGATAGGTTTTCCTGAAAATCCAAGGGAAACATTTCTAGAGCCTGAGAGCGGAGCCCCTGGAACTTCGGCGTGACTGATGGTGGTCCTACTTGCCCCTGTATCTATCAGAAACTTTCTGTCTTTCCCTAGTACTTGACTGTGAACATAGGGACCCTCTTGATCTACAGGTATCTCGATGAGAGGCAAGCCTACCTCCCTCTCTAGGCTGTTTCATGAATATGGCTGATACTCTGGATACTCGGACTGTGCATACTGGTACATCTGCTGTGTAACATGCTGCGTTGCAGCAATAGGCTGTGGTACAGTAACTGTCTGTGGTGCATTCTGTGGCTGAGAAGTCTGTGAAACTTGCTCTTGTCTAGGCGGACGTGGTCTTTCTTTAGTCTTACCGGTAGCTATGTTGTGTTTCAGAACTGCACACTCGTTTATAAAATGACCTGGCTGTTTACAATAATTGCAGTTCCCTTTAACGGGAGCTGCAGGGTGACTGGCTTGATTCGGACCCCTCTTCTGACTGTCTTGAGGAACAGATTGTGCAACTAGTACTTTCATTTTCGTGTCTTTCATACGCTTTCTCTCGTGTTCTTGCTCTTCTCTGATTCTATTCTGGTGATATTGAAGCATCTGTAACATCTGGGACGGGGTATTAGCTTGCCAGGTACTTTCGACTTTCAAAACTCGATTCTTAACTTGTGGACTTGAATTCTCGACTAGTTTAGTTACAAAAAGATGAGGGTATGACTCGCTACTTGTCTTGAGGCCACTGTTTATAATAAAACATTTTTCAAATCTAGAGTAAAAATCACTAGTGTCTTCGTCTTGTTTCTGTTTACATGCTGAGATTGCATCCCAGTCTTCCTTTTTAGTTGCTAATAGTCTGGGCAAAACTTGTATTAACAGTTCAGGTAATTCTTTACATTTATCTCCAAGACCGGTACCTGGTACTCGTGCCTTATCTTCAGCTTCTAGAACTGCCCAATCGATCTTTTTCTCTCCCACCTCCCATTCCTTTTCCTTGAGTTTCTCATATACCCCTGCGGGCAACAGGACTTTTAACATTTTAATGATATCTGGATACGTGTATTCTCCCATACGGAGCATGTCTTTTAATTCTCGGTGGAACCCTGCTGGATCTTTATCATGACAGGGAATTAACTTTTTCATCTCTAAGAGTTCCATCTTTGTGATCGGGGTGTAAACAAACACTCGTTGCATTTCACCACCGTCTGTCTTAACTGGATGCACTTCTCGTAACGGATTCTGTCTGTCTATGTAAAACGGTTTACTTTCTGGGAGTGAAACATGAACAAAATGCGGGTTCAGAAACATACTATATTTGTGGCGCTGTTCTAGAATAACACTAATCAAATCGGTACCTAAACCTTTCCATCTATACTGGAGCAACTCGTTCAGGACATCGTGTAACGGACCTGGATCAGAATGTTGACCCTCATACAATGTAATGAGGTGCTGGATCATATACATACCCACCAGTCGCTGTTCGGCTGGGGGCATTTTCAGGAACATTTGTACCACTATTTCGTCTGGAAAAGTGGTAGAATCAGTAATCCATCGGACTGCTGATCGGACTAGTTCTTGTTCATGCATAGTACTTAACTCGTTATAACCGATTCGTGATTTCAGAATGTGATCGGTAGCTTGAAATACTTGTTTTAGAGAACCTTGTTCTGGTGCCGGGTGATGGAAAGTTGACTTGTGTTCTAGGCGTAAATGGCGATCTGGAAATCTAGATTTTCCTACATGCGCTATTCTGGCGGGATTCTCGTCCTCTACCTCTTCCGCAGAGTCATTTTCTTTTTCGCTTACTTGTGTTGCCTTACGTTGATCATGTAACCTTATTATTTCCTTACGAATTTTCTTATACATACTCTCTATACTGCTGATGGTCTTATGCTTACCCTCGGCTATATTATCACTCCACTTTGTCAGGACTTTCATTTCGGCTTGATTTTTGGTCGGATAATCTTGTTCTCTTATGAGACAATTAATCAGAAACTTTAATATCATGAGCTGGACTTCAACTTTTCTTTGGCACATGACGTCACTAATACTTTCTGGATCATCCCCTGTACGGATGAAACGGTATATTCTGTCTAGATCTCCTTTCATATCTGGTAGGGTGACTAGATACTCGGTCACCTTTCTTACGCGTAATGAATATAAAACCATATTATCCTCGCCTGGGACTGGATCATAGCCACATTCGTTAAGGGCTTTTCTTATTTCTGCAACAGACTGATACCTGGGCGTACGCTGTGACGCTTGTGCATGTAATTCGGCTAACGTTAAACGCTTGTGTGGCGGCGGGGTTCCTGGAGGACCTCCCCCTGCGGCCCCTAAACTAGAGTCGTCTACTGATGCTCTTCGTCCTGGCAGAGTGGGAAATGGAAATGCAGGCTGGACTTGTATGGCGGGCTGGACCGGGGGTACCATAACAGGTACTCCGGTGTCTGGAGGAGCGGGAAGTGCCTGATTTACAGGGACTGGCGGAGCGGGATTTGCATATTCTGGGACTGTGTCGTCCAAATAGGACGAAATGAAAATATCAGCTGCGGTCGGTTTGTGACGTAGCTTGGTCGGAACTAAGGGTGGCGGAAAATTACTGAATGCCTCCGGGGTCGCTTTTGGCAAGCCCTCGGCAAGAAGAGGATACATACCCTTAATAAGAGCATGCCTCTGTCTGTCTGACTGTTCGGCTTTAACTCGTTCACCTATCTCGATTAATTCTTTTTCTTGTGCTCGCTCTAAGGATTCTCTACTTAATTCAGACTTTCTGATTTCTTTTTCGGTTCTTTTATGAGATTCTGTGCGCCATAACTCAATGGCGTCTTTCTGTGACTGTCTGGCTTTCTTTTTCCATAATGCTTCTTCTACTCTCATGATGCACTCGGCATCCCATGTACCTGATACGGGCCATCTATACTTTTCCTCTAACTCTTTGGTATACTCTACCCATAAATCTAGATATAATATGGCACTTATGCCATGCTTCTGATACATAAAATGACCTGGACTGTCCCTAGGCGGGACAGGAACTGCTTCTTCTAGCAGACCCTTTCTAGTTTTTAACTGACGTAATCTCGAAAAGAGGGACATTGCAAACTTGAATCTGAACACAATACAATACACGAGGAACAATAACAATTGAGAAAACAATTCAGGCATACCACGACATTGAAAATACATTGAATAACATTATGAAGCAACAGTTCGGACAGAATACTAACTGGAACACTGAGAACAGAAACACATGAATTTCTCGAGAACGGAACAGGCTAGAATTACTGGATGCGCTGCTGAAACAGCACGGAACATACCGGTCCCATAAAGGGACGCATCAAGACCCGTATCCACCTAGGTGAACACTTCGTTTCAGATCTGCGTACCCAGACCCATCGGACCAGAGACAATTTAGATTGACCCTGTCTAGATACTACCCCAGCAACGGTACTCACCGGGCAGCAAGAACGGAAGGCCTCGGACTGGACTGGACTGCTTCGATGCCGGACGGACGAACTTCGGACTTCTGTTACGGGTGGGCCTCCGGATACCTCGGACCTTGGACTCTCGGCTTGGGCTCTGGTCGGGACTCGCCGCGTTCCTCCACCGCCTCGTCTGGATGCTGGACCGCCACCTCCGTCTCCTCCGTGGGCCTGAGGGATACTTGAAGCAGAAATATCTGCACGTGCACGGTATGGTTCCGTCACGGCTGCAGAGGGTCAGGGGGCCGGCGTGGCTTCACCGGCGCGTGGGGAAAGGGCAAGTCCCTATTCGGGCGCCATTATGTGGTATATAAATAAATAATACCGGATCTAGGTTTGACTAGGCATAGCAATAACAGATAGCTCAATAAATAAGAGTCAAGATTCGAGGTAGTAGGAGTTTGCAGGTTTATTACAGCATAAAGGACAGGAACAGGACAACCTGCATAGGAATAGGATGGCAGGGCCCGGCAGGGGGGCCGGATTGGACTAGCGTGGCCCGGCAGCTGCCGGGGCTGGATCTGGGATGAGCGCGCTCTGGGGAAAGGACTGGCGTAACATTTAATAACAATACACACGCATATATATATTAAAACAGTTGCATTACAATACATACGATAGGCGGAGCAGTGGGTGGAGCAAAGGGTGTGACGCGTAGTAGTCGCGAAAGATAAGGGTGAAAGTAGGTGTAACAGGGCGTATACATAGACATGTGATGCAAACGTAACAGAATATGTCATGAATGGGGCGGAAACATGGAGGGGGCTACCTAAGGAGCCGGGACCTCTAACCTGATGGTGCGCGCAAACTGGCAATGACGTATTACTAGGAGAAGCTGGGGGCTACGAACTCTGTGTTAGGAGCAGAGACTGAAGTCTGGAGAGTCAGGGCGACATGTACCTAAACAGTATCTAGTATCTGATGTTTAGAGAACATGTTGATATAAACTAGAAGTCAGGAGGGGAAAGGCTAACAGACTCTAAGACTGGTGCATGCATTATTCTACATGTAGTGCGTGATGAAGAATATTAAATGACCATTAAATACAGTATTTCTCTAACATGGAGACGTAAAGGCTAGACAATGACGGTAACTATTGATGCGATTCAGTAGCTTTAGGAATGCAGAGAAGGAGGGCTGGACTGATAACTAGAATCATAACATACTCTTGGCAGACTCAGAGGCAGAGCCAGGCTGAACCGGGCACTGCGAGGCAGGAAGTAAGTGAAGGGTCAGGAACACAGGTGGGGGCTGTATCGCTCCTCAGCGAGGGTTTCAGGAGACAGGAGCTGAATCTGGTGTCCGGGCCCTTTTGAGGCCTAGGAACGGGGACTTTACAATGGAATAACGTGCACACTGAGAAACGTGGCAACGTAGCTTTACATAGGCCTGATATTCGTAGTATTCACGAGAACTAGAAATAGACATACTAGAGATGGACACAACTGTAATTGCGTCATTAATCAAACATGGGGAATACATATGCATATTAATCATGCACACATAACATATGATGGAGAACGCGTAGGGACACAGAACATGGCAGAATTTACTTTTCCACACTACCAACATCGAAATACGCAATTTTAATGCATTTGGGAAGTTTTGGATCGTGTTTACCTTCAAATCTTTATCGTACCAGTATATGATGAGCAGAGCGTGACACCTGCACGTGACCGTCACAGCTGTTTTGTTTCGTCATTGAAGGAGGAAGAGCAACGTTCGAGACAGCCTCCTCACATTCCAGCTGTCATACGTGATCTCTGAACAAAGAAACAACGCTCGAGATTTCCGTCAGCGCTTGAGACTTCCGTGTACACGGAGCAGGAAAGTATTCTCCGTGATCACGTCATAACGCAACGTGATCCAACGTGCGTTAGGATTGGACAGCGCAACAGCGTGGCGGCCATTTTTGTTTGGGCAAAATGTTTCCATGACAACGTGTTGTCGGAAATCATCGAGGGAGCCGCTTTCTAACATCGCGCATGAATAAAGTCCACTTTTGATATGTGGATAGATGGAAAAGAAGCGCAAACATAAGGATTAACTCTAGTAGGCAATTTTACTGGCAATTCCGTCTAATTCCATCTATTTAAAAAGGAACTTGAATCCTGGTTACAACAACTTCCAAGATACTTTTTCAAATTAATAACGTGCATACAGAAGTGAAATATTTTGACATTTCTTTGCAGAATCCTGTTGGAGGAATTATATTCAATGGTCATATGAAACAAATGTTACATTATTTATAAGTACATTAGAAATTACAATTATTCATTTACAGATACATACAGGTTCACAGAAGTGTTGCATGATACGGTTGTTCTGTGCAAGTAATATTACATATTATTAGAAACTCCAGAAATGCAGTTTGATCCACCTGAAAAGTTCCACCCATTCCTTGGACTCGGTGGAAAGAGGAGTTTTTTAACTACATGAAAGCTATAGATGGTGAACGCATGGGGGCAGAGAGGTAAAAGAGTATTCTCTTGCACTGTCTCGGTTCTGAGGGGCAAATGGTCTTTAGAGCTTTACCACCCATTCCACCTGAGTTGGGTGAAGGAGAATCTACTAATGTGTATAAAGAAGCACTGATTAGAATTGAGAAAAGATTCAAACCTGTTTCCAACATAGCTCTAAATAGGTATAAGTTTTATACTCGTGCACAACTAGACTCAGAATCGTTTGATGAATTCATAACTGCTTTGAGATCTTTAGCCATTCACTGTAATTTTGGCACTATTTGTGACGAAATGTTAAGAGATCAGATTATTGTCCATGTTAAGAACAAAAAAACACAAGAGCGTTTATGGGAATTGGGTGATCCTAAGCTATCTGAAGCTATTTTGATTGCCAAGTCACTAGAACAATCTGAGAAATGGATGCTTACTGTACAGAAACATTCTAGTAGTAAGTCTGATTCCCATGATGAAGTCTGTTTGATCAAACAAGGTGAAAGACATAATGAAAACTTACGCTCTTTTACAAGCAACAACAGAGTTAATAACACGGGAAATTACAAAAGATTTGATAAATCTGTTATCTGTTACAAATGTGGCAGTAGAATGCATGTGGCTTCGTTTGCTAGATGTCCTGCCATAAATAAAGAATGCAGGAAGTGTGGAAGGTTAGGACACTTTTCTAATATGTGTAGAGATTCAAGGAAATTTGTACAAAATTCTAATGTTAAAGTAGCTGTGCTTACGGACGATATACAGGAAAATTGCAGTTGTGTTTCTGAAAGCACAGAGAATGTTTCTTCAACCAATAAAGGTTTTGGAGTTTATTTGGATGAAGAAATTTCCTTGATTAGTTCAGAAGGTCAAAATATTAAGAAACCCATTTGTGAAATGTTTGTTTTGGGGGTTAGTCTGAATTTAATGGCTGATTCAGGGTCACCTTGGACCATCATTACAAAAGAATACTTTAATGAATGGTTGAGACAGGTATTAAGCCTAAATGATATTCTCCCTTCTGAGATTCGTGCAATCAGTTTCAACGGTTCAAAAGTGGAAATCTTAGGTTTTTTTGTGGTCAGAATTACTTTTAGATCCAGGTGTGTTCAAATTTGTTTGTATATTGCAGAAAAAGGGGTGAATGTTATTGGTTGGATGGATCAATGGAGGTTTGGTATAATACTTAATCCTCGTGCCGAAGATCCTGTTATGTTGGGTGAGATTTTTGAGGATGAGAATATCTTATCAATTTCAAATGAAAAAGGAACTGAACTAATCAAATCCGAGTTTAAAGATGTTTTCTCTGACAAATTGGGCAAGCTTCAGGATTTTTCACACAAAATTAAACTTAAATCTGGAGTTGTTCCGGTCAAGCAGAAGTTGAGAGGGGTGCCTATCAATGTGAGGGAAGATCTTAAGAAAATTTTAGAAGATTTGGTTAAAGAGAAAATAATAGAACCCATTAATTCAGCCGAATGGGTTTCCCCGATTGTTTTAGTAAGAAAACCTGATAAATCTTTAAGAATGTGTGTGGACCTCAGGGCACTTAATTTGGCGATCATGGTGGACTGTCATCCCCTCCCCAACATTAACGAGGTTGTTTCCATGCTAGAGGGTGCTAAAGTTTTTTCCACCCTCGATTTAAGATCGGCTTATCACCAAATTTGCCTCACAGATGATTCCAAATGCCTCACGGCTTTCATTACCCCTCAAGGTCTTTTTCAGTACACTAGAATGCCGTTCGGGTTGGCTTCGGCAGCCTCAGTTTTTCAAAGAGTTATGTACAATATTTTTAGGGATGTGGAACATTTCGTGAAATGTTTTCAGGATGATATTTTGATTTTCTCCAGTACAGATGAAGAACATATGGTTCATTTGCGTTGTGTTTGTTAGAAGTTGAGGAAGAGTGGTCTGACTTTGAAGGCAAACAAGTGCAAGTTATTTCAATCTACAGTCGAATATCTAGGTCACACTTTGTCTGGAGATGGTGTATTTCCCAAAAGGTCCAATGTGGATGGCATCAGTAAGGCCCCCTCACCAGTCAATAGAGACCAGTTGTTATCATTTGCGGGCATGTGCGAATATTATAGTAAATTTGTCAATAACTTTGCCACCAAGATGGAGCCGTTAAGAAAACTGTTAAGACACGGAAATGAGTTTGTTTGGGAGAGAGAACAACAGGCGGCATTTGATCTCATCAAAAATGACATCCTACATGCTCCTACCCTTAAGCCTTTCTGCCTGAATAGGATGTGTATTATCACAGTAGATGCAAGTATGTATGGTGTTGGGGCTGTTTTGTCTCAAAGATCAAGTCAAAATGAATGGAATGTATGTTTTGCTTCACGCACACTAAATGACACAGAACGCAGGTATGCTGTCATAGAAAAGGAACTGTTGGCTTGCGTATGGGCGATTGAGCACTTCAGGAACTTCATATGGGGAAGTAAGTTTGTATTGAAGACTGATCACAAGCCATTAGTTAACATTCTTTCTCCGGGGGGAGGGTGGAATTCAACAGCTCGCATTTCTAGATTAACTTCCAGACTCCAAGAATATTCTTTCACTCCAGAATATGTTCCAGGAAAAAAAAATGTTGTAGCAGATTTCTTGTCCCGTCATCCTTGTGAGTGTCCAGAAAATAAGAATCTAAGTGATTCTGAAGTTGTTACTTGTTTACAAGATGTACTTTCTACGTCCTTTCCTGAGATTTCTGAAGATATGTGGGAAAAATCTGACAGTCAAGATCTTACTTTACAAGCTATTAAAAAGTTCATTCAGGAAGGATGGCCGGAGAAGAAATTGTTAAAGGAAGACTTTATGCCTTATTTTAATATTTCAAATGAATTAGAATTGGAGAACAATTTAGTCTTCAAATCTGGCAAGTGTGTTCCACCATATAATGTACAAAATGTGATTTTAGACATCGCACATAAATCTCATCCTGGGATGTCTGCCATGAAAAGATTAATAAGAAATTTCTTTTGGTGGCCATCTTTCTATCGCTTAGTGGAGCACAAGGTCAGAGAATGTGCTTCTTGTATGGGGAATGATAAGATGTTGAAAACCAATATTCCCCCTTTGAAAACTACTTCTTGGCCTACGTCACCATGGAAAAAAAATTCTTTTGATATTTCTGGTCCATTTATGTGTCTTCCTACTAATTCTCGTTATGCACTTGTGTTGATGGATTACCATTCAAAATGGCCAGAAGTTAAATTTGTTTCGTCTGCTTCCACCAGTGTTGTGGTGGAGTTTTTTAAGGAAGTTTTTTCTAGGGAAGGGTGTCCTTCTGTTTTGGTTACGGATAATGGGGTCCAACTTACATCAATAGAAATGGAAGATTTCCTTAAGTTACATTCCATTAAACAGCATACAGTCTCTTTTTATGAACCACATGAAAACGGTCTGGTTGAACGTTTCAATAGAGTTTTGAAGGGGTTTGTTTCTGATGCTGCTAAAAATGGCTCGAATTGGAGGACAATTTTGAGGGAAAAACTTTGGTCCTACAGGATTACTCCCCATTCCACCACTGAGGTTAGTCCTTTCCGTTTGCTCAAAGGACGTGATCCTGTTTCTTCCGTTTGTCCTTGGTGGTTCAGGGATAAGTGTGTCAACAGATCTTTCTCTGAAGATTTAGTTGAACAAGCTGCACAGAAAGTCGAGGATAAGCAAGCTAAGACCAAATTGTGGTATGATAAAAAGTGGAATACTAAGTCTTCAAATTTTGCTGTGGGGGATGTTGTTAGAATTAAAAAACCTGGTTTTATTTCGAAATGTTCCAATAAATTTGGAAAACCAATGAAATTAGTAAAAGTCTTTAGTAACAGTGTTATTACTCAAGATGGTAGACTGTGGAACATCAGGCGTGTTGCGAAGTGTCCCACCTCGCATTTGGTCCCTGTGCCATCTTCTCAAAACGTTTCTAATAGTTCTATTGCTCCAAGAGTTAAGTCTTCTGATCGCTCCAGATTATGTCCTACAAAATTTAGGGATTATGAAACTTAACCACAGATCATCTTTCTTTTTGTATTGAAGGGAGATGTGTTACATTTCATTCTATCATAATTCTCCTTGTACCTTTAATTCCCCCTGTTATTCTTTGAGTGTTCTTAGAACACTACTGTCCTCCAGGCTGCAGGTCAGTTGCACTGTTCCTGTGGACCTGGAGACTGCTGTATATGTTGCTGTGCTGTAATAAAGCCTCATCTACTATAACCTACTCCAGTGGATTATTTAACACTTGCCTCCTGTTTTCTGAAGTCTCAGGGACACACAAGACTTCCTGCAATTCTACTGGTGCTGCTGGACTCTGCCATCTGTGAGTCCTACTCTTGTCTGAGGTGCCCCCTCCACTCCTGGGCCTCTGAAATGGATTCTGCAGCTGATTTTATACAAAAACGATGCATTGTCCACTGCACCGATTAGAACCGACGCAGTGTTCTTCGATGTCGATGCAGTGCCAATCTGAAGACATCCCTGTACAGCTTGACAATGACATGGTGCTGATCTGAGGTCTTGATGGCGTGGCTCTATGACGCAGCCCTGATCCGGGGTCCCAATGGCAAGGTTCAACTCCAACACAGCGCCTATCCATGGCCCTGAACGCAAGACTCAACATCGACGCATCGACTTGACTGCGTGAATCGGAACTGTTGCATCAAACTCTCAATGAGAATGATTTGCTCCATAGAAGGTACTTTTTCAGAAGACCCTGTGTGGGTCTCTTTAGCCGACCTGCCCTCCATGGCAGTTGGCTTGAATTTGGGATTTACCCCGGTCCCACGCAATCTCAAGTAACTTTTTAGCACCATTGACTTCAAAGCACTGACTTTGTATTTATTCTTTAAAAATGCATATCTCAATATCTACTGACTGGATGTTTGTAATTTTGGTCTTGTTTTACTCTGATAAATCGTCTCTATTGTTTTAAATATATGTGAAGTCTTTATGTGTTGTTGTCATTGCATTACTGTGTGTGTGTATGTGTGTGTGTTACACAAATACTTTACACATTCCCTCTTAAGTTAAGCCTGCCTGACTCTGTCATTACTCTGTCTGAGCTTGCAGTATGGTTGAAACATGAGCGTGAATGTACGCTAGAAGAGGAGGTTCATATGAAAGCATGCCATAAAGATGACAAGCTAGACGAGGATTTAAATTATGGAAGGAGCTTTGTCAATACTTTCTGACTGAGGGGATATCCGCGAGTGCCCAGAGCCAGATGGGGTCTAATAGTCACAAAAGCTCCGAGGGGGACACAGACTAGGTGCTTAGACAGGCTATGTAAGATGAATATCAGACTGCCATTATATTATCACCCGTTTGATTTTTGTATGGAGTCCACTATGCAAAGAATTATGTTGTATTCAAATACTGATACTGGTTGTACACCTGATGATTGTGTTATTGAAACCAATAAATAAAGTTAATAAAACATATATTTTATTACCATACATAAAGTCAACTCCCCACCTCACATGGCCAATCCACTGCAGGCTGCCAACCCCACGCTGCAAGGTTGGCTGCAAGCCATGGACTGTGGCCAATCCCTCTGGCCAAACCCCCAATTGACAGCCGGCTCTGCTCAGTGGGGGATGGCCACAAGTCCTGACCTGTGACTAGGCCCTGTGGCCAACCCAACCGGAGGCAGCAAACCCCAAGCTGCCCACAGCCATTGACTGTGTGTGGCGAGAGTTTGGTCTTTGGCCAACACACCCCAAGGAAGCCAACACCCGACAGGCTGCCAACACCATGCCGCACACAGCCTTTTGCGTGCATAGTGTAGGGTTGGCCTTTGGGCCTCAGGGACCCATCCCCTGGGGCCAAAACATATATATTGATGGGCGGGGGCATGCAGCCCCTGTCTTTAAGCCTTAATAGGCCCCTAGGAGCACATACCTGGGGCCAAATTCCATTAAAATGGGGAAAGGGGACCATGTGGACCCACCTGAGCCTCATTAGGCCCCAGGGGCCCATCTCCTGGGGCCTAATTCAATTTAAAAAGGGTAGGTGCCCAAGTACCCCCCTTCTTGAGGCTCATTAGACTCCGGGGCTCAATCCCCAGGCCCAAATTTGGAAAAAAGGGAGAGGGGCCACTTGGCCCCCCTCCCTGAGCCTCTTTAAGCCTCGGTGGCTCTATCAGCTTGGGCCATAATTTATTTAAAAAAGGAGAATGGCCTCCTCCCTAACCTATTTTGACCCCGGGACCCCATTCTTCAGGGCCTCCATTAATTATAGGTGAGTGCTGCATGACCCATCCAGGGCACCCACCAACCACCATGTAGGGGCCATGGGGGAGAACCAGGGACCCTGAGGCCCCATCCAGCTCCCCGCATCTTGCAGGAGCCCACATTGCTCCCACCTAGAAGCAGCAGACGCTTTTTGAATGCTCCATCTGGGCAGGAGGAATATGTGTGTTGTTTTTCCTGTCCTCAGGACTACAGACAAGGAAACAGAGCACAAGTCTGCCCCCAGCCAGTAGAAGTATTTTTAAAGCTCCCAACAGCTGGGAGCAGAATTTTATGTGTGTTCCCATTTGGAGGGAGATATAAAAATGCTCCCACCAGACGGTGCCAAACACATGTTTCCATGCCCACAGTAGTGCGGGCAGGGGTGGGCTCCCTGAGTCACAGTCACTGAGTCGGCACAGGAGAATGGGGTCCCCAGGGTTTTTAATGGCTCAGGAAGGGGAACTGCATGCCCCCTCCCTTTTACAACTGTCACAGTCCCGGTGAATAGGGTCCTCAGACATGCAGCCTCCTTCCCCTTTTATTTATGTTTCAGCCCCCGGGGTTGAAGTTTCCAGGGCCTAGTTAGGCTCAGGAAGGGGGGGTCGCAACCCCTTCATTAACTACTCGCCCCTGTGGATGGGGTCTAGGGGACTTGTTAGGCTTTGGGAGGAGGGCCATGCCACCTCCTTTGTTTTTTACCTCAGCCCTGGGAGATGGGGTCCCCATGGCCTCACAGAGGCTCATGGGGGGATGACATGCCCCTCTACCCCAAAAATATAACCTCCGGGCCCAGGCCCAGACCAGGGGGTTTAATAAAACAAGATTGGAGACTGCTTATTTTATTTTTTTGCCACAGATTTGCCAAATTAATAACAAAAAAATAATTTGAGCCCTATCGGGGCCCTCTGGGACCACACCAGCTGGCCTAAGGGGTCAGGGTTTCCATATGGAAACAATATGTAGTCATGGTAAATGTAATTGTATTTATATAGCACTTAGTACCCATGACCCTATTCCGGAACCCAAAAAAGGATTAGTGGTGAGTTAGTGTCAGGAATTTTAAGCTGTTAATTTGAGTGGTGGACATGTGAGGCTGTTAGTCTGATTGAATAAGAAAGGAGGGAAGAGTCTAAAAAGTGTCATTTGGAAAATATAGTAATAAAATTAGATGTCGGGTCAGTCAAAGATGGATAGAGGAGGGAAGAGTCAAGAGTCAAGAAAGTGCTATTAGGGAGATCATAGGAGGTTTGGGATGAGTCAGAGAGTGAAGGTAGAGGATATATTGAGAGAAGTATAGGATGAGACATAGAGTAGTGCATTGGAGCGAGTTGAAGGGTATTTTCTACAGTGGGAGTAAAGTATGTATATTGATATATAACTAAATAGAAATGGTTTACATGTATAAGGAAAATTATAAAGAGAGATGAAGTTATATTGTATAAAAACCCATGTGTGCATGTATGGATAGATAGTTAGAAACTCACACTTTCAAGTGTTGCTGTACTTAAAGCTAATTTATTTGTTTTAGTTTTATATTTTTCTCAATGTTTCAGTTGTGAATCACTGATAAATATGATTGTTATGATCATATTTGCATATGGTGACAGATAAAATATTATAAAACAGTGACTATTAAACAATACCTTTTATGGAAACTGTGCAGTGACCTTTATACATGTTAAGCATACAATTATATATATATATATAGAATTACACATATTACCTACTGGCAGTCGCCAGTAGGTAGTTATAGTTAGGACCTAGTTTCCATAGGAAAAGCGTTTATTCATATGCTAATATCTTTAGCGTCGTTTGACGAATCTTCGTGAAAATGTCAAAATAAATACGCCACTTACAACAGCTGCGGTGTTGAAAGTTTTGGGGTGATTCTTCAAGAGGGGGCTGAGGAAAAGGGGGGATCCCAAAACACTTTTTCTCCATGTTAATTTTGAGAAGAAACTTTAGATACAGCTACAGCCCGAACTGCTGAACGGTTACACCAAATTTGGCAAATAGGTAGCTCTTGGTCCATAAAACACTCTTTTTGTTAAATGGTGTAAATCCGTTTGTTAGTTCCTGAGAAATGTAAAGATTTCTCAGATATACAACTGTGGTCGCGGTGGATCTGCAAACCCTCCCGAGCCCGTGCCTGAGTTCCGATGGGTTGCCAACACTTCAAACCAGGAAGTGTTAGAAGTCATCTGGTGACTCGGTTGCACTGAGTCACAAGAAAAAAGTTTAAAACAAGAAAATAGGGAGGGGTAGAAGCACCCTGACCCCCTAGGACTGTTCAGTGGGTCCCACAGGGACCCCTAGGGCTCAAGAAAAGCATTAAAAAACTCCAGCAGGATTCGCAGTGGATCCGTGTTTCCGGTAGAAAATGTTAAAGAACTAAGCTTGTGCTCCTGCGCTTTGTTTACTTTAGGCCCCATTTAGGAACTGTAAATGGCCCTGGGCAGCTCCACCCTCCAGGGCCGGCTCCAACAATGTCCCGGGTGTCCACCCCCGGGACATTGCAGTTTGCTCTTGTTTGTTCAAAGTGGAGAACATAGATTTTTAGCCCCAGGGAGCTGCATCTTAGCATGTGGATGATGTCCTCACTGATGTCAATTGAGAAGTCATAAGAAGTGCATTGCAGGGGTATAAGCTAGAGTTAGCTCAGGTAACTATAGCTGCTGAATTTTACGGGTTTTTTACAAGTAAAATGTGAGCTTAAATATAAGGCCCCTGTAACCTTTATTTTTTTCATTGAATTTCTATAGTTTTTTTATTCTATTTCCTAACTATTACATCCCTATAATGTTTTTTCTGTGTATTTATAAGGATTTTTAAATTCTATTTCCTAACTATAACGTCCCGGTAACCATTTTCTTTTTTTTCAGTGAATTTCTACTTTTTAAAAAAAATTCTATTTCCTAACCATAGCATCCCTGTAACCTTTGTTTTTATATATATATATATATATATATATATTCACTGAAAAAACCATAGGTTATAGACCATATATAGTTAGGAATTAGCATTTACAAAACCTTGAAAATTCACTGAAAAAACCATAGGTTATAGACCATATATAGTTAGGAATTAGCATTTAAAAAACCTTATTTTACTCACACAAAACCATTGAAATTCCATATATAGTTAGTTGCACTAACTATATATTGCGCACCCGCAATCCACTGCTGATGATGTCACATATTACATCATTCATGACATGGTCAGTGACATCACTGATGACAACATCCAGTGACTATGTTTCTGTAAAGTTAAAATATGTCTTACATATTGAAGAATGAGTGGATGTATAAGTGTCTGGACGAAGGATTTAGTAGGTGCATGACTGAATGTATGAGTGAGTGATTAAATGTGTCTCACTGAGTGCATGGGTTAGTGACTAAACTGTCTTAATTTGTGCATCATTATGTCTGTTGTTCTGTAAACTGCTGCATGTGTTGATCAGTAGCTATATGAGTAACTATATGGGTTATTGATTGATTGCCCAAGTATTTGCATGGGAGACTGAGTGTGTGTGTGGCTGGATGGGAGGTGTGTGACTCTGTACAGATCAATGTGTACTTGTATCAATGATTGTATAAGAGAGTAAGTATGTGTTAGTATATGGTTGAAAACGTAAGGTGCTCTATGTTTAACTGTATAGAGTAGAAAATGGAAGTGTGATTGATTCTTTACAGGACTGACTAGGTGTGTGAGTAACTCCATGGATGAGTGGCAGAGTGTGAGTGTCTGTATAGGTGTATGAGTGCATATGATTGTGTTGTAAACATGAGTGATTGTATGTATGAATGATTGTATGGGTGAATGAGTGAATGTGTGTGTAGACGTAGGAATCAGTGAGTACGTATGTAGTAACTAGTATTGGTGTGTCAATGGTTTCAAAAATTATACTCTGTTTTTAACACTGGGTGAAACAGAGGTTATATTAAAATGTGAGGAGATGCATTGTATTGTCACATGAATGATATCATCAGTGATGTGGTCATTGATGTCAAATGAGATGTCATCAGTGATGTCATTTGAGATGTCATCAGTGATGTCATCAGTGATGTCACTGACCATGTCATGAATGATGTAATATGTGACATCATCAGCAGTGGATTGCGGGTGCGCAATATATAGTTAGTGCAACTAACTATATATGGAATTTCAATGGTTTTGTGTGAGTAAAATAAGGTTTTTTAAATGCTAATTCCTAACTATATATGGTCTATAACCTATGGTTTTTTCAGTGAATTTTCAAGGTTTTGTAAATGCTAATTCCTAACTATATATGGTCTATAACCTATGGTTTTTTCAGTGAATTTCAATGGTTTTTTAATAGCAAATATCATAAGCTGTCGAATGTCAAGTACGTGGTAAGAATTTTTTTTTTCGTGTTTATGCACACTGATCTGCTTTGATTGCTGCCCCCCACCCCTCATTTCTATTAGGAGTACTCTCTCTTTGCAGATAGTGAAGGGTAGTTAACGCAGCCCTTTCCCCCTTTGTAATCCGTCGTGCCTGCTTCTCTCTCCATTTGATTGATTGTTCTCTTTGGTTCATTCTCTATTTACAAACAAGCACAGAGTCGCAATACTCTGTTTAGTCTTTGCAGATAGCGAAAAATCGTGTAAAAAAACAAAAGGAATCGAGCAAAATCAGTAGGCCACTAATGGGATCTCTTTTGACCTCGCTAAAATAGAAACATTAGGAACAACCTGTTGAAAATAGCAATGCGTATGTATATAAGCGGCGTTCATTTGTGTTCACAGTACCCCTTGTTGATTGTTTCAATCGAGCATTGAATTGTTCGAAGTTAATTCTCTTAACGATCTTCTCTACCTGCAAACGAGGAAGAATAGGAATATTCTATCTCCCTTTGCAGATAGTGAAGGGTAGGTAACGCAAGCCTTTAACACGTCGTACCTATTTCATTCCTCATTGATTGATTGATTGTCCGAACATTGACTGTTTGGGAATTAGTTCTTTTTGGAGGTATTCCCTGTTTGCAAATAAACGTAGGAAAATCTTTGCAAGTAGTGAAAGGGTACGTAATGCGGACCGTTCTCCCCCGTTGTAATCTGTCATGCCTATCTACTCCCCACTGATTGATGCACCTTTTTCACCCGGACCATTTACTAGAGATACGTCATCTGGCCCGACCAGAGAGCACCCCTAGTGAAAAGGACATATGCAATAATAACGAAGTGATCACTGTATCCTGTTAACAGAAACTTTACCATGAAACAACCTGGAAAGAAAAAAATAGGAAAACGAAAATCAGTAGGCCACTGATGAACATGAACTTTTATTAAACAACGAACAAAGAAACGATAACATAACGTAATGATAAAACCTATTAATGTCCTAGAAACAAGAAAACGTTAAAATATGCCAGTGGTGAGAGACCAGAAAAACAGTAAGAGAAACCAAATCACCCCTCGCTGTCCCACCGCCTGCCACGCCAAAAAAATCGATAGACTAGGGAAAATGCAAGTCAGTAGAACATCCACCCCCACTCTGGAAACTTCCAAGGTGGGGCAGGGTTCCGGCTACGCCCAGCCGGGAGCAGCCCATATAAGGCAGGTCCTGCTGCCACGCCTCGGCCAGGAGATCCTAACGTAGGGTGTAGCCGGAGGAGAGGCCGAGACCAGCGGGACCCGGCCAGGGGATTGCCTTTACAACGCTGAAGAGTTTCAGGGGGGGGGGATGTCTCCTCGACCCTCCCCTCTCTCTCCCAGTCCGGCCGCGGTGGCCCTTGAGAGTTGCAGGTAGTCCCGCCACATGCTCTTCCGGTCCGACCACCAACGGTCGGGGGGCCGAGGCCGACGGGATCCGGCTGCAGCCGATAAACCAAGAAACCCGTTCATGGGGCCAGAGCCAGGGGCGTCCGGCCGACATCCACCGGAAGCCCGGCCCGAAGACGGACGGGACACTTCTTTCTTTTATAATGGCTGCGACAACACTGGAGGGGGATGTCTTGCACATGCCTCCGACCCCCCCCTCGTCCTCATCGCCTGGTCCGGCCATAACAAATCTAAAGCGAGACGCCGTGGGGTGCACTGGGAGGGAGAGACGGTGCGAACAGGCCTCTCCCGCCTCCCCAGGTGGAGGCTTCCCAGCTGCACCCTCAGCGCTCCAGGCGGTGGCATCCTAACAACTACAGTGCTGCACAGTTTCGGAACGACCTAGATAACGGTTCTTCCACTGTGGCCATGCTGCAACGTCTCGCCCGGCAGGGTGGAGCCCGTCCGCTCATGTGACCCCGCGATCGCCGGTAGCTGCCGAACTCTCAAAATGGCTGTCGACCTGGCAAGAGCGGGCCCAACATAAAGAAATGGCCCGGTCACTGGTTGACTCCACCACCGTAGTCCTCCACGACCTTGAAGATTCTAGAGGAGCCGCGGGAGTCTCCGACCCCCGATGGGGAATGACTGCCATGATCGCCCGTGGAGTGACGAAACTGTATCCGCGGGACGTCGGCGCTCCCATGCTGGCGCCAGCCTCACTTTGAATTACTACAATCCTGCAGACCTCACTTCCGGTGAAAGCACAGTGTGACCCGGTAGGAAAAATTATTGCACCCCCTCCCCTTTTTGACTGATAGTTCAAACCACCGATCCTTTCCTTTGCCCTTTTAACGGAACTTTGGACTGCCTCCCCCTCTTTTACATTTTCTAGAGAAAACAAAACATTAACCACTACATTAGCATAGCAGTTGACACCAGAACTGTTTTCAAATTGAAACCAACAACATCTTCAACAGAATCCTTTTTGTTTCTGCTGTGACCCTGCTACAGCACAGGCATTGTCCCCAGCAGTAATTCTGCAATGCCGGTAAGAATAGCTGTGGTGCCTACTGGACTCACTCACCCCCGCGGCGCCCCACGCCGTTTTTTGCTGGGCGGCAACTTACTAGACATCACTTTCGTGCCATCTAGATTTCAGCGCGTTCTGCTGCCTTGGAACTATTCGCACAACAGACCGCTACTGACAAGAATATTTCATTATTGGTGCTGTCAATTTCAATAAATCTATTGGATAATTAAAAAGAAATTGCCACGGTCTCTTCGTTGTTTAAATGTTTTTACTGTTTTTGTTTTGTTGTATATATTTATATGTTATTAAAGTTTTATATTCCTACTACTTTGTTGGAGTGCTATATATTTTTAATGTGACACATAATTGTAAAAACTTTGATGTACAAAGAGTCATTCCTGGAATCTTCCGCTTCAGGCTCGGTCCCCTCCCCAATCACAATACAGGATGGTTTTCAGATAGTAGGAACGCGTGTGCTGTGACGGATCACATCGGGTGTGGGCCTTGATCTACTATAACTCCTTTGAAGAGGGGTGATTCTTTACAGCTGGGGCCATAAACTACATCTGCAGGGCTAGCTGATAGCCTAGGACCGGCCTGGACATTCGGACACAGAGGAAGAGGAGTGTCAGAGGGTGCGGTAGTGAATAGGGCGAAAGGGAGGTGTCGGGCGGGCACAGAGTGTGATTCTCAGGGAAGAGCAGCGCAGATGGGGGAAGGTTTATTGCCCATGCATAAGACAGAGAGCGGTGGTGACCAGTGCCTGGGGGAGATGCTTACGAGGGTGAGGAGCCATGCTACGAATCGACAGCGTGCAGAGAGTGGGTCTGGTCAAGACATCTAAAATGGCTGCCGTGCACGACAAAAGTGTGGCATTTCAAAAAAGGCAAGATGGCGCAGACAATGTTTTTCAACACTTCCTCATTTCCTTCGAATCGAACGTTAACAGACGTTGGGGCATATTACCAAAGTTAAGCGATATTTATCGCTAACGATGCTTACCAACCAATTTTTTACCACTAAGCATCGTCAGAAATTATCGAAGATAAACCTTACTATTATCAAGGTTTATCGCAAATGCGATAATAAACGGCCGCAATGCATGAATATCGCTAAAAACTCAGCGATATTCATGCATTACCGAGCTAATACTCTTAGCCATGTTATCCACCTCCCATTGGATAACATGGCTAAGAACTGCTCAGGGCAGGTGTTACTTTTGGAGATATTCGCGCTTAGCGCGAATATCTCCAAAAGTTGGTAATAGGAGATAGATATCTTGCATGTTGTAATGCAAGTTATTGTGGTATATGGAACTCATACCATAATCTCTCAGGAAAGCAGAAACTGATCCTTTTGGGACCGCCTAAAAAGGCCTAGGGGGTGAGGAGTACTCTACTTTGCCCCCTTTTCACGTTCCGAACTATTTTATTTTACTGTCTTCTGTAATTACACAAAATAGCAGCGATAAGATGCATCGGAGACACACAGTGAGAGAAAGGAGGCCGGAGATGAAGAAGAGATGTCAAATACACATTGGAGATAATATAGTGGCAGAAGGGAAGTAAATATGAGTAAACTTACCATGTAACATAAAAATGTTGCACTCTATACTATAAGTCTCATTTTATACTACAATCACTTCGCTACAACCTCATAAATTAAAAATAAAAATAAATAATGTCTCAAACAATTTTTGATTTCTAAATATAAATTTATTCTTCAGAATTTTCTAAATTTGAAACAACTAGTAACATGTCCTCATCAGTAATTTCCTCTTCAATCATCTCATCTGGAATCTCCTCATTAAAAGTCTGCAATGATGATTCTTGTAACTCTATGGTCTCCAAACACTCGATAAATTCGCCATCAAGAGATTGATCAAAAAAATCATTCAAGTCATCTCCTCCTTCTGACAATATTTCATTATTGGTGCTGTCCATTTCAATCAATGTAGTGGAATCATTCAAGTCATCTCCTCGTGACAATATTTCATTATTGGTGCTCTCAATTTCAATCAATGTAGTGGAATCATTCAAGTCATCTCCTCCTTGTGACAATATTTCATTATTGGTGCTGTCCATTTCAATCAATCTAATGGAATCATACAAGCCATCTCCTCCTTGTGACAATATTTCATTATTGGTGCTCTCAATTTCAATCAATGTAGTGGAATCATTCAAGTCATCTCCTTGTGACAATATTTCATTCTTGGTGCTGTCCATTTCAATCAATCTAATGGAATCATACAAGTCATGTCCTCCTTGTGACAATATTTCATTATTGGTGCTCTCAATTTCAATCAATGTAGTGGACAATTCAAAAGAAATTGCCACGGTCTCTTCATTGTGAGCCATTTTATTTTGAAATTGCTTGCTGTAAATTGCAGAAAAAAATAATCACTTTCATTTATCGTTTTTAGTAATACATAATATAAAACTAACTTCATCAAGTATTTAGTATAACAGAAGGACTGCAAATAAATAACAGAAAACATTTTTCAAATTATCTTCAAGTGTACAACATAGTTCCCCTTACAAATTAACAACTCACCTTTTTAAAAGTAGCAGAAGTGTTAGTACTGTGTAAATCAAACACCAGAAATTCACCACCAAAAATTCCTCACAAATGTACCTCAGACAGTAGTATCACAAAATGGCTGTGGTTTCCTCTCATTTGACATATATACATAACCAATTAACTTTCATCACACACAAATACAAAACCAAAGTAACATTTTAATTGGTTCTAAATTTCAACACTTTCAAATGTGTTTTCCCCATGCAATTTTCCATAGGACATTTACATACGTCTACAGCCTGAATGGCTGAACGGAATTACACCAAACTTGGCAAAATGGTACATCAAACCTAAGAGGTCAGGAAGGATCTACTATGCCCCCTTATGGTCATTTCCCCCTTCGCTTTGGCCTCCTCTTGTCTCTCAATCCTACCGAGGGACAAGATGGCGGCCGCTACGGACTGTTTGGAATGTTGACAGACGCCGGAGAACCAATCAGCTTCGCAAAGCTCCGTAACGCGAAAAGTACGCGAAGCGGAGCGCTGTTACAGATATATATCTTTCTTTCAACGTTAATTTCTCAAAATCCACTGGAGCACATATATTGAGACCTAGCAAAGGCACATCGGGCTACCAGTCCCTAATATTTTGCCAAGTTTCGTGCAAATCCATTCAGCCGTTCGATTATTATTATTTTGTTTTTTTTTTGCCCCGCGGGGCCCTTTTAAAACCTCCACATCAAACCTAGGGGGTCAGCGAGGATCTACTATGCCCCCTTATAGTTATTTCCCCCTTTGTTTTGACCTCCTCTTGTCTCTCGATCCTACCGAGAGACAAGATGGCGGCCGCTACGGACTGTTTGGAATGTTGACAGACGCCGGAGAACCAATCAGCTTCGCTTCACAAAGCTCCGTTGCGCGAAAAGTCCGCGAACCAGAGCGCTAACCGGTCCGCTGTTACAGATATATATCTTTTTTTAAACGTTAATTTCTCAAAATCCACTGGAGCACATATATTGAGACCTACAAAAGGCACATCGGGCTACCAGTCCCTACAATTTTGCCAAGTTTCGTGCAAATCCATTCAGCCGTTCGGGCTAAAAGTGAGGCCAACCGCCCTATGGAAAACTCAATGTTAAAAACACGTTTTGGGACCCCCCTTTTTTCTCGGCCCCCACTGGACGAACCCCCCCCAAATTTTCAAGGGCTGCTCAGAAACAAAATGTGCCATTTTCCTGAAAATTTCAGCCGATTCCGTCCACAAACGCCAAAGTTATTAGACATAGAATTTTCAAAAAACCCATAGAGAAAAAATCCTAACTATATATACCTACTGGCGACCGCCAGTAGGTAATATATATATATATACCTACTGGCGGCCGCCAGTAGGTAATATATATATATATTACCTACTGGCGGTCGCCAGTAGGTATATATAGTTAGGATTTTTTCTCTATGGGATTTTTGAAAATTCTATGTCTAATAACTTTGGCGTTTGTGGACGGAATTGGCTGAAATTTTCAGGAAAATGGCACATTTTGTTTCTGAGCAGCCCCTGAAACTTTTGGGGGGGTTCGTCAAGGGGGGGCCGAGAAAAAAGGGGGGTCCCAAAATGCGTTTTTCCCATGTTAATTTCCATAGGGCGGTTGGCCTCACTTTTAGCCCGAACGGCTGAATGGATTTGCACGAAACTTGGCAAAATTGTAGGGACTGGTAGCCCGATGTGCCTTTTGTAGGTCTCAATATATGTGCTCCAGTGGATTTTGAGAAATTAACGTTTAAAAAAAGATATATATCTGTAACAGCGGACCGGGCAGCGGCCCAGGACGCGTACTTTTCGCGCAACGGAGCTTTGTGAAGAGAAGCTGATTGGTTCTCTGGCGTCTGTCAACATTCCAAACAGTCCGTAGCGGCCGCCATCTTGTCTCTCGGTAGGATCGAGAGACAAGAGGAGGCCAAAGCGAAGGGGCAAATGACCATAAGGGGGAATAGTAGATCCTCGCTGACCCCCTAGGTTTGATGTGGAGGTTTTAAAAGGGCCCCGCGGGGCAAAAAAAAATAAATAATAATAATAATCGAACGGCTGAATGGATTTGCACGAAACTTGGCAAAATTGTAGGGAATGGTAGCCCGATGTGCCTTTGCTAGGTCTCAATATATGTGCTTCAGTGGATTTTGAGAAATTAACGTTCAAAAAAAGATATATATCTGTAACAGCGCACCGCTTCGCGTACTTTTCGCGTTACGGAGCTTTGCGAAGCGAAGCTGATTGGCTCTCCGGTGTCTGTAAACATTCCAAACAGTACGTAGCGGCCGCCATCTTGTCTCTCGGTAGGATCGAGAGACAAGAGGAGGCCAAAGCGAAGGGGCAAATGACCATAAGGGGGCATAGTAGATCCTCGCTGACCCCCTAGGTTTGATGTGGAGGTTTTAAAAGGGCCCCGCGGGGCAAAAAAAAAAAATAATAATAATAATCGAACGGCTGAATGGATTTGCACGAAACTTGGTAAAATATTAGGGACTGGTAGCCCGATGTGCCTTTGCTATGTCTCAATATATGTGCTTCAGTGCATTTTGAGAAATTAACGTTCAAAAACAAGATATATATCTGTAACAGCGCTCCGCTTCGCGGAGATAAAATTATATCTGTATTACCTAGCTGTTGCTAACACCAGTTAGCGACGGCTAGTAGGAGATAGCGACCATCTTGGGTCCCACTTTGCATGTGAGTGATATTTATCACTAATGACATGCAAAGTGGGCATGCCAAGATGTTAGCGACTGGAAACAGTCGCTAACATCGCTATCTCCTAGGGACTGGTAGCCCGATGTGCCTTTGCTATGTCTCAATATATGTGCTTCAGTGCATTTTGAGAAATTAACGTTCAAAAACAAGATATATATCTGTAACAGCTCTCCGCTTCGCGGAGATAAAATTATATCTGTATTACCTAGCTGTTGCTAACACCAGTTAGCGACGGCTAGTAGGAGATAGCGACCATCTTGGGTCCCACTTTGCATGTGAGTGATATTTATCACTAATGACATGCAAAGTGGGCATGCCAAGATGTTAGCGACTGGAAACAGTCGCTAACATCGCTATCTCCTATTATCAACTTTTGGAAATATTCGAGATAAGCGCGAATATCTCCAAAAAGTAACAGCTGCCCTGAGCAGTTCTTAGCCATTTTATCCAATGGGAGGTGGATAACATGGCTAAGAGCATTAGCTCGGTAATGCATGAATATCGCTGAGTTTTCAGCGATATTAATGCATTGCGGTCGTTTTTTATCGTATTTGCGATAAACCTTGATAATAGCAAGGTTTATCTGCGATAATTTCTGACGGTAAAAAAATCTTTGCAATGCATCGTTAGGGATAAATATCGCTTAACTTTGGTAATATGCCCCAACGTCTGTTAACGTTCGATTCGAAGGAAATCAGGAATTGTTGAAAAACATTGTGTGCGCCATCTTGTCTTTTTTCAAATGCCACACTTTTGTCGTGCACGGCAGCCATTTTAGATGCCTTGACCAGACCCACTCTGTGCACGCTGTCGATCCTTAGCATGACTCCCCACCCTCGCAAGCATCTCACCCAGGCAGTGGTCACCCCCGCTCTCTGTCTTATGCATGGGTAATAAACCTCCCCCCATCTGCGCTGCTCTTCCCTGAGAATCACACCCTGTGCCCGCCCGACACCTCCCTTTCGCCCTATTCACTACCGCACCCTCTGACACTCCTTTTCCTCTGTGTCCGATTGTCCAGGCCGGTCCTAGGCTATCAGCTAGCCCTGCAGATGTAGTTTATGGCCACAGCTGTAAAGAATCACCCCTCTTCAAAGGAGTTATAGTAGATCAAGGCCCACACTCGATGAGATCCGTCACAGCAGAAGCGTTGCTATTATCTGAAAACCATCCTGTATTGTGATTGGGGAGGGGACCGAGCGTGAAGCGGAAGATTCCAGGGATGACTCTTTGTACATCAAAGTTTTTACAATTATGTGTCACATTAAAAATATATAGCACTCCGACAAAGTAGTAAGATTATAAAACTTTAATAATTTATAAATATATACAAGAAAACAAAAATAGTAATAACATATAAAAATTTTTAGGGAAAAACAACGAAGTAGCGGTCGGCTGTGCGAATAGTCCCAACGCAGCACAACGTCCAGATTTCCGGCGTGGGGCGTCGCGGGGGGTGGGTCATCAGTAGCAAACTGTTGTGCGAATAGTTCCAAGGCAGCAGAACGCGCCGAAATCTAGATGACACGAAAGTGATGTCTAGTAAGTTGCCACCCAGCAAATAACGGCGTGGGGCGTCGCGGGGGGTGGGTCATCAGTAGCAAACTGTTGTCCGAATAGTTCCAAGGCAGCAGAACGATGGCACCAAGGTGATGTCCAGTAAGTTGCCGCACTGGTTTTGGTATCCTACAATGCTGCTCCGAATAACGGCGTGGGGCGCCCCGGGGGAGGCGGCGTGAACGGGCCTCTCCAGGTGGAGTCTCATCTGTTTTAGTGGGGCGCCCCTTTACCGTTTCAGTTGCCATTCCGTCCGCTTTTGGTCCACTGTGTCAAAATCCGCCATTCAGCTGAGTTGCGCCCACTCTTGCGGTGCAGCGATAGGCGGCTGCCACAGGACTCTCAAAATGGCGGCAGGCTCTTTCCTTTTTGGGCGTGGTCCACTGAAATGGCCCTGGGACACCTTGGAAATCGGACGCTTGTCTGCTAGGTCTTGGACCCCATTCTCGAAAGCGTCCCCTCCGCCTTGAGAATTCATCAAAAGTTTTGGGGGCCCCGACTCCTGCAGGCTTCTGGTGGGGAGCGGCTGCCATGATTGCTCGCGGAATGACCACGACGGAGCTACGAGATGGTGGTGCTCTCATGCTGACGCCAGTTTAGTCTGAAACATCCAGAAACAAGGTGGGGCTTTCATCGTTTGGGGGAAAAAAAAAGTTTTCATCCAATGAAAAGTGTTGTTTTTAGGTCATATGATCAAGCCTTCCATCATTAGGAAACCAAAAGTAAAATGAACCAATGAAAAGTTTTACAAACAAGTCACATGACCTGTTATGCGGCATAGGGTATAAAATGCGGAGAAAATACGTTGGCACGTGAGGCGGCGTCAGTAGCGGACCGATGTGCGAATAGGCCGAAGGCAATACAACGCGCCAAGATCCGGATGGCACCGAGGTGGTGTCCAGCAAGTTGCAGCACTGGTGTGGCCATCCTACAATGCTGAAAGTCGGCGTGGGGCGCCCGGTTGGCCTGTGAGTTTGCGTCAGTAGCGGACCGATGTGCGAATAGGCCGAAGGCAGCACAACGCGCCAAGATCCGGATGGCACCGAGGTGGTGTCTAGTAAGTTGTCGCACTTCTGTGGCCATCCTACAATGTTGAAAGTCGGCGTGGGGCGCCCCGTTGGCCTGTGAGATGGCGTCAGTAGCGGACCGATGTGCGAATGGGGCCAAAGGCAGCACAACAATATTTTCTGACTGACACCACAAGGCGCTGAGATGCCAAGATCCGGATGGCACCGAGGTGATGTCTAAGTTGCGGACTGATGTGCGAATGGGGCCAAAGGCAGCGTAACAATATTTTTTGTATGGAAGATACCACTAGGCGTTGAGATGCCAAGATTCGGATGGCACTGAGGTGATGTCTAGCAAGTTGCTGTACTGGTGTGGTCATCCTACAATGCTGAAACTCGGCGTGGGTCGCCCCATTAGCCTGTGAGATGGCGTCAGTCGCGGACCGATGTGCGAATAGGCCGAAGGCAGCACAACGCGCCAAGATCCGGATGTCACCGTGGTGGTTTCATAGTTGAGAGGCACTTCATCTGCAGTGGGGCGCCGAGATCCGGATGGCACCGAGGTGATGTCTAGCAAGTTGCTGTACTGGTGTGGTCATCCTACAATGCTGAAACTCGGCGTGGGTCGCCCCATTAGCCTGTGAGATGGCGTCAGTAGCGGACCGATGTGCGAATAGGCCGAAGGCAGCACAACGCGCCAAGATCCGGATGTCACCGTGGTGGTTTCATAGTTGAGAGGCACTTCATCTGCAGTGGGGCGCCGAGATCCGGATGGCACCGAGGTGATGTCTAGCAAGTTGCTGTACTGGTGTGGTTATTCTACAATGCTGAAACTCGGCGTGGGGCGCCCCATTAGCCTGTGAGATGGCGTCAGTAGCGGACCGATGTGCGAATGGGGCCAAAGGCAGCGCAACAATATTTTCTGAAGAGAAGACACCAAAAGGTGCTGACATTCCAAGATCCGGATGGCACCGAGGTGGTGTCTAGCAAGCTATGCAGTTGAGTTGTGTGCGCACTTGCGGCGAATAGGTCGAAGGCAGCATAACAATGTTTTCTGAATAGGAGACACCACAAGGCGTTGAGATTCGGTTACCACCGAGGTGATGTCTAGCAAGTTGCCGCACTGGTGTGGCCATCCTACAATACTGCTCCGAATAACGGCGTGGGGTGCCCGAAGGGGGGGGGAGCCGGCGTGAATGGGCCTTCCTAGGTGGAGGCTCGTCTGCTGTAGTGGGGCGCCCCTTTACCGTTTCAGTTGCCATTCAGCTGAGTTTCGGCTGCTCTTGATGCTACAGCGACAGGCGGCTGCAAGAGGACTCTCAAAATGGCGGCCTGTTCTTTGGATTTGGGCCTGGTCCACTAAAATGGCCCTGGGACACCTTAGAACTCGGACGCTCGATTTTTTTCCTTTCCTGTACATGCAAAAAAAGGTAAATGCCCGGTACGTTACACGCTTCATCTGCCACGATGAACTCTCCAGAGGAACCGAAAAAAAATATAGTTGTGGTAACTATACCATGCATCGTCATATGGAGAGGTGGCACCAATTAATTATAGTGCTGCATAAAAGAGAGATTTGGAGGAGAACCCCTGACCTGCTAGTACATTCATCAAAGAAGTGGCACTGAGAGCTTCAGAGGCAAGGGAAACGGTCCCAAATATTTAGAAGAACTTTGGAAAGATTAAAATGACATGTTTAGATTGTGGCAAATTAATTTCATGTGGACAGATGAGTGTTACTCTAATAAATACAGCATATGAACATCATCACAGTCGATGGTTGGTAGAGACATTTTGACTATATCCTGGACCTGCCCGTCCTCGCCCAAAATGGCGCCGGAATAAATGGGACTCGTAACTCCTTGTTGTGTACTGGTTGCAGAACCTTGAAATCACGAGATACGTATGCAGTTTTGAAGCACATGGCGGGCGGGGACGAGAATTGATTGAATATTTCGACATCCCTATTGATATTAAGTTCTGATGTGTTATTGATTACTGTACTGTTGAAAGTTCGAATTAACGTCACCCATGGTACTTGCCCGCAAATGTATATCTAGATAATTTTATTGTAACTGGCCCTGTCGTATTTTAATTATAAAATGTACGTCCACCGATTCCGTAACTGTTAGACACCTTAGTTCTTGCAACCTAATGGCCCGCCCGTTACGTTCCTCTACAGTGTAAATGTCTATTCATCATATACGATTACAGTTTGCTCTGTGGCAGGCCCACGTGGTTATAGGCTCGTATTTGTATAATGAAATTTTCACAATAAAGGTTTTTAAAAGAAAACATGGTAGTAGTATATACATTGGTAAAGTTTTTAATAATAGTGACTGTTTTAGAATCATTAAAAGGCAAGTGAAATAAAGCAGACCAATTACATGAAGGGTAAAAGGTATAATACGAAGGAACGCAGTAAAGATAAATGGTCAAGGGCTGTTGTGTTTTCTATTCCTGCAACATAAAGTGATCGATAAGAATCTCATATTCAGGCGTATCGGCGACTAAGACAGCAGGTCGACCCTCTTTTGCTCAACGGCTCCGTCATGGGACGAAGAAACGCTCTTTTTCTCGAAAAAAGAATATATTTTACTTGCAGGACAGTTGTAAAATTTCCGGGAAAGTACATTAGCCTGGAACATTATAACATATATTTAAGAAAAAATAATGTTCGGAAGTAATGAAAAGCGTAATTTTTAGGTCATATGACCAAGCCTTTCATCATTACAATAAGAAAAGTAAAATGAACCAATGAAAAGTTTTATTAACAAGTCACATGACTTGTTATGCTTACGTTACGCGCTGCGCGCCCCGGATGACTTCCGGATGCGCTAACGCGGCGCGTCATATGACGCATTACGCGACAACGCAGGTACAGAATATAGTCAAAATGTCTCCACCAACCAGCGGTCGGAACACAACCCCTTTCAGCAGGCTAAATAGTTCTGTTAAATGACAACAGAAGGGACAGGCAACAAGAACCATCAGTCAAAGAGGGGAGGGCTAGTTCTTCTCTACCGGGTTACATTGGGGCGCTACCGGAACTGATCGAATTGGTAGTCTACAGTGTTTCTGGATGTTTCAGACTGAAGCTGGGGTTAGCATGAGAGCAGCACCATTTCGTAGCTCCGTCGTGGTCATTCCGCAACCAATCATGGCAGCCGTTCTTTATCGTTATTTTGGGCGGGGTGGGTGGCGGAGCCGAGCTGTTTTGCAGCCATCATTGTGTGGAGTTCAGTTCATCTCACTAGTTTTGAATTTGTCATGAGGGGTTGTTCCTAATGTTTCTATTTTAGCGAGGTCAAAAAGAGATCCCATTAGTGGCCTACTGATTTTGCTCGATTCCTTTTCTTTTTTTTTACACGATTTTTCGTTATCTGCAAAGACTAAACAGAGTATTGCGACTCTGTGTTTGTTTGTAAATAGAGAATGAACCAAAGAGAACTAATTCTAAAACAGTAAATACTAGGATAACAATCAATCAAATGGAGAGAGAAGCAGGCACGACGGATTACAATGGGGGCAAAGGCCTGCGTTAACTACCTTTCACTATCTGCAAAGAGAGAGTACTCCTAATAGAAATGAGGGGGGGGGGGGCACCAGTCAAAGCAGATCAGTGTGCATAAACACGAAAATGTTTTCACTTACCACGTACTTGACATTCGACAGCTTATGATATTTGCTATTAAAAAACCATTGAAATTCACTGAAAAAACCATAGGTTATAGACCATATATAGTTAGGAATTAGCATTTACAAAACCTTGAAAATTCACTGAAAAAACCATAGGTTATAGACCATATATAGTTAGGAATTAGCATTTAAAAAACCTTATTTTACTCACACAAAACCATTGAAATTCCATATATAGTTAGTTGCACTAACTATATATCGCGCACCCGCAATCCACTGCTGATCATGTCACATATTACATCATTCATGACATGGTCAGTGACATCACTGATGACATCACTGATGACATCTCAAATGACATCACTGATGACATCACTGATGACATCTCATTTGACATCATTCTTGTGCTAATACGATAAACCTCTTCAGACTCTAATATAACCTTAGATACACTCAGTGTATACAGACACTCACACACTGCCACTCATCCATGGAGTTACTCACACACCCAGTCAGTCATGCAAAGAAACAATCTCACCTCCATTTCTTCAACTATACAGTTAAACACACCTTACTTATTGAAACATATACTAACACATATTTACTCTCTTATACAATCCCTGATACAAGTTCACAATGATCGATACAACTACTCACTCATTCAGTGGCTCTCATGCACAGTTATTTATATATGCCAACTCTCACATGTACTGTGTTTTACATATGTACTTACTATGACATGTAGCATTGAGATATCCATTCACTCATCAATACACTCATGCACACAGTCAACTGCCCATGTAGCTGT
The DNA here is from genome assembly GCF_964261635.1 of Lissotriton helveticus. Lineage (NCBI taxonomy): Eukaryota > Metazoa > Chordata > Amphibia > Caudata > Salamandridae > Lissotriton > Lissotriton helveticus. Next base: position 2,061,026,401 of record NC_136059.1, on the reverse strand, counting down.
TTCCACATGCACTCTTGAACTCATACACCTAGTGAATAAACTGCTCACACATCTATGCATAGAGTCACACACCTTCCAGCCACCCCTACACAAACTCAATCTCCCATAGAAATACTTGGGCAACCAATTAATAACACATATAGCCTCTCGTATAGCTAATGATCAACACATGCAGCAGTTTACAGAACAACAGACATAATGATGCACAAATTAAGACAGTTTAGTCACTAACCCATGCATTCAGTGAGACACATTTAATCACTCACTCATACAGTCAGTCACGCACCTACTAAATCCTTCATCCAGACACTTATACATCCACTCATTCTTCAATATGTAAAACATATTTAAACTTTACAAAAACACACAGACACTAATGACATCAGTGATGTCATTTGAGATGTCATCAGTGATGTCATCAGTGATGTCACTGACCATGTCATGAATGATGTAATATGTGACATGATCAGCAGTGGATTGCGGGTGCGCGATATATAGTTAGTGCAACTAACTATATATGGAATTTCAATGGTTTTGTGTGAGTAAAATAAGGTTTTTTAAATGCTAATTCCTAACTATATATGGTCTATAACCTATGGTTTTTTCAGTGAATTTTCAAGGTTTTGTAAATGCTAATTCCTAACTATATATGGTCTATAACCTATGGTTTTTTCAGTGAATATATATATATATATATATATATACATATATATATATATATATATATATATATATATATATACATACATACATACATATATATATTCACTGAAAAAACCATAGGTTATAGACCATATATAGTTAGGAATTAGCATTTACAAAACCTTAAAAATTCACTGACAAAAACCATAGGTTATACACCATATATAGTTAGGAATTAGCATTTAAAAAACCTTATTTTACTCACACAAAACCAATGAAATTCCATATATAGTTAGTTGTACTAACTATATATCACGCACCCGCAATCCACTGCTGATGATGTCACATATTACATCATTCATGACATGGTCAGTGACATCACTGATGACATCACTGATGACATCTCAAATGACATCACTGATGACATCACTGATGACAAAATCCAGTGACTGTATTTTTCTGTAAAGTTAAAATATGTCTTACATATTTATGAATGAGTCGATGTATAAGTGTCTGGACGAAGGATTTAGTAGGTGCATGACTGAATGTATGAGTGAGTGATTAAATGTGTCTCACTGAGTGCATGGGTTAGTGACTAAACTGTCTTAATTTGTGCATCATTATGTCTGTTGTTCTGTAAACTGCTGCATGTGTTGATCAGTAGCTATATGAGTAACTATATAGGTTATTGATTGGTTGCACAAGCATTTGTATGGGAGACTGAGTGTGTGTGTGGGTGGCTGGGAAGTGTATGACTCTGTGCATAGATGTATGGATTCAAAAGTGCATGTTGGAAACAGCTGTATGGGCGGTTGACTGTGTGCATGACTGTATTGGTGAGTGAATAGATATCTCAGTGCTACATGTCAAATTAAGTACATATGTAAAATACAGTACATGTGAGAGTTGACATATATAAATAACTGTGCATAAGAGCCAGTGAATGTGTGAGTGGCTGTATGGATCATTGTGAACTTGTATCCAGGATTGTATAAGTGAGTAAATATGTTTTAGTATATGTTTGAATAAGTAAGGTGTGTTTAACTGTATAGTTAAGGAAACGGAGGTGTGATTGATTGTTTGCATGACTGTCTAGGTGTGTGTGTAACTTCATGGATGAGTGACAATCTGTGAGTCTGTGTTTACACTGAGTGTATCTAAGGTTATATTAGAGTCTGAAGAGGTTCATCGTATTATCACATGAATGATTTTATCAGTGATGTCATCAGTAATGTCATTTGAGATGTCATCAGTGATGTCATCAGTGATGTCATTTGAGATGTCATCAGTGATGTCATCAGTGATGTCACTGACCATGTCATGAATGATGTAATATGTGACATCATCAGCAGTGGATTGCGGGTGCGTGATATATAGTTAGTACAACTAACTATATATGGAATTTCATTGGTTTTGTGTGAGTAAAATAAGGTTTTTTAAATGCTAATTCCTAACTATATATGGTGTATAACCTATGGTTTTTGTCAGTGAATTCTTAAGGTTTTGTAAATGCTAATTCCTAACTATATATGGTCTATAACCTATGGTTTTTTCAGTGAATTTCATTTGTTTTTTAATAGCTAATATCAAAACCTTTACAATGTATTATTCTTTAAAAAGAAAAATATTTTTTACATGTTTTTTATACAATTTTTTTTTTTATTTTTTTTTGTTTCGCTCCCAGTACGCGTACCGGTTAGCTTCCCGTTAGCTCAATCCGGAGGCGCGACCCGGTACGCGAACTGGTAAACGTTCCTTTTGCGCACCTCTCGCGTTACAAAACAACATCGTGACGCTTTGCGTCAGCATGACGTTTCGCGTTCTCGCGTAATACGTCATATTACGTGCTACGTTCGCGTACCCGGAAGCGCAGCGGTACGCGAACCGGAAGCGATCCGCGGCGCGGCGCCGACCGCGTAACGTAAACATAGCAGGTCATGTGACTCGGTAATAACACTTTTCATTGGTTCATTTCACTTTTGGTTTCCTAATGATGTAATACAAGGTCATGTGATCTAAAATGGACACTTTTCATTGGTTTAGAACTTTTGTTTTTCCCAAATGATGAAAACCCCTCCTTCTTTCATCACTCTGACTTTCATCTTGGTGAGAGAAAGACCCTTTATTGAGACTTTGAGATGGCTTCATTAGTAGCTTCAGCTGGTGCTAGCCCACCACCTCCACCAAATCCAAGAAAGAGAGGACCACCTGCAGAAGTAATTTTGCAAGAAGAGGAAGAACAGGAAGAGGAGGAAGAGGAGGAAGAGCATGAGTTTTTGCCAGAGGAGCCCAGGAGGTACAATCGAAAGGAGAATTACATCTGGCAATTCTACAGAATTCCTGAGGGGCAAAAGAAAGTGAATGCACGTTACGTGTTTTGCCGCATATGCGGTGATAGATTGTCAAGGGGCACTGATAAAAAATACAGTTATGGCAATCATACTATGCATCGGCATATGAGTAGGTGGCACCCAAATAATTATAGTGCTGCCCAGCTACGTGACGAACAACAAAATCCCCTCCCAATGGCAAGAAGATCGGTGGTTCCAGAGGTGTCGGGACCAGAGGCGAGGGAGATGATCGCAAACATCCAAATGTTGTTTGGGCACGTAAAGCAAGTGTGCGTGGAATGTGGCACTTTCATCTGCTACAGAGAAAGTAGCATCACTTTGATTTTGCGAGCAATTCAAAATCATATTAATGTTTGTACGAAACGCACCAAAAAATAAATTCTTTTTTTTTTTTTTGCTCCTGTTGAGCCCTTTATAATGGATCGTTTTTGTTTCCCCCCCCCCCAAAAAAACCAAAAAAAATTTAAAAACGTTCAGAAAATACAAAAAAAGTAAAAAAATGTTCAAAAAATACTAAAAAAAATATAAAACAACAAAAACATAAAAAAAAAGTTCTTTTCAGAACTAACTCCCCATTATAAAAAAATTGGTAGAATATTTGGAACTCTGCCAACCTCTATTTCTCTTAGTTCGCTCCCGGAGCGCTACCCGGTACGCGTACCGGAAGCTAACCAAAAAAAATATTTTTTAAAAAAAAGAACAGTAAGTATAAGGTAAGCAAACAGACAGTTATGTTAAAAGAAAGACAGCTCTAGGGAGTAAACTAAGGATACTGTTACCTACAATCCACTGCTGATGATGTCACATATTACATCATTCATGACATGGTCAGTAACATCAACAGCAGTGGATTGTAGGTAACAGTATCCTTAGTTTACTCCCTATAGCTGTCTTTCTTTTAACATAACTGTCTATTTCCTTCCCTTATAGTTACTGTTCTTTTTTAAAAAACATTTTTTTGATCAGTCATAAACAGTGACATTAATAGAAACAGAGAGAGTGAACAAGAGTGAAGAACTATGGTCCTCCTCAGCCACCCTCAGAAAACCAAGGGGGTCAAGATACATCTACCGTGCCCCCTTCTACCCATTCTGAACATTATTTGCCCTCCATCTTGTATCTTGATTCGACCGAAACACAAAATGGTGGACTGCCATAACGCTGCTGGTTTGCGAACCGGGCAACTTCCCGGGAAGCGGTCCAAAAAAAAAAAAGTTGGGAAAGTAATTCACAGACACTAAGAGTAATAGAGATGGAGTGAGTGAACAAGACTGAGGAACTATGAGAACAGAGGGACTGAGAAAAAGAGTGGAAGGAGTTGAGTAAATAGGTAATAGAGAAAGGAATGAGGAAAGTAGCAAAGGCAGGAAACTGAGGATTAAAGAAGTGAAGCAGTGGATCTAATAGTAGGTGAATGTGATAGAAATGTAACGAAAAGAGTACAACTATTTACCTTGTAATTGCCGTTAAATTAATCACATTTTATTTCTATACTTTCAATCTGTGAAAGAGAGAACCAACATTTGAAAAAAATTAAAATATGTATTTAAAAATTACAAAAGACAAGGGAAAATATTGAAGGACAAATAGTTTTTCAACAACTTTGACACTGACAGAAGCTTCTGCTTCTCCAGGTCCTCTACACAATCCTAAAGATATACATTTTAAACTAACAGTATCTTGATGCAGATGAAGTGAGGCCTATCTTAAAACATGGTGCATCTTTTGCATTGCTCTTGTTTCAGAAAAGTGTCGCTTCAGTATGCCAATAACATGTCTCCTATCCAGAGATTTGTTTGAGGTGAGGCCTACTCAGAGTTCAAGATGAGATTTACACTTGTTGAAGTGTACAGAGGAGATAATATCTGTGAAAGTCTACTAATGAAGTGAGTCATGTCCACTGCACTCTTCAACAAAGTAGAAACCTCCTATGTTTCCCTGGACAGACCTAAACTTGATCTGCACAATGTGATTCGTAATGATAGGAAACACAGGTGATGTAATTGAAATATGTGCAATTTATTTTGCTCATTTCACAATCACATCACTTGTGTTTCCTTTGCTTAGGTATCTCATTGTGCAGATGTAGTCCAGCATATGAAAGAATACGTAGAAGTGCAGCACTGCATACAATAAATTTAACACTTACAGAAAACTCACCTTCTCCATGCCTCCTACACAGTTCTACATATACATCATAAATGCAAACAGTACAGAATTAATTATACATGTTAAATGGTTTATTTTTGCTGTTCTCAGAATGTATCAAAATTCACTAAAAACAGTGACTTGAAGGTATTCATCATGTAACAGCGGGGAAAAAAAAACACAATCAAAATGATTGTGTTTAAAAAACCCATACAACATCAGAAATTAAAATTCAGAACTCCTTAAAGTTAACTTACTTTCCATGACGTCCAAGGATGTCCTATGAACAGCTTACACTCTTTTGTGCTGTTATTACTTTCAGCCCGCCACTTTCTGAAAGAAAACCTCCATCGTTTTTAAAAACACGTTACATGCAATAAATGACTTCTTGCTCTCTACCACTATTTTCCACAAGGCCAAATCTAGTCAGAGATATTTATAACTCTTGGATTTCTTGTAAGCCAATCCCATCATTTGGCATTTCCGCAACTTTCAGAATTAAAATGTTGAAGATCATTTTCACAATCCTGGAATAGTAATATCTTCCCCTTCTTGCTCAGTCATGTTCTACATTTCCTATGACACTGATACTGCTTAATATGAAGCAGACTTACACTACCTCTATGAGTACTACAACTATTTAATTCTCTACATCACTTTTAATCACAAAGCAATGTAAAACAGTAGACAGCATTGCAGACTTACATTCCCTCTACTCCATGTTTTGATTGGCTGCTTCAATTAGCTTATGAAAAGAAACAGTTTTTCTGAACTCATTTAAAGTGCACATACATCTCCATGATGTCCAATCCTATGATTAGAAGTTATGTCTCTGAATTACACTTATCCTCAAGGCCAAATTGTGTAGGAGCCATTAGAACTTCTTGAAATTCCACAGATCATATCCCGAGATTATTTTCCTAAAATTTTGGTTTTAAAAACACCAGGTAAGAGTTTTTAAGGTCATACGGCAATTTTTTTTTGAAAATTAAAACAGAATCATTGCAGAATGACCAGCCATTTCTAGACTTTAAATAAGCTGTGTAATGTCCTGATGATATTGAAGGGCCGTCATGATATATAATTGCTGTAGTTACAAAAGTCCTTCCTGATATTGACAACTGCGAAGCTACAAAATTTTTTATTAAAGTTGTCAATTTTGTTCCATCAGGCCTACATCGTTGGAACATTAAAATGACGTACTGGCCATATGTTCGTATAAATAATGTGGACATCATTTCAGATTTACATTGGCTACACTCCATGTTGTGATTAGCAGCTTTTACTAGCTTATTAAAGGAGACTGATTTACTGTCTGGCAAAGTTAAATATATAAATCTTTCTGAGTCTACACTAGTAGTACTTGATACCATACAGTTCTCGCAGTCATGCTGCCATTGATAAGAAAGCCCAAACAGCTGATCTACATCTACACCTTCAGCATGTAATACATCAAGCATATACATTAAAAACTCCTGACAGTCTTGCTGAATATTTTGAGAGAATTGTGTTTGGCCTGAACATCTATCTAACAGATTTCTAATTTCAGACACACTTTCTATGTTTCTTCTATCAGTGGTACATTTCTCTAACACAGAATTTAACAAACTGCAAAATCTTTGATCAGAATTGACCACAATCTCTTCTTTTACATTTTTTAGAGAAAACAAAACATTAATTACTACATTAGCATAGCAGTTGACACCAGAACTGTTTTCAAACTGAAAACCAACAACATCTTCAACAGAATCCTCTTTGTTTCTGCTTGTAATTTTAGGTTCATTCACTTTTTGTCTTTTTGCTACAACCTCCCCAGTATTGTTCTCATTTCTTCGTTTCCGGCCTACCAGACGTTTCTCAAACAAAGGAAACTGAGGCAAATGTGGCGCATACTCTCTTCTTAACCTATTGTATTCCTTAACACAATCTAGATCTGCACAAATGTTTCTGACATCACACTCAATCAAGTACAATCCCGATAAAGTTCTAACTCGTGACAATGCCACATATGCCATACCCTCCTTGAACACAGAACTGCCAATATTCACCAATGCAGTGTCTACACTTAAACCTTGCGATTTATGAATTGTCACCGCATATGCCAAGCAAACAGGGAACTGCTTACGGCGAACATATAAGTCTTTTACAAGCAAAAATCTAGCAGAACAACGAGCAATTAGCTGTACTTCCTCAATGCCATCAAATTTAATTTTTAAAAATTCAATTCCATCTCTATTTCTGTATTTCACAAAATCAACAACATTACCCATTGATCCATTTACCAGACCTCTTTCAACATGTAAATTCCTTCTTAAAATTATACGGCAGTTCAAGCACACATTCAGAGTCTTTTCAAAACCTGCAGTTTTAGATATACTCTTCTCTAATGAATCCAATTTTGTTTTCAGATTCTCAGACAAAATAATTGTTGATCCCATATGCTCTACTCTATCAATAGCTTCCACTTTCACAATCTCTTGCTTTTCTAAATGCAACATTTTGTTGTTAAATTTGGCACATTCTGCAAGAGTTGGCATCAAACATATTCCAGATTTCTTATCAGTAATTTTCTGAAAAATATTCTCAGGCACAACATCTTGTTCTGGATATAAATTTGACAGTAATCGTGCATGTAAAGCTTCTTTCCCATGCTCGGTCACTTTTCCAATTCTAACATCTTGTAGAATAGTCTTGTAAACTTCATCCTTTGCCTGACGCATATTTTCATGCAGTTCAGCATAATTGAAGTTTGACCATATATTGACGTTGCCAATGCTGCCTAGGCACTTCCTGGTATCTTCATGCGTGAGCATTTTGAACACAGGTTGCCCTTTCACTGGTGTCAGCTGCAGAAGATCTCCGAAAACAATGATGTGTTTGCCACCAAATAACACATCATACTCTGTTTTGAGAACTTCTTGCATCCTCAAATGCACAAAGGCAAGCATGACATTGGAAACCATGCTTACTTCGTCAATGATAAGAAGTTTCATTTTCCTCAAGATTCTTGAAACTTCAAAACAAGCATCTCCAGATAGCTTGTGATATTCTAATTTGTTGTCATGCTCCACTGGCAGCATCAGTAAACGATGTAAAGTAATCCCTTTAATATTATGTGCTGCCAGTCCAGTTGGAGCAGTGACAACACAAGACAGCGATGACTCTGTCCTTTCCTGCAAATAGCATGAAATTGCTTTAATGAGGAAACTTTTTCCAGTTCCCGCTTCTCCACTCACGTACAGTCGGACAGGCTTCAACGACGTACATGAGCACTCTTTCTTATCATGACTTAATCCATGATCAATTTGCATGGTAACTTCGTCATATATTTTCCTCTGCTCAACGTTGAGTTGCCTTTCCAACTCTTCTAAGTTAACCGCATCCTCTTGAGCATGTGCCATGGCTCTTTCCACCTCATTCATAGCAGTGGCAGCTTCATTTTCAATAAGAGGTCCTCCTAGTGGATCCTGACTCAATGAAGCAGAACTCTGACTGTCCTGAGAACTGTCTCTGGCAATCTCGGCTGCAATCGTTGCTTCCTGCTCAATTTCCGCATTCAACATTTCTACATATTTGGGAAAAGCAGGACATTCTATGGTCTCCTTGGCGGCATTGAAAGAGTCTTCGTAACAGAGGAAATCTCCAAGCAGTTCCTCTTCTGCACGCCAAGGCTTGAAAAGTTGCAAAAGTGCTAAATAGAAAAACTCCTTTTTTTCAGGAGATTCGCCACTCAATTTTCGATGGTTTATCAAGTGGCATTTTCTTTGCTTGACCAGACATCCCTCACTTCCTATTACAGCATACACTCCTTTCTCAGTATCTTCTTTGATGTTCCTCTTGAACATGTAATTTTGCAGAACCTCATACAGACAAACATTCTCTAGGTGACTGCTTCGATTTGGATAATATGTATCCAACATGTTTGTCTTCAAAATGTCGGTACTGTTTGGCTCCTTTTCCGCCAAATACTCAATTTCCCGCACAGGTTTGAGAACTCGATTACGCGTTGCAGCAAGACCAAGACTCGCCCAAACGATACTCCTGGACTTGGCATAGAGACTTGCTGAAGACAACCGGTCAGAACATTCGTACGCTCCGATTTCTCGATGCGACAACATCTTCAGACTGAAACTGTACAACTTCTTGCTGAGGCTCTTTTCATGGGAAATGTCCTCCCACATATCCTTCAATTCTGTCTTCTCTTTTTTGGTGATGTAAGACGTCACATACCGAGCCACAGCCATACAGTTATCAGCCACAAACTGTATATCCATGTTAGCATTCCACATGGACAAAATCACCGGGTTGTAGTCGTTGATGTACTTGGACTCTTCGTTCCTCTTCAAATTGTAAGTGTTTTTAGGTGATTTCTTCATCACATTATGTCGCAGCGAAGACATCAAACTGTTTACTCTTCCTTTAGAAATCACCGGTCGTGGAAAGCCGAAACGACATTTGGTGTAGAACTTGTCTTTGTTTCGGAATTTACGACGGCAGTACTTTCCACATCGATGGCTTTGGAAACGCAGAACTTTTTCTCTTAGGCTTTTCTTCTCCTTTGCGTTTGGAACAGCACACGTAGAATACTGTTGGATGAAACTCATCACTGAGTCTTCTGGATCCGTTCCAAATTTAGGTGCATCCTTGATCCACAGCAACATATGTATATGAGGAGCACCTCTTGCTTGGTACTCCTTTCTCCAGAAGAAATCCAACACCTCTCCAAGAGGTGGATTCTTCTTATTCATGATGAAAGACATCATAGCTTCAAATCTATGATTGAAGTACCTACATACATTGACTGGATCCAAAGAGCACAGTTCTCCGGGTGTCTTGAATTCGATGTTTTCTACGTTAGCATTTGCCTCTCGTAGAAATTGAAGTAAGTCTTCCCAGCCATACTCGGCACAACTCAGAGTGAGGAACCATGTGGGAGTACCTAAGTTCCTCAGCATACATTTTAAATCACCATGACGATGGTACCAGTACTCATTAGTACCACGCTGACACGCCATGAGATTAATCAGGTGAGAATCCAAAATACTATCTTGGACATTCACTTTATCCATAAAATCACTTGCCGAGATGTTTTGCATGTGTATACCACTTTTCAAGATGTGGTTCACTGCATATGACAGTCCAGACAGATCGCTTTCAAACAGGAGATGAAACAAATAAGGAATGCATTGTCGAAACCTAGCATCTCCTGCATACAATCGCAAAGTCCGGTATTCAGAAGCAGGAATTTGATGAGGTCGCTCATCATATCTTCCTCCCTGACCTGTTGGAAAAAGCTGTGGGAAACACCGAGCTTCCAAACTTTCCTCCCAAACACTAATGGGACTCCCTTTGGCTTGTTTCATTTGAAACAACTCAATAGCATTCCCCATGACTTCCTTTGAATGCAAAGGATGAACACTATAATGTTCATATATTTCCTCACTAGTAGAGGGTTCTACTTTCTCAATTTGACCAGCACACAAATCGCTATCCTCTTCCTCACTTACTTCCTCTTCTGCAACATATACATTCTTATAGTATTTATTATTTTTTTTCAAATACAATGTTGCCTTTTTAACTTTCCTAACATCTACTAAATCTTGCCATATTTTCTTATTCTTTGTCGGAACCCCATTAACTAAGATAACCAGAGGTTCCTCTTCCACTTTTTCTACTCCAATTGTGTTAATGTTTTTCTTGAAATCTAGAGGCAAATAAACAACTCTTCCCTTTAATCCTCTCTGTAAATCTGATGGAGGCAATTTCCCTGTCTTTGGCTCCATTCTTACAATAGCCTGAAAGGGATGGATACTTTGAATCAAAATAGATTCATAAGTATTTAAGTCCTTCAATTCAGAAGGAATCTCAACCAATTCCAGATTATTATGAACTGCTCTAGCAGGCATCTGGTTTTGTTTTAATTTGTTACAACAATAAGTACACACACGTTGATCCAATCCCAAATCAAAACAATTTTCTACCATCAAGTATGTTGCAAAATCCTTCCATTCACTAATATTTTCCCTTTCACTTTTTGCATATAAATCCACTAACTTAGTCTGATTCTTATAATAAGTGCGTCTACAACACACACAAGTGAAATTAGGCCTCTCACTTGATTTCATGTCAAACGTCGCAATTTCCCTCTGGAAATTATCTGTACTGGAAACATGTACACTATCTTCTAAATGACCCTCTACTTCTTGCTCAATTTCAACATTCTCCTCTTTACTTCCAAAGTAACAAAACTCAATTTCTTCACATATATTCTTCACATCTATTTCAGAACCATGCAAAAGAGCAGCGCATAATTGTTTCAGCATAATTGCTGGACTCTTAGCATAATACAACAGTCTAACTAACTTCCTCACTTTGTTATGATGCACTGCTAGCATCCTGAAATGATGAAAAACACTCTGGCATACTCTCCTGGAAAGACAAGCCAGTGAATGACCATGCAAACCTGTCACTTCTCTCACTCTGCAAGGATCTAATTCTTGCAACAACCTTATTTTCTGCTTCAAACTTTTCTTGTTAAATGTCCGTACAAAATCACAAAGCAAATTGATGGAATCCTGTCGCACACTGCAAATACTACTACACTTCCAGGTGTACACAGGACCCTTAGCACGTCTTCCTAAAACCTCATTACCTAACAACTCTTCTGCCTCTGTTGTCACAAGTTTTTCTTTTTCAACTGGACAACCATCTTTCACTTCATAAGCACGACCACTGATGTCAACTGCATGCACCAAATCATTATCCTGGAAATAACTCTCTTCATTAAAAAATGCCTCACAGCTTGAACTATGTATCCATTCTCCAGAAAAAACTTCACAAAAATTACTACGATTAACTATTCTCTTCCATCTACTATTTCTTTTGAAATCAAAAATTGCCTTGTTTAGCTTCCTAATTCTATTGATTATCAAAATAAATAACTTACGTTTAATTTCAAAAGCCTGATCAATAACTTTCTCAACTTTTTTTTTTCTCCTATAAAAAACTAATTTCTGTTGACCTTTCTTAATATTTTTTAACAAATTGCCAATTATCCTGTTACGGAACATTCGTTTACGAATCTCCCTAAACTGTTGTTTCCTTCTACTATCATGCACAGATTTATCTCTTGCTCTAGCAGTAACATTTTCATTTGTCCTTTTCTTTCCATTTGATTTACTTCTCATGTTATGGATTGAAACATTTTCTGTACTAATATTTTTTTTATTAGAAATATTTCTTATGAAATATTTAGAGCTCTTACCCGGTGCTTTCTTCATGGCTTGAGAAATCTTTTTGTTAGAGGACTGCTGCGTTTTTTTTTTCTCCTGCTGTCTTTGACGTTTTGCAGCCTTTATCTCTCTTATTTTTGTAGGCATATTGAAATCTTGAAATGATCTGCAGTTGAATCTGAGGAAAAATATAATAAAAAATGTTATTAAACATTATTATCAAACAGTAAATCAGTAATAGTGATCAAAAACATAACACACTACTTGACATTTTAATTTGAAGATTTTTTAGTCATTGCCATTTTTACAATACAGAAATACCAGAAAAGAAATGACATTTATATTTATGTTACCTATGCTATTTTATATGTGAATCTGATCTAATTTTATGAGCATATTTTAATATTTTATTGAAGACACTACACATAACCTGTTTTTGAAGGTGTCTTTATTTTTAAATTAAACGGTTTACCTTTTTACTTTTTATTGATTATAAATTTTAAAAATAAATGTTTATAATTCCAAAGGCTCAAGCAGGTCAGCTTCCCATCCTATATCATATAATTCGGACAAATCTGCATCCTCATCACGCTCTTCTTCATCCTCAGGATTTAAATCATCCAATGGATCAACATCCACTGATGTTTCAATTACAAGTTCAATGATGAGGTCAAAATCAACTGATTGCAGATTGTCGCTCATGTTGAGGTTGTCTTTATCTTTAAAGAAAGATAACAACAATGAGATGTTGCAGAGTAAGAGACAAATCTCACAGATTATAATAGTAAAATTATTTAACAAGAGTAACATTTTGCAGCTATTATTTAGCCATGTCCAGCGATGCTGAGCAGGTGAAGCCTATGTCTAATTTTTCACTGAACAGGACTCATCTGTTCTTAACCTTGGATAAGCCTCAACGACTCTGTGTCCCCTGCACATACTCAAATGTTAAAGTGCAGATTTATATTAAATGGCACATCCCCAGGCATGCACCAGTTAATGTGCACCACTGCTTTACCACCCATGGTGTGCCGCATTTACAATCAGATAGGAGAAAGCTGCTTCAAAACCCTGCGCCTGCTTGAAGCTGGCATAGGTCTTGACGCAGCATTGTATAGATGGGGCACCCCTGAGCCTTGCTGGAGCTGCATCGCACTTACGATACAACTCCAGCAATGCGCCACCTTTACGGCACAGATGCGTCACGCATCTGTGCCGTTTTTGCCCCATGCTGCGCCGCATTGTAAATGCAGCACAACATGGGTGGCGGAACAGTGGCGCAGGATGACTGTCACATCCCTGGTGATGCGCCACTCATCATAAATCTATCCCTAAGCTTCTTATCTTGTTACAGATGAACTGCAATATGTATCATCAAAATATTTTACATATTATAAATAGCAAATTTTAAGGAATAAATAGCGATTCTTTACTATTCCTAATTTGCAATGAGCAAATTGCTAATTGCAAATTACCCATTCATTTCCATAGGCTAGGAGGCTCATAGGAATTAATGTTGCAAGTTGTGATTAGCAATTAGCTCATCACAAAATAGGATTTTTTTCAAGCGTGCAGGGGTATCTCAAGAACACCCTGCTGCACCCCTGAAAAAGAAATTTGGGAGCACATGGCACACCTACATGCCCTAATGGCATGTATGGGCGTCATATGGGACCTTTTTTTTTTTTTAAAAAAAAATGCTTTTTGAAAAGAATTCGCAAATTACCACAAACTAGAAGTTGGTGGTAGTTTCCAAATCCTTAATATCATTTTTTACATATTTTTTTTTGATACATTGCATTTAAGGAATCACAAATTTTGAATTATTGACATTTTAAGTAATTTCCACATGTGCAGTGTTTTCAAAATATAATTTGAAAATCGTTTTTGAGGAAAAGTAATGGTTTGCAAATTTATGACAAGGACATAATGGTGTATGCTTCTCTATAAGGCATTTCAGTATCTCTAATGTCATTTTTCCCATATTACATTATAAGACCTTTCCCCATGAAGCACATTCCTTTTAAATATGCTCCCACCTGTGCATTGCAAATTTAGATTTTGACTGTTTCAGACACATAGCCATGTTGAAAGTGACCCAAAAAAATTGCAAACGTTTTAAAAAAAAACATTCATGTGTCTTAATGACATTTTAAGTCATTTCCCCATGGACAATGTTTTCTAAGTGGCACAAAAGAGGTATACACCTATCATAAATCTGTCCCTAGCATTATAAATGATTAAATCAGGATGACAATAAGATGTGGCCTATCCAGAGGTTTGTTTAAGGTGAGGCCTACTCAGGATTGCAGATTAAAGTTACGCTTGATGAAGAATACAGAGGAGATAATTTATTGTAAAGGCCTACCAATGAAGTAAGTGATTTCTACTTCATTGCACCAGTCATCATAAATGTATCCATAAGCTTCTTATCTTGTTAGACATCAACCGCCATATGTATCATATAACTATTTTGCATTTCCAAAAAAGCGAATTTTAAGGAATAAATAGCGATTCTTTACCATTCCAAATTTGTTTGAGAAAATTGCTAATTGCAAATTACCCATTCATTTCCATGGGCTAGGAGGCTCATATAAATGAAGGTGCAATTTGCGATTAACAATTTGCTCATCACAAATTAGGAATTTATTCCAAAGGTGCAGGGGTGTCTCAAGAACACCCTGCTGCAACCCTGAAAAAGAAATTTGGGGGCATATGGCGAACATAAATTTTAACAACATTCCTTTACCTCAAAAACGATTTTCAAATCATAACTTCAAAACACTACACATGGGAAAATTACTTAAATTGTCCTTAAGACACATAAAAGCGTTTTTTGATTGGCTTTCCTGCATGGTAGGGTCACTTTTAACATGGCTATGTAACATAAACATTCAAAATCAAAATTTTCCATGTACAGGTGGGAGCATATTTACAAGCAATTTGCGCCACAAAGAAAGGTCTGACATTAAAATGGGAAAAATAACATCAGGGACAGTCAATTGCCTTATAAAGAACCATACACCATTATGTCCTTCTCATGAATTTAAAAACAATTCCTTTTTCCCAAAAACGATTTTCAAATCATAATTTCAAAAAACTGCACATGAGAAAATGACTTAAAATGTCATTGAAACACATGAAAGCGTTTTTTGATTGGCTTTCCTGCATGGTTGGTTCACTTTTATCATGGCTATGTAACACAAACATTGATAATTAAAATTTTCATGCACATGTAAGAGCATATTTACAAGCAATTTGCGCCACAGAGAAAGGTCTTACACTAAAATGAGAAAAATAACATCAGGAACAGTCAATTGCCTTATAAAGAACCATACACCATTATGTCCTTGTCATGATTTTATAAACAATTCCTTTTCCCCAAAAACGATTTTAAAATCATAATTTCTAAACACTGCACATGGGAAAATGACTTAAAATGTCATTAAAACACATGAAAGCGTTTTTTGATTGCCTTCCCAGCATGGTTTGGTCACTTTTAACATGGCTATTTAACACAAACATTCAAAATCTAAATTTTCCATGCACATGTGAGAGCATATTTACAAGCAATTTGCGCCACAGAGAAAGGTCTTACACTAAAATGAGAAAAATAACATCAAGGACAGTCAATTGCCTTATAAAGAACCATACACCATTATATCCTTGTCATGAATTTAAAAACAATTCCTTTTCCACAAAAACGATTTTCAAATCATAATTTCTAAACACTGCACATCAGAAAATGACTTAAAATGTCATTAAAACACATGAAATCATTTTTTGATTGGCTTTCCAGCATGGTTGCGTCACTTTTAACATGGCTATGTAACACAAACATTCAAAATCAAAATTTTCCATGCACATGTGAGAGCATATTTACAAGCAATTTGCGCCACATAAATCATAATTTTCTCCTTAAAGCACACTATTCTCTATCTAAAGTAAAGAAATATTTTCTCACCTTAGCAAATACTTTGAGTTTGAAAACAGTCTAAGAAACACACCAATTTGTCTTCAGCAGAGCAAAAGGTATGCACTCCAGAGTCTGCAGCTATCAAAAGCACAGAAATGGTGTAATTCTTCACACATATTTCTCATGTCACCCAATCAAAACTCTTCCCTCACTTTTTTTCAAATGAAAACCCTTCCCCCTCTGCCCTTTCTGCCTATTTTCCATAGCAACCACCTCTTGGAGAAACTCTGGTGTTTGCAAATTCACACAACAATGTTGCAATTGAACTCTGAACTCTCAGTGCACCTGCATATCCAGTGCTTTCTTTCATTTAATGATTTTTTATTGACCACTCAAAATACATCTTTCAAACAACACATCTGTACACCCTAACTTTCTGTTTTCATCAATCAAAATCCACCAATCACTGTTACTACTTCATGAACACAGAAACTCCACAGTTTTTTTCATTTCAAACTCACATTTTTTCAACTGCCATTTCATTGCCACACTTCATCTGACTGCAGGAGAACCTTCTCTCACCATGTTTTCTGTCTGGATTGTTGGTCATAGTTATATTCACTGGGCTCAAAGGTACGTTGAAAGCAGGAATTTACCTAACCTCAATTTACAAGATGTGGAAATTAAGTGGTTTGGCCACAGAGGATTAAAATGTCACCAATTGATACCATTGGTGAAAACCTTTATGCATTTGCCAAAACCTGACCTGTTAATTGTGCACTGTGGAGGTAATGACTTGGGCACTTTGACTGGTGTAGGTCTGGAAATGCTTTTAAAGGACACCTTTGAGCAATTAATGGCACTTTTTCCTCAGACTGCCTTGGTATATTCAAATATATGCCAAAGACAGAAATGGAGGTGGTCAAACCAATTTTGTCCACAAATTGAGAAGTCGAGGAAGCATGTAAACAAATCTGTTTCAGCTTACATGAGAGACCATGGAATGGGCTCCCTGTACAACAATAACTTGCGTTACTACATGCAAGATATCTACAGAGGAGATGGAGTTCACTTCTCAGATGAGGGCAACAGAGTTTTCACTCTGAATTTAAAAATGTGCATTGGTACCTACTTATAAGTACCAAAATGTACCATAAACCCAAAAGCTCTTCTCAGAGCTACCCTACATCTAATCACTCACAATTATTATTTTACTCTAACTTTTTTCACTAATTTTCAACAAAGTACACTCCCTGGGGCGCTACCCGGTACGCGTACCGGGAGCTAACCTCGCGAAATTTTTAAAAAAAATGTTTTTTTTTCGCACATATAAACCTCCTCAGCCACCCTCAGAAAACCTAGGGGGTCAAGATAAGTCTACCGTGCCCCCTTCTACCCATTCTGAACATTATTTGCCCTCCATCTTGTATCTTAATTCGACCGAAACACAAAATGGTGGACTCCCGGAACGCTTAAGGTACGCGAACCGGGGCGCTCAACGGTTCGCGTACCGGGTCGCTCCCTGGGAAAAAAAGGTGGGAAAGTAGTTCACAGAAAAGCCACTGGAGACAATTTCACCAAATATAGATTAGCTCATACTACATACCAATCCCTACCATTTTCACAAATTTGATTGGAATTCCATTTAGCCATTTAGCCTGTAGACCTCTCTAAATACCGTGAGGTAAATTACTTCACAAAACACATCTGAAATGTTGGAATTGACAACCAATTAAAATGTTACTTTCATTTTCTACTTTTTTTACCTCACATTTGATTGGTTATGTACCCGAATATATATAAAGGAAGAGAAGGAAACACAGCCATTTTGACTACTACTTCCTGGTGTACATTTCAATAGGATTTTCATTAATAACTTCAACTTCTTTTTAAAGGTAAGTTGTTATTTTTAAAACTGAAGTATATTGTGCACTTTAAGTTAATATGGCAAACTTTTTCTGTTAGTTATATACTATCCCTCTGTAGTACTTATAAATTTAGATACACTTTTTTATATTCCTACTTCCACTCTGATACTATACACTGCCCAAAGATAAATTCTCTGTTAAAAACTGCCTATCTAAAATTAATCCCAACAGTGCCCTACCTCTACTAATATATATTTTTTTTATGCAAATTTCAGGAAAAATGGAAAGTGAACAAAACATTTCATTTGAAATTGTCCTTCCAGAGTCCAACACAGAAATCATTGATCCAAATGAGATTGAATTTATGGATGAAACTTGGGACCAAGAACTACTGCAATGTGTACAAGCAGTAGATAACCTCCTTGCAAATGAGGACATTTTACAACCTCAGAGACTACAATCTATATTCCATGATTATTATGAAATTTCTGACAATGAAATGTTAGAAAGTTTAATAAATTATGAAACACAATAAAAAAAGCTTAAAAAAAAAAAAAAAAAAAAATAATCAACAAAACCAACAATCAATTAACATACAGCATTTGAAAAGTCTATCATTCATTTTTCATTGTGATACGCTCCCCAGAACGCTTCCCGGTTCGCGTACCGGGCGCTAACCACGAAAAAAAACAAAAAAAAATTTTTTTTTTTTGCTTAGCGGGGCCCCTTTAAAGCCTCCACATCAAACCTAGGGGGTCAGGGAGGATCTACTATGCCCCCTTATGGTCATTTCCCCCTTTGTTTTGTCCTCCTCTTGTCACTCGATCCTACCGAGAGACAAGATGGCGGCCGCTCCGGACTGTTTAGAATGTTGACAGACACCGGAGAGCCAATCAACTTCGCTACGCGAAGTTCCGTTACGCGTCAAGTACGCGTACCGGGGCGCTGCCTGGTCCGCGCTTACAGATATATATCTTTTTTTGAACGTTATTTTCTCAAAATCCACTGCAGCACATATATTGAGACCTACAAAAGGCACATCGGGCTACCAGTCCCTACAATTTTGCCAAGTTTCGTGCAAATCCATTCAGCCGTTCGGGCTAAAAGTGAGGCTAACCGCCCTATGGAAAACTCAATGTTAAAAACACGTTTTGGGACCCCCCTTTTTTCTCGGCCCCCCCTGGACCAACTCCCCCCAAATTTCCAGTGGCTGCTCAGAAACAAAATGTTCCATTTTGCTGAAAATTTCAGCCAATTCCGTCCACAAACGCCAAAGTTATTAGACATAGAATTTTCAAAAAACCCATAGAGAAAAAATCCTAACTATATATACCTACTGGCGACCGCCAGTAGGTAATATATATATATATATATATATATATATATATATATATATATATATATATATATATATATATATATTACCTACTGGCGGTCGCCAGTAGGTATATATAGTTAGGATTGATTTCCATAGGGAAATCGCAACATTCTATTGGGAATAACTTTGGCGCCAGTTGAGGAATCTGCCTGAATATTTCAGCAACTTTGCCTCGCGGCGCTCCGGTCCTTCCCTGAAAGTTTGGGGGGGATTCGTCAAGCAGGGGCTGAGATAAAAGGGGGGTCCCAAAATGTGTTTTCCCCATGTTAATTTCCATAGGGCAGTCTGTCGCACTTTTAGCTCGAACGGCTGAATGGATTTTCACCAAACTTGGCAAAATTGTAGGGACTGGTAGCCCGATGTGCCTTTGCTATGTCTCAAGATATGTGCTCCAGAGGATTTTGAGTAATTAGGTTAAAAAAAATTATATATCTATGGCCGCGCCCCGGTACACGCACCGGGGAGCGCTCCGGGCGCGCCACGCGACTTGCGCACGGGAAGCTGATTGGTTCTCGGGTGTCTGTAAACATTCGAAACAGTCCGCAGCGGCCGCCATCTTGTGTCTCGTTAGGATTGAGACACAAGAGGTGGCAAAAATTGAAGGGGGAAATGACCAAAAGGGGGCAGGGTAGACCCCCCTGACCCCCTAGGTTTGATGTGGGGGCCATTAAAGGGTCCCGCGGGGCAAACAAAAAATTATTATTTTTTTCGTTTTTCGCGGGGGAGCGCCCGGTATGCGCACCGGGGAGCGTACCGGGGAGCATACCATGGGAAAAAATAGTGAAAACAATTATTTAATCATAATAATAAATAATAAAATAATCATTTTGAGTGATTACAGGTAGGGTAGCTCTGAAAAGAGCTTTTGGTTATGTGGCTGTTTTAGGTACCTACAAGTACGTCCCACACACACCCACACGCACACAACCCCACACCTCCACACCCACACACTCCCCACACACACCTCACACACACACACACCTCCACCCACACCCAAACACCCCACACCCCCACACCGACACCTTACACATCCACACCCACACCCACACATCCCACACACACACACTCACACACACACCTCACCCCCCAACACACACACACGCACACACAGATACCTCACAGACACACCTCACACATCCCACACACACACATCCCCCCACACACACACACACGCATACATCACAGACACACCCACACATCCCACACATACACACACATCCTACACACATACCCCCACACCCACACACACCCCACACACACCTCACACACCCACACCCCCACCTACACCCAAACACCCCACACACCCACACCCACACACACACCTTACACACCCACATCCCAACCCACACCCACATACCCCACACACCTACATACACCTATACACCTCATCCCCCCTCAGACACACACACACACACCTCACAGACACACCCCACACATCCCCCACACACACCTCACCCCTTCCCCACATACACACACCTCTGACACACACCTCACACACACACACACACATACACACACACACCACACACACCTCACACACACACCCACACACCCACACACACTCCTCTCACACACACCCACCCCCCCCACACACACACCCACACACACACCCCACACACACACACACACATCCTACACACACACACCCCACACACATACCCCCACACACACCCCCCACACCCACCCACCCACACACACACACCACACACAGACGCACACTCATTATTTTTTTATTTTTTTGAGGGGGTGCCCCACACACATACCCCGACACCCACACACCCCACACCCACCCCCTCCATACACACCCCCACCATACCTCATACACCCACACCTCCACCCACACCCAAACACCCCACACACCCACACACACACCATACACCCCCACACCCCCACCTACACCCACACACCCCACACACACCTCACTCCCCCCCACACACACACACACCTCACAGACACACCCCACACATCCCCCACACACACCTCACCCCCCCACACACACACCTCTGACACACACCCCACACTCACACACACACACACACACCCCACACACACACCTCACACCCACACACACCCACACCCACACACACATTCCTCACCCCCACACACACCCACACACACCCCCCCCACACACACACCCACACACACACCCCACACACACACCCACACATCCTACACACACACACCCCACACATATACCCCCCCACACACACACCCCACACCCACCCCCCCACAAACACACACCACTCACACACACACTCATTTTTTTTTCTTTTTTTGAGGGGGTGCGCGCCCCGGTACACGTATCGGTACACGTACCAGTATGCGTACCCTGGAGAAAAAAAGAAAGACAGAGTTTTTAAAAAAATGTAGCATGTTTATATAAATTGGAGGTAGTTCTGAAAAGAACTGTTTTTTTATTCTTATTGTTGTTTTATATTTTTTTATTGTTTTTTGTACCCCGCGACTTTTAAAAAAAAAAATATATTATTTTTTTTGCCTTGGGGCTCCTTGTGGGACCCCCTGAGCAGGCCTAGGGGGTTAGGGTGTTTCTACTCTGGCCCCTTTGTGAGTTTCACACCTTTGTTTCACTGCTTTCTTGTGCCTTGGTTCGAACAAGGCACAAGATGGCTGCCAGGGACACCCAGTATGCAAGGGGAATTAGTTCCCCCTCTTCAAACATGCACGGGGGCTGCGTTGCAGAGAGGTGTAAAAAAGGGTGTGGCCTCATTACACCTCTATGCAATGCAGCCATCTGGCGCATACTGGAGGCTCCTGGTGGGCTAGTTGGCCCCCAGGGACCCCCATTATGCAAGGGGAATTAGTTCCCCCTCTGCAAACGCGCCAGGCGGCTGCGTTGCAGAGAGGTGTAACAAGGGGCATAGCCTCATTACACCTCTGCAATGCAGCCCCCTGGCCCATACTGGAGGTTCCAGGTGGGCTAGTTGGCCCCCAGGGGCCCCCAGTATGCAGGGGGAATGAGTTCCCCCTCTTCAAACATGCACGGGGGCTGCATTGCAGAGAGGTATAAAAAGGGCCGTGGCTTAATTACACCTCTCTGCAATGCAGTCCCCTGGTGCATACTGGAGATTCCTGGTGGGCTTTCAGGTCTTATATAGTTAGGAATTAGCATTAAAAAAACTTTGAAATTCACTGAAAAAACATAGGTTTCAGACCTTATATAGTTAGGAATTAGCATTTAAAAAACCTTTGAAATTCACTGAAAAAACCATAGGTTTCAGTCCTTTTATAGTTAGGAATTAGCATTTAAAAAAACCTTGCAAATTCACTGAAAAAAACATAGGTTTCAGGCCTTATATAGTTAGGAATTAGCATTTAAAAAAACCTTGCAAATTCACTGAAAAAACCATAGGTTTCAGGCCTTATATAGTTAGGAATTAGCATTTAAAAAACCTTGCAAATTCAATGAAAAAACCATAGGTTTCAGGCCTTATATAGTTAGGAATTAGCATTTAAAAAACCTTGCAAATTCACTGAAAAAAACATAGGTTTCAGGCCTTATATAGTTAGGAATTAGGCACAAGAAAGCAGAAAAACAAACATGTGGAACACAAAAAGGGGGCAGGGTAGGAACACCCTGACCCCCTAGGGCTGCTCAGGTGGTCCCACTAGGATATTAATATATTTAAACGTTATCCGCTAGTAGAATTAGCATTTAAAAAACCTTTGAAATTCACTGAAAAAACCATAGGTTTCAGGCCTTATATAGTTAGGAATTAGCATTTAAAAAACCTTTGAAATTCACTGAAAAAACCATAGGTTTCAGACCTTATATAGTTAGGAATTAGCATTTAAAAAAACTTTGAAATTCACTGAAAAAACCATAGGTTTCAGGCCTTATATAGTTAGGAATTAGCATTTAAAAAAACCTTTGAAATTCACTGAAAAAAACCATAGGTTTCAGGAGTTATATAGTTAGGAATTAGCTTTTACAAAACCTTTGAAATTCACTAAAAAAACTATAAGTTTTAGTGGTGTTATAGTTAGCTGGACATTTTACCCAAACAAAACCATTGAAATTGCTCCTATATAGTTAGTTGTATTAAGTATATATCGCGCACCCGCAATCCACTGCTGATGATGTCACATATTAGATCATTCATGACATGGTCAGTGACATCACTGATGACATCTCAAATGACATCCCGGACCACACTTCCCAGAATGCACAGTCTCATTTGAGCCTCCCATCGGTGGGTGTGTTATATATAAAATGGGGAAGTGGGTCGGCGGTTGCGCACACCGCTTCCGTTAAAGCCCCTGAAGAGAAGCATATGGAGCTTCGAAACGCGTCGGGCAGATCCCGTACGGAGCGGCGGCTACGAGTGCTTCCCCGTCCTCACCTATACATAAACCAAGCTGCTGTTCGCGTGCTACTCAAAGGTGGACACCTTCGAGCATTGATTTATACGCGGCCGTCCAGCCGCGGAGTATGCACCACCCCGGTACCCTGGGGGTCACGAAAGTGAAGCAGCAGTCGTACTTGGAATCGAGGACGGGCCCACTTGTGGAGTCCATACAGGACTTGATTGTGTGCTTCCCGGACCACACTTCCCAGAATGCACAGTCTCATTTGAGCCTGCCTTCGGTGGGTGTGTTATATATAAAATGGGGAAGTGGGTCGGCGGTTGCGCACACCGCTTCCGTTAAAGCCCCTGAAGAGAAGCATATGGAGCTTCGAAACGCGTCGGGCAGATCCCGTACGGAGCGGCGTCTACGAGTGGTTCCCCGTCCTCACCTATACATAAACCAAGCTGCTGTTCGCGTGCTACTCAAAGGTGGACACCTTCGAGCCTTGATTTATACGCGGCCGTCCAGCCGAGGAGTATGCACCACCCCAGTACCCTGGGGGTCACGAAAGTGAAGCAGCAGTCGTACTTGGAATCGAGGACGGGCCCACTTGTGGAGTCCATACAGGACTTGATTGTGTGCTTCCCGGACCACACTTCCCAGAATGCACAGTCTCATTTGAGCCTCCCATCGGTGGGTGTGTTATATATAAAATGAGGAAGTGGGTCGGCGGTTGCGCACACCGCTTCCGTTAAAGCACCTGAAGAGAAGCATATGGAGCTTCGAAACGCGTCGGGCAGATCCCGTACGGAGCGGCGTCTACGAGTGGTTCCCCGTCCTCACCTATACATAAACCAAGCTGCTGTTTGCGTGCTACTCAAAGGTGGACACCTTCGAGCATTGATTTATACGCGGCCGTCCAGCCGCGGAGTATGCACCACCCTGGTACCCTGGGGGTCACGAAAGTGAAGCAGCAGTCGTACTTGGAATCGAGGACGGGCCCACTTGTGGAGTCCATACAGGACTTGATTGTGTGCTTCCCGGACCACACTTCCCAGAATGCACAGTCTCATTTGAGCCTCCCATCGGTGGATGTGTTATATATAAAATGGGGAAGTGGGTCGGCGGTTGCGCACACCGCTTCCGTTAAAGCCCCTGAAGAGAAGCATATGGAGCTTCGAAACGCGTCGGGCAGATCCCGTACGGAGCGGCGTCTACGAGTGGTTTCCCCGTCCTCACCTATACATAAACCAAGATGCTGTTCGCGTGCTACTCAAAGGTGGACACCTTCGAGCATTGATTTATACGCGGCCGTCCAGCCGCGGAGTATGCACCACCCCGGTACCCTGGGGGTCACGAAAGTGAAGCAGCAGTCGTACTTGGAATCGAGGACGGACCCACTTGTGGAGTCCATACAGGACTTGATTCTGTGCTTCCCGGACCACACTTCCCAGAATGCACAGTCTCATTTGAGCCTCCCATCGGTGGGTGTGTTATATATAAAATGGGGAAGTGGGTCGGCGGTTGCGCACACCGCTTCCGTTAAAGCCCCTGAAGAGAAGCATATGGAGCTTCGAAACGCGTCGGGCAGATCCCGTACGGAGCAGCGTCTACGAGTGGTTCCCCGTCCTCACCTATACATAAACCAAGCTGCTGTTCGCGTGCTACTCAAAGGTGGACACCTTCGAGCATTGATTTATACGCGGCCGTCCAGCCGAGGAGTATGCACCACCCCGGTACCCTGGGGGTCACGAAAGTGAAGCAGCAGTCGTACTTGGAATCGAGGACGGGCCCACTTGTGGAGTCCATACAGGACTTGATTTTGTGCTTCCCAGACCACACTTCCCAGAATGCACAGTCTCATTTGAGCCTCCCATCGGTGGGTGTGTTATATATAAAATGAGGAAGTGGGTCGGCGGTTGCGCACACCGCTTCCGTTAAAGCACCTGAAGAGAAGCATATGGAGCTTCGAATCGCGTCGGGCAGATCCCGTACGGAGCGGCGTCTACGAGTGGTTCCCCGTCCTCACCTATACATAAACCAAGCTGCTGTTCGCGTGCTACTCAAAGGTGGACACCTTCGAGCATTGATTTATACGCGGCCGTCCAGCCGCGGAGTATGCACCACCCCGGTACCCTGGGGGTCACGATAGTGAAGCAGCAGTCATACTTGGAATCGAGGACGGGCCCACTTGTGGAGTCCATACAGGACTTGATTGTGTGCTTCCCGGACCACACTTCCCAGAATGCACAGTCTCATTTGAGCCTCCCATCGGTGGGTGTGTTATATATAAAATGGGGAAGTGGGTCGGCGGTTGCGCACACCGCTTCCGTTAAAGCCCCTGAAGAGAAGCATATGGAGCTTCGAACTGCGTCGGGCAGATCCCGTACGGAGCGGCGTCTACGAGTGGTTCCCCGTCCTCACCTATACATAAACCAAGCTGCTGTTCGCGTGCTACTCAAAGGTGCACACCTTCGAGCATTGATTTATACGCGGCCGTCCAGCCGCGGAGTATGCACCACCCCGGTACCCTGGGGGTCACGAAAGTGAAGCAGCAGTCGTACTTGGAATCGAGGACAGGCCCACTTAAGGAGTCCATACAGGACTTGATTGTGTGCTTCCCGGACCACACTTCCCAGAATGCACAGTCTCATTTGAGCCTCCCATCGGTGGGTGTGTTATATATAAAATGGGGAAGTGGGTCGGCGGTTGCGCACACCGCTTCCGTTAAAGCCCCTGAAGAGAAGCATATGGAGCTTCGAAACGCGTCGGGCAGATCCCGTACGGAGCGGCGTCTGCGAGTGGTTCCCCGTCCTCACCTATACATAAACCAAGCTGCTGTTCGCGTGCTACTCAAAGGTGGACACCTTCGAGCATTGATTTATTTACGGCCGTCCAGCCGCGGAGTGTGCACCACCCCGGTACCCTGGGGGTCACGAAAGTGAAGCAGCAGTCGTCCTTGGAATCGAGGACGGGCCCACTTGTGGAGTCCATACAGGACTTGATTGTGTGCTTCCCGGACCACACTTCCCAGAATGCACAATCTCATTTGAGCCTCCCATCGGTGGGTGTGATATATATAAAATGGGGAAGTGGGTCGGCGGTTGCGCACACCGCTTCCGTTAAAGCCCCTGAAGAGAAGCATATGGAGCTTCGAAACGCGTCGGGCAGATCCCGTACGGAGCGGCGTCTACGAGTGGTTCCCCGTCCTCACCTATACATAAACCAAGCTGCTGTTCGCGTGCTACTCAAAGGTGGACACCTTCGAGCATTGATTTATACGCGGCCGTCCAGCCGCGGAGTATGCACTACCCCGGTACCCTGGGGGTCACGAAAGTGAAGCAGCAGTCGTACTTGGAATCGAGGACGGGCCCACTTGTGGAGTCCATACAGGACTTGATTGTGTGCTTCCCGGACCACACTTCCCAGAATGCACAGTCTCATTTGAGCCTCCCATCGATGGGTGTGTTATATATAAAATGGGGAAGTGGGTCGGCGGTTGCGCACACCGCTTCCATTAAAGCCACTGAAGAGAAGCATAAGGAGCTTCGAAACAGGTCGGGCAGATCCCGTACGGAGCGGCGTCTACGAGTGGTTCCCCGTCCTCACCTATACATAAACCAAGCTGCTGTTCGCGTGCTACTCAAAGGTGGACACCTTCGAGCATTGATTTATACGCGGCCGTCCAGCCGCGGAGTATGCACCACCCCGGTACCCTGGGGGTCACGAAAGTGAAGCAGCAGTCGTACTTGGAATCGAGGACGGGCCCACTTGTGGAGTCCATACAGGACTTGACTGTGTGCTTCCCGGACCACACTTCCCAGAATGCACAGTCTCATTTGAGCCTCCCATCGGTGGGTGTGTTATATATAAAATGGGGAAGTGGGTCGGCGGTTGCGCACACCGCTTCCGTTAAAGCCCCTGAAGAGAAGCATATGGAGCTTCGAAATGCAGCGGGCAGATCCCGTACGGAGCGGCGTCTACGAGTGGTTGCCCGTCCTCACCTATACATAAACCAAGCTGCTGTTCGCGTGCTACTCAAAGGTGGACACCTTCGAGCATTGATTTATACGCGGCCGTCCAGCCGCGGAGTATGCACCACCCCGGTACCCTGGGGGTCACGAAAGTGAAGCAGCAGTCGTACTTGGAATCGAGGACGGGCCCACTTGTGGAGTCCATACAGGACTTGATTGTGTGCTTCCCGGACCACACTTCCCAGAATGCACAGTCTCATTTGAGCCTCCCATCGGTGGGTGTGTTATATATAAAATGGGGAAGTGGGTCGGCGGTTGCGCACACCGCTTCCGTTAAAGCCCCTGAAGAGAAGCATATGGAGCTTCGAAACGCGTCGGGCAGATCCCGTACGGAGCGGCGTCTACGAGTGGTTCCCAATCCTCACCTATACATAAACCAAGCTGCTGTTCGTGTGCTACTCAAAGGTGGACACCTTCGAGCATTGATTGATACGCACTCGTCCAGCCGCGGAGTATGCACCACCCCGGTACCCTGGGGGTCACGAAAGTGAAGCAGCAGTCGTACTTGGAATCGAAGACGGGCCCACTTGTGGAGTCCATACAGGACTTGATTGTGTGCTTCCCGGACCACACTTTCCAGAATGCACAGTCTCATTTGAGCCTCCCATCGGTGGGTGTGTTATATATAAAATGGGGAAGTGGGTCGGCGGTTGCGCACACCGCTTCCGTTAAAGCCCCTGAAGAGAAGCATAAGGAGCTTTGAAACGTGTCGGGCTGATCCCGTCCGGAGCGGCGTCTACGAGTGGTTCCCCGTCCTCACCTATACATAAACCAAGCTGCTGTTCGCGTGCTACTCAAAGGTGGACACCTTCGAGCATTGATTTATACGTGGCCATCCAGCCGCGGAGTATGCACCACCCCGGTACCCTGGGGGTCACGAAAGTGAAGCAGCAGTCATACTTGGAATCGAGGACGGGCCCACTTGTGGAGTCCATACAGGACTTGATTGTGTGCTTCCCGGACCACACTTCCCAGAATGCACAGTCTCATTTGAGCCTCCCATCGGTGGGTGTGTTATATATAAAATGGGGAAGTGGGTCGGCGGTTGCGCACACCGCTTCCGTTTAAGCCCCTGAAGAGAAGCATATGGAGCTTCGAAACGCATCGGGCAGATCCCGTACGGAGCGGCGTCTACGAGTGGTTCCCCGTCCTCACCTATACATAAACCAAGCTGCTGTTCGTGTGCTACTCAAAGGTGGACACCTTCGAGCATTGATTTATACGCGGCCGTCCAGCCGCGGAGTATGCACCACCCCGGTACCCTGGGGGTCACGAAAGTGAAGCAGCAGTCGTACTTGGAATCGAGGACGGGCCCACTTGTGGAGTCCATACAGGACTTGATTGTGTGCTTCCCGGACCACACTTCCCAGAATGCACAGTCTCATTTGAGCCTTCCATCGGTGGGTGTGTTATATATAAAATGGGGAAGTGGGTCAGCGGTTGCGCACACCGCTTCCGTTAAAGCCCCTGAAGAGAAGCATATGGAGCTTCGAAACGCGTCGGGCAGATCCCGTACGGAGCGGCGTCTACGAGGGGTTCCCCGTCCTCACCTATACATAAACCAAGCTGCTGTTCGCGTGCTACTCAAAGGTGGACACCTTCGAGCATTGATTTATACGCGGCTGTCCAGCCGCGGAGTGTGCACCACCCCGGTACCCTGGGGGTCACGAAAGTGAAGCAGCAGTCGTCCTTGGAATCGAGGACGGGCCCACTTGTGGAGTACATACAGGACTTGATTGTGTGCTTCCCGGACCACACTTCCCAGAATGCACAGTCTCATTTGAGCCTCCCATCGGTGGGTGTGTTATATATAAAATGGGGAAGTGGGTCGGCGGTTGCGCACACCGCTTCCGTTAAAGC
This sequence comes from Lissotriton helveticus, assembly GCF_964261635.1. Classification (NCBI taxonomy): domain Eukaryota; kingdom Metazoa; phylum Chordata; class Amphibia; order Caudata; family Salamandridae; genus Lissotriton; species Lissotriton helveticus. Next base: position 2,060,996,664 of record NC_136059.1, on the reverse strand, counting down.
CCCTGAAGAGAAGCATATGGAGCTTCGAAACGCGTCGGGCAGATCCCGTACGGAGTGGCGTCTACGAGTGGTTCCCCGTCCTCACCTATACATAAACCAAGCTGCTGTTTGCGTGCTACTCAAAGGTGGACACCTTCGAGCATTGAGTTATACGCGGCCGTCCAGCCGCGGAGTATGCACCACCCTGGTACCCTGGGGGTCACGAAAGTGAAGCAGCAGTCGTACTTGGAATCGAGGACGGGCCCACTTGTGGAGTCCATACAGGACTTGATTGTGTGCTTCCCGGACCACACTTCCCAGAATGCACAGTCTCATTTGAGCCTCCCATCGGTGGGTGTGTTATATATAAAATGGGGAAGTGGGTCGGCGGTTGCGCACACCGCTTCCGTTAAAGCCCCTGTAGAGAAGCATATGGAGCTTCGAAACGCGTCGGGCAGATCCCGTACGGAGCGGCGTCTACGAGTGGTTCCCCGTCCTCACCTATACATAAACCAAGCTGCTGTTCGCGTGCTACTCAAAGGTGGACACCTTCGAGCATTGATTTATACGCGGCCGTCCAGCCGAGGAGTATGCACCACCTCGGTACCCTGGGGGTCACGAAAGTGAAGCAGCAGTCGTACTTGGAATCGAGGACGGGCCCACTTGTGGAGTCCATACAGGACTTGATTTTGTGCTTCCCAGACCACACTTCCCAGAATGCACAGTCTCATTTGAGCCTCCCATCGGTGGGTGTGTTATATATAAAATGAGGAAGTGGGTCGGCGGTTGCGCACACCGCTTCCGTTAAAGCACCTGAAGAGAAGCATATGGAGCTTCGAATCGCGTCGGGCAGATCCCGTACGGAGAGGCGTCTACGAGTGGTTCCCCGTCCTCACCTATACATAAACCAAGCTGCTGTTCGCGTGCTACTCAAAGGTGGACACCTTCGAGCATTGATTTATACGCGGCCGTCCAGCCGCGGAGCATGCACCACCCCGGTACCCTGGGGGTCACGATAGTGAAGCAGCAGTCATACTTGGAATCGAGGACGGGCCCACTTGTGGAGTCCATACAGGACTTGATTGTGTGCTTCCCGGACCACACTTCCCAGAATGCACAGTCTCATTTGAGCCTCCCATCGGTGGGTGTGTTATATATAAAATGGGGAAGTGGGTCGGCGGTTGCGCACACCGCTTCCGTTAAAGCCCCTGAAGAGAAGCATATGGAGCTTCGAACTGCGTCGGGCAGATCCCGTACGGAGCGGCGTCTACGAGTGGTTCCCCGTCCTCACCTATACATAAACCAAGCTGCTGTTCGCGTGCTACTCAAAGGTGGACACCTTCGAGCATTGATTTATACGCGGCCGTCCAGCCGCGGAGTATGCACCACCCCGGTACCCTGGGGGTCACGAAAGTGAAGCAGCAGTCGTACTTGGAATCGAGGACGGGCCCACTTGTGGAGTCCATACAGGACTTGATTGTGTGCTTCCCGGACCACACTTCCCAGAATGCACAGTCTCATTTGAGCCTCCCATCGGTGGGTGTGTTATATATAAAATGGGGAAGTGGGTCGGCGGTTGCGCACACCGCTTCCGTTAAAGCCCCTGAAGAGAAGCATATGGAGCTTCGAAACGCGTCGGGCAGATCCCTTACGGAGCGGCGTCTACGAGTGGTTCCCCGTCCTCACCTATACATAAACCAAGCTGCTGTTCGCGTGCTACTCAAAGGTGGACACCTTCGAGCATTGATTTATTTACGGCCGTCCAGCCGCGGAGTGTGCACCACCCCGGTACCCTGGGGGTCACGAAAGTGAAGCAGCAGTCATCCTTGGAATCGAGGACGGGCCCACTTGTGGAGTCCATACAGGACTTGATTGTGTGCTTCCCGGACCACACTTCCCAGAATGCACAGTCTCATTTGAGCCTCCCATCGGTGGGTGTGATATATATAAAATGGGGAAGTGGGTCGGCGGTTGCGCACACCGCTTCCGTTAAAGCCCCTGAAGAGAAGCATATGGAGCTTCGAAACGCGTCGGGCAGATCCCGTACGGAGCGGCGTCTACGAGTGGTTCCCCGTCCTCACCTATACATAAACCAAGCTGCTGTTCGCGTGCTACTCAAAGGTGGACACCTTCGAGCATTGATTTATACGCGGCCGTCCAGCCGCGGAGTATGCACCACCCCGGTACCCTGGGGGTCACGAAAGTGAAGCAGCAGTCGTACTTGGAATCGAGGACGGGCCCACTTGTGGAGTCCATACAGGACTTGATTGTGTGCTTCCCGGACCACACTTCCCAGAATGCACAGTCTCATTTGAGCCTCCCATCGAAGGGTGTGTTATATATAAAATGGGGAAGTGGGTCGGCGGTTGCGCACACCGCTTCCATTAAAGCCACTGAAGAGAAGCATAAGGAGCTTCGAAACAGGTCGGGCAGATCCCGTACGGAGCGGCGTCTACGAGTGGTTCCCCGTCCTCACCTATACATAAACCAAGCTGCTGTTCGCGTGCTACTCAAAGGTGGACACCTTCGAGCATTGATTTATACGCGGCCGTCCAGCCGCCGAGTATGCACCACCCCGGTACCCTGGGGGTCACGAAAGTGAAGCAGCAGTCGTACTTGGAATCGAGGACGGGCCCACTTGTGGAGTCCATACAGGACTTGATTGTGTGCTTCCCGGACCACACTTCCCAGAATGCACAGTCTCATTTGAGCCTCCCATCGGTGGGTGTGTTATATATAAAATGGGGAAGTGGGTCGGCGGTTGCGCACACCGCTTCCGTTAAAGCCCCTGAAGAGAAGCATATGGAGCTTCGAAACGCGTCGGGCAGATCCCGTACGGAGCGGCGTCTACGAGTGGTTGCCCGTCCTCACCTATACATAAACCAAGCTGCTGTTCGCGTGCTAATCAAAGGTGGACACCTTCGAGCATTGATTTATACGCGGCCGTCCAGCCGCGGAGTATGCACCACCCCGGTACCCTGGGGGTCACGAAAGTGAAGCAGCAGTCGTACTTGGAATCGAGGACGGGCCCACTTGTGGAGTCCATACAGGACTTGATTGTGTGCTTCCCGGACCACACTTCCCAGAATGCACAGTCTCATTTGAGCCTCCCATCGGTGGGTGTGTTATATATAAAATGGGGAAGTGGGTCGGCGGTTGCGCACACCGCTTCCGTTAAAGCCCCTGAAGAGAAGCATATGGAGCTTCGAAACGCGTCGGGCAGATCCCGTACGGAGCGGCGTCTACGAGTGGTTCCCAATCCTCACCTATACATAAACCAAGCTGCTGTTCGTGTGCTACTCAAAGGTGGACACCTTCGAGCATTGATTTATACGCACTCGTCCAGCCGCGGAGTATGCACCACCCCGGTACCCTGGGGGTCACGAAAGTGAAGCAGCAGTCGTACTTGAAATCGAAGACGGGCCCACTTGTGGAGTCCATACAGGACTTGATAGTGTGCTTCCCGGACCACACTTTCCAGAATGCACAGTCTCATTTGAGCCTCCCATCGGTGGGTGTGTTATATATAAAATGGGGAAGTGTGTCGGCGGTTGCGCACACCGCTTCCGTTAAAGCCCCTGAAGAGAAGCATATGGAGCTTCGAAACGCGTCGGGCAGATCCCGTACGGAGCGGCGTCTACGAGTGGTTCCCCGTCCTCACCTATACATAAACCAAGCTGCTGTTCGCGTGCTACTCAAAGGTGGACACCTTCGAGCATTGATTTATACGTGGCCATCCAGCCGCGGAGTATGCACCACCCCGGTACCCTGGGGGTCACGAAAGTGAAGCAGCAGTCATACTTGGAATCGAGGACGGGCCCACTTGTGGAGTCCATACAGGACTTGATTGTGTGCTTCCCGGACCACACTTCCCAGAATGCACAGTCTCATTTGAGCCTCCCATCGGTGGGTGTGTTATATATAAAATGGGGAAGTGGGTCGGCGGTTGCGCACACCGCTTCCGTTAAAGCCCCTGAAGAGAAGCATATGGAGCTTCGAAACGCGTCGGGCAGATCCCGTACGGAGCGGCGTCTACGAGTGGTTCCCCGTCCTCACCTATACATAAACCAAGCTGCTGTTCGCGTGCTACTCAAAGGTGGACACCTTCGAGCATTGATTTATACGCGGCCGTCCAGCCGCGGAGTATGCACCACCCCGGTACCCTGGGGGTCACGAAAGTGAAGCAGCAGTCGTACTTGGAATCGAGGACGGGCCCACTTGTGGAGTCCATACAGGACTTGATTGTGTGCTTCCCGGACCACACTTCCCAGAATGCACAGTCTCATTTGAGCCTTCCATCGGTGGGTGTGTTATATATAAAATGGGGAAGTGGGTCAGCGGTTGCGCACACCGCTTCCGTTAAAGCCCCTGAAGAGAAGCATATGGAGCTTCGAAACGCGTCGGGCAGATCCCGTACGGAGCGGCGTCTACGAGGGGTTCCCCGTCCTCACCTATACATAAACCAAGCTGCTGTTCGCGTGCTACTCAAAGGTGGACACCTTCGAGCATTGATTTATACGCGGCTGTCCAGCCGCGGAGTGTGCACCACCCCGGTGCCCTGGGGGTCACGAAAGTGAAGCAGCAGTCGTCCTTGGAATCGAGGACGGGCCCACTTGTGGAGTACATACAGGACTTGATTGTGTGCTTCCCGGACCACACTTCCCAGAATGCACAGTCTCATTTGAGCCTCCCATCGGTGGGTGTGTTATATATAAAATGGGGAAGTGGGTCGGCGGTTGCGCACACCGCTTCCGTTAAAGCCCCTGAAGAGAAGCATATGGAGCTTCGAAACGCGTCGGGCAGATCCCGTACGGAGTGGCGTCTACGAGTGGTTCCCCGTCCTCACCTATACATAAACCAAGCTGCTGTTCGCGTGCTACTCAAAGGTGGACACCTTCGAGCATTGATTTATACGCGGCCGTCCAGCCGCGGAGTATGCACCACCCCGGTACCCTGGGGGTCACGATAGTGAAGCAGCAGTCATACTTGGAATCGAGGACGGGCCCACTTGTGGAGTCCATACAGGACTTGATTGTGTGCTTCCCGGACCACACTTCCCAGAATGCACAGTCTCATTTGAGCCTCCCATCGGTGGGTGTGTTATATATAAAATGGGGAAGTGGGTCGGCGGTTGCGCACACCGCTTCCGTTAAAGCCCCTGAAGAGAAGCATATGGAGCTTCGAACTGCGTCGGGCAGATCCCGTACGGAGCGGCGTCTACGAGTGGTTCCCCGTCCTCACCTATACATAAACCAAGCTGCTGTTCGCGTGCTACTCAAAGGTGCACACCTTCGAGCATTGATTTATACGCGGCCGTCCAGCCGCGGAGTATGCACCACCCCGGGACCCTGGGGGTCACGAAAGTGAAGCAGCAGTCGTACTTGGAATCGAGGACAGGCCCACTTAAGGAGTCCATACAGGACTTGATTGTGTGCTTCCCGGACCACACTTCCCAGAATGCACAGTCTCATTTGAGCCTCCCATCGGTGGGTGTGTTATATATAAAATGGGGAAGTGGGTCGGCGGTTGCGCACACCGCTTCCGTTAAAGCCCCTGAAGAGAAGCATATGGAGCTTCGAAACGCGTCGGGCAGATCCCGTACGGAGCGGCGTCTGCGAGTGGTTCCCCGTCCTCACCTATACATAAACCAAGCTGCTGTTCGCGTGCTACTCAAAGGTGGACACCTTCGAGCATTGATTTATTTACGGCCGTCCAGCCGCGGAGTGTGCACCACCCCTGTACCCTGGGGGTCACGAAAGTGAAGCAGCAGTCGTCCTTGGAATCGAGGACGGGCCCACTTGTGGAGTCCATACAGGACTTGATTGTGTGCTTCCCGGACCACACTTCCCAGAATGCACAATCTCATTTGAGCCTCCCATCGGTGGGTGTGATATATATAAAATGGGGAAGTGGGTCGGCGGTTGCGCACACCGCTTCCGTTAAAGCCCCTGAAGAGTAGCATATGGAGCTTCGAAACGCGTCGGGCAGATCCCGTACGGAGCGGCGTCTACGAGTGGTTCCCCGTCCTCACCTATACATAAACCAAGCTGCTGTTCGCGTGCTACTCAAAGGTGGACACCTTCGAGCATTGATTTATACGCGGCCGTCCAGCCGCGGAGTATGCACCACCCCGGTACCCTGGGGGTCACGAAAGTGAAGCAGCAGTCGTACTTGGAATCGAGGACGGGCCCACTTGTGGAGTCCATACAGGACTTGATTGTGTGCTTCCCGGACCACACTTCCCAGAATGCACAGTCTCATTTGAGCCTCCCATCGATGGGTGTGTTATATATAAAATGGGGAAGTGGGTCGGCGGTTGCGCACACCGCTTCCATTAAAGCCACTGAAGAGAAGCATAAGGAGCTTCGAAACAGGTCGGGCAGATCCCGTACGGAGCGGCGTCTACGAGTGGTTCCCCGTCCTCACCTATACATAAACCAAGCTGCTGTTCGCGTGCTACTCAAAGGTGGACACCTTCGAGCATTGATTTATACGCGGCCGTCCAGCCGCGGAGTATGCACCACCCCGGTACCCTGGGGGTCACGAAAGTGAAGCAGCAGTCGTACTTGGAATCGAGGACGGGCCCACTTGTGGAGTCCATACAGGACTTGATTGTGTGCTTCCCGGACCACACTTCCCAGAATGCACAGTCTCATTTGAGCCTCCCATCGGTGGGTGTGTTATATATAAAATGGGGAAGTGGGTCGGCGGTTGCGCACACCGCTTCCGTTAAAGCCCCTGAAGAGAAGCATATGGAGCTTCGAAATGCAGCGGGCAGATCCCGTACGGAGCGGCGTCTACGAGTGGTTGCCCGTCCTCACCTATACATAAACCAAGCTGCTGTTCGCGTGCTACTCAAAGGTGGACACCTTCGAGCATTGATTTATACGCGGCCGTCCAGCCGCGGAGTATGCACCACCCCGGTACCCTGGGGGTCACGAAAGTGAAGCAGCAGTCGTACTTGGAATCGAGGACGGGCCCACTTGTGGAGTCCATACAGGACTTGATTGTGTGCTTCCCGGACCACACTTCCCAGAATGCACAGTCTCATTTGAGCCTCCCATCGGTGGGTGTGTTATATATAAAATGGGGAAGTGGGTCGGCGGTTGCGCACACCGCTTCCGTTAAAGCCCCTGAAGAGAAGCATATGGAGCTTCGAAACGCGTCGGGCAGATCCCGTACGGAGCGGCGTCTACGAGTGGTTCCCAATCCTCACCTATACATAAACCAAGCTGCTGTTCGTGTGCTACTCAAAGGTGGACACCTTCGAGCATTGATTGATACGCACTCGTCCAGCCGCGGAGTATGCACCACCCCGGTACCCTGGGGGTCACGAAAGTGAAGCAGCAGTCGTACTTGGAATCGAAGACGGGCCCACTTGTGGAGTCCATACAGGACTTGATTGTGTGCTTCCCGGACCACACTTTCCAGAATGCACAGTCTCATTTGAGCCTCCCATCGGTGGGTGTGTTATATATAAAATGGGGAAGTGGGTCGGCGGTTGCGCACACCGCTTCCGTTAAAGCCCCTGAAGAGAAGCATAAGGAGCTTTGAAACGTGTCGGGCTGATCCCGTCCGGAGCGGCGTCTACGAGTGGTTCCCCGTCCTCACCTATACATAAACCAAGCTGCTGTTCGCGTGCTACTCAAAGGTGGACACCTTCGAGCATTGATTTATACGTGGCCATCCAGCCGCGGAGTATGCACCACCCCGGTACCCTGGGGGTCACGAAAGTGAAGCAGCAGTCATACTTGGAATCGAGGACGGGCCCACTTGTGGAGTCCATACAGGACTTGATTGTGTGCTTCCCGGACCACACTTCCCAGAATGCACAGTCTCATTTGAGCCTCCCATCGGTGGGTGTGTTATATATAAAATGGGGAAGTGGGTCGGCGGTTGCGCACACCGCTTCCGTTTAAGCCCCTGAAGAGAAGCATATGGAGCTTCGAAACGCGTCGGGCAGATCCCGTACGGAGCGGCGTCTACGAGTGGTTCCCCGTCCTCACCTATACATAAACCAAGCTGCTGTTCGTGTGCTACTCAAAGGTGGACACCTTCGAGCATTGATTTATACGCGGCCGTCCAGCCGCGGAGTATGCACCACTCCGGTACCCTGGGGGTCACGAAAGTGAAGCAGCAGTCGTACTTGGAATCGAGGACGGGCCCACTTGTGGAGTCCATACAGGACTTGATTGTGTGCTTCCCGGACCACACTTCCCAGAATGCACAGTCTCATTTGAGCCTTCCATCGGTGGGTGTGTTATATATAAAATGGGGAAGTGGGTCAGCGGTTGCGCACACCGCTTCAGTTAAAGCCCCTGAAGAGAAGCATATGGAGCTTCGAAACGCGTCGGGCAGATCCCGTACGGAGCGGCGTCTACGAGGGGTTCCCCGTCCTCACCTATACATAAACCAAGCTGCTGTTCGCGTGCTACTCAAAGGTGGACACCTTCGAGCATTGATTTATACGCGGCTGTCCAGCCGCGGAGTGTGCACCACCCCGGTACCCTGGGGGTCACGAAAGTGAAGCAGCAGTCGTCCTTGGAATCGAGGACGGGCCCACTTGTGGAGTACATACAGGACTTGATTGTGTGCTTCCCGGACCACACTTCCCAGAATGCACAGTCTCATTTGAGCCTCCCATCGGTGGGTGTGTTATATATAAAATGGGGAAGTGGGTCGGCGGTTGCGCACACCGCTTCCGTTAAAGCCCCTGAAGAGAAGCATATGGAGCTTCGAAACGCGTCGGGCAGATCCCGTACGGAGTGGCGTCTACGAGTGGTTCCCCGTCCTCACCTATACATAAACCAAGCTGCTGTTTGCGTGCTACTCAAAGGTGGACACCTTCGAGCATTGAGTTATACGCGGCCGTCCAGCCGCGGAGTATGCACCACCCTGGTACCCTGGGGGTCACGAAAGTGAAGCAGCAGTCGTACTTGGAATCGAGGACGGGCCCACTTGTGGAGTCCATACAGGACTTGATTGTGTGCTTCCCGGACCACACTTCCCAGAATGCACAGTCTCATTTGAGCCTCCCATCGGTGGGTGTGTTATATATAAAATGGGGAAGTGGGTCGGCGGTTGCGCACACCGCTTCCGTTAAAGCCCCTGAAGAGAAGCATATGGAGCTTCGAACTGCGTCGGGCAGATCCCGTACGGAGCGGCGTCTACGAGTGGTTCCCCGTCCTCACCTATACATAAACCAAGCTGCTGTTCGCGTGCTACTCAAAGGTGCACACCTTCGAGCATTGATTTATACGCGGCCGTCCAGCCGCGGAGTATGCACCACCCCGGGACCCTGGGGGTCACGAAAGTGAAGCAGCAGTCGTACTTGGAATCGAGGACAGGCCCACTTAAGGAGTCCATACAGGACTTGATTGTGTGCTTCCCGGACCACACTTCCCAGAATGCACAGTCTCATTTGAGCCTCCCATCGGTGGGTGTGTTATATATAAAATGGGGAAGTGGGTCGGCGGTTGCGCACACCGCTTCCGTTAAAGCCCCTGAAGAGAAGCATATGGAGCTTCGAAACGCGTCGGGCAGATCCCGTACGGAGCGGCGTCTGCGAGTGGTTCCCCGTCCTCACCTATACATAAACCAAGCTGCTGTTCGCGTGCTACTCAAAGGTGGACACCTTCGAGCATTGATTTATTTACGGCCGTCCAGCCGCGGAGTGTGCACCACCCCTGTACCCTGGGGGTCACGAAAGTGAAGCAGCAGTCGTCCTTGGAATCGAGGACGGGCCCACTTGTGGAGTCCATACAGGACTTGATTGTGTGCTTCCCGGACCACACTTCCCAGAATGCACAATCTCATTTGAGCCTCCCATCGGTGGGTGTGATATATATAAAATGGGGAAGTGGGTCGGCGGTTGCGCACACCGCTTCCGTTAAAGCCCCTGAAGAGTAGCATATGGAGCTTCGAAACGCGTCGGGCAGATCCCGTACGGAGCGGCGTCTACGAGTGGTTCCCCGTCCTCACCTATACATAAACCAAGCTGCTGTTCGCGTGCTACTCAAAGGTGGACACCTTCGAGCATTGATTTATACGCGGCCGTCCAGCCGCGGAGTATGCACCACCCCGGTACCCTGGGGGTCACGAAAGTGAAGCAGCAGTCGTACTTGGAATCGAGGACGGGCCCACTTGTGGAGTCCATACAGGACTTGATTGTGTGCTTCCCGGACCACACTTCCCAGAATGCACAGTCTCATTTGAGCCTCCCATCGATGGGTGTGTTATATATAAAATGGGGAAGTGGGTCGGCGGTTGCGCACACCGCTTCCATTAAAGCCACTGAAGAGAAGCATAAGGAGCTTCGAAACAGGTCGGGCAGATCCCGTACGGAGCGGCGTCTACGAGTGGTTCCCCGTCCTCACCTATACATAAACCAAGCTGCTGTTCGCGTGCTACTCAAAGGTGGACACCTTCGAGCATTGATTTATACGCGGCCGTCCAGCCGCGGAGTATGCACCACCCCGGTACCCTGGGGGTCACGAAAGTGAAGCAGCAGTCGTACTTGGAATCGAGGACGGGCCCACTTGTGGAGTCCATACAGGACTTGATTGTGTGCTTCCCGGACCACACTTCCCAGAATGCACAGTCTCATTTGAGCCTCCCATCGGTGGGTGTGTTATATATAAAATGGGGAAGTGGGTCGGCGGTTGCGCACACCGCTTCCGTTAAAGCCCCTGAAGAGAAGCATATGGAGCTTCGAAATGCAGCGGGCAGATCCCGTACGGAGCGGCGTCTACGAGTGGTTGCCCGTCCTCACCTATACATAAACCAAGCTGCTGTTCGCGTGCTACTCAAAGGTGGACACCTTCGAGCATTGATTTATACGCGGCCGTCCAGCCGCGGAGTATGCACCACCCCGGTACCCTGGGGGTCACGAAAGTGAAGCAGCAGTCGTACTTGGAATCGAGGACGGGCCCACTTGTGGAGTCCATACAGGACTTGATTGTGTGCTTCCCGGACCACACTTCCCAGAATGCACAGTCTCATTTGAGCCTCCCATCGGTGGGTGTGTTATATATAAAATGGGGAAGTGGGTCGGCGGTTGCGCACACCGCTTCCGTTAAAGCCCCTGAAGAGAAGCATATGGAGCTTCGAAACGCGTCGGGCAGATCCCGTACGGAGCGGCGTCTACGAGTGGTTCCCAATCCTCACCTATACATAAACCAAGCTGCTGTTCGTGTGCTACTCAAAGGTGGACACCTTCGAGCATTGATTGATACGCACTCGTCCAGCCGCGGAGTATGCACCACCCCGGTACCCTGGGGGTCACGAAAGTGAAGCAGCAGTCGTACTTGGAATCGAAGACGGGCCCACTTGTGGAGTCCATACAGGACTTGATTGTGTGCTTCCCGGACCACACTTTCCAGAATGCACAGTCTCATTTGAGCCTCCCATCGGTGGGTGTGTTATATATAAAATGGGGAAGTGGGTCGGCGGTTGCGCACACCGCTTCCGTTAAAGCCCCTGAAGAGAAGCATAAGGAGCTTTGAAACGTGTCGGGCTGATCCCGTCCGGAGCGGCGTCTACGAGTGGTTCCCCGTCCTCACCTATACATAAACCAAGCTGCTGTTCGCGTGCTACTCAAAGGTGGACACCTTCGAGCATTGATTTATACGTGGCCATCCAGCCGCGGAGTATGCACCACCCCGGTACCCTGGGGGTCACGAAAGTGAAGCAGCAGTCATACTTGGAATCGAGGACGGGCCCACTTGTGGAGTCCATACAGGACTTGATTGTGTGCTTCCCGGACCACACTTCCCAGAATGCACAGTCTCATTTGAGCCTCCCATCGGTGGGTGTGTTATATATAAAATGGGGAAGTGGGTCGGCGGTTGCGCACACCGCTTCCGTTTAAGCCCCTGAAGAGAAGCATATGGAGCTTCGAAACGCGTCGGGCAGATCCCGTACGGAGCGGCGTCTACGAGTGGTTCCCCGTCCTCACCTATACATAAACCAAGCTGCTGTTCGTGTGCTACTCAAAGGTGGACACCTTCGAGCATTGATTTATACGCGGCCGTCCAGCCGCGGAGTATGCACCACTCCGGTACCCTGGGGGTCACGAAAGTGAAGCAGCAGTCGTACTTGGAATCGAGGACGGGCCCACTTGTGGAGTCCATACAGGACTTGATTGTGTGCTTCCCGGACCACACTTCCCAGAATGCACAGTCTCATTTGAGCCTTCCATCGGTGGGTGTGTTATATATAAAATGGGGAAGTGGGTCAGCGGTTGCGCACACCGCTTCAGTTAAAGCCCCTGAAGAGAAGCATATGGAGCTTCGAAACGCGTCGGGCAGATCCCGTACGGAGCGGCGTCTACGAGGGGTTCCCCGTCCTCACCTATACATAAACCAAGCTGCTGTTCGCGTGCTACTCAAAGGTGGACACCTTCGAGCATTGATTTATACGCGGCTGTCCAGCCGCGGAGTGTGCACCACCCCGGTACCCTGGGGGTCACGAAAGTGAAGCAGCAGTCGTCCTTGGAATCGAGGACGGGCCCACTTGTGGAGTACATACAGGACTTGATTGTGTGCTTCCCGGACCACACTTCCCAGAATGCACAGTCTCATTTGAGCCTCCCATCGGTGGGTGTGTTATATATAAAATGGGGAAGTGGGTCGGCGGTTGCGCACACCGCTTCCGTTAAAGCCCCTGAAGAGAAGCATATGGAGCTTCGAAACGCGTCGGGCAGATCCCGTACGGAGTGGCGTCTACGAGTGGTTCCCCGTCCTCACCTATACATAAACCAAGCTGCTGTTTGCGTGCTACTCAAAGGTGGACACCTTCGAGCATTGAGTTATACGCGGCCGTCCAGCCGCGGAGTATGCACCACCCTGGTACCCTGGGGGTCACGAAAGTGAAGCAGCAGTCGTACTTGGAATCGAGGACGGGCCCACTTGTGGAGTCCATACAGGACTTGATTGTGTGCTTCCCGGACCACACTTCCCAGAATGCACAGTCTCATTTGAGCCTCCCATCGGTGGGTGTGTTATATATAAAATGGGGAAGTGGGTCGGCGGTTGCGCACACCGCTTCCGTTAAAGCCCCTGTAGAGAAGCATATGGAGCTTCGAAACGCGTCGGGCAGATCCCGTACGGAGCGGCGTCTACGAGTGGTTCCCCGTCCTCACCTATACATAAACCAAGCTGCTGTTCGCGTGCTACTCAAAGGTGGACACCTTCGAGCATTGATTTATACGCGGCCGTCCAGCCGAGGAGTATGCACCACCTCGGTACCCTGGGGGTCACGAAAGTGAAGCAGCAGTCGTACTTGGAATCGAGGACGGGCCCACTTGTGGAGTCCATACAGGACTTGATTTTGTGCTTCCCAGACCACACTTCCCAGAATGCACAGTCTCATTTGAGCCTCCCATCGGTGGGTGTGTTATATATAAAATGAGGAAGTGGGTCGGCGGTTGCGCACACCGCTTCCGTTAAAGCACCTGAAGAGAAGCATATGGAGCTTCGAATCGCGTCGGGCAGATCCCGTACGGAGAGGCGTCTACGAGTGGTTCCCCGTCCTCACCTATACATAAACCAAGCTGCTGTTCGCGTGCTACTCAAAGGTGGACACCTTCGAGCATTGATTTATACGCGGCCGTCCAGCCGCGGAGCATGCACCACCCCGGTACCCTGGGGGTCACGATAGTGAAGCAGCAGTCATACTTGGAATCGAGGACGGGCCCACTTGTGGAGTCCATACAGGACTTGATTGTGTGCTTCCCGGACCACACTTCCCAGAATGCACAGTCTCATTTGAGCCTCCCATCGGTGGGTGTGTTATATATAAAATGGGGAAGTGGGTCGGCGGTTGCGCACACCGCTTCCGTTAAAGCCCCTGAAGAGAAGCATATGGAGCTTCGAACTGCGTCGGGCAGATCCCGTACGGAGCGGCGTCTACGAGTGGTTCCCCGTCCTCACCTATACATAAACCAAGCTGCTGTTCGCGTGCTACTCAAAGGTGGACACCTTCGAGCATTGATTTATACGCGGCCGTCCAGCCGCGGAGTATGCACCACCCCGGTACCCTGGGGGTCACGAAAGTGAAGCAGCAGTCGTACTTGGAATCGAGGACGGGCCCACTTGTGGAGTCCATACAGGACTTGATTGTGTGCTTCCCGGACCACACTTCCCAGAATGCACAGTCTCATTTGAGCCTCCCATCGGTGGGTGTGTTATATATAAAATGGGGAAGTGGGTCGGCGGTTGCGCACACCGCTTCCGTTAAAGCCCCTGAAGAGAAGCATATGGAGCTTCGAAACGCGTCGGGCAGATCCCTTACGGAGCGGCGTCTACGAGTGGTTCCCCGTCCTCACCTATACATAAACCAAGCTGCTGTTCGCGTGCTACTCAAAGGTGGACACCTTCGAGCATTGATTTATTTACGGCCGTCCAGCCGCGGAGTGTGCACCACCCCGGTACCCTGGGGGTCACGAAAGTGAAGCAGCAGTCATCCTTGGAATCGAGGACGGGCCCACTTGTGGAGTCCATACAGGACTTGATTGTGTGCTTCCCGGACCACACTTCCCAGAATGCACAGTCTCATTTGAGCCTCCCATCGGTGGGTGTGATATATATAAAATGGGGAAGTGGGTCGGCGGTTGCGCACACCGCTTCCGTTAAAGCCCCTGAAGAGAAGCATATGGAGCTTCGAAACGCGTCGGGCAGATCCCGTACGGAGCGGCGTCTACGAGTGGTTCCCCGTCCTCACCTATACATAAACCAAGCTGCTGTTCGCGTGCTACTCAAAGGTGGACACCTTCGAGCATTGATTTATACGCGGCCGTCCAGCCGCGGAGTATGCACCACCCCGGTACCCTGGGGGTCACGAAAGTGAAGCAGCAGTCGTACTTGGAATCGAGGACGGGCCCACTTGTGGAGTCCATACAGGACTTGATTGTGTGCTTCCCGGACCACACTTCCCAGAATGCACAGTCTCATTTGAGCCTCCCATCGATGGGTGTGTTATATATAAAATGGGGAAGTGGGTCGGCGGTTGCGCACACCGCTTCCATTAAAGCCACTGAAGAGAAGCATAAGGAGCTTCGAAACAGGTCGGGCAGATCCCGTACGGAGCGGCGTCTACGAGTGGTTCCCCGTCCTCACCTATACATAAACCAAGCTGCTGTTCGCGTGCTACTCAAAGGTGGACACCTTCGAGCATTGATTTATACGCGGCCGTCCAGCCGCCGAGTATGCACCACCCCGGTACCCTGGGGGTCACGAAAGTGAAGCAGCAGTCGTACTTGGAATCGAGGACGGGCCCACTTGTGGAGTCCATACAGGACTTGATTGTGTGCTTCCCGGACCACACTTCCCAGAATGCACAGTCTCATTTGAGCCTCCCATCGGTGGGTGTGTTATATATAAAATGGGGAAGTGGGTCGGCGGTTGCGCACACCGCTTCCGTTAAAGCCCCTGAAGAGAAGCATATGGAGCTTCGAAACGCGTCGGGCAGATCCCGTACGGAGCGGCGTCTACGAGTGGTTCCCAATCCTCACCTATACATAAACCAAGCTGCTGTTCGTGTGCTACTCAAAGGTGGACACCTTCGAGCATTGATTTATACGCACTCGTCCAGCCGCGGAGTATGCACCACCCCGGTACCCTGGGGGTCACGAAAGTGAAGCAGCAGTCGTACTTGGAATCGAAGACGGGCCCACTTGTGGAGTCCATACAGGACTTGATTGTGTGCTTCCCGGACCACACTTTCCAGAATGCACAGTCTCATTTGAGCCTCCCATCGGTGGGTGTGTTATATATAAAATGGGGAAGTGGGTCGGCGGTTGCGCACACCGCTTCCGTTAAAGCCCCTGAAGAGAAGCATATGGAGCTTCGAAACGCGTCGGGCAGATCCCGTACGGAGCGGCGTCTACGAGTGGTTCCCCGTCCTCACCTATACATAAACCAAGCTGCTGTTCGCGTGCTACTCAAAGGTGGACACCTTCGAGCATTGATTTATACGTGGCCATCCAGCCGCGGAGTATGCACCACCCCGGTACCCTGGGGGTCACGAAAGTGAAGCAGCAGTCATACTTGGAATCGAGGACGGGCCCACTTGTGGAGTCCATACAGGACTTGATTGTGTGCTTCCCGGACCACACTTCCCAGAATGCACAGTCTCATTTGAGCCTCCCATCGGTGGGTGTGTTATATATAAAATGGGGAAGTGGGTCGGCGGTTGCGCACACCGCTTCCGTTAAAGCCCCTGAAGAGAAGCATATGGAGCTTCGAAACGCGTCGGGCAGATCCCGTACGGAGCGGCGTCTACGAGTGGTTCCCCGTCCTCACCTATACATAAACCAAGCTGCTGTTCGCGTGCTACTCAAAGGTGGACACCTTCGAGCATTGATTTATACGCGGCCGTCCAGCCGCGGAGTATGCACCACCCCGGTACCCTGGGGGTCACGAAAGTGAAGCAGCAGTCGTACTTGGAATCGAGGACGGGCCCACTTGTGGAGTCCATACAGGACTTGATTGTGTGCTTCCCGGACCACACTTCCCAGAATGCACAGTCTCATTTGAGCCTTCCATCGGTGGGTGTGTTATATATAAAATGGGGAAGTGGGTCAGCGGTTGCGCACACCGCTTCCGTTAAAGCCCCTGAAGAGAAGCATATGGAGCTTCGAAACGCGTCGGGCAGATCCCGTACGGAGCGGCGTCTACGAGGGGTTCCCCGTCCTCACCTATACATAAACCAAGCTGCTGTTCGCGTGCTACTCAAAGGTGGACACCTTCGAGCATTGATTTATACGCGGCTGTCCAGCCGCGGAGTGTGCACCACCCCGGTGCCCTGGGGGTCACGAAAGTGAAGCAGCAGTCGTCCTTGGAATCGAGGACGGGCCCACTTGTGGAGTACATACAGGACTTGATTGTGTGCTTCCCGGACCACACTTCCCAGAATGCACAGTCTCATTTGAGCCTCCCATCGGTGGGTGTGTTATATATAAAATGGGGAAGTGGGTCGGCGGTTGCGCACACCGCTTCCGTTAAAGCCCCTGAAGAGAAGCATATGGAGCTTCGAAACGCGTCGGGCAGATCCCGTACGGAGTGGCGTCTACGAGTGGTTCCCCGTCCTCACCTATACATAAACCAAGCTGCTGTTTGCGTGCTACTCAAAGGTGGACACCTTCGAGCATTGATTTATACGCGGCCGTCCAGCCGCGGAGTATGCACCACCCTGGTACCCTGGGGGTCACGAAAGTGAAGCAGCAGTCGTACTTGGAATCGAGGACGGGCCCACTTGTGGAGTCCATACAGGACTTGATTGTGTGCTTCCCGGACCACACTTCCCAGAATGCACAGTCTCATTTGAGCCTCCCATCAGTGGATGTGTTATATATAAAATGGGGAAGTGGGTCGGTGGTTGCGCACACCGCTTCCGTTAAAGCCCCTGAAGAGAAGCATATGGAGCTTCGAAACGCGTCGGGCAGATCCCGTACGGAGCGGCGTCTACGAGTGGTTCCCCGTCCTCACCTATACATAAACCAAGATGCTGTTCGCGTGCTACTCAAAGGTGGACACCTTCGAGCATTGATTTATACGTGGCCGTCCAGCCGCGGAGTATGCACCACCCCGGTACCCTGGGGGTCACGAAAGTGAAGCAGCAGTCGTACTTGGAATCGTGGACGGACCCACTTGTGGAGTCCATACAGGACTTGATTGTGTGCTTCCCGGACCACACTTCCCAGAATGCACAGTCTCATTTGAGCCTCCCATCGGTGGGTGTGTTATATATAAAATGGGGAAGTGGGTCGGCGGTTGCGCACACCGCTTCCGTTAAAGCCCCTGAAGAGAAGCATATGGAGCTTCGAAACGCGTCGGGCAGATCCCGTACGGAGCGGCGTCTACGAGTGGTTCCCCGTCCTCACCTATACATAAACCAAGCTGCTGTTCGCGTGCTACTCAAAGGTGGACACCTTCGAGCATTGATTTATACGCGGCCGTCCAGCCGAGGAGTATGCACCACCCCGGTACCCTGGGGGTCACGAAAGTGAAGCAGCAGTCGTACTTGGAATCGAGGACGGGCCCACTTGTGGAGTCCATACAGGACTTGATTTTGTGCTTCCCAGACCACACTTCCCAGAATGCACAGTCTCATTTGAGCCTCCCATCGGTGGGTGTGTTATATATAAAATGAGGAAGTGGTTCGGCGGTTGCGCACACCGCTTCCGTTAAAGCACCTGAAGAGAAGCATATGGAGCTTCGAATCGCGTCGGGCAGATCCCGTACGGAGCGGCGTCTACGAGTGGTTCCCCGTCCTCACCTATACATAAACCAAGCTGCTGTTCGCGTGCTACTCAAAGGTGGACACCTTCGAGCATTGATTTATACGCGGCCGTCCAGCCGCGGAGTATGCACCACCCCGGTACCCTGGGGGTCACGAAAGTGAAGCAGCAGTCGTACTTGGAATCGAGGACGGGCCCACTTGTGGAGTCCATACAGGACTTGATTGTGTGCTTCCCGGACCACACTTCCCAGAATGCACAGTCTCATTTGAGCCTCCCATCGGTGGGTGTGTTATATATAAAATGGGGAAGTGGGTCGGCGGTTGCGCACACCGCTTCCGTTAAAGCCCCTGAAGAGAAGCATATGGAGCTTCGAAATGCGTCGGGCAGATCCCGTACGGAGCGGCGTCTACGAGTGGTTCCCCGTCCTCACCTATACATAAACCAAGCTGCTGTTCGCGTGCTACTCAAAGGTGGACACCTTCGAGCATTGATTTATTTCCGGCCGTCCAGCCGCGGAGTGTGCACCACCCCGGTACCCTGGGGGTCATGAAAGTGAAGCAGCAGTCGTCCTTGGAATCGAGGACGGGCCCACTTGTGGAGTCCATACAGGACTTGATTGTGTGCTTCCCGGACCACACTTCCCAGAATGCACAGTCTCATTTGAGCCTCCCATCGGTGGGTGTGATATATATAAAATGGGGAAGTGGGTCGGCGGTTGCGCACACCGCTTCCGTTAAAGCCCCTGAAGAGAAGCATATGGAGCTTCGAAACGCGTCGGGCAGATCCCGTACGGAGCGGCGTCTACGAGTGGTTCCCCGTCCTCACCTATACATAAACCAAGATGCTGTTCGCGTGCTACTCAAAGGTGGACACCTTCGAGCATTGATTTATACGCGGCCGTCCAGCCGCGGAGTATGCACCACCCCGGTACCCTGGGGGTCACGAAAGTGAAGCAGCAGTCGTACTTGGAATCGTGGACGGACCCACTTGTGGAGTCCATACAGGACTTGATTGTGTGCTTCCCGGACCACACTTCCCAGAATGCACAGTCTCATTTGAGCCTCCCATCGGTGGGTGTGTTATATATAAAATGGGGAAGTGGGTCGGCGGTTGCGCACACCGCTTCCGTTAAAGCCCCTGAAGAGAAGCATATGGAGCTTCGAAACGCGTCGGGCAGATCCCGTACGGAGCGGCGTCTACGAGTGGTTCCCCGTCCTCACCTATACATAAACCAAGCTGCTGTTCGCGTGCTACTCAAAGGTGGACACCTTCGAGCATTGATTTATACGCGGCCGTCCAGCCGCGGAGTATGCACCACCCCGGTACCCTGGGGGTCACGAAAGTGAAGCAGCAGTCGTACTTGGAATCGAGGACGGGCCCACTTGTGGAGTCCATACAGGACTTGATTTTGTGCTTCCCAGACCACACTTCCCAGAATGCACAGTCTCATTTGAGCCTCCCATCGGTGGGTGTGTTATATATAAAATGAGGAAGTGGGTCGGCGGTTGCGCACACCGCTTCCGTTAAAGCACCTGAAGAGAAGCATATGGAGCTTCGAATCGCGTCGGGCAGATCCCGTACGGAGCGGCGTCTACGAGTGGTTCCCCGTCCTCACCTATACATAAACCAAGCTGCTGTTCGTGTGCTACTCAAAGGTGGACACCTTCGAGCATTGATTTATACGCGGCCGTCCAGCCGCGGAGTATGCACCACCCCGGTACCCTGGGGGTCACGAAAGTGAAGCAGCAGTCATACTTGGAATCGAGGACGGGCCCACTTGTGGAGTCCATACAGGACTTGATTGTGTGCTTCCCGGACCACACTTCCCAGAATGCACAGTCTCATTTGAGCCTCCCATCGGTGGGTGTGTTATATATAAAATGGGGAAGTGGGTCGGCGGTTGCGCACACCGCTTCCGTTAAAGCCCCTGAAGAGAAGCATATGGAGCTTCGAAACGCGTCGGGCAGATCCCGTACGGAGCGGCGTCTACGAGTGGTTCCCCGTCCTCACCTATACATAAACCAAGCTGCTGTTCGCGTGCTACTCAAAGGTGGACACCTTCGAGCATTGATTTATACGCAGCCGTCCAGCCGCGGAGTATGCACCACCCCGGTACCCTGGGGGTCACGAAAGTGAAGCAGCAGTCGTACTTGGAATCGAGGACGGGCCCACTTGTGGAGTCCATACAGGACTTGATTGTGTGCTTCCCGGACCACACTTCCCAGAATGCACAGTCTCATTTGAGCCTCCCATCGGTGGGTGTGTTATATATAAAATGGGGAAGTGGGTCGGCGGTTGCGCACACCGCTTCCATTAAAGCCCCTGAAGAGAAGCATATGGAGCTTCGAAACGCGTCGGGCAGATCCCGTACGGAGCGGCGTCTACGAGTGGTTCCCCGTCCTCACCTATACATAAACCAAGCTGCTGTTCGCGTGCTACTCAAAGGTGGACACCTTCGAGCATTGATTTATACGCGGCCGTCCAGCCGAGGAGTATGCACCACCCCGGTACCCTGGGGGTCACGAAAGTGAAGCAGCAGTCGTACTTGGAATCGAGGACGGGCCCACTTGTGGAGTCCATACAGGACTTGATTTTGTGCTTCCCAGACCACACTTCCCAGAATGCACAGTCTCATTTGAGCCTCCCATCGGTGGGTGTGTTATATATAAAATGAGGAAGTGGGTCGGCGGTTGCGCACACCGCTTCCGTTAAAGCACCTGAAGAGAAGCATATGGAGCTTCGAATCGCGTCGGGCAGATCCCGTACGGAGCGGCGTCTACGAGTGGTTCCCCGTCCTCACCTATACATAAACCAAGCTGCTGTTCGCGTGCTACTCAAAGGTGGACACCTTCGAGCATTGATTTATACGCGGCCGTCCAGCCGCGGAGTATGCACCACCCCGGTACCCTGGGGGTCACGAAAGTGAAGCAGCAGTCATACTTGGAATCGAGGACGGGCCCACTTGTGGAGTCCATACAGGACTTGATTGTGTGCTTCCCGGACCACACTTCCCAGAATGCACAGTCTCATTTGAGCCTCCCATCGGTGGGTGTGTTATATATAAAATGGGGAAGTGGGTCGGCGGTTGCGCACACCGCTTCCGTTAAAGCCCCTGAAGAGAAGCATATGGAGCTTCGAAACGCGTCGGGCAGATCCCGTACGGAGCGGCGTCTACGAGTGGTTCCCCGTCCTCACCTATACATAAACCAAGCTGCTGTTCGCGTGCTACTCAAAGGTGGACACCTTCGAGCATTGATTTATACGCGGCCGTCCAGCCGCGGAGTATGCACCACCCCGGTACCCTGGGGGTCACGAAAGTGAAGCAGCAGTCGTACTTGGAATCGAGGACGGGCCCACTTGTGGAGTCCATACAGGACTTGATTGTGTGCTTCCCGGACCACACTTCCCAGAATGCACAGTCTCATTTGAGCCTCCCATCGATGGGTGTGTTATATATAAAATGGGGAAGTGGGTCGGCGGTTGCGCACACCGCTTCCATTAAAGCCACTGAAGAGAAGCATAAGGAGCTTCGAAACAGGTCGGGCAGATCCCGTACGGAGCGGCGTCTACGAGTGGTTCCCCGTCCTCACCTATACATAAACCAAGCTGCTGTTCGCGTGCTACTCAAAGGTGGACACCTTCGAGCATTGATTTATACGCGGCCGTCCAGCCGCGGAGTATGCACCACCCCGGTACCCTGGGGGTCACGAAAGTGAAGCAGCAGTCGTACTTGGAATCGAGGACGGGCCCACTTGTGGAGTCCATACAGGACTTGATTGTGTGCTTCCCGGACCACACTTCCCAGAATGCACAGTCTCATTTGAGCCTCCCATCGGTGGGTGTGTTATATATAAAATGGGGAAGTGGGTCGGCGGTTGCGCACACCGCTTCCGTTAAAGCCCCTGAAGAGAAGCATATGGAGCTTCGAAACGCGTCGGGCAGATCCCGTACGGAGCGGCATCTACGAGTGGTTCCCCGTCCTCACCTATACATAAACCAAGCTGCTGTTCGCGTGCTACTCAAAGGTGGACACCTTCGAGCATTGATTTATTTCCGGCCGTCCAGCCGCGGAGTGTGCACCACCCCGGTACCCTGGGGGTCATGAAAGTGAAGCAGCAGTCGTCCTTGGAATCGAGGACGGGCCCACTTGTGGAGTCCATACAGGACTTGATTGTGTGCTTCCCGGACCACACTTCCCAGAATGCACAGTCTCATTTGAGCCTCCCATCGGTGGGTGTGATATATATAAAATGGGGAAGTGGGTCGGCGGTTGCGCACACCGCTTCCGTTAAAGCCCATGAAGAGAAGCATATGGAGCTTCGAAACGCGTCGGGCAGATCCCGTACGGAGCGGCGTCTACGAGAGGTTCCCCGTCCTCACCTATACATAAACCAAGCTGCTGTTCGCGTGCTACTCAAAGGTGGACACCTTCGAGCATTGATTTATACGCGGCCGTCCAGCCGCGGAGTATGCACCACCCCGGTACCCTGGGGGTCACGAAAGTGAAGCAGCAGTCGTACTTGGAATCGAGGACGGGCCCACTTGTGGAGTCCATACAGGACTTGATTGTGTGCTTCCCGGACCACACTTCCCAGAATGCACAGTCTCATTTGAGCCTCCCATCGATGGGTGTGTTATATATAAAATGGGGAAGTGGGTCGGCGGTTGCGCACACCGCTTCCATTAAAGCCACTGAAGAGAAGCATAAGGAGCTTCGAAACAGGTCGGGCAGATCCCGTACGGAGCGGCGTCTACGAGTGGTTCCCCGTCCTCACCTATACATAAACCAAGCTGCTGTTCGCGTGCTACTCAAAGGTGGACACCTTCGAGCATTGATTTATACGCGGCCGTCCAGCCGCGGAGTATGCACCACCCCGGTACCCTGGGGGTCACGAAAGTGAAGCAGCAGTCGTACTTGGAATCGAGGACGGGCCCACTTGTGGAGTCCATACAGGACTTGATTGTGTGCTTCCCGGACCACACTTCCCAGAATGCACAGTCTCATTTGAGCCTCCCATCGGTGGGTGTGTTATATATAAAATGGGGAAGTGGGTCGGCGGTTGCGCACACCGCTTCCGTTAAAGCCCCTGAAGAGAAGCATATGGAGCTTCGAAACGCGTCGGGCAGATCCCGTACGGAGCGGCGTCTACGAGTGGTTCCCAATCCTCACCTATACATAAACCAAGCTGCTGTTCGTGTGCTACTCAAAGGTGGACACCTTCGAGCATTGATTTATACGCACTCGTCCAGCCGCGGAGTATGCACCACCCCGGTACCCTGGGGGTCACGAAAGTGAAGCAGCAGTCGTACTTGGAATCGAAGACGGGCCCACTTGTGGAATCCATACAGGAATTGATTGTGTGCTTCCCGGACCACACTTTCCAGAATGCACAGTCTCATTTGAGCCTCCCATCGGTGGGTGTGTTATATATAAAATGGGGAAGTGGGTCGGCGGTTGCGCACACCGCTTCCGTTAAAGCCCCTGAAGAGAAGCATAAGGAGCTTCGAAACGTGTCGGGCAGATCCTGTCCGGAGCGGCGTCTACGAGTGGTTCCCCGTCCTCACCTATACATAAACCAAGCTGCTGTTCGCGTGCTACTCAAAGGTGGACACCTTTGAGCATTGATTTATACGCGGCCGTCCAGCCGCGGAGTATGCACCACCCCGGTACCCTGGGGGTCACGAAAGTGAAGCAGCAGTCGTACTTGGAATCGAGGACGGGCCCACTTGTGGAGTCCATACAGGACTTGATTGTGTGCTTCCCGGACCACACTTCCCAGAATGCACAGTCTCATTTGAGCCTTCCATCGGTGGGTGTGTTATATATAAAATGGGGAAGTGGGTCAGCGGTTGCTCACACCGCTTCCGTTAAAGCCCCTGAAGAGAAGCATATGGAGCTTCGAAACGCGTCGGGCAGATCCCGTACGGAGCGGCGTCTACGAGGGGTTCCCCGTCCTCACCTATACATAAACCAAGCTGCTGTTCGCGTGCTACTCAAAGGTGGACACCTTCGAGCATTGATTTATACGCGGCTGTCCAGCCGCGGAGTGTGCACCACCCCGGTACCCTGGGGGTCACGAAAGTGAAGCAGCAGTCGTCCTTGGAATCGAGGACGGGCCCACTTGTGGAGTACATACAGGACTTGATTGTGTGCTTCCCGGACCACACTTCCCAGAATGCCCAGTCTCATTTGAGCCTCCCATCGGTGGGTGTGTTATATATAAAATGGGGAAGTGGGTCGGCGGTTGCGCACACCGCTTCCGTTAAAGCCCCTGAAGAGAAGCATATGGAGCTTCGAAACGCGTCGGGCAGATCCCGTACGGAGTGGCGTCTACGAGTGGTTCCCCGTCCTCACCTATACATAAACCAAGCTGCTGTTTGCGTGCTACTCAAAGGTGGACACCTTCGAGCATTGATTTATACGCGGCCGTCCAGCCGCGGAGTATGCACCACCCTGGTACCCTGGGGGTCACGAAAGTGAAGCAGCAGTCGTACTTGGAATCGAGGACGGGCCCACTTGTGGAGTCCATACAGGACTTGATTGTGTGCTTCCCGGACCACACTTCCCAGAATGCACAGTCTCATTTGAGCCTCCCATCAGTGGATGTGTTATATATAAAATGGGGAAGTGGGTCGGCGGTTGCGCACACCGCTTCCGTTAAAGCCCCTGAAGAGAAGCATATGGAGCTTCGAAACGCGTCGGGCAGATCCCGTACGGAGCGGCGTCTACGAGTGGTTCCCCGTCCTCACCTATACATAAACCAAGATGCTGTTTGCGTGCTACTCAAAGGTGGACACCTTCGAGCATTGATTCATACGCGGCCGTCCAGCCGCGGAGTATGCACCACCCCGGTACCCTGGGGGTCACGAAAGTGAAGCAGCAGTCGTACTTGGAATCGTGGACGGACCCACTTGTGGAGTCCATACAGGACTTGATTGTGTGCTTCCCGGACCACACTTCCCAGAATGCACAGTCTCATTTGAGCCTCCCATCGGTGGGTGTGTTATATATAAAATGGGGAAGTGGGTCGGCGGTTGCGCACACCGCTTCCGTTAAAGCCCCTGAAGAGAAGCATATGGAGCTTCGAAACGCGTCGGGCAGATCCCGTACGGAGCGGCGTCTACGAGTGGTTCCCCGTCCTCACCTATACATAAACCAAGCTGCTGTTCGCGTGCTACTCAAAGGTGGACACCTTCGAGCATTGATTTATACGCGGCCATCCAGCCGAGGAGTATGCACCACCCCGGTACCCTGGGGGTCACGAAAGTGAAGCAGCAGTCGTACTTGGAATCGAGGACGGGCCCACTTGTGGAGTCCATACAGGACTTGATTTTGTGCTTCCCAGACCACACTTCCCAGAATGCACAGTCTCATTTGAGCCTCCCATCGGTGGGTGTGTTATATATAAAATGAGGAAGTGGGTCGGCGGTTGCGCACACCGCTTCCGTTAAAGCACCTGAAGAGAAGCATATGGAGCTTCGAATCGCGTCGGGCAGATCCCGTACGGAGCGGCGTCTACGAGTGGTTCCCCGTCCTCACCTATACATAAACCAAGCTGCTGTTCGCGTGCTACTCAAAGGTGGACACCTTCGAGCATTGATTTATACGCGGCCGTCCAGCCGAGGAGTATGCACCACCCCGGTACCCTGGGGGTCACGAAAGTGAAGCAGCAGTCGTACTTGGAATCGAGGACGGGCCCACTTGTGGAGTCCATACAGGACTTGATTTTGTGCTTCCCAGACCACACTTCCCAGAATGCACAGTCTCATTTGAGCCTCCCATCGGTGGGTGTGTTATATATAAAATGAGGAAGTGGGTCGGCGGTTGCGCACACCGCTTCCGTTAAAGCACCTGAAGAGAAGCATATGGAGCTTCGAATCGCGTCGGGCAGATCCCGTACGGAGCGGCGTCTACGAGTGGTTCCCCGTCCTCACCTATACATAAACCAAGCTGCTGTTCGCGTGCTACTCAAAGGTGGACACCTTCGAGCATTGATTTATACGCGGCCGTCCAGCCGCGGAGTATGCACCACCCCGGTACCCTGGGGGTCACGAAAGTGAAGCAGCAGTCATACTTGGAATCGAGGACGGGCCCACTTGTGGAGTCCATACAGGACTTGATTGTGTGCTTCCCGGACCACACTTCCCAGAATGCACAGTCTCATTTGAGCCTCCCATCGGTGGGTGTGTTATATATAAAATGGGGAAGTGGGTCGGCGGTTGCGCACACCGCTTCCGTTAAAGCCCCTGAAGAGAAGCATATGGAGCTTCGAAACGCGTCGGGCAGATCCCGTACGGAGCGGCGTCTACGAGTGGTTCCCCGTCCTCACCTATACATAAACCAAGCTGCTGTTCGCGTGCTACTCAAAGGTGGACACCTTCGAGCATTGATTTATACGCGGCCGTCCAGCCGCGGAGTATGCACCACCCCGGTACCCTGGGGGTCACGAAAGTGAAGCAGCAGTCGTACTTGGAATCGAGGACGGGCCCACTTGTGGAGTCCATACAGGACTTGATTGTGTGCTTCCCGGACCACACTTCCCAGAATGCACAGTCTCATTTGAGCCTCCCATCGATGGGTGTGTTATATATAAAATGGGGAAGTGGGTCGGCGGTTGCGCACACCGCTTCCATTAAAGCCACTGAAGAGAAGCATAAGGAGCTTCGAAACAGGTCGGGCAGATCCCGTACGGAGCGGCGTCTACGAGTGGTTCCCCGTCCTCACCTATACATAAACCAAGCTGCTGTTCGCGTGCTACTCAAAGGTGGACACCTTCGAGCATTGATTTATACGCGGCCGTCCAGCCGCGGAGTATGCACCACCCCGGTACCCTGGGGGTCACGAAAGTGAAGCAGCAGTCGTACTTGGAATCGAGGACGGGCCCACTTGTGGAGTCCATACAGGACTTGATTGTGTGCTTCCCGGACCACACTTCCCAGAATGCACAGTCTCATTTGAGCCTCCCATCGGTGGGTGTGTTATATATAAAATGGGGAAGTGGGTCGGCGGTTGCGCACACCGCTTCCGTTAAAGCCCCTGAAGAGAAGCATATGGAGCTTCGAAACGCGTCGGGCAGATCCCGTACGGAGCGGCATCTACGAGTGGTTCCCCGTCCTCACCTATACATAAACCAAGCTGCTGTTCGCGTGCTACTCAAAGGTGGACACCTTCGAGCATTGATTTATTTCCGGCCGTCCAGCCGCGGAGTGTGCACCACCCCGGTACCCTGGGGGTCATGAAAGTGAAGCAGCAGTCGTCCTTGGAATCGAGGACGGGCCCACTTGTGGAGTCCATACAGGACTTGATTGTGTGCTTCCCGGACCACACTTCCCAGAATGCACAGTCTCATTTGAGCCTCCCATCGGTGGGTGTGATATATATAAAATGGGGAAGTGGGTCGGCGGTTGCGCACACCGCTTCCGTTAAAGCCCCTGAAGAGAAGCATATGGAGCTTCGAAACGCGTCGGGCAGATCCCGTACGGAGCGGCGTCTACGAGAGGTTCCCCGTCCTCACCTATACATAAACCAAGCTGCTGTTCGCGTGCTACTCAAAGGTGGACACCTTCGAGCATTGATTTATACGCGGCCGTCCAGCCGCGGAGTATGCACCACCCCGGTACCCTGGGGGTCACGAAAGTGAAGCAGCAGTCGTACTTGGAATCGAGGACGGGCCCACTTGTGGAGTCCATACAGGACTTGATTGTGTGCTTCCCGGACCACACTTCCCAGAATGCACAGTCTCATTTGAGCCTCCCATCGATGGGTGTGTTATATATAAAATGGGGAAGTGGGTCGGCGGTTGCGCACACCGCTTCCATTAAAGCCACTGAAGAGAAGCATAAGGAGCTTCGAAACAGGTCGGGCAGATCCCGTACGGAGCGGCGTCTACGAGTGGTTCCCCGTCCTCACCTATACATAAACCAAGCTGCTGTTCACGTGCTACTCAAAGGTGGACACCTTCGAGCATTGATTTATACGCGGCCATCCAGCCGCGGAGTATGCACCACCCCGGTACCCTGGGGGTCACGAAAGTGAAGCAGCAGTCGTACTTGGAATCGAGGACGGGCCCACTTGTGGAGTCCATACAGGACTTGATTGTGTGCTTCCCGGACCACACTTCCCAGAATGCACAGTCTCATTTGAGCCTCCCATCGGTGGGTGTGTTATATATAAAATGGGGAAGTGGGTCGGCGGTTGCGCACACCGCTGCCGTTAAAGCCCCTGAAGAGAAGCATATGGAGCTTCGAAACGCGTCGGGCAGATCCCGTACGGAGCGGCATCTACGAGTGGTTCCCCGTCCTCACCTATACATAAACCAAGCTGCTGTTCGCGTGCTACTCAAAGGTGGACACCTTCGAGCATTGATTTATACGCGGCCGTCCAGCCGCGGAGTATGCACCACCCCGGTACCCTGGGGGTCACGAAAGTGAAGCAGCAGTCGTACTTGGAATCGAGGACGGGCCCACTTGTGGAGTCCATACAGGACTTGATTGTGTGCTTCCCGGACCACACTTCCCAGAATGCACAGTCTCATTTGAGCCTCCCATCGGTGGGTGTGTTATATATAAAATGGGGAAGTGGGTCGGCGGTTGCGCACACCGCTTCCGTTAAAGCCCCTGAAGAGAAGCATATGGAGCTTCGAAACGCGTCGGGCAGATCCCGTACGGAGCGGCGTCTACGAGTGGTTCCCAATCCTCACCTATACATAAACCAAGCTGCTGTTCGTGTGCTACTCAAAGGTGGACACCTTCGGGCATTGATTTATACGCACTCGTCCAGCCGCGGAGTATGCACCACCCCGGTACCCTGGGGGTCACGAAAGTGAAGCAGCAGTCGTACTTGGAATCGAAGACGGGCCCACTTGTGGAGTCCATACAGGACTTGATTGTGTGCTTCCCGGACCACACTTTCCAGAATGCACAGTCTCATTTGAGCCTCCCATCGGTGGGTGTGTTATATATAAAATGGGGAAGTGGGTCGGCGGTTGCGCACACCGCTTCCGTTAAAGCCCCTGAAGAGAAGCATAAGGAGCTTCGAAACGTGTCGGGCAGATCCTGTCCGGAGCGGCGTCTACGAGTGGTTCCCCGTCCTCACCTATACATAAACCAAGCTGCTGTTCGCGTGCTACTCAAAGGTGGACACCTTTGAGCATTGATTTATACGCGGCCGTCCAGCCGCGGAGTATGCACCACCCCGGTACCCTGGGGGTCACGAAAGTGAAGCAGCAGTCGTACTTGGAATCGAGGACGGGCCCACTTGTGGAGTCCATACAGGACTTGATTGTGTGCTTCCCGGACCACACTTCCCAGAATGCACAGTCTCATTTGAGCCTTCCATCGGTGGGTGTGTTATATATAAAATGGGGAAGTGGGTCAGCGGTTGCGCACACCGCTTCCGTTAAAGCCCCTGAAGAGAAGCATATGGAGCTTCGAAACGCGTCGGGCAGATCCCGTACGGAGCGGCGTCTACGAGGGGTTCCCCGTCCTCACCTATACATAAACCAAGCTGCTGTTCGCGTGCTACTCAAAGGTGGACACCTTCGAGCATTGATTTATACGCGGCTGTCCAGCCGCGGAGTGTGCACCACCCCGGTACCCTGGGGGTCACGAAAGTGAAGCAGCAGTCGTCCTTGGAATCGAGGACGGGCCCACTTGTGGAGTACATACAGGACTTGATTGTGTGCTTCCCGGACCACACTTCCCAGAATGCACAGTCTCATTTGAGCCTCCCATCGGTGGGTGTGTTATATATAAAATGGGGAAGTGGGTCGGCGGTTGCGCACACCGCTTCCGTTAAAGCCCCTGAAGAGAAGCATATGGAGCTTCGAAACGCGTCGGGCAGATCCCGTACGGAGTGGCGTCTACGAGTGGTTCCCCGTCCTCACCTATACATAAACCAAGCTGCTGTTTGCGTGCTACTCAAAGGTGGACACCTTCGAGCATTGATTTATACGCGGCCGTCCAGCCGCGGAGTATGCACCACCCTGGTACCCTGGGGGTCACGAAAGTGAAGCAGCAGTCGTACTTGGAATCGAGGACGGGCCCACTTTTGGAGTCCATACAGGACTTGATTGTGTGCTTCCCGGACCACACTTCCCAGAATGCACAGTCTCATTTGAGCCTCCCATCAGTGGATGTGTTATATATAAAATGGGTAAGTGGGTCGGCGGTTGCGCACACCGCTTCCGTTAAAGCCCCTGAAGAGAAGCATATGGAGCTTCGAAACGCGTCGGGCAGATCCCGTACGGAGCGGCGTCTACGAGTGGTTCCCCGTCCTCACCTATACATAAACCAAGATGCTGTTTGCGTGCTACTCAAAGGTGGACACCTTCGAGCATTGATTCATACGCGGCCGTCCAGCCGCGGAGTATGCACCACCCCGGTACCCTGGGGGTCACGAAAGTGAAGCAGCAGTCGTACTTGGAATCGTGGACGGACCCACTTGTGGAGTCCATACAGGACTTGATTGTGTGCTTCCCGGACCACACTTCCCAGAATGCACAGTCTCATTTGAGCCTCCCATCGGTGGGTGTGTTATATATAAAATGGGGAAGTGGGTCGGCGGTTGCGCACACCGCTTCCGTTAAAGCCCCTGAAGAGAAGCATATGGAGCTTCGAAACGCGTCGGGCAGATCCCGTACGGAGCGGCGTCTACGAGTGGTTCCCCGTCCTCACCTATACATAAACCAAGCTGCTGTTCGCGTGCTACTCAAAGGTGGACACCTTCGAGCATTGATTTATACGCGGCCGTCCAGCCGAGGAGTATGCACCACCCCGGTACCCTGGGGGTCACGAAAGTGAAGCAGCAGTCGTACTTGGAATCGAGGACGGGCCCACTTGTGGAGTCCATACAGGACTTGATTTTGTGCTTCCCAGACCACACTTCCCAGAATGCACAGTCTCATTTGAGCCTCCCATCGGTGGGTGTGTTATATATAAAATGAGGAAGTGGGTCGGCGGTTGCGCACACCGCTTCCGTTAAAGCACCTGAAGAGAAGCATATGGAGCTTCGAATCGCGTCGGGCAGATCCCGTACGGAGCGGCGTCTACGAGTGGTTCCCCGTCCTCACCTATACATAAACCAAGCTGCTGTTCGCGTGCTACTCAAAGGTGGACACCTTCGAGCATTGATTTATACGCGGCCGTCCAGCCGCGGAGTATGCACCACCCCGGTACCCTGGGGGTCACGAAAGTGAAGCAGCAGTCGTACTTGGAATCGAGGACGGGCCCACTTGTGGAGTCCATACAGGACTTGATTGTGTGCTTCCCGGACCACACTTCCCAGAATGCACAGTCTCATTTGAGCCTCCCATCGATGGGTGTGTTATATATAAAATGGGGAAGTGGGTCGGCGGTTGCGCACACCGCTTCCATTAAAGCCACTGAAGAGAAGCATAAGGAGCTTCGAAACAGGTCGGGCAGATCCCGTACGGAGCGGCGTCTACGAGTGGTTCCCCGTCCTCACCTATACATAAACCAAGCTGCTGTTCGCGTGCTACTCAAAGGTGGACACCTTCGAGCATTGATTTATACGCGGCCGTCCAGCCGCGGAGTATGCACCACCCCGGTACCCTGGGGGTCACGAAAGTGAAGCAGCAGTCGTACTTGGAATCGAGGACGGGCCCACTTGTGGAGTCCATACAGGACTTGATTGTGTGCTTCCCGGACCACACTTCCCAGAATGCACAGTCTCATTTGAGCCTCCCATCGGTGGGTGTGTTATATATAAAATGGGGAAGTGGGTCGGCGGTTGCGCACACCGCTTCCGTTAAAGCCCCTGAAGAGAAGCATATGGAGCTTCGAAACGCGTCGGGCAGATCCCGTACGGAGCGGCATCTACGAGTGGTTCCCCGTCCTCACCTATACATAAACCAAGCTGCTGTTCGCGTGCTACTCAAAGGTTGACACCTTCGAGCATTGATTTATTTCCGGCCGTCCAGCCGCGGAGTGTGCACCACCCCGGTACCCTGGGGGTCATGAAAGTGAAGCAGCAGTCGTCCTTGGAATCGAGGACGGGCCCACTTGTGGAGTCCATACAGGACTTGATTGTGTGCTTCCCGGACCACACTTCCCAGAATGCACAGTCTCATTTGAGCCTCCCATCGGTGGGTGTGATATATATAAAATGGGGAAGTGGGTCGGCGGTTGCGCACACCGCTTCCGTTAAAGCCCCTGAAGAGAAGCATATGGAGCTTCGAAACGCGTCGGGCAGATCCCGTACGGAGCGGCGTCTACGAGAGGTTCCCCGTCCTCACCTATACATAAACCAAGCTGCTGTTCGCGTGCTACTCAAAGGTGGACACCTTCGAGCATTGATTTATACGCGGCCGTCCAGCCGCGGAGTATGCACCACCCCGGTACCCTGGGGGTCACGAAAGTGAAGCAGCAGTCGTACTTGGAATCGAGGACGGGCCCACTTGTGGAGTCCATACAGGACTTGATTGTGTGCTTCCCGGACCACACTTCCCAGAATGCACAGTCTCATTTGAGCCTCCCATCGATGGGTGTGTTATATATAAAATGGGGAAGTGGGTCGGCGGTTGCGCACACCGCTTCCATTAAAGCCACTGAAGAGAAGCATAAGGAGCTTCGAAACAGGTCGGGCAGATCCCGTACGGAGCGGCGTCTACGAGTGGTTCCCCGTCCTCACCTATACATAAACCAAGCTGCTGTTCACGTGCTACTCAAAGGTGGACACCTTCGAGCATTGATTTATACGCGACCATCCAGCCGCGGAGTATGCACCACCCCGGTACCCTGGGGGTCACGAAAGTGAAGCAGCAGTCGTACTTGGAATCGAGGACGGGCCCACTTGTGGAGTCCATACAGGACTTGATTGTGTGCTTCCCGGACCACACTTCCCAGAATGCACAGTCTCATTTGAGCCTCCCATCGGTGGGTGTGTTATATATAAAATGGGGAAGTGGGTCGGCGGTTGCGCACACCGCTGCCGTTAAAGCCCCTGAAGAGAAGCATATGGAGCTTCGAAACGCGTCGGGCAGATCCCGTACGGAGCGGCATCTACGAGTGGTTCCCCGTCCTCACCTATACATAAACCAAGCTGCTGTTCGCGTGCTACTCAAAGGTGGACACCTTCGAGCATTGATTTATACGCGGCCGTCCAGCCGCGGAGTATGCACCACCCCGGTACCCTGGGGGTCACGAAAGTGAAGCAGCAGTCGTACTTGGAATCGAGGACGGGCCCACTTGTGGAGTCCATACAGGACTTGATTGTGTGCTTCCCGGACCACACTTCCCAGAATGCACAGTCTCATTTGAGCCTCCCATCGGTGGGTGTGTTATATATAAAATGGGGAAGTGGGTCGGCGGTTGCGCACACCGCTTCCGTTAAAGCCCCTGAAGAGAAGCATATGGAGCTTCGAAACGCGTCGGGCAGATCCCGTACGGAGCGGCGTCTACGAGTGGTTCCCAATCCTCACCTATACATAAACCAAGCTGCTGTTCGTGTGCTACTCAAAGGTGGACACCTTCGGGCATTGATTTATACGCACTCGTCCAGCCGCGGAGTATGCACCACCCCGGTACCCTGGGGGTCACGAAAGTGAAG
The DNA here is from genome assembly GCF_964261635.1 of Lissotriton helveticus. NCBI lineage: Eukaryota > Metazoa > Chordata > Amphibia > Caudata > Salamandridae > Lissotriton > Lissotriton helveticus. The sequence goes on along the minus strand of NC_136059.1, from coordinate 2,060,962,876 downwards.
CAGCAGTCGTACTTGGAATCGAAGACGGGCCCACTTGTGGAGTCCATACAGGACTTGATTGTGTGCTTCCCGGACCACACTTTCCAGAATGCACAGTCTCATTTGAGCCTCCCATCGGTGGGTGTGTTATATATAAAATGGGGAAGTGGGTCGGCGGTTGCGCACACCGCTTCCGTTAAAGCCCCTGAAGAGAAGCATAAGGAGCTTCGAAACGTGTCGGGCAGATCCTGTCCGGAGCGGCGTCTACGAGTGGTTCCCCGTCCTCACCTATACATAAACCAAGCTGCTGTTCGCGTGCTACTCAAAGGTGGACACCTTTGAGCATTGATTTATACGCGGCCGTCCAGCCGCGGAGTATGCACCACCCCGGTACCCTGGGGGTCACGAAAGTGAAGCAGCAGTCGTACTTGGAATCGAGGACGGGCCCACTTGTGGAGTCCATACAGGACTTGATTGTGTGCTTCCCGGACCACACTTCCCAGAATGCACAGTCTCATTTGAGCCTTCCATCGGTGGGTGTGTTATATATAAAATGGGGAAGTGGGTCAGCGGTTGCGCACACCGCTTCCGTTAAAGCCCCTGAAGAGAAGCATATGGAGCTTCGAAACGCGTCGGGCAGATCCCGTACGGAGCGGCGTCTACGAGGGGTTCCCCGTCCTCACCTATACATAAACCAAGCTGCTGTTCGCGTGCTACTCAAAGGTGGACACCTTCGAGCATTGATTTATACGCGGCTGTCCAGCCGCGGAGTGTGCACCACCCCGGTACCCTGGGGGTCACGAAAGTGAAGCAGCAGTCGTCCTTGGAATCGAGGACGGGCCCACTTGTGGAGTACATACAGGACTTGATTGTGTGCTTCCCGGACCACACTTCCCAGAATGCACAGTCTCATTTGAGCCTCCCATCGGTGGGTGTGTTATATATAAAATGGGGAAGTGGGTCGGCGGTTGCGCACACCGCTTCCGTTAAAGCCCCTGAAGAGAAGCATATGGAGCTTCGAAACGCGTCGGGCAGATCCCGTACGGAGTGGCGTCTACGAGTGGTTCCCCGTCCTCACCTATACATAAACCAAGCTGCTGTTTGCGTGCTACTCAAAGGTGGACACCTTCGAGCATTGATTTATACGCGGCCGTCCAGCCGCGGAGTATGCACCACCCTGGTACCCTGGGAGTCACGAAAGTGAAGCAGCAGTCGTACTTGGAATCGAGGACGGGCCCACTTGTGGAGTCCATACAGGACTTGATTGTGTGCTTCCCGGACCACACTTCCCAGAATGCACAGTCTCATTTGAGCCTCCCATCAGTGGATGTGTTATATATAAAATGGGGAAGTGGGTCGGCGGTTGCGCACACCGCTTCCGTTAAAGCCCCTGAAGAGAAGCATATGGAGCTTCGAAACGCGTCGGGCAGATCCCGTACGGAGCGGCGTCTACGAGTGGTTCCCCGTCCTCACCTATACATAAACCAAGATGCTGTTTGCGTGCTACTCAAAGGTGGACACCTTCGAGCATTGATTCATACGCGGCCGTCCAGCCGCGGAGTATGCACCACCCCGGTACCCTGGGGGTCACGAAAGTGAAGCAGCAGTCGTACTTGGAATCGTGGACGGACCCACTTGTGGAGTCCATACAGGACTTGATTTTGTGCTTCCCAGACCACACTTCCCAGAATGCACAGTCTCATTTGAGCCTCCCATCGGTGGGTGTGTTATATATAAAATGAGGAAGTGGGTCGGCGGTTGCGCACACCGCTTCCGTTAAAGCACCTGAAGAGAAGCATATGGAGCTTCGAATCGCGTCGGGCAGATCCCGTACGGAGCGGCGTCTACGAGTGGTTCCCCGTCCTCACCTATACATAAACCAAGCTGCTGTTCGCGTGCTACTCAAAGGTGGACACCTTCGAGCATTGATTTATACGCGGCCGTCCAGCCGCGGAGTATGCACCACCCCGGTACCCTGGGGGTCACGAAAGTGAAGCAGCAGTCATACTTGGAATCGAGGACGGGCCCACTTGTGGAGTCCATACAGGACTTGATTGTGTGCTTCCCGGACCACACTTCCCAGAATGCACAGTCTCATTTGAGCCTCCCATCGGTGGGTGTGTTATATATAAAATGGGGAAGTGGGTCGGCGGTTGCGCACACCGCTTCCGTTAAAGCCCCTGAAGAGAAGCATATGGAGCTTCGAAACGCGTCGGGCAGATCCCGTACGGAGCGGCGTCTACGAGTGGTTCCCCGTCCTCACCTATACATAAACCAAGCTGCTGTTCGCGTGCTACTCAAAGGTGGACACCTTCGAGCATTGATTTATACGCGGCCGTCCAGCCGCGGAGTATGCACCACCCCGGTACCCTGGGGGTCACGAAAGTGAAGCAGCAGTCGTACTTGGAATCGAGGACGGGCCCACTTGTGGAGTCCATACAGGACTTGATTGTGTGCTTCCCGGACCACACTTCCCAGAATGCACAGTCTCATTTGAGCCTCCCATCGGTGGGTGTGTTATATATAAAATGGGGAAGTGGGTCGGCGGTTGCGCACACCGCTTCCGTTAAAGCCCCTGAAGAGAAGCATATGGAGCTTCGAAATGCGTCGGGCAGATCCCGTACGGAGCGGCGTCTACGAGTGGTTCCCCGTCCTCACCTATACATAAACCAAGCTGCTGTTCGCGTGCTACTCAAAGGTGGACACCTTCGAGCATTGATTTATTTCCGGCCGTCCAGCCGCGGAGTGTGCACCACCCCGGTACCCTGGGGGTCATGAAAGTGAAGCAGCAGTCGTCCTTGGAATCGAGGACGGGCCCACTTGTGGAGTCCATACAGGACTTGATTGTGTGCTTCCCGGACCACACTTCCCAGAATGCACAGTCTCATTTGAGCCTCCCATCGGTGGGTGTGATATATATAAAATGGGGAAGTGGGTCGGCGGTTGCGCACACCGCTTCCGTTAAAGCCCCTGAAGAGAAGCATATGGAGCTTCGAAACGCGTCGGGCAGATCCCGTACGGAGCGGCGTCTACGAGAGGTTCCCGGTCCTCACCTATACATAAACCAAGCTGCTGTTCGCGTGCTACTCAAAGGTGGACACCTTCGAGCATTGATTTATACGCGGCCGTCCAGCCGCGGAGTATGCACCACCCCGGTACCCTGGGGGTCACGAAAGTGAAGCAGCAGTCGTACTTGGAATCGAGGACGGGCCCACTTGTGGAGTCCATACAGGACTTGATTGTGTGCTTCCCGGACCACACTTCCCAGAATGCACAGTCTCATTTGAGCCTCCCATCGATGGGTGTGTTACATATAAAATGGGGAAGTGGGTCGGCGGTTGCGCACACCGCTTCCATTAAAGCCACTGAAGAGAAGCATAAGGAGCTTCGAAACAGGTCGGGCAGATCCCGTACGGAGCGGCGTCTACGAGTGGTTCCCCGTCCTCACCTATACATAAACCAAGCTGCTGTTCGCGTGCTACTCAAAGGTGGACACCTTCGAGCATTGATTTATACGCGGCCGTCCAGCCGCGGAGTATGCACCACCCCGGTACCCTGGGGGTCACGAAAGTGAAGCAGCAGTCGTACTTGGAATCGAGGACGGGCCCACTAGTGGAGTCCATACAGGACTTGATTGTGTGCTTCCCGGACCACACTTCCCAGAATGCACAGTCTCATTTGAGCCTCCCATCGGTGGGTGTGTTATATATAAAATGGGGAAGTGGGTCGGCGGTTGCGCACACCGCTTCCGTTAAAGCCCCTGAAGAGAAGCATATGGAGCTTCGAAACGCGTCGGGCAGATCCCGTACGGAGCGGCATCTACGAGTGGTTCCCCGTCCTCACCTATACATAAACCAAGCTGCTTTTCGCGTGCTACTCAAAGGTGGACACCTTCGAGCATTGATTTATACGCGGCCGTCCAGCCGCGGAGTATGCACCACCCCGGTACCCTGGGGGTCACGAAAGTGAAGCAGCAGTCGTACTTGGAATCGAGGACGGGCCCACTTGTGGAGTCCATACAGGACTTGATTGTGTGCTTCCCGGACCACACTTTCCAGAATGCACAGTCTCATTTGAGCCTCCCATCGGTGGGTGTGTTATATATAAAATGGGGAAGTGGGTCGGCGGTTGCGCACACCGCTTCCGTTAAAGCCCCTGAAGAGAAGCATAAGGAGCTTCGAAACGTGTCGGGCAGATCCTGTCCGGAACGGCGTCTACGAGTGGTTCCCCGTCCTCACCTATACATAAACCAAGCTGCTGTTCGCGTGCTACTCAAAGGTGGACACCTTCGAGCATTGATTTATACGTGGCCATCCAGCCGCGGAGTATGCACCACCCCGGTACCCTGGGGCTCACGAAAGTGAAGCAGCAGTCATACTTGGAATCGAGGACGGGCCCACTTGTGGAGTCCATACAGGACTTGATTGTGTGCTTCCCGGACCACACTTCCCAGAATGCACAGTCTCATTTGAGCCTCCCATCGGTGGGTGTGTTATATATAAAATGGGGAAGTGGGTCGGCGGTTGCGCACACCGCTTCCGTTAAAGCCCCTGAAGAGAAGCATATGGAGCTTCGAAACGCGTCGGGCAGATCCCGTACGGAGCGGCGTCTACGAGTGGTTCCCCGTCCTCACCTATACATAAACCAAGCTGCTGTTCGCGTGCTACTCAAAGGTGGACACCTTTGAGCATTGATTTATACGCGGCCGTCCAGCCGCGGAGTATGCACCACCCCGGTACCCTGGGGGTCACGAAAGTGAAGCAGCAGTCGTACTTGGAATCGAGGACGGGCCCACTTGTGGAGTCCATACAGGACTTGATTGTGTGCTTCCCGGACCACACTTCCCAGAATGCACAGTCTCATTTGAGCCTTCCATCGGTGGGTGTGTTATATATAAAATGGGGAAGTGGGTCAGCGGTTGCGCACACCGCTTCCGTTAAAGCCCCTGAAGAGAAGCATATGGAGCTTCGAAACGCGTCGGGCAGATCCCGTACGGAGCGGCGTCTACGAGGGGTTCCCCGTCCTCACCTATACATAAACCAAGCTGCTGTTCGCGTGCTACTCAAAGGTGGACACCTTCGAGCATTGATTTATACGGGGCTGTCCAGCCGCGGAGTGTGCACCACCCCGGTACCCTGGGGGTCACGAAAGTGAAGCAGCAGTCGTCCTTGGAATCGAGGACGGGCCCACTTGTGGAGTACATACAGGACTTGATTGTGTGCTTCCCGGACCACACTTCCCAGAATGCACAGTCTCATTTGAGCCTCCCATCGGTGGGTGTGTTATATATAAAATGGGGAAGTGGGTCGGCGGTTGCGCACACCGCTTCCGTTAAAGCCCCTGAAGAGAAGCATATGGAGCTTCGAAACGCGTCGGGCAGATCCAGTACGGAGCGGCGTCTACGAGTGGTTCCCCGTCCTCACCTATACATAAACCAAGCTGCTGTTCGCGTGCTACTCAAAGGTGGACACCTTCGAGCATTGATTTATACGCGGCCGTCCAGCCGCGGAGTATGCACCACCCCGGTACCCTGGGGGTCACGAAAGTGAAGCAGCAGTCGTACTTGGAACAAAGACGGGCCCACTTGTGGAGTCCATACAGGACTTGATTGTGTGCTTCCCGGACCACACTTCCCAGAATGCACAGTCTCATTTGAGCCTCCCATCGGTGGGTGTGTTATATATAAAATGGGGAAGTGGGTCGGCGGTTGCGCACACCGCTTCCGTTAAAGCCCCTGAAGAGAAGCATATGGAGCTTCGAAACGCGTCGGGCAGATCCTGTACGGAGCGACGTCTACGAGTGGTTCCCAATCCTCACCTATACATAAACCAAGCTGCTGTTCGTGTGCTACTCAAAGGTGGACACCTTCGAGCATTGATTTATACGCGGCCGTCCAGCCGCGGAGTATGCACCACCCCGGTACCCTGGGGGTCACGAAAGTGAAGCAGCAGTCGTACTTGGAATCGAGGACGGGCCCACTTGTGGAGTCCATACAGGACTTGATTGTGTGCTTCCCGGACCACACTTCCCAGAATGCACAGTCTCATTTGAGCCTCCCATCGGTGGGTGTGTTATATATAAAATGGGGAAGTGGGTCCACGGTTGCGCACACCGCTTCCATTAAAGCCCCTCAAGAGAAGCATATGGAGCTTCGAAACGCGTCGGGCAGATCCCGTTCGGAGCGGCGTCTACGAGTGGTTCCCCGTCCTCACCTATACATAAACCAAGCTGCTGTTCGCGTGCTACTCAAAGGTGGACACCTTCGAGCATTGATTTATACGCGGCCGTCCAGCCGCGGAGTATGCACCACCCCGGTACCCTGGGGGTCACGAAAGTGAAGCAGCAGTCGTACTTGGAATCGAGGACGGGCCCACTTGTGGAGTTCATACAGGACTTGATTGTGTGCTTCCCGGACCATACTTCCCAGAATGCACAGTCTCATTTGAGCCTCCCATGGGTGGGTGTGTTATATATAAAATGGGGAAGTGGGTCGGCGGTTGCGCACACCGCTTCCGTTAAAGCCGCTGAAGAGAAGCATATGGAGCTTCGAAACGTGTCGGGCAGATCCCGTACGGAGCGGCGTCTACGAGTGGTTCCCAATCCTCACCTATACATAAACCAAGCTGCTGTTCGCGTGCTACTCAAAGGTGGACACCTTCGAGCATTGATTTATACACGGCCGTCCAGCCGCGGAGTATGCACCACCCCGGTACCCTGGGGGTCACGAAAGTGAAGCAGCAGTCGTACTTGGAATCGAAGACGGGCCCACTTGTGGAGTCCATACAGGACTTGATTGTGTGCTTCCCGGACCACACTTCCCAGAATGCACAGTCTCATTTGAGCCTCCCATCGGTGGGTGTGTTATATATAAAATGGGGAAGTGGGTCGGCGGTTGCGCACACCGCTTCCATTAAAGCCCCTGAAGAGAAGCATATGGAGCTTCGAAACGCGTCGGGCAGATCCCGTGCGAAGCGGCGTCTACGAGTGGTTCCCCGTCCTCACCTATACATAAACCAAGCTGCTGTTCGCGTGCTACTCAAAGGTGGACACCTTCGAGCATTGATTTATACGCGGCCATCCAGCCGCGGAGTATGCACCACCCCGGTACCCTGGGGGTCACGAAAGTGAAGCAGCAGTCATACTTGGAATCGAGGACGGGCCCACTTGTGGAGTCCATACAGGACTTGATTGTGTGCTTCCCGGACCACACTTCCCAGAATGCACAGTCTCATTTGAGCCTTCCATCGGTGGGTGTGTTATATATAAAATGGGGAAGTGGGTCGGCGGTTGCGCACACCGCTTCCGTTAAAGCCCCTGAAGAGAAGCATATGGAGCTTCGAAACGCGTCGGGCAGATCCCGTACCGAGCGGCGTCTACGAGTGGTTCCCCGTCCTCACCTATACATAAACCAAGCTGCTGTTCGCGTGCTACTCAAAGGTGGACACCTTCGAGCATTGATTTATACGCGGCCGTCCAGCCGCGGAGTATGCACCACCCCGGTACCCTGGGGGTCACGAAAGTGAAGCAGCAGTCGTACTTGGAATCGAGGACGGGCCCACTTGTGGAGTCCATACAGGACTTGATTGTGTGCTTCCCGGACCACACTTCCCAGAATGCACAGTCTCATTTGAGCCTTCCATCGGTGGGTGTGTTATATATAAAATGGGGAAGTGGGTCGGCGGTTGCGCACACCGCTTCCGTTAAAGCCCCTGAAGAGAAGCATATGGAGCTTCGAAACGCGTCGGGCAGATCCCGTACGGAGCGGCGTCTACGAGTGGTTCCCCGTCCTCACCCATACATAAACCAAGCTGCTGTTCGCGTGCTACTCAAAGGTGGACACCTTCGAGCATTGATTTATAAGCGGCCGTCCAGCCGCGGAGTGTGCACCACCCCGGTACCCTGGGGGGCACGAAAGTGAAGCAGCAGTCGTCCTTGGAATCGAGGACGGGCCCACTTGTGGAGTCCATACAGGACTTGATTGTGTGCTTCCCGGACCACACTTCCCAGAATGCACAGTCTCATTTGAGCCTCCCATCGATGGGTGTGTTATATATAAAATGGGGAAGTGGGTCGGCGGTTGCGCACACCGCTTCCGTTAAAGCCCCTAAAGAGAAGCATATGGAGCTTCGAAACGCGTCGGGCAGATACCGTACGGAGCGGCGTCTACGAGTGGTTCCCCGTCCTCACCTATACATAAACCAAGCTGCTGTTCGCGAGCTACTCAAAGGTGGACACCTTCGAGCATTGATTTATACGCGGCCGTCCAGCCGCGGAGTATGCACCACCTCGGTACCCTGGGGGTCACGAAAGTGAAGCAGCAGTCGTACTTGGAATCGAGGACGGGCCCACTTGTGGAGTCCATACAGGACTTGATTGTGTGCTTCCCGGACCACACTTCCCAGAATGCACAGTCTCATTTGAGCCTCCCATCGGTGGGTGTGTTATATATAAAATGGGGAAGTGGGTCGGCAGTTGCGCACACCGCTTCCGTTAAAGCCCCTGAAGAGAAGCATATGGAGCTTCGAAACGCGTCGGGCAGATCCCGTACGGAGCGGCGTCTACGAGTGGTTCCCCGTCCTCACCTATACATAAACCAAGCTGCTGTTCGCGTGCTACTCAAAGGTGGACACCTTCGAGCATTGATTTATATGCGGCCGTCCAGCCGCGAGTATGCACCACCCCGGTACCCTGGGGGTCACGAAAGTGAAGCAGCAGTCGTACTTGGAATCGAGGACGGGCCCACTTGTGGAGTCCATACAGGACTTGATTGTGTGCTTCCCGGACGACACTTCCCAGAATGCACAGTCTCATTTGAGCCTCCCATCGGTGGGTGTGTTATATATAAAATGGGGAAGTGGGTCCACGGTTGCGCACACCGCTTCCGTTAAAGCCCCTGAAGAGAAGCATATGGAGCTTCGAAACGCGTCGGGCAGATCCCGTTCGGAGCGGCGTCTACGAGTGGTTCCCCGTCCTCACCTATACATAAACCAAACTGCTGTTCGCGTGCTACTCAAAGGTGGACACCTTCGAGCATTGATTTATACGCGGCCGTCCAGCCGCGGAGTATGCACCACCCCGGTACCCTGGGGGTCACGAAAGTGAAGCAGCAGTCGTACTTGGAATCGAGGACGGGCCCACTTGTGGAGTCCATACAGGACTTGATTGTGTGCTTCCCGGACCACACTTCCCAGAATGCACAGTCTCATTTGAGCCTCCCATCGGTGGGTGTGTTATATATAAAATGGGGAAGTGGGTCGGCGGTTGCGCACACCGCTTCCGTTAAAGCCTCTGAAGAGAAGCATATGGAGCTTCGAAACGCGTTGGGCAGATCCTGTATGGAGCGGCGTCTACGAGTGGTTCCCCGTCCTCACCTATACATAAACCAAGCTGCTGTTCGCGTGCTACTCAAAGGTGGAAACCTTCGAGCATTGATTTATATGCGGCCGTCCAGCCGCGGAGTATGCACCACCCCGGTACCCTGGGGGTCACGAAAGTGAAGCAGCAGTCGTACTTGGAATCGAGGACGGGCCCACTTGTGGAGTCCATACAGGACTTGATTGTGTGCTTCCCGGACCACACTTCCCAGAATGCACAGTCTCATTTGAGCCTCCCATCGGTGGGTGTGTTATATATAAAATGGGGAAGTGGGTCGGCGGTTGCGCACACCGCTTCCGTTAAAGCCCCTGAAGAGAGGCATATGGAGCTTCGAAACGCGTCGGGCAGATCCCGTACGGAGCGGCGTCCACGAGTGGTTCCCCGTCCTCACCTATACATAAACCAAGCTGCTGTTCGCGTGCTACTCAAAGGTGGACACCTTCGAGCATTGATTTATACGCGGCCGTCCAGCCGCGGAGTATGCACCACCCCGGTACCCTGGGGGTCACGAAAGTGAAGCAGCAGTCGTACTTGGAATAGAGGACGGGCCTACTTGTGGAGTCCATACAGGACTTGATTGTGTGCTTCCCGGACCACACTTCCCAGAATGCACAGTCACATTTGAGCCTCCCATCGGTGGGTGTGTTATATATAAAATGGGGAAGTGGGTCGACGGTTGCGCACACCGCTTCCGTTAAAGCCCCTGAAGAGAGGCATATGGAGCTTCGAAACGCGTCGGGCAGATCCCGTACGGAGCGGCGTCTACGAGTGGTTCCCCGTCCTCACCTATACATAAACCAAGCTGCTGTTCGCGTACTACTCAAAGGTGGACACCTTCGAGCATTGATTTATACGCGGCCGTCCAGCCGCGGAGTATGCACCACCCCGGTACCCTGGGGGTCACGAAAGTGAAGCAGCAGTCGTACTTGGAATCGAGGACGGGCCCACTTGTGGAGTCCATACAGGACTTGATTGTGTGCTGATCCAGCGGGCTATAGAAAATATATCATAAACTACGCTACCCAACTTCATAACCTATAAACAAAATCCTATACTAAATATGGACCCATTTATGAACCTGATATATTTTGGGCCTACTGAATCAGGTGGTCAGAATAAATCTATATACACATTATCTACAAACTATATACATATTTATGCATTTGCAGAAAGAATATTGTCATTAGAATAAAACTCAACCATTTAAACGACCACCATAGGCGACGTCATCTAGCTAATGGTAACCTATTTTTCTGAATAACCAAGACCAGCTTGTTTGTCAAAAGTAAGATTTTATTTTCTAAATTATAGTATATAAGTTGAAAGTTTTATAAATGAAATTTATTTGCAATATAGCAAGCATGATGGTAAGAAATATGGAAAAAATACAATTTAAGCAATTGGATCAATTTTAAAGAAATTATATAAAGTTTAGCATTTCTAAAACCTATTTCCCTAACTGAGCTAAATAGACAGAAATTAAAGTAAAGATCTTTGAGGATTCTTACGTGCTCCACGCAAAGTCCAGCAGCACATCACCCTCATCGGAAAGTCAGAAAGCAGCAGCCAGCCCAACTCTAAGGGCATGACTTTTTATACCTTTCTACGCTAACTAAACTAGCAAAGGAAAGTTTTCAGAAATCTACGACGTCCCATTGGTTGAGAGTGACAAGTGACATGTCACCCGATTCTTAAAAAGTTCCACAAAATCATGTCTTACAAAGACCATTGTCTCTTCCACGTGGAGCCAGAAGCTTCCTGCGATTGCAACTATGTATTAAGTCATCCTCGCAGCTTCCATAGTCTTTCAGTACAACTTCCGCGGATGCCAAGTTAAGGACTGACAAAATGTTCACTTTCGACCTTGGCCATGTCCGACCGAATGATGTCAGCTTATCAGTTTTTGCTTTGTGAATGCAGCTTCAATAAACGTTTTAATTCAGAATGGGCGTCTCGTGACTTTCTGCAGAATTATAGACCAGCTCTTTTTCTGCGGCTCAAATGACTAGGCCCAAAAGCAGGCAACTTATGTTTTCTAGTATAAAACAAACACAAGAAAAGTATTAATGTAAGAAATAAAGTATATTCTGTATCCACCTCATGGTTTACTAATTAATTAACCCACCCGATTAATCAAAATGTTACCTAGCCATTGCAAACAAATAAAGCAGCGTTTATATTTACCAGTCTCCGTTTTTCAATGAGACCCATATGCACCTAGAATAGTAGAAATGACATCACACAGACAAGAAAAAGCGAAACAAGCACATGCTTCTTTTAAGATTGCAGCAGTTAGTAATGACAAAAACAAAAACAATAAATTATTTTATTATTTTGCACGAACAAAAAGATGCAACAAATATGCACGTTTATGAGCACACATGTTAGTCCCCCCACGTGTAAAGTTTAATCTAAGTTGTATTAGCACAACATATCACAAATCATTAATATTATTATTCATGTTATGGAAATGTGACTTTGCGAGTTTAAACAAAATTTTGTTTTCTATCTCGCTCCATCAACTCCCTCATCTGGTGATTAACAAATCACCACACCAGCACTCAAAATTTTGGTAAATTAAATTTTTAAGAAATCGATTCAAATTCAATTGTATTAGTAAACCTAAAAGTCTGTTTCAGCATAATCTTTGCAATTAACATGACGCTCTCTATGTAACTCCTGTAACTCGATCTCCCTTTCCTCTTCTTTTCTGAGTTTATAGATTCTCTTCTTTTCCTTCAACTGTTTCTTTCTTTTATGTAACAAACAACCTACTTTAGTCAAAATAAAAATGAATACTATTATAATCAAAGGTGCCAGAATCTTGCCAAGAATTGAACTTCCGATATTATGAAACCAGTTTTTAATTGCTTGAAACCTTTTTGAAAGTTTCCCTGTAAAATCTTCTTCTTCTAAAGGAATTATCTCTGAATGCATTTGTGTAATATTCTTAATATACATTTCAATATTCTTACTTTCATCAGGTATATATGTACAGCAATGTTGGACATGTAAAATGCCACAGACTCCTCCCTCTTTTGCTAGGAGAATGTCTAAAGCAAGACGATCTTGAATTACCATGGATCTGATTGCAATAACTTCAACATTCACTAATTGAAACCCATCAGCAGTGTCAGTTGATAATCTATCAACTATAGTGGACAATTTTCTGATTCTCCCTGCATTTAGGGTTATACCAACAAAAGGTATTACAGCTTGAAAAATATCTCCCAGAACTTCAGTAAAAGTTTCTCTTTTAGCTCTATTTACATAATTATGAATTTTAAACAATCCTTCTGAATCTCTGTCAACATGAAACACTTTAGGAAAAACAATTCCCACATAACAAGTTCCATACCAATGGTCTGGAAGGTTGTAGTAGGCTTTGTCACCACAAACAAAATAAATTCCAGGAAAGATAGGATCTTTTCCACCTTTAAATCCCCAACCTCCCATAATCTGATAAGTATCTTCACAGTTACTTGCACCTACAAAATAATTATCAAAAAGTGTATTATCTCTTCTAATGCAAAGCTTTCCACTAACTGGTTTGTCTATGTGAATTGCAATATTTTCAAGCATTTTGCCATTTAATTTCTCATCCTCTTTTTGCCAGAAGGATGACTTAGTCTGCTTGACTAATTCATTTCTCTTATAAATTGCTCTTCTCTCCTCAACCATATTCAAAAATTTCTTTCCTTCAGCACTTAATTTACATGTTAGATTATTTTTGTAAGCATACTCGTAAGTGAGTTCGTTAGTAACAAGGAAATATTCTCTCAATTGTTTTGCTTTCTTATGCTTATTTAAAGCATTATCAATCTTAACATTAGCAAAAATTTCATCATAATTTGAATAGTAATATTCTAAACAACCAGTTTGATAAAATAAACTAGTTAATACACTACATGTAACAGCATAAGTGAGAGGAAGCATATTATATGTTACTCCCTCAGAAACAGAAGCAGGTAACTTAACACAAACATAACAGTCCTTTGCATCCATTACCTTTACATATTCACTCAATAGCTTTGTGAATGTATTGCTTGAAAAATCACCTATTGATTTATCTTGATGAATGTTAGGCTGATGATCAATTACTTTTGCAGATGTACTATGTTTAGTTTGGCTAACCAGAGCTTTGCTTGTTATGTTAACTTTGTGTAATTCTCTATTCATTTCTAAAGGTATAATCACAGCTAGTACCAACCAGAGCAGAACTAAAATGAGCAGACACACCAGAGTCATCTTACAGCATCTTTTAAAAACAGAACACTTTGAAGTGCTCTCCTTAACGTAAGGCATTTTTAGGTTAGTTTTAGCCTCAAAAATAAAAATAAATTTTAAAATTTATATACACCCCCCTTTTAAAATATATTTTTCTTTTATAACCCTAAACAAGATTTCTTCGACCTTATGTCATACATAAGTTTTCTTCTACTAAACAGTTTTTCTTCGACCTTGTGTCAACTAACAGGATTTCTTCAGCCTTTTGCCAATTTAATAATTTTGTACTTTAATCATTGTCACTAATTTCTTGTATTTCGTTTTCTTCTTCACTACTATCATATATGTCAATAACAGGTGGAATTACTAAGTAAGTCCACTCAGGAGACTTGTATTTCTGGTTTGGTCTAATTATTCTCTTCCCTTTTCTCGATATCACTTCAATTTTTCTTCCAACTCCAACTTCTTTTCCTGGACTCTTTTGACTACTGATTTCTTCAACTTGTTCTATTGGCTTTTTGATCAATCTTACTCTCAATCTTCCACCAGGCCAGTAGTCTGCTTTTCTCACATACTTCTTCTTTGGTTCAGAATTATTTGATTCTGACTTCCAAGTCCTTTTCTTTCCGTTTTCACTTCCACCTTCCACGTCACTTTCTTCAGTTTCGTAGTCTGAAATTTCAATTGACTCAGGAACTTCTCTATTCGGCAATTTCACTCCTTCAGGAACTTTACTTTGTCTTCCATCACTGGTACTCGGTAATTCGTTCTCCTCCTCTTCCTCAATTACCTCTAGCTTCCCAGATTTCGGATTTTTGTTCCTTACTTCAGAGCTTGTTCTCTGCCTTTCGATACTCTCCCGGTCTGAAACTTCCTTTTGTTCAGCTTCTTTGTCTTCAATAGAGACAACCGAATCTTCAGTTATCTTTCCTTTTAACAGATTCTCTTCACCTTCAGAATCTATTTCAATTATTTCTAAGTCTTTTCTTGTCAGATTTCCATTCACTGGCACAGTTTCCAGATGTCGACTTTCTTGTCGATCTTCAGAATCTGGAATTACTTCACCTTCTGTTCTGTCTTCTGCTTCAGAATCAGAGTCATCTGTGGTATCACTTTCAACATCAGAACTCTCAGGAGTTGGTACTGGAATAGTATGACTTGGATGAATCCAGCGCTTCAATCCTCTGCACTTTACAGCATTAGTAGTGATCAATATTACCTGCCTAGGTTTCTGCCATCTAGGAGATAGACAATTCCTCCTCCGATGTACTTTCGTTCTGACCCAATCGCCAGGTCTCAGATCATGAGTCAAAACTTTTTCATTTGATTGAGCTTCAGTTCCCACCTGATTAGACACAGAAGTTACCATATCAGATAACCTTTTACAGTAATCCAAAATTGCACTGTCATTTATGCTCAACAGTTTACCTACAGGTACAAAAGCTTGCCTCATAACTCTTCCCATTAAAATTTCATGAGGACTTAGACCTGTCTTTTTATCTGGTGTACTTCTTAATGACATCAAAACAAGTGGAAGAGCATCAGTCCACTTAACTCCTGTCTCTAGACACATTTTTCCAATTCTGTTTTTGATAGTTCCATTTATTTGTTCAACTACACCTGATGCCTCTGGTCTGTATGCACAGTGTATTTTCTGCTCAATGCTCAAAGCTTCACAAATTAACTTCAACAGTTTGTTATCAAAATGGCTTCCTCCATCACTCTCAATAGTGACTGGAAAACCGTACCTTGGGATGATTTCTCTGAGCATTAGTTTTGCTACTGTAATTGAATCACAATGTCGTGTAGGGAAAGCCTCTACCCATCTTGAGAATAAGCATACAATTACAAGTACATATTTCAAACAGTTGTGTAAGGGCATTTCAATGAAATCTATTTGTAACCTGGTAAAGGGACCACCCTCTCGACCAATTATTCCTGTCCCCACCACTGATTTTCTGTTTGGATTCATTTGTTGGCATGACAAACACCTTTGACAAAAAGATTCTGCAATGGTTCTAAATTTGGTATTGAACCATGTTTCTCTAAAAAGTCTGACCATAGAATCTCTTCCTAAATGTGCAGGACCATGATATAATCTGGCCATGTCAGCAATCAAGCAATTTGGTAAGACTATTCTGCCATCTTTGTAAACCCACACTCCATCTTCTTCACGTGGTCTACAATCTGATCTTAACCATAGGTCTTTTTCTTCATCATCTGCTTCGTTTTGTAAATCTCTAATCTCATGCCACGTTTCTACAACAGTTGTTAGCATTAATGAATTTGAATCAGTTTCTTTACTCCTCTCCCGATTATATGAATAATTTTTCCTTGCGCAGTACTTTGCTGTTACGTCTGCGAAGGCATTTCCCTTGGAAATATAATCAGTTCCTCTAGTGTGCGCTGCACACTTGACTATGGCAATTTCTTTTGGCAATTGTATTGCTTCAATTAATCTTCTAATGAAAACTGCATTTTTAATTGGTGATCCTGTTGATGTCATGTATCCTCTCTGTGACCAGAGTTGTCCATAATCATGCACAACTCCGTACCCATACTGACTATCAGTAATGATGGTAACTCTAATATCTTTTGATATTTCACATGCACGAATTAAAGCAATCAATTCAGCCACTTGTGCTGAACGAACTCCTTCAAGACATGATGCTTCTTCAACATCTACAACTGTACAAACCGAGTATGAAGCTTTCAAGACACCTCCTTCAGATCTTAAGCATGAGCCATCTACAAAGTAGACAAAATCCGATTCAGACAAAGGTCTGTCTTTGATGTCTTTTCTTGGTTTTGTGCAGAATTCCATGACATCTAAACATTCATGTTCAGTTTCAATATCATCAACAATTTCAGAATCAGGCAGTAATGTAGAAGGATTCAGATTCAAACATCTTGAAATTGAAACATTATCTGCTCCCAGTATGATTTTCTCATACTTTGTCAATCTGCTACTTGTTAAATGTTGAGTCTTACCTCTTGTCAGTAATATTTCAACTGAATGAGGCACAAAAACTTTTACAGGAAATCCCATTATGATTCCTTCACTTTGTTCAAGGCTGATACTTGTAGCTGCAACTGCTTTCAAACAACCTGGTAATGCTTTTGCAATTGGATCAAGAACTGCAGAGAAGTATGCAATAGGTTTCTTTAGATTTCCATGTCTTTGAATTAACACAGATAATGCACATCCTTCTCTCTCACTGCAATACAGTTCAAAATCTTTCTCATAATTTGGCATACCCAAAGCAGGAGCTTGGCATAAGCTCTTTTTCAGGTTCTCAAAAGATTCCATCTCAGCATCATTGAGAATAATTGGATCTTTTACATCTGATTTGGTCAATCTTTGTAGTGGTTTTGCAATTACTGAAAATCCACTTATCCATTGTCGACAGTAACCTACCATTCCCAGGAACATTCTGACCTGTCTTTGTGTTCTTGGCGGTAACATTGCTTAAATCATTTTTATTCTCTCTATTGTTACTTGTCTTTTTCCCTTTGCAATTCTGTGACCAAGATATTTTACTTCTTGTTTGCAAAACTGTAGTTTTGCTGGGGACACTTTATGTCCTTCTTCAGCAAGGCGATTTAACAAAATTATTGTGTCTGTTACACAATTTTCTCTTGTCTTTGCAGCTATTAACAAATCATCAATATACTGCACCAGCGTAGACCTACCTGGTAAGTCTAAATCTTCTAATGATCTTTTTAACAATTCATTAAAGATTGAAGGACTTTCTGTATAGCCCTGAGGGATTCTTGTCCATCCAAGGGTCTTACCTTGGAATCTGAAAGCAAAGATTTCATAACTGTCTGGGTGTAAGGGAACAGTAAAGAATGCATTGCAAAGGTCAATGACTGTGTACCATTCAGCATCATGTGGAATCTGAAATAGAATTACTGCTGGATTTGGAACCACAGGACAACATGGAATGACAATTTGATTAACCTTTCTCAAATCTTGTACGATCCTAAATGTTCCGTTAGACTTTTTAACTCCCATAATTGGTGAATTACAAGAGCTACTCTTCATTTCCTTTAATACACCTTGCTTGATTAACTTTTCAATTATAGGTGTAATACCTTCAATTGTCTCTATTTTCATTTTATACTGTGGAGTGTTTGGAAATTCTATTCCCTGTTTCAATGCAATCTTTACAGGATCTACGTTTTTCATCAGACCCATCTCATTCCCAGTAAAATCCCATATTTCAGATTTCACTGTTTCTTTTAGCTCTTCAGGTAAATCCTTTTCTTCAAATGCAGGAAACAATTTTGTTTCTTCTGCTTCCATCATCATCATTGTCATTCTGTACAAACCATCTTCCTCCATTGTTTGTAACTCAACTCCTTCAGGAGAACAATATATTCTGCAATTCATTTTACATAGGATGTCTCTACCTAATAGATTTACTGGACTACTATTACAAACCACAAATCTGTGTTTGTCTCTGTAATTTCCAATTTCAACTGGTACTGGATCAGTTAAGTCTGTTTTAATTTGCTGATTACTTACTCCCACAACTTGGATGGTATCCCCAGAGAGAGGTAGGTTTTCAATTTCCACTGATCTAACAGTAGAACGGGTAGCACCAGGGTCCACTAGAAAAGTGATGTCTACATCATTAACTTTCCCGTTTACATAAGGACCAGACTGGTCAACCTCAAGAGTGGCTCCAACAACACACTCTTCCTCCTCTCTCGGGCACCGTCAGCAATAATCATCAGAATCACTGTCTTGACTTTCTGTTAATAAAAATTGTTGTGAAGCATTCTGCATTTGAACCCTTTGCTGCTTTTGCTGTTTTTGTGGTTTTATTACCTGTTCACATCCCTGAAATCCCACGTTTGGATTATATTTTTGAACTCCCCCACAATTCGGAAAAGGTGGTTGTGGCAATTGGTCTTGACGATTATTCACCTGTTGTTGTTGCTGTTGTTGTAACTGTCGCTGAATATTAAATTCATTTAACCCCTGTTGCATCTGTAGCTGTTGCTGCAGGTTAACACCATTCTGCATCTGTGGATTCAATAAGGGATTCTTTAAGTTTTTAGGAGGATGAGGACACTCGTCCCTCCAATGTCCAATTTCGCCACAATTAAAACAAGGTAATCTTTGTTTCAGCTCTTCTATCTTTGGGCTAAATTTCTTTGGGAAATTATTACCTTTAAACTTTCCTTGTATCTGGTTTGTATTTCCAGTTTGAACAAAATTAGTGTTCTTATTTCCCATGCTGGCAATCTGTTGCTCAGCCACCTTTACCTGAGCCCACATGGCTTTCTCCTTCAGCTTCTTCTGTTTTACTTCTAATTCATCGCTACAATATTTTGCTTTTCTTAGAATATCATCTACAGATAGTGCTTGCCATCCGACAATACTAGTTCTGATCATTTCTCCAATTTCAGGTTTTAGTCCATAAACAAATCTATAGATAAAATGACTCATGTCTTTTTCATCTAATTTTTCATAACCACTGTATTGTTTAAAGATTAACAATAGTCTTTCATAAAAAGAATGAACTGATTCTTTTGTTTCCTGTTCTGTTCTTTCTATTTTAACCCAATCAACTTCTTTGGGTGGAATTTTGTTTTTCATCCAAACAATTACTTTCTCATAGAAATCCATTACAAGTGGATTTGGGGCACCTGTTTCTTTAATTCGCTCAGGTTCTGCTTTTGGCCAACTAATAGATATTTTACATTCTGTCCAAAGATCAGATGGAACTACAATGTCAAAAAATCCATCTAAATCAATCCACAGAACTTTTGACACTTTGATAAATCTATCGACTTGCCTGTACCACTCAACATGTTTCTCCCTCAATTTTGGAAAGTCATTTGTGAATAATAGAATGTCTTGTCTTGACCATGGGACATGAACATATCCTCCACCTGCAACTTCTCTCATTGGAAATTGTTTTGACAATTTTTCCAATCTTTCATCTTCCTTCCTTTAGGTCCATTTCACTCTCCATTTGTTCAGTTCTCCTAGCTTTTTGATATAGACAATCAAATCTTTAATGTGAACTATTCTTCCCATTGAGTTCAAACTCTCAATGTCACTTTCTGAAAAGTCTAATCTGTAATGCTTTGCAAAATTCTTTTGTTTACTTACATCGATTTCGAGTTCTGCAGCTAAATCCTCTAATTGATCATATTTATTTTTCGTTTTCCACTGAATACTTTTGCAAATGAATAGTAGTTCATCATCCCGATAGTAATTTAAACTATCTGGGCCAATTGTTCCAATTATTAATTCTTCTATATTCGCTTTTAATTTGGCCACATCAAGTTTTGGTGTGGTTACCCTGACTTCAGGACTTCCTACATCTGACATAGCACCCATTGGTGTTTTTGGAGATAAGTCCTCATTAAAAGTTAAATCAGGCATTCTCGATCTAGAAGTGTTTAATTCAGTCAAGTCTGAATAAAATTTTTCAGCAGGCTTTTGAATTTCTGTATTTAAAGGAATAGTTAATCCGTTTTTGTTTGTATCTCTTTGATCAAATACAGGCTGAACAGGACCTATTGTTACTGGAACTGTGACAGCTTCCATGCCTTTTGTCATTCTTTTAATTAATTCTTCTTTAGACCTTAAATATTCATTATAATCAACATCCTCAACATTTCTTGTCTCTCTTGCATAATCTTTTGGAGGTTCCCTTGCTCTTGGAGTCATTGAAAAATGTCTACCTTCATTTCGAGCATTCTCGAATTCTGATCTTCTAGGAGTTTCAGTGATTTCACAGTTATTTGGATAAAGTTTAGGAGCTTCACTAATTGGAGGTGCACTCGGTGAAGTTTCAGTAGAAACCACCGGAGTAGACCATGATCTAGGAGGTCTCAAAGGCTGATTAGGCTGTTTCTTTCTAGCAGTTGTATATATTTCTTCCATAACTGCATCCTCAGATTCACTTTCCATAGATTTCCCTGTAGGAGAACCCATTACCATTTCATGAATTAAATATAATCCTTCACTCATGTTTCCCTGTCTCCACATTCGCAATCTATCTTCATGAGTTTCTCTTTTCCATGATGGATTTTTAGAAGGTCTTTTAATTCCACTAGCTTCTCTTTGTAACTGATACATCTCGTCTTCCCACTCAACTAAAGCTTCAAATTGAGTTGGTCTCGGTTTTGGAACGAGAGCATTCATTTTCTCTCGTAAATTTCTTAAAACTCTTACATTAAATGAACCATCATCAGGCCAAGCTAAAACGCCGTCGTTTTTAGTATAACGTTTCCAACTGTCGAACCATAAGACAGTATGATATCCGTATTCACCTTCCATGTACGCTGCAGGTGTTTTATACTTATGAAGTAGTTTACCACCTCGCGTTTCGATTTTCTTGTCAGGTGAAAATAAATTCTTAAATTTCTGAAATAATGTTGTCTTTTTCTCAACATGTTTAAAATGATAACTCATTTTTAAAAGTTAAATTTAATTCACAAAATCGTTCGTAAAATATTTCCGGGATGTTCCGCAAAACAACCAATCCGTGCGCGAAACACACCAACAGGCCAATGGCAGTTGAGCTGCGTCACTTTTCAGCTCGACCAATAAATTTGGAGATTTTCCGAAGGACCAATCAGCTCACAGGCCGTCAGAGACTCAGGAGCCAATCAGAATACAGCTTGTGACGTAGGTCACCCAATCCCAGCGCGGCTCTGTGACGTACACAGCAGCTGCCGTTTCTCGCTTCTCACTCCTGGCGCTCACCCCTCCTTCACAAAATCTTTTCACAGCGCCATTTTAAGGACACTTTTCAGTGTAAATTAATTCTTAATAATGACTATAAAGACAACATCTGTTCGTTTCACTAATTAGGATAGTTTACATACATTCAAGTATCCACACTTCGGAATAGACGGCGCTATTCACACTAAGGATAATATTCAATTGTCAGTAGAGTAACCTTACCCCACCCTTCTAACACGTATAATTATGAACTTGCTTTGCTCTGAACCCACCGCGAAGTGAAAGTTCTAAGAGTTCCACTTGAACATAAAATACAATTCAAACTCGCACTTTTACACGGAAAATTCCCTAAATTCAAACACACATGAAATCCGTACAGGACTCTCACCTGTTTATAGAATTCATGCACCGTTAGCAAAATAACGACGTTATCCGTACAGGGCTCTCACCTGTTTATAGATATGAAACATGTACCCGTACAGGACTCTAACCTGTTTATAGATAATCATGCACCGACGTTAATTTTACCCTTCACTCAAGCTCGGATATAACTAATACTCTCATCACAGTGAGTTTTATGGAAGGCGCTTTGTCCCTATTCTCATGCTGCTTTGATTTCTTAGAAAATCCTCACTATACAAGATTCAGACCTAGCCCTAAAACTGTGCTGCTCGGCGACAACACTATGGTATACGGCGATACCTCTTGTGATACTCGCGATATCACTACAAACGGAACAGATGGCTTGCGTGACTAATTTCTCGCCACACAATCTATACCGGTATAGCTTACAGATAGGCACGAAAAAACGAACTTAACAAGTGTTAAAACATCGATCCTATTTCCATACCATGACGCAACCCTTAGCAACCAACATATTACCTTGGTTACCTCTTAGCAACCATCAATTTCTGCTACCAGAGAATTGATCCAGCGGGCTATAGAAAATATATCATAAACTACGCTACCCAACTTCATAACCTATAAACAAAATCCTATACTAAATATGGACCCATTTATGAACCTGATATATTTTGGGCCTACTGAATCAGGTGGTCAGAATAAATCTATATACACATTATCTACAAACTATATACATATTTATGCATTTGCAGAAAGAATATTGTCATTAGAATAAAACTCAACCATTTAAACGACCACCATAGGCGACGTGATCTAGCTAATGGTAACCTATTTTTCTGAATAACCAAGACCAGCTTGTTTGTCAAAAGTAAGATTTTATTTTCTAAATTATAGTATATAAGTTGAAAGTTTTATAAATGAAATTTATTTGCAATATAGCAAGCATGATGGTAAGAAATATGGAAAAAATACAATTTAAGCAATTGGATCAATTTTAAAGAAATTATATAAAGTTTAGCATTTCTAAAACCTATTTCCCTAACTGAGCTAAATAGACAGAAATTAAAGTAAAGATCTTTGAGGATTCTTACGTGCTCCACGCAAAGTCCAGCAGCACATCACCCTCATCGGAAAGTCAGAAAGCAGCAGCCAGCCCAACTCTAAGGGCATGACTTTTTATACCTTTCTACGCTAACTAAACTAGCAAAGGAAAGTTTTCAGAAATCTACGACGTCCCATTGGTTGAGAGTGACAAGTGACATGTCACCCGATTCTTAAAAAGTTCCACAAAATCATGTCTTACAAAGACCATTGTCTCTTCCACGTGGAGCCAGAAGCTTCCTGCGATTGCAACTATGTATTAAGTCATCCTCGCAGCTTCCATAGTCTTTCAGTACAACTTCCGCGGATGCCAAGTTAAGGACTGACAAAATGTTCACTTTCGACCTTGGCCATGTCCGACAGAATGATGTCAGCTTATCAGTTTTTGCTTTGTGAATGCAGCTTCAATAAACGTTTTAATTCAGAATGGGCGTCTCGTGACTTTCTGCAGAATTATAGACCAGCTCTTTTTCTGCGGCTCAAATGACTAGGCCCAAAAGCAGGCAACTTATGTTTTCTAGTATAAAACAAACACAAGAAAAGTATTAATGTAAGAAATAAAGTATATTCTGTATCCACCTCATGGTTTACTAATTAATTAACCCACCCGATTAATCAAAATGTTACCTAGCCATTGCAAACAAATAAAGCAGCGTTTATATTTACCAGTCTCCGTTTTTCAATGAGACCCATATGCACCTAGAATAGTAGAAATGACATCACACAGACAAGAAAAAGCGAAACAAGCACATGCTTCTTTTAAGATTGCAGCAGTTAGTAATGACAAAAACAAAAACAATAAATTATTTTATTATTTTGCACGAACAAAAAGATGCAACAAATATGCACGTTTATGAGCACACATGTTAGTCCCCCCACGTGTAAAGTTTAATCTAAGTTGTATTAGCACAACATATCACAAATCATTAATATTATTATTCATGTTATGGAAATGTGACTTTGCGAGTTTAAACAAAATTTTGTTTTCTATCTCGCTCCATCAGTGCTTCCCGGACCACACTTCCCAGAATGCACAGTCTCATTTGAGCCTCCCATCGGTGGGTGTGTTATATATAAAATGGGGAAGTGGGTCGGCGGTTGCGCACACCGCTTCCGTTAAAGCCCCTGAAGAGAAGCATATGGAGCTTCGAAACGCGTCGGGCAAATCCCGTACGGAGCGGCGTCTACGAGTGGTTCCCCGTCCTCACCTATACATAAACCAAGCTGCTGTTCGCGTGCTACTCAAAGGTGAACACCTTCGAGCATTGATATATATATATATTCACTGAAAAAACCATAGGTTATAGACCATATATAGTTAGGAATTAGCATTTAAAAAACCTTATTTTACTCACACAAAACCATTGAAATTCCATATATAGTTAGTTGCACTAACTATATATCGCGCACCCGCAATCCACTGCTGATCATGTCACATATTACATCATTCATGACATGGTCAGTGACATCACTGATGAAATCTCAAATGACATCACTGATGACATCACTGATGACAACATCCAGTGACTGTATGTTTCTGTAAAGTTAAAATATGTCTTACATATTGAAGAATGAGTGGATGTATAAGTGTCTGGATGAAGGATTTAGTAGGTGCGTGACTGACTGTATGAGTGAGTGATTAAATGTGTCTCACTGAATGCATGGGTTAGTGACTAAACTGTCTTAATTTCTGCATCATTATGTCTGTTGTGATGTAAACTGCTGCATGTGTTGATCATTAGCTATACGAGAGGCTATATGTGTTATTAATTGGTTGCCCAAGTATTTCTATGGGAGATTGAGTTTGTGTGGGGGTGGCTGGAAGGTGTGTGACTCTATGCATAGATGTGTGAGCAGTTTATTCACTAGGTGTATGAGTTCAAGACTGCATGTGGAAACAGCTACATGGGCAGTTGACTGTGTGCATGAGTGTATTGATGAGTGAATGGATATCTCAATGCTACATGTCATAGTAAGTACATATGTTAAACACAGTACATGTGAGAGTTGGCATATATAAATAACTGTGCATGAGAGCCACTGAATGAGTGAGTGGTTGTATCGATCATTGTGAACTTGTATCAGGGATTGTATAAGAGAGTAAATATGTGTTAGTATATGTTTCAATAAGTAAGGTGTGTTTAACTGTATAGTTGCAGAAATGGAGGTGAGATTGTTTCTTTGCATGACTGACTGGGTGTGTGAGTAACTCCATGGATGAGTGGCAGTGTGTGAGTGTCTGTATACACTGAGTGTATCTAAGGTTATATTAGAGTCTGAAGAGGTTTATCGTATTAGCACAAGAATGATGTCAAATGAGATGTCATCAGTGATGTCATCAGTGATGTCATTTGAGATGTCATCAGTGATGTCATCAGTGATGTCACTGACCATGTCATGAATGATGTAATATGTGACATGATCAGCAGTGGATTGCGGGTGCGCGATATATAGTTAGTGCAACTAACTATATATGGAATTTCAATGGTTTTGTGTGAGTAAAATAAGGTTTTTTAAATGCTAATTCCTAACTATATATGGTCTATAACCTATGGTTTTTTCAGTGAATTTCAATGGTTTTTTAATAGCAAATATCATAAGCTGTCGAATGTCAAGTACGTGGTAAGTAAAGACATTTTCGTGTTTATGCACACTGATCTGCTTTGAATGCTGCCCCCCACCCCTCATTTCTATTAGGAGTACTCTCTCTTTGCAGATAGTGAAGGGTAGTTAACGCAGGCCTTTGCCCCCGTTGCCCCCGTTGTAATCCGTCGTGCCTGCTTCTCTCTGCATTTGATTGATTGTTCTCTTTGGTTCATTCTCTATTTACAAACAAGCACAGAGTCGCAATACTCTGTTTAGTCTTTGCAGATAGCGAAAAATCGTGTAAAAAAACAAAAGGAATCGAGCAAAATCAGTAGGCCACTAATGGGATCTCTTTTTGACCTCCCTAAAATAGAAACATTAGGAACAACCTGTTGATAATACCAATGTGTATGTACATAAGCGGCGTTCATTTGTGTTCACAGTACCCCTTGTTGATTGTTTGAATCAAGCATTGAATTGTTCGAAGTTGATTCTCTTAAGAATCTTCTCTGCCTGCAAACGAGGAAGAATAGGAATATTCTCTCTCCCTTTGCAGATAGTGAAGGGTAGGTAACGCAAACCTTTAACACGTCGTGCCTATTTCGTTCCTCATTGATTGATTGTTTCCCCAAACATTGACTGTTTGGGAATTGGTTCTTTTTGGAGGTATTCCCTGTTTGCAAATATACGTAGGAAAATCTTTGCAAATAGTGAAAGGGTACGTAATGCGGACCTTTCTCCCCCGTTGTAATCTGTCATGCCTATCTACTCCCCACTGATTGATGCACCTGTTTCACCCGGACCATTTACTAGAGATACGTCATCTGGCCCGACCAGAGAGCACCCCTAGTGAAAAGGACATATGCAATAATAACGAAGTGATCACTGTATCCTGTTAACAGAAACTTTAGCATGAAACAACCTGGAAAGAAAAGAATAGGAAAACGAAAATCAGTAGGCCACTGATGAACATGAACTTTTATTAAACAACGAACAAAGAAACGATAACATAACGTAATGATAAAACCTATTAATGTCCTAGAAACAAGAAAACGTTAAAATATGCCAGTGGTGAGAGACCAGAAAAACAGTAAGAGAAACCAAATCACCCCTCGCTGTCCCACCGCCTGCCACGCCAAAAAAATCGATAGACTAGGGAAAATGCAAGTCAGTAGAACATCCGCCCCCACTCTGGAAACTTCCAAGGTGGGGCAGGGTTGCGGCTACGCCCAGCCGGGAGCAGCCCATATAAGGCGGATCCTGCTGCCACGCCTCGGCCAGGAGATCCTAACGTAGGGTGTAGCCGGAGGAGAGGCCGAGGCCAGCGGGACCCGGCCAGGGGATTGCCTTTACAACGCTGAACAGTTGCAGGGGGGGGGGGAATGTCTCCTCGACCCTCCCCTCTCTCTCCCAGTCCGGCCGCGGTGGCCCTTGACAGTTTCAGGTAGTCCCGCCACATGCTCTTCCGGTCCGGCCACCAACGGTCGGGGGGCCGAGGCCGACGGGATCCGGCTGCAGCCGATAAACCAAGAAACCCGTTCATGGGGCCAGAGCCAGGGGCGTCCGGCCGACATCTACCGGAAGCCCGGCCCGAAGACGGACGGGACACTTCTTCTTTCTTGAATAATGGCTGCGACAACACTGGGGGGGGATGTCTTGCACATGCCTCCGACCCCCCCCCCTCGTCCTCATCGCCTGGTCCGGCCATAACAAATCTCAAGCGAGACGCCGTGGGGTGCACTGGGAGGGAGAGACGGTGCGAACAGGCCTCTCCCGCCTCCCCAGGTGGAGGCTTCCCAGCTGCACCCTCAGCGCTCCAGGCGCCCGGAAAAGGGTTCTTCCACTGTGGCCATGCTGCAACGTCTCGCCCGGCAGGGTGGAGCCCGTCCGCTCATTTGACCCCGCGATCGCCAGTAGCTACCGAACTCTCAAAATGGCGGTCGACCTGGCAAGAGCGGGCCCAGCATAAAGAAATGGCCCGGTCACTGGTTGACTCCACCACCGTAGTCCTCCACGACCTTGAAGATTCTAGAGGAGCCACGGGAGTCTCCGACCGCCGATGGGGAATGACTGCCATGATCGCCCGTGGAGTGACGAAACTGTATCCGCGGGACGTCGGCGCTCCCATGCTGGCGCCAGCCTCACTTTGAATTACTAGAATCCTGCAGACCTCAGTTCCGGTGAAAGCACAGTGTGACCCGGTAGGAAAAATTGTTGCACCCCCTCCCCTTTTTGACTGATAGTTCAAACCACCGATCCTTTCCTTTGCCCTTTTAACGGAACTTTGGACTGCCTCCCCCTCTTTTACATTTTCTAGAGAAAACAAAACATTAACCACTACATTAGCATAGCAGTTGACACCAGAACTGTATTCAAATTGAAAACCAACAACATCTTCAACAGAATCCTTTTTGTTTCTGCTGTGACCCTGCTACAGCACAGGCATTGTCCCCAGCAGTAATTCTGCAATGCCGGTAAGAATAGCTGTGGTGCCTACTGGACTCACTCACCCCCGCGGCGCCCCACGCCGTTATTTGCTGGGCGGCAACTTACTAGACATCACTTTCGTGCCATCTAGATTTCAGCGCGTTCTGCTGCCTTGGAACTATTCGCACAACAGACTGCTACTGACGACCCACCCCCAGGCAACATCTTCTGAATTTTCATAATTTGAAAGAACTAGTAACATGTCCTCATCAGGAATTCAAAAGAAATTGCCATGGTCTCTTCGTTGTTTAAATGTTTTTACTGTTTTTGTTTTGTTGTATATATTTATATGTTATTAAAGTTTTATATTCCTACTACTTTGTTGGAGTGCTATATATTTTTAATGTGACACATAATTGTAAAAACTTTGATGTACAAAGAGTCATTCCTGGAATCTTCCGCTTCAGGCTCGGTCCCCTCCCCAATCACAATACAGGATGGTTTTCAGATAGTAGGAACACGTGTGGTGTGACGGATCTCATCGGGTGTGGGCCTTGATCTACTATAACTCCTTTGAAGAGGGGTGATTCTTTACAGCTGGGGCCATAAACTACATCTGCAGGGCTAGGTGATAGCCTGGACAATCGGACACAGAGGAAGAGGAGTGTCAGAGGGTGCGGTAGTGAATAGGGCGAAAGGGAGGTGTCGGGCGGGCACAGAGTGTGATTTTCAGGGAAGAGCAGCGCAGATGGGGGGAGGTTTATTGCCGATGCATAAGACAGAGAGCGGGGGTGACCAGTGCCTGGGGAAGATGCTTGCGAGGGTGGGGAGCCATGCTACGAAACGACAGCGTGCAGAGAGTGGGTCTGGTCAAGGCATCTAAAATGGCTGCCGTGCACGACAAAAGTGTGGCATTTCAAAAAAGGCAAGATGGCGCAGACAATGTTTTTCAACACTTCCTCATTTCCTTCGAATCGAACGTTAACAGACGTTGGGGCATATTACCAAAGTTAAGCGATATTTATCGCTAACGATGCTTACCAACGAATTTTTTACCGCTAAGCATCGTCAGAAATTATCGAAGATAAACCTTGCTATTATCAAGGTTTATCGCAAATGCGATAATAAACGGCCGCAATGCATGAATATCGCTAAAAAGTCAGCGATATTCATGCATTACCGAGCTAATGCTCTTAGCCATGTTATCCACCTCCCATTGGATAACATGGCTAAGAACTGCTCAGGGCAGGTGTTACTTTTTGGAGATATTCGCGCTTAGCGCGAATATCTCAAAGTTGGTAATAGGAGATAGATATCTTGCATGTTGTAATGCAAATTATTGTGGTATATGGAACTCATACCATAATCTCTCAGGAAAGCAGAAACTGATCCTTTTGGGACCGCCTAAAAAGGCCTAGGGGGTGAGGGGTACTCTACTTTGCCCCCTTTTCACGTTCCGAACTATTTTATTTTACTCTCTTCTGTAATTACACAAAATAGCAGCGATAAGATGCATCGGAGACACACAGTGAGAGAAAGGAGGCCGGAGATGAAGAAGAGATGTCAAATACACATTGGAGATAATATAGTGGCAGAAGGGAAGTAAATATGAGTAAACTTACCATGTAACATAAAAATGTTGCACTCTATACTATAAGTCTCATTTTATACTACAATCACTTCGCTACAACCTCATAAATTAAAAATAAAAATGAATAATGTCTCAAACAATTTTTGATTTCTAAATATAAATTTATTCTTCAGAATTTTCTAAATTTGAAAGAACTAGTAACATGTCCTCATCAGCAATTTCCTCATGAAAAGTCTGCAATGATGATTCTTGTAACTCTATGGTCTCCAAACATTCGATAAATTCGCCATCAACAGATTGATCAAAAAAAATCATTCAAGTCATCTCCTCCTTGTGACAATATTTCATTATTGGTGCTGTCAATTTCAATCAATGTAGTGGAATCATTCAAGTCATCTCCTCGTGACAATATTTCATTATTGGTGCTCTCAATTTCAATCAATGTAGTGGAATCATTCAAGTCATCTCCTCCTTGTGACAATATTTCATTATTGGTGCTGTCCATTTCAATCAATCTAATGGAATCATACAAGCCATCTCCTCCTTGTGACAATATTTCATTATTGGTGCTCTCAATTTCAATCAATGTAGTGGAATCATTCAAGTCATCTCCTTGTGACAATATTTCATTATTGGTGCTGTCCATTTCAATCAATCTAATGGAATCATACAAGTCATCTCCTCCTTGTGACAATATTTCATTATTGGTGCTCTCAATTTCAATCAATGTAGTGGACAATTCAAAAGAAATTGCCACGGTCTCTTCATTGTGAGCCATTTTATTTTGAAATTGCTTGCTGTAAATTGCAGAAAAAAATAATCACTTTCATTTATCGTTTTTAGTAATACATAATATAAAACTAACTTTATCAAGTATTTAGTATAACAGAAGGACTGCAAATAAATAACAGAAAACATTTTTCAAATTATCTTCAAGTGTACAACATAGTTCCCCTTACAAATTAACAACTCACCTTTTTAAAAGTAGGAGAAGTGTTAGTACTGTGTAAATCAAACACCAGAAATTCACCACCAAAAATTCCTCACAAATGTACCTCAGACAGTAGTATCACAAAATGGCTGTGGTTTCCTCTCATTTGACATATATACATAACCAATTAACTTTCATCACACACAAATACAAAACCAAAGTAACATTTTAATTGGTTCTAAATTTCAACACTTTCAAATGTGTTTTCCCCATGCAATTTTCCATAGGACATTTACATACGTCTACAGCCTGAATGGCTGAACGGAATTACACCAAACTTGGCAAAATGGTACATCAAACCTAAGAGGTCAGGAAGGATCTACTATGCCCCCTTATGGTCATTTCCCCCTTCGCTTTGGCCTCCTCTTGTCTCTCAATCCTACCGAGAGACAAGATGGCGGCCTCTACGGACTGTTTGGAATGTTGACAGACGCCGGAGAACCAATCAGCTTCGCAAAGCTCCGTAACGCGAAAAGTACGCGAAGCGGAGCGCTGTTACAGATATATATCTTTTTTTGAACGTTAATTTCTCAAAATCCACTGGAGCACACATATTGAGACCTAGCAAAGGCACATCGGGCTACCAGTCCCTAATATTTTACCAAGTTTCGTGCAAATCCATTCAGCCGTTCGATTATTATTATTATTTTTTTTTTTTGCCCCGCGGGGCCCTTTTAAAACCTCCACATCAAACCTAGGGGGTCAGCGAGGATCTACTATGCCCCCTTATGGTCATTTGCCCCTTCGCTTTGGCCTCCTCTTGTCTCTCGATCCTACCGAGAGACAAGATGGCGGCCGCTACGGACTGTTTGGAATGTTTACAGACGCCGGAGAACCAATCAGCTTCGCTTCACAAAGCTCTGTTGCGCGAAAAGTACGCGTACTGGAGCGCTGCCCGGTCCGCTGTTACAGATATATATCTTTTTTTAAACGTTAATTTCTCAAAATCCACTGTAGCACATATATTGAGACCTACAAAAGGCACATCGGGCTACCAGTCCCTACAATTTTGCCAAGTTTCGTGCAAATCCATTCAGCCGTTCGGGCTAAAAGTGAGGCCAACCGCCCTATGGACCCCCCTTTTTTCTCAACCCCCCCTGGACGAACCCCCCCCAATTTTCAGGGGCTGCTCAGAAACAAAATGTGCCATTTTCCTGAAAATTTCAGCCAATTCCGTCCACAAACGCCAAAGTTATTAGACATAGAATTTTCAAGACACTTACACATCCACTCATTCTTCAATATGTAAGACATATTTAAACTTTATAGAAACAAAAAATCACTGGATGTTGTTATCAGTGATGTCATCAGTGATGTCATTTGAGATGTCATCAGTGATGTCATCAGTGATGTCACTGACCATGTCATGAATGATGTAATATGTGACATCATCAGCAGTGGATTGCGGGTGCACGATATATAGTTAGTGCAACTAACTATATATGGAATTTCAATGGTTTTGTGTGAGTAAAATAAGGTTTTCTAAATGCTAATTCCTAACTATATATGGTCTATAACCTATGGTTTTTTCAGTGAATTTTCAAGGTTTTGTAAATGCTAATTCCTAACTTTATATGGTCTATAACCTATGGTTTTTTCTGTGAATTTCATTGGTTTTTTAACAGCTAATATCTGTAGCTGTAAAATGTATTCTTCTTTAAATCCAAAAATATATTTTATATGTTTATGAATAATTTTTTTTAAAAATATTTTTTTTTCTTCGTTCCCGCTTCGCGAATCGGGAAGCTTCCCGTTAGCTGACCTTGATGCCGCGAAATAGACCGCAAGCCGGTAAACGTTTCTTTACCGCAAGTGCCGCGTTAGAAAACAACATCGTGACGCCTCCCGTCCGCATGACGTTTCACGTTGTCGCGTGATACGTCATATGACGTGCTACGTTAGCGAACTGGTACGCGAAGCGAGTCGCAAAGCGCAGGTTTCTGGAAGCAAACCGGGAGGCCCTGCAAAGCGCTTAACGTAAACACAGCAAGTCATGTGACTTGGTAATAACACTTTTCATTGGTTCATTTCACTTTTGGTTTCCTAATGATGTAAGACTAGGTCATATAATCTAAAATGAACACTTTTGATTGGTTGAGAACTCTTGTTTTTCCCAAATGATGAAAATCCCTCCTTCTTTCCTCACTCTGACTTTCATCATTGTGAGAGAAAGACCCTTTGTGATCACTGAGCAATGGCTTCTTTAGTAGCTTCAGCTGGTGCTTCCCCACCACCTCCACCACATCCAAGGAAGAGTGGACCACCTGCTCAAGTTATAATTCAACAAGAAGAAGAAGAAGAGGAACAGGACGACGAGCACGAAGAGAGGCAGTTTTTGCCTGAGCAGCCCAGGACGTCTCACCGGAAAGAAAACTTCATTTGGCAATTTTTTAAAATTCCCAAAGGTCAGAAAAAAGTAAATGCAAGATACGTAACTTGCCTTATATGTCAAGATAGACTGTCCAGAGGAACCGAGAAAAAATACAGTTTCGGAAACTACACAATGCATCGCCATATGACTAGGTGGCATCCTAACAACTACAGTGCTGCACAGTTTCGGAACGACCTAGATAATCTCCCTATTATGGCCAGAAGATCTGTTGTACCGGAAGTAACGGGACCAGAGGGCAGGGAGATGGTGCCAAATATACAAATGAAATTTGGTGAAGTAAAACACACCTGCGTATTTTGCGATGGATTCATTTCCTACGGAGAAAAAAGCATCACTCTGATCAACAGAGCTATTGACTATCATATGCAAGTTTGTACGAAACGCCCAAAATAATAAATACTTCTTTTTTTGTTTTGTTGCTCCTGTTGAGCCCTTTACAATGAATCGTTTTCATTGCCCCCTCCAAGAAAAACCCAAAAAAATATAAAACTTCAGAAAAATTCAAAAAAAGTAAAAAAATGTTCCGAAAAATAATAAAAAAAATATAAAACAACAAAAACAATAAAAAAAAAAGTTCTTTTCAGAACTACCTCCCCGTTATTATAAAATTGGTACAATATTTGGAACTGTGCCAACCTCTATTTCTCTTAGTTCGCTTCCCAGTTCGCTCGCCGGTACGCGAACTAGAAGCGAACCAAAAACAGTAAGTATAAGGGAAGGAAACAGACACTTATGTTAAAAGAAAGACAGCTATAGGGGAGTAAACTAGAGATACTATTACCCGTAATCCACTGCTGATGATGTCACATATTACATCATTCATGACATGCTCAGTGACATCATCAGCAGAGGATTGCGGGTTTTTTGGCAACGTGCCTTATCCACGGTTTAATAACGCTGCCTTTTGCTTTATATAAGTTTTCAAATTGTATGAAATATATACCAATAGGTCGTTATGAACCTTTAGGTAGTGCTTTTCTTCATGAGGTCTGGTCGCTTCCATACACATACAGATTTTTCAAAGATGATCAAGAAGTTTATCTGAATGGAGAGGAATGCACTGAGACGCCAGATCATTCACTAATGTGTAGGCACATACAGTTACACGGTTCATGCAACAAACACCGACCAAATATGGCTTGCGCGTTGCAAGGCACGCCAGTTCCTGCTATCATCCCCACGTTCAAGTTGTTGGAAAATGGTAGTTATTTGATGCTCAATAATGAAGATTGTTCTGAGTTAATTGAAAAGGGTCTGCACCTCTGTACGGGTGTTCGCTATGTGAAGCACGAAAGTTTCACGGGCCGAACTCAAGGCCACCTCTCTCTGAGACAAAAGAGCTCTTATTCTTGCCATGCCGTTGAAATCTGTCCCAAGGTTGGTATTTGTGGCCAGATTGAAAACTCCCTATGTTCATGTGTGGGAGGAAATAGAACATTTCTGCAGCAAATAACCCGTTCACTTACTGTTACGATAAAAGGAATACTTTTAATTCAGATTTGCCTTTCAATTTCAGCAAGATGGTTCCGACTATCTTTAACGCATCCTCCACAAAGACCCTGGCGCACTTTTTTAAAGTTGTTACCAGTGGTCTCGTGACTTCATTTGAGAAAATCTTTGGAGTCATCCCTGCTTCCTTTCATTCTATTTTCTCCACTCTGGTTCGTGGATTGGCATTTTTACTTGCATTACCAGCGGACGCTCTTGTGCTTTTTTACATTTTTAAATATGGATGTCCCTCCTATGCAACCTCCCACCCTGCAGCTGCTGACATTGTTCCGCAATCGCATGCTAGAATATTATGGCACAATGCCGTTGGCGATATTAAGCACGGCATATGGATTATCTTTTCGATTCTCCTACTTCACCTGTGTCCAGCCTGTATTTCACTGCCTGACCTGTGATTTCGATTGGGCCATTGATTTGTGTCTCTGCGGACCGGTTTCTCCTGACGTCGACTTTAATCAGCTGATGACTCCTATCATTACTCACGAGTTGGTTTGTCCTGGCGAAAGGATTATGGCTGTGGCATTGATGCATGGACTACTTGGTCCCTGGAATTTACTGGCGGCAGCACAGTCTTTCTTGGAACAGAGCTTTCTTGAAAACCCACCGAGCTGTCCTCTGATGGTGATAGAGGATCCGGTGCTGGGAGAGCACGTATGTTCTTTTCCGCTTTTAAATTGGATGGCTGAACTGTTTTCGGATGAAGACGGTGACTTCCTATTGGAGGCTGTTGCAGCTTATTTTGCATACACAGTTATGTCATAGACCTTTTTCATGTTTGATATGCTGAGTACTAGCATTTCATTGACAATTCATTGACTTATTTGTCAAGTTTTTATTATTTACCTTGCCTATTGGCTTAAGACTCGATAAAGTACTTGGCTGTTTTATTTTTCTTTAGCATTAAATTTTCCTAGTTTTTAATGCTTTACCTTGCGGACCGTCCACATATAAACTTGCAATCTGCTCTCATGAGATGGCACTTCTATTATCTTATTCAGTTCGTTTCCGGATCATGGGGAGGTGTCATCTAGGTCCTGGATATCTTTACACCGTGTTAAGTTAGCATGGGCTCATTACCGGTTTAAACGCCATTTTTCCTTTTTTGCAACTTCTGCACACGACACTTAGTTGTTGCTTTAGCTTTCCACCTAGTAGTTCATCGTGGTTTACATGAGAATAATATGTTATTGCTCTACTATCTGCTTTGCTTGTTAAACTATATCTGTACAGCGAGTGCTAAAGTTTCAAGAACAACACGATACAGAATTGTTATGAGGTCTGATCTCCACGACTTCATACTCATAACATAAGTGCAACTTCTGCCAATTCTGGGCATGAGGCGGGTTTTATATTGCTTTGCCGAACACACATACACAACAGTTGATGCGGTTCACATGAAGAGAGAGCTGGTGTATGCTGATGTGATTCCTTCAAATCTAAGACACTAAAGTATGGGCACGCCCTAAACCAACACAAAGAGACCTTCTTAGCAAATAATATAATATGTGTATTAGAGAGGGTGAGATATAAGCAGCCGCGGGCCGTGGAGGGAGTTACGGTGAGGCAGGGAGACGGGGAGGGGGAGAAGCAGGGTGGAGCCCTCTCTACCTTGCCCCTCCCCCTCCCCGCCTCCCTGCCCCACCGTAACTCCCTCCACGGCCCGCGGCTGCTTATAAGTGTTGCTAACTCTTATTCATTTACAGCATGTTAACATACTGTCACCATTCGCTTTTTATGTACTAGTAACTATGCTGGTAATTTTGCTACTGATAATATGTGTACTTCTATTATCTAAGATACTACGCCTGAGAAGACGGCATTAGTAAATAAACATTTCAAATACACATGTGTTCTTCTTAACTCCATGTTCTGGTTTCTAAGAAATATATAACGACCGACTGTTCATGAGTTCCACGTATCCTGAGGTACTATAAGTTCATATTCTGGATTGTCTAAACATTGAGAGTTTGTTATATCCAATGTGACACTGTACCTAGCTTGCTAAGGAGTTTTTGATTACTAACGTGAGTTTTGGGACACCCTAATTCGCCGAGGTTCCAATCCTCTGTCCACAGTTCTGTGTGAGAACAGAAACCCTGCGACAGGGGCACCCCCGACCCTTGCTGGAGCTTCATCACACTTGCGATACAACTCCAGCAATGCGCCACCTTTACGGCACAGATACATCACGCATCTGTGCTGTTTTTGCCCCATGATGCGCCGCATTGTAAATGCAGCACACCATAGGTGACGGAACAGCGGCACAGAATGACTAACACATCCCTGGTGATGCGCCAGTCATCATAAATGTATCCCTATGCTTCTTATCTTGTTAGAGATGAACCGCCATATGTATCATCAAAGTTTTTTGCATTTCCTAAATAGCGAACTTTAAGGAATAAATAGCGATTCTTTACCATTCCTAGTTTGCGATTAGCTATTTGCTAATTACAAATTACCCATTCATTTCCTTCATTTCCATAGGGCGGTTGGACTCACTTTTAGCTCGAACGGCTGAATGGATTTCCACGAAACTTGGCAAAATTGTAGGGACTGGTAGCCCGATGTGCCTTTGCTATGTCTCAAGATATATGCTCCAGTGGTTTTTACGAAAATTAACTTTGAAAAATATATATTGGGCTACATTGGCCTATATATATGTTGGAGCCCAAATGTAGCCCAATGTAGCCCAATGAAGCCCAATGTAGCCCAATGTAGCCCAAAGATGGCCGCCAGACACACAAAAAAACAAATGTAGCCCAAATATCAGCCAGATGTAGCCCAACTATAGCCCAGTGACAGAATGACCAATCAGCTTCGCAAACCTCCGTTACGCGAAGCGGAGCGCTGTTACAGATATATATCTTTTTTTGAACGTTAATTTCTCAAAATCCACTGGAGCACATATATTGAGACCTAGCAAAGGCACATCGGGCTACCAGTCCCTAATATTTTGCCAAGTTTCGTGCAAATCCATTCAGCCGTTCGATTATTATTATTATTATTATTTTT
This sequence comes from Lissotriton helveticus, assembly GCF_964261635.1. Classification (NCBI taxonomy): domain Eukaryota; kingdom Metazoa; phylum Chordata; class Amphibia; order Caudata; family Salamandridae; genus Lissotriton; species Lissotriton helveticus. Next base: position 2,060,925,609 of record NC_136059.1, on the reverse strand, counting down.
TGCCCCGCGGGGCCCTTTTAAAACCTCCACATCAAACCTAGGGGGTCAGCGAGGATCTACTATGCCCCCTTATAGTTATTTCCCCCTTTGTTTTGACCTCCTCTTGTCTCTCGATCCTACCGAGAGACAAGATGGCGGCCGCTACGGACTTTTTGGAATGTTGACAGACGCCGGAGAACCAATCAGCTTCGCTTCACAAAGCTCCGTTGCGCGTAAAGTACGCGTCCTGGGACGCTGCCAGGTCCGCTGTTACAGATATATATCTTTTTTTAAACGTTAATTTCTCAAAATCCACTGGAGCACATATATTGAGACCTACAAAAGGCACATCGGGCTACCAGTCCCTACAATTTTGCCAAGTTTCGTGCAAATCCATTCAGCCGTTCGGGCTAAAAGTGAGGCCAACCGCCCTATGGAAAACTCAATGTTAAAAACACGTTTTGGGACCCCCCTTTTTTCTCGGCCCCCCCTTGACGAACCCCCCCCAAATTTTCAAGGGCTGCTCAGAAACAAAATGTGCCATTTTCCTGAAAATTTCAGGCAATTCCGTCCACAAACGCCAAAGTTATTAGACATAGAATTTTCAAAAATCCCATAGAGAAAAAATCCTAACTATATATACCTACTGGCGACCGCCAGTAGGTAATATATATATATATATATATATATATATATATATATATATATATATATATATATATATATATATATATATATATATATATATATATATATATATATATATATATTCATTGAAAAAACCATAGGTTTCACACACGTTATAGTTAGGAATTAGCATTTAAAAAACCATGCAAATTCATTGAAAAAAAAACTAGTTTTCACACGGTGTAGTTAGCTGAACATTTCTCTCATACAAAACCTTTGAAATTCTCCGTTATAGTTAGCTCAGCTAACTATAACTTGCGTGCCCGCAATGCACTGCTGATAGGTTTCAGACATGTTATAGTTAGGAATTAGCATATCAAAAACCTTAGAAATTCACTGAAAAAAACATAGGTTTTAGGGGTGTTATAGTTAGCTAGACATTTCACTCGTATAAAACCATTGAAATTCCCCCGTTATAGGGGTCGATTACGATGGCGGACGGAAGGACGACCGCCGCCCTGGAGTAGGCGGAAAATGCCATTTTTCCGTCCGCCTGCCGCGGGCACTTCGTCCGCCATATTAGGATGGGAAACACTGTCCAAAGTCCATACGCGGCGGAAGAGCACGCACCACCGTGGAAGTACACCCGACCCCGCGGTGGACGGAACCAATCCAGACACACCGCCGTACGGAATGACGTCTCCGACCGTCCTCTAAATCACGATGGCGGAAAACACACATCAAATCGCTGCGGAAAAACAACCTGCCTGAACACGGCGGATTCACCACAGCGGAGAGACAACACATTGCAGGGATACCCACCACGAACAGATCGCCGTCATGGATCCAGCGCTACACGCATTTCCGATACTCTTTGTGCACCACCACCTGCAAGTCATGGCCCATCAGGGACGACGACGCAGGTACGCCAATACACCAATTGCTGTCGGAAGGGGAATACCTCCCAGGGCTGTAACGTAGGGAGTGGGAGTGTCATGTTTGATAAACTGCATGTACGATCGCACCAATATAGCAACAATTCAAGTACGCAACCAGGAGTGGCAACAACAAACCACGACATATGATTGACTTGCTTTATTAAACAGAATGGGGTATAATCGTACACTACCCAAGACCATGGGCACTGGGTTAAACAGGGAAGGTACATCAGAGCCAGCACATGAGAGCACAATGCAGTATCAGAACAGCAACAGGGCAGTGATTACAACATAGCAGGTACATCAGATGCAGCACATGAGGGCACAATGCAGTATGAGAACAGCAACAGGGCAGTGTTTACAACAGAGCAGGTACATCAGATGCAGCACATGAGGGCACAATTCAGTATCAGAACAGCAACAGGGCAGTGTTTACAACAGAGCAGGTACATCAGATGCAGCACATGAGAGGGGCTAAGTGCATCAACAGTCCATGGCAGAGAACAGGCACATCTGAAGCAGCACATGAGAGGGGCCAAGTGCATCAACAGTCCATGGCACAGAACAGGTACATCTGAAGCAGCACATGAGAGGGGCCAAGTGCATCAACAGCCCATGGCAGAGAACAGGTACATCAGAGGCAGCACGTGAGAGGGGCCAAGTGCATCAACAGTCCATGGCACAGAACAGGTACATCAGAGGCAGCACGTGAGAGGGGCCAAGTGCATCAACAGTCAATGGCACAGAACAGGTACATCTGAAGCAGCACATGAGAGGGGCCAAGTGCATCAACAGTCCATGGCAGAGAACAGGCACATCTGAAGCAGCACATGAGAGGGGCCAAGTGCATCAACAGTCCATGGCAGAGAACAGGCACATCTGAAGCAGCACATGAGAGGGGCCAAGTGCATCAACAGTCCATGGCACAGAACAGGTACATCTGAAGCAGCACATGAGAGGGGCCAAGTGCTTCAACAGTCCATGGCAGAGAACAGGTACATCAGAGGCAGCACGTGAGAGGGGCCAAGTGCATCAACAGTCCATGGCACAGAACAGGTACATCTGAAGCAGCACATGAGAGGGGCCAAGGGCATCAACAGTCCATGGCAGAAAACAGGTACATTAGAGGCAACACAAGTACGTGGGTCAACCGTCCCAGCCCAAGGACTGTAACAATGCTAGGGTGGTTACAATGGACAATCGAGACACAAAGTCAAATTACATGTGAGTGATGGGAGCTACACCTCACAGCACAGAATCTGGTGGACTGCTTGAACTAGTCACCTCTGACATACTGCCAGCACCAGACACAGGAGTGTGAGACACAGCCACAGCTCTAGTGACTGACACATGAGCTATAGACCCAGACACATTGCCAGCCCCAGAAACAGGAGTGTGAGACACAGCCACAGCTCTAGTGACTGACCAATGAGCCATAGACCCAGACACACTGCCAGCACCAGAAACAGGAGTGTGAGACACAGCAACAGATGTAGTGACTGACACATGAGCCATAGACCCAGGCACATTGCCAGCACCAGAAACAGGAGTGTGAGACACAGCCACAGCTCTAGTGACTGACACATGAGCCATAGACCCAGACACACTGCCAGCACCTGAAACAGGAGTGTGAGACACAGCAACAGCTCTAGTGACTAACACATGAGCCATATACCCAGACACATTGCCAGCACCTGAAACAGGAGTGTGAGACACAGGCACAGCTCTAGTGACTGACACATGAGCCATAGACCCAGACACACTGCCAGGACATGTCCCTGTACACTGACCAACAAATACCATGCCAGCATCTGACATATGAGAGTTGCTGACACACACAGTGCCAGTACCTGAAACAGGAGAGGGCACAACTGACACAGTGCTACTACATGATGCATGACAGCGAACAACAGACACAGTGCCACTATCTGACACATGAGAGTAAACGGCAGCTGACCCACTAGGACCACTGAAATGATGAGCCACAGGGCTGTATGGACCAGGAGGCAGGGTGGCTCTGGGAGCTGGGGACAGCTGTACTGGAGCAACATTGGGGTGTTCAGGTCTCACTGGTGTGTGTCTCCATTTCTTTGTGAAATGTAGGGGCACCCTGGACATGACTGGACTGGTAAGTGTTGTGGCCTCATCAGACATCAAAGAAGGATCATGTGCTTGTGCTGGTCTGCTCTCTGGGGATGTGCTGGACCCTGCTTGATGTTTGCTGTGGCCCTGCCTTCTGCCCTCTGCATCATGTGTAATGGGGGATGGAACTACAGTGTACTCCTTATTCTGCTTCTGCGGGGTGTGGATGGGAGTTGAGGTATGTGGTGACTCCACCGCTGACACATGTGTTTTACGTTCCTTCAACAACATCAGCCTCAGGGCAGCCAGGGGTGATGTATGCCTGTCCTTGATGGAGCTCGTGTCCATGGGAGAAGCCTTGGCCCTGGGATGTGCCTTGGACGTAGGAGGTGTCCTGTCTCTGGAATGTCCCTGATCCCTGGGCGGTGCCCTGTCCCTGGGAGCAGACTTGTCCATTGTAGTGTACCTGTCCTTTGAAGTGACCTTGTCCTTGGGAGTGCCCCTGCTCTTGGGAGTTGCCCTTTCCTTTGTAGTGTCCTTGCCCTTGGGAGTGTCCCTGCTCCTGGGAGGTGCCCTTTCCTTTGAAGCGTCCTTGTCCTTGGGAGTGTCCCTGCTCTTGGGAGGTGCCCTATCCTATAAAGCGTCCTTGTCCTTGGGAGTGTCCCTGCTCTTGGGAGGTGCCCTTTTCTGTGTAGAGTCCTTGTCCTTGGGAGTGTCCCTGCTCTTGGGAGTTACCCTTTCCTGCGTAGAGTCCTTGTCCTTGGGAGTGTCCCTGCTCTTGGGAGGTGCCCTTTCCTGCGTAGAGTCCTTGTCCTTGGGAGTGTCCCTGCTCTTGGGAGGTGCCCTTTCCTGCGTAGAGTCCTTGTCCTTGGGAGTGACCCTGGACGTGGGAGGTGCCCTTGCCTTAGGAGTACCTTTTGAGGGGATGCGTCTGTTACATGTGAATCACTTTCCACCAACACCCCTTGAGGATCCTGTGTGTCAACTCCAGTGTAGCTCATGTCATGATGTGTGAAAGATATCCCTGTCCTAGGGGATGGTGTTTGTGCCCTCCGTGCCCTGCCTTGCTGCCTGCGGCTGCTTGTAGTGCAATACCCCGAAAATGACGCCTGGTCTGAAATTTCACTCTCCCCTGGGACATCTAGTGTTGTGGATGGGGGAAAAGAAGCAGCACCATGTCCATGCGACTGAAGAATGGCTGGAGACACAGTGTTTGCTAATGACTGAACGGTGCCTGCGCCGAAGGCAACTCTGCTCCCCCTACTCTGGCAAGCACGAGCAGTACTTGTTGCAGTTGGTGGCAGTGTGGGCCCTGTGTGCTGTGTACCGACTGAAGGTGTTGATTGCCCACTCCCTGTCTGTGACAACAGTGCAGACTCACCCACACTGTCTGAGGATGAGGACGATGGTGTCTCCACATGTGAGTCCTCAGGGACGGTTCTGTCCCCCTTTCCGGGGCTGCCCCCTTCAGTGTCCGTCTGCGTGTGTGTCATCTCGGATCCGGATGCATTGCCACCACTCATCTCCGTCGTCTGTGTGTCAGTGCCCTCGTCCAGAGCTGGAAGAGAGGGAAGAGATGTTAACCTAAGTGCCAAACTCACGTACTGAAGGTTACAAAATCACACCTTTCCTTACAGTCGATTGACATGTAGCTCCCATCCTGCACACGAACCACCCCTACCAGACATCCTCATATCAAAGAACCGGGGGTGCCTGTGAAACTTGTACATCATAGAAACAGGGCAAGTGCATGCAGACCACCACACATGTCATGCCATGGGACCACAGACCTCAACGGCATGTCCTGGAACCCTCAACTACAAATCAACTGGCATGTCCACCTGGCGGACATGGGTGCTAACGCTCACTCCGCAAATGGCACCAACATGCAATTGCTGCAAAACATACGCACCACGGATGTCACAACTGTGTCTGAGCACCAATACATGCATGCACTCACAAGTTACAGACACATACAGTCTGCTTACCGCTAGTTTGCTGTTGATCCCCTCTGAGCCGGGCGGACAGGTCAGGATGCGTCACAGCAATTATACAGTGCATCAAAGGGGTCATGGTGCGTCGGGCAAGGCAGCTTGATCTTGGAATATTCCCCAGTGTCATCTCCGCAACATTCTTGCTGAGCCTGGATATGTCGTCCCAGCGCTTGTGGCAGCGTGTGTGTCGTCTATTGCACACCCCCACTGCCCGTACATCACGTGCTATGGTCCTCCACAGGGCCTTGCGAAGGTGCAGCTTGACCTACCATGATGGGAGACAAGATGGGAACGTCAGTGGACAGTTTGACATTTACAAACATCGTAGAAACACGTATCTTCATTCAGCCATGCTCAGTGCAACACATGTGAAGGTCCCACAGCACACCACCAAGCTTGCAGAAGCCAGGAGTCAGTGACCACCTCATGCCCACCAACATGCTACCCACTGCACTTACCACCTGTCCGGGTGCACCGTAGAGCCGTTCATAGTGGCTGAGCACACAGTCCACAAGGACATCCACCTCCGCTGCGATGAAGGGACGAGACCGGATCTCTCGCACTCTCTGCATGGCAAGGTCCAGGACTGTGGCACAACAGCAGCAGTTGTTGGATGGCTCATGAGCAGCAGGTCGAGGTGACGGTCGCAGGCAGCAGTTGTTGGATAGCTCAGGAGCAGCAGGTCGAGGTGACGGTCGCAGGCAGCAGTGGCTGGAAGCAGTGAATGTGTGCTTAAGAAATTCACACATATATAGGGCCCTGAGCTCATATCTGTGGCACACGTCTGCAGCAATTGGTTTTCCATGGATGCATCTTTCAAAATGAGCCAATGACTCGCCCTGGTGTGGCGGTGCACGGCTTCCGCTATTTTTGAATGCGCTTACGCGCCGCGTAACCTGTTTCCATTGGCTACATGTGCATGGACCGTCACGGTCACACACATGCAACCGCATGTGCGCGCTACCGCAAAGGTGCATCATTTGAAAATAATCATTCACTAGCGTCGCTATGGCGGTGCAAGCATTCCACAGGGGCGGTGCAGGCTAACACATACATTTGAAGATGCAATTTGAACTGGCAGTTGAAACCTCCCCTTACAGTCACATAGCGTCACCCACCTCCACTCCTGGCCGGTCACACACCACCAGTCCTGGCTGGTCAACCACCGCCAGTCCTGGCCGGTCAACCACTGCCAGTCCTGGCCGGTCAACCAGTGCCTGTCCTGGCCGGTCAACCACCGCCAGTCCTGGCTGGTCAACCACCGCCAGTCCTGGCTGGTCACACACTGCCAGTCCTGGCCGGTCAACTACCGCCAGTCCTGGCCAGTCAACCACCGCCAGTCCTGGCCGGTCACACACCACCAGTCCTGGCCGGTCAACCACCGCCAGTCCTGGCCGGTCACACACCGCCAGTCCTGGCCGGTCAACCACCGCCAGTCCTGGCTGGTCAACCACCGCCAGTCCTGGCCCATCACACACCGCCAGTCCTGGGCAGTCAACCACCGCCAGTCCTCGCCAGTCAACCACCGCCAGTCCTGGCCGGTCAACCACCCCCAGTCCTGGCCAGTCACACACAGCCAGTCCTGGCCAGTCACACACCGTCAGTCCTGGCCGGTCAACCACCGCCAGTCCTGGCTGGTCAACCACCGCCAGTCCTTGCCGGTCAACCACCGCCGTGTGCTGGCGGTGTGTGACCGGCCAGGACTGGCGGTGTGTGACCTGCCAGGACTGGCGGTGTGTGACCGGCCAGGACTGGCAGTGGTTGACCGACCAGGACTGGCGGTGTGTGACCAGCCAGGACTGGCGGTGTGTGACCATGGTTGACCGGCCAGGACTGGCGGTGGTTGACCGGCCAGGACTGGCGGTGGGTGACGCTATGTGACTGTAAGGGGGGTTTCAACTGCCATTTCAAATTGCATCTTCGAATGTATGTGTTAGCCTGCACCGCCCCCGTGGAATGCATGCACTGCCATAGCGACGCCAGTGACTGATTATTTTCAAATGATGCACCGTCGCGGTAGTGCGCACATGCGTTTTGCGGGGTGTGCCCGGGATGGTCCTTGACCATACAGCATATGTCATGCTTAATTGCTGTGTCAACGATCATCTTCTGTGTTGGTGGAAGGTGTCCCCAGATGGCGTATGTACACACACTGCATGTCTCCGCACACATGTAATGTTCATAGTTGTACATGTGTGTCAGGACATGTCCGGAATGCTGCAAGAATAATGATGTCAAGTCAATGGCCCGTGTCCATGTGTGGCATTCATGTCCATTTGTTGCATGTGTGCTCATACTGTTGACCTTGCCAGTGGTTAACAAAGGCTAGTGATGTGCACCCAAGTTGTGTCAGATGTGCATGTCGACGTGTTGACGTCTTTGTTGTGCGGACACACGTTTCCATTGGTACACATCTACACAGTACATCAAGGGTGTGTACCCACATTTAGAAGCTGTAGTGAGTGTGTGATTTGTGTGTGCAAGGAACAATGATGGGGTGTACATGCATTCTGTGTATATGTGTCTGTTGTTGTGTGCCCATGCATGTCATGTGAGGATGCCCAGTATTGCAGGTGGGGTCATGGGTGCATGCAGACAAGGAGGGTGTGTTCCATGTTCGTGTTGTGTGTGCACGTACATGTGTGTCTGTGTGGACGCTTGTCCACATTTGGGCCTTCAGGCTTGTGTTGTTGCCAGATATTTCAACATGTGTGCACATTACATTGGACATGTGTGCACACAGGATGTTGTTTGTGAGTGAACATTGTGTGTGTAGTTAGCTGTATTGCCTTAGGTATTGGTCACGTCACACATATAATCATTGTCTGTAACATGTATTGTTTGCATCGTGTTAGTCAAGATGTGATAGTGTGGCACAGCTATGCGGTGTTGGTCAATTGACATCTGCTATCATCTACTCCCACACAGGAAGGCTCCAAATGTGCATCGACCATACACTGTGCTGGAGGACATGGTCGACGAGGAGATGATCCGCAAATTCCGGCTAGATCGACGTAGATTGCTGGAGCTTGTAGCCCAATTGTCACCTCATCTGCAGCCACGCAGGACATATCCAGGAGCTATTACACCCACAGCAAAGGTGATGGCGGCCCTTCACTTCTTTGCAACTGGCACTTTCCAGTACACAGTTGGTCATGCCGGGGGATGTCCCAATCCATGTTCAGCATGGTACTGCGGGATGTTCTGAATGCCATGATGCTTTACAGGGATGATTACATCCATTTCCCATGGCCGGCAGAGTTGGCAGCAGTCAAAGGGGACTTCTATGCCCTGGCCCAGATACCACACGCAGTGGGTTCCATTGATGGAACACATATTGATCTCATACCACCCCAGGCACGTGAACCTGTATATAGGAATAGAAAGCACTACCATTCCATCAACGTGCAAGTGGTGTGCCTGGCTGACAACATCATCTCACATGTGTGTGCCAGATTTCCCGGCTCTGCCCATGACTCACACATCCTGCAGAGCAGCATTGTCCCCAACTGATGGCTAATCTGCGACCAGAACGTGCGTGGCTTGTAGGTGAGTGTGTTGTGAGGACAATTGTGTTGTCAGTGTGTTGTGAGGACAATTGTGTTGTATGCGTGGCATGGTGTTGCCACCAATCCTGGTAATGATATTTGTGTCTGTCATCCCTCCACCTAGGTGACTCTGCGTACCCAAACCGGCCGTGGCTGCTGAGCCCCATACGGAATCCTACTACCCCATTTGATATGCGTTATAATGATGCCCATGGGAGGACACGTCGAGTGATAGAACGTACTTTTGGACTGTTGAAGTCTAGGTTTCGCTGCCTTGATAAAACCGGAGGGGGCCTGCCATACTCACCAGGCAAAATCTGCAAAATCGTGATTGCCTGCTGCATGCTCCACAACCTGGCCTTGCGAAATAACATTGAACTGATCGTGGACCCTGAAGACCAACAGGTTGCTCCGCCTCCCATCCCACCCATGTCCACTGATGAGGATAGTGGGGAGGAAGAAGGTGTGGACCAGAGGCGTCAGCTCATTGATCGATATTTTGCTTGAATGTAAGTAGCTACCTCTTGTTCAGCTAGACAATGCATGAGGGATGTTTGCTGGTGATGTGTGGGTGTGCTGTGTCTATGCTGCCTGTTCTGGTATGTTCTGTTAGCAGATGTGTGTGTGAGATGTTGTACATGCAATGCTCCCTGATGTGTGTCCTGTGATCCACTGAATTGGTGATGAGTGTGGTTTGTGGGATGTTGCAGTACATTGTGTTGTGATGTGTGTGAATCACTTTCCTGACCTGTGCTTGTTGTTCTCTCATTATCCCTAGGTCACCTCTGGTAATGACAATTTATTAGACAAACATGTGATTAAAACATGGAGGTCACACAGCATAGAGTGTTTAAGTGGTGTTTATTTACAGGTTGTGGATTGATGTTGGTGCATATTTACAAGTAGGTGTTGGGGGTAGTGAGAGTTGAAGGTCATGGCAGATGAAAACACCGTGGGGACACCACATTGTGTGATGTCCACCCAGTCCAACAGACGTGTGCCAATGCTTGGCATTGTGGAGCAGGATAGTTGACAGGGTGAATGGCAGGCTCAAGGAAGGCTCAAGGAAGGGTGAAGTCACTGGCGGCCCCTCTTCGAGCGGGTTGATGGGGCACTTCCACTGCTATCAGCTGCATCCAGCCTCGGACGGCCCCTCCGTCTTGGAACCGGAGCGGAGACAGCTGTGGGGGCAGGTTGGTCAGGGTCCACCTCCCTGTCCGTGGCCTCAGGCGATGGTGGCGGTGGGGTTGGTGACCTGTCCTGCTGAGCAGTTGGGTGAGGGGGTGTGGCGCAGGATAACCAATCCCTCCACAGAGCAGTTTACTGGCCCATGAGGTCCACAATTTGGCCAATCCGTGTGTCAATGGACCGCAGAAGCTGGCTGTTCTCTTGCGAGTCTTGGTGGGCCCGATCGGACTGGGCCTGCGACCGCTCATAGGAGGCATTGACTCTGGCGATGGCTTCCAAGGTCTCGGCCCCAGGATGGGGTGGGTCTCCTTCCCGACCTCGATGAGCAACTAGACTCCTGGTTGTGAGCTGTGGCCTCACCTGTGTCCTCTCCCGCCCACTGTCCCTGCTAGCCTGGGATGTCGATGGGCCATCATCGGGCGTTGGGTCAGGCAGAGTGGCACAGGCGGGAGTGGTGGTGGTGGTGGTGGTGGTGGTGGTAGGTGTTGGTGTAGTGACACAGGCCAAGGTGGTGGAGGCCGGGATGTCCTGGGAGCCTGATGGCCCTGGGAGTCTGCTTGGGCCAGCTTTGTCCTCTGCACCCGAGCTGTCAATTGGATCATCTCCGGAGAGTCTTGGGTGTGAGGGGGGTGACTGGTGCTGGCGGCTGCTGCTTTCGCCGGTTAAGTTGGGAACATCTGAGGGACAATAGTTCCAAAGTTAATGTTGTGGACATGACATGTTTTTTGGTTTAACATTACGACTCACTATGGAATCAGGACACCCCCCACCCACCACCACCCTCCCTGTAGACATGGGGGCCTGTTGGGAGTTGTAGTGCTGGTCTCTCACACACCCCACCCACCACCACCCTCCCTGTAGACATGGGGGCCTGTTGGGAGTTGTAGTGCTGGCCTCTCACACACCCCACCCACCACAACCCTCCCTGTAGACAGGGGGGCCTGTTGGGAGTTGTAGTGCTGGTCTCTCACACACCCCACCCACCACTACCCTCCCTGTAGACATGGGGGACTGTTGGGAGTTGTGGTGCTGGCTGCTTTGACAACATGCAAGGCTGGGAATGTAGGAGGCTACATTTGTGTTTGGTCATGGTGGGTGCATTTGAGCCCAGGACTTCACATTTGGGTGACTATGTGGCACACATACATGGATTGGAGCCAGGGAGATGTGTGTTGGCAGTTGTGCAAGGCAGACCATGCCAGTGTGATAGTGGTCATTGGTTTGTACTTACCAGCCTCTAGTCCCTCCTCGATTCCCTCCAGGCTCTCAGGGTGCAGTATGCCCAGCAACTTCTCCTCCCATTCTGCATATGGAATGGGCTCCGGGGGAGTGCCGCCACCAGTGTGGTGTGCCCGCAGGTGGTTCTTCGCCCTGATGCCTTTCACCCTTGCCTTGAGGTCGTGCCACCGCCTCTGGATCTCGTGTTTGGTGCGTGGAACGGTCCCTGACGCATTGACTCTGGTCACTATCCTGTCCCACATGTTGTTTTAGGCTGCCAAGGTGGTCTGCTGGACTAGGGTGCCGAAAAGATGTGGTTCGACACGGATGATTTCATCCACCATGACCTTCAACTCACTGTCTGTGAACTTGGGGTTTTTCTTGGGTGCCATGGTGTGTGATGTGCAAGGTGTGTGTCTGGTGGGGTGGGGTGTGCAGGTGTGTGGTGTGTAGGGATGGTGTTGTGTGTGTTTGTGTGGTAGGTGTGTCTGTGTGCAGGTTGTATGTGTGTTTGTGTGTCTCTGCTGTTCGTGGTTGTGTGGCTCTTGCTTGCAGCTATGCTGTGCTGCAAAGGACTGTGGTAGTGGGAGGGATTCATTTTATACTCTGTGTGGTTGTCGTGTCCCAATGGTTGTTGGCAATCAGGTGTTCTGTGTGTGTGGTGTTTTTGGTGCATTTTTCGGTGCTGGGGGGTGTCATTGGGGCGTGTAGTTGCTGGGGGGGGGGGTGTTTCAGGTGGTTGGTTGTCCTGTTTAGTGTGTTTTCTATTTACTTCCGTCTGCCATTTTGTAATCGGTTTGACGGCAGGGATGGTGGTTGTGTGATCCTTATGCAGTCATGGTCCGTTTGGCGATGCATTGTTTCTGCGGCGGTCGAGGACGGTGGTGAGTTCCGTTGGTATGGCGGCGTTATCCTAATTGCACAGCCGGAACCTTCGCAGGTATGGCGGCGGTTGGGCCTGTTACCGCGGTCATGTTCGTCCACGGCGGTGGGTGTTTCTTTGGAACCGTCCGCTTACGGTGGTCTATGGTGTGCTCCGTCCGCCGCGGACAGTGTTTGTTATGATCCGTCCGCCGCGGTCGGAGTTTCTTGACATAAACATCCTAATCGCTACCGCGGATTCTCCACGGTGCGGTCGGGTGTGATTTTGCCACGACCATGGTGGACGGAACACATTTCCGTCCGCCATCCTAATGGGCCCCATAGTTAGTTGTACTAACTGTAACTCGCCCGCCCGCAATCCACTACTGATGATGTCACATATAACATCACTCATGACATGGTCAGTGACATCACTCATGACATCACTGATGACATCTCAAATGACATCACTGATGACATCATCCACTGAATGCGTGTCTTTCTGAAAAATAAATATTTTTATATATGTATATCTAAAGGTCGATGGAAGAATAAATGGGTAAATAAGTATCTAAATTGATGTTTTTTTTGTAAATTTCATTATATAACTGACCTATTAAGTGTATCTTAGTGAATACATGTATTAGCGAGTAATGTTTAAATATGTAAATATCTATATCAGTGTCTCACTTTGTGTATAAGTGGCTGCATGGGTTGGTGAGTAGCTACACAAGTGTCTATATGGGTTATTAGTTGATTTTTTGAGTATCAGAAATAATGAGTGTCTGTATAGTTTGGTGGCAGGTATTACTTAGGGCACAGATGCATGAATGACTGACTCACTGTTTGTATGTGTTTTGAAGACAGCATGTGGGCAGGACTGAACGGGTGGATGAATGAGTGTATGGGTGTGCTAGTGAGTGAATGACTGCCTTAATAGTGTCTTTATGAGTAAGTACATATGTTTTAAACAAGTATGTGTGAGTATCGATGTATATAAGTAAGGATATATGACAGTGACAGATTAAAAAAGTTCCTGTATAAATAAGTATGTGTTTCTATCACTGATTGTTTAAGAGAGTAAGTATGTGTATGTTTCTGTAAAAGTAAGTGTAGTGGTGTGTATAGCTGTATATGCAAACAAATGGATGTTTTTTGATAGTTTATTTGCATGTGTGAGTATGTGTGTGAGTAACTGTATGGATGACTGTCGGTGTGTAACAGTATTTATAAGTATATGAGTACATATAATGAGTGAGCACATGTATAAGTGACTATATAGAACTGTTGCTGAAGGAGTGCATGGGTATGTAGATGGCTGAATTACTGAATTGGTTGTTGGTAAGTGGTATTGGTATCTCCATTTTTTAAAATTTTTTACTTTCTATTTCTGAAGGTGTGTATCAAATGTTATATTACGCCAAAAGGAGGTCTGCCATTCTTTCACAAGGATGATATCATCAGTGATGTCATCAGTGATGTCATTTGAGATGTCATCAGTGATGTCATGAGTGATGTCACTGACCATGTCATGAGTGATGTTATATGTGATGTCATCAGCAGTGCATTGCGGGCGCGCAAGTTATAGTTAGCTGAGCTAACTATAACGGAGGAATTTCAAAGGTTTTGTATGAGAGAAATGTTCAACTAACTATAACGTGTGAAAACTAGGGTTTTTCCAATGAATTTGCATGGTTTTTTAAATGCTAATTCCTAACTATAACTTGTGTGAAACCTATGGTTTTTTCAATGAATTTGCAAGGTTTTTTAAATGCTAATTCCTAACAATAACGTTTGTGAAACCTATGGTTTTTTCAGTGAATTTCAAAGGTTTTGTAAATGATAAGTTAAAAATGTATTAATTATTATGTCTTTCTTTTTATACTAATTTCTTATATTTTAAATATAAATATTTATATGTATTTAATTTTTTAGATTATATTTCATATTCTTATTATAAAATAATAACAAAACTAAATTGCAAAGTAATTTTTGGATTAATTATTGCTTGACTTCGGTTGCAAGTGTAACACAACTCCAGCAATGCTCTGGGGCCCTATGCTCACAAAGCTGTATCAATCCTTATACCTGCTTCAAGCATGTGCAAGGTTTTGACGCAGCATAAGCTCAAAAGTGACTGAATGAAATGTTATACATTTCACTCAGTCACTTTTAGGAGGCGTTGCTGCACCCCCTTCTGCACAGGAAAGCCTATTCTGGCGCAGGGCTTTACAATGTAATGCCCCCTCCAGATGCGTCACATTGTTAATAGCACACACCATGGCACATCTTTTGCACCACCGCTGTGTCTCAAAAGTGACGCAACGGCTGTGTAAAAGAGACACAAGGGGATTGTAAATCCGCCCCTAACACATACAAATTCACCCAGGCAGTTTCATCAGCAGTGCAAATTGAAGCATAGACTTCTAACATATTTATGTACATATGTTACATTCAAGTGCTTCGCACATACTACAGTATACTATAGGTAAACACCTTATAGATTTATGCTGTAGCACTTCCTTATAGCTCTGCACTTTCACATTCTCCATACACTAGTAATATATTCATTCATTCATTTATGAACTACACATTCATTCTGACAAACTTTTACACACTAACATAGAAATATAGTTCTTTCTTTGACCAGTGAAGGTAGTTCTAAAAAGAACAGTTTTTTTTTGTTTTGTATTTCTTTTGTGTTTTCTCAAAAAATTCCAAGCGGAACAAAAGAATGAAAAAAAGAACAACTAACATCGAGGACAGCAATGATCCTGCATCCTGCGTTTCATCAGGTCTATAGACTGTTCCCCATAACACAAAAGTTTATAGCAATAAATGCAAAGAATTTTAACTTTAACAAAGTCAGAATCAATATGTGGGTGTGGACTGCTTGCTGAAAATGCTGCCGCAGTTGATGTGCTTGGTGTAGCAGCAGGTGGGTTCTCGGGCAACCTCCGTTTTTCAGCTCGAGCAAAGTTCTTGGGGTGCAAGTTCTTCACGTGTCGCACCATATTTGCTGTGCCAAAGGAGTATTTTTTACATGGATCACCTCTTGAAAGAGTTGTTTGGCAAATTTTACAGGTTACTTTTGCAGCATTAACCTTTTTTGACCTTCTGGAAATGTGAAAAACTTCCAAATTAGAGCTTCTTTCCTCTTCTTTGGACATTCTTCAGGAATGAAATCTCCCTCTGAAGAACTGCTGGAAGATGACTCCATTTGTCTTATTATTGTGATCTTCCCTCTATTGGAGAAGAATCTCAGAACAAATGCTTCTTCTTTGAAAGTCAAAGTCGAATAATTATAATGGGACGGAATTTTCAACACTCGCAATAGTAACCCTGGGCGAAGGACTTCGCTATGCCACGGAGTGGGCGTAGTGTTGCCTACTTCACCCTTTGCAAAGTAGGCGTAGCAGGCAACACTACGCCCACTCCATGGGCATAGCGAAGTTGCCCGATACCCACCTCCCTCCCGCCCTCCCCTACATACCTAATTTTTGTAAATGCTCAAAGAAAAGTAAATAAAAGGCACTTACCTTGTCCGCTGCGTCCTGGGGCTCCCTCTGCTTGTTCACACCGCCGTCTTGGATACCAATGCGCATGCGAGGCCGCTCTAAGGGCAGACATTTGGGTAACCCTGGGCGTAGTATGCGTAGTGGGGTTACGCGAAGCTACGCAAAGTGGGTGAGAAACTACACCCACCTGCGCACTTCACGTATCCCCACTATGCGCCGCCTGCCCCCTCCCCTACATATCTAATTTTTGTAAATGCTCAAAGAAAAGTAAATAAAAGACACTTACCTTATTTACTTTTCTTTGAGCATTTACAAAAATTAGGTATGTAGGGGATGGGGCAGGTGGCGCATACTGGGGCTACGTGAAGTGCGCAGGTGGGCGTAGTTTCTCACCCACTTTGCGTAGCTTCGCGTAGCCCCACTACGCATACTACGCCCAGGGTTACCCAATTTCTGCCCTTAGTATCTACATTAAATACATACATGTATTAAACCAAGTAGAAACATTGCCCCCTTTTGCGTACAGAATGCCGTACATGACGTCACACCGAAGCTTTAATGCGACGCGTAACTTCAAAGCCTATTCGTACCGTATGCGCAGGTACACGCTGAGTATGATAAGCAGTACAAACTATGGTGCGATCGCCATCTCAATGACAAATCAGAGTTCAGGGCGTGCTAAGGAGAATGATTAGAAGTGCTGACTCATTGCAGATCCGAATCTAGGCTTGCCTCTGCGCACATTATAACACTTCCCCCATCTCTCTCTGTTGTTAATTGTTGGTGCACACACTCATACTTGGACATGCCCGGTGCACGCCCGCCCACACTACCTACATGCCACTACCTAGCATGCTTGCTATCATTTAGCCTGGAAACCAATACATTACCCAATGGCATGTCCCCCAGGGCCATCATCTTGCAGACCGCGAAAACGTTACCAATAACGGCCCTGGCCTTGGTGTGATCAGCCCCCGCGATTCCCATATAATGCGGGCACTGACGTGAGCATGCTCTCTTTTGCCCACCTCTGCTGCTGTGACAAGCAGACTTTCGAAAACACCCCAAACTCAGCAAAACCGCAGCCTTTCAAGACACGACAAAAGACGACAGAAGCAAAGGTAAGAGAAGACGTCACAACATCAGCCTCCACTGTAAATTGTATATACATAATGCTATTTTTTTATCCTTCATATGGCTTTCCTACCCCTCAATGGTTTTAAATTGTACTTATATAATTGAAATATTTCTTCATAAGTCACAAGGTCCTATACACCTCTAATCTTAAAAATTGTGCGTGCATGAATTTTTGTGTCATATTTCTGTACTACGCCACGTGCTTAGGCATCTATTATTATTAATTGTGCGTCCATGATACGATTTTCTTTTCTGCGTCACAAGGTCGTCCCAGGCCTCTATTAACTTATTGATCTTCCTTTGTTTGCTGGAGCAGCAACAGTCTGAACTACGGAATATTAAGAACCCACATTAAAATTCACTTTTGATAGTTATGCAACTCAGTTTATGATGACTAATCAAAATGTCCTTTTGTTTCCTTCACCAAACATCCTTCAGAAGCAACCACGGCCTATCGAGCAACAGCAATGGAATTCTCTGCAACGTATTGAATATACTTTGACGTATAGAGGCAGAGTTCAAGTTGAATGGTGAACTCCGGTGGCCGCACTCTTTATACAAGGTAAGCACACCACCCTAAATCTACAAAGCCTTCATAGCAATGCATTAGAAATAATTCGGCATAACGGGCGTCAGTAACGCAGTAGGCACTTCCATATATACACTACTTGAACGCGGCACTATAACAACTGAAATGTACCAGGTACTTTTAGCTTTATTTGTGAAACGAGAGAGGGCCATATCATCAACCCTTGGAGACAAATTTATGGCCACTTAATCGGCAGCAAACTGCCGCTAAAGTGGCCATAATAGCTTTAATAATATGCTCTATGGAATTCCAATCAAAGCTCATGTTAGATGTGAAGGACATCTGACATGAGCTTCGATTGGAATTCAAACTCATTATCGCCACTTTAGCGACACTTTCCTGCTGATAAAGTGGCGATAAGTTTGTCACCCAGGCTTGATATTATCGCCCAGAATGCATAGTGTACAGCAGCTTCTCTGTAAAATCTATAATTACCTCCAAGCAGTGACAACAGATAGGTTACAACAGTCTGACAAACAGATCCACAACCTTATCACGCAACTTTTGAGTCACTTTTACCATGGGTAAAGTGATTCAAGGAGCTAGTAAATCTACGTATGGTTCAACAAAAAATCTCAACTCCAGACTCTGCGACACAGTTTTAATGTTGTTTTCTCTCTCTCTCACTCTCTGTGACATCATTTCTCTTTCTCTCTTAAACTTAGACACTGCTGTCTGCTTGGACGTGTAGAAGGTCAGCCCAACTTAAGTTGTGAACTCCACTCCCTAATTTGGGCGCAAAATTTACACAACGGTAAGCACAGAGGCCTAGATCTACAAATCCTTCATAGGAATGCATTAGAAATAATTCGACATAACGGGCGTCAGTAACGCAGTAGGCACTTCCATATAGACACCACTTGAGCGCAACACTACAACAAATAACATGTACCAGGTACACTGCACTGGTAAAAATATAGTTTTAGCTTTATTTGTGAAACGAGAGAGGGCCATATTATCAACCCTTGGCTACAAAATTATCGCCCCTTTATCGGCAGCAAAGTGCCGCTAAAGTGGCCATAATAGGTTTGATAATATGCTCTATGGAATTCCAATCAAAGCTCATGTTAGATGTGAAGGACATCTGACATGAGCTTCGATTGGAATTCATTAGAGCATATTATCAAACTCATTATCGCCACTTTAGCGACACTTTCCTGCCAATAAAGTGGCGATAAGTTTGTCACCCAGGCTTGATATTATGACCCAGTGTGCGTAGTGTACAGCAGCTTCTCTGTAAAATCTATAATTACCTCAGAGCAGTGACAACAGATAGGTTACAACAGTCTGACAAACAGATCATCAACCTTATTATGCCACTTTTGAGTCATTTATTAACATGGGTAAAGTCATTCAAGGAGCTAGTAAATCTACGTCTGGTTCAACAAAAAATCTCAACTCCAGACTCTCGACATAGTTTTAATGTTTCTCTCTCTCTCACTCTCTGTGACATCATTCCTCTATCTCTCTTAAACTTAGACACTGCTGTCTACTTGGACGTGTAGAAGATCAGCCCACCTGAAGTTGTGCATCCAAGTGCCTGCAGTGTTTGGCCGCAAGGTTTATACAACGGTGAGCACAGAGGCCTAGATCTAAAAATCCTCCATAGGAATTCATTAGAAATAAGTCGCCATAATGGGCGTCAGTAACGCAATAGGCACTTCATATAGACAACACTTGAACGCGGCACTACAACAGAACAGGAATATACGAGTCACACTGCACACGTAAAACTGTAGAGTTACCACAACTTCTAATGCTTCAGCTCATTTACTCACATCTACATAATTCTAAACTCTAATTTTCTTTTTTCTTTTGCAGATTACCAATCGGACACCTTTCGGAATCCATTTCACAATTTCTTTATAACACTTTATAACATTGTTTAAGTTATTTTGCCAGTTCTAATATAGTTATAATTGAGTTTCGTTTATATTTATTGTTTAATAAAAGTTAATTAAAAAAAACTACATACTTCTTTTATTTTGTGGGGGAGGGGTATGACGGTCCACAATAAAAATAATGTTGAAATACTATAGTAAGATATTCAAGACTAGGATTGAAAACTACTGAGTTCTAACTAACTGATTTAATAAATACAACGGTGGGAAACTACTAAAATGGCGGTGGACGGAGTACGTAATCAACGTTTGGCGCCTCGGCACTACCTTTCAAATAAATATGTGAAAAATATCACTATTAATACTGTACAAAAGTACAGCACCGGATGAATTACACGAACCGGGAAAAGAAAGTGACAGATTTACTAACTGATATAAAGAAAGGTTTGCTTGTTGAACTTGAAGAAAAAGAAAACGTGAACTTCGAAACGACGCTGAGCATGTGAAGAGAGTACAACTGCTACGCCAAAAAAAGGAAAGCTTTACATACAAAAGGTGATATATTATCGTCGCTTTTATCGGTAGGAAACTGCCGATAAAGCGGCGATAATATGCTTGATAATAGGCCCTTGTAACTTCCCATAGCAGCCCAGGTTCTGGGGTTAACCTGGGCTGCTATGGTTATTCACAAGGACATATTATCAAGCCCATTATCACCGCTTTATCTGCAGTTTCCTGCCGATAAAAGCGACGATAACGTATCGCCTTTTGTTGATAATATGGCCTATTGCTCTTTTTTTGACCAATAAACTTAGGTGCATATCATTAAGGACCGGTGTTAAAATTATCGCCATTTTATTGCCAGGAAACTGCAGATACAACAACGATAATGTGCTTGATAATACGGCCTTCTTATTTCCCATAGGAGCCCATGTTAACACCAGAACATAGCCTTCTAAGGAAATTTACAAGGACGTATTATCAAGCCCACCCTCCCAACATTAACAAAAAATATAGCCCTTGTAAATTCCCATAGCATCCCAGATTGTGACCCTAACCTAGGCTGCTATGGTTATTCACAAGTACATATTATCAAGCCCATTATCTCCTCTTTATCGGCAGTTTCCTGCCAATAAAAGTGACGATAATGTATCGCCTTTTGTTGATAATATGGCCCATTGATCTTTTTTTTGACCAGTAAACTTAGGTGCATATTATCAAGGACCGGTGTTAAAGTTATCGCCGTTTTATAGGCAAGAAACTGCCGATAAAACGGCGATAATGAGCTTGATAGTACGGCCTTGCTATTTCCCCCAGAACCCCATGTTAGCACCAGAACATTGGCTTCTATGGGAATTTACAAAGATGTATTATCAAGCCCACCCTCCCAACATTAATAAAAAACTCCAGAAAATGCAGATACCAGGAGCTAGAAGGTAATTTTACATATCAATGCCCCAAAAAGGTGCCCCAGAAAGAGCTGAAAACATATTTTTATTTTAAAAAGACCCGAGGGGTGCTGCTCAACGAGTCTGCGGGGAGAAGGACTGTACCCCCCCCAGCCCACCCCCCCCGCATACTTCAAAATAAAACCAGAGGAGTGCCGTTCCCCAGTGCTCGGGGCACCTTACAAGCCCCCATTATGCAGAAACATTGCACCCGTAATTTACCCCCCCGGGACCTAATGAATAAGACGGACTTCTACTTTTTTTTTTCACCTTTTCCACCGCTACTATTTTTTCCACCCTTTCCACCGCGTAAAAAAAATTAAAATTGAGCCTAAAGATCCATGTACCACCCCCTGACCAAGACTATAGGCTCTGAATGTTTCTACCCTGCCCCCTTTCCTTATTTCTCAACTTTGTTTTACTTTTTTCTTGTGACTCTGCTCTCCCGACAAACAACATGGCTGCCAACACTTCCTGGTTTGGAGTATTGACAGCCAATCAGCATGCAGCTTCTGCTCGTAATTGTAGGTATTTCCATACGCGTACGCCGGGATTTTTCTTTAAAAAAAATTATATAAAAAATATAGCCTAAACATCCATGTACGACCCCCTGACCAAGCCTAGAGGGTCAGAATATCTCTACCCTACCCCCTTCCCTTATTTCTCAACTTTGTTTTACTGTTTTCTTTTGACTCGGTTCTAGCGAGGCACAAGATGGCCGCAGACACTTCCTGGTTTTGAGTGTTGACAGACAGTTCACAGCCAATCAGCATGCAGCTCGTGCTCGTAATTGAACAGATTTCAGTACGCGTAAGACTTTAGATATCGCTATTATTTTACTTGCAATTTTCTCAGAAACTTCTGAACAGATTTACAGCATTTAACAAAAAGCACAATCTACGAACCAAACTCTGCCTCTCTGCCAAATTTCGTGTAATTCCGTTCAGCCGTTCGGGCTGTAGCCCTGGCTAAAGGTCCCTATGGAAAATTGCATGGGGAAAACACGTTTTGGGACCCCCTTTTTTCTCAGCCCCCACTTGATGAATCACCCCCAAACTTTCAGGGAAGGAGCGGAACCAAGCAGGCCAAAGTAAAAAGTAAAGGACCACTTCATTTGGAAGTTTTTTTCCATCACTGAAGGAAAAAAAAAGGTTAATGCTGCTAAGGTAACCTGCAAGATATGTGGCACTACTTTATCCAGAGGCAATCCTAATAGGAAACATAGCTTTGGAAATGCCACTTTAATTAGGCATGTCCAGAGAAGACACCCAAATAACTTTGCCAGGGAGAGTGTCAGGGACCTGGCACGGAATGCACCAAGAGATGGCGGCAGCACCTCCACTGGTGGAGTAACAGCTTTGGGAACACCACGTGGAAGAATGGTCCCTAACGTGCAGCCGGTCTTTGCAAAATTTCTATGCGTGGATTGTGATGAACTGCTCTGTTATGGGGAGCAGAGCGTTGAACTCATTGCTATGAAGAGAGAGGAACACCGCTGCCCTCCCCGTCCCTAATTTTTCACCTTTTTTTTGCTCCTGTTGAGCAGTTTTGGAATCCCTGGTTTTGTTTTTCCCCTGAAAAAAATACAAAAAAATATAATATCGTTATAAAAAAGTATAACAAAAATATTTTAAAAAAAGTTCTTTTCAGAACTACCTCCAATTCTCAAAAAAGAGCTGTATTCTTTACATATTTTACAATTCTTTTTTTCAGAGAATGTGTACTGAATAAATGAATGAATAAAATGAGTGAATGAAGGGGAGAAAGTGATAGAGGGATCAAGTGACAGAAGACGAGTGAGAGAAGGTGAGTTGTAAACAAGAGTGAGTTGAAGTGGAGAGAACGAAGGAGAGTGACAGGGAGTGACGGAAAGAAAGGAGTCAAGGTGAAAAAAGGGGATTGATATTGAGAGAAAGAGGGTGATGGACGATAAAGTAATGGGACTGAGAGTAAGGCAAGGGGAGTGAGGGAGAAGGAAGGTGGACTGATTGAGAGTGAGTTGATGACAGTCAGTGTTTGAAGATGAGTCAGGGTAATTGAAGGGAAGTGACAGTGAGGGGACAGAGGGAGTGAGGCTAAGAGAGAGGGAGTGAGGAAAGGGGAGTGAGGATGTGAGAGGACAGAGGGAGTGAGAGAAGGAGTGAGTGAAGTGGAGTAAGGTGAGTGAGGGAAGGGCAATGAGTGAGGGAGCGAAGGAAGGGAACAGAGGGGAACAGGACTGAAGCAGAGGTAGTAAGAGAAGGTGACTAGGGGATGAAAGTAAGGGGAAGGGGAATGAAGGATGGAGAATGAGGGGTAGTGTGGGAACCGGAGTAAGGGAACAGGAGTGAGGGAGGGTGAGAGAACGGCAGTGAGGATGAGTAAAGAGGGGTGATAGAGGGTAGATAAAGGCAAGTGAGAGTGAGACTAGGGGAGTGACAGAGTGAGGAAACAGAGGGAGTGAAGGAAAGAGTGAGAGAAGGGGACTGAGTGAGGAACCAAAGAAAGGTAAGTAAGGGAGTGTGGGAGAGTTAAAGGGAGTGAGCATGAGGAAAGGGGACTGAGAGAGTGAGGGGACGGAGGTAGTAAGGCTAAGAGACAGAGAGTGAGGGAAGGGGAGTGAGGATGTGAAAGGACAGACGGAGTGAGAGAAGGAATGAGTGAAGTGGAGTAAGGTGAGTGAGGGAAGGGCAATGAGTGAGGGAGCGAAGAAAGGGAACAGAGGGGAACAGGACTGAAGCAGAGGTATTAAGAGAAGGTGACTGGGGGATGAAAGTAAGGGGAAGGGCATTTCATATTCTTCTCTGGGTGCCAATTTTATTATTCTGCATGCATTTTCTGCTTGCAACCATGTCAAACATTGCGCAAGAGTCTTGTAAATATGCCCCTCTTTATCTTATATTCCATCTCAATTGATACTATTACTGAAATACTTTATGCATCTCCCACACCATTTCATATGGTTTTCTATCTGCTATTCCTATCCCTCTCCATACATTCACTGCTTCCACCCATGCTAAAGGTTGCACAAGGCGCTTAAAAAAAGAGCATATTTACAAGTCCAATGCAACCATTACACAATTTCTAAACCAGCATTGAATCCAAGCATAAAAAACAATTTATAAAGAAGTCTACCTTATAAACACACAGCTATGTCAAAGATTGTGCACGCAGCTTGTAAATATGCCTCTCGTTTTTTTGTATATTCTATCTCAATTTATGCCATTAAAAAAACCTTTAAACATCTCTCACGGCTTTTCATATTCTTGTCTGGGTGCCAATTTTATTATTCTGCATGCATTTTCTGCTTGCACCGATGTCAAACATTGCGCAAGAGTCTTGTAAATATGCCCCTCTTTATCTTATATTCCATCTCAATTGATACTATTACTGAAATACTTTATGCATCTCCCACACCATTTCATATGGTTTTCTATCTGCTATTCCTATCCCTCTCCATACATGCACTGCTTCCACCCATGCTAAAGGTTGCACAAGGCACTTAAAAAAAAGAGCATATCTACAAGTCCAATGAAACCATTACACAATTTCTAAACCAGCATTGAATCCAAGCATAAAAAACAATTTACAACCTTATCAACACACAGCTAACATTATGGAAAAAGGTAAAAATATAATTCCTTAATTCACACAGACACTCACTGTGATACTTGTCAAAAATCTTTAAGCTCTCTATCTTTTTTAAAAGAATCATTCCTCACCTTTAAAAATGCTTTGAAATATGTAGAACAGTGTCAGTCACACTCAACAGATTTTCGTAAGCAGAATCTCCGAACAATGCTTCCTTCACTGGAGCCTTTCAATAATGGCCCAGATTCTTACTCATTTCAGACCCATATTCTTGTACATAGCCAATAAAAATTGTTCCCACACAAATTCAAAACCAAACTGCTCATTTTAATTGGTTGTACATTTCAAGACTTTGAAACTTACATAGCATTCACCCATCCCCCCAGTGCTCATTCACCAAGTAAACATGGTAACTCCCTCTTAAACCAGCACAAAGTTCACAAGTTCATCATACTATGTTGCAAAACAATCCATCAAGGCTGTTTGACCTCTCAATCTACTAGCTAATGAAATGCAATGTTTCTTTAAATGACTTTTTCTCAACCACTAAAATGACTTCTTACAAAAAAAAAGCATGCACCCTAATTTTCAGTGGAGATTTTTAACAAAGCTCCAATCATTTCTGGTTATTCATCTGCACTGATTCTCAACCACTTTTTTTCATAATCAAACTGCCATTTCATTTTCACAACTCATCTGACTAGAAGCACATCAACCTTCAAAATGACAAAAGTCTGGTTTGTGGGTCAAAGATATGTCCACGGGAGTCAAAAATACGCAGCTAACAGAGGTATTTACAATCTTGATTTAACAAATGTGGACAATATATGGATTGGACAGAGAGGATTGAGGAGTCACCAATTGATACCATTGGTAAAATCCTTTATGCATTTACCACACCCTGACCTTATAATTGTGCACTGTGGTGGAAATGACTTAGGCACTTTGACTGGGGTAGATCTGGAAATGCTTTTAAAGGACATCTTTGGGCAATTGATGTCACTTTTTCCAAAAAACTGCCTTGGTATTTTCTAATATATGCCAAAGGCAAAAATAGAACTGGTCCAATTTTGTCCACAGATTGAGAAAGCAAGGTAAATAAATCTGTTTCTGCTTTCCTCCGAGACTATGGTATGGGTTCCATTTACCACAACAACTTGCGTTACAACATGCAAGACATCTATAGGAGAGATGGTGTGCATTTTACAAATGAGGGGAATAGAGTTTTCCTCTTGAATATAAGACTCTGCATTGGTACCTACTTGTAGGTACAAAAAACACCCACTTAACACAACAGCTCTTTTCAGAGCTAACTTACCTCTATACACTCTAAATTATTTTTTTACTCTATTTTCTTGCACTGTTTATCCCCGTGGTGCGCTCAGGGTGCGCGTACAGGAGAGCACACCTGGGAGTGCACCCAGCGCTTACCCCGCGAAAATTTAAAAAAAAAAGTTTTTTTGCCCTTCAAGGTCCTTCTAGGCCCCCTCAGAAAACCTAGGGGGTCAGGGGGTGTCTACTCTGCCCCCTTTTAATTATTTCCCCCTTTCTTTTTCACCTCTTTTGTCTCGATTCTACCGAGACACAAGATGGCGGACTCTCCGGACTGTTTAGAATGTTGACAGACACCCGACAGCCAATCAGCTTTCCGCTCGCACACCCGTAGCGTGCCGGGTGCGCTCCCCGGTACGCGTACCTGTAAGCGCTCGAAGCGTGCATATAGATATATATGTGTTTTTGAAGTTAATTAAAAAAAAAACCACTGGAGCAATTTTCAGCAAATATAGCAAAGGCACATCTGCATACCAGTCCCTACAATTTTGCCAAGTTTGGCGTAATTCCGTTCAGCGGTTCGGGCTGTAGACTTGTCAGACCGTCCTATGGAAATTAACATGGGGAAAACACGTTTTGGGACCCCCCTTTTTTCTCAGCCCCCACTTCACGAATCCCCCCGAAACTTTCAGGGAAGGAGCGCAGCCCAGCTGGCCAAAATTGTGGAAAATTACACACAAATTCCTCAACCGGCGCCAGAGTTATTCCCAATAGAATGTTGCAGATTTCCTATGGTAGCCAATCCTAACTATAACTACCTACTGGCAACCGCCAGTAGGTAATGTATATATATTACCTACTGGCGGTCGCCAGTAGGTATATATAGTTAGGATTTTTTCTCTATGGGATTTTTGAACATTCTATGTCTAATAACTTTGGCGTTTGTGGACGGAATTGGCTGATATTTTCAGGAAAATGGAACATTTTGTTTCTGAGCAGCCCCTGAAAATTTGGGGGGGGTTCGTCAAGGGGGGGCCGAGAAAAAAGGGGGGTCCCAAAACGTGTTTTTAACATTGAGTTTTCCATAGGGCGGTTGGCCTCACTTTTAGCCCGAACGGCTGAATGGATTTCCACAAAACTTTGCAAAATTGTAGGGACTGGTAGCCCGATGTGCCTTTGCTAGGTCTCAATATATGTGCTTCAGTGGATTTTGAGAAATTAACGTTCAAAAAAAGATATATATCTGTAACAGCGGACCGGGCAGCGCTCCGGTTCGCGGACTTTTCGCGGTACGGAGCTTTGTGAAGCGAAGCTGATTGGTTCTCCGGCGTCTGTGAACATTCCAAACAGTCCGTAGCGGCCGCCATCTTGTCTCTCGGTAGGATCGAGAGACAAGAGGAGGCCAAAGCGAAGGGGCAAATGACCATAAGGGGGCATAGTAGATCCTCGCTGACCCCCTAGGTTTGATGTGGAGGTTTTAAAAGGGCCCCGTGGGGCAAAAAAAAAAAAATATAATAATAATCGAACGGCTGAATGGATTTGCACGAAACTTGGCAAAATATTAGGGACTGGTAGCCCGATGTGCCTTTGCTAGGTCTCAATATATGTGCTCCAGTGGATTTTGAGAAATTAACGTTCAAAAAAAGATATATATCTGTAACAGCGCTCCGCTTCGCGTACTTTTCGCGTTACGGAGCTTTGCGAAGCTGATTGGTTCTCCGGCGTCTGTAAACATTCCAAACAGTCCGTAGCGGCCGCCATCTTGTCTCTCGGTAGGATCGAGAGACAAGAGGAGGCCAAAGCGAAGGGGCAAATGACCATAAGGGGGCATAGTAGATCCTCCCTGACCCCCTAGGTTTGAGGTGGAGGTTTTAAAAGGGCCCCGCGGGGCAAAAAAAATAATAATAATAATAATCGAACGGCTGAATGGATTTGCACGAAACTTGGCAAAATTGTAGGGACTGGTAGCTCGATGTACCTTTGCTAGGTCTCAATATATGTGCTTCAGTGGATTTTGAGAAATTAACGTTCAAAAAAAGATATATATCTGTAACAGCGCTCCGCTTCGCGGAGATAAAATTATCTCTGTATTACCTAGCTGTTGCTAACACCAGTTAGCGACCGCTAGTAGGAGATAGCGACCATCTTGGGCCCCACTTTGCATGTCAGTGATATTTATCACTAATGACATGCAAAGTGGGCATGCCAAGATGTTAGCGACTTGAAACAGTCGCTAACATCGCTATCTCCTATTACCAACTTTTGGAGATATTCGTGCTAAGCGCGAATATCTCCAAAAGCTACCACCTGCCCTGAGCAGTTCTTAGCCATGTTATCCAATGGGAGGTGGATAACATGGCTAAGAGCATTAGCTCGGTAATGCATGAATATCGCTGAGTTTTCAGCGATATTAATGCATTGCGGTCGTTTTTTATGGCATTTGCGATAAACCTTGATAATAGCAAGGTTTATCTGCGATAATTTCTGACGATGCTTAGCGGTAAAAAATTCGTTGCTAAGCATCGTTAGGGATAAATATCGCTTAACTTTGGTAATATGCCCCAACGTCTGTTAACGTTCGATTCGAAGGAAATCAGGAAGTGTTGAAAAACATTGTCTGCGCCATCTTGCCTTTTTTCAAATGCCACACTTTTGTCGTGCACGGCAGCCATTTTAGATGACTTGACCAGACCCACTCTCTGCACGCTGTCGATCCTTAGCATGGCTCCCCACCCTCGCAAGCATCTCCCCCAGGCACTGGTCACCCCCGCTCTCTGTCTTATGCATGGGTAATAAACCTCCCCCCATCTGCGCTGTTCTTCCCTGAGAATCACACCCTGTGCCCGCCCGACACCTCCCTTTCGCCCTATTCACTACCGCACCCTCTGACACTCCTTTTCCTCTGTGTCCGATTGTCCAGGCCGGTCCTAGGCTATCAGCTAGCCCTGCAGATGTAGTTTATGGCCCCAGCTGTAAAGAATCACCCCTCTTCAAAGGAGTTATAGTAGATCAAGGCCCACACTCGATGAGATCCGTCACAGCACACACGTTCCTACTATCTGAAAACCATCCTGTATTGTGATTGGGGAGGGGACCGAGCCTGAAGCGGAAGATTCCAGGGATGACTCTTTGTACATCAAAGTTTTTACAATTATGTGTCACATTAAAAATATATAGCACTCCAACAAAGTAGTAAGATTATAAAACTTTAATAACTTATAAATATATACAACAAAACAAAAACAGTAAAAACATATAAACATTTTTAGGGAAAAACAACGAAGTAGCGGTCGGCTGTGCGAATAGTCCCAACGCAGCACAACGTCCAGATTTCTGGACGGCACCCAGGTGATGTTGCCTGGGTGCCGCACTGATTTCGGCATCCGGCGTGGGGCGTCGCGGGGGGTGGGTCATCAGTAGCAAACTGTTGTGCGAATAGTTCCAAGGCAGCAGAACGATGGCACCAAGGTGATGTCCAGTAAGTTGCCGCACTGGTTTTGGTATCCTACAATGCTGCTCCGAATAACGGCGTGGGGCGCCCCGGGGGGGGGGGGGGGAGGCGGCATGAACGGGCCTCTCCAGGTGGAGTCTCGTCTGTTGTAGTGGGGCGCCCCTTTACCGTTTCAGTTGCCATTCCGTCCGCTTTTGGTCCACTGTGTCAAAAGCCGCAATTCAGCTGAGTTGCGCCCACTCTTGCGGTGCAGCGATAGGCGGCTGCCACAGGACTCTCAAAATGGCGGCAGGCTCTTTTCTTTTTGGGCCTGGTCCACTGAAATGGCCCTGGGACACCTTGGAAATCGGACGACTGTCTGCTAGGTCTTGGACCCCATTCTCGAAAGCGTCCCCTCCGCCTTGAGGATTCAACAAAAGTTTTGGGGGCCCCCGACTCCTGCAGGCTTCTGGTGGGGAGCGGCTGCCATGATTGCTCGTGGAATGACCACGACGGAGCCACGAGATGGTGGTGCTTTCATGCTGACGCCAGCTTCAGTCTGAAACATCCAGAAACAAGGTGGGGCTTTCATCATTTGGGAAAAAAAAAAGTTTTCATCCAATGAAAAGTGTTATTTTTAGGTCATATGATCAAGCCTTCCATCATTAGGAAACCAAAAGTAAAATGAACCAATGAAAAGTTTTATAAACAAGTCACATGACCTGTTATGCGGCATAGGGTATAAAATGCGGAGAAAATACGTTGGCACGTGAGGCGGCGTCAGTAGCGGACCGATGTGCGAATAGGCCGAAGGCAACACAACGCGCCAAGATCCGGATGGCACCGAGGTGGTGTCCAGCAAGTTGCAGCACTGGTGTGGCCATCCTACAATGCTGAAAGTCGGCGTGGGGCGCCCCGTTGGCCTGTGAGTTCACGTCAGTAGCGGACCGATGTGCGAATAGGCCGAAGGCAGCACAACGCGCCAAGATCCGGATGGCACCGAGGTGGTGTCTAGTAAGTTGCCGCACTGGTGTGGCCATCCTACAATGTTGAAAGTCGGCGTGGGGCGCCCCGTTTTGGCACGTGAGGCGGCGTCAGTAGCGGACCGATGTGCGAATAGGCCGAAGGCAACACAACGCGCCAAGATCCGGATGGCACCGAGGTGGTGTCCAGCAAGTTGCAGCACTGGTGTGGCCATCCTACAATGCTGAAAGTCGGCGTGGGGCGCCCCGTTGGCCTGTGAGTTCGTGTCAGTAGCGGACCGATGTGCGAATAGGCCGAAGGCAGCACAACGCGCCAAGATCCGGATGGCACCGAGGTGGTGTCTAGTAAGTTGCCGCACTGGTGTGGCCACCCTACAATGTTGAAAGTCGGCGTGGGGCGCCCCGTTGGCCTGTGAGATGGCGTCAGTAGCGGACCGATGTGCGAATGGGGCCAAAGGCAGCGCAACAATATTTTCGGAATAGAAGACACCACAAGGCGCTGAGATGCCAACATCCGGATGGCACCGAGGTGGTGTCTAGCAAGTTGTGGCACTGGTGTGGCCATCCTACAATGGTAAAAGTCGGCGTGGGGCGCCCTGTTGGCCTGTGAGATGGTGTCAGTAGCGGACCGATGTGCGAATGGGGCCAAAGGCAGCGCAACAATATTTTCTGACTAGAAGACACCACAAGGCGCTGAGATGCCAAGATCCGGATGGCACCGAGGTGATGTCTAGCAAGTTGCTGTACTGGTGTGGCCATCCTACAATGCTGAAACCCGGCGTGGGGCGCCCCATTAGCCTGTGAGATGGCGTCGGTAGCGGACCGATGTGCGAATGGGGCCAAAGGCAGCGCAACAATATTTTCTGAATAGAAGACACCACAAGGCGCTGAGATGCCAAGATCCGGATGGCACCGAGGTGGTGTCTAGTAAGGTGCACTGGTGTGGCCATCCTACAATGCTGAAAGTCGGCGTGGGGCGCCCCGTTGGCCTGTGAGATGGCGGCAGTAGCGGACCGATGTGCGAATGGGGCCAAAGGCAGCACAACAATATTTTTGGAACAGAAGACACCAGAAGGCGCTGAGATTCGGTTAGCACCGAGGTGGTGTCTAGCAAGCTATGCAGCTGAGTTGCGTGTGCACTTGCGGCGAATAGGTCGAAGGCAGCACAACAATGTTTTCTGAATAGAAGACACCACAAGGCGCTGAGATTCGGTTACCACCGAGGTGGTGTCTAGCAAGTTGCTGCACTGGTGTGGCCATCCTACAATACTGCTCCGAATAACGGCGTGGGGTGCCCCAAGGGGGAGGGGCCTTCCTAGGTGGAGGCTCGTCTGCTGTAGTGGGGCGCCCCTTTACCGTTTCAGTTGCCATTCAGCTGAGTTTTGGCCGCTCTTGATGCTACAGCGACAGGCGGCTGCAACAGGACTCTCAAAATGGCGGCCTGTTCTTTGGATTTGGGCCTGGTCCACTAAAATGGCCCTGGGACACCTTAGAACTCGGACGCTCGATTTTTTTTCCTTTCCTCTACATGCAAAAAAAGGTAAATGCCCGGTACGTTATACGCTTCATCTGCCACGATGTACTCTCCAGAGGAACCGAAAAAAAATATAGTTATGGTAACTATACCATGCATCGTCATATGGAGAGGTGGCACCAATTAATTATAGTGCTGCATAAAAGAGAGATTTGGAGGAGAACCCCCGACCTGCCAGTACATTCATCAAAGAAGTGGCACTGACAGCATCAGAGGCAAGGGAAACGGTCCCAAATATTTAGAAGAACTTTGCAAAGATTAAAATGACATGTTTAGATTGTGGCAAATTAATTTCATGTGGACAGATGAGTGTTACTCTATAAATACAGCATATGAACATCATCATAGTCGATGGTTGGTAGAGACATTTTGACTATATCCTGGACCTGCCCGTCCTCGCCCAAAATGGCGCCGGAATAAATGGGACTCGTAACTCCTTGTTGTGTACTGGTTGCAGAACCTTGAAATCACGAGATACGTATGCAATTTTGAAGCACATGGCGGGCGGGGACGAGAATTGATTGAGTATTTCGACATCCCTATTGATATTAAGTTCTGATGTGTTATTGATTACTGTACTATTGAAAGTTCGAATTAACGTCACGCATGGTACTTGCCCGCAAATGTATATCTAGATAATTTTATTGTAACTGGCCCTGTCGTACTTTAATTATAAAATGTACGTCCACCGATTCCGCAACTGTTAGACACCTTAGTTCTTGCAACCTAATGGCCCGCCCGTTACGTTCCTCTACAGTGTAAATGTCTACTCATCATATATGATTACAGTTTGCTCCGTGGCCGGCCCACGTGGTTATAGGCTCGTATTTGTATAATGAAATTTTCACAATAAAGGTTTTTAAAAGAAAACATGGTAGTAGTATATACATTGGTAAAGTTTTTAATAATAGTCACTGTTTTAGAATCATTAAAAGGCAAGTGAAATAAAGCAGACCAATCACATGAAGGGTAAAAGGTATAATACGCAGGAACGCAGTAAAGATAAATGGTCAAGGGCTGTTGTGTTTTCTACTCCTGCAACATAAAGTGATCGATAAGAATCTCATATTCAGGCGTATCGGCGACTAAGACAGCAGGTCGACCCTCTTTTGCTCAACGGCTCCGTCATGGGACGAAGAAACGCCCTTTTTCTCGAAAAAAGAATATATTTTACTTGCAGGACAGTTGTAAATTTTCCGGGAAAGTACATTAGCCTGGAACATTCTAACATATATTTAAGAAAAAATAATGTTCGGAAGTAATAAAAAGCGTAATTTTTAGGTCATATGACCAAGCCTTTCATCATTAGAATAAGAAAAGTAAAATGAACCAATGAAAAGTCATTTGAGATGTCATCAGTGATGTCATCAGTGATGTCACTGACCATGTCAAGAATGATGTAATATGTGACATCATCAGCAGTGGATTGCGGGTGCGCGATATATAGTTAGTGCAACTAACTATATATGGAATTTCAATGGTTTTGTGTGGGTAAAATAAGGTTTTTTAAATGCTAATTCCTAACGATATATGGTCTATAACCTATGGTTTTTTCAGTGAATTTTCAAGGTTTTGTAAATGCTAATTCCTAACTATATATGGTCTATAACCTATGGTTTTTTCAGTGAATATATATATATATATATATATATATATATATATATATATATATATATATACATATGCATGCCAAGGTGGAATGAAGAATGAATACATTTACAAGTGCCTAAAGGAATTATTTTGTATGTGTGTTATGACTGCTTAAGTAAGTGATTGAACGTGTCTTACTGAATGCATGGGTTAATGATTAAACTGTGTAAAAGTCTGTATTAGTCTCTCCGTTGGTGTGTAAGCAACTCCATGGATTGCTGAATAGCTACATGAGTGTCTATCTAGGATATTGATTTGTAGTCTGAGTATCTCTATGGGCCCCAGAGTGTCTGTGTGGGTGGGTGCATGGGGGGTGTATGAGTATGAGCATAGATGTCTGAGTGAGTGATTCAGTGGTTGTATGGATTAAAAAGTGCGTCTGCAAAGGGCTGTATGGGTGAGTTAGTGTGTCTATGGGGTGTGTTGGTGAGTGAATAAATGTCTCAGTGGTATATCTGTGAGTAACTACCTATGTTTTAAGGCAGTAGATGTGAGAGTTGGAGTATGTTAATGACTATACATGAGAGTAAGTTATTTTAAGAGTTGGTGTATAAATAAGTGTCTGCTTCAATCAGTGATTGTATAAGACAGTAAATATGTGTTAGTTTCTGTATAAATAAGTGATGTGGTATGTCTAAAAATAACGAAGTTGGTGTGTATAACTATATACATGAGTAAATGGGAATGTGATTGATTTGTTGCATGACTGACTAGTTGTGTGAGTAACTCTATGGATGAGTGGCAGAGTGTAACTGTATGTATAGATGTATGAGTGCATATTATACTCCTGTATTGATGAGTAACTACAAGTATAAGTGACTGGATGTGTGTGTAGACCTAGTAAATAGTGAGTGCCATGTAGTATATGGCATTCTTCTTTGTATGGTTTCAAAAATAGTAGTCAGCATTTTAGAATGGGTGAATCAAAGTTTACATTAGAGCATCAGTATGTGCAGCAGATTGCCACGTGCATGATGTCATGAGTGATGTCATCAGTGATGTCATTTGAGATGTCATCAGTGATGTCATCAGTGATGTCACTGACCATGTCATGAGTGATGTAATATGTGACATCATCAGCAGTGCATTGCGAGTGTGCAAGTTATGGTTAGCTCAACTATCACATGTGAATTTCTTTGGTTTTATGAGTCGAATGTTCAACTAACTATAACGTCCCTGAAACCTATGGTTTTTTAGTGAATTTATGAGGTTTTTTAAATGCTAATTCCTCACTATAACGTGCCTAAAACCTATGGTTTTTTGAGTGAATTTTTAAGCTTTTTTAAATGTTAATTTAATATTTGAATGTTTCTAAAACCTATATTTTTTCAAATATTTTTTACATATTTTGCAACTCTATTATGCTTCTTTTTTTTAACTTTAAAAATTATGTAATGTTTTATATCCTCCCAAAAACAGATGTATATAATTATTTTTTTTCGGAGAAAAATGCACTCCCATACCGGTAGCGTACTAAGCTCCATCACCACGCGAATCCTATCCGCCATATTGCTAAACTCGCAAATGATGCGCATTTCGTATCCGACATCTTCGTGGCACCTCATTCCCCCTAACATCATATACGCATGAAGTCACCCCCGCTGCTACTTTGGTATCCGATGGGTACACAGTACTAAGCCACGCGTTACGCCATGTACATACGGGGTCGCGCACACTGCCAGGCCCTGTGTTACGTCATAGACGTATGCTGTCGTGCCAGGTACGCCATTCCCTCTTTTTTTTGTCTCAAAAGTATATATAAATAACTATATGAGAGCAAGCAATAATCTAAAATATTTCAAACATTTATATATTTCTAACTGTAATAAACTTACATTATGATAAATATATTTTGTCAAAATTGCGTTGGGTGCGGCCTCCTTGTGTGCTCCGTGCGCGATTGTCATGTGACCTTAAAAAAAAACATTTGATTGCTTCATAACATTTTCCATTGTAACAGTTGGATGACCCAACCCATTTTACTCATTCTCTCTACAGCGTTTGATGAGAGACACCTCTTCTGCTTAGAGAGCTTTTTCGAAAAGTTTTTTGCTGTGTACACATATCTTATACTGCACACAACATGCAACAATAATCTTGATCAATATTTATGATCTGTACATTAACCTTCCACGTGTGATTGCCATGCATCTCAAATGTTCCATTATAAAACAAACATGTATGTGTGTGTGTGGACATTATTGTGCTCCCTTTCCGCCTGGGTATTCGTGGCTCAAAGAAGTATCAGGAGCCACAGGCAAAGTGCATATCCTAGATCACATGTAAACAGCAATGTGTAGATTTCTTTTGCTGTACACTCTGTTGTAAGGCTTTACCAATATACTAATGTGTTATATGTGAGACTTTCAGGTTCACATTTGACATGTATTCCTTGACTGTAATGAGTGTTATCACTGTGTATGACGTAGCCTCACTGCTGATCCTCCCTCCATCCGACCACATTCACATGTGTACGCTTTGCAATAGCAACACTTTCAATAATACCTCACACCATTGACATGCGTGTCTGCGCATATCCACAACCTTGACAACGACATGTAATGTTCACCATTCAATCTTTTCAAACACCATCTCATTAATGATAGTTTCCGCCCTCCCGACACATGCTACACTAATCTAAATTGCACACTCTGCGAGGTCAAAACTACAAAAGAAACACACATAAGTACACTTCCTGGCCAGACAGGAACTGAACAATGCCCAGGTCCTCGGAATAATTATTCACACCCCTACACTGGCATGGCGTAGGCAAGCCCAGCCCACTTTGCCTACGTATAAATAGGATAACCACGACGACGCACGTCCCTCTTCTTCCACACTGCCTCAGGTGATATGGCTGCATTCACCTTGCATATCACAATGCGCAATAAAAGAAAAGGGATCCAGGAGGTGTATAGGAGGTAATTTACTTACCTGTTATCAGGAGAGAACCCAGTGCTGCATCTTTTAGCCCAGCACTGACCCTGAAAAGTAATTCTAAGCGTACTTACCAGTAACTTGTATTTCTTTCCTTTGGAATCGATTGTGTGGTTTTCACCAGAAAAGTTTCTAAGTGTTGATTTTTGAAACATACAAATATTCCTCTAAAATCTGCCAAACTACGAATTCCGATTTACTCACCTATTATCAGGAGAGAACCCAGTGCTGCATATTTTAGCCCAGCACTGACCCCGAAAAGTAATTCTAACCATACTTACCAGTAGCTTGTATTTACTTCTATAGGAATCCATTGTCTGGTTTTCACCAGAAAATTTTCTAAGTGTCTATTTTCAATAACTAAAAATATTCTTTAAAGATTGCCTGTATGACTTAAACACATTCTTTCAACTGTTGCAGATGCAGCAGTGCTGGATCTAGGATTTACCACTGAGTAAGAAAAGATAACAATAACACTACTTACTTGCTAAGTGAATGTCCTTCCATAGGGTAACATTGACTGGTTTCACTTGGAAATTCTTCTAAGTGTGGAGTTTTGGAACTTTAAAATATTCCTATAAAACCAGCAGAACTACGAATTCCGATTTACTCACCTGTTATCAGGGGAGACCTCAGTGCTGTATCTTTAAGCCCAGTACTAATCATGAAAAGTAATTCTAACCATACTTAC
This sequence comes from Lissotriton helveticus, assembly GCF_964261635.1. NCBI lineage: Eukaryota > Metazoa > Chordata > Amphibia > Caudata > Salamandridae > Lissotriton > Lissotriton helveticus. The sequence continues at coordinate 2,060,888,574 of NC_136059.1, read as the reverse complement.
CAGTAACTTGAATATACTTCTATAGGCTAACATTGACCGGAAATTCTTCTAAGTGTGGAGTTTTGGAACTTTAAAATATTCACCTAAATTCATCCGAACAACGAATTCCAATTTACTCACCTGTTATCAGTTATGTATTTCCTTCCATAGGAATCCATTGTCTGGTTTTCACCAGAAAAGTTTCCAAGTGTCTATTTACTCAAACTAAAAATATTCCTAAAAAATTGCTTGTATGACTTAAACACATTCTTTCAACTGATTACAGGAGATGCACCAGTGCTGGATCCAGGATCCACCACTGAGTTAGAAAAAGTGACAATAGCACTACTTGCCCGCTAAAGGAATTTCCTGCCATAGGATAACATTGGTGATTCTATGTGAAAAAATGTCAGTGTCAATTTTAAAATACAATAATATTCCTTAAAAATCACTACTGTAGCTAAAACGCTTTTACTCAACCATTTACAGGAGTTGTCCAAGGACTGAATCCAGGATCCAGTCCTGTGGTTAGAAATGTAATCCATAAAGTAACTAATTGCATTTAACTAGAAATTCAAATTGAGGTTTTTCAGTGAATTTCTAAGGTTTTTTAAATGCTAATTCCTAACTATATCAGGCTGAAACCTATGGTTTTTTCAGTGAATTTCAAATGTTTTATTAAATGTGAATTCCACACTATTTCAGGCCTGAAACCTATGGATATATATATATATATATATATATATATATATATATATATATATTACCTACTGGCGGTCGCCAGTAGGTATATATAGTTAGGATTTTTTCCCTATGGGATTTTTGAAAATTCTATGTCTAATAACTTTGGCGTTTGTGGACGGAATTGGCTGAAATTTTCAGGAAAATGGCACATTTTGTTTCTGAGCAGCCCCTGAAAATTTTGGGGGGGTTCGTCAAGGGGGGGCCGAGAAAAAAGGGGGGTCCCAAAACGCGTTTTTCCCGTGTTAATTTCCATAGGGCGGTTGGCCTCACTTTTAGCCCGAACGGCTGAATGGATTTGCACGAAACTTGGCAAAATTGTAGGGACTGGTAGCCCGATGTGCCTTTTGTAGGTCTCAATATATGTGCTCCAGTGGATTTTGAGAAATTAACGTTTAAAAAAAGATATATATCTGTAACAGCGGACTGGGCAGCGGCCCAGGACGCGTACTTGTCGCGCAACGGAGCTTTGTGAAGCGAAGCTGATTGGTTCTCCGGCGTCTGTCAACATTCCAAACAGTCCGTAGCGGCCGCCATCTTGTCTCTCGGTAGGATCGAGAGACAAGAGGAGGTCAAAACAAAGGGGGAAATAACTATAAGGGGGCATAGTAGATCCTCGCTGACCCCCTAGGTTTGATGTGGAGGTTTTAAAAGGGCCCCGCGGGGCAAAAAATAAATAATAATAATAATAATCGAACGGCTGAATGGATTTGCACGAAACTTGGCAAAATATTAGGGACTGGTAGCCCGATGTGCCTTTGCTAGGTCTCAATATATGTGCTCCAGTGGATTTTAAGAAATTAACGTTCAAAAAAAGATATATATCTGTAACAGCGCTCCGCTTCGCGTAACGGAGGTTTGCGAAGCTGATTGGTCATTCTGTCACTGGGCTATAGTTGGGCTACATCTGGCTGATATTTGGGCTACATTTGTTTTTTTGTGTGTCTGGCGGCCATCTTTGGGCTACATTGGGCTACATTGGGCTACATTTGGGCTCCAACATATATATAGGCCAATGTAGCCCAATATATATTTTTCAAAGTTAATTTTCGTAAAAACCACTGGAGCATATATCTTGAGACATAGCAAAGGCACATCGGGCTACCAGTCCCTACATTTTGCCAAGTTTCGTGGAAATCCATTCAGCCGTTCGAGCTAAAAGTGAGTCCAACCGCCCTATGGAAATGAAGGAAATGAATGGGTAATTTGTAATTAGCAAATAGCTCATCGCAAACTAGGAATGGTAAAGAATCGCTATTTATTCCTTAAAGTTCGCTATTTAGGAAATGCAAAAAACTTTGATGATACATATGGCGGTTCATCTCTAACAAGATAAGAAGCATAGGGATACATTTATGATGACTGGCGCATCACCAGGGATGTGTTAGTCATTCTGTGCCGCTGTTCCGTCACCTATGGTGTGCTGCATTTACAATGCGGCGCATCATGGGGCAAAAACAGCACAGATGCGTGATGTATCTGTGCCGTAAAGGTGGCGCATTGCTGGAGTTGTATCGCAAGTGTGATGAAGTTCCAGCAAGGGTCGGGGGTGCCCCTGTCGCAGGGTTTCTGTTCTCACACAGAACTGTGGACAGAGGATTGGAACCTCGGCGAATTAGGGTGTCCCAAAACTCACGTTAGTAATCAAAAACTCCTTAGCAAGCTAGGTACAGTGTCACATTGGATATAACAAACTCTCAATGTTTAGACAATCCAGAATATGAACTTATAGTACCTCAGGATACGTGGAACTCATGAACAGTCGGTTGTTATATATTTCTTAGAAACCAGAACATGGAGTTAAGAAGAACACATGTGTATTTGAAATGTTTATTTACTAATGCCGTCTTCACAGGCGTAGTATCTTAGATAATACAAGTACACATATTATCAGTAGCAAAATTACCAGCATAGTTACTAGTACATAAAAAGCGAATGGTGATAGTATGTTAACATGCTGTAAATGAATAAGAGTTAGCAACACTTATAAGCAGCCGCGGGCCGTGGAGGGAGTTACGGTGGGGCAGGGAGGCGGGGAGGGGGAGGGGCAAGGTAGAGAGGGCTCCACCCTGCTTCTCCCCCTCCCCGCCTCCCTGCCTCACCGTAACTCCCTCCACGGCCCGCGGCTGCTTATATCTCACCCTCCCTAATACACATATTATATTATTTGCTAAGAAGGTCTCTTTGTGTTGGTTTAGGGCGTGCCCATACTTTAGTGTCTTAGATTTGAAGGAATCACATCAGCATACACCAGCTCTCTCTTCATGTGAGCCGCATCAACTGTTGTGTATGTGTGTTCGGCAAAGCAATATAAAACCCGCCTCATGCCCAGAATTGGCAGAAGTTGCACTTATGTTATGAGTATGAAGTCGTGGAGATCAGACCTCATAACAATTCTGTATCGTGTTGTTCTTGAAACTTTAGCACTCGCTGTACAGATATAGTTTAACAAGCAAAGCAGATAGTAGAGCAATAACATATTATTCTCATGTAAACCACGATGAACTACTAGGTGGAAAGCTAAAGCAACAACTAAGTGTCGTGTGCAGAAGTTGCAAAAAAGGAAAAATGGCGTTTAAACCGGTAATGAGCCCATGCTAACTTAACACGGTGTAAAGATATCCAGGACCTAGATGACACCTCCCCATGATCCGGAAACGAACTGAATAAGATAATAGAAGTGCCATCTCATGAGAGCAGATTGCAAGTTTATATGTGGACGGTCCGCAAGGTAAAGCATTAAAAACTAGGAAAATTTAATGCTAAAGAAAAATAAAACAGCCAAGTACTTTATCGAGTCTTAAGCCAATAGGCAAGGTAAATAATAAAAACTTGACAAATAAGTCAATGAATTGTCAATGAAATGCTAGTACTCAGCATATCAAACATGAAAAAGGTCTATGACATAACTGTGTATGCAAAATAAGCTGCAACAGCCTCCAATAGGAAGTCACCGTCTTCATCCGAAAACAGTTCAGCCATCCAATTTAAAAGCGGAAAAGAACATACGTGCTCTCCCAGAACCGGATCCTCTATCACCATCAGAGGACAGCTCGTGGGTTTTCAAGAAAGCTCTGTTCCAAGAAAGACTGTGCTGCCGCCAGTAAATTCCAGGGACCAAGTAGTCCATGCATCAATGCCACAGCCATAATCCTTTCGCCAGGACAAACCAACTCGTGAGTAATGATAGGAGTCATCAGCTGATTAAAGTCGACGTCAGGAGAAACCGGTCCGCAGAGACACAAATCAATGGCCCAATCGAAATCACAGGTCAGGCAGTGAAATACAGGCTGGACACAGGTGAAGTAGGAGAATCGAAAAGATAATCCATATGCCGTGCTTAATATCGCCAACGGCATTGTGCCATAATATTCTAGCATGCGATTGCGGAACAGTGTCAGCAGCTGCAGGGTGGGAGGTTGCATAGGAGGGACATCCATATTTAAAAATGTAAAAAAGCACAAGAGCGTCCGCTGGTAATGCAAGTAAAAATGCCGATCCACGAACCAGAGTGGAGAAAATAGAATGAAAGGAAGCAGGGATGAGTCCAAAGATTTTCTCAAATGAAGTCACGAGACCACTGGTAACAACTTTAAAAAAGTGCGCCAGGGACTTTGCGGAGGATGCGTTAAAGATAGTCGGAACCATCTTGCTGAATTTGAAAGGCAAATCTGAATTGAAAAGTGTGTGCACCTCTGTACGGGTGTTCGCTATGTGAAGCACGAAAGTTTCACGGGCCGAACTCAAGGCCACCTCTCTCTGAGACAAAAGAGCTCTTATTCTTGCCATGCCGTTGAAATCTGTCCCAAGGTTGGTATTTGTGGCCAGATTGAAAACTCCCTATGTTCATGTGTGGGAGGAAATAGAACATTTCTGCAGCAAATAACCCGTTCACTTACTGTTACGATAAAAGGAATACTTTTAATTAACTCAGAACAATCTTCATTATTGAGCATCAAATAACTACCATTTTCCAACAACTTGAACGTGGGGATGATAGCAGGAACTGGCGTGCCTTGCAACACGCAAGCCATATTTGGTCGGTGTTTGTTGCATGAACCGTGTAACTGTATGTGCCTACACATTAGTGAATGATCTGGCGTCTCAGTGCATTCCTCTCCATTCAGATAAACTTCTTGATCATCTTTGAAACATCTGTATGTGTATGGAAGCGACCAGACCTCATGAAGAAAAGCACTACCTAAAGGTTCATAACGACCTATTGGTATATATTTCATACAATTTGAAAACTTATATAAAGCAAAAGGCAGCGTTATTAAACCGTGGATAAGGCACGTTGCCAAAAAACCCGCAATCCTCTGCTGATGATGTCACTGAGCATGTCATGAATGATGTAATATGTGACATCATCAGCAGTGGATTACGGGTAATAGTATCTCTAGTTTACTCCCCTATAGCTGTCTTTCTTTTAACATAAGTGTCTGTTTCCTTCCCTTATACTTACTGTTTTTGGTTCGCTTCCGGTTCGCGTACCGGGGAGCGAACTGGGAAGCGAACTAAGAGAAATAGAGGTTGGCACAGTTCCAAATATTGTACCAATTTTTTAGTAACGGGGAGGTAGTTCTGAAAAGAACTTTTTTTTTTATTTTTCAGAACATTTTTTTACTTTTTTTGAATTTTTCTGAACAGTTTTATATTTTTTTGGGTTTTTCTTGGAGGGGGCAATGAAAACGATTCATTGTAAAGGGCTCAACAGGAGCAACAAAACAAAAAAAAGAAGTATTTATTATTTTGGGCGTTTCGTACAAACTTGCATATGATAGTCAATAGCTCTGTTGATCAGAGTGATGCTTTTTTCTCCGTAGGAAATGAATCCATCGCAAAATACGCAGATGTGTTTTACATCACCAAATCTCATTTGTATATTTGGCACCATCTCCCTGCCCTCTGGTCCCGTTACTTCCGGTACAACAGATCTTCTGGCCATAATAGGGAGATTATCTAGGTCGTTCCGAAACTGTGCAGCACTGTAGTTGTTAGGATGCCACCTAGTCATATGGCGATGCATTGTGTAGTTTCCGAAACTGTATTTTTTGTCGGTCCCTCTGGACAGTCTATCTTGACATATAAGGCAAGTTACGTATCTTGCATTTACTTTTTTCTGACCTTTGGGAATTTTAAAAAATTGCCAAATGAAGTTTTCTTTCCGGTGAGACGTCCTGGGCTGCTCAGGCAAAAACTGCCTCTCTTCGTGCTCGTCCTCCTGTTCCTCTTCTTCCTCTCCTTGTTGAATTATAACTTGAGCAGGTGGTCCACTCTTCCTTGGATGTGGTGGAGGTGGTGGGGAAGCACCAGCTGAAGCTACTAAAGAAGCCATTGCTCAGTGATCACAAAGGGTCTTTCTCTCACAATGATGAAAGTCAGAGTGAGGAAAGAAGGAGGGATTTTCATCATTTGGGAAAAACAAGAGTTCTCAACCAATCAAAAGTGTTAATTTTAGATTATATGACCTAGTCTTACATCATTAGGAAACCAAAAGTGAAATGAACCAATGAAAAGTGTTATTACCAAGTCACATGACTTGCTGTGTTTACGTTAAGCGCTTTGCAGGGCCTCCCGGTTTGCTTCCAGAAACCTGCGCTTTGCGACTCGCTTCGCGTACCAGTTCGCTAACGTTGTACGTCATATGACGTATCACGCGACAACGTGAAACGTCATGCGGACGGGAGGCGTCACGATGTTGTTTTCTAACGCGGCACTTGCGGTAAAGAAACGTTTACCGGCTCGCGGTCTATTTCGCGGCATCAAGGTCAGCTAACGGGAAGCTTCCCGATTCGCGAAGCGGGAACGAAGAAAAAAAAATATTTAAAAAAAAAATTATTCATATACATATAAAATATATTTTTGGATTTAAAGAAGAATACATTTTACAGCTACAGATATTAGCTGTTAAAAAACCAATGAAATTCACAGAAAAAACCATAGGTTATAGACCATATATAGTTAGGAATTAGCATTTACAAAACCTTGAAAATTCACTGAAAAAACCATAGGTTATAGACCATATATAGTTAGGAATTAGCATTTAGAAAACCTTATTTTACTCACACAAAACCATTGAAATTCCATATATAGTTAGTTGCACTAACTATATATCGCGCACCCGCAATCCACTGCTGATGATGTCACATATTACATCATTCATGACATGGTCAGTGACATCACTGATGACATCACTGATGACATCTCAAATGACATCACTGATGACATCACTGATGACATCTCAAATGACATCACTGATGACATCATGACACACCAATACCAGTTACTACATAAGCACTCACTGATTCCTACGTCTACACACACATTCACTCATTCACCCATACAATCACTCATACATACAGTCACTTATTATTACAACACTATCATATGCACTCATACACCTATGCAGACAGTCACACACTGCCACTCACCCATGGAGTTACTCACACACCAAGCCAGTCCTGTAAAGAATCAATCACACTTCCATTTCTTCATCTATACAGTTAAACACAGAACACCATACTTCAGTGACATCACTGATGACATCACTAATGACATCTGCAATGACATCACTGATGACATCTCAAATGACATCACTGATGACATCATGACACACCAATACCAGTTACTACATACACACTCACTGATTCGTACGTCTACACACACATTCACTCATTCACCCATACAATTACTCATACATACAGTCACTTATTATTAGAACACTATCATATGCACTCATACACCTAGTCAGTCCTGTGAAGAATCAATCACACTTCGATTTCCTCATCTATAGTTAAACACAGAACACCATACTTTTCACACATATACTAACACATACTTACTCTCTTATACAATCACTGATACAAGTACACATTGATATGCACAGAGTCACACACCTCCCAGCCAGCCACACACACACTCAGTCTTCCATACATCCAGTCATTCTTCAATATGTAAAACGTATTTAAACTTTACAAAAACACACAGACACTAGATGATGTCATCAGTGATGTCATTTGAGATGTCATCAGTGATGTCATCAGTGGTGTCACTGACCATGTCATGAATGATGTAATATGTGACATCATCAGCAGTGGATTGCGGGTGCGCGATTTATAGTTAGTGCAACTAACTATATATGGAATTTCAATGGTTTTGTGTGAGTAAAATAAGGTTTTCTAAATGCTAATTCCTAACTATATATGGTCTATAACCTATGGTTTTTTCAGTGAATATATATATATATATTATATATGAGTGTATTGGTGAGTGAATGGATATCTCAGTGCTACATGTCAAAGTAAGTACATATGTAAAACACAGTACATGTGATAGTTGACATATATAAATAACTGTGCATAAGAGCCAGTGAATGTGTGAGTGGCTGTATGGATTATTGTGAACTTGTATCAGGGATTGTATAACAGAGTAAATATGTGTTATTATATGTTCCAATAAGTAAGGTGTGTATAACTATATAGTTGAGGAAATCGAGGTGTGATTGATTCTTTGCAAGACTGACTAGGTGTGTGAGTAACTCCATGGATGAGTGACAGTCTGTGAGTGTCTGTTTACACTGAGTGTATCTAAGGTTATATTAGAGTCTGAAGAGGTTCATTGTATCATCACATGAATGATGTCATCAGTGATGTGATCAGTAATGTCAAATGAGATGTCATCAGTGATGTCATCAGTGATGTCATTTGAGATGTCATCAGTGATGTCATCAGTGGTGTCACTGACCATGTCATGAATGATGTAATATGTGACATCATCAGCAGTGGATTGCGGGTGCGCGATTTATAGTTAGTGCAACTAACTATATATGGAATTTCAATGGTTTTGTGTGAGTAAAATAAGTAAACCTATGGTTTTTTCAGTGAATATATATATATATATATATATTCACTGAAAAAACCATAGGTTATAGACCATATATAGTTAGGAATTAGCATTTAGAAAACCTTATTTTACTCACACAAAACCATTGAAATTCCATATATAGTTAGTTGCACTAACTATATATCGCGCACCCGCAATCCACTGCTGATGATGTCACATATTACATCATTCATGACATGGTCAGTGACATCACTGATGACATCACTGATGACATCTCAAATGACATCACTGATGACATCACTGATGACATCTCATTTGACATTACTGATCACATCACTGATGACATCATTCATGTGATGATACAATGAACCTCTTCAGACTCTAATATAACCTTAGATACACTCAGTGTAAACAGACACTCACAGACTGTCACTCATCCATGGAGTTACTCACACACCTAGTCAGTCTTGCAAAGAATCAATCACACCATCGATTTCCTCAACTATATAGTTATACACACCTTACTTATTGGAACATATAATAACACATATTTACTCTGTTATACAATCCCTGATACAAGTTCACAATAATCCATACAGCCACTCACACATTCACTGGCTCTTATGCACAGTTATTTATATATGTCAACTATCACATGTACTGTGTTTTACATATGTACTTACTTTGACATGTAGCACTGAGATATCCATTCACTCACCAATACACTCATGCACACAGTCAACCGCCCATACAGATGTTTCCACATGCACTTTTGAACCCATACATCTAGTGAATCAACTGCTCACACATCTATGCACAGAGTCATACACCTCCCAGACACCCACACACACACTCAGTCTCCCATACAAATACTTGGGCAACTAATCAATAACCCATATAGTTAGTCATATAGCTAATGATCAACACATGCATCAGATTACAAAACAACAGACACAATGATGCACAATTTAAAACAGTTTAGTCACTAACCCATGCACTCAGTGAGACACATTTAATCACTCACTTATACAGTCAGTCATGCACCTACTAAATCCTTCATCCAGACACTTATACATCCACTCATTCTTCAATATGTAAGACATATTTTAACTTTACAGAAGCATACAGTCACTGGATGTTGTCATCAGTGATGTCATCAGTGATGTCATTTGAGATGTCATCAGTGATGTCATCAGTGATGTCACTGACCATGTCATGAATGATGTAATATGTGACATCATCAGCAGTGGATTGCGGGTGCGCGATATATAGTTAGTGCAACTAACTATATATGGAATTTCAATGGTTTTGTGTGAGTAAAATAAGGTTTTCTAAATGCTAATTCCTAACTATATATGGTCTATAACCTATGGTTTTTTCAGTGAATTTTCAAGGTTTTGTAAATGCTAATTCCTAACTATATATGGTCTATAACCTATGGTTTTTTCTGTGAATTTCATTGGTTTTTTAACAGCTAATATCTGTAGCTGTAAAATGTATTCTTCTTTAAATCCAAAAATATATTTTATATGTTTATGAATAATTTTTTTTTAAAATATTTTTTTTTCTTCGTTCCCGCTTTGCGAATCGGGAAGCTTCCCGTTAGCTGACCTTGATGCCGCGAAATAGACCGCGAGCCGGTAAACGTTTCTTTACCGCAAGTGCCGCGTTAGAAAACAACATCGTGACGCCTCCCGTCCGCATGACGTTCCACGTTGTCGCGTGATACGTCATATGACGTGCTACGTTAGCGAACTGGTACGCGAAGCGAGTGCCAAAGCGCAGGTTTCTGGAAGCAAACCGGGAGGCCCTGCAAAGCGCTTAACGTAAACACAGCAAGTCATGTGACTTGGTAATAACACTTTTCATTGGTTCATTTCACTTTTGGTTTCCTAATGATGTAAGACTAGGTCATATAATCTAAAATGAACACTTTTGATTGGTTGAGAACTCTTGTTTTTCCCAAATGATGAAAATCCCTCCTTCTTTCCTCACTCTGACTTTCATCATTGTGAGAGAAAGACCCTTTGTGATCACTGAGCAATGGCTTCTTTAGTAGCTTCAGCTGGTGCTTCCCCACCACCTCCACCACATCCAAGGAAGAGTGGACCACCTGCTCAAGTTGTAATTCAACAAGAAGAAGAAGAAGAGGAACAGGAGGACGAGCACGAAGAGAGGCAGTTTTTGCCTGAGCAGCCCAAGACGTCTCACCGGAAAGAAAACTTCATTTGGCAATTTTTTAAAATTCCCAAAGGTCAGAAAAAAGTAAATGCAAGATACGTAACTTGCCTTATATGTCAAGATAGACTGTCCAGAGGGACCGACAAAAAATACAGTTTCGGAAACTACACAATGCATCGCCATATGACTAGGTGGCATCCTAACAACTACAGTGCTGCACAGTTTCGGAACGACCTAGATAATCTCCCTATTATGGCCAGAAGATCTGTTGTACCGGAAGTAACGGGACCAGAGGGCAGGGAGATGGTGCCAAATATACAAATGAGATTTGGTGAAGTAAAACACACCTGCGTATTTTGCGATGGATTCATTTCCTACGGAGAAAGAAGCATCACTCTGATCAACAGAGCTATTGACTATCATATGCAAGTTTGTCCGAAACGCCCAAAATAATAAATACTTCTTTTTTTTGTTTTGTTGCTCCTGTTGAGCCCTTTACAATGAATCGTTTTCATTGCCCCCTCCAAGAAAAACCCCAAAAAATATAAAACTGTTCCGAAAAATTCAAAAACAGTAAAAAAATGTTCAGAAAAATAAAAAAAAAAGTTCTTTTCAGAACTACCTCCCCGTTATTAAAAAATTGGTACAATATTTGGAACTGTGCCAACCTCTATTTCTCTTAGTTCGCTTCCTAGTTCGCTCGCTGGTACGCGAACTGGAAGCGAACCAAAAACAGTAAGTGTAAGGGAAGGAAACACACACTTATGTTAAAAGAAAGACAGCTATAGGGGAGTAAACTAGAGATACTATTACCCATAATCCACTACTGATGATGTCACATATTACATCATTCATGACATGCTCAGTGACATCATCAGCAGAGGATTGCGGGTTTTTTGGCAACATGCCTTATCCACGGTTTAATAACGCTGCCTTTTGCTTTATATAAGTTTTCAAATTGTATGAAATATATACCAATAGGTCTTTATGAACCTTTAGGTAGTGCTTTTGTTCATGAGGTCTGGTCGCTTCCATACACATACAGATGCTTCAAAGATGATCAAGAAGTTTATCTGAATGGAGAGGAATGCACTGAGACGCCAGATCATTCACTAATGTGTAGGCACATACAGTTACACGATTCATGCAACAAACACCGACCAAATATGGCTTGCGTGTTGCAAGGCACGCCAGTTCCTGCTATCATCCCCACGTTCAAGTTGTTGGAAAATGGTAGTTATTTGATGCTCAATAATGAAGATTGTTCTGAGTTAATTAAAAGTATTCCTTTTATCGTAACAGTAAGTGAACGGGTTATTTGCTGCAGAAATGTTCTATTTCCTCCCACACATGAACATAGGGAGTTTTCAATCTGGCCACAAATACCAACCTTGGGACACGTTTCAACGGCATGACAAGAATAAGAGCTCTTTTGTCTCAGAGAGAGGTGGCCTTGAGTTCGGCCCGTGAAACTTTCGTACTTCACATAGCGAACACCCGTACACAGGTTTGCCTTTCAATTTCAGCAACATGTTTCCGACTATCTTTAACGCATCCTCCACAAAATCCCTGGCACACTTTTTTAAAGTTGTTACCAGTGGTCTCGTGACTTCATTTGAGAAAATCTTTGGAGTCATCCCTGCTCCCTTTCATTGTATTTTCTGCACTCTGGTTCGTGGATTGGCATTTTTACTTGCATTACCAGCGGACGCTCTTGTGCTTTTTTACATTTTTAAATATGGATGTCCCTCCTATGCAACCTCCGACCCTGCAGCTGCTGACACTGTTCCGCAATCGCATGCTAGAATATTATGGCACAATGCCGTTGGCGATATTAAGCACGGCATATGGATTATCTTTTCGGTTCTCCTACTTCACCTGTGTCCAGCCTGTATTTCACTGCCTGACCTGTGATTTCGATTGGGCCATTGATTTGTGTCTCTGCGGACCGGTTTCTCCTGACGTCGACTTTAATTAGCTGATGACTCCTATCATTACTCACGAGTTGATTTGTCCTGGCGAAAGGATTATGGCTGTGGCATTGATGCATGGACTACTTGGTCCCTGGAATTTACTGGCGGCAGCACAGTCTTTCTTGGAACACAGCTTTCTTGAAAACCCACCGAGCTGTCCTCTGATGGTGATAGAGGATCCGGTGCTGGGAGAGCACGTATGTTCTTTTCCGCTTTTAAATTGGATGGCTGAACTGTTTTCGGATGAAGACGGTGACTTCCTATTGGAGGCTGTTGCAGCTTATTTTGCATACACAGTTATGTCATAGACCTTTTTCATGTTTGATATGCTGAGTACTAGCATTTCATTGACAATTCATTGACTTATTTGTCAAGTTTTTATTATTTACCTTGCCTATTGGCTTAAGACTCGATAAAGTACTTGGCTGTTTTATTTTTCTTTAGCATTGAATTTTCCTAGTTTTTAATGCTTTACCTTGCGGACCGTCCACATATAAACTTGCAATCTGCTCTCATGAGATGGCACTTCTATTATCTTATTCAGTTCGTTTCCGGATCATGAGGAGGTGTCATCTAGGTCCTGGATATCTTTACACCGTGTTAAGTTAGCATGGGCTCATTACCGGTTTAAACGCCATTTTTCCTTTTTTGCAACTTCTGCACACGACACTTAGTTGTTGCTTTAGCTTTCCACCTAGTAGTTCATCGTGGTTTACATGAGAATAATATGTTATTGGTCTACTATCTGCTTTACTTGTTAAACTATATCTGTACAGCGAGTGCTAAAGTTTCAAGAACAACACGATACAGAATTTTTATGAGGTCTGATCTCCACGACTTCATACTCATAACATAAGTGCAACTTCTGCCAATTCTGGGCATGAGGCGGGTTTTATATTGCTTTGCCGAACACACATACACAACAGTTGATGCGGTTCACATGAAGAGAGAGCTGGTGTATGCTGATGTGATTTCTTCAAATCTAAGACACTAAAGTATGGACACGCCCTAAACCAACACAAAGAGACCTTCTTAGCAAATAATATAATATGTGTATTAGGGAGGGTGAGATATAAGCAGCCGCGGGCCGTGGAGGGAGTTACGATGGGGCAGGGAGGCGGGGAGGGGGAGAAGCAGGGTGGAGCCCTCTCTACCTTGCCCCTCCCCCTCCCCGCCTCCCTGCCCCACCGTAACTCCCTCCACGGCCCGCGGCTGCTTATAAGTGTTGCTAACTCTTATTCATTTACAGCATGTTAACATACTATCACCATTCACTTTTTATGTACTAGTAACTATGCTGGTAATTTTGCTACTGATAATATGTGTACTTTTATTATCTAAGGTACTACGCCTGAGAAGACGGCATTAGTAAATAAACATTTCAAATACACATCTGTTCTTCTTAACTCCATGTTCTGGTTTCTAAGAAATCTATAACGACCGACTGTTCATGAGTTCCACGTATCCTGAGGTACTATAAGTTCATATTCTGGATTGTCTAAACATTGAGAGTTTGTTATATCCAATGTGACACTGTACCTAGCTTGCTAAATAGTTTTTGATTACTAACGTGAGTTTTGGGACACCCTAATTCGCCGAGGTTCCAATCCTCTGTCCACAGTTCTGTGTGAGAACAGAAACCCTGCGACAGGGGCACCCCCGACCCTTGCTGGAGCTTCATCACACTTGCGATACAACTCCAGCAATGCGCCACCTTTACGGCACAGATACATCACGCATCTGTGCTGTTTTTGCCCCATGATGCGCCGCATTGTAAATGCAGCACACCATAGGTGACGGAACAGCGGCACAGAATGACTAACACATCCCTGGTGATGCGCCAGTCATCATAAATCTATCCCTATGCTTCTTATCTTGTTAGAGATGAACCGCCATATGTATCATCAAAGTTATTTGCATTTCCTAAATAGCGAACTTTAAGGAATAAATAGCGATTCTTTACCATTCCTAGTTTGCGATGAGCTATTTGCTAATTAGCCGAATGTAGCCCAATGAAGCCCAATGTAGCCCAATGTAGCCCAAAGATGGCCGCCAGACACACAAAAAAACAAATGTAGCCCAAATATCAGCCAGATGTAGCCCAACTATAGCCCAGTGACAGAATGACCAATCAGCTTCGCAAACCTCCGTTACGCGAAGCGGAGCGCTGTTACAGATATATATCTTTTTTTGAACGTTAATTTCTCAAAATCCACTGGAGCACATATATTGAGACCTAGCAAAGGCACATCGGGCTACCAGTCCCTAATATTTTGCCAAGTTTCGTGCAAATCCATTCAGCCGTTCAATTATTATTTTTATTATTTTTTTTTGCCCCGCGGGGCCCTTTTAAAACCTCCACATCAAACCTAGGGGGTCAGCGAGGATCTACTATGCCCCCTTATAGTTATTTCCCCCTTTGTTTTGACCTCCTCTTGTCTCTCGATCCTACCGAGAGACAAGATGGCGGCCGCTACGGACTGTTTGGAATGTTGACAGACGCCGGAGAACCAATCAGCTTCGCTTCACAAAGCTCCGTTGCACGAAAAGTCCGCGAACCAGAGCGCTAACCGGTCCGCTGTTACAGATATATATCTTTTTTTAAACGTTAATTTCTCAAAATCCACTGGAGCACATATATTGAGACCTACAAAAGGCACATCGGGCTACCAGTCCCTACAAAAATTTTGCCAAGTTTCGTGCAAATCCATTCAGCCGTTCGGGCTAAAAGTGAGGCCAACCGCCCTATGGAAAACTCAATGTTAAAAACACGTTTTGGGACCCCCCTTTTTTCTCGGCCCCCACTGGACGAACCCCCCCCAAATTTTTAAGGGCTGCTCAGAAACAAAATGTGCCATTTTCCTGAAAATTTCAGCCAATTCCGTCCACAAACGCCAAAGTTATTAGACATAGAATTTTCAAAAAACCCATAGAGAAAAAATCCTAACTATATATACCTACTTGCGACCGCCAGTAGGTAATATATATATATATATATATATATTCACTGAAAAAACCATAGGTTATAGACCATATATAGTTAGGAATTAGCATTTACAAAACCTTGAAAATTCACTGAAAAAACTATGGGTTATAGACCATATATAGTTAGGAATTAGCATTTACAAAACCTTATTTTACTCACACAAAACCATTGAAATTCCATATATAGTTAGTTGCACTAACTATATATCGGGCACCCGCAATCCACTGCTGATCATGTCACATATTACATCATTCATGACATGGTCAGTGACATCACTGATGACATCACTGATGACATCTCAAATGACATCACTGATGACTTCACTGATGACATCTCAAATGACATCACTGATGACATCACTGATGACATCTCATTTGACATTACTGATCACATCACTGATGACATCATTCATGTGATAATACGATGAACCTCTTCAGACTCTAATATAACCTTAGATACACTCAGTGTAAACAGACACTCACAGACTGTCACTCATACATGGAGTTACTTACACACCTAGTCAGTCATGCAAAGAATCAATCACACCTCCATTTCCTCAACTATACAGTTATACACACCTTACTTATTCAATCATATACTAACACATATTTACTCTCTTATACAATCCCTGATACAAGTTCACAATGATCCATACAGCCACTCACACATTCACTGGCTCTTATGCACAGTTATTTATATATGTCAACTCTCACATGTACTGTGTTTTACATATGTACTTACTTTGACATGTAGCACTGAGATATCCATTCACTCACCAATACACTCATGCACACAGTCAACCGCCCATACAGCTGTTTCCACATGCACTTTTGAACCCATACATCTAGTGACTCAACTGCTCACACATCTATGCACAGAGTCATACACCTCCCAGCCACCCACACACACACTCAGTCTCCCATTCAAATACTTGAGCAACCAATCAATAACCCATATAGTTACTCATATAGCTACTGATCAACACATGCAGCAGTTTACAGAACAACAGGCGTAATGATGCACAAATTAAGACAGTTTAGTCACTAATCCATGCACTCAGTGAGACACATTTAATTTCTCACTCATACAGTCAGTCATGCACCTACTAAATCCTTCATCCAGACACTTATACATCCACTCATTCTTCAATATGTAAGACATATTTTAACTTTACAGAAACATGCAGTCATTGGATGTTGTCATCAGTGATGTCATCAGTGATGTCATTTGAGATGTCATCAGTGATGTCACTGACCATGTCATGAATGATGTAATATGTGACATGATCAGCAGTGGATTGCGGGTGCGCGATATA
Source organism: Lissotriton helveticus (assembly GCF_964261635.1). Lineage (NCBI taxonomy): Eukaryota > Metazoa > Chordata > Amphibia > Caudata > Salamandridae > Lissotriton > Lissotriton helveticus. The sequence goes on along the minus strand of NC_136059.1, from coordinate 2,060,871,554 downwards.
TAGTTAGTGCAACTAACTATATATGGAATTTCAATGGTTTTGTGTGAGTAAAATAAGGTTTTGTAAATGCTAATTCCTAACTATATATGGACTATAACCCATGGTTTTTTCAGTGAATTTTCAAGGTTTTGTAAATGCTAATTCCTAACTATATATGGTCTATAACCTATGGTTTTTTCAGTGAATTTCAATGGTTTTTTAAAAGCTAATATCTATAGCTGTAAAATGTATTCTTCTTTAAATCAAAAAAGATATTTTATATGTTTATTAATAATTTTTTTTTATTATTATGTTTTGGTTCGCTCCCGGTTCGCGAACCGTGTAGCTTCCCGTTAGCTCAATTTGGTGCCGCGACTCGGTACGCGAACCGGTAAACGTTCCGTTTGCGCAACTGCCGCGTTAGAAATCAACATCGTGACGCGTCGCGGAAGCGCGACGTATCACGTTGTCGCGTAATGCGTCTTGTGACGCGCCGCGTTAGCGCACACGGAAGTGCTCCGGTACGCGAACCGAGGCGCGAAGCGCAGCTCCCCGGAAGCGATCCGGGGCGCGTTGCATAAGCGCGACGTATCGCGTTGCCGCGTAATGCGTCTTATGACGCACGCGTTAGCGCACCCGGAAGTGCTCCGGAGCGCGAACCGAAAGCGATCCGGTGCGCGACCCGCAGCGCGTAACATAAGCGTAACAGGTCATGTGACTTGTTAATAAAACTTTTCATTGGTTCATTTCACTTTTGGTTTCCTAATGATGTAAGGCTAGGTCATGTGACCTAAAAATAACACTTTTCATTGGTTTAGAACTATTTTTTTTTCCAAAATGATGAAAGCCCCCACCTTTTTTCTCACTCTGACTTTCAACTTTGTGAAAGGAAGACCTATTTTGCTGAGTATTATATGGCTTCAGTAGTAGCTGCAGCTGGTGCACCCCCACCACCACCACCACCACCAAGGAAGAGAGGACCACCTCCACAGTTCCTTCCCAACACAGAGGAGGAAGAGGACCAAGAAGAGGAAGAGGAAGTACAGCCAAGCCAGTTTTTACGTGAGGAGCCCCGGAAATATCTCACCACAAAAATAGTTTTATTTGGCAGTTTTTTTCTTTTCCTGAAGGACAAAAAAAAGTGAATGCTCGCTATGTGACATGCCTCATATGCAAAGAAGATTTATCTAGAGGCACAGATAAGAAGTATAGTTACGGCAACTATACTATGCATCGTCATATGCAGAGGTGGCATCCACTAAATTACAGCAGGGCAGAGATGCGTGACCTCCAAGACAACCCCCCAACTCCTGTGGCCAGGACATCGGCACAGGTAACTCTGTCGGGGCCAGAGGCACGGGAAACAGTGCCAAACATTCAAGAAAATTTTGTGCACATGAAAATAGTGTGTATCTATTGTGGTAGCCTACTCTCATGTGCCAATATGAGTATTAATTTGATAAACAGAGCATATGAAAACCACAAGTGCTCAAAACGCCCCAAAAAATAATTTTTTTTTGCTCCTGTTGAGCCCTTTCTGATTTCTGTTTTTCGTTGTTTCCTCCCAAAAAAACAAAAAAAACATAAAATTGTTCAAAAAACACAAAAAACACAAAAAATGTTCAGAAAAAAAAATATATATATAAAACAACAAAAACATTAAAAAAAAAGTTCTTTTCAGAACTACCTCCCCTTTATAAAAAAATTGCTAGAATGTTTAACACTCTGGCAACCTCTATTTCTGTTGGTTCGCTTCCCGGTTCGCTCCCCGGTACGCGAACCGGGAGCGAACCCAAAAATGTTTTTTTTAAAAAAGAAGAGTAAGTATAAGGGAAGTAAACAGAGAGTAATGTTAAAAGAAAGACAGCTATAGGGACTAAACCAGAGATACTGTTTAATAGATCTATTTACCGAAGAAAAGATGGAAGAGGGTATAATTGTGAAAAACAAAATAGATAAGGAAGTGAAAGAAAAAAAGGAGAGTAGAAGAATAACAAAGAAGAGTTTCTTAGAGAATATGAGTGAATGTTCAAAATAAGATTAAAACATGTGGAATAACAGAGAGAAAAAACAGAAAGCAGAAAAGAAGAAGTAACAGAAAAGGAATAATTGAAACAGCAAAGAAATGTAAATAACATAGGGGCATATTATCAACATAGGCAATAAAAGTTTTGCAGCTTTTATCGGCAGAAATGTGTCGCTAAAGCCGCTTTTGCGGCAGAAAACTGCCGCTAAAACCGCTTTTGCAGCAGTTTTCTGCCGATAAAAAACAGCAATAATTTTATTGGCTGTGTTCATAATATGCCCCTTAGTGTGCTTCAACTACACAGAGAAAGCATAATGAACAAGTAGTGAAAGAGTGATCAGTTAGAGACAGTGAGAGTAATAGAGACGGAGTGAGTGAACAAGAGTGAGGAACTATGAGAAGAGAGGGACTGAGAAAAGGAGTGGAAGGAGTAGAGTAAGTAAGTAAGTAATAGATACAGGAATGAGGGAGGTAGCAAAGGCAGGAAAGTGAGGGTTAAAGAAATGAAGCAGTGGAACTAATAGTAGTTAAATGTGATAGAAATGTAATGAAAAGAGTACAAAACATTTACCTTATAATTGTCGTTAACTTAGTCACTTGTTATTTTTATACTTTCAATCTGTGAAAGAGAGAACAAACATTTGAAAAATATTAAAACATGTATTTAAAAATTAGAAAAGACAAGGGAAAAGATTGAAGGACAAACAGTTTTTCAACAACTTTGACACTTACAGAAGCCTCTGCTTTTTCAGGCCCCCTACACAGTCCTAAAGATATACATTTTAAACTAACAGTATCTTGATGCAGATGAAGTGAGGCCTATCTTGGAACATGGTGCATCTTTTGCACTGCTGTTGTCTCACAAAAGTGACGCAATGGCAGCGCAAAAGAGGTGCACAATCATCATAAAACTGTTCCTAACATTTTAAATGATTGTTTCAGGATGGCAATAAGGTGTGCCCTATCCAGACGTTGGTTTCAGGTGAGGCCTACTCAGGGTTGCAGATGAAATTTAGGCTTGTTGAAGAGTACAGAGGAGATAATACATGTGCAGGCCTACCAATAAAGTTCAGACCTCCTCTGTTTCCCTGGACAGGCCTAAACTTCATCTGCACAATGTGATTCGTAATGTTAGGAAACACAGGTAATGTATTTGAAAAACGTGCAATTTCTTTTGCTCATTTCACAATCACATCACTTGTGTTTCCTTTGGTTAGGTATCTCATTGTGCAGATGTAGTCCAGCATATGAAAGAGTACGCACTGCATGCAACAACTTTGACACTTACTGAAGCCTCAGCTTCTCCATGCCCCCTACACAGTCCTAATTATATACATTTTAAACTGACGGTATCTTGCTGGAAATGAACTGAGGCCTATCTTGCAACATGGTGCATCTTTTACACAAAAGTGACGGAACAGCGGCGCAAAAGAGGCACACAGCCTTCATAAAACTGCCCTTAACATTTTAAATTATTGTTTCTAGATGCTGATAAGGTGTAACCTATCCACAGATTTGTTTCAGGTAAGTCCTACTCAGGGTTGCAGATGAAATTTAGGCTTGTTGAAGAGTATAGAGGAGATAATACATGTGCAGGCCTACCAACGAAGTGAGTCATGTCCACTGCACTCTTGAACAAATGTCAGACCTCCTCTGTCTCCTGGAACAGGCCTAAACCTCATCTACACAATGTGATGTGTAATGTTAGGAAACACAGGTAATGTAATTGAAAAACGTGCAATTTTTTTTGCTCATTCCACAATCACATCACCTGTGTTTCCTTTGCTTAGGTATCTCATTGTGGAAATGTAGTCTATCATATGAAAGACTACGTAGAATGTGAGCACTGTATGCAACAACTTTGACACTTACAGAAGCCTCAGCTTCTCCATACCTCCTACACAGTTCTAAATGTACATCATAAATACAAAAAGTACAGAATTAATTATACATGTTAAATGGTTTATTTTTGCTGTTCTCAGAATGTATCAAATTTCACTAAAAACAGTGACTTGAAGGTATTCATCATATAACAGCGGGGAAAAAAAACCACAATCAAAATGATTGTGTTTAAAAAACCCATATAACATAACCAATCAGAAATCAGAACTCCTCAAAAGTAACTTACTTTCCATGACGTCGAAGGATGTCCTATGAACAGCTTACACTCTGTTGTGCTGTTTTTATTTTCAGCCCGCCACTTTCTGAAAGAAAACCTCCATCGTTTTGAAAAATATGTTACATACAATAAATGACTTCTCGCTCTCTACCACACGTTTCAACAAGGCCAAATCATGTAAGAGCCATTTATAACTCTTGGAATTCTTGTAAGCAAATCCCGTCATTTTGTATTTCCGCAACTTTCAGAAAGAAAACGTTCAAGATCACTTTCACAATCCTGGACTAGTAATATCTTACCCTTCTTGCTCACTCATGTTCTACATTTCCTATGACACTGATACTGCTTACTATGAAGCAGACTTACACTACCTCTATGACTACTACAATTATTTAATTCTCTACATCACTTTTAATCACAAAGCAATATAAAACAGTAGATAAAATTATATCAACCCCTAGAATCATTATAGGCCAGTTACCTACCCTAAATTCTGTCTTCTGAAAACAGAAAGTAAGAATATTTTTAAGTTAAAAGGCAACATTTTTCATAGTCAAATGTGAATCATTTCCGAAACACCAGCTTTTTTTACATTTTAAGCTGTGTAATAAGCGGATGTTGTCAAAGGACCATCATGTCATATAATAGATGCAGTTACAAATGTTCTTCCTAAAATCAACGACTGTGTAGCCACAACATTTGTAATTAAAGTTGAAGACTTACTTTCATCAGGTTTATATAGTTGGAATTTTAAAATGACATTATAACCAAAAGTTTGGTCAAATAATCTAGACAGCATTGCAGACTTACATTACCTCTACTCCATGTTTTTATTGGCTGCTTGAATTAGCTTATAAAAAGAAACAGTTTTTCTGAACTCATTCAAAGTGCAGTTATTTTTCCATGACGTCAAGTGTTATGGTAAGAACACCGTTTGCTTTGGGAAATACTCTGTTGTCCTTTAACTAATCCGTGCCCACCACTTTCTGTAAGAAAACCTTCTTATTTTCCAGGAACTATTTAAAACTCAAAAATAACTTTTGACTCTGTACTACACTTATCCTCAAGGCCAAATTGTGTAGGAGCCATTAGAACCTCTTGAAATTCCTCAGAGCAAATCCTGAGATTCCTTCCCTAAAATTTTGGTTTTAAAAACACCAGGTAAGAATTTTTAAGGTCAAAAGGCAATTTTTAAAAAAAAGTTAAAACAGAATCATTGCAGAATGACCAGCCATTTCTAGACTTTAAATAAGCTGTGTAATGTCCTGATGTTATTGAAGGACCGTCATGATATATAATTGCTGCAGTTACAAAAGTCCTTCCTGATATTGAAAACTGCGAAGCCACAAAATTTTTCATTAAAGTTGTCAATTTTGTTCCATCAGGCCTACATCGTTGGAACATTAAAATGACATACTGGCCATATGTTCGTATAAATAATGTTGACATCATTTCAGATTTACATTGGCTACACTCCATGTTGTGATCAGCTGCTTTTACTAGCTTATTAAAGGACACTGATTTACTGTCTGGCAAAGTTAAATATATAAATCTTTCTGAGTCTACACTAGTAGTACTTGATACCCTACAGTTCTCGCAGTCATGCTGCCATTGATAAGAAAGCCCAAACAGGTGATCTACATCTACACCTTCAGCATGCAATACATCAAGCATATACATTAAAAACTCCTGACAATCTTGCTGAATATTTTGAGAGAATTGTGTTTGACCTGAACATCTGTCTAACAGATTTCGAATTTCAGACACACTTTCTATTTTTGTTCTATCAGTGCTACATTTCTCTAACACAGAATTCAACAAACTGCAAAATCTCTGATCCGAATTGACCACAATCTCTTCTTTTACATTTTCTAGAGAAAACAAAACATTAACCACTACATTAGCATAGCAGTTGACACCAGAACTGTTTTCAAATTGAAAACCAACAACATCTTCAACAGAATCCTTTTTCTTTCTGCTTATAATTTCAGGTTCATCGACTTTTCGTCTTTTTGCTACAACCTCCCTAGTATTGGTCACATTTCTTCGTTTCCGGCCTACCACACGTTTCTCAAACAAAGGATATTGAGGCAAATGTGGCGCATACTCTCTTCTTAACCTATTGTATTCCTTAACACAATCTAGATCCGCACAAATGTTTGTGACATCACACTCAATCAAGTACAATCCCGATAAAGTTCTAACTCGTGACAATGCCACATATGCCATACCCTCCTTGAACACAGAACTGCCAATATTCACCAATGCACTGTCTACACTTAAACCTTGCGATTTATGGATTGTCACCGCATATGCCAAGCAAACAGGAAACTGCTTACGGCGAACATATAAGTCTTTTACAAGCAAAAATCTAGCAGAACAACGACCAATTAGCTGTACTTCCTCAATGCCATCAAATTTAATTTTTAAAAATTCAATTCCATCTCTATTTCTGTATTTCACAAAATCAACAACATTACCCATTGATCCATTTACCAGGCCTCTTTCAACATGTAAATTCCTTCTTAAAATTATACGGCAATTTAAGCACACATTCAGAGTCTTTTCAAAACCTGCAGTTTTAGATATAGTCTTCTCTAATGAATCCAATTTTGTTTTCAAATTCTCAGACAAAATAATTGTTGATCCCATATGCTCTACTCTGTCAATAGAGTCCAGTTTCACAATCTCTTGGTTTTCTAAATACAACATTTTGTTGTTGAAGATGGCACATTCTGCAAGAGTTGGCATCAAACATATTCCAGATTTCTTCTCAGTAATTTTCTGAAAAATATTCTCAGGCACAACGTCTTGTTCTGGATATAAATTTGACAGTAATCGTGCATGTAAAGCTTCTTTCCCATGCTCGGTCACTTTTCCAATTCTAACATCTTGTAGAATATTCTTGTAATCTTCATCCTTCGCCTGACGCATATTTTCATGCAGTTCAGCATAATTGAAGTTTAACCATATATTGACGTTGCCAATGCTCCCTAGGCACTTCCTGGTATCTTCATGCGTGAGCATTTTGAACACAGGTTGTCCTTTCACTGGTGTCAGCTGCAGAAGATCTCCAAAAACAATGATGTGTTTGCCACCAAATAACACATCATACTCTGTTTTAAGAACTTCTTGCATTCTCAAATGCACAAAGGCAAGCATGACATTGGAAACCATGCTTACTTCGTCAATGATAAGAAGTTTCATTTTCCTCAAGACTCTTGAAACTTCACAACAAGCATCTCTAGATAACTTGTGGTATTGTAATTTGTTATCATGCTCCACTGGCAGCATCAGTAGACGATGCAAAGTAATACCTTTAATGTTATGTGCTGCCAGTCCAGTTGGAGCGGTGACAACACAAGACAACGATGACTCAGTCCTTTTCTGCAAATAACATGAAATTGCTTTAATGAGGAAACTTTTTCCAGTTCCCGCTTCTCCACTCACGTACAGTCGGACAGGCTTCAACGACGTACATGAGCACTCTTTCTTCTCATGACTTAATCCATGATCAATTTGGTTGGTAACCTCGTCATATATTTTCCTTTGCTCAACGTTGAGTTGTCTTTCCAAGTCTTCTAAGTTAACCGCATCCTCCTGAGCATGTGCCATGGCTCTTTCCACTTCATTCATGGCAGTGGCAGCTTCATTTTCGATAACAGGTCCTCCTAGTGGATCCTGACTCAATGAAACAGAACTCTGACTGTCCTGAGAACTGTCTCTGGCAATCTCGGCTGCAATCGTTGCTTCCTGCTCGATTTCCGCATTCAACATTTCTAGATATTTGGGAAAAACAGGACATTCTATGGTCTCCTTGGCGGCAGTGAAAGAGTCTTCGTAACAGAGGAAATCTCCAAGCAGTTCCTCTTCTGCACGCCAAGGGTAAAAAAGTTGCAAAAGTGCTAAATAGAAAAACTCCTTTTTTTCAGGAGATTCGCCACTCAATTTTCGATGGTTTACCAAGTGGCATTTTCTTTGCTTGACCAGATATCCCTCACTTCCAATTACAGCATACACTCCTTTATCAATATCTTCTTTGATGTTCCTCTTGAATATGTAATTTTGTAGAACCTCATACAGACAAACATTCTCGAGGTGACTGCTTCGATTTGGATAATATGTATCCAACATGTTGGTCTTCAAAATATCTGTACTGTTCGGCTCCTTTTCTGCCAAATACTCAATTTCCCGCAAAGGTTTCAGAACTCGATTACGCGTTGCAGCAAGACCAAGACTCGCCCAAACGATACTCCTGGATTTGGCATAGAGACTTGCTGAAGACAACCGGTCAGAACATTCGTAAGCTCCGATTTCTCGATGTGACAACATCTTCAGACTTAAACTGTACAACTTCTTGCTGAGGCTCTTTTCATGGGAAATGTCCTCCCACATATCCTTCAATTCTGTCTTTTCTTTTTTGGTGATGTAAGATGTCACATACCGAGCCACAGCCATACAGTTATCAGCCACAAACTGTATATCCATGTTAGCATTCCACATGGACAAAATCACTGGGTTGTAGTCGTTGATGTACTTGGACTCTTCGTTCCTTTTCAAATTGTATGTATTTTTAGGTGATTTCTTCATCACATTATGTCGCAGCGAAGACATCAAACTGTTTACTCTTCCTTTAGAAATCACCGGTCGTGGAAAGCCGAAACGACATTTGGTGTAGAACTTGTCCTTGTTTCTGAATTTACGACGACAGTACTTTCCACAACGATGGCTTTGGAAACGTAGAACTTGTTCTCTTAGGCTTTTCTTCTCCTTTGCGTTTGGAACAGCACACGTAGAATACTGTTGTATGAAACTCATCACTAAGTCTTCTGGATCTGTTCCAAATTTAGGTGCATCCTTGATCCACAGCAGCATATGTATATGAGGAGCACCTCTTGCTTGGTACTCCTTTCTCCAGAAGAAATCCAACACCTCTCCAAGAGGTGGATTCTTCTTATTCATGATGAAAGACATCATAGCTTCAAATCTATGATTGAAGTACCTGCATACATTCACTGGATCCAAAGAGCACAGTTCTCCGGGTGTCTTGAATTCGATATTTTCAATGTTTCCATTTGCCTCTCGTAGAAATTCAAGTAAGTCTTCCCAGCCATACTCGGCACAGCTCAGAGTGAGGAACCATGTGGGAGTTCCTAAGTTCCTCAGCATACATTTTAAATCACCATGACGACGGTACCAGTACTCATTAGTACCACGCTGACACGCCATGAGATTAATCAGGTGACAATCCAAAATACTGTCTTGCACATTGACTTTATCCATAAAGTCACTTGCAGAGATGTTTTGCATCTGTATACCACTTTTCAAGATGTGGTTCACTGCATATGACAGTCCAGACAGATCGCTTTCAAACAGGAGATGAAACAAATAGGGAATGCATTGTCGAAATCTAGCATCTTCTGCATACAATCGTAAAGTCCGGTATTCAGAAGCAGGAATTTGATGAGGTCGCTCATCATATCTTCCTCCTTGACCTGTTGGAAATAGCTGTGGGAAACACCGAGCTTCCAAACTTTCCTCCCAAACACTAATGGGACTCCCTTTGGCTTGTTTCATTTGAAACAACTCAATAGCATTCCCCATGACTTCCTTGGAATGCAAAGGATGAACACTATAATGTTCATATATTTCTTCACTTTTAGAGGGTTCTACTTTCTCAATTTGACCAGCACACAAATCGCTATCCTCTTCTTCACTTACTTCCTCTTCTGCAACATATACATTCTTATAGTACTTATTGTTTTTTTTCAAATACAATGTTGCCTTTTTGACTTTCCTAACATCCACTAAATCTTGCCATATTTTCTTACTCTTTGTCGGAACCCCATTAACTAAGATAACCAGAAGTTCCTCTTCCACTTTTTCTGCTCCAATTGTATTAATGTTTTTCTTCAAATCTAGAGGCAAATAAACAACTCTTCCCTTTAATCCTCTCTGTAAATCTGATGGAGGCAATTTCCCTGTCTTTGGCTCCATTCTTACAATAGCCTGAAAGGGATGGATACTTTGAATCAAAATAGATTCATAAGTATTTAAATCCTTCAACTCAGAAGGAATCTCAACCAATTCCAGATTATTATGAACCGCTCTAGCAGGCATCTGGTTTTGATTTAATTTGTTACAACAATAAGTAGACACACGTTGATCCAATCCCAAATCAAAACAATTTTCTACCATCAAGTATATTGCGAAATCCTTCCATTCACTATTATTTTCCCTTTCACTTTTTGCATATAAATCCACTAACTTAGTCTGATTCTTTTAATAAGTGCGTTGACAACACACACAAGTGAAATTAGGCCTCTCACTTGATTTCACCTGAAACGTGGCAATTTCCTTCTGAAAATTATCTGTACTGGAAACCTCTACACTATCTTCCACATTACCCTCTTCTTCTGGGTCAATTTCAACATTCTCCTCTTTACTTCCAAAGTAACAAAACTCAATTTCTTCACAAATATTCTTCACATCTATTTCAGAACCATGCAAAAGAGCAGTGCATAATTGTTTAAGCATAACTGCTGGACTCTTAGCATAATACAACATTCTAACTAATTTCCTCACTTTATTATGATGCACTGCTAGCATCCTGAAATGATGAAAAACACTCTGGCATACTCTCCTGGAAAGACAAGCCAGTGAATGACCATGCAAACCTGTCACTTCTCTCACTCTGCAAGGATCTAATTCTTGCAACAACTTCATTTTCTGCTTCAAACTTTTCTTATTAAATGTCCGTACAAAATCACAAAGCAAATTGATGGAATCCTGTCGTACACTGTAAATACTACTACACTTCCAGGTGTACACAGGTCCCTTAGGACGTCTTCCTAAAACCTCATTACCTAACACCTCTTCTGCCTCTGTTGTCACAAGTTTTTCTATTTCACCTGGACAACCATCTTTCACCTCATAAGCTCGACCACTGATGTCAACTGCATGCACCAAATCATTATCCTGGAAATAACTCTCCTCATTAAAAAATGCCTCACAACTTGAACTATGCATCCATTCTCCTGAAAAAACTTCACAAAAATTACTACGATTAACTGTTCTCTTCCATCTACTATTTCTTTTGAAATCATAAATTGCCTTGTTTAGCTTCCTAATTCTATTGATTATCAAAATCAATAACTTTCGCTTAATTTCAAATGCCTGATCAATAACTTTCTCAAATTTTTTTTTTCTCTTATAAAAAACCACTTTCTGCTGACCTTTCTTAATATTTTTAACAAATTGCCAATTATCCTGTTGCGGAACATTCGTCTACGAATGTCCCTAAACTGATTTTTCCTTCTACTACCATGCACAGAGTTATCTCCTACTCTAGCAGTAACATTTTTGATTGGCCTTCCCTTTCCGTTTAAATTGCTTCTCTTTTTCTGGACTAAAACATTTTCTGTAGTACTACTTTTTTTTCTACAAATATTTCTTATGAATGATTTCTTTATCTTGCCCGGACCTTTCTTGGTGACTTGACAATTTTTTATTGCAGAGGTTTGCTGCAATATTTTTTGAAGCTGCTGTCTTTGATGTTTGGTAGCCTTTCGCCTTCTGTCCTTCGAAGGCATTCTTTAATTTTGAAATGATCTGCAGTTGAATCTGTGGTAAAATATAATAAAAAATGTTATTAACCACTATTAGCAAACAGTAAATCAATAACAGTCATCAAAAACTTAACACACTACTTGTTATTTTTACATAGAATAATTTTTAGTGCATTGGCAAATTTAGAAATCACAAATAGTAGCAAAGAAATGGAATGCTTCTACATTTTACCTGTTCTGTTTTATATGTGAATCTGATCTAATTTTATGAGCATATTTTACTATTTCATTAAAGACACTACACATAACCTGTTTTTGAAGTTGTGTTTAATTTTAAATGAAACAGTTTACATTTTTACTTTTCATTTCAAGTACATTTTAAAAATAAATGTTTATAGTTCCATAGGCTCGAGTAGGTCAGCTTCCCACCCTATGTCATACAATTCTGACAAATCGGCATCCTCATCATGTTCTTCATCATCCTCAGGATTTAAATCATCCAAGGGATCTACTTCCACTGATGTTTCAATCACAATTTCAATGATAATATCGAGATCAACAGATTGCTAATTATCACTCATGCTTGATGTTGTCGTTATCTTTAAAGAAAGAGAACAACAATGAGATGTTGCAGAGTAAGAGACAAATCTCAGAGATTATAATAGTGAAATTGTTTAACAAGAGTAACATTTTGCAGCTATTATTTAGCCATGTCCAGCGATGCTGAGGAGGTGAGGCCTATGTCCAAGTTTTCAGTGAACAGGACTCATCTCTTCTTAACCTTGGATAAGCCTCACCGACTCTGTGTCCCCTGCTCATACTTAAATGTAAAGGGGCAGATTTATGTTAACTGGCGCATCCCCACGGATGCACCAGTTAATGTGCACCGCTGCTCTGCCACCCATGGTGTGCCGCATTTACAATGTGGAGCACCATTGAGCAAAAACAGCACAGATGTGTCACGCATCTGTGCTGCAAAAGCAGCACATTGCAGGAATCACGTCGTAAGCGCGACATGTCTACTGCAATGCACAGGAGGAAGCCTCACATTGCATGGTGCATCACTCCTTATGCCTGTTTCAAACAGGCGTAAGGATTTGATTCAGCAATGCTATAAAGCTGACTCAGTGAAATCTTCTAAATTTCACTGTGTTAGTTTTACAGGGCTTTCATGCAAATAAATGCATACCCTGCAACAAAACACCTATATGAAATCTGACGCAGGTTTCATGTGGCACAGGACTTTACAGCATGACACATCTGCCTAGATGCATCAAGTTGTAAATATGTCACAACATAGCAAATCTTTAGCACTGCCGTTGCATCACAAAAGTGACGCACAGCAGCGGAAAAGAGGCACACACCTATCATAAATCTGTCCCTAACATTTTAAATGATTGATTCAGGATGACGATAAGGTGTGGCCTATCCAGAGGTTTGTTTGAGGTGAGGCCTACTCAGGGTTGCAGATGAAATTTAGGTTTGTTGAAGAATACAGAGGAGATAATACATGTCCAGGCCTACCAATGAAGTGAGTCATGTCCACTTCACTCTTGAACAAAGGCCAGACCTCTTCTGTGTCTGTGGACAGGCCTAAAGCTCATCTGCAGAATGTCATTTGTAAAGGTAGAAAACACAGGTGATGTAATTGAAAAATGTGGAGTTTCTTTTCCTCATTTCACAATCACCTATGTTTCCTTTGGTTAGGTATCTCATAGTGCACATGGAGTCTAGCATATGAAAGAGTACACAGAAGTTCAGCAGTGTATACAACAATTTTGACATTTACAGAAGATTCAGCTTCTTATCTTGTTGGGGATGAAGTGAGGCCTGTCTTGCAACATAGCCACAATTTATGCATCCTTCCCTCTTGTCCCGCCTATTCTAACGGGTCCACTGGACACCGCTCCACCCCTCTCGGCTGCCCTGGAGGCCTTTCCACCCCTAGAACCCACGCTGCTTGAATCTATTATGCGCCAGGTGAAATCCGGATCCCCTGACGACCCAGCCCCCGCACAATCCTTGAGGCTCGTTACATCCTCCACCCTGCCTATAATCTCTAACTTAATTAACGCCTCTTTATCATCAGGCATTGTTCCACCAAGGTGGAAGCAAGCAACGGTAAGAGCTCTTTTAAAAAAAGCCAATTTGGACCAGTCAAACCCCGGAAACTATCGTCCAATCTCTCTGCTGCCATGGATCAGTAAGCTTGCAGAGAAATATGTAAATTCAATTCTTACAGAATTTCTGGAAAGCAATAACTTATTGGACATATCGCAAACCGGGTTTCGACCCATGCACGGGACCGAAACAGCGCTTTTGGCCGTGACAGAAGGAGCTAGAATGATTACGGACGTAGGCGGCACTGCAGCTATCATTCTGCTGGACCTCAGTGCCGCCTTCGATACCGTAAATCATGACATCCTTCTTCAGAGGATCTCAGAACTCGGAATCGGTTCAGGGGTAAAGGCTTGGATTCACTCCTTTCTATCAGACCGATCTTTTTGAGTCTGTGAGGGAAGTGTTAGATCGCCCAGCAAAGCACTCAGTTGTGGGGTTCCTCAGGGCTCCTCCCTGAGCCCCACACTGTTTAATGTTTACATGCGCCCCCTTGCTGAGATCGTCCGCCCTTTCGGTGTCCAAATCGTATCATACGATGACGACACCCAGCTGGTGGTATCACTGAATCATCCATCAACTCAGCCAAGCAATCTAAGGGGCTGCATGGAAGCAATTGGCACCTGGATGTCCCAGTCATATTTAAAATTAAATGGAGACAAAACGGAGCTGATGATTTTGGGCAACTCTCCGACAAAATCCATAGACTCCATCTGGCCATCCTCCTTGGGTCCTGCCCCCGAACCCAGGGACACCATCAAGAGCTTGGGTATCTGGATGGATAAATCATTTACATTCAGTCAGCAAGCAGTCAAACTCTCTGCTACTTGCCTAGCCATTCTTAGGCTCATCCGCAAGATCCTCCCACTTCTCTCTTCCAAAGCAAAACAAATCATGATTCAAGGGCTAATCCTGTCCCGTCTAGATTTCGGAAACGCCCTTTACTTGGGAGCACCGAAATCAACCATCAGTAAACTTCAGGTAATCCAGAACTGCGCCGCTCGTACCCTTCTGGAAATTCCTCGCCACCAGTCGGTGGAAGCAGAACTGAAAACAAACCTCCATTGGCTACCCATCAAGGCAAGAATCGATTTTAAAAGCCTGTGCATTGCTCACCGCGCCTTTTGGAGGAAAGGAGCAGTCCTAAACCACTCCTTGATCACCCCATATAATCCCACAAGGCAACTCAGATCGATGCATGCTTTCCGAGTAAACACTCCCAGGTTCCAAAGAGCGAGGTGTGGAGGAAGGACTTTCTCTGTAAACTCGGCCAGACTTTGGAACTCTCTCCCCCTCTCCCTTCGCTCTGAGTCCAACCTTCTCGGATTTCGGAAAAAACTGAAGACTTTTTATTTAGCAGATAAAAGCAGGCTCTTTCTTCTATGTACCCACGCAAATCTACCAGCGCTAGGATGCCTGCGGGTAACTATCGCGCTTTATAAAAACTATTCCAATCCAATCCAATCCAATCCAATCCAACATGGTGCATCTTTTGCATCACTGCTGCATCGGTTTCATGTGGCACGGGAATTTACAGCATGACACATCTGCCTAAATGCATCAAGTTGTAAATATGTCACCACATAGCAAATCTTTTGCACCGCCGCTGTGTCACAAAAGTGACGCACAGTGACGCAAAAGAGTCATACACCTATCATAAATCTGTCCCTAACATTTTAAATGATTAATTCAGGATGACGATAAGGTGTGGCCTATCCAGAGGTTTGTTTAAGGTGAGCCCTACTCAGGGTTGCAGATGAAATTTACGCTTGTTGAAGAGTACAGAGGAGATAATACATGTGAAGGCCTACCCATGAAGTAAGTCATGTCCACTTCACTCTTGAACAAAGGCCAGACCTCTTCTGTGTCCGTGGACAGGCCTAAAGCTCATCTGCACAATGTAATTCGTAAAGTTAGAAAACACAGGTGATGTAATTGAAAAATGTGGAGTTTCTTTTCCTCATTTCACAATTACATTACCTGTGTTTCCTTTGGTTAGGTATCTCATAGTGCACATGGAGTCTAGCATATGAAAGAGTACACAGAAGTTCAGCAGTGTATACAACAATTTTGACATTTACAGAAGATTCAGCTTCTTATCTTGTTGGAGATGAAGTGAGGCCTGTCTTGCAACATGGTGCATCTTTTGCATCACTGCTGCATCGGTTTCATGTGGCACGGGACTTTACAGCATGACACATCTGCCTAGATGCATCAAGTTGTAAATATGTCACCACATAGCAAATCTTTTGCACCGCCGCTGCTTCACAAAAGTGACGCACAGTGACGCAAAGGAGGCATACACCTATCATAAATCTGTCCCTAACATTTTAAATGATTGATTCAGGATGACGATAAGGTGTGGCCTATCCAGAGGTTTGTTTAAGGTGAGCCCTACTCAGGGTTGCAGATGAAATTTACGCTTGTTGAAGAGTACAGAGGAGATAATACATGTGAAGGCCTACCAATGAAGTAAGTAATGTCCACTTCACTCTTGAACAAAGGCCAGACCTCTTCTGTGTCCGTGGACAGTGCTAAACCTCATCTGCACAATGTCATTCGTAAATTTAGGAAACACAGGTGATGTAATTGAAAAATGTGGAGATTCTTTTCCTCATTTCACAATCACATCACCTGTGTTTCCTTTGCTTAGGTATCTCATAGTGCAGATGGAGTCTAGCATATGAAAGACTACACAGAAGGTGAGAACTGTATGGAACATGGCTATATAAGTCAAATAATCAAAATCTAAATTTGCCAAGCACACATGGGGGTGTATTTACAAGGACCTTCCACCACGGGGAAATGTCTTTAATTGAAATGGGAAAAATAACATCAAAGGGACCCAAATGCCTTTTAAATATACCCCAAGCAACCTATGAAACGCTAGCACTACATATCAAGAAACCTAATTGATTTCAAAAATCGTTTTTAAACACATCATCTAAATCAATTATATACCTACATTCAAGGGGAAATGACTTAAAATGGCCTAAGACACATGAAAGCGTTTTTTTAAGGCCCTTGCACCATTTTTGGGTCGTTTTTAACATGGCTATGTTAGTCAAAGAATTAAAATCTAAATTTGCCAAGCACAGATGGGGCATATTTACAAGGAACTTGCACCACGGGGAAAGGTCATAAAATTAAAATGGGAAAAATAACATCAGAGAGACTCAAATGCCTTATAAATATGCCCCAAGCAACCTATGAAACTCTAGCACTACATATCCAGAAACCTAATTGATGTCAAAAAACGTTTTAAAACACATCATCTAAATCAATTATATACCTACATTCATCTGGAAGTGACTTAAAATGCCCTAAGACACATGAAAGCGTTTTTTTTAAGCCCTTGCTCCATTTTTGGATCACTTTTAACATGGCTATGTAAGTCAAATAATCAAGATCTAAATTTGCCAAGCACAGATGGGGGCGTATTTACAAGGACCTTGCACCACAGGGAAAGGTCTTAAATTAAAATGGGAAAAATAACATCAGAGAGACTCAAAGGCCTTATAAATATGCCCCAAGCATCCTATGAAGCTCTAGCAGTACATATCTAGAAACCTAATTGTTTTCAAAAATCGTTTTTAAACACATCATCTAAATCAATTATATACCTACATTCAAGGGAAAATGACTTAAAATGGCCTAAGACACATGAAAGCGGTTTTTTTAAGGCCCTTGCAACATTTTTGGGTCACTTTTAACATGGCTATGTTAGTCAAAGAATTAAAATCTAAATTTGCCAAGCACAGATGGGGGCATATTTACAAGGACCTTGCACCACGGGGAAAGGTCTTAAATTAAAATGGGAAAAATTACATCAAAGGAACTCAAAAGCCTTGAAAATATGCCCCAAGCAACCTATGAAACTCTAGCAGTACATATCAAGAAACCTAATTGATTTCAAAAACGTTTTTAAACACATCTTGTAAAGCAATTATATTCATACATTCATGGGGAAGTGAGTTAAAATACCCTAAGACACATGAAAGCATTTTTGTAAGACCCTTGCACTTTTTTTGCGTCACTTTTAACATGGCTATGTAACACAAAGAAACAAAATCTATTTGTAAAACACTTGACACAAAGCAAAATTTTAAATACACAACTTTCTTCATAATTTTCTCCCTAAACCATACTATTCTCTATCTAAATTAAATGAATCTTTTCTCACCTTAGCAAATACTTTATGAGTTTCAAAACAGTCTCAGAAACACACCAAATTGTCTTTAGCAGAGCAAAAGGTATGCACTCCAGAGTCTGCAGCTATAAAAAGCACAGAAAAGCTGTAATTCATCACACATATCTCTCATGTCACCCAATCAAAACTCTTCCCTCACTTTTTTCAAATCAACACCCTTCCCCCCTCTGGCCTTTCTGCCTTTTTTGCATAGCAACCACCTCCTGAAAGACCTCTCATGTTTGCAAGTTCACACAACAATGTTTCAATTGAACTCTGAACTCTCAGTACACCTGCATATCCAGTGCAATCTTTCATAAAATGATTTTTTTGACCATTCAAATTACATCTTTCAAAGAACTCATCCATGCACCCTAACTTTCTGTTTTCAGCAATCAAAATCCACCAATCACTGCTACTGCTTCATTAACACAGAAACTCCACAGTTTTTTTCATTTTAAACTCTTATTTTTTCAACTCCCATTTCATTGCCACACTTCATCTGACTGCAGCAGAACCTCCTCTCACCATGTTTTCTGTCTGGATTGTTGGACATAGTTATATCCACTGGGCTCAAAGGTTTGCTGATAACAGAAATTTACCTAACCTCAATTTACAAAATGTGGAAATCAAGTGGATTGCCCACAGAGGATTAAAATGTCACCAATTGATACCATTGGTGAAAACCTTTTTGCATTTGCCAAAACCTGACCTGTTAATTGTGCACTGTGGAGGAAATGACTTGGGCACTTTGACTGGGGTAGGTCTGGAAATGCTTTTAAAGGACACCTTTGAGCAATTGATGGCACTTTTTCCTCAAACTGCCTTGGTATATTCAAATGTATGCCAAAGACAGAAATGGAGGTGGTCAAACCAATTTTGTCCACAAATTGAGAAATCGAGGAAGCATGTAAATAAGTCTGTTTCATCTTACATGAGAGACCATGGAATGGGCTCCATCTACAACAATAACTTGCGTTACTACTTGCAAGATATCTACAGAGGAGATGGAGTTCACTTCTCAGATGAGGGGAACAGAATTTTCATCCTGAATTTAGGACTGTGCATTGGTACCTACTTGTAGGTACCTACATCAGCCACAGGACCCAAAAGCTCTTTTCAGAGCTACCCTACATCTGATCACTCACAATTATTATTTTACTCTAACTTTTTTCACTAATTTTCACCAAAGTACGCTCCCCGGAGCGCTACCCGGTACGCGCACCGGACGCTAACCGTGCGAAATTTTAAAATAAAATGTGTTTTTTTTCGCACATATGGGCCTCCTCAGCCACCCTCAGAAAACCTAGGGGGTCAAGATACGTATACCGTGCCCCCTTCTACCCATTCTGAACATTATTTGCCCTCCATCTTGTATCTTAATTCGACCGAAACACAAAATGGTGGACTCCCGTAACGCTGCCGGTTCGCGTACCGGGGCGCTCACCGGGAAGCGCTCCATTAAAAAAGGTGGGAAAGTAATTTACAGAAGAAACCCTGGAGACAATGTCACCAAATATAGATTAACTCATACTACATACCAATCCCTACCATTTTCACAAATTTGGTTGGAATTCCATTTAGCCATTTAGCCTGTAGACCTCTCTAAATACCCTGAGGTAAATTACTTCACAAAACACATATGAAGTGTTGGAATTGACAACCAATTAAAATGTTACTTTCATTTTCTACTTTTTTTACCTGACATTTGATTGGTTATGTACCTGAATATATATATAAAAAAGAGAGAGAAACACAGCCATTTTGACTACTACTTCCTGAACTACATTGCAAGATCATTTTCACTCACAACTTAAACTTGTTTTTAAAAGGTAAGATATTATTTTATAAATTTGAAAACATTTTCAGATAGTTATATACTATCCCTCTGTAAGAGTTAGACATTTAGAAAGGCTTGTTTATTATAATTATGGATTGATTTAGGTTTCTGTGGTATAATTATGAATTTACATAGGCTTTTTCACAGGCACTTTTTAATAGTACTACTTCATGCCTCAAAAGTACCTGTCTGAACTTAAACCCAACAGTGCCCTATCTCTACTGATATATTTATTTTTTATTCAAATCTCAGCACAAAAATGCAAGGAGAACAGAACGTTTCCTTTGAAATTGTCCTAGACATGAACAATGAGGAAATAATTGAACCCATTGACTTGGAATTCATGGATGAATCACGAGACCATGAACTTCTACAATGTGTAGAATCTGTGGATTGTTTACTTCATTATGATGACGGTCAAATGTGGGAAGTTATGTTCACTCAACAAGAGGACATATCGGACAGTCAAATGTTAGACGTTCTATTAAATTTTGAAAAACAATCCGAAAAATAAATTATATTTAATATTAAAAAATTGTTGGAGTCTTTAATCATTTTTATATGTAATTCATAAACTAGTACCAAATTGATTATAATGTAAAGTCAGACTTATAGTATACTGTGCACAATTCCAAAAATACATTTATATTTAATAATCATTAATACTGCTACTTAAATAAAAAATAAAAAAACAACAAAAAGAACAATCAATAAACATACAATATTTCAAAATATCATAGTCTATCATTCTTTTTTCCTTATAGTACGCTCCCCGGACCGCTTCCCGGTGCGCGTACCGGGCGCTCCCCACGCAAAAAAAACAAAAAAAATTCTTATTTTTTTGCCCCGCAGGGCCCTTTTAAAGCCTCCACATCAAACCTAGGGGGTCAGGGAGGATCTACTATGCCCCCTTATGGTCATTTCCCCCTTTGTTTTGGCCTCCTCTTGTCTCTCGATCCTACCGAGAGACAGGATGGCGGCCGCTCAGGACTGTTTAGAATGTTGACAGACACCGGAGAGCCAATCAGCTTCGCTTCGCGAAGTTCCGTTACGCGTCAGGTACGCGAACCGGGGCGCTGCCCGGAGCGCGCTTACAGATATATATATTTTTTTGAACGTTAATTTCTCAAAATCCACTGGAGCACATATATTGAGACATAGCAAAGGCACATCGGGCTACCAGTCCCTACAATTTTGCCAAGTTTCGTGCAAATCCATTCAGCCGTTCGGGCTAAAAGTGAGGCCAACCGCCCTATGGAAATTAACATGGGAAAAACGCGTTTTGGGACCCCCCTTTTTTCTCGACCCCCCCCCAAATTTCAGTGGCTGCTCAGAAACAAAATGTTCCATTTTCCTGAAAATTTCAGCCAATTCCGTCCACAAACGCCAAAGTTATTAGACATAGAATTTTCAAAAATCCCATAGAGAAAAAATCCTAACTATATATACTTACTGGCGACCGCCAGTAGGTAATATATATATATATATATATATATATATATATATATATATATATATATATATATATATTCACTGAAAAAAACCATAGGTTTGACACCAGTTATAGTTAGCTGGAAGATTTACTCGCATAAAACCATTGAAATTCCCACGTTATAGTTAGTTGGACTCACTATAACTTGCGCGTACAATGCACTGCTGATGATATCACATATTACATCACTCATGACATGGTCAGTGACATCACTCATGACATCACTGATGACACCATCCAGTGAATGTGTCTACTTAAAAAAAATAATTATGTATTATATATGTATATGTAAAAGTTGATGGAAGAATAAATGTTTAAATAAGTGTTTACATGGATGTTTTTTTAAAATACATATATTAGAGAGTAATGTTTAAATATTTAAATATGTATTAGTGTTTCAATTAGTGTATAAGTGGCTGCATGGGTTGCTGAGTAGCTACATGTGTATGTATATGGGTTATTATATGTTTTTCTTAGTATCAGTATGAGTGTTTGTATGGTTTGGTGGGGGTAGTACTTAGCACATAGATGCATGAATGACTGACTCTCTCTTTGTATGTGTTTTGAAGACAGCATATGTGCAGGACTGTATGGGTGGATGAGTGTGTATATGTGTGTGTTAGTGAGTGAATGACTGTCTCACTAGTGTCTTTATCAGTAACTACATATGTTTTAATCTAGTATATGTGAATATTGATGTATATAAGTGAGTATATGTGAGAGTGAGGGATTGTAAGAGTTCCTGTTTAAATTAGTATGTGTTTCTATAAGGGATTGTTTAAGAGAGTAAGTATGTGTAAGTTTCCTTAGAAGTAAAGTGGTAGTGTGTGTATAGCTGTATATGCAAATAAATGGATGTTCAATAGTTTATTTGCATGTGTGAGTATGTGTGTGAGTAACTTTTGGATGCCTGTCGTTGTGTAACAGGATGTATAGGTGTATCACTACATATGATGAGTGAGTATATGTATGAGTGACTATATAGAACTGTTGGTGAATGAGTTGATGTGTATATAGATGGTGGAATTATTGAATTGGTTGTTGTAAGTCGTATGGGTATATCCATGTTTTTTGAAATTTTTAGTTTCTATTTTTGAATATGTGTTTCATGGGTTACATTATAGTGAAAGGAGGTCTCTCACTCTGTCACAAGGATGGTGTCATCAGTGATGTCATGAGTGATGTCACTGACCATGTCATGAGTGATGTAATATGTGACGTCATCAGCAGTGCATTGCACGCGCAAGTTATAGTGAGTCCAACTAACTATAACGTGGGAATTTCAATGGTTTTATGCTAGTAAAACTTCCAGCTAACTATAACTGGTGTCAAACCTATGTTTTTTTTAGTGAATTTAATAGGTTTTTTAAATGCTAATTCCTAACTATAACTGGTGTGAAACCTATCGTTTTTTCAGTGAATTTCAATGTTGTTTAATAGCAAATCCTCATAGGTATAAAAAATAATACATTTTAAAACGAATTTTATATTGTATAATTATGTCAAATTTTTTATTTATTTTTTTAACCCTGGGGCGCTCCCGGGGCGCGTACCGGTGAACGCACGGGTAAGCGCAATGTTACGGCGTGCCCCGGGGCGCATACCGGGGAGCGTCCCGTTAGCGCTATTCTCGCGAACGAAAACAACATCGTGACGTTTCGCGTAACCGCGTGATGCGTCATATGACACACTGCGTAAGCGCACCTGGAAGCACGCGAGTGCATACAATCGCGCAACGTCCTGACGCGCTTACGCCGCGCACCCCGGGGCGCGCCCTGGAGCGCGACTACGGGCACGCCCCGGGGCGCGTAGCGTAAGCGCGTCGGGTCATGTGACCTGAAAATAACACTTTTCATTGGTTGCTAACATTTTTTTTATAAAGAATGAAATCCCCACCCATTTCCTTCACTTCTTCTTTCACTTTTGTGACTGAAAGACCTGCCTGTTTTGCTGTCGGTTCTTTGTTGGATATCTTGGATTATCATGGCTGCCAGACCATCCAGCAGTGAAGATGACTCCAATGAATTCATCGATGAAGAGCCTCCTCAGCCAAAATACAAAGAACATTTCATCTGGAATTTTTTTTCCATACCTGATCACCAGAAGAAGGTAAATGCTCCAAAAGTGGAGTGCAGGATCTGTCACACAGTCCGGTCACGGGGTAACCCCAATAAAAAATATTCTTTTGGGAACTCCACAATGATTCGCCATGTGGAGAGAAGGCACCCCCACAATTTTCCCCGGGAAAGTTTCAGGGCTCTGGCACAAAAGGTTCCCAGTGATGGGGCCTCTACATCAACCGGAGGACGAACACC
Organism: Lissotriton helveticus; assembly: GCF_964261635.1. Lineage (NCBI taxonomy): Eukaryota > Metazoa > Chordata > Amphibia > Caudata > Salamandridae > Lissotriton > Lissotriton helveticus. Next base: position 2,060,847,908 of record NC_136059.1, on the reverse strand, counting down.
ATCGGTGAGGGGGAGATCACAAGAGCAGGTTCCGAACATTCAGCCTGCATTTAACAAAGGCGCCCTTAAATGCAGATACTGTGATCAGCTACTTTTCTGTGGGGAGCAAAGTGTTCTGCTCATGGTTCGAGCATTGGAGAACCATCACTGCCGTTACCAGCCCTAATTTTTTTTTTTTTTTTTTTGCTCCTGTTGAGCAGTTTCCATTCCCTGTTTTTGTTGTAGTTCTAAAAAAAGAAAAAAGAAGAAAAAAAAAGTTCTTTTCAGAACTACCTCCAATTCTCATCAAAGAGCTATATTCTTAAAAAAATGAAAAAGAGTAAGTGAAGTGGAGTGCATTGATAAATTAAAGGAAAATGAGTAAGAAAGAGCAGAAAAGTATGAGAGGAGAAAGGAAGTGAAGTAGGGGGACTGAAAGAAGGTGAGTGTTGGGAACGAAAGTAAGGAGAAGGAGAGTGAACATGGGGAATGTGGTTATTCAAACAAAATGTAGAAAAGGAACAGGGGTGTGGAAGGGTAAGAAAAGATGCATTGCTGGAGTTGCATCATTTTTGTGACACTCTCCAGCAATGCATCACTTTTGCGCTTACAGATACGTCTGAAATACTGACGTATCTAAAAGTACTTGCGACATAATACGTCATATATTTAATATGACGCATGAGTAGAAGACTGAAGGCCTCATTTATGAGGCCATGCGTCACTTTTACGCCACCGGTGCGTCACTTTTTGTGACGCACCAGTGCTGTTAAAAATGCATCTTATTGAGTCATATTTACAAAGTGACGCATCTAGGTAGATGCGTCACTTTGTAAACCCCTGCGCCACATTATACCTACGTCAGGTGTAATGTATGCAAAATGGGTATATTGACGCAAGAAAGGGTCGTAGAGGTGACGCAGTGAATAAACGGGGTTTTCCCCATGCTACGCTCCCCGGTACGCTCCCCGGTGCGCGTACTGGGCGCTCCCCCCGCGAAAATCGGAAAAAAATTCAAAACATTTTTTTGCCCCGCGGAGCCTTTCATGGCCCCCACATCAAACCTAGGGGGTCAGGGGGGTCTACCCTGCCCCCTTTTGGTCATTTCCCCCTTTGTTTTTTGCCACCTCTTGTGTCTCGATCCTACCGAGACACAAGATGGCGGCCGCTCCGGACTGTTTGGAATGTTTACAGACACCCAAGAGCCAATCAGCTTTCCGTGCGCAAGTCGCGTAGCGCGCCCGGAATGCTCCCCGGTGGCCGTAACGGGGCGCGGCTATAGATATATAACATTTTTTGAACCTAAATTACTCAAAATCCTCTGGAGCACATATCTTGAGACATAGCAAAGGCACATCGGGCTACCAGTCCCTACAATTTTGCCAAGTTTGGTGAAAATCCATTCAGCCCGTTCGAGCTAAAAGTGCGACCGACCGCCCTATGGAAATGAACATGGGGAAAACACGTTTTGGGACCCCCCTTTTATCTCGGCCCCCGCTTGACGAATCCCCCCCAAACTTTCAGGGAAGGAGCGGAGAGCCGCGAGGCAAAGTTGAGGACAAATTCAGGCAGATTCCTCAAACAACGCTAAAGTTATTCCCAATAGAATGTTGCGATTTCCCTATGGAAATCAATCCTAACTATAACTACCTACTGGCGACCGCCAGTAGGTAATATATATATATATATATATATATATATATATATATATATATATATATATATATATATATATATTGCATTGTAAAGGCATGCATGGTATATTTGTTGTAAAAATATGCGTGGCGAAGGCATGCATGGTTCCGACCATGTTGTTAATGGCGATTCCTGGCCTTGTGGCCAACTCCTCACTGCGCACATCCAAAGGCCATGTGCAACATGGAGTTGGCTGCATATGGGGTGGTTGGCTGCTCTGGCCAACCCCCACCATACATGACCAAAGCCCTGTGCAGAGTGGTGTCAGCTGCCTTTATAGGGTTGGGCCACAGGGCCTAGCTGCAGCACAGTCAAATGGGGTTGGTCGCATGAGTAGGGTTGACCTCTCCGACGTGCGCAGCAAGGGATTGAATTTATGTATTGTAATTAAATATTACTTTACGTCAAAAAAACCTGTACAGTCAATGGAAAAACCAAAGGTTAATGTAACGTTATAGTTAGGTGAAATGTTTAGTTACAACATAATGTTTTAAACTCCAAAAACCACAGATATTCACCAATTATAGTTATCTCAAGTAACTATAAATCATGCCGTAAGGTAGCTATTACTCACTCCTTCACCTTGCACTGCTAATCATCTCACATATTATATCACTCATGGCATCTTCTATTACATCATTGTTAATATCATTGGAATATTTGCAGTGAAATTATTGATAGACAATTGTGCATGGTGGGCCGTGTGTGTCTCCTTGCTTATTTTTATTTAAGCCCCCAGGTGGGTAAGGTCCCAGGGGCATGCTTTAAAATAGGGAAGGGTGCACACCCTTTTGAGCTCCGGGAACCACCTCCTTTCCAGGACTTTATTTAAATAAATATATTAATAATTAATAATAAAATATATTATTATTAGAGGGAGGCCACGCGGCCCCCCTCCTGCTGCACTTAAGAACCACGGGGACCACCACCTCCCTGGGGCTTTATTAACATATTGGAGAGGGGGCCCAAGCCCCCCTCCTGTGGCTCTTAAGAGTCATGGGGACCACCATCTCCCTGGGGATTTATCTTACATAGCAGACCGGACTATGTGGAACCCCCCCCCCCCTTGGCACAGTAGAACCCCAGTGACCACCACCTCACAGGTCCAAAAATATCAGCTAAAGAGGGAAGGGGGACCACCCCTATGATGTAGCTGTTTGTTCTCATTTGGCGGGAGCTTTTACAGCTCCTACCAAGTGAGAGCAAACAGTATGTCTGCTCCAAGATGGCGGAAGCAGGAAAACTGCTCCCACCAGCTGGGAGCGGACTTCTTATCTGTTTCCCTGCCCACTTTCAAGCTGGCAGAGCAACAGATCAAAGGATTACTTCAGCACAGAGGGAGCTGCATATTTAGCTGCCAGGGACTGCAGGAGCATTGAGGCTCCCCCCGCAGTCCCCAACATTGAACACTGGGTGTCCTGAGTGGGCTCCTGGGTAACCAACATGAAGCGGCCGGGCCCGGGGGAATGGAGTCCGCACGGCGCCCCTCCTCCGTATAAATGACTAGATGTATTCTAATATGCAAAATTACCTGAAGTGCTGCCTGTTTGGGACCGTCCCATCCAGAAGGCAATGGTTTTTCCATCTTTTACCAGGATGATGGACAAAAGTCCCTCCAGCACGTTTCCAGCCAATTTGGGTGATGCGTTCTTGATGCCAAAGAACATCAGGACATCTCCACCAAATAAAGAAGCATTTGTTTCATATAGTTCAGAGAAAGTACCCTTGTTTGGTGGAGATTCAGCTCTTTGTCTCGATGTCTTCTCTATAGGAGGATTTATGTTATCACAGATTTCTGGATGAAGACAGCTCCTCCCAGCTGCCGCAGCTTCTAGCACTAGAATAACTATTAGAATTACAATTGAATTGAGCTCCACAGCAATCCTCACAGTCCACGCTGTGTCGCCTTAATTACACATGCCGACCTTTACAGAACAACTTGATTAATAGTTTGCAAAAATGCTTCATTTACTGGTTATTCTTTTTGATTATTCATTGATTATGTTTAAGGTCTGTCATAACCTCCCCATTATTGCGGAGGAAAGCACCACCCCAAGGTATATCTGCTGTAGGGGATTGAACAAGTTTTGAGCCCCCAAATGGGAGGCTGCTCTGGCCTCCCCTATGGTTCGGAGGTATAGTCCATTTCCCCCTACGGCAGAGGGCTTTCATGACTGGATCACTGAAGCCCTAGCTATTGCTGACCATTTTTAAACATTGCATTTTTAAGAGAACCAAACCGGTATAACCTTGGATTTCTGATGAACTCAAATCACTTAGAAGGGAGTGTCGCAGACAGGAACATGGATGGTGGCTTTTCATTTTGCTACACTTTCACTAGGGAGAAAGCCAAGCAGAAAGATCTGCTCCAGAAGTATAAACACGCCATCTTTCAAGCGAAATCTCTCCTTACTATTAAGATCCTCGCTGCAGACAATTCTTCTAGAATGCTCTTCAAGTAGATCAAGGAGATCTCCTAACTTTCCGGGACACAATTGTTACCTCCTTCCCAAGACTTCTCCGACAGAATAGCTGCCTATTTCGAGGACAATGTCCTTAAAATCTTTCAGTAGCTTGACCATATGGAAATGGGAGAACTGGAGGTTGAGGAGGTCGCTCAGAACCAAGTGATAGGGAGTGCAGCTTCTACTCTTGCAACTTTTCCCCCAGATCACTGTTCAACAAACTCTGGCTCTTCTCAGGGGCCTTAAGTCTGGCTCTCCCTCAGATCCTTGCATTGCCCCTCACTCTCAAGCTCGTCCCCAACCCGATTGCAGACTTCATATGCAAGGTATTTAACAACATCCTCCAAACCAGCTGCGATCCAGATACTTGGGCGTCCATTAGGATGGTGGGACCGCCCGCCATAAGGGCGGGGGTCCCGTGGGGGGTATTAGGATGCGCCCGCCACTGTGACGGGCGCATCCTGCATTTTAGCATTGTGGCAGGCGGTGCACTCAGAACCGCCCGCCACAATGCTAAAAATGCACTAATGCATTTGCATTAACAAAGCGGCAGGCACCACGCGGTGCCTGCAGCTTTGTTAATGCAAATGCAGGGGGGTACCACAGGTACCCCCTGTGTGCACCCCCCACCTGTCCTTCACTCCGGGGGCCCGCAGGGGCCCCCGAAGTGAAGACCGCATGCCTTTCCGTAAAGGCATCTAAAAATGCCCACGCTAATATGGCTGGCGGTGACTAATAGACACCGCCACCATATTAAACCTTTTCCGCCCCGGCCGCAAGGTGACTGGGGTGGAAAAGCGGCGGACGGTCTTTCCGTCCGCCACGGTCCCTCCCCGCCATACTAATATGGCGGGGGGCATTCAGGAGAGGATGGCTGCAAGATTGCCCCCGCCAGGCCGGCGGTGGCTACCGCCAGCCTGGGGGGGGCAATCCGCCCGCCATCCTAATCGGCCCATTGGAAAGAGGCTATTGTTACACCTCTACTTAAGAAACCCAATGCTGATCCCTCTGAATTTAAGACTTTTCACCCCATATCACTTCTCCCTGCCCCCGTAAAAATCCTAGAGAAATTCATCAACGCTGATTTGATTAACTATTTGGACTCCCACGAGATCTTAGATCAGTGTCAAAATGGGTTCTGCATTGACCACAGCAACGAGTCCACCCTTATTGCTGCCACTGATCACATCCGCATGCAGGTCGACGAGGATGGTTCGGTAGTGCTGTATATGCTAGATCTGTTGGGTGCTTTTGACACCGTCTCTTCTACTCCGGTAGTCCAACGTCTACTAGGTGGGAATTTCGGGAAAGGCCTTGCTTATCCTCCACTCCTTCCTGACAGAGAGAACTAATATTGTTAGCTGTGGGGATTTCAGAACTAAGGCATTCAGCCTACACTGGGGCTTTCCCGGGGCTCATCTCTGAGCCCTACCCTCTTCAAAGTGTATGTGACCCTGCTGGCCAAGCTGGTAAGATCCTTTGGGTTCCAGGTGATTTCCACTCAGACGACATGCAGATCATTATTTCTATCTCCAATGATCTGCAGTCGGTAGCAGGAAAATGTAACCAGTGCATGGCCAGCATTATCAGATGGATGCAGAATAACTCCCTTAAAATCAATGCTGTTACAAACTGTTCAAAGCACCGGCACTAGAGTACTACTAGGAATCTCTAAATTCAACTCTGTGACCAAAGCCTTAGTGCACCTCCATTGGCTGCCAGAAGCAAAGCGGATCAACTACAAATCCTTCTGCATCGCTTTCAAATTACTGAATAACCTAGGGCCAATGCAACTGGCTAACCTTTTTAAACCCTACATCCCACAAAGATCCCTCAGATCTGCTGAACTTGGTAAATTTGTCGTCCCAAGAATAAAAAGGGTCAAGTGGGGGGAAAGAGTTTCTCCAATACAAAACAATCAAATTGTGAAACTCCTTACCAACATCACTAAAAAAAGAGACAGAGCTGTTAAGATTCTGGAAGGGCTTAAAAACATGGGTGTTTGGGCATAGCCGCATAGTCTAATTGAACTGGCTTTCTTTGCTAGCGCCTAGACAACCTAGGGTATTGTGCGTTTTACAAATATATCATCATCATCAAGGCAGAGAAAATGGAGGTCCTAGTTTTTGGTCCACAGACCTCAATCTGGTTGAATGCCTGGTGGCGGGTAGATTGTAGTCCCCTTCCTGCTCCGGCTAAGACAGTCAAAAACTTGGGTGTCATTTTTGAGGTGGGCACTTGCTCCTAAATTCTGAAAACTTTCAGAAAGGTGCTCTCGTAAATTCCAGCAGCACTACATCGACCCACTATCATTGCACTAGTCACCTCCCGGCTTGACTACTGTAATGCCCTATATCTTAATATCAGCACGGTCTCCCTGAACACTCTTCAGGTTGTATAAAATGTGGCTGCCAGGCTGATCCTTAATATCCCTAAATGGCAGTCAGCAAAGTCCTATGTACGGTTGACAAGGCCCTGCATAACAAAGGCTCCCAACAGCTGAAAACAGTGTTTCAATGGTATAAGCCTGGGAGGGCTTTGAGATCTTCCTCCCAGAGAAAACTGATCTCCCCTAAAGCCCGCAAAGCATGATGGGGCAGTTGCTCCTTCTCTGTGGTGGCCGCCAAACTCTGGAATACCCTGCCCTCTTCGATCTCCCATGCAGAATCGCTCCCAGTGTTCAAAAAGCTGCTGAAGACTTGGCTTTTCTCATTTTAGTCAACAGCTCTGCATTCTCCTCTCTCTTCTCAACTGTCCAGCTCCTTGGCACCCACGGGTATTAGTGCGCTTTATAAATCATCTTCCTATCCTGTCCTATCCTTAACAAAAAATGGATAACTGTGTGTTTAGCCCCTAGTATACACACTTTTGCGCCTCCTGCATTTGGAATCAGGCTGGTGTTTTTTAATCTACTGGCAGTGCACACTCGTCCAAGAGGGATACTATGACAGACTAACTGAGAGCTTGTCATAGGCCCTGCCCCTTTTGTCCATCACTCTGCAAATGCACCTCCTAGTTCACTACCCGTTGGGGGATGAAGGCCCCTTGGATGCTGAGGATTGTTGGGGGCCAAGAACCTCTCCTGTTACCACCAGTAAGTCCCACACAGCAGGATTGCTGAGAGCTCATCATAGCTCCTGCCCACTTTTTCCACCCACTGCACAGACACTCACACATCCACTCACAGACCCATATAGCCACTCACCACCCCACTCATACACCCACACTGCTACTCACTTACCCACACACAGAGCCATACAGCCACTCACACACCCATTCACAAACCCACATAGCCACTCACTAACCCACTCACACATCCACACAACCACTCATGTAATCACTCACACAACCACATAACCACTTACACTCCCAGTCACAGACCCATACAGCCACCAGGGCCGGACTGGGAACCAAAATCGGTCCTGGCAAAGTGCTCGGCCGGCCGGTGGGGGGGGGTTTGGGGGTGCGACCGCACCCTTTGCCAGGGCCGGTTTTCGCCCGATTTTGTTACAGGGCCGTTTTTGCTGCAAAAACGGCCCTGTAACAAAAACGGCCCCCACCCATGCGACCCACCGGGGGATTGCCCGGTGCCCGCAACGGCCAGTCCGGACCTGACAGCCACTCACACACACACTCACTGACCTATACAGCCACTCACACCCACTCTGAAAGAATACACGTGGCAGTTAGGAAATAAAATAAAATAAAAACCTTTGGAATTCACTATAAAAACAAATGTTACAGGGACGTTAAAATTAGGCAATAACATTAAAAAACTTAGAAATCCACAGGAAAAAAATAAAGGTTACAGGGAAGTCATAGATAGGGTTGTCCGATTTCACTTGTACAAAATCATTTAAATTCAGCCTATATAGTTACCTGAGCTAACTATAACTTATACCCCTGCAATGCACTACTTATGACCTAACATATTACATCACTTATGACATGGTCAGTGACATCGCTGATGAAATCAGTGATGATATCATCCACAGAACCACTCACACCCCCATACGAACTTTCATACCCATTCACAGACCCATCCATCTACTGATACACAGCCACTCGCTAACTCATACAACAATTCACACAACCACTCTCTCACACATACAGCCATAAATCTGGGAATGCATCAGATTCCATGGGTGTTGCAGTGTTCTGCGTGAAAGGGGCACATATTTACAAGGCCATGAAAAGCCACCTAAAGTGGCATTACTTAGCCCTGTAAATATGCCAGGGCACATTGCACCACCGGAACGTCAAACAAGCGATGTTGCGGTGGGGCAAAAGTGCTCATAAATGAAGCCCTCAGTGTGTAAATTAAACTTACCATATTGTTTGCAGTGTTCTGCTCCATCTCAAAACAAGTGCAAACCTTTCATATCTACTGGCTTATAGATGACCTTATAATGTTATTACATGATAATTGTCAGATCTATAAGAGGGAAAAATATATTCCCCAATAAATAGAAGGAGTGTGCTGCAAGTACAGTAACAAAAGGACCTCTAGAAGAAACGGAAGAATACATCAGTATAAAAGTATTGAATGCATTTTGGGATGTATCATCCCAAAAGGCCTTCGCAAATTAGGAAATCGCAAAATATGCGATTCCCTATTTTGCAAAAGCATTTAAGGAATCGCAAACTGCGATTCCTTAAATGCGATGTAAAAAGCACCCAAGTTGTGCGATTTCTCCTTAAGAAATCGCAAATTGCCACCAACTTCAAGTTGGTGGTAATTAGTGATTTCTTTGAAAAATGCACTTTTTTGCATTTTTCCATGTGCCATGTGGTGCACATACATGCCCTTAGGGCATGTATGTGTGCCACATTTGCACACATGCACATTGCAGGGGTGCAACAGAGTGTCCTTTGACACCCTGGCACCCTTTAAATTGAATTCTCAATTTGTGATTCTCTAATTGAGAATCGCAAATTGAGAATGTCTTCCCATTCATTCCTACAGGCCTCCTTGCCCATAGGAATGTATGGGAAGGTATTCCTTATTTGCGAATGTCAATTTGTGATTCGCAAATAAGGAATATGTGGGATTCGCAAAATTATTTGCAAATCCTACATACATTGCATTTTGCGATTCACAAATTGCGATTCTCTAAAAATCGCAATTTGTGAATCGCAAATCACGTTTTTCATACATATGGTCCTTTATTTATTGTTTAGTTTAATGAAAATAGAAATAACTTGAGTGTTTACTTTTTGGCTATTAGTAAAAAAAAATGTGTCATAAAAATAAAGGGGGTTAAAACGGATGAGGATTAATATTGGGACATGGTGAGTTTAGGTGTCAGGATTCAGCCTGATGTTAGGTTTAGTTGTAGAGTTAGGTTAAGGGTTATGGTTAGGTTCGGGTTTGGGCTCAGTGTTCATGGTTAGATTTAGAGCTTGGGTTACTGTAAGAATGTGACTGAAAATTAGGGCTTGTAGTAGAAAATGCAGGTGGACGAGTGTGGGGAAGTACAATATTCTTCAGAAATGCACACATAAGAGATTATTTCTTATTGTACAGGTCATGATAATTGCAATTTTCATTTTAGAGGCATCTTCTCAGTAGATCTTCATAATCGTATTTTGCCCGTTCTATTTATTTTATTCCAACACACCTTCCTATAACCTGTTTGTATATGGTGATGTATATCTATTTGTAAATATTAGAAGAGTGCTGCCCTGTACCCTTGTAATATACTCTTATTTTATCCAAATAATGCATACATGGTCTTTGTACGAACATTCTACAGTTCAAGAACAGTTAACTTCAGACAGATTACGCACATAATTACACTAAGCTCTTGATAATGCCAGATAAAACTGTTCCTTGGCACCATGTCAGAGTGAAGAAATTAAAATACCGATTGGCAGTGCCAGAGAATAACTAATGTTGGTACAATCTGTTCCTTTAGCTAGCTGTGGAAGTGGGATCTAATTTCAACAGAAGCCTTACTTTCAGCAGTGTGTCCGCCCATGTTAGTAGAGGTGTTCACGAAAATAGTTTTAATTGATTATTTAGAGATACATAGTTGTGTATCCCTTATAGCACAAAGTGCAGGAATTATGTTATTAATTGCATTTCATCATTTATTCTTTTAGGGGAAGACTGAATGGAGCAAAATAAAAAAGGGCCAAATTCACAGAAGCCAGAAAGGAGAAAGGGTAGACACAAGCATTATGTATGTGTGACACGTATGCACTGTGCAATGACTGAGTTTACTTGTATGCAATAGTATACCTTTACACCTGTGATTCCAGTGATTAATTTGTACCAGGGTCCTTCTCGGAAGTCCACTGCAACCAGCACCACCCATTGCTCCTGCAAGCACCGCCAATGCCAATACCAACAAAACACCTAACCATCACACTACAACAAGTGTGAAAATGCAGACGTTTTCAGGCCGCACAAAGCTATAATAATGGCGTGAGAGGGTATCATACATTTTCACTGCAAACTAACCTCATAAACATGGGCGTTGTGCTCATCCCAAAATTAAACACCTAAAGCAGATGATGATAATTAAGTGCTGGTGCCTAGCACCGTAAACCACCAGCTCTAATTAAACACTGTGTGAATGTGCCCTAACATTGGGCACATTTTATTATCTTCGTCATAGGTATGTGTCAAAAAAGTTTGTTTATTAAGGGTCTGACATGAAACATTCTAAACCGAATATACCAGAAGGAATAATGATTTGAACAATATGTAAAAGGTAGAGGTGGAGAAGAAGGAGGTGCGTACAGCTTTTTATTATTACAGCTCTATGTGTAACTATGGAGTGACTCTTTCTGTGTCTTTGTAGTGAGGACCACCACTACGAGGCCTCAATCACTCCCCAGCAGTGAGAAAGGGGGGAGAAGGAGTATTTATAATGATTTTCTCATGGTAAGAAGAGTCCCTCGATTGAAAAATCAAAACAATTATGCGAAGGGGACTGTTAGACCTGGCATCATTGGCGTGAGTCTCCCTTCCATTTTGACGGATTGCCTCCTCTGTTTTGATATGTTTTACTGGTTATATGCTTTGGGCACTGTGCCACTGCTAATCAGTGTCACAGTGCAAGTGCTCCCTATGTTAAATTTTGTACTAATTGGTGATTCCATGATTGGGTTATTTGATTTATCTGTCAATCCCTAGAACAGTGCACCATGTGTGCCCAGGGCTTGTAAATCAAATGCTGCTGGTGGGCTTGCAGCACTGGTTGTGCCACCCACAGAAGCAGCTTGTAAAGTGTGTCTCAGGCCAGCCATTGCAAGGCCTGTGTGCAGTCTAGTACTGCCATGTCGACTTGGCAAGTGCACCCACTTGCCAGTCCCTAAACCTTCCCTTTGCTTCATATTAGATATTCTGTGTTTGAAAATACCACATATATATATATCTCAATTACTGGTGAGATTTATCTACCGAAGACTAAATGAACCAGAATGCCATGCATAACACGCCCCTCTGGGCGGTACTTAAAACTTTAAAAACGAGCACAAGATGCAAGGCAGCTGTTCCTTTCTTCCATAGACAGCCATTGAAGAAGGGAGAATGCCTTCAGAAACGCATCTGTAAGACGGCTACACGTACAATTGCTGGGACAAGTGTGCTATGCTTCGCTGCTGCCCAAATGAATAAACAGGTGAAATCTGCTACAACGTGTGTGGCGCTTCACTTTAGAGCAACCTTCATTTGGATATTTAGTGGCGTGGTCCGGCCAGGAAGCCTGCCCCCCTGCTAACAGTGCAAGTCTATGTGTTCCATGAGAGAGCACTATTTAAGAACGATTTTACCTACTCGTCTGGGCACACGAAGAGCAGCAAGACAGGCGCAATCTTGAACTTGCAACCTGATGGATATTTTATTTAGGAAGGTGAAGTAACAGCTGCAGTTACTGGTGAGATTTATCTACCGAAGACTACATGAACCAGAATGCCATGCATAACACGACCCTCTGGGCGGTATTTACAACTTTAAAAACTAGCACAAAATGCAAGACAGCTGTTCCTTTCCTCCATAGCCAGCCATTGAAGAAGGGAGAATCCCTCCAGAAACGTGTCTGGCAGACCGCTACAAGTAAAATTGCTGGGACAAGTGCACTTTCTCGCTGCTGCCCAAATGAATAAACACGTGAAATCTGCAACATCGAGTGTGGCGCTTCACTTTAGAGCAACCTTCATTTGGATATATAGTGGCGTGCTCCGGCCAGGAAGCCTGCCCCCCTGCTGACAGTGCAGGTCTATGTGTTCCATGAGAGAGCACTATTGAAGAACGATGTTACCTACTCGTCTGGGCACACGAAAAGCAACAAGACAGGCACAATCTTGAACTTGCAACCTGATGGATATTTTATTTAGGAAGGTGAAGTAACAGCTGCAGTTACTGGTGAGATTTATCTACCGAAGACTACATGAACCAGAATGCCATGCATAACACGCCCCTCTGGGCGGTACTTACAACTTTAAAAACTAGCACAAAATGCTTTCCTCCATAGCCAGCCATTGAAGAAGGGAGAATGCCTCCAGAAACGTGTCTGGCAAACGGCTGCAAGTAAAATTGCTGGGACAAGTGTTCTACGCTTCGCTGCTGCCCAAATGAATAAACAGGTGAAATCTGCAACATCGTGTGTGGCGCTTCACTTTAGAGCAACCTTCATTTGGATATATAGTGGCGTGCTCCGGCCAGGAAGCCTGCCCCCCTGCTGACAGTGCAGGTCTATGTGTTCCATGAGAGAGCACTATTTAAGAACGATGTTACCTACTCGTCTGGGCACACGAAAAGCAACAAGACAGGCGCAATCTTGAACTTGCAACCTGATGGATATTTTATTTAGGAAGGTGAAGTAATAGCTGCAGTTACTGGTGAGATTTATCTACCGAAGACTACATGAACCAGAATGCCATGCATAACACGCCCCTCAGGGCGGTACTTACAACTTTAAAAACTAGCACAAAATGCAAGACAGCTGTTCCTTTCCTCCATAGCCAGCCATTGAAGAAGAGAGAATGCCTCCAGAAACGTGTCTGGCAGACGGCTACAAGTAAAATTGCTGGGACAAGTGCGCTACGCTTCGCTGCTGCCCAAATGAATAAACAGGTGAAATCTGCAACATCGTGTATGGCGCTTCACTTTAGAACAACCTTCATTTGGATATATAGTGGCGTGCTCCGGCCAGGAAGCCTGCCCCCCTGCTGACAGTGCAGGTCTATGTGTTCCATGAGAGAGCACTATTTAAGAACGATGTTACCTACTCGTCTGGGCACACAAAAAGCAACAAGACAGGCGCAATCTTGAACTTGCAACCTGATGGATATTTTATTTAGGAAGGTGAAGTAACAGCTGCAGTTACTGGTGAGATTTATCTACCGAAGACTACATGAACCAGAATGCCATGCATAACACGCCCCTCTGGGCGGTACTTACAACTTTAAAAACTAGCACAAAATGCAAGACAGCTGTTCCTTTCCTCCATAGCCAGCCATTGAAGAAGGGAGAATGCCTCCAGAAACGTGTCTGGCAGACGGCTACAAGTAAAATTGCTGGGACAAGTGCACTACGCTTCGCTGCTGCCCAAATGAATAAACAGGTGAAATCTGCAACATCGTGTGTGGTGCTTCACTTTAGAGCAACCTTCATTTGGATATATAGTGGCGTGCTCCGGCCAGGAAGCCTGCCCCCCTGCTGACAGTGCAGGTCTATTTGTTCCATGGGAGAGCACTATTTAAGAACGATGTTACCTACTCGTCTGGGCACACGAAAAGCAACAAGACAGGCGCAATCTTGAACTTGCAACCTGATGATATTTTATTTAGGAAGGTGAAGTAACAGCTGCAGTTACTGGTGAGATTTATCTACGGAAGACTACATGAACCAGAATGCCATGCATAACACGCCCTCTGGGCGGTACTTACAACTAGCACAAAATGCAAGACAGCTGTTCCTTTCCTCCATAGCCAGCCATTGAAGAAGGGAGAATGCCTCCAGAAACGTGTCTGGCGAACGGCTACAAGTAAAATTGCTGGGACAAGTGTTCTACGCTTCGCTGCTGCCCAAATGAATAAACAGGTGAAATCTGCAACATCGTGTGTGGCGCTTCACTTTAGAGCAACCTTCATTTGGATATATAGTGGCGTGCTCCGGCCAGGAAGCCTGCCCCCCTGCTGACAGTGCAGGTCTATGTGTTCCATGAGAGAGCACTATTTAAGAACGATGTTACCTACTCGTCTGGGCACACGAAAAGCAACAAGACAGGCGCAATCTTGAACTTGCAACCTGATGGATATTTTATTTAGGAAGGTGAAGTAATAGCTGCAGTTACTGGTGAGATTTATCTACCGAAGACTACATGAACCAGAATGCCATGCATAACACGCCCCTCAGGGCGGTACTTACAACTTTAAAAACTAGCACAAAATGCAAGACAGCTGTTCCTTTCCTCCATAGCCAGCCATTGAAGAAGAGAGAATGCCTCCAGAAACGTGTCTGGCAGACGGCTACAAGTAAAATTGCTGGGACAAGTGCGCTACGCTTCGCTGCTGCCCAAATGAATAAACAGGTGAAATCTGCAACATCGTGTATGGCGCTTCACTTTAGAACAACCTTCATTTGGATATATAGTGGCGTGCTCCGGCCAGGAAGCCTGCCCCCCTGCTGACAGTGCAGGTCTATGTGTTCCATGAGAGAGCACTATTTAAGAACGATGTTACCTACTCGTCTGGGCACACAAAAAGCAACAAGACAGGCGCAATCTTGAACTTGCAACCTGATGGATATTTTATTTAGGAAGGTGAAGTAACAGCTGCAGTTACTGGTGAGATTTATCTACCGAAGACTACATGAACCAGAATGCCATGCATAACACGCCCCTCTGGGCGGTACTTACAACTTTAAAAACTAGCACAAAATGCAAGACAGCTGTTCCTTTCCTCCATAGCCAGCCATTGAAGAAGGGAGAATGCCTCCAGAAACGTGTCTGCCAGACGGCTACAAGTAAAATTGCTGGGACAAGTGCGCTACGCTTCGCTGCTGCCCAAATGAATAAACAGGTGAAATCTGCTACAACGTGTGTAGCGCTTCACTTTAGAGCAACCTTCATTTGTATATATATATATACCCAGCAATAAAGATAGCCTGCTTCGAAGATGCCAAACCTACTAAGGTATTAAAAATGAAGGTTAATTTGTAACACAACATGGATCCATCTCCAACTGAACTATAATACCCAGAATGCATCAATAATCATGCACGAAGTATGAAATAAAAGGAAATGAAAATAGATGGAACTCATTTTGTGTTCCTGCCCATGAGGAAGAGGCGTAGCCTCGAAACGCGTCGGCCATCAGTTTAATTTTTTGACATCGAGCAAGCAGGCAGCAGCGAGGCAATCAATGCCTGATGGCAGGGACAGGGTTGTGTGACCTTTCGATTGCTGAGAGCACTTGGAGAACAATATATATATATATATATATATATATATATATATATATATATATATTCACTGAAAAAACCATAGGTTATAGACCATATATAGTTAGGAATTAGCATTTACAAAACCTTGAAAATTCACTGAAAAAACCATAGGTTATAGACCATATATAGTTAGGAATTAGCATTTACTAAACCTTATTTTACTCACACAAAACCATTGAAATTCCATATATAGTTAGTTGCACTAACTATATATCGCGCACCCGCAATCCACTGCTGATGATGTCACATATTACATCATTCATGACATGGACATATGTGTGTGTATATATATATATATATATATATATATATATGTGTGTGTGTGTATATATATATATATGTGTGTGTGTATATATATATATATATATATGTGTGTGTGTGTATATATATATATATATATACACACACACACATATGAGTGAGTGATTAAATGTGTATGAGTGAGTGATTAAATGTGTCTCACTGAGTGCATGGGTTAGTGACTAAACTGTCTTAATTTGTGCATTATTATGTCTGTTGTTCTGTAAACTGCTGCATGTGTTGATCAGTAGCTATATGAGTAACTATATGGGTTATTAATTGATTGTCCAAGTATTTGTATGGGAGACTGAGTGTATGTGTGGCTGGCTGGGAGATGTGTGACTCTGTGCAGATCAATGTGTACTTGTATCAATGATTGTATAAGAGAGTAAGTATGTGTTAGTATATGTTTGAAAATGTAAGGTACTCTATGTTTAACTGTATAGATTAGAAAATGGAAGTGTGATTGATTCTTTACAGGACTGACTAGGTGTGTGAGTAACTCCATGGATGAGTGGCAGAGTGTGAGTGTCTGTATAGGTGTATGAGTGCATATGATAGTGTTGTAAAGATGAGTGATTGTATGTATGAATGATTGTATGAGTGAATGTGTGTGTAGACATAGGAATCAGTGAGTGCGTATGTAGTAACTAGTATTGGTGTGTCAATGGTTTCAAAAATGATACTCTCTATTTAACACTGGGTGTAACGGAGGTTATATTAGAGTGTGAGGAGATGCATTGTATTATCACATGAATGATATCATCAGTGATGTGATCATTGATATCAAGTGAGATGTCATCAGTGATGTCATTTGAGATGTCATCAGTGATGTCATCAGTGATGTCACTGACCATGTCATGAATGATGTAATATGTGACATCATCAGCAGTGGATTGCGGGTGCGCGATATATAGTTAGTGCAACTAACTATATATGGAATTTCAATGGTTTTGTGTGAGTAAAATAAGGTTTAGTAAATGCTAATTCCTAACTATATATGGTCTATAACCTATGGTTTTTTCAGTGAATTTTCAAGGTTTTGTAAATGCTAATTCCTAACTATATATGGTCTATAACCTATGGTTTTTTCAGTGAATTTCATTGGTTTTTTAACAGCTAATATCTGTAGCTGTAAAATTTATTCTTCTTTAAATCCAAAAATATATTTTATATGTTTATGAATAATTATTTTTTTAAATATTTTTTTTTCTTCGTTCCCGCTTCGCGAATCGGGAACCTTACAGTAAAAAAATGTTCAGAAAAATAAAAAAAAAAGTTCTTTTCAGAACTACCTCCCCGTTATTAAAAAATTGGTACAATATTTGGAACTGTGCCAACCTCTATTTCTCTTAGTTCGCTTCCTAGTTCGCTCGCTGGTACGCGAACTGGAAGCGAACCAAAAACAGTAAGTATAAGGGAAGGAAACACACACTTATGTTAAAAGAAAGACAGCTATAGGGGAGTAAACTAGAGATACTATTACCCATAATCCACTACTGATGATGTCACATATTACATCATTCATGACATGCTCAGTGACATCATCAGCAGAGGATTGCGGGTTTTTTGGCACCATGCCTTATCGACGGTTTAATAACGCTGCCTTTTGCTTTATATAAGTTTTCAAATTGTATGAAATATATACCAATAGGTCTTTATGAACCTTTAGGTAGTGCTTTTGTTCATGAGGTCTGGTCGCTTCCATACACATACAGATGTTTCAAAGATGATCAAGAAGTTTATCTGAATGGAGAGGAATGCACTGAGACGCCAGATCATTCACTAATGTGTAGGCACATACAGTTACACGATTCATGCAACAAACAGCGACCAAATATGGCTTGCGTGATGCAAGGCACGCCAGTTCCTGCTATCATCCCCACGTTCAAGTTGTTGCAAAATGGTAGTTATTTGATGCTCAATAATGAAGATTGTTCTGAGTTAATTAAAAGTATTCCTTTTATCGTAACAGTAAGTGAACGGGTTATTTGCTGCAGAAATGTTCTATTTCCTCCCACACATGAACATAGGGAGTTTTCAATCTGGCCACAAATACCAACCTTGGGACACGTTTCAACGGCATGACAAGAATAAGAGCTCTTTTGTTTCAGAGAGAGGTGGCCTTGAGTTCGGCCCGTGAAACTTTCGTACTTCACATAGCGAACACCCGTACACAGGTTTGCCTTTCAATTTCAGCAACATGTTTCCGACTATCTTTAACGCATCCTCCACAAAATCCCTGGCACACTTTTTTAAAGTTGTTACCAGTGGTCTCGTGACTTCATTTGAGAAAATCTTTGGAGTCATCCCTGCTCCCTTTCATTCCATTTTCTCCACTCTGGTTCGTGGATTGCATTTTTACTTGCATTACCAGCGGACGCTCTTGTACTTTTTTACATTTTTAAATATGGATGTCCCTCCTATGCAACCTCCGACCCTGCAGCTGCTGACACTGTTCCGCAATCGCATGCTAGAATATTATGGCACAATGCCGTTGGCGATATTAAGCACGGCATATGGATTATCTTTTCGGTTCTCCTACTTCACCTGTGTCCAGCCTGTATTTCACTGCCTGACCTGTGATTTCGATTGGGCCATTGATTTGTGTCTCTGCGGACCGGTTTCTCCTGACGTCGACTTTAATCAGCTGATGACTCCTATCATTACTCACGAGTTGATTTGTCCTGGCGAAAGGATTATGGCTGTGGCATTGATGCATGGACTACTTGGTCCCTGGAATTTACTGGCGGCAGCACAGTCTTTCTTGGAACACAGCTTTCTTGAAAACCCACCGAGCTGTCCTCTGATGGTGATAGAGGATCCGGTGCTGGGAGAGCACGTATGTTCTTTTCCGCTTTTAAATTGGATGGCTGAACTGTTTTCGGATGAAGACGGTGACTTCCTGTTGGAGGCTGTTGCAGCTTATTTTGCATACACAGTTATGTCATAGACCTTTTTCATGTTTCATATGCTGAGTACTAGCATTTCATTGACAATTCATTGACTTAATTGTCAAGTTTTTATTATTTACCTTGCCTATTGGCTTAAGACTCGATAAAGTACTTGGCTGTTTTATTTTTCTTTAGCATTGAATTTTCCTAGTTTTTAATGCTTTACCTTGCGGACCGTCCACATATAAACTTGCAATCTGCTCTCATGAGATGGCACTTCTATTATCTTATTCAGTTCGTTTCCGGATCATGAGGAGGTGTCATCTAGGTCCTGGATATCTTTACACCGTGTTAAGTTAGCATGGGCTCATTACCGGTTTAAACGCCATTTTTCCTTTTTTGCAACTTCTGCACACGACATTTAGTTGTTGCTTTAGCTTTCAACCTAGTAGTTCATCGTGGTTTACATGAGAATAATATGTTATTGCTCTACTATCTGCTTTGCTTGTTAAACTATATCTGTACAGCGAGTGCTAAAGTTTCAAGAACAACACGATACAGAATTGTTATGAGGTCTGATCTCCACGACTTCATACTCATAACATAAGTGCAACTTCTGCCAATTCTGGGCATGAGGCGGGTTTTATATTGCTTTGCCGAACACACATACACAACAGTTGATGCGGTTCACATGAAGAGAGAGCTGGTGTATGCTGATGTGATTCCTTCAAATCTAAGACACTAAAGTATGGGCACGCCCTAAACCAACACAAAGAGACCTTCTTAGCAAATAATATAATATGTGTATTAGGGAGGGTGAGATATAAGCAGCCGCGGGCCGTGGAGGGAGTTACGATGGGGCAGGGAGGCGGGGAGGGGGAGAAGCAGGGTGGAGCCCTCTCTACCTTGCCCCTCCCCCTCCCCGCCTCCCTGCCCCACCGTAACTCCCTCCACGGCCCGCGGCTGCTTATAAGTGTTGCTAACTCTTATTCATTTACAGCATGTTAACATACTGTCACCATTCGCTTTTTATGTACTAGTAACTATGCTGGTAATTTTGCTACTGATAATATGTGTACTTGTATTCTCCACCCTGCTTCTCCCCCTCCCCGCCTCCCTGCCTCACCGTAACTCCCTCCACGGCCCGCGGCTGCTTATAAGTGTTGCTAACTCTTATTCATTTACAGCATGTTAACATACTATCACCATTCACTTTTTATGTACTAGTAACTATGCTGGTAATTTTGCTACTGATAATATGTGTACTTTTATTATCTAAGGTACTACGCCTGAGAAGACGGCATTAGTAAATAAACATTTCAAATACACATGTGTTCTTCTTAACTCCATGTTCTGGTTTCTAAGAAATATATAACGACCGACTGTTCATGAGTTCCACGTATCCTGAGGTACTATAAGTTCATATTCTGGATTGTCTAAACATTGAGAGTTTGTTATATCCAATGTGACACTGTACCTAGCTTGCTAAATAGTTTTTGATTACTAACGTGAGTTTTGGGACACCCTAATTCGCCGAGGTTCCAATCCTCTGTCCACAGTTCTGTGTGAGAACAGAAACCCTGCGACAGGGGCACCCCCGACCCTTGCTGGACCTTCATCACACTTGCGATACAACTCCAGCAATGCGCCACCTTTACGGCACAGATACATCACGCATCTGTGCTGTTTTTGCCCCGTGATGCGCCGCATTGTAAATGCAGCACACCATAGGTGACGGAACAGCGGCACAGAATGACTAACACATCCCTGGTGATGCGCCAGTCATCATAAATCTATCCCTATGCTTCTTATCTTGTTAGAGATGAACCGCCATATGTATCATCAAAGTTATTTGCATTTCCTAAATAGCGAACTTTAAGGAATAAATAGCGATTCTTTACCATTCCTAGTTTGCGATGAGCTATTTGCTAATTAGCCGAATGTAGCCCAATGAAGCCCAATGTAGCCCAATGTAGCCCAAAGATGGCCGCCAGACACACAAAAAAACAAATGTAGCCCAAATATCAGCCAGATGTAGCCCAACTATAGCCCAGTGACAGAATGACCAATCAGCTTCGCAAACCTCCGTTACGCGAAGCGGAGCGCTGTTACAGATATATATCTTTTTTTGAACGTTAATTTCTCAAAATCCACTGGAGCACATATATTGAGACCTAGCAAAGGCACATCGGGCTACCAGTCCCTAATATTTTGCCAAGTTTCGTGCAAATCCATTCAGCCGTTCAATTATTATTTTTATTATTTTTTTTTGCCCCGCGGGGCCCTTTTAAAACCTCCACATCAAACCTAGGGGGTCAGCGAGGATCTACTATGCCCCCTTATAGTTATTTCCCCCTTTGTTTTGACCTCCTCTTGTCTCTCGATCCTACCGAGAGACAAGATGGCGGCCGCTACGGACTGTTTGGAATGTTGACAGACGCCGGAGAACCAATCAGCTTCGCTTCACAAAGCTCCGTTGCGCGAAAAGTCCGCGAACCAGAGCGCTGCCCGGTCCGCTGTTACAGATATATATCTTTTTTTAAACGTTAATTTCTCAAAATCCACTGGAGCACATATATTGAGACCTACAAAAGGCACATCGGGCTACCAGTCCCTACAATTTTGCCAAGTTTCGTGCAAATCCATTCAGCCGTTCGGGCTGAAAGTGAGGCCAACCGCCCTATGGAAAACTCAATGTTAAAAACACGTTTTGGGACCCCCCTTTTTTCTCGGCCCCCACTGGACGAACCCCCCCCAAATTTTCAAGGGCTGCTCAGAAACAAAATGTGCCATTTTCCTGAAAATTTCAGCCAATTCCGTCCACAAACGCCAAAGTTATTAGACATAGAATTTTCAAAAAACCCATAGAGAAAAAATCCTAACTATATATACCTACTGGCGACCGCCAGTAGGTAATATATATACATATATACATATACATATACATATATTACCTACTGGCGACCGCCAGTAGGTAGTTATAGTTAGGACCTAGTTTCCATAGGAAATCAGCAACATTCTATTGAGAATAACTTTGGCGCCGGTGGACGAATCTTTGCGAATTTCTCAAAGAAGATGGCCTGCTCCGCTCTGCTCCTTCCCTGAAAGGTTGGGGGGGATTCGTCAAGTGGGGGCTGAGATAAAAGGGGGGTCCCAAAACGTGTTTTCCCCATGTTATTTTCCATAGGACGTTTAGACACGGCTACAGCTCGAACGGCTGAATGGATTTATAAGAACTTTGGTAGAAAGGTAGAGTCCGGCTCGCAGATTACGCTTTTCTTTGAATGGTGTAAATCTGTTCAGTAGTTGCTGAGAAAATTAACTTTGAAAAAATATATATTGGGCTGCATTGGGCTATATATATGTTAGAGCCCAAATGTTGCCCAATGTAGCCCAATGTAGCCCAAAGATGGCCACCAGAGACAAAAAAAACAAATGTAGCCCAAATATCAGCCAGATGTAGCCCAACTATAGCCCAATGACAGAATGTCCCAGAGTGTTCTAAAGAACAACTAGAGCGCTAACAGTCTTACTTATGACAAAAGTATGGCACACCTGAAGTCATCTTGATTGGAATAAAGTGTTAACACTTAAAACATTTAATTTGCAAAGGAACAAAATGAGGGGGTTCATTTTGCCATAGAAATTATGATTAGTGCTGAAGAAAGAAAAATTAGGGCACATTTTGAGTGACTTCTCAAATCCTCTTATATTTCATTAAAAAAATTCTGAAATGCAGTCTCCCAAGATGGCCACCAGAGACAAAAGAGCCCAAATGTAGCCCAAATATCAGCCAGATGTAGCCCAACTATAGCCCAATGACAGAATGTCCCAGAGTGTTCTAAAGAACAACTAGAACGCTAACAGTCTTACTTATGACAAAGGTATGGCACACCTGAAGTCATCTTGATTGGAATAAAGTGGTAACACTTAATACATTTAATTTGAAAAGGAACAAAATGAGGGGTTTCATTTTGCCATAGAAATTTTATATATATATATATATATTCACTGAAAAAACCATAGGTTTTAAACACGTTATAGTTAGGAAGTAGCATTTAAAAAACCTATGAAATTCACTGAAAAAAAACATAGGTTTTACACACGTTATAGTTAGGAAATAGCATTTACAAAACCTATGAAATTCACTGAAAAAACCATAGGTTTGACCCCAGTTATAGTTAGCTGGAAATTTTACTCGCATAAAACCAATGAAATTCCCACGTTATAGTTAGTTGGACTCACTATAACTTGCGCGTGCAATGCACTGCTGATGACGTCACATATTACATCACTCATGACATGGTCAGTGACATCAGTCATGACATCACTGATGACACCATCCTTGTGACAGAGTGACAGACCTCTTTTCACTGTAATGAAACCCTTGAAACACATATTTAAAAATAGAAACTAAAATTTTCAAAAAAATGGAGATACCCATACCAGTTACAACAACCAATTCAATAATTCCACCATCTATATACACATCCACTCATTGATAAACAGTTCTATATAGTCACTCGTACATATACTCACTCATGATATGTAGTGATACACCTATACATCCTGTTACACACCGACAGTCATCCAAAAGATACTCTCACACATATTCACACATGCAAATAAACTATTGAACATCCATTTATTTGCATATACAGCTATACACACACAACCACCTTACTTCTATTTTTTTTTGTTTAAATATCCTTTATTAAAGTCACAGGAGGAATGAAAACATGAATGATACAACATACATATCTCTACATCTCAAAGATGTCTGTCATGTTTGCGGGGCATGTCATACATTGCAGTAGTTCTCCGCTTCATACATCATGTCAATGGGTCATCACAAATGTTCCAACCATGTTGGCGCAATAAAGGAAAGAACATTCCGAGAGAAACAATGGAGGAAAACAGAAAAAAGGGGGGGAAAGGAAAGGGGGGTTGTGGTCATCTAATTTGGAAGTGCGGTGTGTGTGTTGAGTTGAGGGTGCATCAATGCAGTGGGGGCACGCGGGCGCCATTGGATAGGGACCAATGGCATGAGTATGGCGTTGGGGAGGACATCGGGTCTGCCGCGGCAGGCATTCGATATGAGGGAAGTGTTGGGCAGAGTATCACCATGTCTGTCAGCACGGAATGCTAGCAAGGGTTGTATCGGTGGCATTGTCCGGGTGGTCGTCGTTTGTGGGATTCTGTGCCTGTTGGCATTCCCTACGTAAGGAGCTTAGCATTTCATCCCATAGTGCCGCGATTGGGAACTGTCGTAGCCCTGCTGTTTCCTCACTATGGAGGGTGGCGCTTTCCGCTCTCGCCCAGTTGTCTAGGGATGTGTGCCAGTGTTCCGTCAGGGGTGGGGCGGCTCGCTTCCAGTGTTTCGTGATCAGCCTTTTGGCCGTGAGGAGGCCAAGGTCCCAGAAGCGAGAGGGGACTCTATTTAATTTGGTTCGTTTATATAGGCCTAGCATGCATGCCTCCCATGTGTGCGGTATCGACACAGCTGTGCAGTTATCTAGTATCGTTAGTACGGTCTGCCAGTACGTCTGTATCTGCGGGCATTGCCACAGCATGTGCAGCAGGTCTGCTCCCTCCAGTGCACATCTCGGGCAGCTGGCCGCAGCATCTGGGAAGTACTGGTTAATTTTGTTGGGTGAGAGGTACGCCCTATGTAGTATATAGAACTGGATCAGCTTGAAGCGAGCGTTGCGAGGAATGTGCCTAGGGCCCATCAGCATCATCTGCCACTCCTTATCAGTCCATTCCCTCCCCCTGCCAGTTGCCCATTTGTCACGCAGTGGCTGTAACGTGTGTTTTGTGTGTGTCAATAGTGCTTGATTCAGCCAGTGTACCACATGCGTACCGTTCCCCATGACATGTAGGCTCTTTATTAATTGATGTGTTGGTAGTTCCTCAGTGATGGTGCCCCACCTTTGTGTGTATGCTAGAATTATGGAGGCATGTTGCAAGAACTGTCCCGCTGGGAGACCCGTGTCAGTAGCTAGTGTCACAAAAGGTATCAGGGCACCATCGGCGTACAGGTCCGCCATGGTGTCCACTCCAGTGCGCGTCCAATGTTCCAGTGCTGTTTCCGTGACAACAGAGGTGGTCCTGGGGGTGCCTAGGAGCGGGAGTGCCGGGGCATATGGTTTGATGTGTCTCGTGAGTCGTAAGCTCCTGACGTAGCATCGCACCGCCACGTACGCATGCAGCTGTGACGTTCTCCTCGGGTGTGTCAGGGGGTGGAATAAGGTATGTATCTGTGTAGAGGACAGGACATCTGTTGTCGTGGCCGTGTCCTCCAGGCGGTTTCCCGCGAGCCAAGCGGTTACCCATTGCAGTTGCGCAGCTAGATAGTAAAGTTCTAGGTTCGGTACTGCAAGGCCACCCTCACTAATTGATGTATATAGTTTTTGCAGGGCCACTCTGGGCCTCCCAGTGTTCCATATCAGGTCCCTGATCATGGATGCTAGTTCCTTGAAGGTGCGGACCCGTACGTATACCGGGATGTTGGCGAAATAATATAGGAGTCTGGGGAGAACGATCATTTTCGTCAATGTCACTCTGCTCGGGACATTGAGTGGCAGGGATTTCCAGAAGGTAATTTGGGACCTTATGGACGTTATGGCGCGTGTTAGGTTGCCGTCTAGGATATCCGGGGGTGTCCTGTAAATATATATTCCCAGGTACCTGAACGTGGTATGATGCCACGGCAATTGCTCGCCATTAATCCTAATTGCAGGGTCTGGAATGTCGGGGTTGAACGAATACACCCCTGATTTGGCCCAGTTTACCTTGAGGCCCGACACGGTCTCGAAGGATCGGAAGATCTCCGAGAGTTCTGGTGGTATTTGGGTGAGGTCCCTGACGTATAAGAGTGGGTCGTCCGCATACAGCGAGACTATGTGTATACCATCTGCCAGGGGGATGCCCCAGTGCGTGCCCTTAGTGCGCAGTATTTCAGCAAGGGGTTCTATCGCCAGCGAAAAGAGTAATGGGGACAGTGGGCAGCCTTGTCTGGTGCCGCGCCGCACCCTGATGGCGTCGGACAGCAGCTTGCCCGTGCGGACTCGCACCACGGGGTGTCTGTACAGCAGTCCGACCAGTTCAATATAGTCATCTCCAAGCTCGAACTTATGCAACACGGCTAGCAGGTAGGGCCACTCGACCGAATCGAATGCCTTCTCTAGGTCTAGAACTAGGCAGCCCGACCTAGGCCAGTTTTGTACCGCGTATGTTTGCACTCGGAACAGCCTCCGTATGTTGTGGGAGGTGCATCTAGTGGGTACAAAGCCGTTCTGGTCACTGTGTATCAAGTCGGGCACCAGGCTCGCCAGTCGCCGGGCGAGGGTCGATGCCAGTATCTTGTAATCTGTGTTCAGCAGCGCTAGGGGTCTATACGAGCCAAGGAGTGTACCATCTCTACCTGGCTTGAGAAGGGATACTAGTGTCGCCTCATTCATCGACTGGGGTAAGGCCGAGCCGTCCAGTGCCGCTGCGTATACCTTGAGGAGCTCCGGAATCAGGATGTCAGAGCAGGCTTTATAATATTCCGCTGGCAACCCATCAGGGCCGGGGGCTTTGCCATTTGAAAGGGCAAAGATGGCCTCATGGAGCTCCTCTGCTATTAACCGCGACCCTAGGTCGGCCTGTTGGTCATCCGTTAGGGCAGGCAGCGCAACATCGTCTAGATACTCAGTTATGGTGGGTTGTGTGGTTAGAAGACGGGACATATACAGCGCGCTGTAATGTGTCACAAAGGCCTCCTACAACCACCTTACTTCTATGGAAACTTACACATACTTACTCTCTTAAACAATCACTTATAGAAACACATACTTATCTAAACAGGAACTCTTACAATCTCTTTCTCTCACATATACTCACTTATATACATCAATATTCACATATATTAGATTAAAACATATGTAGTTACTGATAAAGACACTAGTGAGACAGTCATTCACTCACTAACACACACATATACACACTCTTCCACCCATACAGTCCTGCACATATGCTGTCTTCAAAACACATACAAAGAGAGAGTCAGTCATTCATGCATCTATGTGTTAAGTAATACCCCCACCAAACCATACAAACACTCATACTGATACTAACAAAAACATCTAATAACCCATATACATACACATGTAGCTACTCACCAACCCATGCAACCACTTATACACAAAGTGAAACACTAATACATATATTTAAATATTTAAACATTACTCTCTAATATATGTATTCACTAAGATACACGTAATAAACCAGTTAACCAATCAATTTTTTTTTTTAAAACATCCAAGTAAACACTTATTTAAACATTTATTCTTCCATCAACTTTTACATATACATATATAACACATATTTATTTTTTAAAAAGACACACATTCACTGGATGGTGTCATCAGTGATGTCATGACTGATGTCACTGACCATGTCATGAGTGATGTAATATGTGACGTCATCAGCAGTGCATTGCACGCGCAAGTTATAGTGAGTCCAACTAACTATAACGTGGGAATTTCATTGGTTTTATGCGAGTAAAATTTCCAGCTAACTATAACTGGTGTCAAACCTATGGTTTTTTCAGTGAATGTCATAGGTTTTGTAAATGCTATTTCCTAACTATAACGTGTGTAAAACCTATGGTTTTTTCAGTGAATATATATATATATATGACTGAGCTGTTTGTTGGATAATAAATAGCATACTGCACAAGAGATGGTCCATGCCTTGTTATTCACTGCACTGGTGGAGCGCTGCGAGGTATTGCAGAGATATATATATATATATATATATATATATATATATATATATATATATATAAATATTCACTGGAGAAAACATAGGTTTTAGGGGTGTTATAGTTATCTAGACATTTCACTCATATAAATCCATTGAAATTCCCCCGTTATAGTTAGTTGTACTAACTATAACTCGCGTGCCCGCAATCCACTGCTGATGATGTCACATATTACATCATTTATGACAAGGTCGGTGACATCACTGATGACATATCAAATGACATGGCGTTCAGAAGTGGAATTACTTGGAGATTTCCAAAGCTATGAAGATTCCTTTAATGCTTGTAAAGAAAGCATACAACGCAGTTCTTTTGCAAATTATGTGAAAATGTTGAACGATGAAATTGATCAAGAAGCTACAATTGCAGCTGAGATTGCTAGAGACAGTTCTCAAGACAGTCAAACTTCTCCTGCGCTGAGTCAAGATCCACTAGGACAACCAATTGTTGAAAATGAAGCAGCAATTGCCATGAATGAGGTGGAAACAGCAATGCATCAAGCTCAAGAAGATGTAACAAACTTATTAAAGTTGGAAGAGCAACTAAATGTTGAGCAAAAACAAATATATGAGCAAGTGAGACAACATATTGACCATGGATTACTTCTTGAAAAGAAAGAGTGCTCATGCACGTCATTTCAACCTATCCGAATGTATGTAAGTGAACAAGCTGGAAAAGGAAAAAGTTTTTTAATTAAAGTAATTGCAAGTTATCTACAGAAAATAACTGAGTCGCATTTGTCTTGTGGTGTCACTGCTTCAACTGGGTTGGTAGCACACAACATTAAAGGAATTACATTACATTGTTTACTAATGCTACCAGTAGAGCATGAAAACAAATTGAAATACCACAAGCTATCTGGAGAAGCTTGTTGTGAAGTTTCAAGAATCTTGAAGAAAATTAAACTTCCCAATATTGATGAGGTAAGCATGGTATCAAACTTAATGCTTGCCTTTGTGCATTTAAGAATGCAGCAAATTCTTAAAACAGAGTATGACGTGTTAATTGGAGGAAAACACGTCATAGTTTTTAGAGATCTATTGCAACTAACTCCTGTAAAAGGGCAACCAGTATTTAAAACACTTGCGCATGAAGACACCAGAAAGTCTCTGGGTAGTTTTGGAAATGTAAATATTTGGTCATATTCTGAATACAAAGAACTCATTACAAATATGCGACAGGTAAATGATGTTGATTATGGAACTATTCTCCAAGATATAAGAATTTGAAGTACTGACTGAACATGGTAAACAAGCTTTGCAGAGGTGATTACTTTCCAATTTGTTTCCAAATGAAGATATAGTTCCTGAAAAAATATACATGGAAATTGCAGAAAACAAATCTGTAATCTGCTTAATGCCAACACTGCGTGAGTGTTCTATATTCAATGAACAACTTTTGAAACAGGAAAATGAAGAAACAATAAAAATGGAAGCCATTGATAAAATAGAGCATGAAGGAATCACTATTATTTTGACCGAAAAAATTAAAACAAAATGTTATTCTTTAGAAAAATCAATATCTAAAACTGTTGGTTTAGTAAAGAATTTATATGCATGTAGAAACTGTCGGATAATTTTAAGGCGTAATTTGGATGTAGAAAAAGGTTTAGTTAATGGAGCAATGGGCAAAGTTTTGGATTTTGTTAATTATCAAAATAGAGATGGTATTAAATTCTTAAAAATAAAACTTGATCAGATTGAAGAAGTTAAACAAATTGGTCGGTGTTCAGATCGTTTTTTGCTTGTTAAAGATTTATATGTCAATAGAAAACAGTTTCCAGTTTCTCTGGCATATGCAGTGACTATTCATAAATCTCAAGGTTTAAGTGTTGATAGTGCTTTGGTGAACATTGGAAATACTATGTTTAAAGAGGGTATTGCATATATTGATTTGTCGCGAGTCAGAACATTATCTGGTTTGTTTTTGATTGATTTTGATGATACAAAGGTTACTGCAGATGCCAACTGTGTCAAAGATTATAATAGGTTAAGAAGAACATATGCTCCTAATTTAGGTGAATATCCTGTATTTGAAAAGCGTATGTTTGGTCGAAAAATAAGGTATGAGAATATCTGTACTGAAGGTGTAGAGAAGGCAAAAAAAAGATATTGTTGTAATTGCAAGCAAAATGAAAAATGACACTGTTGAAGATATTGTTGGTTATCAGTTTGAAAATAGTTCTGGTGTAAACTGCTATACTAATGTAGTGGTCGATATTGTTTTTTTTATTGAAGGTTTGCAACACCAAATTATGGAGAATCGGGAAAAAAGATTTTGTTCCTTATTGCATTCTGTTCATGAAAAATTGAGAACAGGTAAAAGAAAAAACACAAAGTGTTTCTGATGTTCATAATCTTTTGGATGTATGTTCTGGTTCTACACAATTTACACAAAGTATCCAACAAGATGCTCAGGAATTTTTAATGTATATGCTTACTATTTTGGAAAATGAAGGTGTAGACATAGAGAGTATATTTGGCCTTTGTTATAAATAGGATCATTATTGTGAGAATTGTATGTATACATGTAGCACTAATGTAGACACTGAAAGATTTTTATATTTGACATTACCGGACTGTAAATTAGTGTCTTTCAATAAATTAGTTAAATCTGCAAATCAAAACATGGAGTGTAGCCAATGCAATTCAGAAATGCTATCAACATTATTTTTTTTACAAAGATATGGACAATATATCATTTTAATGATGCAATGTTGTACAGCTGACGGAAGAAAATTGGACACTTTAATAAAACATTTTGTAGCTACACAACTATCAATATCAGGAAGGACTTTTGTAGCACTAGCAATTATTTTCCATGATGGTCCTTCAACAACATCTGGACATTGCACTGCCTATTTAAAATGTGAGAAAGGCTGGAGCCTTTGTAATGATGCTGAGTTGGTTTTCAAACAATGTTTGCCTTCTGAATTACCAAATTCCTACCTAATATTTTTGAAGCCAAAGTTTTAGGAAGATAATTCAGCTTCTGAGGAATTTAATATTATGATTAATAGGATTACCATTGGCCAATTTACATAAAAGTGACTGCAAAAATACAATTTGGTCTCAAGGAAAGGTATTTCTTTGAATTATGGACTTTTTGTTGCACATTGTCTCGGTGTATAATTTTAACTGACATCATTTATAGTGTTTATAAATTGTCATATAATAATAATAATAATATTTTATTTTAAGTACAAATATGTTATTTTTATGAATATCTTAGATAATCTTTTGTCCTAATATGTATATTAAAGACACTTACATATAATTTTGAAAACATATTTTTTTTGCAGGAGTTGCACACCCAGCGTGCCCCAGCACGTTTATGACGTCACGCGGGACCCGCCACCGTGCAAGCATCTCATACGGTAATGCGCATGTGTCGCACATCACGTAATATTAAATGTATATGATGTAACTGAAAAACACGCAGCCTTCGCACACCGTACGCAGATCCTTCACGACTTTTCTAAAATGGCGTCTAGAATCCACGCACCCACCGTGATGTGTACGCTTTGAGTGCGTGACTCCAAACAAAAAATGGGAACTTTTTTTCTTTAAAGAAAATAATATGAATATTAAAATAAAAAATGAAAACAAAAAAATGTATCAATTTATTTGCAGTTTTCAGAAAAATAAAGTTATTTAATTAATAAAATATTTATAAATAAACAGCTAAAAAACTGTAGAAAATCAGTACAAAAAATAGGTATAACTACTATCACACTTAAAAATTAGCATTTAAAAAACCTTTGAAATTCACTGAAAAAACCATAGGTTTCAGAGACGTTATAGTTAGAAATTAGCATTTAAAAAACCTTGCAAATTCTTTGAAAAAACCATAGGTTTCACACATGTTATAGTTAGCTGGACATTTCACTCATACAAAACCATTGAAATTCCCCTGTTATAGTTAGTTCAGCTAACTATAACTCGCGTGCCCGCAATGCACTGCTGATGACGTCACATATTACATCACTCATGACATGGTCAGTGACATCACTCATGACATCACTGATGACATCTCAAATGACATCACTGATGACCTGCTAGTCAATGTATGTTGTTATAGGAAAGTTAGATATGTTAGATATGTTGTTTGGGATGGGGACTTTAATGCTCGCCTCTGTATACTCCCACCAAAAAAGGTATTGAGGATATCTGGTGTAAGGGCCAGCCCCACTTCTCATATAATTCATATGTCGGTGCATTGAACACTCTATTCACTAGATTTAATTTTAATGTTGCCTCTGATTTTTCTTCTAATCAAAAAAGTCAAATACCAATATTTAGTGGGAGAGAAACCACTGGAATAATTGACCATATCTTGGTGATGGTCAATATAACTGCCTTCACACATGGTTACAAAGTTATTCATAATTGTCTGAGTGACCATAACCCAGTCATGCTGAAATTAAACATAGATATTTCTCCTGCCAAACCTCATGATTATGCTAGCAATATTGAGGCCGCAAGAAGTAAGGAGACTAGAATTTAATGGTCTGGGGTCGATCCTGTACTGTTTGACACTGTTTGGTCTCCTCTAATTTTGACACACTAGTTTGTCTAGAGGAACAAATAAGTATCTGTGAGATCTGTGAGATCAAAACGTTTTTTGAAACACTCTATGCTTCAACAAGAGAGGAACTCTCAAAATATAATATTTTTCAAATAAGTGCCAATTCAAGGTTGGTTTAACCAAGCATGATTGGAGGCTCATACAAAACATAAAAGATGCTCTAAACTCAACTTTAAGGGATAGATAATTGATCTCATCCTGTAGAAAATGGTAAAAACAGATCCTGTTTGAAAGAAAGAAAAATATTATGGAAGGAGCTTGGAGAATTTGATTAGAGCAAGCCACACAAATAAATAACAGTATTTTAGATTGGAGAACTGTTAACACACCATACTTTAGAGAAATGTCAGCACCTTCTATTGATGCAGTGGTACTAAATGCTGATCGGGTAAATCATTTGAACAAAATGTTTAATCCGGAACCTAATTCTCCTGAAATAGTTTTTCAAGATACAACTAGGAATACATTTGTAGGCATATCTTGGTCACCCTTAATGAAGTATGATCTATTTGAAAAATAGTTGCCTTGGAGAGGTCACAGGCCTGGATGAGATCTCTTCCAACAGATATAAGGAAAACATTGATTTATGGGCACCTATACAAACTAATGTATTAGGGAAGGTCAGAAAGGGGAATTTTCCATCAACATGTTCGGATTCAATAATAGTACTCATTTTCAGGGCAATAGGTTGGACCCTCGGTGCAATAGACCTATTTCTCTTCTGGACTCTTCTGTAAAGTTACATGGGAGAGTCCTACTAGAAGAGTTGGAATTGTGGGCCGAGGAAAATGTTATTCTGTCTGACCTACAAGTTCGAAATTAGGAATGGTTTAGGCACTGTCGAACAGAGCTTGAACTTGGAATTATTTCTTAAACTAGGACTAATAAATGTTTCTTCTAGTTGGGATTTGGGCCTTAGCAGGGAATTTGATTGTGTCAACCATGTAAAATTACGGCACATCTTGAGATCTTTACGGGCCAATGAACGGATAATAAATCTCTTAAGCCCATTGTACCAAAATTCTACTGTTAAGGTCTGCTATGGCTCATATGGGGAGTGTACCAATCCTTTTAGGATCAAAAGGGGAGCCAGGCAAGGATGTGTCCTGCCCCTTTTTATTCACCTTATATATCAATGGTCTGAAATAGGCCCTAGTGTTAAAAGGTTTCTGCCAAGGATAGGCACTCGCCCAATCCCTGCCCTAGTATATGCTGAGGACATCTTTATTATGCAAGAACAGCTAACAGACTACAAAAGCTTTTAGACTCCTTTACGTATTGTATGTAAGAATTAAATCTGAGAGTGAATCTACAGAAATTCTTTATTATGTTTTGAGGCAAATGGGTGCACAAAACACGTTGTTTTGTAATATTTTAGAATCTATGCATAGTAATTTTATGTAATTTGGTTTTATACATTTTATCCCACTCCCTTTTATGGTTTATAAACAAACCGAGTAAAGATGAGATTAAATTGAATTGATTCACAAAACCCAAAACAAGTAGCAACTTTAATTCCAGAATATCATAACTTTCATTAATTCAAGCCTGGTCTATATCACAGAGATGCCCAACTCAAAACTAATGAATTACAAAGGCGCATCTAAACAATACTAAATGGCAACAGAGACTGACTAAAAACTTTTTAGAATGGCACACTATAGCAATGTCACCAGGAACTGCAGCTTCTGACCAATAGGAAATGCAGATATCATAGAAATCAAAGCAGGTGTTTGTTAAGCGCGACTACTCACCCGTAAGGGTCTCAAGGCGCTGGGGGTGTGGGGGGTTCGTAGGTTCCAGTCCATCAAGAAGGGGGTCTGTCGAAGAGCCAGGTTTGGAGGTTTCTTGTGAAGATGGGGAGCAATTTTATCTGTCTGAGGTGGAGCGGAAGGTTGTTCCAGGTACTGGCTGCTTGGAAGGAGAAGGAGGAGCCTCCCGATCTGGTCTTTCTGGTGTGCGGGACCACAACATAGGAGAGCTGGGCTGATCATAAGGTCCTTTGGGGTGCGTGGAATTGGAGTCGGCTGTTCAGGTATGCTGGTCCGTTGTCGTGGAGGGCCTTGTGAGCGTGGGTTAGCATCTTGCAGGCGACTCTAGCTTCGATGGGGAGCCAGTGGAGTGTGCGCAGGTGCTGGGAGATGTGGCAGTGGCTTGGCAGGTTGAGGACCAGTCTTGCTGCGGTGTTTTGGATGTTCTGTAGCTTGCGGGTGAGGTTTTTGTTTATTCGGGCATAGAGTACGTTGCCGTAGTCGAACCTGCTGGTGACCAGGGCGTGAGTGACGGTCTTTCTGTACTCAAGGGGGATCCATTTGAAGCTCTTACGTAGGAGGCGTAGGGTGCGGAAGCGGGAGGACGAGACGGAGTTGATCTGCCGGTCCATTTTGAGCTCTGAGTCCAGAATGATTCCCAGGTTGCGTGGGGGAGGGCGGACGGGGGCCACCAGGTATCGTTCCAGGCATATGGGTTTGGGCCCATGATGAGTACCAGCGTTTTGTTTGTTTTTAGTTGTATGCAGCTGTTTTTCATCCATTTGGCGACGGCTTCCATGCCTTCTCGAAAGTTGTGTCTGGCGGTGTTGGGTTCGTTGGATAGGGAGAGGATGAGTTGGGTGTCGTCTGCGTATGACACAATGTTGAGTCTGTAGGTTCTGACGATGGGGGCAAGCAGAGCCATGTAGATGTTGGTGAGCGTAGGGCTGAAGGAGGACCCCTGGGGGACTCAGCAGGTGGTAAGGGTATGGTTTGAGAGGAAAAGGGGGAGTCTGACCCGCTGCGTTCTGCCGCAGAGGAAGGAGCGGATACAGTCGAGGGCCTTGTCTTGGATCCCTGCGTCGTGGAGTCTGCGTATTAGAGTGCGGTGAGAGACTGTGTTGAAGGCCGTTGAGTGGTAGACGTGGATGAGGGCTGCTGTTTCTCCTTTGTCCAGTAAAGTACGGATGTCATCTGTTGTGGCAAGGAGGGCCATTTCCGTACTGTCTTTTTTTCTGAAGCCGGATTGGGAGGAGTCGAGGATGTTGTGCTCTTCGATGAATTTGGTGAGTTGGCTGTTGATGGCTTTGTCGATGACTTTTGCTGGGAACGGAGCAGGGAGATGGGTCTGTAGTTTTTGAGGTCGGTGGGGTCCACCAAGGGTTTCTTAGAAGAGATGTAAATACGATGACAATGTGAAAATTTAACTTAAGGGTTAATGCTGAAAGGTTGGGTCACTCATTGTATGCTCTGTGTACCTTACACCAATCCAAGGGAGGTTTGCCAAAATGTCAGATTTAGTCATCTTTGTCAGCTGCTTTCTATCATTACATTACTGCCAAGGCATCATCACTTGCCCACTACCATGACATTACTGCAATGTGCTTGCTGACGTTCCTGGGCGTTAACCAATTCCATGCAACCTGTGGAAAATCACCAAGCATTTTGCTGAATAGCCAGGCTTTATATCTG
Source organism: Lissotriton helveticus (assembly GCF_964261635.1). Classification (NCBI taxonomy): domain Eukaryota; kingdom Metazoa; phylum Chordata; class Amphibia; order Caudata; family Salamandridae; genus Lissotriton; species Lissotriton helveticus. The sequence goes on along the minus strand of NC_136059.1, from coordinate 2,060,812,278 downwards.
TTTTCAGTGGCCCATTGCATCAACAATCATGAGCAGCAGTAGTCATTAGACATAGTCAGCGTACGTCAGTAGATCATTTTCCACATGTAATTGATGTACTGGACTGCACATACGGTATATTAATAACAGTGTTTGCTAACCAGGGGCAATCAAAAGCGTTTGCCTATGCCATTGGAAGAGCAAACTTAATTATAATGTGTCTTAATGCACCTATACATAGTAAATTCATGTGTGTTTCATAAGCTCAACAATAACAAGAATGCGACCAGCCTGCTGCACAGGACTGGGTACTTTAAACCAGTGATCCGTGTGACTGCATGGAATAGTAACTGAGAAAAACAATACCATGTGGGGCTTATTTACAAGCTGCTTGCACCACTGGTGGTGCAACCTGCTGCCCCATATTTAGAAGGACTTGTAAAACCACCCTGTTTGGCTTTTTGTGTCCTTGTAAATCTGGCTCCTTAACATGCAACACTATGCGTGAAAGGGGCATGCCATGGTGTTATAATAATAAATGAGCGCCTGGTTACACTAGCTAGTGTGTCCCCACGCTTCAGCATACTTGGCCCCCTCTGTAACAGTAAACCTCAGCATGAAGGTGAGTCTACATCTTGAAAAGCCATGTTTTTAATTTTTTCCGGAAAGAGTTTTCTGATGGATCCATCCAGGGAGCATGGGGGAGGGTGTTCCAGTGCTTAGCAGCTATGTAGCAAAATGATTTACTACCCATTCTTACTCTTTTGATTACTGGGATTTTTACCTGCCCCGTCCCCAGGAACCATAGGACCCTAGTAGGAGTGAAAGGTGACATTAGATTATGTAAATAACTAGGGGGCATATTAGCAAGAACCTCGTTAAAATTATCGCAGTTTTAGCAGCAGGAAACTGCAGCTAAAACGGCGATAATGGGCTTGCTAATATGCGTTATAGAATTTCAATAGAAGCCCAGGTTAGATGTCCTGAGCATCTAACCTGGGCTTCTATTGGAATTCATTAATGCATATTAGCAAGCCCATTATCGCCGTTTTAGCAGCAGTTTCCTGCCGCTAAAACTGTGATAATTTTAACGAGCTTCTTGCTAATATGCCCCCCAGCCCTTTTCCCTGCAGGATGCGATGACTGACAAACAGGGCCTTAAAGAGGATTCTATCCATCACCGGGAGCCAGTGCAGGGCAGTCAGGGCATTCTTGGAGGAGGCTCTCCTGGGGAGTATCAGAACAAGGCGAGCCACCGCATTCTGAATGCATTGTAATCTCTGAACACTCTTACCACTGGCTCATAGGTATAGAGCGTTCTCATAGTCCAGGCGGGAAGTCACCAATGCATGGACTAGAGTTTTCCTGGCAGCTACAGGGAGCACATCTAGGACTTTCGGAAGGCCTTTCATATAGCCATGTCTGAACTGGGGTGGCAGAGTGGGCTAAAGAACGGTGATGGATTAAACCCAGATCTTTTGACTGGGTGTGAGTGTTTGATTGATTCAGATGCTCCGTCCATCACCACCCCCTTTTGTACCGCTTTTGGCCGCCATAAGTGTGGCAGGGTATGCTCAGACATGAGTCCCTTGCTCACTTTGCCACTGGATTCAAGCAAGCCGGGCTGAAGACGGCTGGAATGCCAGAAACCGGTCCTCGGAAGCCTGTTTCCGGTCCAGGGAAGACATGGCTTGGCAGTTCGGGCTGGACTGTTCCCATGAGGCACAGGGTCAGACTGATTTGCATATAGCCATGTCTGAACTGGGGTGGCAGAGTGGGCTAAAGAACGGTGATGGATTAAACCCAGATCTTTTGACTGGGTGTGAGCGTTTGATTGATTCAGATGCTCCGTCCATCACCACCCCCTTTTGTACCGCTTTTGGCCGCCATAAGTGTGGCATGGTATGCTCAGACATGAGTCCCTTGCTCACTTTGCCACTGGATACAAGCAAGCCGGGCTGAAGACGACTGAAATGCCAGAAACCGGTCCCCGGAAGCTTGTTTCCGGTCCAGGGAAGACATGGCTTGGCAGTTCGGGCTGGACTGTTCCCATGAGGCACAGGATCAGACTGATTTGCATATAGCCATGTCTGAACTGGGGTGGCAGAGTGGGCTAAAGAACGGTGATGGATTACACCCAGATCTTTTGACTGGGTGTGAGTGTTTGATTGATTCAGATGCTCCGTCCATCACCACCCCCTTTTGTACCGCTTTTGGCCGCCATAAGTGTGGCAGGGTATGCTCAGACGTGAGTCCCTTGCTCACTTTGCCACTGGATTCAAGCAAGCCGGGCTGAAGACGGCTGGAATGCCAGAAACCGGTCCTCGGAAGCTTGTTTCCGGTCCAGGGAAGACATGGCTTGGCAGTTCGGGCTGGACTGTTCCCATGAGGCACAGGGTCAGACTGATTTGCATATAGCCATGTCTGAACTGGGGTGGCAGAGTGGGCTAAAGAACGGTGATGGATTAAACCCAGATCTTTTGACTGGGTGTGAGTGTTTGATTGATTCAGATGCTCCGTCCATCACCACCCCCTTTTGTACCGCTTTCATTATTCCAAAGCACTTTTCGGCCACCGTCCTAGTATGGTGACCAAAGAGAGTTTGAAATCCAGCCACATCTCCAAGTTCTTGTCCTGGTTACTGGGGGTGGGAGTGGGAGTGGGAGTGGAGCCCAGAGTCTGCAGCCTCCACCTCGATGACCATATTGAAGGAGCCTTCCCCACAATCAGGACTTTCGTCTTGCTGCCATTCAACTTTAAACAGTTATTTGACATCCAGACTGCCAGCTCCTGTCGTCAGGAGGAGAAGTTAGTGGCTGCCTCTGTGTGGGATTCAGAAAGAGACACTACTAGTTGTGTGTCATGAGCATATGACACAACGCTAATGCCGTATTTCATAATAATGTCTGCCAAAGGGGCCATATAAAATTAAAAAGTGTAGGGCTGAGTATGAAGCCCTGGGGAACCCCTTGAGACAGCCTGATGCTCTTGGAGTAATATGGTCGTTGGGACACTTGAAAGCTTCTGTCCTGTAGAAAAGATTTTAGCCACATCAAGGCCAGATTATCCAGCCCTCATTCCTTGAGGCGCTGTAGGAGTATTGGATGGGCGATGGCGTCAAATGCAGCACTGAGGTCCAAGAGGACCAATGCCACCATCTGCCCCTAATCTATGCGCCTGCGTATGGTTTCTGCAGACAGAAGCAGTGCTGATTCTGTAGAGTGCATGGCCAGGAGCTGTGGTTCTGGCCAGTGATGAAAGATCCTTACAAATCACAAAAACTGTATCCTCATGTTATAATACGCAGCCCGAGTTTTCCTTATGAGCGAGTGGTAGTATTTGAGGCCAGTTTTATATTTGGCCCTCCTATGCTCTGAGAAGACTCTTCTCCAACTACTTTCCAAACGCTTACATGAAGACTTAACCACCCTAGGTTCTTCGTTGAACCAAGGGGCAGATTTTGACTGTCTCCTCGGTTCACTCAAGGCCCATGGGGCAGCTCTATCTAGCGCCTCAGTTATCCTTTTGTCTAGCGCGTTACAGGCGGATTCTGCATCACTTCCATCCGGACAGCCCTGCTGGAGGGCATGATTGAAGTTGGCTGCTGAGAATCCAGCCCATTTCCTCTGCAGTCTCCCTGCCCTTTCCTTTTTCAGGAGTGTAGCGTTAGGTATCCTGGTGCTAAAAAGGATCATATTTTGGTCTGTCCATGGGACTGTGTAAGGATTTTCCCCCCAGTTGGCAAAAATGTTTCTAATAAGTGGCCATGTTGATGGGTCAGGAGGGAGGATTGCAGAACCAGTTGTAGCGCGGCCAACTCCTGACAGAGCTCTTGCGCTGTGGTATTATCCACAGCGTCAAAGTGTATATTCATGTCTCCTAACACCAGTACTTTGGAATACCGCATTGCTGGTTGTATTACCTGTTCTTTGAGGCTAGTTGCAAACTGTGCAATAGGGCCTGGTGGTCTGTAGATTAGGAAACCATTCATGAGATAATTAGTATCCACCAGGATTGTAAAGAAGCCTGCCTCACTGGCTCCAATTGTCATGAGCATAGTACCGATAGCTTATGAATAATAGCTATCCCTCCCCACCTGTTCACTTGACGATCAAGTCTAGCGATCCCATAATTCAAAGGGAGAGCCTCAAGGATTTCTGGTGCAGAATCTTCATTCAACCAAGTTTCCATCAGAATCATAATATCTGGTTAATTATCAACCAGATAATCGTGAAGCTCATATTTGTGCTTATTGAGGGATCTGCAATTGATCAGTATCATTTTAAAATCCTTCTCCTCTTTGTCCTTGTTCGTTTATCTCAGATTGCCCGCCATCGTATAGAGACAGTGGCTACATTTATGTGTACTGAAACCCATTTCTATACTATTTTTACATACATCTGGTATGGGGGGACACAACGTGTATAATTGCTCTGCGGTATATGTATGAGAGGATAAAAAACGGGCAGGGGTTCTGGCTCCAGGCCCCGGCAAGCCGCGGACGGACACAGAGGGGATTGCCTTTGGTACAGGCATATGTTTTAAATAGTATCCTCCCTCCACCACACTAGACTGCTGACAGTCTAGCCTGTGATATCGGAAGTACCTCGCCTCCTTTCCCTGCCCTCCGTTCAATTAGCACAGAAACGCTGCGAAGGCCCGGGGCGGGAAAGCGACTCAAATCAGATGCTCAGTGTGTGATGAAGAACCCATGAGTCACCATATACTTAGGCACAGTAGTTTTCAGTAAGTTTAAAAAAAACAGTGCAGTTCCTATATATTCCTACACATAATCTGAGCGTTCAGATAACATGAACTGTGGGTTTGGTGGCAGACTGGTTCCAAGCACCCCCACCGAGAATGTTAACCTGTTTGCATTATCTAGCTCACACTGCCACTAGAATCTCCTCTTATCGGGGACAGAATAGTTTCTAGCAACCTTAGAAGATGAAAACCTTGATCCCTCAGAATTGTGGAAACAATGTACTACTCTTTGCTCAGTCACTAGTGCTCACTTATTCGGTCTCAGAGAGTTACACAGAAGAAAAAATCGGGGGGTTTAGAATAAAAATGTATTGCACAGTTGTTCTAGTGTAAAATAGATGTGCTGCAATGACCGTTAGACAGTAGCAGATATATTTGATCAGCAGTACAGTGAATATAAAAGGATAGTACAGTTCTACCATCTTGCAATGATTATGAATACATACATGAATATAAAATGCATGATAAAAGAAAGCGCATACTCCTACGATGCCTATCTAGATGTACCTAAGTGTACCTAGCATGTGAGTAGGTGTGAAGCCAAGAATCCCTCTAGGATTTAGTCTAACCCCATTACCTGAAGTGAGAGAGTGTAAGACCCCGTCCTGGTCTTGAGTTGGACATCCCGCAAGGGATGTGTTAGACCACTGTCAGCTGGAGTGTCTGCATGCAGGAGCCTCAGCGTCTCTGGTCAGTGTGTTGGCTGGAAGTCTCGGTTCCCTCTCTAGCTAACACTAGCAAGATGTGCTGTATTTATACAGAAAGTATCAAGGGTTCCTTTGTCCCTTGTTTCTTGTATTAGCCATTGTTGGATTTGAGGATGATGTATGGGGTGAATATTGTATGTAGATATTATGCAGGTGGTGTAGCCCCTGCCTGGTTTCCAAGAACACTTATAAATATTCATTCATACTGTGTGAGTCTATTGATGAAGTTATAGGATGGTATTGTTCAGGGAAAACCCTCCTTCTGCGCCCAGAACTAGAACAAGGTAAAGGTTCAATCCTAAAAGGCTTGTTACTGTGTAGTGTAGGGGAGGTAATGTAGGTGAAGGTGTATGATATCACCCGGGCCAATATTAGGGTATCTATTTGGAACATAACAATGGGTGTTGTTTGGGTGTTCCCACGCAACACTGATGGCTTCTGCCACATATCCAGATTCATGAGAAATCATAAACATAGAAATGCGTCAGAATGCTACACCTCCCCATGGGAGGAAGAATTTTATCTGATAAAAGTTCACTTTGTTTTGCGTTTGGTGGCCAAAAGAATCTCAAATGAAAAAAACATGTAGACTATTAATCTTGAGAATCAGATTTAGTATGGACTGCACCAACATGGAAATATGTGGAGTAACTCAGTGTCAAGAAAAATATGGTAGTCATTTTTACAAGAGGTGTGTTGGAAATGGCCCTTCTTACGGGATTTACAAACCCCTTGCACCGCCGGTGCATCATGTTGCGTGACGCACAGGTGGTGCAGCCTGCTGAGTGATATTTACAAGCACAGGTAAAGTCACCCTGCATGACTTAACCTGTGCTTGTATATATCGCCCCTGTTCATGAAACACTTTGCATGTTGGGGGTGTGACATGGGTGTTGCTGTGGGTGTTCCCATGCCACACCCATGTCCACTGATGCATTTCCAGATTTACGAGAAATCGTAAATCTGGAAATGCGTCAGAATGCTATGCAACCCTGGGGGTGGCTTTGCGAGGTGAATCGAGGAATTTTTTTTTATTTCTCCTCGTTTTTTTCCTCTTTCAATGCTTGCAGCATACATTGGAAGAGGAAATCACCTCAATTGATTGTTTTTGTGGAGGAAGGTGCCCCTTCCTGCACAAAAAAATCTCCCCACGACGCAGGCATCCTTCCATCCTAGTGCAAGGGTGCCTGCGCGGGCGCGTGGCAGACGTTTGTGTGCCAGCGCAGGGGGAAGCACAGAGATGCGACATATTGTAAATATGTCACATCCTTGTGCTTGGAAACTAACGCAGTGAGGTGCAGCAAAATGACTTGCTGCACCATGCTGCATTAGGTTCTTGTAGATTTGCCCCTTAGCTTTTATTTCCTCCTGGTTTTTGCTGATATTCTTTTTGTGGCCTTAGGACCCTGGGCACTTTCCCATTGCAATGCAGTGTTGTGGGTGCGCAGTTATGCTTATGCTCATTTATTTAATTAGCCAACCCTGAGTTGTCCCTCCACTACCAGTAGAGCACCCCTAGGGTATGCCCCGAGGGGTGTAGCAAGTGGTAGGAAAAAGGCAGGACAGGAACATGTGGGTGTTCCATGCCCAGGTAGTGAAGAAACCTACCTAGGAGGTCGGCTCTTCCCATGGGACTACACCGGGGTTTTGCTGATTCTCTTCTAGTGGCCTTAGGACTCCGGGCACTTTCGAACTGTAAATGCAGTGTGAAAGTGCTGATTCCTTCCTACACATGTTAGAAATATGTGCTTACCTGATGCTCAGGTTGGCCTTTCTAAACCTCTGTCCACTCTTGAGCGGCTCTTTAACAACCACAAGAGCAACCCTGCGTAAGTCTTGAGGGGTAAAGCAAGTAGTAGGCAAATGGCAGGGCAGGGACACATTTGTGTTCCCTGCCCAAGTAGTGAAGAATGCCCATGTGTGTTTTCACTGCTTATGAGATTTGCTCTTCCAAATAGGTTAACATAGGAAAATGGATAAAATTACTTCAAGCTGCCATAGTGGCTTGTAGCGGAGCAGCAGTATAATGTTTCCACCCATTAGATTCACAGTGACAAACCCTCTCCTGTGGCAAATGTGCATTTGTCATTAATAGCTTAGAAATGTCATTTTTAGAAAGTGGTTATTTCTCTGTTCAAAAACCCTTTCTGTGCCTTTTAGTTTGACTCCAGTCCACACTGGAGGCTAGGGGAGCACAACTGTGCATTGCCTAGCGACAGATATAAACATTGGGCATGCAACTGGAATGACAGACCTCAGCCATTTGAGGGCCTTGCTGGATAGATTGGAGGGAGAGGTTTTTGACACTTGGCCTATGGGTGCCAGATCATGGCCCCACTAAAGCTTAAGATCTGCATTCCAAGGTCTCATGGCAGACAGGACTGAAATTTAGGGGAGACATCTGTGGTTCATAGGCGAACCCTCTGAACCACCACCTACTTCGAAGGTACAATACAGTATAACTACTGGTGCCATACTTCAGTTAGGCAGGGATACACTTGTGGGCACATGGGACTGGACATCCTTTAACTGCATGGCGTACACTCTGAGAGGAATCTGTTGCACACAAGGAGAATTACTGCCATTGGAAGGGAACGGGCAACCTTCCTGAATATGGGCTAGCCTGGGCTAACTACATTCTGCTGTGTGCCACCCTTGTTGGCTTGCCCTCTGTTCTCTTGTGAGGTCTCAGGGACTTCAAAGACCTCCTGCAAGGCACCCACACCATCTATGTGTGACACCAGGAGAGTGGTGCCCTCTTAGGTACCCACATAATTTTCCGGATCCCAACTGATAGCACAGCGTGAGCATGGAACTTAGTATTGCGCCTGAAGACCAGATTGCCTTGTGCAGAGCCCAAGAAGTATTGCCCGCATCTAAGGAGTATGGCCCGTGCATCATTGGGGCCTCAACACGCATAAGCGTCTTCTTGGTGGTGAGTGGATTCATCAGTTGTGGGATCCAGTGCCGGATCTCTCTCATACGACATGTTGACGGCAAGCTCATTGTGTGCAGTGTCCGATTCACAGTTTGCAACCCTAGGAAGGAGGGCGTTCCCATAGTGGTGCCTCATTCTACCTCGCACTGCACTGCTAAACATGCACTTGTGTGTGTGACTGATGCAACCTGTATAAATTCACATCAGGTGTTGTGCCTCATTTCCAGGGAGGTACGAAATTTTCAACTATTTCTTGTGTGTGACCGGTAGTTTCTGTGGCAACCCACATCAACGCGCAGCAGAATTGGTGCCTCATTTCCAGGGAAGTACAGAATTTACAACTCTTCGTTGTGTATGACCGGAACGGTCTAGTGCGACTCGGATCAATGCGCACCAGGCATTGTGTTTGCAATTCTTTATTGTGTGTGACTGGAACTGTCTAGTGCTACTCCTGTCAACGTGCATCAGACTTTGTGCCTCATTTCCAGAGAGGTGCAGAGGAGCGAATTCCAGTTCCAATGTGCCCGGATTGCGTGAGTGATACTTTGATCGGTGTGTGTCTGACAGGGTGCCTCCTTCTTCCGAGAGGCTCCCCTTCTTCACCCCCACATTCATTGATTGTCCTTTTTGTGCCCTAAGTGTGGAGGATCAACTGATCACCCTTCACCTGGCCAGATGATTTTGTGTTGCAAGGTAATATTGCCCAGATCTGGTCTGGGAGGTGAGTTTATTTGACTGGGCTGAGGAATGCTTCCAAGAGCTATTGGAAGTGGGACAATAATGGAACCCTTTGATTGCACAACTAAGGCTCTCAGCCTGTTTCTGCTGTGCCTACAGTGGGTAAACTTACTGAGTGGTGGCCAACCCCCATTTGCCAACTGCCACCTAATTAGCACTGCTACCTACACCCAACTTCTTCCCTGGGACCCTGACTAAGTGTGACTCCGGCCGCAATTGGCGTAGTATCAGGGGGAGAGTTTTGTATCTCCAACCTGTGGGTGTAGGGTAGTTGGGGTTATCTGTAAGGTGGAGGAGGGCTTGGGCCATGGGTCCACATTTTTAATATTAACTTACCTGCCTGATATCAGTTGCACCACATTGAGATGCTGTGTGCATGTGTGTGCGAGTGCGCTCCATACAGACCTAACTCATATCCGATGCACTGCGTAGTTGTGCTGAGTGAGCGTGTTAGGTTGACCGCATGAGGACCACCTGTTACTAATTACACTGCACTGCAGTGTTGCTTTACACATTGATTCCTTGCCAAAAGAATCCTACATTTAACATTGAAATTTACCCATGCAGCTTTGGCCCACAGTGCTGTTTAAAAGTTTTATAAATATCTGTGTATACACATTTCTGATATCCATTTGACCTTGGGTGCACCCTATAATTGTGTGGTATTGAATTGTAATAATTGCCAGAGTGGGCCTGGTTCTGAAAATGTTTCGCACCACACAAGGTAATTGGGGGGTAAAGTGGGATCTTTCCCAAGTGTGCATACTACTGATGTCATTTCAACTTCGCTTGGCCTCGTACTGCTAGTAATATTTCCAAATGTGATTCATGCCCAGAAATACATGTTTAATTAATGTGTGTTTTGACCACAAACTTTATTTACATACACCACGTGTGAAGTCTCGTTTGTGATGCTCAGTGTATTTATTATGTGAGATTGCTGTAACCAATGCTTTACACATTCCCTCCGTGATAAGCCTAACTGATCAGTGCCAAGCTACCCAAGGGTGAGCACAGGTCATACAGTTAGTGTTAGCACCTACCCTTGACGGGAGTGGTATGTTCTGCCTGGCTAGAGGACCACCTCAGCCAATCAGAAAGTACCAGTTCCAACAAGGTGTTAAATCTGGCTATCAGTATGACCTCACATTTGATTGACAGAACATTGAGAGGCAAAACTACTCCTGGTGCCACATCAGCATCTGGAAAACTTGAAGGAGCATAAGTCACACTTAAAAGCAAAATCACAATTGGCTGCAAAAATCATTTTAGGTTCAAAATCACATTGGTGCAATGCAATCAGAATTGTGGTATCACATTTAGTAGCAAAATCATATTTAGATGCAAACTTACACTTGGTGCAACACATTCGGGACTGTGTAAACACTTGTAGGTGCACAAACTACATTTATATTCAGAATAACCTTTAGGTCCAAAATCACATTTGATGTAAAATCACATCTGCTGCATCATCAGAGGGAGTTTGTAAACATTTTTAGGTGCAAAAACATTTAGGCGCATAAACACAGACATTGGCTGTGGCAATGGCTAAAAATGGAGTCCTGGAAGACAGATCTTGATGCAATAATATCGCATAGCTGTGGTGACCAAATCCACAAATATTGGGAGAGCACAAACCTTTGGTGAAGCCCTGTTGATGGATTTCTTTTGGAGAGCTTGTTTCTCAGAGGTTTTTTTAGTTCAGAAAGTGCACAGATACCTGGGGCTGCGCTCACCTCCCAGCGCCCCACCGTGCCCGCTAATAGCTCGCCTGCTGAATATGTGAACCATGAGACGGCATTGCACCTGACCAGAGATTGAGGGCCTGTCCAACATCAGAGATCTACACTCTCCATTTGTGGTACAGGACTGCCACAAGATGTTACGGATGTCAAGAAACTGCTCTATAAAAAAGGTATTTCCTATGTTATTTTAAAGCCTGCACGTCTGAAAATTGACATTGACAGGATATCCTCAGTTATCATCTATCCTGCAATAGCTTTCTACTTCTGTAAAAAACACTTTGTTGAAAACATCCCCACCCAAGTCAGGTGCATCATCCCTAAAAGACAGTGCGGAGTGAGAAGCTGCCACACAAGCGTAGATGTGGTGTTGACGGTCTGCAGGTTCCTGTTGGGGACTCCCATCTGCAATTACCACTGCTGCCTCTGCCTGACCTCCTCCTCTATTACATGGACTTAATCCATTGACCCCCGCCATTACACATATGTACATTGCCATTGCTGTCTAAAGGGCATATTTACAAGCCCCTATTGCCACCACAACTTCACTTTCAGTGACATTGTGATGGTGAGAGGAGCTTCGCCTTATATACAAAGCAGCGTTAAGCCACTTAACGCTGCCTTGTAAATAAGGCCCCTTTTCACGCTACACTTATCGTGAAAGAGGCGCACAATAGGTGTTGATTCTGACGCCGCCCACTTATCACAACAGCAGCGTAAATAGGAGTCAGCTCCAAAATTAAGACCAGGGAGAACCTAGTCTTGAACAGGTGAAATGCTTTATTTCTCCTCGTTTTTGCTATTTCCATGTGTGCTGCCCGGGTGGCACACATAGAAACAGCAAAACGCCAATGATTGTTTATGTCCAGGAAGGTACACCTTCCTGCACATAACCAATCATTTAAAAAAATGCAGTTTTGCAACATCTATGTGTGCTGCATTAAGCAGGTCTAGTTAACATCCCAACCTTTCACCTATATTTGTCCCTACATTGCATACATAACGGGCTGCTAGGACTGACCCTTTACCTAGTTACAGTACTCCTTACAGAACATGGGGTTTTCCCTGAACAATAGCCTCATACATTATGCATGAGGATCCTTCGGTTCTTGGAAACTCAGCAGGACTACCATCTCCTTCATAATAACTATGTACAAGGTTCATTCCCGACGTCATCCCAAGCCCGACAGCGGCACAGCAAGGTAGAACCCCTGGGGATACCTTGGGGTATATAAACATCACATCTTGTTGAGATAGTTAGAGGAGATCACGACTTCCATGCCAACACACTGATGCGAGACGCTAAGATTCCTGCATGGAGACACTCCAGCTCGCACCGATCTGAACATCCCTTGCAGGGTGCCCAACTCGAGGCCAAGACAAGGTCCCACAGTCTCTCACTTCAGGTAATGGAGTTGACTTTATCCTAGAGCACGGGTACTCATAGTACGGCTCGCGGGCCGCCAGCGGCCAGACAAGCGTTCCTTGGCGGCCCGCGGACCTTGCAGACATTGTACCCATGTTTTTTTAAAATACATTTAGAGTGTCAGCAAACACCGCCGCAGCAGCGCGGACTCCGAGACACTCTGCTCTGTGGGGGCCGAGCGATTCAAAACAAAGCCTCATTAACAAGTAAATGGTTTTTAAAAGACCTGTGAAGTACTCTGGTGTGGCTGTGTGTTTGCCCGGAAAGCTGGGGTGAGGTGACAGAGGGTGACAGACAGAGGAAGACAGAGGGAGGGAGACAGAGGGAGGCATAGGGAGGGAGACAGAGAGAGAGGGAGAGACAGAGGGAGGCATACATGAGGGAGGTAGGCAGAGAGAGGGAGACAGATGGAGGGAGACAGACTGAGGGAGTCAGACATAGACAGACAGAGGGACGGAGACAGAGGGAGAGAGAGGAAGGGAGACAGAAAGAGGGAGACAGAGAGAGAGAGGGGGAGACAAACAGAGTGAGTGAGATAGAGGGACAGAGAGAGAGAGAGAGAGAGAGAGAGAGAGGGAGAGAGATATAGAGAGAGGGAGGGAGTGACAGAGGGAGGGAGGTAGGGAGGGAGACAGAGAGTAAGAGAGAGGAAGACAGAGACAGACAGAGATAGAGATAGAGACAGATAGAGGCAGAGACAGGGTCAGACAGAGGCAGAGATAGACAGACACGGAGAGGGAGACAGAGGGAGGGAGACAGAGACAGACAGAGACAGGGACAGACAGACAGAGGCAGAGATAGAGACAGGGACAGACAGATAGAGGCAGAGACTGAGACAGGCAGAGACGGAGAGGTAGAGAGACAGAGAGGGAGACAGAGGGAGACAGAGGGAGAGAGACAGAGGCAGAGAGAGAGAGAGGGAGGGAGACAGAGCAAGGGAGGGAGAGGGAGGGAGACAGAGAGAGGGAGACAGAGAGAGAGACAGAGGGAGGGAGAGGGAGGGAGGGAGGGAGACAGAGGGAGGCAGAGGGAGGGAGAGGGGGACAGACAGAGGAAGACAGACAGAGAGAGGGAGACAGACTGAGGGAAGGAGACAGACAGAGGGAGGGAGACAGAGGGAGGGAGACAAAGGGAGACAGAGAGAGAGGGAGACAGAGCGAGAGGGAGACAGAGAGAGAGAGGGATACAGAGGGAGGGAGACAGAGGGAGGGAAACAGAGGGACGGAGACAGAGGGAGGGAGACAGAGGGAGACAGACAGAGGGAGGAAGACAGACAGAGGGAGACAGACAGAGGGAGGAGGGCGACAGAGGAAGGAGACAGTCGGAGACAGACAGAGGGAGACAGAGGCAGACAGGGAGAGAGGGAGACAGAGAGAGAGGGAGACATCAAGAGAGAGGGAGACAGAGGGAGGGAGACAGAGGAAGGGAGAGGGAGGGAAACAGAGGGACGGAGACAGAGGGAGGGAGACAGAGGGAGGCAAACAGAGGGAGGGAGGTAGAGGGAGACAGACAGAGAGAGGAGGAAGACAGAGGGAGGGAGACAGGGGAGGAAGACAGAGGGAGGGAGACAGACAGAGGGAGACAGACAGAGGGGGACAGACAGGGAGACAACTGAGGGAGACAGACAGAAAGAGAGAGACAGAGGGAGGAGGGAGACAGTCGGAGACAGACAGAGGGAGACAGAGGGAGGGAGACAGAGGGAGAGAGGGGGATGGAGACAGTAGGAGAGAGAGGGAGGGAGACAGAGGGAGAGAGAGGGAGGGAGACAGACAGAGTGAGTGAGACAGAGGGAAACAGAGAGGGAGGGAGAGAGGGACGGAGAGAGAGATAGAGCGAAGGAGATAGAGAGAGAGAGAGAGAGGGGGAGGGAGACAGAGAGAGGGAGGGAGAAAGATGTGTGTATACTGGGTCTGGTGGCTCAGTGGACGAAGGCGTCTGCTGTAGGGGCCTGTGTTCAACCTCATGGTGACAGTTTTTTTTTTTGCCCAAGCCCACCCCCTCTCCCACTGACCCCACCCCCACTGGTGCACCCTCGGCCACAAACCACACTGCAAATTTGGCCCCAAGAGAAAGTTTGAGAGTACCCATGTCCTAAAGGGATTCTTGGCTTCACACATACACGCATGCTAGGTACACTTAAGTACATCTAGTCAGTATTACATTGTAGGAGTACGCATTTTATTGTCATGCTTTTTATATACTTGCCTGTATTCATGATTATAGCAAAATGGCAGAAATCTACCATCCCTTTACTTTCTTAGTGCTTCTAATCATTTATATCTGTTACTGTCTGATGATTGTCTCAGCAAACATATTGTACACTAGAATGACGAATGTTCAATAAATACTTAGTGAAAAACGTCCATATCATTTATCTTGTGTATCTCTCTGAGACAAAGGGAGCATGAGTGACTGAGCGAAAAGTATTGCACTGTTTCCATGATTTTGAGGGATCAGGGTTGTCACGTTCAATAGTTGCCCAAGAACTATTCTCTCCTTGATAAGAGGAGTTTTTAGTGGCACTGTGAGCTAGCTGGTATACAGGCCAACATACCCGGTGGGGGCGTCTGGAATCAGTCCGGACACCAAGCCTGCAGTGTATGTTGCCTAAACGTGCAGATCCTGTATAGATTTTATGGGACCCACACGACAGGAGGACCTTTCTGCACATAAACATTCTTCCCTTCAACACAGACACACTTGCACTATGTTGCAAGGGTGCCTGTGTTGGCACTCGGCTACTAAATTTAGAGCCTGCGCAGGGGGAAACGCAGGGCTGCACCATATTCTAGTAAATATGGTGCAACCCAGCATTTCTAAAGTGACGAAGCATGTTGTTAGCCTTCTTGGCCTAATGACAAGCTTCACCACTTTATTATAAACATGCCCCTAAGTGTTGGGTGATGGGTTGGGGCGTTGCATCTTACCGCAGTGTGTATCACCAAAGTTCTTGGTCAGGGTATCGTGGAGGTGAGTACCACTGAAAGTTAGGAAAGGGGGGAGGAGGAAGGAATGTGTTTGACTTCAGTAGCATCCTAGCACACAGGGTTATGCACACATGATCAGCAGGGCACAATGGGGAATATGTCAGCCAGTTATACATATGGCATCTAGATCTGTTAGCTAACTTCATAACTTGGAATATGCAGGGCATAAATATCCCGCGTATGGCCAGAGAAATACTCACTTACCTAGGCCTTCATATAGCAGATATTGTGTGGCTCCAGGAAACCCATTTCCCACCATCTGGACCCACAATCTATGCTTCAAAATGGGTCTATCATTGATATTTTAAATTCTATAGTTCATACGTCAGAGGCCTGGATATTGATCCACCAGAGTGTACATTTCAAGAGCATAAACCAACATCAGGACACATAGTGGAGTTATATCGCTCTTCATGGGCTCCTCGAGGACAAAAATGTTGCCATAGTTAGCATCTATGCACCCAACATAGATACACCGGCCTTCTTTTGGTATCTGCAGATGATCCTTACCCAAACACCGACAAATACCATTCTGTGAGGGGGTGCTAAATATGGTACTGAACACACAATAAGAGTGCTCTGGCCCCAGAAGCGACATGAAACTGCACTCCCTGAGAGTGCTGTCGGACATATTGGAAGGGCATTGCCTTGTTGATATCTGGAGTACCTGACACACTGACTCTTGAGAATACACTTTTCACTCGGCCTCTCATGAGGCATGATCATGAATAGATTGCTGACTGATCTCAAGACTCACAGCTGCAGGCGATTTAAAAATAACACAGCTATCATTCATGATATGTGATCATTCCCCTGTCAAGCATGACCTCCCCCTCCACACTTCTAGATTATACAGACCCCATTGGTGTTCCCCAAGAGATGCTGTCTTTGACAATGTGTTCCGCTCTGCGATGGACACTTCTGGAATATTTTCACCTTATGACAGTTCGGTATTGACTCAGGCTATTGTTGTGGGAGGCATTAAAGGAGTATATTCATAGCATTGTTATAGCCATACAAAACCGGGTGCTGAAGGGCATACATGTGCAGCTGGGGAACGTGGAGTATGATATTAAACATCTCGATGATGAGGCGTCCCATGGTTCGCAGGCCTCCTATCTCTTAGACCGACATCACGTAATTCTATCCTATTGAAATCAAGCAGACAGGGAGATAAAGTATGCACAGACCAGGCCATATGGTGAGGATGAAAGGCCTGAGAGGATGCTGGCATTCCTTCTGAAGTGTGACAGGTATCACAATTGTTTTGCCCACCTGCAAACGTCAGAAGGCCCAATATTGGGCCCAAAGGAGATTACTCTTGAGTTTGCAAGGAACTATAGTCACTTATACACCTCACGTCTGATGGTGACTGCAACTTCTATCTGCACTTACCTCGACGACATAGCCATGGCCTGGTTAGATAATGCTCCCCGGAAGCTACTACTTCGCCCGATCACTAAAAAGGAGTTCCTCATTGTCATTGAGATGTTGCCAGACAATAAAGCGCCGGGAGATGATGGCCTAACTGGCAAGTGTTGTAAATCCTACAAACATGTGCTGGCCCTGTGCCTTCTTGAGGGATATGCAATGGCCCTGATTAGAGGGACCCTGCTGCACTCACTGCGAGAGGCGTTGATCATGTCATTGCCCAAGCCAGGCAAGGACACCGAAATGTGCTCTTTATTCAGACCCCTGTCATTGTTGAATGTTGATATCAAAATACTGGACAAAGTGTCTGCGTCTAGGCTTTCTTTGCTGATAGAACAGCTGATCTCCTCGGTCCAGTCCATCTTTGTTCCCCACAGATCTACGGCTGTCAACCTCCACACAGTCTTTGCAATACTGAATCAGCAGAATCCTGAATTAGCCATGGTGGCGGTATTCCTAGATGCCGAAAAAGCATTTGATTCACTGCAGTGAACTTTTTCTTATGGAAATACTGCTAAAAGTCAGCATGCCACAGGGGTTAACTTAGCTGGTCCAGATGCTGTACACGCAACCCACAGCTAGGGTACAAGTTAATGGCCTTATGTCTGATCCCTTCCCTGTATTTAGAGGGTGCCACTCTCCCCTCTGCTGTTCATCCTAGCACTGGGCCAGTTGACGTGGCTTCTAGTGGAAAATCACCTCCACAGAGGTCTTGCCTTCCCCTTTAGCCGCCTCCTACTGTCCATGATTTCAGATGATATATTGCCTTTCATGAGAAACCCAGCAGATAACATTGCTCACATAGTCTGTGATATCATTAAATTTCGTGGATACTCCGGTTTGCCAAAAACTGGTCAAAATGTGTAAGGTATTCCCCCTCATGGAAAATATTCTGCAAGCAGACCTAGAGTTCCCCATATGCTGGAACATGGATACAGTAAAGTTCTTAGGAAGTGATCTCCATAGGTACAGGAAAATGGTATTTCGCCTTAACTATGGCCAGCTATGGATCGACTTATGTCACATAATGCTTTATAAACGCCCCAATCCTGCTGACAAACAACTTCTTCTGCACCCTCCAGAGTACCCTTCTAAAATTAGTAGACAGCCTAGGATCAGCTGGGAGACACTTAAAAGAGAGGGAGTTGGAAGCCCCCAACTTCCAACTGTATTATCTGGCCGCGTAGGCATAGTACGCCCGATACCTGTTTCCTACAGATGCTAGAATACCATATCTTAAGCCTGAGTAGGCTCAGCTGAATGGCATCCCACTCCAGGCACTTCTGCCTCAGGGCAGGCACACCAGTGATAGGGAGATTAAGACTATGATAACAACTCTTGGCCGTGAATTAAACTGGCTCGGAGATTGGACAAATCAACCCAATACTCCTTGCAACTCCATTATGCAGAATCTGCTTTTGCCCTTAAACGCACAGAAGCAGGTGTGTGACACCTTGCAACGTTGAGGGATCCATGATTATGGAGCTCTGTACAATCAAAGGATTCTCATTTCCCTAGAGTACATAATTCAACCCATAGGATGACTCGACTTGAATTTTTATTTATGTCAGGCTGAGGCGCACCACCCTTGAAAGAATCCTGAGGTTCCCAAAGGAACCAGCAGATTTATCCCCATTAACCCTCCTCCTTCAGGGCCATATTTATGGCCAAGTCACACAGTACAGCACACCAAGTGACCTTGCAGCGCTGCACTACGTGAAAAAGCAGTAGTGAGCTGTATTTCCGTTAGTATTTAAGTCAATATGGTGCATTTCTGTCTTTTACCCTCTGCTGGTGCTCTTTTGGCTGCCTAGAGCCAACACAGACACCCTTGCACAATGATGCAAGGGTGCCTGTATTGTAAGGAGGATCGCTTTTATGAATGAAGGGACACCTTCCTTCCTCAAAAAATCTCTTGAGACTTTTTTCCTCTTTCTATGGCAGCACACATAGAAAGAGGAAACAACGAGGGAAAATAAAGATATTTCTCCTTGTCACGCCTCACCTGGCCAGGTATAGCTTTTTGGCACATTCCACTTCTGGTAAATCTGGGAATGAGTCAAAATACATGGATGTTGCATGGGAACACCCACGCAAAGCCCATGTTATGCTGCATTTCATTGCTCGAGATATATGAAGCCACTCAGGGCCACCCAAGGTGGTCTTGCGTTGCTTCATAAATCTCATTTTGAATTTGCGTCTCTCTTGCACCATATTGCGTGGTGCAAAAGCAATGCAAATGGGCTCATAAATATGCCCCTCAGTCGACAGATTCCACTCGCTGGGTCTCCAGTCTCTAATCACAATGCTTGACACTTCACCTGCAGCGCATGGACCGTGTGAGGTGGTCCTGGAAATGGGATAAAGGAGGCACCATCACACTGGCCCAGTGGTGCTTCTGTTGCATGTTGACCAGATTAGTCTCCTTCAGTCACCGTCATAAATGATTACACTTTAAGGGGCTTCTTTATGAGCCCTTGCGTCACTTTTGCGCTGCTGGTGCGTCACTTTATGTGACGCACCATCTAGGTAGATGCATCACTTTGAAAACCCCTGCGTCATATTATACCTGCGCCAGGAATAATATATGCAGGGTGGGCGTTCCGACGCAAGTAAGCCTCTTGGAAGTGACGCAGTGAAAACTATGAGATTTCACTGCACCACTTCTAGGACTCAAATGTGTCAATATCTCATGCATGCCTCACAGCAGGTGTAAGACTGACGCAGGCCCATTTGAAATGGGACTTGCCCATGTGAAATGACCCATTGCTGAAGCTGCGTCACTTTTGTGACACACTCCAGCAATGCGTCATTTTTGCGCCTACAGATACGTTAGAAATATTGACGTATCTGTAACTCCTTGCGACATGAAGCGCCATAATGTAAATATGGTGCATCCAGCATGTCGCAAGGAGGGCGCAATGAAAAGTGACGCATTCCTCTTTTCACGCAACAATGCATCACTTTTCATAAATGAAGACCCACATTTTTACACCCTATGTACTCCACACCTGCTAACCGGGCCAGGATAGATAATGGTAGACCTCACCAATGCCCTAGGTGTGGTGAGGACCATGCAAACTTCTTGCATCTGGTTTGAGCATGTTACCCTATCCAGCAGTTCTGGAGGGAGGTGACACACATGCTGTCGGACATCTTGAGTTACAGGTTGAGCTTTCGACCCTTAGTAGTACTTCTTAACTATGTTAAGGAAATGCCGCCAGGAGTGCACCATGTGGCTGCTCTTTCACTTCTACTAGCTGGTAGGAAATTGCCATACATTGGGAGAGCCCAGCTCACACCTCACACCTCACACAAGTCTGGTTAGCCTACCTGGCCTCATGCAAACTAAATTCAAAATATATGAGGTACTACAACCGCCAGCATCCCGTTCCAGGAGCATATGGGGTCCCCTTCGCACCTACTTGGCAACATCTGTGGCAGACCCAGATCTGGATTCGCCAACATGGACAGACCTGTCGGGTGGTCCTGACCAGTTGGCCGTGTGAGTCGGGTAGCCGGATGTAAATTTTGTATTGTGTTGTCCTGCATAAACACCATTGGCATGTATAGTGAACGTGATAACACTGCATAAGTTCTGTGATGTTAAATAGACCTGTGTTTTTAGTTTTTGTTTGTAATGTGTGCTGAGCTACTGCTCTTTTGGTGAAAATGGAAAACTTAAATAAAAATAATTTTAAAAAAAATTACAGATTAGGTTGCAAATGTGTGCCTCATTAGGACAAAATTGACCCGATTTACTTTATTCAGCACAGCATTAAATTTGCTGTGCTACATTGATCTGGAGGGATATATAGCACATGGCCATATCTGGTAAGATTGGTTTGTTGTTTCTGTGTTCCCTGTGCTGAAAAGGCTTTCTTCCTCAAAGCACAACTTTTCACCCTGGTGCAGACATGAGTGTGTTGTGTCTGTCATAGGCCTGGAACATGTGTTTTTTACCCTTCCACTATAAATTTCTTTACCTAGACAAACTTTGATGGATTCCACACACTGAGGGGCCGATGTACTAATATTTTGCATCAGGGATGCATCCCCTTTGTGGCACAGTCATGATGCCAAATCATTTTAGAGATTTGATAAGCCACACAAAGCCACTTTGTGGGGCTTTGCATGGTTTAGTAAATACAAAGTAACACAAGGAAGCAAATAGTGCTGGCTTGCATGACTTTGCATCAGAGAGGCGTTCAATGGATGGAACAAGGGCGTTCCCATATATCCACCCATGGATTTTGCCGCATTCACAGATTTACTATAGTGAGTAAACCTGCAAATGCATCAAAATGCTACGCCCTCCCTGAACCAGGAGCAATGAGGAGAAATAAGTTTATTTCTCATTACTTCCTTCTTCTGTATGTGCTGCAGAAGGAACATGCCTTTAAGAATTGATTTTTGTGCAGAAAGCTTCACCTTCCTGTACAAAAGCAATACTGCCTGTAACGCAGGCACCCTTGCACAACAGTTCCTGCATTGGTGCATTGCAGCACACAGTGGCAGTAGGAGATAGCAGAAATGCGCCAGATCTTTATAGGTATGGCACATCTGCTGCCTTTGTATCATGCAATGCAGCGCAGCCACTTTGCTTGTTACTCTGCTTTGTATAAAATATAAGTAAATATCTCCCTGTATGTGTGCTGCGCACTGCAACACAAATGCAGTAAGTCCATTTTTTTTTAAAATGAACACTTTTCCGTTTGTTTACTTCTTTTTCAAGTAGGTAGTTGTTTTTGATACAAAGCCCAGTGTCACTATCTTACTACATCAGGCTCTGCATCAAAATGTATGGGTGGTTGTCCAAATCCACATCAGTAACCCTGCTTTGATTCAAATATGTGCAAAACATTTTTCGCATTGATAAGAAGGCAGCTTTCCAGTGTAAAACACCTTTTGCCCTGGAGAGTAAACACCGTGCTCTGCTTAGCTAGGCTTTGCATAACTTTGTGCAAACATACAACCTTAGTAAACAAGGTCCCACGTGTGGTTGACAGCACATTGAAGTGCAGAGTAACTCTTGGTGTAACATCAGCATGAGTGTGTAAAGCTTTTAGGAGCACAAATCACTTTTTAGTGCCAAACCACATTTAGGTGCAAAATCATCCCTGGAGAGAACTCAGAAGTATTGTGGAATCACATAGAAGATCAAAATCACATTAAGTCACAGTCAAATATAGGTGCAAAATATTCATTTGTTTATCTTTACCAGGGCTGTGGAAGCAATTTAGGGAATAAAAATCAAATTTAGTAGTAAACATGTTTAAGTGTAAGATCCCATTTAGGTGAACAATTATGTCAAAGTGCAAAATCACCCTTGATGCAAAATCAGCATTAGTGTGGAAGCTCTTGTAGAAGTACAAATGGTTCTTAATTACAGTGAATGAACACTTGGCTTCATCATCCATGCACTGGGATAGGAGGCACTCTTTGGACAGGCTACACAACATACCTAATAGCCAACAGATAACTATGGGTCCGAAATACTCCCCTGGACTGATCCAAAATGTGAATGACACTTTCTGCATGAAATGGCTTTAGGAGGGTCTTCCTACAAAACAAATGTCTGTTGATGAACCTGTAGCTAGAACTGTACCCACACCTTAAAAAGAATCTATGTGTGTTTTGGCCAATGGTTGTGTGATGATACCTACCCATTAGGGTACCTTCATACTACATATACCTCCTGGCTCTTCCCATTCTCAACTTTGTGATATATTGCACAGACATTGTCGATGAAATGAAGAAGGTAGATTAGGCCTAAGCAAAAACATCGTGCTTAACTTCCTGACCAAAGTAAACAGTGCACAAGGTGGAATCCTCAAGAGCATAATATTAGATGAACACATGTTGGGTCCCCACATAGCTGCCCATTATATGTCTCTGACCGGTACATCCCTGAGAATGTCATAGAAGCTGCTTTAGCCCTGGTGAAGTGAGCTTCTACAACAGAAGTACGTTTGTTACCATGCAGACTGTAACAATGAGTGATATAGGACCTAATCAATCTGCAATTGTTGCCCTAAAGGGCCAGTTGGACAGCATTATTGGGTCCAAAAGATATGAAAACTGGTCAGTAAAACACAGGTACCTGCTTCTACGTAGGTAGCAGCACCGGGCATATGACATGGCTGACATCCAAGTTGTCTCTTCAGACAATGAAGCATGTGGACATTGAAGGAATGTCAGAGGATGATCTCCTCATTCAAAGAATCTATGGGGCAAAGATCGAATGAGTCATAAGGATCATAGTGTTTCAATAGTTCTGACGAATGAAGGAGAGAGTTCAGTTGTGTACCTGGCAGATGATATGGCCTCTAAAAAGAAGTCTCCTTTGACAGGATTATCGTGTCAAAGGTTTTATACAGCAGACTGCTTGCAACCAGGTGGTTTTCTAAGAGGCTATCTGTTTCTGACTGGAGGAAACACCATATCAGTTAAACTATCTTTTTATGAAATCATTGTCTGTGAAGGGCTCCCAAACCTGTTTTCACAGTCTCCAGTGACCAAAGGGTAGGTCTTGAAGGTGTCAGATGACAAAATGCCAGAACAATACCCATTGAGAGGGGGCAGTGTATGAATAAGAGCATTTGGTTTGATGAAATGTTAACGTTATGTTTATCTGACCTCTGTCTTGAGGATTTATAAAATGGAATGATTGAAAATAAATAAGTAAACGTAATAGACCAACTGATTTGTGAATTTGGTCTGAGTCTGTCTAAAAGTTAGCAGCCAACAAATGGTCAGCTAGATGTTTTGACTTTTCTACTACTTTTAAAAAGTAGGCATTTTCTAACTTTAGCCATTTGGTACATTCTGGATGTCTCTGTTCAGTCTGGGTTGGGTGACAGCTGGGCTGTGTGTATTCCATCTAGACAGCCACATACAAAAGGAGTTTAGGTGTGACTTGATGGACCATCTTGGGAGATGGGAGAGAGGAGATGGGCACAGCCTCAAACTTACACCTGCATAGGCCGTATCCTGTCCACACACAAAGGGATGCAAACCTCCCTGTAGTGAGTCTGTAGCCAGGCCAGGAAGGGACGACCTCTGTGTACTTCAAAGCCCTTCTTTGAAGTCTCCCCCTTCACTTCAAAGGCACCACTGGGTATAAGTACTAGACCTCTGACACCATGACTTCAGTACATTTCTGAACCTGTTGATATTCTGCCAAGAAGAAGGACTGCTGCGCCTCTAAAGAACTGTCACTCAGCCAGACTGCTGTGCTGGAACAATTGCTGCCTTGCTGTGCTGACCTGCTGACTGCTGCCATCTTGCCTGAAGAGGAAGAACTGGAACTGGAACCCATCTTGAACACAAGACCCCACATTGACTCCAAGGGTACTCTGCTGGACTCTGGATTTAAGCCTAAGAGAAGCTGTTTTCCCACAGCTCCTGGACCCATCTTCAACAAGCCCCTGACCCCAAGACGTTACCGTAAGGGTAGACCCAATTTGTGTCGCTGGAAACTGGGTGTATAGCAGTACAGTGTGGGAGTGGTCTCAGTATGCAATTTTTAAACAAAAAACATAATATTCATCAAAAGAACTTGAAAACATAACAAACAAAAAACACAGTAAACGACGGTCACTGTTATTTAATTACAATGAACCCGCAATGATAATATGCAAAAATTCTATTTGGATTTATTCATGCCCCAAGGAGAGTGGGGGGGGGAAGAAAGGAAAAGAGGAAGGGTTCTAGGGAATCGTAGTGCAAATGGATAGATTAGAAAAAGGTACAGTGCAGATCTCGTGATCCTCATCAAAGAAAACAATACAAGGATTCTCTCAGAGCCACAATGGAAACAGAGAATGTCATAAATTTACATAGCAATGCTTGAAACATTCGTAATTGCATATTGCTGAGGCACAAGTTGAGAAGATGTTGATAATTCGACCCCACTGTGTTATAGGTATCTGAAAAACCTTGATGGGGGTCTTCCTCAGGACAGGGGGGTGACGAGGAGTAGGGGGGCACCTAGGACACAAACATAAACAAGGGATTAGTGGTCTGAACAAGAGAAAAACAAATTAAAAGAACTCAGGCAAAAGACAAAGTTTACAGCGAAAAGGACTCACGGCGGGGTAGTCAAGGCAATATGGGCGTGTGGGCTCCACAGTGTTAAGAACGGAAGTAGAAAGCAAAAAGCCCCTAAAACAGACAATGAATGAAATCTCTCAATAGGGCCATGCTACGAAGCTGCCTCGAGTTAGCGGGTAGAAACTGAGGAACAATGAAAAAACTTACTTGGGAGGGAGAAATATTTACAAGTCCCTTCAACGAATCAATTCAAAGGCCACAGTAGTTGGCCTGCCCAACCACATATATCTAAAAACAAATGACAAGACCCAGTTTATTAAAAACAACTTCCCTCATGTGTATTCTAGCAACCAAACAAAGACTCAACCCAATGGGTTGTCACGACCAATAGTTCCTGAGGGCGAAACTGAGGGGTGTCAGATAAGGTTAAGTCTGTTCTGTGAAATAGATGTAAAAATGGCATGAGGCCTGGTTCGCAAAACCACGGACCAAAGCAAAAGGGGCCAGACAAGTCAAAGGATTAGGCGAGTGAGAGCATACCACTTACCGGTGTTCCGCAATCCATCCATGGTGAGGGAACTGGATACAAGGCCAGACCGCTCATTTTAAACACACGATCGCTCCGTACGTGCACGTAGTTGCACGTCTTATGCGAACGTGACCCGGGTAATGATTAGTAAGTGAGTAAAGACTCTCACCAAGATTGAGTAAGCACGCACAGCGTGCAATCAAAGGATGGTGATACCAAGTTGAAAAAATAAATAATTAATAATTAATAAAAAGGTCGGTGTTGAACAGGTAGATGATCTCAAAACGAGCCACTGTCAAAACAATGGGGCAGAAGGGTTAACTGATCAGTTGTTAACCCGACAAAGCGTTTCTACGTGGACAAATGATGTAAGTTACCCGCATGGTGGTAACTGTATCAATCAAAGGGTGTACAGCTGTTCTCCCCTTGAACGTGTGAAAAATCAGAGCAGAGCAACCCAGCATAGGTTGGTCCATGAGTTCCTCTCGCATGGGCAGGTTGAAGTGTGTGTGGGCCAAAGCCATTGTGTAAACTAGTGGATTGACAGATACCAATCAAAAATATATACAAATAAATAATAAAGTGGGATGTCCATTGGTGGATTATGACAGTTGCCTCTAGCACAGGGGGTTTAAACATGGAGATACAGCCTATATTATTTACAAAAGATAAGACTATACCCTGGCAAGTACCTCTCACACAGGAGGGTAAAGTGTCAGGGAACGTAGTTTGCAAAACGTGGTGTGTACAATGGATGATAACCGATGCATACCTCTCACACAGGAGGGTAGAGTATCAGTGGGAGGCAAAGCAAAAGACATCAGATTACATGTTAATATGTACTAGGCATAGAATTACCTGGCAAATACCTCTCGCACAGTTGGGAAAAAAGTCAGGGGAACAGCCGAGGAATTTCATGGTGCCTGAATGAATGATACCAGACGTGCACCTTTCAACTCAGGAGGGTAAAGTGTCGATGCAGGGCATGGCAAGGACATTCAGATAGGTGTCAGTTTATATGTTAGCGTACACTCTTCATGAATAGGTCACTCTGAGGCTAGTGTAGCTAATTGAGCATGGCTGCTGTCAACTTCGTTCAGACCATTGGGTATTGAATCCAAAAGGGACATCCTCTTGGATTCCATGGTGTTCAACATTTTGCCTAGGTTGCCTCCTCTAGGACCAAGGGTCGTCTTTTCAAGCACCACCCACTGGAAATCATCAGGGCAGTGGCCAGTTCTTTAGAAATGATCCACTAAGGGCTCCCCGGGCACCTCACAATGGATGCGACTGCAATGTTGTAGTATCCTGACTTTAATTTTTTGCTGGGTCTGACCGATGTAAATTAGGCCGCAAGGGCACAAGATCCCGTAGATGACGTTACTGGTGTTGCAGTTGGTGTACGATTTCACAGGGATCTTGTGCTGTCTGTAGTTGAATAGTTTGGTCTGGATGGTCATGGCACACGCCTTGCATTGCCCGTGTCTATGGTGTCCAAGAAAGGGTGGTAAGTTCCACAGGGATTGTAGGGTCACAGTGTCTGGAGAGTCTAGAACAGAATGGACAATGTGGTCTTTGATACTTTTTGCCTGTTTGTAAAAATGCATTGGTGGGGAACTTGTTGTATGTCATCGGATATCAGTCCCCAATGTTTGTGGATTACCTTTTTGATGGCATTACTTTTGGTAGAAAAAGTTGTGACACATATCATCCACTGTCCAGCCAGATCCGTTTTCTTTTTAAGATGCAGTAGACTCTCGCGGGGGTGAACCATTCCAGTTTTCTTGCTTTTTTGATTAGTCTGGTCGAGTAGCCTCGTTCCATGAGGCAGTTGCTCAGATCTTAAGATTCAAGCATATAGTCTGATTTCCTGGAACAGTTCATATGGATGCGTAAGCACTGTCCGAATGACAGATTGTCCCTGAGACCTCTCGGTGATAGCTGTTATATTGGAGGAGTGAATTGCGCTCCGCAGGTTTGTGATAGAGTGTCGTGTAGAGCTTATTATCATCTTCATTTATGGTGAGATCAAGGAAGTCTATCCGTTTGGTGTCTGATTGTAAGGTGAATTGAATACCGGGTGTTTCTCTGGTTGAGCCAGGCATGGAAAGGCAACAGTTCAGATGTGTTGACAGTCCAGATCATGAGAATAACATCAATGAAGCGCATCCACATGTCCACGTTGTTGCCATAGGGATTGGAGTCATTGAAGATGAAGCTCCTTTCTAACTTATCCATGAAAATGATGGCTAGAGCTGGGTAAAAAGTGGCCCCATAGCCACTTACTTGGTCTGTAGGTAAAAGTTGTCCTGATAGATAAAAAAATTCATTATGGCAATCCGTAGAAGTGCAATGAGGAACTCAGTGGGTACTGCCACCGGCGCTGTTCTTCGATTGAGAGCTGCTTCAGGAACCTCAAGGGCGGATTGTTGGGGGATACTGGTGTACAATGACACAATATTGAAAGTAACCAGTAATTGTCTGACGGGGGTCAAATGGTCGTTGGTCCACAATGTTGATAGTTTGCATTATATCGCGTAAATATGCCTGTGTATTCTCAGCAATGGGCTTCAGAAAAAAGTCTACATATTTACATAATGGGTCCAACATTGAACCACAACCTGACACAATGGGACGTCCAGGTGGGTTAGTCATATCCTTGTCTATTTTGGGTAAAGTATATATCGTAGGTAGTCTGGGATATTTCTGGTTCAGATCTTGGAATTCGAGGTCAGTGAAAAAACCCTGTGCCAGGCTATGTTGAGTGAGGGTGAGTATTTCAAGTGCCACTTCTTTGGATGGATCCAACCTCAGTTTCTGTAACTGACACCGTCTTGTAGTTGGTTAAGTATCTCATCTTGTATTTGGTCACATCTTGTACCACAATGGCACCCCACTTTGTCAGCTGGTTTGATTACTATCTCCTTGTTCTGTTTCAACGCTGAAAGGGCCACGTTCTCCACCTTACTGATATTGAACTTTGTGTGTTTCTTCTCCTGCAGTATCTTACCCACATCTCTCAGGACCACGCTCTCGTAAGCCAGAATCTTGTTGGTCATGGCATATATTGGTGGAACAAAAGTAGAGGAGTCCTCAGACCCGTACATGACGGTCTGGTATGGAAGGTCGAATTCCTGAAGAATCTGTATAATTCGGTTTTGATGGCAAAGTTGTTAGGAAGGGCTGTGGGCACAAAAGATAAACCCTTACTCAGGACCTTAACTTTCTCATCCTTGAGGGCATATGTCGAGATGTTGGCAACCTGGTTGAGTGGGGTTCTTACAGCTGTATACTTTCTTCTGGTCGATATCTCTCTGTGTTCTTCCGGCTGGAAACGTACTTGCTTCTGGGTCCTGCTTCTTCCTGTATCCCAGTTCATGTTGTTCAATGGTTGGCCATGTTGGAGCCCTCTGGGCCCCATCCTCTCAGTGGTCTCCATTGGCCATGTCCTAAATAAGGATGGAAAGTGCCCTGTGGTGGATATCTGTATTCCTGGTATCAGTAGCCAGAGCTAGGACCAGCTGTAAGAGGCTTCTGAGAAAGTGGTGTAGTTGCGTCGGTCCCAGGACCCTCCTCTGCCTCGGTTAGTAAAACGTCCCTGATTATCTTATTTAGAATAGTTCTCCTGTAGATTCATAAAACAAGAGTCCCCACCGATGCACTCTTACAAAAAGGAAAAAAGTATCAAAGACCACATTGTCCGCCCTTTTCTAGACTCTCCAGACACTGTGACCCTACAATCCCTGTGGAACTTACCACCCATTCTTGGACACCATAGATGCGGGCAATGCAAGGCGTGTGCCATGACCATCCAGACCAAACAATTCAACTACAGACAGCACAATATCCCTTTGAGTTCATACACCAACTGCAATACCAGTAACGTCATCTATGAGATCTTGTGCACTTGCGGCCTAATCTACATCGATAAGACCCAGCAAAAATTCAGTCAGGATACTACAACATTGCAGTCACATACGTTGTGAGGTGCCCGGGGCGCCCTTAGTGGATCATTTAAAAAGAACTGGCCACGGCCCTGTTGATTTCCAGTGTGTGGTGCTTGAAAAGACGACCCTGGGTCCAAGAGGCGGCAACAGAGGCATGATTTTGAACACCAGGGAATCCAAGTGGATGTCCCTTTTGGATTCAATACACAATGGTCTGAACGAAGTTGACAGCAGCCATGCACAATTAGCTACACTAGCCTCAGAGTGACCTATTCATGAAGAGCGTACGCTAACATATAAACTGACCCCTATCTGAATGTCCTTGCTATGCCCTCCACCGACACTTTACCCTCCTGTGTTGAGAGGTGCATGTCTGGTATCATTCATTGATGCACCAAGTAATTCCTAGGCTGTTCCCCTGACTTTTTTCCCTAATGTGCAAGAGGTATTTGCCAGGTTATTCCATGCCTAGTACATATTAACATGTAATCCGATGTCTTTTGCTGTACTTCCCACCGATACTCTACCCACCTGTGTGAGAGGTACGCATCAGTTATCATCCTTTGTACACACCACGTTTCGCAAACTACGTTCCCTGACACTTTAACCTCCTGTGTGAGAGGTACGTGCCAGGGTATGGTCTTATCTTTTGTAAATAATATAGGCTATATCTCCATGTTTAACCCTACTGTGCTAGAGGCAACTGTCATAATCCACCGATGGACATCCCGCTTTTTTATTGATTTACATATAGTTTTGATTGGTATCTGTCAATCCACTAGTTTACACAATGGCTTTGGCCCACACACACTTCAATCCGCCCATGCGAGAGGAACTCATGGACCAATCCATGCTGGGTTGCTCTGCTCTGATTTTTCACACGTTCAAGGGGAGAACACCCTTTTACTGATACTATTACCACCATGCGGGTAACTTACATCATTTGTCGGGTTAACACCAGATCAGTTAACCCTTCCGCCCCATTGTTTTGACAGTGGCTCGTTTTGGGATCATCTACCCATTCAACACCGGCCTTTATATTACTATTTTTTTTTCAACTTGGTGTCACCATCCTTTGACTGCACGCTGTGCGTGCTTGCTCAATCTTGGTAAGAGTCTTTCCTCAGTTGCTAATCATTCCCCGGGGCACGTTCGCATACGACGTGCAACTACGTGCACGTACGGAGCAATCGTGTGTTTAAAATGAGCGGTCTGGCTTGTATCCGGTTCCCTCAACCTTAAGTCTTTGTTTGGTTGCCAGAGTACACATGAGGCAAGTTGTTTTTAATAGACTGGGTGTTTTCATTTGTTTTTAGATATAAGTGGTTGGGCAGGACAATTACTGTGGCCTTTGAATTGATTTGTTGAAGGGACTTGTAAATGTTTTTTCCCTCCCAAGTAAGTTTTTTCATTGTTCATCCGTTTCTACCAGCTAACTCGAGGCGGCTTCTTAGCATGGCCCTATTGAAAGATTTCATTCATTGTTTGTTTTAGGGGCTTTTTGCTTGCTACTTCCATTCTCAACACTGTGGAGCCCACACGCCCATATTGCCTTGACTACCCCGCCGTGAGTACTTTTCACAGTAAACTCTGTCTTTTGCCTGAGTCTTTTTCATTTGTTTTTCCCTTGTTCAGACCACTAAGACCTCGTTTATGTTTATGTCCTAGGTGCCCCCTCCTCCTCATCTCCCCCCTGTCCTTAGGAAGACTCCCATCAAGGTTTTTCAGATACCTATAACACAGTGGGGTCGAATTGTCGACATCTTCTCAACTTGCGCCTCAGCAGTATGCAATTACGAATGTTTCAAGCATGGCTATGTAAATTTATGACATTCTCTGTTTCCATTGTGGCGCTGAAAGTAGCTGTGTATTGTTTTCTTTGATGAGGATCACGAGATCTGCACTGTACCTTTTTCTAATCTATCCATCTGCACTACAAATCCCTAGAACCCTTCCTCTTTTCCTTTCTCCCCCCCCCCACTCTACTTGGGGCAACAATAAATCCTAATAGAATTTTTGCATATTATCATTGTGGGTTCATTGTGATTAAATAACAGTGAACGACATTTACTGTGTTTTTTGTTTGTTATGTTTCCGAGTTCTTTTGATGTATATTATGTTTTTTGTTTAAAAAATTGCATACATGGGACCTGACCCCAAGAGGCACCTCTCATGCCCTGGGCCCTTGGAAGTGTTTTGGGCTCCTGAAATCAAGCTTTTGGGCTCTTCATAAATGCGAAAGGACCCGTTCACTTTGGAATTGCGCCCCTCACACAAAGGATCAATCTGAGCCACCGCAAATGTGTCTCTTTGCACAGCAATTATCGCCGCTCATTACCCTGAGGCTCCAGCCCTTCTGTCCATGATGCCCTGCGACCCTTCATGTCCTGCAGACCAACGCATGTGACGTTCTTCTTGCTCCTAGCGACCTGCTACCCAGCTAACTGGACTCTTGGCACCATTCTTGGGAAGGTAAAACTTTAACAAGACTTTCCTGGAACTGCATCCGACCTGTGCTCCATCGCAGTCAGCTTGAACTTTGGAATTTCTCCTGATCCAGCGCAATCAGATATCTCAAATAGGCTCCTACTGCTTCTAAGTGCTATTTTACAGTTTAATCTTTCAAAAACTCATATCTCGACGTGTACCTATTGGATGTTTGTCATTTTAGTCTTGTTTTATTTATACAATTAAGTTCCATTTTTCTAACCTGGTGTGCAATCTTTTTCTGTAGTGTTTTCACTGTTTTACTCTTTGAAGTGTTGCACAAATACTTTACACATTGCTTCTTAAGTTAAGCCTGACTGCTCTATGCCAAGCTACCAGAGAGTGAGCACCGGTTAATTTAGGCTGTCTTTGTGGCTTACTATGACTAGGATTGTGGTCCATGCTTGGACAGAGTGCATTCCTCTGCTAACGAGTCCCAATTTCTAACAAGGGGCTCTTGCTTATCTGAGCATGTAGGGGGATAACTCCTATGCAGTGCACCTTTAGTCTCAGATGGAATAAGCAGACTGAAACAACTGTGATGCAGTGTTCAAGAAATGTGCACTGTATGGCTGATGGTCATGGGCATCTTTGTTGAAGAGTAGGTCTTAGTCAGGCCTGAGTTTAGAATTCTGATATAAATCTCCCTAGATGGGCCATGAAGGGTTTGGCATACTTCATTGAGAACCCATGTATATAAGTTTCAGTACAAGATGAGACTTTGCTTCTTCCCTTGATGCTGCTCTGATAAGACAAGTTCCACTGTAGGATAGCAGTGGTCTTTATGAAGACACCAAAAGCCAGCCACTAGGCTCAGGATATAGGTAAAGGTCAAGCATTGGTGGTAAAGAAAACTGTCCTTTATTTCCCACAGGGATTTGGAGGTACTTTTTGTATTTTTTCAATAGAGGAATGTGAATGTTGATGTTCTGCATATCCAAAAACAAAGTAATTGTGCTACATGGGTGCAAGAACATGAGCTATAGTTAGTATTTTGAACTTCTGCAGTGGATGAACATGTCCAGTTAATATGCATCCAGTATATATTAGAGTTCCCACAATTCTTCCTAAAGAGAAATTATAAGGGTAATATTCCTTCTCTCTTTTGGCAGGCAGAGAAGGTGTAGTGTCTTGCATTTCTGCTTAGCCAGTCTAGTTATGCTGTGGAATGTTATAATAATAATAATAATCCACATTTGCAAAGCGCACAATCACCCGTAAGGGACTCTAGGCGCTGGGGGCCGTCGGGAAGAATAAGCAAGCTATTGCCCAGAGTCACATGGTGCTGGGCTAACCTGCCGCCGGTGCCGGGGATCGAACCGTGATCCCCAGATTCCAGAGTCAGTCGCCCTAGCCGCGGCGCCACACCATTCATGTGATGTCAAGGAATGTTGGGATACTGGACTCCAGGAGTAAGTTTAGAGTTGGACTGAGCAAGTAACATACTACTCCTGGTGGGGTCTTGACTTATACTTCTATCTTCATCTTGGAGTAAACATCTAAACTTACTACTTCATCTGATTCCTGATTCATACACCATCACAACAGAAGGTCCTGTCACTTTTCATAAGAGCAGCTTCCAGACATCTTGCAGAATATCTTGTGCTGTTGACATGTCTGTTAACCAACACTGGAGTTGGTGGTTGCGGAGAAAAAGCTTGCTATCCTTTGAAATGGAGTGACCCTTGTAATGTTGAAAGTCTCTGACAATTTACCCTTCACTATGAAACTGGAAGCATATTGAGATTATTCTTCTCCCAGGACTAAAAAAACATCCTTGGCCTCCCCATTCAGGAATAACTGCTGTTCAAAGAATAAAGCCCTAGTAGAAAAGGATTTTTCCAAAACAATCAGCATAAAAAAGAGGCATGATTTACAGAGAGAAAGTCTCTGGGTGAGATTTAAGATAGACCTACATCCAGATGTCGTGTTTTCGACTTGAGAGTCTCATTCTATCTAGTCCCCTGTGAGAAACTGTAGGCAGTTTTACACAACATGGGGATCCCAAAGAATTTGCTGCAAACTATTATTAGGCTCCACAAGGATAATTATGCCCAGATTACGTGCGGTCAAGAGGGTGAGTTGACGGATCCGGGTTGTTGTGAAAAGAGTAGTAAGACAAGATTGTATCCTTGCGCCTACTCTCTTCACCCTTTAATTTTAACAGTCTACCTGAAAGCTTAATGGACTGTAATGGTGACCCCCCCAAAACTTGCAGGACAAATAATGCCTGCACTACTTTTGCAGATGACACGCTCATATATAGCACCCTGTCAGGGTTGCAAATGTTAGTGGATCAGTTTGGTGTGGCCTGTGAGGAATTTGGTTTGGAAATAAATATATCGAAAACAAAATTCATCGTATTCAATCGCCACAAGTCCTACAGGGGGACCATAAGGCAGGGATCTTCCCTACTTGAGGAGTTGAAGCAATTTAACTATCTGGGGTAAGGTTGACAAATATACAACTATGGTCCCCACAAATTAAAAAAAAAGTCACCTTTTATTACATGTTGTTAACTAAAACGCTGAGGGAATAAACATTTAAACCTCTGGCACAACTGATTAAAGTATACCATGCACAGGGCATTAGGGGCGTACTCTAAGGCGCGGAGCTATGGGGTCATACTAATGTAACTCCCATAGGAAAAAAAATTGAAAACCAATTCATGAGATCAGCCCTGAAACTTCCACGGAACGCTCCCCTGATACCAATGAGAATGGACTTGGGACTGAAATATGT
Organism: Lissotriton helveticus; assembly: GCF_964261635.1. NCBI lineage: Eukaryota > Metazoa > Chordata > Amphibia > Caudata > Salamandridae > Lissotriton > Lissotriton helveticus. Next base: position 2,060,777,806 of record NC_136059.1, on the reverse strand, counting down.
TGCTCATGTGATCACCCTCAGGCTCCTTGCCTTTTGGATTCGCATTTGGTCAAATAACTCCCCACTACCTTTAAAGGAATCTTTTCTTGATGTACTAGCTGTTGATGCCAAAGGGATAAGTTGTTTAACTTCAGCAAGAACTGGATGGTCAACCTGGTTATGCGTGACCATAGGACAGATCCCAACAGCATCCAAAAATAGGCGCCTGATAATCCTTAAAAAGAGATATTGGCGCTATGTTAATGACACTTCGTTAAACAAAAAACACGGAGGGGGGTTTACGGGCAGATTTTTGAGTTTTAAAGACAGAATGCACCAAGAAGAATTCCTAAACCACATAGAAACACCGCTAGCAAAATCTATGTATTAGAAATTTAGGTACAGCATCCTACCGCTTAATAGGTTCTGCAGTAAATGGAATGGTGCTAACACCACCCCCTCCTGTCCTGCATGTATGCCTGGACCTGAAACAGAGGCACATTTTATATTCTTTTGCCCTAAGTATAATCAGATTAGAAGGAACTGGTTAATTCCGTTATGTCGATTTTGTTCTGTAAACCAATTAGCCAAGACTATCAGGATTTTTAAAGAGTGATTGTACAGAATTCTTAGTTTTTGCGGTGTCAAGATATCTGTTACTGGCATGGAGAGTGAGATCAAGCAGAACAAAACTGTTGTGTAACGAGTGAACCAATTAGAAGTTCCATATGTGTTCTTTCTCTACCTTGACCCATTGCTAGGCATTTTAGTACTAACTTATTTGTTCTGGGATTTTTATAAGATTTTATTTATTCCTAGTATTAATTCGTTTTTATAGAGTAAACTTTTTTTATGTATTAAAGGATGGATTGAACAATCCACAGAGGACTTTCTGAGTATACTAGTGGTATGAGTAAGTGTGCGATATTAGGACTTACACAGCCCGCCATGAGTAATGTCTTTGATGACAGATGTGGTCTTTACAATACCCAATAGATAACAAGCCGGTTGCTGTGGGTTTATCTTTTTCTATTAAGATTCTTCGCTTGGTAATAAATCTGTACTTTTTATGTGCTGAAATCTTTATTTTAGAAAAACACAAATGCAAGAACTTTGCACTCAGCACTAAATCTACTGCTGTAGTGTATATTAGATATCGTAACTATAATACAGCCACGATGTGAACTATGTTTAATGCCAACATCCAGTGAAACAAAATAGAAAATAGGTTACTGTAAGTGAAGTGTATATAATGTACTTAAGAGCTGGGACTCTTCAGCTATATTCTTGAATGTTAAATTGGACTTTTTCTTAGATTTTTATGCTGATGTGCTTTTATGGTTTTTATAAAATGTAATTAAGAGTTACTACTACTACTACTACTACTACTGGTGATTGGTCTATACATGATTGCCAGATTTGAGTTAGCTGCAAGTCCCATTTCTAGGGATAAGACATATACCTAGGGTATTAACTCAAATGCTCCACAGTGGGCCTGTAGCACTGGTTGTGCCACCCACAGAGGTAGCTCTTCAAACGTGCCACAGGTTTTCCCTGGTGGGGCATGTGTGTGCAGGTTACTGTTACTCAGCTTGGCATTTTAAAAGCTACTTGTTAAGTGTCTGTATGTCTCTCGCTACATTGGAGTACTTCCTGGGGGCAGAATGTGGTGTGGGCAGGGCAAGGGCGCAGGCGAGCTACATGCACTGGTAGTGAATGGCACAAGATACTGTGTTCGGTATAGTGGGGCCTGCTTCTCGCATTGATTAATATTGGGGACCAGTGGTCAGGCTAATGAGCAGTATTTCCTACTTGCTGTAGAGTAGCAGTATAGTGCTTGATATCGATGAGTTAGTAATGGCAAATCATCTCCGATCGTGCAGGTGGATTCGACATTACTAATGTGGAAATGACACATTGGGAAAGTGGTCATTTTTGTGCTCATGGCTCTGTGTACCTGTCAGGTTGTCTCCAATCCACATGTAGGTGCTGGGGAAAGCTACATCTGTGCATTCCCAATCGAGGGCCATAAACTAGGGGCTCGATGGAAAGAACAGACCTCTGATTCTGAGGGCCTTCCTGGGTAGGATACGAGAGGGTGGATTTGGCACCTACATTCCAAGGGGCAGGGACGTGGCCTCACTAAAGATACTGATCAAGCCTTCCAGGGTAGAATGACAGATAGGACAACATTTAGAGAGGGTCTGTGCATTTCAAAGGTGGCCTTTTGAACAGATCTCATCTTCAAAGGCCATTGTGGGTATAACTACTGGGGATCTGCCCTGAAGAGTTAGAGACATTTTGGGGGATTGAAACCATACTGTCCTGTTTCGCACTGGGACATCAACAAGAGGAACAATTGGGGCAGACTTGTGGTGGCCTGCGGCTTTTTGTGCTCCAGAAATGAACTATCACTTGGTAGGTTTTTCCTGGATGTTGCTGCCCTGCAGCTAATTGCCAACTGTCATGGCCTCCATCCTTAAGTACTCTTCATGGCCCAGTTGGCTGGCCTCCTGTCCACACAATACCAATAACAGAAAGGATCCCTCCATTTCCACTGGATCGTAAGAACCATGCAGGGTGCGGCAGAAATGGGTGGAAGTGATCGTTAGTTGGGACAAGTACCGTTCTGATGTACACCAAAATAGGCCATAATCATACTGTGCAGGGGAGTGTGCTTGTAAAGATAAGTGGCCCACCTGGGGTGCCGGAATGTGAGGAGTTCGAGGAGTGTGGGGAAGTTTTCTGAGTCCAAGGGATCCGTGCTTGCAACCAGAAACCTGTGCCAGCTTGCACTCCGCACCCTGTGGGGCTCCAGACGGATGTTGGGGGATGTTTGTCGAGTCCGCGGGACCCAAGCTCGAAGCCTAAACTGTCTCTGACCTCTAGATTGGAAGGACAACAGTACCTGACTTCGTAGCCTCCGTCTGAGGTCGCAGGCTCCCTCCCCCCGGACCCAGACCACAAGAAACTCTGTTGCGGGGACCGGACCAGACCAGAGGGTCTCGTTGTGCCTTGTGTGCAGCCAGGGCTGGTTGCTTGCAGCCTCAGCCTAAGGGGAATCATTTCTCCAATGTGGAAGCATGCAAGCTTCTGGTGCCTAAGGGCCAGATGTAGGTAATCTTGATTTACCGATTCTAAAATACAGAATTTTACCGATTCGGTATTTTAGAATCAGTAAATGCTATGTAGGTAAATATTGGGTAAGTATTAGCGAATCGGTACGATTCGGTATTTAACGATTCGGTAATTCCCATCCATTCCTATGGGCCTCTAGGCCCATAGGAATGAATTGGAATTACCGAATCGGTAAATACCGATTCGGTAAAATGGGGAACTCATTCAAGGGTGGCAGGGTGTCACATTGACACCCTGTTGCACCCCTGAATAGTGCATGGGTGCACATGTGGCAGACATACATGCCCTAAGGGCATGTATGTCTGCCACATTGCACTGTTGTAAAAGCAAAATAATTGCTTTTGCAAAGGTTTTCAATATTTACCACCAACTTGTAGTTGGTGGTAAATACCGAATCCTTACCTATGCAATGCACTCATTTGAGTGCCCCCTACATTGCAAATTCGGTAATTTTCCGATTCGGTATTTTAAGGAATCGGTAATTTACTGATTCCTTAAAAATACCGAATCGGTAAATTACCGAATTTGTAATTGAGGCCACCTACATCTCAGTAGCCTAATACCGGTCGGTAACGGCCGAAATTCAAAAATGTCGGCCGTTACCGACCGGTATTAGGCGACCTACATCTGGCCCATAGTCTTTTGCCTAAGGGGGAATAGTGATCCTGCACTTGTGAAGGTGCCGCTGGGTGCCTGAAGGCCTAATCTCAAGGGACGAATCCAAGTAACTGTTTTCTTCTCCTTTAGGTGGTCCTGACAATCTAATCAAAGTGCTACCAGGTGATGCAAGGTGTATCGTTGGCTGGTATAGCTTGAGTGGTTTACGGGCTGGGTCACGAGACATAGTAAAACTTGTGATTTCTTGACCATTACAACTGTAAGGGGTTTGTTATATTGGGAATGTCATGTTTTATGCTAATAGGTTAGCGGGAAAGTGGAATACCTCTGAACAGCCAGCATATATGTTTCTGTCGCTTTTGATGTTTGCGTGATTGCTTGGATCGTGAACACCTTGGAGAAGTACGCACATGGCTTTATGCTGCTTACATGGCTGAGGGGATAACAGGGCAGGTGAAAATCTATGACTAGTACATATATGTTCATGCCGTTCCGCTGCTAATGGGAGGGTTCAACAATTGCATATAACGGTAAAGTTTATATCCAATGTATATGTCATTTTGATTTCAGTGTGTGTGGAATACAAAGGCCAGTGTTTTCTACATACAGTGTGGAGTCTTTTTGTAGTGTACTCAGAAGGAGATTTACTAAGATTTTGCGCCATGTTAGCGTCACCAAAGTGATGCAAATCAGCACAAAATCTTTTATTCCCAATTTACTTTCCAGCACTAAACTTTTTTAATGCTGGAAATAACGGAAAAGTAACACAAAACAGTGCATAGCTGCTTTTCATTACTATGCGCCATCACGGCGTACCAAGGGTGGAGCATGGGCATTCCCATGCAACCACCCAAGGTTTCTCATGCAAAACCTAATTTACTAAAAAGATTGGGTTTAGCGTGAGAAAGCTGAGCCCTTTTCAAAGAAGGTGCAAGGAAGAAGAAATGATTTAATTTCTCCTTTCTTTTCCGACTTTGCATGTGTGCTGAACTGTACAGCACACCTATAAAGTGGGAAAGGTATGAAGTGAGTCTCAGCATAGTATTTTGTACTGGGAAGGGTACTCTTCCTGGACAGAACTCATGCTAGAATCATGGAGACACCCTTGCACCATGGTACAAATGTGTCTCTGTAGCGCACAGCAGCAGTGAGAGGGGAGAGTGCCTTATTTTAGTAAATAGGGTGCTCTCCTCCTCTCTCCTTTTCACGTAGTACAGCACAGCATTTTCGGCTACATGAAAAGTGAGTAAATCTCTCCCATAACGTGTAGTAAGGGTGGTTTGGTTCCAATACTTTACACTTTGACCCTGAGGATAAGCTTGACTGCTCAATGTCAAGCTACCCAACGGTGAGCACAGGTTATCGGACAAGTGTATCATACGCATCCCATCTAGGATGGTGGATTCTGCTGGGCTTTAATGCATCTCAGCCAGCCAGAAACCTCTGGATTTACAGTAAATAAAACCACAGCCATAGTAGAATCATATAGTGATGAACGAAGTGACAGGCAGAGTCAGGAACTGTGGTGGGTGATCATTCTGGAAGTTGTGATTTCACTTCTCATCCTGTCCCCCAGGTTTCCGGTACACTTTTTGTTTAGTTCTGCACAGTCCCACCATGCTTTAACTGAAGTCTTGAATGGATGTGGTGCCACTGAAAAAGATGGACTGGAAATTGGCAGCTGCTCTGACACCATTTTTATTAGTGTCACAATTGCCTGATGCGAGTTATTGATGGCAAATCCTCAGACAGCTTTTGGAAAGGCTGCCCTCCCCTGCCCCATAGAAGGATGGTGGAATGAGAAGATTGACAAACAAGATGTCTGATGTGTTTTGGCAGATGTCAAATTACTACTCATTTTTAAATCAGGGCCTATGCCTTTTTACATCATGGTTTGATTCACTTAGCTCAAAGTTTCTTACAAATGCTGTCACTTTTCTGTATGGCATTTTGAATACTCTAAAACATCAGATTTCAGCGCTTCAGTGTTCAGTTCATGGTGATTTACCTGTTCCTCAAGGTCTTTGATAGTCCAGGTAAAGCACACCTTTAGGCACAGTTTTACTTAAAAAGGTAGGGAGCCACAGGTAGTGATCATCCTACTGCACACAAAAGCATAAGTTCTGCAAAAAGAATTAATTATAAAAGAAAAATGTGAAGCAGGAACGTATACCCACCATGGAGAAGTATTTTATTTATTTCAAACACTGGACAAGGGCTAGTCTTTAGGTACAAGTGATCTTCCAATGGCATCTAGGCATGCTCAGTTGCATGCTCTGGGGAGTGGAACTAATTGTCTGCACGTATCTGTATGATTTGCAAAGGTTTCCAAAACCCAAAGGAGGAGATTTGCAAGCCCCTTGTGCTGCCAGTGTGTCACATTTTGTGACATACTGGCTACGCATTTTTCTGCCTCATATTTACAAGGACAGGAAAAGCCACATTGTGTGGCTTTTCCTGTCCTTATAAATACGTCCCCTTTACATGCAGCACTTTGTGTGAAAGGGGCATTCCATGGGTGTTGCTGTGGGTGTTCATACACACACGCATTTCCAGATTCACAAGAAATGGTAATTCTGGAAATGTGTCTGAATGCTATGCCTCCCCAGGGGAGGCAAAGAGAGGCGCAACAAGGTGAAATGTATTCATTTCTCCTGGTTGTTTTCCTCTTTCTATGCGTGCTGCATTCTGCAGCACACCTAGAACGAGGAAATAACATCCTGTTTATGTACAGGAAGGTGTCCCTTCCTGCAAATAAACAATCCTTTAAATAAATGACATTGTATAAGTTCTATGTTATGTTATGTTATGTTAAACAAAGTTTATATAGCGCACGGCTACTCTAAAAGAGTGTCCCGGCGCTTTCCACAGACAGCTCAATACCGAATAACATAACAAGAAAAGCATATACAGAAACAGACAGAACAAAACCCACCCAAAAGAAACTAGAGATTAAAAAGCCAAGTTTTCAGGCTCTTCCTAAACTGAAGCAGATTGGGGGTACTGCGTAGCGCCAGTGGAAGAGTATTCCACAGCTGGGGAGCCTTACAGCTGAAAGACCGGCCCCCAGTGCGGGCCTTCCTCACACGCGGAACCACAGCTGTAAAAAGAGATTCAGACCGCAGCGAGCGGGTTGGGCGATAGAAGGCCAGCCTACGCCTTAGGTACCCGGCCCCTGAGCCAAAAAGTGCTTTGTGCATCAGCGTCAGGGATTTAAACATAATCCGCTTCCGGATGGGCAGCCAGTGGAGCATTTGCAGCAGCCCAGAAGCTCGTGCTCGCCTATGCAAACCAAAGATGGCACGGGCAGCAGAATTTTGAGCCACCTGCAGGCGCTGGACTAGATAGTCAGGGAGGCCAAGAAAAAGGGCGTTGGCATAATCCAGCCTGGATCCGACAAGCGCCTGGACAGTAATCCGCCTATGCTCCGCAGAAAGCAGTGGAAGAAACTTGCGGAGCATTTTCAGAATGCCGAAACAGGTGCCGGCCAGACCCAGGACATGCGCTCTCAGCGAAAGCTTATTGTCCAGTTTAACCCCTAGATTTTTGGCGACCAATGATGACTGTGCGGGAGGGCACATTTCAGACGGCCACCATAGCCGCCACTCAGGGTCGGTGACACAGCCGAAGAATAAAACCTCCGACTTACTGGAGTTGGCCTTCAGGCTGTTCCGCTGGAGCCAATCGAATACCATGCCCAGACAACCCCTAATATTCTCTCCATCGAATGCTAGATTTTTACCGCATGTGAAGAGGAGTTGCGTGTCGTCGGCGTAGGACACGATCTGGGCCCCATAAGCCTCCACCGCCGCCGCCAGAGGGGACATGTAGATGTTAAACAACGATGGGCTCAACACAGAACCCTGTGGAACCCCGACTCCCAAAGGCGGCATCTCGGCGGAGCTCTGGGAGACCCAGACCGTCTGGCGGCGTCCTTCCAGAAAGGATGTAAACCATTTGAACACCGTCCCCCTGATGCCGATGTCATGGAGCCTGGCGAGAAGCGCCTCATGGGGGACGGTGTCAAAGGCCGCCGACAGGTCCAACATGACTAACATGGCCTTGCCACCAACATCCAAGGTCTCCCTGATGATCTCTGAGACCTCCAACAACGCCGTTTCCGTGCTGAAATTAGGACGGAATCCGGATTGGGAAGGATGGAGCAAGTTGTTAGTTTCAAGAAAGCTCGACAAGACACCATGGACATGTTTTTCAGTGATCTTCGCCAAAGCCGGAAGAAGCAAAATTGGCCTATAGTTACCAGAGCATCGGCATCAAGACCAGGCTTTTTCAGGAGGGGGATCACCATCGCCCTTTTCCAGGTGCGAGGAACACTCCCCTCCCTCAGAGAGGCGTTGAGGATGGGATTAACCAGGGGATTCACTACCGCCGCCATCTCCGCCAAAAATTTGGCAGGGCAGGGGTCAAGTGGCGAGCCTGATTTAAGGCTGGCCAGCAGCACCCGGGACGCCTCGCTAGAGACAGCAGGAAAATCTGCCAGCACTGCGACAGGCGTGGGCAATGACCCATGTCCCGCCCCGGGGCCGCAGTCGCCCTCCTCCACACTCTCCGGGAAAGAAACCTGAATTGCCTTGATCTTGTTGGTAAAGAAATTGGCGAGATCACACGCCCACGCATCCGATGATAATGACGGGGGTGAGTGGGAACTGGGGGTGGTGAACTCCTTCACCAACGTGAAGATCTCCTTACAGGAGTTCGCCGCCGCCTCAATCCTCCTCGCAAGGTATTCTTTCTTGGCACCTAAGATGTCCCGGTGATAGGCCTTAACAGCCGCTCTATAGGCCAGTTTGGCCTCCCCATTATACTGAAGGCGCCAGGCCCGCTCCGCAACCTTGCACTGGCTGCGGGCCAACCGCAGCGCCTCCGTGAACCACGGCGCAGATTGCCGAAATACCGTGGAACGAGGGGCAGCCTTTGGAGCAAGATCGTCAAGCCTTTCCGTCAGCCACCGCTGCAGAGCCTCCGTGTCTTTTTCCAGATCACCCGAAAGATGACAAGGATGTTCCGAGAGCGCCTGCTCCAACATATCGGGCGTCACTCTATGCAGCGCTCTTGAGGCTGGTCTAGGCAGCATAGGGGCGCTGTTGGCCGGCCGCCCACTCTCCAACACGGAGAACCTAATCAGCCTATGATCCGTCCATAGCACCGGCAGAGTTTCGACATCGGCAATCGGGACTGACGAGAACACCTGATCGAGGGTGTGCCCTTTCTCGTGCGTGGAACCTGACACAAACGGTGCAGCACACATAGAATTCGGAAAACACCATTTCTGATTGTTATGTGCAGGAAGGTAACCCTTCCTGCACATAAACAATCATCGCCGTAACGCAGGCATCCTTGCACCATGGTGCAAGGGTTCCTGCATCAGCGCATGGCAGCAGTTTGTGCACCAATGCAGAGGGAAGCACAGAGATGCGACATATTGTTGGAAATGTGCTGCATCCCTTTCCTTTAAAATGCATGCAGCGCAGCGCAGCAAAATGACTTGCTGCACTGCGCTGCGTTCGTTTATTGTATATCTGCCCGGAAATATTTAGGCAGACATGATTTTTGTGTTGTATTGTGATGACATACTTGTGATGAATGAATAGCTCAGGTTTTAAAAAATACTTGATGTAAACCCTGTGGTCTCGAAAATGTAAGAAACAACTGTGTATGTATGCTATAGATACATAATGATGAGTTTGGACAATGCTGTGTTGGTTTAGTTTTAATAAATGTACCTTTTCATTACAACTACTAGAAGGAACACACGTAAAGAAAGACAAACTTCTTTGTAATGAGACATTACAAATATGTGGCATTCTGGATGTGCAGTAAATTGATGATATCCAATGCATTAATAGAAATAATGTTCCAGTGGGACCCATTTAGAATAGGTACCTCATGACCACCTAATAGGGATTTCCTTAATCATTTAAATATTACTCATATATCAAATCTAATTTGAAACAAAAAGGTCACATAGAGAGATTTCCATTTTATATGCATTATATACAAAGAAGGCACCAGGGCCCGATGCAGTTCTAATAGACCTATTTAAACATAATGTAGACATTTGGGCTTCACTGGTCATGAAGGTCTTGAAAGCAGCAGGTAAGGGTCACTTAATTGATTCCTGGAGAGAAGCTATTACAGTACCTATCTATAAAAAAAGGGTGGTCGGAAACTCCCTGCATGCTATCGCCTAATTTCGTTGATAGACCCCACAGCAAAAATCGGTGGACGGGTCATCCTGGGCAAACTGGAGGCCTGGGCATAGGACAGTTCCCTTTTTCCCACCAGTATAATACGGTGTCCGCCCCAGCTTAAGGACTGCTGAATAAGTGTTAAATTTAAGCCAGGAAAGGTGCTTTACACATGGCATTTATAGAACCTTCCTGTGCCTTTGACCTAGTAGATAGTAGATAGTGGAAAGTTGTGGGTACTCATGGAACAGGCAGTTATAGACCATTTCCTGTTGGACTTTATAGGGCATTTGCACTGGGATACAACTACAAAAGTGCACTACATACTGCATTGGGATGGTACACGGAAGATAAAGTTAGCCAGAGGAGAGAGGCAAGGGTGTATATTAGCTCCCTTTTTACTTTTATTTTATATTAAGTCCTTAGACGCCTTTTTAGGGTCACGCAGTAAAGATTCCCAGAATTGGCCCATATGAAGACCGGTACTCCTATACTCAGACAATGAAGTCCTTTTAGCATTGACAGCAAATGGCCTTCAGGAACTTTAAAATGGTTTTAATGATTGTTGACAAAACTACATTTAAATGTTAACCACCAAAAATCTTTTATAATGATTGGAGGTCCCAGACATACTAAATCCAAAGTTTTTTCATGGGGGAACTCGGATGGACAAAGTACCATATTTTAATTAATTAGGTATTTTATTGGATGCAAATGGGATATGGGTGAGGCTTATCAGCCAAAGACCAGGAAAGATGGAGGCTGCTTGTGAATTGATTTTTGAATTTACCAAAAGGCCAGGATACAAGCTGCTCAAGGAGATGACACAACTCTACAAGAGGAAGTGTTTTTTGGTTCGAGTATATGGAGCAGGGGTTTGGGGCTATGTTGCCCCAAGAAAAATGCAGGTAGCTGAAAACAAGTTTTTGTGTAGTCTCTTAGCGATACCAAAGCTACTGCAAGCTTAATTTCACACACTGAAATTGGCATGGGCTTTTTACAGGAATATACGGGAATGGCCACTTTCTACTATGGGTAAAACTATGGAGTACCCCTAATTCTAGCTTCTCGAGGGAGGTAGTGAAGGACTGTCTAAATTTTGATAACATGACCGCCATTCCGTGGTTGATATATGTTAAAAACACCTTACACAATTTAGGATTGAATTTTCTTTTTGATTTTCCCAAGTGTATTGGACCCCAGTATAAAGAGATGGTTAAAAAAGAGTTGAATCATACAGGAAGGACATAAGAATTGAGAGGTCTCTTAATGTGGGGTCAATCATTAGACATATTCAAATTTCCTACACCTCAGGTATGGAAGCCAATTCAACCTCGATCACTTATCATGAATATAGATTTTATTTGACCAGTATCTGACTAAATATAATCCATTTTTTAGTGGCCTTCCCCCAAGAAGGTGCATGGTCGGCTTCCCTCCCATGTTGCCCATGTGATGCTACATCTGCTCCATCTACTTTACATTAATGCTTCTTTGCACTGTGTATAGCACTTTAAGAGTTTGCTTTTTACACCCAATTATTTTGCATAAGCACTTTACCTTCATAAAGAAGGGCTGGAATATCTCCAAACTCTAGCTTCCTCAGAAATCTGCTCTTCTGTACTGAGTTACATTATTGCTGCTATAAAGCTAAAGGAATATTACGTGTTTTAATAACAGACTGTGTTTTTAAAAAGATTTTAGGCTGTCTTTTAATTTATTTAAACTGAAATGTGTTATTTTGTTTTATTTTCAGGTGAATGTTGAGATTGTATTTACATTTTGTGCTTTTGTGGTCATTTCCTTGGCTGAATACAGATACCTTTGACTTTAATATATGAGTGATATTAAAATAATGAATCCCTAATAGGTGATCACGAGGTTCCTATTCTAAATGAGTCCCACAGGATAATTGTTACTATGAATACATTCCAACCCTCACCCACGTGGGCTTAGTGGGTTGTCCTTGTACTTCTAAACATGATATCCAATGCATGACCATTGATAAAAATTGGGAAATTTATATTTTTGTATAATTTTGAATATGTAACATGGCCAATTCCAAGGCCCCATCAGGATACAGAAATACTATTCTGATATATCCAATAAGCAGAAGATTAGAAATCAGGAGTATAAGATAATATCTTTATTCGTTGCTTGAGCTCCTTTAAATAATATAACTTGAGGTTGGCCTAACTATTGCTATAAATAAACTTTAGGGTTAAGCTCTGTTATAAGGGCGGATTCCAACAACACATTACATTACTTCGTACAGAGAACAGACACTTGGTTGCATTAATCTGTATGAGCAGTTACTGTACTTTTCTCTATTCCCTATTACAAAATTATGTGGGCCTATGAAACTTGCAACCAGTGTATACTAAGAGAAAACTGAAGGTTCTCAAAAACAAACTCCACCATTTGTAACTAATTATGCTCTCTTTAGGGTCAAAGAGGAAAACTCAGCATAGCCTTTTGTAGTTTGACTTTGCACTGCAAAGCATTCCTTTTCAGTTTTGTTCTTAGTATCTTCCAGGCGGGAAGATATTAAGAAGCGTACATCATGTTCCTCCTATTGTCATGACATGTTTACCATAACGCACAAGTTTAACATACTCTTTGGCATAACAAAATTGTAAATACAAAATTTACAAAATGCTTAATGAATGCCTTCACTTCTCAAAACCCTATTTTGGGGGGGGGGAGAACCCATTACCAACTCTCATTCATTGAGGAAGCAGCATGCTTCAAGTGCTTAAGTTAGGTAGTAATGACACATCTTTTCAGTTTGACATACATTTTACTTCAAATGGTTCTTTAAGAAATATTCCCATTCTTATAAAGTTCTGCTGGTATTCTAAAGGACTGAGAATTCCATTTGAAAGCATAGTTGTACATAAAAACCAACCACAAGTGTGTTCTGTGCATCCATCAACCAGCACTGCAAGGGTGTTTGAGTAGAGGTGCAATGATCCCTTTCACTATTGTACTGTTACAAAAAGTTACACATTCTGTTAAGCAATAGGTAAATAATGTGTGCTTTTACAAAGAGGGTTACAGAAGTATGAAATAATTAACTAACATTTGATACAATAAATGACTTCTATACAGTATTGATTGCATCGTATCAGGCGCCATAACAATACGTCAAACACAAAAAATTTAAATTTTACAAATTATAAGGTATATGCATTAGTCAAATGAGGATTTGTAAGACATTTACAGACAGTGCAATGCAATTTTGTTTATAACAGAAGGGGTTACTTTGTGTTTTCCTATGTATCAGGAACAATTTTTTACATAGTTGGAAAACAAAATGATGATATGATGGTAAGCAGCATCACATTCAATGGATGATGAGAGCAAGGCCCCAGTTCAGGATTAATGTGCTTTAAGTTCCTTGTTTCTTCTCTCTAACCTTAAAAAACTGCAAATATTTCTGCTAACCATGACCAATACCAAAACACACAGCTGGTGACATTATCATGTGTCAGCAGCGGCGTACTTTATGGCTAACTTAATTGACTGGATGCTACCGACATATGATGATCTAACCATGCTGAAATGTGAAAATCAACTGGTTGGACAAACTTTTTATTATAAAACTTACCCAAATACAATTTATTTCTTCCTACAGGGCAAAGAAGATGCCTACGTAAGTTCAATAAGACATTCTCTTCTCTCAGAGGTCTTCCAAATTTACATGGCACTAAGAGCTACAAAACGTTCATAAACAATAGGTTACCACATCAAACTGTTTTGGACATGTCGTCTGCGCTCCATTTCATTACATGTGTATATACTATCATTGCTTACAGCACACACATGAACTTCCAAGATTATTCTAATTAATAAATGCTGCACTTTAATGCCATTTGTCTAATAAATAATCTACAACACATAGTCCTAATGGTAAACGACAAAAAAAATATTGCATCTCCATTTCAACTTAATATTTGTGCTATGTTACAGCATTAATGAAATTCAACTATCATATCGCCCATCTAAAACCCTACATTTTGTATTATTGTTTTGACTAATTAAGAGATTACAGAATAAAATTATTTCACACTTCACAAACAAATTAAAACATGTTTACACAAGTGTGTGAATTACATCTGTAATATAACGCACACATATTAAGCACTGTTCACATTACATTATACAAACTAGTCTAACGTTTATTATATTTAAGTGGAGCAAGTTCAAAGATTTTATCTAAAAATTTAATGTTTGGGACATCATCTTCCACCATTCAATCAATTCTTCTTTCTCCTCTTCTTTTCTTTCCGTTAGGGATTCTAGCTCAAAATCCACCTAAATTCAAGAAGAAGAAAAATGTTTAGTTGTTACACAGTACATGAACCAATGCCAATATCATTTCTTAGACTTTGTGGAAATATTTTGCAGATTTCTAGCAGATTTTCATCATCTTCTCAGTTACCACCACACAGGGCTGCTTTAAAAAAAAGCATTCTTCACGGTGACTTGACTGTATTATCAAATTAGTTGATTCATCAAAAGTTGCTATCAAATAAAGTGAGAACTTAGATCTTATAATCTGGTTTATATTATAGAAGGCCATATCATTGATGCCACATTCAAACAAACATGGCAAGTAATTAATTTAGAACCTCGCTAGATGCATCAGTAGATACCCTTCACTTTATGAGGCCCCTTGCGCCATCGGAATGTCACTTTTTGTGACGTTCCGTGGCGCAGAACCCTGCGTGATATTTATCAGGCCACACTAAGCCACTTTTTTTGGGCTTAATGCTGCCTGATAAATATTAGTCCCTATAATGCAGTGTGCTGTGTTAAAGGGGCGTGCAATGGGTGTTGCTGGGGGCGTACCCAGCAACATCCATGACCTTTTGACACTGCCACAGATTTACGAGAAATCGTTAATCTGAGGCAGTGGCAAAAGCTTACGCTTTCCCAGGGGAGGTGTGAGGGAGGCACAACGGGGGGGAAATATCTTTATTTCTCCTCGTTTTTCCTTTTTCTATGTATGCTGCATTCTGCAGCACAAATAGTAAGAGGAAAAGCCTCTTGTGATTATTTTTGTACAGAAAGGTTTCCCTTCCTGTACAAAAATAATTATCCCTGCAACGCAGGCACCCTTGCACCATTGTGCAATGGTGCCTGCATTGGCGCAGGCAGCCCATTGTGCGCCGCGCAGGGGAAAAGGATAGGAATGCGCCGTATCTTATAGATACGGCTCATTCCTGCCCTATTCTTTTGCCGTAGGGAAGCGCAGCAGGAAGGCCTGCTGCGCTTCCCTACGGCAAAACCTCAAAAATGAGGCCCTGAGTTTTCTAATCAGGACTCTCATAGTATCTGTATTGTACCTGATCTGTTGTCACACAATATTTAATTTGGAAATATTTTTTGCTAACGAAAATAATGACTTCACAAACAAAATGTTTAGCTCCTTGGATCGGACTGGATTTAATTTAGATTGAAGTTGTTTGTCTCTCTATAACCATTCTCTCATTCTGTCTATTTAATTACAGGTAAGTAAGAACCAAAGTATGTACTTTGTACCTTTCGGTTTAGATGTACTAAGGGTTGTGTGGATGCCCGCAAGTTAGTGTGACATTTTGTACTGCACCTGCAAGCCCTTTTAATGGTAGGTAAATTAATGCAATCCAATGGTTTGTTTTGGACTAGTTAGCACCACAGAAGTGTCGGAGTAAAACTGTAATAAAGAATCCTCATAATCTCCCATGCTTTCCTCGGGCACTACATTAAGAAAAGTGCAGCCCCTGAAAGCCTTAAACTCTACCACAATTCTTGCAATGTATATTTCTGCATCACTTGCACTCTTTTAATGGTGCAGTCATCAAGACAACTGCAATCACTATCCAGCTTGTTTTAGAAGCTTGAAACAAAAATAGAAAACATATTTCAGATGTGCCACGAATATCCCTCCATATTTAGATGCACTGCTTTCTGGAACATTATTCTGATTGCTCTAGATTCCAAAAGAAACCCTCGTAAACCAAATTCAAGAAATGCTTGACACTACCTACGTGGCCTGAATTTCACAGACACCATAGATGGTAGAGTGGACTCCCACGCAGGTCAGTTCTTGAATTGGGACTGAATTCTCGTGTTCTCAGTATCCACTCCAACCATCTTTTAAACATATCAAATTATACAATATTTATTTTTTGTGTAGTCCATTTCTAGGTGAGTGGCCTGATCTTTTTAATTTGTTGTCCTTCCATGATAAAAGATTACACACTTGTTAGATCATTATAGATGCATTTGTAATATTAGATTGCCAGCAGGTAGAAACAGGTTTTTTATGCATACCTAAGATGATTGCTGATTACTACCTGTTTTCTGTTTCTTAAAAATAACTCTATATGCCCAATTTGTACCTATGCTGCTGTTTAAAAAGGCTGCTGATTTTCATTGCTTTTTGTTTATAAGTAGTGCTGTATGAACTTGTTTTTTTCATGTGTAATCATAGTGACTGCTGGGTATTATCTGCTCCTTAGCATATTCACAACATGATAAAATCGAATATGACCATCGTTTTAGGTCAGGACACTTACCGATATCTCAGTCACATGCCCCATACTGCATGGATATAAATAGCATTTTGTGAGGGGTGGTGAGTTGTCCTCCTATTGTAATCTTCCATCTCCCTTTGTTTATAGGTCTTACATTTGTCACATCAATAAAGTCACATTATAATATTAGACAGCCATCTGGTCGAAATAAGTTATTTCATGTGTATTAATTATATTTGCTGATTACTATTGGCTTTATGTTTCCTAACAATAATTCTATATTTTGCCTTGTATACACACAGTTGTTTAATATGGCTGCCGAGCCCTAAATGCCTTTTGATTATCAATAGCACTACGCAAACTTTTTCTCTTACGTAAAACGAATGTGGCTGCTGTGTTTGTCAGCTTTTTGTGATATTACTAAACTGTTTTATCACGTATAAACAGGAGGGCAGTGGAATTCGATCATCATCTTGTATCAAAGCAACAACCTGTAATGACCAATATGGCCGCTGACTTTTATCAATGTGCTGTTACTTAGCAATGACCTATAAACATTACTAAAGATGGGTGTTGACTATCGTTGACCTCTTTTATTTAGCCACAATCACAAAGTCTAACCCTGACACCTAATTATATTTATCAACATCTGATTAGGGAACATGTAGGGAGAATTAATGTGTTAAGTACGTTTGAGAAAATATATTGTGGTATGTGGAACAAAGGGCCAATGGGTCATGCCAGCAGCTAATCTTTTTACTACAACTAAGATGGCAATTGATTACTGCCGGATTTTGATCGATTTTTTAGAGTCTATTATTTGTTCATTTCCAAGCGTATAATATGGGCTCGAGGATGAACACCAATTATTGCTGACATTTATTACCTTTTTTTGTCTTTTTACAGATTATTCTAAATGCTAGTTTGAGAAGCATGAAGGGGAATTTCAAATGGCATCCTCACTTGAGAAATCTCATTGCACTACGTGGAACACTGGGCCAATAAATACTACAATGTTGACATTTTAGTGTTCTTGTGCAACGAGGATGGCTGCAAACCAATGTTGTGCTTTGATAGATATTTTTTTTAAAAAGTATTACGTGTTTGTTTTTAACCAATTTCACGGATAGGTGATGGTTGACAAATATTGGCTGCTCCTTGCTCAATAATATGCTCATAGACCGGTTTTGTAAGAACAAATGGGATTATGTATATAGGGTGTGCACTTCACTAACTAATTTTGATATCTTACTATTTGTATATACTAATGCAAAAATATTTTCCCGGTGTTCCATATTCCTTTTTCCTTTTGTATTAGTTCATGAGTGGTGCAATATGGACTAATACCATAATGATTCACAATAAGTATGTAGGACAATATCTATTTGAATTTATGGTGTTTTTGTGATTAGTTTATTTGGGATTCCATAGCAATTTAGGATTAATTAAACCGTACTACTTGTTATAGAGGTGATATGTTTGACAAATATTGGCTATCTGGAAGAATTTATATATTGCCTAATATATTCTTTTTTCATACAATTTGAATCAAAGATACTATTATCACTATTGGTAAGATCATGCTTTCAACTAATCACTATTGGTAAAGGTATTATGATGTTGCTGTCATACTTATAGGTCGCTATCGAAATTGACCTTTCAGCAGGTGCTTAGAGTTGTTTTCTCAGATGCAGACATTTTGTGATATTCAATATATGATGAACATATTGTAAGTACAATGTTCAATTTTACATATGATTCTTTAGTGTAGGATAAAAGTTTGTAATGCTCCAAGTCTATTATGAAAACCTTAACCCTACAATGCACAGGCTTCTTTCCCTCTATAAACCAATTCCAGGATCCAGAACTCACCTCCGATCATCATTAACACCCCAAGCAAAATCAAAAAATAGGACTAAAAGTCAAAGCTAGGTGTACTCTCAAAACTTCACAGTTTTGCCAGATTTCATTGTAATGAAATGATTTTTAAGTCTTATAATGTTTTACATTGCTTCTAAAAGTTATACTTTGTTCCCATGCGTGAGCATGGGAGAGGATGTTACCTAATGGCTAGAGCAGTAGACCTCCAAGATGGGGAACCGGGTTCAAGTCTAGGCAGAGACGCTCAACATCCTGTGATTCTGGTAAAATCACTAAATCTCCCCCTGCCTAATAAAAATGAATGTGTCTGTCTGAAATGCAACTGGTGCTCATGTGGAGCTCCCTGATACCTTTGGGTCTAGTTTGCGCTATATAAAAAAAAAAAATAGTTGGATTTTTATTGGAGTTTTAATTCAAACCTATTAAGAGTTTTTCTTGAGGTTTTGTGTGTTGCTTACATGTTGCTGTTGGGGAAAAGAATGATCATTTAGTGTCTGGTGAGGATGTTGGTCTCATTATGAAAAAAACGTTATTCTGTGCAAGAGTCAGTATGCTTTCACATTTTCCACTATGCATAATCTTGTTTGAAAACACCACAATCAACAGTGATATCCTTCCACACCAGGGCTTCCACACACTTTCCTAACAATACTTTACGTGTAAGAATGTGCACCTTATTCCCAGCTGTCAATAGCATAAACATATCACCATGCTGATATTGGAGTATTAGTTGAGGGGTATGATAACAACATCAAATAATAATCAAGTCACTGACAGAATATCGGAAACAGAAATATCGTGTGGACATAATATCGAGTCAAACATATTGAGGACCAAAATATCGAGAAAGTACAGAAAGTAAGTGCAAATAGGTAAGTATAGATTTAATATTCTTAACTCCACATCTAGATGCCTTGAAGTAGGTACATATATGCGGAGTTATGAAAAGTAAAACTTTGCTTACCTATAGAAACTTAACTTCAAGATATTTGTGTCCTTGATATTCTTGACGCAATATTTTGATCCATGGTATTTCTGTTTCCTATATTCTGTCTAAATACCAGAATAACTGCAATAATTTTCAGGGTGCACCAGCAAAGTGACAAAAATACACCTGTGCCTAATCCTCTGGTAGCATAGCACTAAGCAGTGAGTCTTAACTTAGAGGCAGTGGGTAAAGTATTTATGTGTAATCAAACAGTGATAAAGTGAAAACACAAGAAAAATCCCAAACCAATTTAGCAAAAAAAAGTAAATTTTAATAAATAAAATGACAACATAAAAACAAAATCCAATTGATATAACTGGAGACATGAAGATTTAAAGTTAAACATAGCGCCAACAAGCGCAAAGCACTAACCACTTTTACATCTGGCCATGCTAGGCTGGGTAGAAATAAAAAGTTACGGCTGACAGCGATGGAGCACTGGTTGGATATGGAGACCAGGTTCATCACAGTGGAAAGTTTACCTTCGGACTTAGAAGTAGTTCTGGAGAAAAAGTGGTCGTCAATGAATCGTCAGTGGTGTAAGCTGCAAGCTGCATCTGAAGCAGGGCTCGGAAAAGGGCAGGGTGCTGAGGAGCGGAATCTCAGCGTGATTGTTGATGAAGGTGGGAAAGCTCAGAGTAGGAAAGGCCTGCAGCCTGTGCCCAGGAAGGGGAAACATCCTTTACAACGCAACTTTTACCACGCAGTGCCTTTACGATGCAATTTTTACAACGCAAACCATTACAACGCATTGCGCTGGGGGCGCTCCAGGATAGGGAATATGTTTAATTTACTCTCCAACACTTTCCCTACTATCCACGGGGACTGGAGTTGGAATAGTAAATTACACTATTCGCTATCCAGCGCCCCAAAGCACTATGCTTTGTAAAGGCATGCGTTGTAAAAACAGCGTTGTAAAGGCATGCGATGTAAAAGTATGCGTTGTAATGTCATACATCCCCCAGGAAGACCTTAATGTTGACATGTTGCTGCTTGTCGTTGGCCCCGATAAATCCCTCTGCGATTTGACTTTGAAACTTTCACATCTCCTTCGGTGGGACAAACCTACCAGTTGACTCTGACTGGCGACTCAACAGCTTGACGGTGGTCCCAGTTTCCAGCCCGTTCTCTGGGGGGAAAGTTAGCCAAATGTTTTAAAACCTCATCTTTCACAGTTAGGTCAGGAGGAGTACACGCTAACACCAGCCAACTGTCCAGGACCTGGGAGGCACCACCTGGTGGTTAGGACTCACTCCATCAGAGGTCCAGACGAGGTCCAGTTGGAACTGGCCAGCTGGGTAGTTGCAGGGTCAGCGGCCTGTGGAAGCTAGCTCAAACAGGAAGTCATTCAGATGAACTTTGGAGTCACTTCTGGGGTTCTGGACTCAATGCCAGGAGGACTACCTTCAGGTTCTTCTGATAGCACGGAAGTCCTTCTGATTATTCACAGGTCCTTAGGGTTTGTACAGGGATAAGGGCACAATGGTAGTGCAGGCGCCCACGGTTAGCTGCTACGTAGCAGCTACCTGCACGGACATCGTTCCGCTCCATTCGCGGATCTATCAACTGAAGGACCGCCTCCTATTCAGAGGACCATTGTGCCCTTATCCCTGTACAAACCCTAAGAACCAATTCGGAAACATCGAAGCTACCTTGACTTCACCTGCAATCCGGCTCCTAAATAAATTGGTTGCGCTCTCAAGAAAGACCAGGCCAGCTCGCCGGTCGTTTCCCTATCTTACCGGGAATCACCTTGAACATACCCCTTCCGCCCCCACCCCAGAGGCGCATCATTGTTCTAACCAGGCATTGTAAATTAATTAAGTCCTGATGGTGATCCCTATGTAATTTAGAGCGCGGGATCGAAACGTCTACCTTTTTAAAGTAGCCATACAGTTTTAAGATTTCTTTGTATTACTGACTGTATGCACTACTCTGCTACACACTTGCAATCTTGATTTAAAAAGTGCACCAGTTTGCTCTACCTCTCTTTGCCTGAAAACTTCCTTTCTACCCACTATATCTCTCTTCTACTTTCTGTCATGAGTTTAGCACAGGACTGTGCCCGTCATTTTTGAAACCCGGTTTTCAAATTGAAATGTTATCTCCTGTTTATTGTATATTAATAAATTCCTTGTCCGGCTGGACATGGACAATCTAACTGCAGCCTACTATGGTCTGTCTAGCATCTAATGTCTATCTATGAAATTGCTCTGGACCTTATGTTTCTCTTACAATACCCACTTTTGAAGCACTTCCTATATGTTTTACTGCAAGCTTTCATACAGTTACCCCTCTTTCCCTGAGTCCTTCATGGCAGTCCTCTTCTTTTCCTGTGCCCAGCCAGAAGTGTAGCAAGGAATATGATCAACCCTCCCCTTGCGGTTAATCCAAACCAGTTCTGGGGCAGATATCCCCCCTCCCCCACTACTGGGTTAGGAGCTAAGCTGAGTTGGAACACAAAGGGAGGCAGAACTAAGTGTGAGCCACAACTTCAAGTGACAGGGTATGTGTTCTTTAAAGCCCAGGGAGGTGCTGGGCACAGCCCCTAGGGCATCCTGCAAAAGGATGAAAAACACTTCTCCAAGCACAAGCTCCCACTCCACTGTCTGGGAGCAATCCATATCTCACCACAAGGAAGCCATTCAATGGTCAGGTGACACTGACAATTGACAGAATGGCCCTTTTGGCTTAGGCAGAAAAATTACAAATTTGAAAAAGTGTAATTTCTTAAATAGTACCAAAAAGCTGACTGGACCATTAAGTTGGACTTTAAATTACTATAGAAATGAGTCATTGAATAATTTTTCTAGCTGCTTCGCAACTTAAATTAAGCTTTACAAGTTGTTATAATGCAGCCCAGGTTTTCATACGGGAGAGCCAGACTTGTTGCAGGGAAAATTACATTTGTTTTTACTGCCAGGACATATAAAACATTAAATATACATGTACTACTTTTTAAATACCATGCACCCTGCCCTATGGAGACTTGCAGCCTACCGTATGGGTGAATTATAAGTATTCGAACGGAAGGTTTAGGCCTGACAAAAGGTTCATTTTGCCAGGACGAATGGCAGTTTAAAACTGCGTAACGAGGCTGCAGGGGGAGGCTTGGAAACATGTTTTATAGCTCTATTTTAGTAAGTGTCACAATTATTGCTGCAGCTCAGTAGTAGCTTTTAATTTAGAGGCCCTGAACACATTTGTACCATATTCCAGGGACTCACAAGTAAAATAAATGTGCCAATTGGAAATATGGCAATATTACCATATTAAAAGAGAGAGCACAAGCACTGGTTAGCAGGAATAACATGAGCAGATTCCTAGGGACAACAAAAATGAGTTCATAAAAAGAAGGCAAAAATCTGGGGGAATGCCATGCAAGAGAAGGTCATTTCCAACACAACCCCTCTTGGGCCCCACTTGATACAGTTCTACGTGGTGGTGATCAGGATACAATTAGTAAGTGGCCACAAACATTGAAATAAGGTGTAATGGGTACTGTGTCAAGACTGAAACATTGGGGCCACTTTACTACTTTGTCACAAGAACAGTTTAATACCTATGTGAAGCACTCAGTAAAGACGAGGTCGAAATTGAATTTTCACACAATGGGGAGTAATTGTATACAAATCAGTGTGCCCGGCTGCTCATCTGCAAGCGCCAAGCCGCTCTCCAGCTGCCAGGATCTTCTGTTTGTTCTATGGCTCTGTCCACTTACTTGGTTACTCATCTTTCTGCCACCACTCACTCATTTGTCTTTCATCCTCGCCTTATATACCTTTCCTTAGTGTCCCTCTCCTCAATCACTAATAACCTACTGGTGCCCAGCAACTCTTTGAGGTGGGGAAAGCACAGCTGCCTATAGTTCCCTAAGTTTGTCGCAAGTATGTAGAGCACCCATCAGCCTCTGTGCATGGTACTGTTTATCAAAAGGCACTGAAGTACTAATGCTTAAACTTATAGACCTAATTGGTTCCATTAGACATTGTCTTTTATATAGTTTTTTTGCGTCAGTAAAAAAAAACCCTGAGGCAAAACTAATGGATCTGACTTTAATAAGGCAAACTCATATAAACATAGTTTCTACATGCTTAGGCGTCCATGTGTTACCATTTTAAAGCCAGACCTACTGGCTTTTCCATTGCTTGTTTACCACGGTGCACAGATGATTCTTTTATTGGAGATAGAGGAAGCTTACCTGCGATAGTGATAGCTGCGACCACTGTCTTGTCACAGCCATGATTGATATGGCAAAGGGGAGACACTGTGACTTATGAGGGGCAGATCCGAGGTTTCCAGACATGCTGCCTGCATACGGGGCTTTTAACACTGGGCTGCTGTGGACCAATTCTATTTACAAATGAGCCCCATGTACAAATATGTGGGCAAAAGTCAAAGCCATTATTGCTATTGTCTATGCTTTTTTCAAAACTAAAGATATATTTGATATACTCAGATAATCACAATGAGTGGACCGGATTCACAGAGGCACGAACATAAACTGTATCTTGACAATTGTCTCCACAGGGTAGCAGTACCCTTTCCCATTTTGTCAGAAATACTAAAAACATACAATATTTGGGCTGTATTTGGAAGACTGACACTATAGACGGCCAGCTTACAAAGTAAATACATCTGGCATGTTCCGAAACAGTGGGGAATGGCATGTACCGAGGGGGGTGGCGGAGGGACACAAAAAAAAATTATTAAAATAAAATACACTTACATACCTGCACAATGCAACATTATCTGCCTTTCTGTCTTCTCTGAAGGCAGACTCCAACACGGGACACAGCCACCTCCCCATATCCAATCCTGGCGCTGCTCTCCCCAGCATGAGAGCAGCACTAGGATTGGAGGGAGCTGCCTCACTCAGTGTTTTCAAGACTACTGGAGGCCTGCTCTTTCTCCAACCCAGCTATCAAAGACAGCTAGTTTAGAGAAGTTTAAAACTGGCTGTCGCACAGGGGCATATTACCAACAACTAGCGATAATTATCGCTATGTTGGCTTAGAGGCAATATTTTTATCGCCGAGCTGCGGCGATTTTATCACCTAGGAACCTTGCTATTATCAAGGTTTATCTCCTAAGCGATAAAAAATTGGCCGAAATGCATAAATATCGCTGAAAAGTTAGCGATATTCATGCGATACCGAGCTAATGCTCTTAGCCATGTTATCCACCTACCATTGGATAACATGGCTAAGAACTACTCAGGGGCAGGTGTTAGCTTTTGGAGATATTCGCGCTTAGCGCGAATATCTCCAAAAGTTGGTAATAGGACATAGCGATGTTAGCGACTGTTTCCAGTCGCTAACATCTTGGCACGCCCACTTTGCATGTCATTAGTGATAAATTTCACTGACATGCAAAGCGGGGCCCAAGATGGTCGCTATCTCCTACTAGCTGTCGCTAACTGGTGTTAGCGACAGCTAGGTAATAGGGAGATCATTTTATCTCTGCTTTCTTGGCTTTTAAAGCCAAAAAAGGGAGATAAACCCCATTGATAATATGCCCCACAGATCCCTGCTGCCACTCAGCACCACTGGCCCCGGCCCATCCTGTCACTCAGTTCAGCACAGGTTGGTTGCTGAAAAATTAAATGGTAATAAATAAACGTTATTATCATTTTATTTTTCAGCTATGTCCTGGGACTTTTCTTTGTGTGGTGATGCACCTCTACTTAAACAGAGGGGCCGACCCTATTCCAAAGCTTACCTGGCCTCGAACTGTTGGTGATTTAAAATATCAATAAAGATGGGTTGTGGTCTTTTATTAACATCTCTAAAAAGAATATTTCTGTACAGTTATACCATCTAAAAAAAGGCAATAAAAATCCTTCACCTAATATCTATCTAGCGATATTGTGCTATTCAGAGACTAGCCAGTGCTGAGCCAGATAAATCTTCTAAATGTTGATCAAAGGCCTTTTCATCAAACATCACAACATGGAAATTTTAATTGAGCTCTGTACTGGTATTCACATACCTTTATTAACAGAGATCAGAATCAAAATCGTGATCATTCTATTTCACATTGAAATATTTTGCATGGAGGGGAGATGTAAAATTCTTTTTCACTTGGGTTTTTTGAACCAGACATTAACTTCAAATTATTGAACAGAGTGCAATTCAGATTCCTTAAGTCACTAAGTGATGCAATTCTATGTGTTGCTGCACTTTGCTTCTTGCCACCCGTCATGTTCCCCTCGGATCTGCAGAATGAAACAAGCACTGGCAACACCAATAGGTCTGGCTTTAAAAGAATGCCATATGGTAATGTGATGAGTATGTGTAATGGTGGGCCTGCACACCTAGTTTTATCAATATTTCGCCTGAATTCTACACTGTGTGTGATATTTTGCGTGCTGACAAGTATGGGGGCCCGTGCCCAAAGCCCTCAAATAACGAATGAATCACTAGAGAGCGTAAGGAAGACCCTATGCTACTCGTCGCACAGCTGTGGGCAGAGGGCCTCTATAAAGTATGCAAAAGATCAATCATAAAAGTTATTCATTTATCCTCCTGGTTTATTTTTTTGCAATAAACCATGATTTATCATGCAATTTCAATATCAATGTATATCACATAATTGTCTAGTCCATCAAAACAAATTATACATTCAATCTGTGAGTTCTTTGTTCACTCGACTCAATTATATCAAATGACACATTTTAGATTACAGAGCTCAGAGTAATACCCAATGCATTTCGGGTTCTGAACTGAACCCTTCATCAGGGGATAAGTACCACAACATTGGACGCTCGTGGCTCACCCGAGCTGCTCAGTGGGATTTTAGCCACTCGCCTGACTTGTTCTGCGCTTTCCGCGCATTTTATTAATGTTTTACTTCTTGTGTTCTTAATAACTTTTTTGTTGTGCAGGTACTCCCCCTCGATGCGCGCTGGGCATTAATAGCGCCGCATCTGCTCTTCTTTTACCACTACTCGTCCCTTGCAGGAGATTAAAGTCCTGCCGGGACTCGTAGCTGGCCGCCATCTTGGGTGAGGAGGGTGACTAGGTGAGCGGCCTAGCGCTCGTCCCCTCACGCCCTCAGCCCTATAAAATGGCCCCCCTTCACAGTCTGGTCCGATCACTCGCTGATTGAGTCCTCCATCTCTGTAAAGAGCCTGGTTAGGCTCCCCCCTTTGGAGGGTGGGATTGCTCGTAAATGGAATGCACTTGATTCCTCTGCCTTCCTCTCTTTTCTCGCGGAGACTCAGCCCTTACCCAGTAACACTCCAGGTGTCAATACATTGGACGCTAATATCGCTCACTGGCTCACGACGGCTAGCGACCAATTTGCCCCCCCTGTCCCGTTTCCCTCGTTCACGCCATAGTAAATCCCACAAATGGTTCAATTCAGCTCTGAAATTACAACATCTCGAGCTGCGACAACTGGAGCGCAGGTGGAGGCGTAATTATCTTAGTACCGACAGGGAGGCGTACGTGCTGGCACGTAAAGAATATAAAAAAGCTATTACCACTACTAAGTCCGCTTTTGTCTCTGAGAGAATACTAATCGCCCCTAACAAATCTAAAGAGATTTTTAAGGTCCTGGGCGAATTAACATCGGACGCCAGGACACTTCCGAATCTGCCCCCCTCCGCTGAGTCATGCAATGCCTTAAACACCTTCTTTATTGATAAGATCGTGGCTATTAAAAATTCCATCCCTCATTCTCCTTTATCGTCTATAGCTGTAGCCTCCCCTATTAACACCTCTACTTTGACCTGTTTCCCCACACTTGATCCCGAGTCCCTAGCCAAGCTGGCTACTCGAGTGAAATCTGGCTCCCCCAAGGACTGTTGCCCTCCTTCATTGCTTCTTGACATCTGCCATACTTTTCAGCACTGCATTTTACCCTTACTTAATACCTCCCTCAACTCTGGCACAGTCCCTAGATCGTTTAAGGAGGCCGTACTGGTGCCTTTGTTAAAAAAAACTGGCGCGGACCCAGCTGTCCTCGCCAATTACCGGCCCATCTCCCTCTTGCCTTACCTGTCTAAAATCTTGGAGGCACATGTTACTACTTGCCTTTCGCAATTCACTGAGGAGTCCAACTTCCTGGAAATAAACCAGGCCGGCTTCAGACCAGCCCATTCTACCGAGGCTGTGATCCTCGCCGTGTTGGACAACCTCAGAAGCAACGCCGACAGAGGACTCTCCCAGGCATTGGTCCTACTGGATCTGTCGGCGGCATTTGACACGGTGGATCACAACATCTTACTCCACCGTGTCGAGTCTGCCGGAGTCCGTGGGCCTGCCCTATCCTGGGTCAAGTCCTTTCTAGAGGGTAGATCTCAAGCAGTCAGCTTGGGCCCCTTTAGTGCCACCAGTGCTCCTTCATCCTGCGGGGTCCCTCAGGGATCATCTCTGTCCCCTCTTCTTTTTAATTTGTATCTTCAACCTCTTATTCACTCCCTGGGTAGGTGGGACGTCACCGTGTTTAACTACGCTGACGATTTACAAATTATTTTCCCCCTCACCTCCCCTGACGCCGTTACCAACTTTCTGGCGGTCATGATACACATCCAGCACTGGATGAATCAAAATCAATTAAAGCTCAACCCTGGGAAAACTGAGCTTCTCCTTCCTGGGAGAAGTGCTTCCCATTGGGGCCCCCAGTATTGGCCAATTGAGCTTGGTTCACCACCTTCTCCTGCTGGCTGTGTAAAGAGCCTCGGTGTCATTATTGACTCTGAGCTTACTCTCAAGGCCCAGGTGAGTGCCGTAACATCTTCCTGTATGTTCCAGCTACACAGGATACGGAAAGTTGCCCACCTCTTGACTCCCGAAGCTTTGCTACAAGTCCTAATAGCATTGGTGATGTCCCGTCTGGACTTCTCCAATTCCTTGTACCATGGCCTTTCCAAATCCCTGCTGTCTAGGCTACAGATCATCCAAAACCAGGCTGCCAGACTGGCATTCAAAATCCCTAGATGGCAGTCGGCCAAACCTTTATTACATCAATTACACTGGCTACCAGTCAGCGAAAGAACAGCCTTCAAGGTCTGCTGTCTGGTCTTCAAAGCCTTAACTGGCCCCTCCCCTGCCTTCCTGCAGTCTCTTATCATCCCCTACTGTCCTTCCCGTACCCTGAGGTCCACCCATCTTCAGCTTCTAGTCATCCCCCGTTTCAAACTCACTAAACTAGGCGGCCGCAGTTTCTCTCACCTGGCTCCTAAGCTATGGAATTCTCTTCCACTCTCACTTAAGACCTCATGCTTTCTCTTATCCTTTAGGAAATCTTTAAAAACTCTGCTTTTCTCACACCCCCACTAACTCCTCTCGCTTGGCCCAGTGTCCTATCAGCGCCAGGAAACTCATGGTGACAGTGCGCTCAATACATTTCCTTTAACATTAACATTAACATTAACATTAAAATATTTATAATAATACAACATTTCTTGATGATAGTTGTGTGGTTCCTGTTCGGATCGAACACTCCGTTTAAAGTACTCGAAGTATTCAATATATGACCACAAAGAAAACCATTAAATGAGACAACAGAAATCCTGACTCTTCTTGAAAAAACCTTTCGAAATTATTTTATACAATGTCTCTTTTAATCTTAGTCTTTTTGTAAATAAGGGCCTGATGGCTGCGATTTATTAAAATAAAAATTAAAAACATATATATTTTGTTTCGATGTATCACTCTTAACACAGTAATGCATCTTGTTACAAAAAATGCGCTTCTTGCAGTTCAAAAATCTTAAACATCATAAAAACATGAAATCATTAAGATGCTGACCCCCAAACTCAGTAGCCTATGTACCAAAATATATTTTGTTCACATTAGCGGGCAATACACAGGCAAAGATTACCAAAAGAAACTGACCTTTCTCTAGAATTGAAACTATAATGTATCTGTCAGTTTATAGAAGACTTTCTGTCCTTTTAGGGTCAAGGAAATGTGGGGCACATTTACTAGGAAATAGCACCGCAGGTGCTGAGAGCAATTTTGCAGCGCCACGCTGCATCATTTAAAAAAAAAAAACACTGGGTTGCACCGTATTTACAAGAGTAGGTCACACACCATTGTTTTCCCTTGCTCTGGCGCTAAAAATAGCTAACACAGACACCCTTGCGCCATAATGCAATGGTGCCTGCACGGCAATAGTGATTTCCTGCAACACAGACACCCTTGCGCCATAGTGCAATGGTGCCTGCGCGGCAGGGATGATTTCCTGCAACACAGACACCCTTGCACCATAGTGCCAGGGTGCCTGCATTGCAGGGAATCATCCCTGGAATAGAGGCACACTTGCACAACTGTGCAAGGGTGTCTGTGTTTCAGTAATCATTGTTTATATGCAGGAAGAAACACCTATCTACACATAAATAATCTTTAAAGGCAACTCACATAGAAAGAGCAAAAATAAGAAGAAATAAGTATTTTTTGCCAATATAATGGCTGCTTTTGCATAGTGTTAGTTTTTGGCCCTGCCTCATGTTTACAGACCTGTAAATCTGGGGCAGTGTCAAAATGCAATGGGTGTTGCGGTGGAATGCCCACAGCACCACATATTGCACGCCCATTTTGTGTAGATATATGCATGAAACGGTACCATATTTACAAAGTGGTGTTAAGCGATGCACAGTGGCTTAATGCCACTTTGTAAATTATAGAATTGGGCATTGCGCCACCAGAACGCTGAAAAAAGTGACGCTCTGGTGCTCAAGCCCCTCCTAAATATGCCCTTAATTCCCCTTAGTTTTGCCAGCAGAAGCAGCCTGGCCCAATAGGCCTCATGATGAAAAAAATGTTAGCTTCATTAAGGTTCTTTTCGATATTTTGGGTGCATAGTCCAGAAAGAAGAGGATCTTGTCAGTTTTTAGTCCTTCGAAATATAAAATGAAGCTAGGCGGTCACCCTGTTTGGCAGTAAGCATGCACACTGCTGGGCAGACATTTATTCCAGCGGCATTTATCATATTGGCTGTCGGGAAGGCAAGACGCAACGTCTGAACGTCCGAATTGGAAGGTGAATACAGACAACTTAGGAATTGGTTGCGAATATTGGCACCATTCTGACTGTCTACCTACTAAGATGAATACCCAATGTGAAGAATTGACTTGTTTCATTTAGAACAAGGCTACCATTGCCACGTATACTTGAAGCTCCGAACACTAAAATTCTTAAAAAAAACTTCTGAAATATTCTTAACATCTTTCGCCCTGAAGAAGTCCTTCGGACGAAACGCGTTGGCTACGCTTTGTATGAATATTTTGAATAAAAGAAAGAAAGAAACTTTTAAGTCCTACTGAATTGATTCTTTTGTATTATTGGTTTGATTACTATTGTCACTGTGTATTGTGTGGGGGTGCTGAACCATTGTGTTTTATTGCAAAGACATGTATTCCCATTAGAGAAGCCAGAGCAGCAACAGGTGGGGACACCCACCTCTAACAATTAGATATAATGGAATCAGGGATATGAGGGGACATACTAGGTTAGGGGCATCTATGCCTCTTGGAGACCAAAAAGCTCCACTCCACCCTGTGGGCAGATTTCAGTATAACACAGTTAAACAAGTTTTCTTGGCCCTTTCAATCAACCACCTGGGATGAAAGAAATTGCTTCTATAATCCCTAGTTACGTGGGCATTTCTGCAGGCAGAGGAAAAATATTTTCACCCATGTGGAAATTATATTTCTTTAATATGAGCCTTTCCCCCAACGACAACTAACATCCTCAGCCTAATGCCTAATGTTTTCAATAATACAGTAGATCAAATCGAAGGCCTCTATTGTGTATGTGCCTCATTGATATTAATCAATAGAATTCCTACAAGTGTAGAAGATCCTCAACAACATGTTAGATGAGCAACTTAGGAATCCTCTACTCTCGAAGACAAACCTAGCACAGTCTGTTTAACAGGAGTTTGGGGCATATTAGCAAGAACCTCGTTAAAATTATCGCTGTTTTAGCGGCTGTAAACTGCCGCTAAAACGGCGATAATGGGCTTGCTAATATGCGTTATAGAATTCCAATAGAAGCCCAGGTTAGATCTAACCTGGGCTTCTATTGGAATTCTATAACGCATATTAGCAAGCCCATTATCGCCGTTCTCACGGCAGTTTCCTGCCGCTAAAACAGCGATAATTTTAACAAGCTTCTTGCTAATATGCCCCTGTGTTCGGTGAATAAGATTTGTGTTTTCTTCCTAGAATTTGTGATGTTCCCAGATCAGCCTAACATTATGTTTACCACTATTAGGAACTTTACTATATAAATAATTTGTCTATCCCCCCACGTTTCTAGCCCTCTCACCAAGTGTACCTCTTTGAACTGAACTTCTTAGCTGGATACTGAGCCATCCATCCCCCCTCCCCCCGCCATCTTCCAGTACTGGACCCTGAGAGAATGTAAAAGAGAGCTACATCGCCACCTGGTTTACAGAATGCCATTTCAACTTCATTCACCAGTGAGCAAAACAATCAGACACTCTAGCCAATCCTTTCTTTGTATTATTTCCTACCTTTGATAGTTTACACAGGTTTCTCCAAAGTGTACTAACTGGTTTTATAGAGTTTATAATGACTCCCCTACTGTTTCTCTTTTGCCTCTCAAATGCAAGCATACACTTTCTGCAGTAGACTTTAAATACCACCAGGCTCCCCACATTCATACTCTGCAGCCTTGACATCTAGATAGCCTTGCCTACCTTCAGAAGGTTCTGTTTAGAGTATGCTCATGGTCGCCTCCCCTACTTGCCAGTGGATGCTCGCTATTATGGGCATCGGGCTCCTTCCTCCATTTCTTCCCCTATTTTATTATACTCACAGTAAATTTTAGTCTACTATTCGACAGATGATCGGCATATATGGTAACAGCAACAAACTGGTATGACATTTTTAATGTCATTTGGTAGATTCCCATTACAAGAGATAATAGCAAATGTGGGGAAAAGACAATCATAAGTTATTACGTCACATTCAGTATAAATGCAAGTAATCAATAACACAGTCTCAGTGTGCTGTCCAGGCTAAACATTTAAGATCTCAGTGGTTCCAGATCTAACAAAACAAGCAGCCAGGAGTGCAGGAATCTGTATGTTAGAAATATGAGTCAA
The DNA here is from genome assembly GCF_964261635.1 of Lissotriton helveticus. NCBI lineage: Eukaryota > Metazoa > Chordata > Amphibia > Caudata > Salamandridae > Lissotriton > Lissotriton helveticus. Next base: position 2,060,745,386 of record NC_136059.1, on the reverse strand, counting down.
TCAGGTGAGTGAAAGTATTTAACAGGATAGCAGGCTAGTTACTTGGATAAGCATTAGAAACCTGGTAAGAACTTGATCAATAGAAAACAGCTCTAATTGAGGCCTGTATACTGTCAAACCTGCCATCCTTGGTGTGGTTTACTCCTAACATTTTGACTTCAGACCTCCTATTTTTGCTGACTTCATTTTTACTGGCCTCATGGCTTTGGGCACTTTACCACTGCTAACCAGTGCTAAAGTACTTGTGCTCCCTGCTCAAAACATGAAAGCATTGGCTTATCCCCAAGTTGCATATTTCATTTACTTATAAGTCCCTAATAAAGTGCACTACGTGTGCCCAGGGCCTGCAAATTAAATGTTACTAGTGGGCCTGCAGCACTGATTGTGCCATCCTCTTACGTGGCCCCTTAAACATGTCTCAGGCCTGCCATTGCAGAGTCTGTGTGTGCAGTTTTAACTTGCCAAGTCGAACTGGTAAAATAAACCTTTGCCAGACCCAAACCTTCCTTTTTAATACATATATGTCGCACCTGTAGTAGGCTCTAGACTGCCTCAAGAACCGGCTGCAGTGTATTTAAAAAGTTGGACATGTTCTTTAATGTTTTACACCCTCATAAATTCGTTTTTCACACCTGCAAGGCGTACTTCTCCCATAGTATAACATTGGAATTGCCTGATTATTTTATAAGTGTAATTTTAAAATGAGAAGTGATAATTGGGTCATGTTTGGTTCTCTGGAATCCTAATTTAAAATCCTAACTCTTGGTTAAGTCTGATTTTAAATCACAATTCTGAAAAGGCCACTTTTAGAAAGTTATTTACAAAAAGGGGGTGGTGATGGACAGAGTATCTGAGTTAATCAGAACACTCCTACCCAGTCAACAGATCAGGGCTTGATCCATCACCGTTTTTAGCTCACTGCACCATCCCAGTTCAGAACCTGGCTATATGCAAATTAGTCTGTCCATGGCCCAGTGCATCATGGGAACAGGGCAGACCAAACTACCAAGCCAATTCTTCACTGGAAAGTAAACAAGCTTCCGGGGACCGGTTTCTGGCATTACAGCCGTCTTCGGCCCGGCTTGCTTGAATCCTGATGGTGCAATGAGCAAGGGACTCATGTCTGAGCATACCCTTCCACACTCATGGTGGCCAAAATAATTACAAAAAGGGGGTGGTATGACATTTAGAAAGTTGGCTTTATCTACTTGGTGCCTGCAGCTGGTTTACGGTCACATGACTGGGCATAGTTGGCAGTTGGGCTGTGTGCATTCCTCTTAGACAGCCACACACAATCAGAGCTTACATGTCACTGGAAGGGCCCTAACTTGCAGGATGGGAGGGGGAACTGGACCCAACCTCACTTACACCTGCATAGCCTGTGTCCTGTCGCCACACAAGGGCTGCATACCCCCTGTAGTTAGTCTGGGGCCAGGGCAGGGAAGGCAGCACATCTGTACACTTCAAAGGCATGCCCTCAGAAGCTTCACCCTACTTCAAAGACACAACTGTGTATAAAAGACAGACCTCAGACACCACCACGTCAGTACACTTCTGGACCTGTGGATACTCTTCCAGGAAGAAGGACTGCTGTGCTGCTGAAGGACTGCCACTCTCCTGGACTGCATTTTTCTGGTCTCCTGCTTTGCTGTACTGACCTGAAACACTTTTGCCTGGGTGAGAAGGGCTAGACATACATCTCTTGAAAGCAGAATCCAGAGTGACTCGAAGGGCTAGTTGGCTGACTTCCGAATCGCAAGCCTCATGGAGATAACAGTCTTCCAATAACCTTGCACCTGCACCAGGCCTCTGGAATCTGTGAGCCAACCCTGCCAAGTGGTGCCACCCCAGTCCTGGACCATTGGAAGAGGGCTTCAGTTGCTTTACCAGCCTGTGTGGATCCAGCGGAACTGACGCATCTCCTCTGATGCGCAGCGCACTCATGAGCAGAACTGACGCATCTCTGATGCTGAATGTTTTGGACCTGCCGCAAAGACCTGCATCGCAACCCTTAACGCCTTTGGAACTGACACCGTCTGACGCATCCTCGACACAGGCCATCACATTCCTGATTGACAGCAACCTCAACAGAGACTACAGACTTTGTATCACAGCCTCACGGCTCTTCAGAACCAACACATCACCCCAACTGTGCATAAATTCTTGACACCGGACTTCGCATCGCAAACCCCGTCGACGGGGTCCTCGATGGCGATGCAGATCCTTGCATTGCAGTCTCGCCGCATCTCGGAACCGACACATCGCTTCCGCTGTGCAACACATCTCCGACATGGGTCCTTGAACACTACATAACCCAGAATCTAATGTACTTTGTTCAGCTGGCCTAACTGGGCCCCTGTAGCCAGCCCAAGCTTCTGTATTATCAAGTGAATGTTTGTGTTGGTCTCCGAGGGTATGGCCTGGTTCTGGCTTGTTTATGTGCAGGAAGGGACAGCTTCCTGCACATAAACAATCATTCCCTGCAATGCAGATAACCTTGTACTGTGGTGCAAGGGTGTCTGCATTGGCCCTAGGCAGCTAATTTAGGTGCCAGTGCTAGGGAACACACAGGGGTGAACAGTATTGCTGTAAGTAGAGCACATCCCTGCATTTTGGAAATGTCGGAGAGCGCCGCTGTCACAATTTTCACAGCTCTGCACTCAGACATTTCCTTGTACATATGCCCCTCAGTTCCTATACTACCGACAAAGGGTACCTCCATGGATCGTATGTTGATGAGGACCATGGGGGCAACCAATACCGAAATTGGTCTCACAGAGTTGTTGAGTTTAGGCATGGCGACATCGGCTTCCAATTATCAGGAGATTGCAGACCCTTCCCCTGGTGTGGGTCTGGTATTCAGTCCTTTGCAGAACACCACCACGGGGGATTTCTGACTCTGGGAGCATTCTTCATGTATCTACTTCCAAACCCTTTCGGACACATTGTTCTGGAACGTTAATCATAGCAAACCAAAGCGAGGCACCCGGGGCAAACATGAAGCAGTTCCTAATAAATCAAACTAGGTGACTGAGACAAGTCAATCATAGTTCCCTCTGCTAATCCTTCTGTTAATTTACCACCCCCCTTCCTACGCCCTCGGCAGGGGCAGCAAGGACCATATCCCTATACTAACCTAGTACTGATCACTATATGGAAATCTGTTGTGGCAAAATTAAGGAGCTTTTTTAAGCCAAAATGTTCCCTCTTATTGAGTGGCTCAAAGCTATGGATCGGCAGATTGGCATAATATCTACGCAACACTGCCAATCAGAGCCAGTCAAATCTGGGACTCAGTCTCATAAATCCTTCTCCTTCCTTTTGCCACATCGGGCCACAATTTTGGACAGCCCAGAAGTGCCTGAAAGGACTGATTCTAGCCAGTCAAATGCTATTCCTTTAGCAGCAGAGTCTGGGGACAGAATCACATCTGGGATGCACCCAGTTTTTCCTGAAGCAACCAGTTCACTGATGAGTAAAGATGGATCACTATCAAACCAGCGCTTGGAGAAACACCCTCAGTGCGAGCCACACATAACCCAGACTAAAATTAATCTGCCTCCAGCTGCATGACCCTACATGGCCATTCCCATTGGAGGCCCTTCCTTGCACAGAAGAGGCTAACAATGAGCTCAGTAACAAAGTTTTAGATTGGCATGCACGCAATAGAGGATTTCCATTTGCTTTTGCCAATTATATCTTGATGATAGACAGAGTGGGGTGGATTGGGCATGGTTCCTCTGTTTCAGGAGAGGATTGCATTATCAAAAACGTCAACTCTCCTTTCTTAGTACACCAGCTTTGAGCCCTCAAGTAACGTGCTTGTGGGGATGTCAACACTATGGTTCATCTGTTTTTTTTCCTACAGACCTTCTGCCTTGTCCGCAGCAATCAGGACATCCTCTTCTGGTCGACATGTTTACTGATAAATCTGCAGGTGTTTAGGTTGGCCACTGAGTGCTTGAAATCTAATGTGAAGCTCTGCGAAAAGCAGAGACAGAAGTGATCTCAGTTTTTCCCATTGGAAGTTCAGGCTCTGATGTCCAAATCCATATTCTTCAAGAACGTATGACCCCCCTTTGCCACACATAGAGCTCTTCTTTAGACGCCATATTGTACAGCATGCTGTAGTTATCTGCACTATCTACACTAGCTAAATATCTGCAGTTTTCAGCGCACCTAAGACATCCATTCTACCTTATACCTAAGTAGAATTTCTATCTCTTGCACTAAACTAGTAGATCAGCTTGCCTGGTTTACCTGGACACTATGACACCATCCATGTAGCTGTATCCACGTCATTCATCCTCAGATTTAAGTTCAATGTACTCACTTAACACTATTCGCAAAGTGGTGCTCTCCTTCTTCCAGAGTTTCCTTTCAGTCTGCACGATCCCTGTGTTGTTTTGGAAGTATTCTGCGGTTTCCTTATTCTAATAATCCCCGAACATCTCACCTACTAGAGACCAAGCATTCAGGCAGCACATGGTATGGTCTATAATAGGTTTGACCGGGAAGTAGTCATATATACCTCTCACAAGAACAGGTGATCCATGCATCCCGTGTAAATTCGGCCAGGTGTAACATTAGTATTTCATTGGGAGAACACTCAGGGGCATATTACCAAGGGGGGAGATAGGCAATTACCGCCGATTTAGCGGCCGTTTTCGGCCGCTAAGCGGCGATAATTCTATCGCCCTATTAGCAAGCTGTCACTAACTGATGTTAGCGACAGTATTTAGGCGATAGCGAGCGGTTTGGGGCCCGCTTTGCATGTCAACGATGTTTATCGCTAATGACATGCAAAGTGGGCGTACCCAACCAGTTAGCGACTGAAAGCAGTCGCTAACGTCGCTATCGCCTATTAGCAAGGCATGCGTAGCGTTGGAAATATGCGCGCTAAGCGCGAATATCTCCAAATACTAACACCTGCCCAGACCAGTTCTTAGCCATGTTATCCAATGGGAGGTGGATAAGATGGCTAAGAGCATTTCGTCGCTAATGCGTGAATATCGCTGTATTCTCAGCGATATTCACGCATTTCGCCGCTATCGCTGGATATTTTAGCACAATGGAGAAAAACGTTGCTAATAGCATGTTTTCAACGCTAACATATCCAGCGATAGGCAGCGATAAAAAGATCGTCGCTAAGCCTATTTAGCGATAAATATTGCTACTTGTTGGTAATATGCCCCTCAGTGTGCCTTTCATTGCAGTGTAGGCCACTCCACTGATACCTCATCCCCAGGACTCAGAAAGCCTCAGCATATTTTATTTCCTGCTCTCGCTGTGCAGCCTCATTTCCCAGGGTAGATCCATATTCAGGACACTGTTGGAATTACCTGCCAGTGGAAAAGACGTTTACGTGGTAAGTGTCACGTAGTAAACGTTACGCGTAGTAATGCCTTCGTTGTAAATGATGTTTCCCCTCCCAGTGCTGTCATTCCAACATTGTGTAGTGTATGTATGTGGTACTTGCTTAGCATGAACCCATCAAAAGGCATCAGAGTTCTGCGAAGGGTCCGAGGTAAGGCAAAGGGTCCAAGAGAAGATGTGAAGCTGCCCCTGTATTTACACCATGGGCAGGGTGAGGGAAGCTTTAGTCAAGTTCGCCACACCCTTTGCCCCTTCTCACAAAGCCTTCTTTATTGTCTCTGTGGGTGTGTCAGAGCAACGTTGGCAGCCCTGCCCAGAACCTCTGAGCTAGGGCACATCTTGATATTGCCTCCACTCAGCTTCTCAGCATGTGTCAGTTAAGCAGCATCCACTGGAGTCTCCATACTCCAGCTGCTGAAATCCGCTCCTTCTACGGGTGGAAAGCTACCTTTCACTGAGTCATAAACGCACAGCACGTTTGAGTAGGCAATGTACCTGCCCACGTGGCTCACTGCAGGCTGTGCTTCTTCGTGTCTCTTAGCTCTGATAATTAGGCTGTTGCAGATGAAATTAACTTTATTATTTAAGGAACTTGTGTTCTGCATCCAAGGAGGCACATGGTTTTGTGTAATATCAGAAATGTTATAACACCAAACCTGCCTGCGCATTAGAAGTGTACCAGGGAAAAGTGTTGACAGAGGGAGGAGAGAATGGACCCGAGAGAGCGCCATTTACAGTGAAATTTGTAGGGGTGCAGCATATGTACAAGTAGTCAGCACCCGCATATATAGAGGCCTGTTAATCATAGTTAGATGCAAGATATGAAAAGTGCTAAAGTGAATTGGTATCAGAAAATGTGCAGAGCCAACGTTACAAAGTGCAACCCATGCTTGCTGACATATATAGATGCGTTTAAAATGAAACCTTCTCCTAATGCAACGTGTGTTTAACAATGCGATAGAACTTGAGATCTGCTTTATCTGAAACGTAACGAATTACATATACATATATATATGATTTGCTTAAAGTAGAAGATGCATTTATTGTTAAGGTTTAATGTCTAGTGAACTAAGAGAACAAGTTAATGTAAACGTTGGGCCTAAAACCCAAGCAGAGGCCTAGTTAATGGAAACAGTGCAGGCCTGTTGAGAAATGTCTTGTTTAAACATTGAGCTGTGGACAGGAGGGATAGATGTGACCTTTAAGAAATGTTGCAATAATCATAAACTGCGAGTTATGTGTGTATTCCTTTGCAGGCGCCTCATCAAGCAGATAGTAGAGTAGAAGGGCCCATTGTGTATGAATGTTAGAATTCTAGACTCAGACATGGAGGAGTAGACCAGGAATTTACAGAAGCGACTTGAAAGGATGAAAAGCCTGAGACCCAAGGACGGCTGAACGGACAAAGATGAATCCTCGCCATGTGGAATTTTACAGAACTCAATACCTTCTAGATGGGCGTACCTATAGGCGTGTCATTAACATTGTGGGGTTTTGTATTAGGGACAGCACCCCGAGGGTGGAGGCAGAGCAGATGGCTGAGGAGCTAGCGAGAGCGGTCGCATGGGCAAGGAGCTTAGCAGCAGTGATGGAAATTTTAGTCTAAGAGAGAAGGTGGCGAACTTCTTAGGAAGTCTCCACGGCTGACGCCTTTGGTTAGGTTGGGCTATTGTTGAGTAGGGATGTCATCTAGCATAGAGTAGGGACAGACTAATCTGAATTGATGTCTTTTATCCTGATGAGCACCAGAACACAAGTTATAGCTATCCTGTTTAGTTTAATGGTTCTGGAGTTAATTCTCGTTCTTTTCATTAGTCGTTTGAGACTTTTCCGTAGGATTATGTTTGTATTAGTACCTGTTTATCTTCTGAACCTCTTGCTGAGGTGCCTGTATCTGCAGTTATTTTTGGTTATGTAATAAACCTTTTAAATTCAGTCTTTAGTCAGTGGTTCTTTGGGGAAAGCAATTGGGTATTTTGAAATTGATTTATTTAGTTGTGACTAGATTGCCTAAATTCACTCTATGACAGGTAAAAAGGTCCAGTCGACCCGTGACGGGATTCTGGAGAATGGTAAGCAGACTCTAGAGGTGAAATCCCGCCTTTTCAGTTGGTAGCAAATTAGGATGGTTTATCTTCTGGAGTAAGGGTAATCTAGAAGTAGGTTGAGATTTCCCCGAGGCCCATAGAGAAGAACATGAAGAGTGTCCAGAGAGCCACGGACGGAGGATGGCGTTCCATGGAATCTGACAGAGAGTAACAGTGCGGCGGAAAGCAGCAGGTCGGAAGAGAGTGAGTATGAAAAGGGTCATGCGTTGCTAGATTGCGGTGTTATGTTGTGTCATTGTGTTGTAATGTCTTGCGGAGTTGAATGCCTGTAGTGTGAAAGGAGAACAGGTTGTGAGCGCGCGCAACCGGTGAAAATCTTAAGCTCAAGGAGAGTTTAAGTGGTTTGGGTGTATCGAACATCCACAGTAATTGTCGACTGTTGTGAAAGGGGGTCATGAGGTACCATTGATCGCCCGAAGGAGTGTGGGGGTAACGGACGCTGGTCGGAAGTTACCGGAGACAGTTGAGGTGATTGTCTGTTTGCTCACGGACAGGCATTTGCCGGGAAAAGTGACAATTACAGTTAGACTGTAGCCGTACAGTCAAGGAAGTGGTTGCTTGATCGGAAGTAATCATTTCTAGTGTGTGATTGGGACGCATGCGTGACCGGTGAGACATCGGAGAAAGGAGGGGAACTGCTGCGAAACGGAGGCGAGTGACGTCAGGAGGAGCCGCGCTGTGATAGGGCGGTAGGTGTGAAGCCGCGCTGTGATAGGGCGGTTGGCGTGAAGCCGCGCTGGGATTGGTGGATTGTCATCAGGAAGTAAACGAGGGTTATAAACAAGGAAACGTTGAGGGTTTCACCATGAAATGTTTTAAAGTATTGCGGAAATGTTTCAAAGGAGAAAACAAGATAGAACCTCGGGGCGGGGAGGAGGCTCCACCCGAGGATACTCCAGCTTATTACATGGCAACGAATGTTGGGTTGCATACCATATTGTGGCTTGATAATTGGTGTAAGATGACAGATGGAAATGAGGAATTGACCTTTCCTAAATATGGAACGTTTAGACTAGAAGTGTTATACCAGTTGAAAGCAATTATGGCTGCATTGCGACCTTTGCCCAGACCAACACAGTTCGAAGCGCTCAATGCATGGATCAGGGCAGCCCACGACAGGAACAGAGACAGGAGACAGGAAAGAGTGAAGCGATCGGTAAGGGCGGTTCAGGAAGCGAGATGGGATGCAATGGAAAAGAGATGGAGGGTACAGACCATTACAGTAGACAAGTTGTATCCGTTACTGGAAAGTAAAGGGGATGGTCAGAAAAAGAGTACAGAAGATGAAGACAGTGAGACAGACGACAGCCTGATAGAGAGGCTGTTGTCAGAAAGGCCACCCCCATACAATCCAGAGCTAGAGGGAACACAACAATCGAGAAAGCACTGGGAGGCCCCAACAGGGGAAGGCGGAGTTCCAATGGGGAACGGATGGGACACCTCAGGGGACAAGTTTACCCCAGAAAAGGGAGAAAAGGCACCTCCACCCTCACCGGTAAATAGAGTAGTGGGAAGATTTACAGTACAGAAGGTACGGGTGGAAGAGGGTGTCCATTCTCAGAAACTGCCAGACGCACTTACAGTACCGGTTACCATAGGTCCCATAGTATCAGTGTACAATCCAGAACAGACACATAATGAGAATTTACCCCAGATGGGGAGTGAGAGAAGTGCAAGCGATGGTAGAACTCATGTGGCAGATGGGTGGAAGACATTACCTCGACCTATAGAAAGGAGCACCCCTTTGGTAACATCGGCAGACCCTTCGGAAGACAGAGGGGGTTGGAGGGGATCGATGGATCTGAGAGGTCCAAGGCCGAAGTCGATGAGGGAGTTAAGGCCAGATTTGAGAACTTGGGAAACAGTTGTGGATACCCAGAGCGACAGGTCGAGGAATGTATTTGGGTCGGAGAACGAGGAGAATAGGATGGTCCCTCACTGTGCAGCTAGCGAAAGGAGACAAGAATGGGAACGCGGAGGTGTGGGAAGCAGGGGGACGTCCCACCACACCTCTGGAAACAGCAGGCAGGAGTAGGACTGCGAGACCTGTGAGGGTAGAAGGGTTCCTCCTAACACACCCGAAGAGAACAGGAGAGAGAGTCAGAATGGCAGCGGGAGGGACTCTAAGGAAACTTCTAGCCAAGGCACGTTGAGAGCGGCAATAAAGGCAAGAAGGTTAGACGTGCTGAGACTAAAGTCAGAAGTAGAGGAGATTGTGGAAGGTACACTGCCACTAGAAAGGATTGAATTATACGGACCAGATGAGCTATTGTTCGTGGCAAAGGATGTCACTCGGAAGGCTAGGATTGCTCATGAGAAGCTCTCAGAATTAGCGAACAAGTATGAGGTGGATTTAACAAAAACGAAAGCCCTACAAGGGGGCCATAGGTTATAGTACTCAGATCAAGACCTGGAAGAAAATAGGGTGATCGGGTTAAAGACCCATATCAGGGAGCTGATCATGGGAATCCGAACATGGTCTAACTTGGAGAGATGGGAGGAAAGGTGGTCAAAGAAAAAGACTGTCAGGCGGAGTGTTATTGGGACACCCCCGGGAGGAGGGTTGATGCATGCCGAAGCGTACCCCTTGCGGGAGGTGGCCCATGGGGGATATGTGCATGTACCTTGGAGCAGGGGAGATCTGGCTGCCTTTACTAACACTTTCCCAAAGTTGCGAGAGAGCCCAGTGGAATGGTACAAGCAGGTAGAGAGGTTCGTTAAAATCTCAAAGGTGCTGTGGATTGATTTAAACACACTGTTTGACATTGTGGTTCCAAGTGATTTGTGGATAGCGTGCAAAGTCAGTGTCGAATGGCCCACAGCGGAGCCAGAGAGAGATAGCACCACAAATGGACCGTCACCTAGGGTAATGGCAAAGTACGAGCAGCCGATCACGTGGCTGAAGACTAAAGTACCACCACAGGACATAGACTGGGTAAAAATAGATCGGACTAGGCAGGAACCAAAAGAGACGGTGCATGAGTACTATGAGAGGCTATTGCTGATTTTTAAACAGTACAGTGGATTAGATGTGATGGATCCGAAGGATATGGGACAGTTTGTATCCAAGTTTGTGCTGGGATTGAGGCCTGATATCTGCCTCATGATACAGCAACATTTGATCTGTTGGCAAAACAAGCCTTTAGATGAGATTTTGAGGTATGCAAGGTACTGCAGTGATGAGATAGATTCGAAAACGAAGAAGCTTAAGGACAAACTGATGCTAGTCCAGATGCAAGCAGGAGGACAGGGCCAATCAGGAAATGGCACCTTGGGAAGGAAGTCAGGGGGACAGAAAAGAGACAATGAGGAAGGTCTGAGACCTAGGATAGATATAGCGACCCTGAAAAAGACGACCAAGTGCCATCAGTGTCACGAGGTCGGGCATTGGAAACGCGAGTGCCCCCATAATCCGGACAACCAGGTGCAGGAGGAGGAAGAGGAGGAAGTCGAGGAAGTCGAAGCCCCTCCGAGGCGGAAGGTGACAGTGACTAAGCCCCAAATGACAAAAGGGGGGACATCGGCCCCTAGGGCTCCGGTTCCTCAACCACCTAAGATTTCAGTAGGGAATAAGGTTTACAAGCAGATGCCCTTCATAGTCGAGGGAGATGAGCATTATTACTTTGATCCAGTGTCAGGACGGTGCCTGAATGGGGAGGAAGACTGTACCCTTGGAGCAGTACTGGAGGTAGATCAGAGGGGACTCTTTGTAGAGGCTGACGTAGATGGACACCCCACCACCCTCTTGGTAGATACTGGTGCTTCCAGGTCTACTGTGCGGTCCGCAGTGGTCCCTAATTTGCCCCTTTCAGGACAGACTATTCAAGTAGTGGGGGTTGCAAACAGAAGAATGACAAATCCCCTGACAGAGCCAGTTCCGGTAATGATCGGAAGTTTCAGGGATAAACATCAGTTTGTGGTGTGTGATTCTAGCCCTGTATGTCTGCTAGGAAGAGACCTTTTGTGTAAGCTGAATTGCACCATCTATTGTACCCCCAAGGGAGTAGAGTTGCAGACTAATGATGATGATGCCGATTTTAAGGTTGCAAATTCGCATGTGTGCATTGAACTGTACCCTGCCATAACTGTGGAAGAACTTCCCTGGGATTTGAGAGACTCAGTCGCACCGGAAGTGTGGGACTTTACGGGGGAAGAGATCGGACTGATCAAAGGAGTAGAGCCTGTTAGAATACAGATAAAGCCGAACGCTGACTTCCCTAGAACGCCACAGTACAAGCTGACCCCAGAGACACTTGAAGGTATAAAACCCGTGATTGAGTCCATGATTAGACAAGGGATCTTGAAGGAGGTTATGGGCAGCCCCTGTAACTCTCCGATAATGGGCTTGCAGAAGCCAAGCGGGAAGTACAGGATAGTACAGGATCTACGAAAAATTAACAACATAGTTGTCCCATGTTGTCCAGTGGTACCGAATCCAGCAGTAATACTGTTTCAGATACCGTTCCAAGCTGAGTGGTTTTCTGTGATTGATTTGTGTCAAGCTTTCTTTTCCATCCCACTGCATGAGGAAAGCCAATTTCTTTTTGCGTTCAAAATAGAGAGTCGCGTATTAACATGGTGCCGTATCCCACAAGGGTATACAGAGAGCCCATCGATCTTTAATCAGTTGCTGAAAAGGAATTTGGAGAGTCTAGTACTGCCACAGAACTCAGTTCTCGTACAGTACATAGACGACCTCCTTGTTGCGTCAGACTCCGAAGACGCTTGTAGGATTGACACCATAGCCTTGTTGAACCATTTGGGAGAGAATGGGCACAAGGTATCACCTAGCAAGTTACAGTACTGCCTGCAAGAAGTGCAGTATCTGGGTCACAGAATCGAGCAGGGAAAGCGGAAAGTGTCACCAGACAGAATAGAAACGATCATGAGAATGACTGTGCCCTCGACCCAGAGGGAGGTTAGAATGTTCCTGGGCATGGTTGGCTACTGCCGACAATGGATGGCAAACTTTTCTCTGAAAGCAAAACCCTTGCAGAAACTGACGCACAAGGATGTAATTGATCCGGTACCATGGGACACAGACTGTATGATGGCTTTTCTCGAGCTGCGAGAGGACTTGTGTCGTGCTCCGGCTCTGGGAATGCCAGATTACCACAAATCATTTGCATTATTCTGCTGCGAAAGGGAAGGATGTGCTTTAACAGTTTTAGTGCAGGATCATGGAGGAGTCCGTAGACCAGTTGCCTACTTTTCGGCTACCTTAGACCCAGTAGCCGCAGCGTTGCCCGGATGTCTCAAATCCGTTGCTGCAACAGGTGTCAGCATTGAAAGATGTGAAAGCATTGTAATGGGATATCCACTGACAGTGCATGTACCTCATTCTGTGGAATTGTTGATGACCAGGACCAGGACGCAGCACTTAACCAACAACAGGCTCACACGCTACGAGTAGGTTATACTTGCTGCGGAGAATGTGACCCTCAGGAGGTGCTCTGTCTTGAATCCTGCTACCTTGTTGCCACTACCAAATGATATAGACGATGATTGGGAAGACCATGATTGTCTCGATGTAACTGAACTGTCCACCAAACCAAGGCCGGATATTGTTGATGTGCCGTTGACAGTGCCCGATGAAATTTACTTTGTGGACGGCTCATGCATAAGAGACAATACTGGTCAGTTGAGAGCAGCGTTTGCTGTTTGTACTATTTCTGGAATAATTGAAGCTGCCTGCCTGGAAGGAGTACACTCCGCGCAGGTGGCTGAGATCATTGCGTTGACGCGTGCCTGTTTGGCAGCCAACGGAATTCGGATTACCATCTACACCGACAGCCAATATGGGTTTGGGGTGGTCCATGACTTTGGTCAGTTGTGGTCTCAGCGGGGTTACATGACGTCATCTGGCTCCCCAATCAGGAATGGCGAATTTGTCAGGTTATTGCTGGAGGCCTTGCAGGGTCCTGCAGCGATAGCAGTGGTTAAATGTACAGCACACACCAAAGGCACGGACTTCGTGACTATGGGAAATCGTTATGCTGATGAAGTTGCACGTTACTGTGCAGAGCAGGGATATTCATATACTGAACAGACGATTGAGGGGCCAAAGGAGAGAACTGAGCTAAGCATGAGGCTTGAAGTGGCAGATACCTGGGAAGAATTGAGAGACATGCAAGGACAGACGTCAGATTATGAGAAAAAGGTGTGGGAATCAATCAGGACGCTGAGGCTTGGCACAGCAGGTGCGGTGGTGCTGGACGCCAGTAGTGTGAGGTTCTCACCGCACCCCAGTTATGACTGAGTTTTAGCAGGTGGTAGGGGGGCCTTAGGGTCCATGGCATCACTGCTGTACTACTGGGACAGGCACATCATGTATTTACAGCGGGATGCAGAGAGGTGTATTTAGCGTGGTGACTCACTTTTAGGGGGTTTCTTTTGCTTCTAAAGAAAATGACCGTGGATAAACCACCTTACGTCAAGTGTAAATCACCCTCTGAAAACTAAGCACAGTGTTATAATAAAGGCTGGTGCCGTGCAAACATTTTTTAGAAAACGTCTTTGACTATGAACTGCGCTGTTTGACTATGAACTGCACTATTTGCTTCGACTACAATAGAAGAAAGTGATCTGATAAACTTTCAATAAATTAGCTCTCATATTATTCAGTGCCAGGTGTGAGGCTTATCCACACCTGCCTGTATTATTTGTATTCTTGTAATCTAATGTTGTACTTTTCCCCGTATCAATAAAGGCTGCAAATGACAGAATACAGAGAAAGAAAGTGGGTGATCTGGTGCCACCTGGTATTAAGCAACTGGAGATCTCTCCAGTAGGTATCAGAACTTGTCAAACATTGAATGCTTGTGGGAAACTATTTAAAGCATTTTTTTTTTTTTTTAAACAAAGTGAATGCTGCAGATTCAGATAATATATGTGGCGTTGTGAGGCAGCAATAGCTCTTCTCCGTGAGAGCCAGGGGTACCTGGCTGTGCCATTCTCCTGTCCTTGCAGATGTGCCAGGGGTGCCAGTCTAGAGCTTTCTGGGATAGCCAGGAGTAGTCGGCTGCGTTCTCTTTCCCAGTAATGACTTTGATTGGATGGTCCAGGTACACAATTCCCGTGCTCCCCTGCCCTCCTTCCTGCAACCCCTCGGTTCCTGTCTGTTCGTGGACTGGCAGCTGTGTACTCAGGCACTCTCTGCAGTTTTGGCCCACTGAGAACACCTGTGCTCCTGATTATCCACTCTTAATTATTTGTTATTAGTTTTTATATGTGTCGATGCCTTTATGATGTCCATGATCCGTGCCATTGAGGCCCTGCACTATAAACCATATTCGGCACAAATAACATTTGCACAAGGTGTCTAGAAAGCATTTGTGCCCGATTTACACCTTGGCGGGAAAATACTGGGAGAAACGTGCAGACGCTTTTTCTGTGCCTTTGTGCTCCTTGTACCCCGGGTATCGCCACCAGGCAATTACTGCTGGTGCCTGCCTGGACAGAAGGCGATCAAGTGCCCTTCAACTCAGCTGGGGTAGGAGCTGGTGTCAAGATGGACGGAAATGCCGACTGCGCCAGTGTTAACACCAGCGCTCATGTCGAAATGACTCCATCTGTGGGTGGCTTGGATGGCAGCGCAGGCGGTTGCCTAGGTTCGCGAGCTCCGTGACCCCGGACAAAAAAACAGCGATAAAAGCGGCGAAACGGATCAAACTCCCGCACAAAACGGCAGGAGGTGTGTAGGAACACTTAGCGCAGCAGAAGAAGAAGACGAGCAGATCTGGAGCACAGCGCCTGAAGCAGGGGAAGCCTGAATCCTGAATCCTACGAGGCTGGAGTCGAGGGTGGCTGTCCAAGATGGCGGAGCCATAAACCGAACAACAGCGCCGCGGAAGCAGCGAATCCGACATCAAGCCTGTCGAGGCAGCGCTGTCACGGAATAGCCGAACGCAAGGTGCGGGTCACGAAGACGACCGACGGTGTCTGATCGAGGTAGGATCGGAACAGGAGACTAAGGAGCAGGGGAAGTCACGAGCGGGGCGGCCATCTTGAGCGCCACAACAACAACAACAGCGACGGTCCGTGAGCGCCGCTCAAGAGGCACCGGAGAACCCAGCAAGTAAGCCGCAGCGACCTTCTCTCCCCGAAGGGGGTAAACGGCAGCACTAAGCGAAGCGGCAGGAACAGACAGTGCGAGCAGTCTCTGAGGAGCGCCGGTGGCCATCTTGGAAGGGGCAGAATACGGAAACAGCCCGAGGTACAGCGCGCCTATGCAGAGCGCGAGCAAGGCCGAATAGAAGGCAAACAGGAGACGAAAGAAACAGACGCAGAGACAGCGCGGAATAATTACCCAGCATAGCAACCCACCACACTTAAATGAGTAGGGTAGAGTAAACGGCGGCCATCTTGAGAGGGGCAGAACGGACCGGCACCGAGGCAGAGAGAACGCAAGCAAAGTGCGAAGCAGGGCCAAAGAGAGGCCAAGGAAACAGGAGTAGACACTGTACCAAGTAGCCATCCAGCACAATTAACGCTCTAACATCAAAAAAAAAAAGAAGGCGACTCAAACGGCAGCCATCTTATGAGGGGAACCAAGGGGGGAACGACCTCGAGTGCAACATAGCGGTGCAGAGCGCAAGGGGGCAGAGAGCTTGGAGCAACCCCAAGGAGCACCTGGCTGAGTGCAGTGGCGAACCTCTACAAGGGCAGCCAAGGGAAGTGCGCACAGTAGCCGCAGACCCTTAGCCTACAGCTATCAAGGCACAGACCGCCCACGGCGACAATCTTGGGGGTGGAGGCACCACACGAACAAGAGCGGCGCAGAAACGAGGATACAACAGCTTGTAACCAGCTGTAACAAGTACCCACGGCCACCCGGTGCGAGCGCAGCAATTCAGGGCGGCCACCAAGATATACTGAAGCGAAGGAGGAGACAGCAACTACGTGGGAGCAGCCCTGGCGGAAGGGCGGACTAGAACGAGGACAATAAAGTGGCCCAGCAGATTCTCTTTCGGGAACACAGCAAAGACAGAGGAAGCCAGGTCGCACGGCAAACCCAGCCCCAAACAGAAGACACAACAAGCAGATCAGCACAAAAAGGGGTGGACGCACGCACATCAAAGGGTAAAAGGCCTGGACGGGATGACTGCCAACGAAATCAAAAAGATCAAAACAAATCAAGAGTCACCAATCAAGCTGAAGACACTACAGAGCACGGAGACAGCGATGGACCTGCTCCTAAAGAAAATAACAGAAGCCAACGACTTGGCAAAGGCCACAAAAATCTCCATGGACAATGTGCAACTAGAACTTACAGCAATACGTGCCGACCAGAGTAAAATAGCTGGCAGAGTAGGCGAAACAGAGAGAAGAATCAGCGACATGGAGGATAAATCGGAGACCATGGAAAAGGATGTTCGGTACATTTCAAAGGTATCCAGCGACCTACAAAGAACGCTAGCAGAACAAGAAGACAAAAACAGGAAAGGGAACATCAGACTCCTGGGCATACCGGAAGGAGAAGAGGAAGAAGCGGGCTCGTGCGCGGCACTACTCGAAGTATTAATACCAAAGTTGACCGGGCTAAACTTCGAAAGAACATTCGAAATCGATAAAGCTTACAGAGTGCCTGCCATAAGACAACCAAACATGAAGGGCCCGAGAACAATAATCTGCAAACCGCTGAGAGCCAACCACACCGAAACCATTTTTGCCCTCGCACGTAAAGGCCAACCCCTCAACTGGAAGGGCAAAAAGATTGTCATCACACAGGACTTCTCCAAGAGCACAGTAGAGAAAAGGAAGGCATTCCTAGCCCTAAGGGAGGCCATGAAAAGAGCCAGGATAACCTGCAGCTTCGTAGGGCCAGCAAGAATGAGGATAACAGACAGCAAGGGCACACGAACTTTTGATGACCCGGCAGAGCTACGCGAATACCTACGGAGACCAGACCAAGAGGAGATGGATCTAAGAAGTCCGGGAACGGCAAAAAGGAGAGCGTCCTCAGACGGCTCGGAGGCAGGCGACAATGGCTCAGCAGAACGTGGCTAGAGTCACCGTCAAGGAACCGGGCTGATAAGACACTGACCAAATCGAACACTGCTACCTCAATCAAATAAACACACCTACCTCAAGATAAAGGATGACAGAACTAGCTAAGACAAAGGAGAGCGAGCCCAGGATTGGGCATGAGACCTAACCTGGAACAACACACCCAGAACTTTTGTACTTTGAGCCAGACTGAGAACACGATTGCCAAGATATCCTTTATCAGCGCTTGACAATGAAGGATGCGGGGGGGGATCCAACGATCCGGGGGGGCGGAGGGCGGAGAACCGCTGCTGTCGCACGTTTACAGTACTTTGACAGGGGGGAGGGGGGTGGGGGGGCAGGGGGGGAGGGGACGGCGGGAGGCGGAACAGGCAGCGCGGACAATCCTTGATTGGTGGGGCTATGTACTCTTTTCTTTTTTCCTACTTTCCCGTCACCTATTGACACACACTTCCCTATCCCAACCCAGACTCCGGGGGGGGCCCGAAGACAGGAGGTGGAAGTTGAGACTACACCGGAAGCAGAGATCACACACAGGTCACAACCCTGAGAGCAGCGATTCCATAGGGTCACCATGAATACCCACAACACCCAGGGCCTAGCTCAGATCACATCTGACATCAAGATTGTGTCTCTGAACGTCAAAGGCCTCAACCACCCCGTCAAGCGACGGAAAACACTAGACTACCTGAATAGACTCAAAGCAGACGTGTACGTGCTCCAAGAGACTAGAGTAACCACCGAGGACGCTAACAAACTTAAGGCAAACTGGATAAGCGAAATAGCTTGCTCACCAGCAATCAACAAGAAAGGAGGGGTGATAACCATTATAAGCAAGAAGGGGAAATTCAAGGCTCTGGGCAGTACAGCAGACACGGAGGGCAGGAGACTAGTCACAAGCATCAAGAGAGGTGAGGAAGTAATGCACATAGCGAACATCTATGGGCCAAATGCCTAAAAAAAAAAGTTCTGGGAGGAGGTAGAGAGCGAGCTAAGCAGGCTACCACTGGGAGAACTGGTGATAATGGCAGGTGACATGAATGAGGCAATGGACAATGCCACAGACAGGCACCCACACAGAACAAGCCACGCCACACAAGAACAGAACACACTCAAAAACCTCTGCACCAAGCTTGCGCTAGCGGACCCATGGAGACTACAACACCCCAGCGCCAGGGAGTACACATTCTATTCAACACCACACAATTCATACAGCAGAATAGACTACATCCTCATGTCAAGCTCACACACACACTTGATAGACAGAACGGAAATAGGATCGATAACAGTCTCAGACCATGCCCACATCTCCCTCTCCATCAGCGGGAAACACAATGAGCTACCATGCAGGGGGTGGCGTCTCAATAGCGACATACTTGAAGACCCCACCAACATCGGTGAGATTGAGGAGGCGATCAGAGAATATCTCCTATTCAATGATACAAAAGACACAGAGGAGGGGACGCTGTGGGACGCACTCAAAGCCACAATAAGGGGGAAGCTTATAAGCATTAAGGCAAGAATGAACAAAAAAAGAAGCAAACACATTAAAGAACTGGAAGAGCAGATAAAGGAGCTAGAGAACAACCACATCGCAAACATACTAGACAGGAACACACTCACGGCTCTAACGAAGAAGAAGTATGAACTCAACAGTTTGTTAAGCGAAAGAGCAACAACATGGATAAACAAGTACAAATCCATAAACTTATGCTCAGCCAACAAAGCAGGGAAGGCGCTGGCAGGCTACCTAAAAGCCAAACAGAGGCAACACTCAGTCGCAGCAATCACAGACACAGACAAAATAACACACACAGGGAACAAACAAATCCTCGAAACATTCAGGAGGTTTTACAAGGACCTCTACACCGCAGACACAGCACTAAAGGCAGATGGGGGGGTGAACCTTCTCGAGAAACTTGACCTACCCAAACTAAGCCGCGAACAAAGTGAGGCGCTAGACCAGAACATAACAAAAGAAGAGGTGGGGAGGGCCATAGACACACTTAAACCCAACAAAGCCCCGGGTCCGGACGGATTTACAGTGACCTTCTACAAAAAGTTCCAAATGCAGCTTAAGGATATATTAGTGAGAGTATTCCGAGGGTGCGCAGAGAAAGGTAGTATGACAGACTCAATGGCAGAGGCAAACATCATTGTCATCCCCAAAGAAGGGAAAGACCCACAATTCCCACAAAACTACAGGCCAATATCCCTAATAAACGTAGACTGTAAAATATACGCGAAAGTAATGGCAGCCAGAATAAACGCATACCTACCCACCCTCATAGACAAAACACAAGTGGGATACCTGAGAAATAGGCTCTCACAGGACAACACAAGACTGCTCTGCCACCTAATAAACCGCACTGCAAACAGCACAGAGAAGGCAGTAATGATTGCACTAGACGCAGAAAAAGCCTTCGACAGAGTCTCATGGCCATTCCTAAATGAATGCATGCGCAAATTCGGGTTTGGAGACAAATATAGAGGAATGATAATGTCCTTATACAAAAACCCCCGAGCTCGTGTGGTGGTGAACGCAGCTGCATCAGAAACATTCACCCTAAGTAGAGGGACAAGGCAAGGCTGCCCCCTGTCGCCAGGACTATTCCTTCTGGCAATTGAACCCCTTCTCCACATGATCAGAACGAACACGAAGATCGCAGGTGTGGAAGTGGAGGGTCATGCCTTCAAACTCGCAGCCTATGCGGACGACATACTGATCACCACAAGCAACCCGCGGGAATCAATCGAGGCACTGGTACAAACAATAGAGGAATATGCAAACGTCTCAGGGTATAAACTCAACAAGGACAAGTCAGAATGCAAGCCCATGAATTGCCACACCACCAGAGCAGTACTAGGCAATTCAGGCCTGGCGTGGCAAACGAAGCCCCTAAAATATCTGGGACTCCTCTTTGGGGAAGACCTTAGATCAACACTAGAGCATAACGAGGTAGCTATGCTGAAAAAGATCAAAATGAAGCTAGACACATGGGGACCCAAATTCGTAAGCTGGTGGGGGAGAGTAGAGACAGTTAAGATGATGATCGCCCCAATGCTCAACTACTTACTGTCCATGCTACCGCTATCACTAACGACAGACTTCCACAAACAAATCGACAAAGCCATTAACCTGTTCCTATGGGGGGGTAAAAAACCTAGAATAAGTCTAGCAAAACTCAGGCTGAAAAAAGAACAAGGGGGGCTGAACCTCACAAACTACAAGGTCTTCCAGTCAGCATGTCTGGCCAAACAAGGGCTACACTGGTTAGCGCCAACACCAGATTACGTGCCAGTATGGCTCGAGCTAGAGAGGAGCATTTTAGGTGGGGCTGACCCAATAATGGCCCTCACGGCAAACAAACACCCAGAAGCCAAAAACTCAATAATACGGAACACAAAAATAGCCCTACTGAGATTAGATAAAGAGCTAGAAGTAAGCATCAGAAGCACCAAATGGGAGTCATTATGGTACAACTCCAAAATCACATACAAAGGGAAAACGCTAGGCAGCAAAGAATGGCTAAGCAGAGGCATAACCACACCGGCACAACTAGAAACAGGGAACTACCCACTCA
Source organism: Lissotriton helveticus (assembly GCF_964261635.1). Lineage (NCBI taxonomy): Eukaryota > Metazoa > Chordata > Amphibia > Caudata > Salamandridae > Lissotriton > Lissotriton helveticus. Next base: position 2,060,724,310 of record NC_136059.1, on the reverse strand, counting down.
CCTACAAGATGATCCAACACACAACGGGCCTACCAGACAAGGAATTCTACGAGTTCCTAAGAATCAAAGCAGCCATCACCAAAGCAAACCTTTCCAAACACAAACCAACCATCATACAATACGCACAGAACCTCAACGCAACAGGCCACCAAACAGCGCAGATCTACAAAATAATCACACCTCGCACCACCACCCTTAATGACAAAACGATAGCGTTCTGGGAGGGAACCATCCGCAGACCACTGAGTGAAGAAGAGAAGGCCAAACTATGGACATCAGCGTCCAAAAACAAGATCACACCACAGCTAGCACAAACAAAATTCTGGATACTACACAGACTACACTGGACACCGGCGAAACTAGAGAGAGTAGGGGCCACCGACAACAGCGAGTGCTGGAATTGCCACACAGCAAGGGGAGACCTGGCCCACATGCTATACGAATGCCCCAAAATCAAAGCGTTCTGGGAAAAGGTATACGACCTAATAGACTCGATCACAGGCTGCCAGATGCAAAGAGGGCTTGCAGGGATAGTCACCGGCTTCCTAGAGCCACAACTCCAATCCAAAGAAATGCGAGATTTGGTTGACATGCTTCTAGCGGCAGCGGTTAAAAATATTCTGGGGTACTGGAAGAACGCCAGCAAAGCCACTTTCAAGCGCTGGTTCAACTGGGTAACATTCCTCCGAGCAGCAGACAACATCACTGCCAAACACAAGGCGGCGAACCACACAGCCAAAGAGAACATGTGGGCAGCCCTAGACGAATACCTAAAACGATAGCCCCCCCCCCCCCTCTCTCCCTCTTTCCTCTCTCTTTCTTTCTCTCTCTCGTGCTTGCTACCACCGAGCACCTCACATGTAAAGCCAAGAATACTAATGTATACAATGTATATGCGAAACTTACTCTATTCAATTCAATAAAAAAAAATTAGAAATAAAAAAAAAAAAAAAAAAAAAAAAGAAATGACTCCATCTGTGGATCATTCTGAGAAGCTTGTGGGAGGACAACTCTATCGCTCTTTGTGACTTTCACTGTAACAGTGCTCTGCCAAAGCAGCGCATTATCTAGGAATTCTGATTCCAAGAGCTCCGGATTAGTTCTGCTCATTAGAGAGTTGTTAATCAGAGAAATCAAGTCATCGTGATACTCAAGGACTCGAGTAAACGTTGAGACGTGCTCACATATGCACAATTATACCAGTTAGGAGTTTAAAGAAAGAAGAAAATAGATCCAACAGGTATCACTAAATGGAACCATCTTCCTTCAAGAACCAAAGGGTTGGGGGATGACCAGTTGTCAGTATAACTGTGGGATGGTATTCAAGTAAAAGCCAAGTGCAGGGTCATATGGAGAGGTAAAGTTTCACTTACAAGCTGGGTCAGATAACTGACATACCAAAACACAACGTAATACGCATGTACTGCCTGTATACTATTTTTTTTTTTTTTTTTGCAGATGTCCTCATAAGGCTAGGCATCTCAGCGCAGTGTCAGACAGCCTGTCACGCTCATACAGGAACACCGATAAGTCTCCTCGGTCTGTGCCATTTCACTTTCTTGAAAAGGGTTGTGGGCCCTGGGAAATCTAATTTTTTCCCACAGTATCCCATGCGATATGAGAGCTCATTGATGGTGAATAACAAGGGAAGGTTGCAGTGCTAAGGCATGGGCTTTAACTTCTAACTTTTCAGAGTGTGAATGGGAAGCTTGCATGCATGCTGACTCTTCCGTAACTTCTGCATGTACGCGGGCAGCTTGCATTGCAACTGCACATGTGGTGTGTCTGAGGGAAGTTTGCAACTTTTCTGCTCCAGATCTCTGTTTAAAGTAAGCTTGCACTGCTGCTGCCCAAGCTGCATATGTGTGCTGTGTATTAGCCAATCTTGGTAAATGTGCTTCACTACACAACAGATAAAAGAAATGTGTGGCATATTAAGTATTCAGCTCCATACATAACAAACAGAGGTTGCAGGGTTAGCTTTGTTCCAAAGGAGATCCCATCCGTCCTTCCACCTGTCTCCCTCGTGTAACTGTCTCTGATCCCTCAAACCCTAACACATTCCATCAGCTGGTTGAGACATACCAGATGACATCATTATGTTCCATACTCATCTATATCAGACAACCACTCTCATACCCATCTGCAACACACCTCCTTTTTTTAACAAACCAACAAAACACAGTTTCTGTATAATTCAAATGAAACCACAAACGTAAACGTAAGGAAAACATCTGTACAGGTACATACAGTACAACAGTGGTGTATTTGCAGAGCAAACACCTGTACAGGTGCATGCAGTACAATAGTGATGGATTTACAGAGTTATCTAAGCATTCAATAAGTTAAACAGTCCTTCAAAATACCCAGTTTTCTTCACAGATATTCCAGATCTCCTTGTTACCACTCCCTCCTCACACCTAACCCCAACTTCCATCTTGATATTGTTTAAAGCTCCTTTGCACAAGACAACGTTGTAGAGGTTCCATATGCGATGATCCCGAGTTTTGACAGCATTTTTAAACAAGCATTGGCATAGCCAATAGGTCTCGCGTTTGGGACCTTGTAAGTAAAAAAAAACTGAAGTGTAAGACTTCACGTTTACATTTACTGCATCCTAAATACGAAGCAAATGTAAATGTGAAGTGTTATACTTCTGTTTTTTCCCCTGTCCATATTTGCTTTGGTATGTTTCTGTTGTGTTAAGAGTCACTCCTACGTAGCTGTGTGAGTTTAGGTTGTGAGCGGGCCACAGTTGAGATCTATGGAGTTCAGATAGAATGCAAGCACATTTCTCACAGTGCTTGTCAGTGGGACATAAAGGAGTCAGATAGGGTGACCACATTTTCAAAACCCAAAACCAGGACATTTCACAAAAATAGAAGTAGGACTACAATTTCACATCGATCAATGGGCACAGAATGATTTAATAACTGCGTATCAATGTAGAAAATACAGATATGGAGGCAGTAAGGGAAATAAGTTAAATACAACTTTTGCACAGACTATTGTAAGTCCTAATTAGATTGGTTTATGAAAAGACTGGTACCTAATTCTGCAGTAGAACACATAAAAGTTTGTGCAGTTGTCCCTTTCTGAAAACCAGCACAGTATTTGGCACATTTGGATTCAGCAAGGAAAAATGATCGAAAACTCGGACTGTACTAGTAAATCCAGGTCGCCTGGTTACCCTGGGTTTGGATTACATACTCATTCAATGCTTGGCCTCTCTGCAGATTGCACAGAGCAGTGGGCAGCTGTGCCAATTGTAGTTGCAATTATGTGCAAAAGTATGTGATGGAGGTACACAGCTGTCAAGGAATTGACAGGGTGAAAGTCAAAGAAGCATGCAGAGTTCTGTGAGTGGGTGCATTGTGAGTGTATTTGTATTTGTATTTGTATGGGGTATTTCTAAAGCGCTAACTGTCGCTCCGAAAGAAGCATCCTGGCGCTGAACAAGTGTACAATACAGTGGTAACCCTTAAATTTCAGCCATTACAAAACCGTCTGACAAACTGTGTGTGAGGAGATTGGTGGAATGAGGAAGATGCAAGAAAGTATACGCAGGAAAGAGTGAAAAGGGGGTTGCAGGGAAAAGAGAAGAGGTGTGAGATATGCACATGGGCACATTTGTCGTGATCGCCCGTTGTGGGTGACTCGGCCAGTTATGTCATTGGCCCATTGTGTACCACTCTAAAAATCACACCTAGAGACGTCAAGCGTGAAAGCAAACAGGAGCCCACCAGGGAGTGGTGCTCCTCATCACGGTCGTGTTGACTCAATTGTTCCCATGAGCAACAGATATATCATATTCTTACTCCCCCAAAAAATGTGGTTTCCCATGTAAACCAACCACCCACCCCTGCAGGTATATTAGTGGGCTAATGCAGTCCCTGCGAGGATGTGTGTTCAACTTTATAATCGCAGGTTTAAACCTGTCGGATGACATCACCCTTTCATTCTTCAGATGTCGATTCAGAGTACCCGGAGTCTGCAAGCAGTAAACATTCATTACCTCTGTTTTTGTTTTCTTTTTTTGCAGTTTTATACAGTGCGAACTCGACCCGACGTATGGTATGGGTGCTTTACATGAACATTAGTTACACTTCACAAGGACATGTTTGTGTTTGGTAGGCACCGAGAGATTAAGTGATTTTGGGCAGAATCACCGAATGTTGAGCCGACGCCGAGATTCGAACTTGGATCCCCAATTCTATAGTCGGCAGCTCTGGCCCTTAGGACACATCCTCTCCCCATAGCGCCAAGTCGCGTTTCGGGGGTGAATGCTCGCTGCACAAATAGACTTTTATGTTCAGTTTTTTTGCCATGCGTAACACTGCCCTGTGTGTAGACACAAGTAAACAGTCTTCCGCTGCTCTAATCGATTTCGGGTAGATTCCCAGTGTTTCTGCCTTTCACACAATGATCCTACTTGAACATGTAATAACCCACTGGTTCTCCGACCAGTAACCCTTGCTAGAATCATATTATGCGTCACAAGGTTGAGCCAGGTAACTAGGCGCCCCTTAATGAATACTTCCATGTTCAGCATGAAGCGCCTAGCAACCCCTGGGGACAGGCCCGTGCTACAGACTGAAATAATTTGAATAAGGTAGAATGAGACACCGTTAGGAACAGTGAGGCAATGTGATGCAGAATCATCGCCGTAAACAAACCAGTTTAGCGGTGAGCAGGAGCTACCGTCAGCTCCTCGAAGGGCCTTGCTAAAAGCCAGAGCAGGTCAGTGGGTGTACAGAGCCTGGGGCACAATAAGGTGAAATGAAACACCGTAAGAAACAGTGCGGCAGAGTGAGGCGGAATGAGGCAGAGTGGGGGATGCTGTTGCACAGCTAAGCCCGGGTCCATGGTGTCTGGGATGTCAGAATTGCAGGGACAATTGCTCCATATGGTAAACTGATCCTGAAATGCAGCCTGCCCTCCATCTGTCACACTGCGCGTCGCCGCTGATAATTAAAAACAGATGGCACACGGCCGCGCTGCTGCTTGTTTCCGAGCACCCTAGGCCAGAGGACACAGAAGGTGAGACATGCACCCGCCATGGGCCAATTGCGTGCTGTCTTTCTTAGAAAGACGCATGCAAAGGCCAATAGCGGGTGATAAAAAAAAGCACACAAGCTTGTGTTCAAAGTTTAAAGCCATTCCTAAAAGCCTCCCAGAAAAACGCATGCACGCTGGCTCAGGAGAGATCTAAAAACATGATAACTTAAATAGCTTTTGTACATTTAGGACCAACACTCCTCTGTCCAGGACGTTTGATCATAACAAAGTCAGCAACTTGCACCTCCATCTTCTTCACAGCCTTCACGATATCCTCTTCTCTCTGATGCCATGCATCACCACCTACACTCTTTTCCAATTCAGACTCGAAACTGTTGACCCAGGCGGGTTTCACAGAGGTATTGGGAAGCCTACCTCGAAACAGTGCGAAAGGTGTTTTCCCTGTTGTGCAATGTGTGGTAACTCTATACATTTCAATCCTTCTTGTTTCCAATTCAAATAGCTGTCTTGGCTCCTTGATGGTTTCATTGAACACCCTGTTTAACCTCTCAACCATTCCATTTGTTTCTGGGTCGTATAACACACACTACTTATGCTTTATTCCCCTGTTACTGAGAAATTATTCAATTTCCTTGAAGGTTAGTTGCACCCATTGTCCATAAGCAAGGTGTCAGAAACCCTTTCCTCACCATGAGTTCCTTCAATACATTGATAACATGCTTGCTCTCTATAGCACTTGTCAAGCAAACCTCTGACTATCTTGAAAACATGTCCAGTACCACTATGATAAACATCTGTTGACCTTCACCATGGATCTAAAATATCCACTGCCCTCTCCTTCCATGGTCCATTGCATCGTTCCCTGACAACCATAGACTGCACTCTAGTTTGTTTAGACTTTTCACTAAGTGCATATAGTTAACAATCATGCACCACTCTCTCAACCTGCCATACCATACCCAGCAATCAATATGAACATCACAGCCTCTCTTTACTATGTGATATACCTTGATGTAACTCATGAGTAAGATGAATCAACTCTTCCTTAAGACTGTTAGGGGGGATAAGCCTAGTCCCTCTAAACAGCAAATATCTACTAGTACACAATTTATCTTTCGTGCACCAATAAGCTTGACAACCTTCAGACCCTTGTTTTTTACTTCTCCACTCCTTCTGCACTAAGTTTCACACTTCGTAAAGAATGTTATCTGTTCTCAACTCCTCATGCCATTTTTCCTCTGAATTGATACCGCAATCAACTGCACACAAAAATGAATTATCCTCATACAACATCTCATCCACACAAGGTTCATCACTGCATACAGGAGGAACCAACCAGGAAAGTGTGTCAGCTATAGTATTTCTTACACCTGGCAAATATTAATTTTCAAAATGATGTTCCTGTAGAGCAATGACCCACTTTGTTATTCTGCCTGATAACAAAGCCTCACCTTTCTTTTTGAAAAACCTTACACAGCAGCTTGTGATCTGTCCTTATAACAAAGTATGACCCCACAAAAACTTTTTCAGTTTCTGCACCACCCAGTACAGAGCCAGAGCCTTACTCTCAATAACAGAGAACCTAGACTCCAGGTCCTTTAAGCCACATGAAATTAACATAATGGTATTCATGCAATCCTTCCTCGATTGTTACAGAACAGCCCCCAGCCCTTTGAGACTGGCATCCATTGTTATTTCAGATTTATTTTTGTGGTCAAAATGTTTAATTTTAGGAGCTGCACTGAGTTGCTTCTTCAACACCAGAAACTCCTTCTCAAAGATGTCATCCCAGGTGAACTCAACACCCTTCCTTAGCCAACTCCTCATGTTGACAATTAAATCAGAAAAATTCTTAACAAATATGAGATAGTACTCACTCATTTTCACAAATGTAATCAACTCCTAACATGATGAAGGCAAGCTCATGTGTAGAATAGTGTCCACTAACTCCACTTTGGGAAACACACCCTCACCAGAGATGGCATGGCCCAAATAATTGATAGTCCTAGTACCAAAATTCACGTTTCTCTAGTTTTATCATGATGTTCCAGTCAGTTAATCTACTCAAGACATCTCTTAAGTGAGCATCATGTTCTTCAGAGTCCCTACCAAACCCCTTTAGCTTCCTGTAAAACTCTCTCCATCACACATTGAAACACTGAGGCTGCCGAGACCCACCCAAATGGCAGTCTGACAAATCTAAAAGTTCCAATGGGCATTATGAATGCTGTAAAATCTCTAGAGGACTCCTTCAACTCATTCCGATGGTAAGCTAAGATGAGGTCTATGCTACTAAACGCATTGACCCTACCCAGCAACAACAGTTCCGTGATATTTGGAAGGGGATACTTGTCCACAATTACACACATGATTAGGTGCCTCAAGTCAACGCACAAGCGCAAGCTTCCATTGGTCTTTCTGGCTGCCACCACAGGGTCAAGCCACTCAGTTCCCTGAGAGTCTTCTATATTACCACTCTTGTTTAGTTTTCTGATTTCATCACACATCTCCTCTCTGACAGCTATGGGCACATCTCTCACTTTAAACAAACAGGTTTTGCTCAAGCAACTAGACGAATCTCATGTTTATAATTTCTCAAACATCCTTGCTCCTTCCTAAAAACATCAGGGAAATCATCCTTAAGTTGTTCCAACAATTTGACCTCAGCCATTGCATCAACACTATAGGGTTCTCCTACAAACAAAAAGGTGAGAAACTGCCAGGATTTAACAAAACACCTACATCATCTTGCTGCATCCAGCTGATGATACTATCCCCTCTCTTAGACACATATATCTTTCCTGTAACAAAATGTTGTTTGTATTAAATCTGCCCAACAAAATATCCATATAATTTTATGGTCTCCCCCCATAAGCACAAGGCCTGATATCAGGTTTATATAAAGTGAGCATAGTCAGCAATTTGTTACGATAAAATATATAGGAAATTATGGTAATTTTTGCTCCTGAATAAAATAAAACATTAGCAGATTCACCTTCCACCAAAACTGCATCCACAGGACTGGGTTTAGTTTTTTCTTCACTAATTACTTGAAGTACAACTTGCCCACACTCAAAATCTGTGTCGCCACCCTCTTGATCATCTTCCACACACACCTCATAGACCTTAGGTTTAAATGCCCTCATTTTGCATGCTGCATCAATTGCCCCTTTTTCTTACACTTCACACAAGCTGCTGTAAACGCTGGGTATGTTTTACCGTTGGCTAGATGGCCAGTTTTTTCACATCTCTAACATCTGTGTACAGTGGGTTTGCATGTACTACTACAATCTTCAAGTTTCACATTGCTTTTCGTAATTGTTTCCTTCCCAACACAAATACTATGTTCTTTTACTTTCTCTTTCCTAATTATCCCAGCACACTCCATGGAGTGCTCCACATGTTTTGCAACTGCTAACACTTCATCCAGAGTGGGTTCATCCTTTAACCACAGTTCATCTCTAACTCTTTGAGTCCCACACCCCATATGTGTTCGTCTACCATACCTGCAAATTTGCAAGATGCAGCAAGCCTTCGCAATTGAGTGACATAGCATTCTATAGACTCTCCCCTTTTCAAAATCTTCTTGCAAATTGTGGAGTTCTAGAATCGTGCTCAATTTTGGCAGAAAACAATTATCTAATTTCTTGATACACAACTCATACTGATTCAAGTAATCTAAAACAGATTGCGAGAGTTCCTGGAGGTGGTCAAAAATCTCCTGACCCTGTGAACCCAAACAGTGGGAAAGGAGAGACGTTTTCCTCTTGGCGCTCATAAAAGCAGTACACAACTTTGCATATCTCTCAAAAACCTTTTTTAAACTTTTGCCACTTCAGGGATGGAGTACCAGTGCTCATGAGAAAGAAACAAGGTGGAGGGATATTCTGCATTTCTATAATACTAGAAAAGAGTGCAATTTAACAAACAAATGTTTGCCCCAGAGGTAGCCCACAAAAGTACGTTCTGATTTCAAATAAGTACAGCACCGTATGATGGTCAAAGAATAGTAAGCATGCAAATTACACTGAGATCCACCACTGTATCATGGACCAAGTAGAGTAAACATACAAATTACAGTGAGGTTTAGAGAACATATCACAGCAAATAGTAACCGTAACAATAGATAATAGGTATTGTGTGTTAATCACTGCAAATGAAAATAGCAGGACCAAGCATCAAAAGCTCCAGTGCAAGTATCACTGCCAACGGAGGGGCAAAGAAGCACCCTCATCAACGCTGAAAGTAGTATAAGTGTGCAAATGTATCAATGCAACGCAACGAGCAGAGACATGCACTAGTACGTTTCAGTGTGCATATCACTGTAGTGAAGAAGAAATGGCCAGCACAAATCACTGCTAGAAGTGTGCGTTGCACTGCAACTCCACAGAGACACGCACCAACAAATTTTCAGTGTGCATATCACTGTGAAGATCACCCTCCATATTCATGCAGCACCACAGAAGTAGTAAGTGTGTATGCGTCACAGCAGAATATACTGGAAGAGACTGTTGTTGTGGTCTAGAGTGCGTATCACTGAGAACACGCTGGAAGATGCTCATTTTGACATTCCCGACTCCACCCAGCAAATACCAACACCACTGCAGGTTGGCATTCTATTGTGCATGACACTATAGGAGCACGCTAAGACATGCTCAATCGGAGCTTCTCTCATGTTGTCTCAAACAAAACAGACACCATCACAGGTTAGTGTTCTAGTGTGTGTGCCGCTGTTAGAGCACACCGATGCACATTCAAATTGAAGTTCCCACCGCTTCAAAATACACTCAAGGGAACACCAGGACAGGAATGAACCGTATCTTGTAAATATGGTGCATTCCTGTCCTTCTTTCGAATTGGCATAGGGCAGCACAGCAAAATGATTTGCAGCGCTGCCCTATGCCAATTCCTGGTAAATATGCCCAGAGGTTGCAGGGTTACCAAAACCTCGTTGCTTTTGTACCAAAGGTGATCCGATCCTTCCATCAGTCTCCCTGGGGTAACTGTCTCTGATCCCTCAAACCATAACACATTCCGACACCTGATTATGGCATACCAGATGACCTCATGCACTCAGACAGCCACCCTGTTGCCCAGCTACCACAGAATGACTTTTTCATTTGCTTTGAGACCCATAATTGGGCACTAACTCTTCTCACTCCTACGCAGCCTCTAAGCCTTAACAATTCGAATTCTAAGGAAAAGCCTTGGAAAGCACAAACAGTAAAAATGGTCTAGCATATGGGATGCATGACTTTTAAAGTCCTAAATGTATTTGACATTTCACAATTAAAAAATTTAGGAAATCCCGTTGATTCACATCAAAATCATACCAGGACTCAGAAAGGCATTTTATTATAAATGTATGGCTCTATTAACTTTACTTTAAGGTGGACACCGGTCTGCTAGGAGGCCAAAGAAGTAGCACAGGTGATGTCCCAGTATCGGGAAGATGCGCCTAAATAGAAAACTTGATACGATTTTAACATAGGCACACTATCCCGTGGCATTAAGTATCTCTTGGCACTATGAAATAATTGATACTTTTTCATACTGATAGTGCAAGCCACGTCAGCTGCTATACCTGGAGAAAGGCGGCACTTTGAATGTTCCTGGCAGAGAAAATTGAGAGAAAGACAAAACTCTTAATGTAATTTCCACAGAGCAGAATGGAATTTAAGGCTGTTGTAACGATAACTTCATTTGTTCGTACTCATGCTCACACGCGAGCATGACGTTGTGATGGTGACTTTGCCTGTTTGTACTCGCGCTTGCACGCGAGTTGATTTACTGAAATTTCCATGTGTGTGCGTGTGACATTTGTACTATTTAAATTCTGTATTAATTTGTGCTTAGTTCCACGTTCGAGTCTATAACGTCATCAGGAGTTCCTCACAGCTGATTAGCATAGTTAGAGATCTCCTGCTGGTGGGCAGATACGGACGTGGACTCTTGTGTATCAAATCAACTACCCAGTTTTGCACTTTCTTGCTGCACACCTCGGGCCTCATTTATGAGGCTGTGCGTCACTTTTACACCGCCGGTGCGAAGCACCAGTGGCATAAAAAATGCGCCTTGTTGCGCCATATTTACAAAGTGACGCATCTAGGTAGATGCGTCACTTTGTAAACCCCTGCGCCACATTATACCTGCGCAAGGTATAATGTATGCAAGGGGGGAGTTTTGACGAAAGAAAGGGTCATGGAAGTGACGCAGGGAAATCTATAAGATTTCACTGCGCCATTTCTTGGCCGCTAATGCGTCAAAATCTTACACCTGCTTCATGGCAGGCGTAAGACCGACGCAGGCACTAACAACATGGGACTTGCCCATGTGAAAGTACACATTGCTGGAGTTGCGTCACTTTTGTGACACACTCCAGCAATGCGTCACTTTTGTGCCTACAGATACGTCAGAAATACTGACGTATCTGTAACTCCTTGGGACATGATGCGTCATATTATAAATATGACGCAAGGAGTGTGCAATGAAAAGTGACGCATCACTGTTTTCACGCAGCGATGCGTCACTTTTCATAAATGAGGCCCCTCATCTTTACAAAGGAGCAACCACATAACTTCCATAACATAAAAGAAGTTACGGGAAGCATTTGACACCTCGAAAGTGCATTTCGTTCAATATAGTACTTAAGATAGTCTTCAGTCCTTTTCAATGTTGTTCTGAAATTTGCAGAAGTAAGGTTTTGATTGTAGGTTTGCCAAGATCTCGCAATATCACCAAATGGAAATGCCAGGTTTGAAAAGTTTCAGCATGCATGTTATAGTTGTTGTCTGAAGGGGGGAGGGGATGGTGTTATTTGTCTGGGGTCAAGCACCAATTCTTGCTTGAAGAACCTCAGCTATGTTTATCTCCAGGAGAATGCTTGGCACGCTTCCGAGCTCCCACTGCTTCACACGGAACTGAAGCCCTGAGAAGAAGCTATAAACATTCCACCACTGCAACCAAAGCCACATTTCTCAAGTGCTGATCGGCACTTCCCTTAATCCAGCTAAATGCCTTTTCTACTACATACAGTCAAATATGTCTCCCCTCGCCAAATCTCAGTGCCTAGTCCCTCAAGTGACAAAGGATGTGAATTTCTATCCTTCCACACAGACACAGTCTTTCGGAGAAAATGAAATCTCACCTCGGCCTGAGACGGATTACTCTGTACCCAAACTAAAAACACTTGGGGCGCTTTTACCCCACCAGCGCTGCAGAGCTTACCTCAATCACACCTTAAACCTACCAGCTGTCATTTGGACCTTTTATTGTTCAACATTATGACAGCTATTTTGCTTTTATTTGTTTCGCCATAGTAGGTCCTCGTCAATACTTCTCTCACCAATGGAATCCCATGGAATGCATCCTAACCTACTGAAACATTACTGCACAGAAAACAAATATTTGTGAATGCCACACACCCTGCCGTCATCCTTAATCCTCCACCACAGACGATGGGAGTCAATTTGTGTCATAATTGCTCCTCAGAAATTGCAATTGTTTTTAACGCGAACATAAGGGGCCCATTAGGTTCATAGGCGGATCGCCACCGCCCACATGGCAGTGGCGATCCGCCCGTGATCCGACCCCGCCCGCCACCCATTTCCCCCCACCATATTACTATGGCGGGGGGACCACAGCAGACGGAAAGACCGTCCGCCGCTTTTCCGACCGGTCAACTCGTTGACCGGGCGGAAAAGGGTTTAATATGGTGGAGGTGTCTGTTAGACACCGCCAGCCATATTAACATGTGTGCGGTAACATGCCTTTCCTTTGCGGCATTGCCGCCACGTAAAGGAATGCAGGAAAAGACTACGGGGGCCCGTTGCGGGCCCCCAGGGAATCTGGGGTGTGGTGGGTGCACATGGGGGGGTACCTATGGCACCCCCCTGCAGTTCCATGCACAACATGCCTTCCTGGCATTGTGGCGGGTGGTGCTGAGTGCACCGCCCACCACAATAACAGGAATGCAGGATGCGCCCGCCACTGTGGCGGTCGCATCCTAGTCACCCCAGGGGACACCCGCCCTGATGGCGGGCAGTCCCGTTTCCTGATAGGATTCCGCCTACCATTCTAATGACCCCCTAAGTATTAACAATTATAAACAGGTGAAGAATGATCCCAGAGCACAATTAAATCGAAGTTGTGGTCATCAGCCATAACACCATTGGGCACTACACGTCCCTGTGTTTCCCGTCTCAAGGGGTCACTGCTTTTCCCCACTTTCACACATCACAGGGTAAAGCACTCCGCCATGCTCCTCACGTGACAGGGTAATACACTTCCCCAGTTTCACAACATCGACATCTGGGGTCTTGAAATACTGTGGACAGTGAATAGTTGACCTCGAGGAGCTGTCTCTCGAGAAGCAGTCTTCCGTGTAGGTTTTGTTTAACAACTCTTTAGGTAACATATTATGAACTAAAAAGGCATCAAGGGCTGACAACCCATCAATAGGACGTAATTTACCTTTACTGCAGGGCTGACTGGAACGGCCACCTTCTTTGTCACTGCAAGGTATCCTGGCGCGGAGGCGGTCACCTTATAGTTTCCAGGTGCTAGCAATCTCCAGTAGTCACCATCCTTTGCTACAAACAAAACAAGAGTGAAAATAAAATAATGCTGCATTAAGACTACAATACATAAGGGTGACGGACTGTAAATGTAAGATTTAATCTCAACCAATTAGTGGCATTTATTGCTGAGAGACAGTGTGTCTTTCCTTATTACATAGACCGGTTAGCTCGTAACAGAAGATTTATGCAGGGAATCCATTAGCTGATCATTACAAGCCTTTACCCCAATGAGATCACCAGAACTGTTAAAATAGCATCCCTGAGTTTATGAAACATAACATCTTTCGTTGGGACCAAGAACTGAGGCTGCAGACTGACGTGGCACAGACTGAGCACCTCAGAGAGTGGAGCCAGGTTATACTAACTTTTGCAAACCAGTAGAAATATGCTGTGCACTCTAAGTACAACATGTTTACCATGCCGTAAAAGAAGCATTCCTCCTATTTACAATGCTCAACAACAAAATGGGCAAGTTCGACAGTGCCAAAACATACATGAATTTATACAGCAAGGTGTTTGATATGTGGCATTGTACAATTAAAATTACATTACTTGGAAATATTAATTACTATCATAAATTGCATTTGTTTGCAGTTTATATGGGCAATCTGTGATCTATATTCTGCTGATTATGCAGCTAACAAACAATAGTGTGCATGCTCAATCATCCTTCTTTTAGAAACCCGGGAAGGATGGTTTCAATGAGAGATTTATGTATCATATAATCTTCAAAATATCCTCCTTAAGTAAAGTTCTGAGCAAAATATTAAGGACTAAAATATTGAGAAGGTATATGCATAAGGGTCAGCATAGATTTAATATTCTTAAATCTACATCTATTTTGCATTTATGAGACTGGGAGAGATAGGTTCTTCCCGGGCCCAATCAGTATTAGCACTCATGTACACGGTGCTTATTCAACAGCTCTTCAACAGCTCTTGTCTCATTCAAAAACCCTGGTGTAAAAAAATACCTCACTGACTCAAAGGAGACCTGGGCTGGTGTATTATTCTGGATGCTCCTAATTTCTTACAGGTGTTCCACCAGAACATTGTTTTGAAAATGCTGCCCTGCCATACGATAGTGGGCAATAAATCGATAAGATAAGTACATATAGGCAAGTACATGCTTACTTTACTTAACTTCATATCCATGTACCCTGACGATATAAATGCACAGACCTCTGTCTCCTTCGAATCAATGAGTATTTTCTTTTACACCAGATTACTTAACAGAGCTCACCCCAGAGAACCATATGTGTGGGTTGCAGCATTAGTAGGAAGTTCCAATTCTGGTAGAAATACATTTTTGGAATGCTTGACAATTGTACTTGAAGTATACAAGCAAGTGATTGGTAGAATGCTTGAATTAATAGCCACTGGTAATTACTCGGGCAGCATCCCTGTCCATCATATCTTTGCCACAATGTCACCTCAGATTAGACTCAGCTATATTAGTTTTGATCCTGCTTCAATAGGAACAGTCCAGCCTGAACTGCCAAGCCTGGTCTTCTCTGTACTGGAGTACAAGCAACCCAAAACTCTTTTCTTTGTGATTGGAACTTGTCAGTTGGGTGCAGCTTGGTTCTAGTAGCACATTATTGGAGCAGATTCAAGACTGATTTTCATGTGGCTGGGTCAGACTAAGGTGGCACGGTCTGCAAAATAATGAAGGACTGCCATGCAGCACAAATGAGATTAATTAAAGTACTCCACTTGTTACTTTTTTGTATAACTCAGTAGCGACGCCCTAAGTGCAACCAGTATGCCCATATGTGAGTCCCATGCTTAGTGTGCCATGGAACCAAGCTGAACCCCACTGAAGAGTCCTAATTCGGCCAAAATGGATCATGGTTTGCTTGTGTTCTAGTTCAAGAAGGATGTGGCCTAGCAGTTCTTGCTAATCTGTTCCTATTGAAGCAGGGTCAAGACTGATTTTGATATGACCGGGTCCAATCTGAGGTGGCATGGTGTACAAAATAATGATGGACTGGGATGCCGCACTGAGTAATTACCAGTGGCTGAGATTAATTCTGGTATTCCATCCATTACTTTTTTCTGTTCCTCAGTGCGACGCCCTAAGTGTGACAGATATGCCCACACATGGGTCCTGTGCACACCTGACTGAAGAGCCCCGATCAGGGTGAAACCGGTCATGGGTTGCTGGCATTCCTGTGCAGAGGTGACCTGACCTGGAAGTTCGGGCTGAGCTGATCATATTAGAGCACAAATGATTTGCATATTGCTGGGTCGAAACTAAGGTGGCATGGTATGAAAAATAATGATGCAGTGGGATGCAGCCCAAGTAATTAACAGTGGCTGAGACTAATTCAAATACTTCACCCCTCATGTTTAGGTTTCGCATCTGCCCTATTTTAGTTGAGTAACCAATCTGCCAAACTTTAAATAAGGCCCTTAGTTTTCAGTAAAAAACAGTCTAAGTCAACTGTTCACCGTGTTACAAGTCACTTTATGAGACACGCAGTGCTTAATTTGTGCCGGTGTTTTCCGGTGCTCAGCACCGGCACTTAAATCACCGGGCCGGGTCTATGCGATCTTTCTCCTCAAGCAGAGGACCCGGTAATTATTAAAAATTAATTTCTGCTCTTCTTCCTCTTTTGCTGCCTGGTATGTCCTCTTACGGAGGCCCACCCCGGTCCAGGCATGGTAAAAGATCGACATCATGACGTTCATCACGTTCATCACGTTAGTGATGTCACGTCAGCAGATCATGCCTGCTTTCCACAAAAACATGTTTACATTTCCATTGGGGAACTGCCGAGGGTGGGCATTTGGCTGAAGTGGGGCGAGGCAGGCTGGAATTGTGCAGTACTGTAATGCAAGTCAAATGTTTTACAATAACGTAAAACTTACAGCAGAAGTTAATTTAAACGAGTGCCCACGATCAAAGCAGCAGGTATGAGTTTCATAGATTGGATACATTTACTTGTTTCATAAGTAGAGAGGTAACATGGTGCAGTCGCTATCAGACTTCTCAGAATCCCGTGAATAAATTGTTATTTTGTGAAACCGGGTGTGAAGTTCCTTATGTTACATGCATTCCTGATATTTTTCCCTGACAGCCTCATTGCGATTTAGTTGGGCCGCTTATTTCCTGCTTAGTGTAATCTAGTCGTTTGGGCCTTCTCAGTAGTTTAGCAGTGTAATGTTTTAAAATAGATTGTTTGCTTCGGTTACACATGCTTTGAGTCGCTTCTTGTAAGTGAAAGTTTTTAAAGTGTCAGTTTATGAATACATTCGTGCACATGGACGTGTACTTGGTGCACCTCACGGTTTGCCCAAGTGTGTTTGGCATTTGTATCAGTATCAGTCAACCATGGTTGTAAAGCGTGGCTGGCAACTCACCTGTGAGGGCCGGGGAAGGGAGAGTATTACCTAATTATTTTGTCATTTTTGCACGTTGACGCTGTCTGGGAAAAGGTTTCACCTGTGCACCAGTTTGACACCCAAATACAGCAAAGAACAGAAAAGTGATAAATCAGCATTAGAGAAGAGCTTTCCAAAATGACCTGACCAAAATCATTGTTGGCGCTTCTTGCGATGAAACTTGGGTGCAAGATTTGTCAACCATCCTGAATCGCGTCCTGCTCAGTAACATGAGACAACTACTCGCAGAAAGAGCTCTTTGAAGCAGATAACCTATTTATCTGAACTCTGATAGGTTCACGCGTAAACTTCAGTGTGGAACATTGTAATATCTCCTAGAATGAATGCTGCACGTCCTAAAAAGCTATTCTTCCCAGTTTTGCTGAAGATCCTGGTGCTTTGTTGTGCACAGTTGTCTTAAGTGAGACCTAAGATTTTCCTGCATCTCCAGTCTGAGTGCACTGTGGCAGAAGAGGGTGTGCCAGGAAGCCCTTTCCTGTGTGTTTTTGTATACATTATTGTTAACATTCTTTTTTAACAATTAAGCAAACATAGTAATTCAGTCCTATTCAAAGACAGGAGAAAGAGCAAAATGCATGCAAAGCCATTCTGCTTTCAAAATTAATGGCTATTCTAGCTTCCTGCAGCTAATCACAACATTTTTTATCTTGTTTCAATAACATTGCTTCTAGGTAGGTTTATTACTACAGAAGGCCTGTTCCGAACCCTGTGCTGACATTCTGAACAGTTTGGACAGCAAAGTACATTTCCAATAAGTTTAAAATTTAAGGGATTTTGAGGCGAATGCTTTTCTGGGCTTCTTTCACTTTGAGTAGCTGAATCTGGCCTAGTGACAGTTCTGACACTTCTGAATGTTGCCCATGTCCGCTTTAGTTCTTTCTGGTCTATCGGCCTCATTTAAGAATGCCCATGCCTTACTCCTGCGCCATGTTAGAGGTAGGGCTATGCAAGTATTGTTTATCGTGAGCCATTTTTTCCCTTACATTTCAGTTTGCTGCGCTGCCTCCACTTTCAAGCGCACATTACAGGAAAGGTCTCTCCTGTACTGTGACACATTTTCCACATGTGTGGTGGTTACCAATATGTTTTCTTCTGGTTAAATTGAGAAATACTTCTTGTCTATCAATTTCGTTGCCATGCATGTTGCCCATTCTTGATTGAATGAACTGCAGTTGTCTAAAGTTGAATCTAGCAAGACAAAGGAAATGGTTGCAGGTGTATTGGAAGACCATAGCTCTTTTGTATACTGGCCATGAGAGATAAGGCTTGCTCATACCTCTAATGCTGATATGCGGCTTAGAATTCCATTTGACTAAACTCTTTGTGGCACCCCAGGAAAGAGTGTTGATGTACGTACCTTTTCGAGATGAAAACTCCGGAGTAGCTTCTCGCCAAAAAAACAAAAACCGCTTGAACATCCCATCAGGGGTAACCAGTGCTATATAAATGCAAACTTTTTCCCTCTTCTATCCCTCCGCTATCCTTCTCAATCCAAGTAACTGATTAATATCCACCACTCAAATTACTTTCATATTTCACCATGCTAATTCATTACTAATCCTTATGGGTTCCGAATAGAGTGCTACTCGCCGAAAAAAGTGCTTTAACACCCCATCAGGGGTAACAAGTGCTATGTAAATGCTAACCTGTTTCACTCTAATATTCCTCTGCTATCCTTCGGAATCCAAATAACAGACTAACCTAACCACCACTCAAATTACTTTAATATTTAACTATACTAACTCAACACTAAACCTTTATGGGTTCCAGAGTAGCGGGCTTCTCCCCGAAAAAGCACTTTCATGCCTCGTCAGGGGTAGTAAGCAATATATAAATGCAATTACAATACAATACAGTAAAAGCAACAAGAGCCGCACAAAAAATAAATACATATCCGGCATTAAGGCACATTATTAATCTCATGTTTTCATGCTGAGGGCCTGCGCTTCAGATTTATTGGCATGTGAAATCCCACCAATGATTGCCAGAAGCTGCGCTTGAGTCACATAGTTTGGGTTTGATAGCCTGATGCTATCAAATCCTCTGTAGATTTATTTTGCTGGTTGATTAAAGTGTCCAAAAGCAAAATGAGCAATAGTATGCAGCAGAAACCATTGTCCAGACACCATTGTCAGTCTCCTTAATTAAATCCACTTATGGTAAAATGCCATACACCCACTACACTGTATGTAATTGGCTTATTAAGAGATGGAAAGGGTTAACTCTTTTGAAAAAAGATTTATCATTTGGGAGCTAAATTGAAAGAGTCATATATGACTTTTTCATTCTTCCACCACTTTTGCCTCTTGAGGACTAAAGAGTCATTCATGTTGTGCACATAATTTGGTGCAAGCTTGTTAAAATGTAGAATGTTTAGGATACACTACAGGAAGACCTGTGCAAACAAGCCTGAAGTGGACAAATTGTAAAAGGAAGCCATAATCAAAAAATATGACATTGTTTCTATCTTCACATGGAGTTAATTTGTGATGTATTTTTCAATACTCAAGTCAATGTGAGTGGATGAATTAATGAGTTTCTAAGTGAACGTGTTGGCAGCGCATGCTTTAGCGCTCCTGGCGCCTAATGCAACAATCTCTTTTGGTGGCGCATACATCAAGCTTGAGGAGGTGGGGGGGCCGCCATGTTCACATACACTCTGAAAGAACGAGTCCTTAAAATTAACAATGGCACGTGCTTTCACAGTGCATGCACAAATGGTGTGCCCCCAAGCTTTGCAGTCAGTGATATGGTGTCCTTAATCGCTATTGTGTGTCTTGTGCAGCACAGCTATGCATTGATTAGCCAAGGCCAATAATGATATAGCCCTGTCACCCCTCAACTTTACATAATTAATTACTGCATATTTAATAAATCAGAGGTGTACTCTTTTCCTGCATTTAATCCTTATTCCTCCATTCATTTCGTACTTTCTTTTTTTCCTGCTCCTTCCTCCATCCCTTTAATTTCTTCCTTTCTTATCCCCAACCCTTGCTTCTGTGTTTTCTCCTCCTTTCCTTTCTTCTTTCTATTCATCTATCACACATCATTGATTTCCTTTCTCCTTCTATCCCTTACTTTATTCTCTTCTCATTCTTTTCTTATTTCTTCTTTCTTTCATCCATTACTTATTTATTTCCTCACTCCAGTACCCCTTCCACCCTGCATTTGATGCTGCATTCTTTAATGTATTCCTTCCTTTATCCCTTCCTTTCTTTTAAACAGCACAGTATAAGCACATTCTATTTAGTTTGAACAACTGCCTCAAGTCCTCTATTGCCCTTTCCTAAAGCAGCATTTTAAGATTTGCACACATTCTCTAATTTGAGATAACTTTTAACTTGTTGTCATAGGCTTCCCATATGTTACATTATGTTATGTTGCAGTATTGATTAGTATAGCACACTAATCACCCAAGAGGGTATCCAGGCAGTTGGGCAGGTGTGTAGGTGGGAGGTCATGTGAAGAGCCAGGTCTTCAGCTTCTTGCGGAGCTCAAGATGTGAGGAGGTGGCTATGATGTGTTGAGGCATGATGATGTGGGTGGAACCAATAAAGGAAGTGGGTGGAGCCTCTGGATGAAGTGGGCGGGGCTGGACAAGTGGGTGTGACCTCCTCAAAAAATTTGAGCACCTGCACTTAATATTTTACAAATTAAGCACTGGAGACACGTCGACAACACATTGATATAAAGGGCACTCAATCAAACCAAAAATGTAAAGCATTTATATCTCTGCACTTTGGCAGAAGTGTATTTCAAAGCACGTTTTCAGAAAGGTATTCTTTTAACATTCTTACTGGATTGTAGAAGAATTTGATTACTCCGAGCAGCATTTGTTACTCATTTTTTTAGACTCAAATGTAACCATCTCATCATTTCCCAAAGAAATCCCCAAATCTGGCTTCTATTTTCCTTTAGCGCTTACTCAATGCCCCTCTCTGTAGCCCTTATACCGTGCTTGAAAGATTCATTTCTTTTTTCAGCCCTAGCACCTTTGGTACATGCAAAGCAGCACAGTCAAAACACCAATCATAAAGCAAATTAGAGGATGAGGTTAAAATAAAAAAACTCCTGGTTTCCCAGAACGAACAATCTGAAAAGCATGTGACAAAAAGACTTTTTTCTATATTACTACTTGCTGTCATTAAGAGAACTCCCCGGACTTACCGGATGTTACGTCATGATTTATTCCATCCACGTAGATTGTCGCATTGGAAAGTGGATTTCCCTGAAGATCTCTAACAAATCCTTTCACTCCTCGATGTACCTAAAAATTAAGCAGTCAATAGTCATTCAACCTGAATGATTTATTTGTGATTCCTAAGCAGTTCCAGAAACTTTAATCCACTATTGTAGCTACCAATTAGGCCGACTCCAGTGGGAGCCTCCGCCACTCCCTCCCCCTAGAAACCGAAGTTGCCTCCCACCCCCGGCATCTGAACAGGTCCTCCTGTTCAATAGTGGGACCTTGTCAGCTGCCAGGGAACAGCCATTCCTTGGTGGGGCTTCTAACCTCTGCCCACGCCCCACTCTCCACGCGAGATCACGCCTTGGCCACAAACTGAGTTTCTCTTCAAAATGCTTTCCTAGTATTGTTAAGTCACACTGTACAAACATATTAAAAGTCATCATAGTGCTGTCAAATAACGAAAATGGTTCCACTATGATGTGGGTGATCTGGGACCCACCGATAGTAGCATCCACCTTTTCTGTGTTGTGTAGCACAAGGAGGTAAACTCAGCAAGAAACCATTTTTTCTAAGATAGGCCTGTAGATTGTGACATGCCCTGCGCACATGCTCATATACGGTTGTCTTGCACAATTTACCGCCTTGCACCACGGTTCTGAGGTAAGTGTGCACTATTTAGCATGGGAATTGGAATTGAAGCATAAACTTTATATACACAAGTTAGGAGTTTCACATGCACTGGATATATGCATCATCTTAGTAGATTGGATTTTGCATCAAAAACTGTGGGTGTTTGTGCTGATATGCTCCCTTATTGCCCTCTTTGCAAAAAACAACAGATAGCCGTGCAAGGTGGTATTTGAGAAAAGGGCACTGTAACATTGTGGTGTTCTCCCGGAGTGAAGGGAGTGTACCATAAAGGATTAGCAGTGCCAAAGTGCCCTGGGTCCTAAAGCCAACAAAAACGAGGTCAGAAAAAGAGGAGGAGGAAGACAAAAAGTTTGGGGTGATCCTTCAGAGAGGGTCATTTTCCAACAACCCACCATTGAAGTCAAAGGGAGGAGGAGGAATACCAACACTCAATAGAATTCATTGTATAGTGGAACTTCGCACTGTCAATCACCAACATTGTCAATAAAAGCATTGAATTGACTACCATGTACCCCAAAATATTTCTTTCATTTTTTTTACATTGCATCTACAAGTACAGGACCTACCACTAGAGGTCCCTGCCCTCTAAAGTCAAAGAGCTGAGGATCAGACAGAGCTTAAAAAGTCCACAAAACCTCTCCCAGGGCCATACATATAACCCCCTGGGAGGCAAAGAACTATTTTCCATAGAACATTCCTACGGGTATGCTGCACTTTTGCAGCCTCCAAGACATGCTTAAATCATGTTTCTCCTCGGCTCCTCTCCAGGATATCAACAGTGCACATCTCCTGCTCACGAGGAGTGTGGGCAGTGAAATAAGAGGTTGGAGTTCCCCCTCTAAGACACAGGCACAGGGTGGGGTGAACAGAAGCTCAGTCCCAGGGTATAGGGTCCCTGGGACCTTAAATACATGCGGCTGACCCCTAGGGCAAAACTGTGGTCAGGGATGGGGGGCCCACTCGTCCCCACCCCATTAAAGATAAATGAATGTCAGTGTACCGACCCCAAGTCTCTCTGGTGACTTCAATTGATCACTTCCCACCAAAACATCAAAGGTGAAGCCCTCCTGTGATGGGTCCAGAGGTCTGGTCCTCTTTTGCTTCTGCGAGTCTGGGCTGTCCCAGCCCAGGTGTAGTGTGGAAAGCTAACTGAATGAATGAAAGCCTTGTTTTGAGTGATAGATGTAGGAAACACTTTTCTTTACATATCACCATTTGCAGAGGATCCTCCGGTTTGCTTACACCTTGTGAGTTAAGATCACCAGCCCATTTTGCCCTGTGCTTATTTTGCACCACACATCCTTGTGAAAGTTTTTTAAATCAGCCCTTTACTATATTTTAATTAAGATACTCTTAATATCTATCGCCACAACAGGAAACCATGGAAAGGAACATCTCTTGGTTCATATGAAAATCAAAAAGGAACTGCAGTAGGAAAGAGCATTAAATAATCACATTTATCAGAAGACACAGTGTATAAGATACTGAATCTAGGTATCTGTGTTTATTTATCAGGTATGTATGTTGTCTTGCAGTCTCTGTCTGTAGCAAAGTTACTTCAGAACCATCAGAACTCTGGTTCCAACAGCTAGGCTGTAACTTGTTCACTATGTTTTAGAATGGCAACACTTTGTAGATTGGCACCATTAAATCATAAAAGACTGTGTAATCACATAAAGGCCATGTACTGAACTCTTTGCAGATAGGATGTCCAGGTTCTTCAGTTGGGAAGAGGGGATCTTATGTCAGTGGTGTATCTCTAAGAAGCTTTGGTGAACAGGGTCGACTTGAAAAGCCTACTTGAAGGACCAGCGTGGCTTTTAGCTAAGCGTCCAAGGCATTCCAAACAATGGTGACTTATCACCTGATAGCATGTACCCTCTATGTATTTTATTTGAATACACACGAGATTGACTAGCCTAATCAGTATTAATTCATGTAAACTCTTGGTGTGTGATGGAGTAATTTAGGCTATTTCCTCCATAAACCTTTCAAGCTGTGCATAAGATTTATAAATTGATTGACTGTGCCAATGGGAACCAAATGTTATTCTTAAAATCTAGAGTGGTGTGGGTGCATCATTTCAGCAGCCTTATTGTGGATTTTGTTTCTTTCATTTTGCAGCTCTGAAACAGTCTATGTTGCAGTAGTCTATTTGTGAAAGAGCTAGCACTCAGACGAGCTTCACACAGTGTAAGGTTTGCAGCAGTGGCAGGACCCTCATGATCATCATAACCTGCAAATGTGTACTTTGTTAAGGTGCAAAGATATTCTGGGGAAGGTAGCTCTCACCATCAAATCATGCTTTTAGGTTCTTGACCTACCTGATGGGTATCTAGCAAATCTCTAATTCCTGAGGACAATTGAAGTGATGGCTATTGTTGATGATGTTACCTGTCACCGTGATTTCTATTTAGGATTGGCTGAGGCAAAGTTGCTCTCCCTTATTGAGAAGAAGATGTGCATACATAGACTTTGCTTAGTGAGAAGAGAATGAATCTATCGGGCATAGGATTATGTGTTGGTCCAATGTGTTGTACTCCACGTGTGGATGTAGCAGGAATGAAAACATCAGTATAGTCCGTATCAAGAGGCGTGAAGAAATGGGGCTTCCTCTCGATGTCTAGAATCCAGGTTGCCGTTGAGGAATACTTTGTGGGTTTCAATGATGACTTAATTTTGGCATTTGACCAATCACTTTTTAAGCCATGGATTTCATTAATAAGGGGGTGATTATGCTTTGCAGGAATCCATTAGATTAGTATTTCCCAAACTGTGGTTGGGTCGCGAGTCGAATTTTGGTGGGTTGCAAATGTCCTGGTCTATATGTAATATTTCAAATGATTAGCTAAGTTTGCGCACCAGTGAAAAGGGCTGAACAATTTCCCTCAATCCAGTTTTAAAACAAACCATTTCAAGTATTTGCAAGCAAGACTCCGAGTGAACCTTACAGAATTTGTTTCTGCAGTTTTTTTACTTCATAAAACCATTTGAAGAGAGAATGTACTCACCTAACAGAGAATGTGATCATACACAACCATACTATTGTGCTTGACTTTCACACAAAAATGAAGAAATATGGTTGCGGCTAAATGGGAAGAGCTTCCGAATGTGTATCTGGGGAGCAGCGGCTGCTCTTCCACTAAGGCAAGCAGTATTAAAGGAAATAATAACCAATGTTATTATCATCTTAGTTTTCCGTTTCCTGCTGCGGGGCAGGGCTGGACTGCCAGAGCCCTGTCACCCCAATTAAATAGCGTCCGCCACTGCTGGGGAATCAGGTTTGAGTCCTTCTGTTTGCTCAACATCCTTTAATTCTGGCAAATTTAGGCCGTGTTTGTGATAGGTGTGTGTGTATATATATATATATATATATATATATATATATATATATATATATATATATATATATATATATATATATATATATATATATATATATATATATAAACGTATATGTATATAAATATGTACATTTATTCTCAGTTATCAACACCAAGATTTTTCAAAACCTTGTGATTTTAGTAAATGGATGCCACAGGCCAGCGCCCCACTCTGAAAAGTGTTCCAGCTCAAGACTCCAGTGCAGTTCACCATTTGCCACTTTTTTGGGCAGGTCAATATCTTGGCCACAGTTCGATATCAAGGGGCGCTGGCAAGGTCCTGACGGTTACAAACAGTTGCTGGTATTACGTTAAAAAAAATCGCCCTGGTTCATGTCCATTAAGGCTAGGTTGGTCGTGGAAGCTTGTCATTCTAAAAACTGGGTCAAGGTTCTAAAACATTTGGAAAGAAAGCACTTCCTTAGATTTAAGCATGGTATGCAGTGAAATTGTGTTAATCTGATTACTGAGACAGATGAGGCATACATCAGCCGCCATTTTTCAGAATTCGATGTCCTCTGTTGTTCACCGGAATTCTGGAATGGTTATTGATTCCAAAAAGCAAAAAGGGGGTTGCGTAATATTTTGCAATTCTCTGGCGAGCTTCTTGCTGTTCATTTGAATGTTCTGTCAACATTTTGGGCGATTCGGAACTGAAGGTGGTGAAAAGACATGAGTGATGTTGGTAAGTTGGACAGAGATAATAGTTAGCAACCCTGAGTTGGCAACCTTGAGTGTGCTGTTAGTTGGAAAATACTAAATAACCAACTCTAAGTGAACTATAAGACCCATGACTGTCGTAATTTGGTTTGCTACATAAAAGAACAGTTTACCACTCTTTCAACACTACAGTTACCCGCCCTCTCCCCCTCAAGCAGCAACTCATGTAATGGTGCTTGTTAATGGTCTTATTTTAAGGGAAAGGCAGCACGAGCGTTATGATTAATTAAAAATCAAAATCTTGAACTGGTTGTAGACGTGTGAGTCAGTCTTGAATCTCATTTCAAGCCCAGATGTATCTCTTCAGGTGACTGTTGTGGTGAATTTCAGGGACCCACTACGTTTACAAAACATCTTTACCTGTCTGTGTGACTAATTTAGGTAATGCCACTCGCTTATTCTTATAACTGGAATGTTTTTGGCATAATAATACAAAAATTGTCATCCTAATATTAATCTCTCCAATCAATCTGCTCCAGTTACATCTAATGCAACATATAACACGTTGTCGGTCTCAGATTCGTTGGATGTGAATGTTTGACTGATGCCTGGTAACTTGGGACTGAAGTCTACCTATCACCATGAGATGATTATGATTTAAGTTATAATCTCTGAGCAGCAATCTGGAAATAGGATGGTCTCAAAATCCTACTGTTGATTATGGTTGGAATTTCACAAACAATAAAAAAAAATTACAGATTGGATGAACTTTGTGAAAGGCTTTAACATTCATTTTTAGGAAATGCGGATGATTAATAATTTTAATAAAAATCCTTAATTATTTACTTAGGGTCCAGCAACAGAAACCTCCAACACAAATGGCCGGTAATGGTTGACCAAAGTTGCTTGAATACCCGCCAACGACTACACTATGCCTTCCATACCAATGAGTCTGATGCCTAACCCCTGGATCTTTTTCCAACAGAATTTAGATATTTGGGCCCCCGTTGTTACTAGAATCCTGAGTGACACCAGTTGTACTTCTTATGGACAAATAATATATACAAGCACTGGCAATGCCAATCGTTCTCGTTTACCTATATGGAAAAACATGACTCACTGGCATTGCCAATGCTTGTTTATAGTGGTCTTTCAAGATAGGTGTTGCATCTTTCACATTTGTGCTGCAGTTTTTCTAGTAAGCACTAGGTGGCACTAAAATGCAGCAAACAGTGTTTACAAGTGATCCTATTTCCAATGCTGCATTCTGAGCAGGAAGAATGAGAAATCTACAGACAATTAAACTAACAAGCATTTGCAATGCAATATGTCTCGCATTTACAAGAGTTTGAGTTATTGGCATTATGAATGCCAACAGCTTAAACTCTCCCAAATGCGAGACCTATGGCATTGAAATACATTTTTTGTTGTCAAAGCCCCTATGCCGCACTTTCACGTGCATAAAGACCACACTCCTTTCTTTAAAAACCAGTGTCGAACAAAAGGTGTCCGGCTGCTATTAAAGTGAAACCGAGTGGAATGGGGGCTGGTACAAAAAAAAGCATCTGTTTGTCAAACAAATGTTTTTTTTTTGTCTAAAATCCCCCATGCTGCGGTTTCACTTTAATAGCTGCCACGCACCTTTCCCTAGACACGGCTCTTCTAAAGAAAGGGGGCGCGGCCTTCAAGCATGTGAAAGTGCAGCATGGGGGCTTTGAAAACAAAACAAATATTTGAAATGCAAAAGGTCTTGCATTTGCGAGAGTTTAAGCTATTGCCATTTACAACGCCAACAGCTCAAACTCTCCTAAATGCGAGACCAAAGGCATTGTAAAGAAGCGGCCGCCATTTTCCTGGCTGCTTGGAAAGTGAAAGCATGCATGGTGCACTGAATGTAAGGAAAGCACATCATGCTTGCAGTAGGGCAAAACCCATTAAAGAAAATAATGCTTAGAGACTAAATAAAACAAACAGTGCAGAAACGGAAGTAAAAGGGCCAATCCTCAGGGGAGGTTTCAAATGAAGACAAGGCGGTACTAAGGATGGACTAACAAGGAGATTAAGGAATTAGAAGCCAGCATTTACAAAGGACAACGAGGCAAGCCAATGAAAAATATGGGCAGAGAGTTGGCAGAGCTTCAAATCTCTAACTCAATACAGCATGCCTCGCAGAGCAGCGTATGCGCTGCCCAGGCTCGACCTAAAATTCTACTGTGGCCTGGTCTACAAGAAAAAGAGTAGACAAAATCAAATAGGAGCAACTGGAGTGACATGTAGACCTATCTAATTTTGAGCAAGGATTGGCTCTACATAGTATGACATACAGTGCTGTCTTCTGGCGGACTGGCAGAGCGATATGCAGCAAGACCGTAAAAAGGCAATAGGGGAGACCCTCGGTGTTACCATCCTATCACCCTAATCAATCCTATGGTTACAATAGCAAGGAGAGTGGTTATGGAAAAGGTTTTGACATGCACAGAGGAAAAAGGTTTTTCTGTGGATTCTCAATATGGCTTTAGAGAAGTTTTGGGCACTGTCGAACAGTGCCAGAACCGTAGCCACATAATTAGTGAATACACTGTGACGACCGATAGGACAATGCATCTTGCAACAATGGACCTCATCTGACCAAGTAAACAGGCCAAATGTATGGTTCATTCTTGAGGATATTTGGTCTATATTTGTATTTTAGACTTCCTGCAACATGTGCACACTAATTTCACAGCTCAATTAGAATATGGTTCCAATGGTGAAATTTCTAGAAGCTTTTCTTTGGCCAGGGTTAACCGTCCATGTTACATACTAGCCACAATTCTTTTTATTCTTTATACTAATAATTTGGAGCCATGCTTGAGGGAGAGAGGGTAGGCCTATCCCAATAACCTAAAAAAGAAAAATCACGCTTTTATTAAAAGTCAGCGATATTCATGCATTACCGAGCTAATGCTCTTAGCCATGTTATCCACCTACCATTGGATAACATGGCTAAGAACTGCTCAGGGGCAGGTGTTAGCTTTTGGAGATATTCGCGCTTAGCGTGAATATCTCCAAAAGTTGGTAATATGAGATAGCGATGTTAGCGACTGTTTCCAGTCGCTAACATCTTGGCACGCCCACTTTGCATGTCATTAGTGATAAATATCACTGACATGCAAAGCGGGGCCCAAGATGGTCGCTATCTCCTAGTAGCTGTCGCTAACTGGTGTTGGCGACAGCTAGGTAATAGGGAGATAATTTTATCTCCGCTTTCTTGGCTGTTAAAGCCAAAAAAGCGGAGATAAACCCCCTTGATAATATGCCCTTAAGTTCTGCAGGAGAATTTTAGGGCTGTCCTAACGCAGCTCCCCTACCACTACCATTTTGCCTGTCTTGAAGATCAAGGACTACGTTTTTTGGAATATGCAATATAGCTGCAGTCACTTGTGTTGCAGTTTTTGTAAAGCAGCTTCTCCACTGCCCTTCATGCTCCATTATCTTTCTCCGTTAGCATGGGTATAATAGTGAAAGTCCTTCCACCAAGTGCTGAATAAAGAAGCCTACATGGCACACACATAATTTGCTTAGGAACCGAGGGTATAACAGCTATTACAAAAATAAGTCAGCCTGGCTAGTGAATTCTACGTCCATGGTGGCCGATTACCCAACCACAATGGTGGGAATTCTAGGCAGCTGCCTCTATTCCAACCATGCAGTTGTGCATGCAAAAAGCAAGCTTAATCACAGAAAAAATAAATGTGACCACTTCACGCCGATTTGGCATGACCTTTATTGACTTCCACCGGAGGCCAGAATAAACTTCAATACTGGCAGCTTTATTCACCAAGCTATCCACCAGAGAAGACCAAACTACTTGGCTAAATCACTGAGATTTTACAGGCAAAAGCACACTACTGCCAATATCGCCCAAATTCAAAACAATCAAAGAACACATCTTTTTCCACAGCAGCATGTACTCTACGGAAATCTCTATCAACCTCTGTGAGACAACAACTGCCGTATTCTACTTCAAAAGGCACTTACAAATGTCCTATTCAAAAGACTTAGATCTAGAAATCCACATCTGCACATAGTGCAGAATTAACTCATCCTGTTTCTTCTATTGCTTTTCTTAACTATTTGTCCATGCCCCATACATTTTACCTTCAACACAACGTTCCTACAAGAGGCCGACCCTCAACCTTCACCCCAAAATATTACTACTCTTGCATGTTTAGTCCATATACTCCTCGCATGGTTTGTTAAAATAGTAAAGCACACTATTGCACTGAGGTGCACTTGCGGTATAGAAAACTGTCAACTAAGTAAATGGTGGTTTTATGTAAACCTAAAACCAAGAGTATGTCACTCGTGAGAAGGGAGATGAGCAGAAAATGAGGCAGAAGCTCAAGACATGCATCTTAATCTTCAATTTAATGTGATTGGTTGGTTCAGTAAACATTTTCACACACATTGAGGGCATATTTACAAAACAAATGTCGGAGTGCGGAGCTGTGCCAAATTCGGCAGCGTTGTGCTCCGACATAGTGAAAATGCAGGGATGCGCCGTATTCACAGTGGTTGTGGTTGCACAAAAAAAGCTGCCTAGTGCCAGTGCAGGCACCCTGCCACCATGGTGCATGGGTGACTGCGCTGCAGTGACAATTGTTTATGTGCAGGATGGGACACCTTCCCGCACACAAACAATTAATAATGGCGATTTGCTCTTCTATGTGATGCAGAAGAGCAAAAAACAAGGATAAATTAATAATTTACCCTCGTAACGCCTTTCTAACGCCTGGTATTCCACGGCACTTGTTTTTGCCGCTGCCTCAGCCTTGTAAATCGGGGTCAGCGTAAAAAAAGCAATGCGCACAACACAGCAACACCCATCGGACGCCACTTTGCCACAGAGGACTGCTTTGGAAAGGGGCATATTTATAACGTTGCATTAAGCAACACTAAGTGGCTTATCGCTACCTTCTAAATATGGAAAATTACGATACCGGATTGTTAAAAAAAGTGACGGTCCAGTGGAGATAGAGGCTTCTAAATATGCCCTATTAATTTTTTTCTAGGTGCCAAATTAAATACACACGAGACTGAAAAATTCTGCTGTGACTAAGGATGTAGCATGATGTCTGTCTACCAGTATGGGCCCAAGCTTTTCAGCGAAGCTAGAAGGTTGTTCAGACGCCATTATAGTAGGACTTGTAAGTTGTGCCACAAACAAAAAACTTTGTTACAGATTTGAAGCAGGTGTCATTGTGTCTAAGTGGCCACTCTGCAACGTTTTTTTCAGTAATCTAATACAATGGAAGTGTGGCCTTTAGGACAGAGTGAATACCTACAAACACATAGGGGCCTATTACGATGGAGGATTTTCCGTAACCTCCGGGCCAGCGGAAGCCACCGCCGGCCCGGAGGATGTGGAAAATCCTCTGCGGACCCACCAAAGACCCACCGCCACATTAGGATGGCTGGTGGGTCCTGGTTTCCGTCCGCAGCTTTTCCGCCGCGGTTGGCTTACAACCGCGGCGGAAAAGCACTAATATGGTGACGGTGTCTCTCAGACACCGTCAGCCAGATTAGGATGGGCTCTGAAACATGCTTTTCCGCGGTGGCTTTTCTGCCGTGGAAAAGCATGTGTAACTTCACTGCGGGGCCCGTTGCGGGCCCCCTAGGTGAAGGGGGGGTGGGGGTGCACATGGGGGGTACCTACGGTACCCCCCTGCATTTGTATGCAGAAAGCGGCAGGCTCCGCACGGTGCCTGCCACTTTCTACATACAAATGCAATGCGTGCATTTTTAACATTGCTGCGGGTGCAGCTTGAAGCCGCACCTGCCGCAATGTTAAAAATAGAGGATGTGACCGCCAGGGTGGCGGTCACATCCTAATTGCACAGGAGGGAACTCCGCAGCCCATGCGGAGGTTCCCTCCTACTCTATGGTGGCGGACGGACTCAGGTCCGTCCGCCATCATAATGTGCCCCATAATACGTAGGATGTATCGAACAATAATAAATATTATCAGGTCAAATACTTTGGAGAATAATGCATAAGGGCAAGCTATGAAATAAGAATCAAACTATCAAAGAAAATATGGCAAATTTGCTACCGGTGCTAATATGGAAAAGATGCACATCGATTAGGACTCAGTTGCTTTCTTGATCAATTGCTTGACAGTATGGAGGCCTCCATGTAGCATAATATTTTATTACAACAACACAGTTTCACAGTGCAGTCGACCGTATACATTTTACAAATCAAAAACAATTTTGGAAATGTTTTGCCTTACCTGCTCCAAGTAATTGATAAGTGAGTTTTTATTGTCATCCCAGTAGCTTTTAAGGGCATCTTCCGGAGGGAATTTCTCACAACTAAGTTCCACAGTTATCTCAAAACAGTTACTGCTGAGGTAGTTGAAATCTTGCATGCCTAAAGTGTTGATAAAAGACACAATGACAGTACTAATGAACTGTTGTCCATTAAACAAATGAAAGTTCTTCTTTTAACAGGTCCCCTTTAAATCTATTGTATTATAAGGGTAAATCACACATTTGTTTGTTACATGGTGTATTTTCGTGGGACAATTTCGTTGGAAAATACAAGAAGCACACCTGTTGTATTGTTTTTTCTTTTGGTGATATGGCTCTGCTATTTTTGTCCCATTGACATGCATTTTAGTGCTGCGGGGATTTCAGGGCACAAATAGGAGCACATAGAAAGGATGACAGCATATGTTAGTCAATGTAAAACAATTGTTTGTGGCATGTGGAATAATAATAATTTTAGAAATGGTGGTGGGTTGTAATGTGATTTAAACCTGTAAAAAATGTTGACACTCTGGATTTGATTGACCATATTTGCATATTTGAGAAAACTATTTTCTCTCCTTATGTTCTTATAGAAATTATGGAAGGTTTTCCAGAAGCTGAAATGAGGGCAAATTTTCTATAACCTCTCAAATACCTTTCTCAGCCATGTAAAAAAAAGACATGCTGTGTAAAACATGCACCTGCAGCAGAGTCAACTGATCCCGGGTGTTCTAACAGAGCTTCACTACGGAGTTCCTAAGCACTACTAGGGCACTAACATTCCCTATTCGCGATAAAGTGAGTCACACCAGAATGTCGCTGGAATCATAGCCATAGAATTGAAAACATTTCCTAATGAGGAAACAGCAGTAAATGAACAGAATGAAGGGTCTCATTTTGTCATACAAATTATGGTTAGTGCTCAAACTAAAATGATGGCTAAAATTCAGACTTTTCTATAAATTCCCAAATATCTTCCTCATCTATGTCTGAAAAATTTCCGGGATCCTAAATGAAACATGTACTGCCTATACCAGCAGCAGTTTGTCAGATGACTTTACCATGTTCCACTGTAGCTTCACTACAGAGCTCAAATGAAAAACTAGAGTGCTACCCTTCTGTATTCACGACAAACGTGAGTCACTCCTAAATACCATTCAGTTGCAATAGGAGCTGAGTTTAATGCCATTCACTTTAACCAATTAGATTATCAAACTATTGGGTGCATTGATGTGAAGAGATTGAGCCATATCTACCCTAAACCATTGCCCTAAATGAAAATCAATTGTGGGGAACAAGAATAACAAACCTCAAAACTGCATGTGAATTATGACACTCGGGCCCTCGTTACACTGTTCTCCACCCCAGAGTTATCAATACCGGGAACAGTATGTAACTCCAGGAGGGGAAAAACCAGTTCCAATTTTGATTTGGACCCCAATGGTACACTAATAAATGAGGAATTACTGGGGAAATCAGTAACACTGGGTCTGGTACCTAGGGTAGGTAATTCCTAATTTTTCCCTGGCCTTTCGCACAGGGATTTGAGCTGTTTTCAGCAGCTGAAATCTTTGTGTGAAGGCAAGAACCTATAATTCTGCCAGTCACTCCTGTTACTGTCACAAACGGAATTAAGAGGCCACTTGTAATGAGGGCTTAAAAGAGTAATTAGCACAGTCATCTTTTCATAATGGTTGATGTATACATGTCAACATTGGAACTGCAGAAAGAGAGAAATTTAAAACAACATAATCAGGGAAATGTATTTTCGTCATTGAATTGCACTGAAGAGTGACACGTTCGAGCCAGGAGAAAGCTAAATTAAAGCCATTGTGGGTTTTAAAAATCGGGGTCTCCCGCCCGAATTGTGTCTGTCGGTATATGTGTTGATGCCCTTCAGTTCCAAAGTATCAGACTCCAGCAGAGGCTGGGCTTTCCAATGCAGATCAATGTACACAGAGGCACTATTTCACCCCAATAACAACCTCCAAAGAGGCACCGCAGTTCATTGACCTTGGTTGGTCAAATTAACATAGATCTGTGCTGTAAGCATAGCATAAGAAGGTCACCACACAAATGAATATGCAAGAGATCGGCATATGCCTGCTCCTACATATTCATGAGGCCTATGAACCGTCACTGGATAGAGCCTGAAGCCGGCATTTATGAGCCAGTAACTTCGAATTACTGCGAAAAGGCCTGAAAGTGCTCCCTCTTCAGATTTCCTACCAACTTTTATTCTTATATTTTTTAAATAAAATAAATAGAATTGCTGTGCACTTTTTATAGGCCTCTATAAGTACAGCTCCATGAAGGGCATGTATACTTACAAAAAGGGCAGGACTCAAAGTGGCATACAGGAATTGGATACTGGAGGCGCTTAACAGAGCGGTTTCCCTTTGTTAACAGAAATCTGCAGCTGTAGGCTCTGCTCTGCTCTATTCGTTCCATCTTTGCACAAATCACATCTTAATACTATTCACAAATTCACAAATGCCTTTATCCTTAACATATGTGCAGCTGTTACACCCTTTTCCCCACTTCCTCTTGCATTGTTTGGTAAAGATTAAACAGACAAATTACTCTGGTCCATTTACTGGAGTCTTAAAATAATCGATTAGAAAGCAGAGTACAGACCCGAAAACATATTACAACTTAAAAAAAACTCACAATAATTTCTTCAGATCTTTATTTATCCTTTTTGTTACAAACAAATAATACTATGTCTATATAACAAACAAAAATACTCAGCTCAACTTGTATATCATAATTCAGATGTGTGGGGGATGGGGCTTAGTCACGAAAGTTGGTGGACGGCTGTTGATTGAGCTCCGGTCCAGAAGGCAGTATAATCCATCAGAATCTTGCCCACCCAGCGCCTCGACAGCCATCGACGCACTGCTGGTGTAATCTCACAGAGACAAGATGACTGCAGGGACAGGCAGGGGCCGATGAGTCTCCCCGAGTGACAGCCTCACATCCGCAGACGGCTTTGCTGGCTCAGCTGCACCCATCTCTCCATACTTTCTGCAGCCACAGTGGACTAGTCAGCCACACTGCTTCAGCTCGTTCCGCCATCTCCCAACAGGTGTCGCACCCCCTCTCGTCCACCGAGGGTCTCCACCTCTTTGGTCCACGCGCTCACCGTGCACGCAGCATGCCACAGGCCAGGGCTCCGTCACTGCGGCATCTGCAATATCGGAAGACCTCTCGCCGGAATCAGCGAGGACTCCCCTGCGCACTCCTGGGTTGCAGAGTAAGTTTCCAGCTGCTACTCACTGTGATTGTCAAGATAACCGGGGTATGGGATGTGGAGTGTCTCTAGAGCACGTCCGCAATCTTAGGTGCTTGGCTATGCCCCCCTTTTATTGCACTCATTGTGATGTAATGACTATTACCTAATTGGCAAAGTAATCACTGTTTTATAGTGTTTTGGTCTATGGTTTATGTATAATCATTTTTAGATCTTTATACAACATTGGGGGGAGTCTCTTTTGTGGCACATTTATTGTGTCACTGGTGTAAGTGTGTTGGCCAAACACTTTACAGATTGCTTCTGGGATAAGCCTGATTGTTCATGCCAAGCTACCAAGGGGGAGAGCGGGTGTTATCTTGGATGTGTAACTCACTTCCCCTGACTAGAATGGTGGGTTGTACAGCCAGGGACCCCTGGGGATGATGTTCTACATGCCTGTAGGGAGAACCTGATAAACTTGACACTCTCCTGCTTTGGTTATTGACCTCCTCGTGGACTGCGGCTGGAGCCGGGGGCACAATCAGAAGTACATAATCACAGAGGGGTGAGCATCACTCCACAGGAACTCCCTGGATTTGTCTCTCATCAATCCCCCCCACCACCACATCTGGGGAAATGTGGCAACACTGGAGAGACGGCTGATGCCATTGACTCCTGGTGAGTCCCAGCAGCCATCCGCAGACCGCTGCGCCTTGGGATGTGAGTGGCCCTGGCTCTCGCCTGTCAGCTGCACCAGAGGACTCCCCTCCAGACACACTACCCACTCTGGCCTTGCCTGATTTACCCTTGTGACCCACCTGAGGACCCGATTGGGTACCTGCCTGAGGGAACAGAGGCAGACACTGCCCGGACTTGAGCTATGTGCCCCCATTGGCACTTGCCAGCAGGCTGCCGCCACTGTCAACGGACAAGGGCCGTCAAAAATAGACTAAAGGTCAATCCCGGCCCCCCTCATCCATGTCCGATCTCTGGACTGAACAGCACCAGGTGACCTGCGGCCTGTACAGTCACAGAATTCCTCAGCAAATTTGATGCTATCTTGAAAGTGATTGACATTTCACCTTCTTCCACAGAATCCAGAATAGAGGAGCTTCAAGTGCAATGCATTCTGCTTCATGATGGTCAGTCAAAACTGGCCTCTAGGGCTACAGTCTCAGAACACTCCACTGAGGACATAAAGTCACATGTGGCAGACCAGGAAAATACGCATGGGATCCCCTCAAAAAGGTGCAGTGACCTGAATACTAAGCAGAAGATGCCAAGTGGAGAGCTGAATGAAATAATTCACGAGTTGCTGAACTGTTAAAGGAGAGTCGTGTTCCTAGAGGAATGGGTGAAGTCCTTTACACCAGCTCAATCACTCTCCCCTTATTTTTCCATGTAGAGGCCACACCGGGTGCCGGCCCAACACCCCCCACCAGGAGTGCCCACTCGTCTTGTGGTCGCTAAACTACTTCATTACAAAGATAGGGACACTACCCTGCAGGTGGTTAGGCACCTACGTCTAATGCAAAATCAGCCAGAATCTGATTTTCCCCAATTAAACTATGCTGACCTAGCACCAACGCTCATCATTTCTCAATGTGAAGAGTTGGCTCTGAGACCTTCACATCCAGTATTCATTGCTATATCCAGGGTAGCTAAAAGTCATCTATGACCAACGCCCCCACTTCTTCATGGAGCCCGCATCAGCTTAGGACCAGGTGGAAACTCACCTAAGGGGCGGGGGGCTCCCGCTGATAGGGACAATGCATCTCTCCCTAGTTGGCAGCAGGGCTGGAAGGGTCAGCCATGCAGCAACATTGGGGGAGCTCATGGGGCACCCTCACAGGGGAAACTGAGGCAGAGCAACAGTCAGCAATCTCAGCAGAGCTAGCAATTCGTCTATCCTCACATCTTCCAGAAACTGACTTCAGCTTGGCCATAGGAAAGGATGAGACTGCATTTGGTACCTCAAGAAACATGGGGATTTTCTCCAGGTCCCTCAGTCACACCGCAAGCAGTGGACAACATGATTTAACACCCCTTTGCCTTGGCTTAACTTTATGCTCTTGGGGTAGCTTGCCATGGTGGCTGGCCACCTGGCCACTTTCTTCTTCCAGTGTCGTGATGAGCTCTATTGGCCAGGGATCTTCCCCATTAGACAGTGGATCATTGCCAACTCGCTTTGCCCCAGATCACGGATGGACTGCTCGCCCAACTTTGCCATTTCATGGATCTCCTGCCTGCTCCCCACCACCTTCTCCCCTCCAACACAAGGCTATTGTCCTCTGCCACCCCGCTCCATGTACTTGTTTACGAGAGACTGTTTTTGGCATGAAGCCACTAGCTACAGGCTCTTGTTATTGTTTGAGTTCTTTTATTTATTATGCATGGTTGTTTTCTGCAAAGCACTAAAGATGCACCATCTCCCCCCATGGGCTGGGGTGGACACTGAGGACAGACTGCCCTCCCCGCCCATTCCCTCCATTGTATACTCACATGACATCACCTCATGGTATCATGCCCAAGCACCAGATTCCTAACATTTAGCATGCAGGGAATGCATTTGACGCGCCGACGCTACTCAGTGTACTCCTACATTAAGCAGCAACATCCTCACATTAGCTTACTACAGGAAACACATCTCACTGGCAGTGAACTCCAGTGACTTAGTTAACATTGGAGGGGCACGATCTATGGCACAACATACTCCGTCTATGGGCATGGCACTTTACTCTGGATCTGTCCGGCACGCCCTTTCAAACCCAAAACACAATCATTGACAATGAAGGGAGATACATTTTTGTGGGGTGCCATTTGAATGGTGACCCCATATTCCTGGTCTGCATCCACACCCCAAACACCTAACAATGGTGTTTTGGCTGCCTGTTGGTTGGGTGTGCAGCATTTTTTAACCTTTGTGTGGGGGTTGGAATTTGAGTCACGCACCGACCACAAACCCCTTGTGGATCTGTTCACTATAGCTGGAGCGGAAAAGGCCAAGCCTTGTATTGTCAAATGGTTATATGTGTTACAGGAATACACGTTCTCGATAAAATATGTCCCGGGGACTAAGAATACTAATGCGGATTGTTTGTCTATACTGCCGTTGATTGGTGAGGGTGAGAGGGAAGTGGAAGGATGGGTGTTGGTGGATACATCTGATTTTGGTGGTGCAATTAAGGAGGAAGATTGGACGAAGGCAGTTTCGGAGGATTCAGTTCTGGTGAAACTCATTAAATCATTACCTAATGTGCAAGGATGGAAGGGTGACGAAGAGCTGGAGTTGTCTAAGAATATCTGGGAAGAGTTATCTATGAAAAACGGCATCATGATGAGAGATAAGCGTTTGGTTGTTCTTGTGGGCCTGAGGGAAATAGTGACGAGTTTGCTTCACGAAGGACATGGAGACATGTCAGCCATAAAGAGAAGAGCCCAGGTAGACTTTTGGTGGCCAGGAATGGACAAACAAGTGGAGAGACATGTTCGTGATTGTATTCCGTATGCTTGCAGTGACAAATCGCATGTGGTTAGGTGACCACAATTAGTCCGGTAACCCTGCGCATGTGTACTTGGGAAAGGGTTGCCATGGATATTTGTGGGCCATTCGAAGGGTTGGGAGTCTGAGAGAAGTATTTCATATAAATGATGGACTATTTTTCGAAATGGCCTAAGGTGGGGTTTGTCAAGAAGGAGAAAACAAGCAACATTACAGCATTTTGTGAAGATATCTTTCGCCAGGCGGGTTGTCTGGCAAAAGTGTTGACTGATAATGGCCCACAATTTGTGTCAAAGGAATTCAGCGGTTTCCTCAAAAAGTGTGGAATCAAGCATTGCAAAACCCCTGTGTATAATTCCTAGGCTAATGGTTTAATTGCGTCTTTCAACCATGTGTCGGGTGAAAACATTCAGTTGGCCATGCCAAGCAACCTTTGCTGGAGAAATCAGGTGAAGGAGATGTTATAAAATTATCGCATCACGCCTCATTCTGCAACGGGAAATGCTCCATTTTGTCTTCTTAAGGAGAGAGTGCCTTGTACTGTGGCAGTTCCGGCCTGGGTGGCCAGAACTGGACCACGTTGTGTGGACTACGACAGGTTGCATAAGAAGGTTGTTGATTATCAAACAAGGTATAAAGAAAGACACAACGAAAAAGTGAAGAAGGGTAACATGGTTTTTACTAGTGTTATGTGGGTCAGAGTGCAGGCAGACAACCTCAAAAGGAAGGGGAGCTCCAAATGATCTGTGCAAGGATGATAGTGGAGGTAGTGGGAAACAATGTCAAGCTATCTCATGGCAAATGGTGGAACTCTAGGAGGGTGGCCAGGTGCAGTGAAGCGGAAAAAGAGAAGTGAATGAAAAGGGAGGTGGACAAGACCCAGAATGATACATTTTGCAGGAG
Organism: Lissotriton helveticus; assembly: GCF_964261635.1. Taxonomy (NCBI): domain Eukaryota; kingdom Metazoa; phylum Chordata; class Amphibia; order Caudata; family Salamandridae; genus Lissotriton; species Lissotriton helveticus. The sequence goes on along the minus strand of NC_136059.1, from coordinate 2,060,684,489 downwards.
AGAATCAGGCATGTATATCAAAGCTAAACCCCAAGCTTTGGATGATTATGTCTGTTATTAGAAGTGTATCGGTGGCAGGGAGTTTAATTTATTTTGTTTAGTTTGTGTACTTTGTAGGCTTTATGAAACTATTTCTGTTATGTTGTTTACCTTATAGGCTTAGTTAGCTCTAATGTTGTTCCTAATCAAAGAAGGGAGATGTGTTATGTTTTTGATATGTAACCTGATTACTCAATGCATTCCTAGGCGGCTGAATGTTCCACTTCTAGAATCCAGTTTGTTGATTCTGAAAAGCTGGACAGACAACTGCTGATAATGTGGATCTGCGTTCAACAGGGGCCGTTTTCCCTCTCCTAATAAAGAGGCTTCTACATCTACCACCATGGATTGGTCTTCCCAAAACACCCCTCATTAGCCAGGCTAGTTTTAATACAGTGGCACAGTGCGCACGTCTGGGTATCCGCTTCCTACGTTGGGCGACTATAGAAACACAAAAAGATGATGGATGGAGTGCTGAATATTGTCACAAACTCACCCCCAGTCACAGATCTGGGGCAAATCCATCATTTTTTTGCTCACCATGCCACCCCAGTTTGGACCCAGTCAGATGCAAATCTATTTATGGAGGTGAAGCAGAAACTGAGAGCGTAGGACCTGCAGGAAATGAGGCCCTTCGCTGCTCACCTATAGGTAATATCCATGGGGAAGAGCCACTTTTTGAACAGCCGGAGGAGGTGTGGACCTGGCTTGAGAAGTTAGACAAAGTGGGCCTTAAGACCAAGAGAGATCCTCACTTTTGATGTGAACCGTGGGCTCCGGGAGAAGGATTCAGTAGGAATCTATTCACATAGCAAGGACCTCACAATAGATGACAATCAACATCTAGGATAATGATTGGACTGGGTGGCATGATAGAGAGGGTTGAAAATTCCTCTCCAGGTGAGACCTGATAACCCATTGGTTCCTTATCAGTGCGAGTAGGAAAGGAAGGGCTCAATAAATATAGAGCAGCACAAAAAGCTGATGGAAGCAATGCTGAATATTGTCAAACATTCACCCCAGTACAGGAATCTGGGCCTAAATCCTTCGTATTTTTACTCGCTATTCCAGTTTGGACCCAACCATGTGTAAATCAGTCTTGACCCTGCTCCCCATGGGAACAGTTCAGACAGAACTGCTAAGATAGGTCCTCCCTGGACCAGAAACAAGCAACCTGGGACCGGTTTCGGAGTATCACTGGTCTAGGGAGGCTAAGACTAGGAAACAGGAGATGGTTCTGCATTATTCTGACCATTTGTAGAGGCCCAGAGAACTTGCTTCCCAGGTGTCTAGGCCAGGCACGCTTGTAATGTCCAAACAGAACAATAGAAATTTAGTCTGGGGCAGTCATGGAGGATGTGCTTTAAATCTGCTGGTAATGCAATCTAACGGGCACGTGTCCTAGGTGTTGTGAACGATTCTGTGTATTTTTGCCGGGGAGAGGTAGGCTCTATGAAGTGTATAGAACTGGATCAACTTAAAGCAGGCATTTGGTAAAACTGCCCGGGGATTTTCGATGACCTTGGACACTTCTTTGGCATATAGGGCTCCGCCCATCTCTGCCTCCCATTTGTCTTAAGGAGTTGGACAAAAATCTGGAATAAGCTACCAAGGCCCTATATAAGCAAGTGATAAGTCTCTACCCCATCCATTATGTATGTAAGGTGTTAGTGAGGTAATTAATAGCTGGCTCTGAATCTCGTTGCATTCTGAAGGCGCCCAGGGTCCAATGGACTACGCCGTAGATAATGAATTGCCACCTACCCCTGGACGGTCAACTGTTCGACTAGGTCGGCAAAGAGTTGGCTGTCATGGAAGTCATTCCCAATGTGAAGATTCCTGCCTGCTCGCAGCAGGGTGGTTCCTGCTATGTCAAGTTTTCCCGCCCCACCGGGAAGCCCAGTAGAGGTATTGGCAGGGTGTAGGGTGAGGAGCTACAGGTGATTTGTAAGTCTCTTGCATTGCTTTTCAGGGCCACCAGTTATAGGGGATGTATGTCATGACAACGCGGGCTTTACACAGCGCTACCATTACAACGCATCCATCATAACGCAAGTCGTTACAACGACTTGCGCTGTAGGCGCTTGATTTAGGAATAGTATAATTTACTATTCCAACTCCAGCCTACGTAACAGTAGGGAAGGCGTTGCAATAGTAAATTATACTATTCCTTAGTATATCGCCATCCAGCCCAAGTCGTTGTAACGACTTGCGTTGTGATGGCTGCGTCGTAATGGTAGCGCGGTGTAAAGCCCGCGTTGTAATGGCTATCTCCTGTTATAGGCGAGGTAATCTATTCTTATGGTCATACAATGATCACATTTGTCATTAACAGTACTTCTGCTTACCTCAGTGTAATCCCTACTCAGAATTGGCTGACACTACTGTCTCGGTGATATAGCCAATCATCAACACAACAGACGTGATATCACCCAATTTGAGGCTCACTTCCGAAACACAATATTAGAGCAGCTATTGTCAGACACTATAATAGTCAGATAGAATGTGAATTCCGTGTTCATGCTGCACTTTAGCAGAAGCATGAACGAGAACATGATGTGGTTCTTTAATATCACTACCCAGGATATAGTCTTGTCAGAGAATAACTACTGACATGGAGGTGGACCACAAATAATGAGCAGGGCATACAATGGGTATCTGGATCTAGTTCTTAATGAAAGCTCCTGAATCCTTGCCAGTTTCGCAATGCTGGTGTCAACATGGTGAGATATAGTAAACTGATTCACAACGTTTTTTAAGAGGTGACGAACTCTGAAAAATGTAGGAATGGGTCACACCTGGTTTAGATTAATTCAGAATCACAGAATGAACACGTGTGAATCATGACTGAAAACAAATCAGCGGCTGGCATATCCTTCTTTGAAACGTACCTCCTTCGACATTGTACCAAGCACCACCATTGGTTGTTCCATCAACAAAGCTGGCATCGTCATCATTCTGGCGGCATGGTGGTCGCTTTGGGTCAAACATGGCAGGATTAAAAGAGGAGTACGAGAGAGCCAAGCTCTTGAAAATAGCATCATCTGGGCACGAGCTGTATTCTTGTGCACTACCTGAAAGAAACATATGCAGAGAGGTCGCTCTTAATTTATATTTGGGAACAAAAAATTGAAATAGTATGTTCTTATAAACTGTAAATCATAGTTTTGACTTTCATTTCCAAGATCGGAAGAGCTGTTTTTTTTTATTTTTTTAAGCATCTCTACAGAAAATGTCAGAAATTCGATCAACTGTGATTCTTTGCAGAAAACGTGGCTACAACTCAGTTTCAATCATTTCAAATGTAAAATGTATTATCTTATGGTTTGTCACATTTTTCTACCTAAGTAAAATGTGGAAAATGAGGGTTTGCAATAAGATTCAGGTAACTACTCACTTAAATATATGAACAATTATCTTAAACCTAAGGTCTGCTACACATAAAATTATAATGTTCAAGTCACTGTCGTAATACATCTTTAAAACATTAAAGAACGTAAACAGTTCTGGCCATCACTACTAAAAGCAGCAGTTAATGTCTTGAAGGACAATCCAGGGGAAGTATTATCACGAGCCTTTGCACAGACTAAATCATACCTTTTTAAATAAGACATATGTGTCCATAGTGGGTCAAGAGTAATTACAGACATTCATTGAAACACAGCTAGCTGGATTACAGCCAAAACTTTAAAAAGAGGCCCAGAAGCCACCGAGAATTCCCAAGTGGAATAACATCAAATCCCAGGGCAACACTGGTGAAATAGCCGAATGTATCCATGCTGGCCCGATAAGTGGATTTAGATACCATGAGTCAATGTATCTTAGTCTACTGCCTAGACCACATGACAGCATAAACCAGGCACAAGTATGGATCTCCTACCTGTCTGCCAGGTCCAAGAGATCCTTGCTAACTCACATTATATCACAAGGGACCTATTTTCCACAGACGGCCACGGGTTTACCCTCTGGACCTACCACTCCTCTAGCATGCTTAATGCAATCCCTCAGCCTCTAGGTGTGCTGAATACAATCAAATCACCCTCAAACCAGCAACAGTTCACTCCTTTTCACAAATATGTGCATAAAGTTAAGTGCTGCATGATCCTTAACCACCCAAATTCAGTGCTGACCACAAGGAATATTTTTTAGTGGACAAGTATTAGTGGCCACCACCCTTCTTTGAAGTCCAGCCTCATCCTTAACCACCTCTCTGTTCTGAGGAAGCAGCGAAAGAACCGAGGACTAAACATGGGTACTGAGCTCCCTTACGCTTAAGACTGACTTAATAGTTCAGACTTCTTTCTTCCCGCCTAAGATCACTGAGGTAAAGTTTCACTTCTGGCTGTCATCAAGTTGCCTACGTTCTTTGCAGACTAAAAGTTTCAAACACAGAAGCCACCATATTTTGCAGCTTTGAAAGAAGGGCCGCATCAGTGCTGTATTGCATAGGCGTGTATCACACTCGTTTTAACATGTCAGCCTATGTCAGCCTATGTAAACTGTTTGGTGGACACAGAACTCCCACCTGTCAACTGGTATGTTTCTTTTCAGTCCTCATAAGCTTACCATGTACTTGCATACATGTTCATGCTACCTGGCTTTCACATCCTATACAAATAGCACCCAACTTCCCCCAAATGTCCCTTCAGGAACTTAAAACTTTTTTAAGTAGACCACCAGACGCCTCTCACATGCTTTTCTAGGAAGTTCTCGTCAATATCAAGCAGTACACCAATACCAGGATAATGAAAGATAAGCCTAAAACATGTACACCCTCAATGGCAATCGCTCCGTTGTCCCTCAATCATCCTACTCACGCTGTGTGTCGTACTCAGTCATGATCTGCTTATCCTTTGCGAAGTTCAGCACACCCTCATTCATTAGCTGTATATATATTCCAGTACCCTGTAGATCCTAGGACACTGCAGGCACACAATGTACACCTTCAACCACTTGCCTCACAGTCTCAGACACATTTGGTCTGCCTACCCTCAACCACACTAAGGATTTCCTCATCCATCTTTTGTGCACCCTATACAACACTCTCTACTGATGCCTTCTACCACACACTCTGCAAAGCCCTCCACCATGATCTGTATTCCCTTGGTCTACATTTGTACAACCTTAGTCAATGGGGTGATTTGTGCTTAAAAGAGTGGCAGAGTTTTATAGAGCGCAAACTTGACCCGAAGGTATCAGAGCACTTTACATGAGCACCAGTTGCGTTACATAAGAACACATTCATTTTTGTTAGGCACAAGGAGATTAGGTGATTTGCACAGAATCACAGGATGTTGAAAGTCATTGTAGAGACTTGAACCCGGTTCCGCAGATTTGAGGTGCCAGGCTATTTGAAGCTTTATAAACCCCCGCACAAAGACATTTTCAAAGGAGTACTGCAATTATTGGGGAGCCAACAAACATCCAAATTAGAATCTGACACTGCGATATCTACTAATACTTTGGACATTAACTCATTGGAAATGTAAGGAGCCTACAGTTGGTCCTGCAGGGGCTCAACAGACTTAGGGCCTGATAACAAGTTTGGTAGTCCATGGGACTGCAAAACCCTTGTTAGCGGTCCATGGACCACCAGACTGGTTGTCCACACACCCTATTACAACTTGGGTGGTTGGACTGTCACGGAACTGCTGCAGCCGCCAGGGATCCATCATCCCGCAACAGTGGCACAGTGGTCTGAGGAAGTAATATGCTGGAGATACCGCTGCAGCACCACCAAGTATATTACGAGTTTCCTCACCGCCCTCGTTTTCATGACGGTGAGCGCATCGTTTTGATGGCAGTGAGGAAAGTAATGGGGGCTTAACTGTGACCCCTGTTGTCAATGGGCTAAGAAATGCATGCATGGGGGGCACAGGTTGTGACTACCTGTATGTTTGCACCCCACCTGCTGCACTGCATGGACTGCATGACATGGTGCATTCCATGCCATGCAGGAGTGTAATGCAATGGTCCCTCAGGCGGTGTCTTTCTATGGCTCTCCTATGAGCCTTAGAAAGGCACTGCCGTGGGACCGCCACAGCACAGACTGCCCGCCAGGATTAAACTCGTAATACAGCGAACGGCCTGACTACGAGTTTGGCTGTCTTACTGAAGGGCGCAGGAAGACCACCAAACTCCTAATCAGGCACTGAGGCCGGAAGATCCTTGGGCTAAAACTACTTCAATTTTCGTATCCATCACTGTTTTGATTTCTTTGTTTCCGCCACAGTACCAAAGTGGAAACAGTTAGCAATGTGTCACACTCACTTTAATTTAGTGTTACTGTGTGTATTTTGCATAAAGATGTTGAAAATGTGACAGTCTTAATACAGCACTCACATCACCCTCTACCACTTCTTTCTTCAGCCCAATATGTGCCTTACCTCATTCCCAGTCTTGCCAAACACACTTTCAGCAGCAAAAGCCAAGCAACTAGTAACCTATTGCTCTCAACCCCAGACTTCCACTCTTTACCACTCTACACTGGCATTCACATACAACCTTACCGTTCACAGCATACCACTACCAGATCAGCACGTCAACATGAATTGTGCAGCAATGCACACTCAGTCACGCCAGATCTCTGTAACACACATTACAAACAGCATTCACAGTGTGACAATGCATACCCGGACATACCACAAGCTCCATTCCATATGGCTACGCCAGTGGTATAAATAGGTTATACAAGTACTTGCATAGTATAACAGCTGAAGCAACTTTAAATGACTGTAGCTTAAATGAATTTGCTACACAGTCCATTCTTTGTTGCTGGCTGGGAATTTCTTCAACATAGTTTTGAAAAACGTCCAGAATGGTTGTTATTTGTTTTTTATTAATCTGGTCAAAATGGTGAGTTCCTGGTAGTGAAGTACACGCTTGGTGTTTCCAGACTATACAACTCCTCAGCCATCTGGGAAAAGGCATTTCTATCTTTTTATATGCAGAGCTCTCCACCCCAACTGCGGAGTCTCCACAGTCGTGAAGTTACTATTAAACTGTAGTTTTTGAATACTGAAAAAGAGGACCCTCACACAAAAGTGAAAGATTACCTTTGTCAATCAGACTCCATGTTCAAGCGGGACATACAGGGTATTAGTCATGGATTTTAGGGATTCTTAGTAGTTGTTCATGGATCAAGGGATAACCCTGTGATTTACAGTCTTCAACAACAGCTATTAAAATCATCTGGCCTACATCGATGAAACTGCCCGAAGGGTGGGGTGGCGATTAATGTTTCAGTGCTCCGATTTAAAAGAAGGTCAGTCTTCCTGAAAGATACCTTTGATTCAGCGGTGGCCACTATTATATCCTCACACTGATTATTCTCAGTTACACAGTCTGAGGCTCTCTCAGGAAAGATGGGACTCTGCTTTGCTTCAGGGGCTGCTGGTGTCATCCTAACACATTGTTCAAATTTAGATTGTATAAGAACAGTTTGGATCACCTGCAGCTTTTCTTTTTGGAATCAATCATAGATTTTTTTTTTCTCCGCAATGCACAAACCTAGAGACCCTCCTCTTTTTCTGAGATTGTCATCTCTTTCGTTTCTATGTTCCATCCGAGATAGCTAGAAGTCTTTCCACACTGTCTATCCAGGGTAGTTGGGCCTCTGTTAGGTACTCATTATTCTCAGGGATAATCCAGGGAGTAGATTCCTGTGGTGTCAGCTATCCTGCTACCTTCCAGTGTAGCTTGTATGTACTTTTCACTTTTTTCAAAGATTCAAGGGGCATATTATCAAGGGGTGTCGATAATATTATCGCTGCTTTAGAGCCCATTATCAGTCGAAAAGCAGCGATAATATTATCGCATTTTCAGCAAGGACACGCTAGCGAGTATTTCCTTGCCTTAGTGCCCGTTGTCAGCACGCCTTGCATTGCATCGTTAATGAGATGCAAAGGAGGCGTGCCTGACAATGGGAAAATATCGCAAACCCAGCTTTGCGATATTATCAACGAGGGGTAGCGATATTTAAAATCGCATTAAGTATGCCTTAACGCAGGAATTTAACATATGTTAAATTCCTGACTAATGTATACCTAACAAGGGGGGTGGATTGTGTGGCTAAGACCACAGGCCATATCATCAAGGATATCGCCGTTTTCCATGGAACATCACTGGAAAACCAGCGATGTTCCATGGAAAACATCCCTATCGCTGGGATAATTATCACCACTGCGCTAAGCGTTGTTAATACAGCGCTAGAATGGCGATAATTATCTGAGATAGCCGGGGATGAACAATTTAACGCTGAGGGTGGGCAGCAATAATTATCGCTGCCACTTAGTAATATGCCCAAAGTATGGGACTTTAGCTGGAATGTTATGAATATCTCATCTCTTCCACCCCAGCTGTTAGCTTCATAGACAGAACTATGATCCTGTTCTGTCCTTTCACTTTTTTCATGATATTTGCTAACAATAACTAAGAGGGTTCTTGAGTCTTTTAGAGTTTATTTTGAGTTTTGGCGATATCCCTTCAAACCGATATAGTTTGAAATACACTTTAAATAGGGTTTATTGGGGCATCCAACACTTTTTGACAGATGTTCTGCATCTGCCAAACCCTAAATAAATCCCTAGGTTCAAAGGCATCATATGAAGAGGCTGTGTTTATGAGGGAATCAAACCCTCTTCCTGATATGAGTGCACCATATAGGCTTAGCGAAGACCAGGGGATACAACTGTGCCCTAGACATCACTGAACTCTCGCAGCTGTGCACTGCACTGTGAAGATGGAATTGGAGAGGAAATTACATCATAGTAACTCTGACATATATAAAGTTAGAACTTTTAATACCCCAACAATCCTGCTTTCTGCATAAGATATTTTAACTGGCAGAAATGACCTATGCCTGCTCACCTGTTCATACATGGTTCTTAATCTTTGAGAGACTAGCATCCTATTTAGATGTCAATGTATATGTCTATAATTCAGCATAGTCTTTGTGAGGCCTCTCTGCTCCCTTTTGGAGTGTGTGCTGCAGGATTTGTCTGGATTTTACTTTTACGTGCATTAATGTGCAAAATGTGTAAGGTGGACGGAGATTAGGGGGAGGGAGAAACTTTACAGCAGTGCAATTAATAGTATGAGGCCATTTATTAGAGAATAGATTTAAAATGGAGAAACACCATGTGCAAAAGGTGCTGAGCAACAAAGAGGCCCATTAGCTCGAAACCAGCCCTGCCAAGTATCACGCATCAGACGTGACTCTAACGCATTTCAGTGTGGTGATCTGCATCTGCATAGTGCTTCAGCAGCCTCACTGAAGTGCTACCTAAACTATATCACGGAGTGACTTGGGCAGCTGCAGGCTTGAGTCTTGCAGTGAAGGCTGCTGGCTCACTCAGGTAAATTATTCTATGGCAGAGGGCGAATTATTTTCAGGCCCACGCAGCCCGAAGAAGCGTCGGAGTCGGAGAGGTGCCTCAGCTACTTGTCACTTAACTTACAGTCTGTTCGTTATTTGTAACACAATGCTGATAATGTCGATCAAATTAAACATTTTAGTGTGTGTTGTCAGAGCACGTGCCCTGGTTAGGGCCGGCCTGCCGCCTATTAATTGGGGAACTTTAAGTTGTCAGCCCACACAAACCCCAATGAAGGAAACGTACGCCCGACATGATGTAGACTACCGATTTAAGGTGGGCACACAGACAGGCAGCGAGTTGTCAGTCGGACGGGAGGCATCACTGCGCGCTTGAAAAAAATGTATCCAAATGTTTTTACATAATTCTGCAGACTCATGTGATTTTATCGCACCAGCTAATTCCGATAAAATCAAAAGTGGATGTACTAACATATGCACACATTTTTCCAAAACATAACAATCACATGAAAAACATAATTCTTATCCAAAACAGGAACTTTATTAAAACATATCATTCAGTGGATCTGTGGAAGCCTGACCTGCACACCTCCTACAGCAGAGGCAGGAGAAATCAACAGGCAGCAATTTTGGCATTGCTGATGCAAGGGAAATGTGGATACGCAATTCATTGCTGGGCTCCCGTCTGGAATCTAGGGAGCTAGTTTCGTAAAATATTTGGCCCAAGACGTTACTATGGGAGCAGTGTGCCTGAGAAAGCATACATTTTCCCTCAGCTGTACAGCATTTGTAAGGTGTTGGCTCAAAGAGTGGTGAAGGAGGAGCCACGCATCCTGGGAAGCCTTGTGCTTTACACCAAACCAAAGTTTCTTATTGCTCAAATGGGTGTAATTTCGGATATTTAAGTGTTTCCCTCCTCTTCATTGCTTGATTTTGTTTGCGACATAGTGTCACTCATAGTCTTTACATGTCACTCATAATTACACTGAAATTATGAAAATGACACACATAAGCTATTTGAAAACTTGGCAGCTATGCGAAACAACTTCCCTATGCACCCGTTGCTGCACAGTTGGACAGTCACCCTTAGTAAGATAGTTGTCAGTGAAATACCATTCACCATCACTCATTCGGTGCAACTGCTTCCTTCTTGTCAACAAAGTCAAGGCATGTCACACCGGGGAGATATTAGAGAAGGTTGGTTGGCAGGGAACAGAGGGCTCTCTTCATGGAAACATGAAACTCTTGCTGCAACGATGGGTGCTGCTTTCCATCAAGATTGAGGACTAGTCATGGAGGTGGGTTAGTCCTGCGTCTGCTCCCCCTCAGGGTACGTGAAGGATTCTGGGAGTACCACCACACAACAGCAGAGCAGGAGCCAACTTTGTGCGTGGTCTGCAACTTCTAAAGTGGGTGCAAGACATGAAATGCTAACTATCCAGAAAATAACAATTAGCACAACCGCTACTTATGATCAACTAACCATTCCTAAGTTAAATTAACCAGTAAAGATGCTAAGGGCATGAAGGCCATATTGAAACTTAAATTGTTGACTGACCCCATCATGAGATTCATCTACCTCAAACAGCACCTCTGTCACCTAGCAGCAATGGTTTCACCCCACAAGAAAGATCCAGGGGGCTCTTAATCTCAGACAATTAAGTAGTATTGTCAACGTGATCTGAAAGAAAAACAGATTCTTGCCGTTGCTCAAGTGTATTGTTGGGCATGGCTGCTTAATTTTCTGCTGCTCAGCACCGGCTCTTAATTAGTTCCCGGTGCTTAGCACCAGCACCAAATTGTCAACACCATACTTGAAACAGTCCACCACATGTTGGCGCTGCTCATCTAATTTAGAGGTGAGCAGAACAACTGTAGTTTGAGACTACAATATACATTAAAATAGTCCTAATACCTGCCTCCCCAGCCATTCCTTTAGCTTTGGGGACCTGGAAAAATCTGAACTGTCGCATTTACATGCGAGAGAGATGGTTAGTAGTTGTTTTGGCAGCGATGACAAGGGCGATGGGTGGTGCAGGCTGCAGTGGCCTCCTGTTCAGAGCCCTAGCACTTAATATTTTACAAATTAAGCATTGAAAACCCAGTAAGTCACTGCTTTGACATCAAAGCAGTGAAAAAACAAGTTGTTTTTCCCATTGTTGGAACATCAGAGCAGTTAAAAAGGGGCGCCGAAGATTCTTCGGCGAAGAATGAGCTCTGGCAAATGTTTATCCATCATCTCTCCCAGGTCTCAGGAGAATGGATGGAGACAGCTGATACATGGTTTATAGTCTGCCATATCTCCAGCCTCCCCTGCGTTCCCACGGGCCTGAGGAAGGGAGGCAGGGAAATGTCAACTGCCACCTCCTTTGTTAACCCGGGTAAGGGAGGACCTAGCAGGAGATTCTATGCCACGCTGATGAGAGTCTCTCACTGAGGTGCAGTTAGTTTTTAATTTTGATTTTCAAGTGGCATCATAAAAAATTATATTTTTCCTATAGTTGTATATCGGAAGTAACTGAAGCACTCTATGGAAAACAACCCTGTAATTGACAGCTACCCATCAAGTGGCGGCCACCACAACCAAAAAGTGGTGAGGCAGGGGTAGAGGGTGCGAAAGGGAGCCCGGAAGGGGTGGAGCACAGGAGGTGGGAGTGTGGGAGGGGGAGCACAGGCAGTTTAATAATATTTTTTTTAAAGAAAGGTATACTTACCTGCAGCTACCGGCCGCCTCCTGCGTCGCGCCTCGGTGTTCTTCCTTCTCCCAGCAGACACTGGGATTACTTCACAGACGCCCTGAGCAATCCCCACGCTGCTCTCATGGGAGCAGCGCAGGATTGGCCTGAGCAGGCTGACAAGACACTCCACTCAGTACAGAGAGTCTTTGCAGTTTCTCCACCCAGGCTGTTCAATACAGCCAGGTTAGAGAAACCTCAGGGCACATGTGTGTTTGACCGGCCTGAGACGGCCGGCCAAACACACATGCACACTTAGAAGTGCACATAGCACTCCTCCGCCCCCTCCCTATTGCCCACTGGCTCAGCCAGCAACTGAGATATAAAATGATGAAAGTATATTGTTTTATTTTTCAGGTGCTGGTTCTGAGCCAGCAGGGCGACGCTCCTCCGCAATTGCGGAGGAGCCGACCGCGTACTTATCTATTTCTCCACTAAATCAAAACATAATTAAAATTGTTATTGAGAGCTTTCAATGCAAGTACTAACATCACAATCCACACATTCCATTTGCCAAATGAGTCATACCCGTCACAGCACTTGGTATGCATTCACAATGTGTTTGGAGATTGCTTGCTTAAAATAAGTGCAATAAAAAAAAAAACTGAGCGCTAACTGCATTCTATGTGAAATTGTCTTCGAATATCTGGATTTTACTTATCTTATCTCCTCACAAAAAAGAAGATTAAGCTCATTAACACAACATGTGCAGCACCACTCAAATCTCACTTATGACATTTTGATTTGTAGTTACCACTTCGCGTTTCATCATAAGGGTAGTTTGCTACCAGGTCTCCTCCATGAAGGTTGGCTGAGAGGACAAATGGAATGTCCATAATCCAGTAAATGACAGCCTTAGTCTCCGGAGCAAGCTGAAAAAGTAGACACAAGAGACGCGTTAAAGTTTATAAAGTTTGGAGTCCATTCCCTAAATTCCCATTTGCTTGTTCCTCGACAATAGTCACACTAATCGACTTTGGAGGATACAGTGCTTTGCAATTTAAGATACCAGTAACTATTACTATGTGCTGCTTGCTACCATTCATATGTGTTGAAAAATGCTACCAGTTTTATCAATGATTCTGTCATGTGTAATGTTACTTGTGATGTCAAAGTCAATGAGATTATGTACCATGATTGTACTCTGCAGTCCTCTGAAGAACAGTCTCAGTAAGCGTGAAACCTTAATATTGCAATTTCCCACCATTTGTAAGTTAATTAATTTGAAACATAAGACACACATTGATGTTTTTCTAACTGCTGTAGGGCTACAAAAAACGTTGCGTTTAAATGCTTTCCACAAAGAATCATAATTACGTACAAAGAGAGGGATTTTCCAAAAAGGAAAAACAAGTTGAAGTTTTTATACCCTTTACTTTCATATCTTTCAAACATTTACGATTTTACAGACTGGTGCATACACATAAATACACATGAGAACATGCGTAAGCATGAGTAACCTTAGTAAAGAGGTTTTCATATTTTTTTTCAAATTGTACGTGGTACATTAGTTAGAAATTGGTACATCCGTATTCTATGGGACCCAGTACAAACATCATACGTACAAGATATAGAATAAATAAACACATTTAAAAAACACTACTGTTTCTTTCTCACTCTGCGCAGTTCGGCCTCATATTGAGAAAGTACTGTAATGCCCACCTTCTAAAATCTCAACAACTTTTGCAAAGGTATTCCAGAAGAGAGTCATACTATTTGGGAGTTAAGCCCTACCGTCTGCAGATTTTAAATCCCATCAATACATAAACAAAACGTAAGCCAAGATTCCTATGTATTCTCTGTTGTAAGCAGCCGCGGCCGGTACTGGGAGTACCGGCCGGACGGTGACGTGGGGAGGGGGAGGGGCAGGGTGGGGGTTAGTAATGTATGGAATCCGGACCTTAACAGGTAAGTAAACATAAAAATAAATAAAACGAATTTTGTTGCGCTCACTGCATCACCAAATGCGATGCAGTGCGCGCAACGAAATTCGTTTTATTTATTTTTATGTTTATTTACCTGTTATGGTCCAAATCCATACATTACTACCCCCCACCCTGCCCCTCCCCCTCCCCACGTCACTGCCCGGCCGGTACTCCCAGTACCGGCCGCGGCTGGTTGTAAGTAGGCCTGACCAAATGGTTAATTTCGCCGGAAAGGTCAAAGTAATTTAGATAATTCCACGTTACTCTTTTGACACGAAATTACAGAAAAAGAGGTGATTACACCAATTTACATTATTATGAGTAATTTGTCAACGAATTTAGGGGCATATTATCAAGGGCTGTATCGCCGCTTTAGCAGCACTTTTTGCCCCTAAAGCGGCCATATTTTCATCGCCCTATTAGCAAGCTGTCGCTAACAGCTGTTAGCGACAGTTTACTGGCAATAGGCCCGTTTTTTTGCCACTTTGCATGTCAGCGATATTTATCGCTAATGACATGCAAAGTAGGCGTTCCTCACTAAAAGTAAAGGGAAACAGTCGCAAACACAACTTCCCCCTATTATCAATGCCCGCGAAGCGATAAAAAAAGTCTCGCTAATCGAGATTATCGCTTGATTTTAACGCCTGATAAAAACTTGATTTAGCCATCTTGTCAAAGGGGGGTGGATTGTTAGGTTAAGTAGACACTTGCCTATTAGCAAGCTTTTCATTAGCGCAGTTAATTTAGCGCTGGTATTCTCATGCTATTTCTGGTTTTCGAGGCTATCACTGGAGTTTTTTATCACCTTAGAGATAAGCGTTGCTAATAATGTGCTATCTCTGCGATGAAATCCAGCGATAGACGGCGATTAAAAAAAATGCCACAAACTTAGGTTAGCGCCTCTTCTTGCTAATATGCCCCTTAGTGAGTGTGTGTGACATCTGCTGTTTGTGTTCACTTGCATTTAGTGCTATTTTCTTAGAGAAAAATTTATTGTCTTCTCCATTTTGGACGTGAGAAAAATGCGGTCAATGATGGGTTAATTGCCTCTCATAAATTACGAGTTACGCCCACCCCTAGTTGTAAGTGAATTGTAATCAGTGTCTTTCACAGTGTTTCTCAGCTCTACTGTAAAATGACTGGATCCTTTTGAGTGTCCCATTTAAATGGAATGATAAAACTGGCTGTAAAGTATGTTGAAGCAGACGGTCTTAGTTGAGAGGTCACCCTGCTGTTGATGGAATATGCACAGGGCCACCGAATTATGCGATTGTGTGCCTATGGCGATTTACGCTTAGTTATTTATACATTACCAACAATTGCCACATAATTCAACGTCTGCGTTCATAATCTGTATATTTTAACAAAAACGATTTTGTTTCTAGCTGAAACGGGTAAAACGTTACAAAAAATGCTGAAACATGTGGCTGTGAAGTGGAAGGCCATTTGAAAAAGTTCACTGGTTGCTTTTTGCTATATGTAGGTGCTAAAATGAGGTGCAAACGGTGCCCAGACAGTGTAAATAAGTGTAAAAATTACAAAATAACCAAGTAATACTATCACAAAATGTGCAGCATTACACCGCATAATTTCCCTTTCTTGCTGCATAATTTACTCGACCCTGCTTGAATGAAATAATGTATCTGTATAGTTATGTATGCTGTGCTAGGACCTTGTATGGAAGTGAGGTATGAGGTTTTAGAGATACTACGCTGATTCAAAATTCCAGAGAAGGGTTCTGCAGGTACCACAAAGTACGCCTTCCCATATTGTCCAATAGGAGTTAGGCCTCACTAATATTAGCGATAGGCTAAGACTTAAACCCATAACCTGTTGGATTAAAATATGGACGAACCCTGAAGCCACATTAAGTAGGCAAATACTAATGGACTGCATTGCCCTTTATAGGGGACGAATGATACCTTGGCTCAAATATGTAAGGGAAACCTTGAAAGGGTTGGATTATGTCAAGTATTTTGATGAACCCACTAAACTTATGCCTAAAGACAAGGGTATCATAACGATGGAATTCTCAAGGCAAACAG
Organism: Lissotriton helveticus; assembly: GCF_964261635.1. NCBI lineage: Eukaryota > Metazoa > Chordata > Amphibia > Caudata > Salamandridae > Lissotriton > Lissotriton helveticus. Next base: position 2,060,668,411 of record NC_136059.1, on the reverse strand, counting down.
CAAATGAAAGGGAGGACAGAGAGTTGATGAAATCTTCTGTGAGAGCCCACTTGTTAACTAAATAAACTCCAGGAATGGAATTTTACCTGTCCCATATGTACAACAAACACGACAGATTCCTAATGACCAGATTTAGGCTGAATCTTTTGCATCACATTTTATCAGTTCCAGCAGGGTACACATCAGATATCGAGATAAAGGGACCGTGCGGCTGCGACCAGTGGTCTCCGCAAGACACTCTCCACTTCGTTTTAATATGTTCCTTTTATGCGTACCCAAGGACAATGTTTTTAAAAGCTATTTTAAGGCAAATCAGATTCAACCAGGCAAAGGTGTCACTATTGTTTTTGAAATTGTCATCAGATCCACTAACGCTGTTTAGCACTGTACATTTTTTAAGATCGGCTGTGAGACTAAGGAACACTAGAGGCGACGAGTAACTGTTCATGATCCTCCTTGGTGAAAGAAGGGTTGGCTGCACCAACATTGCCCAGGATTCTTGTTTTTACTGTATAAATCGCTTTTAACATGACTGTTAGGACATGAAACAATTTTATTGTGAATGTTCATATATTTTTTATTTTATTACGTAATTTTAGTGGTTGTAATGCCTTTCTTTTTTACCAATACTGCACTTCGTATGGTATTGTTTTTATACCGAATAAAGTAATTTGAATTTGAATTTGAATTTACTTTGGCTCTCCCCTGCTGCATAATTCCAGTTGCCCATTTCCCATGCAGTTTTGATCATGAGGCTGCAGGCAATCGGTGTTGGGACAATGCACTCCTGTAGTTTTCAACAAAATACAAATTTGTTTCTAGCTCAAACGGTTAAAAAGTTACTAACAATGTAGTAACATGTTGCTGTGAAGCGAAAGGCCATTTGATAAAGTTCACCGGTTGCTTATTGCTATATGTAGGTGCTAACATCCTAGAGCGCCATTGGCAGATCCAAGAGATCTCTGTGCTAACGAGAGATCGCGCAGGTGGCACCCCCGCAGCAAGGAGGGGAGACTGGAGAGAGTCATTGAGGCACCTTGACAGGGCTTAAAATGAGGAACAAGTGGCCCAGGCACAGTGAGACACAGATACTCTCAGCACATGCCTGACCATAAGATGGCCGCTATAAGTTATCTCGAGGAGACCCACCATTTCAGGGGCTTAGAAGGACCTGGGCACATATCAGGGACAACTCACTACGGATGCATCCTTACCCGGCAGCACAAAGAGGGGACCCACAGAGATAAGAGGTGCCCAGCCACAGTGGTCCCTACCACGCCGTGCTACTACTCTTAGAAAAAAAACAGACATCGGCCAGTCCTCGAACACATCCCCCATCCGGCCTACCCATCAAGATACGGAATCTGTGAACTTACCTCTGACCGTGGAGACCTAGCTTTTTGACCGATGCTCGGTGGAGCTACTTGATGGCTAAAGAAGAGATGGGCTGTGGACTACCCCTTCAGCCGTCACCTACCCAGCCGGGCTTTGAACAGAACTTACTTCGTCTCTCCGTTGTATTCTCCCTCCTACCCCTTTACTCCACCCTCTTCTCCTTACGCTCCATATATCCCTCCTCTTTGCTCTTTAATTGTTTTCCCATTGAGACCTAGCTGTTTGGCTGATGCCCGGTGGAGCGACCTGATAGCTAAAGAGGAGATGGGCTGTGGACTTCCCCCTCGGCTGTCACCTACCCAGCCGGACTTTGGGCAGACTCTCCTTTCGTATCTCCATCCTATCTACCTCCTACCACTTTACCCCACCCCCTTACCCTTCTAATCTCTATTTACTTCGTCTTCTACACTCTTGGAATGTTTTTCTAGTAACTGATGTAACTAATGTAATGTAATGTAACTAATGTTTTGTAATGATGAGACTTCTGAAGAAGGTTTTCCCTTGGCTTCCTTCTTTTGCCAGAAAAACGTTGGTCCACGCCTTGGTTATAAGCCACCTGGATTACAGCAATGAGATGTTTATGGCAGTTTATGACACCTTACTGTCTAAACTCCAGGTTGTGCAAAATAGAACCGCCCACCTGGTTTGTAACCTCCCGCCAGGCTTTTTTTTCCTTACCTGTGCTTGTTGGCTATAGGACTTTGGGCACTTTACAACTGCTGATCAGTGCTAAAGTGCATATGCTCTCTGTGTAAATTGTGAACATGATTGGTTATCCATGATTGGCATATGTGATGTATTGGTAACCCCCTAATAAAGTGCACTAAGTGTGCCAGGGCCTGTAAATCAAATGCTACTAGTGGGCCTGCAGCACTGATTGTGCCACCCACATGAGTAACCCAGAAAAAGTATCTCAGACCTGCCACTGCAGTGGCTGTGCACAGTTGGTAAACTGCTATGTCACCTGGCATGTTCACCCACTTGCCAGCCCCTAACCTTCCCTTTTCAGGGGTGTAAGGCACCCCTATGGTTGGCCCAGGGTACCCTCTATGCACGGTGCAATATGTGTGAATGGTTGGACGGTATACAGACAAAATATCGTATCAAAAATATAGAATAGCACTAATATCGAAGTCAAAACATAGAATGGACAAAATATCGAATGGACAGAATACAGTCAACAAAAATATCGAATTTAAGGTAAGTAATTTAATATCGATTTTCATAAATATAGAAAGTCAAAATATCGAAGTATATAATATAGATATTAAATATATCGAATTTTTAATAATATCGAATTTTTTTAAGTGTTTGTATGTTAGTATATGTGTGAAAAGTGTATATTTATTTTATAATTGTTTTTAAATAATGAATTTTATGTTATTTATTTTTTGTGTAATTTAATTTTGTAGCGGGTTGTGGGTTTATAGGGGAATAGGGTGGGAAGTAATTTAATTATAATTAATTAAATATTAAAATTTATTTATTGGTATTATTTTGAATTAATTGTTCATTAATTTTTAATTGGTAATTAATTAAAATTTTCATTGGCAATTAATGTTACTTAATTGATTAATTGATAATGATGTTAATTTTATAAATGTATTTCCCATAGCGGGTTGTGGGTTTACAGGGGAATAGGGTGGGAAGTAATTTAATTGTAATTAATTAAATATTTTAATTTATTTATTGGTATTTATTTTGAATCAATTGTTAATTAATTTTTAATTGCTAATTAATTAATTGGTAATTGGTAATTACTTTGTATTAATAGGTAATGAATTTTAATAATTAATTTGTATTTGTATTTTTAATTGATTCATTATTATATTATATTAAATTGTTAATTACTTTTAATGAATTTTTTATTGGTATTAAAATTTCATATATTTGTATTAATATATGAAGTATTCACTTTCCCTACTGTTGCGCTCACTGGAGTGGGAATAGTAATTTTTACCCCTACGTTATCCAACGCTTTCCCTACTTTTGCACCCTCTGGAGTGGGAATAGTAATTGTTATCCCTACGCTATCCAACACTTTCCCTACTGTTGCACTCTCTGGAGTGGGAATAGTAATTTTTACCCCTACGCTATCCAACGCTTTCCTTACTGTTGCACTCTCTGGAGTGGGAATAGTAATTTTTACCCTCCCGTTATCCAACGCTTTCCCTAATGTTGCACTCTCTGGAGTGGGAATAGTAATTTTTACCCTTACGCTATCCAACGCTTTCCCTACTGTTGCACTCTCTGGAGTGGGAATAGTAATTTTTTACCCCTACGCTATCCAACGCTTTCCCTACTGTTGCACTCTCTGGAGTAGGAATAGTAATTTTTACCCCTACGCTATCCAACGCTTTCCCTACTGTTCACTGTCTGGAGTGGGAATAGTAATTTTTACCCCTACGCTATCCAACGCTTTCCCTACTGTTGCACTCTCTGGAGTGGGAATAGTAATTTTTACCCCTACGCTATCCAACGCTTTCCCTACTGTTGCACTCACTGGAGTGGGAATAGTAATTTTTACCCCTACGCTATCCAACACTTTCCCTCCTGTTGCACTCACTGTAGTGGGAACACTAATTTTTACCCCTACGCTATCCAGCACTTTCCCTACTGTTGCACTCACTGGAGTGGGAATAGTAATTTTTACCCCTACACTATCCAACGTTTACCCTACTGTTGCAGTTGCTGGAGTGGTAATAGTAAATTTAACCCTCCGGCTATCCTACAGTAAAACTATTGTATATTATTAATTAATATGTTAATATATATATATATATATATGTGTTAGAAAATTAAAATGTATGTTTATTTTATTAACTTAAATTAATTATTTAATACTTTTTAAAGTTATTTAAGTATTTTTAAGTATGTTTTAGTTAATTATAGTTATTATTTCATTGATTTTAAATTACTTTTAAGACATTTAAAAAAATTCGATATTTTGACTAACTATATATATTTTTTGGATATTTTTGATTCGATATTTTTGTACTTACCTGTTTGTAGATAGGACTTCGATATTTTTGCTTTCTATATTTTTACCTCGATATTTTTAGTATTCTATATTTTTGTATTCTATATTTTGTCAGTGATCTGGTGTGTGTGACATTCCCTGATAGTGAAATACTACCAATTTAGTTTTTAATTATTGAAAGATTAACTGTCCCATAGGATAGAATGGGGGTTACTTTGTAACATCTTACAATTATAAGTTCCAATTGGGAAAAGATAGAGAAATAAAGTTTAGGCTCTCTGAACTCAGAATGTAATAACACATCTTTTAGTAAAGATGGTTTTTAAATTATGTTTTTGAAAATGCCACTTTTAGAAAGTAGACATTTTCTTGTTTAAACCTTCTGTGTGCCTCTGCCTGTTTGTGGATTGACTGTCTGGTGTGGAGTGACATGGGCTGGGGACATGCAGTCACTGTACACAGCCACTGGGGGGTGAGGGGTTAAGGTGTGCCTGGCCCTTCCTGGATGACTCAGAAATGAGCTGAATGGGGCTTGGCTGTATTTTGAGTTGTGGGAGGAGATATCCTTGCAGCAGAATAGGGCCTGTCGCCCTCGCACAATGCTGTCTTCTCCCCCTATGGTCATACTGCACCAGAGAGGACGGATCTGGTTGGACTGTGCTCGGCGACCCTTGCATAAAGATAACAAATACAAAATGGGGTATAAGTAGTGGACCTTAAACACCAGAACTTTAGATTACTTCTGGAATCAAGAGTAACCTTTGCCACGGAGAAGAGCTGGCGAGATGTGAGGAGGAGTACTGCCCATTTGCTGTGTGTTGTGTGGGGTTGGCCTGCAGTTGGTGCTTCTGACAATGAAAGATCAAAGAGCTGGACTTTGCTGTGTATCCTGCTTGTGAAGTTTCTCCAAGGGTTTGTGTGTGCTTACCTCCTGTCAAGAAGTCTCAGGGACACAAAAAATTTCTTGGAAATCTGATGGTGCTGCTGAACTCTGCCATCTGTGAGTCCTACCTTTGCCTGAGGTGCCAGTTACAGGACCTCAAAGGTGGGTTTTCCAGCTAATCTCTGCCAGAAGCGGCATGAAGCATCGCAAAACCGTTTGAAGCCTCTCGGAACCAACACCAGGTGATGCATAGCCTCACCAAGTCCCGTCTGGCAACAGTGGACGGTGCGAAGCCTCGCAGAGCGATGCATCACCATCTGGTGTATCACGCATCGTACCTGTGCGCCAAGTTTTTCCATGCATCACCCACAGACCAGAATTGTCTTGGATTTCGACGCCTCACGTCCTCCTCCAGGCCAGATTGATGCATCACTTCTGTGTGCAGCAGAACTGTTGCCTCGCCTCCCCTCCCAAAGGACTCAGAAACTGACCCTTCGCTATGTTTTCCAAAGCTTCCTTTCCTTTCTGTTTGGCCTGGTGAACTTCATACATTGAAACATCATGGGGAGGCCCTTGAAAAATGTTGGATAGAAACCTGGATTCCTGTGCCTACACATCTAAACACTTGATAGTAAATAAAGACTGCTATCAGCCTTACGCTGCCAAAGCGGATGATTTGTTGAAAAATCTTGGCATTTTGGGAACATAAAGAAATTATCACTTAACCGATAGGCAGGTTTCATATAGTGAAATACTTTGTAGGAAGCGGGCTCTTTACATGATATATCAAAATGAGATATAGCATGCAAAGAGTCCATGGGTTCCCTTATAAGTGGACAGGAGCTTGCTCTAGCCATCCCATGGTGCTCTTCTAGGGGTTGTGTGGTCGAGCAGCGTTAGGTTTATCAGAGGGAAGCGTTAGACATCTGTAAATACACAAAATAGTCAATAAATGATGCTCACGACTCAAAATGGAGATCCACACCAATTTATAAAAATAACATGTGTCTTTATAAATATTTAGGCTCCAGAATCAGGTAAGTAAGTTTTTCAATAGAAACACTTTTGTATTTGAAAAGCAAAACTTTTTTTTTCAGAAGCTTCAATGTAATCCTATGCGAGGAAAAACAAGTACGGCATTCAGGTACAGTCTAGCAACTCACGATACCAATCTCCAGGACTTAAGGTGAGTGGGGGCAAGGTCCAAGGCAACACCAGCCAGACACCACCAACAACGTTAGGATGGTCGTGTGCAGGGAGGCAAAACAGCGTTGGGTGCCCAGTGGAAGTGAATGGGGATTGGTCTTCGCAAAAAAAGGCTGCAGGCTTTGACTGGGAGGCCAGTCGCGCTAAACCAACTATCTGTCCTCATGATGCTCATGGACGTAGTGACACCTTTGGTCCTCTTTTCTATGGGTCAGGAGCGACTGGCGCAGAGGTGCCCTTAGGCGTTGGGTTTTTCCTACCCGGTGCAGTCGTAGTAGCAGGGGGCTTGCATACAGAGATTGCAGGTGTCATTGAAGACTCCACAGTGGGGAAACCCAAGATGTACTTCAAGTCTGGAGGGTCTGGGGGCCACATTGGCCCACTTCAGCTCAGGCTAGGTGGCTCAGGTGCAGTGGTGCTTTTCGGCATCTGTTTTTGCGGTCTTGGAGTTGCACCAGTTAGCCTTTGGTACCTCAGGATGCAGGGGAACAGGTCCACTGTCCCACAGGAGTTATTGGTTCCTGGGTGAAGTACTGGAGGGTCTCCCAGGATTTGAAGACACTGCAGGACTTTTGGTGCAATTGGCGAAGTCAGCAGGCAGGCCAGCAGGGTTGGCACCAAGTCATTTGCTGGATTTTCTGTTCTTGCTCTTTGAAACTCTTCACATGTGTTTCCTTCTTTCAGATTGGCAGGTTGTGCTTCTCTGCAAGCCGGGCCGAAGAGGCTGAAATGCCAGAAACCGGTCCCCGGTAGCTTGTCTCCTTTCTGGTGAAGAATTGGCTTGGTAGTTTGGTCTGCCCTGTTCCCATGATGCACTGGGCCAGGGACAGACTAATTTGCATATAGCCAGGTTCTGAGCTGGGATGGGGCAGTGAGATAAATAACGGTGATGGATCAAGCCCTGATCTTTGGACTGGGTAAGAGTGGTCTGCTTAATTCAGACACTCTGTTCATCACCACCCCCTTTTCTGAATCGTTTTTGGCCACTATAGGTGTGGCAGGGTATACTCAGACATGAGTCCCTTTCTCACTGCTCCATCAGGATTCAAGCAAGCCGGGCCGAAGAGGCTGAAATGCCAGAAACCGGTCCCCGGTAGCTTGTCTCCTTTCTGGTGAAGAATTGGCTTGGTAGTTTGGTCTGCCCTGTTCCCTTGATGCACTGGGCCAGGGACAGACTAATTTGCATATAGCCAGGTTCTGAGCTGGGATGGGGCAGTGAGATAAATAACGGTGATGGATCAAGCCCTGATCTTTGGACTGGGTAAGAGTGGTCTGCTTAATTCAGACACTCTGTTCATCACCACCCCCTTTTCTGAATAGGTTGTGCTTCTCTGGTGCCATGGGGCTTCCTTAAATACTGAATTTAGGGGCATTAGGGCATAGTAGGGTAGTAGCTAATGGGCTACATACCCTTGGGGTTACCACACCCGTACATGAACACTTCCTGCAGGACTGCTGTATTTCTTCACGAACCTGCCCATTCTGGTCCCGATGAGTCTCTTCAAGACTATAAACACGCTACTCACGGAGCTGAACTGGGGCACTGGTAGGCGACGCATCAGTATGGCTAAATTGCAACTGCCCACAGACAGAGGTGGCATGGGGGCGCCAGATGTGATAGCTTATGGTTACGCTTGCCAGCTCCAATGGTTAGCCTACTGGCTGGCGGGACGCAACTTGCACGAATTGGGTATGACGGAAGTAGACAGGGACAGGGGAGATCTCCACAAACTGATGCTAACAAACACTAGAGTACCGGTCACGGCACCGTACCTTCTGCGCCTTGCTATTAAGTCTTGGAGGAAGGCGGTCCGATACACCTACACCACATCGTCCTATGCCCCCACTATACCACTGCTAGGACTCCCATTGGGCACTGGCACACTATCGGAACGAAAATTACGACCCTGGCAGCAGGCGGGAGTCCTGCAGGTGGGCGACTTCTTTGCGGAGAACGCTCTCATGACACACGCGGATTTCACACGACTACACAATACCCCTGACACACAATTCCTGCTCCATGCACAGGTAGTGCGATGCATCACCTCGACATGGGCAAGGAATGGGACGGAACCAGCCGCGAACCCGCTCCTCACAATGCAATATCTGATGGGAACGGGCAGCCGCCTGACGAAATGGCTGACGGCTGGCATCCGCACCGGTAGAGCGATCACATTACAGCCGACTCGGGATAGATGGGAGACTGATGTGGGCCGAGTAATTCATTCAACTGATGATCATGCACAGAGCGTATCTTACCCCTCACAAATTGCATAAAATGTTCCCGAGCGCAGCGGATACCTGCCCCAGATGCGGAGCAGCAGATGCCAGATTGTTACATATGTTATGGTCCTGCCCGAGGCTCGGCAATTACTGGGCAACAATCCACAAAACCTTAGAGTCGGTGGCACCGGGCAGACCATATGCATCACCACTGTACAGTTTACTGGGGGTAGGCCACAGAGAAAAGAGGGAAAACGCAGCCACCCGCTTTGTAGATTTGGCACTGTTGCTTGGGAAACGATTAATAACAATGCGCTGGAAGTCGGCGAGACCTCCGGAGGTGGAGGGATGGCATACTGAGATGATGCGCTGGGAAGGGTGGAAGGGATGGAAATACGGAGAGAGGAACAGAGAGGCCTTCGGAAAATACACATCTCTCTAGAGTGGGATACAATGATGACAGGATTTGAGCTATGTACTAATGAAATCTTAGAATGCTGCCTAATGTTACCGATAGACCCGCGAAGGGGCATAGGACTGTACTATTATGAAGTGGGCTGTATGATGAAAGGGGGGAGTTATGGTCCAGTGTGACAGGCAACAGGAGGCACTAATGGGAAAGTCGCCACGTCAGTAGAGTAGGAACGGAATTGTTTATCACTTAACGTATACTACGCAATTGTTTGAAAATGCTTTGACTTGCCCTATGGATGAAGACATGAGCGGAATGTGCAGTGCTGCGGGATGTGGGAGGGGGGGAGTTACTTATGTAGGGGTGTTCTTCTGAAAAATGAAAAGTAAATGGGTTAATTGATATACGGTTAATGTCAAGAAGTCGCACGCCTCTCTCACTGGTGACAATGTGATTATTTGACTGTACCACTGATTTGCTGCAATAAAGAAATGTTCACAAAAAAATGAACACTTCCTGCAGGAAGTGGGTATATTCCTGTCTCACTATTCCTACGTTTGCTGTCTTCAAGATGGGTAACTCTGAAAAGGCGTATTCACTTCAGGTAGCCCACATTACAGGTGGTACTAGCCTGAGGATGAGAACGTCTCCCTGATTAGATAATTTTCCTGCAAGTCCAGGTGTCAAAGGGCTCTGGGCAAAGCTTCCTTTTCTTTTCGGCAAGCCAGATTCACATTTTAAAGTGGGTGGCTTCTTTGAAGCTCCCTTGGCTTGGAATGCTAATCGGCAGGTCATCCTGTGAGAGGGGGTGTGAACACCCTCTTCCCAAGCAGGCTCTGTTTCTGACCTCCTGAGAGCAAAGGACCTTACCCTTGGGGATCAGAAACTCGTCTCTGGTGGCAGGCCCGCAAGAACCAGTCAGGCAACACACCAGACGCTGGTCAGTTTTCAGGGGGCACCTCTAAGGTGCCCTCCTTGTGCATATATCAATAAATCCAACACTGACATCAGTGTTGGTTCATTAATACGAGATGTTTGATACCAAACATACCTATTTTCAGTAAAGCCATTATGTAGCTGAGGAACTCCTTTTCACCAGTGTCCAGCACATGTACTCAAAATGTTTTCCCTGTTAACTTGTACTGGCAGTAATAGGGCTGACCAGCACAGGGGCATATCTGCTCATGCACTTATTCCCCAACATGTAGTATAGTGCACCCGGTCTTAGGGCTGTAAGGCCTGCAATAGGGGTGACTAACCTATAATTCATGCAGCGCCTGTGTGCATGGCACACAGGCTGTGTGCCATGTTGTATTTTCACTTTTGTCTGCACCAAGATATGCAGCCTGCAGTGGCAGTCTGTATGTGTTTAGTAAGGGGTCTTTTAGGGTGGCATAATTCATGCTGCAGCCCTCAAGTTCCCTCTTTGGCCTCCCTGCCCTAGGTACCAGGGATACCACTTACCAGGGGGTACCAGAGGTATTTCCAATTGGGGGTACAACTCTACAGTTTTGGGAAATAGAACTGGCACTGGAAACCTGGTTAGCAGAGGCGCAGTACACTCTGAGTCAAAACCACATCAAATACAAGGCAAAAAGTGAGGGTGACCATGTCAAAAAAGGGCACTTTCCTACATACGGCTTCACTCATTCTAGGCCTACGAAGTTCCAACCACAGCTTGCTCACATTGATGTTGCTCAATAGGCTGCTGAATAAGCAACAGGTTAAATTTTAAAACATCCACTAGATCAATGAGGTCATGCATGTGAGCACACTGGAAAATTTTCCATACTGTTTCTTCCATACCACATGATAATATGAATAAGGCCAATCTCCCCACAATGTGTCTTATTGCTCCCGCTGAGGTTTTGGGAAAGGTATTTGTATCCCCAAGGCTCTATGTTGTAATCACCCTAAACTGTCATCTTCTCCTTGATGTGCTCTTTGGTAAACACAGCAAGGCTTACCTAACCTCCCATGAAAATGGCTGAAACATGCTCATTTAGAATCCAGTGACTGCAACAGTGCATTAGGAAACTGATAATTACAAGGCTCAATAATAATTATTATTTTTATTATTTGCATTCAGTTTGTTCAAAGGTATCCTAAAGCTTTTAGTAGCACATAATCACAACGTGAACCTTACTGTTTATTAGCACCAGCATCAACCCTCTATAGTGAAACAACACCGTTATGAAACCAGATCTCATCATACATGGAACTTCAATGTAGCCAGCATTGATTCCTGGTCTGGGTTAAGATTTGATGGGATTTTATGGAGAATGAAAGGTGCTGCACTGTGATCATCAGTATGGAAAACAAGCCTTTTGTTATATAGGATGGGTCAGTGCTGTCCCCAGTATCAGACCTGATGTAATCTAAGAGTCTGAAATGAAGAGGAAAGCATGAAATGCAGGGGAGGTGTTAATGAAGTTGTCCATAGCAAAGTAAGGACAACCCAAATGCACACCACAGTCCAGGCTCTTTCCCACCAATTGTTTCAAGTCTCCCTGTTATCAACATTCAAAATGTCATATTAAAACCTACCTGCACATCAACCTCATCCCATCTACTCTACAATATCAGCGCTCTATAACCCACCTCCCTCCGAAAATGGAAAAGACAATCCACTAAAAACACGACGTAAACACAACACTAGCCAGCTTCAGATCTTCATCCAAACAGATGTATGCTTATTTTAATGTGTCAAGAGTGCTCAGTGAGCGACTCGCCACCCCACCAATTGTTGGGCTTACGCTTCTAACAGGTTTTGTAGTGCAAGGATCTATAGAGAATTGCAACTTCTGTTCACTCTCATTACAGTCCTAAACATACTTACCATTTTACTGTGTGGCAGGCCCAGACTCCATACCCGTCTCCAATCAGTGAATATTGATGACCTTTCTGTATATGATAAGCTTTCAAGAACATCCTCATCAATCACACACACACACCGCATACATTGATGTTTACTATAAAATTACATCTGAGTGTACGTTTACAGGTTTAATAATTCCACAATAAACCACGGCTGATTCAGTTGTTCTCATCAGTTCATCCTGGAATTGACTTTGTGCCAGGTGCTCAACACTTTGAGGAGACAAGCGGTGATGAGTGAGCGAAATTTAGATTTTTTGTCAAGAAACAGAGTGAAATTGTGGATGATGTGTTGCTTTGTGAATGGGGAAAGAACTAATGCCAAATGAGCAGTTGCTTTTAGAAGCACTGCGAGCAACTAGTTACTTTTGGGTGGATACAGTATTCTTCAAAGAAACTTCCTCAGGAGCAAAAGTCTGTGTGCAACACCTGCCTGTGGGTCCCCCTGGCGCTCCTGCAGGCATTCGTCAAAACCAAAGGAAACAGCAGAATTGCCCAAATATTCACTTCCGCATTTCTCGGATCTAAAAATAGGATTTTGCAAACCTCTAGCTGAGTATCTTATACATAACCTTTTGAGAACAATGTGAGTACCAAGCTCTGGTTTGGGATGGGTTGTGTTTGGGGTGGTAAGTGTTCGTCAAAATACTGCCAATAGTAAGATAGCCAGGAGCTGCTGCGTTCAGATTCCTTGACAAAGAAGACAATAGTAGTGTTGAGTGACTTCAAATCATTTTTGGTCGGATAATCACTTTTAAATTGTTACTAAAGATGGAGGAACTTTTACGTTGTCAAAGATCAATAAGAAATGTGGCATTTATGCCACATGATGTTCAGACCTGAATACAACGTAAGCAATTGCATTCTTGCCCACAATTCATTTGAAAAGGTCTTTAACCTTTTGGACACTTTTGTTTATTGTCTATAAGCCAACACTAAATACAGCAAAGTCAGGTATTTCGGCCCGCCATGTTCTCTGATGGCGCTACCACTTACCTGCGGGTTCTGATCCACGGATTTCTTCAGGTTCTGCAATAAGTGATTGTTCGGGCCACCTTCTTTCTCATTTACGTACACTATGTGGTCCAGGTCTGGAAAGTTTCTGTTCAGATCGACGCCCTTGGCATTGGTGCGACCAACGAACCAATCTTTCATGTCTCCGGGCTGAAAAGTTACAACAATCAAGAATGAATGTTCAGCGGAAATGCACACAAGCTTTTCATGCAATCATTACTAAAAACATTAGTTTTAACATGTAGCACACTGAACGAAAGTACCTGCCCCAATATATTACGTTTTAATGCATCCACTAGCAATCCTTATCAATGGAATCCAACAGATCTTTCATTCAAATACAAAAAGATGTTAAAAGAGAATAAATTATATTAAAATGCAAACCATAAATACATTTGAGACCCAGGGAACCCTTTAAGGTCTGTCCAGTGAGCCTATAAACGTATGTAATACAACGTGACCTATTTGTTTCCACTAAACCATACTTTACTATGGGAGAGAGAATAAGGGCCTCATTTCTGAGGTTTTGCCATAAGATAGCGCAGGCCTTCCTGCTACGCCTCCCTACAGCAAAAGAAAAGGGCAGGAATGCGCTGGATCTATTAGATACAGCGCATTACTGTCCTTTTCCTCTGCGCATGCACACAATCGACTGGCGTGCGCCAGCGTAGGCAGCTTTGCACCGTGGCTTTTTCCTCTTTCTATGTGTGCTGCAGAATGCAGAATGCAGCACACATAGAAAGAGGAAAATCGAGGAGAAATAAAGATATTTCTCCTCGTTGTGCCTCCCTTATGCCTCCCCTGGAGAGGCATACATTTTTGGCGCTGCTTCAGAATTATGATTTCCTGTAATCTGGAGCAGTGTCAAAAAGCCTTGGGTGTTGCTGGGAACGCCCCCAGCAACACCCATGGAATGCCCCTTTCACAGTTTTCTGCATGAAAGGACCACATATTTATAAGACCATGAAAATCCAAGAAACATGCTTTATGTGGCCTTATAAATATGCCAGTGGCACATTGCGCCACCGGAACTTCAAAAAAGTGATGTTCCAGCGGTGCCTTAGTGCCGGTAGGGCCTCATAGAGGAGGCCCTAAGAATTTAACACCCCGGGGAACTGCACAAAGTAAGGGTTGGTACACACACAATTCCATATATTCTGTCTTTGCTACTCTGATCTTTCTTGACATTACATTCAGCTCTTATCCACTTCTAGAAAGAAGAAGACGATATTCTGACACTAACTCACATTTCAAAGAGGGGGTCTTAGTGGGGATTTCTGGATTAGGCTGTGTCATTCTGGAAGGTGTATGCCATTCCTATATATAGAGAGAGAACTGAGCTGATAGCCACAGTGCTTAAAAACGCGTTGGTCATTCAGGCTTCCAAGAAACCTTGCTTCATACTCCGATATTTTAAATTTCTATTCGTCTTCCAATATTCAGGGACCTTCCTACCTCAAATGGCCATATTGCCCCAAAAGTTGGTCAACTACTTTGGAAGAAAGGGAGCTGATTTTTTCCCAAGATTTCATGAGTTAATGTCGGCAGTATTAATACATTTTTCCAGAAAGAGCCGATGAAAATCTAATACATGACAGATAGCCAAATAGAATTCTAGAGAAGATGAAAACGGTTCTTAAACAGTGATTAATCAAACTATTACTACAATAGATACATCAGTCTACTGCAAAAGTTACCATCCAGCTCACTGTGGCATTAACATTATATCAAGCTGGTCAACTGACCTAAATTTGACTTTTGATTCTAGACATTAGGATATGTCTAAAAAACATATTTGGACTAGGCACATGTTCTGGGATGAGAGGCTCCGGCCTGGTAAACAGAGGCTCAAGGTACTGGGAAGGATGAGTAAACATTTGCTGTTATGTTCGATGAAAGGCAGGTTGACTGTGTCCATGCCTCTAATTGCTTTATTTTGAACCACTAATGCTCCAATATTTTGAACATGTCTACTGCTCCCTTGGTATGGGCCGACTGATAAGGAACATGGTGTAACTCATCTGAATATTAACCTGTTGGCTGCTGCCGTCAGCCAATGGCCGACGGCAGCACTACCTCGCTGGTGCTGCCGTCGGCCAATGGCCGACGCGATCGCGCCCGTTTTTTAAAACGGCCGCACTGCCGCAAAAAAGCGGAAGCAGCCAACGGGTTTAATACTTCCCTAAGTAGGTTGATTTGAGCACATCTTGTAAACATGAAAACATTTCCTTGGTTTGAAGGTTCATAACAGTGTTTGCTGATCATGCTATTTAAGGGATGGCAGAGTTGTTCATCCCAAACAGAGAATGCTGCTAAAAAGTATTATATCTCCCTGTCAGTTATGCCCAAAACACCTCCTTCATCTTTTCACAATGACAATGAAAGATTTTGTTGTTTCCCACTATCAATGAAAATGTTGTTTGAGGGGCTATATAACCAGGAACGCACTAAGAGGACCCTAGAGGATACAGGAGTTATTTGTAAGAACTGAGCTTTTTTGCGGTGGGGACTTTGAGGGTAATGTACATTTTTAGGGCCTCGTTTACAAGCCCATTGCGCTGCCGGTGTGTCACTTTTTTTGATGGACCGGTAGAGCAGTGTGCTTGCCCGTATTTACACGGCCATGTAAAGTCACCCTGCATGACTTTCATGGCCTTGTAAATATGTTTGCCTTTCACCCATTACTCTGCGTGAAAGGGGCGTTCCATGGGTGTTGCTGTGGGTGTTCTCATGCAACATCCATGGAACCTGACACATGCCCAGATTTACAAAGTGTCGTAAACCTGGGAATGCATCAGAATCGGAGTGACACAACGATGGGAAATACTTTTATTTCTCCTCGTTTGTTCCTCTTTCGATGCAACACGCATAGATAGAGGAAAATGCCATCAATTATTTGTTTTTGTGCAGGAAAGTGTCCCTTCCTGCACAAAAACAATCATCCCCACAACCCAGGCACCCTTGCAACATGGGTGCCTGCGTTGGCACACAGCTGCTGTTTGTGCACAGGCGCACGGGAGAAGGACAGGAATGCGCCATAACTTGTAGATACGTCGCATTCCTACCCTCTTATTTTGATGCATGGCAGCGAAGCAGGAAGGCTTGCTGCACTGCGTCAAAATACAGTAAATGAAGGCTTCAGTATATTGTTTTACAGACCTTCTGTACAAGACACTTCTGCAGGTTAGCTGCTGAGTCGGAAGTTGTACTTAGGACATTTAACTAAGGACAATGTAACCATGAATTGATGAATACAAATGAGCTACAGTGTGTGAAATTATGAAGCTCTGCAAGGCCAGTACTCGGAGTCATGCAGACTTCGGTACCATCAAACTGCATTTGCTGGTAAGTAAAAATATTCTAACAAAACTCCAGTAATAATAATTTGAAGTATGAAGTAAACGTGCTGGTTCATTTTCCTGGCAAATGTCACACCTGTTTGGATAAAGCTATTTATCTGTTTTTAATACAGAGGTTCATTTTGCTCTGCTCTATGGGCGACACAGTACCATGGATGTGTGATACTTTATTTAAAATAAACACATCCATGCGGTATAGAGGTGAAAACTAAAGCAGAAAGTCCCATTTGAGGAAATATTAAACAATGCTTCAACAATTATATGGAGCATTTACAATTCTTAGCTAATTTTTAGCTCCAACAGTAATATTTTCCATACCAATTTTAATTAATGTACACATTTCAAATCCACACATGTAAATATTAGACAGGAAAGAAAGCACTTAATAAAAGACAATAACTACCCATTATTTGTTAACAGTCAACCCCAGTGCGACCATTAATTAGCTGACTTACTACACTATTATTTTTACACAAAATAGAAGGTAAATGACAGTTATTTAGTCATTTTGAGAACATGTGATTAGACAAATTTGTTTCACATATGTATATTTTTTCACACACAAAAAACAAAAGGCTGCAATTTTACGATCTTTTAATTTTTTAACACATACAATGAATAAGATACCTTTGAACGACACGCGCAATGAAGAAAGTCACACGTGTAAATATACAATTGACTATTCTCTCGTCACTTCTCTACTCTTAATCCGAGGGCCTACTCTCGTCACAACTTGCAGAGAACAAACCCACGGTAAGGCTGGTATTAAAAGTGTTTGTCTCAGGGGGGCGCTAGAGGGCGCAAAGTAAGATGGCTGCAATGTAGAAGGCTCTTGAGGCTGAAGCCTCAATTCGCTCACAAAATCCTGCATATGCTGCCATCCGAAGTTTCACATAACCTACCTGAGCCACTATTAATGAGAGGAGCGGAATAGACTGCGAATGGAACCGGGGAGGACGGATGGAGCTGTGGGCCATGCCAGAGAAGGGTAGTTTACTACTGGCAGGCGAAAGATTACTTTTGCTATGACTGGCACTGGGCATGACATTTTTGGGGACCTGTGTGAGCAAATGTTGCAATAGTAGAACTGTGCTAGCACCCACTCCTGCCTGAAGTGGTATCCTGTGCATGCTAGGCTGCCAAACATTGCACCATAGCAGTGGCCCATAGTACATTTTTACACCGGAGGACCTTAAGATGGGGAAGCGAGATGGCAAGTCTGAAGGCACTAAAAAAGCAACCAAGTTTCATGACTGAGATGTGCAATCAGGCCCCCTTTGGAAGCTGGCCGCAGCCAAGACGTGGAGAGTCTAGGCGATGTGCACCCTTCACTACTTGAGATACAAGGTATATTGTCAACAATAGCCACGAACGTTGATCCTCTTACAAAGGGTCTGGATGGCATGAAGGCCCATCTAGATTAGCAACATTTTAGCACAGATATGGCTGATAGCTGCATTTTGGATCACAAGCATGACTCTGCAGTTTAGGCGAAACTTAACAAAGAGTTGCAACTAGAACTAGACAAAATGAAAGCAAAGAATGAAGATTTGGAGGCATGATTGCGTAGATGCAACCTAATTAATACGGGAGTTCTGGAATCCAGCAATATGAAGAGAGCCAAAGACCATGTGTTAAAGGCTATCTTTGAGTGGGAGAATCTTTCATAAATTTTTTATCATAGAGCTTGCCCACCTCCACACCCAATCATCGCAAAATTGTTGAATTATAGAGATTGTACCAACATTTTTCAGCTAGCACAAGAGAGAATTGAAATCCCTCTCCATCTATCCGGACTTTACCCAGGTGGTACAGAAAACCAGTAGGAAGTTCATTCCAACAAAAAAGAAACTGCATGAACGAGGCATACAAAAGGCTGTGCAACTCAGCTAGATTGCAGTTCATCTTGCAATACGAATATCATGCATTCATTTCTCTGAGTAAGCCGTTTCCTTCCTTAACAAACAGCTGCAACAGGACAGAGGCAGGGGAAGCAGATCTGCTAACTCCTCGCCAGGTCACTTTAGCAAAGTGGTGTAAGACATTGCTGCTCTACTTGAGTTTCAGGTTGCATATTCTGTGAGCGTACAACTTACGTCAAACTACCGCCTTCCAAGCATCCGTACTATTGACGATGGGAGGATTCCAGTCTAACCATCTATTTCCAAAGACATTTTGCCTGATACCTAGGACGTGTGTGACGTGGGATCTTCCAGGGTTGATTTGTCAACTTCTGCTCCTCTTGAGCATTGTACATATTAGATTTGTTATAATTTGGCCAAGATTCACAATTGATCCTCTGGCCACCCCAAGTTGTAGCTTAACAACATCGGGCCCGATCCACAGAACTAACTTAAGACAAAATCCTAAATTTACTACCATTTTGGTATTCACAGAAGGCACTTACTCATTTTGGTATTCACAGAAGGCACTTACTCATTTTGGTATTCACAGAAGTTAGGAGTCCTAACTTTAGGACTTCTAAATGCCTTCTGTGAATACCGAAAGTCTTAAAGTTAGGATTTTTTTAAATTTAGGAGTAGTAAAGTTAGGACTCCTAACTTTAGGACTCCTAACCTGAGAAAAATCCTAACTTTAAGACTTTCGGTATTCACAGAAGGCATTTAGGAGTCCTAAAGTTAGGACTTCTAACTTCTGTGAATATCGAAATGAGTGCCAAAATGGTAGTAAATTTAGGATTTTGTCTTAAGTTAGTTCTGTGAATCGGGCCCTGTAAGTGGAGTAAACAATTTCTAGTTGGTAAATAATGTTTACATATGGTTGTTGTTTTTTAGGGTAACTCATCAAGGGTGTGGGGCTTGATGTGGGATGGGTGGATGGTTGGACTTTACAGCCAACCATTTTGGAGATATAGAGCTTGCAGCTGTGGATACACACTGGGCATAAATGGTATGCATTTAATGCTCGGGGGTGGGGGGGGTTATAACTCCCAAAACGCTCAGCTTATGAACTTGAGGATCAGGGTGCGCAAAGTATAAAGTTAATGATGTGGAATATTTGATGAATCAATAATCATAAGAAGGCCAGACTGATTCTGGTGTACCTTAGCAAACACACCATAGACGTTGCCCTCATTCAGGAGACACGTATGGGTGAGTCAGGAAGCTGCAATTTTGGAGCTCATTGCTCATTGCAAAGATGCCTCTCCTCTTGCTCTACCTACTCAAGAGGGGTGGCACTATAAGTTAATAAAAAGCGACTTCAATTCAAGCCACTTGAATTTCATAAGGAGAAGCAAGGTTGCTATTTATTGGTCAAGGATGTACTGGGTTCAACACATCACATTATTATATTTATATGGTCTGATTCTGGATAGTCTGAACGTTTTGTGGTAGGCCCTGTACTATTATATGAGGAGAAAACGTTAACACTTTTCTACAGGTGAGACTTAACAGCACTGGCACTGACCCAGCTCAACATTGTCATATAGGCAAAACAATATTAGATACTATTGCTCAGTTTGGGCTGCTGGATCTATACTGAGTTATGCAGCCCACAACTCATGCCTACTCATTCTATTCAGCCGTGCATGGATCACAGTCTATAATTCACTTTTTGCTGGGGTCCAGGGATGTTGCTGGATGGATGGAGTCTGGCTCCTACCAGCCAAGAACCTTATTGGACCATTCCCCTGTCATCCTCAGTATGCGAATGCAGAAGGTCTTGCAGCCTCGGGGAGCATGGCATCTACAGCCCTCTGAGCTGCTGGGTGCAGTCTTCAGGGTTGGAATTAGGCAGGCCATTTTGTCGTATTTCAATATTAATAAAGGGTTGGTAGATTTGGCGGCCACATTGTGGGAAGAATTCAAGCCAGTGATCAGAGAGGAGTATATATCTAAATTACATAGCATCCTTAACTCATTGAGCAACATCAATGTTGGGATGGTGCTAGACTGATCCCTTGCATCCCCTCAGGATATGTTGTCCTAGAGGCCAGCTAGCTCACAGTGCCACCATAAGAGCCCCTCTGGACCTCTTCCTGTTTACGACTGGCTTACCACCTACTTGAAGTAGGTGGTAAATGCGGTAGCAAAACAATCATACATACCAGTGCGACTCACTATTAGGAAGGGACGCCCTTGGCATGCCACTTCCTAATAATGACTTGCAAACCCAATTTTGCAAATCTGTAATCGGTTACCAACTCTCAAAATTGGATTTGTACATTCTACAACCCTTTTTAGTGGTCACAAATGGGCCAATTTTCCATTTGTGCCTTTTAAAAACTGGTAGTACATCTGGCCCCTTTTACCAACATACTGACAGAGCTGCCAGACAGTGGTTTGCTAGGTACACTTACAGCTAATCCGAGTCCAGCTAAGCTAATTACATGTATACATAGTAGTATGATACACAACAGGATGGAATATAAATTTGACTATGAAGCGATGGCGGGAGTCACATATCTGAGGCACAGTAGTTATTTTGCTGTCAGCAGGTTAAGGAAATATCACCAAATGGCAAAACAGGATTATACATTAAAAATTCATGCACAGAGCATACTATATTGCGCTTTGGGCTGGTTGAGTGCTCTGCCTGCTGGAGGTGTGGGGCTCCAGACACTTTATTCCAACATGCAGCATAGGATTGTCCACCTAATTATTCACTTTGGCAGAAGCTCTGGTACAAGCTTAACCTGATTATCTCTGTGGACTTCCCCATCTGTCTGCTAATGGCCCTAATGAGCTACCTCAAAGACATTCCTAAATCATATAGGAAATTGACTCTTATGCTCTAATGTTGGGAAGTGACGAGTCGCCATGTGCTAGGGGGCTAATGCCACCCCAGATATGAGAACTGGTTGCAAGACCTCTAAACCTGATCATGTAATGCTGATACCTATAGTACCCTTTTGCCGTCAGGATCAAGATCCAAAGATTTTTGGGGCCTACTCAGAATGTACCTTGCTAATATTTGACAAATGTGACTGCACCTCTGCAACACTCAGTGTTGTTTCATATGATGTGGCAGCCATATGATTCATATGATTGGCAGCCAGGTGTTAGCAAATGTAAAACTACTATATGTGCTATATACTGTCCTGAAGATGTTATTTCGTTGATGTGTATGCGTGGACTTGCTGTAAATCCAAATTAAAACTTAAAAGCAAATTTTTATTTCATCAGTCTGAGAATAGGATCACAGGTCTCATCAGCTGTCTTCATGATTCTGAGAATATGATTGTGGCAAATAAAAGGTTGTGGAATGATGAAAGCATTCTGCACAACTGATCTCTCACTGAGTAAACATGCATGAGAGCAGACAAATATTCTTCAGCCCATGTACAAATTAATTTAGAGGTAAGGCCAGAGAATGTAACTTTGGGGCACTGCATCGTCCATCTTTCCTTTGTACATTGTCCTTCAATGATATCTACAAATGTGCCAGTCTGCACTGGTACATTTTTTCTAGAGGAATCTTTAGACACTTTCTTACTTTCTCCAAGTGCGCAGACATTACTTTAGCCCTCACAGAGAGAGGTCACTGTCACCACCAACAAATAAGCTGGGACAATCCATCACATAATGTTTGGACTGCCCTTGGGGACTTCCTAACAGCCTTCTTGGCTTGCTTGAAATCATGAGGCAATGTGGTGATAGCCACCTCTGGGGGAGGAGCATGTGCAGCCACCAAGAAGTAAATGCCTTCATTTGTGGCAAAGACTTCAAGGTCTCAAAGGGAGCACTTTCTAAGTCTTGGCCCGGGCCACAAGGTAGGACCTAACTGGGTACATGCATACAGGCTCTCAGATGCTGATCTTTGGACTTTTGTCCAAGTTGATGTGCAGGTATATAACACAAGATCCCTACTAAGGAAGAAGCCTAGGGATAGGATTCACGAGAGAGCTGTCAATGGCTGATGGCCCGGTTGTAGCCATGGGACAAGCAATTGGATCATGAATGGCAGTGCCAGGTGGATTAGGGGGACTGGTACACTGCGTGGATCCACTGATCTTGGCAACAGACTTTGAGCATGTAAAAGGTGAAACAGGGATACCAGGAGCAACATCAGAGTGAGGTTGAGCTGCAACAGGACACGAGGCTAGGGCACCATGTGTGTTTTTCTATTCTCAAACTGTGCAAGTGGATTATTATTTGGGATGGATGACCTCCCACCTCCAGGAAAAAAACACTTTGTGTCAGGAGGAACCCTCAAAGTCACAAAAGTAACCTGAGTTCTACCCCCTGGCAGCTATGGGACAGAGCAGACAGGCTTAACCTAGGGCACTGTGTAAAGTATTTATGCAGTGCCAAAACAGTAATAAAATTAAAACACCAAGCAATAGAATTCCCAAACCGAATTAGAAAAATAGTTACATTTTGATCATCAAAATAACACCAAAACAAAGTTTTATGTAGAAATAGCGCCAAAAAGCACAAAGCATCAATAAAAGTCTATTGGAGGGATAGAACTAGACGTAGGCACATTTTGAGGCCAATCACAATTGAGCCTTTGTCGGTTACATGTGGATTGGTCCAAGGGAAAAGTATGTAAGTCAAAAAGTTTTCAAAAGTTTCTAAGTCCCACTTCAGAATGGGACTTTTTCATTTTTTTAAAGAAAAACACAGAAATTTCGTCTAAGTCCCAATACAGAAATGGACTATTAAAAATGCTCCATGAGCGGGCTGCCACTGGAAATATAGCAGCCACTGTGGAACTGAGGGCTGGAAAACTTGATGCAGATTTGTCCCGCTGGAGTTCTGGAATCTGGATATTTCTTGCTGAAAATGTTCTAAGTCCCAAGGCAGAACTGGACTTAAGGCCTGATTATGAGTTTGGCAGTGTGAAAGCAGGCTAACACACCACCATCCCGCTCCCACACCATCAAACTCGACCGTATAAGAGCCTTAGCACAGCATGGTCTTGGGACCACCAAAGCAAGTTCCTGCACGGCATGGACTGGTGCAGTCCATGCCATGCAGGAACAGGGGTGCATACAGACGGGGGAAAACTGTGCCCCACTGCATGCACCCCCATGCACAGGGCCCCCTTAGTCTCCTGACTGTCACACTTTACATGGCAGCCTTACTGCCATGAAAAGTGTGGAGATTTGGAAACTCAGAATATGCTTGGGGGTGCCGCAGCGGCATCCCCAAAACACACAAGATGATGGACGGAATGTTGCACAATGGCAAAACCTTCACCCCCAGTCACAGATCTGGGTTTAATCCATCGTTATTTTGCTCACCAAGCCACCCCAGTTCAGACATGGCCATATGCAAATCAGTCTTGGCCCTGTGCCTCATGGGAACAGTCCAGCCCGAACTGCCAAGCCATGTCTTCCCTGGACCGGAATAAGGCATCCTAGGACCGGTTTCTGGCTATCAGCCGTCTTCAGCCAGGATAGCTTGTCTCCAGTGGCGTAGTGAGCACGGGACCCACGTCTGTGCATACCCTTCCCACATAGGGTGAACAGCAAAACACAAAAGATGATGGACGGAATGTTGCACAATTGCAAAACATTCACCCCCAGTCACAGATCTGGGTTTAATCCATCGTTATTTTGCTCACCAAGGGAAAGAAACCACCCCCACACTCAGGCCATCGTCTCTGCTCTGGGAGAAGTCTTCACACCTCTTTCATTCTTCACTGAGGCCACATACAGGCAGCACAGTGGCTAGAGAGCTAATGCAATTTAGCCTCCAGCAGCCTCAAGCATGGTAAAGGTTAATTTTTAAAGGTCAAATTTCCCATATAGTTAATAAAAATCTGACTTCACTATTAGATGGGATGTTTATTAAATATAAAAATAAGTGTTTGAATGGAGTCTGTAGATGGTACAAGTCAAAGGTTATAGATTGAATTGTATAATCTATACTTTAACTTTTGCTACATGCCAGTTATAACGTGACCAATGTTGTTTTGCGCCTAGTCACTGGGAACATTTTCTAAGGCCACACATGTTACACATTTAAATATTATGCATTCAATCTTCTGGTCAGCAAGGTATACTTAGGGTTGACTTACCTAATATTTAAAATCAGGTTTCCCTACCTGTCAAAGGGCTAATTGCTATAGGTTTGTACAGCAGGTTTAAATCTGCTGCTTCTGGCTACACAAGGTAGGCCTGAAACAGGCCTGAAATCATGTTTACATTGCCACTGTGGCAGATGGTAAAATAGGCGATGCAGTCCACAGTTGCCATTTAACTTCCAGGCCCTGGGTACATCTTCTATACCATGTATTAGGTACTTATAGGCACCTTAAATAGGACAAATAGGCACAAGCAAATGTAACCATGTTTGGAGGCAGGCAGGAGGGCACAGGCACTTAACTCCTATTTAGCAAAGGAAAAGTGGACAGAGTTCTACACCTAGCAAAAAATAAGGTCCAAAGAAAGGTGCAAAATATGTGGTGTAGATGCGCAGAATGGGGATTTCCTACAATCAAGTTCTCAGTGTCTGGGGGGAAACTCTCTTGCATTCTAGTGCTTTGACATTACAGTTGTTACTTAATTCACCTGAGTGAGGCCAGTGCGGGTAACCTCCATAATGGAGGCGGGGTAACAGCTGTTGATGCCTTACTAACTTATCACTAGGAAAGGTGCTTAGTAATGGTCCAGGAGGACAAGATCCTGTACTTATCTACTCACTAATTGCTGGTGATGAAATGCATTCTCTTTTATGGCTCAGCGGAACCTTTCTCTACATGCAATCTAGGCAGCTCCAGGTGGACCTTATGTGGCTGAGAGCACATGACAGGTCTTCAATCACAAGATCTGGACATTATGCAGGTCAGCTGCTGTGAATGATTGATGGCACGATACACATGGCTAACAGCTGCAGTGGTGCACCAAACACTATCCCTTCTGAAGAAAAATGAAAGTAGAGGGAAAAAGAGAATATGGATGCAAAACCAAGGAATTCAGGTTAAGCATCAAGTAAGGAAAACTGCTAAGTTCGAGCAGAAAAAGTTCCAATTAACACATTTCAGTAGAAGAAAGGAAAATGGCAAGGCGACATGGCAAGGCGACATTTATGTAGCCAGGTCTGGTGACTCGGTGGGCTAATGCGTCCACTGCAGGGGCTTGTGTTCAACCTCTCGGTCATAGGTTCAAATCCTGACAGGGCCACTCAGCCTTTCGTCAATCTGAGGTCGATAAAATGAGTTTCATTGCGGTGGCTAACAATAAACATCTGTTATTCAGTGTCAAGATGCCTATGGGTGAACGCGCGCTTTACAAATACATGTCATGTTATGTGTAAGTATTCCATAAGTATACAAATGTAATACCAGTGTGCAACATTTTCTTAAGAGCTAGGGAAGTAGTTAAAAGTCCAACAGCTAGGTGGCAAGGTACCCACAGGCTGAACATGGGAAAGAGCCTGGATTTACAAATATATCTATTTTATAAAGGCACCAGGACCTGCAACATAGTCAATGCATTAGGGACAATAAAATAGTTTATTATACCACTCCCGCCTACAGCACCCCACAATCTTACACCTTTAACTCTTGCTTTTCTACGAGCAAGTCCAATAAGACATGAGGCTCTCTTTGGGAACTTGAAGTGGCCCATCCTTCAACTCCTCCCCTTCATTTCTCTGGCATATACAGGATTAGCTGTTGAGACACTGCTCAGAAGTATATCCGTATATAGTTTCATTAATGCACACTGTGGTAGCCCGTGCTTGAACTCTCTTAATTCTGTATTTATCACTCTGTGGAAGTGGCATTCGTAACCAGAATCCTAATTTCTCCCAATCCATTAGACACTATATACCCGTAAGACCCCTGATTCTTCCTTCAACAGCTCTGGTTAGCCCTCTTTGAGTGTACAGGCTACAAGAACTACAAGCAGCCGTCTTCCACAGCTTCTTATACGGACAGCTGCGCCATAAATTAATGAGGCCTAATGACTTATCCGAGGTCTTTTCATTTTTAAACTTTTTTAAGTTGTCTAGGTTTTTTCCCGTTTCTCCTAAGGATAGTGAAACGGCAAAAACAGAAACAGTGAAAAATTAACAAATATTGGAGACAATTGAAGTCAACCAGCAATATTAAGAAAATGGGTCAAGCCGAGCAAAGAGTATGGTTTGTCACATTGAGCCTGAACACCGAGGGGTTGTCTCATGAATTAACCGTGGTCACAGTCTCTGCTTCTATTCAAAGGAGCAGGTATAATATGATTTCTAAAAAAAATAGAACTTGTGAATTTGCCTGTCCCCACTCGGGGGAGCTGCTGCACCGCGGAACGATATAAATCAGTCGGCGTATTGCAGCGCATGCTGCAAAAAACTCATTTACTGTTGCTTTCTGTAGGAAGACATCATTGATCGATGTCGGCCATCGAGCGAAGCGCAGAATCAAACACGCCTACGCTTAGAGACAGGAAACTGTTCCCGTGCGTAGACATTGCATAGCGTAGCTTCTTGACAGGGAACATCTTCCTCTTCCCTGCACCGATGGCCAGCTCAAAAAAAATTAGTACTAGTAGAGGGGCACAAAGCTGTTTACAACATAAAAAAGATGGGCAACCTAATAATCCCTCAAAGCCATGGTATTTATAACATACATGATAAATTGCTAACAAAGGGGGTTATTTACGAAATTATTTAGACATAAGGTTGCTCTTTTTCAATGACAGTTAATCAAAAGACAGACAAGGATAATTAATTGAATAAGTTCATAACATAACAAGAGAAAGGAGAAACAGGCGTACACAAAATGACTTTGACAAATCTTGTATATTTATTTGCATTCAAATATATTATTTGCATTCGAATCAATTAAAGTTGTGGGGTACAATGAAAATAGAAACACCCAGCATACATTAATTTTGTGCATTAAACCAAAGTTCCTGTCAGAGCCTCATAGATTGATGCATGTTAAGTCCACTCTCTTACTAACTGGAATCAATCTTGTATAGGTAGCCTTCAATCCAGGGGAGCAGTCATTAACGTATGAGAATTGGAACAGGGTCAACGTTTCGGTCCCCAGTCATGAGTGCTTGAGACCAGCTTCAGGACCAACAATGCTTGTGGAGTTTTACGATGACCTAAATTAGTGCTTGAATGTAGCTGCAATGTGTCAGATTAGGTCAATAGTTTATAAAGGGCAGAGTGAATGAATCAACTAGGGGAGTTGTACCCTACAACTTTAATCAATTTGAATGAAAACCATACATTTGAATGCAAATAATATACAGGATTTGGTCAAATCATCTTGTGTACGCCTGTTTCTCGTTTCTCTTCCTTTGAATATAAACTTATTGAATTAACTATCTGTGTCTGTCTTTTGATTCACTCTCCTTGAAAATGACTAACTTTGTGTCTAAAAAAATTCATAAATAATCCCCTTGTTATCAATTTAAATCAAAGTTGTTTACAAGCACTACTAACACACCCAGCTGAGAATAGTTTTTTTTTTTTAAAAGTTAAATTTTTGCTGAACGTGTTATGCCACCAAGGAATCAATATGTCAATACTGGAGTCCATTCTCTATGTATGAGGAGGGTTAACAGTGCTTATAAGGAAGTTTAGTCAGTCCTTCCTATAGTCAGAGCCATATGAATTATGCAATTATGCATTGTGTTTTTCTCATAATTATGGATTTGCTACATGCGCCTTATGATCTACCATTTGTTGTGGAATTGTCAGATTTCAACAAAAAGAATTATAATTCAAACAGATCACAAGTTAGTAACAGAGAGCACAACACATGGTGCAACAAAGTTAAAACCCTTCGAAAATGTTAACCGGTCACCTTTTAGTTGCTGATTACTGTTTATAGGTGTAAACTGTTACTGTTACTTTCCTCACCAGGAGAACGCAAAAAGTCCACATCCCCCCCTTCACATTCGAACCCAAGGACATTTTCTGTGGAGTAAATCCAAGATCCTTGCTCAGTCCCACTCTCTTCAACACTTATATGACACCTCTGGCTGCCATCACCAAAACCTATGTGTTCAACATCATGTCCTATACCAAGGACACACAACTCATCTTCCCCCTCTCCGAAGGCAACACCGACACCAAGACTAACTTCTACAACATCATGACAGATGTCGCCAATTGGATAAAGGACAACTGCCTGAAGCTCAACTCTGACAAGACAGAGGTACTGATTTTCTGAAACAAAAGGCCCCCATGGGAAGCATCCTGGTGGCACTCAGTACCTCAGACCGACTCACCATGCTAGGAAGCTAGGTATCATTCTGGACAACAAGCTAACCATGAGGAGTCAGGTTAACTCTGTCTCCTCCTCCTGCTTCTTCATCCTCCGCATGCTTTGTAAGATATTCAAATGGCTACCCCAAACCTTAAAACGCACCATCACCCAGGCCCTCATCTTCAGTGACTGGACTACGGCAATGCTCTCTATGCAAGAATTGCAGCTCATCTCCACTAACTACAGACCATATAAAACGCCGCAACCTGACTCGTCCTGGATCCTTCTAGATGAACCCATATCACTGCCTACTGCAGGGAACTCCACTGGCTCCCTGTACAGAAAAAATACCAATTCAAGTTCCTGACCCTTGCCAATTCAAGCTCCTGGCCAGTGGCGGGCTGCGCAGGTAAGCGCAGTGGGAGCGCGAGGGTGTGAAAGTAACATACAATGGGATAGGGAATATCCAGCGCTACCAGTCACACCTAGGAGGTGTACTATAAGACCTTGGGGTACTACGTTCATAGTGATCTATAGAAAAGAGCGGTTTGAAATACGCGTCCCGCTCTGGAATTGATATGTATCTTCATGAGTACATTCCATCTTTCATTGGATCTCCGTTTTTCTTAAGGCGGCTTTCGCTGTGCCAATTACCTCAGAGATATTCCATGAAATTGATGCCCTTTGAATATTGAATATGAAGAGTTAAGCACCTTGTTATTGACCCATCGACATATGACACCCTCAACTGTATGTTGATATCCATATATTGGCTTACTATACGCCACGTCTAAATATTTGCCCTGACGAAGTTACATATTGTAACGAAACGCGTTGGCTGTTTCTATCTGGTTTAATTGACCGAAATAAAGAAGAGTTATTTGGAACATTAACATCGTCTCCTTAATCTATTTGAGTGCGCCTCCTACTTCTGTTTATAACTTCACCCTTTTGGGATCTGTGCCCTAGGACAACAGGCACTTGGAGTGTGCAGCACCAACATCTACTTTTTTACTATTGTTTTGGTTGTGCTTAACCTTGGTCAGGTTGTCCTGCTCTTTTTTCTCTCATAAATAAATAAAACCACTTACCTTGCACTTGTCGCATCGCCGGCTCAGCTATGAAGCGAGCGGAAGGTAAGTGGTTTTATCTTCATTTATTTATTTTACATTCCTTATCCCGTCGTTTGTCACTTTCACCACCCCCCCCCCAGCCCACGCCTCCCACGTGCTTACCTGCATGGGCCATGCTTCTCCTGACCCATTCACACACAACTGAGGATCCGCCTACTTGAAACACAGCCTGAACTTCCATCAGTCCACAAGTCACATCCGCTCCACGTCCCTTTCTCTAACCCTCACCCCCCTCACCCGATATAGCCGATGCAGAGGTTGATCCTTCTTCTACCTAGTAGCAAAGACATGAAATGAGCTACCCTTTCATCTACGGACCTCTCATCTCTTTTCTAGTTCTGAAAGTCGTTGAAGACCTGGATATTTTGCTAATCAACTTGACCCTGCCAGAGCCTGGATACCCTCACGGGTGACAAGAAGCACTCTACAAATCTACTGATTAATTGATTGATTAATTGACTAATGCAGTCAAAGCTTTGCACAGGCAAATGTAATGAGTGATAAAAGTAAACAAGAGCAAATAAATATGTCACAGAATGTGCCATATAAATCGACAAAAGTACCTATTTCTATTGCCTAATTTAGTCAACTATGCCACATAATTTGGCTCTCCACTCCTGCAGTATTGCAGTGATCCTGCTTATAGTCCTGTGACTACTCATTTTATGCTTTGCAAGATAAGCTCTGTGGTAATAGAGAAATTGTGCACATCAATTGTACTGTGCTTCGAACTTTTTTTCCATATTTCCTTTATTGGGTTAGCAGTTAAGCAGTCCCATTCCATCCTGCCTCCGTGACTTGCCTCATTGTATACCAATTGGGTTAGCAATTAATCATCAGCAGATTCTACATTTTGCCTCACCACAGGATTCGGCATTACCTGCTGTAAACAGACTTCAACTCAGTCCCACTCCATTCTGCCCCCTGACCTGCCCCATTGTATACCAATCTGTGTCGCACCCCACATTCCGCTCATACTCATCTCAGAAATTTGGGGTGGGTAGCCGCTTAGTTATCACTGTCAGTCCTAGCTCTAATACCTTCTCAACATATTTTGTTTGTTTAGTGCGGGTCACCAACCCCATCAAGCACATCTGAATCATCAGCTGCAGCTGTACTTCAAACTATAGGCACTAAAAGTTGGGCTTCGGGGTAAATGAGAAATAAAGATTATCCTTAAATTATGTTTTTCTCTTGTCACTTTTGCTGTGGTTCTAAGAGAAGTAAAATGTCAGGCTACGTCTTCTGATAAATCACTGCTTATTCTTTTAACATGAAGATTGGTGTTTTCTTCAAAGTGAGAGGATTTCATAAAGTGAACTATGTGACAATCTTGCTGGGGTACAGGGATGAAAGGCTGCAGGATGTTATGTTTTTTAACACGCAACAACATTTGAATATCTATAAATGAACTGTACAAATGTTGTTGAATATATCAGCAGTTAGAAAAGGTCAAATGAAGCACATTTATTGTAATCCTGAAGTTTAATGGAAACAGAGATTTTAATGAGAACAAAACAAATCAGTACACTTAGTAATGCTCAAATGAACTATTTGCTAAAACTCAATTTCCACACATTTTTGTTTACATGTTTTATAGTTTTGTGAGTAAAACTGTATGTCGTGCAAATTAAGTGGCCATTTCAATCGAAAATGTGCTGTCTATGAAAGATAGTGCGCTGCCGCACCATGCTTTAGTAAAATATTAACAACACTGTGCTTCAAAAAGCCCCACCAGATACATACTATACTGTTCCCACACTCCTGTTGAATACATTTGCTACACTTGTTCCTTGTGTAACACTTGGATTTTTCACCATCCCTATGACTACAGATCTAACATTGATGGCAGCACCCTGCTCTGAAAATTGTTCCAGCACCACTGCTTCAGACTAGCTGCTGTCTGAACCAAGGTGATGATGAATCACCTGCATCATTGAAAGGAAGGCTGCACCACAGCACCCAAAACAGTGCTCCGAGAAGTAGGACAGGAGGAGTTGGCACCCAGGTTGGTGCTGCCAGCTAGAGGTTTGCTGAAGCCCCTCTTACAACTTTAACTCTCTTGAAGTACATGCCTGTGGCAGAGATACATTTGATTGATTGCACCTGACAGGAAGAGGAAGTACACTACACCCGTTGAACTAATATAGTTCTCCTCATTTTCATCGGAGGCGTTTATACTGAAGGCAAAACAAATCTTGGGTCTGCGTCTGATAATACCAGTGGGACACAAGACAAGAGAGAGGGGAATACATAGATGCCAGAGCTATCCTCAAAGGGTTTTAGTAAAACTCATCACTCCAGATGGGTTGAGGTCTAGAAAGGATAAAAAGGCAGCAGTGCTTAATTTGAGCTGGTGGTTTCCAGTACTTGGCACTGGCACTTAATTGTCAACACCGGCACTTATGACAGTCTGCCACATGGTGGCACTGATTGTCCAATTTAGAGATGAGCACAACCTCAGTTTATTAATTAAGTATACATTGAAAATGACCAATACCTGCCACCCTACCCATTCTTATAGCCTTGAGAGTCTGGAATAGTCTGATTTGTCACATTTGTAGCAGTGTGAGGGTTTGTATTTGTGTTGGTACTGTCATTGGCAGTGCTGGCAGGGGCAATGGGTAGTATAAGCTACAGTGGTCTCCTGATGAGGGTCCTGGCACTTCTTTGTTTACAACTTAAGCCTAGCGTACTACTAGAACAGTGCTGCGGGATTTCTAATAATGAGATTTATATAGTGCATAGTTACTTCAGACAAAGTGTCCCAGTGCTTAGCGTCTAGCTCCAGTGGTCAGGAAAACACTGCCGAACTAAAAGAAACAAGATCAAACTGACCTGAATAACCAGGTTTTCAAGTTTTTATGGAACAATGATTATGTCTTTGCCTGTCTTGAATGAAGGGGAAGGCAATCCACTACTTGGATGCTAAAAAGCTAAAATAGCTGCCCCCAATTTCTTCACAGTAGGGACACAGGTCACCATAGCCCCCACAGATCTGAGGCACCTAGAGAGAGTAAGGCTTGATGAGGGGTTGCAGATAACGGGCACCCTTGTTCATAAAAGCCCTGTGGCCGTAGCAAAGGGCTTTAAAATCAAGTCATTTCCTCAACGGAAGCCAGTGCAGTTTTGAGAGTGCAGAACCCATGGAGGCCCATCTCGGAAGGTTCAGTAGCAGTCGAGCTGCAGAGTTATGCACACACTGAAGTCTCATAAAGCGGGATTGAGATACTCCTAGGTATAAGACGTTGCAGTGGTCCATCCTGGCAATGTCCAGTCCCTGGACTACTATTTTCCTGGAAGATTCAGGCAGCAGACAAATTAGGTTTTTTAAGAGATTTTAAAATCCTAAAACATTTGCCCTCCAGGGCCTTGATCAGGCTGTCAAATGTAAGTTTTTCATCAAACCAAATGCCTAGATTTTTAACGCTAGGCTTTGGCGAAGGCAGAGGTCCAAGCGAACCTGGCCACCTGACCTGGCAGAGGGCTGGATCAAGGGTTGATTACCTAAAACAAGGATTTCTGTTTTCCCTTTGTTTAGTTTCAGGCAATTGAGATCCATCCACATAGGGACCTCCGACAAAAAGGTCCTCAATAAGACAGCTGTACTAACTACATTATTAATAATAATAATAATAATACAGAGTTGTGTAAAGAGCGAACAGTTACCTCACCCGGAGGTGTCCCGGCGCTATGTGAGCAATACAGGCAGTACAAAAAAGCAACAGAGGCACAGATCTAGTGGGTAAAGAGCCATGTTTTTAATAGTTTCCTAAATCCTACATTCCGTGACAGGGTGACAATAAGCTGAGTATCATCAGAGTACGATATGATTTTATAGCTGTAATGCTTGATGATATCAGCCAGGGGCACATATATAGACTGAATAAGGTAGGGCTCAATGAAGAGTCCTGAGGCACCCCCTGCTGCAACAGAAAAACCTGAGATTGAAAAGATTTTTGTAGCGCATGAAAGGTGCAATCCTGTAGAAAGGAGGTGAACCGTTGTAAAGCCTTGTGACTGAGACCACAGCTCCCCAACCGCACAAGTAGGAGGTTGTGGGATACGGTGTTGAAGGCCACACTCAGATCCAGTATTGGTAGTGCAGCAATGTCACCCTTGTCAAGAATTTGATGAATGGACTCAGAGACAAGCAACAGGGCAGACTCTATGCTGTAGAGAGGGCAAAAACTCAGCTGCATCCTATGCATCAGCTCCTTAGCTTCCATAAACATCAAAAGCTGCTGGTTAACATATTTTTCTGCAACCTTCACATAAAAAGGAAGCAGTGAGATTGCCCTATAGTTCTCAAGCTTAGTTCAATCCAGCAAAGGTTTTTTAAGGAGTGGGACTACCGAAGCATGCTTCCAGCCCAGTGGAACCTGGCCCACCACAAAGAAGCTATTGAGTAATTCACAGAGCACAGATAGTACCACTTCCCCTCATCGCTCCAGGATAGCAGGGGAGGACAAGTCAAGTGGAGAGCCAGATTTAACTGATGCCATCAGGGGAGACAGTTCATCAGGTTCCATGGGATTGAACTGTACTAACAGCCTTGTGTTGTCGGCTGAGGGTTTGACTCATAGATTAAGAAAAGTTGCATTCCTAGAAGCCTCCGAAAAGGAGTCGATGGAAGCTACTTTTTCAAAAAAAGAACTGAGCAAGAGTGTTGCAACCTTCCTCTGAAGACAGAGTAGAGGCTGAGACTTGGTCCAACTAGGATAAAGACTTAACAATCGAGAACATTTGCCAGGATGAATTCTGAGCGGCTGAAATTTTGTTGGCATAAAATCGCGATGCACAGGCCTGATGTGACTATGATATGCCTTAAGAGCTGAGCGATAATCAGCCTTGCTGGCAGTCAGGGCACCAGGCCATAGCAGGCACCAGGCAATCCCCCGGTGCGCCGCATGGGTGGCGGCCGGTTTTTGGCCCCTGGGGGCCGTTTCTGTTACAGGGCCGTTTTTGCAGCATAGCTGCAAAATCCGCCCTGTACCAAAATTGGCCGAAAACCGGCCCCGGCAAAGAGCTTGGCGGCACCTCCAACCCCCCCCCCCCCCGAGTGGGGAGAGGGGGGGGGGGGCGGCCGAGCACTTTGCCAGGGCCGGTTGTGATTCTCAGTCCGGCCCTGCTGGCAGTATCAAAACCTCTGCGCCATATGCGTTCCAGGTGCTTGCAGTTCTTTTTAAGAGCAAATAGTTTGTCACTAAACCAATCAGCCGTAGGCTTAGTTCTTCATGTTAATCTACCTGTCGATGGTACAGTTTGAGCCACTGCTTAGTGCGGGGACACTCCGTCCGGAGTAACCAGGCGCTCTATAAATTCAAAATTCATTCATTCAATTCAATCCAGCGCACCAGATATCTAACCTTTCACTTGCATGTTAGTTGTGTCGACACGACTATCTAAGATAGGGCGATTAGTGGCCAAGGCCTGAATTAAGCTGGTAGGGGTCACCTTAGCCCATTTCTGTGTCCTGATTGTCTGTCCAGAAGCGGGAGCAGGTGAGGATTTGAGAATGGGAATCTGAAAGGGGATAGCCAGGAGATCAGACCATGAGAGTGGGAGAGGGTGTCACCAGCTATATTGGTCAAGTTAGAGAATATAGGATGGATCGAGAGAGAGTGTGTCCATGCCCATGTGTTGGGGAAGGGGGGGGCTCAAAATTGAAAAAGCAGAAAACCTTCCAAGTCTACGCAGGATGAGTGGTTGCAAAGCATCAGCCAACGTTGTAATGAAGCTGGATGCCGCGCACAGAGGGCGATGAATCAGAATCCCAGAAATTGAGAAATTGCTGAAAAAGGTTGGGGAGAAAAAAGTCACCTCACAACCTGTAATATCTAATTCCGTGATAGTGCATAGCACAGGCTCAAGAGGGGACCTTTGAGAACAAGACCATGCCTGTCAAGTATCACGCATCAAACATGACGCTAACGCATTTCAGTGCGGTGTTCCGCATCACCGCACTGAAAAGCATTGTCACGCATTTTAAGGCCACTGTTTCACTCTGCTTTATCAGCGCTGAAACTGGCCACGCCGGCTGCTAGTGCGTGCGCCTGCGCCTGTGACATCTGTGTGCCGCTTTGCTGCTTCCCGCAGACTTGCTGGCCTGGGCGCTGCCACCAGCAGGCTTGTAAACAGTTAATGATCATCGTGTACATTGTCTGCTTCAATGTATCACACTATTCTGCTCCGTGCTGGCGCCATTGAAATTCCTGGCGCCCGCGGCGCGGTTGTCACTTAGTGAGTTATTACTCACTACCAGGCCTGAGGTCACCTGACTCCCCCCTCCCCCCCCCCAAGGCTGTGCTCTTGTGGGCAGGCCGCCCACGTCACGTGTGAGCGAGTAGCAGTTATGTTCTCTTGGCGGCAGACAGTTAGCGTTAGGCAGCTAAAGAGTTGAGTGCTGCTCATTCAGTGACACTGTTAGTAGTGTGGTACCTCAGAGTGATCATGCAGCATGCCGAGCGAGTCCGCCGGACCTCACCCAGGCGACTGTGTGTGCGGCAGCTGGCTTTCATGCCACCCGCGAGTCCCTGCATCGGAGTCTGGTGCCAGAGAAGTCGTGGCGGCTGGCCCTTAATACAGTGGTGGCTTGCTCCGAGTTCGTGTCACTCATGGACAGGTATTTATCATTCTTTTAGGATAAAAATGTTTTAATTCATAGCCTCATAACTGTTATCTACAGTTGAGCCTGCACAATAAGCACAATAAGTTCGCTGGACGGGCTAAAGGCTGGGCTGCACATTTATTTACTGTATTTAGGGGCATTAGACTTGACTAATTAATGCCGTCCAACTGACGACCAGCTGGGACACGCAATGGAGTAAAGGTGAATCTGGAAGCGGGCGGACAGCAACCAGTGAAAACATGAAAAGCCTTTTTCTGAGCACCGTCATTGAAACGGCCTGTTGCAGAAGGTACAGGGCCAAGAAAATCACAAGCAGGCCTGCCCAGGCCGGCGCGTCAGACCCCTATCACTGTAGCTGCAGCCCATGGCCCCCCCACCCAGACTGTTCCGGCCAAAAACACTTTCTGTGTCAGCCTTGCTGCAGTGATTAGAGAAGCACATATATCATGAGATCCGTTTAAATAACATGAAGTTAAAACCATCGTTAGTGGAGCTGAATTCTTCCTGTGCCCAGGAATTTTCATGCAACTAATACAAATGTCAAGATACCTCTGGTGAACGATGGAGGGCTGGGGCAAGAGCAGCTTTTTTTGAGTGACAGTTTTCCCATAAGAATATGAACCACGCTTATTCTCAAAACTCTGGGGCATATTATCAAGCACCGGTGTTAAAATTATCGCTGTTTTTTCGGCAGGAAACTCCCTGTTAATTCCCACAGAAGCCCATGTTGTGGTGTTAACATGGGCTTCTATGGGAATTAACAAGGGTGTATTATCAAGCCCATTATCGCTGTTTTATCGGCAGTTTCCTGCAGATAAAACGGCAATAATTTTAACACAGGTCCTTGATAATATGCCTCTCTATTTTATAAGGATTAGCTGTGAGTTACTGCTTTTTATTTAGTTTGTGCCCTTCCATTTCTAGTGGTTTGCAGCAGTCTTAAGATATTCCTAAAGTTTCTTGTTGCTCAAATTGGTGTAATTTCTGATATTTATATGTTTTCCTTGTGGTCATTGCTTGATTTTGCTCCCGAGAAAGTGTCACTCATAGTCGTTGAATGTGACTCATATTTACAGTAAAATTATGAAAATGTCACACATAAGCAATCTGAAACGTTGGCAGCTATGCAAGACACAGACGGGAGACGAGGTTAGTGAATAACTGCGCAACGGGTCACGCAGAATTTGCTTAGCTGAGCTACCACTGCAAATGGTTTTCCACGCAACAATCAAGTTAACAACACAGACTCTAGGCCCTGGGGCACCCTTCATTCTCGTGGGAACATATTAATAATCAAAATGAAAAAAACAAATCCGAGAGTCGATTTCAACGACGTGCAAGGTAAAACCGCACCAAAACTACACGCCGGAAAGAAATGGGAGGGTAAACTGTAATGTGGTTATTCACCTCTACAAGGATGACAGGAGCCGCTGTTATCTTTTAGGTAGTTTATTCTACTACATGCATTAGAGAGCGCCGAGCCGCTGAATCTTGCCGGCTCCGACACTCGCGCTCTTTTCTCAGGGATGCGCGCATCCCAGCATGGCCGCGGGCGTGCCGCGTCATCACGCTGCTCGCGCCAGCTAGAGCGCCAACTCTAGATATCTCCCCTTTTTACACACATGACAAAACTTGGAACTATTGTCCATGACCCATGTCATAGTCCTGGAACCTGGATGGTCTCACCACTGTTCTCCCCCCTCGGGTGCGTCTTACCGGGGTTGCAGTGTCCTCTCTCTCCTGAGTCGCTCCACTACCTTCTCCTGGGTTCAGTTCAGCTGGGCTCCCCGTCGATCTCCTTATGCTCCTCTCCACTTCCATGCTGTGGTCAACATTGCTGCCTTGCTCCTCATTCAAGCCTCCTGCATCTGTGTCCACCTCCAAGCTGGAAAGTTCCATTTCCTGTTCAAACTCCGCTGTTCCTCCCTGTTCCTGTTCGTCGGCGTCCCATCTTACTATTCTATTGCACCTTGCCATCCTATCTTGAGACCATACATTTCCGTCGCTCAATAAGGCCGCTCTGTCGTACACCTCCTTAACTTGGAGTGGTTTACTGTACTTGCTGTCCCCTTTCCTTTGTAATGTCGCCAGCTTGACTCTCACCCATTCGCCTTTCTCCAGTCCAGTGTCTCTCACATTCGTACGTAAGTTGTAGTGTTTGGCATAAACTGCTTGTGCTTTCTCCAGATTGCCATGAACTACAGCAGGGGACCATTGGCTGGTCACTGTTTTTTCTTTCCACACTCTGTTGTCCCTCGTGAAAGGGTCTCGGCCCCTCAATATCTGGAAGGGGCTATATCCTGTCCCCGTGGGTGTGATTCGGTAGGCCCATATCATTTTCCATATTTCCTTCTCCCAATCTTTCTCACTCATTATGGCCGCCTGCACCGACCCGATCACCACTCTATTGAAACGTTCTACTAGGCCATTCCCAGCCGGGTGGTAAATAGACGTGTGTTTGGACAGAATTCCATTTCTCGTCATGAATTTAGTCCACTTCTCTGAGGTGAACTGAGGCCCATTGTCACTTAGTATGGATTTGGGAATACCTTCTCTTACAAATGTGTCATTCAGGAACCTTACAACTGTCTCCGTGTCCATCACTTCTGCCACCTTCATTTCTGGCCACTTAGAGTACCTGTCTATGAGGACACATACGTACTTTTGGGTACCCTGTCCATCCAAAATCGGGCCTAAGATGTCAATGGACAGTTCTTCCCACGGGTTCCTTGGGGGCTCGAACTTCCCCAGCGCTGGCCTTAAGGGCTTAAGTGTTTTGTCCGCTTCTTGGCACTGTGCACATTCCCTGACGTACCGTTCAGCTTGTACATCCAAGCCCGGCCACCAGTACCCTTGCTTGGTCCGTAATTTCATCTTTCCGATCCCCAGGTGTCCTTCATGGAGTATCGCTAGTAATCTCGGGACGATTCCTGCTGGGGGGATGACTTTATCTCCTCTCCATACAAACACTCCCTTGTCGCCAACAGACAGTTCTTCCCTGATTTCGTAATACTTCCTTAGATTTTCATCCATGTGTCTTTTGTCCGGCCATCCCTTCACTATGCACTCCTTCACCTCCTGTAAGCATCCATCCTCTTTATAGGCTTCGTGCCACTCTTGGTTACTGATGACTCTTTCTTGGTCCTCCGTCAATGCCACCATTTCTCCTCCGACTTCTCCGTCCTCTGCTTCCGTCTCCATTGCTGCTGCTCTGCTCAAATAGTCGGCTACTTTATTCCAACTGCCCGGGATATACTCCACGTCATATCTGTATTCCAACAGCTTCAACGTCATCTTGGCTATCCTGGGCGTGGCGCTGGCATGTCCACTTGAGGTTAGTACTTTCACTAATGGTTTGTGATCCGTTTTCAACTGGAACCGTGTGCCCCATAGAAATTGTCGAAATCTTGCCATTGCCCACACTACAGCCAGCATCTCCTTTTCTATGACGCTGAATTTTTTCTCTGTATCACTCAGTGTGCGTGATGCAAAACTCAACGTTTCTACCACTCCTTGGCCTCTGTCCTGCATTAACACTGCACCAAGTCCCTTGTCTCTGGCGTCTGTCGTGAGCACTGTTAGGCCCTGGGGATCGTACCCTTGCAGGGGTACTGCGTTCACCACATCTCTCTTTACACTCTCAAACTCCTGCTGTGTTTCTTCCGTCCAGCTGAATGGCGTCTTCTCCCTTGTCAGTTGTCGCATGTGGTGGGTCTTTGTTGCAAAATGTTGGACGAATTTACTATAGTATTCCGCCTAAGAAGGATCTGACGTCCTCTCTGTTAGCGGGGGGGCGGTGCGTCACAAATTGCTCTTACATTCTCAGTTTTTGGTTTGATTCCTTGCACCCCTATCTCGTGCCCCAAGTAGGTTACTGATTCCATGCCCAGGCGGCATTTTTTCCACTCCGCCGTCAGGCCCTTTTCCTCCAATACACTCAGAACCTTGGTTAGCTTGGCATCGTGGTCTATCCTGTCTGGCCCCATCACCAGGATATCATCCTGAAAGTATTGGATGCTGTCCATGTTCTTGAACAGTTGGTGCATCAATTTTTGGGACACAGCCGCAGCCGATGCCAGTCCGAACGGCATGCGACAGAACTGGTAGCACGCAAAGGGAGTGATGAAGGACGTCAATCTCTTGCTCTCAGGATGTAATGCTATCTGGTGGTATGCAGAAGTTAAGTCTATCGTGGAATACCACTTTATTCCCCTGGTTTTTGCTAGCATCTCTTCGATGCAGGGTAAGGGGAACTTTTCTACTACAATGCTCTTGTTGAGCTCACGGAGGTCAACACACAGCCTGACCTTACCGCTGGGTTTCATTACCACCACCAGTGGTGCCAACTATTCTGCGCACATGATGGGTTTGATTATGCCCTTGTTCTCTAGTTCTTGTAGCTCTTCCTGCACTGCCTCTCTTACGGCCAAGGGTACGTTCCTCACTTTGTGCGATACCGGTACCGCTCCTTCCTTGAGTACAATCTTGTGTGTAAACTTCTCTAGTCTTCCCACCTTGCCTCCAAATACTTTGGGGTACTCCTTCTTCCACTGGTCTAAGTCCGGCCATCTGTCTTGTTCGGTGAGTAGTATCTGGACCTTTCCTCCCGGGTCTAGTTTGATGCCCAGGTCCCCTTGGTCCAACCAACCCAAGACTGAAGGTCCCTTCTCCGAGACGTACAGTTTGCAGATGGCGGTGCATCCCCTGAATTCGAACTTCAATGGTCTGAACCCTGCCATGGGTATGCGGTCTCCGTTGTACGTGACCGGTCGAATGTCCAGACGCTCCAGTTCCGGGCCCAGTGATGGCTTAAATGTCTCGTTCCATACCGCCCTCTGGACTATTGTGTAAGGTGAGCCTGTGTCCGCTACTATGCTTATTGGCACTCCTCCTATCGTCATATCCAACACTGGTTTGGTTGACCTCTTGGTGTCGACACCGAGTATCTGGTCGTAGATGCATAGCACGGTGTCTTCTTCTTCGTAGTTGTCTTCCCCTTGGTCTTCTTGCTCTTGGTCTACGAACTTCACCATGGTCCTGGTGGATTTCCTGCGGCACACCTTCTCATAGTGTCCTACGATCCCGCAGAACAGGCATTTGGCGCGAAACGCCGGACACTTCCTGTCGTGAGCCTCATGCGCCATGCTTCCGCATCTGTAAGAACTCCTTTTGTTATTTCCCGCCTGTTTTCCTGGGGGTCCTGGATTACCTTGCCATCTGTTCGGATTCTTCTGCGCCGTACCTTTGTACTTGCCTTCTCTCCGGGGCCCTTCGTCCTCTATCCTGTTCACCATTGGTCTGGCCA
This sequence comes from Lissotriton helveticus, assembly GCF_964261635.1. Lineage (NCBI taxonomy): Eukaryota > Metazoa > Chordata > Amphibia > Caudata > Salamandridae > Lissotriton > Lissotriton helveticus. The sequence goes on along the minus strand of NC_136059.1, from coordinate 2,060,626,861 downwards.
CCGACTCTTTTTTCGCCGCCTCAGCACAACGCTTTGCGAGTTCCGCTTTCTTGACCGTCACCATGACCTCCTTCAGCGTGGCGTCTCCGCTCGCCCATAACTTCTCCTGCACGGCTTTGCTTGTGGTGTGCATCATGATCTGATCTTTGATGAACTCATCCTGGAATGCATCATACCTGCACGTGGAGGCCAATTTCCTCAATGCCGCTACATATTCCTCGACTGATTCTCCTATCTCTTGTTTCCTTTGTTGGAAATTGTATCTGTCGATTGAGACGCAGACCGCAGGGCGAAGGTGTTCATTCAACTCCTCGATGGCGTGGGCGTAGACGTCATCGTCAGTGCTTGCCCGTTGCTTGGGTACTAAGTTCTTGAAAACCCTGAGCCCCTCCGGGCCTAGGTTAAGTAGTAGTATTCGTCTCTTCCTCTGGCTTGTACATTTCTCCTCGTTTTCATCCTCCAGCACTTCTATAAAGTTGTCTATGTATTCTCTCCAATCTTCCCACCACATGAGGGGTTCCCCTGGTTTGGGTAGGAATGGCACCGGTGCCATAGCTGAAGATGTTTGGGCACACATCCTTTCGCGCTTTTCTGGGGGGCCAGTCCCACTATGGCTCTTGGGGCTGCCTGGCGAGTCGTCCTCCTCCTGTTTCTTTGGCTGTCTCTGGGGGATTTTATTGTCTTCCCCTTCACCTTTCCCCGGGGTCACCAGCTCTCCAGCCCTTGGGGTGTGAGGTTGGTGGGGTCCCTTACTGTTTTACCCCCTCCTTCCGTGCACTCTCACCTCCTTTCGTGGGCTGTGTGGCTCCTTTGTGTGTGGGTGGGCTCTGCCACGCTCTCTGATGTCCTTGTACCGTGGTTGGTGGATGGGTTTGTTGAGCACGTCGTGCTGATCAGTCTGTGCTCCTGCCCAGGGCTCGGTGGTCGATCTTGCCTCTGGTTCGTTTTTTTTTATTTATTTTTCCTTGTTTTGTTATCTCCTTGTAAATCCCATCCTCGTCGCCATTGTAATGTGGTTATTCACCTCTACAAGGATGACAGGAGCCGCTGTTATCTTTTAGGTAGTTTATTCTACTACATGCATCAGAGAGCGCCGAGCCGCTGAATCTTGCCGGCTCCGACACTCGCGCTCTTTTCTCATGGATGCGCGCGCATCCCAGCATGGCCGCGGGCGTGCCGCGTCATCACGCTGCTCGCGCCAGCTAGAGCGCCAAGTCTACATATACAAAGATAAGCAGTGAAAAGTAAAACAAGTAGGATGATATATGCAACAAAGGCGGACATGCTTGGTACCGACCAGGTCGAAAAGATTTATTTAGTAGGTAGGTAGAGTAGTATATTTCCATCGAACCACAAGGTGGCGCAACCGCCATACTTTCCACTTCAGTCAACACAAAAACGAATTTGAAGATGATTGCAAAAAACTGCGTGGAAAGATTGCTTTGACATTTTGGTGCGACATTTTGTTATCCATATGGGGCACTGAATCCCTTGCTCCTGCGGTAGTGTGCTATATCTTGCAGGATATGTGGTCAGAAGCATGTTGCCCTTCTTCTGATCCTAGGTTGGAAGTGTTTCCTTGTAGTGAGTGATGACACCGTGTTGCGGTTATGGTGTTACAGGGCACAGCACTTATCGGTGGATGATTGAAGAGAGGTGAGAAACAGATGCTACGTTTACCATTTTTAGTATGCTGGCAGCCTAGGTCGGCAATGAGAGTCCCTATATGGTGTTCATGTATGTTACAGTCCATCTTTTGTGGTTATCGCATAGAGGGCCAGATGTACATAGATTCTGATTGTGATTACCCAATAGCGAATTGTTGTGATTAGTTAGTTAGTCGGAAATAGCAAACAGCTGTGTACAGCAGTGTGTTTTATACTGTCTGCGATTCCCAGTGGGTCGCAATTGACATAGCTCATTAATATTCATGAGGTAGGTAGCAACTTTTATTGTTATTTTTTATTAAGGAAAAACAGGGTGCGTTTTTAAAAAATAAGGTGAAAAGTTGTTTTTTTCATTTTTTAAGAGTAAGCAGTGGTCTGTGGAACAACTGCCTGCCCTTAAACAACGTTTTCGCTCCTATTCACAAAAGGGAAGGAGCCCCTTGGGGACCCATTCCTGTTTGCGAATGTGTTACCACCTAATTGAAGTTGGTGGTATAATGCAAATGTTTTGCAACTGTATTTCGTTCACAAAACATTCACACACAACACTGCAAGTTGCTATTAGGAAGGGACACACTTAACACGCCCCTTCCTAATACTGAATCTCTAACCCATTTTGCGATTCAGTTATAGGTAACTGAATCGCAAAATAGGGTTTTGTATATAAAAATGCAATTTTCCAGTCGCAAACAGCCCAATTCTGCGAATCGAGCCATTTGCAACCTGGAAAAATCGATGTACATCTGGCCCCTAGTCATCCATTCTGAGGTCCAAAGGAGCTGAACAGACATGGGTGAAAGTGGACGGGGTCAGAGAGTGAGACCTACCAAGAATCGCAATAGACTGCATTACGGTAATCTTTTCTGTGAACTTCACTGGGTGATATCAAGGAGCAGTCCAAAGATATTGCTAGCCAGGACCTGCAGGAGTAAAGTATATTAAAGTCCTTTGATGGCAAGCATTGAACAGCTGGCCTCTTCAGAATAGGGTGACCACCGTCCATAATTTGTGGACAGATGTCCGTGAATATGCACTGCCAGATACTTATATTTATAGGTTATGGGGAATAAAGGGTTTACCCGATGGTCTGATCAGGGGCGGCCTTAGGCATGTGCAAGCTGTGCACCTGCACAGGGCCACCAAACCCCAGGGGCCACCACGCCAATATATATCCTTAATATAATAATCCTCTGAGGATGAATACATATATGCGTGGGGGCCCCTGGCAGGGATTTGGTGGCCTCCGGCTCTGTTCCACTTCCAAACACCCTGACCCCCCCGCCCCCCCCCCTCTTCACTGGCCTCTGCGCTCAGCCCCACCCGGACCCCCTCTTCCGGGGCCCCCTACCTACACTCCCTGCCCAGGGCCGCCATGAGCCTAGAGCCGCCCCTGGTCTAATGGTGGATGGCAGTGTTCCGGGGCCCAGACCTGTCCAGCCTCCGGCAGACAGGAGGATGGGGAAGATGTACAATGCTCTTCCTTCAAGTCTTACTGTACTGTCATAAACACACTGGTGCAGTTCCATCATATTCTGTTTGTAACTCTAAGTTAATGTATAGAGGGAAAGCGCCTCACTAACCTGTGACGCCGCCTTCTCAAAGCCGTCGGGGTTCAAGGAGGGCATGATGTGGATGCGGGTGCTGTGGATAAGGTTGATAATCGTCTGGTTGCCCTTCTGGTACTCATTGCAGAGGTACTGCGCCAAGAAGATGAGCAGCTCCCTGCCCACCGCCTCGTTCCCATGCATGTTGGCCACATACTTGAATTCGGGTTCACCTGAAAAAACAAACACAACAGCGTGGCATTGGTGGAAGGCAGAGTAAGAGGAAACACAGGTAAACTAGAGGCATAACTTATGGCTAACTAAGAGAAACAAAAATCCCTGTTAAAAGAAAACAGGGTTCATCCCTTTAATATGTCACATGTTCACACATGTAGAGTAGTTAGATGTGTATTGATTGCAGGCCCAATACAGGCAGTGGGTCGCCGTATCTAGCTCCTTCATGGTCAGTGGCTTCTCAATAACTGCTCAACACAGCATTTTACATTCTAAGAACTCACTCAAAATTGCACACCAGTGTTCTACAATACAGTTTTAAGTAGGGTCAACATTTTCCGTAAGAAATAATACACAAATTATTGGCAAATGGCAAAGAGGCGACACTGGAGGAACACAGATCAGAAAAACCAAGATGAGAATCATGGGAAGACGAGTGTAGGCACCCCTCGGGCTCCTGTCTTTTTTTGTCCATTGGCAAAGTGTTGCCAACCATATCAATCCAAGTAAATATTACTGATCTGGGCAGTCACACATCATTTGATGAAACTAGTTACCAGCAGCGACTCCTTCATTATGGTGAAGGTGTGTCGCCCCACTGCCAGCAGATGCAAAACTTGAAAAATAAAATGATAACACAAGTTTTTTTCATCATTTTATTTTTCTTCTCGGAGCCGAGTGTTGGGGGCGGGTCCACCCTCATGCCAGCATTGCAGCAAGCACGGTGGGGGAGAGGTGGGCACTGCTGCAAGTGCTTATGTCGGACTGGTCGGCTGTTTTAGGAAGGCCAAACCGACATGCGCACTGATATCCCTCCAACACGAGCTGGGTCGCCGGGTGGAGAACAGCAGGCACAGGCTTGCGGCCCCCATCGGAGTGCACACCAGCCCGCTCAGGCCAATCCCAGCGCTTCTCTCATGCTGAGTAATAAAGAGACATGTAGAGCATACTGTGTGATGGAACATTTATTTGTGTTTGAAAGTGTCCTAAAAGCTGACATTCGATCTTCTCTTTACCTTAGTTTTAAGCTCAATCCACACGTTTCACAACAAGCGAATGGTGATTCGCTATTGCTGCACATCAGCTGGTCCTCTTGCGCTACACTTAGAACGGCCCAGGTCATGCCTAACAAAGCCACACGCTTGCATTTCCAGAACACAGATATGTGAAAGTGACAGCCTCGTTCTGGTAATAGGTTCCTCTGGAGTGTAAAAAAATAATTAAAATAGAGGGAAAGGTTCAATGCTGGGAGGGTTTAACCTCTTCGGTGCTCATGACGAGACCAGCTCGTCATGAGTCACAGTGGAGCTGTGCTCATGACAAGCTGGTCTCGTCATTACGGCTCTGCCCCGTCCACGCGCGATTGATTCTCCGCCTGTGCGGGCAAATTAATCGGACCAGCTCGTCATGAGCACAGCTCCACTGTGACTCATGATGAGCTGGTCTCGTCATGAGCACTGCGGCGCCGCGTTCACCACCCCGCCACTCCCCCACACCGTGGGAGAATTGCCCCCACAGGGAAGGGGTTAAAATACATTTGATTGCCGAAATTATTCACATCTAAAATTAAATTGCGTCTATAGAATTGCACCAAGCGAGAGAACTACAAGGCTACTTTCCTCAATTATTTGCGTATCTTGGTTTAAAGCATGAGGGTATCTAGCGTCATCATATATAGTTCACATGTGGATTACAGCAACCCTAAACCATGTATTTATGCTTCATTTCTTCATATAGTGTCCCAGTTAAAAAATGTATCACATTTGTAGGGCTTACACGTCCAATTACGTGTGTTTGTTACAAATCAATACAGCTACATGCATAATTCATTATTGACTAAGGCGGGTACCTGGCTATCACCCGTGGTGACCTATGGGTTTATTGATTTTGATCAACTGCGATCTAATGGGTCATGTTTTATGTATGACACGAGCACCTCCAGTCAGAGCGGGTCTCATTAACATCAACCCTAGCGTCAGCGCGGTAGGAGCTGGTGGGGGGTGGGTTGGTGTTGGGGGGGGGTCGCAGAGCTGCCAATAAACGTTCTTTTCTTTTCGGATTGAGCAGGCGAGCCGTGGCACCAAACACTGAGGAGGAAGTATGCAAATGAACGTGAGATGGCGTCTGTGGTAAATGATTGGCTGCCCCGGGACACCAAGGGTGGCCACCTACGACGGCGGCCACCCTTAGTGCCAGAGGATGGCACAGCCCTGAGCGTTCTAGTGGTTGGGGGGATCATTGATCCCCCCCGTGATGTCATATCCTGTGTCTTGGGGGGAGGGGTGACTATTTAGCCCTGGGGGCGAGGGTCAAGCGCCCTCTTTGTTTACTGGTCGCTGCCTCGCGCTGACCCTCGCCCTCCCCGGCTGGACACAGAGCGGGTGACTGCCCGTTGCCTTTTCTTTGACTGGGGCGAGGTTTACAGGTGGGGAGGCTCCTGCTTGTGGGCTGGGTCTATGCATTTTAATTGGGTGGTTTTCATGCTGGTGGGAGGAGGGGGAGTGCGGGGGCCGTTCTCGGGGGTTTATGCTTGTACTGTGTTCCCCGGTTCGCGGCTCGGTTTCGCCGCTTGCTGCCTCTCTTTCGGGGGAGGGGGGGGTCACGAGGTATGCGGCCAGGGTGGCGGGCCACCGGTCTCGCGCGGGGGCCGAAGGTTGGAGGTTTTCTGGGGGCTGCGCTTGCTGGTGGGAGGGAGCGGGAGGTCTCTCCTTGGCCCAGCATGGGTCCATTGCCTGCTGTTCTCGCTGCGGGCCGGGTGGGGGGCTGTGCGAGAGTAGCCGTGCGTAGTGAGGGAGCCCAGGGTTCGGGCTTGCTGCGAGGTGTGGCGAGCGGGCTGGAGGTTCGTCTTCATGATGGGTCGGAGCTTCCCATTCCCCTCTGACCTCCCGTGGGGGTTTGAGCTCGGCTATTTCGTCCTCAGCTACTCCTGCGGGGCCTCCTCTACATGTGCCTTTCGCGGCCTCGCAGTGCTTACCTATTTGCTGGCTCTGCTCGCGCCGGGCCTCTGTCCCTTCCTTGGGTGGTCGGAGGGTGGGCGGGATGCGGAGTTGGCGTGGGCTGGGGAATCCTGCTCCATACCTCGGGTCTCGGGAGGGGGGCTCTGCTTATCCTGCCTTGGCAGCTTCTGCTGCGGCGTGATGACGATTCCGCCGGGAATGCATTTGGTCAGGTGATCGATGTCTCGGGCGGACATTGTGGGGATTTATATGGTTTTACTACTCGCGCATGCGTGATTTGTTCCCTTGCCGCCCCTCCCCCCTTCCCTCCTCACAGCCACCACTATGGCGGGGATTGCACATAGTATTAGGCGCTTGTTTCCTTCTGGCCTTTTGTTCACCGCAGAGCCACTCGAGGGCTTCTTGACCGAGTGTGTGCTCTGAGGTGGAATTCTTTACAATAGCTAATTTAATAAAGCAAACGTAAATTCTATCGAAGTATGCTATAGGGGATCACAAAGTTATGCTTTCAGGGGACTTGAGATGCATCAGTGCAACGATGATGCAGGGGGGGGGGATTTGACGTTTTGTTTTGTCTTTCTGCAGGACAGCTGGATGAGAAGAGCGGCACTCGCAATTATAGATTCAAATTATGGGTTGAGGCATTGATGATGCATACGTGGGGTCAAGGATATTCTGGGGTTAGGGGTGGGGGGGAGCCTTGGGGAACTTTCATTGTTTGTTTTGTCTTACTACAGGGCAGTTGCAACAGAGAAGGTCGACGCATGATATATATAGCCCACACAAGATGTGGCTCAGGAATGGCGATGTATTAATTAAAACTAGTTAGTGTTTTATTTAACTTAACTTTACCTGGTATGCAATTGACAAGCTATATTGTGCAAGATTTAAGGAACTGGTATTGGGCCATAATTACTGTGGGTTGAGTTTGGGGAGGTTGCTGGCATTAATCAGCGACAGACCTTGGGAGACTTTGTCGTGAGTGTTTGAAACATGTTGCGAGCTAGTGCGTGAGTCTGCTGCCTCCTTGTCGCGTGACCCGACATATTGATTTCCTGTGGGCAAATTGGGACGGCACGACCGGGACAAGCACAAGGCTGTTCCGCGAGCATCTTCCCGCGGTGCCGGCCCCCTTTACCCTCACCCCTGCCCGCCTCCTTCAGTTACACAACACACCAATTTTGGCATGCACTCAGCATGTCAGGACTTAAGGCTGGTCGTGGGTTGCTAGTTGCCTTGAGTTTCGGTGGGCCGGGGTCGCACAATACAATAGTGGCGGCGGTATTCCAGCACCTTTGGGATACGGTGCCTCGTGGGGGACAGACTAGTGAGCCAATCCGGACGCTCCATCCCTTTAGGCGGAAGGCATTAGCGACCCCCTTGTAGTTCCCCTATGTGCCCGTATTGGCAGTTGTGGTGAGAGAGCGGGGTTTGAGTCGTGTAGTGACTCTCCGCATCCCGCTGCAACTCGCAAGTATGCACTCGCGCTTATTTTGCCTATGTTAGTGCAGTCTTTGTTCATAGTGGCTGAGCGCTTCACAATAGGAACAGACCTGATACATGAGAGCATTATCTCTGAACACATTACTAAAGTATACGCTACATAAGTAATGTGACAATTGGGAGTAACCAAACTACATCACAAGGGGATAAGTGACAGGGGTACTGGTAGCTGAGCGTTGTTAGTACAAGTAGAGGTAAATTACAGCGACACTGGCAGACGGTCAAACATGTGAACGAATGCTGGGTAGGCGACGGTGGCACTTGTGCAAGTACCGGAAGCAAACACATCGGCACAGGTGGCATACAGTGTGTTACAGGAGAAATGTAACATGTATGTGCATGTTATAAACATGTGCCAAGCACAGGTAGTAAGAACGGACCGCATTAAATGACAGACTCCCTAACAACATGAACACTCTGGACAGACACTTCCATAGTCTAAGTGAATTATAGTGTCATTAATGGAAGGTCTGCTTTCAGTCATTGGAGAGGGCTGAAGTTAAGCGAGAAGTGCCTTTATAGGAGGATAACTTTGAGGTCAGTTTGGAAGGCCAATGAGGATGTGTTTCTGGGAAGATTTGTAAGGGGACGAGTTAAGAAGTTACTCTGGATCTCATACAGCCATGCAATGTAGATAGCATTACTTGGTATTGGATCTGTTAATAACTGATGGTTAGTATCATCATTGATCAGTTTAAGAGGGTATTATTGGTGGTGTAGGAAACTTGCCTTCATCCATCATTTCTGGCAGGATGTGCTTAGCGAAGGTATGATTGCTATCAAGGAATCAGTTCACCCTGAACAGTGTGGGACCACAAGGATGGATTTGCTTTGCATATGGTTATTAGTGCTTGAACTCTTTACATCTAGAAGCCGAACTCTTGGGGAGTAAACATAGATTTAACCTATCAGTAAGCGTTACATGACGGATCTATGGTTCAAGGCTAGGGGCTTGCCGCCGATTAGGCTGTTTATTATTATATAGAGGTGATAAAAACCTGGTCTGCAGGTATCTGCAGCTCCATGCTACTAGCGTTGGTTAGCACGGACTTTGCCGGAGGGTCAGAACACGTAACAGGGGGACAGATCTGGCACAATACCATAGGCGAACTCAGTATAAATACTAACGCGAAGTTACGCTAAGCGAGGTGACAACATGAGAGGACAGTAGAAGAGGTCTAATCTGGGCACTACAGGAGGAGAATGGGCCATGTGTGATAATTTCTATGGCGTATTTGGTACAAGTGAGGTGCATGTACAATTTTGGCTGTCAGTCAATCGTAAGAACTATCGGTATGTAGATTTTGGTGCAACTCGTGACAGCGCCGGAACAAAACAGACTATAACAGGTAGCAAGATGTGTGTTACCAGAGATTGGTGACTGGTGCATGCATCAATAGAGGACCAGACTAAGTTAGAGGCATATACTGCTATATTGGGCAAATCCTCAAGGCATCATTACTGGGAAGACACCTCCAGAGTCAAGGAGAGAATTATTTCGTTTCTTAAAGGTCTCCCTTAAAATAATAGCGAGGACAACTTTTATTTTGGAAGTGTGCAGGTAATGCGGACAAATTAGTGCTTGGAACTTCCAACTGGCCTGGGTAGCGTGTGAGGCATTGAGGGCCATGTCTCATTGCTGAGAATGCAGATTGTGGATCCGGGGTGTGTGCTTGATGAATGTTTTCTGTCTTAATGCAGGAACCGCGCTGGAGCACTGCCCGAACCACTTGGGGGGTCACTTGAAGTATCAACAGGTATAAGGATCATAGCACACTGGGTGCAGGGTGCTACGGTCTGCGACACCAAAGGGCTCCTTAGTTGTCATTAATATCCGGGGTGTGGGACGCGCGCTCGTTACACTCTTGTAAGTAATACATTGATAGTTCACTGGGAGTCGGGACATATTAGGTAGCCCTGTGCAGTATTTGGATGTTACAGCGCAATAATTTGGGGTGCTCGCTCTGGGTGCAGTGGCATAACAAGGATTAATCATGCATTTCATGGGACTGATAATAGGAAATGTAATTTTATTTTAACAACTGGTTTATTTGGGCATATCATGCATCTCATGTGCATTATTGGATTGCTGGGCCGTTTGTTCTCTAATAATTTTATTAGCAGTTGAAGCAACTGAGGCCCCATCCACTGAGGGACGGGTGGGTGCTCCGATACCGGTAGCACTTTGGAAAACCCCATGCTAGGACTACTCCCTTGGCACAGGCTGATCAGTTCAGAATGGTTGAATTTTGTGTTCGTCCACGATACCCAGTTATTGTTTAACAACATTAGGCTTTGACCTAACAGCAACAAAGTCTCCTTCCTGTCGGGCCACAGCTCCCAGGTGACCGGACAAGGAACCTCATGGGTAGAATGTTAAAAGATTGTTCGGGTCCTCATTGTGGGATACATGGAGGACTTCTCTTAAAATCTCTGGTCTCACGGGGCCAGGTAGTACTAACTGACTGGGTAATTTTGTGATACTCTGTTTCATCTTAGCTACGCAGTCTCATTCACGACCAGGCACTTTTACTCCCATGGCTTCGTGCATAGGTTACTGTCTCACACATGCACACTCCAAGCTCTGGAATGTCTGACAAAAGCAGCCTTTTCCCTTGGTATGCCTAGAATGATTGGGGGTCAGATGGGCGAATTCTGACATTGGGTCTCCCTCATCTTCAATGTTGGGCGCTAGCAAGCTTGGGTCGTCCTTAGTCTTTTTCATATTTCTCTTCGTGCACGGTTATGATGGAAATGGCACACATAGCAGTTGTACGCGTGCAGCTCTTAAGGGGGGGCTTGTTCGTGGTTGGCTACGCAAGAAAGCTTTAACTGTGGCTTCCTTATCTTGGGCAACTAAGCAGCCTTGACTGTAGTAAGTGTAGTGCTCCTTTTGGAAATTACAGGAAGGCAATGGGCATAGCGGTTACACACCAGGCAATATTCAGCACATTACCTGAACAAGCTGGATAGCCCGGCAGATTAGTTGGGTCTGCTTAAGCCATACATTAACTGCTGCATCCGGGCCCACGCTGAAACAATCACTTAGTTGTACGACAGCATTACCAGTTTCCTTTACTATGGCCCATTGGCACCATGGGGATGCATTATCAGGTTGCACAGAATTTTGGGCCTGCATTAGCCACTCACATACCTCCTCCATCTGATCCCACTAAGACCTCTCAGCTCGGCAACCACTTGGGATCGGGCTGATACAGTATGCCCCTAACTGGTAATTCATGGGTCACATGTTGGCACTTAGTTAGCCATGTAAGCGTTTGGTTTGGCTGGTTTTACGTGAAGGGTTCGTTAGGGGCCAGGCAATTTTAACAGCTGAAAATCAACAACAGTGGTGGTCACGCAGTGGAGGGCCCGTGGCTAGGTGTTAGGGTAAGCTTTCACCTACATAGTATATACTTAGTTGTTGTCAGATACTAAAGTAAGGATTCCTTTGGCAGTGTGCACATGCCAGGAAGTACGAGTGAGGAAGGATTAATTCTCTTAGTTGCACAACTTATATATACAGTTGTATAGGCGGCTTGTTACAAGCTTCATAAGGTCCATTGAAGGTCAGGCACAGGGAGACGTCTTGTACAAGTGCCAAACATGAGGAGATCCTCTACACAGTGTTTTAAGCCGACACCAGAACGCAGTTGGCAGGCATAATTGAGAGGTGATGGTCTTACAATTAGGTTCCCATGGGTGGGAAGTTACATGTCTTTCCGGCGAGGCTAAACATGCGAGGAGTTGGTTAGCCTACAGTAGGGTCGGCGGCAAGGGAATGACCCGCCTGGCGTGACCTTGTTGGTGAATATGTCCCCAGTAGGTCTAAGTAAGGGTGTAAGGCCACATGCTAGACAAGGGACACCATACCAGTGTCAGTGGCGTTGTTGCCTGTTAGGGGCATGTTGGTTGCTGGTCAGCCAGCGGTATAGAATAGGAACAATCTGGGGAGTGGCACACTTGATGGACACCTGCAAGGCACAGCTGGCAGTTATTGTGAAGCTCATGGCCATCACTGGCTCAGTTCCCTGTCCGGAGGGCGGCAGATGAGAGAAGGAAGTTTGGTTGCATGCCAGCTTGGTGGTGCTGAGGAAGAGAGCAGACTTGTCCTTGTAGGAACTGAAAGAGGCCGGTGATTGCAATTGTGGTGCAATAGGTCCTTGGCGCCTATGAGAGTTGGATAGTGTCGCCCGAGAACTTGGGAGTAGCCTGAAATATAGGAGAACTTGTTTCATCAGGCTCGGCTGCTACTTGCCAAATGCACTGTTTGCTTTGATGTAGACGGGGTTCATTTCCCCCAGATGATATGACGATCTTGGGTTGATATAGCGGAAGCACTAGGAGCAGCAGGTTGGACTAATAGGAAGCTAGAGGTGGGGGGACTCTGGGGCGGCGGCGGCCACACCCAGAGCCATGGCGGAGTTACAGGGCGATCCAATGCAGAAAGGTACAGAGGGGTACCCTCTACAGGAGCACCGGTGGGTGCGAGAGCAGAATTATCCCCCAGGGAGATCCACGCTGTGATGGATCCTGGAGGACCGACGGCGCCCCGTTAGTTCTTCGGGCGGTTGTAGACCTGAGCAACCGGGGGTTGCCAACGCTCCGCCCCCCCCCCCGAGGGGGAGGGGCGTGAGTAAAGGGCGGACGAGAGGTTCGCCGGGGGAGGGGTTAGATCTTCCCCCCAAAACTGACAACGCCCCGCGGTTAACACCCCGGGGGGTTATGGCTCATCAGGTGGGCGGGTCGCGAGAGGCGGCCTGCTCTGGATCGACCCGTAAGATAACCCAACATGGTGGCATAATGTATATGCTAATAAAACTGCAACAACTTTCTCCATCAAACTTGTGTTGTGTCGGTTATTGGTGGAGTGGTGTGTTGTATGATGAAAGGTCTGGGCTGGGCCGATATTGGCACTATGATTGGCTGCCCCGGGACACCAAGGGTGGCCACCTACGAGGGCGGCCACCCTTAGTGCCAGAGGATGGCACAGCCCTGAGCGGTCTAGTGGTTGGGGGGATCATTGATCCCCCCGTGATGTCATATCCTGTGTCTTGGGGGGAGGGGTGACTATTTAGCCCTGGGGGCGAGGGTCAAGCGCCCTCTTTGTTCACTGGTCGCTGCCTCGCGCTGACCCTCGCCCTCCCCGGCTGGACACAGAGCGGGTGACTGCCCGTTGCCTTTTCCCTCCCATCCGCTTACCCTGCTTTCGGGCAGTAAGTGGGGGGGGGTTTGCTATTAATATTACTGTCTTTGTGTTGCAGGCGGAGTTACAGGGCGATCCAATGCAGAAAGGTACAGAGGGGTACCCTCTACAGGAGCACCGGTGGGTGCGAGAGCAGAATTATCCCCCAGGGAGATCCACGCTGTGATGGATCCTGGAGGACCGACGGCGCCCCGTTAGTCCTTCGGGCGGTTGTAGACCTGAGCAACCGGGGGTTGCCAACGCTCCGCCCCCCCCCAAGGGGGGAGGGGCGTGAGTAAAGGGCGGACGAGAGGTTCGCCGGGGGAGGGGTTAGACCTTCCCCCCTAAACTGACAACGCCCCCGCGGTTAACACCCCGGGGGGTTATGGCTCATCAGGTGGGCGGGTCGCGAGAGGCGGCCTGCTCTGGATCGACCCGTAAGATAACCCAACATGGTGGCATAATGTATATGCTAATAAAACTGCAACAACTTTCTCCATCAAACTTGTGTTGTGTCGGTTATTGGTGGAGTGGTGTGTTGTATGATGAAAGGTCTGGGCTGGGCCGATATTGGCACTAAGGTAGCAGCGAGGAGTCTGAGGTGTCCCTGTGAGTGCTAGCCGTGGTACAATCCCTCCCGCTCGATGGTGAATTACATGATTTCCTTCATATCAAGGGCGCCCTTGTACCTACCTCGTCGTTAGCCTTGCGCTACAGGCATGCGAACAGTTCTGGGATTAGTAAAAAGTTCTCTGGGAACCCAAGATCTGGGAGTCATGGTGTGGCATTGGAAATGGGATGAAGTTACGAGGGGCGGAGTCATAAAAGGCAAAGTCTGACAGTCAATGTATTTGTTTATTTTTTTAAAGTTCTGCAGCAAAGGGCTCCAATATTTTTACTTTAGACTATCTCCTGGGGTTACGACACCTTCTTCAGATATCTTTGTGCGCCCAGACATTTTCAGTAGATAATAATACTAGTAACGCAGTTCTCGTGGTTAATGCATTTGTTGGAGACCGCTGTGTTTTGTTCAGTCGCCGTTTTCACCCAAAGTAGCACAGAGGGTTAATATGCCTGATGCAAAGCAAAAATGTGTACACACATGCAGATCACAGATTTCTATTATATAGCGGTAGGTGAGCGTGTTAATGCTTTTGATGCAGATACCCTTTTGTTACTTGCAGTTTATAATTTGCAATCCTTCTGATATAACACATCGAGTTATAAACCCACATCAAGGAGCTTCATTCAAAGTGCAAGGTATGGGTTTTGAATCTTAGTGGTTTTTTTCACTCAATCGTTATTCTGAGGTTGCTAATATGGTTCCCTTGGGTAGTAATACGTTCTTAATAGGAGAGACAACCTCAACCATTGCATTACATTTTAAATCCTTACTTTGTGTTTCTCTCTTAACATATACTGCCCACCAGTATGGACGAAATGTGACTCTTACATTGTATCCTTCATTGTCTTATGTAACCTTTCTTGTGGATTGATTTTTGCACATGTATGCTTTATTGTCTTGGTAGAATGTATATGTGTCGCATATAGCACACAGAGATACTATGGTAGGATGAGCAGCGCTATAAAAGTAAAAAAGAAAATAATAAGTGCTATTTAGATCTCTATTTGGGTAATTATTCATATAGACAGTGACATCTGATATTCTGAAAGTGCTTGTTTATTTCATACATATAAGGGATAAACAAAAATAAAAATCTGCCTCCAAATCACAGTTTCTCTGAAGTACTCATGAAGTGATATATTTCATTGCAATGGTATCTATGTATTAGGCTCTGTATAGCTTCCAACCAGGATGATACTAGAACAAAAGAAGGGCTTCTGGTCTTTTAAATCAGGCCTTTGTGTTAGGCCCAGTTTAAGGTGAAAATAAGAAAGTTATCTCACTGGCTGCAATTTGCAGCTGATAATAGAAAGGAGACAACATGCAGGCGCTGATAAATGTGTCCCGATGTCAGCAAATTAGAAGAACAAAAGAAACATATTTCAGTGTGGGCAGTCAGGATCCAGGTTACAGCTCAATAAAAGCTACAGGGTTCAGAATCCGACTAGATTCTCCTCATTTCCCGCACTAAACTCCCCCAAAATGTAATTATTTAGAACATATGAGTAAATATTTTGGAAAAGGTGTTCTATGCTACATACCATTACAAACCTTCAAATGCCTCAATGCACACAAGTATGTATAAATGTCAAATATTTATATGAATGTGAATAGTATTTAATCTTCCTTTCATGATACTCATCATTCATCACTCAGGCATACAAATAAAGCGTGGTGACAATGCCCGATTCCATAGCATAGGTATTCTAACAATATTTATATCAGTTTACATACAATGCTTACCAAACTAGCTGCTCACTGTATTTTGGCCAATCTCTGAGTTGCACTGATCTTCATCGGGAGCAGTTTCAGAATTAGATAAAACTTGTATTTCTCATCTATCCGCAGTGTCCTTAGCTGAGTGAGAACTGTTTTTTATTCATCCTATGAGGATATAGTCAAGACTGGAAATTCCAGTTAAACATAGGCTGTGAAATGATTGACCTACTCTTAACTTATAGGTTTGTAAATTCGCATTTAAGACTATCCATGAGTGTGTTGAAAATCTTTCCCTCATAGATGAAACAATTCAGTTTGGAGGTTGGGGGTAAATGTAAACATTTTCTATATTATAATGCTTTTTAAATGGGAGGGGGTATTTCAGCAAGAATGCAAAGCAAAAGATTTGATGTTCATTCAGATCATTAGAATACATTGTGTAAACCTTTTTAGAGAGTGAAGAGCGCAAGCCACTAGTGTGACTTGGGTAAGTGGATTTCCTTCAATACAATACGCTTTTACTGGCAGCTAACAGCAAGGAGTTTATTCAGTGCTTGCTTCTTACTAAGCTACATATTTCTCAAAGTCTTTGGAATACTTAACTACATCAGCTTATGGGGAAACAAATCCACAATCTTGCGGAAAGCTCCCTTCTAAAGTTATTTAAGAACGATTTAGAGCTGATCTCACTTCCACAATTGTTCTTAAATTGTACTTGGATGTGAGCTTTAATATCCTGCGTCAGATGGTAAAGGCATCCTAATGCAAACAGAGATCGAGAGCAACAAGTAGAGGGGAGGAGAAGTAAAGAGAGGAGAGAAGAGTATGGGAGGAGAGAGACTATGGAAATGCAGAATATACAGTGGTTAATAATGTTTTTTCACCTGTTTGTAAGTGATCTCAATTTGGAATATAAGATTAGGGAGTCAGCTGTTTTGGGGGTTGAGGGTCACATTAGGTCGTACCTTCCCCTCATGTATTGAAGCAGAGACCTGCTAAGTTAAGGAATATTTGGCTATGTTTTGCACTACTGCCTACTATGTGTATACAATAAGATTCTCCTATGTGCATTTAATTTCAGTGTATACGAGCCCCTGAGAATACCAAGTAAGCATTTGCAGGTGCATGACATGACATATGTCTGGAGAGTGTGAGTGGCAAGTCGCATGGTATTCTTGGGTGTTTGGGAAACAGGAATTACATATGTATTATTCCTGGACTTTGAAGGTACAAAGGGGTGTATATATACATCAGGAAGTGTTAATGTGTACAAGAAAGGAAGGTGTATGCAAGTTATACAGATAGATAGTAAGTGGACTAAGACTGCATTGATTGAGAGGTACAAATGTAGGTATGGGAGCTGCAAAGGTCGCTGAAAACGAAGGCTGATGTTCATTGACAAGGGAATTGGCGGTGGTGGGACAATAGTGGTGGTGTGATATTGGTGGTGGTGGTTCAGTGGTGTCATTGGTGTTGCTATTGGTAGGGGTATGGTGTAAGTGGCCTTGTATCGGAGGTATTGGTAATATTGGTACCGGTGGTGGCATTAGTGGTGCTGGTAGTGATATTGTGGTATCAGTGGTGGTATCGATGTTGAGGGTACCGGTGGAAGTGGTGGTAGTATTGGTGATGTGGCATTAGTATGTCATATTGGTGTGGTGCATTGGTGGTGATGGTGTTAGTGCCAAGTGGTGGTAATGTGGGAGTTGTGGTATTGTTTTTTTAGTGGCGGTATTCACATTGATGGTATTGGAGGTGAGAGTGGCCTGGTACTGGTGGTGAAGGTAATATTTGTGGAGGTGGTATTGTGGTGGTGCTACTGAAGATATGGGTGATTGTGGTGTTGGTTTTTTAATGATGGTTGTATCCTTGGCAGTGGTGCTGGTCGTGGTATTCGTATTGGCAGTGGTACCAATGGTGGATATTGTGGTGGTAGTGGAGTAGTACTGGTGGTGGTGGTATCATTGACTGGTGTTGGATAAGTGGTGGCATTGTGACAGTGTCATTGGTGGTATGGGCAGTGGTATTAAGATTGGTGGTATTTGTGGCTGCTGTGGTGGTATTGCTGTTGGTGTGGTAGTGGTATTGGTGGTGGTATTGGTGATGAAAGTAATACTTTGGGGAATTTAGTGGCTGTATTATTGGTTGTGGTATAGATGGGATGGTGGTATGAGTGATGGCGGTTGTATTGGCGCCATTGGTGATGATGTTGCCGGTGGTACTGGTGGAGGCATTTTTATTGATGGTATTTGTTCTGATGGTGGTATTGTTGATAGTGCTATTGGTGATGATAATGATATTGAGTCTATGGGATAAAAAATTGCATACAACCACTGTGATTGTTACGTCACTTTTTAGATACAACCTAGTCCCTTGTGCATGGCAATGCAACCACTCTGTAACAGGTAGATTGATTCACCAAACACCCAGCAGCATTTTTGTTAACAAATGTCTGACACACAGCTAAAGATGTCTACAGCCAAGCCTCAAAATCTGTACTTGGTATTTGTGAATGTTAGAATTCCTACCCTAAAGAATGTTGAACTTAGGGACATGTTTACAAGAAACTGGCAGAGCTCTGTGTTACACCAAAATTGGTAGCTCCATGCTCCGACAGTTTCAAAACTCAGGGATGCACTGTATTCACAAAAATGCAGCACACTCCTGCGTTACCCCTAGTGCTGGTGCTAAAAAAGCTGCCTAGCGCCAGCGCAGTCACCCTAGCACCTTTTTGCTAGGGCGCCTTCGCTGCAGTGGCAATTATATGAGGGAAGGGACACATTCTTGAATATAAACAATCATTGCAGGTGGCTTTCTCTATCTATGAGTGCCGTAGAATGCAGCGCACATGGGAAGAGAAAAATACAAGGAGAAATAAAATATTCCTCCTTGAATCGCCTTCTTAGGATCAGGTATTCCCTGGCAGTATTTCGGCGCTGCCTCATACCGTGTAAATATGGGGCAGCGTCAAAAAGCAATGGGTGCTGCGGTGGCACGCCCACCGCAACACCCATTGCACGCCCCTTTCACGCTCAGTGTTGCATGAATAAGGGCATTATTTATAAGGCGGCATTAAGCCACGTTAAGCCGCTTAACCCCACCTTGTAAATAAGGAGTTAATGCCACCAGAACGTTGGAAAAAGTGATGTTCTGGTGGAGTTAACTCCTTGTAACTATATGCCCCTTAGTGTGCATTTTTTTAAGTCGTTTTACTCAGGCTCACGGTAGAGGGTTTTAACCCACCCCTGACTGTGACAGGAATTGTCTTTTTTAATTGAAATTTTTGGGTCGTTTAGTTCAATAGCCTTTTTATAATGGTTTGTGGTGTCTGGTTGATTGGTTTATTGCCTTAAAGAAATTCAATGAGATACTTTGGCATCCAAATGGTATTTGGAACTCTAATCAATGATAACCAGAGCTGGTCTACCCTTGTGAAAAACACAGAGAGTCCACATTAGGTTAGAGACTCTGAAAGGTAGGTGGGGTCTGCCTGACATGTGAAAAACTCATACTCTGTACAGCCCCAACTGCCTCTCATTTCACCTCTACAGTGTTATATGTTTAAAAAGAATATTAAAATGTTTTCTTTTTATGTGAAAGACAAGTCATCTGTCATGTTCGGCTTTGTCCAATAATGCCACCATTCTTTTACAGAATGACAGCAAAACATACGCTGATTTTGTATGATTTGTTACAGAAAAAATGACACCAGTGCAATAAATATCATTATCTACCTCTTCTTCCTCCTCCTGGACTAAAGCTGAAGAAAGCTTCAAGCACATGGTACAGTGCACTAAAAGTGTGTACTTCCATAAACCCTTCTAACACGTTTATAGACAAAGTGCCTGGGGTGTGAAAGCTCAACCAACCAAGGTGAGGCGTGCCAAAAGTGCAAAGGCTCAACAAGTGTCTTTTTTTTTTTTTTGCAGAGTATTATATAGCGCGAACATGGCCCAAAGGTATCAGGTATCAGAGCGCTTTACATGAGTGTTACACAAGGACACATTCATTTTGTTAGGCGGGGGAGATTAAGTGATTTGCCCAGAATTACAGGATGTTGAGCATCATTGCCGAGACTCAAACCTGGTTCCCAAGATTCGAGGTTGACCGCCCTAGCCGTTCGGCCACATCCTCTCCTCTTTACTACAAACACCTATTCAGTGCCACTTAGTACGTGTATGAGGTAGAAATAAAGTGCAGAATTAGTTCTAAAGCGCAAGTGCTATAGCTACTTGTTAAGTTCCGCCTCCATTTTATATCAGCTAATGTGACACAGAAAAGGTATAGATGAAATATTAAATCGAAGTTGCAGGTGATAAAACTGTGTTTCCAATTACCAGAGTGGATGATACCTTATTGGAAATTGTCCCAGAGTACTGGCAGTGAATGGGATAACAGCATTTCAAGTTCAATCCAAAATGTAAAGTGCCTTGATGTGATGGATTCCAAACAGAGAGTTCTATTAGTAGGTGTTATGGTGGCTGGCAGACTTCAGGTGTTGCATACCCTTAGCCGTTCCCCTAATATGGAGTAATATACATTTGTGGGTCCCAAAAGTCTGCATCATCGTATACAAGTGGAGGCTGCCCAAGCATGTTCTTCAAGGTCTGGGGAAGCTGTTTGTACCTAAACTTTATGACATGGGTATAAATGTCTCCTATTCTACTGTATTCTACTTAAGTGGCCATAAAACTTTATAAGGGCAGCCTGTGACTGCTGTGGTGTGGGTGACGGTGCAACTTGGTTTTTTTTTCTATGACAATTTCACTTATTTAAGGAAATTAAAAAACTGAAAAAAAGATATATAAAAAAAGTCTGAGTCATCCCGACTTCTGGCCGGAATTCCCAAACATAAACTAGCACTCTAAACACTGGTCAATTTGCATTGGCTACCTATAGCATAACGTCTAGCGTTTAAGACACGATGTATAACTTTCAAAGGAGGTATGATAGGGATACTGATAGAGGAGCGTTTGAACATGCTCAAGGAAATTGTCAACAGCCTTCTTCCTGCCTCCATTACATGTGTTAATGTAAGTATTTAGAAGGATTATGGATGTACACAAGACACTTACTGTTAGGCCAAAGAGTTCAACTGGCTGCATGTTATTACACCGAGTTATAACCTACTTTATTCTGAGTTGTAAATTGAGCTTTACAAAGATCGAGAGGCTGCAGGAAGCTCTTCCAATGATGTTTTTTTCTATGCACGGCATCATGAATTGCATAATAGCCAGTTGATGGCTTTATTTACCATGTTTCCTATAAACAGATGAGATCGCCGCTGGTTAACAACTTGTGGGCTTCTTTGTTTTGTAGGACAGATGCCAGTCCAGCAATAATCCAACTTGTCAGTTTGATGAGTTGTTTAGACTCAGATGTATACTTTTGCCTCATTTTAAGTTTCCAATGAGCCTTCAGGTGCTGGCGTCATAGCCATCAATACTAGCTCCATCTGTCACCACTGCCCCATGCTGTGTTATTTATCCTGTGTATCCTGTGTGAATTACCATTCTTTACTTTTGACAGATGCACTTTAATGTTATCCTCCCATTTAGGTGGAGAGGAATGTGCTATGCCCTTTAATATGCACCTTTGTTATTCCATGCAGATCCTCTAGGGCTGAAGGTGCCTTAAGTAGTTGACAGCAGATGCAATACTATATGAATACAGCATGTACACAGTTCTATGACGCCCATAAGGCCTAGTCCTCGCTCCAAACTGGTAAGTAAACATATGTGCACAGCTCTGTGTGCGGTTCTTGGAAGGAGCACTGCCAGCCTCATGCATTCACTGATATACCTATAGCTGTAGCGTAAAGGAACTATAGTCATATTTATGACGTTGCGTACTGCTTACTGCCTGCTCAGCATTATTTGTCTACATGTTCTGTTGTAGGGGCTTTTCTTCCTATGTAAAGAAATTCTGCCCACTCTCATGAATTTCTTCACAGAGATGGTCACAGTGGCATGGTTCTTGTGATATCCCGTCCGCCTCATCACTTTTCTCCCTACGAGATGGGCATGGCTTTATATTTGTAATCATCTACACCTATTTAGCCTAACTACCTGTGTTTGAACACATGATTTTAAAGAGCATCTCTGTGCTCAAATGGGTGTAATTTATGAAATTATGTTTCCTTAGTCTTCATTGCTTGATTTTGCTCGTGAGGAAGTGTCACTCATAGTTGTTGAAATGTCACTCATAATTACACTGAAATTATGAAAATGTCACACATACCAATCCTCATCATCGTGGCTCATCGTTCGCGGCTGGTAGGCTCCTTTCCTTGCTAGTTGCTGACTGCTGATGGTGTTTTAAACGCCTTTGCCAGGACTGGCCGAACATTTCAGAAGAAACAGACCGCAAGAAGAGGGCGGAAGTGACAAGCGGTGCAAAAAGAAGGCCTAAGACAGCCCCAGAAGTCGACAAAGTAAAGGAACGAAGAAGAGCTATTCCAACTTATCACGAAAGTGTTATTTGGCACCCTTAGTCCTACATGAATACATCCCCGCCCTGATGAAGACCTTCGAAAGAATTATTCCTTTCGGTCCCACATACTGAAGGTCGAAACGTGTTGGCTCCCACCTGAGAGAGGTTCAGAGCAACCAACAGTACATTGCTTGCACCACATGAGGTGTACCTGAGCAGAACCTTTGAAGCTCATGACTTGAGTGTGGGAAATATCTCTCTGACCTCCCTAGGACCCATTGCAATCCAGCATATAGAGGACAAAAGAAAACATAGTCTCTTCAATGTTTATTAATAAGTAGGACTGCTTCAAGTTAAAAAGCTTATTTTCTTCAATATATTTTTGTGAATGTTTTGATTTTGGTCACTAATCACATATATGTTTGCTATGTAAATAGTCTTCATGTCACATGTTTTTGACATTTGTTGTGTCAAGAGTTGCTGATGTATATATAAAAAATAAGAGGAGTATGTTTTAATGTGCTAAATGGTAGGAACTTCCTTTTTTGACAAAACAAAGTATGAAATATGAAACTATAAATAAATATAACCCAGGGTTAATTAAGAAGACCACTGTGGTATAAGGAAAATCTCATTTATGGTGTCAGAGGTATTTTCTGTTTCTTGATATGCTGATGGTGGTGACAGCTGTGAGGCAGTGTAGGGAGATGGAGGAACTTCACATCTTATCTCTCACCCCCTCCATCTTGTTTCAATAATGTAGGCGGTGGAAGCCGGATCAGCTGCTGTGGCCCCGGCTGCTGCTTTTCCCTTTCTTTCTTGGCGGCATTTAAGGCATTGTGGAGCAGTTCTTTGGAGTGGCTGAAGGCTGGAAGGCACTCCGTCGCCCCCTGGCCCGCTAACTGTGGAGCCTGCAGAGGCATAACCAAACAGACCAGGGGCATCCTGGGGCAGGAGAGCTCGGGCCCAAACAATACAGTGGGTGAGGGAGCCATACGGGGGAAACAAGTTGAGATCCCCTCTACCCACAGTGTTTTCTGCAGTCCTCCCATCCTGTCCCTGCTCACACTCGGCACCCTTCACTGAATACTCCCCGTCGTCGAGATGAGACCAGGGGTAAGCTAGGGGGAAAGGCCCCAGCAACAGGAGTGCTGCTAACCCCCTCTCCACTCGCCGCTCCGTTTACGGCTCAATGCAGCAGCTCAGTAACGCGCAACCCCGATCCAGAGTAAGAAACTCTCCCTCCCCACTCCTGAGTGGCAATAGTAGTGTGAGAATGCTAGTCTGATAAGGTTGTGAGAGTGCTGTTACTGGCGGAGGATTGTGAGTGCTGTTGGTAGTATGTGGCTACTAGTCTGTGACGAGCATGAGAGTGCTTCTGTAAGTATGTGACTAATCTTCTGATGGCTGTAGAACTGCTGTCAGAAATGCAAGATGGCTGGTAGGCAAGGAGTGCTTCTGGTAGTGAGTGTATCATATTCTTTGAGAGGTACGCGAGTGCTCCAAAGCATGCAACTACTGATGTGTGAAGGTTGTGAGAATTCTGTCAGTATTTTTAATTTTATGTTTGCACCCATAGTTTCATTGATGCCATTGCTGAAGACATGCTACACACACCTATATAAAGACAGAAAAGCCGCAGTAATTGTTCTAAGAGTAGCATTATTCCTCCACCTGTGCGCCTCAATAATCTGCGTCCCTTAGTAAGGACGCTCAATGTATTTAATTTCAATAAACCTTGCTTAGCAGCTGCTTGCAGGTCATCATCACCCAGTAATCCCTACATGGATCACTGACAACACATCATATGCACAGCCTGATACATTTGCTGCCCTCACTAAGTATCGGTGATACCAGGGCCGGCTTTAGGGCAGTGCGATTGGTGTGACGCACTGGGTGCTGACCTCTGGAGGGGGCACTGACTTCAGGGGGAGCGCTGTGTTTGGCAATAGTTTATGATTGGAGAGAAGAGGGACACTTTTGCCCTGTGGTAGTGAGAGAAACCAAGGAGGCAGGCATGGGGCGCCAAAAATTATTGCCGCACCGGCCGCCACCAGCGCTAAAGCCGGTGATACACGTGAATAGAGTCTCAGCCCGTCTATCTGCAATTATTCATGCTCACACACACTCACCCACTGCTCGGGGACTGCCTGTAGCCTCACATGAACATATAAAATACAGGTTATTTTTTAAGGGATATATTTAGCCCTTACCTGAAAGTCAATGCATCTTTGTGTTTCTTGCCTTGAGTTGCACCCACTGCAAAACACTGGAAGGTCTAATTTACTATTGTAACTGTAGTCCTAGAGTATTTGGGGAAAGTGCAATTTCCTCCAAAATATTCAAAGAGACTTATTTAAGCTAGGAATACCAAAGTACACACATGCACATACGTCAAGAGTGTTAAAGGGTGAAAGGGTGAGGAGCCTGCATACACAGCTGCTTTCAAATTGTCATGAGTGAGAGCAGATGCAACTTTGAGGAGCATATTAACAACACACAAGAGCATTCAAAGTGTGGAGTGCAAAATGTTGCTACCAATACTTCTTTAGTGCCCTGTGGTGTCCAGATAAGCACTTGGAGGTGAAATGAACCACCCTCAATCCCACACAAGAGGTCCTGTGCTCCAAAAGAATGCCATTTGTCTGTCTGTCCCTGTTAGAAATGGGGGTCTCTAGTTGGCAAGAGTTCGCACCTTTGTCCAAGTAGGGACCCTTCTTCCTACTCAGGGTAAGGGGGATGCACTTCTAAAATAACCCCTGCTCACTCCTTCGGTAGCTTGGCACAAGCAGACAGTCTTATCTCAGAGGTAGTGTGTAAAGCATTTGTGAACACATACAGTAATACAGTGAAAACACTACAAATGAACACCACACCAGTTTAGAAAAATAGGTAATCTTTTTCTAAACCAAAACAAGACCAAAACAACAAAAATCCACAATACAGAAATCAAAATAGGACTTTTAAAAGGTAACATATAAAAGGTAAACATAGTTCTGTTCAAAGCAAATTGCAGATGCAACACTTTTCACACAAAGTACCATGGATGTGTCACGCAAACAAACAAAAACTGTTGCAGGTAAGGTGATGTGTCGGTTCCTTACGACCAGGGAAGATGATGCGTCAGTTCTTTACTTCAGGGGAGGTGATGCATTGGTGCCTTACTGCCACACAGGGGCAGTGATGTGTAGGTTCCTTACTGAAGGGGAGGTGATGCGTTGGTTTCTTACTATGCAGGGAGGTGATGTGTCAATTTCTTACTGTGACCCCAGTGTTCTTGCAGGCATGGCGCCCAGATGCGATGATTGAGGATCAGGGATGTGTTGGTTCTCAATGTGGCGGAGGCAACACAGCATTGTAGTCTCCAGCCGCGGCTCAATGATGCGTGGGTTCTTGCAGCGGCACAGCAGGACCTGCATCGGAATCGGTGCAGTGATCTTGGACTTTGGAGAGCGGTGCACAGGTTTCGGCGTGCAGCAATTTCTCGAGCCACAGCAGGTGCTGCATCGATTTCTTCGGTGATGCGTCAGAAATAGGTGCGGAAGCATCACGCTTCTCGAAGTTGCATTACTTTTCCAGCTTCCAGCGGCAAACAGCCTCCAGAGGTCCCAAAACAGCAGCAGGCACTTCTTAGCAGGTCAGAACTCCCAGCAAGGAAGTTCAGTGGAGCTGGGGGTGAAGTCTTTGTGTCCCTGAGACTTAAAAGCAGGAGGCAAGTCCTTCTTTGAGCTCTTGGAGATCTTTCTCAAGAAGGGGACACAGCATTACCAACTCCTTTCCTTGGCAGAAAATAGCCATTGTAGGCCAACCTCAGACAGCAAACAGCGCAGGGGCAGTATTCCTCCTCAGTGTCTCCAGCTCTTCTCCTTGGCAAAGGTTCCTCTTGATTCCCAGTAGTGATCTAATAGTCTGGGGCCCTCATTTTATAATACACAATCCTTTGTTCTCTGTGGCAGAGAAGCTCGTTGTCCAGCCAAAACCAGTTCTGTCCTTTCTGGTGCAGCTTCCTGGCAGGAGGTGGAGACAGAATTGCACTTGGCAGACCAGGCCCATTCAGGTCTGAAAGAAATCTCCTCCCCCTATTCTGAATGCAGCCCAGGTCTATTCAGCCCAACCCTGACTCACCCTGGAAAGCCAGGACACACCTAATCCCCCCAAGTGGCTGTCTGAACAGAATGCACATCCCCAGCCCCTGGCACTCCAGATGGTTAGGCAGGACCTACCTATTAAAAGTGGTATTTTCAAACCCAGAATG
Source organism: Lissotriton helveticus (assembly GCF_964261635.1). Taxonomy (NCBI): domain Eukaryota; kingdom Metazoa; phylum Chordata; class Amphibia; order Caudata; family Salamandridae; genus Lissotriton; species Lissotriton helveticus. Next base: position 2,060,600,740 of record NC_136059.1, on the reverse strand, counting down.
TAAAAATCACCCTCACTAAAAGATGCATCTTAACATTTTGATTTCAGGCATATCACACTTTTTTTTCCTATCTTGTTCCCATGGGCAGTAATACTCATAAGATGGTATGAGCAAACTCCCCATTCTGTCTTATGGGACAGAGAGCCTTACAACAGTGTAAAACCAAATTGGCAGTATTTCACTATCAGAACATGCCACAAACATCAGATGATGTCCTACCTTTTACATACACTGCACTATGCCCTGGGCCTGCCTTAGGGGTGATTCCCATATAAGAAAAGGGAAAGTGAGGGTCTGGCAAGTGGGTGCACTTGCCAGGTCGACATTGCAGTACTAGACTGCACATAGGCACTGCAATAGATGTGTATAACAAGGACCCCCTGAAAAAATTGGCAAAACAATGCCTAGGACAGGGTAAATATATAATATAAAATTACAAAGGCACTGCAATGCCATGCCTGAGACATCGGTGCAAGGCTGCTTCTGTAGGTGGCACAGTCAGTGCTGCAAGCCTACTAGCAGCATTTAGTTTACAGGCCATGGACACTCACGGTGCACTGCACTAGGGACTTAACAGTAAACCAAATAAACCAATCATGAAAACACCAATCCATAACAACAATTGACAAAGGAAGCACTTTCACTTTGGTACTGAACAGCAGTGGCAAAGTGCCCAAAGCATCTAGACCAGCAAAACAAAATCCAACACACAGCAAAATATAGGAGACAAAGGCAAACAAATGCAGGGGAAACCCACGCCAAGGCTGCAAGGTCTTACAGTCCCCTAAAGCACTGCCTAATTAGCTGTGAAAGGGGCAGGTTGTGCTGTGCATGAAACCTGCAATTCAATTCACGATAACATTATGCACCTGAAAAATGGCACCCTGTGAAATGTGCAATTTTATCATTCTCTGAAATCTTTCAGCAGTGAAAAGCCAAGTGTGAATACAGTGGGAACGTGTAGCAGGAACATGAATTAGAAATATCCCACCTTCATGTTTAATATATTTCCTGCTTTGTCCCCACCATGCCCTCCCCTACACAAACCGCCCCCAGTTTACTCTTCGTGGGAGGGGCGCATTTTGCACTTGGTCCTAAAATTTCAATAAATCCTTATATTTTTGTGAACTGTTTAGTTAGCAATTTAAGTTGTCTACTTGTCCTTAAATTCTAAGGGCCTCATTTATGTGGTTTTGCCGTAGGCAACGCTGCAGGCCTTTCTGCTGTGCTCCCCTATGGCAAAAGAAAAGGGTAGCATTCCTGTCCTTTTCCCCTGCACCTGCGCACAATAGACTGCCATGCTCCAACGCAGGCACCTTTGCACCATGGTGCAAGGGTGCCTGCATTGTGGGGTGATTATTTTTGTGCAGGAAGGAAAACCATTCTACACAAAAACAATAACAAGAGGCTTTTTTCTCTTTCATTGTGTGCTGCGGAATGCAGGACACATAGAAAAATAAAACATGAGTAGAAATAAAAATATTTCTCCTCGTTGTGCCTCCTTTATGCCTCCCCTGGGGTGGAATATGTTTTGGCACTTCCTCAGATTTACAATTTCTCATAAATCTGGGGCAGTGTCAATTAGCCATGGATGTTGCTGAGAACACCCCCAGCAACACCCATTAAGCCCCTTTAACGGAGAAAACTGTGTTAAAGGGAACCATATTTACGAGGCAGCATTAAGCCAAAAAAGTGGCTTAGTACTGTCTCGTAAATATGGAGCAGGCTCCTGCGCCAAGGAACGTCATAAATGAGGCCCTGCATCGTTTGCGCAATTCTAACGGAACAGCAATGGTGCGGAATTGCAGTGTATTACGTACTTTTCAATTTGGAGCCGGTATTCATAAAACAAAGGGACTACACAAGTAACAGAGAGCACACAGGCTCATCAGAGGGCATTACTGACTACAATCTTTTAAAATATAACTTTGATTGAAGTGTTTTGTGTGTGTTCTGCATATTGTACTGTCACCTAGAAAATAGCACAACACGTCAAAGGGAGCTAATGTTCTTTCTTTACATGTAATCTTGTCCATGCAACATGGATTAAGGCGTCGTGGGATGAGAATAAAAATAAAATACAAAACGGCCTGGAGCTACTAGTCACAGTGCTACACTTTCAGTAACTATTTAATTCCATCTGACACTTCAGACACTTGCCTCGCTTTTACTGAAATGATCCTGCTAAGAAAACTATTTAGAAAATATGCAAGTCTCCAGTGAGGTCAAACTGCCACACTATCCAGAAAACTGACCACCTGGCGATCTAAACTCTGTAATATTTTGCTGGTTACAATGTTTATTGATTTTCTTTGTAGGAAAAAGACAGATTTACGCTTGCATGTGTTTTAGAGACAGCAGCAAAATGAAAATTTCAAAGTAAGTCTAGAAATAGCAAGTTACTTAAAAGATGCGTAAAATATGGGTTAAAAGAAATGTAACTCACAAATGTTTAACTGGGACTCCAGCTGGGACCCCAGCTTTCTGACGATTGTGAGGCAGTATTAATTGTAGGTAGTACTAGGTTCATAGCATAATTTTGATTCTTTTCTATGACTCAGGAATTAATGTATTTTGAATGGGGGTATTTACCTTATATACTGTATTAGCACGGAGGGGCTTTAAAAGTCTGCAATGAAGTGAGACACGTTGTAGAATTCGTTTTTTTTATTTAGAGGTCTATGATCCAAAAGGGGCTCACTCTCTTAATGTATACTGTCAAGGTTTACTCTCCTCCCGACTCTGTTGCTGCAGTGATGACTTTATAGTTTAAATCTTTGTATTGGTTTCAAGACAAATGACACAACAAAGAACATGACTTTAAAAAGGTTCCTCTTCTGCCGGGAATCAGAGTAGCATCCTTACTGAGAATGTGGTGTGTTGAGGTCATCAAAAGAAGAATCGTAGATCAGTCTGTGCATTTGGTGTAGCCTTTCTGGTTCATCCATTCACCTGCCCATTCACCCAGTGATGCACTCACCCATTCATTCATCCATTCGCCCTGCACTCAAAGCCAACCATTCATCCATGCACACACTCATGTATCTATTCACCTCTGCACTCAGTCGTAGATTAATTACCCAAGCAATGTCTCTCATTCATCTATTCACTCACTCACTCACCCATCCAACTACTAATGCTCACATCCATGCACTCACCAAATACAAAAATACAAAAAAACACAAACTTGCCAGTCAATGACAAAAACGTTTCTCAGTATGAAATAGCCGGATTATTGGTTCAGTCAATGCTTGTTAATATTTGTTGCACACCACAAACAGGAGCGTCTGTTGTCTGCTAATAGGAGCATACACACATCACAGTAAAATAAATGGTCACCACGGTTGCAAGATAAAGAGAGCGACGGGGAGGGAATAAACAGTAACAATACATGGTTGTAAAACACGTCATCGAATCCAAGGGCACGCAGAGATTTTAATGAATCCTTTCCGCAGCATGTTTCTTTTTTGTTTCGTCTTGTTTTTTTATCATACATTCAAGGTCTTCTGCAGGGTTTCAGTTCACTTCCTTTCACTTGGCATGACTACAGCCTGAACCAACGTTTACAGACCCTGTGATAACCTCTCTCTTCTCTCAGATTGCGCCAATGTAGAGAAAGAGATGAAGGACTTGTGGTAAATGTTTAGATTGCAAAGGTAGTATAACACACAGAAGGTTTCATCAATGAAAATGAGACTCTGTCTTTTATTTGCTATGTAGGATAGACCGCGACTGCATATTCAAACACGGATTTACCGGCAGCTAATCGTATAAGTGAGTCACTCCCAAACATCTCTCAAAGCGGCATTCCAGTATTAAAACGAACTCATTATCTTTGTGAATGCAAGGGCTTTCCTTTTTTCCGTTATTAAAAATAGCTAATTTTATAGTAATTATGCAGAAACGTGATACACCCTACATTTTGTACTTTAACGAGAAACCACTGTCTATCAATCCTTTTTTTTCTGGCCCGACGGCTACAATTTCGTTGTTTATGGACGGGGTGGCCCTGGATGGGATGTCATTTGCTCCACAGCAGTTGGTCTTCTTCCACATTACAGTGGTAAGTGAAGGGAGAACGGGGTGTGACCAACCTGTTAAGGTTGCTGACAGGATTTAAGTCACTCTCCCACAGGTCTACCACTTGTACTCGCCTGTCATGTGTTCTTAGTATCAATGGCTTCAACCACACTGAACACCCATGCTGGTGAGGGCCATCTATGAGCAAAGAGACAGTCTATGGTAAAATGATCAGGTATCCTTCGAGCACACCCACTCAAGGGCGTAACTCAGGCCCCCACATCCCCTTGCAGTGCGGGGGGGGTGAGCTGCAGGGGGCCCCCTCAGCACTGTACTAACGCTGGAGAGCTCCGGATTAAATCTGGAGCGGTCCCCTCTGTGTACCTCATAGGGGGCCCCTTCAACTTTCGTTACTCCACTGCACCCACTTCATGGATTGCCTCCACATTCTGGCTGGTGGCCGAGCCTGCAGCATGCACGAAGACAACAGGTGATCGCAGCTCGCTATGCTTGATAGATGTCCAATGTCCCTTGCCTTACATTTTGTGACAGATTCCCTTTCAGAAGACTTCTCAAGACCTGGCTCTTCAAACAGTAGCAGCCTCCCCTCCCTAGCGCCTTGAGACACTCACGAGTATGTAGTGAGCTTTACAAATGCCATGATTGATTGATTGATTCTCCGAGTCATGGGATCCCATCCTGTACATGAAAGGGACCTTTGAGTGCCTAGATATGTGTAATTGATGCTGTAACCAATGGTTCAATAGAGCAGGGCTATAGGGTCATATGAGCTGGTGCTATTGGATGTCGTCATAAGGCGGACAGTACAACCTGTAAGATGGCATCATGATAAAAATATCAAGGGACAAGGGTCGCCAACTTTTGTTACAGCCAGGCACAAATAGTACAATACAAAGTATTGTCAAATCGAAAACAAAATGTCCAAACAAAAAAGTAGCCAGGCAGCTAACAAGCCATAAGTGTCAATGGGTTATGTTTCTCTTGCAGACCCAACCGAACATCCAAGCCCAAACTGGTTGGGACAAAGGTGAATGGGCGGCCACTTTATGAAAGACGTGATCCTGCACCGTAGCCATGTCAAGAGGCTATCCAGTGGGAGGAGAATTTTGGGTTTAATATTCTTGGCATAGACACACACTTTTGTACTTCTTAGTGTCATGTGACAACCTCTGAGCATGACACAGGACACATTGTTGCCTGAGCGTGTAAATGTGCTTCTTTGGTCACTGACATGAAGATTCTGGGATCCAGAATAAAAACTAAAGAATTAAAGCAATTCATTGGCTCATACATTTAAACTCTCAAGAAACGACATTATTTAACAAGTATATACTTGAGAGTTTCAGCTTTAAAATTCATATTTATCCCTGTTTACACATACATTTTGCAGTTAACCTACTCCACCATCCCCCCCAATGGATTCAGTTTGCCTGCTACACTAGCTCAGCCAGTAACCCTGTACTGGATTTTCACATAAATTATTGATTTAAAGAAATACTGACCCCCAAATGGGGATGACGACGGGGGCAGAAGACGATTTAGGGGAGTTTGCAAAGCAAGCATAATAGATGGCCACTTCATTGGCTCCCATTCCCTACTTTTTTGGTTGGGTGTGACACCTAATCTCCTCAGACAGATTTAATATTATTTACAAAACCGACTATCCAGCCCACTTTATGGTCAAGGACCTGGGAATAACACGCTTTCGTGCGGGTTTGCGGGGGAGGGATGTGGGGGGGTTCAATAAAAATGTGTTTAAACTTACCTTACCAGGTCCCACGCCGCCTCAGCTCCTGTCTGGGTCCCGCGTTTTCCTGCTGCTCTCCTGAACAGGAAGCAGCCACAGGCAGCCTCCGTCCCCTAAGCCAATCAGAACGCTGCAATGGCAGCATTGTGATTGGTGGGGACAGCGCCCAGCCGGGCCCCTATGGGGAGGCCATTTTAAAAAAAGGCAGAGTACAAATCACTGGTTTGGGCAGCCCCAGAGGGCCGACCAAACAGTCAGGGCCCACAGCATCGGGCAAGCCACTCCTCCCCGACCCGCCTGCCCCCAACCAGGCATACACTTCAGCTTTCTCGCAGTGCAAGAAGCAGAAACATAAAATGGTATTAAAAATATCATTTTATTTTTCTGCTTCTCGCACTGCGAGTGGGTCGATGCTCCTCCGCCAATGGAGGAGCCGCCTCTGAATCCCAGCTCATCTCTCCCCGTTTGGTGGACAGACTATTGCTAGACATTCTGCGATTGGTCCTATTAGAATATTTTTGCACCCCTGCTCAGTAGAGCTAAACTCTTCCTGTCCATGAACATCGCACCAGAGTGGCAATTCAAGTGATCTGTACATTTGGTGCAAGTCACTTGTGGTTGCAGGGCATCAAAATGCATGCACATCCCTTTATGAATTAGGGATGCATGTGCATTCTCAGAGACAATATCTGCATCTGCATTTTGACCACACAAGCACAAGTTGCACACTTACCCATTCGCACTGTGGTTCTATAGCTGTAACTCACACCAGCAAGGGAGACGAGTTGGGCGGTCAACCTCGAATCTGGGGAACTGGGTTCGAATCTCGGTAATGACGCAGAACATTTTGTGATTCTGGGCAAATCACTTAATCTCCCCGTGCCTAACAAAACTGAACGTGTCCTCATGTAACGCAACTAGTGCTATCTAAAGCGCTCTGATACCCGATACCTTCGGGTCAAGTTTGCGCTATATAAAACTCTGTAAAATAAAAATAGACTGTGAAGTGTTTGCTGCCTTTGAATATCCACAGCTACGAGTTGGAGATGATTAAATGAAAATGTACCTCTTACAGGGAAAAATAGTGGCCATAAATGAGTTGGTTAATCTAACATTCCCAAATAACAAGATACACAAGATGAATAGTTTTGTACTTTCTAAAAAGAAGATAAAGTACTGTGCGCTATTGCCGAAGTAAATACAAACTGAAAGCAAGCTTAAGAGTAATAGGCCGTGGTTACAAGTTGGTCAGTATATTCCAACCTGTTCGCTGAAATTACGAGTTGGTAGGTATTTAGCACATCCGATAATTATTGGATGCATGATATACCTCAACCTTCGTTACATTTCGGCAGGTTAACAGGGGAAAAGCATACACTATTTACAGTATCATGCAGATTTTGGTACATTAAGCACCGAAATCACTGTTATTCCCCACCAATCATTTATAGGTGTTATCTATCGCACCCGACAAGTAACGCACCAGGTGGTATCGTTATTTATTAGTATCATTATTTATCAGGTGTGATGAATAGCACCTAAACTCGTAAACAGGGCTTTAGAGTCTGAAATAAATGAGTGAATTTTGTTAAGTTCCTCGTGTCGTGTCAGTTGAATCTTGGACAATGGGAGTAGTAATGAAAATGGTTCAAATCTACGCAAACTGGCCAAACTACTAGCTCTAGCAGAGGGAACTGTCCTGCTGCAACAGATTGCAGGCTTGAGAATTCATGTGAAGGAATATTTCCTCTGTTGCCACCTCTAAGGGAAGAAACACAGTGATTGGTCTACCAAGACATCTCACCTAGAATCATTTGACCTGGTACTTGGTAGGCAGCATGGACATGGGACTTCACCCACCCTGGCCATATAGCCAGGACTTCCTCAGCACCCGACCCACTCATGCAGTTGGGGAATCTTGCTAGTAACATTAAAAATTGTCCATTAGCTGCTGTACTTCCTGATGTCCTCCCCACTGTGTATCACACCACTATGAGGGATCAACAGAAAATGGCTCACAATAGGTCTTGTTCTTACCTGCCCTATTCTTGAGATCCTATGTAAGTCCTTTCCCACCCTAGGGTGGTCCTTCCCATGTAATTCCCTTCCGCCGAGGAGCCTCACACATGAACACCATGCAAACTGGTAGGCAGGCCTGTACATGAGACCATGGGAACAGTCTCCCAATGCGTTGGGAGCTATACATGACTACGCCCACAGTAGACAGTGGCATGTATGGCACAGCCCCCGAAGGGCCCACAGGGATCATCACCCAGGTCACATTTCTCCTCCTAACAGCAACATACGCAGCAGCCACCCTTTCACAGCAGGCATTCACTCACTCAGTAAGAGGGTGCCCTACAAATACAATACACTGATAACCACTACGAGAGGTAGGAACTGAGCCTCACTGAAGAAAATGCAGACCATAGCTTTTATCCAACTGAGAGGCTGCTCTCCAACTGCACACGTTCTTCCCTCAGACAGCACCCACGGTAGGCAATGGAAAAAGAAATGGGTTTTAAAAAAGCCTCCCATTTTCTAACATAAGAACGTCAGTGAGATGGAAAACGCCAGAAGCTTGACATTTGCATGCGATAGCGGCGTGAAGAGCGGCGCGGCCCCACCTCCCCTAATCAGCCGGCTTTTCACTTGCTCAGGAGCCATTCATTCAATTTCACCTTTGTGCGGGAGAGCAGCGGAAGCTAATGCGGATGACGCATCCGCCGGACCTGTGTGGGCGGGAAAATGTCAAGCGAGCCTGGCAACCAGAGGAGAGCGAGCGCGCGCATAAACTGCAATATGTCCAGGGGACAGACGCAGATGGCCAGCCATTCAGGCTCCACAAACAAGATATTTTATTAGCACGCAGCAGTTTTTACAGGGATCCCGGAAAATCCATTAAACAAATGACTCTTTAAATGGCATGTTGTGTCAAAGCACACCTACTCCATCATTACACACGTCAGACATCTTCTATAACTGGTTGGAGAGGACCATCTCCTGTTTCCAAGATACATACTAGCCTCGTCTGCACCTGATTCGTGCTTGTTATATATAATACAATGAAAACTCGTGGCCAGAATAGTGAAACATTGAAAATGTCGACGCAATATTCGGGGGAGAATGCAAATGAATACTTACTGTAATTCTGTGATGAAAGAAGATACGATTCTTCAGGTTTCAAAAGCATCAGGAAACATATAGACTACATCACTGGAAAAGGCACCACACGGCTTTTGGATCTGTGACGTCATCATAAGAAATATCACCAGTGGCTATTATGGACGTTGAAAGTGATGGGGCAAAAGTACTCCCAAAGTGGACTAAGTGAACACAGATAGTGGGCCCGGCTCCCTAAAGTACATTCTGTCATTGAAAACATTTTGAAAAAAACGGTGCCACCTTTCCCTGAGAAAAATATCGGCCATTTATTTACATTTTAAGATTCTACCTAGATAACTAAATAGAACTTTATCACCTGAATTCATTTTGAACTTGGCCATTCTGCCTATGCTTACTCTAATTATCAGTCAGGGATCATTATGGCAGCTGGGGAACACATTTTAAAGTGTTTTCTTCTTATATTTACAGTTTTTAAAGGTACATACTGCTAAAGAGAAAAATAGCTTAAAGTGATTTCCCTAATTTTTGTATCTTGCAGGGGCATCAAAATACTTTTTTTTTCTGTATGAAACCTGCCAGGTGGCAACCCTACCATGTAGTGCTTTATTTTGTCCAATTTGAAAGTACATTTTTTTAAACGTCATTGTTTCTGAAAGTAAACTCACAAAATATTTCAATACTTTCATGGTCTCCCATGGAGTTTTGGAGGTTCACCAGTTACATGAAAATCTGGGAAATGGTGTATTTCCCTATAAAAAATAATACATGCCATAGGCAGTTCAGAAAAAGCAATTTCCTATGGGCTATACATTTCCCTACCAACAATCTTCTTCATTGCACTTTTGTTTTATTTTTCTCCACTCTGCCTCTTGTACCAACGAATCATATATAAATCTGGGTGATTTCTTAGACAGTTGAAATATCACAAAAATTGGCAAGTTGCACGTGACACAAATTTCTGTGTGACATTTTCTCATTCAACAAGTCTCCTATGAGTATGTTACGTGGTTTCTGAATGGAAGGTGTGCCCCTCGCATTCACCTTTCACGCAAGATGCCGGCATGTACTTTTCAAAAAAGTTTGTGTAGTTTTCACAAACTATACCCTAATCATATGCTATGACCTACAATCTCTTTAGGAGCAGATGGGTGAAAAAACATAAAACAAACACACACTTATACTAATCTTGCAATCTTAGGCAACAGCAACATATATTTTACAGGCACATACGGCTGTGCTATTGCTCAGGTTACAGAGAATGTAAAGGCTCGAACAGAAACCTTCAGTCTGGAAATGTTATTAAATACTCGAAAGACCCTACTCCCACACACAAAGAGTTTCTGATTTGAATAGTTATGGCATCATGGCAAGGATTATACTTTGGGCACCATCATTGAACACACTCAAAAACATTGTTCCAGGGCCACAATTTCAGATTAGAGTGCCATCAGGCTATCAGTGCCAAGAACATACCAAAAAGCAGCACCATTATACCAGGGCCAAGATTTTACCTGTGTGGAATATTAGTTCGTGAACTGAACATCATCTGCGCCATCTTGCCCATTCCTCAGACTCATGTATAAACATACACGACGGCCATTTTAGGTACCATGGTCTCTCTGTTCACGATCGATCATCAGCGCACTTCCCTGACCCTGCAAGCATCCCCCATGCACCCTGGCTGCCCCCGCGCTCACATGCACAAGTCATGAAACCTCCTCTTCTGCATGACTCTGTCTCTGGGAATCACACCCCGCGCCTGACCAACACCTCCTTTCCTTCCATGAATACCCCTCCTCTGATGACCCCTTCCTCTGAGCCCGATTGTCTGCATGGACCGCTGGTCATCCCTTGGCCTGAGGATACAGTTTATTGCCCACTACTGTATGCACTCGCCCCTCTTCAAAGGAGCTACTATTGATCATGACCTCCCCATCCCTTGAGATTCGATCAGGCGCACACATTCCAAAGGAATCGGCGAAACACTCAGCTGCGTGATAGCCCCCTCCTATTGTACGGGGGGGTGAGGACCTCTACTGTAGCCACGTGTTGGAATGAGCCGGAACTGGGGGGATACCGGGGATGTCATTTTTTCATTACTTCACAATGTCTTTATTGTAATAAAGAATGGTCACATGTCGTAAACCAGTGTATAAAAGGCCAGGCCTCAGAGAGGCTAAAGAGAGCACCTCGAGACGATACCTTGTTGTCCGATCTGATGTGTTCTGCTCCGTCGGAATAAAACTTGTTTCCTGTCTTCCTGTCTCCAGCGCCTGCCTCTTTATTTGATAAACTTCGTATGGTATTAGAGGCGTTTAACGCCGGGCAAAATTACTTAAGAAACATCGACTAAATCGCCTGACCATTTTCCTGACTTTCCTCAATTGGCGTCCCAAGTGTGGGGCCCATCAGCGACACGTGGATCCAGTGGGAGAGGTCCCGACGACAGAGTGAACGACTGCAACGATCGGGAGAGCTCCTGTCCGATAGACCCTCGTCTGACAGCCGATCATCCGAACTTCACTGGTTCCAAGCAGACCTCTCCCGAGTGATCTACGGTCCTGACTGGGAACCATCAGGAGTGCCGCGGTAGCAGCAGAGAGTAGAGGACGATCGGGCGCTGGAAGCGGAAGACAAGAAACTGTCCATGCGGTCCGGGTAAGGTCGTGACACACGACGAATTGCGAATTGATTGATTGTTTGATTGATTGAAATACTAGTATTTGCATTGTCGCTCTTTGAGATATTCGCTGCCTGCAAACGGGGAGGAATAGGAATATTCTATCTCCCTTTGCGGATAGTGAAGGGTAGGTAACGCGGACTTTTGTCCCCCATTGTAATCTTCGTACCTATTTTTCTCCCCATTGATTGATTGATTGTCCGAACATAGATTGTTTGGAGTATAGTTCTTTTGAGGTTCTCTGCTTGCAAATAACATAGAATAGCCATATTCTGTCTAGTCTTTGCAAACAGTGAGAGATAGGTAGTGCGGACCTTTGTCCCCCCTTGTAATCTGTCATGCCTGTCTTCTCCCCACTGATTGGTAGTTGGAACAACCCGGACCGCTTATTAGAGATGAACCATCCAGCTCCATTGGAAGGCACCCCTAATAAGGACATGTTCATTAAACAAGGACTAGTCGCTATAGCTTATGGTAAGTTATGGCATAAATATACAAAAAAGGACCCCGAAAGTCAGTGGCCACTGATAGGTTCCTTTGATGAACATAAAATAAAAGCGCTAGAAACAGCTGTTAGAATAAATAAGGCAACACTCACCATGCTCGATAGTATCGGCATGTGGCGCAAAGAAGCAGAACAACGAAGGAAAAGAGAAGAAGCAAGAATAGGGAAAGAGTTACGAAAGGCAGCCCATCTGGCAGCGAAGGAACTAGATGAAGAAATAAGAAGGAGAGAGGAAGTTAGACAAACGCAAGAATCAGGGTCGACAGGCCAATGCCCTGTTAGGACCCCCTCTACGCTCTACCCGGAGATGCCCTCCAAACAACGGGCAAACGACGAGTTACTGCTAGGTCCTCCGATTATCTACATGCCCCCTCCTTATGCCCCCTGCCAGCCTCTGGCACAGCACCTACCGGTTCTGAGTGCGGGCGAGGCTGACTCTAGTGCTAGTGCCCCGGCTCTTACGGCCTTCGCACCAGCCACATTGGTAACAACATCAGATGAACTCGAGACTAGCAAGCAGCTAACGGCCAGACCAAATAGGTTGAGCAAAGATGAGCGGGATGGGATTGACAAGATAGCAAAGACATTGGTAGAACGGAAAGAGAGCGAAGAATATACGATGGATATGCACAATTCACATGCCGGTAGCCATAGACGGCATTTCATTTTACGGTTCAGCTACCACACCCTGAACGCATATGAGGATAGGTATCAAACTAAGGGTCCTGCTAAGCTGACGACTCTATATAGAAAGATCGACGTTGGAGATGGGACTGAACGCAATGTGACGGACCTTTTTTAATGCAAACGCTTGAAGTCTTCCGCCACCTCACGGAACAGAAACCAGAGGTTAAGATCACAGTCCCTGAAACGGCTGAGTCCCCATTAGAAGTAACCAACACTATGATGCCTATCAGAGAAGCCGCCCCCTACTGGGTTCCCCCAAGAGGTCAGGGAACAAACGACGATATCAACCACGCAGATGCAAAAGGAAGGGTTGTGTACAATTGGGTTTACCAACCATGGGATCGACAAGATATTTTAACCTTTAGGCAAACCCTGCCTGATTTAAGGAAAAACCCGACAGCATTTTACACCGAATTAGGTACAGCCTTGGGCTCAACGATAATGACTCTAGCAGACATTGATTTGTTTTTCGGGTTATGTCTGCCGGCTGACGTGTGGAAGCAAATCCGGAAAGCCGAACACACAGATCTGTTCGGACATACCTGGAATCAACTCAGTGAGCTAGATAGACGACGAGAGCCTGGAAGGAAACCGATAAAAGACATACTGGAACTTCCGGACAAAATAGTTAAAAAGCTAAAAACCTTGATCCCAGAGAAAAAGGTAGATTGGTCAATAGTCACGGCTTGCCGTCAGAAACCCCAGGAAGATGTATCATAATACTTCTCCCGATTTGAAACGGTGTTCTCCGACTACAGTGGCCAAGACATGACCACCGCAACCGGACAACACCTATTTGTGCAAAACTACGTAAAGGGTCTGTCACGAGAGGTTTCCGAAAAGTTACAAACGAGCGAGAGTAGTTGGGGGGCCTCCAAACCCGCCGCTATACTCCAAATGGCTCAGTACTACGAACACCAAAAGAATGAGAATGATAGGGCAACCGAGAGAAAGAAGAAAGATTTGAAAGAAAGGGTGATGATAGCTCAGATACAAGGGGTGACATTAGGGAAAGAACTACACAGGGGGAGCTATCAATCAATCGCCCCTAGAAATCCACCCCCAAAGGACCGCACACCCACTCCCTACTCTGGACGTAGGGATATAGAAGATAATCAGTGTGCATTTTGCAGAGGATTCGGGCATTGGAAGTCTCAATGTCCGGCTCTTCTGGAACTAATTAAAAATAAAGAAACGAGGGACATGATGAATGGCCCCAGGACTAGAGGACAGGGATGGGGATACACAAACGACCCCAACAGCGACAGACCAGGAAGTTCGAACACATTTGACCGTCCCCGACAGAACCAGTACCAACTATCTGAGAGTGAGAACACCCCCGACTTCGCATAGGACTGCCAGGGGCAAGGGAGGGATCCAGTCGAGCTCTGTGTTGACCAGCAAGGTCCTTACGTCACCGCTAAGGTCCTGGGTACAAAGTCTCCCTTCTTGGTAGACACTGGAGCGACACGTAGTGTATTATCAAAGCGACTGATTCCAAGGGCACCCTTGTCTGGCTCACACATTACATCGATAGGTTTCGATGGAACGCCCTCCACTAATCCCCTGTCTGTACCTATCTCCTTTGACCTAGGAAACAACACCACTGACACAACATTTCTGCTCTCCTCCAACTCCCCTGACGCCATTATGGGTATTGATTTACTAAAACATTTCCGAGCTACTATTAGGTGTTCCCCAGATGGAGTCCGAGTCATCCTGTACGACAACCCGAGCATGTCCAGATCCCGCCCCGCACGACATATGTACTCTATAACTGATGCTGACCTATCCTTGCTCGACACCCTACCCCCGTACCTATGGGCCAGAAACGACTCGGATGTAGGACGAATGATGATCGACCCTGTGCACATAACTGTTCGGCCAGACGCAATACTCCCGAAACTCCCACAGTACCGGATATCGCCCGAAGGCGAGAAGGCATTGGTAGCGATTATTCAGTCCCTGGTAGATGCAGGAGTGGTAGAGGAAGTGGTTAGTAATGTCTGCAACAGCCCTATCCTACCCATTGTTAAGAAGCAAGGTGAGGGAGATGAGAAAGCGTACCGATTCATCATCGACCTGCGAGAAGTCAACAAAGTGGTGGTGCCACAGTACCCCGTAGTCTCAGACATCACCACCATTCTGACCCTCATCCCGTCCACTGCCACCACCTTCACCGTTATTGATCTCAAGAATGCATTTTTCTCTATCCCCATCCATCCAGACAGCCGTTATCTCTTCGGCTTCACCTTAAAAAACCGTTCGTACCGATTTTGTAGAGCTCCCCAGGACTACACTGAAAGTCCTAGCATTTACAGCCAGGCCCTCAAAAGACAGCTGGACGCCGTCCAGCTACCAGATGGAGTGGTGTTGATCCAATATGTCGATGATATCCTTTTGGCGGCCGACACCACTCCACTTGCAATCACGGCCACTATCCAACTCTTGCACTTTCTTGCGGAGAATGGCCACAAAGTCTCCAAAAAGAAACTGCAATTCTGCCAACCTCAAGTGACATACCTAGGCCATCTCCTGTCCAAAGAAGGGAGGAAACTTACACCCGACCGAATCCAGACCATCCTAGACACCCCCATCCCAAAAACACAGAAGCAAGTCCGTTCATTGGTGGGCCTTACCTCTTTTTGCCGACAATGGTTACCAAATTTCAGTCTCATTATAAAGCCCCTACTTTCCCTGTTGGCCAAAGATGTTCCCTTCCCACTCCCTTGGACCCCCGAATGCCAAGCGTCCCTTAAGGAGTTGCGGGATGCCCTTTGCTCGGCACCCGTCCTAGGAACACCAGATTACTCCAAGCCCTTCTCTCTCTTCACTCACGAAAGGGAGGGATGCGCATTGTCTGTTCTAACTCAGCCCATCGGCTCCAAACAACGCCCTTGTGCCTACTTCTCTGCCACTCTTGACCCAGTCGCCAGAGCTTTACCTGCCTGCCTTCGAGCAGTAGCCGCCGCTGCTGTCTCTATCCGTCAGAGTGAGGGTATTGTACTTTCAAACTCTCTCACGGTGTTGGTACCCCACGCAGTTGACACCCTTTTGAACCAGACCAAGACTCAACACCTGACTAGTGCACGACTGACGGGGTACGAATTGACTCTACTTGCACCCCACATCACTCTGAAGAGATGCACAACTTTGAATCCTGCCACACTGTTGCCCTTGCCTGAAAATGACCCCGATGCGCCCCCTATACACGACTGTGTGACCCTCACGGACGAACAGACCAGGAGTAGAATTGACCTCCGAGACATTGCTTTTACAGACCCTGATGTAGAGCTATGGGTAGACGGCTCTTGTATCAAACTCCCAGACGGCACCACTTCAGCTGCCTATGCGGTGACGACAGCCCTAACAGTAGTTGAAACAGCCCGCATCACGCAACGATCCGCACAGGCGGCAGAGCTAATTGCCCTCACACGAGCATGCATCATAGCAGCAGGAACCACGACAAACATTTACACGGACAGCCAGTATGCCTTCGGGGTGGTTCATCATTTTGGGCTCTTGTGGAGGGAAAGGGGATTCCTGACGTCCCACGGCACGCCCATCCTTCACGGAGATCTAGTCTCCGCCCTGATTGAAGCAGTCCTCCTCCCCAAACGATTAGCAGTGATCAAATGCCAGGCACACAAGAAGGTGACGGACTTAGTTGGACAGGGAAACGCACTGGCCGACATCACTGCCCGAACCACAGCTGAGAATAGGACAACGACACGCATATATGTGACCAGGTCACAAGCAGAAAAATGGACTGACGCTAGGGAAACGATTAGGGACATCCAGTCGGCCAGCACACCTCACGAACTGACTGAATGGGCACGGGTGGGTCTGAAGGACGATGAAGGCTGCTGGCGGACAAAAGACACTAACAAATGGTTGCTGCCTGACTCATACTTGATTCCCATACTGACTATGGCACACTCCCCTGCACACATAGGTTCTGCCCCCATGATTGAACTCATTTCCAAAGTCTGGCACAACAACAAAATCCCCGACTCAGCCAAACGCCTGGTCCAGCAGTGCCTTATCTGCCTACAACACAACCCCGGGAAAGGAACTGTAGTACCCCGGGGAGGGTTTGGGATCCCCGACCACCCCTTTGAGGTCCTCCAGATGGATTACATCCAGTTGGAGAGATGCCAAGGCTTGAAGTACGTATTAGTCATTGTATGCACCTTCAGCAAATGGGTGGAAGCCTATCCAACCCGTGATAACACTGCCATGACTACTGCCAAAGTACTACTGAAAGAGTTTTTCCCTTGCTACGGCCTTTGTCGAATTTTATGGAGCGACAATGGCCCCCACTTCATAGCTGAAGTTATCCAACTAATCTTGAAGGGGCTGGGAGTAAAACAGAGGTTCCATGCGGTCTTCCACCCCCAATCCGCTGGCCTAGTTGAGCGACACAATGCTACACTGAAACTGAAACTGTCAAAAATAGTGGCCACCACAGGGCTTAAGTGGCCAGATGCCCTCCCACTGGCATTGCTATCGATGCGCTCCACTCCCACTAAGCACCACTTGACCCCCTACGAGGTTGTGTTTGGGCGACCAATTAACCTCTGGACTGCCCCCAAACCGACCTCCATTCACGACGTCCCCGATGTCCTGCTGTCAGATTATTTGTGCAAATTAACTAAAACGTTGTCTGTCATTCATGAACAGGTGCAGCAGGCCATCCCCGATGCTTCCAAGGGTCCCGGTCACGATATCCAACCGGGAGATTATGTTTTAGTCTGGAATTTTCAACGGGCAAAGAGTCTGGAACCCCGGTGGACGGGCCCCTGGCAAGTACTGATCACCACTCGGACGGCTCTTCGAGTGGAGGGAAAAAGGCACTGGCTGCACGCCCACCACTGCAAGAAGGTCTCCTCGACCCTGGCCACGACAGAAAACGTCGACACCCAAGAAGAGCTCCTGAACAAAGACCGACCATCGTTGAACTGCTATCCTGATACCGAGCACTTGAACTTGCAAAATTCTCTGATCCCACTGTGCCATCCCGGGAAGGGTATTTCCTGCGTCGAAAGGAGGGAGCTTCGGCTAAGTAGACCACGGACTAAGTTAAAATCTCAGAACGGTGACCTAAAACAACCAAGGGTTACCCGGAGAGAAGCTAAACAAAGTCTGTGGTTCTGCCCACTACCGAGCACCTTGAAGATGATGGAAGCGCCAGATAAGAAGATGATGGAAGCGCCAGATAAGAAGATGATGAAAGCAACAGGAAATACCCACTACAGGAACCCAAAGACTGACAATTTGCACGAATCAAAGACAATCGCCTTCTTCATTCTCTTCCTCCTTTGCCTCCTCCTCATGACTTCCTTCTGGATCTTGGAGTACAGCTCACCCGCTCATCAGATAGTGCTGACCACTGCACAGCCAACCACCATGAAAGAGCATCACCTGATCTCCCTTTCGCCTCAGCTCCGAGAAAGGCGTAAGGAGTTCTGGAACAATTCCTTCGTGCAACTATTGCACCAGCACAACCTTGCTGCAAATGCCACGAACTGCTGGATCTGCGGGTTGCTCCCGCATGCCACTGGACACTCCATCCCCTTCATCCCTTCTCCTTTCTCAGTTCATGGCTCCTGCCTCGCCTGGTTGATCCTCTTGCAGGAAAGCCACAAGGTCAACGCCGCTTCTGGTCAAACAGTGTCACATTTCTACTATGGGTTCTGGCTGAACAAAACAGGAAGGACATCTGCCCCCTTTTGTCCTGTGACCTCAGGTTCCGCCTTTCATATGAACATCCCTGCCAAAGAACGAGTCGAGATGCAAGTGCTCCACAATCCAGCTAGACCCACCTTCTCCCACCTGCGGAAGCGAACGGCTGCCACTCTGACTGTGGCCCTGTCCGTCATCAATGTCACAGGTCTCGTGTGCCTCGAAGGCCGGGGAACACAGCTGGTGGGTCACAGTTCCTGCCGTATCACCAGAACATTGGTCTCAGTTGATCCCCCCTCCTTTGCTGCTTCTCCGAATATGTACTTTGTTTGTGGCATCAAAGCTTACACTTGGCTCCCGAAAGGTTGGAGGGGTACGTGCTACATCGCCTTCATTCTTCCCCCCACGTATGTGGCCCCAGCCTACCATCACCGGCAAAAGCGTGCCGGAGACATTGGACAAGCCGACTCTACCGGAGCACAGTTCCTGGATGCGGTGAAGGGACTTGTTCCTCTGTGGGGCCCAATGGCAAATAGCCGCGCTATCCGACACCTGACTCAGGCAGTGGAAACAACCATTAACATCATGGCTGGCATCCTCGCTAACAACACGGCTGAGCTTCAGGCAGTCCGCCTGGTGGCTCTTCAAAACCGCCTTGTCCTAGATGTGGTTCTGGCCGACCGTGGAGAAGCATGCCGCATCATCGGCTCCAGCTGTTGCACCTACGTGCCAGATAACTCGCCTTCGGTCTACAAAGCAATCGAACACCTCCACAGACTATCCTCAGAGGTTCACTAGGAGCAAGAAGGATGGTCGCTTGGAAGTTGGTTTTGGGACACTTTGAAGGACTGGGGATGGAGGTTGTTTACATTTATACTGATACCAGTCGTGATACTGTGTGGGTGTTGCTTAGGTATTCAATGTTTGCCACCTTTGTGTTCACTCATTTCTAACTGTATGTGCCCTAAGACTTTGGACTTTAGAACTGAGCACATGAGTCCCCTCTATGAGATAGAAATACGTGGTCTTATGGGGATAGATCCGAATTGACAAGCTGGCGAGACATGTTAAAAGGGAGGACTGTGGAATATTAGTTCGTAAACTGAACATCATCTGCGCCATCTTGCCCATTCCTCAGACTCATGTATAAACATACACGACGGCCATTTTAGGTACCATGGTCTCTCTGTTCACGATCGATCATCAGCGCACTTCCCTGACCCTGCAAGCATCCCCCATGCACCCTGGCTGCCCCCGCGCTCACATGCACAAGTCATGAAACCTCCTCTTCTGCATGACTCTGTCTCTGGGAATCACACCCCGCGCCTGACCAACACCTCCTTTCCTTCCATGAATACCCCTCCTTTGATGACCCCTTCCTCTGAGCCCGATTGTCTGCACGGACCGCTGGTCATCCCTTGGCCTGAGGATACAGTTTATTGCCCACTACTGTATGCACTCGCCCCTCTTCAAAGGAGCTACTATTGATCATGACCTCCCCATCCCTTGAGATTCGATCAGGCGCACACATTCCAAAGGAATCGGCGAAACACTCAGCTGCGTGATAGCCCCCTCCTATTGTACGGGGGGGTGAGGACCTCTACTGTAGCCACGTGTTGGAATGAGCCGGAACTGGGGGGATACCGGGGATGTCATTTTTTCATTACTTCACAATGTCTTTATTGTAATAAAGAATGGTCACATGTCGTAAACCAGTGTATAAAAGGCCAGGCCTCAGAGAGGCTAAAGAGAGCACCTCGAGACGATACCTTGTTGTCCGATCTGATGTGTTCTGCTCCGTCGGAATAAAACTTGTTTCCTGTCTTCCTGTCTCCAGCGCCTGCCTCTTTATTTGATAAACTTCGTATGGTATTAGAGGCGTTTAACGCAGGGCAAAATTACTTAAGAAACATCGACTAAATCGCCTGACCATTTTCCTGACTTTCCTCACCTGGGGTGAGCACTATTATGCTATTGATGCCGACAACTGGTCAAGAATTACCACCATTATGACAGAGTAACATTTTATCCAGGGAGAGCACTACATTTGTATACCCAAACACATATGGTCAAACACATGTGGAAATACACATCCATACCAGTGTGCGTGCATGCACACACACATAAACACAAACACGAGCACACACACACACAAGCACGCAAGAAAACACAAATGTAGCTAACTTTTGAAACATTATTTTTCATACATTTTCCTAGGAAGGATGGATGTCATGCATCCCACTCAGATTGCCTTAGGATTTCCTCATGATGCTACACACCTTTGTAAGTTCTGGTTTCAACTCCGCATGACAGGCCCTGTACCGCAGTAATGATGTAATTGTCAGCATAGAGCTTTATTTGTGACCCAGCCCTGTCAATCACACTGTAGGTGTAACACAAGAACGACTATTGGTTTAAGTGAGCAATGAAATACAGTGCTCTGATTGAGAGCGGTAGGCGCAATTTTGGGCACCTCCCCCACAGCCCCTGAAATCCAGGGGCCCCCCCTTTGGCGCTGTAGACGGCATGGGAGACTGGTAATAAGCAGTGCTTAATTTGTAAAAAAATTAAGTGCCAGGACCCTTCTTGGAAGGCAAATGCAGCCTGCACCACGCAATGCCCGAGCCAGTGCTGCCAATGACAGCACCAACATAACACCTAACCATCACAATTCAGACTATTTCAGGCCACACAATGTTATAATAATGTTGTGAGAGGCTGGTATTATTAATTTTTAATGCCATTTAACTTAATAAACACGGCTGTTGTGCCCACCTCAAACAGCGTCACCATGTGGTAGACTGTCACTAGAGCCGGCGCTGACAATTAAGTGCCGGTCTCGAGCACCGGAAACCACAGGCTCAAATTAAGCACTGGCAATAAGGGTCGTACCTCTGCGAGTTACGTGGGAGTCGACATCAAATGTAAAACACCGGGAAGATGCTCATTACAGAGCTGCCTGTATTATTATCAAAAACAGTTCTCGAGTTTTTGGGGGATGGGGCAATTACGCATTTGCCGGGTGAGCGTATGGAGTGATTTGCCTTTGAGCCACAGTCCGGCTTAGAGATGTCACAATGGTAGGCATGGCCATTTTAAGTATGGCTTCTTATGCTAGTACTGTAGCATGTGGCCCAAGGCGGGATACATACAGCAGAGCGACAGGCAAGGAAGGTCAATGTAGATGTGGCCACCACAGGCACAATGATCGAGCAGTCTCCACCCATCTTATGGTTTAGTTGCTGTGAGAGGACAGACAGAATGAGGAGTCCTGCAGCGACTTCTCTGCGCACATGTAGTATGGTCCCTTGGTCAAAGGTGGGCCGCTTGAGTGTGCACTCTGTTCCTGTTCTGTCAGCACTTTTGTGTCATATTTATCCTGCATGAAAGGCCTAGCAAGTGCATTACTTAGCTGCTGAACGGGGAACTTGTAGACCATCAAAGATTTACAGTGCCACACCCCCTTCATTCCCTTGCTCCTGATGATCAAACAGTGAGAGAGCACCATAAGAACCATATGCCACGGTTAAGAGCTGCTGAAGCCTGCCCTTTTGACTCCAGGCCCTGGATGACTTACTGACTGGGAACTTGCCAGCAGTCCATAACTGGCACTGTGGCAGCTTGGACTCCAGGAGAGGTGTGCATGTCCATGTAAATATAGGTGACAAATTCCTTTAACACTATGTGACGTCACCCTCATTGCCCACAATTTGAAACCGAATAGGAGGCCTAATGTTACCTGCTGTTGACAAAAGCCCGTATTTTTTACTTTACAATTCACTTAGGGCCCGATTCACAGAACTAACTTAAGACAAAATCCTAAACTTAGTACCATTTTGCTATTCACAGAAGGCACTTACTCATTTTGGTATTCACAGAAGGCACTTACTCATTTCGGTATTCACAGAAGATAGGAGTCCTAACTTTAGGACTCCTAAATGCATTCTGTGAATACCGAAAGTCTTAAAATTAGGATTTTATTCAATTTAGTAGTAGTAAAGTTAGGACTCCTAACTTTAGGACTCCTAAATGCCTTCTGTGAATACCGAAAGTCTTAAAATTTGGATTTTTCTCAATTTAGTAGTAGTAAAGTTAGGACTCCTAACTTTAGGACTCCTAAATGCCTTCTGTGAATACCGAAAGTCTTAGAATTAGGATTTTTTTCAATTTAGAAATTGAGAAAAATCAAAATTTTAAGACTTTCGGTATTCACAGAAGGCATTTAGGAGTCCTAAAGTTAGGAGTCCTAACTTTACTACTACTAAATTGAGAAAAATCCTAATTTTAAGACTTTCGGTATTCTCAGAAGGCATTTAGGAGTCCTAAAGTTAGGAGTCCTAACTTTACTACTACTAAATTGAGAAAAATCCAAATTGTGAGACTTTCGGTATTCACAGAAGGCATTTAGGAGTCCTAAAGTTAGGAGTCCTAACTTTACTACTACTAAATTGAGAAAAATCCTAATTTTAAGACTTTCGGTATTCACAGAATGCATTTAGGAGTCCTAAAGTTAGGACTCCTATCTTCTGTGAATACTGAAATGAGTAAGTGCCTTCTGTGAATACCAAAATGAGTAAGTGCCTTCTGTGAATAGCAAAATGGTAGCAAGTTTAGGATTTTGTCTTAAATTAATTCTGTGAATCGGGCCCTTAAGGTTTGAAATTAGATTTTCAAGAGACAGCTACCAATCTCAATGTCCGATGTTAGAACACAGAAATGTAAAGTGATCTCATGTCACCTGCAATACCTTATTTATAGCAGGCTGCTGGGCCGTTAGCATTCTGCGTATCTGGACTTTCATTTTTTTTTATAATCATGAGCCAATGAGTCCCAGAATAAAATATGCTTCAAATTTGGAAGAAAGTGCAGAATAACGAAGTTTTCTTTCTTTTACAATTTACTGCTGGCTGGCAACTTTGTATATAACAGGTCTCCTCACAAAACTGCCCCCATTCATGATTATAGCTCCGACACATACCAGACCCCTTTCCTACTCTGGGGTTACAGCAAGCTGTACAGATATCCTTGATGCCACCTGCTCTGCTGACTGAGATTCGTGGTGGAGTCCCAACATTAATGTAACTCTGGAGTGACCAAATATTAGAAGATTTGTGACACATGAGATGGTCACAGTTGAGGTGTGGGTCCATGTGTAGCTGTGTGTAGATATCTATGTATGTAAAAGAGAGAGAAAGTCTTTCCCACACAGTCCTGACTTCACTTTCCTTTTTTAGCGACTCCTTTACCTCCTCAGCGTCTTCCCTCTCAATTGTTCTCCTTCCACGGCATGTGTAACTTACAGTCACTCTCACATTCCTGTGAAGCCCAATCTGCACACCTGTGACCTTCGATCCCAAAAGTATACCAAAAGAGGTGCTGCATAGCAAGGGACCTCCCAGATGTTGGGAGTCTATATGTGAGCGGAGGGGTTGTTCTCGAATCAGTGGATGCTACAGGCCAATACTTAGATGAACTGCTTGAGCTTTGCCTGGGCCTTAGTACAACTGGGTTCAACTTGGGCTTCTTGAGGTACATTACATGAGCTATGCTAGTGTTTCAGTGCTTGAGCAGCAGTGACACAGATACAGAGCATGGCAGCAGTGCATTTACAGAGCTATGTGTGAGGTTGAGCATTGCAGCAGTGCATTTACAGACTTGTTTACAGTGTGTGCATTTGTAGAGCTCTGTGTAGTGTGTGAAGCACATTTGTTTAAGAAGCAGTGTGTGATTGCAGTTATCAGTTTAAGCTAGGCCCTAGGGCTTGAAATATTGTCCACTCTCCGTGCACTCATCCAGTTTGGTCCTCTCCCCTCCCAATCCATTTTTGCAATCCATGCATTTTCTGAGCAAATACCTAACACACCTAAACACAAACCCCTTCGCTGTTGCCTTCAGGGATGTCACAATTGTCGAGGCACATGCTTTTCATGTATTTGGGCATGTTCCTTCACCTTGGACATGTTCTATAATACTTCAAAGTGCATCTCCATGTACCTGATCCATCTGTCTTCACATTCTTCAACTGATGAATTCACTAGATATGCTCACTTGCCTTGCAACCGCCCCCTCCCAACGGAAATGTTACCTGAGAGCTGACATTCTCCCTAGGCCTACCTGTACACTCTTTCAGCGGGCATGCTTCTTGATATTTCACCCATGTCACAAGATATCTTCTCCACTAGAACACCCTCATTCTGATTTGACATGATCATGCCACTTTCCCTTCTTCACTTTGAAAGAGTACGTCTTTTTTCTTGATGGGTACTCTCTCTATGCCCCTGTACCTGTGCCATTGCGCCCCCTGCACTTCAGCCACCTAAAACTTTAGGATGTTTCCGAACATGACCCTTCATTTTTAGACAGATATTCCTTGTGCCAGAATCCCTCCAACTGTGGTCTCTGAAGTTTACTGCTTTCTTTGGGAAGCTGATTTTCTCCATAGACATATGTTCTATTCTCTTTTGTATGTCATTCTGCACTTGTATCTCTCTCATCAGGTTAGAAGTCATTTGTGTGAAGTGTTTCATTGTTTTTCTCTGTTTCTCCTTCATAATGGAAGACTTCCTAATGAATAGGTATAACATTCCAGATATAAAGCGTTGAAAATGGAGTTTCTGGTTGGCTAAGGTTTTTCCTTAAGTCAGGCAGAACCCGCCACTCTAGTCAGGATAAGGGAGTTATACACCCATCACCCCTGCTCACCCCCTTGGTAGCTTGGCAGAGCAGTCTGGCTTATCCCAGAGGCAATGTGCAAAGTGTTTGCGCAACACACACACACATACACGCATATACCAGTGACACATTTACACACACTACAAAAGAGATTCCACTCAGTAGAATAAAAAATATCAACTATATACTATATGAACACATTACAAAACAATCAGATAAATCACAAACATAATATAACAGTTACAACATTGTAATACACACTTTTAGGTTGTTCATTTCATAAAATCACTTCCACTCCACATTATAGAAAGGCCCTGCAAACAGGACAGTTGTTTTACGGTCTTCGGAAGGGGAAAGGAATTTACAGTTATCGCCATTAACAATGACCACATGTAGTAAAGGAACAACTCCAGGATTACCTGTTGTCAGCACTTTGGTGCCAATGATCTTTAGCACGCGGTCCGGTGCAAGGTTGCTGTTTCAGGTAATCGGCCGCCTGCCCGTACCCTACAGCAAAATGTATCCAAATAAAGAAAATGCCCCCAACGGATTTACACCGAGGCGGGAGGCACCGCTCCTGTAATGGTGCGCATTGTGTTGGCCCCGAGCGACAGGTGCAGCAAGGGCGCTGGTCCTGCTCCGGTCACCCGCAGTGCACCCTGCTCTACCTCACCAAAACCACTACTAACCTCAGCGACTGGCAAACTCTAGACGGAGAATATCCCAGTGATTGGATCACAGGCTTGAGATTATAATGAAATCTGAATAAGCACAGGTGTGCACAATATAGGAATTTCTTCCTGGCTTGAGTGACATTTCCAAATATATCCGCAGCATTGGACGACCATATCCCAAATTGGTTTTTGTAATTGGATAATATTCTTTTGGATCATTTAAATGAAACTTTGTTGCCCTTTGTCCTGATGAGGCTTAAAACTGTTTGAAAGGCCGAAACGCGTCGACAGTTATTATTAATTTCGACACCTGTTTTGATTTGGAGATTGTGTGGATATATTCCCTAGGAGCATCATTTGGTTTTGAAGCCACAGAAAACTTGTTTAGCTTCTTATGCTCCTTGCTATTTTGGTGTTCGAAAAGGAAATCAGGCTAAGAAAAGACATTGCCATTTTTCCTTGTAAAAAATAACATTGGGCTTCTCACACAACCCTTGGATTAAGGTCCACAACAATAGGACATTTGGACCGCTTGGATCTAGAATAAAATATTTGGTTTTTGGATTCGAACACGTCATTCCTCACAAGATTGAATATTGTTTGGTTGGCTGATTTGTATTAATAATGCATAAAATGAAAAAGGAACTTTTAAAAAAAATAATTGACAAATCGAATTTTTGTTTTGTTGTGTTTTTTCCTTATTTAATATATACATATATATTTTTGCAATTGCTGGTAGTAACCATTGGATGAACGTTAATTAGATGATAGATATATATCATACAATTTATGGTGTGACGAGACAGATAATTAATAGTTTTTGTCCTCATAATTAAGTTTCTTGAAGAAATCACCTTGGCATCGCTTTTTCGTAATTTACTACCTCACCAAGGGGCATCCTCTTGGTGGTGCTGTCTGGCCACTGATGACGGCACGTCTTCTCCGGGTTGTGCTGGGCAATGCCGGGAACCCCAGTCAGTTGCACTGGTTGCCTGGCAATGCTGAGGACTCCTTCACGTTGGCTTTGGTGACGAGTGGCAACGTTTGCATTTCTAGATCCTTTCCGACCTCGGGCTCTGCACACAGTGGGTGGGGGCTCAGCCCAGAATTTTAAGAAAGATTAACGCTCACTTGGCTTCCAAGGAGCGAAGCAGAGGAAGGTTTCCATGAAAGGAAACGCCAGGAAAACTCCCCAAGTACATAAAGCACAGGCGATCTCTCAGTAAAGCAAAAGGGAATTTCCAGCAAAGCTAAAGGGAAGTCCCTGTGAAGCAAACATAAGACTTTGATGTCCCTGAGTCTTTAAAAACAAGAGGCAAGCACACACAAGCCCTTGGAGATTCTTCTCAGGTAGAATACCACAGTAGGGCAAAAGCAGTCAGTCCTTTTCCTCTGCTACAGACAGAAACAGCAACTGCAGGCCAACCCACCCCTTGCACAGAAAAGGTAGCACTCCTTATAAAACTCTTCTTCTTGGCAGGGTCCTCTTGTTTCCAGAAGTGATCTAAAGACTGGTTTTAAGTTCCAATACGTATACCCCATTTTATCATTGTTCTCTTTGTGGCAAGGGTCTCTGAGCCCAGTCCAAACCAGTCCTGGCCTCCTTGGTCCAGCTGGACCATAGAAGGTGGAAGAGAAGAAAAGAAAAGAAAACCCATCAGCCCACCTATTGGCGGAACTTCATCATCTGGGATTTTAGAATACAGACTGGTATCCACTAGGTTCCTCACTAGCAAGTATCGTGAGGAAACTCTAGTATCGGATCCGCCAGTGATGGAAAACCAGCCAGCAGTTGTATTATGAGCTGTGGGTAAGGAAAAGTTGCAGTGCTCAAAGGGTATGTGCTAATAAAGAGTGCTAAAAGAGTGATATTTAAAATTGGCTATCATGGTGCCTAAGAACAAATTTTATTAAGGCGGTCACCATGATGACAAGGTTAAAAACAGAGTGTAGATAGTGTTTCAACAAATACTACTATCCGTTGGTGAATTAACTGGTCGACATGTTTCAGCCGATAATGGCTTTCTTCAGGACCTATTACTACAACACTACTGCAACTGTGACAGAAAATAGTGAGAACTAAATACCATGCATGAACAGTAAACCTACCATCTGATGAGGTATTATTTAATGGTAGGATCTGGAGTCATGGTTGTGAAAAATCCTCTCCTAAAACACAAAAAAAGCGTATACAAACACATAATGTGAAATATGACAACAATCATATATGTAATGGGAACATATACCAGCCAAGGAGACATTGCTCAATCAATATTAATTGTGTAATCACTCACCCAAAATTTGCTTGGGAGTGGCCTCACCTCGCCTGGCACTCGCTCAGGTAATGAGGCCCCGCTCTGAAGAAATGAAAACATATATACCATTGCATCACATCTTACATGGTACAAATCCATTTCATTAATATATCTCCTAGTGTCGAGATGGGCAGAAAAAAGACAGCGGTCTTGGCTAGCCTAGCTAGCTGATGATCAATGATGTTAAAAGTTAAGTTGTTAAAACCAAATGCGCATAAAAATTGCCGCTTGACGTTGTAACATTACAAACCCACAAATATCAAAAAAAATGACCTTGATGTTATATAATCGCGTTTTGAGGGACAAACGCTAGGCTCAACAAAAAAGGCACTCTTTACTTGGTCCTAAGGCATTTATTAATGACCTTATAACAGAAAGTTAAATTCAGGTTCAAATGTATAACCAAGGCGTAAAACGACAAGAGAAAAGAAACGCCAAAAAGACCGTATGCTCCGGTCGTTAATTCAGGGTCCATAGTCCTGTCAGGATTGTTGGAATTGAGAGTGCAATTTACAGCTATGGAGTCCTCAAAAAAATGGAGTAAAGTCGACCTCCAAAAACCAGTTCTGGCAGTGCTCTAACCCGCTGCACTCACCTGTTCGTCGGTACCTCAGACCCTTACTGAGCTGAGGGGAAGGTAACACAACGGACAGGACAGGCCGCTTAAATTCAATATCTGCGGACCCCAGGGGAAGCGTCTAGTAAATAGTAACATCCTTCGGAGGCGTGCCCCAGTGCCGGGCTGTTCTAATGTCGGTAAAAACAAGCGGACCAGAAAGGGAATAGTTTGCACCTGCAGTGGAAGACTCGTAGTCATCGGCAAAAGTGTGTAAACCTGCACCTGATTGGCCTGCACGATCATAGTTGGTGTTATCGCGTTCGCTATTGGTTGCACCACTAGCCAATCAGAGCCTTGTCTTTTCAAAACAGCTATGTCGAAAAACGGCAGAGCATCCAAAATGTGGTATATAAAAGATGTTCTTGAATCATAGATATATTTATGATTCCTTTATTAAAGGTAGTTACAGGTCCAGTTCTTATGATGGTAATTAACAGACCCCACCAGGAGTGACTGCCCTGTCACTCAGCCTGCCTCCAACTGACAGTAGTCTCAGGTCTAACTACAACATTCTATGATGTCACTAGGAATTATTACATTGGCATCAACAGAGCAACAAGGAAATATATAGTTAAGAGAAAGGGACAAAGTCCCTGTACAACACCTCACTACATATGAGTAATCAATGCGAATGTTGAAGCCAAACGGGCTTTCTATTTGTAGAGCAGATAACCAACCAGAGACCATCAATATACTTGAAGGCTCCGTCGGAAAACAGCAGAACATCCAAAGATTAACATGCTCACGCTTAATGTAAATGATTCTAGTGGGTGCAACGGAACAATCCGTTTGACAAGGTTCATTTACGGGTTGGATGAGCAATAGAATGGCCACACAAAAAATGGTCGAAGTACCACTCCAAAGACCCTTAAAGTGTACGAACATGAGGGAGATTGTCAAAGATTATAGGGACGGCTCCTATATAAGCGCACGCTACGTACCGTTCATGCGGGAAAACCCGACATGGTAAAACAAGGGGATCAGGAGAGGGAACGCTCCCAGTCAGAAGTATCATATCATGACCTTAAAGAAACCGACCTTGAAGAAACCGACCTTAAAGAAACACCCAGAGAAAGAAGAGTATAAGTGCACCTCGTGTCCATGAGTAAATAGCAAAGTTCGTGAATGAACGAATATTGCTAAATAACAACCAATCAGTTCAGGGAACCTGACTTACAGTTGAAAAGGACAGTGGTTACTAATGGTGTAAGAATCATATAATATGACTAGGGTGCTCCTAGTTTGACCCTCAATGGGAACACTATCCTCACTAGGAGTATAGTTGTTCCACCGACGACTTTTTAGTTTGATTTATTTTCGATGCCCACAGATTAAGTTGGATGGTTGCACCCTTGCCATATTATATGATTCGCTGTTTATGCTCACATAAATGTCTGGTGACAGTTGCAATGTTGAAATACCAGGAATGAATCTAGGTCAGTGTGGCAAGTTTCTTTTCGTTTCTGCCTTCCCTTACCAGCTCCTTGTCTTATATGGTGTGCTGAGTTATATTTGATATTAAATGACTTATTTGCAATTAATGCATTTCATTTTAAATCTTCAATATCAATTAATATACTTTTAAATAAAGATGCTAAAATGAATCATCAAACACAGTAAGAAAGGGAGTGAGTTGTAGTGAGTTTTGTGTGCTTCATACCAGATCTGACATATGTAATGTTCTTTTCGGTGAATATCTCAAAGGGGATTTATTTATTTTATTTAAAAAGTTCTATAAAGCGCGAACAAGACCCAGACGGGTATCAGAGCGCTGTACAAAGAAGCAAATTAACGTTGACTTGAAGAAACAGTAACCGTACAATACAAAATAGCATCATAAGAGGAGCCTGCGACATAAAAGAAAATGTGGGTGCTAGGGGAGGACGTCGGTGCAGGAGGACAAACAAGTAAAAGCCCTACTAGACGGGCCATGTAGTCTATGTCCAACCAATGACAAAATACATTTCAGATCCAAAGTAAAAGTGATTGTCAAGTACATATTTCAAAACATAAAGAGAAAAGATTGTCAGGCATACATTTCAAAACAAAAAGTAAAATGATTGTCACGCTCTAGAGGGAAGTGACTATCACATGGCCGAGAAGTTAATGCGCTTTTACTGTTTGAGATTCAAAATAATAAAACAAGCTAAAGCTTTGTAAGGTGAATGTGACGTCACCCCGAACCACACTGTATAACACACGATTGTCGATACTGTATAATTCTAGCTTGTGTGCATACAACACATTTTGAAAATTCTTCTCTCGGGCTGAAAGCTCCCACTGCTAACCCAACACCAGGCGTCAGACCCTGTAATGCTGGACTTGAAATTGACAAACAAATTTGGCACTATAAACCGATCCTTTGCAATGTTAGCTGTCAAACGGTGAAGTATACTTTAAGTTCCATCTGTTTGACAGCACGTACATATTTCATGCAAATGCAAGAGTGCTCTGAGGAAAACGTGTTCTTCGCGGCTGTTTTACCTTAATTAAAATCTCATTGCGAATGCATCGCCTGTTTGGGCGAGGTAGTGAATTATTCATTTTGGAGAATTGCCTCAGTTTTTTTATCTATGATTGTCATGGTGAGAAATAGGGAGCAAAACAAAGGCAAACTGATGCTCGCATATTTGATCAAAGGTTCGACTGTATCACATCATATGTTTAGGGTTTCCTCGGCGTTAAATTTCAAAAGCACCCCCTGTTTCATTTCTCGCTTGCAACCCTTTTTTTGTGGGATGAAAATTGCATTTATTTCCACAGAGAATTTGTCTTCAAAGTGGAACATGCAAGTAGTGTCATTTGGATACAGTGTTACTATAATCCTGAGGCATGTACACCTAACCTCCACGTTCTTGCTTAATTTCTGACAGAACCTTTGCCTCCCACAAGAGTGTGCTTGAGTGTGTCTCTTACCCCACCTTGAACCTAAAATTCAGTTGTATAATTCAACCTCTTACCTCGATTTATTTGTGCAATACAAGTGCTAAATATTTAAAAAAAAAAAAAAAAAGTTTACATAGAGTTTACTAATGCATTCTCTACCTATCTACACTGAAAACGTCAATTTGCAACCCATCTGGACTGAAAATGTCTCTCTTCTACCCTCTGTGTACTCAGCAGATACATATCACACCCACTAATGTGCTTCCACCCTCCCTTCATCTTGCTCAGGGCCTTTCTGGATTCACAGATAATGATCCTTGTAGATGGCAAGATCCTACACCTTTCTCTGTGCCCTCCATAACCTTTACTCGCTCAGCCCTGTGTGCTCCAGTTATGATAAGTGACAGAGCTGCTGCAGGCGAAAGCACATTCCAGCTTCTCTTAGGTCTCTGGGGACTGTGAAGAAGTTAAAGAAGGAGACACTAAATGAACCAGCAGCTCCCACCTCCCTCTCCTCTCCACCCCTCTCCTGCCTTGGCCTTCTCTTCTCCTCTGGTGTCCTTTCCTCTATTTTCCTCGGTCCTTGCAGATCAGTGGAAGGATGTGAAGTGCTGTGTGGTAGCATCTCTTTCTCTCTCATAATTCTTATGGTCCTGTGGAAGCTAAGGGGTGGGTGGGTAGATGCCACCACGACACCCACCCCTTGTTCACTTCACTCAGATCTGTAAACTGCCAGGAGAAAGTGGAGGAGGTGGTTGTAGCGGCTAGTGCCTTTCCTACCTTTCCATCGGGTATGCGGAGGTGTGGTGGTCAAGGCGAGTCAGTGGAAAGCAGTGGCACCAGTACGCACCCTATAGCATCCTTCTGGTCAGAATAGTGCTAATAAGTTTGTAAACGTTGCTAGGAGGCTGTCATGTGTGGGACATGCAGCCCAAGGCCAGCAGAATGTGGGAGGAAGGGTGAGTGATACTGTGGAGTGAATCTGAAGGGCATCCATCTATTTACTCATCTATTTAAGCCTGGTAAGGGGGTGGATCGCCAGGTGTGGTTCTCAAACTATACATTGTGTTAAATGATAGCTCGATCCACATTTTCACACTGAGCTCATTACCAGAAGTAAACTTCCTAATTTTAAACAGAGGTCCAAACCCTGTCTCTGTGCCAACCCCAATCTGTACTCTTATATCTTGTACCAGAAATGTAAGTCTAGCAATCCATGCACAGTCTGAAAAGCATATACTTCAGAAACTGCAGTAGCAGTTGCATCCCTGACCCTGTTACATTTAGATTTAGAGCAAAGAGAAGAAAGGAGATAAATCAACTGAGAAGTTCAGAAAATGAAAAGGTAGCGTGAATGCTATGAAATAACTTCCGATTCTGCACATTTCTGGTTCTGCAACAAATGTGTACTGGACTCATTGAAAAAGAAATGTGACTAATTCAGAAAGTTTTTTTATAAAAAAAGACTCTAGATCACGAATAACATCCTGGCAACTCTGAAAAATACCCCCAAAAGAGTGGTACATGGGAATTTGAATCCATCTAACCCAAATAAAAATGCCACAAAAAAAATATGCCCTGCATCACACAACTTTACCTTGGATGACAGACCATTCTCAGACTGCCTAAAGAATCCTCAGTAGAAATAGAAGAACTAAGGGCTTTATATACAAAGCCTTCTTGGGATTTCAAACCCTTCAAATAGTAAAATCATAGGGTTTGCAACTGCAAACGTGTTTTATCTTTATGTACAAGAAAGTTATTTCCAACTCATAAAATGGATTTTGCAACCCTGTCATAACCAGAAACAGCAGGCGGTGTAAAAGAGGAATCCCCCTCTGTTATAAATTGGATCTCTAGTTGGCAGAGGTTTGCACCCTGTCCAAGTAAGGACCACAATCCTAGTCAGGGTAAGCTAGATACACACTATAAATTAACCTGTGCTCAGCATCTAGTAGCTTGGGACAAAGCAGGCAGGTTTAACTTAAGAGGCATTGCATAAAGTATTTGTGCAACACACATAGTAACACAATTAAAACACCACAAAAAGACCACACAGGTTTGGAAAAATAGAGAATATTTATCTGAGTAAAACAAGAAAAAAATGACAAAAAATCCAATAAGTAGAATTTGAGATATTAATTGTTAAACAATAAACCAAAAATAGTGCTTAGAAGTCACTAGCGGTCAAAAGTTTACTTTAGGCCGCAAGGGACTGGTATAAATCCAACGTTTAGGCCAACTGCTATGAAGGGCAGTCCGGTCACAGGACCCAGATAGATGCCGCTGAAAAATAACTGGGCCGAAGCAAGTGTCAACGTTGAGAGCCTACTTCATCGCCGTCACACATCGCAAAGTGTGTCCCGCGCCCTCATTAAGCTCCACTGAAGTGAATGCAATGCATCGTCGTTGAGCCGCAGAGCGGCGCCATCAAGCCACGAAGGCTTTGGAATTGCTGTTGGCGAGCAGTCTCTGCATCACGGTCAAAGGGCGAAGCAGCAGAATTTCTCACACAGTTGAGCCAATGCATTGGCTTTTGCAGACATCAGCTGCAGAACCCACTTTTGAGGCCCAGTACTGAAAGGGGCATCTCAGGCAAAGGTAGGACTCAGAGATGGCAGAGTCCAGAAGCACAAGCAGGATTGTAGGAAGTCCTTGGTGTCCCTAAGACTTCAGAAAACAGGAGGCAAGCCAGCAAGCCCTTGAAGTCAACCTGGGTTCGAGTGAGATGGGCAGGGAATGAGATCATCAGGCAGCGGGGCAGCTCAGCAAAGCAGAAAAGCAGTTCCTCAGAACAGTCAGCAAAGACAAAGTGGCAATCCTCACAGCACAGCAGTCTTTACTCCAGCAAAGTTCTTCCCAGGCCCAGTAGAGTACCCATTTGGTAGGGTCAGGGCCCCAGTACTTATACAGGGCTCGACAAATCCACTCGCATTTGCGAGGGAGAATTGATGAGGACGAGCTATTTTTATGTCCTACTCGCCCATTTTGGCGAGTAGGAAGACAAACTAACTTTTGTCCTCTGTTAGCTTTGGGCAGAGAAATGTCCACTTTCTAAAAGTGGCATTTCTATAATAGTAATGACAAATTCAACTTTACCACTAAAGAGGATTTATCATTACTGTTACAAGGATATGAAACATAATTTAGTTACTCCTTTCTAATTAGAGTTTAAAAGTGTTTTAAGGAATTCCCAATGCCAGCCTATGAGAGGAGTAGGCCTCATGGTAGTGTAAAACACATTTAGTTGTTTGTCACTATCAGGACATGTAAAACTTAAAAGTACATTTCCTACCTTTTAGATACATAGCACTCTGCCCATATGGTGCCTTAGGGGTGCCCTGTGTGTAATAAAAGGGGAGTTTAAGGCTTGGCAAGTGGTATTGAATGCCAAGCAAAAATGTGGCAGGAAACTGCACACACATGCCTCGGAATGGCAGGCCTGAGACAGGTTTCACAGGCTACTTGTGTGGTTGCCACAATGAGTGCTGGAGGCCTACTAGTAGAATTTCGATTACAGGTCCTAGGTATATGGTATACCATTTACAATGGACTTACAGGTAAACTAAATATGGCAATCAGGTATATACCAATTTCACCATGTTTTAGGTGAGAAGCACATGCATTTTAGCACTGTTGAGCAGCGGTAAAGTGCTCAGAGTCCTAAGGAAATGCAAAAAGATACAGAAAAAAGTGGAGACAAGCAGGCAAAAAGTTGTGGAAAGACCACCCTAAGTATGACATGTCTAGCACCCTCCTATTTATGAGTCGGAGAGGGGCGTATCAATGGTTTGTGACTGCAAAATCAGTCACAAATTATTGATCATATACCAACAACTTATAGGGGGTGGTATCTGTGATGCAAAGGAGAAGGTGCCACCATTGGACCTTTTCCCGTTTGGGTATCTTGAAAAACATTTCAGGGAGAGTTAGCAGTGGTCCCTGGGAAATATTTTACTGAAAGTCCCGTTTTTATTTAAAATAAGAAAAAGAGAAGTTTTTTAAAAATCACAGTCTAATTTCCTTTAAGGTAAGCGGGCTCCATCTTTAAAAAAAATCTTTATTTAAATACAATCACTGCCATGGGGGTCTGCTTACCTTTACAAGCCACCGTCCTTGTGACTGTGGCCAATGGCAGGGGTTCACAAATTGCAAACTCTCTAATTAATATTAGTTAGGCAGGTCATTATGTAAACACTGTCATTTTGTATTTTGTGAACCGACTTATTTGGACATAGGTTAGATCTCAAAATAGGAATGCATTCACAAGAAGTCAGAGCACAATTTGCCACCACTTTTATTGAATGTAATCTATGCACATGCAGCCCTAAATAACTGCAGAATGATAAAAATCCTACCATATCTCAATAAGACTAGAGGCAGACTAGTCAACTCGAAGTTCAAAGAATTCACGATTAAAAGCTATCTAGCAGATCAGAGTCAATATGATTTCAGGAAAGAGTATATCATTGAAATTGTAATCCTGAGAGTAACTGATGATGTACTAAATTTCCTCAACAGAGGAAACTCCTACATCCTATAGCAGCATTGGACTGTAGACTACTAAAATATCTTCTTAAATATTCATAAAAAAGATAGGGGAAACATTGCCTCCACTTGCATAATATTTTAAACCATTGGCTCTCATGTCATTCATATAGTTTCTAATAATCAGTGAACACCCTGCATTCATCCAATGATTCTTGTGTCTTTTCCTTACCTAGTAGGGGTAGATGCTGCCCTTATATTTTGATATAATAACCGATTATTGCATGTTGTGATTTCACTGATTAGAAACTATATAAATGAAACCAATGAGGTAAGGTAGGTAAGTAAGGTAAGTATACTTGTAAAGCGCACTGTTACCCCATCTCGGGGTGTCCTGGCGCTGTATACCGCTAGGGAACCTATTCTGGCTTTCCCTGTGAGATGGTCCCTCCAGGGCACCTCCAAGGTGAAACCAGGCATCCCCGGCGTTGATGGGGCCGCTGTCGAGATTAAGCAAGCTATTGCCCAGAGTTGCAGAGTGGAACCCATGGTCAGCGTAGGCACCTCGGCGAGAATTATCGAGTCTGCGGACATTGACCCAAGACCTTGCCGCGTCGGGAATTGAACCCTGGCCCCGGGCGGTGTCTGCTTCAGGGTCTGCCGCTTCTAACCAGTGAGCCACACTTCTCCAATGAGAAACACAGATTTAAAATATTACAGTTTGCCCAGGTTCCCACGGGGTTAAAGGTCCCTCTTGAAACAAAGAGTTTAACTTCCATTACGTTTTCTATTGTGAAAACAGATTCTGCACGGTAAAAACCAGAAGCTAATAATTCAAACCTTCATCCCATAAAGCATCAGAAGACAATGCCTGACTGGCCGTACTGGGCTTCGGGCATTTCCCCAGGACTTTGGAAGGGTGGGGAGCATTTTTGTTACTGGGGTCCAGTTTTGTAGCAATGCAAAAGTTCTAAAAGCACTACAGAGCTCCTTGTATATCCAACTGTTTTCAGGCAACAATAAAAGTGCAAAGATAACTCTTGTGCTTGATGTAGCAGCTTTGACTCATCTAAGGTAGCGTAGAGGGTTAACATCCCTGCTGTAAAGACTGTTTACTATGCAGAT
Source organism: Lissotriton helveticus (assembly GCF_964261635.1). Lineage (NCBI taxonomy): Eukaryota > Metazoa > Chordata > Amphibia > Caudata > Salamandridae > Lissotriton > Lissotriton helveticus. Next base: position 2,060,563,490 of record NC_136059.1, on the reverse strand, counting down.
CACAGAACAGTATTTTATGGATTACGGCTTTTGTCACAGAGATCTTTTTGTTATTGTGAAGTTCAATCGGAATCTAGGTTAGAAAGTTATGCTTATTCCAAGTCTTTCATTATCTTAAGTTTGTTAAAAATGGCGTCTGTGGGTAGAAATAAATTCTTATTAATAAAGTCAACTCTAACCACTGTTTTATGTTCTGAATCCTACGTTTGTGCTTCTCCAGACCAAGCACTCTTAAAATCTGCCTACCAGTATGGATGACTTGTGAATCCGACACCTTATAGCTCCCTTTGTCTTATGCAACATTTGCTATACACTGATTTACACATGCATGATTCATTGTCTCTGTATGTGTTTTGATATACAATGCTCCAACACCCTAAACTGATATGAGTGGCACTATAAAAGAAATGAAATACACGTGAAGAGATGAGTTGCACCTTTGGAGAGTGATAGTGAGGGAATAATTGAAGAGCCCCAATAAATATTGCCGTATCCTGGTGCACTGTAAGGTCATCATTTACAATGCTTTAAAAACGAATTCAATTGAATATATAATAAAAAATGGGTAATAGAATGCACAATTTTTGCTATTTTTTACCACATTTTCTTTGGGGAAGAACCCCTGAACCCCGATTGTAGTGGTCAGGCTCGCTCGCTGCACTCGCTCGCTCGCTATGCACCATATGGGGGTTAGTCTGATATAATTTCCTGGGCTGCTTTGGGTTGCCAGTCCATCTCTGTCAGAAGGTTCATTTCTGGCCCTAACACCTTTCAACTTGTGTGAAAAGCCACTAAAGGAAAAGATAAAGATCTGGGAAGTAGTTCTAAATATGGACTAGTCTCAATAAATTTAGAAACATGCCTAGATGTAATGCAGGCATGTTTAACCAAATACTTCTTAAAACGAAATTTAAGGAAGCCCGAATTTTGTTTTATTATCCTGAACAACAACTGCATGCACTTCAAAAGATGGATAATAGACCCCATAATAACAAGACCAGCAATCATAAGAAAAGCAAAGTCCCTTTGATTCATCCTGGACAACTGTATTAGTTGGGGTGGATGGTAGTCCCTCACAAGTAATAATCCACAATTCCTGTTAAGTACAGGAAAGGTTTCAGCAACTTAAACCTGACCTCAACCCCTTGTAGCTATGGCAAAAAGCAGACAGGCTTAACTTAAGAAATTGTGTTTTTTGGTGGGAAATGTCAAAGCGAGACAAATTAAAAATTTGCACCCAATTAAGGTCTCTCACTGGCCAGACACTTTTGGCACCTCACATGGTGAAAAGTTCTGCCTACTGTCTTAGTCACTTTTTTTGACCTGGGATTTCTCTAGTGGGGCAAGGCTGAAAGTTATAGCTGAACAGGGCTCCATGAGGCTGGATAGTCGCTCCACACCATACCGCTGAAAGGGATTTGCAGCTGCGGAAAACCTCTGAGTGGAAGCAACCCAAATCTTTGGTCCAGCAGCAATGTACTCTCATTGGATTCACTTGTCCCAGTCCTCCAGTGGTCACAGGAGCCAAAACGTTTCTAAGTCCCAGGTTTCTCAGGAAATTAGGAGGAGTACACATTGACACAGCCATAGGTCCCCAAACTTCAGGATCAACAACTGGAGGTCAGGACTCACCCTAGCAGAAATCCTCCTCAGGGTCCAGGGTAGGTCCGGTTCAAATTGGTCGGCTGAGATTTTTTTAGGAAGGATTCTTCTGGCAACTTGTTGTGTCTCTGTAGCTTAACAGGAGTTCAGTCAACTGGCACTTGGACTCTAGTTCTTTGTCCTGGGTACAAGTGGGAGCAGGTCCAGCATTTCAGGTCACCTCACAGGTCTCAACAGCAGGTGCAGACCTATTCCTGTGTTCCACAGGTTAAGTAGGGATCTGAAGAGTGTGCCTGGGGTGCCACATTTAAGTCTTGCATTAGTCTGTGGGTGGTGGTGAGTCCTGCTCATCATTAACCAATAGGGAAAAGATTGAGGGAAACCATACCTATTTTTTAAGCTGTTCCTGTGGGCCTTAATGCAAACAATCCCACACTTCCACTCTCTCTTCCTAAATACAACAACATACCAGATCCTTTCTTTCCCTGTGCGTGCAGAGCTAGAGTCATGACATGGAGAATGAGCAACCCCTCCTCTTTGGTCACTCAAAACCGGTTCTGGAGTCAGCTCCTCTTCCACTAATATAAGTGCCTGGCTGACTAGAGGGACAGAGGAGGGGGCAGGCCCAGGTGTTAACTACATCTGCCTATGACAGGCTAGATCCCTTCAAAATTAATTAAGTTCCTGTACACTGGCCAGATGGTCATCCTGTCAGAGGAACTGGACATTTCCCCACTCCAAAGATTTTTTTCTCAGCTCCAGGAGCAAGTTCACACCTCATCAACAGGGCTATTAAGCTCTTGGGTGGTGGTGATAGCTCAAGCAAATGGGCTTCTAGAGGCCCAAGCAGGCAAAAAGTGACTTTTAAAAGTGCCTTTTGTAAAATATAGTAGAGATATGACTTTACCAATGAAGTGGGATTGTAACAAATACTTCAAAAAGTCAAAACAATTAAGTTTGTTGCTATTTTCTAATAGGAGATAACAGTATTTTATTGTAATAATATATACCAATGCTTATCTAGGGAACATCTAACTCTGCTCCAGTCACAATATCTTTTTTTTGGGTCTTCTCATGATAAGTACATGTTGTACATTAATCCTTTTCATGTCCTACTTTTAAATAGTACACATACGGTCATATGGACATTAAGACCTAAATAGGAGCGTATTCCTAAAATAGAAATGGAGGGTTTAGGCCTGTCAAAATGGGTTATTTTGACAATATGATTTTGCAGTTTTAAAATACTAGGGACCTTCAGGTAAGTGAAATATGTCAGTTAGGAGTACAGACAATTGCTGCATGTTTTATAGGTGAGAGCACGTGCACTAGAACCTCATTAGCAGGGTCCCAGTGCATGCAGTCGAAAACCAGCAGCATCTGTCAAAGAAAATGAGGGTGATATTGCAAAAAGAGGCATTTTCCTTCAACAACAAATGATCTTTACAAGAACTTAAAACATATTACAAAAAATGCTGGTTGGCAACTGTGATCAAGTTGCTATCTTGGTTTTCCAGCAAGAACTAAAAACAATACTCCAATGCCTTGTAATCTCTAGATTTGAGAATGGAACCAATTAACTAAGAGACTTTCTGAAAACCAGTCTGGCTCCCTGAAAAACAATGTATATTCAGCAGCATGACTTATTACAAACACCAAAAAGACAGACTATATATCATCAGCCCCAAAATCTGTGCTATGTCTTCCAATGGACTGCCACTGACTTTTGAGGATGGTGTGCTTACCTGTAATGCTCTACATCATGCCTCTCAACTTACTTGTTATTGGAATGGACACTGGCATGGGTGCTGGAAGTAAGGATGTAGGGGGCGCCTTGCATAGCTGTTCATGGTAGTACGTCCTTCCTCTGGCATTGGTACATTTTATCTTAGGCTTTGCCCTACTAGGCAGAACTCTTACTACCTCTGCTTTGATGAAGCTATCGGGATGGTCAAACACTTTTAAAATAAACTAATCACATATATCACTTTACTCTCTCTCTCTACAGCTATCACAATATTACTTGTCGGTTTCTATCATGCAGAATCTTTGCACAATATGTTCTAACCATTTTAGTAGATATTTATTCCTGCACCTTGAGATGCACTTTTATTTCAATACATGTATACTACGACTTGCTATTTTGTGCCTCCTGCTTACACATTATGCAGTTTAACAGCATTAAAGTGAAGTACGCTATTTATTTTAAATCTTTGGATTAACTTTCTATGTCAGTCAGCGAAATTATGTGGATTAATCGTATTCCTACCAGTTTGCAGTTTATATACACTGCAACCCATATTCTAGGACGCAAAAGGAAGGCCTCTAGCTATTAAGGGAGTATGTTCATTGAGATGCTTTCCAAATGTTGCTTTACATAATGTGTGTATTGTTGCAATGTGTTATATGCTTTTTAGATAATTGTTTAATTTGTAAACTCTATATCTAATAATTGCATGGCTTTATTGCAAAGCTGAAACACGAAATAGATGTAAAATGTAAATGCCCCCCAAAATAACCATGCTGGAGTTCAAAAGCTGAATGAGCAATAAATATGCTTTTAAATATTGTTTTTATCTTGTTACAGAGGTCAAATGTCAGGCTTTGTCTCCTGGCACATTACTGTTAATTCCTGTAATATGAAGATAGGAGCAACTGGGCTTCTAGAGGCTCAGGCAGGCAAAAGGTGACTTTTTAAAAGTGCCTTTTGTAAAATATTTAGTAGAGATCTGACTTTACCAATGACGTGAGATTGTAATAGATACTTCGAAAAGTCTAAAACTGTAAGTTTGTACCTATTGTTCAAGAGGACATAGTATTATTTTACTTTAGTATTATATATGGAACAGCTAACCCTGCTACAGTCACAATATCTTTTTTGGGGTCTTCTCATGATAAGGACATGCTCTATATTAAACTTTTACATGCCCTACTTTAATTACTATGAATACTCTCATATGGACATTAACATGGGTTTTACTTTTCCTTGTCTAATTGCAAAGTGAGGAGATTTTGTAAAGTGAACTATGTGACAATCTTGCTGGGCTACAGGGAGTGTGCAAGGAAAGGTTGTAGGATGTCAATATGTTTCTAAAGTTTCTAACGTGCAACAAAACGTAAATACCTGTGAATTAACTATTCAAATGTTTCAAAATACATTAGCAGTTAGGAAAGCACAAACGAAGCACTTTCTTTTGTAATTCTGATTTACCAAAAATATGTTAATAGGATCCAAACAAATCAAGACACTTTATTTGGTGATGCGCGAATGATGAATATTTGCTGGAAAACGATTTCCACATACTATCATTTGTGCACAGTATATGTTTAGCAGCAAAACTGCATGTTTGTTCAAATTTAGTGCCCATTTCAATAGAAAATATGCTATTTGTAAAAGTTCCGTGTGCTACCGCACCATTCTTTAGTAAAATATCTGGGAGCATGTGCTCCAAAATTCACCGTCAGTTACATAACACACCCTTGCCACTCTCCTGCTCAATGGGCGTGGCTTATCTGCTATACATGTTCTATGAGTGATGCTTGGATTTTTTACAATCCGTATGTCATCAGTGATGTAAGTTTGATGGCAGTACGACCACATTGAAGACTGTTCCAGCACTACTAGTAACTGGAATACAGAAACTAAGAAAAACTAACACTGGAATTTCTAAACCTTAACAAGACACACCACTCAATGAATCCTTCCCTGTCCCAGCACCTAACAATTGGAAGAACATCCCTCAAGAACAACAAGTCCATCCCTTCATATGTAGCCTTTAAGAGGGGGGTGAAAGAACTATTAACAAAGTTGCATTATGACCGCACTAACTCAGGACCTCTTTCGACTTACATGAAGATGAGGTTAAATCCTTTACTTGCAAACTGTTTCTCAATTTATAGAGACCAAAGAAAACGTATGACTCGATTTGAGTAATATTCTGGAGCACGCTATGGCATTAGGCGTAATTTTAATAGGAATCGACCTAATTATACAAACAGAGCCACTACATTATGACTATAACCTGCAATGAGTGTTCAGTGAAATGTGCAGTTTCGCTTCCCTATAAATACCTGCCAACACCTTTACTATCATTGAATATAAAGCTCCTGTCTTTCTACTTCTTGTCGGTCTGTAGACAGAGCGAGCGAGCAGGAGGAGGAGCAAGCAAGGAGCAGGCGAGCAGACGAGCGTGGCGTGGTGCGTGGTGCGGTGTGGTGCGGAGTGGCGCGGAGTGAAGTGGGGTGAAGCAACACGGCGGTGAGGCGAGGTGAAGCCGTGTCGGGTTTCCCTCTCCGCGACCTGTAACCCGGGACCCCCAGCCGCCGGAGCCGCCATCACCACCTCCAGCATGCTGGGAAAACGCCGGGAAAATGCTCTGCTCCGCTCCGCCTGCTCATCCTACTCTACCCGTCCAGCTGAGAGGAGGAGGACGTAGGGAAGGAGCACGAAAGCGAAGCAGCTCACCGACGCGCACAGCATGGCACGGCACAAAAGCTTAAGGTACTGGGGGGGGGAGACGCGAGCGCGGCGGCCGATAGAGGCTCCCGCGAAGTAAGAGCCCAGGGGGTTGACCGACAGGCAGTCTGACTAGGTCTGACTGACCAGCCGCCCCACTGTGTGCTCCACTCGCAGCCAGCCACCCTCTACGATCCCCCCTCTGCCTCCTCTGCCCCATTCCACCAGCAGTTGCGAGGAGCAAAGGACGAGGGGCAAGGGAAGGACTAGGGGCTAGATCCCCCATCGCTCCCCCATCACTCCCACATCACTCCTACCACCCCCACCACCCCCACCCAACCAACCAACCATCACCCTGGCCACAACCAGGGTCGGACACTGTGGGGGGGGGTCTGGAGACTTGGAGACCGGAAAACCGAAGGACAGGGAAGACACAGGGGGAGAAGCGGAAGAGCGACAGGGAAAAGTCTCTGCACGTAGAAGAAGCACCAAGATATCCAGAAGGGGCTTATTAACAGCATGAGGTCTGGAAGGACCTGGGGATCCCCGGAATTAATGCCAAAGCAAAAAACCAAGGCAAAAACGGGAAACGGGAAGAAAAATAAGAAAAAGGACAAAATAAATTCAAGCTCCCCTACAGACGTGGAGCTGAACTTCTCCTCATCAGTGCAGGCATCGGGGCTGATCAGTTCCGATACAACACAGGGACCACTTACGACCTGGACTCAAGAGACACTGGCAAGCGGACCACAAACCGCAAAAAAGCTTCATCAACCCAAAATATAAACTAAGTTCAATTTCTTAAAGGACGTGGGCTCAGCAATATTCTCGAGCAACAAACACGGACACGGGCTGCAAACCCCACTGCTCCCCTCACAGCCAAGGTTAACATGTTCACCACCACCACCATCGCGTGAAACGAGCACAAGCATCCTGGCTCTAGAAAACTCCACGCACGACATCCACCATGGCGGCACCTCAGAGCACAGGAATACAAGCACAAGCCTATTATCTGAGATCCCGGGGACCTCAACTGCCATAGGAAAGCCCGCAGACTCAACTACCAAACAGGAACCATCACCCACCTGCTCAGTCAGTTGGGCCACACGCAGCCAGGGCAATGTCCTGAGACCCACACCGGTCGAGTCCAAAGGCAACCCAAAATCTACTCTAGTTCTAAATGCAGCAGAAAAAACATACAAACTGGACAGCTGTCCAAGCCGACCAAGCAAAGGCGATCCCGGGGCCGGCCTACAGACAACAACACCAACACAGATACCAATACCGGTTATCCCCAAGGAAACATATTACAGCCCGGCAAAATGCTCACAACTCACGAGCCACAGCACACCGATCAAGTCTCACCCCGCAGCAGCAGGCGACCCAACTCTCACAGACCTGGGAAACTATGGCTTAGCATCAAGCCCCTCGGGCAGGGCGGCCTCCAGTCCTCACAACTCCAGCCGGAAAGCCGACGGCAGGGCAACAGTCACCTACCTCAACACACAGGAATGGGCAGATATGCTAGCAACCTACACACCAGACCTTAAAGACTCCCACCCCCCTAACTCACCTTCGGCAGCCAACATCACCAACAACTCCGTCCATTTCCCCAATGAGAAAGAGCGGGGAAAAGACCACAATAACGGAACTTGGCTCTCACTGCTAAATACAATCCAGCTAGCAGTAGATGCCCTGCAATATCCATCAGACAAAATGGAGCTACAACTCAACCTCCTCAACACACTGGCAGTCTTCACAGCCGGAATCGACGACAAGCTGGGCAACCTGAATAATTTGATTCTGAGAGCACAAACAAACACTTATCTAAGTTGCAATTGCAGCCAGGCAGTAGACAAACTAGCCACATTGCCTCTAATGCTAACCGACCTAATAGGCGATATAAGGAACCTATATAGAGACAATGCAATTACTGAAACGGGCCCTACCAAGCCCGAAGAAGGCGACACCGGGAGAAAAACACCCGGCTTAAACCTAACCACCCAGAATGTGCCCGCAAACGAGGAAGCAACTCAGACGGGACTGGAGCCCCTGAAACAACTCAACGCCAAACAACGGCGCCAACTAAAAAGAAAAGGGCACAAGCAAAAATCTAACACAGTGACAATAACAAAACTCTTCCCCATCTTCCTTAGTACAAACGAAAAACACTCGGCCTCCACAAGCATCGCCCATCCCACAGTAGGGGAAATCGACGCGCCCACCTGTCCAATCCAGCAGCAAAACCAAAACAACAGCCTGCTGACTCAAGAAGGACAAGGGCCCCAACCTTGCACGGCCGAAAATCGCACCGGCTATACAGACACACCGAGAACAGTGGCAACAAAGACCATTCAGCCTACACAGCCCATTCGGACCTCAAAAGACCAAGAGCTGGTCCCCGGCCGACAAGCGGCAGACCCAACACTACCAAACAGGAAGCCTCCTCACCAAGGGGACACGCTTGACGAGTGCACTAACCAAGACACTCCAACAGCCGCAAGCAAGAGATCACCACTGCCAATCACCAAGGAGGGGGCCAGAGAAAGAACCCTATGCTCCACGCCAAGCCAAAAACATGAGAGACAAACTAGAGACTCCTTCATCACGACCACCCACTCTGCTCCTAGTCAAACAGAGCACTCACAGGCAAAATGGCCACTCGAGATGCGAACAGCACCAAAGCAACCAATACCAACTAAAGCAAAAACACACACCTCCATCATGCCAGGCGATGTCAACCATCCAGCATCCCACGAACCTCAGTCGGGCTGCGGCTTAGCAGTTCAAGAACTTCATACCACAACAAAACAGCACGCGGAAAGAGCCAAACAACAATCAACCGAGATTCTTGTCTTCTACCCGGAATATACATCACAAGGCAAGCAGGACCTGCTGAACCGAGGCAACATCCTCAAACTAATGGAATGCATCCCAAACCTGGGGGGGATAAGCTCCAAGGACTTAATCTCCGTCGAATTTCTGCCCGCCTTAAATTCAAACAGTCAGGAGGCAACAAGGACAATTTGGTCCTCTACCAACGTCGCAGACTTAATTGTAGCGGAAGTAGAGTATTTTGAGGCCTGGGGCATCAAGCTGGTCCCTCAGCAAAGACCAGCATATCCCTCGCCCCTTTTGAGGAGAACCAGTCCTGAACTAGAGACTCGACAGGCATACACCTCTAGTGTTCTCAAGGGTGCCTTGGGGAGCTCACCCAAAATAAGGGATAACAGCCCCTGGCAGCATCCAGTAGACAGACCGACGACTATAACAGGTCCTGAGTTAGGGCCCACAAGGGGCAGGCGAAACCCAGCCTCAATGAACTATCAGACACGCACCTTCATCTCTACGAAGCCCCTGCGAGGTAGCCCGCCAAATACGAATACACGCAGCACCAGGGAACGGGCAGAAGCCAGCGCAAGGGGAGCGTCACAGCAAAATTGTGCACCAACAAGAGAAACTCTGTTTCGAACGATCTTTATACGCTCAGAAGAGGCTTGACGCCACCAACAAACTAGAGAAGACAAAAGAGGAGGGGCACAATCCATAAGCATCTGCTCTTGGAATATAAACGGCCTAACCTCAAAAATGGACGACCCAGACTTTCTGAAGTATATCTCTTCATTTGATATAATAATGTTGCAAGAAATCTGGCTTACAAGCACAAAGCACATCCTGGGCTTCACTTGCTACTCCACAGCAGCAGTCAGAAACAACAGATTTGGTCACCAGTCAGGAGGCTTGGCAACATACGTATCCACCACAATAATACCCTCGGCTGTCCTCATGGACTCCTCTACACTCTCAACCTTAACAGTAAAGATAAAACTGCAGCTTGGCAATAAGGAAGAAGAGTTATGCATTGTTAATGCATACGTTCACCCTAAAAACAGAGCTAAGGATTCGAACAAAATCTCAAACCAACTGGCGGAGCTGGTCACTCATATGGAAAACCCTCTTCTTATCTTGACAGGGGACTTCAATCAAAACTTACTCGGCTCATCATCAGACGAGGAGGCTTTGGCTCTAAACACAATTTACAGTATACCAGCACAAACCTCCCCTCTAAACAGGCGAAAGCGCCAAAACAACGCCCTACTTCAAGATCTAGAACATCAAAATCTTCGGGCACTAAACGGGAGATTTGCGACTGATTCCCCTCCAGTAGAAACATTCTACTCACAAACAGCTAGCTCCATCTTGGATTATACTTTCGCTAGACTGGCCCTATTTCCTCACATCCAGGGGTTCAGAATAAGGGGACAAGGGCGAAAGCGACCATCGCCCCCAAGAATGCCATATGACATCAAAGACGCCAACATCAATCAGGCCAGACAAAACGATGGGGGAGATTTACTCTATTAACCAAAAAAGAATCAAATGTATGCCAACCAACTCTACCACTCTGGCCGACACTGCCCTTCAAATATACAACAAACAAAAACCAAACGTAGCGGGGCCTATCTCTCACTGGGAGCAATACACAGAATCTTTGCTAAAGGAACTGGCAACTAAGATCGCCCCTAAAAGCAATTTTAACAAAGAGAGCAGCAAAACCAGCCTAACAAACGGTCAAAGATTGCAACTAAGGTTACAAAAAAGAGCTGTAAACTTGACCCTACGGAAGCTGAGATTAGCGCCCCAAAACACATACTTACGAGCCACACTGAAAAACCAAAGGGCTGAGCTCAACCACACAAAATGGAAAATAAAAAAAGACGCAGAAAATGAGGTATGGGCAAAATTATTATATGATACCAAAAGCAACAACAGTGCCCGCTTTTGGCAAACAGTGAACAAGATCCTACGTCCACAGCATAAGGACATAGGATCTCACATTGTGGAAGAGTCATGGACCAACTACCTCGCTAGCCATTTTAATGATTCTTCGGGACACGCAGGAGCTCACAGCAGTAACATCACAGAGCAAGCCTCTTCTAGGCCTATGTCAGAGTCATCCACCAAGAGAGAGCAAATCCAGCCCAAAGACCTCTTGGCAACACCAGCAGCCCAACAGATAGCCCTAATCACAAAGCAGATCTGCAAGGGCAGGAAAGAAGGAGCTCCAGGTCCCAATGGGATTCCGCCAGCCCTGTTCAAGGAAAAAAACACAGAACGGGCGACCATCATGCAACCGTTATTTGCGGAAATCAGACACCTAAACCGCATCCCAGACTCCTGGAGAGGGTCGACGATCATCCCCATACACAAAAAAGGCGACAAAATGACCCCTAACAACTATCGCCTACTAGCCCTCCTCGACAACGAGGCAAAATACTTTGCGGGAACCATCCTAGAGGAGCTTGTGTTATGGGCGGAATCAAACCAGATCATACCCTTGAACCAGACTGGTTTCCGCAAAAACACAGGAACTGCAACTAACATTCTGGCTAGCTCACTGATTATCGATGCAGCAAAAACAAATAAACTGCCGCTGCACCTATGTTACATCGACTTCAGTGCAGCATTCGATAACATTGAGAGAGGCAGGCTTTGGTGGAAACTAGCACAATGGGGTATACCGCAACCTACTCTAAACATGCTGAAGCTTCTGCACTCCGATACCTGGGTGCAGGTGAAGCTAGGAAGCGGCATCCATTTGTCATCTAAAATTCGCACCACCAAAGGCCTTAAACAAGGGTGTGTGCTTGCCCCGATATTGTTCAATCTATTTATGGCAGATCTACCAAGCACACTCAGTACATGCAACTCCCATTCTCCGAGGCTGGGTGGAAAATCTCTAAGCAACCTACTATACGCGGATGATGTCGTACTTCTCAGCCATACTCATATTGGCCTTCAGAAGTTACTCACTGAAATGCACAGCTACGCAACTGCAAATAACTTAAAAATAAACCTGAGTAAAACACGCACAATGTCAATCAACAACAAGAACAAACACCACAAGTCCTGGACTCTTGGCGGCCAGAAAATAGAGCCTTCACGCGAATACAAATACCTGGGTGTCATCTTTGACAGTGAAGGCTCATTTGTCCAGCAGATACAGGAAACAAAAAGAAGAGGAACCACGATTGCCGCCACACTGAAAAACTTAGCTAACCAACTGTCAGGGCCAACCTTGACACCTTACCTGAAAGCCATTCAGGCAAAGCTACTCCCCTCAATCTCCTACGGCAGTGAGGCACTACGAGGAAGAGACTCCAAGAACCTAGACACTATCCAGGTAAAAGCCTACAGAACAATGTTTTCACTCCCGCCTTACACCTCCCCCGCACAACTACGGCTGGAGTTTGACTTGCTAAAACAGGACCTTGCAAGACAGGGAGCTTACATCATTTGCTGCCACAAACTCCGCTCTGCCACGACTGACGCACTCAACTCACTGCTGTGGCAAGACATACAAAACAGGGATGTATCTCAAGCACGATCTTACCTGAAGGCAGCACTAGAGGCCGTCAAGGCATCTGAGCTCTGGGACATGCAACTTGGGCATAACCCATTCAAAAAACTAGTCTGAAAAAACGTCAAATCTCTTTCTCTACTAGAGGATAAGGCTACATTTGCAAAAAGGAAACCACGCGTGGATGACACTAAACACGTATAAATCCCTGACGCCACAAGCATACTTCAGCCAGGGCTATTCAAAAACCCTAAAACTGAAGTTCCTGAAACACAGATTAGGGGTCCTGCCTAGCAGAGAGCATCTTCCATCATGGCTCAGGACCAATAGCCAAGAAGCCTGTCCACTGTGTAATCAAGGAACGGGTGACATACTCCACATGACCTGTCTCTGCGAAGAGCTTTGCCTAGCCCGTCAACAGCTCTTAAGGAGATAGGGACAAGCACTCGAAGGCAAGCGGTGCTCGCCTGCTTGAACCCTGTAAATACCACACTGAACTGCAGATACGTCAAGTTCCTGGCAATGATAGAGCAAAGACTGCCAAAACCCCAATAATCGGCGACCACTCACACTGGCAACAAGCAGACGGCCACTACGTCGCAAGGACTCATGCCGCTCTTGCCCTGGGATAAGACTGCTAGAACCCATTTTAATTACCTAACTCTTTTACTTAATTTTAAAAGAAAAATCTTTTTTACTGCAAAATGTTTTGTATTGGTTTTAATTAACTATGCATAATAAACGTACCTTACCTTACCGTACCTACTTCTTGTAAAGTGCTCTGACGTCAACTTAACCTGGTGCACGTTTCATAAAATCACAAAAATAAATAAATAAGCAAGCAACAAATTGGGACAAGGCACGTAAAGGCTGGCATTAGGGCATGTTTACATGGAAAAAGAGAGCCATGTTGGTGAGCAAAAAGCCTTTGCAGTGGGATTCCAAGAAAGAATTGCGTGTTACCAGAAAGTAACCCTTTCAAGGTTCTAACAGCAATAAAGGTCATACTCATTTTGACACGGAATGAAATGATACCTTTCTGAGTGTTAAAAAAGAATATTCCACGTCACCGAGGGGTCATCCAATCACAATAGAGAAACTAAGAAGTGACTTGCAATATCCGTTCAGTGTAGATGGACATGGAGGTGTTTTATTTCTTCTTACACGTGGTCGCGAGATTAGCTTTCCCCAAGACCGCTTTACAAATACGGGGAAAAATGTAAGTGTGGGCTGTGAAAATAATCGCTCCAATGTGCATTTTATAAGTTTTTGCAAACACATATTTGTAAGTACTTTAAATCTAGGCACTTGTTGATTAGATGTTTGGCATGGTTTAGGCTGTTTGCCTACGATATAGCGTGGGCTTGGTTAGTGTGTGTATGTGTTTTGGTTTCTATGTGACTGTCTATGGCTGGGAGCGGGGTCTGTGTGTGTGTGTATGTGTTAGAGTGTGGTGTGTGTGTATGAAACCGCTGTATGTGAATATAACAAACTGAGCCTCCCACCTGCATGACGTGAAATTGCACAAAGCATGAAGCTGCATATTTTAGAATCGCAGGGAAGGACGAGCTAACATGCTGCTAACGCGTGCACACTCGCTGCTTGCTACCAAGGGAAAAGGTTCACACAGCACTGCATCTGTTGCTATGGAGAAGACTTAGCCCCATGACCATCTGGGAATAGCAGACGAGAACATCCCCCGCTAGCAGGCTTAGCAAACAGTTACAGAGACAGCCAGCTACTAAAACCGGTTGAGTTTAAATGACAGATCATACACAGTCTCCTTCCGGCGTTGGTGCATTACATGTGGCATGTTTAAATGTCAACATTACATTTTTCTACAGATCTCCTCTATCTCCTTACCAATGGTCGCTCTTCGTGAGACTCCCTATTAGCTTCCCACTATGTGATTATCTTTATCATGCTAGGTCTGGGAGTCTGTTTTTTAGTTCGTCTAGTTCTCTCTGACTTTCTCATGTGTTCTCTAATTCTCTCACTCTCTTAGTTACTTCCAGAGGATTATTCTGTGTCTTCTATCTCTCTCTTTATCTCTCTCTCTCTCTCTCTCTCTCCCTATCTATCTATCTATCTCTCTCTCTCTCTCTCTCTCTGGTTGTCTTTCTCCTCTGCTCCCTCTCCATCTCGCTTAATAGATCTGTATCGCTCTTTCACTCCATTTCTCCAACTCAGATCTAGAGGAAACTAATTGTGCTGTTGGAGAATATAGCAGATGATAGTACATTTTCTCATTGTCATGTCCATCTTGCTCATTGGTATAGGTATCCTATTTCTTGCCATGTCTTGTACATTTTTTGAGCGAATAATTTGGCAAACTGCTGCCATTTCTTGGTGTAGTAGGGAATTGTTGTTGGGAGAAAGAGGTTTAGAGGGTGTCTTAAGACTTCAAAGCTTTAGAGATTTCTTCATGAATTCTATTAGGGAGTTGAAGGGGTAGCCTTGAGGTTGAAGATTTTGTAGCTCCTGTCACTGCTATTATTAGGTGTCAGAAGAAAATACAAAAATTGGTGAGGGACATTACCTCCATCTTATTGATTCGCTCACAAACCTATTTGTCTGTTACATACTATGAGAATAATCACACCATAGTTTGGTCCTTATTCCTCTTTTTGGTTTGTGCTAATGCTTCAGTATTGACGGAGCCAGGGTTTCCATGACATGATAAGGCGGTGGAGTTTATTTACATCTCTTCTTTCTGTTTTAGCACACTCGTGGTTATCAGATCACCAAAACTGACCTGGTGAAGGTTCTTTATTGTATATAGTCTGATTCTATTTAGGCTGACCAATAGTTTTAACTTGACAACACTTAACCACTCCCACGCTCATGACGAGCTCAGCTCGTCATGAGGTACACCTCTCGTACGCTCATGACGAGCTGAGCTCGTCATGAACCGCGGGATTCCGCAATCTTCAGCGCACAGCGGTAAAACGCTTAGCGTGGATGCGGTTAAATTGAAGGCTTCCTGGGGCTGATCGAATCAATGCACCTGAATTGAGCCTTGTGTTAGGAGGCCACCATTATTCGAGATAAGAAGTTCTAGAATACATCTATTAACCTCCCTCGGGGTAGTGACATGGTTGAGTGGTCAACATTAGAAACAGATATGAAGTTGGACACGAGGCAGTCTCTAGTTTCTCACCAGTGGAGCTTTGAAACCCAGTGAAGATTTTGTTTACGGGGTAGTGATATGAAGGGTGCATTGCTCTATATTTAACCACTTTTACTTTTGATGGTCACAGAAGACGCCAACTCTTAAAAGTTTTAAGAGAGAGCATTTCCTATCCTCTACCAGCTACTGAATCACATCGAACCATTGCTGGAGGTGAATGTGAAGAAAAGGCTTTCTTTCTGAACATGAACAACTCGGCTTCCTTGTCTATCTTCACAGTCAAGGCAAGTGGGAAAGAGGCCATGAGCACAATGGTAAACCACGATGCAGTGAGACTGAGCATTTCAGGATTCTATTTAATTTCAGTCGTATCCAGTTACATGCAATGGGACACAGATAACATGAAGCAGAGCCAAGCATAAAGTTGACGTTTTATTTGTAGAGGGTGGCATTTAAAATCACGCAGACGTGATTGCTGGGGGGGCAGGGTAGACACACCCAGACAATTCATGCAGGGTATTTAGAAGAAAGGAATTTGCTGCAGATGCATAGTTGACATAAGCCTGGTTTGCTTAGTTTCAAAATTGAGCACTGTCAGCTCCAGGGCTGCTTCATTACTGCTCTCATCATCTATCTTAGGAGAAGACTGGTTTCTTCCAGTCAGTTAGGCAAGAGGGACTGTGGTAGTGTATAGGGAGTACCTGTGCAGGCGTGACAACTGCTAGAGTAGCAAGTGTTTTTGCTCATAAGTGGACTCACTAGGGGGAATTTTATGGCCGGTTTAAGGATTTGCTAAGAGAGGGGTTGTATGGTGTGTCTAAATTCATTCTGTGTAGAATCAGCTCTAGACTGGCTTTTGTCACTGATACTTTGGTGTTTTGAAACTCTCCAGGTAATGGCTTAGCGAGCTTGAGTTTTCCTTAAATGCAATAAGTCTACTGTATGTGTGTTTTTCAATTAAATTAGGTCATATTTCAGAGTGTCTGCAGAGATAGACAGGTTGCAATCTAGTTCTTCAAGTCCATCTGTGGGCACCAGAGTGCAAGCGGTAATTGATTAATCAAATGTGTTGTTTGGATGATGCTTAGGGAAAGATGTGGTTAGGAAGGAAGTGTGTGGTTAGGTCTCTGACTGGGGTGAGGGTTGGGAGTATGTACAGTTGTTGATCACTTATGGGCGTCCATCTCAATATAACTGAATAATGCCAGGTCCGATCCGAACGATTTTTATGATGAATATAGGCGTACCACTGAATTATTAAATATTGTATTAAAACAATAGCTATCAGACATTTAGAAGTGTGTTAATTGAAGTAGTTTAGTGGTGCCACATTTGAGCAGAGACACCATTTTAATAAAATGGGTGCATGTCTTCTCTCCCCTTAGTCTTCGCAGAGCTCAGGACACTGTGACGTAACTGGCTATTTTCTTTAGAGAGTGCATGTATTGTTAATAGACTTTTCGTCATGTATTGAAAGTATCAACTTTACCAAGTCCTTCTGCTGGATGCTCCAGTGTAGGCCTGCTACCATATACTGGTGTATGGGTCTTTATTTGAAAACGTTTCATATTGTGTTATGCGTCTACAGAATACGCTGCTGTTGCTGCCGAAGCTGATGGAGTTTTCCTTAGAAATGGGTTAGAGTTATATTTTTGTTAGTGACGATCTTTATTCTGATTTGATCAATATGTGCTATCCCAAGTAATGCCATGCCTAATCTGCAATTGCTGTTCGTTCCACTTTTGATTTTTGCTTCCTATCTGGTCTTGGAATAATTCTGATTTCTGACTATGTACTCAGTTCTCTGTAATGCTGATTGATATTTTTGTAATAACATAAAAAAGTTATTTTTTTCTTATTCTGGAACTCAGTTATTGAGTGGTTCCTAATCTTGAGGAGTGTGGTGATTCTTATTGCAAGATAAAGGGTGCAGGAGCCGAATCGCAGATGTACATTTTGGGGAGCATTAGTATATTGAGGTTTGGCTCCCACAATGGCATTGCCAGTACCTACAAGGTGGTTTACCATCATGGCTACTGTGTCATAAGCTGGTCAGGGGCTGTTCTCTCAAAATTAATCGTTTAACAAGGAGAGGAACAGCAAAGATGATTCTTCACATAGTGAAGGTTTGGCTACTTCTTGAAGGTTTTTTATTTTGTTACGACTCAGAGTCAGAGTTCAATGCCATATCAATCAATCATTTCTATCACTTTTGATCCAGGTCAATTGTTAATAACAACTTTGGACCTCCTAATAGCCAAGGCACTGATTATTGTGAAAGGTGTTCTAGGAGTTATGGTTCGGAGGTCTATGACACAAGAAGTACTAGCATGATTATGCATTTATCTCTCAGTTTCATGACAGTCTTTAGAGACTAAAACCCAAGCTGAGAACTCCCAGGTTATTGTTGTTCACATGGATCACCATTTTGAGGTTTGGGTGAGTGTTGTAACTTGAAGAATTGGCATTGTGTGAGACAGTGAGAATTTCACACAAAGGACTCTGCCATGCTCCCTTATCCAGATTAGTGAACAGTAAACCTTAACGTATGGCAATGATTCACCATAATAGGTCAGTATGCGTCCTAACTGTGTTAAGTGTGACATGACATCTGAAGCTGCTTTATTTTAAAAAAAGGTTGTTGGATATTTATATGACTTCAAAGCTTTGTTTGTGTCAATTTTGCATGTGCTCTCCTAGTGTCAGTTTAGTGAGTTTCTTTTTAAAATAATGAATTCTTAAGAGATGGGACTTATACTGGTCGTGAGAGAAAGGGGGGAGGTGCCCTAGTGCTGCACTAGCATTGAGACCTCTTCAGCATAACAATATTAACAGTCAGGAGAGAGACATCACAGGTAGTAATAACAGGAGAGCCCCCAGGGCAGGTTGTTCAGACAGAATTGACTGATTTGGATGGTTTGCCACAGTAGACGCACTGATTGAGGATAGCAGAAAACAAAGTTCTGACTATTTTGAGGGCGATACAGAGATTATTTGGCAGAATATCACAGAAAGGATTGGGACATCATTTTTGTTTTCTGGCTGCAATAGGATTTTATTGGCTCAAAAGATATAAGGGGAGCTTATAGTATAATGCTTTGAGTATGTAGTACTCTATACTGCATTATATATATCTGAATGAGCTGAGAACGAAACTTGTTGATCTCAGCTGAATGTTTCCACTGTGGAAGCATATTGAAGTGGGTAATGCTTGGACTACTCCAGCACAATACACTATACAGATACACTACTACAGCCAGACAGCTAAATAATTAGCCACAGAAATATAGATAGTTATGTAAGTGGACCGTTAAGTTCAATACGCCTGCGCTGTTAGAAGCCCATGTCAATATTAAGGGGCCTGTAATATTAGAGCGCTAAAAATTAAACACTGCTACCATTTTGAACCATTGTCCTTCAAACTGAATCAGAGTTAATCTATGCACCCGCAATCACACTCTGCACATCCAGGACTTTCTCAACCAAGTTCTACAATTATCAGCAATGCTCTGAACACCACGCTTGCACCATAATTACTCTCAATAATGTCACTCACCCTCATATATGCCATACACATTTCTGCCACAGCATGCACTCCTTTACACACTTCTATGCATGCTACGCACTCCCTCAGTCACACCTTGCCTACCATTCCAGATGCAATCCCTGCACTAGCAAAGGTATAATGAGAGACGGTAAATTGCCAAACACCACAACTTTTGAGGACAGGAGAGAAAATCAGTAAAATTGCCTACAGCGAGCTGTACAGGAAGGTCACAACGAAACAACAATCATTGGCAAAGCCTGGCTCTAGCCAGCTGATGGGATGGTTATTTTTTAAATTATTTTATTCCACATATCTGTCACGAAAAATAAAACTAACATCATAGAACACATGCCACCACCTAAATGTGGTAGCCAACTTTTACTGCAAGAAATCCTGATCGGAATATCTTGGGGTAATCAAAAGGTACTGAGCCCCAATCGTAACAACTGGGACCTCCCACCTCTGGTATACCGGGACCACAAACTTAGGACAAATTACCCCTTTTAGTTCTTGATGCTCGATGTAGCAAGGTAAAGCACCCCCAGGCTTACTCAAGGGTGGTACTGTGGGCTGGAGACTCAGTATTTAGCTATGCAATAAACAACACTTGATACATTTCTGTCCAGTCAGGACTTTTTCTCCTAAAAACTAAAAGTAATTTATTGCACACAAAGCTAAATACTATAAACAAATTAACAAATGAATACAGAATTGCACGTAGAAATGCCTATGGAGAAACCCCCCAGAAGTCCAACACAATCTACAGCAGGTGCACAGCATAGAAAGATTAAACAGGTCAATTAACACCCTAAATGTACCGTTTGCCTCCTACACTAGAAACACCTGTAACAACCTGTCCACCAGTAAGTCCTAACCACTAAAAACATAATATCTTCCCTATGTGCCTAAAATAACCAGGGTTGTGAATTGATAAAAAGGCCTGCTGGGTTTAACAGGGTGTTAATCAAATGCAGACCATCAGTCCTTCAACCATAAGACCTTGAGATGTTATTAGCAATGTATTGGATATAGATTTCTTTCATTAGCCTATGAGATACGCAGTGATTGAAACTTTCATTTTCACATATCAATAAAACATTAGAAGACTTAACATTCCATTATAGGAGTCTTATGTCTATGTTTACCACAGTTCCTTAGCAATCTCAGAAGATAAAGCAACAAAGATTCACACACTCCAGGTATGTCTGTCGCATTGCATTGATCCTTCTCTGTAGCTTAGCTAATAAACTGCTCAAAGTGGTAATACTTTTGTTTGCCTGACATCCACCAGGGCAAGCCAGGCAGCTCACACACAAGCAGGGGCTTCTCACACCGTTTTTACTAACCCCAATGAGTTCAATGTTGATGGGGTTTGGTTTGCAGTCCTCCTTCGGCCAACAGGCGGGCTCTCAAAAGGCCTCCAGCCCACTGAATCATCAAGGCAGAGTTCGCAGAGTTCTGCTGGCGGAACTCTGTGAAGTGCAAAAAAAACTCCACCCCGCTACACAAAGCTCCGCATGCGGCTGAGTGCATTGGATAAGTGCTGTTCACTGTGATTTTCAGTGTCAGGTGCCTGTATGAACTGTGCAATCATCGTGAATGGCACCATGCACAGCACATGTGGGTGCTGCTCTCTTTCTGCTGCTCAAGTAGATTTTTACTCGAGCAGCAGCTTTCTCAACGCGAGCGAACAATTTCTCAACACGAGTGGTTGCGAGCATACGCTACCACTTTCAATGAGAAATCTGACCGTCTGCGTTGAGAAATCTTGCCGGGAGGTTGAATTTCCACACTCGTGCTTGCAAACTTGGCCTTGACGAACGTGAGCGAGGGAAAAAACTCTGCTCCGCTATGCAGAGCTGAGTTTTCGGAACTCCGGGAGCTCCATGTAATGCGGAGTGCGGAAATCTCTGCAAACTCCGCAAGCGGAGCAGAGTTCACCACCCAGACTTTGGGCCAGATGTAGGTAATTTTATTTTACCACTTCTTAAATACCGAATCATACCGATTCGGTATTTAAGAAGTGGTAAAATAGAGGGGGGAGATGTAGGTATTTCTGAATCGGTAAATACCGAATCGTTAAGATTCGGTATTTACCGATTCTGTAAATACCGATTCGGTAATGCCCATTGATTCCTATGGGCATTGAAGCCCATAGGAATTAATGGGCATTACCGAATCGGTATTTACAGATTCGGTAAATACCGATTTCAGCAAGGGTGCAGGGGGTGTCACTATGACACCCTCTAGCACCCCAAATACAGGCATGTGTGCCATGTGGCACACAGACATGCCCTAAGGGCATGTCTGTGTGCCACATGGCACAGGTGTGCATGCACAGATGTGCATGCACACCTGTATTCGGTATTTTACCACCCAATTGGATTGGGTGGTAAAATACCGAATTCTGAAGGCCTGTAGCACTGTAAACAGTGCTACCTACATCTGGGTTTTACCGAATCGGTAAAATTACCGATTCGGTATTTTACAGATTCGGTAAATTTACCATTTCGGTAAATTTACCGAATCTGTAAAATATTGGCCCCTACATCTCGAAAACCAATTACCGGTCGGTAACGGCCGAATTCGGCCGTTACCGACCGGTAATTGGCGACCTACATCTGGCCCTCTGTGTCTAGCAGGTGTCAAAGGGTACATTCTTCAATGGTACACTCCACATGGCCACTCCACAGAAACCCCAGACAACATTCTTGTTGTCCCCAGTAAATCCACTCTCTACTGTCCCCATAGAGTCTGAGGAGGGCAGTGCCACTGGTCCTGTACACAGAGTCTATGTTTCATAAACGTACATGCCTAGTATCCCATCCAGTGAGGAGCTTAACTGCAAGGTGGGACTTTTATTCCAATTCTGTAGTTCTCTCTTCTTTTGAAGTCTCTCTCTTGTGCATAAATTTAAAAGTGGAGTTTGTGGGTTCCAGAAGGTGGGCATTTCTACCCAATCAAAGATCCCACATCCCACATTGCTCCTAGATCCATTCCAAAGACCTATGCATGGAAAACCCTTCAGTCTAGGTTTTTTGGGCCAGATGTACTAGGATAATGGTCGCAAAACGTTGTTTCAATTTCCGACTTGCCGTTTTGCAATCACTATCTAATTTTGCTAACTTGCCTATTTACTAACTGGACTGTTTTCAAAATAAGGAATCGAAAGGGGTCATGGAATAGCTTGCTTCAGTGCACCATAAATATAAAAGTAAATCACAAAATAAAATCAAAACAAAACCCTGCTAGGCACTTTCTTTTAATATGCTTGAAATAAATAAGGAATAGGCCCCTAATGTGTTTACCAATTAAACAATGTAAATATCTTTCCTAACACTGTGAGCTCTACAAGTCAAGGATCCTTAGCGATTTGATGTTGGCAAACTGTGCCTTAGCTGCCCTTCTATACATAAAGTCTAAAATAAATATTCATAACATTAGTGCCTAGAAACTGCAATAAATTTAGAGGCATCGAAAAATCAGTGTTTTAAAGAGAAAATTGGTGCACAGTGGCAGCCTAGATATCCTTCAACATAGTCACCGGTATATGCAGACAATGGACATTTGCAAAATATACAATGTTTATGTGTTTAAAGTAATTAAAAGCACTTTTCATGAGCATAACAGAAACGACGACGGTCAAAAATCCAATTTGTTCTTTTGTGCGATTCTGGAACTCATTAATGCTTCAAACACCTCAACATCAACCAGGAAAGTACTGATGCCTTAAACGTTCAGAGGCTTATTTACAAGTCCTGTGCGCAGCCGGAACACCACTTTTTTGACGTTCTGGGGTTGCATAGAGTTTAGACATATCTACAAGGCCACAAAAGCCACCCTGAGTGGCTTTTCATGGCCTCGTAGATATGGTGTGAGGCAACACATTGCAAGCAGTTGTGTTGCCTCACACTAAGGTAGGGAGGTGTGCCATCATGAGCGCTACAGAGGGGGTATCCTACGTAACACCCATGGCATTTGACACAGTCCCAGATTTACAATATTCTGTAACCCTGGGAATGCGTCAAAAGCCTTCACCTCCCCAGGGGTGGCGTAACGGTTGTTTGTGAAGGAAGGTGTTCCTGCCTGCACAAAAACAACCTGATATCAAAGCAGTCACCCTTGCACCTTGCACAATGGCGCAAGGGTGCCTGCGTTGGCACAAGGAAGCCATTTGAGCGCCAGAGCAGTAAAAGAGAACAGGAATGCGCCCTATCTCATAGATACGGCGCCTTCCTGACCTTTTCTTTTAACGTAGGGCAACGCAGCAGGAAGCTTGCGTAGCTGCCCTCTGCCAAAAATAAGTAAATTAAGCCCTCTGTGCGATAAGAATGTCCTAGAAATTCTGCATGTGACCTTTAAACCTATTTTCTTTTAAATTGATCATTTTTGGTTAACGAGAGACATACGCACATAAAAAGCAAGCCGATAGCCCAGAACAGGAAGAAAGGAATGAATCACAGGAACATGAATAAGTTACAATAGCTCAATAACTTCCCATATCGCCGACGACAGATGGTCCTGGCAAATGCGTACAAAGAGACAACCCTCTGACAAGCAACTGCTGCCACTGGCCCCAATGACATCAGGCAGTCTGTTAATCGTCTTTGTTGCCATAGCAACACCTTGCTGACAGCTTCATCTTCGTGTCAAATAAGCATGTCTGCATGTTCTAATACTTGCCTTGAAGAGGAAACCTTATACAATACAATGTTTCCGTGTCTGTTGAGGCTGCACGGATTTAAAGCGCACGAACCGGGGTTTGCTTGCTATCAGGGTTTGTTCATTAAGCGGTTCTGTGCTAGTATAAGACGCTGGGTAAAGATGAGAAATCTCTTATACACCCAGACAAGAAAAGGAGTTCAACATCTAGCTGAGCAGCTCAAACACACCCTTAAGGGAGTATAGCTCTGAGACAGAGCAGTCTCGTAAGCCACGTTTTTTCAAACTATTCATAATTAAAATGCATGCTTACAGAGGCTTTAGGCCAGCACTCTTCATCCATTGGTCTGTTCAAATGTCATTCACGTTTTGCTTTCCCCTATCACAGCATTAGAGCAAGGAGTGCTGGGTCAGCCCACTTCATCCATTAGCTTTAATGCATTATCATTGGCAGCATTTCCCATATCACATGTGTATAGGCATCTTAACAGGAGTCCACTACACTTCCAGAAATGGTGTGACCGGGCTTCTCAGTCCTTCGTTTATTATTATATATTTTTTTTGTGCCAGATTTGATTTGCATACTGCATGTTTGCAAAATAAATAAATATAAAAAAACATATGCTTGCTTGGCTTTGGCAATACTTTCTATGTGATGTACAGTCATCCTTGACTGAATAGTCTACATTAACCAGGAGACAAGACATTAGGCGAGAAGTCTTTGTGAGACAGTACATATCATGTAATTAGCAGTGGCGGCTGCCACAAACAAAAAGTAGTGCGGTAGGTGGAGAGGGTGCGGGGGGACTGTGGGAGGGGAGTGCAGGGTGGGTAGTTTAATAATAATTTTTTAAAAAGGAAGACTTACCTGGAGCTGCCAGCCACCTCCTGCTTCGCGCCTCAGTGTTCTCCTTCTTGGTCTCATCACAGACTCCCTGTCTAATCCCGGTGCTGATCTCATGCTACGAGAGCAGCACGGGGATCGGCCTGAGAGGGCTGCTATGATGCTTCACTCAGTACAGGGAGTCTGTGATGTTTCTCCAACCCAGTTGTTTAATACAGCTAAGTGCACCTAAGTGCGCATGTGTGTCTAGCCGGCCTGATACGGCTGTCCAAACACACATGCACACTTAGACATGCACAAACCAGTCCTCCACCCCCCTCCCATGGCCCCAACACCGCCCCTCCCTAAGCACGCTGACTAAGAGGGGAAGCCACCTATTAACTGGCTGCAGAGGAGGACTTGGGGACAAGTCCGGGAGCTCCCAACAAGGGGCTCAGGTGACAAGGGTCCTGGGAACAAGGTGAAACAGACGGATTTGTCGGTACCCAGGCTGGGACACTCAGGTGCAGAGTGGAAAGGTCGGCAGGGCTTTGTGCGACCTAGGGCCTTGCGGTTGTCAGTCTCACTGGTTTATGGTGCCAAATCAGGACAGCTGTTCTCTGCAAATGAAAATTAGGAAATCACTATCCCTAATATATGAAACTCTTTTAGTTTCTGTTGGAAAATGGCCCACGCTGAAGGTTCCTCACAAAGCCTTTGCCTTCCTCCTTTTCTGACCATCTTTTTGTTGCCCGTAGGACTCTGAGCACTTTACAACTGCTGCCCATGTTAAAGTGCATGTGCTTCTCCCTAAACATGGTGTCAATGGAATATACCCAATTGGCATATTTAGTTTACTCATAGGTCCCTTGTAAAGTGGTATACCATATACCCAGGGCCCGTAATCTAAATGCTACTAATGGGTCTGCAGTACTAGTTGTGCCACACACACAACTAGCCTTTCGAACCTGTCTCAGACCTGACATTGCAAGGCCTGTGTGTGCAGTTTCCTGCCACTTTGACATGGCACATTTAAAACAACTTGCCAAGCCTTAAACTCCCCTTTTCTTACATGTGTCACCCCTAAGGTAGGCCCTAGGTAGCCCTAAGGGCAGGGTGCTGTGTAAATAAAAGGTAGGATAAGTACTTTTCAAGTTTTACATGTCCTAGTAGTGATAAAGAGCTAAAGGAAATGTCATAACTGTGAGGCCTACTTCTCTCGTAGGCTAACAATGAGAATTCCTTAAAACAATTTAAAGTTGCAATCCCTAATTAGAAATAAGTAGCTGTATCATTTTCCTATCTTTGGAATGGTAATGATACATCCTCTGAAAAGGTAAATTTGGATTTAACATTACTGTTTTAGAAATGGTACTTTTAGAAAGTGGACATTTCTCTGCTACTACTTGTCTGTGTACCTTGCAGCCTGTCTCCAATACACATCCTGGGTGGGTGACAGCTATACTTTGTGCATTCCCTCTAGATGCCCACAAACACAGGAAGGATGGGTGTGAAAGAAAACTTCCTGGCTGGCAGAGAGAGGGTGCTGACACTTATAACTGAATAGGCAGTGTCATGTTTCCCACACAAAGGGCTGATTACTCTTTACTGGAGCCATGTGCACTTCAAGAACCTGCTTTGAAGTTACTCCCACTTCAAAGGCACAACTGGACATTAGTTCTGGGACCTTACCCTAGCAAGACAGAAACTACTGGGCTTGGAACTGAAGCTCTGCCAGAAGAACTACTGTGCTGCTTAAAGGACTCAACTAGACTTCTGATCTGGAAGGTCTGCATTTCTCTTTGTTGTCCTGCTGGCTGCTGCTCTCTGACTTTGTTGAAGGAGAGATGGACTATGCCTTTTTCCCAAGTGTGCTCCAAGGGCCTGGTGACTTGCCTTCTGTTGCTTGAGACTCAGAGATGTGAAAGTCTCTACCCCTGCTCCTGTGCCTGGCTCACTGGAAGTGGACCCATATACTTGCAATATGGATATCGGTGCATCTCCTATCTGAGTGTAGCAGAACCGGCGCATCGACCCGGTTGCAGAAGTAAAATAGGCGATTCACTCTAGGAACCGACTTGAGTGCCCGACTCATCGGAACCATGCATTGCCGCCCCAGCAGCTTAGAGAGAGCAAAGCATCCCTTGACTGCATGGAGAAACCCAGCGCATCGCTCTGCTGAACCAATGTATGTCAGTCTGGCATCTCATCTTCAGAACCGACAGATCGCCATTCCTGCGTGGAGAAGAATCGACGCATCTTCGAACCTTGGGATTGACAACGATGCATCTCCCAATGTATCTCGTAGTTGCAACCAGGAAAGGTATTTTGGTCACTGGGACCTAGTTGGGTCCTGTAGCCGGCCAGTGCTTCATTGTGATCGGCCCAAACTTTGACTCTCTCCCAGTCCAGCACAAACTCAAGTAACCCCATAAGCGCTATTTACTTCTCAGTGCCATTTTTTCACTTATTCTTTTGTAATTCAATATCTCTACTTCTATAGATTGGGTTTTTGTCATTTTGGCGAGTTTCTTAAAAAATAATAATAATAATACATTTTTCTAAACCTGTGTGCAGTCTTTTTGTGATATATTCATTGTGTTATTGTGTGTGTTGTACAAATACTTTACACATTGCCTCTTTAGATAAGAGTGCTCGTTCTCAAGTTACCAGAGGGTACGCACAGGCTATCGTTTAGTTTGTACATAGCTTACCCTGGCTAGAGTGGTGGTTCCTGCCTGGCCTGAGTGCATACTTCATCCAACAAGGAATCCCAGTCCTAACAGTTTCATTTAGCGATTCCCAGTGGGTCACAAATCGACCTATCTCATGAACATTAGTGAGATTGGTTGCGGTTTGCGACCCATTGGGAATAGCAGTCATCACAGGGATGGTGGCCTGCTCGGGTCAACAGACCACCATGTTTGTGATTGCTTTTTAATAAAGCAATGTTTTTTTAAAAGTACAGTCTGTTTCCTTAAAGGAAAATGGAATGTGTATCAAAAAATAAAATGAAACGTTTAAGTTTAGTTTTTTAAGCGTTGGCAGTGGTCTTTTGGACTTCTGCCTGCTCTTAAAAAATATTTTTTTTAACTCCCTCATGTGTGAGTGGTTACCACAACCCTTGAGTTGTTGGTAAAAAATTAATATTGTACGACCGCTCTTCGGTTGCAAAGCATTCATTCATATCACAGTGATTATGTATTTGGAAGGGATACCCCTAACACGCCCCTTCTAAATAATGAATCGGTATGTATGTGCAATTCTAAATTGCCAGTCAATAACACATTACCAAATCACAATTTGTTCTTTGCGCATAAGAAAAAGCATTTTTGTGGTTCTGACCGCAAAACATGATTGGTAAATATGGCCCTCGGTAACGTGCTACCAAATCGCAATTTGTTCTTTGTACATAAGAAAAAGCATTTTTGCATTTGGAAACTGCCATTTCCAACCGCAAACATGATTTGTACATATGGCCCATAGTTAATTCTGCTGCAAATACTGGAAACAAGCGCATGAGAGGCCACAAAATGCACTCAAATAAAAAATAAAAAGCTTAGTTAGTCTTTTCTTGACACAAAAGTACTTTCTAAAAGGTATTTCTTGCAGAAACATGACTTGTATTTAAAATCAGCCACCTGCCATTTTCATCGGGTTATAAACAACCTAATGCTGTGTTCATGAACTCGCAGAATCTAATAGTAACAATGCAGGATAACTAGGACAACATGTGTTCATTTAATTCTAATCAAATCATAGTTATGGCCAGAAGGCAACCTCTATAGTGCAGGAAAATCTTTCAACATAAAACCTTAATAGATTCTGAACTACTGTCACAGCTGATTGTTCTAAAGTCTGAGGTAAGCTATTTGCAAACTAACTTAAAAATGCAAAAACAAGTCAATAAAAAAGAAATGCAACGCTTTAAGGTTTCAGAAGCCTGCACATTCTATACATTTGAAGATTCAGCAATTCAATGTTGTTTTCTACTTAATATGTAATATTTGAGATTGTAGGAAGCTGGTTCGGTATATACTATACCAAAGTAAGCTATAAGTGCACAGAGTCTAGGGGATCCCCAGAGGTATAGCACAGGCTAAATTAGATTATCACTAACAGCTCTCTTTGTGGTAGTGTGGTTGAGAAGTTATGCTAATCAGGAGGGTTTGTTAAGCATTTATTGTATTTACTCAATCAACGACTGATTGCACACACTCAGAGACAGAATCCAGACCAATTATGTAAGTAAACAAGAGGTATACTTGTGTTTTATCTCTAGAACCAAGCAGGACTTGGTAAAGGTAAGTAGAATATGCTTTCAAATGCAAACCTTTACAGGGAAATGCAATGGTGGATGTAATTGGAATTTTTACAGGTTTGTATTTGCAATTAAAACAGTTTAAAATACATAGCAATTACTTTTGATGACTTTTCAGTTACTTTGAGCACTTGGAGTGATATGCTGCGATATCATACAAGGTGACTTACAATTTACAGGTAAGTACTTTAATTTCTAATCTAAAGAAAGTTGCTTTGGATTTCATACAAAAAGTCAGTTCAACAGAGAACATTTTTGGAAACAGAAATCAAACATTGGTTCCTGTGGGAGACAAGAAATTTATAGGTTTGCAGGTAAGTAAACAACCTGCAAGAGTAAGTTTTGATAGTTAGATCAAGGTTCCCCAAGGTTCAGTTGGGCACGCAAATCGCACCACCAGCGGCACTAGGACGGCCGGGTGCAGAGTGCAGAAGCTCAATGTAAGCCAATTGGGCTAGGGGGTGCTTTGGTTGGGGGCTGCTCACAGGCAGGCCACTCGGTTTTGGAAGCCAAGCTCCTAGGGTTAATGTCCAGGCAAAGGGGGTCCCAGATCAGCACCAAGCCCATTCCACTAGTGGCGCAGGGGTGGCCGGGTGCAGGGTGCTTAGAAGTTGTCGGGAGCACAATGCAATACTATGGGGATTGCCGGTTTTGAATTTTGGCTGCAGGCTCGGTCAAGTAAGCCTTCCAGGAGGAACCAACAGCAGGGCAGGTAAATTGGAGGACTCAGGGATGTAGGTGCACCTCGGGTCCTCATCTGTAGGGCACAGGGCGGCCAGATGCAGGGGTGCCTTTTGAGGTCAGATTTTACCTTATCACATCACTGGCAGTTGTGGGGGGTCTCCCTGCAGAGGTGCAGGCAATGTCGGGTAGTTCTGAAGGGGTCAACCACCCACAGTGGACTTGGACTCTGGAATACTGCGGGACCTCGCTGGGACATGTTGGCCACTTGGACTCAGGCCGTAGGCGACAGGTGCAATGATGGTTCCAGGCATCGAATTTCTTTGTTCTCTTTCTTCTGAGTTTCTTTGGAACAAAGCTGCTGCTCGCAGGAGATCCGATCTTTGTTGAAGGCAGTCAGTTTTCCCAGGGGTTCTGGAGGTCACTGGCAGCAGGACAAGTGGACTTTTGATGCAGAATCTCCAGCAACTGCAGATGGACTGGGAGGGCTGGGGCCAAGTCAGTTCTTCTCCACAGTCGCCTCTGCTGTGCGACTTCTAACTACTTCTTCTTTTTAGGTTGCAGGAATCTAGGGAGGGAGGTGAACTAAATTTAGGGGCATTACAGGGGTGTGTGGGTCCCTTCCTTGGGGTGAGGACACCGCCTATTATGCCACTCTGACATGGGAGGGGGGCATGAGCCTCTCTCTAATTGGTTGGGTCCCCTCATCTTCAAGATGGAGGGGACTGAGAATGTGGGCTTCACCTCGCCTCCCCCACCTGAGGGAAAAGGTAGGCACACCTTTCCTCCTAATTTTGTTTCCCTCCAATTCTCCCACCCAAAATGAGGGTCAGAAACAGTGGGAGCCAGTTTCTGAGGGCAGCAAAAGAAAGGGACAGCTTACAAAGGTGGCAGGCTTTTGAAGCTTCCCCTTCGGAAGTCCATCCTGGGGGAGAAGGCGTGATACCTCTGCCCAGGATGGGCTATGTTTCTGGACCCAGAGAGTGGAGGCCCTCTATCCAGGGGACCAGAAACCTGTCTGGTGGTGGCAAACGGCAGGCAGCCATTCAGGAATTACACCAGGGCTGGTTGTTTTATATTAAATCCCACACTGGCATCAGTGTGGTTTTAATATGCTGAGAAGTTTGCTACCACATTTCCCAGGTTTCAGTAAAACCATTATGGAGCTGATGGGTTCATATAGATCAATCTCCAGTCCAGAATGGACTTAGACACTGTAGAGGTACAGTGCTCATGCAAAGGTACCCTGACCTGGGTCATGGTGCACCCTGCTAGAGGGGTGATTTACGTAAGCCCCAGGCAGTGGGTTGCAGACATGACACTCAAGGATGTGTGACATGTCGACTTTTCACATTTCCCTACACAAAAAAACGCAGCATGGCAGTGTGTGGGTGTGAAGGTGCAGGGACTCTAGGGGTGGTACAACATATGATGCAGCCCCTATAGGCCTTTCCTGGTCACAGTGCCCTTGGTACCCATGGTACATTTTACAAGGGGCTTACCTCTGGCCAGAGATGTGCCAATTGTGGGTACAAAGGCAAAGGTTTGGAAAGGAACACAGGCCCTGGGAACCTGATTGGCAGGGACCTAGAGCAAATCAAGTCAAAGTGCATCAAGTGTCAGGCAAAAAGTGGGGGGGGGGTTACTGCAACAGAAACCCACTTACCTACAGAGATCACTTTGGCAAAAACACTTATGAAAAGGAAACACGGAAACCAAATGTAGAAGTGCTTGCACTGTAGAAAAAAGGCAATCATTGGCTTTGAGACCTCATACGTACAAGTTGCAATGCACTACAGGTACTCTGTAAGTTGGAAAAGTGCATTTCGTGACTCATTCCGAATTTTAATGTATATGATTCAGAGGTGGGATCTTCTCACTACTAGAAGACGCAATGTTATGTATTGCAAAATTCCCAAATGTATGTGAAATACACAGGGGAAACATCCTTCACAACGCAACTAAAACAACGCACTACCATTACAACAAAACTATTACAACGCATGCCATTACAACGCATGCCATTACAACGCAGCTGCTATTACAACGTATGCCATTACAACGTAAGTATGGGTAAGTATTTAATTTAATTTTAACCCCTACACCATCCAACACTTACCCTACAATTACGCCCCTCTGGAGTTAGAATAGTAATTTTAACCCCTACACTATCCAACACTTACACTACTATTACATTCCCATTAATTAAAAAAATATATATACTTACCCATGCTTACGTTGTAATGGCATGCGTTGTAATAGCAGCTACGTTGTAATGGCATGCGTTGTAATGGCATGCGTTGCAATGGATCCTGCGTTGTAAAAGTTTTGTTGTAATGGTATGCGTTATGAAAGTATGCCTTGTAACGTCATACATCCTTACACAGACGTAATTTAAATTGTACACAGGTTTAGTTCTAACAATATTTTTTTTTAAACAAATTGTGAAAAAACAAACAGCAAGAAGGGAA
Source organism: Lissotriton helveticus (assembly GCF_964261635.1). Taxonomy (NCBI): domain Eukaryota; kingdom Metazoa; phylum Chordata; class Amphibia; order Caudata; family Salamandridae; genus Lissotriton; species Lissotriton helveticus. The sequence goes on along the minus strand of NC_136059.1, from coordinate 2,060,531,436 downwards.
ATTGGTCTGAAAAAAATCTAAGAAAATGAGGTTAGCATTAGTGTTAGGATTAGGTTAAGGAATAGGTTCAGTAATAGGCTTAAGGATAATATCAGAGTTCTAGTTAGGGTTATGGTGATACTGTTAGGGATACGGTTAGGGTTACAGAATGATTTAGTGTTAAAGACAGAGTTAGGGTTACTGTGAGGGAGAGTGTTATAACTAAGGATAATGTTAGGTTAAGGAAATCTAAGGTTTCTTGTTAGTGTTTAAGTTAAAGATGAGGGAAATTGAAGTGAAGAAAATTAATTTGAACTATTGCTTGTCAGATCCCTTTGGGGAGTAGGGAAGACAGCAGACAGGGGTTACCGCGCTCTACCTGTGCAGTGGTTGAGCTTGTTTGGAACTGGTATCCTGGAATCCTTCCTATTATGTTTCTGCAAACTAGACCAAGTACTACTACCCCTGCCGCACTTGACTCTCTGCATAGCGAGGAATAGGAATCATAAGCTTCTTGGTCAAGTAGGGGTGAGGACATAAGCTCAGAACTCAACAATTATCCAACAGACACTTCAACTTCAATGGTCACCTAGTGCTTGTCTTTTTTTTATTTAAAAAAAAAAAGCATTTTCATTACACAGCAGTATTCAACATGCAGTTTTATTGTGAATACAGAGTAAAACCCCTCACTTCTGTTTCTACCACTGTTGTCATAGTGGGCAGAAAAATAGTCCTTCATGTTCATCATCACCTTAGCATTTTTAAAGCAACTCAGCTGGACTGCATGGAGATGCACATGCTAATTGAGTGAAACTTCAGGTGCAGGCATCGGGGAGGTTGAGCACAGCTCATGTCCTCACTGAGTGCAGCGGCTGTGGACTGTTAGTGCAGTCAGCAGACTTATTCCACTTTCGGGCCAAGACGGATGCACGGCAATGCAGTCACAGTCCAACCCAGGCCGATACTCATGACGAGACAGTTGCAGCCTAACTTGGAAGGTCAGCATGACACAGCACAGGCAGCCCAAACTCAGGCGGACACACACGGTAGGCAATTGTAGCCAATACACATGGCAAGGTAGATGCATCCCACTTTGGGACTATGTCTGTAGTGTTTCACAGTTCTCGCTGGGAAACACAGAAAGATACCAGATGACCCTCTGCAGTATGGGTCACTTCAGGCTTTTTCAAGCTAGGAACACACTGACCTGAGCAGGGCAGTCTGTTCTACTGCATGGACAGGCAGACTTCTCCCATCTCTCAAAAGACAAGCAGGCTTTAACCCCTCCCATGATGATGATGAGCTCAGCTCGTCATCAGCCACGGTGCTCGTGTGCTGATGACGTGCTGAGCTCGTCATGGCCGTTAGAACACTCACATGCGGGGATAATTCCCCTGCTGTGCTGAGCGTTCTAAGGAACGGGCGTGGCCGTGAAGAGCTCAGCTCGTCATCAGCACATGAGCCCCGTGGCTGATGACGAGCTGAGCTCGTCATCAGCACCGGGGCGCTGTGCGCCCCCCCCCACCCCATAGCACAGCGGGGGAATTACCCCTGCAGAGAAGGGGTTAAGCACTAGGCAGACACTCAGCTCTTCAATAGAAAGTGCACACTTCAGGTGATGACCCTTCAACTTTGAGAGACAGGCTATCAGATAGACGTCAGCCCAGGTCTTTCAGCAGTTTTCTGAATGCTCTGTGGAGCACTCCATTCCATCATCATGATGAACTTTGAAGGCAAACAAAATGGGTTGTTTGGGCCACACTTTTATACCTTTACTAGGCAGAAGACTCAAATCCACTATCTCAAATGTGAGAACAAGTTTGGGATCGTCCTCTTTCAAGTGTCCTTCTCAGACTGCTCTCCAAGCACAGTCTTTGAGTAAAGTGAGGTTTCTCACAGCAGGTAGCACTTGCGATGTCTCCAAACTAGAGCATTAACAACATGGGAACAATAAATTGTGAGGTTTCTGCATCAGCCTCCATGAAGTGCTAATCCTTGACAAAGGGCAGACCTGAGGCTTTTTCACATTGAACAACAGAAACTGAAGTCCAACCCCTCATCCTTACCTTAAACCAAATGCCAAGGCTCAGGAGGAACTACTCAGCTGTCCGTTGCTATCAAATCCTTTACAGAATTTCTATCGGTAGTCCTGTCTCCATCCTCCTCACTTCAGTGTTTAGATCTCCAGCCACAAGAAGGCAGACAATACATGTCCACTATAGAGGGAAGCAATCCGTATCCTCCATCTTGAGCCAGGCTTAACCAGGGGCATCCAAAATGGATCCCACTGGCATTAGTCCTCAGACTCATACACACACACAGAATCCTACTACCACACATGTACTACGCACATCCTATATACCCACTCGCCATACACTCACAATGTCAGCGCAAGGGTCTGGGTTTCATATAATTGTGGATCAATAAACAATAAGGGTCAGTAGGCCACACTCTCAGTGACAAAGACCTGGTCAACTATAAGATCACAAAATATAGTGTGCTGTCACCACCGCTTTAAGTACTAAACACAAGACATGGACAGTAGTTCTTTGTTCACTATGACGCCATGCTTGGTGCCTCCTTCCAGGCCACAGGCCAGGTCCTGAATCTTGCAATGTCAATGACAGGCCTAGGCCTCTGCAGACTCACTAGATAGAGTGAGGCCAGGGCAAAAACAACAGTCAGGATACCAGCTACTCATGCAGTTGAGCACTTAGGGCAGGGGTACCTGCCAGCATACCATGCAGGGGACATTCCTATCCCAACAATGCCAAATTGAAACCAAAAGAGTCTGGCTAATATCCATTTCAATAGATATGGAAACCTGAGCTAATGTACAAACAAACATTTTAGATATAAGTAAATGATCATATTCATTCAAACTTTTCAAACAAAGCCATAGGAGAAGTTAAAATAAAAGTTATACAGTAAGAATGTTAGATTCTTAACACAACCCTTACCAGTGGACTGGAACATACCTACATGCTTCTTGTCTCCCCATGTCAAAACTTCAAGCATCACGTTAAACAAGCATAAAGATAATACATTTGACATGAAAAGGCTGGGTTGCTGAGGCTGATAGAAAATATGGACTGATAGAAGCTACTAAAGTCTTAAAAATTAGACTTTTCAAATGGGCATTGCGATCCAGGTTCAAAGCACATGGAACAGGGCCACTCAATGATCAGCTCAACTAGCCAAGCTTTGAGACGGAGCTAACAAAAGCCAGATACGAATTTATTTTCAAGCTCTATTGAGAAAATGCTGTAAGTTGCATGGATTCCTTGTTTGTTGCTGTGTGTGATTCACAAGGAGATGCACCTGCTGCTACTCATTCACTACCAGTAAGTGTACTGTCAAAACTGAAATCACAATTATTACCAGCACAACTCATAGTTCAGAACTGGGATGTCTAGTTTGGGCATATTCACACGCAAACCTAATGGGGTACGACTGAAACCTTGCCTTTAGCGTGCTGCCTACCGGCCCTGAGGATTGCAAATCTCCGCCTGTTGCCTGGTGCCTTGTGCTGTGGGGGAAGGACGCTGCATCTTGCCGGACCCGCTCCGCGGGTCCCGCTGCGCTAGCAGACACCGAGGGAGAGGAGAAGAGGACCAACAGACCCCTCCCGCACCGGCAGGGCTGCGAGCAGCCTAGCAGGGACTCCGTTGACCAGGAGTCCCTGCGCGGAACACCTGTGGCCGCTCTCCCTGCCGGACACGCCCCCTGCCTTGCCAAACCCTAATTAATTGGGCGGGCCTACCGCTGCGCGGGAGCGCGCGGGAGCGACCGGGGCGAAGACCGGGCAAAGAGCGGGCCGTTTGAGGCCGTTCGAGGACTGAGTGGACTGGACTGGGCCAGCCCTCGTGGTCCCATTTTACGGGCCCTATCGTCGTCATCAAATACCATGTCATCCCGTGAGTACAAAGAAAGGGCTGCAAAATCTAAATTAAAAAATGGAACCCTGGATGATTTCATTACCAAAACTCATTCAGCCATAGATACTGAGATTGCTAAAATGCAACGTCGAGTTTCAATCGAACTGGACGCTGCAAGGAGGCTGTCACAGGAGTTAACAGCGGCCAAAAAATCTTCTTTAGGTGCCTTTGCCTTTGCCAAAACCCCTGACCGTTGCACTGGTCAGCCTCTTAAATTGGTTGAAACAACGGCAGATATCCACCAGCCAATTGTTCCCACTACACCCACATCAAAGGAGATCTTATCATCATCATCATTTTCCCCTAATTTTTTAAAAACGCCTATGGCTGGCCTAATAGGGGAAACGACGGAGTGTAAAAGAGGTCCACCGATGTTGGGTTTAAAAACAACAGTTATAGAGCAGATTGGGGGAATTTCTGACATCAAACAGCAAAGGCCATATATTAAAAGGAAGCGTGGTAACCGAACAACATCACACATTAGGAAAAAAGTTAAGGTTGCGAAGTCCCAACTATCCACTAAGTTACCATCCTCGTCCCTGTCCACAGCGATCCATACACAACCCTCTGACCTGATATCAGAGGCTGAGGTAGATTCGCTGGCGATAATTCAAGATAAGGATAGTCTGGTAATAGTGAAGGAAAATAGTGAGGGACCATTTTGTGTTATTAATGGGAAAGATGTCGAGTTCCTGACTGTAGTATGGGAGACGCTTAAAAAACTTTTAAATCCCTTTGAGGATAGATTATTACAGATAGGATCTCAACTTTCAAACATTGAAAAGAACTTTTCGCATCCAGGGAAAAAACCTCCTTATAAGGAAGATAAAGATCTCATGGCCAGCTTTGAGAAGCTTATAAAAAGTCTATTGAATCCCTTGATGGAGAAAACCCAAATTATAAACTTAAAATTAGATCAATTGGAGTTTTTAACATCTAAGAACACCGCCCTATTGGAGAGTCTGCTAGGAAATAACAAACAACCAGTCAATACTGCCGGTAAGATTAATAGTAATAATACCAGTTTAGGGAAAAAGGGCCCGAAGACCAACCAGACACATCAAGCTAAATCTGTAACACCATCAGATTCTAGTGGCATCACTCCTTGTATTACCCCTTGTGCAGTATTAGAACCTTTAAATAAAATCAAGCAGGGGAATATATTGGGCCCTAAGCCTAGTAACTCGCTGGCGGTAACTACACCGGTTAATATATCTGCCCCGACCCCGATAAACACTGAAGGGAAAGAAACCTTGTCGAGTAAAACTCAGGCCCCTAGTAAAACCCCATTACAAGGTAGACAGATCTATGTAAATATACCCCCGGAGTCTGCCCCTTACATGGCAATCCTGACAGGTGTTCCATTAATCCCAGAGAATAAATATGAGAAAAATGAGGACCTCTTAAATAAAACAAAATTCTGGCTAAATACAAATAGGCCATTAACTGAGGATACTGTCACAAAAATCCTAAGTGTACGGAGGGTCCCCTGGGTTGGACCAAGTAAAAAAGACCTGGAGGGCGATTGCATTCTGATAAACTTTAGAGACAACTGGGTTAAGGATATTATTTGTAGCAAGGCTAGGTTTGGGAGGATGGGGGATATTCAGTGTGTGGGTCTCGAATATTTCTATCCCAACCTCCATCAGACTATTCCTGATCAAAATCCCTACCACCAAGGTCATAGTACAAATGGTAGACATCAAATGGGTTGGACACATAATCTGAATATGAATCAAGGCCCCCAACATTATTATACCCCTTGGCACGAGACAGTTCGTTTTATGGGGCCACCAAGTATGGGCAACTTTATACAAGTCCCCTATAACCCACGAAGACCAAGGTTTCGGGGCACAGATCACCCTGGTTGGTTTCCAAATAATAATTTTAATAATATCCCATTGAGGAACCGCTTCGACCCTTTAATGAATTTGGATGAGGTAGACTGACTACCACCCGGGATCAAAGATACTGCATTTCCCACTCTTAACGGGGGACAGAATGAAGAATCAGGGACACGCATCAATGATGATTTAGTGCAGGTAACCCTTGAACGTGATAATGGGAATACCGGACATCTGCAGATAGGGACTGCTGTTATGATGACGGTGGGTAACACCTCCGTGGGCTACGAGAGGAATAGGTTGTCATTGCCTGAAGAAAACACCTCCGTCGCAAGAGATGCCATGGGAAGTAATCTTGGAACACAAGGGCCTTCATCATCACTACTAACTTTACTATCCTGGAATATTTCCGGATTAACAAGCAAATTGGATGATGAGATATGGTTAGATTTTGTGGAAGCTCATGGAATCCTGTGTTTTCAGGAGACGTGGTCTAGGACCACCTGTGACATTGAGGGCTTCCAATCATTTGCTGTTTCGGCTGTTCCATCTATATCGGGGAGGGCAAAAGGTGGAATAATGACAGCGTTATCAACAAAACTACAGGAGCGTAAAACCTCGACACTGGTAGAGACAAATTGGTACCAAGTGCTGTTATTGGAACATCTTTTCCCTGAATCAGTGTTATTAATTAATTGGTACTACAACATATTCACTGGATATGATATCTCAACAATTCAAGGTTTGGAGGATGCTTTGGGTAAAGTTCGTAGCAGGCACCCCTCTTCACCTCTTATTTGGGTTGGGGACTTTAACTGTACGTTGTGCAGTTTTGGAGGATCAAATGTATGTGGTCTAGAGGACCTGAATGCCCAGCCCCTGAACCATTTTAGACATACACCCCAGGGGGATGCCTTGAATAATATTATTATCATAAATGATCTGCGTGTAGTAGACTCGTGGTCTCCCCCAGACACTCTGCATATACCAACCTTTCAGGGTTCGAGGGGGGAGATGAGCACAATTGATTTTGTTTTGGTATCAAGCACTTGTTTCAAGTATGTGGATAAGCTAGAGGTGGTGGCGAATCCCGCTAGTGATCATAACCCTTTAATGTTGTCACTATGGGTGCCAACAAAAGAACCACCAAGGACCTGGGAACAGCCGATTAAGTATAATAAGAACCAAGGTGTCACTTTGAAATGGGGGAAGGTAAATGTGACTGAACTGGAGGAAGATATTGTTATAAATTGTGAATCGGAAATAGAATCATGTTTAGCACCAGGATCTGACTCCCATCAGGTTATTGAAAGTTTTGAAAAGTTGTGTGGCTATGTAGGACAATGCTTAAAAAAAACCAAAGGGAAGGGAGGCCAAAAGGCTTTTAGATGGTTTGACTCCGTGTGTTCTGCTACACATCGTTCGTTAAAATTAGCTCTGTGTCAAAAGCCAAGAAATAAAGAGCTTGTAAAGATTAGCAGAAAGGCTTATAGGGATGCCATCACAAAAAGAAAGCAGGACTTAAAAGGCAGGGCCTGGGACGATCTTGAAAAGGCAGCAGAATTAAAAGACAGTAGGCTCTTTTGGGAGGTTATTAATTGCCCCCTTTTTAAGAGCGAAAATAAAGAATCTATAGTCATGCAGGTTACTGCCGATCAATGGGTCCAACATTTTAGCAAGATTTTTAATCCCAATTCTATTGTAATAATGGATGGTACCGAAGGGACAGGGGATCTGGTGGCACCTCCCTCGGCTTTGACCCTCAGCTCTTCAATTACATTGACTGAGATTGAGGAAGCCCTAGGGAAAGGAGCATCACTAAAAGCCCCAGGACCAGACGCTGTCCCCCTGGATCTTTTTAAATCCAATGTTAGTTTGTGGGCACCCATTTTATTGAATGTTTTTAAAGCTGTTGTGGTTGGCCGTATCCCTGGCACATGGAAGGAGGCAACTGTAGTGCCAATATTTAAGAAGGGCAATAGGTCTGATCCACGTTGTTACCGCCCAATCTCTTTAATAGACGCCTCATGTAAAATTTTGGGTAGGGTTATCTTGGCGAGATTGGAAACTTGGGCAGAATCTACCGGATTTATAGTTGACTCCCAGTATGGTTTTAGACGTGGAAAGGGGACAAATGAGCAGTGCCTTAATCTGGCACTTATCTTGGGCAAGTACATGAAGGCCAAAAAATCTCCTGTACATCTAGCCTTCATGGACTTGACAAGTGCTTTCGATACGGTTTGCAGGCATAAGTTGTGGAGGATGATGAGCCATATGGGCTTTGAGGAACCCTTAGTCACATTGCTCCGTAGGTTACATGCAGTAACAAATGTATCTATTAGATTTGGCACCGGAGGAGAAATAACGAAATCGATACCTTCAACCGAAGGTGTGCGTCAAGGATGCATCTTGGAGCCTTTTCTCTTCTTGGTTTATACAAATGGACTAGAACAGTACCTATTAAATCAGGGCTGTGACTTCCCAAAAATCAATGGTAAAAGCATTCCCATTCTATCTTATGCAGACGATACTGTCCTAATGACATTGACAGGAAATAGCATGCAAGTGTGTTTAGATGCCTTCTACACTTTCATGCTTAATCTCGACCTAAAGGTAAATTTTGAAAAATCCTTTGTAATGTCGTGTGGCCCAAAAGGGTCAACCATTAGGAAGTTCGTGGTAAACAATCGTATCATTGGGAAAGTGGGAAGTTTTAACTACCTTGGTAATCTGTTTGATAGTAAACTAAGTTGGACACCGGTTATGAAGGTTCGAGCCCAGAATATGACAAGGGCGATAGAGGGTATTTTTCGCTTTTGTAGCAAACTGGGGCAAAAGCACATCATGCATCTCAGAACCCTTTATACCTCAAAATGTTTATCCGTAGCCACCTATGGGGCAGGGGTGTGGGGGACCGAAACGCCATCTGTAATACAGGTGGTGGAAAATAACTTCATAAAAAGGGTCCTATCAGTTCCAAAAAGTTCTTCAAACACTTTTTGCCACAATGAAATCGGTATGGTCAATGTTTCTGACACAATCCGCATGTCCCCTTTACTGTTATGGGGTAAAATTTGGCAATCTGAAGACCTGCAACTTACCAAGGATATTATCATCGATTGCATGGCTTTAGAAAACTCTAAGCAGATTCCCTGGTTGTCTTATGTCTGTAACATGTTTAATAAAATTGGACTTAGCTCTTATTTTTACAACCCGGAAAAAATCGAGGGAAACTATAAGGCGGACATAAAGGCAAAGTATTGGAACTCACTAAACCAGCCGTCTATGGGAAATGTTATTGATAATGGCACTGCCTATGTCTGTAAACCCCAACCACAGTTCTATCTAAATTAATGTGCAATGGCGATTCCTTTTAACAAGGTTTAGACTGGAGATTCTCCATTTTTTACTGGCCTTTCCGAAACAAGGGGGCTGGTGTGAGAGGCTGCCCCCTTGTCCTTGTAATAACAGGGACATACAAAGTACCTTACATCTGGTCCTTTTTTGCACTTTATATAAGGAGCCAAGACTCCGGTTCATTAAACCAATCTTGAAGGGGAGGCAACCTTGCACATACAAGGAAGGGTATGAATTTTTGTTATCGCTATCCTCTGTAGAAATCTGCTGTTCTATGTTAAATTTCATTAGAATCTCACTAAAGATTAGGAAGAACTATGGGTAGTACCACATGTATAGAAACTTTAAAATCATGTTCTGTATATCTTTTTATTGTTATCATCATGTCTTTTCAAATTTTTTTTCTGGGTGAAATTGTGTATTTAGATTTGTATTTCTTAAAATTATGAGGCAAGATGATTTGTATGTTCAACACTTTTATGATTCATTTTATGTATTTTATGACCTCATATGGCCATAGGTGCTCCTACCAGCCGGATGGAACACAGGTTGTCATAAAAATGCCTCAGGCACGGGCTGAGATACAGCGGCCGCTTCTCATATGTCAGAAATCTGAATGGGAGAAGTGAACAATCGACTTTATGCGATTTTTCTTGCATTTTTATGACAACCTGTGTTCCATCCGGCTGGTAGGAGCGCCTATGGCCATATGAGGTTGTGAAGACGTGTGGGTCCATCTGCAGTGGCTTTAATATATATGATGCCCTGATGAAATTGCCTACAAGTTACCAGGCAATGAAACATGTCGGCAAGTAAAAGTATGAGTGGTTAAATAGGTGACAACCACATCTACTTTTCCTTTTTTATTTCTTCCATACACAACACAAGAAAGTGAATAAAATTAGAGTGTTTGTGTTGTGTTATGAGTGTTTTATACGTTTTTTGACACTGTATTGTGTTCTTTTCTTCTAAATTTCCACTGCACTTTTTCACAAATCTTTTGTGTATTTGGACACTGTTTTCTGTTCTAAGCTTGATGATACCGATGATGACAACAGGGCTGTCCTGGCGAGTACCAGTCAGGTCCCCGTTTGGTGGTGCGCCCGTGAGGTGCCATCTCGCTTCTACACACTTTTTTTCGGTTTAGCACTATATATGTTGGACACGAGATTGAGTGTGGTATGATCGGTCTCTCAACTGTGGTTTTTACTGATGAATGAGAATCAGGCAATTGTGTGAATTTAGCACTACCCGAGATATTTCGGCTACCCCATGTAATATAGAAGAAGGGGAGTAATGTTTGCTAATGAAAAAGCAACAAACGAAATATTCTGAATAAGGGTAAATCGCTACATGTGCTTCTATAGTCTAGGTCTTGTTGCATTTGATGTCAATACTCAAAACAAACAGAGATCTTCTTTTTTAAACTTCTGTGCCCACTTAGTGATACACAGGGAGTGATTTTACTCTACAGTCATACAATGTATCCTCATCCTCTTTTGTGATAGAAAAAACAATTATTACAAGGCTGTTTATGTAATTGAATAGCATGGACTGCTTATGATCGGCTGTTATACCCTAAGTATTACTAATAAAAAGCATGATGGTAAGGAGAATCAGACAGAAAGAGCCCTTATTTGTATTTGTAAGTCCGAAGTTGTAAACTGGCATACAGAAGCTCTTAAGAAACGATGCAAGTTAGGAAGCACTTTCAAAACTGTCAAACAGTGTGGGAAATGTCTAGTGAGCCATGCTGTTTATTCAATATAACTTCCTAGAAAAGATCAAAAAATGTACAAAAATATATAAATTAATGAAAGATAATACGGTACATAAATATTGTAGTTGGGACGAGAAGCGACTGATGAAATATACTTGGATCGATAAAAACAGACTAGGTAAATATCGTGGGTCAATCAATTGTTTTCAAGGGTGTTGGACTGAATATCCTTGATGGCCTTACAATGTCTGGTGTGAGCACTGCTGTCATGGTGGAATAGAGACGAAAAACGCATGTTCTTCTCAACAGTGCAAATACAGGAATAGAATGCTACAAGAATTCATCTTTTTTGTGCTCAACGTGATCTAGAAATCCCTCTTAGGTGACAGGAAAATGAACAACCATATCCGGAGTCTCTTTCCATATTTGACTACAATTAAAAGTGTACTGAACAATTCCTGATCTGATTTGTTAGTTACTCAACGAAATAAACAATTAGGTAAGGTCCAATGTCAATGTCAAGTATATGCTCCTCCACATGTCTCGATAAGTCTGTTCAGTCTAATTTGCATATGCACATCAGCCAGAAATAAATGCAAACACTTTGGGAAACCTGCCATTTTAATCAGGGTTTTCCATTGTGGCACACCATCTTTTCCTTGGTAACTTCTTTATAGAGTAGTTCATAGTTGACACCAACAGTGTATGCAGCGTCAGAGGTAACTGGGGGTACCTCTGCGTTTCACTTCCTTTACAGGAGCGGTGGATTGAAATGTTGCTCTATTCTGTCCCATAATATTCAATTGAGGGAAATTGAATCCATACCCAAAAGCCATCACTAACTCTATGGCAGTCTTTTCTAGTTCTAGAATTTCTTTATTTCTTTTTGTGGAGTGTTGCATTCTTGACGCCCGCAGTGCCTTGAAGGGCTCAAGAGGATGGCAAGGAGTCTTTCTCTTGTTGAATCCCTGGCATTCATGAATACGTCATTTAGGCTGCAAGCTTGGATGGAAAAGCCTTGAATTTGAGAGCCCACAGTGGCAAAGGTTGCCCAAGTCGTGTAACTGACAGTTCAATTGAAGGATGAGGGCTAACCATGGTATATATAAGGTATATATATATTTGGCTCATTAGTTGGGGGTAATGCCTATAAGGTGAACTAAGCACTGAGATACCCCTCCGGGGGTCGAGTTCGGCGCTATATAAGCACTTAAATAAATAAATAAATAAACCATATATGAAGGCCACATCGAAGTGTCATTGATGGATTACAAGTACCAACAGTAACATTATAAGACAGTATGAAAATGTTTGTATTGGTCTCTTTTTACAATAAATGACCCTGTTTACAGAGCAAAGAGAACAAGAGGCATGGGGCATCACTGTTCGGTGTCTTTTGTAACACACATTTATTTGGTTCATTAGTTGGGGGTACAGTAAACATCAGAATAATCCAGGCTTGCATCAGTGCATTTGAACCCATTAAACTAGGTCCATATTGAGGTGCAGGTGGACAGCTCAGGAGATGGACCTACCGGCATCTTTTCCTACCATAGTCTGTTGCTTCAGAACCTAGAAGTCTCAAGAGCTGTTAGCAGACAGCACTTCATGAGCTGGAGGCTGGGTTCTGGAAGAATGTCGATGACCATCTTTAAAAAGGCACAAATTACGAAACTTGTTTTTGAGTACAAAAGGCTTTTAAAATAGCGAAACAGCTTTTGAGAAATTACTTGATGAATCATAGACTTGTGATCAGCACCACAGAACAAAATACGTTTTTACATTAAAAACAATGAATGGTAAATAAAGAGTTCTGGTGATAGACTCAAACAATAAGTCAGACCAGAATCTTCAGTTGCTGTACCTGTGCCCATACATGGTGGGTGTAGGAAGGTGGCTACCTGACTATGGTTACCCCGGATTTTTTGCCTGTGTTTAGCTGGTTTTTGACTTAGTTGACCTGGTTCCCTGCTAATCAGGGCCCCAGGCCATCTGCTCTCTCTGTAAAATAGATTCCATGTACCCTAGGTACATACCACAAATTGGAAATGGACTCCTTGTCAGCCCCTGTATAATGCACTATAGGTGCCCAGGGCATAGGAGCCACCAAGGCCTACCAGGGGCTGAAGCATATCTTTTGCCACCCCTGGCTGGTTCTTAAATTGACACAACTGGCTGATCACTCAGCTGGGGTAAGGTGGTGTACACACCCCTTGCTTAGATATAGTATACCTATGTCTAAACCTATATCTGGACACATGTAAACCTGTGAGCCACTCCTATAGACAGGCCTCACCAATCCTGGAGGCTGGGTGCATGGTTTTTATGTGAGATGGAGCTCTAGCATGAGCTGAGCCTGTCTGCAGCCGTCGGGAACAAATCCCTAAGCTGTTTCAGGATAATGCCATACCATATACTATTAAGTGCCTTATAATCCTCGCGGTTATTTAGCAACTCTGGTTTGGCTTTATCAAAACATGTCGTGTAAGGTGTCATACGCTTTGGAATACCATCCCCTCGCCAGTTCTGGCGACGGGGATGGCATTCCACCCCTCTAGAGGGGTAAGACATGTTACTTCACTTTAATGCGGTTGATTTCTCCAAAGGCCTTAAGATCCACAAAATGGATGCCTCTGCCACAGACAAATGTCTGGACCCCTGGAGCTGACCGAAACCCAGTCAAGGGGGTCCTGGACAAAGGGTTTCCTGTCACAGGAGGGTGTCACCGCCCTCCAGACAGGAGATAGTGTATTGTAGCAGGGAGGTTTGAAAGAAACCAGACACTGCCTGGGGCGCACAAGGCTGCCCCTTGCATAATCCGGCCAAACCGGTTCTGGGGCACTCCAGCCCTCGTGCCAGGGCGGCCTGGATCAAAGGAAGGGGGTGTATCCACCCACTTCCTGGGTCCCACCCATAGGAGGGGACCTAGCAGGTAATCACGCCCACCAGATTCGAATAAGAGTGGGAGCAGTGCCAATGCACATCAGATTTCCTGGAAGAAACATTTGAAACGATATTCTGGACCCTTCGCCCTCCATCTCAACGTGGAAGCCCGAAGAATCTCCCTTGTGGTCAAGGAGTGACCACCCTGCAGCAGCAGGCACCATCCAGCCCTCGACGTCTACTTAGTTGCAGTTCCCGCCGGAACTCGAGCGACTGAGATCGACGAGATCAAGCCTGCCCAGCTTCTAACAGCCCGATCCACAGTCCCTGCAAAGCTGAGACCCGTGGAGGCGACCGGAAGCGTGGGGCACGCCATCTTGAAGTGACCACGAGACGCTGACCGTGCAGCCCACGAGTGACCCTCGAAGCTGTACACCGGGGTTTGAGAAGCCCCCACCCTGAGCTACTCCTGAGCCGAAGTTCAGCCCTCCACACTCGACGAGTGCTGCGTGGGGCCCTTTGGCACGATTTGGCTCAACGCGTTGGCCCGGTCACTTGCCAGCTGGCTTGTGGTCCCTGTGCCGACGAACTACAAAAGAAGACTCGCGATTCTGGTTGCTCCAGATCCACACCAGCTCCCCTGAAAGGGAGCCCCGACTCTGACCTTCCTGGTCCGAGTGAGACGCCATCTTCCAATCCCGCGTGGATTGCTCTTACCAAGGCTTGTTTGCTCCAAACCGGAAGCCGACTGCACCGACGGTGAGAGCCTGCGTGGGACAGATCGTGACCTGCTCCTGGACGTCGCAGATGCCCCAGAGCCCACGTGACAGCGAAGAGAAGCGCCTCGACGACCACCTGATTGCGCCCGACATTGCCTGGTTCCGTCCTGGTTCCACCCTGGTCACTGCTGAGTGACCCAGACTCTGTCCCCTCTGCTTTCAGGTACTCTACAACTTGAGTCCACCCTTGGACTCCACCGGACACTTCGTCTTCACCCTGCCTGCAGCCCTTTCAGCTTCAAGCACCAAGAGCCTGCGTGTCAAAACCCGACGCCACTTCGACCCTGTGCACCCACTTCCTGTGGGTGAGGTAACTTTGCTCCGCCGGTGTTCCCACACTGGTGCACACCTCTAGGGTCTGTGTGTTAAGTTTTGTTCCTCTAGGTTCAGCGGAAGTGTCCTTAAACTTTAACTATTTGACTTTTACGCACCATTGGTTAACATTGGTGCATGCGTGCGCTTTCCGCACATCTCCCGAATCCCGAGGGCCATTCCCGACTTCAGCATTGCTTGTCCTGACTGCTCCCAGCGATTCCCTAGGCCCTAGGCCTAACCACTGTTCGAGTGGCCTCTCTTATACCACTTGTTTAGTATATGGTTTGAGTGGCCCCCTGCCCTCATCCATAATTGTGCAACTTTGTATGTTTAAACAGTGCTTTTGATTTAACGCTTGTGCCCCTTTATTCATAAAGAATACTGGGGATTGTTTTTAGTAATAAACACATATATTTTTATAATATATACTTGTGTGGTGTCCTTTCATTTGGTATTACAGGATTGTATGTGGTAAAACAGCTCGCTTAACACGACCTCTTAAGTTAAGCCTTTAGGCTGCTTAGTCCATGCTACCACTAGGATAGCTTGTCTAATAAGGTTGACTTACAACCAGACACCATAAGGGGATTGTTTGGTCAGGTAGTAGGTGGTTCCAGAATTGGAAACATCCCCTACCAGGCCAACTTCTCACATTGGTGAGCAGCGGTGCGGATTTGAGCTTGCTGTTGTTTTACCATTGCAATCTTTATATCAAATTGAAAGATCACATCAAGTACCTCTAGGTACATATAAAATCAAAAGCTTAGCATATTAAGTTCTACTGAACTTAGTAGTTGTAGGTTGAAGGGAGTAGCACACCCCTGACTACAACTCACTAGCAAGGTCCAGTAGGAAAACACTTAGTGTAGGTAAGTGCACCACTTACACCTCACTAGTAACCATGTCCGACACAGGAAAGGCCTCAGGGTCTAGTCCTGTGACAGTTGACCCTACCCAGGCAACTTCTGGATATGACAAACTAACCCGCAGAGACTTGATTGTCTTGTGCAAAGCAAGAGGGTTAAAAAGGGGCAGAAGCCCCACCTGCCTAATCCTGATAGGACTCCTAGAACAGGATGACTTAGAGAGGGCAAAAGCAGCTTCCCTAGATACAGGAACTGGAGGGAACCCCCCTGCAGTTGATCCCCCTGAAGAGGAGGATGATGATGACTTGGATGAGGACTCAGAAGTTGAGGACTTAGAAGTACAGGATCAGGGTAGCCAGGTTCCAGTTGGTAGGCTTAGCCAGGCCAACTTGGACCTACTGGGAAATGGAGAGGGCCAGCACCTCCCCAGATCCCAACAAATGATTCTCCCAGGCAACAGAAGAGTGAGATCTCCCTCAGGAGACTCTCATCTTTCTAGTGCCTCCAGGGAATCACAGAGAGGCATGAATGCTTCTCAAAAGTTAGAGCATAGGGCCAGAATGAGGGCTGTCAAACTCCAGATAGAGAGGGAGGAGGTAGCCTTGGCTCAAGCTAAACTTGCCTTGGCAAGAGAGCAGAAGTTGTGTGGCTTAGATGCCACTGGTGGCAGCAATATTCCTAAAGAGAAACCCAGGTCCTATGATAGTAGAAACCTGACAAAGATTGTGCCCCCCTTCAAAGAAGGGGATGACATCCACAAATGGATGACTGCTCTTGAGAGAGCCTGCATGGTACAGCAGGTTCCTGAGGAACAGTGGGCAGCAATCTTATGGTACTCCTTTTCAGAGAAAGGGAGGGACAAGCTCCTCACTGTCAGACATGAGGATGCAAACAAATACAAAGTCCTGAAGAGTGTTCTAATAGATGGGTTTGGCTTAACCACTGAACAGTACAGGTTGAAGTTCAGAGATACCCAGAAGACACAGACTCAGGACTGGACTGATTTTGTAGATTGTGCTACTAAGGCTCTGGAGGGTTGGCTACATGGCAGCAAAGTACATGACTTTACAGGATTGTATAATTTGATTATGAGGGAGCAGATCCTAAGTAATTGTCAGAACCAGCTCTTACACCAGCACCTGGTAGACTCTGATCTGACCTCTCCCCAAGAATTGGGAAAGAAGGCAGACAAATGGGTCAGAACCAGGATAAGGCCTAAGAATCAGGACAGTAACCAGAAGAAGGAGTCTACCAAGCCTCAAGATAAGGGTGGGGATAAAAGTAAAGAAAAGACTTCCCCAGGGCCCCAAAACTCCAAGGATGGGGGTGGGTCCCAAGACACTTCTTCAACTGAGAAAAAACCCTATTGTTATCCCTGTAAACAGGTGGGGCATTACAAAACAGACAGCTGTTGTCCCAAGAATAACAATAAAGAAAATATACCTCCAAAGCCAGCTTCAACACCTCCTGTTACTGTCAGCAGTAATCCCCCAGGAAGTGGAAGCACACCCAGGAATCTGGGTGGGTTTACTTTTGGAAATCAGGTGGACCCTGGCCTATCCAGGTCCCCATCACCCAATGATCTTGTTTATGAGGCTGGCATGGGGTTTGCCAACTTCTCTGCTTGCCCAAATACTTTGAGCAAGTATAGACAAGAACCCATCATCAATGGTTTAAGAGTTGAAGCTTTTAGAGACACAGGGGCTAGCATCACCATGGTGGCTGATGGCATAGTCCCCTCTAAGCAACTTTTACCTGGTGCCACATACCAGGTAATAAACATTGATGGCATCCAAACAAATCATCCCATGGCAGTAGTAAGTCTCAGCTGGGGAGGTGTCACTGGCCCAAAGAGAGTGGCAGTGTCTCCAAACTTGCCTGTAGACTGTCTACTGGGTAATGATTTAGAAATCTCAGCCTGGGCTGGGGTTGAACAGGAAATCCATTCTAGAATGGTAAATTCCAATGGAAAGGTTAGTGGGGCTGTAATGGCTACAGCCCCAATTCAAGATGTCCTTCCTGAAAAGGTTGGTAGGGCGGAGATACTCCCTGCCCCATCTTTAGCAAAAGCTCTTCCTGAACAGAATAGCAAAGCTGTTATGATAACAGCAGAAACCCAAACTGAGTCTCCTCCTGAAAAGGTTGGTGGGGCTGTGATGGCCACAGCCCAAACTCAAACTGACACGTGTGTTGTGAAACCTGAAATGATGGATAACTCCACACAAACTGAGAGCATGGAGGAGGAAGAGAAATCTCCCCCTCACCAGACTTTAGGACAGGATCAGCCTCCTCAGGGAACTGATCTTACCCCTGATGAAGGAACTGCCCCAGAGGTTGTTAGGCCTGGCCTGACAGAGCCTCTGATGGCGGTGGACCCTTCTCAGGTGGGACCCAGTCTGGAGCAGGTAACCTGCCCCTCTCTCCCTTGCCTTAGCCAGCCCAGGGCTGCAGAGGACAAGAAGGACAGTGAGACCCAGAGGGCCCCCTGTCAAATAAAGCACCCCCATCAAAAGATTAGGTGCACCAAAACTAGTAGCCCTAGTAAGGTGAAAACTTTAAAAACTCCTGAGGGAGCCCCCTTAAAAACAGTTAGGGACCTCCCCCAGATGGATTCTGTTGGGCACAGCCAAACCTGGGACCCAAAGGGCCCAAACCTGAACTGTCCCTCCAGCAAGCCAAACAGAGGGACCCAGCCTCCAGCTTTAGGTAGCCAGAGGTTGACCCTGAGAGCACAGTGCAACTCAGTTAAAGAAAGAAAGGCACACATGGTGGAAGATAATTGGAGGAAGCTAAGCCCTAAATTAGTAGAGCCTCACTTCAATACTCCATATCCAAACCAGCCTTTAACTTTGCATAAACACACCCAAGGTAGTGATTCCCTATGGTGGAGACCCTCTAATACCCAAAGGGTGAGGGACTGCTTAGTGGACCATGAGACAGGGGGTACCCATGCTAGTGCAGGTACTTCCTTATATGGCCACTCAGGCAATATAGGCTTACCTGGCCAAGGATAGCCTTATCTCCTTTCGTTTGGGGGGGGGTTATGTAGGAAGGTGGCTACCTGACTATGGTTACCCCGGATTTTTTGCCTGTGTTTAGCTGGTTTTTGACTTAGTTGACCTGGTTCCCTGCTAATCAGGGCCCCAGGCCATCTGCTCTCTCTGTAAAATAGATTCCATGTACCCTAGGTACATACCACAAATTGGAAATGGACTCCTTGTCAGCCCCTGTATAATGCACTATAGGTGCCCAGGGCATAGGAGCCACCAAGGCCTACCAGGGGCTGAAGCATATCTTTTGCCACCCCTGGCTGGTTCTTAAATTGACACAACTGGCTGATCACTCAGCTGGGGTAAGGTGGTGTACACACCCCTTGCTTAGATATAGTATACCTATGTCTAAACCTATATCTGGACACATGTAAACCTGTGAGCCACTCCTATAGACAGGCCTCACCAATCCTGGAGGCTGGGTGCATGGTTTTTATGTGAGATGGAGCTCTAGCATGAGCTGAGCCTGTCTGCAGCCGTCGGGAACAAATCCCTAAGCTGTTTCAGGATAATGCCATACCATATACTATTAAGTGCCTTATAATCCTCGCGGTTATTTAGCAACTCTGGTTTGGCTTTATCAAAACATGTCGTGTAAGGTGTCATACGCTTTGGAATACCATCCCCTCGCCAGTTCTGGCGACGGGGATGGCATTCCACCCCTCTAGAGGGGTAAGACATGTTACTTCACTTTAATGCGGTTGATTTCTCCAAAGGCCTTAAGATCCACAAAATGGATGCCTCTGCCACAGACAAATGTCTGGACCCCTGGAGCTGACCGAAACCCAGTCAAGGGGGTCCTGGACAAAGGGTTTCCTGTCACAGGAGGGTGTCACCGCCCTCCAGACAGGAGATAGTGTATTGTAGCAGGGAGGTTTGAAAGAAACCAGACACTGCCTGGGGCGCACAAGGCTGCCCCTTGCATAATCCGGCCAAACCGGTTCTGGGGCACTCCAGCCCTCGTGCCAGGGCGGCCTGGATCAAAGGAAGGGGGTGTATCCACCCACTTCCTGGGTCCCACCCATAGGAGGGGACCTAGCAGGTAATCACGCCCACCAGATTCGAATAAGAGTGGGAGCAGTGCCAATGCACATCAGATTTCCTGGAAGAAACATTTGAAACGATATTCTGGACCCTTCGCCCTCCATCTCAACGTGGAAGCCCGAAGAATCTCCCTTGTGGTCAAGGAGTGACCACCCTGCAGCAGCAGGCACCATCCAGCCCTCGACGTCTACTTAGTTGCAGTTCCCGCCGGAACTCGAGCGACTGAGATCGACGAGATCAAGCCTGCCCAGCTTCTAACAGCCCGATCCACAGTCCCTGCAAAGCTGAGACCCGTGGAGGCGACCGGAAGCGTGGGGCACGCCATCTTGAAGTGACCACGAGACGCTGACCGTGCAGCCCACGAGTGACCCTCGAAGCTGTACACCGGGGTTTGAGAAGCCCCCACCCTGAGCTACTCCTGAGCCGAAGTTCAGCCCTCCACACTCGACGAGTGCTGCGTGGGGCCCTTTGGCACGATTTGGCTCAACGCGTTGGCCCGGTCACTTGCCAGCTGGCTTGTGGTCCCTGTGCCGACGAACTACAAAAGAAGACTCGCGATTCTGGTTGCTCCAGATCCACACCAGCTCCCCTGAAAGGGAGCCCCGACTCTGACCTTCCTGGTCCGAGTGAGACGCCATCTTCCAATCCCGCGTGGATTGCTCTTACCAAGGCTTGTTTGCTCCAAACCGGAAGCCGACTGCACCGACGGTGAGAGCCTGCGTGGGACAGATCGTGACCTGCTCCTGGACGTCGCAGATGCCCCAGAGCCCACGTGACAGCGAAGAGAAGCGCCTCGACGACCACCTGATTGCGCCCGACATTGCCTGGTTCCGTCCTGGTTCCACCCTGGTCACTGCTGAGTGACCCAGACTCTGTCCCCTCTGCTTTCAGGTACTCTACAACTTGAGTCCACCCTTGGACTCCACCGGACACTTCGTCTTCACCCTGCCTGCAGCCCTTTCAGCTTCAAGCACCAAGAGCCTGCGTGTCAAAACCCGACGCCACTTCGACCCTGTGCACCCACTTCCTGTGGGTGAGGTAACTTTGCTCCGCCGGTGTTCCCACACTGGTGCACACCTCTAGGGTCTGTGTGTTAAGTTTTGTTCCTCTAGGTTCAGCGGAAGTGTCCTTAAACTTTAACTATTTGACTTTTACGCACCATTGGTTAACATTGGTGCATGCGTGCGCTTTCCGCACATCTCCCGAATCCCGAGGGCCATTCCCGACTTCAGCATTGCTTGTCCTGACTGCTCCCAGCGATTCCCTAGGCCCTAGGCCTAACCACTGTTCGAGTGGCCTCTCTTATACCACTTGTTTAGTATATGGTTTGAGTGGCCCCCTGCCCTCATCCATAATTGTGCAACTTTGTATGTTTAAACAGTGCTTTTGATTTAACGCTTGTGCCCCTTTATTCATAAAGAATACTGGGGATTGTTTTTAGTAATAAACACATATATTTTTATAATATATACTTGTGTGGTGTCCTTTCATTTGGTATTACAGGATTGTATGTGGTAAAACAGCTCGCTTAACACGACCTCTTAAGTTAAGCCTTTAGGCTGCTTAGTCCATGCTACCACTAGGATAGCTTGTCTAATAAGGTTGACTTACAACCAGACACCATAAGGGGATTGTTTGGTCAGGTAGTAGGTGGTTCCAGAATTGGAAACATCCCCTACCAGGCCAACTTCTCACAGTGGGGGTGCAATCCCTCTCACCTGTTTGTACTGCATGCCAGTTACGGCATTACAAACATTCCATGATACTTCCAACAGGCACTGGATAGAAGCACAGAGAGGTTGCTTATTTGGTAGGATATCCCCAGTTGACAGAATTTTGCAAAGCAGTATTGTGGAAAATAGCAGCAATCCTGCGGTTATGTATCCCATTTGATCCCATCGTCACACTTCTGTGGATAACAGGACCTCAGATCTACCGCCTAAGTTCCACTGGGTGCACACTGATAATTCACTTTTTGAAAGAGGGACATATTCTTAAAACCTCACTCTGAGGGTTAAATAGAACCCCTACCCTGTGGTTAATTAAAAATGGGGAAAAACAATAATGAAACAAGTGACACATCAATGTGTGATCAATGGGACGCCTGGGCCAGAAGAGAGAAAAAAAACAGTGAGAGAAGCAGAGAAAGAATAAAAGGGGGAGGGAGAAAAAAATGAGCAAAAAACAGGGACAGCGAAAATTATAGAGATAAAGCTGACCGCAACATAAACGCATTAACAACATTTCGTTTGCTGGTTCTAATTTGTTTTTGTTTTTTATTTCTAGCTCCTTTGGCTACCACTGAAGCAAAAAATAGCATTATATCCTATACAATACATGGGATTTTGTAATCCCTGTATAAAAGGCAGTAACTTATTTCTTTATAATCGGCGACTTGTGATGCACCAAGTCACTGATTATAAAAAAAAAACACGTCCGAACTCGACTATTATAAGGTTATTTCAGTCGAGTTCTGACATCACAATGTCTGCCGTCAGAGCCAGAGCAGAGGTGAAAGGCAGGTTAGGTCACGGAGCATAACTGAAGCAGCTGTTTAAAGCAACAATCGGAACATTGCTTTTCTTTCTTCTGCTCTATTTTAATAGCTTACAATGACAAGCTAAGATAATATGTTTCTTTTTTGCACTCCTTAGATAGAGAAAAGCTAGAGTCTTTCTACATGTTTCTCCAGGTTCCGAGCTACTGCACAGTTTTTTTTAAACTGGCTTGTATTGAACTGTTTGTAATATATGTTTGCAACGAATGTCTACCAGGATTAAAACTGACTTGTATTGAGCTGTTTCTAATATCTGTTTTCAACAAATGTCTAACAGGTTTTAGTTCAATTTTTCACTAGATGTTTTATTTTTATTTTTTATGTTTGCAAACATGCTCATATGAAAGAGTTAAGCGCCATGGTTTTTTAGTAGTTTGTGGGAAAGGCCATGGTGTGACCAGGTATTATATGGGATAAAATACCCTGTGGCGTAAGGATAAGGATATTGCAAGTCACCTTAGAGTGTCATAATCTTATAAAGGAGCTCGGGCTTCGGCCTCATTACTCCTTAGTGACTTGCAATGTTCTTATAATGTACTGCAAGGGGTACTTTCTCCTTTATATAAAAACTATGTCATACATTTATTGAGTTCAGACAGCAGGCCCCTCTACACCAGCCAGTTACAGTGACTACAATAACGCTTTTTGGAAAACCCCAAAGGCTCCAAGTGGAAAGCGAGGTGAGGTTAGAATTGCCTTCTGTATAGAGCTAGAAAGAAGTTGCATATTAATTTAAAAACGGTGGCAACTTCTTATACATGCAGTCTTTTGGCAAACAAATTAAAACCTCCTCCAACAGATGCTCAAGGTATCTTGATGTAGAGTTTAGAAAATATATGTGATGAACAATGTTGTTTTGCCTTCAGCAAAACACTTTTGATAATTCTTTTCAACTGCTCTTTGGTTTTCTTGCTTTGCCAGAAATTCTTTTGACGGCTTACCCACGGTTCTAAATAATTAAAGAAGGCATTGGTATAGTGCAGCCGGGGAACATCCATATGGCCTGAGGGGCCATGCCCCACCGTTTTCCTGGCAAGGAGATTGTCTGTCAGACTGAACAAAGGTGGGACACTCTTCTTGTTCCGGTCAGGCAGCCAGGAGATAGACATACGCTAAATGTTCATGCTCCTGGCTGCCTGAGCTGAACTTTGTAGAGCAGAGGATTTCACAGCCCTGTGCGCGTGACCTTCTCAGCCTGGCAAAAGTGCCTCAAGGCCCTCCCCCTCAAGATGAGCGGGAGCATCACTGATTCCTCAGACCTGGGCACTTCAGTTTTAAGCCATGAAGTGCCCAGGGATGAATGTCAATCAGTGCCACCTCGGCACAGAGTGAGGTGGGGTCAGCAGTCTCACTGACCTCATCGCACTCTGTGACGGGTGAAGGAAGGCAGCTATCCCAACCCGCCTGGGATTTCCGAGACTTCACTCTCTACAGTGAAGGTACGTTTTATATATTTTTTATGTTTGGTGTGTGCGTGTATGTATGAATGTATGTGTATTTGTAAGTGAGAGTGGAGAATGTGCATGTGTGTGTGTGTGGGAATGCATGTGTGTGAGGGAATGTATATGTGTGCATGTGTGGCACCTCGCACCCCTCCCTGGTAAAATTACCAGCTGCCACTGGGATAGCATTTTAAATTCAACATTAAGTAATTCAGTGAATCATGCTTTACACATGCATCTGCTCCAACTCTGTCCATTTGATAACTGTAAACAATGTTGTCATGGTAGCTGTAGCAAAGCTTACAGTAGGCAGTTGGCATTTATTGGAACTGTCATTTCCTTTTGCATATGTCCTCAACTAGATCATGGGGGAGTACACATATGGAAGCTGGGTCACTGCCATTATTGAGTGCCCAGACAGGAATATATTATCGAATTTTTTTAGTGGAAAAAGATCACAAGTGTCCTCAATGTATGACCCTAAAATAAATGCACTACATTAATATCGAAATGTATACCCATATCATATTACTTTAGCAAGGAATAAAGATATTGCCTCTTTTGATCTAAACCTACACAGTATCATATTAGCATATTCATTTAACTAGCCATATATAAGTGCCCTGATTCATAACGTTGTGTTAACACCATTTTAGGTGAAAACAGTACAAATTAGGACAAGCATCAAAACAACAAGCATTCTTGGAACTATAAAACATTTGCTAGTGAAACACATTTTAGGTCTGTTCTTGGGTACTCAGGCAGTTTTATTTACTTTTTTTTAAATTAAACTTCATTTAAGCTCCCCAGTCCTGTCTCTCGTTGACGAGACAAATAACACATTACCTTTGCAAACGCTCAGTATCTTTTGTGGCATTTACTCAATGCTTAGCACACTCCTTGCAAGGCCAGGGGGGAAAGAATCACAGAAGAGGGGGACAAGAAAGAAAGCCTTCTCTGTCACTGCACCATGACTCTAGACTGGCCTACTCTCCTTTATATAGTTTTAGCTTCCCTGCATCACACCAGCAAGATCAACAAAATTCACAGTTGAACCACCTCCCTCTAACTGAATAACTCTTCCACGACCTCACTTAACCCACTTCTAATCACTAACCTATCACCTCCAGCCACTGTTTACTCGTTCCAAAATATAATATATCCTTAAGTTATGGAAATGTTGCATGCTTTCTGAAGCTGGTTCTATTTAAATGTCTCTGCGCTTCATAAAATGCTCCATGCTATACAAATATGCACAATAAAGCAACAAATAGGAAGGAATACAAAGGAATGAGCTAGTATATGTGCCAGAAATATTTGGAGGGCAGCAATAGTCTTTTCAGAAATGCATACAATGCCTGAATGGATGACACCTTTAAACGTACATGACACAAGTTGGGGCGAAAGTACAGAAGTAGTCTAAAACAATCTCCGGTTTATCATGACAGACATGGAAACTCATTTGGAATACTATTTGTTGCCTTAATGTTGTACACTGAATTTCATTACAATACCACAAAACAACTAGATAATTGTGAATGGGGAATAACACAAATAAGAACGGAGAGATCCCACCCTGTTTAAAGACGAAAGCCCTCACCCACCCAATGGGTGGCATGCTTCATCATCAATCCCCTACTGGCACCTCTCCAATGGAGTAAATGCAAACTGCTACCCATAAAAAGTTTAGGGACCTTAGTGGAATACATAGTAATTGATAGCTGGTGCGAGGAGTGCAAAGGGGAAAAAAGCATATGTAGCATGAATTTAGCTCCTGGGTGGGGATATACATTTTACTAAACCCCCTAGTGGTAGAATAAAAAGAGCAGGGGATAATTCTACCCACAAATGAAGGTCATCATTATGTTTCTGTCCATTTCATCCCTCAAAAGAGGTGTCAGCGGCATTCATCAGGTTCCTCATTGTTAGGAGACGCTTCATGCTGCATTCTTTACACTAACAGATCCAACATTTGACCATGATTCCAACCTCGAGGTATGTGCAATGAAAAACCCTACTAGCTCTAACAATGTATCAAACAGCCAGGCATGTGAGTAATACACCTGTTTCGGCTTGGTCGGTCAAGCACTGTTGCTGTGGTTACTGGACAGATGTCCACAGGAGTCAGGTGTCCCTCATTGTTAACACTCTTTCAATCACACCCCCGGAGCAGATGGCGTTGTATAGCGGGGAGTTGGAAGGTGGATGCGGGGTGAGACTACATTTGAACTCTATTATCGCTCCCTACAAAAGAAAACAACCATCTACGTCATCTAAGTGCAAACAAGAGGTACTGACTAGAAAACACTAACATGACGTAAGTACGTACACATAGAATTGCGATTTAAAATCATCATTCAACTTCACAAAATATGTGAATACTTTGAATAGAGAAACAGAAAGCGGCTACGGTGTATATTAAGCGATTAATGATTAATAATCATGAATAGTTAACTAAAAAATCTGAGAGGACTACTAAGGGTGTGTTTCAGGAAGCATTTTTCTGAACTGTATGATCGTGCTGTGTACCATCTCTAGCAAGAGAACAGAAAGTGTGTGATGGATACCCAGGGTACTGAAAAATAACTGATTGGATACTCCCAAGGAATTCGGTGATATCCAGACCATCAATCCACTTTGTAATGTACTTACCATTGCCAACAACCAACTACCTTATTATTGGTTGCAGACGCCCCACTGGGTGCGTTGAAAATAGTGATTATCCTGTTCCACATGCACAGAGCTTACTTTTATTGAATTGTTCCTCTGCCTTGCGTAAAATAGTTTTGCCTCTAATTTAGTGTATTTTTATGAATAGGTATGATCAGTCAATGTGGGAGTTGAATACAGACTTGGACCCAGGCATGCTGTGCCTATGAACTCAGTTTTCATCTCACCTAGGATGCCCAACCGATCATGGCTTGATATCCCATAGAGAAAGGATGTGAGCTAACTGTTTCTGGCCAAACTAGTGCTCGCACAGTCTGGTGGAGCGTATTTACATATACTTGATCCTAGCTTATTACAGCGCAGCCAAGATAAGATGATGGAATGTTGCCTCGAGGAATCCACACTAGTCTAGCAGTTCAAACACCTCCTACACTTGTTTAGGTGTACCTCAATTCTCAACCCTCCCCAGGAGCGCCCTCATAAGACAGTCACCATCAGTCGTATTGACTGATGGTGACTGGGATCCGCTTATCTGCGGATCCCGTTCCAGGCTCTGCAGATAATCCCTCACCGAGGCCTTTCTGTGCAACTTGAAATTTCTTTCCTTTTGGTACTACTTTTTGTCACACTGGCAAGCTCACAAAAGCCTGTACATCCCTTTGCCAGTAGCTCTTTCCTAATGATCAATAACAGTTTCTTTTTTCCCATTTTAGCCAGATTTAAGTAAAAAAAAACAAAAAACTGTGTTCCTCCATCATGACAGTCCTTCATTTGACAACAACCCGAAAAATTGATCTCTCACTTCTCCAGATCAAGCAACTACAATCACCATGCCCCTAGGATGGGCTTCCACCGCCCTCATATTGGATGACAGTCTATATGCACAAGCCATTACTTCTAGAACACCACTTATCTGCAGGTTGAGCAGCCCAGCCAAAAGGTTCCCAACATGTTCAAGAAGATCACTTTTTGGTAAGGCTGCCAGTACCCCACGCACTCTAAGATAGGAGCACCTTCCTCCACTATCCAAGATTTCATATCTGTGAGAAATTGGGCTGTTGGCTGAGGGGGGTGAAATCCTACTCAAACAACAGCCACAATACTTGTCAGGGTAAACACAAAAACCTCACTAAATTAGCCTGTGCTGAACCTTCTGGTAGCCTGGCACAAAAGCATACAGGCATAGCTTAATGGCAAAATGAAAATTATTTATGCAGCACACAAAGAAGAAGAATGTGAAAATACAGCACAAAGAAATACCACACCAATTTAGAAAAATAGAGTACCATTTAATAAATTGACACCAAAATATCAAAAATCTAATCAGTAGAGCCAGAGATATGAAATTTCAAAGATTTCAGATAAGTAAAGCGCCTAAAAGGACAAAGCACCACTCTTGGTTATCTGGTAGTGTGAGACCGGGTGAAAGTCACAAGTTCAGGCCGACCGAGATGGAGCATGGGTCGGATACAGTGACCAGGTTAGTCCTGTTGAAAGAGTTACCTTCGAAAGTCCAGCACAAAGAGTTCCATTAGTAGTGGAAGAGGCCACGAAGAGCAGGGAGAGCATTGCCAATGTCATCGCCATAGCATGGAGATTCCGTCAGGTGTCACTGGCGGTGGTT
Organism: Lissotriton helveticus; assembly: GCF_964261635.1. Classification (NCBI taxonomy): domain Eukaryota; kingdom Metazoa; phylum Chordata; class Amphibia; order Caudata; family Salamandridae; genus Lissotriton; species Lissotriton helveticus. Next base: position 2,060,503,368 of record NC_136059.1, on the reverse strand, counting down.
GCTTGAGATTCGCGCTGACAGTCACAGCGGGCTGTGATTTGCTGTAGCATGAAGTGCAGATCTCGCATTGAGTGCCGTCACTGTAGCGTGAAGAGTCTTGTTCACTGGAGCTTTGCGTTGGCAGTCGGCATGGGCAGCAAGATCCTGGTGCAAACAATCCCTTTCTAAGTCATGAAGAGTAAAAAAACTTCAGAATTTATCCTTTTCTTCAGGGAGGAAACTGATGCCATGGCAAGGGTCCAGAACCTGGGATGCACCTCTTGGGGATCCAGAACTCGCTCCTGCAGACACCCGCAGGGCTCAGGCTAGTCCTGTTGCAGGTCCAGTCACAGTTTCAGGCAGCAAGTCAGATAGGCAGGAGCAGGGAGGCCTCTGGAGCTTGTTACGTCCTTGTAGGTCTAACAGGAGGTCAGGCAGTTGACCCTTGGAGTCACTTCAGCCTGGGATGAAGGTTTCAGGTCCAGTCTTCTTACTCAGCAAATATGGCAGGCCTCAAGCAGCAAGGCACCAGGGTGTCCTTCTTCTATAGTATCCGTAGATCCAGGAGTATACTGAAGAGTTGGGTCTGAGGGTCAAATATTTATACTTGGTGCCAGCTTTAAAGTGGGAGAGGCTCCTGGAATTTTTCCCCTACAGAGATGTCTGGAATTTCCTGCCTCCATGCTCTGGTCCCAGTTTGGGGACAAAATAAGCTAGTGTGAAGTCCTTGGTGTGTGAGCTGAGCCAGAGATGACCCATCTTGGCAACACCCAGACCCTTCTTTGTGTGACTGTCTAGGAGGAATACTCAAAGGCCAATTGTCAATTACACATAGTCATGTGACCCAGGAAACAGGCGGCAGATGCCAAAGGGTTAGGACTAGAAAAGGCCACCTCTCTTAAACAGTAATTTTCCGAATTGTGACTTAAAATCTGACTTAACCATTAAAGAGGGTTCTCTGACACCAAACATGATTTTCCCACCTGTGCAGAGTCAAACGTTATAATTAATAAGGTAATCCTCTGTTATCCGATGGAGAAGTAGACTTGCAATAGTTTAAAACTAAGTTGAGAGTTTTTCACTATCAAGACATGTAAAACTTACAAGTAGATTTCCAATTTTTTAAGTACTACACGCCATGCCCTATGAGCTGTTTGGGGCTTACACTAGGGGTGACTTTAATGTAATAAAAAAGTTTGTTTCTGTCATGTGTCCATTTGCAAACCGCACATTGGCCACATTTGAAAAATCCCGATGTATGTGTTGTCAACCAGTTGTCTCTGTTTTTAGGTGTTGATAGGGTGGACTCAATAGGTTCCTAAGGCAACAGTTTAGGCTTGGTAAAAGGTTTATTTTGCCAGGTCAAAATGGCAGTTTAACCTGGAACCCTCTAATTGTTTGTTTCTGTCATGTGTCCATTTGCAAACCGCACATTGGCCACATTTGAAAAATCCCAATGTATGTGTTGTCAACCAGTTGTCTCTGTTTTTAGGTGTTGGATAGGTTGGACTCAATAGGTTTCTAAGGCATTTACTGTTATGTTAAGTAATGTCTGGTCTGTTGAGTACATGTCAAAGTCTTTTTAAACTCTGCACTAGTGTATTAGATAGTTTGGTGTAATCCATAACCAAGCGAATGTTATCATTGTGATTCGATTTTTTTATGTGTTTGCTTAATGTGTCCCGTCTATCCATGTGAGAGATTCTATGTTTAGCTCTTGTTAGAGTTTTTTTCATAACCTCTCCTTTCAAATCTTAAGATCATAGCTTGGGTACATTGTGTGAATTCTGGTTCGAAACTACAGTTGCGTCTTGCTCGTAGCAATTTGCCATATGGGATGACCCTAATTTGATGTTTTGGATGTGCACTTGTTGCATGGAGTGTGCAATTACAAGCAGTTGGTTTGCAATACAGTCTGCTATGTATTTTGTTGTCATGAATATTCAGCTCCACATCTAGGAAAGTGACCTTACTCTGGCTGTATTCAAAGGTGAATTTGATACTTAATTTGTTGTTGTTAAAGTGTTCAAGGAATTCTCACAATTTCTCAGTTGTTCCAGTCCATATCATTAAGAACTGCACACACAGGCTGTAATGGCAGGCCTGAGACATGTTTGAAAGGCTACATAAGTGGGTGGGACAATCAGTGCTGCAGGCCCACTAGATGCATTTAATTTACAGGCCTTGCTACCTGTAGTACCACTTTACTAGGTACTTACAAGTAGCCTAAATGTGCCGATTGGGACAATTTTACCATGTTTAAAGGCGAGAGCATACGCATTTTAGCACTGGTTAGCTGTGGTAAAGTATGCAGTGTCCTAAGGCCAACAAAAACGGGTTCAGAAAACAAGAGGAGTGAAGGCAAAACGTTTGGGGTAAGACCACACCAAAAGATAACAGGTTGAACACTTGTATTTTCAGAAGAGTGTCTACAGCGACTTTCACAAATGATTCCAACTCCCGTATTCCAACTGCTTCTCAATTTCTCAATTCATGCAAAGTAGCCCCAGCTTTTTCTTGCCCCTTTTCCATCAGCAGTCTTTTGTAAGGCCCACCAGCTTTTGTTCAATATTATGAACTGTTTAGGACATTGTTTTCTCATGCATATCAGATATAAGATTTGTAATCGGCCCTTAGAGGGCTTTTTCACCAGGGCATCACTCAGCATCTACTAAGCAGTCAGACATGGGGGGGAGGGGGGGGGGGGGTCATGTGGTAAGTCATGGATGGCGCTCCCCGTAAATTGAAAAATATCTTCCTTTCCTCTTTTTTTTACACTATCTTGGGTTCTGGTGTGGCTGCTCAACCACAAAATTCAAATAATCCTAGGCCTTTATGACGTAGATGGGTTCATCCTCGGTCCATCGGCTCAGCAGGTGCCTTGTAAGTGGATTGTCAGTGCTTGGAGAGTGGAACATCATTGTATCTGCCACTCCTGTCTCCATTGCTGATTGTAATTGTAATTGTAATTGCATTAATATAGCGCTTAACACCCCTGATGAAGTGTCAAATCGATTTTTCGGTGAGTAGCACACTACTCCGGAACCCATAAAGGATTAGTGCTGAATTCGAATAGTGAAAATATGAAAGTAATTTGAGTGGTGGATATATTAGTCAGTTATTTGGATTGAGAAGTGTTAGAAATGGGGGTCTCTAGTTGGCAGAGGTAGGTACCTTTGTCCAAATAGGGACCATTGCTTCTAGTCAGGATAAGGAGGGTATACTACTGGATAACCCCTGCTCACCCTCTTGGTAGCTTGGCACGAGGAGACAGGCTTATCTCAGAGGCATTGTGTAAAGCATTTGTGAACACATACAGGTATACAGTGAAAACACTACAAATGGACACCACACCAGTTTCGAAAAATAAGTAATATTTACTAGACTTAGCACAAGACCAAACAACAAAAATCCACAGTACTGTAATCAAAAATAAGACATTAAAATGGTAGAAAATAGCTTAGTTCAATGTAGATGGTAAATGCAACAGTTTACTCTCAAAGTACCTTAGATATGTCACGCAATGCAAACAAAAGGGTCGCAGGGAAGTTGATGCGCCATTCCTTACACTCAGGGGAGTGGATGCGTTGGTTCCTTACTGCTGAGCAGGGGAGTTGATGCTCGCTTCCTTCCTGTGTGGGGAGTTGATGCGTTGTTTCTTACTGCGGCCTGGTGATGATGCGACAAGATGGCGCCTCGATGAAATGCGACGATCCGGTGCGATGCAACAAAATGGGGTCATTGATGCAATGAAACAACATTGGAAGCGATGCGTGCACGCCAGACGGCCATGCGGTAAACTCAGTAAGTTCTGAGCCATGACAGGCCCTGTGACACGCTTGTCCGGTGATGCAACGGCAACCTCTGCGCTGGCGACATGCTTCTCTGGTGATGCGATGTACTTCGTCGGTGATGTGACAGGGAACAGCTGCGGCGGCATGCTTCTTCGGCGATGCAACGGCAACTGCTGCGGCGGCAACACGCTTCTCTTCGTTGCGTTGCGCTCCCAGCAACACACAGTCTTCTCAGAGGGCCCAAACAACAGTAGGCACCTCTCTGTAGGTAGAATTCCCAGCAAGAAAATTCAGGGGAGCTGATGGTGAAGTCTTGTATACCTGAGACTTCAGACAGGAGGCAAGCACACTTAAAGCCCTTGGAGGTTCTTCTTCAAGATTATGAAAAGTTCACAAAAGTCCTTTTCCCCTTTCCTTGGCAAATAAAGTAACCACTGCAGGCCAACCCCAGAAATAGCAAAACAGCACAGGGGCAGTCTCCTCTCAGCTTCCTTGGTTCTTCTCCTTGGCAAAGGTTTGTCTTGATTCCCAGAAGTGATCTAAAGTATTGGGGTCTGGGCCTCAATATGTATACCAGTAAATCCTTTGTCCTCTGTGCCCAGCCAAAGCCAGTTCTGTGCAGCATCCTGGCATTGTTGAAAGCAGACCTGGTCCAGGTAGCTGAAAGGAAATCTCTTCCCCTACTCTCTATTCTATGAGGGCTCTGGTCAGTGAAAGAAGATCTCCTCCCCCCACTCTCTATTCAATGCAGGCCCTATTCTACCCAGCCCTGACCCATCAGACTGCTGCAGCCAAGGCCCTCTCCAGCCCCCTATCACTCACAAACCAGACATGGAATACACAAATCTAGCAGAGGCATGCTGGATGGTTAGGCAAGAAAACACCTACTTTCTAAAAGTGGTATTTTCAAAGAATGTAAAAATCACCCTCACCAAAAGATGTATTTGAACATTCTGAGTTCAGGCATACTAAACTCGAATTTTCCTGGGTCCGTTAGGATTATAAAATGTTATAATCAAACTGCCCATTCTGGCCTATGGGAGCAGGTAGCCTTGAAATATTGAAAAACTAAATTGGCTGTAATTCTCTATCAGGACATACCACACACATCGGGGCATGTCCTACCTTTGACATACAATGCACCCTGCCCATGGGGCTACCTTGAGCCTACCTTAGGGGTGACTAATATATATAAAAGGGAAGGTTTAGGGACTGGCAAGTGGGTGCACTTACCTAGTCAACATGGCAGCCCCAGGCTGCACACAGGCTCTGCAATGGCAGGACTGAGCCACATTTTACAAACTGCTTCTGTGGGTGTCACAACCAGTGCTGCAAGCCCACCAGCAGCATTTGATGTACAGTCCCTGGGCACACATGGGGCACTGTACTAGGGTCTGACAAGTAATTCAAATAAGCCAATCATGGAGTCACTAATGCATTACAATAATTTACAATAGGGAGCACTTGCACTTTGGTACTGAATAGCAGTGGCAAAGTGCCCAAAGCATCTAGACCAGCAAAAAGATAGCAAAACACAGGAGGCAAGAGCAAAAAAAATGGAAGGGAGACCCACACCTTTGGTGCCAGGTCTAACAAGACGGATAGTGGGGGGATAGAACGGGGAAACGTTTTGTATTTATATAGCTCTTGCTACCCTTGATGGGGTGTTGAGGTGCTTTTTCAGCGAGTAGCACACTACTTTGGAACCCATAAAGAATTAGTGGTGAATTTGTATAGTGAAAATATGAAAATAATTTGAGTGATGGATATGTTAGTTAGTTATTTGGATTGAGAAGGATAGTGGAGGGATAGAGAAGGGAAAAAGGTTTAGATTTATATAGTGCTTGCAACCCCTGATGGGGTGTTGAAGTGCTTTTTTTGGCAAGTCCATCACCACCCCCTTTTCTGAATCATTTTTTTGGCAAGTAGCACGCTACTCTGGAACCCATACAGTGTTAGTGCTGAATTCGTTTTGATAATGAAGGGCGGCAAGTATGTAGGGAAGTGGCACCCAAGGGGAGAGTCCACAGAGTAGTATGTTTTAGTAGTTCATTGGTTGTGAAAGTAGCAGTGCTGCAGAGGTAGAGAGAGCCACAATCCTCCTTAATATGCGGCCAAGACCAACAAATCAGTCTATGTATAGTCCCCCAGCATACGCAAATGAGTTAAATACAAAATATACACAGATATAAAATTCTGATTTTCTTTGTCTTTTGTTCTTTATTGTTCTTGTGTTCAGTTGCTTTCCTTCATAACAAGGAGCACAGATTTCTCAGTCTTTAGACATAGCCAACACGTGTTTTGTTGCACTGTGGGGAGAGTTATCCGCAACTTCCTCAGGGCTAAGAGAAGTACAAAGAACGAAATCGCTATAACGTAATAAGTGGTAATATGATCTGTGTGATCATCACATAGTGACTTGCATTGTAAAGATACCACGTGTATAAGACACTCTAAACAGGATTGTACAGTGGAAACCCATGAGCATGATTGCAGATTCATAATGTCTAAGTTCAGAATCAATCTATATTTACCAATATTCTAAAATGTGACATTTACAATAAGCACTTTGACATCGTTAATGCAAAATTTCAGTGAGAGTTCATGCTCTGTTCTCATGGTATATGCTTACTATATTGACATTGTTAAAAGAAATATTATTTATATAGCTTCACCCTCAATTTATGACAAAGTGCTGAACACACTGTGCAACCTTAATTGAAAATCAAACATTAAGTATGAGGCACTCTATATTTACAATACCCATTTTATCTAATTTAATCTCCACTTTGCACCCACACTCCTAACATCCATCTACATTAAAAGGCCCGATACCCACACCGCACCGGACGGCATTTGGGAATAAAAGATCTCCGACAAAGAGCACCTCAGAGGGAGCCAGTCAGGTATTGCAGCACCAACCTGACGAGGAGCACGCCCTATGATGAAGTATTACACACAGCTGGGTGTGTGAGGGCCCTAATTCCTAAAGGGGGAGCCCCCCGCACCCTCATACCTAAAATTGAAGACCTACCAGTCCTCTGTTTCTTCTCCTCCTTATCTCCAGGAACTGCGTACATTTTTGTATGACTTCTACACATTTGACATTATCCATATTCACTCTTTATAAGAAGTTAGAGCAAATACACTTCAGCCCTTGCTAGTGGTACAGCATCCATATGTCCTACCTTGATGATCATGTACCCAGGAAGTACTGCATTTCATGATCTGTATTAAGTCCGGTTTCTATACTCCTCAATCGTAACATCCATAGTGCTTCTCTCCTCACAGTGTCAATCCCCTATTTCCCCCCCTAGGGTCTCTCAGTGCGTGTTCAGTACCGTAAAAGTTGAAACATCTATATCTGCCTTGAGAAGGAAATTTAGCTATGTGTATAGCTATAGGATATCTACCATCTCCTTGTTTCACTGCCCTCATATGCTCCTCAATTCTGTCTTTGAGGGCTTGGATAGTGCTACCAACATACCTCTTCCCACATTTACATTCAATGATGTATACTATGAACTTGGTATTGCAGTTCATACTAGATATTATTGTGTACATCTTTTTGTTGGGGCCTTCAAATTGTTTGTTTCTTTCATGTGTCCATTTGCAAACCAAACAGTGACCACATTTGAAAAATCCCAATGTATGTGTTGTCAACCAATTGTCTCTGTTTTTCTGTGTTGGATAGCTTAGACTCAATAGGTTCCTAAGACATTTACAGTTATGGTAAGTAATGTCTGGCCTGTTGGAGATAAAGCCATCCAGTGTTTTGTCTACTTTGAGTACATGCCAATGTCTTTTTTTAAACTCTGCACTAGTGTATTAGATAGTTTGGTATAACCCATAACCAGGTGAAACCTTGACCTCTGGGCCAAGGCCAGGACCCTCCCTAGCAGCTCCGCCATCTGATCACCGCGTCAGCACCAGCACAGCACAGCACAGAGAGGCCGAGTAGGGTTCGTGCCACAAGCCTGTCCCAGCGCCTCCGGTCGCCTGTGCCTTCCGTCATCTCCCGCTCTTTCTGGCCATTCCCTCTGCTGCCCCTGCTTATCTGTTATTGCCTCTGCCTATTTTAAATGTACTTCATCTGCCTTCTGCTTACTTTATTTTTACTTTTCTTCCCATCAATACCGTTCTTTCTCCCCTCGCTTCTGCATGTATTTTCCCGCCGCTGCTGACCCTGCAGCCCTGCCCCCTACTCAGACCCGCTCCTCCCTCCCGACCTCTGCTCCCGCCCCCTACCCTACTAATGGCGACCGCTGCGCAGTCGTGCCGCTGGCGCACTGAAGGTGCGCCTAAGGCAAGCCCGCCTGCGCCCGTCCGCGCCTGGACCGCACCCAGCGCTAGACTCCCTGACCCCGCATGCGCCACGACACCCAAAGCCAGTGCGATGGCAACCTCCTCCATGCACTCAACGCCGGCTGACCCACCGCCTGATTCCAGGCCTGCCCGAAGCACACCCACGGACCATTCACCTGCCGAAGCTGCAGCTTCACCAGCCAATGTACAACAGCACCCCCTGGCCCCCCACACCAAGGCAGGCAACAGTCACCTCAGATGCATAAAGCTGAACACCCGCTCCGTCCACAGGCACACCATCGAACTCTGGGACCTGCTCGACTCATCCTCCCCGGACGTCGTGTTCCTAACAGAGACCTGGATGAACACCTCATTCGGCGCCCGATGTTGCCATAGCCATCCCGGATGGCTACAAGATCACACGCAGGGACCGCATCAACAGACCGGGAGGGGGAATCGCCATCGTCCACAGAAATACCCTCAGAATCTCAACCAACACCAAAGACACCCTCAGCACGCCGAACACCTGCACTTCCAGATCCACATCGATCCCAACACCACCCTCAGAGGAACCATCGTGTACAGACCCCCCGGACACAGTTCATCGACTCCATCACAGACGCCGTCAGCTCGCACGCCTCGGCCTCCACAGATTACATCCTCCTTGGAGACCTGAACACCAACGACAGCAACTCCACCACACTACTGGACAACCCCGCCAACCTCAGCCTCAAACAGCTCGTCACAACGCCCACCCACTCCGCCAGACACACGATCGACCCCATTTTCTCCGCCAGCAACCAGGTTTCCATCAGCCACATCACTGAACTTCACTGGACAGACCACCACTGCATCCACTTCTCCTACTTGAAAACCACCGCACACAATCTCCAGCAAAGAATCCCCCACTGCAGCTGGAAGATCAGCTTATCGCCAACCTCGCCCGAAACCCACCAACCCACCACACCGACACAGCCACCTGCAACCTCAGGCGATGGATCAACGACTGCGCCAATACCCTCACCCCAATCGAGAAACCCTCACACAGACGCAACGACAGAAGAGCCATCTGGTTCACGCCGACCTCCAGGCCTCCAAGCAGATCTGCAGAAGACTAGAGAAGAAATGGGGACACGAGCAAACACCGGACAACCATGCAGCCCTCAAGAAGGCTAGCCGCAGACACCACCAACTCATCCGTACGGCCAAAAGGACCTCCTTCGGAGAATGCATCAACATCAGCACACACAACAGCAAAGAGCTCTTCAACATCGTGAAGGAACTCTCCAACCCCAGCTCTAATGACATCCTGCCATCACAATACCTCTGCGACTCTCTAGCAACCTTCTTCCACCGTAAGATCGCAGATATCCACGACAGCCTTTAACTCCAAGACCCCTCCAACAACTGCTGACACCCCAGACCCACCGCCCACCAGTCGGCTGCCTGACCTCCTGGAACCACGTCAACGATGAAGACACCATCAAGACCATGAACACCATCCACTCCGGCTCACCTTCAGACCCATGCCTACATCACATCTTCAACAAAGCGAGCTCCATCATCGCACCCCAACTCCAGAAGATCCTCAACAGCTCATTCAAGACCGCCACCTTCCCAGAAAGCTGGAAACATGCAGAGATCAACGCCCTGCTCAAGAAACCCAAGGCAGACCCAAAAGACCTCAAGAACGTCCGGCCCATCTCCCTGCTCCAGTTCCCGGCGAAAGTCATTTAGGAGACCGTCAACAGGCAACTGACCCAATTCCTCAAAGAGAACTACACCTTGGACACGTCCCAATCCGGATTCAACAGCAACCACAGCACCAAAACTGCCCTCAACGCTGCCACCGACGACATCAGGACCATGCTGGACAATGGCGAAACCGCAACCCTCATCCTCCTGGACCTCTCAGCCGCCATCCACACCGTCTGCCACCACACCCTTCGCACATGCCTCTACAACGCAGGGATCCACGACAAAACCCTGGACTGGATCACCTCCTTCCTCACCGACAGAACACAGAGAGTTCGCCTCCCTCCATTCTGATCAGAAGCCACCAAGATCACCTGCGGCGTACCCCAAGGATCATCCCTCAGCCCGACCCTCTTCAACGTCTACATGACACCGCTCACCAACATCGTCCGATCGCACAAAATCAACATAGTCTCATACACCGATGACACCCAGCTGATCCTCTCCCTCACCAAAGACCCCGCCACTACCAAAACCAACTTCCACGAAGGGATGAAGGCCGTCACCGAGTGGATGAAGAGCAGCCGCCTGAAACTGAACTAGGACAAGATGGAGGTCCTCATCCTCGGCTCCACCCCCTCCGCCTGGAACGACTCCTGGTGGCCGGCCTCGCTGGGAGCTGCACCGACACCCACTGACCACACAGGCATCCTAGGGTTCATCCTGGACTCATCACTGTCAATGACCCAGCAAGTCAACGCCGTCTCCACCTCCTGCTTCAACACCCTCCGCATGGTTCGCAAGATCTACAGATGGATCCCCACCGGAACCAGAAAGACAGTCACCCAGGCTCTCGTTACCAGCAGGCTGGACTACGGCAACGCCCTCTATGCAGGAACCACAGCCAAAAACCAGAAAAGACTTCAATGCATACAGAACACTTCCGCACGCCTCATCCTTGACATCCCCCGCCACCGCCACATCACTGCCCACCTGAGAGACCTGCACTGGCTCCCCGTCAACAAGAGGATCACCTTCAAGCTCCTCACCCATGCCCACAAGGCACACCACAACACCAGACCAGCATACCTCAACAACTGACTCGCCTTCTGCACCCCGAACCTCCAGCTCCGCTCCACCAACCTTGCCCTCGCCACCGTCCCACGCATCTGCAGAGCGACCGCCGGTGGCAGATCATTTTCCCACCTTGCCGCCAGGACATGGAACACCCTCCCCACCCACCTGCACCAGGCCCAGGACCTGCTGACCTTCAGGAGACTCCTCAAGACCTGGCTATTCGATCAGTAGCTGCCCCCACCCCCTCAACTCAGCGCCTTGAGACCCACACAGGTGAGTAGCGCGCTTTACAAATTGTTGATTGAATGTTGTCATTTGAATTTGAATTTTTTATGTTTTTGCTTAAGGTGTCCTGTCTATCCATGTGCGAGATTCTATGTTTTGCTCTTGTTAGAGTATTTTTGTCACAACCTCTCCTTTCAAATCTTAAGATCATAGCTTGGGTACATTGTGTGAATTCTGGTTCAAAACTAAAGTTGCATCTTGCTCGTAGCAATTCCCCGTATGGGATGACCCTAATTTGATGTTTTGGATGTGTACTTGTTACATGTAGAGTAGCATTGCAAGCAGTCGTTTTGCGATACAGTCTGCTATGTATTTTTTTGTCATGAATATACAGCTCCACGTCTAAGAAAGTGACCTTACTCTGGCTGCATTCAAAGGTGATTTTGATACTTAATTTGTTGTTGTTAAAGTGATCAAAGAATTTACACAATTTCTCAGTTGTTCCGGACCATATCATTAGACAATCGTCTATGTATCTCCCCCAATAAAATATTGAATCATTCCATCGTGTGCCGTTAGAGCCCCAAATCCAAACCTCCTCTAGCCACCCCATGAAGAGGTTAGCATACGAAGGAGAGAATCTGGAACCCATGGCCACTCCCTGGGTCTGTTTGTACCATTTATCCATGTATAGGACTATGTTGTTATAGTGCTGAATTAGTGTAGTGAAATATGAAAGTAATTTGAGAGGTAGACATGTTAGTCAGTTATTTGTATTGAGAAGGATAATGAAGGGGTAGAAGAGGTAAAAAGGTTTGCATTTATATAGCGCTTGCTAACTCTGATGAGGTGTTGAAGTGCTTTTTGGCAAGTTGTGTGCTACTCCGGAACCGGTAAAGGATTAGTGGTGAATTAGTATAGTGAAATATGAAAATAAGTTGAGGGGTGAACATATTAGCCTGTTATTTGGATTGAAAAGTATAGTGGAGGAAAAGAAGGGGGGGGGTCTCTATACCTTCCAAAGCAGTATGCTGATGAATCCAGGAGCACTGGTGCTGAGCATGAGGGCAAGGAAGAGGAAAAGCAAAGGCCAGATCCAGAGCAAACACAGAATGTGGTCTTCTTGCAGCCCATCGGCCCAGCCCCCTAAGTTAACTTTACCTCATAAAAAATCTCAGTACTAATTTTTCACGTGTTCGTCATTTTCTTGTTTTTTTTTGTTTTATATAGCGAACTAGACCCGAAGGTATCAGAGCGCTTTACATGTGCACCAGCAGCATTCCGGAACACAATCATTTTTGTGAGGCACATGGAGATTAAGTTATTTACCGAGAATCACAGGATGTTGAGCATCCTTGCCAAAATCGAAACTGTTTCCCCAGATCTGAGTTCGCCCGCTCTAGCCGTTAGGCCACACCCTCTCCCCATGCCATGTAGTATATAACTCATTTAAGCGAAATGTGTTCTGGGCAAAACATAAAAAAGTTTAAGGAAAGTGGAACAAATGGCACAAGCACAGAATATTATGTTATTCAGGATTCTTTGTGATGCGTACCCTATCGTGAATTATTCATATTATGGGGTTATGAAAGCCATTTATTTTTATGTGGACTCCATATGTGTGTGATTTTCCGCAATCGGCTAAAAGAAGAATTTATGAGGTGATGGACAGGATGCACACAACAATGTGGCAGTATGCCTCACAGAGACTCTAAAAAATCTGACAACAATTCTAGTGTCAACTTCCTACTTTAGAGGATTCTAATCATATGTTTAAGCATGTACTTTTCGTGATGAAAAGTTAGGTGGGTTGTCTAACTTTGGCATTTTATGGTATTTGTGGCGCATATTATTTTGAAATGCTTTGATACCTGAAACCGAGGACAGACCTCTCTATTTGAGGCTTCTGTGTATGTGTAATTCACATCTTTCATAATCCATGTATTGGAGATAAGGACAAATCCAAAAGAATTTGCTATACAACCACCTCAAGAGACAGCGTCACTCAGAATGTCCTAATTCCTGTGGCAGGGATGTCAGCAGAGACACGTCACCCTAGATCATAATCTTCACCCATTGGCCTTTGCTGGTGAAGCCGTCCAGGCAACTAGGGGGCATATTAGCAAGGTTTAGCGATATTTATCGCAAAATGGGCTTAGCGCATTTTTTTTATCGCTGCCTATCGCTGGATATGTTAGCGGAGAAAACATGCTATTAGCAACGTTTTTCTCCACTGTGCTAAAATATCCAGCGAAAGCGGCGAAATACGTGGATATCGCTGGAAATCCAGCGATATTCACGCATTAACGCCAATGGGGACTTAACCTGACAATCCATCTCCCATTGGATAAACAGGAAAGTCATGTTTTTAGCAGGCATTAAATTATAGCGATAATCGCGTTTAACGTGATTTTTTTTATAGCTTTGCCTGCCTTGTTAATAGGCGATAGCTGTGTTAGAGACTGCTTTCAGTCGCTAACAGTTTGGTTACGCCCACTTTGCATGTCATTAGCGATAAATATCGCTGACATGCAAAGCGGGCCCCAAACCGGTCGCTATCGCCTAAAAGCTGTCGCTAACTGCTGTTAGCGACAGCTTGCTGATAGGGCGATAAAAATATCGCCGCTTTAGCGGCAAAAAGTGCAGCTAAAGAAGCGATATGGCCCTTGCTAATATGTCCCTAGGTTTGTTCAGTGTATGAGGCAGTGGAGTTCTGCCATGCAGGCTGACACCTACATTGAATTTACTGCAGGTGAAAACTCAGCTGATACCTCACAGCAGAAGGTTGTGTGAATTAGCAGCTGGTACTTGCCTGCCCTTGTGGAAGCAGCATTTAACTAACCCTACTCATTGCATTCAGGATGCCGCCCTTGTGTCTGTTACTGATTTTCAGTCCCCAACTCAGTGAAAGAAGGGGAAGTGGTCAGCCTGTGAGCCAGAATGTTTGTATTGGCAGCCACGCTCCATATGTGAAGTCACCAACGCCAACCTTTTAAAGCTGTGATGAGAGATATTTCATATTGAGATGCGGATCAACCGAAATGTAATATGCCTTAAAGTTAGTCTAAATGGAATGTACCACAAGAGAGCCAGGAGGCACTGCAGCGTGGTGTGTACTTTGGCTTTGGAATGGCAAACGTGCTGTTTAGGTACACATTACAAAAATAAATATGCTTTCACCGACGATCTCATAGTATGTGGATAGCTTCCTACTATAATTTTACTTATCTATATATTTTAGTTGTGAATGTTACTTCTCAATAAGCTATTCCTTTCCCGGTGTGCAAAGTGTTTGTTAAATGCATTTAATTTAAATGCCTGAATTAATTAATGCTTGGAGACTGTCGTTTAGAATCTTTTACTATAGGTTTTGCTTCTAACACTATCTCAGCAGGGGGTTATGTTGAGGGTAATGTAAAATCCCATTGTCCTTAACAGCAGCAAATCCGGAGCATATTATGTTGCACCCTGGTACAGGATAATTAATATTTCATGGTCTGCCCTGAAAATAGAATATTGCTCATGGGGAAAAGGCAGAACAATCAGCAACCACTGAATGGAGAACAAAATATGACGTCAAATACGTAAAATGAAACCGCCTGAAAACAATCGGAGTGAAATGAAGCATGAAAGGAAACATATCTTTTTTTCTCAGTATCAGAGGCTGTTCTGTGTTTCGATTTTCAACATCCATAGCCCAAGAGGCACACCTGCCGCTGCAATGTGGCGAAAAAGTGCATCCTATTTTTCTAGCTGCTGGGTTTGTTCTGTTACATTTTTTAACACATGAAGCCGTAACATCAAAGGTGTCTTCCGGCCCTGTAGTGAGTGATTACACTCTGTTCACATGAACCTGGATATGTGAACATTGCTTGCGGCTGTCAGAGCCGATGCCTTCTGTTATCAGGTGCCACATCACTTGACTCCACGCTACTTGTAGGTGTTTGGGATTCGCTTCTGTTAGATGTGAAAGAGCATTGTGGAGATTTAATAAAAAAAAAAGAGCAGCAGTGCAACACCAAGGGGCATTTTTATTAAAAAATTGGGTAGGAAGAGGTGTGGCGCCATGGCTAGGGCGACTGACTCCGGAATCTGGGGAACACGGTTCAATCCCCGGCACCGGTGGCAGAATAGCCCAGCACCATGTGACTCTGGGCAATAGCTTGCCTAATCTTCCCAATGGCCCTCAGTGCCTAGATACCCTTACGGGTGATTGTGCGCTTTATAAATGTGGATTATTATTATTATTTATTATTGGGCAGCGCCGCAAGGCTTCGTGCTGAGCTGCCCTACTCCAATTTGTAAGAACAGGAAACCCCATTAGTTACAAGATACGCTGCAGTCCTGTCCTTACAGCTGGTGCGGTGCACATTTTGCTGCAGTACGCCAAGGCAGGCACTCTATGGTGCAAGGGCAGGCCCGGACTGACCGTTGCGGGCACCGGGCAATCCCCCAGTGGGCCGCACGGGTGAGGGCCGGTTTGGGGCCTCTGGGGGCCATTTTTGTTACAGGGCCGTTTTTGCTGCAAAAACGGCCCTGTAACAAAACCGGCCGAAAACCGGCCCTGGCAAAGAGCGCGGCCGACCCCCCTCCCCCCGGGGGGAGTGGAGGGGGGGGCGGCCGAGCACTTTGCCTGGGCCGGTTTTGGTTACCAGTCCGGCCCTGTGCAAGGGTGTCTGTGTTGGTGGCATGATTGTTTTTGGGCCAGAAAGGACACCATTGTTTTCTTTTTTCTCTGTGTGCTGCAGAATGCAGCACACTTGGAAAGAGGAAAAATTGAGGAGAAAAATAAACATTCCTTGTTTTGCTGCTGTCCCAGTTTTACCTGATGTTGTAAATCTGGGGCAGCATCAAATTACATGGGTGTTGAGTGGGAACACCCACAGCATCGCCCATGGAATGTCTTTTTCATGCAAAGTAAGGCAATGCAGCCACTTGCACTGCTTCATCTTACTCCATATCTACAAGGACTTGAAAAGCGAAGCAGGGTGGCTTTGCACGGCCTTGTAGATATAGGCCTGCTATGTGGCAGGCACCGTGCAGATGTTTAGGGGGGACCCATAGGTGCCCCCAAAGTTCACAGTGAAGGGCCAAGGGGGAAAGCAGCCCTGCTAGGGGTCCCCAAAGTCACTTTCCACCTGCCATTTCATGGCAGATTAACCGCCATGAAAGGGCTGGCACAAAGTGAAATCTTAATCCCTACGGCGGTGCCTGAGCAGGCACCGCCCCATTATAGGGAATAGAAGTCCGACCGCTGCACTGACGGGATCCTTGATCCTATTGGACGTGGCGGTCTTTCCCCTGCTAGCCGAAATCTGACCGCTTGCATCCTAATGTAGCAGCCAGATCCAATGGGCTGGATGGCTCTGGGTCCCACTGCCATCGTATTATGGCCCTTATTTACATAAAAAAATAGTTATTCCATGCTTCTTTTGTAGCTGATTTTTACAAAACTGCCGCGAAATTTGAAAAATATGTTGTTTTTTGGGGGGGATGAGGCTGACAAAGGGCTTTTTACCTCGCAATTCCCAACTTTTGGGAGACGAAGACCTCTTGTGGTCATCCTTTGATGTCCACAATATTATTACATGAATAAGAAGGCAGAGCCAGGTAAAAGGGCACTTTTTGGTAGGAATGAAAGAGCAGTGCGCTCCAACGCCACCATTTGTTTGCTTCAAGTGTGGCACTGTGGGTAAAACTTAGGAGGAGCATTGCTTTCAACCTCGTGGAAGGAAGCCGTTATTCCTTGAATTACCAGGTGCAGATCAAAAATTTAAATTCGTTTTACAAACTTTCAACAGATTTTCTAACTGAAAGCATCCAAGCACTAAGTTCAACTATTTCAAATGTGATATAATGTAAGAGCGCAGAGAACTTCATTTCAAGTATTCTTTCCTGCACACACAGGTCATCACCATAGCTGATGAGGAGTGGTTCGACGCATTCTGTTCCACACTTGCATTCTTGTGGGCCACACCATAGACTTTCAGTGCCACTTTACAGAGTGCCTTTTATCACCTTCTGTATGACAACACATTTGATGGTTTGAGTACTTGGTACAGTGACCGGAACACCATGTTCTTGTATCTGTATTTAAAACTTAATGAGGTAAGACCTATCACAAGCCACCCTGGTCTGTGAATTTCAACTGTGGTTGGATGTGTTTGAGACAAAAATGTTAGTAGCAAGGAGAAACAATACACATTTACAAAAAGTGTAGAAAATGGTTAAATAGTAGTTTCCAAGAAGGAATACATCTATTTTGTATAAGGTACTGATATCACAATCTTACAGATGATGTAACGGTTCATTGTATGTGTGAAATGATGTCTGACATCATACAGAGTAGATGACAGGTTGGGAGATAAGTTACTATCTTAACTGGACAGCATAGTATAACATCTTTTCAGGTTTTGAAGAATATACACTATTCAAAGTAACCCTGCAAGCAATGTACTTACCTTTATCAGACAGTATTCAAAGTATCCATGTCTATAATTTCTTTTTATGAAATTTCGTGAAATTCTCCGATTATTACATAGGAATGTGTGTAATTATGAAAAAGCAATAGAAGCAGGGACACACTTCCCACGCATAACATTCCTTGAGATCAGCTTGTAATGTGGCATGCATGATCAGTCATTTTAGGACAATGACCAGGCACCAGTCCTGTTTAATCCTGCCTGCTGACTACCATCCCTTCCATTTTACTCGAGTTCTCCCCTTTTTCCTGGCTTCTGTCCTTTTTTACTTTATGTCCGGTTCACTGTTGCTGTGTTCTGGAGTCAAGCTATCCTGGCTGAAGACGGCTGATAGCCAGAAACCGGTCCTAGGATGCTTGATTCCGGTCCAGGATAGACATGGCTTGGCAGTTCGGGCTGGACTGTTCCCATGGGGCACAGGGTCAAGGCTGATTTGCATATGGCCATGTCTGAACTGGGGTGGTGTGGAGTGAAAAAAAACTATGGATTTAGGCCCAGATCTCTGTACTGGGGTGAATGTATGACATTGTTCTGCATTCTGTCCATCAACTGTTGGTTTTGCATTTGTCACCCCGAGTGGTATGGGTATGCTCAGACGTGAGTCCCATGCTCTCCACACCACTGGAGTCAAGCTATCCTGGCTGAAGACGGCTGATAGCCAGAAACCGGTCCTAGGATGCTTGATTCCGGTCCAGGATACACATGGCTTGGCAGTTCGGGCTGGACTGTTCCCATGAGGCACAGGGTCAAGGCTGATTTGCATATGGCCATGTCTGAACTGGGGTGGTGTGTAGTGCAAAAAAACGATGGATTTAGGCCCAGATCTCTGTACTGGGGTGAATGTATGACATTGTTCTGCATTCTGTCCATCAACTGTTGGTTTTGCATTTGTCACCCCGAGTGGGATGGGTATGCTCAGACGTGAGTCCCATGCTCTCCACACCACTGGAGTCAAACTATCCTGGCTGAAAACGGCTGATAGCCAGAAACCGGTCCTAGGATGCTTGAATCCGGTCCAGGATAGACATGGCTTGGCAGTTCGGGCTGGACTGTTCCCATGGGGCACAGGGTCAAGGCTGATTTGCATATGGCCATGTCTGAACTGGGGTGGTGTGGAGTGCAAAAAAACTATGGATTTAGGCCCAAGATCTCTGTACTGGGGTGAATGTATGACATTGTTCTGCATTCTGTCCATCAACTGTTGGTTTTGCATTTGTCACCCCGAGTGGGATGGGTATGCTCAGACGTGAGTCCCATGCTCTCCACACCACTGGAGTCAAGCTATCCTGGCTGAAGACGGCTGATAGCCAGAAACCGGTCCTAGGATGCTTGATTCCGGTCCAGGATAGACATGGCTTGGCAGTTCGGGCTGGACTGTTCCCATGGGGCACAGGGTTAAGGCTGATTTGCATATGGCCATGTCTGAACTGGGGTGGTGTGGAGTGCAAAAAAACGATGGATTTAGGCCCAGATCTCTGTACTGGGGTGAATGTATGACATTGTTCTGCATTCTGTCCATCAACTGTTGGTTTTGCATTTGTCACCCCGAGTGGGATGGGTATGCTCAGACGTGAGTCCCATGCTCTCCACACCACTGGAGTCAAGCTATCCTGGCTGAAGATGGCTGATAGCCAGAAACCGGTCCTAGGATGCTTGATTCCGGTCCAGGATAGACATGGCTTGGCAGTTCGGGCTGGACTGTTCCCATGGGGCACAGGGTCAAGGCTGATTTGCATATGGCCATGTCTGAACTGGGGTGGTGTGGAGTTCAAAAAAGCGATGGATTTAGGCCCAGATCTCTGTACTGGGGTAAATGTATGACATTGTTCTGCATTCTGTCCATCAACTGTTGGTTTTGCATTTGTCACCCCGAGTGGGATGGGTATGCTCAGACGTGAGTCCCATGCTCTCCACACCACTGGAGTCAAGCTATCCAGGCTGAAGACGGCTGATAGCCAGAAACCGGTCCTAGGATGCTTGATTCTGGTCCAGGATAGACATGGCTTGGCAGTTCGGGATGGACTGTTCCCATGTGGCTCAGGGTCAAGGCTGATTTGCATATGACCATGTCTGAACTGAGGTGGTGTAGAGTGCAAAAAAACGATGGATTTAGGCCCTGATCTCTGTACTGGGGTGAATGTATGACATTGTTCTACATTCTGTCCATCAACTGTTGGTTTTGCATTTGTCACCCCGAGTGGGATGGGTATGCTCAGACGTGAGTCCCATGCTCTCCACAAAACTGGAGTCAAGCTATCCTGGCTGAAGACGGCTGATAGCCAGAAACCGGTCCTAGAATGCTTGATTCCGGTCAAGGATAGACATGGCTTGGCAGTTAGGGCTGGACTGTTCCCATGGGGCACAGGGTCAAGGCTGATTTGCATATGGCCATGTCTGAACTGGGGTGGTGTGTAGTGCAAAAAAACGATGGATTTAGGCCCAGATCTCTGTACTGGGGTGAATGTATGACATTGTTCTGCATTCTGTCCATCAACTGTTGGTTTTGCATTTGTCACCCCGAGTGGGATGGGTATGCTCAGACGTGAGTCCCATGCTCTCCACACCACTGGAGTCAAGCTATCCTGGCTGAAAACGGCTGATAGCCAGAAACCGGTCCTAGGATGCTTGATTCCGGTCCAGGATAGACATGGCTTGGCAGTTCGGGCTGGACTGTTCCCATGGGGCACAGGGTCAAGGCTGATTTGCATATGGCCATGTCTGAACTGGGGTGGTGTGGAGTGCAAAAAAACTATGGATTTAGGCCCAAGATCTCTGTACTGGGGTGAATGTATGACATTGTTCTGCATTCTGTCCATCAACTGTTGGTTTTGCATTTGTCACCCCGAGTGGGATGGGTATGCTCAGACGTGAGTCCCATGCTCTCCACACCACTGGAGTCAAGCTATCCTGGCTGAAGACGGCTGATAGCCAGAAACCGGTCCTAGGATGCTTGATTCCGGTCCAGGATAGACATGGCTTGGCAGTTCGGGCTGGACTGTTCCCATGGGGCACAGGGTTAAGGCTGATTTGCATATGGCCATGTCTGAACTGGGGTGGTGTGGAGTGCAAAAAAACGATGGATTTAGGCCCAGATCTCTGTACTGGGGTGAATGTATGATATTGTTCTGCATTCTGTCCATCAACTGTTGGTTTTGCATTTGTCACCCCGAGTGGGATGGGTATGCTCAGACGTGAGTCCCATGCTCTCCACACCACTGGAGTCAAGCTATCCTGGCTGAAGATGGCTGATAGCCAGAAACCGGTCCTAGGATGCTTGATTCCGGTCCAGGATAGACATGGCTTGGCAGTTCGGGCTGGACTGTTCCCATGGGGCACAGGGTCAAGGCTGATTTGCATATGGCCATGTCTGAACTGGGGTGGTGTGGAGTTCAAAAAAGCGATGGATTTAGGCCCAGATCTCTGTACTGGGGTAAATGTATGACATTGTTCTGCATTCTGTCCATCAACTGTTGGTTTTGCATTTGTCACCCCGAGTGGGATGGGTATGCTCAGACGTGAGTCCCATGCTCTCCACACCACTGGAGTCAAGCTATCCAGGCTGAAGACGGCTGATAGCCAGAAACCGGTCCTAGGATGCTTGATTCTGGTCCAGGATAGACATGGCTTGGCAGTTCGGGATGGACTGTTCCCATGTGGCTCAGGGTCAAGGCTGATTTGCATATGACCATGTCTGAACTGAGGTGGTGTAGAGTGCAAAAAAACGATGGATTTAGGCCCTGATCTCTGTACTGGGGTGAATGTATGACATTGTTCTACATTCTGTCCATCAACTGTTGGTTTTGCATTTGTCACCCCGAGTGGGATGGGTATGCTCAGACGTAAGTCCCATGCTCTCCACAAAACTGGAGTCAAGCTATCCTGGCTGAAGACGGCTGATAGCCAGAAACCGGTCCTAGAATGCTTGATTCCGGTCCAGGATAGACATGGCTTGGCAGTTAGGGCTAGACTGTTCCCATGGGGCACAGGGTCAAGGCTGATTTGCATATGGCCATGTCTGAACTGGGGTGGTGTGTAGTGCAAAAAAACGATGGATTTAGGCCCAGATCTCTGTACTGGGGTGAATGTATGACATTGTTCTGCATTCTGTCCATCAACTGTTGGTTTTGCATTTGTCACCCCGAGTGGGATGGGTATGCTCAGACGTGAGTCCCATGCTCTCCACACCACTGGAGTCAAGCTATCCTGGCTGAAAACGGCTGATAGCCAGAAACCGGTCCTAGGATGCTTGATTCCGGTCCAGGATAGACATGGCTTGGCAGTTCGGGCTGGACTGTTCCCATGGGGCACAGGGTCAAGGCTGATTTGCATATGGCCATGTCTGAACTGGGGTGGTGTGGAGTGCAAAAAAACTATGGATTTAGGCCCAAGATCTCTGTACTGGGGTGAATGTATGACATTGTTCTGCATTCTGTCCATCAACTGTTGGTTTTGCATTTGTCACCCCGAGTGGGATGGGTATGCTCAGACGTGAGTCCCATGCTCTCCACACCACTGGAGTCAATCTATCCTGGCTGAAGACGGCTGATAGCCAGAAACCGGTCCTAGGATGCTTGATTCCGGTCCAGGATAGACATGGCTTGGCAGTTCGGGCTGGACTGTTCCCATGGGGCACAGGGTTAAGGCTGATTTGCATATGGCCATGTCTGAACTGGGGTGATGTGGAGTGCAAAAAAACGATGGATTTAGGCCCAGATCTCTGTACTGGGGTGAATGTATGACATTGTTCTGCATTCTGTCCATCAACTGTTGGTTTTGCATTTGTCACCCCGAGTGGGATGGGTATGCTCAGACGTGAGTCCCATGCTCTCCACACCACTGGAGTCAAGCTATCCTGGCTGAAGATGGCTGATAGCCAGAAACCGGTCCTAGGATGCTTGATTCCGGTCCAGGATAGACATGGCTTGGCAGTTCGGGCTGGACTGTTCCCATGGGGCACAGGGTCAAGGCTGATTTGCATATGGCCATGTCTGAACTGGGGTGGTGTGGAGTTCAAAAAAGCGATGGATTTAGGCCCAGATCTCTGTACTGGGGTAAATGTATGACATTGTTCTGCATTCTGTCCATCAACTGTTGGTTTTGCATTTGTCACCCCGAGTGGGATGGGTATGCTCAGACGTGAGTCCCATGCTCTCCACACCACTGGAGTCAAGCTATCCAGGCTGAAGACGGCTGATAGCCAGAAACCGGTCCTAGGATGCTTGATTCTGGTCCAGGATAGACATGGCTTGGCAGTTCGGGATGGACTGTTCCCATGTGGCTCAGGGTCAAGGCTGATTTGCATATGACCATGTCTGAACTGAGGTGGTGTGGAGTGCAAAAAAACGACGTATTTAGGCCCAGATCTCTGTACTGGGGTGAATGTATGACATTGTTCTGCATTCTGTCCATCAACTGTTGGTTTTGCATTCGTCACCCCGAGTGGGATGGGTATGCTCAGACGTGAGTCCCATGCTCTCCACACCACTGGAGTCAAGCTATCCTGGCTGAAGACGGCTGATAGCCAGAAACCTGTCCTAGGATGCTTGATTCCGGTCCAGGATAGACATGGCTTGGCAGTTCTGGCTGGACTGTTCCCATGGGGCACAGGGTCAAGGCTGATTTGCATATGGCCATGTCTGAACTGGGGTGGTGTGGAGTGCAAAAAAACGATGGATTTAGGCCCAGATCTCTGTACTGGGGTGAATGTATGACATTGTTCTGCGTTCTGTCCATCAACTGTTGGTTTTGCATTTGTCACCCCGAGTGGGATGGGTATGCTCAGACGTGAGTCCCATGCTCTCCACACCACTGGAGTCAAGCTATCCTGGCTGAAGACGGCTGATAGCCAGAAACCGGTCCTAGGATGCTTGATTCCGGTCCAGAATAGACATGGCTTGGCAGTTCGGGCTGGACTGTTCCCATGGGGCACAGGGTCAAGGCTGATTTGCATATGGCCATGTCTGAACTGGGGGGTGTGGAGTGCAAAACAACGATGGATTTAGGCCCAGATCTCTGTACTGGGGTGAATGTATGACATTGTTCTGCATTCTGTCCATCAACTTTTGGTTTTGCATTCGTCACCCCGAGTGGGATGGGTATGCTCAGACGTGAGTCCCATGCTCTCCACACCACTGGAGTCAAGCTATCCTGGCTGAAGACGGCTGATAGCCAGAAACCGGTCCTAGGATGCTTGATTCCGGTCCAGGATAGACATGGCTTGGCAGTTCGGGCTGGACTGTTCCCATGGGGCACAGGGTCAAGGCTGATTTGCATATGGCCATGTCTGAACTGGGGTGGTGTGGAGTGCAAAAAAACGATGGATTTAGGCCCAGATCTCTGTACTGGGGTGAATGTATGACATTGTTCTGCATTCTGTCCACCAACTGTTGGTTTTGCATTTGTCACCCCGAGTGGGATGGCTATGCTCAGACGTGAGTCCCATGCTCTCCACACCACTGAAGTCAAGCTATCCTGGCTGAAGACGGCTGATAGCCAGAAACCGGTCCTAGGATGCTTGATTCCGGTCCAGGATAGACATGGCTTGGCAGTTCGGGCTGGACTGTTCCCATGGGGCACAGGGTCAAGGCTGATTTGCATATGGACATGTCTGAACTGGGGTGGTGTGGAGTGCAACAAAACGATGGATTTAGGCCCAGATCTCTGTACTGGGGTGAATGTATGACATTGTTCTGCATTCTGTCCATCAACTGTTGGTTTTGCTGTGTTTTTTGTTTCCATTTTTTTTTTCTTAGACTTCTTTTTTGGTGTTTTTACACTTGACTCATTTTTCTACAGTTGAAGAAGAGGGGTCCTGCTGGCACTGAATGGGTATTATGCCTTTGGATGAGAAGGTGGAGGCACTTATTTTTTAGATTTAATTAGTTTATATTGCATTTTGTAATATATTGGAATGGTGATAAGTATTCAATCTTAAATTATCATCAAGTCCAGAAGAAAAAAACATTTATCTTCACCATCCTCACCATCGTAACCTTCCTCCATCTCCAATATTTGAAGGTTCTACCAGCTATACGGGCTCATTTGAACTGACTGGGTAAGTCTTCCTAGATTTTTGTTTACTGCCTCAGGTAAAGGTCTCGCGATAATTGGATTGAAATACTCTTTATTTCCCTCCATCCACAAAAATGTGATATGCTCTAAGAACATGCATGTTGTCATTATGATTAACACCTACTGATTTTGGTAAATTATTCTAAAAGCCTGAGACGGTATGATTTCGATGTAGCCCATAACTAGAGCGGATGCTGAGAGTAAAAGATTAGTCAGTGTGAGGATGAGATCACCCACAATTGCTGAAAACTTAAATAAGTTATCTTTCACGTTTGCTCCCTTGATATCTGGATTTTTTTTTTTGTACATCATGATGGTGTCACTGGAGACTTGGTATAACGTGTAAACAAGACAAAGTGAGCGTTTTAACATTGTTTGATATACTCAGTACTTTATTCAGTTTTGATTAATTGGGTTTTTCTGAAAACTAATAGGCATGATTTGAAAAATCCGTAATGAGAACCTAGGAAAAGTTGTTGGTAAACAGCCTCAAGGACAGCTACATCTTCCTGGCATTGTTGATCTCAACAAATCCGTGGCAATGCACCTCCACCAATGACCATCCTGTGCCCTATGACACCTGATGAAGAGGTGCCATGCCTCATAAGTCCAGGAGGCAGTGGTGCCCCGGCAGGGGTGCATACATGGGCATTAAAACATTCCAGGGAGAAATAGGGTCCCCTCTCACGAAGTTAGGATTAGAGCTGTGCTTCCTTAGAGTTGCAGGCACTTTAAACAGGCCTATTTCAAAGTGGAATACTCTACTCAAACAGTTTCCATTGCTTCAAGGGTGAAAAAGAATGATTTCGAGTAAAATAAAGTACCACAACAATGCAGCTAAATTTCCATTTTTGTGCCGCTAAATTTCCATTTTTGTGCCACTAAATTTGCGAATCTATGCCACAATAATCTGGGGGGTCTGCTTGGTGGTAAAATGGTCTCTTTGGCCAATTCTCCTGCTGGGGGGGGGGGGTGCGGCAATTCCTACACCTACCGGAATCGCCGAATTTGGCGGAAGGGAGGCACTGCACCATTTACCCTTTTCCTCTGCCCTGCAGGTCTGGTTCAACCAGCCCACTTCCTTGGGTTTTGACAGTATGTCCTAGGATACCCTTCAAACCATAATGGGTCGAGAAAGACAACTCATCCTTGCTGTTCAGAACTCATTTTGCTACCTTGCTAGATTTACCTTTACATATATAAATACCCCCATGCTTCCTCCTAATGCCACCAATAAGCATTAGTAAAAGGCTGGTCTTATCTGACTTATATCTGAATTTCCTCCACTGGATGCAGATACTATGATAAATGGCACTGCCAGAGTGACAGGACGGGTCTATTTGAGGGAGTCACATTCACAACAAATGAGTCCCACTCATAGAGGAGGGACCTGATTCATGTAATTCCACCACAAACACCACACATTGCCTGTCTCTGACCCATCTTGAGTAATGGACGGTATTGAACCACCAGCACTAACCCTTTGTTACATTAGGGGCGCGGTAATGCTAATTAAACATTTACTGTGTGGATGTATGTACATTACAAAACCATATGAGTCATGTAAAACGTTTGGATGTCTTAGTGGGAAGAATGCTTGTTTTCTGCCAAACGATGTGTAAAAAAACAAAAAGGATTCTCTACTAACACACCAGCCAATGACTCAAGCAAAAAGTAGGAATCTACAGTTGGCTTTTGATATTAATATTTTATATCTGAATGCCCTCCCCTTTGTCTGGGAAAATGGCACAGTTTGAGCCAGAAAAATATGGATGATTCACCATCAAGAATTGATCATTTTCCTCCACAAAATCCCCTTCAATTATCAACCATAACTTCCATAAAAAGCAGACCCATGAATGGGGCTTGCAAGCCAATTAGCCCTACATCCTCTCCTCATTGACGGGGGAGAGGATGTAGCCTTAGGGCCGGAGCTGCTGACTTTGGAGCTGGGGCAGGAGCCTCAGCGTGGGCTCAGCAACCTGTGATTCTGGGAACATCAATTAATCTCCCCCCGCCTACCACAAAATTAATGTGTCCTTGTGTGTTGTAACTGGTGCTCATGTAAAGCACTCCAACACCTTCGGGCCGTGTTTGCGCTATATAAATCTGCACAAAAAATAAATAAAAGCAGCCAAATGAATGAATGGGTTTTGCCAGCCAAGAAATAGGCCACCCCTGTTTCTGCCAATTTGGATGCAAATGTGAAGTCGTATGCACCAGAAATGATGCCACATCAGTTGGCGATGACCCCCAGAGCAGCGGCCTCATTTAGGGCAAAATAACAAGCCTATAAGTGTACCGAAAAGATCGTGCAGACAGAATCCCAGACTTATAATCATATGGTTTAGCTGCAAAACACGAGCCTAATGTGCTACTTGTTAATATTGCTGAGTTAAAGGAGGAGCCAAGACTCACCAAAGTGCTCTACTGCAAGATTCAACATGATACGTTTCATGTAGATCCGATTGAAAAAAGGAGGGATAACAACGCTGTGCTTCGCATTTAGAGTCCCATAGAAAGTGTTGTTCTCCATGACAGCAAAAGCTGCTGATCAAAGTTATGCAATTACTGGACATGAAACTAGAGCTACTCAGAAGAGGGCCTTTTTTGGTTTGGTGTGAATCTGCTTAGTTGTTTTTAAGATAGCTGCTCCATAAAAAGGTCGAACGAGCTTTGAGGGATGAACAAATTGTATAATAGGCTTACCTGTTTTCATTTTCTATTTTTGGTAAATTCTGGTGGGTTTTATCCGTGTTTTCAAGTGATTTTAGTACCTTAAAAAACAGTGGTTATCAGTGGTTACACATTTTCGCACCATTAACAAGAACAATAACAGGGTTTTTTTGGTGTTTATGGAACTTTTTGCTTTTATTTTTGTTTGCTTTCTGCACGGATAGTGCATGGTAAGTAGACGGTGTATGTATGGTGTAAATGAGGTCCAAATACATTTCTACAAATTAAGTTTATCGTCGTACACCAGACAATACTTCTTCAGTGAGGCTTTGGTCATGCACAACCACTCTTTCCTTCCCATGTAAACTTTTATCTGTGAAAATGCCCTCTCAACATTGGCACTTGAGACAGGCAACTCCAAAATAGCCATTATACATTTTGTTAAGTCTGGCCACTGACATAGCTATCCTTGCCAATACTGGTGCACCTGAAGATTGTGATTCTCTGTGACAGGTTCTGCCACATATGCATTGAACTGAGCGCATATGCCCTCAGAGTTATTGAAGCGGTCAAAAATGAGGCAGCACTTTTGAAACTCTGGAGAAAATTTCCCTTTACGGGAGGGATTTATAACTTCTGCTGACTTCCAAATGCCATGGTGTGAGGGGCTATTTCTCATACACTGTAAAATAAAAGTTCCTGAATTGCTCCTCAACATTTCTTTGCTTACCAGGTGGCAAGGACTCTAACATGGAATATGTTGCAGTGCCAAAGTCACTAAAAGTGTTGCACAGCCTACTCTCAAGGAGATTTACATTTACACCAATTATACTGAACACTTGTTAGACAAGGGGGTTTTCAGACTTTAGTTTTTTTATTATTTTACTACAGCAGTCATGCTTTCATGTAGAAATCTAAGAATGCAATAGAGTGTACTTTTTTCAAATCACTATCAATATGTGACCAAAGATCCTCACATTTTTGCCTTTTGCATCATCACTCAGCAAAAGTTCTGTAATTGGTTGCCACATGGATAATACAGCATTCTTGGCCTCGAGGACTGAGAACCACCAGCTAAGTGACACAGTTGGGATGACTCTTTCGCTGATGCCATACAAAGCACTAAATTAGATATATTTGCGTTTTAGTTTCTGTGCATAACAAAACAATGAACCAGAATGGACTAAAAAGTCAATTGCATTCTTCATTAACTCTAAAAATTGGAAAGATGCTTCCAGCATACCATCTAATAAGTGGCAAGGATCTTTAATAGGGAAAAACTTCAGCTCAGATATCGATTTTGACAGGTCATCACACAACTTTTTCATATATGTAGCTGAATCACTGCAAATACAAACAAAATCAGTCCAATCTTTGTTGAACTTGATAATAACTTTTTGCAGCAAGTGACACTGCGTACCATGTTTTCCAAAAGTCTGGTGTCATGTTTTCACCAGTATCCCAGATGTTTGTGACTGCACTTTTTCACTTATACCTGTCAATATAACTTGCATGCAATGTTTAAAGCCTGGGGTGTTTGGCAATTCACCTACCATCAATACTGACTCACTAGAAAAAAAGGGGGCTGCTGTATCGAGGGTTTTTACACATTCTCTGTGGGTAAATGTGATGGTACATATTGGGAAAGATTCTTATGAAACCTACATTTTTCCTATCAGTGAAAGACTCAAGCATAGTCAAAAAATCTAATGTGATTTTGCTATTTCCTGATTCTCTATAGTTTTTAAAATAAATAAACAACACCTAAAGCATGTTTCAAACCCGTGCATCTTTAGACCAAAGACCACAAAACCAAAAAAAGGAAGAAGAAACAATCGGCCACATGCATCAATGTTCCCGTTTGCAAATTCTTAATTGGGAAAATTAAGGAATCGCAATTAAGAATTCGCAAACGGCTATGCATTAAGAAATCGCAGTTTTTTTGCGATTTCTTAATTTTCCTTAATTGCGATTCACAATTTGCGAATCGCAATTAAGGAATCCCTTTCCATTGATTCCTATGGGCCTAGAGGCCCATAGGAATGAATGTGAAGGCATTCTCATTTTGCAATTCGCAATTAAGGAATCGCAAAATGAGAATGCAATTTCAAGGGTGCATGGGGGGGGTCCAAAGGACCCCTCCCTGCACCCCTGAAATGTACATTTAAGTACATTTTTCACACAACCATACCCCAAGGGCATGTGTGTGTGTAAAATGAAACTTTCAAAAATGCACTTTTGTGCACTTTTGAAAGTTTTCCCAAATTACCATGACGGTTAACTTCATGTTAATTTAACACTACCTATTTGCGATTTCGCAATTTAAAAAAAATCATGCATTGCATTTAAGAAATCGCAAAATTGCGATTTCTTAAATGCAATCGCAATTTAAGAAATCGCAAATAAATTGCGATTTCTTAAATTGCGAAAAAAGCAAAAAGCTTAATGCATCCCAAAAAAGGGATTTGCATTCGCAAACGGCCGAATTTTGCGATTCGCACCGTTTGCGAATGCAAAAACCCTTGATGCATGTGCCCAAACATTTTAGTGACATCCCTAAACAACAAAACTCAAGCAGAATAATGATAGTCCAGTCTTTCTTACTGCTACCTTATATAACAAAGTTACAATGTATTGGCCCCTTCAGGAAGAAATAAAAATGACTCTTTCACTTTCCTTTTCCTTTCTTTGAATGGCATTTAGTTTGTGGTTGTGCGGGTTTTTCTTTAGGGTTTATATGTTTGCACTGGTGAAGGCTATTTCCCTTCCGGTGGGGTTTTAACAGTTATTATAGGTTTAAACCGGACAGTCTATGTATATATTAACAGTATGTTCACAGACAAACCACTGGCCTTGGTGCAAATGCTCAAATATACACCCAAAGGCCATATGCACTGGGTTATGTCCTCATTTGTGGTGGTCTTACTGCTTGGTCGAAAGTGAGGTAATGTAGCATTGGTGACCTCAGGGATTCAATGGGTACAGACAGGGAGGAAGAGAGAAAAAGAACAAGCGAGACAGGGAAGAAGAGAGAGCGAGAGAGAGAGAAAGAGAGTGAGAGAGAGAGAGAGAGAGAGAGAGAGAGAGAGAGAGATCCCTGTAGGATGGATGGTTGCCATTCATTCTACATTAATGTCCTGGGTGCCTACATTACTAGAGTTCAAATCCAAATCGTTATTGATAATTCGAAACATTATGTTCCATTATCAGAAGTACATCAATAGAGGCATATAGAAAAGATGCCAATCTTAAAAACAATTAATAAACAATCAAAACATTAAAAGTCTAAAACTCTCATGAGGATTACATTACTCAGTCACAATCAACCAAAGCGAAAAGTCGTCTGGGACATGAATTACACACTGGCTAGCATTTTACATCTAATCAACCAGGCTGCATATAAGAATTTGGAAACGGCCACAACCACAAATGTGGAAGTATTTCTTTTACAAACTCTATATGCTTCTCCCCTGGTTGATAGACTGAGGGTTCTACAAAGAGGCACAATCCACTTAGACCTTGATTTGACATAAAGACGGCAGAAGAACAGAACATGCTTGTCACTTTCATTTGTACTTTTACAATAAAAGCAACAGCCAGATCCCTGATCCGACCTCCTCCAACTAACTGTAAAAGCTGCAACCGGAAGGGACCTATATCTGAATTGAAGGAACAGTGACCGAGAACATGCCATGTGCATAAAATCCATACATTCCTTGTACTTGGACAGCAATTTATGTGCAAGAAAAGCACTTGTTAGGGTCCCAAGCGACGATGAGTGATCCCTACGCCTAATGACTTCCTTGTTCCCCTTTCTTTATAGGTCTCGCCTACAGCATTGCTTTAGCAATGCTTGTTTGGCGAGATTATAGTAAGGCTTTCAAAAGTCTACCCAAACTGCGGATTAAATACAGTGCATGTGAGCCAGGCACGTGCACATCGCCAGCCACATTGCACATCGCACACCATCTGTCAGAGCCTCGGCATCAGACTTTAAAGGAATCCACTCCCCCGCATTAGATTTCAAAGGAATGCGCTCCCCCGCCACAGCAATGCCGAGAGCCTGTTAAATAAACATTCTCCTAAATGCATTGCAGCTTTCTTCAAAGGTACTGCAGTGTTTTTAAATAAACGTTCTCTAAATGCATTGCAGCTTGCTTCAAAAAACCTTCGCTCAAATGTATTGCAGCATTCTTAAATGAACTTTCACAGGTATTGCAACATTTTAAATTAAATGTTTTCTCAAATCTATTGCATAGTTCTTAAATAAACTTTCTCTCAAATGTATTGCAGCAATTGCAGCGTTTTAAAATAAACTTTCTTTCTATTTACCTCTCATGTTTCATTCTTCACTCCTTTTTATCTCCTTTCATCCTTCCTGTTCTCCACTCAACTAATTTTCCCCCTTTTCTCTGTATCTTAGTCTCTCTCAGTCTTCCTTTCTCTCCGTCTATAATTTTCCTTCCTCAAATCTTTCTCTGGCCCTTCGACATCCCTTCACACATATCACAATGTTTCTTCTTTCCTTTTGTTGTATCTCCCATTCCCTCCTCTTTCTCCTCGCCATTGCTACGTAGTGCACTTTTCATTCACTTTCCTTTCGCAGCTTTCTCGTCATTCTCGTTTTATTCTCTTTCATAGCTCTCACTCACCCACCTCTTTCCATTCTCCCCGTCTCTCCCACCCTTCCATGTTTTATTCTTTCTTCTTGCCCACCTCAGCGCACTCTTCTCCTTCCTTGCATATCTCTCTGACTCTCTTTTAAGTTTCCCTCTCACACATTGCTTCGTCAGTGGTAGGACGCGCTTTGTAAATACAATTACTATCTTCAGCCACTCTTCTCTTTGTATCAAATCACTTTGCTCGCTTTCTTCTCTCCCATTCTTCATCTCCACTATCATATTTCTTGCAAGCTTCATGTTCGTCCTTCCTCTTTATTATTATTCGTGTTCCTATTTCTTGTTCTCCCCTTTCTCCACCCTTGAGCTCACACGTTTTTTCCCTCCACTGTCCCTTCTCTACCCTTGTCACTTTCTATATTTCCCTCTTCCTTATCTTTATTTTTGCTTTTCCATTCTCCTCCTCTTGCTGTACTTTCACTCCTGCCACTCTCATCTTTTTTGTTCTCTCTTGTCTTCAGTTCTTCCTTTCATTCCGCCCCATATTTTACACACCATCCCTCCTTTCTTATCTCTCAATTCTCTTCCTCTTTATCTCTTTTTTCTCGTTTTAGCCAGACTTTCCCTCTTTTTAATTTTCACTTTTTTCTCCCCATTTTCTGCCTGAAGATAAGGTTAACAGGTCTGTCTGAATTCATGAAAGCCAATGAAACAATAGCAGTAAGGACATAAAGTAACTACAAGGAGTCTACTTGTTTGTTTACAGTCTGTGTCACCTAATGGGCGCTGCGCACGAGCCCTCTTAAATGTCATTGTATCTTGAAAACGTAAGGACGTCAAAGTAACACACACTCTTGTGTATGCACTCTTGCTCTTCGTCTTGTTTCCGAGTAGCTCACTCTTTTATACACCTTTCTTCTCTCATCCCTCCTCTGCTTTGCCTTCTCCCTTCCACGATCATGCCACCACTCCTCACCCCGTCTACTTTCCTCTCATCTTGACTCACTCGCATTTACTGTATCTACCCCCTCTTCATCTTGTCTTCTCCGCCTGCCCTCTATGCCAGCCCCTGCTTTCCACAACTTCCCTATCCGCCGCTCTCTCCCTCTCTACTTCCCGCTTCGCTTCTCTCTCCCTTGACTGTCTCCTTTTTATCTCTCACTGCCTCTCGTATTCAGCCATACATACCACCACACCAACCACCACAACATCCACCACCACCACTACATCTACCACCACCATGTCCATTACCACCATGTCCACAACCACCACGTCCACCACGGCCACCACCACCACGTCCACCACCACCACACCCACCACCACCACATCCACCACCACTACATCCACCAACACCATGTCCACCACCACCAAGTCCACTACCACCACCACACCCACCTCCACCACCACCACGTCCACAACCACTGCCACCACATCCACCACCACCATGTCCACCACATCTACCACCACGTCCACCACCACCATGTCCACCACCACCACCATGTCCACCACCACGGCCACCAACACGTCCTCCACGAGGCCACTACCACATCCACCACCACCATGTCTACCTCCACCACCACCACATCCACTACCACCACCACGTCCACCACCACGTCCAGCACCACCACATCCACCACCACCACGTCCACCACCACCACATCCACCACCACCACGTACACCATGTCCACCACCACCACCACCACCACGTCCACCACAACCACCACGTCCACCACCACCACGTCCACCACCACTCCTCACCCTGTCTAGTTTCCTCTCATCTTGACTCACTCGCATTTACTGTATCTACCCCCTCTTCATCTTGTCTTCTCCGCCTGCCCTCTATGCCACCCCCTGCTTTCCACAACTTCCCTATCCGCCGCTCTCTCCCTCTCTACTTCCCGCTTCACTTCTCTCTCTCCCTTGACTGTCTCCTTTTTTTCTCTCACTGCCTCTCGTATTCAGCCTTCCATACCACCACACCAACCACCACCACCACAACATCCACCACCACCACTACATCCACCACCACCACGTCCATCACCACCATGTCCACAACCACCACACCCACCACGTCCACCACCACCACCAAGTCCACCACTACCATGTCCACCACCACCACATCCACCACCACTGCGTCCACCACCACCTCATCCACCACCACCATGTCCACCACCAACACCACCACATCCACCACGTCCACCACCACCATGTCCACCACATCCACCTCCACCACCACCACGTCCACCACCATGTCCACCACCATGTCCACCACATCCACCTCCACCACCACCACGTCCACCACCATGTACACCACCACCACCATGTCCACCACCACCACCATGTCCACCACCACCATGTCCACCACATCCACCACCACCATGTCCAGCACCACCATGTCTACCACTACCACGGCCACCACCACGCCCACCCAAGGCCACTACCACGTCCACCACCATGTCTACCTCCACCACATCCACTACCACCATCACGTCCACCACCATGTCCACCACCAAGTCCACCACAAAGTCCACCACCACATCCACCACTACATCCACCACCACGTCCATCACCACCACCACGTCCACCACCACAACATCCACCATGTCCACCACGTCCACCACCACCACATCTACCACCACCACATGCACCTCCACCATGTCCACCACCACCATGTCCACCACCACCACGTCCACCACCACCGCTTCCACCACCACTGCGTCCACCACCACCATGTCCACCACCAACACCACCATATCCACCAGCACACCCACCACCACCTCCACCACCACCTCCACAACCACCACCACGTCCACCACCACCACATCCACCACCACTACATCCACCACCACTACGTCCACCACCACCATGTCCACCACCACCATGTCCTCCACCACCACCATGTCCACCACCACCACCACCACACCCACCTCCACCACCACGTCCACCACGAGGCCACCTCACTCTATCTATCTATCACCCTCACTCTATCTATCTATGGCCCTCACTCTATCTATCTATCGCCCTCACTCTATCTATCGCCCTCACTCTATCTGTCGCACTCACTCTATCTATCTGTCGCCCTCACTCTATCTATCGCCTTCACTCTGTCTATCTATCGCCCTCACTCTGTCTATCTATCGCCCTCACTCTACCTATCTATCAATCTATCTATCTATCTATCTATCTATCTATCTATCTATCTATCTATCTATCTATCGCCCTCACTCTATCTATCTATTGCCATCACTCTATCTAGCTATCTTTCGCCCTCACTCTATCTATCTATCACCCTCACTCTATCTATCTATCTATCACCCTCACTCTATCGATCTATCTATAACCCTCAGTCTATCTATCGACCTCACTCTATCTATCTATCGCACTCACTCTATCTATATATCGCCCTCACTCTATCTAACTATCGCCCCTCACTCTATCTATCTATCGCCATGACTCTATCTATCTATCTATCTATCTATCTATCTATCTATCTATCTATCTATCTATCTATCTATCTATCTATCTATCTATCTATCTATCTATCTTTCTATCTTTCTATCTATCTATCTATCTATCTATCTATCTATCTATCTATCGCCCTCACTCTATCTATCTATCGCCCTCACTCTAGCAATCTACCGCCCTCACTCTGTCTATCGCCCTCACTCTATCTATCTATCGCCCTCACTCTATCTATCGCCCTCACTCTATCTATCTATCGCCCTCACTCTATCTATCTATCGCCCTCACTCTATCTATCTATTGCCCTCACTCTATCTCTCTATTGTCCTCACTCTATCTATCTATTGCCCTCACTCTATATATCTGTCTATCTATCGCCCTCACTCTATCTTTCTATCTATCGCACTCACTCTATCGCCATCACTCTATCTATCTATCTACCTATCAATCGCCCTTACTCTATCTATCTGTCTATCTATATATCGCCCTCACTCTATCGCCCTCACTCTTTCTATCTATCTATCGCCCTCACTCTATCTATCGCCCTCCCTCTATCTATCGCCCTCCCTCTATCTATCTATCGCCCTCCCTCTATCTATCTATCGCACTCACTCTATCTATCTATCGCATCACTCAGCATCACCACAGAATCACTCAGGGGCACCACAACATCACTATGCGCTACCACAGCATCAGTAAACGCCACAGCATCACCCGTCGCAACCACAACATCACTCAACCCCACCACAGCATCAATCTGTGAAACCATTCAACAACAACTGGTTCAAATATGTTCTCTCAATGTTTCAAGCTTTATTACAAATGTCATAAAAAGATGTTAATATTTCACTTCTGTTCTTGTATTTTCGTCACAATAAAATACAAGAACATAAACTTCACAAACGTTTTTTACAAAAGTTTAAGCTATTGCCATTATAAATTACAATAGCTTTTATTTAAGTATTAATTATTAAAAAAAATAAAAGCCATTGCATTTGTAATATCAATACATCTAAGTCACGTAAATACAACACATATTGCATTACAAATGCTATAGGTCGAACAAAGAAAAAACAAAGGTGGTGATGGACGGAGCGTTGACAATACAAACACTCACCCTCAGTCAACTGATCTGGGTTTAATCCATCACTGTTCTTTAGCTCACTCCGCCACCCCAGTTCAGACATGGCCATATGCAAATCAGTCTGACCCTGTGCCTCATGGGAACAGTCCAGCCCGAACTGCCAAGCCATGTCTTCCCTGGACCGGAATCAAGCTTCCCAGGACCGGTTTCTGGCATTACAGCCGTCTTCAGCCGGGCTTGCTTGACTCCAGTGCCAAAGTGAGCAAGGGACTCACGTCTGAGCATACCCTGCCAACTTAGGGCGAACACAGAAAAACCAAAGGTGGTGATGGACGGAGCGCTGACAATACAAACACTCACCCCCAGTCAACTGATCTGGGTTTAATCCATCACCGTTCTTTAGCTCACTCCACCACCCCAGTTCAGACATGGCCATATGCAAATCAGTCTGACCCTGTGCCTCATGGGAACAGTCCAGCCCGAACTGCCAAGTCATGTCTTCCCTGGACCGGAATCATGCTTCCCAGGACCGGTTTCTGGCATTACAGCTGTCTTCAGCCGGGCTTGCTTGACTCCAGTGGCAAAGTGAGCAAGGGACTCACGTCTGAGCATACCCTGCCAACTTAGGGCGAACAAAGAAAAACCAAAGGTGGTGATGGATGGAGCGTTGACAATACAAACACTCACCCCCAGTCAACTGATCTGGGTTTAATCCATCACCGTTCTTTAGCTCACTCCGCCACCCCAGTTCAGACATGGCCATATGCAAATCAGTCTGACCCTGTGCCTCATGGGAACAGTCTAGCCCGAACTGCCAAGCCATGTCTTCCCTGGACCGGAATCAAGCTTCCCAAGATGGGTTTCTGGCATTACAGCCGTCTTCAGCCGGGCTTGCTCGACTCCAGTGGCAAAGTGAGCAAGGGACTCACGTCTGAGCATACCCTGCCAACTTAGGGCGAACAAAGAAAAACCAAAGGTGGTGATGGACGGAGCGTTGACAATACAAAAACTCACCCCCAGTCAACTGATCTGGGTTTAATCCATCACCATTCTTTAGCTCACTCCGCCACCCCAGTTCAGACACGGCCATATGCAAATCAGTCTGACCCTGTGCCTCATGGGAACAGTCCAGCCCGAACTGCCAAGCCATGTCTTCCCTGGACCGGAATCAAGCTTCCCAGGACCGGTTTCTGGCATTACAGCCGTCTTCAGCCCGGCTTGCTTGACTCCAGTGGCAAAGTGAGCAAGGGACTCACGTCTGAGCATACCCTGGCAACACTGGGGGCGAACAAAGAAAAACCAAAGGTGGTGATGACGGAGCGTTGACAATACAAACACTCACCCCCAGTCAACTGATCTGGGTTTAATCCATCACCGTTCTTTAGCTCACTCCACCACCCCAGTGCAGACATGGCCATATGCAAATCAGTCTGACCCTGTGCCTCATGGGAACAGTCCAGCCCGAACTGCCAAGCCATGTCTTCCCTGGACCAGAATCAAGCTTTCCAGGACCGGTTTCTGGCATTACAGCCGTCTTCAGCCGGGCTTGCTATAGGTGTCACATTTGCGAAAGTTAAAACTATTGGCATTGTAAATGACAAAGCTATTAATTTCACTATTTTCAAAAACAACACATAAATAAAAAATGTGTCATTTACAATACCAATAGCTCAAACTTTCCCAATGCGAGACCTATTGCATTGCAAATGCTTGTTTAACTAGGGTAGAATCCCCTCTCCAGATGAACTGTGGCTCCCTCTAAAAGTTCCCAAGGTCCAGATCGAACCATCCCTGCTTGAGCGCCTCTAACCATCTAAATTCCCCACCCAGTTGGCCACAATAACGTCCTGTAAGCCCTCCATGAGATGATGCAGTTTATCTGGACTCCATATTCGGATCCAATACAATAAGAGTCTCAGTGATGACAACTCCAGGATCCCAAGATCCTTCTGAATTGGCACCAATGGTGTTCCTTTCCAAAGGCCCAGGAGGCTTCTAATAAGATTATTTTCTGCCATGCACAGGGCACTGGTGTTACAATGGCCCCATAGTTTTGCACCGTACAAAGCAGCCCCCACAGACTGGGCTTTAATAGATTTCTACGGCTGGCGTTGAGGTGACCAGGCTACCGTTTTGGCAAACATTAATATAGCTACAGCCTGCGACTTGATGGTTAGGGTGCTCTTTAGAAATCTGTGAGTCCTAGGATCGGGACTTGTCTAACCTAATCCGTAAATAATCAAGGTCCTGTACTCTTTCAGTACATCAAGTCCCACCTTAATTACTCCCCTCACTTTTCCCCTCTTGGTCAAAGTCATATATTTGGTCTTGGAGATGTTGACTTTAAGGCCAAAATCATTGCAACGCTGGTGAAGCTATCAGACAGGTTTTGCAACCCCCTCCTGGTTTTGGACAACAATAGCGTGTTGACCGCAAAAAGGAAGGCAGGTATTTTTACTCCTGCCAAACTAGGGGAACCATTAACACAGTTGGATAGATAACTGATACAATTGGCAATGTACAACAGGAAAAGGGGTGGGGTGGGAACATAACCCTGGTAGA
The DNA here is from genome assembly GCF_964261635.1 of Lissotriton helveticus. Lineage (NCBI taxonomy): Eukaryota > Metazoa > Chordata > Amphibia > Caudata > Salamandridae > Lissotriton > Lissotriton helveticus. Next base: position 2,060,464,337 of record NC_136059.1, on the reverse strand, counting down.
CGCCTTGGTCTACAGAAAATGCTTCAGTTAATTCTCCTTTGACACCACACCTACCTATGGTGAAACTCCCTTCAATGGAGAATCTGATCAAATGGAGATGGTCAGGTGGAGTTCCCATCCCAAGGACCTCCCATAAGTTCCCTCTTGGTACCAGGTCAAAAGCAGCGCGCAGATCAATAAACACCACATGAAGGTCACCCTTGGCCAGATCTACCAACCTCCATTTGACCAGGAGGAACCGGAAGGCCTGGTCAAAGGCACTGACTTTGTGCCTTAAACCTGCCTGTAAGCCTGAGAAGATCAGCTTGTCCTCAACTCAATCCAACAGGTACTCGAGGACCTGTCTACAGAAGATTTTTTGGAGATGGTTAAGTAAACGAATGGGGCGTAGTTGGAGGACACACTAAGGTCCCCTTTCTTAGAAATTGGGAGGATTTCTGCCCCTTTCCAAGATGGAGGAATTACCACTTCTGCTGAGATGGCATTGGAGACAACGTTGTTATGAGGTATCCAAACCTTGAGGTCCGCTTTAAAGACATCTGCCCAGACTCTTTTAAGCCCGTTCTATTTCCTCAAGGGAAAAAATTATTGGGTCAATTATCTCACTCTTCATGCTCAGGGGATCACCATGTACCATGCTTCCCTCCACCACAGGGTCAGAGGTATACAGCTTCCTGAAGTGTGTAACCCAGTCACGTTTCTGTCAGATTACTTCGCCTCCCTTCCTGCCTGCTGACCACGGGCCAGAACTCCTTCTGATCGTTGGTTACAGATCAGCCCACATCTCATTCTCCCATGCGGCTTTTGCTGGTCTAATGCAAGCCCAGTAGCCTGTCCTGTATACCCTTAGGACTTGAGTGTCTCCTCCTTTTAGAGCTTGTAGAGTCATAGATGGTACATAGGAATCGGACTTCTATGTCCCACAGGACAACAAGAGCGTGGTAACAGGCCCACATTTAAAAAAAATCATGTTGGTGATACCCTTGCCCATAAAACTCAAGTCTGCTGCCTGTCGCTACAAAGTCTCCAGCAACACTTATCAATATTCCTTTTGAGAATTAGTAAAGACTGAAGCATTCATAGTACATAAAACCATTACTAAAATGTGCAGCCACAGCAGCAGCTGTGTACATACTGTTATATATTTTTTTTATTTATTTCAGTTTTACATAGCGCTGGCTAGACCCAAGGGTATCAGAGCGATTTACATATTTTGAGAAGAAGTTTACAAGAAGTACATAGCATACCAGTGCCCTGCATTGCTATAAAAGCATTTTTACATGTCTGACACCATTGAATCAGGCCTGCGAGGGAAACTACTTTACGATAAATACAACCCTAGAAATGATGCCAGTGAGAAGTCTCATGTATTTACCTGTCCAGCTTAACAGGGCACCTGCAGGTCATCTTATACGAACCTCAGAGCACTATTGGTCGGCAGAAACACAAACGGCAAGGAGACACGGTGATTAGGCCAGGAAAACAGAGATCCTCTTCTTGTTTTTTCTGTTTGAGAAGAACGGTTCTCGGCAGTTTTCTACACAAGGTACTGGGCTCTGATATTATATTCCCGATTCACACATATTTAGTACACATTGAAGTCTATGGTCGAAAACATACACCAGAGATTTGCATACTTTGCCACTGAGTTTTGAGACCTTTCCACAGAGCTGACAATCCACACGAGTAGGTACAATGTATTTTAATAAACAATACCAACTTATCTTTTACATAGTGCTTTATACCATAATTCTGTTGTTGCTAAGTGCTCGACACAAAGGTGTTACCTTACTATTGCACGATTCAATGGTACCAAGGGTATTAGCTGCTACCTTTTGCTTCCACCTTCGCATCCGTGTCACTATGCTTGATGCACCTGTTCTCAGAAGTCATGTAGGCAATGCAGGGACACCAAGGAAAGGGGGCTGTAAAACCTGTGATACTTCCTGTATTTGTGCAGACACATTCCCACCACAAGTCCTTTTTTGCAACACAAACCTAAAATTTGCAGTTCAGTATTTTTTGCACCCACGCTACTAAATTAACCCTAAAGGCCTATTTCTCTACAAATCGTTATTCTGAGAATTAGTCACATAATCTGCAGCCACTGATTGCTTTTTTTGTGCCCCAAACTTCAACTAATGTGCGTGAAAAGACTTTTTAAATAAAATCTGTTGAAGTTCATGAATAAGTATTTTTTGTATTTATATTCTCAGATTATTTTGTCCCAGTTGCTTATTCTTTCTAATTGGGTAAACCATCACTTTTGCACATTCTCCCTTTCATTAAACCCCTCCTTTTCACTCCAAGTATTATGGAGTGTTTTCATAGCGTTGCCTTCCTCTTTAACCTGCTCTTTCTTTGCTTCTTTTCTGACATATTTCCTTTACCGTCTCCGTTCTCTTGCCCTTACTCTGTTTTCGCTTTCCTTCTTTCTTTTAAATTAACTCTCGAGTTTTTTCTCTGTGGTGCCTTCCGTTGCGCCTTGAAGCAGGGTTGTGATGCATTAAAGTGATAAAATGAATTCTGGTACTGTATTTGACTTTTCTCTCTCCCTTAGAATGTACTTTTCTGGTGAATGACGTGTTTTAATTACTTTTCATTAAAACTGTATTTCAATTAATGTATTAGAAACTTTTTTGTTAATTTGATTGTATATGAATGATTCACTTGCTATTCTTTGTTTATGCCCTTAATTTGGAATGCTGTCAATGCCATAGTTTTGGCTCTCGACATTACATATTTGCCACTGAGTCTATATATTTTTGGCAGACAATATGAGAATATTGATGACAAGTTACTGTTAGTGTTTATGTTGGTGCATGTTTTCACAAATGTGTCGAGCTTTTGCCCCTGCGCTGGCATCATTTTGGCTGCCTAACACCGATGCAGGCACCCTTCACCATGGTGCAAGGGTGCCTGTGTTGCATGCAAGATTGTTTTTGTGCAGGAAGGGACTCCATCCTGCACAAAAATAATCAAGAGAGGCATATTCCACTTTCAATGTATGCTGCACAATGCAACAAACATAGGAAGAGGAAATAACAAGGAGAAATAAAGATATTTCTCCTCGTTACGCCTCCCCTGAGAAGGCGTATCTTTTTGGCAACTTCCCTGGTCAAACACTTTTTGGTAAATTTAGGAATGTGTCAAAAAACATGGGAGTTGCGTGGGAGCACCATCACAATGCCCACGTAATGCCTTCCCAGGGCAGAGTAATACAACACAGCAATTTACGCTGGGTGGATTTACTCCAGATTTATGAAGCCACTCAGGGCCTGGCAAGGTGGCCTAGTGTTGCTTTAGAAATTGCATTTTGGGCTTGCATCGCACTAGAACCCCATTTCGTGGTGGAAGAGTGATGCAACTCCCCTCATAAATATGCCCCTCGGTGTATCATGTAAAATAATATGGACCTTATATGTGGCTGGTGTTTTCGTGTAGTACTACCACCCAGTGAATTAGGGATACCACAGGTTTTGGCTTTTACTGGGACTGTATTATCCCCGCATTCTGAGTTTTGCAGGTCGGTATGTTGGATACTGTGGGAAACACAAAAAGCGTGTTTCCCACTCTTCCAAGCTGCAACACTAGAAATACTGCAGAAAACTCTTTGGGTCAGTAGAGTAATTTTGCATAGGCAGAATTAGCTCTAAGCCATCAGCTATAGTTGTACCATTAGATAAGCAGAGGTGTTGGTGAGAGCTAATCTCAGGAATTCTTCTTGGTGTAGGGCCTCAAAAGTGAGAAACTGAATTAACTGATTGTGTGAATGAGATTTCTTAAGCACAGCAGCTACCCAAGAATGTCCCAGGTACTAAGGTGCCCAAAGAGGCTCAATTGAATCCAGAACCAGACACAATTAAGATTGTGAAGAGCTATGTCTTCAAGAATTTCCCAAAAGAAAGATTATCACTTAATCTAAGCTCCAAAGCAAGTTTATTTCCAAAACTACGAGCAATACTATGAAAGGCTCTTCCTCCCAGTCTTGCGAACTTGATATTTGCCACTTTGTCTACTGAATGTAGGCATCTTCTAGGGACATATTTCTTCACTTTTCTACAGAGGCAGGCAGGCGCAGAACAGTGGTAGGCTTTATATGCAAGACACAAGGTCCTGAACCAGATTCTCTTCCTTACGGGTCGCCAATGCAGTTTTATCAGATGTATCAACATCAGTGAGGATGTAGAGAGACCAAGGTTTAATCTGGCTGCCGCATTCTAAGCAATCTGGAGACTCCATTACACATACTGAGGAAGGCCCAGATACAATGCATTGTCTAATTGCAATCCAATCAGTGTTTGAACACCCATCTTCCTCGAGGTGATAAGCAGCTGTGGAATATTTTATATAGCATGCGTAGGCTGATAAAGGAGAGTGAAACCACCTTTTTTATATGTGCGGAGAAGGTTAGCTGGTTCTCCAGCAGACTCCCCTGATCCTTGTTCTTGATAAGATGGTTACCTATCTGTGGCAGCCACCACAAAGGGGAATTTCAGGGGCCTGCTTACCAAACAGTAGTACCTCTGTTTTTTCTCAGCTGAGTTTCAAGCAATTTTCTTCCATCTAGCCTGATAGGTCAATCATACACATTTCTCCCAGATGCCTCCACATTCTGAGCTAGTGACACCACAATTTGTTTGTCATCTGCATAGGACATCAAACTGAGCCAGTAAGCCCTGACAAATTTAGCTAAATGGGATATATAGAGATTTTTTTTTAATAGAGTGGGGTTGAGTGAAGAGCCCTGAGGAACACCAGACCCGATAGTGTAGAGAGTTGTTTCAAAAGACGGGTGCATGCTACCAATTGAGTTCTGTTTCCAAGAAAGGATGTCAACCACTTTACGACCAGACCCTCAGGGGGCCTCTCCATTTTCATCAGTCACAGGTGCAAGTTAACGGCCACACCTGTCACTCGGAACCTGACGGCAGGGCAGACGGTTCTGATTACCGGTCTGTCTTTTTCAGGCAGGGCACGCTCTATCCTCCTAATTAACATTTATCATAATACAGCAAAAACCGCAAAATCAACTGCAACGGATCTGATGATAAAACAACTGGAAGACCTTCTAGCGGAATTTGCATCCACGGAGATACTGCTACTAGGAGACTTCAACATCAAAGACCTCGCATCCAACGGCCTCTTAGCAAGGAAAAATAAAGAGCAAGAAGCGATGATCACTTTTCTAACAACCCATAACTTCCGCTCGGCTCAGCAAATCTCGCTGGAACTGCACCCGGACGCTCATTTCTTGCCAACATTCAGGAGAATCTCAACCATTGATTACATCTTTCTTTCCCCGCTTCTGGGTAATCGTCTGGCCAGGATGGAAATTCCCTATCGTTTGGAGAGTGACCATAATCCCATAGTGGCCACACTGGACCTGCAAGTGCAAGTCGCCCTCGAAACGACAGATGTGGGGCATTCAACACGAGCTGAATTGCACACTATGGTTAGAAAAATCAAATGGGACACACGGGGATCCGCCAAGGTGGGAACCTGGCTCAAGGGCGAAACGCATAACTTCAGACATAGTGCCCCGACAGAATCACACCACCGGTGGGATAACTCCATTGCTAAGCTACAGGGTCTCCTGGCAGGGCCCGTGGTCCATCATAGAACATTCGGGCCACATCCGAAGTAAACCCATGACCCATTGTTAGCCTCCCAAAGAAAGAAATGCAGTCTGTGAAGAAGCCAGGGCCCTGTATGTGTCCGATCTTTATCGCAGTGACCCTGGCGACCCCGTGGTGATAGAACTAAGAGATCGTGCTGCTTCCATTTGAGGTTCCGTAAAAATTATTACGATGTTCTGGGCATTGCCGAATATGGATAAGTTTGGTATCTACGAACCGCAAATGACGAGTTCGGCAAGTGTGCGAATTTTCGCTACACTACCTGCCAGGGTTCGTCTAATATTACGTGTTCTTCATCTGAACCCTCGGGTTCCATTTTAGATACGGCATCCATTTTTCTTGCCCTCACGTAGTCAGCGAGCAGATAACTGTTCGCCCCCTGACCCTCTAGTTCCCAAGCCTTACGGAAGACGCATATTCCTTTCATGCGTCTTTATGGCCGGAGGAATGACACAGCAAAGGCAGATGGCACAGCTTGAGGGTAATCTGGTTGTACCGGTCTATTGTGACAGCCTTACAGGCAATGGATCCAACTCTTTTGATCTCGCGATCATGCTTCCGATATTACCCCCACACTCTTTTCTCTACACGTGTCTGACTTCCTTGCAGCTGCTCTTGTCTCTCCTTCTTGGTCATTTACAACTCTAATGGGTGTGCCTAATGGTGGGAAGATGTACTTTTACAGTTGGGAACCGGCATGGCTATTTATAAAGATGTTCCGGGATTCTGAACACATGAAAGCGACCCTTTTTGAAGTCTACTGTGGGAACCGGATTGTAATCTTTTGTCCACATGTTATGCAATGGTAACACTCTGTATAAAAGAGAGCGACCTACAACCTCAATTTGAAGCAGACTCTCAGAACCTACACACTGTTGTACTTCTTGTGACTTTTTGCCTCCCTGCAGTAATAAACGCTGATCTTTGACGCCGAAGGAAGTATCCCGTGTCTCTGTAATTTGTGCGCCGAAACAGGTATCCCATGAAGGTTATAGGTGTTGTTCCCTGGCACCGCTGGTACTGTTAAAAGTCCAGTCCTTCAGTTGGCGCCCAATGTGGGGCGACTTCAGCGGTACCGGTCCAAAGCCTGATGATCGTGAGGAACTTCGTGTGAAATCTCCGAGGGAAGGTGCACCCCGCTTCATCGATCCTGTTGTCGAAATAAGTGGCCCGAAGTTTTTCCCTGCGAAGATTCCCGCCTCCTGACGGCTGCGACGGACCGATGCCCTGACTGTCGACCTGTCTTCGACGCCCGGCGCAGACCTTATGTACAAGCGAGACGATAGACGGGCCTTCCTGGTGCCGCCATTGAAGTTCTGAGTTAAGTATTTTGTGGGTCGCTCCCAGTCCTTAGTGGTTGTTCTAGCTTCTTGAAAGCTTTGTTGTTAGCCTTTAAGGCTTTGTTGTAATAGCTCACCGAGCTTTGTAATAGCCTCCTCAGGCTTTGTGGTTAGCTCTCCGAGCTTTGTGATAGCCTTAAGGTTTTGTTGTATTGCATGGTTCCATTGCATTTGTGGTTCTTAGTATTGGTCCTTAGTATTATTTGACAGTTGCAATTGCCAAAAACCGAGGGTTTTGACTTACACGAGGTTTAATTACTTCGGTAATCCTTGAAGTTTGATACTAGGTTAGTGTGCACGATGCCTAGCCATAGTGGTTTGTTTCGTATTTTCAAATGTTGCGCAATGGATTCCCGGTTGGAGGACTCGTGTCCGATACCTCCAGTTGGAACTCCGATACATGATCTTTATAGTCGACATGGGGTGGGTCCTATAATATATAATGATTACTGGGTCCGCTATACAAAGAAAGACGGTGACCTTAGATGGCCACCACATGGAACTTTTGAACTTTCGATTTTAGATAATCTTGAGGCTAAATTATTTTTAAAGAAAGCTAGGCCAGCTATGTTTGATTCCTTTCGGATATGGCGTAAAGAGGCCAAGCAGAAAGAAATCAAACAACTTAAAAAGGATCAGAAGCAAGGGTTCGTTCCGATAATGCAAGCTATACGAGAATGTAAACAGGACAAAGAAGAAAAGGAAATGGAAATCTCTACTAGATTGCATCATATGAAAATAGATAAATGTTACCCAGTTTTGCCAAATAATCTAGAAAAGAAAGAAGAAGATTTGAAGGAGGATTCCTTGTTATCGTATTTAATGAAATCACCACCTCCTTATGTACAGGGTGCTACTGCTCCTGTAGTTCCTCCTGTAGTACCTCCCGTTGCTCCCCTTGTTGCTCCAGCGGCTGCGGGTCAGCCCGCTGTTAACCCTACGTTTGTTCCACCACCTGTCCTTGTTCCTACTGCTCCTGTACCTGTACCTTCGCAGACTGTTGTTTCTGCTACTCCAACTATCTTGTCAGTTCCTACTATGCCTTCTTTCACCTCCAGTGTTGTTGCCCCTGTTTTTCTTTCTCCTTCTGTTCGTAAGCGTGTTCCTAACTCTGTTGCTACCCTTTATTCACCTTTTTCTGGTCCGTTATTTTCGTCTGATTCATCTGAAACTCCTCAGAGACGGAGTCAGATCCCTAGTGGTAGGGAGAAAGAGACATTAATAACCATGGCACATAGGTGGATAAGACATCCTGCTAATTACACTCCTCGTGTGGTCTTTGATACATTTTCTCAGTTTAATGAGCCTACGCAGAGATTCGTGTTTGAGGAGATGTGTAACTTTTTGAGGGAAGAATGGTATAATGATGATGTAGATAATGTACCATCCGACATAATTGAACTTCAGAGTCACTTTTCGAACGGTATGATTATAGGAGACGATGTACGACGTGCCGTGGAACGCTTATTAGCGTTCAGATCCACAGCACATTCTCGGGTGTCCTCAGATGATACCACCGAGAATTGGAAAGCGGTTCCTGGTCAATATCCCATGAGAGAGGTTCCGCCACTGTGGGTGCCTGGTGATCCTAATGCAAACCCTGTGGTTCTACCGCATTTTCGAAGGGTATGGATACATCTTCCATGGAAACGATCGGAAGTTTTGCAAATGAAGCAATCCTTACCCGATCCGCGTAAAAATCCGGCTGGTTATTATAAAGAGTTATCACAACTGGTGGAAGCTTCTATTATGAACCTTGCCGACATCGACATGTTGTTTGGCAATGTTGTACCGCAACCAGTTTGGGCCAAAATTCGTCAAGCCAACCACGCAGTTGAATTAGGGGGTGATTGGGCTGCACTGCTAGCGGCTGATGCATTACAAGTTGGTGGGGCTAAGCCCGACCAGCTAATCTTAGACTTGCCGCAGAAAATCATTACGCTCATGAAAACTATCATGCCAGCGATGAAGGTGAACTGGGATAAGTTATCAGCTTGTAAGCAAAAGAAAGACGAGAGTGTCTCGGATTTCTTTACAAGGTTTGAGGAAGCGTTTGTCGACCACAGCGGTCAGGACATGGGAGCTGAGGGAGGCCAGCGGTTATTTGTTGACAAATTTGTGTCGAATTTGTCGCCTGAATTAAGCAACAAACTGAAAAATTCAGAGAGTGCGTGGGCAGTTTCAACCCCTGCGCAAATACTAGCAACAGCCCAGTATTATGAGAATAGGGAAAAGGAAGAAAGTGATCGTGTAGAGAAGAAAACGAAGGAGCTCAAGACGAAGGTTTTGTTACAGCAAGCATACCCTCCACGATCAAACCAAACTGATTCACAACAGCAGTATCGACCACGAGCACAGCCCAATAGGACACAGCCGCGTTCTGACAATTTTGATTATAGATCTTCCCTTGGGTATAATCAGTGCGCATATTGTAAGAAAGAGGGACACCTAAAATATGATTGTCTTGCCTTACGGGACCGCCTAAATGGTGTGTCAGCACGAGGAAATCGTGGTAGTGGTCCCCAACAGGCATCACGAGGTAGAGGTCGTGGTTCATCCCACAATCAGAGTGATCGTTATCAAAATCAATCAGATGCAAATAATTGTTTTGACCAGCGAAATGCAGGGTCAGTCCGATCTGCACAGTATAATGTGGACGATTATTACGTAGAGCATGAGACTGTTGTAAATGACCATTACTAGGACAGCCAACGACAAAGAGAGGGAGTAGTGTCAGTTCCGGTCGATCAGAGTGGGCCTTACGTTGCAGTGGCTACATCGGGTGTAGTTGAGCCTTTTCTGTTAGACACTGGTGCGACGAAAAGTTCCATCATGCATTCGAAACTCCCTGGCGCACCTTTGTCTGGCTTAACGAACGTTTCCGTTGGATTCTCTGGCGCCCCTGTTAGCAACCCAGTCTCTAGTCCTTTGCCTCTTATGATTGGTCCTCGTGAGCTAACGGCTCCACTGATTCTATCTACAGGTTGTGGTGAAAATCTTTTGGGCCTGGATTTGTTGAAACGATTATATGCAACATTGTATTGTTCCCCCGAAGGAGTGGAGCTTACATTGGGACGGAGAGTGATCTCTCCAATGTATTTATCAGTCGACAAATTCCCACCGGAATTGAGTTCCCTCCCTGCGTCCTTATGGGCCACAGGTCCCAATGATGTGGGCCTGTTAGACATTCCACCCTATGTGATTCAATTGAAACCAAATGCGCGATTACCACGTTTACCTCAATATCGTATTTCTCTTGAGGGCGAACGAGCGCTGTTAGCAATCGTTCATGATCTCATTGGAAAAGGTGTTGTTGAAGAAACTCGTGGAAACGTGTGTAATAGCCCTGTATTACCAATTCTGAAACGAACTGACCCAACTAAACCTCCTGTGTATCGTTTTGTAATAGACTTAAGAGAAGTAAACAAAATAGTGGTTCCACAATTTCCTGTAGTTCCCGACATCACGGCTTTACTAACAATGATTCCGGCATCTGCCTCCTGGTTCACAGTGATCGATCTAAAGAATGCTTTCTTTAGCATCCCAATTGCAGAGGAAAGCAGAGACCTATTCGGATTCTCATTAGGTGGTCGCAGTTTTAGGTTAAAACGCGCTCCACAGGGCTACTGTGAGAGTCCGTCAATCTACAGCCAAGCACTTAAAGGTCAACTTGATGCCTTTGTATTACCTAAAGGTGCAGCTTTGATTCAATACGTTGATGATCTTTTAGTGGCAGCTGATACAGAAGCTATTTGCAAAACGGCTACAGTATCATTGTTACATTATCTACATAACTTACACCACAAGGTATCGCCTTCAAAGCTACAGTATTGTTGTCAAGAAGTAACCTATCTAGGTCACTTATTGTCAAAAGAAGGGAGAAGGTTGACCCCAGAGAGAATTGCAGCGATTTCCCGAATGACTGTGCCAAAAACCCAGAGAGATGTCCGTGCCTTTTTAGGTATTACGTCCTATTGCAGACAATGGATTCCAAATTTTTCATTGTTGGCGAAACCATTGATAGCCCTTACGTGCAAGGATGTTTCATCCCCATTGCCTTGGACTGAAGAGTGTCAGAAAAGTTTTCCTGAATTACGTGATGCGTTGTGTTCGGCTCCTGTGTTGGGCACTCCTGACTACAGTAAGCCATTTACACTATACGTTCACGAGAGGGATGGTTGTGCGTTGAGTGTCCTGACACAACCTTTTGGTGGTAAGCAACGCCCATGTGCCTATTTTTCTTCGACTTTAGACCCAGTAGCAAGAGCCTTGCCAAGTTGTTTAAGGGCAACAGCGGCAGCTGCGGCGTCCATTCGACAGTCCGCAGGTTTAGTCATGAATAATATGCTCACGGTAATGGTTCCGCATGCAGTTGACACTCTATTGAATCGAACGAAAACTCAACATCTGACGAGCGCAAGATTGTCTGGATATGAGTTGACGTTGCTGGCCAGTCACATACGGATAAAACGATGTAATGTGTTGAATCCAGCAACATTGCTGCCGATCGACACAGAATCAAGTGGTGAAGCAGTACATGACTGCTATCTCAGAACTGAAGAGGAAACTAAGGGTCGTATTGACCTAAAAGATACTCCATTGACAGATCCCGATGGTACTTTGTATGTGGATGGTTCTTGTTTCAAGTTGCCGAACGGTGATGTGACGACTGCGTATGCTGTAGTTACATTGAGAACGATTGTGGAAAGCGAAAGACTAAGTCAGAATTCGGCTCAGGCTGCCGAGTTAATCGCTTTGACGAGAGCGTGTGTGTTGTCTAAAGATAAGCGGGTGAATGTGTTTACAGATAGCCAGTACGCGTTTGGTGTGGCACATAGTTTTGGACGATTGTGGAGAGAGAGAGGATTCCTTACGTCGCATGGCACGAAGATTCAACATGGTCAGCTTGTAAATGATATTTTAGATGCACTCACATTGCCTAAACAAGTGGCCATAGTCAAATGTAGCGCACATCAGAAAGTAACAGATGATGTGGGTCGTGGAAATGCGTTTGCAGATGAAACGGCTAAAGAAACGGCTAAAATTTTGACGAACAGAATGTATGTTACGAGCTCAGTGAGATGGCCAACAGAGACTGGTATGTGTGAAGACACATTTGAAAGTGTGAAAGGAATACAGAATGAAGCCACTGAGACGGAAAGAACTAAATGGAGAGAGAGCACGGGAAGATTGGATGAGAATGGATGTTGGGTTGATTTATCAGAGAAGCAGAGATGGATGTTACCGGATGCGTATGTGCTCGCTGTTGTTACAATGGCTCATGGTATGGCACACATCAACACTAAAGGCATATGCAAGTTGTTGTCTCATGTATGGAAGAATGATGGGATTACTAAGTGCGCCGAGAGAGTGGTTAAGAATTGTATGGTGTGTTTGATGCACAATCCTGGTAAGGGCACCCCCACTCCACCTGGTCATTTTGCCCCTCCTACGTACCCTTTCGAAGTTATCCAGTTGGACTTTATCCACATGGACCGATGTAATAACTTGAAGTATGTGTTGGTTGTGGTGTGTGCATTCTCTAGGTGGATTGAGGCCTACCCCCTTAAGGATAATACGGCTTTATCCACGGCAAAAATTTTGCTCAAAGAGTATTTTCCCCGCTACGGAATGCCTCGGGTCGTATGGTCGGACAACGGAAGTGAGTTTGTTGGGAGTGTGATGAAGAGTGTGTGCCGCGGTTTAGGGATAGTACAAAAATTTCATAGTGCAAACCATCCACAATCAGCAGGCTTGGTGGAGGGATATAATGGCACTCTAAAACTGAAATTGGCTAAAATTCAGGCAACAACTGGTTTATCTTGGCCCGACGCTTTGCCTCTGGCTCTCCTGTCGACCAGGGCAACTGTACACTCTCGAGTAGGGCTCAGCCCATATGAGATTGTGTTCGGTCGTCCTGCTAATATATGGGGAGTCCCAAGACCTAAGGAAGTTGATAGAATTGAATACCCTATGTTGATTGATTATCTCTATGATCTGACTGCTAAATTGAGTTTGATTCATCAACAGGTCTTTGAGTCTCTGCCATCACAAACAGAGGGTCCTGGTCATCGACTTCAACCAGGGGACTGGGTCCTCGTCAGAAACTACGGACGAAAACGAAACCTTGAACCAAGATTTGTGGGCCCGTTTCAGGTACAGCTGGCTACAAGAACGGCGGTTCGACTACACGGACGTCGGAACTGGGTACATGCTACCCACACGAAGAGAGTCCCGTTTCCTTTGCCATCGGACACCTGGATAAGAAGAGGTCTTTCTTCATCTGAGACCGACACTGCACCACGTTTCGTTCCATTCAGCGAAGCTCGGCTTGTATCTGACACCGTTGCTGACTCCTCTCAAACAATTTCCTCCACATCAACCTTGGAAAATTTGACTGTTGAACAATTGCCTGAACAATTGAACACTCCTTTGCCGTCCAATCCATTGTTTGAAGATCAGACTCGCCCTGGAAGTAGCCGATATTTTCTTCGTCCACGAACAAGCCATAAATAAAAAGATTTTTTTGTTTATAGGTTCTACGTTACTCTGAAAACAGTGGACATTATATATATATTGTGTATCTTTTTCTTTTTCGTACAGCCAAGAACATTATCTAGCCTAGAACCTACCATCCAGGTTGACCGTAAGGCCGTGCGGGTACTTCCTTCTGTTTAGCAGCTATCGACACAAGGTTGGTTTCTATTATCAATTTCTGGGAATTCCTGGGAATTGATAACCGCTACTCAGAACGAAGTGCGTCAAGAACGTCGCGGACGGTCGTTAGGGGATGGAATCATCATTGTCTGAGCTGTCGAAAAGAGAAGAAATGTTGGCGCAAAGATCTACATTGCAGAAAATATGTCATACAAAATGGTTTTTCTCACAAGTAATCATACTGTTTCTCACCATATCTATGCTATTGGTAGGAGGAATATATTATGGGTCTCAGTTCTTATTGTCTTCTGCTACACCTACTCTTCCATCTCATGATCAATATTTCATTTCTACTGTTTCTCCACATTCCTTTTATCCTCTGCCTCAACACGAACAAATCAGACGTGCGGAATTCAGAAACAACTCTTTTATACAACTCCTGCATCAGCATCAGTTAGTGGTAAACACTACCAACTGTTGGGTGTGTGGGTTAATGCCACATACTATGGATAAAGGTATTCCGTACCTAGTTCTGCCTTATAGTGCACAAGGGTCAGCTCGAGCATTACAAACTATGTTCCGTAGCGCACTAGATTCCTACCCCCATCGAGAACCACGCTCAGCAAACTCTGGTCCTGGCCCATACCACAAGACTCTGGCGAGAGCTATTGCAGACTTAGATAGAGATATTTTTGACGCATCACTCATCCCAGAGGAAGAGGTGCGAGCATATAAGGAACTAAGTGAAGCTGAGTACAGCTTATCAGTGGGTGAGAGGCAGCTTAAAAGCTCGCCACCGATATGGATTGTACCTCACCTTGGTAATTTCTGCCTAAAAGGTCTTGGTCGAAATCCGAGAGCTCAGTTTGGGGAGAGTGCTTGTACCGAGACATATGTCTTACCGACGCTCTCTTCCCCTGTTTTCCTGCCTACCAAGGGTACTTACTTTGTATGTTATGATCGAGCCTATACGTGGTTACCTCATGACTTCTCGGGTACCTGCTATATTGCGAATCTTTTGCCTCCCACTTTCACTGTGGCCTCTGATTATCACAGAAATAGAATTGTAAGAGGCGTGATTAGCAAAGAAGATACTTCCGGACAAGAAGCTGGAGACTTCTTTAAGGGTTTCCTACCGTTCTGGGGACCGATGGTTAATAGCAGGAACCTGAGACAGTTAACTCGTGTAGTAGAATCAACTGCCAACATAACTGCAAATGCCCTTGGTAATTTGACAGCCGAAGTCCAGGCGGATAGACTGATGACGTTGCAGAACCGTATGGTTCTAGATATCGTTCTAGCAGATAGAGGTGGGGTTTGTAAAGTCATCCATTCGAGCTGCTGCATATTCATACCTGATAACGCTCCAACAGTTTATCAAGCCATCTCTAAGTTGCACAAAATTTCGGAGTCCATACACGTGGACGAAGGAAATTGGACGCTTCTGGGATGGTTTTGGGGTCTGATATCGACTTGGGGTTGGAAGATTCTGATGATCATAGGGATTGTTGTGACATTTCTGTTCTCATGTTGTCTTTGTGTGCAATGTGGTCCTGCCTTATGTGGCCTTTGTGCTACGACGTGTATAAGACAGCCCGTTGTCACCAAAGAGGCATTGAAGGATCGAATAATGTATCAACAACATCTGAGTGATCTGATGAGTATCGAAATCGATTATGATTCCGACTAGTGCTTGCCTACATGAGGGCAAAAGGACCGTCTGAGGTTCCGTAAAAATTATTACGATGTTCTGGGCATTGCCGAATATGGATAAGTTTGGTATCTACGAACCGCAAATGACGAGTTCGGCAAGTGTGCGAATTTTCGCTACACTACCTGCCAGGGTTCGTCTAATATTACGTGTTCTTCATCTGAACCCTCGGGTTCCATTTTAGATACGGCATCCATTTTTCTTGCCCTCACGTAGTCAGCGAGCAGATAACTGTTCGCCCCCTGACCCTCTAGTTCCCAAGCCTTACGGAAGACGCATATTCCTTTCATGCGTCTTTATGGCCGGAGGAATGACACAGCAAAGGCAGATGGCACAGCTTGAGGGTAATCTGGTTGTACCGGTCTATTGTGACAGCCTTACAGGCAATGGATCCAACTCTTTTGATCTCGCGATCATGCTTCCGATATTACCCCCACACTCTTTTCTCTACACGTGTCTGACTTCCTTGCAGCTGCTCTTGTCTCTCCTTCTTGGTCATTTACAACTCTAATGGGTGTGCCTAATGGTGGGAAGATGTACTTTTACAGTTGGGAACCGGCATGGCTATTTATAAAGATGTTCCGGGATTCTGAACACATGAAAGCGACCCTTTTTGAAGTCTACTGTGGGAACCGGATTGTAATCTTTTGTCCACATGTTATGCAATGGTAACACTCTGTATAAAAGAGAGCGACCTACAACCTCAATTTGAAGCAGACTCTCAGAACCTACACACTGTTGTACTTCTTGTGACTTTTTGCCTCCCTGCAGTAATAAACGCTGATCTTTGACGCCGAAGGAAGTATCCCGTGTCTCTGTAATTTGTGCGCCGAAACAGGTATCCCATGAAGGTTATAGGTGTTGTTCCCTGGCACCGCTGGTACTGTTAAAAGTCCAGTCCTTCACATTCAAATAGAAACTTTCGAACTGACCACTGCAGCCGAGGTCACCAAGGATCTGCGAGCCATGAAAAAAGACGGAGCTGCAGGGCCCAACGGTCTCCCACCTTGGTTATTTAAATGCGCCCCGGAAGAGTGGGCTGACCTTCTGACTCCCCTATTTAACAACGTTTTCGCGAAAGGCCAGCTCCCAGACTCTTGGTTAGGTTCGACTCTATGCCCCATATTCAAGAAAGGTGACCCTGCGTCACCGGCTAACTACCGCCTCATTACCCTATTAGACCTGGAGGCAAAGGCATACGCTTGATGTCTTCTTCGGTTGCTTGAAAAATGGGTCTGAGAAAATAACATAATACCATACTACCAAACTGGGTTCTGGGCATCGGCCTCCACAATAGACAACATCATTACTCTAGCCGCTCTGAGTCAAAAAGCAGCACAAAAAAACCATCTTCCACTATACTGCTGCTTTATAGACTACAGCTCGGCTTTTGATAAAGTGTCTCGAACATCTTGTGGAGGAAGCTGAACAAATGGGGGATTCCGCATGACCTACTAGGTGCACTAATTTCCCTGCATAAGAACACGTGGGTGCGAATTAAAACCAGCCCAAAGACACTTTCTTCAAGAATTGCCGTCGAAGATGGGCTAAAGCAAGGCTGTGTTCTTGCCCCGCTTTTGTTCAATCTCTACACAGCCGACTTCGGTACATTCTTGGAGACTAGTAATCTTCTCCCGCCAAAACTGGGACCCGCTAAAAAGCCTCTTCACATATTACAATATGCAGATGATATTGTAATAATGGACCAAGCAAAATTGGGTCTCCAACGGGCATTAAGTATGCTTCATACATATAACTCTGCCAATGCCCTGAAAATCAACCAGGCAAAGACGAAGGTACTGGTATTTGGCAGATGTAAGAACAAGAAAAGGCTGGCATGGAACATCGGGCCCGCCAGGATTAACACAACAGTAAAATATAATTACTCGGGAGTTTGGTTCAACGAGACGTCCAGGCCTACAGCTCACCTAGCCGCTTTGCAAAAGAGAGCAGGCGCAATCACATACTCCCTGACCCGGCTGAACCAAACTCTGAGCAGCCCCTCTGCAGAAGCCATCCTGAAGGTGGCTAAAGCTACTTTACTTCCTGCATTAACTTACGGACACCAGGCCTTTCCTGGAGCATGCTCCTCCAGTCTTGAGCTCGCCCAAATCTCCACCTACAAAAAACTTTTCCATCAGCCAAGTTTTATTCAGCGGGCAAGACTACGACTGGAGCTGGGCCTACAAAGACAATCTCTTCACTGCGAGGCCGACATCCTGAAATATTTTATTAGGACCCTAAAAGCAGGTGATAACACTCTTAAATTCCAGTTAAAAGGAATCCTGTCTAGCCCTGGCAATCCCTGGAATACCCAGATTATAAAGGCCATAAGAGTGTTAGAGATTGACGAATCATCTCTCCCCTAAGTCACTATCCCATACTCGGCCTGGAAAAGCACCATCAATAAGCAAGTCAAACTTATTTCTCAGTCCATGGATCTGCAGGCTCTAAAGATATCAACCATTCTGCTCCCCTTGAACTCTTCGTATCTTCTTGGGCGTCCACAAGCATACTGCCAGGAAAACTTAAGCAAAGTGGTTGGAAGAACATAATGTTTATGCGACTTCTAGGCCTGCGCTCGACGGCCTTCAACAAATGGGCCCCAACAAGCGAGGGGGGGCTTGCAGGCTGTGTAAATACCACTCCGAATCATGGCTGCATCTCCTGTGCTGCTGCCCGGCACTAGCAGCCCCCAGAAGGTCCCTTTTGAAACCCTTGTTCTTAAAATGGGGCGCCAGGACGTGCTGGGAGGCCTCGGCCTTGTGTTTTACATCTACTGACATTAAAGTGCTCGCTAGGTTTGGAAAATTTGTGATACTTTTGGACAATCTTCTATTACCTCCCTTGGTCGCCATGCTTCCTCCCCCTCCCCTTCAAAGACTCATTCCAGACTTTTTCCGTCCTTTGGCCCAGTACTCTCTGTCTTAACTATTTTATCCGGCCAAGCATAGCAAAACGCTCACATAGGCAACTATAATGCTACTCCTCAATAAGCATATTGGTCTCTAAGCCTTGAAAATTGTTCTTTAGCCTTGTTTTTATTTGATAAATGTGCTAAAAGCTAAATTTTATACTCGTGCTAAAGTAGACTTTGTATAGCAATGGTTTTAAGTAACTGTGCTAAATTAATAAAACTTGAAACATTAATCACTGGAAAAAGAATGGCCCGACAATGGAAGGGGGATGGGCTCTTTCTCCTTTAGGTCTACCAGATTAGAAACAATGGGGTCAAGGAGGTGCCCTTTAACATGGGTTACTTGCGGGTCCTTCTGAAGCAGTTGAAAGGCCCTGAGGTCTTGAGCTAGTTCAGTTGCGGTGATCGCTATGGGGTCATCGAAATGCAGATTAAAATCTCCTAGAAGAGTATAATTAGCAGCGACGCTGGCAAGATTGACAACTGTTTTCTGGCATGAATTTGCAAAATTAGCCCGTCACACCTGGTGGGCAATAGATAAGAATACTTGAGAGTGAGAGGGTAGGGGTGAATTCTACTGAGAAGTGGAAGTTCTCGCAATCAGATAATGGGCTACCTGACAGGCGACAAGTCAAATAATCTTTATAAATAATCGCGATACCACTGCCCTTGCCTGTCGCTCTGTCCGCTCTCTGAATTAAATATCCTGGGGGGAGTGTTTGGACAATATCCGGCTCTGAGCTAGAATTGAGCCAGGTTTATGTGAGAAACAGGACTTTCGAATTTGAGTCTTTTAAGAACATAGAGATTTCCGATGTATGTTTGGGTAAAGATCTACAGTTAAGTAGGAATAATTTATATAATTTCCCAGAGGTGGTGGGGAGACAGCGAGCGCATAAAGTTCAAACCGACAGTTGAGATACCTATCTGTAGGATTGTGTGTGCACATTTTGGCCCTTGGATTCTATTTAACTGTTTAAGCTGCAAGCTGGTATAATGGTAATAATCTGGGGAAGGGGAGGCAGGGGTTCTGGCCCCAGGGTCCGTTCGGGCGTGGCCGGTCGCAGACGGGCTTGCCTTTGGTGCGCTAGCGGCACACCCGCTGCGCGCATCCGCTGTGCGGTCGCGTCATCTGGTGCTTCTGTGCCGTCAGTCGCGTGTCGGGTTCCAGCTGCTAGAACGCTGACCCGGCGCCTAAGTGCGTATGCTGATAAAAATGGATGCCCCACTACCCTCGAGCTTTTAACACAGCTCTACCCGTGATCTCAGAAACACTTTTTAAGAACAGCAACAACATCTATAAAATCGGTAACACTTTTTAAAAAAATAGCAGCAGTATTTTTAAAAACAGTAGCAGCAGTAATTATGTTAAAAACTGAGGACAACAAAAAAATAACTATCAAGCTTGTTTCCGCATATGCAAGTTATTTTACTATAGAAAAAACTCACAGGTGGGTTTTTTGAACTGGTAATGGCGTGGCTCAAGTATTCTGCTTTCGCTAACTTAATCTCCTGTTTATACTTCTGGATAGCTCTTTATAAGTAATTTTATCCTCCTCTCTGAGGTCCTTCCTTCATTTGTGCTCTAACGGTTTACAGTCTTTCATAATTTTCTTAAAATGTCGAGAATCAGACATCTGAGGGGTGAACTCGTTTTAGGTCGAGCATTCGAGACCTCTTGTATATACTTTAGTGTATACTTATATGTGTATGTACTTTGTGCGCTCTGCAGATCAGCTCTAGGACTTGTCTGCTTCCGCTTAGGGACTTTTTTTCTGGTCAACTGCCTCTTTAACTGCCTTGATAGAAAATGACCAGCAGGGGTCAGTAAAATACCAGAATTGCTTTCTGCTGAGGGACTTTCTTTTTTTAATTTTTCTGGCAACTGCCTCTATTCAACTTTCTTGGTAGAAAAACGACCTACAGGGGTTAGTAAAATACCAAAACATCTTTAGCATTCTCATGTTTCCAGTCTGTAGAAAGTGTCTTCCACGAGCACCCGTAGACAGTAACATTTTTTTCTAATCTTGTATTTTCAGTGATCTGACCACGGAAGGCCCTGCTTTATATTAAAAACAGAGCTTTGGACTATGCCATTTCCAGCTGAACGGCTGTCCATGTGTTCTCTCCATGTGTTCCCATACCTGGCTTGTCACGCAGTTTGGTGCTTACTTTCCCTCCAGGTTAATGAACAGTAGATGTTTCAGCACCCAGGCTAATGTGCTGCATAGCTAAATGCATATAAGGTCCCAAAGACGAGACCGATTGCATTGCAAAGGCTTGTATTTAGGGTGGTGGTGACACAGATAGGCTGAACGATTTGATGTCTTGGTTTATTAAGAATTGTGATGAGGGACCAGTTCCTATTACTTTAAACAACATATTGTACTTTTTACCACACTCTGGTTCGTTCATGAAAAAATTCAATAAATAACACAGTGGAATGCTGGGATTTAAGCAACTGCTGACTGGTGTTAGCGGCCGAGAGTAAGTAATGTATGTGTGAGCAAATCTGACTATGAAATGCATCACACGTAATAGTTGGCACTATATAAAATATATTTAAAACATCTGTTCTGAAGATACTGTAACATCTTCCTATTCACTGGGCCGCAGGAGCAAGCACACTGTGCCCTTAACACAGACACATTACTGCAAATGAAACAATCCTACTCTCTCACAGCAGGTAAAAGGACAGAGAGGGCTGCACAAATAAGGTGCACAGAAGAGGGACAAGGTAAATCCAGCAGTGTGAGAGGCATCTAAGAACACAGAGAGCATGGGTGCATTCGATATTTAATGGCCAGGGCAGAGACAATAGGAATATTCTGGACATAGGTAGGTGGACGTGGAGAGAAAAGAGGAGTGTTCTGCTCTCTATGGTTTTTCTGCTGCTACTCTTTTTACTGAGATCATCTGCTATCACAATCCTTAAAGTCATGGGTGAACATGTGGTTCTCAAGCTTGAACAAGGGTTTTTATTTGCGGTGGAGCATTTCACAATATGACAGGTCTGGAACACAAGTCTAACTTGTAAGTTGACTTTGAAAATATTGCTTTCCTGGTTAGCATGGGCTGTAGAATTTTTAACTATGCCGACGATACTCAGTTGTTACTTAGTATTGATAATACGGCATCCGCACAGACCCTTGCTCAAAATATTCTTCGTCATACGGTGAGGTGGATGACAGCTAATTAGTTGAAGATTAACCCGGAAAAAACAGAGGTCCTGGTGGTCTCAACTGCTGTCTCACCCTGGAGTGACCTGTTTTGGCCTCAGGAACTCGGCCTCTCCCCTAAACCATGCCCCAATGTCAAAAGTCTCGGCATAAAGATTGATCAGGAGCTGTCAATGGCCAGCCAGATTTCTTGTGTTGTTGGAATTTGCACCAGCTTAATCAGACAGCTGCGTAAACTGGTTCCTTTTCTCTCCTCGTCCATGCTTCGCACAATTGTTTCTGCCACAATAATCTCAAGACTGGACTATGGGAACGTTCTTTATCTTGGTCTACCAAAAACACTGATTAGTCGACTGGAAGTAGTATTGAATGATGCAGCTCGATTAATTTTCAGGTTGCCTAGACGGACCCACGCCTCCCCATTATTGTGTAGGTTGCATTGGCTCCCCATGAAACAAAGGGTGGAGTTCAAAAGTCTGTGCATTGCCCATAAGGCAATTTACGGCATGCACCTGCCTATATTAAGGAACGCCTTGAGGTCTATAACCCTAAACGAACACTGAGGTCCTCTAACACACAACTGTTGTCCTGCCCCCGATACAAATTGGCAACAAAAGGAGGTAGATCCTTCTCTGTACTGGTTCCACAGCTATGGAACAAATTGCCGGAGCCTATTCGCAGAGAAGGAAATCTTTTGTACTTCACAAAGTCTCTAAAAACTCCTCTGTTTAGGGAAGCTTTCTGCAACATTTAAATATTGCTGCTAAACATGTTTTCCTTTTTTGGCATCTACTCAGTTGTTGTTGTTTCCATCTGTCTTGAGCGCCTAGAGACCTGACGGTGATTTGGAGCTATATAAGTCCCAGTTAACAATAACAATACCAATAACTTAGCACAGTTACAATAATTGTAACAGCAAGCAAACAAGTGTTATGTTATGAGTATTTGTAAAGTGCACTATCACCAGCAAGAGTATCCTGGTGCTGAGCAAGTGTGTGCGCCTTGGTAGGTTGGTTAGTTGAAAACCCAGGTCTTCTGCTTGATGAATTCAAGAAGAGAGGAGGAGGCGCTGATGTGGGGCAGGAGGTCGTTCATTGCAGTAGGAGAGATGCAAGAAAACGTCCATTCTCCTGATCTGGTTTTGCGTATGAGTGGGACTCCTGCAGAGCAGAGGTTTGTGGGTGGTTGGTGGATGGAGATGTGGTGGTTCAAGTAGGGTGGGCCTAAGTTGTGTAGTGCGTGAATGTCAAAGTGAGGAGTTTCAAATTAGATGGCTTGTGTATAGGGAGCCAGTGGAGGTCAAGGAGGGGTGGTCTAATGTGAGTTCTGTATGGGAGGCTGAGGGATGAGTTCTGTGTGGAAGGGTGATCCCGGCATAGAGGGTGTTCCCGTAGTCCAACTTGCTGGTGACTAGGGTTTGGAAGACGGTTTTTCTAGTGTAGATTGAGATCCATTTGCAGATCTTCCTCAGCATTTTTTAGAGTGTGGAAGCAGGATGAAGGGACTGCGTTGACTTGAGCAGTCCTGTCCAGTTTCCTGTAGTAGATGATTCTGAGGTTCCTGGTTATGGGTGTGGGTCCAAATTCGACCAGCTTCCAATTGGAGTCTCAAAACTTCTCAAAACTCACCTCTTCCCGCAATAACCTTTCCTCTTCTGCTTCTATCCTCAGGTGTTTGTCCGCAATCTCAGCGCTGGGACGCTTCCGGGCAGCCATGCGCTATAGAAGTCCCATATTCATTCATTCATTCATTAATTCATTCATGGTTAGGCCTTCTTCCTGAAGATCACTACTTGTGTCTTGTCAGTGTTGAGACAATTAGCTTTCATCCAGTTAGTGGCTGCAGTCATGCAGGTGGAGAACTTTTTTCTTGTACTGGAAGTCTAGTCCAAGGGGATAGTATGAGTTGCAAGTTGCCGATGTAGGAGAGGATGTTGATGTTGTGTGCATGGTTAACTTCAGCCAGATGGATCATGTATATGTTGAAGAGGGTGGGGGCTGAGTGACACACTTTAAGGCACTCTGCAGATGAGTATCCATCAGCCAGTGCAACTGCCAGAAGAGACACTAGAGGTTTAGACCAAAGGTTGAATTTCATCAAGACTGTGACTTTAAAGGCAGACTCTTTTTGTTATGGCTCTGGCTTTTGGGGCCCTCTTGCATTCTCTAGGTTAAAGTTTGAATCTGGTTACAATTGTAGTTAGGATATTTTAGAATAGTTTAACTCACAAATGACAGAAAACATTAGTACCGCGCTGAACGTTTCACGTGGCTAGAGACGGGGGCGGCTCTAGGCTCATGGCAGCCCTGGGCAGGGAGCGTAGGTAGGGGGCCCCGGAAGAGGGGGTCCGGGCGGGGCGGAGCCCCCCGGAGCTCAGGATGGTGTTTTAATAAAACGTCCAGAAAAGGCGTTAGATGACCAGTACCAGCGGCGGCTCCTACCCTTCCAAATTCGTCTCAGAACGATAAAATTTAGGAGGAGGAGGAGCCAGATTGCTCCTTCCTCTGGGTCACTACGAAAGCCTGCTGAGCCGCCTTTCTCTTTCGTTTCGAATAACCAGATTTGTGTACTCGAATTCTCTTCATTTTGCTTGCAATGTTATATACACCTGTACCAGCAGGCCAGCAGTGGGTAGGGAAAAAAGAAGCCAATCAGGAACCAGGAAGAACGCAGGCGCGGAGGCCAGTGCAGAGTGGTAATTTGCGATTTCTCTGAAAGACGCACTTTTTTGCATTTTTTAAAGTGCTATGTGGCGCACATACATGCCTTAAGGACATGTATGTGCGCCACATGTGCACACATGCACATTTTAGAGGTGCAACAGGGTGTCCTTTTGACACCCTGGCACCCATGAAATTGCACTCTCAATTTGCATTTCTCTAATTGAGAATCGCAAATTGAGAATGTCTTCCCATTCATTCCTATGGGCATTTAGGCTTAATTCGCAATTAAGGAATATGTAGGATTCGCAAAATGATTTGAAAATCCTATATACATAGCATGTAGGCCCATAGGAATGAATGGGAAGCCATTCCTTATTTGCGACTCACAATTTGCGAGTCACAAATAAGGAATGTGTAGGAATCGCTATTTTTACAGCGATTCCTACATGCAAGGCCTTTTGCGAGTCCTTAATTGCGATTACTTAATTATTGCAATTAAGGACTCGCAAAATCCTACCTTGATGCATGTGTTAGTTGGTGAAGTAAGTGTGCACAGATGTTTATAATTTGACAAAACTTGTCCATAAGACTTTCATGTGGGCTCATAAGTTTAACTTTGCAGTTTTGACGATGCACTCTTTTTTTCAATTTATAAACTAAAGAAAGACACTAAAACCATGTGGAAGCACAGAAGACAAATAATCACAAGTGACAATTTTTATGGATTCACTTCCTTTGAAAACAAACTCTAACAGGTAAAGGGCAATATTGGGCAAAGTACCAGAATCAGGGCATTGTTCTTGAAGACTTGGAACACAAAATAACACTGCCTACCTCAAACTTGTTACAAAGAAGGAACATGTTGTACTTTACCCAGATACAATGGTGTGAAAAAAAATCCTAGGGGCTTATCTACAAGCCCCTTGCGCCGCAGTTGTGTCACTTTTTCCCATATTAAAAGTGACGCACCGGCGGTCCAGAAGGCTTGTAAATAAGCCCCCTAATGTTTTATAAGAAACGTAGCACCCCTGAATCAACAGCAGCTTTAGAAAATCAATCAAAAAGACTACCAGTGACAAGCATCCCAAATGATACAACCCTTTCCTATTAAAGTGCCTCAATGTGCATCTTTTGAGATTTAATTGATCCCAGTATTTCCTCCACTAAAATATGAGTTATGTGAGGTATGTTCATATTGAATGTAAATTCAATTCATGGATGTATTAACATTGTTTTGCTCGCATCTTTTAACATGGCCCAGAACATTACACAGCTAACCTTACCCTGGAGGGGTTGTGCTTCAAAGGCAGGGAACAGAGAGAGAGAGAGAGAGCATGAGCTCGAAAGCAGTGGCAGCTAGCTTCAGTACAGAACTGGTGAGGCACGTAGGTCCACGATTCACCATTTATGCGGAGTTGGAGCATGACCGGTGTGGTACTTCTCTGCTCCACAAGCAGGAACAGGAAGAACTTCCTGCTTGTGGAACGCAACTCCAACCAATACTGGAGCTGATTTCATGCTGTCAAAGCAGCTCCAGGATTGGTGGGAGCAGGCTCACTCAGTGCTCATTTTGAGGCTGGGGGCCTGTGCCAGCAATCCCCAGGCTGTTTCACAGCCTTTGGATTGCTGGGTGTACAGTGCACATATTGGAATGGCTGTCGCAACATGGCCAGCCAATCCAACATGCGCACTGTAGATCAGTGCTGTCTTCCTGTATTTGTAGGATTCAGCTCCACCCTTGTGCAATTCGCTACATTGTCTCACACTGTGATGGAGAGGAATGCCATGGGTGTTACAGAGGGTGTTTCCATGTAACACCCATGACATTTGACACATTACCAGGTTTACAACAAGTTGTAAACCTGGTAATGTGTCAAAAAACTACGCCTCCCCAGGGGAGGTGTAAAGGAGGCGCAACGAGGAGACATAACATTATTTCTCCTCATTTTTTCCTCTTTATATGTGTGCTGCATTAAGCAGTACACATAGAAAGGGATGCCAAATCTTGCTTGCGCTCGTCAACCTACCATTGGTGAGATGCGCACAATGAAAAACTCTGCCACACTCTGCGTTACAAGTGTAATGCGCAGTGACAAAAATTACGAAACTCTGCCAGCAGAGTGCAATTTATCGCTCATCCCTAGTTCAGACAGGACAAACCAAAAATCCTTGAATAATGTAAATAGACATGGACGTCCACTGACAAATGCAAGACAAACCTATTTAAGCTTCTGTTAGTATACTAGCACTGTCTTGAATTCTTACGCGAAAAGACATAATGTTATTTGGAACATTTCCCAACAGGTGATGAAATTCTCTTGGTCTCATGAAAAACAGCATAAGTTTTTCTCTAATTACCTTTAGCCATTGATGCATTTTTCTGAATAATTTACTTTTTGTGAAATAAAAAAACAGGTTATCAACATCCAATTTGTTTTCTATAATCATATGTGCACCACATATGTTAATACAACAACGCATTGAACATCAAAAAATAATTCCACCCACAGCAAGACTTAACAAATTACTTAATTTTCTCCCTTTGAAGGTAGAAATCTGCATCAGGGATACCGCCTACTAAATCACATTTGTTACAGCACATGATAATAATACTGCGCCACCTAAAAAAAGTTAACCAGAATTAGTATAGGCTGAGGGAAGAATATTAATTACATATTTAACTTGTGATGCAGTGATAGGCATTTTAGTGGATGCAATACAATTGTAGATTAATAATATTGACTTTGATTTAGTGTCAAACTAATCAGATCCAATATGCCCCAATATGTTATATTAAGCTCCTATAATGGGATCCCTGTGCATCAGTACGTGTGAACAGAGTGATGTTCTTTATTCAGGATAGACGGGTACATGCCAAGGTTGCCCTCTATCACTACTACTTTTTAGATCAGGCCAGGGCAGCGCGTGCGCTGCTCTGCTAGCCATGATGGACTGGAGTACTGAATAGAATCCCTGCCCATTCTCTGCCCGTATTTGTAATTTGCCTGTGTCATTGTCCTACGTAAATGCTGCCTTCTTATTCTTTAATGGGCTTGTTAGTCTCTCCTTAGTATGGCCTTGTCTTCATTCGTTACCTCCCATGAGGACTGGCCCTTTTACTTCGGTTGTTACCCTGTGAGTCTTTTTTTAGTCTGTAAGCACAATTTTCTTTAATGCGTTTCTCCTACTGCAGGCACAAATTGCTTTCATGCAACATTCAGTGCCCCATGCGCGCATTCACTTTCTGAGCAGCCCAGGACAATGGCGAACGCTTCTTTGAATAGGTCTTGAATTTGAGCTATTGGCATTGTACATGACAATGCCTTTTATTTATGTGTTAATTATCAAAACAAATAAATATATAAAAGGCTTTGTCGTTTAAAATGCCAATAGCCTAAACTCTTGCATATGCGAGACCCTTTGCACTGCCAATGCTTGTTGCACTTCCTAATGAGCCGCTTGCAAACTGAATTAGAATTGATGGATTTGTGCAGAACCTGCATGGTGGTAGGGTCTCTTGTAGGGCAATGGGCAAAATGAGTGAGCCTCTTTCTATGCAGATAACCTGTTGCTATATGCTAGGTACCCAACATGGACTGGCTGGTGATCTATAGATATACTTGATAGATTGGCGGTGATCTTAGGTTTAGTGGTCAGTTGGGGTAAATCAGTGATTTATCCACACTAGGGAGACACATCAGCTGTTGAGTGGCAAACTCAGATAATGGTAACAAGCAGCAGTTTCAAATACCTAAAGACAGACATCACTAGACATCCACTAAGGGCATAAGAGGTGAACTTGCTACCACTCCTACAATCCACACACAAAAATGTGATACAACAAAACTCGCTTCCCATATCAATTATAGGTAGAGTGGCTATATTTGTTAAATGTTGTATACTTGTAAAGCGCACAGCTGCCCCAGCAAAGGGGCGTCCCGGCGCTGTATACCGCTGGGGAACCCGTCCTGGCTTTCCCTGTGGTATGGTCCCTACTGGGAATCCCCAAGGTGGAGCCAGGCATCCCCGGCGTTGGTGGGGCCCTTGTAGAGATTAGGCAAGCTAATGCCCAGAGTTGCCGAGTGGGACCCCAGGTTAGAGTAGGCACCGAGACGAGAATTGTCGAATCCGCTGACCCTGGTCCACGACCCTGCCGCGTCGGGAATTGAACCCTGGTCCCGGGCCGACTTCTGCTCCCGGGTCTGCCGCCTCTAACCAGTGAGCCACACCACTCCACTATATTTAAGAGGTTCTACTTCCAAAGACTGTTGTGTGTACTTCAGAAATACCCCTTCTAAATCCCAGTGGAGTTTTCTTTAGGAAAATCTCCAAAAACTTAAGGTAATTCATCTGGGCAGACAAGTGGCATATGATAAGTGTGCAGAATCCAGGTACAAAGGTGGCATGGCAGAGGTGGATAGGCACTGTACTACTGGGGAACACAACAGCCAGTTCACATCACAAAAAGATCCAGCTGTAAGTCAGGAATGAGCTGACATGATATGAACAGTTCTACTTAATGCCCTCTATGGCAGCCGAATGTCCATTGCCACATGACAGGTCACTAAAGAAGTGATAGGCTGCTGGTACACGCCAATGGATAGGCTTGAATCGAGGCAGGTGTGTGATCTGCAGGAGTACCATATTTAACACATCTGAATACGATGCATTTGTTCAAATAGGAAAACATCTTTGGCATGTCCAGGGTAGGTGACGTGAGCGACCATGACCACAAGAAGTTGCTCTACGATTAGGTAGAAACATTTAACACGCATAGGACACAGTTTGCAGATGTCCCCAGCGGTGGCATGCAGTGGGTAGACACCAAAGGAAGCAGAGGAATGGCATGGGGTAGAGACTGACCATTGGGTCGCCAGAGGGAAGGAAAACTTCACAAGTCCACTGAGACCTGTCCTTCAAGTTGACATTGCTAGGGATCATGAATGAAAGAAGATTCCCAAGGGGTGGACGTATACTCATCAACATGGGGCTTCTGCTGGCAGAAAGGTATGCTGTCAAACACTGGACGTCTCCCTCAGCTGCCAACCTTCACCCCGCCAGGAGTACGGGTAAAAGACAGATGGACCATATTTCAGAAGTCTACTGACCAGGTACACCAAGCCCAAAGAAACGTGAAAAACCAGTCCGCGGCTTCAGAGACTGCAGTGGGGGTGTTAGAGAGTGTGGGACTCGTGTGGGACTAGAGATAATGTGTGGGTAAGATGTAGAAATGTTCTCTACTGTGATGTTACAGGTGCACTGTGTGTCATCCTGGCGAAAAGTAATGTACCAATTGTCGTTTACTTTATTGAGCAAATGCTAATTAAAAGAGTTTTGAAAAATATATCTAATATATATATTTCTTTTACACGTAGACTCACAAATATTATGTTATTAATTACACCAATGTTCTGGGCAAACAAAATGCAAACAACTAGTGAATTAGACCCCTAGGATCCAATTCAGAGAGCACAGTCGAAATAAGTATGAAAGCAGCAGACTAGGGGAGGAAAGAGCAGTTCTTCTGAGTCTGCGTGGAAGTCATATCAAAGAGACTGTTAGGGCCTTAGTGTGTACGGTCGACTAATTGCAACATACTTTGAAGAGTACTTACAACACATCCCTCAGTACAGATTGTTTTTGCTGTAGTGGCAGTCGCAAAATGGGTGCTGAAGTATGTCAGGTTTATTCCATATTCAGAAACTAAGCAGGGGTACTATTATCCGGGGGGTTCACATGATGGATTTGATATGTTCGAGGTTCTTTCTTAAATTCTTACGCTCTAAGGTCGCCTCTTGGCGCTGGACTATCGAACTGGCCAGGAAGCTTACAGTGCCATCTTTCAAGGCACAACTGAACTGCTTGTTCATACTGTGCTGGTCTGGTGATGTTCTGAAATACAGTGCAAGGTAGTCTATTAGCATGCCACGTCGGATAAGTGGTGCCAAAGCAAAAGCAGAGATTCGATGAAGAGCCGTGACACGGCCGGGCCTGCAGAGGTGTAAAGATGCCATGTATGGCTGAGGGTTGGGCTAGGCTCCTATCCACCGTGAATGAATGGGTCTAGAGACGCACACGCCAATCAGCAGACGCTGGTCTGCTGGTAATGAATGGGAAATTATACGTTTGGGTAGGCGCAGGTGAGTAATGAGGGGTCTGGCGCTAATGGGTAATAATGGTTCTGGGGAGGCATGCGGGGCTAATGGTGGGTCTGGCAGACACTAATAAAACATAATATGAACGGGCAGGTGCCGACGGGTACTGCCATGCACTAACAGTGCGGGGACCAGGGTGACGTGCATGGATTATGATAGATCGGAGTGGCTGATTGTGAATTTTGGAACGCTGAATACACACGAGGGCGGTGCTCAGCGTTTGGGTAATGTTTCATATTTCTGGGCACTCTGCGGATGGACCCGACTCTAGAATTCTGTTCGCGGGTTCAAGTTGCTCGGTGGCATGCAACTTGGTCGGTATAGATCTGCAACATTTGGGATGGAAAATACTGGCTGTACATTGTCCATGAACGCTAGTGTACATGTTGCACTTTACCTGGCTCGTGCTCGCCGGGGTTGTCGGAGATCTCGATAACCAGCAGCTCCCGGCCCTCGGAGCTGCGCCCCACCGTGTATATTCTGCTGATGGACGAGCACTGCAGCCAGACGGCGACCAGCGCCTCCCGCAGCTCTGGGTACCGGTGATACTCAAAGGAGATGCCGTCCTGCTGCTGCTGCCCCTCGCCAAGCCCGCCCCTGGCCCCGGGGGCCGCCGCCGAGCAGAAGCTCCCGAGCACCAGCAGACACACGCTGAGCGCTCCCAGGAGCTGCCCCAGTCCGCCCGCTGTCCCCGACATCTCGGCTCCGCTCGCTGCCGTGCCTGAGCCTTTGTCTGCTGCTGTCGGCCGCTCCGGTGCTCCGTCTCCTCTGGTGCTGATGCTGCTCCTCAGCCTCTGCCCCCGAGGCTGCGTCAGCTCCTAGATCCCCCCAGCGGCCGCGAGAGGAGGGGGCTGCTGATCCGGCTGCTGATCCACTCCCGGAGCTGCGGGGAGACGTGGGTTCTACCAAGTGCCCGGGAGGAGGGGCGTCGGTCTACCTGACACTGACAGCTCCGGCTGCTGCTTCGGCGCTACTGCTGTTGTCTCTCACAGGGCTGTGCTGCTTAGAGCACGGTGCTGTATCGTGCAGGATGTCAATATTACGAAGCTGTGAGATGGTTTCGCCCTCTGCTCAATATCATGCACGTTAACATTACCTGTATACTCCAGCGTCTGCTCAGGAAAGTCCTGGTGGGTGCGATGGAGAGGGTGGCGCGTGGCGTGTTATCCCCAGCTAGCCTCTGTGCTCCAGGTTTTCGCCTTTTGAAAGACAGTTATTGGTACCGCTGTCATCGACCCCAGAGAGATGAAAGGCTGAGCAGGACGGGGTAAAGCTGGGTTTAAATCTGTAACCTGCCAATTACATGTATTTTTTTGTGTTTTGTAAATCACTATTGTATATTGTATGTAATTGTAGATATTAATTCGAAGACCTCGTTCATATTGCCTGCTGCAGCTCTGGGAAGGCCCTAGTGTCTTTACTGCGCTTGGGCGAGACAGCGCGCATATACAATGCTCTCACACACACATATATATATATCTATATATGGGGTAAAAGGCTGCTATGAACAAGTCTGGAAACAGTACCATCCAACCAACCTAGGCAAAATACCCTACAAACTAATCAGCCTCACTAATACATTGTAGTTACTAAAATCTCCAGCTGTTTTTCAAGACTGAAATTCCCATACAGCTACAAAAACCTCTCACCTCCCCGTTCACTTTCTTCCTTTGCTTCTCCATAGCACCTGGCTTCCGAGCAGCACTCCAAAATCTTTGTGGAAGCAATTCCGTCCAGAGGATATGTGTTCCTGCCCAACATTTTTTTCCTCTCTAAATCCAATTTCATACCGTTCAACAAATCCAATACCTGAAAAAGCTGCAAGATCATTTTCCCTAGATGGATTACCTGCAAACCAGGGCAATGTCTACCAGTCGGCCATTTCAAGAACTTTCCTATTAGCTTGCCCCAACTAATACCACTTTTCCCACCCCACCAAACCATCACCCTTGCCCCGTCTAAACTGAGCTGTCAGGCAAAAATCTGGGACTCTGTTTGCTTCCACAATCCAAACCATAGTTACACCACCGCTGGGCCCAGCAACGCAATCTAGAAAAGGAAACAGATAGATCAAAACCTCTCAACTGTATAAATGCTTCAAATCAACCCAAATCCACAATGCACATAACACTTGTAACTCTTAGATTTCCATCTGCCTAACTTTTTTGCCATATCCTCTGTAATGCCTTGTTGATTTGCTGCCAACCCAAATGAAAGGAATGTGTCCCATAATCAGTGGGGCATACCGCCAAGCGACCCAATGCTGGCCGTAAAACTACCAGAACTTGAAAGGAAGTCAGCCTAGACCTGTCTTCAGGAACAAAGACTTAACCAAAAGCACTGTATCAAGTAGCAATATTATGTGGTATGGCTGGGAGGCCTTACCACATAATATTAACACAATACCCAAAAGTGGACTTTGGATTCACACTAGTAATCCTTCTCTCAGTCCTGTTAGAGTGGCAAAGAACAGACAGGCATACTTAGCGGAACATGTGTTAAGTAATTTACAGTACCAACATGGGTGATAAGTAATTTACATGATTCAAATCCGACCCCAATTTATAAAACGAAAGAATATTTTTTAAATAAATAATATAACCGAAGTTATCAATATTAAAGTGTCCAATAAATCAGTACTTTGTAGAGATGTCAAACTTTACCATTGCGGCCATCGGAGAAAATCTTAGGTGACACTCGATCACTTGCGGTTGAGTTTAACCCCTTGGCCGCGGCGGTAATTCTGCCGCGGCGCTGGGGGGGGAGGAGGGGATCGCGCGGCGCCGCCATGCTTGTGACGGAACCACTCCATCACGAGCCACGGGCAGGCTGTGCTTATGACGGAGCGGTTCTGTCATGACTCAGCCCACTCACGAATTCGCCTGCACAGGCGGGGAATCAGTGCCGCGTGGGCGGAGCGGCCGCGGCATGACGGAACCACTCTATCATGAGCACACGCCACCCGTGGCTCGTGATGGAGTGGTTCCGTCACAGGCATGGAAGGGGTTAATGGAACCCACTTGGAGTTAAGGTCTTGCAGGTCCGCAGACCAAACCTCAACAGTGATGCAGAAGAAGTGTTGAGGAATTTTTGTCCTTTCACTTATCCACACCAATCACTATATAACAATCGGAAACGTAACTCTAATGATGGGCCCATAAGTTATTATCACACAGTTAAGCAATATCAAAGGTCCTCCAATGAATCTTTTGTAGAGCTAAATGGGACTAAATAATGAAAGACCGAATGCTATTTTTCCATGAGGACCTACAATGAAGTAATACGTGAAACATTAGTTATTATAAACATGTCCAAATAACTTTGAAACTCAGGAATAAAAACAAACACTATTCTTTTCTATTTAGGTTTCCTTGTTATTTGATTAAATGAATGGTCAGACACAAATACAAATTAGAATGTCATTACTTGGTTCTCAATAATTCAGATTAGATTCACAATTAACATTGCAGCTCATTTATGAAGATATCTGATCATTGGGAATGAGAGAGAGAAAACATCAGCGAAACACAGTTAACAGACGTAACAGAAGTACTAATGCACAGCATGCTATAAGTCTGAAAAGCTAACCCCACGTCCGTTAGGGAATAGCAAGAGCAGCATCACCAGGGATGATGTGCAAAGTCTCTAGAAAAGTTTTTGCATGATTTGCATGATATGCAAGCCAGAGAATCAAGAATCAGCACGGCATTCAGCATACCACAAACAGGTCACCGATCTTGTGAACAAGCAGAGGAACACTTTCCCAAAGGAATCGCTACTTCTTTTCTTCCATTAATATGCTGCATTCTCTTTCTTCAGCAAGTCTCTCTATTGGTTAATCACAAGGGTGTGACAGTCTACTGACAGTGACTTTACTACTATTTTCTAAACACTCTGTCTGAATATTGTATTACTTCCAAGGGAGGAAGAGGAAATAACCTAGCTACAAATGTATTAAAAATATTGTAATGATTACAGGACAGGAAATAACTCTAAAGGTTTTTTAAGAATTAGGAAAAATATCTGTACTCTAAGGAAGCATTTGTAACATTTGAAGGGCAGGAGCACGGAAAAACACATACCCTAATATTTCTAAGGCCTACATTATTTTAGTAAAACTGAGAATAATTTCTAAAAGCCTACATTATACTTTCATGAAGAATAAAGCTTTTTATTCTGTCGTTTATTTTCTGCAGTTAGGAAGACAGAATAACATCAATTAGCATTATTCTCACTATATTAACTAAGAAAATCATATTTGTTGTGCCTTATGCACATTTCACGTGTTGTACACATTAATATTATACGTTAGTAATTCCACACATTATAAAAGCATGCATCAGGGTGGATTACATAAAGCAGATTTAATTTACAAAAATCGTGTCCCATCTGATGGTATCCCAAACCATCACAGTAACCCTTATCAGATTACTATCTGATGACATGTTTTTAGAATGCAGAATCCATTGTTCGCATCTGTTTTAACCTAACACCCTCTAAATCTTTCACAACACTATAATAAGCATTCTTCCGATCTTCCATTTCTATTTCTTCTCTCTTCCTTTTCCTCGTCCTTCGCTTCACATCTTTTGTTTTATTTTTGCAACATTTATAAAGCAGTAATACCATTAGTATTCCAGCAGCAACAGCAACGATTGGAGTTAGTATCCTCCCTATCAAGCTGTTAGCAAATGTTGAAAACCAATTACCTATAGAATAGAAACCCTTACCAAGTTTCTCCCAAGCACCACCAACTTTCTGTTTTGCTAGGTCATCATGCAAATGAGTAATGTTGCTAATATATCCCTCTAGATTTCTACTTTTATCAGGAATATATGTGCAACATTGTTGAATTTTCAGCATACTACAGACTCGGCCCTCTTTTGCCAATTATACATTTAGGGCAAGTCTTTTTTGTAAGACCATAGTTCTCACAGCAACCATTTGTGTATCAATCATTAAAAATCCACCAGCAGTATCAGTTGATAAACGATCAACCACTGTAGGCAATTTTCTAATCTTTTGTGAATTTAGAATCATCCCAACTGAAGGTATCAATGCTCCAAAAATATCTCCCACAATTTCCGCCGCACTCAAACCCCTTTTACTCCGTGTTATTTTCCTTTCATTGGTTCCATATTTATCACCAACATGGTAGATCTTAGGGAAGACTATACCCAGATAACAACACCCATACCAATGTGGTGATAACCTATAATAGGCATTTTTACCACACACATAATAGACCTGGAAATACAGGATCAATACCACCTCTTAATCTCCAATCCCCTGTTATTAGGAAAGTATGTTCATATTTACTGGAACCAACAAAATTATTACTATAATCAGTCGTTTGCCTTAATAAACAAAGCTTTCTTCTATGAGGCCAATCCAGAGTCATTGCAGCATAAGGCTCACCCTGATTGTAATTACCTTCCTTATTGCAGAAACGGTGGCTTGTAAGAGCTTTACCACGATATAGGGGGATTTCAATATCCATCTGGATAAACCAGATAATGCCAAAGCAAGAAGACTAAATCAGAACATGGAGGCCATGCAATTAAAACAATTGATTAAAAACCAGTACTCATGTAAAAGGGCACATACTGGATACCATCTTCTCAAACGACTGTAATCTAAAAGTAGGGATACCAATACCATTGCTACGGTCAGATCATTATTTCATCCCGTTTACTCGTGAAGAGTTACAGGTACGACACTCTGGTCATAAATAAACAGGGAATAGGAATAAATGGCCTAAAACCCTATCTGACAACATGAGGAAGGAACTGGAGGATAAAGCCCCAGGCCTGACAGAGGATGTAGAAGAGGCCGATAAGATATGGGCCAACTAGCTTAATAAAGTAGCTACTCAGTATCAACAGAAAATCAGACAAAACAAGGAATAAAGCACCTTAGTTTAATGAGCAATCAATTCTGATACAAAAAACATGCAACAAATTGGAAAGACTGTGGAGGAAGAACTATGATCTCAACGTCAAAAACCAATATAAACTGGCCATTAGACAATATCATAGGGAGATGCTTCAGGCCCAGGCCAAATACTTTGAAGATAAAATCAATGGGGCGCACATTTGCCCAAAAGAGCTATTCAAAGTAGTCCACTCCCTAACAACCACTAATCAAGAAATGAGCCTCCAATCTACATCTAAAGAAAGATGCAATCAGATGGCAATTCTTTTTAAAAAGAAGGTGGAAATACTCTATGAGAAGTTGCAACAAAATAGAAACTCCCTGAATGTTGATTCTTACACCAACATGAGCAGAAACTGCTGTACTAACATAGGAAGGGGACTAGATCACTTCAAAATGATGCAGGCAGATGGCTTCATCTCTACTCTACAGAAGATTAAGCCGGGCTCTCCCCAAGATCCAATTACGCCAGACACCTTGTTACAGGCTGGCATATTAGCAAAACCAGCCACAGCAGCCTTGTTATCACTCTCCCTGTCCCAAGGTCTGAAGCCAAAATCATGGAAACATGCGATCATACGGCCTTTACTAAAAAAAACACATTTGGATCCTGCAGAACCTGGAAATTACCGTCCCGTCTCACTTTTACCACTGCTAGGTAAAATTGCCAAAAAAAGTGTAAATCAGACGTTGTCCCAACATCTAGAAGACAATCAAAGGCTTCATAATACACAAATGGGATTCCGACCCCAGCATAGTACAGTCAGTTCTGCTGGTAGTAACTGAGGAATTGAAGAAAATCCTAGATCAGGGGTGCACAGCGGCTATCCTGTCCATGGATCTGAGTGCCACATTTGACACTGTAGAACATTGCACACTGATCAATAGACTAAAGGATGCAGGTATCACAGGGACATCGATTAAATGGCTGACCTCATTTCTGGAAGACAGGTCCTTCCAGTTGATGGAAGGGGAACATTTTTAAGATACCCTCCAACTATCGTGCGGAGTACCACAGAGATCTGCACTAAGTACTACACTTTTTAATGTGTACATGCAGCCATTGGCAGAGATAGTACAAGAATTTGGCATGACAATTGTGTCATACGCCGATGATACACAACTTGTGTTCTCAGTGACGAACAATCACCACTCTGTACATAATAATGAGGCCCCTGCATGTCTAAACATAAACTTGTGCCCATGGTGGTTCTCTACTTTTCTGCTCTGCAGCACTTTGCTTAAAATTTCTACGTCTATCTTCTACTGTATTGATGAATTCTATTTCTACACTATGCGACTTACAAGTCAGAATTTTTCGATGTGCATATACTGTGTCTATTGTTTTACTAGAATGGAAAAAATCCCCCATGTATTCAGCAGTTTTGTGCTATTCACTATATTCATATACTTTCTAGTAGGAACTTCTGAAAATACTAGATCAAAATTTGAATAGTAATATTGAAATGTCTCTTTACCATAGAACAAACTTGTTAGTACCCTACATGAAATACCATATGTCAGGGGAAGGTAATGGCAAGTCACCTCCCCAGACACAGACATAGGTAACTGCATGCACACATAACAATCTTTGGCATTCATAGTGTCCATGTACTCGTAAAGAAGTTTAGTAAAAACATTTAGTGAGAAATTGTTAATTGATTTATCCAAGTGTAAAACACTACTGGTTAATTCCTTAATATTAGTCTCTGAATCTTCTTTCAGATCACTTTTAACATCTATTGTTACATGCTCATTATTATTAGTAATTTTAACTACATTAATAAACATAGAGTGTGGTACTACAAAGGGTAATACCAACCATACAAACATTGGTAATGTAACACATGCAAGGCAAACATTAGGACATCTTTGCCTAAATATGGCTTGAATCCGTTTACTAGTCTCATTTTCAGTTCTATCCATTCTAAATATCAAAAATTAGTCACAAATTCAAAAATGGTATCAATAATTAGTTTTTCAGAAATGTAATAAAATATTACTCATCTCAATTTTGCGACACTAAGTTGTGCACCCCACACCTTTTACAGCCTTCAGCTCTTCTTCTGCTTCAGAACTTTTCAAAATTTATTTATTTTCATAAATCTCCCCTCTCTTTTTCTGCACCCTTTTCAGAACAACAGTTAATCTAAGGTGGCTTGTATGAGCAACTGCTTTTTTAACAGAATTCAAGAAATTATTGTTCCCAATCATTCGTTGAAGCAGTCAACACATATGTCCATTCAGGTTCTGTGTATTTCTTATTTGGTACTTTAATTCTCTTTGTTCTTCACATTTGCTCTTCTTTCTCTTCCACTAAACTATGTTCAGATTGGTGAGATAATTCAATTACTGTTTCTGGAAAAAAAAATTTAGAGCTTATTTTACTCTTTTTACTCCTTTCGGCCACTTGTCTCCTTTCTTTGTTTTTTTTCCATTTCATTGTCAATGTCACTTACAATTGATTCAGTGCTTTCTTTTGATAAATCCCTTTTCGATTTTTTCTTTGTTGCTGCTTATAGGGATCACTTTATTTTCAGCATTGACAATCACAGCATCATTTTCATCAGTCTCAGTAACTTGTGCCCACTCTACTTGATTCTCAACTCGATTGGAACATTCTTCTGTTCATGTTGTTCTTCTTCAGCCAATTCTTCACTTTCAAGTGGACATGGGACTCTTCTGGTGTGACTTGCATGTATCAAAGTTGGCAAACCTCCCCACTTAACAGTAGTCGTCACCAATATTACTTCATAGGGACCATGCCATTGTGGCTCTAGGCAAGATTTCCTTACATGCTTTTTAACAAGCACCCAGTCCCCAGGGCAAAGGTCATGCTCTTGTTCTAGCTGTGTTGTTGTTGCAACTTCTGCAACCTGGTGAGACCCACAACGTACCACGTCAGCCAATTGTTTGCAATAATCCAGTACCAAATCATCAGTAATGTTCATTAGTTGATTTGCTGAGACTGCCAGCAGTCTCATATCCCTGCCCATCACAATCTCATGTGGGGACTGTCCTGTTCTACTGTCTCGGATACTTCTCAAGCTCATTAACACCAATGACAGTGCTCAGACCATTTCAGTGTTGTGGATGCACAAACCTTAGCCAATCTAGATTTTATTGCGCCATTCATTTGTTCAACCACACCGGAAGCCTCAAGTCCGTAGGCACAGTGCAACTTCTGCTCAATTTGTAATGCTGCACAAATCATTCAAATTATTTTATTATTCAAATGCATTCCCCTATCAGATTCCAATTAGCCTGGGAAACAGAACCTCGGTATGATTTCTCCAAGAAGCAATTTAGCAACTGTTAGACTGTCATTACGTCTTGTTGGATATGCCTCAACCCAACAAGAGAACAGACAAACAATCACAAGGACATATTCTAGACAGGGATAAAAATGTATTTATTTATTTATACCATTTGTAAAGCGCGCTGTTACCGCACGGTGTCCTGGCGCTGAAATGATATGATATCTCCCTACAAAGCTGCAGGTCTACTGACAGTGACTTTACTACTATTTTCTAAACACTCTTTGTCTAAATATTGTATAACGTCCAAGGGAGGAAGAGGAAAGAACCTAGCTACAAATGTATTCAAAATATTGTAATGGTTACATTCATGTCATCTATATCCCTAGCCTAGACAGGAAAGAACTCTAAAGGTTTAGGAACTTGACAACTGCTTCGCTCGATGCCCCACACAGAAGGAACCCTTTGCACCCCTCCCCTCTATTCCTGTGGTGAAGTTGTCAAGTTTCCGGCACCCTAAAGACGACTAAAGACACTTTAGTATCAGTAACTCAGGTTACACACCTTGACTTGATTTCCTTTTGAATTTATTTAAAAACGAGCTCTATTTTTTATCGGTTTCAGATTTCTTCAAGTCATGTCAGTTATTTAACGCCCACATTAGTAAGGAAGCATTTCGATAAAATATAGTTGCATCCTTGTAAATGGACCTGCAGCTTTGCCATACTAACCACTGTTTTTCTCCCTGCATTTTGTTGCTGACAACAATACATCTTTAACAGAGACTTTCCTCAATAGCCCTGAACTTAGGGTTAAACTATGCTTGACGAAACAATCTGATCATTGCATCTCTACCCATGTGTGTATGACCATGATAGACCCTTGCCATCTGTAATAACAGACTGTCTGGCATTACTGATCTCCCATCAGTATAGGTCCACACTTTATCATCTGATCTGCGAGTGCAACCTGATTTGATCCACCCATTTTTCTCTGAATCACTTGCTTCTTCCTGTAGTTCTCTCACCTCATCCCAAGTTTCAACAGATAAGAACATCAACCTCCATTCTGTTTGGCCAATTTGTTCCTTTTGTTGTTCCACATTAATTGAATATGTATTCAAAGCACAAAATTGTGCAATTTCATCAGCATATTGGTTAGCCAGTGTGATATACTCACAACCGGACCTATGTGCTGAACATTTTACCACCCACTCTTCGTTTCGTATAGGTGAACCCAAAGAGGTCAAATATCCACGTTGAGACCAAACTCCCCAAAATCGTGACCAACCCCAAAGCTATACAGGTTATCAGTGAATATGGTTACACTCATTTGCTTTGTTAAGCAAAATTGCTCTGGTAATAGCCACCAACTCAGTCACTTGTGCAGAACCCACTCTCTTCAACCATGATGCTTCAATCACATTTACCACGGTGCAAATTGCATATGCAGCTCGCAAACAACTTTCTGAATCTCTCAGACACAGTCCATCCACAAACAAAACAAATCAGACTCAGTCAATGGAGTGTCTTTGATATCGGGTATTGGTTTGGTACACAACTCAGTCACATCCAGGCAATCATGATCAACTTAATCCAAAACCAATTCACAGCCTGGTGTCGGTAGCAATGTAGCTGGATTCAAAGTTGTGCATCTTGCTTCTCAGCTCCCAATATCACTTGTTCATATTTTGTTAACCGACTGCTCGTAAGATGCTGTGTGTGAGTTTGTGTTAACCAAATGTGGCACATACACTTTCAGAGCACGAAACAACCTTTACAACGCAACTTTTACATCGCACTACCATTACAAAACTGTTTTTTACATCACAACATCCTTTACATCGCATGTCATTACAACGCAGACATTACATCGCATGTCACTACAACGCATGTCACTACAACGTATACCATTACAACGCATGTCACTACAACTCAGGCATTACATCGCAAGACCTTACAACGCATACCATTACAACGCATAGTACCCTTACACTATCTAACACTTACCCTACTGTTGCACTCACTGGAGTTAGAATAGTAATGATTACCCCTACACTATCCAACACTTACCTTAAATGCGATGTAATGGTATGCGTTGTAATGGTATGCGTTGTAAATGTATAATGCGTTGTAATGGAATGCGTTGTAAAGTTAGTTTCTAAAAATGTATTGTAGTGGCATGCGTTGTAAAATTATGCGATTTAAAGGATGTTGCGATTTAAAAACTGTGTTGTAAAGGCATGCGTTGTATAAGTATGCATTGTAATGTCATACAACCTTTCAGAGCATGACCCATTACAATTAGGGCTCCCGGTTTTATGGTATTTATTTTTTGCCCATTTCCGTCTGTATTTATCCATATTTATTTTTTGGGCATTTTATCTGTATTTATCCACATTTTTTTTGCAACAAGCAAAAGACGCCGCTACAGCTAGTATTTTTCCACATTTATTTAAATTGACCCCATCTTTATGATGGAAGCACAGATCCCTGCTTAAATCTTACTTTGGGCTCCTGTTAAATGGCGTTGCTAGTTCATAGGAGATGGAATAGGGTTTCCCAGCACCTGCATACCCTAACGGGTAACCAGAAACGCTCTAGAAATGTACCACTGATTGATTGACTGTAAGACGAACTAACAGCTAGGTTCACAAAGGGCGGATTTCCTCCTTCCCGAGCACATGGCAATAAATATGTTGTTCCAAATTCTGTGATAACAGTGACACTTTGGAAGTCAGACATATAGTGCTTTATAGCGCATTGCGCCTCGGGACTGCTATTTCTAGGACATGCAAGTAACATGTCTAGTTTCTCTTCCCCTTTTGCTCTGTGCCCATGGTCTGCTCTCCACCTGCTACCCTTAGGCACTTGGTTTTATCAAAATAAATTCTGCCAGGTACATGATGCCTTCTTGAACAATGGCTCTCGTACCAGTGCCAAGGTTAGCCCTGCTATTGACCCAGAGTATGGAAAATTGGCATCCTATAGCACAATGGGTTGGTGCGCCTGTTGTGTACACCAAGTGGGAACTCAGGCCATGTGATCAATTTTTTGCAAGGCTACTCCTCCTTTAATCCTTCCAAGCTGCCCAAGGCTACTCCTCCTTTCATCTTTCCAAGATGCCTGCTACTTTTATGTGGTTTACTTTGCTGAGAAATAACATGACTTGGCAGTTCGGGCTGGACTGTTCCCATATGGCACAGGGTCAGACTGATTTGCATATAGCCATGTCTGAACTGGGGTGGCTGAGTGAACTAAAGAATGGTGATGGATTAAACCCAGATCAGTTGACTGGGGCTGAGTGTTTGATTTATACAAACGCTCCGTCCTTCATCCCCTTTTGTATCGCTTTGTTCGCCCTAAGTGTGGCAGGGTATGCTCAGACGTGAGTCCCTTGTTCACTTGGCCACTGGATTCAAGATAGCCTGGCTGATGAGGATTATGAATCCGAAACCGGTCCCAGGATGCTTGTGTCCGGTCCAGGGAAGACATGGCTTGGCAGTTCGGGCTGGACTGTTCCCATATGGCACAGGGTCAGACTGATTTGCATATAGCCATGTCTGAACTGGGGTGGCTGAGTGAACTAAAGAATGGTGATGGATTAAACCCAGATCAGTTGACTGGGGGTGAGTGTTTGATTTATACAAACGCTCCGTCCTTCATCCCCTTTTGTATCGCTTTGTTCGCCCTAAGTTTGGCAGGGTATGCTCAGACGTGAGTCCCTTGTTCACTTGGCCACTGGATTCAAGATAGCCTGGCTGATGAGGATTATGAATCCGAAACCGGTCCCAGGATGCTTGTTTCCGGTCCAGGGAAGACATGGCTTGGCAGTTCGGGCTGGACTGTTCCCATATGGCACAGGGTCAGACTGATTTGCATATAGCCATGTCTGAACTGGGGTGGCTGAGTGAACTAAAGAATGGTGATGGATTAAACCCAGATCAGTTGACTGGGGGTGAGTGTTTGATTTATACAAACGCTCCGTCCTTCATCCCCTTTTGTATCGCTTTGTTCGCCCTAAGTGTGGCAGGGTATGCTCAGACGTGAGTCCCTTGTTCACTTGGCCACTGGATTCAAGATAGCCTGGCTGATGAGGATTATGAATCCGAAACCGGTCCCAGGATGCTTGTTTCCGGTCCAGGGAAGACATGGCTTGGCAGTTCGGGCTGGACTGTTCCCATATGGCACAGGGTCAGACTGATTTGCATATAGCCATGTCTGAACTGGGGTGGCTGAGTGAACTAAAGAATGGTGATGGATTAAACCCAGATCAGTTGACTGGGGGTGAGTGTTTGATTTATACAAACGCTCCGTCCTTCATCCCCTTTTGTATCGCTTTGTTCGCCCTAAGTTTGGCAGGGTATGCTCAGACGTGAGTCCCTTGTTCACTTGGCCACTGGATTCAAGATAGCCTGGCTGATGAGGATTATGAATCCGAAACCGGTCCCAGGATGCTTGTTTCCGGTCCAGGGAAGACATGGCTTGGCAGTTCGGGCTGGACTGTTCCCATATGGCACAGGGTCAGACTGATTTGCATATAGCCATGTCTGAACTGGGGTGGCTGAGTGAACTAAAGAATGGTGATGGATTAAACCCAGATCAGTTGACTGGGGGTGAGTGTTTGATTTATACAAACGCTCCGTCCTTCATCCCCTTTTGTATCGCTTTGTTCGCCCTAAGTGTGGCAGGGTATGCTCAGACGTGAGTCCCTTGTTCACTTGGCCACTGGATTCAAGATAGCCTGGCTGATGAGGATTATGAATCCGA
The DNA here is from genome assembly GCF_964261635.1 of Lissotriton helveticus. Classification (NCBI taxonomy): domain Eukaryota; kingdom Metazoa; phylum Chordata; class Amphibia; order Caudata; family Salamandridae; genus Lissotriton; species Lissotriton helveticus. The sequence continues at coordinate 2,060,420,116 of NC_136059.1, read as the reverse complement.
AACCGGTCCCAGGATGCTTGTTTCCGGTCCAGGGAAGACATGGCTTGGCAGTTCGGGCTGGACTGTTCCCATATGGCACAGGGTCAGACTGATTTGCATATAGCCATGTCCGAACTGGGGTGGCTGAGTGAACTAAAGAATGGTGATGGATTAAACCCAGATCAGTTGACTGGGGGTGAGTGTTTGATTTATACAAACGCTCCGTCCTTCATCCCCTTTTGTATCGCTTTGTTCGCCCTAAGTGTGGCAGGGTATGCTCAGACGTGAGTCCCTTGTTCACTTGGCCACTGGATTCAAGATAGCCTGGCTGATGAGGATTATGAATCCGAAACCGGTCCCAGGATGCTTGTTTCCGGTCCAGGGAAGACATGGCTTGGCAGTTCGGGCTGGACTGTTCCCATATGGCACAGGGTCAGACTGATTTGCATATAGCCATGTCTGAACTGGGGTGGCTGAGTGAACTAAAGAATGGTGATGGATTAAACCCAGATCAGTTGACTGGGGGTGAGTGTTTGATTTATACAAACGCTCCGTCCTTCATCCCCTTTTGTATCGCTTTGTTCGCCCTAAGTGTGGCAGGGTATGCTCAGACGTGAGTCCCTTGTTCACTTGGCCACTGGATTCAAGATAGCCTGGCTGATGAGGATTATGAATCCGAAACCGGTCCCAGGATGCTTGTTTCCGGTCCAGGGAAGACATGGCTTGGCAGTTCGGGCTGGACTGTTCCCATATGGCACAGGGTCAGACTGATTTGCATATAGCCATGTCTGAACTGGGGTGGCTGAGTGAACTAAAGAATGGTGATGGATTAAACCCAGATCAGTTGACTGGGGGTGAGTGTTTGATTTATACAAACGCTCCGTCCTTCATCCCCTTTTGTATCGCTTTGTTCGCCCTAAGTTTGGCAGGGTATGCTCAGACGTGAGTCCCTTGTTCACTTGGCCACTGGATTCAAGATAGCCTGGCTGATGAGGATTATGAATCCGAAACCGGTCCCAGGATGCTTGTTTCCGGTCCAGGGAAGACATGGCTTGGCAGTTCGGGCTGGACTGTTCCCATATGGCACAGGGTCAGACTGATTTGCATATAGCCATGTCTGAACTGGGGTGGCTGAGTGAACTAAAGAATGGTGATGGATTAAACCCAGATCAGTTGACTGGGGGTGAGTGTTTGATTTATACAAACGCTCCGTCCTTCATCCCCTTTTGTATCGCTTTGTTCGCCCTAAGTGTGGCAGGGTATGCTCAGACGTGAGTCCCTTGTTCACTTGGCCACTGGATTCAAGATAGCCTGGCTGATGAGGATTATGAATCCGAAACCGGTCCCAGGATGCTTGTTTCCGGTCCAGGGAAGACATGGCTTGGCAGTTCGGGCTGGACTGTTCCCATATGGCACAGGGTCAGACTGATTTGCATATAGCCATGTCCGAACTGGGGTGGCTGAGTGAACTAAAGAATGGTGATGGATTAAACCCAGATCAGTTGACTGGGGGTGAGTGTTTGATTTATACAAACGCTCCGTCCTTCATCCCCTTTTGTATCGCTTTGTTCGCCCTAAGTGTGGCAGGGTATGCTCAGACGTGAGTCCCTTGTTCACTTGGCCACTGGATTCAAGATAGCCTGGCTGATGAGGATTATGAATCCGAAACCGGTCCCAGGATGCTTGTTTCCGGTCCAGGGAAGACATGGCTTGGCAGTTCGGGCTGGACTGTTCCCATATGGCACAGGGTCAGACTGATTTGCATATAGCCATGTCTGAACTGGGGTGGCTGAGTGAACTAAAGAATGGTGATGGATTAAACCCAGATCAGTTGACTGGGGGTGAGTGTTTGATTTATACAAACGCTCCGTCCTTCATCCCCTTTTGTATCGCTTTGTTCGCCCTAAGTGTGGCAGGGTATGCTCAGACGTGAGTCCCTTGTTCACTTGGCCACTGGATTCAAGATAGCCTGGCTGATGAGGATTATGAATCCGAAACCGGTCCCAGGATGCTTGTTTCCGGTCCAGGGAAGACATGGCTTGGCAGTTCGGGCTGGACTGTTCCCATATGGCACAGGGTCAGACTGATTTGCATATAGCCATGTCTGAACTGGGGTGGCTGAGTGAACTAAAGAATGGTGATGGATTAAACCCAGATCAGTTGACTGGGGGTGAGTGTTTGATTTATACAAACGCTCCGTCCTTCATCCCCTTTTGTATCGAGAAATAACATCCCAGCATGTTCCTTGGAGCTCTAACACTCCACAGCCTGCCAGGCTCTCAAAGGGTGTGACAGTTCAGGCGCGAAACGCCCATTGGGCTGGAAGGGATTCAGCTCCCCCCTTCCCTGTTGTGTGTGGCAGCCCGGGCGAAACAGCTTCCTGGGCACACACACGGCTGCAGCTGAGTACTTCCAGCTCTTTAAAAGACCATTTATGCGTTAACGAGGCTTGCTGTTTTTCACCCCTTAGAGCCCCTGCAGCTACACTCTGCATATTGCTGGAAGAGTCAGCCCTCCCCCCCCCGAAATTTTTAGTAGCCCCTCCCGAAATGTGGCTCAAGCTGCGCCTCTACTCTGACTGTCAACCTACAAGAGGAATTGTGCCTTACAAAGCAGGGGAGGGAGGTGTGCCATGTTGTACTTTTCAACCACGTTTCGACACTCTCCACCCCCCCTAACCCCCCACCCCCCCTCGAAAAAACAGACTCAAAGCAGAAATGTCACACTTACAGTAGTGAAAACGGGACTGCTGGTATAATGGGTGTTGAGAGAGATAAAATGAAGTTCCCTTACAATTATTATCTTGTTGGGTCCCTCCAGAAACTGCACATTCTCCCCCTGAAGGTGAGACTCGCCAATCTTCAATACAGCTCTCCCCGCAAACTTCTCTGCGATCAGAAGCAATTAATCCTGCCATCTTCCAGGAAGGCCAGTGGTGAAATAACAGTACACACCGAAGTACAGCAAGCAACCGTGGGTATCCAGGGAGACAGTAGGGGCCCCGGCCTGGCTCCATACTGGGGCGAGAGGCACAGGGGACCAGTAGAACTGGGCTAGGGAAGGGCGCAGCTGGCAAGCGGAGGCTGGGGTGCAAGGTGCACGAGGCCGTCTGCTACGAGTTGCACGAGGGCTTGCGAGAGGCCCTGGGAGAGGGAGTAGCGGCCCCAGCCCTTCCTGCTCCTCACTGATACCTGCCACTTTTCCTGCACTGCTGCCCTCTCACACTGGATACGACCAGAATTGGCTCAGGGTCACAGCCGTCATTAAAAGACCCTGAGCCAATAGGTCAACAGTAGGTCACTAAAAGACCCTGATTGGCAGGAACTGAAAGGAATTTCAAGCATCAGAAACGGGCGTGGTGGGGCAATTCTGAAGCAGGCAGCGCGGCAAAATGTACTAGTATTTTGCCGTTTCTAAATATAAATACTGACAAAGGAAAAATTGTTTTCCGTCTGTATTTATATGTAGAAATCCGTATAAACGGATGTTAGGACTGGCTATTTCTGGTAGGCTAAGGCTGACGCCAAAGCCAGGCAGAAACCACCATTCTAGTCAGGGCAAGGGAGTCACACGCCAAGATAACCCCTGCTCACCCCCTTGGTAGCTTGGCACGAGCAGACAGGCTTATCCCGGAGGCAATGTGTAAAGCATTTGCGCAAGCACACAACAGCAACAACATCCTAGGCACACCACAAAAGGAACTCCACACAAGGTTATATAAAAATAACTTTTGTATTGTCAGAACACATCAGATAGAAATTACACATGTACATTGTGCCAATTGGCACGGGCAATATTCACAAGGGATTATTTACAAGACAGGGCCACATGGGCCACTGTTAGAATCAGCACTTAGTAGAAATAGCCCTTCTAGAACATAGAATAAGTATAGCACACAATAACAGTTGTAAATCACATCCAGTAAATACTGGGAACAGGTAAGTACCACCTACGCAACCCTAAACACCTTAGGAGAATGTCACGCAGGGGACCAGGACCTTACTAGGACCACCTGTACTAGAAAGAACAACCACCTAAGTATCACACAGCATTTAGGGGTATAAGCACAACACATTACACATGATGCATGAAAACACATTTAACGGTGTAGTAAAGGGAAACACATGATGCCTAAAAACATTCAGAGGTGTAAGACAAGGGAAACACATGCTGCATAAACCTACACATTCAGCGGTGTTCAGAACAGAGCACATGATGCAATAAAACACATTCAGAGGTGCAGCGCAAGAAGACACATGATGCCTAAAACATTTAGAGGTGCAGCGCAGGGAAAAGGAAGACACATGATGCCTAAAAACATTCAGAGGTGCCAGAACAATACAATAGCGCAAAAATCACATGATGCCTAAAAACATTCAGAGGTGCAGGAATAATCACACAATTGCGCAAAACCTACATAAGCCACCACCTGCGGCAGTCCCTAGGCCAACTGGCCTTGTTGGGGCTAGGACGCCCTGTGTCCCAATGTCAGGGGCCTAAACGGTGCAGGTGCCCACTACTTGCTGGGCACATGTGGACAATCCCAAGCGCCTAAACGGTGCAGCTGCCCACTAATTGCTGGGCAGCTGGATACTTCAAACTGCGACAGGGTCCACACTGACCCTAGAACAGAACTGTGCCAACTGTGGGAGCCACACAGGCTCTGAAACCACTTGTGTCCCCCAAGCGCCTCACGGGGCTCTAAACCTCCATGTGGGCAGGGAGCCTCTCAGGGCTCTAAAAACAATGGTACCTTGAGCCTCGCTGGGCTCGTGAAACAATAATGTGGGCAGGGAGCCTCGGGGCTCTACACAAAGAAATGCCTCCTCTGAGCCTCCGTGGCTCTAAACAAAGAAATGCCCCCTCTGAGCCTCCATGGCTCTAAACAAAGAAATGCCCTTTGGAGTCCCTCCTCTGGGAACTCAATCACCGAAATGCCCCTCAGAGCCTATCTCAAGGCTCTACAACGGTGGGGCGACCCTCTGCCAACCGGGGCCGCCCTGCTTGCACCAACAGCATCCGGGGCCTCGCGCTGCACTTAGCACCTGCCCGGAGCTTCCCCCAGCAGCCCCTCACTCACCGGGCTGCTTCTCCATTGGCGGGGCTCCTCCGGGCAGGCAGCAGGACACCTTCTGCGTTCGCGGTGGGGGCAGGCACTGGCAATGTGCCTCGCGCCCCCTCCGCTCTTCACCGCTGCAGCGCTTGCACACGCAGGGCACCTTAATGACACACGGGAGCCCTGCTTGATAAGACCCCTCTCCCTTCTTCTCCCGGGGCTCCCTCAGCACACGGGAGCCCCGCAGCATGCCACGCTTCCTCTCCTCAGCCGGCCGGACTTCCTGTCTCTATAGGCCCCGCCCACGTTGTCCCAGGCAGGATTGCCTGACTTCCTCTTGGGCAGCAAATGGCAGCGCGGCCCCTTGGACGAGCCTCCAGGCTCCGGGGCACGCTGCAGCGCGGTGATTTCTCAGGACAGTACCGAGGGGTGGGCACCCTCAAAATCCAAAATAAAAGTAGAAACGGGGTGAGCACCCGTTAGGCAATTAAATAAGTGGGGTGGCACCCATCCATAAAAAATAAACAAATATGCGGGGCATAACGCAGGGTAGGCTCCTGCGATTCCTCACGCAAAATGCGGGCGGAGAAACGCCCGAAATAAAGCAAAAAGCGCTCCCAAGCGCTATGAAAAGATAAAGCGCTTCCAGGCACTTCAGGGGTGAATACAGCGCTCCAAAGCGCTGCAAGGTCCAGTGACCAGGTCCTTCCTGAAACAAAGCACTTCCCAGGGGCTAAGGGGGCAAAGTCCATCAAGCACCCAAGGCAAAGACTCCCATAGCAAAGGGGTACCAGCCTCAAGCAGCCCCTCAGGTGTCCAGGGGCTGGGCAGGGCCCAGGGATTCCCCTGGGCCCAAGCAGCAGCACGCCCCTGGCAGATTCAAGTCCAAAAACAAGAACATTTTGGAAGGGGACACAGCCCCTTCTTATACAGAGAAAAGTCTTTGAAGTCTTTGTGCAGGCAGTGTGAGAACCAGCTAGAACTGGTTATAAGAAGTCCTTTCAGTATCAAGGACAGAGGTGACAGTCGCCTAGCGGGGAGGTGGAGCCAGCATTGTGGTAGGCAGGCACAGCCTCATTCACACCCAGGTGCTACCTCCTCCCACTTCCCTGGCAGCAGATGCTGCCTTTCATCCACGGCTGACTCAGACAACCACACATACACAGAGAGCTCACGCACTTTACACTGTACCACAGTGAAAAAGTGCGCTGAGGCCTACAATCACCAACACCAGGTTCTAGAAACAGGCTAGGAAAAAGCAAAAAAGTTTTGGGGTGAACCTGCCAAAAGGGCCAGGTCCAACAACGGAAAACCGGGAGCCCTAATTACAATCAATGTACTCTCTTTAAGATTCACACAAGTAGCAGCAGCTGCTTTCAAACATCTTGGTGATGCTACAGTGACTGGATCCAGTGTGGCAGAAAAATATGCCACTGGTCTTCGTGCTGTTCCGTGAGTTTGAGTTAGAAATGACAGTGCGCAACCATCCTGTTACAGAACAATTCAAATTATTTGTCAAAATCTGGCATACCTAATGCTGGTGCTCGACATAAGCTGTCTCACAACTCCAGGAATGTTTCCATGCCTTCCACATCAAGATGTATTGGGTCTGTCACATCTTTGTGTGTCAATCTCTGTAATGGCTTGGCGATCAGTGAACAATTCATAATCACCTGCATGCAATATACAACCATTCCTTTTAGTATTCCTTGCTAAATCAGCATATTAATCACAGGTGTCACTCCTGCAATCATCTTAGCACTCATTTTGCACTGTGGTATTCTTCGAAATTGTGCATAGGGCTTTACTGTAATTTGAATCGGTGCAACTCCTTTCATTTAATTACTGTAAAATGCTTAACACATGTACATCTAAGTAATTCTTGCTGCTCTTTTTCACTCTACCAGGACTAAGAGAAGGATTATTAGTGCAAATCCAAGGTCCTCTTTGGGTATTGTGTTATTACACGGTAAGGCCTCACAGTCATACCACATAGTATTGCCACTTTGCTACAAGCACCACCCAAAATACTCTCAAAATCAGACTATGGGGCAAGAAGGGGGGGTCTTCTGCAAAATCACTCTCTGACCCCTGCCCAACTGAACTGGCATGCAATGAGTCAGCCAAATCCTAATCTAATGCAACACCTGAATGCAGCAGGCCCGGTCTCTCTTTCAGTCTCAGCAATTCTGATATCTCTAATGCCCCATGAAAAAGCCAAACCATTCATAATTTTAAAAAAGCTACCTCCCACACAGAAAAACATCATGGTCAATTGCCCTACAATATAACAGAGCAACTTACCGTATATAGGTCTCCTGTCACAACGGGCCCCACCTTCTCTAGCCTTAGTTCCCCACTACTGCACTAAAAGAATCACTGAAAGAAAGTACTGAACATCTCAAATAAAGAACAAGATACTGAACATCCCATAGGTAACATCCTGTCCATGGAAATCTGGTCCTCAAACTACAGCCCCAATGAGGACAAATCATCTGGATGAACAGCCAAAAGACAAAAAGATTACTTAATATCTGATTTCGCCAAGTCTGCAAAGACCCCACACGACCTGACCAAAGCTATGGCTTCGTCCACAGAGGCATGCTGCCCAGCTGAATTCTCACCCGCAACAAAGTTATTCACCGGCTCACCTAGGGGCCATGACAAATGATGAAGTAATCAGAAATCCCCTTGCTGCTTCTTAAGCACCACACCTAATGGGGAAAAGATGAAATCCACCAAAGGCCAATGCTGAAATGGTCTGACAATCCTCCCTTCCTTCACCTCCTTTTCCAGCTTACTCTGAACTACTTCCAGATTATCCAAAGCGGAACGCTATTTATTTGCCCAACACTTAATCCTAGGACCTTGATAGCATAACCAAAAATCTTCCAAATAACCTAAAAACAAAGATTTTACTATCTCCCCCTGGGGACAGAATTGCAACCAATAGCTAAGAACCTGAAAATCAATTGGTGTAGGACCCTTTTCCCACCACTTTTTTGCATTTTCCCTCTGCTCCTGTCGCCACCTCTAAATTGGGCCCCTTGCCATCCCATTTTTATGCCACCAAAACATTGGACCACTTGGTGTCTCCCCTAGTCATGCTGGAACCTCCACTGACGTTGTGTACAGGCACCTCTATTGAAGGACCAGCAAGCCCCATTCTGCAGCAATTGCCCTCACCCTGCAGTGCCCACCCCGAACTGGGGTGGTGGGGCGACGATCTCAAAAGGGCTTATTGTACAGGTAAACTACTAGCCGTATCTCCCCACTCCTTAACTGCCAAACGTGCTCTAAATTCTTCGTCATATAAAAACCAACTAAATCCGTCGGAATTCATTTGCACTCTTCTCACCACATCCATATACTTAAAGAAAGTGATGTATCGCTCCGGAGGGTGCACACAAAAAATACTAGCATAAATCACAAATGTGGAGGTCCAGTTCTCAATTTTTGTCTGTTCCTTGGCCTACCTGCCAAATCCCAATCCTCCTCCTTGGAGCCTTCTTTGGGCTGCACTTCTCTATGTAACAATTTAAACACATCCACAAATTACCAATTTTTTTCCTTAACAGTCAGCTGTATTAGATGTGCCCCCAAAGGCATCGAAATACCCATGTAAGGTAACTTTTTATCATTGACACTGCCCCCAGTCCCACGCTCTGCAGTGGAGCTACCAGCCGTCTCACCTGCTGCAGTAGCTGTATTATCCTTTGAATTCGGTATGACAGCCTTCGCACCCTTTTTGTACCCTGTCCACCATTTCTACCAATTGAACTGTCATGTCCTTTCCTGCCCCGCTGCGAGCTTCGTTGCTGAACTTTTGACTGGACTACTCCCATCTTCTACTATCTGGGTACCTGGGTACTACCCAGATACCCCTAAGAGTGACAGTGTTGCGCTTTACAAATGCTATTTGATTGATTGATTGATTGATACCAACCTCACAATGGATCTGTCCTGACCCCTACCTTTAATACCAGCATTGTGGCAGAACATCCTACCTGTTGTCAACGCAGGACGTGCCGCCAAACATTTCACCCTGCACTTCTTCTCCACCCCCCTGTCCCATACTGGCAATTCCTCTGCGCCCTGCAAAACACTAATGCTCCTCCTGCCATTAGCATTATGCTCCCATGCTCCTTCTTTTCCTCCATTTTGATTGCCACAATCGTTTCAACCAGAATCACACCTTCCTCCAAAGATACATAGTCACCATAATCCAACAGATCACCTTCCACATCCAAACCAAATACCCCATAATCCCCAGCAGTCGTGTTTGGCCATTACACATCCCCAAAACAAGAAAAATCCCAAACCAATATAGAAAAATAAAATACATTTTAATGAAACAATGACACTAAAAAAAATTAAATCCAATCAGTTGAACCGGAGTTATGAAATGTTTATATTTTAATGCAAACTACCACATAAAACATTAAAGCGTCAACCGCGGGATCTGTTGTGCGAGACCTGGGCAAATTCCAAAGTAAAGGCCAACAGCGATGGAGCACGGGCAGATATACAAGGTGGATTGGACCCAGTATTGGCTTACCTTTGGACTTGGAAAACATTTTGGAGAAAAGTTCCTAAGAAGGTGGAGTTTAGCGGGGCATGTCATAATACAGTGTCCGAGGAAAAGGCGTCATCGTCAGGGGGCTGCTGGACAGAGTCCAAGTGAAGATGGATTGGTTACTTACCTGTAATCCTAGTTCTCTTCCAGGGGTATCCTCATCAAAGTCATAAGCATTAGAATATTCCCGCCCATGCGCAGGACCCCGGAAACACTATATTATATGTGCCCCACATATATATAACCATATATATATATATATATATATATATATATATATATATATATATATATATATAAACAAGCAATCGCAGCCTAATAAAAATCAGAGCTGAATCATGCTGTAAAGAATTTCCACCAAACATGAATGACATGCATTAGAAACATGAGAAACAACAACAAAGTTTGTTTAGAAACTGTTTTAATGCTAAGAAAGCAGTAGAAATTCTCATAGAACACTGAAAGCATAGAAAGCTCCCAGGCTGCATTGCAAATACACAGTCTAAAAAGACTGAACAGCTAACCTGTAGCTGCATAGCAATAAACTGACACCGTGCCTTTAAGTCACTCATGACCCCCAACTTCCCATCATGCCTCAGGGGTGACAGTTAGGTCAGTTGTTCTTTGCGGAGACTGAAAAAACCATGGAACAAGAAGGTTAACAATCTCTCCAAATGAAAATAGTCCTTTGCCCGGGGAGGCGGGAGGGTTGCTTAAGACTTTGATGAGGATACCCCTGGAAGAGAACTAGGATTACAGGTTAGTAACTAATCCTTCTCTTCCAGGGGATCCTCATCAACAGTCATAAACATTAGAATAGAATAGCGAGCCTCACCTCATCTCCTTGCGGGCAAAGGAGAAGACAGAAAAACATGATCAGTAAGCTCAGAAAAAGCCAACCTAGGATAGAGCAAACCACTATCCGAAAAGATTCCTCAAGGAGGCCTGGCCTACTTGAGCATCAGCCCTGGAATCAGATTCTAGGCAGTAGTTCCTTGTGAAAGTATGAACTGATTTCCAGGTTGCGGCCTTGCAAATCTCTTACATAGGACGTCATGTAAGAAAGCAACAGTGGTCGCTTTCCCCCTGGTGGAATGCGCCTTAGGAGGTAAAGGCAAAGGCCTCTTCGCCAGCTGGTAAGCTAAGGTAATGCAGGACACAATCCATCTCGAAATGGATCTATTAGCGGCTGGGAAGCCAGTTCTCATGGCGCCATAATTGACAATTAATTGATCTGTCTTCCTAATGCCTTTGGTATTTTCCAGGTAGAACTTAAGCACCCTCTTAAGGTCTAAGGAATGAAGCGACCGCTCAGCCGGGGTCGCTGGATTAGGGGAAAAAGATGGCAGGGAAATGGACTGATTGATATGGAAATTAGACACCACCTTAGGGAGAAAAGAAGGATGCGCTCTCAAGACTACTCTGTTATGGTGGAAAACAGTGTAAGGCTCATTGGTACACAGTGCTTGGATCTCGCTTACTCTGCGCGCAGATGTAATGGCTACCAGAAAAGCGGCCTTCCAAGACAAATGCTGCAAGGTAGCTCTGTGGATTGGCTCAAAAGGAGGGCCCATCAACTGTGATAACACCAGGTTCAACTCCCACGGAGGAGAAGGGTTTCGCACAGGGGGATAGACTTTCTTTAGCCCCTGTAAGAAATCCTTGACCACCTGCATCTGGAAAACGAGGGCTGACTAGGCGACTTCCTGTACGCTGTAATGGCAGATAAATGCACTCTGATAGAAGCATACTTTAGACCAGATCTTACTAAGTACAGAAGGTAAGGGAGAATGACATCCTCCTGCCCCTTCATAGGATCAAAGTGATGCTCTCTACACCACAGAAAAAACCTCTTTCATTTAAACGCCTAAGACGTTCTTGTGGAGGGTCTCTTCGCTTCTTTCAAAATATGCATGCAATCAGGAGGCAGTTTTAAAAGTCCGTATTGCAGGACCGCAGGAGCCATGCTGTCAAGTTCAGTGAGGGAAGGTTGGGATGAAGAATCCTCCCTCCCATCTTGGTCAGCAGGTCCGGCCTGCAAGGCAGTGTCCTGTGTGGAAGTACCGACAGATGAAGAAGGTCCGGGTACCACCACTGCCTTGGCCAGTCTGGAGCTATCAGAATCATGGTCATGCTGGATCTGAGTAGCTTGGACACCACCTTCAGGATCAGGGGCAGAGGAGGAAAGGCGTAGGCAAATGTCCCTGACCAGTCCATCAAAAGAGCATTCCCCCTTGTCCCTGGACGGTGGAATCTGGACGCGAGGTGTGGCAATTCGTGTTTTCTTCGTCCGAGAATAAATCTATATCCGGACGACCCCAACGATGGAAAAGATCTGGCACCACCTCGTCGTTTAGCACCCAGTCTGGCTGATCTTCGAAGTGCCTGCTGAGTGCGTCTGCCTCGACATTTAGCTCTCCTGGAAGATGCACCGCCACCACCGAGAGGTTCCGGGCAAGCAGCTAGTGCCAGATCGCTTGTGACTCCAGGGAGAGAGGACGCGACCGAGTCCCACCCTGCTTGTTCAGGTAGAACATGGTCGTCGTATTGTCGGTTTGGACCAGGACCGAATCGGACTCTATTGCCGGCAGGAAAGCCTTTAGAGATAGATGGACCGCTCGTAGCTCCAGCATGTTGATGTGGTAGGTCTTTTCTTTTGCCGACCACCGCCCTTGTATCTGAAGGCACCCCATGTGTGCCCCCCAGCCTTGCAGAGACACGTCTGTCACCACCGATTGTGCTGGTAGTGGCTGGTGAAAAGGGACTCCCACCATCAGATTCCGCTGCTGAATCCACCATGAGAGGGAGGATCTTGCCGCCTGGGAGAGAGAGATCTGATCCTCCCAGCGACCTGTTGACTGATCCCACTGGTCCTCCAGTGTCTGCTGCAAAGGACGCATCCTCAGCCTGGCGTTGGGAATGAGAAAGATGCAGGATACCATCGATCCTAGCAGGGATGCCACCTGCCGGACTGTCGGATTCTGCACCTGGAGCAGAAGCCTGCACCTCTGTCTCATGGAAGACAGTCTCTCCTCCGAAGGATACGCTCTTCCCACGCTTGTGTCTAGAACGGAGCCGAGGTAGTGGATAGACTGGGTGGGTTGCTGCACCGACTTCTCCATGTTGACGTGCAGTCCGAGGTCGTGCAGCTGTTGCAGACAAAACTGGAAGTCGCGCCTCACTTGCAGTGGGGATGGACCTTTCAGGAGCCAGTCGTCCAAGTATGGATAGACGAAGAGACCTTTTCTGTGAAGAAAAGTTGCCACCGCCGCCATGCATTTGGTGAAGACTCGCGGAGCCGACTTCAGCCCGAAGGGCAGGACCTTGTATTGATAATGTTTGTGGCCGACCACAAACTGCAGGTACTTCCGATGATGTTTTGCAATGGAGATGTGGAAGTACGCATCTTGGAGGTCCACCGAACACATCCAATCGCCTGCTCGTAGATGTGGACATATTTGGTGAAGGGCCAACATGCGAAACTTCTCTTTGATTATGACCTTGTTCAGAAGCCGAAGGTCTAGGATTGGTCGAAACTTGCCCTCCTGATCTTTTTTGGGGACAAGAAAATATCTGGAGTAAACTCCTTTTCCTCTTTGAGAGGATGGAACCTCCTCTATCGCTTGCTTTTGGAGAAGAGCTCTCACCTCTTTCCGAAGCAGCTTTAATTGATGAGGACGAGACTTCTTAGGTGGAATGTCCTTTGGAAACGCACGGAAACGTAGCCCATATCCATTGCGTAGTATATTCAGCACCCAGCGATCTCCTGTGATGCTGGCCCACTCTGCTAGATGTTGAGAAGCACTTTCTCCCACTGGAGTGGGCAACGGCGGCGAAGGAAGCCACTGTTCATGATTTTCCTCCTCTCGCCGTGGTAGAGGACTGCTGTTGGTGACCACCTCTACCTCTGTTAGATTTTCCTCCTCGAAACTGGGACTTGCCCTGATTCTTGTTCTGGGACCACTGAGGGGTTTGAACCCTCTGTTGAGCCCCCTTGCGCTGGTTGGTCTTGTATCGGTGCTTGAACTCCTTTTTCTTCTCCAAGCCGACCGCTTTGAGAGTGTCCAGCTCGGTTTTCATTCTACTCATCTCATGGTCAGTTTGGGAGCCGAAGAGAGAGGAACCAGAGAATGGAAGGTTTAAGATGCGTTGCTGTGCATCCGGTTTGAGGCCTGTCAAGCGTAACCAAGACGACCTTCTGGCGCATTTCGCCACCAGACAGCCCTCTGTCAGTGTCTCTTCAAAGTCTTTCTGGTCTTCTTTTAGCAGTTTGGATTTGAAGCGCTCCATGGAATCCCATAATGCTCTATCATATCTGCCCAAAAGCGTGGCCGCACTGTAGACCTTCAGTGTAGAAGCGGCAGAGTTGCAGACCTTGCGACCCCACGAGTCCTGGGATCTGCTGTCCTTATCTGGAGTAACTGAAGAGGTAGCAGTGACCGCATGTGTTTTACGTGCTGCTGCTACGATCACCGAGTCTGCAGGGGGATCAGTCTTAACAAAGACCGGGTCAGAGGAAGCTGGCTTGTATTTCTTTTGGATGCGAGCCGGCACCACCTTAATGGTCGCTGGAGACAGGAATATGTCCATGACAGGTTCCACAATCCCTGGAACCAATGGAAGTAATGGACGAGACGCAGACTTCTGGTGAAGTGTCTCAAAAATCACTGTCGTGGTGACCTGGGGAACAGACATTACAATGTTGAGTTTCTGAGCTCCCCTCTGCAGGACATCATGGTACGTATTAATGTCATCAATCGGTGAGACCCTAGAGATAGGGCTATCCGAAAGCGTGGGGGAATAATCCCTCTTTGAAGAGTGGGTAGAGGAGATAGAAGAAGTAGACGGTGTTCTCCTACTCCTGTGATGAGCACTGCGCCTCCTATCTCGTGATCTGCTTGAGCGGTCCTCCCTTCTGGGGAACGAGATCTAGCAGGCCTCCTCACAGGTGATCTCTCAGCTTGTACTCTGTGCCTGGGAGGGCTGTGTCTGTCCGATTCTTCAACCAGTCTTTGAAGAGGAGACCTGTGCATAGGACTGGCGTACTCCTGCATCCGCCTCGTAGCCCCTGAATGTCGCCAGTGATGCAATGGCAGATTCCACCTCGGGGACAACCCGCACCTCAGTAGAAGATGGCTCCGTCCGTCGCAAAGGTGACTTGTGGGCAGGGTTTCTAGCCTCTGGAGAGGCTGACCTTGAAGAAGCTCGCCTGGACGAACGCGAGGATGAGTGGCAGGATGCTGACTCCGTCACCAGAATCACCGATCCTTCTCTGGATCTCTCTGAAGCGGGCCTCGACGTCGGACAGAAGTCCCTCGAAGTCGATCCTCGTTTCGACGTCGGGTTCTCTGACGTCGAATGCCTCGACGGCAAGCGATGCCGGTGAAAGGCTGATGAAGATCGGTGATGTCTCGCCATCAAACGGCGATGTACAGCTGACGAGGGAGCATCTCTCTTGACGCCGAACGTCGCTGGGACGACGGCGGAGCAGCCAATCTCGACGTCGAGGGTCTACACGACGATGGTGGAGGGGTATTTGGCACCCTCGACGCCGAACGCTAACGAGACGACGACGGAGATCTCATCCTCGACGCCGAGCGACGCCTGGTTGCCGACGGCGAAGGACTCTGGGCTCTCGACATCGATCGCTGTATCTGCGACGACGGAGGTGAGCCTGCTCTCAACGCCGAACGTCTTGTCGAAGACGGCGGAGGGTCTCTACTCCTAGACGCCGATCGTCACCGGGTTGACGACGGCGGAGGTGTGATGCTCCTCGACACCGATCGTCGCCGGGTTGACGACGGCGGAGGGGTCTCAGTCCTCGACGCCGTTCATCGCCGAGTTGACAACGGCGGAGGCTCTTGAATTCTCGACGTCGACGACGTACCTGAATCTCTTCTCGACGGCGAGCCCGCTGTCGAAGATCGTTTTTTAGATAAATGACCCACCTGTAGTTCTTTTCTCAGCGCGAGCCAGACGCTGAAGCTGAAGGGTGTGAAGTCTTGTCCTTAGAAGGTGTTCTAGACCTCTTGGAGCCCTTCGTTACCGGAGACCTTCCTCTAGATGACCTATGTGCTAGGCCATAGATGCGAATTCTCTCCCTGTCCTTAGGAGTTCTTCCTGGCAGGGTTTTGCAGTGAGGACAGGTCCTTGGATCATGTTCTTCAGGTAGACAAAGTATACAGACTTCATGGTTGTCTGTCTTGGCCTTCTTGTTACCACAAGAAGGGCAGGCATCAAAAAGAGAAGGCATTGTAAGATAGAAAATGCCCAAAAAACTGTCAACAAAAGACAGATTCTTACTTGACAAGATGTAAAACGTCGAAGTAAGTCAAAAAAGTTGTGAAAAATGAAGTGAATTTCTGACAGAAATCAGAAATGAGTGGAGCTGTGTTACCAGGATCCTTCCTGAAGGAGCCGGAAAGAACAACTGACCTAACTGTCACCCCTGAGGCATGATGGGAAGCTGGGGGTCATGAGTGCCTTAAAGACACGGTGTCAGTTTATTGCTATGCAGCTACAGGTTAGCTGTTCAGTCTTTTCAGACTGTGTATTTGCAATGCAGCCTGGGAGCTTTCTATGCTTTCAGTGTTCTATGAGAATTTCTACTGCTTTCTAAGCATTAAAACAGTTTCTAAACAAAGGTCTCAATACTGGTTGGGGAGCCACCACACCTCGTCCACGTCTTCGCACTCCTCGAGTAAGTCGAAGCACAAGAAGAAGGCGAAGAAGCACCGTTGCTCTTCGCCTTCACCCCGTCGGTCGTCTGACGAGACACAGGATCCTGAGCATCATCGTGATAAGGCATCGTTACCGGTGCCTGATTCAGGGATGACTCCACACCTCCCCCGTTCCCAGGAGCCAGGCTTTACCCTGCCCATCATCATACGTTCTACGAAGCCCTTCAATGTGTATTTGGGCAGCCCAACCCCAGTGGCCCACCTTTGGGCCTCGCGGAGCCAGTTGGGGGCCCTGGGCCTTCAATGCCAGTGGCTTCAGCAGGCCCCCGTGTATCCAGGCCTGGGCCCGGATCAACGCTGGTCGATCTTACTCACCCTTCCCCAGCGCCAATCCCAGTGACGATGCCCCCTGCGTCAGCCATGCCCCCTGGCCGGTGCCGCCCCCATTCTCATCCCAGAGATGGACCCGGAGCAGAACCGACATCAGCCGATGTCAGATTCGACGCCAGAGGGTACTGTTGTTCCCTTTTGCTTCCCATGTGTTCCCTATCACCCACAGGGTGGTGATGAGAACTGGGAGCGGTCGTTGGACTCTTTGACAGACTAGCTGGAAGAACAGAACTAGAGAGACGAATTGGGTGACACCAGTGGTCTGGAAACCTCCCCAGACCTTGGTATGCTTTCTCCCCCTACTGTGGCTAAGGAGGAGGGAGCGTCCTATGCAGTGGTGGTGCGTAGTGCAGCCGAGGCCTTGGGGCTGGAGCTACCTACAGTGGCAGTCAGGACTAACCTCCTGACAGAGATGCTTCAACCAGCGGCAACTTCCTTTGAACCCCTCTTGCTCTTCAATGAAGTTCTCATGGATGTCCTTCTGGGCACTTGGTCCAAGCCCAGCACATGGGTTCCTGTGTAACGGACGATTTGGGAAGCACATGTTTTCTTCCTCCAGCTTGGCACTGTGGTCCGCAAATGCTGCGTGCCTCTTGTGTGATACACCCATATTGTCTGGGATACGGTTGCGCAAGTGCTGCCCCAGTGCCCGGAGGAAGCCCAGGCCGTCCTCTCCCAAGCCGTGGCAGATGGGAGAGACATAGCAAAATTCACAATTCGCTATGGACTGGATACCACCGACTCACTAGGCAGAACGATTGCCATGTCAATAGCCCTTCGGCACTACGCCTGGTTAAGGGCGTCTGGTTTTTCAGGGGGATGTTCAGCCAACTCTGCTGGACATGCCCTTCGATGGCCTTCGCCTTTTTGATGACAAAGCAGACTCGAAGCTGGAGCGGTTTAAGGATTCTCAGGCTACGGCCACATCCTTAGGGCTCGCTGGGTCTTCTTGTCCACCAGTCTGCCTTGCGCCTCTTTCATGGCTACAGAAGGGGCACCCCACCACGTCCGACCCAGTCCAGCCATCTGTTCATGCAAGGTGCCCAGCGGTCCGCAGGACCCGGCGCTGCGGTCTGGGAACCAGCTGGTGGGCCAGTCAACCCTTTCCCACTCTGCAGCAGCCTACAAACCCTCCTAGTCTGACCTTTCAGGCCCATCAGAGGCCAGTGGGTGGCAGGATGTGTCATCACCTCCCCCACAGGCAATCCATCACGTCAGACAGGTGGGTTTTGCAGATAGTGCGAAGGGGCTACTCCCTCCCCTTCAAAAGTACCCCTACCTCCATGCCACCATCTTTCGATCACATGTCAGAGGATCATTTGGCGCTTCTCCGCCAGGAAGTTTCAGCTCTCTTGGCCAAGGGAGCTGCCAAAAGGGTCCGTGCGCCACTAGTAGATTGTGGTTGCTATTACCGCTACTTTCTTGTGCCCAAGAAGGTCAAGGGCCTGCGTTCTATGCTAGACCTCAGGGCCCTCAACCGCATCCTCTGGAAGGAGAAGTTCAAAATTCTAACCTTGGCTCAGGTCCTAGCTGTCCTCGACCCTGGACACTGGAGTGTGGAGTTGGACTTGCAGGATGCCTATTTTCACATCCCCATCCTGCCCGCCCACAGACGTTACCTACGGTTCACGGTAGGCCACGAGCATTTTCAGTTCACTGTGCTCTCCTTCAGCCTTACCAGTGCTTCTCAGGTGTTCACAAAAGTGAAGGTGGTGGTCACAGTTCATCTGCGCAGATCAGGGGTTCCAGTCTTCCCCTATCTCGATGACTGGCTGTTAAAAACGGGCTCGCCCCAGACTGTTGTCTCCCACCTCCAGACTATGGCGGATCTCCTGCATACGCTGTGGTTCACTATCAATGTGCCAAAGTCACACCTGACTCCCTCTCAGTAACTCCCTTTCATCTGTGCTCTTCTAGACACAGTACAGTGTCGGGCCTATCCTCCCGAGCAGCGAGTCCGGGATATTCAGACTGTGATACCGATGTTTCAGACTCTATCCCAGATTTCGGTGAGAATGACCCTGAGGCTGCTGTGCCTCATGGCCTCCTGCTGGTGGATCATGCCAGATAGCATATGCGAGCTCTGCAGTGGGACCTGAAGTTCCAGTGGGTGCAACATCAGCGGAATCGCTCAGACTATGTCCAGATCTTGGAGGGAACTGCACAAAAACTGTAGTGGTGGTTAACAAGCCAGGATTGGGTCAGAGGCAGTTCCTACTCTCTTCCCCAACCGGACCTCAAGATGGTGACCAATGCATCCCTCCTGGCATGGGGCGGCCCCCTGGAAAAGGCGGAGATCAGAGGGATTTGGTCTCCCTTGGAGTCTGAGCTCCATATCAACCTGTTGGAGCTTTGAGCGATTCGCTTAGAACTAAAGGCATTCCTTCCCTTCCTCAAGGGGAAAGCAGTGCAGGTGTTAACAGACAACACCAACGCCATGTGGTACTGCAACAAACTGGGTGGGGTGGGGTGGGTTGTGGACACTTTGTCAAGAGGCTCCTTTCCTTTGGACATGGCTAGCGTATCAAGTCATGACCCTGGCAGTGCAACACCTGGCAAGTTCTCTGAATGCCAGAGTGGACGAACTCAGCCGTGGGTGCCTGTTGGATCACAAATGGCATCTTCACTCAGAGGTGGTGCAAGGTCGTTAGATCTGTTTGCCCCCGAAGAGAAAGCGCAATGGCAGCAGTTTTGCCTGTTGTAGTTTCCGAGGCGGCACTTGCTCTGCAATCCTTTTAATCACGAGTGGAGCTGAGACCTCCTGTGCGCCTCTCCGCCTGTACTACTTCTGCCCTGAGTGTTGAAGAAGATCAAGCACAACCGGGCCTAGGTCATTCTTGTGGCACCGGACTGGGCACGAAGAGTCTGGTACCCGAGCTTCTGAGCATGGCTGTCGATCCTCCGATCAGACTGCCCCTTTGTAAGGATCTTATGTCGCAGCAGCAGGGGACAATCCTCCACCTGAACCTGTCCAGCCTCCAGGGCCGGACTAGCAGTAGCGAGCACCAGGCATTTCCCAGTTGGACCACCAGGGTGGGAGCTGGTTTTGGGCCCCTGGTTTTTTTTTCCATTACTGGGGGCCAGCAATATTGGCCCCCTATAACAAAATCAGCCGGCACACACCCTAGCAAACAACTCGGCCAAGCAATTTGCCAGGGCCGGTTACGGTTCCCAGTCCGGCCCTGTCAGCCTCCACATCCTTGTGTGGAGATTGAGCGGCAACAGTTGACAGCTTTTGACCTTCCTCCCGAAGTGTGTAATGTCATCTTGGCAGCCAGGCATACTTCCACTGAGATGGTATATGCCTGTCAATGGAACAAGTTTCTGGCATGGTGCACAGAAAAAGGCTGGACATCCTCTTTTTGATGTTCTTTTGTTCTTTCTCTCTTTGGCCCAGCAGGGTTTGGCTTTGGGCACTCTTAAAGGCTATCTGGCAGCCATTTCTGCTTTTCTTAGGCTACCAGATCAGCCCTCTTTGTTCAAGTCCCCTATAGTATGTAGGTTCTTTAAAGGCATTATTCATCTTTCCTCCATCTTTTTTCTAATGCCTCAGTGGAACTCGAACCTTGTTTTGACTTACCTTATGTGCGCTCCCTTCAAGCCTCTTCACAACTATCCTCTTAGGCTTCTCACTCTGAAGACTGCTGTACTCGTTGCCATCAAGTCTGCTCGCAGAGTGAGTGAGCTTCACGCTCTTTCTTCTAAGCCCCTTTTCTTCTCGGTGCATTTGGACAAAGTGGTGCTTTGAAGGAGACCATTGTTACTACCTAAAGTTGTCTCTCCCTTTCACATCGGACAGACTATCACTTTCCCGCCTCTGCACCCTTCCAAGGAGGAGAGCCTCTACTGTCTGGACCCGAAATGTGCGATGTCTTTCTACCATGACCGCACAAAGGATTTCTGAGTGGCTGCCGAACTCTTTATAGGCAATGTGGGTGCCAAGAAAGGTCGGTCTGTGCAAAAGCGTACCATCTCTCGATGGGGCTTCCTTTGTATAAAGATTTTTTATGTTTTAGCTAAAAAAGAACCTCCAATGGGGCTGCAAACTCATTCCACTAGAGCTACGGCAGCACTACTGTTTTGTCACGTGGCGTCCCACTCATTGACATCTGCCAGGGGTGGCCACTAGGCTTCAATGCACACGTTCACCAGACATTACTGCCTGGATAGTCAAGTCTGGAGGGATGGCTACTTTGCCTGTTCTGTCCTCCAGGACTTTCTGGTGTGACCTTGGTTCGCAGTCCCTCTTTTGGAGTTGGTATTGCTGAGGTATCTATTCTAAGGTAAGGAATCTATAATTAATAGCCTCTTTCAGATGAACAAGTTACTTACCTTCGGTAACGATGTATCTGTAAGAGGCATATATTAGTTATAATTCCTTACTGCCCCACCTATCCTCCCTGCTCTGCGAACTGACGTCTAGGGATAGTGACTCCCTTGCAGGGCCCTAGTGGGGTGCACCAGTGGTCAGTGTCTTTCATGGCTCTGCGCTTCTGGCGTGGAAAGTCCTGTCAGAACTGACACCTCACACTTGTCATGTTGCACAGTTTAGCTGTGCTCATGACGAGATGAGCTCGTCAAAACTCAGCCTACTCCCGCAGAACACCCGCACAGGAGGGGAATTAGCCCTGCGTGGGCGTTCCGCGGCCGTTATGACGAGCTCAGCTAGTCATGAGCACAGCTCCACTGTGCTACTTGACGAGCTGAGCTTGTCATGCGCGTCGAAGGCGTTAATAAGAGGTATGCCAATTCTATCATGTTTCAAGAATTCAGAATCCAGGAGGGGAGCAGGCACAAAGGAAGTCAATTCTAACACCATGTAAAAATGCATACCATAGTATAATGAATGTCCTGCAAAGTCAAGGCTTCTCTGCCATTTTTTGAGAGGAACTGTGCTAGGCACTGTAGAGTTTTACCATAATTATTCGACATTTACTTAGGGATAGAAAGCTCTTAAGACCCCTGGGGAACCGAGACGTGCTTGGCACACACATTATTTCACTATCTCATGACTGGCCCTTCATAACCTACAGCTATTTAGCATATTTAGGTGCATACTGCATCCTAATATCCACTCATTTGACCACATGTTTACACAACGTTCTCAGGCAGGGAAATCTCCAACTGCACGCACTCAGTCCACCTGGAGCAATTACAGCTCCCATGCTTCCCTCATTTGGTCTGTGCAATTCGTACTGAGGCTGGAAGTATTCACAAGCTGCCACTCTGCAAGGCTGCTTCTATGTCTCCCCCACCGTCCCGTCTGAAATTGAAGCACCCGTGGAGGAGTATATTGACCCTTCAGTACAAAAGTCTTCGCCACTTGTGTGATCAAAGATCTTTTAGTTCAAATGGTATGACCCCAGCTTTGAATTAATCATTTACATCATTGACAAAATGTAGCAAAAAAGGGTACAGTTCTACTTTCTTTGTTTCCTGACTTTCTTTTACCGGGGACCATCTGGTGAAAGATGTCACAATTCGCCTCAGAACCAAACCTTTTTTCCTGCAGTGAATGATTCCTTTGATGGCATCGCCAACGCTCAACTCGAATACAGACCTAAAAACGATATTGTGGTCTTTCACAGCACAAATAGTATCAAGGATCAGTCTTTACCAGTATAATCAACCAGAACATTAGTATTATAAAACTAATTATGTCGAATCGAAGGCTAACCGTGCATGTTGATTGCCAATTAAGAGAAATAAACTTATTTTTCAAATCCTAAAAACATGACATATTGAAACGGTACATTTTCAAGTTTCAAAGAGCCCAAGTCTTACCAGCACCCACTTTTATTTCACCAGCCTACGATCACACACGGTAGCAGGTTGTGCAAATGACACGAAGGTGACCTGGAATAAAAATTCAGTGGTACTTAAAGCACGTAGGATCTAATTTAGTTATTGGCGATTGAACCGTTGCTCTGCCAGGGCGAAGGAGCAAATTCCTTCATTGCCATGGGCAAGGTCCTGACTGCCAGATTTATGAATGGTCACGGCAGTTCCTGCCAATGCATTTCGCTGTTTGTGCAAGGCTCTGTCAAAATGACAGAGCCTTGCACCACACTGTTTTCTTTTATTATTTTCAAAAAGAAAATTCCGAAACAGGATTTTCTTTTTGAAAAGTAAAAAGATCATGCTCCCTTTAGAGGGGGGCCATGGTTGTTTTTTAGTGTCCCTCACAGTCATGGTTTGCCTGGCGGCGACTTACAGTTTTGCTGTATGTCCACCCATTCTAATTGGGCGGATGAACATATAGACAATTCTCCGAAAGCAATAACTAAGTTGGGCCATTGGAGGGCCTTTGGTATAACCTCTGCCCGCATATAAATCGGGTGGGCTGCCCATCATCTTGGGCATAAGAATACTCTGTCGCTGCAGAGAAGGAGTATTCATACCGCCAGGATATAAATTGGGCCTTAAATGCCATTTCAAAAGTGGACATTTTATAATACTTTCCAAACACAATAATTAAACTTGTAAATGTTTTTATTTACAATGCAATCACTGCATGAATGTTTTAAACGGACAATAACAAGATAAAATAATGCACGTAGAAATATCTCTATTTACAATGCAATACGTTCTGGACTTTAATGGGTTAACAGATGGAAGAGTATGATATCTAATCGATCACCATACAATAGTGCCCAACTGTGTGCTTAATTTGTTCGTTTTTTTCACCATGCACGTTTGAAAAATGATGTATACACACTGTACAACAATCATGCACCACTTATATCTGATAATGTTATTTTCTTGTCAACATTAAACAATGTAACAAAATATAAGCGCATGTGTATAAAACATCATCGTGAAGAAACTACTGTAGTGACATTAGACCATACGCTTGCAAAATGAAAGTTGTTACTTCAGAGGTAGCATAGATAGCCCCAAAGGAGAATGGCGTAGCCACACCGTGTGCTAGCCTCTGCAAAGAGAGCTGGGTCAGGTCGGGAACACATCTCCATGTCAGCTCATAGAAAGCAGCCTACCCACTGACCATGTTGGAATGACTATTGTTGGAAATGCGCCTAGGACCTTTGACAGTCTAGTCCCTCTCACCATTGTCTCATCAGAATAAATTCAAAGTCTGAAAGCAGGAGATGCTGCAGTAGGAGAACAGTAAATGAGTCCAACAAGCACCCGGCATCAAGCGCAACAGTTGACATACTCCTTTTATTGTGAAGCACACCGCCGCTTTAATGTGGGATGCCGAGCGACTTCATTTCTGGAACATTGTATTACAGCATGGACCCCTTGCTCTTGGTAAGAAGAGTGAGAGAAGTGCAAACGTCCAGAAAAAGTCACTTTATTCTGCCTTCTTTTCCTTCACCAGTGCCTGGTCCTTCACTTTGTGCTTGTAGGTGTTGTACTGTGAATCTGTTGAAAAGAGTCTGTCCCACCACGTAAAGGTTGAACCATAGTTTCCCACGAAGTTCATGTGATGGAAGTCATGGAAGCGAGAACCAGCGTAGAAGGGCAGCAGATGAAGTGGGTTGAGCGGAACATCATAGCCACTGCAAGAGAATGAGATGATGTGAAATACTTGTATTATAGGCTGAAAACCCACAAAACAACTTCAGTTTATACGTGCTCAATAGAGGCTGGCACTAATTCAAAACAATGTTTCAATCCAATTTTTATCCAACACAAGGTGTATATTTATATATTTGTTTCTGATTACAAATAGTATTGCAGCCTATGTCCATATGTTTTTTCATTTGAATTTACTGGTTACGTTCAATAGAGATGTAATCAGTGTTCAGCTCAAACTACTCAACATTTCCTCTTTATTCTGTCACCAGCATCCTGAACAATGGAATTCTGCACTAAGAGTGATATCCCTCCACTCCAACAAATCCTGATATGATTAGTGTAAAGATGGGGGGCGATGATTACTTTCAGCAAGCTTCTTGACATATAACTAGACTTGTGTATGCATTGATAGTTAGAAATCTCCAATTCTGGCAACATTCTCACTTCCGTTCACGTATTACTCAAGGTATCAAACTGACAAACGAATTATTTTACTGTTGTGCTGATTCACAATCGGGACTTCCCTCCAGAGTCACAGACAGTGAGTGTCCAAGCAGTGCTGCATGGCTACCTTATTATTTTAGCCAAAATGAGCATTCTCATAAAATGCACTTTAGCATTCCAATTTAGGGCCCTCAAATGTACCACTTCCTTTGTATTCGAATAATCTGCTCCAGCAACATTTGCTGAAGTACGAATTGTGTGTGGGATCATTCCTCTACTAACAAGCACAAATCCTGAAAGACAATATGGTGACCAAGGGTCTCTGGTCCGATTATGGAATAGGAAACCCACGTCTTACCACACTGAGGCAATTATTTAAAATATAAGTGTTCAATTTACATAGTACATAACAATAGGAAATAATGTTTAGAACTGAATTTCCTAAAATGTCAGTGTATCTATTTATCTATACATTCATTTAGTTAGTAATAAGCATTTAATATAAGATGTCTTTTCAGATCTGGTCTAGAGACAGTTTTAGCTAATTTCCAGCCTCATGCAATAAAAATAACCTAATATAAAAATACATACATAAACAGAGGGCTTTGGCCCAGCACTCATATGTTGACCTGAATAAATGACATTCACATTTTGCTTTCACCTTCCACAGCATACAGCATGGGCCAATGGGTCAGCCCACTTAAGGCACTGGTTCTCCTGCACTCTGTGTGATGGGCAGTTATTTTTAGGTTTGGAATTAGCCAAGACCTTTTGATCCTACTAAAATTGTAGGTATAATGTGTTTAAAAGGCTTTTGAGCCAGCTCTTTTCATCTGTTGGTTTGTTACAGTGTCATTCACATTTTGCTTCCACCTACTACAGCATACAGCATGGAGAAATGGATCAGTCACTTCAGTCACTGGCTAACTTCACTATGAGGAGTATCATGTTGCCCTTTCACTAGGAGAAAGTCCACGCAAACGATATTTACCTTTGGTATCAAGGACTACTAAGGAATGAAAGTTTTTACCCCCAAAAAATGTTTGCATTTAGGCAGTTTTTTTTTCTTTTAGATGGAAGAGGGAACGGCATCTTTCCCCAACAATAATGTTTTGCAAAAACCATGGCAAAACAAAATGAGCACTGATAAAGACAAAAGACTGGCAACCAAAACACAAGACCCATTGGTTTTGCCAATGCATGTTTTTCTTTCCATTCTTTATCCTTATGTTTTTTTTGTCATCCTTGTATGTTTAAACAATGCCTTCAGGTTACAAATAATTAAAGCTAACAACATCTTTTCTTAATATCAATAAAAATCACATTTTGCTTTTAAGTGCATTAGCATTTAAATGGGGTTCTATATCAGTTCTGAGTACATCTGCCAACTGGAAAGCACCTGAACCTTTCTAATGAAATCATACGCAATAATACATTTATTTTTAAATTTACATTTTTAATTGCAAGAATATAGCTGCCGTGTTTAGGTTATGGCATATTTTTTTCCTTTTATTTATTTTTCTGGAATATGCTTGTGTGGGAACGTTTTCAGAAGTTCCAGGGCAATCAGGGGTTACTACTTGGCTCAAATTCTAACAATCAGAACCTTTCACCACTGGTGTCCTGGGGCTTAATCTTACTGTTAAAACCCAAACTGATAACTAAATATACTCTTTTAGCACTTGCGCCTCGGGGTAGTGGGGAGGAGCAGTCCAAGAGTTACTTAGGGATGTGGCGCGGCATAAGAGACACAGCATGCAATCAAACATCCAATAACAAATAATAAATCACTGCCCAGTCATTACTTTAGTTTGGAAAAGAAAAACACTTTAATATTATCAAAGCAGTTACTGTAAATAATCAGAGGACATTGTAAATATACCGCTTCTAACTCAATAATTACGGCATGATAGTCTTAAGTATTCCCTAGGGACATCTTTTGGCTCTTTGAAGGAAATATCAGGAGACTTGTCTGTGGGGAAGCTCCAGTGGTTCAGTTCCCTCTTCTGGCTCAAGAGTCATTGTTTCCATTCCCCAAAAATTTATTATTCCCACCAACCACCCCTTCAGGATTATAATACCACCGTACCTTTCGGTCCTTGGCTGTAGGCTATGCAAAGCGAGCATACAGGTCGTCATTGGTTAGCAGCCTCACTGCTTCAGGTTGCCTGTGTGTTGCACGGCCAACCAAGTGGACTCACCTGGTTCTTCTCCCTGGACCAGCCTACAGTTGTGGTCATTGGTTGATCGCCAGCCTATGCTTGATCAGGGGAACGTAGGCAACACTAGTACCAGCAGCGAAGCGGTTGTGCACTTGCAGTCTGGTGACTCCTGCTCCTCAGGTTGTTCCTCAGGTCTGACATCAAACCCTACACCAAACAAACCTAGAAGACCGCCACCCTCATGGTTCCAATGGCGATAGGGCAATGTCTGATGTCCTAGTCTGTGTACTGGGACATCCCTCCCTAGGCACAGCTCAGCCTATGCAATGTCAGCTGCATTTATAAGTTGACGAGCCCTTCTTATTTCTAGGCATTAGCTTCTAGCAGTGGTGTTGTGCACTAGCACCTCATGGATCTTCAAGAAGGCCACTCAACCTCGGGTGCATCCACACAGCAGTACATGTTGTTTGCGCAGATAGGTCACCTTGACCCCTACCAGTTGAATGTGGCGAAAGTTCACCCTGGCTTACAGCTGCTAACACTGTTCACCACCTCCTCAGCTCCCTTACTCTCACCCATTTCTAAGCAGGGTCTTCTTTCTGCAAATACACCTTCAATGCCCCTCATCAGTGGATTCGGTCTTTCACTCCAGAGTTGTGTCCAAAGCAGTTTCTCTTAATGGGCTGTCAAACGTCTCCTGGTTCTGGACTTGAACATGGAAAGGAGAGTGGAAGTGGACACCCCAAACCTGGGACAAACAAGAGTTCCTTAGTTGTTCTGGTGTGGGACCCTGGGTACCAGTAGAGAAACCCTGACACTTGCTGGAATTTTCTGGCCCATCTTTATAATTAATCTTCTAGCAGCATTTGTTTAATTCAAATGTCAGTTTTGAGACTGGTTCTAGGCAGTGCTGCCCCATTTGCTTATTCCACTTAGACTTGTCCAGCTAAGGTTTTTGTTACAAGGTGCTAGCAGGAAGGTGAGGTGGAATTAGCAGTTTCTTGTCAAGAGAGACCCAAATTCAAGGTACAATAGAAAGGTAGGCTATACCACTTAAATACCTGTTAGCCCGTGGCAGGTCGCAATCTAGTAAGCGATGGGCCAGAAAAAGGGCAGGAGAATGCCCTAAGTTTCAAAGAGGCCCACTGTTTCTGATCTTTCATATCTAACATATTACCCACTACAGAGGATCCCTGGAAGGTCCTGTATGAGCTCTGCAATTCACATCTGCTATCTGCTCTCTCCAACACTCCATCTCAGGTACCACTCGAATGTAGCAAAAAAACAATATGGATTTTAGTGTGGATATGTCTATGTGTCACACATGGTCCACACGCAACCTCTACACACACAAATGAGTACACACGTGACATCCATATCCCCTATGGATGGGCAAAGGATGTGGTTGCGGGGAACTGGCATAACCTTTTAAAAATCTGTGAAATGTCAATAGGTGTCTCTCCCAGGCAGGCTCAGGTAAAAAGGCCTGCCTTGCTTCTATAATCTTCTTGCTGCTACCAGTCTCAGTCCTCTACAGCTTAGCGACCTGATGGTAGTCATGCTTGGTAAGGAGGGTTTAAATGATGAGCCCATTCTGACCACAGAACCCTGCCGTGGGTCTTGATCTATGTCAATGCCTTCAGCACATACACATGAGCGTGTGCACTGAGGTGGGGGGATCCAAATCCGCTAAGATGCACTGACAGACTTTGAGCCACGCAGGGGAAATTTTTGTCCCAACTGCCTGCAATAAAAATAAGCAAACATGTAATCACAGAATCAGCTTGCCAAGGCCAGACCAATTGCTTCTGACAGTGCTTCTTTTCCAAGCGCTCACTGTACGAGCCCATTTTTGCCAACCCGCAAGGAGGCCTTAAGAACCCAGAGTAAAGCGCACCTTGAAGTTGGGATTGGTCTTGGTGTGATGTCTGTGAGATTTTGGGCTGTCTGTTAATAGAGATGTAAACTAGGGGCGGCTATTTTTTTAGCGTAATTTTTGTACCCAAGTGTGTCCGTTGCCATTAGCAATTAGATGGAAATACATATTTGTGGGGTTCATCCTGGTTTCAGTGTGAGTGACGAAGTCCTTCAGATGGACAGTATCACTAGCAGATGTGAACTTCAATAGCCGCAGTGTTTGAGGAGTCATGGCCGCCGCTTAATGTGAATAGATAGCTACATCCTTTAGCCGACCTGAACAATAGCGATCCTTATTGAAATGGAAGCCTAAATACTGAAACAAACTCTGACCGGTATGCTTGAACTCAGGAGGCCCAAATAAGAGTGAACGGCATGCTGCTGGAAGAAGAGGCCTGCTACGGTTATGGCTGTGCTTGGAGCGAGATGAAGAGTTGTGCAGGAGTGCTCTCGTATGACCTGAGCCCAGAGGCATCCTGTGGCGATGGTTCTGGCTAGGAACTACGACTGCTCGTAGGCGAGACCTGAACGGCCAGAGGCAGACTGGAAACTATGGTGAGGATTCACAGTAGATGAACTAGCCGGGTATGGACCGCTCCAACAAGCGAGGAATAGGCTACGGGATTGGCCCCATAGAAGAATAGCAGAAGAGAGTGGGGGCACGGATGAAAGTTGGCTGTGTTCCTGAGGTCTGCATCATCTTGTCTGCCGTCCACCAACTCGACACTACAGGGTTGATATTTAAGACGAGGTGATAACTGGCGAGTACTGCCTGGAATTGGAATAAGACTGGGTTCAGTTGGTCGATGGAATAGCACGGGAGCTGAACTGGATAAAAGTGGCCATCACCCCTGATTATTAACAGCCAGAAAGGGCATGGAACTGACTCCACATTTATTTGGGGCACCAGGGAAAGCAAAGACTGAACAACTGCCCCAGGGTTTTTATGTTAGTGCAGAGATAGACTGCATTATGACAAAACTATACATGGGAGATTATTTGGTTGAAATACCTATTATAACAGTGCAAAGGAAACTAACTTGGGGTAGACCAATTGGAAACTGACACGTTTTAAACCACACTATACTGGAGAAAAGATGTGGGACGCTATTGAAGTACTAGTAAGAGATAATTTAAGCAAGATAAGCGCCGATCTGAGACAAAGCGAAGGTGCTGGGAACTTCCACTAGTGAAAAAGAACGAAAGATGGGAAAAAATAAAGCAATTAAAACACAGCAACCGCCCAGGCAAAAAAATACGAATCAATGACATCACAAGTGACTGATACGACAACAGCCCCGATGGAAGCAAGAAAGCACAGCACATGACAAATGCCAAACTGGATAATATACTGGAAACAAGGAAAGACACCCCACCGGAGCATGGAAACAACCATGATTTAAAGCGCTTGAAGTGAGCATTACCGTACTCCATGAGTGAATGTGCCCATTACCCTTTAATTGTACAACACTTTCCAAGCGGTTTCTTTTGTTTCTATTACTGAGGCAGGGAATCTACCCATAAATACCTTCTCCTCCCTCAACACATCCTGTACGTTTTTTTGTGATGTTCAGTTCTCCAAGAAGTGTCTTTCTTCTGTTGACCCTATAATAGTGTCACTACAGAGTCTTGTTTACTTCAGATCAATCGCTTCTCGCTGTTTTTTAAATTTCTACAGGGAACTCTTTTGGAGCTTCTGGACTCTAGGACTGAGGCGTTTGCCATTCTTAAGGGCCTCTTCCTTGTACTCTTGTTCCTTGCCACTGAAAGGCAACAGTTGGGTGCGCTTGTGTCTGCAACCTTGTTTTGGGATCGTATGTACCTATCCTTAGGCTCCGGGTCAGTATTGATATCTATAGGAGTTAGGTGATTGTTCTCCCTGGTCTTCAACCAGACAACATCAATCTAGTCTGTTTGGTTAATTGTCTGGAGTTGGTCAGAGCAGAAGGGACTGCTTAGGTGGATGTGCATTAGGAGGGCAATTTTCTTAGCCTATCAGAATTTGTAAGTAGGTTCCATTTTGCAAAGTATTTTCCTCGACTAGAGGAGTAGCAGTTCTCTGAGCTAATTGGGCTGGAGTATCAATCAGGATTTTTTTTAAGGCTGATTAAAAAATTCCATTACAGGTTACATGTTGCCCAGGTTTTTCATGGGCTTTTAGGTATTCAAATCTTGTTAGCATTCATTAACAGCTAAAAAAAAAGACTTGTTTTTACTTAACCAGGTTAATATCTGGTGGTAGCGTGAATGTGAAATTTGCTTTTTTATTTGATGAAACGAATAATAAGATTATTTTATCCTCTATACAGTCTGATTGTGGTCTCTTGGCTGATGAAGAAGTTTTTTACTTGGACAGATCTCAAAGAGTACGTAGTGCAACGAGGAAGGAAATGAGGAGGTACTGCTCGGAATACTAAACAAATCAAAATTTAAAATCTCTGGACAACAATTGTTTTACAGAGGTATATCAGGGGGCCGGGAACAGTTGCCTTCATCAGTCTCTAGTCAAAGGCGTGGTATAGAATAGGAAGTGCTGAGGGAGAAGAAATGATTTATGAGTAGATTCCTTACCTCAGTAATAGAAATAAAGGAAACAGCTTGGAAAGCGGTGAAAAGTCAAAGGTGAATGGGCACATTCACTCATGGACTAAGTAGAAGGAGGAGGAAGAAAGAATCAGAGTTAAGATGATTACCGGTAAATAATTTGAGAATTCTACAAGTAGACAAGAAGAACAGGAAAAAAAAATCTCATGGGGTAGAATCCACAGAAGCGATATAGTATTTGCAGCCAGATACAAGAGGTCAAGTTATAAGCACAACATCTTCTGGAGAGAAAACAGTTCCTTGAATATAAATCAAGGGGTGCAGAAGGATGCCCTAGTAGGAATAGGGAACGTATTGTGGGCCCACCCATAAAACTGGGGAGTACAGTATGGAATCACACCTTTAACATTGCCTAAGGACAGTGATGCTCAAATTGTTTGTGGTAGAACATGTTTATATGGTCTCAGCACACCCCCTCATCCGGGTATCCCTCGAAGTTCAGTAGTAGAAAGACAACCCATTTATAGAGAAAACAACCTCAAAGATTAGCAGCAATTAGCTACCTCAAAGTAAACAGGAACATGGTGTGCCTGTCCCAAACTTTACAATTGCAGTAAAAAGTGACAGAAACTCCTTCATAGCAGTCAAATATAAACTCAGAAACCTGGGTACCCTTTATATGTTGCTTTCCACAGTTATGCTCAAGGGGATGGCTCAAAATGAGACCTCCTTCTTCATAGAAGCCAAGGAGGCATGGGATCTGGCGAACATTGGAGTGTCTCACATGGATTCTCAGTTCAAGATCAATTTGATATGTTACTAGATTTATATAACGCGCATCTGTCTCAGCGAAGAGGCGTCCCGGCGCTGACAGTAGACACACATGGAGGCTAATAACTAGACAGATCGGCGCAGAAGAAAAAATAGAAAAAAGAAGAGGGCTAGGCAGAGGGGAATCTGGAAGGGCAGGGTATTACATAGCTTGGCTGCGAGACAGCAGAAGAACCGGCCCCCAGCCCGGAGACGGTTCACTTGGGGGACCACAACCAAATGTTGTCCCAGAGAACGCAGCTGACGTCTCGGAACATAAGGGACCAGCAGATTGGCTAGGTGCCCGGGGGAAGCAAGCTTCAAGATTTTAAAGGACAAACGGAGGGCCTTAAATTCGATCCGCTTGGCCATGGGCAACCAGTGTAACCGCCAGATAGCACCGGAAGAGGAGCAGCTACGCGGGAGCCCCAACAAGGCTCTGGTGGCAGCATTCTGGACACGCTGCAGAGGCATAGCCTTAGCTTGATTAGCCCCTAGAATGAGCGAGCTTGCATAATCCAATATGGATAGAATGGTTGATTGGATAATCAGCTGATGGGTAGGAGGATCAAAAAACCCCAGCAGGGGCCGAAGTCCCCTAGGAAGGCTGAAGCAAGTGGTAACCTTCTAAGTGTGGTCCTGAAAACTGAGGGTAGAATCCATCCATACCCCCAGGTTCTTAACCACTATCTTAGGGGTGGGAGCACTACCAAGAGTAGTGGGCCACCATTGCTCACTCCATAGTCTCCTGTCCTTCCCTACCAGCAACACCTCCATTTTATTAGCGTTCAGCTGGAGGCAGTTTGTGGTCATCCACTCAGCGACAGCTGCCAGGCTGCTCCTAAACTTGGAAGTATCCTGCGTGGAGCCCTCGGAGAGGGCCACCACCAACTGCGTATCATCCGCGTAAGAGATCATGGTGAGGCCCTTGTTCCTATTTTGGAAAAGGGGGTGGTGATGGACAGAGTTTCTGAATGATGCAGAATACTCTTACCAAGTCAATAGATCAAGCTTGTTTCCTTCCCAGTATAAGAATTGGCTTGGTAGTTTGGTTTGCCCTGTTCCCATCATGCACTGGGACAGGAACAGACTAATTTGCATATAGCCAGGTTCTGAGCTGGGATGGTGCAGTGAGCTAAAAAACGGTGATGGATTAAAACCATGATCTCTTGACTTGGTAAGAGTATTCTGCATCATTCAGAAACTCTGTCCATCACCACCCCCCTTTTCCAAAATCGGTTTATCCACACTATGTGTGGGAGGGTATACTCAGACGTGAGTCCCTTGCTCATTGCACCATCAGGATTCAAGCAAGCCGGGCCGAAGAAGGCTGTGATGCCAGAAACCGGTCCCCGGAAGCTTGTTTCCTTCCCAGTATAAGAATTGGCTTGGTAGTTTGGTTTGCCCTGTTCCCATCATGCACTGGGACAGGAACAGACTAATTTGCATATAGCCAGGTTCTGAGCTGGGATGGTGCAGTGAGCTAAAAAACGGTGATGGATTAAAACCATGATCTCTTGACTTGGTAAGAGTATTCTGCATCATTCAGAAACTCTGTCCATCACCACCCCCCTTTTCCAAAATCGGTTTATCCACACTATGTGTGGGAGGGTATACTCAGACGTGAGTCCCTTGCTCATTGCACCATCAGGATTCAAGCAAGCCGGGCCGAAGAAGGCTGTGATGCCAGAAACCGGTCCCCGGAAGCTTGTTTCCTTCCCAGTATAAGAATTGGCTTGGTAGTTTGGTTTGCCCTGTTCCCATCATGCACTGGGACAGGAACAGACTAATTTGCATATAGCCAGGTTCTGAGCTGGGATGGTGCAGTGAGCTAAAAAACGGTGATGGATTAAAACGGTGATGGATTAAAACCATGATCTCTTGACTTGGTAAGAGTATTCTGCATCATTCAGAAACTCTGTCCATCACCACCCCCTTTTTCCAAAATCGGTTTATCCACACTATGTGTGGGAGGGTATACTCAGACGTGAGTCCCTTGCTCATTGCACCATCAGGATTCAAGCAAGCCGGGCCGAAGAAGGCTGTGATGCCAGAAACCGGTCCCCGGAAGCTTGTTTCCTTCCCAGTATAAGAATTGGCTTGGTAGTTTGGTTTGCCCTGTTCCCACCATGCACTGGGACAGGAACAGACTAATTTGCATATAGCCAGGTTCTGAGCTGGGATGGTGCAGTGAGCTAAAAAACGGTGATGGATTAAAACCATGATCTCTTGACTTGGTAAGAGTATTCTGCATCATTCAGAAACTCTGTCCATCACCACCCCCCTTTTCCAAAAGAGGCCCTTGTTCCTAGCCACCGTAGCAAGAGGTTGGACGTACAGATTAAAAAGTACAAGACTCAGGGCAGATCCCTGAGGCACATCCTGGCCGATGGAATGAACACAGGAGAGAAACGGGGGGCAGTCACGCGGAATGATCTTCCTAACAGGAAAGATCTAAACCATTCCAGGGCTTTAAACAGCAGACAAGATTTCCTAATGATTTGACAGAGGAAGAGATAAAAATATTAAAAGTAATGGGAACAGAAGACGCTGTAGCACAACAAGATGAAAGAAGATAGCTGAGAGGCTCTGAATCAGACCTTCAAGAAACAGTTCCGGATTTATAATTATCACATTAATCTGGAGATGAACAGCGTGGACTGGCTGTAACCACTGCTATGATGGGTGAGGAGGCCTAGTGGTTGACTCTAAATGGGGAATACAGAAAAGAACTTGAGCTAAAGTGTCCACAGTGTTATATTTAGTATCACAGGAAATTAGATGAAATATATATACGGATAATTTCGGCCACGAATTGCATTGGCAGAGAGATGCTCATCCCATGGCCCAATTCCTAATCTTTGGTACAGGCTAAGGAATGAGCAAATTATTTTTCTTTGTTGTCTGGGCGAAAAACTGTTGTGTGATTAAACTGCAGCGGGTAAAATTCAAACCGGTATAGTAATGACATCATAGTGCCAAGAGTATATAAACACGAGTACAATAGGTAAAGAACTGATGCAGGATAAAAAATGAAGATAAAGGATGACATTTCACACTACTTTTCGGATAAAGCAGGGACTACCGGTTTCAAATCAAAAACACTATAGGAGTGGTAAGCTTTTAAAACTGTTATGGGCCACTGGATGAAAAATAAGATACAATGCATAAAAAGTGGTCACTGACAGGATGACACGATTAGAAGTACTACTCAGGGCATTAGAACTACAAGACTATGGTGTCCCATAGAGCCAAGAAGATATATTAAGTAAAAAAGAACATGCAGAGTTATTAGGGACACAGATGTGTGGACAATAAAGAATACCTGCTTGGGCCCATGGGGAATCTGATAAGTAAGTCAGACTCCGGGCATGGCTAATAAAACAAAACACAAGGCCCTATGGTGAACCGACGTGAAGGACCCAATGAAACACTCATCCACGCAAAAGATGTAATTATTAGGGAATTTATTAACTATTATTACCAGTTACAGAGCGAGCAAAACTGTCAAAACTGAGGGTTATTATTACAGAGCAGAGGGAATCAGCTGTTGCTTCTATAGCCATGACTGAAATTAAGGAAGCCATTGCAGACTTGACTTGGACAGACAGACTTCCATCTGAGTTCCACACTACATATTCTTATTTGTTGTCGACTAGGTTAGAGGCCCAGAATAGGGGAGCACTGTCTGGAACAACTAACCAAGCACTTATTGCACCATTGCAAATTGGGACCATATGGATAAGAAACTTATTAGACGGATATCAATGCTTAATACGGATTCCAAAATCCTCGGCCAAAAGAAACACACCGGCTGCTGCACAAAATATGATGGTCCACCTCAATTGCAGTGGGTTTATACTTGCAAGGGTGTGTAAGCTAATCACTTAAAATCCAGGACATATTGATTATGGACAATGACTGTATGTTGTCATGTTTAAGTTGTCATCTGTAAAAGTAGGCCTAACCCCCTGCATCAAACACACTTTGGCTACCAGTGTACTGTACCCCAATACGTATATGTAAAAGAGGGCTGTCTGTCACTGACACAAGATTTGCAGAAGTTGTTCAAATCTTTATATATGATTTGTTAAAGGAAAAGCCTTTATTAGGGCGAGTGCTCCAAGAAAATGCAGTGAGCTAAGCTTGTATTACTGACAGTACTTCCAGTTCAAGAACTTGTACACAATTTGAGGATACTTATAGGGCTTCCAAAATACTCCCTGATTATATCTAAATGCAAGCTTAAGCATAGAAGCAATATTGATAATTATTTCCCTAAAAAATAAAATGGACACAAAAAATATGTAATTTGAAAAAGAAGTTGGGGAAACATATTTTGCACTTTAAACAATATTTCTCTGTGTCATCATTTAGTAACGTGTTTGATGCACTGCTAATATTTTTTTTTATAAAAAGGTTAACGGAGAATCGGTGTAAAAGCATGGGCAAAATAATTGCCAATATGAAAATAAATGAGGGGCCAAAGAAGTTTTCATTAAAGTCGCAAACATGCACTCACAGGTATATTTCCTTGCACAGGTGCAGATTTACGGCTTTCAGAAATTCACAAGATTGCTGAATAGGCCTGGAAACCGGATGCCTAGCACACGTTTGCGATATCTTTCTTAACGAAAAAATATACGCATGTTCTTTCGAATTTCTGAGGAGCGATTGCAATTTCTCTTTAACTATGCCCCCTTTTTCACACCCTGGAAAAAGCTTTACGGCCTTCTCGCCTGGAGTAAATTTGCAACTTATTCTCATGTGAGAAGAGAGTGAAGTAGAGTTGGAAAATACCCTTAGACATGCACGCTCATAAGTGTACAGCGACTCATTGAGCAATTCAACCCTGGAACAACTGCTTCACATCTACTTCGAGCTCCTGTAGATTTGTGGAAAGGTGGCAATATCACAGCCTTGCTCGAATTCAAACCATGCTTTAATATGCACCTTGGCATAATCAGAGAGGCTACTATCAAAGCTTTGATATAAAGAGAAACCTACCATAACTTATCCCCGCACCAAAAGGGACAAGTGTTGTTTTTTTTATAGGGCAAGTAGATTTCTGAGGCATCTCATCCTAGAGACAAGTAGATATTTTATAAAATTCCACAAATCTGACTTGGGGTAAATAAATAAGTCAATATCTGATGCTTTAATGCTGTGGAGTATATCCTACCACTGGGTCAATGCCTGGTGGTTATTTCCACAGACATGGAAAAGGTGTTTGACATGGGATTATCAGCCTATAGTCCTAGAGAAAACAGGGTTTTGGCTTCAGGAATGAGAGTCATTACAATGGGTCAAATTGTTAAACATATACCCCACGGCTCTAATATGCACATGAAGGGCCACTTTGGAAGCTTGGAGAAAACACAGAGGCAGAGAAATCCCTTGCTTCCACTCCAGTTTGCCCTGGCCAGGAAGCTACATGCCTGCAAAATGGTGGAAGATGGAAATGCCAGAGGTATATTAATAGGAGAAAATTACGCTGTATGCAGACAGCGTACTCCTGCACTTGGAAAACATAGCTGCTGGATTAGAATCATCAAAACAAATACTAAAAGAGTGAGGGGGGATTTCAAGTCAGGATAAAAGTGGCCTTTCTGATAAGGCCATAGGGCCGATGGAATGAGAAATCTCAGTTGAGAAGTGCATGCTATGGTAACCAATTACATTCCAGTATCTAGGAGTACGATACAAGGTGGAAATAGAAAAGTTATATCCAGATGATATAGAAACAACGACATCTACCTGGAGAACCACACTCTCAGTTATGGGTAGGGTGGTGCTGAATAAGATGCTGCTATTACCTCACCCATCTGCCAGTAATTGTCTAATGTGGATTAGTAAGAGAACTGGACTTACGTTCCAGTTTAATAAGGAGCCCTGAATGATGTAATATAGCTCTGCACAAAGTTGGACCGTGCAGAGTGGATGTGGTCTTGGAATACCAGATTTTAAATTGCACTATTTGTCAGTCCAGTTTCAGTGATTTTCCAGGTGGTTCGTAGAGGAGAGTACCATTAAGAATGAAATGTTATAAAATTGAGATTGGCAGGAGTGGCACTGGCCATTCTAATCTGAGTAAATGAAAACAGGTAAGAAAGCACCAGCTGATACAGACGGCTTGCTACTTTTGGGGTATGCACTTGAATAAAGGAAAGATGACAGTAACATATGAACCTGATTTACCCATTTCCAAGAAAGAACAACATTGCTAAGACAAGAGTGACTAGGATACAGCAGATCTGAAATACTGAGAATGGGAAACACATTTGACAATAGTTTACACCATACCCGTTTCCGGCGGCAGGGTAGGTCGCACGCAAAGCGCTCATTGAACGCTGGATGAAAATTGGTGTCCTTTATGACCGCCGGATTCTGTTGCAGTCCTCATTAGTCAACAGTATATGTTATTGACCTGAGAACGTAGGGTGTAGTTTTCACTTATCACGTTGTGTAGATAGCGTATGCTTTTGTCCTGAAGAAGTGCCTAGATCCTCCTGACACTTAGGGCATGAAACATGTTGACCGACCAAGAGTAGGGCGTATATAGCTAG
This sequence comes from Lissotriton helveticus, assembly GCF_964261635.1. Taxonomy (NCBI): domain Eukaryota; kingdom Metazoa; phylum Chordata; class Amphibia; order Caudata; family Salamandridae; genus Lissotriton; species Lissotriton helveticus. The sequence continues at coordinate 2,060,381,450 of NC_136059.1, read as the reverse complement.
ATACATTGCCTCTGGTTCACCGCCACTCTCTATATTTTTAATCAGGCAGTTTACCTTCTTGAATAAATAATTTCTAGAACTAACTGACCTGTTTTAAACTCACTTCCCTCCCACATCTACACATACTAGGCCCCTCACCCCCACTGCACCCTACGGCAAGAACAAAAGATCCCAGCCAAATAGCCCCCATACTGGGTGCCCGTGAGGTATTGCAGCACCGACCTGACGAAGGGCAGGCTCATATGATAAAGCATGACACCTAGCTCGCTAGGTGTGTGAGAGAGCCCTATTTCCGAAAAGGGGAATTCCCCCTTGATCTTCAGTGTGGGGCTATTCCTGCCTACCCCCACCGTTAGTATCTCCCTGTTCTTTCACTTGGACTCAGAGGAACTCCATACCCTTCTTGCATACAGTACTGTTGCGGCACATATGTTGGACCTCTTTAAACCTGCCCCTTTGTGCCCCTTTTTGGAAAAATAGTTTACAGGAAACATTTGAGGAACTGAGTTTGAATACAATATTCAGCCAGGACAGTTCCTGACCTATGGCCCTACGGTGAGGTAAATACACTTGACCCGTGACATTACCGAACCATCAATCAATGAAGTGTTGCACAAATGCTATTAGAGATAGAAAAAGATTAACAACATTACAATATGAGGCACTGGTGGGAATGACCAAATGTGAGTTATTAGGTGGAATGAATCCTAATGACTCTCTATCCTTCAAAAGTATCCTTAAATGTGAGATTTAAAATATCTGCAATGCAAGTAACAGCATAGGACATAACTGACTCAACAAAGAAGATCTAGAATGCACAGAGGTGCACCTAGAGTGTTCCCCACATACGGGATGGAGGAAGCAGACTTTAAGCAATGGCCTGAAGTTATCTGATCGTTGAAGCATGCTGGGTAGCAATTACAGTTTGAGAACTGACTGCATAAGATGTTCTAATGACCACACGGTCATCAGACTAAACAGCCATACTGTGAATTGGTAGTGCAGGAGGCCCACTGCAAATCAGAGGCAACACCTGTAAACTGGAAGGACATGAATATTGAGACACCTTCCATTCCCCTGCATTGAGAGCAGTGAGTACCTGACTGGGGGACAACATTTTGACTTGACCCTGCCTAATGAAGAAGATTAGGAGAATTAGAGTCAGACTTAGTCTAAGGCCCCAACCTTCTAGGGACCAAGAACTATAAGGAGTGCTTATTCTCGCTTCCGAAATTCTGTCCAGCCTCTGGGCTCCTCCATAAAATGCGTTGGCTGTCCCTGGAGAAACGTGTACACTTTAAAGCCATGCGCATAACATATATGGTCGCTCCGTTCGGGTGATGTCACTCCACGGATCAAAAGAAAGACATTAGGAGGGAACTCCTTTTGAGCAAAGGCCCCAGTCTTATGGAATAAATTGCTCTTTTATCTAAGGAAAACCTAAGTATTTACAGTTTAGATTGTGCTTCTCTTTAGGTACTGTGACACCTCTCTTGTGGTTGTATTGTGTGTGGTATATCGTGTTTATGGTATAGTGCTGGGAAATGCCATTGCTGAGGCCACTATGCGCTTTGCAAGTCTTTTTAACGTAACATATCTCACACATTTTTGTTATGCAAGAAGAAAATTGCTTTGAACATCAGAAGTGACTTACCTGTGGACATCTATGGTTTCTGCCAGGCGAAATGTTACCCAGGCCCAAAGGAGAATCACATGATTACAGAAAGTCATAATTCCAATGAAAAATCCAGCTCCGAGAATGAGGGTTTCTAGTGGATGTGCGTACTCAGCTTGCATTCCAAACGGTGACTAAAAGAAATGAATTAATTAATACGCAGTGAGTTACTGAGATCCTAACATTCTCTTTTGCTTCTGCCCACCTTCTAGGGTTGCAGCAACGAAGACGTAGAATTGAAAATACAAACAATGTAAACGTAAAGTGTGCTTACCTATGGTGAGGCGTATAAAATGCAAACCTAATCGGGGTGTGGCTTCTATTTTAAAATAGGTCACATTTTTTAAAACACAAGATTGATACAAACTTATACAAATTAGGAAGATTGAACTAAACATTTTAGAGGGAGTGTATCACTGTTTGAACAAGTGCGTTTTCTCAAGCCTGGCTGGATAAAATAATTTTAGATGGCAAATTGTACTTAAAAATAAAAGTATAAGAGACGGCGATGTCCTTTAACTGTGAGGAATGTCATAGTATTTTTAAGCAAAATGTTTTTTCAGTTTACGTTTACTAGCGGCTTTTAGAATGATCAGAATTCTAATTAGCCATTCAGCTGGATACTTTTGGTCCTGTGTCTGAGGACGAGGTACTCAAAACTTTGGCCACCATCAAAAGTGGCTCCGCTAGCGACCCGGTACCCATGCGTATTCTAAAAATGATTACACCCACCATCGCTACCCCTGTTACTGACCTCATTAACACCTCGCTTCTTCAGGGGGTGGTTCCTGCGGGTTGGAAGAGAGCCATCGTCAAAGCCCTTCTTAAAAAGCCGCTCCTAGACCCAGCAGAACTGGCCAATTATAGGCCTATTTCCTTACTCCCCGGACTTAGCAAGGTCACGGAAAGGCTAGTCAGCAAAAAACTTTCTCACTTTCTTGAATCCAACGGCCTTCTCCGGAACTCACAGACTGGCTTTCGCCCTGGACAGGGTACGGACACCGCCCTTCTGGCAGTAGTTGAGGAGGCCAGATGCATCTTAGACTCAGGAGGATCAGTGGCAGTGATCCTCCTGGATCTTAGTGCGGCCTTCGACACTGTTAACCATCAGGTCCTCATTCAGCGACTGACTGACATAGGGGTGGTAGGAACAGCCCTGTCCTGGCTCATGTCATTTCTGAGTAAACGCACCTTCCAGGTTTGGGAGAGCAATACCCGATCGGCAGCGATTCCCCTCCAGTGCGGGGTACCACAAGGCTCCTCCCTAAGCCCCACATTATTTAATGTGTACATGTCCCCACTGGAGAAGGTGGTTGCCCCGTTCGGAGTCAAAATCGTGAGCTACGCCGACACCCAACTTGTCGTCACCCTATCCCAACCTGACCAGGGACCAGGCACCCTCCACACCTGCCTATCAAAAATATTCACTTGGATGTGCGAATCCTCCCTGAAACTGAACGGGTCTAAGACCGAGATTATGCTTCTAGGGCATAAAGCATCCACCCTCCCTCCGAACATCTGGCCCTCTTGTCTGGGGGAGCCCCCTTCCCCAAAAAAGGAGATTAAAAGCCTGGGGGTCTGGATGGAAAAGGACCTATCCTTTAAGACCCAAGCTAAAAAAATAGCGGGAGCCTGCTTCGGCCTCATCTGATCGGCTCCGAAAGTCCTTCCCCTCCTTCCGCAGCCCTCTCGAAAACTGCTTATCCAAGGACTGATCCTGTCCAGGTTGGATCACAGCAATGCCATCTTCCTTGGGGCACCGGAAACCACCTTCAACAAGCTCCAGCAGATCCAGAATGCCGCAGCGCGGCTTCTCACGGACACCCCAGCTGGATCATCAGCTAAACCAGCACTTAAACTTTTGCACTGGCTCCCAATACGCGAAAGGGTAAAATTTAAATCCCTATGTTTGGCACACAAATTGCTACAGGATAAGGGCCCCCTCCTCCTAAAGAACCTAGTCGTGCCCTACAAAGCCAACAGGACACTCCGCTCAGATCACGAACGCCTAGTCGCAGTGCCCAGAGTAAAAAAGGCACGTACAGGAGGACGACGTTTCTCGGTCAACACAGCCAAACTGTGGAATTCCCTTCCCCTCAAACTCAGGACGGAATCCTGCCATCTCCGATTTCGTAAACTCCTGAACACCCACCTCTTTCCCTGATCCTCTCCTATCCTCCGTTTAACCCCCCCCTCTGGTCTCTCTGTTTGGCTTAGCGCTGGGATGCTTACGGGTTACTATGCGCTCTATAAATCTGCATTCAATTCAATTCAATTCAAATATCTTTTAACAATAAACATTTTTGATATGATAAAACATCAGAAGGAACAGGCAGAGGAAATATGTGATTTAGGTGAGTTCCAATAAGCTCCTCATAAATAACTGTGTTGATATAATTTAATTTTCTCTAAGACCGAAGAGTATACTTTAAAACTGTTCTTGGTACATAAGATCACACCTATTGCTGATGTTAGAAATATTCATTGCAGTGCTGAAATACTGCTACTGCATGACTTCATCTCATGAAAAAAAAGAGGTCTCCATGATATCTGTAGCATGGGTTTATGCAAACTGCAGAAGGTAAGAGACTGAAGCTCGTGTTAAAACTAAAATCTAGAGGGCTGTGGTCAAGATGGTGGCTGTGTGAGACGCCCACCGATGTACAGGTGCCTGGAGTCGATCCCCTACCACTGACCTGCAGCACATCAGAGGGGCATCACTAGGGCATTAATTTGGAGTCGTACAGGCCGGCTGGCGGCTCCTCACCCCGGTGAGCTTGTGAAAATCACGGCGACCAAGCAGCACAACACAAGAATGCGGCGATGGCAACAGGGCCAGTGGACCTGTCTGAGAACAGGGATCGCAGTAGCGAAGGGAAGACGCGTGGAAGACAATGGGCCTCTCGCGGCCGTACCGAAACGTTGCTGGCAGAGGGCATGGACCCTGCCCGGGACCGTTGCCGGGGCCACCACACCTATTGGTGGGGTTGCAACCAGAACTGCAGAGGAGGGCCCAACAGGAGTGAAGGTGAGGAGTTGCCCTCCCTGCCCTCCAGTTCTCCTGCCCAGAGTCCAGTGAGCTCCCCTCTCCCTGTAACAGAAACCGCTGGGTGAGAGTGTGCACTTGCTGCCACAATCATGAGAGATCAGGCCATAAAGCATTAGGGTCCCTATTCACCCTCATGGGATCGCCGCAACGCAAAGGGCCTTCGCACTTGAGTTGTGGCCTGCCCGCAATGGACCCCATTGATCTCCGAGTATGCCTCCTCAACCTTTTAGAATTCTTTTAGATGCGTACAAAGGCTCCAGCCTTTAGCACATGGTGTTCCTGCTGCCACATCCACACTCCACAGTGGCAGACGGATCATCGGTTTTGAGGTTCAGAGGTGACCGGGCCCTAGGACCAGCTACAGCCCCAACAGATGCCCAAGTCCTAAGCCTTGAGATCAACAGCACACCACTAACCAGCACTATCGTCACACCCAGTGTAGACATAGACCACGGGACTTCTGACACCTGACACGGACACTGCCCCTCCTACAAATCTAACACCTCTGCCCAGAGGTGGGCGCCTGCACACACCCTCATACATTCAGATACAATGATATGGAGATTATCTCCCTCAATGTCGAGGACTCAACAATCCTGTCAAACGCAAAACTGCATTGTCCTACCTTGAGCACAGCAGAGGGGATAAATGCCTTCTCCAGGAAAAGCACCTACTGACATGCGATTGGCATAGACTGCAATAATGCCATTTCCCCAGTCAATACCTCTCCTCCAGGCCCTCTAAAACCAGTGGGGGATGGCCATTCTGTTCCCCTGTGCTCCTTCTGATGGACTATTGGGGGAAAGTGGCCAAAATAAGGCGTAGACTACTTGCATACTACATACACATGGCCATCTATATCCGCCTCGAACGATAACCAAGAGAAATATTTGAAGCGGGCACTATTGGAGACACTCGACTCTCCAGATACGGCAGCTTTGGTAGGAGACGACCTGAACCTTGAAATAAATAGTGAATGGGACAAGTCTGGCCTACGCTATTGCCAGATAAGGACCCGCTCTTGTGGATAAGCTACTGGCTATGGGAGGTGGGACTATGTCAGCGGTGCGGAACAGCCTATCCACAGACATACATTTACAACTTCTATTCAGCGGCAGACAAACCCCATGCCAGAATAGGCTACTTACTAAGGTTATCGGTCCTGCAGTCATGGGTCACAGGGGTCGCAAATGCAACTCAGTCTCTATCAGACCATGCTGCCCTTGAACTCACACTACGGATCAACACACTAAAGCGGAAACCTGCTCACTGGCAGCTTTGGGACTGCCTACTCCACAGACAGGACACAGTCCAAAAACTTGCGCACACTATTTTTTAAATTTTTTTATTGAGTTTTATATAGCGCTGGCTAGACCCGTAGGTATCAGAGCGCTTTACATGAGGATCAGTGAATTACAGGTTACAAGTTACATTTGTTACAAAGCTTAATCAAACATAGGATTAAAAAGCAGTGTTAAGGTAAATTTGTCAGAGGAGGGGGAGGACGGAGACAAAACAGGGAGACAGGGAGAAACTGTGTCCAATGTCCGGCTGGGTAGGTGAAGGCCAAGGGGAAGAACAAGGGCCAATCTCCTCTATAGCTGTCTGGCAGCTCCACCGGGCGTTGGCCATAATGCTAGGACTCCGCTGTCAAAGGGAGGGGGAGGAAGGAGACAAAACAGGGAGAACGGGGAGAATCTGTGCTCAATGTCCGGCTGGGTAGGTGACGGTCAAGGGTATGAACCAGTGCCGATCTCCTCTATAGCTGTCTGGCACCGGGCATTGGCCATAATGCTCATACTCCCCTGTCAGGGGGTGGGGTGGAAGGAAGACAAAACAGGGAGATGGGGAGAGGCTGAGCCGGATGTCTGGTTGGGAGTTGGAGAGATGAGAATCCCACTGTCCAAACAAAATCCAGATGGGCATGGGGATATTGTTTCGGTGATTATCAGGGCGCCATCAGCAGGAGGCTCGATAGCCGGGAGAGGCAGACGCCAGAGAGCTGAAGAAGACAGCGGGCCGAACGGGGCAGGGGGTGGGTACCATCTAATTGTCAGGCGTTTTCTTGGCCCGATCGTACAGCAGACATCACGTCCTTTAAATGCCCCCAGGATGGAGCGCTTATGTAAAGGGGGATCAGAAAGGATGCCCCAACAGCTCAGTTTAGGAGTGGCCCGGAGCATCCGGAGACCCCCTCGGAGGTGGTCAAGACTGGTCCCAGTCGCCATCTTGAAGTCAGGCACTGCCCTGAGAGGGCTCTGCAAAGAATAAATTGGCCTCAACCAAGTCCCTCGGTTCGATCTCTATATCAGGTGCAATTCCTAACTTTGGGGGCAGTTGTGGGCACAGCGTTTGTTCTTCGTCCCAAAGTTATCTGGGTCTTCCCCCTATGAGTCACCTTGGCAAGGCTCAAGTGGTGCACGCTGAAATCGTAAAGTGGTACATGCTTGTGTGTCTGGCCCACTTTTACCCTTCTCTGCAGCAGGTTAGGCAACTCAACAACGGTCCTGCGGTTAGTGGCACAGCACGGGGCACTCCTATCGTTCCATTCCCCTCTGAAGCAAGCGGCGGCCGGTGGGCTTGTTGGGGCAGTTGATCCCAATCCCTGTTTAAAGGAAATCTGCTGGTTTGTGAGAGGTCAGCAGAATGTTTAGCCCTCTCCAGGGCCCACCAATACTCCTACCAAAGTCCCGGTCTCCCAGGAAGTCTGGGCCGCGAACACAGTGTGCGGGCCCCTACCCCTTCGATAGCGGCTGCCCCTCACCGATGTTATGGGCAAAACAGGTCTCCCGTTGTAGCAGCCATCCCCAGCTGGATACCATTTTATTCGGCAGCTGTGTAAATGAGCATGGGTGGGTTGGGGCCATAGTGTAAGGCACAGCTGCACATATCGATCACCAAATCGGAATGAAAAGGTGTTTGCTGGGAAACGGCGGGTCCGCGGCAGACTGGTGATTTACGTAAACTTTTTTCCATAACAAGTTAGTCACAAAATTCTTGAAGCCAATTGAGAACATGGATAACTGAGGGAGAAAAGTCAATGTATTTTTAGAATAAACAAAATTATTTCCCTCTGACAACCAGAGTCATGTGTGACATACACAAAAATATTCGAAGGGAAAACAAGGGCTTGGATTGCATAGACGACCCAGTGAATTCGGTTCTGGAGGTTCACTTCAGTGAATAAAAACTAGAACTGAGGCGACTGGGTTGTTATGCGTGGAGGAAGCATTAAAGGGGCAGGATCTCTCCTAAACAGCCGTATATTGTATGTTCATTAGTTGATAAAAAAAGGCAATATGTTTTCTTTTTTATTTAAGAAAATGGCAGTGCAAAGCCCAACTTGTTCTACAGAGATGTTTAAGAAGGAATGCAATACAATGTGGATGAACATTTGTCTATGACAATGGATAAATAAATTCAATATCATAGCAAATTGCTATGGTGACGCTTGAGATAGATGGAGAAATGCCATGAACTGTAAAGTGAATATATTTTACTTTACATGAAGCAGTAGCCTTAGGAACTAGAAAATTCATTAATTCAGAAATTTCTACTTGGTATATATGAAAGAAGTGCACAGCTGACATTTGACTACACAATATCAAATAATGATCCGTTATCGGGTTATGCTTCGAACACAGAGGAACATGCGAATCCAGCATTGCTTCAATTTAAAAGTTTTGAAATACACCACATCTTTAAAGTGAATTATATGGACTGATCTGCTTGTGGAAAAGGACTTTTTTTAAAGTTGGGAAATATACAAAGCGTTACAAATAAAAAGACAAGTGTTGAAGGCAAAAGATCTAAAGCCTGGTTTAAATTTAAGTGGTAACAGAAGATTTCTCCTAGAGCTGATAAGTCTAGGGGATACTCAATCAACTGATCACTGTGCTGCACGAAATTCCTATTGTTTACTTTGCTGAAGATTTCACTGTTTGTCCAAGCATCTGAAGATTTTTTATCGCCTTCCAATTTTAAATGGTGTTATCTTGAAGCACAACTTTGTTACATAGTCCTATGCTTTCTAATGAAAATATTGTAGATCCAATGCCTCCCATTATCAGTATTCCATCTCACCAGATAAGAACAGTTGCAGGCTTAAAGATGTTCCAGTTTCCTCAATGTTTCCTCAGGAGGGTACTATGACTGCAATAATCTATTTTGAATATTGTTTATTTAAAAATCTTATGTGGCTTAGGTTCATATTATTTGAAACAAAAATTCAGGTGGTTTGTCAAGTTGTCTGTGTTGAGCACATCAATTTGTCGCATGACCTGGATGAAGTGTAGGTCACAGACTGTTTTCAAATGTGACACACAACTTGTGAAACAAGCTTCCACTACATTTGTGAGAAGTTGCTTCCTTTTTGGCAACTTCTGAAAGTTCTGAAGACTTTTCTTCGATTCTACACCTCATTCCCTGCTCTGTATATTACTGCTTTGAGATCCTGGCATGAAGCCAGGGCCCCTTTTATTGATAGCTGGATCTTTGTATGTATATCTATATTTGTCTTTACAGGCTAATCTTTTATTTGTGGTCATGTTGGCATGAATCAATATGTTCAACAGTGCATGGGCACTTTGTAACTGTAAGCCTGAATATCAGTACCTGTTAAAGGTGTACATAGAATTTTGTGTTGTTTTTGTTTCCGATTTTAGTAGAATCAATAAATCGAACTTTATTCGGTTAAAATACAATATCCATCAAAGTAAAAGCTACATAAAACATTACTAAAAATATAATCGAATACATTTTGTACATCAATCATGCTGGATTACCAGGAATAATTAAAAAGCTGAGAATTACGGAAACACACTGCAGATTTTAAATATGATCCCACAACAAAGCATACTTTACTGCCTATTTCAGTTCTAGCAGTATCTGCCTTATCTCTTGTGGAATGGGCAAAACATTTAGAGCCTTATATCGAGTTGGGAGGATGCATGATGTACATTCAAAAGTGGCAGATGCCCCGTCTGGTATATTAGAGTGCATTGATGTCATTATGCCAAATAGAGCATCAGGCACGTTTGAAGGATGTACTTCCCTTAAAAACGTTAAATAGCCTCCTTAATATTTTGTCTGATTCTCCTTCTAAAGCGTACTTATGGGGAGAACCAGGCTAAAGCAGCAACACTACAACTTTAAATATGTTAGATCAACTTACTGTGAAATCATGATGTACTTTGTGGATGTGCTTGTAGATACTCTTGTGGTGCAAGAGTCTATGGAGGAAATAGTGCCACGTGTCTTCAATAACTGCACAGCCAAAACACTGTGCACAAATGATGTACCTGCAGCAAAACACAGATTGTTAGCTAGAGCAAGCACACAGACAATACATATCCACGTTCAAAAACCCTTACAGAAAGCACTTGCAAGCTCATTTGATGTTTCAACAAATTTGCAACCTATTTGGAATATGGCTTTGTCAAGAGGCAGAAAAATAAAGACTCTTGAAAAAAGACATTAAGAGGTGCACGTTTGATGATATGGCTAGGGTGTTCCACCATGATATTGAATCAAATATACCGTGGGACACAAATATTGTGTCACAAATATTATGGGCCATAATACAGAAGGAAGAACATTTGGATTGTTTAAATATTTTTTATTACAGTAGAATATAACATCCTTATTATTATATTGTTAAGTGTGGGTATTTTTCTAAGCATAGTTTATTTTATTTTAGATTTTGTTGAATAGTTAAAGAATTTGTTATATTTATTTGCACGTATTTATTGGCATGTTATTGAGTTTGTAGGGCAATAGGGTAGGAAAGTTTAATTATCACTTGTTATTGCTTATAAATCATAAAAGTCATTTTTTATTTAGTTAATCTGATTGATTGTATGAATTATGTATTTGATTCAATTATTTTATTTTTAATTGATTGTAATCAGTTTTTGAATTCATTATTTTTGGTATTATTTATTAAATGAATCTGTATTTGTAATAGGTCTCAAGTATTATTTTATTTATTATTACATACTTTTTATTTTCAGGTATGGAATCATATAAGAAGTATTTATTTTATGTCTCCCTCTTGTTTGAAAATACACCATTTTTTGAGTTGCTGTTACAAAGATCAATTTCAGGATGTTCTGATGATTTGGTTTTTCTTGTTTATGTTTTTTACAGTTATGGTTCAACTGACTGTTTTTAAAGGCGATTGAGCACCGTGTAACATTAGGCTGTGATAAAGACCGATTTGGTTGCCACACGTTGCCACAAATAAATCCACTTTTGTAGCAGATCTTGGAGGGCAATAATTTTATGTTTCACCAAAACATGCTGGAAAACGTGACCTTTGGAGAAACATATAGAAATATGCATATTTAATTTAGGAGTGTGAATAGTAAATTTAAGCTTTCCAATGTCTAACACTTTCCCTGCTGTTGCTTCTATTGAAGTCGAAATAGTAATTCTGACCTCTTCAAAGTCCAACACTTTCCCTACTGCTGCTCCAGTTGAAGTGGGAACAGTAAATCCGATCCCTCCTAAGTCCAACAATTTCCCTACTTTTGCTTACATGTTACATTGGAGTGGGAATAGTAACTCTGACCCATACAAAATCCAACGCTTTTGCTATAGATGCTCAGGTTGGAGTGGGAATCTGACCCCTTCAAAGTACATCACTTTCCCTACTGCTGGTTACATTGGAGAAAAGTAATAAACTTTGCCCCTTTAACCCTTCTCAACTAGGCCTCCCCCCCCCCCCCCCCGCCCTGTGATAAGCCTTTTTTTGGCTATTTGGGGTTGTTTGCGCTTAGGCCCCTGTCACTTTTTGTCTACATAAGGTATCCACGCCAAATTTGCATCTTTTTCTTCAAACATTATGGAGAATTTAAAGGTACCTAGGGTTTGTTGATGACCCTGGAGGAGACCCAGAAATTAGCCAGAATACAGCAACATTTTTTGGGGGGCGGAGTGCTCCAGAAGAAGGCGTCTGGTTGTTTCCCTGCAAATGGTATCAACAAAGGGCTTGTGGTGCTAAAATCCCCATCTTCCCAGCTTTTAGGGGCAGACAGACGTTTGCCAGAAAACCAAATTTCTTTACACAGTTTTGTCATTTTACTGAGACATATCCTGTTTTTGTGCTTTCAATCTCCTTCCAGTTAGTGGTAGAAATGGATATGAAAGTAATAATGGATCCTGGAAAGCTATACATTTCAGAAAGGTAGACAAAATTCTGAATTCAGCAAGTTGTCATTCCTGTAGATCCTTCAAGGTTTTTTCTTATAGAAACGAACAGTTGAAAATAAGAAAAACTGAACATGAGTTGAAAAAACCCACAATTTGTGCCAACGTTTTCACCTGTAACTTCTTTTAAGTATGACAGATTTTTTAAAGCAATATAATTCTACATCCGCTGGACTGTTCTGGTTGTGAGGATATATAGGACTTGTACGTTCATCAAGAACCCGAGGAACCCAGAGCCAATAACTGAGCTATATCTTTCAATGGTTTTTCATTGTGTACCAGGTATATAGCAATTCAGTTGGTACAATATAGAGTGAAAAATAGGTATCAAGGACACTTATGTATTTCCGAAATGGGAACAAAATATAGATTTTAGAAGCAGTAGCTATTTGCACATCTCTGGGTACCCATATTAGCATGTGTCTTATAGGACATTTTTCAAAGTTGTTACACCTTGTCTTACATTTGGAAAACAGAAACGTATAGAAAGTCAATAGGTTATAACGGTTTCTCTACAATTCTGTGTTCCCCTAAGTCTCCTGATAAAAATCGTACCGCACTTGTGTGGATAGGCCTAGTATCATTTTACTCGGGAGAACAAGGGGAAAGCTGGGTGGTAGGATATTTGTTTAAACACAGTGATTCCACACAGAAAAGTGAGGAAAATGTGATTTGTTTAGCTAAATTTAAGGTGTGCAGCAGATTCTGGGTAGGAACATGTTGGAAGATCCACACAAGCCACACCTCTCTGGACTCCCCTGGGTGTCTAATTTTCAGAAATGCCTAGGTTTGGTAGGTTTCTCTAGATGGCCGCTGAGCCTGGGACCAAAAACGCAGGGGAGCCCCTTGAAAACCAGGTTATTTTGTGGTAGATAGGTTAGCACCTGTATTTTTGGTCCCGGGTTTGCAGACATCTAGGGGAACCTAAAAAAAACAGATATTTCTGAAAAGTTGACACCGGTGGGAGTCCAGTGAGGTGTGGCTTGCATTAGTCCTCCAACATTTCACAACCCAGAATCCCCTGCAAACCTCAAATTTAGCTGAAAAAAAATCACATGTTCTCAAATTTCTGTGCGGGAAAGTTGTGGGATCACTGGGTTGACACAAATTTCCTACCACCCAGCATTCCCCAGGTTTTACGATAAAAATGGTACCTCACTTCTGTGGGTGGAACAAGTACATACGACAGGCACGGGGGCAGAAATACTATAGCGTTTTTTTAGGAGTAGGGCCATTGGCGTGCCCATTCTAGGCAGCACCCAACCCTACGAATTAAAAAAAAATCCCTGCTGCCTAGTGGACTTTCTGCGCGCCCCCTCTCCCCCTTCCTCTCCCCCCGGGGCAGATCGGGTCTAATGTCCCCACATGCCTCCTGGCTTTGACTTATTTGGGGGGGAAGGGTGTGGGCATTTGCATGCCCATTCTAGGAAGCCCCACCCATGGCCTATAAAAAATAATCCCTGGTGACTAGGGTGCTTTCTGCCCCGTGGGGCAGAAAGACTGGTTGTGGCAGAATAAAATAGGGGGGAGCAAAGTCCTTGCCAAAGGATACGCTCTCCCCTCCCTGATGGCTAGTGGGTGGATCCCTGCTTGGGGATCGACCTTATGGGGTGATCCCCAAGCAGAGATCTGCTACGGAAGGGTACTGTTGGAAAGGGGAGATACTCCCCTTTCAAACAAAACCTCTCCCATGTGTTTCGGTGCTCAGGGGCTGAGATAGCCCCATGAGCACCGACACTGTGAAACTGAAACTAAGTTTCAGTTTAGTTTTTGTTGTAATGACAACAGCACGCCATTCAGGTGATCATCATTACAAGGAATGCATTGGGAGGTTGGGGAAGCTCTTCCCCACTTCCCAAGGCAAAAAAGAAAAATAAGAAATCCCTCTGCTGTTTACAGCAGAGGAATTTTTGCAAGTGTGCTCATGACTAAATGGTTCCGTCATAAGCACACTTGCACTTGTGCTCATGATGGAACCATTCCATCATGAGCACGGAAGGGGTTACAGTCCAACACTTTCCCAACTGTAGTTTACATTGGAAAGGGAATAGTAAACCTGACCCCTCCAAAGTCCTACACATTTTCTACTGTTGTTAAATTTGGAGAAGGAATACAAAATTTGACCCCTACAAGTCTAGTTTTTATGCAATTTTTTTGTAATTAATTTGAAAAAATTGGATATAATTTGAATGGTATTTTAATTTTCTAATTATTGTAGTTCAAGTAATATTGTTTTAATTAAATTATGTTTTAATTTTAATAATTTTCTTGTATTTTTTTTAATGTGTGATACCTAATGTGTTTAATTATTGTTAATTATTATGAGTATTATTTTAATATTCATGTTTATTTTATCATTTTATTTATTATGTGTATTTTTTTTATTCTAAATGTTTGTTTTATACAAGTTAGACATGTTATCTTTTTTGTATGCATTTTTATATGTATTTTTTTAAAGTAATATATTTTTTTAACTAATATACTTTTTAATACTAAAAAGTCGATATACTGACCTATTTTGTGGCAATATTTTAGGGCCTGATTTAGATATCGGCAGACGGGCTACTCCATCACAACTGTTACGGATATTCCGTCCGCCGAAAAATAAATCCCATAATATCCTATGGGATTTAAATTTCGGCAGACGGGGTACCGGTCACTATTATGACCGAGTAACTAAGACGGCAAGCCAAACAGACATGCACACTTTACAGTGCCCATCACTCCTCACCTTGCCATGGCCCAGCCTCGCCCCACCCAACACTGGCATCGGATCCGTCAGTCAGCGGAAAATAAAATGATAATTTAATTTTTCAATGACTGACTCTGACAAGTGGGGCGACGCGCTTCCGCAATTATGGAGGAGCCGTCGTTGCCTGCCACAGAAAACTACATTATGCGTGCAAGTCGTGCAATAAGAAAAATGCAGATCATAGACTGCCTGCCGCACAGACGTTCAAATGCATAACCATCAAGATGCACTTAAAAAAAGAAATGTTGTTAGTCAGTAAGTATACTGGTAATACACACTTTACTATGTGCAGCCTCAAGGCTCCATGGATCCAAGTTGAGGAAAAATTCAGAACCTACACATGAGGTGTTTAGGTTAGTAAAGAGGTGACAATCCAAGGGCAGATAATGCAAACTCTTAGCAACTTGTACTGAGAACTGTGATCCTCCCTTCGGCCATCAGAAAATTCTCTGAAATGCACTCAGGGCCAGTTTGAAATCTCTGAAGTCCCTCTACAGACATTTATTGAAAGCTAAAATAAGCTTTTCTTTGTAAAAGGCATGTAATCTGATGAGCTAACAGGACATGCATCGAAGGATGTCAAGAGAGCCCAGAAGTTCAGTTTGCTGTGTTTTCCGGGGAACAAAATCTTAAAACCTTTGATTTCAGATTTTCCTATCGCAAACTTACTTCTTGTTACTGACTGCCGTAATTGTAATACGGCGGTCGGTAGTCAAACTAGGGATGTGGGTCGGAGAGCCTCCGACCAGCGGTCAGAGGTTTTCCAACCAACATCCTAATTAGCCCCTTAATGTTTGAGGTTTCGGAAGCTGAAGAATGGATTTATTGTTCCAAATGTAACTGGCCATAATCAGTGTTACATAAACTAAACCACAATTCCATCATTTTGTAATAAATAGGTTAAATAGTCAGTCCAGAAAGGGCAGCAATGTAAGCCTCCAGCTAAATATTACAAATCGACCAGCTATCTAGAGGGCAAGGACCTAATATGCTGCAGTGATGAAAGGTAAACAGGAACAAGATCATACAGACTCATAAAAGAGTGTAATCTATATTTTGAATATCGCTTGGAATGTACAGATGTATCATTTATACCAGCTTTCTCTCCCACTATACAAGCACAAACTCAGAACACAAAGAAAAGGAACTGCTCATATTCCCTACTAATTCAAGAATATGGATTGTAAACAAATGACAAAAGGTAGGTCGCTCCCCCTCCGTACAGCACCGCCTGTGCCCGTTCTCTCCCTTGCTGCCCCCGTGTCTCTCTGCCCGGTTTTCCTTCTGCTCCCCTTGCTGCCCCAGTGTCTCTCTGCCCGGTTTTTCCTTCTTATTCACTCGCTGTCCCCGTGTCTCTCTGCCCATTTTTGCCTCCTGTTACCTAGCTGCCCCTGCATTTCTGTGACCTTTCTGCCTTCTGTGCCACTCGTTTCCCCCGTTTTTTGTGACATTTCTGCCCTTTCTTGTGACCTTTGTGCCACTCGTTTCCCCCCGTTTTTGTGACCTTTTCTGCCCTTTCTTGGGACCTTTCTGCCTCTGTGCCACTCGTTTCCCCTGTTTTTTGTGACCTTATCTGCCCTTTCTTGTGACCTTTGTGCCCTCTGTGCCACCCGCCCCCCCCCCGTTTTTTGTGAACTTTTCTGCCCTTTCTTGGGACCTTTGTGCCTCTGTGCCACTCGTTTCCCCCCGTTTATTGTGACCTTTACTGCCCTTTCTTGGGACCTTTATACCTCTGTGCCACTCGTTTCCCCCCAGTTTTATGTGACCTCTTCAGCTCTTTCTTGCGACTTTTCTGCCTCTGTGCCACTCGTTTCCCCCCGTTTTTTGTGACCTTTTTCTGCTCTTTCTTGTGACCTTTGTGCCCTCTGTGCCACTCATTTCCCCACATATTTTGTGACCTTATCTGCCCTTTCCTGGGACCTTTCTGCCTCTGTGGAACTCGTTTCCCCCTCAATTGTTGTGCCCTTCGGCCTTCTGTTTTCTTCGTCGCCCCTCGCCACTGCGTCCCCGCCCCCCTGACTGCCCATTTGCTGCTCCAACCTCCCGCCTCCCAGCTGCTCCTCCTTCCCACCTCCCCATATAGGCCACTGCCCCCGTGTCTCTCTGCCCGGTTTCCCTTCTGCTCTCCTTGCTGCCCCGTGTCTCTCTGCCCGTTTTTGCCTTCTGTTGCTTAGCTGCCCCTGCATTTCTGTGACCTTTTGTCCTCTGTGCCACTCGTTTCCCCCTGTTTTCTGTGACCTTTTTGCCCTTCCTGTGACCTTTTTGCCTTCTGTGCCACTCGTTTCCCCTGTATTCTTGTGCCCTTTTGTGACCTTTCTGCCCTCTGTGCCACTCGTTTCCCCCTCAATTGTTGTGCCCTTTTGCCTTTTGTTTCCTTCATCGCCCCTCACAACTGCGTCCCCTGCGGCTCCGCCCCCCTGACTGCCCATTCGCTGCCCCCGTCTCCCGCCTCCCAGCTGCTCCTCTCTCCCATCTCCCCACACATGCCGGCCACTGCGCGGTTGCGCTGCTGGCGCGCGTCAAGCCTGCCTGGACTGCGCCCAGCACCAGAAACCCTGGTCCCCGCACCGCCACCACTACGACGCCAGCACTCTGCACGCTCTCAACCCCGGACGGACCCACAACTGCTTCAAGGCCGCCCCGAAACGCACAAACGGTCCCTTCACCTGCTGGAACTGCCGCTACACCAGCCACAGAGCCGACAAACCACCCGCCAAGAAAGAACTCAACCACCTCCGATGCATACTACTGAACACCCGCTCCACACCCAAACATGCCTTCGAGCTCTGGGACCTGCTCAACACAACCTCCCCAGATGTTGCCTTCCTGACAGAGACCTGATTGAACAACTACTCCGCACCCGACATCGCCATAGCCATCCCAGACAGCTACACGATCATCCGCAGAGACCGCACCAACGGAGTTGGAGGAGGAATCGACATCGTCCACAAGAACAGCATCAGGGTCTCGACTAGCACCGACGAGGCGCTCAGCACCGCCGAACAAATGCATTTCCAGATCCACATAGACCCCAACTCCACCATCAGAGGCACCCTCGTCTACCGACCCCCCGGACCCCGCCCCCAGTTCAGCGACTCTATCACCGACTTCATCAGCACGCACGCCCTGACCTCCACCAACTGCATCCTCCTCGGAGACCTGAACTTTCACCTTGAGAACAACAACGACAACTCCACAACCCTGATCGATAACCTCGCCAACCTCGGATTGAGACAACTCGTCACAACGCCCATCCACTCCACCGGCCACACGCTCGACCCCGCCTTCTCCTTAAGCCCGCACGTCTCTGTCAGCCACACCACCGAACTCATCTGGACCGACCACAGCTGCATCCACTTCACCTTCCAGAAACCCACCACACACCACCGCACCCAACAGATCCCCCCGCCGCTGCTGGAGCAAAATCACCGAAGACAAACTACATGCAAACCTTGCTCTCAGCCCACCCACCGAACCCTCCAACACCGACGTCGCTGCCCACAACCTCAGACGCTGGATCGAGGACTGTGCCAACACACTCGCCCCGCTGAAGAAACCCCCCCACAGAGACACCAGCAAGAGGGCCAGCTGGTTCACCCCAGAACTCCTAGATTCCAAGCAAGCCTGCCAGAAACTAGAGAAGAAATGGCACAGTGAACAAACTCCGGACAGCCACGCAGCACACAAGGACGCTGTCCGCAACCACCACCACCTCATCAGGGCTGCCAAGAAGACCTCCTTCAAAGACCGCCTCGACAACAACGCACACGACAGTAATGACCTCTTCAGCATCAGGAAGGAACTCTCCAACCCCAGCTCCAACCCCAACGACATTCCACCGTCGCAAGCCCTGTGCGACTCCCTCGCCACATTCTTCCACCGCAAGATAGCAGACATCCACGACAGCTTCAACACCCAGACAGCCCCAACAGACAGCAACACAAAAGACCCTGCGCACACCATCGACCACATCCTCTTGCTAGCCTGGACCAGCGTGAGCATCGATGACACCATCGAGACCATGAGCACAATCCACTCCGGCTCACTGTCAGACCCATTCCCGCACGTCTTCAACAAAGTAAGCAGCTCCATCGCACCCCACCTACGCAACGTCATCAATCTATCCCTTGAGACCGCGACCTTCCTAGAGAGCTGGAAACACGCCGAGATCAACGCCCTACTCAAAAAACCCAAGGCAGACCCAAGAGACCTCAAAAACTTCCAACCCATCTCTCTGCTCCCCTTCCAGGCTAAGGTCATCGAGAAAATCGTTAACAGACAGCTAACCCGATAACTCGAAGAGAACACAATCGTGGACCCTTCCCAGTCAGGGTTCCGCAGAAACCACAGCACCGAGACCACCCTCATCGCCGCCACCGACGACATCAGGACCCTGCTAGACAACGGGAAGACTGCAGCACTCATCCTCCTAGACCTCTCTGCCACCTTCGACTCCGTCTGCCACCGCACACTACGCGCACGCCTCCACGCCGCAGGGATCCGAGACAAGGCTCTGGAATGGACCACCTCCTTCCTCTCCGGCAGAACCCAGAGCGTCCGCCTCCCGCTGTTCCCTTCCGAAGCCTCCAAGATCATCTGCGGCGTACCTCAAGGATCCTCCCTCAGCCCGACACTGTTCAACATTTACATGGCCTCGCTCGCACACGTCGCCCGACCTCAACATAATCTCCTATGCCGACGACACTCAACTGATCCTCTCCCTCACCAAGGACCCCATCACCGCCCAAGCCAACCTCCATGAAGGAATTAAGTCCTTTGCCGACTTGATGAAGATCAGCCGTCTGAAGCTGAACTCGGACAAGACGGAGGTCCTCATCCTCAGCTCCAACCCGTCAGCCTGGGACGACTCCTGGTGGCCAACGGCACTGGGGGCAGCTCCGACCCCCACCGACCATGCACGCAACCTGGGAATCATCCTCGACTCAACGCTCTCAATGACCAAGCAAGTCAACGCCGTCTCCTCCTCCTGCTTCAACGCCCTCCGCATGCTCCGCAAGATCTACAGATGGATCCCGACAGATACAAGAATGACAAGCACCCAGGCCCTCGTCAGCAGCAGACTCGACTACAGAAAAGCCCTCTACGCGGGAGCCCCGACCAAGCTCATCAATCGACTACAACGCACCCAAAACGCCTTGGCACGACTGATCCTCGATGTACCACGACAAGGCCACATCACCCCCCACCAGAGAAACCTACACTGGCTCCCCGTCAACAAGAGGATATCCTTCAAGCTCCTCATCCACGCACACAAGGCACTCCACAAGACCAGCCCAGCCTACCTCAACAGACGGCTCTCCTTCTACACCCCCAACTGCCAGCTACGCTACGCCGACCTCTCACTCGCCACCGTCCCGCGCATCCGAAGAACAACCAGCGGCGGGAGATCCTTCTCACACCTCGCCGCCAAGACATGGAACACCCTCCCACTGAGACTACGACAGACCCAAGACCTGCTGACCTTCAGGAGAATACTAAAGACCTGGCTGTTCATTCAGTAGCGGTCCCCACCTCCCCCCCCCCAGCGCTTTGAGACCCTCGCGGGTATGTAGTGCGTTTAACAAATGACTGATTGATTGATTGATCAAGTCACATTACAATATTTTGGAGCATTGCACTTACATTTATAATGAAAATTGATTTATTATGGGATAACATTAAAAAAACAGCAGCAAATAACTGCTTATTTACCATCTCGGCATTGAGTCCCAGTCATAAGGAATATTAAAAAATTCTGTAAAATAGTAGGTGCCACAAATCAAAGGCAGTTGAATGCAAAAGTGGTTGAAGAGGATCACTTTGAAACACCTCCATTGCTTTTCCCAAGTTTCTGGCTTATCCTAAGAAAAAAGGAACCCAGAGGTATTGATTATTGGGACTGTTTACACAACATTGCAATCATTTCAACATAAGAATGTAAATCAACCAACGAAAAATGATGCCTGACTAAAGAACAGGTGTTGATCTGTGAAGCAGCAAATTCTATGACTGGAAGCTTAAAATGGTCTGCAAAGTCACAAGCCTTGAGCATGCATGAACACATTGGTTAACTTAACAACAAACATGAGTAGTTAGTTAGAGGTTTCCGCAAAGCAACAATGAGTGATTTACAAGTTAACTCTAACACATTCTCCCCTCTTCTCTAAGTCAATGAAGCATACAATCGCACAGTTGGTAAGTGTTTACACACTACAAACACGATCTATTTGAACAGAAGAGGAAACGTTAATTGGAGACTGCCGACTCGTTTGTCTTAAACTGTTTGTTTTATTGCTCGAGTTAACTCCAGTTTCCCTACGTCAACTCTGAACTTTGTAAAGGTAATTTTGATTTTCCAATTATTAATGCAATACCACAAATGAAAAGAGAGTCACCGCTAACAAAAGACAAACCGAGTTATGTATCGATGCGGATGTTTGAACACAATCCAGGGTTTTCCTACATGCAGACTACCCCAAACATGTCTTTGTGTTATTTTTCACACCAGCACATTGCACAAACCGAAGCTGCACTCGAATAGACATAAACATCCCTTACTTTTTGACAACATCTCAAATAAATGTATGCTTCTATACATGGAGCAAAGCTCTCACATGAGTGCATGAACATCTTGAGATCACTACTCAATTTGAGCATGTGTTTTACAAATTCTAGATAAGAGGAAACTGAACTTTCATACGATACTGATCTTCCTGTTTGAAGGCATAACCAGCAGATTAGGTTTCGTTGCAACACATATAAATCCAGTACAGTGGTTTAGCCTACTTGACAGCTGCAAACTAAATGTAGAGTGGCTGACAGTGACTTGACACTTGAGCAAAACAGCACCTGTGTATGCGCGGCACCAGGTGAAAGTGTGTGACATTTGAGATCCTGGTGCCCATTTTTTAATAAAAAATATGAAATCGAGCACTTACTTGCTGGATCTTATACTTCTGCATGAAAGGTAAAAACTGGAATATGAATCCTGGAAGGCAGAACAGGAAGTAGATGAGTTCGTGGACTATAAGGGAGCCCCAAGTGGCGATCTGAAACTTTGTGTAATTGTCCAGCATGTAGGTCCAGGCGTGTTTAAATGGCTGCTGCAGCGGATTGTCAGGTAACAGCGAGTCAATGTACTCAACGGCCAGGTAGGCCGAGGTCATGATGTCAGCACTATCATTGGCTGCCATGGTCCACACAGACGTCACTTCTCTGCTACTGTTTTTAATTCGGTATTATAATGTGCACTGCAAAAAAGCAAGGTGGATAGAGTTATATTACAAAACATATTAATTTTATAGATTGGTATGAGAAGATAAATGGTTCAATGAAGCATGTAAACAGGGGTGTTGGTACTGCTGTGCCATTAGCTGACTGGGATCACTAAGCAGGTCATCTTAACATTACACGACTATAGTTACAGGGAGAGTTGAGCACTCTGCCATACAGAAATGCCAAAGAAAAACAGAGTTCAGGGTAACATTTTACTTGGTGACTTGGAATGTATTTTCGGTTTACATTTTACTAGAGTAGATTTTAGCAGCAGCAACATTATTAGAAGCAGAATGAATACACGTCTACAGGTCAGTAGAGCTGTGGTTTATTGTAAACAAACTGAACTGAAATTGTAATTATATAGTGCTTACTACCCCTGACGAGGCATTGAAGCACTTTATTGAGTAGCACGCTACCCGTAAGCCTAAAATTAGAAGTCAGTCTACTGGTTATTGTAGTTAGTCTTGCATGCCAAGGAAACCATTACATGCATAGACTTTCTTTATGGGGCTATGTGAGAAACAACTGGGTATGGTTAAAAAAGGAGCTTAAGACAGACAGCCATCAGATTTAAAGTGGTCCAATTTTTCATGCAGGATTTTATGGAATATAGCAGCAGGATATATTATTATATGCAATCTGTGGATGTAAACCTGTTGAAAGAAACAGTTTTAAAGGCTGCTCTAAACGGATTGCTAAAGGTAAAGAGGAGGCACAGAAACTTTTGGCACTGCGAAAAGGTAGCCCAGAGCTTGGTGAGACCCCCTGACGAACATCTGTCAAGTGGTGCACATTCCATTACCCGCAATTCCAATTTGACCACACCACTATTGCCCCACTGTATGCAACACAACCAATACTTTCAAACCCAGTGAGACCCCCATTGTATACCTTTTACAGCAGTATAATTAATACTATAAAGTATTCCTTCAGTTTATGCAAATTATTTTATACCACACATAAACTACACATACAATATAAAATAGGTTATTTACACAATAAATTAAATAAATAAATGTCCAGCAGAATGGATGTGTCTGAGGCAGCCCTGACCCGCTAGCATTCGTCATGCCTAGTAGTGGCATGGCAATTCGTGAGCAAGGCGGACAAGGTGAAATGTAGATGTTGGGTGAGAAAATATGCATAATGTAAAAGAGGTAGGGAGCAAAAACCGATTTTTAAAACTAGATGACACAAAGTCCATGAGGGGTAAGGAACAGGCGAAGCCTCGATATAACTGCAACAGGTAGGAAAATTCGTGTATTTTGTGAGCCATGTGGATTTGTTTCGCTGTCACTTTCTATAAATTTTTTGAATCAGGGGAATGTTTCAGGGCACCGTGATCCCATTTCTGTTTGGTGCAACCATCATTTTTTTTTAAGTTTCTCAACAGTTTCTGTTTTAATTTCTATATGTTTATAATGTGTCAAAGTGCTCCCAACATTCAGAAAGGCACAGGGGAACAACACCCGCAGTTTATGTATTTTGTGGCTATTAACAAGAAAGAGAGACAACACTTGTCAACTGAGTCAAGCTGAACAGTGTGCATACAAGAAAAGGCTCACCTCATGTGTTCGGATTGCAAATGCAAATACTTAAAAGTAAGACTCAAACAACAACAAAAAGCTTAGAGGAAGCTAAACATGGTTAGAGAACTGTTCACAGAGACTATCCAAGAATATGTATTAAAGCATGGAAGCTGAACAGATGATGCTTAAACTGAACATAAACAAAGATATCGAATAAGCACTGCATAGCGATGATGCAGAGATTTAAATATACTGCACAGCTAAACGGGCAGCAAAGAACGCCAGTAAAGGTCTCTGGGACACTGTAAGGCATGGGGTTGAGGACAAAAGTTCATGCAAGACCTGTTAAAACCTTTAACTAAATGTGCATGGCTTGCAATGAAATTGGTTTTATGACTCAAAAGGAGAGGTGGGCGGAATTTGCGTAGTCGCGCTACGCAAAGCTCTGCAAAATGGTAAAAAATCTCCACGAGCACACAGAGTTCTGCGAACACGCGGAATTGCTTGTTCCGCCCGTTCACAATGCTTTGTTCCTGTTCGCGAACGCTGTTTGCGTGTTCTGGGGGAAATATCTTGCAAAGACGCATTTTGAAAGCGTGAACAAGCAAAAAATTCCGCGAAGCTGCAGAATTTTTGGCAATTCCTCTTTCTTCGTGGAACGTGATATGACTCAAATTAAGTCAATTCCGCGAGCAGAACGGAATTTACCGCCCAGGCCTACTCAAATGTAAGTCAGCCAAGTAGACAGCAGTGGTTACTGCATGTCAGGTATTACTGCTTATTTATATATGAACACATTTTTTTTAATGTAGGCTCATGCATGCAAGCATGCATGACAGACATAAATTTGATATATATGAATGTGTAACCTATAAGTGAACAGGTATATTACGTACTGCACATATATTTACATACGTATGAATATATAGCTAAGTTTGTTATTGGATTTGCCTAGAAAATAGATCCTTTTCCATTTAAGTGACGGATAGATAGGGTTGTGACATCTCTGCTTATTAAGAATCAATATTACAGCACAGTCTAGGCCAGTTGTTCCCCTAGCTATTTTTAGGGCTTTATTACCAACGCCCAGCTCCACTTATGGCAGCAGTGCTGGCTAATTGGTGCTAGCGAGAACTGAAAATGTAGTTGTTTATGCATGTTTCTTTTGGCTATGGAGGAGTATGGTCATTCCTGGATCTCTTTATCTGGAAATCAAGCAAATGGATCAGAGCATTCCACATCTGTGAATAGTATTTCATCTCAACGCAGTTCGTATGACTTGGCCAGTGTCTATCACTTTTTTAGTGAAACGCCCAAATGTGGCTATGCCAATAATACCTTTTAAAAATAGTGTGCATAAATTGGCATTAGGAGATATGCATGTAATAATAGCCTTTTTTATATAATAGAAACTTTGCATTTCACAGGAGATCTGAGCCATCAGGCCTTCTCCCCCGTGCCCGTTTCTTCACTTTAATCTCTTAACTAAGATGCATCTTGGCCTCCAGCTTTATCAGCATTCACCCAGTACTGATATTTTCTTCCGAGATTTCAGGCATTTTTAATTGTTTACTATTTTTAACTCTCCATCAGCTGCAGCCATAGCCTTCACCTTAAATGTGTACTGCGTTTATTGCTTCAGTGATTGCACTGACTGTCATATCCACCTAAACGCTCACTTGGTCCACATCTTTTCTTCTTCCAGCTATCCCCTTGTGGTTTAAATCCTGCACCATTGTAATAACCTATTTCTCTCCAGTTTACTTATTCTTCTAGATACTGGCTCCACCACTGGACACAATTCTCCAGAACAGCCGCTGCTGTTCGAACCATGATGTCTTAAATAGGCATATCAAAGGTGACCACTTTTGCTTTTCTTTTTCAAATTAGAAAGTTTAACAAGTCATTTATTACCTGTAAGAATTTACAACCACACACAAAATATTAAACAGGCCAAATGATTAATACCAAAACTGCTCTATCCTAGTTAAAAAGCGCCAGCGTACAACATATGGACTGCTGAAAACATTGGGCTCATGAATTTTAACATTGAATCCATACTATGAAGAGCTGATCAATTATGAGCTCACATTGGAGGCCATGCTGTGTAAACTAGGTCTATGACCTGGCTCTACAAGCTTTGGATTCCCAACCCATGGGTAAAGGGACACTGAGTTCAGTGCACCGAGGATGCGCAGTGAACTCCTAAATATAGTGCACACAATATTGTTTGGTAACATTACAGAAGATCAGAATTAAAAGCAGCTAAGCTTTTCAACACCAGTGAACATTTTTAACATCACCATTTGTAGCCTTTAACTCCCTCACTGTTCTATCTTTGGGTGCTATGCTTGTTTTATATGATGAATAAATAATAAGCCTATTTCTCAAGTTTCAGTGGTGGTGCACATACCTAGGACAACAGGAAGTGTTGTGTTTTTTGGAATAGCTTGCCAGCTATTTCAAGCACAAGGGCAAGGAGGTTAGGTATGTGCGAGAACACAATCCTGGCACCAGTCAGTAAAGGCAGAATGTTTTCACACAAACCAGGAGAGCCTTCCTGGAGCCCTCTTCAGGTAAGGTGGTGGAATCTGGTACTGTGCCCGTCCGTGTCTGGGTCTGCCTCCTGGGGGAATGTTCTCTCTGCCTTAGTGGATACTTCATGTGGGTTTATAGTATTGGCAACTGGCCTTTATGCTACAATGGGGAATTTCTACTTAATTCCGGACATCATTGAATTACACCAGTATGACAGTTCAAGACAAACTGGTATAAACCAGTATGACAAAAGTATGTCAATTGGACTACATTATTGACAGTATACATTCACTGTCTGACCTTGAAACATAGATAACAGGATACGAAATAAATGGGTAGTAGCCGTTAACCATATCGCACCTCGTTTATGAAACAGCAAAAAAGTATATACTGTGATAGAAATGATAATCAGAAAAGAGCCAAAGTCCTGTTGGGGTGCTATGTTGATTTGTTTCATCCTACTACCAAAGGTGCATCAACACGTTGGGAAAAAACAGTGCGTGTTACAACATATCATATAAGACAAACCAAAGCACTCGGAGCGAGTCCAGCAACAAATATGATGTCTGAACAACAAGGTCTTGTTTTAGAAACCACACTTTGTTATTACAATGCAAAGACAAAAATATTGTTCAAATACAAATAATAGTCAGGCTTGTAATCTTCAGAGATTAAGAGCCTACACGTCTTTTGTCACTTCGTGACTTTTTAATGGCTGTGAAACATTTGCAAATTAAAAAAATAAATAAATACAAGTTTATAGAGTACAGAGCGTGGACGAGAACAAAGTAATAACAGCAAAGAAAATGATGGCACATAGTAGCAAAAAAGAACTCCATAGCATTGTAAGAAAGAGAAAAAAAGAGTGGAGATAAAATGCCTAGAAAGTGCATATGTGATAGGTGAATTAGAAAAGTCCAAGAAAAGATCCAGGGCCAAAGTATATATATAGTGAGCTGTTACAGATTTACGGCTTTTATTAATTCACAAGAATTTACAGAATTAGGCCAGGAAATCATACTAAAAAAATATTTGTGAACTGCTTTTTTGCACAAGCAAATAACAGGTATACATGTGTTCATCTGAAAATCTGTTGAACATTTACATGTTCACTTCTTCTCCAACCACTTTTTTCTCAAGCCTGGAAGAAGTTTTCCTTCTGCCACCGTCAGGAGTAAATTTCCAACCTTTCTCGGTATGGAAAAAAATTATTATAGAGCTTGCAAAACCCCTAAAACATGCAATTTAGTAGGTTTGAACTGACTCAAATGGGCCTTCCAACCCTGTAACTATTGCTTAATGCTAGCTCCAGCTCCAGTATGTATAACTGCAGAAAGGTGGCAAAATAATGATATTGCTAGAATTCAAACCCTACTATAGGTTGAGCCCTGGCATAATCAGAAAGGCTAATATCAGAGCTTTTATATAATGAGATTGCTGCCATAACTTGTCGCTGCACTACATGTCACCAAATAGACAAGTGCATTTTTTTTTACAGAACAAGGAGAATTTCGAAGCAACCTGTCTCAGGGCCAAGTAGATATTTAATTGAATTCCACACACCTGCATGCATGCGCCACTTGGTTTTTCTACAGCCCATTGGAGTGGAAAAGAGTTACTCTTCCTTGTTTCATCAAGGGTGGTATTTTATAGAAGGAAAATAAAAATTGGGTGCCAAAAAGCATCTGGTTCTTGCAGACAAGTTATATTTTTGGTGGGACAGAACTTAAAAACAATTGTGCTGGTATAAAGATACTCAAAACGGAAAATATATTTCCATAATTGTGCAAGTACAGGCCAGAGACACTGCTCAAACCAGATTACCCTATAAAATTGTAAGGATGAGGGTAACCAGCGTACATGATGAAACAAGATGTACGCCTATTCTTCAGTTTCAAGTAGTAATCTAAGGTTACAGGTAATGTAAGTTGTAAGGTAGCAGCCCCACAGGGAGCAGCATCCCAACTGCTCAGCCCACATACTCCAACTGACATTCACTCAACCAGGCACCCATGAACATTCTATGACATCATACACACTATAGCTGACCAGCGGCGCACAGATACAAAGTAATAATTACATAGCGAGAAGAGCAAGATACCACACATCACATTTAAAAGGCAGTAATGTAAAAGTACCTGAAGCACAGCCAATTAAGTATGGGTACAAAGACATCAGGCAGTGAAAAAGGCAACCCCTGGGGTTTTATCACAGATTTACACAAACTAGGATTACAAAATGAGAGCTGAGAATTTTTTTTATAGCACATGAAAGGGTCCCAATAACATAAATACCATAAGGATGCTTTACAAACACTCATAGAGTAACAAACAGTGGACTGTAATGCCCATGAAACACTCCCTAGATATCACTTTGTGGTCTGTTTCTCCGTACATCCATATATTTTCAGTAGACAAGAAGATAGCCCATCTGAGCTTGGAGGAATCATCTGACACAATTTACTCACAAGCTCTCTCTCAACACCCATCCCTCTTTCCCTAAATACAACCACACCAGGTACTCTGCAGTGCAAGAAACACAATGCGTCCATGCTCCACTCTTTAAAACAAGCATTAGAAATGCAATAGGTCTTGCATTTTTTGAGTTAGAGCTATTGGCATAGCTCAACAGCTAGGGGACAGATATTGCCACTTTTCAGTTCCGCACAGAGCATTGCTCCGTGAAACGGCCTGAAAGCATAAAACTATGTTGATAGCCTACAAAATAAAAAGGCAGATTGGGATGACCAGGAGGAACAGCGGATGTATTGGGATGGCCAACACAAGCAAACAATCAATGAAATCGCCTGGGCGTGACCCAAGCATGCAAAGGCGGGAGAATCAGACCCAATGCACCAATAAAAACCCCGGATTTCTTTTTTTTCACAACCAGTTTATTGATGAAGATGAGCATATGAAATATAGTGGCAGCCCACAATCAGGACTACACCACCAAACATTATGATACAATCACAGCACTTTAACCAAGTGTCCAAGCAAGAAGAAGATGCAATTAAGGATATCAGAAAACAGGTACCCCACCTTCACCTTATACTGCTACCTACCTACCCAACTCCCCGATCCCACCCTGGAACCCACCCAAACCCCATGCATGTGTGTACTAACCGTAACGATGTAAGATTATGACGTGGGTAATGTGCGTGGACATGGGCCCTGCCAGCCAGTACGGGGCTAAAGGTCCTCTTCTGGCTCCACTGGAGGGTCCAGTGTCAGATCTCTATAGTCTGCCCACCTCCTCCAAATCTTAAAGTGTTTGCGGGGGCATCCTCGCGCCTCAAATATAGGTCTCTCCAGGCCCATACAGAAAACCCCGGATTTCTAAATGTCACAACAACAACAAACAAATGGCCTAGGCTCGACCTAAAAAAAAAAATACAAATTTGAAAAGTGCACAAGTTCCAGCTTGAGAGGCACAGAGCTGTAGTGCTGCTTCAGTCCACCCGGGTGAAGAAGAGCATGCTGGCTGAGAAAAGTAAACTTACAGATCAGTCACCATGCTTAAAGTAGTATCACAGAAGCTGACCACAGATGTTTGCAAGAAGTCAAACAAATAGAAGAGACGGGATCGAACAGTGAAAGAAAACTTTTCACTCACCAATTAAGCCTTCTACCAGAAATGCCAGCACTTGAAAAACAAGTTGTCCCATCTTTTGATGTACAGTTTGTCAAGCAAAAGGAGAGCATTTCCTGGAGTGGGAGCCTGGCTGGGTGATGAGTGAACTCAAACGACTTTGTAAAACGTCTCTAGCTAATGAAAAAGTAAACAAATAGCAGAGTCCATCCGCCACACGAGCTCACTCCAGCTTTATCCTATATTGTAAATACCTCAGGAGAACAAGAAATGGAGATGAACGAATGGGGAGATGGGACAGGCTAAGTGGGGGCTAAGATCAAACAGGGGTGATGGGAGAGAAGTAAAGGACGGAGGAAGGTGGTTGGAAGGGAAAATGAACGGGATGGAGTGTCTAAAAACACACCACTTTCTGTTTACCCCTCCCCTCCTTGGGGCACTGCCACGAAAAATTCTTAGTTAAAAAGTACACTATATGCTACAAGAATTCAGTGTGATTAAACACAAGTATATTTCAATGTGTTTTTGCTTATTTGTATGTTTAACACTCCTTGATGTTACAATACTGGGAACCCCTTATTGTATACTGTCTAGTACCCAGGTCCCAGTGATTCCGGGTTTACCCTTTTCTCTAAACATAAAAACACAAGCATTCATGTGGAGTGCTTTAAACAAATTAAAAAGCAGCTCCAGAAACAGGAGCAGAGGAAGGACACAGTACTTAGTCCATTCTACAGGGGAGGTAAATTGATATGACACACATGTCATGTGAAATAGAAAAACAACAAATGCGAGCCACGCAGAAGCTAACCAGTTGTAATCCTATAGGCAGGATGTAACCAACTAGCTGTAAACAAAATGTATTTAAGAGACAGAGGATGAGCTCTCTATGCCAGACCTAAAAGTTACAGGGAACTACAAACCCCTTCTGATCAACAGAAGAATCAATTTAAAAGGCCACTTCCAACAAGCCAAGTCAAAAGCACACATAAACTCACAAGTCGCATTCCTAAAGAAACCCCTTTGCTTCACACATGAAGAACATGCCATGCAAGTTCAAGTTCAAACAAGCTTTATTCGACGATTGTCATAAAAGCATAAAATCCAGATAAAAAGTACAGGTTAAAACGAATAAAAAAATGAGCAAATTCTATCTTTTTTTTTAAAACAAATTTGGAGGTATAACATTGATATATTTACATAATGAATTAATTAGCATTACATCAAAAGGGATTTAATAATCACCTGGAAAAAGTTAATCTATTAACAAATTACTTCTGATGGTCCATGCCCACCCCAAAAATGTTGCCACTGCCACATATACAGTCATATTTGTACAGGTACATATTATTCTAACTGCAGCCAGGCCACTATCCGTGCCCAGCAACCTGCACATTGGGCGTAGCCACATTCGTCGTGGGGCCGCATACGCTGGGCATTCAAATAATAAGTGACCAACAGTCTCAGAGAGCGCCGGACATGCTGGATAGCCGGCTTTGTCCCCCCTAGGCCACTTACAGGTAAAAGCCCTAACAGGTAAGCTACCAATTCTCAATTGGAAATAAAGTTTGCGGTCTAGAGGTTTTGAGATAGCATCCCAGAAATCTTCCAAGAGAGGTCCATCCTTAAAGTCCATAAACGCACCGGTCAGCGAACAAGGGGCTGTAGACTTGAAGATCTTAACAGCCATAAGCTTCCAGTACTGGTCCTTTAAACACTTCTTCCATGCATTTTCCCTATGATTCACACTAGACACACGCTCACTCAAACACAGAACAAAAATTAGGTGAGCCACACAGCCACTTTAGCATAGTGCATTCCTACACCCAAAGTTAAATGTACTTGTAGTAACTGAGCTTTTAGTGGAATTGTAGAATGCTTAGAATTTAGAGTTTCAATAGTGTACTGACGTAAGACACGGTCTAGTGTCTGAGTTCCTGCTGTAACAATACACCTAAGGCCCACCCACCACCAGGCGTCATAGAGCACATGACCCTGGCCAATAAAGGGGCTGAGCGCACGTGCTCATGGCCCATTACCTATCCCCAGCCACTGTGTCCGTGTCTCATTTACCTGACTACAGAATGAGGGCCTAGCGCCCGCACTAAACCTTACAATGGCGACGAGGCGGAGTTGTGCCCAGCGTGCCACAGCCTAATGAAAAACGTCGTGGGGGAGAAGATGGCAGAGCTGCTCGGCGACATCGCGCCCCCTCCCCACCCCCCACAGGATCGGCGCCGGCCTGCAGTGAGGCCCGCGGGGGTGTGCCGTGCCCCGGGCCTGGATGCCACACGAGGTGACCGGGAGCTCACCCCGCACCTCACGTCTGCCGGATGATAAGCAGACTGACCGGTGCCCACCCGAGTCAGCTGCGCTGAGAGGCGACCACCGCAGAGCCCACCTGCGTGGTCGAACAGGCCCGCCGGCCGAGTGTGAGCCCCAGCGCCGAAGGTACAGCGAGCCGACCGGAGCCCACCCGCGTCGGCCGCCACTGACCATTGCCCCCAGGAAAGGAGCGGTCTGACCAGAGCCCACCTGAGCCGGCCGCGATGATGTGACCCCCCACCGGAAGAGAGTGCTGGCCGACGCGGAGCCCACCCGCGAAGTGAAA
Organism: Lissotriton helveticus; assembly: GCF_964261635.1. Classification (NCBI taxonomy): domain Eukaryota; kingdom Metazoa; phylum Chordata; class Amphibia; order Caudata; family Salamandridae; genus Lissotriton; species Lissotriton helveticus. The sequence goes on along the minus strand of NC_136059.1, from coordinate 2,060,349,218 downwards.
AAGGCCAGTAGGCTGGGGGGCCGCGCAAGCCAGAAGCGGCCCCCCTCATGAAGTTATGTACAGCGGAGCCCACCCGCATGACCATAGCGCCCTTCGGGGCGCGAGGCAGCCGAGTGCCGGAGGCGCCGCTCCATCTGCGGGCGGGAAAACTTTAAAGAGTGGCCAGTCAAGAACCCCTGGACCGCCGGTGATCCGTCCCCACCCCGCGCAGCGAGAGTGTTGCGGACTGCTGCCGCGGGTGGGTAGGGGGGAGAAAAGGCAAAGGACAGTGCGGCCCGCGGCCGCGAGAACAAAAGAAAAGAAAAACACAGGCACAATAAAGAAACCTACCGAGAGGCGGGAGGAAATGCTGCCGTCAGGCGAGAGGGCCTCGCAAGGTGTGTGTCACGGGCGGCCGTCGGAACCAATGCCCGCCCACGGTCAAAGAGGCCAGGCCGCGCCAGCATGGTGCGAGATCCCCAGAGTAGGCAATGTCACCGTGCAACCGACTGTAAAAGTGAATCCATGCCACATGACATTCACTGAGACAGTCATAAGTGTGTACACCACTGTGGGCATCAGGGTGAAAACAAGGAAGCACTCACCATGAGTCTTGCCCTCAACTCCTCTGCCCCCCTGCACCCGTTTCGGCAGGACAAGTTTCAGCACCACGGGACCCGCGGAGGTTCCAAAAAAAAAAAAAACGAAGGAAAACGGCCAGAGGCTGACATAGCAAGCCCTGCACTGCCACCTAGTGGCCGTTTTGAGCAACTGCACCCGCCAATGAAGAAACAAACAAGCACTGCACAGGCCCAGGGAAGGCCAGCAACAAGGACAACTGTACAGCACACGAAGGTGCTCAGGGGAAAAGCAGTGCTCTCAGGTGCAGCTGCAGGAAAGAGACTATAAATTGAAACACCCTACCGGCAATCACGTCCAGGGTAGGTTAAAACCAGCCACACACCCGAAATAAAGAGGCAAACAAGCATTGCACAAGCCTTGGAAAGGCCAGCAACAGCACAAGACTGTAGCAGCAAGTGAGTGTGCAGGAAGCGCCACTAACGCCACACCACAGCAAGTAAGCCCCACCAGGACAGCACTGCGATGCACAGGAAAAAGCAAGGAGTGAAGGAACTCCACACGCCAGAAGGACGACGGAGCAGAAGCGCAGTCCGCCAGAAGCACTGTCGCCACACCAACGGAAAGCACGGTGACGCCTAGTGGCCACAGGCTGTCTCCGCTGCCGGAAGAAGAGAAAGGAACACCACCACGAGACTCCCCACCAGGCAAGTGCGACACAGTGAAGAAGCGCGACGACCGCCGACACTGCTCCAGGATCCCAGAAGAAAAGCAAGCACACCCGTGACGTAACGGAAGCAACCTGAACACGAAGAAGCTCGGAGCGGTGACGTAACCCTCCGCACAAGAGGAGCGCGGACACAAGTGCGCCAACGCTAAAGCACCGGAACGGAGCGAACAGCTACCAAACCAAAGTCAGCAAAGCGTGAGGACTCACGCCGAAGACCACCCCGCTGGTCACCCAAGAAAGCCGACCCCTCAGACGGTCGCACGAAGTATCCCGGACGGTCACACGACGTGACACACCCAAGAAGCCGGCCAGCCAGATTGCCGCACCAAAAGTCGACCTACTGGGGGTCGCAAAAGGAGGTGACCGAAGCAAGGGTCAACAAACCGCAACACAGCAAGTATCTCGCAAGAGGACCGAAGATAGCCTGCCATCATCGGCAGAGTGGACCGGCCAGAGGTCCAAGAAGTTCGAACACCAAGACACAGTCCACGATCAGCGACTAGCGAACTTCAACAACCAAGTCAACATGTAACGTCTAAGGAAAGAGAGGAGATCGCAACGCCCGGTCCAGTCACAGATGAGTAGAGACAGTGTCCGTGAACCAGGACAAGACCGGATGGAAGCAGGCGGAGTGCACGCTGCCTGGAGAAGTCTGGCCAGGAAGAGGAAGACAGCAAGGTGACCAGACCGCGTTGCGAAAAGGAAGGAGGACGAAGATGTCTAAGTGGCACGTCTGCCACCACCAAGAGAAGGAAAAGGAGAAGAGGTCTGAGTGGCACGTCTGCCACCACCAAAGAGAAGGAAAAGGAGAAGAGGTCTGAGAAGCACGACGACAGGAAGATAAGAGAATGGAGTAGAACCAAGAGGAGTGTGGACCAAGACACTACGACACACAAAAGGGGAAACACCGAGGAGAACGTGAGAGGTGCATAACAGTCCACACGCACAACCGGGACACACGTAACATCACTGGAAGCGAGCATCCACGTGCGAACCCGACAGTCATCCAGGAATGACGGAAGCGAGCAGGCCAGTCTGTTGGCAACAACCACCTCTGGGATGGAACGGACACAAGGGCCGCGGAAATCCAGGGGCAGAGGCCTCAGGGACACCGGTGGCAGCGGGTCCCCAACGAGAGACGGACTGTTGCAGCTCGCGCTGAAGATCCTGGAAGACCGAAGGTCGCACAAGACGGAACCAGTGCCAACAGCACCCTTTCAGGTGGAACTCGGACACGGAGGAGAGGACCCGTAGCGACGTCCTTCAACATGTTGAAGAGGCAAGGCGGCATGTCCACCGGTCCAGTGGAAGCCTGGCAGAAAGGCCTCCGGGTCGTCCAGTGAGAGGGGACACCCATGAGAGAGGGGTATCCGTGAGAGGGATAACCTGCAACTGAAGATCCCGTCAAGGACAGACACCAGTTTGAACCAAGTACTTTGTACAGGACGGTCCAGCGGAAAGCAACACACTTGGGACCGGCTATAGGTACTTCTACACGTTCACATGAAGTGAAACGGAGCGAGAGAGACTGTACTACCCACTTACAAGCCGCAAGTCTGCCAAGGCAAGAAAAGACACCATTGCCAGCAATTGAAGTGACCGGCGGAAAAGAAGACTATGTTGTGAGTCGTCGTGATTTGAGTTATGGGTTTTGTGTGAACTCTATTTTCTTTCCCACAGGTTGGACTTTAGTTAGTGTAATTTTATTAACTAAGGTTGGGAGGGATGTACTGACGTAAGACACGGTCTAGTGTCTGAGTTCCTGCTGTAACAATACACCTAACGCCCACCCACCACCAGGCGTCATAGAGCACATGACCCTGGCCAATAAAGGGGCTGAGCGCACGTGCTCATGGCCCGTTACCTATCCCCAGCCACTGTGTCCGTGTCTCATTTACCTGACTACAGAATGAGGGCCTAGCGCCCTCACTAAACCTTACAAATAGGTCATATGGAATTTGTATAAATGTTAGAACTTGGAATGTATGTATTAATTCTGTGTTTTCCCTGCTTACTGCTGCATGCACCCTTTTACTGATATACTGGCAGGATAACTACAATAAAGAAGAATAACCACAACTTTGTCTGCGTGGTTAATACATGAATTTTGGTTATGGGTTTATGATCAGAGCGAAGAACATTGACACTCTAAATTCTAAGCATTCTACAATACCACTAAAAGCCCAGTTACTACAGTACTTCAACACACGTAACAGCTCCCTGAAAATCTACTCAAACTCTGCATTGTGCTTTAGGCATAGTTACAGCAATACATACAACAATATGAACTTCTCAGCTGTGGAATAAGAAAAACCTATCAATAGTAACAGAGTAAAAAAGATTCTCCCAATGTCCGATTTGATGTCCGACCTGCTTGTAAAGGGGGGAAATGAAGAAACGGCACACGCAAAAATGCATCATAGCACGACAATGCAGTTATTGCAGTCATAAATACAACACAGAACATGGGGTAGATACATCCACTGAAGTACTTTGAGCACTGTGACACCCTCAATTAACTGCAAACATGTATCTAGGTAAACCCTTAAATACCAAACTAAACAACAGAGCAGATCCACAAGATATAGAGCCCATAATATGCCCACATGATATACAGCGGTATCATAATACGCTCAGAACCCGAAGGACGCTATCTGGCAACAACATTCCAGGCCGAACATGTCAGTAGCCCCACTGATTTAAATAGAGCTCACAAATGCTATTAAGGTTCCAAAACCCAGCATCACTAGTCGCCAAACTGTAGTATTCACTCTCCAACGAACGTTCCTTCTATAAATGTATATATAAATGTAGGTGTACAAGCTTAAGTTCCAAGTCTACGAAACCCCACCAGGAGCTAGATGTTACTATAAGCGCAGCTCTTTTCTTAACGAATTACCGCTCACGCTCGGCAAACACCACGTACCAAGATGTGACATGTGAACTGGGAAAGGAAAGTTGATACAAGTTGTAGAGTTGGTGGGTGAGAGCAGATATAACTAAGGAGTTTTGAGGAAGAGGGACGGCGATAGAAGCTGCAATGAACGCGCAAAAAACTCACCTAAGGCTGCCTGTCTGTGTAACACACCTGTGCGAGCGGGTCTATTATATAAGAGCCCACTGTGCGCACTCTTCCCCTTCAGCACCTGGACAGAGCCGCCCAATAGAGGACACAGCCCTCTCTGATGGTGGAGCGTTCTCCTCCAGGCACGCGCTCATTGGATATCAGGCCGCAAGATACGTAACGTCACAGAGTCATACCAAGGCGCCTATTGGCCGGGCGGATGGAGTGAGGATCGTCAGATAGACCACCCCCGGCCAATTACGAGCGGTAACTGACTGAATGACTAACAGAATCAATCTGTAAGGAAATAGAGAGATCCTTTGGTCAAGTTATGTTTGTGCTCGATGTTTCCTACATCTAAGATGGCGCATGTGTAGACTCGGTCTAGTGTTAAAAAATGTCAATGCTTCCGTTTCTCTCGCTATATATGAGGTGTGCCGAGGATGGCGCTGTGAGAATTTGCGCGTTGTGTTTTTTACCGCTTGATTGACGTTTGATCGTTCAATGGGCTTTGGGATAGACAGGCGGTAACCCTTCGATAAATTGACGTTAACGAAGATTCAATATCAGGATACAGTCTACGTTTTTTTTATCTCAGGCATTTCGTCTTCTGAACCTCATGTACAAGAGAGTACATAATGTAAAGTAATCTCGAAGCAGGGTAGATTCGCACTATAAGGATGGTGTACTAAATAAAGACACCCTTTATAGGTTGCTTCTCAAAAAGTATCAGCGTAAATAGGTCTGGCTTTAAGGGAAAAAAAACTGCTTCTTTATTTATTATCTGAGTCATAGCTGCCAAGGTTTCAGATGGCTTATGTGTGACATTTGCATAGTTTCAGTCTTTTAAGTGACAGTCAACAACTAGAAGTGGTGCTTTCTCGCGAGCAAAATCTAGCACTGATAACCTTCGCACTCGCCCCCACCTCCTGGGGGAGGAGCGGGGCACGGCGACCGCTATGGTGCCGGCTCTCGAACCCCCCCTTCGTGGAGGCAGCCTCTACAATAACCTTCGCACTCGCCCCCACCTTCCCTCCTTGTACCAAATACATCATCATACTGCACTCCCATTCTGCCAACCAAATAACCAATACACACTTCTATCTTGTTGTGGTCATTTGTTGGCCGCAGATTTTATTTTGGAATACAGTGACAATATACATAACGTTTGGATTTTTTCTGTTTTAGTCTCTTTTGCCCTTGCGGGTCGTTTTTTTCTTTTGGTAGGATGGATTTGGGCTTCCCTTGTGCGGAGGAGAGGGGTAGCTTCTGTCCCAGGAGTTAAGCCATGACACCCTACCTTCCGGTTCTGGTTGTGCCCTGCCATCCGGTGGGGGCTGGGCTGCGAGCGCCGTCTCCGTTTTGCTACCCCCCTTTTTCGGTAAGCCACCTCACCCAGCCGTGAGGCATCTGAAGGTGAGTGGTCTTACCCCCTGCCCTTTGGCTAGCTCTCCCAACCGTGAGGCATCCCAAGGTTAGTGGTCCCGTCCTGGCACACCGCCCTCCGGTGAGCCTGATTACCAACCCTAATCCGCGTAGTTCTCCGCCACGCAGACCGGGAGGCTTCCGTCTCCCTTCGGCTCCCCCTCCGACTACGCCGTGTATCCCGCTACTTGCACCCTGCTAGTACCATGGCGCCCCAGAGGTTGCTCCAGAACAGGCCCATGCCCTAACTTGTCAGGTGTACGCCGTCTTTGGTGTATAGTTCAGGGCAACCCGTGTGGATGAGCCCGTGCCTTCCAGACGCCAGGCCATTGGCCCTGCAGTATTTGCTCACTGCCCAATTTATTTTTTTGCGGGAATTGTCAACTGCCTTTTGTGATTCCGCCCCGCACCACACGTGCCGGCTGATTACCTCAGACCACACTACCGCTGAGCCCCTGAATGTCCTGGCTATCTCCGCGAGCTCCCTCTGAACGTTGTGCAGGAGCGTCCGCCTCCCGAGCTGGGCCAGGTCGTTGCTACCCAGGTGTATAATTAATACGTCTGGGTGCCATGCCGTGTCTGCCCTCAATTCCTCGAGGGTCGCCGGGAGCTGGTCCCATCTCATCCCCGGCCATCGGATGTAAGTGTCCACTGGCACCCCTTTCGTGTTACTGCCCCCTTCACGCCACCAGGTCTGCATCCGGGATATGAACAAGTGCCCCACCACCCATACCAGGCGTGGTCTCCGTCCTGTCAAAGTAAGGAAATTGAGAAACTTGCGGTTCGGCCCACTACGGGTTCACCTGTCCTGGGGGTCAAAGCAGCTGAGGTCTTACATAAGTTCTGTAGGCCTGTGACCTCCATCTCCCTACTTCCTTGATGCCTGCTTCTGTCATCCCGTGCATTGCTGCTGTCGTGGCCGCCCCTATCCTGAATGAGTGGGACCCGAAGGCTGCCGGACGCAGTCCTGCTTTGCCCAGTGCGCTGCGCATGACTGTCGTGAATTGAAACCTGCTTAGCTGTGTACCGTCTCTGTGCATGAATAGCAGGCCTTCCCCCGTCGGACGTACTGCCATGAAGGCAAGCAAGCAACATACCGCGCAGCACCCCTGGTCTTTTATGCAGTGCAGTCTTATCCTGGCTCCTTTGCCCGCTTGGTCGGTTTTTGACCATTTTAGCACAATTTCCACCCCATTTACTGTGGGTGTTACATCACTCGCCTGTATGCATTTCCCCGCTGTTCCCCATTTCGTTGGGGCTACTAACTCGCTGAGGTGGAAGGCCCCAAAGAAGGCGGCGGCGAAGGCCGCTCGAAACAGCACTACCTCAAATTGGTCTGTGACCACTCCCCCAAGGGCGCCAAGTAGTACTCGAAGTTGTGTGAAATCGATAGGACACCTGGTATCCTTCCTAGGACCTTCTTTCCTTCTCCACCCCTTCATTGCCGCCTTGATGTAGTGAGATGCCACAGGGTCATGCCCCATCTCTATTCTTGTGAAATGGGCCACGGCGGCTAAATGGGCCTGGGCCCATGACCTGGACTCTCCTGCCTTGAAGGCCTATTGTATCAACTGCTCAGCTGCCCTGCGTGTCGCGCCTACGTCGCCCAGGGAGATGATTCTGCCTACCCTCATCACTGTCTCTGAGTACTTCCTGTACCTCTTGGCCGCTTCAGGCGCAATTGCCTGGTGAACCAGCTTCGCTAGGTCTGTCCTGCCAGTTTCCACAGCTGCTTTGGAAAAGGGGTCATGCTCTGCTCCACCCTGGGTGCCAGCCTCCTGAACCTGTCTGTCTGCTGTCTGGACAGGGCGTCCGCCACTTCGTTCTCCACCCCGAGACGTGGCGTGCTCGCACCTCCATGTTGCTGTCCAGCTGAAATGCAACCAACCTACGCACTAGCCGCAGCGTGTCCGGGCACCTAGCTGAGCCCCTGTTAATGGTCTGCACCACCCCCTTGTTGTCTGACCATAGAGTTAGTTTCATGTTCTGCATTCGTTTTCCCCATATCATCAGTGCCACAATGATGGGAAACAGCTCTAGGAAGGTGATATTCTTGGTAATGCCTTGCCTGTGCCACCTGGCGGGCCAATACCCTGCACACCACTTGTCCCCCAGGATAGACCCAAAGCCAGTGCTACCTGATGCGTCCGGGTACAGCTCGATCTGCTTGTTAGTTATCCATCCCTCCCGCCAAATTAACTTGCTGTTAAAGTCTCTCAGGAAGGAATCCCACATCACTAAATCCTTCCTTCCTTACCTCTGCTCCCAACCTGACGTGGTGGTGTTTCTGTGTGAGTCCCCATGTCAGCGGTGTCAGTCTCCTGGCGAATACCCTGCCTGCTGAAATCGGGAAACATCCTTTACAACGCAACTTTTACCACGCAGTGCTATTACAACGCAGGTTTTACAACGAAAACCATTACAACGCATTGTGCTGGGGGGCGCTCTAGAATAGGGAATAGATTTAATTTACTATCCAACACCTTCCCTAGAGTCCACGGGGACTGGAGTTGGAATAGTAAATTAAACTATTCACTATCCAGCACCCCAAAGCGCTATGCGTTGTAATGGTATGCGTTGTAAAAACTGCGTTGTAACAGCATGCGTGGTAAAAGCATGCGTTGTAACATCATACATTCGCTGAAATCACCCTGGTCGCGAAATTCAATTTGCCTATTAGCCTCTGGAGATCCTGCAGTGTTGTCTTCTCTTTCCCGCACAAGCCCCTAATCTCTTTTCGGAAGTCTTCCACCTTTTCTTGGGGAAGCTTGGAAGTGCCTGCTACCAAGTCCAGCTCTATCCCTAGGAAGGTGATACTGGTGGCTGGCCCCTCAGTCTTTTCCTTCGATAGGGAGATCCCTAGCTTATCAGCCAATACTTTGAATTCTGCCAGGGTGCTTGCGCACTCGGCGGATTTTGCTAGGCCCGTGAAGAGGAAGTCATCCAAGAAGTGCAGCTTCCCTCCCGTTGGGTACCTGTTGTGCAGTGCCCATTGTATGAAGGTGCTAAAAATCTCAAAGTAGGCACATGATACTGAGCACCCCATGGGCATAGCCTTGTCTATGTAGATGCTCCCTGCCCAATGGAAACCTAACAGATGGATGCTCTCCGGGTGCACCGGGAGCAGGTGGAAAGTGGACTCAATGTCTGCTTTCGCCATCAGGGTCCCCCGCCCAGTTGCCCTCACTAGGTCTATGGCATCTTCAATTGTGGAGTAGCTCACTGAGCAGATGTCTGAGCTAATCCCATCGTTCACGACGCTCCATCCGGGAATGATAAATGGTGGATCAGGCGGTACTCCCCTTTTTCCTTCTTGGGGACCACCCCAAAAGGAGAGTTCACCAAACCCTCTGCCATCTTCGCAGGAAGGGGGCCCTCGATTCTCCCTAGCATCTTCTCCTTCTCAATCTTCTTGGTTACCACCCCCGGGTGAAGTGTTGTGGATTTTAGATTCGTTTTGCTGCCAATGGGGAGGGGGCCCTTGAAAGGGATGGGAAAGCCTTCTTTGAAACCCTGCACTAGTATTGCCGCGTCTGCCTTATTGTAGTACCTGTTGGCCAGTCTGTTCAGTTCTGGTGTTTTGATGGGGGACCTTGCTAGCCTGAAGCTCTGGTACCCCGCTGTGTCCCCTGCTCCCCCTATATCCTCCTCATTTCTTCTTATCCTTCCTTTCCCGCTGCCGGAAGACCTCACTCGCACTTGGTGCATGTATGTTGGAATTTACATGCCGCCCCGTATGTGCATTCGTCGGTTTCAAACTTCCAGCAAATTGCCGGTGGACCGGTGTTGTGCGTGGGTTTCCCTGTGCCATATTGCCTGTGCCTCTGAAATGGTTTGCCCCTTCCCCTGTGGGCGTGCCCGGGAAAGGACTGCTCGCTCCTGCCATACCATGTCTTAGCTTCTTTCGCTACCATCATCTTATGGACACATCCTCCTCAATCCACTCCATTTCTGGGTGGGTCCGCATTTTCATTCTAAAACCTTTGTCGTACTCGAGCCACCCCTCGCCTGGAAATTGCCTTTGGGCGTTATGGATGCTTGCCTCATAAAGCCACCGACGCTGCAGCGCAGCGTGTGAATTTTTCTACAATTATGCATGCCATAATTCGGAATGCTTCCAGCCAGTTATCGAAGTTCCTCTCTTTTCGCTCTTTGCGCCTTTCCTTTCTGTCTTCCTCTTTCTTATCGCACGTTGTTAGGTCCAGCCCCTCTAGCTGTATCTCTAATAGCGAGAATATATCTACGAATTCCTTCCTCCAAATTCTTTCTTTAACTGCGAGCGGTATTAAGCTTGCGAGCCCTGTGGCTCTGGTGGTCAGGGGTGCCGGCCCCAAGGAGGGCCGTGCATATGGGTCTGGCGCCCGGGCTGGTGGAATGGGATCAACACCTGCTCCCCATGGTACCAATGGTGACTTGTCCCTTGGTCGATTGTTTGTTGCCCAGTGGCCTGTTAATGCTGCCCGGTGCGCCCACCCTGGATCAATTAGGTGCCACGGCAGCCCTGATGATTCCTCCTCCTCTTCTGTGTCCTCAACTACCCCCGCCCCTCTTGCGCCTGGCTGCCTTCCCCCTACTGGGATCCCTGCGCCCTGCAAATTCACATTCATAAACATTGGTGCCAAAATTCTGCTTCCGGTGCTGCTCCCCCTGCTCCGACCGTGGACATGGAGCTCACCTGGAAGAGCAGCCTTCTATCCCCCTTCTCTTTGTCTTGTGGCCTGCTTGCAGCCAGGCCCCTCATTGGGGGTTCATACCTCGCTTCCCCCCCATTGGCCCCGGCGGCCCAACGCGGGGGTGGGGGTGGGGGGGTGGGGTGGGGGGTGTTGTGGCGAGCCCGGGCTGGTTTCATGCACTTGGCTGCTTGCGCGCCAAAATCTGGCACGCTAACTTGTTTGTTCCTGGGGAGGAGAGGGGCACGGCGACCATTATGGCGCTGGCTCTCGAGCCCCCGCTTCATGGAGGCAGCCTCTGCGAAGACAAGGGAAACATAAATACCAGAGATTACCCCAGTTTAAGCAACAAGAAGCTCCAAGAAGGTATTTAAACTGTTGTAAAGCACCAGAAATGGAAGGGCAGTGTGACCCGACTATACAATATACAAAACAGGAATGTGAGAGACCATACTGCATGAAATTGAGTCTCATGTTCCATTACCCCCGTCCACCCCACCCCCCCACAAAAACATGATAGATCTTCCATGGGTGGACTTAAGCAGAACCTATTCCTCCCTCTGCATGAACTGTTCATACTGTGCTGAGAAGCCCCTGCATGAACTGAGGCAAACCACAATAACAAATGCTGAACTGGAGCTCTGCTGTCTCATGCAGGCCTCTGTCCCAGCATGCATTGCTTGTCACAATACAATCTGATTGCTTCCTGTATAATGTTTTTGAGGTGGGCGGGTTGCGAAGCTTTTAGCACAACTTATCCCACAGTAACAGACTGTTCACACATCATGCAAACATTGTACATCAGGCCCAAGCTCTCTCCTGCAAAGCTTATCTTAGACAGATCCATTTGCTTAACAGTAAATTAGGAAGTATGCCACATAATTGTCCGAAAAGTCATAATTTTCTAACAGAAATAACAAAGTGGAAATATTTGCAATTCTTGGCAAGATGTTAGATTTTCAAAAGCCCTACAAAAAGGCTCTGAAAACTCCCTTTACAACTTCGCGCATGCCTGCTTGGAACATTACTATCACACATCACTGCCTGGCATATGCCTGCTTGACACAGGACAGGAGGCAGCTGAAGATGGACATCATGACCGCGCGCTACGAGCACTATTAATGAAAAGGAAATTTTATTAGAAGCAGAGAGATACCTCTATGAACTCACTTACTTTACAAGGCTTGTGAGCAATTCGGTAACGGGCCACCTCATGGCCCCAACGACCACTGCGACAAAATACGTTGCCGGGCATGATTCTTAGGCTCAGTGCAGCTCTGCAAAGAAGTGAAGTGGACTGGTGGTGTGTTATCTGGGGTGCTGTGGAACCACTCCAAAGGCCATCGTGCTCTGTGCGGTTTACTCAGCTGCCGGTGAGTCATCCAGTGCGGTCCGAGATCTACATTTTTAGATAATTTACTGTGGCACATGTGGTGCGAGGAGTGCTGCCATTGCCACTACAGCCTGTACAATAATTCTCATGAACTGCAACCGCAGGCGGCAGCAGCAGGACGTCCTGCCTTGGCTAATAAAGTGTATTGGTATCGCTGCTGTTGTCAGGTGCGAGCTGCAGGCATGTGCTCCTCTGCCGCTCGCCCAGGTTTGCAAGGCGGTGGTTGTGAAAATTGTAGGCGTGTGTGATTGCGCCACTTTGCTGTCTCTTGCGATGCTCAAGACCAGTGGTCGAAGTGGGGGGAAAAAAGTAGGGAAATTGTGGGCGAAGAATCAGAGGGCAGGAGTAACCCAAGGATTGGATCAGTGGGCGGAGCAGGAGGTGTGGCCAGAATGTGCAAACATCCCAATTTTTAGTATTTGTTTGGCATTTCACTGCCCAGTTTAATCAACCAATGGATACACATGATCATTTAAGGTTATAATGAGTTATTAACATTAAAACACATTCACAAAATGGGATATGCTTCTAATAACAGAATGTCCCAAATTCGATAAAATGTGGAAGCACAAGCCATTTGTGGAGAAGTGTGGCTCACTGGTTAGAGGAGGCAGACCTGGAAGCAGAGGTCAGCCCGGGACTAGGGTTCAATTCCCAGCTCGGCGGGGTCTTGAGTCCTAAAATGTCCATGGACTCGACAATTCTCGCTCCGGTGCCTACTCGATTCACGGGTTCACACTCTGCGACTCTGGGCAATAGCTTGCTTAATCTCCACAAGGGCCCCTCGCGGCGGGATGCCTGGCTTTCACCTTGCGGATACCCTGCCGGGGTTATCTCACAGGGGAATACCAGGACGGGTTCCCTAAGCAACCGCTTGGTGATTTGCGCTAAATAAATTCCTGTACATTTACATTTACATTTACATTTGGAGTTTGTCATCAGCACTTCTCCCTTTTTCCACAACAGCAGTTCAAACATGAATGGCAAAATATCCTAGTTTGCAAATGTTTTCTATATAATTATGGCTCTGCCATATTTGCCTCTCAATGCAAGATCTGCTGCATGATCTGACCATTTAAACTAACAAATTGTTTATAGCTCAAACGTAACAAAAGTTAATAAAAAATGTGACTTGTTTTGCTGCGGAGTGGTTGACGTATTGCAAATGTTGACTGTTCACCTTTCTCACTGCTGCATATTTAATTCCAGTGGCCTCACAGCAAGCAGCACATGTTAAAAGTGCTTGTGAATGAAGCAGATAGACTGAAGTTTGTGAACTTAGTTTGGTGTGTGTGCAAATCCTGCATTGCCAATCCCTGGTGAGTTGCAGCTACTACTGTTGAAACAAGGCCAATGGAGGTACCTATGGGTGAGGCAGACTGGCCTTAAGGGCAGGGCCAGCCTTAGCACTCGTGGCGCCCGGTGCATTAATGTTTGTTATTGTCCTCCAATGACCACCTCTGCCATGGATTCCCTCACTACCACCCTTTAACAGTGCCCCTCAAGTCTCCATAAACACACTCTTTCTCAGATGCATTTAATTTGATTTACATCACCACTCATACCAGTGATGGGTGTTAGAGAAATTTATATCACACACATTACTCAGAGACAATAAATATGTGTGTAAATCACTGTATAGAAAATGTTACATAAGACTAAGGACTACAAGGTGTAGGCAGGGCCGGACTGGCTACCGGGCAGTTGTGTGTGCTGCCCAGCAGGGGGATGATTTCGTTGATGGGGACCTGTGTGTGCAAAACGAAATTCGTTTTGCTTTTTTGATTTCAAAGCGCAAGCAGGTCCCCATCAACGAAATAAGCCCACAACACGGAGAAATCATCCCCCTGCTCGGCAGCACACACAACTGCCCGGTAGCCAGTCCGGCCCTGGGTGTAGGAGTCACATGAAAACCATACTAGTAGGCCGTACATTTTAATAGTGATTGGTCTGGAGAAACACAAACTTAAAACGTAATACCATGGTTGGGGGTTTTCTTTAATAATCAGAATGGATTTCTGTACAAAAGAACACTTTTTGCAACATTAGGATAATCAAAGACTGGGGGAAAAACATAATACTCTAATGTATACCTTGCTGTTTGTATGCAGCTCTTAGATGAAAGTTAATAGCTCACTGTTCTATGTTAGGATTTGTTATGATTAATGAGTACATGTATCAGACTGGCGGCTTGGACAAGGAGGACTGCAGGTATTTGCCAGCACAGGATGATACGGACTGTGGACTTTTGGGAAGTGTGCCCGTGTAGCGGCATAATATTTAAATGTGTCTTGCAGACGAGAATACAAAGATTCTGTGCTCCCAAAAAGTTACCATTGGACTTTATAATCCCTGTATGAGCTGGATGAGAAAGGACATTTGTCAGAGATATAACAGTCCTCTTTCTCCCTTTACAGGCTGCATCCAATGAAATCACTGTACCTGTTTTAAAGACTGCCACAATAGTGCTGTTGTATTCATATGCAATCTGGAAGAAGGCTAAACGCTGAAATGCGTCCTTGTGAATAAATATTTTTGGGGGGAATTGAACGCGATATATATATATGATCATGTGATCAAGGCTCTGTTGGGAGCAGAAACATTATGGCGGCACAGCAAATAAACAGATAATCAACTGGAATCTTGGGTCCGTGTCTTTGGAAGAGGTGAATTCAGAGTGAATTGATATATATATGACTGGATGTGTGTGTAGACCTACGAAATAGTGAGTGCTATGTAGTATATGGCATTCTTCTGTGTATGGTTTCAAAAATAGTAGTCAGCATTTTGGAATGGGTGTATCAAAGTTTATATTAGAGCATCAGTATGTGCATCAGATTGTCACGTGGATGATGTCATGAGTGATGTCATGAGTGATGTAATTTGAGATATCATCAGTGATGTCACTGACCATGTCATGAGTGATGTAATATGTGACATCATCAGCAGTGCATTGCGGGCGCGCGAGTTATAGTTAGCTCAACTAACTATAACAGGCGAATTTCTCTGGTTTTACATGAGTCAAATGTTCAACTAAATATAACGTCCCTGAAACCCATGGTTTTTTTTGTGAATTTCAAAGGCTTTTTGAATACTAATTCCTAACTATAACGTCGGTAAAACCTATGTTTTTTTAGTGAATTTCAAAGGTTTTTTAAATGTTAATTTCATATTTTAATGTTTATAAACCTATATTTTTTCTATTATATTTTTAAATATTTTGGAACTCTATTATACTTCTTTTTGTTAACTTTAAAAATTATGTAATGTTTTATATCCTCCCCAAAAATATGTATATTTTTTTTTGGGGGGGGAGAAAACTGCACTCCCATACGGGTAGCGTACCAAACACCATCACCACACGAATCCTATCTGCCTTATTGCTAAACTCGTAAATAATGCACATTTCGTATCCACCGAATTTGTGACACCGCGTCCGCGTAACATCATATATGCATGAAGTCACCCCATGTGCTACTTTGGTATCCGATGGGTATGCATTTCCAAGCCACGTATTACGTCATGTACGTTTGGCGTCGTGCCCGCTACACTTTGCTTATTCGACGAGTACATGCTGCCAGGCCCTGTGTTACGTCACAGATGTATAGTATCGTGCCGGGTACGCCATTTCCTTTTTTTTGTCTCAAAAATATATCTAAATAACTTTGCACAGTATATGAGAGCACGTGAAAATCTAAATTATTTTAAACATTTATATATTTCTAACTGTAATAAACTTATATTATGATAAATATATTTTGTCAAAATTGCGTTGAGTGCGGCCTCCTTGCGCGCTTGGTGCGCGATTGCCATGTGGCCTTAAAAAAAAGCATTTGATTGGTTCATAACATTTCCCATTGTAACAGTTGGACGACCCCACCCATTTTACTTATTCTCTCTACAGCGTTTGATGAGAGACACCTCTTCTGCTTAGAAAGCTTTTTTAAAAGTTTTTTTCCTGTATGCACATATTTTATACTACACACAACATGCAATGATCATCTTGATCAATATTCATGCTCTGTACATTAGCCTTCCACGTGTGATTGCCACGCATCTCAAAAGTTCCATCAACAAACAAATATGTGTTACACGATGCCCCTGGTGTATGTGTGTGTGCACATTATTGTGTTGCCTTTCGGCCTGGGTATTGGTGGCTCTAAGGAGTATCATCAGCCACGGGCAGACTGCACATCCTAGATCACATGCCATCTCATTAACAATAGTTTCTGCCCTCCCAACACATGCTACACTAATCTAAATTACACACTCTGCAAGGTCAAAACTACAAAAGAAACACACATAAGTACACTTCCTGGTCAGATAGGAACTGAACAACGCCCAGGTCCCCGGAATAATTATTCACACCCCTACGCTGGCCTGGCATATGCAAACCCAGCCCACTTTGCAAATGTATAAATAGGATAACCACGATGCTACACGTCCCTCTTCTTCCACACTACCTCAAATGATATGCCGCATCCACCTCACATATCACAGTACGCAATAAAACATTTTTATCCATGAGGTGTACACCATCCTGGCAATCAACACAAGCTCTAAATTGTGAGCGCTACTGCCCGTCGTCTACAAAAGGAACCATGAGGTGTACACTCTCCTGCAATCAACACTCCATCTGAATTGTGAGCACTGTTGCCCGTAGTATTTGCTCACACAACAATGACAGCAGATAAGCAGAGCGGCCTGGGTGCACAGGGCCTCCAATTGAGCGTGGTGCAGCAGGAGGGGTGAGGTGCTTCAGCCTGGCAGTGCAGGTGCGAACAAACAATATTGCAGTGCGTAATGATGTGATCTCTGACCTCATTCAGTCTCATCTCTGTCTAATTTTAAAGACCTGCCGGACCGTACTGTAGGCCTGAGCCAGCGGGCAGCGCTGCCCTACAGATACCTCTTGAGCGCTGTGCTGCAAGAGGGGTGGGATGCATCACCCAGAGTGCGCATGTGCGAATAAGCGATATTGCCATGTGTTATGATGTAATCTTTGACCTCATTCAGTGACATCTCTGTCTCATTTTAAAGACCTGCTATACATAAGGTAGGCCTGAGCCTACTGGCAGCGTTGCCCTACAGACCCCTGTTGAGCGCAATGCTGCGGGAGGGGTGGGTTGCATCACCCTGAGTGCGCACGTGCAAAAAAACGATGTTGCCATGCGTAATGATGTGATCTCTGACCTCATTCAGTCACATTGGTCTAATTTTAAGGACCTGCTGGACCGTACTGTAGGCCTGAGCCAGCAGGCACGATGCCCTACAGACACGTGGCATTGACTTTTAGGACACTGTACTGAGCTCCTTACTAAGTGTACATGCACACAGGCTCTGGCCACTGCATTACACGCGCACATTATGCTTCTATCATGCACTCTGTTCCTTTATATGGGAACATTGGTATAACATATTATTATTTAACCTTGTGTATTCTCGTGCACTCCAACTCCTCTTTGAACCACGATTACCACGAACAGTTGGTAGATCGTACTTCAAAAACGAAGGATGAACTCAACTCCTATTTTCTATCAAGCTTGAAATAAACCTTCATTTACCTTCAGACGTTTCTACCATTAAATTATTTCTCCCTTTTCAGACATTCCATTGATTGCCACAAGAAGGGCGGAGCGGGAGCTGACTCTGCAATGATGTCCTGGTATTCTGACACCTTCCATCGTGGTATCAAGACACCGTCCCCGACCGGAGACCTGGTCTACCGTACAAAAGTACCCTGGACTAGGTGCTTGCACCAACACGTCGTGGGACACACCAGTGGTGGCAGGTGAGCAGTGAAGCCTTGGTGTGCAGGACCTACAATTGACCACAGTGGGGGGAAGGGGTTGGAATGCAGCACCCTGGGTGCACAGGTACATGCAAGCGACTTTCCTGTAGCTAATAATGTAGGAATATATTATCAAAGAACGGTGATAACATTATCACCACGTTAGCGGCAGGAAACTGCTGCTAAATCGGCGATAAGGGGTTAAAAATATGCCCTTCTGAATACCCAGAGAAGCCCAGGTTCACACTAGAACCTGGGCTTCTAAGGGGATTCACTAGGGCATTTTATCAACCCTTTATCGCTGCTTTAGCGGCAGTTTCCTGCCGCTAAAGCGCCGATAATATTATCACCCTTCCTTGATAATATGGCCCATAATCTCTGGCCTCATGTATTTAATTTTAAGGACTTGCTGAACCACACTCTTTCTCGTGGACCCCAGCATCCTAGACAAATGGGTGACGGTAGGGTAAACACCAAGGGCTGGGTGCAATAGGCCGACCCTCAGTCTCCTTCCCTTCTCCCTTCCACCCACTCCCCCTCCCTCCCATTCTCACTATGGTCCTTTCATTCGAACTACCTTTCTTTACCTCTTCCACATAGCACACATACTTATGTTTCATTTTTGTCTTGCAGGTTTCCTACGCTGCTTCCACTGGAGTCCAACCCACGTTTTTTTTCATTATACTGTTTCTTCTATTAAAGTTACATTTCTATTTATTTGTGTTTTAATAAAGGTTACTTTTTTCAAATAAATAACTGAGTGTATAGGTATTCTTTTTCTAACAGCACTTGTCTATTATTTATTGTGAAAATCATCTGTGTATAGGAGATTTTAAGGAAAACATTATTTAATATTAGAGTGTACCTACCAAACATAATCTAACTGACTATTAGACAAATGAAGCCTGGGTAATTGTACAAGTGCAAGAGTTCTATGAGTGTATCACTTTATAGCACCATAAGTACTGCCTGTGTGATTACAGAACAAATAAGGCACTGCCTAGGACAACCGAGGCTTCAGGGACTGCCGAGGCCCACCCTGCATATTTAAATAAAGACCCGGAGTGTGGCTAGCCCAGGACTTCAGTTGGCCTTGAACCCCCCGAACAAATAGTAAACAATACCCTAGGCTGCAAAACGTCTCTGTGCCCTTCCGTACCTAATTTACATGTGACATTAAGATCCCTAGTCCTACAGAGACCCCTCAATATAATCATTGGATTGGCCACGGAACATTACCCACCAGGGGCCTCATTTAAAAGAACGGGTGAGACCCCGCTTTTTTTTTGTTCTTTTCTCTCCATTTTTACCATCCGCATCCCCTCTATTACAGCGATACAAGGTTTTCCTCCTCTTGCTTCAAGTAGTTGAACAAGTATTTGTTATCACGGGGTGGAAGCCATGCATCACCCTCTAATAGCAAACACAATTGTCCCGCGAATGCACACCCCGGGACATTGTATGAGCTGAGCCTGAGGGGTCTCCCTCCTTAGGACCATGATGCATTTGTTAGTATAAACGCATACTAACACTACTTACACATATGTAGTACAGCGACCAGAATATAGTGAAGAAGCAGAGGAAGCGCAAAATCTAAAAATATAAATCCTACCAGAAGTCGGATGACATAGTTCAATGAGCCGACGACCCTGGCATGAATAGAAACAGCTACACGAAGAAAACGGGTCTTCAGCACAACGCAAGCAATTTTGAAATATTGGTAAGTGGTGCCTTCTTTTTGCCTTCTCCAGCTCGTCGCTAAATTTATGTAGTGAAGAGGGAGACAGCAGTGGATCCAATAAGTAGATTTATTACAATAAAACACGACACCTGAAACAGCCACCAACAGGAGCAGACAGCAAAGCAACCGTCTAATCCAGCACCGTGTACAAACTCTGCAAGGTTCTCCTCATGACAGCCCTACATTCTAATATTACATACTTAGATTCTAGCTAAATTACATACTAACATTCTACTATGACTTACATTGGAATACTACACAGAGCACATGACTTTAAAGCATTGAGCTCATGGTTTCATCCACGAGTCTTGAGACCGGTAGGGATAAGTCTTTCGCTTCCCACTCCCTATATTGTATAAACGTAAACTAACCATTCTTCCACAGGTATGCTACAGTGGCCACAGCCCATCACTTTACAGCAATCAGCTTGGTTTCATCCCCAAGTCTTCACACCGGTAGGCGTAACTACTTCGCTTCCGGTATACTATCAACACACAGTAGCGTAAGTAGTTCGCTTCCCACTCCCTGTATGGTAAGTAAGTAAGTACATTTTATTTGCATAGTTAATTAAAACCATTGCAATACAACCATTAAAATTACTTCTACACACATGAACGTATATCACTACAAACATTAAAATTACATCTACATATATAAAATGGTATATCACCTGTCTTAATTTTTCATTCACTATTTAAAGTCATAAAATGTAAAGTTTTTAGGCAACCATTATTAGAATGAAATATAACTTGTATTATAATATTATCTGAGAGGCAGTTAAAAGTCAAGTTTTGGCATTTTCTTTTCCACCACCTTCATAAACTTCACAAATCTACACTCTCTGTATGGTATAACCACCTACTAACACTACTTGCACACGTATGCTACAAACACCAGACCACATCACTTTACAGCAATGACCTCACAGTTTAGACTCTCGGTTTCATACCCGAGTGTAGCACCATATCATATCAGCACCATGCCACTCTGAGCAACACCCCACTTTCAGACCATTAACAGTGATAACTACCTACTGCCGATCGCCAGTAGGTAATCAAGAACAAATTAAAATAGTGCCTTGATTCTTTTACCTTTCAAAACTTCCCTCTATTACTGTCTTTCTACTTCTCCATATAAACAGTTTTATTAATATTCAAGTACACATCGAAGTCAGAAATGCAACGTATTCTATCAACTCACTTTCTAGAACATTCTACAACACGTGGAGGTTAAAAGTTCATAAATGTTTTTAAACCTAATTTCTTTTTGCAAAATGTTCTTGAACATTTAACGGCATGTTAAAAGTTGTTTTAAGTTCGAACAGTGCCTTCCAAATGCAAGTAGTAGGTGTGGTTGAGTTGAGCAAATTTTATCCTACAATATGTACTCCACGTACAAACTGCTTTTTCTTAACTAATCACAAAGATACTTTTCCACAAAATGAATGTGCACCCTACTTTTAAAAAACAATGCTTTTCATCTCCCAATCAGGTACCGTTTTGTATGTGAAAAGAAACTAGTTCCCCATCTTTAAACATATCTCTTATTCTACGAAGGAACTGCATGAGCTACAGACATCTTGCCATACCTTCAAAGTGCTAGTGTGGATCGAAGGACATAGCTATGTTTTCTGATGCAATAGGTATGCAGAACAGAGACGTATTGACTTAGACCTTGCTTAACAAAATGTAGACATTAAATGGTTTGGACAGAGAGGACTGAAGTAGCACCAATTGTTGCCTTTGGTTAAAACCTGTTTGCATCTCCAACACCCTGACCTCATGGTTGTGCACTGTGGTGGAAACGACCTAGGCACATTGACTTGGGTAGGTTTAGAAATGCTTATGAAGGAAACCTTTGGACAATTGATGTTACTTTTGCCTCAAACTGTCTTTGTGTATTCCAATATATGCCAATGACAGAAGTGAAAATGGACCAAACAATTTTGTCCTCAGATTGATAAATCTCATAAAAAAGTCAACAAAGCTGTATCTGCATACCTCAGAGACCACAAAATAGGCTCCATCTACAACAACAACTTACGTTTTGATATGGCAGATATATACAGAAGTGATGGAGTATACTTCACAGATCAGGGAAACCGAGTTTTCCTGAATAACTTGAAGCTGTGCATCCACACTTATATGTAGCTCCAACTAATGAACACAGGGGCTCTTTTTAGAGCCACCCTACAACTTACGACTTAGGCCCGCTATTTTAGGGCCATATAACGCCAACTCCCGCACCCTCGCCAAAATGTATACTCCACACAGCTGTGGCGCAGCGGCCAGACCCTCTCACTTTGCAGCACGAACCTCTCACTTTGATCCCCATCTGTACTCACCCATGGGGGTGATTAGTTTGCGCTTTACAAATACCGTATTGATTTACCTTCGCACTCCCTATACAACACCACCTAAGCACCATACACAAGCTACAATGTTCTAAACAAAAGTTCATCCAAGTAGCTATAACTACATGCTGACACTACTTGCACAGATGTGGCACAGCGGCCAGAGCACATGACTTCACAGCATATAACACACAGTTTGGGCTCATGCTTTAATACCTGACTCCAGCAGCAGCTCAGTTTAGCAGCATGAGACTCTAGACAATACGTCACATATATTCCATACACCAGGAATTTCATACCAGTACGGGTCAGTAGTTCGTCCTAGTAGTTATAAACACATGCGGAAACTACTTCCACAACTGTAGTGCATCGGCCACAGCACATGACTTCACAGCATAGGACACATAATTTGGGCTCACGCTTTATTCCCCGAGTCCCGCACCACCTCACCTTACCTGCATCAGACTCTACGTAATACCTCACTTAATTTCCGTAGCCCACCACTTACACACCGGTAGGGGTGAATACTTCGCTTCGCACCCCCTCTATAGGACACCCTAAACACCCCACAGAGGTAACAGTGCTCCTACCCTCCTATTTCCCATTTGTTCCCCCCTTTTTCCCCTTACTCGCTTCAACGGAATCACAAAATGGTGGCTAACACTTCCTAGTTGCAACTGCTCACACCGCTCACAGCCAATCAGCAGCAAGCTCGTGCTCGTAACGCCTCAGCCAATCAGATGGCAGAATTTCCAAATATCGACATCTGTAAATTTCAATATTTCTCAAACAATACTAATTTACACCAAATAAACAAAAGTGTGCTTTCTAGACCAAGACCCTTCTCCCTGCCAAATTTGGGGTAATTCCGTTCACCCGTTTGACCTGTAGCCTTGTCTAAAGTTTCCTATGGAAATTAACATGGAGAAAACACGTTTTTGGACCCTTTTTTTTCTCGCCCTCCTTTGACAAATCACCCCCTAAATTTCCAACGTAGGAGCTGATATCAACAAAGAATTCGTTTTGAAAATTTCGCGAAGATTCGTCAATCGGCGCCAAAGTAATAGGAACCAGAATGTTGCCATTTTCCTGTGGTAACTAGGTCCTAACTATAACTACCTACTGGCGACTGCCAGTAGGATATATATATATATATATATATATATATATATATATATATATATATATATATATATATATATATCCGCACGTTAGTTCACTGGTCCCCGGCCATTGAGCGCTCTTCGCGGGTGCGGGCACCTACGGCGGAACCACGCCGTTCATTAACGTCACTCTCTCCCTCCGATTAGAAAGGATAAATGGGCGCACTCCCTTTGAATTGCCACAATTTCATTTATTTAAAGTTGTTTTAGGCAAAAGAAAGCATTTGATCAACGCGTTTCGATGCTGCAAGCAAAACGTGAACAAGCCGTGAGGTGAAACGCGTTGTTTGTTTTGCTGCCAAATAAATTTTCGAGCACAGCAACTCCTGGTGTGTCGTTTACGTGTTTTCCTGATGGGAGAATGGTTGGTTAAATATATATATATATATATACATATATATATATATAGGTAGATATAGTTAGGACCTATTTTCCATAGGAAATCTGCAACATTCTATTTGGAATACCTTTGGCGCCGGTTGACGAACCTTCGCGAAACAAATGGCCAGGTCCGCTCCGCTCCTATCCTGAAAGTCTCGGGTGATTCCTGAAGCGGGGGCAGAGAAAAAAGGGGGTCCCAAAACATGTGTTCCCCATGCAAGTTTCAATAAGGACCTTTAGCCGCAGCTACAGCCCGAACTGCTGAACGGAATTACACCAAATTTGGCAAAGAGGTAGTCCTCAGTTCAGACTTGTGCTTTTTACTTAAATGGTGTCAATCTGTTCAGTAGTTTTTTAGATATTAAAGGAAAAAAGTACATATATATCTGGGTGGAGCCTTACGACACATCTCATTGTGAGATCTGATTGGCTGTCAGCACTTCATCCAAGAAGTGTTGGTAGCCATCTTGGGACCAATATACATGATAGCACCTCATTAAAAAGCATTGCACTTAATAGAAGGTTTTAGGACTTTAGTTACATTATAAATCATTTGTTGATGGTACCATACTCATTTTAGGAATTGTAGTGTGTTCTAAAGTGATTTTACCATGTGAAAAAGCCTGGGATATCATGAATCCTGTTTGAGAGAAAACTATTTCCTCATGCTTGTCCCTTAGAGATTTGGAAGGTGCTCCAGAAGCTAAAATGAGAGCATATTTTCTGTAAATTCACATTATCTTTCTCAGTCATGTGATAATGAAGTATGACATTATCAGTAAAACATGTACATCCAACAAGGACAGAGACTGACAGTTGGTTCCTTTGTGTTCTACTGTAGCTTCACAGAGTGTTCTAAAGAACAACTAGAGCGCTAACAGCCTTATTATTGACAAAATTATGGCACACCTGAAGCCATCTTAATTGGAATAAACTGGTAACACTTAAAACATTTAATTTAAAAAGGAACAACATAAGGGGGGCTTATTTTGTCATAGAAATTACGGTTAGTGCTGTAGAAAGAAAAATTAGGACATGTTTTAAGTGATATCTCAAATATCTTCCTGTTATATTTCAACAGGAGCAGCCTGTCAGTTGATTGCTTTGTGTTCTTCTGCAGCTTCCCAGATTGTTTTTAAGAACAACTAGAGCACTAACAGCCATACTAATGACAAACGTATGGCATACCTGAAGCCATCTTGATTGGAATAAACTGGTAACACTTAAAATATTTAATTTAAAAGGGAATAAATGAGGGGGGTTCATTTTGTCACAGAAATTATGGTTAGTGCTATAGGAAGAAAAATTAGGACATGTTTTAAGTGAGATCTTAAATATCTTCCTGGTATGTTTCAACAGGAGCAGCCTATCAGTTGATTGCTTTGTGTTCTACTGCTGCTTCCCAGAGTGTTCTAAAGAACAACTAGAGCGCTAACAGTCTTACTTATGACAAAATTATAGCACACCTGAAGCCACCTTGATTGGAATAAACTGGTAACACTTAAAACATTTAATTTAAAAAGGAACAAAATGAGGGGGTTCATTTTGTCACAGAAATTATGGTTAGTGTTGTAGAAAGAAAAATTAAGGCATGTTTTAAGAGAGATCTCAAATCCGCTCCTATTTAATTTGAAATTTCTGACAAGCAGACTGAACAATCACTTTCAATACCAGCAGTAGACTTCCAGTTAACTCCCTGGTGAGCACTACCCCCTACACTACTCAAACACCACTGAACTACCCTAACCCCTAAAACACTACCCCAGCACGAGCCCCTACACCACACAAACACCACTGCACTACCATAAACCCTAAAACACTACCCCCTACAGTAGACAAACACCACTGCGCTTCCCTGAGCCCTAAAACACTACCCCCAGCATGACCACCTATACTACCAAAACACCACTGCACTACCGTAAACACTAAATCTACCCCCAGCACGACCCCCTACACTACCCAAACACCACTGTGCTACACTAAACCCTCAAACACTACCCCCTACATTACACAAACACCACTGCACTACCCTTAACCCTAAAACACTACCCCAGTACGACCCCCTACACTACACAAACACCACTGCATTACCCAAACCCTAAAACCATCCCCTGCACTACACAATTACTCCTGCACTACTCTAAACCCTAAAACACTACCCCCAGCATTACCCCCTACACTACATAAACACTACTGCACTACCCTAAACCCTAAAAACCTACCCCAGCACGACCCCCTATACTACACAAACACCACTGCACTACCCTAAACTCTAAATGTACCCCCACCATGACCCCCTACACTACACAAACACCACTGCACTACCCTAAACCCTAAATCTACCCCCAGCACAACTCCCTACACTACACAAACACCGCTGCACCACCCTAAACCCTAAAACACTACCCCCAGCACGACCCCTACACTACACAAACACCACTGCATGACCCTAAAACACTACCCCAGCACGACCCCTACACTACCCAAACACCACTGCGCTACCCTCAACCCTAAATCTACCCCCAGCGCGAACCCCTACACTACCCAAACACCACTGCACTACCATAAACCCTAAAACACTACCCCATACACTACACAAACACCACTGCACTACCTTAAACCCTAAAACACTACCCCCAGCACGACTTCCTACACTACACAAACACCACTGCACTACCCTAAACCCTAATTCTACCCCCAGCACAACCCTCTACACTACCCATTCACAACTGCACTAACCTAAACCCTAAAACACTACCCCAGCACGACCCCCTACACTACCCAAACACCATTGCACTACCCTAAACCTTAAATCTACCCCAGCAGGACCCCCTACACTACATAAACACCACAGCACTACCCTAAACTCTAAATCTACCCCCAGCACGAGCCCCTACACTACATAAACATCACTGCACTACCCTAAACCCTAAATCTACCCCCAGCACGACCCCCTACACTACACAAACACCATTGCACTACCCTAAACCCTAATACACAACCCCAGCACGACCCCTACATTACACAAACACCACTGCACTTTGCTAAACCCTACAGCACTACCCCCTGCACGACCCCTACACTATCAAAACACTGCACTACCCTAAACCCTAAAACACTACTCCCAACGTGACCCCCTACAATACACAAACAACACTGTACCACCCTAAACCCTAAAACACTACCCCCAGCATGAACCCGGAAACACTCACAAACACCACTGCACTACCCTAAACCCTAAATCTACCCCCAGCACGACCTCCTACCTTACCCAAAAACCACTACACTACCCTAAACCCTAAATCAACCCCCAGCATGGACCCCTACACTACCCAAACACCACTGCACTACCATAAACTCTAAAACATTACCCCATATACTACACTAACACCACTGCACTACCCTATACCCTAAAACACTACCCTACCACGACCACCTATACTACACAAACACCACTGCACTACCCTAAACCCTAAATCTACTCCCAGCACGACCCCCTACTCTACCCATTCACCACTGCACTACCCTAAACCCTAAAACACTACCCCAGCACGACCCTCTACACTACCCAAACACCATTGCACTACCCTAAACCTTAACTCTACCCCAGCACGACCCCTTACACTACCCAAACCCCACTGTACTACTCTAAAAGACTACCTCAGCACGACCCCCTACTCTACCCATTCACCACTGCACTACCCTAAACCCTAAAACACTACACCCGGCACGACCCCCTTCACTACCCAAACACCACTGCGCTAACCTAAACCCTAAAACACTACCCCCGGCACAACCCCCTACACCCAAACGCCACTGCCCTGTGGTGCGTTTTAGGTGGAGGAATTAATTCCTCTTCAATCTTGAGGGTCCCTGGGGGCCAACTAGCCCACCAGGTACCTCTAGCATGTGCCAAGGAGCTGTATTTCAGAGAGGTGTTCTGAGGCCACGCCCCTTTTTACACCTCTCTGCAATGCAGCTCTGTGGCACTTACTGGAGGTAGCTGGTGGGTTAGTTTCACCCCAGGGACCCTCAGCATTCAAGGGGAGCTAATCCTCCAAGGCGCGTTTGCACAGTTGTGAAGGGAGGGGGCGGGGCCTGTGGCACGGTTTAAGTTGGGGAATTAATTCCTTGTCAATCTTGATGGTCCCTGGGGGCCGGCTTGCCCACCAGGTACCCCCAGTAAGTGGCCTCTGAACACCTCACTGCAACGCAACCTCCTGGCGCATACAGGAGGTACCTGGAGGGAATTAATTCTCTAACTTAAAACACTCCACAGGGCGTGTTTGCAGACATATCACCTCAGGTGACGACCCCTTCCTTCACCACTGTGAAAACGCACCCTGTGGCGCGTTTTAAGTTGGGGAATTAATTCTCTTTCAATTCTGAGGGTCCCTGAGGGCCAAATATCCCAACAGGTATCTCCAGTATGCGCCAGGGAGCTGTGTTGAAAACAGGTGTTCAGAGGCCACACCCCTTTTCAACGCAGCTTTGTGGCGCTTACTGGAGGTACCTAGTGGGCTAGTTTGACCCCAGGTACCCTTAGGATTGAAGGGGACTTAATCTCTCTCAACGGTGATAGGGTGTATTTACACAATGGTGAAGTGAGGGGACGGGGCCTGACGTGATGTGTGCAAACAAGCCCTGTGGAGCGTTTTAAGTTGGGGAAAAATTCAATTTCAAATCTGAGGGACCATGGGGGCCAAGTAGCCCACTAGGTGCTTCCAGGAAGCGCCACTGCGCTGCGTTGCAGAGAGGTGGTGCAGGCCGTGCTCCTTTTGACATCTCTCTACTACGCAGCTCTGTGGCGCTTACTGGATGTACTACGAATTCCGATTTGCTTACCTGTTATCAGGAGAGATCTCAGTGCTGCATCTTTGATCCCAGTACTGATCCCGAACAGTAATTCTAACCATACTTACCAGTAACTTGAATTTACTTCCATAGGCTAACATTGACTGGTTTCACTTGGAAATTCTTTTAAGTGTGGAGTTTTCGAACTTTAAAATATTCACCCAAAATCATCCGAACAACGAATTCCGATTTACTCACCTGTTATCAGGAGAGAACCCAGTGCTGCATCTTTGAGCCCAGCACTGATCCTGAAAAGTAATTCTAACCATACTTACCAGTAACTTGTATTTCCTTCCATAGGAATCCTTTGTCTGGTTTTCACCAGAAAAGTTTCCAAGTGTCTATTTTCACAAACTACAAATATTCCTTAAAAATCGCCTGTATGACTTAAACACATTCTTTCAACTGTTTACAGGATATGCACCAGTGCTGGATCCAGGATCCACCACTGAGTAAGAAAAAGTTACGATAACACTACTTACCTGCTAAGTGAATTTCCTCCCGTAGAATAACATTGGTGATTCTATGTGAAAAAGTTTTTGTGTCAACTTTTAAAATACAATAATATTCCTTAAAAATCACTACTGTAACCAAAACGCTTTTACTCAACTGTTTACAGGAGATGTCCCAGGACTGAACCTAGGATCCAGTCCAGTGATTAGAAAAGTAATCCTTAAAGTAACTAATTGCATTTAACTAGAAATTCCCATTGAGCTCAATGTTGCATTGTGTTTGAAATTGTGTTGCCCATTGCAACAACTGTAGCTACTGTACTTAAAAGTCTATTGCCTATTTGCAAAGTATTTAAACTAAAGTAATTCATTCTGAGAAAGTATATTTTGTAATGTAATGTATAATGTAATTATAATGTAAATTAGAAAATAAAATATCTAAAAATAAATAGTGTAAAAAAATGTAGTGAATCAGTATAAAAAAATAAATATAACAATTAATACATTTAAAAATTGTCATTTAAAAAACCTTTGAAATATACTAAAAAAACATAGGTTTCAGATATGTTATAGTTAGGAATTAGCATTTAAAAAACCTTTGAAATTCACTGAAAAAACCATAGGTTTCAGACATGTTATAGTTAGGGATTAGCATTTAAAAAACCTTAGCAATTCACTGAAAAAAACATAGGTTTTAGGGGTGTTATAGTTAGCTGGACATTTCTCTCATACAAAACCATTGAAATTCCTGTGTTATAGTTAGTTGTACTAAATATAACTCGCGCGCCCGCAATCCACTGCTGATGATGTCACATATTACATCATTCATGACATGTTCAGTGACATTACTGATGACATCACTGATGACATCTCAAATTACATCACTGATGACTTCATCCAGTGAAAGTGGTTTGGTTCAATATTTAAATAAGTATTATATATATATATATATATATATATATATATATATATATATATATATAGCAATCTGCATTGAAGACTGAGTGGATGTATAAGTGTCTGGATGGAGGATTTAGTAGCAATGTGATTGACTGTCTAAGTGAGTAATTTAAAGTGTGTCACTAAATATATGGGATAGTGATTAAACTGTGTGAATGCGCCACATTGTGGTCTAGCACTGTAGGAGTTCTCGGAATTTTTGCCATGGAATTATATATTATCTGCTAGTATGCCTCAATGTATTGACAGCCCCAGATCATGTGGTAGAAAGTACCCTCCTCCCATCAGTGTGTACACTCTGGGCCCTTGGCCCAACCCAACTTCTACAGCCTACCCTGTGGAAACAGTTGAAAATAATATAAGGTGGAGTTTAGAGGGGATAGCCTGAACTTGGGCTGCCATGATGGGTTCTAGCCACATGTCATCATCTATTTCTCCTATATCCCTTATCCAAGCAGATGTGAGTTTTAGATGTTCCTTGTTTTTTTTTTAAACAAATGTTATTGAAAGCGTTCACGGTAGTACCACATGCATCCAGTTTTGATAAGATTGCCTAATAGGCCTTATTTTTACAATGGATTGTCATCGCTTTTCTTAATAAAAATACCAACTGTATATTCATTGCAATGTAAGTTTTCTCCTGGTCCCTCAACATGAGTCGATACCATTTTGCAAAGGAAAAATAATGATGGTTAGTTTATTGTTTGTCATTTACTCTGGTGTTATCAGAATATTTCTCACAGTCAGAGGGAGGTGCATACACATTTTTAAGTTATCAGGCATGTGGGGATAAGCTAGGCACTGAGGACAAAGGAGGGATGTCGGCGCCAGGGAGCCTTCAGGAGTGGGGTCCCCTGTCTCTGACTCCGGGTGCTTCAAGGAGTCCACTAACACCTCCCAACCCGTGGTACGTCAATGGACCGAATACCCCTACTAGCTTCTCCAAGTAGCACTTCTCCTTCATATCCAACCCATTTCTCTAGCTCTTTATGCCACCCGGCCATTCTGGGCAATCTAGAGGATTTCCAATTTCTAGTTATTTCGCGCTGTACAGGTATAAAGGGTAAGTCCTGAAATCTGCTTGTGACCTTCGTTTTGGCTGTGTAAGGGAACCCGTTCAGTATGCAGTGTCCCATAGTACAGGGAACCTAACTGGAAATAGTGTTTGCTACCACTGTTGTGACCTCCTGCCAGTAATGTACTAAAGGACTTTACCAGATCATGTGCTTTAACTCCGCACCTATGACCCCACATCTTGGGCAGGCCCCTCACTCCGTGTGAAAGTACTTGACGATATGTCCTGGGATCAGGTATGCTCTATGAAGGGAAAGTAGTTAATCAGCATAACTTGATACTCTCCCCAAGATATTGCCCAAGTCTTTTCTGGTATGGTGATTTCCAGGTCTGACTCCCACCAGGCCTTCAGCATCTCCAGAGGTTGTATTGTGGCACCGCGTATCACTCTATAGAGTTAGGTGACCGCCTTAACTGTGTCCACCGACCTTATCATTTAGTGACACGTATTGTGGAGGTGTGGTTCCGACATACTTGTTTTACAATGTGCACGGAACACCGATGTCACCGCTCTATGTAGGATAAAAATCCCCTCGGGGAGATCCAATTCTTCTCTGATTCTTCAGATGGGAGGAGCGTGCCCTGACGAAACATGTCCCCTACTTTTTCCACACCCGCTCATCCACTCAGTCAAGCCCTCCCAATTTCCACCATGTGGTAAGCAGGTCAACATCTTCAGAGGTATGGCCCGGGATTAGGGGATCCATGTGTGTGTTTTTTTGCATGCAATGGGTCCAGCAGCACTGTGTCACCCTGAAGTCTGGCATTTCCCATTGTGAGGGCCACAGAGTTCTCAGTAATGCTCCCATCAACGTGGGGAGGTTTGGGACAAACAACTCTACTGCTTGGGTTGGGGTTTGTAGACTCACTAGCCACTGAGTGTACCACTGGAGTAGGGCTGCCAAATAATGGGATTAAAACTCTGGTACTGCCAGCACTCCATCATCAGATGGGCGTTGTAGCTTAGCTAGTGTATCCCGTCTGTGTCCTGAGTCCCAGAGGAACGATGTGACCAAAGATTCAAGCTCCTTTAAGATTGCTCTTGGATTCTATATCGGCAATACTGTGAAGAAATAAAGTAGCCTGTGAAGGGCCACCATTTTAAATAAGGCCACTCTGCCTGCCAGCAGGAGAGGGCACATTTGCTGAAACCCAGTGCAGGCTCGTAAGGCTCTGATAGCCAGAATATGGTAGGCAGTCTGGTTCCCAGCGAAGGTCTCCAAATCTGTCTTGCCAAGGAGTTTCAGCCTTTAGGGAAATAGCAGTGATTTCTGTCACTTCACTCTTAAGCCAGACCAAACTCTAAACTCTCATAACAAAGTCCATGCTCCCACCAGGTCCATCTCTATGTCCCTGAAAAATAATATGAGGTCATCAGCATAAAGGGCTATTTGGTGTTGGTGGTTGTCAAATTAGATGCACCTGTATCTGCCCCCTTCTCATGCCAGGCAGGCCAGTGGCTCCATTGCCAAGGCAAACAACAGAGGCGACAGTGGGCACCCCCGCCGAGTTCCACAGCCTACTTTGTAACTCTCCGATCCTTTCCGCCCTGTTCAAACTCTGGCTGTGGGTTCTGTGTACAGCATTTTAGTCCATGCTAAAAAGGCCGGACCCAGTTTCATTTTGTTCATTACCCCTTAAAGGAACTTCCATTCTAGGCTATAGAAGGCTTTTTTGATAACAACCGAAAAGGCTGCTCCCCACCATGGACATAGGCCTCAGAATCTAATATTAAGAGGAGCCGTCTGATGTTCAGCGCTGTGTTTCTGCCAGGTCTGAACCCTGCCTAGTCCGGGTGCACTAATTTGGGCATGAGCTAGAGCAATCTGGAGGCCAGGGTTTTACTTAGAATGTTATAGTCAAGTTTGAGCATCGACAGTGGTGTGTAAGACTTACAATCTTGCTCTGGCTTCCCAACTTCAGCAGTGGGATCACAAGTGCCTCTCGCGTGGTGTCTGGCAAGCAGGCCGGTGTCTCGCATCGCCTGATAAAGTGTGGTTTTTACGTGTGCCATCATGCTTTTTAAGATGTTCCTAGTTTTAACTGCTCTGCCAAAAAACCTCTTCTAAAGACTAAATGGCAGCACCCATATACAAACTGATGCCTACGTGCCTACGTAATGAGGACAAGTACAGCCGGACAGGCTTACATTATGAAAGATATATAGAAGGCCTCCTGCCCCTTTAAGATTCCACTAGTGACCATTACCTATGATGCCTTGTGCTGTCAATTGTCTCCAGAGAGTCAATTCTGTTTGAAACAAAAAGTGGAGACTACGAATGCACTTCAGACATTTGTTTTCTGGATGCCCAAGGAAAGAAGCTGGAAAGGAGGGAAGGTCATTTATGTCCTCAATAAAGATTCCTACAAAGCAGAACCACGACTATGTAAGTAACCATATCTTATGGATTGTAGAATCTTCATTGAAGAGTCTTAAATATTAGAACAGAGTTGTGCCTCTTTGGCATAATGAATAACAACTATATTCAATATGAGAAAAACAAGAAAAAACATGTATATATTATCAACCAAAGCCCAAGAATATTTTCAGAGCAGCTTCACCATCACTGAAGTCAGCTTTCATTTCGAATTCAAGGCAATCGTGCCTCATAAAAGTGTGGACTGATTTCCAAGTAGCCACTTTACATATGTCGGAAATGGGAATGCTTCTCAGCCAGGCTGTGATGGCTGCTTAACATCTAGTAGATCAGTCTCTGGTACTCCCTTGTGGAGGCATTTTATCCAAAGGGTCAAATAAGGATATGCAGGCTACAAGCCAACGAGAAATGGACTGCTTAGAGTTGAAAAGAACTTCACAAATGTGAGCATAGTTACTAAAACGTTTGTTAGATTTGCATTATGACTTTTATCATGGTAGAATCGAAGAGCTATTCTAACATACCAAGAGGTTCAAGAAGGCAAAGAAATCTGTACGAGTGATGGCCTGGTTAACATGAAGTTTTGATAGGAAAAGGAAGGACCTATTAGCATTAAACACTATATTATGATTCCACCACAGAGAGGGTTTGCATCACAGAAACACTATAGCTGAGGTGATCCCAATTAGACAGCCATCCAAGACAGATGTTGCAATTAACCCTGCTAAATAAGTTTAATGGGTAGATCCATTAACAAATGGTAAGACCAAACTGAGCTCCCTAGGGGGAGGTAGTATCCTAACAGGAGGAAAGACTTTCTTTGGGCCCTCTAATAAGTCTTTAATGACAGCAATTGTGAAGAAAGATGAATGATATTGAGCCTTTTCGGCATTATGGACTATAATGTAAGATAAGAGAACTGCACCTGTGACTGAAACATATGCAATAGTTATGGAAGAAAGATATTTTCGTGGCAGGTAGCAGGACTGTAGCCTCTCTGTTGGTATCATAAACAAAGATTCTTCCATTTGAATAAATATCAAGTCCTACAGGACGCGCTCTTCTTTCCTGGACCTACCTGCAGTTTTGGACAAGGGGCAAACTTCCTGGCAGCACACGCTCCGTGGGGGAAACGATTCAAAAAGGGGGTGGTGATGGACAGAGTATCTGAATTAAGCAGAACACTCCTACCCAGTCAAAAGATCAGGGCTTGATCCATCACCGTTTTTTAGCTCACTGCACCATCCCAGTTCAGAACCTGGCTACATGCAAATTAGTCTGACCCTGGCCCAGTGCATCATGGGAACAGGGCAGACCAAACTACCAAGCCAATTCTTTACTGGAAAGGAAACAAGCTTCCGGGGACCGGTTTCTGGCATTACAGCCGTCTTCGGCCCGGCTTGCTTGAATCCTGATGGTGCAGTGAGCAAGGGACTCATATCTGAGCATACCCTTCCACACTTGTGGTGGCCAAAACGATTCAAAAAGGGGGTGGTGATGGACAGAGTATCTGAATTAAGCAGAACACTCCTACCCAGTCAAAAGATAAGGGCTTGATCCATCACCGTTTTTAGCTCACTGCACCATCCCAGTTCAGAACCTGGCTACATGCAAATTAGTCTGACCCTGGCCCAGTGCATCATGGGAACAGGGCAGACCAACCTACCAAGCCAATTCTTTACTGGAAAGGAAACAAGCTTCTGGGGACCAGTTTCTGGCATTACAGCCGTCTTCGGCCCGGCTTGCTTGAATCCTGATGGTGCAGTGAGCAAGGGACTCACATCTGAGCATACCCTTCCACACTTGTGGTGGCCAAAACGATTCAAAAAGGGGGTGGTGATGGATCAAGCCCTGATCTTTTGACTGGGTATGAGTGTTCTGTTTAACTCAGATGCTCTGTCCATCACCACCCCCTTTTCTGAATCGTTTTGGCCACTATAGGAGTGGCAGGGTATGCTCAGACATGAGTCCCTTGCTCACTGCACCATCAGGATTCAAGCAAGCCGGGCCGAAGACGGCTGCAATGCCAGAAACCGGTCCCCGGAAGCTTGTTTCCTTTCCAGTAAAGAATTGGCTTGGTAGTTTGGTCTGCCCTGTTCCCATGATGCACTGGGCCAGGGGCAGACTAATTTGCATGTAGCCAGGTTCTGAATTGGGATGGTGCAGTGAGCTAAAAAAACGGTGATGGATCAAGCCCTGATCTTTTGACTGGGTATGAGTGTTCTGTTTAACTCAGATGCTCTGTCCATCACCACCCCCTTTTCTGAATCGTTTTGGCCACTATAGGAGTGGCAGGGTATGCTCAGACATGAGCCCCTTGCTCACTGCACCATCAGGATTCAAGCAAGCCGGGCCGAAGACGGCTGCAATGCCAGAAACCGGTCCCCGGAAGCTTGTTTCCTTTCCAGTAAAGAATTGGCTTGGTAGTTTGGTCTGCCCTGTTCCCATGATGCACTGGGCCAGGGACAGACTAATTTGCATGTAGCCAGGTTCTGAACTGGGATGGTGCAGTGAGCTAAAAAGCGGTGATGGATCAAGCCCTGATCTTTTGACTGGGTATGAGTGTTCTGTTTAACTCAGATGCTCTGTCCATCACCACCCCCTTTTCTGAATCGTTTTGGCCACTATAGGAGTGGCAGGGTATGCTCAGACATGAGTCCCTTGATCACTGCACCATCAGGATTCAAGCAAGCCGGGCCGAAGACGGCTGCATTGCCAGAAACCGGTCCCTGGAAGCTTGTTTCCTTTCCAGTAAAGAATTGGCTTGGTAGTTTGGTCTGCCCTGTTCCCATGATGCACTGGGCCAGGGACAGACTAATTTGCATGTAGCCAGGTTCTGAACTGGGATGGTGCAGTGAGCTAAAAAACGGTGATGGATCAAGCCCTGATCTTTTGACTGGGTATGAGTGTTCTGTTTAACTCAGATGCTCTGTCCATCACCACCCCCTTTTCTGAATCGTTTTGGCCACTATAGGAGTGGCAGGGTATGCTCAGACATGAGTCCCTTGCTCACTGCACCATCAGGATTCAAGCAAGCCGGGCCGAAGACGGCTGCAATGCCAGAAACCGGTACCCGGAAGCTTGTTTCCTTTCCAGTAAAGAATTGGCTTGGTAGTTTGGTCTGCCCTGTTCCTATGATGCACTGGGCCAGGGACAGACTAATTTGCATGTAGCCAGGTTCTGAACTATGATGGTGCAGTGAGCTAAAAAATGGTGATGGATCAAGCCCTGATCTTTTGACTGGGTATGAGTGTTCTGTTTAACTCAGATGCTATGTCCATCACCACCCCCTTTTCTGAATCGTTTTGGCCACTATAGGAGTGGCAGGGTATGCTCAGACATGAGTCCCTTGCTCAGTGCACCATCAGGATTCAAGCAAGCCGGGCCGAAGACGGCTGCAATGCCAGAAACCGGTCCCCGGAAGCTTGTTTCCTTTCCAGTAAAGAATTGGCTTGGTAGTTTGGTCTGCCCTGTTCCCATGATGCACTGGGCCAGGGACAGACTAATTTGCATGTAGCCAGGTTCTGAACTGGGATGGTGCAGTGAGCTAAAAAACGGTGATGGATCAAGCCCTGATCTTTTGACTGGGTATGAGTATTCTGTTTAACTCAGATGCTCTGTCCATCACCACCCCCTTTTCTGAACCGTGAGGGAAACGGCATCTGCCTCTTCTCAAATGCTGTGAGCTTCCATTGCGGGACGGGACCACAACTTCCAGAAGCCCCAGCCCAGGCGCCTGCCAACAGTCATCAGGCGGCGCCAGGGCTCTATTAAAGACCAGCCGGTGCCCCGCAGCGCGGGACGCGCTCTTCTTTCCTGGACCTACCTGCAGTTTTGGACAAGGGGCAAACTTCCTGGCAGCACACGCTCCGTGAGGGAAACGGCATCTGCCTCTTCTCAAATGCCGTGAGCTTCCATTGCGGGACGGGACCACAACTCCCAGAAGCCCCAGCCCAGGCGCCTGCCAACAGAGTCATCAGGTGGCGCCAGGGCTCTATTAAAGACCAGCCGGTGCCCCGCAGCGCAGGAAAGCTCTTCTTTCCTGGACCTACCTGCAGTTTTGGACAAGGGGCAAACTTCCTGGCAGCACATGCTCCGTGAGGGAAACGGCATCTGGCTCTTCTCAAACGCCGTGAGGGGAACGGCCATCAGAGCTTCCATTGCGGGACGGGACCACAACTCCCAGAAGCCCCAGCCCAGGCGCCTGCCAACAGCGTCATCAGGCAGCGCCAAGGCTCTATTAAAGACCAGCCGGTGCCCCGCAGCGCGGGACGCGCGCGGGAGGACGCCGGGCTAAGTCCGGGCAAAGGGCGGGCTGTCTGTGGCCGTAAGAGGCTGGAGGAGGCTAGGCTGGGCCACCCCCCTAGGGCCTACCACCGGATTTGCCTACTGTTGTCAATGCTTCAGGGGAGATAGACATCTAGCAGATCCCGAAAGCAGATGTGGAAAAGTAAATTTTGCCATGTTATATGTGCCTACGTGTTCCCCATCTTAAGCTATATGTGCATGATCGATATGCATGTATTCCCCTCTGATCGATTAAAGACGCAATTACAGTTGTGTCCATCTCTAGTATGCCAGTTTCCAGACCTCGTGAAAACAACGAATATTAGGCTTATGTAAACCTACGTTGCCACATTTTACGGTGTGCACGTTAATTCATTGAATTGCCCCCGTTTCTAGGCCTCAAAAGGGCCCGGACTCAGATTCAGCTCCAGTCTTCTGAACCCTCTCCGAGGAGCGATACAGCCCCCACCTGCATCCCTGACTCTTAGCTTACTTCCTGCCTCGCAGTGCCCGGCTCGGCCTGGCTCTGCCTCCCAGTCTGCCAAGAGTATGTTATGCTTCCAGTTATCAGTCCAGCCCTCCTTCTCTGCATTCCTAAGCTACTGAATCGCATCAATAGTTTCCGTCATGGTCTAGCCTTTCTGTCTCCATGTAAGAGAAATACTGTATTAATATTCATAGAATATTCCTCGCACACACAATACATGTAGAATTATGCACGCATCAGTCCTAATGTCTAGTAGCCTCTGCCCTGATAACTTTTGGATTCTATCAACATGTACTCTAAACACCAGATACCAGATATGCCTTGGGTACATGTCGCTCTGACACTCCAGACTTTAGTCTCCTCTTCTAGCGCAGAAGTCATAGCCCCCAGTTCTCCCTGGTAACACGTCATTGCCCGTTTGCGCGCACCACTAGGTTAGAGGTCCCAGCTGCTCAGGTAGCCCCCTCCATGTTTCCGCCTCATTTATGACACTTCTGTTACGTTTACATCACATGTCTATGTCTATGCCCTGTACACGCCTTCTTGTTACATCATTTTGCCCTTATCTTTCGCGACTGCTACAAGTCACGCCTACTGCTACGCCTACTGTATTGAATGTAATGTATTTTGTTTAACTATATATATTGTGCACTGTTATTAAAAGTTAGCGCTTATTCCCCGATCCTGCCCCCGGCAGCTGCCATCCTATTCCCGTACAGGCTGTCCTGTTTCTGTCCTTTATGCCTAATTAAAGCCTGTCGACTCAAGATACCTCGAATCCTGACTCTTATTTATTGAGCTACCTGTTTTATTGATTATATGAAAAATAGTACCGGTAATTAATTATTTATTTACCACATAATGGCGCCCGCATAGGGACTTGCCCTTTCCCCACGCGCCGGAGAAGCCACGCAGGCCCCCTGATCCTCTGCAGCCGTGACGGAACCATACCGTGCACGTGCAGATATTTCTGCTTCAAGTATCCCTCAGGCCCACGGAGGAGACGGAGGTTGCGGTCCAGCATCCAGACGAGGCGGTGAGGAACGCGGCGAGTCCCGACCAGAGCCCAAGCCGAGAGTCCAAGGTCCGAGGTATCCGGAGGCCCACCTGTAACTGAAGTCCGAAGTTCGTAGTCCGTCGTCGTAGCAGTCCAGTCCAGTCCGAGGCCTTCCGTTCTTGCTGCCCGGTGAGTACCGTTGCTGGGGTAGTATCTAGACAGGGTCAATTAATTTGTCTCTGGTCCGTGGGTTTGGGTACACAGATCCAACACGAAGTGTCCACCTAGGTGGATGCGGGTCCTGACGTGTCTCTTTATGGGACCGGTAAGTTCGTGCTGTTTTAGCAGTGCATCTAGTCATTCCAGTAAGTTCTGTTCTCAAGAAATTCATGTGTCCTGTCCGAACTGTTATTTAAAATGTTATTTCATGTGTTTTCAATGTCGTGGTATGAGTGATTTTGTTTTTCCAGTTATTATTGTGTTTATCGTGTATTGTATTGTGTCCAGACTCCAGCCTAAACTATGCCTCTATTCTCGAAGTTACGTCAGTTAAAAACCCGAAAAGGATTGTTAGAGGAAGCAGTTCCTGTCCCGCCTAGGGACAGTCCAGGTCATTTTATGTATCATAAGCATGGCTTAAGTGCCATATTATATCTAGATTTATGGGTGGAGTACACCAAGGAATTAGAAGAGAAATATAGATGGCCTGTATCAGGTACGTGGGATGCCGAGTGCATCATGCGAGTAGAAGAAGCATTATGGAAAAAGAAATCCAGACAGTCCCAGAAAGATGCCATCGAGTTATGGCGCAAAGAATCTCACAGAAGAACGGAAAAAGAAATCAGAAAGACAGAATTAAGTAGGGAATCCTCGGAAAGAGCCCAAGAAAGGGAATTAATCGAAGTAGGTGAACGAGTTAAAGCCGAACAGTCAGACAGACAGAGAAATGCCCTTATTAAGGGTATGTATCCTCTTCTTGCCGAGGGCTTGCCGAAAGCAACCCCGGAAGTACCATGTAATTTTCCGCCGCCATTAGTTCCGATTAAGCTACGTCACAAACCGACCGCAGCTGATATTTTTCTCTCGTCCTATTTGGACGACACAGTCCCAGAATATGCAAATCCTGTTCCGCCAGCTCCCGTAAATAATGTAATTCCTGCTCCTCCAGCCACCGGGGCACCCGTTACAGCACCTGTTACGGTACCCCCGGTCCAGCCTACAGTACATGTACCCGCTACATCAGTCACTCTCCCAGCACGTACAGTACCCG
Organism: Lissotriton helveticus; assembly: GCF_964261635.1. Classification (NCBI taxonomy): domain Eukaryota; kingdom Metazoa; phylum Chordata; class Amphibia; order Caudata; family Salamandridae; genus Lissotriton; species Lissotriton helveticus. The sequence continues at coordinate 2,060,309,190 of NC_136059.1, read as the reverse complement.
TTGACGATTCTAGTCTAGGGGCCGCGGGGGGAAGTCCTCCTGGAACCCCGCCTCAACCTAGACGTATCACGCTACTCCAGCTACATGCACGAGCGTTACAGCGTTCGCCCAAACTTCAGTCAGTTGCAGATATCAAGCAAGCCCTTACCGAATGCCGTTATGATCCAGTCCCAGGCGATGATGATATGGTCCTGTATTCATTGCGTGTAAGACGGGTGACCGAATATTTGGACACCCTACCGAATATGAAAGGTTATCTAGACAGAATATATCGTTTCATCCGTACAGGAGCAGACCCAGGAAGTATTGGCGATGCCATGGCTCAAAGAAAAGTCGAGATTCAACTCATGCTTTTGAAGTTTCTAATTAATTGTTTGATAAGAGAACAAGATTATCCGGATAAAGATCCGGAAGAAATGAAGGTCCTGACCAGGTGGAGTGACCATATAGCCGAGGGAAGACACAAGACACAGAACTGTATAGAGAGTATGTACAAGAAAATCCGTAGGGAAATAATAAAGTTACACGAGAAACGAGAAGCAGCACGAGTAACCGAGAAAGAAAACAACTCTTCTACTGAAGAGGTAGACGACGAGAATCCCTCCAGAATAGCGTATGTAGGTAGTACTAGACTTCCCGACCGACATTCACGCCTAGAACACAAGAAAGTTTTCCCTCCTCCAGCACCAGAACAAGGTTCTCTTGAACAAGTATTTCAAGCTACCGATCACATTCTGAAGTCACGAATCGGTTATAGTGAACTTAGTACCATGCATGAACAAGAACTAGCTCGATCAGCAGTCCGATGGACTACTGATTCTACCACTTTTCCAGACGAAATAGTGGCACAAATGTTTCTGAAACTGCCCCCAGCCGAGCAGCGACTGGTGGGTATGTATATGATCCAGCACCTCATTACATTGTATGAGGGACAGCATTCTGATCCAGGTCCGTTACATGATGTTCTGAACGAGTTACTCCAGTATAGATGGAGAGGTCTAAGTACTGATTTAATTAGTATCATTCTAGAACAGCGCCACAAATATCGAACGTTTCTGAATCCGCATTTTGTTCATGTCTCACCTCCAGAAAGTAAGTCATTTTACATAGATAGACAGCATCCGTTACGAGAAGTACACCCAGTTAGGACAACGGGTGGTGATCTAGAACGAGTATTTGTTTACACCCCTATCACAAAGATGGAACTCTTAGAGATGAAAAAGTTAATTCCCTGTCACGACAAAGATCCAGCAGGGTTCCACCGAGAATTAAAAGACATGCTCCGTATGGGAGAATACACGTATCCTGATATTATTAAAATGTTAAAGGTCCTGTTGCCCGCAGGGGTATATGAAAAACTCAAGGAAAAAGAATGGGAGGTGGGAGAGAAAAAGATAGATTGGACAGCTCTAGAAGCTGAAGAAAATTCACGAGTACCAGGTACCGGTCTTGGGGGTAAAGTTAAAGAATTGCCCGAGTTATTGATCCAGGTTTTGCCAAGATTACTAGCCACGAAAAAGGAAGATTGGGATGCAATCTCAGCTTGTAAACAGAAACAGGAGGAAGACACTAGTGATTTTTATTCTAGATTTGAAAAATGTTTTATTATTAACAGTGGTCTGAAGACGAGTAGTGAATCGTACCCTCATCTTTTTGTTACTAAACTGGTCGAGAATTCAAGTCCACAAGTTAAAAATCGAGTACTGAAAGTCGAAAGTAGTTGGCAAGCTAATACTCCGTCACAAATGCTCCAGATGCTCCAGTATCACCAGAACAGAATCAGGGAAGAGCAAGAACACGAAAGGAGACGTATGAAAGACACGAAAATGAAAGTATTAGTTGCACAATCTGTTCCACAAGACAGTCAGAAGAGGGGTCCGAATCAAGCCAGTCATCCTGCAGCTCCCGTTAAAGGGACCTGCAATTACTGTAAACAGCCAGGTCATTTTATAAACGAGTGTGCAGTTCTGAAACACAACATAGCTACTGGTAAGACTAAAGAAAGACCACGTCCGCCTAGACAAGAACAAGTTTCACAGACTTCTCAGTCACCACAGAATGCACAACAGACAGTTCCAGCACCGCAGCCTATCGCTGCAACACAGCATGTTACACAGCAGATGTACCAGTATGCTCAGTCAGAATATCCAGATTATCAGCCATATTCATGAAACAGCCTAGAGAGGGAGGTAGGCTTGCCTCTCATCGAGATACCTGTAGATCAAGAGGGTCCCTATGTACACAGTCAAGTATTAGGGAAAGACAGAAAGTTTTTGATTGATACAGGGGCAAGTAGGACTACTATCAGTCATGACGAGGTTCCAGGGGCTCCGCTCTCAGGCTCTAAAAATGTTTCCCTTGGATTTTCAGGAAAGCCGATTGTCAATGAAATTTCGAAACCAGTTATTCTAGAAGTTGGTCCATTGTCCCGAACTACTGATTTGTTACTCACAAAATCATGTCCAGAAAACTTGTTAGGCATTAAAACGTTAAAAGAATTAGGTGCAGTAATTTGTTGCTCCCCAGAAGGAGTCCGTTTGTTTCTCAGAGACTTTAAAGGTCATTATGTATTACGTGATTTTGATCCAAGATTACTGAATGTACCACAGCATTTATGGGCGCAAGGTCCAACTGATGTAGGTTGTATGAACATCACACCCCATCGTGTGACTCTCAAACAAGGTATAGTTTTGCCACGAATCAGACAGTACAGATTGCCACCTGAGGCTGTAGTAGCCTTATCCAAAATTATTGACGAGCTCATTGCTCAAGGAGTGGTTGTAGAAACTGACTCCAATGTATGTAATTCTCCTATCATTCCGGTCTTGAAACGTACTGATCCAAATGCACCTCCAGTATATCGATTAGTGATTGACCTTCGAGAGCTTAATAAATGTATCATACCCCAGTACCCAGTAGTCCCAGATATTTCATCCCTATTGACAGCCATTGATTCTGAAGCTACATTTTTCACAGTTATCGATCTCAAGAACGCATTTTTCAGTGTCCCCATTCATCCAGACAGCCAGTACCTTTTCGGTTTTTGTTTAAATGGAAGGAGCTATAAATTCACACGAGCTCCTCAAGGTTTCACAGAAAGTCCCAGTATTTACAGTCAAGCACTTAAGAGACAACTAGACAATATTCACATGCCATCTGACACTGCCCTGCTCCAGTATGTCGATGATCTACTGATCACAGCCCGTTCTGAACGTGACTGCGAGCGAGCGTCACTTACAGTTCTGTATTTTCTGGCCGAGCAGGGGCACAAGGTGTCCCCTTCCAAATTACAATTCTGTGTCCAGCAAGTGGTATACTTAGGACACTTACTGTCCAAGTGGGGTAGGCAGTTGACACCAGACCGTACCCAGTTAATAGCGAGTCTTCCACAGCCCAAGACACAGAAGGAGGTACGAGCTTTTATCGGCCTTACTTCTTACTGCAGACAATGGATTCCTCAGTATGCATTTCTAGCCAAGCCACTGATACAGTTAACGACACAGGAGGCAGCCGTATCGACTGTCCTCCCTTGGACCCAGGAACATACACTTGTATTCAATGAATTAAAGAAAGCCTTATGTCAAGCACCTGTTCTAGCAACACCCAACTACAGTAAGCCTTTTACACTTTTTGTTACAGAACGTGATGGTACTGCATTATCTGTTCTCACACAAGATCAAGCAGGACAATACAAGCCCTGTGCTTATTTCTCGAGCACATTAGATCCAGTAGCCCAGGCTTTGCCTGCGTGCCTCAAGTCAGTTGCAGCCACAGCTCTAGCAATCAGACAAAGTGATTCCATAGTGTTAGGACATTCCCTGACAGTACAAGTTCCACACTCCGTGGAAGTTCTTTTAAACCGAACCCAGACTCAACACTTGACCATTGCACGTTTAACAGGTTATGAACTGACACTGTTCCAGCCACACATAGAAATCAGACGCTGCAACATTCTAAATCCAGCCACCCTGTTACCGTCAGTTACTTCAAATCCGGCCACACATGACTGTGTGGAAGTTGTCAACACTATGACAAAGCCAAGACAAGACCTGACAGACATTGCATTACCTAACCCCGACCTGACACTTTATGTGGATGGTTCATGTATGAGAACAAGTACAGGAGAACTAGTAGCCGCGTATGCAGTAACTACTGAAACCGAAGTTATAGAAACACATCGTATTGACACCCTGTCTGCTCAAGCAGCAGAGCTAGTCGCTCTGACCCAAGCCTGCATACGTGCCAAGAACCTGAAAGTAAACATATATACAGATTCACGTTACGCATTTGGAGTCGTACACGCGTTTGGAGTGCTCTGGCAGGAGAGAGGTTTCATGACTTCTCATGGAACCAAGATTCAGCATGGTCTCCTCATTCAAGCTCTGTTAGATGCAATACATTTACCGACAGCTATCGCTATCATGAAGTGCAAGGCACATACGAAAGTCACTGACATCATTTCCCAAGGTAACGATCTAGCAGATCGAACAGCCAAACTTACAGCTCAGACCCCAGACATTCCAGTTAACACGACACAGACACTCACTCCAGATCAGACTACTTGTATGACAGTTAAGGACCCTACACAAGATGTCATAGACATACAGTTACATGCTACTCCCGAAGAAATCAAGAAATGGTCCGAACAAGGAGGGGTCCAGACAGATCAAGGGTGGTTGACAAAGGGAAAAGCCACATGGTTTCTCCCCGACTCTATGGTTCAAGTCATTATTAATACCGCACATAGTCCAGCACATCTAGGAGAGAAAGCTATGTTAGACAGTATTCAGAACCTTTGGTTCAACAAACACTTACGAGCTGCAGCCAAGCAGAAAGTCCGTACCTGTATGATATGTTTACAGTTCAATCCAGGTAAAAGTGTCCCGGTGGAACAAGGTGGATTCCAACCCCCTGACCACCCTTTTGAAGTCCTCCAGATGGATTATATTCAGATGGAGCGATGTCGAGGTTTTAAGTATGTCCTCGTAGTTGTATGCGCTTTGTCCAGGTGGACAGAAGCATATCCAGTTCCAGATTACACAGCCGCGACCACTGCCAGGCAGTTGGTTCGTGAATTCTTTCCCCGCTATGGACTCCCTAGGGTCGTGTATTCAGATAACGGCCAGCCATTCTCATCTGAGCTCATGAAACATGTTTCCCTTCTGTTAGGGTACCAGTGGAAGTTCCATTGTGTGCGCCATCCTGAAGCAGCCGGTCTCGTAGAGAGACATAATCAGACCCTGAAAATCCGCATTGCTAAAATTTGTAGAGAAAAAGGTGTAGACTGGCTAGTTGCCCTGCCAGTTGCTTTATTTTTTATGAGGATGGTTGCACATTCCAGAACAGGTCTGTCCCCGTATGAGGTCGTATTCGGCCGCCCCCCAAACATGTGGGGTACACCTAGACCCCGCAGTATTACCGATGTTTCCAGTAATATGCTGACAGATTACCTAGCTTCCTTGATGTCTGCCCTACACTCTTGTCGTTCACAGGTTGCCGCCGCATTTCCAGACAACACCGAGGTGAAACCGCATGAAGTCATTCCAGGCGACCTGGCGTTGGTGCGGAATTTTGATCGTTCAAGTCCGCTGGAGCCCCGCTGGAAGGAGCCCCGCCTCGTATTGCTTACAACAAGGACCGCAGTAAAGCTCGAGGGGAGAAAAGGATGGGTCCATCTGACCCACATAAAGAAATTCCATGGAGTACCAGAAAAGACTTTTGCTAAAGACTGCCTAAAAACAGATTCTGAACTTGATTCTGAACTAAAAGTTCCCCTGTTAGAGAAAACTCCGCAACAGGAGTATAAAGTGAAACTTCGGTCTAGTAAAATAAGTCAGCCAGTTTAATTGTCTAAGTCCCTCTCGGGTGAAACGGTTAGACAGGTCCCTGACATGTATGAGATAGACCCCCACAGTGAGAGAGTTAGTCAAAACTCTAAAATATGTATTATTGTTCTAAGTTTTTTGTTATTTTTGAGTCTTATGGTTACCTGCACAAGTTATGCTTTACATTTATGTTTTTCAGTTTCACATGTACATATGTTTTCTAACACTACAGTAGAGCACACATTTAGTGATCTGCCTCCTCACGAGCTATCCTATCGTCTCGCTATGCGCAATAACACATTCATCCGAATGTTACACTATTCACACCAGACCAGCAATGCCACTAATTGTTGGGTGTGTGGTCGACTCCCCCCTTTCCAGACACCGAAGGGAGTTCTGCCACTCTTTCCTTATCCGTTTTCACATAATGGTTTGTGTGGAGCATGGTCCACGTTAACATCATCCTCAAATGATATGTCCCTTCTGAATAGAACATGTTTTCCAGACAAGCAAGGTCTCTCCCATAGAACAGGGTTAGATCTAGAAAATGAAGTATATGATTTAGGTAATTATTCTTCGAATTTCATGGTCCTGAATGTTCAGTCTGATACTACTCCAGATTTACCTGCCATTTCAGTACTACCAGTCAAAGGCGAATTATGTGTCAGAAAGAATGGTTCCGCACATGTGGGACATAGTGATTGTACTACTACTGTCAAGTATAGTGACAGTGGGAAATCTATTTTCAAAGCCTCACGTCATTCTTATTTTGTTTGTGGTCAGACCGCATATGTTCGTCTGCCCCTCGATTGGGATGGAACATGTTATATTGCCTTCCTACTGCCACCAGTTTTTCTAGCCCCATCTGATTATCACAGAAACACACATCTAGTACACGTCAATACAGACCAATCTGCGCCTGACCCAAGACCACCTCTCCTTCAGGAAGAAGCTCAAGACCTGGCTGTTCGAGCAGTAGCGGCACCCCCCCCCCCTCCCAGCGCCTTGAGACCCTACGGGTGAGTAGTGCGCTTTACAAATGACCTGATTGATTGATTGATTGATTGATTGAGACATAGAAGGGAGATCGAGTCCCCAATTGTCGATCAAACTGAAACTACTCTAGAACAGTATCAAGACTTTAATAAAGGTTTCTTCTTCTTTATAGGACCTATCCAGAATAGTAAGCTAATACGTAGGTTAACCAGAACCCTTGAAGCAGTAGTGAATGAGACTACTTCTGCTCTAGGTAACTTAACCGAAGAGCAATCTGCTATGAGATTTGTCGTGCTCCAAAATCGTCTCGTTCTTGACGTCATACTGGCCGATAGAGGAGGAGCATGTAGAGTCATCGGATCTAGTTGCTGCATTTTCATTCCTAATAACGCGCCGTCTGTTTATTCAGCTATAACCAGACTTCATAAAATTGCCCATCAGTTACACCAGAATCCAGGCACCTGGACATGGTCCGGTTGGCTCTGGAGTATCATATCTGCTTGGGGATGGAAAGTATTGTCATTCCTAGGTGTAGCAGTAATGATCATATTCAGTTGCTGCCTCTGTATACAATGTGGCCCTGCGATTTGCGGCATGTGTGCTACCTCTTGTATTCCTAGTCCTAAGTCCCGTTCCAAGACAATTCGAGACGAACAAATGATGTTATATGAAATGATAGATGGTATCATGAATATTGATGTTTCCTGATGGAAACGTAGGGCACAAGGAGGGAATGTGGAAAAGTAAATTTTGCCATGTTATATGTGCCTACGTGTTCCCCATCTTATGCTATATGTGCATGATCGATATGCATGTATTCCCCTCTGATCGATTAAAGACGCAATTACAGTTGTGTCCATCTCTAGTATGCCAGTTTCCAGACCTCGTGAAAACAACGAATATTAGGCTTATGTAAACCTACGTTGCCACATTTTACGGTTGCACGTTAATTCATTGAATTGCCCCCGTTTCTAGGCCTCAAAAGGGCCCGGACTCAGATTCAGCTCCAGTCTTCTGAACCCTCTCCGAGGAGCGATACAGCCCCCACCTGCATCCCTGACTCTTAGCTTACTTCCTGCCTCGCAGTGCCCGGCTCGGCCTGGCTCTGCCTCCCAGTCTGCCAAGAGTATGTTATGCTTCCAGTTATCAGTCCAGCCCTCCTTCTCTGCATTCCTAAGCTACTGAATCGCATCAATAGTTTCCGTCATGGTCTAGCCTTTCTGTCTCCATGTAAGAGAAATACTGTATTAATATTCATAGAATATTCCTCGCACACACAATACATGTAGAATTATGCACGCATCAGTCCTAATGTCTAGTAGCCTCTGCCCTGATAACTTTTGGATTCTATCAACATGTACTCTAAACACCAGATACCAGATATGCCTTGGGTACATGTCGCTCTGACACTCCAGACTTTAGTCTCCTCTTCTAGCGCAGAAGTCATAGCCCCCAGTTCTCCCTGGTAACACGTCATTGCCCGTTTACGCGCACCACTAGGTTAGAGGTCCCAGCTGCTCAGGTAGCCCCCTCCATGTTTCCGCCTCATTTATGACACTTCTGTTACGTTTACATCACATGTCTATGTCTATGCCCTGTACACGCCTTCTTGTTACATCATTTTGCCCTTATCTTTCGCGACTGCTACAAGTCACGCCTACTGCTACGCCTACTGTATTGAATGTAATGTATTTTGTTTAACTATATATATTGTGCACTGTTATTAAAAGTTAGCGCTTATTCCCCGATCCTGCCCCCGGCAGCTGCCATCCTATTCCCGTACAGGCTGTCCTGTTTCTGTCCTTTATGCCTAATTAAAGCCTGTCGACTCAAGATACCTCGAATCCTGACTCTTATTTATTGAGCTACCTGTTTTATTGATTATATGAAAAATAGTACCGGTAATTAATTATTTATTTACCACACAGAGTTCTTTAAAGGTACTGTTTATCATTGTTGGTGCTCGCCCCTTTTTTCCTCAAACTATTAATAACACAGGTTGAGTCAGAGTTGGGTAGTACCTGGTAGCACTAGCCCCCGCACTAGTTCTGATCATGGCGAAGAGCAAGACCACACAGGGTGGGGGGAGGAGTGAAGGGGACCCTGGACGCTTTCAATTCAAGAGCAGAGTCCCTTCTAACACACGAAATACAGCTGACTGAGAAGAGACTGTCACTGGATACACTCATAGCACGGAAACGATCCTCTGTGGGCAAATTAGCGACGTGCCCGTCCCCCAGAGCCGACATTCCCTCAGACCAGGTTAGTCCTGCGCACACTACACCCATTCACGGCACTAAGGTACAAGTTCAGGCCAAGCCACTCGCGCAAGGGGTTGGCGAGTTAGCTAAATCAAATGAGCAGATCGGAATTGACCTAAACCTAGCACAAACCCCTATAGGCGAAAGAAAAGGGCACGCGGCTATCCCTCCTGGGCCAGTGGAGACGGGTGGACTGGGGGAAGGGACAGCCCTAACAATGGATGTGGGCGAATCAGATTCCTCACAAGGGTCAGTTAGGGAAGTGGTCACACGCTCCAAAATGTCTCTACTCACCACAAACACTGTCCCTCTAGTCGCCCACCAGTCGTCACTAGGGCTACTGGTAACCCAGTTAAGGGTGGGTTGCATACAACAAGACCCAAAACTATATCCAAATGGAAAGGGGGTGACAAGATTAACAAAGATGTGGAGAGGGGAACCGTGAGCACAGCGCGTCAAAGTTGCCCAAATTGTGGAGGAGTGGATTGGTCCCAGGGAATTGCTATGGCGCTAGAGTCAAAGCTGGAATTGCTTTTAACTGCACACCTGGGGCTGGTGCTCGAAGTAATAAATAGACTAGAAGGGAAAATATGCAGGATATTAGAGCAAGATAGGGGGCAACCAATCGTGGTTAGTGCACGGGCGGCGGATGAGAGGACAGGGTCCGTGCATTGCCTGGGGCCAGCAAGCACCAATAAGGGAATAGTGGAGGGAACCTCTCATGTCAACAAGCCTACGGGCAAGAAAGAGGTGGCCAAGGAGGTACTAAGGGCAAACATCAGGAGCCCAATTAGTATGGGGCCAAGTAACACCTCCAACCTCTCTACAGTTACCAAACATAACGAGGGAAGAAAGGAGACTGCCACTGTCCCAACTATAAATCCAACTGACTATGCACGCAGTACCCAGGGTCTGCAGACTCTGGACTTACCACCGGCATCCTGTCCCTACACTATAGTATTAACAGGGGTCCCAGCATGTAGCCAGGATAGAGAAGAAACAACAAGAACCCTGATTAATAAGGCAGCACATTGGATGGCTAACAATACAAATGCGAGTAAATTCCATCACAGGCACATTTTCATGGCAAGGAGGGTGGCAAGGATAGGAGCTAGCAAGAAGAAGTTTACAGGAGATTGTGTAATCGTAAGTCTCAGGCATCCAGAGTTGGTTAGTGACTTGCTCTCCTCCCGTCAGTGGGGCCCCCATCAGGTAGATGGTGGGTCTTGCATTAAAATGCTGCCCTTGAGGTTTTTTTTACAGGGACACAGTCAGAGAGGTAGGCAATGAAGGCCACAGGCGGTTCATGAATGTTCCAGGATGAGAGGATCGGTCTAGACCAGTAACCAACAGATATGCCCCACTTGCTAGTGCATTCATACTGGATGAATTAGATTGACTGGGAGCAGGGGGGGTGATCTGAAGACATTATAATACAGGAGAGCTCCCACAGGACTGAAGTTAAAGGAATGGAACGCACAACAGAGTCAAGCAACACAACCTCCTCGGAAGTGCAATGGGAACAGTCGAGGGAGGGCAATGAATTGTTTGTAAGACGGTTGGAGACGCCTTTAATACTAGGGAAGGGCACCACGGGGAATAGCACGGATGATCTTACAACCAGTGAGATTAGAGCGGTCTCATGGAATATTGCAGGATTATCGGCCAAAATACAAAATAATGAACGGTTAGACTATATTAGAAAATTTCATATCATCTGCCTTCAGGAAACCTGGGAAACTAATGTCAGTGCCCCTCACCTAGACGGATACAAAATGTTTTTTGTCCCGGCACGTAAAACAACCATGGGTGGTGCCAAGGGCGGCCTAATTAGTTATGTGGACCTGACAATGCAAGGGACCTGGGAAGACTTCGGTTGGGACTCAGAATTCATGCAAGGAATTAGGTACTGCAAGAAGGGACTAAAATTAATTTTTATTAATTTTTATAACGCAATAGTGGCGGGACAGACCACGTTAAGACTGTGTGAGCTAGATGACAGGTTGGCTGGCATACAGGAGGCAGGGGATACACTCTCCCAGTTGATAATAGTGGGCGATTCCAACTGCCACCAGTGCCCCTTCTTGAAATGGGGCAGGGGAGAATGGGTCTCCTGCCCAACTAATAAGGGCTGGCATTTAGAACACTCAAAAGAGGGCAGAGAATTAAGTAAAATCCTGGGCACACATGCCCTCACACATACGATGGACTTGATCAAAAGAGGGGAAAACAATATAGTCATCCCAACCTTTAAAGGTAGGGGAAGGGATACCATCATTGACTTTATCTTCGTAACAAACACGCTTAAACGAAGGGTCACGAATGTCAGCATAGAGGTTAGCATCTTTAGTGACCATAACCCACTGGTATTGTCCATTAGGGATATTAACCCATCAACCGAGCCCGATAAAAGGAAATCTAGCGGCTTAGTTCAAGCCACGGATCAGGGCAGGAGACTGAGATGGAAGAACATAGATGGGGAAACGTTTTATAGAACGCTTCTCGCCAAGTCTGAAAGCCAGATTTGGAAATGCCTAGACCCAGCAGTGGAGGGGAATGAATTGATCAGCGCATTTGAGCGCACAGCGCAGCACAATGACGGGCTATTGAGGGGCAAAAAGACGAAACATGACCCAATGCACACTAGATGGTTTGACCACGAATGCACCTTGGCACAGAGGGAACTGAAACTAGCACTCAAAACCGTCCCAAAAGATAAGACTAAGGTGGTTGACTGTAGGGCTCACTATAAAAGGGCCATTAAACAACGTAAAACCAGGCTACAGAACCAGGCATGGGAGACACTAAAAGACGCCGCAGAGCGCTGGGATATGAAATAATTCTGGAGAGTAATTAACGATCCTTGCTTCCAGGAATCGAATAAATCGAAGGTGGCCTGTCACATTCTTCCGGACTCGTGAGTGGAGCATTTCAAAGGCCTGTATAATTACGGTGGCTCGGAAGATTCAATAGTATCAGATACAGGAAATGTAAACAGCATGCAGATAAGCTTTTCCCTGGGAGAGATCAAGGCAGGAATTGACGGGCTGACACGAAATAAGGCCCCAGACCCCGATGGGATCCCGCCAGACCTTTTTAAGAGCCAGGTAGACCTTTGGGCCCCCATACTCACAAGAGTTCTCAATACAGCAGTGGAATCAGGGATGCCTAGGTCATGGTCCACGGCCATCATAGTACCAATTCTCAAAAAGGGAAACAGGAGTGACCCACAATATTACCGTCCGATCTCGTTAATAGATGTGACAGTGAAAGTCTTGGGAAGGGCTATCCTTAATCGGTTGACGGATTGGGCGGAGGAACATGACATTATCTCGGACACCCAGTATGGGTTTAGAAATGGCCGATCCACAAAGGACCAATGCCTTAATTTATACCATTTGGTGGCCAAGTACACCATGTCAAGTAAGGGGACGGTGTACTTGGCCTTTATGGATCTGACGGCAGCCTTCGACCGGGTCAACCGAAGGAAACTGTGGGAATCCCTAGGGTTGCTTGGTGTTGACCCAGGCCTGATAAATATTTTGAGAGTGCTCCACCAGAACACTGCGGCACAGGTTAGATTCAATGAAGAGGGGAACACAACTAATCATTTCCCTTGCTCAAGGGGTGTGAGGCAGGGATGTATCCTGGTGCCTTTTCTATTTACATTATTGTGATGTTTCCCCGCGGGCCGCGAGCCCCCTACTTACCCCAGCACGAACATCACCCCTCCTCTGCTCTCCCTTCCAGGATGCGGTGAGGAAGTGCCGCCCTCCGCCCGACCAACAAACCGAAACAACCATCACCGCGTCCCTGACAACGGAACACCCGCCTCCCTCTCCGGGTCAGGACCCAATCAGAGAAGAACACGGACCGGAAGGACCTTTCCCCGACCCCGGAAGTCCCACCTCCCGGCTGCCGACCGGACACAGAAAAGACGGAAGACGAGACACAACCGGCGTCGGAGTATCGTGGCAGGAGATTTCGGCTGGCGTGGAGGCGGAAGGAGAAGACGGGAGTGGAGAAGCTGAGGAGTGGTCGGAAGACTGGTGGAGTCCCACGGAGGTGGCTGAAGAGCGGCCGTAACTCGGAGGAGAGTTACGGCGGAGCGCGTGAGTACCAGCTTTCTTCCTTTAGCACGTTAGGTGCACTGTGTATATAGCAAGTCCTCCCCCCTGTAAATATTCCCTCTCCCATAGACACGTCCACTTTAAGAGAAAACCCACCTTGTATATAGCGCACAAACACTGAGCACTGTACAGAGAACTTATACCCTCCCCCTTCACGAAACCCTTCCGAGCACCCTTCCTCTTTACCGCTTCCTACGCCCCCTTTCCCCCCCCTTCCTCACGATCCTTTCTACCTTTACACTCCGGGTTACGGTATGCGGTATCAGGCCTCTAGTCCGGTGTACTAACGGCTCCTTTTCTATTCTCTTACTGCCCTCCGAGGAGCCTTCCCAGTGAACGACGGAAGTCTACACCCAAGACACAGGACACCGCTGGAACCCCTTTTCCTTCAAGAGGCGACCGGAGAAGACTTGACAGCCCACAGTGTTCCATCTCGTGTATTAAGACTGTTAAGAGTACAATAAAAGACCACTATTGCCCACTATATCCGGCCTCCTCGCCTGCTTTTCCAGTCCGCCGACAGCCCACGATTACATCTGGTGTCAGAAGTGGGATCACCTGGAGGTATGGAGGCCGTGATAAAGAAGATGGCCGAAACCCAGGAACAAATGGGTAAAATGATGGAACAGTTCCTGAAGACCGCTGAGGATGACCGGGGTCAACTCCACGATGTGTTGAAGGGACAGGGGGACACGCACGAGCAAGCCATGGGCAAATTGACCGATGTACTGGGTCATCAGAGGCCCCTGACCTCCCTACCGTCCGTGGTCCTCCAGAAGTACGTGCCCGGGGAGGACCCGGACTTCTTCTTTACAAACTTCGAACGGCTAGCACAGGCCGCCACATGGCCTGTCGACCGGTGGGGCCATTATCTAGGTCCCTTGCTGACCGGCGACCTACAATCAGCTTATCAACAAGCGAACATACAGGGCAACACTCCATACGCCGACATCAAGAAGTGTATACTTGAGCGGCTGGGCATAGACGACGAAACCTATCGAGTACGACTCCGCCAGGCCAAAGAAGGACCCCAAGAGACCCCCAGAGCCCTGTCGTTTCGGATCAAAGACCTGACCAATCGCTGGCTGAGACCCGAAGCCTCCACTAAGGAGGAGATCCTCGAGAAGATATACCTCGAACAGTTCTTAACGCCTTTGTACCCCGCCACTCAGCGATGGGTACGACAACATGCTCGTCTTACTCTCGAGGCCGCTGTGGAAATCGCAAGTGCCTATAGTCGCGCCCAGGAGGTGCAACGTGGAAGAGAGGACCACTCACATAAAGCACATCCCTCAGCGGCCGTCCGGCCGCCACGCCCACCACTACCACGAAGACCGGAGCCGCTCCCCATGTATCCCGCCCCTCTGTTGCCGCGACCTCCCAACCCAGGTCCCCAATGTTACAGCTGTGGGGGCTTCGGTCACATTGCTCGAGTGTGCCCCCACAAGGAAGAGCCGATGGAGGTCGGCCTCGCCCGCAACTATGTATGCTCGACACCTGGTGCGACACCTCCCCCATTCCATTGTCCGGTGAACATTGATGGACAAACACTCATGGTTCTGGCAGACACGGGCTGTCGACAGAGCGTGCTCAGACCTCAGGACATGCACCACCCTGTGAGTCCTCCGTCTGGTATGGTCGCCATTCAATGTGTCCATGGCGATACGAAACGATATCCCACCACCCAATTACATGTCAGTCACCCTAAGGATCCCGGAACCACCCTCACAGTAGGCCTAGTACCAGCCCTACCAGAACAGGCCATCCTTGGAAGTGACTATTCCGGCCTGCCTAGTCTTCTACAGGACACAACCGATTCCCTGACCCAATGGTGGGAAGAAGCACCATTTCCGCAGGGCGTGTCCGCCTTCACGAAGGAACCCAGAACCCCGAAAACAAAAGCACAGAAGAAGAAGGAAAAGAGAGGGCACATCGGCGTCTTCCCGGTGGTCCCAGACGACCATCCCTGGCAGACCGACAGGGACTTCAGGGCAGCATAGAGAGAAGACCCTGTTCTACAGGAGGCGTGGGACAAAGCATTAGACAACGAGGATCCCCTGACCGTAGGTCCCCACTTCTTCAAGAAACAGGGGTTGTTGTACCGCAAGGGAGGGCCCCAACAAAAACCCCAACTCCTGATCCCGGGTCCCTTTCGAGAAAAAGTCCTGTACCTTGCCCATAGCCACCTCCTGGGGGGTCATTTCGGCGACGAAAAAAACAGTCAAATGATCCTAGACAAGTTTTATTGGCCCGGGGTTTACCAAAACGTCAAGATGTATTGTAGGGAGTGCCCAGTATGCCAAAAAAACAGCAGGTATCGACCCCCCAGGGCACCCCTAAGGCCCCTTCCAGTTATTGATGTCCCGTTCAGTAGAGTAGGGATGGACATTATAGGGCCCCTGTTGCCTTCCCGAAGCGGCTGCCGTTATGCCCTAGTTATCGTGGACTATGCCACACGCTTCCCTGAAGCCCTACCCCTCCGCCAACCCACAACACAGAATATCGCCAAGGCCCTCGTTTCAGTGTTTTCTAGGGTAGGGTTTCCCCGGGAGATCCTGACCGATCAGGGCACACCCTTTGTCTCGGCTCTGATGAGGCAAGTCTGCTCCCAACTAGGGATTAAACAGATCAGGACCTCAGCCTACCATCCGCAAACCGATGGGCTGGTTGAGAGATACAACGCCACGCTGAAACAGACCTTAAAAAAACTGCTGGGGTTGGAAGCAAAAAAGTGGGAGGATATGCTACTCCTGGCGTTGTTCGCTATACGTTGTGCCCCCCAGAGCAGCACAGGTTACTCACCCTACGAATTGCTGTATGGCCGACCCCCGCGTACCTTCTTGGACATGGCTCAAGAAGCATGGGAGGCAGAACCCGACCGTACCCGTCCCCTCCCCGAATATGCGGACAACCTCAAAACACACTTGTCCGTCCTACGGGACATCGTCCGCCAAAACTTAGAAAACGCCCAAGACAAACAGAAGGGACAGTACGACAAGGGTACGAAACCGAGGGTCTTTGCCATAGGGGATTGGGTTCTACTGATGATGCCTTCCTCGGACAAAAAGCTTCTCGGGCAGTGGCAGGGTCCATACGCCATCCTTCGCCAGGTGACCCCTGTCACTTACAAGATAGAGCTGGACCCCACACGTGGTACCACACAAATATACCACGTGAACCTTCTAAAGAAATGGGAGGGCCCTCGTCCCGTCCTGTCTACCTCTCTTCCTGGTGGCCCCCTCTCCTTTACCCCCTGCATCGATCCCGACTTACCCATGTCGCAGAGACATGACCTCCAGGAAGTCCTGTATCTGTTACGACAGGTGTTTTCCTCCGCCCCCGGCCATACCACCATCACAGAACACGCCATACAAACGGTACCTGGGAAGGTGGTCCGGCAACGACCCTATAGAGTCCCCGAAGCCCGCCGAGCCATCATAAAAAGGGAAACCGAAAAAATGCTGGAGATGGGCATAATAGAACCCTCAGTGAGCGATTGGAACTCCCCAATCGTCCTTGTACCCAAACCTGACGGGTCCGTCAGGTTTTGTATCGACTTCCGTGAAGTCAACAAGATATCCTCCTTCGACACGTATCCCTTACCCCGCGTCGACGAGATGGTCGAACGCATAGGGAAGGCCAGATATATCTCCACGCTAGACCTCTGCAAGGGGTACTGGCAAATCCCCCTCAGGGAGGAGGACAGAAAGAAGACGGCGTTTTCCACCCCCGAAGGATTGTACCAGTTCTTGGTACTCCCTTTCGGCCTACATGGCGCACCCGCGACATTCCAACGGGCAATGAACCACATCCTGCAACCACACACCTTGTATGCGGGCGCTTATCTGGATGATATTGTCATTTACAGTGACGACTGGACACAACACCTGGATCACCTTTCCAAGGTCGTCGCTTCACTAGGGTCTTATGGTTTCACGATAAACCCTGCAAAAACCACCCTAGCAGCCCAGACGGTCAAGTATCTAGGATATCTCCTGGGGGAGGGTTTGATCAGACCCCAGAAAAACAAGACCGAAGCCATCCAATCCCTCCCTTTTCCTCGGACAAAAAGAGATCTTCGGGCGTTTTTAGGCTTCTTGGGTTATTATCGACGGTTCGTACGGAACTTCTCACAAAGAGCAGCGCCTCTCACCGACCTGTTGAAAAAAACCACTAAAACAGAGTCCGTACTCCGGACTCCATCGCCTTTAATGTGGCATGCCTTTAATGACTTGAAAAACGCCCTGACATCAAGTCCTGTGTTGGTGAGTCCTGATTACTCCCAACACTTCTTGCTCCAGACTGATGCCTCTGAACAAGGACTAGGGGCGGTGCTATCCCAAACAGACCCCTTCGGGAACGAAAAACCCATCCTATACCTCAGTAGGAAACTATTCCCTCGAGAAAAGAACTATGCCGTGGTGGAGAAGGAAGCCTTGGCTATCAAGTGGGCGGTAGAGAGTCTCCGTTATTACTTGAAGGGTCGGGAATTTACCATTTATACTGATCATGCACCCCTGGAGTGGATGGCCCGGAACAAAGGACACAATGACCGGGTCCTCCGTTGGTTTCTGTCGCTCCAGCCTTACCGTTTCACAACGGTACATCGGAAAGGGGTAGACCAGGGCAATGCGGACTTCCTCTCACGCCACCCTTTGTCCACCCCCCCGTACTAGAAGGACAGCTAGGGGAAGGGAATGTGACGTTTCCCCGCGGGCCGCGAGCCCCCTACTTACCCCAGCACGAACATCACCCCTCCTCTGCTCTCCCTTCCAGGATGCGGTGAGGAAGTGCCGCCCTCCGCCCGACCAACAAACCGAAACAACCATCACCGCGTCCCTGACAACGGAACACCCGCCTCCCTCTCCGGGTCAGGACCCAATCAGAGAAGAACACGGACCGGAAGGACCTTTCCCCGACCCCGGAAGTCCCACCTCCCGGCTGCCGACCGGACACAGAAAAGACGGAAGACGAGACACAACCGGCGTCGGAGTATCGTGGCAGGAGATTTCGGCTGGCGTGGAGGCGGAAGGAGAAGACGGGAGTGGAGAAGCTGAGGAGTGGTCGGAAGACTGGTGGAGTCCCACGGAGGTGGCTGAAGAGCGGCCGTAACTCGGAGGAGAGTTACGGCGGAGCGCGTGAGTACCAGCTTTCTTCCTTTAGCACGTTAGGTGCACTGTGTATATAGCAAGTCCTCCCCCCTGTAAATATTCCCTCTCCCATAGACACGTCCACTTTAAGAGAAAACCCACCTTGTATATAGCGCACAAACACTGAGCGCTGTACAGAGAACTTATACCCTCCCCCTTCACGAAACCCTTCCGAGCACCCTTCCTCTTTACCGCTTCCTACGCCCCCTTTCCCCCCCCCTTCCTCACGATCCTTTCTACCTTTACACTCCGGGTTACGGTATGCGGTATCAGGCCTCTAGTCCGGTGTACTAACGGCTCCTTTTCTATTCTCTTACTGCCCTCCGAGGAGCCTTCCCAGTGAACGACGGAAGTCTACACCCAAGACACAGGACACCGCTGGAACCCCTTTTCCTTCAAGAGGCGACCGGAGAAGACTTCACAGCCCACAGTGTTCCATCTCGTGTATTAAGACTGTTAAGAGTACAATAAAAGACCACTATTGCCCACTATATCCGGCCTCCTCGCCTGCTTTTCCAGTCCGCCGACAGCCCACGATTACAATTATATATAAATGGACTAGACAAGGCGCTCAAAGATTTAGGGGTAGATTGTCAGCGCATAGGTAGGAGAGGTATACCGGTCCTACTGTACGCGGATGACACGGTACTCGTAGCCCGCACCGCACGAGGATTACAGTCTCTTATTGATGGCTTTGTCAGCTTTATGGAGGATCTAGACCTATCACCCAATCTTACTAAATCATACGTAATGGAAACAGGGAAAAGACCATCCAATAATTTTATCTTTACAATTGGGTCTCACAAATTAGAAGAAGTGCAGGCATTTAATTATTTAGCGAATTTATTTGATAAGCACCTCAGTTTTAAAACATTGATTAACGATAAATGTAGCTCACAAATTAGCTCGATGGGCTCAATCATGAATTTTGAAAAAAGACTAGGCCGCTGGTCACTGAATGAAATAATGCATCTGTATGGTTCTGTTTGCTGTGCTAAGACCTTGTATGGAAGTGAGGTATGGGGTTTTAGAGATACTACGCTGATTCAAAATGAGGAAAATAAATTCCTGAGAAGGGTTCTGCAGGTTCCACAAAGTACGCCTTCCTATATTGTCCATGAGGAGTTAGGCCTCACTAACATTAGCAATAGGCTAAGACTTAAACCCATAACCTGTTGGATTAAAATATGGACGAACCCTGAAGCCACATTAAGTAGGCAAATACTAATGGACTGCATTGCCCTGGATAGGGGACGAATGATACCTTGGCTCAAATATGTAAGGGAAACCTTGAAAGGGTTGGGTTATGTCAAGTATTTTGATGAACCCACTAAACTTACGCCTAAAGACAAGGGTATGATAAAGATGGAATTTTCAAGGCAAACAGCAAATAAGAGGGAGGACAGAGAGTTGATGAAATCTTCTGTGAGAGCCCACTTGCTAACTAAATCAACTCCAGGAATGGAATTAAACCTGTCCCACATGTACAACAAACACAACAGATTCCTAATGACTAGATTTAGGCTGAATCTTTTGCATCACATTTTATCAGTTCCAGCAGGGTATACATCAGATATCGAGATAAAGGGACCATGCGGCTGCGACCAGTGTTCTCCGCAGGACACTTTCCACTTCGTTTTAATATGTCCCTTTTATGCGTACCCAAGGACAATGTTTTTAAAACCTATTTTAAGGCAAATCAGATTCAACCAGGCAAAGGTGGCACTATTGTTTTTGAAATTGTCATCAGATCCACTAATGCTGTTTAGCACTGTAAATTTTTTAAGATCGGCTGTGAGACTAAAGAACACTAGCGGCGACGAGTAACTGTTCATGATCCTACTTGGTGACAGAAGGGTTGGCTGCACCAACATTGCCCAGGATTCTTGTTTTTACTGTATAAATCGCTTTTAATGGAGTGGTGTGGCTCACTGGTTAGAGGCGGCAGACCTGGGAGCAGAAGTCAGCCCGGGACCAGGGTTCAATCCCCGACGCGGCAGGGTCTTGGGCTCAATGTCAGCGGACTCGACAATTCTCGCCTCGGTGCCTACTCTAACCTGGGGTCCCACTCGGCAACTCTGGGCAATAGCTTGCCTAATCTCCACAACGGCCCCATCAACGCTGGGGATGCCTGGCTCCACCTTGGGGATTCCCAGTAGGGACCATCCCACAGGGAAAGCCAGGACGGGTTCCCCAGCGGTATACAGCGCCGGGACGCCCCTTTGCTGGGGCAGCTGTGCGCTTTACAAGTATACGACATTTAACATTTAACATTTAATATGACTTTTAGGACATGAAACAATTTTATTGTGAATGTTCATATATTCTTTTATTTTATCACGTAATTTTAGTGGTTGTAATGCCTTTCTTTTTTACTAATACTGCACTTTGTAGGGTATTGTTTTTGTACCAAATAAAGTAATTTGAAAAAAAATAAAATAAATAAAAGTCCTACTTGAAGGATGCTTGGCCTCCTTTAGAATGTCCATGATCTTTGTTTAGTAAGGTATTGCGTGTTTATTACATTGTCCATTTGAATAAGAATTATTTTTTTGTGGGAGATTTTAGAAAACCCTTGAGATGGATGGACTGCCCACTGTTCTAGATAATTGGCGTGTTAAGAGTGCTTCTTCTCTGACCAATGGCCTTGCAGGGAAAGAGCTCGCAGATGAGCTCCCCATCCTGAACGAGTTTCATCTTAAGATTCCTGATGGAAAGGGACTCTTTACTGTCCTGCACCATCAAGAGAGTGATTGCTATTCTGACATCAACATGTGGAGTTTGTTTTCCTAGCTGTTATTCTCCTAAAACCACTGATCTTCCAGTTAATGCTGGAGATGTCTCGTGTGTAGTCTTTAATTCATAACAATGTAAATGTAGGATGCAATGGACCCTAGTGCAGAGGTGATTTGTCATGCTCTTGAATGGGAAGTCCTCTGTAGAGGATGACATTTCGTACACATTGATGACAATCTCTCCTCTGATGGAAGCACTCTTCCTTTCATTGTCTAGTGTTGCTACCAGATAAGATAGTGCCTGAATGGGAGATGTGATCGATTGTGGAACTTTACTTGTAGACCGAGAATGAGCAAAAAAAAAGTCTGTCCGAATGTCCTGTTCCACTTTCTGTGAGCTGTGCACCCTTATCAGTCAATCGTCTTGGTAAGGGTAAATTAAGATTCCTTGACATCGAAAGGGGGTTGGTACTACTGCAATATATTTCAAAGAAGTTCAAGGAGCAGGATTCAGACCAAAGAAGGCACCATGTACAGGTTGAGTGTTGTTCCTACTAGAAACTTCCTGAGCTTTTTTGACGTAGTTTTAGAGCACACATTAAATTTCCTTTTCTGAGGTGAGACAAAATTGATTAAGGGCTAACTCTTGTTGCCTTTGCATAGATCCAATATTGGTCTGCATTAGATCTTCTGAACTTTTTGTCTTAACCAGAAAATATCTTTAATAGATCCCTTTTCTCCTGCGTTGTGCAGGGACTAATTTGATTAGAAGCTTTTTTAGCAGTATGGAAGTTTAATTTTTAAGGGGTTCCAATTGGAATCTAGAGGTTGGCTTTGGAGAATTAGGCGATGGTATTGCCTTGAAGCGTGGAGAGTAACCATGCTTTACAAGAGTTAGCACCCACTTGCCTTTGATTTTTTATCCACTCTGCCAGGTGCGGTGGCAGAGAGGAGGTTATTCAGGCATAAATGGCAGATATTGGAGGGTAGGCTCCCCAAAGTATTGGAGGGCACAGATTTAACAGTCTTGCTTTTATTGCTTTTCCATTAATAGGAATATCTCTGGCCCTATTGCTGAGTATGTTCATGCTGCTGGAAGGACCAGTGATAGGCCAGCACCCTCCAAGGGCAGCAATGGCGGTATCTATGTTGCTGTTGGTACTTGAAGAATTTTCTCTTTGAGGACTACCACCATGACTGTCTCTGCCTCAATCTTCGTTCTGACTGTCTCTTCTTCAGTATGCTATCTAAACAAAGAAAACCCTGAATACGGAGGGTTCCGAATTTTTTGTTGTGCATGAGAATGTGGCATAGAGAGGCGCACCTTGAAAAACATTGCAAGGGGACTCCATGGCAATATCCACAAAATGCCAATGTGGCTGAATCTATAGCCACAATGATCATTTGGTTAGATAACAATGATCCTTCTTACACCATTGACGAGGATCAGCAAAAATGGTCAGGCGATTTAGTCGATGTTTCTTAAATAATTTTGCCCGGCGTTAAACGCCTCTAATACCTTATGAAGATTATCAAATAAAGAGGCAGGCGCTGGAGACAGGAAGACAGGAAACACGTTTTATTCTGACGGAGCAGAACACATCAGATCGGACAACAAGGTATCGTCTCGAGGTGCTCTCTGACAGCCTCTCTGAGACCTGGTCTTTTATACACTGGTTTATGACATGTGACCGTTCTTTATTACAATAAAGACATTGTGAAATATGAGGATGACATCCCCGGCACCCCCCTAGTTCCGGCCCACTCCAACATATGACAACAGTAGAGGCCCTTACCCCCCCATCCAACAGGAGGGGGCTATCACGCAGCTGAGTGTTTCGCCGATTCCTTTGGAATGTGTGCGCCTGATCGAATCCCAAAGGGTGGGGAGGCCATGATCAATAGTAGCTTCTTTGAAAAGGGTCGCGTGCATACAGTAGTGGGCAATAAACTGTACCCTCAGGCCAAGGGATGACCAGCGGTTCGTACAGACAATCGGGCTCAGAGGAAGGGGTCATCAAAGGAGAGGTATTCATGGAAGGAGAGGATCAGTGTGATCGGTGTAGATAATCGGAAGGAGGTGTTGGTCAGGCGCGGGGTGTGATTCCTAGAGACAGAGTCATGTGGAAGAGGAGGTCATGACTTGTGCATGTGAGAGCGGGGGCAGCCAGGGTGCATGGGGGAGGCTTGCAGGGACAGGGAAGTGTGCTGAGGATCGATCGTGAACAGGGAGATCATGGTACCTAAAATGGCTGTCGTGTATGTTCATACGTGAGTCTGAGGAATGGACAAGATGGCGCAGATGATGTTTAGTTCACGATCTAAAATTCCACAGTCCTCCCTTTTAACATGTCTCGCCAGTTTGTCAATTCGGATCTATCCCCATAAGACCACGTATTTCTACCTCATAGAGGGGACTCATGTGCTCAGTTCTGAAGTCCAAAGTCTTAGGGCACATACAGTTAGAAATGAGTGAACACAAAGGTGGCAGACATTGAATACCTAAGCAGCATCCACACAGTACCACAACTGGTATCAGTATAAATGTAAACAATCTCCATCCCCAGTCCTTCAAAGTGTCCCAAAACCAGCTTCCAAGCGACCATCCTTCTTGCTCTTGGTGAACCTCTGAGGATAGTCTGTGGAGGTGTTCAATTGCTTTGTAGACTGAAGGCGAGTTATCTGGCACGTAGGTGCAACAGCTGGAGCCGATGATGCGGCATGCTCCTCCACGGTCGGCCAGAATCACATCTAGAACAAGGCGGTTTTGGAGAGCCACCAGGCGGACTGCCTGAAGCTCAGCCGTGTTGTTAGCAAGGATGCCAGCCGTGATGTTAATGGTTGTTTCTATTGCCTGAATTAGGTGTCGGATAGCACGGCTGTTTGCCATTGGTCCCCACAGAGGAACAAGTCCCTTTGCTGCATCCAGGAACTGTGCTCCGGTGGAGTCGGCTTGTTCAACATCTCCGGCGCGCTTTTGCCGGTGGTGGTAGGCCGAGGCCACATACGTGGGAGGAAGAATGAAGGCGATGTAGCACGTACCCCTCCAACCTTTCGGTAGCCAGGTGTAAGCTTTGGTGCCACAAACAAAGTACATATTCGGAGAAGCAACAAAGGAAGGAGGATCAACTGAGACCAATGTTCTGGTGATGCGGCAGTAACTGTGTCCCACCAGCTGCGTTCCCTGGCCTTCGAGACACACAAGTCCTGTGACATTGATGACAGACAGAGCCACGGTCAGAGTGGCAGCTGTTTGCTTCCGTAGGTGGGAGAAGGTGGGTCTGGCTGGATTGTGGAGTACTTGCACTTCGACTCTTTCTTTGGCAGGGATGTTCATAAGGAAGGCGGAACCTGAGACCGCAGGACAAATGGGGGCAGACGTTCTTCCTGTTTTGTTCAGCCAGAACCCATAGTAGAAGTGTGACACTGTCTGACCAGAAGCAGCGTTGTCCTTGTTGCTCTCCTGCAAGAGGATCAACCAGGCGAGGCAGGAGCCGTGAACCGAGAAAGGAGAAGGGATGAAAGGTATAGAGTGTTCAGTGGCATGCGGGAGCAACCCGCAGATCCAGCAGTTCGTGGCATTTGTAGCAAGGTTGTGCTGGTGCAGCAGTTGCACGAAGGAATTGTTCCAGAACTCCCTACGCCTCTCTTGGAGCTGAGGCGAAAGGGGGATCAAGTGATGCTCTTTCATGGTGGTTGGCTGTACAGTGGCCAGCAATGTCTGGTGAGCGGGTGTGCCGTCTTCCAAGATCCAGAAGGAAGTCATGAGGAGGAGGCAAAAGAGGAAGACAATGAAGAAGGCGATTGTCTTTGATTTGTGCAAATTGTCAGTCTTTGGGTTCCTGTAGTGGGTATTTCCTGTTGCTTTCATTATCTTCTTATCTGGCGCTTCCATCATCTTCTGATCTGGCGCTTCCATCATCTTCATCTTCAAGGTGCTCGGTAGTGGGCAGAACCACAGACTTCGTTTAGCTTCTCTCCGGGTAACCCTTGGTTGGTTTTGGGTCACCGTTCTGAGATTTTAACTTAGTCAGTGGCCTACTTAGCCGAAGCTCCCCCCTTTCGACGCAGGAAATACCCTTCCCAGGATGGCACAGTGGGATCATAGAATTTTGCAAGTTCAAGTGCCTCTGTATCAGGATAGCAGTTCAGTGATGGCCGGTCTTTGTTCAGGAGCTCTTCTTGGGTGTCGACGTTTTCTGTCGTGGCCAGGGTCGAGGAGACTTTCTTGCAATGATGGGCGTGCAGCCAGTGCTTCTTTCCCTCCACTCGAAGAGCAGTCCGAGTGGTGATCAGTACTTGCCAGGGGCCCGTCCACCGGGGTTCCAGACTCTTCGCTCGTTGAAAGTTCCGGACTAGGACGTAATCTCCCGGTTGGATATCGTGACCGGGGCCCCTGGAAGCATCGGGGATAGCCTGCTGCACCTGTTGATGAATGACAGTCAACGTTTTAGTTAATTTGCACAAATAATCTGACAACAGGACGTCGGGGACGTCATGAATGGAGGTTGCTTTGGGGGCGGTCCAGAGGTTCATTGGTCGTCCAAACACCACCTCGTAGGGGTCAAGTGGTGCTTAGTGGGAGTGGAGCGCATCGATAGCAATGCCAGTGGGAGGGCATCTGGCCACTTGAGTCCTGTGGTGGCCACTATTTTTGACAGTTTCAGCTTCAGTGTAGCATTGTGTCGCTCAACTAGGCCAGCGGATTGGGGATGGAAGACCGCATGGAACCTTTGTTTTACTCCCAGCCCCTTCAGAATTAGTTGGATAACTTCAGCTATGAAGTGGGGGCCATTGTCGCTCCATAAAATTCGGCAAAGGCCGTAGCGAGGGAAAAACTCTTTCAGTAGTACTTTGGCAGAAGTCATGGCAGTGTTATCACGGGTTGGATAGGCTTCCACCCATTTGCTGAAGGCGCATACAATGACTAGTACATACTTCAAGCCTTGGCATCTCTCCAGTTGGATGTAATCCATCTGAAGGACTTCAAAGGGGTGGTCGGGGGTCCCAAACCCTCCCCGGGGTACCACAGTTCCTTTCCCGGGGTTGTGTTGTAGGCAGATTAGGCACTGCTGGACCAGGCGTTTGGCTGAGTCGGGGATTTTGTTGTTGTGCCAGACTTTGGAAATGAGTTCAATCATGGGGGCAGAACCTATGTGTGCAGGGGAGTGTGCCATAGTCAGTATGGGGATCAAGTATGAGTCAGGCAGCAACCATTTGTTTGTGTCTTTTGTCCGCCAGCAGCCTTCGTCGTCCTTCAAACCCACCCGTGCCCACTCAGTCAGTTCGTGAGGTGTGCTGGCCGACTGGATGTCCCTAATCGTTTCCCTAGCATCAGTCCATTTTTCTGCTTGTGACCTGGTCACATACACGCGTGTCGATGTCCTATTCTCAGCTGTGGTTCGGGCAGTGATGTCGGCCAGTGCGTTTCCCTGTCCAACTAAGTCCGTCACCTTCTTGTGTGCCTGGCATTTGATCACCGCTAATCGTTCGGGGAGGAGAACTGCTTCAATCAGGGCGGAGACTAGATCTCCGTGGAGAATGGGTGTGCCATGGGACGTCAGGAATCCCCTTTCCCTCCACAAGAGCCCAAAATGATGAACCACCCCGAAGGCATACTGGCTGTCCGTGTAAATGTTCGCTGTGGTTCCTGCCGCTATGATACATGCTCGTGTGAGGGCGATTAGCTCTGCCGCCTGTGCGGATCGTTGTGTGATGCGGGCTGTTTCAACTACTGTTCGGGCTGTCGTCACCGCATAGGCAGCTGAGCTGGTGCCGTCTGGGAGTTTGATACAAGAACCGTCTACCCATAGTTCTCCATCAGGGTCTGTAAAAGCAGTGTCTCTAAGGTCAATTCTACTTCTGGTCTGTTCGTCCGTGAGGGTCACACAGTCGTGTATAGGGGGCACATCGGGGTCATTTTCAGGCAAGGGCAACAGTGTAGCAGGATTCAAAGTCGTGCATCTCTTAAGAGTGATATGGGGTGCAAGCAGAGTCAATTCGTACCCCGTCAGTCGTGCACTAGTCAAGTGTTGAGTCTTGGTCTGGTTCAAGAGGGTGTCAACTGCGTGGGGTACTAACACCGTGAGAGAGTTCGAAAGTACAATTCCCTCACTCTGACGGATAGAGACAGCAGCGGCGGCTACTGCTCGAAGGCAGGCAGGTAAAGCTCTGGCGACTGGGTCAAGAGTGGCAGAGAAGTAGGCACAAGGGCGTTGTTTGGAGCCAATGGGCTGAGTTAGAACAGACAACGCGCATCCCTCCCTTTCGTGAGTGAAGAGAGAAAAGGGCTTGGAGTAATCTGGTATTCCTAGGACGGGTGCCGAGCAAAGGGCATCTCGCAACTCCTAAAAGGACGCTTGGCATTCGGGGGTCCAAGGGAGTGGGAAAGGAACATCATTGGCCAACAGGGAAAGTAGGGGTTTTATGATGAGACTGAAATTTGGTAACCACTGTCGGCAAAAAGAGGTAAGGCCCACCAATGAACGGACTTGCTTCTGCGTTTTTGGGATGGGGGTGTCTAGGATGGTCTGGATTCGGTCGGGTGTAAGTTTCCTCCCTTCTTTGGACAGGAGATGGCCTAGGTAGGTTACTTGAGGTTGGCAGAACTGCAGTTTCTTCTTGGAGACTTTGTGGCCATTCTCCGCAAGAAAGTGCAATAGTTGGATAGTGGCTGCGTTTGCAAGAGGAGTGGTGTCGGCCGCCAAAAGGATATCATCGACATATTGGATCAACACCACTCCATCTGGTAGCTGGACGGCGTCCAGCTGTCTTTTGAGGGCCTGGCTGTAAATGCTGGGACTTTCTGTGTAGCCCTGAGGAGCTCTACAAAATCGGTACAAACGGTTTTTTAAGGTGAAGCTGAAGAGGTAGCGGCTGTCTGGATGGATGGGGATAGAGAAAAATGCATTCTTGAGATCAATAACGGTGAAGGTGGTGGCAGTGGACGGGATGAGGGTCAGGATGGTGGTGATGTCTGAGACTACGGGGTACTGTGGCACTACCACTTTGTTGATTTCTCGCAGGTCGATGATGAAGCGGTACGCTTTCTCATCTCCCTCACCTTGCTTCTTAACAATGGGTAGGATAGGGCTGTTGCAAACATTACTAACCACTTCCTCTACCACTCCTGCATCTACCAGGGACTGAATAATCGCTACCAATGCCTTCTCGCCTTCGGGCGATATCCGGTACTGTGGGAGTTTCGGGAGTATTGCATCTGGTCGAACAGTTATGTGTACAGGATCGATCATCATTCGTCCTACATCCGAGTCGTTTCTGGCCCATAAGTACAGGGGTAGGGTATCGAGCAAGGATAGGTCAGCATCTGTTATGGTGTACATATGTCGTGCGGGGTAGGGTCTGGTCATGCTCGGGTTGTCGTACAGGATGACTCGGACTCCCTCTGGGGAACACCTAATGGTAGCTCGGAAATGTTTTAGTAGATCAATACCCATAATGGCGTCAGGGGAGTTGGAGGAGAGCAGAAATGTTGTGTCCGTGGGGTTGTTTCCTAGGTCAAAGGAGATAGGTACAGACAGGGGATTAGTGGAGGGCGTTCCATCGAAACCTATCGATGTAATGTGTGAGCCAGACAAGGGTGCCCTTGGAATCAGTCGTTTTGATAATACACTACGTGTCGCTCCAGTGTCTACCAAAAATGGAGACTTTGTACCCAGGACCTTAGCGGTGACGTAAGGACCTTGCTGGTCAACACAGAGCTCGACTGGATCCCTCCCTCGCCCTTGGCAGTCCTATGCAAAGTCGTGAGCATTGTCGCAGCCGGACTGTTGGCACTGATTCTGTCGGGGCGGTCAAATGTGTTCGGTCTGTCAGGTTGGTTACTGTTGGCATCGTGGGTGTGTCCTCGTCCCTGTCCTCTTGTCCTGGGGCCATTTGCCATGTCCCTTGTCTCGTTATTCTTGATCGCTTCTCGGAGGACCGGGCATTGAGACTTCCAGTGGCCAAATCCTTTGCAAAACGCACACTGGTTCTCATCGAGGTCTGTTCGTGGAGCGCCAGGTGTGGGTGTGCGGTCTCTAGGGTGTGGATTTCTAGGGGCATTTGACTGGTAGTTTCTCCTATACTGCTCCCTTCCTCGAGTCACTCCCTGTAATTGAGCAATCATCACTCGTTCTTTTAAATCCTTTTTCTTTCTCTCAGTTGCCCTCTCGTTCTCGTTCTTTTGGTGTTCGTAATACTGAGCCATCTGAAGGATAGCTGCAGGTTTTGAGGCCCCCCAACTACCCTCGCTTGTCTGTAACTTCTGGGAGACCTCCTGTAATAGCCCCTTTACGTAGTTTTGCACGAATAGGTGTTGTCCGGTTGCGGTGGTCATGTCTTGGCCACTGTAATCGGAGAACACTGTCTCAAATCGGGAGAAATATTCTGATACGTCTTCCTGGGGTTTCTGACGGCAAGCCGTGACTATCGACCAGTCTACCTTTCTCTCTGGGATCAATGTTTTTAACTTCTGCACTATTTTGTCCGGGAGTTCCAGTATGTCTTTTACAGGTTTCTTACCGGGCTCTCGCTGCCTATCTAGTTCACCGAGTTGATTCCAGGTATGTCCAAACAGATCTGTGTGGTTGGCCTTCCGGATTTGCTTCCACACGTCAGCCGGCAGACATAACCCAAAAAACAAATCAATGTCCGCTAGAGTCATTATGGTTGAGCCCAAGGCTGTACTTAGTTCGGTATAAAAGGCTGTTGGGTTCTTTCTTAAATCGGGCAGGGTTTGCCTAAAGGTTAAAATATCTTGTCGATCCCATGGTTGATAAACCCAGTTGTACACAACCCTCCCTTTTGCATCTGCGTGGTTAATATCGTCGTTTGTTCCCTGACCTCTTGAGGGAACCCAGTAGGGGGCGGCTTCTCTGATAGGCATCATAGTGTTGGCTACTTCTAATGGGGGCTCAGCCGTTTCAGAGACTGTGAGCTTAACCTCTGGTTTCTGTTCAGTGAGGTGGCGGAAGACCTCAAGCGTTTGCATGAAGAGGTCCGTCCCATCATGCTCAGTCCCATTTCCAACATCGATCTTTCTATATAGAGCCGTCAACTTAGCAGGACCCTTAGTTTGATACCTATCCTCATATGCGTTCAGGGTGTGGAAGCTGAACCGTAAAATGAAATGCCGTTTGTGGCTACCAGCATGTGAATTGTACATATCCATCGCATATTCTTTGCTCTCTTTCCGTTCTACCAGTGTCTTTGCTATCTTATCAATCCCATCCCGCTCATCTTTGCTCAACCTATTCGGTCTTGTCGTTAGCTGCTTGCTAGTCTCGGGTTCATCTGATGTTGTTACCGATGTGGCCGGTGCGAAGGCCGTAAGGGCCGGGGCACTAGCGCTAGAGTCACCCTCGCCCGTGCTCAGGACTGGTAGGTGCTGTGCCAGTGGCTGGCAGGGGGCATAAGGAGGGGGCATGTAGATGATCGGAGGACCTAGCAGTAACTCGTCGTTTGCCCGTTGTTTGGAGGGCATCTCTGGGTAGAGCGTAGAGGGGGTCCTAACAGGGCATTGGCCTGTTGACCCTGATTCTTGCGTTTGTCTAACTTCCTCTCTCCTTTTTATCTCTTCATCTAGTTCCTTCGCTGCCAGGTGGGCTGGCTTTCGTAATTCTTTCCCTATTTTTGTTTCTTCTCTTTTCCTTCTTTGCTCTGCTTCTTTGCGCCACATGCCGATACTATCAAGCATAGTGGGTGTTGCCTTATTTATTCTAACAGCTGCTTCTAGCGCTTTTATTTTATGATCATCAAAGGAACCTATCAGTGGCCACTGATTTTTGGGGTCCCTTTTCGTATATTTATGCCATAGCTTACTATAAGCTATGGCGACTAGTCCTTGTTTAGTGAACATGTCCTTATTAGGGGTGCCTTCCAATGGAGCTGGATGGTTCATCTCTAATAAGCGGTCCGGGTTGATCCAACTACTGACCAATGGGGAGAAGATAGGCATGACGGGTTACAACGGGGACAAAAGTCTGCACTACCTATCCTTCACTACTTCGCGAAGACTAGACAGAATATTTTTATTCTGCAGTATTCGCAAATAGGGAATGCCCAAAGAGAGAACCAATATCGAACAATTAATGTTCGTTCAATCAAACAATCAGTGGCGAGAAAGAAATAGGCGCGACGGGTTACAACGGGGGCAAAAGCCTGCACTACCTATTCTTCACTATCCGCAAAGGGGGACAGAATACTTTTTACCCTTCCCCGTTTGTAGACAGAGAATTCTCGAGACAAACAAACCTCGAACAAACACTGTTCGGGCAAACAATCAATCAGTGGGGGAGAAAAGATAGGCACGACGGATTACAACGGGGGCAAAAGCCTGCGTTACCTACCCTTCGCTGCATGCAAAGGAAGAGAGAATACTTTTATCCCTCTTAGTTTGCAGACAGAGAATCTCCAAGAGAACCAACAATTCGGAGAGTAATACTAGTATTTTCAATCAAACAATCAAATATTTCTTAGTTTGCCGTGTTACACGACCTTACCCGGACCGCATGGACAGTTTCTTGTCTTCCGCTTCCAGCGCCCGATCGTCCTCTACTCTCTGCTGCTACCGTGGCACTCCTGATGGTTCCCAGTCAGGACCGAAGATCACTCGGGGAGAGGTCTGCTCGGAACCAGTGAAGTTCCGATGATCGGCTGTCAGACGAGGGTCTATTGGACAGGAGCTCTTCCGATCGTTGCAGTCGTTCACTCTGTCGTTGGGACCTCTCCCACTGGATCCACGTGTCGCTGATGGGCCCCACACGTTGGGACGCCAATTGACGAGGATCAGCAAAAATGGTCAGGCGATTTAGTCGATGTTTCTTAAATAATTTTGCCCGGCGTTAAACGCCTCTAATACCTTATGAAGATTATCAAATAAAGAGGCAGGCGCTGGAGACAGGAAGACAGGAAACACGTTTTATTCCGACGGAGCAGAACACATCAGATCGGACAACAAGGTATCGTCTCGAGGTGCTCTCTGACAGCCTCTCTGAGACCTGGTCTTTTATACACTGGTTTATGACATGTGACCGTTCTTTATTACAATAAAGACATTGTGAAATATGAGGATGACATCCCCGGCACCCCCCTAGTTCCGGCCCACTCCAACATATGACAACAGTAGAGGCCCTTACCCCCCCATCCAACAGGAGGGGGCTATCACGCAGCTGAGTGTTTCGCCGATTCCTTTGGAATGTGTGCGCCTGATCGAATCCCAAGGGGTGGGGAGGCCATGATCAATAGTAGCTTCTTTGAAAAGGGTCGAGTGCATACAGTAGTGGGCAATAAACTGTACCCTCAGGCCAAGGGATGACCAGCGGTTCGTACAGACAATCGGGCTCAGAGGAAGGGGTCATCAAAGGAGAGGTATTCATGGAAGGAGAGGATCAGTGTGATCGGTGTAGATAATCGGAAGGAGGTGTTGGTCAGGCACGGGGTGTGATTCCTAGAGACAGAGTCATGTGGAAGAGGAGGTCATGACTTGTGCATGTGAGAGCGGGGGCAGCCAGGGTGCATGGGGGAGGCTTGCAGGGACAGGGAAGTGTGCTGAGGATCGATCGTGAACAGGGAGATCATGGTACCTAAAATGGCTGTCGTGTATGTTCATACGTGAGTCTGAGGAATGGACAAGATGGCGCAGATGATGTTTAGTTCACGATCTAAAATTCCACACCATGTTGGACTTGTCCCTCTCCGCAGGGTCATCCCTGAACTTTTTGCCTTCCTCCAATATTCTCTCTGAACTTTTTTTGTTGGTTTAATGACTCTGGGCACTTTACCACTGCTGACCAGTGCTAAAGTGCATATGCTCTCTCTACTGTAAAATGTGTACATCGATTGGTTTCCATGATTGGCTCATTGGATTTACTGTCAGTCCCCAGTAAAGTGCACCAGGAGTGCCAGGGCTTGTAAATACCAATACTGCTAGTGAGCCTGCAGCGCTGTTTGCGCCACCCACAGAAGTAGCCTTTTAAAATGTGTCTCAGGTCTGCCATTGCAGAACCTGCATGCTGTCTGGTACTGTCATGCTGGCTGGGCAAGTGCACACACTTGCCAGCCTCTAAACCTCCCCTTTACTTCATGTGAGTCACCCCTATGGTAGGCCCAAGGGCAGGGTGCATTGTAAGCATTAGGTAGGACAAGCCCTGATGCGTGTGGCATGTCCTAAGACTGAATTACAGCCATTTTCGTTTTTTACTACTGAAAGGCTACCTATTCTCATAGGCCAGAATGGGCTGCTGGAATTATTACACCCTATAATCCCAGCAGGCTCAGGGAACATGGTAGAAAGTCAAGTTTAGTATGCCTGAACTCAGAATAATAAAATACTTCTTTTAGTAAAGTTTATTTTAATATCCTGTGTTTGCAAATGCTACTTTTAGAAAGTTAGCATTTTCTTGCCTAACCATTTCAGCCCGCATCTGCCAGGATGTGTATCTGCTGTCTGGGTTTTGTGAGTGACAGGGCTGGGGATGACAGGTGGTGAATGGAGGGATTACACCAGAGTGGGTAGTGGGAGTGCCCCTTGACTCTGAATAGGGCTGTTCTCTGCCACCACAATGCTGGCTCCACCTCCTGGGGAACGACTGATGACTCTGCCCTGCTCCTAACAAATCAGATCCTGTTTTACCACAACGAACCTCTGCCCAACTAGAAGGACCAAGAAGAAGCTGAAGGACTGGCCTGCAGTGGTGCCTTGCTGAGGAAGGAGAGAAAAAGACCAGAGAGGACTTTGTTTTATTGTGCTTGAAACTATCTCCAAGGGCTTGGTCTGAGCTTGCCCCCTGAACTGAAGCCCAGGACCAGTGGGTTCATTGTGCCTTCACTCGTCCTGAACTGAGCCGTGTGCTTCCCTCCCGCCGGAGCTGAGTCCTGTGCACCCTTGCCCTCCTAGGGCCGTGACACCCAGGAGCCTGGCCACCCTTGCCCGCCGAGAGCCCCGCTTGTGCAGAGTCGCTCTGTCCCCGTCGGGCCGGGCCGCCTGCTACCCTGTCACCCCGCCTGCTATTTGGAGCGTGTCGTGTGCCCCCTCGTCACTCCTGCCGGAATTCTGCTGGAGCGTTATCTACGCCGCGGACGGCTGCCCGTACGTTGTCACGTACCCGGCCGCCCCGCTTCGCCCCCCAGCTCTTGGATCAGGCCGCGCTGCCCCCCTAAAGCGACCCCCAGTACGGTCCGTACTGGAGGCCCCGGGCGCGCCTGCCTGTCTGAAGCCACCCGCCATTGAAGATCTGAAGATACGCATGCACCAACGGCGCGTACTAGAGTAGTACGACTCGTCCCCACCTGATGCGCCGCGTGGACTTGAGCGCCGTCCCTGCACCATCAACCTAAGGTACTGTGACTAGACTCTGTAGGATTTTGCCACGGACTCGGGGTCCGCAACGTTCTGTTTTCCCCGACCTTCTCCACACCATACGCCTCATACGCGAGGCGCGTGGCAGTTGAGACTCTCTGGGTGTACGCTTACAAGTACGCCTCGCAGCAACGACTCGCACCCCATTGTAGCCCCCTAGCGGTGTACGCCTCGCACTACGTGCCGCGCCTGGGACAAACGTGTCCGTGAGGCGCGTGAGAGTTGGCAAGACGACTCCCTGATCCCTGCTAGCAGCATACAAGAGCGCTACGATGCGCCCAGCAGCGAGAGACACTGCTGAAACAGAACAAAGGTCTTGTGATAACTCTGCATAACCTAAATATTTTTATATAAAGCTACGTATTTTTGATACAACATCTACGCCTGGTGTCCATTTGTGGTGGGGTCATTGTATTTACTGTATGTGGTCATAAATGCTTCACTAACTTAACGCCCTGAAGATTAGCCTTGACTGCTCGCGCCACGCAACCTAGAGGGTGAGCTGGGGTTATTCTTAAGGGTTAGTTCCCTTGCCCTGACTTGAGGAGAGGGTCCCTGTTTGTCACAAGTGCATACCTGTGCCAACCAGAGACCCCCAATTCTAACACACCATTTCCTCAAAGATCTCAATACTATGTCCGGGTATGTCTTCAGAAAAAGGCTTCAAACCATCCAAAATTTCTTCACCTTGGTATCTAAGAAGGTCAGTGGCCCGGACAGACTTTAAAGCTGTAGCTACCGTTTCTCACCTTCTTCGCACACCATCTTGATCTCCCAGTGTAGAGGTGTGGAAGTTTCAGGAGCGGATGCTTGTCTCCTTGTAATGGATGACACACTAGTGAGTCCTTGTTGGTAGTTCAGCTGGAATTTTATGGCGTTGAATACTTACTAGAGTGATGGTGGTGATGGTGCCTTCTAGTCGAGCTGGTTTTTGATAGAAGTTCACCATATAAGGAGCCGGTGTTTTTAATCCACACGCTTGTGTAATGTTTCACAATTGGAAATTGTTTGTGTTTGTAATGTCAAATTGTTGAAATTGTGTTCTTTTCATGATATGGCATTTAATGTATATATTCCTTTAAAAAAAATATGCGTATAACTGTGAAATAAATCACACAAGCTTGTGGATTAAATACACCGGCTCGTTATATGGTGAATTGTGTATTTAACTTATGCCACTTGAATTTTTTGTGTTAAAAAAAGTACTGTGGTCCTTTCTAGGGGGCTTTTGGACCCAAACCTTCCATAGGTTTACGGTTTTGATAGATAGCAGGTTGGGTGGATGCTTTCAATTGCAATTCAGTGGTCTTCGATGGCGTTGGGGACTGTGAACAGTGGGAGTGGCAGTATCAGTTGTTCAGATTTCTCCCGTTTTCATGTCCCTGGATATCTCTCTGTCAGGGTTTCTTGGAGGTATCGGCATTCTCCCAGTGGAAGTAGGCCATTCCCTTGGAGAACTTGTCAGGTCTTTCCTTCTCCTTTGATCCTCCGATCTTTCAGCTTGCCTCAGAGTCTAATTCCTTTTTTATACTTTAGGATACTTTTCACATTTTCTTACACAATTCACAATCTTTTATTGAATGAGGGGAAGGCTGACCCAATACACACCCATGGAGTGGGTCTAGGGCAGCTTTCTATCTTCCACCTGAAGAGCAGTTAATAAATTGGGAAGGCTTTCGGACAGGAAAAAAACATCAAAAAAGAATTAAAAAAAGAATAGCTTTCCCACTCTTGCCAGATATAAAAGATGGTCATAGAAAGCAATAAAAATAGGGTTCTGGAAGAAAATACTCAGAAAAAACACTTCTTGGAAAACACCCATTGTGTTCCAGGATCCCAACAAAAGAGCCAAAAAAAGGAACTGATTCTGCGAGGCAACTGCCAAGACAAGGCATCCTGGGTAGTGGAAGTTCTTATAATGTAACTCTTTTCTATATCTTATAATGTGAGTCAATCAGGCTGCACTTTTCCTCATTACTTAAAGATGTAGTGAACAGTTTGTGCATAGGGGCTGTAATGTAGCCTTGAGAAGAAATGAGTTTATTATTACAGACATTACAACATTTGGAAAACCTTGCCTGTGATATGTTTTGAAAGTGTTCCTCAGCATATGGACATGTTGGACTCTTCACCTTTGCTCAGAAATATGGACAATATATATGTTCGGTGTAAAAAAAACTAAGGTTAAAGTTACATTATTGTTAGGTGAAAATGTCAGTGACAACGTTCTAAACGTACAAAACCACTGAAATTCAAGAGTTATAGTGGCCCCTGCCCCAGGCAAAAAAAGATATTTAAGGGGCAGTGGATGCCTTGCCCCCATTCCCTGAGCCACAAGAGGCCCCGGGGACCCCATCCTTCAGGGCCTTTAAGGGGAGGGGGCTACAGCCCTCTCCCCTAGCCAATAGTGGCTCCAGAGATCCCCCCCATGGGCTCAAACATATTTTAAGGGGATGGGTTATGTGGCCCCCCCTCCCCGAGCCTTACTGGGGCCCAGGTATCCCATCCCCCATAGGGCCGAATTGCATTGAAAAGGAGAGTGGGACCATGTGGCCCATCTCGCCAAGCCTTAATATGCCCCGGGGACCATATCCCATGGGGCAAAACGTAACTTGAAGGGGAGGGGGGCA
Source organism: Lissotriton helveticus (assembly GCF_964261635.1). Taxonomy (NCBI): domain Eukaryota; kingdom Metazoa; phylum Chordata; class Amphibia; order Caudata; family Salamandridae; genus Lissotriton; species Lissotriton helveticus. Next base: position 2,060,272,103 of record NC_136059.1, on the reverse strand, counting down.
CGCGGTCCCCCTCCCCAAGTCTATAGTGGCATCAGGGGCCTCACTTCCTGGGGACTGTGGTGCTTGTGGGTGGGTGCCTCAGTGCCCATCCCTGGCACCCACCAATGTTGGGGCCGGTTGGATAGCCCCAGGGACCAGTCGCTCTAGCCGGCTCCACGTATGCACCCATCCTAAGCTTTGTGGGAGCCAGCATTGTTTCTGCCAGGCTGGAGTAGGTGCTTTTATGCATTCTTCCAAGAACGGACGGCACGTCTGCCCTTAACCGGTGGGAGCTTTAACAATGCTCCCGCAAGGTGGGAGCAGACATATGTTATCCTGCCCTCACTATTCCGGGCAGGAAATCTACTGTGCCCCACGGGTGGGCTCCCTGGCATACAGTAATTGAGCTGGTCCCAGGGGATGGGGACCCCGGGCCCTTTACAGGGTCGAGGAGGGGGGCTGTTTGTCCCCATGCCCCAGAATTTAAGTTCAACCCCAATCCTCTTTTTAATAATTTTGGCCATGGGGGATGGGGTACCGGGGGGCCCGTCAAGGGTCAGAGATGGGGGCTACATGCCCCCTCCCCTTAAGTTAGATTTGGCCTTCAGGGGATATGTTTCTGGGCCTTTTAAGGCTCGGGAGGGGGACCTGCGCCCCCTCCCCTTTTCAATGAGATTCGTCCCTCAGGAATGGCATCCCCGGGGACTATTGCGGCTCATAGAGGGGGGGGGGCTATGCGCCCCCCTACCCTTCGTTTACATGACAGCCCTGGGTGATGGGGTCCCCAGCACCTACCAAGGCTTAGGAATGGGGCCCACGTGCCCCCTCCCCTTTTAATGATGTCGACTCCGGGAGATGGAATCCACGGGGCCCGCAATGGGTCTGGGAGTGGGGGCACACAGCAGGAAATTATTCTGATGTTTATAATTATTAATGAAGAGCCCATGATGAAGAACAGGACCTTTTTACAGCTGAGACTAATATCCAGAATGTATTATATTTCAAATGTAAAGCATCATAACCTATTGGAAGATTGAAAATCAAATGTTAGGTATGTTCCGTTCCACAAACACATATTTGGAACAGATCTTCCTTGCATTGAAACCGCCTCAATATGGAAGAAACGCTATACAAATAAACAAACAGGCTTCATTCTGTGTTAGATAAGACAACAGGATCAGATGAGATAAAATGTTTTATTTAGAGAAAACAGCTAACAAATGACAGCCATGTCCAAAAGGAGGCTTTTCTTTGCCCAGAAAGTCCACAAAAACGATTTTCGCTTGCAGAAATATGGGAAAATACAGAATATATTTTAATTTTTGTTAAAAGAGCATCTAAACGTTCACATACTGAAATACTTCATAAAACCATGCATGTTGGATGGAAAATGTCCATGCCAAAGAGTAATGCAATGCACAACAACATGTTCAAGATCAAAATTAAGAAAATTATAAAATTGCTCGTGCACTGACAAATAATAATTTACATAGGAAAACATTTTGGCATCAGGTCCTCAAATGTCTTGCCTTTTCTCTCCTTCAGAAATGTCATGTTTGTACCATTAAGCAATTTTCAAATATCAAAATATACAACTCTAGTACTGGCATAATTCAAAGTACTCTGCTGTTTATAAATAGTATAATAAAATTCCAATTACTTTTACATATACAATATATACACAAACATTGTATCACATTCATATCACGAAAGATGCAGGTCTTCCTATAAAAATTCCCATCAGTTGTAGTCAACTGAGGCAAAATTGAACAGTTAACCAAAAGACTAACAGTTCACAGCAGCACGTTCTCCCTGAAAAAGAACAAAGTTACTTCACATGGGCACGCCATTTTTTTTCTGTCACAAAACGTTCGGAGTTCACCTAGTTTTGGCATTAAATTGGTCCTTTTGAAAGCAAACTTTCTTTCATTGAGAACATTGCAAATAAAAAAGTCCCCAAGTCACATTCAACATTCGGAGGCCACTTCTGCGTCCAAGCAGAAAAACCCTAAACATTGCTTCTGTCGAGAATAATCTTCAGTCTGCCGTCCTCCATCGCAGATGCGGATGTCATTTCCGCCCTGCCTCAAAGTGCAGTCACAAGCAGAGAAGTAGAAGCTCAGCTACCTCGTAAATATACTTGTTGAAGCCTGCCGCTGGCGTTTTCAGAAATCGGACTCCTTTCCCGGTCTCATAAGGGTTTATCAATAACTGTAACACCTATTACAAGGAAAAAAGGAAACAAGAGTTAAATATAATGGTTATCTTCAGTGAACTACAGTGCATGGCATGTATTGTGGTTCAAGAAAATTAAGTTCCTGAAAAGTCTTCAAGGAAATAGAGAATATAACACAATACGTTTAGGCGGAGTCTTTCTCACAAGGGAAAGAAAGCTAATATTTTCATGCAATCCTGTTTATCCTGCACAGTAAATAAGAAAATGAGTGGGATTCTTTCTAAAGAGAGAGCAATTATGAGTCCTTGACTTGTCGGACTCAGGAAGGGACAGTAGTGTTAGACCTTAGAAGCAGTTCTATCGGACAAGCCACTTTCAGGCGCTGAAGGGAGGCCAGTGAGGCAAATGTACAACAGGGATCTGAGGGATGCCTTTGGGGTTCTGGAGTTGAGGGTGGGTGTTAAATTGTGGAAACCTATACGCAGACCAAGCAGTGGCGTAACGAGGTCAGATGGTACCCAAAGCGGACAATTTCTTGTCACCCCCCACATTGAAATTATTAAAATAAGGAGAAAAAAGATAGTTACACATATTTTTGCCATGTCACCCCCATCAGTACCATTTTGTCATCCCCCTTAGTGATAACACCCGGGGCGGCCCACACCCACCGCAGCCCCCTTCCTACACCACTGAGACTAAGGTGTGTAATTTCTCATCTCTAATTGATGAAAACACATCCGACAGTACAAGCTGCCTCCCAGCTTCTGAAAGCCCGCAACTGCCAACAGCCTTCCTTTGATCTCTCGTCCCACAATCAAAAAGCTGCAAGGCATGAGGTGCCCACCAGCCACACACACACACACAACACGCAGTGTGTTTAACTCATCACATGCACACAGGACACGAGCGCAGAAACCCTGCACTTGTGTCACTGTGTGCGCAGGAGAATTAGGGACCGAACGACGCGAATGCGAGAGCGCATTCGTGTGCATTCAATCACATAAGAATACCATACATCTTCCCCTTTTCTAAAAAAAAAAAAAAATTAATGAATAGATATAATAATATTACAGAAATGTACAATGTTATTTAAAGGGCACTCATGCAATTAGGACAGAACATAATCCTTCAGTCTCGTTGGAAGATTTCGCACCATGGAAGTTCTTGGCAAATGTGAGTAATCAACAACCATTTATGGTTGAAGATGCAATTCTGGGTTGTTGCTGCGTGCACTCCACATCACCTACATACAATATCACATTGTCCTGGCTATCGCCTTGTACAATATTATCCCCTTTAAGTAATGACCTCATCCATAATTCCGAACATTGCCACCATCCACCCTTACAGCATTCTTGAATACTTCAATGACCTTGATGGGATCTGACCACCTGGAGGACCTCGTGATGCCAACTCTCCCCTTTTTCACCCATACCATGTCTCCCACAACAATACTCTGTCTACCTCCCCCACTTTTCATTTGACCTTTTGCTAAAGTATCTCTGATTTTGTTCTTATACTTTTCCATCAATAAGGAACTGCAGAGGGAAAGGACGAACAGGTCGCCCTCCACTCAACGTACAATATGAATACAAAGACCTGTTCATCAAAGGCTTCTCGTCTTGAGGGCAGTTATATAAGTGGAGGAGGGGGTTCCATCACTCTTTCTCCCATAAACACTCCTCACTTTCACCAGAGGTAGTGTCCTCCCACTTTATTGCCTACATTTTCTTTAAAAAGTTTTCACAAATGACAGTCACTAAGTCTCCGTACCCCCTATACATATAGGGATGTACCTTTGATAATATATAAAAAAAGTTCACATAAATCTATGTGTGAACTTAAGATAAAAGTGTGAAAGGACAGATGGCACCTCATGTGCACACCGCAAATAGAGCTTGCTTATTGGTACACACCAGCTATGCCCACTTATCTCATCATTGGTAGCCGTCTTGCCTTAAAGAATAAAGATGGGTCCCAAAAATTAGTGCGAAAAATAAACCTTTGACTACTACAAAAACAAGACCCCGTGAAAGTAAAATTGAAATAAGTGGCACAATTACCAACTTTACTCGTGAGGGATGAGAGAACACGCTACGTGTTGAGAAGGCGATCTTGTACTACAGTAGAGTACAGGCCCACAAGAGGGACTCACGGTTGGAGTTACCCTCATTATGATGAAGTGGCGAGCTGGTACGAGTGACTTTGGCTCCCACATGTCACTGTACAAAACAATACCAGTGTCCATGATTGGTGATTGGTGACCCTACTACCCTGGCGAAATTGCCTTAAAGCATTGTTGGCAATGAAACATGTCAGCCTAGTACGAAGTGGTCTGCATAAATGCAGCCGATTTTAAATTTGAATAGGTGCACAAGTCAATAATAAAGTTGGTAATTGTGCCACTTTTTTCAGTTTTACTTTCACGGGGTCTTGTTTTTGTGGTAGTTGTGACACACACATCACACGTTTATTTTTCGCACAAATTTTTGGAACACATGTTTATTCTTTAAGGTAAGATGGCTACCAATGATGAGATACGTGGGCATAGCTGGTGAGTACCAATCAGCAAGCTCTATTGGTGGTGCACATGTGAGATGCTATCTTGTCTTTTCACACCTTTTTCTTAAGTTCACCCATAGATTGATGTGACCTTTTTTGATATATTATCAAAGGTACATCCCTATGTGTATAGGGGGTACGGAGACTAAGTGACTGTCATTTGTAAAAGCTTTTTAAAGAACATTTAGGCAATAAAGTGGGAGGACACTACCTCTGGTGAAAGTGAGGAGTGTTTATGGGAGAAAGAGTGATGGAACCCCCTCCTCCACTTATATAACTGTCCTCAAGACGAGGAGCCTTTGATGAACAGGTCTTTGCATTCATATCTTGTACTTTTCCACCCTATTGCAAGTAGCCTTAAAATCAATCAATGTCAGCAAATCATCCCAATGCTTCCTCTGGCTCTCACACCACCAAGGAACTAATCTGGTACTGGACTTACGTCCCGAGTAGTTCAAAAGGACTTACTGAAGTCACTGAATAAGGTGTAGTTCTATAAGACAATAACAGACTGCAAGGCTTTTCTCCAATTCAATCTCACGTTCACTGACAATTGTATAGCTTCCTTGATCCCACGGTTGAAGCGTTCCAACTGACCATTGGCTTCAGGATGGAATACTGCTATGTGCCGATAGGCATTACCACACATTTCTAGGTACTTCCTCATATACTCACTTATGAACTGAGGAATATTGTCAGTTTCCACTTCTTGAGGAATCCCTTTCCTACAGAACAGGGGCGGCTCCCCCTTGTGGGCGTTAGGGCGCCGCCCCTCTATTCAGCCTCAAAGCCACATTAGAAAAACTTAAGATTTAAAACACACGCACACAAACTTTCAATAGCACTCACTCGTGGCCTCAGACACACAGACACACCACTCACTTCACTGGTACAGTAGCTGAGCTATGCTGAAGCCCGTGGATTGACGCAGGCGCACTTTGCATAACCTGGCTTCAATCAGTGAAATTGCCAGGCGGACGATCTCACATCCCTGGGGTCTGTGAGGTCATCAGCCAGGCAATTTCATAGCCTCCTGGGATGAGTTCCACCCCTTGATGACGTTTCTTTCACGTTAGCCTGTGGGCGCCTCAGCCTGAAGCCCTGAGGCGTCAGGAGCTTCACGTCAGTCAAGGAGCCACAGTCTATCCTTCCCTTTGTCGTCACAGGGTGGGATCGGGTCAGACTCAGAGAGCATCACGGAACCCAGCCCACTTTGTGACGACAAAGGGAAGGGTGGGTTTGGCTGTAGTTAGGAAGCTGAGCACTGGATTCTATTACAGGAACGGAGGCTTCAGATTATGCTTCTCAATCTTTACTGCATTAACACAGCAGCCAATGAAAATGTATATTTACATAAAAAACAGTAAAACAAACTACATTGCCCATGATGCACATAGGATAGGCACGCCCCCATAGTCCATAAGAACCCCTTGCGTGCTCCCATCATCCTCTTTCTTTGCTGCTCACAGCAAGAGTTAAGTGCACCTACTTTATGTCCCCTCACTCTGCTTTTGCATGGGGTATACTTTTGTGGATTGCTTACAATGTATGATTATATATTGTTAAAACTGATTCTATGTTAAGGTGGTTACCTGCCAAAACTGTATTTTATTGCTGTTGTTTAACGAGCCTGTTTCATCGCTCCGTGGTGCGCAGGAGCTTCGTGTAGGGCCGCCGCTGCATTCCGCTGGCTTCAGGCATCTTTCTGAGCGCGCGACTTCTGGCGCGTGACACACACGGTCTCTAACCGGCAGGGAGCCGGTCGCTTTATCCACAAGCGCCCGGTTACCGGCAGCGCTGCAGCGCGCGTTGGGCTCCCCTGATACGCCCTCACACGCATGGTCCGGGTGGCTCACGGCCGAAGCACGCGCGCAAACGCGACCAACTTGAGCTAGCTTTTGGGCGGATTTGTTCACGTTTGGGCTGCGCGCCTCGGCGCGTTCTCCACGGCAAACTCGAACGCATTTCAGTGCGTTCTTCACACCGGCAGGCTCCCTGTTTGATCGCCTGACCTACAGGTTGTAAAATAAGAGGCCCCAGAGTGTGCACACGCTCTTTGTACTGTTGGGCCAAGGTCTCTGACCTACAGAGTACAGCTTTGCCGAGGGGGTTTGGGTAACGTTTTCTCAAGTTTGTAGTGTGCTTTGGGCTGACCCCCCATTACCCTCCCGAATAGTGAACAATAGGGAGCTATCCCTTTGTGGCATTATTTACACTCCTTATCATCATGGAAGAATGGGCCCAGGACCCTGAGGAGTACTATGGAGGGGAGGAGGAAATTGGTGATGGACAGCAGGAGGCTGTTTTAGAGGACAACATTGTTGAAGCCTTAGATGCTTCGGTCCAGGCTTCCGTGAATAAAGCCATGGAGACTAAAGTCCCTCAAACTGTGCAGCAGGCACTAGCTGTAGCCCTGCGCCCTATTAGGAAGCAACTAGAGGGCTTTGCTAAGCGTCATGGGTATGACAAAAAGAAGAAACAGAAGACGGGGGAATCCTCCTCTACCGCCACAAGCTTGAATACCCAGAAACAATGGCCGCATTCTCAGACACTGGCAGCCTTGCCGGCGACAGGCATGACAGAACACGCCTACGCAGGCGGAAAGGCGAAAGCTAAGCGCCCGGCTCCGGTGGCTACAGATACCACTACCACCAACACGGACACGGACACGGACACTGACACTGACACCTCGGAGGAACCCCCTCCTCCTCCTAAAAAGGCCAAGGTTGCCCCCAAGGCTTCGGCGGAACAGGTCAGCACTCCTTTCAACTTTGATCCCTCAGACATTGTGCATCCCCGGTCCTCGGACTGGATACCGCCCCCTGCAGTGTCGGATTATCTCCATGAAAACCTGCGGAAAGGCTTCTCTAGAGAAGTCTGCAATCGTTTAAAATCAGAGTGTCCACGTCCGGATCTGCCGGACAACGTGGCAGAGACTCCGGAGATCGATGCCAGCATGCTCACCTTCCTGGAAAAATTCTCTAAAGATCCCAAACGTGGGTTGGACCGTGCTTGGCACGGTTGCCAAGATAAAATGCTCGACGTTGTGGGTCCCCTAGCAAAAATACTGGAGATGGCTCTGGCGGCCAAGAAAGGTGCGAAACCAGTCGACCCGGACATTTTGGCAGGCTGGACACAGCGCGCTATCTGCCTCATTGGCAACGCAAACTGTGCGATCTCCTCGGAGAGACGCAAGTCCTTGCTCCTAAGGATGGACAGTAACCTGGCTGAACTGACAGAAGCAGAGCCAAGTCCGCTGGCTGGTGGTCACTTGTTCGGTGACCGGTTTGTCAAGGATGTTTCTAAATATGTTGGGACATTCACCGCACTGGACAAAACCCAGAGCGGTATCAAAAGAGCCCTAACCCAGGGTGTTTTCAACAGGGCCGGGCGAGGCGGGGGCCGCTCGTCAGGCCGGGGCTTTCAGCAAGGCTCCCAGCGCAGCGACTATGGTCGCGGAAGAGGAAAGTGGGACTCCTCCCGTGGAGGTACCTTTTACCCGTCCCGCAAGCGCTTCAACAGAGGTCGTTTCCAATCGGGAAACAACAGGGCGAATTTAAAGTCCCAGCAAAATGCAGGTGAGTGTAATATATATCTCTCTACTTCCATTGGGGGGTCGCACACAACATTGTCTTCCACAGTGGCAGGCCCTGACTCAGGATGCTTGGGTATTGCAGACCGTCCAAGGGTTTCAGTCGGAATTTTATTCTCATCCGACAAAAGCGTTTCCTCCACCAACTCTCCATTTTTCCCAACAAGATCGCAGTTTCATAGAGGAAGAAATTGCAGACTTGCTGCAGAAGCGAGCGATCGTTCAATGCCTAGGCGGACCTCGTGGGTTCTGCAGCAACGTCTTTATTGTTCAGAAGAAAGGGGGTGGCAACAGGTTAGTGCTCAACCTCAAGGATTTCAACCAATACCTTACTTACAACCATTTCAAAATGGAAGGTATTCATCTGTTAGCAGATTTGTTACAGGAGGGGAATTGGTTGGTCCGATTGGACCTCAAAGACGCGTATCTGTCCATACCAATTTTTCCTCCACACCGCAGGTTCCTGCAATTTCTCTGGAACGGCCAGTGTTACGAATATTTGGCTCTTCCTTTCGGGCTCTCCTCATCTCCCTGGTGCTTCACCAAGGTGCTGAAGCCAGTGGTGGCTCACCTCAGGGAGAGGGGGGGTCAGGCTTATAATTTACTTAGACGACATCTTGATCTTGGCACAGAGCCAGTCCACACTCGAGCAGCATTTGGTCATGACAACGACACTGCTTCAAGGCTTAGGTTTTGTTATCAATCAGAAGAAATTGGTGTTGGTGCCGACACAGGTGATAGACTTCCTGGGGTTCATGATAGACTCCCAGGCGGCACAACTGTGTCTCCCTCAGGCGAAATTGAGAGACTTGAAAAGAGAAATTGTGAAGTTGTTGGACAGTCAGACGGTAACACTCAGGGCGATTGCCAGGGTAGTGGGAATATTGGCCTCGTCGATTCAGGCAATATTCCCGGGTCCCCTTCATTACAGGGCACTTCAACGCCTGAAGATCAAGCATCTTCAGAGAGGACTAGCGTACACGGACTCCATTCCACTGTCGGTGGAAGTCCAAACAGAGTTACAGTGGTGGCTCGGTCACGTAGAGGCCTGGAACGGCAGAGCGATCTTCGGATCACAGCCAGAGGTGGTAATCGAGTCAGATGCCAACAGATGGGGCTGGGGCGCACGCTGCGGAGATATCTCCACAGGCGGCAGATGGTCAACGCAAGAACTCTCGCTACACATAAATTGCTTAGAACTGCTCGCAGGATCGCTTGCGATTCGCACGTTATCCCCGAGGCAGACCTCTTGTTGCATCCTACTGCGATTGGACAATGTGTCCGCAGTGAGGTATATCAACAAGTTGGGCGGCACGAGGTCGTCGCTTCTTGTTCAGCTGGCCAAGGACTTTTGGCACTATTGTCTCGAGAATCAGATCTCGGTGGTAGCGGAGTATATCCCGGGGCAATCCAATCAGGTAGCGGACTGGAATTCCAGGCATCTCAGGGATTACAGAGACTGGAAGCTGCTTCCCCAGTTGTTTCAATGGTTACACACAATTTGGGGTCCGTTTCAGACGGACCTATTCGCCTCCAGGCTGACCTATCAGATTCCCAGGTTCTTCAGCTGGAGGCCAGATCCGATGGCGACTGCAACCGATGCCTTTCTCCAGGATTGGTCGCAGGGGATTCAGTATGCTTTTCCCCCGTTCTTGTTCATTCCCAGGGTAATGTCGCAAGTGATCAGACAACGGGCGGAAGTGGTCATGGTGACACCATGGTGGACGTCCCAAGCTTGGTTCCCCAAGTTGTTGCAGTGGAGCTGCGATTGCCCCCGGTTACTGCCGGACTCGGAGTGGGTGTTGCAGGGCCCTCGTCAGGAGCAGCACCCGTTGCTGTTGGAGGGCAGGCTAACGCTGATGGCATGGAGGCTTTCAGGGAACAGTGGCAACTGCCAGGAGTTTCGAGCAAAACTTCAGAATTGATCAAGCAGGCATGGCAACCATCTACCAGGAAGCGTTATTCCGGGGCCTGGAAGAACTGGGTGGATTGGTGCGTGGGAAGACAGGTGGATCCCGTGGGGGCAGAGTTACCCCACGTGTTGAACTTCCTGTCAGAGAAAGCAGCTGACGGTCTGGCTTACGGATCAGTAAATAATTTCTGTTCAGCCATTCCTGCGGGGCATGCCCAGATAGACGGGAACCGGTAGGCATGCATCCGGTGGTTTGCAAGTTACTGAAGGGGATTAGGGTTGCTAATCCCCCTAAACCCAAATATACGGCTCTGTGGGATGTCTCTTTAGTCATCTCTTTGTTTAACAAATGGTCTACTAATGCACTCTTGTCTAGGAAGCAATTGTCGGCTAAACTTGCCATGTTACTTTGTCTATCATCTTGCAGGCGGTCTTCGGATGTGAGAGCACTCGACGTTACAGGTAGAGTGTTTACCCCAGAAGGGGTTTCTTTCATTATTACAGGTAGTACTAAGACATTGTCGCGTCACATTGATTATAATGCATTTCCTGAAAATGAGAAATTATGTGTGGTCCAATGTTTGAAAGCATATGAGGAATGTACGAAGGCTTTGAGGCCTCAAGGTTGTTTGCAATTATTGATTAATTTGCAAAAACCTTTTAGACCAGTGGTGGCTGCCACGATTGCCAGATGGCTTCGCTTCATCATGCAAGAAGCGGGTATTGATACACAGATCTTTGGTGCTCATTCAGTGAGAGGCGCTATGGCGTCAAAGTCTTATAGTTTGGGATCTACTATCCAAGACATTATGCGTTGTGCAGATTGGTCTTCTGAATCAACGTTTAAGATGTTTTATTATAAGCCGGTGGGTGATATTACTTCTGTGGTTTTTAAAAAGCGTTAAACTAGCATAATCTGAAGCCTCCGGTCCTGTAATAGAATCAAAAATTTGCTAGCATTCGCGCCAAGAATTTTCAATTCTATTAAGGACACGGAGGTGAGGATTATCCCACCCGGCTTAATGTACAGTAATAAGCTTGCCCACCCAATTATACAGTGATTACGGTGGTGTCATTTCCTTTATTTCAGGATCGGATAAGAAGTCAGAATGAACGACGACGGACGCCAGGAGTTCATGCCTGAGGCCTTGTTTCTTCCATGTTGGAGGAGTTATACATTTATTCAAGTTATTGTTGGACTTGTTCACTTCAAAGAAAGAGGATGATGGGAGCACGCAAGGGGTTCTTATGGACTATGGGGGCGTGCCTATACTATGTGCATCATGGGCAATGTAGTTTGTTTTACTGTTTTTTATGAAAATATACATTTTCATTGGCTGCTGTGTTTTATGCAGTAAAGATTGAGAAGCATAATCCTCGCCTCCGTGTCCTTAATAGAATTGAAAATTCTTGGCGCGAATGCTAGAAAATTTTTGATTCTGCGCAGTGTATCAGCTCGCCTTTCAAAGCATAATGTGCAGAATTCAATCCACAGCTTCCCGCGCAATCCACAGCTTCATCAAGTGCAGTGCTCTCACTGAATCCAGCGCGACGGACTCTGCAGAGTTTAGGAAAGCCTTTGAGCTTTCAGCTGGCCCCTCCAGTGATCCTTCCCAGACAGAGGAACGAAGAGCACTATTGAGGTGGGTGAGCTATGATAAAACTGAAATGAAGAGTCAAAGGTCGACACTGGCTCAAATGACAGCGCAGAGGCCAGGAATGCTTGTCAAGAAAAGATTGGAAAATAAACATTGTTAGAGTATAAGTGTTTCAGAGTTCAAGATCGTGTCTTTTTTTAACACGAAGAAACGTTTCAGCATACTTCATCAGATTATTTTGCATCAACTCTGAAACACTTATACTCTAACATTGAAAATGGTAGTGTTTAAAACGTAGGCCCCTTATATTTTACTTGTAAACGTCAAGGAAGAAAAATGTAGGAGAGGTGCAAGTGCTGAACAGCAGCTGTACATTAATGCGGGTCTGGGTGGCTTAACAAATTCATGTATCTTAATTGTGGGACATTCATCAAGTGTAAATTGAACCACCCAACACCATATGTGACCTCTCCAGAGCTTGCATGAAAAAAGACCGCCATGTCTAGATTGCGTCAGTCAGCTGTCTGATGTTCCAGATTAGTACAACATGCCAGCGTCGGCCATTATTAACTCAAAACCACGACCTCCAGAAGCATAAGAGACCCTTGTATCACACCTACCTGTACCTGTGCACGCCCTTGTTTTACACCCACCAGTGCACACCCTTTTATTACACTCACCAATGCACACCCTTGCAATACCCTCCCAGTGCACATCCTTGCATTGCACCCACCAGTGCAACCCCTTGAATTACACCCACCAGAGCACGCCCTTATTTTACACCCACAAGTGCATGCCCTTGTATTACAACCACCAGTGCACACCCTTTATTTATTTATTTTAGAGTTTTATATAGCGCAAATTTTACCCGAATCAGGTATCAGAGCGCTTCACATAGCACCAGTTGCATTACATGAGGACACATTCATTTTTGTTAGGCACGGGGAGATTAAGTAAATTGAATCACAGGTTGTTCAGCATCATTGCCGAGACTCGAACCCAGTTCCCCAGATTCGAGGTCGACCACCCTAGCTGTTAGGCCAACTCCTCTCCCCTTGTATTACAACCACCAGTGCAAGCCTAAACAACCAAAACATATGCAACGCCAAATAAACTAGAGGACAGCAGGGACATGAAAAACACATAAAGTAATATTTATGGTAATAGCATCTGTTGTGCACTTACGGGTTAAAGCACACTGATTCTTTCTTTAATTTTAATAAGGTCACTTAGTGAACTTAGCATGCCCCTAAGTTAACACTGATGCCAAAAACATGGATTGACTTGCAAACCATGAATGTTAAAAACATAGAGGGAATGCATTTCAGCGATTTAGTTCCTCTCTTATTTTACATGCTTAACTTAATCTTTCATTCCCCACGAGTTAGCTATTTTATAATGTTGTTGTTTATCTGTATTTTTTTCTGTGCACACTTTGAAGCTTGAGCCATGCCAGGTGTTTAAGGGACTTTGATTGGGTCCTCAGGCTGAAGCCAGACAAAGGGCCTGTCAGTGGGTTGGCCTTTCAGCAGAGCACACAGAACAATGTGTATTTCATTTGTATCTGAAATTCTGTGGATATGTGTGTGAAGGGGTACACTGATGTCAAAATATTTGCAAGGCAAAAGTAAGAGAAATCTAAGTGCTCAACATTTGAGAGAGTGCAGTGCATGTTGGGGGGCTGTGAAGTGACAGAGACGCGAGGAAGGGCATTCGGGGAAGAGTGAAAAGAGAATGCTGAAGAGGAAAGAGAGGGGGTTGAAGATGTGCAGATGGACAAGATATGCAGAGAAAAAACGGATACATATCTAACATAAAGCACACATAATTGATGGCCAAAACTCCTTCCATAGGCCTCAATTCTATTTAATTCACGGGCTCACTATTTCAGAATTTAAAAATTTACAATGTTAATTATTTATAGGAAATCATTGTTGTTACTCATTTGTCTTAAACAGCTAACACCCAGTGACAACGCCAATCAAACTGACAGGCTTTAGGTGTATGTCAGTTGTTGTGCCATTGATCTGGATTAAATTGCATCTCGGAGAGAAACAAACATACTGGTCTGATGGCACACTATTGAAATCACAGAAATATATTTGGCATGTTCCTTCTTCTGGTCCTTTTTCTCCAAAGTCTATAATATTCCTGTCTTTTAGCCCTCTAATATTTTTCTCCACTAATTCCTCCACCTCCTTTTTTCACCTGTTCTCTCATGCCACTTTTTCTTTCCCTTTCTCCGGCTCCCATCTCTTTTCCATTTCTCTGTTGTTTTGGCCTTCTTTCTTCTCTTTTCCCTTGTCTCTACTCTGCTCTATTTTCTTCATCCATCGTTCTTTTTCCTACCTGCATTTCTCTCATCTTCATATACCCCTCTCCCCTCCCGTTTTTGTTCCTTACACCTTAGACTTCTGTTTCTCGTTCCTATTTCTTTTCTTCCTGTCGATAGGTATCTCAATCTCTGTGTATCTATCCTTCTTTTCAATAACCCTAATGCTTGCCCTTCCTTATTTTCCTTCCTGCCTCGCAGCACTCATCTGTTGCCCTGTCTTACCTACCTTTCCTCTCCCAAGAAAGTAGTGGCATTTGCATAAATTACAGGAAAAGAACAGGCAGGTCTTTTGAAAAGGTAATGTGGGTGGGAAATGGCCCCTACACATGACTTTACAGACTGTGATAGAAAATAGGCCCAGGCACCAAAGTAAAGGTGGTCACTTACACTGAATTAGGTAGCTAAGAAAATGTCCCACCTTTTCAAATTGGGGCAGTTTTTAATTTGTTAAGACAAGCAGTGTAGTGTAGGTGTTTTGCAAGGTATAGTGGACTACATGCATTGGTGCTTGCTGCTGGCATTGTTTGATACCAGAGAAATCAACAGTAAAAAATGGGTCCCCAGACTAAAGCAGGCCCACAAAAAGCCAAAAAGATGGCCACGCACTGACCTGAAATACCAGCTCTTCTGGCACTGCCTGATTACCATTCACTGTATAGGCCTGCTACTGCCCTGGGCTAAGGTAATGAGAGCGAGGGTACTGAGCCCCATGCTTGGCATTTTTATTTCCAATTCCATAGGTGTGGTACTGCCACCTCCCCTCTCCACTCAGTGTAGTTGGAATTCCACAACAAGAGCCTGACACACGGAAGGCTCCATGGATGCACAGCTCTTCGTCCCTATATTGTAAATCTTCTGGCGTGTTTCCTTGTCTTCACAAGCAGCACCCCTGATGAGGCGGCAAGAGGTGCACAAACAGCGCCCTGACACCGGCAGATAGACCGGCTGCTCTTGCACCTTAATGTGCATGCTTCTTGCACTCTACTCACTTGATTTCATGTGTTTTGCAGGACTGTCAGACATGCACGTGGCTGGTCCAGAATGGTAAAGAAAGGAATAGTTGGACAAAGACCAGCAGCAGATGCACAGGCCTGGGCCCCAAACCACAGAGGAGGACACCTCCCTCCCTCAACTGCAGCTTGCACGAACAGCCTCCAGCCACCCACTTGGACTGGCTGCCACATCGCTGACAAAAATACGCCATTCGCCACGAGGAGGGTTATGTGGTAACCTTGGAAACGTGTGGTGGACTGCATGGTGGAGGTAGTACCGGTACTGGGCCAACTTCACCTTTACTCGGTCCAGAATATCTCCACACACTTGTTCGGGATGCGCTGCTAAGTGCAAGTCAGCTTACTATATACACCAAAAAAAGAGGTGCCGACTTAAGTTTGCATCTTCAATATGAGCACCATGGCTGAGTGATTAGTGTGGTAGTGGGCCATGTTAGAAAAAGCACTACACATATTCTGCTGGGTCTATATTGGACAGGTGTATGGTGCATTTTCTTGAGCAGACGTGCTTGCACTTTGGGCACCACTAATGACAGGTGGGCGGAGTGGGGTACCAGTGGCATCAGCAGAGGGAGAGCGGCAGATAAGATATGTGTGCAGAGTCCACAAGGCTGCATTGGCCTCGGCTCTCGTGCGAGCCTTGATGACTTCATCAACCAATACAGTAAAGAGGCAGAGTTGTGTTACAGGTAGAAAACACTTAAGAGTCCTGTTTCCATTGGTTGCATGTGCTTGGATTGGCGGTACTTTTGCAACCAGACCAGTTAGAGTATTGGGCACATTGTTGATATGCTTCTAATATTTTCTTCACACTTGTACTTTAAAATGCTATATTTGGATCCTGTTTATGCAACAATTTGCAGTAAATATGTGGTGTAAAAGCGACCATTTTATTCCACTTTTTGCAAAATATTCTTGCGGGGGAAGAACCCCCCCCACCCCCCCGCACCCTCCTTTTTTCAGTTTGGGCTCGCTCGCTTCTGCGTTGTAATAGGGTACAATTATTTGCCACACCACTTTCAAAATCTACCAGCCGCCACTGGCTAAAACTTATGTAAACCTGCCGCCACCTCTGATGTAAGGCTTGCTGTAGACCACAGGCAATGATGCAGAGGGCTAGCCACAGGAGGGGATCCACTATCCTCGGCTTAGCCCTGAATAAAAGGTGTGATACATATCCGTCAGTGTGCCTTGAGGCAGGCAAAACGCTTCTAGCTGGATGTGTTACCTTTTCCTGAATTTTTTCATTTAGCTTTTATCAGTGGGAACGCCGCCCACAAAAGAGAAAAATGGTCAGTAAAATAACCGACCACTACTGTACCATAAACCAAGTATATGGCCACGTGTCTGGCCACCTCTAACAGCTGTAACATATCACTTTGATCCAGCAACCAATCACAACAGGTTCTTAGTTACTTCTTCTTTATGAAAATAATTGTCTCTACCCACGCCACAGACTGCATTGAGATCAATTTAGGCAGGGCATCACCTGATACAATTTCTTGCCTTTATCTATAAACCCCCAGCACCCGAAAAGGGTAATTTGGAATGTTGAAAAAGCAGAGGATAACGATGACACCAAACTGTACAACAACCAAAACTTTTCAAATCACGTTTCTTTGTTTAAATAATATTTCCTGAACCCAGGATTCAATAAATGATTCTCAAACTTTAATACAGGCATAATGTGCAAAAGGCTGCTTACAATTCCAAGCTTTTGAAGTAAAGAATACTCTACTC
The DNA here is from genome assembly GCF_964261635.1 of Lissotriton helveticus. Taxonomy (NCBI): domain Eukaryota; kingdom Metazoa; phylum Chordata; class Amphibia; order Caudata; family Salamandridae; genus Lissotriton; species Lissotriton helveticus. The sequence goes on along the minus strand of NC_136059.1, from coordinate 2,060,255,196 downwards.
CTGTAAGAAACATGAACAGCCTTACCTGCATAGCTCCTTCCTGTACTCATACAAGATGGCAGCAGTGTCCATTTATCAGTTGCTGGGTTATAATATTCCGCTGAGGCCAAATTACAGGATCCGTCATCACCTCCGACCACATACAAAACGCCGTTGACAGAACACACACCTACACAGGACGAAACAGCAGTCCTATGAATTGTAACATTTGATTATTTTGCTAATGAGCTGCTGAATTGTTATTGATGTAACAACTTTTTGGCAGTTTGATCAAAATCAATCAACGTCATTATCTTAGTCTCTTAATTATGTAAATAATGCTTGGTGCTAAAATTCAACACACATCTTTACGAAAACCTACAAAGTTATGACCTTGAGACTATTTATCACAATAAATAAGGCACACCTGTACCTCCCTTTAGAACACTTATTTTCCCAACACTAATCATAAATCATAAACATACTAGTGTTGAAAGTCATCCATGGCAGTGTATTTTCACTGGAAATTTCGGTTTGTAAAATACCTCAAATCTGTGACTAAAGAAGTGTCGTATAGGATTGTAAAGTATTCTCAATTTCTGCAAGAAAGCTTTTAAAAAAAGATATGAAAACTGCTGTCCATTTTCAGACACATGTACTTTAATAAAATAACCTTACCACAGTTAAAGGTGTGCACAGATTGGAGGCGTGGCCAACAACATGGCCGTTTAGCCGCGTTCTTAGCGAGCTCCGCTGGCTCCGACTTTAATCCTGTGAGAATCCTGTTCCTCCCCACCACAAGACCCATGTACCTGTGCATGAAGAGGTCGAGCGGGCAGAGGTGTGCCTGATCTGCAGTTTAGTGGCACCTCCGCAGCGGAATCCGGAGCTTTTGTCTGCGCAACAGCCTACGTGCAGCTCCCAAGATGGTGGCCGGGACAGACAGAGGGTGGTTCTGAGCCACCGAGATGGAGCTTTCGCCCGGCGGGCTGCAGTGGGTCCCAGAAGGGCGGCTGACGATTGTGGGATCAGAGGTGGGCAACTCCTGAGCTTCGTACTGCCTGCCGCCCCCCGACGGACACGGTGCTTTTGAAGGCCGAGGCTGTGGGGATCCAAGGTGCTCGTGGAGGCGGAGGCCGGGGAGCGAAGGCAGCCCTGTCAAGTATCACGCATCAGGCGTGATGTTAACGCATTTCAGTGCGGTGGTCCGCATCACCGCACTGAAATGCGAAGTCACGCATAAAAGGACCTGTGCCTATCAAGCGCTGCTATTATAAAGCAGTAGTGACATTGGCATAGGCAGGCAGCCCGTGCTGCATGGGAGACTTCTTGGGGGTTGAGTTCTGAGTTCACCGCTTACTACAATGTAACAACAGTCTGTAGTGAATTGCCACGCGCTAGCGCGGCATACTTTCACTTTCGTGAGTTCATGGACAGGCAGCAGCTGAACTCTGAAATGGCTCCAGGCAGGCTGGTCTTGGTGAGGTCACAGCCGGCGCGGTAATGAATCCCGCGCCCGCTGCAACATGCGCGCCCGACCCAGTCTGTCTCACCGCGGCCCCCGGAGGGCGGCAGAGTGAGTCACTTTGAACACCCGGGCAGATTACGACGGCCCGACTGTTTTGTTCGCAACACCAGAGCACCAGGACTGTGCAGCTGAGCCAGCCGGCCCGAGCTAGCCTGATACGGGCCGGGCGGCCGGTCACAACAGCGAGAGGCGAGCTAGGCGGACGGAATAGCCTGTAATGCAGGGGAAACGGCCATTACAACGAAGCCGTTTCCACGAAATCGTTAACCACGCATGCAGTACAACGCATGCGTGGTTACCACGAAAGCCTTTACCACGCATACCTTTACTACGAGGTTTGTAGTAAAGGTATATGTGGTAAAGGAAAAAAGTAAAAAAAAGGGGGGCTTGGGGGGGTCTCCCCCCCACAAAAAAACTCACCTGAAGTCACGTCGTTTAAGAGAAATCGGAAAAAACCTTCCGCTTTCTCTTAACGACGTATGACGTCACCACGCCACCAATCGAGGAAAATGTTATGAGTGGTAAACGAATTCCGTTGTAACGCATGCGTGGTAAAGGCATGCGTTGCAACGGAATTCGTTGTAACGTCATACATTCGTAATGCAGCTGCTCTCACGTAAGTGTGCAGTTTCTAGCCCTGAAGTTAGAGAGGGGCGTAAATAGAGTACTGGTTGGCAATAAATGTCAAAATGATCTGTGCCCCCGGCTTTGCATTCCGACCTCCTCCGAGTTCAAGTCAAATAACACTTCGCACTCGCATCCACACACAAACTTGCACATAGTCAGTGAAACTTGCACACGCACACACAACGTGCACGGCATGACACCTTTCTCAGGCCTGCTCAGCTAATGTACAATGATTTCTCTGTGCCGCATAAACACTCACTTGACTTCTACCAATCACAACACTTGATCTTCCATATAATTGCCCACTGGCTTGACTCGGCTGCCATGCCCCAAATATCTGTTGTGCATGCTGCAGTCTCCTGCAATTAGTTTTCCCTTCGCTGTGGGCCAGCCAACAACCTCCAATTGTACTTTACTTTAGTCATGCTAGGCAATTAAATCCGGCGCTCAGGGGAGGCGGGTGGGTGTCTCTTGAAGGTGGTGCCCGTGTTTGTGAGGCTTTTGGTGGCAGGACGTATACGTGTCGTACACAAATGTCTAACTAAAACTGGAGTTGAAGTGCATCAAAAGTACTTAGTTATCGCAGCATGTGGATGGAACGTGGAGTAGAACTTTCATTCTGTATATTCACTAATTCGTGCTAGGCGGCCTCAAGTTGAACCTGCCATTCCTTGAATAACTTCAAAACACCTGTGTAAGTGTTGAGAGAGACTCGTTAGTAAAATTATACCACTACAGTGCCCTAGCTGCTGGCTATGCCTGAGACTTCTCTGTCCCTCAACCTGAGGCCTAATGCCTTTCTGGTGCTTTGCAGCAGTTTTACAATTTTCTTGTTGCTCTAATTTAATTCATTATATGTTTCCCTCGTCTTCATTGCTGGATTTTGCGAGGGCAAAGGTGTCACTCCTAGTCGTTGAAATGTGACTCATAATTCCACTGACATTCTGAAAATGTCACACATAGCCATCTGAAACCTTGGCAGCTATGCGAAGGGCGCCCCCAGTGGACAGTGCTGTGCGGCCTGGTGATACAGAGGGCTGCTGAAATAACCGGCAAGTGCGGACCCGGGTGTCTGCGAAGCATCGCCTGCATCCCGGTGTGCCGGCACGAGACCCTGAGGGCATCAGCGATGAGTGATGCAATCTTGATCAGCGCATACCGCCTGGGGCACCAGGAACTAGAAACTTTACATTTCGCTTGGCCCTGTCTACGTGGAGGCACGCTCAGAGGACTGGGGCACCCTCATTGAACTTTGGCGAGGGGGTGGAGACTTGCTGTAGAGGCCAGACAGTTATGGTGCATAATAGAGCCCCCTGCCCTCCCAGACTGCCCATGCTGCCTCCTGACATCGGCGGATGGGAGCCCCTCTAGATGAACTTCCAGATTTATGGGGACCTTTGCCTGCAGTTCGACTTCACCGTAGAGGCCAGTGTTCCCCCATTGCCCGTTGGAACTAGCCCAAGGTCACAGCATCTGGTGAGCTGAACTGAGGGCTCCCTGGATCGCAGACCGGAGAGGTGTCCCTGGGCAGCCTTTCGACGCATGGGGTCCTGGGTGAGTGTTGACTTGCTCTCTTGACCTCCGTGTTGAACAGTATGAGACAGGGAGGCATCGGTGGCCCAGCTCGCTAGGGATTCCTCACTTGCGAGGTCCTGCAGTCTTCCTTCCTTTTTGGGTTGCCTGTTGTGCTGGAGGTAGGAGGGTGACCTGACCGGCACCTACTGCAACATCGTGGTCCTGACACTTGTACGCGGCTGAGCGGAGACCCCCATTTCTCTCCTGTTGTCCACGTTTTTTTAGTGATCACACCTACGGGGTGCAGGCGCTGGAGTGCACACGGTTCGGACACGATGACGAAGTATAAAGACCCCAAGACGCCCAGACAGGGCAAGATGGGCCGGTACACAAAGGTTCTTCCCACGCCTGCTGGGGCAGAAGGGGGCCCTGCTCTATCCGGACACAGAAGAGATCCTACACGCGACCTGCGCCTCTCGGGAGAGTCTGGAGGAAAATTGGCAGAGGTACAGACGGAGGTCTCTTTCCTCCGACAAGACTTGCGCAAAGTCTCCGAGCGAGTAACTGAAGTCGAACGTGTTTCTGAGCTTGAAGATAGTTCGCGGACCACAGGTAAAAATGTGAAAGACCTTCAGGCCGCAGTGAAGGAGGTTGCCTGGAAAGTTGATGATGCCGAAAATAGGGCCCAGAGGAACAACCTGAGCTATGTGAGTTTTCCGGAAAATGCAGAGCGTACGGACCCAGGTCACTTCCTCATGACCTCATGACTTTTCTTAAGGACGCCCTACCAGCGGTGCAATTCTCCTCCTGCTTTGTTATATACAGGCACCCCCCCCCCCCCCCCCGGCCGCTGATAGCTCGATTCTTGAACTTTCAAGATAGGGCTCTGATACTGAGCTGCGGAAAAAAGGTGAGATCAAGTACGAGAATACGAAAGTGATGGTGTCCCGGATTACTTGCTGGAGTTCCAGAAGCAGCGGCGCACCTTCGATCCCATTTAAGTGAAACCTCGTGCCCTCGGGATCCAATATATGCTGATGTTCCTGGCCAAACTTAAACTTATCTTCCAAGACCGCACGCATTTTTTCCAGACGCCGGAGGACGCATGGTCCTGGATTGAGGAACAGCCCCGGCTGCACCGGGCAACGCCCTCTCCTGCTTCCCTGTCCGCTCCTCAGCAACTGGACACAGGCTGGGCGAGGCCTTCGGCGCAGTGGCGGATGCGAAGGATTAAGCACCTGACACCAGTTGAGAACACACCGGGAAGGTCCCTGAGGTCGGGGATCCGCAAAGCCAGCGTGTCGGACTCGGACGATGACACAGCTCTGGAATGTGCCTCTCGTACTTCTTTGAGATTCAGTGTCCATGGAGACTCTGACCACTCGGAAAACTTTGATTCCCGGACTTCGGAAGCAGCACATCCTCTCCTGGAAACTATACACCATCTGGAGGCTTCGGGGGCGGACCCCTCGAATGGAGATCCCCGTTCATTACGCCCCCTGAACAATGGCGAGGAGGAATGAAACACTGGGGCCAGACGCCCTCCGACGAGATGCTGTATTGCTGTATTGCCCCGGCGATATAAAGGACATTTGGACCTTTTTGCTGCACGTAAGGAAAGTATACAGTGGGTTGGATTTTTCTGTCAAGTCAAGTCAAGTCAGAATTTATATAGCGCACTACATACCCAGAGGGTCTCAAGGCGCTTGGGGAAGGGGGGGGAGGATTACTTATCGAATATCCAGGTTTTAAGCTGTTTTCTGAAGGCTAGGTGGTTTTGAGTGAGGCGGAGGTGGATGGGAAGGGAATTCCAGGTTTTGGCCGCTAAGTAGGAGAAGGATCTTCCCCCCATGGTGGCTTTGTGGATGCGCGGAACAGCGGCGAGGGCTTGGTTGGACGAACGCAGCTGGCGGGTGGGGGTGTAGAAGGAAAGGCGCGTGTTGAGACAATCAGGTCCGAGTTCGTATAGGGCTTTGTGTGCGTGGGTGAGGAGACGGAACGTTATTCTTTTGTTGACGGGGAGCCAGTGAAGGTCTTTCAGGTGAACGGAGATGTGGTCTGTGCGAGGGATGTCAAGTATGAGTCTGGCTGCAGCATTTTGGATGCGTTGGAGTTTTTTCTGCAGTTTTGCGGTGGTACCGGCGTACAGGGTGTTTCCGTAGTCCAGACGGCTTGTAACCAGTGCGTGGGTGACTGTTTTTCTTGTTTCGGTGGGGATCCAGCGAAATGCTTTTTTGAGCATGCGTAGGATGTTGAAGCATGATGATGAGACGGCATTGACTTGTCTGGTCATCGATAGTGAGGAGTCCAGGATGATGCCCAGGTTCTGTGCGTGGTCCGTCGGTATGGGGGCTTTTCCTAAGGCCGTTGGCCACCAAGAGTCATCCCAGGCGGAAGGGGATGAACCTAAGATGAGGACTTCCGTTTTGTCCGAGTTCAGCTTCAGACGGCTGTGCTTCATCCACTCAGCTACTTCTTTCATCCCTTCATGTAGGTTGGTTTTGGCGGTGGTTGGGTCTTTTGTGAGTGATAGGATCAGCTGAGTGTCATCAGCGTAGGAGATGATGTTGAGGTTGTGTTGACGTGCGATGGTTGCGAGGTGGCTCATGTAGACGTTGAAGAGGGTGGGGCTGAGTGATGATCCTTGCGGGACGCCGCAGATGACTTCGGTGGCCTCTGACTTAAAAGGGGGGAGGCGGACTCTTTGAGTTCTTCCAGCGAGGAACGAGATGATCCAGTCCAATGCTTTTCCTTGAATTCCGATGTTTCTGAGGCGTTGTATCAGGGTGCTGTGGCAGACTGTATCGAAGGCTGCGGAGAGGTAAAGGAGGATGAGGGCGACTGTGTCTCCATTGTCCAGTAGTGTTCGAATGTCGTCTGTTGCTGCGATGAGGGCGGTCTCGGTGCTGTGTTTGGCTCGGAAGCCAGACTGTGAGGAGTCGAGTGATTTGTTGGTTTCGAGGAAGGCGGCGAGCTGATTGTTGATGGCTTTCTCAATGACTTTGGCAGGGAATGGGAGGAGCGAGATGGGGCGGTAGTTTTTGAGTTCGGTGGGGTCAGCTGTGGGTTTCTTCAGAAGGGCGCTGAGCTCGGCGTGTTTCCAGCTTTCTGGGAATGTGGGGGAGTTGAGGGAGCAGTTGATGACGTCTCGGAGATGGGGTGCGATAATGGAGTCTGCTTTGTTGAAGATGTGATGGGGGCATGGGTCTGTAGGGGATCCTGAGTGGATGGAGTTCATCAGGTGGATGGTGTCCTCTGTGGTGATTGGGTTCCAGTCGAAAAGGTTGTTCGGAGGAGGTGCAGGTTCGGAGGTGAGTGGGGTGGACTGGTTTTCGGGTTGGTTGTTAAAGCTGTTATGAATGTCGGCGATTTTGTCATGGAAGAATGAGGCGAGGGAGTCGCAGAGGACTTGAGAGGGGGTGATGTCGTTAGAGCTGGCGGTGGGGTTGGTGAATTCTTTGATGATGTTGAAAAGTTCCTTGCTGTTGTGGGCGTTGTTGTCTAGTCGGTCTTTGAGTGTTGATTTCTTGGCTGTCCGGATTAGTTGGTGGTGTTTGCGGGTGGTGTTTTTGAAGGCGGCTTGGGTGATGGTGTTTGGGTCTTTTTTCCAGGTTTTCTCAAGTGAACGACAGAGCTTCTTTGATTTCTTAAGGTTATCGTTGAACCAGGGGGCGTTCTTGCTTCCTTGCTTGATTTGATGATTTTTCAGGGGTGCTGGTTTGTCAGCGGTTTGGGTTAACTATTGTGTGAGGTTGATGGCGGTTTGGTTAGGGTTCGTTGAATAGGCAGGGGGTTTTTGAAGAAGTGATGTGGAGATCTGGTCTATGGTGATTTTGTTCCAATTTCGTCACAGAGTTGGTTGAGGGTGGTTGTGGATCGTGGTCTTATTGTAGATGAAGTGGATGCAACTGTGGTCCGTCCAGTGGAGGGGTGTGGTGTGAGTGAAGGAGATATGCTTGCTGGAAGTGAAGATAGGGTCGAATCTGTGTCCTGCATAGTGTGTGGGGGTGTTAACAAGTTGTTTGAGTCCGAGATTGGCGACATTGTCCAGAAGGGTGGTAGTGTTCCTGTCGTTACTCTTTTCCAGATGGAAATTGAGGTCTCCCAGTAGAATGTATTCTTCCAAGTGTAGGGCGTGTGGGGTGATGAAGTCAGTGATGTCTTCGCTGAATTTTGTACGGGGTCCTGGTGGTCTGTAGAGGAGGGTGCCTCTGAGTGTGGTCTTGGGGTCGGTGTGGATCTGGAAGTGGAGGTGTTCGGCGACAGCGAGATTGTCTTCTGAGCTGGTTGAGACGCGGATGTGTTCTTGTGGACGATGACAATGCCTCCTCCTGTTTGAAAGGTGCGGTCCTTACGGATGATCTTGTAGCCGTCCGGGATGGCTATGGTGATGTCTGGAGCTGAAGAGGCGTTCATCCAGGTTTCTGTTAGGAAGGCGATGTCCGGAGAAATGGTGTCGAGTAGATTCCAAAGGTCGATGGCGTGTTTGTGAACCGAGCGGGTGTTGAGAAGTATGCATTTGAGTTGGTTGGTGTTGGATTTCTGTTTGGTGTTTGTTGGTTTGGTGTGGGTCTTGATGCAGGTGAATTTGCAGGAGAGGCAGCTGACGGGTCCATGGGTGTGTCCTGGTGCTGCTTGGGCGCAGTTAGGGAGTCGGCCGGGGTTGAGTGCAAAGAGGTAGGAGGCGTCGTATGTAATGCGGGGGGGATGGGTGTAGCGGGGACTAGGGGGTCAGGCGCTGGGCGCGGTCCAGGCGCGGACGGGCGTAGACTGGCTTACCTTTGGCGCACGTTCGGCACGGCCGCAGTGCGTGGACGCTGCGCGTAGGTCCATCTGTCATAAATGGAGAGTGGAGGGGGGTGGGGCGAGGGGGTGGTCAGCTGGGAGGCGGGAGCGGGGTGGAGAGGCGGTGCTGGGAGTTAACAACAATCAACAAAATGGCAGCGATCCTAAAGCCAAACAGGACGAGGCTGGGATAACAATATTTGGACAGAGAGGGAAGCGTCACCGGTACAGATCGCAATAGGCAGCAAAATAATTAACACAGTTAAAGGCAGCAATGCACAGACAAAATCAATGGCAATTAGTGAGTGCGCCGCTCAGCGTCTAATATCGCGCTACGATGCAGTTACAACCCGGTACAAATGCAGGGGTCAATGCGAGCAAAGGGCAGTACTTTTAAAATGCAAATTTCAGTCTGGCAGTATGGCGATACGATACCAGCTTGGGAGCAGCTAGGGGAGCGACCGCTTCTGAAGAGGTTCAGGGTGGTCACGGTTTCTGTAGTATTATTTAGTTGAGTGATTTGGGGAGGGGGGCTACAGACCTCTGGGTGATCTACCTGCTCCAGTGTTGTCCTGTTGGCAAGTTTTGGAGTGGTGGGGGTGCCTGCAGAGTGTGGGGAGGGGCCCAGAGAGATGCTATTTTTCGTTTTTGAACATTGATGGACGATAGTACCACCCTGAGACCATCAGGACTCTGTGAGAAAGCGGCCTAACGAGGGGAAGTATATTGTGAGCACTGCTTGTATTTCCTTTGCTCTAGTTCGTTTTAGGGGGGTGGGGGGGAGGTGGGTGACAGACCTCTAGTAGAAAACCTGTGCTAGAGTTGTCATGTTGACGAATTGGGGGATGGTGCGGGTACCTGAAGAGTGTAGAGAGGAGGATGAGCCGCTATTACATGACCATTGTGGGACATGGCTACTGCTCGAGCTGGGGGTTTTGAGGTTTTTGTTGGATCTGTTTTATTTCTTGAGTGTGGCACCAGGGAGAGATGGAATGGGAAGGGGCACTCCTTATGAGTGGAAGAGGGACCGTTTAACTTTACTGAGAGGCCATGATGACTGAAGAACGCTTCACGGTCCTTAAGTGGAATGTTAATGGCTTAGGCAACAAAAATAAGCGAGGTCTGGTTTCAGCCTATATTAAACGACATGCACCTTGTACTTCTGCAAGAGACACATCAGATGGGGTCGAGTGTTCTCTTTTCGGCCAGAGGGCACTACACCGTTCTGGGTCACCCAGGTTTCACTAAAGGGCTGCAGAGGGGTTGCGATTCTTGTCAAAAAGTCCCCCCCATTTCATGTTGCCCACAGGTGAATAGACTCAGATGGGACCTATGTGGCGGAGCAGGGCACCTGGAGACACAAGCAATTTTTTATGACAAATGTATATGCTTCTCTACGATTGCAACAACGCACGCTAGATAAGCTCACATGGCTTCTCCTGCTATCTGGGCCTGGTACACACATCCTGGGGGGAGATTTTAACGACATTATCAAACCAATGATAGACCGTACACAACCACGGTTAGGACACCATAACCCCACAGCACTGGCACAATTCCAAAATGCACTGGGGTTGACTGATTTGTGGTGATGACACCAACTGAATCTCCAGGCTTACTCTTATTTTTCAGGGGTACATAAGTTATTCTCGAGACTGGAAGATCTCTTTGCACCAGCGGGGGAGGTCACTGCGATGGACACCATAGAATATTTGCCCTGGGACATTTCGGATCACCCCCCACTCTTGCTGACAACAGGAAGGAAAGCGGTCCGCCAGTTAAAAAACTGGCGACTAAGCTCCTGGGTCCTAAAAGATAAAAAGGTGGCGGATGAATTACAAGTAGAATCGGAACTGTACTTTAAACAGAATAATGGTTCAGTCCAATCGGCGGTTACCCTATGGGAGGCCTACAAGGCGGTACTCAGAGACAGAGCACAGAATATTGTGGCCCATAAAAAGAAAAGGGAAATCCAAGAGCTGGCCAATCTGCTGCAGTTAGAAAGTAAACTTATTGATAATCCAGACGCCCATGCGCTGGCCCAGCTAGAAATGACCAGACAGGAGTACCATTCGTTGACAACCAACGCAGTTGGATCGCAACAGCTGGCTGTCGTACACCAGCTCTATGAAACGGGAGATAGGGTGGGGAAACTACTTGCATCTTTGGGCGGAAAGGAGCTTGAGGCAAGGTCGGTACGTGCTATTAGGGATCACCAACAGGTGTATACTACACCAACGGATATTGCAGGGGCATTTACTAAGTACTATAAAGACCCTTATACAGCCAAAATGCAGGTGAGCATAGACCATATCACTCAATATTTAGACGCAATCCAATTGCCATTGCTGTCCCAAATAATATAAAATAAATTGATACTTGTATAGCGCACTACTCACCCGCAAGGGTCTCAAGGCGCTTGTACGAATACCGCTGTGGAACCCATCCTGGCTTTCCCTGTGTGGTGTCCACTCCTGGGCACCCCCAAGGTGGAGGCCAGGCATCCTTAGCGTTGTGGAGATTAAGCAAGCTATTGCCCAGAGTTGCAGAGTGGGACTCCATGATTGGAATAGGTATCGAGGCGAGAATTATCAGGTCCGTGGAATTTTGAGCCCAAGACCTGCCGAGTCAGGGAATTGAACCCTGGTCCCGGGCTAGACCTCTGCATCAGGGTCTGCCGCTCTAACCATTGAGCCAAACTTCTCCACCAAACAGATAGAGACAGACTCGCGGAAGACCTCACTCTTAAAGAAATTACTGAGGCAATTGGTCGGCTAAAATCCGGTAAGACCCCTGGTCCGAATGGACTTCCGGGGGAATTTTTTAAACAAAACAGTAGTATATTAGCCCTGCACTTATTACAGATGTACCTGGACTCCAAGGAACAAGGGTGCTTGCCTCCAGATCTTCGGACGGCCACTGTGGTGGTTATCCATAAGCCTGGGAAACTTTCGGAGGAGTGTGGATCCTACTGTCCCATATCCTTGCTTAATGTCGAAACTAAAATTCTGGCCACAGTACTTGCGACGCGCCTCCTGATGGTCATTGGCCCCCTCGTCCACGGTGACCAGTCTGGATTCATGCCTGGGCGAGCTACCCGCTTTAATCTGCGATGCGTGGCTAACTGGGGGAACACGATTTAAGGCCGCGAGGCTCCACATCTACTCCTTTCTTTAGATGCTGAGAAGGCATTTGACACCATTCACTGGCCCTTTATGTGGTGTGTTTTGAAGAAATTTGGTTTCTGCCCCGTGTTCAGGGAGTGGCTAGTTCTCTTATATAATGCACCCAAAGCTGGATGGCGAGTTAATGGGGTACTATCTTCCAACTGGGCTATCCAACGCAGTGCCAGGCAGGGTTGTCCTCTATCGCCCTTACTATTTGCACTTATTTTGGAGCCCCTGGCATGTATAGTTCAATCTACCCCGGGCTTAGGGGGATTTCTTGACGACTCCAGCCACCTTGCAGAGGAACGCATATCGTTGTATGCGGATGATAATATGCTATATGTGACGGACCCAGCTGAAACTCTTCCTAAACTTCTACGACTCTTTGAAGATTATGGTCGTCATGCGGGGTATAAGATTAACTGGAATAAATCCACCTTGTACCCAGTGACAGGGGTGGGGACACCTCAGTCCTATCCGAGCTGTCTGCGGATGGGTTCCAATATCTGGGATTGTATATCACTACTCATACTCCATCTTGCTTACAACACAATATTCTAGGTATTTTTTCCAACTTTCAAGAAGACGTTAAGAGATGGAGGAGACTACCTCTGACGATCATGAGGTGGGCGGCAATGTACAAAATGATCACTCTTCCGCAGTTGTTATACATTTTACAGAATATGTACTGCAAAATGCCAGATGCCATATTTGCATCCCTCGATGGGGAACTCCGTACCCTCCTTTGGGATGGGGCCCACCCACGTATAGCGTTGCAAACGCTGCAATAGAATCGATATAACGGGGGCCTGGCCCTACCGGATATTAGGGCCCATTATTGGGCAGCACATCATATTATAGTCAATGAATGGGGCCACGCTCCGGATGATTATCCCGCTTACCAGTTGGAGCGACTACAATTCCAAGTTCGTACATATCTACATTACCTATATGGTGGGCCGGGTACCAGCCACGCAACGGACGGTAGAAGCATGGAAACGCGCAGAGAAACACATGCAATGGCACAAGAAACCCACTAGGCAGCCTCCACTATGGGCAGGGACACGATTGAAGAAAATTAGGAAACTGAGAGGTTTCCATAGATGGGACGGGAAGGCATTGATTGGGAGGCGGCCCTTATGCACCCCAGTGAAGTGGCAATCAGGCTGCGCCTGCACCTTGTACAGTACAAAATCCTTCATAGGGTTTACTTTGATAGCACAGGGCTGCATGCGATTGGCAGAGCAGAGAACCCGGAGGGCCTTCGATGTCATGCAGAGCTGGGAACATTCATACACACACTCTGGGAGTGTACTCAGATACAAATGTATTGGTCCACAGTGGTGCGGGAATTGAATACTATATTGGGGGCTCACCTGGAGGTAGAACCTCGCTCGATACTATTGGGCAGTGGTCCCAAACTGTGTGCCGCGGCACCCTGGTGCGCCGTTATCAGTAGCCAGGGGCGCTGCACACGATGTGGGAAAGATAGCGTCTGGCCGTGTTAGGCCCCCTGTGCAGCGATGTCAGAAGTGCAGAGCGCCAGAACACCAGAGTAATAGTGAGCTATAAAAACAAACACACACATGATCACACACTCATGCATGAATAAACACACAAACGCCATGCACAGGCTTTATTTCTAACAAGCCAAGCCCCATTTTCTTTCTTTTCTTACATGGGGAGACCGGAATCAATCGGGTGTCAAAAACATTATGAATCGCCTCGCTGCTATTATTGAAGTCGACACATCTCATCTGAGCAGAAGAAGGATTATATAATTCTGTTTTATTCGAAGGGCCTTCAATGTTGTATGTAGACCGGTAAAAGTCATATTGTCAGGTGTGCAAATGAAATATTGTACTGCGTGTATATGGGATACGTCCCAAAATAAAAAGAGATATATGCAAGAAAGATACTAGAGAAAACGATATATAGCAGAGATATAGGTAAAGACAGAATGAGTGTGAAGGAGGGAGCTTGAAATGAGGGGAGAACGACAGAAAAAGTGCAAGAAAGAAAGGAGGAATGATACAGAGGACACAGAAGAGTGAAAGGGGGAGATTGAGGTGAGGGTAAAAAACAAAGGAAAGACAGAAGGAGAGTGAAGGGGGAGCTTGAACTGAGGGGGAAACGACAGAAAAAGTGCAAGAAAGAGTAGAGGAAAGACACAGAGGACACAGGAGAGTGAAAGGGGGAGATTGAGATGAGGGTAAAAAACGGAGGAAAGACAGAAGGGGGAGATTGAAATGAGGGGGAAACAACAGAAAAAGTGCAAGAAAGAGTGGAGGAAAGACACAGAAGACCCAGGAGAGTGAAAGGGGGAGATTGAGATGAGGGTAAAAAACGAGTGAAAAACGGTGGAAAGACACAGAAGGAGAGTGAAGAGGGGAGCTTGAAATGAGGGGGAATCGACAGAAAAAGTGCAAGAAAGAGTGGAGGAAAGACACAGAGGACACAGGAGAGTGAAAGGAGGAGATTGACATGAGGGTAAAAAACGGAGGAAAGACACCGAAGGTGAATGAAGCGGGAGCTTGAAATGAGGGGGGAACGGCAGAAAAAGTGCAAGAAAGAGTGGAGGAATGACACAGAGGACACAGGAGAGTGAAAGGGGGAGATTGACATGAGGGTAAAAAATGGAGGAAAGACACGGAAGGAGTGTGAAGGGGAGAGCTTGAAATGAGGGGGAAACTACAGAAAAAGTGCAAGAAAGAGTGGATGAAAGACACAGGACAAAGCAGAGTGAAAGGGGGAGATAGATGAGGGTAAAACACGGAGGAAAGACAGAAGGAGAGTGAAGAGGGAGCTTGAAATGAGGGGGAAACGACAGAAAAAGTGCAAGAAAGAGTGGACGAATGACACAGAGGACACGGGAGAGTGAAAGGGGGCTATTGAGCTGAGGGTAAAAAACGGAGGAAAGACAGAAAAAGTGCAAGAAAGAGTGGATGAAAGACACAGGACAAAGGAGAGTGAAAGGGGGAGATAGATGAGGGTAAAACACGGAGGAAAGACAGAAGGAGAGTGAAGAGGGAGCTTGAAATGAGGGGGAAACGACAGAAAAAGTGCAAGAAAGAGTGGACGAATGACACAGAGGACACGGGAGAGTGAAAGGGGGCTATTGAGCTGAGGGTAAAAAACGGAGGAAAGACAGAAGGACAGTGCACAAACTCCATAATAAAAGGTGAAATGCCAATGGCATAAGGTGGGAGAGTGGGCTCTGGGTGGGCCACGATGTCAAGTCAACCCACCAAATACGTGAACCACCGCAATCTTTGAGTGCATCCTGTATCTCGCCCTCCCTAATGTGCATCTATAAAATAATATTTTTTGTGTTTACTTTTGAAATGAATAAAGAGCTGTAGATGTGCACCCCAGGTCTTGCCAATATGCTTCTCATCACCTTTAATTTAAAGAAAAGGTGAAAAATCATCTGTCCAGTGTTCCAAAATTTGAAATGTGATGCTCTTCGCTTACTACTTGATGTGCTTACAACACCTCTGAGATTGACTAATGGTCTGCTGGTAGTTTGTGAATAGCTAGCTAGCAGCTGCTATCCTTTTTATCCCTAACACCTTTATTGCATTCCAATTAATTTAAGGAAGCCAACAGGAAGTATTCCTGAGGTCTTGCTTACATCTCCCCGACCCGCCCACCGGTAAAAAAATGGCAGGGAGCCACAGCCAACTGCCAATTAGGTCAAGGGAGCCACGGGCTACATGGCCGATGCCCGGTGGAGCTGCTAGACAGCGATATAGGAGATTTGCCCTGGCTCACCACCTCGGCCGTCACCTACCCAGCCGGGCATTGGGCACTATTCTCCCCGTCTCCCCGCCCTGTCTCCTTCCTCCCCCACCCTTCGACGAATTACTGTAACATTGTTGTTTTGTTTATGTTTCACTATGCTCTGGTAACGGATGTAATTTGTAACTTGTAATGCTACGATTCCTCATGTAAAGCGCTCTGATACCTCAGGGTCTAGCTAGCGCTATATAAAACTCTCCAAATAAATAAATAAATAAATAAAGTTTGGGAACAACTGCTATTGGGGATCAACACGGAAGTGGATCTTCCACGATATAAGCTTCTCTTGGTCAATTTGGGATTGGTAGTTGCTAAAAGAGACATAGCTCGTGACTGAGGTGTTTCCCAAATCCCTACCATACAGGAATAGAGGAACTGTTTGAATTTGTATACGGTAGCAGAGAAAACAACATATATAGCGAGGGGATGTTCTCGAAAATGTCATAAAATATGAACTGCCTGGTTACGGTACTATGACCTGGAGATTGAGTTGGGGGAGGAGACATCGCACCTGTCGGGGGGGGGGGGGCAGGGCAGGAATTGCGCCTTGACTGTCCTACTGCCTGCATTGTCGACAGTTCTGTTGCCAGTTATTGAGGGGTCTTCCTGTATATGTACCTATGTAATCATACGTTGGGGATCCCTGTCCTTGCTCAGGAAGGGGGTCCTAGGATGCTTGTTTCCAGTTCAGGGAGGACCTGGCCTGGCAGTTCGGTCTGGACTGTTCCCATGAGGCACAGGGTCAAGACTGATTTGCATATGGTTGGGTCCAAACTAGGGTGGCGTAGTGGGCAAAAAACAATGGATTTAGGCCCAGATCTCTGTAATAGGGTGAATGAATGACATTGTTCTGCATTCTGTCCATCAACTGTTGTTTTTGTATTTATTTCCATAGGCAGAAATTACATACCACCTAGATCACAATCACAGGGCACACCAGAAATTCACAGATAATTCCTAGAGTAATCCTGGGAAGTTGTGAATGTTGCAGCTTTTCGCGAGCACTCAAATGTGTAGACATTTACATATGCATACATTTAACCTGTGTACAGATACACATGCCAAAATACACTGAAAAAGTGCATTTATACTTGTTTACCTCACAGGAATATATTTTCCCCATGGAGAAAATCCTTCCCCATTTCATACCCATTCCTACCCTTGAAGTAAACTTCTTCCCTCTGCAGAGTGGGAATGTGGCTGCCCAATGTATAGAACACCAAAAATTCACAATTTCTGGACGTCCTCCTTATGAGATAGGCATCCCCGTCCTGAAATATCCATATTCCGCCTATGTGAGCCGATTTACAATGACACTATACTAGTTAACTACTATGGGAGAGTAATTCCCTTTCTAGATGTAATTTAACATTTTGTGAATACCATGTTTACTCTCATAAAGCAACTTGCACACCTGCAAGAAAGTTAAGTATGCAAATTCCTTTGTGAATCAGATCTAGTATCACAAGTTGTGCCTAACCTACTCAACAGCAATGTGCTACAAAACAACTCTACTGCCCTTCTGGGGGTTTATTGATGAAAAAAATATAATGACCCTGGTGCACAGACCGTATTCGCCCTGTGCAATTGGGATGGTTCTTCTTTTTTGGGTCGAGCCTGTGAGAGCATGCGCTAGTGTATGAGTCTCACTCATGAGACTCTATTTATGGTTTACATTTTTTTATTTTGAGATTGCAAAAGTAACATTAGCTGGCATCTACATTCACTGGAAGGTGGGGGAGGATATGAAAATTCTAGTAATTCTTAGGTGGGGTCGAAGAAGATAGAATGAGGAGGCAAATAAGGAGAAGCAGGGGCGTAACACAGGCCCCCGCAGCCCACGCGGTGCGGGGGGTGGGCCCTAGCTCCAAGGGGCCCCCTCGGCACTGAACTCTGGCCAGGAGAGCTCCTGATTGAGCCCAGAGGGGGCCCCCCTAAGTACCGTGCAGGGAGGCCCCCTCACTTTTCGTTACGCCAGTGAGGAGAAGACGAGAGACTGGGTAGCTAAAAGTGAACTTTATTCCAGTGATGTGAACCTGTGCTCTCAGGGAAGTCAAATTATCTTGTGTGGGTATGATCCTCTGTGGAAGAGCATGTTTTGGTGAGTCGAAGAACCCGAAGATATCTCGGACAAGTGAGTTCTGTGAATTCCGTGGATAAAAATTCTATGGTAGTGCCCCAGGTTTTGTCGAAGTGGGGGAATGTGCATGTAAGACTTGCTGTAATCTTCTCCATGTCCATCACTTCCCACCGTCTATGTAACCACTCCAGTCTGACTGGGATCCCATCTGTTCCCCATTTAGAAAGCAGCACCTGTTTGGCGGTGCCCCTTGCTAGAGTGATTGCTCTCCCTCGACACAATTTGAGGGGGTAGGTCAGTGCGTTAGGGAGACCCAATATTATATAGCTTGGAAATCTGGGAATTTCTGTGTGATAGATGGTGTCAATGTCCAGCATTATTGAGTCCCAATAGGCTTGTATCTTCTGGTGTTGTCATAAAATGTGTGTGAGAGTGCCTATCTGTCTACAGCGACGCCAGCAAAGGTTGTCCCCTCCATGCTCCCACCGTGCGACTCTTGCCGTGGTAAAGTACCAATAATGCGCCATTTTGAGGAACATTTCCTTCCCAGCAGTGCTACAGGATAAGGCTCTGGCCCTATGGATTATGTCATGCCATTTTTTGGGGGAGAACTCATGTTCAAGTTCGGACTCCCATCTGCGCTGCGTGGGGGACTTAGTGCTATGTTTAGGCGTAAGCAGAAAGGTGTATATCTCTGAAAGCAGGCACTGGTTCGAGCTTCGGGTTATGTACCATTTTTCAAACTTTGTTAGTGGGCGGCTGGCATGGAGGCGCACCTGTGCTTGAGTCACCCAGTGTCGCAGGGCAAGATATTGCCACTGCACATCTCTGGGAACTCCAAAGTCAGAGACAAGTTGAGAGAATTCCATTACTCCCTTCGTCGAAGAGGTTGCCAATTCTTTTGCAGTTGGCCTCCTTCCATTTGATATAACTATTCCCGTCTCTGGCCGGGGGGAACTCTGGGTTTACTATGAAGGGGGCCAGTAGTGATGTGGGGGTTGAGAGGCCTCAGGGCTCCTGCACCCTGTCCCATGCATTGAGGGTGACCCTCAAGACTGAAGAGACATAAACTCTGGGTGGACGGTGTTGTTTAGGGAGCGACGGTACCTTCCAGATATGCATGCCCATGATTGCATGATCACTAAAGCACCAGTACTTCTCCGAAGCAGGCCTGTACCATTCGATAATATAGCCCAGCTGTGCAGCTTGAAAGTAGCGATCCTGGTGTTGAACACCCAGCCCTCCATCTTCCTGCTTCAGGTGTGTTTGGTGGCGTGCCATGCAAGCTCTCTTCCCTCCCCAGATAAATTCCCAGATAAGAAGTTGCAATTTGGTCAACAGCAGCGATGGGGGCTGCAGTGGGAGAGTCTGCATCACATATAGGATATGGGGCACTAAGGTGATTTTGATGGTGGCTAGCCCACTCAACCATTACATCTTGGGCTGTCTTTTCGACCATGGGGAATATCTGTAGCCCTAGATAGGAAACTCCTCCGAGGACCATATAAATGGGAGCTACGCCGCCAGTTGACATTGGTCAGCTTTGGAGATAGTTAGGCTGAGGGATTGTGTTTTTTGGATGTTAATTTTGAAGCCGGAGACTTGGCTAAATTCTTCTAATTCCTGTAGGAGAGGAGGTAGGGAGGCAAATGGCTGCGTGAGGAAGAGCACCAAGTTGTCCGCGAAGAGCGAGATTTTGTGTTCCCTTTCTCCCGTCCGAATCCCCATTATTGTGGGGTGCTGGCGGATTCTTTACAGAAAGGGCATCATATAAAGAGCGAACAATAGAGGTGATAATGTGCACTTCATGATCCGGAAGGGCCGAGAGCCAATCCCGTTCACTTTGATGCGCGCCTCTGGGCTACTGTAAATACAGTCCACCCACCTCAAGAACCGCTCGCCTATACCAAATCTAGACAGTACCTGTTGCAGATATGGCCAGTGGACCCTATCGAAGGCCTTCTTGGCATCCACCACCAGGAGCAGGGTGAGCTGACAGGTGCATTGGATCTTATCCAAGAGCTACAAGAGGTGGCGCATTTGCCATGTCCTATCGCTACACTGTGCTCCGGTATGAAGCCAGATTGGTCTGGGTCCACCAGATAGTGCATATAAGGGACCAGACGAGCGGCAAGGATGCTAGTGAATATTTTCAGATCATCGTTCAGTAGGGATATGAGGTGGTATGAAGCACAATTTAACAGGTCCTTCCCCGGCTTAGGTATCAAAACCAACTCCGCCATAGACATGGTAGGAGCTTAAGACCCTGTGGCGCTACATGAATTAAAAAGATGGGTAAGCAGTGGAGTGGGACTGGAGGCAAAGCCTTTGTAGAAATCATTTGAAAAGCATTATTCCCTGGTGGATTCCCTGAGGTGAGCTCCTGTATAGCTCTCAAGACTTCGTCCTGGGTTGATATCCGCATCTAGCCTAGTTGCTTCTGAAGCCGGGAGAGAGGCCACTGGTGCGTTGCTCACATATGCCTCAGCTGCCACTGGGTCTAAGGAGTCTGATGAGTAGAGGGTGGTGTAAAATTTCTCAAATTCAGCAGCAATGGCACTATCTGTTTGAAGGATATACCCTTGAGAGCCTTTGATCTCTGTAATGCGGAGTACATTTATCTGGGAGCCTAGCTGATGTGCCAAAGGCTTCCCTGTTTTATTCCCTCCTTCATAGTAGCGTTGTTTAGTGCATAAGAGGGCATACTCAGCCCAGCCATAATCCAGGGCCTTCAGTTGCTTTCACCCAGTGGTGAGTAGGCGCCTGGTTAGGACCGAGCCTGTGCGATGATGCACCTCTTCCAATTCCTTAATTTGTGATTCCAAGAGATCCCTATTATCTCTCCTATCCTTACTCAGTCTGGCTGCTGTGGCTAAAAACTGCCCCGTATAACTGCCTTCATTGTGTTTCAGAGCAGGGAAGAGGGGATAGAAATGTCATCATTAATCATTAAGTAAGATTGTATGGCCTCCGAATCTCTTTAATGTTTGTGTCATATGTGAACAGTTTGTGGTTTAGCCTCCAAGTTTTCTGACGTGTGGGTTCCCCAGATAGCTGTAACACAAGGGAAATCGGAGAGTGGTCTTAGAGAGCCACCACCCCTGTTATGACCTCCCGTGTGGGGAAGTCAAGAAGAGGTCTATGCTTGCATAGGTTTGATGAGCCGCTGAGAAGAAAGTGTATTCCTAAGCGCTGGGATAGCAATGCCTCCAGGCGTCTACTAAACCAATTTCTCTTAGCCTTTGTTTCATACAGTCCGAGAGCGACCTGGAGAATGGTAGTCAGCGCTTCCCCAAGAAATGTTTCCTGCTGTTCATTTGGACTGTATATGGAGGCGATAGTATAGATGCGACCCCCCCAATGGCATCCATAGCACTATCATTCTATCTGGTGTTTCTGCATGTGTACTTAGCACCGTCCCCAGGAAGTGTGTTGCTAATACAATGGCCACTCCTGCCCTCTTCCCATCCACAGAGGAGAAGTATTGTCGGTCAAACCACTTCGGAGGTGTTTCCAGTCAGATCCAGTTCCAGTCAGTTCACATGAGGTAAGTCTCCTGCAGTAGGCAGATGTCGCAGTGGGTATCACTAAGCACAGCAATAAGTGTGAGTCTTTTGGTAAGTTAGTTCAGGCCCCAAATATTAAAACTCAGTATCACTTAGGTATGCTTTTGATGTCAGAAGATGGGGCATTGCTTCCACTGTTCATTTATTTTTTGAAAATTTCTAACAGTTTTTTGGGTTGATTAATTGCTGTATCAAGTTGTTTTCAAAAGAATGCTGTTTTGGAGTTTCGAATGTGCCTGTTGGAGGAGCTTTGTCTTTTTCGTAGAAGTTTGAGGTGAAACAGAGATGGAGTGGAGTTCCATGCTTGTAGGTACTAATAGCCGATATGGTGAATGCGTTGATGTTGCGGGTGTCTCTTACCCATTGTTTGGCTTTCATAGGTTTTCCCTTAGAGATAATTGCTTTTTTGGAGATGACGAAGGGGATGCAATGGTGGTCGGTCCAGTCACAGGGTAGGCTAGATTTGAATAGTGATTTCTTTTGCAATGATTAGATCTAAGGAGGCCCCTTTGTTACAGGTGGGTCTGTTGCAGGCTTGGATAAATTGAGGTCCTAGAGGGAGGATTTAAAACTGTTCACAAGAGGGTCAATGGTGTTGTTCCATTTTACGTTAAAGTCACTAAGAAAAATCTGGTTGTTATGCTCTTCATTATTGGAGGAGATGATTTCCATGATCTGTTTGATGAATGTGTGATTGTCGCTGGGAGGGTGCTAGATCGCGTGGAGAGAGCACATAGATTTGTCATTGGTGGTAAGGTTGATCTTAAGGTATTTGTAGGAGGGAAGAGATAGAGAGTGTGTTTGTTTCATAGTTAACGTAGATCTGTGTTTACAGGCTAGGTCACCTCAGGAGCGACTTGATCGGTCTAGTCTGATGATGTCATGACTGGGAGGAAGTTGTATTTCCAGAATTGGGGATGCAGACTCGTTCAACCAGATTTCAGTGAGTATAGGGATATCAAGGTCAAGGTTAAGTATAAGATCAGCAATGTCTGCCACATGTTTCACCAGTGAGCAACAGTTGATTACCCTGCATTTAAGAGAGGTTTGTTGGTGATAGTAGAGGTATGTAAGATGGACACCTACTTGAAGTTCTTGATGAACCTGGAGTCGAGGTGGGATTCCCAGAGAGGTTAGGGAATAATGGTCGTAATTTTTCCAGCAGGTATCTCTTGGTCAGTTGAAACAAGAATGTAAGTGGTAAGGAGAGCGAGGATATCATTATTCGATAACTGTCTAACTAGCTTATTGGGTCAGTGGACCAGCTACGTAGTGTGGTCTCTGTATTGGCAGGTCTAGGGGCAGTGTGGCTTTTGGAAAGTGGAATGTTGAGATTATGGAGGTGAGTTGTATGTAGGGACTAGTTATGCTCCAGGTTGGAGGCACTAGTTAAAGGGTATCAGTCCTAAACATTTGTAATTCAGAATTTATGTTATAATGCGTAAAGTGTGTATGGCGATTCCTGATTGGTTCCTGGCAGGTGGAGGCACTGCGATATGGAGATCTGGGCGAGTCCCAACAAATAGGAGGGCAGCCGTAAAAATGATCCACAGGCAACGTCTTAACAGTGGTAGGTTGATAGGGTATGGAGTAAACATTGTCTTTGTTGATAGGGGAGTTGGTACAGCTGTATGGTGCAAAATCATATCTTTTATTCTAATCTCAATAGGAGGTGAAAATCTCGGTGAATACCTGCGGCTAGCATTATTTACATTGAATTATTTTCCACCTGATTATAGCTCCAAGCTCTGAATAATCGTTGTGTTATTATCCCTGTATAAAGGCACAGCTTCACCACCTAGGCTGACAGTGGACATCCCAACAAAGAGTGAATTTCTGCATCAAGAATGAATCTGAGTTGTTGCTTTCAACAACCTTGAATGACACGTCAGATGATGTTGCCTCGTGAGTAATGCTGCTCTGCTCTTATACCTGTAGTAATGCTATGCTCTCATAAAGCACTCTGCTATTCCTTTTGAGGTGTAGTTTGGGAACTATAGTTTTATTTAAATAAATGAACCCCAAGTCTGCATTGTGCCATCACAAAAGCACATCTGCATCAAGTGTTATCTTTAGAATCTTCCAACATTTGCAACTTGAGCATTTAAGGAACTGTAAAGAACTTCCACAGTAAGACCTGTTACACACCTGCATTTCTTCGGCACATGTTCATATCCGCAGCCTGTTTCCATTCCCTCGCCGCAGGGTCGTATACTTCAACACTTTTTCTAACCAATGGACCATCATGACCTCCTACTGCATACAGTAAACCATTTAGTGCTCCAACTCCTACAAGAAATACATACATTAAAGTGTGTGGAGTGGTTAAGATGTCAATCTTTCCAAAAAGCCGGAGCAGTGACAAACAGACTTCCAGTTAGTTTTCAAAATCTGTTTATTCATAATGTCCCTGAATTTTTATGGTATCAAAATAAATATCTCTCCTGAATGTAGCATGTCTGGTAGAATATAATACAGTTTTACTATACTTTAAAACACCCTTACAGAGCAAGCAATAATAGCTAGTCTGTTAAATGCTTCAGTATTTGGTTTTATATTTTTAGCATTGCAGCATGCATTTCAAGATGCCTCACATCACTATGACCTTGCCACTACTATTTCCATAGATAATTTCTCCATAGCCTTACGTCTGTGGCACCCTCAACCCTAGACTATCTAGTCTCCCTCGGAGGCTGCCAGATAATCTCACTTTGACTATATCGCACTACAATTCACTTGTAGGGGGACTAAACATATTTCTGCAGCCTCAATTTTGTGGCTGGTCACATCATCCAAGAATAGCATTCTCAAGTGGGAACCCCATGCCTTCTGGATATTTTCACACAAATCAAGGGTAATTGAGAAGATGAAGTGCCAGAAAAGATGGGCTGGGATCGTGTGGCTGAAGATAATTACAGTAAGACTTATAAGCTCAGACTTCCCTCAAGAAATGTCAATATAAAAAGTGTAGCTTCTTCTTCTTCAGCAATCGATCATGGGAGTATATGATATGTGCTTAAATGATGTCCAACTCAAATACAATTAGGGTTTCAAAGAAGAAAACAAGAAGACTGCAGGTTTTCTTTACTGCAATGGACTGGGTACTCTTGCTTTGGATTAAAGACTCTTGCATAGTCCAAATGCACTTAAGGGCTCCCCAATTTTGATGGAGAAATAGGCCCATTATAGACTCGAGACAATTTCTTCTCTTACTGTAACCTCAACAGAGAAAATTGCAAGACTGGGGTTCACCTGTGGGTATGCACAATAGTATACCATTCGGAAAGGGAATTACATGAGCACCTGGTGCAGGCAGATCTCCTCAGAGACACTGGGCATGCACCAACTGTCCTTCTGACCCCCACTCCAGAGTGACCAGATGTCCATAATGTAGTTGGCCCCTTTATAATAGCCTTGGTGATCTCGCTGGTGTCAACTAGTATATATCAATGAGGGGTGAATTGAGATTCTGTAGATGATTCTGCTCAGACTTTTCGAAAACTATACAACAGCAGAATATTCATTGTGTATCGTTAATGCATGCATGCAATTTCAAAACGTTCTTCTTAAATACAATATATTCTGTCATTTAAGAAGCTGTGCATATGAAATAACAGAAGGCCAATGGTTGATTGGGCTATGACCACAAACTGAGGTAACACATTCTATAATAATTCATATTTGTAGATGATGAAATGGTTTTTACATGTGCTTTAATCACCTGCTCCGCTGCGTCTTGTACTCATTTCCACAATGTAAGTCCATTCATTTGCACTTGGGTTGTAACATTCAACTGTGCTAAGACACTGACGTGAGGCTCCATCATAACCACCCACAGCATACAGCATTCCTGTGTGTAAGAAGAAAGACATATCAGTGGGCTACGGGTCTACATAAACTTCGGCATAGCATTTCTTGTCGATTTAAGACTCATCATTAATATCCTTAAATATGTAAAGATAGTTGAGTGTATCTTTGTATGATATTGATCTATGAATAATTATTTGGCAATAGAAATATTGATAATATAAGAGATAAAGTACCCCCTACCATACTTTATAAGGATATTACAAGTCACTGAGGAGTTCCATAACCACATGGAAGAACAAGGCCAAGGCCAAGTTCCTTTAAAAGGTTACTGAATTACAAGGTGACTTGCAATATCCTTATAATGTATGCAAGGGGGTACTTTTTCCCATATAATACATGGTCACACTATCACCTTTGCCAAAAAACACTTAAAACCTTGGTGCATAGCTCTTTCATGTGAAAGAGCAAGTATGCTTCAAAACATGAAGAATAAAAATAAAACCTCTAGTGCAAAATTAAACACATAAAAAACCTGTTGGGATATTTGTGGCAAAGAGATATTAGAAACAGTTTAATGGAGTCAGCTTTTTTATAAAAAAAAAAAGCTGAAGTAACTCGGAATGAGAAAAAACATGCAGTAACAGTCTAGCTTTTCTCTATCTAAAGAGTTCAAAAACAAACATATTCTCTCTGCTTGTCATTGTAAGCTATTATAATAGAGTAGAAGAAAGAAAAGTAACATTCCGTTTTCGTTGCTTTAAACAGCTGCTTCAATTATGCTTTGTGACCTGACCTGCCTTCCACTTGGGCTACTGGCTCTGGTAGCAGGCATTGTGAAACCAGAACTCGACTGTAATAAGTTATTATAGTTATTATAGTTGAGTGCTGACGTTTTCTTTTTGTAATCGCCGCTGATTATAAAGAAATCAGAGACTGCAGATTATACAGGGTTTCGAGAATCCCATTTATTATATAAGTATTCTCACTGGAGTCATCTTGTGTGGATTATTCACATGCACATGTTTTGACCTGGATGACCTGTAAAGTAACTGGCAATGTAAACCCATTGGAGCTAATGTTTTAGCAGAGAAAAAGCACAGACACTAGCGACTGGAAAGAAACATGATTCCATGCTCGATGTAATACAATCGAAGAAAAACTCAGTAAAAAGCAGTAGATTAGAGTAAAATCTTATTTGCACAGATAAGACCACATCGCGCACACTTTTGGGAATAAAGGGACACACTCCATTACCGTCAGGAATTCTCGCATTAGATGCTGAGAAAGCTTTTGATAAAATTCACTGGCAATCCCTATTCTCATAATAACTTTATTTCAACTTTTTTGAGTCATAAAAGTACATAATTTAAAATACAACAATTTGGGTTTAAACGTCCGTGTTTTGATTTGCGATTGTGGCAATAAAAAACGACAAAGAACAGCAGAGTCCAAAACATTCAGAGAATTGATACAGGGTAGCATTTAAAGCCCAATTATTTAAAAAAAATTAATTAATATAAAAGTAATTAAAAAATCTATTAAACCTTTATATTGGGGCCGATTAGGAACAAGCAGAAGCTTCAGATGGAAAGTACAAAGTAATCCTAATGTCTATACATCGATTTCTAAAAGTCGCCCTCTCTTTATCCACATTTCCTGCAAAAATTTGGACATTGCAATAACAAATAGTGGTTTCATCTCAGATTTTAAAATTCTTAATGTGGCTGAATAGTTCCTTATGCCTAGGTTCCTACATACTTGTATGATCCATTTTTTCCTAGCCTTCTTATAGGCCGGGCAAAAAAAGACCACATGGACTTCTGTTTCTTCTTCCAAGTGACACCCAGGGCAAAGATAACAGGAACCATCTGACCACTTGTTTGTTAATGCAAGTAGCGGGAGGGTGCCATATCTGAATTGAAGGTAAAGCCTCCTTGTCGACGAAAGATATATAATATCCAAAGCTTGTTCAAAGGAGTAGCTAGATTTGTGATTCAGAAACACCCAAGTCAAGCTTGTGGTGGGATACGCTTGGCTTAAAGACAGCAAGTTATAATCTTTCAGGATTTTGGATAAAGTTTTTTTCGAAGTAATTGCACATGCTTCTTCCGGGGTTGGCCAAAGATCCTCTCTCCCAATTGCCTTGCAGGAGTCCCTTACAAAAGACAGCCAAGGTATACTTCTGACTGCTCCTGGTGACTGTAGGAACGACCTGAGCTCCTCCCTGTAGTGGCTTAGCTCCTCAGTACTCCAAAGCCGACGCCAATATAACAATGGTCGGCTTGAGATAAGATCCGCCACAGGAGGGACACCCAGGTACATCCTTAGTGGTACCAATGGGGTATTAATTGGCAATGCTGCGATACTTCGCAGGAATTTGTTTTCAGTTATCGTTAATATTTTAGTTTTACTGTTCCCCCAAAGTTCCGCCCCATATAAAGCTGCGGAGCGAGCTTGCACTTTGTAAATCTCCAACAGCGGGCTTATTGCCTTTGATGAACAGCCATTATTGATTTTCCTTATCCCACCTATAGTCTGTGTAAGCCTCAGGTTTGCCTTTTCGATTTGGGGATCCAGGCCATTTTATCATTCAGAGTCAGTCCAAGATATTCAAAGACCCTGACACGCTCCAATGGGATATCATTCATGGTTGGTTCCGGGTAGGAAGACGGTTTGGCGCTAAACACCATATATTTCGTTTTATTGATGTTAACTTGGAGATTTCTCTTTTTACAAAAGTCAGTAAATTCCCTTAATACTCTCTGCATCCCCATGGGTGACTTTGAAAGAAGCAGGCTATCATCCGCAAACATTAATGCTGGAAATTTGCTGGAACCCAATTTTGGGGAATCCAGATCTTTAGCTTGGTATAGGTCTTCCACTAGACCATTGAGGAAAAGCAAAAAAAGAGTTGGCGCCAGTACACAACCCTGACGGACCCCCTTATCAACCGAAAATGGGGCCGTCAGCTGTGCATCTTTTCCGTACGTCACTCTGGCAAAAGTGCCTTCATGAAGGCGTTGCAGTTGTAAACAGAGATAAGGGGGAACCCCCATAGTGTACAGAATCTTCCATAGTTGATCTCGATCAACCATGTCAAAGGCTGACTTTAGGTCAACGAATGTGAGATATAAACTCCCCTGTTCAAGTATGACATGCTTCCAGTGAATCAGCTGTAACCTGAATAGTTGATCCACTGTGGACATCTTGGCCCTGAAGCTTGCTTGAAGAGAGGTCAATATGGCCTGATCTTCAATCCATTCCTGCAATGTTTTAATTGTATATGAATTCGAAGTTTAAAGACCACGGTCTAAATAAACAGATTTCTCTCTCATTCCTGCAATCTCCCGAACAGTAACCTCCCATACAGTATTTGCAAGACATCGATAAGGCTGATAGGCCTATAGTTCAAGGGTTCTAATGGGGATCCCTTTTTGTAGATTGGGACGATCTCAGCGCCAGCCCATGTCGGCGGCGCAGGAAGACCATATTGAATTGCATTAATGAGTGCTACAAGATAAGGGGCCCAAATTAGCTGTTCGCTTTTAAATAAGTCACCCGGGATTTTATCCAATTCTGGGGCTTTGTTGGGTTGCAATTTGGCCAGGGCGGATTCCACCTCTCCCAATTCAAATGGGGGTGCATCAAGTAAACTTCGGGGATTAAAATTGCAAACTGAAGTGTTGTTTGAGTTTGACTCTAAAGGGGAAGTAGAGTACAGTCCTTTAAAATACGAGAACCAAGTGCCCTCATCAATGTTAAGGTCAAGCGTAGTTCTGCCCTCTGTTTTCCCATGGTGGACAAGATTCCAAAAGATTTTGCTATCTTTGTGCTCAAGGGCCCTCTTGATTTCTTGCCACCTGGCAGTTTCCCATTCAATTTTAGCATTCTCTATGGTACTCTTATGGACCTTTCTGGCTTCCCTAATACTTAAATGATCGGACCCCTGCAGTTCTTTCAGAAGGGCCTGTTACGCTAACCTGCATGCTTTTGTGTACCAGGAATTCCTAGGGTCTCCAGTTCTAAAACTACTCGTGCCACTCCTATAAAAGAAAGCAGCCAGAGCCTCAGTAAGTGTATGGTGTAGGTTTCCTATTTCAATATCAAAATCAGGATACTGACGTTTCCCTACCAGATCACTAACCCTTTCTAGTACCGGGATGATACTAGCATACAATTTGGGCAATGATTCCTCTGACTCGATTACCTTAGTCCATCTTATCCGCCTCCCTCCCTCTACAATGGTCAGATTGTTTTGGAACTTCTCCTTGTCTGTGTTATTAGTTCAGGACCATTTGCAGTCCCAAGTCATGACTAGAGGGTTATGAACGCTCTCAAATCTATCTCCTATAGCAAAACCCTCACCTTTTGCCATAGGTCCATACTAATCATGATATAATCAATGGTCGAGGACTGACCGCATCTCTCAAACGTCGGCCGACCGGGACTATCACTTGGGAAGCGGCCATTACAAGCCCTTAGTGCGAAGTTCAATGTCAAAGATGTTATCTGAAGGGCTAGCGGAGGGGATCGACTGGTAGAAATCATGTTTAGAGGGGGGGTTAACCAGATCGAGTCCTCTTCCTCAGTGATCAGAGATATGTCACCTCCTAACGGCTCAAAGTAACAGTTAAAATCACCACAAATTATAAATTTAAAATTTCCTTCCAGACTTGCTAAAAAATTTGTCAGACTGGTGATTGCCGGCGAGATCCCACCATACTTCGTCGGGCGGGAGTAGACATTTATAATTGCAAGTTTTTGAAAATTCTTGCATGTCAGGGTAATACAGGTTATGTCCGGTGAATGCGTCTCGATTCGCTTGACCATACAACCAAGATATAGAGCAACCCAAACACAGAGCCCCCCAGATGGTCTATCCATTAGGTCCTTAATAGCCCCCTCGCAATAAGCCACAAAACCTGCCCTATATTTTGGTTCTACCGCCCACATTTCCTGGAAAACACATATGTCATGGGTGTCAATGTATTCCCCCAAATCTGGCTGGTCAAGTTTAGAGGTGGAACCGGCTATGTTCCAGGACAATATTTTTGGACCGTCATTGGTTCCCTACTCTGGAGGCCCTTCTAGTCCCCCAGTTGGTATGTTACTGCCTATAGTCGAGTTCCCTGGCATGCCTGTTTCAAATGGGAAAAACAGAACAGGGTGGCTGGACAGGATTATTCGTGAAACAATTCACCAGACACACAGTCAATCTGTACCGTGTGACCACTGGATTTAATTTTCCAAACAAGTTTATTTTTCTTTTTTACATTTATCAGCAATTTTTTGAAACACAAGCACAAACAAAACCACTGTCAATTCAAGAGGTTCATATATACAGTATCTACAAATGCACACATTTACAAATTTACAACAAAGAATAAAACAAAAGATTGGTTAGACACACCAAAAGACAATCACAAATGTATAATAATTCAAATAAATTGCAATTATATACAGTGCAGAGATTAATCCATAAGCGAACAAACGGGAACCAGTCCTAGAGATTGAAAAAACCAAGTGACAGGCGGGGTTGAGATCAAAAACAAGCCTGCCTGTCAACGAAAGCCTGTGGTGTAATGTTAAATAGGGTTGCAAGGCTAGGATACAGAGTGGTGGTATGATTTACATCCTAGCGGCACCCTTTGTTGTAGCCACAGGGTGGTATTGTCGACGCGTTTCGAACCTAAGTATTCAAGGTTCTCTTCAGGACAGGGACTGGGAAACAGATTCTGCACGCGGGCACAAAGGTTGCCGTGGCGTAGGTATGTCGTGTTCACACCTGCAATAGGCGCAGAGCAGGACTTAAGGCGTGGTGTCAGGCTTCAGAAGCTTGCAGGTATCAGGGCGGCTCACATTATTTTGCGCGTGTAGGTCTGGCTATGCAGACCACAGGGAGGGAAGCGGCCGGTCACTGGCCTCAGTTCAGGCCGGCAGTTAAAGTTGGCCCGTTTTCTGAATGAAGTAATCAAGCCACAGAAGGTCCGTGTTGCTCACTCTCTCCCAGGAACAAGCTGTCTGTTTCAAATGGGGGCAGCACATCAGTACCTTCAACTTCAATTAGCTTGACCCCTACGGTGCTGTGGGAAATTTCTTCAAGTACTGGTGCACTTCCTTCGATATTTAAATCAGGCCATACAGTGTGCGAAGGATCTTCGATAAAACCCATAGTTGTTTCTAATTTCTCTTCCGGGCCCTCCTTAGGTGACTTTTGGTTCTTAATACACCTGGATAAACACAGTTCTTTTATGTGGGTTGCGCTCTTGTTTATATCTTTATCTGATCCTGGATGCAATTCATCAACCAACAGAAGTTGACCCATTCCCTGTCCTCTAAGTCAGTCTACTCCCTCCATCCCATGCAGTTCTGTAAAACGATTAAAGGTAGGTACAGAGAAGCTAGCTTTAAACCCTTCCAGATCCCCCACACCTTGCATTCTCGAGGGGTTGTACTGTCCACATGTTGCGTGGGACGGGGGATAGAAGTGGCTCAGATCAAAAGCATTAATATCTCTCCAATCCCTTTGAAAATATTTGTTAGTAATAAAGCCTACCACGTGTCTGTCCCTAAAATAACTACGATAGAGTCCCCAGGTATATCCTTAGTTCTTTGCCCCACCCAGCTTACCCTTCTTACAAACAAAACTTCCCCATTGATGCAACCTGGGAGGGGCCTATTCTTGTTTAACCAGAAAGTTACTTTGTTCTTTAATTCTTGGTAGCTTTCTGTTTTTCCATCTTTTAACTCTGGAATACCAGTGGGCACAGCAACATAGGAAGAGGACTCCGGGGGCAAGTGGATGCGCTTTATAAGGGATTTTCCTTAAGCCTCATTAGTGGTTGCTTTATCATTTAAGGGGCCTTTTTACACGGCTCTTCTAAATGTTTTGGGCCTGTTTGGGCCTCTTTTCCATGCCTACGAAGGTTTTTCTCTAGATTGGCCCTTTTGTTTTCTAAGGTAGAAGATGGCCGATTATCAGAGGAGACCACGGGGATGGAGGTGGCAAGCACCGGGGAATGGGATATAGGAGCTGATACGACAGGAACCTTCTTGGCGTTTACTCCAGAGGTGTTGTCGCTCATAGTTCCCTCTACCTGTGCTTTTAAAGCCTCAAAGTTTTCATTGGTGGAATGCTCAAACCTCTCCAACCTCTCGCCAATTAGCCTTGTTCTTTCGAGGAGAGGTAAAATAAGAGACTTAACTAATTGGCCTATTTGGTTGATGGAGTCTTCAGATAGTTGGGCCAGAGGGGTAGTTAGATCTACCACCATTTTATTCGGGGTTGCTGTGTTAAATGCTGAAGGTTGCACCGTTATCGGTTGTAAACTGGATTCAATAGTCGGCACTTCCTTTATAGTGGTCGGTTGTGCCCTAGAGACTTTCGACATCTTAGGGCATCTCCCCTTCTGTGCCCCCCCCCCGTTTCCGTTTGGCAGTGCTCAGCTTTTTTCCCCCATTTGTCTTTATTGGGGAACCTGGGGTTACAGTATTTGTTATATCCACGCTTGTGGTTGGGCTTATTGACACAGGGGAGCAGGTTCTACTTAATCCAGATGTGTCTGCCACATTCCCCTCCACATTTTCTAGAATTTGTTCTGGACGAAAGAGTCGGTTTCTGGCAGTGTTCCCCTCTTGTTGGTTTGGAGATGGCACTAGCATTAGAGGGCCTAGCGAGGAACGCCTGTTGTATATTGGCTCATCAGATAAGCGGCGCTCGTGAGTGCAATTTCTCGTCCAAGCACAGAAGTGGCCCTAACGATAAATTGATCGAGTGTTCCGCTTACACTGCCGCCCACCCCCGTTCCCTTCCCTCTCCCAGAACGGGTTGCCGTTGAGCTATAAGAATGTACTTTCACTCCCCCCAAATGTCAGTATCTCAATCAAACTCGGGGAGGCAGCACAGAGTCACCTAGTGGTAGGGTAAAAATAGCAGCCTCTAACAAGACTAACAGTAATCAAAACGAGTAGCTCAGCCCAGCCCCGATTCACAGAGGAGTGTCTAAAGTCACAGTATATCAAAATAAAGCTGTGATAGTTATGTTGAAAGGCACGATAAGGTATAAATGGTGGTGTAGTCCTCAATAGTCCTGTAACAATGATTAGGGGCAGATAGTATAATACACTTTGGCTTAGCGAGAGAGTCAAAATGTTACCCTTGTATTCAACAAAGTCTGGTCCTCATGTGGTGTCTTCAATGAAGTGCTCAGAGAGGGGGCCCAGCCCGGCCTCCTCTGGCCTCGGACCGCCGCAGACGGCCCAGCCCTTGTCCAGGGCTTCTCCCGGGACGCTCCTGCGCGCTCCCGCGCAGCAGAAGAGGTAGCTGATTATATAATGACTGTGGCAGCAGGCGGGGCTCAATAGCAGGTACAGGTGAGGGCAGCTGGGGCTTTCTGGGACATGCAGTCCCTGATTCCGGGACGGACGAGCGTCGGTCTGCGCACCCCTAGTCCCCTTCAGCGCAGGCAAGGAAGATGTCCCTCGGCCCCCAAAGAGCTCCGCTACAGCATGGACACAACACCAAAGTGCACTGCGGCACCCCTATTCTATACATTATTATCATTTAATTTTGGCGACACATTTATTTGCATGATCTCTGCTTTATATTCTGCTCCTACTGCTCGTTTATTTATCAATTGCCAAATTTCAAACCAATTCTCCCTTTTTAGAGGTACAAGACAAGGTTGTCCCCTCTCCCCGCTTTAATTTCTTATAGGTATTGCACCTTTACTTGCCTCTATAAGAAACTGTGATAATATTAAAGGCATCAATATTAAGGATGTCATTATAAAAATCTTAGCTTATGCTGATGATGTACTTTTATTTATTAGTGACCCTTTATCCTCATTCCCTTCCCTATTAGAGATTATTTCGAAGTATTCCACAGTGTCTGGATATAGATTGAATACTAATAAAACTGAATTTTTTCCTTTAAATATTTATTGTACTCCTGATATGTTGCCTATGAATGAAATTATTTGGCAAAAGGATAAATTAAAGTATCTTGGTATTCTGTTCTCTTCCTCAATAAAATCAACAATATCATTGAACTGTGACGTTATCCTAAAATATATTAAAGATAAAACATCCAAATGGTCTTCACTTCACCTTTCATGGTGGGGGAGAATGGATTCTATTAAAATGACTATTGCTCCTAAAATCTTCTACACCCTTGCCATGATCCCTACACAATTTTCATTACAATTTTACAAAGACGTTGACAAACTTCTTTCCAAATTTCTTTTACATAACAAATCACCTTGTATTAGCTATATAAAATTAAAAATGCCCAAATGTAATGCAGGTTTTGGTTTACCTGACTTTTTTCATTACCATAAAACTTTTATTTTAAAACAAAGTTCAATATGGTTTAACCATTCTTTTTTAATTCATCCACCTAAGGGGCTTCTTATCGAGAAATCGATATTTAAACCATTTCCATTACCAACTATGTTAACCATGTCTAATAAATCACCAATTTTTCATAAATCTGTTATTCTTAAATCTACTAAATTGATTTTTAATGATTTAGATTCCATTTTTCAATCCGTCATGTTTAATACAGAAGACATGTCACTATGGCATAGCACAGTCATTAAATTAAATAGAAATATAAGTTTCTGGTATTCATGGATTAATGCTGCTAGCTAAAGATATATATTATAACAATGCGTTCATATCATTTGAGACTCTCCAAACACAATTTAGTCTACCTCAGTCTAACCTTACCAAATATGAATATTTGTGTAATTCAATTTTAGATTATTTTCCTCATGTTAATCCTTCTAATGTGAAAGCTGATTTATCAATTTATATTCAAACTGTTTCCACATCATCTCATGGAGTTTCTATTTTGTATAAAAAATTATCTAAATCTCTAGGTTCCAACAATAATATGATTTCAGTATTTTGAAATAATGAACTATCAATCTCCTTGTCCCGGCAAAAGTGACAGAGAAGATCGTCAACAAACAGATAACCCGCTACCTCGAAGACAAGAACATCATGGACCCCTCCCAATCTGGTTTTCGCAGCAACCACAGCACCGAGACCGCCCTTATCGCCGCCACTGACGACATCAGGATCCTGATGGACAAAGGAGAAACAGCCGTCCTCATCCTCCTGGACCTATCAGCAGCCTTTGACACAGTCTGCCACCGCACCCTATCAGCATGCCTCCACGACGCCGGAATTCAAGAGAAGGCCCTGGCCTGGACCACATCCTTCCTCTCCGACAGAACCCAGAGCGTCCGCCTCCCACCCTTCCGCTCGAAATCCACTGAAATCATCTGTGGCGTCCCACAGGGATCCTCCCTCAGCCCAACGCTGTTCAATATCTACATGGCACCGCTCGCCCACGTCGCACGATAACATAACCTCAACATCATCTCCTACGCCGACGACACCCAGTTGATCATATCCCTCACCGAAGAACCCCACACCGCCAAAGCCAACCTACACAGAGGAATGAAGGCCGTAGCCGACTGGATGAAGGACAGCAGACTGAAGCTGAACTCAGACAAGACGGAGGTCCTCATTCTCGGACCCACCCCATCAGCCTGGGACGACTCCTGGTGGCCCACATCGCTAGGCGCAGCCCCGGAACCCCCAGACCACGCACGCAACCTGGGGGTCATCCTCAACTCCACCCTCTCCATGACCAGGCAAGTCAACGCCGTCTCCGCGTCCTGCTTCAACACCCTCCGAATGCTCCGCGGAATCTTCAAATGGTTCCCTACCGACACTAGAAAAACCGTCACCCAGGCCCTCATCACCAGCAGACTAGACTACAGGAACCACAAACAAGCTCCTGAGTCGACTACAACGAATCCAGAACGCCTCGCCTCGACTGATCCTCGACGTCCCCCGCCGCAGCCACATCACTCCCCACCTGAGAGGCCTGCACTGGCTCCCCGTCAACAAGAGGATCACCTTCAAACTCCTCATCCACGCACACAAAGCACTACACAACACCGGACCCACCTACCTTAGCAACCGACTCAGCTTTCACACCCCCACCCGAAGCCTCCGCTCAGCCAACCTCGCCCTCGCCACAGTCCCTTGGATCCGGAAAACCACAGCCGGCGGAAGATCCTTCTCCTACCTCGCCGCCAAGACCTGGAACACTCTCCCAACCAACCTATGACAGACTCAGGACCTGCTGGCCTTCAAAAGACTCCTCAAGACCTGGCTCTTCGATCAGTAGCGTTGCCCCCCCCCCCCCTCCCCAACGCCTTGAGACCCTCACGGGTATGTAGCGCGCTTTATAAATGTATGATTGATTGATTGATTGATTGATTATCTGTTGATGCATGGAAAGATATTTGGCTTAGCAGTATTTCTGGTTGGGCACCTGTCTCACTCTATCAAACTAACACGTATATTTTATTCAACTGTTTATGGACTCCATTACGTTTATTTCAGGCTAAACTTCTTCAATCTTCAACTTGTTGGCACTGTAAAAATGCATCCTGGTACTTTGCAATATATGCTTATTGATTGTCCTTTAGTTTTTAAATTTTGGACTGAAGTTTGGGATATTATAAAAAAGATATTAACTATTCATGATGATGTTCCATTCAAAATGTTAATATGTAAATCTACTGCTCTTTCGGACAACTTAAATGATTTAGATGGTAAACTTTTTAATTTTCTAATATCAACTGCTTTAAAATCCATTACATTTTGTTGGAAAGATGTTTTGCTATGATCAGTTCACGCTTGGTGGTCATGGGTGATTTTTACAAGAAGAGGAGCTCAGTTATCTTTATCTGGTATTGGTCATAATTCTACCTTGTTTCTCTCTTTTTGGAAACCTGTTGATATATATTTATCTTTAATTATAAAGCTATATCTAATTTTTTGTTTATTGCAATTATAATAAATAATTATCCATGTTATAGTAGCTCTATTTTATAGTTAATGCAATAGTTTTAAACGCTGTTTTCCTTCCCTTCCCCTTTTTTTTTTCCTATTAATATTTGCACTGTTGTTACCTTATGTAATTCAGTGGATGTTTTTGTATCTCTAAATTTTAATTAGTTACTTTCGCTCAATAAGATTTTTTTCTGTATTGTCTTTGTTTATTGCTTAAAATGAAAACTTAATAAAATCTTTAGACACAAAAAATGACTCTCCAAAACTGAAACAGGAATGCAGGGAATTAAAGACAATTAAATATGCAGAGTTTTAGGAACTTTCCTGCCCTGAGCATGAATGGTAGGCCTCGAAGGTCCATTGAGTAATTTGATAGCAAGGTAGTCAGGGATAGAATCTCAGATCTAAGTGCATGCACTTTCCCCTTTTTGTCCCACTGTAAGTACATGACCAGTTATAGGCTTCATCATCTATCACCGTCAATCATCCATCACCATCATCTATCACTTCGTTTGTTGAGATTTATGTGAAGTTAATGTATAAGTAGCTGTTGCTCTATTGCTTATGATCTGCATATTCGTTTAGTCCCTGCAAGGTCTCGTGTGTTAATGACTCTTTCGCTGACCATTGTCCACCCTCGGATTATGTTATACTTAAATGCCAATAAACATAAGTAAAAAAAAAATCTATTGCTTCGTTTGTAGTAGGTTCTTACTTTACTAAAGTTACACACATCACCCTTGCTGAGGTAGGAGACCGCGCACACTATTCGCAAGACTCGGCCACGAGATTCATCAACTTTACTTTCATAAGATCATCAGCGCAAAATTACGGAATTGGCCATGCAACAAACTGTAAAAATAAAATAAAAGTCTCATCATTCAAAACTGAGTGATGTTATATAATATTTTTTTTTTTTCGCAAATAACACCTGTTTAACTTGGTCTCCTTAGGGGGAATTATCCCAAAACCTTTTGCTTTTTCCTCCTAGTGTTTGCAGACTCTCTCTGCATAGCCTAAGGAAACTGGGCACCTTCTCCCTGTACGGAAGGAAGTTGCGTGTGCCTCGCCTCGCCCAAATTGTGCTGGGAGTGCGTATGCAATAGGGTTTGAGTACCATACCTCTGTGTGCCCTGTAAACAGGTATAACACATACCAGGGGCAGGTACGGCACTAGCTAGTAGTGGGATGTAGCACTGCGTTTGCTTCCCATTGGGTAGCTGTCAACCCTATATTGGATCTGCCATGACAGGTCTGTGAGGCGCAATTGTGCCCCGGCTTAGGATGGCATTGTTTCCACCCCGGCAACCCAGGGTGGGTCATCCGATACCATGAGGGCACCCGCACTGGGGAAGCCCTAACGGTCACCGGAAGGGGAGTAGGCTGAAGGCGTGAGGAACCCCTAAAATGGGAGTTTCCCAGCCTTAGAGTTCTGCTCTACCCAAGGGTACCCCGGGAGTGATGCTGATTCTCTGGAGTGGCCTCAAGGCCCTGTGCATGTCCTCACTGTCAAAGTGGATGCACTTTCCTACGCCTTCCTATGCAGATTAGGTAGAGGCGCTGACATGCTGTTCTGGAACATGGACGGGTCTGCCAACGCAGACCAATGTGTGCGCACCGGCCCTGATGCTGTTTCCGATGTGCTTCCAGCCTGCCGTGCCAAGTTGGAGGATGCCCCATAGCACCTATGTCCTTGTTGATAGGTGCCCAGCCTGCCAACGCAGGTTGATGAGCACATACTTGCATCCCCAGTGTTCTAACCTCCGGGTCAGGCCGGCCGGTACAAGCCTGTGTCCACTTGCTAGCATCTTGGTGCTAGCGGTAAGGTGCCCAGTCCGCTATTGCTGACCGGGAGGGCACAATCACATCCATAAGGGGGTCCACCCATGTCCAGCTGGACTGGGCCAAGTGGTGTGTGCGCACTTGCAGCAAAGGTGTTAGGGCCTTGGTAAGCCATGTACCCGGCCCGTCCTTGCAGTGAGAAGTGCAAGTGTTGCCTGTGATTGCATGTGCCACCTGCCAACACAGGCTTCTGTGTGTGCACAGACACACATATTAGTTAAACCTATGTCACATCTGCTGTGCAGACTCAGGCGGGCACACATGCACCACTGGTGTTGGGAACTGTGTGTCCATGAGGAAGTGGTTGACATTACTTCGGACTGCCATAGGGGATTGCAATGGAGAAGTCATGTGATGTTTCATATTAATGGATTCGCAGTGTCAAACCCTTTCCATTGATAAAGAGGGTTTGGGGATAACTCTCTTAGAAATGCCACTTATAGAATATGGATATTTCTATGCTCCAAGAGTCTTGGGAGCAATGGTGTCTGCTTTAGTGGACACCATTGTTCTGGGGAGCACATCTGGGCATTCCCCAATCAACAGTTATAAACCATGGGCATCCCAAGGGAACGGCAAACCTCTGCCCTTTGAGGGCCGAATGGGAAAGATTAAAGATAGAGTTTGGCATACTTAGTCTCTAGGGGCTGGATCACGGCCCCACTAAAGATTAAGATCTGCATTCTAAGGTCCTATGGCAGACAGGCCTACAATTTAGGGTAGACGTATGTGGTTCAAAGGGAAAACCCCCTAAACCATCTCAACTTGAAAGACACATAACAGTATAACTATATGTGTTATCCTTCAACAAAGACTGAAATACGCTTCTGGGGATGTGGTACTGGAGAACCAGGACTATGGGGTGCATATTGTCAGACGACTCTATTGTGCACATGGAGGATGACTGTTCAAATAGAGGCTGGCCTGGACCGAGGACCTGCTGAAGTGTGGTACCCTGTAGTGTGCTCTCCAGCGGCCCGATTGCAGGCCTCCTGTTCTCTCGGAGATTACATGAAAATCCAAGATCTACTGCGAGGGACTTACACCATCTACCTGTGACTAGTGCTCCCCTCTCAAGTGCCCACCTCGACTACTGAATCCCAACAGGTAGTATGGTGCGAGCGTGGAACTAAGACTTGAGTCTGGTGACCAAATTTTCAACTGCAGAGCCACCAAAATCGGGCTTGCAGTTAAGACGGATAGTTCCCATACTGCGAGGACCCCGAAACTCATAAGCATCTAGTAAGGGTGAGCAGATTCACCGGCTGCAGGACCCTGCATGACCCATTTTGTCGATTGTACAGCATTTCTCTCTAGTGTCATGCCAACTGCTTGCTCATTGCAGTCAGTGTCCGATGCACAGGGTGCAACCCTTGGAGGTAGATGTGCACCCAGAGTAGCGCCTCATTCTACCTTGTGCGGCTCTGCTGAACTTGTGCCTGTGTGTGTGTGACTAGACTGGTCTGTTGCAACCTGTATATCGGGCTCCGGACATTGTGCCTCATTTCCAGGGAAGTACAGAATTGCAACTCTTTCCTGTGTAACCGGAATTCCCTGGAACAACTCAACGTGCACCGGTCATTGTGACTCACTTCCAGGGAGGTGTGGAATTTGCAACTCATCGTGTTTGAAATCTGAAGTGCCTGATGCGACCCATTCGTATGTGCAGCAGACGCTGTGCCCGGATAGCATGGGCTCGACCCAGATCATCGTGCACCAATTGGGGCATCTCTTCCTATCAAAAGGCTCCCTTGCTTTACTCCCCGTCTGTTGTTCCCTTGCGGACCCTTGTCACAACAGACTAACTGCCCTCTCCACACCTGGCTACTCCCGAAGATATCTTGGTTCTAGGTAGCAGCCAGCGAGATTCACAGGGTTGAAGAAACGCTTCCAAAACAGTTCAGAAGCGTGTCATGAGAATGCGTGACTCCTTCGTGTTTTAAAACCTGTGGGTGAACTTCCAAATTGGCTGCTAACCTCTCCCTTGTTTACATCTACCTTCTAATTTAACTGCTACATATTCCAACCTGCATTCCGAGTACCCAGACTAAGTGTGACTTTGGCCATGTGCGGCCTAGTGTTCTGGAGGTGGGGTGATTATTTTCCTTTCAGGGGTATAGAACAATCAAGGTGAAGTAAAGGGTGAAGTAAGGCTGGGGCCACGGAGTATTCAGAGGGTGAACCATTGACCTGCTGGATGCCAGTGGCACCGCATTAGGGTGCTGAGTGCATATGTGTGTTTAAGAGCGTGCCGTATGGGATGGCTGATAAGGGTTAAAACTGCGGACTGAGTGTGTATGAGTGGGAGTGATCATGTGTGGACTGCCTGTGATTCACAACACTGGCCGGTGGTGTTGCATTATACGATGATTGTTGCCAAAAGCACAATACACTTTGAAATTGTGTTTACTGCGTGGCTCCAGCCTGCAGTGCTACTAAAAAGTGTTCTATTTTCATGTATGTGCATAATTCTGATATTGCGCACCGCTTAAGAGTGCTCTCTTTCAATTGAGGGGAGGTTAAATTAGGAATTGTCCACTGTGTGCATAATATTGATATTATAGCAATACGAGTGGGCCTAGTACAGCTAGTAAGATTTCCGAATGTGTTTTATGCCCAAAAGTATATGATGGTCATGTTATAATGACTGTGTTAAATATCAACATTTTTACATAATACTGTGTGAAGTCTCTTTTGGGATGCTCAGTGTATTTATTGCAAGTGGCTACTGTGCCTTTGCTTCACACATTGCCTCTGTAGTGAGCCTAAGTGCATAGTGCCACGCTACCCAAGTGTGAGCACTGGTTATACAGCAAGTGTAATCACTTGCCCTTGACGGGAGCGGTAGTTCTGCCTGGCTGGGGGATCCCTTCAGTCAACCAAACACTGCCGGTTACAACAACAACTCACTTTAATGTTCTGTGCAAGGGTTCAAAACATTCAACACTAAGGGGCAATATATGACTCTTCAATATTACACATCAATTTTGGGAAAGCCAATTCAATTTTAAGACCATTAAGCAGCAGCTGTTGCATGTACCACTGATATAAATGTTATCTGCCATCAGAAGGTACACAAACATACATAATTTAGTTTAAATGCATGCCAGGTCAGCCGGCCTTCTTATGTAGTTTTTAGATAGTTTGGTGACTTTCTCAGCAGATAAACAGCTAAAGGTGGTGGGGAAAAAGGTGGAAATATTTTCTCATGCTAACTTTAAAGACTGAAGTGATCAGTGGCTGTTCATCAAATTTTTCATAAAAGTATAACCTCAAGTAAAACACTAAGTTAATTAATGTTCATTTTACCTTGTGGCTGTAACTAGGTTAAGCGTAATTCATTACAGTAGAACCACATGAGGAATAGGTTATAAGAGACAGGCACAAATCCATATAACCCATGTCTTTCCTTGACTTTCAGTTGACCACCATTGAAAGTCTTACTGCTACAGAAACAACAGCCTCCACTTTATATGCTGTGGAAGATGTTGCAAGGCTGCAGGATCGACAGTTTGCCGACTGCATTCCTGCAACAGCTAGAAAGACTCAACCATCTCATTGTTGCAGAAACTGCCCTAGCAATAAAGAGGCAGGAGAGTAGACGTTACTGTCCCCAGTGCCCGTTTCAGGTACCCCTGTGTATTCCTACTTGTTTAATGTTGCACCATGTAAAATTGAAGTATTGGGAAATTTACTGACGTGGAGCTGCTGTAACATACACCTTTCAATGGCTGTACATGGACACATACCTTCCATTGGACCCTACTTCACTAGGCAACTAGCCGTACAAATGTTTTTCCTCTACTTGACGAGATCATAAGAGTTACTTATGACCTGCGAGAGGCCGTTATCTGCTGTCAGCATGTGGTAGGTGTTCTCTTCACCAAATGGCAAGTCCATTAGAGTCACCACACTGCACAAAACGGTGGACGCAACATAGGCCAAGTTGTCACTGAGTACCATGTGTGGCAAAAATGTACAGTCTTCAGCAGGTTTCGAAGTGCTCTTTAGGGAACTTAGGCAGTCTTCCCCTCCATGTATGCCTTAGTTTCAAAGGTAGATTTGTTCACTAAGTTCAGGGACTGTGGGTCTTGCATGGCAGTCTTGGACACCCCCAACTTGCATCCACAAACTAGAAGAGGCTGGATTTAACACAGTGAGTATGCTGAAGGTACATGAAAGACATGTTTTCTTTAGCTTGAGATAGCTAGCATTCAAAGACAGTAGTAAAGTTCTATTTGGCAAGCTACAGAAATGGATCAAACCAAGGTCAATGGGAGACCTCGGGAGAGGACTCCCACTGACCTCCAATAGATCGGTTCCTGTCTTCGGCATTAGGCCCTGCCACACAAGTGGTGCAGCGTTTTTATCGGCAAAAGTGGGGTAACACTGGGTGGTAAGAATTTTGGGGATTCCTGTGGATTTCAGAAGTGTCCCTCACCAAATGTAAGGAAAATGCGTGATTTCATGCAAAGATTGAGGCTTGTACGGCATTGTGGGTAAGAAAATCTCATGAGATCAATGTGAGGCACATCACCCTGAAATCCCCTGGTTGTCTGGATTTTAAAAATTTCTGTGGTTTGTAGGTTTGCATGGCTGGCGCCACAGCATAGCATCAAATACTGCAGCTACTGCTATTGTTCATCTTTCAAAGTATTGCTTTAGGGCCCTTTATGTTGTGGTCTCTTGGCCTACTCACACCGTTCTTATCAGGAGATATGTGGAAACTCAGAGTGGTAGGAAATTTATGGTTCCCCACATATTCCATAACTTTCCTTCTTCAAAATGTGACGAAGATGTGCTTTTTACCCAAGTTTAAAGTTTTCAAGGGCTTCTAGTTAATGTGATGTAATGTAAATTGGTATTTGTAAAGCGCTAACTGCCACTCCGTAAGGAGCATCCTGGCGCTGGTTGGTTGGAGGTGAGAGGGGTCCCTAGAAGTGCTAAATGAGTGAAAGGCAACATTTGTCTGGGGTACCATATATCCAAGTCTTCAGAGCCTTTCTGAATTGAGTTTCTATTTTTAGAAGTCTTAGATGGGTTGGTAGTACGTTCCCGGCTTTGGTCCCCAGGGCGGCCACTGTTTTTCCTCCTTTTGTTTTACATCTAAAAATGGGTGGTTTAAGGAGGTTGGCTGATGAGGACCTAAGAGTCCTGGTTGTGATGTAGGGGGAGAACCGTGCCGAAAGGTACTTAGGTCCTAATTTAAGCGTGGCTCTATGGGTGATTAGAAGGATTTTAAAGAGGATTCTCTTATG
This sequence comes from Lissotriton helveticus, assembly GCF_964261635.1. NCBI lineage: Eukaryota > Metazoa > Chordata > Amphibia > Caudata > Salamandridae > Lissotriton > Lissotriton helveticus. The sequence continues at coordinate 2,060,211,361 of NC_136059.1, read as the reverse complement.
GAGCGGTAGCCAATGAAGGACTTTTAATGCCGGCGATGCTGAAGATCTTCGTGGGAGTTTTAAAACTAGACGCGTCGCAGCATTTTGGACAACTTGTAGCTTTTTTAGTATTGATTTGTTGGCTCCTGCCAAAAGGCTGTTGCAGTAGTCTAGGCGCGAGAGAATCAAGGCCACTGCCACTGATTTCCTTGCAGAGAGTGGAATTAGATCAAATAATTTCTTTTGCGATTTGATGAGACTAAAGCAGGTCCCCGCCACTGCCGTAGCGTGTGAAAGGAAGGAAAGCGCAGTATCAAACAGTACTCCTAAATTTTTGCCTATCTTGACCATGTTGGGGAAGTGTGGTTCCCTCTGGCCACCATTTACCAGGCTGGAATGATACATCTTTCCCAATGGAAAGGATTTGAGTTTTGTCGGTGTTACATCTGAGGTGGTTATCCTTCTTCCACTGGATGACTTCAGATAGGCAGCATTTGTAATTAGGTTCGGCGTCTATAGAATTGTTATCCAGAGATAGGATCATCTGGGTATCTCTGCATAGGACGTAACTTCAATCCCGAAGGATCCTTTTAAGGAGATGAGCGGGTTCATATAAATGTTGAACAACAGTGGGCTCAATGATGAGCCTTGTGGGACTCCTGTTGTTATGTTTCGTTCCGCCGAGAGGAAAGTACCAAGGGTCACCGCTTGTCTGCGGTTGGTAAGAAATGATTTTATCCATCCAGAGAGTTACATGAGATGCCACCGCGTTCGAGTCTCTTCAGGAGAATACTATGCGAGATGGTATTGAATACGGCAGACAGGTCGAGTAAAATCAGGACTGCTTTACTGCCTATAGTTTTTAGTGCGTCAGTAATTTCCAGGAGGGCCGATTCTGTGGAGTGCTGTGGACGAAAGCCAGATTGTTGAGGGTGAAGAATATTAGCAGCTTCAATGAACTTGGTTAGCTTTGTGTACAAACTTCTCTGTGATTTTGCCTAACAGGGGGAGTACTGAAATGGGATGGAAGTTCGAAAGCACAGAGCGGTCAAATGACCTAATGAGACCCGTGCAACTCATGCCCCTCTGGACTCCCCTAGTTGTTTAGTTTTCAAAACGGTGCAGGTTTGATAGGTTTCCTAAGGTGCTGGCTGAGCTAGGGCCCAAAATCCACAGCTACCCACATTTCAAAACAAGCACTGACATAGCCAATTGGTCTCGCCTTTGGGACTTACAAGTGTATAGCCATGCAGCCCATTATCGTGGGTGGTTCCATTTTAGCTTAATTCCTGAATATGTTTAAGGTTATATCAAGCCTAACTTGGAACGTGTGGAAGTTTGTGGCACTGCGCGCAGTCTGGGATATCTTGCAGTGCCGTATGAGCAGCCAAGGGAAGCTTGCGGAAGTGATGAATGTGTTGAAGCTCGCAGCTTTGGGAACAGTGTTAGGTAGCTCGCAGAGGTTTTGGGGCAGCCAAGGGAAGCTTGCAGGAGTGATGAACATGTGGAAGCTTGTGGCACAGGGAGCAGTGTCAGGTAGCTTGAAGTGGTGTACGAGTAGCTAAGGGAAGCTTGCAGGCACAGAAATAAATTGCTTTAACCAGTGCTTTAAATGTTAATAAGATGTATTTTTCTATTCACTTATGTTTTGATGTGCAAATAGATATTGTCTTCCCAACGTTTTCTTTAGTAAACCACTAACATCCCAGGGGTTAACATCTGTGCTACAAAAGAAGAGGGGCACAAGATGTCTGTAATAGTCCAAGTGGGAAGGCCTGATAGAGGGCAATGCTGATATATATAATAATAAGAAAACACCACACACTTCTGTTCCCGTACACCTCTTTCCCGTACTGTCTGAGCTAAGCTGTCACTTTCCCAGCAGCCGGCAAATGAAGTATAAAACCAGTGGCCCCATTTGCTAGACAATAAAAAGGTTTTTAAAAACCTGAGCTTAACTCAGAAAAGTCTGAGCCCAGAAATTAAAACTATCTCCCATGTGGATGACTGGAACCCAAGAGAAGCGGCTTGACGTAAATTGCTGCCACTTCCATATATTCTAGAACGCAGCTTCGAAAAAGTACAGTCTGCATTACTGGAGCTGGGCTTTCAGGAAAATAGATACAGTAGCCTTAGCGAAATTAACAAACTGAGGAGAGGCCATTTGTAAACTGTCGTCTCGCGTTCTGTTGGAAACCTCTCATTCTTTAAGGTGATTACTAAAATAAATGGTTTAATTCCTGACAGGATAGGGGACATCCATCTGCAGTGAAAATCAAACAGTGACAAAGCCAAAATGTTTGGCTTTAATGTGATAACACATGGTGGCATTAGTTCATGTATGTATTTGCATGTGTGAGCTTTTTAAAGCCATGCCTATTGGCTTTACTGAAGCTTTTTACATAAACACATTGATGAGTAAGAACTATGGGTAAAAGACAGATGGAGAAAACAATTGGAAAAGGCATCGAAGGGAAAACAACAAGAAATAACCATCCAAGCACAGTCGGTAGGAAAAGCACAGGTGTTGAAAACATAAACGATAAAACAAACAAGGGAAAACGTACTGTATCCAGAATAAAACATGAAAAAACGAAACTAAAATGGTTTCTGTGTACACTGCATATACGAGATGACTTCAAGTCTGATGGCTAGTGTACCCTTGAGATGTAAAATGTTACCCCATGCAACCACAGGAGACGGAAGGATGGATCAAGCAACCAATAGCATGAGGTGAGAGAGTCCTGCTGTTCCTGGTGGAGCCAAAGCCCTTTATATGCGTTTTTAAACAACAACTCTCCCAGACAGATATGCTGTCTAGCCAAACCTAATTAGAGTAAGACGAATTTTATTAGTTCCGAGTTCTAGAACCCTAAGTTGATTGAAAGTAAATTGGCATTGTGGGTGTTTCCCATCAATACATGATTGCCAATAACCTGGAATAGATAACACACAAATATCGATTCGTCTATGTAACCACTATGTTACTAAAATAGCCCCAAAGATTTTAAATATAGAAGTTCATCAATTGTGAAAAGAGGCCACTAGGTGACGCTCAATGCTCATAATGACGCCTTGCATTTTTTTTCTACAAAGCCATTTGCATTTTGCACAAATATTTTTTAATTGAGAAGTGAATCACAAAAAAAGTTTTGCATGAGGATGTTTCCCTTACTCCTGAAGAAACTTCACAAACCAGCAGATTTTCAACATTCGTACGTAGTGCATGTGAAGGTAGTTGGTGTAGTTCAGAAAATGCATCTACGTGCACACGTGGCTGAACAGTTGGATACATTTGAAAATAACTACACAGATTGATCATTTTCTTCGATGAAGCTAACAGAAGATTAGCCTCCTCCGCTTCCTGATGCAGCACTTTATATTGACTATAAACCCAACAAGCATGCTACGCCCCAACAAAGAAATGCGATCCAGGGTATAGCTTAGAAAGACAAGATAAAGACACGCAAGCAGTGTGCGCGTCACTGCTCATTCCCACAGCAATACTCCATGGGAGTTAACTTGTAAGAAAAGATGGGGCATGCACCAACCATTAGCCATTTACAGGCTACAATTTTTGAATGACACGGATAAAAGCCTATCCAAAGCGGTGGGAGGAGTCAGATCCCACAAAGTGCATTCAACAGATCACCTGACAGCGCAAGCACTGTCTAGGCTCAACCTAAAAAGGGTCTGTTTTCAGTGCAAAAATATGATTTATCTATGGTGCATTTGGGACCAATTCCTGTTGGCGGACACTAGGTCTTGCCACACAAGTGAGGTACCATTTTTATTAGGACACTTTCTGGTAGGAAATTTGAGGCTCCACATAGATGCCAGACGTTTTCCTCACAGAAATGTGTGCACATGTGTGTTTTTAGTCAAAGTTCGAGGTTTGCAAAGGATTCTGAGTAGGAAAACCTGGTGAGAGCCATAGAAGTCACCCTACCAGGGATTCCCTCAGATGTCTAGATTTAAAAAATGCACAGGTTTGCTTGGTTTCCCTATGCGTCGCATGAATTTGGGCCAAAAATCCACAGCTACCAACAGTGTTAAAAAGGGTTATTTTTTCAGTTGAAAAATGTGATGTGTCCATGCTGTGTTTTGGGCTGTTTCCTGTCGCGGGCACTAGGGCTACCCACATAAGTAGGGTTTATCGTGATACTTGAGGTAATGCTAGAGGGTAGGAGGTTGTTGGCTCTCCACAGAGTTTAGAACTTTTCATCACAGAAATGTGAGGAAAATTTGTGTTTTTAGTCAAAGTTTGAGGTTTGCAAGGGTTTCTAGATAGGAAAACCAGGTAAGAGGCATGCAAGTCACACCACCTGGGATTTTCCTAGCTGTCTAGTTTTCACAAATGTACAGGTTTTCTAGGTTTCCCTAAGTGCCAGCTAAGCTAGGGCCTAAAATCTACAGCTACCCAAATTGAGTAAAAAATAGTTTTCTGTGGAAAAATGTGATGTGTCTATGTTCAGTTGTGGGCCATTTCCTCTCATAGGCACTAGGCTTACTCACACAAGTGAGGTATAATATTTAGTGGGAGACTTGTTGCAATGCTAGCTAAAATGAAGTTTGGGGTTCCCTGCAAATTTCAGAACTGTCCATCACAGAAATGTGAGGAAAATGTGTTTTTTAATCAAAGTTGGAGGGTTTGGGTAAATAAAACCTGGTGACAGTCATGCAAGCCTTCCCACCCTGGATTTCCCTAGGTGTCTCCTTAAAATTTTTTACAGGTTTGCTAGGTTTCCATAGGTGCTGGCGGAGGTAGGTGTAAAGTCTACAGCTACCCACATTGCAAACAAGGGTCATTTTTCAGTGGAAAATGTATGTGTCCATTTTGAATTTTGGGCCGTTTCCTGTTGCATGCCTTAGGCCTACCCACACAAGTGAGGTACCTTTTTTATTGCAAGACTAAAGGGAATACTAGGTGGAAGGAAATATTTGGGTCCCCACAGATTCCAGAACTTTTCATAACAGAAATGTGACGAAAATGTGTTTTTAGTCAAAGTTCTCAGTTTCAAGGGACTCTGGTAACATCATCTGGTGAGGGCCATGCAAGTCATCCCACCCTGGATTCCTCTTGGGGCCTATGTTTAAAAATGTACAGGTTTGCTAGGTTTCCCTATGTTCCGGCTGAGCTAGGGTGAAATATCCACAGCTACCATCATTGTAAAAACTGGTTCACTTTTCAGAGGAAAAATGTGGTGTCCATGTTGTGTTTTGGCCCATTTCCTCTCACGAGCAGGCTTCCCTAGGTGCAGCCTGAGCTAGGGCCCAAAATACACAGCTACCCACATTAAAAAAATAGGGTCAGTTTTCAGTGGAAAAAATGTGATGCATTAATTTTGCATTCCCTGTAACGGACAATAGGCCTATTCACACAAATGAGGTACCATTTTTATCGGGAACCTTGGAGGAATGCTAGGTGGAAGAAGGTTTGTGGCTCACAACAAATTCCAGAACTGTCCATCAAAGAAATATGAGGGAAATGTGTTTTTTAAGTCAAAGTTTGAGGTTTGCAAGGGATTCTGGGTATTAAATTGGATGAGAGCCATGGAAGTCACCCCACCATGTATTTCACCTAGGTGTTTTGTTTTAACACATGTGCAGGTTTGCTAGATTTTCCTAGGCGCAGCCTGGGCTAAGATCCAAAATACACAGCTACCCACATTGGAAGAAAGGGTCAGTTTTCCGTGGAAAAATGTGATGAGTTAATTTAGCATTTCCTGTCATGGGTGCAAGGCCTACTCACACAAGTGAGGTATCATTTATATGGAAAGACATGTCAGAACATAAACTGGTAAAAAAACTTGTTTTACCAATTGGATGTAACTGCATTTGTGCCTTTCAAATGTAAGCAACTGAGTAAAAAATGTACAGGTTTGCTAGGTTTCCATAGGTGCTGGCGGAGGTAGGTGTAAAGTCTACAGCTACCCACATTGCAAACAAGGGTCATTTTTCAGTGGAAAATGTAATGTGTCCATTTTGAATTTTGGGCCGTTTCCTGTTGCAGGCCTTAGGCCTACCCACACAAGTGAGGTACCTTTTTTATTGCAAGACTAAAGGGAATACTAGGTGGAAGGAAATATTTGGGTCCCCACAGATTCCAGAACTTTTCATAACAGAAATGTGAAGAAAATGTGTTTTTAGTCAAAGTTCTCAGTTTCAAGGGACTCTGGTAACATCATCTGGTGAGGGCCATGCAAGTCATCCCACCCTGGATTCCTCTTGGGGCCTATGTTTAAAAATGTACAGGTTTGCTAGGTTTCCCTATGTTCCGGCTGAGCTAGGGTGAAATATCCACAGCTACCATCATTGTAAAAACTGGTTCACTTTTCAGAGGAAAAATGTGGTGTCCATGTTGTATTTTGGCCCATTTCCTCTCACGAGCAGGCTTCCCTAGGTGCAGCCTGAGCTAGGGCCCAAAATACACAGCTACCCACATTAGAAAAATAGGGTCAGTTTTCAGTGGAAAAAATGTGATGCATTAATTTTGCATTCCCTGTAACGGACATTAGGCCTATTCACACAAATGAGGTACCATTTTTATCGGGAAACTTGGAGGAATGCTAGGTGGAAGAAGGTTTGTGGCTCACAACAAATTCCAGAACTGTCCATCAAAGAAATATGAGGGAAATGTGTTTTTTAAGTCAAAGTTTGAGGTTTGCAAGGGATTCTAGGTATTAAATTGAATGAGAGCCATGGAAGTCACCCCATCATGTATTTCACCTAGGTGTTTTGTTTTAACACATGTGCAGGTTTGCTAGATTTTCCTAGACGCAGCCTGGGCTAAGATCCAAAATACACAGCTACCCACATTAAAAGAAAGGGTCAGTTTTCAGTGGAAAAATGTGATGAGTTAATTTAGCATTTCCTGTCATGGGTGCAAGGCCTATTCACACAAGTGAGGTATCATTTATATGGAAAGACATGTCAGAACATAAACTAGTAAAAAACTTGTTTTACCAATTGGATGTAACTGCATTTGTGCCTTCCAAATGTAAGCCACTGAGTAAGAAAGAAGACTTTTTGAAAAATTCCTTCTGAATCACATGCTACTATGGGTACCCACAAATTCAGAGACGTACAAATAGCACTGCTCCTAAATTTCATCTTTAGTGTCATTTCAAAAATACATAGGTTTCCTTGATACCCATTTTTGACTCCACATATTTCACCATATGAATTGGTCTATCCTTGGTGCACAATGAAAACCATTGCATGGTAAAGCTCAATTGCTGTCTCGGGCACCTTGGGTTCTTGGAGAAAATACAAACCATATATATCCGCACAACCTGAAGGTTATAGTGGACGTAATGGTATATTGCTTTTGTAAATTGGACATTGTGACAAAACGTTACAGATGAAAACGTCACAAATGGCAGTTTTTTTCCTACTCATTTTCAATATTTCTTTATTTTAACAGTTAGTTTCTTTCGAAAACCTTGAGGAATCTACACATATGACCCTTTGCTGAATTCAGAATTCTTCCTACGTTTTAGAAATCTATAGGTTGCCTGGATGGCCCATGCATTTAGTAGGTTGAGAGCACAAAAATAGGAAAAATATGCTACTTTATTAAAAAAGACCATACATTTGGTAAACAAAATGTTTTTTGCATTTATCTCTGCATGTTCCTGAAAGCTGGGAAGATAGTGACTTTAGCACAGAAAACCTTTTGTTGATTCCATTTTTAGGAGGAAAAAAACCAGACACTTTTTTGCATATTACTTTTTTCCTATTTCACCCAAAAAACTAAAAATTTATTTTACCTTCTTCCTTGGTCTCCATCAGGGGTTTCCAGAAACCCTGTGTACCTTAAGAATCCCCAGGATGTTGGAAAAAAACGCACATTTGGTATGGACACCTTATTTGGACAAAAGGTATGGGGCCTAAGTGTGAACCAACCCAAAAAGCCAACAAAGGGCTCAGCACTGGGTGGAAAAGCCCCAGCAGTTAAGGAGTTATTCAAGGGTCAGGTGTACTAATTTCAATAGCAGTTGCAAGCCTTCTGAGACCCTAAATAAGTTGGTGTGTAACCGCTAACCAGGTATTTCAGATATTCTAAACCCATTTTAGGAGCTGTCAAAGTTTTAACAACTGCTAAATGGGTATAAAGTTTACATCAATTCGGTATTTGGAAGGGGTATGTTTTGGGTGTCTGTTCCAAATACCAAATCGATACCCTATGTATCAATGGCATGCAACTATAATACTATTGATAAGTTACCAAAGGCTTGAGGACCTTCTACTGATCTGGTACCAGAGATATACTATTGTCCTCAGAAAGCAACAGCTTTTATCATCTGCTCCTGTTAGGTCCTCCTGGTGGGGCTTTGCTAGTCAAGGATGTTCGTGTGCCCCAGGTCCACTAGCAGTTTAAATGCTCTGGTGTGAAATGTTATTGACCCAACACACAGCCTATTGGCTTCTCAGAGACATCAGATTGTCATTTTGTCAGCTCTGACATTCATAGAGACCAGCTAGTAAGACTTACTCTGTCCCATCCACGGCGACTTCTCACAAGTGAAACGCACATACGCATGTCAATTGGACTGCATGGAATCCATACATTGGAGTGGCATGTGATAGTTACTCAGAGGCAGACAGGGGCCCAAACCTAGTAGCCTTTCAAAGGGGAGTCCAAAAGCGCCTCATTGGGAGCTAAACATAACTTTTCTAACCCTGTGTCTCAAGATGCTTGCAAATTACACAGGGAAACTAAGTTGCCATGCAGCCTTTTTAGGATCCAGAATGTATGAAATTGACAATGTTTCCTTTGCCCTGGCCAATGCTGAGTCGTCAACAGGGGGCGGGCTGTAAGGAGAATGCCTCCATCCGATGTGTAAAATGACATCACACCTGAAGGCTACCATTTCACCCTTTTAATCAAAAGGAAAGCAAAGCAGAAGAACTTTTTTTTTTTTACAATACAAGCTACATGTGGTTTTGTTGAAAGCCTCATTAGTAGCTTGAAAAGCGTTCTGTTGGTCACGAAAGGTTGCAATTTAATTATTTTAGCAACATAAATAATTACGTTATGGATAATAATTAGTCATACTTACCGCCAACGACACCGACTCCAACACTGCTTCTCCTGGTGTTCATTGGAGCGACATGAAACCATTCATTGGCCTTGGCATTGTAGACTTCAACAGTTGCCAAACCTGAAAAATAAAATGTATGTTAAGTGTCAGTTCTTTATACCGGTACAATAAAGCCTTGTCTTTTTTTTATTTTCTTACGATTACATATTTATTCCGATTAAGCATCCTGTAGAGCACCCAGGTCAATTTTTCCAGAACTCATGGGACAAAAATCTTGGCTTAGCCTTTGCCTGTGAATGCTTGAGACCCCAACAATCAGTCAGTCTTTTATATATAATAATTACACGTCTGTAAGCTGCTTGCTTGCTTAATAACTTAGGAACAAAAATACCAACATCATTTGCGTACTGTACTGTTCTTGATTAGGGGAACAACAAAGCATTATTGGAAGAGGTGGATCATGGAAATGCTAGAAATTCTACTACTTCTAGAACTAAGGGGTGGAGCAATTTTTGGGAAGTATTTCCTCAATCCATTTTCATTAATGTTTTTTGGAATGTCCAGCTAAATTCGGACAAATTACAAAATCTAAAATTAATGTACATACCACAAACCCTGCTGGCCCTGTTATCAGTTCTTCCCTGTAGTACGTAAATATGCAACCAGGAACAGAATATACACAATTACCTGAACTTCCATCAAACCCCCCCACTGCATAGAGGAGTCCATTCATCACCGCCGCGCCCAGGGTGCTTCTTCTGTCCTGCATGTTAGCAACGTTTGTCCACTGGTCCTTCACCGGATCATAGGCATCCACTGTGCGAACTCTCAATGAGCCATTGAAGCCGCCCACTGCATAGACTGCGCCATGGAGGTACACCACACCTGCAAGATGAGTGACAGCATTTGCATCTCTCTGAACATGATATCACCCAGTATCCCCTGCATCCCCGTTTTTTAACATTGAGACAATAAATTTCAGACTTTTCGCATGTTACCTAAACTTGTTTAGTCAGTTAATAATTACCAACACATTTAGTCGCCCCAATGACATTTCTGTAAGCCTACAGAAACTCTAAATGTGAAATACATGGTTTGCATGGGATACACTTAGGGGTCGCCAGGACTTGCCGCTTAGTCCTCCCCGGCTGTGATTTTTGTATTCCTAATCTCAGGACTCATGAAGTCAGCACCAAGTACAGAATGCTCCAGGTTTAGTTTCATTAGTTTCCACTCTTTACCCTTCCCATAGTCTGCTGGCAGCACATAAGAGACAGTAAAGAGGCAAAGGGCGGAGAGGATCAATACCGTGATGTCATCGGGGGATGTCAAAGAATGTGGGATGTCAGTTCTACTGGCATGTTGATAAAGCAACGTCTGTGGGTGCAAGTGGAGTGCGGGGAGGCAAAGGGATGATGGCCAAACATGCACCGAGAGTTAGATGCTGTCTATCAGGTGACAGGATAAATCCTCTCACATATGGGTTATCATGGGGACAACAGGCATACCTAGAATGAATCAATGGTTGTGAGAGTAGTAATAGATGGAATCCGATGAGAAAGATTTACTGTGATTTGCAAAAGGTCTAGGGGTGCTAACTCTGTAACTTTTATCTAATGTCTATGTTCCAGCTATGTTTTATAACAGCTTTTTGTAGCATCTTTCTCTTCTTTCAGTCCTTTTCTATCAAATCACAAGCTCCAAAGGCTAATCTGCATTCAGCATCTACATGTGCTGCACACTAGACTGCCTGCTATGGCTCTCTGCCTCTGAGAAAGAAAAAGTGCACCATGAGGAATAAAAACTGTGACATTTTTAATGGGTTCATTGAATGTGGCAACATTTTATTTTCAGACGAACGAGGTTATAATCAGTCATGCAAGAAAAGCTTATTTTGCCATGTTTTGTACACATGCACATTTTCAACAAGGAGGCAGAAGCTACAACTTCTCAGGAACACTCTAATTGGTGATGTGTTCCCAGATATATGCAAAAGAAACAATTGGTGTAGTGAGCACGGGACCCACGTCTGGGCATACCCTTCCCACTTAAGGCGGTTCGGGCTAGACTGTTCCAATTGGGCGCAGGGTCAAGGCTGATTTGCATATGGCTGGGTCCAAATTGGAATGGCATGGTGAGCAAAAAAAAGCTGAATTTAGGCCCAGATCTCTGTACTGGGGTGAATGTATGACATTGTTCTGCATTCTGTCCATCAATTGTTCCTTTTGCATTTGTCCCCCCGAGTGGGATGGGTATGCCCAGACGTGGGTCTCATGCTCTTCATGCCACTGGAGTCAAGCTATCCTGGCTGATGAGGGCTGAAAGCCCGAAACCGGTCCTAGGATGTATGTTTCCAGTCCAGGGAGGACCTGGCCTGGCAGTTCGGGCTGGACTGTTCCCATTGGGCGTAGGGTCAAGACTGATTTGCATATTGCTGGGTCCAAACTAGAATGGCATGGTGAGAAAAAAATGATTGATTTAGGCCCAGATCTCAGTACTGGGGTGAATGTATGACATTGTTCTGCATTCTGTCCATCAATTGTTCTTTTTGCATGTGTTCCCAGATAGGCATGTGACTGAACACTATCTGTAATTCCACTCTAACGTTTATGAGTCCCTGATGAGGTTAGAACTAAATGCAATGACCATTCCTTTGCATATGTTCTTTACCAGTAGCCAGGCGTCTCAAACATATGGGTTAGGCATGTTTTTTCTAACTTGAAAAATAGTGTGTATTTGGAAAATAAAGAAAACTGAACATCACGGTAAACCTCCCTAAAAGTTCTGCATTGGCGTCTTAAGCAAGTTGCTTATTCTAAATTATTCTTCATACATACTGAACATTGTATGAATAACTGATGTTAACAATATAGTCAATCACATCACAACCTCACTCTGCAGGTATGCTGATAGCTCTAGATGTGGCAAGCATGTATAGCTATGTGTGAAACTGATATAAGGAGGGGATGATTACAAGCTTGAACCATTCAGCTCCTGAATTCCTCGTCTCCCATTCTGCCTCTCATAAATGATATGGGGTGGGCAGAACCCACGGAATTTGACTCCATTGAGTTACATTAAAACTCCGCAAGAATCTACGGGAGTTCCGCAAACAGGTGGAAATAGGCAGCTTGTGCTGTTTGCGCTGTGATTTAGCTGTTAGCGTGTTCACCCCGAAAAACGTGCACTAATGACACCAGGGGATGCCCCAGAGGGCACAGCTACTCAAGTCAATTTTGCTGCAGCTCGAGTACATTTTCTACTCAAACTACAGCCTTCTGACCGTGAACGGCCGTGACCGCCCACGTTAGAAAAATCTCACCAGATGTTCTCATAGCGGCCGAAATCGCATTAGGAGATGCCAAATCTCACTCACGCTCGCCAACTAACTGTTCTGTAGACACACATGGGAAAAAATTCCACCACATGGCGATTGATGAAATTTACCAGGAACTCCGTGTTACAAGAGTAAGGCAAAGTCGACAAAATTCTGTCAATTCTGCGGCAGGAACTAAATATTCCGGCCACCCCTAAATATTATCACATATTTATTAAGGCCTTTTAGACTACACTACTTTTCAGTTTTGCAGCTAATTGCCTGGCTCAGTTACATTTTGTACTAACTGCTAAGGGATTTATTTCATGTTTCTTGTCTTTAAGTGTAGCTAAAAGAGTGTCCAGGCTTGGCAGCGAATTACAGTCTCGAGTACTCAAATACTTATACTTTTAAGAAGGCTTTATCTTGGATATTTGTTCGATTGATGACACATTGGTGATGTTCCAGATCTTGTGATGATCTTCCTATGGTCCTTACCATGCTCTATCTTCTGAAGGAAATTGTTTCCTTCAGGCTACAAAGCTCATACAGTTTCAGGCACCTGATCTCCCAGGTCATATAGAATTCTCAAGCTTATGACACCAGAGCTAGAAGATTTCAGAGCTCCTACAGGCCAGTACATATGATAGCAACACTGAACTTAACTTGCCAAAATCTTACAGGTACAGGCATCAGTCAACAAACGTACCATGTGGTGTACAAAGATCTCATATGGTAAGGTATCAGTCAAAAATATGGCTATCCATTAATAATGAACGTACAGGGCCGGTCTTTAAACAGCATATAAATTAGTCAGACAACTCAAGATAAATGGCATTACAATGATCTAGCCAAGCCAATATGAATGTGTTTAAGATAAACAAATGTATGACGGTATTCCGCATGCATTTAGCACGTATGCCTTCTGAACACCGTCACTAGTACGAACGCGTCTTTAGCACGCATTTGTTCACCACCCAAGTCATTATAACGACTTGCCTTAGAGGGGCTGGATTTTTGAATATTTTATTTACTATTCCAACTCCAATCTGCGCAACAGTAGGGAAGGTGGTGGACTTTAAATCCAACACCACTCTACCAATGCGCTCCCCTAAGGCAAGTCGCGGTCAAGACGCGTATGTTCTATTGCTGGCGCTGTGAAAGCACAGCGTGGTTCCGGCTTCATCCTAAAAGACTTTTCCCAAGATAAACACCTTGTGTGAAAAAGAGAACAGATACAGAATTCTCTTCAATGTTCGAAAAAGAAAGGAACAATTGAAGACCATAGATTTAACCTCCTAGCAACAAGTCAAAGCCAAACCCAATTTAACCACTAGATTGTTCACACAGGATAGGTTTTGGGCTCAATGAGGTAGGCTAAAATGGAAGATTCAGAATAGGTTTATACATCCAATGTTCAACATGTGATAGCCAAGAGAAGGCTTTTTTTGCAGTGCCACTCAAATTGTTTGAAATCTTTAAAACGATCTGGGTGTAGTGGCATACAAAAAAAATGTTAACCCTTGTGACTGAATTGACTCCACCAGTGGAGCCATCAACGATTGAATAGTAGGGAGGACAAAATTGATCGCTGTGGGAACCCTGCAGCTAATTGTGCAAACTGTTGAAGAGTGAGCACCCTTTGTTATTTGGAGTGGCCTGTCAGATAGAAAAGTACAAAATGAATCCCAAGCATGGCCCTCGATACCAAAATCATCAGCAGATCTAAAAGAGTCTGATGGTTCACAGCACTGAAGGTTGCTGACAGGTTTAACAGTATCATTGCTTCAGGAATGTTCCCATTTACACACCCCGTTAAATCATGGAATGCAAAGACCACAACCATTTCAGTGCTGCCCCCAGAATGGAACCCTTTTTGAAGGTAGTACAGTAAGTGTTTTTCCACAAAAAAGGCTGTCTGATAAAAACTGCAGTTTCCAACAGCTTTGACAGATAAGGCAGTTGTAAAATCCACAATAGTTTGACAAATTTTTGGGGTCTAATGGTGGTTTCTTTAACAGCAGAAGCAGCTTTGGGACTTTTAGGAAATACTTTGCACAATAAAGAAGCACTGGTGATGGGCCTAGCAGAGATTACATCAAACTGTAACAGCACTTTGAACATTCATGTTTAAGAAGATTTTCATCAGCTAATGGAGGTAATTTGTTGCAGTTGACCACAAGTGTCAATTTTTTAACCAGGAAACTGAGGAGTCTGATAAGAGATGTTATACACATTGTAGAACATCTGGTTATATACCTGGGGTTACAGAGAACTAGCATGCCCATACCTGCCAATTGCACTTTCTGCAATTGGCAATCTTCTTCTCCAGCGTGCATTGCTGCTGTCTCTCATGAACCTGCTAGACATCCTCAACTCCCTCACAAGCACTGCCTATGAACATGATGTCTTTCCCTCATCCTTCATCAACGCCCTCTCTGGAGAAGCTTGCCTACTCCTCCTCATCATCGACATCACTTCCCTCACTCAAACACCTTACCAGAAGCTCTCAAGGCAGGCCAAATTGTACTATTCCTGAAAAAAACAACCATAAACCCAATGGCCTCTTCATTTACCAGTCCATCATCCAACTCCCCTTCATCAGGAAAATTATTGAAAAAGCAGTCTACCCACAGCTTCAAAATCAGATTAGTGCCAGCCTACCAATCTGGCTTGAGATCATGCTCCAGCACAGAAACATACATTACAAATAATGGCAAAATGTCCTCCTGACCACCAGCAAAGTTGACTGCTGCCTCTTGATATTGCTACAGCTCTTAGATACCTTTCGGCACAATACCACCCTCATGCACATGCAGAAGTCTTGGACTAGAGTCATTGGCAACATCCTTCACTGGATCTTCTTTAACGTACCCAACCACCACCAGTTCATTCACATGGGAACCTCCAGGTCCCAGAAGATCACTATCGCATACGGAGTCCCCCTGGGCTCCATCTTATCCTGTAATCTTCCACCTTTACAAAGAGCTCTTGGGGCTCTAATCACCAAACATATCAAAATTCACCAATATGCAAACAACACACAACTCTACTTGAAAGTCTCCTCCACTCCAAGCAATCAACAACTCTTACACGTGCTGCACCTCATTAAGACCTGAATGTCAAGCACCTTTGTGAAATACAACCCCCTGTCCCTACATCCTCAAGAGAGACTTTCTTCTATTGGCCAAGAAGAACAAGCAACTACTAATCCACCAACATTAACTTGGATGGATTTGAAGCCCAAGTTAAACTTAATTCCTTTCCAATCGGATTCACCCTAACCACCAAACTCTGGCCCAAGTAACACACTTATCATAAATACTAAGGGAACCTGGTACAAGTTCTTGAAGAAAGTGAAACAATTCCTCCCAGAAAGTAGCTTCAGAACTGTTGTTCAAAGCCTCGTACTGTTGTACCTGGATGGTTGTAAAGCTGTACTCCATGACCCCCTAGAAATCCACACAGGGTCAAATTAGTCATCCTCATGTAGCAACATGTCTTATAAAGAGCCTCGAGAAATATGACCACATCACCCCCGACTCTGATGGAACGCCACTGGCTCCTTTTGCCGGATGGTACAATCTTCAAAACCAGCTACATCATCAATAAAAGCCATCACTCATGATGTTCATAGAATACATCTGTGAGCTGTGCATGCCAATGGTACAACTTGGTATCCCAACTAGTAGATCTGAACATCACAATGATAACCATCAAGGAGCAGAATATGTAATAACTGTAAACTATAATAATGATTACTTGAAAATCAAATATATGTTTAAATCAAATCTATAGGAGCAAGGAAAGACGAGAAAGTGTAAAAAATGCAACATACCTTCTCCATTTATGCACCCAAGATCTGTACCAACATCCCTGGACTATCATTACCTCCTCCAACGCTACTCTAATTCATGAAAGAGCTTAATACACACCACTTCAAAGTACACTACAGTACGGCAAAGTAACAGTCCACCCTCCCTCTGAGTACCCAGATTCCCCTACAAACACTAATTTACTACATCATTGCTTTGTCCACTAACAGTGCTCTGCTGCCTTTGGTAGATTTGTGCAATACCTATACAACGTACATACATGCTCACCTACAAATGCAAAGGGTTATAACTGGACGCACAGCTGTTTGTATGGTATTTTTGATTTTGTAGGGTGCTCCAGAGTATCGCCTTCTGACTGGAGGCGTAAATAATATGAGGGGGTAGCACTCTCAATGTTGAGAAGTGTCCTCCGGGCTCCTCAGATGTCCTTACATGAAGGTTTCTTACAGAATTGAGTGTAAAGATAATAGTAGAGTTCAAACGATAATAATGTTCAAATATTTAATCAGATATTTTTTCCATACATCTCGTTGTAATCACAAGTATATATTGCATGATGTCATCATAATTCAGTAAGTGCACTCAAACATTCCAATGCATTTCGGCATTACAATCATGCCTTTGTCAGGGAACAAGTTCTGTTGACAAAAAGGAAACAATAATGGTCTAAGTATTGAATAAAGGGGTGAGTTGCATGTGCTAACATGGTGAAGTGTTCGTGTTATAAAAGATTGGGGTCAGTGAACGTGTAATTCAGAACGAAAGCGAGTGAAGTGCTCCTAACGTGCCTATTAAATATCATAGAGAAATACACAAGTAGCGGGTTGTTGCGGTCCAATTACCCTACTAAGATAGATGGCAGTCTCGGGGACAAGACGCGCTGCGCGGCGAGTGTTCATTAAAAAAGTTCAGAGTGAAGGATGTTATTCGGCGCAATGCTTATAATCAGCAGTTGCCTTAAGTAACCAAAACGCTTTCGTTCTGAATTACACGTTCACTGACCCCAATCTTTTATAACACGAACACTTCACCATGTTAGCACATGCAACTCACCCCTTTATTCAATACTTAGACCATTATTGTTTCCTTTTTGTCAACAGAACTTGTTCCCTGACGAAGGCATGATTGTAATGCCGAAATGCATTGGAATGTTTGAGTGCACTTACTGAATTATGATGACATCATGCAATATATACTTGTGATTACAACGAGATGTATGGAAAAAATATCTGATTAAATATTTGAACATTATTATCGTATGAACTCTACTATTATCTTTATACTCAATTCTGTAAGAAACCTTCATGTAAGGACATCTGAGGAGCCCGGAGGACACTTCTCAACATTGAGAGTGCTACCCCCTCACCTACAAATGCACCCATGGTCCATGATTTTAGTATTGGGACCATGGGAATCAATTTCTATGCACAGAGTCAGCAGTCCTGAAAAAAAGCATACTGACTATCAACACATTTGGAGGCATTTAAACTTTAAAAACTACATTTCATCCGCATTTAAAGGTTTATTTAGGTATGGCATGATGTTAGATGGCATCAGATTAAACTTTACAGTGGTGTTCTTAGTAAACTCAACATTTAAAAAATTAACTCAGTCAGAAGTGTGAAATTTAGGTGCGGTGACCCGTCATGACTAGCAAAGAGATCAGGGCTTCCTCTACAGTAGCAGTGTTAGACTTTTTGACATTTTAAAAGACATTGAGCTCTTTATTGGCTGATAGTTCAGGTAGCCTTCCACCGCATTGGAAAATGGAATATCTATTATTATTTCCTGAGGGCAGATCAGTTGCTCCTCTGGAAAACATCTGGATTTTAGCACCATGCCTGGCTGTGCTGACTAGGAGATTGCATGGCCATCCGCTTCTCAGTAAATCTCTAGAGTGCTGGCTGGGGAGGCTGAGAAGTCCATCCAAAACAACATAGTGTGAGAGTTCTGCAGCCATATCCCTGGAGAGATTAACAGCCTGATTCATCAAGCTAAATTGCGCCCGCAATCGCTGCGAAAATGCAATTGCGGGCGCAATGTCGGTAATCGGCATTCATCATTAAATCGCAAACACAAAATAGCGAATACGCAATAATATTCGCAGAATCCCGGTAGGAGAGCATTAGCGAATCGGAAAATGCGACAATCCACGGATTATGCGAAATAAATTGCGGTTTCGCTATACAATCGCAATCGGTATTCATGAAATACCGCAAATAGAGAAAAACCCAAAAATCGCTGTTTGCGCGGCGCAAATTAAGGACAACTCAAAGCAGGTGGTAACCATAAAAGCCATGGAATTTTTTTTTTCAAAAACAGTTGGCCAATCAGTAACAGGTTCAGGCCTGACCAATCACACATAAGGACAATCAGCAGCTGCATTAGGAGTTCCACAATGCCAGGAATGTGCATGGTCGTCAGGCGCCGAAGGCTACAGCGAGCAGCACGGAGGAGAGGCCAGATCCAGGAGAGGATATTCCGCCAGCGGGTCACCTTGCTGGGCCAAACAAGAGAGCAGATATATGCAAAATACAGGCTGAATGGGGAAATGATAATCCAGCTCATACACGACCTTGACCCCCTGATGCAGCACCCAACAAGGCGTACCAATGCGGTGCCTACAAATGTGCAGGTATTGTGTAGCCTGCACCTCCTGGCCTCTGGGAGCTTCCAGGGGATAGTAGCGGCTGCTGGGGGGATATCCCAGCCCACCATGTCACGCTGCCTCAAGACTTTTGTTGACGCTATGCTTACCCAGCTACACCGATACATAAAATTTCCCACCAGCCAACAGGAATTGGACTTGACCAAGCTACAATTCTACAATGTAGCACATTTTCCACATGTACTCGGATGCATAGACTGTACCCACGTCGCCATCTGCCCACCAGCTGCCACGGAGTATATGTTCCGCAATCGGAAGTCCTACCACTCCCTCAACATACAGATGGTCTGCAATGCCAAGACTTACATCACTGACATTGTGGCCCAGTACCCAGGGAGTACCCATGACTCCTATATATTCCGGCACAGCGGCCTCCACACACGACTGGCCAGGGGAGACTTTGGGGAAGGACACCTACTTGGTAAGTACACTTTGTCGACAATGTCACATTGCTATGAAGTAGCAGTGCAGCACAGGCACTCACCCTCTGCTCCTCTCATTCAGGTGACAGTGGCTACGCCCTCCGTGATTACCTCCTCACCCCATACCTCAACCCTGCTACACCCCAGCAACGGCGCTACAATGTTGCGCACATTCGGACAAGGAACTGCATAGAAAGGACATTTGGGTTGCTCAAAAGCAGGTTCCGCATACTGCACAAGACAGGTGGGGCCATGTATTACAGTCCTGCAATGTGCTGCCGCATTGTGGCTGTCTGCGCAATACTTCATAACATTGCAACCAAGCGCCGGATACCTGTCGACATATCTGGCAGTGAATCTGAAGGGGACGACCGGCCACCTGCTCATGCGCGCCATGCACACGGGGAGAATCCTGCTGAAGGCCACAGACGTCGCAACCACATCACACTGAACAGTTTCTGATGCACCCTCTACCCTCACCTCACAAATCACAAATGCATGCAGAAATCAATAATGACACTACGCCAATGTGTGCTGCTAAAATAAATATAATTGTTTCATTCACAATAATGGTACCACTTTAAATGTTGTCTTTGCTAACAGTATTTCAGCATACTGCTGTGTGAAAGGACAGGGCAGGCTTATACTCAGCCTGTGCCTGTAAGAGTCATAGAAAGTCATGTGCGCCTCCTGCGCGTACCACCCAAACGCCTCTGTGGCTCATCCTCATCCATGGCACGTGCAGCTGCTGTGGGCCTGGTGCTGCGCCTGAGTGCCCCTACGTGTGAGGCAGAGTGGCTGCTCAAACTAGATGTCCCCTCACTGGCATCATCACCCCCAACAGTGGCAGGTAGAGCAGGACGGTGTAGTGCTGTCACGGCACTGGTCAGGTGCTCAAGGACCCTGGCCACATCCTCGCAGCACTGGATGAGCTGCTGCTGCTGCGCAAGGGACCGCCGCGACAACTGTGCTGTGGCATTGCTTACGATATAATTGGACCTGGTGTAGGCGGTCAGCCGGGTCAATAGCTGCCGGTGGCGGCGGCGTGCTGCGTTGCGCTGCGATGTATTTGCAGCAGTGCTGGCCACCATGGCTGCAGTCATGCGGGCCATACCCTCCCCCACACCTGCCATGGCTGCAGTCATGCTGGCCATTCCCTCCCCCACACCTTCCATGGCTGCCGTCATGCGGTCCATCCGGTCCCCCACTCCGGCAACATTGCGCCCAATGTTGTACAGCTTTAGCTGTATGGCACCTTGCTGCCGTGCTTGCAGCTGACGTATACGGAGCATGCGTCTTTCCACGCTCACTCTCACCAGCTCCGGTCCATTCCCCCTCCTGCTGCTAGGTGCATTGGTCTGCAGGCGAGGCGTGCCACGCCTGCTCTGCTGGCCTGACACAGTGGGTGGTCGCTGTGTTGCCGCTGTCGCAGGCCCTGATGTTGAAGCACCAGCTGCTGGTGGTGTCACGGCAGGCGTTGTTGGTGCGGCAGGGGCTGGAGGCACCCTGGTGGTGGACCTGGCTGCGGAAGTATTTGCTGGGGCAGGGGCTGGTGGCACACTGGTGGTGGACCTGGCTGCGGAAGTATTTGCTGCGCCAGACGCAGGAGGCACCCTGGTGGTGGACCTGGCTGCAGAAGTATTTGCTGCGCCAGACGCAGGAGGCACACTGGTGGTGGACCTGGCTGCGGAAGTATTTGCTGCGCCAGACGCAGGAGGCACACTAGTGGTGGACCTGGCTGCGGGAGTAGTTGCTGGGGCAGGGGCTGGTGGCTGTGTATGTGGCGGCACCTCCTCCTCATCCGGTGCCTCCTCATCTATTTGCAGCCTCTCGCTGTCGCTGCTGTCTGCACCACCTGTGAGGGGAAGTGGACGTTCATTAGTTGCATGTATCTGTCACACGTGCAGTTGCTACATGCATGCTGGGTGACATTCCCTGACTGGCTATGGCTTTGCGTACTTTGGAACCTGTCTGGCTGCATTGTGGTAAATCTACATTGTGGCCACACTACATGTCCCACAATGCTTCAGGGCATTACCTGATGTGGAACGATGGCATGACTATGGAACAATATGGGAGGCTAATTGGTCATGGACATTCATAGGGGACAGGGTCACAGTCGCATGCCACTTACCTCGGGTGTCTTGGGTGGTGCGGGATGAGTCCATATGAGTCACTCCGATGACCGCCTCTGTCTCCAGGGTGTTCTCTACTTGTCCTCCATGGGGGTGTTTGGAGGGACTGTAGGTTCTCCCCCTCCTGTGCCCGATGATTCTCCAAGGCGCTCAGCCACCCTCTCTTTGGCAAGACCTCGGAGGTCGTACCAGCGTTTTTTCAGTTCGTCCAGTGACCTGTCGGCCACACCCACGGAGTTCACCGTGGACGCTATACCCTGCCAGATCCTGCGTTTTTCCTGTTCTGCCACCCTCCTAGAGTCCTTCCCAAACAGCTTGGAGTGGTTGGCCACCACCCCTTCTATTAAATGCTCCAGCTCCTGCTCGGAGAATTTTAACTTTCTCTTCCGCCCTGTGGTGTTGCTGGGCCCAGGAACAGCCTCCTCAGACATTGCTGCACTGTACTTGCTGAGTAGTTTCCTGACAGATTTGCTGGAGCTCTCCCAGTTGCTGACTCGAGGTCTGCCTCACTGTGGTGTATGGGGGTGGGCCCTGGCTGCTTCCTGGTTGTGATGTCATCGCTGTGCTCGACATGCGACTTCCCGTTTTCCCGATCTCGCGCTAATTGAGGTACCGCTATTGACGATCTCGCTATTAGAGAATTCGCAATTCCGACACGGATGTTGCCGGAAATAGGGTTTTTTATGCGATTTTCGATAGTCGCAACCGGTATTTGCGGCCGCGTGCGATTCGCTTTATTTTCTCTAAATTATTCATGAATTCCGTTTTGCGTGTCCTTGATAGCGAGTCGCTATTATTCGCTATTAGGGCCACGCAAAACGTCCCGTTGATGAATCAGGCTGCAAGTGCCCAAATATTGATGTAAAAAATGTGCATCACAAAACTCAGGGGAGGGCAGTACATCACCATGTACAAGAACCTCAAGGCCAAGAGTGAGGAGTTTACAAGAGTCTTACAACAATAGTACCAGTAGATTAGCAAACACAGGCACACAAAAAACTGCCCTTGTAGAGGTGTAGAGGCCCTTGTGCCGCATGCAGAGCAAAATCAGCGTTTGGTGTGGTGAACAAAATCCAGGATTGGGAAGGAGAAAATCAAGGCACACTACTAAAATTTCCACCAATGAGGTTTCAATATAATTGTTTACCACCAGTGTTACAGCACATCTTTGAAAAACAGCAAACATTTAAATAATACAAAAATAAATTAGGTTCTTTTGAAAACCATCAAAACAATCAATAAAGCTGCCCCTTTAAGACTAAGACAAATGTTTTAATGGAAATCCTACAGCCTAGACTGGTAAAATCTGAGCTCTTACTTCCATATAATAAAGCCCTCATAGATACTCTAGCAGTTACCTAGTCTAAACCATTTTCTTGTCCCCTGTGAACAAGCAGGTGATGGAAGTCAGAGTTGCACCTGGTGGCCTGGATTGTCTTATCAAGCACCCCACTACAGACTGCTTTGTTGTAAAGGCCTCAACCAGAAGGTGAACCCTAACTAAATTCCAACCAATCCCCCGGACAGATGACGCCTTTACATACATATGCTTTCCTCTGCCAGCTTGGCACTGTGATCCAAAATTGCAGATTGCCTGTTGGGTCAATACACACGTCTTTGGCAAATGACCAGCAAGATCCTGTCAGCAGTCCCAGAGGATCTTAGAATCCCTCTCTAGCTTAGACAATACATAAAAGGCAGGACAAGGCCAAGTATGATATCTGTGCCAATCTGCACAGTTTGCATTGGAAGGGTAGTTGGTACCAGTACTGTCCTTTATAAACATGCCTGGATAAGGTTGAGTAGGTTTTCTGGCACTGTACAGGCATTATTAATGGACAAGCACCTTGATTGATCTTTCTTCTTTGAGAAAAATGTGGACTCCGCTTTGGAGTGGTTCAAAGGCAGTACAACTACAGCACATTCCTCTGGGTTATTGACTCCTACTAAAAAACTTCTACATCAGCTCAGGAAAATTCCAAAGAGCTGGCATATATAGGCAGAGACAGCCTTTGCAGCAAGTGATGTAGCAGAAATCCAAGTCCTTTTGGGGCCTTGGACATGAACAAACTGATACACAACATACAGCTCCTCTTTCTCTGCTATAACATCCACCAAACCACTTTTGTTGGCCCTTAGTGGTGCATGTCCACCTGGTGGGAGGTTAGATCCTTCATTTCTTCCCAACTAGTGATCCATCATGTCTGACAGATGGGTCTAACAAATTATACAAGCAGGTCACATCCTACCTTTTCTCTCCCCCCACCCAATATCACTACCAGTCCAGAACGAATATCAGCAGAACATCTGTCGATACTGCTACAGGAGGTATGCCAGTTGCTTGCCAAGGATGTCATGTAGAGGATACCAGATTCAGAAAAAGGGGGTTGTTACTCTTGTGTTTTTCTCCTTCCGAAAAAGGATAGGGGTCACAGGCCTATCTTGGACCTCTGCACCCTGTACCTCTTCTTGTGGATGGACAAATTCAAAATGCTCACATTGGTGCAGATCCAATCTCCTGAGGTCCCGGGAGACGGGATTATGTCCTAGGGCTTTTAGGATGCATATCTTCATATAGCCGTCATCAGTGCCACAGACATTATCTGCGTTGAAGGTATCCTAGGAGTATTTCCAGTTCGTTATGCTCCCCTTTAGACTTATCAGCACCCCTCAGGTGTTCCTGAAAGTGATGGCGATAGTTGCAGCCCATCAGCAGAAGTCGGACGTTCTTGTACTCCAGTACCTAGGTGACTGGCTGCTGAAAGCAGGCACCACCGCAGTCAGTCGTGGACCACCTTGGAACTATGGCAGAACTTTCTACAGTGTTAAACTTCACCATAGCCAAGCTAAAGGCCCTTCTGAATCCCTCACAGAGGCTTCTTTTCAATGGGGAGAGCCTGGATGAGGTGAAATTTAGTGTTTTTTCCCTACAGCAATGTGTCTAGGTCATTAGGGCTATGATCTCGATGTTTCAGCCTCAATCCTGGCTCCATGTAAAAGTGGCTGGCTCTGCGGTTTCTTGGACTCTTTGCTCTGCGCATCCTCTTTGCCAAACACAACAGGTGGCACATGCAAACCCTACAGTGGCACCTGAAATTCCAGTGGGCTCAGCATCAAGGTCGCCTGCCTGACACCATTCAGAGTAGACTACTCAAGATCTGTAGTGCTGGCTGACCAATCACACTTTACCCTGTGGCCGGCCACTTGTCCTTCCCCACCGAGCTGAGGGTGGTGACAGACGCATCACTGCTTGGTTGGGGGTCACCTAGGGAAAGTGGGAATGAGAGGACTGTGGTCTTCAGTAGAGGGCTGGTTCTACAACAACCTACTGGAGCTACGAGCCATTCATGGCCACTGCCACTGGCTGGTGGTGTTTCTTACAGACATCACCGTTGCCATGTGATACTGCAACAAACAGTGCAGAGTGGGGTCCTGGAATCTCTGCCAGGAGGGCTTCCACCTCTGATGGTGTCTCGAGCACCTGGGAATCTTTCTGGTCACCAGTCACCTAGCAGAGTCGTTGAATTTCAGTTCAGATGAACTGAGCACACATCATATGGTGTCTGCAATCCCCTTGCTCACTTGGCCTCTGGATTCAAGATAGCCTGGCTGATGAGGATTATGAATCCGAAACCGGTCCCAGGATGCTTGTTTCCGGTCCAGAGAAGACATGGCTTGGCAGTTCCGGCTGGACTGTTCCCATGAGGCACAGGGTCAGACTGATTTGCATATAGCCATGTCCGAACTGGGGTGGCTGAGTGGGCTAAAGAATGGTGATGGATTAAACCCAGATCAGTTGACTGGGGGTGAGTGTTTGATTTGCTCAAACGCTCCGTCCATCATCCCCTTTTGTATCGCTTTATTCGCCCTAAGTGTGGCAGGGTATGCTCAGACGTGAGTCCCTTGCTCACTTGGCCACTGGATTCAAGATAGCCTGGCTGATGAGGATTATGAATCCGAAACCGGTCCCAGGATGCTTCTTTCCGGTCCAGGGAAGACATGGCTTGGCAGTTCGGGCTGGACTGTTCCCATGAGGCACAGGGTCAGACTGATTTGCATATAGCCATGTCTGAACTGGGGTGGCTGAGTGGGCTAAAGAATGGTGATGGATTAAACCCAGATCAGTTGACTGGGGGTGAGTTTTTGATTTGCTCAAACGCTCCGTCCATCATCCCCTTTTGTATCGCGCTGCAATCCCAATGTGGCACAAGGCATGTCCAACCAGTGGGGAACTCAGGTGAAACATTTTTTTCACCATTGAGAACGTGCAGTGTCAAGGAATTCACAATTTGGAGTTTCAGCAAGAACACTCGTTGTGAGAATCATTTCGGCTGGAATGGAACAATGGACTCCTATAAGACTACTGTTGGACTTGGCCCTTTTGGCAGGTTCACCCCTGAAATTTTTGCCTTTTAATGTGCCTTGATGGTAGTGATTTTAGGCTCCTGCGCACTTTAGTACTGTGGCCCAGTATAAAGTGTGTGCGCTCTCTGAGTGCGTGTGGTGAGATTGGTCTGCCCTCCCATAGGAATGCATGGGGGATATGAGTGTCCATGGTAATTCCTGATGTGAGAGGAGTGCAGGGACGAGTTTGGTATGTGCAGACTCGTGAAACTAAATGCTGCCCGGTGGTGTGCGCATATTTATTGTGACTTGGCATTTCTTTGTGCAGTGTCTGCCTGCCTGATGTGAATTGTATGTCTGGCTTGTGATTGACAGGGGCTGGCTGGCGTGCTTGGCACCAGGAGCCAGGATGGGTCTGCCCGGTGGTGAATAGGGAGATCTGCAAGTAGATGGGAGGAAGGAGTTGCACCTGGGATCTGAATAGGGCTGGGCCTCCCCTCCACAATGCTGGCTCCACCTCCTGTGGTGCGTCTGATGTCCCTGGCCTATCCTGTGAATAGAGGAGAGGAGCTGAGCAAAACAAAATGCTCAAGTGCTCCTGAACCAGTTGTATCTGGTTCTCTCCTAGCCCTGTGCTGTGTCACAAAGGGTAAATGGTGAATAAAAGAAGGGTCTGTGACCCCAGGTAAATGTTCTCTTCTTGAATCCTGACAGAGGGGGGCTTGCTGCTGGTGGGGTCCAGGAGGGACCGCCATGGGGGCTGTCTCCTTGCTGGAGTGCCCTGTGTGCTGGCCCCTGGGCCCTACATTGCCCCCTTGATGCCACAGGACTTCCTGGACCTTGTTCCCTTCAGTCTTGATTTTTCCAAGGTTTGATATTGCCTTAGAGTCTGGGGGCTGAGCAGCGCTGCCCTGCAGCCCTTGCCGAGGGAATCCCCCTCGTAGAGATTCCCCCCTCCTTGGGGGCTTTTGCGGGTGCCCACCCCGCTCATTTCACTTTTATTGTGCGCAGGTGCCCACCCTGCGTCTTCTTTTTGTTTTATAATGATTATTGGAGCCTTTTGCGGGTGCCCACCCCGCTGAGGTATTCTATTTTCGAGAGTGCCTACCCCTCGTTGGAGGGATCACCGCCGCAGCCCGCTGCAAAACAGGAAGTCAGGTGGGACTTCTGATTTCGAAGGGAAGTCCCGCGCCCGCCTGAGCGGCGCTCTCATGGTTGAGGGAGAGCCCCGCAGGCGCCACCAAGTGCAGCTCGAAGGCGGAGGGGGCGCGAGGTACATTGCCGGTGCCTGCCCCCACCGCGGGCGAAGTGAAGAGATCGCCGCCGGAGTCTCCCCAGCGAGGGAGAAGCCCAGAGTCCCCCGCCCAGAGAGCCGGTGAGTGCATGACGGCTGGAAGGAGGGGGGGTGGCAGAGACACCCGGTCAGAGCTGCCCCGTTTGTGCAGCGGGCCGCTCCAACGCTTTGGCCATTATTTTCAGAGCCTGAATGGCTCCACTGATGGCCACCTTTGTTTCAAGGGCCCCGTGCGGGTCCTGAGGTCCCGTGTTCCCTGGAGCCAGCGCGCTCCAACATTCAGCCTCATTTGTTTTAGAGCCCAGATGACTCCATCCCTCCCATGGTTGTTCCAGAGCC
Source organism: Lissotriton helveticus (assembly GCF_964261635.1). Classification (NCBI taxonomy): domain Eukaryota; kingdom Metazoa; phylum Chordata; class Amphibia; order Caudata; family Salamandridae; genus Lissotriton; species Lissotriton helveticus. The sequence continues at coordinate 2,060,183,981 of NC_136059.1, read as the reverse complement.
TAGATGGCTCCCACAATTGGCCAAACTTGTTTACCCGGGCCCTGAGGGGCCCATGCTTTATTGTTCAAGGGCAGGTTCTTTCCCTTGAGGGGCCTCATTATTTAAGGAGCCAGTGTGCTCCCTGGGGCATAGGTGCTTTCAGAGCCAGATGGCTCCACCGTGTGGCGCATTTGCTCCTGAGGGCCAGTGAGAGCCCATGCCGCATTTTAACTTTTACAGCTGTGCAGCAATTAGTGCAAGCTGCGTTGTTTAGGCGCAATTCTTGAGAGAGTCCCTGAGAGGGACAGAAGTGGCACCAAGGTGCCAGGCCTTCTCCGGCTGCGCAGCACTTAGTGCCAGCTGCTACGTTTAGGCCTTCCTTTGAGATTCCCAGCTGCCCAGCAAGTAGTGGGCAGCTGCAGCGTTTAGGTTTTGCGCTGTGGCGCACCCTTGGCCTTTGCTGCCTAGGCAGCAGCCCTGACTCTGTGGACATAGGGTATTTGAGCCCCCTATTTTGAGGTGGCCAGTTGGCCAGGGGGATTGTTACATTTATGGGGCGCCAGGCCCTAATGTGATTTATGCGCTAATATGATTTTGGTGCTAGGAAATGTATGGTGTATAGTATGTTTTACGCACCCTATTTGATACCTCTAAATATGGTTTATGATTATGAGGTTGTTTTGCGTATTATGGTTTGTGTTAGTGAAATTATACCTCACTGTGTGATTTACGCCCCTAATGTGAGTATACTTAGGAGGTTAGGGTCTAAGGTATTTAGACTTATGTGCTACTGTGCATAATGTAGTTTATGTCACAGACTGATAAAAAGTACAGTGATTATCAGTGTTCACTGGTTGTACGTTTTATGATCTATTTTACTTTTACCAAGTTCGCTTTGTGATGGTTCTGGCAGTGGTCCATGTGGCCCTATCAGGTGTACATAATCCCTTGTAAATATTGGCCAGTGCCAGTTGGCACAGTGTACAGTATGTGTTTACTATTCTAATGTGTTTTGAGAATACAAAGGCTATTTTGATATAACCTTGTGTGGAGTTCCTTTGGTAGGGTGCCTGGGATGTTGTTGCTGTTGTGTGCATGCGCAAATGCTTTACACATTGCCTCCGGGATAAGCCTGACTACTCGTGCCAAGCTACCAAGGGGGTGAGCAGGGGTTATCTTTGGCGTGTAAGTCCCTTGCCCTGACTAGAGTGGTGGTCTCTGCCTGGCTTTGGCGCAATCCTTAGCCAACCAGAGATCCCATTTCTTACAACTACCAGCCGCAACCTCTCCTGCCTCAAGTTCCGAGAAAGATCAAGAACGACTGGGCCCAGGTCATCCTGGTGGCTCTGGTATGGGCCATGAGAGTGTGGTACTCGGAGCTGTTGAGTATAACCATCTGTCCTTTGAGAGGACACCTGTGCCAGCAACAAAGTACAGGCCTTCAGTCGAATTTGCTCAACTAGCAACTTCATGCGTGGCGATTGAGAGGTGGCAAATAACGCTTTCGATCTGCCCCATATGTGGTAGAAGCCCTCCTTGCATTCAGGCGCCTCTCTACGAAATTCATCTAGAGGGAAGCTTGGACGTTTTTAACTTGGTGCTGCGTCCAGGACACTGACCCCATACAGGCGAAGCTGACGAATGTCCTTTTATTTGTTTTGTCTTTAGCCCAACGAGGCGTTGCAGTGGGAACTGTAAAAGGTTATTCTCAGGCCTTTCAGACCTTTTACATTTGCTGAATTAACCATCCCGGTTTAAATAACCAATTGTGATGAAGTTTATTAAAGTTTTCACACATATGTTCCCTCCCAAACTCTGTTTGATGCCACGGTGAGACCTTCATTTGGGCTTAACATTCCTCATGTGTACACTTTTCGAACTTATGCATAGTTGCTTGCTGTTTCTCCTAAGCGTTAAGGTTATTTTCCTCATTACAGCTATGTCAGATCATCGCATGATTGAACTGCAGGCATTGTCAGTGCAACCACTCTACCCCACGTTTTACCAGACGAGTTGGTGCTGAGGACTCGGGAGTCCTATTTACTTTCATCTTTGGACAATTGATCACTCTACTGCTGCTCCTTATTCCCCTTCACACTTCAAAAGAGGAGGGAAGGCTCAGTCAGTTGGATCCCAAAAGGACTTGCTTTTAAATTGATCGAAATAAGGACCATAGAGAAGACAATTAACTTTTTGTGTGAATCTCTGGAGCAAAGAAACAGACAGCTGCGCAAAAAGGGCCTTGTTGTGGTAGATGGTCCTCTACATTAAGACCTGCTAAGCACAGACCTAGAAGCAGCCCACGAAAGGCCTGAGAGCCCAGTCTACCAGAGCTAAGTCTGCTACCATCGTGTTGATGCATGAGGTACCTGTTCTTGATCCTGTCCTAGGATGTTTGATTCCGGTCCAGGGAAGACATGGCTTGGCAGTTCGGTCTGGACTGTTCCCATGAGGCACAGGGTCAAGACTGATTTGCATATGTTCATGTCTGAACTGGGGTGGTGAGCAAAATAACGATGGATTAAACCTAGATCTGTGACTGGGGGTGAATGTTTTGCCAATGTACAACATTCCGTCGATCATCTTGTGTGTTGTACCTGTTCTTGATACCTGCAAGGCTGAAACATAGATATCAGTGCATACATTCATGAACACTACAGCTTTGACAGCCAGGTCCTGGAAGGACCACGCAGTTCTGCAAGACTTTTTGGTCTGCGCCCTCTCCACAGACCCTCCAGCAGGTACTGGTTTGGTTTCTATTTTAAGGTGAGGAATCTGATGTTAGAAGTATCATTCCGATCTAGTGAATACTATCTAACTACAGATCCCTCACTGTCCTCCCAATCCCCATTCTGTGGAGTGGTATATTTTTACCATCTAAAATGGTCCCAAACTAGTGTTCAGAACACTGTTACCCACAATTGTTCATGTTGAAAAGTAAAAGAAAAGAAACAGATGACAGTAAGCTGCGGTGGCGCCTAAATGCATCTCATCTCTGTCAATTTTGCAATGGTGTGGAGCATGAAACTGCGCAATATCACTTAGCAGCACACAGGAGCACTGATACAAAAAAAATCTCCACATTCCACTGTCTGCCATTTGTTGTGAACTAGTTATTCTTGTTCAAATCCTCCCATGCTTTAATACATAAATGAGTTTTGTACGCATGTAGGATTTCATCAGGAAACATCCTTTCGGACGAAGCCGGGATCACACTGTGCCAACACTGCGTTGGCAATAGAATGTGGCTGATACCTACCTGTCGTGAGGGTCTTTCTACAGCAGGCACCTTGTTTGACTTATATTTAGCGGCCCCGTCTGAGCTGCGGAAAGAGCCCCGGTGCTTCACAGCACTCCAGCAACGACGCCAAATGACGCCGATGCGGATGGGACAGGTGCCGGTTTGATGGAGAAACTTCGTGTCAGCGGTGAGTTGGAGCCTTTCAACACTACCCACTGTGGGATTATTGGAACATTGAGAGTGCAAGGGCACGCCAGCTCACGGCAGTAATACTCTGACACTACAAAGACCATGAGGCCACGGGAGTGGCCACGCCCACTGAGACAAGAGGTTGATTAAATTGGTGGTGTCAAAAAAACGCAGTGCCTTTGCATTGATGAGTCCGCTGCCTCTGAAGAAGTGGTTCTTCCACGAAACGTGTCAGGCATTTCGGACAATACCCTTGTTGCTGCAAGTCTTCACCCACGCTGTTCCCTCCATTAAATGAATGTGGCTTATACCTACCTGTCGTGAGGGTCTTTCTACAGCAAGCACCTTGTTTGACTTATATTTAGCGGCCCCGCTTGAGCCGCGGAAAGAGCCCCGGTGCTTCACAGCACTCCAGCAACGACGCCAAACGACGCCGATGCGGATGGGACAGGTGCCGGTTTGATGGAGAAACGTAGTGTCAGCGGTGAGTTGGAGCCTTTCAACACTACCCACTGTGGAATTATTGGAACATTGAGAGTGCAAGGGCACGCCAGCTCACGGCAGTAATACACTGACACTACAAAGACCATGAGGCCAGGGGAGTGGCCACGCCCACTGAGGCAAGAGGTTGATTAAATTGGTGGTGTCTGAAAAATGCCGTGCCTTTGCATTGATGAGTCCACTGCCTCTGAAGAAGTGGTTCTTCCACGAAACGCGTCAGGCATTTCGGACAATACCCTTGTTGCTGCAAGTCTTCACCCACGCTGTTCCCTCCATTAAATGAATGTGGCTGATACCTACCTGTCGTGAGGGTCTTTCTACAGCAGGCACCTTGTTAGAGTTATATATATATATATATATATATATATATATATATATATATATATATATATATATATATATATATATAAAAGCACCTTTGGTTATACCGGCTTCACGCACTCGAGAATGGGTGCTTTCGCGGGTGGTGTCTCCCGCTTCAATAGTAGCTCCACACTTGCCTCGTAATGAAGAAAAAGAAAGCACTCTCCAGGGGCGAGTTCAAGATTTTTTTATTGTGAACTCCCAGTGGCCAGACGGGTTTCGGCATTCGCCTTTGTCGATGGTAATTTGGCGCGCCAAAAACGGCCATTTTTATGTCATTTTGATTCCGACTAACCACATGCATAGAAAGAGGACTACATGCTCAAATACACGGTCGCCATATCTAAACATGTCTTTACGATGTCGAACATAATACATCCATTTTCGGTGCAACCATTTTTAACACATTCAACCCACTGATGGGTAAATTTGCATTTGCAATTATGCTATATAAATTTTTTTGTCAGTCACATCGTATATGGCGAGACCTTCCATAAAGCCCTGAATGGGCAAATCCTCCCCAACTATGCGTGTGTATTCCAAAACATACAGAATAAGTACATTACATGCTGATTACAGTTCCATGCCTTTAGCTGTTCTCTCAGTTCCCCAAGTGTACTGACAGTTCCTCATGTGTATTAAGACCTTCAGGGTGTTTTGTAGGTCGATAATGTACCTCGACTCTAATCTCCTTAATGTCATCACCCTGTCTCCCCCCCTGGGGTGTAATGGAACATGGTCTAATGCAAAGAAAGACAAAAGGTTCCTATCACTATTATGTTCTTTCTGAAAGTGACGGGCTACCGGATAATTCATATCACAGTTTTTTATAGCCCTGGTGTGTTGCAGAACCCTCTTTTTTGTTTCATGGATGGTACTCCCAATATATTGGAGTCCACAGGCGCAGGTGAGCACGCGGCGAAGGGTCCAGTGTGAACGAGGCGGTTTCTCTTTTTTGACTGGCCACGTCCCACCAGCGTGATTACCGAGGCTCGTCAGGTAGGCGTGGCGACGTAGGAGAGTGGAGAGGCTGTCGGCGGTGGGTGCGCGGTGCGTGAGGGTTGCTGTGCTTGAGAGCCAGAGATAAGCGGGGAGCCGAGCCAAGCGAGGGCACAGTGAGACGGACGCATGTCCTGCAGCTGAGACCGGTTGATTCACGGTAAGGCGGCAGTGCGGTAGTGCGCAACCAGTATACGCAAGGGGGGTGTAGGGGCTGACTGGGAGCCAAATTTTCATACTACCGCCATTCCCTTAAGACACTCTGGTGAGTGGGCGGCTTTCTCTCTTGTCCCCCTCCCCCCTAAAAAAATAAATAAATAAATAAATAAAAACGCGTAGACTGCATGGCGTACGCAGCCCCACGTGTTTAGAACTCTTCCCGAGTTCTTTTCTGAGTTCTCCCTGTTAGTTAATCTCCTGTAACCCTCACAGCTCTTGGTGCTCCTGCGGGGGCTCTCGGCGGGCGCCCAAACCTCCTAGCGCCCACGGCCTTTGGTCATCCCCTCACTCGCTGCCCGCTGCCTGGCTCGCTGACGGAAACTCACCAGCTCTGGGGCTGCTCCCCTTGCTCCCCATTCTTGAGCCAGCCCAGGCCCCGATTATCTCACCCAGACCCTGCTGGCTCCACCCCACCCCCAGGCTTCGAGGTGCTTGCACTCGCTTCCAGAGTTTGTATAGCACGTAGCCCCAGTCGTTCTTGGACTTCCGGTCTGATCCGGAGAGGCGAGGTGGTGACAGCTGGTGGGGTCAGGGTTGGGGGGGCCTGAGCAGGTTGGATCAGGTGAGCAGGGGGGTGCCATTAGCTATACACTTATATAGCCATACAGCGTACAGTCTATGCATACAGCGCCTGAATCCTAATAACTTCGCTGTTGTAATAAAGCACTTGTGGTGTTGGACCTGAGAGCAATCAGAAGAGCCCAAGTCCATCCTGGAACAATGAGATCAGGAAAAGAAAGGAAGTATACAGCACCCAAGCGAAGGAAATCTAATCAACCTGACGTTGCTGAGGTTTCAGACCACGCTAACCATAGATTAAAACCTCAAGAACCCTTAAGCCTGCGGGACTATTTCAGAAAAATGCCATCAAAGACTGCTGAATTGCAACAACCACACGTGCAATCCCCGGAGGTAATTACCACCATAACCCCGGTTCAATCAGGGTCGACTCACTTGGCCCCATCGCAACATTGGGCACCTGAAACCAAGACGGTAATTGAGTCATCAGAAGTCTACATTATTTTAACCATAACAGTAAAAATCCTCAATCTGACCACTTCCAATCTGGCAACTTTTTCGTGTCTCCAGCAGATGACAAGGGTTCTCCTCACTTACTGCAAAACCAGTTGGAGGACACCACATGCACAACAGAGTCCCGCTTAGCGCCGACACAACCCACCGTCACTCGCCTGGTGACCCCGACTAAGCCTTCTGTGGCCCCTCCTCAGCAAACAACGATGGTGCAAATTCATGGGAAAGCCAACCCTGTGCATTTTAACAGCAGCCAACTACCCACAACTCCACAAACAATATCCACCTCAACTGTACCACCAGCTTTGAGTCCCTTGTACATGTTATTTTCGCCACCCGGACAAATAAAGGACCCATTGCAAAACCAGCCAGTACCGTCTGACTTGAATGATCAATCTATGCCAGATTTGTCTCTTTTTTTCAAGACCACCCAAAGTTCCCCCAGGCCCAGTTCCATCTTAAACGAAAAATTAAACACCGGAGAAAATACTGCAACCAGTGCTTGGCCACAACTCCTACAGACTCTTCAACAAACTGTCAATGCACTAAATTACCATTCGGTAAAACTGGAGGTGCAGGTTGATTTACTAAACACCTTGGCATTATTCACGTCTGGGATCGACAGCAAATTAGACAAATTAAACTCTTTAATTTTAAGGGCGCAAGCCTCTATGAAGCTTGCCCAATCAACTTGCTGCTGTTCCCCAATTATAGGTTCTTTTTCTCTGCTTCCAGAATGCCTAACTACTGTTATAAGGGAAGTTAAGTTGATGAGGGCAGGAAATGTCCTCACCATACCGCCTTCCCCCAAACAGCAAGAACATCAAAAACCCACTGAAGATCCTGTTAAACAGAATACAAACATAAATGAAGGGGTGGTGCCAAATGCAGGAATAATCACCGGCTCAATGGAGCTGAACGGACATTCCCAGTGTGTTCAATCACAACCAAATCTGACGGTCGAAAATGGTCCCCCACTGATACCAACTGGGCCTGTAACCAGGCTAGACCAACCTGAGCCTGGGCGAAAAGACACCCGAGCACCTCAGATCGCTCCAATAGTGGAGGCTCCTCTAGGGCTTTTTCCACCACGCAGCAAGAGAGAGCGTAAACGCCAACGTAAAGCTAGAAACAAACTTAGGGCAAATTCCAATGCGGCCCACCAGGAACTTTTTCCTATCTTTATAAAAGCAGAAAACAAAAAATCCTCCACTAAAACCAGTGCATCAGAGCCTATGACAAACCTCAACGGAGATACCCCAAAAACACTCACCCAAGAACTAGTGAGGAGCCATCAGGACCAAAGCAAACAAACTATGGTCCCAGAAACAGTTGAGTGCAGCGCTTCCACAGAAAACACAAGGGTGAGTTCAGATAAGGCAAGCAAAATTGGGCCCAAGATGGTACCAGGAAAACCTGGGCCATCGATGGCCCTAACTCCTTCTGGAAAGGAAAATGCAACGTTAAGACTAAATTATTCCAAAACTATCTGTAACGACCCAATAACCCTGACCAGCCACAGTACACTTTTGAAGAGGGTTTCGCAACGACTGACACAACAGTTACACAAAATTAAATTAGATATGGCAGTCGAAAAATCCGACATCACGTCCCTAAGTGTTCCGGAGTCGAGCAATAACGACCCATCGTGTTATCAGATTTTACTGGCCCCTGAATACAAATCGAAGGGGTGGCATGACATTCTTAATAGATCCAACCTGTTAAAACTAGTGGAAGGCATCCCGGGGCTAGCAGGATTGGCCACGGACAACATTGAATCCATCAAATTTCTCCCCCCCCCCCGAGGTAACCAACCTTCTGAGGTTACTGTGGCGACTTTTTCATCGGCCAACTGGGTAGGAGCTTTTCTTGAACAGAAGTCCACTCTGCGGAACTGGGGAATTAGAGTGTACCCTTATTCTACGCCAGGGTATCCAATCTCCCTGTTAACCAGACCGACTTCACCCAGTCAGTTGCCAACAATTAAAACAACAGAACGTGTGAGACCTTACTCTGTCTTAAAAAATGCGTCAGGGTCAGACGTTGAATCTAAATGTTCTGAAAAAGTTGGAGACAAGGCAGAATTAAACCATTGTTGGGGGTGGCTGCCAGCGATCCTGTCTTCCAAACACTCAAATTGACCGTCTGTGGCTGAAACGCATGTAGAAAAATACAATCCCTCTGGAAAACCCCTCTCAACGGCTGATCCACAGCTAAAAACAGTTAACAGGCAAGGGCGGTCGCCCCTCTCATTGTGCTCATGGAACATTAGTGGACTTCATCAAAAAATCTCAAAAGATGACACTATGGCCTTTTTGTGCAAACATGCAGCAATTGCCCTACAGGAAACCTGGGCGTTAGAGGGCCGCCCCATAGAAGGATACATTGAATTTCGGAAATCAGCACTCAGGGACAGCCGCTTCGGCCACCCCAAAGGCGGTCTGTCCATTTACATCTCTAATAACTTAAAGGTGTATTTAATCAACTCCTTTTCAAAGAAGACTGGTTACTAGGGGTTAAAATTAACCCGTGGAGGAGGCAGCGTTCGCTCTTCCTCATAAACGTGTATATTAACCCCAGTACCCGTACTAAAAAAGACCATCTGGCCCGCCTTTGTGAAATCATGAATGACATTGCCACTGAATACCCCAACTCGGACCGTATTGTCATGGGGGATTTCAATACAAACTTATTTCAGGGGAATGTAGCAGACATGGAAGGGCCTGACTCAACTAACATTATTGAGGCTATGACTCAATCTAAACCTCCGATTCAAGCCTCTAACACATTGGGTGAGCTCACTGTGACGAGATTCTACAACGCAGGCTATCTGGTAGTGAACGGAAGGTCAACCAGCTATTCACCTCCAAACTGGACCTGGTCGAATGGAAGCGAAATGGTCGCAGCTCTGTCTTCATCTGATCAGCTCTTACCCAGCGACTGTGCAGGGCTCAAGCCGTCCTTCTTCAGTAGGGGCTGCAGCTTCTACCGTCATAAAATCATTAAAGAGAATGAGAAACAACGCTTTGAGGACGCTCTCAAAATTCCCGGGGAACAGTGCTTTTCTTATTATATACCACCAAGCCCAAAAAGCTTTCAGGAGGGCAGTCACTCAAGAGAAACAGGTCCAGGAAACCAAATACAGGGTGAAACTGGTGTGGGAAAGCAAGCAAAAAACTCAAGGGAATTCTGGTCTCTTGTTAACCGCACTAATCTGAACCTGATAAATTCCGGTTCAGCGAACATTCAGGAAGCGGAATGGGCATCATATCTAACGGATCACTTTCAGGCACAAGATCACCATGATCGTACTAGTTCAGCAAGGGTATATGGTACCGGCGCCGGCGCATTACCGAGTACTCCTTCCGACACAACACAGGGATTTGTCTCGGTATATGTATTAACCGAAGAACGAGTTGTCAAAGCAGTGACAAAAGGGAGACAAGACGGAGCACCAGGCCCGAATGGCCTGCCACAGAGGTTATTTAAATCGGACATTCCTTTCTGGTCTATGGTGTTATTAAACCTCTTCAACTATACTTTGAGGACACTGACAATCCTGGACTCATGGCGGGGTGCAATTATTCACCCCATTCATAAAGCTGGATCACAAGCTGCCCCTAATACCTATAGATTAATTGCCCTACTGGACATAGAGGCAAAACATTATGCAGGGCTCATCTTGGAGGACCTCAGGCAATGGGCAAATGATCATAATCTGATTCCTCTGAATCAAACAGGGTTTGTTGCCAATTCAGGAACCATGACAATCCTACTAGCAGTTTCTACCATCATCGACAAAGCTCTCTCAACATCCAGGATGGCATTTTGCTGCTTTGTCAATTTTAAAGCAGCATTTGATAGGGTGCCCAGGGCGGCACTCTGGAAAAAACTGAGCCAGTGGGGAATTCCAGATAAAATCCTGAACCCTATCATTCAACTGCATTCTAATACATGGGTTCGAGTGAAGTTAGGGTCCGGCACGCATCTCTCACGAAAAATCATGACCTCACGTGGTGTCAAGCAGGGATGCGTGCTGGCCCCCCTTCTCTTCAACCTATTTATAGCTGATCTGTCAAGTACCTTAGATAAGGTAAACAGTCACCCGCCCAAAGTAGGAGGTATGGCATTATGTAATCTTTTATATGCCGATGACCTGGCCCTGTTCAGCCTCACAAGGGTAGGGTTACAAAGGCTCCTTGACTCATTAACGCAATACACGATCAGCAATCAATTAGAAATTAACATGAAAAAGACCTTGATAGTTCCATTTGGTAAGAAACGTTATTGTGGTGGTGGCTGGTCAATTAATAAAATAAGTCTTTCAACTTGCCTATCATATAAATATTTAGGTGTCTATCTGGATTCCAGGGGCTGCTTTACAAAGCAGAGTAATGTGATCGCTGCCAAAGCCACGGCTCAGTGGTATCTTTGGCTAAGCTATCGAAGAAACTTTCAGGTCCAACTTTTCTCCTCTACTAGACGTTCTTAGAGCAAAGATTGGGCCAACACTTTCATATGGCATAGAGATCTTCAAAGGTAAAATGAACACTGTTTTAAATAAACATACAACTAAAATCTACAAAAAAGTACTTCATTTTCCGAGTACCGCATCCCCTGCACAGATTAGATTAGAGCTGGGGTTAACCAATTACGAAGCCTCTAATGTTGGTACATATCTCAAGCTTTGCCATAAACTAAGACAGACTGAACCAGGTACTCTAGAATCTCTAGTCTGGAAAGAAATTAATGATATCAATCCAGGGGGATCATTCGGCTGCTTTTTGAACGATTACATCCATCAAATGTCTGCTGCCGACCTCTGGGCCCTTAACCCCAGTCAGACTGCTTTTAAAAACACAATTAAAAAATGTGTAAGACTGACATCTCTTGCTACAGATAAAACTCTTCTCACGAAACGCAGTCATTCCTGGGCAGAAGTCAACTCCTACAAACGGCTATCCCCTGCCATGTATCTCTCTACGACATTTTCACTCTATTTAAAGCGTTGTTTTATTGCCCTAAGAATGGGAGATTGGCGCTTTCTTCAAAATCTACCCACCTGGCGTCGCAAGAAGGAGGACACAACATGTAGAGGCTGCGGGTTAGCAAAAGAAACAATTTTGCATGTGGTTTCTATCTGTCCCTCTTTCAATTCCCAACGCAGGTGTTTGCTTAGGTCAGAATGGAACAGGTTGGGAGTTCGGACTTGTAGGCATGCCATTATTGCTGCTTTGTCTTCGGACAATATTGTTTTAAATATAAAATTGGCCAAATTTATTCAGCAAGCGTATTGCAATTTAGTTAAAATGGAAACTGCTAAGGCCCCGTTGCTCACTGTTTAGATTGAATATGTACTTTAATAGATCTTGTAACGACAGGGAGGGTCACACTACAAATTGGAATTTTGTAGCAAGTATGCTTATGGTCAAATTTTACTCTTTCCATTCTTTTAATTATTTTTATTCATAAAACTGTATACAATGTGATTTGGGAAAACTTTTAAAGATATTGTTTATATCACAGGGGCAGACCAAGCAGTAGACAGTGTATGGTGTGCTGGACGTTAGGAATTTCTTAATTTTCTTGGGTTTATCTGAACCTGGAATCTTATATGTGAGGACCCTTTTGCTTGTAGAGCAGGCCTTGCATTTACCGCAAGGATAAAAACCCTGCCTCCTGTCAGCAAACGGGTTCGGCACCTCCTTTCTTTGGTAGCTGCTTGTAAGGGAGTCTCTTAGTGACCTAGCTCTTCTGAACGTGAGTAGCGATTGCCTTGGTATATCCATACCTATAACTGGATCCAATTTTAAAAGGTTCCATTTTTTTCTGAAAATTTGTCTCAAGGTCCCCACATCCTCTGAGAATGTGGTGATCATACGAAACTTGTTTTCATCTGCTACTTTGGTCTTTTCCTTTAACAATTGGCTCCTAGGGATTTTATTCACTCGTCTCAATGCATTCTGGAGTGTTGATTCCTCATACCGTCGTGCTCTAAATCTATCCATGCATTCCACTGCATGTCCTTCGAAGTCTACTCCCCTTGTGTCATTCCTTTTGATACGCAAGAGCTCCCCATAGGGGATGCTCTGTATCAATTTCACTGGATGACTATTCCGCGCATGTAATATAGAATTACCTACGGTTGGTTTCCGAAACAATTTGGTATACAGGGTGCCATCTATTGCACACACCTCCAGGTCCAAGAAATGTACAGAGGACAAACTTATATCTGCACTAAATTTCAGATTTAAATCATTGGTATTCAGTTTCACGATGTACTCCCCGGCACTCGCTGAAGACCCTCTCCAAATGATGAACAGGTCATCAATGTACCTGTGCCACGCTACTATCCTCTGTGTCCAATCACTGTTTTCCACCGCCCAGGCCACCTGCTCCTCCCACCAGCCCACGAATAAATTTGCGTAGCTGGGGGCGAAGCAGGTGCCCATCGCGGTCCCAGAGGTTTGGTGGTAATATTGACTTTGGTACAAAAAGATGTTATGATTCAGACAAAAGTCTAAGAATTCCAATACCATATCATTATGATGTGTGAATTTAGCTGGCCTGTTCTGCAAAAAATATTTCACAGCCTTCATCCCATCGTGATGTGCAATGCATGTATATAAGCTAGTTATATCTAGGACAATCATTTGGTCACCATCCTGCCATTGTACATTCTCTATGATTTTCAAAAAATCCTTGGTGTCTTTCACATATGACCTCAATCGCAATACAAATTCAAACAGGAAATGATCAATATAGATGGAGACATGGTCCAGAAGAATCGATTGTGAAGAAACAATCGGCCTGCCTGGCGGTGTGATTATATCATTGTGGACTTTGGGCAGATGATAAAAATATGGTGTAATGGAGTTGAGAGTTCTTAAAAACAAATACTCCTCTGTAACAATCATCCCCCTCTCATACCAACTTTTCAACATTGCATGACACTTGTTGATGCTTTCAAGATACAGACTTTTATTAGATTGGTCATAAGAAGACTCATCGGACAGTTGTCTCAGGGCTTCCTTATTGTATGCTTCATACGTCTGAAGCACTACATTCCCGCCCTTATCAGAGGGCTTACACACAATCGATTTGTCAATTCTAATACTCTCTATAGCTTGAGATTGTGCGTAATTAAAATTATATCTTTTCTTGCCTCATCCCTGCTCCTTACATCTCATTTTCATAAGTTCCTTAGTAATAACGTCCGAGAAAGTATCAATGATATCATTCGGCATTTGCAGCAAAAAAGTGGATGCAGGTTTAAATGGAGTCTCTACATTGCTTTGAGCTATACCAACTACCCCTCCAATTGCCTGTTGGGTGTTCGATGTCCCACCTTCTTGTAGAAGGTCTTCCATTATCTGCATACCAGGTAAGTCCCTTTCCACCAGAACATCTGTTGCCACATACTGTTCTCTCGTTTTCTTACTCTCTTGTTTGGGCTTCAATTTAAAGAACTTATGGAGTTTAAGTTTCCTAGTGAACTTGAAAAGATCTATCCGAGTCTGTGTGTATGCTAGGTTCTTTTGAGGACAAAACGTGAAGCCCAATTTCAAAACTTCCTCCTCAGCAGTTGTTAATACTCGTGGGCCAAATTAATTATAGTTAGAGTCTCACCTTCAGTCTCGTTCTTCTTTATCTGCGTTTGAAGAATTTTTTCTTGCTCCTGGTGACAGGTGGCGACTGCCGCCCTTTTACGCCATTGGCCACCCCTCCTCCTCGGCCTTTGCTTCCTTGGTCTGGCGGTGTGCCCCAGATCTTTTGGTACGATTGGGGCACCACACGGAATTCGTCTTGAAAAAGGAATCTATTTGATGAGGCCCCTGCTGTGCCCGCATTTTCGTCTCCCGATTGTTCAGGGCTCGTAACCTCCGACTCTGATGTTTCTGGTTGTACCACGGGTTGTGCCTTTGATTTATCTTGCAGGGCTCTCCGTGGCGCATCGTACCTTTTTGCAAATGTGATGACTCTGCCTTGCGCATAATCGCGTTCATCGCGCTCACATTTTTCTTGCTTTCTCTGCCTGATCTTTCCTTTGTAATTCTTCAGACGTTTCATCATCTGCTCTCGTAAGTCCAATTGTTACGTTTTGTCTCCATCTTTGGCAATTTTGACCTCTAGCTCGTCGATGGCCTTCCTTGCCTTTTCATGGTCACTCCATGCGAACTGAATTAGAATAATCAGCATTCCTTTGCATGAATGGGCCGTGTGTTCCGACCATTCTTCGAGTAACAGGGGGTCCGGGTTTTCATAGGCAGGTATCGTATAGATACGGAGACCTCTTGGTACTCTCTCCACTTCCACATAGTTTTGTAGAGAGGTACCCTCCCACCATTTACGGATCTCCCGTTCATGCAGCCTCTCCAATGCCACAAACTGTGTCGTTAGTGTGTTCACAGCCGTGCCCGGGTCCTCTCTCTGTACGTTTGGCGTACTCGATGTCGGTCTCTTCTTAAAAACATCTAGTACCGCCTCACAGCGCTCCGAGTTACTACACATCGTAACTCACTATATCTTGTTTTCACCGGAAATCCCCCTTGTGTGGATTTCAGCCCCCCTCGTTCCACCGCATATCGTATTCCTGCTATATGCCTTGCAGTAAGATCCTCCAGCGGCGGTGCGTGAAGTTAAAATGAAAGCTCCTTTGGTTACACCGGCTTCACGCACTCGAGAACGGGTGCTTTCGTGGGTGGTGTCTCCCGCTTCAATAGTAGCTCCACACTTGCCTCGTAATGAAGAAAGAGAAAGCACTCTCCAGGGGCGAGTTCAAGATTTTTTTATTGTGAACTCACAGTGGCCAGACGCGTTTCGGCATTCGCCTTTGTCGATGGTAATTTGGCCCGCCAAAAACGGCCATTTTTATGTCATTTTGATTCCGACAAACCACATGCATAGAAAGAGAACTACATGCCCAAATACACGGTCGCCATATTTAAACATGTCTTTACGATGTCGAACATAATACATCCATTTTTCGGTGCAAACATTTTTCATTATAAACACATTCAACCAACAGATGGGTAAATTTGCATTTGCAATTATGCTATATACATTTTTTTGTCAGTCACATCGTATATGGCGAGACCTTCCATAAAGTCCACAAGGATATAATAACACCGCCAGGCAGGCCGATTGTTTCTTCACAATCGAGTCTTCTGGACCATATCTCCATCTATATTGATCATTTCCTGTTTGAATTTGTATTGCGATTGAGGTCATATGTGAAAGACACCAAGGATTTTTTGAAAATCATAGAGAATGTACAATGGCAGGATGGTGACCAAATGATTGTCCTAGATATAACTAGCTTATATACATGCATTACACATCACGATGGGATGAAGGCTGTGAAATATTTTTTGCAGAACAGGCCAGCTAAATTCACACATCATAATGATATGGTATTGGAATTCTTAGACTTTTGTCTGAATCATAACATCTTTTTGTACCAAGGTCAATATTACCACCAAACCTCTGGGACCGCGATGGGCACCTGCTTCGCCCCCAGCTACGCAAATTTATTCGTGGGCTGGTGGGAGGAGCAGGTGGCCTGGGCGGTGAAAAACAGTGATTGGACACAAAGGATAGTAGCGTGGCACAGGTACATTGATGACCTGTTCATCATTTGGAGAGGGTCTTTAGAAAGTGCCGGGGAGTACATCGTGAAACTGAATACCAATGATTTAAATCTGAAATTTAGTGCAGATATAAGCTCGTCCTCAGTACATTTCTTGGACCTGGAGGTGTGTGCAATAGATGGCACCCTGTATACCAACCGCAGGTAATTCTATATTACATGCGCGGAGTAGTCATCCAGTGAAATTGATACAGAGCATCCCCTATGGGGAGCTCTTGCGTATCAAAAGGAATGACACAAGGGGAGTAGACTTCGAAGGACATGCAGTGGAATGCATAGATAGATTTAGAGCACGAGGGTATGAGGAATCAACACTTCAGAATGCATTGAGTCGAGTGAATAAAATCCCTAGGAGCCAATTGTTAAAGGAAAAGACCAAAGTAGCAGATGAAAACAAGTTTTGTATGATCACCACATTCTCAGAGGATGTGGGGACCTTGAGACAAATTTTCAGAAGAAACTGGAACCTTTTAAAATTGGATCCAGTTATAGGTATGGATATACCAAGGCAATCGCTACTCACGTTCAGAAGAGCTAGGTCACTAAGAGACTCCCTTACAAGCAGCTACCAAAGAAAGGAGGTGCCGAACCCGTTTGCTGACAGGAGGCAGGGTTTTTATCCTTGCGGTAAATGCAAGGCCTGCTCTACAAGCAAAAGGGTCCTGACATATAAGATTCCAGGTTCAGATAAACCCAAGAAAATAAAGAAATTTCTAACGTGCAGCACACCATACACTGTCTACTGCTTGGTCTGCCCCTGTGGACTCCAATATATTGGGAGTACCATCCATGAAACAAAAAAGAGGGTTCTGGAACACACCAGGGCTATAAAAAACTGTGATATGAATTATCCGGTAGCCCGTCACTTTCAGAAAGAACATAATAGTGATAGGAACCTTTTATCTTTCTTTGCATTAGACCATGTTCCATTAAACCCCAGGGGGGGAGACAGTGTGATGACATTAAGGAGATTAGAGTCGAGGTACATTATCGACCTACAAACAAAACACCCTGAAGGTCTTAATACACATGAGGAACTGGCAGTACACTTGGGGAACTGAGAGAACAGCTAAAGGCATTGAACTGTAATCAGCATGTAATGTATTTATTCTGTATGTTTTGGAATACACACGCATAGTTGGGGAGGATTTGCCCATTCAGGGCTTTGAATTTGAATTTGAATTTAAAAGGCATTTATAGAGCGCTCATATACTAGGCAGTTTCTTGGCGCTTAAAAAGCAACAGTGGTAAGAACAAGCAGACAGAAAACAGTAGGCTAACAGTTGAACGCTTGCTGGAACAAAAGGGTTTTTAAAGCCCTACGATATTCCATATAGGAAGGCAGAAGTCTTATTGAGGGTGGGAGGGCGTTCCAGAAGGTGGGGGCCAGAACTGAGAATTTCTGACCACCAGCTCTTTTCTTCTTGAAGCGTGGTACTGCCAGTAAGCCCAGGGAGGAGGAGCGAAGAGTTCTCGGCGGGCAGTAATTCGTGACAGCAGAGTTGATAAATGCCGGAGCAGTGCCCGCTCGGGCTTGAAAAGTGAGGCATCCTAATTTAAACAGTGCCCGCTGTTTAATAGGGAGCCAGTGAAGGGCTTTCAAGAGGGGGGTAGAGTGATGTGACTTAGCCAGGCCATAAACCAGGCGAGCTGCCTGGTTCTGGACTAGCTGAAGGCGGTGAAAGGCATATGCGGGAGCACCATTGTAAACGATGTTCCCGTAATCAATTTTTGACAGAACCATGGCCATTATAATCAGTTTAAGGGCGGAAACAGAAAAAAATCGGGATATTTTCCTGATGGTCCGTAAAGAAAAAAAGCAAGAGGAGACAACTGAACTAATATGTGAGTGAAGTGTGAGTTGGTGATTAAGAGTAATACCCAGCGTTTTAACTGATAGGGAGGGAGTGGGGGGGGCACCCAAGGATGGTGGCCAGAAAAGAGGTGACCAAGGATTACCGATACCGCCCGTCAAGACCAGCTCCGTTTTGTCCGGATTTAACTTAAGATGGTTCATATTCATCCATTCACGGATGAATAGCATCACGGACTGGAAGCCGGTTTGACATGGCGAGGCCGGGGACAAATCAAAAATAAGTTGGAGGTCGTCGGCATAATTATACACCGCGACCTCCATGTGCTGCAAAGCAAAAATAAGAGGAAAAATGTACAAATTAAAAAGTAGAGGGGAAAGGGAAGAGCCCTGAGGAACCCCACAGGTTATTTTACGAGGGGGAGCAGCGAATTCTGCCAGGTGGACAGCCTAAGAGCGATCAGACAGGAAGGACTTCAGCCAGGCCAGAGGGGAGCCCTCAATGCCCGCCGACTTGACACGGCGCAGAAGGATGGAATGGTCCACCGTGTCAAAGGCGGCGGACAGATCTAATAAAACGAGGGCCTGAGGAACGCTGGAGTCCAATCCCTCCCTGAGTCGATCCAGGACTGAAATGACCACCTTCTCTGTAGAATGACGAAGGCGGAAGCCTGCTTGGCAGGGGGCAAGATACTCGCTGCCCTCGATGAAGGAGCTTAAGATCTGAGTAAGGTGGGACTCAGCAATCTTCCCTAAGAAAGGAAGGAGGGAGATTGGTCGATAGTTGGCCGGGGCACCGGGGTCTGCCCCGTGTTTTTTTAAAATGGGGATGACCGTAGCAGCCTTAAAGGAAAGGGGGACAGTACCTTGTTCAAATGAATTGTTTAACAGGGTAAGGGCAGGGGAAGGACAGTCTAGGAAAATCTGACTTAATATGCGTGCTGGGCAGGTGTCAGCGGGGGAACCAGATTTCACCCGTCTGAGCAGAGGAGGAAGTGAGTCCAGAGTCAGAGGGGGGATAAGGGCTAAAGACTGGCTGTTGATGGGGATGGGACACTCACAGAAGGAGGGTGAGGGAAGGGGGATGTTAGCCTTGATGGTAGCCATTTTTTCTATAAAAAACTCATTAAGAGAGTTACACAAGGTCTGTGAAGGGGGAATTTTGACTGGGTCCTGTCAGAGGCGGCCAGCTCGTGGACCATCGCGAAGATCTCTCGTGGCTGGTTCTCAGCCGCCATAATGCGTCCAGAGAAGTAGTCTTTTTTTGCGGCTAAAATATCTCGCTTATACTCAGAGAGGACTGTGACGTAAAGCTGTCTAACTGAAGGACAGTAAGCACG
Source organism: Lissotriton helveticus (assembly GCF_964261635.1). Classification (NCBI taxonomy): domain Eukaryota; kingdom Metazoa; phylum Chordata; class Amphibia; order Caudata; family Salamandridae; genus Lissotriton; species Lissotriton helveticus. The sequence continues at coordinate 2,060,164,656 of NC_136059.1, read as the reverse complement.
GCGCCATGCGCGTTCGGCTTGTCGCACTGTAAGTTTCTTAGCTTTTAAGGCTGGACTAAACCACTTATTGGCATTGTGGACGCGGTTAATAGTTACCCGCTTAAGTGGGGCTATGTGGTCGCAGGTTTTGACAAGCCAATTGTCCAATGTGGTGACCTGGGAATGTAAAGCCAGACCCTCGAGGGACGGGAGGGAGGAGCGGAGTGAGCTACACAAGGTGGAGATGTCAACTCGACTCCAATTCCGGGTCCAGATGTTTTTAAGATGACGTGGAGGGGCTGGAGTATTAAGGGCCAGCGAAAAGGACAGGAGATGGTGGTCCGACCAGGCACATGGCAGTACCGAGGGCGCCGAAATGGGGATGTTGAGCGTCCATATCTGGTCAAGTATATGCCCCTGCCTATGTGTGGGAGTGTGAACATGTTGCGAAAAGTTCAGGCTGAGGAGAAATGCAGTAAAATCTTTAGATATTGCATCCTCAGCAGGGTCGCCGGGCCAGAAATGAAAGTCTCCAAGGACTAGCACTGAGGCGTTGTTAATGGACAAAGTGCTTAGGAGTTCCTGAAATGTAGTGATAAAGCCAGGGGAAGAGTGGGGAGGACGATAGACCAGAACACAGGTAAGAGGGGTTTTAAAAGAAACAGAACGTACCACTAAACAATCTGACGTTGGCAGGATGGGAGAAGCCAGCGTCTGAAATTGTAGCCCCTCACGCGCTATTAGAGCAACTCCACCCCCGTCTTCCCGTTTGGACGGTCAGCGCGGAGGGCAGAATACGAGGGGGGCAGGGCCGCCAGGACATCAGGAAGGGAGTCCTGGCGGTACCAGGTTTCCGTTAGGAAGAGCAGGTCTGGGCTCTCAGTGTCCAGCAAATGAAAGATGTCAGTTTGGTGCCGCACAGCGGACCTGGTATTGAGCAAAAAAGCAGAAGTGGCAGGAATAGGGATGGGGGCACGTAGGCTAGGAATGGGCGGTGGAGTGATAAGAGGAATAGGTCTGGGACAGTGCTGGAAGGGGCTAGAACGGGCGATACCAAGTGCTATGATACCAGCTAGAGTGGCAGGATCAAGTAAATAACCGGTATGTAAGGAGTGTAGTACTTGCGGAGAGTAAGTGAGCATATGGGCATGATGGTATGGCCCTGGTCCCGGCCTGGCGCGGACGGGCGCAGACGGGCAGGACTTTGGCACGACTTCGGCGCGAAGTCGGCGCTCCCGCTGCGCTGGTCCGCTGCGCTTCCGCCATTGCGTCATTAAGTACCAGGAAAGAGAAAAACACTAGCCCTAGGCTTTATGGAAGGTCTCGCCATATACGATGTGACTGACAAAAAAATTTATATAGCATAATTGCAAATGCAAATTTACCCATCTGTGGGTTGAATGTGTTTATAAATGAAAAATGGTTGCACCGAAAAATGGATGTATTATGTTCGACATTGTAAAGACATGTTTAAATATGGCGACCGTGTATTTGGGCATGTAGTCCTCTTTCTATGCATGTGGTTTGTCGGAATCAAAATTACATAAAAATGGCCCTTTTTTGCGCGCCAAATTACCATCGACAAAGGCGAATGCCGAAACGCGCCTGGCCACTGTGAGTTCACAATAAAAAAATCTTGAACTCGCCCCTGGAGAGTGCTTTCTCTTTCTTCATTACGAGGCAAGTGTGGAGCTACTATATATATATATATATATATATATATATATATATATATATATATATATATATATATATATATATACATACATTAAAGGGTGAACAGGATGACCAAATGGTTGCCATATACCGTTCAAGTAAGTGCCTTCATACGAAGACCACAGACCAAATTTCAAAATAGTTGTAAGAAGGTCTTTGGGAATGGGGAAACGGACTGCAAAACATATTAGCAGAAGGTTTCTTTAAAAACATACATTATTTTTCATATCCTATTTCAGAAAAAGTCGAAAACTGTTAATGAGTGTCAGCAGTGACACAACAGAGAAATTATGTACTTTTACATGCAGTCTTGAGCACATTTCCACCTACCTGCTCGGCATCTCCTCGTAGGTAATTCTGCCACCTGATACCAGCTCTCTTCTTTGAAATCGTAGCACTCAACACTGCGGATGGCCTTTGGCGCTTGGCCTCCAACAACAACCATTAACTTCAAACAAAGGAAAGCAAAGTTAACTTTTCAGCATCATGTCTAAAGGAACAGGTAGTTGTTTTTATTTGCATATACCATTTTATTTACCAAATAGTTTGGTACACCAGAGGGACAATCGCACAGCAGTTGCAAATTGCAAGTGACTGTGTGAACGGAATAGCCTTATATATACAGCATGTGTCATCAATTATTTTACATTTTTGTAGGCAACATTAGCTGTGGTTTTCTGAGTTTCGCTGAAATACATATTTATGCAGCGTGCACTGAAATGCTGATCACAATCAATGGCTAGAGACAACTTATTTTTCTTTATTTTCAGCAGAGGGAAATAATCATATTTCTGCCCCTGCGCCCCCCCCCGCACGCTCGTTCCCACCTCCCAGCTTAAGGCAAGCCCGTCTCCGCCCGTCTGTGACCCGACCGCAGCCAGCACTAGGAATCCTGGATCTCCTAAGCCCCGCCGATATGACTCCGCCACCCTTCACGCACTCAGTCCCGGAAAACACACCGACTGCCAAAGGTCGACACCGAACACCACCCATGCAAATACTGCCGAAGATCCTTTACCATCGACAACGCCCCCTCGACCCGGCGAAGGCCCACCAGATGCACGCAGCACCGGAGCCCTGACATGCATCCTCCTCAACGTGCGCTCCCTACTCAAACACACTGTAGAGATCTGGGACCTGATCAACACCATTGCGCCCAACGTCGCCTTCTTCACGGAAACCTGGACTAATGCCACCTCTGGCCCCAACATCGCCACCGCCATCCCCGACGGTTACAAGATCCAGAGGAAGGACCGCCCCCACCGCCCAGGAGGAGGACTGGCCATCACACACAATACCTCCCTCCGACTCTCCACCTCCAGCACGAGCGACCCCCACTCCAACACAGAACACCTCCACTTCCACTTTGACAACCGCAGCGACCCTGAATCCACCACCTCCTTGACAACCTCAGACTGAAGCAGCTTCTCGACACTCCCACTCACAGAGCAGGACACACCCTCGACCCCATCTTTGCAGGAGGGAGAAACATCCGCTTCAGCTTCACCACCGAGCCCCTCTGGACGAACCACCACTGCGTACACTTCACCTTTAACACCACCACCGCACCTAAACCCGTCCCGCCACGAAGGAATTGAAGCAAGATCACAGAGGATCACCTCAATACCACCCTTCTCCTAGACCCCCCCGCGCCACGACCGACGCCAACTCCGCAGCCAAAGAACTTCACAGCTGGATCTCCTGCTGCACCGACAAGCTCGCACCCCTCCGCCACCCCGCCAAGCAACGCCCCCTGAAGGCAGCCTGGTTCACCACAGAACTACAAGAAGCCAGACGCTCATGTAGATGCCTCGAGAAAACCTGGCAAAACCGGGAAACCACGGAAGCACTGAACAAGCACAGGAGTACCCTGAAGGAATACCACCAGCGTATAAGAGACACCAATGGACCTTCATCAGGAACATTATCCACACCAACGCAACCAATGCCAAAGAAGTGTTCAACGTCATACAGCCTTTCGCCAAACCTCCCAGTGAAGCCACGGGCGTCACACCGTCCCAGAAACTCTGCAACAAGCTCAGCTCCTACTTCCATCTGAAGATAAAGGCCCTCTACGACAACTTCAGAGAACACACGCTGGACACCACCCCTCTCCCCACTGCCGTTAACAAGCCAACCGTCATGACCTGGAATCCCGCCAGCATAGAACACGTCACGAAACCATGAAAAACACCCACCCAAGAGCCCCCACGGAGCTCTGCCCACTGCACATCTACCACAGGGCTGCTGCCGCCATCGCACCCGAACTAGGACGGACCATCAATGCTTCCTTCAAGTCCGGCACCTTCACAGACGATTGGAAGCAGGCAGAGGTTAAACCCCTCTTCAAGAAACCCACGGCCGTCTCGACGGACCTGAAAAACTACCGGCCCATCTCTCTCCTCCCCTTCGTGGCCAAAGTCACAGAGAGACTCGTAAACGCTCAGCGGACCGCCTTCATGGACCTAGACCTAGACCCCTCCCAGTCTGGATTTCGCAGCAACCACAGCACTGAGACCGCCCTCCTACCCGCCACTGATGACATTCACATGCTACTCGACCAGGGACACACTGCGGCCCTCATCCTGCTAGACCTCTCCGCAGCCTTCAACACCATCTCACATTGCACTCTAACAGCCAGACTTCACTACACGGGAATACAGGAACTGTCCTTAACTGGATCCAATCCTTTCTCTCCAGCAGAACCCAGAGGATCAGACTCCCCCCTTCCTCTCCGAACCCACAGAGATCAACTGCGGAGTACCTCAAGGACCATCGCTCAGCCCCACGCTTTTCAATATCTACTTGGCCCCCCTCGCTGCCATCGCCAGACAGCATAGGCTCAGCATAGTATCCTACGCCGACGACACCCAGCTCATCCTTTCCCTCACGAAAAACCCCGAAGACACCAGACTCTGCTTTCAGGAAGGAATAAAGGACGTTGCATCCTGGATGAAAGATAGCTGCCTAAAGCTCAACTCGGAGAAGACTGAGATCCTCATCCTCGGACCCTCCACCTCTGCCTGGGACAACACATGGTGGCCCTCCGCCCTCGGAAACCCACCCACCCCGACAGACCACGCACGAAACCTCAGCATTATCCTCGACTCCTCCCTCACCATGACCCACCAGATCAACTCCGTCACCTCCACCAGTTTCAACTGCCGCAAGACCTTCAAATGGATACCCCCCGAATGCAGGAGGACCATCACCCACGCACTCATAACCAGCACACTGGACTACGGCAACGCCCTCTACGCCCGAATAAACAGAACTCTTCTACACAAGCTCCAAACAATCCAGAGAGCAGCAGCCAGACTCGTCCTCGGGACTCCACGGCATGAACACATGGCCCAACACCTACGAGACCTCCACTGGCTCCCCGTCGAGAAGAGAGTCACCTTCAAACTCCTCACCAACATCTACAAATCCCTACACAAAATCGGACCCAAATACCTCAACGAGAGAGTCTCCTTCCACGTACACAAGAGGAACCTCCCCTCCGCCGACCTCGTCCTGGCAGAAACGCCACAAATCTGCAGAAACAGGGCAGGCGGAAGAGCCTTCTCCTACATCGCAGCCAAGACCTGGAACGAGCTCCCGGTGAGAATCAGACGCTCTCCTACCCTGCACACCTTCAGGAAGAACCTCAAGACCTGGCTCTTCACCCTAACCGGAGCTGCACCCCCCTTCACCCCCACAGCGCCTCGCACGCTTTATAACCCCCTGATTGATTGATTGATTGATTGAAGCTTACTACACCTGAAAAATGACTTTAATCTTTCATTGACAAATGTATGAAACCCAGGAAAAATTGTGGCATCACTTGACAGAGGATTTTATGTGCAAGTAATGAATTCTGAATAAGGAGAGGAAACAAGGTAAGTCTGTCACAGTGTTTTTGAAGTGAGTGATCTCTGTCCTCCAGAGTCGAACTAACTATATGCAGCTTTGTATTTAATTATAATCTGGACTCTGTTGGTAGTTCATACATTTCAAAATGCTCCTTTGCATATGGCTTGTGATCCCTCAGGCTGTTGCACTATGCTTTATTTATATCCAAGAATTTGCTTTCTTGGTGCGGTGCTCACTGGATCTAAAAGGAAGATTAACTCTGTTTCGTAACATTTTCTTAGTGAGTTTTTATTTCTACAACATTTATTGTATATATGAATGATTAACAATTTGTTTTTTCCTATGTGTACTTTCATTCTTTGCTATCATCTCTGTTTTGTAAATTAAAAGACTGATCATTGCTTACATACCGCGCTGTATGCATCACACATGGCATTCTGTTGTTCTATGTCATTAATGCGCTAACTCTATAGCACATGTGCGTTTTTGTTTTAAGTGTGAAACCAGTTGGGTATTTACAAACCTTCTGGTTATTATAGTCCTATATACAGGTTTCAATATTCAGCTTTATGTTTTTATTTATAACTGAATGAGATGAATGACAGCTCTTTTACATCCCATATGGATTTTACTATATATTTCAAGAAGCTCAAGCATTGATAACAATGTTCGTGGCATTTGTAGCTGTATTGTGCATACTTCTGCCATCTAGTGTTTGGCTATGATGTGTGCAACTTGTTTTTCTTTGAAGTCTTTCAAGCCATAATTTGTAGTGACTCCGCCTATGACTGGTAATGCGCAGGGGCATCGACTCCATTGTTAGATTGATTTTTTTCCACAATCAGGTTCGGACGTGTTACCAATCGAGCTCCGAGATGTTCTTTGTCAGACTATACTCCCCAGTTGGGACTAAAATGTTCAATGTTCAGGTTCTCCTGGTCTTAGTGCCTAGGTGTGGAATTCCTAAAGTACGAGGACCAGGACAACAAGTTGTCATGTTTATTTTGTCCTTGGGACTAGTCCAAAGAAGGTTGGTAACTCAATACTGGAGTTTGCCCTCCCAAAGTTCCAGAAGCCAGGACATCCTCAAAACGATGCACCTGTATAACTAAGAATCTAAAGGAATCAGTCTTCCAGGTCAAGGGGAAGTTACAAACAGTGGGGCCGATGAGCCACCAGCCAGGAAGATCAGAAACATATAGTGTTTTGACCAGTTTACCCTCAGGCCAGGACACAATCTAAAAGTATCAAGCATCTCCTTAATAGCTGATAGGTTCTACAAGGGTCCCCTTCAAAAACAATAGGGTGTTGTCAGCAAACCAAGAGATTATGTGCATACCTGGTGCCATTAAAATGCATAGGTCCCCCGCTCGCTGCCGCAGAGCACAAACCAGGGTTTCCGCCACTAGTCGAAACAGCAAGGGGGAGAGTAGACCCCCCTGCCGGGTACCCTATTTAATATGCACCAAACATGAGAAGATCTGCCCTATACTGACTCTGGCCATGGGGTTTCCATACAGCAGCAATAACCACTTAATGATAGCTGTTCCCAGACCCTTCCTATGGAGCACAGCAAACATGAAAGGCCAATCCACAGTATCAAAGGGCACTTCTGAAAGGGGAAATGCGTGGGGCACCCTATCTAATATCATGAGACGTCTCTGATTTCTTTGAGAGTTCTGGCCTGGGATAAATCCCTTTTGCTACTCCTTTTGCTAGGATCTGTATTCCGAATTGAGCAATGAGAGTGGTCTATAGGATTTAACGACCGAAGGGTCCCTTCCTTCTTCAAATAGCACTACTATTGTTAGCCCAAAGGGGATGATGGACTGAGTGTTGAACAATGCAAGCACTCACCCCAAGTCAACTGATCTGGGTTTAATCCATCATCATTCTTTATATCACTCCGCCACCCCAGTTCAGACATGGCCATATGCAAATCAGTCTGACCCTGTGCCTCATGGGAACAGTCCAGCCCTTACTACCAAGCCATGTCTTTCCTGGACCGAAAACAAGAATCCTGGGACTGGTTTCTGGCTAATCAGCCATCATCAACCAGGCTAGCTTGAATCCAGTGGCAACGTGAGCAAGGGATCCACGTCTGGGCACACCCTGCAAATTAGGGCGAACAAAGCAATACCAAAGGGGATGATGGACGGAGTGTTGAACTAATGCAAGCACTCACCCCGAGTCAACTGATCTGGGTTTAATCCATCATCATTCTTTAGCTCACTCCGCCATCCCAGTTCAGACATGGCCATATGCAAATCACTCTGACCCTGTGCCTCATGGGAATAGTCCAGCCCGAACTGCCAAGCCATGTCTTCCCTGGACCGGAAACAAGCATCCTGGGACCAGTTTCTGGCTAATTAGCCGTCATCAGCCAGGCTTGCTTGAATCCAGTGGCAAAGTGAGCAAGGGACCCACGTTTGGGCATACCCTGCCAACTTTGGTTGTGCTTCGCACTACTATTGTTGCCATACAAGTAGATTCCGTTAAGGCATACGTGTCTAAGGAATATTCCTACAAACTCAGTAGCCTAGGGGCCGGCTGCTCCTTCTAAATACTATAAAATTCAGGAGGCTAACCTTCCACACTTTGTGTCCTCCCCCTAACTGTTCAATTGTTGTTATGTTCTCTTCCAGTGATAGAGGGGCGTACAGGCTTACCCTATATCTCCCAACAGCATTGACAGCAGGATGCCCCCAAGGTACGGCTCTAGGCCTACTGGTTCACTGTCCTTTCGGATGGAGTATAACTTTCTTTAATAGGTCTCAAAAGCATTATTTAATGTTTATTACCAAGTGCATGTACAGTAGGGTTTCATAGGGGGATCTGATTGCACATATTGGCTTGCTTTCTTCTTCAGTGTGGAGTAACGAGCCAGCAAGTGAGCCGCCCTATTTCCCTCCTCTTGCTGACTAGCCATGTAATCCCTTTACCTCAATGTTCTGAGCCCATCCAAAAGTACCACCCCCATCTTGCTGCGTGCTATATAGGCTATCGTCCAGTATCCCCGATCTCTTCAATTCCCGAATGCTGCTCTCGAAATCTGACATTTACCTAGTCAGCACCAACTTCACCATCTTTACTCCATAAGTGTATTTGAGACATTACCATTTGCAGCCAAGGAGGTTATGGTCAGATCATGTTTTGCTCTAGTATTCTACATCTGTGGGGTCACCTCCGTCCTAAGTTTAATAAAGAACACATCCAGCTGGTCTCATGCACGCCAGAATAGTACAAGTACTCTTGTGGTTCCCCACATTTCTCTGCAACATAACAGTGTGGATATAGTTCCCTGATTAATTTGCAAATCACTAGTTCAGTTTAAAAAAGTTTTCGTTTTGCTTGGAAACAAAAACAATCCTTTCTGAAGTATGTACATTAACTTTTTTCTATATTGCTCTTTTAGTGATGTCAAAGACTATGGGCTTGATTATGAGTTTGGCGGTCTGTGGATCACCAAACTCTTGGTGGCGCAATGGCGGTCGGACTGCTGTATTATAACATTGGTGAGCGGACCGCCATGGGACTGCCGAGGATCTGCGTATGGCGTTTTAGATTCCGAATGGATTTCCTTGCTTCATGCCCTTATATCGGTACAATCCATGTTGCCCTTATATAGGCATAGAAATCAAGCCCTTATTTAGGCATAGCCTATGCAACCCAAATACAGGCATGGCTACTTCCATCCATTCACCAAACATCACAACGATTTCTTGGAAAACCAGCTTAAGCCGTTAGGGACTTCCCCTTGCTTGAATATTGATTTCTCCAATAACTCAGTTTTACAATGAACAACTTAGGGGTTCATTCATGACGTCCATATGCCCGACTTTACGTGAAACATGGCATTCGTAAACACCATCAAGGTATAAATATACCTTCACTTGCTATGGCAAAGCAGGGTGGTTCAGAGAAGTTCGACGACCTACTTGCCCGAAGCAGCTCGCTACAGCAAGTGCCGAAGGAAGCAGACTCTCCAGCTGACGCACTGATCAGGAAGCAGCCCTCCTCTGCTGAGAAATCCAGCTCCAGTGTTTCTGACTCCCCTTGCGGAGTGTTGGGAAATCGAGTCCCGTGACAGAGATACCAGACCTCCTTCATTCTAAAGGTATGGTGCTGATTAGAACTTAGAGAAACCTTTGGTAGATTCTTGGAAAAAAATAAACCTATGCTAAAGACCATACTTACTTCTTCCCTTGTAGTAGACTTAGGTTAGGTACATTGGGGTAGACGTATTTTAGAAGCACCAGTTGAGTATTTTAGTCTTTGTTATTTATGTATGTATTTTTATGGCTTGGAAACCATTCAATGCTATTACAGTATTATTTCATAATACTATTCTCGCTGTACGCATTATACTTTTTATTCTGTCTAGCGATTGTAGCAGTTCACCTCTCTTGCATGGGAAAGAAGACTGTTCAATAAACCTTTTATTAAAAACACACGTCTCTCTATTTCTCTGCAACTCTGTAGAAACGAAGCATGCATGATTGACTGAGTAAAATAGTTATCTATTGTTTCTATGACTCTGAAGATATTTTCCAGTCCTAGGGAAACAAATTTGTCATGTTTATGCGGTTGTCAGGAACAAATCCCTTCTTGTGAATTCGAGAAAGTTTCTAGTGACCTCTGAGCTAGCTGGCACTCGCAAAAAAAAAGTTTAATATATTCGATAGAGACCTACTGACCTAAGTCCTACGTCATATCTTTAGGATATGTTATTTCAATGCGCAGAGCCTATTGGGAATATAGGAAGTACACTACAGTGGTGGCGCAGTGGTCTGGGGCAGCAACACTGAGGCAGTGCCGCTGCAGCACCACCAAGCATATTATGACTTTTCAGACCTCCACACTTTTCATGGCAGTGAGCCTGCCATGAAAAGTGTGGCAGACAGGAAAGTAAGGGGGCCCTACAGTTCCCCCTGATGCCCCTGTGCATGGGGGTGCATGCAGCTGGGCACATGTTGTGCAACCCTGTGTGCATGCACCGCTGTTCCTGTACGGCATGGACTCTACAGTCCTTGCCGCGCAGGAACGGGCTTTGGCACTCTTTTGGCACTGCAGGTCTAAGGCTCACATATGGGTCTTAGAACTGCACTGCTGATGGAACGCCAAAGCACCGTCTATCAGACAAGGAAACTCGTAATTGGGTGGGTGGTGGTCAACCTTGGGGTGTGTGGCATGGCAGCCCGCTCCCACACCGCCAAAGTCATAATTAGGCCCTTTGTTTTTTGGGTGTGTCTGCTCATTCGCTGTGAGGGTTTCCCCCAAATCAGTCAATGACAGCCCTTGGAGGAGAGGAGGTGACTGTAGTTACTCATTTTACCAGCCTGTAGGAGGATCTCTGGCCCTCTTTTAAAAGGAGGCCCACTTGCTGCCTAGAATTGCCTGCACCAGGGAACAGCACAATTGCTTTGATATGGCGCACTGTGCCCAGCGCCCACACTTAATGCTGCGCCGCGCGACAGGACACTCCATCTGTAATGTGGCTCCAGGTGGATAGATGTTCATTTCACTTGCAACACAACCGGACATGCCTACTTAAGACATCATTATACTATGGCTCATCGTAAAATTGTCCTGACAGCAACATGGCATATGAGTGTCTCAGATGACGTTTTATGCTTTTAGGGCCTTGCTCAATAGCTAAATATTTCACATTTAGAAAAGAACATAAGCAATCCATTTTCGTACACTCAGGAAGTTAGTGACTCATATGATAGGAGAACATGGATGTCAATTAAATGACGGGCATGGATCTTTAAAGAATCAATAATTATGACTGAAGCAATCATCTGCTGTGCTTCTGTATCTGCCAGCATTGCTGTGTCTCACGCATAAATATCACTCTAGCACTGGAGTCAGTTCTGCTGGAAGATGAGTCACTCCGACCAGTGCCAGAGGTCCGAGGGGATCATCAGCAGTGCTGGTCATTGAGATGCTCGAGTCCTCCTGGGTCTGTCTCTCTCACGCCCACTCATGTCACAGACGCGTCCCTGTGAATGAATCACTCGCTGCTCACAACTCCTGAGGTGGACTCTGCGAAGATCAAACTATTCCCTGGCACTTCTCAATGTTAAACAATGAATACAGGGAAACCTCACTCAAATCTTCTCTTCTTCGATCAGAATTAGACACAGATGCGAATCTCATAAAACTCAAATTTGCCAGGCTTGCTTGGTGACAGCAAGCTTCATAATGTACACATAGACAGTGCTTGAAATGGAAAAAACAGAAGTGCAAATACTCTGTACCAGAGTACCCGCTTGTTTCTGAGGAGTGCCAGTGCTCTAAAATGTAAAGTATTACATTTTCTTGAGAAATGCTGATACTGCCGGTACTCAGTACCGGACAGTACCACCTCATTTAAAGCACTGTACATCGATAAATATTATTTTCAGAAAGTTGGTTGCACCACTGGTGAAAAAAGAGCATGTTTTCTAGTGGGAAACTTGCTTCGTCTAAGGTTTAGACAAAACTCATAGTTAAGATAGAATGGAAAAATGCAAGGTCTGAGGCATAGCCTTCTGTCTAAATATGTTATCAATAGGTGTAATGTGAAAGTCTGAATTGAAATGTGGAATTCTGAAATTAAAACAAAACATTCTAACTCAAAGAATGATTTTTTTCTCTCTGCTAATAAGGTGAGTATATGGATTATTTTTTAGCCTTTTACAACATTGTGTAAAAAGGCAAAGGCTTTATGGGCCTGGTGGGGCAACGTTTAGGCACCAGATAAGGAGTTTTATATGTGAATAAAGGCAGTTTTCTTCCGTAGTGTATTATGATTTTTTTTTTTATCACCGTATTTCCAAAAATATATGCCTGCCGCTAGTAACTGTATGTTCCTAGGTATAGCCAACAGTCCTAAACCTGACTGCAGGCTCAGGTTACGATTTCAATGAGGGTTTGCGAATGCCCCCATTTATTGTGCAGCTGTTTCCAGAGTTCACTCATGCGGCCGAGAGAGGTGTTAGCGTTCAGATCGCTTCTGATGTTCAGTGGAGATGCATAGGAACGTGATACCCGGAGGACCACAAACACGGAGGTGCATGACGTACCTTGGGGTGGCTGACAGGAGTCCTCAGCCTCGTCCGCGCGCTCTTCATTAATGTGCGCTGGTCATTTGGAAGCAAGTGGTATTTCATGGCCTCGATGAGGTAATCTTTGCAGGCACTGCTGTTTTTGACAAGGGTTTCTTCCTCCACCCGCTGCATGAAGAGAGCATTATTAGAAGTTTTAACATTCTTCAGCAAGCGGAACCAGTTTCAGACCTTTCTTAAGGAGCTGGGCTGCGGAGGCATAGCATCAACCATACCTGCAGGGTGACACACATCATGGTCTCCGAGCAATGCTTGTTTACTCAACACACACACAATGGGAACCATCTGCGCTCATCCATCTCGAACTCACCGGACTCGGACTAACTCTGCTATGCCTCTCTCCAGACACGATATTGCCAACACGCAAGACAAGAAAATGCATCACGTCGCCTCCATCAACGCAACAAATTACCACAGAAGTCGAGAAGGGGGAGCACTTATAACATTGAAGAAAACAGAAGCATCCATCCGCCGACACAGGGAACAGCAAACGACAATCGACAGAACCAACCAAGCAAATGCCATTGGAAGGGCGAGATTTTGATCGATACCTTATCACTATTGATCTAAACCTCGATCTGGTCGACTGAACCTTTGTTGCCTGTCATTGAGGGAAGAAAGTGCATCTCTTACCAAGTTAGTTCACCCAATAAAGGACCTCGCTCCAAAAGATCACAAACAACTTCTAGCTTTCAAAAGTTTATTGTAAGGTTAGGATAAGCTGCAAATACAGGCATCTCAGAATGAGATTCACGAGATACACAGGTCCAACTACATACATGTGCTCTCTGAAAGCCCTCAGACGAGCAACGGAAATTACCAGCACAAGTTCTAAGAATAATAAAGCTATCAGCATTGACGCATATTGAGATCTCTCCTTCATTTAAGTTGGAGGAAACACACAGGTTAGGCTGTCCCTACCCTGCTCTAGATGGTATCCCTACTTAACCAAGTCTCAACCTAACAAAAGGTGTCAGCAGTGAATGACCCCCAAGGGAAGTCACTCACTCTTAGTCTCTTGGTGAAAACCTATAGTTCTCCAGTCATGACCCCTCTCTGCCTACCCATCCGCTCTCTAAAGGGTCCTCAGGCATCTGCTCTAACTCCACCCAGGGGTGCTGTCCCTAATACAAAACAGTCAACAACATTTGAGACGCCCCTCGTGAGACGCCCCTCACGTGGTGTAGCTTCTGGCTTTTTCCATGCTGCTTTGTATTGGGCCTCATACGTTGGAGTTGACCTTGCTTCTCAGACTCTTCTCCGGCCCGCTGATACCCCTTAAAACATTCCGGAACCCTCCTCCATGTCTGGGCCGTCTACTAAACAGACCTCTATTCATATTATTTATAATCGGATCCTCCCTTCTCTCTTGCAGACAGACATCTGCAGCCAAGAACCCAACTCTCATAGACTTCCAAAAAGGTTCGCAACATTTCTCGGCCCAGACCAATACGTGTAAATCAATGTTAAAACATTTCAGGCCTACTACATTTCTCATAATGATTATAGCATTCAACTTCTTCATTTAATTAAAGCATGTTAATACTCTTATTCTATTATTCAGTAAACACATCTATAAATCATGGCCCATTAATGCAATGACCAAAACATTAGTTCAATCTATGTCGTGGAAAGAAACACCTTCCCCTTCCCTTCTAGCTCTGGCCCTGAGGCCTACCACATTCTGCGTTTAACCACATGCCATCTTACATTTTAGTAGCTACACGACATGGATTCAGGAATAATCACATCTAATAAAATCATATAGTGTCACACATTTCTGTATTAGTTCCATTTCTACTTAAATCTCTACATTATCTATACATTCAGAATATAATTGCAGATACTACTAGCACTCATGGCATTTCTCCTCATGATTTGTGCTTAATACGGGTAAGTGTGATGCACTCATACATTTAGGTCAGTTTGCGCTCTCTCAGTTCCCCCCTTTGATGACCTCTCGGGGTCATCACTAACATTTAAACTGCAGTTATTGCTAGCATAACTTGTCTCTGCGCTTCCAGAGCCCTCAGACTCCTGTACTGATTATCTTGTATGGCAGCCAATCTCTGCAGCTGCTCTCTTTGGGCCCTTTCTGACCTTCTTGCTCTGTACCATTTGAATACCCTCACCAATCCCCACAATATGATCCCACAGATCAATATTATGATGATAGGTTTTAGTATATACCACACAAAGCTTTTGCCTAAGGTGGAGATCCACCCTCCAACTTCACTCATTCCGTGGCCCACCTTTTCCCAAACATTTTCTCTACTCAAGTCTTCGATCTCCTTGTGAATATCAGTTATGTTCCTAATAACTTTCTCAAGGGGCTTTGAATTGTCTGGAATGTAGGTACAACATTCCTGGACCTTCAAAGCCTTACAGACTCCGCCCTCTTTTGCTAGTAGGACGTCTAACGCAAGACGGTTCTGAAGAACCATAGCCCTTATCGATTGCATCTCTCCTTCTACCAGCATTAAGGACTGAGCAGTGCTGGCAGACAACCTGTCGACGACTGTTGCCAGTCGTCTAATTTTAACATCATTAAGGATTAGTCCCAAAAGAGGGAACATAGCTCCAAAGACATCTCCAACCATTTCTGCATCTCCTATATCTCTCCTTCCCCTCGATGATGTCTTGCCCTCGATGATCTCTAAGTCTTGTGCATGATATATTTTGGGGAAGACAATTGCTAGGTAACATGATCCATACCAGTTGTCAGGTAGTCTCACGTAGGCATTTCTTCCACATACAAAATACACATTTGGAATCACTTGCATTCCCTTCAGGAAATCTTTAGTATAGTACTCTATATTGAAAGCATGTTCACAGCTGACTTCTCCCACGTATACATTTTCGTAATACGTTTTGGCTCGGTGAAGACATAGCTTTCCTTTCTGCGTCTTATCTAAAGCTATTGGACCACTACTACCCTTTCTCTTGTGTGCCTTCTCTTCCTCGGTCCAATCTGTTTTCCATTGTCCTGATTTTTTCAAAATCTTTTGTCTCCTGTAACGATCATCCACCTGCCCTATGAACTTCTTCTCGACTTCTGACACTTTGCATGTCAGGTTATTTCTACGGGCATGTGAAGTATCTAAGGTAATCCAAGGAATGAAGAACTTGGCCAGTCTGTCTTCACTCTTCCAGTAGTCCCATTTGTTCATCTGCTTATAATTTGGGACTTCTGGCAACACTGAATCATAGTTGGAGAAATAGTATTCAAAACTATCTCTCCCATAAAATATACTAAGCAATAAGCTACATGTAATGCCATATGTCAGCGGGAGGTGATGATATCTAATGCCTTCATCTACAGACGCCGGCAACTGCATGCAGACGTAACAGTCCTTAACCTCCATGGCATCCACGTATTCATATAAGAGTTTAGCATAAGCATTTGACCTAAAGTCTCCTTGGGACTCATCTACGTGTAACCTGCGGGCTTCTGCAGCTAATAACGCTTTCTCTTGAGTGTTTTCCCTTTTCTCACCAGCAACAGTGGGTGTAAGCGTTTCTACAGATTTCACATCAGTTACCTTCGCCTCTTCCTCATGTCCCTTTACATAAGAAATTGTTACCACTAAAGCTATTAATATTATCACTCCTACTATTAGTGTACCTATTATACATTTAGCTCTGCGGTTCTGGGTGCCGGCTTCCATTTCGTCAGACAATATAGCTCTCTCTTATCTTGGCACAAAGTTCCTTTCTTCTCGTTCCTTTACAGTCTCTTTTTACTCCTTTTGTCTTTAGAATCCACACAACTGGAAGCTGACAACCTTCTTCGCAAAAGTCCTTTAACAGTTCAATAAAGACAACCCTAGCCCTTCTCCATCAACTCAAGGGAAGTTCCCTAATATTCTCTGCTTCCTGGGCGCTAGGTAATCTTCTTTTTCTGCTCGCTTTATTTACAAAGTCCTTTAAGCATCTACTATCAGGTTTGTGCCTGCAGCTTCGATAGCAAAGTTCAGTATTTCCAAACGAAGATTGTGCTCTTCATGGGCTGTTATCGTTGTACCAAAGTCGGGGAATTGCAATTCTGAGAGAAACATGTGTTTTAACTTGCTGAGGCGGGGAGGTCTGGGGAGCATGAATGTTAGTGACCCTTCTTGTTCGACTCCGGGTACCAACAGTCGTATTTCCACGGTGACGATGGGCTCAGAACTGGACACCACCACCGCTCGAATCCTCCCTGTCTCCTGTTTCAAAGACATTTGTCGCCAGATATGTCCACTCAGGGGTGGAGTATCTTCTGCTTGGCACACGCACTCTTCTTGACCTTCTTCGGTCCGGTGCTTCAGCGCCCTGAGCACCTTCTTCCGGGTCTGAGTCTTCTGATATTGGAGGAAGGGTTATCTCTGGAGTTGACCTCAGGCTAGAGCTCCTTCTTTGCGGCCAATTAGCTTCTCCACGTGCCCTTCTACTCCTTCTCCTTCTTGTCTGTTCTCGCTCTCTGTCAGACCTGTCAGTGTCTGACTCGTACTCCCAGCTACTTTCTCCTTCTGTAGCGTCGTCTGTTTCGCTGTTGTACTGACCGTCCTCAGCTTGGTCAGACTCGTTCCCTGCTTCCGCTGGCACCTCTTCAGCTTGGCTAGCCCCCTCTATGGCTTCTCGGTCCTCTGCTGGACGTCTATCCGAGAGAGGAGCTGTTTCTTCCCGAGGTGCTGGAACCCTTCGCGTATGTGACGCGTGGATCCAATTGGGCAGGCCTCCCACCTTTACAGCCGTATTCGCGATCAGGATGATCTGGAAGGGCCCACGCCAACGAACATCCAAGCAGCTTCTTCTCACATGTTTTTTCACCAGGACCCAGTCCCCAGGGTACAGGTCATGGCACGGGCCCTGGCACGATGGAACCTCGGCAGCCTGCACCTGAAGGGACACAGAATGAATGGCGTCAGACAGCCCCTTACAATAGTCCAGGATCATATCATCTGTGATATTTAACAGTGCAGTAGTTGGGACAGATGGCAGCCTCATTGCTCTCCCCATTAACACCTCATGTGGTGACAACCCCGTCTTCTGTCTGGGGTACTACGAAGGCTCATGAGGACCAATGGCAGGGCGTCAGGCCAACTCAGGGTCGTTGAGGAACACACTTTTGCAATTCTGGCTTTGATCGTGCCATTGATCTGCTCCACAATTCCTGAGGCTTCTGGTCGGTAACTGCAATGCAATTTCTGATCTATGTTCAGAGCCGCACAAATCATCTTCACAAGCTCGCTGTTGAAATGCGTTCCCCTATCTGATTCCAAAGAGGCCGGCACCCGAAGCGCGGAATGAGTTCCCTAAGCAGTAACTTGGCCACTGTGAGGGTGTCGCACCTACGTGTAGGGTATGCCTCAACCCATCTGGAGAATACACAAACAACCACCAGGACATAGCGGAGGCGGTTGCACCTCGGCATTTCAATGAAATCTATCTGCATTCGATTGAATGGACCTCCAGACCTTCCTATGTGGCTCAGTGCAACTGGTGTTCTTTTCCCTACGTTCAACTGCTGACAGGTCACACAACGCTGGCACACTGCTTCTGCTGCTATTCTAAACTTAGGATTGTACCAGGTCTGTCTAAACACTCTCAGCATAGCGTCTCTCCCTAGGTGTACGGGACCATGTATGTGTCTGGCCATTGGGCTCACCATCTCATTGGGCAACACTGCTCTGCCGTCTGCTGAGACCCAAAAATGGGACTCACCCACTACACATCCTGCCTTTTCCCATGTTTCTTTTTCAAAATCAGGAGCATTTTCTTGCATGTTTGCCAGTTCGTCCCAAGTATCAACAGTTTCCAATATCATGGCTAATTCAGTCCTTACATTTATTCCACCCACTTCCACCTCTGTGAAAGAGTACCCTTGTTCTGCGCAATACCGCGCGACTTCGTCGGCATATCTATTGCCTTTCGAGACGAAGTCCTCATTTCTGGTATGTGCGGTGCACTTTACAACTGCGATACCTGCTGGACATTGCAACGCCTCTAACAACAGGCGCACAAACTCTCCATTGCGAATGGGAGAGCCTGAAGAGGTCATGAACCCTCTTTGAGACCATAACTGCCCGTAATCATGAACCACCCCATAACCATATTGGCTGTCGGTGTATATGGTGACTCGAATTTGATTGCTTGCCAAGCAAGCACGTGTCAAGGCAATAATCTCGGCTACCTGAGCGGAGTGTACTCCTTCCAGGCACCCAGCTTCCACAACTCCAGTAATTGTACAAACAGCGTAAGCTGCTCTCAACTGCCCAACTTCGTCTCTTACACATGAGCCATCGACAAAGAAAATTTCGTCTGGGTCGGTCAGTGGCTCATCTACGATGTCGGGTCTGGGTTTGGTGCATAGTTCAGTCACATCGAGGCAGTCATGGTCTGTACATTCATCATCATCCTCGATATCATTTGGGAGTGGCATCAAGGTGGCAGGGTTCAAAACAGAGCATCTCCTGAGGGTCACATTCTCTGCAGCAAGAATAACTTGCTCATAGCGCGTGAGCCTGCTGTTGGTCAGATGCTGTGTTTTGGTCCTGGTCATCAACAGTTCAACAGAATGGGGCACACACACCTCTAACGGGTGCCCCATGACGATATTTTCACATCTCTCAATGCTGACACCCGTTGCAGCAACGGATTTGAGACATCCGGGCAACGCTGCGGCTACTGGGTCTAAGGTAGCCGAGAAATAAGCAACTGGTCTACGGGCATTCCCATGGATTTGGACTAACACAGACAACGCGCAACCTTCTCTCTCACAACAGTAAAGCAAAAATGGTTTATTGTAATCAGGCATTCCCAATGCCGGAGCACGACACAGGTCCTCTCGCAGCTGTAGGAATGCCATCAAACAGTCTTTGTCCCATGGTACCGGATCGCTCACCTCCTTATGCGTCAGTTTTTGCAAGGGCTTTGCTTTCAGTGAAAAGTTCGCGATCCACTGTCGGCAATAACCCACCATCCCTAGGAACATCCTGACCTCTCTCTGTGTCTTAGGCGCATTCATTTTCATGATCGCCTCTATCCTGTCTGGTGACACCTTTCGTTTGCCTTTCTCTATTCTGTGTCCCAAGTACTGCACTTCTGTCAGGCAGTACTGCAACTTTCCCGGGGACACCTTGTGCCCATTGGCAGCTAGGTGATTTAACAAAGCAATGGAGTCCTCCCTGCAAGCTTCTTCTGTTTCTGACGCCACGAGGAGGTCGTCTATGTACTGGACCAGAACTGACTTCTGGGGCAGCACTAGACTTTCAAGATTTTTCTTCAAAAGCTGGTTAAAGATCGATGGGCTCTCTGTATACCCCTGAGGAATACGACACCATGTTAGGACGCGACCTTCCAGCTTAAATGCGAAAAGAAAATGGCTTTCTTCGTCCAGAGGGATCGAAAAGAAAGCCTGACAAAGATCAATCACAGTGAACCACTCAGCTTGGAATGGAATCTGAAACAGTATCACTGATGGATTCGGTACCACTGGACAACACGAAACGACTATGTTATTAATCTTTCGAAGGTCCTGTACTATCCGGAATTTCCCATTTGGTTTCTGCAGACCCATAATCGGGGAGTTGCATGGACTACCCACGATTTCTTTCAGTATTCCCTGTTTAATCATGGACTCGATCACGGGTTTTATGCCTGCAATCGTTTCTGGAGTTAATTTATATTGGGGTGTTCTTGGGAACTCAGCATGCGGTTTCACTACAATTTTCACTGGGTCCACCCCTTTGACCAATCCAATCTCTTCCCCAGTGAAGTCCCATACTTCTGGTGCCACTGTCTCTCTCAAGTCCCAGGGGAGCTCATCTACTGTCAACGTAGGGTACAGCTCCACGCATATTCTTGAGTTTGCAACTTTGAAGTCTGCGTCATCATCATTGGTCAATACCTCCACTCCCTGAGGTGTACAGTATATTGTACAATTCAATTTACACAACAGGTCTCTGCCTAGCAGACACACAGGACTTGAATCGCAAACCACAAACTGGTGCTCATCGCTGTACTTCCCTATTTTCACCTGTACCGGTTCTGTCAATTGGCTGGTTATTCTCCTGTTTGCGACCCCCACCACTTGTATGGTCTCTCCAGACATGGGCAGGTCTGGAACTGCAGCTGATCTGATCGTGGACCTAGTGGCTCCTGTGTCCACCAGAAATGTCGTGGGGCACCCTGCTACTTCTGCTTCGACATAGGGTCCCCTCTGGTCCACCTCCAAGGCTGCCCCGAGGGTGCAGTCTTCTCTTTCCACTCTCTGTCCGGTTAATGGGTCCACATAATAGCACTCTTCTCCTTCTACAAACAGGGGCATCTGTCTATAGGTCTTACCCATATTCCCTACTCGGGGAGGTTGCGGGAACTGGGCTCGGGGAGGAGCCCCCCCCCCTTTGAGCACCTTTCCCTGGTATGGCGTCACCCCTCTCGTAGGCGCTCTCTGGACCTCTTCCTCCTCTTCCTCTTGTTCTCCTATCTCTACATTGTAGGGACACTCGCGTTTCCAATGCCCCACCTCGTTACACTGGTGGCACCTAGTCGTTTTCTTCAAGGCAGCTATGTCTATTCTGGGTCTAAAGGTGGAACTCTCCTCATTGCCCTTGTTCTGACTATACTGCTTCTTTCCTCCTGTACCTGTTCCTTGCTGCTGTTGCTGCTGTCCCCCCTTCCCTGCTGCCTGCATCTGTACCACCATCAATTTTTCTTTTAGTTTCTTAGCCTTGGAGTCTATCTCATCACAGCAGTACCTGGCATATCTCAGTATTTCGTCTAGGGGTCTATTTTGCCAACAAATCAAGTGTTGCTGAATCATTAAACTAATATCCGGTCTCAGTCCCAGGACGAACTTGGACACAAATTGCCCTATGTCTTTTGGATCCATTACATCCAAGCCGCTATACTGTTTAAACGCCTTCAGCAATCTCTCATAATATTCGTGGACTGTCTCTTTGGGTTCCTGTCTGGTTCGGTCTATTTTGACCCAATCTATGTCTTGCATTGGCACTTTCTCTTTCAGCCAAGTCATCACTCTCTCGAATTTTGCCATCACAATCTCGGACGGCCCATTAGTCTTAGCATCTCTCTCCGGCTCCGTTGTGGGCCACTCAGCGCTAACCTTGCATGCTGTCCACAGATCTCCTGGTACTACAATGTCAAACAGCGTGTTCAGATCTATCCATAGGACCTTTGAGATTTTTACAAATCTCTCAACTTGCTTGTACCACTCCACTGGGCTTTCCCGCAATTTGGGGAAGGAGGTGGTAAAAGCAGCTAAATCTCCCCTACTCCAAGGGACATGTACATAATTCCCATTTGCGACTTCACGCAAAGGGTATGCTTCTATTCCCTGCAGCCTTCCTGGTGTCGTACCAAGCGTGCTTCTCCTGACGGTCCCTTTCTTGGACCACCTCTCTTCCCACTTATCTAGTGCCCTCCATGTCCTTATTCCAGTGATCAGTTCCCTTATGTGCGTTTTCAGCCCGATCGTTCTCCTCTCATCTAGGTCTCGATCTGTATAATGTAGCCTGTGGTTACCCTGTAATGCTTTGGTTCTTGACAGGTCCACCATATATTTGCCTGCTAGTTCGACTAACTTCTCATGGATTGCTCTCGCTTTTCGAGTGATGTCCTTTGCCATATACAGTATTTCATCCTGCTCATACATTTCCATTCTTTCTAAAGGCAGGGTACCATCTACCATGTCATCCAGGTCTGACCTTAAGCTGGCGACATCGAGTCTCTTGGCTTTTATCTCAGCTCGCAATATGTCTTTCGAAGGGGGCTCACTGGTCTCCCTACCATCCCAACTCCGAGCTCTACGTTTGGGCTCGGGAGAGTTAATGAGTGCTCTCCCTTGCTCCCATCTCTCCAGGTCCCATGCTCGGCCATCCGATCTCGGAAGGTGATGGAACACGGGCCTGTTACCCCCACTCTTGCTCTGCCCACTCTCTCCTGCTTCTCTCCTTTCACCGTACTCCTCTCTGTTATTTTCCCTCTGGTCGCTACTCTCCCTTTGCCTAGTATCGCTCAGTATCCGATACGATCCTTCCTGGTTCCCCATATTCCCTGTGCTGCGCTCGTTTCCGTCATCACAGGGACTATGGTGCGACCTCTCACAACTCCCATTCAGTTCTCTGGTGCCGGGCACACAGTGGGTACACTTAAAGCTGTTTCTGTACTCTTGCGTTCTCCTCTCCCTTTCACTGAGTATTGGGCGCGCCACCCCTCCACTCCCGGGGCCCCCGTTTTCCAGGTCCGTTCTATCTCCACTCCGGGCCCAATGGGTGACTCCCCTACTATCTCTCTCTCTCCAGTCCCACTCCGGGCTGCTCTCCCCAGCCCCGCAGTGAGTCCGAGCTCTGCTGTCTTGACTTTCCCTTTCAGCTTCTGCAGCTATGATGCTCTTGTGAGCCTCCACTGCCTCATCCCACTTCTTCATGTACTCATTTAGCTCTTGAAAGGATTTTCGTCCAGATCCCCTCAGATCCACTGGCCATCTAGGGCCCCCAGGATCCCCTCCTGGATCCCCTGCTGTGTGCATCGGGGTGCTCCACTCTCTGGGTATCGGCATCTGACTTGGGGAATTGATCGTATCGTTCCTCCTTGCCGTCTCTGCTCTTTCTCCGTCCTTCCGTACCCGTTCTTCCCCTCTTGCTCTCTCTGGGTCATATATCGATACTATAGGACCTATGGTAACAGGTACCTGTAGTGCAGCTGGTAATCCGTAGGATGTGGCGCACTCCGTTTCCGGCGCTCTTTGTACCACAAACCTCCCGACTACCTGTTGCACCTGACTAGGCTGGGACAGCTCTTTCTTTGCCTCTGGATCCCACTCTGAACTGGGAAGCGGTCCATGCTCCCCTGCATTGCCCCCCTTTTCTCTTTCACTATGCTCGACCTCTCCCCCTGCTCTATTATACGGGGGTGGCCTGTCTGTCAATAATCTGTTTATCAGGCTGTCCTCTGTTTCGCTCTCATCATCTTCTTCTAGGGGGCTTTTATTTCCGGGCACCTCTAACACTGGGTACAGTTTATTTACTTCCATGTTATGCACTCTCCATCTTTTAGCATCCGCATCCCACCTGGCATCCTGCACTGCCCTTACCGATCGTTTCACCCTTTCTTGTCGTCTGTTCATATTTTTTTCATGCGCTGCCCTAATCCATGCATCAAGGGCTTCAAACTGGGTCGGTCTAGGCAAGGGTCTCATTGAGGTCATGACTGATTTTAATCGATGTAACACCTCTAATCTGAACGTCCCGTACTTCGGGAACGTCAGTTCCTCATTTCCTTCCGTAATCTTACTCCACTCTGATATCCAAAGGATCGTATGCAGCCCAACATTCACTGCCATGTAACGAGCCGGCGTACCCTCCGGCGGGGCTTCTTCCCCTTCATCCGATCCCCGCTTCTCTTTTTTAAACGCCGCTCTCAGCCATTTAAAACACTTCATAATTATGCGCACAATATCCAGCCTCGCTACTCTGTTTACTTCCTGATGACAATCCACCAATCCTAACGCGGCTTTGCTAACTTGGCCTATCGCAGCGCGGTCTTTCTCCGGTCGGCCAATCCCAGCTCGACACTTTCTGACGTCTTTGCTAGCTGGCCTATCACAGCGCGGTCTTTCTCCGGTCAGCCAATCACTGCGCGACACTTCCTGACGTCACTTTTCTCCGCTTCGCAGCAGCACCCCTCCTTTCTCAACTCGTCTCCCGGTCATGCATGCGTCCCATTCATACACCGAAAAATGACTACTTCCGACCAAGCGGTCACTTCCCTCGACTGTACGTCCACAGTCTATATGTAATTGTCAACACAACTGACGAAATGTCTATCGTCTCTCTGATAGGTTGCTTACACACACAGTAACCTCCGACCAGCGTCCGTTACTCACGCACTCACTCTTACGTTCCCCCTATCTCGGTCTTTCGGGTGATCAATGGTACCTCATGACCCCCTTCACACTATTTGACAATTACTCTGGGTGTCCGATACACCCGAACCACTTAAGCTCTCCTTGCACTTAAGATTTCCACCGGTTGCGCGCGCTCACAACCTGTTCCACAGTCACTCTACAGACATTCAACTCCGCCAGACATTACAACATAGATACAATACAAAAACACCGCAATCTAACACGCATGACCCTTTATACTCACTCTCGACCGATACTGCTGCTTTTTCTGTCTCACGTCATCCGGATCTTCTTCGGCGGGCGGTTCTTCCGATCATCGATCTCTAGGGGCCTTGGGGTAAGCTAACCTGGCCTAGGTCACCGTCCTCAAGAAGGCAACCATCCTCTATAGCTACCAACTGGAAGGGCGAGATTTTGATCGATACCTTATCACTATTGATCTAAACCTCGATCTGGTCGACTGAACCTTTGTTGCCTGTCATTGAGGGAAGAAAGTGCATCTCTTACCAAGTTAGTTCACCCAATAAAGGACCTCGCTCCAAAAGATCACAAACAACTTCTAGCTTTCAAAAGTTTATTGTAAGGTTAGGATAAGCTGCAAATACAGGCATCTCAGAATGAGATTCACGAGATACACAGGTCCAACTACATACATGTGCTCTCTGAAAGCCCTCAGACGAGCAACGGAAATTACCAGCACAAGTTCTAAGAATAATAAAGCTATCAGCATTGACGCATATTGAGATCTCTCCTTCATTTAAGTTGGAGGAAACACACAGGTTAGGCTGTCCCTACCCTGCTCTAGATGGTATCCCTACTTAACCAAGTCTCAACCTAACAAAAGGTGTCAGCAGTGAATGACCCCCAAGGGAAGTCACTCACTCTTAGTCTCTTGGTGAAAACCTATAGTTCTCCAGTCATGACCCCTCTCTGCCTACCCATCCGCTCTCTAAAGGGTCCTCAGGCATCTGCTCTAACTCCACCCAGGGGTGCTGTCCCTAATACAAAACAGTCAACAACATTTGAGACGCCCCTCGTGAGACGCCCCTCACGTGGTGTAGCTTCTGGCTTTTTCCATGCTGCTTTGTATTGGGCCTCATACGTTGGAGTTGACCTTGCTTCTCAGACTCTTCTCCGGCCCGCTGATACCCCTTAAAACATTCCGGAACCCTCCTCCATGTCTGGGCCGTCTACTAAACAGACCTCTATTCATATTATTTATAATCGGATCCTCCCTTCTCTCTTGCAGACAGACATCTGCAGCCAAGAACCCAACTCTCATAGACTTCCAAAAAGGTTCGCAACATTTCTCGGCCCAGACCAATACGTGTAAATCAATGTTAAAACATTTCAGGCCTACTACATTTCTCATAATGATTATAGCATTCAACTTCTTCATTTAATTAAAGCATGTTAATACTCTTATTCTATTATTCAGTAAACACATCTATAAATCATGGCCCATTAATGCAATGACCAAAACATTAGTTCAATCTATGTCGTGGAAAGAAACACCTTCCCCTTCCCTTCTAGCTCTGGCCCTGAGGCCTACCACATTCTGCGTTTAACCACATGCCATCTTACATTTTAGTAGCTACACGACATGGATTCAGGAATAATCACATCTAATAAAATCATATAGTGTCACACATTTCTGTATTAGTTCCATTTCTACTTAAATCTCTACATTATCTATACATTCAGAATATAATTGCAGATACTACTAGCACTCATGGCATTTCTCCTCATGATTTGTGCTTAATACGGGTAAGTGTGATGCACTCATACATTTAGGTCAGTTTGCGCTCTCTCACCATGCATTCTGTCACACAGCCAAGCAAACCGATGTGAACATAGGCAACAAACCTTTGCAGCGACTGTCCCAAGTGCCTCACACTTATTTTCAGAGCTGTGTTGTGCAGAACACTTTATTACAGTCTCAACCCCTATTAACATGGTATTGGTTTGAAATGAGATGCGATGAAGAAGGCAGCGTCTCTTTAATTTCCTATAGATTAAAGGATTGGTGTTGTGTGAGCTGACACAGTTCTCCAGCGTTCTTCTTACCTGAACTAAGTATTCTCGGGTGAGTAAAGGCAGGCGAACGTGTTCCATTAGCTGAGCCATGTGTTCCTGCCGAACATCTTTGTTATGGTTGACCCAAGCGATCACTGCTTCAAATACCTTTAAAAAAAACAAAGACATTGACGTTACTGGGGGACGAGCAGTAGCATTGACATTAAGCAGCTAAAAGACACGTGAAAGCAAAGGGACAGTCAGCGGACCCGTGGGGTCTGTGGGTTTTGGGTAGGCGCAAATGTTGGTAGAGCAGGTGAACTGAACACCCCTTATCTACTGTTAAATTCTGAGATTTGAACTAACATGAACAAAGGCAAAGTGCTCCCTACAAAAGATATATTTTGTTTATGAATTGAGTACCTGGAATTGCAGTTCAGCTTTTAAAACGTTTCTATCTGGACTGCAGTGGGGACTGTATTGCCTATAAACATAACTAAAGGCTTCCCCAGTAAAAAATAAGTTATTTACCTGGGAACGTAAGTCTCTTGTATTGTTGTTTTATTAAGGCTCTCGTGTTTTAAATATTCACCCACGTGAGGCTTGAAATCCTCAAGTAAAATAAATGCACAATTGCATGTGATTGTTTTACTCCTACCAAAGAACAATTTTTTCAATACTTCATAGAACCTGTTTCACCAACACTCAACTACCTCAAGCTTCTAGCTGCTCACCTAGTACTGAAAGCCTTTCTAACTCATCTGACATGAAAGGTTGTCTTGGTCAGGAATGGACAAAATGCCAACCATGTACTATTTACAAAAGAAAGGGGGGGGGGACGCTCTCTAAACTTATCACACCTATCTCCAACGATTTGGCGTTGGGCAATACCTCAAAACATCCATCTGCTGGCAGAACACCTCCCAGGGATAGGCAACCACTTTGCCGACCTTTGCAGGATGCAGCAATAAGCTCCCGAGTAGGAACTCCATCCATAATTCTTTCTCCCATACTTTTGCAAGTGGGGTTTTCCACAAATAGACCTATTCACAACTGCAGACAACACAAAATGCCCAGACTTCGCCTCCAAGTTCCACACCCACTATCCAAAGACAATACTCTATGGATGAACTGGTCAGGGATATCTGCCTTCACTTTTCCGTTCCACCTCTCCCTCTTTTTCCGTTTGTGGTACAGCGGCTCAGGCAAATGTCTCTCACCCTCATTCTAGTAGCTCCTACTTCGTCTCGCCAACCATGCATGGTTCACTACACTACTCAAACTCTCAGTAGATCCCCATCAGAAGCTTCCCCTCAACCCGGAACTTCTCACTCAGAATCATGTAAAAATCAGGCACCCAAATCCAAAAGAACTCAACCTTGCAATTTGGCTCCTGAGGTCATAGAAGTTGGATACCTTAATCTTTCCCCTGAATGTATGACCTTTCTTAAAGAAGCACGTAGACCTACTACTAGAGCATGTTAGGCAGCAAAGTGGAAGAGATTTTTTTCTAGTGTTACAATAAACAAGTTAATCCATTTGATGCAACTGTGGTTCCTTCTTCATTTGCAAACCTCGGTCCTTGCTTACACTTCCATACCACTACATTTATCTGCAGTTCCTGCCTATCTACAAAACAGACTGCATTTGTCCTTGTTCATGGAAGGCCTTAAAAGAGTGACTCCACCTAGAGTTCCACCTGCAACAACATGGAATCTCAATAGAGTGCATACCAGACTTATGGTCCCACCATTTGAACCATTACACAACTGTTTCCTGCAATTATTGCTTTGGAAGGTTGCTTTTTAAGTAGCCATTACCATACTTAGATATTTAGACGTGTTAGTGAGCTCCAGGCACTAATCTTGGAAGAACCTTTCTTCTAACTATACAGAGATAAGGTAGTCCTTAGAACCAACCCAAAAGTTCTTCCAAAAGTGGTTTCAGTTTCCACCTCAATCAATCAGTTCATTTACATGTTTTCTTTCCACAATCGGATTCAGTAGTGGAAAGAGCTCTTCATACCCTAGATGTCAAAAGAGTTCTAATGTATTATATTGACAGAACTAAAGAGATAAGTACAACAAAACAACTATTTGCTGCTTTTGCACCCCCTCACACAGGAAAGCCCATTTCTAAACCAGGCATTTCGAGATGGATATTTAAATGCAATCAGACAGGTTATGCCAAAGCCAAAAGAACTTTGCCTACACCACCTAAGGCACACTCTAACCCATAAAATAGGCGCTGCCATGGCCTTCCTGGCAATATACCAATAACTGATATTTGTAAAGCAGCTAAATGGCCTGCACAACACACTTTCACTAAACATTATTGGATGGATGTTTTAACACGCCAACAAGCCAAAGTAGGATAGGCAGTGTTACCTACTTTCTTTAAAACAACTGAAACAACCACACGCTAGCCACCACTTTTGGAGATGGACTGCTTTACAGTCTATAAAGAGCATGTGTATCTACAACCACACATGCCATTGAACGGATTATGTTACTTAACCTGTAAGCATTTATTAGTAGAATGTAATGCAGTAGATTCAATGCGCCCACCCTCATCCCTGGACACCTGTGGCCGTGCAGTACCTAAACACTATTTCATTTGCATGGACATCTCTTTATTTATACTTACTTCCCTCCATTCTCACCCGCCTGCAGAAAAACAACCAACAATGGAGTCAATGTCAATGCGCACTATCACCAAAAGAAGTCACTTAGTCTTGTGACTCAGAAGACTTCTTCAAAGAAAAACAACTTGCACACACCAGACCCAACACTAGATGGCGTAAGTATGCAGAGCATGTGAATCTACAACACTACATGCCACAAACAGATGCTTGCAGGGTAAGTAACATGATCCTTACAGGTAAGGCCATTATTACAATTTCCCAGAGGGTGTTGAGCTAATTTTCGCACTCAGTGAAAACTGATACCCCATCAGGCCCGGACTGGCCGTTGCGGGCACCGGACAATCCCCCGGTCGGCCGCATGGGTGGGGCCGGTTTTGGGCCCCAGGGGTTCGTTTTTGTTACAGGGCCCTTTTTTTGCAGCATAGCTGCAAAAACGGCCCTGTAACAAAATCGGCCGAAAACCGGCCCTCGCAAAGAGTGCGGTCGCACCCCCAGGGGAGAGGGAGGGCCGGCTGAGCACTTTGCCAGGGCCGATTACAGTCCCCAGTCCGGCCCTGTACCCCATAGTTTGAAATTCATTGGGTGAGATTCTTAGCTCCAACTACAAGTCTTGTCTTGGAAAACTGAGCATAATAGGTTGGCCCTTTCTGCACCAAAATCTGCATGTATTGGTATTTAGTGCAGTTTTCCCCCAGATTTGAACTGCTGATATTTAACTGTAGAAAATTGAGAGTTTACACACATTATTACACCTGGTAATTCCATGAGTTGTAAACCTTGCATAACTTACAATTCCCATTCCTGAGCAAAACTGAGTTATTCATCCCACTTGTAATTAGTGCTGAAGACCCTTATTTTTCTCCATTACGTCTTTTATAAAGTGAAATGCTACAGAGTAGAGTAGAAATCATGCAAATACATGAAGGTGGAGTAGTGGTGAACTTGCAACTGAATACACTTTTCAAGTCTGCCTGCACTCTTCCATGTCCAGGCAGATGAATGTCCAGGACCTCCAGGTACGCACCTCGCATATTTCTGTTAACAGTTTTTTGCCAAAAATACATGTTGGCACTTTGAAGCTAGTGAAATGTGATGTAATCCATCAGGATCATTGTCTCTTGGATCTATGGTATCTAAAACTGAACATACTAACCATTTAGTATTTCACTATTTCTGACTTTTAGCTGCTGCTTGGCCTTAGCTAGAGGATCCACAAAAGTAGATAATTGAAAAGGCATACATTCAATATGCTTAACTGGCATAAAATCCAATATCACTTACAAGGTAATCTTCGGGCGTTTTAAGCATTACTTTTGCTGCATAGAATGTCGTAAGAGACTCCTCTGATGAGAAAGCCTGCATCTCACCATCCTGTCCAGTGTAAATTACAGCTATCAGAAATACATTTTCCAGGTTGAAACTTTTAGTTCCTGAATACCTTAGTACAAAAGATAAGGAAGGAATTTTTTCAAAAGAATATTTATGAATGGTTATTTCTCATGCTGGGGCTACTGCCTTGACTGACTGGAATTTCCTCAGGGGGAATATTTGACAAAGGGTTGTGAACACTCAGTATCTTAACCTTCTCTTATTCTGTGTTGAGAATTCTCTGCTAGGTGTACATTTGTTAAATTTCTTTTACAAGGTATGTTATTTGTATGTAGTATTGAAAGCTGATTACTTTTATTCACTATACTATACACAAACGTATGCAGGCTGAGTTACAAAGTAATTTACAAACATCCTAGCAGTAGTGTGAATACGTACTCTATAGACTCCACAACCTTTTGGTTGCTATGAATAAGTCTAACATAACCATTGCGCCCTATACTGTAGACTGCCCATCACATGGTGCACCACCATCTAGGCAACAGATTTAAATTGAGCATCAACACGAACATCTATTCAAGAATCACACATTTTTTTTGCGTCTCGAAGGACCAAGACACAGGGTACTGTGCACCCAGATAGAAAGTGTCTAAGAAGGAACAGGTTAATCAGGCACTCTCCAAATGTCACGTATTTCAAACGTAGGTCATTATATTTAACAAATTCTGAGAGCAATAGTCCACATTAATCTTTAAATAATGATGTCAAAGTTATTTCAAAGTAAACTGTTCATTTTCAAAGAGCAAGACACAAAAGTACAGATCCAAAACAGGATGTTGTTCTCCAAATTCTTTATTTCATACACGTTAAAAATTGTTCCAGCTCACACCGCCGACATGTGTTTCGTCTCAACATGAGACTTTTTCAAGGCTGGAAGTATAAAAAGCTACATTAAAAATTCGTGCAGTGTGTAATAAAATTTCAAACACAATAGCTAATGACTAACATAATATAAGAACAACATACACAAGTGACAAGAATTCAAAATCAATTCATAGAAAAACCACAAAAGAAACAAGCATGTACATGATATATTTACAGTGATCTCAGCAATCCTAGTCAATCAAAGGAGTAAAAGAACAGTAGGGAAAAAGAACACATTATAATCTCATACATAATACTCCCCTACAAGTAAAGAACATTGCTCGAAATAGGCTAATTCTTATACCAAAGCACCAGGACATCTTAGTGGTCCTGCCCAAGTCGCCACCGCTATAAGGGTCAGGGGGCCTGATGAATTCAGGCATGATGTACTCCTGTTAAGTAATTACAGGTCCAATACCCAAATAAAATAGGACATACCTAAAGGTGATTTTGGGGGGATGTTATTAACCCAAGTCCGGTATCAAATTGTCGGATTGCAATGCAATCTGGATGTGTGCAAATAGAAATAAGTCCTAAAAGAACAAAAACAAATAAATATCTAACAAAGGACCATATTACCAAACAAAATACGTGCAATTTTGCCTATAGCATTAAGGTACATACCAAATTAGAATAATCAAGTAAGAAGCAATATTTCGAATCCTGGTCACACAAACCGAAATATTTCAGGAATAGAATATGCGGTTCAATATCGTATCAGACGTTCAAGGATTGTTCCTAGGAATATGTACAATGAGAAATCAAAGAAAACAATATAAAAACACACATCCAGGTGGTTGTGAAAAGTGATGAAATAAATGCCAGAATATATACAACGATGGATTTACCCAATAACACATTTAAACAGTACTGAATGAGAAAGGAACTCCTTTAAGACAAAGAGTACAAACTAAGATCGACCATATACCATACTAGATTGCTAACATGAGAAACGAGATCTGACTATTTTGAGAATATTACCAATATCGCTTTAAATATCAGAAATGAGGACAAATAAATGCCATGCAGACTCACTTAGTAAATAAAGAAGTGTTGCCACGTGAAGGTTAAATTCATTAATATAGAAAATTGTAGAGGACCATGATAAGTCACTGTGGAAAAATAAGCGAGGTCACGAATTATGTATTGGACACGCTATAGTAAGCAGGACAATGTACTTGACAAACATAGTAACAAAACGTCAAAACACAAAAAGAACTATGGTAGATACTGTATATACCATAAATATATGGAGCCGAAACAGTATAAGAAAGGTCACTCTATCGTACAGATAACTCTGAATGGACGCTTTATATGGGGACCCCTGTAAGTACAAACAGGTCCTCATACGGTATGATCGCTCCCCCTTGTCTGTTCTGATCGGGGAATCAGTAACCGATCTTACCTCATTAATTTGCGTCGTTAGTGCGAAAACCTCCACTGCTACCAGCTACCCGAGCCGTTTTGCCGCGTTAGTATTTAAAGAGGAGGGAGGGAGTGACTTAGTACCCGGAAATCCGGTGTGTACAAAATCGCCTCCACAACCACGAGTGATACCATATAAACGTGGCGGCCATATTGTAATGGTAAAATAAGTCCGTAAAGCAGGGTACTATGATCAAGAGTGTACTGTAGAATATAAAATGTAATAGTATTGAACGATATGCCGAAATACCAAGTGATAATAATGAAAAATATTTTAGAATTGAAAAAATATTAGTGATTGACCACTAATGGGAATGAAAACAAAAAAGTACATAATTATTCAATCCTCATATCAAGAACATCAAATATCATTCTGATAATTACTGTAATGGAATCGGAGTGCCTATATAACCCATCAGCACTCTAACATGTATAATGGATTCACAAAGTGGTATTTGAGCATGAATTGTAACTCGATAAAATATATGTGTACCTAGCGCTATGGACGCCTACTAAACACTCAATATAAGAAAATCTCTTCGAGGACGTAGAGAAATGGTAATCAGGAAAAGTCGCATCCAAATACATGAACAAACTAATATACATATATATTTATTAGATTCATATGTATTAAGATAAAGATCATAAAACCCATCCAGAAGTATATACAGTTTTGTTTACAACCATTTCGCATCACGTAATATTAAGCATGCACTAGAACGGGGCGAAATGCTATCTAGTGACTGGTATGGTGTCTTGAAGTTGGAAATACATATACAGTCACCATATTCTAAAAGATCAATGGACCAGACAGTGATATAACGTAACAGGCATAATACTATTATTCTTTAAGAAAAACGTGTAGTTCCCTGTCAGTATTAAGTCCCTGATCTACTGCACGCAGCTTGATAAGCCACTTAGATTCAAGTTTGCGTAATGCCAATGTATTATCTCCTCCTCTAGGGTCAGGTTTAATCATGTCTATTCCATGAAAGCGAATACCCAGTATTTCTAAACCTGAGTGTTCCTTGTTATAATGTGCTGCCAAGGGATACTTTGTGTTGTTCAGTCAAAATAGTGGTCAATCACTAATATTTTTTCAATTCTAAAATATTTTTCATTATTATCACTTGGTATTTCGGCATATCGTTCAATACTATTACATTTTATATTCTACAGTACACTCTTGATCATAGTACCCTGCTTTACGGACTTATTTTACCATTACAATATGGCCGCCACGTTTATATGGTATCACTCGTGGTTGTGGAGGCGATTTTGTACACACCGGATTTCCGGGTACTAAGTCACTCCCTCCCTCCTCTTTAAATACTAACGCGGCAAAACGGCTCGGGTAGCTGGTAGCAGTGGAGGTTTTCGCACTAACGACGCAAATTAATGAGGTAAGATCGGTTACTGATTCCCCGATCAGAACAGACAAGGGGGAGCGATCATACCGTATGAGGACCTGTTTGTACTTACAGGGGTCCCCATATAAAGCGTCCATTCAGAGTTATCTGTACGATAGAGTGACCTTTCTTATACTGTTTCGGCTCCATATATTTATGGTATATACAGTATCTACCATAGTTCTTTTTGTGTTTTGACGTTTTGTTACTATGTTTGTCAATTACATTGTCCTGCGTGTCCAATACATAATTCGTGACCTCGCTTATTTTTCCACAGTGACTTATCATGGTCCTCTACAATTTTCTATATTAATGAATTTAACCTTCACGTGGCAACACTTCTTTATTTACTAAGTGAGTCTGCATGGCATTTATTTGTCCTCATTTCTGATATTTAAAGCGATATTGGTAATATTCTCAAAATAGTCAGATCTCGTTTCTCATGTTAGCAATCTAGTATGGTATATGGTCGATCTTAGTTTGTACTCTTTGTCTTAATGGAGTTCCTTTCTCATTCAGTACTGTTTAAATGTGTTATTGGGTAAATCCATCGTTGTATATATTCTGGCATTTATTTCATCACTTTCACAACCACCTGGATGTGTGTTTTTATATTGTTTTCTTTGATTTCTCATTGTACATATTCCTAGGAACAATCCTTGAACGTCTGATACGATATTGAACCGCATATTCTATTCCTGAAATATTTCGGTTTGTGTGACCAGGATTCGAAATATTGCTTCTTACTTGATTATTCTAATTTGGTATGTACCTTAATGCTATAGGCAAAATTGCACGTATTTTGTTTGGTAATATGGTCCTTTGTTAGATATTTATTTGTTTTTGTTCTTTTAGGACTTACTTCTATTTGCACACATCCAGATTGCATTGCAATCCGACAATTTGATACCGGACTTGGGTTAATAACATCCCCCCAAAATCACCTTTAGGTATGTCCTATTTTATTTGGGTATTGGACCTGTAATTACTTAACAGGAGTACATCATGCCTGAATTCATCAGGCCCCCTGACCCTTATAGCGGTGGCGACTTGGGCAGGACCACTAAGATGTCCTGGTGCTTTGGTATAAGAATTAGCCTATTTCGAGCAATGTTCTTTACTTGTAGGGGAGTATTATGTATGAGATTATAATGTGTTCGTTTTCCCTACTGTTCTTTTACTCCTTTGATTGACTAGGATTGCTGAGATCACTGTAAATATATTATGTACATGCTTGTTTCTTTTGTGGTTTTTCTATGAATTGATTTTGAATTCTTGTCACTTGTGTATGTTGTTCTTATATTATGTTAGTCATTAGCTATTGTGTTGGAAATTTTATTACACACTGCACGAATTTTTAATGTAGCTTTTTATACTTCCAGCCTTGAAGAAGTCTCATGTTGAGACGAAACACGTGTCGGCGGTGTGAGCTGGAACAATTTTTAACGTGTATGAAATAAAGAATTTGGAGAACAACATCCTGTTTTGGATCTGTACTTTTGTGTCTTGCTCTTTGAAAATGAACAGTTTACTTTGAAATAACTTTGACATCATTATTTAAAGATTAATGTGGACTATTGCTCTCAGAATTTGTTAAATATAATGACCTACGTTTGAAATACGTGACATTTGGAGAGTGCCTGATTAACCTGTTCCTTCTTAGATAATTAATATTAGCAATTTTTTGCTAGTTCAACACCCCTGGTGGTGGGTGTATAACAGGATATACAGTGCACCTTCGTATAAAACATATTTATATATTTGACATCACACGCTTCAGGAACTGTATTTACTTGATGTGCGGACATTTTCTCTGTTAGAGGAACACTACCACCATATACTTTGCTTAAACAGATAGAAAGTGTGACTGAAGGTCATCAAGGCTGATAAAATTCCACGTGAAAGCTCCATTCGCAATACTGTGAAAGGTTGTTCAAGCAAACTTGCTGGCAGTCTAGCTGAATATCCTCCTCTGCCTTCTGATGAACATGTCAAGAGAGGCAGATCTCAAGGACAGGTACCCCTTGCACAACCGCAGTGGTAAGAGCCTCCGCCCTGGTAGAGTGGGCTCTCAGACCTTCCAGAGGCTGCTTCTCGGCCAGTTAGTAGCAGATCTTAATTCAGGCAGTTGTCCAGTTATACTCTTATGTACAATCTTTACTTTTTTTGCTCTAGAAAACCCCCCAA
Organism: Lissotriton helveticus; assembly: GCF_964261635.1. Lineage (NCBI taxonomy): Eukaryota > Metazoa > Chordata > Amphibia > Caudata > Salamandridae > Lissotriton > Lissotriton helveticus. The sequence goes on along the minus strand of NC_136059.1, from coordinate 2,060,128,152 downwards.
AACGATGACAGTTCTCTCAACGACCCATGGTGCAGATCCATGTAAAAGTTTATGAGGACCTCAGGAGTCCAACCAATGGAGTCTCTCCTCTTTAAAGGGGTGAGGGAAAGCAAAGCACACTAGTAGACTGATGCATTACCCAACATGCAAGGGAATCATGTCTTTAGGCAATAAGGTTGCCCTAGTCCTCAACACAAATTTGTCTGGGGAAAAAAGTTGTTTAGTGCAGCTGCACTGAGAGTGCCTGTAGTTCATTCATGTTATCAAGCTTACATAATAGCAATAAAAAAGTCAGTCTTCAAGGTAAGGAGATGCAGTGAGCAGCCGTGCGTCGCCTCCAAGTGCGTACACATGAGGAATGTTAAGAACACGTTAAGGTAACAGATGGTTTGGAAGGAAATATGTATGCTATACCGAAACATGTATGTTACACCTTTTATAAATCTCATAACAACAGGTGATTTGAAAGGATGGTTGTTTTGGTAAATGTAAAAAGGCTGACAGGGCCAAGAAATACCTTTAACAGTGCCCACTGCAAGGCATTACTGAGCTAAAGACAGAGCAAAAAAAGGCTATCCGAAAGCTTTTCTTGTAAGGGGTCTATATTTCAGGGAGCGCACTACATCACAAATTTGCCCCAGTGTCCGACATAAATGGTTTCCTTGGAATTGTGCCTAGCAACAAGGCTGACATCCATCACCTCAGTTGCCAATCAAATGCAATCAATCCAGTGAGTTTCCATGCATTGAGGATTCAAGTAGAGGCAGGAAATCATCCCGTAGAGGCAGCCTGACCGGAGGACAGATGCTCATGCTCAGTAGTTCTGGGTACCACACTCTTCTGGACGGGGCCCCAGGATGACATGGGCACAATCGCTCTTGATCTTTTTCAGAACTTGGGGCAGGAGAGGAAGAGGCTTGAAGAGACAGTTGTTCTATTCCAGCTGCAATGCACCTCATAAGGCACATTCCTTCAGAAGCTCTAATGTGCAAAAGTGTAGAGACTGCATGTTCTTAACAGTGGTGAAGAGACCTTGGGAGAGTTCCACCCACTGGTGCAAGACACCACAGGATGTAAACGTCACTTGTGACCCACCAGACAACACATGTTAAGTTAATACCCTATGGAGTGCATAGACTCCCTCAGGTGATAGGTGACCAGAAAGATGCTGTGGAACTCTCACCACATCCAGTGGTTGTGAGAAGGTAGTTCTGACCCTCTTAGCCGCCCAGATTTTTTGCATTTTGAACACCTTATTTTTGAGCTTTTACTGTGGGAGAGCCTCATAAGCTGGGACTCACCCACAGTGAACTCCTGATGAAATAGACTGCATGTGAATTGCATCGATGTCCCCCTTGTGAGAGAAGGCTGCTGCACTGCATCCAGGGTAAGAGGCACCGGACTGGTTACATGTAGACAAGTGTGCACACACGTGTGCACCTGTGTAAGGGCTGTGTTGGGGAGATTCCTGTCGTGCATAGCCCAGGAGCAGGTACAGATAGAATGGTGTGGCAGGAATTATGCAGAGTTGGGTGGTGACATGGAATAGACTTTATAATGAGGGGAGTCACATGTTAGGGAAAGTCAGTGTGCTTTACTGTTTTCCCTGTAGGAACACTCCAGTACTCTCCTATGAAGATGGGGACCACATGGGGAAGTTTCACTTCCATAGGGCCTACAGAGAGGTGATGTGTCGCTGCAGGATAGGGCAGAAGAGCCTTCCTGCCAGCCCCTTCCAAATTCTTTTAAAAGGTCTTGCAGAAGAAGAGGAGCTCTCTCTGGGGTGTGGTCTGCTGAAGAAGACTAGTGTTGGAGCCTGGCACCATGGGCAATTGGAACCCCCTGACTGTTCCAGGACCTTGGACGGCACCTGTGGGGGAGTGCCAGATCAGTGAGGATAAGCCTGGGCCTCTGCGCAAGGAGAGGAGAGCCAAGTGAAAGGCTGGCGCAGGGAGCCAGTGAAGATAGCTCCCTGTTGAGTTCGCCCTCTTGGAGGCTAGGAGGGTGAAGGAAAGTGCTTCCCATGGCTAGGGCGGGCCATCAAGAGCAAGAAGAGGCCAAAACGGTGAAAATTGGCCGCCTGGGGGCCGAGATACGCCCGCCAGAAGGTAGTCGACCTTTGACCTCCAATGGGACTGATGAAGTGCATGGGGCTCCCCCACCAGTCTTAGATATGCCCCCAGTGGTCCAGGTCCCGAGGGCTGCCCCCAGAAGAAGAGAAAGTCAGGGAGCGTGTCTCGCTCCCCGTGAAACTGTACCCAATAATAATATAATAATCCACATTTGTAAAGCGCAAACAATCACCGTAAGGGTCTCTAGGCGCTGAGGGCCATCGGGAAGATTAAGCAAGCTATTACCCATAGTCACATGGTGCTGGGCTAATCTGCCGCCCGCACCGGGGATCGAACCATGATCCCCAGATTCCAGAGTCAGTCGCCCTGGCCGCGGCTCCACACCTCTTCCTTAGGGGGTGTTAGGAGCCCACCCTGGCCCCCGAAGACACTGCAGGGTGGGGAGCGCCATCGCACCCCCCTCAAAGAGATCTCTGGGGCCTGGGACCCCTAACTCCACGCCTTGTCGAAAATGAAGCCGGGGAGCACCATTGCGCTCCCCATGAAGATCTTGAGGGCCCGGGATTCCCAACTCCGGGCCCCGGTGTCTGCGGCAATTAGCAGGGGTAGTGCTGTCGCACTTTCCCCCCCTGGAGAGACAAGCCAAGCCGGGGAGCGCCATTGCGCTCCCCCTAAAGAATACCCTGGGGGCCCCAGACCCCCGGAGAACAGGCAGAAGTTGGAGAGCGCCATTGAGCTCCCCGTGAAGATGTCACTAGGGCCTGGGACCCCAACTCCGGGCCCCGGTGTGCGGAAGGAAGAGGGGGGAGTGCCGCCGACCTTCACCCGCCGGTGAATGAACACCCTCCGTGTCTGACCGCAGGAGTGTGCAAACCAAAAAGGACATGCCGGCTCCCGCTGCAGCACACGAGGGTGTGGGCCAGATGAGGAGCGGGCAGGTGTGGCCGGGGTGGGCTCCCTGAGCTGCCAGGAAGACCTCACCTGAGAGGAACGGGCCCCCTCCTAAGAACAGTTGCAGCGTGAGGCTGCCCACGATTGCAGTGCGGCTCTCCGCGCTCTCTTCATGGGCCGGTTCAAATCGCCCCATAATGCCTTGCAGGAAAAGCAGATTATTCTCTATGTGTGGTGACCCCAGGAGGGTGGGGTCACCACTAAGTGGATGTAAAGGTGCAGGGGGAGCTGCAAGAGCATATAGACTCCCCCAGCACGAACTTTGGAAGTCCCCCACTAAGTCTCTGGGGACTCAACGGAAATAACCTCTCAAGGTCTCAGCCATGCTCCAACAGCAACCTGTGGCTGAAACCTTTGTTCTTCAGCTGGGGTGCTGTTTGGGATTGCACCAAGGTGTGAAGAGCTGAACTGGGGATGTCTAGAGAAGAGCATCTTCTGGAGGTGAAGAGGTGCAATTGCACCACAGGTGCATTTACCTGATGTTGTTTCTTTAGAGGGATTGGAAGTCACATGTGTAATGTGAAATCATAAGCAAAGTGGGGTTATGTTGTTGGACATTTCTGCTACAGTGTCTGGCTGTACATGCTTAATCCTGTGATTATAATGGTGATGCCTTTTAGGGGCTTTAATTGCCATGCTTTATAAATGTTATTCGATATGAAAAATACTGTCATTCTAAGTGATGCTTAAACATGTATTCTTTCTCTGTGTTAGGTGAAGAACAACCCAGACGGTTAGCCACTAAGATGTAGAGGTGTATACTGCAAGGTCAGTATGAGATGCTCAGTCAGGTGTCCCCATGGCAGGTGTGCCCATTTTAAATGATTGTTGAGATAATGGGGTGGGTCGCCAATGGGATGGTGCCAGTGGGCAAGGCCCTCACTCCAAGTTATGGTCAACCTACTGCATTAGGGGACAAGATAATGTGCATACATGGGAGTGGTGGTACTAGACCCCACCCCCCTGCAGGAGGGATGGGAATGTTGAACAAGTTACTTACCTTTGGTAACGCTTTTTCTGGTAGATACTATATCTGCCTGTGGATTCCTCACCTTGTGAATATCTCCTTGCGTCAGCAACATTCGGAAATTCTTTTCGTAGCCTCGTGCCGACGTGGACTTGGACGTCATAGAGACACGGCATCGCTCGCGACTCCGCTGACGTCACCGACGCCTATAATAGGCCCACGCCGGCGTGATGACATTAGTTCCGCCCTTTTTTCCGTGCCTTCGAGGCACACGGATGGACCAATGACAGTAGTAATGTACATAGCATACACAGTACACGATAGTCAAAATAACACACACAGTGTGAAGCAAATGTAAGCAAACATATACTTGACCATAAAATAAATACAATACAGATATACTGGTATAGAAGAGTGGACAACAGGGAGGCGGGTGGGTCAGTGAGGAATCCACAGGCAGATATTGTATCTACCAGAAAAAGCGTTACCGAAGGTAAGTAACTTGTTCTTCTGATAGATACATCTGCCGTGTGGATTCCTCACCTTGTGAATAGAGTCCCACAGCAGTCCCCACTCCCGGAGGAGGGCGTCCACTCTTCTAAACCAGGAAATCCTGAAGGACAGAACGCACAAAGTGGCCGTCCCTCCTCACTTCGGAATCTAAGCAGTAATGCTTCGCAAAAGTGTGGAGGGAAGACCAAGTTGCCGCCCTACAAATGTCCTCTACTGGAACACCTCTAGCCAATGCTGAGGTTGAAGATTTAGCTCTTGTAGAATGAGCCCTTATACCCTCTGGTGGTTCCTTACCAGCCAAAGAGTAGCAGATCTTTATACAGAGGACGATCCATCTTGACAAAGTTCTTTTATGGACCGCTCTTCCTCTTTTGCAGCCAGCAAACCCAACGAAGAGCTGGTCATCCAATCGACAGTCTTTAGATCTGTCCAGGTAAAAAGACACCGCCCTTTTGGGGTCCAGACGGTGTAACCTCTCCTCCTCATTGGAAGGGTGCGGGGAGGATAAAAGGTAGGGGGGTAATGGATTGACCAAGGTGGAAAAGAGTCACCACCTTTGGGAGAAAAGCAGCCCTGGTCCTAAGAACCATTCGATCAGCATGAATGGTCAAGAAAGGGGGCTTGGAACTAAGAGCTTGAAGCTCACTTACCCTCCTTGCCGAGGTTATTGCAACAAGGAAGACTGTCTTAAGAGTCAAAAGCCTCATAGGACATTTGTGAAGAGGCTCAAAGGGAGCACCCATTAAAAAGGTCAAGACAAGATTTAAGTACCACTGAGGCACAATAAAAGGAGTAGGAGGGAACTTATTTGGGAGGCCCTTCAAAAACCTTAAAACTACAGGAGATTTAAAAAGAGATGGCTGGTCAGGCAAGCAGAGAAATGCAGACAGCGCAGAAAGATAGCCCTTAACTGTGGCAACAGCAAGCCCTTGCTGCGCCAGAGAGAGGGCAAATTGGAGAACATCAGACAAATGGGCTCTCAAAGGGTCAATAGATTTCTCCCCACACCACTTGACAAATTTTGACCATCTATATGAATAGATGGACTTAGTGGAGTCACGCCTGGCTGACAAGATGACATCCACCACGTCAGGTGGGAGAGAAAAGCAATTCAGGTTGCCCCGTTCAATCTCCAGGCATGAAGGTGCAATGTTTGGAGGTGGGGGTGTAGAACCTGCCCCTCCATCTGAGAGAGGAGGTCTGCCCTGTGAGGGAGACGGAGCGGTGGGTGAGAGGAGATGTGGAGAAGATCTGTATACCACACCCTTCTTGGCCAGTCTGGGGCGACCAATATGACTTGGGCCCGGTCTTGGCGAATCTTCCTCAGAACCCAAGGAATCAAAGGTATGGGAGGAAACGCGTAAAGGAGCTGTCTTCCCCAATTCAACTGAAACGCGTCCCCCAAGGCTCCTTGCATCGGATACTGGAGACTGCAGAATGACAGGCAGTGAGCATTCTCGGGAGTGGCGAACAGGTCCACCTGAGGAGTCCCCCACTTCCGAAAGACGTGACAAACCACCTCCGGGTGAAGCCTCCACTCGTGGTCGGCCGAGAACTGCCGACTGAGACTGTCTGCACGCACGTTCAGAACTCCGGCCAAATGATTCGCAATCAGACAAATCAGATGGTCCTGAATCCAGGACCAGAGACGCATTGCCTCTCTGCAGAGACACTGCGACCCCACTCCTCCCTGCTTGTTGATGTACCACATGGCGGTCGTGTTGTCCGTCAGGACCTGGACCGACCGACCGCGAAGGGAAGGGAGGAAGGCCTTGAGCGCCAAACGAATCGCCCGCAATTCCAGAAGGTTGATATGAAGCAACCTTTCCTCTGGAGACCAAAGACCCTTGATCTCCAGATCCCCCAGATGAGCACCCCACCCTAGAGTGGATGCATCTGTTATTACTGTGGCCACCGGAGGAGGCAGATGAAAAGGCTTCCCCTGAGACAGATTGCCTTCCACGCCCCACCAAGACAGATCCGCCGCAGCTTCTCTGGAGATCCTCACTGACTTCCTGAGATCTCCGTTGTGTTGATACCACTGCCTGTGGAGGCACCACTGGAGTGCCCTCATGTGCCAGCGTGCATGGTTGACCAACAGAATGCAGGAAGCCATCAGACCGAGCAGACGAAGGACCTTCAGGACTGGAACGACCGCTCCGTTGTGAAATAAAGGAATCATTTCCTGTATGTCGCGAATCCTTTGAGGAGGAGGGAATGCGCGACATACAGTTGTGTCCAGTACAGCACCTATGAACAGGTTGCGCTGGGAGGGCACCAGGTGAGACCTGGGTACATTTATCGAAAAACCCAACCTGTACAACAACTGGGTTGTCTCCTGCAGATGATGGAGCACTCTCTCTGACGACTCTGCTTTGATCAGCCAGTCGTCCAAATAGGGGAATACTGGAATCCCCGACCTTCTGAGATGCGCTGCCACCACCGCCATCACCTTGGTGAAGAATCGAGGCGCAGTAGTAAGTCCAAAAGGAAGGACCGCAAACTGATAGTGTTGCGATCCCACCGTAAAACGGAGATACTTCCTGTGCGACTTCAGGATTGGGATGTGAAAGTACGCATCCTGCAAGTCGAGCGACACCATCCAGTCTTCTTCTAGCAGCGCTTGAAGAACCTGAGCAAGGGTGAGCATCTTAAATTTCTCTTGTTTCAGATAAAGATTCAAGATCCTGAGATCCAGGATTGGACGAAGTCTGCCATCCTTCTTGGGAATCAGGAAATACCGGGAGTAGCATCCCTGACCCCTTTCCTGCTCTGGGACCACCTCTATCGCACCCTTTCTTAACAGAGTCAACACTTCCTCCTGAAGAAGCAACAGATGTTCCTCCGTGCAATAACCTTGGCAAGGAGGGTGATTGGGAGGGAATTCACGAAAGGGAAGGGCATACCCATTTTCTACAAGATTGAGAACCCAAAGATCTGATGTAACCGATTCCCAATCCTGTAGAAAATGGGTAAGCCGACCCCCCACTGGACCCACATGATCCTGAATGGCGGATCTAGGGCTGCTTTTCTGTGGCTGAAGGGTTGGAGGAAGTGGAGGAGGAAGAGGTTTGACGTCCACGAGGATGCGCTCTTTGCTTTCCCCTGTAAGATCTGTACATGGAATTTTGCTGCTGCTGCTGCTGTTGCTGCTGCTGCTGACCTTGTCGGTAATTCCGAAAGGAAGAGCAACCGAAACCCCTGAATCTCTTGTTGGTCGAAGAGCCTCTGATCTGGAGACCTAAAGATTTAGTAGTCGCCCTACTGTCTTTAAATCTCTCCAGGGCCGTGTCAGCTTTCTTCCCAAAGAGACCAGATCCATCAAACGGAAGATCCAGCAAAGTCGCTTGAACATCCGCTGAAAAGTCTGAGGATTTCAGCCAAGCTGATCTTCTAGTGGCGGCAGCAGTGCCCATGATACGCGCCACAGAGTCCGCAGTGTCCAGACCACTCTGTATCACTTGGCGAGCCGCTGCCTGTGCATCCGAAATTACCTCCTCAAAATCCTTCCTGTTGGCATCAGGAATTTTAGGAGCTAGAATACGCAAAGAATCCATAAGGACATGCACATACCTCCCCATCAGACAAGTGGCATTAGTCGACTTCAACGCCATGCTTGCAGAGGAAAAGGTCTTTTTAGCAACCTGATCCTGTTTCTTTGCCTCTTTTTCACAGGGTACCTGGGGAAAGGCACTCACATTCTTTTTAGAGCAGGCTGCTTGAATGACTAAGCTCTCTGGTGAAGGATGAGACGTCAAAAAAGCAGGGTCTTCAGGTGCAACCCTGTACCTTCTTGCCACACTCTTAGATACTGCAGGAGCTGACAGTGGTTTCTTCCACACCTCCAAAATGGGCTCCGTCAAGGCGTCATTAAACGGAAGCAATGGCTCTACCACAGAACTAGGTGAATGTAAAACCTCAGTGAGAAGATTGGATTTAAATTCCACCGTTGGCAAAGTTAACTGTAGAAGTTCTGCAGCCTTCCTCATCACCATATGATAAGGCTGGACATCTTTAGAAGGTGTTTCAGAGCCTGAAGGCAACTCCCACTCCGGAGAGAAATCCAGGCTACCAGCGTCAGCCAGTTCCTCAAAACAGTCCTCATCCAATTCACCTTCCTCCATATCAGGATGTGACTCCATATACCTTCGCTCTTCCAAAATGCGTTGAGCCTCCCTTCTGGACCTCTCCTTCACACACCTCGCAGTCGGATCCACCAACGGCTCCGACAGAGTCGGGATCGATGTCGGTATCGAATCCGAAGGCCCAGCGGGATGCTCTCGAGGCCGTTCTGGAGCGGGTGACACCGAAACCGGCGTTGACGGCTTCGGCGGAGCCGGAAACTGCCATGGCGGCGTCGGAGCCGGCATATAGGGCATAAATGGAGCAGGAGGACAGGAGTGAGGGACTCCTAGATTGAAAGCCTGAGGACCCATGGGACCCGAAGGTGCGCCAGAGGGGTACCACGCCCTTGAAAAGACGCCATACATAGCGTTCAGAAACGCCGATGGGTCCTGGCCTGGGGTTGGAAAGGGTGGCTGGAAACCCTCAGGCTGGTCTTGTGGAGGGTTCGGATTCGGCTCGTCGGTAGGCGCGGAATCCACATCCACCTAAACCTCTTCCTCTTCTCGGGCCTGGGACGGCACCGGAGACGGATTCAAAGCCGGAGTCGGCAACTGCACACGCGACTCCGAAGGCGAGGCCTCACCTTCAGGTTCAGAGACATCCAGCGTAACCACCTTGGAACATACCTTCTTCGGTGATCTCGACCTCGAGCCCGACTCCTTACCGGAACGACGTCGGGACTCATGTCTCCTCTTCTTATGCTTCTTCGTCGACTTCGAAGCATGGTCTGAAGCGGACCTCGAAGACGACTCCTCTCGAGATCCAGATCTTGACTTCGACCTCGACCTCGCCCTTCGAGAACGAGACCTCGACAATTTTCCTTTTCCAGCCTTCAGCTTCGCTACCAGGAGCTTGGTCTCTCTTTCCCTCAGGGCCTTCGGATTCATCTTTCGACAAGAGGAACATCCATCCACATCGTGGTCAGAGCTCAAACACCAGATGCAGTCCTCGTGCGGGTCAGTAATAGACATCATTTTTCCGCACTCCCTGCAGGGCTTGAAGCCGGTCTTCTTTGTCGACATCGTCGAAGAGACAAGATGCAAAGAAGCAGAAAGTGGTAACAAAAAGGCAACAAAGTACCAGTTGGCTACTGAGATTCCCGAAACAGTTAGCGTCGATGACGCGGAAAAAAGGGAACTGATGTCATCACGCCAGCGTGGGCCTATTATAGGCGTCGGTGACGTCAGCGGAGTCGCGAGCGATGCCGTGTCTCTATGACGTCCAAGTCCACGTCGGCGCGAGGCTACGATAAGAATTTCCTAATGTTGCTGACGCAAGGGGAAATTCACAAGGTGAGGAATCCACACGGCAGATGTATCTATCAGAAATGCAATGTCACACAGTAATTCCAAAAGCCTATGTACATTTGTAAATTGATGCATATTATTGAGTAGTGTGTGTGTGTAATAAATATACTCTTTCTTTTTATAAAGAAAGTATAGACTGGACAATCAATTATTGAGTGTTATTTTTGCTTACTTATAAATGGTGATTACTAGCCCACACCACCTCCCATGAGTAATCCTTAGACTGCTCTGCAACACTACCCTCTGAGAGTCAAGTGCTACAATGGGGTGTTTGGTTCCCAGTGAAGGACAAATGTAGTCATTTTATTTCTGCAGGCCTCAAAGATACTGCCTCGTTTTCCAACAGTGGTGCAAAGCCTCCTGGCACAGGACTCAAGTCCTCACCCTACCCTACCTCTTGCAGTACCACATGGCAATGGTGTTGTCTTTGATAAACTGCACCAGTCTCCCCTTGATGGATTGCATTGAGACCGTCAGGTCCAGACAAATGGCCCACACCTCCAGTACACTGAAGTGGAGCCAGCCATGTACGGGAGATTAGAGCCCTCTGTTCTCCATCTCCCCTCAGTGACCTCCCGCTCACAACCCAGAAGTGATGTGTCCATCACCACTATTGGCTCTGTATGGGAAGGGCCTACCGCAGGATGACCTGTGGTTAGTTGGTCAGCTACCACTGCAGTTTTTGAGATGCTTCTGAGATCTTGATGGTGTCAGAAAGGTGGCCTTGATGCTGAGGCCACAGGAACTTCAAGTTAAATTGCTGAGCTTGCATGTGCCACATGGAGTGCTTGACAAGGAGGACGCACAAGGCTAATAGGCAAATAGGCCTTAGAGCCAATTTTACATGGATCCAGGATGGAGCCTTAAACATAAAAATCATTGCTCAAATATTTTGGACTTGTCACTATGGAAGAAAGCCCAGAATTCCACCATATCCAGGATTGCCCCAATGAACGTAAACCTGAGATAAGGAATCAGATGAGACTTTGGCTTGTTACAGGTGAAACCCAACAATGTTATTGGTTCCGCGATTGTCCGCAGCCAGTCGCTGAGGTATGGAATTGCAGCAATTTCCAACCTCCAATGATGGGCAGCGACCACTGCCATTACTTTTGTTAACACCAAAGGGGCACAGGATAGGCCGAAGTGAAACACAAGCAAATTGACAATGCTCCGGCCCACATTGAACCACAAGTAATGCCAATGGGACTGTGGGACAGGTATATGAACATATTGGTCCTGCAATTCAAAGGACACCATTCATTCGCCCAGGTCCAGAGCAGATAGGATCTGGGCCAATGTGAGCATTTTGAATCTGTCCTTCTGTAGGAAGGAGACAAGGGTACAGAGGTTAAAGATAGGCCTGGGGCCCCCAATTTTTTTTTAAGATGAGTAGATAGCAAGAGTAGCAATTTCCGTCTTTCTCAGTGTCTAGTACCCTCTCTATGGTGCCTTTGGAGAGCAACAGATGTACTTTCTGTAGCAGGACAGACAGACGCTCTTCTGAAATCCATTTTCATGCAGGAGGGATATTGCGCGGGGAAGAAGGTATGGCATAAACTTTTTGAATCATTTGACAAGACCTATCTGTTAGATGTGATGGATTGTTAACTAAGAAGGATGCGCCAGATCCTGCTCGCTCTTGTAGGGCATATACCACTGAGTGAAAACTAAAGCAGATTATTGGTGGCTACAGCAGGGGATGAGGAGTTAGAAGACCGATAACCCTGATGGCCTACACACTGACTGCCCTACTCACCATCTGCAGGCCTGAAAGGGATCTGCTTTTATATAAGTAGTTGGGAACGATACCTTTGTCTATAAGCCAGCCCTCTGGAATAATCCCTACATTTCTAGAACTTGTGGTGAAATTGATTGGTAGGGGCTTACAGCCCTAAGGAACATACAGCAGCTTTACTGTCTTTAAAGCATTCCAAAGCAAAGTATGCCTTCTTACCAAACATGCAGGATCCATCGGAGTAGACTGCACATTGCCTGAGAACACAGTGGACGTCATTCAAGCATGTTGATGAAGGACCACACTGGGACCAACCGCACTGCCAAGGCAATCTAAGGAATCCAAACCTGCATGGATAGCATATTTCTCCACGTCTTGCACATCATTTATCGTCTGGGCCAAAGAGGCCCTACTTCTTTATAGTCCTGAAAGCGTCCTTTAAGGTGCTTGAAATGGTTCCCCTTATTGCCTCATAAGGAGAAGAGGGAGATTATCTCTTATTGAGTCACTTTGTTCCAACAGTCCCACGTACACCATCCGTATTCCTTTTCATACAAATGGATGGGTTGGAGCTCAACAACCTTGGGCTTTCCCTTTAATTAACTTTCCTTGTAACAACTCTGAGAATTGTCGTAGTTTTGAGCAATCTATGCGGAAAGTTCTTGAGTTTTGATTGGCATGTGACTTTGTGTGAATGCAGCAACAAGACAAACAACAATAAGCACTCACCGCCACTTTCTTTGTTGTTTCAGGTGACAATTTGATTGGTGCAACAGCACTGCAATGAGAACAGAATTCCATTTTCATGCAGGAGGGATATTGCGCGGGAAGAAAGAAAAGGTATGGCATAAACTTTTTGAATCATTTGACAAGACCTATCTGTTAGATGTGATGGATTGTTAACTTAGAAGGATGTGCCAGATCCTGCTCGCTCTTGTAGGGCATATACCACTGAGTGAAAACTAAAGCAGATTATTGGTGGCTACAGCAGGGGATGAGGAGTTAGAAGACCGATAACCCTGATGGCCTACACACTGACTGCCCTACTCACCATCTGCAGGCCTGAAAGGGATCTGCTTTTATATAAGTAGTTGGGAACGATACCTTTGTCTATAAGCCAGCCCTCTGGAATAATCCCTACATTTCTAAACTTGTGGTGGAATTGATTGGTAGGGGCTTACAGCCCTAGGGAACATACAGCAGCTCTACTGTCTTTAAAGCATTCCAAAGCAAAGTATGCCTTCTTACCAAACATGCAGGATCCATCGGCGAAGACTGCACATTGCCTGAGACACAGTGGACGTCATTCAAGCATGTTGATGAAGGACCACACTCGGACCAACCGCACTGCCAAGGCAATCTAAGGAATCCAAACCTGCATGGATAGCATATTTCTCCACGTCTTGCACATCATTTATCGTCTGGGCCAAAGAGGCCCTACTTCTTTATAGTCCTGAAAGCGTCTTTTAATGTGCTTGAAATGGTTCCCCTTATTGCCTCATAAGGAGAAGATGGGGATTGTCTCTTATTGAGTCACTTTGTTCCAACAGTCCCACGTACACCATCCGTATTCCTTTTCATATAAATGGATGGGTTGGAGCTCAACAACCTTGGGCTTTCACTTAATTTAACTTTCCTTGTAACAACTCTGAGAATTGTCGTAGTTTTAAGCAATCTATGCGAAAAGTTCTTGAGTTTTGATTGGCATGTGACTTTGTGTAAATGCAGCAACAAGTCAAACAACAATAACCACTCACCGCCACTTTCTTTGTTGTTTCAGGTGACAATTTGATTGGTGCAACAGCACTGCAATGAGAAGACAATGGTGCCAAGAGGTGCAGAGCACAATGAAATCTGAAGTCAGTTAAGTCTCTAGCTTCTGCACTGGAGGTCCTTTCTGGTTGCGAGCCAGAAAGCCAAGCTCTGGAGAGTGCGCAGGCCATCTTGTTGTTTTTCCCTAGTATTTAAGCCACGGCTTAAATAATAGGGAAAAACAACAAGATGGCCGCCGAGTCACATCACACCAGGAAATCCCACTAGACATCTTGCAAAGTCTCCTGAGTCAGACGCTAGGAGCAGACAACTGCACCTGTGGGTCATTGTGCTGGGCGGGGCCAAGAGACAGAAGTCGCCGTGGGCAAAGTCACAGAGGGGCTGCGTCTCGACACATGCTCATTGATTTGACAGGATTCTTGACAAGGTAAACAGAACATACAGAGGAATCCTAGGAGAGGCACAGACACATGGAGGGGTGAGAGCAGATGCCAGTAAGCATGCCTGGAGCGCCTGGCAACATGCAGCACCGGTTGCGACAAAAGGAATGGGTGTATTGGCCCAAGAGATAGATTACATTTCAAGATCTCAATGTTAGACTGGCTGAAGAAAAGATTAATTTGCCAATGATGTCAATCATCTTACATTCTTTACATGGAGGAATATTGAAACATTAATAAGGATTTACTTTACAGGTCGAGGCCTGCATAATAAGGCTCTCTGGAGTGAGGTGCTTACTGAGAAAGTCCATTTCACCAGGTGCCTATGACGTCTGGCCACCTGCCTGTACAAAGGAGGGCAAGAATGTGGTTTCTATCAGGCAGCCAGTATAGTATCTGAAAGGCCATCCTTAAATTGAATTAAGGGCTCAGATGTTGCTGGCCACAGCTCAGAATTTCTGTTGAAACATTTGTTTTAGTTTTAATGGAGCACAGCTTTAACTCTAGTGCCTCGTCTGCACTCAGAACTACCACTGTGAAGGAGGCACTCTCTTCCCTTAGTGGCCAAATGGTGTGTAAAAGTCTGTCCCAGAAGAGGTGCCAAGCTCACTGGCATTGTGCAAACCAATGTATAAGACATCATCAGTGTAATGAGGGGGGAAGCAAGCCATCCTACTCACCATTATCATCAACATTCTGGGGTGCACCCAGCTCCTGCATATGGTCAGAGTTAGAATCAAAAAGATAATGGAGACTCTGCTAATAGCTGCAACATGAAAAGGCACATCATTAAGGACAAGTTGCATAACAACCGGTTGTGCTTCTGTAATTTCATAGCGCAACTTTAGTGGAGCTCTGGTTCTTGTCGGTTCGGGTCCAACATGGACATTGACACTGGCATCGGGATGGCGGGAACTGGCATGGACCGTAGTCTGTCCCAGCGATTTATAGGCCTAATAATGGGCCTCAAGGGGACAGGTGGTGCTGGGGCGGAGCACACCAGGGTTACCCTGAATGAAGGCTCCTGCAGATCTGTGCGGCCTGGCAGCATGCCTGTGAGAACTAGAAGCGCAAAGAATATTAGCAACATGGCTTCTTTTCGAACTTTGATATGTTGCTGGCTCAATGATGACCTGGAACTTGGGGTGTTTCAGGACCAGCTGAGGAATCAGCTCAGTGACTGATGACCTTGACAGAATGCGACTTACATCTTGACACCTGTGTGCCTTAGAATTTGAGTTGAGAGTAGCAGGATGCGGTGGTGTCCCGCTTCATTTTCAATGTTTGTGTTTGGACATGTATTTACCGAAAGAGAAGTGATATGGTCGTGGGAGCTACCCTGTAACGTGGACAAAGTCGGGCCCCTCACTTGGAGAGGGATCTATGTGAAGGCTGTAACTTCTTCTTGTGCTGAGTGACATATAGCTCCACCTCCTCCTCGCTAATCATGTTCAGGTGCAAGAGGGCTTGACTTAGAGTTGTGTCCTGAACCCAGGCACTAAAGACACATCTCATGCAGATCAGTGGACATCTACTTTCTGCAGACACGGCTTGCATCCTGTCATTTTCAATGGGGACATAATTCCCTAGCACACTCTGAAAAGTTTGGGAGTATTCAGAAAATCCAACAAATTCAAGAGCGGAGCTCCAAATTTGTTTCAGAAGGCACAGAAAGAAAGAAGCTGACTTTAACTCATGGTATCGGCTCTTATATGGGGCTCCACTCTGTCACTTCCAGGGTGGTGTGGAGTCAATGTTGAGCCACATGACTCCCCTAGAGGCACGAAGACCACTGCTATGAAAATCTCCAGATCTAGTCTGGCTCCTGGGGAATATTCAAAGGTGTGAAATCTGAGGTAAGACGCCTTCATCAGAAAAACCACAGCACAACAGACCAAAGAGTGATTTCCATACAATAAAAAGACTGAAATTCAGAAGAAGGGGGCAGTATAAAGGACTCTGTTGATCACAACTACAAAACAAAAAGATAAGCAACAAAATAAGAAAGAGCAATAAATAGTCAAACTCTCTGTATGCACTTATGCATCCCCCCTACTCCTGCATTTTAGTGTCCATCAGTACCCTTTCTTGCAATAGCCTGATCACTGGTTTAAGCATGCAAAATGTTTGTGAAGAAAGAAACTAAAATGCAACCTGACAACTCTCGTTAATTAGTGAGGAAAATGTCTCACGGAGGGAAAAATCGCATACATAGAATATGCACACCATTGATAAGGATGCCAGGTACATACTGGGCCCTCCTTGTGATTGGCCCTGTAATACAAAAGAATTATTGTACCTATAGTTCACCCACTTTGTTATCTTTCAAAGAATAGTATGTACAGAAAGCCTCATATCCAGGAGGTAGGCAGATCACATGTGAATATATATGAAAGATACCAAAGTTGAAGAACTGTAGTTACTGGTAAGTAAATTTCTCTTTTCCAACGTTTGAAGAATGGATAATACTGGCTTCGTCCAAACTATTCTAGATATAATTGCTATTCAAATAGCAGTTTTCCATGACAAGACTTATTTTTAGGAAGAACTTGTGAATGGGCCAAAGGGGTTTCCCAGATGGCCCCAGCATGGTATTCTGTTCCCAGACAGGTAGATGTTTAATGATTGGTGAAAAAGTACCGAACAAACCACTCAAACACCTTCATCACCCTCATAAAAAGTGAGTCTGTGGGAATTCCTGATCAGGGAATCAGCACAGCTTCCTCTTGGGTTCCTGAGTACCACCACCTGCCTATGTAATGTGGGCATTTTGCACTATCTGTAATTGCAGAAGGCAAGAGGGAGAGTGCACCCCATTTGCTGAAGATCAGCTGTAGTTGATTCATGTTTAACTCCTACTCCTGGCCTCTCTAGAACATGTGCCTTTGTGTTTTATAAGCCTGGAACATGCTTCACTATTATTTTTACGTTGTGAAGCAACAACCAATGACAAAGAGTTTGCGCTTCCTCTGAGAGGATTTGTAACTTTGTTCTACCTTGCTATATTATGTAATTTGAGAGATGTGATGTTGTCTGTCCTTATAAGTACTCGCTTATTGGTGATGCAAGGAAGAAAGGTGTTTTAAAGATAATCTCACCACCCTTAATGCCAAAACGTTGATATGGAATTGTGTCTTCTCTACTGAACACAAACCCTTGATTGAAAAATTTTGGAGATGTGCTACCTATCAGTGGAGAAGTGTGGCTCAATGGTTAGAGCGGCAGACCCTGATGCAGAGGTCCAGCCCGGGACCAGGGTTCAATTCCCCGCCTCGGCGGGTCTTGGGCTCAAAAAATTCCACGGACCTGATAATTCTCGCCTCGTGCCTATTCCAATCATGGAGTCCCACTCTGCAACTCTGGGCAATAGCTTGCTTAATCTCCACAACGGCCCCCACAACGCTAAGGATGCCTGGACTCCACCTTGGGGGTGCCCAGGAGTGGACACCTCACAGGGAAAGCCAGGATGGGTTCCACAGCGGTATTCGTACAAGCGCCTTGAGACCCTTGCGGGTGAGTAGTGCGCTATACAAGTATCAATTTTACCTATTCATGGACAGATGCTTCCATTGAGGATCTTCCAATTATAGATCCTGCCCCACAAGGAAGTTGGCTGATTGGTCCATGTTAGACTTGTCAGCCCTAGGGTGGTCTTTCCCTGTGATTTTTTGCCCTTGCCTCATTTTTTCCACCTACTTTTTGTTGGCCCTTAGGTCTTCGGGCACCTTTTTCATGGCTAATCCATGTTAGGGTGCAGGTGCTCTCTACTTACAACATGGCTGCCACTGGCCCCTGCTACTGCAGCGTGGTCTTTTTAGTGTAGCACCCTAGTTGCCAGGAGCAGGCTGGAGCCCCATACTATGTTGCATTGCCAGCCACCCAGCCCCTGTCCATAGTTAGAGTGGGGAAGCTCCTGGAACCTTCCAGAAGGAAGGCGGACCTGACTTTTCCCGCCTTAGAGAGAGGTCACCCAACCTGGGCATATATAAGCAAGGGAGGGAACTTTTTCTAGTCAGTTGGGGCATCACTGACCTGGGGAACCCACGCAGGAGTTTTAGGCGGGAGGGCCTAGTGAGGAACCTATGCTACTGGGAGTGACAGGATCTAGGTGCTGCCTCTTAAGCTGGGTGAGGTGTCCAAAGCTAGCCCCCTGATCTGGCCCAGTGGTAGGGAACCCCAGGGCCCATCTGCAGTGACTGAGGAGAAACTCTTCAACTCATCACCCCCCCCCCCTCTTCCACTTCAAGAAACAAACAACTAAGGGCGCAGAACAATCCAAGCGCCAAGAAGACCGCTTTCCTGTGAGAAGAGACTGCTGGGTGATCGACCAGGTACTGGACTGGGCTGCCCTGCGCACCCCCTGCCTGCCGTGGGCCCACCTTGCCCCCTTGTCTCCTCTTGACTGAACTATTTTTGCCCCCATCCTGCCTGCAGTCCCTGCTAAACTGTGTGGGAGGCGCCTATCCTGCTCCCCCTGGTTCGCGCTGTACTTGAGGCTGCCTGCCCTGTCAGGGATCGTCGAAATTGCCTCCCTTCCCTGTCGGCGCCTAGCGCTGAGAAGCGCCGCCAAGCGCTGTACCTGGCCGCCTGAGGAGACTCCCCCCTTGTATTTGCGACATAAACGCCGCCCACGCGACGCATCTGAGGTGTTTTCAGCCTGTACCTGGCCGCCTGCCCCCGCGCTGTGTTCAGCGCCGTCATTGTCCCCCTCAGCGGCCCCCGGGGCCAGGAGAGGGCCGCCGCATCCAGTTCCTCAGGCCGCACTGGGCCCGAAGCCTGCCTGTCCCCTGTCACGTGAGCGGGAGCGCGGCCGCGTCATCGGCCGCGCCCCCGCCCAAGCCGCACAGCCATTGGCTGCCCGGAACCAGCCCCTTCTCCCGAGGCCCGGCACCCGGAGAAGCACCAGCTCGCCGTAGAGAGGGCGGAGGACCTGAGGAACCCCCTCCGTTGTGCCCCGCGAGCCGCGCCTGAACACCACAGTGAGCCTCGAGCCCCGAGTGCTCGACCTGCCTCGCCCCCGGCGCTGGTGCCTTAACGCAGTACCTGCACCGCGCTGGGGCCAGTGAGGCTCTGGGAGGGACGAAGCCCCTCTCACCTGCAGCAGCATCTTTGCAAGGGCCCCGGAGGGCCGAAGAAGAGAGGTAACCCCCTGGGGAGGAGGGCGGTAGGCCGAGTGAGGCCCGAGGTCGCCCCTCCCCCGGGGTTAACTGTGACTGGGCCCTGTTGGCCCCCTTCTGAAGGTGCCTCGAATATTTGGAGGCTGGAGGGTCAGACACTTTCCTCATTATATCGTTTTACCTGCATATTTACAAGCCTGAATTATTCATAGCGCACCATATTTACAAGCCTAAAATGTTCATGGTGCACCATATTTACAAGCCTGAATTATTCATAGCGCACCATATTTACCAGCCTGTTAATGAGAGGGAGAGTCACTTCACTGTACTGAATTCTCTTGCAGAGGTGGACTTCCATAGTATTCTGATGATCTGAACTGGGTCGCAAACCGGTCTGTATTCACAAGAAGAGAAGCTTGTGGAAGGTTACTACAGGCTGTGTTCTTTGAAGTTCTCTGTTATACTGAAAAGTACTTTCTGAAATGTTTTATTACTTTCTATGAAGCGCAAGTTAGAAAGCGTCTAGGAGAGGTGTAATGTATTACTTTAATGCAATGCTATAGTCGCTTCTTGTAGGATCCTCCAGGTTATGAAAGTACCCCCTTTGCCTGCCGAGGAGTTTGATGCGACAGGCGGGGTTATTTAATGTTTCACTGCTTAGAGGAGCTAGTTATTATTTTAATGAAAAGTCTACTGCAACTGTTTAATGAAATGCTCATGTGAAAAGCTAATGAAATTACCAATGCATTGCTCTAATTGAAAGCCTATATAATAGATCTTGATTTTTCAAATACAAATACTGATGTGGTCTCCATTATTGCGCCACTGTGTGTTTCATTGGATGTGTGTGTTAAGTAGCTGCTTTACACGTAAGCCCCTGGCTGCCTTCCTGCTCGAGCCATGCTACCCCCCGGAGAACTGGCGGTACCAGTTCTTACATTGGTGGCGAGCGGTGGGATCCAGGACCTGTAGCTACCTAACACCCTCCAGTGGGACAGAGTGCGCTGCAATTAATTGGACACCTATCGTGCTACAAGCAAACCCAATTGCTCACCACTGTCTAGCCTGCAACAAAGTGTGTTGAACCAGTATTGTTGCCTTCGTCCTAGAATTTTTCTTCCAGGTTATCTAGGTCCTCACCTGACAGAATGGAGTTCCAGCTGGCTGACCTTGATAGGTACACGGCAGTGCAGTTAAGGGAGTTTTGTCAGGGGATGGGGGTGCCTGTGGGGACGAGAGCTGTAAAAGAAGAGCTCCGTACCGCCTTAAGGGCATGGGTAAGGGCCCACCCAGCGGAAGAAGAGGATGGGGAACAGGTCACACACGGGGAGGTGGACACTCAGGAAGACCCAGGCCTACTCAACATTGACATATCAGACAATGTATTGCCAGGAAGACGTTCCGGGGCAGGGAGCAGTGTATCTAGGGAGGGTGTGTCACCGCAGGAGTACGAGGACAGGAGGGAGGAGAGGCGATTGAAGTGGGAGCTTACCAAGTTAGAGCACGAGAGGGAGAGAGAAAAGGAAGATAAGAATCTGGCTTTAGAGAGAGAAAGGGAAGATAAGCAGTTTGCTTTGGAGAGAGAAAAATTAGCATTGGAAGAAAGGAAGTGGGCGCACGAGCTGCAGCTCAAGGAAATGGAGCTGCAAGCATTGCAGTTGAGTGCGCCAGGAAGTCCTAATTGTGGCAGCGTACCAGGAGCTCATCAGGAGCCGAGATTCTGGTTACCTAAGGAGGTGATAGCGAGCTACACCAAGGGGGATGACATTGCCAGGTGGTTGGAGGCGTATGAAGTGAACTTGACTGCCCATGGGGTGCCTGAGAAACACTGGGGAGGTGGTTTGTACCGGTATATACCTCCTGATGTCAGAGAATCACTCCTGTATTTGGAGAAGGCAGACCAGTTTAGGTATCCCCCCATGAAGGAGGCGCTTATCAAACATTTTGGCCTCAACCCTGAGAGGTATCGCCAGAGGTTTCGTGGCAGCCATAAGCTGCCCACGCAGAATTGGGTGGATTTTTTTTAATATGCCCGAAAGGCTCTGGATGGTTGGGTGCGTGGCAGCGAGGTGCGTGATTTTGAGGGTCTGTATAACCTTTTTTTGAGAGAGCACCTCCTGGATAAGTGTTTTCCGGAGTTGCGCCAACGTTTGGTGGACCGCAAGTTTACTGATCCCCGTGAGCTTGCGGAGGAGGCGGATATTTGGGTCAGCACCCGGGTGTCACACAAGGGCCCCCGGGGGAGATGGCCCGAAAGGCGGACAGGGCGCCCCTCAGAAGAAAGAGGGTGGTGATAAAAGACCGGAGTTCTCACGAGGCCCACAAACTAGACAGTTTGGGAAAGGAGTAGGTACCCCACCTCAGAACCGTTCCCCAAAACCCACTTACCCTGACAAGAGTCAGCAGCCAAAAGTGGTCCGGTGCTATGAGTGCGGAGAGGTCGGACACTACAAGGGAGACCCCCAGTGTCGCAAACGACCCCCAGCCCCCACTGGTGGCAAGAGTCCCGGGGTGGCTAGAGTAGCACTTGGGTTGGAGCTGCCCCTAGATAGGGAAGGGGAGTGGACAGGCCTGACCCTGGTTTCACTCGGGGATAAAGAGATGGTCCCAGTGACGCCCTTACCATCGAATACTGCTAAGTACCAGCAGAGGGTGAAGGTCAATGGGGAGGAGGTGGACGCTCTGAGGGACACAGGAGCCAGCATGACCACTGTAGTGAAGCGGCTGGTGTCCCCTGAGCAGGTTGTTCCTGATGTGTACCATCCGGCCGTGTTGGCTGACGGCAGAATGAGCTACTATCCCGTGGCTCAAGTTACCTTTGATTGGGGAGGAGTGTCAGGCCCGTTGAGAGTTGCGATCAGCCCTGCCTTGCCTGTGGACTGTCTGCTCGGTAATGACCTCGAACATACCGCCTGGAAGAAGTGGAGTTTAAGGCCCACACTGAGATGCTGGGATTACCAGGGTGGACTTGCGTAGTCACGCGGTCCACAGCTGCCCGGCAAGAAGCTCAACCCGGGTTGGAGCCTGAAATAACGGCCCAACCCACTGTCGGTCCAGAGGAGAGTGTTGTGGAGGACACACCCCGTGTGACGGATGGGGAGCCCGCGGAGGTAACCCCGGAGTCCGTGGAGGTGGAGGTCGTTCCCGTGGGGGATTTGCCGACCCTTGCCGAGTGGCATGTGGAAGGAGGTCCTACCCGGGAGGATTTCTGTCGGGCGCAGAAGGAGTGCCCCACGCTTGAAGGCATGCGGCGACAGGCCGAAGCCCAAGCGGTGAACAAGGAGACCAGCAGCTATCACGTGTATTGGGAGGATGGCCTCCTGTACAGTGAGCCAAGGGTTCCAGTGCATGGGTCTTCAAGGGCCTTAGTGGTCCCCCAGTGCTACCGAGCCTTTTTGATGGAAATGGCGCATGAGATACCTCTAGCCGGACACCTGGGCCAGGACAAGACCTTTGCTAGGCTAGTCCCACATTTTTATTGGCCTAGGATGAGAGTTGCCTCTGACACCTATTGCAAGACCTGCAAGACTTGCCAGGCCAGTGGCAAGACGGGGACCAAATTGAAGGCCCCATTGGAACCACTCCCGGTGGTCGGGACCCCTTTCGAGCGGGTCGGTATAGACATCGTTGGGCCGTTGGACCCTCCGACCTCTGCGGGACATCGGTTTATTCTGGTGTTGGTGGACGACGCCACTCGGTACCCGGAGGCCATCCCTCTGAGGACCGTTACTGCACCTGTGGTGGCGTGGGCCCTGATGGGGATATTTACCCGAGTGGGATTCCCCAAGGTCGTGGTGTCGGACAGGGGCACAAATTTCATGTCGGCCTACATGCAGGCCATGTGGAAGGAGTGCGGAGTGACCTATCGGTTCTCCACTCCTTACCACCCCCAGACTAACGGGCTCGTAGAGCACTTCAACAAGACCTTGAAGGGGATGATCCGGAGTCTGCCAGAAGACCTGAGGCGGAAATGGGACATCCTCCTCCCTTGCTTGCTGTTCTCGTACCGCGAGGTACCCCAGAAGGGAGTCGGGTTCAGCCCCTTCAAATTGCTCTATGGCCATCCCGTTAGGGGACCCATCAGTCTGGTCAAGGAGGGTTGGGAGAAGACTTCAAAGAAGCTTCCCCGTGATGTTGTCAGCTACATGCTGGCATTCCGCAGTCAGATGGCCAAGCTGTGGAAGGAAGCCTCAGACAATCTGGAGGCTAGCCAAGCCGTCATGAAGGAGTGGTATGACCACAACGCTCGGAGGGTGGAGTTGGACGCTGGACAGAAGGTGTGGGTCATGGAGCCTGGGGAGCTTAGTGCCCTCCAGGACCGGTGGACTGGTCCGTACGAGATTGTGGAGCGTAGAGGCCAGACTACCTACGTCGTGGACTTGAAGACCCCCGACAACCCCACCGGGTGCTCCACGTCAACCGCTTGAAGCCTCATCATGAGCGATCGGAGCTTGCTCTCCTCATGGTGACGGATGGGAGCGAGGAGGAGGAAAGTGAGCCTCTTCCTGACCTTCTAGTGGCTCAGGAGAAGGATGGTTCAGTGGAGGGAGCTGTCCTCTCCCCATCCTTGACCCCAGAACAACAGGGGGACTGCCGCCAGGTTTTGGTGCAGCACGCCTCGTTGTTCTCCCTCACGCCTGGAATTACACATCTGTGTACCCATGATGTGGACACAGGGGACAGTCCGCCAGTGAAAACCAAGTCTTACCGGCTGTCCGATAAAGTAAAGAACAGCATCCAGGGTGAGGTGACCAAGATGCTGGAGCTGGGAGTGATCGAACCCTCCAGCAGCCCGTGGGCTAGTCCGGTTGTGTTGGTGCCGAAAGCGGCTCCACCGGGCGCCACACCAGAACTTTTAGTTCTGTGTGGACTATCGGGGGTTGAATTCTGTCACCAAGACAGATGCTCACCCGATACCCCGGGCAGAAGAGCTGATTGACCGGCTGGGAGCAGCCAAGTACCTCAGCACCAACGACTTGACATCAGGGTACTGGCAGATTGCCATGGCCGATGGAGCAAAGGAGAAGACAGCGTTCTCCACCCCCGAGGGCCACTTCCAATTTCGAGTGATGCCCTTCGGGCTCAAGAATGCTCCGGCCACCTTCCAGCGGTTGGTGAACCAGGTATTATCTGGCCTGGAGTCCTTCTCAGCAGCTTACCTGGATGACATAGCTGTCTTCAGTAGCACCTGGGAGGACCATCTGCAGCATCTCCAGAAGGTGCTGCGGGCGTTACAACGTGCTGGCTTGACCATCAAAGCTAGCAAGTGAGATTGGACAGGGATCGGTCATGTACCTGGGACACTTGGTGGGCGGAGGTAAGGTGCAACCCCTCCAGGCCAAGATTGAGACCATCATGGCCTGGGAGCCCCCCAAAACTCATCCTGAGGTCCGAGCTTTCCTCGGCCTCACTGGCTATTACCGCAGATTCGTCAAGGGGTATGGTACCATCATGGCCCCCTTGACCGAGTTGACGTCCAAAAAGCAGCCACGTCAGGTCATCTGGACGGCTGCTTGCCAAGAGGCATTTGAAACACTGAAGCGCGCGATGTGCACCGCTCCGGTGCTGGCCACTCCGGACTTCCAAAAAGAATTCATCGTGCAGACAGATGCCTCAGAGCATGGCGTAGGCGCCGTGCTGTCGCAACTCAACGATGATGGCCAAGACCAACCTGTGGCCTTCATCTCCAGAAGACTCCTCCCGCGGGAACGGCGATGGAGTACCATCGAGCGAGAAGCCTTTGCTGTGGTCTGGGCTTTGAAGAAGTTGAGGCCATACCTCTTTGGCTCTCACTTCCTGGTTCAAACCGACCACCGACCCCTTCGCTGGCTCATGCAAATGAGAGGCGAAAACCCAAAGTTGCTAAGGTGGTCCATTTCCCTACAGGGGATGGACTTTAGGGTGGAACATCGGCCCGGAGCTGACCACGCCAATGCTGACGGTCTCTCCCGGTTTTTCCACCTTAGTGACGAGAACTCCCTAGAGGTTGGGTAGCTCTCCCCACTTTCAGCTGGGGGGGACGCATGTTAGACCTGTCAGCCCTAGGGTGGTCTTTCCCTGTGATTTTTTGCCCTTGCCTCATTTTTTCCACCTACTTTTTGTTGGCCCTTAGGTCTTCGGGCACCTTTTTCATGGCTAATCCATGTTAGGGTGCAGGTGCTCTCTACTTACAACATGGCTGCCACTGGCCCCTGCTACTGCAGCGTGGTCTTTTTAGTGTAGCACCCTAGTTGCCAGGAGCAGGCTGGAGCCCCATACAATGTTGCATTGCCAGCCACCCAGCCCCTGTCCATAGTTAGAGTGGGGAAGCTCCTGGAACCTTCCAGAAGGAAGGCGGACCTGACTTTTCCCGCCTTAGAGAGAGGTCACCTGACCTGGGCATATATAAGCAAGGGAGGGTACTTTTTCTAGTCAGTTGGGGCATCACTGACCTGGGGAACCCACGCAGGAGTTTTAGGCGGGAGGGCCTAGTGAGGAACCTATGCTACTGGGAGTGACAGGATCTAGGTGCTGCCTCTTAAGCTGGGTGAGGTGTCCAAAGCTAGCCCCCTGATCTGGCCCAGTGGTAGGGAACCCCAGGGCCCATCTGCAGTGACTGAGGAGAAACTCTTCAAGCCTTCAACTCATCACCCCCCCGCCCCCCCCTTCCACTTCATGAAACAAACAACTAAGGGCGTAGAACAATCAAAGCGCCAAGAAGACCGCTTTCCTGTGAGAAGAGACTGCTGGGTGATCGACCAGGTACTGGACTGGGCTGCCCTGCGCACCCCCTGCCTGCCGTGGGCCACCTTGCCCCCTTGTCTCCTCTTGACTGAACTATTTTTGCCCCCATCCTGCCTGCAGTCCCTGCTAAACTGTGTGGGAGGCGCCTATCCTGCTCCCCCTGGTCAGCGCTGTACTTGAGGCTGCCTGCCCTGTCAGAGATCGGCGAAATTGCCTCCCTGCCCTGCCGGCGCCTAGCACTGAGAAGCGCCGCCAAGCGCTGTACCTGGCCGCTTGAGGAGACTCCCCCCCTTGTCCTTGCGGCATAAACGCCGCCCACGCGACGCATCTGAGGCGTTTTCGGCCTGTACCTGGCCGCCTGCCCCTGCGCTGTGTTCAGCGCCATTATTGTCCCCCTCAGCGGCTCCCGGGGCCAGGAGAGGGCCGCCGCATCCAGTTCCTCAGGCCGCACTGGGCCCGAAGCCTGCCTGTCCCCTGTCACGTGAGCGGGAGCGCCGCCGCGTCATCGGCCGCGCCCCCGCCCAAGCCGCACAGCCATTGGCTGCCCGGAACCAGCCCCTTCTCCCGAGGCCCGGCACCCGGAGAAGCACCAGCTCGCCGTAGAGAGGGCAGAGGACCTGAGGAGCCCCCTCCGCTGTGCCCCGCGAGCCGCGCCTGAACACCACAGTGAGCCTCGAGCCCCGAGTGCTCGACCTGCCTCGCCCCCGGCGCTGGTGCCTTAACGCAGTACCTGCACCGCGCTGGGACCAGTGAGGCTCTGGGAGGGACGAAGCCCCTCTCGCCTGCAGCAGCATCTCCGCAAGGGCCCCGGAGGGCCGAAGAAGAGAGGTAACCCCCCAGGGAGGAGGGCGGTAGGCCGAGTGAGGCCCGAGGTCGCCCCTTCCCCGGGGTTAACTGTGACTGGGCCCTGTTGGCCCCCTTCTGAAGGTGCCTCGAATATTTGGAGGCTGGAGGGTCAGACACTTTCCTCATTATATCGTTTTGCCTGCATATTTACAAGCCTGAATTATTCATAGCGCACCATATTTACAAGCCTAAAATGTTCATGGTGCACCATATTTACAAGCCTGAATTATTCATAGCGCACCATATTTACCAGCCTCTTAATGAGAGGGAGAGTCACTTCACTGTACTGAATTCTCTTGCAGAGGTGGACTTCCATAGTATTCTGATGATCTGAACTGGGTCGCAAACTGGTCTGTATTCACAAGAAGAGAAGCTTGTGGAAGGTTACTACAGGCTGTGTTCTTTGAAGTTCTCTGTTATACTGAAAAGTACTTGCTGAAATGTTTTATTACTTTCTATGAAGCGCAAGTTAGAAAGCGTCTAGGAGAGGTGTAATGTGTTACTTTAATGCAATGCTATAGTCGCTTCTTGTAGGATCCTCCAGGTTATGAAAGTACCCCCTTTGCCTGCCGAGGAGTTTGATGCGACAGGCGGGGTTATTTAATGTTTCACTGCTTAGATGAGCTGGTTATTATTTTAATGAAAAGTCTACTGCAACTGTTTAATGAAATGCTCACGTGAAAAGCTAATGAAATTACCAATGCATTGCTCTAATTGAAAGCCTATATAAAAGATCTTGATTTTTCAAATACAACTACTGGTGTGGTCTCCATTATTGCGCCACTGTGTGTTTCATTGGATGTGTGTGTCAAGTGGCTGCTTTACACGTAAGCCCCTGGCTGCCTTCCTGCTCGAGCCATGCTACCCCCCGGAGAACTGGTGGTTCCAGTTCTTACAGTCCACTATGTAAGGTCTTGTTTGGCATTGGGAGTCAGAGAGACTTCCTCTTCCCAGTGCCCTATTGCTTGTCACTGTTGGAGATCCAGCTGCTCCTGTAGTAGACAAATTCAGAGGTGGCACTAAGTGATAACTGGGATGCAAGATGACATCATTACCAACATGGCCTTGTATCTGTGAACTGAGAGTCATGTGTTGTTCCTGTTTTTTCTTGCCAACAACATCAGCATCTTGACTCTACCAAGCAATGGGCGGGCATTAACTGTGACTGCACAAATGCAATATCCTAGAAATATGATCTGCCTTCTTAGTTCCAGAATCCACTTTTTTCTGTTTAAGGTTAGATCCTGCTAACTGAGCAGTAGGGTGGTGGAAATTAAGGCTTGAATTGTGCGCTTGCTTGATTTACCATTCTATTGGTCTTTAAGGTAGCAGTAAACTCTTACTTCGTGGATGTGCAGTGACTGTGGCCAGACATTTGGCAAATGTTCTGGGCGCTGAAGGCAGAACAGAAGGCAGAGCCTTGAGATAAAAGTGCTGACTATTAACAATGAATCATAGGAACATTTGGTGCTTGGGGTCAATGAGAATATGAAAGTAAGCTCCCTCGAGGCCTTGTGTTGATTGGCTGCAGCACATTAAGGACAGAGAGCATTCTGAACGCTTCATCTTTATGTAGTTGTTGAGAGGCCTTAGTCTAGAATAGACCCCCTCATTAGCCCGATTTCAGAAAGAATCTCAAATAAAATCACTGATTGCCCTGGGCAGTAGCTCATTTGGCATTTTATGAAGAAGTTTTAATATTTCCACCAGCATACTTTACAGATGTAGAAGGCACTCCTTGTTTGTTGGTGTTGTAGGCAGCCTGGGAACTTATTCTATGATGTGAAAATGCTGAATAATATCCAGCCCAAAGTTATAGCATACAAGGCTATAAAATGTGCCCCAATCCTCCTTTCCCCTGGATTGGAAACTGGGAGGGATTATCGGCCTTAGATATCAGGCTTGTCAACCATGGTTCTTTGACTTGCAATATGAGGAGCCTCTACCTCTACTTTGGGCTCCGCAACCACACTGTCTTTAAGATACATATTGAGAAGAGGTTTGTGAATGTTGAAAATATTTTGGCTGATGACTGGAAAGAAAAATAGCAGATGTGAACATCTATGTTGGCAATACCACTGATGCCTCGGTTGGTAGGTCTGTCTCAGTTGCAAGGATCCAAATTAATGGGCAATATCAATCTCCTACTTTATGGCCCCGAATTGTTATCCACATGCTTTCAAAAAGCTGTTGACATCAAACAGCATATCTAACACCTTGAATTGCACTTTCAGGAGGTAAGAAGTGCTTTTTAGCAGACCACGTATGCTAAAAGGAAGGGGTCCCAGTGTGTCAAGGGAACTAATTAAACAATTGAAACACAATTACTCAAAAGACAAAGGTTTTCAGATCCACACGGTTTAATTCACAGTGGGATAGAGTATCATATACAAATAGTAGAATGCAATAAACTGTATTAACGTCATACAGTGCCCCAAGGTGGGAGGAGGAACGTGATAGTGAGGATAACGTGAAGTGAAGGGATTACGTGACAGTAAAATCAGTTGTTTAAGCATATATACGTGACACCAATGCGGTGGCAACAACTTGTATATCACATAATAACTTGTTCAAACACAGGCATACTACACCAGGTACAGCATATATACAATATTGGTGTGTAGTTGCCACAATAAAAACAAACAGTCGACGTTTCGACCCTCTTGAGGTTGCAGGATCGTTTTAACCTTGCTGTGGGGTCTTCATCAGGACCAGGGGAGTGGGGGCAAAGGACCACAAGTCAGCGTGTTGCTTGGCTCACAGGCGACGGATCAAATGAATTAAAAACAAGTAGATAAATACCGCATCAGTTAGCGGCGGTACAAAAGTTGACAATGATCGAAAATGTACAATCGTCAATTGCAGGCTTAATGCTCTACGGGATGGGTCGATTTGGGCGGCAACTGAATTTATCAGTGATCGGTAATGTCCAAAGTCGGCGATTTCAGACTGATTGGTATGCGAGATGAGTTCGGTAAATTGCTCTCTGTGGCTCCGTGAGCGAGATGCGGTGTCGACCAATCAGTCTGAAATCGCCGACTTTGGACATTACCGATCACTGATAAATTCAGTTGCCGCCCAAATCGACCCATCCCGTAGAGCATTAAGCCTGCAATTGACGATTGTACATTTTCGATCATTGTCAACTTTTGTACCGCCGCTAACTGATGCGGTATTTATCTACTTGTTTTTAATTCATTTGATCCGTCGCCTGTGAGCCAAGCAACACGCTGACTTGTGGTCCTTTGCCCCCACTCCCCTGGTCCTGATGAAGACCCCACAGCAAGGTTAAAACGATCCTGCAACCTCAAGAGGGTCGAAACGTCGACTGTTTGTTTTTATTGTGGCAACTACACACCAATATTGTATATATGCTGTACCTGGTGTAGTATGCCTGTGTTTGAACAAGTTATTATGTGATATACAAGTTGTTGCCACCGCATTGGTGTCACGTATATATGCTTAAACAACTGATTTTACTGTCACGTAATCCCTTCACTTCACGTTATCCTCACTATCACGTTCCTCCTCCCACCTTGGGGCACTGTATGACGTTAATACAGTTTATTGCATTCTACTATTTGTATATGATACTCTATCCCACTGTGAATTAAACCGTGTGGATCTGAAAACATTTGTCTTTTGAGTAATTGTGTTTCAATTGTTTAATTAGTTCCCTTGACACACTGGGACCCCTTCCTTTTAGCATACATACAACCCAGGTCCCAGTGACTATACATGGGTATACCCCCTTGTGCATACTCTTTTAGCAGACCACAGCACCTCTACAACGCTCCAGTAGCCATCTGACAGAGGTCATAGGTAGATGGAACAAGATAAGTATCAATGAAAGCAGAGGAGATCAGCTCTCCTTCACAAAGCAAGGCTTGAGCTTGGTTACTGCTGTCTACTGGCAACATATCTAGAAAAACGGAAACATTATGGCATAATTGTCTATCATAGTATGCTAAATAGCACAAAAGTTCAAGATTTTACCTGCCATTAAGACAAAGGTCTACCTCTCTTGGTCACAATGTCAAGGCCGCAGCTCTCTCTATTTGGTAGTACTAAGCAGATTTAAGACAGGGTTCAGGATATTTTGTGTGTGCAGCCTTCAAGATGATTGACTACATATTTATTTGATCTAGGAGACAGACTGGAGCCAAGTCTGTGGGCTTGTCCTTCAAGTTTTTGAATGGATGTGGATGTGGGAACACCAAGCAGCTTACCGGAATTTCCTGCCGACGGGCATTGCCGTGAGGGAAACGGCGGGACGACAACACGCCGGGAGGCGGAGGGAGGCGTCCAGTGTTACCGGACTTCACTCCCCAGCACTCCCTGTGCCTGCAGCGCGCCCGTGACGCGCAAAGAGCGCCCGGAGGCGCCAGATAAAGCCTGACCCCCCGGGAGCCTAGTGGGGGAACACCAAGCAGCTTACCGGAATTTCCTGCCGACGGGCATTGCCGTGAGGGAAACGGCGGGACGACAACACGCCGGGAGGCGGAGGGAGGCGTCCAGTGTTACCGGACTTCACTCCCCAGCACTCCCTGTGCCTGCAGC
This sequence comes from Lissotriton helveticus, assembly GCF_964261635.1. NCBI lineage: Eukaryota > Metazoa > Chordata > Amphibia > Caudata > Salamandridae > Lissotriton > Lissotriton helveticus. Next base: position 2,060,097,020 of record NC_136059.1, on the reverse strand, counting down.
GCGCCTGTGACGCGCAAAGAGCGCCCGGAGGCGCCAGATAAAGCCTGACCCCCCGGGAGCCTAGTGGGGGAACACCAAGCAGCTTACCGGAATTTCCTGCCGACGGGCATTGCCGTGAGGGAAACGGCGGGACGACAACACGCCGGGAGGCGGAGGGAGGCGTCCAGTGTTACCGGACTTCACTCCCCAGCACTCCCTGTGCCTGCAGCGCGCCCGTGACGCGCAAAGAGCGCCCGGAGGCGCCAGATAAAGCCTGACCCCCCGGGAGCCTAGTGGGGGAACACCAAGCAGCTTACCGGAATTTCCTGCCGACGGGCATTGCCGTGAGGGAAACGGCGGGACGACAACACGCCGGGAGGCGGAGGGAGGCGTCCAGTGTTACCGGACTTCACTCCCCAGCACTCCCTGTGCCTGCAGCGCGCCCGTGACGCGCAAAGAGCGCCCGGAGGCGCCAGATAAAGCCTGACCCCCCGGGAGCCTAGTGGGGGAACACCAAGCAGCTTACCGGAATTTCCTGCCGACGGGCATTGCCGTGAGGGAAACGGCGGGACGACAACACGCCGGGAGGCGGAGGGAGGCGTCCAGTGTTACCGGACTTCACTCCCCAGCACTCCCTGTGCCTGCAGCGCGCCCGTGACGCGCAAAGAGCGCCCGGAGGCGCCAGATAAAGCCTGACCCCCCGGGAGCCTAGTGGGGGAACACCAAGCAGCTTACCGGAATTTCCTGCCGACGGGCATTGCCGTGAGGGAAACGGCGGGACGACAACACGCCGGGAGGCGGAGGGAGGCGTCCAGTGTTACCGGACTTCACTCCCCAGCACTCCCTGTGCCTGCAGCGCGCCCGTGACGCGCAAAGAGCGCCCGGAGGCGCCAGATAAAGCCTGACCCCCCGGGAGCCTAGTGGGGGAACACCAAGCAGCTTACCGGAATTTCCTGCCGACGGGCATTGCCGTGAGGGAAACGGCGGGACGACAACACGCCGGGAGGCGGAGGGAGGCGTCCAGTGTTACCGGACTTCACTCCCCAGCACTCCCTGTGCCTGCAGCGCGCCCGTGACGCGCAAAGAGCGCCCGGAGGCGCCAGATAAAGCCTGACCCCCCGGGAGCCTAGTGGGGGAACACCAAGCAGCTTACCGGAATTTCCTGCCGACGGGCATTGCCGTGAGGGAAACGGCGGGACGACAACACGCCGGGAGGCGGAGGGAGGCGTCCAGTGTTACCGGACTTCACTCCCCAGCACTCCCTGTGCCTGCAGCGCGCCCGTGACGCGCAAAGAGCGCCCGGAGGCGCCAGATAAAGCCTGACACCCCCTATCGCCCCCGCGAGTCGCGCGCGGGAGCGTCCGGGAGAAGCCCGGGACAAGGGCGGGGCCGTCTGTGGCCGTCCGGGGCCAGAGGAGGCCGGGCTGGGCCACCCCCCTTGGCTTGAACTGTGAGTACTTCCAGAGGACATTCCGTGGTAATTTCGTTTGTTCCCCTTGTTTTAATACTTATATACTTGAGACTTTTGACCAAACCCTAAGATGTCAGTCCAAAGTACATTACCGGACAACTATTTACTGAAAGTGGTCTCCAGAATTAATAGTGACAGACGGAATTCACTGGGAAAAAGTACTGTTTCAGACCCCCCACCGACTTTGTCCTTAGTTGACACCAATGGTATTAACTTAGACAATACCGAGAAGGATTCGGACACTGTAGTAGAGCTTGATAAGAGTATTAATGTTGATTTAACTATGGTTCCTGACAAGTCGATAAGGGGGGATGACGACCCATGTGATAATTCTGGGGGGACCCCTCAACAATCTGGTAGGGCCACCAAATTTATGCGAGCCTGTAGGAAAACGGCTCCTAAGCGAGGTAGTCATATTACAAGAAAGAAAAAAGATACTATACATATGGAGAATACTGAGGATATAGGACCACTGAGTCAAGATAAATATGTTTCCATCAAGCCTGACCAAATCGACCAACTATTGAGTACTATTCTGAGTAAATTTAGTATGGTGGTTGAGCCTTTGCTAACCAAAATAGGAGATCTACAGGAGGAAGTAGCTAGGTTGAGGGGTGTGGTGGATAAGCATGCAGACAAAATAGAAAAGTCTTTACAAGATATTAAAAAGCCAGCATGCTTAGCCTCTGTCTCCACTAAAAATAATGAACAGCCACAAGCTTCAACTAGTGCTTCTCCCAAAAACAACAGGAAATACCCCTCTAAAGAACCCCCAAAACCACTACCTACTACGACCCAGGAGGCAGGTAGATCCTCAAAGCAATCGAATGTTAGGGCCACAAGTATAATGGCGGGCGCTACATCATCAGCCCCCATGCCAGCAACGGCACCTGTAGTGTTAGCCCCACCGGCTGCGACAGGGGGACCTAACGGGGTACCAATACGGATTTGTAGACGTCCAGTTGATCTTCCACCTGATTGTGTACCTTACGTTGTGGTTTTAACTAATGTCCCGATCTTAACTCAGCCCCCAAATGATCATGAGACAGCAGATTCTCTGAGGAATAAAACTGTCTCCTGGTTAAATCGTCACTGTGGTTATCCAGTTGGCTACTCTGACCAAATCGTCTCTATCAGAAGAGTCAACTGGATCGGTAATACTAAAAAAGTCTGTGGAGGGGATTGTGTGATAATCAATTTCAAGCACCCGCAACATGTTGCAACTGTTTTGCTTAGAGCAGCCGCAATCACACTGTCCGAGACAGAAGTAGTTGCTAGGCCATTGGGCTACTTTTATAACCATCTAAGTAGGCAACCTCCCGTTAATGGTAAGGAGAGGGTATTGAGTAATTTCACCTATCCATCTCTGGTAAATAGACCTGTGATGCCTAACTTTTGCCCAGGTCTACAAAATGGTTTATCCACCCCACCAACGCCCATGGGGAATTCTATGTTAGGGGGGAATAACTACCTAATACATACCCACAACCCATTTGTCCCCCTAGGTACCCCTATGTTTGATAGTAGAATGGTTTTTCAGGTTCCAACTCAGAACAGGTTTCAGTCCCTGAGTTATCTAGATCAAAATGACTGACATGAGGTTGACCCATTAAGGGGTGCAGTAAATAGTACTTTGAATAATGAAGTAATTACGCCTATAGATGAATTGGGCAATGATGTGCAATTGGACTGTACATTGTCAGGGGATGAAGTCTCAAATTTGTTACCTAACATAGAGCCTTTTAATATAGGGAATAACATGTCCATATCTAGTGTTGAACAGCCTACTGTTAGCCAGGAGAGAGTGAAGGTAATTTGTCACATCGCCAGCTGGAATATAGCTGGAATTGCGGCCAAGGAGGATGCGTTAGGATGGAAGGAATTTGTGCATCTATTTAATATCTTTTGTCTACAGGAAACCTGGTGCAAAAAGTTCAAAGGCATTAATGGCTATGTGTCATATGAGCTACCAGCATCGCCTACAACCCACGGAAGAGCTAAAGGAGGGCTGATGGTGTTGATTTCAGTCAAATTACCCATCTCAGTGAAAAAGTTTGTTAATGTGGGGGCTCATTCACAAATTTTATGGCTTACACAAGAAACTGGCAGAAATATTCTTCTGATTAATTTCTATAACAATATTTTTGATGGCACTAGACATGTTGCAATTAATGAACTAGATACAACACTGATTAATATCGTGAAGAATTTTAATGGTGTATTTGAATTTGTTTTCGTGGGGGATTTTAATGTTTCTGTGTGCCCACTTTCCTCTCAGAAGGTTTGCGGTGTGTATAACCGACTGGGGGAAGCTGAAGTCCATTTTCCTCATCACACCTATGGGGAAACCTTGAATAATTTTCTGGTACAATATGACATGGAAATTATGGACAATGCTAAAAATGATATGGATGAAAATATACCAACTTTTATAGGAAGGGGCGCCAATACCATTATCGATTTTATGTGCATGTCTTCAACCATTGCTCCGTTATGCCCCATGCCTAAGGTGATTGATATTATGTTAAGTGACCATAACTGTCTGACCACCGAATTAACTTTTTGGGAAAATGTTTATGGTAGTTAACAGGGTATAATTGTTAACATTGAACCCCATAGGCAGAATGGATATAGACTGAGGTGGAAGGGAGAAAAAGCGGAAATAACATCAGACTCCATCATTTCTAGTTGTGTGTTAGAGATTGTGGCAATATTAGAACAGGATGAGGCCTCGTCTGACAGTATTGACCACTTTAACAAAATTAATTCAATCATCAACAAGAAGTTTACTAAAAAGGCAGGGGCAAAGGTTAGGTGTAAAAGGGGCTGGTTTGATCATGCTTGCTCTACTGCCCGGACTGATCTTAAAAATGCACTAGCTGCCAAACCAAGGGATAAGAACTTGGTGGCCCAACTTAGACAGGGATATAATATGACCCTTAAACGTAGAAAAGCAGAATTACAGCAGGAAGCCTGGGATAACCTTACCCAAGCTGCAGATACGAATAACTGTACCCTGTTCTGGTCCACGGTGAATAACCCATTCCTAAAAGATGACAAGGTCCCAGAACTGACATCTAACGTGAGTATGGAGTCGTGGATCAATCATTTTTCCAATATTTTCGACTCCAGAAATTTAACAGTTTCACATGTAGAAGGCTGGCCAATATTAGCATTAGATATTACTATTGAAGAAGTTATGGCTAGTATAAGAACCAGTAAAGGAGGTAAGGCCCAGGGTCCGGATGGCGTTCCCATGGACGTGTATAAGACTGCACCGGAGATTTGGGGCCCATTGCTGACCAAAATCTTTAATGCAGCCGTATGCTATAAAATACCGCCAACATGGGAAGAGTCAATAATCATCCCCATTTATAAGAAAGGCGATCGGGGGGAAGCAAAAAATTACCGACCAATATCCTTACTGGACTCATCTGTTAAAATTATGAGTAGGGTCCTTTTAGTTAGATTAGAGGAGTGGGCAGAAACCAATGAGATCCTAAGTAACTGTCAGTTTGGTTTTAGAAAAGGCCGTGGTACCATCGAACAGTGTCTGAATTTAGAGCTATTGGTAGGGAAATATACCCAGGCAAAAAAAAGGGTCGCTTTATTTATGTTTCGCCGACCTTAGTAGTGCTTTTGATTTGGTGGATCACGCTATTTTGTGGGTCAAATTATTGGAAATGGGGGCACCTGAAGGCATAATATATTTCCTAGCCCGCCTGTATGAAAAGCTCCGCACCAGCGTCCGTTATGGACCCAATGGGGAATGTACGTCCAAGTTTGGGATTGGAAGAGGTATAAGACAGGGGTGCGTTTTAGCACCCCTGCTTTTTACTCTTTTCATTAATGAGGTTGAATCTGCCCTGCAAGCAGTCGCTGCGGACGTCCCGAGAGTTAATAATTTTAATATACCTGTATTACTCTATGCGGACGACGCAGTGTTACTGTCAAGGACCCCCATGGGTCTCCAACGTTTGATGGACTGTTTTGTATCTTTCATCAAAAACAGGAAAATGGTGATTAATAAGTCTAAAACATATGTAATGGAGTGCGGGCCGGGAAAAGCAAAAACTAAAGGTAAAACTCACTATCTGATTGAGGGTGAACGGGTTAAAAAAGTTGAACATTTTTGTTACCTAGGAATTACCTTTTCTAATAACGGGAGCTGGGCCACTGAACACAAAGTCGTCAGAACAAAGATGATTAGGAGTGCCAATGGGGTCTTCTTGTTTGCCAAGAAGTTGGGGAATAGACGTATTAAAGACATGTTAAAAATCTATCAAGCTAAATGTCTTTCTGCGGCCCTATATGGGGCAGGTGTCTGGGGTGTGTCATCTGCGAAGAGCCTTCAAGTAGAAGAGAATATCTTCCTGAAAAGGCTCTTGTGCTTGCCCAAGTCTACCTCCAACTCCTTGGTTCACAAGGAAACAGGGACCCAAGCCCTGAGTGATTTGATTATGATAAGGCCCTTACTATTGTGGCGCTCTATTTGGCTTAGCGACGGTACCTCATTGAATAGAGCAATTATCAAGGACTGTCTTTCGTTGGACCAGCACCTAAAGATCCCCTGGATCAAATATATTATTGAATGCTCTCAAAAGATCCTTGGGGCCAATGTGCTTGATGACCCTTATAGTGTCTCGGATATATCCAAATCTAATGTGAAAACAATCTTTCTGAATTACTGTAATGAAAGGAATCAACTGGAGGACTCTAAGTTAACTACATGTGCACTGTACAATAGCATGAATGAATTTACCGGTTTTAGTCAATATTTGTCACAAGTAACAAGAGTTTCGCACCAGTTTGTACTAACCAGAATGAGGATGGGAATAGTACATTATCTGGTTGCGTGCCCCAACATTAAAATGCGCCCTATTGGCCCATGTGAATGTGATAATAAAACAGAACAAAGCACTAAGCACTTTTTATTAACATGCGAATTGTATAGGGAATTACGGAAATTCTATCTGAAGCCTATGTTGAACAGATTTGGAGTGAGAAATACTACCGATGCTATGAAGCTGCTTTTTAATCTGAATCACCCGGACATTTGCTTTTTTACTGCTACTTTTCTGCTCAAAGCTATAAGCGTTAGGAAAAGTATGTGTTTTTGAAAATAATGGACTATTTTAAATATTTATTCCATCCCCCTCTGGATATTTTGTATTATATGTTTTTCAAATGATATATGTATTGTGTAATGTACTCTTTGTAATTAATAATTGTTATTCTATATTGTTTTTATTGTGTGCTTTCTTTACTGAAATTTTGTAAGTATTGCTAGTAATTGTAACTATGTGTGCTTTTATGGACATGTTTTTAAATGCTCCGAATAAAGCTTTATGAAATGAAATGAAATGAATTGATGTGGTACTGGTTTCCAAGTTCTTCAATACAAGACAATCCTTCCTCCCATGAGTAGTCACATAAAGGGATGAGTCTGAAAGTTTTTCTTGATTTATCCATGAAGTTGAAGAAGAAGGATGCATTTTTTACAGCTGATATTGACAGGTTGAACTTCAACTCCCTATGAATGTGGTTGCGACAACAATGGCTATTGTCAGGAGGTGACTTCCTGGGTTGGGGATTCATCACCCAAGATATATTTATCAAAGTCGGGTGCCATCTCACTTGGAGAAATCCTGTCCTGACCATCATCATAATCATTATCACCATGGTATTCCCCAAGCTTGCCATGCTGCATGGCATCAGCACTACAAGCTATGGAAATAAAAGTAGCAGCACTTCACCCTTTGGGGAATAAAAGTAGGACCCAGATATGGGAGGCACATAAAGATGGCTGGAGGACTGTACCCTTGTTTTATTAAAGTTCAGTCTTTGGCCAAGTAGATCAAATTTCGTGTGGCACAAACTTACAAACATGGGTAGAGATCCAGCTTTATTATCCATGAATGTGCAGAACAATACTTTGGCTCTATCTTAAGTAAGATAGGCTAAATGGGCTTAAATAAGGCTGCATCCCAGCCGCATCCATGTTCAATATGTATGTATCCGATACAACATCATATCAGGGTGAAAACTGTTTCATTTGAAGATGATCCAATTATATTATTAGATCTGACACTGGTGAGTCTATTACACTAGTCAGCCTCAGCCTCTAGTACCTATTAAATTGATTGGCCATTTATAATAGAGCGGTAAAGCTTTAAATTAAACTAATTGAGCTAAAAAGCTGTAAATTAATGTTACTAAAACCAAGTTAATGATATTTGACAGAGGTAGAGGGAATTATTCCTGGTATGCCGAAGAGAAAACAATAGACCAAGTTACAAAGAATAAATAGATTTATCATCAAACGAGTTGGAAACTGCATTTAACTAATTTAGCACTTAGCACTACATGCATCTGTACAGGTTTGTGATGATTTCATTGAATCTTTGGAGGAGCCAATTGCATTCCCTTATAAAAGAATTTACCTACAAACTAATTATTCTCTATTGTTCTCTGGAGTTTGATAATCCTTGTGTAAACTCTCTACCTGCATTTGAATGTAAACTGTTACCATGGCATTTCGGCTTCCCATGAATGGACCCCACATTGAGCTGGGCTGGTCAGCTATTTCTAAATTGGCGACTCAAGCAGCAATTTAGTATTGCAATCAGATGAAATGTAAATCTTGGAATGCTGGAAGGTATAACAGCAAAGCAACACAGTTAGTTCATTTATTAGACTGATAGAAATTTAGGTTGTCTGGTGTAGTCTTTCACCATATAACCTGAAATTTAGATCAATGTTCATCAGGTCGGTGAAAAACATCACTTTTAAAGATAGATGTACTTATAATAAGTACATTTTACATTGGAAGCACATTTGTTAGATCATTTTGCTTTACTAACAACTCTTTCACTTGTCATCTGGCCGTCCCCCAGCCATAAACTAAAATGTCCTGAAATTTCGCACCAACCTGATTAATAATCTTGCAGTAGCTGTGAATCAGCAAAATAAAGCCATCCAAGGTAGAATGCGCCACTTATGTCAGTTCGCCATATTATAACACTATGGGCCAATTGTACGAAATCATTTTTGTGGTCACAAACGGTCCAACTGCAAAAATTATTTTTCCTATGTACAAAACACAAGTTGCAATTCGGTAATGTTACTGAATTGCAATTTGTGTTTAGCAATTCAGTATTAGGAAGGGGGGTGTTTAGAACGTTTTTTCCCAATACTGAATTTTAGTGCTATGTATGGATGCTTTGCAACCAAATTAGGATCACAAAATATACATTTTTTAATCGATACCTCAAGGGTGGTGGTAACCATTTGGAAGGGGTCCCAACTGGACTCTTTTCCCTTTATGAAGCTTGAAAGTTTATTTTCTATTTGTAAACGCATCCCGTTTTCCTTGAAAATGGGCTGCATTTTTAAAAAAAGATAGCTTAATAAAAAAGCAATCACAGACATGGACATGGTAGTCTTCTGACCTCAGAAGGCCACCATCCCTGTGATGGCTGCGATTCCTACTCTGTCGCAAATTGCAACCTACCTTATTCATATTCATGAGGTAGGTCTATTTATTTTTTACATTGGGAATTGTGATTTCCTAATTGCAATTCGGTCATCGCAATTTTTAAATTCTGTTCATATGCCCCTATGTTCTGGCTTCTTCGAGTTGAGGAAACTGAGCCATAGCACAACGAGTTTTTGCTACACAGTGTCAAGATTTCTGAGAGTTGGATTGCTACTTTTGAATCAAATTTTATTTTTTAAAGATATTGTGTCGATTGTTTTACATAAACTGATTCTATCACTACTTTTGATGCTTACATGTGATTTTAAGTGATGTACAAGTCGGTTTTCATAGCAGCTGACAGTATACTTATGCTATTGCTTGCAATGTACTAAAATGCAACTATAATTTTCTCAATGTTTTCTTTGGTGGCGAATGCACACTTATGAAGGTCAGGGACAGTTTGCAGAATACTGAAAGATTTCATGAGTGCCCAGCACCTATTTTTTTTGTCCATTTCTTCCAAAAACTGTACGAAAATGCCCTGCTTGGCTACAGTATAAGCCTCAAAAATATTTCTTGGAGGAGGAATCCTCTCATCTACCTGAGTTACAGTGGTGGTTGGGCTTGCTTACATCAGTTATTCGCTCTGTGCAATTTGGCTAAGGGATTGACACTATACCTGCTTAAAAGAACCTAGCCCACGACCGAACTGAATAAAGCTTGACTTTTACATTCTTTATACAAAGAAAATCAGACAAGTGAAGGTTTTGATCCAATTTTACTAGATCCAACGCCACTTACACCGACCTTCTCTCTTACCTCAACAGAAGCGCTATTGTCTATGACTCCACTTCCAATTCACATTGCCCTCATGAGTGTGTGCACTAATCATAGTTTGGGGATGCCTTCCTGGCGCGATAAAAAGCAGATGTACAAGGAGTGCAAGATGATCGACTTTTTAAAAGACTGTTATGTATCCATGTTTTACCAATCACAAAAAAGCTCCATAGACAATAACAGTAGGAGAATTGAGAAAAAATATTGGAAAGAAATCATTGTGCTTGCACATCTTACCCTCTCCTCTGATGAAATGGTAAGTTTATCGCTGGATATTAAGCTGCACACCTGTTCTATTCCAAGGTTGAGAAATTCATCACCAGGAACAATATCAGAAAAATGCTGTTCTGTTCACAGAGAAGATAAAAACCATTGTTACTATCATTTGGTTACATAACTAAGTTGCTCATCAGTGCAGAAATGTAGTTATCAAATGCTAATTATTAGTACGTTAAGAGAAGAACAGTCAAACAGTTTCTACCTATTCACATGCATGATTCCAACAAAACTCAAATGTACAGCCCAGGAAAAAGTGAGACAGACTTTGATGAATGAGTTTCTCTTTCTATTTCAACTTAAACTCTTAGCCCCAATTGGTGTGGAGTGGATGTCAATGTCTGCATGTGTCTCTTGAACATATGCTGATGGGTCACTCACTTTGCAGTAACCTGGTAGTACTTTCATATCTGTATACAAGTGATTGAAGCAACACTTTTTGCTAGGAGTTTAATGTACACTTGTGTCTGCGGGCTGAATGTAGAATGGCTGACTGGTCTACTGGCTCCTCAGGGCAGTAAAGGTATGTATTCCACTGGCCTGGTGGAAGACAGACCTCCATAGTTTGAGATTGCTACAGTGTTGGACTTGGCCCTTTTTGCAGGGTCATCCCAGAACTTTTTGCCTTCCTCTTGTATTTTTTCTAACTTGTTGTTGGTGGTTTTATGACTCTGGGCACTTTATCAACGCTGATCAATGCTAAAGTGCATGTGCTCTCTATGGTAGACTTGGTAAGATTGGTCTACACCTGTTTGGCATATTTAATTTACCTATTAGTCTCTTGTACAATGGTATCCCATTTACCCAGGGACAGCAAATTAAATGTTACTGATGGGCTTGCAGCACTGTTTGCACCACCCACTAAAGTAGCCTTTCAAACCTGTCTCAGGCCTCTGCCGGGCCTGCGCACGCAGTTTACTGCCGCTATGACGTGGCACATAAAGAGGTTGCCACGTCTGCAACTCCCCTTTTACTACATATAAGTCACCCCTAAGGTATGCCCTAGCTAACCCTATGGGCAGGGTGCTGTGTAGGGAACAAGAAGGACATGGGCCTTAACTGAGTGGCATGTCCTGGTAGTCACAAACAGCTTATTTTGGTTTCTCACTTTGGGAGGCTGCTCTCTCATGGGGATGCATTGGGGATTCCCTGATATGTGCTTCAATGGTAATTCTTGATCTGAGAGCGTGAGCGTGACCATGTTTGGCATGTTTAGGATGGTGGTGATAAATCCTGCTTATTGGTGAAAGCGAATTTATTATTACTATTTTAGAAATGCCACTTTTAGAACTGGGCATTTCTGTGTGCTTATGTGTCTCTGTGCCTTTGCTGGTTCGTGAATTGACTGTCTGGTTTTGGAGTGTCAGGGATAGGGGATGTGAATTCCCTTCGGACAGCCACTGGGGGGGTTGAGGTGTGACCTACCTTTCCTGGGATGAGTCAGGGCTGGGCTAAATAGACCTGGGCTGCATAGAGAGTAGTGGTAGGAGATTTGCCTTGCACCTGAATAGGCCTCGTCTGCCCTGAACAATGCTGTCTCCAACCCCTGCCAGGAACCTACACCAGTGAGGACATAACTGGTTTGGACTGGGCTCAGAGGCCTCTGCCAGCAGAGAACAAAGACTTTGTGGACTATAAGAGAAGGGGCTGTGACCCCATGTTGGTAGTTGGAGCTTAGCGTGGGCTGGGAAGAAGACACTGCCTGGGACCAGGAGGAACCGCCATTGAACTGGACTGCAGAAAGTGCTGACGTACAGCCTTTTGGGCTAGGGGAGGGACTACCACTCTGCCTAAAGAATCATTGTGCTGGCCTCCCTGGTGATGCTTTGCTGGTGTGCCCCTGTGATCTCCCATGGCTATGTGGCTTGCCCTATCTGATTTGTGATAGCGCATGGTGAGCGCTGTGTTATTCACCTCTTGGCCTTTTTAAACGAAGCATGTGCGGAGTGCTTTTGATTTTCACCCAGCATGGTGAGAACTGGGGCTCTGAGATCACTCTTGACCCCGTGGCTAGTGTTTCCGAAAGTGCCCCCTGTGGGACGAAGAAAGCACGTGGTGAGTGCTCCTGTTGTTGGCCCCCGAGCCGAGAGAATTCCAAGTGGAGTCCTCCTGCGTTGTCCGGGCTTGCCGCAAGTGTGGTTTCCATGCTGGATCTACCCCCCTTCCTGTGGGAATGCCCAATGTTGTCAGGGCAACCACTGCCCCAAGAAGGAGAAGGAGCCCAGCGCCCAGAGCAACGTGAGGGAGTCTGGAAGTCAGGCAGAGGAAACAGGCCTGGTGGTGGACAGGGCGAAGCGGGAAATGCGCTCCTGACCGCAAAGGGAGGAAAAGAGAACGGAGACGGCGCCCCGTGTCTACCCGGTCGTGGAGGGTCAGACCGGAGCACCTCCATTGGTCGCCTCTCACCAAGAGCACAGTGCCATTTGTTGTTGACTGCAGCAGACGGCCGCAACCTAACCCTCTCAGCCCCCCAGGGAGTGGTGAGCGGGGCTGAGCTTTGCTGCGGTAAGCCCCGGGGCTGCGCACTCACGGGGGTACCAAGTGAGGTCTCCAGCACTCCCTGCAGTAGAGGCGCTCCCCCTACCCTTGTGACATACCGAGGGAGCTGAAGAGCAGTAACTGCCATTCCAGTTCTGAGGGGCCAGGTCTGGTTTTCCCGTGCTGGTACACATCGACCTCCCTTCCTGTCTCGGTCCCGAGGGGTCACCATTTACTGGCACTCGAGTGTTCGTGTTAGATGAAAATTACTGTATTCCCTTTTGTAGGTGGGCAGGCAGCCCAGGAGCCTACATGGAGAGAATAAGGGCACCAGATACCATATAATAGCAGCGCAGGTGTAGCCCTTTATGCTGGTGATGTGCCTCTGTTGGCACTGATATGATGGACCCTGTGTTGGTTATGGTATACCCGGTTGCAGCCAGGATTGATATATGATCTAACCTGCATGTTATGCCCAGATGTGGTGCTGGGGGTCATTTCATGCCCTGTGCTGGAATAACATGTGTGTGGTATTACATTGCCAAGGTTAGCACCCTACGCACCATAATGGTGATCTACATATGCCTAAGGTGGACATGATGTATTTATGTATGATTGTTCAGGCGACTATTTTATCTCGCCTGGACTATGCTAGTTCCCTCCTTTTGGGGGTGAATAAGGCGGAAATACTCAGGATGAAGCGGGTTCAAAATGCTGCTGCCTGAGCTTTGGTGGGTCTCCGGCGCTTCTGCTCTGCCACTAGAACTATCCTTAGGTTGCACTGGCTCCCCGTCGAAAAGCAGATTCATTTTAAGACACTGTGTCTATCTTTTAAGATATTGAAATCTGCTAGTCCTGCCCTTCTGAGCAATCTGCTCACCTTTTATGTCCCTTCACGCCGGCTTCATTCAGCAGAGCAACTTTTGGTGGCAGTGCCTAGAGTGAGGCTCTCCCGTGCGGGTGGACGTTCCTTTCGCTACCTCGCTCCTAGGTTATGGAACACCCTGCCCGTGCAAATTCGTGGCATAGACTGCTTGCTTGCTTGCTTTTAGGAAAGCTATTAAGACTTTTCTCTTTCCTTCAGTGTAGTTCTGCGTCAGGACATATTGCCACTTTTTAGACTGTTATGTGTGTCTGTGCCCTCTTCCCGGCCAGCCCCGGGACGCCCCTTCGCTGGGGCAGCTGTGCGCTCTATAAAACCTAATAACATAACATAAAATGATGTGTGCCCTGCTGCAATGTTTACTAAGGTACACTGCTGATTATATGTATGCCTAATGTGCTATGCTGAGTACAGTTCCTACCAGTAGTTACTGGGTGGGGACAACTGTGAAGTTTATGATTGTGGCCCGATTGGCCAGCAATTTATATAAACCCTGTGAAGTCATGACGAGTGCCTTGTGGCACAGTGTAATATATGTGATTGTGATCTAATGTGTTTTTATGGATAATACCAAGGATATTTGTATATAACCTTGTGTTGAGTTTCTTTTGTGGTGTGCCTAGTGTGTCATTACTGTTTGAGTGTGTTGCACAAACGCTTTACATATTGCCTCTGGGATAAGCCTGACTGCTCTGCCAAGCTACCAAGGGGGTGAGTAGGGGTTACCTTAGTGTGTAACTCCTTTGCTCTGACTAGAGTGGTGGGTTCTGTCTGGCTTAGGTGCATACCCAAGATAGGGCAATCCCTTAGAGACCCGGGTTCACCAGTCTTTCAAATAGCATGGTATGTGAAACAGCATTGAAGGCTGCGCTAAGGTTGAGTAGAATCAGTGCAGTCCATGAAGGCAGTCAGTTGCGTATTAACATGTTTCTCCACGATTTCGGCAAAAATGGGAAGCATTGAGGTCGGTCTGAAGTTAGACCAATTGGAGGGATCCAAATTGGGCTTTTTTAAGAGGGGCAGCACTATGGCATGCTCCTATGCCTGAGGAATGTGACCCTCTTGTAAGGAGGAATTGAGGAGAACTGTCAGTAGTTGTATTAGGTCTGGACCCACTGTACAAAGTTTGGCCAGAGGAAAAGGGTCTCGAGGAGAACCAGACTTTATGGACTGTAAGAAGAACTGAAGGAGAAAGTTGTCCAGAGGTGCAAATCAGTTCATTTTTGGAGTGGCTTGCAAAGTGCTGATATTCTCTGCTATGCTAAATGGCAACTCCTCCATTAGCTGGTGTTGGAGATTTTACCATCTATTTGAGATTCGGTCGTCAGAGCATTCACGGGAGAGTTTTGCGAATGACACTTTGTACATCGAAACGAGAATCCTCACTGCAAATGGTCCGAGCTGACTGATCTCCCTCAGTCAAATGGAAAATCTTTATTTAAAAGACAGTGACAGCTTATGAACCATACCAAAGTCTGAAAGAGGTACATCCAGGGTGTTAAAATCATATATACTATTGCGTGTTTGTATTGATCTAACACAGGAAGATAACAGGCAAAGAGTGAAAATAACGAGAAGCAGGAACATTCTGAGATGCATCACAACAGGGCCACAGGTTTTACGGCATTCGTAAAATGCAGCAAACCCCAACAGCTACTGTGTGATCACTATAGAAAATACATCAACATGTGTGGATCTATGTCATCAGACTGGCACCAGAAAAAAGTAAAACAACCAACCAAAAGGAGGAGCCATACCACCAGGTCTGGAGCCTGAGCAGAAATGCGCAACCCAGCCCTGCTCCCTTTTGTCTCCTTGCACAATCTTGTTCCTTCCATCCATTCTCTCTTGCTCCTTATCTCCCTCTAACTTTCTCCTCTCTTTAAGTCTCCCCGTGCCTGCTGCAATAAAACTCGGGGAGCTGTGGAAAATGACCGAGGCACAAGAGTGGCCATGGTTTCAAAGCCGGCCACTAAGAACTAAAGCCCACCGGGGAAATGCCTGTGGAATAAAAGACCTGTCCGGCCGTGTATACCACACAGCAAGTACTTGAGACACACTCAGCTATATAGTCTGCTATATAAATGTTCTAAGTGACATTCTGATTTCAGTAGCGTCCTAGAGCAACTGCACAAGTACACAACCTTCTCTACTGCAAGAATGTATTGTACATGAAATGGAAAAACCCACTGCAAGGGAGTGACGTGTGCTACAATTTTAGGAAGAACCTAAGGGTAAAGCCCCCTAAGCAGACACTTGACACACAACTACACAGTTGCTACCCTATAATAGCAGGAGGCTGGATGTGCTAAGACAGCAGCGTGCATGCTAATCACTATAGGACAACATGTGTTCATTTTTATTAAAGAAGCGAATAAACATGTGCATTGTGCTCCTTTCCAACTTATTGAAAAAGTGCATGATTTAAAGAGTAATAACTCCATATGAAACCTCAACCAGATAGTCGTATTCCCATGTGCAGCCCAAATCGAGCAGATTTGGGTTATAACCTTAGGGTTTAGGTTCTGCTATCTCTTCGGGTTTACTTGCATTTATTGTTTGCAACAGTGCCAGGCAGTGCCTCTCAAACTTCTATAAAAAGAACCTTATATATCACAATCCTCAAGTGTGACTTTCCTCATGTTCACAGATCTCTGCAGCTGGAATGAGGTAAGTGCAATTAGCTTGAACTAGACACAGGCATCAGTCTTGCACATCAGCGGAAGTGGGGGCGCTTGCAGGTTAATATTAGCTCCATTCCTTATTCCTTGTCACTATGTGTGAATGTGAAAGGGTGTTAATGTAAAGTGTGCTTGTTAAGCCCTAACACGTTATAATGAGCCGTGCTGGATCCAAGGCGCTAGGAGAATGTTAGTCACACAGAGGCTGTTTTACCAGGGTAAATTTATTTCAAGAAAGTGTGTGCAAGTTGTAAAACGTCGTGTTGCCAAAAAGGTATGCATTTGAAAAACATGCACATGCTAGTGCCCTGCACAAGAATTCCTTAATATGATCTATGCGGCAGAGATCAACTTTCGGATCTGGCTTTCTTGTCAACATAACAATTTTGCATATTGTATTTAATTGAGGGTTTTGAGAAGCGCCGTAGGCTGCTGCGTGGCCACATCAGTATGCTGATTTGAGGGGAGGCAGGCACATATAAAGATATGATTGAATTAATGACTGACAAATAATCAGGTGTGACAATGTCAATATTCAATACATCCCCAGGGGTTAACCCCCCCCCCCCCCCCCATCCGCCTCTCCTCCCCCCGTTTACAGGTGCTTTCAGGCATGGTGATGTGTCTGTCTGATTTCACCAGGAATGTTTACATACATAGACAAAAACGGACACACACTCCCTTCCTCACTGTTTGGAAAGTCTTCAAACATGTTGATTATTTTACAAAATATTGTGTTTTCTCCCACTTATTACCGCTACCAATCCGCATTCGCCTCCCTCTCTGCTGACCCTTTAGCCCCTTTCTTACATATACTGTTTTTAACATACATGCCAGCATGATTGTTGGGAAATCTGAAGCTCACACACCCTAATCTTATTGACGAAGCTACGTCCCTGTACAACCCCACTATGTAACCCCAGAGTTGATAGCTTTATAAACGGGGAGCTTGCTGTGATTCCCACTGAACACCTCAGCCTGAACCCAGCCGAAGCCCTTGGCCAGCAGGATGAAGGTAGGTCAAGACGAGCCATGAGGTTGACATGGAGGACCCTAGTGAACGAGACGCAGGGTCTTAACTTGTATCTGAAGCAAGGGTACCCCTTCAGCTCAGGATGCATATGGCATCCTTCCTTTCATTCTGGGTAAACACACATCAGGCTTTCAAGATAAACTGTACATAATGCCTAGACGCGGCTCTGAATCCTCTATGTTGTATAATGTTTGGTTTTTGTAATGTGTAAGGTGGCCTGCTAGTACTATTGTTTTTTTTTCAGGGGTTTATATAGCGCAAGCTACTCACCCGGAACGAGTCTCAAAGCGTTGAGGGAGGGGGGGCACAGCAGTGGGGGGTCTGCAGATTCTGGAGGTTCACTGAGTTACATCTAAGAGCCAGGTCTTGAGGTCCTTTAGGAACATGGGGAGCGATGCAGTCTGTCAGAGGTAGGGAGGGAGTTATATGCCTTGTCCGCGATGAGGGAGAGGGAGGGGGCTCCTGTTCTGCTCTTCTTGATCAGAGGTACTGTTGCAAGGGAGAGCTGGGACAAGCAGAGAGAGCGCTGGGGAGAGTGGAAGACAAGGCTTTGGTTCAGGATGGCGGGCCCGGTGTTGTGAAGGGCCTTGTGTGCGTGAGTGAGAAGCTTGAAGGTGATTCTCTTTTTGACAGGGAGCCAGTGTAGGGTCCGTAGGTGTAGGCTGCTGTGGCAGTGGCGCAGTAGGTTGAGAACTAGTCTGGTGGCGGCGTTCTTGACATTCTGGAGTTTGCGGGTGAGGTTCTTGTTGATCCCGGCATAGAGTGCATTGCTGTAGTCCAGTCTGCTGCTGATGAGGGCGTTTGTGACAGTTTTCCTGTGTTCGGGGGGATCCACTTGAAGGTCTTGCGGATTGTTATGTAAATTGGAATACATTTTCGTATAGGAATTTCTACATTGGTTTAAAACAGGCTAGTATGATGCTACATTTCATAAAACCAGTCTTGGCACTCTTTCCACGCTTTTGCTGCATTTTCTGCTTTTCAATTTTTCCTGCATTTGGGACGCATGAAAATCAGCAGCTCTGCATTGTCCGAGGCTAAATATTTGTGCAGCTCCAAATTTAGAATTAACCATAGGCTAATGATGCTAACGGCAGCTTCCATGCAAAAAAAAGAAAAAAAAACAGCATTTGCAATGTGATGAGTGTTTCACCACTGTGCAAAGGTGAGCAAGCAGTGTGCTGCGCGAAAATTGTACTTGAAGGACACCCACTTGCAGTACAAATTACTAGGTGCAAGCAACTCTCCTAGGGCAAATCATGTCATATGTGAAATTGTGTATATACTAAACATAGTGCACATAAGAAAATTCCAGTTTTCCTATCGCCCGCTCTTGCGCCTCCTTTTATTTGCCACTAGTGATTATGGGACACCGGATCACTCTATGTTGGTATCTCGGGGTGAGTCCACGGGGTGTTTGCACTTTTCAGCCCCATTATGCCCCCTTTGCATACATTAACAGTGGGTTTAGACCTTCAGGCAGTCCTCTCTCCAACAGCTCAAGAATAAAGTTACATGCAGCTCCAAAGAGAAGCGTGATCGCTGCCATGTTCAGTCCACCCCCCTATAATTAGCTACATAGCAGGACTGCATAGCCAGCTGTATGCATAGAGCATGCTTCTGTTTCTCTTTGACACTGACACTGAAGCAACCTGGAGTGCTCCGCCTATTCTCACGTGTACACTCTGGATTAATGTTATCCACCCTACCATCTACTGCTCTACGTAGCATCTATTGACACTGCTATTAAACCTTCCTAATAGTTGTTCCTTTTAAGCAAATACATTGTAGTAATAGTCCAGGCCTCCGCCCAAGAGCTATAAAATGATGTAGGTGCAATGCCATTCCTGATGGCTTAAATAGGTTACTATGAGCAAAATAACCCACTACAGATCCCAAAATGTGTAAAACTCCACTTAGGGACCAGATGGCCAACTGCCCGTACCCCCGAGGACGCTGCGGAGCCGCCTGCTGAAACAGACACTCCTATATAACGGAATCCTGGCTCGAAGGGACTCTGTGAAGCAGACGGAGCTCCCGGGGTTTTTAGGATTCGACGCCCGCCACAAAACACATACAAGCAAGGTTTACACTACAACACAACAGCGGTGGGATGTTTTAAAAACGCAGCTCCAACATTACAGAGAGAGGTCTCTGGCATGCTAATGCATCAGTATATGTTAATGCATAAAAACAAACTACAATTCCGTGAACTATGGACAACCGAGGATGAATCAACATCCGCCAGCAACCCGAAGCGTCTATTTATACGTATTCCTCTTCTTTTTATGAGTCACCGAAATAATGTTTTATTTGTCATGCCTAGCAAGCCTCTTACCAATGATACAATTTCCCAATGGCAGCATTCACGAGCACAGACATTTCTAAGTGCTCCCCACTGTGTGGCTTAGAAGGGCGCTGACAACAGCACAGAGGCAACCGATGCTTCGACAAACACGGGGAAAGACAACTTTTGAACGGGCACTAATTCTACACAAGTGAATGCAAACAATTAAGACATTGGGTTATTGGGTTGGGTGAAGGGGGTTAGTGGAAGCCTCACTCGGGCACCAGTCACAATCCTTGTCATGGAGAACCACAAACAGCCACTACATTGGACTGTACTTAACACTCTTGCAGCTTGGCACAAAGTAACCAGGCTAAACTTGGAGACAATGTGTAAAGCAGTGTTTCCTAAAGTGTGGGTTGCGCCCAGCTGGTGGGTCACCATCTGATTTCTGGTCGGTCACCAGCTGATTTCTGGTGGGTCACAAAAGTCACGTGTTTATCTTTCACATTTAGTGTTTCAAAGACGGAGGTCGAATGTCAGGCTATAGGTCTTCTGACAAATTGCTACTTATGACATTGGTGTTTACTTTTCTTCTCCTGCAAAGTGAGAGGAGTTTTCAATTGAGTTATGTGACCATCTAGCTGGAGTACAGCAAAGTGTGGTGTTGTTTTTTTCCAACACACAAAAGCATGTAAATACCTGTAAATCAACTGCATTCATTCAACAGTCTGAAAAGCAAAAATGAAGCACATTTTTAAAACAAAATTCTGAAATCTGCTGGAAACTGAGATTTTAATAGGAAGAAACAAATGAACACACTTTACTTGGTGATTCACATATTAAATATATCCACAGAAACCCGATTTCCACATATTATCATTTGTGCCCTATATAGTTTTTATCAGAAAAAACAGTAGTCTGTGCAAACTTAGAGGCCGCTTCAAAAGAAAGTGTGCTGTCTGTAAATGACAGTGCGTTTTTAGATACATTAAAAAATTCGCCCCTCCTCATGTCCATTAAAGTAAGATTGTTCCCGAAAGTTTATTGTTATAAAAAGTGGATTGTGGTTCTAAGAAGTTTGGGAACTACTGTTGTAAAGTATTTATGTAGCACACACAGTAATAGAGTGAAAAACAGAGCCCAAGAAAAATCCAAGACCAATTTAGGAAACCAGGGTAAATCGTAATAAATACAACAGTACAACAATGGAAAAAATCTAATCAGTAGAAACGGATATATTGAATTCTTTAAAGTTAAAATAGTAGAAAATAGCACCAAGAAGCCCATGGCGCCAACAAGTTTAGTCCTATCTCAGTGGAGTTGGGGTCAGATACCGGGGCCAAGTTAATCCTGCCGAGTGTTGTACCTTAAGTCCTTGTTGCAGGGCTTTGCATTGCTCTGGGTCAGTTCCAATCAAGAGCTGCTCAGTGCTGCAATGCGAAGTCCTGCGTCGCACTGTCATGCTGCATTGGTTCCGATCAGGAACTGTGAAGGCTGCGATGCAAGGTCCTGCTTCGAGATAGGCGGTAATGCGGGTCCGTGGGAGGCTGCCTCCACCACGTGCCCTTCGGCACGGGGGCCTCCCCCACCTGTCCCTGCCCCACCGGGGTGCGGGGACGAGGGCCACCATCCCTCACGGGTCGGCAGGGTGACCAGATGGCCTCACCTTCCAGCTACTCCCGGGCAAGTCGGGCAGGGAGGTGAGCAGCAGCCACCCGGAGGAAGGAACCTCCAGAGCGTCTGCCTCGGTGCGCCCAGCCACCCTCGCCGGACTGCAGGTACAACTGGGTACGGCACCCTCCTAGGCCATTTGGGCGCTGGGTTGTCCTAGGCCATCTGGTCACCTGGCTGTGCGACTAGATGGCCCTGCGGGCCGGGTGACCAGATGGCCCTGCGGGCAGGGTGACCAGATGGCCCTGCGGGCTGGTGACCGGGCTAACTCCAATTTTTGTCCTTTCCCAAAATTCGATAAGCCCCCACTACATGGGGGCTTAATAGTCGAGAAAAATGGGCTCCCCGGGCATGCCGTCAGGGAGAGGACGTGGCCTGGGCTTAACCCTCATTGGTTCCGGCCGAGGGTCTGGGTGCTGGGGACGGGGGTCCACCGGGGACCCGGGGAGGCTCTCCCCGGCCTGGCTAGGGATTAGATGCTGGGACTGGGCCTGGTGCTTGGGCCCCGTCCAGAGGGCCCCAGGATGCGTGAGCCCACCCGTCCTGCAAGCCATCAGAGGGTCTGGGCGTTGGGGACGGGGGTCCACCGGGGCCCGGGGAGGCTCTCCCCGGCCTGGCTAGGGTTCGGAAGCTGGGACCGGGCCCGGGGCTTGAGCTCCGTCCGGCGAGCCAGGGGTGCGTGAGCCCCCCGTCCTGTAAGCCATCAGAGGGTCCGGGCACCTGGGACGGGGGTCCACCGGGGCCCGGGGAGGCTCTCCCCGGCCTGGCAAGGGTTTGGAAGCTGGGACCGGGCCCGGGGTTTGAGCTCCGTTCGGCGGGCCCCGGGGTGCATGAGCCCCCCGTCCTGCAAGTCATCAGAGGGTCCGGTCGCTGGGGACGGGGGTCCACCGGGGCCCGGGGAGGCTCTCCCCGGCCTAGCTAGGGTTCAGAAGCTGGGACCGGGCCCGGGGCTTGAGCTCTGTCCGGCGGGCCCTGGAGTGCGTGAGCCCCCCCCCCCCCCCCCGTCCTGCAAGCCATCAGAGGGTCCGGGCACCTGGGACGGGAGTCCACCTAGGCCCGGGGAGGCTCTCCCCGGCCTGGCTAGGGTTTGGAAGCTGGGACCGGGCCCGGGGCTTGAGCTCCGTTCGGCGGGCCCCGGGTGCGTGAGCCCCCCATCCTGCAAGTCATCAGAGGGTCCGGTCGCTGGGGACGGGGGTCCACCGGGGCCCGGGGAGGCTCTCCCCGGCCTAGCTGGGGTTCAGAAGCTGGGACCGGGCCCGGGGCTTGAGCTCCGTCCGGCGGGCCCTGGAGTGCGTGAGCCCCCCCCCCGTCCTGCAAGCCATCAGAGGGTCCGGGCACCTGGGACGGGAGTCCACCTGGGCCCGGGGAGGCTCTCCCCGGCCTGGCTAGGGTTCGAAAGCTGGGACCGGGCCCGGGGCTTGAGCTCCGTCCAGCGGGCCCCGGGGTGCATGAGCCCCCCGTCCTGCAAGCCATCAGGGGATCCGGGCGCTGGGGACGGGGGTCCACCGGGGCCCGGGGAGGCTCTCCCCGGCCTGGCTGCTTTCAGAAGCAGGGACTGGGCCTGGGAGCAGGGGAGGCTGGTTTCATCCACTACGCAGTCAGAGCGTAGTTTTTTGCCCACCCCTTCTAGAGACCCAAAGTCTAACACTGCCAAATATCAATCGGGTACACATGATCCCTAACTTACCTTTTAGTTCACTAATAGCATTGTCATCAGGGAGTGGGCGGGAATGTTTCTCAGTTCAAGTTTAAAAACTTTTCCTTTAAATAAAAATATTACTAAAGAATGATGTGTTATTACCAGAGAGCACATTTTCAATTAAAATGGCCACAAAATTTTCCAGTGACAACCCGTTTTTCTGATAAAACTATATAGCGTACACACGATAATGTGTGTAAATTGGGTTTCAGCAAATGTATTTGATTAGCGCATCGCAAAGTAAAGTGTTCTGATTTGTTTTGATCCTAACAAAATCTTGGTTTCCATCTTACTTAAGAATTACAAATAAATTGCTTACCTAACAGGCGATATATTTTAAAATATTTGTACAGTTCGTTTACAAGCTATTTAAATATTATGTGTTGGGTTACATCTTAAAATTTCACACTCCTGATACCCAATTACAGCTCACTTTACCAAATCCTTAAACTTTGCAGCCAGGCAAAGGAAAGTAAACATTAAGCTTCAGAATAAAATAAGTAGTAAGTTGTAAGAAGACAAAATTGACATCTGACCTCTGTCTTTGAACGGACAGCACATTGACAAGCTAAAAACAAGATTTAATGGCATCTTTATTGTTCATTCCCTTGCTGAATTTCAAAACACGTGTACTTTGCCAGCTCGAACTCTCTCACCAGAACAGGCCAGGAAGCCCTTAAAATAGCTTGTCCTGATAAAAATGACTCACCGTAGCGAGTGGATTTTTTCGAGGACCACTCGGAGGGGGGGGGGGGGGGTGAGGGGGAGGTCACTGATTTAGCTGCTGACATGAAGAAGCCCTGCAGGATGGCAACAGTCATAGGGCTTTGGGAGTGCAGCAGAGGCAGCATTCTGTCTTGGGGGTGCTAAGAAAGACCAGGGCCAATGAAAGTGTAGTGTTCTGTTAGGTTACTGTCTAGTCTTTCTAGAACCTTTCATACTCTTTGTTCCTCTCCTTCCATCCCTGTATTCTATTTAGAATGTAGTTTGAATTACCAACTGTTTTACTGATGATCTGCTGGCTGTGTGAGCTGCTGCGCAGCACTTGTTCCAATAAACCAACTTGAAAATCAACCTGCCTATGAGCTGATTACTACAAAAAACGTGGCGACGATTTTTGAACAAGTGCCTGCTCTCCACGCGTGCATCCATAGAGTGAGATTCGGCAAATCCGAAGATTCGGCCGTTCTTAGAAACCAGAAGACGCTGAGGGCCAAGAGGAACCGGTTCACCACTCGAGAAGACGTCGAGTAATTGGAAGAACTGGTATACCCGCCCTACCCTTCCTCAACCTCGCCGAACTTAACAAAAAGAAAGGTACTGTACATTTTTAGTCTTCTCACTGGAAGCGGCAGCAGTCTCCCTTCGTCGCGGGCATCAGCCTGCTTGCCTACGTCAGTTACGCTCCAAGCGTATCTGAACTACGTTCATGGCGTATTGAATAACGCCCAGCCATCGGTGCAAAAGCATCTCTTCCTAACGCAACCAACGTATTTGCATCCTGAAACGTCACTGGACCGCAACGTCCTGACGCTGGAACGCAACGTTGGGAGCCATTTTGCGGATCATCTTCGTTTTTTTTCAATGTTTTTATTGTCACACTGCTAACGTGCAGTAGGAGAAAAGCGAGTTTTCAACGCGCAACCAAATGCGCGATATTACAGTTACCTAGTGCAGAACTGTTCACGAGGTCATCATAATTTAACTACCACGAGGTGAGTGGCGGCAAAACGCCCTATCTAAGTCGCTTTTTCTGAAGGTTCTTGTTATCACGAAGCGAGGGGACAGTTTAAACACTCTAAATGAGTCACTTTGTCTGAAAGCGGTTATTGTCACAAAGCGAGGAGACAGTCTTTGTTTATCCTACTTACTTTAGCCATCAAATACTCTTTTGTTTTTACTTGACTGTGTGTCCCTTCGACATTTTGAGTGAAATCTTCACATCTCTACAAACATGAGTCTACAAGCTGTTTCTCCCCCACCACCGTTCCTTGATCTTCCAGGTGAACCTCCCATCGTCTGGAAAAAGTGGTTTGACGCATTCACCACTTATTTAGGGGCCATTGGTGCGTCCAGGTACAGGGCGGAAAGGAAAAAATATCTCCTGTTGAACAGTCTGGGATTTGAAGGACGTTCAATTTTTAAACATTTACCCCCCCTGGTAATTGCTCCTGAAGAAGAAGATTTAGATGATTACAATCCAACTGTTAAACTTCTTGAACTACGTTTTGATGTTAAACCTAGTTTAGTTGTTGTCAGGCATAAATTCTTCAAATCTGAACAGAAACTAGGGGAAAAGGTGGAAGATTTTATCTCTACTCTCAGAATATTGAGTGCGGAATGCGAGTTTGAAAATTTTAGGGACCAAATGATAAGAGATCAGTACATTTGCAAATGTTTAGATAAAAACATCCAACAGAAGTTGCTTTCACTAGATAATCCCTCTCTCGAAGAGACTGTGCGAGTAGCAAAAAGTATTGAATTCTCCAAACTTTCTGTCAAGGAATTAGATGTAAGACTTTCCTCGTCCATTACTAAGGATGAAACAGTAGTCAGTTCTGTAAAGATTGTCGATAATAAGATGAGTGCTTTTGGTCGTGCTGACAAATTTTTCAAACACACCAATGTGTGTTTTAAATGTGGCAATTTTCCTCATTCGAAGTCTGGTCGTCCTTGCCCGGCCAGAAGTGTTACATGTAGACTCTGTGGCAGAGTGGGCCATTTTGCAAAAGTGTGCCAAAGTGTAAAAAGAAACCCTCCCTTCTCTCAGTCTAGCAAACAGTGGAACAGTAATTATACTCCCACCCCAGTTGCTTATGTATCTGATTTCCCTCAGGACGACACTAGCATACAGGATGATCTGAGGGACATGGTTGCTGTGGTTAGCATTGTAGATCCTGAGTCAGAGTGTGTAGATCCTTACTCCGATTTTAGTATCGGGGATAAGATTGTTTGCCTATTAGTAGATTCCGGGGCCAGGATAACCATGCTAACTCAGGAACTTTTCGAAGAAGTTTGGGGTGATCGCAAACTCTCTCCTCCCGACAGACTACCTCTGAATTATGAGGGCAGGAAGATTGAACTTTTGGGATATTTTGAAGATTCAATTGAATTCAGAGGTAGGAAAATTTTTGGCAAAGTGTATGTCTCAGTCAAAGGATTGAACATTCTTGGTTGGTTCCACCAAGGTTTGTTTAAGATGGTTCTCCGCCCTGGAACCAAAGATCCCATCTCCATTGCTGTTGTTCAAGCTGGCGATCTCTCCCCTACAAACAATGTCCTTTCCACCCAGAACGATGATTTTGTCTGCACTTTAGCTAAAGATTTTCCTGATGTTTTTAGCAAAAAGTTGGGGGAGGTGAAAGGATTCATGCACACCATCCGTGTCAAAGACAATACCATCCCTATTAAACACAAACTGAGAAACGTCCCGTTCAGTGTGCGAGAACAGCTCGAGTCAGAGCTTTATGACCTTTGCAGTAGAGGAATAATTGAACCCATTGAATCCTCCCTATGGCTTTCCCCTCTAGTGGTCGCTAAGAAAAAGAATGGGGAACTTCGTGTCTGTGTCGACTTACGCAGCCTAAATAAGAATATTTGGGTTGATTCCTTTCCCCTACCTAAGATTCCCGACATGTTGTCCCTTATTGATGGTTCTAAGTGGTTCAGCAAACTGGATTTGGCATCCGCGTACCACCAGGTGGTTCTGGATCCCGCTTCCAGACACTTTACTGCTTTTGTATCCCCCATAGGTTCCTTTCAATACTGCCGTATGCCCTTTGGTTTGGCCTCTGCGGCAGCCGTATTTCAAAGGATAATGACCAATATTTTAAAAAACATCAGTGGGGTTGTTGTTTTCCAGGACGATGTGTTCATTCATGGTAAAACTTGTGATGTCCATGATGAAATTCTGAGGGAAGTTTTGAAAGCTTTGAGTAATGCTGGTGTTGTTTTAAAGAGAGAGAAGTGCATTTTTAGAGCGCCAAAGGTAGAGTATCTTGGACACGTGTTATCTGAGAATGGTGTGGAGCCCAGACCTGGTCTGGTCAAGGCTATTGTCGATAGTCCTGCACCCAAAGACAAAAGTGGTTTGAAGTCATTCATTGGACTTTGTGAGTTTTACGCTAGGTTCATACATGATTATGCCACAAAGGTACAACCTTTGTCCAACATGCTTAAAAAGGAGGTTCCTTTCCTATGGGATGCCAATTGTGAAAAAGTTTTTTCTTGGATTAAGCAAGAACTTACTGGGCCTAAAGTCTTAAAGCCCTTTAATCCCAATTTGTTGTGCACTATCACTGTAGATGCCAGTGGGTTTGGTTTAGGGGCTGTCCTCACTCAGGAGGTTAGTGGTGTTGAACATACTCTAGGATATGCTTCGAGAGTTCTTCGTGGAGCTGAATCCAACTTTGCAGTTATTGAAAAGGAACTCCTAGCTTGTTGTTGGGCAATAAGAAAATTTAATCCGTACATTTGGGGTAAGCATTTCCGTTTGAGGACCGATCACAGTCCTTTAGTCTCTATCCTTACTGGGGTTCGGATTAAAGAGCATTCCCCTAGGATTGCCAGACTTTCTGTGGTAAATAAATAAATAATACCTCTATTTTTGACTGGATATATAATAACAGATAGCTCAATAAATAAGAGTCAAGATTCGAGGTAGCTGGAGTTGACAGGTTTAATACAGCATAAAGGACAGGAACAGGACAACCTGCACGGGAATAGGATGGCAGCGCTGCACGGGGCAGGGACAAAGGAATGGTAACTTTTCATAACAGTGCACAAGTATATATACTTAAACAAAATACATGATGTTCAATACAATAGGCGTAGCAGTAGGCAGGGCCTGTAGCAGTCGCGAAAGATAAGGCTGAAAGTAGGTGTAACAAGAGGCGTGAACAGGGCGTATACATAGACATGTGGTGTAGACGTAACGGAATATGTCATAAATGGGGCGGAAACATGGAGGGGGCTACCTAAGGAGCCGGGACCTCTAACCTAGTGGTGCGCACAAGCTGGCAATGACGTGTTACTAGGAAGAAGCTGGGGGCTATGACTTCTGCGCTAGAAGAAGAGACTGAAGTCTGGGGAGTCAGAGCGACATGTACCTAAACGGATGTACGGCATTATGACGCGTACTTTTACAACGCGTGCCGTTACAACGCGGTTTTTTCAACGTAAGTCGTTGCCACGACTTGCGTTGGAGGGGGTGCGGACTTAGGAATTTTTTAATTTACTATTCCAACACCAGCCTACGTACAGTAGGGAAGGTGTTGGATAGTAAATTAAAAAATTCCTTGTCCTGCAGCGCCCTCCAGCGCAAGTCGTGGTAACGACTTGCGTTGAAAAAACCGCGTTGTAACGGCACGGCGGTGTAACAGTCGCGTCGTAAAGGCTGTTCACCACCTAAACACTATCTAGTATCTGGTGTTTAGAGAACATGTTGATAGAATCCAAAAGTTATCAGGGTAAAGGCTAACAGACACTAAGACTGGTGCATGCATTATTCTACATGTAGTGCGTGTTGAGGAATATTAAATGACCATTAATACAGTATTTCTCTTTCATGGAGACGTAAAGGCTAGACGGTGACTGAAACTATTGATGCGATTCAATAGCTTAGGAATGCAGAGAAGGAGAGCTGGACTGATAACTAGAATCATAACATACTCTTGGCAGACTGGCAGGCAGAGCCAGGCTGAGCCGGGCACTGTGAGGCAGGAAGTAAGTGAAGGGTCAGGGATACAGGTGGGGGCTGTATCGCTCCTCGGAGAGGGTTCAGGAGACAGGAGCTGAATCTGAGTCCGGGCCCTTTTGAGGCCTAAAAACAGGGATTTTTACAATGAAATAACGTGCACACTGAAAAACGTGGCAACGTAACTTTACATAGGCCTGATGCTCGTAGCTTTCACGAGAACTGGAAACTGGCATACTAGAGATGGACACAACTGTAATTGCGTCTTTAATCGATCATGGGGAATACATATGCATATTAATCATGCACATACAACATAACATGGGGAGCACGTAGGGACACAGAACATGGCAAAATTTACTTTTCCACATTCCCTCCTTGTCACTACGTTTCCATCAGGAAACATCAATATTCATGATACCATCTATCATTTCATACAGTATCATTTGCTCGTTTCGAATTGTCTTGGAACGGGACTTGGGACTAGGAACACAAGAGGTAGCACAAATGCCGCAAATCGCAGGGCCACATTGTAAACAGAGGCAGCAACTGAATATGATCGCTACTGCAATACCTAGAAAGGACAATACTTTCCATCCCCAGGCAGAAATTATACTCCAGAACCAACCGGACCATGTCCAGGTGCCTGGATTCTGGTGTAACTGATGGGCAATTTTATGAAGTCTGGTTATAGCTGAATAAACAGACGGCGCGTTATTAGGAATGAAAATGCAGCAACTAGATCCGATGACTCTACATGCTCCTCCTCTATCGGCCAGTATGACGTCAAGAACGAGACGATTTTGGAGCACGACAAATCTCATAGCAGATTGCTCTTCGGTTAAGTTACCTAGGGCAGAGGCAGTCTCATTCACTACTGCTTCAAGGGTTCTGGTTAGTCTACGTATTAACTTACTATTCTGGATAGGTCCTATAAAGAAAAAGAAACCTTTATTGAAATCTGTATACTGTTCTAGAGCAGTTTCAGTTTGATCGACAATCGGGGACTCGATCTCCCTTCTATGTCTATTGTGTACTAGATGTGTGTTTCTATGATAATCGGATGGGGCTAGAAAAACTGGTGGCAGTAGGAAGGCAATGTAACAGGTTCCATCCCAATTGAGGGGCAGACGAACATATGCGGTCTGACCACAAACAAAATAAGAATGACGTGAAGCTTTGAAAATAGATTTCCCACTGTCACTATACTTGACAATAGTAGTACAATCACTATGTCCTACATGTGCGGAACCATTATTTCGGACACATAATTCGCCTTTGACTGGTAGTACTGAAATAGCAGGTAAATCTGGAGTAGTATCAGACTGAACATTTAGAACCATAAAATTCGAAGAATAATTACCCAAATTATAAACTTCATTTTCTAGATCTAACCCTGTTCTGTGGGGGAGACCTTGCTTGTCTGGAAAACATGTACTGTTCAGTAGGGACATATCATTTGGAGATGACGTTAACGTGGACCAGGCTCCACATGAACCATTATGTGAAAACGGATAAGGAAACAGTGGCAGAACTCCCTTCGGTGTCTGGAAAGGGGGGAGTCGACCACACACCCAACAATTAGTGGCATTGCTGGTCTGGTGTGAATAATGTAACATACGGATAAAGGAATTGTTGCGCATAGCAAGACGATAGGACAGTTCATGAGGAGGCAGATCACTAAACGTGTGCTCTACTGTAGCATTAGAAAACTTATTTACATGAGAAATTGGAAAACATAAATGAAATGCATAACTCGTGCAGGTAACCATCAAGCTTAAAAACAATATAAAACTTAGAAAAACGATACATCGGATTGAGTTTTGACTAACTCTCTCACTATGGGGGTCTATTTCATACATGTCAGATACCTGTCTAACCGTTTCACCCAGGGGGACTTAGACAATTAAACTGGCTGACTTATTTTACTAGACCGGAGCTTACTTTTATACTCCTGCTGTGGAGTTTTCTCTAACAGGGGGGGGATTTGAGGCAAAGTCATTAGCGGGACAGTCCTTGATAATAGGCAAATGTTCAGACTTGAAAGTGTCTATAGAGGTGTCTTTGAGTCCGTGAAATTTCTTGACATGCGACAGGTGCACCCACCCCTTCCTGCCTTCCAACTTGACGGCAGTGCGGGTGGTCAAAAGGACTAACTTCGGCTCCTTCCAGCGAGGCTCCAGCGGACTTGAACGATCGAAATTCCGGACAAGCACTAGACTTCCTGGAACGATTTCATGCGGTTTCACCTCGGTATTGTCTGGAAATGCGGCGGCAACCTGTGAACGACAA
This sequence comes from Lissotriton helveticus, assembly GCF_964261635.1. Taxonomy (NCBI): domain Eukaryota; kingdom Metazoa; phylum Chordata; class Amphibia; order Caudata; family Salamandridae; genus Lissotriton; species Lissotriton helveticus. The sequence goes on along the minus strand of NC_136059.1, from coordinate 2,060,066,255 downwards.
GAGTGTAGGGCAGACATCAAGGAAGCTAGGTAATCTGTCAGCATATTACTGGAAACATCTGTAATACTTCGGGGTCTAGGTGTACCCCACATATTCGGGGGGCGGCCGAATACGACCTCATAAGGGGACAGACCTGATCTGGAGTGTGCGACCATGCGCATATAGAATAGGGCAACTGGCAGGGCAACTAACCAGTCTACACCTTTCTCTTTGCATACTTTGGCAATACGGATTTTCAGGGTTTGATTATGTCTCTCTACAAGACCTGCTGCTTCAGGATGGCGTACACAATGGAACTTCCACTGGTACCCTAACAAAAGGGAAACGTGCTTCATTAGTTCAGATGAGAATGGCTGGCCGTTGTCTGAATACACGACCCTAGGGAGTCCATAGCGGGGGAAATATTCACGAACCAACTGCTTGGCAGTGGTCGCGGCTGTGTAATCTGGGACTGGATATGCTTCTGTCCACCTGGACAAAGCGCATACAACTACAAGAACATACTTGAAACCTCGACATCGCTCCATCTGAATATAATCCATCTGGAGGACTTCAAAAGGGTGGTCAGGGGGCTGGAATCCACCTTGTTCCACCGGGACACTTTTACCTGGATTGAACTGGCAACATATCATACAAGTACGGACTTTCTGCTTGGCTGCAGCTCGTAAATGCTTGTTAAACCAAATGTTCTGGATACTGTCTATCATGGCTTTTTCTCCTAGGTGTGCAGGACTATGTGCGGTATTAATAATGACTTGAACCATAGAGTCGAGGAGAAACCATGTGGCTTTTCCCTTCGTCACCCATCCCTGATCTGTCTGGACCCCTTCTTGTTCGGACCATTTCTTGATTTCCTCGGGAGTAGCATGTGACTGGATATCTATGACATCTTGAGTAGGGTCCTTAACTGTCATACAAGTAGTCGGTTCTAGAGTGGATGTCGGTGTCTTGTTAACGGGTATGTCTGGTGTCTGTGCTGTAAGCTTGGCTGTTCGATCTGCTAGATCATTACCTTGGGAAATAATGTCAGTAACTTTCGTATGTGCTTTGCACTTCGTGATAGCGATAGCTGTCGGTAAATGTATTGCATCTAACAGAGCTTGAATAAGGAACCCATGCTGAATCTTGGTTCCATGAGAAGTCATGAAACCTCTCTCTTGCCAGAGCACTCCAAAGTCGTGTACGACTCCGAATGCGTAGCGTGAATCTGTGTAGATATTAACTTTCAGGTTCTTGGCATGTATGCAGGCTTGTGTCAGAGCAACTAGCTCTGCTGCTTGAGCAGACAGGGTGTCAATACGGTGTGTTTCAATAACTTCAGTGTCAGTAGTCACTGCATACGCGGCTACTAATTCTCCTGTACTTGTTCTCATACATGAACCATCCACATAAAGTGTCAGGTCGGGATCTGGTAATGGAATATCTGTCAGATCTTGTCTTGGCTTGGTCATAGTGTTAATGACTTCCACACAGTCATGTGTGGCAGGATTTGAAGTAACTGACGGTAACAGTGTAGCAGGATTTAGAACGTTGCAGCGTCTGATTTCTATGTGTGGCTGGAACAGTGTCAATTCATAACCTGTTAAACGTGCAATTGTCAAGTGCTGAGTCTGTGTTCGGTTTAAAAGAACTTCCACGGAGTGTGGAACTTGTACTGTCAGGGAGTGTCCTAACACTATGGAATCACTTTGTCTGATAGCTAGTGCTGTGGCAACTGACTTGAGGCACGCAGGCAGAGCCTGGGCTACTGGATCTAGTGTGCTCGAAAAATAAGCACAAGGCTTGTATTGTCCTGCTTGATCTTGTGTGAGAACAGATAATGCTGTACCTTCGCGTTCTGTGACAAAAAGTGTAAAAGACTTACTGTAGTTCGGTGTAGCTAGAACAGGTGCTTGGCATAAGGCTTTCTTTAATTCATTAAAAGCAAGTGTATGTTCAGATGTCCAAGGGAGGACAGTCGATACGGCTGCCTCCTGTGTCGTTAACTGTATCAGTGGCTTGGCTAGAAATGCATACTGAGGAATCCATTGTCTGCAATAGGAAGTGAGGCCGATAAAAGCTCGTACCTCCTTCTGTGTCTTGGGCTGAGGAAGACTCGCTATTAACTGGATACGGTCAGGTGTCAACTGCCTACCCCACTTGGACAGTAAGTGGCCTAAGTAGATCACTTGCTGGACACAGAATTGAAGCTTTGAAGGGGACACCTTGTGCCCCATCTCGGCTAGGAAATACAGAACTGTAAGTGATGCTCGCTCACAATCACGTTCAGAACGGGCTGTGATCAGTAGATCATCGACATACTGGAGCAGGGCAGTGTCAGTTGGCATGTGAATATTGTCTAGTTGTCTTTTAAGTGCTTGACTGTAAATGCTAGGACTTTCTGTGAAACCTTGAGGAGCTCGTGTGAATTTATAGCTCCTTCCATTTAAACAGAATCCGAAAAGGAACTGGCTGTCTGGATGAATGGGGACACTGAAAAATGCATTCTTGAGGTCGATTACGGTAAAGAATATTGCCTCAGGATCAATAGCTGTCAATAGAGATGAGATATCTGGAACAACTGGGTACTGGGGAATGATACATTTATTGAGTTCTCGAAGGTCAATCACTAATCGATATACTGGGGGTGTATTTGGATCAGTACGTTTCATGACTGGAATGATAGGAGAATTACATACATTGGAGTCAGTTTCTACAACTACTCCTTGAGCCATGAGCTCGTCAATAATTTTGGATAAGGCTGCTACAGCCTCAGGTGGCAGTCTGTACTGTCTGATTCGTGGTAACACTACACCTTGCTTGAGAGTCACACGATGGGGTGTGATTTGCATACAACCAACATCAGTTGGACCTTGCGCCCATAGATGCTGCGGAACATTAGACAATCTTGGATCAAAATCTCGTAAAACATAGTGACCCTTGAAGTCACGTAAAAACAAACGTATTCCCTCTGGGGAACAACAAATAACTGCACCTAATTCTTTCAATGTCTTAATGCCTAACAAATTTTCTGGACATGACTTCGTAAGTAATAGATCAGTAGTTCGGGACAATGGACCTACTTCTAGAGTAACTGGCTTTGATATCTCGTTTACAATAGGCTTTCCTGAAAATCCAAGGGAAACATTTCTAGAGCCTGAGAGCGGAGCCCCTGGAACCTCGTCATGACTAATAGTCGTCCTACTTGCCCCTGTATCAATCAAAAACTTTCTGTCTTTCCCTAATACTTGACTGTGAACATAGGGACCCTCTTGATCTACAGGAATCTCGATGAGAGGCAAGCCTACCTCCCTCTCTAGGCTGTTTCATGAATACGCTTGATACTCTGGATACTCGGACTGTGCATACTGGTACATCTGCTGTGTAACATGCTGTGTTGCGGCGATAGGCTGCGGTGCTGTAACTGTCTGTTGTGCATTCTGTGGCTGAGAAGTCTGTGAAACTTGTTCTTGTCTAGGCGGACGTGGTCTTTCTTTAGTTTTACCAGTGGCTATATTGTGTTTCAGAACTGCACACTCGTTTATAAAATGACCTGGCTGTTTACAATAATTGCATGTCCCTTTAACGGGAGCTGCAGGATGACTGGCTTGATTCGGACCCCTCTTCTGACTGTCTTGAGGAACAAATTGTGCAACTAATACTTTCATTTTCGTGTCTTTCATACGTTTCCTTTCGTGTTCTTGCTCTTCCCTGATTCTATTCTGGTGATACTGGAGCATCTGGAGCATTTGGGACGGAGTATTAGCTTGCCAGGTACTCTCGACTTTCAAAACTCGATTTTTAACTTGTGGGCTTGAATTCTCGACTAGTTTAGTAACAAAAAGATGAGGGTATGACTCACTACTCGTCTTCAAACCACTGTTAATGCTAAAACATTTCTCGAATCTAGAATAGAAATCACTAGTATCTTCGTCTTGTTTCTGTTTACAGGCTGAGATTGCATCCCAGTCTTCCTTTTTAGTGGCTAATAATCTAGGCAAAACTTGTATTAACAGTTCAGGTAATTCTTTACATTTGTCTCCAAGACCGGTACCTGGTACTCGTATCTTATCTTCAGCTTCTAGAGCTGTCCAATCAATCTTTTTCTCTCCCACCTCCCAATCTTTTTCTTTGAGTTTTTCATATATGCCCGCGGGCAACAGGACCTTTAACATTTTAATTATATCTGGATACGTGTATTCTCCCATACGGAGCATGTCTTTTAATTCACGGTGGAACCCTGCTGGATCTTTATCGTGACAGGGAATTAACTTCTTCATTTCTAAGAGTTCCATCTTGGTAACTGGGGTGTAAACAAATACTCGTTGCATCTCACCACCCGCTGTCCTAACTGGGTGTACTTCTCGTAACGGATGCTGTCTGTCTATGTAAAACGGTTTACTTTCTGGAGGTGAGACGTGAACAAAATGTGGGTTCAAAAACGTTCTATATTTGTGGCGCTGTTCTAGAATGACACTAATTAAATCGGTACCTAAACCTTTCCATCTATACTGGAGTAACTCGTTCAGAACATCATGTAACGGACCTGGATCAGAATGCTGACCCTCATACAGTGTAATGAGGTGCTGGATCATATACATACCCACCAGTCGCTGCTCGGCTGGGGGCAGTTTCAGAAACATTTGTGCCACTATTTCGTCTGGAAAAGTGGTAGAATCAGTAGTCCATCGAACTGCTGATCGGGCTAGTTCTTGTTCATGCATGGTACTAAGTTCACTATAACCGATTCGTGATTTCAGAATGTGATCGGTAGCTTGAAATACTTGCTCTAGAGAACCTTGTTCTGGGGCTGGAAGAGGAACAGTTTTCTTGTGTTCTAGACGTGAATGTCGGTCGGGAAGTCTAGCTTTACCTACATACGCTATTCTGGCGGTATTCTCGTCGTCTACCTCTTCAGTAGAAGAGTCATTTTCTTTCTCGCTTCCTAGAGCTTCTTTACGTTGTTCGTGTAACCTTATTATTTCTTTACGTATTTTCTTGTACATACTCTCTATACTATTGAGTGTCTTGTGCTTACCCTCGGCTATATTATCACTCCACCTTGTCAGAACTTTCATTTCGTTCGGATCTTTAGTCGGGGAATCTTGTTCCCTAATTAAACAATTGATCAGAAACTTTAATAGCATGAACTGGATCTCAGATTTTCTGAGAGACATGACTTCACCGATACTTTCTGGATCTTGTCCTGTACGAATGAAACGATACATTCTGTCTAGATCCTCTTTCATATTCGGTAGGGTGACCAAATACTCGGACACCTGTCTTATACGTACGGAATATATAACCATACTATCCTCGCCTGGGACTGGATCATAACAGCATTCAGTAAGAGCTCGCCTGATTTCTGCAATGGACTGATATTTAGGCGTACGCTGTAACGCACGTTCATGTAACTCGACTGCCCCTAGACGTCTACTTGGCGGCGGGGTACCAGGAGGACCTCCTCCCGCGGCCCCTAAACTGGAATCGTCGACTGATACTCTTCGTGCTGGCAGAGTGACTGATGTAGCGGGAATTTGTACTACGGGCTGGACCGGGGGTACCGTAACAGGTGCTGTAACAGGTGCCCCGGTGGCTGGAGGACCATGAATTACATTATTTACAGGAGCTGGTGGAACAGGGTTTGCATATTCTGGGACTGTGTCGTCCAAATAGGACGAGAGAAAAATATCAGCTGCGGTCGGTTTGTGACGTAGCTTGGTCGGAACTAATGGCGGCGGGAAATTACTGGATGCCTCCGGGGTTGCTTTTGGCAAGCCCTCGGCAAGAAGAGGATACATACCCTTAATGAGGGCATTCCTCTGTCTGTCTGACTGTTCGGTTTTAACTCGTTCACCTATTTCGATTAATTCCCTTTCTTGGGCTCTTTCTGAGGATTCTCTACTTAATTCTGACTTTCTGATTTCTTTTTCGGTTCTTTTATGAGATTCTTTGCGCCATAACTCGATGGCATCTTTCTGTGACTGTCTGGCTTTCTTTTTCCACAATGCTTCTTCTACTCGCATGATGCACTCGGCATCCCATGTACCCGATACGGGCCATCTATACTTTTCTTCTAACTGTTTGGTGTACTCCACCCATAAATCTAGATACAATATGGCACTTATGCCATGCTTTTGATACATAAAATGACCTGGACTGTCCCTAGGCGGGACAGGAACTGCTTCTTCTAACAGACCTTTTCTAGTTCTTAACTGACGTAACTTGGAAAATAGAGGCATGACTGGGCTGGAGTCTAGACACAATACAATACACAATGAACACGATGATTACTGAACAACACATTCATACCACGACATTGAAATACATGAATGACATTTAAGATAACAGTTCGGACAAAATACTACCTGGAATACTGAAAACAGAATACATGAATTTCTCGAGAACAGAACGGACTAGAACAGAAACTAGATGCACTGCTAAAACAGTACGAAACTTACCGGTCTCATAAAGAGACACGTCAGGACCCGCATCCACCTAAGTGAACACTTCGTGTTGGATCTGTGTACCCAAACCCACGGACCAGAGACAATGCAATTGACCCTGTCTAGATACTACCCCAGCAACGGTACTCACCGGGCAGCAAGAACGGAAGGCCTCGGACTGGACTGGACTGCTACGACGACAGACGAACTTCGGACTTCTGTTACGGGTGGGCCTCCGGATACCTCGGACCTTGGACTCTCGGCTTGGGCTCTGGTCGGGACTCGCCGCGTTCCTCCACCGCCTCGTCTGGATGCTGGACCGCAACCTCCGTCTCCTCCGTGGGCCTGAGGGATACTTGAAGCAGAAATATCTGCACGTGCACGGTATGGTTCCGTCACGGCTGCAGAGGATCAGGGGGCTTGCGTGGCTTCACCGGCGCGTGGGGAAAGGGCAAGTCCCTATTCGGGCGCCATTATGTGGTAAATAAATAAATAATACCTCTATTTTTGACTGGATATATAATAACAGATAGCTCAATAAATAAGAGTCAAGATTCGAGGTAGCTGGAGTTGGCAGGTTTAATACAGCATAAAGGACAGGAACAGGACAACCTGCACGGGAATAGGATGGCAGCGCTGCACGGGGCAGGGACAAAGGAATGGTAACTTTTCATAACAGTGCACAAGTATATATACTTAAACAAAATACATGATGTTCAATACAATAGGCGTAGCAGTAGGCAGGGCCTGTAGCAGTCGCGAAAGATAAGGCTGAAAGTAGGTGTAACAAGAGGCGTGAACAGGGCGTATACATAGACATGTGGTGTAGACGTAACGGAATATGTCATAAATGGGGCGGAAACATGGAGGGGGCTACCTAAGGAGCCGGGACCTCTAACCTAGTGGTGCGCACAAGCTGGCAATGACGTGTTACTAGGAAGAAGCTGGGGGCTATGACTTCTGCGCTAAAAGAAGAGACTGAAGTCTGGGGAGTCAGAGCGACATGTACCTAAACACTATCTAGTATCTGGTGTTTAGAGAACATGTTGATAGAATCCAAAAGTTATCAGGGTAAAGGCTAACAGACACTAAGACTGGTGCATGCATTATTCTACATGTAGTGCGTGTTGAGGAATATTAAATGACCATTAATACAGTATTTCTCTTTCATGGAGACGTAAAGGCTAGACGGTGACTGAAACTATTGATGCGATTCAATAGCTTAGGAATGCAGAGAAGGAGAGCTGGACTGATAACTAGAATCATAACATACTCTTGGCAGACTGGCAGGCAGAGCCAGGCTGAGCCGGGCACTGTGAGGCAGGAAGTAAGTGAAGGGTCAGGGATACAGGTGGGGGCTGTATCGCTCCTCGGAGAGGGTTCAGGAGACAGGAGCTGAATCTGAGTCCGGGCCCTTTTGAGGCCTAAAAACGGGGATTTTTACAATGAAATAACGTGCACACTGAAAAACGTGGCAACGTAACTTTACATAGGCCTGATGCTCGTAGCTTTCACGAGAACTGGAAACTGGCATACTAGAGATGGACACAACTGTAATTGCGTCTTTAATCGATCATGGGGAATACATATGCATATTAATCATGCACATACAACATAACATGGGGAACACGTAGGGACACAGAACATGGCAAAATTTACTTTTCCACTACTCCAATACGATTTTGAGGTCAGCTACATACCTGGCAATAAGAACATAAGGGCTGATTACCTTTCAAGGAACCCTGTTGATTTTGACTCTGACAAGGATTGTGAGGAAGATTATGATGATGAAGACTGTTTTGTAGCTTTTGTTGGGATTGATGATATGCGCTCTATTAGTGAAGAAGAGTGGAGGGAGCATTTGTCCAGTGATACCCTGCTCAGTGAAGTAATCAAATTTGTCAGAGGAGGGTGGCCCAGGGAGAAGAATGTTCATGTTTCTCTTCAGACCTTTGTCAAGGTTTCTGATGAGCTCTCTATTGAAGGTGGTATCCTCATGCGTGGCGACAGATTGGTTCCTCCCAGTGATCTTAGAATTAGGATTGTCAAAGGTGCGTATGAGGGTCATCTCGGACAAAACATTGACCAAAAGAAGGGTTAGAGAACATTACTGGTGGCCCAAGATGGATCAGGACATAGACACTGTTGTTGCTGAGTGTGTTGTCTGTTCTAGTGCTGAGAAATGTTTGAAAACACGTTCTCCCCCTCTTCAACCTATCCCTTTCCCTGATAGGCCTTGGGAAAAGATTGGTATCGATCTAGTAGGTCCGTTCTATTTACTCCCTCCTGCCTCCAGATTTGCGATAGTTGCTGTCGACTACTATTCTAAATGGCCAGAAGTCCGTTTTGTAAGTGAGGCCAATTCCAAGAATGTTATTGACTTCCTGAAAGACCTGTTTTTGCGTGAAGGTTTTCCCTCATCCATTGTAAGTGACAATGGCTCACAATTTGTCAGTCAGGAATTTGGTTCATTTGTTAATTTGAGTGGTATCGATCATCTGAGGAGTGCACTTTATCACCCTCAGACGAATGGTCTTGTCGAGCGCATGAACAGAGTGCTCAACAATTGCATTCAGTGGGCCATTGCTCAGCATTGTCATGTCCCGAACGCAGTTAGATCCATGTTGTGGTTCTATCGTACCACTCCCCACTCTTCCACCAAGGTTTCCCCTTTTGAACTGCTGCGGGGGAGAAAACCATGTTCGAAGGTTTGTCCTGGGTGGATGTCACTTTGGGTGAAAATGAATTCCATTGACAATGTGGATGAAGTTGCCAGGTCCAATGTCTTGCATGCCCAGTCTAAACAAAAGAGTATTTTTGACTCCAGGAAGAAAGTGATCTCTCAGCCATTTGTAGTGGGAGATAAAATTCGGATCAAGTTGCCCACTCACTCCACCAAGGGTAGTCCCAAGTTTTCTGAACCTTTTGTCATTGACAAGGTCTGTGGCAATTCTGTGAGAGTTAACATGAAAAACTGGTGGAATGCTGCCAGGGTTGTTAAGGTGGGCAAATCTGTTGTTCATCTCCAGTCTCCTCATGATATTCCTGTGTTGCCTTCTTCTCTTTCTGTTCCTGTTCTACCTTCTCATGATGTTCCTGCTTTGCCTTCTACTTCTTCTGCTCCTGTCCTACCTCGTAGGAGCTCTCGAACTCGAGTCACTCCTGCCAGGTTCCGTTAATTTCTTTTGTTCCAGGTCTATTTCTGTTCTTCTCATCTTCTTTTGTTTTGTAGAAGAGAGGATAATGTAGTGTTCTGTTAGGTTACTGTCTAGTCTTTCTACAACCTTTCATACTCTTTGTTCCTCTCCTTCCATCCCTGTATTCTATTTAGAATGTAGTTTGAATTACCAACTGTTTTACTGATGATCTGCTGGCTGTGTGAGCTGCTGCGCAGCACTTGTTCCAATAAACCAACTTGAAAATCAACCTGCCTATGAGCTGATTACTACAGAAAGGCACCGGATGAAGAAGGCCCAATAGAAAAAAATAGGAAGGGCGCACGTGGACCCCTTTACCCAAATATATTTTCATCCATAGGGACCCAATCCCCAAAGGAATTATGCATTCAGTCTGTCCAAGGGCCCCTATCTCCACGGAACAGAGGAAATGGAACAACGCCGCACTTCTGCAGCATTTTGCTCCAGGGAAAGTCAGACCCAAAGAGCATTGCAGTGTGTCTACCCCCTCCTCTTTCTGGGTGGACTTACCAGCCACTCTAACCGAAAGAATTCAGCAAAACTACGGCTTCAGTTGGTATTAGTTACTTTGGAGCCTGTTAAGTTGCACGAGAAAACATATTCTGAGACTATTAATTGTTTACTAAATAACATCAATTCTTGGTGGTTAAGCAACTTTCCTTGCAATAAGCTAGACGAGTAGAAATTATCGTTCTACTACAAGGTGTCCTGAAAGTGAATTATCTCAAATACAGAGAAATAATTCTTAATAAGAGAAGTTGAAATCCAATCATAATGGTATAATATAAAATCTATACCTTTCAGTTTTGAGACAAAGAAAAGTATCTGCATCTTCCCAAATTCCTGTTAGCGTGGCTCAGTGGTTAGAGGCGGCAGAGTGGAGAAGCGTGGCTCAGTGGTTAGAGGCGGCAGAGTGGAGAAGCGTGGCTCAGTGGTTAGAGGCGGCAGACCCGGAAGCTGAGATCGGCCGTGGACCAGGGTTCGGTTCCCCGCCTCGGCGGGTCTCGGGCTCAAAAAATTCCACAGACTCGACAATTCTCGCTCCGGTGCCTACTCGACTCACGGGGTCACACTCTGCGACTCTGGGCAATAGCTTGCTTAATCTCCACTACGGCCCCTCGCGGCGGGATGCCTGGCTTTCACCTTGTGGATACCCTGCCGGGGTATCTCACAGGGGAATACCAGGACGGGTTCCCTAAGCAAGCGCCTTGATACCTTCGGGTGATACGTGCGCTATATAAGTCGCAATACAATACATTTACATTTATCTACGTACGCAATATTGTTAAGGGGGATTGCACACCAAGGCAGTTATTCAAGCGAAGGAGCCAGAGCACTGGGGCCCGATGGACAACAGAAAAATAGACAGAACCTTGAAGTTAAAATCCAGCATGAGTGCATATCACAAAAAATCCACCAATTTGTTGGCCAAAAGAACAGACCCCAGCTCTTTGTCTTTCTATTTCTGTCGTTTCATGTACAACGATAAAGCGCTTTCTGTAACACTGTGAATGTTTATTTAGCTCATGCTCTGTGTACTTTACAGCACAGTACTGACCGCGTATATGGACATCTACACATAATAAACATTGTACTTGCTCCAGATTAATATGTTTCTAGTTCAAGGACTAACAAATTGTCACTTTCCAAATGTGTACCATGTCTAGACCAGCAAAAGGAGAGACTGCCTAAAAAAACACATAATAAACAAGCATTGACATAGCCAATAGGTCTCGTCTTTTGGACCTTATAAGTGTTTAGATATGCAGCACATTATCCTGGGCACTAGCAAACCTGCATATTTTATTTATTCACTTAATTATTTTTACAAACGTGTAATAGCCAATAAACTTTTAAAGACAATAAAAAATTATTGCCATCTAAGGAAGGGTTCTGCTGCCATTCAAATGCCAAAAAAGCACGAGGAACAAAAAACAGTGAAGCTTGCACAAAGACAGGCTTGCATTTTATACTTTTAATGGAGCCTCTCAGCCAGTGAAAGATGATTACCATTACAAGATTTAAGCCTCTTTGCATCATAACTGGTAGAACCAGGGGACGCTATGATTGCTTTAGGAGAACTGTAGAAAGAGGCTGAAACAACACACAAACGGAAGCTTTTACCAGTTGACAGCCTAGTAGACATGCAACACTACTGCTGGTTTAATAATCATCTAATAATACTTTAGACAGCTCCCACATATTTTTAAAGTGATTTATTCATTTGTTTGTTGTTTCAAAATGTATATTTCAAAAGGGAAAATTCTGTACTGATTTACTGTCCTACAAAGTGAAAAGTTGACCACCCTACTAACCATAACCAGTATTCTACCCCAACACTTGCTGTCTACGGCAGTTTATTAAAATACTAAATTATTTAATAAAGTTTGGGGATTTTCCTGAAGGTAAGCCAGGCATCTGTTTTTTTTCCCGTATTGACAATTTTTGGAGGGACGTATGAATAAATGCGCATTGGTAAAGTCACTGTCACTAACTCGGCTCATGATTCCAGCTCCAAATCCTGCCCTCTTTCTCCCTAATTTTCTCTGAGTCATTTGTTTTCCGCTTCCAGCACTAGCCCATGCATTGCACGTAGTGTTTCTCTATGTAGTGAGTAGTACTTTTACCACCTTGTGCAATGTATTGTTCACTATGCAACGCGCAGGTTGTCGCTGTGCGCTGTCTTTGAAGTAGGTTTATTATATTTCTTTTTTTTTCTTTTTTTTCTTAACAACATAGGAAAGGGTGATGGTCATCACAGTCAAAGTACATAATAATCACATGTGCTTTGTGGGAGAACACAGAGCATACAAAGCATTTACATTAGAGTGTGTATAGCAGTGCATCACAATACTGTTCACAATGGAGCGGCTCGTCAATCGGGGCAGTTTTTAGGGGGCTCGCATATGTTGCCTCTATAGTCGTTCCATTTGGACCACACTTCAATCCATTTCCGTGGGCATTCACGTGCCACATACACTGTTTTCTCCTGGAGCATGTACCAGTCCATATCCGTCTTCCAGGAGTTCAATCTTGACGGTGCCACTGCCCCCCACATCCTTGCTATGTTACGTTTTGCGATTGCAAATCCCAACGTTGCCCATAGCCTTCCACGGGGTGGCATATCCGTGGGTTCCCAGATGTTAAGCAGCCACCTCTTTGCTTCCAGCCGCAACTCCACCCCCCACACCTCTTGCATACAACGGGTCACCCTGTTCCAGTAATTGCACAGGATGTGAAAGTAGGTCCCCATCTCTCCACACCCCCTACTACAGTGCCCATCCTCTGCAGTGTGGTCCCGGAGAGATATACTCGGTGGAGCATTTTAAGTTGGATCAGTCTGAGTCTAGCCGATATGGCTACTTCCTTAGGGGAAGCAAGTGCACTCCTCCACTCCTCCTCATCAATTTCCAAAGCATCAGCCTCCCATTTCCCTTTAAGGGGCAACAACGGGTCTGGGGAGTTGTTGATAATTTTTTTGTATGTGAGTGAGATGGCGTGTTCGGGGAGGTGGCCGTCCAGGAGTCTGTCCTCCAGTGGGGAAGAGTCTGGGGGCTGGGTCCCTGAGGGGTTGTTAGTCTGAAGGGAGTGTCTGAACTGCAGATATCGGAAATGTTCTGTACGTGCTAGTTCGTAAGTACGTTGGATTGTGGCAAAGGACACTATCGCATCCGGACCCCATAAATCTTTAATGCGAGAAATTCCAATTAGGTCCAATTACGGAACCCTTTGGTGCGACCCAGAGTGCCCAGCGTCTCTGACACCCACAGCGGGGTTGCCATTGTAAGGGTGTTGGCCCATCCCATGTACAATATGCCATAGTTGAACCGAGTGCTTCGTGGGCCCCGTGAGTGGGTACCTACCACGCCTAGAGTAGAGCGCCGCCTCAAATTTCCCACCCGGCAGGAGCCACCGGTCCATTCCGTATCCAGGATCATTCCCGTCGCAGTACGTGCCCTGATTATTGGCCGAGAGATAAGCAGCCCAATAATATTTTCGGATGTCCGGGAGCATTATGCCTCCGTCAAACCACCCCAAGGTCAGTTTTTGAAGGGATATGCGCGGCGTCCCAGACCATAGTAGTTCTCTTTGTGTGGCTTCGATGGACGCGAAGTATGATTGCGGGACCAAGTCCGGATAGTTTTGCAGGGCATATAAGAATCTTGGCAGAGCCATCATTTTAAAGAGCGCCGCACTTCCCAGGAGGGACAGCGGGAGCCTACGCCAGGAGGCAGAGTCCCTTTTAAACCGCTCCAGGGGCAACAGAAGATTCTGCTCATACCTAGTGGCCTTCTCTTTAGAGATAAAAAATTCCAAGGTACCGGAACCCCTTCGTTGCCACCGTGATTGGGCAGTTTTGAGGGACTGTCGGAGGATCTCCATGTAGTACGTATAGTAAGGAATTGTCCCAGTTGATACTATATCCTGAGTTTCACCCGAAATTTGTGAAAATGTCCATGACTTCTATGAGGGACTTACGGGGTCTCGTGAGGTATAGGAGGATATCGTCCGCATAGAGCGAAATCCTGTCATCCCGTCCGTCAGCCCAGCGGATTCCCTTCAGGGAGAGATCTTGTCTGGTCCAAGCAGCCAGGGGCTCCAGCGACAGGGCAAAAAGCTTGTACAGCTCGATCGGCAGACCGTTTGGCCCAAGGGCTTTTCCCGGTCGGAGGTCCCTAATAGCCCGGCACAGCTCTTCTGTGGTGAGCGGCATCTCCAAGGATTCCCGCTCAATCTACGATAGGACGGGCAGACGGATGTCGGCCAACAAGGCAACCGAGTCTTCCTCTGGCCTATCAGATCCTCTACTATAGACATTTGATAGTGCGACGCAAATTCCCTGACTATTTCACGGGGTTCTGTGATAACAGCTCCTGAGTCTACCTGGAGCTCCGACACCACTCTTTGCGCCTGCTGTTTTTTGTCTAACCAGGCTATAAGCTTGCCCGCCTTGTCTCCTTGATCGTATATCCTGCCCTCCCTGTCTCTAGCTATAGTCTTAGCAGCGTCAGTGGCCAAGGCCTTATATTCCGCCGCTTTGAGCTGCATCTGATGGACTGTCCCAGGGTCACCACCTCTCTGAGCTGCTGTTTCAAGCGCAATAAGGTCTCTCTCCATATTGACCAATTGTGCCTCCCGGTCCCTTCGGCGGCCAGCGATCACCTAGAGGGCCTCCCCTCTGAGCACAGTCTTGAAGGCCTCCCACAGCACCACTGATGACTCTACCGTACCATCATTGTTCTCAAAGTAGCGTTTAATCGAGAGAGTCCACTTCTTCCTCACGTATTCGCAACGGAGGTGCCAAGCATTGATTGGCGCTATACAACCCTCTTGCCTGTACCCCACTGTGATGTGGGCCAGCAACGGTGAGTGGTCTGAGACACCCCTCGCTAAGTGTGTGATTTGGTGGATTGTAGTGCCATGCTGCATCGGTGCTAAAAGGTAATCAATGCGGGAGAATGAGCGGTGTGGGCCTGAAAAGAAGGTGTATTGTGTGTCCGTGGGGTGACGGAGTCGCCAAAGATCAGTAAGACCAAACGCCTCGATGAAGTCAGCTAACCACATGTGACCCACTGGTATGTCCCTGGGGGATGCCTATCAAGGGTACCAGAGACCACAGCGTTAAAGTCGCCCCCCACCAAAAGGTGCCCCTCTGGGAGAGAAAGGAGTAACTTTCCAAGAGCATGATAGGATTGAGTTTGAAGACCAGGTGGGATGTAGGTCGTGACTAGGTTTATCCTGCAACCCTCCCATCTCCCCGAGATGGCCGCATAGCGTCCTAGGGGGTCAGAGTCTGTGTAGTCAGTGACTAGGGGAAAGTTACGGCGTAGCAGGATGCCCACCCCCCGTGATCCAGAGGTGAAGCCGGCATGTATCGCCAAAGAGTACCCCCAACGGTTAAGCGCATGGCACGTGTTTCCCAGTAGATGTGTCTCCTGTAGGAGCACCACTTCCGGGAGATGTCGTTTAATAAATTGTAGCACAATGGACCTTTTAAGCTTGTCCCCCAGGCCGTTGACGTTCCAGCTCAGAATCTTGAGGCTTTTATCCCACTTCATAATAATACACACTCTCCACTCGAGTAACAGCCTTGCTCTTCCCAACATCCTGCACATGTGTGACCATATAATTCTTGTGTGACCATTCCAAACGTTTCCCCCTGCCCCCACCCCCCAACTCCCACCCCCCAGTTCCCCCAACCCTAACAACAGTCCCCCGATGTTCCCCATCCAGAAAGATTGAAACCCCCCCAAAAAACTGCTCCCCCCACCCTGCTTCCCTGCTCCGCAGGTTTCAAACTACCCACAACCCCAATTAGCAGAGCGCCTTTCGCCCAACCCCAACCCGGGAGTGAGGAAGCCTCCCCCTCCCGTGTAAACTCCTGAAGGGGAAGAAGTGCGCCGGCCCCAACTACAGCCGCCGCTCGAATCCGCCCCCCCACCCACTTGCATAACTTTGCTGTACCCAAGACACACATTAATAATTAATGCAAATCCTAGTCATGAGAGTGTTCACACGCCAACAGTGTCATGTGATGGCGATCCCCCAATACACAATTTATACATTACAGTTCGGCAGTGTCCGCAGTCGGTGCCCATCCACCTCAGCGACCATCAGTGTCTCTGAGAGATCCCCATTTGGGGCTAGCCGATCTGGAGCGCCATGAACGCTGACTCTGGACATCCACTTCCGACCTTCCTGCCGTAGATCCCGGAGAGGCAACCGAAGTATCTCTCCAGGATCCACCCTCCAGTCATTCCTGCTCGTGCGGCGATTCTCTGTCCAACCATTTCTGCACTGACGGCGAGGTGAAAAACAGGGATTTTCCCCCTGCGATGATCTTCAGCTTGGCCGGAAAGAACATCATGTACTTTATCCCCTTTTCCCGAAGTGCCGCCTTCACGCCCACGAATGAGCGTCTTTCACGCTGGACTTTTAGTGTGAAGTCCGGGAAGAAGCGGACCGTAGTTCCTTCGTAACGTAGGTCCCCCTGTTGCCTTGCCGCCTGGAGGATGGCGTCACGGTCCCTATAGTTTAGGATTTTCGCGATGATGGTCCTGGGCAGCGCCCCCGGCTTAGGTTTAGGGACCAGCGCACGGTGGGCGCGCTCCACTGTAAAGATGTTGGACAGGCGCGTTGGCTTTAAGTGGGTGAGGATGAGGTCCTCCAGAAACAGCTCAACGTTGGGCCCCTCCGTTCCTTCCGGCACCCCCACCACACGAATATTACTTCGTCGGGCCCTTCCTTCTTGATCCTCGAGCTGTAGGGCAATTTCTCGGTGTTGGCGTACCAGTTCGTCAACCCGTTTTTCTAGCGCTTTCGAGGAGGTGTGGAGCACCTGTATCTCAGACGCGTTTGCTTTGGACCTTTCCGTAGTCTTGCCAAGGTCTGTCCTCCAACCTTCTGACTCATCTCAAACTTCTTTCTACTACTCCTTCCAATGCACTACCCTATCTCTCATCCTATACAAATATCAATATATCCTCTACATCCACTCTCTCATTTATCCCAAACCCCATACCACTACTATGATTGCCAAAATAACCCTTTCTAGACTCTCTCCTTCACTACCCCTCCTTGCATCATCTGACACCTCTTTTTACTACACCGATCCCCTAAAACAAACCTTGCTAAACTCTCCCCCTGCTCCTCCCCTCCAAAACTCATTTTTACTCATCCAAAAGGCTCTTCCTACTGCTAAGACCTAAAAAATAAAGAAAAAAATCCTTCACTCTTTTATCCCTCCACTATACTTTTCAATCAAAATTAACAGACTAACATGTTCACTTTTCAAATTCCATATTCAACTATACTAATATACTGCCCAAATAACTGAATACCATATCTACTACTCAAATTACTTCATATTTATACTATACTAATTTTCAACACTAATCCTTTATGGGTTCCGGAGTGGCATGCTACTCGCCAGAAAAGTGCTTCAACACCCATCAAGGGTAACAAGTGCTATATGAATGCTAATCTTTCTTCCCCTTTTATCCCTCCGCTATCCTGCTCACTCCAAGTAACAGACTAATATCCACCACCGAAATTACCTCATATTTCACCATATTAATTCACCACTAATCCTTTATAGGCTTCCTGAATAGCGTGCGTCAACAAGCGATAAATAAATACAAACCTTTGTCCTCCTCTATCCTTCTGCTATTATTCCATATCCAAATAACTGACTAACCTATTCCCCACTTAAAATGTACTTGCATGTTTCACTATGCTAATTCAACACTAATCCTCTATGGGTCCCGAAGTAGCGTGCTACCCGCCGAAAAAGCGATTTGACACCTCGTCAGGGGTAGTAAGCGCTATATAAATGCAATTACAATACAATACAATAATATAACCATATCCCTACAAAGCATTAAGTCAGTAAAGTGCTGGAAATCTCATAAAATGTTACGGTCTATCCTCATACACCACCAGGTGTCATGCTTCATCATTGGCAGTCCTCGCTCTCTAAAAACCATGTTTGATAGAGAGCGGGCCTACACCTGGAGACAGGGATGCACTTCTAATAATCTAAGTGGAGGCCTGTGAATAAGTGATTTTTTAAAAACCAATGTATTGCCCAAAATTACAGCGAGGAATGCCAATGATGAAGCTTGACACCTGGTGGTGTGCGAGGACAGTCCTTGAATTTTTTTTAGATGTCCAGCACTTTACCGACTTAGTGCTTTATAGGGATATGGTTACATTATGTCAATGATCAATTTTTAAGGGTAGCTTCTATTGTGTGTGCATACACTGTAATCTTACCATTCTGTCTCCACTTCTCCACCTCCAGGTAATGGTGATCTACTCAAATAATCCGCCACCCGATTCCTTTTTCCTGGTAAGTATACTACTTCATACACAAAATCCAACACTCTTCAGGGTAGCTTTCACTATGACTTCTGAGGTTGAAACTTTCACCAAAGGTTTATGGTCTGTGCATAACGTACAATTTGCTCCCCAAACATACTGTCTGAACTTCTCCATAGCCAGACACAGAAAAATGTTCTTCTCCAGGGGATAAGGATCTTGAGGCAAAAGCCACAGTGGACTCCTCCTTAATACCATTCCTTTGGGTTAACACAGCTCCTAGACCCTTCTCATTGGCATCTGTGGTTATTATGCTGTGAGCTCTAGAATCTAACCCTTGTAAGGGAAATAATGTACACAATTCAATTTTGATCCTGGCAAAGTCTTTTTGTAAATTTTCATTCACATAAACTCTTGCCTTACTTTTAACATCTGCCTAAGAGCGTGAGCTTCACTGCGAAATTCTCCACACATTTTGATAAAAATTCTGCCACCCCCAAGAAGGATATCAGCTCTTCTTTTGACTCAGGTGCAGGGGCACAACTAATTGCCTTAATCAGTTCCTTCTTAGGCGAGATACTGTCTCTTCCCACTTCATGTCCAAAATACATGTCAGATTTCATGGCAAATCTACATTTCTTCAATTCAGCTGATAAAAAGTTTTCCGTCAATTTACTCAGGACTAGCTTCAATTTATCTTCATGTTTCAATTTATCTTGACCTATCACTAGTGTTATATTCCATTTAGGTACCCTAATATAGGCACAGGTACCATGGCAACATTTCACGTATATTCTTCCCTACACTACACACATAACGGTTTACAGGGACTGACCTTTCACCTAGATATGACACTGCATTCAGAACGCGGGTTTTTTCTTAGTTCACATCTCATACATTCTGAATGAGGCTTCTTGGAAGTACAGCAGGACTACCATCTCCAGTATAATATCTCTGTATAAAGTTCAGGCCTGACGTCATCCTTTAGGCTGACACAGTAACACAGCAAGGTAGGACCCCAGGGGAGACCTAGGGGTATATATACATCACGTCTTGCTTAGAAAGGGGGAGGAGACCGAGACTGCCCAGCTGACACACTGACAAGAGACACTGAGGCTCCTGCATGCAGACGCTCCAGCTCGCAGTGGTCTAACATCCCTCGTGGGGTGTACAACTCGAGACCAGGACGAGGGCCCATATTCTCTCAATCTCAGGCAATGGGGTTGACTAGATCCTAGAGGGATTCTTGGCATAACACCTACTCGAATGCTAGGTACATTCAGGTACATCTAGTTAGGGAGGCATCGTAGGAGCACGCACTTTTTATCATGTGTTTTATATACTTGCATGTATTCATGATTATTGCAAGATGGTAGAACTATACCATCCATTTACTTTCTTACTTTCTTAGTGCTCCTAATCATATATCTATGCTACTGTCTAACGGTCGTTGCAGCTCAATACACTAGAATAACAACTGTTCAATAAATTCTTATGGAAAATGCCTAGCCTGTTTATTCTGTGTATCTCTCTGAGACAAACTAAGTGAGCAAGAGTGACTGAGCAAAAGGTAGTATATTGTTTCCACGATTCTAAGGGATAAGGGTGGTCATGTTCAATGGTTGTCAAGAACTAGTCACTCCCCGATAAGAGGAGATTCTAGTGTCACTGTGAGCTAGCTGTGAGCTAGCTGATACAGAAAGCTAACATACCCGGTGGGGATGTACAGAGTTATTCGGACACCAATCCTGCAGTGTATGCGGTCTTAACACGCAGAACCTATATATAGGTATATAGGAACTACACAACATTAAGACATCATCTTAAAAGTATGCCACCCCTTTCATGCCTTTGAAAATTATGTGCATCAAACTCTGGAATACTGCAGCAGCTGAAACAAGACCAAAAGGCATGCAGACAAATCTGTAGCAACCAAAAGGGGTGACAAAAGCTGTCAAATCTCTACTGGATGGGTGTAGTTGAACCTGGTGATAGGCCGAGGTTAAATCAATGGTGGAGAACCACTTTACCGCTTTTGACTGTGCCAACAATTCATTGATTCTGGGCAGGGGAAATTTATTGACCACAATATTCTTATATATATCTCTCAAATAAATACATACAAGACGACAACAATCATATTTCTGTGCTAGAACAAGTGGCGCCAACCATTTTGCACACTTGACAGGTTCAATTATGCCTTTGTTCTCAAATTAACCCAATTAAGCCATCACTCTTTCTCTGACTCCTTAGGGAATATTCCTGGCCTTCTGACACACTGGAACTGCCTCCTCGTTAAGTACTAATTTATGGACAAACCAGTTCATTGATCTCACCGTTCCTGAGAAGACACTTGGAAATTTTTCCTTAACTTCCCTCACTATAGACTGATAATGATCACTCCGTAACATTATCTGGTCCCTTCTTTTGGGATTCGGGATAATACTTAATGCCCCTGATCTATCCATCCCAACACCGATGGACCCTTCTCAGCCACGTATAACTTCCCTCTTGCAACTCTGTCCTTAAACGAACTGCGTTACTTACCTGTAACAGCAGTTATCCAGTATTGGTGTCTTTCATAGATTCACATGCCTGAATCATTCCCCGTCGTCGAGACGGGAGCCTCCGGTACATAAAAAAGTAATGTCCTATAGACATACATAGAGAAAATAGGCCTAAGGGTCTCACCTTAGTAGCCTTTCTTTGTCCTTATGCAAAAAGGACCAAACTCTCACAGTCAGCCAATCAGCTCCGACCTCCCTCTAGAACCTTCCTGGGAGGAGCCTCAGTCCCTCAGATTTTCGTACGCACTCAGCTAGTCAGGCGTAATATTGTGAGAGAGGGATGTGAGACTTCCCAGGGGAGGCGGGAGGGTTGCATGTGAATCTATGAAAGACACCAATACTGGATAACTGCTGTTACAGGTAAGTAACGCAGTTCTTATCCAGTATTAGGGGTGTCTTTCATAGATTCACATGCCTGAATCAGAGTAGCTAGCAATTAGAAATGCACATTCGTGATGGAAAGGTGCCCTGCAGGCATGTTAGACAATGCACACATTGTACTATAGCATGTAAAAAGACAGCATAAGCAGAGCATCACAATAGCAGAGAATGTGCATACCTGGATGGCGGGATGAGGGAAGGCTCACCTCACTGAAAGAGATGGCGTAGCACCGCCTGGCCCACTGCTGCATCCTTCTGAAGTTCGAGATCCAGGCAGTAGTGTCTGGAGAAGGTGTGCGGTGACTTCCAGGTCGCCGCTCTGCATATGTCCAGGATCGGCACTCCAGCGAAAAGTGCTGCTGATGTGGACATCGCCCTGGTGGAATGTGCAGTGACACGATCAGTCAAAGGCCGTCCGGCCTTGTTATGACAGAATGCAATCGCTGAGGAAATCCATCTCGAGATGCTTTGCTTCGTGAGAGGCAGGCCCATTCTTGGATTGCTGTATGCCACGAATAGTTGTGAAGATTTTCTGAAGGCTTTGGTTTTATCCAGATAGAACTTTAGACATCTCTTGAGATCTAAAGAATGGAGTGCTCTTTCGGCTGCGGTGGAAGGGTTTGCAAAGAAAGACCTAAGGACTATTGGCTCATTGAGATGAAAGTCCGAAGGCACTTTCGGTATGAACTTTGGGTTCGGTCGTAACATCACTCTGTCCTGTCTGAATTGCAGGTATGGATCCTGAATGGACAGGGCTTGAAGTTCGCTCACTCTCCTGGCCGATGTTAGAGCGAGCAAGAGCGCAGTTTTCCATGAGACGTATTTGATGGATGCCCGATGAATGGGTTCAAAGGGATGCCTCATAAGTTGGTTGAGAACTAGGTTCAGATGCCACATTGGGGGGACTTTCCGAGGCCTCGGAAAGGATCTATAAAGCCCCTTCAGGAATTGTTTGACAAGTCTATTGGACCACAGGGTAGGTCCCGTGAAAGTTCTGGTGAACCTCGATATAGCTGCTAGGTGGACTTTTATGGATGCATGTGCCAGTCCTGATCGTGCCAAGTGCAGCAGGTATGGCAATAGCTGTTCAGGAGTGACGAACAGCGGTTGCAGGCCCTGGTCCGCACACCAAATGCAGAATCTTTTCCATTTGAGAGAGTAGGTTTTGTTGGTACTGTCTGCTCTCGCTTTTGCCAGTATATCTCTACAGTCCTGCGGGATATTTAGGCCACCGAACTCTCTGTGCTCAGGAGCCAGGCCGATAAGCTGAGCGATTGCAGGTTCGGGTGTTGCACCTGCCCCTTGGACATCGTCAGGAGGTTCGGGTGCTGTCGCAGACGAATCGGTGTCTTGATAGAGAGCCGAAGTAGATCCGAGAACCAGTGTTGTCTCGGCCAGTACGGGGCAATCAGGATCAGGGTACAGGGCTCCGCCTTCATCTTCCTGAGGAGCCTCGGGATCATGGGAAACGGAGGAAAAGCGTACGCAAACACGCTGAACCAACCGATGGAAAAGGCATTCCCCAGTGATCCCTGTTGGGGATGCCAGCTTGCGTAGCTTGGGCATTTGGCGTTCCGCTTGGTGGCAAACAGGTCGATTCTTGGGACTCCCCATTGAGAGAAGATGTGAGTCAGCGCGCTGTCGCTCAGTTCCCACTCGTGGGAGAGTGATCGTTGCCTGCTTAGGGCGTCGGCGATGGTATTGTCCTTGCCCGGCACATAGTCGGCCTTGAGTGCGATTCCCTGCAGCACTAGCCAGTTCCAGATCTTCTGCGATTCGCGTGATAGAGAGAGCGAACGCGTTCCTCCCTGTTTGTTGAGATAGTGCATCGTCGTGGTGTTGTCCGTTTTGACGAGCACTGGGGAGTGCCGGATGCGTGGTAGAAAGGCCTGTAGTGCCAGATACACGGCTCTCAGCTCCAAAAGATTTATATGAAGCTGTTTTTCCTGAGTGTCCCATTTGCCGCTGATCCGAAGGTCCTGAAGGACAGCTCCCCATCCCTCCAGGGAAGCGTCCGTGGTGATCACCAGAGGTGTTGCCGGAATGAGAAATGACAGTCCTACGGTCAGATTTTTGCGACGCCTCCACCAGGTTAGACTCTTGGTCATTTTGGGTGTTATCCAGACAGTGTCCTCGAAAGAGCCAGTACTTTGAGTCCATTGGCTCGCGAGCGCCTCCTGCAACGGGCGCATTCTGAGTCTGCAGTGAGGGACGAGGAGTATACAGGAGGACATCATGCCCAGGAGGGATGTATAGGTCCTGACCTTCAAGTGTGTCCTGTTCGCCACAGCCATGGCCAGGGACAATAGCTTGTCTGTCCTTTCCTTCGAGGGAAAGGCTCTTGCACACTCTGTGTCCAAGGATGCTCCGAGGAAGGTAATTTTTGTCGTAGGGACGACACAGGATTTCTTGAGATTGAGGGTTAATCCCAGCCTCTGAAAAAGATTTGTGCAGGCGTTGGAGGATTTGGCTGCGTCTTCCTCCGAGGGTGCTTTCACCAGCCAGTCGTCTAAGTCATCTCAACCAGCTCTGACGCCAACCTCGCCAACTCCGAACACCTTCACTTCCAGATCCACATCGACCCCAAAACCACACTCAGAGGCACCCTCCTCTACAGACCACCAGGACCCCGCGCAAAATTCAGTGAAGACATCACGGACTTCATCACCCCACACGCGCTCCCCTCCAAAGACTACATCCTTCTGGGAGACCTCAACTTTCACCTTGAAAAGATCAACGACCGCAACACCGCCACCCTCGTGGACAACCTCGCCAACCTCGGACTTAAACAACTAGTCACTTCCCCCACCCACATCGCAGGTCACACACTCGACCCCATCTTCACATCCAGCAACCATGTCTCCTTCAGCCACACCACGGACCTCCTCTGGACTGACCACAGCTGCGTTCACTTCACCTACAACAAACCAAAACCCAACATCCACCTCCAACCCACCCTGCAAAGGAACTGGAACAAAATCACCACGGACCAAATCTCCGCATCGCTCCTTCTAAACACCCCAGCCCTCTCTTCTAACGCTAACGAAGCCGCCGCCAACCTCACCCTATGGCTATCCAACACCGCTGACACCTTGGCACCACTGAAAAAACGTCAAAACAAACCTGGCAGCAAGAAGGCCTCATGGTTCAACGATGATCTCAAGAAGTCCAAGAAACTCTGCCGCTCCCTTGAAAAGGCCTGGAAAAAAGACCCAACCACCAGCACCAAGGACGCCTTCAAAAGCGCCACCCGCACTCACCACCAACTGATCCGAAAAGCCAAGAAAACAGCATTCAAGGATCGACTTGACAACAACGCCCACAACAGCAAGGAACTTTTCAACATCGTCAAGGAATTTTCCAATCCCTCGGCCAACTCCAACGACATCACCCCCTCTCAAACCCTCTGCGACTCCCTAGCCTCATTTTTCCACAACAAGATTGCAGACATCCACAACAGCTTTGACAACCAACCCGAAAACCAACCCACCCAACCACTTGCTGATCATCTTCCCCCCGTGAACACCCTTAACGACTGGAACCCAATCTCCACTGAGGACACCATCCGCTTGATGAATTCCATCCACTCAGGATCCCCCACAGACCCTTGTCCTCATCACATCTTCAACAAAGCAGACTCCGTCATAGCACCACACCTCCGAGACGTCATCAACTGCTCCTTCAACTCCGCCACCTTCCCGGAAGACTGGAAACACGCTGAACTCACCGCCCTTCTGAAAAAACCCACAGCGGACCCCACCGAACTCAAAAATTACCGCCCCATCTCGCTTCTTCCATTCACGGCCAAAGTCATCGAGAAAGCTGTCAACAACCAGCTCGCCACCTTCCTCGAAGCCAACAAATCCCTCGACCCCTCACAATCTGGCTTCCGAGCAAAACACAGCACTGAGACCGCCCTCATCGCAGCAACAGACGACATTCGAACTTTACTAGACAACGGAGACACAGTCGCCCTCATCCTCCTCGACCTCTCTGCAGCATTCGACACAGTCTGCCACAGCACCCTTTTACAGCGCCTCAATAACATCGGAATCCAAGGAAAAGCACTTGAATGGATCACCTCGTTCCTCACCGGAAGAACCCAGAGAGTCCGCCTTCCACCATTCAAGTCCGAGGCCTCTGAAGTCATCTGCGGCGTACCACAAGGATCCTCACTCAGTCCCACCCTCTTCAACGTATACATGAGTCCCCTCGCGGCCATAGCACGCCAACACAACCTCAACATCATCTCGTACGCGGATGACACTCAACTGATCCTTTCCCTCACCAATGACCCCAGCAACGCCAAAACTAACCTACACGAAGGAATGAAAGAAGTTGCCGAATGGATGAAACAAAGCCGTCTGAAACTTAACTCAGACAAAACAGAAGTCCTCATCTTAGGTACATCCCCCTCTGCATGGGACGACTCCTGGTGGCCGGAAGCCCTCGGAAAAGCACCCATCCCGACAGACCACGCACGGAACCTAGGCGTCATCCTGGATTCTTCACTCTCAATGAACAGACAAGTCAGCGCCGTATCCTCCTCCTGCTTCAACATTCTTCGCATGCTCAGAAAAACATTTCGCTGGATCCCCACCGAAACTAGGAAAACAGTCACCCACGCTCTGGTCACGAGCCGACTCGACTACGGAAACACCCTCTACGCGGGTACTACCGCAAAACTCCAGAAGAAACTCCAACGAATCCAAAACGCCTCAGCAAGACTCATATTAGACATCCCACGCAACGAACACATCTCTGGTCACCTTAAAGACCTCCACTGGCTACCCGTCAATAAGAGGATCACTTTCCGACTGCTTACCCACGCACACAAATCACTCTACGACATCGGTCCAGAATGCCTCAACTCACGACTGTCCTTCTACACCCCCTCCCGCCAACTACGTTCTTCCAGCCAAGCCCTCGCCACTGTACCTCGCATCAACAAGACCACCATGGGAGGCAGATCCTTTTCATACCTGGCTGCTAAAACATGGAACTCACTCCCCGCTAACCTTCGCCTTACCCAGAACCACCTAGCATTCAGAAAGCAACTCAAAACGTGGATATTTGACAAGTAATCCTCCTCCCCCTTCCCAAGCGCCTTGAAACCCTCCGGGTATGTAGTGCGCTATATAAATTCTTTGACTTGACTTGACTTGACTAGGTAGGCGAAGACCTGGTGACCCATTTGACGCAGGAAAGCTGCCACTGGTGCAAGGCACTTCGTGAAAATCCGCGGCGCGGATTTGAGGCCGAACGGTAGTACCTTGAATTGATAATGTTGCCCTGCCACCTCGAACCTCAGGAATTTTCTGTGACACTTGAGGATGGGAATGTGGTAGTAGGCATCCTGGAGATCCAAGGATGTCATGAAATCTCCTTTTTCTAGAATGCCTAGTATTTCTTGAATCGTCACCATCCTGAACGATTGGCTTCGTAGGAAGACGTTGAGCGCTCGGAGGTCCAGAATGGGCCGCCACTTGTCCTCTTTCTGTCGTACAAGAAAGAAGTGGGAGTAAAAGCCCTTCCCCTTCAGGGGTGCCGGAACGCGCTCGATAGCTCCTTTCTTCAGCATTACAGAAATTTCCTGGAGAAGCAGGCGTAAGTTTTTGTGCGCCCGCCTGCGAGGAGGAGTCCTGGGAGGGATGGTGGTGAATTCGAGGGAATGGCCAAAACTTATAATTTGGAGAACCCACCTGTCCGTGGTTATGAGTTGCCAATTGTTGAGGAAATGGGTCAACTTTCCTCCAAGTTGTAAGGAGGGATAGGGTGGCTGGACTGGCTGGAGTAGCTCGTCACTGGCGGCCGCCAGTGCCCCTCTTTGCATTCTTGCCTCTGAAGTTCGATCGTCCATAGGATGATTGACGGCCTTGAGGTTGCTTGTGTTGGTATTGACCTTTGTTAGTATAGGAGTACGAGGACCTATTCTGATAGGAACCTCGATACGAGGACTGTCCTCTGGATCTGTTGCCTCGAAAGGACTGGTTCCGGGACTGTAAGGTACCCAGAGCCCTGGCCGTATCCGTTTCCTTCTTCATGGTTTGCAATGCCTCATCGATTTTGGACCCAAAAAGGTGCTGGCCATCGAAGGGCATGTCCAAGACCTTGGATTGCACCTCCTGGCGGAACGACGTCGCTTTAAGCCATCCTTGACGGCGTAGGACCGCAGCTCCAGCAAGTTGACGAAAGCCAGTCATGGCCGCATCGATAGCACAGTCTATTATTTCGGCTGCTGAAGATTGACCCTCCACTAGTAGAGCCTGGACTTCCCCTTGGACTGTGTCCGGCAGGTCTGACAAATATGGGGCTATGTCTTCCCAGAGTTGGCGATTATAACGCCCCAACAGGGCAATGGAGTTGGCCACCTTGACGGTCATGGCCGAAGTCGTCGTGAACCTTTTGCCGATTGTGTCTAGTTTTCTGCCTTCTTTGTCCGGAGGAGCGGACAGCGGGGAGGAAGGATTGCGGGAGTGTTTCTGGGCCGCTTGTGTGACCACTGAATCCGGTTTAGGGTGCCCATTTAGGCAAACCGCTGCAGACAGTGGGGCTTTGTATTTTTTGTCCAGGCGCGGAACAACCGCAGACACAGAAGCGGGCGTCAGCATTATTTTCTTGCCTTGTTCCCACAGAAATTCTATTATTGGAATAGATTTAGTTGTCTTTTGAGTCTGCTCCTTAAAATCGTGTAGGAAGCATTCAGTTTCTGTGGATTCGATAGCCATATGGAATCTCTTCGCCGCTCTTTCCACAATTTTATGGAAGCCGCCTATGTCTACCGGCGGCGAGTCCGCATGGCGCGGTTGGGGCGATGCTGGTGAGGACGCCACATATTCATCCTCCTCATCATGGGTAGAGTGGGCCTCCTGGACCTCTCCTTCCTCCAATTCTTCCTCCTCCTCATCCTCGTCTGACGACACTACCTCCTGAGGTTGAATCTTCTCATGGTGGGCCTGAGGGGGAGGTCGAGACGGTTTTGGGGCTGCCGCTGGGTTATGAACGATCGGCGACTGATCTCTACTGTCAGCGTCCGGGAAGCGTTGTTTGTAATCCTGTACAAGGAATTTCAGGTCGTTCACCAGAGCAGCAGGTAGGCATATCAAGGGGGTAACCTCCGTGCTGACTTTAGTGTGGACGGAGTGCTCCTGGTAAGAGAATTCCTCTACCTCCTCGTCAGTGCTTTGGCATTTGACATGTAGGTCCGAGATGGAAGTAGCGGGGCCCAGGTGGTCATCCTCTTCTGAGTCTTCACTCTGGAAGATTTCGTTAGGCGGTTGCATCTCCACTTTGCTTGGAGACGTGGTCTCCGGCGTAATATGCGGCTTAGTAGTCTTGCCCAACGCAGGACTGGAGGTGGAAGCCGCCGACGGCGTCGTCGACGGTGGTAGCGTGAGGGATGACACCTCCACGAGCTTGGTTTTCTTCCATGTTTCTGAAAGTGTCTTCGTCAACGACGAGTCCTCCTTCAACTTCGTCGACGACGACGACGAGCCCTCCGTCGACGGCGTCTGTAACTTCGTCGACGACGACGAGTCCTTCGTCGACGGTAGGGTCCTCGTCGACGGAATCTCCGTAGACGGCAATTTGGTCGTCGACGACCGTGACGTCGTCGGTGCACTCGTCGACGGCGAGCCCGTCGGCGATGTCGTTCTCGTCGACGTTTTTGTCGTCGACGTCTTCGCCGTCGATGCCCTCGTCGATGCTTTCGTCGTCGGGGCTGTCGGTTCCGGATAAAGGCAATATAAGCATAAGGTATGCTTATCATCCACATGGAGCCTTTTCTTCCCACATGAAGAGCAGGCCCTGAAAAGGGCTTTCTTCTGGGATTCAGACATCGAAGAAAGCAGTGGAAAGAAAACACTTACTGCCTCAAAGTGTTACTGAAGTAGTCCTTGAAGATTGTAGAATGAAGATTCACTTTTCAAAGGAAAGTAGATGATTTATAAGGAATCCTGAGAAGAGCTCAGGCTGGAGACTCCCTAGCACAACGTGCGGTAGAAAATCTGAGGGACTGAGGCTCCTCCCAGGAAGGTTCTAGAGGGAGGTCGGAGCTGATTGGCTGACTGTGAGAGTTTGGTCCTTTTTGCATAAGGACAAAGAAAGGCTACTAAGGTGAGACCCTTAGGCCTATTTTCTCTATGTATGTCTATAGGACATTACTTTTTTATGTACCGGAGGCTCCCGTCTCGACGACGGGGAATGATTCAGGCATGTGAATCTATGAAAGACACCCCTAATACTGGATAACCGAATTCTTCCTCAACAAATCCAACCATTGAAATCTTCACCCCAGTAAATGCAAAGGGTGGATATCCATTGGTTCCAACCTTTTAGTCAAAACATTTGCAAATTTGTCTTCCTACATTGATCGTCGAATGATGGGGTATGCGGACCCTGAATCATGAACAATTTGTATCTGCACACCCCCTATCGTTATACCACACAGTTTTTTTTTTACTCGAACATACTCCCAAGATATCACTCCCACATTCCAATGCATCTATGCGCAGTACCCCTTCGTCACTCAACGAGCCTGTGTCCCCATTAATTTACTCCTCCTTGTCCCCAATGCATTTCACATGTTTCTTTTCAACCTTGTTCAACTTCCTCAAGCATACATTGGTGAAATGGCCCATTATTCCACAAATGGCACATTTCGGCTTCAAAGGAGGACAACATTTATCTCTAGCTATTTGTCCCTTGTTCCCACATCTAAAACAAACCAGACGTTTATCCCCCTGCTCCACTTTCCCTTTATTTGTACTTTTCCAATTCGTATCTCTGTAATTCCGTTTCTCACCCTTCTTATTATCCCCTTTAAAGTACGTGATGACCTTATTTACTACATCACCTTCATTTTTTAAGGCTGATTTGGCACATCTTCTAGACATTTCAGCTTTCTTTATCATAGCTATTACTTCATTTAGAGGAGCCTCTTTTGTAATCTAATTATTCTTGTAGGGAAAATTGGTATGTAGAACCCTTGCTATGTCTTGGAACACTGATGCCAGAGGTCATTAGAGCTTGGGTTTTCGACTGGATCAGACTGTTGATGCTGTGTAGTTATTATACCTAAATAAATCATCTTTTACTCATCTTTTGGACTTGGAAAATCCTTTATTACACTGGTGACGATTCTTTTACACAAGGATTCAAGGCACCTAACTTCGTTCGTGATGCCCTTTGGTTTGGAGTCAGGAGCAGCATGCTTCCAGAGGGTAATGAAGAAGGTTTTGGGAGATATAGAAGACATCATGTTTTTTCAAGATGATATCTTAATTCATGATGAGTGTGAAGCGAAGCATGGTAAGACTTTAGTTAAAGTCTTGGAGAGATTGAAGGAAAGGGGACTAACAGTTAAGAAGGAAAAGTGTTGCATTGGTGTAGAAACGGTTTCCTACTTAGGTCATGTGATTTCAGGTGATGGTATTCAGCCGAAAAAAGAACTTGCGCAAAGTGTAGTGAATGCTCCGATACCTGAGGATAAGGAACAAGTGAGGTCATTTTTGGGACTCGCTGAATTTTATTAAAAATTTGTGAGAGGGTTTGCATGTGTAATGGAACCCATTAGAGAATTGCTCAAAAAGGGGTCAGATTTTGTTTGGTCTGAGGATTGCCAGAAGGCTTTTGATGTGACAAAAAGGGAGATTGGAAATATGCCTACACTTGGACATTTTGACGTTAACAAAAAGACTGTATTGACTACCGATGCCAGTCTCAAGGGGTTGGGCGCGGTTCTTTCTCAAGAAGTGGATGGTGAGCAAAGAACAGTTGCATTCGTGTCTAGGGCTCTTAAAGTTGCAGAGTCTAATTATTCTTGCATTGAGAGGGAGGCGCTGAATGTTTTCTGGGCGATCCAGCATTTAAAATTTTATCTTTGGGGTATTCCCTTTCTTGATAGGATGGATCATCGTCCTTTGGTTCAGATTTTCTCTTGCCGACAAAGCGAGCATATTACACCCAGAATCAAGCGTTGGAGTGAAGGTTTGCAAGAGTACAATTTCAGAGTGCAGTTCATACCAGGATCTAGCAACAAATCAGCAGATTGTCTTTCTCGTTTGCCAATTGAAGTGCTGACTGAGGGAAGTGAGATTGAGAATGTATGTTGGGTAGTAAAATCTACTTTATCTAATGAGGAATGGACTGAAGGTGTGAACAAAGATTATATTATTTCATCTCTTAGAGAATGGATTTGTCAAGGATGGCCAGATTACAAAACCCTAAGTCATGAGCTGAAAACATATTGGACTGTGCGGGATGAGTGGTCATTCATCTGTGGAAACCTCAAGAGAGGAAACAGAGTAATTCCGCCTATTGAATTCAGGGAAAGAATCATAAAACTGCCCATGAAGGTCATCTTGGAAGAAGCCTCACAAAAGCTCGTGTGAGGGAAAGATATTGGTGGCCAGGCATGGATCACATGATAGAAAATGTTGTCAAAGAATGTGTATTGTGTGCCTCTAGTGATAAATCACATGCACGGAGTTGTGCACCGTTGTCTCCAGTTGAGGTTCCTGAGCTTGTATGGACAAAGTTAGGATTGGATATCATGGGACCTTTCGAATTGATGCCATCTTCTGAACGGTATGTAATTATATTGGTGGATTATACGTCAAAATGGATGTTTAAGAAGTGTGCTTCTACTGCAAATACTATGATTGTTATCAACTTTCTCAAGGATGTGTTTGTTTCGGAAGGTGTGCCGAAGATCCTTATAACTGACAATGGAGTGCAATTTGCATCTCATGAGATGTGTGAATTCCTCAGGGAATATAATATTGTTCACCAAAAAACAGCCTTATATGCGCCTCAGGCAAATGGTTTGACTAAGAGAATGAATCGAGTAGTCAAAGATTGTGTTCAACGTGCTCTTGAAAATAGGATTCCGTTTAGTAGTGTGTTGACAGACACGTGGTGGGCACACCGTACCACACCAAATGCTGTCACGCTAATTTCTCCTTTTGAATCTCTAAGAGGAAGAAAATCTGTGTCAAAGTTAAATCCGTCCTGGTTACCTGGGTGTGTAGATGTGAAGCTGTCTGAGGAAACTAAACGTTCAAGAATCTTGGAATACCAACGGAAGTACAAGTTAGGTTGTGACTCAAGAATGCATGTGAAGAACACAAAATGGAATGTTGGTGACAGAGTTTTAGTGAAAAATCCCAAACACACCTTAAAAGGAAGGAGTACCTTTATTGGAACTTCTAAGATTGTGTCCATAAAAAAAAATTTGTAAAAGTAAACACAGGATGTGTGTTAAGTATGTCTAGACTAGTGAAATGTATGAAAAGTTCCACGAATGTGTACAATCCTGAGGTTTGTGTAAATCAGGATAGTACAAGAATAAATTCTTGTGTGGAGAAACAGAGGATTTATCCTCAGAGAAAACATATTTCTCCGAAGAAATTTGATGATTATATTTCATATTAATCTAAAAATATATATATATAGAGCTTACTTCTATGTATGTGTGTATATTGTTGTTAATATTCCTTATTGTTTTCCTTTTTATTTTTATTTTATGTAAGGGAGATGTGTTGTAATCTAATTATTCTTGTAAGGAAGATTGGTATGTAGAACTCTTGCTATGTCGTGGAACACTGATGCCAGAGAAGGTCATTAGAGCTTGGGTTTTCAACTGGATCAGACTGTTGATGCTGTGTAGTTATTATACCTAAATAAATCATCTTTTACTCATCTTTTGGACTTGGAAAATACTTTATTACAGCCTCCCCACACACCCACAGTTTCTCTTGAATACCAGTGTTGTTAGAATGCATAACCAGTTGATCTCTTATGAAATCATCATGTAGAGGCCCAAATTTACATGAAATTGCTATTTTTTTTAGTGCAGAAACGTAATCTTCTACACACTCCATATTAGCTTGCTTCCTTTGGAAGAAAGAGTACCTATCTATGACTACACAAACAGTGGGGTAATAGTGGCATCTAAGTCCTCCAATGCTTCTAAGAACACATTTGCATTTTCACTCGTTCTTGTCTTCTTTTCCATTTGATTATAAACTCGTAGACCCTCTGGTCCCAAACTGTGTAAAAGCAACTTTCTTTTCATGGATGGCATACATTTATCCTCATTCTCCTCTTCTAAGGATGAGATGTAATTAAAAAAATAATCTTTTCACTCAGGCCACTTTAATACAGGTTGACCAGGATAGGCAAGAAAGTGAACTGGTGGGTTGAATCTACAATTTTGTGAGCTCATTTTAACTGTAAGCACAAGTTTACTTAAAATTATGTAATTGGCAACACACTATAAACCTATACTTCGTTTGTTGTCAAAATCACTTGCAGGGGGTACTAGTAAGTATAACAATAAGACTGTCTAGATATAACAATAATAATAGTAAATGTGTTTGCCAAAATAGTGTACTTGCCAGAGTCAGTACTTTAAAATGTATGGTGTGCACATCACCGCATGCACCGGAACCAACCTTAACCAATGGCGGACATCATCAAAGTCATCTGGTGTGTACATCACCAAAATGCATGTTGTACTCCACTGACGCACTCCTTAAATGCACTAAACTGACAGTAAATTCCTTACATGTAGGTGTGCGCATCACAGAAATGCACGCTGAATCCCACTGGCTCGCTCCTTACATCCAGGTGTGCGCATCACTGAATCAAGCTGGAAAGCTTCCTGAAAAATGGCACATGTAATGTTCTTTGCGTGATGAACTACTCGAATTGCAGGGAAAGAAGGACTTCTCAGGTTGCCAATAACCAAGAAGCAAAGACATGGGCAGTCTTCATCAGGTCCTCTTGGCAAAGCTACACACTGTGACGTACCTCAACGCACGCATGAGGGCAATCGTCTGCTATCGCACAGACCGTGCTAGAGCCTACCTCGACTCCCGAGCAGGCTCAACAGTCCTTTCCCCAAAATTTCCAGATCTACTGCAAATTCATGGTACAGCTCACTGCTGTGTCAGTGACATGACTCTACAGTTTAGCGGTCGGTTCTTTTCTTTCCTCCTCCCCCTGCTTGTTCACCAATAGTGAACCACTCCACTGAAAGTATAAGCATGCCAACATGGCCCTCAACGTGTGATCCGTTCCCCATTCTGTTGTCGCCACTTTGTAAGGACCTCTCCATGCAGGTAAGTGGAAGAAGATAAGTATTTTATTGGAGAACAAGCAGGTACGTGCAGCCACAAGCTGTATTTCCTTCAGCTGCCAATCGCCCACCTAACATACTGGAACTTGTGGAATCCTGTTACCAGGGAACCTGTAGCCAGGATACCACAGATATCTTCTGTGACATGGCACACAGAAACCATACATTGGTAGTAACAGGAAACAAATAACCAGGAGGGACTCTTCAGTAATAAACATACTCTTAACCAGATCAATTGCTAAGGAAACCACAAAAAAGCCTGAGCCAGGCAATATTCATGCAAACTAACAGATCAAAGGGTGGCTGGTATTCATTGGCAATGGATATTTCCCTTATTAGTGGAGAAAGTGGTAATTCCTGTCTTGGAAGTGGATAATCTTCTGGCAGAATTTCTGCTTCCACAGATAAAATATTGCATGAGTAACGGCAATGGAGTATTTTTCATTGACCAATAATTTGATAATCATGTATCACAGGATTTATTGCTTCATTAGAAAATAAGAGGATTTGCTGTAACCACTCAACACTGGACCAGCCAGTAAGGACATTCTCTTAATTCTCTAATTCTGATGGAGACGGTAGCAGCAGTTACATACCCAATCAGAATCTGCTGGAACACCCCAGATCTTTTTATTTTCACCTAGCTACTGAAAACTGCGAAAGCCTCTGGGTGAATGTACAGTAAAGAAAACAAGCATTTGCAATGCAATAGGCCTCGCATTATTAAAGTTTGAGCTATTGGAATTGCTAATAATAATGCAACACCAATAGCTCAAACATTCAGTAATGCGAGACCTATTGCATTGCAAATGACTGTTTTTTTAGCAACTTGATCAGCTGAGCTAGAGTTTTTTTTATTTTTTTAAAACATGCTACTGATGCCACAGGTGATTGAATATGTGATACATTCAGCCAATACATAAATATGGAGAAAATATCCCCAAAACTGCATAATTAAAGTGGCAACAAGCCTCTACACCCCAGGGGGTTAAATGGCATGTTACACTTTGTGCATCACCATGTATATAAGGATCATTTTCCAGTTTGCAGGGACAATACCTAGCTACTCCTAGATTTAATGTGTCGGCCACGTTGAGGATGCACTCCACGAGAGGAAGCAGCTCTCTCCATCTGAACACAGCAGGTCACCCAGAGTTCCCTAAACTGGTTTGCATAATTGATATGACACCTCAAACCAGCAAGAATTTTGTTTTGATCCATAATATAGAGCACATTCATTTCTGGGGGTCAACACAGTTTACTTCAAACCTTGCTGTTTTTAATCTCTAGTAGTAATAAACAAGTACGTAGGATTTTAAAAGGAATGAGAGCACAATTAGTTAAAGCTAATCAGCAAGATAACATTAAACTCTCCACTGTATCAATAAAACTTTAAGTGTGTTTGTACTAGTACATTTAAGAAATTAGGTTCTATTGGGCCACATTTATTTAAACTGGCATGACAAATATTTCGGACATGTGGCATTTTAAGAAGGGAAAAAGTACCTCCTTTCGCTAACCAGCAAAACACCCAATATCCTTCCGAATGATTTAGGGCAACAGAATGGTATAGTCCACATTCTGTGGTTTCCTACACACCAGTATGTAATTGATATTTTAAAAAAACAACAGCCAGAGGCACCAATGTGTAAACAAAAACTAGCACTTAAAGTTTTAAAAAAATCTCCAATTAGCAAAGTATCATATGCATTCTGGGGGTTGTCGTCTTGTTTTGCTTCCATTATACTTACATGCTTGAAATCAATGATTTGAAGGTCAAAAGTTCACGAGTGGAGACAGTGTCCACAAGTGCCTGACCTGGAATGAGATGGTCACCTCAGTACCAGTGATCCCTAAGAGTCAGGTGTAGTATCCTCAGGTTGTATATATGTTCATTTACTCCTCTGCATCTAGCTGCTCAGCCAGTGTGAGTGTTCTAGTTAGAATGTTAGTGTGAGTGGAATGTTTGGGTGCATGAGTGTTGTCAGTTGAGGCTGGGCTGAGCAGCTAGGAGGCTGCTCCTGGTGGGGCTCATTGTATCTACATCTTAATAAACTACATTTATTTCTACCTGGCCTGGTCTACAGCGTCTACTTGTGACACCTGAACATGTGGGACCAGCGAACTACATTTATGGCGACGAGGGATGGGAGGTCACTGGTGGGGTCAGGATGCCAGTTGGGGTAACTTGACTTAAGTTGCAGGGGATACTGTATTTTAACTTGCTTGAAGTCCTTGTAGAGATGACAGAAGTAGGTTATTTTAAAGATCGTCGCCAAAATGTAATGATCAAGTCCACAAGTGATCATGTAGTTTAAAGATGGTTTATTTCAGGATAGTTACAAGATGATAAGTAGATAGGAACAAAACCACAGGGAGACCCCACCAGGAGCAGCCAGCATGCTGCTCAGCCCAGCCAACTCTCATAACTCTCTGCATATTCTCAACATTCTGACAGCATCATCACATTAACATTCCACTGGAGGTAGAATGGCATTGCATTAGCATTAGCAGTATATTACATATAATATGTGAACGGAGTAATGGGACTAAAAACCAACTCCCATCCCTAGACAGGAATAGATTATCTGTAATAAGAGGAAATGGAACTAAAACCCACTCCTATCCCATCTAGGGATACAATATCTTAAACTTTCTCCGTGTTTATTGTTTCACTGATGGTTCCAATATTCAAATTTTGAAGTGTTTATTCTGTTACACTTTACTGTGATTCATGTTTCTCCCGCTCTCATGTGCATACACTTTGACTTGTAGTGTACCTTCAGTGCACAATGTTTTATAACTCAACTGGAAATGTCACGCAGGAGTTTCTAGACAATTCTTCCATGCGTTTGGGTTCCTACCCTCACGTTCATTATACATTTGCGCACTTTGTGGTAACTTCACATATGTTGTTCATACACGGACACTTCTCATTTCTATTTCTTTAATCTAGGTAGGGTGTGCGCATCTTGTTGTATCCTCCCTCCTGGGAGCTATGCAAGGGTGTCAGTCCCTGTGCATTATGTTTATGGGTTCTCACCCATGTATTTGGGTTCCTACCCAAATCTTCACTTTATATTAGTGCACCGTGTGGTAGCTCCACACCAGTTGTCCATACATGGACACCTCTCTTTTTTGTTGTTGTTTGTTTTACCTATGTAGGGGGTGCACAATTTTGTTCTCCCTCCCTCCTGGGAGCTATGCAAGGGTGTCAGTCCCTGTGTATTATGTTTTGTGTTCATACCAAAACACTGTCACCCCCCTCCTCTGCCTTCGTTGACATCATTCCACCGCCCAACACTTGTCATCTTGATCAATTCACACTGTTATCTGAAGAGACCTTCCTTTCTATCCTCCCCATTGTAAAATCTGGATCCCCGGCGGATGTCTGCCCTGCCCACATTATGTGTAAAATTTTTCAAACTTGCCCTCTCCCTCCCCTGACCTTTCTTAATGACTCCTTAAGAAGGGGAATCGTTCCCACCTTACATAAGTCAGCCACGATTGTCCCCATCTTGAAAAAGCCTGGGGCAGACTCCACAGTCCTATCCAATTATCGCCCTATCTCCCTCCTTCCTTACTTGGCTAAGGTCCTTGAGTGGCACATCACCAAAATCTTGAGTGCCTTCGTTGAGACTAGTAAGTTCTTAGACCCTTCTCAAGCTGGCTATGGACACACTTAGAGAGGGGCTGGACTCCAATCTCCCACAGGCGCTGATTCTCCTCGATCTTTCTGCCGCCTTCGACACGGTTGATCATACCATCCTTCTTTCCCGTGTCGAGGCGGCAGGCGTTGGGGGTTCCGCCCTGTCTTGGGTCAGATCGTTCCTCAACGACCGTACCCAGGCCGTTCACTTGGCGGATTTTTCTTCCACAGCTCACACGGTACAATGTGGTGTCCCTCAGGGCTCTTCTCTTTCCCCTCTTCTTTTCAATCTTTATATCTTTCCTCTTATTTTTGCGTTACAGCAGTTGGAGGTCACAGTGTTTAATTACGCTGATGACCTCCAGCTCATTTTTAATTTATCTGATTCCTCCCTTTCTATTCTTAACTTCCAGTCAGTGATGGTATTCATCAGGGATTGGATGAATACCAATCATCTAAAACTTAACCCTGATAAGACCGAGCTTGTCCTGACTGGTGGTAAACTCAACCCTTGGTCTTCTGCTTTTTGGCCTTCTTTGCTTGGTTCCCCCCTCTCCCTTCTTTTTCTGTTAAAACTTTGGGGATTACTCTGAATCAACACCTCACTCTCCATTCACACGTGAGCACGGTGGTTTCGGCCTGTTTCTTTGTTTTACGCACCATTCGTAAAATCTCACGTTTCTTTTCATTATCAGCCCTCAAACTTATCCTTATGGCCATGGTCCTTTCACGCTTAGATTACGGCAATGCACTATACAATGGCATCCCCAATTATGCTCTGCGCCGACTCCAGCTGGTGCAAAACCAAGCGGCCCGCTTGGTTTTTAGTTTACCCAGATCTCAGCACATCATCCCCGTTCTTCGCTCTCTCCACCGGCTCCCAATCAAAGAGAGAGCTCTGTTTAAACTTGGCTGCCTCGCCTGTCAGGCTCTGGCTGGGACAGCCCCGGCCTTTATGATATCTCATATTCACCCTTACATTCCCAGCAGACAATTGCGATCCTCCGCCCTCTCTCTTCTGGTGGTCCCTCGTTTTAGGAGAAAGAGGTCGGGAGGATGCAAGTTTGCTGTCCTCGCCCCGTCCTTTTGGAACTCCCTACCCCTTCCTATTCGCACTTCAGTATCCTACATGGAGTTCCGAGGGAGACTGAAAACCTTACTTTTCTCACGGGCATTTTCAACCTGAGCTAGCCCGGAGTCTGTAATTTGAATTGAGCTACCCCACAGCGCCATGAAACCGCCCGGTATACGTGCGCTATACAAATACCTTTAAATTCAAATTCAAAACACTGTCAGTTCTACCCTTTTTCAGGGGAATTATGCAAAGGTTACAGTCCTCTTGCATTAGCACGGGTTCTTACCCAAATATTCCTTTCACTGTTTGGAATATGTCATGAGTACCTACTCATATGTGCTGCATTAACGCAGTTACATTACTACAGTGCACGGTGTGGAGTTTCCACACAAAGTTTGTTTTCACACGTATATCTTTACTCTACATTGGGTGTGTAGGGGGAGTATTTGCAGTTTTGTGCACAACGCATCTCTATCCCAAGAGATTAGTCATGGGTTATCACCCATGCATTCTAGTTCACATATTTAGCCTACGTGTTTATCCTATTTTAGTGCATGTCACGCTTTAATTGCTAAGTATGTTCCGTTAATATTGTATTTTAATTGCTATTTTGCACTGTTATCTTTGCATTACATTTTTGTCATTGCGTAACGATAATGGTGTTTAGATGGGGAATCACCCTTATTTTACCTCATCTTCTTTTCTGTTTTCCTTCTGAGGTCTTCTTCTCGTGTCTCTTGTGGATTTTCGACTTTCCTCTGCTTTTTTGTTGTGTTTCCTTTCTCTGCGTCCGTCACAGCCTGAAGCCCTGTGTTCTGTTAGTTTTCCCTTTTCAGCCTCCATTCATTTCTGTTCTGGCCAGTGGGTGTGCTTTGGGGCAGTCTTTTGTGCTTTCGTTTATCCTTTTCTCTGACGTTCTTGTTTTTTTCTTCTTTTCTGTTGTGTAAGAAGGGAGGATGGTTTCTATGTTTGGTTTCCTTTCTTCTTTGTTTCTTGATTTTTCTTCTTGCGATGTTGTTCTCTCATTGCTCTTCTTTTGTTGGCTGTTTTCTCAGTGTTGTTCTTCCTTTTGCTTTTGTATAATCATTTTGCTTTCACTTTCTCAGGTTCTTGTTTTCTGTTTCTAGCTTTTTGTTTTCCCGTATAAGAAAGGGGGATATGTAATATCCTGCTAATGCTAATGCAATGCCATTCTACCTCCAGTGGAATATTAATGTGATGATGCTGTCAGAATGTTGAGAATCTGCAGAGAGTTATGAGAGTTGGCTGGGCTGAGCAGCATGCTGGCTGCTCCTGGTGGGGTCTGCCTGGGTCTCCATGGGTCTTCCTGTGGTCTTGTTCCTATCTACCTATCATCTTGTAACTATCCTGAAATAAACCATCTTTAAACTACATGATCACT
Organism: Lissotriton helveticus; assembly: GCF_964261635.1. Lineage (NCBI taxonomy): Eukaryota > Metazoa > Chordata > Amphibia > Caudata > Salamandridae > Lissotriton > Lissotriton helveticus. Next base: position 2,060,025,598 of record NC_136059.1, on the reverse strand, counting down.
TGTGGACTTGATCATTACATCAGGCCAATTTGTATAAACCCCTCAAATTTTCCTAAAATTGATTCAGATTAGATCCGGAATACTAGAGACTTCTGCAACACATTCAGGATGGCCAGATCCGTGCCAGAATTCCAGGAATAAATCTAAATTGAGTTCACATATCGTCTTAAATTCTACGTTGGATCTAGTCTTATTCCTACGCTGGATATTCCAGCCTTAATAAGACCTCGCTTCAGCCATGCAGGTGGAGAAACCTTTTAAGAATCTGAGAATAGAAAGACCTATTCGTAACTGATGGAAAGCACATAAGTACAGAGAATACAGTCTCTTAGCTGTATCCAACAAAGTTTGTAAACTCAAACCTCGCAACATCAACAAAACGATTTAGAAGCTACATTTAACATTCCATCTAAGCATTACAATTCCTATCACGGTCCATTAGGTTAATAATTTGTTTCATTTACTATCACTAAAATTATTATCCCCGGTTTATTTGGCAGAGAACAGGGCCACTGGAATTATGCCATTTTGCGGTTGTGGTGTTTTCCGCATGACTAAGGTCCATCAACTGCTGGATTTGCTGCATATTAACAAAAATAAAAAACGTTGTTTCTAGCTCAAAGGTATGAAAAGTTACTAAAAACGTAATGACATATGCTGCTGTGCATTGGAAAGTCCTTAGCAAAGGTTTGACAGATTCCCTTTGTTGCTTAATTTTGTATTCAGATGTTAAACTGGTATTAATAGGGGGAAACCTTTAACCGGACTGAATTAACCTGTATAAAGAATAAAGAAGCAAAACTATCAGAAAATGCGCCACATTGCACTGCATACGTTGCCTTTTCTTGGCGCATTATTTAGTTAACCCTGCCACATAATTTGGTACTCTCTTCAGCATAATTCCCAGGCCCTAGCAGTGGTAATGCAGTGGTGCCTGAAGGAGGGCTTAAATCCCGATCTGCAGTACCCATCCTCATAAGTAAGCACAAAGCGAAATCAATCAGTCCATCCTTTGGCATGCCCATACTTTTAATAATGGGAAAAGAGGGGCATTAGCCCCCATTTATTCTGCTGTAACTTCTATGGCTTGTGTAAACCCGAGTGCCCATATAGCCATGTATCGTTTCTAAACTTGCATTGTAACAACCTGCACCACTCACCATAAATCATTGTAAAATGCAAGAAATCCACAAATCCCCTTTATTTTATCATCAATGGAGTGCTTCCATTCTGTAAAATACTGTACCCAAGTCAACCGAAACAAGAGCTGCCCCACGCGAGAGGCAGTAAACCCGAAGGACACAGGGGCACAGGGCACACCAGTAACACGGGTTGTTCAATAGGCAACCAGACAACCCCCTCCTCCGTCTCTCACACTATATCGAGCACAAGGGGGTGGGAAGATTTGGAGGGACAAAGCCGATATAAGATTTAAGAGATCCAGAAGGGTAGGATGAAAGATAGACAACTACCTCTTTTGTCAGGTCGTCATTGCTGGGGGGGGCGCCACCTCTCCCTGGTCTTCCCCATAGCCTTGCTCGGGCACGCCGTCGTCCCTCATCGTGGATTCCAGATTACCGACCTCCTGCAGCCCGCCGACACTGTCAATGGTGATGGGCGGGTTGGGATGGGCACTGGACACCGAGCTTTTGGGCTCCCTGTGCACCAGCCAGGCATCCACCTCTGCGCTTGGGACCTGCAGCCGGTCCAGGGTTCTCACCTGGCTCAGGAGGCAGCAGGTGGTGGAGTCCAGTAGGTGCAGGTGCCATTCAAGTTTGATGTCCAACACTGTTGGTTCGGGGAGGGGGGGTGCTGGAGAAAGTCAGCGGAAGTAAACACAATAGTTTTTGATGTAGGCAGGAAGTAAACAAACACACATCTCAACACGCAGTTGAAACGCGGACACTTACGAAGCTGCCGGTTGGGGAGGGGGGTTGCCCTCTCTTGCTTGGTCCATGACAGTCAGTGACCAGTGTGCTTGGTCAGATGTCTCCCTTACCTCCACTCTCGGCATTTACCACAGACTCCACAGAATCCACACAAACCTCAATGAGAAAGCAATTAACCGCCAAGGCTGGCCGTGGGGTGAGCCGGGGTGTGCGATCCTGATGAGGCTGTCCAGGCGCCCTCGAGAAAGCCATTAACCTCCGAGGCTGACCGGGAGGTGAGCTGTGGTGCGATCCTGACGAGGCTGTCCAGGTGCCCTCGATGAGAAAGCCATTAACCTCCTAGGCTGACCAAGAGGTGAGCCATGGTGCGATCATGACGAGGCTGTCCAGGCGCCCTCGATGAGAAAGCCATTAAACTCCGAGGCTGACTGGGAGGTGAGCCGTGGAGCGATCCTGATGAGGCTGTGCAGGCGCCCTCGCTCGTGAAAGCGAGAGTTAAAGCGTGGGGGAGCATGAGAAGAGACGCACACGTTCCCAGTGCATGTCTCCAAAAGCCGCTCGCGAAAGCCAAAGTTAAAGCGTGGGGGAGCGCGATAAGAGACACGCGCGTTCACAGCGCATGTCTCCAAAAGCGCGCGGTCACAGCCATTGTCTCCAATGTGTTTTGCAAGCTCGTGCACCTCTCCTGTCCCACTTCCCTAAGCTACCCGGCGACAATAAGTCTTGCTTACGCGTGCAGAGCATGGCGTTGTATCGGTAGGCGAGACCTAATGAGGCATTACCAGGGGAATCAGACCTGGAACTACTTTGCCCCCCAGTAATTCCTAATTTCAAAGAGGATCCTCTTGTGGCAGATCCCAGTTGTAGTGGGCTGGATTCTACTGCCAGAGTTAACAATCCCCACAGTATCGGTTGCTCTGAGGGTGGGGAAGGTTCGAGACATTTTCTGGCCACTTGCAATGATGGGACAAAAAGCCAAAATAAACAGGCGAACTAAGTGAGGAACCCAAGCCAGCAGTGAACAATGCAAGACAAATGCAGGAAGTATGAGTTTTTAAAATATTTATTTAGTTTTTCATATGCATTATAAAAACTAATTGTTAAATCGCCAAAGCGTAAAAAGTCAGCACCAACTTCTTATCAATGGCACTCACAGTTGTCCCATTTCCTTGGGTTCCGCAGATTTTTAAACTATATGCAATTAGGTGTACAGTCGAAATCATGCAACCTTACATAAATTCTAATATACAAATAGAATGTTTGTATTCTTCAAAAGTCTTTTGAGCCCCAAGAAGAAACACTGGAAGTAGAGATTGGGTTACACCTGCCAACCGTCTACATGTCTTTTAGAATAATTACTTATTCCATGATGGCTATACCTTGACATCTCAAACACTACTTTAGGCAGGAGGTAGCCCTTGCCAAGAGTTCCCTGTACTTGCATTAAATACATAATACCTCAGCATTTGCTAACTGTGCATCCCCTTATGTTGAACTGGCTGCCCAGGCTGAAGTATGGGAGGGCGGGCGAAAATTGACTGTGATTTGTCGATGTATTGATTTGGTGCATGGGCCATCACCTACACCTACACACTGTAGCAACTCTGCTGGAACCCTATCACTTCACGTAAAGAGACAAAATCTCAACACATTAATCAACTTTAAGGTGTAACCCACTTCAGAAGGACCTTACAATCAATAATTAAAGGTGCATCCTTCATTGTACGATACTTCTGACTTCCGCCTACTGTCAAGCTGACCGGACATGAAGAATTAGTCAAAAGACACATAAATTAAAAAAGATTTTGATCTTAACCTTAAATTTGTGACTATATTCAAGGATGAGGATGGGTAACTAAACTCCCGACAGGCTAACAGCTCGTGAGCATCTCATTGATTCTGAGGCTGGTCTTTATCTTGGACCACAAGCAAAGTACTATTACTCCAAAATACATGGGAATTGCCCATGACAGGATTAGAAACATGTCATCCTGACAAAGAAACACAATGGGAAATGCATTCAATAAAAAGAAAAATAAGGCTGTTGCGAAACAAAATTTGTTTCCTATTTCTGATTTAATGGCAGAAGATTTATATGCCTTTGTAGCTGTAACAGTATTCCCATGTAACCTCATGCTAAAGAAAAAAACATGGCAACTTTTATTCAACAAATATGTGATGCGCTCTTTCAAGTGGGGGGTTCACTGCTAGCAAATCTAAACCGGGGGACTCTATTTCTTCCACGCTAGTCAAAACCTTTGGCATGTATTGATTTTCTCATAGCTTAAAATCGAAATCTGAAATCAATTGTGATAGGATTGTCATTTCTAAAAAAAAAGGAATGTTTAAACTTTTAGGTGTACATGACCCATGACTTGATGTAATTTTCTGTTTTTGCAGTTTTTCTGAACACTGACCATCGGACCAATGCAGGGCTGTTATTATGCCTCTAAATCCTTCCATCCTTGTGCTGCTGGATTTACCCGCAGCTTTTGACACCGTTTCCCACCACAGATTGCTCCAAAGTTCTGAAATGGTTCAGTGATTTCTTAAATAATAGAACTGAGAACATCTCTCTGGCCAGCTATAAATCACGTACCATGATGATTGAAACCGGAGTTCCACAGGGCTCATGTTTGAGCCCCACACTGTTCAAAATGTAACTTGCCCGCTTGCCACAGTCATCAGATCCTTTGGTTTCGAACTGCTGTCCTATGAAGATGACACACAGTTAGTCATATACTTTGACAAGATACAGCCAAAGTAAAATAACGATTTCTACTGGGATGACTGCGATCGCTACCTGGATTAAAACTATCTTCAGCTCAAAACAGACAAAACTGAAATCAAGCTGTTAGGGAAAGCCCAACAACTTTGGTCACCAGACTGGTGCCCCCCAGAACTAGGTTCTGCCCCCCATGTAGTCCCCCCCTGCAGAAACAGGAATAATCCTTGACCATTAAAGAGAAGGTTCTTTCCACGACAGGCGCCAGTTTCCATATTGTGTGCCTTTTGCAGAAAGCCCTTCCTCTCCTTCTGCTCTCAGCTAGGAAGTCCCTGGTACAAGCACTTATAATGAGTAGATTGGATTATGGCAATGCACTACTCGCCTTTGCCAATGAGACGTCATTAGCCAAATTACACGTGGTCCAAAATATGGCTGTGTGTCTCATACGCAACCTCCAATCTGGCTCAGCTTCCATTTGTTTACTTAGATCTCTAAACTGGCTGCCTGTCAAGAAAATAACTATTTTTAAAATCTGTTATCATACCTTTAAGGCAATATTGGGCAAAGCCCTAAACTACCTAATTTCAAAGCTAAACCTCTACTGTCTAGTCAGATGTCTCAAATCTAATGACAAAGCTATGCTCACTGACTCGCGTATCAGAAAACCATGAACGAGAGGACGGTCCTTTTCCTACTTAGCCCCTCTGTACTGGAACAAGTTACCTCACCACATGTACATATGCTCTGACCACCTGAAATTCAGAAAACAGCTTGTGGTATCTTGTACTTGGTGCCATGCATCTTTCCTACTTCCCTGCCTTGCTGCTCAGCCAGAGTGAACGCGTTGTGGAATGCTGGTGCGTGTGATGTAATGGAATGTTTGGGAATGCCCGGTGGATGAGTGTCAGTTGGGAGTATGGAGGACTCTTCTTCTTTATTATTACCATCTTTAATAAATCACCATCTTCATCTACACTTCGGCATTTAGGAACTTATTTACATTACAACACAGCTCAAGACAGAATTATTTTACATGAGAAAATATGGAACAAATGGGGCACGTACTGGGATTCATGAGAGCTGGGTCCCGGGATTAGGTCGGGGAGGAGAGTAAAGGGATTGTGTAGTGATAGACGTCATTAACCCCTTAACCGCGGAGATAATTCCCCTCCAGCTCGTCATGAGGCACAGTGCAGCTGTGCTCATGATGAGCTGGGCTCGTCATGACTCCGCCCACTGCCGTAGAACATCCGCACAGGTGTGGAATTCACCGCGCAGGAGAGTGGCGCGGCCGTTATGACGAGCCCAGCTCGTCATGAGCACAGCTCCACTGTGCCTCATGACGAGCTGGGCTCGTCATCAGCAGGCAAGGGGTTAAGGCCATGGGAACTTCCATCCATACCCATTAATCCAGGTATTGTCTACTAAAGTGTACAACTGCTGTTAGGCTGGCCTCCATGGCCGAATGCGCCATATTGTTATCAGTAAACATATGTTTGTAATGTACTGAGCATCTGTTTAATAAAAAGATGTGTTTAAAAAAAAGACAAAATTGTTTGGAGTTAGTGTTTCCCTGCCTGCAATCTTTCTGAGCACCCGGATGATTTGTGTGCTATATAAACTACTGTGACATAACATAACAAATTCAAATTGGAGTCTCTAAATGTAGCATGAGAGTGCTCTACATAGAACTCTGTGAAATGTGTAAACAATCATACACAATACATTACCAGCATAGCAATCCAATGTCTAAATATAAAATATCTACAATACCTGTTCAAAACAAAATCAGATCCACATGGAAGAGGAAATAAAAGTGGTACATATGACATGTACAATATAATCAGCAATACAACGCTGCAAATGCGCTACACGTGCATGCTTAGCTTAGTAAATAAGTGCCAAAATCCAAGCATCAAGAAGAGACCAGGAACTTGAAAGGGCAGGAAGTGACAGTTTAGCAGTGACTATTTTATTTGGCTCCTTTTTTTTTACAGAAGGTAATGAGCTGCGGTAGGGATGAAAGCTTGACTGTTGGTGCACATCCAGAGAAGGATGTATTCAAGGTGCAATTTTGGTAAATACTAGGTTTTAAAATTAGAGAAGGCTGGAGCTGGGAAGGTGGCACAAACCTTCAGAGATCTTCAGCTTCTGAGCCAGGTAGGGTTAGAATATATGAATTTGTGCATGCAGCAAGCAGTTTTAAAGGTAAATCCGCTATCTGTTTGGAGCCAATTTAAGGTTTACAGTAGAGGAGTAATAAGATCAGAGTGGCCTACCCCCCAAAAAAGATGGGGACTAGAAACTGACAGTTCATTTACTGATCATGGAGCTAGTTCTCTAATCTTAATACACTTGATGGTTGTATATGACGCTATCATAAGCAGATCTCATGATGGCTTGCCTATCGTAGACAAGGGGAGGGGGATTAGAATGAGGGTGTGTGATAACTGGCCATTACCTAAGACACATTCAAATCATTATTTTGAGATAGAGATCAGCATATTAAGCTGGAATCCTTTCTTTTTGATTCCACCAAAGTAGCTTACCTCAGTGTTTCCATTGCTCCTCCTTCACTTCACTTTTTCCAGACTGCCAATTTTGATGTTGCAAAGTGAGCCTTACCATTCATTTCCTCCTATAAGACACTCACACTTGGGAGTCTTTTGCACTCTTTTTCAAAAGTGGTAGAGCTTGTATCTACTGAAGGTGTGGATGTAGCAGGCCTGAGAAAGTCTAAAAAATGTAGGATTTTGTTACTTAGGCCCCAGAAGGATACTTAGGTATCCTATCTGCACACTTTGATAATTTCTTCACATTTGTTAAATAAGGCATGAAACTGGGCATTCTCATTTGAAGCCTTTAATTGCTTAGCTGAATTTACGTCTGTCAATTGAGACCTATCTCCCCTTTTATCCTCCTATGGCTTCACTCTGTTGGCCTACGCTAGGGTGCTACTGGTGGATACAGCAAAGTACCAAATTTAGAAATTACAGACATTTTCAGATTCAGCTACTAGGCAGAACATAGTAATGAAAAAAATTCAACATACTAATGGTGGCTAACAACCCCAACATTGGCCGCCCATAAGGTACATCATTAAATAAAAATGTTAACAACCACCAACAACGAGACCATCCACCAATTGTCTAATCAGATGCACTGAAGCCCTTTGTGTGCACAGATGATTATTCACTTGGTTTTATTTCCATTTCCATATCAGCTCTCAATAATATAGCTGGGTCATGCTTTCTAGTCCCAGAGATACAGCCTCAGAGTGTTCCTCAATTTTCAGAACACATCTTGATGCTTTGTTATAGGAGTAACAGACCATGGTGTATTTTTGGGAGTATTTGGAGTATTTAGGAAGTGGACTGAACTGTGAAGGGAAATATCTATTTCTAAACTTCATTGTGTGTCAGTCTCCCTTGGTTAAATCACAGTCACTTTTTACCTATCAGGGAGGCCTCAGTTTATGTTTCAAAACTATACATTTGTGTGCGTTCTTATTTAACACTGTTTCTTACTTTAGCATATAGAGATATACTGTGCTCCTAACAATGCACTTTTTTAGTACTATAAGTATGTTACTCATAGAATTTCCCCAAAGATTATAACTGTTCATCTAAAATAGTTAATACGTTATTAGAGTTCTTTATTATTCCTATTTAAAATGTAATTACTTTGATTTATTTTGTGTTACTGACACACAGCTACTGCCAATCCCTCTTATGAAATGTAGGGATAGCCTTACTGTTATTATGTATTCCAAGGAATAGATGCCATATTAAATTTATTTTCGACTTAGAGATGGCCAAATCACCATGTGAAGGATGCAAATGGTATGTCTCAATAATAAGAGTATACTGGACGATCATCTACCTTATCAAGGGTTTCCGTTCACAGCAAGAATAGCAGTCAGAACAATGTCAATCCTCAAGAAGGAATTGGGATTTTGGATGGATTACTCTCTTATTGAGGAATATACTCCACATTGTAGATTGTACATTTTGTTTTAAAGATACCCTGTGCTCAAATCGTAACTCCGTCCAAAGAGATCCTAGTGATGCTAAAAGGTCTGAATATCTGCACCTGTTAAAACATCAAAAAAGCACTTCCATTTGAGATATTCCTCCTTTACGGTGTTTTACTTGCCTGCAAATTTGTTGGCTTGATTGAGCAGCTCGATGCATGCATGCATGTCTGCAAAAGCACGGATTCCTAGGCAGTTGGTGGCATGCAGCTGGGATTCCAAGAAGTCACAGCAGGTCTTCTTCACATCCTGTAACTGCAGCAGGCCAGCTGCTGGCAGAAGTACCTGAAACAAAGATGTAACAAATGTAAAAGCTGTAGGTACTTCTGGACATACAAAGTAGCTTTTTTAACACCTTGTGTGCTCATCACCGCAGCGCTCACACGCGGGGCTAATTCTGCTGCTGGGCTGAGCGTTCTACGGAAAATGGGCGTAGTCATGACGAGGAACACAGCGCCACCATGCAGCGTGACAAACCGAGCTGCGCTCATCCCCAGCCCCCAGCGCCGCGGGGGAATTAGCCCTGCGGCGAAGGGGTTAAAGACTTGGAAGTAAAAAGGCATATTTCTTCTACATGACTCATAGCTCGAGTCTCCAGAGGGGTGAAGGAGAGCCTTACTCTGCTGCTTGACACAAGACAAATTCATCAATACAAATTGACTAATGACCCATTATTGTATAGGTCTTCCATTAGAAGCCTTTGGCATGAATAACCAGATCAGATTATGGTTAGTATCTGCTGTGAACTCACAACAGTGGTTAAGCAAATGCATTCTCATTCAACCTTCTCGTGCCTCTTCCAGGTCTCCACAGATCAGAGAGCGAGACGGAAAACCACCAGAGCACAGTGGCTGTGCTAACTGCCTTCTCTGTGAGCGCACATTTCTGCCCATGCTGAGAGGGAAATGCAGCCATGCAGACAAGGGTTCTAACAGAGCTTTGATGAGCACAGTGCTGGCTCTCTGCTCTCACTGTGAGAGCAGAGAGCTTGGCTTTTGAGATGGGAGGATGTTGATTTGCGCAAAGTATAGTATAGGTCGGCGCTAGGACACCAGGTTAACTTTTCCAGTGTGGACGGGGGGCAGCGGGGTTGCAGAGGTGCATATGGTGGTTTGGGAAGTCAGGCATTGTTTTGGATACAATTTGTCTGAAAGGACCGGGATGAGGTTGTAGGCAGAGGGTGGTGTTAGCAAGTGGAAAGAGGCTCGGTACTTTTTAATATCCGGAGGTGAGCAGAGAAGGGGTTTTCAGGGGGTCGTAGCTGTGGGTGGCAGGAGGCCATGTATTTATTTGGAAGGGGATAAAGGTGGTGAGTGTAAGTGGCAGGATACCAGTTTTTTTATACATTTGTTCTGAAAACTGCAACATTATTTCTCCACCCAAACGTATTAGTCGGAAGAGTGGTGGATGATTTGTGGGTCGGGGCATATACAACATTAAATTATAAATGGGTAAAATTGAATTACAGGGATGTCTTTAACCTCCGAGGTCTGAGCGGCATCATTGACAACTCAAGCTTTGCTCGCTTTGTCTATTTGGCATCACTTAGAACTCCTCAGTGAAAAACATTCCTATAATTCAAAGATAACCATCTTTCATTATATAGAAAAATGTATATTTATATATATATATATGTATATATATATATCCAATACACCTCCTCCAGAAGAAAGAGCAGACACCTTGGAAACAACTTTAATGGAATTGTTGGCATAATGCATTTCGGCCTGACACGGCCTTCTTCAGATGCCTGAATGTCCAAGAGGCATATTAACACCTACATTTTAAAAGTCCTGCAATGCCCCCATTGGTGGGGACCCGCTCCGCCCCCTTTTTTTTATATATATATATATATATTAATAGCTGAACACTGCTCAAATGCCACACTTTCCCAAAAAACAGCCAGTAAATCTGCAACAAAAAGCCTCTTTGTCCGAACAATCCATTCCTCCAGCACTCAGGATTATGTGTTACAGAAAGGTTCTAAATAGGAACTATTGGCAAAGATGAAGTTGTGATTTAGGCTGGAAGAGATCTATAGTAAATAAAAGCCTCACTTGATATGGTACCAATTAAATGCATAGGCATTAGCACATTTGACGCAGACATATATGTCCAAGCTATTAGTTCCTTTTGCTCAGTGCTTAATTTGAGCCTGTGGCGAACTTTTCAGGATCAGCACTTATTTTTCCTCAACAGTCTTTGATCAAGAGAGAAAAAAAGACAAAAGATGAAGAGAAAGATAGAAAATGTGACAGGGGATGAAAGCAGGGATGAAAAAGAACCCGGAAAAGTGAATTAAGGGGCAGGGAGTGTCTTATGGAGGGTTAAAGACACAAGAGGTGGAATCCAGACTGTGCAGTCTTCATATTCAGCCCCCCAACCTTTGATCGCATCGGTCATGGGCTTTTGATCAACATTTGCAAATTAAGCTCTGCCTCCGCCTCATTTCACTTAATCAGACATGGGAATGCCTCTTTGACCCAACATGATTTTGTCCAGAATAGTTTTAGATGGCTGGGCCCTAAATATGGTGAATACATTTATAATATGTTTATTTTACCAGTAAGAAAAGGAAAAACGGCATTAAAATAGCAGCATTTTATTACTTTATTTGCAAAAATCATTTTGAGTAAAAGCATCAAACAGTACTGTTTGTATAGTCTTTTTTTATGTAATTTTTTTATTAAATGTTGTTCTTCACAACATATTGTGAGAGTTGCATTACATTGTCAGGTGATACGTACACATCCGAGTACCACCTTCCCACTACAAAAACCTTGCATCTTGTAATCATTCACACAGACAAAAAAGAACAACAAGGTAAACTTCACCCCAACTTGAAGTACAGTGCAGTCACACTCCCTCCATGGAGCGCCCTTCGGGGCATTTGTTAGCGGTATATTTTCCCAATTGATCATAGCGTCTGGTCCGTTACTAATGGTTCCCATCCAGCCAGGCTTCTAAACATATTATTAGCAATGCGCCATCAGCACAGTACCGGTCAGAGTATGCTGGGATACTCCTCTTGTGTATCCCTTTCCTGCGAGCTTTCTTCCCTCTCCAACTCGGCTCCATCCTCCCCAACTTCCTGAGACATACTACCCATAAGAGATGCCCATTCCAACAAATCCTCCTCCAGCCTATCATCTCTATGGGTCTTTTTCATAAACACTTCCTCCGCCCAGCCCATTCCAGTTTGTATGATATTTTGGATTGGATTGTAACAGGGTCGAACTTCTTAAGGAGAAAGTTTGCTTATTGCCACGGGAACAAAGTACCATAGCTGGTATGCATCTAACAAATGGGGCAATCTCATTTGAGATCTTGGCAATTACATTAATTGTGGTGCAATGCTACTTGCTCCACTCTTAGCCTCTCAGCAACCTCTCAACATCGAATGGTGGTTGCTATGTTCTGCATCTTACACGCCTAAATGTATCTGTTTGTTGTTGTGGAGGGAGATTTTGAGATCTGTTCCTTCTATGCCCTTTACGGTCTGATGCTTTCCAGACTGGAAATGTTGCAGTATTAGTCTAGTCCTGCTTATATGGTTCTCCTTATGGTTCCTTCCTTGCCAGCCCTTTGAAAGTAGAATCAATATTACAGTTGTCTTCTGTGCTACCTTCTGTATTCTACTTTGTTGCTTTCAAACATAATTCTCATCAGTTGTTTGCTGTACCTGCCAACAACCTTATGTTAAGGATGAAACGATGACACCGAACAGTATCTCCGTAGACTTCATTTGTAGATACATATACAGAAGCCCGCAACTGCACCTCCTGCTCTGCCGTCATCCAGGAACAACTGAACTAACAGTCATCCAGCACACTAGCAGGGCAAGAAACAGAACAAGGATTCAACATTGAACATGAACATGCAGCGAGCCAAATGTGACACGTGCCATAAAAACAAAGTGCATAGTACTACAAACTTTCACCAATCAATAAAGCTTCTTCAACTTGTGATCACCAATTCCTTGTTTATCAAAGATGTTCTATATGGAATGCTAGGAATTTCATGTGAAGATCAGCTATTGGGGGTTGGGCAGGACAGTGAAGGCTCCTCGGCTGAGGTTGAAGAGAGTCGCCCCATTTCCTTGAATGAGCAAAAGAAAGGAAAAAATAAAATAATACCTAATGTTATCATCATTCTATTTTGCCCTCCAGATGTGGCAGCTTGCGTGAGGGGGCGGGGCTGATGAGCACAGGAGGAGTGGTACAACTCTTTTAAGTGCGCAAAACAGTAATGCAGACTTTCCCTGTTCTTCATGCATGCTGCATTACAGCCTACATGGAGAACATGCCCACCCCTCCATGCCCTGGATGAGCACCATGTCACGGCGCTCAGACCAATCACAAAGCTGCATTGCAGCGCTGTCATTAGCTGCGGGGAGCGTGGGAACCCTGGTGCTTCCTGTTTATCACAGCAAGAGGACGCAGTAGAGGTGGCAGCAGCGGCTGGCCAGCCGGCCGCGAGGTAAGAGATTTTTTTTTTTAAACCTGATTCACCCTCCCCTCTACCCCCCTACCAGCCCCACTGCTGCTTCTGAGTAGCCGTCGTGACTGGAGCAGGGAACTACCCAGCCCCTGGTGGGAAATCTAGTCATATGCTTATCAACATCTCTGCCTAGCATATTAGTAAATCCTAGCAGGCAGATGTAGTTTGAGCAGTTATAGCACCCCTTTATAGTTGTAATGCACATCACAACAAAACATAGTTCTTACTAGTGCAAAGACAAAGGCATTGTGATTTTTAAATCAATGCAACCGGAAGATATAGTTTAAGAACGAAAGAAGACAAAAAAGAAAGAAAAAACAATATAAAGAGTTGAAAGAGAAACCATTGCCAAATTAAAGTGTTCGACCACCAGTCCTGGCACTGAAGTTCACTTCTTAGGCAGATGTATACACGTAATCAGCCAGATGCCACCACTCACGGTGCATGAGACAGTGGCTGAAATGGGCTGACCCACTGCCCAATGCTGTGTGATGGGTAGACCGAAACATCGTGTGAATGACAGTGATGGTGAGGGCTGACCCAAAACCTGTAATAAGTTAGCGGTGCAGTGTTAAACCTGGCGTGGGCCGGATATGTCGCACCCATGTGCCCAGACCAGGCGTGGTCTGGGCAAGAATAATAAACGAGGGTGTGGTCGCACGAGGCAGTCGCCACCCAACAGAGACATGGTGTAGAAGTGTATTTTATGAGTGCCTGCTATATGCATTTAGGTTTTAGCCAACCCACAGTGCAGCGCATCACACTGGCGACCAGTGCGGAGCCGTATCTACGCTCAAGCAAGGCCGCCGCGAGCCGACGATACACCTCTGACATCGCGTACGCCATTCAGGCATTGGAGAGGGGTGGGAGAGATCTCTGCGTTCCCCAGCCTACGCCAATCCTGTTTCCAGCGGGGGAGGTGCCTGCATGAGAAACAACATGCGCAGTAAGATGCCTGAGGCCGGTAAGAGGGCGGCCCCCGCAGAGGACAGAATCCTGCCCTGGCCTGCGCAAGACACGCTACATAGCCCCAGGCAGCCACCTTTGGGCCAGACACAAGCCCACACAAGTGGGCAACCATCCACAGACACCATTACCCCTAGAAAGGAGACCTGCCCTACAGCAGCTGAAACTGGGATCCCTCAGAGCAAAGTAAGGCCCCCACAGCGTGGTGCACCAAAGGGCAGTCACCTTGGAGGAAAACAGGGGACCCTGCTCCACACCAGGCCTGAGACACTCGCCCCGGCGAGGCTGAGAAGGAGGCACGCACCTACACCACGGTCTTGTACCCCCAGCAGCAAGGACAAGGACGTCACACTAGGAGAAGGGAGTACGAAACGAAAGGCACATATAGACCAGCAGTACTCCAGGGAGAAAAGATTGGTCACTCTGATTCAGACGCTACCCAGCCACCTGCCCGCATGATCACACAGCATGGCCCCACAGGGGTGTTACCTCCGTTCAGTGAGGTAGCCGGCCTGACTACCGCATCCCCACGATGGAAGATGTGGTTGGGGCGGTTGGAAAACTACTTTGTGGCAATGAGAGAGACAGACGGGGCTGTGAAACGGTCACTGTTACTCCATTACACAGGAGAAGAAGTATACCTCCTGTTTAAACACCTCCCGAATACAGACCCACCAGCCGACTATGATGCCGCAGTGACGGCGCTCAATGCACACTTCGACCCGCAGCTGAACCTAGATTTCCAGAGGTTTAAGCTACGCCAGTCCCGGCAAAGGGAAGGAGAATCAATCAATGTGTTCTGCGCATGACTGAGAGAACTGGCAGGTACAGACATCACGGATGACCAGGCCACAGAAGAGATTTGTGCCTAAATAACCCAAGGCGTCCGCAGCAGGATTCTACGTGGGTTGATCCTGCGGCAGCGGACATACTCCTAAATGACATACTTGTCCTGGCTAGAACACATGACCTCCAGAGCCAGAGCTGATGAAATGGACCTAGCCCTGACGCGACCAACAGAGAAAAACATAACCGTCAGGATGGAGAGGGCTGACGCCGTGAGGACGCAAGACAGAGGGAGCGAGCAGAGGGGCGGTCCACCCCAAACCCCAGTGGGCCAGTGTGGGTACTGCGGACGCGAAGAGCACCCTGTCCAAGCATGCCCCGCCCAGTGTTGGACATGCTCCCACTGCGGGATCTCAAACCATTTTGCATCAGTGTGCCAGAAGAGAAACCAATGCAAAGACAGCAGAGGGGGGAAACCAATGTAGAGAATAGTGTGCCAACTGTCGAGCACCTCCCTGGAAACGTCGAGCAGCACAAAGCAGACCAAACAAGCCACATACCGAGTGGAAGACACATCCACAGAAGACGACGAAGTCGAGACATACCTGGTCTCTTTCACCCAAGAGTTAAAAAAACGGAGAGGGCCACAGCCCACATGCACCGTGGGGATAGCCAGATCAGATGTAAAAGCGGTCATTGACACCGGCGCCTCTGTGAACGTCATGGGGATCCAGCAATATAATCGTCTGCGACCGAAGCCTGGACTGACACCGTCCAAGGCGAAGATATTTGCGTATGGAAGTACCTCACCCCTACTGCTACGAGGGCAGATGACCGTGCCAATCCGGTTGGAAGATAACTAAATCATCACAGTCGTCCATGTGATCCACCAAGAGGCCGACACATCACTCAGCACTCATGCCGCTGAGGATCTAGGCCTGATAATGTTCGCGAGAAGCGTGTGAGTGAACCAAACAGAATAAATACTGAGTCTATTTGCGTACCTCTTTAAAGGGGTAGAATGCATCAAGAGGGCCCCCCAATAAAACTCCACATAGACCGCAAGTAGAGCAAGAACTAGAAAAACTAGAAGACCAAGGAGTCATCAAGAAGGTGTCTGGACCAACCCTCTGGGTGTCACCTATGGTCAAAGCAGAGAAACCACAGCAGCCGGGGAAGATCAGGCTATGCATCGACATGCGCCTCCCCAACAAAGCAATCCAGCGGGAACGCCATATCACGCCAACGATGGATCACATACTAGCCGATGTCAATGGGTCCTGGTGGTTTTCAAAATTGGACCTGAACGCAGGATACCAACAGTTGGTTCTTGCTAAAGAAAGCAGATACATCGCTACATTCAGCACCCATTTGGGGCTGCGACGATACAAGCGCCTCAATTTTGGAATATCCTTCGCAGCGGAAGCGTCCAAGACACAGTACGGGAGATCCTGACGGGCCTACCCGGGGTGCTAAACGTAAGTGACGATATCCTTATCCATTCTACGCCCATTGATGAGCACTATCAGCATCTAAGAGCCACGTTGAAGTGGCTCCAGGAGTATGGCGTCACCCTACATAGGGAAAAGTGTCTCTTCTTTCAGGACGGAATCCAGGTGGACCCGCAGAAGTCCCAAGCCATCAAGGACGCACCACTCCCCTCGACAGTGTCGGAAGTGCGAAGCTTTCTTGGGATGGAACCTCACTCGCTCTGAAGCCAGGTGGAGGTGGGGACAGCAAGTGGAGGTGGCGTTCCAGAAAGTCAAGAGTGCCCTTCTCGACCACACCACGTTGGTGTACTTCGACCCTGCCAAGCGCCCGGACATCATTGTAGATGCCAGCCCAGTGAGGAGCAAGAACCGGGAAGATGGGTCGCATTAGCCTACGCCAGCAAGTCCCTACCACCCACTGAAAAATGCTATGCACAGATTGAGCGAGAGGCCCTGGCCATTCGGTGGGCATGCCGATATTTCCACCTGTATATCTGCGTCCAACCATTTAAGGTCATCACGGACCACCACCCGCTAGTGCCCCTGTTCAAAGGATCAGAGCCTCACCCCCAGCTAGTATCAAACAGTGGGCCATCGGACTCCAGCAGTACGAGATGGAGGTGATGTACCCGCCTGGCGCAAAGAATCCAAACGACTTTCTTTCTCGACACCCAGCCCCAAGAGAATGCCAAGAAGAGTCGCAGGAAGGCGAAGCACTGGTGGCCCATCTGAACATGATCTCGACGATCACCTGGCCCAAAGCACTAACTCTGGCTGATATCACGGCGTCAACTGAGAGGGACCTGGTCATCATCAGAGTGGCAGTACCGTCCAAGGGGGCAACTGGAATCGGTTCCTGCAGGTGGCCAATGACTGGTCAGGGCCCGAAAGGGCCCTACAGGGAATACGTCACGAAAATGTGGAGAATCAAAAACGAACTGAGCGTGACCCAAAACTGAGTGCTGCCGCGGGAGTCTCGCATAGTCATCCCTGCAGCTCTACAACATCACGCAACTCACTTGGCCCACGGAGGACACCAAGGGATTGAAAAGATGAAGGCCCGGACGAGAGAAAAGGACTGTTCTCCAGGAGATCGTGAGAGCGTGTCAGTTGACCAGTGCGCCAGAACGACCCACACCCATTCAGACGGAAGAGCATAGGAAGACTTTGTGTGAGAAAGTGAGCATCATTGACTTTTGGAGTTTCCCCGATGGCCAAGTGACCCTGGTCATGGTGGATAGCTATTCCAAATACCCAGTAGTGGAAGTCGTCAGCTCTACCGCATGCTCCCAAATTGCCCCGGTGCTTGAGAAGATATTTGCGATGTTCGGATGTCAGGGGGAAATCAAAAGCAACAATGGGGAATTCCGTGAATTCATGCAACACCACGGAGTACAGCATCGTCGCATCAACCCTCAATGGCCACAAGCCAATGGAGGAATTGAAAGACTCATGAGGACTCTCAACACGGTCCTGTGCATTGCTGTGGCCGAAAACGCAGACCCTGAGTGCCACCTACAATTGTTTCTCTGGGAGTATAGAAGCACGCCACACAGCACCACACGTCAAGCCCCGTGGGCGCTGATGTTTAATGGTCCACGTCGTGATAGCATCCCTACTTGCCCCAAGTGGACCCCGCCACACTACAACGAAGACGCCATAGAAAAGAGAGAAAAGCAGAAACTAGCAGCCAGTCACAGGAGAAGAGCCAGACCCCATGACCTGCTACCCTACTCGGAGGACAGGAGGAAAATTCAGGACCCCGTATGAACCTGGATAGTAGACCGTAACCGCTGTCAAGGGGACCATGATCTCTGTGGAAAAGGAAGGAGAGAGAGTAACCAGGAACATCTTGGGGTTCAAGGAAGTGGAAGGGACCTTGACAACCACAGGTGAAGACGGTGACTCTGCCACCGGAGGAATAGGAGATGAGTATTCTGAGATGGAAGCCTTGGGTACCCCATCAAGCAATCACCCGGCAGGGCTGAGGGAAGCCAATCAGGAGGCCAGCGCTGCTCCCCCAAGCCCAGAGGGACTGCCTGGAGCGCCTGTGACATCAGAGGCTCGGCCCCTGCACCGGGGTCATCATCCCTGTTATGGACTGAGGGGAAATCCTGTCCCGAGCTCCCACCTAAAGGACTTTGCATGCCAAGTGGTGGGTCAGGAGCCCACCTGTGAAGAAAAGAAAAAGAGACTGGGTTAAGATGGGATGTAATAAGTTAGCGTTGCAGTGTTAAACCCGACTTGGGCAGGATATGTAGCACCCAAGCGCCCAGACCAGGCGTGGTTTGGGCATGATTAATAAAATGAGCGTGGTCGCACGAGGCCAGTCGCCACCCAACAGAGACACAGTGTGGAAGTGTATTTTATGAGTGCCTGCCATATGCATTTAGGTTTTATCCGACCCACAGTGCAGCACATCAAAAACCCATCTATCTATGTATGAAAGTCTGTATTTTTAATATGGTACTGGTGAGACGGCAACGGATGTATGACGTTACAACGCATACTTTTACAACGCCTACCTTTACAACGCATTTTTTACAACGCAACATCCATTACAACGCATTCCATTACAACGCATGCATTTACAACGAATTTTTAAAAACTACCTTTACAACGCCTTCCATTACATCGCATACTACCTTTACAACGCATACCATTACAACGCATAACATTACTTTGCATGTAAGGTAAGTATTGGATAGTGTAGGGGTAATAATTACTATTCTAACTCCGGGGGTTGCAACAGTAGGGTAAGTGTTGGATAGTGTAGGGGTAAAAATTACTATTCTAACTCCAGGGGGTGCAACAGTAGGGTAAGTGTTGGATAGTGTAGGGGTACTATGTGTTGTAATGCTATGCGTTGTAATGGTATGCGTTGTAATGACTGCGTTGTAATGACATGCGTTGTAGTGGTGTGCGTTGTAGTGTCATGCGTTGTAATGGTTGCATTGTAAAAACATGCGTTGTAATGGATGTTGCGTTGTAAAAGTTTTGTTGTAATGGTAGTGTGTTGTAAAAGTTGCGCTGTAAAGGTTGTTCCCCGACGGCAACCTATCTGTGGGCCAAACCAAAAATGCTGAAAAGATACAACAGAAAAGAAAACACACCTTTCATAGAGAAACCGAAATGTACAAGGAATCTTTCGTGCCCAGCTAAACCCTGGTCCCACTAATTACTCCCTCTTTAAGGCAGAATATCTGCCCCGCAAATGTAGGCTGTGGCTGTGACAGCCTTCTTGTTGGTCGTCACTGATGCAAACAAATATATATTACAAACAGTGGAAACTAATAACTTTTTCCCAGGATTTTCACCCAGCTCTTTTGTGTCATACAAACATAAATAATTACTGAAAGTGTACATTCAACTATCCACGAAATGATGCTTTTGAGCAATATTAATTATCTGCCACTATATCTGTTGTGCAAGATTGGTCTCAACAAGAACTTTCAGGGGGAGGGAGTTTATATCGCTTCTCTGACGACACCAACAACGTGACACACCACACTTACCACTCAGTAGCAACTGTTGTAAGACGCCTTGCAGCTAACAACGCTGAGGGAGGCTAATTTGGGAGAATGTTAAAATGAGTTAAATAAATTGCACACCAGAGTCTGGTATATTTCACACGTATCTTGTTATGTTAGAGGATTGGAAATAGACGTGCACTTCCAGTTTTTCTCCTACCCTATTGGGGAGAATGTGTTAGAGTGATAAAAGTAACAGATGGTTGTAAGCATGAGGCTAATGCAGCAGCCGCGTGCTCCCTACAGTAGACGTGCAGAAGGAAGGAACAGAGTGTTCTGAGCAGTGACGTTATGTCCCTGGAAAGAACCAGCTTTTCATTCAGTGAATTTTACTTTGCAAAATTATTTTTTAAACTACGCTGGTACATTCGCTTTCGCAAAGTATCATGTACAGCACAATGTTGGTAATAGGGCTATTACAGCTATATCAAGGAGATTGCAATACTTTGAGTCAGGACTTTAAGGGAGCTGCATTCCTCCAGGTCTCAAACTTGGTAGTAAATAACAATAATTGACAAAGCCCATAGGTCTAGCCTATGCAAGAGATATTGGCTTGGTTGTACATCAGCATGGCTGCGAAAAAAAGTTCGAGACATAGAGGAGAGTAGCATGGAGCGGAGTGATGTGGAGTGGCATAGATTGAAGTAGAGTGGCACAGAGTGGAGTCGTGTAAAGTGTTGTGGAGGGGAGTGTAGAAGAATGGAGAGTCATGGATTAGAGTGGAGTGTCATGGGTTAGAATGGAGTGTCGTAGAGTGGCATAGAGGGAGTAGAGGGGTAGAGAATGTCATGCCATAGCGCGTTGGAGAGTGGAATAGAGTGTCAGAGTGGAGGGTCATAACATGGAGTGGAGTAAAGAGCTGTATACTGGAGTAAAATATCATAGGGTGTCATAGAGGGGAGAAGCATAGAGTGGAGTAGAGTGGGATAGAGTGGAGTGGCATAAAGTGAAGTAGAGTGTCATAGAGTGGCGTTGTGTAGAATGGAGTGGAATAGAGTGGGGTGGCATAGATTTGTGTTATGTAGAGTGCAGTGCCGTGGAGCGTCGTAGAGTGTCATGGAGAGTCGAAGAGTAGAGGGTCATACAGTGGAGTGGCATGGCACAGAATGGAATAAAGTGACTTAGAGTGGAGTGGTGTAGAGTGGAGCACAGTGTCGTAGAGTGGAGTAGAGTGAAGTAGCATAGAGTGGAGAAATGTGTGGTAGAATGGAGGGGGCTAGAGTGGAGGGGCATAGAATGAAGTGGCGAAGAGTGCACTGTCGTAGAGTGGGGTATTGTAGAGTATCATAGAGTGGAGTAGAGTGGCCTAGAGCGAACTGGCATAGAGTATTGTAGACTGCCATAGAGTGGAGTAGAATGGAATGGAGTAGAGTGTCAGAGAGTGGACCTTGGTAGAGTGTCGTGGAGTTGTGTAGAGTGGTGTGATGTAGAGTCATGTGACGTAGAGTGGAGGGTCATAGAGTGGCGTGGAGTGGTGAAGAATGGAGTAGTGTGGCTTAGAGTGGAGTGGTGTAGAATGGAGTACAGTGGAGTGGAGTAGAGTGAAGTTGCATAGAGTGACGTAGAATGGAGTGGAGTGATGTGTCGTAGAACGGAGGGGCGCAGAGTGGAGGGACATAGAGTGGAGTGGGGTGGCAAAGAGTGGAGTGGTGTAGAGTGTTGTGGGTGTCATACAGTGGACTGTCATAGAGTAGACTGTCGTAGAGTGGAGTAGAGTGTCCTGGGGGTTGTTGAGTGGAGCGGCGTACACTGGAATAGAGCGGCTCAGTGAAGTGGCATAGAGTGTCCTAGACTGTTGTAGAGTGGAGTGGTGTAAAGTGGAGTAGAGTGTCATAGGGTGGAGTGGAGTGGAGCAGAGTGGCCTAGAGTGAAGTGGCATAGACTGGCGTAGAGTGTCATTGAGTGGCGCAGAGTGGAGTGGTATAGAGTGGAGCATTGTGGAGTACCATGTCATAGAGTGTTTTGGAGTGGAGTATCGTAGGGTGGAGTGTCATAGAGTGAAGTAGAGTGGCACAGAGCTGGAAACACAGGGGTAGAGGGCAATAGAGTTGAGTGACAGAGTGGAGGGACATAGTGTGGTGTACCATAGGGCGGAATAAAACGTTGTAGACTTGAGTAAAGTGTCATAGAGTAGAGTAAATTGGATTGCCGTAGAGTGGAGTGACATAGAATGGAGTAGATTGGCCAAGAGTGAAGTGGCATAAAGTTGCATAGAGTGAAGTGCCATAGAGTGGCGTAGAGTATCATGATGTCAATTACGGTGGAGTTTGGTAGTGTGGAGTGGCATGCAGTGAAGTGGCATAGAGTGGAGTAGCTTAAGAGTGGAGTGGTGCAAAGTGTAGTGGCGAAGTGTGGAGTGGTGTAGACTGGAGTAGAATACCATAGAGTGTCATGTCGTAGAGTAGCGGGGTGTAGAGTGTCATGGAGTAGAGTGGCATGTTGTAGAGTGGAGGAGTGACGTAGAGTAGCATAACGGAGTAGAGCAAGCAGAGTGGAGTGGCATAGAGTGGATTAGAGTGTCATGGAGCAGAGTGATGACTGGTGGGGCATACAGTGGTGCAGCATACAGTGGAGTAAAATGTCATAGAGTAGAGTGGTTTAGCGTAGAGTCGAGCAAAGTGTCACGGATTGGAGTAGAGTGGAGTGGGGTACAGTGCTATAGAGTGTCGCAGTGTGGGGTGTCATAGAGTGGAGTGTTGTAGAGAGTTATAGAGTGTTGTAGTGTGGAGTGGAGTGGCGTAGAGTGGAGTGTTGTTGAATGGAGTAGTTATAAAAAGTGAAGTATCGTAGAGTGTCATGGAGCAGAGTGGAGTAGAGGGTCCTAGAGTAAAGTGGCATACAGTGGGGTAGAGTGTAGTGGCGTAGAGTGGAGTAGAGTGGAGTAGAATGGAGTATTGTAAAGTGGAGTGGCATAAAGGGAATCCGAGTATCGTAGTGTATCAGAGTAGAGCACTGTAGATTGGAAAGGCGTAGAGTGGATTAGAGTGAAGTATGCATGGTGTGGTAGCGCACTGCCATTACAGACAACACATTTTCAATTGAAATGACCATTACATTTGGACAGACATACAGTTTTACTGATAAAACAATACAGCTCACAAACAATGCCAGGGAAATGGTATCATGAAGTTTATTGATTTGTTTTGATCGTATTAAAACATTAGTTCCCTTCACACTTCACAATTCTTTACAAAAATGTGCTTCATTTGTGATTTCCTAATTATGATATATTCTGAAATATTTTCACAGTTCATTTACAGACATTTACATTTCCTTTCACATCGGTACCCAGCAAATATTGTCACATAAACATTAAAAAATAATCATTTGTTGCATGTCTGCATGTACACACATCACACATTATTGTTATATGTAACAATTGCAGTTGGTCACAGGTGGTGCAGTGTTGGCAGCAATATATTTATTGAACATATCAAATAAAAAACAGGAGCAACTGCAAATATGGAAAAACAATAACAGGCCGGGAGAACATTTCCATTCAGAGAATCAACAGAGGGAAAGTTTCTTGTCGTTACTGGTCTAATGTGGAGAAAGTTATGAACTCCGGTACAGTGGGGTAGGTGATCGAGTTGGATTAATAATAGTGTTTTTAGTCAAGGTGGAGCATGCTCTGGGGGAGGTAACAGGTGGTGTAGGTGGATGGTGGAGAGTCACAGGTATTGGTGGCATAGATGCTGGAGTTTGCGGGCAATTCGGGAGATGTGACAGTGGGCGGTGAGTCTGTCTGGCAGCAGTCACATAAATCCTCTCATTTTGAAGTCGGAGAAAAACAGTAAACACCAACCCCCAGATTCATCATTGTCCTGTTTTGCGAGTCCTTAATAGCAATTATTAAGGAATCGCTATTAAAGACTCGCAAAACGGGATTCATGTAGAAATCGCAATATTATTTGCGATTTCTACAGCTTCCTTATTTGCGATTAGCAAATTGCTAATCGCCTAAAGGCCCATAGGAATGAATGGGGAGTCATTCCTTATTCCTTATGGGGAGTCATTCCTTATTCCTTATTTGCGATTAGCAATTTGCTAATCGCAAATAAGGATGCGATTTCAAGGGTGCCAGGGGTGTCCAAAGGACACCCTGTAGCACCCCTGAAATGAAAATGTAGACTGATGTTGCGCACACACATGTCCAAAGGACATGTGTGTGTGTAACATACAACTTAGAAAAATGCACTAAAGTGCATTTTTCTAAGTTTTCGCTATTTACCACGAAGTCAGACTTCGCGGTAAATAGCGGCCAAAAATTGCGATTTCGCAATTCTAAAATGGTTCATGAATTGCATTTATGGAATCTCAAATAGAGATTCCTTAAATGCAATTCCTCGCAATTTAGCGATTTCGCAATTTGCGATTTTTGCATTTGGGATGATGAATCCCAAATGCAAAAATTGCGCTCGCAAAGGGCCAGATTCTCAGAATCTGGCCCTTTGCGAGCCGATTTTCCGTTGATGAATCTGGCTGCAAGTTCCCTTGGAAGACAGAGCCTGATATTTGACCTCTGTCTTTGAATATACAGCAAACGTGACAAGATAAGAAGAAAATGTAAAGGCCTGCTTACAGAAAGCGAGCACTCGTGGAAGAATACAAGGAGCGATGTTGAACAGGCTACAGGGCCGGTCCTAGGCATGGGCAGTATGGGCAGCTGCCCAGGGCCTCGCGCTCAGGGGGCCCTGCCGCCGGCCCCGCAGTTGCGGGGAATAAGTGGTAATGGAAACAGAAGCGCTGCGCGCGCACAGCACAGTGCTGCACTCTCGCGCAGGGCCCCAGGCAGTAAGACAGGAAGGGAACTAGTCCGTCACTAGTCTGCGCACGCACGCACCCCATCCCACCATCTAGCTTAATGGTGGTGACGTTGATGGAGCGAGATAGAAAACAAAATTTTGTTTAATCTCGTGAAGTCACATTTCCATAACATGAATAATAATATTAATGATTTGTGATATGTCGTGCTAATACAACTTAGATTAAACTTTACACATGGGGGGACTAACATGTGTGCTCATAAACGTGCAAAATTGTTGCATCTTTTTGTTCGTGCAAAATAATAAAATAATTTATTGTTTTCGTTTTTGTCATTACTAACTGCTGCAAACTTAAAAGAAGCATGTGCTTGTTTTGCTTTTCCTTGTCTGTGTGATGTCATTTCTACTATTCTAGGTGCATATAAGTCTCATGGAATAACGGAGACTGGTAGATATAAACGCTGCTTTAATTGTTTGCAATGGCTAGATAACATTTTGATTAATCGGGTGGGTTAATTAATTAGTAAATCTTGGGGTGGATACAGAATCTACATTATTTCTTACATTAATACTTTTCTTGTGTTTGTTTTATACTAGAAAGCTTAAGTTGCCTGCTTTTGGGCCTAGTCACTTGAGTCGCAGAAAAGAGCTGACTTGTAATTCTGCAAAAGTCACGAGACGCCCATTCTGAATTAAAGCGTTTATCAAAGCTGCATTCACAAAGCAAAAACTGATGTGCAGTCATCATTCTGTCGGACATGGCCAAGGTCGAAAGTGAACATTTTGTCAGCCTTAACTTGGCATCCGCGGAAGTTGCTTGGACGTAGTGAGAACAAATTTGAACATTTGTTGCAAACTCAGGAAGCTCCTGGTTTCACGTGGAAGAGACAATGGTCTTTATGAAACATGATCTAATGGAACTTTTGAAAAATGGGTGACATGTCACTTGTCACTCTCAGCCAATGGGACGTCGAAGATTTCTGAAAACTTTCCTTTGCGTAGTTTAGTTAGCGTAGAAAGGTATAAAAAGTCATGCCCCTAGGGATGGGCTGGCTGCTGCTTTCTGACTTTCCGATGAGGGTGATGTGCTGTCGGACTTTGCGTGGAGCACGTAAGAATCCTCAAAGAACTTTACTTTAATTTCTATCTATTTAGCTCAGTTAGGGAATTAGGTTTTAGAAATGCTAAACTTTATATATTTACTTTAAATTTGATTCACTTACTTAAATTGTATTTTCTCACATTTCTTTACAATCATGCTTGCTTTATTGCTAATAAAATTCATTTATAAAACTATCAACTTATATACCATAATTTAGTAAATAAAATCTTACTTTTGACAAACAAGCTGGTCTTGGTTATTCAGAAGTGTAGGTTACTATTAGCTAGATCACGTCGCCAATGGTGGTCATTTAAATGGTTAAGTTTTATTCTAATGACAATATTCTTTTCGCAGATGTATAAAAATGTATATAGTTTGTAGATAATGTGTATATAGATTTAATCTGACCACCTGATTCAGTAGGCCCAAAATATGTCAGGTTTATAAATGGGTCCATATTTAGTATAGAATTTTGTTTATAGGTTATGAAGTTGGGTAGCGTTGTTTATGATATATTTTCTATAGGCCGCTGGATCAATTCTCTGGTAGCAGAAATTGATGGTTGCTAAGAGTAACCAAGGTAATATGGTGGTTGCTAAGGGTTACTAAAGTATTATGGTATGGAAATAGGATCGATGTTTTAACACATGTTGAGTTCGTTTTTCGTGCTATCTGTAAGCTATACCGGTATAGATTGTGTGGCGAGAAATTAGTCACGCAAGCCATCTGTTCTGTTTGTAGTGATATCGCCGAGTATCACAAGAGGTATCGCCGTGTACCATAGTGTTGTCGCCGAGCAGCACAGTTTTAGGGCTAGGTCTGAATCTTGTATAGTGAGGGTTTCCTAAGAAATTAAAGCAGCATGAGAATAGGGACAAAGCGCCTTCCATAAAACTCACTGTGATGAGAGTATTAGTTATATCCGAGCTTGAGTGAAGGGTAAATTAGCGTCGGTGCATGATTATCTATAAACAGGTTAGAGTCCTGTACGGGTACATGTTTCATATCTATAAACAGGTGAGAGCCCTGTACGGATAACGTCGTTATTTTGCTAACGGTGCATGATTTCTATAAACAGGTGAGAGTCCTGTACGGATTTCATGTGTGTTTGAAATTAGGGAAATTTCAGTGTGAAAGTGCGAGTTTGAATTGTATTTTATGTTCAAGTGGAACTCTTAGAACTTTCACTTCGCGGTGGGTTCAGAGCAAAGCGAGTTCATAATTATACGTGTTAGAAGGGTGGGGTAAGGTTACTCTACTAACAATTGAATATTATCCTTAGTGTGAATAGCGCCGTCTATTCCGAAGTGTGGATACTTGAATGTATGTAAACTATCCTAAATAGTGAAACGAACAGATGTTGTCTTTATAGTCATTGTTAAGAATTAATTTACACTGAAAAGTGTTCTTAAAATGGCGCTGTGAAAAGATTTTGTGAAGGAGGGGTAAGCGCCAGTAGTGAGAAACGAGAAACCGCAGCTGCTGTGTACGTCACAGAGCCGCGCTGGGATTGGGTGACCTACGTCACAAGCTATATTCTGATTGGCTCTTGAGTCTCTGACGGCCTGTGAGCTGATTGGTCCTTCGGAAAAACTCCAAATTTATTGGTTGAGCAGAAAAGTGACGTAGCTCAACTGTCATTGGCTTGTTGGTGTGTTTCGCGCACGGATTGGTTGTTTTACGGAACATCCCGGAAATATTTTACGAACGATTTTGTGAATTAGATTTAACTCTTAAAAATGAGTTATCATTTTAAACATGTTGAGAAAAAGCCAACATTATTTCAGAAGTTTAAGAATTTATTTTCACCTGACAAGAAAATCGAAACGCGAGGTGGTAAACTACTTCATAAGTATAAAACACCTGCAGCGTATATGGAAGGTGAATATGGATATCATACTGTCTTATGGTTCGATAGTTGGAAACGCTATACTAAGAACGACGGTGTTTTAACTTGGCCTGATGATGGTTCATTTAATGTAAAAGTCTTAAGAAATTTACGAGAGAAAATGAATGCTCTTATTCCGAAACCGAGACCAACTCAATTTGAAGCTTTAGTTGAGTAGGAAGACGAGATGTATCAGTTACAAAGAGAAGCTAGTGGAATTAAAAGACCTTCTAAAATTCCACCTTGGAGAAGAGAAACTCATGAAGATAGATTGCGAATGTGGAGACAGGGAAACATGAGTGAAGGATTGTATTTAATTCATGAAATGGTAATGGGTACTCCTACAGGGAAATCTATGGAAAGTGAATCTGAGGATGCAGTTATGGAAGAAATATATACAACTGCTAGAAAGAATCAGCCTTTGAGACCTCCTAGATCATGGTCTACTCCGGTGGTTTCTACTGAAACTTCACCGAGTGCACCTCCAATTAATGAAGCTCCTAAACTTTATCCAAATAATTGTGAAATTATTGAAACTCCTAGAAGACCAGAATTCGAGAATGCTCGAAATGAAGGTAGACATTTTACAATGGCTCCAAGAGCAAGAGAACCTCCAAAAGATTATACAAGAGAGGCAAAAAATGTTGAAGATGTTGATTATAATGAATATTTAAGATCAAAAGAAGAATTAATAAAAAGAATGACAAAAGGCATGGAAGCTGTGACAGTTCCAGTAACAATTGGTCCTGTTCAGCCCGTATTTGATCAAAAGGAAACAAACAAAACTGGATTAACTATTCCTTTAAATACAGAAATTCAAAAGGCTGCTGAAAAATTTTATTCAGACTTATCTGAAATAAACTCTTCTAAATCGAGAATGCCTGATTTAACCTTTAATGAGGATTTATCTCCAAAAACACCAATGGGTGCTATATCAGATATAGGGAGTCCTGAAGTCAGGGTAACCACACCAAAACTTGATGTGGCCAAATTAAAAGCGAATATCGAAGAATTAATAATTGGAACAATTGGTCCAGATAGTTTAAATTACTATCGAGATGATGAACTACTGTTCATTTGCAAAAGCATTCAGTGGAAAACGAAAAACAAATATGATCAACTAGAGGATCTAGCAGCAGAACTTGAAATCGATGTGAGTAAACAAAAGAATTTTGCGAAACATTACAGATTAGACTTTTCAGAAAGTGACATCGAGAGTTTAAACTCAATGGGAAGAATAGTTCATATTAAAGATTTGATTGTCTATATCAAAAAGCTAGGAGAACTGAACAAATGGAGAGTAAAATGGACGAAAAAGAAGGAAGATGAAAGATTGGAAAAATTGTCAAAACAATTTCCAATGAGAGAAATTGCAGGTGGAGGATATGTTCATGTCCCTTGGTCGAGACAGGACATTCTGTTATTCACAAATGACTTTCCGAAATTGAGGGAGAAACCAGTTGAGTGGTACAGGCAAGTTGATAGATTTATCAAAGTGTCAAAAGTTCTGTGGATTGATTTAGATGGATTTTTTGACATTGTCGTTCCATCAGATCTTTGGACAGAATGCAAGATATCGATTAGTTGGCCAAAAACAGAACCTGAGCGAATCAAAGAAACAGGTGCTCCAAATCCACTTGTAATGGATTTTTATGAAAAAGTAATTGTTTGGATGAAAAACAAAATTCCACCCAAAGAAGTCGATTGGGTTAAAATAGAAAGAACAGAACAGGAAACAAAAGAATCAGTTCATTCTTTTTATGAAAGACTACTGTTAATCTTTAAACAATACAGTGGTTATGAAAAATTAGATGAAAAAGACATGAGCCATTTTGTCTATAGATTTGTTTATGGACTAAAACCTGAAATTGGAGAAATGATCAGAAATAGTATTGTCGGATGGCAATCACTATCTGTAGATGATATTCTAAGAAAGGCTAAGTATTGCAGTGATGAAATAGAAGTAAAACAGAAGAAGCTGAAGGAGAAAGCCATGTGGGCTCAAGTAAAAGTGGCTGAGCAACAAATTGCCAGTATGGGTAATAAGAACACTAATTTTGTTCAAACTGGGAATACAAACCAGATACAAGGAAAGTTTAAAGGTAATAATTTCCCAAAGAAATTTAGCCCAAAGATTGAGGAGTTGAAACAAAGATTACCTTGTTTTAATTGTGGCGAAATTGGACATTGGAGAGACGAGTGTCCTCATCCTCCTAAAAACTTAAAGAATCCCTTATTGAATCCACAGATGCAGAATGGTGTTGACCTGCAGCGACAGCTACAGATACAACAGGGGTTAAACGAATTAAATATTCAACGACAGTTACAGCAACAGCAACAACAACAGGTGAATAATCGTCAAGACCAATTGCCACAACCACCTTTTCCGAATTGTGGGGGAGTTCAAAAATATAATCCAAACGTGGGATTTCAGGGAAGTGAACAGGTAATAAAACCACAAAAACAGCAAAAGCAGCAAAGGGTTCAAATGCAAAATGCTTCACAACAATTTTTATTAGCAGAAAGTCAAGACAGCGATTCTGATGATTATTGTTGACGGTGCCCGAGAGAGGAGGAAGAGTGTGTTGTTGGAGCCACTCTTGAGGTTGACCAGTCTGGTCCTTTTGTAAACGGGAAAGTTAATGATGTAGACATCACTTTTCTAGTGGACACTGGTGCTACCCGTTCTACTGTTAGATCAGTGGAAATTGAAAACCTACCTCTCTCTGGGGATACCATCCAAGTTGTCGGAGTAAGTAATCAACAAATTAAAACTGACTTAACTGATCCAGTACCAGTTGAAATTGGAAACTACAGAGATAAACACAGATTTGTGGTTTGTAATAGTAGTCCAGTAAATCTATTGGGCAGAGACATCCTATGTAAAATGAATTGTAGAATATATTGTTCTCCTGATGGAGTTGAGTTACAAACAATGGAGGAAGATGGTTTATACAGAATGACAATGATGATGATGGAAGCAGAAGAAACAAAATTGTTTCCTGCATTTGAAGAAAAAGATTTACCTGAAGAACTCAAAGAAACAGTGAAATCTGAAATATGGGATTTTACTGGAAATGAGATGGGTCTGATGAAAAACGTAGATCCAGTAAAAATTACATTGAAACAGGGAATAGAATTTCCAAACACTCCACAATATAAAATGAAAACAGAAACAATTGAAGGTATTACACCTATAATTGAAAAATTAATCAAGCAAGGTGTATTAAAAGAAATGGAGAGTAGCTCTTGTAATTCACCAATTATGGGAGTTAAAAAGTCTAACGGAACATTTAGAATCGTACAAGATTTGAGAAAGGTTAATCAAATTGTCGTTCCATGTTGTCCTGTGGTTCCAAATCCAGCAGTAATTCTATTTCAGATTCCACATGATGCTGAATGGTATACAGTCATTGACCTTTGCAATGCATTCTTTACTGTTCCCTTACATCCAGACAGTTATGAAATCTTTGCTTTCAGATTCCAAGGTAAGACCCTCGGATGGTCAAGAATCCCTCAGGGCTATACAGAAAGTCCTTCAATTTTTAACGAATTGTTAAAAAGATCATTAGAAGACCTAGACTTACCTGGTAGGTCTACGCTAGTGCAGTATATTGATGATTTGTTAATAGCTGCAAAGACAAGAGAAAATTGTGTAACAGACACAATAATTCTGTTAAATCGCCTTGCAGAAGAAGGACATAAAGTGTCCCCAGCAAAATTACAGTTTTGCAAACAAGAAGTAAAATATCTTGGTCACAGAATTGCAAAGGGAAAAAGACAAGTAACAATAGAAAGAATAAAAATGATTCAAGCAATGTTACCACCAAGAACACAAAGACAGGTAAGAATGTTCTTGGGAATGGTTGGTTACTGTCGACAATGGATAAGTGGATTTTCAGTAATTGCAAAACCACTACAAAGACTGACAAAGTCAGATGTAAAAGATCCAATTATTCTCAATGATGCTGAGATGGACTCTTTTGAGAACCTGAAAAAGAGCTTATGCCAAGCTCCTGCTTTAGGTATGCCAAATTATGAGAAAGATTTCGAACTGTATTGCAGTGAGAGAGAAGGATGTGCATTATCTGTGTTAATTCAGAGACACGGAAATTTAAAGAAACCTATTGCATACTTCTCTGCAGTTCTTGATCCAATTGCTAAAGCATTACCAGGTTGTTTGAAAGCAGTTGCAGCTACAAGTATCAGCCTCGAACAAAGTGAAGGAATCATTATGGGATTTCCTGTGAAAGTTTTTGTGCCTCATTCAGTTGAAATATTACTGACAAGAGGTAAGACTCAGCATTTAACAAGTAGCAGATTGACAAAGTATGAGAAAATCATACTGGGAGCAGATAATGTTTCGATTTCAAGATGTTTAAATCTGAATCCTTCTACATTACTGCCTGATTCTGAAATTGTTGATGACATTGAAACAGAACATGAATGTTTAGATGTCATGGAATTCTGCACTAAACCAAGAAAAGACATCAAAGACAGACCTTTGTCTGAATCGGATTTTGTCTACTTTGTAGATGGGTCATGCTTAAGATCCGAAGGAGGTGTCTTAAAAGCTTCATATTCAGTTTGTACAGTCGTAGATGTTGAAGAAGCATCATGTCTTGAAGGAGTTCGTTCAGCACAGGTGGCTGAATTAATTGCTTTAATTCGTGCATGTGAAATATCAAAGGATATAAGAGTTACCATCATTACTGATAGTCAGTATGGGTACGGAGTTGTGCATGATTATGGACAACTCTGGTCACAGAGAGGATACATGACATCAGCAGGATCACCAATTAAAAATGCAGTTTTCATTAGGAGATTAATTGAAGCAATACAATTGCCAAAAGAAATCGCCATTGTTAAGTGTGCAGCGCACACTAGAGGAACTGATTATATTTCCAAGGGAAATGCCTTCGCAGATGAAACAGCTAAATACTGCGCAAGGAAAAATTATTCATACAATCGGGAGAGGAGTAAAGAAACTGATTCAAATTCATTAATGCTAACAACTGTTGTAGAAACATGGCATGAGATTAGAGATTTACAAGATGAAGCAGAAGATGAAGAAAAAGACTTATGGTTAAGATCAGATTGTAGACCACGTGAAGAAGATGGAGTGTGGGTTTACAAAGATGGCAGAGTAGTCTTACCAAATTGTTTGATTGCTGACATGGCCAGATTATATCATGGTCCAGCACATCTAGGAAGAGATTCTATGGTTAGACTTTTCAGAGAAACATGGTTCAATACCAAGTTTAGAACTATTGCAGAATCCTTTTGTCAAAGGTGTTTGTCATGCCAACAAATGAATCCAAACAGAAAATCAGTGGTGGGGACAGGAATAATTGGTCGAGAGGGTGGTCCCTTTACCAGGTTACAAATGGACTTCATTGAAATGCCCTTACACAATTGTTTGAAATATGTGCTTGTAATTGTATGCTTATTTTCAAGATGGGTAGAGGCTTTCCCTACACGACATTGTGATTCAATTACAGTGGCAAAACTAATGCTCAGAGAAATCATCCCAAGATACGGTTTTCCAGTCACTATTGAGAGTGATGGAGGAAGCCATTTTGATAACAAACTGATGAAGTTAATTTGCGAAGCTTTGAGCATTGAGCAGAAAATACACTGTGCATACAGACCAGAGGCATCAGGAGTAGTTGAACAAATAAATGGAACAATTAAAAACAGAATTGGAAAAATGTGTCTTGAAACAGGTATAAAGTGGACTGATGCTCTTCCACTTGTTTTGATGTCATTAAGAAGTACACCAGATAAAAAGACAGGTTTGAGTCCTCATGAAATTTTAATGGGAAGAGTTATGAGGCAAGCTTTTGTACCTGTAGGTAAACTGTTGAGCATAAATGACAGTGCTATTTTGGATTACTGTAAAAGGTTATCTGATATGGTAACTTCTGTATCTAATCAGGTGGGAACTGAAGCTCAATCAGATGAAAAGGTTTTGACACATGATCTGAGACCTGGCGATTGGGTCAGAACGAAAGTACATCGGAGAAGGAATTGTCTAGCTCCTAGATGGCAGAAACCTAGGCAGATAATTTTAATCACTACTAATGCTGTAAAGTGCAGAGGATTGAAACGTTGGATTCATCCTAGTCATACTATTCCAGTACCAACTCCTGAGAGTTCTGATGTTGAAAGTGATACTACAGACGATTCTGATTCTGAAGCAGAAGGCGAAACAGAAGGTGAAATAATTCCAGATTCTGAAGATCGACAAGAAAGTCGACATCTGGAAACTGTGCCAGTGAATGGAAATTTGACAAGAAAAGACTTGGAAATAATTGAAATAGATTCTGAAGGTGAAGAGAATCTGTTAAAGGGAAAGATAACTGAGGATTCGGTTGTCTCCATTGAAGACAAAGAAGCAAAACAAAAAGAAGTTTCAGACCAGGAGAGTATCGAAAGGCAGAGAACAAACTCTGAAGTAAGGAACAGAAATCCGAAATCTGGGAAGTTGGGAGTAATTGAGGAAGAGGAGGAAAACGAATTACCAAGTACCAGTGATGGAAGACAAAGTGAAGTTCCTGAAGGAGTGAAATTGCCGAATAGAGAAGTTCCTGAGTCAATTGAAATTTCAGACTACGAAACTGAAGAAAGTGACGTGGAAGGTGAAAGTGAAAACAGAAAGAAAAGGACTTGGAAGTCAGAATCAAATAATTCTGAACCAAAGAAGAAGTACGTGAGAAAAGCAGACTACTGGCCAGGTGGAAGATTGAGAGTCAGATTGATCAAAAAGCCAAAAGAACAAGTTGAAGAAATCAGTAGTCAAAAGAGTCCTGGAAAAGAAGTTGGAGTTGGAAGAAAAATTGAAGTGATATCGAGAAAAGGGAAGAGAATAATAAGACCAAACCAAAAATACAAGTCTCCTGAGTGGACTTACTTAGTAATTCCACCTGTTATTGACATATATGATAGTAGTGAAGAAGAAAACGAAATCCAAGAAATTAGTGACAATGATTGAAGTACAGAAATATTAAATTGGCAGAAGGCTGAAGAAAATTTGTTAGTTGACACAAGGTCGAAGAAAAACTGTTTAGTTGAAGAAAACTTATGTATGACATAAGGTCGAAGAAATCTTGTTTAGGGTTTTTAAAAAAAAAAAAAAAAAAAATATTTTAAAAGGGGGGTGTAAATATAAATTTAGAATTTTAAAATGTATTTTATTTTTTTTCAGGCTAAAATTAACCAAGAATGCCTTATGTTAAGGAGAGCACTTCAAAGTGTTCTGTTTTTAAAAGATGCTGTAAGATGACTCTGGTGTGTCTGCTCATTTTAATTCTGCTCTGGTTGGTTCTAGCTGTGATTATCCCTTTGGAAATGAATAGAGAATTACACAAAGTTAACATAACAAGCAAAGCTCTGGTTAGCCAAACTAAACATAGTGCGTCTACAAAAGTTATTGATCATCAGCCTAACATTCATCAAGATAAATCAATTGGTGATTTCTCAAGTAATACATTCACAAAGCTATTGAGTGAATATGTTAAGGTAATGGATGCAAAAGACTGCTACGTCTGCGTTAAGTTACCTGCTTCTGTTTCTGAGGGAGTAACATATAATATGCTTCCTCTCACTTATGCTGTAACATGTAGTGTATTAACTAGTTTATTTTATCAAACTGGACGTTTAGAATATTACTATTCAAATTATGATGAAATTTTTGCAAATATTAAGATTGATAATGCTTTAAATAAGCATAAGAAAGCAAAACAAATGAGAGAATTTTTCCTTGTTACTAACGAACTCACTTACGAGTATGCTTACAAGAATAATCTAACATGTAAATTAAGTGCTGAAGGAAAGAAATTTTTGAACATGGTCGAGGAGAGAAGAGCAATTTATAAGAGGAATGAATTAGTCAAGCAGACTAAGTCAAGTTTCTGGCAGAAAGAGGATGAGAAATTAAATGGCAAAATGCTTGAAAATATTGCAATTCACATAGACAAACCAATTAGTGGAAAACTTTGCATTAGAAGAGATAATACACTTTTTGATAATTATTTTGTAGGTACAAGTAACTGTGAAGATACTTATCAGATTTTGGGAGGTTGGGGATTTAAAGGTGGAAAAGATCCTATCTTTCCTGGGATTTATTTTGTTTGTGGTGACAAAGCCTACTACAACCTTCCAGACCACTGGTATGGAACTTGTTATGTGGGAATTGTTTTTCCTAAAGTGTTTCATGTTGACAGAGATTCAGAAGGATTGTTTAAAATTCATAATTATGTAAATAGAGTTAAAAGAGAAACTTTTACTGAAGTTCTGGGAGATATTTTTCAAGCTGTAATACCTTTTGTTGGTATAACCCTAAATGCAGGGAGAATCAGAAAATTGTCCACTATAGTTGATAGATTATCAACTGACACAGCTGATGGATTTCAATTAGTGAATGTTGAAGTTATTGCAATTAGATCTATGGTAATACAAGACCGTCTTGCTTTAGACATACTCCTAGCAAAAGAGGGAGGAGTCTGTGGCATTTTACATGTACAACATTGTTGTACATATATACCTGATGAAAGTAAGAATATTGAAATGTATATTAAGAATATTACACAAATGCATTCAGAGATAATTCCTTTAGAAGAAGATGATTTTACAGGGAAACTATCAAAAAGGTTTCAAGCAATTAAAAACTGGTTTCATGATATTGGAAGTTCAATTCTTGGCAAGATTCTGGCACCTTTGATTATAATAGTATTCATTTTTATTTTGACCAAAATAGGTTGTTTGTTACATAAAAGAAAGAAACAGTTGAAAGAAAAGAAAAGAATCTATAAACTCAGAAAAGAAGAAGAAAGAGAGATCGAATTACAGGAGTTACATAGAGAGCGTTATGTTAATTCCAAAGATTATGCAGAAACAGACTTTTAGGTTTACTGATACAAATGAATTTGAATCGATTTCTTAGAAATTTAAATTATCAAAATTTTGAGTGCTGGTGTGGTGATTTGTTAATCACCAGATGAGGGAGTTGATGGAGCGAGATAGAAAACAAAATTTTGTTTAATCTCGTGAAGTCACATTTCCATAACATGAATAATAATATTAATGATTTGTGATATGTCGTGCTAATACAACTTAGATTAAACTTTACACATGGGGGGACTAACATGTGTGCTCATAAACGTGCAAAATTGTTGCATCTTTTTGTTCGTGCAAAATAATAAAATAATTTATTGTTTTCGTTTTTGTCATTACTAACTGCTGCAAACTTAAAAGAAGCATGTGCTTGTTTTGCTTTTCCTTGTCTGTGTGATGTCATTTCTACTATTCTAGGTGCATATAAGTCTCATGGAATAACGGAGACTGGTAGATATAAACGCTGCTTTAATTGTTTGCAATGGCTAGATAACATTTTGATTAATCGGGTGGGTTAATTAATTAGTAAATCTTGGGGTGGATACAGAATCTACATTATTTCTTACATTAATACTTTTCTTGTGTTTGTTTTATACTAGAAAGCTTAAGTTGCCTGCTTTTGGGCCTAGTCACTTGAGTCGCAGAAAAGAGCTGACTTGTAATTCTGCAAAAGTCACGAGACGCCCATTCTGAATTAAAGCGTTTATCAAAGCTGCATTCACAAAGCAAAAACTGATGTGCAGTCATCATTCTGTCGGACATGGCCAAGGTCGAAAGTGAACATTTTGTCAGCCTTAACTTGGCATCCGCGGAAGTTGCTTGGACGTAGTGAGAACAAATTTGAACATTTGTTGCAAACTCAGGAAGCTCCTGGTTTCACGTGGAAGAGACAATGGTCTTTATGAAACATGATCTAATGGAACTTTTGAAAAATGGGTGACATGTCACTTGTCACTCTCAGCCAATGGGACGTCGAAGATTTCTGAAAACTTTCCTTTGCGTAGTTTAGTTAGCGTAGAAAGGTATAAAAAGTCATGCCCCTAGGGATGGGCTGGCTGCTGCTTTCTGACTTTCCGATGAGGGTGATGTGCTGTCGGACTTTGCGTGGAGCACGTAAGAATCCTCAAAGAACTTTACTTTAATTTCTATCTATTTAGCTCAGTTAGGGAATTAGGTTTTAGAAATGCTAAACTTTATATATTTACTTTAAATTTGATTCACTTACTTAAATTGTATTTTCTCACATTTCTTTACAATCATGCTTGCTTTATTGCTAATAAAATTCATTTATAAAACTATCAACTTATATACCATAATTTAGTAAATAAAATCTTACTTTTGACAAACAAGCTGGTCTTGGTTATTCAGAAGTGTAGGTTACTATTAGCTAGATCACGTCGCCAATGGTGGTCATTTAAATGGTTAAGTTTTATTCTAATGACAATATTCTTTTCGCAGATGTATAAAAATGTATATAGTTTGTAGATAATGTGTATATAGATTTAATCTGACCACCTGATTCAGTAGGCCCAAAATATGTCAGGTTTATAAATGGGTCCATATTTAGTATAGAATTTTGTTTATAGGTTATGAAGTTGGGTAGCGTTGTTTATGATATATTTTCTATAGGCCGCTGGATCAACGTGCACAGTACGCGGGCGGCAGGCCTTCTGGCCTTGCTTCTTGATTCATGCGGGTGACAGTGGGTCCCAGGGCCGTCAATCTGGTAGCGCGCGAAAGCGCTACCAATGACGGCCCTGGACATGATTTATGACCAGCCCCCGCTCTGCTGTGTGTGACGTGCAGCATGCACGCACGCCATACGTGAGGAGCAGGGTGGAGTCGGGACTCGGATCGGGCCACGTGGGCAAGAGTCGGTTCGGGCCTCCTCGTTGAGTACGTTAAGGTAAGAGAAGACCTGCTCCGCTCCTGCTAATATATTAAAATAAATTATAAATACATACAAGATACTACTACATACTACTTGCTATACTGTACCGTACCTGTCCTGCACTGCGCACATACTATACTTGCACACTGCTGCTTGGCCTGCTGCCAATCCTTCCTTAAAGTAAGCCAGCCAGATCTCATCCCACCCCGCCATTCGACATTTCATTCCTGGCTCGCCACTTGTGAGAGAAGCGATGATTGCGAATGAAAGAGTTCTGAAAGTGTGAGGCCTCTTTTTTTATTTTTTTACATATACTTGTAAACGGAGATTCCTCTCTCCTTTCATTTATTGCCCCCAGTCAAGGCTCTGGGTCCGGAAACGTTTCCCGCCGCAGTTGCTCCTGTGTGTGCCCACTGCCGGTGGCGCAGTCAAACTCTGGCTCTGCAGCAATCGCCTGACCTCTCGCCCCTGGAAGTCCCGTGTGAGGACACGGGTTACTTCTTGCTTGACTCCACACATCATTTACTGAGTTGTCTTTTCAGTGTCCCGGGGTTGTGTCTTCACTGCAATTTTCTGTCTGCCTGATTAGGTTGTTTGCCCATTTTTCGTTTGCAACGTTCAAGATACTGTTTGTAATTAAATAGAGGCTACCTACATTTGTGTTTAATAGCGGTAATAGCTCTTGCTTGCTCTCATGACTGTGACCTTCAATTTTAATCAAAGTACGGCTCTGATTGTATCTACAGGACCTTGTGTGCACTCTATCTGTGCTCCCACCAACAGAGATGGGTGACTCCCTCACCAGTCTAGGCAGATTTGGTGGCGTCTGATTCAATAGTGCAGGAATAAATGCTCTTTTCGTTGTTCCCCTGGGAGAAGGTCTGCCCACCTTCTCAAACAAAATCCACTCCATTCCAATATAAATGAAGTCATATCCTTCTTTCTAAACAGACGGGTGGTTCATGTAATGTGTGCCTAATGTGATTGTGGTTGTATGCTGCGTGCTTTTGTGTCCTTGTGCTGCATAGACAGTGTTGTTATCTAGCCTAGGGACCACGTGCTGCAGTACACTTTGGGGCCACCCTCCATCCTGCGTTCAGAATGTCACATTCAATTCTAGGGTTCATTGGCAAAGCCCTGTAACAATGTCTCAGAGGTTAGAACATTCTTATTTTGTGTCCCCTGGCCCAGAGTCGATTTAGAACACAGCACTGGTTAGAACTGGATTGGTTGCCTGCGTAGCTTTTTCTGCAGGTCTTTCCTAACAACAAGCTACCCCTACTTGGGATAACAACATGGTTTCCCACCCAATAATCAGAGAAGAGGGTATGCAGTTCCTATAGAGGCAAGTGGACATGGAGGGAGAGATGCACACTAATTGCTCGTGGAGACCTGAGCCGGCCCATATACATGCATCACGACACCAGCGCCTGCTGACTTTGGTTTCTCTTTTTTTACTCCAGAATTTGAATGGTTCTTTAAGGACTTCCAACATGTTTTGTACTCTGGCTGTGTTAGGGATATATATCTTCACCGAATGCCACCGAAACCTACCGGTTTCAGTCATCATAGCTGCGCCTGCTGAAAAGCATGTGTCTGTCTGCCTGTGTGTTTGCTCACCTGTTTTCCATTCCCTCTCCTTTTTGTCCATGTTACTGATATCCACATTAGTTTGCTTCAGTGATGCCAAATAACTAAGATCAAAAGTCCTGCAAAGTCACTTTCTGTGATGTCACTTCTTGTGACGCAATATGCAATTAGAGGGGCCTCACATCTTCCCTTTCGCCCGGGGCCTCAGAAAGCCTAGGACCGGCCCTGCAGGCTATATATACTCCATGGACATGCTGGGCAGTCTAAAACAAGGAACGCTAGCAAATAGAAGGCAAGGAAACGGGGATTACAAACCACAAAGCGAATCAGAGGACTGCCTTCCCAGGGAAGCTTTCAGGATGTCCTTACAAACCAGACAACTATGCTGTCTGATTGGATTCGACCAAAAAAACTGACATTGAAACTGGTCTCTATCCGGCTCTATATTCATGTCCTTAACTTTACAGGCAAAAATAAGGATCTAATTTCTTAACAATTGATGTGAAAAACGCTGAGGTAATCCATGTCAGTGATTTAGTTCCAGTTTATAGTTCACTTGTTTTACTCAATCTTCAATTCCGTAAGTGTGATAGCTATTTCCGAGATGCTGTGTTCCTATATTTTTTTTGTGTATAGCCTATTACTCTTGTATAGGGGATATCTTGGAATCCGTTTTTCACAGGTGTTTATAAAGGGCCCGCAGGAGCTGAGGCTGAAGGCACAGGAAAGTTTCTCACAGTGGTTGTCACTGGGTCAGAAAGTTGTTTAGAATACATGGTCAGCCAGTCTTTGGCCTCTCTGCAAAGCGCACACCGCAATGGTCATGTATTCCAGGTGCAATTGTGTTTGTGTGCAAATGTGTATGAAGGAGGTACACGGTTGTTAAAATATTGACAAGGCGAAAGTAAAAGAAAATGCACTACTTATAGGAGAGTTGATACGCTGGGTGTTTGGGGGGTGGAAAAGTGAAGGAGATGAATGGAAGTGCATTCAGAAAAGAGGGTACTAAAGAGGAAAGCAATAAAGAGAAGATATGCAGATGGACGAGAGGTGGAGAGAAAACTGGCATATATGTTTAATATAGAGCGAACATAACAGGAATGATTGAGACACTCTGAAGACCACTACCTCTTCAACTGGCCTCAGTAATGTTTAATTCATAGTCTCATCATTTCAGGATTAAAATATTTTCAATATGAATTACAACAAAATAATTTTTACTTGTTTATCTAAAACAAAGTCAATAGTTGTGGCTGGCTTTCGGTGTATGTATGTTGTGTTATATAGCTAGATGCAATAACTGAACGCTCAGAGAGGAACCAAAATACAGGTGGGGAGGCACATTATGCAAATAACAAAAAATAAGTTTACATGTTTAAGCCACATCCTTAATTACATAGGCCACAGTCCGTTTAGAGATTCCCTCACTTTTTTGAGTCCACTTAAAGCCCTGCTTTCAGTGTTATATTTATTAGAACACTACAGATGATTCAAGTGCCTTCAGGATACACCGGCACATTAAAATGTTTTTCTCTGAACATAATTTAGTCATTAACAAATCTTCTATGATTTCACATCTACCTTTAATCTGAGTCCCTTTGCTGCCGGATTACAATTGGTCACTGGGTATCCGCACACCTAAGACTATGACTTCAATGTGAGCTCTTTAGAGGAATTATTATATGGCTTTGTAGCAGAAGTCATTAAGGGAGACACAATTACAACAACCTGCTATGATCACCTAAGTACTCCCACTTTTTGAGCGTGCTGAGGCCACTAACTGGGTGGATAGTAGTGTGTAGTCATAAATAAATAAATATCGATCAATCAAAAGTTGATTTAACCAAATAATAATAAAAAATATATATTTTCAAATGGTACTTGGGAAATCAGCATAAAGTCAGTTTAGCATTGGTGGGTGTACCTGAAACACAACAGTATTAAGTTACAGTATTAAAATGTATCAGACAAGGGGATTTCTCTAACATTATCATAGTGTATATCTACGTTTTTGAATCCAAATCCAAGAGCAACTGCCTGGAGTCCGGCGGTTAAAGAACACTCTGTAGCACCACTTTTCTGGAAGAAGTGGGGAAATGGGCTGTCTGAAGTACTATAATGTAGTCTAGACACAGACAGAAAAAAAACTCATTGGCAAAAGACTACAGGAACATGCAACCATATCAAGAATCAACCTCCAGTCTTGGTAGCCTTTCCACTGGCTCCCAGTAGAATCATCACTACAATTAAAAATCTACCAGACCTACTGTAACAAAGGGCCTTGTTACTTTCATCGCCCAGACCCATTTTAGTGGTCAGTTAGGAAGATTGGATTGACAACTATGTATGTTATCAAACTAAAAACATTCAAACGACAAAACATGGAGGCAGGTTACAGTGTGTTGAAGGCACTAGACACTGGAATGTCATGGACCCAATATAGGAGGAGAGCTTAATGACCCCCTGTTTAGACAATGTGTGATGAGAGAACCATTTAACCTCTTATCTATTGTGGAATTTGAGCCTATGTTCGGCCACCACCCAGATAAAACATACCAAACCAAGAAATTTCTGAAACGTAGTGAACCAGGGGAATCGGGGGTGGTGTGACTTGTGTGGATCTCACTACGATGTCTTACTCAGAATGCCGTTCAAACCTCAATCATTCATTTACCTCACAATTCACTTAGCAAAAAAATATTCTCCAATCTGTGGGGATCCACAAAATTCCTACTATCAAATGTTCAACAATTTGATCCAGCACTCCCTTTAGTATTACATGAAAGAACTTGTATTTAAATCACAAAGGTATTTTTTCATATATAAAACACAACATGTATTCAGCAGATGAGTTTCAGTCTCTTTATTCTTTAGTTCTCCTTGACATTAGATAAAACCGTAGCCAGCGCATTTCATCCGCAAGGGCTTCTTCAGGGCAACACAAATATGGCTGTGCTCCTATCTTGAAATGTAAATATATTATTGTTGGACGATTTCCTTTTGCGCGTTTTATGGTAATTAGGAGGATGATATCACAGGATGGTGTACTTCCTCTCCGGGAGGTGCACAGTGGTAGGCCCTCCCGAGACTGAACCCACGCTCACCCAGCACAACCCCTGCAGTGGGGGAAACCAAATGGCAGTACCTCCCTGGGCTGATACCACCCCCCTCGCCCCCCCTTGAAAAGGCCCTGCCGGCCCAGGCCCTCCAGCGCCGAGTCCCAGCCCGACCGGGCTTCGGGCGACCGAGGAGCAACCCTTCTCGCGCTGCAGGGACCGGGATGGCACAGCCGTGGATGCAGCTGGGGCCGTCGCAGGGTTAGCTCGGCTTCCTTTCGTCCCTCCACAAGGTCAGGCCCCCCTGATCAACCGTGTCAGGGTTGATCAGTCCTGTTGCAGAGGTACGCCGCCGGCGTGCCTAGCCTCTCCTCCCAGCCTCGGCATGGAGGGGGCTGGGGACCGATCTGCCCGGGCCCGTTCCGGGGCACCTGGCTGCGTGCCGCCCGTGGCTGTCTGTGGTGTCCCACTGGCGCCTGCGCGCACAAGCCTCGGGCGCCCACCTCCGTGGCCGGCTTCCCGGGAAGGGTAGAACCCCTGCCCTGCCAATCCAGGGAACAGAGGTTGCCCTGCCGTGACGCCGGCCCTCTTGCGAGAGGAGGGGTGGCTGGCGCTCCCCCAACACTTCGGCGTTTTTCAGACTACAACCTCAGATCAGACATGGCAACCTGCTGAATTGAAGCATATTACTA
Source organism: Lissotriton helveticus (assembly GCF_964261635.1). NCBI lineage: Eukaryota > Metazoa > Chordata > Amphibia > Caudata > Salamandridae > Lissotriton > Lissotriton helveticus. Next base: position 2,059,981,796 of record NC_136059.1, on the reverse strand, counting down.
AGCAGAGGAAAATAAACTTACCAGGATTACCCCAGTAACGGCGAGTGAAAATGGAAGAGCCCAGCGCCGAATCCCCGCCCGGCGTGGGGCATGGGAAATGTGGAGTACAGGAGAGCGACTCCCCGGCTTCGCTCAGGGGGTCCGCTCAAGTCCTTGTGATCGAGGCTCACACCGCGGACAGTGTTAGGCTGGTAGGAGCCCCTGGCGTACCGAGATCGTTTCTTCTCGGAGTCAGGTTGCTTGAGAATGCAGCCCTAAGCTGGTGGTGAACTCCATCTGAGGCTAAATACGGGGCGCGAGACCAATAGCCAACAAGTACCGTAAGGGAAAGTTGAAAAAAACTTTAAAGAGAGAGTTCAAGAGGGCGTGAGACCGTTGAAAGGTAAAGGGGTGGGGTCCGTGCAGTCCGCCCGGAGGATTCAACACAGCGGGAAGGTCGGTGTCCTGGGAGTTCCAGATCCCCTTTGCGGTACCGGAGCCTGAGCCCCATCAGGCCCCCGCAGGGCACATTTAATCCGCTGCGGTGCAACACGACCGGCTCCAGGTCAGCTGGGAAGGCTTCGGGTTGGCAGATGGCCTTCCGCTCCGGCGGAGGTGGTTACAGCCCCCCTGTCAGCAGCTTCGCCCTGTCCGCGGGGCTGATGGGGATTCGACTGCCTCTGCTCCCTTCCCCGGGCACCCGCTCCTGGCGGCCCCTCGGAGAGTGCTGTGAGTGGGGAAGGGGGACAAGGCCCCCTGCTCCTGGCGTGACTGTCGACTGGGGCAGACTGTGCTCAGTGCGCCCCGACCGTGTCACGCCGCAGGGCAGGGAAGCCCATGCCGAGCGTCAGGAGTCTGCGGCGATGTCGGACCCACCCGACCCGTCTTGAAACACAGACCAAGGAGTCTAACACATGCATGAGTCGGAGGGCCGAGCGAAACCCTATGGCGCAATGAAGGTGAGGGCCGGCACGCACCGGCTGAGGTGGGATACCGCCGCGCTTCCAGTGGTGGGCACACCACAGGCCCGTCTCGCCCACTCCGTCAGGGATGTGGAGCATGAGCGTGTGTGAAAGGACCCGAAAGATGGTGAACTATGCGCTTGGCCGGAGTCGAAGCCAGAGGAAACTCTGGTGGAGGTCCGTAGCGGTCCTGACGTTCAAATCGGACGTCCGACCTGGGTATAGGGGGAAAGACTAATCGAACCATCTAGTAGCTGGATCCCTCCGAAGTTTCCCTCAGGATAGCTGGCGCTCGGAGCCCCCAGTTTTATCTGGTAAAGCGAATGATTAGAGGTCTTGGGGCTGAAACTATCTCAGCCTATTATCAAACTTTAAATGGGTAAGAAGTCCGGCTCACTGGTGTGGAGCCGGACATGGACTGCAAGTGCCTATAGGGGCACTTTTGGTAAGCAGAACTGGCGCTGCGGGATTAACTGAACGCAGGTTAAAGCGCCCGATGCTGACACTCATCAGACCCCAGAAAAGGTATTAGTTGATATAGACAGCAGGACGGTGGCCATGGAAGTCGGAATCCGCTAAGGAGTATGTAATAACTCACCTGCCGAATCAACTAGCCCTGAAAATGGATGGCGCTGGAGCGACGGGCCCATACCCGGCTGTTGCCGGCACTGAGAGGCGCGGGGGCTAAGCCGCGACGAGTAGGAGGTCTGCTGCGGTGCGCTCAGAAGTCCGGGCAAGGGCCTGGGTGGAGCCGCCGCAGGTGCAGATCTTGGTGGTAGTAGCAAATATTCAAATGAGAACTTTGAAGGCCGAAGTGGAGAAGGGTTCCCTGTGAACAGCAGTTGAACATGGGTCAGTTTGTCCTAAGAGATGGGCGAGCGCTGTTTGGATGGGACAGGTAATGGCCTCAGTTGCCCTCTGCCGATTGAAAGGGAGTCGGGTCAGATCCCCGAACCCAGAGTGGCGGAAACGTGTGCCCTTGCGGTGTGCAGTGCGATAACACAAACTATCCCAGAGAAGCCGGCTCTCCCCGGCCTGGCTAGGGTTCGGAAGATGGGACTGGGCCCAGGGCTTGAGCTCCGTCCGGCGAGCCCCGGGGTGCAGGAGCCCCCCATCCTGCACGCCAGCCAAGGGTCTGGCTGCTGGGGAAAAGGGGGTCCACCGGGGCCCTGGGAGGCTCTCCCTGGCCTGGCTGGGTTAGGAAGTGGGGACCGGGCCCGGGGCTTGAGCTCCGTCCGGCAGGCCCCGGGGTGTGGGAGCCCCCCAGTCCTGCAAGCTACCCGAGGATCCGGGCACTGGTGACCTGGGTCCATCGGGGGCCCAGGGAGGCTCTGCCTGGCCTGGCTAGGGTTCGGAAGCTGGGACCAGAGCTGGAGCTTGAGCTCTGCCCGGGGGGAGCCGGAGTGTGGGAGCCCCCTGTCCTGCAAGCCAGCCGAGGGTCCGGGCACTGGGGAAGGGGGTCCATCGGGCCCGAGGAGGCTCTCCCCGGCCTGGTTAGGGTTCGGAAGCTGGGACCGGGCCCAGGCCTTGAGCTCTGTCCAGCGGCCCCCGGGATACGGAAGCGCCCCCATCCTGCAAGTCAGCTGTTGGTCCGGGCGCTGGTGAAAGGGGGTCCATAGGGGCCCAGGCAGCCTCATCTGAACTGGATGGGTTCAGAAGCAGGGACAGGGTCAGGGGATGGGTGACTGGCTAATTCCGCTCCGCTGGTGGAGCGGAGTTCTCTGCCCACCCCTATGCGGGCCCTGGGGTGCGGGAGTCCCCCATCCTGCAAGCTACCCGAGGGTCCGGGCACTGGGGACGGGGTCCATCGGGGCCTGGTGAGACACTCCCCAGCCTGGCTAGGGTTCAGAAGCTGGGACCGGGCCCAGGGCTTGAGCTCTGTCTGGCGGGCCCCGGGGTGCGGGAGCCACCCATCCTGCAAGCCAGCCGAGGGTCCGGGCGCTGTGGAAAGGGGGTCCATCGGAGCCCAGGCAGGCTCACCTGAACTGGCTGGGTTCAGAAGCAGGGACAGGGTCAGGGGGCGAGTGACTGGCTAACCCCGCTCTACTGGTGGAGCGGAGTTCTCTGCCCACCACTATGCGGGTCCTGGGAGTGCGGGAGCCCCCATTCCTGCAAGCCAGCCAAGGGTCCGGGCGCTGTGGACGGGGGTCCATCGGGGCCCGGGGAGGCTCTCCCCGGCCTGGCTAGGGTTCAGAAGATGGGACCGGGCCCAGGGCTTGAGCTCCGTCCAGCGGGCCCCGGGGCGCAGGAGCCCCCCATCCTGCAAGCCAGCCAAGGGTCTGGCTGCTGGGGACAAGGGGGTCCACCGGGGCCATGGGAGGCTCTCCCCGGCCTAGCTGGGTTAGGAAGCGGGGACCGGGCCCGGGGCTTGAGCTCCGTCTGGCAGACCCTGGGGTGCGGGAGCCCCTAGTCCTGCAAGACAGCCGAGGGTCCGGGCACTGGTGACCTGGGTCCATCGGGGCCCGGGAAGGCTCTCCCTGGCCTGGATAGGGTTCAGAAGCTGGGACCGGGCCCAGGGCTTGAGCTCTGTCCGGAGGGCCACGGGGTGCGGGAGCCCCCCTCCTGCAAACCAGCCGAGGGTCCAGGCGCTGGGGAAGGGGGTCCATCGGGCCCGAGGAGGGTCTCCCCAGCCTGGTTAGAGTTCGGAAGCTGGGACCGGGCCCAGGCCTTGAGCTCTGTCCAGCGGGCCCAGGGATGCGGGAGCCCCCCGTTCTGCAAGCCAGCCGAGGGTCCGGGCTCTGTGGAAAAGTGGTCCATCATGGCCTGGGCAGACTCACCTGAACTGGTTGGGTTCAGAAGCAGGGACAGGGTCAGGGGCGGGTGACTGGCTAACCCCGCTCTACTGGTGGAGCGGAGTTCTCTGCCCACCCCTATGCGGGCCTTGGGGTGCGTAAGCCCCCATTCCTGCAAGCCATCCGAGGGTCCAGGCGCTGGGGATGGGGGTCCATTGGGGCCCTGGGAGGCTCTCCCCAGCCTGGCTAGGGTTTAGAAGAAGGGACCGGGCCCAGGGCTTGAGCTACATCTGGCGGGCCCCGGGGTGCAGGAGCCCCCCATCCTGCAAGTCAGCCAAGGGTCTGGCTGCTGGGGACAAGGGGGTCCACCGGGGCCATGGGAGACTCTCCCTGGCGTAGCTGGGTCAGGAAGCGGCAACCGGGCACGGGGCTTGAACTCCATCCGACAGCCTCCGGGGTGCGGGAGCCCCCCAGTCCTGCAAGACAGCCGAGGGTCTGGGCACTGGTGACCTGGGTTCATTGGGGCCCGGGGAGGCTCTCCCCGGCCTTGCTAGGGTTCAGAAGCTGGGACCAGACCCAGGAATTGAGCTCTGTCCGGAGGGCCCCGGGGTGCGGGAGCCCCCCTCCTGCAAACCAGCCGAGGGTCCAGGCGCTGGGGAAGGGTGTCCATTGGGCCCGAGGAGGCTCTCCCCAGCCTGGTTAGGGTTCAGAAGCTGGGCCCGAGCCTTGAGCATTGTCCAGCGGGCCCAGGGATGCGGGAGCCCCCCGTCCTGCAAGCCAGCCGAGGGTCCGGGCTCTGGGGAAAGGGGGTCCATCGGGGCCCGGGCAGGTTCACCTGAGCTGGCTGGGTTCAGAAGCAGGGACAGGGTCAGAAGCAGGCCCTGGAGTGCGGGAGGCCCCCATCCTGCAAGCCAGCCGAGGGTCCGGGCGCTGGGGACGGGGGTCCATCAGGGCCCGGGGAGGCTGTCCCCGGCCTGGCTAGGGTTTAGAAGCTGGGACCGGGCCCAGGGCTTGAGCTCTGTCCGGCGGGCCCCGGGGTGCGGGAGCACCCTGTCCTGCAAGCTAGCCGAGGGTCCGGGCGCTGGGGAAAGGGGGTCTATCAGGGCCCGGTGAGGCTCTTCCCGGCATGGCTAGGGTTCAGAAGCTGGGACCGGGCCCAGGGCTTGAGCTCTGTCCAGCAGGCCCCGGGGTGCGGGAGCACCCCGTCCTACAAGCCAGCCGAGGGTCCGGGCGCTGGGGAAAGGGGGTCTATCGGGGCCGGGTGAGGCTCTCCCCGACCTGGCTAGGGTTTGGAAGCTGGTACCCGACCCAGGGCTTGAGCTCCGTCCGGCGGGTCCCAGGGTGCGGGAGCCGGGACCCCCTTGTCCTGCAAGCCAGACAAGGGTCCGGGTGCTGTGGACAAGGGGGTCCACCGGGGCCCTGGGAGGCTCTCCCCTGCCTGGCTGGGTTCGGAAGTGGGGACCCGGCCCGGGGCTTGAGCTCCATCCGGCGGGCCCGGGGTTTGGGAGCCCCCCAGTCCTACAAGCCAGCCGAGGGTCCAGGCGCTGGGGACCTGGGTCCACCAGGGCCCGGGGAGGCTCTCCCCGGCCTGGCTAGAGTTCAAAACCTGGGACCAGACTTGGGGCTTGAGCTTCGTCTGGCGGGAGCCGGGGTGCGGTAGCCCCCCGTCCTTCAAGCCAACCGAGGGTCCGGGCACTAGGGACGGGGGTCCATTGGGGCCCGGGGAGGCTCTCCCCTGCCTGGCTGGGTTCGGAAGTGGGGACCCGGCCCGGGGCTTGAGCTCTGTCCGGCAGGCCCTGGGGTGAGGAAGTCCCCCAGTCCTGCAAGCCATCCGAGGGTCCGGGTGCTGGGGACGGGGTCCATCGGGGTCAGGGTAGGCTCACCGGACCTGGCTGGGTTCAGAAGGAGGGACCGGGATAGGGGGCGGGTGACTTGCTAACTACGCTCTGCTGGTGGTGCGGAGTTTTCTGCCCACCCCTACTTCTCACATCCTTTTTGTGACAGTAATATTTGGCACCACACTACTACTTCTCTAGATTAAACACCTGATAGGAAGCAATGCCCAGATGGCAAAGCAATCCTCGCACATGCACACCTACAGAAATAAAAACAGACTGACAACTTAACTTCCTTTCTCAACACTACTCACACTTCAGCAGAATTGGAAACCAGTAATTGAAGGATTAAGGCAGAAGAGAGCAGACTTAAGAACACAAAATTGTGGTTTAAATATATAGCGGAGTGAAGTGAAAACCAACCAAGCAAGCAATGTATGCACGCTGTACGAGTGTAAATCAACAGCGGCCGAACTGTTTCAAAATGAATCAGCGCGAGAAACACGCAGCGTGAAGAACACTGCAAACGGGGCTCCTCCCAGCCACTGTTGCACCCGAGTAACTACCGCACCATTCATGATACCGGATATGAGAACAGACAATTCCTGTTCTACCAATGTACGCACACGCACGCGTGAGGTCTTCTCAACACGGTGAGATATTTATATTCTAATTGTATTATCTGGGTCTGCCCACATGTCACCGACTCATCCTTAAAACACTCAATATTTGTGGATTAACAACTGGCTCTGAGGTCCTGGACGATTGTGTTGCCCTGGCTGATATCAGTAAAAATTCTTATTGATTTTATTTGGTTTAGTCTTCAGCCCTTCTTAATCTGACCTGTCAGTTCTCTATGAATTACTCTCTCCGCACTGGGTATTGTGGACGAATTTAAGAAAATACTCACTAAACATTTATAATAACAAGTAATTTCCTGGCCATACAAGCCCCCTCCCCCTGACCATAACTGCTCTTATGCCAAATAAGCACAATTATATTTTGTTTGCAAGAAAGGGTTACAAAAGAAAGGGCACCTAAACTAAAGCATCCACCATACATGAGAAGACTAATGCAAATGCCACAGTACTCATGGAGCCCACTGAAAACGTCTGCAGGGCCTTTAAACATAGTGAGGAAATTGTATTTCTTATGGTAATTGTATTATTACATATCCCACGTTCTCTTTCAACTTGCAGGAACCTGTCACTCAAGAAAAGGCTTCTTAAAAACTAGTGAAATTAACCACCAGCACTGTTTTTAGTGGGCACGCATTACCGCTTTCTGAATAGGATGTAGGCACTACTTGATTTTCCTTTAAGAACAGCCAGTAATGTGACTATGCACCAATGTTTAGTGAGAATGGTTAATTGCCATTCCGAGATAGCCTAGAACCTTGGAGAACTGGAATTCCAAAAGTGTACTGTTCCCTACTTTCCCCCTTAAAAGTTTGATTGGGAGAGATTGAAGTTGGTGAAGGCTCTCTGCATGTACAGGAGATCTGTGATGGTGGAGGTTGTACAGTTTTGGCAGGATGTAGTCCTCTTCAAAAACATCAGATCTTGTAAATGAGCCTGTTTATAATCCTGTTTCTGGAAGACCTAGAGGAAGAATTAGAAATGCCAAATTGTCACAAACCTACAAGTTACTTACCTTCGGTAACGCCTTATCGGTAGACTATCTAGCCGCAGATTCCTTACCTTAGTATTATCCCCAGGTGTCAGACTTGATCCCAAGTTCTTTTTTGCGCTAGTAGGTGATGTTGTTCAGCCCCAAGTTGCGTTGTGGCTTCAACCATGCCGGAAATAGTGTCTGCTGTGCCTATATAGATGCCATCCAGGCACCCTGACATCAGTAACGTTTCACGACTTTCCACACCAAAAGCGCAGAGCCATGAAGTATACTGACCACTGGAGTGGAAAACTAAGGCCCTGAAAGGGGAGAGCCCTATCCCTAGAAATCCATTCGCAGAGCAGGGAGGATGGGTGGGTCGGTAAGGACTCTGCGGCTAGAAAGAGTCTCTACCAGATAAGGCGTACCCGAAGGTAAGTAACTTGTTCATCTGACAGAGACTTCTAGTCTCAGATTCCTTACCTTAGAACAGATACCCAAGCAATACCTCCCCAGAGGAGGGTCTGCGGACCAATGCCACATGAGTAAGTCCTGCAGGACCAAAATCGCAAAGCGTTCATCCCTACGGACCTGACTGTACAGACAGGGTCCAGGCATAGCCTTGAATAACCCATAAGTAAGAAAAATGCACTGTTTTTTAAAGATTGTTAAAGGTTAAAAGAATAGATCAAAGATGAAAAAGTGGAATACAGACGTGGGAACACGTATTGACAACAGTGAATGTCACGATCTTTGAGAAAATATTTGCCACTGTTATAAACGTCAGCTGTATAGAGAGAAACAAGAACAGCTGATCACCCAGTAGTCTTACCTCAAGCAACCTTAAACAGATTCCCAGACTGTGCGTGGGGTTCTGGAGATGTAATGAGACAGTAGTCTTCTTTATACATGTGTGATGGTCATGCACGAGGATTAATCTTTTGAAAAGAGGTGTTGTCCCATTTCTTTTGAGTCAGGGTTAGTGCTGCTGGGTATATACAAATAGTCTTTTTTCACACATATCCACAGGGTGTTGTTGGCCCACACTCTGAGTGACACCATGGCATTGACAGCTGGAGCCTGGAAGAAACCTTTGTAACCATCATTATTGTAATAGTATTATTGGCTCAGTAGAAAAGTTAGCATGCACCATGTGCTGCCAGTAAGTGACATTACACAGGATATAAGGCCCACTTCTGCTTCAGTTTCCTAAACTTGAGATGGGTTTAACTCGTCCTCAAGTCTGCGAGCTTTCGACCTGCACTACTGAAACCTTTATGTGTATCATTGTGACTTACACAGTCTGGAGGGAGTTTAAGCCCATCTATGAATTGTTGTGTTCCACGTGCCGAGTGTGTATGTGTACGTGGGGGGGAGGGGTGGTATGGGAGTGATAGAAGGGTTTTGTTTGCTTTGCTTTCTTTGTAAATACCAAAGTTATTATGTTTACCTTTCATGCTTTAAGCATGCCGCCATCAAGGCTCATTCAGTTGTTTATTTTAGTATAAAGATTTAGACAAAAAAATATTTTGCTTTACGGGTACAATCTGGAGCCTAAAATGGCATCTGCACTTACATGCCAAAATGCGGGAGCATGAACGAGAAACCAGGAACTAAGGCTATTATGCAACAAACCCCAGAGCTCAGTCTGTTACAGCATTACCAACAATCACTCAAGCACTGTTCTAACTCATGAGAGGTGCTATTGGAGATGGGTGTGCAGGAGGCGCCTGCTGAGGTACCCGCTGGTGCACATAGACTTTAGTCTACTGTGGACTGGTCGGTCTGCAGCAGGAAGGACTTTTTGGTGCCTTGGCCTCTCTACCGCTTCATATTCAGCGATCAAACACATTCTGTATCCGCAGAGCAGGATATTCCTTAGCCCTGTGTAAAATATCACTGAATTATGTTTAAATAAAATGTTAGCACACCTGCCAACTCTCTTGGAAGGGCACTTCACAAATAACATAAATTACACTTCTGTCTATTGAGATTTACATCAACTGGCACAGTTGGAACCATGACTCATGGCTTGATTGCTTGTCACACCCTCTATGCAACTTCTCCTCGGTTGTGCCTCTTTCTTCAAACGGCTGGCACAGGCACAGTGTGGGCTGTACACTTGGCACGCTGCTTGTGGTCTTACGAGGACGCCTCCCTGCGCTTCACAAGAAACCCAGCCTTGCTGCCGACTCTCTGTATGTACAGTCATGGAGTACCTAGGCTTGCCGCGGGCACTAGATGCCCACAGAAAACACTACATGCAGTTGTAAAGACAGACTGTGTCCAACTTGGAGTAGCAGGCTAGAACCAAGGTACAGCAAACCAATGCCAAGGGCCATTTTTATTTCTGTCATTAGTAATACCCGTATCATCATCATGCATGTATTGATTGGCATACCCACTTAAAAGCATTGAAGTCCTCCTATAAAATTATAGTTATTGTTCACACTCTTCTAGCATAACTCCAGATCACTATTTTCTGTCACCCATTTTCAAGGATTCTAGGGTTTCCTTAAATGCTGCACGACATACGATTGGAGAACAGGGTTTGCCAAGAACCACCATTAAGAACTAGCATATTAAAGCACAGACAAGTGTTGCTACTCTGAGACTCAAATGGTTGCAAATAGGGTGACAATTAGTAAACGAGATGCCCCAGTATAGTCCCACGAAGGCACTGGCAACCTTGGTTAGGTTGGCTGATCTGGGCTGAACGTGATTGGTTCTAAGATATTGGAGGGTAAGACAAACATTTCAATAAGTTTATTCTTCTTGTGGTCTCTGTAGTAGAGTAATAAGACAGTTACTTTTTACCATCTCAAGCAGTTAACCCGGTGCATTTCCCCAATCAGCTTTTTTCACAATCAAATGATTCTGTCTCATGTAAGCTACCCAGATTTTGGGTCTCGGGCACCCTCAACTCAATAAGCTTTGCACATTGTCTAGAAAAATCCATACCCCACAGGGTAAGTAGGGACATGGATAACTAATTAACTGTTTTGAAATACATAATTCTCAATGTATTAGAGGTGGAGTTGATTTGTTGGATACATCAACCAGGGAGCCACTTAGCTTGATCCAAAAGCCACTTGAACCTACACTGGGAGATAAGGAGGTTTCTAAAATGTGCATGATCAGCCTGCAGGACCAATGGGAGCACTACCCATCTACTCACAGTTGTAACAAATGTGGGTCATTCGGTTCCATGTTTAAACATTGATGATAAAAAATATAGTTTACAAAAATATTGATGTAAAAAAATCGAATACAAAAATATCAACTCCCTATACTTAAACAGGTAAGTACAATAATATTGAATCAAAAATATCGACGTAAAAAATATAGATGTAGAAAAATATCGACTTATAAAATATATATAACAAACAAAATATATTTAATAATATTAATATTTTTAACAAAATAAATTACATGTAATATATATTTTAACTAAATATAACAAATAAACTTAATTTAAAAATTATAAACACAAAAATGTTCACATATACATATATTTACTTAAAGACATTTAATTAACTATCTTTATTTAACTTATTACCATTTTAAATTATATAAAAATAAAATATATACAGATATCAATAATTTAAAATAAAATAAAACATCCTACAATTAATTGATATGTTAAACTATTAAAAAAACATACATTTCACAACACAATAATTACAATAGCAGGAACAATGTTGGATAGTGGGGGGTAAAAATGACTATTCCCACTCCAGTGAGTGCAACAGCAGGGAAAGTGCTGGATTGCAGAGGGGTAAAAATTACTACTCCCACTCCAGTGAGTGCAGCAGCAGGGAAAGTACTGGATAGCGGAGGGGTAACAATTACTATTCCCACTCCAGTGAGTGCAACAGTAGGGAAAGTGTTGGATAGCGGAGGGGTAAGAATGACTATTCCTACTCCAGTGAGTGCTACAGTAGGGAAAGTGTTGGATAGCGGAGGGGTAAAAATTACTATTCCCACTCCAGTGAGTGCAACAGTAGGGAAAGTGTTGGATAGCGGAGGAGTAAAAATTACTATTCCCACTACAGTGAGTGCAACAGTAGGGAAAGTGTTGGATCCTGGAGGGATAAAAATTACTATTCCCACTCCAGTGAGTGAAAAGCAGGGAAAGTGCTGGATAGCGGAGGGGTAAAAATTACTATTCCCACTCCAGTGAGTGCAACAGTAGGGAAAGTGCTGGATACCACACCAATAAAAAAAAACAATTTTTGTTAAATTACATTTACATTATTATCATAAATAATATTGAAATTTAAATATATTATTATTAAAAAATATAATAAACCAAGTACAGAGAGACTGGGGTAATCATGGATGGGTAGGAAAGTGGGAGATGGCTTTTTGTCCTTATTGTTCCTTCTTTTAGACAACAAAGCCAATTTTTGCAAATGTGTCCCAATGTATGCTACTGTAATTATTTGGTGCTGTATGGTCTCTTGAGCATTGTTAATAAAAAGAATGTTAAAAAAAAAAATATATATATATATATATATATATATATCCAAAAGAGATTTCCCATATGCAAGGAAACGTTACGACAACACTCCAGAAGTTGCTGTGCTTGAAAACAAACGTGATCAAGCCTGTTTGGTGAAACGCGTTGTTTGTTTTGCTGCCAATAAATTTTCAAGCACAGCAACTTCTGGAGTGTTGTCGTAACGTTTCCTTGCATATGGGAAATCTCTTTTGGATATTTGGGCCGCCGGGACCCTAACGACGACCCGCTCGCGAGCCGGTACTGGCCAGACACCGGAATTGTGGTTTGCAATATATATATATATATATATATATATATAATAAACATTCATTAAATACACATTGATTAACACTATAATATCCACAACACACACCTAAAATGAATTACACAGATACAATTAATAATTAATAATTAATACAAAATAATTAACAAAAATCATTAATTCATCAATAAAAATAATTTACTTCACACCCTTCCCACCATTTACACCTATAAACACCACAACACACCTCAAATTAATTAAACAATTACCATAATTAATTAATAATGAATTAATTTAAATTTATTAACTAATTATCAAGCACTTATAAATAAATGAATGTACACATTTAACTCAATAACTTCACAATTATAATAATATGAATAAATATAAATTATTGAATACATTTCATGTAATCAAATTACTTCCCACCCTATTTCCCTATAAACCCACAACCCGCTTCAGAACAAAAAAAGCAAAATTCTATTTTTTTTTATTAACTACTATAACTAATAAATAAAATCTATATAATTAAATTACTTCCCACTCTATTCCCCTATAAACCCGCAACCCGCTACGGAACTAAAAATGCAAAATTGTATTTAAAAACAATATATATATTAACTATTAAAATTTTAACACATATATTAAAAATACAAACAATTCTCATACAAAATACTAAAATACATAACATTAATAATAAATCGATATTTTAACAACTATATTTTTGTAAACGACATTTAACACTCCGATATTTTTGATATTACTTACCTAACAATCGATATTCTGAACCACGATATTTTTTTCATCGATATTTCTATCCCACAATATTTTTACCTCAATATTTCTGTACATCGATATTTATACATAGATATTGTAGCTCTGTACCGGGTCATTTACCTCTGTAGTTCAACTGAGACTCTGGGACAGTTAGAGACTGCTGAAAAGGCACAATACTGGAATACTGGAATGTGTCCCTCAGGGAAATGTCAAGGAAGAGCTGTTTAGCAGCAGGTGTATTTACAAAATTTCTGGGGCAATATTCACGACAGCATCAAAGCAACAGGATAGAAGTGTACAATTTCTTAATAGGTAAAGTAAAAAATGTGTGACTTTCCATTTTAACTAACAGGGATCTACAAAGCAAACAGGTAGCTGTAGTTGAAACAGATGCTTGAGTCAAGCCTTTGTAAAACATTGAAGTCTACGGCCCACCTGAACTGGGTACAGTTTCTACAAAAGGAGATGTTATAGAATGGATCACGGCCATCAGAATAAATGCACGATTGAACACAATTTTGACATGTGACTTCAGGAAAAAGTTAAGATCCAGTGATAAAGTTGGTCAGAAGACTAACACTTTATTTTACTGTGGTAAGATCTGAAAAAAATCTTCATTTCTGATCCATTCATCAGGAGCTTTTTAGTGGCTACCTTAACATTGTCCAGAAAAAAAGGAACCTTTAAACTCACCCTATATAATACTCAGGCAACTTACGGTGTTATATGCGGTCATGAGTTTGGATCGGGTTAAAGCCAACTCAGACCTTCATCTTTCTGAAGTCTATAGATTCAATACTAAATAAAACAGTTAATAACGACACCTGGGCCCTTATAAGGATGGGCTCTGCTGCCTTAGTGCAGGTTAGAGCTCCTATTTAGTTCACCCAATATTTCTTTCTTTATTTTCAGACAGTACAGCTCGGAAACAGTGAGCAGGGTTTGCCTCTTTCTTTTTCTGAACTGTGCAGTCTAAAATAATACACTATTTTTATATTTATTTAAATATCAAGAGGAGAGATAGGATTAGAAAACTAGTTCTTATCCCCAAAATTAATATGTATAATCAAGAGGGACTAGTCTGAGGGTACATGATAACGAAACATTGTATGATTTTTGTAATAAAAAGAAAAAGATTTTTTATTTTTATGAAACCCTCACCCACCAACCTAGTTGGTGGCATGCTTTATCATCGGGCCCACCTGGTGACACCGAGTGTGTCCCTGGTGTGCTTCTACGCCTGATTTACAGCGGAGCAGGTATCTTAACTGAGTGTCCAGTGAAGTGATGTGACGGTGAAGTTAAAAACTGTACAGTGGTCCCATTACCCATAGGGTTTGTTTTAATGTTTGGGACTCTGGCAGCAATAAAAACAAGGCTGTGGATGTGCGTGGAGTGGTAATTAAGAACTCCTACATCCGAAAACAGTCTACATGTTTCAGCCGGACCTTGAATTTGTACTGGCTTTCCTCAGGACCTAAAAATATATGTGAGATGTGAGATCTAAACTGGGCTTGTGTGTTAGATCAAAAATGTGTTGCACGTTCTAAGGTGCACTATGTGTAAGAGGGGAATTCCCTCTTAAGGCATTCACTTACGATTAGCAGAAATACCTCATGAGATTCCGGCAGGGGTTCTAGCTGGTAGATAAAACTACATTGCAGCTCTGGACCCGCTTGAAGACCTAGTTGGCTGCCTCGGATCTCCGAAGATGGACTAACATGGAGACACTTCAGGTTAAATGAATTGACTTTACACTCTGCAGGCGCTTAAAAACAGTCCCTTGCTCTGAGCTAAGGCAGCAGAGCGCACCATAACAGGGCCCCTTTTATTCACAGTCACTTAAAATGCTAAATCTACGGTATGAAGCACTATTTAAAAACAAATTATCTGGGTTCCATAGGCATAGATATGAGACGGTGCTGATGCAATGGTACTAGGGGAACACAAACATAGCTGAAGAGAAGCAGAGCAGCAGGATTCCGCTGAAGAATGAAAATAGCATTTAAAAAGCATTGGGGACAGGGATAATCCCTGGCAGATTCACAAATGATGCAATATTGACAAATTAAAAAGGTCCCAGTCTGTCTCGTTTGATAACCAATGAAAAACATTAGCGTGATCCATTTCCAAGCTATTCCAGCCCTTCTGCCACAGATCTCAGTCTAATGCAGAGGAAATGATTCATCTCACTGTTCATATTTGAGAGGGCGATGGTACTCCGGGTTGGCACAGTCAGTAATGGGATAACTTGTGCTAATACTAAAGACATTGAATGGGGACAGGGGTGTCCAAGCGTGGAAGTTATAGTGCCCCTATCTGCCTCACTTATATACACAGCTCTTTACCTCTTTAACTCTTGCTTGGCGCCTGATGTTTCTACGCAGCTGAAAAGGGACGTGAGATTCTATCACTAAAAAAACTACCCAGAACCAAGCGATGGGGATAACTTTTGTTGGTTGGTGATGTATCATTTTGTGCCAAGTGCCATGAGATGCGTAGCTTTCAAACTTCAGTCACGTCATTCATCGTACATACTCCTCAGATCTTTTGATTCATGCTTTTTAGGTAAAGCGTAGAGTCAGCGCGCATGCGCTGCTCGGCAAACACATGTTGCACCCAAATTTGTCATTGGCTTGTGTCATTGTCATCCTTAAATGCTCGCTTCTGATTCGTAAATATGCTTGTTAGTCCCTCCTTAGTACTGCCTTGCCTTCATTTGTAACCTCCCAAGGCGACTTTCACTTTTAATTCGGTTGTTACATGGTACGTCTTATTTAGTCTGTATGCACTATTTTCTTCAAATGGGTTTCTCCTGCTTCAGACACAACATGATTTGCTTACATTCAGCGCGCCATGCGCACTTTCATTTTTAAAGAGACTGGTGGCGAATGTTCGGAGACCTTCCTGCTTAACGTTGAAGCAAAAACCGACGCACGTCCCCTTGGAGCCCGCACCTACATGCCTAGCATGTGCAAAGGGGTGCGTGCTCACATACAATGCACGGGGACTACTGGTTTCTGCAGGTGTCCAATCAAAGCATCCTACACCTCTCTGCGCACACGAATGCTCCCGCAACTCTATTGCCCTTCGGTTGCCTGTCCTCTCAGGGACTGTAAACCCACCCTCACGTGACCTGTTCATACATGCTATCTGGGCCTCAATCCTGGTGGGCGGTTGCCCTGGCTGTTTCCTCCTCCCCACATAAGACATGACTCCCCATTCCTTCAATGCAGACTCCTGAGATTGTTTGCTCCATTACTATGTTTTGACTTTGTGTACTTGTGCTTATTATTGTCAATTTCAACATGGGTACATTTGTGCCGTGTAATATATGCCTTTCCTCGTGCTGCACACAGCACGAGGGATTACTTCGTGTTTCCATTTGTATTGCCGTTCTATGGCTCCGTTCGGTTCTAGCACTCTGGGCAACGCTAGTCAGTTGCCCGGAGTCCTGGAGTCGAGTGGCAGCATTTTCCTGTGGGTGTTGTTTCTTTCATAATAAAGAAGCCTTCTACCTACAACTCCTGCCATTGAAATTGCCTTTATTTCATTTGGCGAAGAGCGGATTCTGAACCCTCCAAACACCCACCAGGAGATACTCGGCCGACCCTTCTCAGCTCGCCCTCTCAACTCCCATCAGGCGCTTATTCACCCTTCAAACCCTGGTGATCTACCTGCACTTCAAGCCTTCGGTAGCCTGCTTTCTGCCTGTTTTCCTTGGATTTCCCTGCAACTCGACGCTTCGTTGACGGTGACTGTTTGTCTCGAGCTCCAGCCCGTGAGTACGCAGCATTCTCTGCGCGTCATCAATCATTGCACGTCATCATTCCCTTAACGTGCACTCAACGCTGCAGCTCTTCACTTCACCACGTCGTCCTCGTCAACACGTTCACGCACGGCAGCCATTTTAGATGGTTGCTTGGTTACAGCTATACACTCCGCGATAAACGCTTGCACGGAGTCAGTTTACTTGGATTTAACGCTGAAACGTGATCTCCGCTTCGTTTTACTAACATTTCTTCGTCACCCTGAAGATTCATATACTGGTATTTTTACAGTCTTTTGCTACATTTAATACATGACAAAATCCATTTATTTATTTATTTGTTATTTCAAGTGTGTGTTCTCTCGGTGACAGGCACACCTCTGCCTGCATCTCAACTAACTTTATAAGCTTTAATTTATAAATTTCATCTCTTGGGCACATGTCATTGTTTCAATTATTGTTTTGTCAACCATAACTGTGAAACATCTCATTTTAAATGGCTTCCTCTCAACAATTTGCTCAACCTCCACCTTTTCTTCAACTTCCTGGGAAACCTACTATCCCTTGGCGTCAGTGGGTTAGAGCTTTTGCCAACCATATTGTGGCAATTGATGCAGTTAAATTCACGCCTGAGAGAAAAGTCGCTATATTATATGGTTGCTTAGGAGTTGCTGCACAGAATGTCTTTGAAAATCTTCCAAGGTCTTCTCCTCCCTCTGGTGATGCTGGTGATAATTGGGACGAATATAAGGAAGCTTTGTCTCGTTTAGCTCGTCACTATGGTGAAGAACCAAATGAAATGCTCGAAAGACATAATTTCTTTAAAAGGAGACAACAGGAAGATGAGTCTATTGAAGAGTACATTGCTCAATTGAGAATATTAGCATCTACATGCGAATTTGAATCTAATCCTGACATATACATTCGGGATCAATTCGTGTTTGCGTGTTATTCAAAAAAGATTCAACAACGCCTGTTGAGTTGCAAGAAGCCTACACTTCAAGAGACTATCGACATTGCCAAGAGCATAGAAAGATCCATTACTACATCCAATGCTCTTCAGAAAGATCAACCTCATACTTCTGTTCACACTTCTTCATTTGATAATTCTAGTTCTGTTAATTTAATTAGTACGAATAAGTCTTTTAGACAATTACAAAAAAAACCTATCCCTTATTGTTACAGGTGTGGTTCTAAATCCCATATTGGCAATAATCCCTCTTGCCCTGCTACAGGTAAAAGGTGTGTTTTATGCAAAAAATTAGGTCATTTCCAGGGTATGTGCAGATCCGTCAAAAAGACGTCCAGACCTTCTGTTAATAATATTGTATGTCCTGATTTGGATGATTGCATCGATGAATTCCAAGACATGGTTGTATCTATCCATTGCAATTTCATCGATGTTTCCAAATTAGTCAAAGGTCCATACTGCTCTGCACTGTTTGGGAACATTGAAGTTACTGTAATGGCAGACTCTGGATCTCCCATAACCATTCTTAATGATGTATTCTTTCATGAAAAATGGAACAATTCCATTTCTTTGTTTGAGTCTGACCTCAGTCCTAAGGCATTTGGCGAATCTGACATTATTATGCTTGGCTATTTTAACTATAGGCTAGAGTGTTTTGGCAGATCTATTATTACAAAGATTTATGTTGCGATTAAGGGTCGCAATATAGTTGGCTGGCAAGATCTCGCCAAAATGGGTATCTTCCTAGTTCCTGGTTCGGATGATCCCATTAGAGTGGGTGATCCTCCTGAGGGTTATTCCCCTGTTCCACCTTTTGTTCCGGATTGTCTTCTCATTAATGATCATGAGTCAGACATTAAACAAATCTTGGATAAATTCCCTAAAGTTTTTTCCAACCAACCAGGTACTGTCAAAGGCTTTCGACATGAAATTAAGCTGAAAGCTTCTGCTCAACCCATTGTTCATAAAGTTCGCCCTGTCCCTATTAGTGCCAGGGATGAGCTTAAATCTGTGCTCACTTCTCTTAAAAAGGATGGTATCATTGCACCTTCAGACTCTTCCGAATGGGTTTCGCCCATTGTTATCGTTCGCAAAAAGAATGGTGAGGTTAGGCTATGTGCCGATTTACGCACGTTAAACAAAAATATTTTGGTTGATTGCCATCCCCTTCCCAAAATTCACGACCTCCTCGCCAACCTAGGTGGTGCAAAATATTTTTCTTTAATTGATTTGCGTTCGGCATACCATCAGGTTCCCCTCACTGAGCCTTCTCAAAATCTCACCACTTTTGTGACCCCATTTGGTGTTTTCAAATATTTAAAACTTCCATTTGGACTTGCTAGTGCAGCTAGTGTTTTTCAAAAAATAATGGATCATCTTTTTGAGTCTATTCCCGGGGTGCAGGCCTATCAGGATGACATTTTGGTTTTTTCGCCTGATTGGAATTCCCATTTGTCTCATCTGTCTTCTGTTTTGAGCAAGCTCAATGAAGCTGGCATGACTGTCAGAGCTGACAAATGCAAATTTGGCTATCAATCCTTGGAATACTTAGGTCATACCTTAACTCCTGAAGGCATAAAACCTAAGTCCTCTCTCATCGAGGCTATCACTCATGCCACCCCTCCCAAGGACAAGGATGCCCTCCGTTCCTTTTTGGGTTTGGCAGAGTATTATGCCCGTTTTGTTAAAGGCTACGCACAGATTGTTGAACCCCTTCGTTCTTTGCTTCGCAAAGGCTCTAAATTATCTTGGTCTGAAGAGATTGATGCCTCTTTTAACCACATCAAAAACATGATTATTGGTGCTCCCGCTTTGCATCCCTTTCAAGATTCTGCCAAATGTTTCATAATGGTTGACGCCAGTTTAACTGGTTTAGGTGCCGTCTTAGGTCAGTGGGTTTCTGGTAGAGAACACACAGTTGCTTTTTCTTCTAGGAAACTTAAAGATTCCGAAACCCACTATAGCACCATTGAACGAGAGTCCTTGGCTTGCGTTTGGGCCATCGAAAAGTTCAAAAACTACA
Organism: Lissotriton helveticus; assembly: GCF_964261635.1. Lineage (NCBI taxonomy): Eukaryota > Metazoa > Chordata > Amphibia > Caudata > Salamandridae > Lissotriton > Lissotriton helveticus. The sequence goes on along the minus strand of NC_136059.1, from coordinate 2,059,962,372 downwards.
TTTGGGGACGAGAATTTGACTTATTCACCGATCACAAGCCACTCACTCAACTTCTCAAAGGGGATGGCCTAGGAAAAGCCTCTTCTAGACTTGTCAGGCTATTGTCCAAATTGCATGAGTTTCACTTCAATATTAAGCACATTTCAGGTGGTAAAAATTTTCGTGCTGACTGTTTATCTCGCATGTCACTCAATGATTCATCTGATTTTCAAGAGATTGGTGACGTTGAGTGTGTAGTCGCCAATCTTGACGCCACCAAATTGTGCCCTTGCATTACAGAAGAATCTTGGTCCAAAGCCTATGAGAATGATCACAATTTAAAATTGGTTGCACAATACATTTCTAAGGGCTGGCCTGAGAATAGGAAATTGTCTAATGAACTGAAAGCCTTTTCCATGATTTCTTCTGAACTCTCTCTTGTCAACAATTTAATAATGAGGCATGATGTTTTTGTTCCTCCTTCTAATGTCAGACCTGATATCATTAAATTTGCACATCAAGGACATCTGGGCATAACAAAAACATCTCAACTTATCAAATCCCATTATTGGTGGCCTTCCATTGAGTCCCAGGTAAAGTTTTACATTGATTCTTGTAATGAATGTTTACTCTCGGATAAGAAATGGAAACTCATTAGTACGCCCCTCCATCCTGTTCCTTTTCCGGTTAAACCTTGGGAAAAGGTCGGGTTGGATTTTTCTGGCCCATTTGATGTCCTCCCTCATGACATGAAATATGTCATTCTTCTAATTGACTATCATTCAAAATGGTTGTACCACATGTTTTGTGACTCTCCCTCATCTACCAACGCCATCAAATTTTTGCGGAATCTGTTCATCATTGAAGGTTGTCCTTCAGTTGTAGTTACTGATAATGGTTCCCATTTCATATCCGAAAAATTTAACTCATTTTTACTGGAACACGATGTTGTTCATTTCAAAGTCGCACTTTACTCACCCACTTCAAACGGTTTGGTTGAACGGGCTAATAGACTTCTCAAAGATGCTGTTCAAACTGCTATTTCTGCCCACAATGATGTAAGAAATTTTGTTGAAGAGAAGTTTTGGTCATACAACATTTCTCCTCATTGTACAACTGGGATGTCTCCCTTTTCTTTATTAAGAAATAGGAATGTCCACACCAAATTGTGTCCTAAATGGTTATCTGAGAAAAATGTTGAGACCCTTCAACCTTCTGATGTTTCTTTATCTGAAAAAGTCTCACAAAAACAGTTTGTCATGAAGAACAAACATGATTCAGGTAAATGTTTCAGTTCTATTGTCTTAAAAATTGGTGATTGGGTTCTCATTAAAAACCCAAGAAAAGTTACTAAAGGTCTCTCTAAATTCTCTACCCCAGTTCAAGTGACTGCTGTCAGTAAGGCTTCTGCTTTACTTGGCAGCAGAGAATGGTGGAACAAGAGAGCTTTAGTTCACTTGTCCAATTCACAGGCTCGCTCATTATTGTCTTTGACCAAGGAACAATTTGATCAGTGTGACTGGTCTTTTTGGTTAGATCTTCCGGTTTCTACTGACTCCTCTTCATCCAGTCCTTTATCAGGTGCATCCGCATCATTATCAGATTCCTCTTCCTTTTCAGATGCATCCGCCTCATTAATGTGTTCCTCTCCCTCATCCGTTGATTCTGAGGTTGGTGGGAAAGTTTTACATCAAGCTTCTGCCCCATCTGTTCGATGTAGGAAATTACCTGTCAGGTTTAATGATTACGTTCTAAGTTAAAATTTATTTTTATGTTTCAGTTCGAAATACTTTTGATGTCACAATTCAAATGCTTTTGTTTTCTTTTCTTTCCTTACTTTGAAATGTTGTGAAGAGGGAGAAGTTGTAATATATGCCTTTCCTCGTGCTGCACACAGCACGAGGGATTACTTTGTGTTTCCATTTGTATTGCCGTTCTATGGCTCCGTTCGGTTCTAGCACTCTGGGCAACGCTAGTCAGTTGCCCGGAGTCCTGGAGTCGAGTGGCAGCATTTTCCTGTGGGTGTTGTTTCTTTCATAATAAAGAAGCCTTCTACCTACAACTCCTGCCATTGAAATTGCCTTTATTTCATGCCGCCAGCTATGTTGTACGGCAAGTGGCTATTGCACATACTGCAATATTATGTCTGATTATATGTCTGAGTGGTTGTTTCATTCTATGCAAAAAATATAATAAACACATTTTTTTAAATGTTCAGCTTCGATTCCAACCATGCTTCACATATTTTTAGCAATTTGTCCCATCCCTCAAACAGTTCCTCTACATACACACGGTTAAATCATCCATAGGTGAACTCCTTTGATTCCAATGTATAATGTCGTTGCAAAGGTACATCCTAGAGAATCTGCATGAACTAGACAATATTGTATTTCATGTTCAAAACCTGTTACATCTTACAGAGCACCACTGCCCTAACTCATGTCTCTTTATTTCAGAATGGCAATATCTATTATTCTGCAATGGAGAACTTCCATTCGGCATAGTTGTAATGACTGATAACATGGTATTGACGCATTCTCAGTCTACCTGGATTAAACACATCAGTCTAGTTAGTAATTAATAATTACCTTTCAAACTAGTAAAAAGAGCAAGCTTTAGGGTATAACACGGCGGTACATTACAGATGCCCCTACTGAACCATGGCAACATACCATCCCACTTCCTCTAAAGGTAAGGTAACAAGCATTGGAAATGCAATAGGTCTCGCCTTTGTTTAAGTTAAAGCCATTTGCTTTGCTAATGGTATTGTATTATAGTTTTGTATTATTTAGTGTTTGTGTTATGTTGTGGGTGTATGTTGTTAGAATTTTTTTTGTTAGTTGTGAAGTGGTTTAGAGCATAGCGATAGTAGGAGAATATATTTGTAAAGGAGAATGATTAGAAGAATAGCACGAGGGTTAATGAAGTATAGTGAGGAGTAGAATATAATGAGGGGAGAGGGCGGGGGAGACCATTTAGGGAGAAGGAAGAAAGAATGGAGGAGATTAGCGTTATTTTGAATAAAGGAAAGTGTGGAAAGAAGTATAATATATAATGAAGGATAGAAATGGAACCACCCATGTTTACAGGATTGACATCTTACGGCAAAAGGGCGTACTATACCTAATTCCAGTGGAAGGAAAACCAACCAACCTGAAGCACCCCAATGACTAAATGACTACAAACCACCGAAATCTAGAACTTGTAGCTCGATCAGTTGCACTAGCAGGAACCAAACTATGTGTTCCACAATGCATCAATCAAGTAAATAAAACAAAAGGACGGGACGGGAAATATAATGTCATTCAAATCTGTGGAAAGAATTAACACTCCTTTAGTATTCCAGAACATTGTAAAAGCCTTCATTTAGGCTCCTCGTTCAACCGTAGTGCATTCAAGGCGACTGCATGGGGCATAAAATAGTGTAGAAATAATGAACTTAACATAACTTCTGGGCCAGGAGAAGTTAAACTTACTAGGAAGTCGAATCATTTGGCTTCTGGCAGCAAGAGAGCAATGTCCCCGCGACTTAGCAGTACAAGGGCAAAACCGTCCCCTCCCCAGGCTCCTACACAAAAGCTAACATCAATATTTTGGTCTGGGCTTTACTTCTTGTAGGATTAACTTGCTGAGGCGCAGACAAGCTGTCAATAAGAATCCTGCAAATGGATCGACAGAGGGAAAGAAGTGACCATACAGCTGTTCTCATGAGTGGCACGACATCGATGGGAGGCACCAGGGCTGGCTGGAGATCACACTGCTGTTGGTGGCAATGACCCACACCCTTCCAGCCTTTTAGAAGGAGCAGTCCGCGAAAAATTTCCAGTTTTCCACTGGTGCTGCCCCAGCCTCGCTAGTCCCTCAGACTGACTACTAACTGATGAACAATTGACCAGACAGCTAAACTTAGTTCCTCTCAGCCCTTCGATCTCTTATCTTTATGGGGCCATGTGTTTCTAATTAGCGTGCAATGCAATAGGTATCACATTTACACGAGTATAAGCTATTGGCATTGTAAATGACAATGCCTTTTATTTACATTTTATAAACCAAAACATAAATAAAAATTATTGTGATTTACAAAGCCAATAGCTAAAACTCATGTAAAAGCAAGACCTATTGCATTGCAAATGCTTGTTCTACAATGTATATACATGGTGCAGTCCCAGAAGCACAGCCAGGCCTGAGGAGGTGCCCTTCATGCCATGCGAACCCAACTTTGTAGCACTAATTTTATCACCCTTGAACTGAATGCGGCCGCTCTTGGAAGGTATTCGTACCCGCTACCTAACAGTTTCTGTTGGGTCTGAACCCACTGAGCGTCCTTGCTTTCACAGAGACACTAGTAGAAATTAGCCTTTAAGGTTGGATGTGGTTCTACACAGCTAAAAGTATGTGAGAGGGACTCTCTATGCATTGTTGCTGTTATTTTTGTTATTAGTAAGTATTACTATTGTTGATCCATCTTGTATTTTCCGCTCTTGTGTCAATGGTGTAAAATGATATATAAAAGCTAAAAGGAGCAACAAAGGGATTAGTCACTTCAGACCCCCCCTTGTCCAGTAACTAGTCCAGTGATGGAAGACGAGACCCGTGTGGTGGATTCTTTAGCCAAAGTGAACTCGGAGACTCACTTCAACGCTTACTTGTACATTGTGTGATCCTGGGCAAATCAAGTTTTATGCTCTCCCTCTACTGTCCTACAATTACATTACCTGCCATTTTTGGGGGTGGTTACAAACAGAGGAACCTAAGTCTTTCTTAGCGCGTCACCAAATGTATGTTTACAAAAGAAGGTGACATGGGCGTTGACCGACCCCCCCCCCCGCCCCCCCCTCCTCCCTGCACCTGCTCCCCTCATCGGCCGTAAATTTGATAACTTAGTCGGCATTATACTTTTTTCTAGATTGAACAGCCGCGTCCATCGAAACCAGGAGGATCCCTACCGGGCCTCTTGAAGGGCTGCCGCATCGAGTTTGTTCCGTGAACTTCCTTCCCCCAGGCCAGCCAGTTTTCCTCCATTGATTCTTGCTTCAGATAAACGCCACCTTTGATCCTTTTAACTTCCTGCTGTTTATTTTTTCATTGTCCTTTTTGTTACTTGGGTAACCCCTACCCCTGTATGTCCCCCTCATCAACCTATATAGATTCATCCATCGCTCCTGCCTTGATTGTCGGTGCCGCCGAACGAAATACCACCACCAGTGAATCTTTCCACCCGACCTCACGCGTCGTGCTGACCTGCTTCGTGCCTGTGTGCTCTCGAGGCAGCTTCTCTCTCCTGTCCCCGGTGGGTAACCGATCATGTTCATCTCTGACTCTCTTCCCCCTTCCCTTGTTAGCTGCTTTATTTATTCATCTATTTATCCTCACCTTCATCCCTTGTTCATAACAATTTTTGTATAGGAGTCCCACTTGCCCCATGGCTGCCTATTGACCTGCAAATATCCTTATTAAGCCTACAGGTATGTATCGCTATACGTGAACTTTTTTCTCTAACTCTGACCGGCTCCACCCTCAAACCGGGTTGCTTGCGTTTTGTATCTCACCACTCTATTTAGACTGCTTTCTTCTGCTTCACGGGGGATTCTTAATTGGAATTGGTTATAGACTCATCTCCACTCATATCTGAGCATCCCTCTTGATCTATCCTCACCACTGTTGAGTCTAAACACTTTTTCTCTTATTTTCTCATCTTTCTCGTCAAGTGCACTCCATACATTCTTCGCTACCTCGTTTAAAACATGCCACATGTTCCTACTGACGTTTCCCGGCAATTCCTGGTCTCTCGCTTTTATCCATGGTTCACACTTTGGTCTTCCTCCCACTCAGTTATATTTAAGGCAACTCATTGTTATTAAGAGACGCCAAAGAACATTAACATTGTTTATATATATCACCTAAATTGAATCTGTTTATATATATACAGATACCCCCACTACTGTCACCCTACTGGTTTGTGCCCTAATGAAGGTGAGACCTCGCCGAGGTCGCACACCGAAACGTACGTCGGCACCACAAACCTAACTTGGCGAAACCTACATGAACCACAGCTTCTCCCAATATCTCCATTGTTACCAATTGCGGAAAAAGATACTCCCCATTGTCTATTTTTATTTTACTCTGCGATAATATTTATTTCATTTTTCAATTCTGTGTAGCTTGGATTTTTATCTATTAATGAAAGGATACAATATTGTGCTTATCAGCAGTTTTTCTATTTATATTGTTTTTTCCATTGCTACCTGACTCTTAGGTTTTCGCCCCCTGCTGACCAGTCCCAGAACCTTTGTTCCTTTGAATGAATGGACCTTTGTAGTAGTTGGACGCCTGTGAATGAATGAGTGAGAGTGTTAGTGTTTATTTGAATGTTTTATTTTCGTGTGGGGTACTATTATCTTTGTTTCGATTGTATTCTGTTATTAAATATCTCACAATGTTTGAATAGTTTTTTCGATGAATTTTGATTAAAACAAATCTATGTATCCATAACCTTTTGTTTCTCTGTTGACCTATTTTCTCCTGGGAGGGTGAATCCATGTATCCATGTATCAAGTGACTTTATAAGCACTCATTCATTCATTACAGGTAGAGTTTTCTTGTTTCATTGTAATGTGCGTTGACCGCGCCATCCCTGTATTCTGTTATCTTCAGTGCCCACAACGGCCCCCAGGCAGCTTATTATATAATAGAAATAAATGAAAAATAAAATTAAATGATTCCTTTCTTTTCATTGAAATGACCCATTTACAGCGCTTCACTGTGACCTACTAGCACACACAACTCACACGTGCATCAAGCCTGGTAATGACTCATGTTGTCATAAACACACACACTCATACAGATTATAAAGTTGCGCTACAAGCAAGAGGTATTAAAACAGCACACTGTAATACACACCGAAGTACCTGCGTATGACACACAATTCCTCTCCCAAGCACAGGCAACAGCAACATAGAAGGGGCATTGCCCCGCTGGAGTCCCACGCACACAATGCCAGCAGGCAGCAGCACTTAATGCAGTCATAGGGCAGCACGTCTGGTCGTGACAGACCCACCTCCCGGGTCTTGTGGAGGGGGAGGAGCGGCCGCCCCCTCCTACTGCATTTTAATGGGAATGCCCTGGGGAAGCTCTTTCCCCTCAGACCGGAGAGGAGGGGCGGCCCACAGTGCAGAGGACAAGGTGCTCTTCGCAACCTTTTGCTAAGCTTCTTTCAGGTTCTCTGCCCCTCGCTCCATGGCTCTGAGATGAGAACTGTGCCTCGTCTTAAACCTCCGCAGCCCGCTCTATCTATGTGGAGGGCCGGACTTCCAGTTCCATTTCTGCACACATTAAGCTTTAACTATAACAAAATAATGTAGGATTGTATCACTTCCTCATGCATTTGAAAAAAAAAGGATCACAATGCAAAACGTTCACATGTTTGCGCACGCAAGCGCCTTATTAGCGTGGAGGCGCGCACTGCCCCCGACCTCTTGAGGAAACTAAGATTTTCTTCCTTTGAGAAACTAAGATTTTCTTCCTTTGAGAATCCAGGGGCAATGCACTCCTCCATGATAATTAGAAACACATGGCCCCATAAAGATAAGAAAATGTTTAACGACAGCCGTAAAGCAGACCAGCCTGTCCAGATGGGCAGTCTGAAAAAGGGCTACAAAACCCCATTTCCAATGGCAGGCCACGGTTTAGCATAAACGGTGCTGCTAGCCAATGGAAATGAGGGCAGGGCTTCAAGCCCCTTTCTTAAAACTCCTCTCTAACTATAAGACTCGCCGAGCTCGCTAGGCGAGACCTAAAAATAGTCCAGACAAGAACTGGGAAAATACTGCTGATTAGAACCTCTGTCTCTCTCACAGAATCAATACATGAAAAGCTAAGCATATTTCAGTAGCAAGGCAAAGTACATGCTTTCTTGCACATTGCTTATACACACCTTAGAAACACCTCAACTAAAATCCCTGAAAACAATGAAGGTCGATAGGAGGCAGGCACTTTTTAGTCGAGGTGCACCCGCTCCTATCTACCAACCACAAGAGAGCTAGAAAGATCTCTTTTACAACAAAACTCAAAGAAAATTATGAATTAAAATAGGGAGGGGTGCACATGCCACCCAGTGGTACCAACAAATGTGTATGATCATGAAAACTTCAGAAAAACGTCATACCTATCAATGATTCTGGATGCCTTCTGGATCAAGCAAAATGGCTTCCATGTTCTGACCTTTATGTGCACTCTTCCCTTGAAACCAGGAAGTCAATTGAATATATTAAGTTTACAAAGCAATATTATGCAAAAATATAACATACATGCATTCATTTGAACAAGAAAAATAACACTGAAATTGCAGCCTGATAGAATGTAGCCAACTGCATAACACCTAGGTTGTTCCCAGTCGATTGAAAAGAGAAAGGGTAGACCTGCTGGTCACTAGAACGCCAGTGGAACCACAGGAAACACAAGTGGGTAACCAAGTGCTTTCTGTAGAAAACCACCTGGAAATTTATTTACGGTACTGAATACACCAATGTTTTCTAAGATAGCTATCTTTGGCATGAAGACTATTTGAGTGGGTGTCGAGTAGAGGTGATACTCTTAGTATCTTGCGCTCATAGTGCAAGCCATGGGACCCTGGTACTCATTATAAAAAAGCTATTTTAATCACTTGTTGCTCCACAACTTCAACACACGTAGTTCTACAGAACTTGACTTTATCTTGGTATTGGTTTACAAAGGAGCCTAAATGAAAAAACAGAACAGCCCATAATGTTGGTTATTAAGCACCATTTAATATATTGTTTTTATTATTTCGAGTATTACTTGCATTTTGTTGGGAACAAATATTCATTCTTATTTGGCTAGTCAGTGTAACTGTACTGTCTGTGGAAAACAATTACACATTGACAGTACCTTGAAACTGTATAGCATTCTACATTTCAAAGAATAACTTGACAAGACAAGTAGAGCTTGTGTTCATTACCTTAGAGGGTTCAAATCACAACATAGCTCTCAGTAATTCTGGCCTATTCCTGACATAGGGGAAACTTGCATCTCAATTTCTGATAATCGCTTAGAAAATGAGTCACCGAACACCATGATGAATATTGTGGGTAGAAGGGTAAAGTAACAGTATTGTATATGGAACTGAGGAAAATTGCCCCTATTATACAGGTGCACACCTACCTTGTATGGACTTAAGATTGTGGCTTGTATTGATGGACTCATAAAGGGACTGTTGCTGTGACCTACAAAGAGCAGTGTCCCTTACTGCCCACCCTAAAGGTATTTACTTCAAATATTTACAGTGTTCATCACCCCACTCAGGCGAAGTAAAATTCAACAGAAACTTGGGAAAGTAGGCCCCAGATGCGGTAATGTAGTGGGAACGTTCTTACACTTGCTATATGACTGTCGATTGGTTGTCTGTAATGTAATGTAATGTAAATTGATACTTGTATAGCGCACTACTCACCCGCAAGGGTCTCAAGGCGCTTGTACGAATACCGCTGTGGAACCCATCCTGGGTTTCCCTGTGAGGTGTCCACTCCTGGGCACCCCCAAGGTGGAGGCCAGGCATCCTTAGCGTTGTGGGGGCCGTTGTGGAAATTAAGCAAGCTATTGCCCAGAGATGCAGAGTGGGACTCCATGATTGGAATAGGCACCGAGGCGAGAATTATCAGGTCAGTGGAATTTTGAGCCCAAGACCCGCCGAGGCGGGGAATTGAACCCTGGTCCCAGGCTAGACCTCTGCATCAGGGTCTGCCGCTCTAACCATTGAGCCACACTTCTCCACTGTCTGCTACTGGGTATCCGCACACCAGAATACACCCATCTGCATGAAGCACAATATTAAATACACTTGGATGCCTGTGTATCGGGACTGATACCACTTGGAACTTTAACAAACGGGTCATTCATTAAGTGAAGATTGTACAGATAATTGATAGATGCAGAAGGGAACGACAATGACCCCGTTTTAATAGAATTAATAGGAACATAATTTCTGCCCAATACATAGTAACCTAGGGTACACAACATTTCATCCAAAAAGAGAAACTTCATTAAAAAAAGCAATATAAAGTGTTAGGCGAAAGAAAAACATATAAGTGCAAATCTTAAATTTGTGGGTACCGAACCACCATACTGCAAAGCCTAATTGTAATATTTATATGGCGCTTACTACCCTGGAAGAGGTGTCAAAGCGCTTTTTTAATGAGCAGCACGCCATTCCGAAGCCCAGAAAGTATTAGTGGTGAGTTAGTACAGGGAAACACAAATTAATTGAGCGGTGGACATGGGAGCCTGTTAGTTGGACTGAAAAGCATAACGGAGGGATAGAAGAGGTCTAGAAGTTCTAGAGGTCTAAAAAGGTCTAGGAAGAGGTCTAGCAGGTCTAGAGGTCTAGAAAGTGTTTATTTGGAGATCATAGTAGTAGGAGGAGGAGATTTGGGATGAGTAAAGGAGAGATGATGGGGGAAGAGTCTCTAGAAGTGGATTAAGGAGAAAAAAGAGGTCTTGGATGAGTCTAAGGAAGTATACATGAAAAAATGAGGTTGGGGTGATGCAATGAGGGATAGAGGAGAAAAGGGTCTAGAAAGGCTATTTTTGAAGATCACAATAGCAGAATGAAGTTTGGAATGAGTCAGAGACATGGGTTAGAGGATATATTGAGAGAAGTATAGGGTGAGATATATAATGTAGTGCATTGGAGAAAGTCAAAACCTTTTTTTGTTATTTTTTTGTTTACAGTAGGAGTAAAGTAATAAATATATAGATACATAAGTAAGGTAACATCAAGATTTAAGTTGTATTTAATAAACTGAGACATTTAAATGCTGCTGTACTTTAAACTAATGTATTTGTGCGTTGTATTTTTTTATTGTTTTCTTTCAGTAGTGCAGTAATTGTGGATAAATAGTTACTAACAATGTACATATTGTGATAGATAAATAAATTGAGTAGCGTAAGCATCTAATCAAATAACTTATATGAAAACTATGCAGTGACCTATATACATGTGACGCATAGAATAATATAACCATAAGTCTAACGAGATCTTGCACTACACCCAGTCTGTTTTCAGGGCTAATATGAGCACGGAGTCGGCACTGTTGGAGGTGTCAGAAGCCATCAAGGAAGTCCTAGATAAGGGAGGGAAAGCAGTGTTGGTATTATTAGATCTTTCGGTGGCGTTTGACACCGTTCCCCATGACCGGCTCCTGGCGAGACTCTTGGAGATCGGGGTTCGGGGAACGGTGCTCAGATGGTTTGAGTCGTTTCTTTCCAACCAACAACAGACAGTCTGGGCCCCTCCGTACTCTGCTGTAGTGCCTCCTCTGGAGGTGGAAGTCCCTCAGGGCTCGATTTTGAGCCCTACTCTTTTTAATATCTATATGTCCCCCTCGCGGCACTGGCAAAGTCTCTGGGTGCCCAGATTATATCATACGCCGATGATACCCAGCTTCTCTTCTCTTGTGGTAAGAACATGGACTTTGATGGCGAGAGCATTAAGAACTGCCTGGGCGCAATATTTGCCTGGTTTCAACTTAACCAGTTGAAATGCAACTCCGACAAGTCCGAGCTTCTCTTCTTCGGATGCCCCCCTGATCCCGGTTGGAAGACCTGGTGGCCTGCGGGAATGTTTCCCCCTGCTACTGACTCCAAGGCGGCCAATTTATTTATTTATTTAAAATTTATAGTGCGCAACAGCTACCCGCAGTGGGTTTCCCGGCGCAAGGGATAGACTGAAGAAGTAAAACTGACATCAATCACGGCTATGAGAAGTAATTTTTAAAAAAAGTAGGGTTTTCAGTTTTTTCCGAAAACTGAGCATGTTGGTCTCAGTCTTCATGGCAATGGCCAAGAACCTGGGAATCAAGATGGACAATTGCCTTTCATTGAAACCCCAGATTCTTGGCTTGGTGGGGCAGTGCTTTGGAATACTCAAAATGTTGAGGAAAGTTCTCCCCTTTCTCTCTATTGCCCATAGGAAAATAACGGTACAAGCCTTGATCGGATCAAGGTTGGACTACGTGAACGTACTCTACCTTGGCCTGCCTGAATATCTCTTGTCACGGTTACAGGTAGTGCAGAATGCGGCGGCTCTGGCCATTTTCGGCCTTGGCCGCCGTTCCCATGCCACTGGCCTTTTGGAGTCCCTTCATTGGCTTCCAATCAGGAAGCGCATTAAGTTTAAGGCCCTTACTATGGCGTTTAAAGCCCTTCATGGCATTGGGGCTCTCTATCTGCGGAAGAGAGTTGTCTTCCACCATCCAACCAGAGCTTTCAGATCGGCTGCCATGTCACGAGCAAGGATCCCAGTAATTAGGCGTGCACGGGCGGGGGGCCGATCCTTTCAACATCTTGCGTCACGGGCCTGGAACGATTTGCCTCTAACTCTGAGAAAGAGCGAGAATTTGGCTTCTTTCAGGAAAGATCTTAAAACGTGGCTATTCTGCTTCTAATTCCCCTTCTGTTGGATGAGTTATGCTGTGTCTGGTCTGTCAGCGCCGGGACACTCTGCCAGAGTAGCTGTGCGCTTAATAAAACCTACGATAACATAACATAACATAACATAAGTAATATGTACATTACGCAGAATTAAAGAGTAAATATTTAAAAAAACATATGTATTATACCCATTTACACAAAGGAATACACATATTCTAAATAAATGTGTATATACATAGGGATATGCTGTACATTTATGTTTAAGTATGGTGGGTATATGGGGAAGAGCCAACTCTTGAGTAGTCTTCTGAAGATAAGATAACATTAGGGGTGCCAATTTTGACAGAAGATATGCCCTTAAGTAAAAGTCTAAATTAAGATGCATTAAATTGAGTGAGACCTTAAATGTTCAATTGTTGATACAGGACTTAATTGAAGTAAATTAACTCAGCATGTTGCTATTCTCAAAGAAAACTTGGCAGCATTCATAACTCTACTGGAACGACCCACATAAAGTCAGGTTTATCCTTTGGCTCTCAACCAGTATTTAAATCCAATGCATTTCAATGGAAAGTTTAGACTGAACCAGTATTTCTTAGTCAAAGGACAAGATCAACACCGTCCTCAGTAAAGTGCTATGCAATACTAAGCAGCAGAAATATGTACTGGAAAAGGCAGCAATGTACCAAATTGGCAATCACACAACACCCTCAGAAGTGGTGCCAATGTGTCCGGCAATATCATGGCCATTCATCTTACGAGGCAATATCGTTGATGCAATTTGCCACAAAAAAAAGTGTTTTCACACCACATATGCAAAGCATTAGTGTAAGCATGAACAAACGTCATGAATGGACAGTAGGTGGTATTAAGCGAACTTCTCTCTCTTACCTGAACATTTTCTTCGGTGACCTGGATCTCTGCTGTGTAAACATAGTCAATAAGTAACTTTAGCGTCCAGCCGTCAACTTCCTTAATCCGCACTCTTTTGGCTCGACTCTCACTCATCTCACCTGTAATATGAACATAGAGATTTATTGTAGAATATAGAGAATGGGCAAACAGACAGCATGAAAATTACTATGGGCCAGATTACGACTATGGTGGTGTGGGAGAGGGTCCACCATGCTGCTGCCCCGCTCCCACATTGCCAAAGCCATGTGAGCACCGTCCACCAGATGACGAGATTTCTCGTGTCTGGCAGGCGTTTCTTTGGTGGTTCCTCTGAAAATGGGCACTGCAGTGGAAGCGTCCAGTAAGTCCATGCCACACTGGAACTGGGGCTCCATGCACACAGGCGGGCACAATGTGTGACCCTAGCATGCACCAACATGCATGGACCGCCAAACTCATAATCAGGCCATTTGTGTTTTGATTGGGTTATTTTTGTGCTTTGTGCTATAACCTCAATAATTAAAAAAAGACTTAAAGGTACTTTGAGAGTTATAAATAGGTACTAAGGTGAAGGGCTACTAGGGTTAAAGACTGCCACAAGGTTGAAAGAACCTTATTTTTTTCACTTGCATTACAGATGGAAATACAGAGCATACTGAGTCCACTTCATAGTGTATCAGCTGCATTTACTTCAGCCGCGGCCTGTGCAGGTAAGAGAGGTGGGGCCGAGTGGGGGAGGGTTTCAACAGACGATGATGAGGGGAAATTAATTATTTATTTAATTTCCCCTCCTCCTTGTCTGTCGAAATCCCTCGCCACCCGGCCCCACCGCCCCACTGCTCTTACCTGCACGGGCCGCGGCTGATCTACTTGACACCACTCCTCACAGACCTAAATGTTGTAGCAATTGTTACTGCCCATCATACACAATGATGCTGCCTAAATACTGTTGCACTTCATAGATAGTTACTGCACTTTGCAGATACTACTACCTCAGAAGAATTTGCAATTTAAAAACATACTTTATCTTGGAGCTATAAGTAACATCTCACAGACATCACTGCATCTAACAGCCTGTATCATACACAGTAGGCAGATTAGTTGTTTTTTTTGGAACAATTCTTTATTGGATTTTCAAAACAAAATACATTGTTCTATCCCTGGGACACCAAATAGGTAAATACGACATTACAATGCGAACCTTTGAAGGTCTAATATAAGGAGTATGAATCACCAAAGTGAAAAGAAGAACAAAAGTACAGTAGAATACTCGGTTCTCAGTCACCTCTGTGGATATTAGCAATTCCCACAATTCCACACCATACAGATTTCAAATATCCTAAAAGGGTTCCCAACTTCCTCCCACCTCAAGGACAGAATCATTTTTAAGGATGAAGAAAAGAATAAAACAATAAATGGGATGCAGCAATCAGCCACTGACGTCTTTCTTTCAGGGTTGTCCAGTTTAATCACCTGCCACCCATAGACAAAGACGGGTGTCCCCACATAGGATCCTGTATACCATCCTCCCCGTGTAATCGTGAGAGGTGAGGGTGGTGTCCTCTCTCGTTCCATCTCTCTACGATTCTTGCAGCTGTATAAAGGGACGCTGTACCTATTCAAACTGGGGCATTTGGTCCTGGATTTTGTATACATGCCTTCTGTAAGTGGCTCAGCAGTAAATTTCAGTAATCCATTCCTGTTGTGTTGGCACTTGTGTGGAGTGCCAGTGTCATAGTATACATATCTTAGCAATCATGAGAAAGGTCGCCATCCACATCCGCCAACGGTGGGCAGATTAGTTTACACAAACATGATTGAGCTTCACAGACACGATTGGACCTCACAGACAGTACTGAACCTCGTATGGATTACGCATGGGGGTAGGTTTGCAGGCAGAGACCGCACACCGCTTGGGTCCCTGACTCTTTTGTGCAGGTCCCACAGGAGCAGACTGCGGGGCACCTTAGGGACACGCTTAGGGTTGCACCATTCAAGGCAGGACCAGTTGGCCTGCCCCACTACAGACCTCAAGGTTGTATGAACCAATTTTAATTCACTGTGTAGTACTGAGCACCAAGGTCCTGAGGAATTGCTAGATTAGCAAGAAACATGTCGACCTAAATAGAGGGTTGTAGATATTTTCGCCGCAAACACTTGTGGCGTCTATCTCCCCTCCCACTATTTTAACCAAGGGAGTTAGCCACGCCATTAAAGTTCTTGTGGGCTAACCCACCTTTTTTAATTCACCACTATCTTTCCACGACTACACGTTCACCTGCCCTCACACACGCATGCACCAAATGGCTGGAACAAAAGATCTCCGCTAAAGAGCCCCTTCGCGGGTGCCCGTCAGACATTGCAGCGCCAGTCTGACGAGGAGCAGGACCCATATGATGAAGCATGACACCCAGCTTGCTGGGTGTGTGAGGGCTCTAGTTCCCAAGAGGGGAATCCCCCTTCCTTCTTCCCTCTTGGATTTCTCTATCTACACCTTACACTCACACACACACACACCCTTTACCTAGTTCTACCGGGGAACTTTGTGCTTCTTTTTGTTACTATCCCTATCTCCCTACTCAGCATCCTAGCAACAAACCAAGATCTACACAAAAGAGAAGACCATACCTTCAGATCCCTCTTAGACGTCTCCATAGACAACATAATGTTTGACCTCATCTCTCCACCTACTAAATTATACGTCAGAAGCCAACATCCGAAACAACTCCAAAGCTTTTTTTGGAAAGCTATGTGAAGATCCACACTACAATTGCAAAACACAAGCCAAAGCCTTTAGCTCCCTGGCACTCTAAAGACCTTGCTAAAAATTAACAATCCATCCACAGACAGCAAAGAAAATGGAAGAAAACAGAAGTCCCAAGAACCTCTTGATTCTGAAGTCCATCTGCGCAACATGTTGAAAGCTCATCACATCTGCTAAAGCAAGTACTATTTCAGCACCATCAATTAAGCCACCAACAGGAAAAATGCTGTTCAAGATAATCAAGCACTGCATCAACCCCTGCCTGACCCACCTATTCCTCAATCCACAGAAAAGTGCAATGGCATCAACCCCATATTCATTAAAGAAAGGCAGAAAATGTTGCAGCACATCAACATTAACTAGCCTGCTTCATCTCTTACATCCAACTCCCTTCCCGTATGATCTTGCAATGGTCAGCCTTCAAAGCCCAATCTCTCCCAGCTCTCGCTGTCATATTCAACTCCCTCAAAGCCACTATTAATGAATATGATGTCTTATCATCGCCATTAGTCAAAGCTCTCTCTGAAGATGCTCTCTTACCCCTACTTACCATTGTCAATGATTCCCTCTCTCAAGGCATCTTTCCAGAGGATCTCTACACAGGCCAGATCCTCCCACTCCTAAAGAAACTTATACTAGACCCTGATGACCTTGCAGCTACTGGACCATCGTTCATCAGCAATATCATTGATAAAACAGTCTATGTTCAACTCAAAAATCACATCAGTCCTAACTATGTCCTGAACAACTACCTACCAGGCTTCAGATCAAGCTGCAGCACAGAAACTGCTACCTTACACATCAAAGACGATGCCCTCTTGACCGTGGATGAAGTTGACACCTGCTTTCTAATACTGATGGGCATCTCAGCTGCCTCCACTCTACGTCACTCCACTCGACCCTAAACAACTCCACGCTGACACTCTAAGCCACTCCACTTTTGACACTCTATGCCACTCCACTCTTCAACACTCTACTCCACTCTCCTACACTACTCCACTCTATGCCACTCTACTCTATGACAATCTACTCCTCTCTATGTCACTCTACTCTACAACACTACACAATACACTCAACGCCACTTCACTCTGCTCTACACCGCTCCACTCCACTCTACAACAATCTACCCCATTTTATGTCATTCAATCCTACTCCACTCTATGCCCTTTCATTTTACACCACTCTACTCCCTCAACACCACTCCAAGACACTCCACTCAACTCTACTCTACACTACTCTATGCCACTCCACGAATCTCTGCACCACTCCATAACTCTCAACTCTACTCCATTTTATGACACTCCGCTCTTCTTTACCCTACCAACATTTAGCCATGCTGAACAGCAGTCACACTGGTATACATGGTTAAAGCATATTGGCAAAGGCAATAGCTCTTGCATAAGCCAGCCCTGTTCTGTTATAGTGCTTCACATCTGCGAGGAACAGCGCATTACATTATATGGCCTAAGCAGTAATGTCCTCAGCTATCTTCATGGTACCCCTGTAAGGCTATGAAGAAGGAACTTTTAACAGGATTTCTTTAAAAACAGAACTGGTAGGAAATGACTTTCAAAATGTACGATTTGAGATGTTATGCTTCCAAAAAACACGTCACCAAAACTCCATAGAAAAATAGTGTCACAAAATTGCATTTTAAGTTAAGGTTTTGAGATGTTCTCCTAAAATACCTACTAAACGTGCTAGTTTTTAAATACAGATATCTATGAATCAATGACGCAATGAGGAAGTGTGGTTTATCTGCTAAAGTAAAACAATGAAACCTGTTGGATACAGGTGAAACCTGACATATGGAGTGCAAGAAAGTTCTAAGCCGGTGACTTGAGGAACCACTTAGAAACAGTGTTTGCACCGAAATTCAGTTCATATTTCATACTGCCCTGCAATCAATAAAACATGTTATTTTTATAGACGAGACTTCTCTCTCCAGATCCCTGAAATAATGAAAAAATGAGACAGATGCTTTAAATATGAGCTGGAATAGAAGTAAATCACATAATAAGAGTTTATTGTATTCGTTTCAGACCAGGAGCCAGTCCAGAGGAGCCCAACAATGGGTTCTTCCGCTCACTGCCGGATAACTTGTGTTATTTCTCGGTGTGCTGCTGGAGCCCACGGGTTGTGTGGAACGTGCCATCAAACAACGAGAACAATAGACTGTGACGGATGTTCACAGAAATTCAGAGCAACGTCAAATAAAGCACGAGCTCAGATTTTTATTGAGACTCATCCCAAAATAGAAACCCCACGTTCTCTGACGCAGATATCGCGTGCACGTAATCATTCCCATATGTTTGCTCTTCCTTTCGAGTTTGTGATAGCAGCTGATGGTTCTGGAAGGCGAGGTGTTTTATTTTTTTATTCTGAAAGTATGATTTCCGTTCAGTTTTCTTATTTTTTTCCTTTCCTATGTAACTTGTGCGTTTACCGTAGTACAGTGGCTCAGGTCAGGTTAAACACTCTTGTTTCAACGCGGGCCAATATCTTGAGAAAAGAATTCGGCTGCAGCAGCAGAACTGCCTCGGTTAGCTCACTGAGTGCACCGGCGGCTGCAAGTATGGGAGTGAAGCCTCATGAGGGAAGTTAGCCTCATCCCGCCACTGCTGATTAAAAGGCAGCAGGGGCGGCCTAAGTGATGTGCAAGCTGTGCACCTGCACAGGGCCACCAAACCCCAGGGGCCACCACGCCAATATATATCCTTAAAATAATAATCCTCTGAGGATGGATGCATATTTGCGTGGCGGCCCCTGGGAGGGATTTGGCAGCCTCCAGCTCTGTTCCACTTCCTAACACCCTGACCCTCCCCTCTTAATTGGCCTCCGCGCTCTGCCCCGCCCAGACCCCCTCTTCCGGGGCCTCCTACCTACGCTCCCTGCCCAGGGCCGCCATGAGCCTAGAGCCGCCCCTGAAGGCAGCTAGCCCGCGTCCTACCGGAACTCGAAGGGGTCTTCCTTTATTGATTATCACTCTCTCCGAGGCATAGTTAAACCATGCATTTCCTCTAAATTGATGTCATATCTCCCTGCACACAGTGAAATGTAAAACCCCAGTTGAACCCAAGGTACATACAAGGACAAATGTATGCGCGTAAATTCAAATTCACGGGGCAGGGAACAGCACAATCGTACCTATGGAAATTGTGGCTTTGGCAGAACAAAGTTATTCATATTCAAGTGGTAATTTGTATCCACATTTCTAAAAGGCATTTGTTCTGTAGAATTTGGAATACACTTACTCACGTTGGCCTTAGAAGATTTCCTTATCCATGATCAAACTTGTATCAGCCGCCTGTACCCAAAACACCTGCATGTATTATTATTCAATATTCCACGACTAACCTACAAAGGTAGCGCAGTAACCAACTTACGAAATATTCCTATACCATATCATAATTTATTATTATTCTGTAGGAGTTGCGTGCCTTACAACTTCTATCCCTATACTTTTCTGTACACATCCGAGTCATGTACACACTCTGGTTCGTTGCCAATGTGTTATATTGTACTAGAATGTAATATGTGAGGCTGGGTTATGTCATCTATGATGTATTGGGGTTCTATCTCTGAGCTCACTGTCCAGTGTGGTAGTGACAGTTTAACCAGCTGCGTCTGGTAGGGTGGTTCTGGGTTTCTCCTGGAATTAAAGTTAAACCAAGATAAGTTTTGATTCTGCGTGTTATATTACAACATTTGGCGACGACCAGACGTGGCAGAGTGGAAGAGAAAGACTCAAGAAAGGCTCTGGGCCGCAAGTAATCCAACATTAAAGGACGCAATAGCAATTGCAAAGGTTGTGGAGGAGTCAGAAGAATGTATGAGGGAGATGAAAATTACTTCTAAAAAAATAAAAGATGATGATGTAGCGGTTTTAGATGATCACAATGATGCAGTTAATGCTGTAAAGAGTAAACATCAGTCTGGAGCTGTTGCAGGTGCAAAGAATCGTTTTCAGAGGCAATGGGGAAATGTGCTTGAAAAAGGAGTGGGAAAACAATGCACAAGATGCGGAAGTAGTTACCATCAAGCTGACTCGGAATTGTGTTTTGCAGTAGGCAAAGACTGTTTAAAGTGTGGGAAGAGAGGACATCTGGCAAGAATGTGTAAGCTGCAAGAAAATAAAGTTAATGCAGTAGAAGAAACACAGAGTTCATATAGAGTTATAGTGGTTGATGGTAGACAAGAGGTTGCAGGAGTGGTAGGAGATGAGCACAGAAGAGTGCGGCCGGAAGCTGCTTTTGAAATCAATGGCAAGACAGTATCGCTAATGGTGGATACAGGATCGCTCTACTCCATTGTTCCTCAAGTGATGTTTAATGAGACTTGGCCAAAAACTACGTTATCAAAATCGAATGTGGCATTGAAATCTTACCAGGGAAATTAGATAAGTGTCTTAGGATGTGTAGATGCTAGCATCTGTTTTCAAGGAAGAGTCACACAAGGAATATTGTATATAGCTGAAGAAGGTCCGCCTATTTTGGGTTGGCCACATCAATTTGACCTTGGTATAAAAATTGACCCAACATTGGACTTTCCAGTGTTGGCCGTTGAAAATCTGAGTTTAGAGGATATTCTTGAAAAATATAAAAGTGTTTTTGAAAACAGATTGGGTCAATTCAAAGATTATGAACATGAGATAAAGCTGAGGAAGAATGCTGTTCCAGTGAAGCATGTGTGCTAGAAGAGTTCCTATGGCGGCAAGAGGAAAAGTGAAAGAAATCATCCACCACTTGTTAAATAACAAAGTAATAGAACCGGTTGAGGCACCTATGGTGGTGAATTTATGGGGTGGCGGGTGTCCCGTGTAGTTTGTTTAGGGTGGTGAGTGCCCTATGGTGGTGAGTTTTTTTTTTTTTTTTTTTTTTTGGGGTGGTGTGTGCCCCGTGCAGTTTGTTTTAGGGTGGTGAGTGCCCTGCTGTTGTGAGGTGATTGGTTAGTACCTGGGGTGGTTAGTGGCCAATGCACTTTATTTTTAGGGCGGTGAGTGCTCTACAGAAGTGAGTTAAGGGGGTGGTGAGTGCCCCAGTATTGTGTATTTTGGAGTGGTTAGTGCCCCATTTATTTGTGGAGTGGTGGATGCTGAGTGCAGGTGGAGAGTGCCCCAGTGTTGTGTATTTTGGAGTGGTTAGTGCCCCATTTATTTGTGGACTAGTGGTGCTGAGTGCACTAGTGTAGTTCATTTCTGCTCTACGGTGGTGAGTTTGTGGGGTGGTTAGTACCCTAGTGCTTGTTATTTTTAGGGTGGTTAGTGCCCTACGGTGGTGAGTTTCTGGGGTGGTTAGTACCCCAGTCCTGGTTATTTTTAGGGTGGTTTGTGCCCTACGGTGGTGAGATAACAAAGTAATAGAACCGGTTGAGTTTATTTTTAGGGTGGTTTGTGCCCTACGGTGTGAGATAACAAAGTAATAGAACCGGTTGAGGCGCCTACGGTGGTGAGTTTCTGGTGTGGTTACTACCCCAGTTCTTGTTATTTTTAGGTTGGTTAGTGCCCTACGGTGGTGAGTTTGTGGGGTGGTCAGTACCCCAGTACTGTTTAACTTAGGGTGGTGAATGTCCTACAATAATGACAGAGGAAGTTACAGAAGGAACGTGTCTGATGAGGCAGATAAGTTGCTCACCAATGTTGGCGATTGGGTTAAGGTCAAGCCTTGTCTTTACACCTAATTTTCTCAAGAAGTTCAGAGGTCCGTTTAAAATCAAAGAGGTTGGTGGAAATTGGGTAGAGTTGATGAAAGGACAGATGTGGAATTTGAAGAGAGTGGCGTTGTATCAGAGGTAAGAATGGAAAGTGCAAGTTGGATTTGCAGATGGAGGGTGGAAAAGAAGGAGTGTCACCTTGGATGATGTTGGTTGATGGTGAATTTAAGGAAAATAATGAAAGATTATAGAAGGAACGTGTCTGATGAGGTGGTAAGAGACAGTGGTATGGAAGAGGAGGAGATGGGTTGTTGGGTTCTTCTTGTGTTTAGAGACAGGTGGGAGTGAAGAGCATCTGAGTATCTTAGATGTTACATTGTTTTTTTTAAATACTTTAAGTTTTCTTGGGGGATCTTCCAAAGAAGTTTATTCACATGGTAATTTCTTTCTTTTCTTTTCTGTTCTTTTCTGTTCTTTATTTTTATGTAAATATAAGATGGGGAGATATGTTATATTGTACTAGAATGTAATATGTGAGGCTGGGTTATATCATCTATGATGTATTGGGGTTCTATCTCTGAGCTCACTGTCCAGTGTGGTAGTGACAGTTTAACCAGCTGCGTCTGGTAGGGTGGTTCTGGGTTTCTCCTGGAATTAAAGTTAAACCAAGATAAGCTTTGATTCTGCGTGTTATATTACAACACAATGTCCCAATACTGTTAATGCCAGCTACTGCCATTGCCCTCCCTCAATCATATCTCAAGTTCGTGTACACTCACATCATATCTCAGGCCAGCTAGCATCTATGCTACTAGGGATAATGAAACAGATCATTGAATGAATACTTTTAAACACCCTACTCAAGAAGCTTCTGAATTATACTTATCCAAAGCATATGAGAAATTGGCTTGGGGGTAGTAAATCTGCATTTCGCAGCCACATGCTTTACAACTTCACAACCAGAAGTTGCAGAGTACCAAACGTACAGAGAAAGGAGCAAGTAAAGACGGAGCACCTCCATTCCAATTACAATGCAATGTATCAACGATTTGCAACCGTAATTCCATTTATTTATTTAATTTTTTATTTTACAGGGATTTATATGGCGCAAACTTGACCCGAAGGTATCGGGTATCAGAGCGATTTACATAGCACCAGTTGCGTTACATTAGGACATTCATTTTTGTTAGGCACGGGGAGATTAAGTGATTTGCCCAGAATCACAGGATGTTCTGCGTCATTGCCGAGACTCGAACCTAGATTCGAGGTCAACCGCCCTAGCCGAGGGTCGTCTTCCACTTTGTAAATTTAGGCTTTCGGCACTAAGAAGGAGACTGAGGCATAAGAGACTGCTGCATTCCCTCCAATTGCAGCTCCATTCATTGAAGTAAAAGAGGCTGCATTTTAAAAAACTTAGAATTTTTCAAATGCAAATGGATGGAGTTCTGCTGTCTCTCATAGACCTTCTTCCCTGCGTTCACAGCCGGTCAGTAGGATTCTCACACAGAATCAGGCTGTGTTTGCACAGCGACAGTTTTGCGACCTGAACTTGATTCGTGGGGTTCAGTGCTCTTTCTTTTTGGCTGTATGCCAAGGTATGTCAATATAACAATTTGAAGTAAAGTGACTAATAGAACTCCCAAAAATAAATGTCATTGTTTCCATAGCAAAGTCGACTTGGTAGAATGATGCCCAGAGAACAGTCTTCCCTAACACACCCGTGAGTGAGAGCAATTGTGATTATCAGCTAGATTCATCAAGCGAAATGCGCTCGCAAAAGGGCCAGATTCTGAGAATCTGGCCCTTTGCGAGTGCAATTTTTGCATTTGGGATTCATCATCCCAAATGCAAAAATCGCTAATAAAGAATTCGCTAATTTGCGAGGATTAGCATTTAAGGAATCTCTATTAGAGATTCCTTAAATGCCATTCATGAAACATTTAAAAATTGCGAATTGGCAATTTAGGACCGCTAATTACCACGAAGTCAAACCTCGTGGTAAATAGCGAAAACTTAGAAAAATGCATTTTGATGCATTTTTCTAAGTTGCATGTTACACACACACATGTCCTTTGGACATGTGTGTGCACAACATCAGTGTAAATTCACATTTCAGGGGTGCTACAGGGTATCCTTTGGACACCCCTGCACCCTTGAAATCGCATCCTTATTTGCGATTAGCAAATTGCTAATCGCAAATAAGGAATAACTCCCCATTCATTCCTATGGGCCTTTAGGTATTTAGGCCCATAGGAATGAATGGGGAGTTATTCCTTATTTGCGATTAGCAATTTGCTAATCGCAAATAAGGAGGCTGTAGGAATCGCAATTTATTTAGCAATTCCTACATGAATCCTGTTTTGCAAGTCCTTAATAGCGATTCCTTATGAATCGCTATTAAAGACTCGCAAAACGGCCCTTTCATGAATCTAGCTGTATGTTATCAGCACTGAGATTGTATAAAAGGTCTATCTGGCATTTTCACTGAATCAGCGTTGGTTTAGTGAGAAGTGAGTCAGGTATGAGGGACGGACATTGCTATATAGGAGACTCCGGGTCTCATTACAAGTGTCTCCGTAAATCAGGATGGGGTCTCTCACTCAGAAGGTCATTTTTTTTGTGCATGTGTATTTCATCTGCTTTCAGTCCAGGTAAACACTGATTCACACATGCAATCCCCCAATTATTTCTTTCTAACAAGAAACTACAGCTTGGTATTGTGCAAATTGTCCCTCATTTTGTTTTGCTGGTCCGGGGTCTTAATAGACCAGTGGATCATCCGTTTCTTTTAATCATTAAATGATTATTCACATGGCATCCAGGATTACAGTGGGTGGCACTTCATCATATAGCCATTGCGATAAATGTAAAGGGTTCATCTTCATGCCTTAGGATTTCAAGTACTGGTCATACTATGCTGACGGAGTGCCTGGATAAAGCATTTCTCAGAATCGATGTGGTTACTGTATAATGCACTAAGAACCTTGGTTAAACATGAAGAGCAAACAACGTTCTCTTATTTTTTATTTATTTTACGGAGTTTTATATAGCGCAAACTTGACCCGAATCGAGTATCAGAATACTTTACATAGTACCAGTTGCGTTACATGAGAACCCATTAATGGCTTTTTTTGGCTTTTTTTTGTAAGGCACAGAGAGAATAAGTGATTTTGCCCAGAATCACAGGATGTTCAGCTGTCGAGGCTCGAACCCCGTTCCCCAGACTCAAGGACGACCGCCCTAGCCATTAGGCCAACTCCTCCCAAAATATTTGTGAAAAGCTAGGAATTGTGCATGGCATCTAATCGGTGAATGTAATCCAGAGCCTGATGCAGTTTTCTTTAGAGGCGAAAAGGGCGTAGACCTATTCTGAAGTGAACAGAGGTGTATTGCTTTATGCTGATTACAATAAACAACAAATCATAGATTTAATATTGAGAGAATAGTGGTGGTAAAAATTTTGTGTTGAAGTGCTCATTGTGGTAGTGTTGCGTGAACATTGTGAGATTGTGTAAAAACACATTTTTACGAACTGGGCCCAACAGCTGTGGTCCATTCAAAAGCTTACAACAAATAATACTTAAAGCATATACTTTTTTTTATATTTCTTGAACATACAACACTCTTTAAGAACATAATGTTTATGTTTTGATCCTCTATGATAAGTTATCAGGAAATTCCCCATGATGGTTCCAGTTGTATATGTTCTCCATTCTCGTTTACAGAGAAGAGATATTGATTGATCATTGAATTATCATTGCATGACGAAAGGAGCACCCTCATAACCTGACACCTCTGAAACCCTAAGAAAATGAAAGGGGAGATTTAACTATTATACCTAGGGGTTTATTACTACTGAATTCCAGTGCAGTTGTTGGGCCTGCAGGTAAATACATCAGTCGGACCCTGTCAGAGATGGACAAATATTCCAAGTCTTCTACCTGATTAGGCTTTTTTGCAGACTAATGTAGTGTCTTAACTACAAAAGACACAGACTCAGGATCGGGTTACTGGCCTGCTTTATTTATCATGTCCTTTCCTATCCACTGCTCAACCCTTACTGACCACGTGCCCTTCACGCCCCTCCTCTTCCCGTGTCTCGCCCTCCTCATACCTCCTCAGCCGAGGAGGTCCTAGTGCCTTCAGCTAAACACCAACATTACATCTCCCCCTTTCTTAACAAATGAATTAAGCAATACTTATTTTGTCACATATCCAATTAAGTATCAATTAGTTACAGTTCCTCAATTAGACGGCTCGGTCTCTTAATGGTTCGGCGGGGATGGGTAGGAACATCCGGACCCTCAGACTCTCTTCCATCAGAGGTCGCCCTCGACACCCGGTCACTGATTTCAGTCTCACTGGGTCTTGTTTCGTCACCACCAGGACCAGTGAGCAATTGTTTAACTTGAGGACTGCATTTTTTAAAGTGCGCCACATTCCGGGTGATTCTCTTCTCATCCGATTCAGCAGTGATCATGGTTCCTTTTTGTTTGGTGACTACTAGTGGAGTTTCGTGATAACGACAGTCTGTTTTCCTTTGTTGTTCTTGCTTTACTAGTACCCAGTCACCTTCTTGAATCAGGGAGGTTGCCCCTCGCCGACGGCGATCTGCATAGGTCTTCATTTTTTCCTTTTTCAGTCGGTTCGTAACAGCTGTGTCCTCTAGATTGGAGTCTTGAGACACTGCTCTTTCCTGCTAGACAATCATTGGTATTCTGGTGCGCACCGGCCGGCCCAACATTAGGGTCGCAGGACACTAGCCAGTAGTGGAATGGGGCGTGTTGCTGTAAGCTCGCAGAACTTCATTTAATACCATTTGAGTGTCTTTCCGCGACAGCTCGGCCCGTTGAATGGCTTTCTTTAAGGTCGACATAAATCTTTCCACCATTCCATTTGCTTGAGGCCACAGAGGTGTAATTTTGCGATGCTTGAAATTGAGATGTTTGGCAAAGTCAGTGAAGTCTTGACTGTTGAAAGGAGGCCCATTGTCTGTCTTCACTATTTTGGGAATGCCCCAGGCGGCAAACACTTCATCCAAAACAGGTATTGTGCTGGATGGGGAACATCCTTTTCAACGCAACTTTTACCACGCAATGCTTTTACAACGCAGGCTTTCCCACGAAAACCATTACAACGCATTGCACTGGGGGGCGCTCTAGGATAAGTAATAGTTTAATTTACTATCCAACACCTTCCCTACTATCCACGGGGACTGGAGTTGAATTAGTAAATTAAACTATTCACTATCCAGCACCCCCCAAAGCAATGCGTTGTAATGGCTTGCACGGTAAAACTTGCGTTGTAACAGCATGCGTGGTAAAAGCATGCGTTGTAACAACGTACATCTGTGCTGGATGCTTTTGTGGATGCGATGAGATGGGCAATGGGAAAGCGAGAGTACTCATCCATGATGGCCAGGATGTATTGTCCAGATTTGAATGGCCGAAGAAGTCTACCGCAACTTGCTGCCACACACCCTCCGGCAGCGGGGACATTTGTAGTGGTGCAGGAGGATCAGGTCGACTGACCAGTTGACATTGGGGACAGTCCTTTAATGTGAGCTTTACCATTTGGTCTAGTACTGGCAACCAGATCCTCTCCCTCAGTGCTCTTTTAGTCGCTACGATGCCTCGGTGGCCTTCATGTGCCAAATTAATGATGCCTTGCCGTAAGAGTTTTGGAATGGCTATTCGATTGTCTCGTAGGAGCAAACCGTTGGTGGCAACCGATAGTTCCTCCTTGACGTGCTTGAAAGCTGCAAGTTCCTGTCTGTCAATTGAACGGTCGTGAGGGTTGACATCCAAGTGCCTGCATTCATTTTGGCATACTCGGCGTTTCACATCTTGCAGAGTGGCATCCTTAAGAGTGGCGTCCAGGATGGCTTCTAGCGGGACAGCTTGATCTACCACAAAACATACGGTATGTATTCCTCTGCCACGGACGGTCTACACTTGGTTGTCTCTTTGGGTGTCTTGACATGTAGTCAGCAGGATTTTCTGCTTTTCCGGGCTTGTGCACAATCTTATAGGTGTATTCTTGGAGACGAAGACCCCAGCGTTCTATTCTCGGTGGCATTTTAGCTCTGGGGTTGCAGAAAATAGTAACGTGGGCCTGATGATCGGTGATCAGGGTGAAGTGTTTCCCATATATGAAAATGTGGAAATACTCACAGGCCCACAAAACAGCCAAGCTTTCTTTCTTGGGCTGCGAGTATGCTTTCTCCGTCTCAGTCAGGTTTCTGCTGGCATAGGCAATTATATACCGCTGGTCGCTTTCAGAGTCATATTGAGCTAGAATGGCTCCTAGCCCTACGGGACTGGCGTCAACGATGATCTCTGTTCTCTTCTTAGGATCAAAATACGCTATGTTGTCAGCTGATTCTACCGCCGCATTTATGTCGTTGAATGCTTGTTCACAGCCCTCCTACCAATGAAACGGGTGACCTTGCTTTGTTAGTTGTCTCAGGGGATGACTGATGGTTGCATAGTCCTGAATATACGGGGCACAATAGCTGGCCATCCCTAGAAAAGAGTGAACATCTCCGGCGTCACGAGGGCTGGGAGTATCGTTCTAGGCAGCCACTTTGTCTGGATCCGGTCTCATCCCCGCCTGTGAGTAAATGTGGCCAAAGAACTTCAGCGTGGACTTATGGAATTCACACTTTGCTTTATTTAACGTGAGATTTGTGTCCATTAGTGCATGACAGACCCGTTCGAGAGCTGTGTTGTGTTCTTGTGTCGTGGATCCATATACCAGGATGTCATCGCTGTAATTCAGGGCATTGGGGATGTGATGGATCGTTTTTCAAATGGCTTCTTGAAAAATTTCAGCAGCAGAGGACACGCCAAAACTGAGTCGCTTGTACCTGAAGAGACCAACATGG
This sequence comes from Lissotriton helveticus, assembly GCF_964261635.1. NCBI lineage: Eukaryota > Metazoa > Chordata > Amphibia > Caudata > Salamandridae > Lissotriton > Lissotriton helveticus. The sequence goes on along the minus strand of NC_136059.1, from coordinate 2,059,933,750 downwards.
GTTGAAAAGGTTGTAATGTAACGAGACTGCTCGTGTAGTTCTAGTTGGTGGTAGCCCTTGTTGAGATCCAATTTAGAGAATATTTTCGCTCCATTGAGTGACGCAATCATATCACTGATATGTGGTCCGGGGTGTCTTTCCCTCTCAATGGCAGTGTTGGGTACCCTCATGTCGACACATAGGCGGACTTTGTCAGGCTCACCCTTCTTCGGCACAACTACCACCAGAGAGACCCAGGGTGTAGGTCCATCTGTCCGTTCAATAATGTCAGCCTGGAGCAGATCTTATATTTCCTGTTCGACTGGTTGTTGTAGATGAAAAGGAATCCGCCTATGGTGTTGGGCCACTGGGTTTATTTGCTCATTGATGTGTAGTCTAATTTGACAACGTGCCATCATTCCCAGGCCTGCAAATAACTCTGAAAATTTCTGAACCACATCCAGTACATCATCCACCTTGTACAGAATGTCCACTAATCTCAGCCGTTCAGCAGTGGGGAGGCTCAGAAAACAGTCGGCCTTAGGCCCTTTAATGACGTGAATGTATGCGGGAATGGTGTGACCCTGATATGTGAGGTGCGTTGAAAACTTTCCCAAACAAGGTAGTGGTTTTCTTGACATCCTTGGTAGACTCTCACATGAGAAGGGCTTAGTTGCGGTTGTAACTTCATCCTCTGATATTCCGCTACTGGGATATAATTGAGTGATGCACCACTGTCATCACAAATTTCGTCCAATGCGTGCCAATTTGAATGCTGAGTCTAGGATACTTTTTCAGTCGGTCAGGATCAGCAACCATACATATGTATTTATCACTGTCCTGCGAGATGGGAGACAGTGACCTTGATTCTGGGGAAGATGTGCGACGGGATCGGTAGCTCCGACGAGACTGGCAGCTAGAGCGGGATGATCCCGTCGACGAGTCTCTGTGATCGCGTACTGCTTTAGCATGATGACGCGTGCTCGATGGTCGAGAGGACCTTTCATGATCCCTCGGTTTGTCCTTCCTGTAGGTTACACACACATTCTCAAAGTGGTTCTCCCCACCACACTTCCTGCATTTTTGACCCATGGCGGGGCATCCATCTGTGTGAGGAAAGTCATGGCCACAGCGGTAGAATTTGAGCTGTCGCTCACGTCGTCTGTTGTTTCGACTGGAGCTGCGACGTCGTCTGTTTACAGGTTGCTGTTGCATTTTGGACCGAGATGACCTCGATTTCACCGGAGAATACTTGCGTGTTATGCGAGATTGAATCCTGAAAGCTTGGGCAAGCTTTTCACTTCTGCCGGCTTCCATCTTTTTGGCATGTTCTTCAGCCTGATCATGCACTCGTGTCATCTCCTCAATTTCATCCAGTGTGTAACTTTTCTTTAACAGCTTCCGCCTGAGTGATTCGGACTGACAGCCTTCGATGACCCTCAGGCGAAGAGCATCTTGTGTCGAGAGCGAGTCAAACTCGCAGTACCGTGCGAGTTGTCTGAGACGTGTGATGAAAACGCACATGGGCTCCTCTTTTTCTTGAGTAGCGAGGTTAAACGTGTATCTCTCATTGTCAATATTTCTTTTGTGCAAGAATTTCTGGTTCAACGCTGTACACACGTTGGCATAAGATGATACGTCGGCTGCGGGTAGTTCCTTTATAATTTGGCTGATGTCCTTTCCTATTAGATTCCTTAGTGCAATCAACTGTTGACCGGCGTCAGTCACATGCGAACCTTTCATAAAGTCGTCAAAATCTTCGAGCCACTCCTTCCAGTGAAGACCCATACCTCCTCCTGTTTCAAGAACCAGTGGTTCAGGTGGACGCAGAAACGACACTCCAAACACCCCCATCTGTCCAGCATTGGCTTGCGCTGGACCCGCTTGACGATGAGGTGAGTTAGACATAGTGATAAGGTGGTCTTCTCTCAAGTTTGACCACTGACGGAGACGACGGCTCCCTCTATTGCTTCGGTCACACCACACACCAGATCCCCGCTGGACGTGCTTAAACTTGACCTACCAACGTTTGACAATATTACCAGCTTTTGGTTGAATTGTAACAATGCTTGACGACTTTTAGATATTGTCCATTGAGTTTGCCAATGCTTGATGATTATTGTGAATCATTCAGTTGAATTTGCCAATGCTTGTTGAACTCTTAAAAAATGTTTTTGTGCATTTACTAGTGCTTGATGCTTACCAATGCTTGATGTATTTTCAAATATTATCCATTGAGTTTGCCAATGCTTGATGATGTTTGAATCATTCAGTTGAATTTGCCAATGCTTGGTGAACACTTTAAGCTTGTCTGGTGCATTTACCAGTGCTTGATGAAACATTCAGTTGAATTTGCCAATGCTTGTTGACCACTTTAAGCTTTTTCTGGTGCATTTACCAGTGCTTGATGCTGTGTTAGATGCTCCGCCTGACTTTAAAATGGCCGCCGGGACTTCCTCGCAGGGGATTGTGCAGGCGCCTGACTCAAAGATGGCCACCAGGACCTCTCGGCGCTCCACGAGATTTGGCCTATTCTGCACCAGTAGCTGCTCCCCCAGTCACCGGACTCTCCCGGTGAATCGAAAACGGAGAGGAGACACTCACCCAGGTAAGGGGCTCGGCAACACCAGACTGGGGTGGGCTCCCAGATCGCTTCCACAGGTACAGCACCACGGGACCTCCGCGATGCTTGGACGTCACGGGGGGGGGGTCACAGGTGCCCCACACGCTTTCTTGCGCCTCAGCAACCCCGGGGGGCTCTCACAACCCCGTACTCCTCGGCGAGCCAGATGCGACTGGGATGGGCACCCAGATCGCGATTTGCTGCAGTGGATGCGGTCGGGGCGAGCTCCCGAGCCGCAACACGCCGATCCTCGCCAGACCTGGCTGCGACTCTGTGGCGCCCTTACGCCGCATCTCCATCCGCCGACCTAAGGACTGTAATAGATGGTTCAATGACCATCTAAAAGACCTTAAATTGAGCGCCCGACAAGCTGAAAGGCAATGGAGGAAAAACTACGATCCCCTATTAAAAACCCACTACTTATCAGCTCTGGACAAATATAAAACAGCGATCTTGGCTGCTAAGTCCACCTACTTTTCATTTAAAATTACCTCCGCCGAAAACAAACCCAGGGAAATTTTTAGAACAGTGAATGACCTGGCATTCTCAGACCGTACCTCGCCCAATATCCTTCCCTCCCAACTTCTCTGCGACCAGCTCAATACCTATTTTTTGGACAAAATAGCAACCATTAAGATCAATATCCCTCCACCCTCCTCTGCCTTCGTCGACCCCGCCCCCCCTCCCCTCCCTTACCTGCTTACTTCTATTCCTCCCCTCACGCAGGATTCCTTCCTGGAGATACTCCCTAAAGTGAAGTCGGGATCTCCCGCGGACGTCTGCCCAGCACGAGTCCTGCAGCAAATCTACTCCAGCTGCCCCGACCCCCCCATTGCCTTCCTCAACAGCTCCCTGGCACAAGGCGTAGTACCCTATCCACTTAAGGCAGCTACCATAGTGCCCATTCTGAAGAAATCTGGCGCTGACTCCTCTATCTCGGCCAACTATCGCCCTATCTCCTTGCTACCCTTCCTGGGCAAGGTGATGGAACGCCATGTCACCGCGGTGCTCAGCGCCCATGTTGAGGCAAATGGGAGTTTGGCCTCCCGCCAAGCTGGGTTTCGTCCCAGGCACTCGACCGAGTCAGTCGTGGTCTCAGTCTTGGACAAACTCAGAAAAGGTATGGACGAAAATAAACACCAGGCACTGGTCCTCCTTGATCTTTCCGCCGCCTTTGACACGGTGGACCACACCATCCTACTCACCCGTGTCAAGGCGGCTGGCATCGGGGGATCAGCTCTGATCTGGCTCTCCTCCTTTCTGAGGGAACGCACTCAGGCGGTCCGACTAGGCAACTTCACGGCTACTCCCCTCCCTGTCACTTGCGGTGTTCCCCAGGGTTCCTCGCTTTCCCCTTTACTTTTCAACCTTTATATCTTTCCTCTCATCTTTGCACTACAGCGGCTGGAGGTCGCTGTCTATAACTACGCGGATGACCTCCAGCTCATCTTTGATCTGTCCCCCTCTCCTCTTTCGGTCTCCAATTTCCAGTCAACTATGACATTCATCAGGGACTGGATGAACCACAACCACCTTAAATTGAACCCGGATAAAACCGAGCTGGTCCTCACCGGTGGTTCATCCAGTCCCTGGAACTCTCTCTTCTGGCCCCCTTCTCTTGGCTCTGCACCGACCCCCTCCACCACGGTCAAAACACTTGGGGTCAAAATTAACAGCCAACTCAATCTTCATTCACAAATTAGCTCTGTGGTGTCCTCTTGTTTCCTTTCTCTCCGCACTATCCGCACTGTTTCCCGCTTCTTTTCCCCCCAGGCACTCAGGATCATCATGGCCGCACTTGTAATATCCAAATTGGACTACGCAAACGCTCTTTACCACGGCATCCCTGCTTATAGTTTGCGTAGACTCCAGACCGTTCAGAATCAAGCGGCCCGGCTTGTGTACGGCCTCCCTCGATATCACCATTCCACCCCCCTTCTCAGGGAGCTCCACTGGCTCCCCATAAAGGAACGGGCTCTATTCAAGATCGGGTGCATGGTTTTCCAGGCCCGTCAGGGCTCTGCCCCTGCATTCATCTCCTCACTAATCAAGTCCTATGTACCTGCAAGAGAACTTCGGTCTTCCTCCAGGTCCCTCCTCCAGATCCCTCGCTTCACTCGCAAAAAGTGGGGCGGGGCTAATTTCTCCACCCTAGCCCCAACCTTCTGGAACTCACTTCCTGACCACCTCCGCTCTGCTACTCAGTATCTCCCTTTTCGCAGAGAACTAAAAACGTTTCTTTTTAGTCAGGCTTTCCCCACTTAAAAACTCCCTCAATATTTTTTTTCATCTCTCCCTGGTCCCTCTTCATCTCAGTTGCCGATCCCCCCAGCGCCAAGAAACCGCAAGGTGTACGCTGCGCTCTACAAGTATTTTAAATTAGAATTAGAATTAGACTCTGCCCGCACTAGCACAGTGCCTTCACCACTCCACAGGGCAGACGACCCACGCCGCATGGACCGTGACCAACTTCGTCGCCAGTTGTAGTGTCTTAACTACAAAAGACACAGACTCAGGTCGGGTTACTGATCTGCTTTATTTATCATGTCCTTTCCTATCCACTGCTCAACCCTTACTGACCACATCCCCTTCAAGCCCCTCCTCTTCCCGTGTCTCGCCCTCCTCATACCTCCTCAGCCGAGGAGGTCCTAGTGCCCTCAGCTAAACACCAACATTACAACTCGTATCCCCCAAGAATACAACCATGGCTTTGAATTGTCACCCACACACCCACACACGCACATTGTATCTATCTCAACAAGACAACCACCAACGACAGACCTGATACCACTCAAAGACACTGTAACTCATCCCACATTTTAATTTCTACCCCGTCCACTCCTTCCTACTTTGCTCCCTGCTACCCATGACTCTTCAGCACCTGCCCTGCACTGTCTGCTCCTAATTTTCTCTACAGTAGACCAAACACCTAAGGTTGACTACACATAACGCACTGCCTTTATGCCAATAGTTGAAATTTTGCATAGCGTCTAGTCTCCATTATAATTGTGATTCCTTTCTCTCCTAGTTTCTGGCCTGCTGTCTCGGCGAATATCTGTTCATCATGGAGCACCTGCCTCCTTCGTTCCCCTTTACTTTCTTTCCTCTCTCCATTAATCCTGGCTAATGTCACTGTTGTAGTGATTCCATGAAGATTTGAAGCCACTCCCAGTGTCCATAACGATGAAAGGAACATATCAGTTCACTCGGATGCCATTTGGCCGCAAGCGTTTTTCAACGCATTATTTCTAAAGTTTTTAAAGGGCTAGCAAATATTCTGTATTTTCAAGACGACATTCATTTTTGGCAAGACCGTTGAGGAACACAACACTGTCTAAAACAAGCTTTGCAAAGAGTTGCTGAAGAGGGTCTCACTTTGCGCAAAGACAAATGTTATTTCCTGACAGAACAAGCTGAATATTTGGGGTATAGGTTGTCAACTGACGAAGCAAAACTAAAAAGGAACTTGTTGAAAGCGACTGACAAGGAACAGTTGAGGTCATTTATGAGCCTCATAGAATATTATGCAAAGTTTGCACAGAGGTTTGCAGATAAAACTGAAACTTTGAGATAGTTATTGAGGAAAGGTCAAAATGTCATGTGGGCACAGGAACGGATGAATGTTTTAATTTGATTAAGAAAGATTCGTGAAGCAGGGATCCTGGTGCCTTTAGACATGGGCTTTGGTCAATCATAATGGTGGATGCGAGTGCAACAGGTGTGGGTGCCATTCTTTCTCAAAAACAGTAGTGGTGAGAAGACTGTTACTTTTGCATTGAGGACTTTAATGCTGAAAGAAACTACTGTGTTATTGAGCGAGAGAGAGGCTCTGGCAGCAGCATGGGGCATAGAGTATTACGGGACGGACATTTGGGGTACAGAATTCTTATTAAGATATGATCATAAGCCCCTCACAGTTCTTCTTTCTGTTGGTGCTGTCAAGGACACCGCAAAGTTTCAGAGATTGGCTGCAGGCCAGGAATATCCATATACATGTCTGGAGGAACACACAGGCCGACTGTGTCCAGATTGTCGATTGACTGGAAACTGATGGATAGATCAAATGGGTTGGAAGGTAATATTGAGGATGCCATAGCCTCTGTGCAGGATGCTGTGCTGAAAGGAGCTGGTGCTTTTACGATGGATGAGTGGTGCCAAGAAATTAATTCCATTGGTACCCTTAAGGAAGTTATGCGCATGGTGTTTGCTGGAAAGAGGAGAGAGAGTTGTGTTTGTGATATCGGTGCACCCTTTTGCCAAGGTTGGAAATGACCATGTGTGGACATAGTGTTTTGATGAGAGGCCCCCGGTGAGTTTGAGAACTAAGTTTATAAAAGTCTCATGGAGGTCGTTTGGGGCAGAGTTTAACCCAACGTCATCTCAAAGTGCAGTTTTAGTGGCTGGGCATGGATGACCAGGTTACTGCAAGGGTGGTGAGATGCAATGTTTTCAAAGAGGGCGAAAAGAAGCTTAAAGTAGCAGTGCAATCAGTCATGGGGCAAATAACTACTCCTCGGAAAGATTGGCATAGCATATGCATTGATTTTATTGGCCTAATGTCTGAACTACAAAGTGATTATATATTTGCTTTGTTGCTTGTGGATGTGTAATCCAACTGGTTGAGTGTGTTGTTCATGAAAGAAATCACCACAGAAGCCACAATTCTTACCTTGAGAAAGACGTTCTTGGAGGAAGGAGTTCCATCGATCCTTATTACTGATAATGGCACACAGGTTGTCTCTCTTGAAATTGGGATGTTTAGTAGCAAGGTATCACGCATCATTGCACTTCTCTATAAAGCCCATAGGGAAACAGAATAGTTGAAAGAGCTAACATGCTGGTGAAGGGTGTGATCCAAATGGCTGTGGTGTCAGGACAGAATATTGAAAGAGCTGTGGAGAAATTGGTGTGGGTTTAACACACAGCTAAGCAGGAGGCCACTCTAAAATCGCTGTTTGAGTTGGTGAGTTGAACAATCCTCGGTTCCAAATTGGTACTGTCATGGATGAAGGAATGGGCGGTGGTGGTGTGCGGACACCAAGGGTTGAGACGGATATTTTGATTTCTAAAGGTGTGATTGCAGAGAGTGATTGGCTAAAGTTCAAGACTGCAGGGTGGTGAGAGACTTACCTAAATTTCAAGGCCAATTTAAAGTGGTGTGGTTGTGCCAATTTTAAGTTGTTTTGGAGAATGGTGAACGGTGGAATTGATGCAGGGTTTTATTATATCAGAAAGGAGGTGATTGTGCTGTAAAGAAGATGGAGAGTTGCAGAGGGTACATGTTGATGAAAGATGTTGATTTTAGGAAAGGAAGAAAAGGGTCTGGTTCGCACATTGAGAGGAGTTTGAGAGGTCAGCCGAGGTGAAGCAAGATGGCGGCTGCGTGAGCGGAGCTGCTGAGCAGCAGTAGGAGAGCGGTGCTACGGTAGCAGAAACCCCCCAGACAAGGTGTTAATGTTCAGTACCTTTTAGGATGCTGTGGGCTGCCATCTGGGTGAACGCGTCTGGAAGTACAGCTGAGGCCGGGCTGCGAAGGTTGCGGAGGTTGCTGGCCGGCGTTGTGACTCTGAGCCGGCAACAGTGTATCAGCGGCAGTAGCGGGGGCGTGGTGGAGCTCTGAGGCGAGGCCGGAGAGACGCCGGGAGAAACGCCGTGAGAGGCGAGCGAAGTAACGCTGCTGGGCAGAGCCGGGTCGCGGAGAGAATGGCTCCGAAATTGGCATCAGGCGTGTCGGCAAAAGCAGCGGCCGCTGCAAGAAGGAAAGCCCAAAATGCCCACGCGGCAGAGCAGCCTGAGCAGGATCAGAAAAAAGACGCATCCCCAGTAAAGTCTTTTACATCTCCAGGAGAGTACTTAAAAAAGAAACATGCGACAGCTAGATCGCGGCAAGTTGCTCCCTCTATCCCGGAGCTGTTTGCCCGTAGTGGCAAAGGGCAGGGTGCCAAGGACCAAAGCGATGATACAGTGGAGGCAGCGGATGCGGCAGGAATCACTGAGACCGCGCCCGGAACAGCGCCTCATGAAAACATGACAACAGGTATGATAGCGGCCTGCACCCCCCTACCTGATGATGCAGGTGACCAGATTGATGAGCTATCGGAGGTCCAGCTAACTGTAGGGGATATGGGGCAAGAGCTGGTGGGAGCTGAAGGGCAAACAGCTGCTAGCAACGTTATTGACGCTGTTAATGGAGTCACAGACCTAGAGGTTCATTGTAGCCAACTGGAGGCGGGACAGATACAAGGCACTGGTGTAGGTGTAGGTGTAGGAGTGGATGCAGAAGGCCTATGTCCTCCACTGGCTTCAATGATTCTAAAGGAGAGGAAATACAAGGAAAAGTATAAGGAGAAGGATAGCAGCGAGTGCTTTTTTTCTGTCTCCGAGGAAGCTGAATGGTCAGATGACGAAATTTCATCTCAAGAGGAAAGTGACCTTGAGACTGACAGCGAGATATAACAGAGTCCCCCCAGTACAGCCAAAGACAAAAGGCCTAGGGGCACATCCCAGATCATTCGAGGCAGGATCTAACGTGGGATCACTCATCAGCCATGCCACTTCAGGGGAGCCCGAATGCTGAGGCCCCGGTACCTCACCCCCCACTCTTAGACGTGATCTACCAGACCATTCTCACGCATAGGGAAGAAGCACGCTAGGATAATCGGAGGTCACAAGCAGTGATGCGCAAGATGCAAGGCGTGGTAAGAAAGCTATCAAAAGCATATGTCAATGTGGGGGAGCGAGTAACAAACCTGGAGGAAAGGATTGTATCTACTGAATCTGAGGCAGCCACAGCTATTACTAAAATGGAGGCACAAAGCACTCAAGTTATTGACATCCAGTGGAAACTGGAGGACATGGAAAATAGGCTGAGACGAAATAACTTACGAGTACTGGGTATTCCAGAAGGGGGCGAGGGATCGGATGCCAGGACCTACATGGTCAACCTTTTCAAAGCGGCATTCCCGGAACTTTCGGAGTGGAATTGGCTGACAGAAATTCAGAGGGCACACCGCACTCCATTTAGGATATGTCCAGGGGCAAGGAACAGTGACAAACCAGGGGTGATACTAATATTTCTAGGGAAACTTTGTACTCCGGCAATCAATAGCGGAAAAGGCTAGACCCGATTCAAGAAGATCCATCGAGGGAGTCTCTTTCTTTGTTAGGCCAGACTTCTGCCATGTGACCGTTGAGAGGCGCTGGAGACTGAGACAATTGATTAAACCGTTTCAGGACAAACATCTGCAAGTATATCTTGTTAACCCAGCGCAGCTTAAAGTGGTCAGAAGTAAAGGCAAAGGAGTTTCTGGACTCACTTAACTCCTAGGAAGTTAATTAATCAGTCTCAGCTTTGGTCAGGACTGGGGGCCTGAGTCACGTATAGGTCTATGGATGGATGTAATTAAACTTGTGGTATTTCGATAGTTTGTTTATTTAGATAAAGGAGGTTACTTTGCAGTTCTTTCTGCTGGGGGAAAGTATTTTTGGTATTAAATGTTTAGATGTAAGTGCACCTATCTCACTGCTGCTGCACACACGCATCACAAGCACAGACCTAGGTCTGAGCGGTTCTCATGGGTGGGAGAGGGGGGAAGGGTAGGGAGGGGTTCAGGTGGGGTGTCAGGGGGTACAGGGGGTAAGGGGTGTCTGGGGGGGAGTCGGGGGGAGGAAAAGTATAAAATGGGAATCTTTGGTACAATAGAGTATGGGTTTTCTAGTACAGGATATGGTACATGTAAGAGGAGAGTTCTTTCTACCCAGTCAATGGCAATAGGAATGATGGAAAGGTCTAAAACCCTTAATGTGGCGTCTTAGTATATATTCAATTAATATAGGGGGGCTGAACGATTGGAGAAAAAGGGCCAGGTTGTCTGAGTTTGTGAAAACGGAACCAATCGACATCCTGTGTCTACAGGAAACACATTTACCATGGGCTAAGAAGCAGTTGCTTAGGTTGGTGGGCTATGATATTCTTGCATGTACATCACAAACATCAACGGTAAGGGGGGTGGCTATATTAAGTAAAACAGTACTGGGGGGTGCAAAACGAACTAAGGCGGATGCGTTGGGTAGATGGGCCTTAGTGGAGATGAAATGTGGTTTAACAATATGCGATATTTATGGTTCCAACCAGGATGATCCAGAAATTTGTGAGATACTGGAGAGGGAGCTGGCTACATGGCCTGCGCCAATTCTTGTATGTGGGGACCTGAATATTTCAGCTGACCTGGGTGATAAAGATTTTGTTTATGCAGGCCATAAGCCTAGGGTGTACAGGGCCCTTTGCTCCCTGATGCAGTCTCATGGGCTGGTTGATGTATGGGGAAGAAAGGTGCCCGACGACCCTGGGTATACATACTTTTCATGCCCCTACCAGAAGTACACCAAACTTGATTACTTTTTAATTTCAACCACAGAAATAACTAAAGTGAATATCAGTAAGCTCCCCAAGGTGTTATCTGATCACAGCCCGTTGGTAATAAGGTATAATGGTCCAGGACCAGTCAGGAAACAGAGGGCCTGGACATTCAACAGAAAACTACTGGCAGACACCCTATTTGTAGAACATATGAGGAAATGGGCCAGGGAATTTATTTAAGCGAACCGGTACAGTGCATCCAGAACTAGTGTATGGGACGCATTCAAAGCTGCATTACGGGGGGAGACAATAAGCTATGCCGCCCAAGCAAGGAAAAAGCTACAGATAGAAAAAGATAGGCTCCAGGCGAATTTGATAAGAGCAGAAGAACAACACTGCCAGGATATAATACAAGAGAAGGAAGGAAAGGACAGCCAAATTAGAATCTGCTCGGTAAGAACAGAAATACAGGAGCAGTTGGCTGAGAAAGCAGCGGCAGAATATAGGACATACAGGGGGAAAATGTATGAAACAGGGGAACAGGCGGGCAAGGCTTTGGCACTGAGGATCAGGCAGGATAATACTAAGAATATAATAACTGAAATTGAGGATAATGGGCTGGTGTTTTCTGAACCTCGTGACATTCTTGGGGTATTCGCGAAATATTATCAAGCACTTTATAAGGAAGAGGTAGTGGGTGAGGAGTCCCTCGAAAGGTATCCAGATGGAGGACCTAAACTGGGAGAGCGTGAGAGTGAAAAGTTGGAGAGCGATATCACGATCGAAGAAGTATGCGAGGCTCTATCAGATCTTGCGGGTGGTAAAGCGGCTGGGCCACACAGCATTCCATTAGAAGTATATAAGATCCTGTCAGGTGAGGTGGTTCCAATGCTTCTAGATTTGTTTAATGGAATTATTTATACCGGAAAAATACCTGAAACCTGGAAATGTACAAATATAGTAGTTTTCCATTAAAAGGGGAAGCCGAAGGAAAACCCAGGGTCGTATAGGCCAATTTCGTTGATAAATGCAGATAATAAACTGTATGCTAAAATTCTGGCGACGCGTTTGGGGAGGGTCAGTTGTGGTCTGCTATCCCCTTGGCAGCATGGCTTCATTCCAGGTCGAGGTACAACAGATCATATCAGAAGGGCAATCTCCCTGTTTGAGGCTCATGCTGTTGGGGGGGGATCGCAATGATCCTCCTCGATGCGGAAAAAGCATTCGATCGCGTCAGATGGCACTATTTATGGAATGTTCTCGAGGGGAGAGGTTTCGGCCACAGAATTTTAATGGCTATTAAGGCTATGTACTCAGACCCAGTTGACAGAAAACAATTGAATGGTGAGTACTCTGATAAAATCAAGATAACTAGGGGAACCCGTCAGGGGTGTCCCTGCTCCCCCATCCTATTCGCGCTATACATCGATCCATTGGTGAGGAAGATTCTGGCCAATTATGAGATCAAGCCTGCGATCACCAATGGATTTGAAAGTAAAATATTAGCCTATGCTGACGATCTGGCAGTGATATCAACGGAACCTGCCTAGGCGGTGCGGATACTGGTGGAAATTACTAAAGAGTTTGGGTGCCACTCGGGTTATCGGTTAAATGAGGGGAAAACCCAAATAATATGCTCAAAGAATATCATCAAATCTGATAACAGATATGTAAATTCGGCAACATATCTTGGAGTGAGAATTAATGCGGCCACTGAACTAATCATAAAAGATAACTTCGACCCATTGTTCACAACAATAGAGAAAGACCTAAAAAGAATGGATATGCTGCACCTTTCTCTTATAGGTAGGACGAATGTCCTGAAGATGACCATGCTGCCTAAAATCCTCTATTTATTTCGAACTATCCCCTTCTTAATTGAGGAGGGTATGATGAAAAAAATTGAATCAATATTTAATAGCTTTCTATGGCAATATGGGAAGATCAGGAGGTCATTAAAATATATGACTCTCCCACGGGAGCGCGGGGGTCTAGGAGTCCCGAATTTAAGGCATTACCACTGGGCCTGTTTGTTGACACAGATGTCAGTATTGTTTGACCTAGCCTCAAGCAAAGGGTATACCCAAGAGTTGGCTCCCGAGGTCTATGATATCCCCTCAATATATGAGATAATAATGGGAAAAGAGGCGGTAGGCGCCCTGATAAGAAAAACTGACCGTAGGTACTTTAAGAAGATGCGCCATAAGGTATCTATAAGTGCTTGTGCACTGTGGAAAGCACTTCAAAAAGTACTGCAAGTCCCAAAGATCAATTTGTATACGCCTCTGTGGAAGTGTGGTCACTTCCCAAGCTTGAGTCTGGACGGGGCATTGAAAAGCTGGGAGCAGCAGGGTATCCGGACGGTTGGGGATATAATGAAGGAAGGTAATATTATGGCATTTGAGGCTATTCAGCGGAAGTATGGGCTGTCCAACAGTCAAATCTTCAAATATGCTCAGATCACGCAAACAATCAGAGCCATGCGACCACGCCTTTTTCCGGGTAATAGCTGCCCCATCTTGGAGTACCTATTAAAGGGGGGGAGAAGGATTAAAGATATATATAGGGATCTAAATGAATTAATGAATGACGATCTCGAGAAACAGGAGACGGCATGGGCCTTGAAACTTCAGGACCCAGACGTAGATCCGGACAAGGCTTTACAAATGGATAAGGAGGTTTTAAGGTCCTCAAACTTAAAAGCTCAACATTTTAAAACACTGTACAATCTTTATTACACACCCTCTAAATTATTTGATTGGGGCATGAGGGTGGATAATGAGTGCCCAAGATGCCAGAAAGGTCCTGGAGATATATTGCACATGTTTTGTTGCTGCGATAAACTTAATATTATCAAAGGGGAAATTGAGAGATTTTTGGAGGGGCTGCTAGGCTCGAAGATCAGCCTATCCCCGACAATTATGATCCTTGGGAATGAAAGTAAGCTGGGTTTTAATAAGGAGATGGAAGCTTTCATCTTTTTGGCGGTAGCGGTATTACGTATCCTTCTGGCAGCAGCCTGGAAAGACCCGAACGCCCCCTCATTCCAGATGTGGCTGGCCAGGCTCCTTGGTATACATAACATCGAATCCACACTTCATGCGCATAAGGGAAGGAAAACACGCAAATTTGGGCACAAAATATGGTTACCACTGAAGGTGTGGAGGGAGGGGCAATCATGAATTTAGGCCCTCTGTATGTATATATAGGTATTTATCTGCACGTTTAATTTATGCCGGATATAACAGCGGAATCTCATGTATTGTATATTGTATGTTTCTCCGTTTTTTATATGAATGTATCTATATATTGGTATCAATTTATCATATGACAACTACATGTATTTTTTATATATCCTGTTTTATACTTGAAAAATGAATTATCTCGGAAATTAGGATGATAGATTTTCTGTTTTGTACCAATTTAAATTCCCAATAAATAAAAAAAAAAAAGAGAGAGGAGTTTGAGAGTTTCCCAGTGCCCCATCTACCTTAAGGAAGTAGAGAAGCATAGGGGATTTGTTGAGTTCCAAAGAATGAAGGAGTATGAGAGATCGGAGACCACTAAAATATTTAAAAGATATTTGCTAATGCTTTTGATATTATTTTGCTTGAAATTATTTATATCTACTATCTTTATAATGTTTTTTAATGTTTTTTTTAAACTATGACCTGCCTGTTATTGTATTAGGGTTTCTCTTTATTTGTTAATTTGTATTCATCCCTGTAACGCTGTCGTTTCATAGAACGGATATGTGTTGTTGTGAGCTTTGTGGCATTGTCTCTCATGTCCGGCATAATCTACATCTCGTGCTGCCTGTTCAGTGGAATCTTACAGTTGTAAGATTCCACATTATAGTTTAAAGGCGAAAGTTCCTTGAGGGTCAGTTAGCTACTGGCCTGCAGTGGAGAGTCCGCTCGTTGTTGTCATGAATAAAGCCACTTACCTACACAACCCCTGTGTCTTCTGTTCTGGTCATCCCTCACAAGAGTCACCCCATTTCATACACATTCCTCCTATATTTCTGGCTCCCTCCCTCGTGCAGCTGCACTTGTTTTATAAACATATTTCTCCTTTAATGTATTTTCTCCCCTTATTTTTCCCCAGGTGCAGCACAACTTATTTTTTCTTAAGAAATGCCTTACTTTTTATGCCTGTTCTCCTACAGCCATCCTCCATTATTGGCCTCCAGCTGGGATGATAAAGCAACTGTCTCCTTAGTTGTCTCCTGCTTCAAACCAAGCCTCAGCTTTCTGCAGGCCTCGATACAAATCTGTTCATTTTACTACCCCCCCACCGGTGCAGATCAAATCACTCTCACAGTGCCTTTATTTCTGTTTTCGCCCCCTTGACAGGTGCCCTTGCAGACTTTCTGACATTTCATTTTAGCAGCATGTCCAACTATCGCTGACCTATTGTGACTGCCCCCCACATCCCTTTTCTACTACCTGGGATAGACTACTGGGGTCATGCATGCGTGACCTGGGATGAACCCTTAATTGCACTGGACATGGGTTGAGGGGTTCCTGGGCCAGAACCCCTGCCTCTTCAATGTTCTTCTGATACCAAAACCACTGGAACATACTGTGAGAAGTTGGCCTGGTATATGATGCTCACCAGTTCTAGTGATCACCTTGTACCATGCCAAGCAACCCCTTATGGTGCAGGTTGTAAAGTCAACCTTATAGACAAGCTATCCTAGGGGTAGCATGGACTAAGCAGTCTTAGGCTAAACTCTGTAAAGGCATGTGAAGCAAGCTGTTTTACCATATACAATCCCTTGAATACCAAATGAAAGGACACCACACAGATATATATTGAAAATATATATAGATTTATTACTACAAATATCCCTGATACTCTTTATGAGCACAGAAGCAAATGCGTTAAAACAAAACACAGTTTAAATACACAAAAGTTGCACAATATGGATGAGCCCTAGGGGCCACCTAAACCATATACTAAAATAGTGGTATAAGAACCACTATGGGGAAAGTGAAGAGGCCTAGGGCCTGGGAAATCGCTGGAGCTGTTCGGGACTAGCAGTGAAGAAGTCGGGAAAGGCCCGCGGGACTCGGGTGCAGTGCGGAAAGTGCACGCTTTACCAATGCAATGTCAATGGTGCGTAAAAGTTACAAAGTTAGTTAAAAAGGAACCTTCCGAGTGACCTAGAAGGATGAAACTTGAGACACAGACACTAGAGGTGTGTACCAGTGTGGGAACACCGGCGGAGCTGAGTTACCTCACCCACAGGAAGCGGGTGCATAGGGTCGAAGTAGTGTCGGGTTTCGTCACGCAGGTCGATGGTGCTTGGAGCTGAAGATGCTGCAGGCGACTCGATGTGAAGAGTTCCGGTGGATCCAAGGGTGGATCTGAAGAGGTGAAGACCTGAAAACAGAGGGGACAATGTTCAAAGTCACTAGCCAGTGACTACCGTGGAACCAGAGTGGAACCAGGCGATGTCGGGTGCAAACAGGCGTCGAGGTGTAGCTTCTCTCTGCAGCCACGTGGACACGAGGGGTCGAAGACGTCCAGGAGTCGGTCACGAGCTGTCCCACGCAGGCTTCTCGCTGTTGGCGGTGTCGGCAACTTGTTTGAAGCAAACAGGCCTTGGCTAATGCAAGCCACGCAGGAATCGAAAAAGGCTTGTTACTCGGACCAGCAAGGTCAGAGCAGGTACTCCTTTTTACAGGAGCAAGGGCAAGTCTGGAGCAACCAGACCCGCAGTGAAAGTTGTAGGTTTCGTCGCCAAGATGGCCGCTAGCCACGTGGCAAGTGGCCGGGATGGCGCGTCGAGTGGCACAGTGCAAAAGGGCCCCACGCAGATCGTGGAGATGCTGGGGGGCTGATCTTTGGTGCAAGGGCTGCTCGAGGTTAGGGCTTCTCAAACCCCAAAGCCCAGCGCCGAGGGTGCCTCTGATGCTGCGCAGTCAGCGTTTCGGGGGTCTTCCAAGATGTCCGGTCCCACGTCTCTCGGTGCCTCCACGGGTCCCTTCTTTGCAGGGACTGTGGATCGGGCGGTGAGAAGTCTGGGAGTCTGGGTCTTGTCAGGCTCTGGGCTCCGGCGGGAGGCGGGAGGCGGCGGCAAAGCAGACGTCGAGTGGCTGGTTGGTGCCTGTGTTCACAGGGTGGTCACTCCTTGGCCACAAGGGAGATTCTCTTCCGTCTTCTGTGCAGCAGAATGTCGAAGTCCAGTCTTCTTCTGTATTTCAAGTTGATTCAGGATGATCTGAAGTCTCAGGACACAGCTCCCACTCTTATTCGAATCTGGGGGGCCGGATCACCTACTAGGTCCCTCCTCTGGGTGGAACCAGGAAGGGGGGTGGTTACACCCCCTTTCCTTTGTCCAGTTTCGCGCCAGGACTGGGGCTGGAAAGCCCCAGCACCGGTTTGAACTGGCCTATGCACAGGGACACCTTGTGTGCCCCAGGCATGTCTGATTCTATTCAGCCCTGTCCTACCCAATACACAAAATCCTGTCTGGAGTGGTGCTAGCACCTCCCCAGGCAGGAAACCCTTTGTCCAAGCTGCCCTCGCTGGAAGGACTCCCAGCAGCAGGAGGTCAGACTTGTGTCTGTGGTGGCAGCATCCATTTTGGGGTGCTAAGGCTCTGTTTAACTTTAACCGGGGTTCAGGCTAGGTACATGTCGTGTCCCTCTAGAAGGGTGGAATGCTACCCCCGTCGCCAGAACTGGCGAGGGGGTAGTATTCCAATTCGAATGACACCTTACTCGACATGTTTTGATAAAGCCAAACCCAAGATAGCATTTAACCGCGAGGTTCATAATGCACTTAAGAGTATATGGTATGGCAATATCATGAAACAGCTAAAGGACATGGTTCCGAAAGCTGCAGACAGGCTCAGCTCATGCCAGAGCACCATCTCACATATTTCCAAGCACTCTGCCTCCAGGATTGATGAGGCCTTCCATAGGAGTGACTGATAGGAACATATGTGTCCATTTTAGGTTAGGTATAGGAATACTACACCTAAGTAAGGGGTGGTTACACCGACTTACCCCAGCTGAGTGATCAGCCAGTTGTGTCAAATATGGAGGCCAGGCCAGAGGTGGCATAATACATGCTGCAGCCCCTGGTAGGCCTTGGAAGCACCTATGCCCTGGGTACCTGGGTACACTGTTACAGGGGCCAATAAGGTGAACCAGTTCCAATTTCGTTATGCACCTAAAGTACATGGGTTACAATTTAGAGAGAGAACAGCAGGCTGTGGGTCTGATTAGCAGGCCCACAGCCACATTAAGTCATAAACCAGTGGAGCAAAAAGCAAAAATTTGGGGTGACCATAGGATAGCAGACCCTACTCTCCTACACAACCCCCCCCCAAACGCAGGGACATTAGACTAACCTTGACCAGTTGTGTCTTCATGTTCTAAGTGGAAGTACCTGGAGAGACCATCTGCATTACCATGGTCAGTCCCTGGGCGGTGCTCCACTGTAAAGTCCATCCCCTGTAGGGAAATGGACCACCTGAGCAGTTTGGGGTTTTCACCCTTCATCTGATTAAGCCATAAGAGGGGCTTATGGTCGGTCTGAATCTTGAAGTGAGTGCCAAACAAGTATGGTCTCAACTTCTTCAGGGCCCATACCACAGCAAAGGCCTCCCTCTCAATGACTGACCAACGTTTCTCTCTGGGGGTCAGCCTTCTGCGAATGAAAGCAATGGGCTGGTCTTGACCATCTACATTAAGTTGTGAAAGCACAGCTCCCACTCCCAACTCAGAAGCATCTGTTTGGACAATAAACTCTCTTGAGTAGTCAGGACTCTTCAGGATAGGTGCAGAGCACATGGCCTTCTTCAGGTCATCAAATGCCTTTTGACAGTATTCTGTCCACTGAACCTTTTTGGGCATCTTCTTGGATGTCATATCATTAAGAGGAGTCACAATGGACCCATAGTTCTTAACAAACTTCCTGTAGTACCCAGTCAGGCCCAAGAAAGCTCTGACCTGAGTCTGGGTAGTTGGAGGAGTCCAGTCCTTTATGGTCTGAATCTTACTCTCCAGTGGTTGAACTTGGCCTCCACCCACAAGGTGGCCCAAGTACACAACCTTACTCTGCCCTATCTGGCACTTGGTTGCCTTGATAGTGAGGCCTGCCTTTTGCAGAGCCTCTAGCACTTCCTTCAGGTGGACCAGGTGATCCTCCCAGGTGGAGCTAAAGACAGCAAATCATCCAGATATGCTGCACAAAAGTCATCCAACCCAGTAAGGACTTGATTCACCAACCTTTGGAAGGTGGCAGGTGCATTTTTCAAACCGAAGGGCATCACCACAAACTGGTAATGCCGACTGGGGGTAGAAAATGCTGTCTTGGCCTTAGACTCCTCAGCTAACCTGATTTGCCAGTAGCCAGCTGTCAAGTCATATGTGCTCAAATACTTGGCAGAAGCCAATTTGTCTATGAGCTCATCTGCTCTTGGAATTGGGTGTGCATCTGTCCTGGTGACAGCATTGAGTCCTCTGTAGTCCACACAGAACCTCATCTCTCTCTTCCCATCTTTGGTGTGAGGTTTGGGGACCAGAACCACTGGGCTAGCCCAGGGGCTCTCTGAAGGCCCAATGACACCTAACTCCAGCATCTTTTGTACCTCAGCCTTGATACAGTCTCTGACATGGTCAGGCTGCCTGTAAATTTTGTTCTTTACAGGAAGACTATCACCAGTGTCCACCACATGGGTACACCAGTTAGTCTGACTGGGTGTCAGGGAGAACATATGTCGATATGACTGCAAAACCTGTCTACAGTCATGTTGCTGATGTTCAGTGAGGCTGCCATCTAAGGCCACACCATCAACTGAGCCATCCTCAGGGTTCTGAGTCAGCAGGTCTGGGAGAGGGTCACTCTCTTCCTCCTGCCCCTCATCTGTAGCCATGAGCAAGCCCATGTCTGCCCTGTCAACATATGCTTTCAGCCTGTTAACATGGAGCACCCTGTGAGGGCTCCTGGGAGTTCCAAGGTCCACCAAGTAGGTAACCTCTCCCTTTTTCTCCATGATTGTATGGGGTCCAGACCATCTGTCTTGGAGTGCTGCTGGGGCCACTGGCTCCAACACCCATACCTTCTGTCCAGGCTGGTACTCAGTCAGGACAGCCTTTTGGTCATGCCAGGCTTTCTGTAAGGCCTGGCTAGCCTCAAGGTTTTTGGATGCCTTCTCCATATACTCAGCCATCCTGGAGCGGAGACCAAGTACATAGTCCACTATGTCTTGCTTGGGCTTTTTGAGAGGTAACTCCCATCCTTCCCTCACCAGACATAGGGGTCCTCTTACAGGATGTCCAAACAACAATTCAAAGGGGCTGAAGCCAACTCCTTTTTGTGGGACCTCTCTGTAAGCAAACAGAAGGCAGGGCAGAAGGATATCCCATCTTCGCCTGAGCTTCTCAGGTAATCCTTTGATCATGCCCTTTAGGGTCTTGTTGAATCTCTCAACAAGCCCATTGCATTGTGGATGATAGGGAGTGGTGAACTTATAGTTAACACCACATTCCTTCCACATAGCTGTCAAGTAACCTGACATGAAGTTTGCACCTCTATCAGATACTACCTCCTTAGGAAACCCCACTCTGGAGAAAACTCCAAGTAAGGCCCTGGCCACAACAGGAGCTGTTGTGGTCCTAAGTGGAATTGCCTCTGGGTACCTGGTGGCATGGTCCACCACCACCAGTATGAATCTGTGCCCAGATGCTGTAGGAGGATCCATTGGTCCAACAATGTCAATACCCACTCTCTCAAAGGGCACCCCCACCACAGGTAGTGGTATTAGGGGGGCCTTTGTGGTACCACCTGCTTTGCCACTTGCTTGGCAGGTTACACAGGAGCGACAAAACTCCTTTGTATCTTCTGACATATGAGGCCAGTGAAAGTGACAGACAAGTCTGTCCCATGTTTTGTTCTGGCCTAGGTGTCCTGCTAAAGGAATATCGTGTGCCAAGGTAAGAAGGAAGCCCCTAAATTGCAGAGGTATGACCAACCTCCTGGTTGTACCAGGCTTGGGGTCTCTACCCTCTGAATAAAGGAGCCCATCATCCCAATAAACCTTATGGGTACCTTGAGCATTCCCAGCAGCCTCAGCAGCAGCCTGCTGTCTGAGGGGTTCAAGAGAAGGACAGGATAACTGAGCCTGCCCCAAGTCTGCCCTAGAAGGTCCCCCTGTCCCCAGAAACTCAACCTGATCAGGTTCAAGCTCTATAGGGACAGTTCCTTCAGGGGTCTCAGAATCATCTTCCTGTGAAGGCTGATCCTCACTTGTAGGCATTTGGGAAGGCACAGCCTTTGCCCTCCTGTTCCTTGTCTTGGAAGGTACTTGGTCCATTGTTCC
Source organism: Lissotriton helveticus (assembly GCF_964261635.1). Lineage (NCBI taxonomy): Eukaryota > Metazoa > Chordata > Amphibia > Caudata > Salamandridae > Lissotriton > Lissotriton helveticus. The sequence goes on along the minus strand of NC_136059.1, from coordinate 2,059,912,450 downwards.
AGGATCCAAGACCTGAGGTTCAGAGAGGCACTTTTTGGCCTGTGACCTGGTCACAGCAAGGACATGTGATGATATCCCTAACATCTCTGCATAAGTCCTGTACTCAACTTCTGACCATAGAGAGTTCTCCAGGTCATTGCCCAACAAACATTCTACTGGGAGATCAGCACTAACCACAACTCTTTTTAGGCCAGTTACCCCTCCCCAGGAAAAGTTAACAATTGCCACACTATGTGTAGTAGTGACATTGCTGGCATTGGTCACCAGGTAATTATCACCTGGTATGTACTGTCCAGGGTCCACAAAGCTAGGTGTCACCATAGTGACACTGGCACATGTGTCCCTGTATGCTTGAGCCACTTTTTCATTAATTAAAGGTGTCTGTCTGTACTTGCCCAAATTATTGAGACTGACAGTAGGGGAGAAATCAATCTCCCCATCACAGATCAGAACAGCCTGTGTAGGGACTCTGACTAGGTCAGAATCTCCATCAGTTCCCAAGGTGATACCCACTACCCCCTTAGTCTGTGGTCCAACACTGCCAGCTGTACTAGTGGGTGCAGGTGCCTTAGGGGCTGCAGTGTTGGTGGCTCCACCCTTTTTACAATCACTTGTCCAGTGAGTGGTGTTTTTGCAAAAGCTACACCAGGGTTTTCTTTGACCTTCTTTCTTCTTCTTCTTGGAAGTTTGGGACCCACCCTCAGTATTAGTTTGGGGCCCTGTTGAAGACTTCTGGTCTTTAGCTTTCTGCTCCCCACCCTTCTGGTCTGTTTTCTTTTGGTCACCACCCTGGTTCTGTTTCTGGTTCTTTTGCTTAACTCTGGTTCTAAACCATTTGTCTGCCCTCTTTCCCAATTCTTGGGGAGAGGTTAGATCTGAGTCAACCAAATGTTGATGCAACTGCTGGTTCTGACAGTTATTTAAAATCTGTTCTCTCATAAGCAAATTGTACAATCCTTCATAGTCTGTAACCTTACTTCCCAGCAACCAGCCCTCCAGAGCCTTAGTGGCACATTCAACAAATTCAGACCAGTCCTGAGTCTGTGTCTTCTGGGTGTCTCTGAACATTAACCTGTACTGTTCAGTGGTTAAGCCTAACCCATCAATCAGAGCACTCTTCAGGACCAGGTAGTTTCTAGAATCCCCATCACTAACTGTGAGGAGTCTGTCTCGGCCTCTACCTTCAAAGGAGAGCCACAAGATTGCTGCCCACTGCTTCTGAGGGACCTGCTGTACTTTGCAAGCTCTCTCAAGTGCAATCATCCACTTGTGGATATCATCCCCAACTTTGTAGGGGGGCACAATCTTACTCAGGTTTCTATTGTCATAGGACCTGTCTTTATCCTTATGGATAGTGCTGCCACCAGTGGAATCTAATCCACTCTCTCTAGGCTGCCTTGCTCTAGCAAGTTTCTCTTTGGCCAGGGCAACTTCTAATTCTTGTCTCTGGATCCTAAGTTCAGCCTCTCTCATTTTGGCCTCATGTTCCCTTCTCTGAGGGCTAGTGAACTCCCTTCTGGAGTTACCATGAGAACCTTTAGAAACATGGGAAGTATTGGACTCACCTGAGTGATTCCTCCTCCTCCTATGCTCCTGGTTAAGTCCATTTGGGGGTCTGAATGGGTTGGACCCACCTTCAGTCCCAAATAAGCTTAAGTTAGCCTGGTTAAGCCTGCTGACTAACACCTGGCTATCTCTATCATCATCAGAATCACTTTCTTCTACCTCCTCTCCCTCTTCTTCCTCAGGCTGAGAATTCCCAGGGGTCTGGTCTTCCTCATCTATCTGGATGACAGGGGCAGGGGCATCAGGGTTATCATCTTCAGAAGGAGAAACTTCCTCACCAGTCCCTGAGGTGCCTGGCTTGGAGTTCTTTAGAGCTTCAGACAGGTCTAATAGCTCTCTGAGGTGTCCTGCTGTAGGAGTAGGACCTGTTTTGATTCCTCTCATGGAACACAGTTGCCTCAGTTCCTTAAATGGAAAGATAGCAAATTTGGATGGTGCCCTTGGAGGGTCACTCTCAACAGAGGTGGTTCCAGTGGATCCCTCTGCTCCAGACATTGCTCTAGTGTGGTGGATGTGTTGCAATCTACCTACACTTGTGTTTTCCTACAAAACCTATCTAGTAGTTGTAGTCAGGGTGTGCTACTCCCTATCCTCTACAACAAATAAGTTCAGTAGAACTTAAGTATATCTAGTCTTGTTTTAGTGTACCTATCAGGTACCTGTATGATCTTTCAAATGATACTTTCAAAGATTGTAATGGTAAAACAACAGCAAGCTCAAATCCCAATCCGCTGCTCACCAATGTGAGAAGTTGGCCTGGTATATGATGCTCACCAGTTCTAGTGATCACCTTGTACCATGCCAAGCAACCCCTTATGGTGCAGGTTGTAAAGTCAACCTTATAGACAAGCTATCCTAGGGGTAGCATGGACTAAGCAGTCTTAGGCTAAACTCTGTAAAGGCATGTGAAGCAAGCTTTTTTACCATATACAATCCCTTGAATACCAAATGAAAGGACACCACACAGATATATATTGAAAATATATATAGATTTATTACTACAAATATCCCTGATACTCTTTATGAGCACAGAAGCAAATGCGTTAAAACAAAACACAGTTTAAATACACAAAAGTTGCACAATATGGATGAGCCCTAGGGGCCACCTAAACCATATACTAAAATAGTGGTATAAGAACCACTATGGGGAAAGTGAAGAGGCCTAGGGCATCGCTGGAGCTGTTCGGGACTAAGCATGGGCGTAAAATCCGCTCCGCTCGCGGATTTTTCGGATTTTCGGCAAATTCGCAATCCGCGAACGCTCGCGAATTTGTCGAAAATCCGTGAATCCGCTCGCGGCGGATTTTTTGCTTGGTTGCGGCGCGCGGCGTGGTGCACGGCGTTCACTTTCCGTCATTTTAGCGTTTGCCGAGTTGTTTTTCTTTGCGAGTGACGCGCCATTTTAGATCTTGCTGCGTGTTCCCGCGGGAGTTTGTCGCCCGCGAATACGTACTCGCGGCTTGCCACCTTGCACAGCACACCTCGCGAGAGTTCGCAATTGCGAACACGTAGTTGCGGCGGAAAGGAACAATCTCGCACTTGCGAAATAGAGATTTTGCAATTTCGCACAAGAAAATCACCAGCAAACAGGATAAACCTTCAGAAAATTATGATTTTTATCAGAATCACTCCTCAGGTTGACATTTGCATGGCCTTTTTTTTTGCAAGGAGTCCATTTTGGGGGGGGGGAGTAAGGAAGTGCCCCACAGTCTCCAACTTCCTGTTCCTGTCCAGCAGGCTCCTCCCAGTGCTTTGTCCATCTCCTGGTCACTTTCATTTGGATCTGGAGCTGGAAGGATTACTTTTTGTGGGTGCTGCTGGATATTTGGATTTGAGGCCTTTTTGACTGTCTTTGGATCACTTTTGGATTAGAAATCAACTTTCACAAGTAAGTTTGTTTGGGGCATTATAGTTGCTGCAAGTACAATTTTTGAACTTTTTCAGAAAATTAAATAAATTATATTGTGGGTAGCCACAGTATCCAGTAGGACCAGGGTTGGTTATGGGTGCATGATACAACTGTTTTGTTGAATTTAAACACCATTGAGGCCATGGATGGGCTGGGATTGTGCAGATTTTATTGTTTTTTGTCGTTTTTTTGGGCCTGCTGGTGTGGCCCTTTGCCCAGGGGTGGTGAGTGTTGCATGGGCCTAGTCTTTCTGTGGGGTGTCTTCTTGAATTTAAACATAATTGAGGCCATGGATGGGCTGGGATTGTGCTTATTTTATTGTTTTTGTCGTTTTTGGGGGGCTGCTGGTGTGGCCTTTTGCTTGCCCAGGGGTGGTGGTGGTGCATGGACTGAGTGTGCCTGTGGTGTGGTCTCACTCTCTTTGATGTAAACATCATGGATGGCATTGGATTGTGGTGATTTCTGGCTGTTTTTCTGTTTTTTGGGGGTGTACTGTTGATGTGGACTGGCCATGTGGGTGGTGGTGGTGGCCATCTTGAGTGCTGGCTGGTACAGGCAACATGTGCTTGGGGTGTAAGGGGGCCATTTTGAGGAGAGGCAGTGTCTGAGGCCTGCACTTATTTTGCCTACTTTTCATCCATTATGCCCAGGGGTAGTGAGTGTTGCATACTTGCATGTCCGTAGTCTTTCTGTGGGGTGTCTTCAATGTAAACATCAAGGATGGCATGGGATTGTGCTCATTTTTCTGTGTTTTGTCGATTTTTTGGGGTGTATAACTGAACTGATGTTCCTCTGTCTTCCATTGCTTTTAGGTGCACAAGAAGACTCAAGAGAACCACCAGTGCCAGGAAGAAGTCCTGCAGCGGTGTGTGCAGCATAACGTCACGCGACGTCACGTCTGGACACAGAACCCTCTGCAACTCGTGCAACTGCTGCCTGCTGACCTGCTCTGAAGAGGATGGCCCCAAAAAAAGTAACCCGTAGCTCCTCTAGCAAGAAAGGTGCCAGTAAGGAGCAGAAGAAGCAAGTTACCAAGGAGACTGGTGTGCCGCCCGCCCCTTTTTTTGGGAGTAAAAAAAAAAGTATGCCTGCAGCAGCAGCAGCGGGATCTGCTGGGGACCAAGCTGGCAGCAGCACCCCCGCTCCATTGGGCTCAGTGCCACCACCACCACCACGCCAACTTAAGTCCAAGCCCTTGAGTGCTGCAGAGGCAGCCAGTATAGTTCTTCAATCACCATCGACCAGTGATGTTGGCTCATCGCAAGAAAGCAGCAGCAATGTCCCTCAATCAACACAGGTTGTTGTAGCTCATCTGACGAGTGTTGAACAACCACAGCCGCAACAACAATCACATGTGCAAGTACAAGCCCAAGTACATGTGGAAGGAGAGGCAGCGCAAGGAGATGCGCAAGCAGAGGTGCATGGAGGGTCACAAGTGCCCACAATAGTTGTTCCTCCCGAAGTAGGAGCACATCAGGAAATCGACAATCAAGGCGAGGTATCATTTGAGGAAGCCACTCCTCCTGATGATCCTTCATTGTCTTCCACACCCCTAGCAAGGAAGAGATCAAGGGTGGTGTCTACATCCTCTTCAAGCACACCTCCTTCTGATGATACGGATCAAACTTGGGAACCAGCACCACAGCCGTCTGAGAGTGAGGCACACCATGATCCAACAAAGGTAGTTAAGCGTAAAAGGAAGCTCGTCCAAAGTCTCAGAGTTATGGAGTGTGATGAGGCTCAACAAGAAGTGGCGGATACTGCTGCTGATGAAGACTCTGCCAACGACGACCCAGTCATCATAAAGGTCACTGCAGCCCCAGCGGGCATGCAGCAAACAGACATTTTGACCCTAGCCCGAAGAGCTGCTGCGCGTGATGATGATGATGATGATGTTGTCGATGAGGAGGCAGTGGAAACACCACAATCATTGGAGTTAAGTAGTACACCAACTCGTCCCGCTTCCATATGTCTTTCTGGCAAGAAGAGACCTCCGTCAACCTCGACCTTAATTAGTGGCGGTGAAAGTGCAAAACGTACAAATGTTGGGCAATCCAGATCCTCCACTTCATCTGGCATTAGCTTCATGACCACCACCACCAGTATCGCCGCCTCCTCCAGGTCCCACAGACACTTCAAGTCCCCAGTTTGGGACTTCTTTACTGTTTGTCCCAAAAATCCAAAGTTTGCCATTTGTACCCTTTGTAAGCTTGCAGTTAGTCGTGGTAAGTCAGGTACCAACTATGGTACCGGCGGCCAGAGTGGTCATCTTGAGAGAAAGCACGCTGTCAAATGGTTTGCGCACCTAGATGCGATCAAGAAAGGCCAAAATCAAGGAAACGTTGATGTTTCATCTGATGATGACGAGCAGGAAGAAGACGTGTCAAACACGTCCCTTACACCCAGTACCCCTGTCAGCAGCACACCCAATGTGAGGCACACTAAGAGTGTTGGAGCGAGTGAGACACCAACGCACAAAAGTTCACCAGCGAGCAAAATTGGGTCAACGAAGTCATTATCAGCCCGTAAATGCTTGGTCCAGGCCAACATTAGAACAATGCTTACTTCAGACGTGCCATATGAACGCAACCACCCACTGACGCGTCTGTATAACACTAAGCTGGCTAAAATGCTAGCTGTGGACCTTCTACCTTTTTCTTTTGTAGAAGCGGTAGGTTTTCTTGAATTAGTGGCAACGCTCTGCCCTAAATGGAAAGTTCCGAGCCGGTTCTATTTTGCCAGAGTTGCGGTTCCAGCACTACATGAAGATGTGCTGCAGGCGATTGGGGCAGCTTTGCAGAAGAGTGCTGTTCACACAATACATCTGACAACAGACATGTGGACCAGTGGCCCAGGCCACGATTACATGTGCATCACTGCACACTGGGTCTCTTTTTCAGGTGTTAAAGCAAAGCTAAACGCAGGTGTTGACCCGGACCAAGTTTTCAAAGCTGCTCGGAAACATGCAACACTAGCCATGTTTGGCTTGGAGAAAAGTCACACAGCAGAAAACCTTTTGCAAGAGTTTAACAAAAAGGTCTTGACAATGCTATCCCCCCTAAAACGCAAGATTGGTTATGTTTCCACGGATAATGGCTCCAATGTAGTTAAGGCCATGTCGGAGGGTGGCTATTTCAGAGTGCCATGTTTGGCGCACTGTATCAACCTGGTAGTTCAAAAATTCTTGAGTGATAGAGACAGTGCAGCGTTCGCGGTAATGGCCACCTGCCGCAAAATGTGCAACCATTTCAGCCATTCTTTTAAGGCCCGGAAGCATCTGCGGAGACTGCTACTTCAACGTAGAATGCCAGTGAAAGCACTCATCCAGGAGGTGGCAACACGTTGGAACTCAACCTTCTACATGCTTGAGCGTCTGTATGAGCAGTATACGGTACTCGATCACTATTTCTTCACAGAGGGTACATCTCAGAAGGAGGACCTGCGGATGAGTGCGGCGCAATGGGACATAGTTAAAAGCCTGACAGACATGCTTCGTCCTTTTGAGTTCTTCACGCGTGCAGTCAGCCAGGAGGACTGTAATTTGGGAAAAGCTATCCCATTGTTGTGCATGCTGGAGCACCAACTGATGGCGGTGTCTTCTGAGTTTGAAAAAGAAGATGAAGAAAAAAAAAAACATTTCATTTTGTCAGAGAAATTATTAGAGCGCCTACGTGGTGATGAACGTCTTCAAAAGATCAAGTCAGATCAGCATTACATTTGTGCTACTATTCTGGATCCACGCTACAAAAAGGCGCTGGCAGGCGAAGCATTCTTTCCTTTTGATGATGCAGATGTTCAAAAGTACAAACATTGGTTAGCCTTGTCAGCCAAGAGGTTTGAAAAAGAACGGCAGGTTATTGAAGGAGAAGCCAGTACATCAGCATCAGCATCAGCAGGCCATCCCCAGTCACAAGAATCCACTTCTGCACCTGTGGCTGGGGCACAAGTGACCTCTCAGCCGTTAAAGACACCGGCAACTGGATCATCTGCACCACACACAACAAAAACAGTGGCTGTTGTAGAGGATTGGCTAAGTTTGCTTGGGTATGGTTCTCGAAAAAATGTCACAGCCACAGCAAAAAGTAAGCAAAGTGGAGGAACCGTTGATGACCTTGAGTCGATGGTGCAGGACTATATGAATGACTCAACAGTGGTCTTTCTTAATGAGGAGCCATTGCAGTATTGGCATGGCAAAAAACAATTGTGGCCACAGCTCTACAACCTGGCTATAAACTATTTGTCTTGCCCACTCGCAAGTGTGTCTTCTGAACGTGTTTTCAGTGCTGCTGGTGGCATTGTAACTCCCAAACGGAGCCGCCTCTCGCCCAAAAATGTGGAGTGGCTGACAATGATCAAGATGAATCAGCACCTCATACCACCAGATTACAAAGTACGAGAAAGCACGCCGCATGAAGACGAGGAGGACGGCAACGTAGATGAGGGGATTTTTTCTCTGTTCGGTGGCACTGACCTCATCCAGCCTGAATTCGCAGAGTATGATGACGAAATCTTGTTCTTATTCCCTGACACCGAGCCCTGAAAATGAGACAATCAATCAAGAACTTTCTTTTTCGTCCTTATTCACTTTTATTCCTGTGTGCTTTGTGTCTCTCTTTCTTTGTTTTGCACAGTTAATTAAATTCAAACTTTAATCACCTAATCCCAAAAACAAGACCATCATCAGAACTGTCTTCACTTGTTTGCTTATTGCTTTGAAGGTGCCGCAGTCTACATTCCTCAGGTTCACAAGTTCCGAAGAACATGCTCCTCTATCCTCCTCCTCCAGACTGCGATTTCCCTCCAAGCAGAGTGCTGGATTACGCCCAATGAAGAAAGACTCAGCACTTGTGGGGGTGTTGTACTTCTTTGCGGGTGAGTTGACGGATTTGGGCCCATTGCTGTGAAGCTCTAATAATGGACAAAAGTGTTTTGGACCAAATATGAGGTGGAAATTTCTTGCCGTTTTTGCTGACTTGCTTGCCTTTGAGGTGCTCTTTGGCGGGGTTCCGGGGGTTTGTGGGTAATTTTTGGTGTCTGTCGAAGCACTGCTGCGACAGTCTAATCTTGATTGCATTTGCTTTTCAGGAAATCCGTGGTGGAAAACAGGAGTTATGATGATTGATGATGATGACCTAGCTGAACAGCGCCGCATTTGGACCGAAGGCCGAGAGATATTGTAAGTATGAGATTTAGCTTTTTCGCTGTTTGGGGGTGTTGTCGGGTGGTTTTTTGCGGGTGGGTTGGCGCCGGCGGGTCTTGCCTGGGGCATTCCTGGGAAGGTCTAATACCGGATAGAAGTGTTTTGGACAAAATCCATAAGGAACAGCCTTTTTTTTGCTATTTCTTCTGACATCTTGCTCAATGTAGCGTTTTGGGGGGCTTCCTGCTGTTCGTGGGTGGGTTGCGGCCGGGGTCTCTGTCGAAGCACTGCTGCGACAGTCTAATCTTGATTGCATTTGCTTTTCAGGAAATCCGTGGTGGAAAACAGGAGTTATGATGATTGATGATGACATTGATGACCTAGCTGAACAGCGCCGCATTTGGACCGAAGGCCGAGAGATATTGTAAGTATGAGATTTAGCTTTTTCGCTGTTTGGGGGTGTTGTCGGGTGGTTTTTTGCGGGTGGGTTGGCGCCGGCGGGTCTTGCCTGGGGCATTCCTGGGAAGGTCTAATACCGGATAGAAGTGTTTTGGACAAAATCCATAAGGAACAGCCTTTTTTTTGCTATTTCTTCTGACATCTTGCTCAATGTAGCGTTTTGGGGGGCTTCCTGCTGTTCGTGGGTGGGTTGCGGCCGGGGTCTCTGTCGAAGCACTGCTGCGACAGTCTAATCTTGATTGCATTTGCTTTTCAGGAAATCCGTGGTGGAAAACAGGAGTTATGATGATTGATGATGATGACCTAGCTGAACAGCGCCGCATTTGGACCGAAGGCCGAGAGATATTGTAAGTATGAGATTTAGCTTTTTCGCTGTTTGGGGGTGTTGTCGGGTGGTTTTTTGCGGGTGGGTTGGCGCCGGCGGGTCTTGCCTGGGGCATTCCTGGGAAGGTCTAATACCGGATAGAAGTGTTTTGGACAAAATCCATAAGGAACAGCCTTTTTTTTGCTATTTCTTCTGACATCTTGCTCAATGTAGCGTTTTGGGGGGCTTCCTGCTGTTCGTGGGTGGGTTGCGGCCGGGGTCTCTGTCGAAGCACTGCTGCGACAGTCTAATCTTGATTGCATTTGCTTTTCAGGAAATCCGTGGTGGAAAACAGGAGTTATGATGATTGATGATGATGACCTAGCTGAACAGCGCCGCATTTGGACAGAAGGCCGAGAGATATTGTAAGTATGAGATTTAGCTTTTTCGCTGTTTGGGGGTGTTGTCGGGTGGTTTTTTGCGGGTGGGTTGGCGCCGGCGGGTCTTGCCTGGGGCATTCCTGGGAAGGTCTAATACCGGATAGAAGTGTTTTGGACAAAATCCATAAGGAACAGCCTTTTTTTTGCTATTTCTTCTGACATCTTGCTCAATGTAGCGTTTTGGGGGGCTTCCTGCTGTTCGTGGGTGGGTTGCGGCCGGGGTCTCTGTCGAAGCACTGCTGCGACAGTCTAATCTTGATTGCATTTGCTTTTCAGGAAATCCGTGGTGGAAAACAGGAGTTATGATGATTGATGATGACATTGATGACCTAGCTGAACAGCGCCGCATTTGGACCGAAGGCCGAGAGATATTGTAAGTATGAGATTTAGCTTTTTCGCTGTTTGGGGGTGTTGTCGGGTGGTTTTTTGCGGGTGGGTTGGCGCCGGCGGGTCTTGCCTGGGGCATTCCTGGGAAGGTCTAATACCGGATAGAAGTGTTTTGGACAAAATCCATAAGGAACAGCCTTTTTTTTGCTATTTCTTCTGACATCTTGCTCAATGTAGCGTTTTGGGGGGCTTCCTGCTGTTCGTGGGTGGGTTGCGGCCGGGGTCTCTGTCGAAGCACTGCTGCGACAGTCTAATCTTGATTGCATTTGCTTTTCAGGAAATCCGTGGTGGAAAACAGGAGTTATGATGATTGATGATGATGACCTAGCTGAACAGCGCCGCATTTGGACCGAAGGCCGAGAGATATTGTAAGTATGAGATTTAGCTTTTTCGCTGTTTGGGGGTGTTGTCGGGTGGTTTTTTGCGGGTGGGTTGGCGCCGGCGGGTCTTGCCTGGGGCATTCCTGGGAAGGTCTAATACCGGATAGAAGTGTTTTGGACAAAATCCATAAGGAACAGCCTTTTTTTTGCTATTTCTTCTGACATCTTGCTCAATGTAGCGTTTTGGGGGGCTTCCTGCTGTTCGTGGGTGGGTTGCGGCCGGGGTCTCTGTCGAAGCACTGCTGCGACAGTCTAATCTTGATTGCATTTGCTTTTCAGGAAATCCGTGGTGGAAAACAGGAGTTATGATGATTGATGATGATGACCTAGCTGAACAGCGCCGCATTTGGACAGAAGGCCGAGAGATATTGTAAGTATGAGATTTAGCTTTTTCGCTTTTTGGGGGTGTTGTCGGGTGGTTTTTTGCGGGTGGGTTGGCGGGTCTTGCCTGGGGCATTCCTGGGAAGGTCTAATACCGGATAGAAGTGTTTTGGACAAAATCCATAAGGAACAGCCTTTTTTTCAAGGTCAAATTTTGTTCTAAAACACAGTAGTACACCTACCTTGAGGGGAAAGATCCGCTATAATATTTTGGCCATACTTATTGATCCTTAAAAAGGTGACTCAGACAGAGCACGCAATTTCAAAAATATTGTACTGTCTATTAGGGAAATCAAAGTGTGACTTTTTGCACCACACAGCGTACATACCTTTTATTTATTTATCAGTGGTATTGTAATAGCACTTCCTGTTTTCCGTTCAATAATTACAGGCCGGGTTTCAGTCAACATCCGCCAGGCAGGCAGTGGACAGGGTGTCTTCTGTCAGTGGTCACCACATTGATGGACGAAGCGTCAGCTGGAATGGAGGAGTGCCGCCAATAAGAGGAATTGTTTGCTGCATGCTTATTACTTACCAAATTCAACAGGACAACTCCAACAACATACGCAATACAGATACAGTATCCATTGTTGTCTTTTATTCTATGAGTGTGACTGCATGTGCTTACCTTTAGTTTGTAACCAAAGATTGTCTGTATCTTCAATTATTGTTTGTCCATGCTCTGCTTTTTTTTCTTCTCTCAACAAAACCTACCCAAAAAGAAACCCCCATTCCCATCCATTTTACAAACCCTAACCCTCTTCCCCCGGGCTGTGTTGTTTTGCTTGATGTCTGACTAAAATGACATCAATAATTCCACACACTTGCTGGGGAGGATAAGGTCATAGCAGCAACAGGCTGGTGAAGGAATACGAGGATATCTTCTAGACTTACTCAGCTTCAGTACTATATCTTCTAGTAGTAGTAGCCAATGTCAAATAAATTCAACGCAAGTACTAGTTATACTTGCAAGCAAATACTTTACCATTTGTTAGGCTACATTATGGCACTGTTCTAGTGTACTGTCACCTGCTATTTTCTCGATCGTACCGTAACCGTTGTAATGCTACAGTAAGGAGGACAAACAAGGTTTCGTTTTCTTTTTTTCCATAGGCATGCAACTGCCACTGTGTCACACCACTAGTACCACCGCAATGAGGAAATGTCACCCGCCCAGGATTGACAACGTTAATCCCCATTTCACCTGGAGCCAGCCCTGGGCCTAGCCCTAATTTCTAACACAAATTACAGGTAAGATAAGCGTTTGGTGGGAGGTAGTATAATGGAGTATTATTTCGGAGTAGACAAGAGATTGACGGTTGTACTACTAAAGTCCTACGACTGTTCAGGAAAACAAAGTTACTGTTACACCCCCGCCCCCCACCCACCAGACTGAAAAGCAGTAAAAAACAGGTATGGTCAGATAAAGTTGAAAAATATATTTATTTAGCCCTAACAAAATAATCTCCCTCACCCACCCTAACCCCAACGATTGTCTCTGAAACGTCCCAAAACGATCCCAACTCCCAAATCCCACCCCCCAAAAGTCTATAAAAAAAGGGCAAGGGACACTCCACTACTGGAGGGTGCTGGTGCTGGTGCATGATGCGGCATGGGCATCATACTCTTTGCGGAGGGTGGCAAGCTCGGAGCGGAGGCCCTTAACCAAGTTCTTATACCTCAGGACCTCCTGCTCCAGGTTGGACATGCGGACTCGTAGGCGGCGTTGGCGGTCCTTGCAGCTCCTGTGGGGGGCAGCTGGTATTTCGGTTGCTTGGCGGTCGTCTTTCTTAGCCCGGCTCGGTCCCGCTGGCTTAGTCACGGAGGAGGATGCAGTGGTCACAGTCGAGGATGTCGTTGTTGCACCCCCGCTCGACTGCGTTTCCTCCTCCTCCTCCAGGGCCACCAGCCGCCGATATTCGGCGACTGTGGCCTCCAGCCTCCGTTGCCGGGCCAATCTAGCCTGCTCCCTCCTTGTTGTTGATTTGGAAGGAGCAACTATATGAAGAAAGAAAGACATAGTCTGTAACCAATGCTCCTTATTAATAACACAAAGTGATTGAGCCGAAAGTTGGGTCACAGAGTACAAGTAGCAAATTGAAAGCACAGTACATAACTATTGAGGACAGTATCTATGTAACCTCCCACTTCTGCATCCTTGCTCTAACAGTAGTGGTAGTTTAATGAACTAATTCTACGACCACTATGGACTTCCATTACAGTCGACTATGACAGTACACCAGTCTTATTCTTCTTCTTCTCTCTTGTTTAGGGAAATGGGTACGTTATCTTATGCAAGCCGGCAGAATGACATGGACAGCACAGTGAACTTGCACCCGAGAAAAAAAGTTGCACACCATGATGAGTGAGACAGACTTGCGTTACTGTACCGGTCCAGTACATGCAGGTGGTGAAGCTATTACTTTTCTATTACGGGTGGCACTGAGAATACTCTGTTACAAGGGCTACTGCTTAATTAATTTACCTTTCACCCTACAGTGCAAATGAGTACTAGAAAAGGAAAATGAAGAAGCTAACTAATTTGATTATCTATCACTTCACATGGGACGTATTTAATGACAGATCAGATGACTTTAGGTGCTTTGCTTAATATTGAGTGAACAGTGATACACCCACACATGAATGACGTACTACAAGTAAACTAAAGTTATTAAGAGAGGTACGGAGTGTCCACCGTAATAACCAGATATATGCTGTGAATGCAAACGCAATACAAAGTACTGCTACTATTCATGGTAGTATTGGACACATTTACAATTTCTTTTCCTTGCCTTCCCTGCACTGGAACGGACGTGCGGGTGCGGTGGTACATGCTCTTCAAGGTAACACTTACTTCACCTGGCGACCATCTACTCTCTCTAGATACACATGTGCTATCTAAGAGTCAGAGAATACCATGCTCCAGGCATCCATTCAGTCAAAGTATACGCACACATACAGTTTCTGTTTCACCCACCCAGGCTGCTGTCCTTCCACCCATCCTTGCTTCATCATTGACCCAGCCATGCACCATACCATATTCTTTCCTTCCCAGCCACCTCGGGGGCCAAGCAAACACATATCGTTCTTCTTTGCCAGCCATCATACAAGTTCGCGTCCCACTTACTTACACCCTTCTTTCGCTTTTCGTTCATCCCATCCATCACGTTCGTCTAAGAACTTATTGGGATTCTTCTCACCAAAAACTTCACAGCTAAGTCGAAGTACATTTCGAGGAGGCTACTACCTGGTTGATTTGTAATTGTAATACACCCGTGCAGAAAGCACACTATGCAGTCTTCAATCTCAATAAGTAAGGAATATATAGCTTACCTGTTTCCGCCACCACCGTTTGATCCCCCACAGGAACGTCCGCCGGCTCTTGTACTGCCTCCTCCCCAGAGGCCTCCGAGTCCTGGTCCAACACAGCCACCTCCGCACTGGCCCCGTCACCAGATGTTACACCTACAAAGTACATTTAAGAATGTTAGAATACACCACTCACTACTATATAATATTTGGTCTAGGAGAAATGTTAAAAAAACAGAATACAATGTAATAATTTGTGACTGTCTACTCCATAGTAAAAATGTCCCATTTTCCAGGGAAGGCTGTTGTCTTGCTGCACTTTTATGCACAACTGATGAATGCTTGCTTTTGATTTTTAACACGCACCACTTTTTCTCCTAACAGACAGAAGCTTGACTCCTGAGTCCTAAGAACACAACCAGGATCAAGTTCAAACCAGGTGAGAGCTCGGCTCGACCACAAGAAATGTGTCCAATTAATCGTCAGCACTAACCACTTTTCCGTTTTCAGTTAAATAGTTTTATGACAAAGTAGATTTTAATAAATGTGTTTACTTTTAATAAAGCTTTTAAACTTAAATAGACTCTGTGGTTTTTGTTCCTCCAGACTAGAGTGGATGAGCTAAAGGTTTTGGAATTTTTGCAAGCATGAGTGCCTCTGACACTTCTTGACTGTGCTGTGACTCCGTACTACTCTCTTGTCCTGCGTACGATAATCTAGAGATCATTGGGGATCTATAATCGGTGACTTCGGGAGCTGAATGACTCTGCCACACTATCTAGTCAGTAAGGAGACAGTGCATAGAGGTATTGCTGAATATAATGGGAGTCCAATGGAATTGCCAAATGTCCAATCTTAGTTAGCTACACAGACAGACTAATAAGAATAGTCTAGTAATACCACAGGGAGTCATATTCGAGGCAGGATAAGAATTTATATCCAGTCTACAAGAAGATCAAAGACGATTTAGAAAAAATCGAATGAGGAACGCTAGGAAAAAATAGGTACTGTTTATTAAAATGTAAACTTACTGGGGCCAGCAAAGGAGCCCTCGCCTGCCCGATCCTGGCCTGCATCCTCAGCACCCTCCTCCTGTGTCCTCTTGCCCTTGGGGGGAGCTGATGTACAACATGAAAGAAAGAAAAAACAGAAAACATGGATGAGATTTTTCAACCAAATCAAACATTTCAAAAGAACAATAACAACATATTTTTGAAAAATAGGAAATAGATAGACAACTATTCCACGGGATCTATCTCATGTGGTATACTACGTTATTCGTATTGCCTGATTTGCGGAACGTTGACTTAGAAAGTTCCTATGTAACTCAATAAACAGACTACTAAAGAGGTTTGCCTAGGCCTGGCACTGCAGGCAGCAGTGCGCAACACGTGACAGACAAAGTCCATCCTGCTTGCAGATCAGTGAATACTCAAACTATCAATCCACCCGCCACCACCGCCACTATTTCTTCTTATAGCCATGTGTCTAAAGGAAGGACTGGACGTCAGTCTGTTGGGGCTGATAGAAGTCCCTTGCGGAAGTTGCGGCTCATTTTCCTCCATTGTTACGTGCCTTTTCTGACGCAGCGGCAGAACAAAAGACTCGCCATGGTGTTGGTGCGGCGTATATATTAAAAAAAAACACATATGGGCATATGGGCGATGCATCACGTTGTAAAGCCCTGCGCCATCAGGGGGCGTTCCGGCGCAAGGGAGGGCGTACCTGCGCAGGAACGAATCCTAAAAGTGGCTGAGGGAAATCTACAAGATGTCAATCAGTCACTTTTAGGACAATGATGCATGACTCAAACCCTGCGCGCTTGAAGCCGACGTACGGCTTGATGCAGCATTGGGGAGATAGGGTACCCCAGAGCATTGCTGGAGCTGCGCCATCGTTGGCACGCAACTCCAGCAATGCGCTGCCTTTACGGCACAGATGCGTAAGGCTTCTGTGACGTTTTGGGCCAATGGGTGGTGGTGGCATGGCACACAATTACTGCCGCATCCCTGCTACTTTGCAGGGATGCGCCGGTAATTGAAAATATGACCCTTACTGTCTAGCATTACGCAGTTCTTTTCTTTACACTACACTCATACATAATTTCTCAGGCCAATGAAATGCTTCTGAACACAACATACAAAACAAAGAAGCATAGTAGCAAGCAAGGCTACTGAGAAGGAGAGCAGTGCACCTGAAATGCATAGAAGATTTTGAAATATAATTTACCTCAATGTAATCGGCAGCATTATTGCTCTTGGTAAAGAACAAAGATTTGCAAATAACAGAGCAGGATAAAACAGAGTAGTAAATGTACTACTACTACTACTCACCAAGCCCGGGGACCTCTATGCCGAGCGCGTCCAGCAAGTCCCGCTCCCGGTCCATGACATCGGTCCAGCGGTGGGTGGCCTGGTTATATGTGCGCCGGACCCCAGAGATCTTGTACATGGCCCGGCACACCTTCTCCCACCGCTTGCGACGCTCCCGGATGCCATAGCCGGTCGCGATCTTGCCGCCTCCCAGGATCGTCTTGGGGAGGCGGCGCTGGACATGGAAGATCAGTGCCGCCACTTCCTCCGCGCTGAAGATCTCCCTCGGGACCACGTGCTCCCCCCTTAAACGCCCGCACGGGAGCCGGGCACGGGGTGCGGGACCCTTCCCCTTCTCAGGGTGCTTCCCGGCTCCCTTTACCATGGTCTGGGCAGAAATAGAGTTAAATGATAAACAAGAAATAGAATAGTGAAGAAGAAAAGAAAAGAGTTTAAAAAAGTAGTTTAAAAGTAACTAAAAGCTGCAGAAAACACAAAAATATAGAGCTAGAAAAATAGAGGGATAGATAATAAGTAAAATTAGATCAAAAAAACTTCAAACAAGCAAAGGATGGCAGAGATTGAGAGAGGATAGAGAAAGCATGCCCAGAACCATAGCAATGAATGAGAAACAAGATGGCCGCGCCCGTTCACGACCGCGTGGGTAAGTTCGCGCGAGATTTTCCTTGCGAGTACGCGCGAAATTGTACTAGCGAGCAGCACACTTTGCGAGATTACACATAGCGGGCGGAAACGGAATTACGTCACGCCAACAAGATGGCCGCGCCCGTGTACGACCGATAGGGTAACTTGGCAAACGTATAGCTAGAAGCGCCTCGCGAACACGCGCAAGATCACGCGAACATACACGTCGCAAAAAAAACAATTTTGTATTCGCACGTATTCGCGGCTTCCGAAATCGATCTCGCACGGATTCGCGCTCCAAAAAACGCGCGAAATTGCAGAAAAAAACGATTTTAGCTAAACTGAAAGCAATGAGCAGGTGCAAAAGTTCAAACTTAACATTAGTAACATTCAAGGTAGTGCTTCCTGATGGGCCCCTCCAAAGTTTGCAACTATTCTATGACCCTGCTATGACCCAAACAGCAGGCTCATAGAATAGCTACAAGTAGACCATAAAGGTCCTGTGAAAAAAAAATTTCACTGCAACAAAAAGCAAATTACAGATAAGGAAGGAAGCAGGTGCCAGCCAGACTGGAACTTTCTAAATAACTGACACATTAATGAAACACAAATTAATTGATGGCAGTTGAAGAAGGGCAGGTGTGCTTGCTTTTTTCAACCACCATAATCTACAGTGATAAATAAACCTAATGGGTGGCAGTGAGGATGTACCAGAGGGTGGCATGGGTGTCCCAGAGGGTGGCAGTGGTGAAACAGAGGGTGCTGTGAACCTGTGATGATAAACCAGACGTTGAAACAACATAGTCGCGGCCGTTGCGAGCCGAAAAGTAAGTTCGCAATTGCGAACTTGTCCCAAAATCGGCGCGAACGCGCGCCAACACAAAAAACGGGAAAATCCGCAAATCCGCTAGAGTTCGCGGATCTTCGCGGATTGCGAATCCGTAAATCCGCAAGTACGCGTACGCGAGATCCGCTAGATCCGCCCATGCTTATTCGGGACTAGCAGTGAAGAAGTCGGGAAAGGCCCGCGGGACTCGGGTGCAGTGCGGAAAGTGCACGCTTTACCAATGCAATGTCAATGGTGCGTAAAAGTTACAAAGTTAGTTAAAAAGGAACCTTCCGAGTGACCTAGAAGGATGAAACTTGAGACACAGACACTAGAGGTGTGTACCAGTGTGGGAACACCGGCGGAGCTGAGTTACCTCACCCACAGGAAGCGGGTGCATAGGGTCGAAGTAGTGTCGGGTTTCGTCACGCAGGTCGATGGTGCTTGGAGCTGAAGATGCTGCAGGCGACTCGATGTGAAGAGTTCCGGTGGATCCAAGGGTGGATCTGAAGAGGTGAATACCTGAAAGCAGAGGGGACAATGTTCAAAGTCACTAGCCAGTGACTACCGTGGAACCAGAGTGGAACCAGGCGATGTCGGGTGCAAATAGGCGTCGAGGTGTAGCTTCTCTCTGCAGCCACGTGGACACGAGGGGTCGAAGACGTCCAGGAGTCGGTCACGAGCTGTCCCACGCTGGCTTCTCGCTGTTGGCGGTGTCGGCAACTTGTTTGACAACCTCAACATAATCTCCTACGCCGACGACACCCAGCTGATCCTCTCCCTGACCAACGACCCCGCCACCGCCAGAGCCAAAATGCACGAAGGGATGAGAGAGGTAGCCGAATGGATGACGACCAGCCGCCTGAAACTGAACTCGGACAAGACGGAGGTCCTCATCCTGGGCTCCTCGCCCTCCGCCTGGGACGACTCCTGGTGGCCCCCCGCCCTGGGCACCGCACCCAAACCGACGGACCACGCACGCAACCTGGGCTTCATCCTGGACTCCTCCCTCTCCATGACCAGACGAGTAAACGCCGTCTCCTCGTCTTGCTTCAACATCCTGCGCATGCTACGCAAGATCTTCCGGTGGATCCCCACCGAGACGAGGAAGACGGTCACCCAGGCCCTCGTCACCAGCCGACTGGACTACGGCAACGCCCTCTACGCCGGAACCACAGCCAAGCTCCAGAAGAGACTCCAGCGGATCCAGAACGCCTCGGCCAGACTCATCCTCGACATCCCCCGACGCAGCCACATCTCCGGACACCTGAGAGATCTGCATTGGCTCCCGGTCAACAAGAGAATCACCTTCCGTCTCCTCACCCACGCACACAAAGCCCTACACAACCAAGGCCCGAGCTACCTCAACAACCGGATCAACTTCTACACCCCCAAACGCCTCCTCAGATCAACCAGCCACGCCCTCGCCGCCGTCCCCCGCATCCGAAGAGCGACAACAGGAGGAAGGTCCTTCTCCTACCTGGCCGCCAAGACCTGGAACTCACTCCCAACCGACCTGCGCCTGACCCAAGACCACCTCTCCTTCAGGAAGAAGCTCAAGACCTGGCTGTTCGAGCAGTAACGGCACCCCCCCCCCCCCCCAAACCAGCGCCTTGAGACCCAACGGGTGAGTAGTGCGCTCTATAAATGACCTGATTGATTGATTGATTGATTTGAAGCAAACAGGCCTTGGCTAATGCAAGCCACCCAGGAATCGAAAAAGGCTTGTTACTCGGACCAGCAAGGTCAGAGCAGGTACTCCTTTTTACAGGAGCAAGGGCAAGTCTGGAGCAACCAGACCCGCAGTGAAAGTTGTAGGTTTCGTCGCCAAGATGGCCGCTAGCCACGTGGCAAGTGGCCGGGATGGCGCGTCAAGTGGCACAGTGCAAAAGGGCCCCACGCAGATCGTGGAGATGCTGGGGGGCTGATCTTTGGTGCAAGGGCTGCTCGAGGTTAGGGCTTCTCAAACCCCAAAGCACAGCATCGAGGGTGCCTCTGATGCTGCGCAGTCAGCGTTTCGGGGGTCTTCCAAGATGTCCGGTCCCACGTCTCTCGGTGCCTCCACGGGTCCCTTCTTTGCAGGGACTGTGGATCGGGCGGTGAGAAGTCTGGGAGTCTGGGTCTTGTCAGGCTCTGGGCTCGGGCTCCGGCGGGAGGCGGCGGCAAAGCAGACGTCGAGTTGCTGGTTGGTGCCTGTGTTCACAGGGTGGTCACTCCTTGGCCACAAGGGAGATTCTCTTCCGTCTTCTGTGCAGCAGAATGTCGAAGTCCAGTCTTCTTCTGTATTTCAAGTTGATTCAGGATGATCTGAAGTCTTAGGACACAGCTCCCACTCTTATTCGAATCTGGGGGGCCGGATCACCTACTAGGTCCCTCCTCTGGGTGGAACCAGGAAGGGGGGTGGTTACACCCCCTTTCCTTTGTCCAGTTTCGCGCCAGGACTGGGGCTGGAAAGCCCCAGCACCGGTTTGAACTGGCCTATGCACAGGGACACCTTGTGTGCCCCAGGCATGTCTGATTCTATTCAGCCCTGTCCTACCCAATACACAAAATCCTGTCTGGAGTGGTGCTAGCACCTCCCCAGGCAGGAAACCCTTTGTCCAAGCTGCCCTCGCTGGAAGGACTCCCAGCAGCAGGAGGTCAGACTTGTGTCTGTGGTGGCAGCATCCATTTTGGGATGCTAAGGCTCTGTTTAACTTTAACCGGGGTTCAGGCTAGGTACATGTCGTGTCCCTCTAGAAGGGTGGAATGATACCCCCGTCGCCAGAACTGGCGAGGGGGTAGTATTCCAATTCGTATGACACCTTACTCGACATGTTTTGATAAAGCCAAACCCAAGATAGCATTTAACCGCGAGGTTCATAATGCACTTAAGAGTATATGGTATGGCAATATCATGAAACAGCTAAAGGACATGGTTCCGAAAGCTGCAGACAGGCTCAGCTCATGCCAGAGCACCATCTCACATATTTCCAAGCACTCTGCCTCAAGGATTGATGAGGCCTTCCATAGGAGTGACTGATAGGAACATATGTGTCCATTTTAGGTTAGGTATAGGAATACTACACCTAAGTAAGGGGTGGTTACACCGACTTACCCCAGCTGAGTGATCAGCCAGTTGTGTCAAATATGGAGGCCAGGCCAGGGGTGGCATAATACATGCTGCAGCCCCTGGTAGGCCTTGGAAGCACCTATGCCCTGGGTACCTGGGTACACTGTTACAGGGGCCAATAAGGTGAACCAGTTCCAATTTCGTTATGCACCTAAAGTACATGGGTTACAATTTAGAGAGAGAACAGCAGGCTGTGGGTCTGATTAGCAGGCCCACAGCCACATTAAGTCATAAACCAGTGGAGCAAAAAGCAAAAATTTGGGGTGACCATAGGATAGCAGACCCTACTCTCCTTCACATACGTCATCAGGACTAGTAGGAAATCCCCTCATCTGCCACTAACTAATGTGAAGGTTTTTTCAATCACCTCACACCTTATAACTGTATGGTTTCTCTCTCGTAAACAATGGGGTATAGCCTTAAATGTATCTACATAAAGGCACATACATGCAATCAACTATGCATTCTTCTCCTTTGATCATACAGCACTTCTGACAGACTTACTCACACTTTTTCACAATTACCTTTCCACAAACTGAGTAAGACGCTTTGTTCCTTCATGAAGCACATCTGGCTAGCCTTTGCAGTCACTTCCTTTGGAAATGTGTAACTCTCTATGTTCCTTATGAATCGCATGTGGGTTGATCTCACAAATCATTTCCTAGAGACTGAGGAGTCCAATATGTTCAACGTAAATCACACCCGAGTTGAACTTACAAATACCTACTTGGGAACTGCGTAACGTTCCTTATAAATCTCAGCTCGTGACCTCATAAATGTTATTTCCATAGGGCCTCTGGAATCCCCTGTGAACAAATAACACTGGCCAGAAACTGAACCTTGAACTGTAAAGATCTTACTGGATTAGAGGCAACTGATAACAACACATTATTTTTAGCTCATTATCACACTGACCTATGGGATGACACCTGATGGTGATCGCCTAATGAATTTACACCTGTGCTGTCGTTGCCTAGATCCTGCTATCCCCTTGAGATATTCCAGAGCAACGGAAGAACCACAGGAATGGAGAAGGGAATACTAGAGCTGGTGGGTCGCCTAGTGGGAACCCAAAGTCGGAAGTACTGAAACTTGTATTTATCCTAATAATGTGTGTAGTATTTTGGTTTGTCACAATATTAAAAGTACTTATTTGTTCTTAATTACAAGCACTGGGCTGGACAGTGAGTTATTGCGCTTGTTGGTTAACTGTGATTGTTGAGTTCTGAGTCTTTGGGCCCACACTACCTCCCTGGGAAGACAGAGACTGCTCGCCCTCACTACCTTGAGGATCAAGTGCAGAAACGGTATACTTGGCCCAGTTTTCAAAGGACATTAGAGGCAAACAACCCCAAAAAACACAGTTGTGCCCAATTAACTGCTGTCTGCCCTGGGGCTCCCCCAAAAAACTCTGGCAGTTTCATAGACCACAATTTATAAAACTTCTTTTCCAATTCGACCAAAAACTAACGAGTCTCCCGCAATAACTAAAAAATATTGGCAATGAATATGGCCCATTACTTTACCTAAAAAGTGAATACGCTCTCCTGAAATACTAATATAATTTGGTCCCTTGCGCCCATCATTCTTATTATTATACACCAGTGCTCCTGCTGCTGCCAGGCCAGTTCAGTTACCTAGTATTGTTAATGTGATTGATAATGAGCACTTGAATAGCCTGAAATCTCCCATTAGCAAGATAGGGGACTCATTTTGGAGTTATGTGCACTGTTGCAGTGTGCTTACTCAACGCATGGTAAAGGAAACGTTTAATCATATTCAAAATACACCCTGTGTCGGTAAATGTGCTACTCCATTTCATTAACATTACCCTTGGATTTAACTGAGCTTTACGCTTTCTGGAGCTACACACAAAGACTTAAAATTTCCATTTTGTAGCATTTGCACAGATAATATATAACTGCTTTTTTTGGCCCTTGCAGCAAAATCTAAAGGAAGATATCATTTCACTGCAGAATCTGTGAAATCCACGGTATGCCTCTAGTTACCCGTCACTCTGACTGTTTAGTAGATTAGTTAAAATAACTCATGCAACTCTCCTGTCAAACGTTTGTTTTATAAGCCTGATCAGCAGTCTGGCGTAAAGTAAAGTTAAGTGACTTATTACTGAACTCGACAAAAGCATTGTCACAACATAATTAATTTTAGCCAGTGAGCCTGATATTAAAAAATATAAAGCCAAGCAGTTTTTATGTACGCCAGCCTCATGCCTACCTCCCCCCCCAAAAAAAACCCTGAATTAAAATACAAACATATATCCTGGTATAAACGGCCTTAGAGCATCCCTCTTAATCTACTGGTTTGTTCAACTGTCATTCACATTTTGCTTCTCCAATCACAGTATAAAGCAAGGCCCAATAGGTCAGCGACACTTCAGCTATTGGCCTTCTTGCACTCCGAGTGACAGGGTTTTGCCTTTTAATCAGTGGACATCCACCTCGTAAGAAGTGCACTTCTTTGACATGGCTGGTCTGCCAATACTTTACTTCTTTATTTTTTTATATTTTTTGAGTACTCATTGTGTATTGAAAGCATGTGTTTGGGTACGTTCATTGAAAGCTAATATTACTTTTTGTTTGCATCAATAAAAATCATATCTTTTTGTGATATGCATTGAAACTAGAGAGGTTAACTATACCTGTTCTCGGTATACCTGTCTGCTAGGAGGCATTCTTACTTGTCTATATACAGTTATATGTGATGGTTACTTAATGTTTAATATTAACAATATTGAGGAAACACATGGCTACTATGGTTAAATGGATTAATTATATTGTTGACATATTGTTGCATATCACACACACATACCTAAACGTTTTGATCAGAGATAACACTATAATATTTATACATTTATGCTCCTCCCTTCTGCTAGGTTGATCCTCCTCTAGATACACACCATGTTTAATCATCAGCAGCATGTCTTTCCTTCTATTTTTGTAGCATGTACTTGCAAACAAAAATCAAATAACCATCAAACCAGCTTGCTAAGGCTTGTTTTAATCACTACTACTTTAACTTGTGACCACACCTTTGCCATTTTGAGGCGTTTGAAAGGCTTGCAAATATTTTACTTCTTTGAGTAATATATTCACAAGACTCCATAACCAAGGCTAAACTTGACCTATGAGACCTGACATTCTTGGCGTGGAATTCCCCCAAACCTTCACTCCCTTGCCTTGCTGAAAATGTTTTTGTTGGCATTAGGACTTTGTACACCTTACCCCTGCTAACCAGTGCTAATGCACTTGTACACTTTCCTTTAAACCTTGGAAAAAATTGGCCTACACATAATTGGTACATTTAGTGTAATTCTAAGACACTACTAAATGGTACTATATGTACCCAGGGCCTGTAAATTAAATGCTACTAGTGGGCATCAGAATGTATTGTGTCACCTGCTAAAGTAGCACTGTAAAACATGTCTCAGGCCTGCCCCTGCAGCCTGTAGTGCAGCTTAAAGCTGCCATTTCGACCTGGCAAAATAAACCTTTTGGTAGGCCTAAACCTTCCTTTCAAATACTTTTAATTCATCCCTAAAGTAGGCCCTAAAGGCTCATATGCCAGGGTGCCTGGTATTTAAAACATAGGGCATGCATGTTTACGTTTTACATGTCTTGCTAGTGAAAAATTCCTAAAGTCGTTTTTCACTGTTGTAAAGCCTATCTCTCCCATAAACTAACACTGGGTTACCATACTACACTTAATACATTTTACAGTTAGTTTGGTACGAGATAGAGACATGCAGTTTCCACTCAAATTAATTAAAATTTAAAATCCTTATTAATGGTAAAGTCACTTTTTAATTTGGGGTGGGCGATAATTCTGCTCCGCCAGCAGAGTTTCGCCCACTCCATGTTTCGCTTGCAACTCGGAGTTCAGCAAAACTCTGCGAACCGCCATTTGGTGAATTTGTTTTATGCACTTAGCTCGCCACTGTTAAGTTGGCAAGCGTAAGTGAGAATTTGTGTCCCCTAACACGATTTTTGGGTGCTAGAAAGCTTCCCAACAAGGTTTCTCAACAGCAGCTGTTGTGGCAGCTCGCGAATGCTCGCGTTGAGAAAGCTGCTACTCGAATAGGAAATCTACTCAAGTGCTAAAAATCAGCACGAGCAGCGCAACATGCTGAATTCCGTCTGCTCAAGGAACTGCATGGAATCTCGCAGTTTTTAAGAAACTCCACTGAATGCTGCAAGTTCTGCCCACTCCTAATTTTAAGTTACAATTTTGAAAATGCAACTTTTGGTAACTTGCCATTTTTCTGCCTAACCCAACTATGCCTTTCTGCCACAGTCCTGGGTCACATGACTGAGCATAGCTCAACTGTTATGGGTTGTGTATACTTCCAGGCAGGGAGACAAAGGAAGCTTAGGTGAGAGAGGAGAGAGGGACTTCCTAACAGGATGGCTGGGGAGGAGTTGTGCCCTACTCTGTTTACACTTCAGAGGGCCCTGCCGAAACAAACACAAAGAAATCTGACACCAGGCCTGCCCTTGCCATTGTAACCTTAGACAGTTTCGGGCTAGGCCCAGGGGAGGAGGAAAAATTGTCCAGAACCAGTTTTGGGTGTAGGTCAGAGAACTCCCCCACACAAAGGCCGGCACCAGGTATAAAAGTGGGACCTTCAGAACCTCTCATCAGAACACTCCTGGGCCAGTGGAAGATTCTGTGGAGTGACTGCCCTGCTGACTGAAGAAAGGATTGGGCTCGCTTGTATTGAACCCAGGCTACCCGGAGTGCCTTCAAGGGTCCGTTTGCTGACCTCTGTTTGAGCTACAGGGACATAACAAGCTTCCCAAGCCCTCCCAGCATCTGCCTGAGCCCCGCTGCTGGCCTCTGTAGGAGTGAGTCCTGAACCGCAAGAGGTGACCCGCCGATTCTGGACCCTTGGCTGGCATCAGTGAGAACTCCTCCTCCAGAAGAAGTGAAGGTACAGAAGTTTTGGGCTCCAAATACGAAGCTCCAGCGGGACCTGCTCTTCATGCCAACAGCGACCATTCGCAAGGATCAACCAATGATAAGCTCCACAGATGGCTGGCTCTTATTGCTATGGCAGCAACTGTCCGCTTTGCAATACCTGCTCCTTGCGCCGACAGCCTCCTACTCACGGCTCCCACCTACATGAACAGCACCCTTCTTGCAGGACTTGAGAAGGTAACTCTTCAGCGGCCCTAACCTGGTCCTCGTATCCAACCGGCGCTCTATCACGGTTGGCCTAAACAACGTGTGACTTTCCCCCGGTCTAGAGCAATCAAATAACCGAAAGTGGTGATTTGAGCTGTTTCACGCTATTTTTTATCTAAAACCTAAAAAACTCATATTTCCGGTTCTAGAGATAGGATTTTTATTGTTTTGGTATCATTTTATTGATTAAAATGTACTCTTTTTTGTAAATTGGTTTTGGATTTTTCTTGTGTTCTGTTTTGTCTCCATTGCGGTTTGTGTGCTGCATGATACTTTACACGCTGCCTCTAAGCTAAACCTGGCTGCATTTGTGCTAAGCTACCAGAGAAAGCACAGTTAAATCAGTGACTTTAGTGGTTCACCCTGACGAGGATTATTTTTATTTGAGTGGGGATCCACTCCGTTTAACTAATAACTCAGTTTCTCAAACCTGCCATTTTAGGTAAGTTGCAGTAAGGCCAATCGTTTACCTTCAACATCTGTCTCCATCTGAAGTAGAGCAAAGCAAAATAAACATACTAAATGTTTTAAAGCCTATGTTATGAACCTCACTAATGCTGCGGAAATGGCTCTGGAGCTAAAAAGCAGTTTTATGAGCCCTGAAAATGATCTTTTAAAAGAATGCATCTTTGCCCAGGTATTTTCTAGCATCAACTGTTGTCTGCAAACTGAACTCTCGTTTACAAACAACCAATCACCCCTTCCAACCTCCCCTTGAACAACCCACTCAGACTGGGGGAACAGTTACGACCTCTACTTCTGAATATACAACAAAAATGTGTATGTATAATATTTTAGGTTTTTCACAATAATATTTCTACACCACTGAATGCTATTTGTAAAATACCATTGGCTTCAAATGCAAGGAGTGAGCATTTACCTTTTTTGGCAGATTGCCTCCACCACTGTTTGTACAGCTTCATATGCACACCCTGTGTTTAGTATACCGTCCCAGGGTAAATAGAGGGACGTAGCGCAGATAAATATAAGCGGATGTTACCTGTAAACATGGCATGGAAGTAAGGACTGCAGGCAGCCAGGACAACTTTATGAGCTGTAATCTCCACATCCTCTGCTACAATGGTCACATCGCACAGCAAGTTTTGACTGTGGAGAAGAAAAAAAGGTATGGTAAATAGGAGCTGCCGATTTGGGTTATGGGGAGACAAACACTTTTTTCAACTTTATTATTGTTGTGAAAAAAGAAGGAATATCTATGAAACAATCCTCTTGGCATATTTAGGGGGATTTTGCCAATTTATTGAATTTCTGAGGACAGTGGAATCAAATGCTAACTTAAACTAGCAGGACATCCTGTGACCTGTATCGAATTCACACTTTTTGTTGCCTGATCAACCCCAACGTCAGGAACACCTACTAACATTACTGTAAATATACATCTGTATATAACTGATTGCTATCTAACTGTATCTGTTGTAATCAATTTTGCCGAGGTCGACCATTAATGAAATCTTTGATTTTGTATAACGTTTATGCTACTTGACAATTGAACTTCTGTAAAAATCTGTACCCATGAGGTCTGGTCTTTGATTACTTCATCTGTTTTAGATAATGGACCAAATGGGTTTTTGCAGCAATTTCATTAACTGATTCAGGCGCCTTACGAAAATCCAACAGTACATATTTGGTAGAATTGATTGATTTCAGATCACAAGTATCAAGGGGGACCAGACAGGGATGTCCACTCTCCCCCATACTATTTGCAAATGTGATATGATCCATCGCTGCTAGGCTAAAACAATACTATTCAGTGAAGGGCCTTAGCTTCACAGATCGGTGCATCATAGTGTCACTTTATGCTGATAATGTCTCTCGGTTTGTTAGAGACCCTACTGTAACATCCCACCAATAATCTAGAAATACACCTCTTCATTATCTGAGTTCCCCTTGAAATATCATTTGAAATGCTGCAGCTCATTTGTTAACTATCTTGGGATATGAATTAGCAGAAAAACTAGTATGCATTCAAACTTTAAAAAATCATACATATGGAACCCGCAGGTGATTTTTTTTTAGAGGTGTCTATTTAAACATAAAAGTACAATCTATTTTCATAAATTGGAATCGGATTTATATTGTGTTGCATCTTCTTCTTATTCAACTGTTTTGGTACTTCTTAATGCTTTACACTTGTTTCTTTCATAACGCCGGACTGCTCAGAGATACAAGTGCCTAGGGTTGAACTAAGGGTTTTCAAGCAAACCTGACAGGACCCAATGCAGGTTTTCGAGTTTGTTACACAGTGAATTCGCACAATCTCAGCATATAATAAGTTGCATTCCTCACACTCGTCTAATATTCCACCAGCTACAAATCCTGATTTCATGCCCGCTCTGACACCGTTATCTTATCTTCAATCGGAGGAGGGAGATGACAGAACCTGAGAGACCTGTTTTACAGATTCATCGAATAATTTGACCAAATTAAACAAGATTTTCGGTGTCTGAAAATGTTTGCGTTTAATACTGTCAAATCAGACACTGGGTGCTACGATTGCCTGCTTCACATGCCTAACACCTTAGCAGCCATAACATAATTTAAAAAACTGCTTTGTACCTTCACTGGCACGAGGGGCCTAATCTCCAGAACTTACTGGGACAATCAAGACTCTAAGCCCTCCTCCAGACACCCATACAAATTTCGCTGGGAAAGGGATTTGGGTTGGTATATCTAGATAAAAAATTAGGAACAACTGTGGCAGGATATACCTCAAAGTCGCAGAATTATTCCCAGAGAGAATCAGCATACAAAGTTATGGGCCAGTGGTAGTTAACTCCTGCGAGGCTTACACATATCAATCAATCAATCAATGCATTTATATAGCGCACTACTCACCCAGAGGGTCTCAAGGCACTAGGGGAGGTCCGCTACTGCTCGAACAGCCAGGTCTTGAGTTGCTTCCTGAAGGCGAGGTGGTCCTGGGTCAGGCGGAGGTGGTTCGGGAGGGAGTTCCATGTCTTGGCGGCGAGGTAGGAGAAGGACCGTCCCCCTGTGGTGGCTCTTCGGATGCGGGGGACGGCGGCGAGGGCGTGGCTGGTCGATCGAAGCTGGCGTTTGGGAGCGTAGAAGTTGAGGCGGCTGTTGAGGTATCCTGGGCCCTGGTTGTGTAGGGCTTTGTGTGCGTGGGTGAGGAGTCGGAAGGTGATTCTGTGCACTCATCCAGATGTTTTGGAAGGAAATACTGGGCCACATTAAAGGGGTCCTTGATTACCCACTCTCTCTGGATCCCATCATCCCGATATTGGGGCTGAGACCACTGAACATAGAAGGAATGATTGGCGCTCTTTGGATTCTCATTCTTCACATGAAGGGAGCTGCTAAGTAGCTCACCACCCTCTTCTGGAAAAGGAGGGACCCTCCAACTGGGCCTCTCTGGCTTCATAGGCTATGGCATACACTGGCTATGGAGCAAATAAGACACAAAATAGCCCTTTCCGAAAAAACGGTTTGTGGACAGAAGGCAACCCCTCATAGATTATGTGACTAGATTAGAATTCCAGCTTCCCACCACAGAGACTTAGGGCTCAACAACTCAATGAATGATCCTAGATCCTAATTAGGTGAACCCCACCCTCTCTGAGTGACCAGGTCTCCCTTTTCTTCTCCCTCTTCTTTCTTTCTTTCCTCTCATGATATAAATGGAACTTCTCCTCCCACTGATGTGTTTTGGCTCTTTCCCCTCCCTTACACCTTGGCATTTCTTGCTCAAATGACTGGAGGGCTGGGGTTGTTGGGAGGGGCTCTTTGTTACTATTCTTTCTCAGGTTTTACATGCTTGAGGTTTATATATAAAAATCGGAAGTCATTCTCTTTGCCCCTAAAAACAACCGACTCCCCATTCAACATTGGATCTCGGACCTTAACGCTCTCAACTGCTACTTGTCCACCTCCAGCTCAGTCAAATCTCTCGGAACACGCCTTGACCAAAACATCAGCCTTTCTCCCCACATGAAAAAAAAAGCAGCTAAAGGCGCGCTCTTCTCCCTACATCACTTCAAGAAAATCAAACCCTTTATTCCTGTTGATGACTTCAAGTCTGTTGTTCAATCACTAGACTCTCCAGATTGGACTATGGCAACGCCTCTCCGGAAAAAACCTAAAATCCACCTTGCCCCAATCAAGTCAGTCCTCAACCTCGCGGCCAGGCTTATCTCGATAGCAAGATGTTTGATCACATCTCCCCCATCCTCAAAGATTTCCAATGGCTTCCCATTGAAGGCAGATCCACCTACAAGTACGCGTGCATTACGCATAAAGCCTTGCATCTACAAACCCCTCTGTATCGCTCACAAAAACTTCACAAAGCGGGCTGCTCCAGAGAATTGAGGAGCACCAATACCCTCATACTGGTATCTCCCTTGGTATACAAGAAATCCACCCAATCACGCTCTTTCTCCGGCTATGCCCCCACTACCTGGAACTCACTCCCCAAAGAGTTACGTTGCAACCCCTCATACGTTAGCTTAAAAAAGATCTCAAGCAACACCTTCTCTACAAGTACTGGGGTCCTAAATCCGGCCACCTTACAGGGTCTCACTACATGCCCAGGATGGTGCGATGTTTCACAACACATTATACCCGACTTACTACCCCCTCCTATCTCCCTCATATATACTTCCACCCTCCTTCTACTAGCTCTCATACAATCACTGCCTACTCCTACATGCTATCTACTCTCCCTTCTCCCTTCTCCCTCCTCGGTCTCACCCTACCTCCAACTTTCCCCCCTCCACCCAGGGCCGCCCACGCTTAAACATCTATCCAAATCCTGTTATGGACTAAATGTACTGCTTATTTTTCTTCTTATGTATTTTTTGTTCTTCACATTTTGCTCATATTTCCTCATGCTTTTTCTTTTTGTACGAATGTAATTTTTTAACTTATTTCCACTTCTAACCCCTGTAAAGCGCTACAATAACCCTGGGTCTAACCAGCACTATATAAAACCGTTAAATAAACAAATAAATGAAATAAATAAATAATATTCAGTATGGGCACTTGATCACTGAAATTAACATTTTAAGATTGGATTTAAGCATTTGTACAATGCATATGACCATAACTGGCAGCCTTGTACTTTGTTATAAAAAGATTTTAAACAAACACACATTATGGAAGCATAGATCTTGGCCCTTGTTTAGATTTGGGCGGAGACACCATCTCTTACCATGTTTTGATATCACCACCACTCCTTCACCCCCCTAAAACTGCTACCTGTATTACCTTCCCTTGAGTACTGCAGTGGCGGACATTAGAAAGATGGTGGATGCACCCAGGCAGGTCTGCTGGGCCACCTGTCGGAAACGGCGCCTCATGGAGCCCCCAGGCTCAGGAATCCCTGGCGTTTCATTTACTTGAACATACATGTGGTCTGTAGGGTATCCCCAGG
The DNA here is from genome assembly GCF_964261635.1 of Lissotriton helveticus. NCBI lineage: Eukaryota > Metazoa > Chordata > Amphibia > Caudata > Salamandridae > Lissotriton > Lissotriton helveticus. The sequence goes on along the minus strand of NC_136059.1, from coordinate 2,059,880,668 downwards.
CCTTACAGAGGGCCCCAAGGCACACTGATAATCCCAAGGATTACCATCCCTGGTTTACTTGTGCACCCCCTGACAAAAGTGAATTCCTGGAGATTCCATTGCTGAAAGCAGCTAATCATATGAAGTATGATATCGGAAGATGAATGTTCTTTAAAAGTATGTGACATTCGTAGAGGTTAAGGCGAAGGCATACATACACATTAGCGAAGAGTCCGAGATACATTTATGAGCATTCTTGCATTATGGATAATTACACATACAGCAACAGAGATGTGGGAATGTACCTGACCCCCTGAGAATGCAGGGATCATTCAAGTAATTATAATATGGAACATGGGCTACACCCAGCATCAGGTATATATATCCACTGCCCCAGCCCTTAGATCTGAGGGGCCAAGGGCTTGTAGACATGACAAAGCAGAGAACCAGGAGGAAAGCAGACATAGGTATCCACACAAAGATGGCCTGTAATGTGGAAAGATTTGTGAACATACAAGAATAGACTAGGAATGTGAGATTCAAACTCAATCAATTTAAATATTTACTTAGGATTGACGAGGCTGCTTCCATTTTCGCCAGGCCTGATCCTCAGCGATCAAAACAGATTTATACCCAATAGGTCGACTTCGGGTAATCTTCGCAGATTTTCCACATTTTATACCACCACGACATTAGCAACAACCCAGACGCGCTGGTAGTGGCAATTGATCTGGAGAAAGCTTTTGACTCCCTGAGGTGGCACTTTCTTCGAGCGGTCATGAAGCAGATAGGGCTGGGGAAAGGGTGGATTAGGTGGGTGCAATTATTGTATGTGTGCCCCACAGCATGAGTGAAGACGGGCAGCATCTTCTCAGCCACATATGAAGTACAAAGGGGTACCAGGCAAGGATGTCCCCTGTCCCCACTTTTATTTGCCTTGGCCATTGAGCCATTGGCAGAGCGCTTCGGACAACAAGGAACACGATATGGCCTCCTATTGGAGGATAGAGAACACATAATTTCACTATACGCTGACAATCTACTTTTGTATTTGAGAGACAGAACCTGGGGAGTCCTGCATGCCTTGACTATTCTAGAAGAGTACTCGGCTCTAACGGGCCTATGGGTGAACAAATTCAATATCATCGTCTTCCCTATCACGTCTAGGCAGCAGCAGCCGACAAATCTGCCTCCCGACCTGAATTGGTCCCCCCGATCGTTCCGATATTTGGGCATACAAGTGTTTCACGCCCAAGACAACCTCATGGAGGGTAATTTGGGCCTGGTGATGCGCTCTATTAGGTCTAGCGTACAGTTCTGGCACTCTCTACAGCTACCAGTTATGGCCCGAATTGCTCTATCTAAAATGATTATGGTCCCAAGGCTTTTGTGCTTCTTCCTGAACCTTCTCATATTAATGCCACACAGGTGGTTCAAAGACCTGGACACTGCTCCGGGACCTGATCTGAGATGGTAAAAGGAATAGGTCCTCCCTGGAGGTGCTGCGAAGTACCCTGGACACTGGAGGAATGGGAGTCCTGGACTTCGAAATATATTACCTGGCGGCCCAGCTTCAATGGCTAGCTGGGTAGTTGGACGGCCGGGGGCTGGAGACCACAGGCAACACAGTACTGATACGGTACTGATAGACAACCCAGGGTTGTTGATAACGAAACTCCTACACCTGAAAGTGGTCATTCCTAAACCTGGGGTGCTACTGCAGGTGGCATTGAGGTGCTGGCTCAGGATCCCATGGTGTACCTCTGGAGCCACCCTATATGCCCCAGACCTTCCCTTGATGGGGCTCCTGCACAACGGCGATCATTATCCTCTCACTAAGCTCTGGATGAGCGACTGGATGGCAGTGGGTGCGACAACAGTGGGAAACTGCTTCCTACAGGGGGAGCTGATCCCGCTGGAAGACTTTTTAGTGCATTACATCCTCTCTCCTGGACACTTCCTGCTTTATCACGCACTCACGCACTGGCAAGGACGTTTATTGATTTGTGGCCTAGGGTAGGGCGAGAACCAGAGACCCATATGCTGCTCCAGGTGATGGTGACTCTAGGGTCAGCGCGCCACCTAGTGAAATAGCTATACAGGGCGCTTATAGAGATGACAGTGAAACCACTGACCAGCACACAGGAGTGGTGGGGAGCTCTATTTGACAGGGAGCTATCTGACATAGATTGGTATACGGTGTAACTTCCTTCATATGACCTACTTTACCCCACATAGAATACAACTGATACTCGGAACTGTCGCACAGCACTGTACACGATGCAAGACTGCAGATGCTGGGTACGCTCATGCTGTATGGAACTGTCTGACCCTGAGTGGATACTGGCTCACCGTCCTGTCTGTGAACAATGACGTACTGGCCCATACACTCCCTTGGACAGTGGAGGTCTCTCTGCTGGCTTAGTTTCCCTGATCCAGGGCCAAGAAGGCAGGCTCCAGGTTCACGGACCTGGCGCTAGTACTGGCGTGCCGGCGCATTGCACTGAAGTGGAAAGTAGAGGCGGGATCCCCAGTAGTGGCCTGGGAAAAATGAGTTCGAGGTTTGGCCCAGGGTGGAAGAGAGGGCACTGATGGGGGTGGATGCCAGAGGGCTACATCATCGCCCTATTACAGGACTGTGGGCAGAAATACTGCATGCATGGGATATTAGACAAGCAGTGGTCAAAGGACGGTCCGGAATCCCCAATAGGGGAGCTACATGGGCCGACCCTCTGAGGTTAACCTTTAGAAATACAAGACACCAAACGTGGATTGTACCATTTAGTGGAGGAAACATACTACACTCCCCCCTCAAGTTCAGAATATTATCTAAATCCCTACATAACACACATCTCCCTCACCGGAATAATCTAGAACCTGAAGAAGTACCTTCCATATAATTTAGCTGGGTGCCATAATTGTTTATATATTTATGACTGTGCTTGTTGCATGGTTTTTTGTTTTATTCAAGTCACTACAACCATGTTTGTAATCTGGCAACTACAGTAACTCTCCATGAACCATAATCTGGTTAGAGCTCTGGGCTATGTTACTCTTGAATTATGCTGAGAACTGATGAAGAGCTATTTCAAACAGATGTGTTAAAAATGATAATTAATTCTGCTTGCGGGTGGAATGCAATTTGCTTCTTAAAACTCCAGGGGCTCTTGCATATATGTACATGTAAGTATCCTAAAATGGCAATATAGAAATATTGTAAAAGTATATACATTTACATAGGATTGGGGGAGCTGCACAAGAAGAATAGTTTGTTGCCCCATACAGGGGAGGTGCTTCACCACATGGTGTTTTGGATTGGTCTACCAGGCAGATAATCTAATCACAGGTATGTGAGGGTGTGCAAGTGATAGCAGCGCTTTTGGGTTACATATCCCCTTAGCTATGTAAAAAAGGTGAAATAAAAAAAGAAAGTGGGACACCACTACTTACTAGATTTGTAGGTATGGTCTATTTCTTGGATAAGAGATGACTGGTAATAGCCTAAAAGACAACACAACATCGCATATTCTTCTTGATGAGTACTGCAGAACATGACCCTGGAAGTAAACCTAAGGTAGACCTCGTTTATGACCGCCCATAAATGTCAAAGAGCACAAACAAGTTTAAAATCTTTCTTAAAGGCTTGGAAATTTACCACGTCACAAGCTACACTTATCTGGGGCTCAGAATAAGGACGGCAGATAGACTTAAGCTGTTAATAAAGAAACTTTAAGTAAGAGCCTTATATGCTGTCAATGTCATATATCAAATAACCAGCAAGATTAAGGCAAATACTATCTGACAACATCACGTCCTCAGTATCAGGACTGGGAATCAGAGAAGGCAATGGCATGGAAGAGACAGGCCCTTTGAATGCCTAAGAGAACCATTCTGCCCAGACATTATAAGCAAAGACAAGGCAGTTGAGGTTAGGGAGGGTGCTCATCCGTCATGATGCACAAGTGCTAAAATGCACAGGTGCATATTGGAGGCCATCTTTCAGTGGGCTTTCTTTGATAGAAAACTCATTGCAAAACTGATGACCATGCACGCACATGCATCCATTTGCATGGAACTATGATTCAAATAAGCATCGCAAACACAATAGCTTAGTTTTTAGAGCGGAGATCTACTGGTTTAGACAATACTTGTTTTACCTGTGATGTATCAGCTTTACAGCCTTAGAAAAGCTTCTAAGCTGTATGGAATGAATGAATGAAACAACACTTGTAAAGGGCATGGCTACCCGAAGGCATCCCAGCGCTAAGCGGTGAACTGAAGCTTCATAGAGATAACTTGGGGAAGAGCCATGTTTTCAACCGCTTACGACAGATCATATGATTGGGCTCCTTTTGTAACTGAAGAGGGAGAGAGTTCCAAAGTTTTGAGGCATTATACGAGAAAAGAAGGCCACCGCTTCTGGCCCTCTTAAATCAAGGAACTACGGCCAAATGTTGTTCATTAGACCGCAACTGTCTATTCGCTTGATAGGGCTGGACCAAAGAGGAAATAATAGCTTGCCCTTTCCCACCAATCACCTTATGAGTAATGCATAAGGTCTTAAATAGAAGGAGCCAAATAACTTAATTCCAGACCTCTGTTGGATGTCTAAAAAGGACATAAATCTACCTTCTGGCAATATCTGATCCAATTGCCAATTCTCTTCATTATCCCATTATCTTACAACTCTTAATTTCATTAGCTAGGAAGAAATTCCCCACGAGAGGCAAACATCTGGGTTCTCCCCTACTTTTAACTATTTCAATCACTTGCTCATACCCTTAACATAGCATCTGTAAGGTCTTTTTAAACAATTTCCTGGTCTACACCAAAGTTATTACAAGACCATTAAAAAGATTAATCTAAAATGCAAGACAGACATCAAAACAGAAAAATTATTTTTTACTAATTTTTTGCTGTCTCAATGTCCCTTTATTCAATACACGCTTGTTTTTGCAAGTGATTAGTTGCCTTGATTGTCCCGGTAACTTGTATCCCCTAACTTAAACAACGCAGTTTAAAACCATGTGTCAGAGACCTTGGACTATGATGGATGCCTACAACAAAGCCTCATGCTTCCACAGAATACCAATACTTAGATTGGCTATGTGTAATATGTGCCTCACATAGAGAAAACAGAGAAGAGTGAGAAGGTAAGCGAGAAATACTGCTTCTGGCTCCGGGCCCCCTGAATACTCCAACCCTCCACAGGCAATAAGAACGCCTAAAACATAACATGAAATACAGAAAATACACATCTTGAAACTATTGCTATAGTACAGCTCACAAAACAGGCACTCACTATTGTAGGATTAAGTAGCTTGTGGCCCACAGCCTACTGGAAATCCATAGTACCAATTGGCCAGAAGGAATGCAGGGCAGGAGGTACAACTTTCTAAGAATTAGCTCAAGAAATTTCACTGATAAAACTTTGTTAAGTAAGGGAATCCACAGAAATAGCAGAATATGTAAAACCTGAAAGGAGTTTTTTGTTTTCAAAGGGGGATTATGGTCTGAATTGGAATGCCTAGTGAAGAACACTGCAAGACTCACAATCCTGGTCATAGGCAGAAGTTTTGTAGAGCTTCCACTTCTCACACAGCACGTCTGGCTGCTTGGCAGATGACAAATATTTAGAAACTCTATCTCCCCTTCTTGTAGTCCTTTTTCAGACATCAAAAGTAATTTAGGGTCTTTTAAGTTTTAGGTTGGGATTCTGCTTCTTTTGAAGTGGGTACTTCTCCTTTTGATTTTCCTTCATGAAAGAGGTTGTTGCAGGGTTTCTGTACTCACACAGAACTGTGCACAGAGGAGTGGAACCTCGGCAAATTAGGGTGTCCCAAAACTTACCTTAGCAACCAACTCACCCCTTACCGAGCTAGCTACAGTGTCTCATTGGACATATCTAACTTCCAATGTTTAGACAAACCAGAACATGAACTTACAGTACCTCAGGGTACGTGGAACTCATGAACACTCTTTCGTTATATTATCATTACAAACCAGAACATGGAGTAAAGAAGACACATGTGCATTTGAAATGTTTATTTACTAATGCCGTCTTCTCAGGCGCAGTATCTTAGATAATACAAGTATACTTATTATCAGTAGCAAAATTATCAGCATAGTTACTAAGACATAAAAAGCGAATGGTGACAGCATGTTAACATGCTGTAATGAATAAGAGTTAACAACACTTATATTTCACCCTCCCTAACACATATATTATATTATTAGCTAAGAAGGTCTCTTTGGGTTGTTTTAGGGCGGGCCCATACCTTAGTGTCCTAGCATGAAGGAATCACATCAGCATACACCAGCTCTCTCTGCATGTGCACCGCATCAAGTGTGTTAACTATTCTCGTGCAAAGCAATATCAATCCCGCCTCAAGCCCAAGTTGGCAAAGGCTGCACTTGTGTTATGACTATGAAGGCGTGGAGATCAGACCTCATAACAATTCCATATCGTGTTGCTCCTGAAACTTCAGCACTCTCCGTGCAGACATGGTTTATTAAACAAAACTGATATCAGAGCAATAACATATTATTCTCACATACACCACGGCAAACCACTAGGTTGAAAGCTAAGTCAACAATTAAGGGTCGTGTGCAGAAGTTGCAAGAAAGGAAAAATGGCGTTTAAATCTCAAATGTACCTATGCTAACTTAACACGATATAAGGATATATAGGAGCTATACAACACCCCCCCATGATCCGAGAACGGACTAAATAAGATAACAGAAGTGCCATCACATGAGAGCAGAATCCAACAAGAAACGAGCATGAATAAAAATTCAATTATAAAAACTAATGCTAAAAAATAGCCCACAAGTATAATGTGGCTCAAGCCAATAGGCAAGCAAAAATAAAATGTCTTGACCAAAAGTCAATAAAATCAAGGAAATGCTATCAATCAGCATGTCAATTTGAGGCAGTGTCTATGATAAGACTGTATATGAAAAGTAAGCTGCAACAGCCTCCAGGAGGAAGTCACTGTCCTCATCCGAAAACAGTTCAGCCATCCAATTTAAAAGATGAAAGGAACATACGTGATCTTCCAGCACCGGATCCTCTATAACCATCAGAGGACAGCTCGGTGGGTTTTCAAGAAAACTTCGTTCCAAGAAATTTTGCGCTGCCGACAACACATCCCAGGGACCCATTATTCCATGTGCCACCGCCAAGGCCATAATCCTTTCGTCAGAACAAACCAACTCGTGAGCAATGATAGGACTCATCAGTTGATCAAAATCGACGTCAGAAGATATTGGTCCGCAGAGACACAAATCAATGGCCCAAAGGAAATCACAGGTCAGGCAGCGAAATACAGGCTGGACACAGGTGAAATAGGAGAACCGAAAAGATAATCCAAACGCCGTGCTTAGAGTCGCCAACGGCAGTGTGCCATATTAATCAAGCATGCGGTTGCGAAACCGCGTCAGTAGCAGCTGAGCGTGGTCCTGCACAGGAAGGGCATCCATATTTAAAAAGGCAGAAAACCACCAATGCGCCAGCCGCTAATGCAAGTAAAAACGGGAACCCTCCAAATAAGGATGAAAAAATAGAATGGAAGAAGGCAGGGATGACTCCAAAAATCTTCTCAAAGGAAGTCACGAGACCACCGCTAACAACTTTAAAAAAATGTGCTAGGCCCGTTGTGGAGGATGCGTTAAAGATAGAACGAACCATGGCTCCGAAATGCAAAGGCAAATCAGTATTTAAAAGAGCCTGAACCTCCGTACGGGTGTTAGCAATGTGAAGCACGAAAGTTTCACGGGCCGAGCTCAAGGCCACCTCTTTCTGGGACAAAAGAGCTCTTATTCTAGCCATGCCGCTGAATTCTGCTCCCAAGGTCGGTATCTGTGGCCAAATGGAAGACTCCCTATGTTCACGTGTGGGAGGATAAAGAACATTTCTGCAGCAAATAACTCTCTCACTTACTGTTACTATGAAAGCTATACCTTTAATCAACCCACAACAGTTTTCATTATTGAGCATTAAATAACTACCATTCTCTAACAATTTAAACGTGGGGATGATAGCAGGAACAGGCGTGCCCTGTAAAACGCAAGCCATATTCGGTCGGTCCTTGTTACATGAACCGTGTAACTGTATGTGTCTGCACATTAAAGAATGATCTGGCGTCTCAGTACACTCATCCCCTGTTAGATAAACCTCCTGTTCATCCTTGAAACATCTGTATGTGTATGGGAGTGACCAGACCTCATGAAGAAAACCGCTACCCAAGGGTTCAAAACGACCTATTGGCACATATTTCATACAATTTGAAAACTTATATAAAGCAAAAGGCAGTGTTATTAAACCGTGGATAAGCCACGTAGCAGCAGTGGCCTCTGCCACAGAAAAAGGCAAAGATTCCAACCTTTCAATATGTAGCATAGAAAAGGAAGCATCACGCATTGAAAGCAAGCGTTGTTTGTCTGTCAAATTAAACGGTGCAAATAAAGAGGAAACGTTCATGTATCCCCAGGGAACTTTACCCATTTTCAGAGTCTGAAGTGTCCATGCAAACTGCATGACTGACCGTAATTGATTTTGACCATGGTATAATACAGACACTTCATCATGCACAATATCAACAACAGACGACACAATATTATCTAATGTGTAAATTCTAGAGGAAAGCACGTTAATGCTATTGTCAACAACTGCAAGCACTTTCTCAAGATTCGCCTGATCAATAGCCCTAAGGCGTGAAGCAGCCTCAATCTGTGACAGTTTCCAAATTTCATTGTAAACCCCATATAACCACCTTTTCGACCTGCCACTAGCTGGGCCTTTAATGAAATCATTCAAATCCACGTCTGCATTCAGTTTGGAAAGGTGATACTTAACCGCAGGTAAAGTTGAATGTTTCAGCCAAGCTTGACACAACTTGCCCACAGAGTAAGAGGTGACAGTATGACTCAAATCAAACCGGGGATCAGATCTAACAGTCTTAAAACCGTCAGTTATATTCAAAAATCTTTTTTGGCAAGAATCAGCACTACGGTGCCAAAGCAGCCAACCCTTAGGATTCATACTGGAAATGTTAAAGGAGGAATTAAGAAGCAGAGCCTGTATATCTTTAATGGACAATTGAGTAAAATTACTCCAATCCTCATATTCCTCCAACTCCGGGAAAGACGGGGTGTTCAACCTTTTAGATGTAGCCAATCCAAAGCATGTGGTCTGGGAAATGGTTTCATTTAAAAACAACATATGATTCGGGATGAGACATGCACGGTGCAAAGCCTCAGTGCCTCGTACCTGCCAGGCCCTTGAACCCCAAACCGATTTAAGGTCTATGGTTTCCTTCCATAACTCATAGCCCCCAGTAACTAATTGATTTAGGAAGGCCTTCGAATACAACAATTTGGTATCTGTAAGTCTAACCTTGGACAGTGGTTGTTTTTGAAATTTAAAATAAAAGGACTCGGGATTGGACTGATTAAAGTCAGTGAAATAAGTATACTTTTTAAGAAACGTTTCTGAACTCCCTTGTGTAGGTGCCGGGCAATGTTCCCACTGAGTAAAATTAACAGCATCCCTTCGGGAAGATGTTTTGTGTAAGAAGTGATTGCCATAATGTTGGTAACAGAACAATTCACCATAATTAGCAGATTCTAAATATAAATCCTCAGCATCAAAAGCAGCATAGTATTTCAAATCAGAAAACAAACTTTCCACAGCATTAACATCCCAATCATCAGAACGAATGTTTTGTTTCACCACATCCCCCATATTCACTCTAAGTACATTAGGAACATTAACGACTTCCGTTGGGCCATGAATTTGAAACCGAACTGCATCCCACGCGATTCCATCCAGAACAGGCCATGCTGTGATGTTAACCGAAGTCAAGTCTCTTTTTAATCTGTGTGTAGAATGTGAAGAGGAAAGTGGGGCTAAAGTTCCATTTAAATGAGTAATGCAAGTTCTCTCCTCGACATAGTGTCCATTCATAATTCGAAAAAAATAAAACACAAAACCAATTGACATAAAAAGGTAAACCGAAAAAAGGACCAGCCAAATGTATATCCAAGGAGGTATCAAAAAATGTTTTTTAAACAGGCTAGCATATACTGCAATTTGAGAGGGTTTTTTCGAGGCAAGGGAAGCAGAGTCAAATGAAAATCTGGATTCCGTGGCTAAACGAGCTTGCAGGTCAGGCATGGACAAATCAGTGGGGTATGTATAGTCCAATTCATCAACGTTAGTTCCGGGTAAATTATTTAATAATGGACTGGAAACAGCAGGTAATTCGATGGCCACTTCAGGTTCAATATTAGAAGCAGTGGGCATGATTGAATTTCTCACTATGGAAGGACAGGAAACAGCTGGTGTCATGCTAAGAAGAATCGGCCACTCTGTGTATCTTGACATTGTCAATAGAAATAAACCTGTTTTCCTTACGACCTGGAAGTGGTGGTAAAATGACTGTTCTTGTGCCCTTCACTCCAAGCACTGGGACCGGAGCTCGATAGGAGGGACCAAACTCTTTCTTGTTGTCGATCTTCTCTCGAACCAGTTCTCCAACTTGGGGTAGCCAGCCAACTACCGGGATCTGCAACGCATCATCCGATGTGGAGGGCAAATGTTCCTTTGCAAGACTGTCTCTGGTCTTTTGTAGATTCTGTAAAACATTGCAATGTTCATCTGCGTCAAAGGAAGTGGCGCGAACCACAGAGTCTAGACCGTCAAGGTCAGGGACGTACATATTGATGCCAAAGAGCATTTCGTATGGGGTCCGCCCACCCAGAGACCTTCTAGGGAGATTATTAAGAGCACGCTGCACGCCATAGAGGTGAGCCAGCCAGTTTCTGCCAGTGCCTATAACTCGGGCTGTCAAAGATTGCTTTAAATCACGGTTCATTCGTTCAACTACACTATTACCCTCAGGTCTGTAGGGTGACGAAAACTTGACTTGGACCCCCATCGAAGTCATGGCATCCTTATACGCCTTAGAGGCGAAAGCCGGACCCTGATCCGAATGGAAGGTACCACAGGCAAAAATCCCTATAAAGATACGCAAATCTCTAATGACAGTCCGTGAATCAGCGCTGCGATGTGGCCATACCCACACAAAGCGTGTGCATGAGTCAACTGCTACTAAGATGTACTTATACGCAGTATCAGATGAAAAAGGACCGCAGTGATCTAAATAAACACAGCCAAGCGGTTTATTAGAAATGTACAACTGAGTCTGTGGCGGACGCGTTGCAGTTGAAGGTTTAATCTGCTGGCATATGTCACAAAGAAGGACATAATCACGCGTCTGTTTGTACAGTCCCCGCCACCAGAAACGTAGTTGTAATTGAGTTACAGTGGCCGAGACGCCCGCATGCGCAGACGCCACACCTTCATGAGCCGCTGTAATCAAGTCTGCTCTGCGATCCGAGTTGGGAATCAGCCGTTCCCCAACATCAGGAATTGTCACAAAAGGAACCTTTTCGGGACTTAAGTGGTATTTATACTTCGAAGGGAATCCCGCAGGATGTTTACTTCCCTTCTCAGAGGCAGCAATCGCTGCCAAGATGTCGCTATCAATCTTGGTTTTAGACCTAGTAACTGCTGCAACTAAGTATGTAGATACTGCTGATTTCGCTGCTTCATCAGCAAGCGAGTTGCCAACAGCGTGAACTCCTACGCGCTGATGACCGAGAGTATGAATCACATAAACGAGTGGCAACCTAGCCTTAAGCTCTGCCACTCGAACCCAGATCATTTTATGTTTTATTGTGCTACCCTTGGAATCATGAAAATCATTTTGAATCCAAAAGAACAAGTTTTCATTGTAAGACTGGACACAGTAGTAAGAATCACTTACAATTAGAGTAGTAACACTTGGATCTGCGTACTCCAAAGCTAGTAAGAGAGCACGAAGCTCCGCCAATTGTGCGGTGCAATCGCCCAGGGGCAACGTGTGCACTTCCCTGGAAACGAACTCATCATTCAACATAGCACCGACCACAATGGCGCATGCGGAAACGTAGGCATGTTTAGAGCCATGCGCAACCTGCGCCGACCCATCAGTGTAAATGATGCAATGGAAGTCCTCCAAAGGTCGCATAGCCAGAGGAGCAGGATGAACGAATTCATACTGCAAGTACTCTTGCGACCGTAAGGAGGCGTCAAAAATAAACATGACATCCGTGGATGACAATGACGCAGCCCACTGAATCCACCGAGGGTGCAAAGCTTTTGAATTCGGTACACTGGCTTTCGTGACTGCCTCCAAGTGAGGACAGGGTGTTACCACTAGCATGCGTTTCCCCTGAGACAGTGCTCGTTCTTTTAGAATTGCCATCTGTACAGCAGTTAAAACCTTTTCCACTGTGGGAAATCGCATCTCAGCCGAAGTGTACAAGTGTGACTTGTAAGCAATAGGTACTGTGTCACCTTCGTTAAAAGTGAGGTATGTGAAACCCACCGTCCCAGGAATTATTCTTATTACCAGGTTGGTGTGGTTATCACGAGTCAGTAAATATTTAGAAGCGAGCAGATCAGCCTGCAAGGATTGCAAAATGGCTGAATGCTCAGGCAGCCAGCATGATTTTGAGAAAGTTGGTTGTATCAAAGCATACAAAGGCTTGATACGCTGGGCATATTCCGGAATGTAAGTTCTGCCGAAATTCAAAAAGCCCAGTAAAGATTGTAATTTTTTCAGTGTTGTAGGAGCGCGCAATTGTGCGCACTTCTCTAAGAAGTGAGGAGCCAAACCTCTACCTTCATTGTTGAGCTCATAGCCCAAAAACAACACTGTGTGTTCAGCAATGTGCGATTTTGCAAAGTTAAATTTGTAACCCATGTCAGCGAAGTTGCAAATAACAGAATTTACACGACACAGATGCTCCCAAATATCGTCGTCTGTGAGATATATGTCATCCACATACGAAAAAGCATCAGGGTCGAGTGCCTCCAGAATAGAGACAATGCGAGCGGTAAATATACCAGGACTATTCTTATAGCCCATTGAAAGACGCCGGAATTGCTTTTGGACTCCAGCGCTCGTAAAACTGGTCCATTGGGAGCTAAAGCTGTCCAATCTGTGGGCATAAAAACCATTGGATATGTCAAGCGTTGTCTTGAAACGCTTACGCACGAGACTATCCACTAGGGCAGAGCCGTGGGTATTCTGTACAGCACAGTTACGGCAATGCGAGTTTAAATGCCGGTAATCCAAAACCAAACGATATGATCCGTCAGGTTTGTTCACAGTAAAAAGGGGATTATTCATCGGTGACACACACGTTTCAATAACTCCCTGATATTCCAATTGTTCAAGGATTTCCGCGACGGAAGATTTAGCTTCACGCCGAATGGGATATTGAGGTTGAGGCTGCGGCTGAGACCGCAACGGAATTTCGTGGCAAGGCGACAATCTATCCCAACCACATTGGTTACGGTACAGAGCCGGCGCGAGAGCCCGAGCCCACTCTTCTGCAAAATGCTGCGCATGCTCTTTCGAGACAGTGTTCGCGAAACTGGGTAGGATCACCTCCTCCCCTCGCGGCGCCGCGAGCACAAAAGGTAGGGGCCAGTCAGCCTCCGAAAGTAAAATATCATATGTAGAAGACAGATTCTCCCAAAATACACCTTTAACGGTACGCTGTATGTCACCTTCAATTAACAGGACAATTTCATATAGTCTTTCAGGGGGAGCAAGTCTCGTATCCGCTGTTTCTATCACAACGTAGACATCAGTCGCTGTCACCCTCAGTAGTGGACGCAGCGCCTCTCTGACTATGGTTATCTCCGCCGCGCTGTCCAGCAAGGTCAGAGCCCACGTCAGATTCCGAAGCCGCGTTCTCACTATCTGTGGCATATCGATGCGCTGTTAAGGCTGCGACTTTCTTTTTCGCAAACTGCGGACGCCTAGGCGTAGAATCCTCCTGCTTCACTGCGCCGTCCGTCTGGCGGGACTGACCACGTCCTTGTTGGCCACCACGTCCACGTCCACCCCCTCCTCCTCCACCGGTCTTCGGGGCCGATGTTTCCTGAAAGGAACGAGGAGAGCGTTGATCAGAACCCTGAAATCGATCAGGTGATTTAATCATCGCGCGATCGCGCAAATCATAAACTTTTTCAGTCGGCGCAGGTGCTTGTACTGCAGGAAAAGAATCCTGAGTTTGTGTATTCTTCCTCCCCTGTGTCTGTTTCTTAGGCCAATTTTGTTTTTTAGACTTGGGCTGGACATCTGTCACTGCAGATTGTCCTTGAGGTTGTTTTTTCTCCTTTACTGGAAAATATTTCAGACCTCTACTTGTGCGGCCAATTGTCTTATAAGCGGCCACCACAATATTTGCTAACTGGCGGGGTTTGTCGGCATCGGGCAGAGCAGCCAAAGCATTCGACACCTGAAAGTTAACTGCATCTCCTTTAACATTGGAGAGAATGAGATCACTGACAATCTCAAAAGAACCACACAGGCGCATACCCAATTCAACCGCTGCCTCTGGACCGTGATCATTCTGAACACGTCTAATGATTTCAGGCAGGGCAGTCATAGACGGGGTGCCGAAGCACCTTGTATAAACTGCCGCAAATGTTTTTCCCCAGCTTTCACAGTCAACAAGTTCAGGAGTTATATCCTTCGGTAGAGTAATCGTTAACATTCTATGTTTATCAGCAGGAGTAGAATTCGGAAAAACCGCCTCCAGTTGATCAAACTTCTCTGCTAGCCAGAATGGGAAGTCATCGTTGTCAACTGGACGCGCACCAAAAACCGAATTAACCATCACTGGATTGAGACGCATTCCGCCTCGTTCCATGGGAGCGGCCGCACCCCCCTGGGGACCACCAGGAAGATGTTGACCGATGTATTGCACTAAAGCACGAATCACGGAAATGGAAACAACATGCAGCCTGCGTATTTCTGCTAGGGTACAAGCCCCGTGATTCGGGTGCGGGGTAAAGCCACCCAACGCAGGCCAACTTGTACCTGGAATTGAGAGTGGACCTAACCTCGCAGCGGACAAAGAGTGGGGGAGGGCGCCATCAAACCAAACTCGATGCTGCCAATGATCAATAGGTATTTCCAATGCCCTGTACGGCGTATATACAGCCGGGACATCCGAGGCGGTGTAGGAGTGGAACAAACCAGAATTAGCGTCCACAGCCGGAAACGTAACCCAAGAGTAAAACAACTCATAAGGAAACGCCGGATCTGCACATACCACGAAAATCACAGCCATCCCATCTACTGGGACCTGGTACGTCTGAAGATGGTTGCGTACCGCTACGCGACTATGCTGCGCAATAGCCACCGCCGCCATGACAACACTGGAAACAAGAACACACAAAGAATACTTTGTAGCACAACTGGGTAGTAATTCAAAGAAACCGTTTAAGAAAGAATCAAGCTTGAATAAAGACCTATTTCAAAAAATAGGTAGGTTTCACCGACACCCCGTTTTCCGGAAACGGATGTGAAGGGGTTAAGGCATGAACGATAAACTACTCGAGTGTCATGATATAAGACCACCGAAACCGTTGGGCGCCATGTTGCAGGGTTTCTGTACTCACACAGAACTGTGCACAGAGGAGTGGAACCTCGGCAAATTAGGGTGTCCCAAAACTTACCTTAGCAACCAACTCACCCCTTACCGAGCTAGCTACAGTGTCTCATTGGACATATCTAACTTCCAATGTTTAGACAAACCAGAACATGAACTTACAGTACCTCAGGGTACGTGGAACTCATGAACACTCTTTCGTTATATTATCATTACAAACCAGAACATGGAGTAAAGAAGACACATGTGCATTTGAAATGTTTATTTACTAATGCCGTCTTCTCAGGCGCAGTATCTTAGATAATACAAGTATACTTATTATCAGTAGCAAAATTATCAGCATAGTTACTAAGACATAAAAAGCGAATGGTGACAGCATGTTAACATGCTGTAATGAATAAGAGTTAACAACACTTATATTTCACCCTCCCTAACACATATATTATATTATTAGCTAAGAAGGTCTCTTTGGGTTGTTTTAGGGCGGGCCCATACCTTAGTGTCCTAGCATGAAGGAATCACATCAGCATACACCAGCTCTCTCTGCATGTGCACCGCATCAAGTGTGTTAACTATTCTCGTGCAAAGCAATATCAATCCCGCCTCAAGCCCAAGTTGGCAAAGGCTGCACTTGTGTTATGACTATGAAGGCGTGGAGATCAGACCTCATAACAATTCCATATCGTGTTGCTCCTGAAACTTCAGCACTCTCCGTGCAGACATGGTTTATTAAACAAAACTGATATCAGAGCAATAACATATTATTCTCACATACACCACGGCAAACCACTAGGTTGAAAGCTAAGTCAACAATTAAGGGTCGTGTGCAGAAGTTGCAAGAAAGGAAAAATGGCGTTTAAATCTCAAATGTACCTATGCTAACTTAACACGATATAAGGATATATAGGAGCTATACAACAAGGTCTGCCATAGCAGGGCGGACTACAAAGCTGGTTGTTCACAACACAATTTTTGGGAGTGCACACCTGGATGTCAGCCACTGTGATATGTGAATCAAAATGTTAATCCCAGACACCAAGCCATACTCTTTACAATCCTCTTATCAGCCCCATTTCCCTTCCAGAGATGTGTCCAGGACCCTTCTTTGAGATTTAATCAAAGAGCAGTCCTTTGAAATATGAAGGGAATCGTGTCCTTTTCACTCTAGTCTGTCGCCACCCATCTCACAGGAAGACAGCTATAAACAAATCTGTCTAGGGATTCCTCCTCATGTCTTCACCAGGTAGACCTGGGCTTCCCTAAATGGAGCCCAGGGTCCTCTATACAATGCACCATTGCAGGCACACTTCCTCCGTGTACTTTCAAAGCACACTCTCAGTCCAGCACTAACACCTCTCTATGCATTGTACATTTACCTGCACACATGCATTCAGTATACACACTCCAGCTTCGCAAACTGTTCATTACTGAACTTTTCTATATTCAACCAGGCTGAGCTAATTTTGAATCCTCTGAGTTAGTCACATTCTTAAAAAAAAATGGCAGAGAGCATGTTAAATCCTCTTTATATCACCCACAGGGCAATGGCCAAGTTGAACGGGCCAATCGCCTGATTAAAGAAACCATCCAAATGGCCATGAAGTCTCATATTCCTGTTGGGGCAGCACTACGCACTAGGTTGTGGTCATACCGTACCACCGCCCACAGTACTACTGGTAGAACCCCATTTGAACTCATCAGGTCATTGGCTTGGAAAAAATGGGAAAATGAAAACCATAAAGAAAATGAGAGTAGGGTGAGAAGTCTGGTGGATTAGTGCCAGAAGTGCATGCACCCAAATTATGACACAAGGAATGCTGTATGAAAGATGTAATTGAAAGAAGGTGACCTGGTGAGAGTGAAGTATCGCAGGAAGGGGGACAACATGAGCAAGTAAAGTGAACTAAGGTGCATGGTCAAAACAAAGGGTACTGCTGTTCTTCTTGACAATGGTTAATGGTGGAATGGGTCGGAGGTTGCCAGAAGCAGGTTCTCTGAACCGGTGAGAAGGCCTAGTGGCTTGCAGAACGATGGTCTGGTGTCCTCTGCTGAGTCGCACATGGGTGGAGCATGTGGGGATAAAACTACTCCTGTGTCAATTGATGATATTCCCAGAGTATCTCTTCCTGGAGGGGCCACTGGTCCTGTTGATACCATTCGTGATAGGAGAACAATTGTTCCGCCCATAAGATTCAAGGATTATGTAATGTATTAGCTCATTTTAGGGAAAGCATAAAAGTACGGTTTCCTTTGCTAGTTTTGAAACTATGTATTTCAGAGTTGTTTTTGCAAAAACGGGAGAAGATGTAACATGCTATCACCCTGCCCTGTCTTGTCCTTTCCCCGTTCCCATCCTACCTGCTGTGTCTGTGCGCGTGACTCCAGGCGTGCGTTTAGAATGTTCAAACGACTTGTGTTGAAGCCGTTATTCCAACGGCATTCCCTATCACTGAAGAATAAAGCTGGTCGCTTTCTTGATCCCATCCTGTCGCCTCTTCATTACAAGTGCCAAGAAAGGCCGCCTGGGTGTACCACTGCTCGAATCTGCCCCTTCAGAGAAAATAAACTGCCAGCATGAATCATCACCACCAAAGACACAACCCCTGCCTGACCAGGCGTGATGATGTGAGCCTGGGTAGCTCATACACTCACTGCTGCTCCCTGATCCACATGTGCTGAGCGCGGACATCATCAGCGTCATCTGGGCGTGTCATCAGCGTCGTCTGGTGCGTCATCAGCTTCCTCTAGCCGAGGCCCTCGGCGAGCAGGGTGCTGGACAGTGACAGCGCAGGGCAGTGGTTTGCTGCTAATGCCAGTGTCACCTGCCGCCCTTGGGCCTTGCTTGAAGCTGACAGCTGTCATCATACCTAGCCTGCGCAGAGTACTGAATAGACCCCATTATTGTGAATAATAAATTTAGTCTAGTACCATTGTGAGGGACGACGCTTTAGATGAGGGGATCAACAATTTGACCCTGTGTCTCACCAAAGTCCTGGAATGGATGACCTCCTCTTTTTTAAAGTTAAATGGGGCCAAAACGGACATCATGCTCTTGGGTTATAAAGCCCCAATTAACCTGGACCCCTGGTGGCCACACTGTCTGGGACCCGCTCCGGTGCCTAAGACTCAAATACAAAGCTTGGGGGTCTGGCTGGACTCCTCTCTAGGATTCCAATACCAGGCCAAGAAGGTGGCCGCGACTTGTTACAGATTGTTGAGGGTCCTTAAGAAAGTTTTGGATCTTCTTCCATTTGAAGCCCGACGCGTGCTGGTCCAGTCGTTGATTCTTTCACACCTGGACTATGCAAATGCTGTCTATATGGGGGCCCCAGCAGGTCCTATAAAAACTCTGCAATCTGTGCAGAATTGTGCGGCTCGTCTGCTCATGAAAGTCCCTAAACGATGCTCGGCAAAGGCCTCACTTCGGTCGCTTCATTGGCTACCAATCCAGGAGAGGATTATGTTTAAAACCTTCTGCTTGGCGCATAAGTCCATCCACAATGTCGGCCCTACCATTCTCGGCCCCCTGTTTTGTCGCCATCAATCGGTAAGACCTCTAAGATCTAACCAGCAAAATCTGCTGGTAGTACTCAGGGTGAAGCTAGCCAGGATGGGCGGCCGCCAGCTTTCCTTCCAAGCAGCCAAGGGATGGAACAAACTCCCAGATAACATCAGGCGTGAAACTAACCATCTGGCTTTCAGGAAGCGTCTAAAAGACATTTTTGTTTCAATATGTCTCTTCACGTCCTCTGGTCTTACAGCGCTGGGATGCTCGAGGGTAGCCATGCGCTCTACAAGAAAGTATTCATTCATTCATTCATTCATTGTCCGACCAGCCGCAGGCCTGTCTACTCGACCTGTCTGGAGGGATTGGGTTATCAGAGCTCCAGGCAAGGAGCATGGCGGGAGATAAGCGAGGCAGGGCCGGCGTCCAGTCTGCTTACTGCTGCCCTGCCAGGCAACTACAAGATGGAGCAAGGAGGGATGGCCCGATGCGATTGTTGAGACATTTTCAGCACTAGCATACTTAAGATAGCCGTAAAAGTGGAACATTGGGCCCTTCACATTACTGGGCCTCAGGGCCACTCCATCTGCTGCACTCCAGTAGCTACGCACCTGGTGTTCTGTTTGCGTTTTAATAGAATATAACCCACAGTCGCAGCGTGAAGCTGCTGCAGGCCTAGAGGTGGCAGGGTCTGTGTCCTTGAGTTAATCACGACCCGATTTTCTATGCCCATAGGAGACATGTATAGCTGGCACGATAGCACAGTGGGTTTAATGTATGTAATCAAAAACCTATGGGCAACCTGCAGGTCACTAGAGCTGAAGAAGCCTTTCACCCTTCTAAGGAACATAAAGTGACTACATATACCATATAAAAAGGTTCTTGATGTTGTGAGGTAGTATTTCTTTAGCTTAATACTTCCACACCTTCCCACCATAGTCGCCTAGTGACCACCCCACATGTAGCTCTCACTGTGACATGAGTGCTTCCCTGTGTTTCCTACATACAATGACACAACAGGCTTAGGAGCTCATCACTTCTCACTCTTTCTTGCCATTACTAATCGATGTGTTTCCAGAGAGTGCTCAGTCCTCACTCTTCTCCATGGCTGGGCCTCGCATGTCTGATTAATCCGAGGTGGGCTCTGTTTATTTCCGATTTTGTTTTCTCCATCTATTTTCCAAAAGACAGGCTCGAAGACTGTGTGCCAATATGTTTTGAAGAAAGGAAGACGTGCGACGGGTCATTTAGAGAGCTTGGAGCTGCATTAGGGTGCACATTCAACCCCACTGAGTAGGCGATCTCTGGAGACACCCTGACCAGTCCTCCTGTGTAAGGTCACCAGATGACTCCATGTCATCATGGACACCTGTTCCAGTTTCTGTTTTTCAGATCATTGTTTTCAGGTATGTTAGTCCAACTGGAATATGTGACGTCTACCATGACGAAACAGACACAGAAGAGGTATACATGCAAATAAGTAGATAGGGCTAATTGCCTGCAGACCTCCTTGCTCACATAGAGTGGGGTTGAATATTTGATGTTGTGCTTCGCAACTCTTGACTCTTTGTTTGCAATTGCTTCTCCTTTTTGCAGCTTTTCACTGTTTCTTGATTTTTTTAATCTTTTATTTATTGTTTATGCTCTCTTTTGTTTATATTGTTTATTCCCATCAAATCTGTCTCTGGAAGGAAAGGAGATGTGTTATGTTTTATCTCCGGCCTGTGGGCGGCTTTGCTCTACCTGCTGGGCTCGTGGTGTCTTGGTTACTGCGCTCGTGGCATATGACATGCTTTTGGTTCCATGTCTCGAGCCCAGTTTTCCACAGAACGGCGGTTGGTGTGAAGCGGTTCCCCTGGCTTAGGTGGTTGGGTTGTTAATGCTGTCTTGAACCAATAAATATTCCCAATCCTTTTGGAAGACTCCGCTTTTATTTAAAATACATACCTATATCAATCCATGTGCAAAGAACAGCAGACACACATGCACAGAGACCAAAAGGCCCCTTACATCTACACCACCTTGGCATCCAGTCACAATACACATGGAATGAGAGACGTGTATGTTATGTTTGTTGCTTGTATACGCATTTGATGATGTGGAAAGGTTCTATATATGAGCTGGATGTCACTGGCGTGTAGAAAGGAGAGAATACGAGAATCTGAGGGCAATGTACCAACAGAAATATCACAATCACCTATTCTAAAATATATTAAAAAATGGAGTTCTTATATGGAAATGGAATTAGTAATATATAGGATACTAATAGATCAAACATTTCTAAATTATACATTGCAAGACCTTAAGACATGGCAGAAGGAAAGACTAGCAGTCAAATATACCGAAGAAGATTGGGATGAATTGCTCCATGTTATTGATGGCTAAGATGGAGGTCGCATCGGATGCTTTTTGAACTAGCTCCATGCTGGGCCCTATCTAAATCAATTGGGTGGCCAGTGACTCTGGGTACGGGGCCACTGAACTAATAGCTGAGAACTGCCTAAAATCTGTCTGGGGCAATGCTGGTGAGAGTAGCTTGCGGTGACCTCAACCTTTTTTTTTTTTTAAGAACTTTATTCGTGATTGTACATGTTCAGCGTGTTACACAGTCAACAGTAGCATGACATACATCACGATTTTCATTTTTCATCCCCAACCTATCGATAAGTTCAAAGTTCAAAGTATCAAACATTTGTTTTCGAGATCAGCGTCATTCCCAACATTTATAGGTTCTGTGTACTCCACGTGGTGCCCCCCTCCTCCCCTTACCCTCCCCAACTAACCCTCCCCCCACCCATCCAACTTCGGTGCTTAGTCTTTCTGCCCTTTCGATCCACGCTCCCCAGTGCTGTTCCGTCTCTAGGATTTGCAGTGAGTCAGCCATCTCCCAACCCCCACACATCACAATGCCTTTCTCCCGCTATCAGAATTGCTCTGGGGTCTAGTACCCTTAAGTGACTTGGGACAGGGGTTGATCAATGTCTTCCAATGCTAGGAGCATAGTCTCCCAGTCCAGTGCCACCGGGATTTTCCGCCACCCCCCTTCTTCCTCCTTCCTAAGGGCGGCGCCCTCTACTCTACCCCATTTCACTACTTCCGTTCGCCATTGCTCCACCCTAGGCGCTCCCAGGGATTTCCACTGCATTGTAATTTTCCGGACTGCTATGAGCAGGGCCAAGTCTATAAATCTCAGTTTGGGCTTCAACTTCTTAGGGCGGGGTCTGGCTCCTATCAGGCAATACAATGCACTATCCTTCACTTGAATCCGGGTCACCTCCCTTAGCGTCTGGCACACCTCACTCCAGTACCCCCGCAGTCTCGGGCATGTCCAGAGCATATGGAGGAAGTCTGCCTCGTCTGTTTTACATCTCGGGCATTGATGGGAGGCGCTGGGGAACATTTTATGTATCCTCTTCGGGGTAAGGTACGCCCTATGGAGGATCATGGCTTGGATGTATTTAAATCTAGCATTTCTGGAGACCCTCCTCGGGTGTTCCAGAGCCACCTGCCAGGTCGTGTCCGTGAATTCCTCCCCGGTATCTCGGGACCAGAGCTCTCTTAGGGTGTCAAGGGAGATCGCGGCCTGGGCCCTGATCCCGGTATACAGCCATCGGACCAAGTGACCCCCGGTCCCCATGTAGTGCATCAGATGTACCAGTTCGTGTTGCTGTGGGCGGGTGCGTTGGGGCGCCCATGTCGTCCTAATACAGTGAGAGATCGTGGCGTGTAGTAAGTAGTGTCTGTCCTACGCCCCAGTCACCTGCACGAAAGTACGGTGATCTAGTAGTAGGTCGTCCCCAAAGAAGCTGCCCACCCCTTCGATTCCACTCGCCGTCCAGTCCCTAAGGGCATGTCTAGTGAGTCGTCCCTGCGGTGTCGGGATGCCGAGCAGTGGTATGTTGTCCGCGTATGGCAGAGCAGCGGACGTATAGGCCTGAGCCTTCTTCCAGCATAGGAGGGCAACGCAGAGCAGTGGGTGGCACTCCCGTGGGATTCTGCTTTTGGGTAGCAGTAAGGCGTGTAATTCCCCTCGGTCTAAACGGCCCGCCGTCCATCCTATCTCCTGGAGGTTCCTCCCCGCCAGCCAGTAAGACAACCATTGAAGTTGGCTTGCATAAAAGTAGCCTTGGAAATCAGGAGCCCCCAGTCCTCCCTGTGAGGTACTGAGTAGTAGTTTCCGCAGGCCAACCCGCCGCATACCCGGCCCCCATATCAGGGTAATCAGTAGGGATTTCAGCGACTCAAAGGTACGGCGCGGTACGCATATGGGTAGATTCACAAAGTAGTATAGCA
Organism: Lissotriton helveticus; assembly: GCF_964261635.1. Classification (NCBI taxonomy): domain Eukaryota; kingdom Metazoa; phylum Chordata; class Amphibia; order Caudata; family Salamandridae; genus Lissotriton; species Lissotriton helveticus. The sequence goes on along the minus strand of NC_136059.1, from coordinate 2,059,857,372 downwards.
GGCGTGGTAGCATGACCATCTTAGCTATCGCGACGCGGCCTATGACCGACAAGGGGAGCGAGGTCCAGAAGCCGATACTACCCCGGAGGCCGGTGATAGCCCTAGAAATGTTGCCTTCTAGTTGGTCCTCCGGATCCCGGTATACGCGTATTCCCAGGTATTTAAAGCTTATTTGGGCCACCTGGATTATATAATCGCCAAATGGCAGAGACGGCGGGCGGGGTCCCTCATGGAAGTAGAACCCCGTTGATTTGTCCGGGTTGATAGCCAGCCCCGAGGCCGTTTCGAATCGGCGGAAGGTGTCGTATAGTGTTGTATGGTCGGCTTTCAGATCCCGTAGGTACAGCAGCATGTCGTCTGCGTATATTGAGAGAAGGTGATACGAACCTGCCACCAGTATCCCTCTCTCCTCCGCGTGTTGGCGTAGGGCAATTGCTAATGGTTCCAGTGCCAGCACGAATAACAGTGGGGACAGGGGACAGCCCTGCCTGGTGCCTCGGTGAACTGGGTATTCGTCCGACACATGGCATCCCGTGCTCGCCCTAGCAGTGGGACCGGTATACAGCAGCGTGATCCATCGTATCAGTGGATCCGGGAACCCGAATCGGCGCAGGGCCTCGAACATAAAGGGCTAAGAGAGCGAGTCGAATGCCTGCTTTAGGTCCAACGCGATACAACCCGCGCGCGCCAGCATAGCCGGCGTCGCCGTAATGACAGCGTGCAGGCGTCTCGTGTTGAGGGAAGTGCTGCGTCCCGGGAGAAACCCGCATTGGTCGCAGTGGATAAGTGTACTGCAGTGGGGCTGAATTCGGAGGGCAATGGCCTTACTCAGGATTTTGTATTCTGTAGCCAACATGGACAATGGTCTGTAGTTCGCGAGCTCTAGAGCGTCCCTATCCGGCTTAGGGATAGATATCACCATAGCCTGCATGGTCGAGTGTGGCAAGTGACCTTTCTCGAATGCCTCCTTGTAAATTCGTTCCAGGACCGGCACTAGTATGTCGGCATAAGTGGAGTAGAACTCCACTGGGAGTCCATCCATGCCCGGGGTTTTGTTTCTATTCAGGTGTTTGGTTGCGGCGCGTATTTCATGTTGGGTGATAGGGCCTGTCATGGATTCTCGTACCTCTGCCGTCAGTTGGGGAAAGGGGAGGTCCCGCATGAAATCAGTCAGAAGGGCAGGGTCGTCCGGGTCGGGCATACAGGGTCTGTAAGTGATCATAAAACGCCCGGTTTATGCCGCATTGCGTGTCTACCAAGGTGCCCCTTGGGTCGCGTATCCGAGTGATAACCGGGGTATCCGGCTTATCTCGTATGATGCGGGCAAGCAACGCCCCTGAGCGGTCTGCCTCTGTATGTTGCCGTTGCAAGTAGGTCTTGTAGTCTATATTACGCAGCGTGTCTAATGTTTCAGCGTGTAGGATATGTTGTGTCTGCAAAGCCAGCTTCCACCCCGGGTCTTCCACTGCTCCCCGCTCAAGTTCCGCCAGGCGGTCCTCCACCGCACACAGCGTCTGGTGGATCTCTTGTCTGGCGTCCACTAATTTCCCGATCGCCTCTCCCCTCACTACCACCTTCATCGCATCCCAGACTATGAGGTTAGAGAAGGCTGTATCCCAGTTAATCTCCCAGTACCGTGACAGGGTCTCTGAGAGAGCAGCTTTAAACGGGCCGTCTTCTAAGTGTCGGGGGTTGAGTCGCCACGTAGGGACGGGAGTCGGGATCCTGCCCCAGGAGATAGCGCACTTGAGGGGTCTGTGGTCCGAGAAGGTCTTTGCCAGATATTCAGGGGCGTTCATCAGTGAGATCCTATCTAGGGCCAGGTCCAGCACAGCATTCCAGTCCCCTCCAAGCACCCAGGGGATGTCCGCCCATGGGGAGAGGGCCCTCCCGACCCTCTGTAGAAATGAATCCTGATCGTAATTCGGAGCATATATACTGCCTAGGACTATCAACTTGCCATCTAAGGCCCCTTTCACCAGGATGTATCTGCCCTGATCGTCCACTTTCTGTTCAATGGCAGTGAACGGTGTTCCGTGTCGCACCCAGATGGTGGCCCCTCTGGAGAATGCAGAGTAGGATGTTGTGTATATAGTCCCTCTCCACTTTTTCCGTTGCTTCTGAGCCTCGGATGTCGTAGGGTGTGTCTCCTGTAAGAAGGCGATTTGTGTATGCTGTCTAAGGAGATAGGCGTGAACCCGGTGTCGTTTTGGCACTGCCCCCAACCCACGCACGTTCCAGGTGACTACCTTATATGTGCCTGTCCGGTCAGCCATGGTCAGTGTGTGGGGAAGTCAATCTCGGGGTTGAGTCTATGTCGGGAACATCGGGGAGCAGAAGACAGAAGCGTGCACCTGTAAAAAATGTTAACAGTTCTAAACCAAACCTGGCGCAGCCATACAACCTAGCTGAGCCCAACGTTAACAGTAACAACCTATAGAGCCAAATGTATGTGCATTCGTCTTGGGGGGGTGGGTCCAGCACACATACAGTCATTCCGTTAGCAATTCCGGTCTCCACCGGCTCAACTGTGGCCCGGCCGGGCACTCAATGCAATCAGCTTGTGTTCACGGACAGGGTTTCACACTACACCAGTATCGGTCATGAGCCGCACCCCGGGGCTCCACCGTGCAGTACCTGTTCTAGCAGTTTTTGGTGGGGGGGGGAGGGGGAACGAGTTCCTGTGTGTCCATTCCACTCCTACACCCCTCCCCCGCCTCCACCACCGCTCCTTCAGTGTCCAACCCCCGGGGACTAGGCATATCAAAAAAGGATACTCATGTACATTGTAGGAAACTCGCTGCAGCCGCAGTAGAGGTTTCTAATCGGGGAACCTCCGGCAGGTCAGCTGTCTATGAGATCGTCTGCAGCTCTAGGCGTGATGGTGGGAAAGAGCAACACGCTGTTGTCTGAGTCCGAGTGGCCGGTGGTGTCTTCGGAATCCGAGGTTATTTTCGCTGGGTCCTCTCTGAAGGTGCCGGCCAGCGAGATGGCCTACCGTTGTCCGTCTCTCTGGTGGTTCCTTGACGGGCCGCGTTCAGTGTTTCCTCTCCTGGATCCAGTTGGAGATCGGCGACCACCTCCCGGCTCCTCCTCCGGTGCTCTCGCCGCCGCGTCCTGGGATGCCTCTTGGCTGCCGTCTATGCCTGTCACCTCCAGCCATTCCTCAGCGTCCGTTGGACTTTCGAAGAAGTGGGACTTCTTCCCGTGGATAATCTTCAGGCGGGAGGGGAAGAGTAAAGCATATTTCAGGTGCGCGCTCCTCAGTTTCTTCTTCACCTCCAGATAGGAGGCCCTCTGCTTCTGCACCATATTCGTATAGTCAGGGTAGAGCGATATCCTCCGATTTTCGAAGTGGATGGTGGATATCTCTCGAGCTTTCCTCAGGAGGGTGTCCCTGTCCCGGTAATTAAGAATGCGGACAATGAGAGGGCGAGGCGGACGCCCCGGCTGGGGCTGTCCCGTCGGGATCCTATGTGCTCGTTCCACACAGAAGTACGGGGAGAGTCCGTCCGTCGCCACATGGTCTCTGAACCATTGTTCCATGTACTCCGCAGCACGCGGTTCCTCACATCTTTCCGGCAGGCCAATCACCCGTATGTTATTCCTTCGGTTGCGGCCTTCCGCATCCTCGACCCGGTCCATCAGTGCGGCCATCTGCCCCTGGATAGCCTGGATAGATTTACCGTGGTCCGCCACCTTGGGTGTGATGTCTGTGAGCGTCATTCCCTGGTCCTTGACCCTGTCAGCTAACTTGCCATGGTCTGCCTTTAGTAGGGACAGGTCACTGGTGAGGGTCCCCAGTTGACGCTCCAGCGCCTGTCGGGAGTCTCGGATCTCTTGGAGAATGAGGTCCAGCTTGTCCGGCTGTACCCCACTCTGCTCCGCCTGGCCAGCCCCTCCGTGTCTCATTCCATCCTCCCCAGCTCCACTCAGCGGGCCGGATCCCGTCGGCTCGCCCGGACCCTCCACAGTTCTCAGCCCCTTTCGACGCATGGTGTCCCAAACCAAGTGGTCGTCGCCGAGTCCGTCAGGCGTCTCTCGGTGGGTAGTTCGTACACAGTGGCCTTCTCAGCACCGGGTGATCGAGCAGGGGGTCCAGGAGACAGCCGCTCGTGGTCCGGCAGTGGCACTACTGTCCAGAGGTCGTAGGGTTAATGCGGTCTCCGCGCAGGTCCCGCTCCGCACACACTGTGGCCCCCTGCTCACGTGTAAGGAACCCAGCAGCCTCGTTGCGGTGTCAGCCCTTCCGGCCGCGGGGTGCGTCCCCGTCTCCTGAAGCGGTGCCTCAGGCGTTCCCGCTTCCAGTCCACAGGTGGGGGGATGGGCCGGCGCGCTGTGCGGTTCGGGTCCGGGCAGTAACAGTCTCCCCCGGGGGGCTCCGCACACACTGTGGCCCCTGCTCACGTGTAAAGAACCCAGCAGCCTCGTTGCGGTGTCAGCCCTCCGGCCGCGGGGTGCGTCCCCGTCTCCTAAAGCGTTCCCGCTTCCAGTCCACAGGTGGGGGGATGGGCCGGCGCGCTGTGCGGCTCGGGTCCGGGCAGTATCAGTCTCCGCGTCTGGGCCCCTGCAGAGAGGATTCCACCCCTGGTGTGATCGCCTCCCGAGGCCGGGGTCCCGCAGGGCCAGGGTCGTCTTCAGAGGCCGCTTCGATCCCACACAGAGCCCCGTGTCCAGTCTCGGCCCTCCTCGGCCCCCGGGCGCAGACAGCTCGCCGCCCCCGGTGCCTACAAGGGCGGAGTATTGTGCGCAGGGTGTTCCAGGGCCCCCAGTAGTGTAAAGGGCTCACCTCGCTCCCGGCCCTCGCCGCAGTCCGGCGGCACAAAATGGCAGATCCGCTCCGTCTAGCGATCCCCGGCGGACCCTCGGTGCTCCCGCTCCGGTCCCCCACGCTCTACTGCGGTCACTCCACTTCAATGCGGAGGCATCCACGGATGGCCCGCCGGTCGGCTCCGTCTCTCGCGGGGTGCTCCCGCGCCGTCCCTCGTCAGATCCCAGTGCTCTCAGGGCCGCCGGCGGGTCGGCAGCGCACTCTACCCCCCGGTCTCACGGGCCTGCTCCACGGGTCTCGGCGTGGCCCGGAGATCGCTCTTAACGGCGTTTCTTCTCGCCGCCGCTCAGGGTCCCCGACTCCAGGCAGTGTCCCACTGCAGTTGCAGGTGGCTTCAGCGCTCAGGATCCCCTGCGTGTCCGTGTGTTGACGGGTGAAGCCCGGCCGGGCACGGAGCACTAGTCAGAGCCGTCCGCCATCGTGGCTGGTCGGCCACGCCCCCGACCTCAACCTTAACTCGGGTATCGGGTATGGAGCCCTTTCGTGGAGGGCAGCGGCATCGTCTTGACGCAGTCTTCCCATACACATGAAAGCCCTACAGCATCCGCTGACTCATGGCGGTCTTAGTGCTCCTAACTTTGAGTTATATTATATAGCAGTGCAACTACAATGGCCTATGGCCAGGCTGCGCATACCCACATGCCCTGAACTGGTGTCAATTGGTGCAGTCTTAGGCATCCTAAACATTTATACATCGCTGTCTGACCCGAAGATCTGCCCCCGTTGAGGCGCGCGCAGGAAGACTGTGGCCAGCATCTGCTGGCATAGATTTGTCTATGCCAAGGGGCCTCATCTTTCATACTCATCGTCCGTTCTGATTTGGGACTTGCGTCAATTTCATGACGCAACAGCATGATGCGGTTCCCTGGAAGGAAGCAGGAGTCGATCAAATGGGGGAACTCTACCACGAGGGTTCCATCATGTCCAATCAGGACATAATGGACACTTACGGAATAAAAGCTGGCTAGTTCTAAACATTTCATACCTTAAAACATGCTTCCTGTGCCACATGGTGTGCTGGCAATAGGAGCCTTTCAAGTCTGCCATGTTGCATGTGCTCCTAACTCCTGATAGCACGCTTTGCCCGATTACCACCCTCTACACGTCCCTCAACCTAGCCCCGCCGGAATACACTGCAGGGGGGCGTGCCAAATGGGACGGCATGTTGCCACAGCCCTTGTCGGATACGTCTTGGTCCTGGGCATCACAACTGCTGAAGGACAAATCTCGTTACCCTAGATTTCGCTTCACACAATTTAATCATGTGCATCGCGCTTACCTTTCCCCTCCGCGCATCAAGTGCATGAATCCTGGCTATTGGGCCTACGCAACTAAGTGAAAAGCGATAGACATCTTTACAAGTTGATTGACCTTGCCTTTGTTGTACTTTAAAGACAGATGGCGATGGCGTGGGAGGCGCCCACCCCTCCATAACCCCATCGCTGGCTGGCTACAGTACTGCATGGACACGAGTGGAGGCCCCCACCCTTAGGCTCCTTCGCATATGGGGGGATTCACGAATGGGCGATGCTGGTAAACCTTTTTACTTTACATAGAAGCTAAAAATGATGCACGTCCACCATGAGATAAGCCACAGCACTAATCAGATAGATTCACATTCAAGCCACCGTCGGCGGACTTATAGTGCTGTGGGGTGCTAGTGCACAACAACATCTGCATACGACACACCAACTCCCACACACACTTTGTTAGGGCTGCCACAGGGCATGGGCCCCACCGCTCCAAGCACATGCCACCATTGTCTGCATGGAGGTACTCTCTCTGGCGCCGACTGTCTACACATGCCGTCCCTGCGTCACCTTCGCTGAGCGACCCACACTGGTAGCAGATCATCCCCATCCAGCCCATGCTGCACATTCCGACATATCCCTACCCTAAGCAGACTCCACGGCTTCTGTAGTTTCAAAAAGTTGTTTACGTGTTTGTCCACATTGATCCATAAACTGTTGATTGACGACGGCTGCAATGTCGTATTAAGCTGATATCCTGTACATGACTTTCTGGGATACCCGGCTATGCTTAGAATGATACCTGTCACTGTTACCATATCATGACTACAAAACTTAATAAAACTCATTAAAAAAATGAATTGCTCAATGTACACAAAAAAAATGGAATAAGAGAGCCGAGACTAAAACTAAGCTATTTTAAAATACTACAGAGATTGCACTGGTCTCCCATTAAACTATGCGAGCAGAAAAAGTACTGGTCCTCCAGATGTTGCAGATGCTCGCAACCTGACTGTGACATTGTACATATTCTGTGGGAATGAGAAAAACTGAACCACTTTGGACTACACACGGTACACTGAACGCTAAAGCGGGGATACAAGAACCTTTAACAGCGCTGATTGCATCATAGCACAATACCGCACACCTCCCTAAAGACAAGCGCCGTTTATTGATTCGGTTTGCAACGTCTAACTAAGGCTACTGTAAAAGTTAGAATTATAAGATTGTGGAAGACTTCGAAAACACCATCTTAAAACACCAGGTTAGAAGATACGTAGATATAGCAAGTTATTAAAAAGTAATGGAGATGTTAATGACGAGAAGGTGAAATTTGAAGAAATTGGTTGGAATTTGAGTTACAATAGTGACTGGGGGTTCTATTCGAGAAGGTGAGATGTGATGGGGAGGGTTAGTGGGAGAGAGGAAATATGAGAGACTTTAGGAGAACAAATTCGTTTAATTTGGACGCGTATGTCTATGGGTTTCTTTTTTTTCTCACCTCCTTGTTCTTTTTGGCTAGCTCAACTAAATGACGTAGAAAGGTTTTATGACTTAGGAACAGTGTTTTTCAATAAATAACCGCATTACAAAAGAAAGAGAGAATCTGCGAGAAATGTGCCTAATAAAGAGCACAAATGCCACCAAAACAGAGAAGTAATAACAAGTGTTAGGTTTCAGCTTGCAAAAAGGCAAGCTAGGGAAGACAGTAGATTGAAACAAAAGAAAGAGAGCATAAGCTGGGGGAGGAGGTATAAACTGCGGAGGAGTGGACCAACAGTGTGAAGAATGAAGGTATGTCAGTTGCTTATGAATGCTGGACTGCTAGCAGGATGACTGGTCAAGCCAGAGAGAGCCCGGTATCCATTCTACTAGCCAACACTCAGTGACAATGCAGACAAGAAAGATCCCAGGGCACATACAGTCCAGCTCAAGCTGGAACATAGGAAACAAGGATAGAATGGAGTGAAAAAAGGAATAGAGAATCTATGGATACAGCTGTTATGTAAAACCCTGGCTGACAAAATCAAATTTGAGGTTGAGGAAAGGTTTCGGCCTTTCGATGCAGCAACCCCTTCTACTGGGTGAAAGAGCAGTTCAGTCTCCATGCCCATTTCATTATTGCCCTATGTGGAATGATTGCCTATTGTAATAATGTAATAATGTATGTATGTGGAGGTAAATATATAACGCAAACTTGGAAAAGCAGTAGGGTGCTGAATAGAAGGGTGAGGCATATTTTAAAGAACATTTACACTGAGGCAGAAAGAAGATAGGTACATAACAATGAGGTCATAATGTTATGTAAAGAGGTGTGTCTTTAGTTTGGTCCTGAACTGCTGGAGTGTCAGAGCAGTTCCGATAGAGATGTTATTCTAGAAGATCTAGGTGTAGATTAAGAAGGTTTGCATTCTCAGCTTTTCTTTCGGGTGGTTCCTGGTTTCCAACTTGGTGATGTCTTGACTCCTGGTATGACACGGTAGTCCAGAGATGGCTAGTTTTATGGCCATATATTCTGCGGTTTTGTTTCAGAAAGCATTGTAGGTGATGCAGCTGGTCAAGGTTGATATAGGTCTGAAAGGGTAGCTAGGGAAGTTCATTATTCAGGGCTTTCATGAGATGACAGAGGCATGTAGAATACCTTTCATGGGCTTCAATGCGGAGTAGGAGAGGCAGTTGAGCACAGTGCTGTCTTCCTGAAGGTGGAAGAGGAGATAGAAAGGGTTGAACTTTTCTCCTTTTAGGAGGTCAAGGTACCACGCTGGTTCGCTCCATCTTTGGGCTTTTGGTTGTAACCAGAGTGCTACATTTCGGTACCTTAATTTCGACAAAAACATAAATCACCACAGGTTTGCCAGGGATTCCAAAGTAATACCCCTGGTATCTAGTGAGAGAGATCTCTACTCCTCTGAAGGGGAGGCAGAAAGACTTTCTTGCTCCTTCTGGGATGGTGGCTCACACCGCTACCTTTTTTGCGCTGTGGAAATCGTCGGGGTTTAGTGGGATTTCTCAGCCAACAGGAGCAGAATGGGAGGGGAAAATCCAAATATTACTCCCAGATGGTGCAGAAAGACTGTATTGCCACTTTTGGGGTGGGGTATGGCCTGATTCCTCTGAAACCAATTTACTTTGCACCAATGAGGAATCCAGAGGTCTTTCTTCTCTCCCAGATTGAACATAAACATCCTCTATACACCCCCAGGGTTGCAGAAAGACTGTTGAGCACCATGTCCTTGTCTCCCCCTTAAAAAGTAATCCCTTGTGTCTAGTGGAATGGAACCCCGAGTAGGGATACTCTACAGAGAGAAAGTATTAGAAAGGGGACATAGACCCCTTTCCAGTGCTGCCTGTCCCAAATAGGTTGATGTTCGGGGGCAGAGTTATGCCCTGGCATCGAACAAAAGTGAAAGTAGACGGTGCCATTAGTTCAGTCTACTTTCACTTTGTTTTGATTAGACCCGAAACAAAAAAGAACAAGCATTTACAATGCAATGGTCTCTGCATTATTAAAGGTAGAGCTATTGGCATTGCTCATGGCTTTTTTTTTAATTTTCTTTTTTTTAAATATAAATAAATGGTATTGTCATTTACAACGGCAATAGGTGAGCATTAGAGAGTAGTAGAGAGTATTCGCAGACACAGAGCAACACACACAGAAAGCCACACACAGAGAGCCACACACACCCAGAGGGAGCCACACACACACACCGTGGCCAGCAGCAACATCCGTCGCCCGAGGCACACAAAAGCTCACTGCAAAACCCAATGATCTAACAGAACGTGACACACTGAGCCAGACGCTGCGAACCGCACTTCCTCACTGCCCCCAGGTTTAACCCCTTTACACCCGGCAACAGCGAGTGGGGAAGTACTTGCAACAATTTCCACTTCGGTGACCGGTGGAAGCTGTGCCAGGGAGGCGACAGTGTGCCATGGAGTGCACAGGAAGCGGAGGGCTGTTGACAAACGAGGAGAGAAGGGGCGGGGGGAGGAGGAAGTGGGAAGGAAGTGTGCTGCAATAATATGTGACAATTGTGACCAAACAAAATACAAGAGGTAGCAAAAGGTACATTACATGAGGAATAGACTGGGACCTCGGCGAGATGGAGGGTGTCCCTGAACACCACCATGTTTCTCCGAGGCGATGCAGAAATGCCTCGGAGAAAGCATCGTCTTTTTCAGATTCGGGGGCGTGGTTTTCGTTCTCTCCTCTTCCCATTGGCTGGAAGGTAAAATTTCAGCCAATGGGAAGAGGAGAGAAATAAAACAATAAAGAAGGTAAAAAAGACGCCCCCGAAACCGAAAAAAACGGGGCTTGAACGGAGTGAGCCCCTCTCCTCCAATTGCTGGCCTCCGTTTAGGAAGCCAGACAATGGAGAAGAGGGGCGGGTTCAAGCCCCCTAACTAGAAAACATTAAATCTTCGGACCGAACTGCGCAAGCGCAGCCTACGGTCCTCGACCTAAAAAGGGCATTGTTGTGCCACCCAATTTTGCATAACTCCAGATTCCTTATGACCACCCTGTGAAAATCACTTAAAATAAGAGGTGGCACTTGTTAGAGAAACAAAAAGGTGCTTTGCTCAAAAAATGGTTTAAGTCCCAAAGCTAAAACTTCAGCATCTCTGATCAAGCCTATATTGCATTCTTTTGTGTCTAATTAAATGACTGAACCCAAAAGAGAAGATAACTTCTTCCAAGGGAGTGAAGCAAAGGCCAAGAAGTAGTTATGGATTTACTTAATTCACGTCAACTGGGTCTTGTCATTTACATCTGGCACCATTCACTCATATTCATATAACAAAAGAACTCTACCTCACGAGGTTACTACTCGGCTACATGGATGACGATGTCTTTACTTCTCTCTTAACACTGCATGCTGCACTTTGACGAAAAGCAGAAAATCTCTATATAAATCTAAAAAGGAAAACAAATTCCAACATTTATTCTCACGAGTGATTTACGCTTGGTCATCTGTTCTAGCGCTTTGAGAGTAAGAGAGCAGGTAAGGTTCATTAAATGTGTGGCAGATCAGCATGGCACTTAATTCTGATCTTCTAAGAAGAGTCTTTTCCATTTATGCCCTTTTGTTAACTGAGTATATTTTCCCTAGCAGTTGTCCCAAAAAATCAGGTTAGGGGCTTCAGCACCATTCCTTACTCAAAACCAGGGCAAATGAATGGATAAGGAGCCAAATAGCTAACAATGAAGACCCAAGTCCTCCATATTGATGTAAACCTTCCATAAATCTCTAGCAGCACATAGTGCATCGAACCTGCTTAGGGGGGTGGAAGAAGGTAGTACGAGCTCCATGATCATTCAGTGTCTGGCCTCTCCTTTGGCCCAATAATATAGGTGCCAAGGCGTGGCAACTAAATGTGGAGAATAGATTTGACCACTGAGCTGTATTCATGACATAAGACACCGAAAAAAAATCAGAAGATAGCATTAAACTGATCAAGTCTGACCTGCATCAAATACTTATCTTAAAGTTACAAGCGCCATGGTACATAGCCAAACCGTTTTTACAGCTCGGATGCAAATAGACCGCATAAGAACCTAAAGCACACTAATGAAAAAGATTTGTGCATAACACACGGTGCGGGTATCTGGGATGTACACAACCCTTTCCCGTTGATGATAGAGAGCCGCCCATGTCCAAGTACTCCTCTCACAGCATCCAAACATGACCTCAGCCCGCCACCGAGCTCAGACTCCCACCACCCCGCCCTCACATACATGTGCGGGATGTTATGTTATGTTATGTTATATTTCTTTTTATATAGCGCGCGGCGACTCAAAAAGAGTGTCCCGGCGCTTTAACAGCGAGACCTACGGCAAAGTAACATAACACGGCAATAAAAACAGAGAAGATAGAGAAGAATACACATCCCGATGCAGCTCATCCCAAAGAAAACACCCTTGCCCTTCGAGACTCACAAACTGTATGGATTAAAGGGGCTGAGTACAGATAAACACAAATACGAGTTCTCGGGGTGGGGGCGTTCACGTCTCACGCACAGGAACCGCAGCACCATGGGTTAAAGAACGGCGGACATTGATAGAGCAAAGCCAGCAGCACCACCCATCCACTCGAAGTCTGGAACCCTAAATCACGTGTATGCGAACCCTTGAATCCCAAGTTCACAGCATCCCTCGATCAGAAGGGCTGCAGACAGAGTGCAGCCCACTGCAGAGCCCCTCCTCCCACGATCATGCGTTGCACGGCAGCAGCATGAGCAGAGTGCTGCAGAGAAAGCACACGAGCAGCACAGCACAGCACTCCTCATGACTGTGATCCTGTCCCTCCACAAACCGCGCCCAGGACAGAGGCATGCACACAGACTGTAGATACCGCACGCATGCACTCTGCACCCCACCGTGGCTTTAGCGCATAGTCCTCGCAGAGGCGTAGTTCCCCCTTCGCCCCTCCTATCCCCGCCTCTCGTATCCTCGCCCCTACCCCGGTATACCGCCCCAGCAGTGACCAGAGAGCGCGGGTACCTTGCAGACACCATGGGAGGTCCTTGCGCCCCCAGCCCGCTCTGTTCCCCCGCTGCCGGCCGTGCAGCAGCTCCCTCTCTCCACCAAGCTGCTCCTCCTCTACGTGTTGTTCTCCTGGTCGCTGTCCAGGCGCTGAGGAGGGCGTCACTCACAGCTGAGGCGAGCGGCGATGTAGTCCACCTCTTAGCCCTGTAGGAACGAGGGGGAGAGGAGCTGATGGGGATTGTAGTTTTTTACCGATGCCATACCACGTGCAGTTTTTGGAAGCGTGTCGGAAAACACTACAATTCCCTGCAGACCTTTTCTGCGCGAGGAGTTCGGATGGGTGATTTGAGAGTCAGGCGCGAAGAGGGTGTTTGGCGGGCGGTTGTTTAAGCAGGGTCTTTTAGACTATTTAAGAAATAGTCAGTTTGGGATGGGTAGCATTGTGTGTTTTTTCTCAGTTATATACATACCAAGTAGTCCTAAAACACTTGTGAGTTGAGCAAACAGCAAGATTACCTCCTTTAGTGGGTCACGGGGATTCAGTGTTCTGCCTGATTGAATGGTGCAGGCTCAGTCTTTCAAATGTGAGTTCGTGAGGGATTTGCTTACACTTCATAGCAAGTATCGTCTTTTTCAGATTCAGGGCGTGGTTTTCGTTCTCTCCTCTTCCCATTGGCTGGAAGGTAAAAATCCAGCCAATGGGAAGAGGAGAGAAAGAAAACAAGAAAGAAGGTAAAAAAGACGCCCCCAAATCCGAAAAAGGCGGGGCTTGAATGGAGTGACACCCCTCTCCTCCAATGGCTGGCCTCCGTTTAGGAAGCCAGCCAATGGAGAAGCCCCCTAACTAAGAATCATTAAATCTCTGACCGAGACTGCGCAAGCGCAGCCTACGGTCCTCGACCTAAAAATCAAACTCGGGATGCGAGGAAGGTTCCTCCCTCGAGCCATGATATAAAATGCTTCTGTCAGAAGCATTTTCTTTTCATGTGCTGCAGTCTATATCCTTGCTGTTGTCCGCCCTGCATCTGTAGAACCCCAAAGCTGCTCCTAAATTGTATTAGTCCTATTGTATTGTATTGCAACACGTATATTACGCTTACTACCCCTATGTGGGGCACTGAGGCACTTTTCCATGTAAAAAGCATGCTATACGGTTTATGGAATGTCGTTGGAACTGTGTTGTCTTTGTTTTGATCCTGTGTGGGAAATGTTTACATGTCATGCATGATGACCACCAAGGTGTGATTTTCTTGTTATAGAAATGCAGTGCACATCAGTGTGATGGATACAGAAGTGTGAGAGAGAGGTAGCCATTCATTGCTTTCAGTAAGCTGGCAGCTTTGAATAGCTTCGCAGGTCCCTTTATTGCATTTCTTATGATCATAGTTCACTAACCGGGTTACTGCACTGTGAAGATTATTCAGAGATATTTTATTTAAAGTTTATTAAGTTGTCACTTTTGCTACTAATTTATTTACACGTTACTTAGAGGTAAATCTCCAAATGCACTACTTTCCAAATATTTCCTCAAAAAATGAAAGCTGTGGAGATTAATAAATAGCATAGATAACAAAATGCAAAAGAAAATGCATTGTGGGCTTTATAATACCACTAATAGTTCATCATTTTTCATATGTTGTAAGAATATAGTCTACTCCCCAGTGCATCCAACCAGAACCTTTTCTTTCAGCCATTCCTAGGGGGCATAGCCTCTAAAACAAATATTTCTGTCTATGGGACTGTGTGAACAATCCAAATTCTTGACTTTTGGGTATTCAAAAAAGCTTTCCGGGCACTTTCCACTTTGAAAGCACAGAGAAAACGTCTTCTACAAAATGCAGCCGTAAGAGTGTTTAGAGGCTGGGGAAGTAAATGGATGTTAGAAGCGGTTGTCTCCAGTTGGCAGAGGTATACACTTCTGACAAATAGGGACACGCCTTTTCTAGTCAGGGCAAGGGGATCACACACTTAGATAACCCCTGCTCACCCCCTTGGTAGCTTGGCAAAGCAGACAGGCTTATCTCAGAGGCAGTGCGTTAAGCATTTATGACCACATACAGTAATAAAGTGAATACACTACAAATGGACACGACACAGTAGTATTATAAAAATAAGGATTTTTATATAAGGCTTAGCACAAGACCAAATAACGACAAAAATATACCACAATCTTAATAAATACTTTTGGAAGGAAAAATAATAGTTCAAGCATGGTTTCTTCTTTGCACAAAGTCTTTAGTATCAAAAGCAACTCTTCTTCTTTAAAACACAGTTCTTGGCAACAATGTAACCCACACGGGAGTCACACGACGTTGAGGCAAAGTTAATCCAAAGGTTCGGCGTCGACCGCGAGGAGCGCTACGTCGAGCCCGGAGTCGCACAGACCCCCACAACACAGTACCTTGGAAAAGTGAAGCACTCGATGATCAGCGGCGTCGAGCTGTCCGGCGTCGCATCCTCGGCGTCGATCGGGCCTCGGAGTCGGGGCGATCTGCAGCGGCGTAGACCGAAGTCAGGCAGGAGCAGCGCTCACGAGGTGAAGCAGGATACGGCGTCGTCGTTGATGTCGATGTTGCAAGAGTGAGCAGCGCTCACGGCGTCGATAGGGCTCGGCGTCGATGCGATCAGCGGCGGCGTCGACACAGGGTCACTTGGAGCTGGAGCCGAACTCGCTACTCACTGGCGTCGCTATTGGCGTCGATCGGGCCCGGCGGCCGGCGTCGAAGGTGCGGGACACTGGAGCCGTTACTCACGATGTCGAGCTGGATTCGGCGGCGTCCGTCGGCGTCGAGATTGCTGGATTCTTCAGAGGTGCTGGATTTCAGGTTCCAGCAACAAGCACTTTTAGCAAATAGATGAAGTCATTTGGCCCTGTGACTTCAACAGGAGGCTGGCACTCTTCCAACCCTTAGAGATTTTCTTTAGCAAGTTTGAGAGTACACACTCAGTTCCTCTCTCCTGGTTCCTTGGCAAAAATAAAGAAGCAACTGCAGGATTCCCCCAACAAACAGCACTCTGGCAGAAGGGGTAGGCAGTCCTTGGATCAGCAGGCTTCTTGTCCTTGGTTCAGGTTTCCTTGTCAGAAGTGATCTAAATTCTTGGTTCAGGGGTCCTTCTCTTATACCCCTTTTTGGCTTTGATCCCTTTGTCCATGCAGGGGAATTTCCCCCCATCTTGGGTTTGTTGTGGGTGTTGCCAGGCCGAAGCACCTGGCCTATTCACTGTGCATGGCAGAGTCTTCAGCCGCCCAGCAGGAGCGGAGCCAGCATTGTCACTGGCAGGGGCAGGGCCATCAGTTGCCTGGCAGGAGGTGGGCCAGAAAGTCTCAGGCAGGCACAGAGTCATCAGTCGCCTGGCAGGGGGGCGGGGCCAGCATTGTATCAGGCAGGGCAGGCTATCAGGAGCTACTCTTCCCCTACTCTCAATGCAAATGCCCCACTCATCCCACACTGACTCATTCAGACCTCTGGAGCCACCCAGCTCCGGTCACACGCACACCAGAACCAGCAGAGACCGGTAGACAGTTAGACAAGAAAATAGCTACTTTCTAAAAGTGCTATTTTCAAACACAGAGTCCAAAAACCATCCACCCAAACGGATGCGTTATTAAACCCTGAGTTCAGGGATACCAAACTCGACATTGCACCATGCTCCCCGAGCCCGCTAGGATTATAGCATTAATAATCCTGGCAGCCCATTCTAACTGATGGAGAGCAGGTTACCTTACAATAGTGAAAAACGAATATGGCTGTAATTCACTATTAGGACATGCCAACCTTGTCAGGCTTGTCCTACCTTATGCTTACAATGCACCCTGCCCTTGGGCCTACCATAGGGGTGACTAACATGAAGTTAAGGGAAGGTTTAGGGACTGGCAAGTAGGTGTACTTGCGCAGTCCTCGTGGCAGTCAGACTGCACGTGGTCTAGCAATGGTAGACCTTCAGACATACTTTTACTAGGCCGCTCTTGTGGGTGGCACAACACGTGCTGCAAGCCCACGAGCAGCATTTGTATTTACAAGCCCTGGCACTCCTGGTGCACGCTACTAGGGACTGATAGTAAACCAAATAAGCCAAACATGGAATTCAATCCATACAGCAATTTCACATAGGGAGCACTTGCACTGTGGCACTGATCAGCAGTGGCACAGTGCCCAAAGCAATATACCAGCAAAAACATCGTAACAGAGGAGGCAAACAGAAAAAAATGGAGGAGAGACTCATGCCAATGATGCCAGGTCTAACAATGGAATACTTCAATTTTTAATTAGGATAATGGGGTAGACGTTTTTTCACAGCTGATTGATTTTCCTTATTGAAAAATACATAGTCCACAGAGAGAGCAAAGCACATTGTACACTTGTTCCTGAAACTGGTTAGGGGTAGGAATGGGGCAGCTGGATTTACAAGGTTAAAAGGTTATGACTGGAAAGCCACAAATGCCATAGTCTAGCCTTCTTAAATTATGTGTACTGCTATATAAAATCTTATGTAAATATACACTTGAGTGTGCACTCTTATGTTAACTTTTTGTTTATGAATGTAAACAAGGAGCAGCAATTCAGGGGCGCACATCCCCAAGGAATCTG
This sequence comes from Lissotriton helveticus, assembly GCF_964261635.1. NCBI lineage: Eukaryota > Metazoa > Chordata > Amphibia > Caudata > Salamandridae > Lissotriton > Lissotriton helveticus. Next base: position 2,059,840,215 of record NC_136059.1, on the reverse strand, counting down.
AGTCAGTCAAAATTGACCCAGTATGCAACCTCTGACCAACAGTAGCCAACTTGATATACTGTTTTTCCTACACATTCTTTTAAGATGACTAGAGATATCTATGGGGATCTTATGAGAACACATTTAGGTGAAGTGCAAGGCAGTAGTGTCACTTAGGCGGAAAGTAGTAGGCAAGATGTGATAGCAACCAGAAGGAAAGCCATACACAATCATTCATTTAGATCATGAAATTAGCCTTAAAATACCCTAGTGGTTTCCTATAATATTTCGGATTACCTTTCGGAGACTTACTGGATGATTTTGTGTGGGCTGTGTAAGATTAAATGGCGTATCGGATTGATTAATTAAACTAGAGAATTGGCCTTCTAACCATACTACTACAGCGTGTGGATTTCCACAAGGTTATAGTGCTGTACAAATAAGCAAATCAATCAAATCAAATCACTACTTTCCAAGGGCTACACACAGAACTGCAGAGAACTACATTCCATGGGCGAGTGCATAACAGGGAAAAACTTGACCTCAGTGAGATATTGTGCAAGGATTATCCCCAGAAGGGCTCGGCTTGGAATGAAGGCTCTTCCGAGATGCTACATTTACTGTTATGTCTGCAGCTGAACGATAATTTGTGCCTCATCACTGTAGATCTTCTTTACTTGGGGGAGAAACATACGTCAAGCCTCCTGATACCCTGATCAATCATTAAAAAAACAATTTCAGATATCCTACCGTATCCATCTTCCATGTAATTAATTATAAATATAAAAATACCATTGTGGAACTTTAATTAAAGAAACACAGACATTTGTCATGTTTCATAACCAGCTTTATACGCGAGTCACAGGAACATGAGCTAAGCAGCAGCATGTCCAATTTACGGAACTTTCCTTAGGTGTTTTTTACACAAAAGGCATGATAATACAGTCCAGATCCAATAATTTTACAGAAAAAATGATTTCTTCATCATACATAAGTCGTTGACCAAAGGAGACAAAACGTTACACAAGCATCAGGCATACAACCAATCACAGTGGAGTAACATTTCGTGATACAAGTGCAATACAAGATGGTGGCAGGTGTGATGTCCACATTCTGACTGGGGACCATCTAGAGGGTCACCAGAGAGCATTTGCACAATACCTGTCCAATCAAATGCAGGCACTTGTGACTAGGTCATTTCTCAAGGCCTTGCGGTTACAGCTAACGTACAGACAGTTCAAGTTCACTGAAAGTCCAACTGCCTGTGCACCTTCTGTTGGGTTTGCTCCTATTGAGCGTCACCAGACCTAGACAGTAGCTTACATGTACAAACCTTGTTTGATGCCTTCAAAGACATCACACATGTCTATCAGCTGTAAAGACAGGGAAAAACAACTTCCTTGAATTTTCTACTCCTTTCCAGAAATAATTACAATTGAAGATTTTATTATGTGGAGTGATGCTTTAGAAATAAGTGAGAGACCACTGAAGAGTATAATGAGAGCAATGGGGATGAGCAACACTAGATTGAACTGCATCAGGGCTACAATAGGGAACAAGTGGGACCACATTTAAGTGAATATTGACAATGACTGTGAATGAGTGAGACTCCACAAAGAGTCCAGAGATAATTAGTCGGAACGTGTCAAACTCCATTGAAGTGCTTATGGATAGTGATGGGGTGTAACCAAGACTTCAATCTTCTTTAACAAGGACACTGATATAAAATCAGTGACAAAGCATAATAACAAGGAACAGCTGTTCCAGTAGTGAGACTGCACCAAATGAGCAGGAAACTGCTGTGTGCGAGGCAGCAGCAAGTTACAATCAAAGCCATGACATTCAGCCCAGGCCACAGGCTATGCTGCTGGTCATGGAGTCCTGCGACCAGTGAGGTGTTGCTTTGGTGCACAACTTGACCGGAGTATAGGGAAAACTGGACAACTCCTAATGGGTCAGTGTGTGAGAATAAAGGGGGGTATCAAAAGGGTGTGGTAGTTCTGAGACATGGTCAATTATATCTTAGAGTCTAGTCTGCCTTTTACCTTCAGCGCTAGCCCCATATTCCAGCCCTTTCATAGGCTTTTCTGGAATTCCCCAAAAATTCACACATGCCAATCTGTTTCAGCCCCTGGCAAGGGCGGAGTCGACCATACAGATGGGAGAAAAATCATGGTGGAGCAGTTAAGATTAAATCATTTACTTGTCGTACTATTATGTAAATGTTCTAAGGGGAAAATGTACCTTCCGCACCACTGGGATCACCTTAAAGAACCCCAGGGAAAGGTGTGGTTCATGTCAACGCTTGAATGTCTTCAGTATTGCAAGAAGAAATCCATGGTGCATGACCCATGTCTTTATTTCCTTCTTCACAACCCATTCAACTCAAAACTGAATCATCTCCTCTAATGCTCCAGGAAATCATTTTCGTTCTCTAACCCATGTTCAGAATCAAAGAGTACGACAATGCTTTTATGTTACTTGTACCCATCCACTACACCCATATGGAAAATCATCACTCTCAACACTTGCAACTGTAGCCTTAGAGACGATTATAAACAGATACATAGAACCACAAAAGTAGCTATAAACATGAAACTAAGAGACTTATCTCAGGCCCTCAATGCTATATATGGCAAGTTTCAACTTCTGTTGCCAATGGTGGAGTCATTACTCCAGCAAGTGACTAAGGGCCTTATTTAGAATTTCGAGGAACTTATAATCCTCACATTTTTGGAGAAAACTCTAAACACAGATTAAAATTAACAGGCTGAACATCCTCCACCATGGGAGTAGAGGATTTTACACTCTATCCAAACTCTAAATGTGGCCTTATGTCTCTAGTTTTTGTTGGATACTTTTTAGGTGTAGTGAGGCAGGGTTTAAAAGCATGCCGTGCAGCACGATTTTAAACATCTAAACATAAATGACTTGTTTCTCCCTCTACGCTCTCTTTTAGTTTGGTCTCTGACCAATTCAACTTAAATCAGCAACAGTGAATAAATCACCACCTTACAATAACATCTTGAATATCATTAGAGGTCCCTTTGCTGCCCAGTTGCAAAGTTAAGACCTGCAAACTGAACTAAATATGTATCAGAGACATATTCAAGCACTCTAGTCTGATTCAGGTATGACTCTTCCCTAAGTATGGGCTTAGGCCTCAAGTTCAGGTAAAGTTGTTGAAATTGGACCAGTCCGTACAAGATTCTAAGAACCAAAGTAAATGCTATGGCTACACTCTGTGTCTTGTTTCATACAAACTATCATCTGATTTATATGAAAAAAGGGCCTCTCAAACAAGTTCCTATGGAATTCCACTTGCCCTCATGTGTTCAAAATAGACCCCAGATGTGGAAAATAAACGGCATTTCGAAGAATAAACCAGACATTTACGCTTACTTCAAACTAATAATAATATTTACTTGTTCACACTGTCATGTTTTCACCCATCTCTGAAAATGCTCAACAAAGAACAAAGGCGATATTGAAACATCTGTGTGAATAAGATTCTTCCAATTAATGACTGAAGCAACAAGCATTTGCAATTCAATAGGTCTCACATTCACCCGAGTTTGTGCTATTGGCATTGTAAATGACAATGCCTTTATGTTTTGGGTTTTAAAACATAAATAAAAGGCATTTTCTTTTACAATACTAATAGCTTAAACTCTCGCAAATGGGAGACTTATTGCATTGCAATAAAGGGACTTCTCAACCGCTTGTTAAATTATAACTATCAGAGGAATAGACTGGCCTGCGACGTCTCCAAAGTAGTGATAAATAGTGCAGTGAAGAAGATGTGTAAGTGTTGTAAGTTACACAGACAGAAAGTGTGAAGTGAGAATTACACATGATCCGAGCTATAAACACTAACAAAGCGCTCCAACACCTTTAGCTCTGTGATTACACTGTCGCGGCTCAGGAGGAAGAGTGGCAAGGGGGGCTATTTCCTGCCCTCTTCGTGATTTGAGTGTGCAGTGTGGCACAGCGTAATGTCATTGCTATCTTTGACCTAATACAAACACTCCAGCTGTAGTAGGGCCCTGGTTTCATGTCCTGGTGCAGGGCGGGCTGTGTTTTATGGCAGGCATGGAGGGCTGGTCACCGCTGCAGCTCCGGCCTCGTACAGTGCCCCTGCTATTACTAGTGAGCAAGAGGAGCTGAGGTGGTGGTATTGGTGGTATTGGTGGTGGTGGTGGTGGTGGTATTGGTGGTGGTGGCAATGGTGATATTGGTGGTGATGGTATTGGTGGCGGTATTGGTATTTGTGGTGGTATTGGTATTGGTGATGGTGGTAGTTTTGGTGGTGATATTGGTGGTGAAGGTATTGGTAGTATTGGTGGCATTGTTGGAGGTGGAGGTATTGGTGGTGGTGGTGGTATTGGTGATGGTATTGGTGGTGGGGTTTTTCTTAATAAAACAGCCTTTTGAAAACAACTCGTCTGGTGGCTTAGGGCAGATGACATATAACACTGATGTGCTGTTGTCAGCTTCAACCCATGAGCACACAATTATATGCTACCTGGAATTCACATGACTTAATTCTCTAATCATTTCTAAATCCATTTTACTTGGGGGGGTTGAAACAGACACAAGATAATGACGGGATAAAGTGATTGAAAGCAGGCGCCCGTGTTACGGGGGCAGTCATGCTGCTTAAAAAACACAAGCGTTTTCAGCTCAAGCAGCGCTAGTCTGGCCTGCAGTAAGAGAAACTCAATAAAGTAAATAGTGCTTACAGACTAAATAATATGCCCCGTGTAACAACTGAAGTAAAGGGGCCAGTAGACATGGGAGGTTACAAATGAAGACAAGGCCATACTAAGGAGGGACTAACAACCCTATTAACGAATCCGAAGGCAGCATTTATGAAAGACAATGATACAAGCCAATGGAAAATATGGGCGGAGAATGGGTGCGGCTTCTCTCCCATACTCTTCTACAGCAGTCTTGCAGAGCGAGCAGAGCATGCGAGCTGCCGCTAGGCCCGACCTAAAAATAATAAGTGTGATAAATATATAGTATGCAGATTAAATGGCATGGGTCTTTGCATATATCCTCACAGGGTGCCAGTTTTCCATGCTCCTGTTATGGAATGAACGCTTGTTTCCCCACGAAGACCACAATCATCAGGAGCGGCGACGTGTGGTGTGAGGTATTTAGCCAAATGTGTGAATATCCACATGGCAAGCGGAGGTACTTCGCAAGTGTTATAACTAACGCCTACTTTGAATTCAAACTTTGAAACAGGGCAAACATGCCGAAATTTGATGCCTATCACTCCAAATTCCACATGCCCTGATCTTTTTCGTACGGTAAATTACGAGAGAGGGGAGTTAATGGCACCTGTTAATTACCGGATGCAGCTAACTCCATATTACTTGGCAGTACCATTGCTGCGCAAACAGGGATCAGATGTTTACGCTGGGGCGGCTCCTTCATGTGGGCGGAGGAGTGTCGCACCACTGCTTTCTCACAGTGTGAGAAGCAGATACATAAAACGGTATTTTAAATACCATTTTATGTTTCTGCGTCTCTCACTGCGAGAAAGCAGAATGGTATGCCTGGTTGGGGGCGGGCAGGTGGGCGTTCCTGCTCCAGGCAGGGGAGGAGTGGCTTGCCCACTGTTGTGGGCTAACTGTTTGGTCGGCCCCATGGCCGACCAAACCAGTCATGCACACTCTGCATTTTCTCTATGTAGGCTGCCTGCTTCCTGTAAGGCGTTAGGCGCAGAGAGGAGAAGCAACGCTGGACCAGAGGCAGAGGTAAGTTTAAATTTAATATATTTGTTTTTTAATCAACCCCCTCCCACCCACAAGTCATACCGGCTGCAACTGCTGTTTGCACTTTTAGGTCTTTTTGGGATGTCTTCCGCCCACCAAGAATTAATAAATCGGAGTAAAATCTCCAACTCGGACCGATGGAAGGCCTTGCGTGAGCAGATGACACCGCCGGCCCACACGCACTTCTCTTCACGTATTTATTTTTGTGCTTTGTCAAGGTGACGGTCGTGCGGTCTTGGCGTGTCCACCCTGTCCCCACAGCATGTGATCCTGAACTCAGGGCCCCTCGGCCGGAGGCGGTCACTGTGGTCTTGCCAGAGCTCACAGATCAGAACTAGACCTCGAACAGGATGTGAGCTGTGGAGCCGCCTGGGTAAGTATGCCAGATGTTCTGTGCATGAGCACCGAGCATGAGGGGAAGTGAGGGCCTCAGTGCACACACACGAGGCAGAGACAGTGCACACACCAGGGGGTTCTTAGTCTTACAATGTACACAGGGGCTACAGAGCACACCGACAAATGGAAGGGGTGGGGGCCTTGGCTGTACACCAGCGATCTTCTGTCCCTCCCTCTTTTCCGTTTTCAGACTCCTCGTTGGAGCCTTGACACATCAAAGATGGCCACGCAACACTATTTGGTTTTTGCCAATGCTTGTGCAACAACTTTATAACCATTGGCACAGCTGTGGCTAGCAGCGGTGAGTGGTGGACGACAGCACTGGCAAACCTCGACAAGCTACCTTTGCTAGTGCTTGTTTTTAAAGGCAACATTTTTCCTTAAATTCCCACTGCTCCTTCTACTGATTGTGCAGCGCCAGAAGGCAGCTTATCTTGTAGTGTGCGCTGCATACATTACGTCACCACTTTTTCTCCCCAAAATCGAATCATTTTCCCTATAATGGAAAAGAAAAATGAGAGGCCAGTAAGTTGGGTGGGGAGGTTGACGATAGGTGAAAGAATGAGGAATACTGTTCTGCCCTCCGTTGAAATGAAATTCTCATGGTTTGTTGTGGGGGTGGGGAATTTTTATATTGCGGATGTTGAGGTTAGGATTGGGCAAAAATATTTTTTATAATTTTCACAAAAGCGTAAAACTGTGTTCAGCGAATACAGATTAAACGGGACTGAAGCAATGTGCTTTTGTGAAAATTGCATTGTTTCGCCACTGTTCCATTTTTCACAATTGTTTTTTTTTGAAGAGCGATTCGTTTGTTTTACAAATCAATTCCTTTGAGACATAATTTGATCAATTTGTGTAAGCTTGTTTTCTTATTTTATGTATTTTCAGGGTAAATTTTCAATGCAGATTAGTGGTGAGCATGTTGCCTTACGGCAGGGAGATATTAGCCATGATTGATAACATTGGTAATTATTTAATCAAATGTAAACAGCTAACCGATTTGTCTATCACACATTGTTTGAGCCTGTGGTCAGCAGGCGACTGCTGTGCTTTGCACAACATGCATGTACCCACTCAGTTAACCTACAGGGCATTTCCTGTGGCATGCATGTTATCACAGCTGCAGTCATCAGCAGTAGGTGCAGACACGCAGAGGGCTATCCTAATCCTGCTGAGATATTCCGTCCTGTATAGCACAGATGTCTTTATGGGGTACAGGCCGGACTAACTGTACTTCCCCCGGAGGCTGGAAGGGTGGGTGGTTTTGTAGCAGTACAGTAGTTTTGAAAGCACCCACCACAGAGTTGCCAGTCAAAACTCATGCTATCCTGGACTGGATGAAGCACCTAACAGCTCTCAATGGACAACTGCTCATAGTAGACTCAGCGAAATCTCTAGGGGTAACACTAGACAGTAACTTAAAGATGCAGAAACACATTAGCGCCTCAACAAAAAGTGCCAACTTCTGCCTTAAGACCCTACGAAAACTAAAACCCTTTCTGCCCGCACACGATTTCAAACTAGCAGTTCAAGTCCTAGTAATTCCCAGCGTGGAATATGGAGCAGTAACACTACGCGGCCTCACAAGGTCATCGACAGCCCCGCTAAGAGCTACGATCAACTCTGCTGCAAGACTCATCACAGGTTCCAAGAGAAACGCTCATATTTCCCCGGTACCTGAGAGCCCTCAACGGGCTACCATTTGAAGCCAGAATTCAGCTAAAAATTGCTTGTATGACACACAAGGCCCTCTACCACAACGCTCCACAATACATAGCTCAGAAACTGGTGCTCTCAGCGGGCAGCAGAGCCTCTAAGAGTGCCAAGACTCTTCTCCTACAACCTCAACGATTCGCCAAGAAAAAAACGTATAACCAGGTCTTTTCGGGTATGGCTTCGAGGATTTGGAACGCCTTACCCACTGAAACAAGAATGATCCCTTCCACTGCCTCCTTCAAAAGAGAAGTGAAAGCTATGCGCATGGCTAAATTCACTTGAACTATATATATATTCATTGTATTTGTTTTCTTTATTGTTGTTCATTGTATGCTGTCCCTTGCCTTCAAATTATGACCTGTAAAGCGCTCTGATACTCGCAAGAGTCTTGTTTGCGCTATATAAAACCTTCAAAATAAAAAATAAAAAAATTCAGGAGGTTTTAGGCAACAATAAACGTGTCACAATAACGCTGGTGATTAATGTTCTTCCTGGAGAGGGATCGCAGTTTTGTGAAGTGGCAGTTTTGTCTCATCTAAGTTAGCGCAGAGCGTTAAAATGCCTGCTGCAAAGAACATGTATTATGCAGATCACAGAACAACAATTTATGTGCATAGCTTAGTGGGTTACTGCTTTTGCCACAGAAGCCTTTTTGTTACTGTGCAGTTCATAAGTTACAATCGTATCTAACACAGTGACCTATGAAATGCCATAAAAGAGCTACATGCAAGCTACATGGTACAGGTTGGAAAGTTAGTTTATTTTCCAAGTCTTTCATTATCCTAATGTTTCTAAAAAGGATTTGTTTGGATAGAAATAAATTCTTATTAGCAAAGTTAACACTAACCACTGTGTTACATTCTGAACCATGAGTTTGTGCTTCTCGATACCAAGCACTCTTAAAAATGCCTACCAGTATGGATGACATGAATCCTACACCTTGTAGTCCCCTTTGTCTTAAGTAATATTTTCTATACAGTGATTACACATGTTATCTCAAAGTCTTTTATGAAGTTCTATGGTTATACTGATTAAGCCGATACCTACATCATTATGGTATGAAATATCTTTATTGATGTCACAACTACACTTTCACAATTGCTTTAACCTTTTTGCTTCCTCAAATGTGCTTGAAAATGCACCATTTGCCCAACCTTGTTGAAAAATTTCTTGAGGGGGAGAAGCCCCCCGAACCACCCTTATGGGGGGTCAGGCTAGCTCGCTACGCTCACTCGCTACAGGGCACTCAATCAGAACTTATATGCCTAAACACTTTCAAATGTCACTAGGCGCCACTGTGTTTACGGTCCACTTGTGATGGGGGATCAAGTTACACAACCTACAACATGCGCAGTTGGCCAGGTTCTATAAAACGAGGCCAGAGCCTTTGTGCTCAGGTACAAAAGTAACAGAGTGCTTAGACAGAGTCGGACCCACCCTCCTGCTGGCAGGTGCTATAAAACGATGTCAAAACACACAAAAGTGCACCGAAGGATTTCGTTCGAGTCAGCAAACCGCCTTCAATCAACACCAATCAGCTGTATTTTTAGCACCCTTTACAATTACCCTTGTGTAATGTTACTCTAAATAGGCACCCGGCTTAACTGTCTGATGTGCAAAGATGTGAGGGTACACACCTGTGCCCTAGATTGTGTCAATACTGAGTAGCTGCTTCCCATGTCCTTTCATAGCTTAAATTAAAAAACACCTAAGAAGTTTGGAAATGCGTCCTAGAGAGCCGAAAACCCAAAGTACCTTCAGGTTATGGACTTTGTACAGTGCTAATGGAAATTGCCACCCTGTCATTACAAAAACAATTCACTTTATTTGCCATGTGAGCAGGTGGAACCTGGCTGATTGCAGTGCTGCCAAATGGGGCGTAAATGTCTGCATGTTCTGTTCAAGCACAATAATTAGTGACGCTCAGTCCAACAGCAGCAGTTGAGCGCAAAGATGTTAACAACACTTCATTCAATCTAGTCCGCCCTTAATACCTCTGTCTTTGAGGAGGCATTTCTTCCTGGGCTAATATATCATACTTAAAGGTAATGCATGCATCATGCTTCCTTGGCTAGAAAGTGTTTTCCATGCATTGAACCTACTTGGTTTCAATTCACCCTTGCTGGTTTGTTCCTAATAGGTTCGCTGGATTAGGTTAGCTGGAGGAAATTGTTTAAAATTCAGTTCAGCTGAAACCGGAACCACTTCTACATCTGGTTCATGTTTATATATTCTGCCTCTACCAGAAAAAGCCCAACTTTCTCCGGTCTCGTGACTACAGTACTGCGTGCCCAAGAGGATTTAAACACATTTCATTTTGCGAGTCGCTACTTGCGATTTTTTGTGACTTGCAAAATGAAATGTACTAATGTGTCTCAGACACTTTTATTCATGAGGTAGGTCGTAATTTGCGACGCAGCCTGTTTTCCTTGAAGGAAAACTGGATGCATTTAAAAAAGAACAATGGAAAGTTTCCTTTTCATTTTTTAAAAGTAGGCAGTGGTCTGTGAGTCGACTGACTACTCTTAAAAAAAAAGTAGGCGCCCACATTCACAAACGGGGAGGGGTCCCTTCAGGACCCCTTCCCGTTTGCAAATGGGTTATCAACTCGTTCATGGAGTAGGTAAAATATTAATGTTCGGGTCGCAAAACATTCATACATGCCCCAGCGACACGCTATTATGAAGGAGCTCCCTTGGCACATCCCTTCCTAATACTGACTCACAAATTCTATATACTCATTGTGTTTTGAATTAAAAGGGTTAACTCAGCAGCCAGTTAAATGGATGAAGATGTAAAAACATAAAAGAAAGACATTCGGAGTGAACATGACGAAAAACAAGCAATGGCAATGCCAGGAGGTCTGGCTTTACAGGAATGTTGCATGGTAATGCAAAGCAGTACAAGTAACTAGCATGGGAATCAATATGTATTTGTGTGGAAGCAAATCACTGTAGAATAATATTGGTGTAGGTTAAAAGGTCAGGCGACAGTTGCACGGTTAAGCCAGACCTAAACATCCATGCAGGTTAATGACTGCCCTCCTCCCATCTGTATTGCTGCCAAGGAAAAACAACATCATTTATCTAGTTATCTAAGACACTTTACTAGCATTCCAATGTCATGTGTGTGCTCCTGAAAATTGAAGCTGAGGCAGCTGGATATATGAACAAAATAATCCCAGCTGTGTCGGGGGGAAGCACACATCTTCTGCCTAATCGAAACATGCATTCTTGACTCCCAACTTGTCGGTGAAACAACGCCCTTCTCTGTTGTTCCTCACATAATTGTCTAGCGACAGCTGTGCTGTCAAGTCAGGTCATTAAAAAGGGCAGTCATAAACTCTTACTACCAAGAAGACCCATCCATAGAAAGCCAGGGAAAATTCAGAATCTGTAGGAGAATTCATGGATATAATAAAATGAACAGGTGGGCAGTAAATACCAGTAGAAGTGAGTTTAATAATTTGCAAATAAGAGGAGAATGATATTTGAGCAGAATAACTTTTAAACTCGTTCAAATGTTCGTAGAAAAATTAACATTGTCACATGACAATAAAGGGGAGCTAGATTAGACACATAAAATCAAACAAACAGTGGTGGTCTAGCTAGGGCAGTAGTCCTAATTGAACAAAGAAGAAATTAAATATTTGAGAAATGTATAGGACTAAAAATTACATCTAAAGTATGCGTTCGGTAGGCCTTTTGAGGGCAAAGTTGAGCGTTGTGTCTAACAAAGTTGAACTCCAAAAAAAGATTGATAGCATAAAAATAAAACAGATATGTAGGCAGATATGAAGATGAGCAAAGATATGAAATGAGACAGGTCAACTTCAAAGCTTCTAATGGAAGAAATGGGCAAAGGCAAAACTGTGTGCTCATTTTGGTGGATAATAATTTAAAATAGAATGTTTATATACTTTTTAAGAAAATAAATTACATAAGTAACGGGTTAGGTTTAACATATTTCATGATATAAACTGCATGCTATACAAAATCACCATTTAACTTGGTTGTTGCAGGACATTTTTAACTTTTCAATGTTTTTCATTCACATTCATGACTTTCTAGACTGAACAACAAAAACTCTGCTCTGCATATTTAATCTACCCATCGGTTGGAGAGTAGTAAGAAGGCGAACAGCTATTATCAGCCAGACCCACAGCTTAAAAAATGAGAACTTAAAAGTGTGAGAGGCTAACAAGTATGCTTTCTGAAGGTAAAAAAGAAGCAATTAACACATGGTTTAAAATAGCTCTAGCATAAATTATAGAAGCGCAAATCATATTTGCACAAATCGCAGTGAAACACTACTGCATGAATTCCAGATTCCTAAAAATAATTGCTGGCTGAGTGCATGTGTAGCCTCCCATGGCACAGCACCCCTACATCTACCTTTCTGAGGTAGTGGAGACATTTCATCATAATACTATAAATAGTGAAGATATCATCAAAGTCGACTGCTGTCCCAGTCATAACATTATAAATCATAGGAAGTGACATCACCTATCTTAATCCCTGAAGATACCCCAAGAATCCGCCTTCATGACATTTAAATCACCAGCCAAACAAGGAGTGCCACCATCCACCACACAAAATGTTAGGAACCTGAATCCACTCTAACTCTTCTTCATGCCTCAGGCCAAAGCAGTGATCCCCTGTCTACACTAGGGTTGTAACAGGTTTCAAAGGCATCAGAAGCAAGCAGACACAGCCTGCCTAAATGTGTAGCGTTGTGACCACATACAACTAGTCTTGAAAACACTCTAGTGGCTGTCAAGTACACACAAGAATAACATCCAAAGTATTCTGCACCTTGTGAAAGCTTTCTGGGCACACGGCCGAGGCCAATGATACTCCATGTGGAGCCTAGCTATCAATTATGGACCAAAACCCAACACAAACCTCCAATCAGGATCAGCAGACATTCGCTCTCAAGGAGCCTTCACGCGTAATAAACACGGAGAGGTATGCCACAAGATCTAGTAACCCAGAATACAATATTCACTTGTTCCAAGCATCAAGCAGAACCAAACTAGAACCTTTTCAGGAGAGACATTCAAATTGAACTGTTGCATTGTGAATTCAACTAAATTACTCAAAGAAACCGGACTGTGATGCTTCCTTCACTAATTACACTGTAGCTCCCTCCTTCTGTCCTTCACCTACAACTTTGAAGTAACCAGAAGGAGGTACATAGGACTCTACAGAATATATAAACAAATAACTAATGCCTTAGCGGAAAGGACAACATACAACCATTGACTCTGCAAGCAACACAAAAAATGAAATAATATAAGGAGAATACAATCCTACATATGCTTAAAATTGATACAATTATTTCAAAATGTTGTTGAAGAACATAAAAGTCAGCGTTATTTATTAAGTGCTCGAATTTCAGTAGCACTGCGTTGGTGGATCAGAACCAACAACTATATGCCTCTGTTCCTAGTCTGTAATCTCCTTTATTGCTAGTCGTACCTTTGTCCACTCTTACATGACACTGACTAGTCATCCATGGAATTACGAGTTAGTGAACTCAGTATAACTCCATTACCCTATGATTCTCTTTCTTGTTACAGTATTTGCTAATCAGAAACACAAAGGCATACATATTAACATAGTTTCATAGTAACAAAGTGTATTTATTTATTTTTGCAGTTTTATACAGCCCAAAATTAGTCCAAGAGCAATAGAATACTTGACATGAGACACAGACATTCTACATGAGAGCCAGACGATACACATTTTTATGCAATTTGAGGTTAAGTGATTTATTCAGAATCACAGGATATAGAGCAAAGGCCAGGATCCAAACCTGGTTCCCCGCATCTGCAGCTCTTGCTGCTAGGCCACATCTGCTCCCTCAGTCTTTCCCAAAATGCTGCAACACTGACGAATTTTACTTTTTAAGTATTTCATGTATACACAGAACAAAGGACACCCACACCAAATGTAGAGCTGGCACTACATCCACATGAAGCCTGTAATGAGCGATATGGAGAGACAGAGATGTATGAGTGTGTCCCCGTCTGTCCCCACCACCCATGGAGCTATAAGGGCCATGCAATGCCCAAAAGGCTCAGACACCTGATGCTGACTCTTGGATCTCCAAAGGCACTATTACACCTGTTTGAAGAGAGTGGAAACAGACCTTCCTTCACAGTCCTGAAGCCCCAAACTACCATTGAATTGACAGATTTACAAAAAGATGCTGACCCATCCAAAAAGTTAAAAGCTGCCCTTCTTACACCGTAACAGTGTAATTTACTCTTCCTCCAAAGAAGCAAGTGAGAGAAAAATTAGAAGAATCACTTTTTGAGAACATTGAGTCTTGTAATCGGATCTCAGCAATAATGCTTCAGGGCAAACACTTTTATCTCCACAAACGGGAGATCCTGTTTCCCTCGGTGTCCTAGCAGATGTAACTACCAGTAAGAAGGGATGTCATTGTACCATTTCAGAACTTAATTGATGGCTGGTTCCTTGAGATTAGCACAGTTTTCTAATACAGAAACAATGCAGTAATTTAAAAAGGACATTTTATGTCTCAAAAGAGATCTGACTGTTTGGTCGTCGCCCATTTAGACCACAAGGAGGATATTATAAGAGGCAACACTAGCCTGCAAGAATTGGAGAACAAGTAAAAACCCCCATGATAAAGGTTGAAGATCCCTGCAGTAATCCCCAAAATACTTCCAGTCCTGAAGATAGGATTTTAACATTGAAGAATTTATAATTTTCTTATTCTGCAATACTGCCCATTTAGAAAGAATTATCTTTGATCGGCAGGTTTGCTTAACCATTAGAAGAACCAATCCACTGAACTGCAGGATAGATGGTCATTGAACAGAACCAGAGGTATATGCGTGGATGACAAGCAACTAAGACAATACACATTAGTACCAACAAACTACCACCTATTTCCCGACTTCCTCAATTACTCACACTAATGGAACAATTAGAGAAAACTGAAAAAGTGGGCTTGCAGGTCAGAGTGGGAACGCTAAATCTATACCTAAACCCAAGGACCAGGCAATTGAGAAGAGAACCTGAACACCAGTTCCATAAATGGCTGCAAATAAACCCAGACTCAGAAACCAGTGGTAGAACTTCTGAATCACCTTCGGGGGCTGGGGATAGGGATGTTTGGGGTATTACACCACCCCTAATAAACATCGTCTGTAGTAAATAGTTGGGTGCTGGAGCTTTATGTTGGGTATTGTGAGGTGTTTGTCGAATTTCACTTGGGATTTTCACATACACCTGCATACAAAAACACATCTACACACACTCGTCTCACTTTCAAAGGTCTTAAAAATAGTTATTTTACAAAACAGTGATGTATAAGTAACCCTTACAATCACGACTCCCCTTCTCTTGCTGCTTAACGACACCCCCTGCCCTGCTTCTCGTATAATGTATTTTAACCAGCATAAGTGTTGGGAAATCTGAAGCTCACGCCCTCCAATTTTAGTGACCAAGCCACGCTCCAGCCGTCCCATCTTCACAAAGATAAACACAAGGTGTGTAGTGCAAATGTTGATTTTGAAATGTGTGGCTGAAAAATGGCCTTAATGCTTAAAACTCCCAATGTTGAAAAGAAAATGTCATATGTAATATATTTTCTGAAATAAAGTCCATTAAAAAATGTTTTAATTCTAAAGGAGTTCTACATATATGAGCCACTAAAAGTAAAGGTTAAGCAAATCATTAAAGATGACTACAGAGTTTGTCCATATCAGCACGTTGTGCAGTGTTATTGATGGAGACCGACTTATCCTATCTTATCCTCAATGAATGGCCTCAGTGAACAGCAAGCCTCACCTAGCAAGAGGTGGAGATTCTTTGGCATAGTGGGATGGCTAATACAATATCAGCATGCCCCAGGAACAAGTAGAAAGGACAATGCCGAGGGTCAGACCTTTGATGGCAAAGAGGCACAGGCTCACGGCAAGTTTATTCAAAAGAGTATTTATTGTTTGGCTGTGAAACTTGTGAGCGCTTCATCCATACACGGAGAAGCCCAATCAGTAGCCTGAGATGTTTCAATGCCGATGAATCGCACACGGGGTCATTTTATTTCTTTCCGTATTCATATATTTATTTAACAGTTTAATATAGGGCAGCATTAGTGTGCGCTACAATTAGCAAAAGGAATGACAATACATATGCAGTATAAAAACAGCAGAAGCGACAGTTACGTTAAGGAACTAGATGTTATGAGAGAACTGTCAAAATGTAATGTCATTAGTAGTCTCCAGTCTTATTCCAAAAAGAGGTGGGGTTTTCAATATTTTCTGAACGAGATGAGAGGGCTGAGTTTATACGTCAAATAATTGAGTTCCATAAGCTTGATGCAACATATGGAAACGACTGGTATAATCCATGGGAAGGTTTGCATTTAAGGTATTCCAGTGTGAGTTTTTGCTCCTCAGGATATTATAGAGGTCCATAGCTAAAGCTGCACACCAAAATGGACAACTGGACACTGTCTCCATCTAGTTACGCCCCTGCAAATTTGAATACAAGTTAAGGGTTTTTTAATGTGGCCTTAATACATCAAGATAAATCTGGGCTAGGAACATGCAATTTTAGTACCCTAACTCTCAGGATCTCCGACAGATCTCTGGCTATAGCAGCCTATTCCACTCCTCTCCCTTCAATACAGAATGAATCATCGACCACTATGCCATGCACAAAGCCAACATAGCTTTCTCTACAATGGCCAGAGACTATGTTTATGAAGCTGTTGACAATCTTTTTTCAGGGGAGGTCAAGCTTTTGGGGACAGGGAAATCCACTTTTCACGCGCCCTAACAAACCAGCACATGACTGTGAGCCAGTCGTCTTAATTGTGTTTCAAAGATAGGAACCACGCCTTGTGTTTACTTCTCATACTAGACATCTAAACTGTGTCCCAGTCTTGCACAGCCGGAACAGAAAACACATTTCTTTACGATGATTCAGGCCTGAGTCATCATTTGGAAGGAAAAACATTTTATTGCAATGGGTGGAAACTAAACCAGTTCCAGCAATTCAGAGTGACCTGGCATGGCCATAGCAACAACTGAACAATGGCTGTGGCCTGGAAGCAAGGTCAAAGTACACAATACCACAACCTGTGCTTTGATGCAGACTGTCTGACTAGAATACACAACCTGAGAGAAACAGTTTTACCTTGGCGGCTCCATGGAGCCGTAGCCTGTTAAAAAGAAAAAGCACTAATCTACGGTTTGTTTCTCCAAAAATTAGAAAAAATATATTACCCAAGGAGTATCACTTATACATATAAAAAATGTTAAGCAACAATTTCTGCCATTAATCAAGAGTCCCAAAAAACTGTTCAAAGCAGGCTTTCTTCATTACTGAATCAATGCATTTAATATTTTCATTGGTAGATGATATCCATTGTATCCATGTTCAATTCTTTTTCATAAATAATAGTTGCAAAGTCTGTGCAAAAAAAATGTCTGCCGCTACAGCCTACGCGTTTCGTCCCAACTGGGACATCATCAGGGCTTCTGATATAATTATCCTTTCTCCAATTCCACCAATGGTCTCCAAAAATTAGGGGCTTATTTCAGATATGATTGGACAGATGGTTTGGAACAACTGACCCACGAAATGGAGGTTGGCTAGCCATGCAATCACATCCACCATTTGCTTGAAGAACCTCTGCACACTAGAGTAGAAAACGGAGAGGACCAGAGATAGCAATTCTATCCACCATTTAAGGGAGAAGGACAATATCTCTAGGAGTGAGGAGATAATCTAGGCAGCTGTGCCATGATGAGAAGGAAGAAGCCTGCCCATTTGCAGTTAGAAGCTGTTTTGCACTCAAAGAGACTTACATCCACAAGCTGCCTTGCTCCCACAGAGCCTTAGATCCGGGGTGACCGTACCCCTGTTGGGTTATTAATGCTGCTCAGCTGAAAAAAGCCCAGGGCCACTTCCACCCCAATGCAAATTGCACCAACTAATGGAAGAGCATGTTCAAAAAATCAACTTTGCACGTGTAAACTGATAGGTTGCCGCAGAACAGCATCCCAAGTTGGTGGGCCGTCAACGCCATGAACCCAATCATCCAGTGTCCTTGCAGGCATTATGTTATTTTCTGAAGAATAATGCATTCTCTCCCTAGTTTCCCTGATACCTGCTGCTCAGCCTGTGTGTGTGTCATGTCCTAGAATGTTTATGTATGCTTGAGAGATCAGTTGGAGAGAGCGGGCTGAGCAGGAGGAGGCTACTCCTGCTGGGTCTTTGATATTACATATATATTACATCTGTAACCTGCAACCAACCAAGACTTATCTTCTAAAATAAACGTTATCATAAAACCTACATGACCTTCCTGCAAAGGATCTTTTATTGATTACAACAATGGCGACAAGGATGAGATTCAAACCCACACGTGAAGATGTCTGAGGAGGAAGATCAAGTCTACATGAAACAAGTGGGAGGAGATGAAATTATATTGAACTTACTAAAGAAATTAAGAGGATTGAAATTGAAGCCTGTAGAAAAAGTGACGCCCTGGAAGCCCAACCAATGTCTTCTACAGCCGACAGCCTGCAGGAGGGCGTTCAAGCATTTACCTGTTTAACTTTGAAGGTGCATTGGTAAGCCCCTTACTGACATATGTGTAACTGGAGCCAACAAGGTGTGGAGTTGGATTATTCAGAGTCATCTTATAAGACATACTGGTTAGGAGTGGATTTCCACCAAGTGAAGTGCCCCGGGTACAAGATTGAAGTACTGTGATCATTAGGACAATGTACCTAAACAGAGGTCCCGTTTCACCAGCTTACCGTCAGTGCTTCCCTGGATCTGTTGATACCTTGGCACAAGGACTTATGTATTCTGCAAATACGTATCCTGTGGCTTGCATTGTTTGTTTTAGACAGGAGAGCTCAAGTTTCCTCAGCGTTGTCAGCTGTTTTTTCAAATTACAGATATTTCGAGACACCATCAAGTGCACTAAGCACTGGGAGGTTTCATCTGACAAACACATCAGGTAGTGGAGCGACACCAAAAATAGTAGACACATTTGAGTGGACTTTTAAACAGTTCACAAGATGGTGCTTACTGTTCAACTGTGATCCTTTAGAATGAGTTATATTGGAGTTAATGCTGGTAATGCGTAGTTTGCTGCATGTTCGGGTGAGGAGTCGCTCACCAGGGGAAAGGACGAGTTACCTGCCAGTGGGAGGATTTGTTTTCTTTAGACGTGCTGTTGAGTGTTGATACTGTTATATGGGAAGTTATGCATGAGGTCGGAGATGCTATTCTGAATTCTAAACTTATGTCCTATTTTCAGTGTTATGAGGGAAGTTATGCCAATGTTATGTGGGAAGTTATGCATGTGTCTGTGTTGCTGTGCTGGAGGTTTGGGTTTATTGTGGTTTTTCGAGTTTATGTAGTATCCTGTGGTTGCTAGGGATGAGTGAGGGTTAAGTATACCCTTAGTTGATTAGTGTAATGGCCATTTTTTTTAAGTTAATGTTGTGCCCTGTGGTTAAGCGATGAATGAGGGATGAGAGATACTATTGCCTACCCCCTGAGTCCTTGAGGGGGGAGTTGAAAAAGACCCATATTTCTGAAATTATGTAGTGGTCTGTGAAAGGATGGTCAAGGGTTGAAAGATTAGTTTTGCCTACTGCCTGAGTGTTTTAGTGAGGTCTGAAAGAGACCCATTTTTCTGTACTTATGTAGTGTAAGGATGAGCGAGGGCAGGAAGATACCCAACTGACTACTGTTATTAAGTGTTAGTGGGGTTGAAAGAGACCTTTTATGAGTTCAGTTTATGTAGTATACTGTGGTGCAAGGATGAGTGAGGGTTGGAGCATACCCGCTTTGCCTATTGTTGTTATGCAAGAGTGTGGTTGGAAGAGACCCTTTTATAATTCTACTTGGTTGAAAAACAGATCATGATCCAGGAATGAGTGTTGGTTAGAAGATACCCATTGGCTACTTTTTGGACTTGGTTTGAAAGACTCCTATTATGTATGTTTATTATTTCTATGGGGGGAATGTGTTACATCCTGAATTAAGTATAATATAATATCTCTCTAGATACCTGCCTCTGTGTGTGTGATGTCACATAATGTTTATGTATGCTTGAGAGATCAATTGGAGAGAGCGGGCTGAGCAGCAGGAGGCTGCTCCTGGTGGAGCATCGATATTGTATTTATATTAAATGTGTAGCTAGCAACCAAGACTTATCTTCTAAAATAAACTTCATCATAAAACCTATATGACCTGCCTACAAAGCATCTTTTATTGATTGTAACACATCGGGTCATGGTGTGACTATAACACAGCTCCCAAGTTGGTACCTATTAGACCTGTCAGCCTTAGGGTGGTCTTCCCCCCAACTTTTTGCCATCCTCCTCCGTTGTTTTCTGATTTCGTTTTTGCTGGCATTAGGACTCTGCACACTTTACCACTGCTAACCAATGCTAAAGTGTTTGTGCTCTCTCCTCTAAACATAGTGATATTGGCTTATCCCAAATTGGCATATTTAATTTACTTCTAAGTCCCTAGTAAAGTGGTACCACATGCACCCAGGGCCTGTAAATTAAATGCTGCCAGTGGGCAAGCAGCACTGATTGTGCCACCTACTTAAGTAGCCCTTTAAACAGGTCTCAGGCCTGCCACTTGCAAAGCCTGTGTGTGGAGTTTTAAACTGCCATATTGAGCTGGCAAAATAAACCCTTTGCCATGCCCATACCTTCCTTTTTAAGACATGTAAGTCACCCCTATGGTAGATCCTGGACAGCCCAGAGGCCAGGTTGAAACAAATTTAAAAAGTAGGACATGTACGTTTAAGTTTTACATGTTATGGTAGTTAAAAACTCTCAAATTCATTTTTCACTAATGCTAGGCCTATCTCTCCCATGGGTGTTGCCTTATTATAAGTTATATGTGTAATTTCCAAATGGGAAAGGATAACCAGTTCATGTTTGGAGTCTCTGCATTCACAATGTAAAATCCTAACTGATGCTGAACACGGATTTTAAATTGCAAATCTGAAAATGCCATTTTTAGAAAGTAGACATTGTCTTGTCTTAACCATTTGGTCCCTGCAGCCTTTTTCTGGTCACATGACTGGGTGTAGTTGGCAGTTGGGCATAATGAATTCATCTTAGACAGTCACACACAATGGAAACTTAGGTATGTCTGTGAGAAGTTGGCCTGGTATATGATGCTCACTAGTTCTAGTGATCACCTTGTACCATGCCAAGCAACCCTTATGGTGCAGGTTGTAAAGTCAACCTTATAGACAAGCTATCCTAGGGGTAGCATGGACTAAGCAGTCTTAGGCTAAACTCTGTAAAGGCATGTGAAGCAAGCTGTTTTACCATAAACAATCCCTTGAATACCAAATGAAAGGACACCACACAGATATATATTGAAAATATATATAGATTTATTTCTACAAATAACCCTGATACTCTTTATGAGCACAGAAGCAAATGCGTTAAAACAAAACACAGTTTAAATATACAAAAGTTGCACAATTATGGATGAGCCCTAGGGGCCACCTAAACCATATACTAAAATAGTGGTATAAGAACCACTATGGGGAAAGTGAAGAGGCCTAGGGCCTGGGGAATCGCTGGAGCTGTTCGGGACTAGCAGTGAAGAAGTCGGGAAAGGCCCGCGGGACTCAGGTGCAGTGCGGAAAGTGCACGCTTTACCAATGCAATGTCAATGGTGCGTAAAAGTTACAAAGTTAGTTAAAAAGGAACCTTCCGAGTGACCTAGGAGGATGAAACTTTAGACACAGACACTAGAGGTGTGTACCAGTGTGGGAACACCGGCGGAGCTGAGTTACCTCACCCACAGGAAGCGGGTGCATAGGGTCGAAGTAGTGTCGGGTTTCGTCACGCAGGTCGATGGTGCTTGGAGCTGAAGATGCTGCAGGCGGCTCGATGTGAAGAGTTCCGGTGGATCCAAGGGTGGATCTGAAGAGGTGAAGACCTGAAAGCAGAGGGGACAATGTTCAAAGTCACTAGCCAGTGACTACCGTGGAACCAGACTGGAACCAGGCGATGTCGGGTGCAAACAGGTGATGTTGTGAAGATTGTCTCTGCAGCCACGTGGACACGAAGAGGTCAAGGACGTCCAGGAGTCGGTCACGAGCTGTCCCACGTAGGCTCTCGCTGATGGCGGTGTCGGCAACTTGATTGGAGCAAACAGGCCTTGGCTAAAGCAAGCCACGCAGGAAGTGATTCAAGCTTCTCACTCGGACCAGCAAGGTCAGAGCGGGTGCTCCTTTTCAGGGAAGCAAGGGCCAATCTGGAGCAACCAGATCAGCGGTGTAGTTCGTCGTTTTCGTCGCCAAGATGGCCGCTAGCCACGTGGCAAGTGGCCGGGATGGCGCGTCGAGTGGCACGGTGCAAAAGGGCCCCACGCAGATCGTGGAGATGCTGGGGGGCTGATCTTCGGTGCAAGGGCTGCTCGAGGTTGGGGCTTCTCAAACCCCAAAGCACAGCGTCGAGGGTGCCTCAGGTGCTGCGCAGTCAGCTTCTCGGGGGTCTTTCAAGAGGTCCGGTCCCACGTCTCTCGGTGCCTCCACGGGTCCCTTCTTTGCAGGGACTGTGGATCGGGCTGTGAGAAGTCTGGGAGTCTGGGTCTTGTCAGGCTCTGGGCTCCGGTGGGAGGCGGGAGGCGGCGGCAAAGCAGACGTCGAGTTGCTGGTTGGTGCCTGTGTTCACAGGGTGGTCACTCCTTGGCCACAAGGGAGATTCTCTTCCGCCTTCTGTGCAGCAGAATGTCGAAGTCCAGTCTTCTTCTGTATTTCAAGTTGATTCAGGGTGATCTGAAGTCTCAGGACACAGCTCCCACTCTTATTCGAATCTGGGGGGCCGGATCACCTACAAGGTCCCTCCTCTGGGTGGAACCAGGAAGGGGGTGGTTACACCCCCTTTCCTTTGTCCAGTTTTGCGCCAGGACTGGGGCTGGAAAGCCCCAGCACCGGTTTGAACTGGCCTATGCACAGGGACACCTTGTGTGCCCCAGGCATGTCTGATTCTATTCAGCCCTGTCCTACCCAATACACAAAATCCTGTCTGGAGTGGTGCTAGCACCTCCCCAGGCAGGAAACCCTTTGTCCAAGCTGCCCTCGCTGGAAGGACTCCCAGCAGCAGGAGGTCAGACTAGTGTCTGTGGTGGCAGCATCCATTTTGTGATGCTAAGGCTCTGTTTAACTTTAACCGGGGTTCAGGCTAGGTACATGTTGTGTCCCTCTAGAAGGGTGGAATGCTACCCCCGTCGCCAGAAATGGCGAGGGGGTAGTATTCCAATTCGTATGACACCTTACTCGACATGTTTTGATAAAGCCAAACCCAAGATAGCATTTAACCGCGAAGTTCATAATGCACTTAAGAGTATATGGTATGGCAATATCATGAAACAGCTAAAGGACATGGTTCCGAAAGCTGCAGACAGGCTCAGCTCATGCCAGAGCACCATCTCACATATTTCCAAGCACTCTGCCTCCAGGATTGATGAGGCCTTCCATAGGAGGGACTGATAGGAACATATGTGTCCATTTTAGGTTAGGTATAGGCATACTACACCTAAGTAAGGGGTGGTTACACCGACTTACCCCAGCTGAGTGATCAGCCAGTTGTGTCAAATATGGAGGCCAGGCCAGGGGTGGCACAATACATGCTGCAGCCCCTGGTAGGCCTTGGAAGCACCTATGCCCTGGGTACCTGGGTACACTGTTACAGGGGCCAATAAGGTGAACCAGTTCCAATTTCGTTATGCACCTAAAGTACATGGGTAACAATTTAGAGAGAGAACAGCAGGCTGTGGGTCTGATTAGCAGGCCCACAGCCACATTAAGTCATAAACCAGTGAAGCAAAAAGCAAAAATTTGGGGTGACCATAGGATAGCAGACCCTACTCTCCTACAGTGACTAGATGGGCCATCACTGGCAGGATGAGAGGGAGGAGCTTCGCCAAGCCTTGCTTACACCTGAACAGGCTGGGCCCTGTCTCTCTCCACACAAAGGGCTGCATATCCCCTGTAGTAAGTCTGACGCCAGGAAGGCAGGGCATCTGTGCACTTCAAAGGCACACCTCTAGAAGCTTCTCCCCACTTCAAAGGCTCAACTGGACATAATTCTGGACCTGTGCATACTCTGCCAGGAAGAACGACTGCTGTGCTGCTGAAGTACTGCCACTCTGCTGGTCTGCACTCTGATGGACTCCGGCTTTGCTGTACTGACCTGCTGCCCTCTTGTCTGGGTGAGAAGGACTGGACCTGCACCCCTTGAACCCAGAGTGACCCCAAGAGCTAGCTGGCTGGCCCCCTGATCTAAAGCCTCAAGAACATAAGAAGCTTCCAACACCCTTGCATCTGCTTCTGGACTCTGTCATCTGTGAGTCTGTCCTGCAAAGTGGTGCCACCCCAGTCCTGGACCCTTGGATATGCTTTGCCAGCCTCCAAGGATCCAGCAGAACCAACGCATCTCCTCTACTGCCCAGCGCAACCCTGAGGATAAACAACGCATCTCTGCTACTGCGTGGATTGGACCCGTCACAAAGACTCACATCGTCGCCGCAGCCCGCATCACCTTCGGAACCGCTGCTGTGCAAAGTATCCTTGACACAGGCCTTCGCATTTTTAGTCGACGGTAGCCTCACTCCCCCTCCCCGCCAAACTCTGCAGCGCAGATCCTCAGACTCAGTGCATCATCCTAACTGCATGATGCATCCCCAACCCTGGACTTTGCATCGCAAGCCCTTTTCGTCGGGATCCTCAATGTTGACGCAACAGGGCCTTGTACCGTATCCTCGCCGCATCTCGGAACCGAGACATCACTTTGGCTGCACAAAGCATCTTTACAAAAGGGAGCTCCTGCATTTGGAGTGTGACGGTTCTGCTGCCAGAATGCCAGTAAAGAAGAGTAGAGCTTGTGAGACATCCCAGCAGCACCCAGATTGGTGACCTGTTACTGCAGTACTGTGGGCTGACTGACATCCCAAAGACTACTAGCTATGTAGAAGCATTGGCATATCCCCAACACCCCAGCAATCATGCACAAGACCCACGTGCATCCAACACAGCTACTTTCTTCGCCCATGACCTTCCAGTGTATACGGTTTTATTAGCCAGTTAACCTCCCACATCCAACCAAATTAAGCAAAAGAGTCAGGGTAAGATAAAAGAGAAACTGGGACCAAAGCGCAGCGGACAGCAATCTGAATAAAGTGTAACTAAGGGGTGTCTAGGGTGGTCTGGAGGTACAGGCTCTTTCTGGGCCCAGTGGCATGGAGGGGCACATTATCAGGATGGGAATAAACCATATTAGAACTTACACCCGAGCTATCTAGATTCAGTGGTACTGGATTGAATAGTAAGAGACAAATTCGTGTTGTCTGGATGGCTTGGTTGAAAGGGATAACAACACAAACGCACCAAAAAGTAACACTGAAAGCGATATAGAAATATAGAAGAGAAGCAACCTCTTCAAGCAACTATTGTTATTCTTTTACAATTCGGCGAGTAAATAATACCTATCTTTCTGTCCCACTGCTAAGTGTTACTAATGGGAAAAAACTTCGTACACTGGAAAGAATGAGGCTGACGTCAAAGAGTACTTTAGAAGCTATGTTAATACATGATTTGGCAGAAAAGCAAATTCGTCCCCTCCCCGCCCACAAAAAAAGTTTCAATTGGAACCATGTGTGCGACTGCTGGAATAATTTCAGAGTTTTTTTAATTATTGTGCTTCGCTTTCAGCAAGTTTATTTTTTCATCGACTCTTTGGCTTCAAAACAAACCATCTCCTGTTCATCTGAACCACTGCTGAGAAAGAGAGCACGAAAACGAGGCAAGCGCCGAAGAACAGCCAGCACTCTACCTTCGCAGCTCGTTCATGGCTCGGAAGGCTTTCTTCGCGTGCCGAGGGTTCAGCGTCACTGGGCCGTGCTTCTCGGCGCTGTCATCTTTCCAGTCGTGAGGCTTCTTGTGGAAGAGCTTCGTACATCTGTAGACACACGGGACAAAACAAAGAGCGCACGTTAGCGTTCAGCGTCACTGAGTCACTGATTACAGCCTGTCACTCTGGGACAAAGATCTACGCTAATAGGTAGCGCTGCCGCATCAATGGCATTTATTCTTTAACATGCGTGTCTGCGTTTATCCAGGTTTACTTTTTGTCGTCTTATAGGTATTTATTCATATTTATTTCATTTTCAGTGAGAAAATGAAGTTCCAGCTAGTTTTACATTTATTTGATCAATGTTAACTCAGACGTTAACATCTGTCCAGTTGTAGTATTATTCATATAATACAAAAATACACTCCTAGGAAAACAGTAGAATTATAGCACAATATGTGCAAGTCTGAAGGTATTTTCTGTTTTAGCTCTTTATGCTGACTGCATAGATATTGTCCTGCACAGTCATGAATGACAACATGGAAGGTCACTCAAAATACTTGCTTTCTGTATTTTTCAGTGAAAAATGAATACAAATTTGCACATAAAAACATGTAAAAATGGAAAACTGTGAGCCCTGCTTCTAATGGATTGATTGGTTCAATATAAATTAATTGGTGTAACGGTCTATCTACTCTGTAGCCCAGAAGATAACCACACCCATCCCCAAGTCAAGACAAAGCATACATTTATAACAAACAGCTGGAAGCTTCTGGAACAATGGTTCTTAGCCTTTTGACTTCTGAGGACCCCCACTCAGCTGCGGTCGGTAGAAGGTGTTCCTGCAGGGCGGTGACGTGGAGAGGGGGAGGGGCAGTGTGGGGGGTAGTAATGTATGGATTACGGAGTTTAACAGGTAAGTAAACATATAAATAAATAAAACGAATTTCGTTGCGAGCACTGCATCACATTTGGTGATGCAGTGCACGCAACGAAATTCGTTTTATTTATTTATATGTTTACTTAACTGTTAAACTCCGTAATCCATACATTACTACCCCCCACCCTGCCCCTCCCCCTCACCACGTCATCGCCCTGCAGGAACTCCTACCGACAGGGTTGGATTGGGATTGAAAATCGGCCCGGGCACGCCAAAACAAAAATCGGCCCACATTTGCATGATCACTCCTCAAATCATTGCTTTGGCGTAATCTTATAAAAAAAAACTTTAGGGGGGTGTAAAAAAAAATGCATGCGTTAGTTTACACAGGTGAAACAAGTGAGGCCTCTTCTACTCAGGCCCCCTGCCCCCGCTCAGTATGTGCAGACATTAATGGGCCGGCCAGCTAGACAGAGGGAGTGACACCTCTGCCTGTTGCTAAACGGAGGTAATGACGCCCATCTGCCTCTAGAAAGGCCACTCAGACACCCACTGGGTCGCTGGCTGTGTTCGAACAATAGAGACAGCGCCCAAATGGCCCCTAGACTGCTAAAAAAAGAAGCCCACAACAGCACTCGGACACCGGCCCCTCGGGCATTGCCCGAATGCCCGCGTTACCAATCCGACGCTGCCTACCTACCGCGGCTGCCCCCTCTTAATCATTACTCAAACCCGGGGACCCGCCATTGAATCATTCTTGGAATTACGGGAACCCCCACTGAGGCAAAACTGAAAGCACGGTATCCTGGTAGAAAAGTTTTAGATGATTTGAACAGCAAAACAATACCTAAAAAAACGGAAATGTGCATTCATTACACAAATGAATACAATTTAATTTAATGGACACACACATTTTTAAAGCATGTTTCTATTCCAGTTGGAGGGTTACAGCGCCTCTAAGTTCAGTTAAGGCCACTTATTGTCCAGGCTATATTGTGTTTGATTCACTTGCACTGACTCCACGAATGACTATGAGAATTCTAACTTAATGTGTAGCCTCCAACTTCTAATTCCTTCACATTTGCAGAACGTTTTAAATGTTTCAGTTGTACGTTTTACTTCTTTATTTATATACACGTTATTAATCTGTTAATATTATTACGTTTTCTAAGCAGTCGAAGACCCCTTGAGTGGGCTTCTGGATCCCCAGGGGTCCCCGGACCACAGGTTGGGAGCCACTGTTCTTGGATAAGGTCAAAGGTCCCTAGGTGCTGTTTCTCTAGGAGGCAGGTGTCTGACTAAATCAGGTGACGGAGTGAAACCAAGAGCAAGTGTTCTTCAAATGTATCTAAACATCGAGCTCGGCACTTCATTGTACTATAAAAACCAAAATGTGAAGTTTAATATCACAGGTGCCAAACACAATGCCCTGTGGCATAACTAAACTTGTGGGGACCCCTTTGAAAAGTGCATGGAGGGGACTGTAGTGTCCTGCTAGACACGTTCTAGTCTTTCAGGAATTGTACCCACACTATACACCCACCCACCAACGGCGTCACGAGTCAGGTGACCCGGCCAATATAGGGGGCCGAGCGCACGTGCTCGTGGCGAGTGACTACACATTATATCCATGTGTCCATGTCAGTGCCTGAGGCCCCAACTTTTCACTGGCGACGAGGCGGGTAGTTGACCCCGCATGCCTGCAGCTTAACACTCCCTCATCACACGTGGGAGAAGAAAACGGAACGTGCCTGAGAGGTGGCACCCCACGGCGGTGTTCACGGCCACCAGCGACTGCAGTGCTGCTCAGGCGCAACACCATTCCCCGCAATCCCGGACCAGCGTCCGAATCTAGCCGACCTGCGACCCAGAGTAAGCGCGGCGTCTACCCTCCCGGTCGTCGAGCCTCCCGCCGAAGAAGTGCCTGGGACAGCACCGACACAAGGACCCGAAGGTGGAGGATCCAGCGACGCCGCCCAAAGGGAAGGTGCACAAGCGGCAAGCCAGAGCCCGAGTCTGCTCCCGCAACTGGCACAGCAAGCAGCCCGCAGCATAGCAAGCAGCCCGTGGCGGCAGGACAGCCTGCACCCTTCAAGCCGCCCCGTACACCGGTGGGGCATTGCCTGCAAAAAGGGAAGAAGACGTGTTGCGACTGTGCTCCCAGCCCCAACAACAGCAGCATGAGGCCAGAGCCAGGTCATCTCATCAGAGGAAGCGAAGAAGCGGCCATGGCCCGCCCGCCCCACTGCTCCAGTCTCAGCCCCCCCAGCGTATATGCAGCCAAGATCATTAGACTGACACGACGCCGCAGCCCAGAGGAACAGGAGCGCTCCACGCGCAGCCTCCGTGCAGCTGTACACGTGCAGCAGGAGCATCGCCCCCAGCAGGGACTGCACGCCTAGCAACCCGGCGTCTGTAAGGAATCGGTGCCTGGACGTGCCTCGCCCTGCCTGCAACCCTCCGGCAGGCTGCCCACACCTGCCTATCACAGAACAAACATAAGGGAGCACCCACCTTGCCACCAGAGGATCCCTGCAGGACATATCACCACGCCCGCCCCACGACACGCGCAGGGGCGACTCAGCATATAACCGGAGAAAGACTGCCAACGCCCCGGTATAAAGTATCTGCGCCATCTAGTGGCCACACCCAGCGCCACAACAGGACAAAAGGCTGCCACTAGCACCAAACTGCCTGTAACAGGTGACCACAGTCACACCTGCAAACCTCCAAAGCCAACCGGCATGAGAAAGACTGCTGCCATGGCTGGGAAGAGCGCCTACAAGAGTACCCACAGCGCCACCTGGTGGTAACCTGCAGTACCGCCTTCAAAGACACCTCACAGTCTGCAATAGAGTACCCTCTCTACGAAGTAAGGCCAGCCCCGCTGTCCGACACCAGCCACAAGCCCACAGTGCTCCACACAGCACCACGGTACTGATACCTGGCCGGGACCCCCACTGCACAAACCTTGCCACCACCTGGACTAAGCACAGTAACAGGAGACCTGTGCAGACGCCAGTCCAGGGACGTACTGGCCTGCCATCCATCCCCCCGGTACCACTATATGTAAGGAGCTCCAAGGGAACAGAGTGCGCTCCCCACGTCAACACAAGAAAGATGTAGATACCTTCTGATGGCCACAGAAAACTCACAGATGCCACGGGGGCAGAGCGGCCAGGAATCCGGGTACACCCACACGACACAGCTAAAGACCCCAAGAAGTCCAAAGGCTCCCAGGAAGCCCAAAAACTGCAGCAACCAGACCAGGCCACCAAGACGACCACAGTGCCACCTGGTGGCTCCCCAGGCGCGAGGCGTTGAGAGATAGACATTTTGCAGAGCCAGAACGCATAGCCAGCTGTGCCCCACGACGTCAGCAGTACCACAGTACAGCACAGTGTCCAGCTAATCTACCGGCGACATAAAACAGATCCCAGAGTGTGCACCGCCACCACAAAGAAGACTGCCTGCTCACACCCAGTTGCAACGACAGACTGCACCAGGCCCAGCAAAACGTGCCCTCAGAGAAGAACGCTCACAGAGTGGCCCTCTACACCCTGCAAGGGAGAACAGCCAGGACGCCTTTGAAGACGGCAAAGTCTACAGGTAGCAACCACACCACAGGCACCCAAGTGCCAGGAGAAGGCATCCACGAACGAGACCAAGCACGCAAAGAGTATGCCAAGCCAGAAACCCACAGAAAGCAACGCCAGTGAACATGACTGCACAGTCAGCACCCAGGAGACCTCTCCACAAAGAAGCACTGCTGAACGCAGGTAGGAGAGCACCCACGTCTCCACCGCCCCCAGCGAAGCCCTGCAGTAGGCCGAAGACCACCAAAGGTGTCCTACCACACACTGCCTCAAGATGGAGTCGGCCACGACCCAAGATCGGAAAGAGAGGAGCCGCACACCCCATGTGGCAGGCCGCCACAGCACCGGGCGCTCCAACAAACAGCGACACAAGACCGAACGTCACGTCGCCCAGCAAGCAAGGAACACGTCACAAAGTGACTAGTCCAGACAAGCATGCCAGAGCAAAGGCAGAAGCCGGCGCCATGACAGCGCCACCTCGAGGTCCAAACGCAACGCCCTCGAAGAAAAGAAAAAGAGTGACAGCCCTGCCACCCCAAAGACCGGATGAGCACAGGCAGGGCTGAACAAGCCAACAAAGGGAGAAGAACGAGGACTCACAGCCAGCCAAGAAGCACACCCTCACACACCAGACAGCTACCAAGGCGGACCGACGTCCCTGGGTAAAGCCTCATGGATGAACCGAACGTAAGCCGCAGCAAGCGCCAACCGCGTCTCATCCTAACGCTTCCCCAGGCGACCGACCGTCCCTGAGCGTCAGCAGTCCAAGTCAAGTGCATCCCTGCTCCCGTCCACAGATGCCACAGGTGAAAATCAGCACCGAGTGCCCACCCTCACACCGCCTCAAGATGGAGTCGACAGTGGCCCCACAACAGGCAAGCGAGGGTCTCCACACTCTACGTGTCAAGCGCCACAGACACTCCACCTCAGCAAAGCGGAGGCACATGGCTGCCAAGTCTCTCCGGACATCCAATGCTCCCAGCAAGTCACCAACACCTGTCATCCCGAGTCACTACATGGCTGGCAACCACCGTCACCCCAGCCATCAGCACCTTAGCCAGACAACACCCGTGCCAGAGATCAGCAGAGTGGACTGGCAAGAGGTCCGAGAAGTTCAAACAAGACGTGGTCCGCGAACATGGACGAACGAACTTCGACATCATCAAAAACCAAAAGTAAAACTATCAACAGAAGAAGGTCGCGGCGACCGGTCCAGTCACAGAGTGAAAAAGAAGACAGTGTCCTAGAGCCAGGACAAGACCAGATGGAAACGGGCGGAGTGCACGCCGCTTGAAGAAGCCTGGTCAGGAAGACAGAGCAGCAAGGTGACCGGACCGCGTCGCGAGGAAGAAAGGAAGAAAGTAATCGAAGGGAATGGTGCCACCAGAAACATCAACGTCCTGGAGGATGTGAAAAGGTGTGGCAAGCCAACACGCACCAGAAGAGAAGGTGACACGCGCCACGACACCAAATACAGGACTTACAAGTCCAGGGGAACATCGGTAGCACTAGAAAAAGAAAAGGCATCTACTTACAAGTCCCCTGACAACCTGTCGGACGCAGGAAGGAACAGGCTGGACCATTGTCAACACCCACCTTTGGGATTGAGCGGAAGTCTGGATGGGGAGAGCGCTCAGACGTCCGGCAGAAGAAGAACTGACCACTCCACACTAGCCCGTGGATATCCAAGGGGCAAAGGCCTCCGGGACACCGGTGGCAGAGGGTCCCGACAAGAGAGATGGATCCACCGCTGTCAATCCTGCACGTCGCAGGAAGAAGAGGAACTTGTGCACAAAGGCAGGAGTCAACAACCACCCTCCAGGTGGAGCTACCGACTTTGAGGTAGAACTCTCATCGTCTCCTCCATTCGCACCCAGACTGTGGAGTTGGAGCAACGCTGCGGAGAACGCCCGGCCCAATGGAAACCTGATGAAGAGGGCCTTCGGGATATCTCGTGGCAGGAGAACACCCGCGAGAGGGGCATCCTAGTGAGAAGGATGTCTTTCAACTACTCCCTCCTTTGCAAAGTGAAGCCATCCTGCCGCCAGGGAAGAAACCAGATGGACTGGTAGAGACCAACATCCATCAGGTCTACCACCCGGGCATCTGTCTGTCGTCACCACAAGAGCGAGGCTGAAAGTACAGAACGGCACATCCGTGGAGCATCAGCACGTCATGCCCATGTGAACTAGTAGTTTCAGCTGCAAGTTTCCACCGTCGTCATCCGTCAGGCAGCTGAAGAGACTTTTGTAAAATTGGGACACCAGTATATCGTGTGTTTATTCCCTCCCGCAGGTTCGGACTTTTGTTCTTTTAATTTTTATTAAAGTTTGGGAGGAATGTAGTGTCCTGCTAGACACGTTCTAGTCTTTCAGGAATTGTACCCACACTATACACCCACCCACCACCGGCGTCACGAGTCAGGTGACCCGACCAATACAGGGGGCCGAGCGCACGTGCTCGTGGCGAGAGACTACACATTATATCCATGTGTCCGTGTCAGTGATTGAGCGTCATGCGGGCCTGAGGCCCCAACTTTACAGGGACCCCCCACGCACCGGACCCAGTCAGGAGTTCTCAGGCCCACCTGTGCGCATCTGCCAGAGGGGGACCCCTGGAGCATGCCCCCCCCACACACACACACACACCACAGGGGCTGGGAGGGCTATTGTTACGCCATTGACAATCCCTATATTCACTACAGGCCAGAACTTCTGCTAAGTTCAATAATAAGTCCAAAGAAAAGATGGCTGCTGTAGGTCACTATTATAATTCTCATGATTAAGTTTCACAGTTAGGAGGCTGCTGCTCAAAGGTACCACCACAAAGGGATGCCATATTGTAAATAAAAGCCTAACATATGACCCAGCTGCTGAAGGGGGAGGTGAGAGGGGTGAGTGCCGCAGTGATGTAATGGAATTTTGTCTGGGGTTCCGTAAAATCATTGCATCCCCACGGTCTGAACTGGTGTTCCTGAGTCAAACCTATTTGTTGTGTTAATTATTTGGTCTCGGATAGAAACTACTCATTATATAACCACAGCCAATACAGAGCACCAGGTCGCAGACAATACTAATGTGGTTTAAAAGGCTGGGATTGCATTTAGATTGTAAGCAGCAAATAGCAAGATAAGAAAATATTAACACATTTTCAGATTTCTGGATTTATTTTGAAATAAGAACACATACCCCCTCCTATTATACTACTAAACAGAATATGTATCTAATGGGAGTGGACCCTCGTGAAAGATCCTGGTCACAATTAATTTCCCCATACCAGTTATGACAATGAGTACCATCCTATTGGGCAATAGCAACGCCTGCTATTTACAGTGCTGATAAATGCGTAAATTGCACTATTCAAAACCGTTTTAAAAATAATATCTTATGATGTGTAACTATCCTTGTCTGTTCTGGGTATTGTGCAGTCAATCTTCTCTGATTGGGTGACACTATCATGTTCATAAGCTGTGAGAGTAAGAGAGGTCCGCATTAAGGCTTTTACTAATTGCTTGCACATGTCTTAGGAGAGTTCGATAGTCTTTTCCCGGGGATTAAAGATAATCCAGGCATAGTAAAGCTGCCTGTGGGTAATGTTTGTGCCACAGCGACCTTTCGCATTGCAATCACCCTTTTCACTCTAGGGTTATTTCTGCCATTGGGCACTTCGCCTTTGACGTTTGCAGCACCATTGTAACTGAGGGCCTGATGCACAAACGTGAACTTACACTTTGTGTAAGTTTGCGCTTATTAAGTATTCACAAAACCGCATTTTCATACTAAATTCATGAGTGAAGAGACTCCTGTCCTAAAAAGATCGCAGAGGCCTGTCTTTTTATGTGCGGAGTTCTCCGCCCTAACTGCTGAGTCTCTGCACTTGTACACTTACTATAAAACTGCATTTTTGTGAATATTGAAAAAGCATAAACGTACACATTTGTGGAAGTTTACCTTTGTGAATCGGTCTCTATGCAGGTACTTTCTTGCTCTTTGCACTAGATATACCTGTGAGTCTGTACAATGTTTCAGGGTCACACCCCAACACTCCAGCCCTTCTGCTCTGAATCGGCCATCCTGAACCCCACACAAGCCACCTCAATGTTTTGTTTTGGGTCGGGAGCACGTGAGATATCTTCACTCTTAAATGCTGGGTTTATGCCAATCTAACTCATCCAAGGTTGTTAACAAATTAGGATCTTGGCCAGGAGACTACACTGATAGCCTCCACACCTAGGTGTCTTGGTTTCAATCTGCTGGGTAAAATCCCTACAAATATATCCTGTTGCTGTGCAAGTTTCATAAAACTATACCTGTACCTCTAATTGACTTGTTTTCCTGTTCTGATTAACTCTGCTCTCCTGTGCACTTTTGGGCAGTTTATCGGCACCAGTGTACTTGCATGCATATCAGATTCTTGTTGCAACATTTTTAGCGCTTGGGAGCTTTGAGCACATTAGGTATTTGCGCACTCCACACTACCTAGGCCAAAACATGGACTCGCTTCTTGGACACATAGTGGAGAATAAACTAATGCCTAAAAGCCAAAGAAAAATATGAAGCAAAACGCAAGTGCTAAAGGGCAGTGATATCAAAAGCAAAGGAGCCACACTTTACTTTAAGAATCAAGTCTGCTCTCTCTGCCACACTGGGAAGTTTTCAGGGTCTTTCGAGACGAGAGAATTTGACCCCGGCAATCAAAGCACTGAAAGCCTGATTCCAAAGGCATTTTCCCCATGAGTAGTTGTGCCTTCCTCCTGCATATTCTGGGACACATCTGGTGCAAATAAAACCAACTGATGGTAAAATCTTGGCTACTTGACCATTTGGTGATTAGTTGGCCATTGTCTATTAAAGCACAGTTCATGGGATATGGCATTTAACAGAAGTATGTAAAGTAACCTCAAGATACGGACACTAATACTTACATGAAAGCTGATATCATATTAACCACCACAACTTAAGGGCACTCCTTGTCAAACACAATCCCCGCACTGTAGACATGCCATGTTGGACCACAGTCCTGCCATCGTAATAAAGGGACTAGCCATAATCATCAAACCAAAAGGGGTGGTCAGTGTTTACTTATTTAGAAGGAAACATTCTTGTATTTTTTTAGGTTTTAGAAATCGCAGAGACATATCTTTATGGGGTCACGGAGCGCTTCACAGAAAACATTTCAGTTGTAGAGTGATCATAGAGTGATCCTCTCAACCATGTTACTCATATTTCACCAGGGTTTATGGTACAAAATGACATCAAATTACAAATAGCAGCTTGTGAAAGTGATAGAGGACTCAACAGAAATTTGAGACAGTACTAGATAATACAACACAAATTTGGCTATTAAATATTAAACATAATTACAAATTCAGATTTGGGGATAAAGTGATTTGCCAAGATTTACCAAATCTCTAAGCATTCTCAGAATGTCTAAGGTACTGGGTGGCGGCAATTGATTGCCTGAGGGCAGTTGGGAGTCCGGGCATCGTCTGTCAGCCGAGCAATGTATTTTGAATCTTTGGGGTGAGGCGGATGCCACAAGGACATGTAGAATATGAGTTGACAGTGGGTCTAGTGGTGACCAAGAGGAACACTGCTGAACCCCCAGGGGTCCGCTCAGCTACTAGATATAGATGCATGGAAATGTGATTCAGATTGGTGTATTTTGGCAGAACGCGTGGTTTATGAAAGTACAGGATGCCCCGAGATATGAGGCCAAGACACCTGTGGAACAGGTATTGGATGTGTGAAGAAGCTAGAGGAGGTAGAGGAGACATGAGGTGGCAATTAATGCAATTTTTAACAGTGTTATCTCTTCAGACGGTAACTGTATTTAATATTTTTATAAGAAAATATTTTAAAAAACTCTTTAGACATATGTCACTGTGTTAAACCCTTAAAAATATGAAAACAAAAAGTTTAAAAATGAGAGAAATGCTTGAATAAATCTCAGCCCTCTAGTAAACAATCAAGCTGTATTCCATCCCATCTGTATTTTATGCACCATACCACTCACTCCATACAGTGATCAGCCTGATGAGTATTAGCCTTTCTCCAGTTCTAATAGGAACAGTCCAGCGGAAACTACCAGACTAGAGCACCCTCAGACAGAAATACAAGCAGCTGCAGACCGGTTCTGACCATGTGGGACCTCATTAGTTGTGTGCAGCTTAAGTTCAATGGCAGGGTGAGCCAAAAACCTTGGTCTACGTCCTTACTCCTACCTCGCTATTAGAATATTCCTCCCTAGACGAAGAAAGCAAACCTTTAGCCTCCAATGTTTTATCTAGGACTAGGCCACTTTCCAGTACCTAGCAGTATTACTGAAAAGAGCAGTTGTTAGTCAGATGCAAGCAAAATCATCTGCTAAATTCTTCTCAAGCTGAATTTCCTCCAGATAGAAGAGAATCTGTCTTAATGGCCCTTCTCAATCAAGTAGTCTAGCATTGTTATCCATTATCAACCACAACATCTTCACCAGCAAGGTGTTTTTGAGTGCAATGAAAAAGGCAAGAAAGAATTAGATCTTTGGGAAAACTATCAATCCCTACATCCACTGGTCTATATGCTCCAACCACAAACAAGGAGCACAAACTGAGTTTATAGTACTTCTTCATGACTTCGGGATCCCTAAACTCTGTCCCTAAACTATGTGGAATGGTCACAATGTGTAGAGTGCAGGTCATACCAATCTACCTAGAAATCATAATAAAAGCATAAGAAACAATAATTTCGGTATGCCGTTGTACCAAACTACAGCTCGTAAATTGCTCTTCAGTGAAGGAGTGAAGATTTACCTAATGTCAAGCCATAAAACCAACTGGGCACTCACTTCCCCAACCTTCGTTATCGTCCACCCTGTTACCTCGGAATTGTATGTGTGTGCCATCAGCGAGGGAATTTGATTTCAACCTCACCCCAATTACCTCCCTTCAATGTTGCAACCCTAACAACATTGAAGAGATTTAGAGAGCCTTCCAGAGAGAACGCCCCTTTGTTTGATTGTCGGGTTGAGTAGTAAGACCTATTATGAAAGCATTCAATAGATAAACTTTTGCATAAAACCAAACAACTACTATAGTTAAAAAAAGGATTTTTTTAGATTACCATTACAAAATATTTCAAATTATTTCTTCTAAAGGAATCTGGTCAGATTATAGTCTGTTTCTCAAAGGCGCGGGTACCCTGTCATGAGACGGGATGTTGTACCTTTCCGTGCATCAGTCGCCTCTGTTGTAGGAATCATAAACCCCACAAAAGTATACAGTCATTCGGCCAGTGCTTTATTTGTAAACTAGTTTTACTGAGAAGCCCATGGACAGTGCTGTGGACTGTGTAGGCTTGGGATTTGGCATGCTGTATGTCAGTTTGCCGAATCCCAAGTTTACATAGTCCTGATTCCACCTCATGCCTCTTTAATCCACCACGTGACACTCCCTGGACCTTCATCTGACTCTTGCAGGCTCCTCTTTTTTCCGATGTTCACGTTTTTGTTCGCCGTCGTCTTCCTCCCTCATTCCCCCTTTTGTGTTTTGAACTCTTTCGCTCTTGGTCAAAGTGTGAAGAGAAATAATAAGTGTCGGTCCCCTTAAATGAGTGCCGGTGTGCCCCACCTGCTACCACCAGCTCAAATTAAGCACTGCATGCTGTTGCCTGAGAACTATTCATACGTGGGTGTTTTATTTATCCCCTCACTACAATTTTTTTTAACACTTTCAGGCAAGTGTGACACCCATTTATTGTCAAATGTGTTACCACACACCGTTTTTTTAAAATAATTTGATGCTTACATCAGTCATAACAGATACTGGGAAAAAAATCAGAATTCACATCTGTTCGTGTGTGTCTGTCTCCTTTTCTCTTTCCATTTAAAAGTTGCTGAAGATCAAATGATTGATCTGATTCAGATTTGGCCGGGAATGGGTGCGTCGTTTGCTCTGCGTCCAGCATTGATACTCAACACCAATAGCTCCAAATGAAATGCGGGGAGTTAAGGGGTAGTTTACCAAAAGTAGCCCATATTCAGGACACCTCAAATGTCTGCGTGCATTTCTCTGCTCTAAAGGGCCGCCCGGGCAGGGAGCAAGGGGTCCTGGGGGCACTAAAGCTGTAGGTTTACTCTCACTTTTAGTATTCTCTGGCTTCCAGCAGCAGGTGACTGGAGGACTGGGGCTAGCTCCAGTCAGGGCGTCTCTGTGCCAGCACTCATGGGGTCAGAGGGCAGGAGGGAGGGGACTGTTAGGGAAATTAAAATTGTTTCATTCCTACGACTGGAATGACAAGAAACGAAATTCCCAGTCACAAAAAGTAATGTTAGCCATCAAGTTTCGCATTACCGTTATCGTAAGGGGCGGCGGAGTGATGGTGGAAGCGATCGTGCATTCCATGAGATATTAATTCAGAGACCCTATATCTCCAGTTCGGCTTTCTCAGACTCGTAGAGAGCATGGGGGCGATTCATTCCTCCCGCCCCATGTTCGTAAAGCCAAAGGACAACAGAATGTCACAGTAGTATAAAGAAATTTAAGATCTTGGAATGATTTTTTTCGACTGGTTCATATTGTCTGAGCACTTAATCCAAAGTGCACCACACCCCTCTGAAGCTCGCTCCCTGGGATGATTTTAGTAATCCGATTTAATTTGCAACCACATGTGGAGAATGTTTTCCCTTAATTACATAAAGGAAGACTAAAGGTTACTGTGGTCCCGAAGAAACACTTAATGGATTCTCAAAAAAAAATCTTAGGCACATTCAGGGAACGATCTTCCAAAACGTTATTAGTACAAAGACATTTTGACTTCAAAGAGTTGAAATGCTGCTGAAAGAAAACACCTGCGAGAGTCATGGGACATCCCTAGTTCTAGCCTTGTAGTCTGATGGCATGGTCATTGGACGTTTCTGTGGGGCAACCAGAACCTACACTGAGTGGAAGTTTTGCTTTACTCTAGAGAAATTAATTAAGTTGGACCTATGTCTGTTAAAATTCTCGCATAATATTATGTATGGCTGCATATTTATAAGATTCATAAGGGAGATTAGGAAAGAAACCGCATTCCCACTATTGTTTAAAACAATTTGTGTGTTATTAAAATGTTCTATTAATATTGGATTGGAGTGCCTTCACATCTACTAGCCATTTTTAAGTGTACGCAAAATTGATATAATTCCTCATGAGGCAGATATTGTTGGTTTGCATGATCTAAAGAGCACTGATATCCCCCCCCCCCCCCACCCCCTTGGGGAAGTCTTTATTGTTTAGGGACACCCTTAGTACGGAGTTTCAGCACCATGGACAGACGCAAAGCTGGCCAAAGTGCTGAAATAATTTAACATTGGAGCCTAGGGAGGTGTTCCTGAAATACCTCATGGACAATACACAGTTATTGTGTTTATGAACAACCACCAGGGTATGGATCCTCATCCCAATTCGTAGGGCACTCAATGGTGACTTTTGTGAAAAAAAGCCAAATGATTCTAATAAGCATTATAAGAAACATGGCTTAAACTTAATAAAAATGTAATAAAAGGTCTAAATCTCAAATCTTTTAGTGTTCATGTCTGAATTTTTAAGGTGCCTCCAGACAGAGTCACCTTAAGAATTTCTGGTGCCTTGGGCGAGGCATTTTTGGGGCCGCTGTATGAAAACTAATTTTTATTTTAATACCAATGTTATGCTAATTCAAGCACGCAAAATGACAAACAGCATTGAATCATATATTACTTGTTAAGACAAGAGGTCACAAAAACAACTGAAATATGCCTTGCCTGGTGCCCCAAAATCCTTAAAATGGCTCTAGATAGGAAGAATCACACTCTAAAGTAGAGGCAGGCAGAGAGAGGGAAATAAGTTGAGACAGAGACATAAAGTGATATATAGAGAAAAACACGTTCCCAAGCATTCCTTGGCAGATGGGGGCACTGCACAATTGTCCACTTTGCCCATGACGTAAAATATATTTGCCCTT
Source organism: Lissotriton helveticus (assembly GCF_964261635.1). Classification (NCBI taxonomy): domain Eukaryota; kingdom Metazoa; phylum Chordata; class Amphibia; order Caudata; family Salamandridae; genus Lissotriton; species Lissotriton helveticus. The sequence goes on along the minus strand of NC_136059.1, from coordinate 2,059,799,995 downwards.
GGGGATGTGAATGTCTGATACAATATCTCAGGAGCAACTGGCCAACATCTACCACTTTGAAGGCATCGGCGTGCATATGATCTTCCTTGGTAGGCGAAGGTGTTAAAGGACTATAACTTTTAAACTGTGCCATAATGAACAGATTCCTATGCCACAATGACCTGAAAGACTAAGGCTGTCTTCTTGGTTATGGTTAGGACATTCTGGGGACGTAAAACACAGATATGGCAGACTGCATTATTGGCAATGACACCGAGACAGTGACTCCAGAGTCATAAGGGATTCACCTTGCAAGTGAAGGGGCTAGGATAAGCACCAACTCTCAACTGCAGTTATGGTTTGGACCTACACATGGCCAAGGGTAAACAAGTGACCCTCATAAAGTTCTGGATATTTCCAACTTTTAGTCATAAGGATGCTAGATAGGATCGGATGGACCTATAACTGGTTCGAAGACACTACTTCTGGCACCCAAGTATAATCATGGGGTTGAACCATTACTCGTGCCACACTGGGTGATGTACATTGGTGATGGTACTAGGAAATAATTGAAATAATTTTTGGGCCCTCTTTTCCCTGGTTGAGGACTAGGAGTGGGGTCTCTGAACCTGTCTGTTCGCAGTGTAGCAGACCCTTGATATTCCAGGAGCACTCAGCACTGCTGGTTCCGCTGGTTCCTGAACAGGCAACTTTGTGATATGCAGCCTCAATGAGACTGGGATCGTGGACAGTTTTCATGCTTCCAGGAGGAAAGGAGGTGTTACTAAGTGCAGCAAGCCACTATGAGTATGCACATTTTAACAGGTAATCCTCTATGGGGTATTGTTTTGGTGAGATATGATCTGTATCCCATCCATAAAGTCCCTGGTGATGGACAAGGAAGAACTGTGGGGCAGGTTCACTGAGTGGCTTTTTAGTGGCAGCCTCTATGGTCCCTTTTGACTATCACAATCACATAAAGGGGTGGTTCCGACCATCTACTGGATCAAAACAAAAATGGATCCTCAATACGTTTTGCAACAAAAAAAACACTCACAAGCACTCTCTCGATGGCAGATACATGCTCTCAAAGGCACTGGCTCCAGAGTAGACTACAAAATGAGATCCTATGTACTGGAATAGGCGATTACCTGGATTTTACTAAGGTGGACCAGATGACATCTGTTTTCCGTGGCTGCAGGGGAACTCCACCCTCAAAACTATCAAAACTGACACAGTGCAGAAAATGAGGGGAATCCAGCTGAATCTCGGATATGGCAACTAATATGAAACCTGATCTGAGATCCGAGTGGTTCTAGTAAAATATGCAGAATTGTTGCATGTGCAATTTCCCCGCACTGGGACACATTCAGTAGAGCTCTCGCTTTGTCTGCTTTCCATGCTGAGCAGAGCCCTGGAGGCAGTTAAGGGGCTTTCTTATATTCACTTCAATCTAGGCCCAAAACAAAGGCCCGCTCTAAGGGGCCATCGGCCCTCCTTTTGTTCAACATCATCCTGGCTGGGAGCTAGATGGACTCTAAAACCTAGATGCAAGTGCAGTAAAGGCACACAGCTTGTTATCAAGTCAGAGGTACTTCTGTGATTTGGAGGCTGTTTTTTTACTTTGTTGAAGCCCTGCATATGAGAGGGAGATGCATACACTCCAAGAATGTGAGATATATCTTTCTGTATGAGTAATCACTTAAACAGCAATTTAAATAGCACATACCAATTTATTTTGTATTTAATTATTTTATCATGCTACTTATCCCAATGCAAGGAGTCAGCGCGCTTTACACCACACACACACACACACACACACACACACACACACATATTACACAGAGACAATAAATCATATCCCTGTGTGAATCAATGTACTGGAAATGTTACGTAAGATAAAGAGTTACAAGTTGTAGGAGTTACTTAACACACTTACTGGTTGGTATTATACGTTAAGAGTGCATGGTCAGGAGAAACACAAAGTCAAAATTAAAATGTAAGGCAGGAGTTGAGGTTTTCAGTACTAACAACACTTTATTACTACCCAAAGGAACCATTTTTACCAAACTGTAGATAAAGACAGATTGAGAAAAAGAACAATACAGTTCTAAACCCATGCTTTGCAGTTTGCAATCAGCTCAATCAGCTCTTGATGCTGGTTTATAGCTCAGCGTGACATATTAGAAGTACTGCAACTTGGGAACTGCAAGTAACAAAATAATCTCTGTGTCAAAAGTGGTAAACCATTTACCTATCTACATAAAATACAAATCAGTAATCTACATGCTACACAGTATGTTTTGCAGCAGGCACATTAACCCTCCATTGTACTTTATGAGTCAAACAGCGACCATACAAAATACGGATCTACCCAGAAAGTACATCAACCACCATAGTTATAATATTAATACTATTATCCCCTGAAAATTGCTGGACACACACATATCTTTGCAGCAGATGTCCTGACCCTGTAATCTATTTTAATATGCAGCCTCTTTGTGATCAATTAAGTAAGCCAGAACAGATTTATTGTCACATTTTTCCTTGTTGGCACTTTCTTTGCTACAGAGTTTTTTTTTTAAATGTATATGTTTACTCTGTGACTCCAACCCTCGTGACTCCACACCATTTTCCGCTAACACATCTGACCGCAATTTATGGGTTCCCATATTTTTTTTCCAATTCCAGCTCTGCTATCACCAAACATATTCAAGCAGTATGTTGCTCAGAGATACAGAAGTTGTATTCCCTTGAGACTTACAGGTTGGGGAGACTGGTTTGTGGGCTCCCATGTTCCATGGGACTTCAACCTTAAATTTTTTTTGTTTTTAAATAAACGACTTGTAGCTGTTGTTTGCCAAAGCCAATAGGTCTCATCGATGCAAGAGCTATTGGTTTTGCAAATGTGTTATAGTTATGTTGTACACAAGCGTGGCTACTGTTCAGCATGACTAAAAGTTAGTGGTGTAGAGAAGACTTGTGTGGAATTTTGAGATTGGAATGGCGAAGAGTGGAGTAGAGTGTTGTGGAGTGGCAGTGTTGTGAATTAGAGTGGCGTAGTATGGAGTATGGAGTCGCGTAGAGTGGCCTTCTGCCTTGCTTGGCGGGGTTGGCCAAAGCGCTTGGCCAACAGCAAACACCCCAGAGGCAGCCAACCTCAAGCTGGGCACAGCCTTTGCTCATGTGTGGTGTGAAGTTAGCCGCAGGGCCTGTGTTACAGCCAAGCCCTGCTTCCAACTCCCCACAGGCAGTCAACCACACGCTACGCACAGCATTTGGCAATGCACAGCAGGGGGTTGATCACAGACCTTGGCCTGCCGTCAGGCTCTGTAGCCAAACCACCAGCAAAGCTACCAACGGTACACCGTACACAGCCTTTGCCGTCTACAGCGTAGGGTTAACATTCGGGCCCCTAGGACTGCATCCCCTGGAGCCAAAACATATACATTAAGAGGAGGGGTGCGTGCAGCCCCCTCACTGACCCTTAATTGACACGGGGACCCCATCCCCCAGGGCCTAATACAATTAAACAGGGGAGGAGGGTGTGCCGTCCTCATGCCGAGCCTGGGATGTGGACCATATCCCAGAGTAAAATACAGTAAAACAATTGGAGTGGGATCCACAAACACCCTTCCCAAGTCTTCTTAGCCCCCGGAGACCCCATCCCCAGGGGCCAAAAGGAGCGGGAGGCATGCAGCCCCCTCCCCAGTCTTAGTAGGCTCCAGGAATCCCACCCTCCCGGGCCAGACCATTCAAAAAGGGGAAGGGGCCCTGTGGCCCCCTCCCCGAGCCTCATTAGGACCTAAGGACCCTCTCCCATAGCCTTATGTATTTTAACTTGTGGGGGCACGTGTCCTCCTTCGCAAGCCTTATTAGGCCCTGAGGACACCATTTCCAGAGCCTTTTTTTTTCCCCGTCAGGGAGATCACTGATGACATCAGTGATGACCTCTCAAATGACAAAACTGATTACATCATTCACAGAAGTACTCACACACCCACTCTCACCCATATACAACCTCTCATACATCTATTCACACACCAATACAATCACTCACATACCCATTCAAGGACCCATAAAAGTACTCACACAACCACTGACTCATCCATAGAACCATCCACACACCCACTCACTAACTCATACAACCACTCATACAGTCACTTACTCATACAGCCACTCACACAGCCACACACTGACCCATACAGCAACTCACACACCCACATTTCACCCATAAGCCACTCACACACCCGCTCACTCACCAATACACCCTCTCAACACAGCCAGTCAATCACCCATACAAGCACTCATGCACTAACTCACATAAACACACAACCACTTCATGCTCATTCACACATCCATACAAGCACTCTCATATCAGCTCACTCTCCCATATAGCCATTCACACTGACAGTCAATCTCCAATACAGCCACTCTCAAACCAACTCACTTAACCAAACACCCACTAAAATAGCCACTCACTCACTCATATAGCCATGTACACACCCAGTCACTCACCCACACAGTCAGTCATACTGCAGCTCACTCACCAAACTCTTATAAAACACGTGCACTCACTAAGTGATATCATCAGTGATGTCATTTGAGATGTCATCAGTGATAACATCAGTGATGTCACATACAATGTCTTGAGTGTAGAAATATGTGAGGTCATAACCGGTGCATTGCTGAGGCATAAATTATAGTTATCTCAGATAACTATAACTGCTGAAGTTCACTGGTTTTGTAAGAGTGAAATCTGAGCCTAACTTTAACATCCCTGTAATGTTTGTTTTTATTAAGTGAATTTCTAAGGCTTTTTAAATTCTATTTCCTAACTAAAATGTCCCTGTAACCTTAGTTTTTTCAGTGAATTTCAACGTTAAAAAATATATATATATTACCTAATTGTAACCTGTAACCTTTTCAGTGGGTGTGTGAGTGACGGTATAGGAAGGTGAGCGGGTGTGTGAGTAGCTGTATGGGTCTTTGAGTGGGTGAGTGAATGGGTTTGTGAGTGTGTGAAGGGCTGTATTACGTCTGTGAATGACTGTATGGGTGTGTACATGGCTGTGTAAGCGGGTGTACGAGTGCCTGTGTTAATCTGAATGGATGCGTGAGTGTCTAAATGGGTCTGTGAGTGGGTGCATGAGTGTTGGACTGGGACTGTGAGTGGGTGCAGGAGTGTCTTTCTAAGTCTGTGAATGGATGGATGAGTCTCCAAGTGGGTGCATGGTAAAAAAAAAAGTAGGGGGCACACGGGAGCAGGTCCTCATTCCAGCTCCCCCTTTGGCCGTTCTGTCCAGCTTGCCCGCAGTCCGCTACCCTCTGCTGCCTCTGGTTTTGTGCCTCCTCTGCTCATTTACAACTCACTTTTCTGCCACTTCTCTACTCGCTCCTGCTCTCTATTTTGCCTCTTTGTGCTCAATGTGTCCTTTATTTTGCCTCTTTCTGCTAATTTCTGACTTTAATTCTGCCTCTTGCGACCTCTTACCTCTATTGTACCTCCTTCTGCTCATTTCCTCTTTCTGCTAATTTCTGACCTTTATTCTGACTCTTTCTGCTCCCTTCTGACCTTTATTCTGCCTCTTGCTGCTCGTTTCTGACCTTTATTTTGCTTCTATCTGCTCGTTTCTCACCTTTGTTTGGCATCTTTCTGCTCGCTCCTGACCTTTATTTTGCATCTTTCTGCTCATTTCTGACCTTAATTCTGCCTCTTGCTGTTGGTTTCTGACCTCTATTGTGCCTCTTTCTGCTCATTTCTGACCTTTATTCTGCCTCTTTCCTCTCCCTTTTGACCTTTATTCTGTGTCTTTCTGCTCCTTTCTGACCTTCAGTGTACTTCTTTCTGCTCCCTTCTGACCTTTAGTCTACTGCTTTCTGCTTGTGTATCACCTTTATTTTACCTATTTCTTCTAGTTTCTCACCTTTATTCTGCCTCTTTCTGCTCATTTCTCACCTTCATTCTGTCTCTTTCTGCTCCCCTCTGCCTTTATTTTTCCTCTTTCTACTTGTTTCTCACCTTTATTTTTCCTCTTGCTGCACGTACACTTTTTGCCAACCCTATTCATCCACTGACCCATTGTTGTATCATTCACATTTTTCTTCCACCCACAACAGCATAGAGCACTAGCAGTAAGCCACAGGGGAAGGGAAGGGAAGGGAGGATGGAAGGTGACAGAAGAAGCAAGGGAGGAAGGAAAGAGAGAGTAACTTAAACCTCTGCCTGACACGTCGCGTGCAGCGGACGCGCGCAGCGGGTGCGGCGAGCCTAAGGCGCGCCAAAGGCAAGCCCGTCTGCGCCCGTCCGCGTCTGTCTGTCGCCAGGAGCCAGGACCCCAGGTCGTTTAAACCCTGATATTTCCTCCTTGCCTATACCCATGCACATCCAGACTAGCGAAACCTTGCTTAAACTCAGACCGACCTCCCTGAGATGTCACCTTGGAAACTGGCCAGAAGGGCCTTTTTCTTGCAGTACGTGCAAGTACCAGTCTATCTCTTTCCGGGACATTAAGACTACACCGAATCCTACTACCATTGGATTACCCTTCACCTCTGAGTCAGGGCCCCATACTAACCCCCCCGCCAACTCACCCAACCATACAACATGGTATGGCCTTCTAGCCAACGTCAGATCCCTCCCCAGACATGCTACTGATATCTGGGATCTTTTTAAGGACAATAATCCAGACATTGGATTCCTCACGGAAACGTGGAATAAACCCTCAGCGGTTCCAGCGATCGCTCTAGCTCTCCCGCCCGGCTTTCGAATTCAAAGGCTTGATAGGTTAAAGCGAGCGGGCGGAGGTATAGCTATAATCCATAATGATCGGATATCAGTTACCATACTCGACCAGCTCTGCTCAGACCTATTCGAATGTCTTATTTTTAAATTTGATCTACACCCCCAACATAGTTGGAAAGGGGCTCTGGTTTACAGGCCCCCAGGCCCGATGCATGACTTCAACAGTCGCTTTTTAGAATTCATTTCCCCCCATATTGTTGCTACCGGCAATTTCCTACTCTTAGGAGATTTTAACATTCACAGCGAGGACTAAAATAATCATGATGCAGTGACCTGTCTAGAGGACCTGGCTTCCCATGGTCTCCTCAAACTCAACAACGACCCCACTCACTTAGCAGGACACACCCTTGATCTTATTCTTTCTAACTCCCAACACATATAGGGATACTCTCCCTCTAACTTGGTCAGACCACTTTTTAATAAATTTCCATTTGACAAGCCCTTCCACCACACCTTCTCCCTTACCCCCCACGGATAGATGGTACAGACCTTGGCATAAAATCAAAACCCACCACCTCGCTTCCACTTTTTTGACATGGGACATTGACACTCGCAATCTCAATGTTGAACAACAACTACTGCATTTTAATAACATCATCTCCAGTATCTTGGATGAAGCAGCACCTCTAAAGCCGGCTACTCACACCCACAAATCCTCTACTTCTACAACTGAATGGTACTCCGCGGCCCTACGTACCGAAAAGAGAGGGTGCAAAAAACTGGAACGAATCTCCCATCTAGAACAAGACAAAACCAGATACAAAAGCGCCTTAACAGCCTATCATAACAACATTAAAAAAGCACGTAAAATCCACATTACTCAGCAATTGGATCAGGCTGGATCCAACTCCAGGGCACTATTTAAAATAGTGAAGGCCTATTCTAACCCATCTGCATGTGATACTGCGGAATCCCCCTCGCAGTCCCTATGCAATAATGTTGCGGCACATTTCACTCTTAAATTTGACTCCATTTACCAGGAAATTATCGCGGCCAACACCATTTCCTTTCCTTCTACGGGCAACCCTCCTGATACCCACGCCACATCTGCCCAACTTCACACCTTTCCTCAACTTCAACTGTTGGAAGTCATATCCCTCCAAGAGACTATGAAATCGGGCTCACCTATGGATAACAGCTGGCCCTCCCCATCTGTTCTATTCTTAACTGCTCCCTCAGCGAGGGTCACCTCCCCCTTGCTTGGAAAGATGCTCAAATCAAACCTATACGCAAGGACCCCAAGATCCCCACCACTGAAATCAGCAACTACCGACCCATATCTCTTCTACCCCTACAGTCTAAGCTTATTGAGAAACACATCAATAGACACCTGTCAGATTATTTGGAGACACACCAACTTCTGGATATCTCTCAATCGGGGTTTTGGGCTAAACATAGCACCGAATCCGCCCTTATTGAGGTCACTGACAACATACGCATGTCTGCTGACAATGGTCAGGCAGTACTCTAGGTGCTGCTTGACTTGTCAGCAGCGTTTGACACTGTTTCCCATCACATCCTTCTGGATAGACTCCAAGACATAGGCATTCGAGGGTTAGCACTGAAGTGGGTCACCAACTTTTTGACAGATAGAACACAGACAGTCACCATGGGATCTTTTACATCTGCCACTACCAAGGTTAGCAAGGGGGTCCCGCAGGGCTCCTACCTGAGCCTGACCCTCTTTAACATTTATGTCACCCCTCTGGCCAGACTCATGAGATCCTTGGGATTCACTCCCATTTCATACGCTGACGACACTCAGCTCCTACTAACATTTGATAAAAACACAACCGACATCGAACTTATGTTCTCTGAAGGCATGAAATCCATCGCTGCCTGGATGCGTAACAACTATTTACAACTTAATGCGGGCAAATCTGAAATCATGTTGCTTGGAGGACCTGCCACTTATTTGTCACCTACCTGGTGGCCGGAAGAGCTGGGTACCGCCCCTACCCCTAAGGAAGTGGTCAAGAATTTAGGTGTCAGGATTGATCACAGACTCACCCATGACACACAGGCCAACACTACTGCAGGTTCCTGCTTCTATATTCTTGGCCCCCTGCGAAGGATCTTTACCCTTTTACCTTCCACCACCAAGAAAACACTCATGCAGGCCTTGTTACTGAGTCAACTTGACTATTGTAATGCCCTGCTGTTCTCAGCCAACGAAACCGCCATTAATAAACTGCAGGTGGTGCAGAATACCGCTGCCCGACTCACTATCAATGCTCCATCAAGAACACCCTCTGCACCCCTCCTCCACCAACTCCACTGGCTCCCTATAAGGAAAAGGGTTAATTTCAAAATAGGCTGTATTATTTACAAAGCCCGCAATGGCAAGGGCCCTTTGTACCTCTCTAACAAGCTCTCCTCCTACACCCCTGCACGAACTCTCAGGTCCAGCACTGAGCATCTGCTCACCATTCCCAGAATCAAAAAGGCACGTAGCGGTGGAAAGGCATTCTCCTATCTTGCCCCCCTATTTTGGAATAACCTACCGTCTCATCTACGTTCTGGACTAAATCTGGCCCAATTCAGAAAGATGCTAAAAACCCACCTCTTTTAATCTTCCCCCTATCTTTGATGTACCGCTCCGTCCTCAGCGACGAGATACCCTCATGGGTGATTCAGCGCTATACAAACCAATAAACTTCAAACTTCAAGGAAGGAAAGAGAGGCAGGAAGGAAGGAAAGAGAGAGGAAGGAAGGAAAGAGAGAGAGAGGAAGGAAGGAAGGGAGGGAGGAAGGAAGGGAGGAAGGAAGGAAAGAGAGAGGAAGGGAGGAAAGAGAGAGAAGAAGGAAAGAAGGAAGGAAGGAGAGAGAGAGAGAGGAAGGAAGGAAAGAGAGATAGGAGGGAAGGAAAGAGGGAGAGAGGAAGGAAGGAAGGAAAAATGGAGAGAGGAAGGAAGGAACTTGTTAGTATTGGACAGCGGGGGGGTCTCTTCATGGGAAACAATATTTTAACAGGTGCAATTGTCCTCATTTGCACTCATTTTTCCATTAAAAAATTTCACAATATGCAATTTGCAATATGAAAAAGGATTTTCATATACATAATAAACAAGTTATAACGGTTAGAGCTGTCCAGACATACTCTTCACAAATGTCTAGATCTAGAACGAAATTTATATCTAGGCCTACGTTTCTAGTGTTTTCATTTTTTTGAAAGAATTGGGGCCATACGTTCTCCGTTGACCGTTGCCGCTTAACTGGATATGAGCAGCCCTTTGCCACAACCACTGGAAGAATTATAATGAAATAACAAAGGAACCTATTCACCAGTTCGCCCCTGTCTTGGGTGCAAAAAGAATACTATTTGCGACCACTGTACATATGTAGTAGCCCCTCTCAAGGGGGGCACGAGAAGTACTATGTACTTCAACCAAAATGTCCAATGGCACATAATGCTGCAGGGGAGTTGTAATGTAGACTGAGACTGAGCAGGTAGCCGCAGAGATTTGGAGGTTCACAACTGACTCTGTGCTTCTGAAATTTAAAAGGACAATACTCTTTACTCATTTGTTTTCTTTTTATTTTGTGCTGTCTACATAGCGTGACCCTAATCCCAAACACCCTAACCCCTTGGCCGCGGCGGTAATTCCGCCGCGGCGCTGGTGGGGAGGGGGTGCCGCGTGGCGCCGCCATGGGCGCGCTGTGCTTGTGACGGAGTGGTTCCGTCACGGCCCCGCCCGCTCAATAGAACGCACCGAAAGGCGCGAAGTTGATGCCGCGCAGGCGCGGCGGCTGGGCCGTGACGGAACCACTCCATCACCAGCACAGCGCGTCTGTGGCTGGTGACGGAGTGGTTCCGTCACCAGCACGCAAAGGGTTAATGTTGATGTGTACAGATTACAGGGCACAGACAGACATGTTCAAATGCAGATGAGGCATCCGAGGTACAAGCAGATCAAGGGTACAGGGAGTTATTTACACATACTGCACAATTCACAAAATGTACATTACTAATGATAGGGGTTGTGAAAACAGAAGGGATGAGATGAGCGCGATACTGAAAGAGAAATATGGTGGGGAGTTTTGGTGGGAATTGCTGCAGAAGGAGGAAGCTCAGGAACAAGAGTGTTTGTTGTTTAGTTTCTGGTTTTCGATACTGCCAGGATCCCTTGGTTGGTTCTGCAGGTGCACAGGCTCAGCCAGAAAAAAATGTTTCTGCCACGCACTCTGATTTGTGAGTGCTTCCAACAGGGGCGTAACACAGGCCATGCAGCCCCAGGGGCGCGGGTGGGGCATCACTTTGGAAGCCCCCAAACCCTTCAGAGGGGACCCATTCTGCCCACGGCCAATGAACATCTATGAGATATGGGAGACTCAAGAGTACATTTCCATCCACAATCGGCAGGCGAGTCCCATTATTGTACGTTACGCCACTGTGAATCCAGGCTACTACATGACATAGAAGAATTTCAATTTGACAAATGCTTGTTTTTGGAGTCAAAGGAGGTTTTAGAGAATGCAGGGTTATGCAGTCAAATATTAATTCTGTAGTATCCTGCTCATGTTAATGTTCTGCCATTTTCACCTCCTGCTCAGCCAGTCTGAATGTGCTGTGTGCTGCATGGAATGTTGGAGTGATGATGCGCATTGGACTGTTGGGTGCCTGTGAGGTAAAGTGGGACAGTTGAGAATCGGCTGAGCAGCAGGCAGGCTGCTCCTGGTGGGGCTGCTTCACAGGAACATATCTACTTGTAACCTACTTCAATAAATCTTCATAATCTACATCCTACCTGCGTGGACCTTCATTACTACACATTCTTCATCCAGTTAGTCAGGCGGCTGGATGAAAGGCAGCTTTGAGCAGGATGAATGTGGAGTCAGGGAGACTGGTGAGGAGGGCACTTCCTCTTCAATGGGGGACAGGATGATGGCATGTACTGTCAAGTGGAGCCCATGATGCCAGGAGCACAGAAGGCTGACCTGGGACAAAGCTATCTGGGTTTTTACTGATTTTAGTTGGGTTTATCGGCTAATGGCACGAATTACACATTTTGATTGATTGATAAGCTAATGGGTTCTCACAAACATTTGGAAGGGTGTTTCTCGCCTTCTATTCAAAGTAAACAACTCCTACAAAAGTTAGGATTAAGTAGGAATCCAGAGTGGGGGGCATGGCTAGCCGCCTAAGATGGCGGACGTGATCTGGTGAGGCTCCGGACCCCGAGGGGGAATTATCCTGTAGAATCACTGAGCTGAGAGTCATCCACACCGCCTAAAAGGTCCTGAGCACCGCCGTTAATGGACTGGGAGGGGTGTTGGTGCATCTGCTCCAGTGGAGCTGCGACGGAACAATGATCCACGGCGCTTGACTGAGGCTGCGGGGTGTGTGGCCTACCTGCGGCAATCTGTTGGGGCTGGCGTACTGTGACCCTTGCCGGCTCCTGACGGTCAGTGTTTCCGGTGGCCCTGTTATGGCCAGTGGCAGTCCCTGGTCGGCCAGGAAACAGCGCCAACAGCACGCATCTGCTGGGTTGGGACCTGCGGAGACGGGACAGCATCTGTGGGACTGTTCGGCCCACAGCGTGACGCGCCGCACTCAGACGGTGAGGGCGGGCGCCTTGCGGCAGGGGCTGGGCCGAGTGCAGCCCTTCTTTCCCTCCCCTCCATTCGTTTCGCACCGATGCTTGCTGATTGAGGGGAGCGGTCCGGACAGTTGAGTACTATGGCTGGACACAAAAGGAGACTGGTGGCATCGGGTGGGCGGCGGTGTCTGGCTGGTTGGGCCCCTTTCTGAGTGGTGCTCTGCAGACCCCCCCCCCGTCCCTGCAGAGTCTTTGAGACACCGGGGTAGGCACTGTTGAGGGCACCTGACGAGTAGGATTGGTGGGCGGTGGTGGGCCCTGCGCGCACCAGAGACAACAGCAGGTTTCCTGGAATTGGCCCCTCCCGAGGGCAGTGGACATCGGAGTGCAGTGGCAGCGGAGCCGGATGGTGGCTGCAGGGTGTAACAGTTAATAACACACCCCACAGACCTGGAACCTGCCGACACTCCGAGAAGAGATGCCAATTCTGGGGGTTCAGTAGGGATCAGTGCGGTGCAGCTGTGCCCTGCTGTGAGGGACACGGAGCTGGGTTACCGTTCCCCTCCCCGCAGTCCTACTTCCTAATAAATCGTCTGGAACAGTGAGGGGAGTTGGCATCTTGATGTACTACACCTCTGCCCCTATTAATTCAATCGCTGAGGTGTGAGCGCAGAGGCTGTGTCTCAGTGACATGTGGGGTTATCTGGTTGGACTGCTTTCCCTCGCACTGTGGGATGGTACTGCCGGGCCTGCACTGTGTTAGGTGGCAACAGTATACCTATATCACGATTAAGGCGATTCTCTTCACGATCTGCTTAGACAGATAAAATGCCCCCCGCCCCCAACCCGGCTCTCTGTAGAGCTACAAGAGCTCTGAAGCCATGCAAGCTGTAGTTTGGTTGGCAGCAACGACCCCCCACAAAGCGAATGCACCGTTTTATGGAATTTGTATGTTATAGCTATTTGTTTGGCACAGCGACGTTTAATGGCTGCGCCGAGGATGTTTAGTTTTCTAGGGGAGGGATATTCCTGGTCTGTGCCTACTCAGTGGCTCTGAACTGTAAGGAGCACAGTTCATAATATACACCTATGCCACGCACTAACGCCACCTTAGGATCATATAACTTGCTGACCTGGAATGTGAGAGGGCTCGGGCAGTGCATAAGCGACACCGAGTCCATGCTTACCTCCTTAGGCGTAAGGCACACATTGTCTTCCTCCAGGAATCACACCTGATGGAGTCAGAGGCAATGAAGACCCGTAAAAAATGGAGAGGCCACGTATTTACTACTAACTATTCAGCCTTTGCTAGAGGGGCAACTATATGGATTCGCCACGGGGTTCCGTTTATGGAATTAGATCGCCGTACAGACGACCAGGGCCGATATTTTCTGTTATGGGGCACCATAGATGGCCTACCTGTACTCCTGGGTAGTATCTACGCTCCGAATTTTGATCAGGACAAATTTTTTCAGAGCTTGGGTGGAGCCCTGGCGGGGTGGGACACTATTCCCTGGATCCTGGGTGGTGACTGCAAGGCTGTCCTTGATGTGGACTTAGATAGATCCCACCCTCCATTGCACAGCGCCATAGCCCACAAACAGGCTGAGCTTCTAAACACATGGATACAGGGCTGGAGGCTACAGGATGCATGGCGCAGGTTGCATCCCACCCATAGGGAATATTCCTTTTACTCACCAGTCCACCAGCTCCACACCAGAATCAACAGGTTCCTATGCTCCCACAACATTACCACACATATGCACCAGTCCACCTACTTGGCCAAAACCTTCTCTGACCACAACCCCCTGAAAACTTACAATTACGTGGAGTAGAGTCCAAGTCCCGGCCTGGAAACTATGGCCCCAACCCTTGGAAGATGCCCTTTGCGGGCCAATATATCTACCACCATCAGCAATTATCTAACTGAAAATAGGAACACAGCTTCCTCCAACCTTATAGATTGGGATGCGCTTTAGGTGGTGGTGTGGGGTTCTGCAATTGGTGCCATGGTAGGGGCTAGAAAAGAAACACATAAAAGTCTTATTAATATAGAAACCCTGAAGACAGATTTAGAACAAGCCGTGGTGACTGACCCTGACAAACGGGAATCCCTACGAGAGGCTCGCATTAAACATGCGGAGACCCTAGAAACCCTCTGACGTATAGACCATCAGGCTTACACACAACAGAAACATACCGAGGCCGATAAGTCTGGTACACTACTGGCCCGATTACTGACGGACAGCCCGGAAGCACCTATCAGCACTAGCGTATGCTCACCTCAAAATCACACCCAACTGGAGATTAATGAGGCATTCTGTACTTTTCTTACCAACCTCTATGCGGCACCCGCACACACCAATGATGGACTAGTAGACGATATCTTTAAAGACCAGCTATTCCCTGAAATCACGGAGGATACACAAAAAAGTCTCTCAGGACCTATCACCCAACATGAAATAAGAGCTGCAATCAATGGTCTAAACCGTAACAGGACCCCTGGTCTTGATGGCCTGCCCATTGAATTCTATACAACATACTCAGACATACTAGTCCCTAAACTGGAGGAACCCTATAAGACGGCCTTGGTCACCGGCGCATGCCACAATCCACTATGCAAGCCCTAGTAGTGGCCCTCCCCAAGCCGGGATGTGATGGCACAGACTTATCTAACTACAGACCTTTGTCCTTAGTAGCAACTGAATATAAAATCCTAAGCAAGGCCCTCGCTAATCGATTATTACCTGCCCTCACCACCCTTAAACATCGGGACCAATGTGGGTTTCTCCCTGCACACAGCACTTCTCTAACACTAGGAGACTTCATCATATCATGATGGACACCCCTACAGAATACGATAATGCGGGATGCCTGGGGCTGGACTTGCATCAGGCCTTTGACTCTATAACATGGAGATACATGTTTGCGGCCCTGCAGCGTTTCGACCTCCCCCCGAATTATCTCCAATAGATACATCTCCTATACATTATTCCAACAGCCAGGGCACGTACTGGAGGTCACATCTCCTGCGAATATGCTGTACACAGGGGTACACGACAGGGGTACCCACTCTCCCGGCTTTTGTTTGTTCTGGTGTTGGAGCCGCTTGCCATAGCCCTGAGACAGTCGTCCGAACTTCTGGGGATACCAATCGATGGCACCACACACTTAATCTCAATATACGCGGATGACATCCTCATATACCTGTGGGATTTGATGGCTAGGGCGGAACCCCTTCCCGATGTTTTCTACACCTTTAAGAGAATATCGGGCTTAGCAATTAACGCAGGAAAATCTAATGCCTTTTATTTCCGGGAGGGACCGTGCCCGGATACGCTCCAATTCTGCATATACAAGCTACCTGTAGCACATACTACATTCAAATATTTGGGAATTCACATATATAGGACACAGGGTAATCTAATGAAGGCCATTTCTTCTATACGTTCCAGCATATCTTTCTGGACTTCTTTGCCATTATCAGTAATCGGGCGGATTGCCATCTCTAAGATGATAATGTTACCTCACCTTCTATATTTCTTTTTTAATCTGCCCCTGCTGGTGTAGCAATCAACCTTTCGCACCCTTGACATGCTCCTGCTGGAGCTTATTTGGGGGAAGGGAAGAAAAAGGGTTAGCCTCAGGAAGCTGTAATTGGCGTCACACAGGGGACGACTGGGGGTTCCCGATTTCCAGGCATATTACTATGCGTGTCAGCTCCAGTGGCTGTCTTACTGGACGGCAGGTAGGAGCCTACCAGAAATAGGATATACCGCTCGTGACCTGGAACGCAACACCCTACACAATCTATTGCTCCCTAAAATAAAAATACCTCCGGATGGACCCCCTTTATTAAAAACTGCACTACACTGTTGGAAAAAGGCCCAACACTATACTTCAGGCACGATCCTGTACGCGAAAAATATCCCATTACTAGGAATACCGATCACGGGGGCAAGCTCACAAAGACTAGACTGCATGATTGGGTAGAGGCTGGGGTGGAGGAGGTTGGATCCCTGTTCAGGGGTGGCACTCTGTTAGACCATGACTCATTTGTGCGAGTTACGGGCCCACCAGACTGCCTTTATTTGCTACATGCAACGATTGCACACTACATTAGGGCAACATGGGCGCCTCAACGCAACGAACCTCCACAACACAAACTAGTCCATCTTCTTTACTATATGGGGTGGGGTGGCCACCTTGTCATATGGCTATATACAGGCATTCGAGCACAAGCTTTTGTGGTCCTCACGGACCTCTGCTCGAAATGGGCAGAGACCACAGACACAGAACTCATTGATAAAGCATGGGAGAGTATCTTAGAGCACCCCAAACGAGTCTCCTGTAATTATAAACTTAAATTTATTCAAACTATGATTCTACATAGATCTTACTTAACCCCAAAGAGAATACAGCGCATGTTCCCTGAAGCCCAAAACTGCTGTCCAAGATGCAAGGCGGAGGAGGTGGGCTTCATCCATATGATATGGGCTTGCCCAAACCTACGTGATTATTGGGGATAGATCCAGAATACTCTTGGGGAGATTACACATCTCACAATTACAGACAATATACTGGAATGTCTATTGGGTCTGCGCAAGCGTACTAGAGCTGTGAAGGTCCAATTACGTTTCTTGGACCTTGCATTTATTTTGGCCATTAGAGCAATTACTATGCGATGGAAAAACCTAGGAGCCCTTCACCAGAAGTATGGCGAGATGAGGTAGTTCAGTGGGGCAGCGCCGCAAGCGCGGCACTCAGACGCAAAGAGGCGCGATGGCTACGGAAACACCTCATTTCAATGGAATGGGATATCATGTTGAAAGAAATCAAACGGCTAGATCTCCTACACACACTATTCAATCCTAACGCATGAACAACCCTGACGAACATGGTATACAAGAGTCAAAGCCTAAATAGACTATCGATTTGATTATTGCACACCAGCAGCATGGACAGGAAAAGATAATAGACTAGGCGTACTAGGCTAGACAGATGACAGAAGACTGGCAGACCAAGAAGAGGGTGGAGGGAGGGAGGGAGGGGGGATGGTTTAGTTTATGGTATACTTTTAAAGTACAATATGCAATCATCTTTGGTGATTATACATTATATTGTGGGTGTATCAAATGGCTTCAATCTGTAACAACTGTATTACGGTATACTACAGGATGTACTGTGACTTTTAGTCTGCATAATGCTGTTATTGGTAAAGATTGGATAACAACCAACAAAAACAAAAATTACATAAGTACTTGCTATGTTACACTGCAACCAAACTGAGGTTTTTCAATAAAGTTTGTTTTAAAAAAAAAGTATGAATCCAGAGTTGATTCTGGAAGAAAACAGTTGTCGGGGATTGTCTGAAATTGAGATGCTAATTCGGTAAATAGTAACCACTATTAACTTTATAAACACAATCTGGTTAGAATAAAGTGTGTGTTAAGTTCAAACAGGACCAACAATTTTAAAGATACGAAAACAAAATAACATTCCAAAACCAATTTAGAAAAATATAGAAACATTTAATGAGCTAGGGCAGAGACAAGTCTAGTAAAGCTAACACTATAAAATAGCTTTTTGTTGAGAGCACACTAACCCCAGCATGTGGTGTGCCCTGTTTTTATACTCTAGCACACTGCCATTTGGCTTAAAAGGCACACTTAAGGGGTGACTTATGCATATACATTAATGGGATTTGCCTACAGGCCAAAGGCAATATTCCCTACCGAGGTTTCACTGCAAAGCATTTAAACTGCTGTCAAACCAGAGCACAGTGGTGCTTTTAGCCGACATATATTGGGTTATATATGTTGGTGGTATAAATACACACATCAGCCCACATATGACATGTAACTTACACGTCATAGGTGCATTTTCCGTGCCATCTACAATGGTCTTATAACACAGTTACATAGATCAACAGTCTGAATCTAATTTTAACAATCGCATTTTAGGGCGAGTGCACACACACTGCGACAGTGAACAGTACTGTCACTGTGCACATAATCCTAATACCTAAATACAAAAATATCCTAATACAAACATATGGCCTCATAAACGGTTAGAAATCTAGCGTGACCATGCAGAAGAGGCAAATTTGCTACAGGAAGGTTTTATTTTTCTACATATATAATATGTTTTCTCTGTGTAGGAAAATAGTGTAACTTACAACAGCACAATCCCTGTAGATACTTATAACGATTATCCATCCTGTCATAAGTGAAAAGGAGAAGTAATATGTATTCAAATGTCTGAGTTGTATAGTTATAAGCTTCTACTCCTAGAGAATCTTGTCAAAAAGACAGAAATCGCAGACTCAAATCTGCAATGCATAGATTGCGGACATTCATTTTTCTATGAAACTGGGCCGATAATTTTAAAAGTTTGAAATGGTATTTAATTTAATCAAGCATACATTGCAAGGCATCTAGGATGCAGTTTTATGCTTCATCGGAACGGATTAGAGCAATTTTGGTGTCATAATCATAGCACAACACGTGCAGTCAGTTTTTCAGCAATGTGCGCGCTATCATTGCTCCTAAACTAAAATGAGGTAATGTTCACCTGAGCCTCAAGGTCAAACTAAATAATTTACTTTCTTAAGTCTGACATCAGTAGGCTGTAGATGTTATGGTGTCATGCTTAACTATTTAATGGTTCCATCCATTAGAAAGAGAGCCTTTGCTGTCTTCAGGTATCTATACTCAGAAAGACACCGCCCCTATTCAATTCACAGATCCTACTGGAAACATTAGGAATAATAAATGTAATAATATAACCAGAGGTATGCCGAACCTTTATAAACTAAGTGAAAAAATATTCATTTAGAGACCATTTAAATGGCATATTTAATATAGGAGTTAGAGGTGGAACCAACCTAAGAATTCATAGTAAGTACTAGTTTTTATTTGCACAGTTAATTAAAACCATTGCAATACAAACATTAAAAATTGTGTATACATGCAAAAACAGTATTTCACTACAAACATTAAAATTACATCTTTCCTTTCAATGTAAAATCATAAAATCTCAATTTTTTAAACGACCATAATTAGAAATAGATATAGATTGTATTGTGATATTATCTAAAAGACAATTAAGAATCAAATATTGGCATTTTCCTTTCCACTGTCTTCATAAACTTCACAAAACTACAGTTCAACTGAGGATCGTGGGGTGCGAAGCAGGCAAGAACTGCCTGTCTTCGTGAGCGTATTCCTCATTAGCTAAAATGGGATTTTAGCAGATGCTTTCGTTCTTCCAACAGTTTGTACCAGGAACACAACAAATGCAGCATGTCCTCCGGCACCGAACCACATAAGCGACAGAGGGAGCCCCCGCCTTATCCTTTAGCCAGCGTGGGAAGTGCCAGATACAGAGTAACAGGCCCAACCTATACTTTAAGAATTTCATTTTGGTTGTTTTTGATTAGCCCAAATCGAGATAGCTCTGTGGTGCCTGTGTGGAATAGGAGTTCAGGATCATCCAGCCGTATGACCTTTTCGCAAAGGATGCCTTGTCTTCAACCCATGAGAGATATTTAATTGTTTTCCTGACCAGTTTTTTAAGAGTTATATGACTTGTGGGGGTATCCCAAAGCTGATATAAGCCAAGATTCGCCAGGCTCCTTTTGAGATACTTAGCAGCTGGGTATTGTTCTAATTCCATGCATAGTTAATCGTTTAAGGTTCCTTGCTTGGTTTTTCGCGTTTTGTCCCAAGCAGTTATGCGAGGACCTGTTTCTGGATGGCAAATTCTAGCCTAATTTGAGCAGGTGAGAGTTGTTTGGGCAGGCTCAAAATAATCCTATACGCAGCTGTGACTGTGTTTTCCAAAATCTTGGCATCTCTGCCCCTCTGTACTTCGCTCCCGTAAGTTATTGTTGGCAGCAGTTTGGCTCGTATTACTTGTGTCAGAGGCAGGAGAGACGGGCCAGTGAGTTTACTGTTTAATGCTTTTAACGCGATTGCTGAGGCAAGACCTTTACCTCTAATGCTGGTTATCTGAACAGTAAACTGGCCACTGTTGTCAAATTCATAGGGAAAACCGAGCCACAGCCTAGAGCGGCTTGACCAAAAGAGCTAGATTTGATCTCAGCCATCTTAAGACTAAGCAAGTGAACCATGCAGAAATATAACACGAGCATTCAAAACACTAAAATAGTTTATTATGTTCTGCCATATCTAAGTGTTTTATACATACAAAGAGTGGCAGTTCTTAAAATTCATACTTTCAAGAGCGAAACCTATAAAGATTTAATTGATTAGCTTGAACAATCCCATTATTGGTATAATCTTTGAATATTATCAGTATAAATATGGGGCAACTTAGTATAAGACAATCAGGACACATCCGTCTGTGAGCATAAAGATACCGAAGCAGTGAAATTAGTGCATCTACTTTTCCTCTCTTTGCCAAGACTACTATTGATGGTAGTCCTGATCATGACACTGGAGACAGTGTGCTCATAAAATTGATGCAAACCAGAAAATATAATTTAGACTGCAGAATGGCAAAAAGCCTTCCATGAGTGAAAAATGCCCTTGCATATTTCTTCCAAGAGGTTTTTGTTGTAATTGAAGAAACTGGATTTCCTCAGGGTCAGTATTCTTTATAGAAAGTGTGTAGCAATAGTTTAGGCAATAGATCATTATAGCAGCTGGTGGATACATCCAGTAATACTACCTGATAGAGGGCCTACCAATTAATGGTACTCTCAGAAACAAATCCTCGAAGGGTTGTAGAAATGCATCTTAGTTTTTGATGTCAGCGCAGTGGGAAAGATCGACCTGCTTATGTTTGTGTCAGTCATTTAGTCAAATCTGCACAGGAGGTGTAAGCGTCCTACATTCTATTAATTTATTTCACTGCCACTTTAATGTTGTTATTGCCTTATACAGAGGTTGCAGTTGATAATGAAGTAACACCATTTTTGTAACAAGGCCCTATGTGCTTTTTGCCACGTTTTGCTGAAAAATGGTATACAGTTAAATGTTGCAAAATTAAATATGAAGATTGTTTAATGAAGATGAAACTGAAAATTTAGGAATGCCATATTCCAGGTTTTAACTTTCAAATACATGGCAGCTGCCTTTTGGGCAAGTGGGGGATAGAGAGCTTGATACCCTAGGAAGACAGCTTTTGAGAATTTAGTTTTATCCATATTTTACTAAAAACGTTGGCAGAGACCATTTTGTGTACTTGAAAAATACACTTCCAACAGTAAGGTCTGGGGGCGGTCAGGCAGTCAACTAGCATGCTGCCTAAAAGTGGAGGTCGAACATGCAGCTAACAGCGGGGTCAGACTGGCCTATTGGGCACTCAAGTAGTGCCCGATGAGCTGTCTGATAGGCCAGTGTGTGGGTCATTTATTTTTGGGCCTGTTTCATGGTAAGGTGGGTCGGATTTTACTGTTGATTTCCCCGATATTCCCACTTGTTCAGCTATCGGCTTTGCTAATGGGGCCTCTTTTTTTTTGGTACCCATGTAAAGAAAAATCCCAGTCCGACCCTGGCTAACAATCTGACACAATCCTCACCAGAACACAACTAAACAAGGTTACACTGAGGAGCAGAGACAAGTTACTAGTGCAGGATCAGATAAAGGGACAATGCTTCTTCTGAAGAGTGCTGCCCCCAAAGTCATATCTGCTGGAGGCCGGTGAGGTCTATTGGGCCTGGTGGGGGGAGGGGCCTTTTGGTGAACTCGGTGCTGTGGTAACGCCATGCTGGTTGAACACCTGTGGGAACCAAGGGCAAATGGACCATCTTTACTTAGAGAGTGTTTTCTGCCACTGGATCAATTTCACAGGAGTTGGGTACCGGAACGCTTACTCCAGACACGGGAGAATGATCTGCTGCATCATAATAGCTCAGTATGGTAGTCACATATTTCTCTTTCCAGCATCTACAGATGGAGCTAACCTCAAAAAGAGGAGGGTATCCATTAAACAATCACATCTCTCTTTTTGTTTGCAATCATTGGGGGGATAAATATGTATCTATTATTCAGGATTCTAAGGAGACCGAGGCAGTAAAAGAACTGAGGCACATTTCTCAAAACTGCCCTGCTGAGGGATATTTTGAAATACGTAATTTGGCATTAGAAAACTGTGTGCTGATGAAATGCGCATAGTGAATGGTCCCAATATCCATTCTAGGCTGCACTGATTTGTGCCTCCAATCAGCTGAAAATGATACTATTACAGAAACATAGCTGATACAATTCCCTATTAAGGTATAAGTATACAGCTGCTCATGCAGCCCGTGTTAGTTGGTGGTCAACTATTATCTATGGTCTAATTTTCTCTTTTTGTAGGTGTTAATGTTTGCCAACATCCATCTGACAGTAAGCAGTGAAGATTCATATTACTCAAATTATAACCGAGGCAGCAAGTACAATTTGGTTAAGGATCTTTTTTGATCATTAAGTGGAGGGGACATGTTGCAGATTATCACTTTGTTCATCGGATTCCCTGAATGTTCATTATGAATGCTCCTAGGTGGACTCCATCAAGTAGCTTAAGGGTGATTTAACAATACCTCTTTGTTATAGGCCTCCTCTTGTTCCTAGGAAGAACCCATAACGTAGGTTACGGGTGGTTCTGGCTGAGCCTCCACAAGCTGTGCTCCAATCACTCCTTGGTGGACTCCACTAATAGGTTTACTGTTGGCCCAACTGTTCCATCATAATGTGGGTTCCTATCACTCCTAATTAGACTCCATAAAGTAGTTTACTAGCGGTATAAAAGTGCCTCCAGAGGCTGGGCTCCTGTATCTTCCCAGAGGCTTCAATAGTGCCTCCGAGGTCAGACTCAAACCATAGCCTCATGAGGGAGCACCTTCCTTTGGCTTGCCATGCAAACCTTGAAAATGTCCCCCGTAACGTATTATGATTGTCAAACCCACGGGTATTCATCAGTAGACAAAAAGAGGTCACAAAAGACCTTAACTGGCACTAGTTTGTATATATTGCTTGCAAAGCTATCTCTCATTCTCTCTCTCATGCCACTTCATGTGTAGAACACTGCTGCATGCTTTTGTGGCACTTTTGGAGCACACTATCTGGGCATCACGGACAACTTGAAAACTCTACACTGTAGTTGAGAATGCAACCAACACTCTTCCTCACCGCTACACAGGACTATTGGGTTCTACCTGGTTACCCACTTGGAGAGCGCTTGAGGCATTGACAAGACATTCAGAAAGATCTACAATAAAATTCAATACAACTGTGTATTCTATGTGTGCGTATATGGCGCCTTCCTTCCTGCTTGTGAGGCTTAATGCGATTTTCAAGGAAGTAGTTTCTCCATATGTATCATTTATTTAGCACACACAGGAGGAAACTTGTCTAAAAACGACTTAAAACGGGCACCAATGGTAGACATGTTAAAAACCAGACGATTAAATTATGAATACATCGAGAAAAGTATATATCACACTCAAAAATGTAAATATGGCAACATTAGGAATGAAAACAGCAAAGTGAAAAAAAGACCTAATGTCATCGTTTAAGAGTGACATGTTTTAAGAATGAGTGGCTCTGATTAAACGGCCTGCACCCATGACATATCTCTAAATACAACAGGGCCACAGGCAAGCTACTACAAAAAGAACGAAAGTTTCTCGTCTAAATCAAGAAATAATCCAGGTAATAATGTATTTGATCCAGATATTAACAATGACCACTTTTTACACAGTAGGTTTTTTATTTGTACGGGGAAGATATAAACTACCACCGTTTTACGGTCCTTGAAAAGTAAGTCAGCGTGGAAAAACAAGTTAGTAATTATAGACACAAAGAAAGAAAAATGCAAAACCTGTTTGGTCTTTGTTTTGCCTATGCTGAGGCCCTAACTACAAGAGGTCCTGCTAAATTAGCTCTGTAGATTTCAGTCCTCCTCAATTCAGTGTCCATTTGCTTCACAAACCTTGTACCTTGCTGCCCAGTCTGTAGTTCTAATTTTTTGTTGTTTTTTTGGTCCTGGTGGCTGTGAGCATGAGTGCAAATGCACATTCAAATAACTTTTAAACTGAACTCTAAAGTTTCAGAACTTCTTCGAACAACATAACCCCAACTCTGTGGCCAACATCATCAGATTCCACAGTCTCAACATAATTTACTGGACCGACAAAACTCAATTCATCCTCTCACTCACCGATGACCCGACCACCACCAGAAGCAACTTCCACAGATGCATAACAAACGTCACCAACTGGATGAAGAACTGCCTGCAACTGAACACAGACAAGACGGAGGTACTGCTCTTTGGCAACAGCAGCAACACATGGAACAAATCCTGGCAGCCATCAAACCTAGGACCCGCAATCACTCCCTCCAACCACGCCAGAAACCTCAGAATCATCATTGACAACAAGCTCACTATGAAATCACAGATCAACGCCATCTCCTCTGCATGCTGCCTAAGATCTTCAAGTGGCTACCCCCACACACAAGATGCAATGTGACACAAGCCATCATCACCAGCCGACTGGACTAAGGCAATGGCCTCTACGTAGCAATCACAGCACACCTTCTACAGAGACTTCAGACCATACAGAACGCCGAAGCCAGACTCATCCTCGGCCTTCCCGATTAACCCACATCACACCCCACCTCAGGAAACTCCATTGGCTCCTCATACAGAAGAGATGCCAATTCAAGCTGCTTACCCACACACACATGGCTCTACAGCTCAAAGGACCCGCCTACATTAACTATCACCTGAACTTCCACCAACCATCGAGAAGACTACACTCGGCCTCCCTTTCACAAGCCCATACTCGCCGCATCTACAGAAGCAGAAGTGGGGGACACTCCTTCATCGCAGCAGAGACCTGGAACTGCCCCCCATGCACCTCCGGACCATCATCTCATCTCCAGAATTCCGAATAGCCCTCAAGACCTGGCTGTTCGAATAAGCCTCCGGGGCCTGCATGCACCTGGATACCCTATCGGATGATTAGCCACGCTTTTAAATCCTGATTGATTGAAGTAAATTAAAGTTCTTACACTCTCATAAATCTATGTGTGCAAAATACAGATAGTTTAGCAGAGACTACTTCATCTTTAGTGCTCATATAAAAAGAATACCATAATCCCATTTTAAAGTCCCCTATTATTACAAATATACCTTGGGAACCTACTCAGTGCTCATTACCAGCAGTGACTAGACAGAGCTCGCATAGCAGGGGTAAATAATTATATTTGTTTCTACCACTTAATTCCCTTTAATTGTAGGAAAGCACTATATTCTGCGTCTTCTTCTTGATCACCCATAGCACAAATGTTACCAAATCCGTACAATGTCAGCACATTTCTTAAATTATGTAAAATTTTGGAACGCATCTTTGATTTGCTTATTGTCTTGATTGCACTTGTACCCAGACAGGAGTCTTTGCCTGCAAACCTAATTTCAAACCTATCCCTTACATTTTTTGAATTTCCACTACGTCAAACCTCGGAGGCACTTCTGAAGAACCACGATGCGGTTTGGGATGCCTCTCCTCTACCAATAATAGAGACACTCCAGATTGTTTTATGTCTGATTAAATAGCGAGCAAAGACAGATTAGCATTACTTGACTGGACTAGGTGCATCCAAAGGATCCTCTTCCTTGATCATTTATCTCTTCCAGTTTCTCTATACTCAAAGGCCAGTGTACAAGGTGCCTGTCCTCCTGGTTTTTGGTAATCACAGCCTGGCTCAGTCAAGTCAAAAAGAGGCCTTGCGGTTTAACCTTACATTCCAATTTTGCTAGAAATGTAAGGCTTCACTTGGTGTATCTTCCTGCTGGATATAAACGTAGAGTACATTCGCTAAGAATTAGTTCATCCTGTTCTTGATGCGAAGTCTAGTCTATTGTCATTCACACGGTTAATTACAAATCTTAGGATCTTGCGCTCTAGTACTTATTAATCCACCCCCTCCAATTTTTACCAGAGAATATCACTTCTGGAATTAAACAGGTCTGTCCAAAGACCTCAATCTGCTCATCTTCCACCTCTGTGCCACTAAATCTAGTGTTTAAATCACCACGGACACTTAAACTGACCCGCCATACAGCTCAATAAGGCCAGCAATTGCCTTTTCCATCTCACTGATTGGCCTTTGTCCAAAATAGGAGACCAGGGAGTGCAGCAGATAGGCTAAGTGCCATTTACTTGATTTATATTCTTAATTGAAATGACATTTCCCAGCACAGGAACCATCAGTTCTTCTCTCCAATCCAACCAAATTGCAAATGAAATCACCATATGTCTGTTATTTTTAGGTTGGAAGTCTGGTATCATAACCACAGAAAGTACCTCAAACACAATTTGCTGTTTCATTTTATGTTTCCAGGCAATTGATTGGAAATGTATTAATATACCACTTTTTATATACCAGATTTACAAATTATAACCAGCTGCCCTGTCCACAACTATTAAGGCTCATAGCGAGACCTGTGATCTCTATTTATTTATTTATTTATTTAGAAGGTTTTATATACTAGTAGGCACACAGTGGATCGTCCAGTGCCTCATGTTCTCTAGTCTGTGGAGTGTCCTTCTCACACCTCTGCAATTCCCCAAATGTGATTTCTGTGAGTCAGTTTGACTGACACCAGTGAATCTCTACCTAGTGTTGGAAAAATCTTCAAGTTGGAGTCTGTTATAATGTTTTACCTCCGTATTGTTTTGTGACTAGTTTCGCTGTCTTTTATCCTGCCAAGCTTCCTCCTGGGATCCATCAAGTCCATTCGGGTGAAAGTATTCCTTCTACCTCTCCAGCAGCAGCTCGGTCATTGGCCAATGCATGTGAAGCGCTGTAGCCAGACATTGGAGTCTAGAGTAAGGCGAAACTCCACAAGACAGGCTACACCTCGACAGCTGACTTGGGTTTAGAAAGAGGATAAGACGACCCATCCCCACAAAGAGGTACTCCCTGCACAGACAACCTAAGTACATGCCAAATACAGGCAGATTTGCAAGACCCAACACCCCCCACCCCCCATCCCCCCACACACACACACACATTGGTGAGAAAAAGTTGATAGACATTGCCTCCGCCTGTGCCTCCCTCAAAGCACCTATCCCTGTGGACATGCATACAACACTGCACAAAAGCGGCCAAGTAACTGGCGATCATGCACTATACTAAAACTGTGTAACAAACCATAGCAATCAAAGCACACTTAAGTGAGAAGTGTAAGTTGAGAAGAGGAAACCCCTGGGCTTCCATAGGAAAATCAGAGAGAAAGGGATATGTAATTATAAGAAACGCAGACGGTAGGTACTCTGCAGAATAGGTCAAAAGAAAGTAAAATAATGAGGAGGAAAGGACGAGCACGCTAGCAGCTGAGAAATGCAATAGGGGATTTATTGCGGCATCTGAACCCAGACAGTGGTGAAATGAATGCTGAAAAGAGTGAAAAGAGCACATCAGCACGCACTGTATGTCCAGGTTTAAGCTACAGTCCAAAAAGAAATATGTGGCATAAGGGGGAACTTTGATACCCTGGATCTCACCCTACCTACAAATGAATGGCTTAAATTACCGTTCTGGGGGGGAAAGAGGGGAAATTCAAAGTGATGTCGCCGACGCAAACGACAGGTTGATGTAGAGATGCCAGGTGACACCCGCCACCTGCAACTGCTTAGGAGCAGGTGAGTAAACCTGTTTCTAAATAGATGCAGGCTTTCAATTTATAGCATTCTGGGGTTGTAGTATTGACTCTCACAAGCATCTCTTAATAGTAGGACTGGACCAGTACACCACTGAGACAGGAGTCACTTGGTTTAATCATGTGGTCCCCACCAGTGCATAAGGGGACCACTTTACTCGATAGAAAGAGGTGAAAAACACTCATTTACCTGCTGAGGACCAGCTGCTCAATGTGATCCTCGATACAATGCACCTGTACAACGTATACTGGCGCAACAGGTCCACTTTTTTAAACTAAAATGGGTACTATGATTGTAACTCAAAGAGCCCCAGAAGCATTATTTGTGCACAGTGCTCATTTTATATGTGCATTGGCGCTTGAGGTTCCATTTAAACTAAGTCTGAGCATGGGTCAGAGACCCCGTGTCCGAGCACTGTCACTGCCCTTAGCAACAGAGACCTGGCCCACGAGAGGAAGCGATGCCCACTGGGGCTAATATATAAGTCAATGATTTCAAGGGCACAGTTAAATTGAATTCTCATGTCGCTGCTTCCCAAAGCAATGCAGGAGCGGTTTGCGTTGCAATTTTGCTTAGCAAAAGAAAATGTGTGCTACCAGTTGGAGAATTCAAATGTTTTAAACAATAATTGAACCATTTCCTTAGCTACGCTACACGATAGTACATTTTTTAAGTACTTTTTGTTTCAAATGTACTATGTAAATGAGTTAAGTTTATATTCACAATTAGAATATTTGTTTAGTACATTTATTCTGCATGAATGAATTTCGAAACTGATGATTCTGCTTCGATGACAAACTCGTGGCGTTATTAAAAGTCTGTGTAAGTATTAGGAGGGCGAGAGAGTGGCCTTGGATTCAGACTGGCGTCATAAAGGGTTTCAGAGGCTGCTGGTAAGAAAATATTACTGGCGGTGGTGTGTAGAGACTAGATACATAAGGGAGGTTTTAGAACTGCAAGAAGACATCCCAGTGGGTGGGATTTGGTAACATTCTTGATAATGACGAGACTGGGAAGAAACTCAGCAGAATATTAGCCAAAATTCTTCAAAAAAGGAAAATGCTTTAAGATTGAAGCAATCGCTGACTTTAATAAATTATCAGTAACTTTCAGAGCCATTGGAGAGCCAATGAAACCTGGTAAATCTGCATATAGCTGAGAACTTGAGGCCCGTGTCGACAAGTTGAGGGATATGAAAGTGAAGGGACAGCTGGGAGCCAAGTAAAGCTGCAAGGAAGTTGCGTGGTGACTGGGGTAAAAGCAACATGAGAAGGAAACCGAGAAATAATGGCAGAAATATTTTTGGACTAAAATAATAAACAACATAAAAGTTACTTAGGTACTTTTTACGGGTTGTTATCAGCAAGTACATTATGAAGTGCTGATCACCTTCTTCGATGGCAAGATCGCAGACATCCACGACAGCTTCAACGCCAGCACCACCCCGGAAACAGCCGACACCCCCGCTCCCACGACCACCACCCGCACCAACCGCCTGCTCGCTTGGACCAACATCAACAACGACGATACCATCAAGATCATGAACACAGTCCACTTCGGATCCCCGGAAGACCCCTGCCCACACCACATTTTCAACAAAGCCAGCAGCACCATCGCACCCCACCTCCGGAAAACCATCAACATCTCCTTCGAGACAACGACCTTCCCGGAGAGCTGGAAGCACGCAGAGATCAATACCTTACTAAAGAAACCCATAGAAGGACCTCAAGAACTTCCGACCCATCTCCCTGCTCCCGTTCCCGGCGAAGGTCATTGAAAAGGCCATCAACAAACAACTGACCAGCTTCCTCGAAGAGAACAACATCCTGGACCTATCCCAGTCAGGGTCCCGCAGCAACCACAGCACCAAAACTGCCCTCATCGCCGCCACCGACGACATTAGGATCATGCTCGACAAGGGAGAAACAGCGGGCCTCATCCTCCTGGACCAGTCAGCCGCTTTCGACACAGTCTGCCACCGCACACTAAAAGCATGCCTCCACGACGCCGGGATCCAAGAGAAGACCCTGGACTGGACCACCTACTTCCTCTCCGGGAGAACCCAGAGCGTCAGCCTCCCCCCCCTTCTGCTCCGAAGCCACCCAGATCATCTGCGGCGTATCCCAAGGCTCATCTCTCAGCCCAACGTTGTTCAACGTCTACATGGCACCACTCGCCCACGTTGCCCGACTGCACGATCTAAACATCATCTCCTACGCCAACGACACCCAGCTCATACTATCTCACCAAGGACCCCCACACCGAAAAAACCAACCTCCACGAAGGGATGAAGGCCATCGCCGACTGGATGAGGAACAGCCGACTGAAGCTGAACTCGGACAAGACGGAGGTCCTCTTCCTCGACTCCACCCACTCGGCCTGGGACGACTTCTGTTTGCCGGCAGCACTAGGAGCACCCCCTACACCCACGCATGAAACCTTGGGGTCATCCTCGACTCCACACTCGCCATGACAAAGCAGGTCAACGCCGTCTCCTCCTCCTACTTCAACACCCTCCTCATGCTTCGCAGGATCTTCAAGTGGATCCCCACCGAAACTAGAAGGACGGTCAACCAGGCCCTCGTCAGCAGCAGACTGGACTACGGCAACACACTCTATGCAGGAGCCCCGGCCAAACTCCTGAAACAACTCCAACGCATCCAGAACGCCTCCGCTCGCCTGATCCTGGTCATCCCCCGCCGCAGCCACATTACACCCCACCTGAAAGACCTGCACTGGCTCCCCATCAACAGTAGGATAACCTTCAAGTTCCTCACCCACGCACACAAGGCACTCCACGACACTGGACCAGCGTACCTCAACAGCCAACTCAGTCTCTACACCCTTGCCTGCCAGCTCCGCTCCGGAGACCACGCCCTCGCCAACATCCCCCGCATCAGAAGAGTGATCGCCAGCGGCAGATCATTCTCCCACCTCGCAGCCAAGATGTGGAACCTCCCTCCCCATCCGCCTACGGCAGACCGAAGACCTTCTAACCTTCAGGAGACTCCTCAAGACCTGGCTCTTCGAACAGTAGCAGCATCCCCCCCGCACCCCCAGTGCCTGGAGTCCCTCACGGGTATGTAGTGCGCTTTACAACTACTATGATTGATTGATTGATTTACACTTCGGTGCGGCTTATACACATGCACGCCCACAAAATTTGGTGGGTGACATTTTCTTATTTACTGATCTGAGATGAATCCGTAAATATAAAAATAAATAAAGAAGTAGAGTGAAAACGCTTTTTTTTGTTTCCAAGGAAGAGGGGCTGCTGCCTGGTCACTCCCATACAAAAAGTAAATATATTTTTGGGAGAAAAAAAGACAGTGGGCCTGGGGGGTAATGGAGGAAGAAGTGGTGGAAGCAACAGGCAGTGGGCAGATAAGGTGAACAGTTGCATATGAGGGAGAGCAACACATTTAAGTGAAGAAGTGAAGAAGCACACAAGTGAGAAGCGAGAAAACAACATAGATTGTTGAGGAGGCAGAAAGTTTGCTGGGGAAAGAAGCACACAATAATGAGCTTGAAACCCGAGTGACAGACACACTGAGGCCCTGTTCACGAGTTTGGAGGTCCGACTGCCGTTGCGGTAGTTAGGAGAACGCCGCCAAGTTGTCAGCATCCTGACTGCTGTATTACGACAACAAGGGCAGGCTGGCAGTGTTGTGTCAGTTGTGCCATGGCAGCAGCATGCTTCGGCTCATAAAAAGAGCTTGAAGCATATGCTAGTGCCATGCAGTGCCGCTTGCACGCCGGTGCACTGTGTACCATGCACCATGTCATGCATGGAACACAGTGCATGCATGCAGTGCAAGCAGAGGTGGGGCACAACCCCCTTGGGCAAATTCGCCCTGGCGCCCTGTTTAAGGCTCCTTCCCTACCTTTCTGCCGACCTTTTCATGGCGGGGTCCCCACCATGAACAGGTCTGCGAAAGGCAGGTCATAATAAGCACAGCGACGCCGGCATTACCACTTTCCCCATCGCCGCCACGTTGGGATCCAGGATCCTGGCAGTGGCGGCGGTTTTACGTCAGGCTTGTGGCGGTCTGACTTCCAACCTCGTAATCAGACAGTCGGACTGCCGAGAAGGCGCAGTTAGACCGCCACCGTGGGTTTGTTGTTCTTGGGACTGCTGTATTTGTAACTGGGCCCTTAGCATGGGGAGCAGGATTATGGCAAGGTGAGAAACATACAAGGGAGAAATCTGTAAAACACAAGCTCTCTCGTGGAGTGTTTAATCAAAAAGAAAAAAGTAGTTCACTTAAGTGAGCAGTGGAAGGATAGAAACCAGCCAATCAGAGATATAAACAAGCTGTGCTCCTGCTTAGGGGCAAATAAGATAGAAAGGCTGGGAAAGGGAAAGTCATTGAATAAGAAACAAGCAAATGAGAGTGACAATAAAGCCAACCGATGGAAAGAAATGGGCAGGCTGTAAACCCCTGTAAGTTTTTCATAAGTCTACATTAGGTATTCTGCAAAAAGACAGCTTATACAGCCAGGTAGGCTCGACCTAAAAACAAAGCTTTTGGGAGTTCGGTCCAAGAGGAAGCAAACCACACCTTAATATGAAGTAAGACACGACAACTCACAGAAAAACATATGCTGATGAGGACTGGGAACTAAAGATTAATTTGTACCTGATACAGGAGTAACAGACAACTACTCATATGAGCAGCGCTGTGACTCAGACCCACGATTCTTGTGGTATCAAGTAAAACAGGTATGTCGGAGAGCAAGTGGTATCTCTGTGCTTGTACTTACTCCATTGTGTCATACCTGAAAATAGTCCACTCTTAGGTGTGTGTAGATTCATTTCCTTTCACGTGGAGTTAGCATAACATGTCCTTATTTGTATTCTAAAGTGCCTTACATCATGCTCTCACTTGTCCCACCTGCCATTGTTTAGGCACAGCTGAGTGACCCCTGGAAGCACTTGCTACTTTAAGGGTGACCTCGGTGAAAGCCTGACAGGAAGAGACTGCAATGGGACCACAATTGCAACAGCACCAGGGGCGCATCCATTGAGAACTCAATCCCGAGCGGAAGGACTGTGCCTGCTTCGTGTTATCTCCCATGAACGCCTGAAGACTAATCACAACCCTTTGAGACCACTTTGCAATAAAAATGATAACAATCCTGCCAGGGAAGGTGGGGGGATTCCCGTCATCGCGACAGGCTCTTCATAAGTGCTATCTATCGATCCGAGAGGCACTCGTGAACACCCAGAGGAAAAATGAAACTGTCAGATGGACACACACAAAGAAAACACGGATGACGTACTGCGTGCAGCGCAGCTGTACCGGATCACAACACAGGCAGCTCTGTGCAGCCGCAGCTGTCAGGCATGCCGCCGGCACGGGGGCTTTCGTTCGGGACAGTAGGGTGGTTTGTTTTGGTGCTTTTCCATTTTTGCTTTCGAGAAAAAGCAGCGCGCGCAGAAGAGCTTGGGAGAGAGGGCGAGGGGTGGGAGAAAAGTAGACCAAAAGTTGTTTGTGTGTGTAAAAGGCCGCTTTATTAAGACACAGGTGCACATTACAAACACAAACCTTGGCAACGCCTTACAAAACTAAACCTCACTAAATAATTAAATAACTACAAATTCAGCCCCCCGGACCCTCCCCCACCCCTAAAACATTTGAGCCCTCCCGCTCCCAACAATACATCAATAAAAATATAACAGCATTATAACATTACGTCATCAATAAAATTACATCATCAATAAAACATTTCGTCATTAAACAAACATACGTCATCGTTAAAACTTTATTCGTCCAACCACAATTACAATAACAACGGTCAGGTCCTCCATAACCATAAACCCTGCCTGACCCTGCACTCCTGCAGATACCCCCCCCTCACAAAACTGAACGGTCAAACCATGACCAACATACCCCAGCACTTGTCAAAGAAATACTTGAACTAATACTCAACCAGCAATCTGCCTAAAAACCGTAATGATACCCAAAAACACCGCACAGCACCTGTGTCTAGCGACGGATACAAATACAAGAGAAACAACCCCTGCACACCGGTAGCCCACAAAACAGCCTTTTACTTAAAAAAGAAAATAGGGGCAAAAATAGGGGCAAAAAACGCCCAAAAAATGGGGAAAAAACTGGGCAGCGAGGGGAAAAGCGGAGCATTTAAAGCGAAAAATTGAGGGAGGGAGGGTGGGACAAAAAGCTATGAGCCCACCTAGCCACCAGGTCACCAAACCTAAAATGGTGGCTGGTAGGCAGTGGGCGGGGGGTTTATAATTGGGCTATGCTGGTCCTACTGGACCAGCCCAATTCTGGAAACTTCTGTCCCTCTTAAAGGGACACCCCTCGCTGCTCTCCCAAACCGCCCGGGGGAGGAGACCTCCCGGCGGTCGGCTCCCTCCCCCAAGCCCCCCTTGGGAGAGAGGGCGAGGGGTGGGAGAAAAGTAGACCAAAAGTTGTTTGTGTGTGTAAAAGGCCGCTTTATTAAGACACAGGTGCACATTACAAACACAAACCTTGGCAACGCCTTACAAAACTAAACCTCACTAAATAATTAAATAACTACAAATTCAGCCCCCCGGACCCTCCCCCACCCCTAAAACATTTGAGCCCTCCCGCTCCCAACAATACATCAATAAAAATATAACAGCATTATAACATTACGTCATCAATAAAATTACATCATCAATAAAACATTTCGTCATTAAACAAACATACGTCATCGTTAAAACTTTATTCGTCCAACCACAATTACAATAACAACGGTCAGGTCCTCCATAACCATAAACCCTGCCTGACCCTGCACTCCTGCAGATACCCCCCCCTCACAAAACTGAACGGTCAAACCATGACCAACATACCCCAGCACTTGTCAAAGAAATACTTGAACTAATACTCAACCAGCAATCTGCCTAAAAACCGTAATGATACCCAAAAACACCGCCACCCAGAAAGGTAGGCGGGGGAAGCAACG
This sequence comes from Lissotriton helveticus, assembly GCF_964261635.1. Classification (NCBI taxonomy): domain Eukaryota; kingdom Metazoa; phylum Chordata; class Amphibia; order Caudata; family Salamandridae; genus Lissotriton; species Lissotriton helveticus. The sequence continues at coordinate 2,059,765,037 of NC_136059.1, read as the reverse complement.
CCTCCCTTTCTGCCCCCCAACCGCAAAGCGAAAGACAACCAGAAAATCAACGCTGCATGGCCAAAGCCCGGGCTAAAACCTCACGAATCTCCAACAAGTAAAGTTCCATGCCCACCCGGGACAGATGAACTCCATCATCCCTAAAGAACTCAACAGCCTCAAACTTAATGTCCCTGTGTGAAATCCTACTGAAACCAAGGCTCCTACAGCAACGAGACACCTCCGAATTCACTTTCTTCCTGGCCCGATCGACAGCCCTGGGATTCACCGCTCCCCTCCATATCCTGCGAGGAATCAACTCTGTCCAAAAAACGTGACACCCAGCCCATCGTTCCTTAATGAGGCCTAAATCTCGTTTCATAGCTCGCAGCAAGACTACACCTTTCGTTGCACATAGGTCATTTTCTCCCAAATGAATAACTAAAATATCCGGGCAGACACCGCCCACCATGTTGTTGTTCAAACAAGGGATCAACTCTCTCCAGAGCATCCCACCTTTACCCTTCCAAAGAACGTTAAACATTCGATCATTGAAACCAAGTAGATCTCCAAAGTAACTCCTCGCCGCCTGGACTCTGGCCCACTTGACAAATGAATGCCCCACTATCCAGACCGTTACCACCGAGGAGCGAGGTCCAGCAACGGATCCTGAAAAAGAAAAAAGAGTTAAAATCCTGTGAAGGAGGATGACGCATGCGCCTCCTCCGCCGAGCTCCTCACGTAACGCTGGAAACAGTTAGAAGACCAGCGCCCCAATCGCTTAATATCCCTTTCAGACCAATTCCTGTGAAAAGCTTCAGTGGCAGCACCTATTCTGAAAGAGTGAGTCCCATAAATATTGCCATCGAGACCTATGTGCTGTAGCGCTTTGCGCAACACCATACGTAATTGATAAGGTGTTACAGGGGTGCCAGTGATATGTTGGAAAACCAGGACTTCATCGCCACCCCCACACAAGGAACGCCAGCGCCGCGCAAGCAGTAGAGGGCAAGTAAGCTTCGGAGCACATGCCTGTAACCATACACCTTTCCCCTTCCCCGTCTGATCCGTTTTAGAACTGGCCAACCATACATGAACTCCCTCATCATAACAGAAAACGTCCTTCCAAAACAATCCACACTTATACTTTGAACCCAACAACTCAGATACCCTGAAAGCACCAAAAAACATGAAAGCCATCAACATAGAGAAAAGACATGCCTCAAAATCATCTGAACAAACGAAAGGCAAAACCGTAATTAACCTGGCCAGAACTTGCCAAGATATAGGGGCTCTGGATCTACCAATGTGCCCTTGCTCCCTGGCCCATCCCTCAAGCATCCTTCTACCAATTTCCCCCGCAGATGGAGGATAGCCCCACCACAACTTCCCCATGAAAGCAATCCCCGCCAATTTCCCAGCAATGGTTACTTTGGTCAAACCCTTATCTATGAGGTCCAGTATAAAGTTGACCACATCATCCGACCGACTCGACGGATCCTCCCTTCTGACAGCACCAGATTCCAGAAATTCCTTCCACGCAAGGGAATACGCAGAACGCGTGGACACAGACAGAGAACCTACCACCAATTGAACGACCCGACCTCGCCGACGTGCCACAGATGACTCGGCATCGGAGTCGGGGATCTGTCCGCATCCTTCGCCAGACCACGGAATCTCTCCCACTGTGAACGAGACAGAGCATCCGCAATGTCATTGTCCACACCAGGAATGTGCAACGCACGAAAATGAATATCGTGTCTCAAACAACCAAGAACAAAAACTCTCATAAGTTTCAACACCTGTCCGTCCCTGGCCGATTGGCGATTCACTATCTCCACCACCGCCATGTTATCCACACGAAACAGCACTTTCTTGTGCGCCAATTCCTCCCCCCACAATGTCAAGGCGACCAATAAGGGGAACAGTTCCAGAAAAGTGATGCTGCGACCTCCATTCAACCATTCATCAGGCCAACGTTCTGCACACCATTTGCCATTCCAAAAGAGCCCAAAACCATCACTGCCAGCAGCATCCGAAAACATTTGTACATCCCACTGAAAGTCAACCTCTCTGACCAAGGGGACACCATTGAAGGAGTTCAGAAAAAACTTCCACATTCTCAAATCCTCCTTGACACCAGCAGACAGACGAACACGATGGTGGGGCAAATGATGACCTGCCAAAGCCCTGCCCAGTCTCCTACAAAAGGTCCTGCCCGCTCTCACCACTCTGCAGGCAAAATTCAAATGACCCAAAAGCACTTGAATCTCTTTCACCAACACTTTTCTCTTTGACAACATCACATCCAGTAATTCAATCATGTTGACCCTTTTGTCTTCCGGCAGTCGAGCAGACATACTCACAGAGTCTATTTCAATACCCAAAAAGGATAGGACAGTGGCAGGGCCCATTGTTTTCTCGGGCGCCAAAGGAACCCCCAAATCATCCATGAGCCCTTGGAATGTGTCCAGAGCCTTCTGGCACTCCGCGGAGCCCGGGGATCCAACAAAGAAAAAATCATCGAGATAGTGTGTTACCAGGGTATGACCAGACTGATGGGAAAAATACCATTGCAGAAAAGTACTAAAACACTCGAACAAGGCACATGATATGGAGCAGCCCATCGGCAGAGCCTTGTCCACGTACCACTTACCATTGAACTGAATACCTAAAAGGCTCCAATCGTCCGGGTGGACAGGCAATAGCCGAAAAGCAGACTTGATGTCACACTTAGCCATCTCAGCGGCTGCGCCCGCTGTCACAACAAGTGACATGGCCACGTCAACCGAAGAGTAAGAGACAGACACTGCCTCTGGGTCAATGAAATCATTAACAGACGACCCTTCAGGCCATGACAAATGTTGAATCAGGCGAAACTGTCCCGGTTCTTTCTTCGGAACAACTCCCACCGGTGAAACAATCAAGTTATGGATCGGCCAATCGTGAAAAGGGCCAGCCATCCTCCCTTCATGTACCTCCTTATTAAGCTTGTCTTGTACCACTGTGGCATGTTCAGAAGCTGATTTTAAATTGGCAGACCACCTCCGGTCCCTAGCACCTAAGTAACCGAGTCGGAACCCAAACTGAAAACCTTCCAACAGTGTAACTTTTGCTGACTGATCTTCGAAACCATGGAGGGCAATGCGCAGCCTTTCTAAATTAACTGGCGTACGAGCCCTTGGACCCAGCACCCTTAGCACCTCTGTATCCCCTTCCTCCTGAAAACTGTGAAGTCGTATGTGATGTTCCTGAAACTGTTTGCTTTCCCTGTGTACCGTCGGATGGCTGATTGTTCCAACACTTGGACAACGGGTGTTTCTTACCACAGCCTGAGCATTCATGTTTAAATTTACAATACTCCCTGGTACAGGAGCCCCTATTAAATTCCCAACAGAAACCAGACCCTGAGTACAAGGTTGCAGTGGCCCCCACCCCTCCCCGGGTGGGCTTCCCCTGAAAGGGCCGATAAACTAACGGCAAACCACTCGCCGTGAAAATGGTTTTACCCCCTGACGCTGACCCCATTGTGTGTTGCCACAAGTCATTATCTATCTCCCCCCACTTAGCTTCCGGGTCCCAAGCCATCCTGGCCCGAAATTCCTCATCATATTGAGACCAAGCAAAACCACCCCCGGTGATCTGGGCCTTGCGAATGACGTCCATGTACTTAAAAAGGGACACGCTGCGCTCAGGGAACTTTTCGCAATATACACTGGCATAAATTAAAAACGCAGCTGTCCAGTTTTCAATAGTTAAAGGCACTCTGGGGCGTTTTGCCAGCTCAAACTCCTCCTCCTTAGACCCCTCTTTGGACCTGACTTCCCTGTGGAGTAGCTTCAGTAGTTCCACATACTCACCATTCCAAATTCGTTCCTTGGTACTTAACATGAGATGAGCACCTAATGGTTTCGTAACCCCCATGTAAGGCAGTTTTTTGATTTTGAGTTCTTTACTGGCCACAGGCTCTTTAACCTTGCTGGAAGCACCAGCCATAACATGACCTACCACTGTGTTCTGAATGTCTACCACATCATCTGTACCAACTGCTGTGTCTTTTACATATCGACCTTTGACCAGACGGCCATCACTACTAATCACTTCAGTTTCACCACCAGTACCCACAGACACCATCTTAGGTTTGGCCTGTGTGGCTGATTGCTCACCTGGCAAAAGAGAGACCACTCTCGATGGCTCCTCCCGTGTCTCCGAGGTCAATGCATCCGGTCGGCGAGGCGCCCTACTCGATGGGCCGTGCTCTCTTCTCCCTTGCACTTGACTTTGGACCACTGGAGCCTGTAACACACTAGAAGAAACATGAGAGGGCACCCCCCTTTCCGTATCCCGCACTTCACCTTCTTCAGGACTGTCTTCATCGTAGTCCAACACTACAGAATCGGCACTAGCGTGCCACAAATCATCACGGGTCTTACCCAACCCGGTATCAACCACTGTACATTTAAATGATTTTGAAACTCCAGGAGGGGGAGCAGGCTGTACACGCCCGTACCTCCCTGCGCGTTGACTCTGTAGCTCCTTAGCCGCCGGCAAGGCCTGCCACCTATACCTGCTACTCGTTGGGGCCAGCGGGGTCACGCCAGACCCTCGTGTGCTGGCCGCGGCGGGATCCCTCGATGGAACAGAGAGGGCCGCGCTAGGCATTCTCGTCGCTTCCCCTTGGCGAAAATGGACTGGACCGCGCCCTGCCAAGTCTGGATCGCCGCCCCTATTCCTATCCTGAAAAGAAAAAGTTTGGACTGGTGTGCTAGGGTCCCTAAAAGCAACACTCGAAACAGACCTTGACCTCCGTAAGTTAGCATCAACAACCGACCCCTGACACCTCTCCAAGGAACGTCCCCTAATGCAACCCTTCAATGGCACTACCCGAACCGGAGAGTCGCCTATCATCTCTTCCTCATCACTCTCATCCAGGTTAGCGCCCGCTGCCGCTGCAGAAGGGGCCTGTAAAGGGATCCCCACACCTCTCGTGACGCCCTCCATATCCCTGTGAAGACCACGCTGCGCTAAACCTGCTGTACCAAAATGCTCCCAACCAGGAGAACCGAACATGAGATAAGGGCCTGTAGTGTCTGCATGGACAGGCCCTCCAACCCTCTGCCTGGAAAACCCTTCACGCTCCAACAGCGTATTTGAGAAACCCCCAGCCCCTGTAAACCCCACGCCAGGGTGAACTAACCTCACAAAACCATCCCCTGCCGCCCTACCCAATCCCCCTAAACCTGGGCCATGCGCAGGTGCAGACCCCCGACTCTCACCAAGAAAAGCTCCATGACCCCCTTGTGACAATCCCCTGTCATCCCTCCGTAAACGGACATTCCCTACCTGCAAACCAGGAAACACAACAGCTCCTGACCTTACCATATCCTGGCCCAAAACCTCACCAGTCATGGAACTACTTTCACCCATCTGGGCCCACTCACCTTCTCCTCTGGATCCCTCTCCAACAGACCAAGCAGCCCCCACATAAGAACCCGGGGTAGAGAACAATAACGGGCTGCCCACATTACTGTCCACATCCCCACGAGTATGAACAACATCCTGTGCAAAAAGACACTGGCCAGCATGAGGCTCCATACTAACCTGACTTCCCAATCCACCCGTAACAAGTTGGCTAGAAGCCCTAACATCAGCCACATCCATACCTGATACAACAAGGTTCGAAGATGTCAGCAACATTCTAGCGCCTGGAACAATATTAAGCTGTGTCTCTGCCACCAAATTCGGCTCCACATTCAAATCCGGCATATATTGCTGCTGAGCGGCCACATGACACGCCCCCAACTGTATGGAACCCCTGCGCTTCCCTCGCGCAGATACCACAAGCTCTGGCTCCACTCTGCGCTCTCCCACTGGGTCAGAAGCGGACCGCTTCTTGATCCCTCTCCGCCCCCCCTTCCCCCGCTTAGCCAGCGCCAAAGAAACCGGCGCGAGCGCTTCAGCTTCGAAGCCTCGCACCACCCGCCCCGCTGAGAACAACGCAAGCGCGTCAGGCGCTTGACCCGGTTGCCTCGGGGACCGATGCTCCTCCGCCGGAGCCCCTCCCGCCCCTACCTGACATTGCGGGACCACAGAAAGCGCCGAACGCGCCTCCTTAAGAGCGGTCCCAGGAGCGCCGCCATGCACCGGCGCTCCCCCCTCCCCCACCGCCACACGCGCCTGCAAGGGAAGGGCCGGTCTCCTCGTGCGTGACCGGCCCCGTTCGCTTACCTGGCCCGAGCGCCGTTTCTTGGGCGATGAACACGCCAATACCGCCGCCGATACGCCAGCAGAGGCCTGGCGCTGGGGGCGCGCTTGCCCCCCTCCGACCAGCAAATCCATGCGACCCGCCTCGGACAAGAGGCGCATGGCTTCCAAAACGCGGTAATCCTCCATGGCAAACGAAGTAATTACAAAAAATACACACAAAGCTACAATAAACTCCGACAAAAAGCTATGAGCCCACCTAGCCACCAGGTCACCAAACCTAAAATGGTGGCTGGTAGGCAGTGGGCGGGGGGTTTATAATTGGGCTATGCTGGTCCTACTGGACCAGCCCAATTCTGGAAACTTCTGTCCCTCTTAAAGGGACACCCCTCGCTGCTCTCCCAAACCGCCCGGGGGAGGAGACCTCCCGGCGGTCGGCTCCCTCCCCCAAGCCCCCCTTGGGATCAGGAAGTTGGCGTCTGTCACTCAATGTTGCCTCATATGTCCCTAATGTGGACTCGTGCTGACTGCCCTGGTCCATCTTCAGAAGCAGCGGCACCAGAGGCGCCCTGGGCAGGAACATGTGGAGATCAGAGGGGCTGAGCCGCCTACACACCATCCCCGCGCTACATACAGGGTGTGCTTGTTGTGGTCTGATGTGGGGGAGGAGAGTGAGCAGATGACACATGGTGCATGTAAAAGGCATTGAGGCATTATGTCAACCTCTCGCCTAGAAACCTTTCTGTGTCCTCAAGTCTCGCTATTTTCACGCGCGTTAGTGGAAAACATGGACAGAGCACTCAGACACACGTTAATAAACACATCATGGATGCACGCGCCGCAGCCGCCCCTCGCACTGCCCCCCGTGCCTTACGTGCTGACGGGCGGCATCTTCATCTCCATTCTGGGCTCCGCTGGTGGCAGGGCGGCGGGGAGCGCTGGGTGCCTCCAGCACCATGCCAGCAGCGGCCGCCCCCTCCTCCCGCGGCTGCCTCTCCAGCTCCTCACTCCATCCCCGCCGCGGTGGCACCCCCGGGCCCGTGCGTCTCAATCCCGTCCCCGCGCTGTCACCGCAGATACACCCGTTCTCCCGCCGTCGGGCTCCGGAACACGGCGCTCCAGCACTGGGCTTTCCTCCTGCGCTCTCGGAGCCTGATTCCTCGCTCACTGCCTCCGCCTCCTCCGGGCTGGTGCCTCTCTCGCTGTCTCCTCCTCGGTGCAGTGCAGAGGTGGGGAAGGAAGTGCAGAGGGGGGACACCGGGACTTCCCTCAGGAAGGGGGAGGGGGCGCTGAGGCGGCGAGCGGCTTCGCGGGAAGCTACCTGCGCGTCCCTCTAACTGATCCGCCGCCGGTGCTCTTTTGTAGTATTATTATCAGCGACAAGGCGTGTGTGCTGCCGCATCTCGCGTTACATGTCCACTCCGGGAGCGGCCTGCTGAAGACGGTGGCTCCCTCTGCTTGTGGGAGATTTTAAACCATTTCTGACTGGCGCAAAGTGGGACATACTTTGGCAAGGATAACACGGCCATTGTGATGGGGAGTCGTGTGCTCTGTCATTCACAAAAACATTGTCCTGGTGAGGTCAGTGGGAATTCGAACCCTTTCATTCTTTTCTGTCATAAAAAAAAACCTTTTTGGCTTTTGTGGCAAGTCTATTAATTGTGTTGAGCTTCACACGATACGCCTGATCTTATGTGTTTTTTTCCAGTTTACTCCCCTCCTGAGGTATTCATTCATCCAGTCTCCACGGCACCTGACGCCAAAGGAAGATCTCCAAAGTTCCAATGAAACCATCTCTCAAATGATATCAAATATGACCTTCAGAACTCTACGAAGCTGGGAAATGTATGTTGTGGTGAGTTTCGATCGGTTTGAGCCGAGTCCTGAAAATGCAGGAAGTAAACGATAATGTACGGGTACAACTGCAGGAGACTGTCCTATGGCTCTACCCACCAACATCTGCCTCAGGAAACAGCTAGCAGAAACTGTGATATTCTCCAAATCAAATGCAGAGCACTAAATACGCTTTCAAAAGGGGTTAATGACAACTGTAAGAAATACTCCTGGGAAAACACAGAATACATATGAGAAATGGCTAAACTGCCACGACAACATTAGGAGGCAAACCCAACATTCCCTGAAAGTATCCTTCGCTTACCCCTTGATATCTACGGACAAGCCCAATACATATCATCAGCGAGTGTTGGAGAATGATGTACACAGAAACAGTAATGAAGCAAAAAAGCTAAAAGTATGAAAAATGTAAGGTAAAAATGAATCTATGGAAATAAAAAAGTATGAGCCATTATAAACAAACAAAAAAATCTAGGAAAAAAATTAAGTGAAAAAGAAGAAAAATGCAGATGGCTTTCTCTTAGCTGTTTTAGCTACACTTAGGATAACTATCTTACGAAAATGTCTAAAAACAACAACGTAAGATAAATTTGTAGGAGGATAAAACAAATTGTAGTAGTACACCAAGATTATTCAAGAGGGCCTCGCACCTTAAGTGATCCCAGAGGCTATTGGTGACTGGAAACAATCTGTCACCTTGGCAGGCATACACCGATTCTCTCCGGTGGCATTACCAACTTTCACATCTATGACAGTTCATCTTAGAATTCTATAACATTAAAAAATAAGCATGCCCAGGTGGAGTTGGCACGGTGGGTGAAGACTAGGCAGCATTCAGGCTTCATGCTGTCTCACTCTGGTTGCAAATGCCTAGTGCAGGCAAAACACTCATGCTCTTGCCGAACACCGTACACAGGAATGAGGTTACACATCTCTAAAGCACATAGCAGTGTCTGCTTGTAATCTCAGGCTTCACTTTTCTATTTGGATCAAATAACTTTGAAGTCTTGTAGACCGCTCTGCAACTGAGTCTCAGGCACTACGGAAGGAGTTTAAAGAAAAAGCATGATTGGTTCATGTTGAAGGAGGGATATCCGGGCAAAGTAGGTGTAAAAGAGAAGGTTTATTGTAGTGAGCAGAGAGCCCACAACTGCTCTCTGGTGCCCTCGGTGTAACTGTTCTAACCGCAACAGTTCAAGCAGAACACCCAGGGACAGCAGACCACGGATTAACTAGAAAGTGCACACACCATCCGCGCTGGAGCAATGTACAATAACAAGTTGACCTTAAAGAGACAAAGGACAACTTTTTACCACATCTTCCCCTTTTTATAAATAAAAGAAAGTCGAACAAATGTTAACAATAAACAAAAGTAATGTAAGCATGCACAATAACACCAACATTACAATGAGTGGTAATCTTAACAATTATGGGGAAATGGAGCATTGCGAGCAGGCACAATAAAAACAACATTACATTAAGTAATAATCTTTAAACTTCAGCGGAAATGAAGCATTGTGAGATATCCTGCAAGGAGACTTCGCAACTGAAGACTTTGTGGTCAAATTCTCCACGCTAGCATTAGAAGAAAGTGCTTCCTCGTTAGATGGCAAAAACACGCGTAAATGTAAATTGATACTTGTATAGCGCACTACTCACCCGCAAGGGTCTCAAGGCGCTTGTACGAATACCGCTGTGGAACCCATCCTGGCTTTCCCTGTGAGGTGTCCACCCCTGGGCACCCCCAAGGTGGAGGCCAGGCATCCTTAGCATTGTGGGGGCCTTTGTGGAGATTAAGCAAGCTATTGCCCAGAGTTGCAGAGTGGGACTCCATGATTGGAATAGGCACCGAGGCGAGAATTATCAGGTCCGTGGAATTTTGAGCCCAAGACCTGCCGAGGCGGGGAATTGAACCCTGGACCCAGGCTAAACCTCTGCATCAGGGTCTGCTGCTCTAACCATTGAGCCACACTTCTCCGCGTGAATCATCATGTCCACAAACATCCTCATTGGAAGGAAAACTGTCAAACTTGGCGGAAGATGCAAACGGGGTTAAATGAGAAGTAGTCTTTCCTTTAGAGAGATCCCAATAGGAACCTTCCTCACCATACTCAGGGTAACACATACCTTTATTTTTAGCAGCTGTTATCTTTGAAGCTTGCTCCTGGGTAATTTTCACCAGACTCCTCCTATTCCACCACCCGATAGCCTCCAAAATAATGGCACCTTTAGAAATCCTAACAACCTTGACAGGTAGGGTTCATTTAGATTTTCCCTTCCTAACCCTATTGGGTTTTTTAATGAGCACCCACTCGCCAACTGAATACTGAAGTGCTTTGGTATTATTCTTATTGCAATAATACCTGCACACTGCTTCATGTTGTCTGGCAACTTCATTCCTCATACCACCAGAGTTATCCTTTGCATTTTTAGTACCATTAGAGAACTCTCTGACCCAACCAGGACATAGCTTACATCTAGGCAATCTGTTGCGTAACAATTTAAAGAGAGATACACCGGTGGTGCTGCGTGGTGAAATGCGATAATTCCAAATTTTCACTCTTAAGAAATTTTCAACCTGCAAGCCGGCCGACAAGGCAGTTTGTACACCTTCCTTTAAAAATTTGTTGATACGCTCTACCAAATCATTTGAAGTTAGCAAGTACAAGGCCAAGGTTGTTTTATGCCTAGACCATCAATAAATGTTAACATTTGATGGGACTTAAATTGGGTGCCATAATCAGTTACAAGTTCTTTTCGTGGTCCTTCAACCTCAAATACTTTGTTCAGAAAATTTATGACAGATGTGCTGTCAGGTGTCGATACAAAATTAAAATAAATCCATTTAGAAAGGTAGTCCACCAGAACAAACATGTGCCTCTTAGAGGTAGGAAGAAGTTCAAAAGGACCAGCAAAATCAAGTGCAATTTTGTCCCATGGTGCATCCGGTAATGAAACTATATGTAAGTCAGACTCAGTTGATTTCCAATGTTTATCAGAAATCAAGCAAGTACTGCATCCCAACATCCATCTGTTAACCTGAGCATCAAGGCCAGGCCACCAATTATATTGTTTCAAGTTACGAATAGTGGCTGTGATTCCTAAATGACATTTATGAGCATTTTGAAAGAAGAGTTCTCTTAAATTGGTGGCAGAAACTAACAACTCATGGCAGAGTAAAAATCCTTCAACTACAGATAATTCATCTGAAACCTGTGTAAATACTTTAAACCCAGATTCCAGATTTCTATCCTGAGGCCAACCTTGTCTAACAAATTTGATGACTTGTTGGAGAATCAATTCATCATTAAGAGCGTTCAACCAAGACTCCCTCGAGATGGAGTTTTTTTTTCAGTAAAATCTCCAATAAGAGCCACCACACATTCAACCTCCTCCTCAGATTCACACAATGTATCATTGGCAAGAGGCATTCTAGATAAGCAATCCGCTCTGGCATTCTTCCCACCAGGAAGATAATGAATAGTGAAGTTATATTCTTGCAATTTTGACAAAATGCGAACTAGCCTTGCAGATGCCCTAACCGTGCCATTGCTATTAAGTAAATTATTATTATTATTATTATTTAAAATTTTATATAGCGCGCAGTTGCCCTAGGGCATCCCAGCGCTTAACAGGACACCAACAGATACAAACAGTCAGTCAGGTGCAATCAAACAGGGAACAGATGAGTTTTCAGACATTTGCGAAAGCGCAAAGTGCAGGTCTCAGCACGCAGTTTTAAAGGTAGGGAATTCCAAAGCCTCGCAGTGGCATTAGTGGTTTGTGATCAGTGAAGATTTGAAATTGTGTGCCCCACAAATATGTTTAAAATGTTTCAATAGCCCAAGCACATGCTAACGCTTCTTTTCCAATAGTGCTGTAGTTGAAATTAGCAGAGCTGAAAGGACGTTATGGAAATCCAATTGTCTACTCTTTCTTGTCCACCCACTGACATAGAATTTCACCTAGCCCTATCTGACTGGCATCCACAGTCACAAAACATGGCTGCCCAGCTGTAAAAGCTGATAAAATGGGTGCTGAAATGATGAGGGATTTGATCCTAGAAAAAGACTCCTTCACTACATCAGACCAGTCAAAAGCTTGACCTTTCCATAATCTCGCAAGGGTGGTACTTTCCTAGCGTATCCATGTTGTTAAAATCTGGTTTGCGATGTCAACATTATCGGCGCCATCTTGTCCCCTTTCAGACTCACGCACACTTGCAGCAGCAGCCATTTTTTTGAAAACCATGGTCTCTCTGCCCTCTGCCAATAGCCAGCGCGTCTCTCCCCCTCACCCCCCGGCCTCGCAAGCATCCCCCGCGCACCGACAGCCCCCGGTCTCTCCTGCCTGGGCAATAAACGCACCTCCAGCACGACCCTGCCTCCGAGCCACATCCCGTGCTGAACCCCCTCACTCTTTCATCTCATTCGTAGAACAGGCCCTTTTGATAACCTCTTCCTCCCTGCCCGATTGTCCGGCCTGATCCCAGGCCATCACCTAGCCCAACAGATGCAGTTTATTGCCCCCTACAGTAGGACCTCGCCTCACATCAAAGGAGCGGGGATTAATCAATGCCTTCACACCCCTAGATCCGACCGATCGCCCGCATTCCTGTTCCCAGCGGAATGTCCAGCTGCGCGATAGCCATCATGCTGAGATTTGGAAGGGGGCCCCTACTGTAGATATGTGTGAGAACGGGCCTGAACCGGGGATTCCAAAGATGCCTTTTTCGTACTTCAAAGCAATACCACGGATGTCATGAATGTAATAAAGTCATAAACTTGTGTATAAGAGGCCAGGCCTCAGAGATGCGGTTAGAGCACCTTGAGAAGATACCCTGTTGTCTGATTTGACGTGTTCTGCTCCGTCGGAATAAACTCCTGTTTCTTGCCTTCCAGTCTCCAGCGCCTGCCTCTTCATTTGGTAACCTTGAGTTGGGTGAGAGGCGGCTATCGCCGGGCAATCCTTGAAAAGGGGTAATCGATCTGACCTGCATGCCCTTTTTCCACAATTGGCGTCCCAAACGCGGGGCCCATCAGCGACACGTGGATCCAGTGGGAGAGGTCCCAACGACAGTGCGAACGACTGCAACGATCGGGAAAGAGCTCCTGCCCGATAGACCCTCGACTGGCAGCCGATCATCCGAACTTCACCGGTTCCGAACAGACCTCTCTTGAGTGATATACGGTCCTGACTGGGAACCATCAGGAGTGCCACAGCAATTACAGAGAATAGAGGACGATCAGGCGCTGGAAGCGGAAGACGAGAAACTGTCCATGCGGTCCGGGTAAGGTCGTGTAACACGACGAATTGCGAATTGATTGTTTGATTGTCTTGGAAAATACTAGTATTACGCATTTGATTGTTTGGTTCTGAGAGATTCTCTGTCTACAAACGGGGAAGGATAGGAGTATTCTCCCTTTGCAGATAGTGAAGGGTAGGTAGCGCAGGCTTTTGCCCCCGTTGTAACCCGTCGCGCCTACTTCCCTCTCCATTGATTGATTGTTTGTTCGAGCATTAACTGTTCGAAATTGGTTCTCTGAAAGCATCTTCTCTGCCTACAAACGGGGAGGAACAGGAATTTCCCTCTCTCTTTGCAGATAGTGAAGGGTAGGTAGCGCAGGCTTTTGCCCCCTTTGTAACCCGTCGCGCCTATTTTATTCCTCATTTGATTGACTGATTGTTTGTCCGAACATTGACTGTTTGGAATTAGTTCTCTCTTTGGGTATTCCCTATTTGCGAATACTGTAGAATAGAAATATTCTGCCTAGTCTTCGCCAAGTAGTGAAGGATAGGTAGTGCAGACTTTTGTCCCCATTGTAACCCGTCATGCCTATCTTCTCCCCATTGTTCAGTAGTTGGTTCAGCCCGGACCGCTTATTAGAGGTGGATCATCCGGCTCCTCTGGAAGTCACCCCTAATAAGGATATGTTTTTAAAGTACGGACTAGTCGCCGTAGCTTATAGTAAGTTATGGCATAAATATACTAAAAAGGATCAGGAAAGTCAGTGGCCACTGATAGGATCCTTCGATGATACTAAAATAGGCGTGCTGGAAACAGCCCTTCGTAACCATAAAACAACGCCCACTATGCTTGATAGTTTTGGCATGTGGCGCAAAGAAACAGAACAGCGAAAGAAAAGGAATGAAGTCAGACTAGAAAAAGAATTACGAAAAGCAGCTCATTTAGCCGCGAACAAGTTGGAAAAAGAAATAAAAGAAAGAGAGGAAGCTAAACTAAAACAAGAATCTGAAACATCAAGCCAATGTCCCGTTAGAACGCCCGCCACGCTTTACCCTGAGCTACCTTTGAAGCAGCGAGCGAACGATGATCTACTGCTAGGTCCCCCGATCATCTACATGCCCCCTCCATACGCCCCTTCCCAACCCCTAGTGCAACGCACGAAACCCCCAAGCACAGATGAGAGCGGTACCAGAGCCTCGGTCCTCACGGCCTCCGCGCCGGCCGAGCCCCTTGTACTCAGTGCAGCGCAAGCAGCAACAGTAGATGACCCCGACACTGAGAAGAAAGACTCCGCTAGATTAAATCGATTGAGTAAGAATGAACGAGCAGGGATTGATAAAATCATAAAGACGCTAGTGGAACGGAAAGAAAGCGAAGATTACGTAACAGATATATGCAATTCGTATGCCAATAACCACAAACGACACTTTGTTACACGTTTCTGTTACCACACCCTTAATGCTTATGAAGATCGGTACCAAGCCAAAGGTCCTGAAAGCCTAACGACTCTGTATAGAAAAGTCGACATTGGAGACGAAAGTGAGTGTGATGTGACGGACCTCTTCATGCGCACGCTTGAAGTCTCCCGCCACCTCACTGAACAAAGATTAGAAGCTAGCACCACGACCCCTGTAGTGACTGTACCTCAAACCGAGGGAACTAACACCATGATGCCGATAAGAGAAGCAGCTCCTTATTGGGTCCCCTCACGAGGACAGGGAACACACAACGATATTAACCACCAAGATGCGAGGGGGAGGGTAATGTACAACTGGGTCTACCAACCCTGGGATCGGCAAGACATCCTGACTTTTCAAAAGTCCTTGCCTGATCTACGAAAGAACCCCACTGCCTTCTACACAGAATTAGGTACCACCTTGGGGTCGACGATTATGACCCTAGTGGACATCGACTTGTTTTTTGGGCTATGTCTACCAGCTGATGTGTGGAAGCTAATCCGGAAAGTCGACCACCTTCAGCTGTTCGGACATACCTGGTTACAACTCGATGGCATAGACAAGCAACGAGAGCCCGGACAGAAACCTTTGAAATCAATTCTAGACCTGCCAGACAAAATCGTACAAAAACTCAAAACCATAGTCCCAGAAAAGAAGGTGGACTGGTCGATAGTAACGGCCTGCTGCCAGAAACCCCAGGAAGACGTATCAGAATACTTTTCCAGGTTCGAAACGGTGTTCTCCGATTACAGCGGCCTGGACATGACCTCTGCAACCGGACATCACTTATACGTCCAGAATTACGTAAAGGGCCTGACTCCAGAAGTCTCGCAGAAACTGCAGACTAGTGAAAGTAGTTGGGCTGCCTCCAAACCCGCGGCTATCCTTCAGATGGCTCAATACTACGAACGACAAAAGAATGAGAACGACAAAGCGACTGAGAGAAAGAAAAAGGACTTGAAAGAACGAGTAATGATCGCTCAATTGCAAGGAGCGACGATAGGTAGGGAACCGTACAAAGGACACTACCAGTCGACTGCCCCTAGAAATCCACCCCCTAAAGACCGTACCCCCGCGCCCTATGCTGGACGGACAGACATTGACGACAACCAGTGTGCGTTCTGCAAGGGATTTGGGCATTGGAAGTCCCAGTGTCCGGTCCTGTTAGAAATGTACAAAAATAGAGACACAAAAGACGTAGCGGATGGGCCGAAAAATAGAGGACAGGGACGAGGGCACACAAACGACGCTAGCAATGACAGACCAGGCAGACCGAACACTTTTGACAGCCCCCGACAGAACCAATGCCAGCAGGCTGACTGTGACGATGCCCGCGACTTCGCATAGGACTGCCAAGGGCAAGGGAGGGATCCAGTCGAACTCTATGTTGACCAGCAAGGTCCTTATGTCACCACTAAGGTCCTAGGTACGAAGTCTCCATTTCTGGTAGACACTGGAGCGACACGTAGTGCGTTATCTAAACGACTGATTCCAAGGGCACCCTTGTCTGGCTCACACATAACATCAATAGGTTTTGATGGAACGCCCTCCACTAATCCCTTGTCCGCGCCGATCTCCTTCGACTTGGACAATAACCCCACTGACACGACGTTTCTGCTTTCCTCCAACACCCCCGATGCCATTATGGGACTTGACTTACTGAAGCATTTCCGAGCTACTATTAGGTGTTCACAGGACGGAGTTCGAGTCATTCTGTACGATAACCCGACTCTGCTCAGACCTTATCCCTTACGACACATGTTCTCCATCTCTGACGCTGACTCATCCTTACTCGACTCTCTACCTCTGTATCTGTGGGCCAAAACTGACGCTGACGTAGGACGCATGATGATTGACCCTGTGCACATAACTGTTCGCCAAGATGCGATACTCCCAAAACTCCCACAGTATCGGATATCGCCCGAAGGTGAGAAGGCATTGGTAAAGATAATTCAGTCCTTGGTAGAGGCAGGAGTGGTAGAGGAAGTAGTCAGCAATATTTGCAACAGCCCTATCCTACCCATTGTAAAGAAGCAGGGTGAGGGAGATGAGAAAGCGTACCGCTTCATCATCGACCTTCGAGAGGTCAACAAAGTGGTTGTACCTCAGTACCCCGTAGTCTCGGATATCACCACCATTCTGACCCTGATTCCTTCCACAGCCACCACCTTCACTGTAATCGATCTCAAGAATGCATTCTTCTCCATCCCCATCCACCCAGACAGCCGCTACCTTTTCGGCTTCACGTTAAAATCCCGCTCATATAGATTTTGTAGAGCTCCCCAAGGTTACACAGAAAGTCCCAGCATCTATAGCCAGGCCCTCAAGAGACAGCTGGACGCCGTTCAGCTGCCGGATGGAGTGGTGTTGATACAATACGTCGATGATATCCTTTTGGCGGCCGACACCACTCCACTTGCAGTCACTACCACTGTCCAACTTCTGCACTTCCTTGCGGAAAATGGCCACAAGGTCTCCAAGAAGAAGTTGAAATTCTGCCAACCCCAGGTCACCTACCTAGGCCACCTCTTGTCCAAAGACGGGAGAAAGCTTACACCCGATCGAATTCAGGCCATTCTAGAAACCCTTGTCCCAAAGACCCAGAAACAAGTCCGCTCCCTGGTAGGCCTCACCTCCTTCTGCCGGCAGTGGTTGCCAAACTTCAGCCTCATTGTAAAGCCACTGCTTTCTCTACTAGCTAAAGATGTCCCCTTCCCGCTCCCTTGGACCCCCGAATGCCAATCCTCCTTCAAAGAACTTCGAGACGCCCTTTGTTCTGCACCAGTCCTAGGAACCCCCGATTATACCAAACCCTTCTCTCTCTACACTCATGAAAGGGAGGGATGCGCTTTGTCTGTCCTGACTCAAACCATCGGCCCCAAGCAACGACCATGTGCCTATTTCTCTGCCACTCTTGACCCCGTAGCGAGAGCCTTGCCTGCCTGCCTTCGAGCCGTAGCTGCCGCTGCTGTCTCTATCCGACAAAGTGAGGGGATCGTACTCTCGAATTCCCTCACGGTATTAGTGCCCCATGCTGTTGACACCCTCCTGAACCAGACTAAGACGCAACACCTGACTAGCGCACGACTGACTGGATACGAACTGACTCTGCTTGCACCCCACATCACGCTGAAAAGATGCACCACGCTGAACCCAGCCACCTTGTTGCCTCTGCCCGAAAATGACCCAAATGTCCCCCCTATACATGACTGTGTGACCCTCACGGACGAACAGACTAGGAGTAGAGTTGACCTCCGAGACACTGCCTTCCCAAACCCTGACGGAGAGCTATGGGTAGACGGCTCTTGCATTAAACTCCCCGACGGCACCACCCCAGCTGCCTATGCAGTTACCACAGCCCGAACTGTAGTTGAAACCGCCCGCATCACGCAACGATCCGCACAGGCGGCAGAACTGATTGCCCTCACACAAGCATGTATCCTAGCAAAGGGGACGACAGCAAACATTTACACGGACAGCCAGTATGCCTTCGGGGTGGTTCATCATTTTGGGCTCTTATGGAAGGAGAGGGGATTTCTGACATCTCATGGCACGCCCATCCTGCACGGAGATCTAGTCTCCGCTCTGACTGAAGCGGTTCTCCTCCCCAAACGACTTGCCGTAATCAAATGCCAAGCACACAAAAAGGTGACAGACATCATTGGACAGGGAAATGCACTGGCCGACATCACTGCCCGAACCACAGCTGAGAATAGGACGACGACTCACATTTACGTGACTAGGTCACAAGCAGAAAAATGGACGGACGCTAGGGAAACTATTAGGGACATCCAAATGGCCAGCTCACCACACGAATTGACTGAATGGGCACGGGTGGGATTAAAAGACGATGAAGGCTGCTGGCGGACAAAAGACACGAACAAATGGTTGCTACCCAACTCGTATCTGATCCCCATACTGACTATGGCTCATTCCCCTGCACACATAGGATCTGCCCCTATGACCGAACTTGTCTCCCGAGTTTGGCATAACGATAGAATTGCAGACTCAGCCAAACGATTAGTCCAGCAATGTCTAGTCTGCCTGCAACACAACCCTGGGAAAGGAACTGTCGTACCCCGGGGAGGGTTTGGGGTCCCCAACCATCCATTTGAAGTCCTACAGATGGACTATATCCAGTTAGAGAGATGTCAAGGACTGAAGTATGTACTTGTTGTTGTATGCGCTTTTAGCAAATGGGTGGAAGCCTACCCGACGCGTGACAACACTGCCGTTGCCACTGCAAAAGTACTACTGAAAGAGTTCTTCCCTCGCTACGGCCTTTGTCGTATTTTATGGAGTGACAATGGCCCCCATTTCGTAGCCGAGGTTATCCAGCTTATCCTGAAGGGGCTGGGGGTACGACAGAAATTCCACGCAGTTTTTCACCCCCAATCTGCTGGACTGGTCGAGCGACACAACGCCACATTGAAACTAAAACTGGCAAAAATAGTGGCTACCACAGGACTAAAATGGCCAGACGCTCTTCCCCTGGCATTGCTGTCAATGCGTTCCACCCCCACCAAACACCACTTGACCCCTTACGAGGTCGTTTTTGGCCGACCCATGAGTATCTGGTCTGCACCCAAACCGACATCTATTCACGACGTCCCGGACGTCCTAATGTCTGACTATCTGTATAACCTAACTAAAACGCTGTCTGTTATTCATCATCAGGTGCTGCAGGCCATCCCCGATGCTTCCAGGGGCCCCGGACATACCATCCAGCCTGGAGATTTCGTCCTAATTCGGAACTTCCAGCAGGAGAAGAGTCTGGAACCCCGCTGGACGGGCCCCTGGCAAGTTTTGATCACCACCCGAACGGCTCTTCGAGTGGAGGGAAAGCGCAATTGGCTGCACGCACACCACTGCAAGAAGATCTCGTCGAATCTGACAACAACCGAAGGCGTGACCACGCAAGAAGAGCTCCTGAACAAAGATCGACCATCCCTGAGCTGCTACCCGGAAACAGACGCGCTTGAACTGGCAACATATCCCGACCCCACTGTGCCATCCAGAGAAGGGTACAACCTGCGACGAAAGGAGGGAGCTTCGGCTAAATAGACCACTGACTAAGTTTATATTCTCAGAGCGGTGGCCTAACGCTACTAAGGTCGCCAGGAGAGAAGCCAAACGAAGTTTGTGGTTCAGCCCACTACTGAGCCCCCTTGAAGATGATGGAAGCGCCCGATACGAAGATGATGGAAGCACCCGACCTGAAGATGGTGGAAGCGACCGGATATCCAAAGACCCACTACAGTAACCCAAAGACTGACAAAATGCACAGTTCAAAGACTATTGCCTTCTTTGTTACCCTTCTCTTCTGCCTCCTCCTCATGACCACCCTCTGGATCTTGGAAGAAACCTCACCAGCACATGAGACACTTCTAGCCACTGTACTACCTGTCACCGTGAAGGAACACCACCTGATCTCTCTCTCACCTCAACTCCGAGAAAGACGTAAGGAGTTTTGGAATAACTCCTTCGTACAACTTTTGCACTAGCACAACCTTGCCGCCAATGCCACCAACTGCTGGATCTGTGGGTTGCTTCCGCATGCCACTTGACATTCCATCCCTTTTATCCCCTCACCATTCTCTGTTCATGGCTCCTGCCTCGCCTGGTTGATTCTCCTGCTAGAGAGCTACAGAGATAAGACAATCTCCAGCGAAACCATGTCACACTTTTATCAAGGGGTCTGGCTGAACGAAACAAAAAAAGCGGCTGCACCCTTTTGCCCACTGACGTCCAACACCTCTGTTCACTTGGACATCCCAGCCAAAGAACGTGTCGAAATGCAGGTGTTCAACAATCCGGCCAGACCTACCTTCTCCTACCTCCGGAAACGAACAGAAGCCACCCTGACTGTGGCCCTATCTGTTGTCAATGTCTCGGGCCTTGTATGCCTCGAAGGCCTCGGGACACAATTTGTAGGTCACAGTGCCTGCAACATCACTAGAACCTTGGACACTACTGACCCACCCTCTTTTGTCACTTCTACAAACATGTACTTTGTCTGCGGTACGAAAGCCTACACCTGGCTCCCAAAAGGCTGGGGAGGTACCTGCTACATTGCCTTCATCCTTCCTCCGACCTATGTGGCATCTGCAAACCACCACCGACAAAAACGAGAGAGAGACATTGAACAAGCCGACTCTGCCGGAGCACAGTTCCTGGACGCAATGAAGGGACTTGTTCCACTCTGGGGTCCAATGGCAAACAGCCATGCCATCCGACATTTGACCCAGGCAGTTGAAACAACCATGAACATTACAGCTGGCATCCTCACAAATAACACGGCCGAGCTTCAAGCGGTCCGCTTGGTGGCCCTTCAGAACCGCCTTGTTCTAGATGTGGTTCTAGCAGATCGTGGAGGGGCATGCCGCATCATAGGGTCTAGCTGCTGCACCTATATACCGGACAATTCACCCTCAGTGTACAAAGCCATTGAACATCTCCACGGACTTTCCTCAGAAGTCCACCAGGAACAAGAAGAATGGTCGCTTGGCGGATGGTTCTGGAGTAGTGTAAAGAACTGGGGGTGGAGGTTGTTTACAATTATACTGATACCCATTGTTGTGTTATGTGGGTTCTGCCTAGGAATTCAATGCCTGCCGCCTTTGTGCTCACTATGTGCAAACTGTATCTGCCCAAAGACTCTGGACTTTGACAAGGAACGCATGAGAGCATTGTACGATGTCGAGGTTAAGGATTTAATGAAGATCGATATCGACTAGACAAAATGGCTAGATATGTTGAAAAGGGAGGACTGTTAAAATCTGGTTTGCGATGTCAACATTATCGGCGCCATCTTATCCCCTTTCAGACTCAGGCACACTTGCAGCAGCAGCCATTTTTTTGAAAACCATGGTCTCTCTGCCCACTGCCAATAGCCAGCGCGTCTCTCCCCCTCACCCCCCGGCCTTGCAAGCATCCCCCCCGCACCGACAGCCCCCGGTCTCTCCTGCCTGGGCCATAAACGCACCTCCAGCGCGACCCTGCCTCCGAGCCACATCCCGTGCTGAACCCCCTCACTCTTTCATCTTATTCATAGAACAGGCCCTTTTGATAACCTCTTCCTCCCTGCCCGATTGTCCGGCCTGATCCCAGGCCATCACCTAGCCCAACAGATGCAGTTTATTGCCCCCTACAGTAGGACCTCGCCTCACATCAAAGGAGCGGGGATTAATCAATGCCTTCACACCCCTAGATCCGACCGATCGCCCGCATTCCTGTTCCCAGCGGAATGTCCAGCTGCGCGATAGCCATCATGCTGAGATTTGGGTGGGGACCCCTACTGTAGATATGTGTGAGAACGGGCCTGAACCGGGGATTCCAAAGATGCCTTTTTCGTACTTCAAAGCAATACCACGGATATCATGAATGTAATAAAGTCATAAACTTGTGTATAAGAGGCCAGACCTCAGAGATGCGGTTAGAGCACCTCGAGAAGATACCCTGTTGTCTGATTTGACGTATTCTGCTCCGTCGGAATAAACTCCTGTTTCTTGCCTTCCAGTCTCCAGCGCCTGCCTCTTCATTTGGTAACCTTGAGTTGGGTGAGAGGCGGCTATCGCCGGGCAATCCTTGAAAAGGGGTAATCGATCTGACCTGCATGCCCTTTTTCCACAATGTATAATACGTGAATAATATTCATATAATCCTCGAAATGAGTGAAGTGTATCTTTCATAGTCAGTGGAGAAGTGTCTTGAATGGCACAGACAAGTGACATTTTAGGTCGAATGCCCTGACTAGAGATGCAGTGGCCAAGGTAATCCAATGGGTCAACCATAAATGTACACCTTTCTTTTACCTATTTTCTCACAAACACTCAAAACCCTTTCCAAAAATAAATTGTGTTCCTGCTCTCCTGGACCAACATCAGTGACAACGACACCCGCATGATCATGAACTCCATCCACTCAGGATCACCATCAGACCCATGCCCACACCACATCTTCAACAAAGCCAACACAGCCATCGCACCCCAATTCCGGAAAGTGATCAACATCTCCTTTGTGACAGCTACCTTCCTGGAAAGCTGGAAGCATGCCGAGATCAACGCCCTGCTCAAGAAGCCCAAGGCTGACCCCAAGGATCTCAACAGCTTCCGGCCCATCTACCTGCTCCCGTTCCCAGCGAAGGTCATAGAGAAAATAGTCAACAAACAACTGAAAAGAAAGGCAAGGGAGGTCTCCTTTTGAATCCAATTCGGGACAAGGAGAATAAGAGTAAAGAACTGAAAAAGTCCCAAAACACTCAACTGTTAAGAAGCCCTTTAGTGTATTTCCCTCATAACTTGCAATGCCAACATAATCCAAAGATATGCAATATTATACAATTTAAGACATATATTAAACAGATCAAAAATCCTAAAAAACGTGTGTATTGTGGTTAAAAATACAGTTTATTACAAATCAAATAAAATCAAATGTTATATAACATAATTGTGGTGCCAAATTTCCAAATATAAAGAACAGTCTTTGTTAAAAAAAGGTTATCAGTACAAATACAAAGTTAAAAAGTATATCATAAAAATCACAGTTGTTAGGGTTGTCGACGCAGCGTTTCGGTGTGTAACGATACCACCTTCATCAGGACAAACAATTCTATACAAAAAAAGCATATAATTAGAAACATACAATGTTTTTTTTTTAAAAAGATATTTGAAAAAAACATACTTATCACAGTATTAGGGCACATTTTTATTTACACACATTGTGTTATTTATTTTTATCTCTCAAAGGAGTATCATCGTTGATGCATCATTCTGGCATATGAGTTATACTGGGCTATACACGTGGTTCTTAACTATAGTGACACGAAATCACCATTAAGGTAGCTCTAAAAAAAAAAATCATGATGCATACCTGTGAGCTAATTTTTTACTGTCCCTCTCGTATTTAATTGGAGGTAGTTTGGATCGTTGTCCCTCAATTGATAGAGGATCTGGTCTGTTATTTCCAGTGTAATATTCCTTTCTGTAAAGAGCATAAGATCCTATAATTTATCTCTAAATTCTAGGGCTGAATTTAAATTTGTCAGAAAAGGCCCATTGTATTTGATTGGCCCGTGTTTGTTACCTTTAAATTTCAGGAACTCAGTGGTAAAGAGGGAATTGCTGGAGGGGGGCCACCGTATTATTGCAAAAAATCACTAGAATGAAATGGAGTACTGTGTTTAAATATGACTAAATATGACGGAGGTTATATTTTACACAATCCATGCGACTAGATGGTTATATCTATAGGTGCTTTAGGTTCGAAGGATAAAATGACTCAGTGTGGTAAATGATCAAAACTGCAGGTATTCTTTTATATAAACAACAAAAGTTATTAATCATAGTAAACCTGAAGGTGTTTCTTTTAATTTAAACAGAATGGAGTAATCATGGCGAACGCTATTTTTAGGATCTGATTTCTTCAGAAATTCATGGGATTAAGCAACATACTCACCCTCAAAACGGGGTTATATGGCCCTCAATGCAGCGTCACTGGATTCCTTTAACTCTGCTACCAGTGTTGGGATATCCTTATACAGTGTCTTTTATCAATTTGACCTGTAGGGGATTATGTTACAATCGTTGATTTTTTTTATGCAACATAACTGAATTTATTAATTACAAAACAGATTTATTTTTCTTTCGGGTCACTAACTGATTTCATTTTTTTCTGGGGATGAAAGCCTGAAAGGAAGGATTATTTATATATATTAGCCGACTGGATGTCGTAGCTAATTTTCTGTGCTAATCATATCTCGAACCTTTTTTTTTTTTTTGTGTGTTTTTTTTTGCAGTTTTATATAGCGCGAACTAGAACCGAACCGAATCAGTTATCAGAGCGCTTTACATAGCACCAGTTACGTTACATGAGGACACACTTTCATTTTAGGCACGGGGAGATTAAGTGATTTGCCCAGAATCACAGGGGGTTTTTGGTGTCGTTACCGAGACTCGAACCCAGATCCCCAGGTCCGAGGTCGAGCGCCTTAGCCGTTAGGCCCACCCCTCTCCCCCTCTTGAATATAAATGTTAGGCCACACTTACATCTTCATGATATTTTAGTGACTAAACCTGTATTGTTCGTTCACAGGCTAGAAGAGAAG
The DNA here is from genome assembly GCF_964261635.1 of Lissotriton helveticus. Taxonomy (NCBI): domain Eukaryota; kingdom Metazoa; phylum Chordata; class Amphibia; order Caudata; family Salamandridae; genus Lissotriton; species Lissotriton helveticus. The sequence goes on along the minus strand of NC_136059.1, from coordinate 2,059,740,190 downwards.
GTTAGCTGTCCGATAAGAGTATTACAGTGTTCTAAACATATTTATTACAGCATAGGTGAACCGAACCCTTTGGCCTCCGCTGTCAGGTGCAATGTTAGAGTATGCGTTTTATCCGGCGGCAGGTCTTTTTCCTTTAATAATACATCAATATGCCTTTTCTTCGATAAAACCGGACTATCTCCTATCTTCGCTTTTAATGATAACGCCATTTCCTCATTCTATATGTTAGTAAATAGCTAGCATTTTACCGATTGTTATTTTAAATTGCCTGAGAGTGAAACGAGAGTGGAATTCCGTCCGTTTCTATATCGGGTCATCTCTTACCTTTTTATTAGTAATCGGCCTCCCTGCTCCCCGCAGCTCCTCTCGTGGCTCCACTCGTGCTCGATCCGTCAGTTGTTTTGAGCTAGCGGTAGCTGGTTTGTTATTTAAGCAAATTCATGCGGGAGTTTGACAATGTAGACAGTCATGGGAAATCAGCGACCGACTTGTGTCAAATTAATGCGACGCTCGAACTTTGGACTACAATTGTAGTTCGGAGTGCTGTTATTACGTCCTCCGTTTACGAATTGTCGCGAGATGTGGGCGACAACATTCTCTCGGTTCTATTCGGCGCTTGATTTGGGAACTACAGCAGTAGTTTAAAGTTGTATCATTCATGGAGATTTGTAATACATTTTATTATTAGAAGATTCCGGTCTAGAACCTCTGATTACTCAGGCTGTTCATAACCATGTGTTCGGAGGGATATTATAGACAGCCGGTAAATGATATATAGTATCTTGGTCTGAACCCTATTCATAGTGTCTGCGCTAGTGTTATTGCGCGGTGGTGTAATCCCCTATTTAGAGCTACATAAGTGGTTACTTATTTGTTTATAAGCTGCCACACCCTTTATTAATTTTAAGATTGAAACGCAATATCAATTGGTTATATACCTCATGTTTGTGATGGAGGGAGTCCTCCATACCTATTATCGAGTTTGATTTTGATAAGATAACAATGGCATTGGCCTTGTTCGTATTATTCTCTTCTCATAGTAGGCTACAGAACTCAGCTTTATATAGGAGACAATTTTACTTGCAGGCTTATTTGACCCTAGTGGGAAGTGGTATGAAGTATATATCTCGTGAATAGCTTTTTCTTGGCTGACCTATAGTCCCACATTGGCATATCTATAGGATTCTTTCCCAGTCTTCTCTTGTGTTAAGTCCATCTTTTACTGAGTTAAATCTTGACATGAAAAATTGTTCGCGTTTTCTACGTTTTGTGTGAATATCTCCACCTCTCATGTTTTGAGATATTATTTCTAAGCCACACCATCGTATATCAGCTATCGTGTGGCCCGCTGTTTTCCAGTGGTCCGTCAGGGGAGCACCTGTTTTGTTGAGGCGAATAGCAGATTTATGCTCATTGAGCCTTAACCTGATTTCGCGGGATGTTTCACCAATGTATATATAGTCACAGGACATTTAATTAAATATACCATGTTCAACTATTAATATATCTGAGGCTGTTTCTATAATTAAAAGCATCCAGTCACGGCTGCATCTGTTTGCAACTAGAGTCCATTTTTCAATAAATTTATGATTTCCAATGAAAATCCCAGGTTCGTTCGTTACCTGAAGTCCCTTTGGGATTATCCCATTTTTACAGTAATCAATTAAAAAATCAGAGTGTAACTCTGTGCGTATAATTTTTTTCTTTGTGTTCCATAGTTTACGCCATTCTTCCTCGTCTGTGTTATTAATTTGGGCAGATGATATGTTTTTTGTAGTACCATTAATTATCTATTATAGTTTTTGTTACAAACTATAGTGGAGTTAGTAATAAGATTAAAAACATAATTAACCGCAATTGGAATCTAGTAACTAAAAAGAATAAAGCACAAATTCCAAAACCAATGTTCGCCTTCAGACGAAATAGGACGATCAGAAATAGCTTAGTCCACACCTATAGAGAAACTAACCAAATACAAATGACTGTTGATAACAACCCACTCCCTGTAGGTACTTTTCCATGCAGTAACTGCTCAAATTGCGGAAACATAATCAAGGGTCACTGCGTCGAAAATAAAAAACCAAAACACAATATCAAATCATTCATAAATTGCAGATCTAAAAACATGGTATATTTATTTAAATGTCCTTGTGACTATATATACATTGGTGAAACATCCCGCGAAATCAGGTTAAGGCTCAATGAGCATAAATCTGCTATTCCCCTCAACAAAACAGGTGCTCCCCTGATGGACCACTGGAAAACAGCGGGCCACACGATAGCTGATATACGATGGTGTGGCTTAGAAATAATAACTCAAAACATGAGAGGTGGTGATATTAATACAAAACGTAAAAAACGCGAACAATTTTTCATGTCGAGATTTAACTCAGTAAAAGATAGACTTAACACAAGAGAAGACTGGGAAAGAATCCTATAGATATGCCAATGTGGGACTATAGGTCAGCCAAGAAAAAGCTATTCACGAGATATATACTTCATACCACTTCCCACTAGGGTCAAATAAGCCTGCAAGTAAAATTGTCTCCTATATAAAGCTGAGTTCTGTAGCCTACTATGAGAAGAGAATAATACGAATGAGGACAATGCCATTGTTATCTTATCAAAATCAAACTCGATAATAGGTATGGAGGACTCCCTCCATCACAAACATGAGGTATATAACCAATTGATATTGCGTTTCAATCTTAAAATTAATAAAGGGGGTGGCAGCTTATAAACAAATAAGTAACCACTTATGTAGCTCTAAATAGGGGATTACACCACCGCGCAAGAACACTAGCGCAGACACTATGAATAGGGTTCAGACCAAGATACTATATATCATTTACCGGCTGTCTATAATATCCCTCCGAACACATGGTTATGAACAGCCTGAGTAATCAGAGGTTCTAGACCGGAATCTTCTAATAATAAAATGTATTACAAATCTCCATGAATGATACAACTTTAAACTACTGCTGTAGTTCCCAAGTCAAGCGCCGAATAGAACCGAGAGAATGTTGTCGCCCACATCTCGCGACAATTCGTAAACGGAGGACGTAATAACAGCACCCCGAACTACAATTGTAGTCCAAAGTTCGAGCGTCGCATTCATTTGACACAAGTCGGTCGCTGATTTCCTGTGACTGTCTACATTGTCAAACTCCTGCGTGAATTTGCTTAAATAACAAACCAGCTACCGCTAGCTCAAAACAACTGACGGATTGAGCACGAGTGGAGCCACGAGAGGAGCTGCGAGGGGAGCAGGGAGGCCGATTACTAATAAAAAGGTAGGAGATGCCCCGATATAGAAACGGACGGAATTCCACTCTCGTTTCACTCCCAGGCAATTTAAAATAACAATCGGTAAAATGCCAGCTATTTACTAACATATAGAATGAGGAAATGGCGTTATCATTAAAAGCTAAGATAGGAGATAGTCCGGTTTTATCGAAGAAAAGGCATATTGACGTATTATTAAAGGAAAAAGACCTGCCGCCGGATAAAACGCGTCCTCTAACATTGCACCTGACAGCGGAGGCCAAAGGGTTCGGTTCACCTATGCTGTAATAAATATGTTTAGAACACCGTAATACTCTTATCGGACAGCTAACCTTCTCTTCTAGCCTGTGAACGAACAATACAGGTTTAGTCACTAAAATATCATGAAGATGTAAGTGTGGCCTAACATTTATATTCAAGAGGTTCGAGATATGATTAGCATAGAAAATTAGCTACGACATCCAGTCGGCTAATATATATAAATAATCCTTCCTTTCAGGCTTTCATCCCCAGAAAAAACTGAAATCAGTTAGTGACCCGAAAGAAAAATAAATCTGTTTTGTAATTAATAAATTCAGTTATGTTGCATAAAAAAAAACAACGATTGTAACATAATCCCCTACAGGTCAAATTGATAAAAGACACTGTATAAGGATATCCCAACACTGGTAGCAGAGTTAAAGGACTCCCAGTGACGCTGTATTGAGGGCCATATAACCCCGTTTTGAGGGTGAGTATGTTGCTTAATCCCATGAATTTCTGAAAAAATCAGATCCTAAAAATAGCGTTCGCCATGATTACTCCATTCTGTTTAAATTAAAAGAAACACCTGCAGCTTTACTATGATTAATAACTTTTGTTGTTTATATAAAAGAATACCTGCAGTTTTGATCATTTACCACACTGAGTCATTTTATCCTTCGAACCTAGAGCACCTATAGATATAACCATCTAGTCGCATAGATTGTGTAAAATATAAACTCAGTCATATTTAGTCATATTTAAACACAGTACTCCATTTCATTCTAGTGATTTTTTGCAATAATACGGTGGCCCCCCTCCAGAAATTCCCTCTTTACCACTGAGTTCCTGAAATTTAAAGGTAACAAACACGGGCCAATCAAATACAATGGGCCTTTTCTGACAAATTTAAATTCAGCCCTAGAATTTAGAGATAAGTTATGGGATCTTATGCTCTTTACAGAAAGGAATATTACACTGGAAATAACAGACCAGATCCTCTATCAATTGAGGGACAACGATCCAAACTACCTCCAATTAAATACGAGAGGGACAGTAAAAAATTAGCTCACAGGTATGCATCATGATTTTTTTTTTAGAGCTACCTTAATGGTGATTTCGTGTCACTATAGTTAAGAACCACGTGTATAGCCCAGTATAACTCATATGCCAGAATGATGCATCAACGATGATACTCCTTTGAGAGATAAAAATAAATAACACAACGTGTGTAAATAAAAATGTGCCCTAATACTGTGATAAGTATGTTTTTTTCAAATATCTTTTTTTTAAAAAACCATTGTATGTTTCTAATTATATGCTTTTTTTGTATAGAATTGTTTGTCCTGATGAAGGTGGTATCGTTACACACCGAAACGCTGCGTCGACAACCCTAACAACTGTGATTTTTATGATGTACTTTTTAACTTTGTATTTGTACTGATAACCTTTTTTTAACAAAGACTGTTCTTTATATTTGGAAATTTGGCACCACAATTATGTTATATAACATTTGATTTTATTTGATTTGTAATAAACTGTATTTTTAACCACAATACACACGTTTTTTAGGATTTTTGATTTGTTTATTATATGTCTTAAATTGTATAATATTGCATATCTTTGGATTATGTTGGCATTGCAAGTTATGAGGGAAATACACTAAAGGGCTTCTTAACAGTTGAGTGTTTTGGGACTTTTTCAGTTCTTTACAACAAACAACTGACCCAATACCTCGAGGAGAACAACATCCTGGACCCGTCCCAATCCGGGTTCCGAAGCAACCACAGCACCGAGACCACTCTCCTCGCCGCCACCGACGACATCAGGACAATGCTAGACAATGGAGAAACAGCAGCCCTCATCCTCCTAGACCTATCAGCCGCCTTTGAGGTTGTCTGCCACCGCACACTACAAATACGCCTCCACGAAGCCGGGATTCAAGAGAAGGCCCTGGACTGGACCACTTCCTTCCTCTCCGGCAGAACACAGAGGGTCCGCCTCCCCCCTTCTGCTCCGATGCCACCGAGATCATCTGCGGCGTACCCCAGAGTTCATCCCTCAGTCCGACGCTGTTAAACATCTACATGGCTCCTCTCGCCCACACCGCCCGACAACACAACCTCAACATCATCTCCTACGCTGACGACACTCAGCTGATCCTCTCCCTCACCAAAGACCCTCAGACCACCAAGACCAACCTTCATGAAGGAATGAAGGCCGTTGCAGAATGGATGAGGAACAGCCGACTGAAGCTGAACTCGGACAAGATGGAGGTCCTCATCCTCGGATCCAACCCCTCAGCCTGGGATGACACCTGGTGGCCGACCACACTGGGAACAGCACCAACACCCACCAACCACGCACGCAACCTAGAAATCATCCTCAATTCCACCCTCTCCATGACTATGCAGGTCAACGCCGTCTCCTCCTCCTGCTTCAACACCTTCCGCATGCTCTACATGTGGATCCCCACCGAAACGAGAAGAAAGGTCACCCAGGCACTCGACAGTAGCAGATTGGACTACGGAAATGCACTCTACGCAGGAATTCCAGCCAAAGTGCTGAGGCGGCTTCAACGCATCCAGAACGCCTTGACACGTATCATTCTTAACACCCCCCGCCGCAGCCACATCACTCCCCACTTTAGACACCTGCACTGGCTTCCCGTCAGCAAGAGGATCACCTTCAAACTCATCACCCACCCACACAAGGCACTTCACCACACCGGACCAGCATACCTCAACAGACGACTCACCTTCTACACCCCCACCCGCCAGCTCCGCTCCGCCGGCCTCGCCCTCGCCACGGTTCCCCGCATCCAACGAGCGACCTCTGGTGGCAGATCCTTCTCTTTCCTCACCACAAAGACCTGGAACACTCTCCCCACCCACCTGCCACAGACCCAAGACCTACTCACATAGAAGACTCCTCAAGACCTGGCTCTTCGAGCAGTAGCAGCACCCCCCCTCCCCCAGCGCCTTGAGACCCTCACAGGTAAATAGTGCACTTTACAAATACTGTGATTGATTGATTGTTAGTACTCTCAGAATAAATAAGCACATCATCCTGAAATGTCTGTACCCCTTGGATGCCTCTTAAAACAGAGTCCATGACCTTTTGAAACACACTTGCTGCAGAGGCCCGACCAAAAGGCATGCGTGAAAATTTAAAAGCTCCAAAGGGTGTAATAAATGTGGTAAGATCCTGGTTCTTTTACAGAAAGTGGTATGTGATGATAAGCTGATCTGAGATCAAGCAATGAGAAAACCTTACCCTCCCCCTAAATTTAATAAGAGAGCTTGCACTTTGGGCAGGGGATGGCAATCAATGACAAAGCACTTGTTAAGTCTGCGTAAGTCCACACAGAGACAAATCTCTCCTGTCTTTTTCTTCAGAATAATGACTGGACTGACCCATTCCAATGAGTCAGTTGGTTGAATAACTCCTTCACTGCATAGTTTATCAAGAAGATCCTTGAGATCTGACTTAATGCTCGAGGATACCAATCTTACTTTATGTACTACACGAGTAGCACCAGCCTTGAGTTTGATAAAGTGCTCAAAATTTAACATGTTACCAATCGTGTCACTAAAAATGTCTTGAAATTTGGTGATAACACAATCCACAATCAAATCACTGCTGGTTTCAATGAAGGAAATAGGATAATCAGCCAACACAATGGGATTTTCCGCACCAGGTATTAACATGATCCCAAGTCTAGCTAGATCTTGCCATCCTATATTATTTCTTCCTTGGATTGCCACATAGATTTTAGTGGGGATTTGCCTCCCTAAACATGACAAAGAATCAATCAAATACCCTAGCACGTCAATGTCTTGTTCACCAAAGGCTTTCAGATGAATGCCCATTTTAGCCAGCAACAACGTGCCCCATTTTTCTGTGAAAAGTACATATGAAACGATGATGATGGGTGCACCTGAATCTGCCATCAAGTCAACAGCTTCTCGTGCCACAATAGCTTTGCACCATGGGCCTTTCACTGCAGTCTGAGAAGCTTTGTCAGAAGAAATTGTTAAAACAACTCTAGATAACTAATGTGTGCATGAATCCGTGGTGACATCTACAGAACTAATCCTCATTGTGTTCTTAGAATTTCTGCACACCAACAAGAAATATCCAAGTTTACCACATTTGTTGCAGCGCTTATTGGTGGCAGAACAATTTGGATTATTACCAATATGCATCTTTGATCCACACCTAAAACACAAACTGGATGTTTTCCTGAATGAGCCTCTTGCAGAATTGTTTCAGGCATCAACCAGAGCAACAACTTCAGTTTTGCCAGACACAGATGATATGGGCGTATCGCAGGTAGAAGCTTCTGCGGACATCAGCTTTGTAGAAATCTTTGACCTGTCTATACTATTCGCAATTTTAATAGTTTCACCTAAACTAGGGTCTCTGCAACTCAGTAGTCTTTCTTGTATTTTCTTTGAAAAACAACTCTACACAAACTGGTTACGTATACATATGTCTAGCGCATAACCAACATTGAAAGTAGAAGCTAACAGTCTAAGTGCAGAAATGTGCTCTTCTACTGATTCATTAATATTCTGTTTTCTCTTCATGAAGGTAAAATGTTCAAGCAAAATACTTGGTTCTTCAGATAACTTTTTTGTGAGTCTAGCTACAGCTTCCGCATAAACATTCCAAGCCTCTTGTGCACCTGGTGGTGCATAAACTTGTGGTCAATTATTAAAAACCTGTTGCCCCTCGTAACCCAGATGATCATATAAAAGTGTACATTTTCTTTAAGCATCAAATTCTATGGCATAATTCGCAACCAAATAGTTTTCCAATGAATTACACAAGTGTTTCCATTGCATAACTGGTTTTCCAGGAGCAGTAAGAAAATGTGAAATATGAAGAAGTTGGTTGTTAGAAGCCATGCTGATTTAAATTGTGATTGCACAATATGTAACTTTCACAAAGAAAACAACCAAAATTAAATCTATGCCTATAAAATAGTTAACTGGCAAAGAGTAAATGTACATTTTCCATTATCAGAACTGGAAATGAGGTTTAGAATATATGTGAAAAATACAATTAGCATGCGTAGCCAACAAGGTAACTTGATGCAACAGTAGTAATTAAGGAGTTGTGCTGGGTGTGCCTGTCACCAAGTGTGCAGGCAGAATTACAAAAGTGCTGTAAAGAAGGTAGGGCTGACACCGAGTATGCAGGCAATGTAAATTATAATTTAAAACATGAGGTGTGCCTGTCACCGAATGTGCAGGTGATGTATTTAAAATCTTAAAGATAAGGTGTGCCTGTCACCGAAGTGCAGGCATAGAGTTAAGATACCTGCCGTGAGGATCCCAAGTAAAGATGTCCGACAGCAGTGTAGCGCGTCCTGCTGATGCTCAGTGTGCCTGGCAACAGGAGTCGAGCAACTCATGACAAGCGCGTAGGGTGCACTCCCTACCCAATAGCCGGTCAGTGGGATCATCTGCGACATCGATCATCCTTGTCGGCAAATGTTGAATGAGGGATCTCCGGACGAATTAGATGTAAAATAAAAGATTTATTGTTGTAAGCTGGGAAGAGTAGAGAGCTCACAACCGCTCTTCTGGTGCCCTCAGTGTAACTCCTCTAACCGCAACCGTTTGAGCAGAACACATATTAACTTGAAAGTACACACACGTCCCAAGCAGGAGCACGGGACAATAACAAGATGTCCTTAAAGAGACAACTTGTTAACACAACAGTTCGGTCAAATGCTGGGCTAGTTTACCATCAACTATGTTTGCTAGCACCTGCCAGCCTTCTACTTTTTTGCTCTACACCTCGTGTTGATCCAGCAGGTAGTCCAATGGGTGGCAGTAAGCTGTGGGAAGGAGATTACAAGAAAGTGGTTTCTTAGTTGGTGTGGTTTGATGTCTTTCACAAGTAATAATACCACTATTCTTGTTAGGCCAGGTCAGAGGTTTCAATACATTAAACCTGAGTTTACTCCTGAAAGATGTGTCGCAGAGCCGACAAACTTAACTTTGAGAAAATGTGTAAAGTGTTGAGGTACTTCTCAATACTTTATGTATTTTCTCTAAGTTAAGTCTGACAGTTAAAAAGTTGGATGCCCAACACAATAAAAATCCCACTCGAATTAATAAAAAATAGAGAAAACAAATAATTAGTAAAATGACACCAAAATGACAAAAAAAGTCAATAAGGGAAACCAGAGATGTGAATTTTTAAAGATTTAAATGAAAATAGCACCAAAAAGCACAAAGTGCCAATGGTCGTGGTAAACAGGGAACTAGGATCGATTTCAGGCTGACAGCAATAGAGAACAGGCTGGATGCACCAAGTAGATTGCAGGGGGCCACCCCACATAAGGGGCGTGGCCCCGTTAGTGGCAGCCAAAGGGCCGAATAGGCAGAGGGGTCCTTTCCGGGTCGCACGACCCAGAAGGGATAAGGGCAGAAAAACAGGAAGCGCGTCAGGAGAAGGGTCGGAGTGACCCGGAAGCAGTTCGAGAGCGCGAGGCTTGAAAAATCAGCGCCTCAGTTCACGACCCCTCTTTGTTCACATTGCCTCCCAGGAGTCGGACGTAGCAGAAGAAGTCCTGGTGAACCGTGTCGCGGCTGCCAGAGGTGCGTGGAAAGTCACGTCATCCGACTTCAGGTGCAGGTGAGTGGGCCTCGCAGTGCGATAGTGTGTGGAACGTGTAGGTTTGATCCGTGCGCGATTTGAATGCTTTGTTTGCGATCCGTGCGGAGAGCCTGGCGCTGGTTGAGGCGGGTGAGTGTACGCGATGCGACCAGCTTAGTGGGCGGGACGTTTGTTGCGAAGAAATGTTCGCCGCGGGTGAGGGCACAACAGAATCGGGTCCGTGAAGGAGACTGATTCGAGTGCGTGTCTGGGGCCGGCCTCGGGTTGAATGGGATTGGGAGCTTTTTGTGTGCGCGATCGCGAGGCGATATGCTGCATTGTCATATTCTGCCGGTCAGATGGCTGCGCCTGTGTTCGCTGGCCCGGGGTAACTGGCGGAAAAAATTCACGCTGCCGGTTAGATGGCTGCGCCTGTGTTCGCTGGCCCGGTGTAACGGGCAGATGAAATGAAATGAAATGAAAGTGGGTTTTGTAAAGCGCATTACTACCCGAAGGCCTCGTAGCGCTATAATTGCATACTTCTGGGGGTCTACTGGTTTATTTAGAAAAAAGAAAAGTTTTAAGGGTTTTACGGAATTTTAAAAGATTGGACTCGTTCCGAATCGTGGGGGGTAAGGAGTTCCAAATCACAGCCGCATTCAGGGAGAAGGAGCGTCCGCCCCACCTGGCCTGTTTGATTTTGCGTGTTGTTGCTAAAAAGGCCGTGCTTGAACGCAGTGATCTTTGCGGCTGGTAGGGTGTGGCTAAGGAACAGATCATTGCGGGGGCGTTTTTCCACATGGCCTTATGCATTATGCACATCACCTTGAATTTTACTCTGGCTTGGATGGGCAGCCAGTGTAATTTTCTTAGGGCATCGGTGCCTGAGTGGCTACGGGGCAGGCCTAGCAATAGACGTGCTGCTGCGTTCTGGGTGACCTGCAGCTTTTTAAGAGTGCTGGTCGGTGCACCCAGATATAGCGCATTCCCGTAGTCGAGGCGGGACAGGATGATGGCCTGGACCATTATCCTGCGGGCTTGAAAAGGGAGGAGTGGTAAAATTTTCCGCAACATGCGCATCAGCCCAAAGCAGGTGGCGGAGAGTATTGTGGCTTGCTGGTTGAAAGTGAGAGTATTATCCAGCCACATGCCCAAACTCTTAATTTGCTTTTTTGGTTCTGGGGGAGGGCCCATACAGAGTGGCCATTGTAGAGGTGATCTGGGGTCAGCTGTGTTCCCCAAGAACATCAGTTCACTTTTGTCCCCATTAAGTTTTAAATGGGAAGAGGCCATCCATTCTGAAACAGCTACTAGGCAATTGTTCAAGTTCGACGGGGTGTGACCTGGCTGGTTCAGGGCCAGCACAAGCTGAGTGTCATCAGCGTAGGTCACAATTTCAAAACCAAAAGGGTGAACGACCTCCGCCAATGGTTGCACGCACGAGGCTCCATATTATGTAGCGAACTCAAGAGCCCCAGAATGTATGTTATAATGACTTAGAGCGGCGCTTTTCCCTTTAATTTGCCCTTCATGCTCCAGCTTTTAACAGTTTCTATCAGCGCTGGTAAAAGTAGTTAGCGTTAAATACAGCCTGGCCTCAGCAGCAGCAGATGGAACATTTAACTACACAAATTTGTATAAAGGGCAAAAGGTACCTTGCATTATCAATGTGGGCATGCTCTTTACTTGTTTTCTGTCTGGGCCCTGGGAGGCACAACGTTATGAGTAGGGATATCTGGAGTAAGAACATTAAGGAAAATATGCATCCTAATATACATCTTTATTATTTCATAGCGTAGGATAGCAACAAAATGGCTATCACAGAACATATTTTGCTGAGTTATATTTAAACCCAACAATGTATCTACATAATTGGAGTGCTTATTATTTGCTATAATCGTTAAAAGTAATAAGGATCCTGACACCAGGTAACAAATGGGTGGCTAACCGGGAAGCGTTTTGTCACTAAAATGAAGGTCTAACACTTTTCTATTCTGTTAAGTGCAGAATGCCGCGGAAACGGCCAACAAAGGGCCAGGGGGCCTCGGCCAAAGGGGATGACTACCTGGCATTGATGGAACTTCTGGAGTTTACAAAGGAAAAAGGCTTCGATTGGGCATCAAAGACGATGAGAGAAGGGGCAAGAGCAGATTCCCAGGAAGAAAGAGGACGAGGCAAGCGAGCTTGGCGCACACCGGAAAGGTTTAAAGAGGCCGCGAAGGAAAAACGGCCGATGGCAGTCGAGGCCCAATCAGCAGCCTCAGGTCAGAAAGAGGTGCTCGAAACAATAGACTTGATACCTAACACAACGAAAGAAAACAGTATCCCTCAGACGGGCGCAGTTGGGGGAAGCAACTCTCAGTCTAATATTACGCTATTGGGGGTGGCGCCTGTCGCAAATGCGGAGGTGCCCGGGGTACAAGCATCCTTACCCCCAGTGGTCGCTCAGCCGCGTAGCGGAATAGCACAAGTTTGGGTGCAGTCTGGAGGGGTAGCGCAATCCCCAGGCGTACTAGCGACAACTTCACAAGGGCAGGCAATTAGTAATTGTCCTGCCAGCGCAATGGTTTTCTCCACAGCTTACCCTGGATTCGTAGGGCCGATGGCAATGGGTACATCCCCAAACGTAGTAACTTTGTCCCCACAGGGGCAAACAGCAAACACTGGTGCAAACGTGACAGGGCCAGCAGGTAATCAGATTCAGGGAGGACCGGTGCCGACAGGGCAGCCATCTTTAGCTTACAGCCATTTAATTTACGGTTCCTCGTCCATGACCTTATCGCCATCTGCAGAGATAACTTGGCATGTACCCTCTGACATCAAGGAAAAGATTCTAAAGGGAGAATTTATTGACGTATTCGATCTCATCAATGCAGGGGTGGTTCCAGGCAAGGCGAGGGTTGGTAAAGAAGGCGAGTACAAGCAGAAAAAGGTATGGGTTGACTGGTCTATAAGGAATCGGATTACAGGATTCGCCATTTACGCTGCTATCATGGTAGAGAGGTACCCCGCGCTGGCCCCTCAGATAATCAGTTACATATATTTGATACACGGGGCGGCCTCAGAGTTCCCAGGCACAGGGTGGTTACAGTATGACACTAAGTTCAGGCAAAAGAAGGCAGTACACCCCAACATAGCATGGGACCAACGCGAGATTAATGTATGGTATGCGGTATTTCATTCCTCTGCACCGGTGGCTAAGACTAGTTACCCTTCACACAACCAGCCCTTTCGGAGCGACAGGGGGGCAGGAGATAAAAAGCAGGACTGCTGGCTGTATAACAAGAATGAGTGCACCAGAGAGACTACGTGTAGATTCAAGCATTGCTGCTCCTTCTGTGGGGGTCCATCACATCCCGAGGTCAGATGTTTTAAGAAGTCAGGAAGGCCCAAAGAACAGCCGGCCCAGGCTCCAGCTAAAGGGCGGCCCCCTCAGACATCCAAAAAATCTGCAAACTCCCATTAAGACTCATGGGCTGACACACCTCCTTAGCAAGTACGACAAGCTTCAAGATGCTCAGTTTCTACACAATGGTTTTATGTCTGGTTTCCGTATCCCGTCTTTAGCTACTCCAGGCAAGGTCCCCCCGCGCAACCAGAGCTCTGTGTTGCAGAACATGGAAACAGCTGAAGAGAAAATAATGAAAGAAGTTGCTTTGGGTAGGGTAGCGGGCCCTTTCAAACAATTGCCAAAACCTGATCCTGTTTGCTCTCCACTGGGGTTAGTACCTAAAAAAGAGATAGGGAAATTTCGCCTGATACACAATTTGTCTAGCCCCCCTGGTCAATCCGTTAATGACAAGCTCGACCCAGACTTATGCACGGTGCGCTACACAACGTTTGACACCGCAATCCAAAAGTTGCAGGCCATTGGGGATGGGGCCTTAATGGCTAAGTCCGACATCGAGGCTGCATTTAGGCTCCTGCCAGTGCACCCGGAGGATACTAAGTTCCTAGGTTTCACCTTCAGAGGAGATTATTTCATTGATCTTTGCATGCCCATGGGCTGTTCAATTGCTTGCGCAGTATTTGAGTCTTTTGCCAGATTTTTAGAATGGGCAGTGGAACAATTTCTCTCTACAGACAAATCTCATGCAGTGGTACATTATGTAGACGACTTTTTATTCATGGGTACCCAGGGTTCGCAGTCATACAGGAAGGCCCTGCTGGGCTTCCAACACCTGGCAAAAGCCCTTGGAGTACCGCTGGCAGCAGAAAAAACTGAAGGACCAACTACATGTTTAACATTCTTGGGCATTGAAATCGACACTGGAGAAGGGGTGTGCAGGCTGCCCAGGTCGAAGGTGACTGCCTTCAAGGATGCTATTGACGCCTGTTTGGGGGCAAGGAAGGTTACTCTACACCAGCTGCAAGTCTTAGTAGGACAACTGAACTTTGCTTTGAGAGTCATACCGATGGGCAGGGCCTTCTCCAGGAGCATAGCTAGGGCAATGTCAGGGCTGCGGGATAAACATCATAGAGTTAGGCTGTCAGCGGAAGTGAAAAAAGACCTAAACATTTGGAAGGACTTCTTGGAAAACTTTAATGGCTCCGTGATATGGCGTAGACCGAGCGCTTCGAACGCAGAGCTTGAATTGTTCACAGATGCGGCAGGTAGCGTAGGCTTCGGGGCAATCCTGGGTCACAAGTGGTGCATGCAGCATTGGCCGGAAGAATGGTCACGACAGGGCCTGACACGCAATGTTAGCTTCTTAGAACTGTTTCCCATAGTGGTGGCACTGCACTTGTGGGGAGATAGGCTCGCAAACAGGCACATTGTTTTCTGGTCAGACAGCATGTCGGTGGTGATGGTGATTAACAATCAGAGAGCAACGTGCACATGGGTGTTGCGCCTATTGAAGGAATTAGTTTTGCAATGTCTGCATCGCAATGTACATTTTACTGCTAAGCATGTCCCTGGGGTAGACAACCAAGCTGCTGACACCTTGTCCCGTTTTAAGTTGGCAGAATTCCGCACACACTGGCCGCAAGCAGACAGAGAGATGACGAACTTCCCGGCGGGGCTATGGAAGCTTGGTGCCCCGCAGCCCCTGAGCTGATAACAGCATCCTTGGCCCCAACACTAAGAGTATGTATGAGAGGTCGTGGCAGTTTTATCAAGATTACTTGCAAGGGGCGGGTGCAGTTGAGATTTTCTCTCCCCTGAATGTCTTGGGTTTCATAGTGCACCAGAAAGCTAGCGGGAAATCAGTAGCGATGATGAAGAGACAATTGTCGGCACTGGCATTTTATGCTGGCTTAAGGGGTGTGGCGGACCCAACAAAGGACCAGAGAGTGAGAAAAGCTGTGAAGGGATGGGAACGTTTAACACCGGGAGTGAAAGATTCAAGAAGACCCATAGACTGGAGTAGGTTGGTAAATATCCTGGAGACTCTGCCCAAGGTTTGCTTCTCCCCTTACGAAACTCAGTTGTTCAGGGTAGCCTACGTACTAGCATTTTGTGGGGCACTCAGGATATCGGAATTGCTCCCTGCCTCTAAGGCGGATAGGGAAGGGGGCTTAAGGTGCGGGGACTTGATTTTGGCAGGGGACGTCCTGAAAGTCAGGGTCCGGAGATCTAAGACAGACCCATTAGGTAAAGGAATTTGGTTGCCATTAGGCAGGGTAGCGGGAGTGACATACTGCCCGGTAAGACTAACAGGGGAATTCTTGCAAATGAGGCCGCATGGGAGCGACGACAGAGTCTTTTTACATAAGAACGGTTTACCCCTCACCAGATTTCAGTTCACAAGGGTGGTTAAACTGGCACTGTCTAGGCTGGGTGTTGACTCAACTGATTTCACATCCCACTCTTTCCGTATTGGGGCGGCAACTAGAGCGGCAGGCCAGGGGCTCCCAGAGGAAACCATTAAGAGATTAGGTCGTTGGAAGTCAGCTTGTTATGAGCGTTATGTTTGCCCGCAATTAGTTTGAGTCTTGTAGCGCGCCCCCCCTTTTTTATCGCACACAGGTAGTCTTGACTGTTTTTTTATCTCGCTTTTGCCCTAGGTACCACAGCATACAGACCCCAGATATGCTGGTGCGGCCACTCTTTTATTCGCAGGGCTGGCCTGGTCTTCACGAATTCGCACAATTTAAGAACGTGGGAGGTGCAAGGACTTGACCACCATTGGGTGGGGGTGGGAGGACAACATTTAGCCGATGTTCCTAGCGATCTGAGGGCGGCCATGAACAGAGGCATGCCCACCCCCGACTTACTAGTGCTTCACTCTGGAGGCAACGACATGATTCCGGCAGGAAGGAGGGGCGTAAAGGAGGCTTTGTTCACTGCCCAGGCAGCAATCAGGAATATGTTGCCTAACGCGATCTTGCTATGGTCCGAGGTAATTCCAAGGCAAAAATGGGCAAGGGGCGCCCCTCAAATAGCGGTGAATAAGTCAGTGAAAAGGTTAAATCAGTCAGTTGCAGAAATTCTTCAGAAATCGAGCATTCGTACCATTAGGCACAAATTAATACACACGTCAAGGCCAGAGCTATATGCTACAGATGGAGTACACCTGTCGGAAGGGGGCAATGAACTTTTCATACAAACGATTTTAGGGGCCATCTCGGAAGCTCTTGATTGCAGGGGGGGTCGAGTCCGCCAGTAAGCGCCTCGCCCCGTGGCGGGGTCCTGGACAAGAGGTATCACAGGGACTCCTTTGGTCAGTGCCATTTCTTACCCTAGAACAGGTCTTAAAATCATCATGGGCTCTGGGCTGGCGGGAGATTTGGGGCTGACCTGCTGGTGGCCCTGGATTCTCTAGCTCTACCCTGGAAGCCGTTGGTTGCCACAAGTGGTGGCAGATTATTTACCTGCGGCTCTGTTGACCGGAGGGCGGTTAACTTAAAGGGAGCAGGCTAACTTGGTTGTGGCCTGCTGGCACAGCCCGAAGGTCAAGCAAAGCCCCGTTGGAGAACGGGATGTAAATAGAATGACTATGTCTATGTATATACGTGTGAGTATTTGAATACTGTGATGTTGATAAACAAGTTTTAAAGAGTTTTTACAATAAATAAAAGAGGCCAATGGAGTAATTGGCCTGGAACTATATTTTAATAAAAATGGACACACTGCGAAAAATCAAACAGGACTCAGGTGTATCTTTGAGAGGAGGGGAGAAAGTGGTGATGGGGTGAGTTCACTTTGTATGCCATCTATGCAGGGTGCCACCCCACATAAGGGGCGTGGTCCCGTTAGTGGCAGCCAAAGGGCCGAATAGGCAGAGGGGTCCTTTCCGGGTCGCGCGACCCGGAACGGATAAGGGCAGAAAAACAGGAAGCGCGTCAGGAGAAGGGTCGGAGTGACCCGGAAGCAGTTCGAGAGCCCGAGGCTTGAAAAGCCAGCGCCTCAGTTCACGCCCCCTCTTTGTTCACATCACCTCCCAGGAGTCGGACGTCGCAGAAGAAGTCACCCACCCACCCATCCCTGAGCTAGGGCTTCAATTAGGCGGGGTCCTGGACAAGAGGTATCACAGGGACTCCTTTGGTCAGTGCCATTTCTTACCCTAGAACAGGTCTTAAAATCATCATGGGCTCTGGGCTGGCGGGAGATTTGGGGCTGACCTGCTGGTGGCCCTGGATTCTCTAGCCCTACCCTGGAAGCCGTTGGTTGCCACAAGTGGTGGCAGATTATTTACCTGCGGCTCTGTTGACCGGAGGGCGGTTAACTTAAAGGGAGCAGGCTAACTTGGTTGTGGCCTGCTGGCACAGCCCGAAGGTCAAGCAAAGCCCCGTTGGAGAACGGGATGTAGATAGAATGACTATGTCTATGTATATACGTGTGAGTATTTGAATACTGTGATGTTGATAAACATGTTTTAAAGAGTTTTTACAATAAATAAAAGAGGCCAATGGAGTAATTGGCCTGGAACTATATTATAATAAAAATGGACACACTGCAAAAAATCAAACAGGACTCAGGTGTATCTTTGAGAGGAGGGGAGAACGTGGTGATGGGGTGAGTGCACTTTGTATGCCATCTATGACTCAACTACAGCTTGGAAGAAGGGGGGGTTCGAAAAGTTTCTAAGTCCCAGTCTGAAAAGGAAATTTGTCTTTTTCTGAGTAAAAAAATCTTCCCCGCATGTGACTAACCTGAAATTTAGTCCAATGCAGTGGAACTGCTGGTTGGATACTTTACCCAGTCAGTCCCCTTGAAGCTCTGGAGAATACGTTTTAAAAAGGTTCCCAAATATTGTTTGGTGCCCAAACAACCACAGGAGCACATTTCCAAGGCCCCCAGCTCCTCAAAGAGAGCACTTAGTGATACTCAGAGTGTAAGGAAGAGAGCAACAGCAAAGTCCAGTCCAGGTGCCACTGGGCAGCTGGGATTAGTCAGATAAATGTCTTCTTCAGCTTTTTCATATTTTGGGAGCCACCCAGGGGACCAACCTTATGATCCTTGGCGATTCTTCTCTCTTTGGATTTCAAGTGGAAGGGGGTCCAAGCTCCTCAGGTTCTTTTCAAAGGTCACAGGATAAGCAGGTTCATTCCGCTTGGTATTCCTTCACACGTCTGATAAAGGTGCTTTGGGGTGCAATATTTATGCTTGGCACCAGCTAATGGGTGGTGGTCACTCCTGGGCATTCCCTAACCAATAGGTTAAAAGTTCCTGGGCATTACTGCAAACAGGACGAAAATGCCATGTGCCAAGGCATTTTCAAGATGGCAAAAGTCTTTGGACACACTAAACTTGAGCTTTGAGGGCTGGGGGTGTGACTGGTAGTGTCACAAGCAAATTACCTGCGTCCTCTCACATCTAACACTAAATTTGAGTCTGTAGTAGGCTCTGTACCCACAACAAACTTAGAGACAATTATCTGATAGAACAAAAACAGGGTTCTCCATCAACCAGGTAGGTGATACATAAGACGTTAAGTTAATCAAAAATGGGGATGGACACTAGTGTCTACTAAACCATTGGTTAGACTTTGACAACCCTCATAGACAACCTGATTCAATCGATGCGGTATATCTTTTTTCCGCCCCGTCAGGTGTCATGGCATATTCATAGGGATGTCAAATAACGTGCGGTATGCCTGCCTCACCCGAGGCTACCTTTGGTTCAGGTAGAAGTGTCCAGAAATGATAGGGAAGGGAAAGAGGATTTCATTTAAAAACAGTGTGTCACCGAAAAAATTGTTTTAATGAAAAGGTTGACACTGTATTAAAAAGAAAAATTTGATATATGAATGTAATCGAGTAACTAGATTACCATATATCTATGTATATATGGATGCGTCAACATGTTTCAGCTCTTTTGGCCCAGCCGGGTCTGAAGAGCTTTCGTCAGGACAAAAGGACAAACAACATACAAAAAGGTACTCACACTACTTGTGTTGGGTCCTTTAGCTAATATAGCATTTCTTATTTAGTCACCTATAATGTGGGAACACAAACAGTACACTGCATTATGGTATATCAGTTATGGTGATTAGGCATGATACTTTTATTAAAAGCACACCGACTAGAATTACTAGTAAAAAATATATATATGCACCTAATTCAAGATACATAAGTTATGCGTAGGTAGGAAAAACGGGAGACGACAGGTTTTCAATATGCAAATACAGGCAGGACGCTATTTCTGCATTTCGTGTTAAGAGGAGTAGGGGGGGAGAAGTAGACGAACTGTACATAATAGAACTGTAAATAATCTGTCCTATTAGTCAAGCTATATTGGCGTTATCGAGC
This sequence comes from Lissotriton helveticus, assembly GCF_964261635.1. Classification (NCBI taxonomy): domain Eukaryota; kingdom Metazoa; phylum Chordata; class Amphibia; order Caudata; family Salamandridae; genus Lissotriton; species Lissotriton helveticus. Next base: position 2,059,720,354 of record NC_136059.1, on the reverse strand, counting down.
ATCTATGCCTCAAATGTGCGATGTTATTTTACGCGCTTTGACTCTGATAATCAGGCTCTTAAACACACGTTGTAAAATTAGTGAGAGAAATACCTTAATAGCTTTTCTTGGAAACATCAGCAGGAGTGAAGAGTCGCTAGACGCGGTCTTTGCTAGAAAAATTATTTAGCCGGTTAGAATATAGAGAAGAGGACTTCTTACGGGTGAGCGGTCGTCTTCGCAAGTAATTCTTACCCACGCGGACCGGCTTTCAGTCCCTGTGCTGACTCTGCCCCTGGTTACAGGCGGGGCTCTGTTTCCCGGCTTATGGCAGGAGTCTAAAAAAGGAGACACTAAAAAAGGACTAATGTGTTAACAATTTCCTTACTCCAAGATGATTCCCACCTACAAACTAAAATGCAAATTTTCTTAACAACAAGGCTCTAATGTGTACTCAAAAACGGGTGCAATATTAACCAACTTGAGAAAAGGGGAAAAGGACACGGACCTTGGTCTATTACTATGATAAGTATAAACTCCTGACAGACCCAGTTCGCCAGTGAGTTTAATGTATCTATGTGTGTCCCACTTGTTCATGTCATTAGGAAGATGCCTGAATTTTTTCTCACAATTACCAAGCTGATGAATTGTCATCTAGATGAGTTGTTCTTGTCATCAACAGAATGGTTCGTGAGTTAAGGGTTCTTAATAGAACTGACTCCAGGGAATATTGTCATTCATTCCTAGTATATGGGTGCCAAGACGGTCCACCCACCTTTGTTCTTTTTCAAAAAGAATTTGCTCTGCATTGTTATTTTTGTCTTGTAGCATTTCAAGTACTGTCCAACTCAACTCATCACAGGTGTGTCCTGCTTCCACGAAGTGTGTGCAAAGCTTCGTGTTGTTTTTCTTCATTCTGACATTGCTCCTGTGTTCTCCAATTCTTAGCTTGATTTTTCTACAGGTCATACCTATATATTGGCGTCTGCAAGGGCAGGTGACCATGTAGATTAGATGTGTTGAGTTACAATTAGTGTGTTGCTTTTGGGTCCATTTTAAAGTATCTGTCAGTTGTAAAGTTTTTGTCGGTTTTGTAAATTTACATACACCACAAATACCACATGGATAGTGTCCAACTACAGGTTCCATCCTGATATCTCTCATGACAGAATGGGTTTGTTTTGTCTTTGGTCTTGTATGGACCAGAACATCTCTGATGTTTTTAGTTCTCTTATTAGCAAATCTTGGTTTCGGCCAGTTTAATTGTCCGGAAGTGATTATCTGCCAATTTTTTCTGATAAGTTTCTGTACATCATAGGTCGCCGGACAATAGGTGGTTACACATGTTACCAGATCTTTTATTGGTTCCTTTCTGTTGGTTTGCAAAAGGCATTCACATGGTTGATGTCTGGCCCTTTTCATACATTTCTTGATCACAGGAGATGTATAATCCCTCAGTTGTAGTTTTTGGCTCAATTCCCGTGCTTGTATTAGGTAATCGCTGCCTTTACTACAATTCCGTTTGTGACGTAGGAATTGTCTGAAGGGAAGGTTGTCCCGCAACGGTCGTGGATGGTAGCTACGGTATGAGAGCAAACTATTCTTTGCCGTGGGTTTTGTGAAAGTTTTGGTCTCCAACTTCCCATTCTCATGGAAGATTGTCAGGTCAAGAAAGTCTATGCTTTGGTTGCTGGCAGCGAAAGTAAATTTCAGCCACCGATCTCTTTTATTCAACCATTCCATGAATTTTGGCAGATCTCCTTTTGTATCCCAAATTAACAAAACATCATCAATATAGCGTTTCCAGTATATGATACTGGAAACATAGGGATTTGTGGTATTAAGCACAGAGTCTTGTTCAAGTTGGCTTACATAAAGTCCTGCTACCGAAGGGGCATAGGCACTCCCCATGGATGTCCCATGGCTTTGTAAGAAAAGTTGTCCATTGTACTCAAAATAATTTTCTTTTAGAACCAGGCGGCAACATTCCAAAATGAAGTGGCGAGGGGTTTTGTAAAGCCATTCTTGGTTAAAGAGAAGGTCTTCCAACATTTGTAGTGTGTCTTCCTGGGGCAGGCTCGTGTATAAGGCCTCAACATCAAGGCCTACCAACAACATTGTGTTTGGGTTGAATTCTAAATCTGCAATTTGAATCAAGAGGTCCCTAGTGTCTTTTAGATAAGTTGGAGTTTTTTGAACCAGCTGTTTCAAGTACTCGTCTGCAAATTTAGAGAGAGGCTCTAACAGTGACCCTATTCCCGAGACAATGGGACGTCCCGGGGGAGGTGACTTGTTTTTGTGTGTTTTAGGTAACGAATAGAAGAATGGTATTTTAGGGCTTTTTGGCGTCAGATATTCTGCCTCTTTTTTTGAAATCCATCCACTGACTTCAGCTTCGTGTACCATGATGGCTATGATGTTGGTCAGTCTGTCGGTAGGGTCTTCTTCAAGTATTTTGTAAAAATTCTCATCAGACAAGAGGGAGAGGCATTATTGGTTATATCCGTCTTTTGACAAAATCACTACCCCACCCCCCTTGTCTGCTGGTTTGATGACAATTTTATCATTGTCCTTCAGCTCCGTCAATGCAAGACGTTCCTTTTTGCTCAGATTTTGATAAGTCTTTTTGTTGGGACCCAGATTGTCGATTCCTTTCATAATTGCCTGCTCAAAAGTTTGTATCTCAATGGGTACTGTGGTCGTTGGGGGACAGAACTTGGATTTCCTCTTCAGAGTAGTGTCACCTTCGTTATATAGACTGGTTGATTCGTTAAAGAAAGCTTTTAGTTTTAAAGTCCGACAAAATTCTGAGACTTCGCATTTAAGTTTGAAGCGGTCCAATGGAGGTGTGGGCAAGTTTTTCTTTCTGCCTCGCATTTGGTTTTGGCCTCTCCCTAAAAAAGGCTGTTGTGGTTGACTCGTGGCATTAGACATTGAGTGGTTCTGGCTTTTGGTGTCTAATGCCACGAGTCAACCACAACAGCCTTTTTTAGGGAGAGGCCAAAACCAAATTCGAGGCAGAAAGAAAAACTTGACGTGGCAAGACCAACAACCGAATGATCAGACACGCAGTATGTCGTCAGCCCAACCAGGTCCCAGCAAGAAGACTCACTAGTTGTTAATTTATCAGATATGAGCCTAACCGACGATCAGATGTCTGTCCTTAATAAAGGACTAGGCTTTGTGCCCACACCTCCATTGGACCGCTTCAAACTTAAATGCAAAGTCTCAGAATTTTGTCGGACTTTAAAACTAAAAGCTTTCTTTAACGAATCAACCAGTCTATATAACGAAGGTGACACTACTCTGAAGAGGAAATCCAAGTTCTGTCCCCCAACGACCACAGTACCCATTGAGATACAAACTTTTGAGCAGGCAATTATGAAAGGAATCGACAATCTGGGTCCCAACAAAAAGACTTATCAAAATCTGAGCAAAAAGGAACGTCTTGCATTGACGGAGCTGAAGGACAATGATAAAATTGTCATCAAACCAGCAGACAAGGGGGGTGGGGTAGTGATTTTGTCAAAAGACGGATATAACCAACAATGCCTGTCCCTCTTGTCTGATGAGAATTTTTACAAAAAACTTGAAGAAGACCCTACCGACAGACTGACCAACATCATAGCCATCATGGTACACGAAGCTGAAGTCAGTGGATGGATTTCAAAAAAAGAGGCAGAATATCTGACGCCAAAAAGCCCTAAAATACCATTCTTCTATTCGTTACCTAAAACACGCAAAAACAAGTCACCTCCCCCAGGACGTCCCATTGTCTCGGGAATAGGGTCACTGTTAGAGCCTCTCTCTAAATTTGCAGACGAGTACTTGAAACAGCTGGTTCAAAAAACTCCAACTTATCTAAAAGACACTAGGAACCTCTTGATTCAAATTGCAGATTTAGAATTCAACCCAAACACAATGTTGTTGGTAGGCCTTGATGTTGAGGCCTTATACACGAGCCTGCCCCAGGAAGACACACTACAAATGTTGGAAGACCTTCTCTTTAACCAAGAATGGCTTTACAAAACCCCTCGCCACTTCATTTTGGAATGTTGCCGCCTGGTTCTAAAAGAAAATTATTTTGAGTACAATGGACAACTTTTCTTACAAAGCCATGGGACATCCATGGGGAGTGCCTATGCCCCTTCGGTAGCAGGACTTTATGTAAGCCAACTTGAACAAGACTCTGTGCTTAATACCACAAATCCCTATGTTTCCAGTATCATATACTGGAAACGCTATATTGATGATGTTTTGTTAATTTGGGATACAAAAGGAGATCTGCCAAAATTCATGGAATGGTTGAATAAAAGAGATCGGTGGCTGAAGTTTACTTTCGCTGCCAGCAACCAAAGCATAGACTTTCTTGACCTGACAATCTTCCATGAGAATGGGAAGTTGGAGACCAAAACTTTCACAAAACCCACGGCAAAGAATAGTTTGCTCTCATACCGTAGCTACCATCCACGACCGTTGCGGGACAACCTTCCCTTCAGCCAATTCCTACGTCACAAACGGAATTGTAGTAAAGGCAGCGATTACCTAATACAAGCACGGGAATTGAGCCAAAAACTACAACTGAGGGATTATACATCTCCTGTGATCAAGAAATGTATGAAAAGGGCCAGACATCAACCACGTGAATGCCTTTTGCAAACCGACAGAAAGGAACCAATAAAAGATCTGGTAACATGTGTAACCACCTATTGTCCGGCGACCTATGATGTACAGAAACTTATCAGAAAAAATTGGCAGATAATCACTTCCGGACAATTAAACTGGCCGAAACCAAGATTTGCTAATAAGAGAACTAAAAACATCAGAGACGTTCTGGTCCATACAAGACCAAAGACAAAACAAATCCATTCTGTCATGAGAGATATCAGGATGGAACCTGTAGTTGGACACTATCCATGTGGTATTTGTGGTGTATGTAAATTTACAAAACCGACAAAAACTTTACAACTGACAGATACTTTAAATGGACCCAAAAGCAACACACTAATTGTAACTCAACACATCTAATCTACATGGTCACCTGCCCTTGCAGACGCCAATATATAGGTATGACCTGTAGAAAAATCAAGCTAAGAATTGGAGAACACAGGAGCAATGTCAGAATGAAGAAAAACAACACGAAGCTTTGCACACACTTCGTGGAAGCAGGACACACCTGTGATGAGTTGAGTTGGACAGTACTTGAAATGCTACAAGACAAAAATAACAATGCAGAGCAAATTCTTTTTGAAAAAGAACAAAGGTGGGTGGACCGTCTTGGCACCCATATACTAGGAATGAATGACAATATTCCCTGGAGTCAGTTCTATTAAGAACCCTTAACTCACGAACCATTCTGTTGATGACAAGAACAACTCATCTAGATGACAACTCCTCAGCTTGGTAATTGTGAGAAAAAAATCAGGCATCTTCCTAATGACATGAACAAGTGGGACACACATAGATACATTAAACTCACTGGCGAACTGGGACTGTCAGGAGTTTATACTTATCATAGTAATAGACCAAGGTCTGTGTCCTTTTCCCCTTTTCTCAAGTTGGTTAATATTGCACCCGTGTTTGAGTACACATTAGAGCCTTGTTGTTAAGAAAATTTGCATTTTAGTTTGTAGGTGGGAACCATCTTGGAGTAAGGAAATTGTTAACACATTAGTCCATTTTTAGTGTCTAGACTCCTGCCATAAGCCCGGGAAACAGAGCCCCGCCTGTAACCAGGGGCAGAGTCAGCACAGGGACTGAAAGCCGGTCCGCGTGGGTAAGAATTACTTGCGAAGACGACCCCTCACCGGTAAGAAGTCCTCTTCTCTATATTCTAACCGGCTAAATAATTTTTCTAGCAAAGACCGCGTCTAGCGACTCTTCACTCCTGCTGATGTTTCCAAGAAAAGCTATTAAGGTATTTCTCTCACTAATTTTACAACGTGTGTTTAAGAGCCTGATTATCAGAGTCAAAGCGCGTAAAATAACATCGCGCATTTGAGGCATAGATGCTCGATAACGCCAATATAGCTTGACTAATAGGACAGATTATTTACAGTTCTATTATGTACAGTTCGTCTACTTCTCCCCCCTACTCCTCTTAACACGAAATGCAGAAATAGCGTCCTGCCTGTATTTGCATATTGAAAACCTGTCGTCTCCCGTTTTTCCTACCTACGCATAAACTTATGTATCTTGAATTAGGTGCATATATATATTTTTTACTAGTAATTCTAGTCGGTGTGCTTTTAATAAAAGTATCATGCCTAATCACCATAACTGATATACCATAATGCAGTGTACTGTTTGTGTTCCCACATTATAGGTGACTAAATAAGAAATGCTATATTAGCTAAAGGACCCAACACAAGTAGTGTGAGTACCTTTTTGTATGTTGTTTGTCCTTTTGTCCTGACGAAAGCTCTTCAGACCCGGCTGGGCCAAAAGAGCTGAAACATGTTGACGCATCCATATATACATAGATATATGGTAATCTAGTTACTCGATTACATTCATATATCAAATTCTTCTTTTTAATACAGTGTCAACCTTTTAATTAAAACAATTTTTTCGGTGACACACTGTTTTTAAATGAAATCCTCTTTCCCTTCCCTATCATTTCTGGACACTTCTACCTGAACCAAAGGTAGCCTCGGGTGAGGCAGGCATACCGCACGTTATTTGACATCCCTATGAATATGCCATGACACCTGACGGGGCGGAAAAAAGATATACTGCATCGATTGAATCAGGTTGTCTATGAGGGTTGTCAAAGTCTAACCAATGGTTTAGTAGACACTAGTGTCCATTCCCATTTTTGATTAACTTAGTATCTAACTAGGGGAACTGAATGGACCTTGAATCCTCTTCCCTCCCTTTTGATAGATACATAAGACGTGTCTTGGCATCCTATCCTCTCCCTTTCAATTGCGCCCCAAGGGTTACATGTTGCTCAACAAACCTGTCGAGCAGGATTTAAGAGTGTTATATTATTAGGATGCCTGCAGCCTCCAGTCTGAACATTCTTTGGAGTTCAGAGGAGTCATCTCTCCCCATTGAGGTAAGCCTTTTCAGTTTCGCCTATTGTTTGAAACCTGGGAGGTATTTCACACCTCTTTTACACCTATTGCCAGGCATAAGCACGGGCTAGGAGCTGGCAGAGGCTTATGCTAATTAGCCTTCTGACAGTTCAGGCAGGTAAAGGGTAACTTTAAAATCTACTTTTTCATAACATTTATTAAAAATCAGACTTCACCATTGAATTGGATTTTAATAACTATTAGAACATTGGAATGTTAGGAGCTCCATTGAAAACAATGGAGTTCTCCGGGCTTAAAATGGCTGGTATAAGCCTGGAGCTCCAACGTGCCAATGTTTCTTTGTTCACAGCTCTGGTTGTGAACAAAGGCTTCAGGGAGCCTGAGGGGATTCCAATCCCCTCACTCTCCCATAAGGCTTTGTTTTTTTTGTTAGAACATCCTGCCCTCAAGTGACAGAATGTTCTAATAGCCTTATAGCCCTTCGTAGCTGGGCTATACCAGCTATTAAAGACCCTCTCCCTTGTTAAAGTCCCTCGCCTTCGGCTCGGGCCTTTAATGCTGGAGAGGGCCTTTAATAGCCGGTATAGCCCTCTACGGCGGGCTATAAGGCTATATTAAAACTAGTGGCTTAATTTTATTTTTTTAGCTTGTCCCATTCCAGAGTTAGTGATGTTAGTATTTTAACCTATACTCTGGATTTCCATATAGGACAGCTAGGACTGCCACTGTGATAATAGCTTTTAGGGCCTTGTTACTGTAGGGACATGTTCACATTAACTTTCTACATGTCCCACTGTTAAATACGATGCACTTTACCTAGTGAAGTACAAGACTTACATATGGCTGACTTACACATATTTCAAATTGAGTTTTTTTACTTGTTAAATAGGGTTATTTTAACAGGTTGCACTGCAGGTTTTACACTGCAGCAGTCAGGCTTTATAGTCTTACATTGGTTTTCCTTTGTCAGAATTGTCAATGACACAATAAGTACTGCAGTTCACAGGTGTAATTTAACATGCCATGCCATGGGTGTATGTCTACTTCATGTACTAGGGCCTTGTAGAAATGTTAAAAAAGCCAATCAAGGATTAGCCAATGTCTACATGTTTTAGAAGTCAGGACACATACACTGGTCACTAAAATGCAGTGCGTCAGTCTGCAGAGTCTAAAAACAAAAACAATAAAATTCCACAATAAATGGGGGTGACCACGCCAACATTTGCATTTTCTCAGACTCATGCTCTGATGACAACCCTGGGAGTGGACTGAAAGGGTGCAATGGTGAGAACGCCAACACAGGGTTACACAGTTCTACTTGACAGTCTTCATTTATTTAAACCTTACGCCATACCCATCCTCAGGGTACGTGCTGTCACTTAGTCACACAGCGGTGGGGTTACATACTACATCACACAGGAATGACAAAATACAGGACTAGTTTAGGGACCAAAGAGATGCTCTGTTGGTGAAACTGGAACATATTCCTCAATGTGAGCATTCAATAACATAAGTTTCAATAACATATGCTTTCAATAACATATGCTGTTGTGTTGCTGCACTATTCTCCCAACTTCTTAAGCCTAGTGTTTTTTTTATCCAAAATGTGTTTATTGCTATTTTCAAAAGCTCTTTTATTCAAATGGACAAAAGGTTTGCTAGGGATATTCACAAAAAAATCAAAATGTTCCTATTTTGATCAACTTCAGTTCTTAAGAGAGTTTAGGTGGTACTGGATTAGTTTGTCGATGAGTTATTCAGATGATGTCGACTTTAAAGGCTAATCTTTATTTTTACTTCAGTTTCATTTGCTTTTTTATCTTATGAAAACACCATTTTAGATTCCTTAGTCCAGGTATCCACAGTGACAAATGGGAAAGATTCTGTAATACAGAGTTTCCTCAATATTAGTGTTATTTATTTCTATTTTCAAATATAATCTCTTATTAGTCATCCATCACCGGGATGTGCACAGCACAGCTGCAATTATTCACAATTTAAATATTGCAATTGTTTTTATTTTTGTCAGAAACAATGACAGAACTGTTAGGAATGTCCTTGAACATATTTTAAATTATAAAGTGGTGAATCAGAAAATTATTAAACATCAAATAATGCTTCTCGCTCATGCGGCACTGCATCTCTTAGATTTAGAGACTGATTAAGGTAGTCAGTGTTAGATTCATTGTGCCCAAAGTAAGAGGGTAGTAGGGACAGCAAGCACTTTCTTCTAGTCACTCTAATCAACAATGAAATGTGTTCATGTTCATTATTGATAAAGAAACAGAAGTAGCTGCCCCCTGGATTTATCAATAAAGTCTGTATAAGTAATTCCCGGGGTTGAGGAGAATGACCCCGTAGTTCAATTTGGACCCCAAATGTTCTATAAGAAGTAGGCAATTACTGCAGTTAAAAGGACTACAGCACCCATTTTTCAGGGTTAATCACTATTTTCCCCAGGACTATCACCCGCATATTTCTTCTGCTTTCAGCAGGCATGGAGGCCCGATGATTGCAGGAATTACTATGCGTCTCGTCTTTTCATTAGGGCTTGTAAATTCCTTTCTTCAGACTCTTTGGGATTAAAGTGGGACTCCTGATGAGGCCCATGGCTTGATCGTTCACCAAGGAGGACATTTGTTCTAAAGACCTAGAAGGGACAGCGCGCATCTCGGATTTATAGCATTCATAGGGCCCGATTCACAGAACTAACTTAAGACAAAATCCTAAACTTACTACCATTTTGGTACTCACAGAAAGTACTTACTCATTTTGGTATTCAGAGAAGGTACTTACTCCTTTCGGTATTTACAGAAGTTAGGAGTCCTAACTTTCGGACTCCTAAATGCCTTCTGTGAATACGGAAAGACTTAAAGTTAGGATTTTTCTCAGTTTAGAAGTCTTAAAGTTAGGTGTCCTAACTTTACTACTCCTAAACTGAGAAAAAACCTAACTTTAAGACTTTCGGTATTCACAGAAGCCATTTAGGAGTCCTAAAGTTAGGAGTCCTAACTTCTGTGAATACCGAAATGAGTAAGTGCCTTCTGTGAATACCAAAATGAGTAAGTGCCTTCTGTGAATACCAAAATGGTAGTAAGTTTAGGATTTTGTCTTGTTAGTTCTGTGAATCGGGCCCATAGACATTCTGTCACCACATACCATATTGATTTTTGGTCTGAGGTCGTTGCAATGATAATTATTCAGCACTCGCTGGCAAAGACAATGAAAATTTCTTATGTAGCTCAAAATTAACATCATGGGTATTCAGAGTTAGCAGAACTTTAAATAAGATGATGTTGTGCAGGTGTTGCCACTTTGAAGCTGAACTGTGTCTTTCACATCCATTGAGCTCGCCTTCAATTGAGTAAACACAATTGGAAACAATCTGATCTATTTTTAAGCAACCCCTGGAGCCAGTATTCATTTTAGGCAAAGGCATTAAGGCAATAGCTAAAGAGCTAACAGAACAAGACACAGCACAATTGCCTGAAGGGTTGCAGAACATTCAATTCCACAAGACTAGAGGCACTACTACCAGTCAATACAATGCACACTATGGCAGCTAGGCCCTACTAAACACACATCCCTAAGCCATCCCAGGCTTTCAAACCTGGTGCGTACTCAATACGGTACCCACTGCCAAGTACCTCCGCTAAGCAGACAAATGCAAGAAATTAAGCATAGCGGTGCCCCCAATAATAAAGAACAATAATCCACAGAAGTCCAGTTATATCTTTAAAAGTTCTTATATCATCTTTATTTCTTTCAAAATCTTGTTTCTTTTCTCATATAAAATCAAACAGAGCTCAGCCAGCGCGTTTCGTTCAATAATCAACTTCTTCAGGGAGTTTCATTATTCATGTTCATCTGTTATACATAACGATTCTACATGGCAGGGGCGCATCGTATTCCCCAAGTTAATCTTCATAATCAGTATTGAACATACACCATATTGACACCTGAATCATTGTCCCACGTTCTGACAGGCACCTGACGATTTCTAGAAATGGTAGCAGGACACAGCACAATTGCCTGGAGGGTTGCAGGCCATTAAAATCGACAAGACTAGAGGCACTACTACCCGTCCAGCACACACTTGATTCTTTCCAGAGCATGAGATCGAATGTAAGCTTTGGAGGGGCCAATATTGGTTGTTTAAAGATTGGGCCTGAAGGAACTGTAGTACAAACAATACTCACCATGTTACAAAGATTAAATACAATGATATCTTTAGTAGTACTCATATGGGTCAGGGCGGGATATTTGAAAAATCTGTATGATCTACGTGTGCAGTAAAACATTGGAGATATTTCGCACTGTCGGTCCATCAAGGGCCAGTAGCAAAATCCAAAATAAAAATGCAACATGCTTGTTTGCACAGATACACTGCATCTGCACTAGCTTGATTTGTTTTGGTGGCAACGTTCAGCAGTCAGCAGAACCTCAACCAGTCTGCTGTGTAGAGGATCCCATCAGCCATCACCAGGTCAGCGCTCTGGGGGTCCTCCACACATTGGTGCTGGAACAATTTTCAGAGTGGGAGTGTCGCCATCAATGTTAAATCACTTAAGTCATAAGGGTTTTGAAAAATACAAGCATCACACAAAGAACGAGTGTAGCAAATGAGCCACGTCCATTCAGCAGGAGAGTGGTAAGGGTGTGATATGCGGGAAACATCCATTACAATGCAGTCATTACATCGCACTGCTTTTACAACGCAACCGCCATCTCATGCCATTACTACCCATGTCACTACAACACATGGGAATTATAACGCATACCATTACAACGCATTATAAGATAAGTAATGGAGATTTTTTTGTTTTAGGGTGGGCATGGGTTTTGGGGTAGATGGAAATAGTAATTTTTATCCCTACACTATCCAACACTTTCCCTACTGTTGCACTCACTGGAGTGGGAATAGTAATTTTCACCCCCATACTATCCAACACTACGCCCTAATGTTTCAGTCACTGGATGGGGAATAGTAATTTTTACCCCTACACTATCCAACACTTACCATACTGTTGCCCTAAAAGTATTATGTGTTGTAATGGTATGCATTGTAATGGTATGCGTTGTAATCGAATGCGTTGTAATGGTAGTTTAAAAAAATGTGTTGTAATGGCATGCATTGTAAAATCATGCGATGTAATGGTAGTTGCGATGTAAAAACCGCGTTGGAAAAGCATTCGTTGTAATTGTTTCTGTTGCAACGTCATATATTCGTGCTATGCAGATAGCAGGTGTGTATTTTAGAGCACACTGTCGCAAATATATTACTAAAGCACGGTGTGGTAGCCTACGGTCTTTTGCAGACAATACATTTTACATTTAAATGGCCACTAAATTCGCACAGACATGCAGCTTTACGGATAAAAGTCCATTAACAGGTACTTAGATTTTGTGGTGTTTAAAAAACTTTGAAATCCTACAGCCTCTCCTTTGATGCTCGCTCTTCTCCAGCAAGCTTGTCACATAATTCACTTTACAAAATCCGCTCTCTTTGTAGTGAAGAGAATAAAAAAAGCACCACTCTCCTGCATGGCATTTGACCTTTATCTTTGAACAAGCAAATGTGACAAGAAAAATAAAACATTTAAAAGCACCTTTATTGCTTATTCACCTTCTGAACTCCAGCATGGTTATTTCTGGGGGTACTGCAGCACCCCTGCAACCCTACTTCCTTCGCCAAGCCTCCACAGGATGGTAGGTTTATACAGGCAGACAGAAAAAAGAGCAAATCAGTACTAGACAATGGATGCATCAATTTGAGTTTTGTAAGGAACAAGAGTCAGCAGTCAGGAAGCCACATAGCTGGCATCAGGAATGCAGAACAAAGTGAGGAACAGCTGACACATCAATGCTGGATCGTTCTATGGAGGGGACTGGGGTCAGCAACTCCTGGATCCACCTATGGTGCTGCCTCTAACCAAAACAAAGTTTAAAGTCATGCAGAGGCAGAAAAAAGGTGTGTGTGCGTGTGTGTGTGTGTGTGTGTGTGTGAGTGCGTGTGTGTGCCGCCGTCTCCCATACCAATGGAAGCAGATGCCCAACACATGTTAACACCTGGACCAGTCAGCACTTGACTAACTTGGGACTCAGGGCTCATAAACCTCTGAAATCAGCAAAAAGGACAAGATGTCTATCCAGGAATGGAGGAGCACAACAACCTTTGAATATGGCAATCCCATTGGAAAGGTCTGTGATCCCATCTCGACCATCAAAGTGGTATGAGTACCTAACATCACAACAATACAGGATTTGAGTTGGATAGTATTACAAAGTTACACAAAATTGTGCTATGTGTTGCTTTGGATTATTTTTTATCAAGGAGGTATTCTATGGATAGTGCATGGGTGGTTCCCATGCAAACACACATGGATTGTGATGCAAATCTCTACCTATAAACATTGGTAAAGAGGAATTTGTCCCAAAATCTTATGCTTCCTGGAGGCAGGCATAACAAGAATTATTTTCATAGCATCTTGTTATTTCAACTTTGTATGTATGCTGTATTGCACAGCAAGTATACAATGTGGGAAATGCCTTAAAGCATAGATTGTGTACTGGAAGTTACCCTTCCAGTACAATACCTATGCTTCAGAAATGAACACACCTTGAATTCTGGCACAAAGGTATGTGCTTTGGTGCAGGCCTGCTAAGAGTGTGCCAGCGCTCTGGGAAAGAAAAGAAGCACTCCTCTTTGATGCAAGACAGCACAGCTGCTTTGTTGCAGCGTTGCCTTGAGTCAAAAACAGTAAATCTTGGCCTTAATCTCACATATCTCACCCATCACCTGTCACTTGACTCTCGTTCACTTTCACTTTCACCCACACACATATGCTTACACATACTTAAATATTTCCTCACACATATGCATACCCTCTCACTTAAACATGCTCTTACCTGCAAGCACACATACAACATACACTTACAACCATTTTTACTTACCACAGCTGCCACCATAGGTCCTACGTGTGCTCCATATTTTAGTACACTAGTAGTAAATATTAGAATATTTTCACTAGAAGTATAATGAACATCAGGCAGGCAGACAATAAAGAATGCGAGCCCCTTGGTGTTTTTGGTACTGATTTTCCACCCATGAGGCCAGGGTTCGAAAACACAATGCCAGGGGTCGGAAGGGGCAAGCCAGGGGTCACATCTGAGACCCCTGGAAACCCTTAAAGGATAAAAAGGACATCGCACAATATTCATAGTATCCAACGGGTGAATAGTAATTTCTCACTAAGCACTTTTCTTAATAATAAGAACATGGCATGCACGTAGATCTAGGTTTGTGAATATGGAAGCTCCACATATAGATTATAAAATATGTTTGAGAAGTTATAATAGATTGTGCTCCTTGATAGTCACTTGGTTGATGCAGTGATAGTAAATACAGGACCAGAATTCCTGTAACTTCTGAGAACAAAAAACACATAAGTACCTGCAGATGTAATAGAATGGACTGTGATGTATTCCTATAGGTCCTGAATCGATCCCCCTATTCCTGACCCTATTCTGGTTAGTAAACTAACAAGTTAACTAGTAATCTGCCCATGAGGCAGAAAATCCCCATGATGCAGATACCGTTATCTGACGCAGTCACACTACGGCACAGGAACGTGTTATCTGATTAGGTCATAACGCTTGCGATCTAATTAGACAAGCGATATTCCTCCAGCCCCTGATAAGGCATACGGAGTTCTCATAACAAATCAAACCTATGACAACCTGGGCAAAACCCTGCGGCCATTGTTTTGATTTCACCGAGAACTTCAGTAAAAGAATGTGCTAACGAGCAAGTCGTATGACATCCTTATTGACGTATCTATGTCCATCCTTACGTCAATCTCGGCACCTTAAAGGTATAAATATTACCGATATTGCCCTATGCAAACACACACGTGGTGACGAGACGGAGCAGCCATACTTGCCGAAGCGAAGAGCAGAGCAGACCCCGCTGGCGCAGCCCCGCCTTCCTGACGCGCTGAGAGAAGCTGCTTTCTCCTGCCGAGAATTCCAGCCCCGGCGTTTCTGGGCAGCCCTCGCAGGCAGCCTGGAATATCGAGACCAGAGAGAGAGATACCATCCCTCATTCATCCTAACTTCCAGGTACAGAACTGAATAACCCCTCACAGAGAATTCTTTAGTTATTCACTTGGCAAAAACAAACTTAACTTAAACTGTAACTTTCTATTCCCGCCCACGTATTAGGCTTAGGTCAGGTACACGGGGTAGGCGTATTTAGAAACACCAGTTGAGTACGTTTAGTCAAATGTATATGTGTATGTAATATATTTTATTCATTTTAAAACATCATATGGCTTAGAAACCATATCAATGTTTTTACAGTATTATTTTATACTATTGCTTTTAATGTATGCACTTTACTTAACTATAAGTATTGCAATAATATCGATCCATTTCTCTTGTATGAGAAAAGAGACTGATCAATAAATAACACCTTTTTATTGAACACGCCCGTCTCTTCCTTTTCTCTACATTCTGATGAGACTAAGAATGCACGTACTGACTGAGTAAAATAAATTGCCTTTTGTTCACACGACTCTCGAGATATACTCTTGATTAGGGGAGAGCAAAGTTGTCATGTTCTATGGTTGTCAGAAACTAAATCCCTTCTTGTCTAATCAAGGGAGTTAATTCTTTCCTGAACATTCGAGAAAGTTTCTAGTGAACTCTGAGCTAAGCTGGCAAACCCAAAACTTTAAGTCTAGTATCAACAGTAGTAGACCTAGTTAACGTCTGGTCTAGGCCTTTACTATTGTAGGTATTATTCCAATGCGCAGAGCCTATTGGGATGATAGGAACTACACTACAGGACTACCAGCCCATTTAGAAAATATTCCTGCAGATATTTTCTTACTGTCTCTTTCTCTGAGAGAATACATTCTTCCAAACGATTTTACAGGATTTGGGAGCGTAGATACAGCTCAATCAAACTCCCTATGGGAAAAGTAACTTGAATCCTGTGGATATCAAAAAACATCCGAAAACCGGTGGTAATGGTAAGGTAACAACTTACAAGAGGCTATAATTGGAGTAGAAATTGAGGTCCAATTTGAACATGCATAGGACACTATTAATCCTCATAAATATAACAGAGACCCTGATAGAATTGTGAGGATAACAGTGATTCTCACCGAACTGCAAAGATATGGAGAATGTACAAGCAGACTAGATAATTTAAGGATTATGCTGTTTCAACAGCAATATCACAGCACAGAGGACGTTGTTTGGCATTTCTATAGTTCTTTGTAGTTGTACTGGGCATTCCTTAGTTATTTTGATAAGCTCAGTACAGTAAATGAATATTTCCGCCTTCTGCCAATGCTATTTCTCAGTCTCAGGAGAGGACTGTGGGTCGTGCCAATCTGTATACTTTTACCTGTTGGCAAAGTAGCTTCTAATGACATAGTATTAAATCTGTGGGAAGGCCCAGACTGTGTCCCAGCGACTTTGGGGTCACCAAATTCCTTTCCTAAAGTTGATGATCAATCAACATGTGGCATTTATTAAGTCTATCAAGGAGGATGATTGATTGTCCTGCATGAGGTAATCTTCAATGACATCCTTCAAATCATGTCAACACTGTGTCATTTGTATTCTCTCTGTAAAAAGGCATCTTAGCAGCACGTTGTCTGATACGGGTAATAGAAGAATGTCAATGCCCCCCTATTCAATATCGCACACGGTTTCTTCAGCTGAAGTCTCCTTATCAGGAAACTGACAAATTATTTTAAACTGTATCAAGAAACTTGCTTAACCATTCAAGCAAGTATATGTAGTGGATAGCAGTGTCTTGACCTGGGACACAACTATCCTGGGAAGTGAGCCAAACAAATAGCACACTTCACATGGTCAAAGGCAAATTGGGTATAGTAAAATGTCAAATGTTCTGCTTGAGAGTCCAGACATTTCTTCAGCTTGTATGGTCTCAGGAAAAATGAGATGATAAGGGGCTTAGTACAGGAAGGACCATGGTTCACCCAGCCACAATCTATCACAACATACAGTTTTAGCTCTGTTTTATCACTCAAAGTTGTTGCTGCTGATGCAGCGCTACTCTGTAAATATCTTCTAAAACCTTGTCACCTTTCCCTGAAGTTTCAAATCACACATTTCCTCATCAGTGGGGCCCTTAACACTGCGAATCACTCGTACACACTTTTCTCTACTTCACGGATTGGTGAGACTCAAAGGAGAGCTGCTGGATCATAGCGGAGTGTCTAAATTAAGCTAAATATTTATAATATGTACACTTGCAGTTTAAATTGTTTTACCATGGTTTTATCAAAGAGACAATTTATTCAGACACACCACCATTATTTGTCAATGGATCTGCTAGTAAAAAATCAGGCTAAGGATGAACAAGGCCAGCTTAATTCTCCATTTATCTAATTTTTATTTAAATAAAATCTTATAGCATGACCTTTATTTATTCACTTATAAATTCATTTAATGCAAATAGATTTTAAGAGAAAGAAAGATTATTAGCTCATACATTTATATTTCATTTTAATTCAAAGCTCAGAAATAAGTACATTATTATTGAGATTATAGGACATGAATATTAGCAAAAGACATAATAGTTCCCAAAGTTCATCTCCCTATTCTCTCTAGCTATTAACCTCATCTAAAGACTCCTTACTCATTCAAGTAAAGTTAAAGTTCAGAAAAATTCAAAGTCCTTACGTCTCAGGAAAATTCAGCATTCCGGCAGCATGTCAGGATACACAGATGAAAATCGAAGAAGAGAGTTTTTTTCTTAAGTCAGGACACACTCTTTTATACCCTTTTTCCCTACTTAATCTATCTACAAAAGTAACTATCAGTGTCTTTTAACAGTTCTGATTGGTTAATTCAAGGGGTGGATGAGCATAACCTCATCATCTTATTGTTTAATTTCCGCAAGATCAGCTCAATTAAAATGGTCTTTGTCCTTATTATATCCGCTTCGCTCATGTCCTTTAACTGGTAAGTTTTAGTTCTTTTCCCACGTTTCTCAGCACGGATGTCCATTTTGTTGGCACTCAGCTGGACTTTCAGGGCACGCAGACCTTGACCCATTCTACACAGGCACAAGCAGTTCATACTCGTCTGCAGTTCATTTCACCATGTGCATGCATACTGCATTTCAATCTCGATGTCACAGAAACGTCCATTTTGTTCTAGGCCTCATAGGCCAGAACGGGAACTATTATAGAAACAAACACAATCAAACGTAAATTATTGAATTATAACCCTTCTCTTTGTCTCCCCTTACTAAGGTATCCCTGTTAGTTATTACCTAGCAAATAAAGCAACATATATGCGGGATTTACTCACCAGTCTTCATGTTTTTGCAAACAAACAGAAAGCACATTCAGGCCGCCTTTGATTAGTTTATAGCTGCTGCATTAATTTTGAACATAACAACATCGCTTAGTTATTTGATTATAGTTTGCAACATGAACAAATTAGTTTCCCACGTGTACATTCTATTCTATGTTGATTAATTTTCAAAACCACACGATTAATTCATGTTATGGTTATGAGTAAGTGACTTCACGAGGGGCATTCAAAATTTTGTTTTTCCACCTCGCTCCATCAACTCCCTCCTTTGGTGATTTATCACCAAATATCTCCCAAAATTTTGCAAATTTTTATCTTAACATGTTTCAAGTTCTTTCGATTAGTAGAGATTATACTCTAGTATCTTCCATTTTTCTGCTGTCTTGATAGAGTTTCTCTTGAAACTCTTCCATCTGTATATCACACTTTTCACGTTCTCTTTCTAGTTTTTCTTGGATCACCTTCTTTATTGACCATTTAACATTTCTTCTCTTTCTAATCATGCAACATAATCTTAATATCAAAATCACTACTATTATTATTGTTACTGGAATTAATACTTTGCCTATAATAGAACTACCTATTTTATGCAACTAATGTCGTTCAAGGACACCATCAACCTCCAGTGGTTCAACTTCTTTGTGCAATTCTGTAAGATTTTTAATATATCTCTCAATGATTTCACTTTTATCTGGAATGTAAGTGCAACAGTGTTGCACTTTCAAAATTCCACAAACTCCTCTTTCTTTTGCCAAAATTATATCTAGAGCAAGACGATTTTGCATCACCATAGCCCTCATAGCAATTATTTCAGTGTTTACCATTACAAATCCACCTGCAGTGTCTGTTGACAAACGATCTACTATCGTTGACAATTTCCGAATTCTGTTTGCATTAAAAGGTATCCCCACTACGGGTATCAGTGCTCCAAAAACATCACCTATTATTTCTATTACACTCTCTCTTTTTCTACGACTTAAAGGTTTACCTATCTCATGTATCCCATTAGTACCTCTATCTACATGAAAAATTTTACGAAAAACCAGACCTACATAACAGGACCCATACCAATGATCAGGCAACTTATAATAAGCTTTGTTCCCACAAATGAAATAGATTCCAGGAAAAACTGGGTCATTACCTCCTTTAAATCCCCAACCCCCTATTATATGATAAGTGTCTTCACAATGACTCACTCCCACAAAATAATTGTCATACACAGTATTGTCTCTGTGAATACAAAATTTCCCTAATGATGGGGTATCTATGCTTATGGCCACATTTACATTTCGTCCATTTAATTTTTCATCCTCAGATTCCCAATATTTACATTTAGTATGCTTCACGTTTTCATTTCTTTTATATACAGTCCTCCTTTCATCAACCATATCTAAAAATGCTTTTTCTTCATTCCTCATTTTACAAGTCAAATTGTGTCTAAAAGCACAATCATGAGTCAATTCTTGAGTTTCTAAGAAAAAGTCTCCTATAAATTTTGCAGGCTTAACTTTGTTCATTTAATTTATAACTTTCAATTTTGCAAAAACATCATCAGAATTTGAATAATAATACTCTAATTTGCCTGTTTTGTAAAATAAACTTTCTGTTACACTACATGTAACTCCATATGTAAGTGGAAGATGGTGATAGGTCAGCCCTTCTGAAACTGATGCTGGCACTTTTATACAAACATAACAGTCACTAGCATCCATGGTTCTAACATACTCAGATAATTACCTTGAAAAAGTATTCTTTGAAAAATCACTAATAGATTTATCCTGATGAATCTCTGGCTTATACACATGTACTTTATCAGTTTGTAATTCATTATTTCATCCATTCATAGTCCCATATGCTTTCATTTTCTCAAAATGTTCTCTAAATGGAATAATAATAGCTAAAATCAACCGTACTAACATTAATATTCCAGTACATATTAACCACATTCTACACCATTTTCTAAACGTAGAACATTTCGTAGTTACATTATTAGTAGCCATATATATGTATATATATATATATATTTTTACACAGCGATTTTTACAGTGTTCTCTACTCAGATTTTTGTATTTAATAGACTTTCACTTTACACTCAGACATAGCGTTTTTCTTATACCAATGTTTCAAGTCTTGCTTTTACTTTGCAATTTCAGATCAAATATTTCTTTTCCTTTCTTTGAGTCTCAGTTTTTTACTCACTTTCTTTCTCTTGACTTGTGAAATTCAAGTTCTCTCGGCTGCTGTTTACTTCCTCAATAGGAGTCAAAAACATGTAAACCCATTCAGGTGATTTATATTTCTGGTTTGGTCTCCTCAATCTTTTTGCCCTTTGAACAACCTCTATTCTCTTTCCCAACAACTCTTTCTGACTTGTTATTTCATTTACTTGATCTTCTGGTTTTCTTACTTTGTTAACCAGTTTGAATTTCAGTCCATCATTTTCTCTAGGCCAATTATCTCCTTTACGAGCCCTTTCTGTCTTTGGTTCTGTAGTGTTATGTTCCACTCTCCAAGCTCTTTTCCTTAAACTCTTTCTCAATTGAGTTTCATCTTCACTGTCATCAGTTTCACTTTCAGTATTTTCAACAGTTTCATTTATGATGAACTTTATAATGTCTGTTCATTTTTCAGAATCTGTTTTCTCTTTACCCAGCAGTTTCACTCTGTTAGGAACATCTACATAACTGGTACTTGGAATCTCATCCTTGTTGTGAGTTATTTCCTCTTTTCCAGAGTCAGGATTTTGGTTCCTGCTTTCAGAGCTTTCTGACTGTTCTTCAGTACATTCTTGATCACCAGTTTTATCTCTTTGTTCAATGTCCGTACTGGTATCAGTTCTTACCAAATCTCGACTTTCGGGTCGATCTTCAAAATTTGGTATTCCAATAGTTTCACCTTCTCCTTCAGAAGGAGGAATAGCATCCGATCCGATACCTCCGGATGCCGACGTTCTTGTCAGGCTTCAATATCTGGATTTCTCTCTGGTTCTCCTTCAGAATAAAAATCAGTTGTGCTTTCACCTTCCTCGTGTGGATTTTCAGGTTCAGGCACACGGATGGCATGACTGGCGTGCACCCATCTTTTTACTCCAGTGCATTTAACTGCAGTTGTGCTGACCAAAATAACCTGTCTCAGTCTTTGCCAGCGAGGTACTAAGCAATTTCTTCTTCGGTGTACCTTTATTCGAACCCAATCTCCAGGGACTAGATCTTGAGCTGGATGTTTCTCTTTCGTGTTTGACTCAGTTCCCACCTGATGGAACACAGAAGTTAACACGTCAGACAGGTTTTTGCAGTAATCCAGTATGATGTCATCATTAATAGTTTACAGTTTATCAACTGGTACAAACGCTTGTCTCATCACTCTGCCCATCAAAATCTTATGTGGACTCAGTCCAGTCTTTTTGTCAGGTATACTCCTTAAGGTCATCAGAACAAGCAGCAATGCGTCCGGCCATTTCAGTCCTGTTGCCAAATAAATTTTTGCAATTCTGTTTTTTATTGTTCCATTCACTTGTTCAACTACCCCTGAAGCCTCTGGTCTGTAACTACAATGCAGTTTCTGACGAATGTCCAGTGCTTCACAAATCATTTGTAATACTTCATTCTGAAAATGGCTTCCATGATCTGTTTCAATTGTTACTGGAAAACCGTACCGCGGTATGATTTCACGCAAAAGCAGTTTTGCAACAGTTACTCCATCATTTCTCAGGGTGGGGAACGCTTCTACCCACCTAGAGAATAGGCAAATAATTACAAGCACGTATCTGAGTCTGTTACATGGTGGCAGTTCGATGAAATCCAACTGCACTCGTGTGAACGGACCTCCCTCCCATCCTATGGTTCCCAAGCTCACAATTGTTTTTCTTCTTGGATTAAACTGTTGACACACTAAACACCTCTGACACAGGCTGTCGGCGATCATCCTAAATTTAGAATTATACCAGGTCTGTCTGAACATCCGAATCATGGAATCCCTCCCAACATGAGCTTGACCATGGTACATTCGGGCCATATTTGAAATCATGTTATCAGGCATTACTGGTCTTTCATCTTTGTAAACCTAGATTTCATCTTCTTTCCTTTGTCTACACCCTGCTTTTAGCCAAATGTTTTTCTCCTCTTCACTAGCCTCTTCCTCACTTCCTGCCAAGTCTCAACTACTGTGTTTAGCATTAAAGGACTTGAAACATGTTCTTCTTTTCTGTCCCGATTTATGGATGCAAGATTTCTGTCACAGTATTTTGCAATGGAATCGACATACCTATTGCCTCTAGTGATGTAGTCAACTCCCTACTTCTGAGCAGCAGACTTCACCACTGCAATGTTATCATGTCACTGAATAGCATCAATGAACATTTTTACAAATTCAGCATTCCTAATGGGGGATCCTGCAGAAGTTAAATAACCTCTTTGGACCACAATTGTCCGTAATCATGAACAACCCCAAATCCATACTGACTGTCAGTAACTATGGTGACTCTTATCTCCTTTCCTAGTTCACATGCTCGAATCAAAGCAATCAATTCCGCTATTTGAGCAGAACGAATTCCTTTCAGACAAGATGCTTCCAAGACATCTGCCACTGTACACACGTCATATGCAGCACTCAAAGCACCCTCCTCTGTTCTCAAGCACGAACCATCAACAAACATCACATAATCAGATTCAGGCAATGGTTCATTCTTACTGTCAGGTCTTGGTTTGGTACAATATTCAAGAACATCTAAACATTTGTGACCAACCTCATTTCTTACTTCAGCTTCCATAGCATCAGGTAACAATGTAGATGGATTTATATTCACACATCGTGAAATTGTCACATTATCTGCACCGAGAATTGTTTTCTCATATTTTGTCATTCTGTTATTTGTAAGGTATTGTATTTTTGTCCTGGTGAGGAGAATCTCTACAGAAAGAGGTACATATACCCTCACAGGAAATCCCATCAGAATTCCTTCACTCTGTTCCAAACTCACACTTGTAGCTGCTACTGCTTTCAAACAACCTGGCAAGGCTTTCGCCACTGGATCCAAAGCAGCTGAGAAATACGCAATTGGTTTCCTCAGTTTTCCATGTCTTTGAATATTAATACTGACAATACACATCCTTCTCGCTCAGTACAATACAGCTCAAACTCATTTTCATAGTCAGGCATTCCTAAAGCTGGAGCTTCACATAAACTTGTTTTTAGCTGTTCAAATGCTTCCATTTCAGTCTTATTCAGTTCGATAGGGTCTCTGATGTCTGCTTT
Source organism: Lissotriton helveticus (assembly GCF_964261635.1). Lineage (NCBI taxonomy): Eukaryota > Metazoa > Chordata > Amphibia > Caudata > Salamandridae > Lissotriton > Lissotriton helveticus. The sequence goes on along the minus strand of NC_136059.1, from coordinate 2,059,696,721 downwards.
AGTTAGTCCCTGTAAGGGTTTTGCTATTAGTGAGACTCCACTAATCCACTGTCTACAGTAACCCACCATTCCTAAGAACATTCTAACTTGTCTTTGTGTTTTTGGTGATTGCATTCCTTGTATCATTTAAATTCTTTCTGCAGTGACTTGCCTAGTTCCTTTAGCAATCTTATGACCTAAGTATTGCACTTTTTTCTGAATTTTTTTTAATTTCGATGAAGACACTTTATGCCCTTCTCCTGCCAAATGGTTCAACAATGCAATAGTATCTGATATGTATTCATCTTTTGTCTTTGATGCATCTGACAGATCCTCAATATATTGAACTAATACAGATTCTCCAGGCATACTCAAACTTTCTAATGACTTCTTTAACAGTTGATTAAAAATAGATGGACTTTCGGTATACCCCTGAGGAATTCAGCACCATGCCAAAATGCGATCTCCGAACCAAAATGCAAATATTGGCTGGCTTTCTGGGTGTAATGGAGCCATAAAGAACGCATTACATAGATCAATCACAGTATACCAATCTGCATCATGTGGAATTTGATATAGAATTACTGCTGGATTTGGTACAATCGGACAACATGGGACAACAATCTTATTAATCTTTCTAAGATCTTGTACAATCCTAAATGTTCCGTTAGGCTTTTTCAATCCCATTATCGGTGAGTTACAAGGACTGCTTTCTATCTCCCTTAAAATGCCTTGTTCAATCATTTTGTTTATTACTGGTGTTATTCTGTCAATTACTTCTGCTGTCATTTTATATTGGGGAATGTTTGGATAACTCACTCCTTCCTTTACAGAAAATTTCACAGGATCTACATCTTTCATTAATCCAATATCTTCTCCTGTAAAATCCCATACTTGCTCTTTTACTGGTTCTTTCAATTCAGCAGGTATCTTTTCTCGATCTAACACAGGAAACAATTAATTCTTTTCTGATTCTATCATTAACATGGTAATTTTATACGAGCTATCTTCATCTGAGGTTTGGAGCTCAATGCCATCTGGTGAACAATATATGGCACCGTTCATTTTACAAAGAATGTCTCTGCCTAACAGGTTAACTGGACTAGTATCACACACCACAAATCGATGCATATCTTTGAAGTTTCCAATTTCTACTTCAACTGGTTTTCTTAAGGAGGTTTTATTCTGCCTATTAGCTACACCTACAACTTGGATTTGTTCTCAAAGAGAGGAAGGTTTTGAACTTCTACTGATCTAACAGTAGAACACGTAGCACCAGTGTCCCCTAGGAAAGTTACCGTTACATCATTCACCTTTCCATTCACAAACGGACCAGACTGATCTACCTCAAGCACACACTCCTCTTCCTCTCTCAGGCACCGTCAGAAGCTATCATCCGACTCACTCCCGCCATCCTCTTGTAACCAATACTGAGGACTCACATTCACTCTGGGCGATCGGTTTACCTGCTCGCCTCTGCTGAATCCTGTCTCTGCTCTGTATCTCTGCAGATTTACACTGTGTGGTAGTGGTGGTTGTGGCACCTGACTTTGCTGAGTAACTACCTGCTGCTGTTGTGATGATTGTTGTATTACCTCATTCTGCACCTGCAGATTCAATGATGTATTTTCGGGATTAACTCTTGCTGGACACTTACACTGTTTCTTCCAATGCCCTATCCTGCCACAGTTATAACAAGGATATTTTTTTCTTAAGCTCCTCAATGTTCCCTATTAATTTAGGTTTATTGAAATTTCCCTTCACTTTCCCTTGACTCCGGTCTGTACTTTTGTTTTCAATTTGTGCCACTTGATGTTCTGCTACCTTCACTTGTGCCCACATGGCTTTCTCTTTGAGCTTTCTCTGCTTAACTTCAATTTCATCACTGCAGTATTTTGCATGTCTCAATACCTCGTCTACAGAACATGACTGCCATCCCATCAAATTATGCTTAATCATGTCTCCTATTTCTGGTCTTAATCCAAACACAAATCGATACACAAAATGACTCATATCTTTTTCATTTAGTTCCTCATATCCACTACATTGTTTCAACACTAACAACAGTCTCTCAAAAAATGCATGTACAGATTCTTTCGGTTCTTGCACAGCCCTGTTAATTTTTAACCAATCTGTTTCTTTCGGTGGAATTTTATATTTCAAAAACACTATTACTTGTTCATATTTCCTCATCACTTCAGGTGAAGGAGCACCTGTCACTTTGTCTCTAGGATATTCAGTTTTCGGCCAGTTCACTGTTATTTTGCACTCAGACCATAGGTCTGCTGGTACTACTATCTCAAATAATCCATCTAAATCTTCCCATTGTACCTTTGAAACTTTTACAAAGCAATCCACCTGTCGATACCATTCTACTGGTTTTTCGCTCAATCTGGGAAAATCATTAGTAAATGATAATATGTCCTGTCTAGTCCAAGGAACATGTACATATCCTCCTCCCGGTATTTCTCTCATAGGAAATTTATTTACTACTGTTTTCTTTTCTCTCACTGGGAACGCTAATGTAGATTTATCACTGGCTTCTTCTCTTTTCTTTGCCCATTTTACTTTCCATTTATTCACATCTCCACATCTTCTTAGTAAAACAATTAGCTCTTTTATTTGGGTTAATCTTCCTGCAGTATTCATATTTTCAATATCCTTTTCTGTAAAATCTACTCTGTAGGGTTTCTGTAATATTTTCTTCTTCGCAAAATCTACATCTAATTCACTAGCTAATCCTTCCAAATGGTAATGTATAGATTTTGCTTTCCAAGTAATACTTTTATATATGAACATCAGTTCATCATCCTGATATGTTTTTAGTATATCCGTTCTGATTGTTACAATAATGAATTCTTCCATGTCAACTTTTAGTCTAGCTACATCTAATACTTTAGGTTCATGTTCTTTTACTTTCAGAGTTTTAAGCCAATCACTTAATTCTTGTTCTGTTGGTCCTTCTGGGGTTTGTGTTAAATCTATTTTCTCTTCATTTCTTTTTGGTGTCTCAGAATCAGATTCTGCTCCAGTTGGAAACTTATATGGTAGGCTCTGATTAAAAGTCAAGTCAGGCGGTATTAATTATGTTACTTGTTCGCCTAATTTCAGACAAATCTGGATAAATCTTTTCTCTTACTTTTTGCAAACTCTGGTTTACAGGAATCGTCAAAGTTGGTTCTCTTATTTTCTGATTTTCAAACACTGGAATTACAGGACCTATTGTTACTGGGATGTTACAGCTTCTATATTTTTATTAAGTTCCTGTATCTTTTTGGTTAATTCATTTGTAGAACGTATATATTCAGAAATACTTGGGTGTTCTTCAATTTGTCTCTCTACTCTTTCTACACTTTTTCTGACTTCATCATTTTGCTTAGGAGTACTGGTAAGTCTAGTTTCTACCACTGGGGTGTTTGAATCATATCTCATTGCTACCCTTTCTGGAAGGTCTCTAAAATACAAAAATCGTTTTGGGGTTTCAACAAACCTATCCTCTGCTGGTGGAGCATTTGGAGTGGTCCATATAGAACCCGGTTGATATGGTGGTGGTCTCATATTTATATCTCTTCCAGCCAGTAGCGGTCGGCAGTAGGTGTTTCTGTAGGGCGGTGACGTGGGCAGGGGAGGGGCAGGGTGGGGGTAGTAATGTATGGATTACGGAGTTTTACAGGTAAGTAAACATTTAAAAAAATAAAACGAATTTTGTTGCGCGCACTGCATCACATTTGGTGATGCAGTGCGCGCAACAAAATTCATTTTATTTATTTAAATGTTTACTTACCTGTAAAACTCCGTAATCCATACATTACTACCCCCCACCCTGCCCCTCCCCCAGCCCATGTCACCGCCCTACAGAAACACCTACTGCCGACCGCTACTGCCTCCAGCACCGTATCCTCTGATTTACCATCTCCATAATTTTCCTTCCTGATTCCACATTATTCCTTTTCTCTGTGCATTTTCGCCCTTCTATTTCATCTGCCAATCTAACCAGATTCATTCCATCACACATATCAGCATTTCTCCATCTTCGCATTCTACTCTCATGTGTTTCTCCCCATAATCCACGTAATCTACCTATTGGTCCTCGATGATTTTCTAACCTTTCTTTCTCTAACTCATGCAGCTCATCTTCCCATCTTCCCAAATTGAGTCGGTCTAGGTCTCGGTTCAAGCTTTATCATCTTTTCTCTTAAATTTCATAAAACTGCCAGATTAAAAGATCCTACTTCTGGAAATGCTAACGCACCATCATCCTTGGTATATCTAGCCCAATTCTCTAGCCAAATGCATGTATGATAGTCATATTTCGTCATCATGTAAGAAGCAGGTGTTTTTGGCGGAGGAAGTAATTTTCCCTCTCTCGTTATTATCGCCTTGTCTTTCTTGAATACATTTTTCAATCTCTTAAAGCATGAAGGTTTCTCCTTTTTCTCTCCTTAATAAAACTCAATTTTTCTGATTATTTCCTGTTTTTCAAAAGATTGCGCACTCTTCCGCAAACTGCTTTGTAACACCAGCCTATCACAGCGCGGTTCACACTATCTCACCAATTAGAACAAGATACGTTGTCTTAGTGCTTAACCAATAGTCTCGCTGCTTTACTGATGCACCAATCAGCCCTTACTCTGTCTTGGTCACAAGGACCAATCCCTGCGCAACCCTTTTGATGTCAGCTCTGCTCCGGCTTCTGCAGCTTCAACTGACCCCTCCTTTACAAGGTTTGTCGAGAAGCCGTATTTACACTTTTATACAACTGAATTGGTTAGTAACTACATAAAACAACTCCATTCGTCTGTTTCGCTAAACCAAAGTGATAGCTTCTCAATCGCACAAGTATTCTGTATTTCCAGTAGACAGCGCTTACCTCTTCTCTACCACAGCATTTTAAACTCGCCGATAAAGTAGCACATCCCTCTACCTTACCCTTCTCTCAAGCTCGGGTTAAGCTCTATCACTCTCTCAGCAGTAAGTTTTAAATCAGGATACACAATGATCCCTGTACTTGAAGGCTAAGATTTTATAGACTGTCCTCGCTCTGCATTTATCCTTTCACACGTAAAGTCCCTAAACGTGTGATATACGACGATACCACTACTTTTTGAAACAGACTATGCGATGTGCGACTTCACTTGCCACACTTCCTCTGCCTGCAGACAGAGTTATCAGCTTCCCACACTTTCCGGAAGCCTTATCCAGACTGCATATAACATAATACAAACTCAACAGATGTTAGTCATAATTCTGTACATCAAATCCTGTATACATCGCTTTACACATTTTCCTCGCTAATTCTATAGCAAACAATGCTCTGCTACCAAGTTTTTTACTGATGCAGCGCTACTCCGTAAATATCTTCTAAAACCTTGTCACCTTTCCCTGAAATTTCAAATCACACATTTACTCATCAGTGGGGCCCATAACACTGCGAGTCACTCGTACACACTTTTCTCTACTTCATGGATTGGTGAGACTCAAAGGAGAGTTGCTGGATCACAGCAGAGTGTCTAAATTAAGCTAAATATTTATAATATGTTCACCTGTAGTTTAAATTGTTTTACCATGGTTTTATCAAAGAGACAATTTATTCAGACATACCACCATTATTTGTCAATGGATCTGCTAGTAAAAAATTAGGCTAAGGATGAACAAGACCAGCTTAATTCTCCATTAATTTAATTTTTATTTAAAGAAAATCTTCTAGCATGACCTTTATTTATTCACTTATAAATTAATTTAATGCAAATAGATTTTAAGAGAAAGAAAGATTTTTAGCTCATACATTTATATTTCATTTTAATTCAAAGCTCAGAAATAAGTACATTATTATTGAGATTATAGGACATGAATATTAGCAAAAGACATAATAGTTCCCAAAGTTCATATCCCTATTCTCTCTAGCTATTAACCTCATCTAAAGACTCCTTACTCATTCAAGTAAAGTTAAAGTTCAGAAAAATTCAAAGTCCTTATGCCTCAGGAAAATTCAGCATTCCGGCAGCATGTCAGGATACACAGATGGAAATCAAAGAATAGAGTTTTTTTCTTAAGACCGGACACACTCTTTGATACCCTTTTTCCCTGCTTAATCTATCTACAAAAGTAACTATGAGTGTCTTTTAACAGTTGTGATTGGTTAATTCAAGGGGTGGATCAGCATAACCTCATCATCTTCTTGTTTAATTTCCGCAAGATCAGGTCAATGAAAATGATCTTTGTCCTTATTATATCCGCTTCGCTCATGTCCTTTAACTGGTAAGTTTTAGTTCTTTTCCCACGTTTCTCAGCACGGATGTCCATTTTGTTGGCACTCAGCTGGACTTTTGGGGCACGCTGTCCTTGTCCCATTCTGCACAGACACAAGCAGTTCATACTCACTGTCTTGCTGGCCTGTGGCCTCAGCATGGCGCCTGCTCCTCCTTGTTTCAGGGACAAGGGTGCTTCCTATGCTGCTCCTGCTAGTGCTCTCCTTACTTACAGGCACATCCAGAGCAGCTGTATGTGCAGTTTGGGCATTTAACAGCGCCTCAAGAGCACTGGTCATCCTGCCCATGCCCCTAGTGACCTCATTGGTGTTTTGGGTCATAGCCTCCTGCATGTTACTGCTTCTCCTGCATAACAGGGATGTGGCAGTGGCCAGGCGGTTGATGGCTTTATTTTGGCCATGTGCACGCTGCCTATCCTTGCGCCTTGCCTCGAAATCAGTGTCTAGTTTGGCGCATAGCAGCTGCACCGAGTGGCTAATTCCGCGCATCCCTGCTGCCATCTCTTTGTTGACTTGTACCAGCTCACTGATGCCCTTTCCTATTTCTCCTATGTTGCTGTTCAGGGACCTCATTTGTCGTTGGCATGACTGGATGGCTCTTCCCTGCATCCTCTGTATTCTCACCATGTCCCCTCCAGACCACGGAACCCACTTGGACCCTCAACTGGTGCATCTGCTGGCCTCTCTTGGACTCTGCGGCGTCTTGCACCACTATGGGCCACCCCTGCACTGGAGTGCGTTGTACCAGAGCTGACATCTGCAGGCAAGTTGTGTGTTTCGTCCCCCTCAATGTCAGCTGCTGCTGACTCCATTTCTAGGAGTGGGGCCACAACATGCCTCTTGCTGGGTTGTGATGCAGGTGTGGGATCATGCTGTGATGCTGGCATTTCTGGGGATGACAGCAACAGAGGGGATTGAGATCTGCCAGGGGACGCCAGGAAATCTTGAGGCATTTCTGAGTCTTGTGCAGGAGGATGGCTACTTGATGCACCTGTGCCTGTGGTACGGTGTGGGTAGTTGGACCTGCTTCCTGACTCTCCTCCCTCTCAGGTGGTGTACCTTCAGTCTCCTGCGAACGCCTGTGAGACGTTTCACCTGTGGACATATGAACGTACATTAGCTAAGTGCTACTGTCTCACAGTCACTACAATTAAATATGTATCACATTGGCTATATTCTCTATGCAGTCATTTCCTTCACTAGTTGGTTGTTGTGCTGTATGACATGTTATTACATCTCCTGACTACATATCGCATCATGCATTGGCCCTGTATAGTGCTAGCAGTACTGGACTGGGGTTCACTTGCCCACAAAGGGTACAGTAAGGATGATGGTATGGGGGGGAATGCTGTGCATTTGTCTTACCTTTTTTGCTTGCAGCTCTGGCTGTGATGTCTACTTCTCCCAGTCCGCAGACGCTGTCTGGTTCAATGGCTGAGGCCACCATCTCCTCCAGGTCAGTAAGGGGGGGGGGGTGCTGGGTTCTTGCCTCCGCCAGTTTTTGATGCCTGCTTGTGATGTTCAGCCAATTTCTTTTTGGTTTGGCTCGTAGGTCATAAAATCGTTTTTCCAGGTCCTCTGTGTCTCTGGTGGTCACCCCAACTGCATATACTTTGTCCAAAATGTCCTGCCAGATTTTTCTTTTGGCAGATTCTGCCACAGTGAGGGACTGCCTGCCAAACAGTTTGTGGTGCACCTTCACCACCTCTTCAACAAGGACCTGCAACTCCATACTGCTGAATTTGAGTTTCCTCCTCCTAGCAGGATGCTCTTTTTCCTTGCTGCTTGCCATTTTACACTTTTAAAAGTGCACCAAACCCTTTCTGCTGCTCAGTGACTCAGCTCAGCTACAACTGCCTTTCCTGGAGCTTCTAATTAGTTGCAGCTGCCTGTGTAGCCACTTCCTGGGAGGGAGGGAGGAGGGTGGTTGCACCTGATTGGCTGCCTACTTAAGTTTCACTTTTGTTTGCTTTCCGATTCGGTATTTACCGATTCGGTATTTACTGATTCTGTATTTACCGATTCGGTATTCCCCATGCATTCCTATGCGCCAAAAGGCGCATAGGAATGCATGGGGAATACCGATTCAGTAAATACAGAGGGCCTTATTTATGAAAGCCTTGCGCCACTGGTGCGTCACTTTTTCCCATGTTAAAAGTGACGCACCGGCGGCGCAAGGCCTTCATAAATAAGGCCCAGAATCGGTAAATACCGATTCGGTATCTTCCGATTGTCCGATACCGAATTATACCGAATCGGTATTTTTTACCGATTTTTTATCTACATACCATTTACCGATTCTAAAATACCGATTCGGTAAAATTCGGTATTTTAGAATCTGTAAAATCGGATTACCTACATCCGGCCCCAAGCCCCTAGTTTATGTTATAAAGCAAAAACACAGATGCTATTGATTAGTAGGAACTACACGACAATACTAAAGATGGAAAATCATCAGACCTGGAAAGGCCAGGAATCGACCAATGCTTATGGCAATAGGCACTTAGATGATAACAGAATCACCTGATGGAACACCTCCAAATAACACGACACCACAACAAAGCCAGGCATAATTATGGATTTAAAAATGTCATTCCAAACATGTGACCATAAATTGATTCTTAAATATGACCATTTGACTAAGGATCTCCCTTCACCTTGGACTCTTTCACAGAGTTCTGGCCTCTAGAGCTCTAATCCTGTCATTCCTGGACTATGGCAATGGGCTTTGTATTGTGCTGTGAAGGCAACAAACTAGCAAACAGCAGTGGATCCAGAATGTTGTAGCAAGATAAGAGCTAATCCCGAGCATGCATTACCACATCACTACTGCACTCATAGCATTGCACAAGCTATCTTTGGCATGAAGAATCCCACTCACTGCTCTCAGGTTTACTCACAGAGTGAGCCATGGAACAAGACACATCTTTCTTCAATAAAAACTCTAGATGATCCCTGCCCCCCTTTTAAATAGCCTGGTTGGGGATCACTCATAGACTGGAATGTGCACATAAGAAAATAGGGACAATAAGTAACCACCTATATTTTAGACCAGGCTGATAAATGAAATATAGTACCTACTATACCCAACTCACAAGAACCCACTGGTCTACACGTGAAGCTTCTTTCCAATCTCACACATCGCTTCGACACACTTGTCATGTTACTCTGTGTTGTAACAGGGCGACACAACACAATTGATGCACACCTCCAATCCTCCTTAAACAACACCAAAACTTCTTAATACCCACCTCCGCAACCAAAACTCTTGAACCATGATTATATAACAGATATAACAGATATTTATTCATCCACCATAAAAGTACTTTGGGCCTTGCAAGGGATATGAAACTGCTATAAACCTGCCACTACATTTCAAATGTGCCAACTCTGTTTCTTTACACACTTATGGCGTGATTCACAAAGGGCCACAGCACTCATCGCGGAGGCCCCGCACTGGTGGAGGAGTCTCTGCACTCGGGCAGAATCGCCGCAATAAGAATTCTTGGGTGCGGAGGCTCTTTGTGAATCAGGCCTTGAGTGAACTGTTGTCTGTGCCCACTTAATAATTATACTGCCAAACCTATACCAAGAGTCTATCTACTTGTAAAAATACGTTCCACTACTGCCTCCTAGCACCCTCTTTACTATCTTTTGCATATACCTACACAGAAACACAGGCATCTGTAGCCACTCGCAGTAGCTCTATCTATACCTACTGAGATCACTCCTGCACTTATCCCATTGCTCTCCCACACTACCTTGTTAATCACCAGTCCAGAAATCCATTGCCATGCCACTCAATCTCTCTCCAATGACTGAACATGCACAAAGGCCTGGAATTCAAAATTAACCAGGTTAACATTTTCCATGAATTGCTGTATTATGGAATGCCTAGCTCATCTGCAACAAGAACTACCTTCATCTCTGACCACATAGACTCCATTTTCCCCTCTTCTTCACTTCAGGGCAACACACAATTCTGTAGAGAACAAAAGGACACTGACACACCCATATCCCTTCACAGAGAACAAATCGCATTTATCCACACACCTTACTTTATTCATACATCTCAATCAATCAATCAGCGATCTGTGAGGCACACTACTCACCCTAGAGGGTCTGAAGGTGCTGGGGAGAGGTGCCTGGGGGGTTCGGGCTGCTCCGTCTCAACCGAAGAGCTAGGTCTTAAGGCTCTTACTGAGTGCGTGCAGAGTGGGGGTTCGTCTTGTGGTGCCTTCCTCTAAAGAATACATCTGCACCTCCCGTCAACTTATCCTCTTCACCCTAACACATTTCAACAAATGACTTTGCCCCTGTTAACATAAACATATCGCCAATATACCACCAACCAGAGACACCAAATGATTATTCTCTTCTCCTTCACCCGGAACATTTTGAGCGACCAAACTTTTTTTTTCCACAAACTTTATTTAAACGTTTTTACAAAAACACAAATCAGGTTACAATCAATGTCAATTAAGATAGAGCTCGTGATAATAAAGCATTATAGTGCAGTTTGAGGTAACAGTGCAACGACAACCCCCCAAAGGCAGGTGTTTATCAAGCATAATACAGTATTATTCCCCTTCATCTGTTTCAGATCCAGCCTGGCTGTTCCCCGATAGCGCTCTCTGGGACCCAGTCTGCAGTCAATTAGAGAGCAAATCATGACTAAGTTCCCTTCAGAGTCTTAGGTCATCCTCTAATTTGTCGTCTGTGTGGCTGCTCTTCATATGTACCTCCTCAGCTAATATCCATTTGCGCACATCACAAATCCAAGCCGAGACCTCAGGTGGACGCACCCCCATCCACACAATAGCTATTCTACGCCTCCCTAAGACTAGAAGCAGCTGCTGGAGTCTGAATTCTTACTTGTTTTGCTTCCTGGGCTTCCGAATTAAGCCCAACAAGCAATGTGTGGGTGTCAGTTGTATTCGTCCAGTTACGCTCCCCCTAATCCGCTTGACCACCTTAGACCAGAAGCTACTGACTTCAGGGCATTCCCACGCAGGTGCATAAAGTTGGTGCCCTTCCTGTGGCACCTAGGGCAAGAGTTGGATCTATCAGGGGCCATGCGATGTAGCCTCTCCGGGGTTATGTAGGTGCGGTGCATATAATTATAGTGAATTAATCTAAAACGGGCATTGCAGGAGACTGTGCATGTGAGGAGGCCCACCGCCCTCCAGTCCTTATCTTCCAATGGCACCTCTAGATCCGCATTCCAGGCGGTAACCGCCCTGGTGGGGAAGGCCCCAGTGTCTTCCCTCATGGCCCTATATAGTAATGATACCACATGTTTGCCCGTACCACAGGTGAGTATGATGTCCAGTGTCTGTGTGATCTGCGGGATTGCTTGGCACGTGGGCCATATTTGTTTGAATATATTAACTAAAGCGGCATACTGGAAGTATTGACCCTGCTCCATAGCAAATGTATCACATGCTTGTTCAAATGTAATAAAGCTTTGACTCGGATACCTGTCTGCGAACGCGTCACATCCCCCCTCCCGCCATGCCCTAAATGACATGTTGGACATCACACTCCTTTTTTCGAAAATAGGGGACCCCTATATAATGAATGGACTAACTATACATAGGGAAAATAATGCATTGGAAAAAGGTCTATAGTTAAGTCAAGAAATATCACAGTAAGTAAATTAAATAGCAGGCACATATACTAGGTGACAATAACTGATTACTCAATGATTGTTGCACAAAGCTCATATAACATGTGACAAAAACAGATGGATACAAAATATTTATATATGTCAATTTTAATAAATCATTTTTGTTTTTTTAGAATTTTTCTTTTTTATAAATTGATAGAAAACATAGTAATTCCTAATAGATTTATATATAATAGTGTTTTAGCTATTGATAATACAGCTGGTAATTATATATACATGACAGTGAATTAAAAACACTAACAAAAAACAACAACAACAGTAGACATGTAGTGATAGAGGCACTGCGGTCGAATAAAAATTATGCGCGTTTCGGCATGTAGGCCTTTATCAGGTTACCGTCTAATGCAACTGTAATTGAAAAATAAAGACATATGACACATAGTTATATGATAGATGAACTGGATATAACATCTTATATAGCTTAAACAGGGACACCTAGATATATGACATAAACAAACATAATAAATATAGCCACAAAAAACGATTATATATATATTATCAAATACAGTAGACCACAAAAAGAAATATATTTAAACCCGAATGGGTAAAGACATTGCACCATAAAGTTACATAACAATACAAATTTCAAAAACATAAAATACATATGGAAATACATGCAAATATCATCAAACATATAAGTACTAAATCATCTACGTTAGAATACATATAATGAATAAAAGACAGAGAAATATAGAGAAATACAAATTTAGTGCAGCATGAAACATATAATATATATGGATAAATAGGAAACACAGAAAAAAACAAATACATACAGGGGTAAATCATACATTATAACTGAGTAAACATATAATAAAGCAATGACTGCAAATTATGAATAGGCAGTATCTATATGAATGGAAATGCAAAAGACTGAAAGAATGATTCACAAACAAATTTGTACAAAAAAACAAATAAAGCATATGTTATCTATGAGCTCATGCACATAAGTCAATACATCCCTTGAATAGAGAAAATGTAATAACTAATAGACAAAATAAATTAATAAGTGCATGTAAGACCCTTTATAGAACTTAAAAATAGGCGAAAAAGGATATGATCCATGAAAGGTAGATAGATTCTATGGAACAGGGGTGATGACTTCGTCCTGTATTAAAGAATAAAGAAGATCAGAAAAAGGGATGGAAGTCAAGAATAGAAATAGAAAATGAAATAAAATAACACAAGTGCTGGTAGCATAGTAATATTCGTGACCGTCTCCAATATATAACTTGTGAGGCATGAAAAACAATAGAAATACCAACTAAAAAGATGAAGACTATGTGGCATAATAGGCCTTTGATATAGAAGTAATAAAGAGGGAAAAAGGGGGTTCAATCTATATATACAAGACATAATAAAACCTCAAAACAGATAATACAAGGGTATCTAGCTCACTAGAGGATAAAGCACCTTAAGTATGCAAAAACATAATATAATAATGGTATACAGAGGGTATCTTGCATGTGGATATGATGGTCTCTGGCAGTGATATTCTAAATAAAAGATGATGTACCGGTGTAAGAATTGCACGTATTCTACAGGTATATGTAACTAAAAGTGCTAAATAGTAGAAGAATAAACCTAGGAATTGTAAATCACATAAGAATAAACAATAAACAATAAGCGAGAAAACATGCAGTGGATAAATGATTCCTCATAAATCAGCATATGTATAAGGCCTCACAGTAAAGAAAATGCTAATGGATTAGAATGAATAACACAAACGTATAAATAATAGTGTTCATCCTTGTGGATTTTAGGTGTGCCATAAAGGCATGCCATTTTTGGAGCGTCTACATTCATATAGTCGAACTCTTTTTGGCATATAATGCCATGTTGAAGGGCTCGACTGGTAAGGCGCTGTATTTTACACTTTGTTTGAGAGGTAGTGTTTTTTGTGACTTTGATGTAAAAGTGGGTGTCTCCTAACACATTTTAAATTTTTTCCGTATAGTCTTTAGTGTCCATGATGGCTATACCGCCGCCTTTATCGCAGCTTTTGATCGTAATTTCTTTGGAGTCTCTTAGATTGGTAAGGGCCATGTATTCTTCGTTGGTTATATTATACGGACTGCGTGGAATATAATTCGTGGCTTGTATCAATTTATTGTATACAACTTTTTCAAAGATAGTAATTTCTGGAGCTGTCTGTTCTGATCAATAAATCAGGATTAGTTTTAAAATCTAGTTTTACTCCTACCTCCAAAGAAATTACGATCAAAAGCTGCGATAAAGGCGGCGGTATAGCCATCATGGACACTAAAGACTATACGGAAAAAATTGAAAATAAGTTAGGAGATACCCACTTTTACATCAAAGTCACAAAAAACACTACCTCTCAAACAAAGTGTAAAATACAGCGCCTTACCAGTCGAGCCCTTCAACATGGCATTATATGCCAAAAAGAGTTCGACTATATGAATATAGACGCTCCAAAAATGGCATGCCTTTATGGCACACCTAAAATCCACAAGGATGAACACTATTATTAATACGTTTGTGTTATTCATTCTAATCCATGGCATTTTCTTTACTGCGAGGCCTTATACATATGCTGATTTATGAGGAATCATTTATCCACTGCATGTTTTCTCGCTTAATGTTTATTGTTTATTCTTATGTGATTCACTATTCCTAGGTTTATTCTTCTACTATTTAGCACTTTTAGTTACATATACCTGTAGAATACGTGCAATTCTTACACCGGTACATCATCTTTTATTTAGAATATCACTGCCAGAGATCAGTTTTACACCTGTCGAGCGCCATCAAGCGCTGGTTTATAGTTCCAACTTTAATCCACGCTAATCTATCACAGGTAACTATCATTTGTATATTTTTGGTAGTATTCATGTGAACCTCGGTGTTGACATGAAAACTCCCATTTGATAATCAGCCTATTCTGTTATTTTAACTTTTTATTCGTTTCAGTATCGTCTGGATTGCCATTAGTCTTTTCATTTTCCACGTCCATCTCTTCCCATTGGTATCGGCTAGCTGCGCCTCATATATATTTGACATCCCACTGGTACCCAGTTGCGCCCAAACTATCTGGTAACTATGGTTTTATATTATCGCTCCTGTAGTTTCTCTGTATCTGGTGGCAAGTCATCATATCCAAATGCAAGATACCTTCTGTATACCATTATTATATTATTTTGTTGCATACTTAAGGTGCTTTATCCTCTAGTGAGCTAGATACCCTTGTATTATCTGTTTTGAGGTTTTATTATGTCTTGTATATATAGATTGAACCCCCTTTTTCCCTCTTTATTACTTCTATATCAAAGGCCTATTATCCCACATAGTCTTCATCTTTTTAGTTGGTATTTCTATTGTTTTTCATGCCTCACAGGTTATATATTGCAGACGGTCATGAATATTACTATGCTACCAGCACTTGTGTTATTGTATTTCATTTTCTATTTCTATCCTTGACTTCCATCCCTTTTTCTGATCTTCTTTATTCTTTAATACAGGACGAAGTCATCACCCCTGTTCCATAGAATCTATCTACCTTTCATGGATCATATCCTTTTTTGCCTATATTTAAGTTCTATACTGGTTTTATCATGCACTTATTAATTTATTTTGTCTATTAGTTATTAAATTTTCTCTATTCAAGGGATGTATTGACTTATGTGCATGAGCTCATAGATAACATATGCTTTATTTGTTTTTTGTACAAATTTGTTTGTGAATCATTCTTTCAGTCTTTTGCATTTCCATTCATATAGATACTGCCTATTCATAATTTGCAGTCATTGCTTTATTATATGTTTACTCAGTTATAATGTATGATTTACCACTGTATGTATTTGGTTTTTTCCGTGTTTCCTATTTATCCATATAAATTATATGTTTCATGCTGCACTAAATTTGTATTTCTCTATATTTCTCTGTCTTTTATTCATTATATGTATTCTCACGTAGTGATTTAGTACTTATATGTTTGATGATATTTGCATGTATTTCCATATGTATTTTATGTTTTTGAAATTTGTATTGTTATGTAACTTTATGGTGCAATGGACTGTATGTCTTTACCCATTCGGGTTTAAATATATTTCTTTTTGTGGTCTACTGTATTTGATAATATATATATAATCGTTTTTTGTGGCTATATTTATTATGTTTGTTTATGTCATATATCTAGGTGTCCCTGTTTAAGCTATATAAAATGATATATCCAGTTCATCTATCATATAACTATGTGTCATATGTCTTTATTTTTCAATTACAGTTGCATTAGACGGTAACCTGATGAAGGCCTACATGCCGAAACGCGCGTAGTTTTTATTCTACCGCAGTGCCTCTATCACTACATGTCTACTGTTGTTGTTGTTTTTTGTTAGTGTTTTTAATTCACTGTCTTGTATATATAATTACCAACTGTATTATCAATAGCTAAAACACTATTATATATAACCTATTAGGAATTACTATGTTTTCTATCAATTTATAAAAAAGAAAAATTCTAAAAAAACACAAATGATTTAATAAAATTGACATATATAAATATTTTGTATCCATCTGTTTTTGTCACATGTTATATGAGCTTTGTGAAACAATCATTGAGTAATCAGTTATTGTCACCTAGTATATGTGCCTGCTATTTAATTTTCTTAATGTGATATTTCTTGACTTAACTATAGACCTTTTTCCAGGACATCACACTCCTAACCGGCGAAATATCCCACACCGTTAGCTCACGATGAAACAGAGCACGTTTCAAAATTTGCACTACAAACAATTTCCACACTTGCGCAGGCTGTTGGACCACGTATGGCACCGTGCCGGGAATACTAGAGCCCTGTAAGAGGAGGGACGGCAAGTCTGCAATATGTACCCTTTCCCAGAGCAGTCTCTTTTCCCAATTATCCTCCTCAGTGAACCATCTTACTGCATGTTGCAGTTGGGTGGCGTAATAATATAGCTCCATTCGTGGTGCCTCGAGTCCACCACACTCGTATGTGCGGTTGAGAGTGGCAAGCGCCACACTACTGCGACGGCCTGCCCAGTACAGGTCTAACAGAATAGAATCCAATGCCAGAAATATTCACCTAGAGATGGGACACAGGGCATTCTGAAACATGTAGAGACAGCGAGGCAACACCACCATCTTGGCTGTTGACAATCTACCCATTAGGGAGAGTGGAAGTGCATTCCAGAAGCCCACAACCCCCTTTAAGGCATGTATCAGCTTGTTAGCTTTGTGCTGCAATATCTGAGGGTTCCCGTCGGCCACCTGCATGCCCTTGTACCTAAAGTGCTCCGTCTCCCAACGCAAGTCCACGTCAGGGAGAGAATCTACAGGATCCCTTGCCAAACGAGCAAGAGGGAATATCAATGATTTCGCTTTGTTGAGCCGCAAACCCAAGCAACTGCCAAACTCGTGCAACACCTTAAGGAGCTTTGGGACTGACTCCTGTGGGGCCGAGGCATAGAATAGGGCGTCATCAGCATATAGGAATATGATTTGAGAGGACTCGCCTACTTTGATACCCCAGTGACTCATGTCCCTGCGCATCCATATAGCCAATGGCTCAATTGGCAACACATATAGTAATGGAGAGAGTGGGCAACTCTGACGTGTCCCCCTCCCCAGAGACCACTCACTCGACCTACTGTGCCCCAGGCGCATCCTAGCGGTGGGAGCAGTATACAGAATCTGTACCCAGCATCTGAACCGCGGGTCAAAACCCATCAGCAGCCATGGCCGGTAGTGGGAGTTCCGGCCGGGCGGTGACGTGAGTAGGGAGAGGGGCAGGGTGGGGGGTAATAATGTATGGATTATGGATTTTAAAAGGTAAGTAAACATAAAAATAAATAAAACTAATTTAGTTGCACACACTGCATCACCAAATGCGATGCAGTGTGTGCAACGAAATTCGTTTTATTTATTTTTATGTTTACTTACCTTTTAAAATCCGTAATCCATACATTACTACCCCCCACCCTGCCCCTCCCCCTCCACATGTCACCGCCCGGACGGAACTCCCACTACCGCCCGCGGCTGCCCATCAGTCTACTGAGTCAAAGGCCTTTTCCAGATCTATGGAGACTAAAGATAAGTCCTCAGTTCTGCCCTGTACTTCATGAAGAATGTGTGTTAACCGCCTAATATTCATGCCTGAATTGCGGGTGGGTATGAATCCGCATTGGTCTTCATGTACCAAGTGTACCATATGGGGGGCTAATCTGGCCGCTAATACTTAACACAATATTTTTACCTCAGAATTTATCATGGTGAGGGGCGATATGAAGAGGGGTCCTGATTATTCCCCCCTGGCTTAAGAAGCATATCAATTTCCCCTTCGTGCATTGATGGGGGCAGCACTCCTGCCTCGAAGGCTTCTTCATATACTTGTAACAGCGGCTGCAGGAGCTGGCCCGAGTAGGTCTGCAGAAAGGCCACTGGGAACCTGTCCACCCCAGGAACCTTTGCGCCTGGAATTTCCTCCACTGTGATCCTAGCTTCTAAATCCTTCACTGTGGAGGGCGTGAGCTGCTGCAGCGCCAAACCCCGACCACGGGTACATACCATTCGGCCACAACCCCGGGATCTGCGGTATAAACCTTCTGTAAGTGATGCTGCAATACATCGAGTATCCTGGCCCTAGTACGCTCGAGCTTCCCTCCCTCCTCCAGCAGTGCGGTAACAGAAGGGGGAGCACCCTCCCAACTAATAATCCAGGCAAGCAGACAGCCGGGTTTATCCCCCTCTGCATATAGTCGCTGGCGATACCGCATTAAAGTATATTTATCTAGCCTCGCCCAAATGTCAGCTATACATTCACGTTGTTTCCTTTCCTTCTCACCCCCCTCAGTGTCTGTCAAGCTCCTTGCCTGTATGTTGGCCAAGGCTTTCTCCTCCTTGTCCAATTCTGCTAGCAGCTGTTGCCTAACCCCGCATACAAGTCCCATGCTTGCCCCACGTGTCACTACTTTCAAGGCTTCCCACTCAGTGGCCCTTCCGGTGGGATCTCCCCAGTTCATTGACAAATAGTCAGCTCCTGTCTTGGATAATGTGTCTTTCCCCAAAGCATCTTCGAGCAAATCAGGAGGAAATCTCCAGCGCCTCGGTCCTAGTATAGGCGATCCCCACCGTACCAAACATTGGAGAGGGGAATAGTTAGACAGAAATGGCACCAAGTGGATCACCTTCACCTCTGGGAAGGCCGGCACTCCTGACACCAGGACTCTGTCCAACCTACTTTGCGTCCTGTGTGTAAGAGAATGACATGTGAAGAGAAGGAGTGTAGGATGAACATCCCTCCACACATCATGAGCGCCCAGGTTGTGCATGACCTTACTAAGTATCTGAGACATTTTAGGTTTCAGGTTTTGTCCCACGCCCTGGGGGAATGGCTGTCTAACTCGGAGTCAAGTACGCAGTTAAAGTCGCCCATCCACATTTATGGGACGTCTAATTAATTAGACAATAGTTCTTGTATGACCTTGAAAATCGTGGGGTGGTCTGTGTTTGGTGCATATATATTTAGTATAACAATTTCACTGCCATCTAACAGTCTGAGCAAAATTACATATCTACCATTCACATCCGATTCGCCATAGGTCGGTGTAAATGGTGTGCCTGGTGCCACCCAGATCATAGTGTCCCTAGTGTACCAGATTAATAACAACTTTTACGCATTACTAGGTAGGTGGCATTATGTGACTGTGCATGAACTCCATTCTGCTCTGAAAGTGTCTAGCAGAGCCATATATCAGCACCACCTATATGTGGTGCTGTCAGTTTCTTTCCATAAGCATGTCCGCACCTGCAGGTGTGACCCTATCAAGAAATTGCATAGACCTGTGTGCAGATTCTTAAAGTTCAAACTTTTTTGATGAGAAAGGTGACTATTCCACAGAACGGGGAGGTGGGAGGTGGAGAGTAATCTATGTTTTTTTCTGAGTTTTATATAGCACAAACTTGATCCAAAGGTATCATGGCACTTTACATGAGCACCAGTTGCGTTACATAAGGACACATTCATTTTTGTTAGGCACAGGGAGATTAAGTGATTTGCCCAGAATCACAGGATGTTGAGCATCGTTGCTGAGACTTGAACCCGGTTCCCCAGATTTGAGGTCAATCGCCCTAGCCGTTAGGCCACATCCTCCCCCCAATTAGTTGTCATCGGTTAGAATGAGCATCCACCAGAAAGAGCATTATTGAACGTTAATAACTTGTTCTTCTGATCAATACCTCTACCTGCAGAATTCTCACCTCGTGAATAGATACCAAAGCAGTACCTCCCAACGTTGTGGGTCTGTGGAATTTCTCAGACTAAAATGTCCTGCAGGACTGATCAGACCAAATGCACCATCCAGGCAGACCTGACTCTCTAGACAGTAGTGCTTTGTTAGTGTGCTCACTTCTTGCCCACATAGATGCTTAACAGATGTCCAAGACAGGTACTCTGCTTGCCAACACAGTGGTAGCCACCTTGGCCATGGTGGAATGAGCCCTGAAATCTTCTGGAGCTGCTTCTTAGCCAGTGCATAACAGATCTTAATACAGAAGACTATCCTTCGTAAGACAGTCTCTTTCTGCACTGCCGTGCCCTTCTTTGCATCAGAGAACTCCACAAAGAGCTAATGGTCTACCCAATGTTCATTGGTACGATCGATGTGAAAGCTTAGCACTCCTTTGGATCAGAAGAATGATGGCATGTCTGTTGTGAAAAGGTATCAACACCTTCAGCCGGGAGGCTACTCAAATACTTAACACCAGTTGCTCTGGAAAAAGGGTGATTTTGCAAGGCTGCACCTAGAGGCCCTGAAGTTCATTACCCCACCGTGCGATGTTAACACAACCAGAAAGACTGTTTTTCAGGTGAGGAGGTGCAATGCATAACTTTGCATTGGTTCTAAAATGGTTTGTTCACATGAGAAAAGTGAGAACTAGATGTAGGTCCCACTGTGGCATCACAAACTTATGTTGAAAGCCTTTAAGGAAATGCATCACAGTTGGTGATTTGAACAAGTACGTCTGGTCTGGCAAATATAAAAAAGGCGAAAGAGTCAACAAAAAATATGTTTTACTATCCACAGCAAGTCTTTTCTAGGCAATCCGTGGTGTCTAGACCCAAGTGGATGATGATCTGGCTACATCCCAGCCATTTTGAATGGTTTGACCTAAGAAGCTTGTAAGCCCTCTTTCGCACTGCTGGTAAGATCTCACCCTACCATGTCCCACAATACGTTAGTGTAGAATCCAAGGAGGCAACTTTCATTGCCCACTACAAGGCAAGGCTGGCAGAGGAAAACATTAGTTTGCCAAAAGGCAAGTCTGCCTGAGTAAAACATTAGTGTTCCAAAAGTTTGTATACTTTTTGACTCTGTCAGGAGGGGTAGTCGTTGAGTCGTTAGGGCTCACTCTGCTGGTGGACACCAGCAGTATCAAACTTTCAGGAGATGAGTTCAGACTCCTCCTCCAGCATTGCCGACATTGACGTTTGCGTGGCCAATAAAGATTTCAGCACTGGATCCAAAGTCAGCACAGATGTCGGAGCGGGTCCTGATGTAGGGTCGAGGGGTAAAGACAGCACAGAGGACTGATCCACCGTTAGTAATCTAACTCAAAGTCCTACAGATTCTTAGGGCCCAAAGGCACGCCAGGACGAAAAAGAAAGCCTACAAAAAAAATTGCAGTATGGGCTCTCAAAAGGCTTCTATCTGCTGCAACTTCACAGATGGAATCGGGAACTCAGGTGCATCGGGAGTAGGGATGAAATCAGCTCATAGCAGAAAGACCGTGAGGCATAGTGATGCTCTCACACCTACTCTTGAGAATAAGAGTGTGAGAAAGTGCTTAGTCCCGCTTGGACTTCTTATGTTTCTTCATGGCCTTACCCAAACACTTTAACAGTGAAGATGATCTGATGAGGGAATGACTTTGGAAATAGGAGTGGGTTCGCATTCTCAATTGCGACCTGGAGAGGGACTTGCGTGGAGTGTTGTGGTGCTTCACTACATAGAACTTCACTCTGCGTTCTCGGGTGGCTTTTGAATTCATCAGGGTGCAGTCGCTGCAGGACTTGGAGCCATGCAACAAACCCAAGAACCAGATGCCCACCTCATGAGGGTCAATCACAGACATCTCTTTGTGACAGTCCCAACAAGGTTAAAACCCTGTAGTTTTAGGGTCTGACATGTTTGAAGTTTGTTTTTCGGATACAGCCTGGCACCTGGGGATATTCATAAGGTGAGGAATATGCAGTATCCATCAGAAGTGAAGGATCCTCTGTTTGTAAGGATCTTGATGTCTGATTGCACATAAAATGCTGTGAAAAGTTATCAAAACATTTGTGAATCAACTAAAGGCTTTGCTCATTAGCAAGCATCCAAAGCACGATTGATCTTCACAATCAAGTAACCACCTGCATGGCAAAATTCAGTATTGGCTTCAATTCTGCTGGAGCATGGGCAAGACACTTGAGATACTATATTGTTGTTGTAATTAAAACTTCATAGTAAACAGGATTTCACCACGTTCTGGCTCGTCATTATGTAGAGAAAAAAGAAAACCTTTAGTTGTCAAAGCACAAAGCAGTTTTTGAATTAATCTGTGGACTTAATGAAGATCCTCATCAAATAGACTCAGAGATTTCACCTAGCATCGCCGAATAGTTGTGACTCATGTGCCTTTAGGTTGAAGTTCACCATAATGTCCCAGCTTTTCCTTTCAAACGACCAAGGGTTCTACTAAAGACCAAGCTCGGGATCTGCACGACCGACCAAATGATCAACTCTGAGCCACATATTCATGGTAAACCACCTAGGGGACAGGTAAGAGCTTTGTGGCACCCTACACTGAAACTAACACATTTAGATCAGAAGAAAAGAAAAGTGAGGAAGTTAGACCTACAGCAGGTGAACCTCATTCAGTTGGTATCCGAAATTCATTTCGACAATCTTCGGATCTAGATTGAGTGGCCCATAACGTCCAACATGGTAGGGAGGTCCAGCAATATAGATTCTGTGTACTGCCCAAATTCAAAATAGTTTAGAGCTTAGTCATAGTATTTGCAAGCACTAACACTCTTTTCCAAGTCAAAAATACAGTTGCTAATGGTCCAGAGAATCTGTGCCTTCCAAAAATGCGGGATCGTCTGTGGTTGCTACTTTTTCTAGCACTTTTCACTGTCAGGTTGCAGAATAATAAGATGGCAATTGTTGACATCACACTATCAAGGTTGGAGAAGCATCCCTCTTTTACATTTTATTTGAACATGACCTGGAGACAAAGAAGAGCTTATTCAAGTTTGATATCTCATCAGTGATTGTTGGAACTAGGGATGTGTACACAGCTGTGGAGCATGGTCTTCTGGAGAGCCTGATGCCAGCCATGGTGTAGAAGGCCAACCTCTTCTTTGCTAGTCAGTCCGAAAGAGAACCAAGAGTTACCTAACCTAGACGAAACAGGGTGCAACAGTACATCTTTGAAATTTGGTTGGAATATCCCTGCATGCATTTTATTGATTTTTGGGACGAGGAAAAAAGCTAGTTTATCACAAAGTGCCTTGAGAAGTGAGGACCTGGTAGTGCATTCTGGTTTGAGAAAATAATTAGGCAAATTTGTTGGGAAGAGAGTTGGGCTCCAGTGACAGAGCGATTGTCGTCTTTAGCCAAGGCTGGAGCTTATTAGATCTATCATTGCATATCTGGGAGTTAAGAAAAAACATGCTTCAATGCATTGGAGGGAAAGAGATAGTTCCTGTCATTCACACCATGGGTGTATGCTGTCTCTATGTACATCTTGCAGATTTGTGTTGATTGATGCAAATTCTTACTTCACTATCAGTTCTGCAAATATAATAAGGAAAAATGGGTAGATTATGAACTAAATCGCATGTGATGATGGGTGATCATCTAGAAAATCCTAGATAGATATTTTATTATGTAGTTTTGAATATACGTGGCGTATTATAAACATGGGGCACTTATGCAGGTTGTGCCGGTGTACAACCTTATTGGGAATGCCTGGTGCAGGCTGGTCACCTGCTAAAGCACAGTAATTGAATCTGGAGCAGAGATTTCAAAGACACTCCCTCTTTCAGTGTACCCCAGCTTGCCGTTGCAGAGAGTACCCGAGGTTCTAGAACCCTTTGGCCCAGATTCACAAAGGTTTAGCATCGGGTTAGCATTACTTGTGTAATGCTAACCCGACGTTAAACCTATTTGGGATTAACAAACCAATGCTAATTTTTATTAACATTAGATTGTATGGAAGAGTAATGCAAAGCAGCGTGAGGGGGCGTTACATGAGTGGTACATGGGAGTTCCCTTGCTACCACCAATGCTTTTGATGCTAAACCCTATCTACTAACATTAGTAGACAGGGATTAGTGCCAAAAATTAACACAGCTGGAAAGCAGGTGTTGAAAGGAGAAATGTTTTCATTTCTCCTTTCTTTTTCTACTTTGCATGCGTGCTGCGCTGTGCAGCACACACTGTAGGAAAAGGTTTTAAACCTGTCTAGCCTATAGCATTTTATACACGAAGGCTAGCCTTCCTGTACAAAACCTATGGTAGACTTATGCACGCACCCTAGCACTATGGCGCTAAGGTGTGTGCCTTGCGCACAGCAGCTAAAATCAGCACTGGAGCTAGGGAGAGGGGAGGAGAGTGTCATATCTCCTGCTCGTTCCCTGTTACAACGCAGTGCAGCCTCATTGGATGCTGCGCTGCGTGACACTTTTCAGAATCTGGGCTTTTGAGCCCTAGCTCCATGCTCTGGCTGTGCATGCCTGAAGAGGTGGGTCTGAATGAAAACAAGGCATAATAACCATATGGCGTTCTAGGTGGTGCACAGTTAGTATGTCTCTCGAGAGCATGCCTGTGCACCGAGATTGGGAATGTGGCATGTGTGTAAGGGGAAAGTGTTTTCTCATTTGTCTGGAGCCATGCCCCATGCGTTTGATGGAATGCCTCTTTCACTCTGCGCAAGTGAAACATATGCACCACTTACAGCTGCTTCTGTAATATGAAAGTGCCCCATGGCTGCAGAAAGCAGGTACTACAACAACCGTAGTATAAGTATATAACCCCTGGTGTATAATAACTATACGTAAACAGTGGCTCCACCTCTCCTTCCACAAATTCAAGGCTCTAATCAACTACTGCAGCAGCCTCCTAGCATTTCTTTCTTTATATGCTTTCTCTCCTCTGAGCAAGGTCATTAACTTTGCCACACATACCCAGTTCCACCTCTGCAAACATTTACTCCTGCTACTGACACCACATTAGCTGCCAATCATTTATAAACCAAAGCATGTACAAAGTGCTACCACTACTATTCAGAACAATTCCATGAGCTACTTTTTATATCTCATAAAAACACGTTCACTCTGTTTCCAGTGGCGGCTGCCTCGGAACGGGGTGGTGAACCGGGGGGTGGGGGGGGGGAGCAGTTGGGGGGTGGATTAAAAAAATATAAAAAATAAACCTACCTTTTCTGCCGCACACCTCTCCTCCATCCTCGAGGACCGGCCTAACAGTCATGTGCACTTAGAAGAGTTTAAATCCCTCCTCCTCTGCTCTGGTGTAACAGAGCCCAGCCCCGCTCAACTTCTGCAAAGAAAAAGAAAATGATAACTTTCTGTTATTATCATTTTATTTTTTATTTTTTGCATTGCTGAAATAGCAGTGGACGTTACCTCGCCAGAATCTATCGCGTTCCGAATTATACTGCAAAATTAATTTGGTTTTATCGCATATTTGAAGAATATATCAAGACCCGATGTTGGCTTCACATAAACTGTAAATCGTTTGGGTCATAC
Organism: Lissotriton helveticus; assembly: GCF_964261635.1. Classification (NCBI taxonomy): domain Eukaryota; kingdom Metazoa; phylum Chordata; class Amphibia; order Caudata; family Salamandridae; genus Lissotriton; species Lissotriton helveticus. The sequence continues at coordinate 2,059,670,992 of NC_136059.1, read as the reverse complement.
CACAAGTGATTCAAACGCGGTCTATCTTGCAAAAAATCAATTGTCCTGAGGATGGTCTAATGGACTGATGCCACACAGACCGAAACGTCGACATTCCCGTCAACTCCAAGAAAATCTTCAGTTTCTTTAGTAATGTTATTCATGTTGGGATAATATTTGCTTTAGTATTACTCCAGGAGCTGATGTAGGTTATGAACTGTGTGTCTAAATTCATTTTTACATCCTTTCATAACGTTTTTGCTGATATTTCTTTCTTTCAAATGTACCCCTTTCAAATTCAATATGCTAAAAACATATACATTTATTTTAGTATTAAATATTTTTTAATATTTTTATTGACAAAGAAGAAGAGAGTAAAAGAAAGGACCACCGTCCACTACGCCTACAACCCAACAGGCCGGCGTGGAGGGGGTAGTGCACATGCAAATCGCAAATCAAGAGGGGGGACCATTGTTAAACACAGCAAGCCGCCTACAACCTGATTCGGGCCGGCCGCGTCATAAGCAACGTGGAAGTGCTAGGAGGCCCTGCTGTATTAACACTTCACTGGCCTCACTGGAGTAGACATAGGCCAATCGCCCCATCCGAACCCATAGCAGCAGTCCCCCCTCCCCCCCTGAAACAGCACTTCTGCTATATAACCCCCCAGCCAGCCTAGGCTAAGTGCGAAACCTTGTCAGTTAGAGTTAACTAGAAAAAGAACCCTGGTACATTTATTTTATACGAATAGGATCATCCATGTGCTGTGTTTTTTCAAAATTGCATTTATTGTGGTTGTCCTGGTGGGCACTTTGGAGTTTGATCGTACATGACTTACTCAAGACTAATTGAAACAAAAGAACAAATATAGTACAAGTGAAATCCCTTGTAGACACCTTTTACTTTGAATTGTTTATTGCCCAAGCCTACAAGGGTCCATTGGGTTTTCCATTTTTTGTAAACGAAATAGCAGTGGGGCAACGTTCCTCCGCTTGAGTGGGGGAGCCACCACTGTCTGTATCCCCATTGGCAACTTGCTCTCCTCCTACGGCAATTAACTTCCAGCACCGGAATACCCCTGTCCCTCATTGAGATTCTCCTATTGTAACTTCTTCAGGCCCTTATGCTAAATCTCTGCCCTGATGACCTTAAAACAAACTCTGGCTCCACTCTTTAAGAGTGCCCTGCCAACTCAGTGTCTCCGACTCCAAGATCCTGAACCATCCCACTCTAAACCCATCTCAACTTTCCCCACCAACCTAACAGAGCAGCACACTGTGTGCAATAAGTATATATTTCAAAACAATTATTTCCTTTGGTTCCACTCAGCACTCACTGAGCCCCTCCTTCAGTGGAGATAAATTTATCCACACAGACTACCTTCTTTACGCAAATGTGTTACTATGCACAGTGTTTCAGGTAGAAATGCTTTTAACTCAATACATATTAAAAAGCCTCAACCCAAGAACACGAGGTCTAGTTAACTGGACGGTATGTATGCCATCTAACCTCAAGTAGAAGAAGGACTGAAAAAACACAAATGGCAACAGTAGAACCCGTGGATGCAAAAGGAAATAAATTAATGAGCAGAAAATCAGAGGCACAACTACAGAGCTAAAACAAGAAGAACAAGATGGTTATCCAGTTGTGGAGAGCAGAGGGCTGGGAAATACCTCTGGGTTTTCATCAAGTGACTACTGCTTTCCTGAACACCTCAGGTTCCATTCCTTGGCCAGCATGGTACCCGGAACCCCTCTGTATTAGAATACTTATGTGCTGACAAGCATGACAACATTTTTGTAATAATAACATAATTTGGTTTTATATCGTGTTTTTCTACCATATATCTGCATTGCTAAGCACTGCACATAACAGCTGTTCCTATTCCCAAATGTAATGGTGCAACAACTTACAGACCTCAGAATGGAGGAAGGTGTAGTGTAGTTCCTATTATCCCAATAGGCTCTGCGCATTGGAATAATACCTTCAATAGTATAGGCCTAGACCAGACGTTAACTAGGTCTACTACTGTCGATATTAGACTTAAAGTTTTGGGTTTGCCAGCTAGCTCAGAGTTCACTAGAAACTTTCTCGAATAGGCAAGGAGGAGTTGAACCTCCCTGGATAGACAAGAAGGGATTTAGTTTCTGACAACCATAGAACATGACAACTTTGCTCTCCCCTAATCAAGAGTGTATCTCGAGAGTCGTGTGAAAACAAAAGACGACTTATTTTACTCAGTCAGTACGTGCATTCTTAGTCTCACCAGATTGTAGAGAAAAGGAAGAGACGGGCGTGTTCAATAAAAGATGTTATTTATTGATCAGTCTCTTTTCTCATACAAGAGAAATGGATCGATATTATTGCAATACTTATGGTTAAGTAAAGTGCATACAATAAAAGCAGAAGTATAAAATAATACTGTAAAAACATTGATATGGTTTCTAAGCCATATGAAGGTTTAAAATGAATAAAATGAATACATACACATTTACATTTGACTAATCGTACTCAACTGGTGTTTCTAACTACGCCTACCCCGTGTACCTGACCTAAGCCTAATACGTGGGCGGGAATAGAAAGTTACAGTTTAAGTTAAGTTTGTTTTGCCAAGTGACTGACTAAAGAATTCTCTGTGAGGGGTTATTCAGTTCTGTACCTGGAATCTAGGATGAATGAGGGATGGTATCTCTCGTCTCTGGTCTCGATATTCCAGGTGGCCTGCGAGGGCTACCCGGAAGCGCCGGAGCTGGATTTTCTCGGCAGGAGAAAAGCAGCGTCTCGTTCTCAGCGCGTGAGGAAGGCGGGGCTGCGCCAGCGGGGTCTGCTCTGCTCTGGGCTTCGGCAAGTCTGGCTGCTCCGATCTCGTCACCACCGCGTGTGTTTGCATAGGGCAATATCGGTAATATTTATACCTTTAAGGTGCCGAGATTGACGTAAGGATGGACATAGATACGTCAATAAGGATGTCATACGACCTGGTCGTTAGCACATTCTTTTGCTGAAGTTCTCGGTGAAATCAAAACAATGGCCGCAGGGTTTTTCCCAGGTCTGTCATAGGTTTGATTTGTTTTGAGAACTCCGTATGCCTTATCAGGGGCTGGAGGAATATCGCTTGTCTAATTAGATGGCAAGTGTTGTGACCTAATCAGATAACACGTTCCTGTGCCGTAGTGTGGCTTTATCAGATAACGGTTCCTGCATCATGGGGGTTTTCTGCCTCATGGGATGGCTGCTAGTTAACTTGTTAACCAGAATAGGGTCAGGAATAGGGGGATCGATACAGAACCTATAGGAATACATCACACCCACTCCACGCTAACTATGGACATATTTACGAATCTATGCTTAGTAAAACATACTGTAGAGTATCGTGTATACCTTACCACCCCAAAATACATAAATGCATTTTGAAATTATCAAATATACGGAAAAACGGTCATATGTAATATATGCACTCAAGCTGCAGAATAATGCTAAAGTAATCACGCATATCTATACATTATCACTAATTTGTATATGAGAATTTACACATGAAATGGCTCTTAATACAGAAAAAAGTTTCGAGACCATTCCATCACAGAATAAAAAAATTATGAACATACCATGCGGGCAGCTAATGTCTATAAAGTATCTAAAAATAGAAATTTTAGTTCTCTAAGAATAGTCCTTACTTTAAGCAGAAGATAAGTGTCCCGAAAAATATGTAAAAAATATTTCGGGGCTGCTGAAAAAAATTGCTGTCCATGAACTGGAGGGAAAATTGTTCATGGTATTTTGCTATTCTAGTTGAAGGCCAAATTCAGGGAACGCCGTGTGCGAGCTCGCTCAAAAGTCTCTATTTCTGCTCTGGTGAGAACATCATATCATTTAGACTCTCGAAAAAGTTGTCAACAGCTTCCTGGGAGAGTTCCACTAACTCGGAAAAAGGTGTAACCATGCATTCATGCGCATGATTGTCTCCATTGACGTTTTGAATAGTATTGCTGACAGAAGGTCGTACCTGATCAATGCTGCTTTCATCTTGAACTTCACTACCCCTTAATCATAGTGGTGAAGCTTCCACGAATGCCGTCATCAGGATTGGTAGCCGTTGAGGGCAGCACAAAGTATGAGCCTTTATTGGGCTCAACAATGTTTCTGCATCCATTGGCGCATCTGATTGTAGAGTCAGACAGGTGTCTAACACGCATTCTTCTCCGCATAGCAAGCACCGCAATACAGGTAAAACACATCGATGCCACATTGGTCGAAATGAAAGAAACCAAGTCATGTTCAGGTCTCTAAGCCGGGATAGTCCCAGGACTTTTGATATCCGGTCCCGGTATCCAATGGCTAGGATTGTTTCTTCCCTTGTCGCAGGTGTTTTGTCTGTGACATGGTTTGCCATAACGAAATATCAGGACTAAGAATAGGATTCCTGCAATTAGTCCCAAAATGAGGGGAAGTCCGCCAAAAATCGAATGGACGAAATCTGGAAAAATACCCAGTATGGCTTTGAATGGTGTTAATGCCATCGAAAATACTGTCTTAAATACTTTTGAGACTCCACTGGTATCAGAAATATTTAAGATTTCATTCAGGATTTCTGCGAAATGTATGGGGGAATAAGTTGATAATAAGGAGTGAATCTCTGCAGTCGTCCTTGCGACTAGGAGATCATACGTTTCTTTTGATGACGTGAGTCTGGTCGGCGTCTGAAGAAGCACTGTTTTCATTCTGCTTAAAGTATCTATTCGAATAGAAGTAATTTTCAAGTTGGGCCATGCCCTTGCCTCCCTGTCTGGAAGGGAGCTGGGGAACAATAAGCGTCCACAGCACTTGACCTTCGCAGTCGTAGTTACGAGATAAGGAGTCCCGGGCATAAGACTACAGCATCTGCGATCTACAATTAGAATGTAACTCCCATTATAGAGTCTTTGAAAGAATGGTTCTATCTCTGTTGCAGGTGCGCCTAGCTGGTGACATGAAAGGTTATTTGAGTTCCCTTCACAGGCTCCATGCAAACTAATTCCATTACACAGAAGTGTACCGCTTAGTGACATTGCACAATTATTGCCACTAAGAAACACTTTCTGTCCTTTATTACTGACACATGCATGTGAATAGGGCAAGTTCCATGTTGTTTTAATGTACCCCTTTCCCAGTTTTTCGTACATGCCAGCCTGTATATATTTTTGGCAGTATTGAAACCTGAAGGTTGATATTGGAATATTAATTATCCCATGTATTATCCATTCACTGACAGGTCGTTCTGACATTGTCACTGGTAATCTCTCAAGTTTCTCAATGCTCAGGATTGTATAATCAGCACCCTTCTGGGCCATACTGATTTGTTTATCAGTAAGGTTAAAGATATTGAATAGTGACGTTGTGTTGATTAAACGCCAAGGCACATAGCCTGAACGCAGATTTTGTAACGTCCAGCCAAGCTGTACAATAGAACGCAATTGAGACTGACCGTGTTGTAACAACAGTAAGTCTTGCGATATTATGTCGATTGCTGAAGACACAATGCTGTCCAGAGAAAAAATTCTGGAGGACAGAGTCATTAACCCATTGTCCACTACAGAAAGTGATTTTTCCAAATTAATACGGTCAATTTCCCGTATTCTTTCTGCTGTCTCAATTTGAGTCACCTTCCAGGCCTCGTTGTATACTGCATATACAGAGGCTGCTATGAAACGTTTCTGACGCTGTTTGCGCGGTCCCATAATGAAATCACGCAAGTCAGCACCATTAGTAAGTAAAGTTAGGTGTTGCTTAATTTCTGCCAGTGTGGAAGTTTGTAGCCACTGAAGGCATAATTTGCCCACACTGTAGGTGGTTATTATCCCTGGGTGTTGTCTTTGGGAATATCTAGGGTCTGGCCTGGTCATTTTAAACCCCTGTGTTTTGTTCAGGAATCTATCTTGACAGTTATTAGTATCTGTGGGCCAGATCAACCACTTTTTCCAATCAGGATGTGTTCTGTTTTGGTTTAATACATAATTTACGTCTATCTCCTCATCTGTAGAGCTATTGCTGTTCATTGTTGGTTTTGGAATAGACGGTTTATTTAAGTCTTTGATTTTGGCTAAGCCAAGACAGGTAGTTTGTTGAACAGTGTCATTTAAAAATATAATTTGTTCTGGGATCATGCAGGCTCTAAACAAAGCTTCTATACCCTGTACTTGCCATTCTTTTGTACCCCAAACACTTTTTACTTCAACATTTTTGTCCCAATAATCAAAACCAAAAGTATTCATTTGTTCAAAGAATGAGTCTGAATATATCAATTTCGTGTTTGTTATCATGGTCTTTGTCCCTGTCTTATTTGACAATTTGAAATAAAATGTTTCACCATTACTTGTGTTGAAACCTGAAAAGTATGAATATTTGTCATAAACGGTTCTTGAGCTTCCTTTTGGAGGGGTTGCACAATGTTCCCATTGATTATAATTTAAAACAGTTCTAGGTTGTGCAGATCTATGTAGAAAATGGTTACCATAGTGGTTATAACAGTACATACTATCATAATTTGTCGAACCCTGCAAATAATCATGTTTGGTAAATTTAGCAGACATCACTAAGTCAGACATCATATTATTTATACTTTCAAAGTCCCAATCATCAGCAAATGAGCTCGGTTTTACAAAGTCACTCAACGAGATCTTAATCTGGTGTGGATATTTCAGGATTTCAACCGGACCATAAATTTCGTAGTCAGTTTTGTCCCACGCTACCCCACCTGGTATAGGATTGGCTGTGAAAGTTGACTGAAGAAAGTTCTCTTTTCTCGACGTGTGAAGATGTGTGTGGTTTGAGGATCAAGTTGATTTTCTGACTTGCTGTGTCCATTTTAGCATATTTTCCCTCAATGAAGCGTCCCAAAGTTAGTATCATGATGAGCCAAAGTATGAGGATAAATGCACCAAATCCCACCCAAAATTCAACCCATGGAGAAATCAGATATGTTTCTTTCAGTTGTTTCAAAAGTACTTTAACTTTATCTTTAAAGGTTTTTGTTGATGGCTGTGTTTTTGATTCACTTAGGTCTTCAGAGGAATCATCGAAGTTTATGAAGTAGCCGGATGCAGTTCTGTCAATTGTGCCAATTGCTTCAGGATTACTGTTTCTTGCATAGTCGTTTGTTACTTCATTATAGATTGGTGTGTCTCTGCTAAATGTTTTTATTTGGGTTTTCAGAGGTCTAAGTTCCATTGCATTGTTGCATAGTCCTTGTTGTAGTTCTGTAGGCGTTTCGAATGTGATTAGCCTCTTAGATTGAACCTCTGTGTTAGTAGCAAATCTTGGTGTTCTACTACTTCTCGGGAGTCCACTTGGCCTACTATTTGTTATCGGCCACATGTTGTGGTTTTACCAGGTCGATTGATACAACTCGGTTCTCCTTTTTACCAGCAAGCGGCGGTAGTACAACTGATCTTGTCCCGTTGACAGACAAGACAGGAACTGTTTTTCTGTAAGAAGGCCCAAATTCCTTCTTTACCGCGATCTTTTCTCTGACTAGATCCCCGACTTTTGGAATCCAGACAGGTCTTGCTGGGACAGGTGGTGGTTCTTCAGTGGTTGTTGGCTGCTGTTTCAACTTTATGTTGCTCAGGTCTTTTCTTGTTTCGTTTAAGTCCTGCAAAACAGCCAAACGATCTTTGATATCAAAGCTTTTTTCCTTCACCACTGAAGTCTGACTGTCGAGGTCTAAGACTAACATCCTAGTTCCAAATAATAATTCGTACGGACTGAATCCCTTCAGAGAATTTCTTGGCAAGTTATTTAGACTACGTTGGACACTTATTAGATGTTTGACCCACCCAGCTCCCGAACCTAATATCCTTTCTGTTATAGATAGCTTTATGCCTTGGTTTTTTCTTTACACCATCCCGTATCCCTCAGGAAGGAAGTGAGAAGAGTCCCGCTGTGCTATGCTCATTTGGCCATGTTTCCCCTCAGGCTGGAGGGCTAGAGTGAAAACAATGGTCAAACGTAGCAAGCTTCTAGCGTATATGCCATTTAGACTTGCAAATCTTTGTATAACAGTCCAGACGTCAGCCGAGTGCTGGTGATCTACATTATAAGTGGAAACTAGCCTGTATATGTTAATCGGACGCTTTGCTTTTTACTGTTGATCTTTTCTGGAGTGAAACGACACGGTATTACACCGTTTCTCTCACCACTGCAATTTCTGTTACAATTTGGGCAGTTCTTTACAAACATGGTATGATGCAGGCTCATGCCTGGCCACCAGTACCTTGATTGTAATTCTTCCAGAGAATCTTTTAGTTTGAGGTGTCTGAGACCCTCGCCCATATGTGCGTCTGCTATTAACAAGTTTCTCCTGTCCATGTTTGGAATCACTCTATCCCCCACTCCAGGGATTCGAGCAAAAGGGACGGAGTTTGCATCGATTATGTATGTATAATTGAGTGGATAGTTGATCGGTAGCGCCGAGCAGTCGCCTTTTAATGACGTTTTCACCGCCAGCACTGTTTCACCGTCAATATACTTCACTGTACGCTTTTTTCGAGCTACGGAAGCCGATTTAGTTGCTACCGCTGTGGCTGTCTCAGCCAATGAATTCCCTGCAACGTGAACGCCATCACGCTGATGACTCAGTGAGTGTGTCACGTGAGTCTTTGGTAGTTCTTTTTGTAAAAGAGCTATTTGTTCCCAAAGCATTTTTTGCTTTATTGTTGCATCTGTGTCATCTTTGTAACCGTTTTGAATCCATGTCTGCAAATCGTTGTTATATGATTTGACGCAGTAATATGAATCGGACACTATAAGTGTCGGGAATTCGCGATCCGCATTATCTAGCGCCATTTTTAATGCTATTATTTCAGTCTGTTGTTCTGAATTAGTTTCTACTGAGTGTGTTTTTGTTAATAGAGGTCTTAGTTTACCTCCGCGCCACACTTCTTTTGTAATCTCACATGTGGGGTTGTATGCTTGTTCTCCCCAAACGGAGGGTTGAGCCTGTCCGTCTGTATAGATTACACATGCGTATTGTCGTAAGGGCAGAATGTCGATAGGCAGAGGGAATGTTCTTTCATATTCTAGATTTTTCAATTCCTTTAGTTCTGGATCAAAGTAGTAGTATACTTTGTCCATTGTAATTGAATTCACCCATTGTATCCATTCCGGATTCAATGTTGTTTTTGGTAAATTACAAGGTGTTGTTAGTGCCTCAAAGGCTGATTCTGCTGTTCTGACTGTGATACGTCTACCGTCAGCTTTATCTTTTTCTCTAGCTATTGCGGTTTGAACTGCATGAACAATGTTTTCTTTAATGCTGAATTTCTTTTCAGCTTCTGTGTACAAGTGTGATTTGAATGCAATTGGTACCTTTTCTCCCTCATTAGAGGTCAGGTATGTGAATCCGCATCTTCCTGGAATGACTCGAATCACAAGATTGCGTGTGTTATCACGTGTTTCTAATTTTGTTTTAATTAACATGTCTGTTTGTAAGGATCTCAAAATTTCTGTGTGTATTTGAGTCCAATTAGTTCTTTTAAAATCTGGTTTTATTAGATCATAAAGGGGTTTGACCCTTTCTGCGTAATTTGCAATGTATGTTCTTCCGAAATTTAGGAAGCCTAGAATTGACTGTAGATTTTTTAGTGTTCTAGGTGCTTGGAGTACGGCACATTTCTCTAGGAAATTGTCAGCCAGGCTTTTGCCTTCACTTGATAATTCGTATCCTAAGAACAGGACTGTTAGATGGGCAATTCTGGATTTTTTAAAGTTGAATTTGTAACCCTCTGCTGCGAACCCAAGTATTATGGTGTTCACTCTCTTCAAGTGAGTATCCAAGTCATCATCTGTTAAGTATATGTCATCGACATAAGATAATGCTTCGTCATCATATGTTTGTAGTAATTCTGTTACTCTCGCTGAGAATACCCCTGGGCTATTCTTGTACCCCTGGGCTAACCGACAGAATTGTTTTTGAGTGCCATTTATTGAGAATGCAGACAAATATCTGCTCTCTGGTGCTATGTTTTGACAAAAGAATCCATTAGAGATGTCTAATGTTGTTTTGTATTTTTTGCGCACTATGTTATTCATTAGTGCAGCACTGTGCGAGTTTTGTACTGCAAAAGTTTTGCAACATGAGTTAAGGTGTCGGTAATCCAAAACTAGACGATATGAATTGTCTGGTTTGGAGACCGGAAACAAAGGGTTGTTCATTTGTGAGGTGCAAGTTTCAATCACCCCCTGGTATTCTAATTGATCTAGGATCTCTTTTACCTGTTTTTTAGCTTCTTGCTTAATTGGGTACTGCCTTTGTGCAGTAGGTTGTGATTTTAACTGGATTTTGTGAGGAGGAGAGTCCTCATCCCATCCTACATGATTTTTATATAAAGCAGGAGCTTGAGCTACTGCCCACTTTCTGGCAAGTGTGTATTTTTTATGAATTGGGATATGATTTGAGAAGGCAGGCATAATTATTTCTTCGCCATGAGGGCACTCCCTGACAAACTCTGGTGGCCAGTCTTTTTCAGCTAGAAGGATGTCATAGCCCTTGGAGAGATTATCCCAAAATAGTCCCCTTATTTTTCTAGTCTTATCCCCTTCTATACGCAATGTTATTTCGTATATTTTGTGAGGTTTGCTAACTCTGGTGTCTGCAGTTTCCACTTGAAGATATTCATTCGTGTCCACTGTCTCCAGATGATTCATAAGGACTTTGCGAGCTATGCTCACTTCTGCTGCGCTGTCTAGCATTGTCTGAGCCCATTCTCCGTTTTTCAGTTGTGTCCTCAGTATTCTCGGCATTGTTAACTACCTTGATACTGGCTACCTTCTTTTTTGGAAATTGTAGTTTCTTTTTTAGATGAGCAGGTTCCTTGTCTTTGGACTTGGCGTGCTCTTCTCTTTGTTCTGATCGTCCTCTTCTTTCTGATTTCTGCGAGGAAGTCTGAAAAGATTGAGAGGGACGTGTATCAATGTCTTGATATCTATCAGGCTTCTTTATATTATCCCTATTTCTAAGGTTATATCTTTTCCCAGAGGGGTCACTTTGGGGTGACCTGTGTCTCTGGTTCGGAGATTTTTCTCTCCGCCGAGGAGACCTTCCTCTGGACTGGAATTTCTTTTCTTTAGGATTGGATTGTTTGTTTCCATCCCAGCTCTTTTTTTGTGATGTTGAATTATTATTAAAAAATATTTTTTCAGGACTTTCAATCAGTTGTGGTTTTACTGGTATTCCACCTAAACTATCTCTACCTAGTTCCTCATAGGATTTTTCTATGATTCTGGCAATTTCAGCTGGTTGGTCTGCTATATCTGTCTCCTTTAACCTCTGGCGGATCGCCACGTTTGCTGCTTCTCCCTTTATGTTGGCTAATAATATAGCCGAGACCTGCTTGAAGTCTTTTAGTAATTTCATACCAAGAGTTAAAGCGGGTTCTGGACCGTATTTGTCTTGAATTTGTTTTAGCACATCTGGTATTACCGAAATGGACGGAACACCGTGCGTTTTTGTGTAGATGGAAGCAAAGACTGTACCCCAAGTGTCACAGTCCACCACGTGTGGTGCGATTCCCATTGGAAGACAGATAGTCAGAATCCTGTGTTTTTCTAACGGGGTGGTGTCTGGAAACACCGCCTCTATTTGGGTGATTTTTTGTGCTAACCAGAATGGTATTTGTTCCCGTTTAGCTGGTACTTTACCTAGGCAGGATTGTATGTTCTGTGGTGTAATTTTATTTGTGTTCCCCTGGTGAGGGGTCAGCTGTGGAATTTTAATTGCTGGTTGAATTGTTGAAGTCCGCATCACATATTGGACTAATTGTCTATGTAATTTTATTAATTGTTTTAGCTGTGTTAAAAGCTCTGCTTGAGACATCCCATTGATGTCTGGATGTGGTGTGTATCCGGCTAGGACCGGCCACGTTGCTCCTGGTCTACCTAATGGACCAAGCCTGGTGATGTGATTATTATGTTTTAGGGCGCCATTAAATAAGAGCAGATGCTCTTGAAATTTAAGTGGTACTTCCACCTCCTCGAAAGGAGTGTACTCATTAGGAGGGTCTTCTGTTTTGTAATAGTGGAAGTACTTTGTTACAGCATTTGCTGCTGGAAAATGTATCCATGAATAATATACCTCTGTCTGCCGATATTCGTGTGCCTCAATCACGAATATGACTGTGCCACCTCTAGGTGTCAGTCCATTTTCTATAAGTTTTAAAGTTATAGATTTCCTCTTGATGACCGGGATGAGTATTATATCCGGGTCAGCTTCTTGCAGTGCATTATCAGCTGCTGCGAGTTCAGTTGCTATCCTAACTGTCTCTCTTTCTTCATCACTGTCTACCATTTTACCGACAGGTAGGTTATTTAGTTTGTTTGCAGATCAGGTTTCTTATGGAAACAAAGATTAGATGCACAATATTTTGGAACAGTGTATCCTTCAACGTTGACTAAACCAAGAACCATACATAGGAGTTTCCTCCTGCGAGGTCTGGCCGATATTACCTTTTACCCACTCCAGACGTCTTTGGAGTATTATGGGAGAAAAGGGGTCTGAGTGAAAAAGCACGACTGAGTTACTTTAAATGTCTTACGTTAGTTTTATCGCCCTTCCAAACGCGTTGGGCGCCATGTAGTGTAGTTCCTATTATCCCAATAGGCTCTGCGCATTGGAATAATACCTTCAATAGTATAGGCCTAGACCAGACGTTAACTAGGTCTACTACTGTCGATATTAGACTTAAAGTTTTGGGTTTGCCAGCTAGCTCAGAGTTCACTAGAAACTTTCTCGAATAGGCAAGGAGGAGTTGAACCTCCCTGGATAGACAAGAAGGGATTTAGTTTCTGACAACCATAGAACATGACAACTTTGCTCTCCCCTAATCAAGAGTGTATCTCGAGAGTCGTGTGAAAACAAAAGACGACTTATTTTACTCAGTCAGTACGTGCATTCTTAGTCTCACCAGATTGTAGAGAAAAGGAAGAGACGGGCGTGTTCAATAAAAGATGTTATTTATTGATCAGTCTCTTTTCTCATACAAGAGAAATGGATCGATATTATTGCAATACTTATGGTTAAGTAAAGTGCATACAATAAAAGCAGAAGTATAAAATAATACTGTAAAAACATTGATATGGTTTCTAAGCCATATGAAGGTTTAAAATGAATAAAATGAATACATACACATTTACATTTGACTAATCGTACTCAACTGGTGTTTCTAACTACGCCTACCCCGTGTACCTGACCTAAGCCTAATACGTGGGCGGGAATAGAAAGTTACAGTTTAAGTTAAGTTTGTTTTGCCAAGTGACTGACTAAAGAATTCTCTGTGAGGGGTTATTCAGTTCTGTACCTGGAATCTAGGATGAATGAGGGATGGTATCTCTCGTCTCTGGTCTCGATATTCCAGGCGGCCTGCGAGGGCTACCCGGAAGCGCCAGAGCTGGATTTTCTCGGCAGGAGAAAAGCAGCGTCTCGTTCTCAGCGCGTGAGGAAGGCGGGGCTGCGCCAGCGGGGTCTGCTCTGCTCTGGGCTTCGGCAAGTCTGGCTGCTCCGATCTCGTCACCACCGCGTGTGTTTGCATAGGGCAATATCGGTAATATTTATACCTTTAAGGTGCCGAGATTGACGTAAGGATGGACATAGATACGTCAATAAGGATGTCATACGACCTGGTCGTTAGCACATTCTTTTGCTGAAGTTCTCGGTGAAATCAAAACAATGGCCGCAGGGTTTTTCCAAGGTCTGTCATAGGTTTGATTTGTTTTGAGAACTCCGTATGCCTTATCAGGGGCTGGAGGAATATCGCTTGTCTAATTAGATGGCAAGCGTTATGACCTAATCAGATAACACGTTCCTGTGCCATAGTGTGTCTTTATCACATAACGGTTCCTGCATCATGGGGGTTTTCTGCCTCATGGGATGGCTGCTAGTTAACTTGTTAACCAGAATAGGGTCAGGAATAGGGGGATCGATACAGAACGTATAGGAATACATCACAAAGGCTGAGGCAACCATGATGGACTTCGACTCACAACCGGCAGGCACATCATCCTATAACTCAGCTGGGAGGATCCATTAAGGTCAGCTTCAATTGTCTGAATGACAGCAGTGAGTCCCAGGGGGGGAGGGGTGCGGAAAAATATGTCTCATGGACTGATATATCTTCTACCCAATGTCTCTCAATTTTTCAATTCATTCTGTCACAGCAACCACCATCTCTCTAAGGTACCAGAGTCACAAATCCGGCAAATCCGGCAAAATAAGACGGAGAAGGAGAAAGCTGAGATGGAGGTCTGATGTGTTGAACTACAAGCACTGAAGCCCCTTCAATCGACAAACCTGCAGATTTCTACTAATTAGCATGTGCACCTATGCACACTCTGAGAACTGGCCTACCTCCTCTGTAGAACAACCAGATGCTGTTGGTCCTTCTCAATTTCCTTCTGCTTTTCTTGGATGATCCCAAGAGAACACCCGAATTCTCACCCGAGGTGGGAGAGGCTATATCCACTCTTGCAGAGCTCCTCAGAACCAAGAGAGATCCCCTCACTTTGGATACCTAGCTGCTACAGGTGGCATGCCATAAGTCTTCTCCTATTATTTTATGGTTGCCAGCCTGCCCACCATTTGTATCTTTCGCCCCTTGCTGCCATATCTGACTGAGCCATAGGTGTTAGCGAACCGGCTGAGACTGGAGCTAGGCCACGGCAGTGCTTGCTCTGCATGGACAAGAATATTCAGGAGGAGGGGTTTCACATACACAAGAGATTACCTGCAAGCTGGAAATGAAAGCAGTACAGAAGCTGAGGATTGGATCAGGTTGGAAAGGATTGTGAGCAGGAAACTGAAGAGTCCAGAATGCATTTATGAGAGGGTAAGAATAACTGTAGGATCCAGGAACCAGGAGAGTGAAAAAGCTCCACCTTCAGGACGTTTGGGAATAGCAGTACAGGGACAATGATGCATGACGAAGGTGGTGAAAAAACATGGGGCCTGATTTAGATCTTGGCGGAGGGCAATACTCTGTCACAAACGTGACTGATATCCCGTCCACCGTATTAAGATCCCATTATATCCCATGGAGATACTAATACGACGGACACATTTGTGAGGGTATTCCATCCGCCAAGATATTATTAAGGCCCATACACTTGAGTGTGTATTGAAGCTAGTAGTGCAAGGTGTTTTAGAGTATTCTATTACATACTGGTGTAAGATCAATCCTGATGGCAGAACCCTGACAGCGTCCTACTACTATTCCCCACTTTGCATCCTTCATATATTTGACTCTTCGCTGTCGCAGGTGCTTCAAATCGACAGCTTCAATTTGCCTCCCAGGACTTCATCTCCTTTACCTATGGCACCAACTATATGCCAACAGATCTGGACAATGGGATAGAGTGCACTTCATGGTAGGACTAAGATCGTAGCGCCACCCTCCGCCCCCACCTTTATGGCAGTGTCTACGGTAATTAGCTATCTCTGTGCACTACTGTTACGTTTCTCCTAAGGTTAATGAATAAAGGAGCCTTTGTTCACATTGCATGGTTTACAGCATTTGTCAACAATAGTATTGCTTAGGGTACAAGTATGATTATGGTGTGCATCCATTTCACCCTTGCTATGCCACTGAATGAGGCAGAGGAAACAGTGCTGTGAAGAGAAAAGGGAGAAGCATGGCGAGGAAAGCCTTTAGGGGAGAGGGTACTGGAAAATTCTGAAGGAACAGAAACCTCTGAAGTTGTAAGAAGAGATGCAGAAAGGGATAATAATTTGCATTAAACTTGGCACACTGAACAGCGAGATATGTTAAATAAACAAAAGCCACTCTCTATTTACTTAAAAGCGTCTTTGTATTGTGTGGCTTGACAGCACATTAAACTTGGCTCACTGAATAGTTAGACATGTTGAACGGCGCGGCGCGAGACAGAGGCCCTGCTGCAGAGCATTAGCATCAAGGGGAAGAACAGGGGAACCTTACTCACAACGGAACCAGGGTACTGGGTATATAAAGGAAACGGTGGTTCCTGTGGTCTAATGCAAATGATTCAAGCAATAGATAGGCACAATGGCAATATAAAGGGTACAGTAATGTCAGAGAGCAAGAAACCATTTACACTGAAGGTTCAATATATCTTATTTTTTGATTTTATGTACACTTTTTTACAATTCAAATAAACTGACATTTGTGCATTTTGTCCCCATGTGAAAAATGGAACCTAAATGTGAGTTACAAGTTGAACACTTATATACTAGGTTTCCATGAGTTCTAAGAACGACCATTCACATATCAGTTTTCGCAGCATAAATATACAATGATACACGCTGGGTAGTGGCTCGTTCTTTGTGCTTGTCGACGGCGTTTTGGCCCTGGTTTCCTCAGGACTAGGGATGCAGGGACATCTGAATCGGTACGTGTGCAGGCTATGTGAAAGTGGTGTGCCACAGTGAAGAGTGAAGAAAAATAAAGTGACTCACAGGAGGACCCAGCCGGGTACTCCATGCGAGGCAAGGCGTGCACTGTTGATATTAATGGGCCACAGGCTCCTCCAAAAGCACGCTACAGCCATAGCGGTGCATATGTTCGCTGGTAAGTTCTGCGTTCAGTAGTGATATAATGTATTACCTGGATTGTGATTAGTCCAGAGCGGTCTCTGTATCTGGTGCAGAAAGCCCCGTGTGTCAGCTTCAATCAGGCCGCATGAGTCAGCTTCATGGTTCAATGATTGACATTGTGCCTATCTATTGCTTGAATCATTTGCATTAGACCACAGCCAGAGCATTGGCATATCACCAGAACCACCACTATTCCCAACCCCTATGTCTCCCTTCTTGAAATCACTGAGCACACCAAATGAAGCAAGCAGCCAGGATGAGCTGGGACCTATAGGAAGGACCCTCCAGTGGGACACTGATCCATCAGCGCTGCTACTCCATTCAGACTCAGAACTCGGACGCAGGGTACAGAAACTTGGAATTTCAAAAGATGTCCAAGTAGATTTCTGGCCACGAGAAGTGGTGGCCTACTCAAAGGAGACACAGGCACCAGTAACTACTCACCAAATTGAAGTGAATGAAGAGGATGAGGAGCTGGCAGAGCTCACAATTGTACACGATTTACAGATTGAAGTTGAAGAACTGAAACAGTAAATCAAAGAAGCTGCCCCAAGAGAGCTGACAGAGGAAGAAAAATAACAAACAAGTGCTGCACTCAGAAGAGTTCCTGATGTACTTTGACTGGACCATTCGGGTCATAGAGCGAGCTTTGGCAGAAGATTCAAATATATTCTTTGATTACAGTGGATTCGATGTGCAAGAGAGAGTAGGGGATGTTCAAGTTGGATCCAATCTTTCTTTCAATCTGCAGTTCTGTGATGAACATTGGTCAAAGCATTGTGTTGTCACATGTTTGGATTGGTCTCTTCAGTACCCTGAGTTGGTTGTTGCATCCTACAATAACAATGAAGCTGCCCCACATAAACCAGATGGGGTTGCATTAGTTTGGAACATGAAATTTAAGAAATCCACTCCGGAATATGTGCAACTGTCAGTCACCTTTGATGTCAGCATGCTTTGCCTGCTTCCATCCAAATCTCGTTGTTGGAGGGACCTACTCTGGCCAGATAGTAATTTGGGATAATCGCAGTCGTAGAAGAACGCCTGAGCAACAGACCCCTCTTTCTGCTGCTGCCCACACTCATCCATTTTATTGCGTAAATGTAGTTGGAATACAAAATACCCATAACCTCATTACAGTATCGACCAATGGAAAAATGTGTTCTTGGAGCTTAGATATGCTTTCAACACCACAGGAAAGCATGGAGCTTGTGTATAATAAGCCCAAGCAAGTGGCAGTTACTGGAATGGCCTTCCCAACAGGAGACGTCAACAATTTTGTTGTTGGCTGTACAGTTTACATAGCGTGCCGACACAGAAGCAAGGCAGGTATTGGAAAGATTTTCGAGGCCACCAGGGCCCGTGACTGGCATCGGCTGTCAGATGGCGCTGGGGCCCGTCGATTTCTCGCATCTCTTCCAGACCTCTTCTTTCGACTGGACCGTCAAGCTGTGGACAACAAAGCACAACAGGCCGCTGTACTCCTTTGAAGACAATGCGGACTATGTGTACGACCTCATGTGGTCAACGGTGCATCCCGGGCTCTCCTCATGCGTGGATGGGATGGGGCACCTGGATCTCTGGAACCTTAACAACGATACCGAGGTTCCAATGGCAAGTGTGATTGTAGAAGGAGCATCTGCTCTGAACCGGGTCCGGTGGTCTCACAGTGGTAAAGAAGTGGCTGTGGGAGATTCGGATGGTCATGTATGGATCTACGTTAGAAAGATTGCTGTCCCTCATAATGATGAGTGGAGCCGCTTCGCCCAAACATTGGCTGAGATTCATGCCAATAGCAAAACACACAAGATGATGGACGGAATGTTTCACAATGGCAAAACATTCACCCCCAGTCACAGATCTGGGTTTAATCCATCGTTATTTTGCTCACCAAGCCACCCCAGTTCAGACATGGCCATATGCAATCAGTCTTGACTCTGTGCCTCATGGGAACAGTCCAGCCTGAACTGCCAAGCCATGTCTTCCCTGGACCGGAATCAAGCATCCTAGGACCGGTTTCTGGCTATCAGCCTTCATCAGCCAGGATAGCTTGACTCCAGTGGCGTAGTGAGCACGGAACCCATGTCTGGGCATACCCTTCCCACATAGGGTGAAAAGCAAAACACACAAGATGATGGACGGAATGTTGCACAAAACATTAACCCCAGTCACAGATCTGGGTTTAATCCATCGTTATTTTGCTCACCAAGCCAGCCCAGTTCATACATGGCCATATGCAAATCAGCCTTGACCCTGTGCCTCAATAGAACAGTCCAGCCCGAATTGCCAAGCCATGTCTTCCCGGAACGGAATCAATGCCAATAGAGCAGACGGTGAAGACTATGGAACTGTACAGCTTTCAACCTAGCAGATGGAGGTCCATCCTTTTGACCACTGGGGTTGCATCTGATTGCCTTAACTCTTCTACTCTATTACTGGCTTTTCCTGGAGTCTCTATTGCTCTGTGCTACTCTCCCATGCTTTTGTACTGATGGAGCGAGATTTGAAAATAAATTTGTTTTTGACTCGCAAAGTTAAACTTCCATAATAAAAATAATTGTATTAATACGTGTGAAGTGAATATTATTAACCAACCTAGATTAAATTGCAAATCATGACATATGGGACTAATATATGTGCTCATATATGGGCTTTATGTTGCAAATGCTTGTTTGTGAAAAATAAAAAACTAATTGTGTCTATTGTTATGTCAGAATTAAATGCGGCTGTTTATTTAATGGCATGTGCTTATTTCCGTGTGCTTATGTATTGTATTTTCGTCTTTGTGTGGCACAATCCTGTTTGTTGCTAAAATGCTTTGGCTAGGTAACATTTATTAATGGGTTAATAATTAGCAAAGGTGGGTGGGTAACAGAACGAACTCTATTTCTTTCATTAATCGCTGTCTTGTGTTTGTTTATACATTAGTTTTACAAATGGGCCTAAGAAAATGGCTGGCAGTGCTGCAGTTTATGAAACTTGACCAGAGTAAAGCCTACACTCATGCGCAGACGAAAGAGCCGTTTTTACTGAACAAACAACGTTTAATGCAGAAATAATTGTGGTCGAGTTGAATGTGTTCTTGGAGTCATAGCCAAGGACAGGAAGCTGTAAGGCCTGCCAAGATTAGGAAGTGAAGAGTTTCTCCCCGGCTAAAGTATCTTTCTGAGGAAGCAAAAAGGATGGTGAAACTAAGAACAATAAGGGCTATGATGAGGCCTCGGACTTGGTCAGGAGAGCAATGACCTAACTGTGGACTGACATGGCTCAGCCAATGGAAAGTTTGGATTTCCAGAAAGAATGTGTAATAAGGATACTTTATTTGGCCAGAAAAGGTATAAAAACTGACCCCTTTGGAGGGAGGGCGCTTCTCGCTTTCCGAAACTTGTTAGGCGTGACGTGCTGACGGACTCTTTGGAGTACGTAAGGATCAATAGGGTTAAATGACTGTTACCTGATATTCTTTTAGGCAAAGTGAGTTTTAGACAGGGAAAATAGGGCTTAGGTGATGGAAAACTGTATATTCTTCATTAAATATGCTAATTGATTTTGCTTGAAACTCACAGTCTAATTTGCCATTCCTCAAATAATGCTGCTTAAATAAAGAGTTTCTAATAAAATGCACTGTCTTGAATAAATAGTTAATAAATAAGATTTTTGAAAAGACAAGCTGGTCTTGTTATTTCATGGTCTTGTTACCATCAGCAGATCCATTTGCCTAAGTGACTTAATTAAATGCTAAGTTTTTCAAAAACCATGGTGAAATCATTATACTGCAGTTGTATATAAATGTATATATATTTTGTGAATAGGTTTTATTAATTAGGTCACATGATTCAGTTGCCCAAAAATATGTCCCGTTAGATTATGGGCCTTGTGAATGTTTTATGATTAATGGTGAGTATTGTGGAGTCGGGTAGCGTTGCTATGACATATTTTCTATAGGGGCCCTGGATCAAACCTCTGGTAGCAGAGTCCAGTTGCTATGGTAACGGATATGTTACATGGTAATTACATAGGATCCATGACTAAAACATGTTAAGTTTGTCAAAGTTGTTATATGTTGTCGAAAGGTTTTTTCCAGCAGTGTGAAAATTCCTAGTTGTACCGGTACAAGAGTGGTGTGACAAGTGAAGTTGCACAGTGCATTTGTTCTGTTTCAAAATAGTGGTATTGTCATATATCACTAGTGTTGTGGACGTACAGCACAAGTTTAGGGATATTTTAGGTATGCTAGGTAAAATGTATAGTGAGGATTGTCTATGAAATTGTAGCTTTGAGTATAGGGACTTAGAGCCTGTTTTAAAACTCACTGTGAAAAGAGTAGTAGAATTTTTCCAAAGTTGAGTGAAGGGTAAAGTAACGTCGTTTATTTTACTGACAAATGTGGATTTCTATGGTTGGTTAAAGTCCTGCCAGGATTTCATGTATGTATGATTAGGGAAACTTTCTGTTTGAAAGTGCGTAAATGATTCTGTAATTCCGTTCGAGTCAAACTTTGAATTGCTACTTTATGTGCATTCAGAGGGAAACGAGTTCGTTATTACCTATTAGAAGGGTAGAGTAAAAGTTTTACTTTATCAACGATTGAATATTCTGTGAGAGTAGCGTTGTCTATTCCACGCAAAGGATACTTGAATGATTGTAAAAACTATCATTTTATTTTAGCGAAACAGACAAATGCTTTGTTTTCTGTTGTTATTAATTGAAATTCTTTGAAAAAGTGTTCTTAAAATGGCGTTGTGAAAAGATTTTGTAAAGAAGGGGTGAGCTCTAGGAGTGAGAGACGAGAAGCTGCAGCAGCAGTGTATGTCACAGGGTCCGCGCTGTGATTGGCTAGCATACGTCACAGCTAGCGCACTGATTGGTTCACGTGACTGAGTCAAGTCGTAAGCTGATTGGCTCTTCCAGAAAGCAGCAATTCTATTGGTTGAGCAAGGTGGTGACGTAGCTTAACCTGATTGGCTTGTTGGTGAGTTTCGCGCACGGATTGGCTGGTTTTGCGGAACAACCAGGAAACATTTACGATCATTTTGAATTAAACGGATTTGATTAAAAACATGAGTTATTATTACAGAAAATAGGAAAAGAAGCTTACGTGGCTTCAGAAATTGAAAAATATATTTTCACCTGATAAGAAAATTGAAACGCGAGGTGAAAAATTACTTCATAAGTACAAAACACCTGCAGCCTATATGGAAGGTGAATATGGTTATCATATTTGTTTTTGGTTTGATAATTGGATGGATTATACCAAAAATTATGGTGTGTTAGCATGGCCGGAAGATGGTTCATTTAATATGAGGGTTTTGAAAAATTTGAGAGAAAAAATGATGGCTCTTGTGCCGAAGCCTAGACCTACACAATTTGAGGCTTTAGTTGAATGGGAGGATGAGATGTTTGAACTTCAACGAGAAGCAACGAGAGGTATAACAAGAGGTCCAAAATTAAATACTCATAGAGAAATGCATGAGGATAGAATGCGTCGATGGAGACAGGCAGACATGTGTGATGGTTTATACCCAGTAAGAGTAATGGTTACTGAAATACCAGGTCAGAAGAATACCCAAAAGAAAAATAATATTGAAGAAAGTGAATTAGAAGACCCAGTTTTAGAAGAAATTTATATTACAAATCAGAAACAGACTCCTTTTAAACCAGCTTGTTCATGGTCTACCCCGATGGTTTCTACAGGAACCACTCCAAGTGCACCTCCACTTAATGAGGAATCACCCAGATTTAACCCGAATAATTCTGAATCTCCTGAAAGAGTAGAAACGAGAACTAATTCCAGTGCATATGGAGAAAATAGAAATTTCCCTGAAACTCCAGTTTTGAGAAATGAGATTCAAAGAAATGTATTGAGATTAGAAAGAAGTAACGAAATACCAGATACTTCAGAATACTTCCGATCGAAAGAAGAATTAGTACAGCAATTAACTAAAAGTATGGAAGCAGTAACGGTTCCAATAACGATTGGTCCAGTTCACCCAGTTTTTGGCCAAAGAGAAATGGGACATTCAGCTTTAACTATTCCATTAAATGCAGAAATTCAGAAAGTGGCAGAACATTTTTATTCAGATTTAACTGAAATACACCGAGAGAAAACAATGATGCCTGATTTAACATTTAATCAAAATTCATCATGCAGAACTCCAGCAGGTGCAGAGTCAGATACTGAAGTCCCAGAAAAGAGTGTTGAGAAAACAGATTCAACCCCAGTGCTTGATGTTGCGAGATTAAAAGCAGATTTAGAGGAATTAATCATTGGCACAATTGGTCCTGACAATTTGAAGCATTGTCAAGATGATGCATTGTTATTTATTTGCAAAAGTGTACAGTGGAAAACGAAAAATAAATATGAACAGTTAGAAGAATTGGCTGCAGAATTAGAGATTGATTTGAGTAAACAAAAAAATTTGGGAAAACAATACAGATTAGATTTTACTGAAAAAGATATTGAGAATTTTAATACAATGGGAAGAATTCTGCATATAAAAGACTTGATTGTGTACATAAAAAAATTGGGTGATTTAAGCAAATGGAGAGTGAAATGGACAAAGAAAAGAGAGGAAGAAAGGAGAGAAAGGGGCATGGTGGCTAATCAGTACCCAAGGAGAGAAATAGAAGGAGGTGGTTATGTGCATGTTCCCTGGTCAAGACAGGACATTTTGTTGTTCACAAATGATTTCCCTCGGCTGAGAGAAAAGCCAGTGGAATGGTATCGACAGGTGGACAGATTCATAAAGGTATCAAAAGTTCTGTGGATTGATCTAGATGAATTCTTTGACATTGTTGTCCCATCAGATCTTTGGACAGAATGTAAAATTGCTGTAAGTTGGCCAAAAGTAGAACCTGTCGAGATGATTCAACAGGTGCACCATCATCAGAAGTCATGGGACTATATGATAAAGTGATTTACTGGTTGAAAAATAAAATTCCCCCGAAAGAAGTTAATTGGGTCAAAATAGACAGAACAAATCAGGAGCCAAAAGAATCAGTGCATTCATTCTATGAAAGATTACTGTTGTTTTTTAAACAGTAGAGTGGCTATGAAAATTAAGTGAAAAGGACATGAGCCACTTCATTTACAGATTTGTTTATGGCCTGAGACCTGAAATTGGTGATATGATTAGTAACGGAATTGTCGGATGGCAATCACTCTCAGTTGACGATATTCTGAGAAAAGCAAAATATTGCAGTGACGAGATAGACGCCAAGCAAAAGAAGCTTAAAGAAAAGGCAATGTGGGCACAGGTGAAAGTAGCTGAACAGCAAATTGCAAATTTGGAAAACAAAAATGTCAATGTTAATCAGAATCAGGGTCAAGGAAAATTTAAGGGTAATTTTAATAAACCAAAATTCAATGTTAATATTGAAGAGCTGAAACAAAAGCTACCTTGTTTTAATTGCGGCGAAATTGGACACTGGAAGCGTGAATGTAAAAATTCGCCCAGAAATTAAAAAAAATGCATCATTAAATCCACAGATGCAGAATGATGCAAATCTGCAGCAACAACTACAGCGACAGTTAAATGAGCTAAATCTGCAGCAACAGCTACAGCGACAGTTAGTGAATCAGCAGAGTCAGATTCCACAACCGCAACTCTCAAACTGTGTGAATGGTCAGAGGTACAATTCGGAAACAGGATTCAGCAGAGGTGATCAGGTAATCAAACCGCAAAGAGTGAATGTGCCAAATGTTTCTCAACAATTTTTGATGACAGATAATGGTGGAAGTGATTCTGAGGATTACTTATGACGGTGCCTGAGAGAGGGGGAAGAGTGTGTGCTTGGAGCCACTCTTGAGGTTGACCAGTCTGGTCCATATGTAAATGGTAAAGTGAATGATGTAGAAATCACTTTTCTTGTGGACACTGGTGCTACCCGTTCTACTGTTAGA
Organism: Lissotriton helveticus; assembly: GCF_964261635.1. NCBI lineage: Eukaryota > Metazoa > Chordata > Amphibia > Caudata > Salamandridae > Lissotriton > Lissotriton helveticus. The sequence goes on along the minus strand of NC_136059.1, from coordinate 2,059,646,516 downwards.
TCAGTGGAAATAGAAAAACTGCCTCTCTCTGGTGAAAGTATCCAAGTAGTTGGTGTAGCTAATCAACAAATTAAAACAGATTTGACAGAGCCTGTTAAAGTAGAAATTGGCAAATTCAAAGACAAACACAGATTTGTATTTTGCAACAGCAGTCCTGTAAACTTGCTGGGAAGAGACATCTTATGCAAGATGAACTGCAAGATTTACTGCTCACCGGAGGGTATTGAGATTCAAACACTAGAAGAAGATGGGCTTTACAAACTAACAATGTTAATGGTTGAAGCAGAGGAAAGTACATTATTTCCTGCATTTGATAAAGACAATTTACCTGAAGAACTGAAAAAGACAGTCAAAGCTGAAATTTGGGATTTAACAGGAAATGAGATGGGTTTGATGAAAAATGTAGACCCAGTTAAAATCACAGTGAAACAGGGAATAGATTTTCCAAACATTCCTCAGTACAAAATGAAAGCAGAAACAATTGAAGGTGTTATTCCTGTAATTGACAAATTCATAAAACAAGGTGTTCTAAAAGAAATTGAAAGCAGTCCTTGTAATTCACCGATTATGGGGATCAAAAAGCCAAATGGACCGTACAGGATAGTTCAGGACCTGAGAAAGGTTAATCAAATAGTTGTTCCATGTTGCCCAGTTGTTCCAAACCCAGCAGTGATTCTTTACCAAATTCCGCATTGTGGAAGAATGGCATACAGTCATCGACCTTTGCAATGCGTTCTTTACTGTTCCGTTGCATCCAGACAGCCAGCAAATTTTTGCGTTCCGGTTCCAAGACCGCATATTAGCATGGTGTTGTATTCCTCAGGGGTATACAGAGAGTCCTCCTATCTTTAATCAGTTGCTAAAGAAATCTTTGGAAAATCTAGAGTTACCTGCAAAATCGACATTGGTCCAGTACATAGATGATCTCCTGGTTGCAGCAAAAACCCGAGATAACTGTGTAACAGATACAATTACTCTTTTGAATCATCTGGCAGATGAGGGGCATAAAGTGTCACCTGCAAAATTACAGTTTTGCAAACAAGAAGTAAAATACCTTGGTCACAGAATTGCAAAAGGAATCAGACAAGTGACAATTGAAAGAATAAAAATGATTCAGGGAATGCAACCTCCAAAAACACAGAGACAGGTTAGAATGTTTCTAGGGATGGTTGGCTATTGTGCGCCAATGGATTAGTGGATTTTCAGTAATTGCAAAACCACTGCAGATATTAACAAAAGCAGATATAAAAGACCCAATTGTTCTCACAGAAATTGAGATGGAAGCTTTTGAAAAACTAAAAAGAAGCTTGTGTGAAAATGCCTTACACTTTTACTAATAGCAATTCAAGATGTTCCATTTTGAGGAGATGCTGAAAAATGTCTTTGATTTGTGTGGTCCTAATAATCTTGCTTTGGTTAGTTTTAGCTGTCATTTTCCCTTTTGGAATTGACAAGGAGATGTATAAGGCTAACATGACGAGCAAGGCTTCAGTTAAACAAGATAAAAATGATGTAACAGGCAAAACTAACAGAGTTATTGATCATAAACCAGAGATCCACCAAGATAGATCTGTTGGTGATTTTTCTAGCAATACTTTTTCAAGGCTTCTGGCTGAGTATGTAAAGGTCATGGAAGTGAAAGATTGTTACATATGTGTAAAGTTGCCTGCTTTTGTTTTGGAGGTAGTTACCTATAACATGCTTCCTCTTACTTATGGCATAACTTGCAGTGTGATAGCTAGCTTATTTTATCAGACTGGTCATTTAGAATATTACTATTCGAATCATGATGAGATTTTTGCAAACCTGAAAATTGAGAAAAGTTTAAATAAGCACAAACAAGCCAAACAGATGAGGGAATTTTTCATTGTAACTAATGAACTCACCTATGAGTATGCTTTTAAAAACAATTTGACTTGTAAATTGAGATCTGAGGAAAAGTCTTTCCTGAATTTAGTTGAGGAGAGAAGAGCAATTTATAAAAGAAATGAGATGCTCAAACAGACTAAATCAAAATTCTGGCAGCTAGAGGACGAAAAACTTAATGGAAAATCTTTTGAAAATGTTGCTATTCACATTGACAAACCAATTAGTGGAAAATTTTGTATCAGGAGATATAATACATTGTTTGATAATTATTTTGTGGGTGCAAGTCATTGTGAAGACACTCATCAAATCATGGGGGGTTGGGGATTCAAAGGTGGCAAGGATCCCATTTTCCCTGGAATTTATTTTGTATGTGGAGACAAAGCTTATTACAACCTCCCAGATCACTGGTATGGGACGTGTTTTGTTGGACTTGTTTTTCCAAAAATATTCCATGTTGACAGAAATGCAGAAGGTTCATTTGAAATCAGCAATCATTTGAATTGATTTAAAAGAGAAATCTTCTCAGAAATTTTGGGAGACATCTTTGAAGCAGTAATACCTTTAGTGGGTATAACCCTGAATGCAGGAAGAATCAGAACATTGTCCACAATTGTTGACAGGTTGTCAACTGATACAGCAAGTGGCTTTCAATTAGTGGATACTGAGCTCATTGCTATACGGTCTATGGTAATGCAGAATCGTCTTGCTTTAGACATTCTGCTAGCAAAAGAGGGAGGAGTTTGTGGCATTTTCCATGTCCAACATTGCTGCACCTATATCCCTGATAAGAGTCAGAGTATCGAGATGTATATTAAAAACATCACTGAGTTGCAATCAGAAATTGTACCCTTAGAAGAGGATGATTTTTCAGAACGTTTGAGCAAAAGATTTGCAGCAATCAAAACCTGGTTTCAAGAGATTGGTGGTTCAATTCTTGGCAAAATACTGACACCTTTATTAGTTATAGTTTTTGTGATACTGTTGTTGAAGATCAGTTGATGCTACACAAGAGAAAGAAATACCTGAGGGAAAAGAAGAGAATATACAAGCTTAGAAAGGAACAGGAGAGAGAAATAGAACTGGAAGAGTTTCGTAGAACTCAATATGAGAGTTGCAGACCAACAGCTGAGGCAAGACTTTAGAAATACTAACACAGTGACAATCAGAACATGTTCTTCTTTGGGATAAAAATGTTGCTAAATTTTTTGGGTGTAGTTTGGTGATTTTGCAATCACCAGATGAGGGAGTCGATGGAGCGAGATTTTTTAAATAAATTTGTTTTTGACTCGGAAAGTTAAACTTCCATAATAAAAATAATTGTATTAATATGTGTGAAGTGAATATTATTAACCAACCTAGATTAAATTGCAAATCATGACATATGGGACTGATATATGTGCTCATATATGTGCTTTATGTTGCAAATGCTTGTTTGTGAAAAATAATAAACTAATTTTGTCTATTGTTATATCAGAATTAAATGCGGCTGTTTATTTAATGGAATGTGCTTATTTCCGTGTGCTTATGTTTTGTCTTTTCGTCTTTGTGTGGCACAATCCTGTTTGTTGCTAAAATGCTTTGGCTAGGTAACATTTATTAATGGGTTAATAATTAGCAAAGGTGGGTGGGTAACAGAACGAACTCTATTTCTTTCATTAATCGATGTCTTGTGTTTGTTTATACATTAGTTTTATGAATGGGCCTAAGAAAATGGCTGGCAGTGCTGCAGTTTATGAAACTTGACCAGAGTAAAGCCTTCACTCATGCGCAGACGAAAGAGCCTTTTTTGCTGAACAAACAACGTTTAATGCAGAAATAATTGTGGTCGAGTTGAATGTGTTCTCGGAGTCATAGACAAGGACATGAAGCTGTAAGGCCTACCAAGATTAGGAAGTGAAGAGTTTCTCCCCGGCTAAAGTATCTTTCTGAGGAAGCAAAAAGGATGGTGAAACTAAGAACAATAAGGGCTATGATGAGGCCTCGGACTTGGTCAGGAGAGCAATGACCTAACTGTGGACTGACATGGCTCAGCCAATGGAAAGTTTGGATTTCCAGAAAGAATGTGTAATAAGGCTACTTTAGTTAGTCAGAAAAGGTATAAAAACTGACCCCTTTGGAGGGAGGGCGCTTCTCGCTTTCCGAATCCTGTTAGGCGTGACGTGCTGACGGACTCTTTGGAGCACGTAAGGATCAATAGGGTTAAATGACTTTTACCTGATATTCTTTTAGGCAAAGTGAGTTTTAGACAGGGAAAATAGGGATTAGGTGTTGGAAAACTGTTTATTCTTCATTAAATATGCTAATTGATTTTGCTTGAAACTGACAGTCTAATTTGAAATTCCTCAAATAATGCTGCTTAAATAAAGAGTTTCTAATAAAATGCACTTTCTTGAATAAATAGTTAATAAATAAGATTTTTGAAAAGACAAGCTGGCCTTGTTATTTCATGGTCTTGTTACCATCAGCAGATCCATTTGCCTAAGTGACTTAATTAAATGCTAAGTTTTTCAAAAACCATGGTGAAATCATTATACTGCAGTTGCATATAAATGTATATATATTTTGGGAATAGGTTTTATTAATTAGGTCACATGATTCAGTTGCCCAAAAATATGTCCCGTTAGATTATGGGCCTTGTGAATATTTTATGATTAATGGTGAGTATTGTGGAGTCGGGTAGCGTTGCTATGACATATTTTCTATAGGGGCGCTGGATCAGTACGATTACGGTATGACTCCATGTCACAAGAACTCACATTTTCCAGTCCTGGAACTTCTCATTGTTAAGTGTGAACAATCCGAATTAACTAGACACAGTACAAGTCCCTGAGTGCACCAATGTTGTGAATGAAAGCCTAGGACTTAAAGCAAGGTGTTCTTGTGCCTTAGACCCATAAGGTAAACCTATTAGGTAAGGTTGGATCGAATTTTCAAAGAAGGATAACAATCTCCTTAGTCTCCAGGAAGCCCATATTTAATTTCGTGCCTGGGCGCACCATGTTCCCACAGTATTACTTCCACATGCAGACCGGTATGATCATCTGCAAATGCGGTGTGCTCCACTGCAAGGCACTTGATGAAGCATGTTAGATGTGGCGTTTTACCCAGTGCCTTACGGAATGAATGGTTGTACTATATGAGCATTTATGTTCTTTATTTATTGCAGCATGCTGTATGGAACATATTTATTTGTGAGCATAAAAATAAACGATGGTGTTGCTTAACAGCGCAGCTGTTGTCAGACAATTATGTGAGCATTATTAGAGAAGGGCTTTGGCTCCACCCACATGTTGTGAGCAAGAAGTACATATTTTGATTGGACAGAAGTTGTATCCTTCCACAAAATGCTTGCCCTCCATACAGCTGTGATCATTCATCCAGCAGCCTGAGCTTGAACTTTTAGGGGCACACACATGACATTGTGATGCTGTTAAAGTGTCTCGAGCTAGCAAGATACTTTATGCTGTTTTTCTCTGGCAGGAGCACAGATGGAAGAAGGGTAGTCTTTAAACTTCATGGAGTTTTAGGACTTGTTTGACAGTGCAACTGTCACCTCACCTTTTAAACTACACCAACATTATTCTGCAGTTCTTTGCTTCCACACAAATACATATTCACTTCCATGCTATTTATTTTTAATTCTTTACATTGCCGTACAGCATTCTTGCCAGACTTATTGGCATTGCCTATGCTTGTTTCTTTAACCAAGAAGATTTGTACAACTGTAATTTGGTTTGATCAAAGTTTCATTTTAATTTTTTTTCCCTAATTTCAAATGTTCTTCAGGAATATGAGTCTGTAATAATTTTGTTCTGAGAAAAATGGTGCCAAGATGTGTATCACCCTAAACATGCATGAGAACTACGCTTATCACAGTACACCGTTAAAATACACACATCCTGACATTGACTTCAGGATTGTGCTGCCTGAAGTGTTTCAAAAGATATCCTTAAATGCATCAAGGGTACCCCCACACATAGTCTGCCATCGCTGTGAGACTACAAGGCTCAGGTAGTTCTCCCTTCCTCTTTCATGAAACCGACAACAAAGCATCTCCTTAGCAAAACAGGGTCCCCTTAGACATGCTTGTTTTCTGGGTTCTGTTAAATAAAGAAACCATCAAATCCTAGTGATGCAGCCCACACTCTCCAGTCATGTACATGCATCATTTTTGAGGTTTTAATACTCGGCACGTGTTGCATGACTATTTCTGTACCATATTTTAACCCTGCCGTTCAGCACCCCAGGGCTATTTACGTAAAATAAGATCCTGTTCAGGTGTTACTTTCAGAATGTCATGCCTTTTGAAACATCTGGCTGAACTCTGTTGACAGGGCAATTAATGATACTATGACTCATGTCTGCATTGAGACGTCATTCATAGGCCCACGGCATTTGCATCAGTAATGCAGCCACCTAATAGAAAATGCCAGATGCAGTGGAATGTAAGTTGATGTCACTTTAATCAGTGAAGGGCCTGGGCCTGGACCTTGAAGGCAGGACAGCCCGGCGGAGAACAGGATGGGTTATAGCACGTCAAAATACTGTCCATATTCACAAAGAAATACCTTGGACACTCTTCACATCACCGTATACATCGTGAACGAAGGTGAATACTGCATGTGCATAGATGTCTCATAGAGACAATTTTAAGCCATTTTGGCTACTCGGCTAGAACGTCTTTTGAAATCCGCTGCATTAGTGATGTACAGTTTTTGCAGACCCATGGAGTGTTAGCCTGGGGGATTCTTTTTCCACTTCCTTCTATAATCTAGCACACAAAAGGACTTCCCAAATCCCCACTCCTGGTTTTGTCAGATTACAATGCATCCAATATGTCATCAGGACAATAAGGAATCAAAAGCTGTAGCACCATTCCACAGGGGTGCATCATCTAAACTGCTACACAGCCCTGTTGGAGAGAGAGTCAGCATCATGCTAGGAGGGCCAGGGGGACTCTTGGGTAATGACAATCTTGGGTGGCTGACATTATTCCTTTTCTTGACACAATATTCCTACAGGCAATAAATTCAAGGTGGCCAGAGGGGTCTCCAAACCGGTCCTGGAGGACCGGATCCATGCCAGATTTTATGTATATCCCCATTTAGATACATGTAGTAATTTTAAAAATCTGGCATGGATCCGGCCCTCCAGGACCGGTTTGGAGACCCCTTAAACGGTTAACAACCAGCATATCTTTTGGCCCACTATTAATAGTGGGCAGTATTTTTCCTGGCCCAGTACTGCTGCTAGGCATTATACCCATTGCACAACATTCTCAGGAGTAATATTTGTGTTAGCATAGTATTCCTGATGGGCTTCATGGTACAAGTCATAATAATGCTACTGATGTTTTTTTTTATTCTTTTGGCATAGAAGTGCTCTTGAATATTGTCTGTAATTCATTCACCTTCGCATGATTTTTCGAGTACTCTGTACTGAGTGGCAGTTTTCTCGAGTTTAATTTCAGAAGGACTCATACAAAAGGACACATCCCAGCAGGCACAAGCTAGAATGATACAGAATAAAAGGATTTCTATCCTGAAATCTCGCACTTCATAGTACTGCAGATGAGCACACCACAAAATACTTGAGTTCACATATTCCACCTTCTGCTGGGACCCACTCTTGTTTCATTGGTCCCACCCGCTCTCTCAATATGCTTCATTTTCTACTTCTCTCCGACCACTTTTCTCTTACCACTAGTAATGCCACCAGGGCTCAATGTTGAATTAGCAGTCCTCCTGCTGTTGAAACTAGTACTTATACCACTGTTACTATAGCACTACTGTCATTACTTTTATTTCTAATGCTAATGCTTTTTCTGGTACTGCTACTGATTCTAATATTTTTACCGATACAAATACTACTGATACTATTTCTACTACTGTTTGTGCTAAAACTAAACCTACAATTGAAAGGCTTATTAGCATTCAACACAATCGCATCATTAGGCATTATTGAACAAATTCAACAAATAGTACAAAATCATGAATACTGAAAATACAAAATTCAGGATATCAGCTTGAAAAAAACTTAGAATAATTAATACTTGCCGTAATTTCTTTTTTAATCCAAAATGGCATATATATAAAACAGCAATAAGTCTCAAGAAGAGGTGCTTAAACAAAATGTTGGAGCATTATTAACAGCAGGGATTTCCCTTAGCTCTCAGGCAAGCACAGGTATACAAACTTAACAGCAAGGGCAGAGAAAACAGACAGATAGTATCCCAAGAGTGTCTAGTAAACATTACTAGAGGGAGTTCACATTTTGACATTTCTGTCAAAGGTAAAGCGTTTTACAAGTAATTGCTTTTTCCCACAAGCACACACAAGAAATATGAAGCCTTATTCTTGTAAAGGTTTTTTTACAAATGATATTTTGGTACTTTCAAATTGATTATAGTAATACTAGACTTATTCTCCTTACATCAATACTATGACATGCAAGCTAGTGTAAAGCTTTAATTAAAGCGTACATAATATATATGATATGTAAAACTATTATAGAAGATAATAAAATAACTGTAATACCATGACAAAGCACAAAGCAAACATCATGAAAAAATATAACATAGTTCATTAAACAACTTCCCTTTTCAGTTACCCATGACTACTAATAATTAGCACTGATTTATTGCCATCATGAGGAGGAGTGCATTGGATAAGTTGCACGTCTGAATGCTGGGGGCCAACTGCTCTGGGCTGCCTGCAGGGATAATTTGTATTTTTGAGAAGCCAGTATGTTACCAACCTGCAGCCTTGCTGGAATGACAACATATTTCTTTCGAATCAAAATGTTCCTCTCCCCCGAAAGGATTAACAACTTGATTTTATGTTCCAAGACTACAGTGAGAAAAATACAAGAGCCAGTAACTTGGGAGAAACACAATGACAATTTTTCCCAATTCAATACATATAGGGCCAGATGTACGACCCGCCAATTAGCGAGTCTCAAATTGTGTCATATTTGCGACTCTCAATTTGCGACTCGCTAATTGGGATGCACAACAGTGTCTGAGATACTGTTTTCGATTCCTAATGGGTCGCAAATTGCATGCCTCATGCATATTAATGAGGCTGTCGCAATTTGCGACCCCATTTGGAATGGCTGGCACTCCCAGGTAAGGTGGCCTGCTGGGGTCAGCAGACCTCCATGTCTGGGACTGCTTTTAAATAAAGCAGTTTTTTCCCCAAATGCAGCCCATTTTCCTTAAAAGAAAACGAGATGCATATAAAAAATAAAAATGAAACTTTTCATTTTCATTTTTCAAGTGCAGGCAGTGGTCCTAGGGACCACTGCCTGCCCTTAAAGAATATTTACGCATGCATTCACAAATGTAAAGGGGTCCCCTAGTGACTCCTCTCTGTTTGCGAGTGCTTTACCTCCCTTCTGAGAAGGGTGTCAAACTGCGAGTGTTTTACGAACGAAATTGCGAAATCGCAAAACATTCTTACATAGCTTAAGGAGTCGCTATTAGGAAGGGATGCCCTTGGAACGCCCCTTCCTAATAGCAAGTCTCTAATCCTATTTTGCGAGTCGCAAATTGATTTGCGACTCGTAAAATGGGTTTAGTACATGAGCCACAGGTTTTTGGTGAGTGCAAACGGGTCTAATACTCATTTGAGCACACAAAAAACCTTTGTACATCTGGCCCATAGTTTGTTAATGGCAATACAAAACACTATTCAAATATGTGTGTATAGATGTCGAAATTAAAAGCACAACACCAAAATGTATAATTAATATGAAACACATTGTTATACAACAATGAGTGTAATGCAGAAAGACTCAGCAGTAGGCATAAACATACAAGGCATTTACACCATAAAAGAATCATTGGCCGGTGCTCAAGGGACAAAAAACACAAGACTGTAAGTACAACAAATATAGAATGAAAAGGAACAGCGCCTATATGCATCCCTGCCTCAGTCCGTTGTTTATTTGAATTTTCTCACCAAATTATAAATGCAACAAGCCTTGACCAATATCAAGGCCAAGTTTGTTCCAGAGGATTAGGTGGCAGTGCCGGACTAGGAATCAAAAACTGCCCACAGGCAAAATTTACAGATCAGCCGATGCTGCAGGTGCGCATAACTAGAAGGGGGCCATGCAGGTTTTCAGGATTGGATAATGGCAGCAGCTAAAGTTCTGAAGAGAGACCCCTACCATGCAGCTGACCGAGATAATGCCACAGTTATAGAACTACAAGTCAGGCGTCATCAGAGGCTTGTGTTATAGATTCAAAATTAATACCATCATTTATCTTTAGTTGAAACCTCAGCTGCAGCTTCTCCGCAATGGTTGAGGCGCATCGCCCCACTGGCTCAGAGCCAGCAGCTGAAAAATAAAACAATATTTTAATATTGTTTAATTTTTCAGCTGCTGTCTCTGAGCCAGCGTGTGCAGGGAGGGGCAGGGCTGGGCGCATGTCAGTTTGGTCAGCCATCCTAGGCCAGCCAAACTTGATTTGATTTGATTATCAGATTTGTAGAGCGCACTAATGCCCGTGGGCGCACTTAGATTTCTCCAACCCAGGGTTGGAGAAACAGCATAGACTCCCTGTACCTGAGTAAGCGTTAATCCACCCTGATCAGGCCAAACCACACACAGCTCTCAAGCTTGAGAGCAGCGTGGGGATTGGATGGGGAGTCTGGAAATGGAAGCAGAGGAGTGCGAGGCAACCGGCAACACTACATAAGTGTTTTTTTTCTTTCGTTTTTTTAATTACTATTAATTATTTTAACACGTTACTTCAATGCTGCTATTGTGAATGAACTACCTACCTCATGGGGTCAATCCATTTTGGTGCCTCTTTTTAAAAAAGGTTCAAGGGCTGAAGCACGTAATTATCGTCCAATTTCTCTTTTGGACTCGTCATTAAAAATATTGAGTCGCGTGCTTCTGGGAAGATTAGAGTCCTGGGTTGAGGACAATAAGGTCCTATCACCCATCCAGTACGGGTTCCGTAGGGGTATAGGAACCATGGAGCAGTGTGTGAACCTTGAGCTTATTATCGGCAAGTACACGAGAGCAAAGGAAGGGCATTTGTTCATGTGTTTTGCCGATCTAAGCTCGGCGTTCGACCTTGTGGAACACACACTGCTCTGGCCAACACTACTCGCTATGGGCGCACCCCCCGAAATAATTCACCTGCTGGCTAGAATGTACAGTAGCCTATCAAGCAAAGTTAGATTTGGACCAAATGGAGAGTGTACCCCCTTTTTTAAAATAGGTAGAGGGATTAGGCAAGGGTGCGTTCTCGCACCCTTGCTGTTTTCCCTTTTTATAAACCAGGTCGATCAGTCCCTACAAGAGTCCCATGCAGATGCCCCTATGATAAATGGCAAACAAGTACCCGTCCTCTTATACGCGGACGACGCGGTCCTGATTTCCAGGACCGCGAATGGGCTCCAAAAGTTAATTGACAAATTTAATGTTTTTATTAAAGGCAGAATGCTTAAAATTAATAAGGGTAAGACTATGACTATGACCTGTGGGAAGAAATTGAAGAAAAGTAAGTCATTTTTCCTTGATGGGGATAAACTTGAGGCTGTGCAACATTTCTGTTATTTAGGCATTACATTCTCTGGGGACGGGAGATGGGCAAACGAGCAATCTTGTATAGGTATGAAGATGATTAGAAACACAAACTGCATCTTCAGATTCGCCTCCAAATTAGAGGGGCGTAGAATAAGGGAGATGATTACCATTTATAACTCCAGGTGCATGTCCTCTGCCCTTTATGGAGCAGGGATATGGGGATATAATTCCCAGATTGCCCTCTCCATTCAGCAGGAAGAAAATAGGTATCTTAAACGCCTATTATGTCTTCCTGCTTCAGCTTCCAACGAAATTACACATAGGGAGCTGGGCATACACCATGCTACAGACTTGATTGCACTACGTCCCCTCTCCCTTTGGCGTTCTATCTGGGCCAAAGATGAAACCAAGTTTACCCAGGAATTAATTCTAGACTGTTTTAAACTGGACCAGCACTTAAAAATCCCCTGGCTAAAACATATTTTTCACTGGTATAATTCCCTTTTTGGCCAGGATATTTTTAAGGATACCCCAACAGAATTAGTTTTAACGAAGCGTGACCTTAAAACCACCTATATGGATCATGCTGAAGGGATTAGAATGAAGGGGTGCGCTACACAAAGTACCCTCAAACTGTACCTGGAATACAATTCAAATACAGGATTCCCATTATACCTTACATTTGTCAGTATTAACTCCCATCGTTTTGTTTTGGCACGCCTGAGGCTGGGTATAGTCCACCATTTGGTGGCCTTCCCTACTATAAAGAAGCCGGGGTCCTGCCCGTGCCCATGCGATGGAAAATCGAAACAGAGTATCTGTCACTTTTTACTTTTTTGCAATTTTTATACCGGTTTTAGAAAATTTTATCTAAAACAATTATTTTTAGAATACAGTACGTATGATATAAGAGCTGCAATGCAATTATTGTTTGACCTGTCGTCCCCTAACATATGTTATCGTGTAGCCACTTATGTTCTTAAATGTATTAGGCACAGGAAATCAATTATCATATGATCTCCGTTGGAAAAGACACCTATGATCAATTGTGAGCTACTGTCAAACCTTATGCATTTCTCTTATACGTGACCTCTGGTTTTTATCATGATTTTAGACCTTGTATTGACTGCTCTTCTGGCCTGTACCCCCCTGGACTCATACCTTTTAAATTTATTTTTTTTTTTTTTTTTTTTGTATATAATTGTTGATGAATATGTAATAGACTTTTACAGTTAATGCACTCTAGTTACTCTGGCATATTTTTGCACATACTATTGCACTTTATGCCCAGTTCAGGTTCTTCTTTGTTTGTATACAATTGCTGCTTAAATACGTGAGAAAAGTTGTAGACATTGCACTTTAGTTATCCCTTGCACAATTTGCACACACTACTGCACTTTATGATCAGTCTAAGCCTTCTCCTGACTGGTACTACCTTATCCAGCAAGTTTTGCACTACACTTTAATAATTGCTGCTAAATATAAACGTCCCCCTTTTCTTTGCATATTTTGCACATGTTATTGCACTTTAGACCTGGAATAGGTCTCTTGTTTAAAGTACCACCTATCTGCATGTTGTACTAAATGTAAAAAAAGGGCTGCTATTTACAAGTGATTACTCTATGGTATATTGATGTGATATGTTTTGCATTAATTTGCTGATTGTCGTTAAGTGCTATGTCCAATCCTTGCCTATTTTGCACACATTACTGCACTTTTCGCCCTGTGTAGGTCTCTTATTTAGTATTATCCCCCCCGGCATGCCTTGCATAAAACGTGTAAACTGACGCTATATTTAGTGATTATTTTCTCTTTTAGATTTTATTTTTGCCTGTATTAATGCAATTGTTTTAGTAGTTTCATCATTCTTTATAAAAGTGACTTCAATTGTATTTATGAATGTTGCTATATGGTTGTATCTATACAAACCGAATAAAGCATTTTTGAAACTGAAACTGAAACTACTGCCCCCCCCCCCACTGGCTCCCCCTCGGAACTTCCCACCGGCACCGTTTCCGCACCCCCTCCACACGACCTGCCTCTATTTATGAGTATCAGCTGCCACTGGGAAACCTCCTTTTTGGATAATACCGAAAGTGAAATGAAATCACCCAAGGTACTTTGTCTTTTCTTCACCCCTATTTGTGATTAGGTGTAGGTGAAATTCTGTTTCTATTGATGCTATAAGAAAAAAATGAAGCAAACACTGAGATGGGCGATTACACATTCGTTTTTACACTCACATCTTTTTCCCTTCTTGAAAATAGGAATTAATGTGCAAACCTGCAAGTAATTTACTGGAGTTGTTTGCGGACCAACTTGAAATACTGGGTAGACTGTTCCAGTTTCAGAACTGAAGGTATGCCTTGCGGCCCTAGCGCTCTCAATAAATACACACATTTAATTTTTAAATGGCCTGCACTGAGATACTTATACCTAGGTTTATGCCATGACAGGGGAAATAAATGTGGCCGAATAACACAAGTTATTTAGAACACTGTAGTAATAAATCCGCATTCACACATTTATGGCAAAAGTTCAAAGGCTAAATTCGAGTTTATTACCACAATACAGCAAACCAGACATTAGAATTTTTTTTTACTGCCCCACAGATTGAATATATCAATTACTTCATGGAGGAAATTAACTCCCTTAAAAGGCTTGATATCTTTTCAGTGTGATTTTACCTTGCTGCACTAATGTAACATCTTGCGTCTTGGTTTTAGTTCAAAACCTTCTATACAAACAAATACAGGTAAAGGATTTCATAGAATAAATTATGCTATTTATTACTATTGTCAAGGAAGGGGAGGGACATAATGACTGACTTGAGGCTTTGCCTTTTGTGAGTCGTGGCCCTTCCCACAGTCCACAATGTAAATAAATTATATATTATACGCTGCATAGCTACACATATATTATATTGGCAGATCAACTCAGACAAACAATTATTTCCTTGGCAATATAAATCATTTATGTGTATTTTCCAACTAAGCATTGCACTTTCTATTAGTCCAGTAGTATTTACCATTGAATTTTGCCAACATATACTAAAACAAATTACTATGTTTCTTTTTACATATTGACAGCAACCTCCACTATTCCTCCTCTTGATACTGTGTCTTGGCCAGACACATTATTTAATTATTCCTGCACTCCGAGAGCACTCTACTTCATTCCCATTACTTTTGCCACCTGAACTAGGCATCACTGGATGTCTTCTACGTTCAGGCAAGATTCATTTATTTGCACCAATATTTAAAGGCTTGCAAGTTAGCTGCAGAATAGATGGTGCAATGATTTCATGTTAACTCCAGAAATGAGTGAAACATCTGTCATGATATTCTGGCAATTAGTTGAGAGAGGACAGACTTTTGCAGTCAGATCATAGGTACATCTGCCATATAAATTCCTAAACTGTGTGGGAGGCAGACATTCAGTTACGTTTTCTTGTAAGGTTTTTTGCACCACATTAATAAATGACTACTAACTATTTAGAAGGTCATCATGTCATAAATTAATCAAACTCAATACGAACCTAATGAATTGCAAACTAAATTTCCTGTTACCAAAATTAGCCCCTTGTAATGCTCATCTATAACCCCACTAAGATTATCAATCAAATAGCAAAGTAATGCCTTATGCGGTCTGTAGTTGGATGCAGATGCATTAAGATTAAGCCCTATCCGTGAAAGGAGACTACTATATCTGTGAATCTAACAACAACGTAATATTCTGAAGATTCTCCCAAACAGCTTTATAGTTTAGTAGGAATTATCAACCCTCCTTTTGGCGTCCCACGAGGATATTTGATCGCTAAGGCCTTGTGAAGAATAAACGCTAGTACAAATGGACTGATGTACCAACACGCTTGCATACAAGGCAATGTTGTAATAAGAACTGCAGTAGCTCAGTAACATGCCTGTATGTATGAATGTATGAGCATATGTAAGTGCATGATGTGAATGGGTATGTGAGCGTGTGTAAATGGATGGGTGTGAGTGAATGTGCATGCCTGCGTATGTGGCCCCCGCCCCATGCTCAAATCACCCACTGCCACTGTATTTAACCCATTTTCAGGTGTACATTCGCCAGGTGTAGTCATTGAGACTACTTGCTTGGGGATTTATTTGACCATCTTATTGTGTTCAATTTTATTTTTCTACTCCGTTTAGTTATCAGAAAAAATACCCAAGCTATTAATCTGCGAGTGCTCCCTAAATGCCTACATATGGGTCTTTACCTTCATATTCATAGCTTTATTTCTCCGTGCCTTGGGTAGAATCGTCTTCTATACTAATGGAATGTTAACATCCATTTATGTCAATGCAAGCAGACTAAAAGTTCCAGTAAATTCGTTTTTTGGGCCTAGTTGTACTAACTTAATCATGTATTAATAACATTAATTTTAATGAGTAAATCTTCTCTAACAACACCCACTAGGATTTTTGAAATCATCACAAATCACAGTACTGTACAATAAATCATGCTTTCATTTTAGTTTCTTCATCTTCATTTTCTTCAAAGCTTTTATCTCATTATAAACCTTTGCCTTGATGTTTTCAAGAACTGCGTGTTCTTTTAAACAAACTAACACCAAAATCACCAATCCATTCACCAATCCTTGCAAATCCTTTTCCAAACCATGAACCAATCACCATTCTCTTTAACATTTTCGCCTCATGTGAAATAATAGTTATATTATTAATGTAGTCATTAATTAGCATGCTATTATCAGGCACATTGCAGAACCTTTATTAGAGGGCACACACCACCTTCTTTTGCAAGTAAAGTATCCAAGGCAAATCTGTTTTGGGCCACGGGACGAATGGCAATTATCTCTTTATTAAATTTAGTTAATGCACCAGCAGTGTGAGCATCTAAGTAATCTACTGATGTAGATAACTTCCTTATCTTTACATCATTCAGAGCCACACCAACAGAAGGACTGTATACCAAATATACCTATAAGCACTTGTCCAAACTGACATCTCACTTTTTTAAGACTCATATCATTCATCTTATTCATTTCCAATCACATGATACACTCTTGGAAAGACAAATGCTAAATAGCAAGAGTCTATCCTATTACCTTGAGTGTTAAAATAAGCTACTTGACCACAGACATGACAAATGCCCATAAATAATAAGTAATTACTCAACATATAATATCAAACAACCATATAACCATAACTACACTCACCCATCCAAATCATCTCTGTATCATCGTATTTCTCACACATCAAACATGTAACTCCTTTCTCCTCCTGATAAATTCTAACTCTAAGATATATCTTTCAATTTCTAAATCTTTCCTCGTCTTCTTGTAATTGAATCTCATTTACTTATAGAGCATTCCACCTATTTTTGTCTCGCCTTTCAATAAATTGTCTAATAAAGTTAGAATCTACATCCATCAACTTACACACACTCTTGTTGTTAGTTGTGTTATAAAGTTGAGTAAGGAGTGTAATAAGTATATTATCACTGTTAACAAAAGCCAAAATCTTAATTAGAGATAACTTATGGAAAGAAAAATTATAATCAACATTATACTCCTCCAATAGGTCCTGTCTCAATAGAATTAACAAATAAATACTATAGAATATTGTGTAGCTCAGGGGAGATGAAAATAAGTAACTCCCTCTATTACAGAAGTCGGCAAGTAGGTGCAACCATAGCAGTTAGAAATATTCATAATTCTCGTATATTCAGTGAACAAATTAGCTTAAGTATTTTCACTAAAATTCTCAGCAGAAACTTCTCTATGACCTATTATGATATGGAGCTTTACTATGATATGAATCATTATCTTCAGAAGCATATCCAACAGGAACGTATAAACTGACAAATAGGCCAATTAATAGTAGAATCATAAAAACTATTTGTAGAGTGAAGCAAAATATGTAGCCATTTACTTTCAATAAAACCTTCAAAACCAAGGACTAAATATCTAAACAAGGTGCAAAAATAGTAAAATATAGCCTTGAAAACGTTGGACATTCTTGTGTAAGAATTTCAGTTCCTCAAAATAGACTGGTGCAGGCAGATGTAAGCATGTAATTCAGCTTCATTATTCAATCAAGAAATTACCCAATGGTGGTCACCCATCTTCTGAATTCATGTCTAGTCATGAAGATTCCTCTGAAAGAAATCTATAGTATCTCAGATCAATGTGTCATCCTTCTGGTGAAATTTTTGTCAAATGTGTTCATTCATTTGCTGCATGCATATTGATTGGCATGCTTACTCTTGTCTATCTTCTGATCTTAGACTTTTCAGAATCTGTTTCAGCTGATTTTTCTTCATTTTTTTGGGACTGTCAACTTTTTACAGCACTCTTTTTCCTTCTCTTACTCCTTCTGACCAATTAGGTAATATCAGACTTTCATATTAAGGTAGATGTGTTCCATTAGCCTCAATTTTATATTCATGTGTTTCATGATTTGCTCAATATGTAACTGGAACACCATGAGCTGCTCTAGTGGTTTTCAGAGTTTTAGTTTTGAAATTTGATTTCCATGTTCTTTCTGCTGTTCTTGAACTCTTTCTTCTTGTTTTTCTTGCATATAAACTTCTCTTTGTTTCCCCCCGCAGGATCCATGTAGCAAATTCGAGCTTGCCTCTGTGAATTAGTGGTTTGTATCACCACCTCTTCATCTGCAGTCTTCGCTTTGCTCGTGTGTGATACAAGGATCCTCCTCTCACTGTGGCTCAATGGACGGCGAAACAGGACGGTGAGTTACCCTGAGCAACATGTCATGGTGAGTTGAGGCATGTTCCCCGATATCAGTGGGTATCAACAGTGAATCCACCACTTCATGACAAATTAACATTATCACTGGATGGTTTTGTATACTTGATATCCTTACACACTTTTTCTCACAAATGTTTGATTACACATATAAGAAAGCCACTACACCTCTGCATGAGGGTGATTAGGCTGAAACATGTCAACCACATACTGACACTAACTGCAGGTATATATGTTTTCCTGCCAGTGCCCTGTTTTGAATCCTGGCCTAGGGATGCACCAATAAAGGGTTATTGCTTACCCTGGAGCTAGTTTTATCACCACTTTCACCTGCTCTTCTACCCCCACTACCCTGAGCTTATCATGGTGGTTTTTAGCATACCTCTCTTACTCAAAAAAATCCCTCATCTCCTCCCTCTCAGTGAAGGGGTTGTAGCCCCTGCCATGACTAGCCATGATGGGATGACGGGATTCCCAATAATGATGGATGCCACCTCTGGTGGGTGAAGGAATTTGTTCTTTTAAAAGTATATCCCCCCTTTTATTTCACTAGGGTTTTGCCTATAACAGTTTTTTGTTCTGTAGACCCAAACGTTTCTTGTCTGTTGTATAATTCCCAACACTTAACAACGGTATTAATCACCAAACTCACTTGATAGAGACAATTGTATCAAGGTTCCAGACATATTATTCTCACATGATTCTTCACCACCACCCCGTCACTAGGCTCTAGTTCATAGCAGAATTCTTCACTTGCTGAAGGAGTAGCCAAATTCACGTGGTGAGAGATAGAGCATATGAGATCAGCCAAAGAGTAATCCAGAATCAGATCATCAGTAAACATGCATGTAGTTTAGTTGTGTGTACTACTCATACTTAGGAGAACCAAAGGTAGGGCATCTGGCCATTTCAACGATGTTGTGAGCATACCTTTTCTATCATTGCATACAGGGTCCTGTAAGCGCCCTTTCTATGACTCTTGATGAATTTATCCACAATGGAATTTCTATTCAATTTTCAGAACTATGTAGAGGAACCTCATTCCTAAAATGAGTTCCTCTGTCTGACTCTAAAGAAGCCGGCAAACAAAATCTAGGGATCAATGTCATCAGTAAAATCTTGGCTAGACTGAAAGCATCATATCTCCTGGTGGGGTAGGCCCTGACCCACCCACTAAACAGACATACAACCAACATAAAATACCTCAACTTACCCACCTACTAAGCAAACATACAACCAACAAAATGTATCTCAAATTACTACATGTGGGCATTTCAACAACATGTATTTATAGTCTTCTAAAGGGACCTTCTGATTTACCTATGTAACTCATGGCCATACCGAGTCTTCTGCTGACATATAACTGTTGGCAGGTTACACATCTTTGGCAAAAGAAATCTGAGATGACTCTTAAATGAGGATTGAACCAAAATATTTTAAATGTCCTGACCATTGCATCACGTCCAACATGTGCAGGTCTAGGTAAGTACCTTGCTATTTGTAATAACATATAATCATTCAGTACAACCCTTTGATCACTTCCATTTTCATCTTTTAAATCCTTCTCTTTCTCATCTTTTCTTTTCATCCTCTGGCACTTTGTGTTGCTATTCCCTCAGCTAATTGAGTGATTATACTGGCATTGACAATAAACTATTGACATTTTCCATTTCCCATTGATATTTTAGTATTTCCTTATGTACCAGATGCAAGAGCACAAAACTTCCTAATTTTGTCAGCCATATCATCTCCACTGTTGTGTGTAGCACATTATACAAGTGCAATTTTCTTTGGAAATGGCAAAGTCTCTAATAAATCCAGGATTTGTGGCTCATTTTCAATGGAGGTTCCACCGGAAGTTAAGAAACCCGTTTGTAACCACTGTTGTCCAAAATCATGAACCACTCCAAAACCGTATTGGCTATATGTGTAGATTATCAAACACTTAAAAGGTGATGGGAGGAATGCTTGCAATAAGTCTAAAAACTGGCAATCATTCAGGGTAGCATATCAATGTGTTGTTCTTTTGCGCACCATGCCACTTTAGTTTGGACCCAGCCATATGTAATTCTGTCTCAACCCTTCTCCAATAGGAACAGTCCAACCCAAACTGCCAGACCAGGGACCCCCTGAATCAGAATGCAAGCAATTCAAGACCGGTTTCTTCCTGGTTGAAGATCATCAGTGATGTGTATCTGGGTGTAAGTGGCACAGTAAGCAATGGGACCACGTCCGGGCGATTGCCAGTGGTTAGACCTAATGCAAACATTCCTACCATCCCCTTTTGTGTGTTTAATGTACAATACTGGGAGTTCCTACAGGGTTGAGTTTTGGACAATAAAGGTGTCTGAGGAGGAGGAGAATTGCATGATTGGTGCAGTTCTAGAGGTAGACTAAAATGGATCTTTTGTGGAAGGGGAAGTAAATGGCCATCTAGTATAATTTTTGATCAATACCGGTGATGGCTAGCCAACTTACCTCTCTCAGGAAAAGAAGACCACATTTTAGGCATTTCAAAGCTGTCAGCTAATGTCCTAATAAAAATTGGTCCGATTATGAATATAACCATTAATTTATAATCAGTCAGACGAGTCCAGGTAATCTGTTAGGACGCAAGAAAATCTTTGTAATTTACTGTACACCAGATGGTGTACCTCAAGAGTTAAAACGGTCCGAATTTTTACAGAGGAAGACTTACCTCCAGTTTTAAAACATACTGTGAATACTGTGAATAAGGTGGTTTGGGACTTCTGAAGAAAAGAAATTGGATTGATCAAAAGTGCACAGCCAGTGCAGATCACTGTAGAACCAATTGCAGTGTATCCCTATACTCCTCAGTACAAGCTTAGTTGTGAGGAAGAGGAGGGTATTGCATCACTTACTGATGAAATGATAGACAACGGCTTTCTAAACAAAGTGTCAAATCCCTTGCTCGATTTTTTGTGGGGGCGCACCAAAAAGAAGTCCAATGAGATAATTGCTTATGTATGTAGAAAGTTCTTTATTTGTTTTTATCCATTCTTTTAAAATACAGGTCACCAGGCACTTTACAGAAAAGATCTTTTCTGTATTTTTGGGATAAAGAAGATTGGTTAGGTGGTGCAGGAATCAAAGAATTCGATAATTTGCCGCCTATTGAGGAAGCTGGAGACGTTTTGGAAAAAAGATTAATATTGTTATGGAAAGGTTCAAGTTTTATTCACGTGTCCAAAAGCCTGAGGAAACTATTGAAAAGTATGTGGCTGCTTTAGGTTCACTTGCTTGTTCATGTGCTTTTGAGACTATTTCTTATGAACAAGTACTTAGGGATCAGATAATGATGAGAACTAAAAGTAAAAAGATACAGGAAAGAATTTGGTTAGGCACAGAGTCTACTCTAAGTGCTGTTATCAACATTGCAAAGGGAATCGAACAGTCCGAATTGTTCGTGTCTGAGATAAGGAATCAATCTACTAAAGTACAGACTGTGGAACCTGAAGTCTCATTAGTAAAAGATAAAACAAACGGTCCAAAAATAATAAATAATAATAATCCACATTTGTAAAGCGCACAATCACCCGTAAGGGTCTGTAGGCGCTGGGGGCCGTCGGGAAGATTAAGCAAGCTATTGCCCAGAGTCACATGGTGCTGGGCTAACCTGCCGCCGGAGCCGGGGATCGAACCCTGATCCCCAGATTCCAGCGTCAGTCGCCCTGGCCGCGGCGCCACACCTCTCCAAAGAAGACTCCCTTTAAAAAAGATTTTGAAAAAAATACGTGGACAACAAGACCTTTTTCAAAAAAGATGGTGTTATTTGTTATAGGTATGGTAGCTCAAAACATGTAGGTAATTATAAAGGATGTCCTGCCTGGGATAAAATTTGCATGAAGTGCAAAAAAAAAGGGGCATTTCAGTAGTGCATGCCGCACTTTTCAGAGAGTCAATTATATTTCAGAAGAAGAAGAAGAAGTTTTACAAAGTTTGAATTGTATTTTCTCTGTGGATGAGTCTGAATGTGAAGAATTTCCGTCTTGCATAATTACCATAAATGGTATACCTGCTCAATTGATGGTAGATTCATGTGCACGCTACACCATTATTGGAAACAAACTTTACAATTAATTTTGGGGTGATTGTAAATTATCTTTCCCTGGTATACAGCCAGGAGGGTATACAGGTAAAAAAATAGAGATGGAAGGATATTTCTGGGCAGATATTGAATTCATGGGAAGATTTACTAACGGTAAAGTATACGTGGCAACTAGGGGTGTTTCAATTCTTGGGTAGCCACATCAGAAAGAGTTGGGATTAAAATTGGACCCTAATGCATCTCCTCCTGTTAGTGTAGGACCCATTTGTAGTTCATATAAGAATTTGGAGGTCATTAACACTGTTAGTCACCAGAGTGAACAATTAACCAACAATGAGCTATTTGTTACTGATATAAAGAGTAAATATCCTAAAGTATTCGAGGACTCTTTCGGCAAGTATGTTGGATTTCAACACAAAATCGTTTTAAACGATAATGCTATTCCTATCAGACACAAGGTTAGGAATGTTCCACTAACGTATGGACCTAAACTCAAGGTAATGCTTAAGGAGTTGGTTGATAAACAAATTATTGAACCTATTGAATCATCTCCATGGGTTTCCCCCATTGTTTTATCCCTTAAGAGCACTGGTGATCTTCGCTTATGTGTGGATCTTCGCAGTTTAAATACTGAAATTTGGGTAGACAAGCATCCTCTTCCAAATATTCATGAATTAATTTCAACTTTAGCTGGGGCCACTGTTTTTTCTACTGTTGATTTAGCAAGTGCTTATCATAAAGTCGAATTGCATGAGGAATCTAAAAAATTAACTGCTGTTGTTACTCCTGAAGGTATGTTTCAGTTTGCACAAATGCCTTTCGGATTAGCTATTGCTGCTTCTGTATTTCAACGCCTGATGAAAGAGTTGTTAAAAGATTGCAAAGGTGCAATTGCCTTTCAAGACGTTATTTTAATCTTGGGGAAGGATTGCTTGGAGCATGATCAGAATTTGGAATCTGTTCTACAGAAGATTTAAATGAAAGGTTTAACATTGAAATGTGCTAAATGCAAATTTAGGAAGCTTAAAGTAGAATATTTAGGCCATGAAATTTCGTCTGAGGGTATCAAACCTAAAATTAATCATATAAAAAGCAATAAATTGGCTCCCATCCCTACATGTAAAGAACAGCTTTTATCTTTTTTGGGTTTAAGGGAATTCTACGGGAAATTTGTCAAGAATTACTCTACAATTGTTCATCCATTGCACTTTTTGTTGAAGAAAAATGTAAAATTTGTGTGGGGAAAAGAGCAACAGGATTCTTTTGAATTTTTTAAAGGACAGGATTTCTTGTGCTCCATTTTTAAGACCTTTTAAAGTGGGGAATGAATGCATAGTTTGTGTTGATGCGAGCAACGTGGGCCTAGGGGCTGTGTTAATGCAAAAAGACATAGATGGTGAATTTGTAGTATCCTATGCCTCTAGATCTCTCCGTGACTCTGAATGCAAGTATTCCACTATCGAGAAATAGTTACTTGCTTGCTCTTGGGCGGCTCAACATTTCCCCCAATTTTTATGGGGTACAAAATTTTCTTTGAGAACAGACCATAAACCCCTGGTCAATATGTTATCAGCAGGAGGTGGAAGGACGCTTACAGCGCGTCTGGCAAGACTAGCAGCTAAGTTACAAGAATTCAGGTGTAAGGTGATTTATGTTCCTGGTCGGTTAAATGTTCATGCCGATTGCATGTCACGTTTGCCGGTCAAAGAAGTAATTGATTCTTCTGTCAATGAAGAATGTGATGTTGCATTTACTATGGAAGATGTCAATTTAATTTGTGGAGACCATTCTAATTATATTTCTGAATCCAGTTGGTCTGAAGCAATGGAACATGATGACATTTTGAAAGAAGTCCAAGTTTTTTTAAGTAAAGGTTGGCCTGAAGAGAGGAAATTGAGTGGTGATTTAGCTTCTTTTTGGAAAGGGAAGGATGCGCTTATGCTTAATCAAAATATGATAATGAGATCTGACAAGATAATTCCTCCTAGGAGGTTGAGAGAGATTATTTGCAAGCTTGCCATAGGTCACTTGGGAATGTCTACAACGAAGAGAAGAATCAGGGAGCTTTATTGGTGGCCTGGCTTAGATGGTATGGTGGATAGGAATTGTTTTCCTTGTTCTTTAAGTGACAAATCTACAAATGCTCTTTCGGTTGGAGTTACCCCTATTGAATTTGCCAAAGGTCCCTGGAGGAAATTAGGTATTGACATTATTGGACCGTTTAACTATCAATCAGGAAAGGAATTATTTGCGTTAGTTTTAATTGACTATTTCTCTAAGTGGCCAGAATTGAAAATTGTGGAAAAGGTTTGTTCTGGGAATGTAATTGAATTTTTAGAAGAAGTTTTTGCAAGAGAGGGTTTACCGGAGGAAATTGTTTCTGACAACGGACCTCAATTTGTAAGTAAAGAATTTGAATCCTTTATTTCAGATTGTAATATTGTGCATAGGAGAGTTTCTCATTATTTTCCGCAAGCTAATGGTCAGACTGAGAGGTTTAACAGGGTAGTGAAAGAATCCTGCCAATTGGCTGTTAGAAGTGGACTCAAATGGAGGAAAGCTTTGCAGGCGACTTTATTAACATATGGTACTTCCCCTAATTCCATTACTGGTCTGTCTCCTTTTGAAATGCTTCGTGGTAGGAAACCTGGTTCAAAGTTGATGCCATGATGGTTGAAGGAAAAGAATGCTTTTGATTCTAAGATAGATTTTGATGTGGTTAGAATGCGAGTAAAAAAATAACAGGAGAAAATGATTCAAAATAATATCAAAGAAATGTTGAATAGTCCCAGATTAAAAGTGGGTGATTTAGTTCGTGTAACTTTTGGGGGACAGGTAAACAGAAGACAAGCTAAACGGTCTGATCCTGTGAAAATTACAGAAGTGTTCAGTAAAGCGTTGAGAGTGGAGGGTGGTAAGATTTGGAATTTTAGACGCATATCTGTTTGTAATTCTCATATTTCTAATGATTCTGTTCTAACCAATTCTAAGCCACAGACTGTTAAAGACAATGTTTCTAGATTTTCATCTGATAAGTTTATTGACAATGTTTCTGGTTTTCCAGGTTTCCATGAAGTCTATGATCAGTTGGATCCTCAAAAAACTATTACCAGGGATGTTGTTCCTGTTAGTCACACTACATGTTTTAGTCATGCTAGTGATTCTAATGTAGATGAGTCCAATATCAATCAAGAACTTGATATTACTAGAAGAAGTGTACGTGTTAGGTATGTTCCTTTTAAGCTCAAGGATTTTGTCAGTTTTTAATGTTTTATTTGTTCCTTTACTTATTTATTGTTTTTCTTATTACTTTTCATTTGTTTTTTTTTTCTTTCAAAAGGGGGGAGGTGTGTAGTATTCTAGATTATAGAATGATGCGATGTCATGGGGAATGATGCGATGTCATGGGGAATGTTGGGGTGAGTAAGACGGTTTATGAGATGGCTGGCGGTCTCTCCTAGTCGCTCTCTTGTGGTTGCAAAGCTGTACTAATTCTAGAATAAATCTCATGATCTGGACCTGCGTCATTATATTAATTTACAACAACTATCATTGTATGTTTCTGTGCTGCTTTGCGGGTGGGCAAGTGGGTGGGGCTGCTCTGCTCTTGGAGCAGGGCAGGGTAGGAGTGGTTTGTCCACTCCTAAGTGCACATGACTGCTTGGCTAGCCCTCTCGGGCCGCCCAAAACAGTCATGCGCACTTTCCCTGTACTCCATGCAGGCTGCATTATAGCCTGCATGGAGAACATGCCCAGGCACCCATTCCTAGGCTCAGTGTCGAACCAGGACACTCAGACCAATCACAATGCTGCATTGCAGCATTGTGATTGGTCAGGGGAGCCTGGCTGTGCTTCCTGTGCCTCGAGTCCAACGAGGAGAGCAGGAGCAGAGACATGGGACCCGGAGCGGCAAGGTAAGGGTTTATTTTTTTTAATTGATTTCTTTTTTTACTTTACGCTCTGTTTCCCCGCCACACCTCTCCTCACGAGCGACCCCCCGCCATACCCACACCCGCCCTGCCGCCCATGAAGCATGCCGGCCGCCACTGATACTAATACAGCCAATCACAATGTGATTTCAAAAGGAGAGTTGAAATGCACAATTTAAACTAAACAAATACCTTGTCTGCACACTGGGTACGGGACAGAAATCAAACTCACCATAAGAAAGGAAAAACACTCAGAGTGTTTTCAGTCACACCAAGAAAGGCTCTCCACCAGCATTAACCTACCTTTGAGTCGGCGTGTCTATTTCCATAATAAAGAAATAAACAACATCATACAGCTAGACTGTTTAGGGCTTTTATAGGACTTAAACCTGTAGAACTTTAACCTATAACTTGACATGAAGGCACATGCCTTTTCAGCAGACAACCTTAACATTTTATCTCGAGGTCTTGGATTTCCATATATCTGATAACATACCTTTGTATATAAACCACATAAAATCTCAATATTTTCTCATCAGAAGAATGATTTAAATCAGCTTCAACAATAAGTGTAAAATGTTCCAATGTGATGCAAATTTTCAAAGCATGCACAAAACAGAAATCAAACATCATTTATATAATACCGCTATGCTTTTTACGGATCACTGAAATAATATCGAGTGACAAAATATCGACCTTCAAGAATATCGTTGACAAAATATAGACTGTCAAAATATCGACTTTCTATGTACAAACAGGTAAGTACAAAAATATCGAGTTTTAAATATCGTTTACAAAAATATAGTTGTAAAAAAAACGACTTTAATAAAAACAATGTTTAATTACATTAATATAAAAAGTTAATTACTAAAATATACTTAACAACACTTAAAATAACTTTTAATAATGAAATAATTAATGAAAGTAAAAATACAAAAGAGTAAAAATTACTATTCCCACTCCACTCCAGTGGGTGCAACAGTAGGGAAAGCGTTGGATAGCGTAGGGGTTAAAATTACTATTCCCACTCCAAAGAGTGCAACAGTGGATATATGACGTTACAACGTTACAACGCAACTTTTACAACGCACTACCATTACAACCAAAATTTTACAAAGCAAAAACTATTACAACGCATGTTTTTACAACGCATGTTTTTACAACGCAGATACCTTTACAACGCATACAATTACAACGTAAGTATTGGTAAGTATATAATAAAAAAATTTAATTTAAATTATTTAAAATTAATTTAATATAATTTAATTTAATTTCATTTCATTAAATTAATGTAATGTAAATTTAATTTTACTTTATTTTTACACTGTACCCCTGTACCCCAAAAACCCAAAACTGACCCTGAACCCTAAAAAAAACCTTTACCCAAAAACCCCAAACTGACCCTGAACCCTAAAAATACCCCTTTACCCAAAAACTAAAAACTGACCCTGAACCCTAAAAATACCCCTTTACCCAAAAAACAAAAACTGACCCTGAACCCTAAAAATACCCCTTTACCCAAAAACTAAAAACTGACCCTGAACACTAAAAATACCACTTTACCCAAAAACTAAAAACTGACCCTGAACCCTAAAAATACCCCTTTACCCAAAAACTAAAAACTGACCCTGAACCCTAAAAATACCCCTTTACCCAAAAACTAAAAACTGACCCTGAACCCTAAAAATACCCCTTTACCCAAAAACTAAAAACTGACCCTGAACCCTAAAAATACCCCTTTACCCAAAAATTACAAAAATGTTCATTAATTATTATTAAATTACTTCCACTCTATTCCCCTATAAACCCACAACCCGCTACAGGAAATAAATAATTTAATTTAACATAATTAGCAATTAATCAATTAAATTAAATTAATTACCAATTAAATTTTAATTAATTAACAAATATTTTTTAATTAACAATTAATTAAATATTACTACCAATTATTAAATTTACATATTTAATTAATTATAATTAAATTACTTCCCACCCTATTCCCCTATAAACCCACAACCCGCTACAGGAAATAAATTATTTAAATTTACATAATTAGCAATTAATCAATTAAATTAAATTAATTACCAATTAAATTTTAAATAATTAACAAATATTATTTAATTACCAATTAATTAAATATTACTACCAATTAATAAATTTACATATTTAATTAATTATAATTAAATTACTTCCCACCCTATTCCCCTATAAACCCACAACCCGCTACAGAATAAAATTACACAATAATTACAAAAAAACATTAATTAAAAATAATTATAACATAAAATGACACTTTTCACACATATTATAACATGAAAAAACACTATAAATAATTAAATATTATTTAAAAAACGATATTTTTTACTATCTAGATTATATACTTGGATATTTTCACTTTCTATATTATTTACAGTCGATATTACTTCACTTACCTTAAAAACGATATTTTGTCTGTCTATATTCTGTCCTGTCGATATTTTGTCCAAACCATATTTCAAACTCGATATTCTGTCCAAACGATATTTTGGAGTCGATATTATGTCTGTGCACCGCTTTTTACACATGCAGCAGAACAAATAACTCACTCCAAATCACATTAATACGCGAAATAAATATTTTCACACAGCACTATATATACTCAACTCTCGAAAGCATCAACCAGTCAGGTACATCAATATGATCCATACGATTCCAGGATTTCCATAACTCTAACATTTTTGGAAGTGTACATTTTCAATAAACTTTTGCACTAAACTTTGCACTGATTTTGCATGTATCTGCCCCAGTTTGCCCCCGTTGCCCCTATTCTCCATCAATATTATGTCAACCCTTTGCACCAATAAACTTTAAGGGGCCGATACGCAAGAACAGGGCCATGTAGGTCCCAAAGGATGATGGCCCAAGGGCAAATAAAGAAAACCTTTGTAGGGCATTATTCAAAGTCAAAATCTTAAGGGCTTCTTCAAATTTAAAAAATCATTGTAGAATGCAAAAAGTAGTTAGTCAGTTCAAATCAGCATTTAAAGCCAGGGGAAAATCTAAGTACAGAGTCAAATTTCAATCTGATTTAAGGACTTTTCAGATTGAAAGCAAGGAAAAGTCTGGCACACATCCCAGAAAATGCACTTTTCATAGGTTCAGAAGCTTAGAGAATCATACCCTCTCCATAAAGTGAGCTGGTAACATAGGGCTTAACTAATAAAGTTACATTACACAAACCAATCAGCTTTGCAGAAATTGTGTCACATATAACAGGCCACCCAAATTATGAATAATAATGATACCCTTTACTCTTCGTACAAGGGGAAATTACATTGTGTGATTGAACAATAAACCCTATGAAAATTAACTGATAATACAGTTGTAGCTACAGTCAGCAAAATGTTGAGTTTTGAAACATACTGAGAAAATGTCCAACACAGGAAAAAGGAGAAATCATGCACGCAGTGCAACTTGTACACCATCTTTCTTAGCTGTCAGTGCAAACCGAACAAAAGGCCCAGTAAATTAGTTTTTGGGCCTAGTCATGTTAACTTAAACACATGTAAATAACATTAATGTTGAATCATAAATCTGCTCTGAAATCTGCTCTAAAAAAACATTCTTATAATTTGCATTGTCAGTGCATCTAAAAATTTGGTTTTGAC
Organism: Lissotriton helveticus; assembly: GCF_964261635.1. Classification (NCBI taxonomy): domain Eukaryota; kingdom Metazoa; phylum Chordata; class Amphibia; order Caudata; family Salamandridae; genus Lissotriton; species Lissotriton helveticus. The sequence goes on along the minus strand of NC_136059.1, from coordinate 2,059,616,702 downwards.
GGAGTTCAAAAGAAGATATGTTTGGACAATGAAGCTACTGCAAATAAGCAACATTAGGACGCTTGCTGGGATGAACGGACACGTCTATTCATTGAGAGGTTTAGGAATGACATTTCAGATAGAGCCTCGGCACAATGAACATGTGCATAAACACAATTTTGTAAGGAAACTTGTCAATTTAGAGGTAATAACCATGAATCTGTTTGTGGGCGTTTATAGTAAACATGTTGGTTGTGATAATGGCTATCACTGCAAAAGCCCCCTCTCTGACCGGCATTGGATAACTGCGCTTAAAACATCAAGTAATTATCCACAATTGATAAGCCCGAGCGGGGAGGACTTTCAAATGAGTTCGTTTTTTAGCACTTTACAAGGCAAGGGAGAAGAGTAGGCAGGGCTGGGGAGAAACGGAGCCAAGGTTACTTTAGGGTTGCAGGGACAGGAGGTTGTGCAGGATGCATATGTTGGAGAGATGTGGGGACTTAAGGGGTTAGAGGGCCGCAAGGCTGAGTGGGCATTGAGGGCACAAGAAAGGGTGTCTGACCTGACTGAGAGTTCACAAGTCGGTAGGGGCTATGGTTGGCTTGCAAGTCTGCAGTCTAGACAAGCATCCTGGGACGGGAAAGTTTCAGCGCTCTGTTCATCATCGCCTTATGTTTGCTTTGTTTGCCCTGAGTTGGCAGAGTATGCCCAGACGTGGGTCCCTTGCTCACTTTGCCACTGGATTCAAGCTAGCATGGCCGATGAGGAGTGCTACCCCGAAACCAGTCCCAGGATTCTTGTTACCTGTCCAGGGAAGACCTGGACCTTGGCAGTTCGGGCTGGACGATTCCCACAGGGAAGAGGGCCAAGACTGATTTGCATATGGCTGGGTCCGAACTGGGGTGGCGAATCGAGCTAAAGTACGATGATGGATTCAACCCAGATATGTGACTGGGGATGAGTGTCTGAAAAGTTTCAGTGCTCCATTCATCATCTCCTTGTGTTTGCTTTGTTTGCCCTAAGTTGGTATGGATCTCTTCCTCACTTTGCCACTGGATTCCAGCTAGCCTGTCTGCTGAGGGGTGTTACCTCGAAACCGGTTCCCAGGATGCTTGTTTCCGGTCCAGGGAAGACCTGGCTTGGCATTTTGGGCTGGACTATTGCCATAAGGAATATGGTCAAGACTGATTTGCATATGGCTGGCTCTGAACTGGGGTCGCGAAGTGAGCTAAAGAACAGTAATGGATTCCACCCAGATGTGTGACTTGAGGTGAGTGTTTGAAACGTTTCAGCGCTCCGTTCATCATCTCCTTGTGTTTGCATTGTTTGGCACGACCTATAGCTCGGTTTTATGCTTTGGGCTTCAGCATCAGTCATCCCTGATTTAACTCAGACTCAGGTCCACTAGTCTTATCGGATTTGTATATTTACCCGTAGGACCTGTAATACCTCCACAGATTGCCACACAACTACCTGTAAACCTCTTGTAGCGCGCTAGGTGTATCAGGGTGCGGGTCACCACCGGTCTTGTCCATTCCATGTGTACAGTCTGCTTTTGGTTTTCATTATTGCTTTACAGTCACTAGTTTACCGCTCCGGTATTAGCCTTAATTCTACTCAGCTGTATATCCCCGTAATACCATTTGAGGAATGACACAGTTCCCATTACAAGTTAAGCCTATTCTGCCATTATGGATTTGGATTTGGTCAAGGCTGACTCCAATCCTCCCTCCGTTATTGGAATCAGCTGGCAACTATTCCTGCATTTACACTGCCAAAAAGGAAACTTGTTTACCAGTCAAGATTCCATAAAGGTACTACTGCTGCATTAAAAAAATGTTTATTTTTTGGGAAGACATCAGAGAAGGCCGAGGCCTGAACCCTTCTTACTCACCACAACCCCCCAAGCCCACCTGACACAATTCCTAAAGGAGAAGATGTCCAACAAGAAATCTCCCCCCTTTGTGGATGGGTTACCACCTCTTTAAGGAGTCTTATTTTTCAATGGTTTGCAACTACAACAGCAGTCACAACCCCTTCAGACATGTAACTTTGATTCTCAATTAGAAGGAAACCACCTATTCATGCTCCTCCTTACTGCAATTTGGAGTGGCTCAGTAAACCTTTTCTGAGAACCTGGAAGGCTTTTCCAAGATGTTATACAGAACAGCTTTCCATATACCATGGTCAGTCTTTGAAAGACAATTGCTTAGATCAATACATCAAGAAGAAAAAACTCTACATACAAAATATAACAAGCATTTACAATGCAACGGTTTCGCCTTTGCAATGCCTCGGCACTGCCAGGTCGTGCATCTAAGGATGGAACGAGTAGTACAGAAGAATTCACTTTAATAAACTACCACGTTCACTTCGACTCAAGGTGAAGATTTTAGATGCAGTTGAGGGGCACTGGTCATGGTCCCCACGCAAGAAGACAAACTAACCTCCTACCTCTGGTTTTAGCTACAGGCGGCCATAAATGCCAGTACCTGCTGTGCTTATGACAGCTATGTCCCTAAACATTTGATTTAATGGCCACACTCAGCTTGATTGATGTGGTTCCCCTACTAATTTTCAAATGCCTTTCCGCCACGTGTGATCCTCGACCAATAAAGCGGAACACGCGCTCAGTGTCTTGCTGCATGTGTGTCGTTTTCTTGCGGGTCACTCTTTGATGTTGGTTGCCCTTATGGTAAATGGTTCTCGCGTCTTTGGTGCATTTGTGCATATTTATCAACACTTAATTAGCAACCCGACCCTGTGTGAGGGGAAAGGGTTCAGATATATATGCGTGTCAAAGTTGTAAAGGCCGGTGCACGAAGGGGCAGGGAAGGGTACTGAAGATACAGGTGCGTCCGTGCCTGTGACACCTATTGCAGCGGTGACATGGGAGGCTGTCGGAAAAGTTGCACTGTGCCCAGATAGAAGCTGTGTGTCACCTTCCCTCTAAAGGACGGTGGGGGGTGGGGCGGTGCTGTCACTAGCACAATGTGACCGCTGTCACTGTAAACAACGTGTTCACACACCCGATGCGCTCCATCCCTCTCTGCGCAGATGTTCCTTCCGTAGTACAAGACAGTATGAACATAGAGCTGTTCGTCGCCGCGATCCATTGGTGCAGCAGGTGCAGTGGCACCGAGGCCCAGTGCCTTAGTGTGGTGGTGGTGGGGGGGGTGCATTTCCTCTCTAGCACTAGGGCTCGTGACACACTGGGTGCTCTAATGAGTGCGCGCATGTTTATTCCACCTCAACCATGAGCGTAGTGGAACAGGTATGTGGCCACTGTCACCCAGAAGTGTGAGAGGTCGACACTACTCAACCAGGAGGCAGGGGGAAAATGTACCTCTTTTGCCCTGTGACTCAAGGAACCCTTGCTACTCCAAAGCACCTGTCCTACGCATGGGTAGTAAAATATATCAATAAGTGGGGTACAGAGGGACTATCACACGTGCCCTCCGCTCCATGACACACTGATGCACTAATGATGTCGCCTCTGTCGCTGACCAAGAAGAGCCATGTAGAAGCGAGGGGGGGTGGGGGGGGGGGGGGGGTATTGGGGTGGCTCTTCAGTGCCAATCCAAACGCATTTGAAAACTCCCTGTAACCAGGCGGCCGCAGAGGGACTTTGATGGGGCCATACTGTTTCTGGTAGAACCGTGTTAATGATGACAGTGAACTGCACAGCGCTGCCTGTGCCGCCTACCTCCCAATGCCAGCTGTGGTACATCCATAAGGACTGGCAGCGACTCCACCATCACACTGGCTCAAGGCGCTCCAACTCTCAAGGCGGCCACCAGTCCCCCTTCACCGCCTCACTCATTCTGTCACCCCTGTTCTGAGAAACAAACTGTAGCGGCTGGATGGGCACGCGCCCGCTTAAGCGGCGTCTCCCTGGTTCCACAGAGAAGGGTGTCTTGGCGCTATGTGTGTCAAGGGGCATCCAAACGTGTGAAAAGACAAGCAGCGAGTGAACTTGGTTTCCCAAATACTCTTGAGGTGAGTTTTGGGAAAGTGCCGACCGTTCTCGCTCAACAGGGTCACACAGGGTTCCACAGTGGTAAATACAACAAACAACAGCCGGAATAGCCAGGCACCCTGAAGATGGCTTGCACGTGCACAATGCATCCCTTTCCATAGAGGGAACATTGAATGACAATTAATAATACGTTTAAAGACTCACTTTTAAATTTAATCTGGTCTGCAGTTACACAGTCTCAGAGAGGGCACGCCGTCGGGGCCCAGGAACATGGCCTGCTTCCAAGTAGCAAAGTAATGAGACCCCGCCGTAGTTGTACGTTTTCTGCCTCGAGGAGGTACGGGGCTCCGGGCCATTTATTATCTCTCCCCCTTGCGTCCTTGTCGGAGTGCTGTGCGGCAGGGCATAAGTCCTAAAACAAGCTGGAGCAAGGGTCAGTCGGGAGAGATAGGAAAAGAAATAAAAGGCCACGGACAGTGGGCAGGAGGGAGGAGGCACGGACAGTGGGCGGGCAGGCGAGAGGGAGAAGGCACGGACAACGGGAGGGAGGGCGGGGATAAACAAGACGAGGTAGGCTCGGATTAACTTTAGAGTTCATAGATAGGTTGGACAGCATCGAACACGGACAGTGGGCGGGCGGGAGGGAGGAGGCAAGGACAGTGGGCGGGCGGGAGGGAGAACTTCGAGAAGGCACGGACAACGGGACGGCGAGAGGGAGGGTGTGGGGGGCGGGACTTAAAAAAAGAGTCAGAAACGCCCACGATTCGCGTTCTGACGGGGAAAGAGTGATTGACAACGATGTCTTCCAATGGCTAGCCTCCATTTATGGAGCTAGCCAATGGAAGAAGGGGCGGTTTCAAGTCCCCACTACTGAGATAACATTAGATTTCGCCCTGCACGAGCACTGCTGCGCAGAGCTACCGCCAGGGCGAAACCTAAAAAAGAAGGCAGTTTTATCAGGGTGCGGATCTGATTTTCCTGGGATGCCCTGTGGGAGCTGCCGAGGGCCTATCCTCAGTGACCCTGAAAGACCCAAGCCCTACTTAGTGGGTCTAAAGCCAAACACAACTCTTCTCATCGAGTTACAAAAGGACAAGGCTTTTCCAAGTACTTAATGAGACAGACCAAGAAGTAACGGAGAGTTTTTAGATATCATTTATGTTGTACCAGAACAGAAGCATACCCAACTCAAGTTACTGCAAAAGGACCACAAAGGAAAGAAATCTAGCTGAGGCCAGTTTACAAATGGGGTGCAAAGATGTAACTGGTTCAAACAACTGTGATTCATTCAAAGGTTCTACACAAGGGGTGTTTGTACCCAGCGGTGTTCTGTAAAAGAGGGACAAGGGTTTCAAATCCAACTCCTGTGAATGTTGGGTTTGTAGTGAGTTGTCTGGACGTAGTGATTCAGTTCTTCCCCTCGCTTTGCCGACTCCACTACAGTTGTGTCTGATGTTTTCTCATACCACGTTCCCTTTTTCCAGGAGACCGACAGAACAGAGGGTGGTTGGTATTCATGATACCTATGACAGGTGACAGGCTCTGCTGGTGTAGACATATAGGCCATTTCGTTTGTTCCGTGACGAGTAACATGCCCTTCTCATTAACCACCTCATGCACCCAACCTTCACATCCCCTACCTGCACCCTCCCACCTTATTTCAGCTGCCTCCTTACCGTGGCTTGGGGCTCCTAGCTCTGCCAGCTTAGTCTGCAGCTCTGCCCCACTCCAGTTGCCATATCCTGCTAGCTGCATTTCCACGAAAGACCCTGCTACCTTCGGATCATTCCCTGGGTGCCCGTCCGACGACATGGTTTATTGAGTCGGCAGCAACCCAGTTTACAAATCGTGCTTCAATAATCCAAACCTTTCATTGAAGATCTAAAGTTCTGTAACGTAATCCTACAGACTGCAGCACTTAAGTAACACTAATTTCAATCACAGGACTGGCAGACATTCGTCCCAGAGACATAAAATCCAATGTTCAATTTCAATCAATCCCACACACGAGCCTAACATGCCCTTCTCATTAACCACCTCATGCCCCCAGCCTTCACATCCCCTACCTGCACCCTCCCACCTTATTTCAGCTGCCTCCTTACCGTGGCTTGGGGCTCCTAGCTCCGCCAGCTTAGTCTGCAGCTCTGCCCCACTCCAGTTGCCATACCCTCCTAGCTGCATTTCCACGGAAGACCCTGCGCCCTTCGGATCATTCCCTGGGTGCCCGTCCGACGACATGGTCTATTGAGTCGCCAGCAACCCAGTTTACAAATCGTGCTTCAATAATCCAAACCAGTAGGTCACCACATCAAGTTGACTTCAAGAACGCATGCGCTAAGCACGAAATAGAAAACGGAAATTACGGAAGTGACCACTACATCCGGGCAATAGAAAAGGAAGAAAGACGCTCTCTCTATGAAGTCACTAAAACCGTGGTGCCAAAGAAGAAAGACTACAAATGTTATCAAACGGACAATACGGCATGGCGCTTCACTGTGTACTTTTTTTCTTTTTTGCAAGCAGTTACTAATTGGAACAAAGCAAAGCTTTAAACTTTCTTCTTGGTTTTCTTCGGTGAATGCATTTGGTTACTCAATAGACATATTTACTATATTTAAACTGTCAATAATTGGAAAAGCCAACAGACTAGTGCGGTAATTAAATGTTTTCATTATTTTTTATTACAAGTCTGTGTCACAAATAAAAACAAGAAAAACAAGTCAGGTCCCGGGCCGTGCTGTGATTGGCTGACGTCACGGGGGTGTCCCGGCCGGCAGCCAATCACAGCGCGGCCCGGGAAATAACGTCACGGGGGTGTCCCGGGCCTGCAGCCAATCACAGCTCGGCCCGGGATACATGGCAACAAGGGGCGGGGCTTAAAAAAAACCAGAGAAACGCCCCCGAATCGCGTTTTCCCCGAGAAAGCGCGATTGACAGCCTCTGTCTCCCAATGGCTAGCCTCCATTTATGGAGCTAGCCAATGAGAGACAGAGGCGGGTCATCGATCACATATACAACTCAATAGGTTTTTTAGCGCATGCGCACTACGTGCGCACTTGCAGGCAAAACCTAAAAATGAGCCATTATCAAGCAAATAATTAATGAATCCAGAAAAATCAATAAAGCTGACAGAAATGTTGAACTCTACATTGGGGGGATGGCCAACAAGCTGCCACGTGGATTCTTTAACTCCAGAACAGATAAATTCATAAGCCGCTGGCTCAAAGGGTTTAGATGCACCTATGTCTTAGTCTAGAGTAGACAAAGACCGTGCTCCTGGATTCATTCTTTCCCTACTAAACCAGAAGAAGAATTCTTTAAAAACATTAGCTCACTCAAGAAGACCAATTCTGATGTTCCCTGACAGGCACAGTGAAATAGTCAATCATTCATTCACAGCATCCCAGTGACAAACAACCAAAAATCACACCTCTTCCAAAAAAAGTCAAACTTGATCATAGTGATCACTCCATTAACAGGTACATGTAAAATCGGCACTGCATTCATCAAGTTATCAAAATCATTTTAACAAAGCAGATCCCAGATTACGTAAATTCTAACAGTTGAGTAACCATTAGACAGTGACGCTTTAGTACACTGTATAGCTCAGAAACAGTTCATCTGGACTTATTTATGTTCAAGTTTCAAAAACCCCAGTTGTGTAAATTCCTGCTAACCTCAGTGCCCCTTTTGACAGAGTCATCTACAAAACTTAAATTGATGGTGTCCAACAATCAAAAGGATATTAAAGGAAATGCAGTCCCTTGGTAAGGCGGAATCATTCTTAAATGAATCCATTCAATTTGCAGAAATAGACCAATGTAAATCACCCCCTTAGAACCTCACTAGGCCTGTTCTTTAGGCTAATCAATAGAGCCTGTACTCATTACTTTGTTCCACCTGCTAATATCATATATAGCCCGTGTGTTTAGTGTCAAATTGCATCGATTAAATACACATCCATTTTCATGTAGAAGGCAGAAATGGAAACTCTAACAAAATTCTTATGCCTCAAAAATATTAAAGTATATCTTCTTAGTTTGGTCTGCAACGAAATATGCATTAGAACGAGGTAGTGGAATTTAATATATTACGCTCTAATGTTTGTTCACAGTGAAACTACACAAGATTCCAATGGACTGTTTTTTAATATACTGTTTTTTTTAAACGGAGGGAAAAATGAAACAAGTTTTTATCAAAAATCCACTGATAGAAATAATATTGTACTTTAAGAAATGTTTCATAAACCCACTCTAAGAACTATTAGTCATACAGCCAGATGATTCAACTTAAATTAAGAGGAGTACCTTTTAAAGAAACATAGCAAAAATTAAAGTAACAATTCATACAGCGTGCATATAAGCAAAAGCAATTTAGCAAATAGGAGAAAATAATCTGGACTCCTGCAAAAGTGAACAGCTCTTGTCATATTAACAGACTGAAAGAGAACTGAAAAGAGTTTTCACATGTATATTTTACAAACAGCAATTGTGAAAAATTGAAAAATCTAGGAACAGGCTGAGGAATCAAAAGAAGTACTTAGCAAACAAATGTGTTTTTGTATAAGTAAGGGCCACGCATAAAAGTAACCATCAGGAAATCTACATATTGGCAGTGAGGTGAGCAAATAATAAAAGGACATTAAAGAGGACAAGAGTGGCAATGTTCCCATGTGTTCCATATGCGAATTACACATACATTTGAAACAGACATCAAAGTACAGGAAGACAATTATGTTAAAATAACATGTGAATTTGAATACAGTAAATATGGCACACCATGTCAATGCAAATGGTTTGATGTTGGAATTACTGAGCATTCAAATAAAAACCAATTAGAAGAATCATTTTTCAAATATGATGTTGCAGAATTGCCAACCCTGGTTCGATGTAAAAACAAACAACATAATCTGAATCAAATTTGGTTTGTGATTTTGGAGATTGTTTGCCAATTGCAGCAAGGTGGATACAGAAACAGGGGATCGGCACAATGAGAAACATGATGAACATGATGAATAGAATCTCTAGATCAGGGATACTCAAAGTACAGCCCGAGGCCGCATGCGGCCCTCCTGACCTTTCAGGGAGAGGTGTGGCGCCGAGGCCAGGGCGACTGACGCTGGAATCTGGGGATCAGGGTTCGATCCCGGGTCCGGCGGCAGGTTAGCCCAGCACCATGCGACTCTGGGCAATAGCTTGCTTAATCTTCCCGATGGCCCCCAGCGCCTAGAGACCCTAACGGGTGATTGTGCGCTATACAAATGTGGATTATTATTTATTTATTATTATTAATTGCGGCCTCCTGGTGACAGAGCAGGAACAGTCAGAAAGCTGTGAAACAAACGGGCAAACTTGTACACTTAAAGTAACAGTACAAATAGGGCATATTTTTACACGTTAATTAAAGTAACAGTAAAGAAAAAAAAAAGGTGTCCTGGACAACTTATCTTTAAGAATGCCTTTAGCTTTAAAGACTTGCACTAAACATGTAAATACATGATACACTTTTTTGCAGTTTGCAGAGTTTATTTCATTAACATGCATGTTTTACCTTAGTAGAATAGATTGTATCACTGCATGGAGAGGCATGTATTAACAGTGATAGTTTTCAAACATGACCTTGGAAATATTCATGCCGCTCCCATTCTGAAAACAATGCCATTAGTGAACCATGAGGCAAGCCATTTGTCAGGTGCACCTTGTGGGTAGCCTTGGTTGTTATATAAAACATTATAGTTTATTAAATAAAACACAGAGAAGGTTTTGATCAGCACACATCTTGAACTCACATTTTAAGGGGCTCTCATATGTGATAATGAAGAAATAGGAAGCAAAGTGAAATTATCCAATTGCCTAGAATCACATAATTTCGTCAAGTAGGGAAGCCAGGACTGATAATGAGTTTTCTTGGTTCAGTCACCAGGCGAGTATCTCTTTCCCTCTTGCGTTTTACATTAGTAGTTAATGGTTTGACTTTAATTCTTGGAGCAAGACAGTAGAGCGTCAGTAGCGTGGTTTGTTGTCCACATCATGCACCTGCTTCCTATCCCCTACGCCCACCTTTCATCACCCCGACCCTAGCATTGCTGGCATCAGTGCAGCCCTAGGGCATGCCACAGATGATGCTTTGTGGCCCCCAGGGAAATGTTTGTGAGTACCTAAGCACTAGATTTATTACATCTCAATTGTTTAAATAATTCCCACAATGTTTCACTTTGTATAGGTATAAATGGTAGGCCTGGGCGTAGTGGGGCTACGCAGATCATCATGAAGTGGGGGGAATCTACGCACCCCCGCACACTTCGCACAGCCCCACTACACGCCGCCCGCCTCCCTCCCGTCCTCTTTTGAATGGCCTGATAATCTCTAAAAGCATAATAAAAGTAATTAAAAAGACTTACTAGAGATGACGCGTCCCGGGACTCCCTCTTCCTGTTCTACCACCGACTTATTCCTGACAAATGCACATGCGCGGGCGTTCGCGCATGCGCATTTGTCAGGAAGAAGTCGCGATAAAGCAGAAAGAGGGAGCCCCGGGACGCCGCATCTCTGGTAAGTCTTTTTAATTACTTTTATCATGCTTTTAGAGATTATCAGGCCATTTAAAAGAGGGCGGGCGAGAGGCGTGTAACTTCTCTCTTCCACGCCGTGTGCGTAGCCTGCCTACTACGTCTACTTTGCGGATCGCGAAGTAGGCAACACTACACACACTCCGTGGACGGAGTGGAGCACTGTGCCCAGGGTTAGTATGTTGGCAGGGAAGACTTAATTTGCCATTCCAAAAGTTCAGCATTGAAATGTAGACAAAGAGGAAAAGTGATAGAAGAAGACTAAAATGGAAGCGTGATGGCTAGCCATTACAAGAAATGCTCAACTAGCTGATAATTCAAGAAAGACTTTGGGCATATAGGGATGGACTGAGGTTTGATCACACGAGTACTGTATATGAAATCAAATGATATCCGTGAAATATAATTATTTTCCTAAAGTTAATTTTTACTTATGCTAATTTGCTTTACATTTATGCATGAAAATATTGGTTCCCATGGAAAAAACGCTGTGTTAAAATGCACTGAGAGGGTACAATTATTCACAAATGGAAAATACTTTATTCACAAACGGGGAGAGAATTTTTCCAACAGAAAGGTATGCCACCCATCCATATGGAAGAGACAAAGGGGCATATTTACAAGCTCCTATTGCCATCACAGCATCACTTTTTCTGATGTTGTGGAGGCGATAGGGGCTCCGCCTTATTTGCAGGGCAGCGTTAAGCCACCTAACGTGGCTTAATGCTGCCTTGTAAATAAGGCACCCTTTCACACTATACCTAGCAGAAAAGGGGTGGGTGGTGGGCGTTCCACTGCAACACCCATTGAGTTTCACGCTACCCCTATATTTACAAGGGTGGCATCAATAGGAGGCAGAGCTAAAATGAAGCCCTGGGAAAACCTGGTCTTACCCTGGCACACAGGACATGTTTAATTTCTCATCATTTTTACTGTTTCCATGTGTGCTGTGTTGTGCAGCACACATAAAAACAACAAAAGGCCATTGATTGTTTATGTGCAGGAAGGTGTCCCTTCCGGCACATAAACAGTCATTTTAAAAAAATGTTGTTTTGCAACTTCTATGTGTGCTGCATTATGCAGGACACATAGAAGTTGCAAAACGCTATTACAGATTGTTTATGTGCAGGAAGGGACACCTTCCTGCACATAAACAATCTTCTCCTGCAATATCGGCACCCTTACACTATGGTGCAAATGTATTTGCGTTTGTGCTAAGTTGTTAAATTAGCGCGAGTGCAGGGGCAAACGCAGAGCTGCACCGTATCCTTGTAAATACGGTGCAGCCCAGCATTTCAGAAGTGGCAGAGCACGACATTAAACCAAGGAGGCTTCTGCTGCGCTCCTCCACTTACTCGTAAATATGCCCCAGAGAGTCAACTATTGTGAATTTTAAGGACCAAGATTGTAGGACACATAAGGGGTAAGTGGAAGGTAGTGCTCAACTTCACTGATTATAAGAACAATTAAATGATGAAAAGGTACAGAGATTGAAAAGTGAGGATTAGAAAAATTTCTTCGGGTATAGATTAGCACAATTTGACGTCAGTGTTCACATTGGCCTACCATAAATCTCATCCCTGCCTATCAAGAGGCCGGTTTGTCGGGACCTGGGCCAAGTGGCACAGGTGCAAAATGGTTAGGTCAGCTAGGTGCGCAAAAAAGCACTTCGCTGTCAGGGACAAATAGCTGGCAGGAGCAAGGTCAAGGCAACTGGGCTACTCTTAAAATGGGTGTCAGTGATGCTGACGTCTCTTGACGGATGCTTGGTCCTGGTGCAGTGAGAATCTAGACTGGACTGCCTGTGTTGGAGTTTGGTGCAGGGCATCCGGTACCCGGGGGTGGTGCTGAACGGCTCCGGTTGGTCCTGATTTCTTCATACGGGGTGGACAGACAGAACAGATCCTTTTGGTGCTTGCGGTCTGCAGGGGAGTAGTTCCTCTACTCCAAGGGAGACTCTAGGTGATTTTCGAAGTGCTGGCAGGCTACGCAAGGCTTTGGTAGTTCTCCAGCTTAAAGTGTGGAATATTGGTTCGTGAACTGAACATCATCTGCGCCATCTTGCCCATTCCTCAGACTCATGTATAAACATACACGACAGCCATTTTTAGGTACCATGGTCTCTCTGTTCACGATCGATCATCAGCGCACTTCCCTGACCCTGCAAGCATCCCCCATGCACCCTGGCTGCCCCCGCGCTCACATGCACAAGTCATGAAACCTCCTCTTCCGCATGACTCTGTCTCTGGGAATCACACCCCGCGCCTGACCAACACCTCCTTTCCTTCCATGAATACCCCTCCTTTGATGACCCCTTCCTCTGAGCCCGATTGTCTGCGCGGACCGCTGGTCATCCCTTGGCCTGAGGATACAGTTTATTGCCCACTACTGTATGCACTCGCCCCTCTTCAAAGGAGCTACTATTGATCATGACCTCCCCATCCCTTGAGATTCGATCAGGCGCACACATTCCAAAGGAATCGGCGAAACACTCAGCTGCGTGATAGCCCCCTCCTATTGTATGGGGGGGTGAGGACCTCTACTGTAGCCACGTGTTGGAATGAGCCGGAACTGGGGGGATACCGGGGATGTCATTTTTCATTACTTCACAATGTCTTTATTGTAATAAAGAATGGTCACATGTCGTAAACCAGTGTATAAAAGGCCAGGCCTCAGAGAGGCTAGAGAGAGCACCTCGAGACGATACCTTGTTGTCCGATCTGATGTGTTCTGCTCCGTCGGAATAAAACTTGTTTCCTGTCTTCCTGTCTCCAGCGCCTGCCTCTTTATTTGATAAACTTCGTATGGTATTAGAGGCGTTTAACGCCGGGCAAAATGACTTAAGAAACATCGACTAAATCGCCTGACCATTTTCCTGACTTTCCTCAATTGGCGTCCCAAGTGTGGGGCCCATCAGCGACACGTGGATCCAGTGGGAGAGGTCCCGACGACAGAGTGAACGACTGCAACGATCGGGAGAGCTCCTGTCCGATAGACCCTCGTCTGACAGCCGATCATCCGAACTTCACTGGTTCCAAGCAGACCTCTCCCGAGTGATCTACGGTCCTGACTGGGAACCATCAGGAGTGCCACGGTAGCAGCAGAGAGTAGAGAACGATCGGGCGCTGGAAGCGGAAGACAAGAAACTGTCCATGCGGTCCGGGTAAGGTCGTGACACACGACGAATTGCGAATTGATTGATTGTTTGATTGATTGAAATACTAGTATTTGCATTGTCGCTCTTTGAGATATTCGCTGCCTGCAAACGGGGAGGAATAGGAATATTCTATCTCCCTTTGCGGATAGTGAAGGGTAGGTAACGCGGACTTTTGTCCCCCATTGTAATCTGTCGTACCTATTTTTCTCCCCATTGATTGATTGTCCGAACATAGATTGTTTGGAGTATAGTTCTTTTGAGGTTCTCTGCTTGCAAATAACGTAGAATAGCCATATTCTGTCTAGTCTTTGCAAACAGTGAGAGATAGGTAGTGCGGACCTTTGTCCCCCGTTGTAATCTGTCATGCCTGTCTTCTCCCCACTGATTGGTAGTTGGAACAACCCGGACCGCTTATTAGAGATGAACCATCCAGCTCCATTGGAAGGCACCCCTAATAAGGACATGTTCATTAAACAAGGACTAGTCGCTATAGCTTATAGTAAGTTATGGCATAAATATACAAAAAAGGACCCCGAAAGTCAGTGGCCACTGATAGGTTCCTTTGATGAACATAAAATAAAAGCGCTAGAAGCAGCTGTTAGAATAAATAAGGCAACACCCACCATGCTCGATAGTATCGGCATGTGGCGCAAAGAAGCAGAACAACGAAGGAAAAGAGAAGAAGCAAGAATAGGGAAAGAGTTACGAAAGGCAGCCCACCTGGCAGCGAAGGAACTAGATGAAGAAATAAGAAGGAGAGAGGAAGTTAGACAAACGCAAAAATCAGGGTCGACAGGCCAATGCCCTGTTAGGACCCCCTCTACGCTCTACCCAGAGATGCCCTCCAAACAACGGGCAAACGACGAGTTACTGCTAGGTCCTCCGATTATCTACATGCCCCCTCCTTATGCCCCCTGCCAGCCTCTGGCACAGCACCTACCAGTTCTGAGTGCGGGCGAGGGTGACTCTAGCGCTAGTGCCCCGGCTCTTACGGCCTTCGCACCAGCCACATTGGTAACAACATCAGATGAACTCGAGACTAGCAAGCAGCTAACGGCCAGACCAAATAGGTTGTGCAAAGATGAGCGGGATGGGATTGACAAGATAGCAAAGACATTGGTAGAACGGAAAGAGAGCGAAGAATATACGATGGATGTGCACAATTCACATGCCGGTAGCCATAGACGGCATTTCATTTAACGGTTCAGCTACCACACCCTGAACAAATATGAGGATAGGTATCAGACTAAGGGTCCTGCTAAGCTGACGACTCTATATAGAAAGATCGACGTTGGAGATGGGACTGAACGCGATGTGACGGACCTTTTCATGCAAACGCTTGAGGTCTTCCGCCACCTCACGGAACAGAAACCAGAGGTTAAGATCACAGTCCCTGAAACGGCTGAGTCCCCATTAGAAGTAACCAACACTATGATGCCTATCAGAGAAGCCGCCCCCTA
Organism: Lissotriton helveticus; assembly: GCF_964261635.1. Lineage (NCBI taxonomy): Eukaryota > Metazoa > Chordata > Amphibia > Caudata > Salamandridae > Lissotriton > Lissotriton helveticus. Next base: position 2,059,601,556 of record NC_136059.1, on the reverse strand, counting down.
CTGGGTTCCCCCAAGAGGTCAGGGAACAAACGACGATATCAACCACGCAGATGCAAAAGGAAGGGTTGTGTACAATTGGGTTTACCAACCATGGGATCGACAAGATATTTTAACCTTTAGGCAAACCCTGCCTGATTTAAGGAAAAACCCGACAGCATTTTACACCGAATTAGGTACAGCCTTGGGCTCAACGATAATGACTCTAGCAGACATTGATTTGTTTTTCGGGTTATGTCTGCCGGCTGACGTGTGGAAGCAAATCCGGAAAGCCGAACACACAGATCTGTTTGGACATACCTGGAATCAACTCAGTGAGCTAGATAGACGACGAGAGCCCGGAAGGAAACCGATAAAAGACATACTGGAACTTCCGGACAAAATAGTTCAAAAGCTAAAAACCTTGATCCCAGAGAAAAAGGTAGATTGGTCAATAGTCACGGCTTGCCGTCAGAAACCACAGGAAGACGTATCAGAATACTTCTCCCGATTTGAAACGGTGTTCTCCGACTTCAGTGGCCAAGACATGACCACCGCAACCGGACAACACCTATTTGTGCAAAACTACGTAAAGGGTCTGTCACGAGAGGTTTCCGAAAAGTTACAAACGAGCGAGAGTAGTTGGGGGGCCTCCAAACCCGCCGCTATCCTCCAAATGGCTCAGTACTACGAACACCAAAAGAATGAGAATGATAGGGCAACCGAGAGAAAGAAGAACGATTTGAAAGAAAGGGTGATGATAGCTCAGATACAAGGGGTGGCAGTCGGGAAAGAACTACACAGGGGGAGCTATCAATCAATCGCCCCTAGAAATCCACCCCCAAAGGACCGCACACCCACTCCCTACTCTGGACGTAGGGATATAGAAGATAATCAGTGTGCATTTTGCAGAGGATTCGGGCATTGGAAGTCTCAATGTCCGGCTCTTCTGGAACTAATTAAAAATAAAGAAACGAGGGACATGATGAATGGCCCCAGGACTAGAGGACAGGGACGGGGATACACAAACGACCCCAACAGCGACAGACCAGGAAGATCGAACACATTTGACCGTCCCCGACAGAACCAGTACCAACTATCTGACAGTGAGAACACCCCCGACTTCGCATAGGACTGCCAGGGGCAAGGGAGGGATCCAGTCGAGCTCTGTGTTGACCAGCAAGGTCCTTACGTCACCGCTAAGGTCCTGGGTACAAAGTCTCCATTCTTGGTAGACACTGGAGCGACACGTAGTGTATTATCAAAGCGACTGATTCCAAGGGCACCCTTGTCTGGCTCACACATTACATCGATAGCTTTCGATGGAAAGCCCTCCACTAATCCCCTGTCTGTACCTATCTCCTTTGACCTAGGAAACAACCCCACTGACACAACATTTCTGCTCTCCTCCAACTCCCCTGACGCCATTATGGGTATTGATTTACTAAAACATTTCCGAGCTACTATTAGGTGTTCCCCAGATGGAGTCCGAGTCATCCTGTACGATAACCCGAGCATGTCCAGATCCCGTCCCGCACGACATATGTACTCTATAACTGATGCTGACCTAACCTTGCTCGACACCCTACCCCTGTACCTATGGGCCAGAAACGACTCGGATTTAGGACGAATGATGATCGACCCTGTGCACATAACTGTTCGACCAGACGCAATACTCCCGAAACTCCCACAGTACCGGATATCGCCCGAAGGCGAGAAGGCATTGGTAGCGATTATTCAGTCCCTGGTAGATGCAGGAGTGGTAGAGGAAGTGGTTAGTAATGTCTGCAACAGCCCTATCCTACCCATTGTTAAGAAGCAAGGTGAGGGAGATGAGAAAGCGTACCGCTTCATCATCGACCTGCGAGAAGTCAACAAAGTGGTGGTGCCACAGTACCCCGTAGTCTCAGACATCACCACCATTCTGACCCTCATCCCGTCCACTGCCACCACCTTCACCGTTATTGATCTCAAGAATGCATTTTTCTCTATCCCCATCCATCCAGACAGCCGTTATCTCTTCGGCTTCACCTTAAAAAACCGTTCGTACCGATTTTGTAGAGCTCGCCAGGGCTACACTGAAAGTCCTAGCATTTATAGCCAGGCCCTCAAAAGACAGCTGGACGCCGTCCAGCTACCAGATGGAGTGGTGTTGATCCAATATGTCGATGATATCCTTTTGGCGGCCGACACCACTCCACTTGCAATCACGGCCACTATCCAACTCTTGCACTTTCTTGCGGAGAATGGCCACAAAGTCTCCAAAAAGAAACTGCAATTCTGCCAACTTCAAGTGACATACCTAGGCCATCTCCTGTCCAAAGAAGGGAGGAAACTTACACCCGACCGAATCCAGACCATCCTAGACACCCCCATCCCAAAAACACAGAAGCAAGTCCGTTCATTGGTGGGCCTTACCTCTTTTTGCCGACAATGGTTACCAAATTTCAGTCTCATTATAAAGCCCCTACTTTCCCTGTTGGCCAAAGATGTTCCCTTCCCACTCCCTTGGACCCCCGAATGCTAAGCGTCCTTTAAGGAGTTGCGGGATGCCCTTTGCTCGGCACCCGTCCTAGGAACACCAGATTACTCCAAGCCCTTCTCTCTCTTCACTCACGAAAGGGAGGGATGCGCATTGTCTGTTCTAACTCAGCCCATCGGCTCCAAACAACGCCCTTGTGCCTACTTCTCTGCCACTCTTGACCCAGTCGCCAGAGCTTTACCTGCCTGCCTTCGAGCAGTAGCCGCCGCTGCTGTCTCTATCCGTCAGAGTGAGGGTATTGTACTTTCAAACTCTCTCACGGTGTTGGTACCCCACGCAGTTGACACCCTTTTGAACCAGACCAAGACTCAACACCTGACTAGTGCACGACTGACGGGGTACGAATTGACTCTACTTGCACCCCACATCACTCTGAAGAGATGCACAACTTTGAATCCTGCCACACTGTTGCCCTTGCCTGAAAATGACCCCGATGCGCCCCCTATACACGACTGTGTGACCCTCACGGACGAACAGACCAGGAGTAGAATCGACCTCCGAGACATTGCTTTTACAGACCCTGATGGAGAGCTATGGGTAGACGGCTCTTGTATCAAACTCCCAGACGGCACCACTTCAGCTGCCTATGCGGTGACGACAGCCCTAACAGTAGTTGAAACAGCCCGCATCACGCAACGATCCGCACAGGCGGCAGAGCTAATTGCCCTCACACGAGCATGTATCATAGCAGCAGGAACCACGACAAACATTTACACGGACAGCCAGTATGCCTTCGGGGTGGTTCATCATTTTGGGCTCTTGTGGAGGGAAAGGGGATTCCTGACGTCCCACGGCACGCCCATCCTTCACGGAGATCTAGTCTCCGCCCTGATTGAAGCAGTCCTCCTCCCCAAACGATTAGCAGTGATCAAATGCCAGGCACACAAGAAGGCGACGGACTTAGTTGGACAGGGAAACGCACTGGCCGACATCACTGCCCGAACCACAGCTGAGAATAGGACAGCGACACGCATATATGTGACCAGGTCACAAGCAGAAAAATGGACTGACGCTAGGGAAACGATTAGGGACATCCAGTCGGCCAGCACACCTCACGAACTGACTGAATAGGCACGGTGGGTCTGAAGGACGATGAAGGCTGCTGGCGGACAAAAGACACTAACAAATGGTTGCTGCCTGACTCATACGTGATCCCCATACTGACTATGGCACACTCCCCTGCACACATAGGTTCTGCCCCCATGATTGAACTCATTTCCAAAGTCTGGCACAACAACAAAATCCCCGACTCAGCCAAACGCCTGGTCCAGCGGTGCCTTATCTGCCTACAACACAACCCCGGGAAAGGAACTGTAGTACCCCGGGGAGGGTTTGGGATCCCCGACCACCCCTTTGAGGTCCTCCAGATGGATTACATCCAGTTGGAGAGATGCCAAGGCTTGAAGTACGTATTAGTCATTGTATGCGCCTTCAGCAAATGGGTGGAAGCCTATCCAACCCGTGATAACACTGCCATGACTACTGCCAAAGTACTACTGAAAGAGTTTTTTCCTCGCTACGGCCTTTGTCAAATTTTATGGAGCGACAATGGCCCCCACTTAATAGCTGAAGTTATCCAACTAATCTTGAAGGGGCTGGGAGTAAAACAGAGGTTCCATGCGGTCTTCCACCCCCAATCCGCTGGCCTAGTTGAGCGACACAATGCTACACTGAAACTGAAACTGTCAAAAATAGTGGCCACCACAGGGCTTAAGTGGCCAGATGCCCTCCCACTGGCATTGCTATCGATGCGCTCCACTCCCACTAAGCACCACTTGACCCCCTACGAGGTTGTGTTTGGGCGACCAATGAACCTCTGGACTGCCCCCAAACCGACCTCCATTCACGACGTCCCCGACGTCCTGCTGTCAGATTATTTGTGCAAATTAACTAAAACGTTGTCTGTCATTCATCAACAGGTGCAGCAGGCCATCCCCGATGCTTCCAGGGGTCCCGGTCACGATATCCAACCGGGAGATTATGTTCTATTCCGGAATTTTCAACGGGCAAAGAGTCTGGAACCCCGGTGGACGGGCCCCTGGCAAGTACTGATCACCACTCGGACGGCTCTTCGAGTGGAGGGAAAAAGGCACTGGCTGCACGCCCACCACTGCAAGAAGGTCTCCTCGACTCTGGCCACGACAGAAAACGTCGACACCCAAGAAGAGCTCCTGAACAAAGACCGACCATCGTTGAACTGCTATCCTGATACCGAGGCACTTGAACTTGCAAAATTCTCTGATCCCACTGTGCCATCCCGGGAAGGGTATTTCCTGCGTCGAAAGTAGGGAGCTTCGGCTAAGTAGACCACGGACTAAGTTAAAATCTCAGAACGGTGACCTAAAACAACCAAGGGTTACCCGGAGAGAAGCTAAACAAAGTCTGTGGTTCTGCCCACTACCGAGCACCTTGAAGATGATGGAAGCGCCAGATAAGAAGATGATGAAAGCAACAGGAAATACCCACTACAGGAACCCAAAGACTGACAATTTGCACGAATCAAAGACAATCGCCTTCTTCATTCTCTTCCTCCTTTGCCTCCTCCTCATGACTTCCTTCTGGATCTTGGAGGACAGCACACCCGCTCATCAGATATTGCTGACCACTGCACAGCCAACCACCATGAAAGAGCATCACCTGATCTCCCTTTCGCCTCAGCTCCGAGAAAGGCGTAAGGAGTTCTGGAACAATTCCTTCGTGCAACTATTGCACCAGCACAACCTTGCTGCAAATGCCACGAACTGCTGGATCTGCGGGTTGCTCCCGCATGCCACTGGACACCCCATCCCCTTCATCCCTTCTCCTTTCTCAGTTCATGGCTCCTGCCTCGCCTGGTTGATCCTCTTGCAGGAAAGCCACAAGGTCAACGCCGCTTCTGGTCAAACAGTGTCACATTTCTACTATGGGTTCTGGATGAACAAAACAGGAAGGACATCTGCCCCCTTTTGTCCTGTGACCTCAGGTTCCGCCTTTCATATGAACATCCCAGCCAAAGAACGAGTCGAGATGCAAGTGCTCCACAATCCAGCTAGACCCACCTTCTCCCACCTGCGGAAGCGAACGGCTGCCACTCTGACTGTGGCCCTGTCCGTCATTAATGTCACAGGTCTCGTGTGCCTCGAAGGCCAGGGAACACAGCTGGTGGGTCACAGTTCCTGCCGTATCACCAGAACATTGGTCTCAGTTGATCCCCCCTCCTTTGTTGCTTCTCCGAATATGTACTTTGTTTGTGGCATCAAAGCTTACACTTGGCTCCCGAAAGGTTGGAGGGGTACGTGCTACATCGCCTTCATTCTTCCCCCCACGTATGTGGCCCCAGCCTACCATCACCGGCAAAAGCGTGCCGGAGACATTGGACAAGCCGACTCCACCGGAGCACAGTTCCTGGATGCGGTGAAGGGACTTGTTCCTCTGTGGGGCCCAATGGCAAATAGCCGCGCTATCCGACACCTGACTCAGGCAGTGGAAACAACCATTAACATCACGGCTGGCATCCTCGCTAACAACACGGCTGAGCTTCAGGCAGTCCGCCTGGTGGCTCTCCAAAACCGCCTTGTCCTAGATGTGGTTCTGGCCGACCGTGGAGGAGCATGCCGCATCATCGGCTCCAGCTGTTGCACCTACGTGCCAGATAACTCGCCTTCGGTCTACAAAGCAATCGAACACCTCCACAGACTATCCTCAGAGGTTCACCAGGAGCAAGAAGGATGGTCGCTTGGAAGTTGGTTTTGGGACACTTTGAAGGACTGGGGATGGAGGTTGTTTACGTTTATACTGATACCAGTCCTGATACTGTGTGGGTGTTGCTTAGGTATTCAATGTTTGCCACCTTTGTGTTCACTCATTTCTAACTGTATGTGCCCTAAGACTTTGTACTTTAGAACTGAGCACATGAGTCCCCTCTATGAGATAGAAATACGTGGTCTTATGGGGATAGATCCAAATTGACAAGCTGGCGAGACATGTTAAAAGGGAGGACTGTGGAATATTGGTTCGTGAACTGAACATCATCTGCGCCATCTTGCCCATTCCTCAGACTCATGTATAAACATACACGACAGCCATTTTTAGGTACCATGGTCTCTCTGTTCACGATCGATCATCAGCGCACTTCCCTGACCCTGCAAGCATCCCCCATGCACCCTGGCTCCCCCCGCGCTCACATGCACAAGTCATGAAACCTCCTCTTCCGCATGACTCTGTCTCTGGGAATCACACCCCGCGCCTGACCAACACCTCCTTTCCTTCCATGAATACCCCTCCTTTGATGACCCCTTCCTCTGAGCCCGATTGTCTGCACGGACCGCTGGTCATCCCTTGGCCTGAGGATACAGTTTATTGCCCACTACTGTATGCACTCGCCCCTCTTCAAAGGAGCTACTATTGATCATGACCTCCCCATCCCTTGAGATTCGATCAGGTGCACACATTCCAAAGGAATCGGCGAAACACTCAGCTGCGTGATAGCCCCCCCCTATTGTATGGGGGGTGAGGACCTCTACTGTAGCCACGTGTTGGAATGAGCCGGAACTGGGGGGATACCGGGGATGTCATTTTTCATTACTTCACAATGTCTTTATTGTAATAAAGAATGGTCACATGTCGTAAACCAGTGTATAAAAGGCCAGGCCTCAGAGAGGCTAGAGAGAGCACCTCGAGACGATACCTTGTTGTCCGATCTGATGTGTTCTGCTCCGTCGGAATAAAACTTGTTTCCTGTCTTCCTGTCTCCAGCGCCTGCCTCTTTATTTGATAAACTTCGTATGGTATTAGAGGCGTTTAACGCCGGGCAAAATTACTTAAGAAACATCGACTAAATCGCCTGACCATTTTCCTGACTTTCCTCAAAAGGACAAGTCAGTCTGTGGCAATTGTCGAGAGAGGGCTGAGGATGGGCCGAGCTTTGTGCCAAAGTCTACAGATCTGCTGCAGTTCTCACCAGAGAGTTACTTTTCTTTGTCCTTCTTCTCTTGATCCGTTGAATCTGAGTTCTTGGATTCAGGGGTCTCATCTATTTACTTAATTTAGGAGCTTTAATGGGAGTGACAGGTAGTTGCCAATGGGCTACCTACCTTTAGGGTGATTACTCCCTCTATATGACCCCTTCCTATAGGATGTGGACATAACCCTGACTCTAGAATGCTAATTCAATCCAAAACAAGATGGAGGAATTCGAAAAGTGGGATCCACATCACCTGGCCTGCCATAGGGGTGGTGCTGGCTGAATGTGGGTACACCTAATCTTGATAATTTTCCTGCCTGTTTTGCCGCCAAAAAGTGGGGTCAGGACAGGGGGGTGGGCATCTCCACTATCTGGAGAGGCTGGGTCGCATAACAAAGGCAACAGGGCCTTTGAAGCTTCCTGTTCTGGAAAGCATGTGCTGCGTAGAGGAGGTGTGAACACCTCTGCCTGGAGCATGCTTAGTTCCTGGCCTCCAATAGAGAAGGCTCTCACCTCAGGAGGTCAGAAACCTGTCTACGGTCAAGACTGATCAGTCAACACACTAGTAGTCATTAGGTTTTCAGGAGGCACATCTAAGGTGCTCTCTGGGTGCATTGTCTGGTAAAATCCACCACCAATGGTGGCTCAGTGTGGATTTATCAAGACAAGCTATTTGGTACCAAACACCTTGGGGTGAAACCATTATGTTGCTGGGGTACTCTGGACACTCGAGATTATAATGATTTCCCTGAGCACTCGTAATATCTAAGGGTGAACTTAGATATCATGGGGACACATTCACCCAGGCAGATATGCCCACACATGGGTAGAGCACTCTGCCTTCGGCCTATTAGCACTGCTGTAGGGGTGAATACACCATTTACATCAAGGGTCTGATTCACAGAACTAACTTAAGACAAAATCCTAAACTTACTAGCATTTTGATATTCACAGAAGGCACTTACTCATTTTGGTATTCACAGAAGGCACTTATTCATTGATAAGTAAGTGCCTTCTGTGAATACCAAAATGAGTAAGTGCACTTACTTATTTTGGTATTCACAGAAGGCATTTACTCATCAATGAGTAAGTGCCTTCTATCAATACCAAAATGAGTAAGTGCCTTCTGTGAATACCAAAATGAGTAAATGGTAGTAAGTTTATGATTTTGTCGTAAGTTAGTTCTGTGAATTGGGCCCCCAATGTTTTTCTGGCATGGCACACAGAGGTGCGTTTCATGTCAACTCTTTGTTTTTCTCTACACCAAGACACAGCAATGGCAGTGGCAGTCTGCATGAGCTTAGTGAGAGGTCCATTAGGGCGGCACAATTTGTGCTAGAGCCCTTTGGAAACCTCTTCAGTTTCAAGGCCCTAGGTACAAGGGGTACCACTTACTAGGGACTTACAAGGACCCTAAAGGAGTGCTATTTATGGAACAATTGTACAGTTTTAGGAAAGGAACACTGGTACTGAGGATCTGGTTAGCAGGATCCCAGTACACTTTCAGTCAAAGCTGCACCAGATACCAGACAAAAAGGGGGATGTGGGGTACTGCAACAGAGTCCGATTACCTTTAGCTATTGAATTTCTTATACGTTGAGTGAGTCCATAGGTCCCCTATCCCTCCTCCTGAACTAAACCTGGAGCCCCACAAGAACAGTTATTGCTAACATCTTCAGTTACTAGGATCAGGAAGTACTTCTGCAGGCAATCAGAAAGCAAGGAAGACTACACTGTGAAAATACTAAAATAAAGATATCCCCAGAATTTACGTTTTTGGTGCAAAAACAGAGGTGCAGCTTTGATAGTGTCAAAGCTGCACCTCTGCAACACATTATGATGTTCCCTGTGAAGTTGTGAATCATAGTGGTGGGCTTCTTTTCTCACCTCTGGCCAAACATCCCACTGTGCCACTAAAGAGGCATTCAGACTTCTCTGATGCCAGGCAGGGTGGCGGACAGCAGCACGGACAAACATCACCAGGTTATTAGCCCTCACCGTTTATCCATGCCTTATAATCACTGCTTCACGCTCATCATACAGAGGCGGCCATAAAAACACATTATTCAGGTAGCTGGGGAGGAGTCGGAACTCTCCAAACAATGCCTTTCAAGAGTGGTTCTAAATGGTTACGCACTTTTTTCAAGCACACTGTCTTTATTGACAAGTAAACGTCATTCAATGGAGATAAAAGGGTGAAGATTGAGCAGGTCCACAGAGCTCAAATTACTTTGCATGCCGGGTTTCTGACCTAGACACGCCCCCACCAAGACTATCTCTAGAGCTATTGAAGCTACAATTGACAGTAAAAACTAATATGGGCTTAATCAAGATGTAAACTGGTTGTGACCATGAGCTGGGAATAAACGGAAGGAATTACAGAAGAATAGCTACAGTACTAGGAAGGGGTGAATTGGACTGAGAAGGGCATCAATAATGCAAAATCAGAAACATCCAAGGCACAGTCTGAGTCCCACATTAATGTAAACTTTTGCTGCTACCAAATTTCTTACAAAAAGCAGTAGGGGGTAGGTCAGCTGGTTAAAGGTTTGGGACCAGAGGCCCTCTTTTTTCACGTAGTTCTTTATTAAGGTTATGAGTACAATGTGGAGACAGTTTCGTCTCACAAAGAAATGTAACACCGTCACACAGATCAAACAATAGTTACAGACATGTTAAGTGTGCAACCTAGTCTTTTGTGTCTGATTGTCACAGTATTCAACTACAATGCATGGGAACATATAACCATTATTTATAATCACATAACCCAACTGAGCACTGGGATTCATTAATAGAGAGTATTTTGTGTTGGTAAGGGCCATCTCATGTGTGGGTGTTCTTTGAACAGTGACCGGCTTCTGACAGGGAGGGTGTGGCAGGTAGGGAGATGAGTATGGGTCAGGTTCAACCCTGTCCCATTCTGATAGGTCACACTATCTGGGCTTATATGTATTGTTTGCTATTGCTACTTCTGAATCCCATTGTCATCACCATATGGATATCCAGTTCAATCATCAGAGTTGGCCTCAATTTTCTCTAGGATCAGTCCCATTGTATGCATCTGATTTCCGTGCCTCTCTCCTGCCCGAAGAGCCTACAAGGCATCTCTCTCCGTCACAGTCAACCTTGTAATTCTGGAAGCCATTCCCTTATATTTGGTGCGATTGCTGCCTTTCATATATTTGCCATGGGCCTCTTAGCCAATACCATTCACCTTTTGAGGTGCTATGATGGAGTGCTGATCCGAGGTCCTGACTGTGAGGTTTGACTCCGATACAGTACAGATCTGAGGAAGCGGCTGTGAGGCTCCACTTCTACGCATCGACCCAACTGTGTGAATTGGAACCAACACATTGTACTCTCGATGGCGAAGCTTTTCTCCATCTAAGGTACTTTATCAGCAGGACCTTCTTGAGTCCTGTAGCCACCCTGGTGTCCATCATGATCGGCCTTAACTTTGAATTTACCCTGGTCTAACGCTACCTCAAGTAACCTTTTAGCGCTTTTAACTTCTAAGCATTATTTTTGGTTTATTCTTTAAAAATGCATAAGTCCGGTTCTACTAATTGGATATTTTTATTTGTGGTTCCTACTTGGAGGGGTTGCATACTTCTGCTAACTAGAGACCCAATTTCCAACCCAGGGGACCTCCTAATAGAGGGCACGTATAGCCAGTAATCATTATACACTCTGGGATTCGGTCCCTTTTAAAGTGCCCTTGATGTTAAAGGTAGAGCCTGGCCATCTACAGAAGGTATCTAATATGGTTCCAGAATCTCTGATGGGTAAGAGTCCCTTTAACAACTAGAGTGGCTCTTTTGGTCAGTGTAAGTGTGATTTAAATACCAAGAGTGGGCTGCCTCTCTTTGAACCTCACTATTTATACCCAACTGTGCCTTTGAAGTGGAGTGGTGACTTCAAAACAGCTCCATGAAGTGCACAGGTCCCTTTTCATCCCAGCCCTGTCTGCCAGGCTATCGGTGTGTGTGTGGGGGGGAATCAGTATTTTGTGTGGGGATAAGACACTGTTTGTTCAGATATAAGTGTCAGCTCCCTCTCCCCTCTTCCTGCCCAGGAAGGCTATCAAAATGCAGATGAATGCAGGTATGTTCCCTGTCATACCCACCATTCCTGTGTTTGTGGCTGCCTAGAGGGAATTCACAAAGTGTAGTTGTCACCCAGCCCAGACGTGTATTGGAAGTTGGATGCAAGGCACATACAGGAGTAAGAGTAGGGCAATGTCCACTTTCTAAAAGTGGCATATCTAAAATAGTAATGTTAAATCCAGCTTTGCCATTATCATTACCATTCCAAATGTAGGAATCATGATGCAGCTACTCCTTTCCAATCAGGAATTACAGCAGCTTTAACGTGTTTTAAGGAATTCCCAATGCTAGCCTATCAGAGGAGTAGGCCTCACGGTAATGAAAAACTAATTTAGCTATTTGTCACTACCAGGACGTGTAAATCTTGAAACTGCATGTCCTACCTTTTACTTACACAGCACCCTGCCCTTAGATCCACCTAGGGCCTACCTTAGTGGTGTCATATGTGTAATTAAAGGGGAGTTTAAGGCTTGGCAAGTGGTTTCAAATGGCAAGTTGAAATGGCAGTAAACTGCACACACATTACCTGCAATGGCAGGTCTGAGACCGATTTGAAAGGCCACTTGAGAGGGTGACACAATCAGTGCTGCAGGCCCACTAGCAACATTTAGATTATAGGCCTTTGGTATATGGTATACCACTTAAGTGGAGAAGTGTGGCTCAGGGGTTAGAGGAGGCAGACCCGGAATCTGAGATCGGTCCTGGACCAGGGTTCAATTCCCCGCCCCAGTGGGTCTTGGGCTAAAAATTCCACGGACTCGACAATTCTCACCCCGGTGCCTCCTCGACTCATGGGTTCACACTCTGCGACTCTGGGCAACAGCTTGCTTAAACTCCACAACGGCCCCTCGCGGCGGGATGCCTGACTTTCACCTTGTGGATACCCTGCTATCTCACAGGGGAATATCAGGAAGGGTTCCCTAAGCAAGCGCCGGGACACCTGCTTTGTGGGTAGCTGTGCACTATATAAGCTCAACTACATTTACATTTACTTAACAAGGAACTTACAGGTAACTTAACCTTTTCACCGCGGCGCGAATTCGGCCGCGGCGCAGGTGGGGCTAGGAGATAGGCATGGCGCTCCCTTACTCATGACGGCTCCACGCCATCATGAGTCACAGGCGGCGTGTGCTAATGACGGCGTGGAGCCGTCATGACCCTGCCCACTCACTAATTCGCCTGCACAGGCGGGGGAAATCAGTGCTGCATAGGCGGAGCGAGGGCGGAGCGGCAGTTGCATGACGCTCCACTCTGTCATGAGCACACGCCGCCCGTGGCTCATGACGGCGTGGAGATGTCATGACCATGGAAAGGGTTAAATATGCTAACCAGGTATACACCACTGTCATCATGTTTAGGGAAGAAGCAGTGGTAAAGTGCTCAGAGTCCTTTGGCCAACAAAAAGATACAGCAAAAAGTGGAGGTAAGAAGGCAAAAGGTTTGGGAAAGATCACCCTAAGGATGACAGGTCTAACACCACAACATGGTTAAAAACAAACGCCAGGCCTCTAGAGACAATTAGTTACTTCTGCATGCATAAAAATAAGTCTTAAAGTAGTTTTCTTTTTTATGACTAGTGTGCTCTAATTGTTAGTGTACTATAATTGCCACCAAGGGCACTAGAGTTGGGAGGACCTTATTGTCACATATTCTTCAAAAGAGAAGCCCGCAGTTGTACTTATTCTTGGACTCAAGCTCCTGTATTTTGACAACCTTTGAGACTTGCTCACTCTGTTCTGTACACAACACGTACCATGAGGCATGTTGCATTGCTAGCCTGGTCTTGTTTGTTTTCAAATCCCTGCTGAGCTCTGTGTGACTACCTTTCACTGGGTAAAATTGCATCTTTTTGTTTTCGTTTCAAAAACAGCATTCATACTTTTCCTTGATAGTAAAACCTCCTTTTCTTTGTATTATTGTATCAAGATGTAGAACCATGGCACGGCCCACGTCAATTCTGTACAAAGAGAATGTATTTAAGTACAGGAGAAAACATGGGACAGCCACAATACAATAAATGTAGTGAAGCCCCCCGTGTCTGCTTCCAAATCCTCTGCACCCTAGACGCAGCATAACCCAGCATGTGTTCAGGAATGATGTGCATGCAACACAAGAAGAGTAAAGCACCCAAGATAAACATAACACACCTCCCACTTCCCATTACCACAATATTAAGAAAAGTGCTAAATAATATAGAATAATCAGATCAAAACATCCTGAGAAAAAACAGCAAAAGAGAATAAACAGTACCACTGAAACTTATTCCAGGAACGAATCATGCAAGAAGTGTGTTTGGGAAAAAAACAAGCACAGTTCTAATGAGTACAAAATCTTCCTTGAGTCTCAAGGGACGGCTACAACAAGCACAATACATCCACCGGCGTGTGATGCCAACCACCACACACTCTAGAATCACAGCTCAACCAAGCCTAAGCGTTCTAGAACGACAGGCATACAGAATGAAGAAATCCAAGCTTTTATTAGCATACCACATATTAAGAAACATGATAAATAAGACAGAATAATCAAAAGTAAAACATACTGAGAACAAACAGAAAAAGAGAATGAACAATACCACTAAAACTTGTTGGGGGAATAAACCATGCAAGAATTACCTTTAAGAAAAAACAAGTAGTTCAAGCAAAATCCTTAACTCACTTTGGCGTTCAGTACCACTCACACAGCTATGAGAATTATTGCTTTGAACAACACCATGAAAATGTACAGTCTGTTCTCCACATTATGAAGGTTTCAACACAGACTCTGGTGCGTCTGTTAACAGTTTTTTAGGTGCAGCCTATACCATCCGCAGAGGAATGGTTTGGCTTAAAGGAAGAATGAGACAGCAAGTGAACGTATCAGAGGTTCAGTGGTGAATGATACTAATGTGGAACATGCCTTTGAGCCACTGTATGGTCCTACCGCAATACTTCAAACAACATAAAGGGGTTACATACACTCTTACAGATGTTCAGGGGTAGATCATCCCTGAACACATTGTTTCCTGCATGGTTGACCTGATTGGGAGGAACGGAAGGCTAAGGAAGTAATTGAAAATGTCCGAGCACGAATCGAGAGTAGTTAAGATACAGAGCAACAGTACGTACCACATGAGTTCTCTTCAAGCTGCATGTATGTACAGGAGAAAGCAAAGAAACCGTAGACCACCCCCCTGCATCACTTGCCAGTTATCCTGCATTCTAGAATCACAACACAACCAAGCATACTCATTCTAGAATAATATGTACTCAGCAAGAAGAGTAAAGCAACCCAGGGTAGACATAGCATATTGGGTTGTGTGAAAGTTAACAATAGTCAGTTTTGGATACGAATATGTTTTGCTGCTCCATAAAAGACTTCCTTACACATACTATGTTTTTAGCTTGCTTTTTCAAAGATGGTCACTATTGCTAATTAAATCTATTTGTGAAGAAATGTTTTGGGTTGAGCATCACAGTTCTCTTAAATGGCCACTGATCTAGGTTGTGATTAGCTAACCTTACCCATGTGACTATGTCATGTGACCATGTGTTATTTTGCGTCACATTACCCAGGGAATCCCATTCGTTGGTGCTCTCTGAAATTAAAGGCATCGGATGTGAAAGATGACTCCCCTGTTTCGGTCTAGGGCCAGTACCCCTGCTCTCACACCACTCCCACAAGAAACAAAATGAGGCGCCAACTCAGACATGTGCATCATCATTTCTAACAATATATGTACCTATACTGCATCTGTTTATAGTTTTTGTTACTCCTGGTTGGATCCAGTGGGCGTTTATCTGGCTGCTTGTAAGCAGTGCACATTATATGCTGCTCCTTGCTTGCTTCTGGACACTGTATTTGGCATTAATCCTGGCTGCCTGTAAGTAGTGCACACCAGGTGCTGCTCCTCTGTTGCCTGGGTGAAAACAATATGTATTTAGCCTGCTGTCTCTAACCAGTGCAAGCCATGGGTTGCACCTCTCTTGCTCATGGATACTGTATTTGGCATTAATCCGGGCTTCCTGCAACCACTACATATTAACATTGTCACTTCTTTGGTGGACTCCATGCAGTGGCTTACAGGAGACATAACAGGGCCTCCAGAAGTTTACCTTCTATCGCTCCTGCGAAGATTCCATAAAGAGGTTTAGTGGTGGTTGAACAATAATACTTCCAGAAGTTGGACTTTGACAATAAGTAGTTCCTTCTACTGACCGGAACCTTGACACTTGCCCTCATAAAGAATTATGATTGTCAACGCCAGCAGTACTCAGTTCAGCAACAAAGGTGTGGGCTCTCCTAAAATATGAGACTGGGTTGTATACGCTGCCTCTGAATCCATCCCTCACATTTTCTCTTGTATACCACTTTAAGCGCAGTACGCTGCTGTGACAAGTTTGGCATGACAAGAAAGCTTTACACTTTACTTGACATCACAACCAATAGCCATTCACATCCTTGCACTGGAATATTGTGTCCTAACTGGTCACCTACTTGGAGAGTGTTTTGAGGCATTGACTAGAGGTACAAATTCTGCTATTGAAATGCTGCAATATAAAATCATCCTGTGCTTCAACATGTGAGCACAAATCTATGCCCTACCTCCTCACTTTTGAGTGGAAACATATATATGCTTCCAGGACACACAATCCGACAGGGAAGGTAAAACAATCAAAATCCAAGCACAGTTGAGTTGTTGGTTGACGGGGTAAAACCCTGGTCAAGCAGCAGCCACAATCCTTGTCAGGGTGAGGCACAAGCCAACTCTTATTTAACCTGTGCTACGCCTTATGGTTGCTTGGCACAGAGCAGTCAGGCTTAATTTAGAGGTAATGTGTAAAGTGTTGGTGCAATGCTTCAAACAGTTACACAAAGAGAAAAACACCACATAAAATGCAGTTCTTTTTAATGCATAAAACAAGATGAAAGTGACAAACATCCAATCAGTAAAACTGGAGATATGACATTTTAAAGATTTTAATAAAAATATCATCAAAAAGCACAACTGTGGATATCTGGTTGCGCCACTTAGGTCCACTGAACACAGTACCTTAATCCTGGTACATGGTCTGCGCTGCACTGCGCTGCTCTGCGCTGCTCTGCGAGACAATGTGTCGTCCGGCATCAGGCCCAAAAGAGCTGTGCGGCAAGGCTTTTCGCCGGTTCTGGTGAGCTGTGCTCTGTAGCTTGGTGAGGCTTTTTTTTGTGAAAATGTTTTATTGCCATTTTCGCATATTAACAAGACACATTTACAGTTATCATATCCACTGCCATATATACCTTCTCTCCATTTCCTTTGTATCTGTATATCCATATCTTAACATTATTTATACTTAAATGCTCATTCGTAAACATATGTACTTCAGGCTGCTATTCCAGTTTAACAACAAACAAACTTCTTTCCCCCCGCCCTCCCCATTGTTGTGCCAGATCTCTGAAAGAGTAGCAAAAACAATCTCCCCATTGATCATATCTTGTATCCAATGCATTCACTATTGTCTCCTCATCAGGTCGCTCCTTCCACGTCTGACTTCTCCTTTCCCCATTGATTCCTCATCCGAGACGGGAGGGCTTTTATGTCTGCTATCATGAGGGCCCGGGCTTGCGTATCCTCCTCTACCTTTTCATCCCTCCTGACCCTTTTCATTCTAACTAGTTCTGCAGTTTCCCATTTGCGCAGGTCTTTTAGCCAACCCTCCAGTATGGGGGGATCTAAGCTGAGCCACCTTATCGCTATCCTCCTCTTTGCCAACACCAGCCCTAGTAGAACAAATCTTCTACTGAGCTTTTCGGATCTAGGCATAGGGATCAGTCCCAATATTACTACCAGGATTGTTTTTTAGATTTTCCATCCTGTGGCAGTTTGCACCCGATCTATTACGTTTCCCCAGTATTGTGTCAGTGCTGGACAGTCCCATATCATGTGAATGAAATGCGCTTCTGCTTGCCCCCGTCTAGGACATTGGTTAGTGCGGTCTGGGTATATTCTATTTAGGATCTGCGGGGTTAGATAGGTCTGATGTATAATATTATATTGTATGAGTTTAAAGCTCGCGTTTGAGCTTACCCGTTTAACTGCCTCATGTATTTGTCCCCATTCTTTATCTGTCAGGGGTTCAGCTAACCTGTCGTCCCATCTTGCCTGGACTGGAAGGAGTTTTTTGGGGAGTTCGTCTTGCAATGCTCTGTATATATGTGAGACTAATCTACGGCCTCTGGTCAGGCCAAGCAGTTCCTGTACGGTCGATGTAGTGGGCCGGTCCTTCGGAAATGTGGGCCATATATTTCACCGGCAATTGCTGAAATCTTTACGTATTGTGAAAATTGTCCCCTTCCTAATTCAAATGTATTCTCAGCTTCTTCCCTCATTATGAATTGTTCATTACTGTATAGATCTCCCATTGTGTGACATCCTCCTTCCATCCATCTTGTAATGGACATAGAATCCGTTTTTGAAGGGTTTCACCACCCATAATGGCATATCAGGGACATTGGGTGCATGTCGAACTACCTTTTGGACTGCTATTTCCCACACCGCTGCAACATGTTGAATAACATATAGATATGACCTGGGCACCACCAGCCCCCATCATAAAGAGTTCAAGTAAGGAGACCCCTCCAGGTGTACCTGCCAATAGTTGTTTCTCCCAGTTATTGTGCTCATCTATCCAATGCACAGCGTGCTAAAGTTGTGTGGCCATGTAATATAAAGCCAGGCGTGGAACCTCCATTCCTTCTGCCTCACATTTTTGTTGGTGAGTATCAAATTTTACCTGCTTCCTCTTGTTTCCTCACAATAGTTCAATTAGTAATTGTTCTAGTTGTGTAAAATACTGTTGTAGGATTTTGTTCAATGAATTCTGCAGAACATATAAGCACCTTGGTAAAGTGACCAGATGCCTTTCGTCAACGCATTTGTTTCCAATACTTGTCCTCGTAGCTTCACTCTGGCAGTTGGGTTGGTGTAGATTATTCTAATCCATTGTATAAACTTTTGTCCCAGTCCCATTTTTTGAGGGTCGCCCATATATATATTCCCATTCGACAGAGTTGAATGCCTGTTCAATGTCTAGTAGTGCTAGGGCACAATTCTCGTCCTCTAGACTTGGAGCATGCGACATGTGTGCTAATCTATATAAATTATGTGTAGTATTCCGCCTGGGTATAAACCCGGTGAGGTCAGGGTGGATAAGTTGGGGATGTATAGTAGCAATCAGGACACCATAGTTCCACTTAGTGTCTTGGCGTTTAGGTTTAGCTTGTTCTCTTAAGATCGCCTTCTGCATGCAGATGTGTCCGTTCTTATTCTGGAGCTGTAATATAGGTGTAGTCTCTCTATCCTTTCTAATTCGCTCCGCAAGTAGTGCGCCGGCCTGATCTCCTTCATATTGCAGTCGCTGTCTATATGCTGTGTATGTAAATTTTTCTAACCTATGCCATGATTCTAATAATTCTTCTCGAACTTTGTTCCACTTAGTCCTGTGTTGTGTGATAGTGTATACATTGTTTTCTAGCTTCTTCAACTGCCTTTGTGTTTTTATTTCCCTTTCTAGTTGTTGTCCAGGACTGGGGTGGCACCACTTGGGAGGACAGGACTCACAGACGGCAAAGTCCAGGTGCTGGCTCAAGGTTGTTGGAAGCCTTTTATGTCTCGGAGGATTCTGATCATGAGGCCAGCCAACCAGTCCTTGTAGTCACTCTGGTATCCTGGGTTCAGAGTTACAGGACCAGTTGTTCTCACCCAGGCAATAAAGCAGCAGGTCAGCACAGGAGAGCAGCTGTCATTCAGAGCAGCAGTCCAGCAGAGTGGCAGTCCTTTCAGAAGCACAGCAGTTCTTCATTTGGGCAGAGTGTGCACAGGTTCAGAACTTTACCGAAGAGTTGGTGTCTGAAGTGCAATACTTATACCTGGTGCCCTTCCGCTGGAAAGTGGGAGAAGCTTCTAGAGATTCCCTTTGAAGTCCCCAGGCATCCTGCCTTTCCTGTCCTGATTCCAGACTAACTACAGGGGATATGCAGCCCTTTGTGAGGAGGTGGGGTACAGCCTATATAAGTGTAAGTAAGGATATGCCCACCTCTACCCTCCCATCCTGCCAGTGACGGCCCATCAACGCTTAACTAAGCTCTCTGTTGTGTGCTGTCTAGGAGGAATACACAAAGCTCAACTATCAGCTACATCCAGACTCAGAGACAGACTGCAGGCACTAAATGGTTAAGGCAGGAAGATGCCAATGTTCTAAAAGTGGCATTTTAAAAATTGTAATGTAAAAAATTTGACTTCACCATTAGAGAAGATTTTTCATTACAATTCCTAAGACACCAAATATGAATTGTGTACCTGTTCCCATTTGAAAATTACAGCTTATAAAATGTTATAAGGTAACTCCAATGTTAGCCTATGCCAGAGGTAGGCCTTGCAGCAGTGAAAAATTAATGTAAGAGTCTTTCACCACCAGGATACGTAAAAGTAAAAAGCGCATGTCCTACTTGTTAAATACATTGCACGTGCCCTCTAGGCTGTCCGGGGCCTACCCTAAGGTTATGTATATGTATTAAAAAGAAAGGTTTGAGCCGGACAAAAGGTTTCCTTTTTGCCAGGTCGACATGGCAGTTTAAAATTGCACACACACAAACATACACAGGCTGCAATGGTAAGTCTTGACATGTTTAAAGGGCTACTTAATTCGGTACCAGAATCAGTGCTGCAGGCCCACCAGTAGCATTTAATTTACAGGCCCTATGTACACATAGTGCCATTGGGTATACGTTAGTTTTACTATGTTTAGAGGAGAGAGCACAAGCACTTTAGCACTGGTTAGAAATGGTAAGGAGCACAGAGTCCTAAAAGCCAAAACAAACGGGTTAAAAAACACAGGAGGGTGGAGGAAAAAAGTTTAGGATCCTGCAGAAGCGGCCAAGTTCAACAAGCACCTTAAGCAGTGGAGGGAGGCTGAAGCCCTCGGACCAACAGAATGTGACAATGAAACGATGGACTTCAAAGAAAAGCACCGGCCTATATAAACATTTGGAATATTACAAAACAAAAGTACGCAAATCAGGCAAAAATATACACTAAAAAGGAAAACAGAAGAGCACTTGGATTGAGTGATATAGCACCATCATGAAAGGTTTTAAGATGGTGGTCCCATTAACATATATGCCAACAGACGCAATTCAGGTGGGAGACTTCCAATTTTTAAAGCCCCAAATAAATCTTTATTTTACTATTTCCTGCCTAGAATTGCCTCTGCTTTAATTTAGGTGAAGGGGAAAAAATACATTCCCCAGGTCTGTTTTCAAAATCTCCCACTTTCTTGGTGTTAAATGCCGGCATGTATACATTAAGGTCAATTTGGACTTAATCCTTTTTTGGAGGGCGATATATACGCTTGAAAGCGGGTGACTCCATTAAAGTCTACAGAGGCACATTTTGTTTGTCAGGCTGGTGAACAAAAGAAACAAGCATTGGCAACACCAATAGCCCTGACTTATGAATGCACGGTCTATCCAGACCTAAAAATCCACATAGGTAAAGGATTGGCCCCCGTCCCATCTGTGCTGATGCCAGAGAAAAACACCATCAATTATCTAGTTAGCTAAGACACATTAAATACATTGTAGTAGCATATTGTGCCCCTGATCATCAAGCTTAGGCAGCTGGATGAATAAAACAAGCGTGCGCCGCCTTCAATAGCAGCAGGGGGGAGGGGAGAGAGGAGGGGCCGGTGTCACTCACTCGCGGGAGCAAGGGGCGGGCGCCCCGATAACTGATAACATTTGGCACCAGCTGCTCGCTCCCGCGAGTGAATAGCTAGACGTGCACGCTTTCCCTTTGGAAGCAATGCAACACGTGCACGTTTTTGCCAGGAAAGCTGCATTGATCCCAAGAGGTCTCTTTCTTCTGCAGCGCATGCCCTAAAAATGGATCACAGCTTAAAGCTTTGGGAAGGGCATGCACTTATTTTTCTGGAAGAATACAACTTCTGCCCAATCAAAACGTACTACGACCCCGACCCCAACGTGGGCCAAGCCAATGATCCTCTCTTGGTAGTTATCTCAGTCAGGCGACAGTTGCCTGTCAAGCCAGACCAAAAAAATAAAAGCAGCTAATGCCCACCAAATGTGGTGGAAAAGTATCCTGTAGGGTTCTATTGTGTTTTTGGAAGAGAAATATTTACAGAAACGGCAGGGCTTTAAGTGGGATGAAAAAACGGGGGAGGGTCTCTCAAATGGGCGTGGCCGACATAAGTAAGGGCGTGGCTTAAAGGTGAAAATCTGTGCTTGACAGTGTGCCACCGACTGGTATTTTGCTGCTTCTGTCATTTCATGCAAATATATAAGGCAACAAGTAACATTACACCTACAACAGACAGGACTATTGACTTTGTGAATGGTTGTTGATTGCATAAGATAAATAAGCAACGACTATGGCTTATTTGTATATATATAATTGAAAATTGTTCAGTTCTTGAGGAAGAAGTTGTGGCGTAAGGCTAAAGTTGCCGACCTTGGAGCTGGCGTGAAAAGCACGCTCGAGTCTCGGTACTGCCTAACGATTCTGGACAATCCCCGTGCCTACTAAAAATATCATGATCGTTGTCTTTGTGTAATTTAACTGGTGCCAATGTTAAACGCTCCAATATATATGGGTAAAGTTAGCGCAGTACAGAATTGAAAAAAATACAAGTTACATTTAAAACCGTATACTGCTGCAGAGTTAATAATTTGGGGGCATAAACAGAGAGCTCGATGTGACCTTTAGCACCTGCTTTTACACCGGACCCGGCCCACTTAAAGCCCCCCCCCCCCCCCCCGTAACAGTGGTATATGCGCATTAGCAATGAAGGCACATGACACCTGTGACTAAGCAACAATTTCCATATATCTGACTTCCGGATGGGGCTTCGTGTGCTACCGAGACTTTCCGTGCAGCATGTGCCAGACGAGACCATGACCCAGAGCGGGGCAGGCTTTGGGGAGGGACTTGTGCATTGACAGGCGGCGGAGGCGGCAACAAAGAGCCAGATATCTGCTCAGGCGGGTAGAGGAGGCTATACTGCAGATGGGTGCGGAGCCGCGAGACCAGAGGGAGGCGGAGGATGGCAGCGCAGCACGTGAGTGCTTCCGCGTTCCACGCCGCCTGTTTAAGGGGGCGTGCAGTGTGCTCATCAACCCCGTGCGTGTACAGCTGCCTGTGAAGGAGCGAAGCACATGGCCATAGCCGCACACCAGGGTCGCTGTATTTTCTGCTCTTTGTTGTCACCGGTCGCCACAGACCAGGGAGGGGTGGGTGCGGGGTTAGTTGTAGTCACGTGCGGGAGGCAGCTTGGTGACGTGAGGAGGGCACTCCGGGCTATGGCGTAACGGAGGAGGCGTGTGGGCTCCTCAGTGTAAACACGCTCTCGTGACACCGTGCTGTTTCGTGATCCACCGCCCTCGAGTCGAAAGCAAGCTTCTTGCGTGGCTGTGCGAGGACGAACATGTCCTGTTGCGTGCTTCACAGTCGTGCTGAACCTACGCGACCCTCGTACCTGTCATCTTCCTCGTGACAGCGTTACAGTAGGCAGGTTTATTTATCCAACTAACTGTATCCGGCATGCTGGGACTTGTAGTTTTATTTTTGCTCTATAATTAGTTCTTCTACCTACAATTCCCAACATGCTTTGTGGTACCTGCAAGAACAGCACAATCATAAGTGTTCCCCCTCGACGTTGGGGAAGTTGCCAACACAGCCGAGTGGACTTACCATACCCGACTTGGCATACACATTACGCATGTATAATATTTCAATTTTTTTGACAAATCACCGACTTAACACAAACTGGTCACTAACGTTCTAGTTCCAGGTTTTCAGAATATTTTCCTACCTTGTCATTCAAACGATTAACAATGGAAACAACCCCTAACCGCAACATTAAAACATTGTCAAATGAAGTTTAAAATGTGAGAAGCGGCTGTAGCTTCCTCCCCAGCCCCAACATGCAACGGAATATGCTACACACGGAGACCAGTGGACTGTGCATCTTTATTCCATAGCATACATCACACACTGCTTTCTCATTACGTCATAACCATACTCTGACACCTCCCAGCAAGTTATGTAATTCCTTGTTGATTCCGGCCAGAACAGCAAGGGTCCTAGCGGTCACAGTCTTGCAACACTACATCTCTCCCATTGTTAAAAACTACAAACAATAGTCACATAAATTTTTTTCAATAAGGTGTTGAGGTACTCGCACTAGTCAGCCAGGTTGAGTGGTATGAGTTGGGTGAAATGCACTCTGATTTTTCACTAATGGCACAGGTTCCAATGCTTGATCTGGACAGTGAAGCGGGATCGCCTTTTTCATGATCGCGGGAGCTGACAACCGTTGAGGTAGGTACTTAAAGTGTGACGAATCCCGTGTGATGGACTTTGCAGGACACTGCACTGCCACCATATGTCCTTTGCACGTCACAATCCTCAAAGGATTGACAGGAAACGGGGTGCCCGTTTTCCGCTTTAGTTTCTGCTTAACTAGGACCCAGTCACCTATATCGAAGGCTGTTTCTTGCGCTTCTAATGGACGATTGGCATGTTTTCATCTGGCACTACAGAGAAGTGTCTGTGACATGAACCATATCCTCATTCAAGGATCGGTCCACTTTCAACTGGGGCAGTTTGGTTCTGATGGCTCTCACCAATAGTAAGATGATGGGACTCTCGCCAGTTGTGGAGTGAGGAGTTGACCCATAGGCACTGAGGCCTGGTTTAACTTGATTCCCTCAATTGATGCTCGTTGAATCACCTGTTGATTGCACCATCAATTGTTCTACAACACCATTAGCTTGGTCGCACAGAGGTGTGTGCTTTTGATGCTTGCTATTTAGTCTGACCAGATTGTCCATGAATTATTTGCTATTGAATGCAGATCATTGTCAGATTTGATAATAGCAGGGATACCCCACCACCTTGCCATGGGTAGTTGACAACTCCTCTATCAAATGAAAGCGTGAACAGTCATCGATGATTACCAAGAGGTAATGTCTGTTTTCTAAAGGCGCTCATAAACCAATAGCTGTTCTTACCCACGCAAGTGCATAAACGTCAGACATTGTCAATGGGTGCTGCATCATTTTGGGAGAAAAGCAGTTGCAAAGATGACACTTAGTTCCCTCTCCACTTGTTCATCTGGTTGCGGGAACCACACTGTTTCTGAGGGCTCTTTTGGTGGCTAGTTCAGTGACTTGCTGTGTTAGACTCTCAGGTATGATGATCTGTGAGCCGCTCCAGACAACACCTTCCTTGGTAACGGACGGATCATCCTATACATGTTTGAAATTAACCTTGTCAGCAAAAGGTCAAGCATGCTTCTTCCATGACTGAGTTGAAATGATGTATTTGAGGATAAACATGTTCTTATCAGCATTAGTAGTAGCAATGAGCTATTCAATGGACATGGCTGCAGGTGAGGTGGACCTCACTATGAAGTTAATGTACTTCTCCGCTGTTTTAGATGTCGAACTGGGCCAGACAGGTTTTGACGGGCCTAAGCCACAATGTGTCTCACAGCATTCGAATGGCCATTTTATTGAGCAAGGATTGCCCCCAGCCCCACTCGGCTCTCATCAACCATGATCTCAGTATGTAACTTGGGGTAAAAATAGGCCATCTCGGTGGCATTTTCAATCGCATGTTTTATTCTTTTGAGGCTTTGAAACCATTCAGCAGCCCACTATCAAGGGACATGTCGTTTTTATCAGGTCTCTCAGTGGGGCACTCACAGTAGCAAAGTTACAAATGTACCTTGAGCAATAACTCTCAATGCCTAGGAAGGATCGCAGCATGGTGACATCTTGCAGGGGTAGGGGCAGGTTGCTGATAGTGCTCACATTTTATCTGGTTCAGGAGTCATTCCCCCATCAAAGAATATGTGCCCAAAGAATTTCAGTTTGGGCTTGTAACTCACACTTTAATGCATTTATAGTGAGACCTGCATCAGCAAGTAACTAGCACACTTGCGTAAGAGCCTTGTCATGCTCCTTTTTCGTTGTACCAAATACCAGTCGGTCATCATTGTAATTAAAAGCATGCTTGACATATAACATCCTGAAATATTTCTGTAGCTGACGACACTTCAAAATATAACCTCTTTTATCTGAACAAACCAAAATGACTCGTAAAATTAGTGATGCACCTGCAGTTTTCTTAGAACTCGTTGATGATATCCCTTGTTCAGGTCAAGATGGGCTAAGACTTTGGCACAGTTTAGTTGCATGATCATGTCATCTATGTGTGGACCCTGATGTCTTTCTCACTCGATTCCTTTGTTGGCCTGGCACAAATCAACACATATGCGTCCTGCAGCCTCAATGTCCTTTTTGGGCCCCACCCCTATGAGCGAGACCCATGGCGTAGGACCGTGGAGCGCTCAATGATATCATGCTTCAACTACGTTTCTAGTTCTTTCTCAGCAGCATCCTGCATGTGGAAAGCACTATGAAGTGCTGCTGCGCAACAGGACCGACGTCCTCATTGATGTGAGATCACACTTTCATCATCTTGAGCCTACTGGGCTATAAAATAACAACGGAAACTGACTCTCAACTTCAGATCGAGTGTAGAGGTTGTAATTGAGAGATATCAGTCCCATGACAGCGGCAGTGGCAAAACTGAGTAGGCATGCATTGGATGAGGCTTCTTGAGGAACGTAAATTGGAGCTTACACCAATACTGTTTTGTGTCTCATTGTCGCTGTGAATGATTCTTGACTCTGCAACGGTTTAGACGCAGCCCACATGTATACTTTCGGGTTGAGGCTTGGCACAGGAGAGAGGCTGTTTAACTTTTCAGCCGGAATGATGTTAAGCAATGCACCACTGTCTATGATAAAGGTTATGGGGTTGTTGACCTTTATTGTAATCTTGGTGCAATGTCCAAATGAATTCTGTTGTTTCGTGTGGTGGTTCTCCGTTGTCTTTTGTTCTTCTTTGCAAACAGCCAACCCTACATGTGTCTGCCGTTCCTTGGTTGATGCCATCAATGCACATCCATCTCCTTCACTGGCACTCGATAAGGACGTTGAGGAGCCTTTGTACGATGAGCATGACAACGATCAACTTTTTTCTGGTTTCTACTTGTCGTAACTAATATTGCTTTTTGAGTGTGGCGAGAATGCTTCTGGAATCGTGTGGTGTCCATTTTCTCTTCTCGCTTTGACATAGATAGTTTCTCTACTGCTTTGCAAAACATTATGAAGTGGGTTTCTTTGCGGCAACCTTTGCACGTTTGTCCTATCGCTGGACATTAGCCTTCTTGGGGAAATGAAAACCCACATCGGGAACACAACCTTTTCGTCTTTGAAGGTGCCGACTTGCATGCATCTACCTTGTGCTTGCTTTTCATGAACAATGCTAATTAATTTTCCACTATTCCAGCTTCCATATCAGCGGCTTGTCAATTTACTCCTTCCTCAGCTCTTGCTGCCATTAGTACTTTCTCTAAGCTGAATGTCTGTTTCAACATGCGTCTTCTGAAAGACAGCCATCAATAACTCGGAGACGTGTGGCATCTTCATCATTAAATTCATTAAACTTGTAGTGTTTGAGAAGCACATCAAGTCTCTCAACAAACTAGGCCATCGTTTAACCCGCTTGCTGTCTTGCTTGATTGAAAATGTAACTTTCACAGTCTACATTTGGGATTGGATTGAACTTGGTTTCTAATGCTTCATTGATTTGACTGTATGATACTGCATCAGCTTGTGATATTTTCTTTATCTCCATCACCAGCAAGGTTCTTTAGGAACCTAATTATTTTCTTATAGTCTGATAATTCCAGTGCATCTATGAAATCATTGAATCTCTCAGTCCATGCAGTCCACCTCGTGCCAATATTCTGCTTCTTCACTGTGTCGAATGGTGGTTTCATGAGTGCGGCTGCACCATACTTCACGCTCACTTTTGCAGCCATGGAAACATTTTGTAATTCCGAAAGACTTTCAGTGCACTGGATGCTACTTGCCGCTGTGCATGCATTGGCGGCTCAACCGGGCCTGGTCGTTGCACCCGATTCGAGGAATTGCCTTAAGCTTTTCGCTTTGTATCGATGATGGCTCTGTGTTATGATGTGGTGCAATATCTCTTCTCTTGGCCTTACCAAGGGTTTTCTTGTGAGCTCTTCAAATGTGCTTCTGTGCAGGGCCTTCACCCTCTTTGTATGGCTGGATCAGGGCTTCGACTCCACACATGCCAACTTCGAACTGCTTATTATCGACTGGGGCACATGTGGCATGCACAAGCAGTTTGCTGTAGCATTGCAAACTCTCAGGGTGAGCAGTCTCGTTTATTCGGAGCACTGATTCCCCTGACCCCCACCCTACTCATTGCCAGTTGTAGTGACCTCTCCAGCCCCGGGAGCAGGCAAAGCAATTCGCTACACACAGAGCTCTGGATTGAATGTCTTTATTCCTCAGAATACAAATACGCACTGCTCTCTCTTCACGTCATAACCATTAATAACCACACCCTAACACCTCTCAAGTTACCTAATTCCTTGTTGAGTCCGCCCAGAATTGTAAGGGTCCTAGTGCACATAGTCTCACAACACTACAGCGGCCATGGAGCTGTGTGGTAAATTCCTTACGTGGAAATTGTTACCCCCCTAGAATTCAGATTTAATGCATTTATTTAAGGTTTAGTGGTGATGCGTTGCTAGATTGGTCTGTCAAGTAAATACAGCAAGCAATTACAAGGAATATAAAGTTCTCTCAAATTATATGTACTGCCATTTTAATAATGCCACCGGAAGCTAAGTTGTGACCTTGGACAGTAGTAATATCATATGAAGTTATATTACTGAAAAAAGTAAACGGTTGTTGAAACACATGTACAGCAAGGAATTAAATAATACACAGTTCTTACTAAAATTGAAATGCATAAACAATTGTTTTACATAGTGAATCTGGGTGGGACGGAGCACTCCAATAACAACTCATACAGAATTTAGTGTGGAAAAGTCCGTATTAATGGCTCCGGTGTACATCAGAACCATAAACCGCCCTGGTCCGTAGTCTATCAACAAGCTGAGAGCCTCACTATAGAATCACATAAATTCCCCCACACCCTCCCCTAAAAGACAACCCAAAAATGTTACCAAATCATGTGCCTTTTCCTTACCCAGCATCTAAAGCTATAACTTTATTCAACAACTTAACGATATAAACCTTACAATTCTGAACTGTCAACTCTCTGAAACCCCCTGCTATTCCCACTCTCCCCTCCCCCACAATCTTTTTCACCCACCACAAACTGCACTGAACACATTTTTTTTTCTGATACATCATGCTAAGCACCCATTTAGAAAAACCTTTTAGAAGGCGTTTTTCTGCCCCGCAATAGTTTTTTTACGACATCTTCACTCCCATGTGCGCTGCCAAATGCTTCCCTCATTTAGATTAAATACAAATACGCATTCATTATAAATAAGTGAATCCCCGTCACTTCTAAAACAAAATTGCTGCTGTTTGTATTTTAGAGCTGGGTGTTTTTATCCTGCAGACCACTTGTTCTTGGCAGAACTTACTCATCTCTCTATTCAGCTTTCCTACTGCTCTGTCAATGGCCGTAGGCTTTACCATCCCCCTCTATTCATGACGGGGTATCCCGCCCAGCCCACTATATCTTTATCTTTATCTTCGCCTAGTCATTCTTCATTGCCTTTATAAGAGCCAGCTGTTTTAGCCTCACTAAATCATATTACCCCAGATGCATTACCAACCTATAAGGGCATGCCTCCCAGCCCAGCAATGTGTTAAACGTGGGCAACAAACCTTGTCATTTCCTACCTCCTTCACCCCACCATCTTGCATGCACTGCCTTTTCCTCAAACGCCATTTGCTTCCTTATGGCTGCTTGTTTCTCTGCCCCCTTGATGAACAAGTGCCCACAAACCCAGATGAACTTCTTCCCCATGCAGGGTTGAGAGCCAAAGATTGAAAACAAACAACTACCTTTTGAGCCCTCCCTCAACATTCCCTAAATACTTCCCTCATGTATCTCCTGTAACAGTTAGACAGCCACCTACCCAACTTTTTAATGCTTTTTAATGCTGCCGACCAACCATGTCTCCCCACCTCTGTAGCTGCCCTTATTTTAAAAGTGTGGGTACTGAATTCCTACCCTGGTTAACCGAACTCCCTCAGCACCTTCCTCAATACTAGCAACAACTGCAAACTGGTAACCCATGATCCATTTGGGTGCCTGAATACATCCCCTCCTTGACCTCACCCCCTTTTACAAATACTTCCCCCAATAAACTTCAAAAACAGGATACTGGGTAAGTCTTCAAATGCACTGATGTCCCCTACGCCCTCTGATCCATCTTTGAACTGAATCGATATCCCATCCCTTGAATTCTGTCTTCTGCCTGCATGCCTACCCTGACTTCTTTTGTCGAGCAATTCAGAGACCCGGAAGCCCCTAAAAATTCCAAGACATTTGTGCCTCAAAAAATACCATCTCTCCTTCCACTCTGTAAACCTTTGGCAACGTCGTCATAACCTTCCGAAACATGGCCCAATTCAGAGGTTTCTGCACCTTTCCACCATTCCCTGTTTCCTTACTCCAACCCTCATAAAATCCTGGCTCTCAGTAAACCCCACCAATGGCGTGCAGCCCCCCAGCAATTTTCTGAAAATGGCAACTCCTCCAACTTTACCAATATGGTTATTTAGGATAGGCCTTTGTCAGTGACGTAATAAAGTTTACCACGTCTTTGGTTCTCCTTTACCTGTCCAACAGGTACAACCTCTACTCTGCACGCACTCCTTCGATATCTGTGTGTGCACTTTACTGGTTGACTCTGCCCTATTCGCATTTTCAATATCCTCATTCCTCTATCTACCATAAACTCTGTCATCTGCATTTTCTCCCTGTCTGCTCCCTAGGCAAGCCCACAGAACCTCCACCATTGTCTTGCAGCCTGTCCATCTTAACTGGCGTATTCGCTCTTTCTGATAGACCCTTGAGCCCCTCTACCTCACCTTTCGGCCAATGCTGCTACCATCCCCTCTTGAAATTGCAACCCCACCTCCAACACGGCCCCCACACTGTAGGAGCATATGTTTACCCACATATTTTGAGCACTTGTGGTGGAATTTGCAATGTTCTCTCCTGCAAAGACCTCTGTTGAACAGCCAGCATGTTCTAGACTGCCCTTGCGGTCCCCTGCCCACGGCTCCCTCCCCTGTCTGGATGGGATGCTCTCATAGGTGCCATTTTGTATAATCATAGATCATTGTGGAGTTCTCCTCCTTTCCCCTCTACGTCCTATGCCAATCACGTTCTGAATTCCACATTATAATGCACCCAACCATACCCACTGAATGTTATATGGTCCTTACATATGACATTCATATATTAAACAATGCAACACACCTCTCAGGGAATTTCTCGCAGTAAACACTTGCATACATTAAAAATGCCGCCATCCAATCCTGTATGGTGAATGGCTCACGCAGCCTTTATGCCAGCTCATATTCTTCCCCTTTGACCCTCTTTTCCCTGACTTCCCGATGTAATCGCTTGAAAGCCTCCTTATAGTTCTATTTTCATATCTTTTCTTTAGTTGCTCTCATTAATGAGTGCTCAATGACTTTGTTACGCCTACATATGGCAGTTTCATTACATTCAATTCTTTACTCTCTTTCTTCCCTTCATCCTTGCTCTCTCCTGTCATCCGCGCCTGCACTCCCACTGCCTTCTTTTCTCATACTTCTTTAGGGCCAGACCATTCTGTATCAACCCGTCTGGTCCGCCACTGATTTACCCTTTTGTAACCTCACTTAGCCCTCTTTCACCCCATCCGCCCCACCTCCACTGCCCTAGACACCATCTATCAGTTCACACCTGCATTTGCCCCCTTACCTGGCTTTAGGGTCGATGCCTGCACTGAAGCCTGCAGCCCCACCAGCGACAGTGCTGCCAGCTCAATCACCTTCCTGTCTACCAGCGGTCTCTTCTTCGTTTGCTCCTGAAAAACACCAACTTATGCGATTGCTTTACTCCCCATCTCCATCTGACCTTAAAACTCCTCAGACCACCAATTCCTTTCCTCAGTTTTCTTGTCACAACTTCACTCAACTCCCCTTCTTTCAGCTCATCCTCACTGTAATTAAACAGCAACACCCCCCCCCCCCCCCCAATTTCCCATACTTTTCCACTCGATCGTGGCAATTCTCCATCAGTCCATTTTGCGGCATTTTTATTTAAGGTCTGTGTTTGGGTAGGCTGCTGCTGACCTTCTTCGTCTCTCTGCCAACCAGTCCACCGCTGGCTTCGGGCTGACTGTACCATCTCTTCATCCCGGGGTAATGGAGCCGCACTGAGCTCTCTCGTGTGGCCGCAGAGGCTCTCTCCCATTGAAGACCTCTGCTCAAAGAGGCCCAATGAGCCGGGGATGGTGTCCATTTCCTTCCATGTGGGCTTCTTTCTATCCCATGGCTCTATGGGACCTGCAACCCCCACCCCTTGCTAACCTCAATAGCTTAGCCCCTTTATTGCCTCCTTGCTGCTCAGTAAGCTCCATGTTTCTTTTGTGTTCTGGCCTTTCCTGTTTTCAGAATATACCTTCAACCTTCTTGGGGCACTCCTCTCATATTGTTAGTCTTCCAACTCCTTGTCCTTATACTCTGGTGATTAAGCCTCCCCTTCTTCAGAGCTGCTCCACTTCAGCCTGGCCTCTACCAAGCCTGATGCTCTGCACCTTGGAGCATCAGCCAAGAGAAAGCGGAGTACCTCATCACTGTTTTGTCTCCCTACACCGGCCCCTGCGCGGATGTCATGCACTGTAGAGATTGCCAGATTTTTATTGGCCGCTCAGCTTCAGATGCCCCCTCCTGGTACTTGGATGGCATTGCAGGCAAAAATATCTCCTTGGGTTCCCACCACCGTCCCTCAATATGACCTCTTCGGTTGATTGGTGAACCTTCACTGGTTCTTGCATCGCGGGGCACAGTGAGCTCTGCGAGTAAGTGCATGCTGCTCTTTGAGCCTTCTACCCTGCGTGCAGCTGCTGTAACAGTGGTGAACAAAGAAAAACCAAAGATGGTGATGGACGGAGCGTTGACAATACAAACACTCACCCCCAGTCAACTGATCTGGGTTAAATCCATCACCGTTCTTTAGCTCACTCCGCCACCCCAGTTCAGACATGGCCATATGCAAATCAGTCTGACCCTGTGCCTCATGGGAACAGTCCAGCCCGAACTGCCAAGCCATGTCTTCCCTGGACCGGAATCAAGCTTCCCAGGACCGGCTTCTGGCATTACAGCCGTCTTCAGCCGGGCTTGCTTGACTCCAGTGGCAAAGTGAGCAAGGGACTCACGTCTGAGTGGTGGGCCTGGTGCTTCTCCCGGCAGTTGTTCTCCCTGCTCTCACTCTCACGGCCTCATTCGATTTTAATGTGGCCTGTGGCTGCGAGGAAGCTCACACATTGCAGCTCAAACCCTCCCTGCCGATCTGCGTCTGGGCCGCGCTCAATGCAAACTCAATACCTGCCATGCCCCCTGGGCCAATAAGCCGTCTCATCCCAGCATCTCTAATGAAGTCCCTTGACAGATATACTCACTGCCTTTGAATCCCCTTGCCTACAACCCACCCTACCTCTACTTCTGGCTTAACCATCCTACACTTGGCCTACTCACAGAAACCGTCCTGGACACACCTAGCCGCTGTGTCGCCCTGTTGAGAAAGGTGATGACACAGTGGTGTTCTACCCCATTATCACCTGTCACCCTGCCCCCTCCTCTACCCCTGGACCCCTGACTAATACTGTCTTGCCATCTTGAACTGGTCCACCCACTGAAAAATCCCCGTGGCAAACAAGCCCCTCATGTGTAGAAATACAAACTACCGTATATTCGTGAGGCAAAAAATTGCCTGTCGGTGCCAAAAGCCTCCATGCGTGACACCTTGAAGCCGCTGCCTTTTAGCCAACTATACTCTGCATCTCGTAACTTGTAGCAGCGAAGTTAATCTCTATTGTGTCCATGACAGTGCTTTCCCTCAACAGTAGGTGTATCTGAAGGTCACTACAGTAATCAGAGTTTAGTGCCTCGTATTTTTTTTTATTGACCCGAAGGTATGAGAGCGCTTTACATGAGCATTAGTTGCATGACAGACGGACAAATTCATTTTGTTAAGCATGGGGAGATTAAGTGATTTGCCCAGAATCACAGGATGTTGAGCGTCCCTTGCCGAGACTCGAACCCGGTTCCTCAGCTTCAAGCTTCTCTAGCCATCAGGCTACATCCTCTCCTCCAAGTTTTCCAGTCCAACTTCCACCGCATA
The DNA here is from genome assembly GCF_964261635.1 of Lissotriton helveticus. NCBI lineage: Eukaryota > Metazoa > Chordata > Amphibia > Caudata > Salamandridae > Lissotriton > Lissotriton helveticus. The sequence goes on along the minus strand of NC_136059.1, from coordinate 2,059,567,679 downwards.
AAGGTTGTTCCACCATCCCTTCCCATTATCCATTCAGCAGCCCATGGCTCCGGAGCCTGGCATGTGTCAAGTCTCCTTCATCAGCAAGTTAGGAATGTGCTTGGGAAGGGCAGGATAGATGGGCACACAATAACTCGGAGTAGCCAGCCTTTCTAGAACATCAGAATGGACCCAGAAACTGTCTGCCTGGTTGGACATATCCTGGATATTGCCCCCTCTCAATTCTAAATACAGAATATAAAGCACTTGTAATTGTATTGTAATTGAAGTGCTTCGTGGGGAGAAGCCTGCTACTCCAGAGCCTAAGATTAGAGGTTAGTAGTAAGTAGATTAGTAAATTGTTTTCTTCTAGTTGTGTAAGGTTTGTGCTCTTGATTTCTTGTGTGTATAGTAGAGTTTGGAGTAGGTATAGAATGACGGAAGTGGATTTGAAAGGAGACGTGGTAAGTTGTTTTTTATATGTAGAGTTGGAGTGTGCCTGTTAGTTGGGTGTCATGAGTAAAAAGAGGTGAATGGATGTTTGGGTGTCCATAGATGTCACAAAGGTTTGGGATGAATCACAGAGAGAGGGAGGGGACAGAGGTGGAAAGGAGGAAATATATTTATATTATCAAACTGAAATTAGCTTGCACATACACGTGACACATGGTATGATTGTATCGCCTAGAGCAAACTGCTACATATAAATACTGCTCCATATAAATACCCATTTGTGCACAGAAACAGTAAAATTTACCAAGGCCTGGTGTGCAGTTATCTTGTTGTGAAATACGTATTTTTTTTCCATGACATTTATTAGAGTTTTAGTAGCAGTCATAAACTCTTCTAATAATGTACTTGTAGCTACATAGAAGCAGCAAATATGACATTCTCTGATATGCATGTGCCTCTTGTGGTGTATCATATGAATGTATCTGCTTGCAATGGGAAGCATAGCTCCATAGTGCAATGACATACGTATAACAACAACTTCATAACTATACTGTGAGATCCGTAGTTGGCCATGGCTGAGTGTACTGTTGTGACACGCTGTGGTGTGACAATAGGAGTCATGTGCGTAGAGCCAGATTCCGTACAGAATCATTCTCTGATTGATATTCCATCTTTTCCGACTAAGAAGGTATGTGTAAAATTGAAAATAGGCTTGAAAACAATGTTTTCAGATATAAACGCATTAGCCAATGAACGAGTGCAGACTTTACCAACTGATTAAAAGCCAGTGATCATGTGTTTAAATGAAATGGATGTATGTATAGGAAAGGACTGAAGTTGCAATTCTTTTAATGCATAAATAAACACACTTATAGCAGACTATTTTAAAGTATGTATAATCTCATGGGAGAAAACACAGCAGTCAGCTCTGTGGTAGTGCCAGTGCGGAGAATTGCTGTACAATGATTGAAACAGCACCAGATTCTGCGCCTCTTTGCACTGAAGATGCAAACAAGCAGCGGCTTCTAAAGCCAAGAAGCCTTCTGGACTATATAACATTACAAACACAACATTATTTCGCGCTCCAGATTCTCGGTCCCCACTGCACGGATCACCCCCAAACTTTCCATAACAATAGTACCCACTGTGACAGTTTTTTGGCAAAATTTCATGCAGATTGGTCAAACGACGTTAAAGTTATAGACAAGTCAAAAAATGCCTTTCCTATAGAAACTAGGTCCTAACTATAACTACCTACTGTCGACCACCTATATATATTGATCTTTTTCCTGGCTGGAGGGATTCCAGAGCGTGAACGAGTGACGGTGTGTTTGATATCTATATATATATATATATATATATATATATATATATTAGTGGTAAATGTATGACTCTTGGAGTCAGGTATATAAAACAGGTTGGATTTATTGAAGCTTAGTTGAAAGGTAAATTCATTAGAAGAAGATAGGTAGATGGAAATGTAGCCCCACCAGGAGCAGCCTCCCTGCCACTCAACCTGCATCTATAAACTGCCACTCCACACACAAGCCAGGCACTCAAGCATTCCATGAGGTTACACTCATACTAGCTGAGCAGCATGGAAGACACATCAAGAGAAATGAAAGACACAAGTCAATTATAATATATATATATATTTTTTTACAGAGACTGCTCACGCTCTTGCTATGGTCTGTACCAAGCAGACAGTAAATAGGATAAAGTCTGGTTTCATTTACAAAGGTTTGCATTTTCCCATGAGGTGAAGATAAGGTTCTGAAAAATAAATTAGGAGAGTGTCATAGCATAAACCCCATTAATAAGGTGTAGTGTAATCATAGCACAGAAGCCATTGATTTTCTGACAAAGAAAATGCTCTTTTAAATAGGGATGCAATTGAGGCTTGTACATTTGACATTTAAACAAGCTAAACTTGCTTTTAATAAATATTAGATAAATGGAGATTTAAGCTGGTCTTGAATTTTCCTACGCCTAATTTTTTACTAGCAGATTCGTCGACCACAGTGGTGGCATGTCTAAACAAATGTTTTGTTAATTTAATACCATGGTAAACTCATTTAAACTGCAGGTGTAAATAGTATAAATATCTAGTTTTAGATTAGAGACTCCGCTATGAAACAGCAGCTCTCCTTTGAATCTCACCGATCCATGAAGTAGGATGAAAGTGTTTCTGTGAGTGACTCGCAGTGTTATGGGCCCCACTGATGAGTAAATGTATGATTTTGTGCTTCAGGGAAAGGTGACATGGTTTTAGAAATTATTTCCCGAGTAGCGCTGCATCAATGTCACTGGATGGTTGTTCAAATCCAGGGAGCCAACTTCAACATAACATAACAGGGTACCCACTTCCTATTTCAGTTGCGAAGTACAACTCCCAGAATCCCCTTTAGAGGAGAGCGGGGAATAGGGCAATACCAGTTTGCAACCTTGCTTGTGTGTGGTTTACTGCAGGCCTGCATCTGCACAAGCCCGCAAACCAGGACGGAGGAATTTTCTTTTTTTTTCTTAAGCAAATACGCTTCTAATGCCAGCACTCCCAGGAGGCAGCACAATGTTTGAGTGGCAAAGGCGAAAGAGCAAGGGGAAGGACCTTCCCTGTCCCCTTTCATCCCTGGGGGTTTTCCTTAGTTACTGTGAGATCGGGGTATGAATGTTCATTTGGTTCTGCTTTTCACCAGACAGAAGGAAGGAGAACTGGAATTCAACAGCACACCACATAAACTCCACTACTTATCACTCCAGAACACACAATCCCACTCCACCTAATTCTAATACACTCAATACCACTTTAATACTAACCACGTATTTCCACTTCACACCATCCCACATAATTCCACGCCACACAATTCCACTACTAACTATTCCAGTGCAATCCACATAATTCCACTACATATCACATACATACACTCCACAACACATGGGTAAAACACAGTCATATACAACTCCAGTAGGTCAAACACGAGCAAATGCGAGACCTGTTGCATTTCCAATGCTTGTTTAAAGTACACCTTTTGTTTAGTGTGTTAGCATTGCGGGGTCAGTAGGCAAATCATTTTTTTAGTGGCCACGCATGGCCATTCCCAGCGCTCTGTTTTATCAAGACCGGGATTGAGGCGCCGTTCTATGTGTTTAATTTTAAGTTGCCACCTTTGTGTTTGTTCATTTAGCATGTCTCGATGCTAGACTTGATTCAGGGCTTGAGTCATCCCGTCAACTGTTCCTTTCTGTTAGGCTTTCCGGATCTCCTGCCACTGATGTTTATTTTTGCACATTTCTAGTGGTGAGGTATGTTTACGCTTCTGGTTTCAGCAGCGGTGTTTTATTTTTGATGAATTCATTTGTTGTAAAATAGTAAGATTCTGTCTATCCTGCAATGTTTACTTCATAATTCAGCATATTGTATTTTACTGGATAGTCGTCAATTTTCATTAAATGCTTTTGTGTATGGGAGTCGCAGATGAGTTTAGATACATTTTGATAACAAGAGTATTTATGCGAAGTAGTGTGGTTATTTTTCATAATTTCACTTTAGCTTGTACAATTGCTCAAAGGGAAGGTGTGTTTGCTTTTGCGCTAGCACCTCTGACTGTAGATCTTTATATGTTATTTGTTTATCAGGACCAGCTTTCGAGTTGGTGGTGCCTGGTGCCACAATCTTTGTTGGCACCCCTCCCCCAGTGACCTCCCTCTTTATGGATTCCCTCAGGACAGCCCTGCAATGCCTCTCGTCTCTCCTTAGGCCCTCTCTCACCTTTATTTATTTTATAGCGCTACTCAATGTAGTTGCAGAGCGCTTTACATCACAAACGTACACAGAGGCAATGAGTCATACGGTTGTGTAAATCAATGTAAAACCGATAGATGTTCGTGGAAAAGCTTATGAAAAATACAGTTGGCCTGGTTTTGTTATGGTAACAAGCCAGTGATAAAAGTCTATAGATCTCATTGGTTAATTAATAAAGTTATGTCGGAGGGCGTGTGTCTATAATCTCTATCTTATTAAAATTTACGACGAATGCAGTGGGCCTCACTTATTTATTACGAAAATATTATGTGAAAGCCAATAGGATGTGTGGATTGCTATCACTCTGTGTTATAGCCTGTAGAGAAGGGTTGTGGTCAATAGATTCTCGCCGATCGCTGTAGTAGGTAGGGTTTTGGTGCTGGTTTCCACTGCTGGTTTCCCCCTCTGACAAACACTGTGGGTTGAGTATTTGCACTTTGATTATCCTTCTTAACCATCTTATGCAATGTTGAATGTCGTTTTGACAACTTTTAATTTAGTGTAGATCTATTTGTCTGACTGGATTTGTTTGTGTGAAAGCTTATGCAGAGTTCAGTAATTTTGAGTTATTTATGCTGACAAGCCTGTGATGACGATGAAGGCCGTAGGCAAAATTGGTTCATTTTGAAATGTGATGTCTGGTGCCATAGGGCTGATCTGTTTATAGTGAAAAGTTAAAACAGGTGTAATAGGCATAATTCACTTATTGTAAAATGCATTTATTAAAACCAATTGGCCTTTAAGGGTATATTGTTATAATACTATATTAAAGGCTATTGTCTGGCAAGGGTTTTAATGTGTGTTTTTCACTCTGATAAACTTTGGGGTAGAAGGTTAATACTATGGTAATCCTTGTAAGACTTTAAGTGGGATAGTGTAAGCCAGGCCCATGTTAAAAAAATAAATGTATAAAACCTAAAATACTCTACATAAATACACATACGTATATTGAGAATTGTTGTGTTAGCCTTCTTATTCCTGCCATTATTCTGTTTGTCCTCCTGACTGCATAATGCATGGGGCTATTGGTTAGCCTTGTTCTGCCATTGGCTCGGGTGCTCTGTAACTAACGGTGTTTGGGCTGATCACATGCACTTCTGCCTGAAAAACAAGGGTGATTCATTGTCTGGGATGGTGGCCAGTCCTTGAGTTTTCCAATTTTTCTTTTATGGGTCCCCTTTCATTTATTACATTCTTCTTTAATATTTATTTTAGCATTCTATAGCGCTGCAGACTATCCTACTAGGCTGCTCCCCTGTGCTGCATCCAGTACGGTACCTATTTCTAAATCGGATGGCCATCTTGGAATGTTATTGTTTATATGGTTTTACCACTCCAAGATGTACACCATTGTTGGACTTGGCTCTTTTTTGCAGGGTCATCCCTAAACATTTTGCCTTTCTCCCTGCCTTATTTCTGACATGGTGTTGGGGGTTTTAGGCCTCTGGGCACTTTAGCACTTTGGTCCAGTGTAAAGTGCGTGCGCTCTCTGTGTTACCTTGCTGAGATTGGCCTGGCCTCCCATAGGAATGCATTGGGGATTCCCTGATCAGTGTGCCAGTGGTAATTTATGATATGAAAGGAGCAGTGTGGTCAGGACTGGTATGGTTGGAATGGTAATAATAAATACTGCGCAATGGTGTGCGCAGATTTATTATGACTATGTGAGAAATGCCACTTTTAGAAGTTGGCATTTCTGTGTGCCATTTGTCTGCCTGCCTGATGTGAATTGCATGTCTGGCTTGTGAGTGACAGGGGCTGGGAGGTGTGTGTGGCTCCAGGAGGGGCAGGGTGAGTCAGCACTAGCTTGAATGGGACGGGAAATCTGTGCTGGGAGTAGTGGGAGGAGTAATCCCCTGACTCTAAATAGGAATGTGCCCAGCCTGGGCAAAGCTGGCTCCGCCCCCTGTGTTGTCTGATGACCTAGCCCCCACCTGACAAAGGGGAAGAGGAGCTTGGAAAACAAAGTGCTCCACATCCCCCCTGAACCAGTTGCATCTAGTTCCCCAAGCCCTGTGCTGCAGACAAAGGAGGGAAGTGGAATAAGTATAGGGCCTGTGACCCCATGGATGTGTTCTCTTCCATGGTGCTGGTGTGCTGTTCCTGAAGCTGCTGGGGCGTGCTGCTGCTGGGGCCCTGGAGGAACCGCCATGAGGGCTTGTCTTCCTGGGCCCAGCATTGCCCCTTCATCTCTAAAGGACCTTTTGGGGCTCTTGCGCGCTTATTTGGATCTGTAAAAGAAAAGGAGCACGAGGGCTCCGCATCGCTGAGCTGCAATCTTTCCAGATGGAATCCCGATGTGGGGATTCCCCCTAATGGAGGGGAGAGAAGCAGGAGCCCAACCCACATTTGGCCGGTTTAGCGGGAGCCCACCCCGCTTTATGATTATTTTAAATGGCGGGTGCCAACCCCGTCACTGTCTGTGTTTAAAACGGGAGCTTACCCCGTATTGCCTGAGAGAAAATACCGCCGCGGGCCGAGCCGCAAAGGGAAGACAGGTGCTTCCGCCTGACTGTCGGCGGGGCCTCGTGGGCATCACCTCCGCCTTCCTCCGTCCAGGGAAAGGCGACCCAGAAGACAGGAGATGCGTAGCGGGGCTCCCGTGAGTGGAGGGAAGCCCCGCGTAGGCCGAGAGAAGTCCCGGTCTCAGGAAGGGGGACCGGGCGAAGAGGTGAGCAGTTGTGAGGAAGCCCGGCGGGACGGCAAGTGGAGGCGGGTCTCCCGTGTTGTGGAGGAGAGCCCATCGTGTCTTCTGAAAACACCCGGGGCCTCGCAGGCTCCATGCCCAAGTCTCGGTCCCAGGAGAGCGACCGGGCGAAGAGCGGAATCGCTATGAGAGAACCCGGTGAGTGGGGGTCGCCAGAGAAGCCTTGTGGGGCCAGGAAAGAGCCCGGTGAGTGGGGCTCACGCTGAGAAGGGTAAATGTACCCCGAGGCACATTGTCGGTGCCGGGAGCGTTATTGGGGCCCCCGAAGCACCCTGTGGTGTCTGCTTGCGCCAGTTGGTGCTGACGAGTCCCGATACTGAGGGGTTCCCCTGTGAGCATTTTTCAGTGACTCCGTGATCTTCACAGCTGCGCCGCAGTGGCGGGCAGCTGCAACGTTTGGCGCATATTTGAATCAGAGTCCCTGAGTGGGACAGAGGAGGCACCATGGTGCCAGGGCCTTTCTTTGATTTCCAGCTGTACAGCACTTAGTGACAGCTGCATCGTTTAGGTCTGCGCAATTGCGCACTTTGAGACTCTGCTGTATTGGCAGCCGCCCTGACATTTGGGACATAGGGCATTTGAGCCCTCTAAGAAGGCCAGTTGGCCAGGGGGACTGTGAGGTGAATAGGGCGCCAGGCCCTACTGTGACCTATGTGGCGCGCAGGAAATGTGATTTATGTACTGTAATTTATGCACCGTGATTTATGCATAATGTGTTTATGTGTGAGGTTATTGTCTAATGTGTTTAGACCTATGAGGTTATTGCATGATGTGTTTATGCTTGTGAGGTTCTGGTCTAATGCGTTTAGGCTGGTGAGGTTATCGCATAATGTGTTTATGCTCAGGATGTTCGTGCAGAATGTATTTCACGCCTAATGTGATGATGCTTGCATAATATGATTTATGTTGCAGGAGATGATGCAAAGTACAGTATTTTACCAGTAGTTACTGGTTGTGTCTATATTTATTTAGTTCTACATTTACTATTTGTGCTTGTGATGGTTATGACAGTGGCCCACTTGGCCCTGTCAGGTGTATATAATCCCTTGTAAATATTGCCTAGTGCCAGTTGGCACAGTGTATATTGTGTGATTACTATTCTAATCTGTTTATGATAATACAAAGGCTATATTTATATATAACCTTGTGTGGAGTTCCTTTTGTGGTGTGCCTAGTGTGTTGCAGCTGAGTGTGTGTGTTGCGCAAGCGCTTTACACATTGCCTCCGGGATAAGCCTGACAGCTCGTGCTAAGCTACCAAGGGGGTGAGCAGGGGTTATCTTTGGCGTGTAACTCCCCTGACTAGAGTCGTGGTTTCTGCCTGGCTTTAGCGCAAGCCTTAGCCTACCAGAGGTCCCATTTCTAACAACCATGTTTAGAAGCATTATGTTGGCTACCTTGGCTTAGTATAACAGTGATTCACCATACAGTTCAGAATTGAAAGATGGCTGCCCAGTGTAATGTTTACTGAGTGGCATGTTAAAATGATATTGTACTTAGTGTATCATTGTTTTTATCTCTCCAAGCTGGCCAATACCTTGCTTCGAAACGTGATAGCTACTTTCTAACGATACAACAGTGAGACCATATGTGCTAAACCATTGAAAAATGGCCACCTGCTACTATGCTAAATTTTATTTTTGTTTTTTAAGCACATGACTGCCAGATTTAGATGTCAGCATGTTTTCTTTTTCCTAATTATATTGTTTTGAATTCTCTTCCATATGCTTGTGGGAGTTTGTGGCTGGGTAAGGGATTAAATCAAAGAATGAGTCAGTGGGTGGATCAATGGATGTATACGTGCAAGAATGAGTGACAGGCTGAATGCACAATGATTTATTGAGTTCCTAAACTCATCAGTGACTGTATAGACATTTTCAGTTAAATGCCTGACATATTGGCCTTGCCAATTTCTATGTTGCTTTTTTTATGAGCAGACTTCACATGCTTATTGTTAGAAGTTGGGTTTCTGGTTGGTATGCACTCTCTCCAAGCAGGGGCCACAATCCTAGTCATGGTAAGTCAGATACACACCATAAATTAACCTATGCTCACCCTCTGGTGGCTTGACACAGAGCAGTCATGCTTACCTTAAGAGGCAATTTTTAAAGTATGTGTGCAACATTTCAAACAGTAACACAGTGAAAACACTGCAAAAAGACTATACACCAGTTTAGAAAAATAGATGTTGTTTTTATAAATAAAACAAGACCAAAACGACATAAATCAATAGGCAGGGTCCTGCTAGACCAGGGCAAAGTCAAGAGTTTACACCGACCACGATGGAAGACGGCCGGATACAGGAGCCATGCAAGGCCTGTTGAACCAAATACCTTGATCATGGTCGTAACAGCGAGATGCGGGGTGCAGCCGAGCGATGCGTCTGTGTCGATCCAGCAGTCGAGGTGAAGCGTCGATTTCTCATGACGCAGAGGCAGCGAGGCGTCGGTTCCGAAGACGATGTGCTACGAGGCGTTGGTTCCATAAACGATGCACCAGGTTTCTCCAGGCAGTTGAGGGGGTGTCATTCTTGCCACAATGCAGTGGCAGCGATGCAGCAATGCGCTGGCTCTGAGTGTGATGCGTTGATTCTGCTCCCTCAGCAGCGACAATGCATTGGTTTAACTGCAGCAAGTTCCTGGGTCTCCTTCCAGTGAACCAGGAGTAGGAGGGGAGACTTTGATATCCCTGAGTCTCAGAAACAGGAGACAAACCAACATGCCCTTGGACATCACTCTGGGTTCAAGCAGAGTTCAGTTCTTCCTCTGCAGGGTCAGAGGGCAGCATGTAGCAGCGCAGCAGAAAAGCAGTTCTTCAAGAGCAGCAGTCCAGCAGAGTGGCAGTCCTTGTAGCAGCACAGCAGTCCTTCCTGACAATTTGACAAGTCCAGAAATGTCTTATTTGGCGGGGTAAGAGACCCACCCAGTACTTACCTTTGAAGAGGGGGTGAAAGAAAGGTCTTTGAAGTGCACAGAGGTTTTCTTTTCCTATCCCTGGCTCCAGACTCACTACAGGGGCGAAACAACCTATTGTGTGAGTCAAGCTGTCACCCACCCCAGACATGTATTGGAGACAGGCTGCAGGCACACAGAGCTTTATGAGCAGAGAAATGCCAACTTTCTAAAAGTGGTATTTCTAAGATCGTAATATTAAATCCAACTTCAATCAATCAATCAGGGGTTTATAAAGGTTTATAAAGCGCGCTACTCACCCGTGAGGGTCTCAAGGCACTGGCGGGGGATGGCGGGGCAGCCAGTGGCTCCGGTTCAGTCGAAAAGCCAGGTCTTGAGGTGCTTCCTGAACGTGTGCAGGGTTACCAGTAAAGAGGATTTATCATTACCACCCTAATTATCTAAAACGTGACAAGGCTACTCCTTCTCAATCAGGAATTACAGCTCCGAATTGTAATAAGGATTTTCCAATGTACATGTCCTACATTTTACTTACACAGCGTCCTGCCCTTTGGGCTACCTAGGGCCTACCTTAGGGGTGATTTATGTGTAATAAAAGAGAATTTTAAGGCTTGGCAAGGGTTTTTAAATGCCAATTCGACATGGCACTACAACAGCACACACAGGCTCTGCATTGGCAGACCTGAGAAAAGTTTAAAGGGCTACATGTGTGGGGGGGCACAATCCGTGCTCTAGGCTCACCAGTAGCATTTCATTTACGGGCCCTGGGCACAGATAGTGCACTCTACTAGGGACTTGCAGATACATTAATTCTCTCTATTGTGGATAAACCAATGTAACCATTTTTAGAGGAGAAGCACATGCACTTTAGCACTGGTCTGCAGTGGGAAAATGCTCAGAGTCTTAAGGCCAACAAGGACAAGGTCAGAAAAGAGGAGGAGGAAAGCAAAATGTTTAGGGATGACCCTTCAGAAATAGGGCCATTTTCCAATAAATAAGTGGATGTGCGAGGAAGGGTAATTGTATGCGGTATACATTTATTTATTTCATACTGCTTCCTTTGCTTTGGGTAGTTCCTTGGCCAGTTGGGCATTTCGTTTTTTTTAATTTTTGCATTACTCCTAATGTTTGCCTTGCCATTTACAGTTCCAGTTTTTGGTTTCTTTTTATCCTTTTATGCACCCTTTAGTGCTTGGTACACCATTATTTTCTGTGTTTTGTTGTGAATGGGCAAATTGCAGTTTATCTGTTGCAATTTTGTACTTTATTGCTTCATTTTGCTGTGGCCCTGATGAAAGAATTAATGGTGTTGTTTATGTTTTTTTAAGTGTGATGTGTATTTGGGCTTGATGTGAACATACTGTCAGAGTTAATGTCAATAGGAAAGGCCTCAATTTAGAGCCTTTCATGCATCCTTGATCCCACCTCAATTGGTGAGATCAAGGATGCATGGAAGGCTCTAAAAAGATTCAATAATAAGGTATGTCTATGACAGCTAAGAATGAGGTGATTTTGAAGAATTATATAAAAGACCTCAGATTGAAAATGACATTCAGAGAAAACTTGAATTGTGATTAATAAGTAGTTAGCAAGAGTTAACATGTGCATATAACAACTTGCAGTTAGAAAATGGATGTCCTTAATTTTGATTAAATGAGGCAAGGGATATTAGGTTTAGTGAATAACCTAGGTATTTCAATGTTATTACAATGTCACTATCATGATTAACTTATAATTGTATAAATTAGGTGATTTAGGAGAACGAACTAGCAGAGAGCTCAATAACAATTAGTAAGATTATAATAAATTAAGTGTATCATTTTTATGCCAATTTGATACAATTTAAATGTCATCCTGGGTGGAGTGATATTAGAATGGACATAGGCAGGCATGGATATTTGGAAGCAGTATTGTGAGTTCAATTGATTTTGTGAGTAGTGTTCTTTTACTAATATACTGTACAACAGAGTAATTATGTACATTGCATTGGATCGATTAGTGTAAATATCTCCTTTTTTTCAGCCCTGATGAAGTCCTGGGTAAGGACGAAACGCGTAGACTGAAAATAATTGATAATTTGATGTGCTTTCATTAATACATTTTGAACATTTGAGTTGAATTTTAAAATATTGGCCTGTGGACTGGACTTTGTTTGAGAGATTCAATAATTTATTGATAACAGTGAAACACGGAGAAACGCTCCTTTCCTATTGACATTGTTTCAGTGAGGATTGTGGCCCATGAGAGGTGGACCACAGAGAGTTGAGGCGTTGTCATTGAATTTGAATAAAAATTCAATAAGAACGACTAGAGCGAACATGCGTGAAGCCCTCACCGCCTTGTGTTTAGTGTATTATAGTGTCAGAGTTGTGACCCTTGTTGATTTGTTTGTTCATGTGATAAATAATTGTGTTTTGGTACATATGCCATATTGTTTATTTGAAAGGAGTGAGGAATGTTGTATCTTGTCATATGTTTTGTGCCCTCCTATGTTGTGTGCTGAACATGCTGGGTCTTTAGAATGTGGAGCATGGAATGCTGTGGTAGAGTGTTTCACCAGATGAAAGTTAGACTTTAGGATCCAGGTTATGCTCGGCTGAGCATGGGGAAACCTCTGTTCCTGATTGGGAGGGGGTGAGTGTGGATTTTCTGCTTAAAAAGAAACCTATATTTGTTTAAGTAGACTCTTGTACTTGTTAACAGAGAAAAACGTTTCCAACTTGAACCTTCCAGCATTAAGGCTTTCTTTCATCTTTGGGTACTACTGACCTCCGGTATTAAGAATATAATATTTGAGTGTCATTGTGAAGTTACCTAAGGTGTAGGGGCCTATGTCAATATACACTTCATTTGTAATCCGGGTCCAACAGGAGTGAGGTGTGCTTCCACTCTTCTTCAAACCTACTTCCATCCATACACTGACAACATGTTGGTTAGAAGTAGATGGGGGTAGGAATGGGGCAAGTTAAAGAAACAGTATCATTGGATGTTAACATTCTGCCTAGTTGCACAGCTGGGCTTAGTCTGCATGGCAGGAGTGTTAATATAATTAACTAGAACCTAATTGATGCAAGTGATACTCTGAGCAATTATGTATAGCTTACTCAAGATAACTAAATTTTAAGTTATTCAATAATGTTCAGTGGCTTGAATTACTTTCAGTTTGACTGGTTCATAAACTAGTCTTACTTTAATATCATATATTTTGCATAACAACCAGTATTAATGTTCCCATCTTAAACAATCCCTTACTTGTCATCTAAGAAAGGTTATCTAAGTCTATGCAAAAAGAAGATCCTGTTGCTCCTGTTGTAGAAGCAAACACAATCAAATATAATATCTTTAGTTTGTATACTTAGACATTAACCACTTGGCTGCTAAGGGGTGTGTGCGAGGTCCATTGACTTTCCATTGAAATCAATGGAAAGTCCATGACGAGTTACCCTTGTCATTAGCGCTGAAGGGGTTAATGATGTACTTCTTTAAATCTAGCTCATGCTTTCGTTGACTTTCAAGCAATACCAGATGGTGAGGTTTCTGAAGTTCAGACAACAAAGTCCGAGCTGCAGCAACAGTATTGCCTGGAAATCATGCCATGGACCATTAAAAACTTGTACTCCATGTGTTCAAGATGGCTGCCCCGGTTTGTGAGACTAGGTAGAGTCCTGTAGTCTTTCTCGTCTTTGCTCGTGTTTATCATAGCCTCTTTTGAGGTGCTATTCACACTTTGTGTACCCCGCTAGACTCTTCTACTCCTGAACATGTGTGTTCATGTTTCCTTGCATGACAAACACACAAAGACCGAACACCTGTTCTTTGTCAACTCACCAGAACGGTTGAGTAGGTCCTAAATATAGCTCAACCTGATAAAATTGATCCACCACAGTGAGTGGGCTAGTAGATTTTTCGGGGCCTGTGTAGCAAGTGTATAGTTCTGAAGACATATATGTAACACACAAGTCCATGTGTCAACTTTTATTGTGTTCTCTCTACACAAAATTTGTTGGACTTGGCCTTTCTGCTGGCTCATCCACAAACCTTTTGCCTTCATGCTTCTGTGTTCCGAACCTAATTTTGTTGGGTTTTAGAGACTGCCCCCTTTACCAATGCTAACCAGTGCTAAGGTGCTTGTGACGCGGTAACATTGGCTTCTACCCAATTGGCATATTTAATTTACTTATATGTCCCTAGTAAATTGGTGCTACATGTACCAAGGGCCTGTAAATTAAATGCTACAGTGGACCTGCAGCACTGATTGTGGCACTCAGTTAAATAGCCCTGTCAAATATGTCCAAGGCCTGCCCCTGTGTTTTAAACTGCCATCTCGACCTGGCAAAATAAACTTTTTGCCAGGCCTCAACCTTCCTTTTTAATACATATGTTACCCCTAGGGTAGGTCCAAAACAGCCCAGAGGGCAGGGTGTAGTGTAAAAGGTTGGACATGTACTTTTAAATTTGACATGCCCCGTTAGTGAAAAACTGTTAAATTATTTTTTCACTACTGCAAAGCCTACTTTTCTCACACAATAACATTGGGTTACTTTCTTATATTTAAAAAGTGCTAACTTTTAATTGGTAGTGAGTACGGATATCGAGCTTGTTGTATAAAGGATTGTGATTTAAAACCCTCTTTAATGATAAATTCAGATTTTAGAGCGTGGGCATTTTCTTGTCCTAACCATTTGATGCCTGCAGCCTGGTGCCTGCAGCCTGTTTCCTGTTTCATGATTAGGTGTTGCTAGGAGTTGGTTGTTGTGTATTGCTCCCAGACATTGAGACAAAGGGGGAATAGGTGTTGGCAGAATGGGCCATCTCTGACTTGATGAGGGGGAGGAGCTGTCACCTACCACACTTGCACATCACAAAGATTCTGCCTGAGCACACTCACAAACTATTTGATACTAGTCTTTTGTGACTCCAGACAAACTGGGGCCAAGGCTGGGAGGCAGAAAATCGAAGCACCTCTTTCAGTGGAAACCTCAAGAACCTTCTACTACCTCAAAGTGGGCACCAGGTATTAATAATAGGCCCTCAGACCCCAGCTCTTCAGTGCACCTCTGGAAGACTCAGAAGGACAACTGTGCTGCTCTGCAAGGAGGACTGCTACTCTGTTGCCCTGCTGCCTGAGTGAAAGAATTAGAACTCCATCTTGAATCCAGGACCACCAGAGTGGCTGATCTCCTGATAACCTTGGGGACAGAAAAGGCTTCAACCACTTTGAACCCAGCACTTGGACTCAGTTTTTTGTGAATCCTACCTCCATGTGATGCCATACCAGTCCTGGACCCTTGGAAGTTGGCCTGAACGTGCTCTGTCAGCCTAACTGTGGTCCTCTGGGCAGAACTGATGCAGCACAATGCACCTCCTTGCAGCTCTGCTTTGGAATCGACGCAGCGCGCTGCGTCCCTGCTGCTGATCCTCGCATCGCAGCTCATAGTCTCCTCGGAACCGCCAATGAGCGATGCATCCTCGGCGCAGGACTTTGCAACGCAAGCCCTCATTGACGGCATCCTCTATGATGAAGGACTCCTCCTCTTCCTCAAAACTACTGCTGCACGACACATCCTCAATGTGGGATCTCGCAATGTTTCGCATCCCGAATTTAAGTTGCTTTGTTCAGCGGGCAAACTGGGTCAGTCTCGTGCTCCGTTGCATTCAGCCAGAACTTGTGACTATCCCAGTTCAGCGCAAACTGGGAACAACCATTGTCACTTTGTGTTTCTAGGTGATATATGTTACTTCAAATATAAATATTGCATATTTCCGGTTCGATTGATTGGATTTTTGCGGTTTTGGTTTCAAATATTTTATTACATTTTACTCTATTACTCTAAATTGGTGTGAGATTTTTCATGTGTTGTCATCATCATCATCATATTTCCTTTATTTCGGCTCGGAAGAGCCAAAAAAGGTACAGAATAAAACATTTAATAAGAAATAAAATAAAAGCATACAAATTTATTTTTCGAAAAATAACATTGTCCTAAAAAGTGCAACTCATTTTAAGAATAGCAATTCAATAGTGCAGATCTTTTCGTATTTCCAGTTCCATAAAAGTAAGATAAGAGTTGTTAAAAGAGAAAACAAACTATAGCTAAAACAAAATTCAAATAAGTCAAGTAAAAACCCATAAAAAGAGTTAAAAATAGAGCAAGAAAGAAATCTAGTCAAAACCAAATACCCTTAAGCTACATAAGGTGACAAATGTGCATACATTTTATCAGTGCATTCTTATTGATATACCATATTACAGACACAATAGAGTACACAACACATTCTCTGGTGTTGGTTTTGCATACCGTAAGACCTGTGTGACGATCCCTAAAACCAAGGAGTCTGCAAAGAGGAATAATCCAATATGAACGTTGTTTTGCATAAGCCTTGCAAAAAAATAACACGTTGCGTATTCTGAACTGCCTGGCAACCCATCGAACACAGGTTGGATGTATCTCCCTTTTTCATTTAGGAGCAAGTAAATGAAGCCAATGGTAAAGTACCTAATCTGACATTTACATAAAGTGGACGTACACTAGGGTAAGTGTCTAAAGTCAGCTATGACTCAAAACATTTATGGTTCACATCTTTTTATTGAGTTTTCATAACAGAAAGCACCACCTACAACCAACCGGCCGGTGGGCAAAAAATCCATCATAAAATAGCAAAATAGAGAGAGAGGATTGAGTTAAAAAGAGAGAAAGGGGAAGAGAGTACGGGGTCCATCACAGTTTACAATTTCGTTTCCCTTGATGGGAGTCATCATGCGGCTTGTGTTCCTGCTGTGAGGCTGTCTTTGAGTCTTGTGGAGGATCTCTGGTTGGTCTGAGCACACGTACATATATAGGGCATGGGCTCAAAACATTTAAATAACAAAAAGGAGTCTAGCAGGATGTCTGGGGTGGCTTCAGAAAATGTGGCTTCTAAAGCAAAGTTCCAGAAGAACATTGTTGGCTTTACCAGAGTATCTTGGGGTAATGCGAAAGGCTAGAGCCAAAAACCCTTCTGGCCCAACTTGATGACCAAGTCTTTCTATGTACAAGTCAGGGAATCTTCCCAACAGAGTGGTCATCTAATATGACTCTAATATAATCACTGTGATGAAAGAGTGAGCAAACTGATGAGTCCATACCAGTAGCTCCATGGATGGCACTTTCTGACCCACCTCACATTTTCCAGTTACATTGTTTTGTTATATTTTGTTAGTCCATTGGGAGACCATTCGCTGATGGGCTTGTGACTTGCACTGGGTGGTTGATGAGTTGTTTTTTTAATCATAACTAACACATGCGGGTGGGCATGACTAGATAAGCAAGCATAGTTTCACCAAAGAGTCAAACATGATATCTGTTTATCAGAAATTGTTTAAAATTGTCATGTGTTTCTTATAACCAGGTCTTGTTGTTTTTTGAAGTTTTTTAGTGGAGGGCGTCCTGGTTATTATTGCTCTCTTATGCTTCTTTTTTCATAGATGAAAGTCTCCGACGACCCAGCACATTAATTTTTCTCCTCATAAAGAGTCGAGAAATCATGTATTTTTAGTCTTCAGGGGCAATATATCAGTCTGGACGGGCTGAGTCTCTACGCCCGTTGTGTGTGACCAGATGCCAAAAACAAGTGTTGTCCCTAAGCCTTAACGCATCCAACATATCATCCCATGTACCAGTCTCCAATTTCGTGGCATACCCGTACATCCGAAAGGATAAAATCGATATGGCTTTTACAATTACCCTTCAGGAATAGTGGCTAAGCAGCAGTATCTGATGGAAAACGACCATTACATGGCCTCAAGACATAAGTGACCAATATATCAATAATCTGGAGGGAGCAGAGCAAATCTGGGAGACGTCCTGGGGGCACAAAAGGGGAGGATCCCCAAGATATATATTTCCGTCGACTAATTAAAAAAAATGGGTATATGGCTCGAGAGGCATTTTAAAATGTCCAGCAATAATCACTTTATGACTAAGGCCAAAATCTACCAAAAATGTATTTAAAATTCTTAAAGTCTGGGAGGGTTTGGCAAAAGGAGTTGAAATATTATAAATCTTGATCAACAAAATAAGGGGTCCCCGACTTTGGTGTCAAGCATAGAACTAAGAGATCACAAGGATTAATATTAATTTTCTTAATGGCACACTTGAGCAATATTTTAGACCATATAATAAGCCACTGATTGTCTACCTGCTACTGATGGAACTGCTTCAAAACTATGTGTTCAGAAAGCTCAGCCCATGTACTTGGGTGAGAACCAAAGTCTCTTGGAAGATACAAAAATCGCATTTATCAATAAACAATTTTCAATCCACATCATCCATTTTAGACCTGATCCCAGGAATATCCCAAGAGATAAGATGGAGGGCAGAAGCGAGATTTCTCAGGACCTGCAAGGGCCTCGGAGCGGTCATCGTTGGTTGTAAGGGATGAGTTGTCAGTTACAGATCATTAAAGGCCCTCATAGTGGCTGGTGCAGGAATAGCATCCCTCTGGCTGGGTTGCGAGTGGGAGACCCCTCCAGATTGTGAAAGCAGATGGATAGGTGCAAGGGATGGAGAGACAGGTTTTCTCTGCAGTCAATCAATGGCTACCAGAGCTTCAGGCCGGTTTCACTCTTGCTTGTCGTAGTACCCATACAACTGTGCACAGCCCTGGGGGTGGATATTACGGAATGGGGTGGGCTGTTTTTGAAACTTATTTCCACGCCATTTGGGGGAGATGAACGTAGATCCAAGGAAATCAAGGCATCTGCCAAATCAGAGGAGATGAGGTTAACTTCAATTGTGTCAAAGTGTCCAGCTTGCACTAGAAGGCATTTCGTACAAATAATGTCAGAATATACAATCGAGTGGCAGTGTCTGACATGCCTAATCCAGTGAAGGACCTTGTTTTACAGTGAATCGCTCCCATCATAAGAGCCAGGTAACAACTTCGGGACCCTTACTATATAAATTATGTGGTCTTTTGGAGGTATAGGGCACCTCTGCAGTCTCTCTGGATGAACTGTGCGAAACGGGAGCGGATGTGTCATGGTAGCGTGACCCCCATGTTGGCTAAAGAGATTGATGCAGTGGGTAGGCTGATGGAGCATGTGCAGTCTCTGGCCTACTGGCTGCAAAAAGAGGCAGATCAGAGTTGGTATTAGAGCAATGTCCAAAGCTGCCTAAATAGATTTTTTGAGGATTTTGGGCAGACGCTTGAGATAAGGGAGGTGGTGCTCCTGTGGCTGCTGCTGGTAAAATTTCGAGGCTAATTGACCCGGCAACGCTTGGACAGCTGAGCACCGACATGTAACTGTACCGGGGGAGTTTGAATTGCTGGCAAGTTGCTACGGGTCTTAACTATGTCCAGTAAAATGTCTTTCAAATTAACAACCTCTTCTCTTACAGCAGTGATTAAAACAATGACTTCGCTGAGGGATGGATGGTCCTGTGTAAGAGAATGCTGTGATGAGGAAAAAAACCAGTCTGCGGATGGGTATGGAGAGCTAGATCATAAGACTCCTGTAAAACAGAAAACCTGTTTGAGCACTCAATGTGAACGTGAAATTGAGGGTCTGCGTTGTTGGCCAAAGTAGGAGTGGATTTATTGTCTGGATCTTGTGTAGGTAATGGCCCCTTATTGAAGGTGGGATCAGTGGCAGTTGTAATCTGTTCGTTCCAGGATCTAGAGTTTATCTGAAAGAGGTCTGGGACCGTCCTACCTTTTGCAACTTTTCCTCCATTCGGATCTTTTATTTTTCAAAATGGTTTCCACTTCTTCAATCAATGTTTCAATTTCATTTGTGACACAATTTACAGCCGCATGGGTTGATCGTTTCGGAAGTTTAGGAATTGTAGATTTAACTTAAACACGAGATCTAATTCCTGCATATGGTATACACCATGAAGTGATTAGTGATTGATCTGTAAACTGCTCTGTGATTGGTGAGTAAAGAAAGGTATGCAAACTTCATTGCCATAGGATGTATTTTTCAATTCTAAATACTCATTTAAAATCGGTTTATTGAATAGTTGGCATACTGGTGCTACTAGAGACAGAGTGTATTTGCGCTTTGTTTGTGAGCTTTGTGGCTCCTGGTAACGTCGTTGGTTTCAATGCTGGTCTCCTGCTGCTAAAGCAAAGATTATGGCATGGAAGCAATTTTGAGAAAGTATGACAAACATACTCGCCGGGTCATAAGCCTTCTTCACTTTTCTCAGATGTAAACATTGCTCAACCAATCAGCAGTGTAAAGCATGGGGGGAGGGGCGTGTTATTCTGGTTTCAGTATTGCAGTGGGAAGTGTTTGGGTCTGGCATATGGAGTGGCTTGGCCATTTTTCTCCTCCCCCGAAGCATACAGCCGGTCGGAGGCAGGCTGAGGGATGTGTGTCATGTTCAGCCCAGGGTCAATAAATGCAACGGTTGGCCTAATAAAGTGTGTGAGTTCTCACATTTCCAGTCATTGAGATGTATGTGTGTCTCTGGAGGGAAAGTAGAGTGCCCAGAGTAATCTCTGAGTCATGAAGCGGCACGATCAGTGGTTCCTGCTTCATCCCCTGACCATTACTGTCTAGATACAAATTCTGAAATCACCTAATCTCACATGGAAGTTCGCGCAGTTCTCTCCACTGCTCTTGCTTGTTGCCAAATTTTGAACCTCGCTGTACCATCCATCAATGTTAGGGCCACTGGTGATATCCATGGCACCACTGTTGTTCTCTTTGCCAGCAGGAAGGCCAAGTCTAGACATTTGTTGCCTATCTCCTTCTGCACAAGGTCTCAAGCCTCTCTAGGCGCTGCTCTACCGTGCAAAAGATGGGACAGGGCATTCACAGCTACTAGCACACCCTGCCCCGTAGTGGGACGGGAAGACCCCTATGATGAAGCATGACACTATGGGATTCGTAGTGTGTGAGGGGTATTTTAAAAACACTTACTGCTCCCCTTGACATTTCAAGGAGCAGCAACACTCACTGTTTTTCTAACCACTACAAAAATGTATTTTAAAAAACCAAAACAAGAACTTGTTTGACAGGTAGTGCAGAATCACATTGTTTATGAATAACTATACAGGAGGAAGATTATTTCTCTAATGCTCTCCATTCCCTCCTCTTTGTTAATTTTCTATGGATTGAAGTTCTTCATGAAACCAGGTCACGTGTCTCATGCTTAATGTGAATAGTAATTCAGCTACTTCATTTTTTGGGGGTTCAGCATCAGCCGCCTCTCATCTTTCCTGTATTGGTATTTTTATTGTGCCTTTGAGAGGGAACTGCCCCGTGGGCACACCACCCCCCTCCACAAGGTCTGACATTCTCTTGAGTTCATAGCATTCTCCTTCAGGTTTGGTGCCAGACCAGATCCTTGTTGCCAGCAGGGTATAGCCCAATGTTTTCGATTGGCCCACCAGTGACCATGGTATTGAGTATGGTTGTTCGCTCAAGCCCTCTACCCCTTCTCCAGTAGGCTACGGCTAAATGGAGTAAAGGGGAGTTTCCTTGGTAAGTCAGCCCTTCTTTCTTAAAGAGGTTGGCTGGAGCACAGCCCGAGATTTTTGACATAGACTGGCCAGTTTCATGTAAATTCACTCCTCCGGACGAGGGTGTTGTCACTGGAATTGTGCAGGCAGGAAGTAGAGCACCTAGTATGGTGTACTAAGTCCCCCCCGCCCCCCATTGAAGCATTTTGTGTTTAAGTGAGACTGCATCTGCCTTTGTTCTATTTTAAGTGAGTCAATAGGGAGTCCAGCTCCCTGAAGAAATAGCGTAGGATTTGTATTGGAGTGTTCATAAGGTAATTAAGTAGACACAGAATATGGCTGGGCCCAAACTGGGGTGGCGTGGTGAGCAAAAGAACGTTGGGTTGGAGTTCTATCCCAAGCGATTGCCAGTGGGTAGACTTAATGCAAGCATCTTCCCATCACCTTTTGTGTGTTTCATGTACCTCCCTAAGTGGCATGGGTCTGCCTAGACTTGGGCCCGTGCACACTGCCAGTGGAACTGAGCTGTACCTGGCTGATGAGCCCATAACTAGGACAGAACGATCCTGGGTTGCTTGTGTTCCGGTTGAGGGAGGACCTGGCTTGGCAGTTTGGGCTGGACTGTTCCCATGAGGAGCAGGGTCAAGACTGATTTGCATATGGCGGGTCCAAACTGAGGCGACATGGTGATCAAAAGAACAATGGGTTGGAATGCTACTCTGAGCTATTGCCAGTGGTTAGACTTGTGCAAGGCAGCATCCCATCACCTTTTGTGTGCTTCAACGATGCAAAACCGTCACCATATTGTAGTCGGAGCTATCCTGATCATAAGGTTCAGAGGTTGGGTCTTCCTAAATTCCTTGCATCCTTTGGGGGAGCGCAGAGTCGCTGCCACATTCCCCTTTTTGTAGTTGGACTCCATTTAGTATACTTTGACCACTAGGTAACAGAAAGTGTTTGCCTCCAATGTGAGGCTGAATTCCAAGACCTGTAACCTCAGCCGGAGGGCGAAGGCACAGTTTAACTTTCAGCCAGTTATCCGGCTGGGGTGACAACACTGGGTGACTGTCCGCTCCCCTGGTCCACAGAAACAAAAATTTGTTGTTAGCATACAGAGATGACCTGAATTGCATCTGTATGTATCTATCCTCTCCCCCTCTTTGAGCAATACTCGTGTTGGGTTCCAGTGCCAATTTAAACCGCACCAGGGTGACGGGCATCCGTGCCTCGTACCTCGGCACACCTAAAACACGGGAGGGCGTCTTGCCCCTCCTAACGAACGCTGGAGAGTCCGTATAACGAAGTGAGATCCATGGAATAGATCCTTTTTTGAAAACCATGCACCGGAGTGCCTCAAATAGACCTTACCAGCTGAGTGTGCTGAGCACTCTTTCTAGGACAATTGAAAGGAAGTTTATGTTCAGGTTTTGTACAATTGCTCGTTCAAATAGCCCAAATTAGCTCTTAAGATCAAGGGAGGTGGTGCGCTTTGGCCCACCCATATTAAAATGGGGTTTTCCCATGTGGGTAGTAAGTGATAGAATAAATCCTAGCTAATAGACTCTGAGTTTTGAAATATGTGCTTTGCATGGATATAACCCTATAAGAGGCCATAGCCAATGCCTGTTCGTGGGCTTTCGATAGTGAGACTAGCAGTGCGTCCCTAGTTGTGTCTGGGAGGCATCCCGTTTCGCAGGTGGCCATGTACATATTGGTGAGGTGCCAGTAGGTCTACAGATGTGCTCCACAGACAGCCCATCCTACTCCAGAGTCTTAACTCTGGCCATGCTCCTGATCACTGCTTTCCTCTCTGCAGGGTCACTGGGCAATTCAGGGCTCATATAGGCAGGTGTATAATGTCTGTACGCTTAATGACACTAAGACCCATTTATATAGAACTTACTAAACCTAAGAATAACACATTATTAAGAAAAACCACAGTGAGGTTCTAAACTTATGCCTTCCAGTTTGCATTCAGCACCTTGATGACGGTCCATGTCACTGAACTTTATTACAGGAATTATATAACTTGTTATCTGCGGTAACACAATGATTTTTGCACCAAACCCACTGAGCTGTCTACATAAAATACAAATCTGTGATTTGCATGTTACTCTTTGTGCTTTCCAACCGGCATTTTACACTCGGTGTTATTCCATGATGAGTCCAACCTGTGATTAGACTACACGCAGGTGTCTCTCTACACGTGCATCGACCACCAGAGTTCTCTTACCTTTACTAAACCTTGGAAATTGATGGGCACACAAAGATGACTGTAGTAGATCTATTGAACCCTTGAGATATTCGACCAAGTAAATAAGCCAGAATAGATTTGCTATCACTTTTTTACTCGTTTCAGTTTCTTGGGGCCGTAGTTCTTTAAAAATAAATGTATAAGCAGACTGTCAGACTCTACGTTTAATGCATCAACCCCTTGACCCCAATTTCTGGTATCCATGGGTTTGTTTCTTTTTCCAGTACTGTCTTTAGTAGTTTTGAGGATAGTTTTCTCTAGGTGTAACTTTTGCTTTTATGCAGGAGCACGAGAACTCTTCCAATAGTTGTCAAAGGAGGACCTCTTGTGGCGTTTTCAGGTTTTGCTGCTAAACCCTTTAATATAATGAATTTCCGTCGACATGGTTCGCAATCACAATTAGTATGCGTGGCGTGCCTCCTGGAGACAAATAAACTTTTTTCTGTCAAAGTGCTTCGTCTTTAAGTCCGAAATCGCTAACCGTTATTAATTTTGAAAATGATTCAGCATTACACGAAATCAAAAACTGCAACTCGTTACCAATCAGTAGTGGTAACTGCTCGTATTTTAGTGTGGCTTACGCTACGCGGGATTAACAATTTACATGCTAGCGTCATCGATCGCCCTTAATGTAGATTTATCCTTGTGAATTGTGCCTCGGGGTGAAGTAATAGTAATCCTGAAATTCAGGAGTAAGCAAAGAGAAGAACAAGATCAAGTGAAATCAATATATAGAACCATCTGTGACCAGAGGGTGACCAGAGTGAGGATGAGGGAGGGACGCCAGGATGAGAGCACTGTGCCCGAGATACCTCACACTCACTGGGGCACACACACTACTTACACCTACTGATGGCAGAACTGGGGGTCCTGTCACCCCGTTGAAGGACATCACTTACCCTTTGCCGAGATCCCTTTCCAGGACAAATAGAGTTACCATGTAAAAGACTAGGAAGGCAGAATGTGACACTCTGGCTACGGGGGGAGGGAATACGGGGCGGGATGGGTCAGTTGGGGACTGTTCTATATAAAAGGTGTCTTGTTGGAACTGTACTGCTAAACTGCATAGTCGGCTGATGCCTGGATTGCTCTTATCCTGTATTGTACCTTCTCAAACTTGATTGCCAATAAAAATTATTTTTACAAAAAAATAGAACCATCTGTGTGAATCCGGCCTTAAGTGTTGATTTCTGCTTGAGGCTGTAAGCAGGTGATCACTGTTAGCTGTCCTAAGGGGATGTGAAATAAAAAAAAGTGTAGCATTTTGTTAAACGTATTGGTCTTTAATACTATTTTGAACTGAGAAATTGGGCGGATTATGCAGGGAGAGCAGCAGTGTGTTCCAGAGGTCATTATGGCAACATTTCCTGTCCACAAGGCTGGAAACAAAGGGAAAAGGGTAGCAGTAAAATTATCTTTAGATCTGTAGAACAGAGTCTGATTAGAACGTTGTGCTGGAGTGGTTTGAGAGGGCAGTCCCTACATGAGTTTCTGCTATTGAGAAACGCTGCTTATTGGTATAGTTCCAAGCCCTGCTGTATATGAATGCTTCACTGGTTTCTAATTCAGAACTGTGCGCGGCGAATTATTAGGGAAGTACAGAGAGCATCTCTGCTGGGTATAGCCAAGAGTATGGATATTGGCAATGATTTCTGGAGGATGGGGTGGGGCCCGAGTAAGAACTGGTAGACTCAGATCTCATAATCTGGTAACACAATTGTTTGTTATAGTATTTGCATTCATATAACACACTATCAGCTATTACTGAGGTCAAGAATCACTGCTGGCTATTGAGAGTGTGTTTGCATTCGTTTTCCGGGTTTCTGCCTGATTTGTCCTTGTATGATGCATTATTAGAATGCTTTTCTGGTCGGTTTATGGCTGGGGGTGGCAGTGCCCTGTTGAGAGAGATGTGCCTCTGTGATTTTGGTGTTCGAGCGGTCTGGTGGAGAGCTTTGTCCACATTTTCATGAATTTCTAAGGATTGTAAAATGCTCTTTGACCTGCAATCAGAGATAGTTTAGGACTGGTATTTCTGTCTGTGTGTGGCATCTTTGAGTTGTTTTGGTGTGTTTGATGTGCTCCGTTTAATGTTTTATGTGATGTATCTTGATGGTAAGTGCTGTTTGAATCAACACAATAGTCGACTGCGTGGCATATCTTTGCTTTGCTGTATGTATTTGGAATATTTCGTCTGGTGTGTACTGTTGATTGTGTGTCTGTTACATGGGGACGAATATTTTGTATTATTTCTACTGGGACCTGGCTCTGTAGCCCACACGTAGCAAAAAATGGGTCAACGATAATGCAGCACTCTACTTTTTACATCCAAATAGAGGAATAAATTGCACTTGGCCTGCCCAGTGATGTAGATGGTGGCATCTGATACAGACTATTAGAGGCTGGGATATTGCCTATTGCTGTACATTTATGTCAAACGACCGAGCTACCATTTGGACCAGCAGTCACAGTTAGAACATGAGCAGAAGCTGTGTAATATTTTAAAGGCACACCTTTCGTTTATCCAAAAGCTAGAGAGGCAAATGTTTAGTAGGGGTGGACATGCTATTACCTTTTCGTGCTTATGCATGCTCCCAAATTAGGAAAGTCCATGCTGGGGTTTTTGCTAAGACTATGAGAAATTAAAAAAGCTATTTGATGATTCAGACACTCCTCAGGCACAGCCGGAAGTCTAGTTTAAAACGCGCAAAAAGCCGAATTTTAAGAATTTTAAAACTTGTGTGATAAATTGTACTTTTTAACTCAGCCCATTCCTACCTTGATTTTGGGGCTTCTGCTTGCATCCCTGACCCCCGCGCAGCCGAGGTAAACGCTGCCGCGGGACAGGCTTCTTTCCCCCACTTGCCGCCATCAGCGAGCCTGACCTCAGGCCACGCCCATCTTACGAGGCCACGCCCCTACACCCCCATAAATACATGTTCTTCCCACGTACGCGCAGCGGACAGGCACAGCGGGCGCGCCAAAGGCGCGCCTAAGGCAAGCCCGTCTGGGCCCGTCCGGGCCCAGACGGCCTCAGGCCCAGTCATTATGCCCAACTCGCCTGCTGGTCGCCACTCCTACCCCAGAGACAGGCTCCTTGCACTTAACCCATTGAAAAACCCTAAGTGTAACTATATCCATATAGGAGAAAAACCCTTTATCAAGTGTGACCTCTGCAATCCGGCGACGACCGCCGACGAACGCCAGGGCCTTCAGCTCGGCCTCCTCAACTGTAGGTCCCTCCCTAAGCACTCTCACGAAATCAACCTTTTGATATATGACCATGCCATCGACATACTGTTCCTCACGGAAACGTGGATCACCCCCTGCTCTGCCTCTGACATTGTCAACGCTCTTCCACCTGGCTACCAAATACACACCCAGAATAGACCCCTCGGCAGAGGAGGTGGCCTGGCAATAATCTATAAAGATCAATTCTCTTGCAGAACCTACGACGGTAACATAGACAACTGCGAAAGCTGCCACTTTACCTTACAGATATCCCCTGTATCCTCCATCTCTGGTCTACTGATATACCGTCCGCCGGGACCCCCAGCCAAATTCCCCAGCGCCCTTGCCGACACAGTCATCCAGATGGCAACCACTACTCCCAATGTTTTAATCCTGGGGGACCTGAACCTCCACCTACTTGACCCCAAGGATATAATTGCCTCTGATCTTCTCCTCGACCTCATGTCATATGACATCCGACTAGTGAACTCAGAGCCCACCCATGAAAAAGGACATCTCCTTGACCCCATCTTCACCAACATCCTCGACCTCAAAATCCACACTCCCCTTCCCCTTCCATGGACTGACCATTTCTTTATACCCATTCACTGGTATGTCCCTGTCCCACCCGTCCTTCTGCCGAAAACCCGGGTCACCGATCGGCGCTGTCACAAACTCTTGCCAGAAGAATGGACCACTAATCTCAGGGCCGTTCTCCCCCCCCCCCGGCCTCCGATCCAATTACTGCGGATAGTCAGTTCAACACCTGGCTCACTCACTCACTGGACGATCTCCTCCCCAAAACCACCAGTCTAAAACGAGTCAGAAGAGTGAACCCGGCCCCCTGGTACACTCCCAATCTCAACCTTTTACGTAAGGAGTGCAAAAGAACAGAACGCTTGTGGAGAAGGGATAAATCCACGAGTAATAAAGCTGCTTTTCGCACCTCCTTACAAAATTATAAACTCGCCCTTCGCAATGCCAAAAGCACTTTTTATGATGAAAGGATTAAAAACTCCTCCTGTTCTGCCAGGGAAACCTTCATCATTTTTAAGGAATTACTCAAAGCCCCAGAGCCGCGACCTGAGAAACTTCCAGACCCACAAACCTCGGAAGAGAAATGCTTCAAATTAGCCAAATTTTTCGATGAGAAAATTCAAAAAATTCTCACCTCCCTACCTCCTGTTGACCTCAGTCACAACAATGAGAGCTACGCCAATCGGGACCCAGTCACTCACCACCTAAACTCCCTTGTCCCAGTAACTATCGAAGAGGTTACAATGACGCTAGCTACTATCAAAAGCGGCTCTCCCAGTGACCCGGTGCCCCTACGTATTCTAAAAAAAGTGGCCCCTACGATCGCCCCTCCCCTCACGGACCTTATTAATTCATCAATGCTCCAGGGAATAGTCCCCCCCCAGCTGGAAAGCGGCTGTTGTCAAGGCGCTACTCCAAAAACACTCACTTGACCCCCTTGACTTGGCCAACTATAGGCCAATCTCCCTCCTCCCTGGAATCAGTAAAATTACTGAAAAGCTAGTCAACAAAAAGCTATCGCAGTTCCTCGAGTCCAACAACTTGCTCAGGAATTCGCAAACTGGATTCCGCCCAGGTCAGGGCACAGACATCGCCCTGCTCGCGGCAGTGGAGGAGGCCAGAATCATCCTGGATGCAGGAGGATCAGTGGCAGTGATCCTCCTGGACCTCAGTGCGGCCTTCGACACTGTTAACCACCGGGTCTTAATCCAGCAACTCAAAAACATCGGTGTGGATGGTACTGCCCTGGCATGGTTCGCATCATTCCTAGAACACCGCTCTTTCCAGGTTTGGGAGAACGACTCCCGCTCCCCCGTAACCCCCCTCCAGTGTGGAGTGCCCCAGGGCTCGTCGCTCAGCCCGACATTGTTTAATGTCTACATGTCCACTCTGGAGGAGGTGGTCACCCCGTTCGGAGTTAAAATCATCAGCTACGCGGATGACACACAATTAGTGGTGTTTCTGTCACATACCAACCAGGAACCATCTAACCTCTATAGCTGTCTTTCAGAAATCCAGGGATGGATGAATTGCTCGTCATTGAAACTTAACGGATCAAAAACAGATATCCTAATCCTTGGCCAAAAGGGGACCTCCCTTCCCCCTAACATCTGCCCCCCCTGTCTGGGTACATCTCCAGCCCCCAAAGCTGAGATTAAAAGCCTGGGTATCTGGTTAGAAAAAGATCTGTCCTTCAAGACCCAGGCCAAAAAAACCACTGGGATTTGCTTTGGGCTGCTTAAATCCTCCCGTTTCCCAGAAATTGCTCATCCATGGCCTCATTCTCTCAAGGCTGGACTATGGCAATGCTATATATCTGGGGGCCTCCGAAGCAACCTTTGATAAATTGCAAAGGATCCAGAAGGCCGCGGCACGGATCCTCACCAACACTCCGGCCAGATCATTGGCCAGACCGGCTTTGAAGTATCTCCACTGCTCCCAGTGAGAGAGCGAGTTAAATTCAAGGCTCTCTGCCTGTCCCATAAACTCCTGCAGGACAAAGGCCCCCCCATCCTCAAGAAATTCATCAGGCCCTACAAAGCCGCAAGATCCCTTCGCTCTGACCACAAACACCTTATTACTACTTTCAGAGTGAAGAGGGCACGCACTGGCGGACGGCGTTTTTCGGTGAACGCGGCCCTCTTGTGGAACGCCCTCCCCCCCCAAACTTAGGATGGAGCCAGATTACCTCCGGTTCAGAAAATCTCTGAAAACCCACCCTGATCTGCTCCCTTTCATCATCCTCTTCAGTGTCCTGATCTTAGCGCTGGGATGCTTACGGGTTACTACGCGCTTTACAAAACCTTAAAATAAAATAAATAAATGAAAATAAGCAGAATGGCTAAAACTGAGACCTGAAATGGTTGAATGAGTGAGAGTGCATGAGACGACGAATATGTGAAGGGGTAGAGAGAGCGTCAGTGGGTGAGCGCATGAATGGAGTGAAGTAAATGATGAGCGCACTAGAACGAAAAGAGGGCGATGAGATGAGATGCTGAGAGCAGGGAATGTTGGTTATACTGTGTTCAAATTGCAGATGATCAGACTTCAAATGAGTGCATAAAAAGTGATTGCAGAATTGTTTCTGCAAATATGTTATTTTGGTCATCACTGCTCTTTTTTCAGTTTCCAGTTATCTGAAACGTGTTAACTCAAACTTTGGAGTGGCAGCCAAAGTATCCTGGCTTTGGAGCCTTTTAATGCTGTGGTAAAGAGTTTGCTTGATCCACTTTAATATATAAAAGTTTCTCACAGCCGTCAGCAGACAAATTCGAGCACCCACTGTCAAAGCTTGAAGGAGATTTGCTTTGTGTGCTTTTGATAAGAATCAAATCGAAAATAATTTTGTCATACTCCTCTCAAGTCATTCGTACCTATCCGACTTGGTTTTTCTTCCTTCCACAATGGTAACCATGTGAACTTGTAATCCTAAACTACTGGTTGTTACAGAAACCTCTAAGTGATCATTGGTCCGATAGAAAAATATCCTCCCTGGCAATCAAGGAAGATATTTATTTTGGCCTCTATTCGCTATTTCCCAGGCTGTTGAGAGCCCTTTGAAGTCCCAGTTTTGTGTGGCTGAGCGTCATCCTTTTACCTATTTATTTTCTGTATTGGTATGTAAAACATTACAAGAGATTATTTTGGCACTGACAATGGCCTAAGAAGTGGTGACCTCCTACTTTAATCCCTGAATTGATTGTAATTTTCTGAGGATCCCTCAGTAGACCTCTCATAATTTCCAATGTGGATACATTACTTACCGCCAAGTTACTCCCACTTCAAAATTTATTAACTAATAATTCCTCCTCTGATTTTGCCGGTATTTGACTATTTATACATATCATAATTTCACTTCTGCCTGCCTCTCCGAGCAGCTGCAATTTGCATGTGAAATTTCCTTCTAGCCACATTGTTCGCTTCCCACCATATCGCTGCACATTTTCAGCCTGAAAACGTGGGCATCGTTTCACTGATAATTGGTTGCGGTTTTGCGTACCTTCTTCCTATCCACAGTATAAGCCTCTATACCGACTTGACTTTCTACAAGTCGCTGCCCTTGAACTATTAAAACAAATTCTTGACTCGCCAGTGAGCCCAGGGCACTCTTCTCTGCACTCCTTCCTTGCCCCAGTTGTATGCCTTCTTCAGGCAGTTGATGAACATTACCTTATGATGCAGTCTAACATGTACTGGATGTATTTGGTACTGTGATGTTAAGTAATTAAATTGTGTGATGTTGTCCTTTGCTTTACATGTTCAGAGCTCCTTCGAGATCACACAAAGTGTGGACGAGGACCCTCTTCTGGACGCTCCGCTGCTGCCCTCTCAGTCCCTTCACTCGGACATCAGACCAAGTTTCCATCCGGTTCCTACAGTGTGCTTGGCTCTTCTTCTCCTCCTTGTAAATGTGAGTATCATGAGCCATCTTTCTTCTTTAAAATTATTCCGTGATTGTAAAATTTTTTTTTTTTTTTTATTACTTTGTCAGCCTAGATATTCGTCTTCTGCGTCACTGAAATGTATGCAAGTGTTTTGGATTATTTCCTCCATTTATCATAAAACATAAATGTGGGCTAGGGTCCTCCTTTTTCCCTGATGAAAAACCTACTTTATGAGCTGATGCTTTCTTCAGATGCAGTGATAGGACGTGGAGAACAAACCATTCTTCTCAGCTTTTACAGCTGGAGATTGAAAGGCAGGCATTTAGATCAGTGCTTCCCAAACTTTTTAGCACCACAACCCAATTTTTAGAACAACAAACTTTCGCAACCCATCTAGCTTTATCTGACGAGGCAGGGTTTTTATAATGTGACAAAAGCATTGTGTGGCAGACAGCAGATTTTCCTTTGAAATGGCCACTACATCTTCATAGATCTACAACTTTCCTAAAAAAAACCTGTATGGCACACAAATGATAAGTATTGGAAATAGGGTTTCCGGGAATATTTATCATTTGTGCATCACCAGTAAAGTGTCTTGATTTTTTGTTTGTTTCCTTTTTCTGATGAAATCTTTCTTTACATTGCATTTATTACAAAGAATGTGCTACATTTTGCTTTCCTAACTGCTGAATGTGTACTGTTCATTTACAGGTATTTACGTTTTGCTGTGTTAGAAAAAATTGCATCCTACAGTGTTTCCTTTCACACTCACTGTACCCCACCAAGATTGTCACTTACTTTATTTTACTTTTCTTTCTCTGACTTCAAAGTTAGTGAAATTTGTAAACTGCAATCCCATGTTGAAAAAAAAGAAGCAGAAGACATACCCTAACATTTGATCTCTGCCTTTAAAGTACAGTGAATGTGACAAGATAAATACAGAATTTAAAGGCATGTTTATTGCTTGCACCTTCGCAATCCACCAAAAATCGGCTCATCAACTCACCAGTGGGCCAGGACCCATTGTTTGGGAAACACTAATTTAGATGCGTGTCCTGCTGTTGCTCCTATATAGCAGACTACCTAATGTTTAACAAATCAAAACATTTTTAATGGTTCAAATCTCTTTATTCCGAACAATGCCAAAGACGGTAGTACAGGCATATTGATCTATCTCAAGGCCAAACACAAAGTCATGCATTTCTTGGCATCCAGTTATCTGAAACGAACTTTCCAGACCTAGCTTCCCTCTCCCCACCCACCCCGGACTTCCTCCAATGAGTATAAGACAACAACTACATTGTGCAGTTTAGTTCAGGACCTGATCAGGCTTTAGAGTCACTCTCCGTCAAAAGCATGATGCAGAGATATTTTGCAAAAAACACAGTTGATGGACAGAATGTAGAACAATGTCATACATTCACCCCAGTACAAGGATCTGGGCCAAATCCATCGTTTTTTTGCACTCCACACCACTCTGGGTTAGACACTGGCTATATGCAAATCAGCTCTGACCCTGTGCCTCATGGGAACAGTCCAGTCCGAACTACCAAGCCATGTCTTTCCCAGACCGGAATCAAGCATCCAAGGACCGCTTTTGGCCGCCATAAGTGTGGCAGGGTATGCTCAGACGTGAGTCCCTTGCTCACTTTGCCACTGGATTCAAGCAAGCCGGGCTGAAGACGGCTGGAATGCCAGAAACCGGTCCTCGGAAGCTTGTTTCCGGTCCAGGGAAGACATGGCTTGGCAGTTCGGGCTGGACTGTTCCCATGAGGCACAGGGTCAGACTGATTTGCATATAGCCATGTCTGAACTGGGGTGGCAGAGTGGGCTAAAGAACGGTGATGGATTAAACCCAGATCTTTTGACTGGGTGTGAGTGTTTGATTGATTCAGATGCTCCGTCCATCACCACCCCCCTTTTGTACCGCTTTTGGCCGCCATAACTGTGGCAGGGTATGCTCAGACGTGAGTCCCTTGCTCACTTTGCCACTGGATTCAAGCAAGCCGGGCTGAAGACGGCTGGAATGCCAGAAAACGGTCCTAGGAAGCTTGTTTCCGGTCCAGGGAAGACATGGCTTGGCAGTTCGGGCTGGACTGTTCCCATGAGGCACAGGGTCAGACTGATTTGCATATAGCCATGTCTGAACTGGGGTGGCAGAGTGGGCTAAAGAACGGTGATGGATTAAACCCAGATCTTTTGACTGGGTGTGAGTGTTTGATTGATTCAGATGCTCCGTCCATCACCACCCCCCTTTTGTACCGCTTTTGGCCGCCATAAGTGTGGCAGGGTATGCTCAGACGTGAGTCCCTTGCTCACTTTGCCACTGGATTCAAGCAAGCTGGGCTGAAGACGGCTGGAATGCCAGAAACCGGTCCTCGGAAGCTTGTTTCCGGTCCAGGGAAGACATGGCTTGGCTGTTCGGGCTGGACTGTTCCCATGAGGCACAGGGTCAGACTGATTTGCATATAGCCATGTCTGAACTGGGGTGGCAGAGTGGGCTAAAGAATGGTGATGGATTAAACCCAGATCTTTTGACTGGGTGTGAGTGTTTGATTGATTCAGATGCTCCGTCCATCACCACCCCCCTTTTGTACCGCAGAGATATTTTGGGCAAGTTAATTACCGAAAGTCCTGCGAGAGAAGAGACTAGTAAGGGTGCCATAGTTCTCCAAAGGATGCACCTTGGTTAACAAGAGTTAACAAAAAAAATATTTTTCCATGCCAAGTATATTCCACAGGTGGTGAAAACATCCTAGGTGAGTGGGTACATGTACCAATCTCCAATGTGAAAGAATATTCTGCACAGCTGCCCCCAGGGCTAGTCCTATTTACCTCCCCGCTGGTATTTAAATGGGTACATAAGAGGATTAGGTAAGTCCATCAATGTATAAGAGGGAAATCTAAGTAATTGTGTATTAAATTGCAAGTCAATATAATTGATTACAGGTGTCCAATAAGAGAGAGCCGGGGGATATCCCAAAGTAAGTGTACCAAGGTCCCCTGAGCCCCACAGCCTCTCCAGCATTCTGCCCTACATTCTGGGTTTGCTCTATGTAGATGTACAGGAGAGTGAAATACTAATATGTGGCCACTTTAGTGAACATTTTGGTGAGTGCTGCATTACAGGGAGTGTGTCTGGCCCTGTAGAATATGTCCCCCCCATTCTTTATCGCTCAACTCTCTACCTAGGTCTTTTTCCCATCGGTTCTGACTGGATTTATACATGTGGTACAAAAGGGGGTGGTGATGCACGGAGCATATGCCTTATACATGTGTCCGTTCCGCTAATTCAAGAGCGCTTATAGCTCAGAAATGAGCCGCCTGTCTGAGTATTTGGTAATCCGCCATCTCTCGTATAGGGTAAGGTGCCTCTAAGTGCCGGGCCTGTTGCTCTGGTGTAAAAGCTAATGGCAGAGCTGCAGATAGTGTAAACGTTAAGTTTCGAGGAGGGCAAGATCTATGCATAGTTGAGTGATCCCTTTCCATCATCTGTCCCATTGAGCGGCAGTTTTTCTGCCGCCACATCGTGAATGTTCCAGACCGAACGCTGGGGAGAAATCTGGGCTGTCAAGCAGCGGTGTTATGGGGGAGGGAAAGGAAGTTAAACCGCATTTAAAGCTAGTTTGATTCCAGGCTTCCATGGTCACTTGTGTGATAGGGGACTGTTAGACCTGGCATCCTTGGCGTGCTTCCCCCTGACTTTTTTGCCTCTACCTCCTGTGTTTTTGATGCTGTGCTGGATTTCGTTTTTGCTGGCTTAGATGCTTTGGGCACTTTGCCACTGCTGATCACTGTCAAAGTGCAAGTGCTCCCTGCATAAAATTGGTATGGTGTTTCGTTCTCCCTGATTGGCATGTTTGTTTTACCAGTAAGTTACTAGTAAAGTGCACTGAGTATGCCAGGGCTGGTGGATCAAATGCTACTACTGGGCCTGCAGCACTGATTGTGCCACCCACTTGAGTAGCTTTAAAAAAAGATATCTCAGGCCTGCACAGCAGTGCCTGTGCACAGTTTGTTAAGTGCCATGTCAACCTGGCGGGTGTACCCACTTGCCAGGTCCTACCCTTCCCATTTAGTACACATAGGGCACCCCTATGGTAGGCACAAGGTAACCCCCTGGGCAGGGTTGGTGTGTATAACATGCCCTGATAGTGAAATACTGCTTATTTCGTTTTTCACAATAGGACAGAATGGGGAATGCTATGTAACATTTTACAAGCATATCTTCCCACAGGAACAAAATAGAAATGTGGATTTTGGTGTCCCTGAACTCAGAATTAAATAACACATCTTTTAGTTAAAAATGGTTTTTAAATTGTGTGTTCGAAAATAGCACTTTTAGAAAGTGGCTATTTTCTTGTCCAACTATTCTCTGTGCCTCTGCTTGTTTGTGGATTGACAGTCTGGTTTCGGTGTGGGAGAGACAGAAGATGTGCATTCCCTGTAGACAGCCCCTGGGGGAGGTTGAGTTGTGCCTGGCCCTTCCTGGATGACCCAGCCCAGAGCTGAATAGACCATGGCTGCATGTAGAGTGGTGGGAGGAGATTTACCTTACACCTGAATGGAGCCTGGCTCCCTTGCCCAATGCTCTCTCCACACCCTGTGCACATGCTACCCCTAGTGAATGCAGAACTGGTTTGGACCAGGTTTAGAGACCCTCACTTCAAAGACATCAAAGCCATTTTGGGGTATAAGTATGTGCCCTATGCCCCCAGTAAAGGAGAGTACTTCAAGAATCAAGAGGGACTTTTGCCAAGGAGAAGAGCTGAAGAGACTGGAGGCGAAGCGCTGCCCCTTTGCTGTGTGCTGACTAGGGTTGTCCTGCAGTAGCTGATTCTGCCAAGGCAAGGGACTGTGCTGTGTGTTGTGTCTACCCCGTGCTTGAGAGGAGTCTCCAAGGCCCTTTGAGAGCTGGCCTTCTGTTGCAGGAAACTCAGGGACATCAAAGTTTTCAGGACTTTTCCCTTCCAAGCTGCGATGTGTGTGTGCCCTTACACACCCTTCGGGAGCTGCGATCTTGAGCTGCGATCGCGGAGGAGTCTGCAGCATTAAGGGAGAAAGACGCTGAGGGCCTGCCTATCTGCCATCAGCCCCAGGCCTCGCTTCCCCTGAGCATCTTTGGAAGCCGTGACCCGCTGCCTCTGGAAAGGAAAGTCACCAAGAAACCTTTTCCGGTCACCGCCCCCGGCCCGAGGCCAAGGTTCATCATTTAAAGAAAGGGCGACGTTGCCGCATTGCCAGCTGCGAGGCATTGCCTAACAACTCAAATCGTTCTGCGAGGAGAAGCTGATGGCGACTTAGCCCCGCCCAGCCGGACGTGAACTACAGCCTTCGGGTAGTGGGCTCGCGCTCAATTCAGGAAGGAGCTGCCCCGCTCCCCCGTGCAGCGTTAGTGAAGATTTCCCCGCCCAGCCCGGAGATAGAAAGAGCCTCGAACCTGGGCTTCCCTTGTCGTCCCTGGGCCCTCTGAGCTGTCGCTGCTGCCGAAGTGCCGTCCGAGGCACGGGCAGGCGTGAGAGGAGGTGGCGCTTAGGGCTGGAGCGGCCCCCGCAGGTGGTAGTGGCCTACGCCTCAGCCACCGCGGCGTCGTCTCACAGCTAAGGAGTGTGGAGGTGCGCGAGGGACAGAGGAGCAATAAGGTCATGCTCAGTCCTGAGGGCTGAGCCGCAGCACACTATATTGGCAACGAGCGGATTGCGGGCCTAATGGGGACTGCTGTTTCTGTTGTGACCACGACAACTGGGGCCCCCGCCTGATAATACAAGAGACCTGTGCCTTCACAAAGGGGATCTGTGATTACGGGGGCATACCTTTGCCTGCAACATCATGCAGGAGTCTGTTATACCTGTCTAAGTAAAGTAATTGTGGAAAGCGGACATCGTACAGGGGCATGCTTTTCCAAGTGAAGTAAACATTAACGCTGGATAGCTTACGGGGGGCATGTACTCTCTGCTGATATTACTGGGGCCTCCGATCGGTTGCTATTCTATGGGGAATTCAGGAAAGTGACTGCATTGTGAGCTTGCCCTCACCGAAATGACCTATAAAAGTTGTTACATCTCTGACCCTCAGAATAAGGAGCATGCCCTGGCTAATGTGATTTGTTGAATTATTGTATTCGTCCCAAAGCAACATAAAGAATATATATTTTTTTATATACTTAAGTGTGGAGAGTCCTTTGTGGTGTGTCTAGTGTGGTATTTGTGCGTGCGTGAGTGAGTAGCACGCAAACGCTTTACACATTGCCTCTGGGAAAAGGCTGACTGCTCTGCCAAGCTACCAAGGGGGTGAGCAGGGGATATCCTCCGTATGTGACTTCCTTGCCCTGACTACGGCATGCTTAGGCACATTCCCTAGAAATCCCATTTCTAACAGGGACAGATATACATTATTTGTTCAATGCGTCTTCTTTAGAAGGGCAATCTTCCATATTGAAGTGCCCGCCTCCACCCTAACCTGGAACAACCAGTGTTTTTCAGATTCAGTCTGGTTCCATTCCACCAAGTAACGCAAATGGGCCGCCTGATGGTATACATGGAAATCCGGGAAGCCCAATCCTCCAGCTTGGCGTGGAAAGTAGCTCAACTCCATGTTCATGCGTGGTTTCTTCCCTAGCCAGATGAATTGGAGCAATTCAGTTTATTTTTTTTATTTATAATTTCACAGCGACAACACACACAAATCCATTACGGTTCATGATACATACATTAACATACAAAAAAATATACATGGACACATACAGAATAACTAAATAAAGCAGCACTGTTCATCTTAATTAATTACAATACACAAGCAGGGGGAGGGGAAAAACTCAACAAAAGATGGGAAGAATCTAAAACAAGAAAGATACTTTCTATCACTCAGTATCCACTCAATTAATTCCTTTTCACAGATATTAAGCCTCATAATAATCACGAAAAGCTCCCCAAATGTTTAAACCCAGTTGTCGCTTCCTAGAGCCTTTAACAGAAAACAGCCCCCATTCCAGCTTATGTAGGTTATACATTTTTGCTCGCCATTGTTGAAATACAGGTGGATTTTCCTGTAGCCATTCAATTGCTATACACAAACGGGCTACCGACATAGAGAAAAAAACAAAATATCGGTACTGATATAATGAACTGTTTGTAGACGTTTTCCCCAATAACATCATTGCGGGAGTGATAACTAAAGGCATATTAATAACCAATGCCAGAAACGTTTCTATGTCTGCAATAAAACTATGCAATTTAACACAACCACAAAAGATATGTAAACTATCCGCGTTATCCTCCCCGCAACGAAAACATTTTCCATCATACCCACCCCCCCATTTTGCCATTCGTGCCGGGGTGTAGTATAGAAAAAATAAGGTCTTAAAAAATGTAACTTTTAAGTTTGTAGACATTAAAGATTCTCTCGCCAGTGTAATCATGTCTTCAACTTCAATTTCAACATTCCCCTAAAGCAGTAACCCATTTCAGCCTGAATTTATCAAGATCGTTTGGCCTACCCAAAAGCAGCATTTGATATAGCACTCCAATTCTAACCTGCCTTCTGACCCCTTCTACCACCATATTTGATTGCATAACAACATTAGTACGAGCTAAAAAATCACGAATTTGTAAAAATTTGAAAAAATAGGTTATAGGAAAACAAAACTGAGTCATTAATTCATCGAATGATTTACAAATCCCATTATCCCTGTACAAATCACCCAAATATCTAACCCCCTTTCTCAGCCAGTCTAAAGAAATACCATCTAAGAATATACCTGGTAACACCCTATAAGCTTTAAAAGAAGTATAATATGTGATCTTCCCCATTGCAGTAGATTTGAAAATCCATTTCGATACTTTAAATGCGCTGATCAATACTTTAAAACGTGTACGTTTAAAGTAACTTCCGTCCAATTCGATAAACACTGCTTCGCAATTGGGCCTAATAAAATTTCAAAAATTGTAGGAGCAGTGGCAATACTAGCAACAGTGTCCCCCGTAATCATTACCCTAATTTTTTTAACAAAAAACATGTAACATAATAAAGAAAAAAATCGGGTACTGCCATACGCCCTCTTTCAAGAGGCAGAGTCATAAATTTCATTGCCCGTCTAGGTCTCCCTGGACTCCATATGAATTTACCACAAATTGATTGTAAATGCAGTATTCTCTTTTTAGGTATTTCCAATGGTATTGACCGAAATATGTACAGAGCTTTTGGTAATACATTCATTTTAACAATATTACAGCGGCCAATAATAGAAAAATACAAACGTTCTCACCTATCCAGAGAAGTTTTAATTTTAGAGACCAACGCATTCCAGTTAACATCCACCAGCTCAGTCATTGATGCTCTGATTTGTATCCCTAAATACGTAACTTCTTTTACAACCCGATCATCCTGCCATACTAAAGTGTCCGAACATAAGATTTGCGTCTTCGATTCATTAAGCTTATAGCCCGTTATCCTCCTAAACTCTTTAGCCAGCCGCTCTATTTCCTTAATGGCTAGTGCAAGATTCTCTGTAGCTACCGCTATATCGTCCGCATATGCGAAAACAGAAAAACAATAATCAAAAACTCGAAACTGTGGAATAAATGCGCTCTGTAGTAGTTGTTCAATAAAAGGGTTAATATATAAAGCGAACAAAAGAGGGGAACAGGGGGTACCCCGAGTTATACTCAAAGATTCAGAAAGCATTCCCATTGCCGATATCTTAGCCTTAGGGGCTACGTATAGCGACTGTAGAGCTACAATACATTTCTGGCCAAACCCCATTTTACCCTAAGCCGCCACATATAGTCCCACTGAATGCGATCAAACGCTTTCTCTGCGTCCAATAAGATAAGCGCTAACGCTCTTTTTTCTGTCCCTGCAATATCAAATAGGGTTATTACTTTATTTACATGATCCACCGTTCCTCTTTTTGATATAAAACCATGTTGATATTGAGAAACTAAGGGCGTTATAACTTTCGACAATCGGTTGGCCAAA
Source organism: Lissotriton helveticus (assembly GCF_964261635.1). Lineage (NCBI taxonomy): Eukaryota > Metazoa > Chordata > Amphibia > Caudata > Salamandridae > Lissotriton > Lissotriton helveticus. The sequence goes on along the minus strand of NC_136059.1, from coordinate 2,059,527,491 downwards.
ATTTTAGAATACATTTTATTATCACTATTCAATAATGATATTGGGCGGTAAGATCCTACCAAATCTGGGGCTTTACCCTTCTTACAAAATACCGCAAACGTGGCATCCGACCATGATTTAGGAAGATAACCCTCCTGTGCCAACTGCATTACTTTCAGCAACTCATCCTTGAAAATATAAAAAAAACTGCCTATATACCTCCCCGGGAATTCTGTCTGGCCCTGCCGCCTTACCTAGCGCTAAACTTTTCACTGTGCTTTCCAATTCCAACATAGTGATCGGGGAGTCCAATTCTTCTAAATTAGAGAAGTCTTGTTGTTTCAGACCCTCTTCAAACAATCCTATCCAGTCACCTTCCCCCTCTGAACTGCTCTTCTGCGTATACAACTCAGAGTAAAACTGCTGAAAGATCTTAAGAATCTGATGAGGGTCAGAATGCGATACCCCGTTCACATCTCTCAGTGCCTGAATATTCCTGGCCGACTCCTCCATCCGCAGTCGTACATCCAGCCGTTTCCTAATGGTTTCACCAAATTCGTGACTTTGCATCTTAAATATTAAATATCTTCGGGCGTTCTCTGTGCTCCAAAAACCCAGGACATTAGCACGCTCCTTTGCCACCTTATTCTCTAACTCGGGTATATCATTCGTGCATGTCACAATCCCCCTAGTTAGAGAGGTTTCTGCCTCAATCAGCATCTCATAAAGCATTGCCAATTCTTTTTTAAGTTTCCTTTGTTGCCATAAACTAAAACTAAAGCATTCACCCCGAAAACAAGCTTTAAAAGTGTCCCAAGCTATACAAACAGTTGCAGTCCTGTTGTTATTCACACAAAAAACCTGAATCCAACTATCCATATGCTCCTTAAATTCCATATTTAGACCTAGTTTCCGATCAAATGTAAAATTGAAACATTTAGGTCTACTAACGCATCCACCTAATTCAAGCACAATTGGAGCATGATCCGAGGTGATCCTTGGGTATACCCGAATTGTTGCCCCCCCACCAATAAAGAAGCAGGCGAAAAAAAATAATCGAGTCTTACCAATTTTTTGTCGGGATGCGAATACAAAGTAAAACCACTATCATGTTCTGTCATCTTACCCCACACATCCACTAATCCTTGGTCCCTAACTAAATTATAAAGTGCCTTGAAAACTCTAGGTTTTCGCCCCCTATATTTATCAGGACCATCCTGTAATGCTTGATTCGTCAGATTTATATTAATATATCCACATACCACCACCGGTTGCGGCCAAGTAGCCAGTTCTGAGTTTTTCATTTAGGACCCCCGCATCATCCACATTGGATCCGTATACCGTACAAAACGTAACCTTTCGCCCTTCGAAGATACACTCTGCTATAGCCCACCACCCGTTCTTATCTATTAATTTACGGTCAACGTTAACATAATTTCGTCTAGCAAGGATAGCTACCCCTCGTATCATACTAGATTGGCCTGATGCGATAATTAAAGAAAATCCTAATTCATTTAGTATACCCCTCTTAAACCACGGAATATGCGTTTCCTAGATACAGACTAAATCTGGCCGAATGTGTCTTAATTCTGCTGCCACCTTTTGTCGTTTTAGCACATTATTCAACCCAGAGACATTCATTGAGCAAATTCTCACTCATGTATTTAACATTTTACTTCAAAAAAACTGAACACAAAAAAACCTATCCTCACAAAATCCGCTCTGCTGCTTAACCCCCAAAACTCAAACTGTCCTTTGTAATAAGTACAGAACTTTAGTATTTGTCGCTGTGAAATCTTTTTTACCCTTTTTTTACACCCCCTAAGTGCAACCCACCTCCCCCTGTCCCAACTACCCCTTCCCCCCCGGACCCCCCCCTTACCCTCCACAGACCCCCTCCCTCCCATCACTGAGGCTTTAGGACACCTGGTCCTGTAGATGCAAGCTTCACCTAAGCCTCTTCCGTTCACCTGTCGAACCCTGCCTAACCAACTTAAAGAATACTTTGCAAAATATACAAAAAAAACAAAGGGGCAGTGACCCAGACTTGTACCCCGGGAGAAAAAACACACAAAAGATAAATTACATTATCCTCACAGTTATAGAGCTCAGCATGTTTCAAACTTCATCTTATTTCTACTCAATAACTCACTGAGCTATATCGAGCGTACAAATTCAGTAGCTGAGGCAATATTCGTAAAAAAACGGGTTTGATCCTTAGATACTATTTTCAGTTTAGCTGGGAACATTAAGAAAGCCGATGCCCCTTTTGACTGACACTCAGGAATTAATTGGCGAAATTGCCATTGCAGTTCTACTGACTTCTGGCACAGATCGGGACGGACAAAAAATTCCACATCCCCAGCCTTACGCTTTTTGTCTGGCCTAGCAAGTTTAAAAACCTCTTCACGCGCCAAAAAGCTGTTATATGCAACTAATATTGCCCTGGGCTTACTTTCTTGACCTTGACCAGGCCTTAACCGAATGTTAAACTACAAAGCCCCTTGGATCTTGTCCCTCTTTCCCCTCCGGAATTTGAAGCACCCTCAAGTTGTTGCGTCTGGCACGATTCTCAATGTCAGCGAGTTTCAAAACCATATCCTCTTTTGTTGCGAGGCTCTGTTCCACTACTGTCTTCTGCTGTACAAATTCATCTTCCAAATTCGAAATCCTGGTTTCAACTTCATTAACCCTGACCAAAAAGTCTCCATGTGAATTGGAGCAATTTTGTTTGTAATTTAGTAAGCATACCCTTCGGTGGGGCCACTGGGAGCATTTGAAAAAGATATAAGATCTTTGGAAGGATGGTCATCTTAATAGTTGCTATCCTCCCTGGCCAGGAGATCTGCTGGTGCTTCCAGCGGGTTAAGTTGCTTCTGATCTGCCTGTACAAAGATTGGTAATTAAGAGAGGAAGTCGACTGGAGAGTGGATGCTAGTGTGATCCCTAGATGAGAAATTGATGCCATCACCCACTGGATTGGGTATTGTGTTGCTAGTTGGGTCACCAGTGTGGGGGACAGTGAGGGCCTAAGTGCCTGAGACTTCTCTACGTTAACACAAAAGCCCGAGGCCAGGGCAAAAATCTCTAGTTCAGTTAGAAAAGCCTGTAGCATTGTGGCAGGCTTGTGCAGGGTCACCAGCACATCGTCTGCATAAAGGCTATGGTCTGTTGCTCCCCCCCCAGAAACGGCCCCGGTGATCTGGGGATTATCCTGAACTCTTTGGGCTAGGGGCTCCATGTACAGAGCAAATAGCGTCCCTCTGCATATAGGGAAGGGGGTGGTAGTGTGGCCGTTAACCCTGTCACTGTGGGCAGGTGGTGGCAGTTGAATACCTTTGTCCTAATTTTTTCACCCAGTCCGAAGTGGGCTAGGACCTGTTCCAGAAAAGGGCAATGGACTCTTGGTGTTGTCGCTCATTTGTCTCTGGGGGATGAATCCCGCTTGGTCTGGTTCTATGATAGAAGGCATATGTGAACGGAGTCTGCTGGCCAAAATGCCTGTGAATAGCTTGAAATCTACATTTAACAGAGAGATTGGTCGGTACTACCTGCACTGTTGCTCTTCCTTGCCAGTCTTAGGTATAACAGCAACCAAAGCGGTCAGCTTTGAGCCAGGGACTGCACCAGGGGTGGCAAAGGAATTCAATAATCTCGTGAGAATAGGGGCAATGGCATGACAAAACGTTTTATAGAAAATAGATGGATGCCCTTCACGGTCTTTAAACAAGAGATGGCGTATAATCCTTCTTACAGGCGAATATTACCTTCAAGTGCCTCTGCCCGGTCGGACGTGAGGTGGGATGTATGTGCATTTTGAAGATATGAGGCAGTCTGCGGGATCAAGGCGCTGGCTGGAGTTGAAAGCTCAAAAGTGAAGGGTCCAACTTGTGGCCATCAATCCCCGGTCCCCCACCCACCATCTGGCAGCCAGCAATATGAAAACTAGTTGCGTGACTAGCCATCTTATGGGTCATCCTTCTTGGCCAGCATCGTGGGGATCGACTTCAGTGCTGCTTGTGGACCTTCAGCTATCTCTCCGGGAACTTGGCGAGTAGTCCCTCTACCCGTCCCGTGTCTATGCCAACGATGTTGACGATTCATCAGGTGGGGCAGCGAGAATTCCGATGTCAGTCCCTCTGCCATTAAGTCTATGCCTAGGACTTGACATGTCTCTGCCAGGACCCATAGTTGGAAGAGCTTCCCCTTCAGGCAAAAGATGGTGTGGAAAGGGGTCCCCTATGATTAGCCCACCCCCTTGTTCCATAGGTGCGCTGTTACAGGTTGAAACTCTTGTCTTTTCTGTAAAGTGATTGCTGCTAAGTCCTGGTAAAATACCGGCGTCTGGTCTCTGAAGCAGATGGGATACCTTTTTCGGGCCTTACGTAATATTTCCACTTTCACTTGAAAATCTTGGATGCAAGCTAAGATGTCTGCCTGGGGGACCCTTTCTGAACATAGCAATCCAACACAGTGGGCACAGTAAAAAAAAAAATCTGTCTCCGGAGGTGCCTCCATGATGTAGCGTAAGAGATCTCTGACATAGCTGAAAATATCCTCACCCTCTGGCTTTGATACTATGCCCCTTATTCGGATATTATTCTGGCGAGACTTGTTCTCGAGGTCCTCTGCATGGGCCTATAAATCAATTTGCTGCTCGCAGAGATGTATAATCTCTTGCTGGAGGGACTCCTCATCCTCCACCTGGCTGTTCCTCCAAAGTCGCTACTCAGTCCCCCAGAGAATCATATCTTTTTGGACCTCTTTTATGTTCTGGGATAGGTCCCGTTTGACCGCTTGCAAATCATCTCTGAGAGACATAAACAGGGATTTGAGGAAAGAGCAGGTCACTGGCTCTTCCACTGTGTCTTCGTCTCGCATCTGAGGTGGGTTGGGAGGAGACGTACAGTCGCCAGAGAGGCCCCAGGGTGGTCTGGTAAGCATCTCCTTGAGGGTTGGTCCTTTTTAGAGTGGCCTATAACCATTGCCCCCGGTAGACAGTTAGGACCCATCTTGCGCTGTCCCATATTGGAAGTCTGCTAAAGGTTTGTTGCCAGCAGTAATTAATGCAGCCAAGCCACGGCGTGTCGAGCTTCAGTGGTGTGGGTCATGTGTACGAAAACCCTGGGGGACCGCGTGGAGGAGAATTGTGTGGTGGTAGAAGGGTGACTAGCCCTTGTGGATCTCACAGTGGGCAGCTGATATTAGAGGCAGGATCACTCTCCACCGGGAAGGGTGGGTGTCTGGTTTTGCTCCTAGCACCAACAGTCCCAGGGCAGGCCCAAGGATGCAGATCTCAGGCTTATCACTCCCTCAAACTCAGTTCTCCTGTAGACATTGTGGTCTCTCCTGTTGGATGGCGTATGGATGTGCTGTCCAGGGAGGGGAATGCATCTCCCATCTCTCGCTGCGTGCACTCTCAATACCAGGGAGGCCAAACCGTGCCCACTGACCCCACAAAACGACCCAGCTCCTAGCCACCAGATAGTGCAGGTAGCTTCGCTCTCCAGCTCCGCTGCCCCTGCCTGTGTCACTAGTTTCAGGCACCGGTCCCACCAAGCCGGGTGGGTGTGGCCCACTCTGCCAGGGATAGACCCCACCACGTGTCTGTGTCCTCTCCAGGCCTCAGCCACCTCATGCTGCAGAAACTCAGCGGCCGCTCATGTCTGTCCCCTGCAGTGATAGAATGTCAGGCGAGGAGGCCTACACCCCCCGTCTCGAACAGTGGGTAAATGGTCGTCCCCCTGGTCTCCCGATGGCTGGGCCTGGGGAAACATCCGGGCACAGGCAATGCTCAGGTAAGCTCTCAGGGTCGCTGCGGGTTGAGGCTGGCAACCCCTGCTCCTCCATGTACCGGCCACACAGTTGCAGTCGGGTGCTCTGGTGTAGGCCGCCTAGGATCTCTCAGGCTGAGATTTTCGATCCCCACCCCACGTCCGGGCGTCAGGCTGTGGGCTTCTCCCCCGAGCCCCCCGGTCACTGGAGCTCGAGTCGGGTGATGGCCAACTTCACCGCTGAAGCGATCCCAGCTCTGTACCAGGGCCTCCTGGCTACCGGCGAGCAGCAGCAACAATCAACAGCTTCTATAGGGCTGACAGATGGCTATAATTGGCTGGGCCAGGGACGGAGAGACAGGGAAAGAGGTCTTAACCCATTTATCATCCTGGCCATGTCCTTCTCAAAACATTTTTTGTGCATATATAAAACAATTTGTTCTGCCAGGAAGATGCATGAATGGAAATGTTGTTGACATACTACATTTTGTTTCCTTCATGAAACATTTGTTGAACGCAGTGGGTACTTGATGATAAAGAATATTATTTTGTGATCTAAAAGTTTACAAAGATGCTATAAGCCCCTTTGCAGAGGATCATTGTTCTGAGAAACATTTAGAGGCTTAGCTGTAAGTGTGCTGTCAGGCTACATACAAGTTGTTTTAGGATACGCTGTGCTCCATAGGTCTTGTCTGGCATCATACTGGCAGTGTTGCAGAGACACAGCCTTGGGATGGGATAGCAGTTACGTATCAAATTCGTTCAAAGTCTATTGTCAACAGAGAGAACTAGAGAATACCTACTTGGGTGTGATTAATAAATGAGTGCACTAAATGTTTGAAGAATTTCTGGCTGATTTACTTCAAGAGTCTGAAGGCTGAGGTTGAGGAGTTTGCAAGGGGTGCTTAATCGGGGAGTTGCCAGGGACTCTATGAGCTGGTCATAGGAGACTTCTGAGGTCCCCCTACCCTTCCACTGACTGGAGGTGGCTTATGACTACCCGGTGATTATGAAGTACAACTGAAAATGTTAAGTAGGTAATATGCATGGATCATTATGCTGGAGAGGAGTCCAGGTTAGTATGTAGGTAATTAGGACAGAAGATCTGACAATGCACAGCCCACCTTGCATCTTAGGTGGGAGCAGGCTCTTAGGTAATAGCAGCGGACTAATCCATCATTACCTATGTACCACATACAAAGGAACATGCCAGCCCAGTTAGTATTCAACTCCCAAGTAGGAACAAGGAAGAACATTCTCTAGGATGCACAAAGATTGATGCCCTAAAGTGTGCAGCCTTTCTACCTTTAGGATGGTCTAACTTCAGTAACTATGGGGTTGCATTGTTTGGGGATGCTCCTAGTAGGTGGAGCGGAAAGAGCATCCCATATCCACTGCTGTGGGAGATGTGGCTCATCCCCATTGAGAAATTATGAGAGTAAAAGTGAATGACTGATTCTGATGCATTTTTGCAGTGTGTACGATGTGGACTTCTAGAGGCTTTAACTGTGCCATGAGTCCCAGAAATAAATACTAATTATACTTTGTATGGCATGCCTGGTAGTTTGAATTTCAAGAGTTTTTTCACTTGAAAAATGGGGACAAAGAAGTGTTATGGTTCCCTGTCGCAAGCACTAAAAATGAGGAACCCCACACTACTGCCCCCTCCACACCCCCATAAGCTCCAAAATAAGGAAACCCCTCAGGTTTATTGGTGATGGTGCACCCTCCTATCCTTATGTCCAGGTTGGGGAGGGGAACTAAATGCTCCCCTGTGCTGAGCACTACTATTGAGTGAAAGTGTGTTGAACTTGGCCCTTTCTGCAGGACCATCCCCAAACATTTTGCCTTCACTCTCCTATTTTCTGAACCTGTTTTTGTTGGCTTTTAGGGCTCTGCACACTTTACCACTGCTAACCAGTGCTAAAGTGTGTGTGCTCTTTCCTTAAAACATTGTAGAATTGACTTAAGCCCAATTGGCATATCAAATTTACTTATAAGTCTCTAGTAAAGTGTCACAGGGACTGCCCATTAAATGCTACTATTGGGCTTGTAGCAGTGGTTATGTCTCCCATTTAAGTAGCCCTATAAAACATGTCTCAGGCCTGCCTTTGTAGCTTGTGTGTACAATTTTGAAACTGCTGTGTTGCCCTGGCAACATAAACATCTTGCCAGGCCCAAACCTTCCTTTTTCAAACATATAAGTCACCCTTAAAGTAGGCCCCACGACAGGCCAGAGTTCAAGGTGCAATGTACTTAAACATGGGACATGTACATGTTAGTTTTACATATCCTGGTTGTGAAAAACTCCTAAAGTCGTTTTTCACTACTGCAAGGCCACACCCAATAGAGAGCTTAGGTGTGCCTGGATGGGCCATCACTAGCAGGATGGGAGGGCGGGGCTGGCCACAGCCCTACTTACACTTGAATAGCCTGTGTCCTGCCTCCGCACAAAGGGCTGCATACCCCCTGTAGTTAGTATGGAGGGAGGATGCCGCAGGACTTCAAAGGGAATTTCTAGAAGCTTCTCCCACCTTCCAGAGAAAGGGCAAAAGGTATAAATATTGGACCTCCCACACCACCTGTTCAGTACACTTCTGGACCTGTGAATACCCTGCCAGGAAGAAGGACTGCCGTGTTCTGAAAGGACTGCCACTCTGCTGAACTGCGGCTCTGAAAGATTGCTGCCCTGATGTGCTGACCTGCTGCCCTCTTGCCTAGGTTAGAAGGATTGGACCTTCAACTCTGAACCCAGGACCCCACAGTGACTCCAAGGGCTAGTTGGCTGGCCTCCTGATCAGATACCTCAGGGATATAATAGGCTTCCAACAACCTTGAACCCAGCATGTGGACTCTGCCATTTGTTTGTCCTGCCCTCCCAAGTGGTGACACCCCTGTACTGGACCCTTGAAAGTGGGTCTGAAGATACTCTGCCAAGCCCAACTGTGGTCTTTATCGGAACCAACGCAAAACCCTGCAAAGCCTTGCTGCACAGCTGCTAGTCTCATCGGAATCGATGCAGAGCAAACCGAACATTGTTCACAGCCTTCGTAATTGGGTCAGTTATGAGCTCGGCTGCCATGTTTCATAGATATTTTAATTAAGTTCTTAAAGTATGGTTCTTCTGCCTGAGTAAGTTCAATAGATGAGACCAAATAAGTGCAAAATATTGCTTTAATAATTGTAGTGGATCTAATTTTGACTTTTTTGCGGTTTATCAATAAGCTGTTATTTAGAAGTACTAAAATAACAATATATTCAAGAGGGGGGCAGGGAGATAATAAAGGTCCAGTACACATTCTCTTAAAACATAATCAATAAATGCAGATGGTACTGTTCCTATAAAGGAAAAGAGTGCAAAACTATGTTGGAAGTGAATAATCCAAGGGAATCCTTATGATTGTTACACTACATCATAGGGCCTCCTCCTTGTCGGGCCGTCTCTGCAATGCCACACAGGCCCCAGGAGAGCTCTTTCTGGAGTGAGTGTAAATAAAGTACCAAATTAATTCAAACTGTCTGAGGGATACCTAATTAGTTCTAATATGGTGGTTCCCTTGGCAGAGATAAAACAATTGAATGGGGGCTATTACAAGGGCTCAATGAACCAAGATAGCCTTAATGTATATGTAAGGTCGAGATGTTTCACACCTATTGGTCCAGCTGAATCCCTGGTGTTTCTTCAGGACCAGAAAGATCCCTACCCTACACCTAGAAAGGTATGTTTAGTGCCAGGTAATCCCCTAATAGGTAAGTACCTCAGTATAGAATTGTCCAACCCTGTTGAATCAATCTGTACAGCCCCTTGGGTCAAAAGCAGAGGATTGCGAGCTGCTGCTAAGAGAGTGGTCCTGCGCGGAGAGAGCTCACCTGTAATGGGCCATCCATATGTCGTTGATCTGCGACATCTGCCTGCCATGCTGGAACAAAATCTTGGAACACCCTATGACAGATCCGGTAGCTTTAGCCACAGCCCAATATTCAGAAACGCTGTTTATTCTGAATAGTGAAAGGCTGCACTGAAGTTTTTTTCTCTCTGCGTTCCTTTGTTGAAATCGTTTACATCTTAAAGATCTCTGAGCAAATATTATTTTTGCTAGAATACTAGCTGCCATAATAAGACACAGTCGAGGATTAACCCTTGTAGAGTAATATGCACTTCCCATCCTTAAAGGCTGTACTTAATATCTGCTCCAACTGATTGCCGAGCAACCTGCAAACAGTAAACAGGAATATCAAACAAGCATTTTTTTCTGTTGCGTCATCCTCCCAGTCTCACCTTCACTTGTGCCTTCTTACCTGATCGAGACTACTAGCCGCAGATTCCTTCACATAGAATTATCCCCCGGCGTGAGACTGGATCTGGAAACCTTTTTGCCACTGTATCCCCGCTCACCGTGTGGCAGGGTATACTCAGACATGAGTCCCTTGCTCACTGCTCCATTAGGATTCAAGCAAGCCGGGCCGACGAGGCTGAAATGCCAGAAACCGGTCCCCGGTAGCTTGTCTCCTTTCTGGTGAAGAATTGGCTTGGTAGTTTGGTCTGCCCTGTTCCCATGATGCACTGGGCCAGGGACAGACTAATTTGCATATAGCCAGGTTCTGAGCTGGGATGGGGCAGTGAGCTAAATAACGGTGATGGATCAAGCCCTGATCTTTGGACTGGGTAAGAGTGGTCTGCTTAATTCAGACACTCTGTTCATCACCACCCCCTTTTCTGAACCGGGGGCGGGGCGGCATCATGCGACTCCGCCCAGGCGTCATACCCGTACATGACGTCAGTGAGGTCACATAAGTTCCACCCGGCGCGCCTACGTCAGTTTTTTCCTTTTACGCGTGCACCGCGGATCTGGTCTCTGCTCGGGTCTGTTTGGGGCCCCTTTTTTCTTCCTCATTGTCTATTTTTTGGTGGAACAGTGTGAGAATGCCTTCGGGCCTCAAAACTTGCACGTCGTGTGGGCGTCTTATGTCGTCGACAGACCTTCACCTCATTTGTATGTGGTGTTTAGGAGAGGATCACGGCACCGCTGATTGTGAGGCGTGCCTACAGTTGAAGCCAAACTCGCGGCGGGAGCGCCAGATGAAACTACTCTTGGCGTGTCTCTCAAGGTCGGCTTCCTCTCCTCGATCAGCCTCTGCAGACGACTTCAGATACGGACGTTGTCGTCATCCTCGCCCTTCTCCGATGTCACAAGAGCATCACTCCCCGGTGGGTAAGTGTCACAGTTTGTCCCCGGGGGCTGGTGTTTGGCCGGCCGGGGGTGTTGGCTCTCCGCGGGTGATGCGGCCCCGCGTGTCGGCCTCCTATCCACCATTTCCCGGTGACGGAACGTCGAGAGTCCAGATGGAGACATATGTGGCGGCTTTGCAGGCCTCGCTGGCGTCCCCTCCTTCCCCTCCTGGGGCATTGGCGAATCCCTTACCTTGCGCGGGGCCCTCCGCGGCACCGCCTGGTTCAGCTCCAGACTTGGAGGATGTGGTGCTAGTGGGGTGCGGCTCTTCGGGGTCCCTCTTTTGGACCACGGCGCCTCTGCCTCGCCGCAAACTCCTGCGGGAGTCCCTGTGGTGTCGCAGGAGGTTGCCGGGGCTCGGGTCGCATCCCCGAGCCCCTCTCGGTCCTTGGACAAGGTGGTCCTGTCAAAGGCCGAGGTGACGCTGCTACAGCACCAGCAGCTGCTGGACCGGGCGGTGCCACAGTGGTCGGTACACCCTCCTCGTCCCGCTCTGGGTCGAGGCAGGAGGGGGACTCCTCATCCTCCTCCGCCCCCTTCTCATCCCTCCACGAAGGCGGCTGCCTCGTCGGAGGTTGAGTCGGCCCTGGCGGCACCGCATGGTTTGCTGGGCCGCCTCCGTTACATGCTGGGCCGAGGCTGGCCGAGGCCTTCATGTCAACCCCTTGATCCCTCTCGTTCCTCCACGCAGGCGGCTGCCTCGGCGGAGGTCGTGTCGGCACCGTACCGGCGCCGCTTCGGATCCGGCCCCGCTCCGGTCCCCGCCATGGTGTGGCTTCGAGGAGCCCTATCCAGCATCTCCTTCGGCGCCGGATGACGATGCCGTCCTGCCTCAGGCAGCGTACCTTAGTTTGCAGCCGTCGCCCACGGAGGAGCTTCTTTCTCCACCGCGGGGCCCTACGGAGGCGGGTGCGGCCTTTCCTCACGCGGTGTCCACGGCTGTGGGCATTCTGCGCATGGGTGACCCGATTGCTCACTTCCCGGCGGACCATCTCTTGGAGGTTCTCCAACAGGGCTCTGGTGGGAGGGAGATATTGCTTCCCTTTGAGGGTTCGCTCCTTTCTTCCCTGACGGGGGCTTGGAGGTGCCCTGCCTCAGGGGATCCGGTGCCTAAACACCTTCTGCACCAGCACCTTCCGGCGCCGCGTGACCCGGCATATCTTTCCCTCCACCCCTCTGCCTCAATGCCACTTTTGCGGACTGCTTTTCTTTTCCTGCCGCCGCTGTTGACTCCGCCGTCCAGGGAGGCTCGCTGGCTGGATTCTTGGGGGCACAAAATGTTCGCCTCGACAAGCGCTGCCCTGTGGGCCCTTAATACTTTATGTGTGTTGGCTAGTGCCACCTCTTGTTGGTGGGATTCGGCTGAGTCCCTGGGATCCACAGCTTCACAGGAGACTGTTCAGGTGGACTTACTGCATCATGCGTTGGATGGCCGGAAACTAGCAGCGTTTAATCTCCGCTCCGCCTGGACATTTCGGAGGTGCTGGGCCAGGCCATGGCTTCCTCAGTCGCCCTCCGTTGCCATGCTTGGCTTCGGGATGGTGTGTTCCCTGAAAATGTTGGGAGCGGCTGTTTGATCTTCCGTTCGACGGCAGCCTGTTATTCCATACCCCGGCTGACTCCACCATCCAAAGATTCCTGGCGGGGCTCCATCCTCCTCTTCCTCTGCCTTCTTCTCATCCTCTTCATCTGCCTTCTTCTCCTCCTCCTCCTCCTCCTTCCCCTCCTCAGTGACTACTTAGTTGAGCTGGTTCTGGACTTTTCTTTAGGCCAGTTGCCCTTGCTGTGGAGCACGTTTTCATGGCCATTCGAGTCCTCCTTGCTGGGACTATGGCGTTGTTGGCTGCTGGACGGCCCTTGTGTTTTTGCCGTTGTTGTTTGCACAGACTTGGCTCTGCGATTAGGCCTTCTGTTTCTCTTGGGCTGCTTAACAAGCCTTCTGCGGGGGTTTATTTCCCCGTGGCTCTTTTGTTTTTCCTCTGCTGCGGATGTTCTTCCAAGGAAGGTTCCCATATCCTGGGACTTAACGTACCCTATGTGGGGTAGTGGTAGCTGTTATATAGCTTGCGCTCTGCTAGAAGTTCTGGTCGCCTTCGGGTGTCGGTTCTCTATGGCGTTTATGTATGTAGCTTTTGCTTCTTGAGGTTGCATATGCGGCCCCTCGTAGTGGTGCGTCCGGGCATTTCCTCACCTTCCTGCTCCTGTCTGGAGGGCTGGGATGATTCTGTGTTCTTCCTTGCTAGGCGTCGCCTGCCCTGTCTTCCTGGGGCCCCAGGCTGTTCTTCTTGTGGCTTATGACTGTTGGCGCCATTCTGCCTGGCCAGTTGCCTTCCATCTGGGGGGGCACGCCTTCTTTTCCCTCGTTTCCTTGGGACCTCTAGGATTCTTCTTCTTCCTCTTCCTGTCTTGGCACTGGATGGAAGCTCTGTTGCCTTGTAGGGGAGTGGGGTGCCTCGGCCTCTTTGGCCTTGCCCTTGGTTCCTCTGCTGTGAGTGTATGGGACTCTTCAGTCTTCCTTCTACCTCCTACAGCCTCTTGGTGTTCTGCTTGTGGGGGTCCTCTTGCCTGGCAGGGAGGAGGTTTCTTACCTGGTTCGCAGATATGGTCCCCTGTGGGGCCTTCTGTTCTGTCCAGACTGGTGGGGTCGTTTCGCAGACCATCCTTCCCCGTGGGTATTGCTAGGGTACCTATTCTACATGAAGGAATATGCGGCTAATAGTCTCTATCAGATGTACGAGTTACTTGCCTTCGGTAACAATGTATCTGGTAGAGATGATTCTAGCCACAGATTCCTTCACGGCCCGCCCTTCCTCCCCATTCTGCGAGGACCCTTGGGTTGGTCTTCAGTACTCGCCTCCCGGTGGGGGGCTGTGTCTCCTGTGAGTGCCTTCTTTTGCTCTTGACGGAGGGCTCCGCCTGGTTGCGGTTCATTCCTCCTTTTAGTTCTTGGAGGATGAGGTTGCGATGCTCCTGTGCCCCGCTGCTCTGGCTACTCCAGGTTGGTTTTGGGGGGGGGGGGCGGTGGAGGGGGGTTGACCTTCAGTCTCTGTCCACACCTCCCTTCCCTTCCTCTTGCTGATGGGGGTCCTGGCCCCTCTGCTATCCTCTTAATAGGGGTCATCTGGCCATGCCTTGCCCTTGTTCCTTGGGGGGTGGTTGCCCTCTATGCTGGGGTGGCTTGGAGATTTGTTGTTCCTGTCTGCCTTTGGACTGGCTCCCCTTCCTTGTTTCTGGATGTGGGTGGTAGGCCTGCTGCATGTGTTATGACTTTGTACGTATGTTCCTTGTCTCCAGGGGAAGGCTGTCTCTTTACTGGCAGGATGGCTACTCAGGGCTCTGCTCTGTACTTTCTTCTGCTCCTGCCTTTGGACACTGCAGTGTTGCACTGTTCCTTGTGGTGTCGTTGTCTCTTTTTTCTTCTCTTTCGCACACTGTTCCCATGCTCCCACAGTTTTTTGTCTGGTGGCTCCGCATAGTGGAGCGGAAAAGTTCTCCGGAGTAAACTGACGTAGGCGCGCCGGGTTGGGACTTATGTGACCTCGCTGGCGTCACGTACGCGGACGACGCCTGGGCGGAGTCACGTGATGCCGCCCCCGGGACGCAGGGATGCTGTGGCAAAAAAGTTTCCGGATCCAGTCTCACGCCTGGGGTTAATTCTACGTGAAGGAATCTGCGGCTAGAATTGTCTCTACCAGATACATCATTACCGAAGGTAAGTAACTCGTACACCAGGACTGCGTCTCCTGTTTCAATTTCAGAAGCTTTAATACCATCCCAAGCAATCTCAGAGAGGAAACATGCTTGTTCTTCTATTTCAACCTACAGATCTCATCAGTCATTACCGTTCTGCACCTGTGATGTATTCCTATAGGTTCTGAATCGATCCCCCTATTCCTGACCCTATTCTGGTTAAACAAACCAACAAGTTAACTAGCAGTCAGCCCATGAGGCAGAAAACCCCCATGATGCAGATACCGTTATCTGACGCAGTCACACTACGGCACAGGAACGTGTTATCTGATTAGGTCATAACGCTTGCGATCTAATTAGACAAGCGATATTCCTCCAGCCCCTGATAAGGCATACGGAGTTCTCATAACAAATCAAACCTATGACAACCTGGGCAAAACCCTGCGGCCATTGTTTTGATTTCACCGAGAACTTCAGTAAAAGAATGTGCTAACGAGCAAGTCGTATGACATCCTTATTGACGTATCTATGTCCATCCTTACGTCAATCTCGGCACCTTAAAGGTATAAATATTACCGATATTGCCCTATGCAAACACACGCGTGGTGACGAGACGGAGCAGCCATACTTGCCGAAGCGAAGAGCAGAGCAGACCCCGCTGGCGCAGCCCCGCCTTTCTGACGCGCTGAGAGAAGCTGCTTTCTCCTGCCGAGAAATCCAGCACCGGCGTTTCTGGGTAGCCCTCGCAGGCAGCCTGGAATATCGAGACCAGAGACGAGAGATACCATCCCTCATTCAACCTAGATTCCAGGTACAGAACTGAATAACCCCTCACAGAGAATTCTTTAGTTATTCACTTGGCAAAAACAAACTTAACTTAAACTGTAACTTTCTATTCCCGCCCACGTATTAGGCTTAGGTCAGGTACACGGGGTAGGCGTATTTAGAAACACCAGTTGAGTACGTTTAGTCAAATGTATATGTGTATGTAATATATTTTATTCATTTTAAAACATCTTATGGCTTAGAAACCATATCAATGTTTTTACAGTATTATTTTATACTATTGCTTTTAATGTATGCACTTTACTTAACTATAAGTATTGCAATAATATCGATCCATTTCTCTTGTATGAGAAAAGAGACTGATCAATAAATAACACCTTTTATTGAACACGCCCGTCTCTTCCTTTTCTCTACAATCTGATGAGACTAAGAATGCACGTACTGACTGAGTAAAATAAATTGCCTTTTGTTCACACGACTCTCGAGATATACTCTTGATTAGGGGAGAGCAAAGTTGTCATGTTCTATGGTTGTCAGAAACTAAATCCCTTCTTGTCTAATCAGGGAAGTTAAGTCCTCCTTGAACATTCGAGAAAGTTTCTAGTGAACTCTGAGCTACGCTGGCAAACCCAAAACTTTAAGTCTAGTATCGACAGTAGTAGACCTAGTTAACGTCTGGTCTAGGCCTTTACTGCTGTAGGTATTATTCCAATGCGCAGAGCCTATTGGGATGATAGGAACTACACTACACACCAGGAATCCAAAATCCTTGACTAAAGATTTTGCCCTCCATATGCTTATCCACTTGATCAACCGGTATACACTTCTTGTCTGACCAGTGAGAGTGGCTAGCATATAGTGTATTTTAACAGTGTTTGGCAGAATTTTGTCAGCTTTCTCTAAAGATGTCATCCTTTGCATGAAACGAAGGAGTGCAAGCAGATCTCAATTCTGCCATTCACATAGAATAAGTGATCTTATGTTGTCAAGAAGTGGATGCCCAGGACCAGAAGATCTCTCGTGCTGTGGAAACAGCAAGTAGTAAAGCACATCCCTCTGGCTGGTCTTTTAAACCAAAGCTCTCTTTTAGAAAATGAAGAATGGAATCAAGTTCCTGATACTGAAAGTATTTGTCATGGCTAGAAGGAGCAGCCTCAGTTTTAATCAGAGGAGGCAATTTGTTTTTTACTGTGGTGATAGTGTTTGGACCTCTATGCTGGTGATGCCTTTGCTACTACTTGCTGTATCAAAAGCTGCCCATCAGGGGTGGGCCCAAAGTCGGGTGCTGCAGGAGGCATAGTATGGCTAAATCTACTTCTTCTCCCATAACTTTCTCCTTAATCCGAGGAGACAACAGGATATAAAGATATCTTTTTTTGGCTTTTTTCTTCTCCATCACTCTCTACCAAATGGTACTAGAAAGCAAGCACAACTTAATATAATCACAGAAATTCAGCAGTTATAGTTACCTGAGCTAACGTTAACTTACGCCTCTGCAATCCACTGCTTATGACCTCTGTTAGACCTGGCATCTTGTGTGCGTTTTACCCCTGTTTTCTTTTGCTTCTGACCTCCTGTTTCTGAATGTGTGCTGCATTTCGGTTTTGCTGGTTTTAGAACTCTGGGCACTTTACCACTGCTGATTAGTGCTAAAGTGCAAGTGCTCCCTGTGTAAATTGGGATTTTGATTGGTTATTCATGATGGGCATGTTTGTTTTACTGGTAAGTCCCTAGTATAGTGCACTGTGTGTGCCCAGGGCCTATCAATCAAATGCTACTAGTGGGCCTGCAGCACTGATTGTGCCACCAACATGAGTAGCCCTACAAATATGTCTCAGGCCTGCCACTGCAGTGTCCGTGAGTGCAGTTTTAAACTGCCATGTCGACCTGGCAAGTGTACCCACTTGCCAGGCCCAAGCCTTCCCTCTTTAGGTCTCGGACTGCGAAGCGATCGCGAAGCGATCGTCGCTCCGAGACTCTTATTGCAATCATTTCTGCTTTCAAGGAGTCAAGGGAGACAGGAGACAAGTGATGTGCACGCGCGCGAAAACGGATCAGGTTGCGCGCACTTCCTGTCTCCCATGGCTCCTTGGAAGCAGAAACACGCACACACACACATACAGAACGCCCCCCCGCCGCCTTGCACAAACGCGCACACACACACAAACAGAACGCCCCCCCGCCGCCTTGCACACACGCACACATAAAGAACCCGCTGCCGCGCACACACACACACACACACACAACCTTGCCCAGCTGGCGGCCGCGGCACTCGTTGCTTACCACCACCTCCTCGATGCGCCGTAAGGACACCGTGTTTAGGCTCCATACCAGCAGCAGCAGTCGAGCAGCAGTCGCTCGGGGCACTTCGCTTTATATATTAAAACTGAACGAGGGAGCCTACCCCTCGGTTGTTTTCAACCCCCCAGCCTGCAGTGCCTGAAAAGGGCCGCCGTGCTGCCCGCGGCGACCCGGAAGTCCTCGCACGGAGGGCAGGAGGCAGCCGGTAGTCTCGCCCCGCAGCCGCAGAGCGAGAAGGAACCTAAGGCGTCTGACCACGAGGCTCCCCCAGCGAGAGGAGAGCCCCGACGTGAAGGGAGAGCGGCTGGGAGTGCAGGCGGGGCTCCGGTGTGGAAGAGGAGCCCCGCGCTGCCTGAAGGAAGAAACCGGCAGTGGTTCCCGCCCCCCGCAGCACCAGCGAGGTCCCGGTGAGTGCGGGGGCAGGGGCTTTTTACTTAGAACGGCCCCCGGTTGACAGCGGGCCGCTCCAACGCTCGTGGGGGCATTTCTTTACTTGGAGCCCAGAGAGGCTTGTGGGGGCATTTCTTTCTTTCAAGCTCTGTAAATGCAGTTTCTACGCTTTCAAAAGAAGCCGAGTTCATCCCTCACAAAAACTCTCTTTTGAATTGTTTTAAAGAATCGAGCTGTGACTAGTCTGAAAACCTACGCCTATGAGCTGAAAAGACACATTTTAGTCAGCCGTGTGCTGGGCTACATCACAGCAGATGGCCGACAGGTGAAGTGAACCACCTCGAGTCCCTGTATGGCCTCAGTCAGCGGTCTTCCCGAAATGTTCACGTTTTATTACAACATCAATAGAAGCTGGGTAGCATGACGAGCAGAAAATGGAACTGGCAATAATTAAAATACCGCTCTTGGCTTATTTGATTTCTTTTAAATGTAAACAAAGAGATTCAATACATTTAACAAATGCCTAGCACGTTGTCTGCCCAGATAAATGAGTATTTTTTAAAGCACCCTGTAATTAACATTAATTACAACGGTATGAGATAATTTATGTAGAACATACTGGCAGTGGGCAGTAACGTTCTGAACACACTTAGCAAACTATCATCTGTGACCAAAAACATGCTTAGCTTTGTCTGGCACCCTTGGGGCATTTTAGGGGAACGTTAATGGTTTTCTGAAGGTGTCCCACCCACTTCGAGATGCTCTGCTTTTTTTTTTATCGACCACCCCATTAGGTGAGGCCACCATGTTGGCAGGTCATTGTTTAGAGTTATACTAACGCAAATGCTCGAAGATGCCAACGCATTGTCCTTTAAAGGAGTGTTCTCTTTCAGCAAGGAGCAATACAGGCAGCATGGCCCTGCACCAAGACTCGGGTAGGAGCACTCACTCGATGCATGTGTCTCTGTTTCGTAGATCGACTCTGTAGAGTCGCGAATAAGTTTGCAGGGAACTCATTCGTATTTTTAAATGGGTTGTAATCCGCCCAGCTCTTCAGTGTGCCCAAGTGTGGAGAACTGTAACTGTCTACATAGTGAGTATGAGGATCGCGGAGCCTGGTGAAAGAATTCCCGGAATCCAGTGCTTATAGTGGGCGCGCACGGGGTACCTGCACTATATAATTTGCAAGGCACTTCTCAGCAGGGGTGCAATACTTTTTAACGGCAGCATACTGGCACTTCTCAGTAGAAAACAGATGCTAAGGGATAGTGAGTACCTGCTCTTTTATATTTTATTTCGAGCACTGTCCGAATACGATACGTTTATTAAGAACATACCTAAAATTGGAATGCAACATGTAAGGTGCTAGTCTGAGAGCTGACAGCAAGTCTTTTTCACCTAGACATACACGATCTGTAATGGTGTGTAGGATTGTTTGAAAACGTTGATTTATCAATGTCATTTAAGTAGGTGCAGGATTTCAGGTTGGGGTTGTTAACATGCACGGAGGTTAAATTTAATTTGAGGTCATGATCATTTTACTTGGCTCCATGTGCGTGATTCACCAAAATGCTAGGGGTAGCAGAAGGGACATCATACGCCGTTTGACCTTAATGACATAACAGGTGTGACATCACATGACCGATGACCCAGAATTTTGCAAGAAGGTCCTGTCACACAACAATAAGCCTGATGACATCACAGTAAGTGAGTTCAGCTTGCTGCATTTATCACTGAAGGCTGAAACTGTACGTTGTTGGATTAATTAATTCATATATTTCGATTTAGCTTAGACCTAGTGCTTCAGATAGGATGAAAAAAGGTCTCTAAAAGGGGCATGACAAAAGAAGTGTAACTAGCAATTTCTTCAAAGAGGCATGGGCTATGTATTTGAGAGGGTGGCTTAGACATGTACACTGAAATCTTGTGCTTTACGCAGCATGCCACCTGACCGGCATTGGGTGCCTCTGTGAGTTTATTTGCAATGCAATAGGTCTCACTTTTGCAAGAGTTTAAGCTATTAGCATTGTACATGACAATGCCTTTTATTTATGTTTTAAAAACAAAAACATAAATAAAAGGCATTGGCATTTACAATGCCAATAGCTCGAACTTTAATAATGCAAGACCTATTGCATTGCAAATGCTTGTTCAAGGTAGCCCCCTGGGCAGGGTGCAGTGTATGTGAAAGGTAGGACATGTACTGGTGTGTTTTACATGTTCTGGTAGTGAAATACTGTCAATTTAGTTTTTCACTATAGCAAGGACTATCTCTCTCATAGGTTATCATCTTACAAGTTTAACTTCCAATTGGGAAAAGATAGAGATTTGGAGTTAGGGTCCGAGAACTCACAATTTAAAAATACATCTTTTAGTAAAGTTGTTTTTTAAATTGCGTGTTTGAAAATTTCACTTTTAGAATGTGGGAATGTTCTTGCTTTACCATTCTCTGCCTCAGCCTGCCTGTGGAATCCACATCTGGTTTAGTCTGACAATTGGGTTTTTTGTTCATTCACTCTAGACCATGGGTACTCGCAAACATTTGCCTAGGGGCCGAAAAGTACAGTCAGTGGTGTGACTGAGGGCCGCACTGATGCCCGCAGGGTTTGTGGTAGGGGTCTGGGTAGGTCAGTGATTGTGTAAAGAGGTCTAAAAAACTTTTTAAAATAAATGGGCAAGCATTTATTTGCAGGTTAATAAATGCTTGCTCATTTATTTAACATTGTTTTCTGAATATTAGTGCTCAGCAACTAAACAGCAGCTTGTGCTTCGGTTCACCAGGGTTGCTGCATGCAAAGGTGAAGAGGGCTGCAAGCGGCCCCCGGGCCGTACTTTGAGTATCACTGCTCTAGACAATCACACAAAGGGAGCTGAGATGTGCCTTGCATATCCTGATAGCAAACAAAACAAGATGCCAGTACTGTGCGATTTTTTCAATTTTTAGTTAAAGAGCTACTAATTGCTCTCCCGACAATGACCACTCTTTCAGTCCAACCAGTTTATAAACACAGTTCTTTAGTTTTTATTTATTTTGAGCTGTTTTTGGGGGATTTATTTAGAACAAATATGTATTTTGCAGTGTTTATTCTGCAATATTTTTCGACTACATCAATGTACTTAATACAGAAGAGGAACAATAAATTCAACGCAAAACATGATAAATCAATTGATTGAACAGGAATTTTTAACAATTAACACAACACATAGACGCTGGACAACATTAAACACTCATAGATATCTAAGGGAGGTTGGGGCGGTGGGGGTTGGTGGTATTTCTCTCAAACTGTTTGTCATGGCACAGTAGATTTCAACTTAATTGAATTTACAATTTGACTTGTTTAAACTCAAATCATAATTAAATCTAGCTGGATAATTGCTTTCATTAACCACAGTATAAAACACTCCAAGTTATGCCACCTAACCACAAGCGCCTCGATAGGTCGACGCGTTTCGAATCCTACAGCTTTACTTAGGATTCTCTTCAGGACCAAAACAAAATCAATCTGTGGGAGAAAATATAAAAAGCAAACTGTCAGTGGACAGAGAGACTCTCAACTCACATTCAGCGTCCAAGACACACTCAATAGGTTACCTGTCAGTGAGTTGGTTGGGGTACGATGATAAGCTGAAAAGTCAAAGAACATTTATAATCAAAAACTCTGTTTGGTGTTGGGTAGCCTACACATCATATAATGCAAATCCAATGTACTCACTATAGTGTGATAACATCAGACACCTCGTAAGGGCTTCCAAACTGGCGAGGGATCCATTCCTTATATTATTTATTTAACCTCGATTCAGGATCTGATCTTTAAGTTTGATCTAGAAAGTAGAGAGAAAACAAACCACTCTCAGTGCATAATTCGGAACTGCCCTAGCGGTGCTGCGGGCGGCAGCATTGTTGCACCGCATTGTGACTTAATAGTTGAATTTTCGCTCTGCCCGACGAGCCTAACTTCCTAGCTGAACGGGGATCTGTTTGCCGGAAAAGCGGCTCCAGCACGAGTTGCAGAGGCCGCTACCCTGAATTCTGGGGGGTTTTTTAATTACCTTAAGTCGTTCGTTTCGTTCCTCCACTGGGTCGCGGTCGGTAATACACGCGATGGTGAATTTCACAGAGTGTTGGTGTTGGTGTTTTGAAGTCAGACTGATTTCCGGGTTCCTGCTCTATGAATCATGGGAGTTGTAGTTTAAGTAGTATGACTCATGGGAATTGTAGTTTTGCTAAACCTTTAGGGCGAGCGCCGCGAAGAATTAGCGAACAGGGAAGGGGGCAGGGTTGGATGCCAGCGTGTATTTGTTAAATTCATCAGAGATTTGATTCACTATATTGGTGGAGTGCCAATTGCAGATGTTACCTTACAGGCTATAAAGTTCCGACATTTCATTCAGACCTTGTGTGGTCGTGTTAAATTTCAGGATTAACATGGCCTCTCTTTGGCGTAGTTTGGCCTCTACATCTCCGCCTCTTGGGTCATAGTCAATTTTGGATATTATGGTCCATTTTAGATCTTGTTCCCCATGTTGCTCATCGAGCCAATGTTGGACCAATGGGGCGGTCACCACTCTTTTCTTTATCCGAGACTTATGTTGAGACATCCTTTGTCTAGTCTCTCTCAGAGTTTTTGATTATAAATGTTCTTTGACTTTTCAGCTTATCATCGTACCCCAACCAACTCACTGACAGGTAACCTATTGAGTGTGTCTTGGACGCTGAATGTGAGTTGAGAGTCTCTCTGTCCACTGACAGTTTGCTTTTTATATTTTCTCCCACAGATTGATTTTGTTTTGGTCCTGAAGAGAATCCTAAGTAAAGCTGTAGGATTCGAAACGCGTCGACCTATCGAGGCGCTTGTGGTTAGGTGGCATAACTTGGAGTGTTTTATACTGTGGTTAATGAAAGCAATTATCCAGCTAGATTTAATTATGATTTGAGTTTAAACAAGTCAAATTGTAAATTCAATTAAGTTGAAATCTACTGTGCCATGACAAACAGTTTGAGAGAAATACCACCAACCCCCACCGCCCCAACCTCCCTTAGATATCTATGAGTGTTTAATGTTGTCCAGCGTCTATGTGTTGTGTTAATTGTTAAAAATTCCTGTTCAATCAATTGATTTATCATGTTTTGCGTTGAATTTATTGTTCCTCTTCTGTATTAAGTACATTGATGTAGTCGAAAAATATTGCAGAATAAACACTGCAAAATACATATTTGTTCTAAATAAATCCCCAAAAAACAGCTCAAAATAAATAAAAACTAAAGAACTGTGTTTATAAACTGGTTGGACTGAAAGAGTGGTCATTGTCGGGAGAGCAATTAGTAGCTCTTTAACTAAAAATTGAAAAAATCGCACAGTACTGGCATCTTGTTTTGTTTGCTACTAAAATTGGCGCAGCCTTACTGTGCCACACGCCAGACCCGGTCTGTTTCATTATTGCATATCCTGATGGCCCATCACCAGGCTGATGGGTCTTCCTGAGCTAGAGTGGTGGGAAGTGTTGTTACTGACACCTGAATTGGGCTGTGCCTGTCCTCACATAAAGTTGTCTCCACCCCCTGTAGTGTATCTTGAGCCGGGTCAGGGAAAGGCTGGGTCTTATGCACTACAAAGACTTTCTTTTGAAGTTTGCCTGCTTCAAAGGCAGAAACTGGTATAAGTACTTGAGATGTGACACCATAACTTTAGAACATTTATGGACTAAGAGGAGAGCTAGAGAAGCTGTAGGAGGGGAAATGTCACTCTGCTAGTTGCTGTGTTGGGCTGACCTGCTGCCTTCTGTCTTGGAGAGTATAAGGACTGGACTTTGTATTCATCATCCTGTTTGCCAAGGTTCTCCAAGGGCTTGTGTGTCTGCCTCCTGTCAAGAAGTCTCCAGGTCCATCAAAGACTTCATCTACAGCCCCCCTGAACTCCTCTGATGGGAGTTCTGACCTGCCAAGTGGTGCCAATTACAGTTCTGGGCCCTTGCAGGTGGCGTCTGCTGCACGAAAAGAAGAAAATCTACGCACTGATCTTCATGCCTGTTTGCCTTGCCGCAGTCTTGCCTTGCGGTTGAAAAACGAACGCATTGCTGCGGTGCCCGCAGAAGAATCGACGCAGCGCCTGCCATGCAACCTGAAGATCGCCGCAGCCTGAATCCTGAGACCATGTCTCCGACGTCCAAGATGCCCGCTCCGACATAGGCACTTCTGTTTGGCTGAAGTTTTGATGCATCACCTGCATCACGGATGGGTAATCGACACAGCTCCTGTGTTGCCGCTCCCACGACTCAGCGTGACCAGATTTTCTATGCATTGCACCTGTGCGTAAAGTCTTTGCTGACTTTGCCTAGCATTAAGGAACTCAAGCCGCATATCCGAAATTGAACGCCTCACCTCCCCTTCAGAAGGGAATCAACGCATCACCTCCCCTGACAGCAAGGAATCGACCCATCACCTCCTCTGCACCGCTGTAAAGAATTGACTCATCACCTCCCCTGAGAGTAAGGAATCGATGCATTGCTTTGTTTTTGGTGCCTCATTTCCCCTGCATCTATTTTCGTCTTTTGATGTTTGACACATCCCAGATACTTTGCACTAAAAAGTGATGCATCCATATTATTTGATGAATTGAACTATTTTGAACCCTTTAAAAGCGCTCACTTTGCTTTTGTATGTTGCACTTTTGTTGTTTTGGTCTTGTTTTATTCCGATCAAGATTGATTATTTTTCTAAGCTAGCCGTGGTGTCGATTTTGTAGTATTTTCACTGTTATGTGTGTTTATGCCCAAATGCTATACACAATGCCTCTGAGATGAGCCTGACTGCTCGTGCTAAGCTACCAAGGATGTGAGCAGGGGTTATCTTGGGTGTGTAGCTCCCTTACCCTGACTAGAATAAGGATTCCTACTTGGACAGGGTTCATGCCACTGCCAATTAGAGACCACCATTTCTAACAACTTCAGACATTACGTCACTCATGACATGGTCAGTGACATCACTGATGACATCATCCAGTGATGTTAAGTGCTTTCTAGTAGTTTGAGTGTTAAACATATATACTAACATATAACAAATTAGTATACTTTGTATACTACTAATGTGTGATACTATTTCTAACATATTATGTGAGTGGCTGTGTGAATGTATCTATGTGACTGGGTGTGTGAATGGCTGTATGGGTGTGTGAGTGGCTGTATGGGTAAATACGTGGGTTTATAAGTAGCTGTATGGGTGAGTGAGTGGTTGTGTGAGTGACTTGCTGAGTGAGTAGCTGAATACGTGGGTATGTGAGTAGCTGTATGGGTGAGTGAGTGGCTGTGTGAGTGACTGTATGGGTGAGTGAGTGGCTGTGTGGGTGACTGAGTGGCTGTGTGAGTGGATGGATGGGTGCGTGACTGGGTGTGTAAGTAGTTGTATGGGTGAGGGAGTAGCTGTTTGAGTGGGTGTTTGGTTAACTGAGTGGGTGTATTGGAGAGTGAGTGTCTGTGTGAGTAGTTGTATGGGTGAGTAAATGGACGTGTGAGTGCTTGTATGGATGTGTGGATGTGTATGTAAGTGGTTTTGTGGGCATGTGAGTCGGTATAGGGTGAGTGAGTGGCTCTGAGAGGCTGTATGGGTGAGTGAGTGGCTGTATGAGTTAATAGGTGGGTGTGTGAGTAGCGGTATGAGTGAGTGGATACATGGGTGAGTGTGTGGCTGTGTGAGTAGGTGTAT
The DNA here is from genome assembly GCF_964261635.1 of Lissotriton helveticus. Classification (NCBI taxonomy): domain Eukaryota; kingdom Metazoa; phylum Chordata; class Amphibia; order Caudata; family Salamandridae; genus Lissotriton; species Lissotriton helveticus. The sequence continues at coordinate 2,059,501,641 of NC_136059.1, read as the reverse complement.
CGATAAGTGAGTGGTTGTGTGAGTCGCTGTATAGGTGAGACAGTAGTTGTGTGAGTGGCTCCATGGATGAATGAGGGGGCATGTGTGTGGTTGTATGGGTGTATTAATGGGTGTATGAGTGGTTGTCTGAGTTGGTATGTGAGTGGTTCTGTGGATGATATGATGCCATGAGTGATGTCATTTGGGATGTCATCAGTTGTCACTAACCATGTGATGAGTGATGTAATATGTGAGTTCATAAGCAGTGCAGTGCGGGGGCGTAAATTATAGTTAGCTCATGTAACTAAACTGCTGAATTTCTATGGTTTTGTGAATGTACAATCTGAGCCTAACTATAATGTGCCTGTAACTTTTGTTTTTTTCACAGTATTGCTAAGGTTTTTTTAAATTCAGTTTCCTAACTATAACGTCCCTATAACCTTTGTTTTTTTCCAGTGAATTTCAAAGATTTTTCAAATTCCATTTCCAGTGTTATGTCCCTCTTATGTTTCGTTTTTTTTAGTTAATATGTAGGGTTTATTTTTCATACAAAGTGTATTACAATGTATTTATATATATATATATATATATATATATATATATTTATTTTTTTGTATGTAGACATTGTTTTTTTCATGAATATATTTTATATGTTTAAAAATCACATCTGTGCCTATTGTAAAGTTTATGAAGAGGTTTTTTAAGTAATTAAACAATTTTTTTTTTTTTAAAAAAGTATTTTTTACTGCAGTACCTTTGCGAGTCTGTAAATATAGACAGACTACTATTCTATGGTTTTTAATCCTTATCGCATGATCAGAATGAATCCGTGGATTCGCCGAAAATGTTAAAAATGAATTCAGATATGTACACCCAGGGCTTTAAGTGGGCCAGGTCTGAGCACCAGCATTTTTTTTAAGGAGACCTCGAAACGGGTCCCTATCGGGCTCTGTTTTGTGCCCTGGCACAGTCGGTCCGTTTTTTTCAAGCGTTATAGGGGAAGGGAAATCCTTTAAAGAGAGTCATTTTCTCTCTGGATTTCTCTTCTCTTTTCGGAGCTCAGGAGCAGCAACATTGTCGTGGTGTCACAAGGGCTTTATGTGGAAGATTTTTCAATATTATATACAAGCCACAGTGGCTGCTTATTTATCATATGCAACTAACAACCATTGAAAAAGCCAATAGTCCTGACTTCTTGTAGGTATGATGTTACTTGTTGTATCATATAGCTGGATGCAATGACAGAAACAGCAAAATACCAGTCGGTGGCACACTATGCTAAGCACAAACTTTTAGCTTAAGTGTTTTTAAGCGACACCCTTAATTACAATGGGCATGCCCCCTTGAGAGACCCCCCCAGTTTTTTCAAACCACTTAAGCCCTGTGCACACCCATGCATTTTTATTAATGAGATCAGTGTGAACATATTTACAGATTATATATGTATATCTTTTAATTTTTTGAACATTGAGGATGGCGTGAAGCCAAAACGGGTCTGTCCAGTGTAGTTGTCGTGTGGCAAATAAATTCATAAACTTCCCCAGTGTGCGCCTCGTTTGTGACCGTGGAGTGGAGGTCACTGTTTGGGAATAAATCTTTATATATATACATATATTTTATTTTTTTCTCTGAAAGAACGATAGGTTTTACAGACGTGTTATAGTTAGTTGGGCATTTGACTCATACAAAACCAGAGAAATTCCCCTGTTCTAGTTAGTTGAGCTAACTATAACTCGCGCCCCCGCAATGCACTGCTGATGACGTCACATATTACATCATTCATGACATTGTCGATGACTATTACGTCTGTAAAATCTATGGTTTTTTCAGTGAATTTCGAAGGTTTTTTAAATGTTAATTTCATATTTTAATATTTATAAAACCTATATTTTTTCTATTTATTTGTGTAATATTTTGGAACACTATTATCGTTTTTTTTTTTACTTTTAAAATTATGTAATTGTTTATATCTTCCCCATTAAATATGTATATCTTTTTTTGTTTTTTGTTGAGAAAACAGCAGTCCCATACCGGTAGTGTACCAAGCTCCATCACCACGCGAATCTTATCCAACATATTGCTAAACTCGTAAAGGATGCACATTTCGTATCCAACGGGTTCGTGGCACCGTGTCCCGCGTAACATCATATACATAAGAGGTCGCGGCAGCTGCTACTTTGGTATCCGATGGGTACGCAGTACTAAGCAACGCGTTACGTCATGTACGTATGGGATCGCGCCCGCTGCGCGTTGTGTATGTGATGAGTGCTCGCTGCCAGGCCCTGTGTTACATCATAGATGTATGGTGTCACGCGGGGTACGCCATTCCCTAATTTTTTTTATGTCTCAAAACTATATCTAAATAACTTTAAAGTGTATATGAGAGCAAACGATAATCTAAAATATTTTAAACATTTATATATTTCTAACTGTAATAAACTTATATTATGATAAATATATTTTCTCAAAATCGCGTCGGGTGCGGCTTCCTTGCGCGTTTGGTGCGCGATTGCCATGCGACCTTAAAAATAAGCATTTGATTAGTTCATAACATTTCCCATTATAACAGTTGGAGGACCCCACCCATTTTAGTCATTCTCTCTACAGCGCTTGATGAGACACACCCCTTCTGCTTATAGAGCTTTTTTTAAAAGTTTTTTTGCTGTATACACATATCTTATACTACACACAACATGCAAAGATCATCTTGATCAATATTTATGGTCTGTACATTAGCCTTCCACGTGTAATGGCAATGCATCTGAAACGTTACATCAAAAAACAAATGTGTGTTACACGATGCCCCTGGTGTGTGTGTGCTCATTATTGTGCTGCCTTTCGGCCTGGGTATTGGTGGCTCGAAGGGGTATCATCAGCCACGGGCAGAGTGCACATCCTAGATCACGTGACAAACAGTAAAGAATAATGTGTAGATTTGTGTTGCAGTATGCTCTGTTGTCAGGCTTTACCAGTATAGTATTGTGTCATATATGAGACTTTCAGATTCATGTTTGGCATGCATTGCTTGACTGTAATGAGCGGTATCACTATGTATGACGTAGGTTCACTGCTGATCCTCCCTCCATCCAAGTACATTCACATGTGTACGCTTCGCGATAGCAACACTTTTAATAATACCGCACCCCATTGACATGCGTGTCTGCGCATATCCACAAGCTTGACAACGACATGTGATGTTGTCCATTCAATGTTTTCGAACAGCATCTCATTAGCGATAGTTGTCGCCCTCCCGGTACATGCTACATTAATGTAAATTTCAGATTCTGCGACGTCAAAACTACAACAGAGACACACACATAAGTACACTTCCTGGCCAGGCAGGAACTGAACAATGCCCAGGTCCCGGAATAATTATTCACACCCCTACGCTGGCCTGGCGTACGCAAGCCCAGCCCACTTTGCATACGTATAAATAGGATAACAACGACGCCACATGCCCCAGTTCTTCCACACTGCCTCAGGTGATATGGCTGCATCCACCTCGCATATCACAATGTGCAATAAAAAAAAAGAATCCATGAGGTGTACACCATCCTGGCAATCAAAACTCCATCTGAATTGTGAACACTGCTGGACGTAGTGTTTGGACACAAAACAATGACAGCAGGTGAGCAGTGGGGCCTGGGTGCACAGGGGCTGCAATTGAGTGCGGTGCTGCGGGAGGGGTGGGGTGCATCAGCCTGGGTGCGCAGATGCGAACAAGCGATGTTGCCGTGCGTAATGATGTGATCTCTGACTTAATTCAGTCACATCTCTGTCTCATTTTAAGGACCTGCTGGACCGTACTGTCGGCCTGAGCCAGCGGGCACCGCTGCTCTACAGACACGTGGTGTTGGCTTTTGCAACACTGTAGTGAGCTAATTACTAAGTGTACATGCACACAGTCTTGCGCCACTGCATTATACACGCACATTATGCTTCTAGCATGCGCTCTGTTCCTTTGCATGTAAACATTGGCATAACATTTTTTATTTAACCTTGTCTATTCTCGTGCTCTCCAACTCCTCTTTGAACCACAATTACCACTAACAGTTGGTAGATCGTACTTCAAGAATGAAGGATGCACTCAACTGGTATTCTCTATTAAGCTTGAAATAAACCTTTATTTACCTCAAGACGTTCCCGAGCCGAGGGGGATTTAAGGAGACCTGGCGTAGCATTCACAAGAATTGAGCTGTTGGCTCAAAGCGCCAGAGGGTGCCTGTCAAGAAATACGTGAAGCTCCTGCAGGCGGCGAATACTGAAAGAAACCTGGGGACAGTGAGGAGAACCGATATTCAGCTGATTAAGAATATTTCTGAGGTGAGAATAAACGCCACATAAATGGGTGCAGCTGATGGGACTTAGATAACCAGGAAAATTAAGGCATAAAGACGTGAGCGACAGTGACCCATGTCTTCTTTATCCTAGGCCATCCTCCAGTTTGACTGCTAGAAAAGCCATCTCTGTCATATGACTATTATTGGCACTTCATTTAGTGGTGTCATTGAATTTTTTTTCTTGTTTGAGTGGTATACAATTGAACCAAAAATATTGAATTGTGAACCCTGAAGAAGTCTCTACAGAGACGAAAAACGTTGGCTAAAAGAACCTGTTTGTGAATATTGGATTTTGAAACTTCTGAATATATTAATAAAAAACACTCCTTTGACTACAAGCGAATTTGGGACCTGCTTCTTCTATTACTCTTCATGGACTTGTTATGCTACAAAAAACTATGATATTATTTTCCAAATGATGGGTGCTAATTCCTTTGTAAGGTAATTTTAGGTGTTCCAATGAGTAGAAGGTCGCCCATAATCAATGTAAGAGATCACAAAGGCTTGAATTACATCACAGAAATCTACTTTATTTAGCACGAACTTCTTAAGAAGAAGCCTGTTGTCGCTGTTTTTATGTTGTGATCAATGCACATGTTAATTGAAGCTTTGAGGCAACCTAAAAAGCAAAGAAATTTGGACTTCTTGGGCATGATTAACAGAGACGCCCTTTCACAATGATGGTGTCCGTTTGCAGAATGCAAGTCTGTCTAAACCTACTCCTTTATACAGACTTGATATTCGGAAAGCTGTTCCCAAAATATATACTACTATGGTCAAGAAATCCCGAAGTATGAAACACCTTGGCTGCAGGGACTGCATGACCACAAACTATCGCCATTTAGGATAATTTATGAACAGAATCTCAAATTCATGGCATTGGTCCTCCGTAATTTTGCAATCTTAATGGATGATTAGGGGGAGGATCCAGAGAAGTGTTTGCCACAATGAGGGAGCCTGATGAAAAATGCAAACCGGCATGGGGCATGATGGGCTAAAATCCTAGACACAAATGAAATGTCATTGGAGTATGATAATTTGGACTAATGACAGCTATTGGGAAACGTAGACACCAAACAAACAGCATTCAACTTGTATAGGTGTATAACTTACGCCAATATAACAAAGAATGTTGTAAAACTCAGCACAGATAACTACAGAGGTTAGTAATGAAATGCTTACAGCAATGACTGATTATACAAAAACAAAAAAGAAGGAAGATTAATCTTTAAAAAAAAAAAAGATTTTTGTACATACACATGATCTGTAAATATAAACGTTGAAAAAACAAAGTAGGTATCGCAGGTGGTCTGAGACTACAGAACATGAATAGAACTGGAAAAGAGACCGCTTGTGTCATCAAACGGAAAAAGCTTCAGGTGATTCACTAAAGATCTTTTAAGGTATATAATGGAAAACTGGCATGGCAGTGTGCTACTCTGAAAATGCACAGGACGAAAGAAGGTTCAGACGTAAACGACTGCATAATTTAAACAGCAAAAGACAGGTAAACCAGTCATGACAAACTGAGAAATGATTAAGCATAAGCATTGAAGGGTATGGAAGGAAGATATCAATACAGTGAAAAATAGTCAACGGGAATTGGTAGCGACAGTCAGCTTGTGGTGCTGTCACATCTTCTTGACCCCTGAACTCTAGATGGGACAGGCACATTTGTACTGCATTGTTACAAAACGTGCAGTCACAGCACTTGAAAGTCACACAGTGAAAGCACGGGCAAGGTTTGAAAATTACGAACCATGCAGAGTACTGCCACAAAACATCACCCAGTGGCACCCCAACCTCCTCACTGCTGAGCAGTAACAGTGCCCGGTACACCCTGGGCCCAGAAATAGATAGGCCTCAGATGTGCAATATAGGTTTGTGTATGCTAGGAAACGTGGAGAATAAAAGGTTAGGAGTGCAGGACAGCGCGCCTCCTGGCAGTGCAGCAACTAATATATGTGGACCACACTTCACAAAAGGATACTTCTTGAACCATATGTTGCGGGGTAGTGTTGGAAGACTGAAGCTGAAGCACTTGTTGCAGGCCCTTTTCGTCAGGCTGCCATCCATTGCGTAAAATAAGTACTTCTGGGCCTCATGAACTCCACTAGAGCTAAATAGTCCTATTGGCTTGAGCCTACTTTAACATAACATAACACTATTGCAACATTTTACAAGCTTATTATTGGGCAAATTAAAAACAAATATTTTAGCAAAAACCTGCATATTGTTGGGAGTATTAGGTAGTATTAGAAGCTAATAAAAGTGAGTCTGCTCATCATTGAAATACTGCTGATCAAAATAGGGGAAGGCCCTCACCATGGCCTCCACTCCCCAGTTCTTTTATGGTATCTATACTACCTACTTAAGCTGGTTTGAGTATCTTCCTGAACCAGATTGCCTTCCATGTTACCAAATATCTGGAGCCTTGGACGGTCTGAGTTGTATGCTCGACTTCCAATGCAGTGGGAAATATGTTGCTTCACAGCAAGCATACAGAAAGCAACTAAAAGCAATATGATGAATGCAATAAATAATCAATAGATTACAGCTAGGTGAATTTGAGGATGCATAGATGTCCATATGGCCAATCGCATCAGTGACAAAATAACCAGAGTGTTTTAAATCGCGACAGCCGTGTCCAGAGACCTGGTGGTGTCTTGAGATACAATAAACAGAAAGGAGTAAACAGAAGCTGCATCTTCCACCCAGAAGGGTCGTTGCGTGGGACAATAAACGTCTTGTAGAGGTGACATTCTTGCTTGTCGGGTGTCCGTGGCAGAAGAGCAGCTGGCCCCTTGTTTACATTCTTGGAATTCCCAGGCCCAGTCATCTGCTTCTTGTTTGGTGAGAACTACATGCCAGACGAGGTCCCGTTGTCAGGGACTCGCAAAGGCATTTAACAGAAGTGAGCGTCACCGAGGGAAACCCATTACGTTATGTAGGAAGCAGCGCGTGCGGCGTGTCAGCTCTGGGGTCGCTCTCAGCCCGGCCTCTGCACCTTGAGCTGTGGCCACTTCAGTCCGACAGAGCAAGATGTATTTGTTTCTGCTGGAGCTCAGGCCACCTCGCAGCAACTTACTGGTGTTTAGCTTTAAAAAAGAGAAGTTAACAATAAGGGAAACCAATACATTGGCTCTTAGAGGTTCGGACGAATTGCAGTAAATGCTGAGGATGCTGTCCTTTATTTATTTATTTATTTATAGGTTTTATATGGCACTAGCTACACCCAAAGGTATCAGAGCGCTTTACATATCAATCCAGGCCGTTCCATAGAAGTACATAAAAATATACAGATCAAAATATAAAGGTACATCCAAATAAACATGTCAAGGAAATCGAACATGTAGTCATGGACGTTACAGGACATTAAAAGATTAAAACAAGTTTAAGCCGTAATAACAAAGAGGAAGCTGAAAACATCAAAATCAGACGCTTGCCTTATGAGGTCTAAAAGGATTCTGTGACTTAATTAGGAGCAAAGCTTAGTTAGAATAAATATTAAAGTAATTGTTGAGCAGAAGGAAGTTAAGGTCCTCTTTGAAGCATGGAAAGGATGGGTTACATTCCAGATCCTAGGAGCAACTCCAGAGAATGAGCGAGTCTGTGAGGATTTCTTTATCGGTTTGGGAGGGATGAGAACTGAGTTGGAGCTTCTGAGCACCCTGGCTCTTCCTGCTTTGGAGAGTTTGGAACCTAGGTAGTTTAGGTTATGGAGGTGAAGGGCTTTGTGGTTGATGCAAGCCGTCTCGAAGAGGCACACCAATTAGGATCACTCGCAGGTGCTTCAAAGTTTTTTAATTCAATTGTATAGTTGTATACAGGTAATCCCTTTAGGGGTGATTAGCTTCGATATTTAACATCATATCATAGGGTGACCAGAATCATAATCCATATGTATTTAAACATTGAACTCCAATGCATTTCGGGCTTAGCAGCCCTTGGTCACGGAGAGCTGAGGAGGAAGCGAAAGAAGGGAACGAGTAAGAAGACGTGCTAAAACAATATAGCGTTCAGGGTCGGGGAAAATTTTACGGTGAGATAAATTAAAGTGCACTAGTGCGTGGGCAATTGGTAAAGGTGCTCGAAGTTAAGGTGCTGGGTCGGGTAGGTGGAGGAAGTAATACCGCTAGTAACGTGGGGGAACTCTCAATATATTGTTTAACAATAGTTCAGATTCTTACTTCAACAAAACGCGTAGCGTCCTGAGACATTCACCATCGGTCATCCGTTTGCCGTCTAAACCGCGTGTGACGTGGCCGGCTACATATTTACATCAACATAGATGACGGACTCGTCCCGTGGGAAGCGGGGCCATCTTGGAGTGGTGAAATCTTACTAGGCCAAAGGTGATAACGTGATGAACGTGAACAAGCGTATGTAAACAAATACAGGTGAATAGACAAGGGGAGGATAAACAGGGTAAAGAGTAAGGTGCAGCAACAGTGGTGAAATCTTCCTAGGTCGAAGGTAGTAACAAAATGAACGTAAATAAACATATGTAAACAAATACAGGTAAGAAAATGAAGAGGGTGAAGAGTAAGGTGCAGCAGCAGAGGGTGATTCGTATTATATCCATTACAAATAGCAACTAAATTCTGTGCGATCGTTAAGCCCATGGGGCTTCAGGGTCTGCAACAGGTAGATCCATTCGAGTTCACGCTTCAGTAAAAGTTTAGTGTTGTCAATGCCTTCTTTTTTGGATACGATCTCCAGGACCAGGAATTTCAATTGGGCGATTGAGTGGCGTGCTTCCATGAAGTGAAGAGCGATGCTCGATTTCTCAGATTTAAGCCTGATGTTAGACTTATGCTCATTCAATCTGGTTTTGATTTTGCGTTCCGTCTTCCCGATGTATAGTTTGCCGCATGGGCACTTTAGGGCATAGATTAAGTTGGTGGAATTACATGTGGCGTCTACGTGAAGTTTGATATTGTGTCCTTTCATGGGATGCTGTATTTCATTGCCCCGGATTACATTATTACAATGGCCACAGTTCAAGCAAGGCTGAGTGCCACGGTGTTGTTTGATTGGTTCTGTGGGCTTCGCCAGTATTTCTTTAATGTTACAGTTCCTGGTGTAGGCAAATATTGGGGGCTCATTAAAGATTCCTTGAAAGTCCGGCTCATTTTGCAGTATTGGCCAATGTTTCCAGATGATTTTTTTGTATGCTGTACTCGCAGTGGAAAATTTTTGATACAAGAACCATACGCTGCTCTTTATTTCTGTGAGTCTTGGTCAGACTCTCCTGTCTGGATATGGTAGCCACACGGCTTTGTGCCTCACGTAGAATAGTTTCTGGGTAGCCACGTGTCTGGAATCTGTCGGACATTTCCATCATCCGTTGGTTAACCATAGTCTCATCGGATACTATGCGCCTGATGCGCAGCATTTGGGAGTACGGGAGATGTTTTTTTAGGGAACCTTGATGGAAGCTGGTAAAATGAAGAGCATTATTCCTGTCCGTATTCTTTCTGTGTAGGTCCGTGACGATTCCGTCAGGTGTGTTCTTGATATGGACATCTAAGAAGGTGATGTCGGTGTCACTGATTTGCCACGTGAGTTTGATTCGTGGATCCTTGGTGTTAGTTTCCATTAATAAGTTGTGGAGAGACTCTTTGGTATCTGCCCATAGGAAGAATAGATCGTCGATATATCGCAAGAATAGTTTAGAGTGTTTCTGGAAGCTTGAGTTAGTGTACAGATGTTTGGTTTCAAAGTTCTCCATGTATGTGTTTGCGTAGGACGGGGCTGCACAGTTTCCCATGGCCATCCCAGAGAGTTGCAAAAACCACTGGTTATCGACTGTGAAGTAACTGTGGTAAAGAATGAATATCATTAATTCCATCAGGAACGTTTGCATGTTAGGATCGATGTTGCTTTTCAGAAGGATCTGTTCAATTGCCTCGATGCCCCCTGCGTGGGGTATGGATGTGTATAATGAGCTCACATCGGCTGTGCCAAACACTAGTGGTTCATTGCTGGCAGTTTGGAAAGTAGACAATTTCGTGAGAAATTCTGTTGTGTCCTTGATGTGGCTCAAAGATTGAGTGACCAAGGGTTGTAAATATTTATCGAGGAATTTCCCAGTTGTCTCGTGGATTGATCGTTTCGTAGACACTATAGGTCTAAAAGGAGGGTCCATAAGGTTCTTGTGGATTTTTGGGCACATATGGATTGTTGGACTCTTAGGGTATTCAATTAGAAGATATTTTTTGGTGCGTTCTTCTATAATCCCAAGTTGAAATGCTTTGTTAACGATCTCTTTCAGCTGATTGTGATATTCATTGGTGGGGTTATGGTTCAAAGCCATATACGTCTCAGTGTCTTGAATATGTTCCCGGAGTTTGTTGTTATACATTTCACTGTCAAGTATAACGAGGGCCCCTCCTTTGTCAGCTTTGGTAAGTTTTATACTCGGGTTGTTAGCCAAGGATTTCAACGTGTCCCGGTCTTTAACAGTTAGGTTCTGAGATCTTTTGGGTACCTTGAAGTTGATCTTCGCTGAATCTTTACGGACCAATGTTTCGAATAGATCAATGCATTTATGGCTGGTCGGTGCCTGGTAAGTGCTCGGGGGTCTTAGGCCTTTGAGTTCATCAGTCTTTTCCTTTGTAGAAGGAGGCAATACATTATCGAAGAAGTGTCTTAGCTTAAGTTTTCTGGTGAATTTGAAAGTGCTAACCTCTAGTTCCAAGAGGTTAGTGGATGTGGTAGGGATGAAGGACGTTCCCTTTTCCAGCAAGTCGATTTGATGTCTTGAAATCTGAGTTTTTGAGATGTTGATCACGAGACTGTTTTCCTTGGTTTCGGGTCTTTTTTGGCAACTGTACTCCTTGTGGCCGGTGGACTTATATCTCGTTCTTTTGATCTTGCTCCGCCTGGGTCTTCTGGGTCTGGACTGATCTCTAAAAAAGGAGGGCTAGATGTAGTTTGATCTCTATTCACATTAGCAGTGGCGCCGTTGGTGCTAGTGCTCGCCTGCTGTTTGTCAGGTGCGTTTCTACTGTTTGTAGGTCTTCTTGCAGGGCGGGTGGTTGAGTCGGTGTCAGATGAAGAGGTGTCCGTTTGAGGATTGAAAGGTCGGTTACGGCGTCTTTGGGCATAAACATCGGCCCACGAGTAGACCTCATCCAGCTTATAGTCGAGCGTGTCGCGACGAAATTTCCTGACTTTGCGTTCGTGTATTTCTTTCTGATACTTATCAAGTATAATTTTGGTGTCATCTAGCATTGTTGTCAGTTCCTCCTTTGTAAGCAAATTTCTGATTTCGTTGTCGATTTCTTTCATTTCCAGCTCCAGTTCCTTGAGGATACCGGCTAGTTCCTCTACAATTAGTAAAATAAGATCGAGACTACATTTATTCAAGATGCCATTCCATTTCTCGAGAAAGGTCTTGGAATTTTTACAAAGAGATGGTTTCAGTGAAATGCGTAATCCGCGTGGGATTCTGAGAGCCCTGTGGTAACGCAATAATGTGCTCGCATGGAGCTTCTGGTTTATATGTCGTTTCGATAAGTAAATTAGCTGCTTTACACATTGCTCCTTATTCCTGGTGATAGTAGAGGGACTGATGTCCTCCTCGATCAGCGAGTATATTCTTTCTTTCTCCGATTCATCGTAAGCCAATGTATGTGCTCTGGCTTCTGTACTTTTACTAATATCATCAAATTGCATGATCAGTGTGTGCTACCCCGCCGTAGACGGACTTATGTATGAACGAATATTGGCAATCGCAGGGTGCACTACGTTGAGAGTGAGTAAATAGTTCAGTGTGATACTTAAAAGTTCTGGGTGCCCTCGTAGGGTGGTGTTATCCGTCTAGAACACCTTCGAATATCAAAACTGTTGTGTATGCGGAACTCCGCAGGAACATCCCCTGATGAGGCACACCAATTAGGATCACTCGCAGGTGCTTCAAAGTTTTTTAATTCAATTGTATAGTTGTATACAGGTAATCCCTTTAGGGGTGATTAGCTTCGATATTTAACATCATATCATAGGGTGACCAGAATCATAATCCATATGTATTTAAACATTGAACTCCAATGCATTTCGGGCTTAGCAGCCCTTGGTCACGGAGAGCTGAGGAGGAAGCGAAAGAAGGGAACGAGTAAGAAGACGTGCTAAAACAATATAGCGTTCAGGGTCGGGGAAAATTTTACGGTGAGATAAATTAAAGTGCACTAGTGCGTGGGCAATTGGTAAAGGTGCTCGAAGTTAAGGTGCTGGGTCGGGTAGGTGGAGGAAGTAATACCGCTAGTAACGTGGGGGAACTCTCAATATATTGTTTAACAATAGTTCAGATTCTTACTTCAACAAAACGCGTAGCGTCCTGAGACATTCACCATCGGTCATCCGTTTGCCGTCTAAACCGCGTGTGACGTGGCCGGCTACATATTTACATCAACATAGATGACGGACTCGTCCCGTGGGAAGCGGGGCCATCTTGGAGTGGTGAAATCTTACTAGGCCAAAGGTGATAACGTGATGAACGTGAACAAGCGTATGTAAACAAATACAGGTGAATAGACAAGGGGAGGATAAACAGGGTAAAGAGTAAGGTGCAGCAACAGTGGTGAAATCTTCCTAGGTCGAAGGTAGTAACAAAATGAACGTAAATAAACATATGTAAACAAATACAGGTAAGAAAATGAAGAGGGTGAAGAGTAAGGTGCAGCAGCAGAGGGTGATTCATATTATATCCATTACAAATAGCAACTAAATTCTGTGCGATCGTTAAGCCCATGGGGCTTCAGGGTCTGCAACAGGTAGATCCATTCGAGTTCACGCTTCAGTAAAAGTTTAGTGTTGTCAATGCCTTCTTTTTTGGATACGATCTCCAGGACCAGGAATTTCAATTGGGCGATTGAGTGGCGTGCTTCCATGAAGTGAAGAGCGATGCTCGATTTCTCAGATTTAAGCCTGATGTTAGACTTATGCTCATTCAATCTGGTTTTGATTTTGCGTTCCGTCTTCCCGATGTATAGTTTGCCGCATGGGCACTTTAGGGCATAGATTAAGTTGGTGGAATTACATGTGGCGTCTACGTGAAGTTTGATATTGTGTCCTTTCATGGGATGCTGTATTTCATTGCCCCGGATTACATTATTACAATGGCCACAGTTCAAGCAAGGCTGAGTGCCACGGTGTTGTTTGATTGGTTCTGTGGGCTTCGCCAGTATTTCTTTAATGTTACAGTTCCTGGTGTAGGCAAATATTGGGGGCTCATTAAAGATTCCTTGAAAGTCCGGCTCATTTTGCAGTATTGGCCAATGTTTCCAGATGATTTTTTTGTATGCTGTACTCGCAGTGGAAAATTTTGATACAAGAACCATACGCTGCTCTTTATTTCTGTGAGTCTTGGTCAGACTCTCCTGTCTGGATATGGTAGCCACACGGCTTTGTGCCTCACGTAGAATAGTTTCTGGGTAGCCACGTGTCTGGAATCTGTCGGACATTTCCATCATCCGTTGGTTAACCATAGTCTCATCGGATACTATGCGCCTGATGCGCAGCATTTGGGAGTACGGGAGATGTTTTTTTAGGGAACCTTGATGGAAGCTGGTAAAATGAAGAGCATTATTCCTGTCCGTATTCTTTCTGTGTAGGTCCGTGACGATTCCGTCAGGTGTGTTCTTGATATGGACATCTAAGAAGGTGATGTCGGTGTCACTGATTTGCCACGTGAGTTTGATTCGTGGATCCTTGGTGTTAGTTTCCATTAATAAGTTGTGGAGAGACTCTTTGGTATCTGCCCATAGGAAGAATAGATCGTCGATATATCGCAAGAATAGTTTAGAGTGTTTCTGGAAGCTTGAGTTAGTGTACAGATGTTTGGTTTCAAAGTTCTCCATGTATGTGTTTGCGTAGGACGGGGCTGCACAGTTTCCCATGGCCATCCCAGAGAGTTGCAAAAACCACTGGTTATCGACTGTGAAGTAACTGTGGTAAAGAATGAATATCATTAATTCCATCAGGAACGTTTGCATGTTAGGATCGATGTTGCTTTTCAGAAGGATCTGTTCAATTGCCTCGATGCCCCCTGCGTGGGGTATGGATGTGTATAATGAGCTCACATCGGCTGTGCCAAACACTAGTGGTTCATTGCTGGCAGTTTGGAAAGTAGACAATTTCGTGAGAAATTCTGTTGTGTCCTTGATGTGGCTCAAAGATTGAGTGACCAAGGGTTGTAAATATTTATCGAGGAATTTCCCAGTTGTCTCGTGGATTGATCGTTTCGTAGACACTATAGGTCTAAAAGGAGGGTCCATAAGGTTCTTGTGGATTTTTGGGCACATATGGATTGTTGGACTCTTAGGGTATTCAATTAGAAGATATTTTTTGGTGCGTTCTTCTATAATCCCAAGTTGAAATGCTTTGTTAACGATCTCTTTCAGCTGATTGTGATATTCATTGGTGGGGTTATGGTTCAAAGCCATATACGTCTCAGTGTCTTGAATATGTTCCCGGAGTTTGTTGTTATACATTTCACTGTCAAGTATAACGAGGGCCCCTCCTTTGTCAGCTTTGGTAAGTTTTATACTCGGGTTGTTAGCCAAGGATTTCAACGTGTCCCGGTCTTTAACAGTTAGGTTCTGAGATCTTTTGGGTACCTTGAAGTTGATCTTCGCTGAATCTTTACGGACCAATGTTTCGAATAGATCAATGCATTTATGGCTGGTCGGTGCCTGGTAAGTGCTCGGGGGTCTTAGGCCTTTGAGTTCATCAGTCTTTTCCTTTGTAGAAGGAGGCAATACATTATCGAAGAAGTGTCTTAGCTTAAGTTTTCTGGTGAATTTGAAAGTGCTAACCTCTAGTTCCAAGAGGTTAGTGGATGTGGTAGGGATGACTTAATCTATGCCCTAAAGTGCCCATGCGGCAAACTATACATCGGGAAGACGGAACGCAAAATCAAAACCAGATTGAATGAGCATAAGTCTAACATCAGGCTTAAATCTGAGAAATCGAGCATCGCTCTTCACTTCATGGAAGCACGCCACTCAATCGCCCAATTGAAATTCCTGGTCCTGGAGATCGTATCCAAAAAAGAAGGCATTGACAACACTAAACTTTTACTGAAGCGTGAACTCGAATGGATCTACCTGTTGCAGACCCTGAAGCCCCATGGGCTTAACGATCGCACAGAATTTAGTTGCTATTTGTAATGGATATAATATGAATCACCCTCTGCTGCTGCACCTTACTCTTCACCCTCTTCATTTTCTTACCTGTATTTGTTTACATATGTTTATTTACGTTCATTTTGTTACTACCTTCGACCTAGGAAGATTTCACCACTGTTGCTGCACCTTACTCTTTACCCTGTTTATCCTCCCCTTGTCTATTCACCTGTATTTGTTTACATACGCTTGTTCACGTTCATCACGTTATCACCTTTGGCCTAGTAAGATTTCACCACTCCAAGATGGCCCCGCTTCCCACGGGACGAGTCCGTCATCTATGTTGATGTAAATATGTAGCCGGCCACGTCACACGCGGTTTAGACGGCAAACGGATGACCGATGGTGAATGTCTCAGGACGCTACGCGTTTTGTTGAAGTAAGAATCTGAACTATTGTTAAACAATATATTGAGAGTTCCCCCACGTTACTAGCGGTATTACTTCCTCCACCTACCCGACCCAGCACCTTAACTTCGAGCACCTTTACCAATTGCCCACGCACTAGTGCACTTTAATTTATCTCACCGTAAAATTTTCCCCGACCCTGAACGCTATATTGTTTTAGCACGTCTTCTTACTCGTTCCCTTCTTTCGCTTCCTCCTCAGCTCTCCGTGACCAAGGGCTGCTAAGCCCGAAATGCATTGGAGTTCAATGTTTAAATACATATGGATTATGATTCTGGTCACCCTATGATATGATGTTAAATATCGAAGCTAATCACCCCTAAAGGGATTACCTGTATACAACTATACAATTGAATTAAAAAACTTTGAAAGCACCTGCGAGTGATCCTAATTGGTGTGCCTCATCAGGGGATGTTCCTGCGGAGTTCCGCATACACAACAGTTTTGATATTCGAAGGTGTTCTAGACGGATAACACCACCCTACGAGGGCACCCAGAACTTTTAAGTATCACACTGAACTATTTACTCACTCTCAACGTAGTGCACCCTGCGATTGCCAATATTCGTTCATACATAAGTCCGTCTACGGCGGGGTAGCACACACTGATCATGCAATTTGATGATATTAGTAAAAGTACAGAAGCCAGAGCACATACATTGGCTTACGATGAATCGGAGAAAGAAAGAATATACTCGCTGATCGAGGAGGACATCAGTCCCTCTACTATCACCAGGAATAAGGAGCAATGTGTAAAGCAGCTAATTTACTTATCGAACGACATATAAACCAGAAGCTCCATGCGAGCACATTATTGCGTTACCACAGGGCTCTCAGAATCCCACGCGGATTACGCATTTCACTGAAACCATCTCTTTGTAAAAATTCCAAGACCTTTCTCGAGAAATGGAATGGCATCTTGAATAAATGTAGTCTCGATCTTATTTTACTAATTGTAGAGGAACTAGCCGGTATCCTCAAGGAACTGGAGCTGGAAATGAAAGAAATCGACAACGAAATCAGAAATTTGCTTACAAAGGAGGAACTGACAACAATGCTAGATGACACCAAAATTATACTTGATAAGTATCAGAAAGAAATACACGAACGCAAAGTCAGGAAATTTCGTCGCGACACGCTCGACTATAAGCTGGATGAGGTCTACTCGTGGGCCGATGTTTATGCCCAAAGACGCCGTAACCGACCTTTCAATCCTCAAACGGACACCTCTTCATCTGACACCGACTCAACCACCCGCCCTGCAAGAAGACCTACAAACAGTAGAAACGCACCTGACAAACAGCAGGCGAGCACTAGCACCAACGGCGCCACTGCTAATGTGAATAGAGATCAAACTACATCTAGCCCTCCTTTTTTAGGAGATCAGTCCAGACCCAGAAGACCCAGGCGGAGCAAGATCAAAAGAACGAGATATAAGTCCACCGGGCCACAAGGAGTACAGTTGCCAAAAAGACCCGAAACCCAGGAAAACAGTCTCGTGATCAACATCTCAAAAACTCAGATTTCAAGACATCAAATCGACTTGCTGGAAAAGGGAACGTCCTTCATCCCTACCACATCCACTAACCTCTTGGAACTAGAGGTTAGCACTTTCAAATTCACCAGAAAACTTAAGCTAAGACACTTCTTCGATAATGTATTGCCTCCTTCTACAAAGGAAAAGACTGATGAACTCAAAGGCCTAAGACCCCCGAGCACTTACCAGGCACCGACCAGCCATAAATGCATTGATCTATTCGAAACATTGGTCCGTAAAGATTCAGCGAAGATCAACTTCAAGGTACCCAAAAGATCTCAGAACCTAACTGTTAAAGACCGGGACACGTTGAAATCCTTGGCTAACAACCCGAGTATAAAACTTACCAAAGCTGACAAAGGAGGGGCCCTCGTTATACTTGACAGTGAAATGTATAACAACAAACTCCGGGAACATATTCAAGACACTGAGACGTATATGGCTTTGAACCATAACCCCACCAATGAATATCACAATCAGCTGAAAGAGATCGTTAACAAAGCATTTCAACTTGGGATTATAGAAGAACGCACCAAAAAATATCTTCTAATTGAATACCCTAAGAGTCCAACAATCCATATGTGCCCAAAAATCCACAAGAACCTTATGGACCCTCCTTTTAGACCTATAGTGTCTACGAAACGATCAATCCACGAGACAACTGGGAAATTCCTCGATAAATATTTACAACCCTTGGTCACTCAATCTTTGAGCCACATCAAGGACACAACAGAATTTCTCACGAAATTGTCTACTTTCCAAACTGCCAGCAATGAACCACTAGTGTTTGGCACAGCCGATGTGAGCTCATTATACACATCCATACCCCACGCAGGGGGCATCGAGGCAATTGAACAGATCCTTCTGAAAAGCAACATCGATCCTAACATGCAAACGTTCCTGATGGAATTAATGATATTCATTCTTTACCACAGTTACTTCACAGTCGATAACCAGTGGTTTTTGCAACTCTCTGGGATGGCCATGGGAAACTGTGCAGCCCCGTCCTACGCAAACACATACATGGAGAACTTTGAAACCAAACATCTGTACACTAACTCAAGCTTCCAGAAACACTCTAAACTATTCTTGCGATATATCGACGATCTATTCTTCCTATGGGCAGATACCAAAGAGTCTCTCCACAACTTATTAATGGAAACTAACACCAAGGATCCACGAATCAAACTCACGTGGCAAATCAGTGACACCGACATCACCTTCTTAGATGTCCATATCAAGAACACACCTGACGGAATCGTCACGGACCTACACAGAAAGAATACGGACAGGAATAATGCTCTTCATTTTACCAGCTTCCATCAAGGTTCCCTAAAAAAACATCTCCCGTACTCCCAAATGCTGCGCATCAGGCGCATAGTATCCGATGAGACTATGGTTAACCAACGGATGATGGAAATGTCCGACAGATTCCAGACACGTGGCTACCCAGAAACTATTCTACGTGAGGCACAAAGCCGTGTGGCTACCATATCCAGACAGGAGAGTCTGACCAAGACTCACAGAAATAAAGAGCAGCGTATGGTTCTTGTATCAAAATTTTCCACTGCGAGTACAGCATACAAAAAAATCATCTGGAAACATTGGCCAATACTGCAAAATGAGCCGGACTTTCAAGGAATCTTTAATGAGCCCCCAATATTTGCCTACACCAGGAACTGTAACATTAAAGAAATACTGGCGAAGCCCACAGAACCAATCAAACAACACCGTGGCACTCAGCCTTGCTTGAACTGTGGCCATTGTAATAATGTAATCCGGGGCAATGAAATACAGCATCCCATGAAAGGACACAATATCAAACTTCACGTAGACGCCACATGTAATTCCACCAACTTAATCTATGCCCTAAAGTGCCCATGCGGCAAACTATACATCGGGAAGACGGAACGCAAAATCAAAACCAGATTGAATGAGCATAAGTCTAACATCAGGCTTAAATCTGAGAAATCGAGCATCGCTCTTCACCTCATGGAAGCACGCCACTCAATCGCCCAATTGAAATTCCTGGTCCTGGAGATCGTATCCAAAAAAGAAGGCATTGACAACACTAAACTTTTACTGAAGCGTGAACTCGAATGGATCTACCTGTTGCAGACCCTGAAGCCCCATGGGCTTAACGATCGCACAGAATTTAGTTGCTATTTGTAATGGATATAATATGAATCACCCTCTGCTGCTGCACCTTACTCTTCACCCTCTTCATTTTCTTACCTGTATTTGTTTACATATGTTTATTTACGTTCATTTTGTTACTACCTTCGACCTAGGAAGATTTCACCACTGTTGCTGCACCTTACTCTTTACCCTGTTTATCCTCCCCTTGTCTATTCACCTGTATTTGTTTACATACGCTTGTTCACGTTCATCACGTTATCACCTTTGGCCTAGTAAGATTTCACCACTCCAAGATGGCCCCGCTTCCCACGGGACGAGTCCGTCATCTATGTTGATGTAAATATGTAGCCGGCCACGTCACACGCGGTTTAGACGGCAAACGGATGACCGATGGTGAATGTCTCAGGACGCTACGCGTTTTGTTGAAGTAAGAATCTGAACTATTGTTAAACAATATATTGAGAGTTCCCCCACGTTACTAGCGGTATTACTTCCTCCACCTACCCGACCCAGCACCTTAACTTCGAACACCTTTACCAATTGCCCACGCACTAGTGCACTTTAATTTATCTCACCGTAAAATTTTCCCCGACCCTGAACGCTATATTGTTTTAGCACGTCTTCTTACTCGTTCCCTTCTTTCGCTTCCTCCTCAGCTCTCCGTGACCAAGGGCTGCTAAGCCCGAAATGCATTGGAGTTCAATGTTTAAATACATATGGATTATGATTCTGGTCACCCTATGATATGATGTTAAATATCGAAGCTAATCACCCCTAAAGGGATTACCTGTATACAACTATACAATTGAATTAAAAAACTTTGAAGCACCTGCGAGTGATCCTAATTGGTGTGCCTCATCAGGGGATGTTCCTGCGGAGTTCCGCATACACAACAGTTTTGATATTCGAAGGTGTTCTAGACGGATAACACCACCCTACGAGGGCACCCAGAACTTTTAAGTATCACACTGAACTATTTACTCACTCTCAACGTAGTGCACCCTGCGATTGCCAATAGCCGTCTCGAAGATACATCTACCTTCGATGGGAAGCCAATTGAGGTTTTTTAAAGTCGGTGTAATGTGCTCAAATTGTTTAACACCAGTTAGTAGCCGAGCAGCCATGTTGAGAACGGTTGTAAAGGGGTTAAGGTGGGTGTTCGTAGTTCCTGTGAGGATGGCGTCGCCATAATCCAGTTTTGAGAGGACAAGAGAGTGCAGTACGGTCTTAAAATCATCCGGCGGAATAAAAGGTTTGATTTTCTTGATGTTTTTAAGAGTGTACAGCACTCCTTTGGCTGAGTTGTTGATATGGTCCTTAAAGTGAAACTCGCAGGGTCTGCTTTAAAAAAAAAAAAAAAAAAGTAAACATTTATTCATATAGGTTTATACCGACGTTTTTATGAAATGTAGGGTTTTTTAGATATGGGAAAGAATTCCAGCAGAACAAGCACGCATAAAGCTTTACATTCACAAAAATGTAGTTCTACATGTCCACATGACAAAATGCCACAAAGAAGTATTTCCTATATGAAACATTTTTATTTCATCTGGAAATATATTAATTTCTTTGCAGAAGCCCCCTCCCCAACACCTTTATCACCTTTGAGGACGTACTTTCCCCTTTCTCAACCTGAAATCGGATTTAATCCTGGTCTGGATCAAAATACATCGCTGACCTTTATCATGGCTCCTACCAAAAGTTTTTGAGAACTCTTTATCTTGCAAGTGGTTGGTATTCAGTAAATCTGTCAAGGGTCATCTTCCTTGAATGCACAGAAACCCTCCCCAGCAATCTGGAACCATATTACCAAGATGTGCTTTAAAAAACGCACATCGCACATTTCCCTATCGCCGGATTTTATCGCCGTGTTAGCGTGTCATTATCAACGCGCAACACGTAGGCTATATTAAATCCGGCGATAGGGAACAAGCGTTGTTGTCACGCGCTAATGTGTGCCTTGATAATATGGGGGGTGGATTCAGCTTTATGATCCACACCCCCATGTTATCAATGCTTAACACCTGATCAGAGCAGGCGTTGGGAGACCTGCGATAAACGAGTTTATCGCAGGTCTCCTTCTCCCAACGCCTGCCTTGGTAATAGGGTGTTACCACCTCCAACCACATTTTACATGTGGTTGGACGTGGGAACGCCCACTTTGCATGTCATTAGCGATGTTTCTCGCTGACATGCAAAGTGGGCTTGAGGCAGGCGTTAGCATGCCCTTGTTAATAGGGCGCTAGAAGTATCGCCGCTTTCTCTGCACAATTCGCCGAAAAAGCGGCGATACTTCACCTTGGTAATCTGGCCCCTGGTTTGTTGACCCTGAAAATTCCATCAGGCTGGCAAAATGTTTTATTGTACCAGTGCAACTTCCAATTCTGTGGCTTAGTGAAGTGGAATTGCGCTTGTGAATGAAGTTAGTTGCTCTTAAGTGTCCATAAGGGTTTACCCATTTTAGACATGCAGGATGTGTGTCTCGTGCTGTGTGTGCTGAGTGGAAAGAGTTCCTTAATTCAAACCCTGGCTTGTATAAGGTTCACTTACTGAAGGCTTGTGTCTTAGGCTGTCTTATTCCACAATAGGTAATAGGAGATAAACAGCCCGCAGCTGCGACGTGACCCCTGTGCTGTCCTGTGCATGAGGCATTCTGTTGCCTGATAAAGAGCCTCCAAACCTGGGGAATATAATCAATAATGTTTTTAATGTAGTATATAGCTTGGCTATATAAATCTGGGCCTGCAGAATTTGTGCATTGTTGACATTGCTTTTATGTAAACATGCCCCATCTGACCCTTATCCCCACCGTGCCTTCTCCAGAGCACAGTAACACATCCGCACCATGCTCGCACAGATTCTGAATGCCTCAAACTTCTTTTGCGACATTCACAGATGCTCGAAAACACACAGCTGTGCTTTCACGGCTGAAGAAACCCTCAATGGACCCGTCAACGCTCGACAACTACCGACCGATCTCCCTGCTACCATTCTCAGCAAGAGAAAATCTTCTTATCATAGAGAAAATCATCAACAGACTGTATACCGAATACCTCAACGATTACCAAGTCATTGACACCATTCAGTCTGGTTTCAGACCTAACCACAGCACGGAGACTGCCCTCATTGACTCCAAGGATTACATCTGTATGATTCTAGACGGAGGAGACATTGCAGCCCTAGTCCTCCTGGACATCTCGGCAGTGTTTGAAATGCTCTCACCCAACATTTACACGACCGTAAAATCCGAGGACATGAACTCTGATCAATCTGCTCCTTTCTGGCAGGAAAAACCCAGTCAGTCAGTCTGGCACCATACACCAGGACGCCCCGGACCTCATCTGTATTCCGCAAGGGTCCTCCCTGAACTCGACCCTCCTCTACACATACATGATCACTCTAGCCAGCATCATCTGATCCCATGACATTGTCATCTCATATGCCAACGACACACAACTCATTTTCTCCCTCACAGACAGGACACCCAGTACCTGTATCAAGTTCAAGTGCTTGCATGACTGAAATCGTCCACTGGATAAGGACCCACTGTCTGAAGCGGAGCACTGATAAGAACACCATATTCATATTTGGGAAGAGCACTCCACTGTTGGTCTCCATCTAGTGGCCAAGAGTGAGGACCAGTGCCAAACAACCACGCCAAGAACCTCAGAATAGTCATCAACCGCAAACTTGACATCAATGTCCAAGTCAACTCTGTCAGCTCCTCATTCTTCCATACCCAGAAGATGCAGAGGAAGATTTTCAAATAGCTTCCAATCAGCACCTAAAAAACCATAACGCACACACTCATCACAAGCAAGCTGGACTGTGGGAACAGACTGTATGCCAGGATCAACAAAAAACTCACCAGAACTCTGCAGACCGTTCAGAACTCACAGCCTGAATTACTGTCAACCTCCCACACTGCACATCACTAAACCTGAAGGAGCTCCACTGGGTGCCATACATTAATGAGCACAATTCAAACTCCTCACCCAAACATTCATTGCACTACCAAACACTAGCCCAGCATACCTCAACACTTGAATCTGCTTTTACAAAACTTTCAGACACCTTTGCTTATCCGGACTCCTACTTGCACAAATTCAACGCATACGGAAAACCAGATTCAGCAGTCGAGCCTTCTCCTACATCACTTCTAAAGCATGGACCAACCAGCCTCAACACATTCAAGCCTCCTCCTCACTTCTTGAGTTCTGCAAGAAGCTGAAGACCTAGCTTTTCGTGTAGTCCCACTAGGCCCTAGTTTTGACTAGACGCACACCTGCTCAGCACCAGGGTACCCTCCCGGGTGACAGTATGCTCAACAAATCTGCATAACATAACATTGAGGCAGAACACCACTGTGATGAAAAGCTGAACCTATATAGATTGCCACAAATTAAGTATAATGAGAGGAATATCTATTTTGCTAACCACTCTCCTGAGGGTTCAATAGGTAGGTCACCTACTTATGAAACAAACCAGGTTCATACCTGTAGACCCAAACAATTATTTAAGGCTTCTAAAATCACAGACCGCTGTCCAGGATTGATTTATCTGGACCTTTCAGTAATTGTTTTAAATAACCATACGCATCCTATGCTCAGGAACCCTGGGAAGGTGAAAATCTCTATTCTAACTAATATGCATTTATTTCTACTAGAAAGACTCCGATCTGTCACCCATGTCTTATATTCTGAGTTACAACGTTGTTAAACAATAAAGGGTACGCCTGTAGGACTGCTTTGTGGCCTAGATTTTTTAAATGCAGCTGCCCCTGTTCCTTACAAAATAATAAATAAAAAAGAAAAACAGCACAAAGGACTCTGGTGTGGTAAAGCAGAACAATCTAGTCGGCACCTATAGCACAGATTACATCCTCATCATCCAGTGGCGTAACAAACCTTGAGGGGGCTCCCCTGCGGGGTACGTGAAGGGGACCCCTCCGGACTCAATCTCATCATCGCAGGAAATCGTGCATTTCACTCAACACATGGCAGCGCTTGTGTCCCGTGATATATGTTTCGGGTCTTGCTATGGTACCAACAGCTCCGGTATTGCTGGTTGCCCAACCTCATGGATGGTGCTGGACACCTCATCTGCTCTGTCTGGAGATACTTCATGGTACCAAGCCCTTAATATCTCTGATCCATCCACATTTCCACTGTAACACCTCCGTGTGTTGAGCTTGTTTGAATTTCATGGTGCTTAAGTTCCCTGTTAGTTTTCTGCTCCTCGAATTAAAAGAGAAGGGAGTCAATTGGGACCAGAACAGTAAGCCATGGGATGATTGATGGTGACATATCCATTTTCCCCCAGATCCAGGCGGCTGTGGAAAGCATCTAGCAGTGTCAGAGGTACAACTGCATGTACTTGCTACTGACCCACTGTTCTCACCTTTTGCACGTTAGTGGTGAGGCAAGTCCCCAGTGCTAGCTGTGGGCAAACAATTAGAGCTTACTTACTCTGAGGGATGTGAAGGTTAGCACTGGATAAAATATAGCGCATATTCACAATTCATTTATTTGGGAGTTTCCCAAAGCACTACATGTCTCTTTCTGATGACTTCACAGTGCTGAAGGTCTGAGTGTGAGTGTCTGCCTCTTTGTATTGAGTGGGGCGTATGTGATCTGCGAGGTGGATCCTTCTCATAGGTTCATCACTAGTCAACACTTTGTGATGCTGTAGATTAGTTTGAAGAGTCTGTTTCGGAAAACTTATGGATTCAGGCCATTTCATAGCTTTAGGCGCTGAACTTCCAGGAATCTCCCCTGTGCTTAATCTATCTTAAAGTTTATTGAGTATAAAAGTGTACTTTTATTAAACGAAGCTTATTGGTTGTTGCAGAGCGGGAGCTAAAGAAGTATAGCAAATTTAGCCTTGTAAATCTCTGTCCAGACATTACATTGAAAAAGAAAGCATCTTTAACATATACATCGGTAAACTGAAAGGGTAAAATAAATACAGCGTAATCGAAGCCTTGAACCCATGCCGGTCACAAGTTATGACCACAAAACTTGTTGGTATACAGTAGGGAAGATGGCAGCTCCCACCTATTAAATGAATGTGGCTAATGTTAACACCTGGGGCAGCCTTTTCAATGTGGACCGCTGTCTCTGCAGAACAGTCCGTTGTGCACTTCATTAAAAACAGCCTTGTGGTAATGCAAGATCGCTTAAAATGTAGCACAAACTAAACAAGATCTCTGAAGTTGTAGACCAACTTTATTTGCATAATACAGACGTTAGAAGAACTGTAGTTGGATTGTTTCATGGCAAAAAAATGTTGCTATCAAAAAAATATTTGCACCTCGCAATAACGCTTACTTAACAAACATGCAAAGGCAGCGCATGTTGGTCATTCGTCTTTGGCTTCGTTCTGTAAAGCATCCTAGTTCTATTCATGCTGTGCGAATTAATCACTGATTGGCTTCTGATGCTCGTCCTGTGGCAGAGATATAAAGGCCAGCCTTAAAAGCATATTTGGTTTGATCCCTACCTTTGTCTTCACAAGATTCCAAACATTACAAGTAAAGGTACCTTGTAAAGTCAAGAAAGTGATTTTCTAAAGTAAGGGCCACCTAGCAGCTCCTTATTATTCAAACCCTACAACTCTCACAGATATAGCCATGGTTGATAGATAACCGTGCTTTATTCCCTACTGCCCCAAAATTATTTCTTAAGACAGCCCTAAAACTGACAGGTGACCACTTAACATTGCCTTCATCTTGTGCTACACTGTTGGCAGTCCATGACCAACGCCTTGCTATTTATCAAGTTCTATTTTAACCTCCCCGTGCCCTCTGATGCTGATGAAGATGCAGTGATTGAGAAGTCAGAAATTGAATTAAATCTAATTATATGAAAGGATAGGATATGATATTTAGGGTTATATAATGTAGACCATTTTCATCTCCTGACCTAATTCACTTTGGTGTTTTAGTTTTGAATTTTATGTTGAAAAAAATTCAAAATGTGAAACAAAGTGATCAGCTGAAAAAATAAGTTCAATTTGCAAATTTTCAATTAAAGGATCTAGCATCCAAATCTGATCAAGGGTATACCCTTCAATATGTGTAGGTCTGCAACCTTCAGTTAGGATTTAGATAAAGAGTACTTACCTTAAGAAAGGTGACCAGTGTTGCAGAGTGTCAGCTTCTACATCAATTTAACATAATCAGATAATGTATAATCTAACACGTTGCGACATTCAACCACATTACCTGGATTGTTATTTATGCATAACAACAGGGTTAGTTTTGTTAATACTTTATTTATTGCTTCCCTTTAGCTTGCTATTCCTGGCTTATGGGCTCAAGTGGTGAGCACGTGCTAGTCTCACCTAGGCAGAAGCACCCAGAGTTGACCCAAATCATCCTTGTGGAGATTGGATCTGACTGGATAATTTTGTCTCGACCCTTGAGAACAAGAGTTTTAGAACTTATACCAAGCAGTGTTTTTGCAATGTTTTACCATGTGCTGGTAGGCATGCACAACGGGATTCTGCGAAGCACCCAAGATTGTGTCTCATCTTGAACATTTGCAAACGGTAGGGCAATTCTGCAAACATCTTTGTTGTTTGCCAGTTCCCACAACTTATCTGAATAACGTTTTTGGTTTAAATCTGGCCTAATTATTACATTAAAATGCCTTCTGTTGTTCAAAGCTATTAGGAATTTCCAAAGTGGAGGCAGTACCAACAAGACTAATTTGGTGCCATTTTAAGGAGCGCATTTCTTTTTGTGGTCATATGTAACCCATGGTGGCTGTGGTCATTCACAAATAAGAACCGGACACTCTTTTAGAAACATGGGACTGACAACATCAGCATCTGTGGAGGGACTTTTTATTTATTAAACCCTGTTAAGGCATGCATTATTTGGATTTTGCCCTTCATTTCATGATGATGAGGACATGTCAAGATTAACATCATTGTGTACAGGAGTCCGAGAAAAGCGCCTTGCTGTTTTATAGCACAAATTTCTTTCATTACCACCCTCCCAATGCTCATTTGGTTTTCCGTTGCCACACGTAGGCTTTGAGAAGAAGATTGGTAGGGAGGTATATAAAACCTTTAGCACTGCACATTTAGCAATTATTGGCAAAATCAGAAGGTCTCAGCAGTAAAACCGATTGACTTACTTTGCCAATACTTTTTTTGTGTAAAATAGTCTGTGCATCCGCTTAGGCAATCCTTCAATGGCTTTGTAAAAACATTACAATTGCAGTCAAAGATTGTCACCCTGGATGTAAGTATATTCTTAGGGGCCATCTTTGAATGCATTTGTAATATCTGAGCAAACCTATCAGCCACCGGGGTGCAGAGACGTCACTGGAGACAGCTTTGCAGGAGGACCAACCGTAGGCCTCTAGGAAGCGCGATCTGCGTCCAGGCCCCACGCTTTCCAGTTTGACCGTCCTCTCACCTGTCACCGGCTGCTTGATATCGATAGAACCTTGCCTAGCTAGTGCACCTGCTGGAAGACAACTGCAAGTGGCCACGAAGTCCCTCTATCCCTCCTCACTCCACATGGTCTCCCAAGGCAAGAGATCACCGCCTGCTGCCTAACTGAAGGAAAACCACTGTGTTTATCATCGTCATCCAGGTGCATTATCACCAAAGACGTCAAAGGAGCATCGCACCAGCAGAGTGGATCCCAACACTCTAGACAATCGGAGTTCACCAAGGCTAGCCGCCCAGGAACCTTTTGTGTGCCCCATCATCTGAAGCCTGCCGAAGTAGTGCATACTCACCATTGGAATATCCACCCTTGGGGTTACACGAGGCATGGCCGTGGCCCTATTGGGAGTTCTGTAGCGACCCCTCAGCACTGCCTACGAAAGGCCCGCGCAGCCCACTTGGCAATCCAGGGGCAAGTTCCTCGATGGAGTTCCTGTGAGAGGGGAATCTGAATCAGAGAGATGTGTCTGCACCCGCTCCACGACAGGCACTGGAAGCATGGAGGTCACAGTCGAAGAATAGTCACACAAAGACCACCATCAGAGGAAGACACAGAACCTGAGTCCTGACGGCGAGAACATCTAGACTGAGACACCACCCTCTGCGGCTACATGAGCGACTTGGCTGTGGTCCTGTTGGCAGTTCCTCAGCGACGCCTTCGCGCGGCCTACACGAAGCCCGCACAGTCCACACGGTCCCATGGCAGCCCGGCAGGAAGCCCCCCCCCCCCCAGGAGACTCCAGTGAGAGAGGAGTCCAGGCAAAAGAGGCAAGTCTGAAGTTGCTCAGCTGTCAGGAGCTGGAAAGACCATCAAGCACGTCCCCTCCGAGGAAAGGTCTCATACACCGAGATCATCCCCAACAGCTGTAGGTTTTTCGTCCACCGGAACCCGAGCGTCTGCGAGATCACCAGAGTGGACTCCAACACCGCTCCAGTTGCACCGCTACTTGAACTTTGGAAATAGACTCCAACACTGAAGGTGGACTAAATCATCCTGACCAGGGCACAAGTCCTAAAAAAAGAAGTGGGGGGAAGCTTTCACTGGAAGTGATGTCACAAGAGGAAGTGACGTCACGAAAGGTGGCTTGCACCATCGGGCTCATTGCTGTTAAAACTACGTCAGGGACAATCGATATTTGCCCGGCGGTATCGCCTCTTTAACCCACGAAATATTAATCAATGAAGAGGCAGGCGCTGGAGACGGGAAGGCAGGAAACAAGGTTTATTCTCTCCGGAGGAGAACACATCAGTTCAGACAGCAGGTATCGTCATGAGGTGCTCTAACCGCATCTCTGAGGCCTGGCCTCTTATACACAGGTTTATTGCTTTATTACATACAACACATTCTTGGCAATGCTTTGATGTACGGAGGGATATCCTCCGAATCTCCCCTTCAGGCCCGTTCCCACACACATTTACAGTTGAAGTCCTCACCCCGGTCACAACAGGTGATGACTACCGCGCAGCTGGACATTCCGCCGATTCATGGAATGTGGGGGTTTGGTCGGATCTCATAGGGTGAGGGCTTTGATCAACTCGGGGGTCCTTTGATGAGGGAAGCTCTCTACTGTACGGGGAGGGGCAAGGAACAGTATCGGCAGAGCTAGGTGTCGGCCTGGGAACGAGGAAGACAAACGGGCACACAGGAAAAGGGGATTTGTATCAAAAAGGGCCTGGGACCATGAAAGGAAGGAAGGGAGGTGTCGCGCTGGGGACAGGATGGGGTTCTGAGGCAGAGCTGCGCTGAAGAGGGGTTTATGATCCAAGGCATGTGCGAGCGGGGGTTGTCAGAGTGCGGGCTTTGTGAGGGAGGAGGGCTATGCTGGGGGCCAGTGGCATGCAAAAGGGTTGTTCTGATCGAGGCACCTAAAATGGCGGGCGCGCACGACAAAAAGTGTGGCATCAGGGAAAAAAAAGGGCAAGATGGCGCAGATAATGTTTACCAGACCGTACTAATTTTCCACAGTCCTCCCTTTAACATATCCAAGACATCTTGCTGGCCTATTTCCAATTCATGTCGACTGTGGTGGTCATAGGAAAAGAAGTAGGTACCCAGGTGAAGGAGTTATAAACATTACATTTTTAAAATCTTTCATCTTAGGAGGCGGGTTTATCGATAAAAACTCGTTTGCAGGAAAGTCATAGTAATGCAATAACAGACAAAAATGATTCTGTAGTGAGAGCATTGAGTACATTTCATAGCTACTTATGGTCGTTCGGAATGTAAATTGATAGGTCATTACATATGTGAGTTCTGTTCATGTTTGGTTGGAGCATAATTAATACAATGGTGGCTGGGAGAGAAATGAGACGTAGTAGAAACGATAATTGAGGGTGTCAATGTTCGAAGTTAATGAGTTCTCAGCATTCTTTGTCATCTTTTGTTGGCGCTGTGGAGCACCGGCGGTGGAGCTACGGGTCCAGCTCTATTCTAGGTCCCGTGTTGCAGGGCACGACCTTTTCCTCGCGTTTCTGGTCAAAAAGGTCCTTTTCGCCCTGTGTCCTTTGAGTTGATTGTCAAAAAGGTTCAGATGGAAGAAATGTGCGTGTGAGCAGTCCTTTAGGGTAGGTCGGAGAAAAAGGGGGATGGAGCAGGGCCAGATCGGGAACAGACTAGGGGGACGGAAAATTTCAGGTAGGCGGGCTCATGACCGAGTTTAGAGAGCGGGGACTTTTCAGCATACGTTGAACATCGAGCAGGGGCATCAGGTCAGCCCTTTCCTCTCGTTTTGTCGAAAACAGTGCCTCGTCCTGCAGCTCCTTACTGTCGCGGTCTCGCCTTGGCCAATGTCGCAGATGTTCCATAGTCTGTAGTCAGGCCACGTGCTCCCACATCCGGTCCTTCTTTCCTCCGACAGTCGTACCCTTAAATGAGTTTGAAAAGACAGTCTTTAGAGAATTGGCAGAGGAAGGTAATCACATAAGTCTATTTCTCTCCCAGCTCCAGGCAAAAAATGGAAACGTCCGTTATATTAGGGTTTGCAACTAACATATAAATGATTGATGATGGGCCTGCTGGATTTACTATAACTTTCCTTCACAACTATTTCTTTGGTGTTTGTTGGTCGTGGGACGAGATCTGGTACCTTTTATTGCATTACAGTTACGTCAGTTCTTCTGACGGAGACCCACCTTCTTAATACGAGCCTTACGAAGCTATACCGTTCTCCAGGGCTTTATATTTAAAAAGGGTGCTGTGTGCTATCACCATGGTCTGACCGGTATCTTGCGGAGGGACGAACATAGGCTAAACATTTTTCATTCTATCAATGCATCCTGCCTTTCAACTAAACGTTTTCGCTTTCAACAGGGTTCATTGCAATGATTTCTTCGCTTCGGTCTAATCTTTAACTTTGTAAAACATCATTCTGGTTCCTACGTAGCCTCTTACGGCCTGACTACTTAATTAGAAAAGACAGGGGTCTTATGGGAAACAACTAGGGACATAGAAAACTGTGGTAAGGGCGTAAATCGACCCATCTCTTACAACCGGGGGTGAGGGACAGTTTTATAACTCTCGTCTGGGGCAGCTGATACGAAACAGGGGGCGTTCCGGGAACATGAGGATGTTTCGATCACCTTTACTGTTTGGGTATTGCGACAATTCGGGACGGGGAAGGTCGCGTTATCTGAGGCATCTTTTTATAACACAGGAGCCGCTGACATGTAGTTCCCTTATTTCGGGTCAGATTAGGGAACCTCAGTCGTCTTACCTGTCCTTTCCCTTATGGCCAAATCTCGGTTTCATCAATTTTTAGCAGAAAGGAGAGGTAGTGACACGGCGTCAGGGTGATTTTTATTTAGGATAAATTTTGAGCAAATACTTGTGGTATTTGGAGCCAATTGGGTGGTGCACTAGGGGTGGCGGTTTGCCAATGTAGGTGCTAGTCGTTCGGAAGAGCGAGAGAGAGAGAGAGAGAGAGAGAGAGAGAGAGAGAGAGAGAGAGAGAGAGAGAGAGAGAGAGAGAGAGAGATGTGCAACAACAGGCTAAATACTACACGTGCGACATG
Source organism: Lissotriton helveticus (assembly GCF_964261635.1). NCBI lineage: Eukaryota > Metazoa > Chordata > Amphibia > Caudata > Salamandridae > Lissotriton > Lissotriton helveticus. The sequence goes on along the minus strand of NC_136059.1, from coordinate 2,059,469,577 downwards.
GGGAGTGGCCGTGCCTTAAGATAGGCTATTCAGCGCATTACACAACATAAGACATTACGGGTCTGTGTTAGAATTTTGAAAGCATGCAGTTTGGGATGGACGAGCATTAGGCCGGGTACAGGGGACATACATCGAGTAAAAAGGGCACCATTGTGTCGCATTTCTTGCATTCTCGGTCCTTTAACCAGTTAAGTCAACGCGTCAGTCATACACAAACATCATCTCATAGTTTCGGACATACGTGACAGGCGTCCATTCACGCAACACGGATTAAGGGTGATCGCTTTCATCATGTCATACAATTTATTGGCTCTTTTGGTACAAGAGCAGTTTGTGGGTGTGTTTAGGTGCCACCAGGCAGTGTTAGTCCGCTTCGTGTATCAGACATGGCGAGGCTTCAGATCTTCACCATACCTCGGTCGTGATTCCGATGTGGCCTGCAGGGGGGGAAAAAGGAGGGGAGGGGAGGGGGACAACATTCGAGCATATCAAAAGCACGGGTACGAAGGTCTTTTACTTACCTCATACTCGTCTTATCTCTTCGGGATAGAATCCCTGGGGTTGTGGTCTCTGGAGCCAAGGGGGGGGGGCAGTGTGTCCTTATAGGCTGTGAGTAGGAAAACGTTAGAGAATCAGAAGCACTTAGCGCGAGGTTTCTAGTTGGTAGGTGTATTTAGCTATCGGGGTCCTTAAATCTCTTTCAACGCTGTGGTGTTTTAAGGTTTATCAGCTCTTCGGTCAACTCTGTTACCTAGTACCTTTGAGTGTCGTATCTTTATAATATTCTATCATTTACATCGTTTCACTTTACCCATCCTTTATATTCCATCTTTTACACCGTTTCGCTTTTACCCATCCCCAGAAGTCGAGGTCTTTCTCCATGCGCGAGTCCCTGAGTCAGTCGCATATTTGACGGCAGAGTGTCGTGTCTTAGATTCGATCCTCCATCCGGGGCTGGGCAACCATCTTCTATTAACCTTAAAGAGAGAGCAGGGTAGGGTGCACAGAAAAAAAATCTCCCGCCGATCCCACATTTAAATAAAGCATGCAATACCCGTTCATAGTTTCGAAAACCTTTATTTTCACAATCGTTCAGCATGTTGATAGGACAGTGTGATCGGGGTTGGCCGGATATGGCAATGGCTAAAGTGCGTACAGTAGAGGGGGGGGGAGGCTATCTTGTAGGATTAAAAACATGTTTTAAAAGGTTCATTCATTCATTTGCAGTGAACTAAAAACGTCTATCGAATAGTTGAGGGACCAAGGGGCATTCATTTCATAATTGGAAACACAGTTGGATTAGTTGTAATCAAATTCCTATAGGTATACCATGGGAGTGTGTCATAAGCGAGGTTACATGTCAGACATGATAATATCATAATGAATCGTACATTGAAAAACATTTTTCACGGGGTCCTTTTACATGTTCGTCGAGTGAATCCTTCCTCTTTTCCGTCAAGTGTACAAAGGATCATAACATATCTCGGAACATCGAGTCTTTTTAGCAAAAGAAAACACCACGAGGCGTTCGTAAGTTCCTATTGTTACCGGCGCCATTTTGGGCGGGGCCGGGTTAGTCCGGAAGTAGTATCAAGGAAAAAATGTTTCCTACAACCGGCAGTTGGACCAGAGTCCTTTTCGGCAGTTCGAGAATTCATGCTAACAGAAGGAGTGGCTATGTCATGCTTATTTCGTTAGCGATCAAGGCAGTTGTCCCTCACCGGAAACCTGCAGGGGCCGAGGGCTCCTGGGACTTTTGTAGAATCTTCAAGGCTGTGGGGGTGCTGTCGGAGGTGGGGGCTCGTGCCCCGGTGGGCAAGCGCCCGAGTTACATTGCTGTTCAAAGTTACTCTATCGGCCGAGACCCGCCTTCCAGGGGGCCCAGACGCCATTTTGAGGCCTGCAGCAGCCGCCCTTCGTCGAGTCTGCAAGAGTGGAGGAGACCCTTTGGAGTGAACCCATGTCCAGTGCTGCGGAAGTATGGCCACCTGCGGTGCATGTTCGGTGCTGTGCGGGTATTGGCGCAGCCGTTGCATGTTCGGTGCTGCGCAAGTATCGGCACCACCGCCTGGCTGGAGGAGTTCGGCGCTGGGCCGGGGGCTGGGAAACCTCCTATCCGTGGAGGTGGGAGAGGCTCGTCCGCGTCGCCTCTCCCTCCCAGCCCGACCTGGACTAATTTTCGCGGAGGTATGTACAAGACATCCCCCCTCCAGAGTTGTCGCAGCCATTATTCAAGAAAGAAGTGGCGCCTGGCGTGTTGCTGCCGCCATTACGGAGGAGAAAAGAAAGAAGTGGCGCCTGGCGCATTGTCGCTGCCATTACGGAGGAGAAAAGGAAAAAATGTCCCGTCCGTCTCTGGGCCGGGCTTCCGGTGGATGTCGGCCGGACGCCCCTTGCTCTGGCCCCATGAACGGGTTCCTTGGCTCATCGGCTGCAGCCGGATCCAGTTGGCCCCAGTCCCCGGCCATTGGTGGCCGGACCGGGGAGACATGTGGCGGGACTACCTGAAACTCCCACGCGCCACCGTGGCCGGACTGGGGGAGAGAGAGAGGGGGGGTCGAGGACATAGACATTCCCCCCCCCCCTACAACTCTCCGGTGTGGTCAAGGTGATCCCCTGGCTGGGTCCCGCTGGCCCTTGTCTCTCCTCCGGCTCCACCCTATGTTACGATTTCCTGGCCGACTGTTGGCAGCAGGACCCGCCTTATATGGGTTGCTGCCGGCTGGGCGTAGCCGTAACCCTGCCCTACCTTGGAAGGTTCCAGAGTGGGGGGGGGGCGAATGTTCTGCTGACTTTCATTTTCTAGTTTACCGTTCTTGTTTCAAACGTTTTCTGTTGTTAGGGCATTATTAGGTGTTATTATTACGTACTGTTATTTGTTTCTTGTTCGTTATGTTAAATAAAAGTTCAAGTTCATCAGTGGCCTACGGGTTTCGTTTTCCCATTCCTTTCTTTCCAGGTTGTTCCATGCTAACGCTTCTGTTAACCGAAGTTTAAGTAACACGGAAACACAGGCAGAGGGATGACGCAGATTCATGCATCACGTACACACGAACTCAGACGGGGAGACAGTACAAGTATTATATACAAAAGACCCAAGACAAACATAAAACAGTCATTATTATTATTTTTTTTTTTTGGCCATAATTATCTTTTTCTGTATGCTGCGCATACTTATCGTTGGAGCAATGGGGCAGGCTTTAGTTATATGCCTATAAGGATGCGGAAGAAAGGAGGTAGTAGGTTTTCAGACATTGGCAATATCCCTAGTCCTCTCGGCGAAGGATACTTGTGTAACCCTTACCTCGAAATACCCTAAACTTTTCCCCACTTGGCTAAACGTAAGGATGCTTGATCATGTGTGTACATTATTCTTTCTGCTTTATTCGGGGTTTGTCGTCTGTTAATTTAGAGCTAGACTGGGTTTCCCGTCTTAGCGTTGTTTGGTCTATGAGGACTCGAACATGTCGCTGAAATCGGCCTGGCGAAATCTGTGCCATCGGGCATAATCGAACGTGGTGGTTCTATCTGGCCTGTCCATGTCAGTCTGATTCATCTTTGTCTCGCGCCTTTTCCCTTTCTGCCGGCCTGTTATTCCTGTCGGTCCTCTGCTCCTACTCACGTTCAGTAGAGTCGGGCATTGGGCTTTCCAGTGCCCGGCATATCTACAAAAAGCACATTGGTTTTGCCCTAAGTCTGGCCGTCCTGTGCGTGGTGTCGGGGGATTACTTTCGGGACGTTGTGTCCTGGGATCGTCCTGTCGATATGTTCCTTTACCTGCTCTGTCCTCGTCTCTTTTCTTTCGTTGCATTGCTTCTTTGCGCCACATACCGAGGCAGTCGAGCATAATAGGTGTTGTCTTATTTTCACGAAGGGCTATTTCTAACGTTTCTATTTTATCAAGATCGAAGGATCCTATCAGTGGCCACTGTTTCTCTTGACTTTCTTTGGTATACCTGTGCCACAGTTTACTATAGGCTATGGTAACTAATCCATAGTTAGGGGTGCCTTCCAGCGGAGTTAGATGATCCGCCTCTAATAAACGGTCCGGGCTGAACCAGCTATCGACCAGTGGGGAGAAGACAGACATGACAGCTCACAACGAGGGACAAAAGTCAGCACTGCCTATCTTATCACTGTGTGCAAAGACTAGACAGAATATTTCTATTCTTCATTGTTTGCACACAGTGAATACCTCATGAACCAATATCAAATGAACAAAAAGAGGACCAGTGGGAAGAATAAGTAGATTCGCAAAAGATCTGCGTCCTCTACCCTTTCACTATCTGCAAAGGGGAACCTGTTCTTTCCTGTTTGTAGACAGAGAATCTCCAGAAAACAATCCGCGAACAGTAGCTCGGGGTCAAAAACAGTTAATCAGTGGCCGTTAATAAATAATCGATTCAGTGGGGGAGAAAGATAGGCGCGACGGCTGCGTTACCTATCCTTCACTGTTTGCAAAGAGAAAGAGCCTACTGTTTCTTCGTGTGCAGACAGTGAATCTCCAAATAGGTCAACAAAGAGTAATACTAGTATTTTCTGAACAACTAAACAATTATTTCGTGATTTGTCGTGTCTAAACGACCTTACCCGGACCGTATGGACAGTTTCCTATCTTCCGAATCCAGCGCCCGATCGTCCTCTTTTCCTCGTATTCCTCGCGGCACTCCTGATGGTTCCCAGTCAGGACCGTAGATCACTCGGGAGAGGTCTGTTCGGAACCAGTGAAGTTCGGATGATCGGCTGCCAGACGAGGGTCTATTGGGCAAGAGCTCTCCCGATCGTTGCAGTCGTTCACTCTGTCGTCAGGACCTCTCCCACTGGATCCACGAGTCACTGATGGGCCCCACGTTTGGGACGCCAATTGTTAAAACTACGTCAGGGACAATCGATATTTGCCCGGCGGTATCGCCTCTTTAACCCACGAAATATTAATCAATGAAGAGGCAGGCGCTGGAGACGGGAAGGCAGGAAACAAGGTTTATTCTCTCCGGAGGAGAACACATCAGTTCAGACAGCAGGTATCGTCATGAGGTGCTCTAACCGCATCTCTGAGGCCTGGCCTCTTATACACAGGTTTATTGCTTTATTACATACAACACATTCTTGGCAATGCTTTGATGTACGGAGGGATATCCTCCGAATCTCCCCTTCAGGCCCGTTCCCACACACATTTACAGTTGAAGTCCTCACCCCGGTCACAACAGGTGATGACTACCGCGCAGCTGGACATTCCGCCGATTCATGGAATGTGGGGGTTTGGTCGGATCTCATAGGGTGAGGGCTTTGATCAACTCGGGGGTCCTTTGATGAGGGAAGCTCTCTACTGTACGGGGAGGGGCAAGGAACAGTATCGGCAGAGCTAGGTGTCGGCCTGGGAACGAGGAAGACAAACGGGCACACAGGAAAAGGGGATTTGTATCAAAAAGGGCCTGGGACCATGAAAGGAAGGAAGGGAGGTGTCGCGCTGGGGACAGGATGGGGTTCTGAGGCAGAGCTGCGCTGAAGAGGGTTTTATGATCCAAGGCATGTGCGAGCGGGGGTTGTCAGAGTGCGGGCTTTGTGAGGGAGGAGGGCTATGCTGGGGGCCAGTGGCATGCAAAAGGGTTGTTCTGATCGAGGCACCTAAAATGGCGGGCGCGCACGACAAAAAGTGTGGCATCAGGGAAAAAAAAGGGCAAGATGGCGCAGATAATGTTTACCAGACCGTACTAATTTTTCACATTGCCTCCCCTCGCTCTCCCTTTAGATGCGATTGCATCTGAGAAGTCAGCATGTGAGCAGCGTGCTGTGAGCTCTGATCTCATCCCAGAGAGGCCAAAAGGTGAAGTCGAGCTGTTTGGCAGGGGGGACGGCGTCCACCCGGTAAAATTAGTGGGGGGACGCCGTCCACCCCCGTGGTACCCAGACTCGAGCCATGATCCTGACCATGCGGTCCAAAGCTCCAGCGCTGCCTGGATGCCGGCCTGAAGAGACTCATTTGGTGTTGTATATTGTTTATTTGTTTTCTTACAGGTTGGACTTTTGTTTGTTTCTTTTCATTAAAGTTTGGGAGGGATGTAGTGTTCGGCTGGACACGTTCTAGTGTTTCACCCTATTCAACACTTACACTAACACCCACCCATCACAGGCGTCACAAGTCAGGTGACCCTGTTAATAAATTTGCCCTGGCCAGTTCCACAACTTTACCACTGTGTCCGTGTGGTTTTTATACAGCATGTGGGCCTAGTGGCCCAAGACTCCACAGGCAGGAGCACATGGGGCGGGACCACGAAAGTATGTGCACTCCTATGGAGTGCTTAAAAGAATAAAGTAGTTCCCCGAATGTGAGCAAAGTCAACAGGGGACGGATACAAGTCAGCCGTTTAGACCACTGTGAAATTAAAAAGCTCCTAATCCAATAGGGAGGAAACCCATTGAGTCAAGTGGAGACAATTGAGGTAGACAACAAAGTCATCCGATTATGATCAAGTGGCTGGCATACAGCCACCTCTTTGTATATTGGAAATAATAGGTATAACTAACTAAAGGGAAAAGCAGTTTGCAGCCAGACCTAACAATGGACATCTCTTTTGAGTACGCTAGAGAGCTGCTCAATTTGTTTGACATATTTTACTGATTTAGCTCGATTGATAGCAAGACCTTTGAACGTGTTTTATGTTTTTATCTGCGTGCTATTCGCAGGCTGTGCGTTATTATTAACAGTATGCATGCTTACCTATTCCCTTCTAGAGCATGTTGTAGTCTGTTCAAAGAACACACATCTTCTTTAGATAATTAAGAAGTCGGAATTTAGAGGCGATACAAAGCTGGTGTCTGCTAGCGTGGTTGGTTTTCCATTGTGTTGGTCTCGCCAGTGTTGGTTTTTGCAGTCAAAACTTGTCCCGTCTCGGTAGTGTGGGAGCAGTGAAACCTGATCTGGATGGATGGGCTCTCTGTAGCAGCAGAGGGCTGGGTTTTCTGCACAGATTTCAGCTGAGATAGCAAGACTGTGTTAAACGCTCCGACTCCTAGGGTGACGGCTCATTAGAGCCCCTCCATAAAACAAATCCACCCGGCCAAGACAGACATTTCACACTGCGTGCGCAGACTGTCGCATGGAAAGTTATCTTTATTTGTGACTGTTTCAGAGTCTGGACTTTGCCTAACTGTCTTTTCTGCTCCTTTAAATCACGGCTTTCCACACTAAGCCCCACCGGTGGGTGACGCCAGGAGTTGTTCTCTGTTTAAAACCACTGAGAAACATTCTGATTTCAAGTTTGTTTAATTGGTACATTTACACTTAAGGCAAGCAGAGAAATATCTAAGAAGCTAAAGCTTGTAAATTGAAATTTAAACCCGCGGGAACCGCTCTGGTATCACATGGCTTTCCTTTAAAGTTGGGTCTGTTTCAAGAAGTAATTATGACTTCAGATAATATTTCCATGCAGAATGCGCACGGTTGTGTGTGCGTGGGGAGAGGCGGGTATATGCAAATACTGTAACTAAAAAGTAAATCTTTGGTCGAAGTTGAAAAAGCATTATAAATGGAAACGCAATTTGAAACGAGATGCCAGAGTTAGTTTTAATTTTTGTATTTTTCTTTCCTCTCCGTTGTAAAGGTTGCCTTTGTAGTGCTAGCGTTTGTAGCGGGCATTCTGTGTTCACTTCCTGGTGAAGAGGTCAAGTGCAAGCCATATATCCAGCCATTGGAACTGCAGACCGTTATCCTCACTGCCAAAGTCATCATGTGGGTCCTGCAGTTTATTCATGAGCGATACCTACAGTACCACCACAGCAAAGTGAGAAGCCGTGGCTACCTGTCCCTATACCGCGCCACAAGGCACGTGAAGAGACTCCCGCTGCTGGTGCATTCTACAGGTGAGCAGACCCATTTACACAGTGTGCTCTGGGTATTCAGTCATCCAGCTTGTAGACTTCCTGCTTGATGATCCTGTCCTCTTTTGTTTGTATTGTTATCTAAAGATTGTATACTATGCTGCTTGAAAGACCCAGAGTGGTTTATTGACAAATTCTCTCAGGATGATCTTAGTGGAGGGTGTGGTGTGTTGGATAAGAATCCTTCCCAATTTAATAATTTCTCTGCTTGTTGACTTGCAGGTTGCTAATTTATTAGTGGCATGCAGATTTCATTATGAAGGACGTTCAAGATTGTCTGCTCAAAGAACACATACACATTAGGTGGCAATAAAGGGCAACGTTTTAATTATCTTTCCTTTAGGAATTGGTTTCTGTGAACCTAATGAGTGAATTGTAGACTCTGTCGAGCTGAGGAGCACCAACAGTGCCCCACTTTTTATTCTGCTGCAATAATGTTTAGCATGACTGTGAGGTGACTGTCTAACCCATAGCAGTATACGAAGCAGAGGTACAACTTGCTTATTGTGCCTTTCTGGAGAGGCTTACCAACACTCTACTCTTTCAATCCATTCAGCTCCCCTTAGAAACATGCTCTCTGGAGTGCAGAGGAAATCCGGGTCGAATGACCGCACATCACATTTTCAAAATGGCAAATTAGTAGCCAAAAGAAAGAGATTAATCCTACAGGATATTGAATTAGAAATGGCGACTAGGAAGGAGAGGTGGACTCGCATACAGCAGCGTTGTAATGCCCTTATTAATAGAAGAATCAATGAGATCAGAAGCTGGCGGCATGATCTTTGTTCATGTACCAAAATTCTAATTGCCACCAGATGGCAGGAAACAGCTGCAACAAGTTGTGGGCCGGTTGTCAGGAACATTGACCCATCTGTAGCTGCTCCTGGTGTGCCAGATGGCAACCCCACTTTATAAGTTTATCAGCATCCCTTCTAGAGAACCCCCAATTAATCGGACGTTTATATGAACAAAATCTTTAGTGATCCCTCACTTTTGAGCACTGCACCACTGCCGCATTGTAACAATACCTTCCAGATTCTGTTAGAGAATCTAGAAAATTAAAAAATGTACCCGAACCACTATCCATGCTCCTGTGTTTACAGATTAGCTCAAGGCTGGGGTGATCCCATTAGCACTGCTCCTGTCCTTTTAAAGTTGATCCTTAATGTGAGTCTGAATTCAGCCCTCTAGCTATGGCGTCCTCCATCCGGGAGCTGCATTATGCTGGGGAATGACGTTCTGTTCTCGAGCACAGTATGAAAAGAGCTCTAACGCATAGCAGAGCTGGAAACGGCAAATGTTAAATCAGATGCTTTAGTGCATGCCAAAAAGCCCTAGCAAAGTTAGAGAAGACTTGCAGAATTCATTATTATTGAACAGAACAAAAATATTAACAAAATTCTACAGGATTGAAAATTCTTTTCTAAAAGGAGAGTATGTTGTTACGACGTCTTTGTGGTTGATTTAAAAATAAAAAATCTGTGATGTTCTCTGAATCTTTAGCTAACTCCTTGTACAGGCAACCCTGCTGGAGCAAGTGAAAAAGCACCTTTTTAAAGACAAGCAATCAAACAGGGCCAGGCAAGGGGACAAAGCAGAACCAAGTTTACGACTGGCTAGGTACAGACCCAACGAAAATGCTAATGATGGGGTCATCCTTTGAGGGATACCCAAACAGCTACCTCACCCAGTAGAGTCACACATAGTAACTTCACCCACATTTTGAGACCTCACACTAACTGCCATCCTGCCGATGTGATTTATACAGTTTCTGTCCATGCAACAAGATTTACACCTGACAGTCCATGCAAAAGGTAGTATTATTTAACACAAAAGTAGACTTTAGTGTAGTACAGAGAATGTCTCTCTAGGCACATACTACATTGCCTATATCAATACAGAAATAGAACGTAGGTGGCAGAGCATAGAACAAGTTAAGTAAACATTTAGAGGAGTAAACCTGTAACTATTGTGGAACAAATGTGACTATAGATGGATTGTGGAATGGAATTCAGTTTCTTAATACAATGGATGTACGGATTACCATGATTCTCATGTAAACAGTCGCAATTGCACATTAGAATATGAACCCAGTTGTTTGGACAGCCCCCTTTACTGTGCCTTTTTAATATCACCTGCAAATCACCCTCGTTTTCCTTTCCTTTTCCCATATTATTATTCTTTCTTCTGTTGATTACCTTTTTTTCCTTTCTTCAATACGTTCTCCTCTATAGAGCCTCCAGCTCCTCTTCCTTTGTTCTTGGTACCCTAGTTTCCTTCACGGTTTTCTCTACTCTGTACTCATTTCATTTCCCCGCTTCCTTTCAAATCTTTTCTTTTGATCTGTGATTTAGTCCTTTCTTTACATCCCTTTGGAGGTCCACTTTTCTCAACCCATCATGCTCGTTATGCATAGGTGACAATATCTCTACACAGCTCATGTGTACATATGTTCTTAGTGCAGGCCATCCTTCAGGCTAGAATACCATCTCTGACTGGATGGACACGGGTCTCTCCTCTGAGACCCTCACTGATACTTTTCCGGCCCAGTGTATGTATACAGCAACCAAACTATCCTTTCTTTTGTTCTCTGATATATAATTTCGAAGCATAACCCGTCAATCAGGCTTGCTCCCTGTCGCTGTGCAGACTCTTTCTGGTGATCAGCTCTGCGACCTTGTTTGGGCATCCTGGACGGATCCCTTGCTCGTCTTTATACAGGGTGAGCCTTCCTACATTAAAACCCACTTTACATGACCCTTTCCAAACCCCACACATCCCTCTATTATTTGCTATTTTGCGTTGGTTGTCATTTTGGGAGTGTACAGTCACTAATCACATGAATATAAGGGAGGCAATTGCCCACAATGACAACATTTCTTTGTGCAGGTCCTGAAGTTGCAGACTTGGGTCTCTTTGTTTGTCCTTGGTGCAAATTGAATAATCTCTGAGGTTCTGGTGCCAGGGGTGCTTCTTTAATTCCTAGATGTAGGGGTGGGAGTGCAAATAGCCAATGGGCTAGTAGCCCCAGCAGCTAATCTGCCCCTGAGGTGACCATATCCGGGGGCGTGTGACACCTTTGCTACCCAGAACCCTCTATTCTGCCACTTTTAAAAATGGCAGAAACGTTCCTTGGCTGTACAGATCAGGTAGCACACCCTAGAGGTATGGCTAGCCTTCTGGGGTGTACACCTCCTGACTAGCTAATTTTCCTGCCTGAGGGTGGGGGGGGGACGTTTCTTCCTTTGGGAGGCAGCCTGGATGCATATCAGAGGCAATATAAACTTTGAAGCTCACAGCCTTGATGTGCTACTTCACTAGCCATCTTGTCTGGTAGTAAGGTATCACCTCTTTCATGGCCAGGCCTTTGTTTCTGACTCTGGGGAGTAGTAACACCTCCTGGCAGGGGGGTCAGATTACTGTCTTGGCGACAACAGCTGCAGGCTGTCAGCCATGGCACAGGAAAGGCTGGGGCAACCAGGTGGGCAACCTCTTAGATGCCCACCTTTGGGTGCATGTCACATCAAATTGGACATGAGAATCATATCAGGTCTGATGAGACAAGTTGTTTGATACCAAACGTGACCCTTTTCAGTGGGACCATAATGGAGCTGGCAACCCAAGGGTGCCCGACTAAATTATCCTATGGCCCCCATAACACTTATAGTAGCCATTAATGGAAAGATGCTACTAAAGGGACATATAAGCTTAAACTTATATGTCCTCATCTTTCATATATTGCACCCTGCCTCCTGGGTTCAGGAGGCCTAACTTAGGGGTGACTGACATATATTAAAAAAACGTGCTCTGACCTTGCCACTCATTGTGAGGGCAAAGTCGAGTTTGAGCAGTTTGCATTGCTCATGAAGTCTGCAATGACATACTCCTGTCTTCTGTTTACTTCAGTCACGCAGGGTGGCACACACAGTGCTTCAGACCCTGGTACCCCTTTTAACGGCCATGCCCGAGGTACGATTGGTACCATTAACCAGGAGCTTATAAGGGGGCTAAAGTCCTTGTGAATTGGGGTTGCCAATTCACATACATGATATTTAGGGAGTTAGAAGGCTTCAGTGCACTTTCAGAGTCATAATCATCAGCACTGGGGCAAAAGTTTGGGGGTGATGTTACAAAAAGGCCAATTTCCTACATTTAGCAATTGAGTAAAATCAGTAACCCACTGAACATGGCCTGTCTTTTGCAGTCTGACTCAGCAAGCCTTTATGCTGGATACCTTCCCTTTTCTTTTAAGTTCAAAAGTAAGTTTATTAAGATAAAGGATTATATTAATGTACAAAATATAAGAACAGTGAAAGTAAAAGGGTTACATACAATGTATCAGTTGGAAGGGATAAGCACAAAGAGTGTAAAATAAATCAATCAAACATATCATATGCATGTAAAATAACAATATCGTATGGTACATCGGTATGAAGAAAGAGAAATAATTATGTTCTACAAAATGTTATAATACATAGAGTACAAATAAAACTATAGAATAACAATATGGAGGAAGTCATGGAGGTTTAGTGACTTCTTGTTGTAGAGGCGTAGGGAGCACATAGCATCTAGCACTTGTATCCAGGAACAGTGTAACTGGTGCCCACAAGTCTAAACGTTTGGATGCCATATGTATCGAATACACAAATGTTGTGTCTAGCCTATGATTGTAAAAAACAGCATACCACCATGCTTGATATGATAATTTAGTGAAATCTTTCCAATTCTTGATTATTTGTTGGAAGGCCACTACTAATAACAAGTCAATTACTTTTTCCATTGGAGTCACAATTTTCCCATATAGGAGATAAGCTACCTAAAAATATATGTGAAATATAGAAGAAGTGACTGGAGTGAAAAATCGAATTAAGGTGTGACCATACCTTTTCCCAAAAAACCCGGACAAACTTACATGTGACGGACAAATGAAATAAGTCAGCATGTGACAACGAGCAAGATCAGCAAGTATCCGAGAAATCAGAATGTCTTGCATTGAGGATGAGTGGAGATAATAGGAGCCTATTATATATGAAAAAGAGTGTCTGTGTGGTGTTTGCAGCTCTAGAAGACTTCCTAAATGTAAGCCATATTCTATCCCAAAATTCCACAGACGCAGAAGTTTCAAATTCCTTTTCCCACAATAATTCTACCTTAGTTTTGTTTCTTGGAGTAGGTGAACTATGTAAGAGTTTATATACAGTGGAAGCCCTAGATTCATGAAGCAGGAGGGTTCGCAATTTAGCTCTATCATCAAGTTCAGGAGGAATACTATGATGGGATGTTGTGTACTGTAGGCAAGCAGATTGGATAGTTTGTGTTAAGAGAGAATATTTGGAGCGAAAAGTTGAAGGGAAGCCAAAAACAGTGCTAGCTTGTGCAAAGGGTATGATCTCATCCTGATTATATCATTTATTCACCCAAATCAAGCCTCATCTCCAAGATTTCCAAAATAAAGGTCTATTGTTTATTAAAATGTAAACGTTGTGCCATATAGGAAAATTGAGAAAGGAGTTCAAGGGGGTCTGTGGAATAATCTTGGAAGTATGTTTGATTATGGGAGTGGAAACAGACTGCGGCTTGCGTGTGAATGATAAATATTCTTGAAAGGAGAAGGGAGAAATAAAAGATCGTTCAAGTGTAGCCCAAAGAGGGCAATTTATGGAAGGATCAGAGAGCCAACGTGACGACTGATTTCTTATGAAGGACTTATGGTAAATAGGAATGTCGGGAAAGTATGTCCCACCCTCCGATTTTGGACGAATCAATTTTTGGATGGACATACGTGATTTCTTGTTTCCCCATAAAAAAGAAGATAAGATGGAATTAAGTTTTTTAAAATATTTGAGGGGAATCAACAGTGGAATATTAGAAATTGTATATAAAACTATGGGGGAAAGCATCATTTTTATGGTGTCTAAACGACCCCCTCAGGACAAGTATAGGGAATGCCATTTCGTTGTTAAAGAGGACAACCTTTGTATGCAATTTTCCATGCAGCGTGATACTGTTCCCGATATGGATGAAGGAAAGTGTAGTCCTAAGTATTTAATGAATTGGGGGCTCCATGCGAAACCTGAAGTAACAAAGTCCGCTTTAAAAGTGTATTTTGTTAAGGGTAGTATCTCGCACTTGTCTTTATTCAATTTGTATCCAGAAACATATGCAAAAGAGTCAACCTATTCTGGAACATCGGGGAGAGAAACTTGAGGTTGCGAAAGAAATAAAAGCACATCATCAACATAAGCTGCCATTTTAATATTACTCTCCTTAAAGGTAAAGCTGTGAATGTTATTATTCTGACGAATCCTTAGCAAAAAAAGTTCTAAGGCGAGATTAAAAAGGAATGGAGAGTGGACATCCTTGTCTAACTCCTCTACCAAGTTTAAATAGGAGGAGATACCACCATTCGCTGTTACAGCTGCTCTTGGATTAGAATACAAAATAGAGATTAAAGCAATAATATTTGGACCAAAGCCAAACCACGGAAGTGTATGAAAATATAGGGCCATTCGACTCTATCGAATGCTTTTTCTGCATCCAAAGCTATGGCTGCCAAGGAATGAGAGGTTTGCGACGCTTTGGAGAGGATATAAAAAACGAAGTGAGTGTTGTCTGTAATGAGTCTTCCCTTTACAAAGCCGGTTTGCTCTGTTCCCAGCAAATCAGGAATCTGAGATTCTAAACGTAATGCTAGAGTCTTTGAAAAAATGTTGTAATCTATGTTGACCAGAGAGATAGGTTGATCATTTTTACAATGTTGGGGATCTTTACCATCCTTAGGTATGAGGCAAATAAGAGCATCGGAAAAAGAGCCAGTAGACTCTCCAGACTGTATAATTGCATTTATAAGGGTATGTAATTTGGGAATCAGTAAGTGCGTGTGCGAAATGAGTAAAGAATTCCACAGTGAAGCCGTCTGGGCCAGGAGCTTTATCTTTTTTGAGTATTTTTAAAGCAGCATGAAGTTCTTTCTGTGCAAGGTCAAATTCTAATAGTGAAAAATCTGGGCGTGTGTCAGGGGAACAGCAAATTTTGGAAAGAAATTGAGAGATAAAGTGGTCAGAAGAAAGGGTTTCAGATGTATATAGTGATTTATAAAAGTGAAGGAATTCATTCAGGATCTCTTCATCTTTGAATTTCAGTGAGTCATCTTGACCAAAAATAGATTCTATATGGAGTTTGTTTAGTTTAACCTTTAAATAGTTAGCCAATAATTTTCAAGCTTTATTCTGACCACCATAGAATTTTGCGCTGGATTTCAATAAAAAATTTGAAGCACTGTTATTAGTATCCTGGTTAAATTGAAATGTGACTTTTAGGAGTTCAGATATACAAGCTTTTGATTTGGAGGAGTAATACGAGTGTTCCAATTCCTTTATTTAGGCTAACAGGGCGTTTGTGACTTGTTGTTCCTTTTTATGTTTTTTAGAGACAAAACTGATAATAAAATCTCTGGCTGATGCTTTAAGGCGTCCCAAACCACATGAAAAGACATGGTATCCGACTGATTAAAAAATAAATATTCGTTAAAAAAAGAAGTAAAGTATGATGTGAAAACCGGGTCCATAAGTAGGGCGTTATTAAAACGCTATTTCCGGGACAATTTGGGTTTATGCAAAACATCAAGGTGAATAGTGATGGGGGCATGATCAGATATTAGTATAGAACCAATATCCGCCGGCACTAGTGATTGAGAGATGTTATGAGATACAAAAAATTATCTAGGCGTGACTGAGTATGATGTGCTGGTGAGTAAAAGGAATATTCTCTCAAGGTGGGATTGCAGAGCCTCTATGCATCTATGAGTTTGTGTTGTTTCATTGCTTGTGTAAATAGTTTATCGGATTTATGAGGGAAAAAGGGAGATGACGAGTTCCGATCTAAAAAGGGATACAAGGGGCCGTGGCTAGCGGCCGTGTGAAATTACTGCCTAGTTGAGAGGCTCCGAGGGTAGCATAACCCTTCCCATCTATCCGACACATGATCCGTGATATTACGGTACTCCAAGGGCTGGGACCGACGTCTGGGACAGAGCGGCTGCGACTGCAGGTACTTTGATCCGAAACTGCAGCCGGGAAGTGGCGGACCCGGCCTGTGTCCGACAACGGCCTACTCCAGCTCCAGAGACCGGGGCCTCGATTAGCTGGCAACCCAGACCAGAAGTACAGGTGCGGCGGCGACAGACTGCAGCAGAGTAGTGACGGCGGGCAAGAGGCTGCGAGACAGTGAGTGGACAGCCTTACAAAGTCCCGGGGGCGGTCCTTGCTGTGCCCACACCGACGTGCGACTTAACACCTCCTGGGAGAGACTTCAGGGGTAACGCTACTCTGGATGCACGGCTCATGAGGGCACTGATCCACCCGAACCCCACCTGGCAACTGCACGCATCACAGGGCTGAAATCCGGGACAGGAGCCACTGCTTGCGGGACGAAGGCAGTTTTCTGACACGGTCTCCCCCCGCCCTACTACTGCCCCTCACAATTCGAAAATCGGAGAGTGCCCAAACCCCCCCTACTTCGGAGTTGTGCGTAGTATTGGCCGGCACCCGGTGGTAGAGAGTGCAGACTGAGACGCGGGGACGAGGCAGTATTTGTGCGCGAAGGGGCAGCGACGAGAGGCGCAGTGGGGAGACTTCAAGACTCAACTCCAGTTGCTGAGTACGGCCCTACACCATCGACGGAGTCGAGCATTGTAGAGGCATTGGGAACCACGCCGACTGGGGGAAGGCGAAATACTGCGGGGGTCAGAGGCCGGGTATGGAACCCCCCTCCCTTCTGCCCCCCACCCCCGCTCGTGAGAATATCAGCCGGTTGCCATAACGCTACAGCAGTAGAACTAGTGCGCGGACACCGTTGGTGCGTGCCGGCTGGGACCAGGACATTCGGCTGTATCTGGTGATGAAGGGCAGAATCAAAGTCGGACCTGTGGCACTTCTGACAACTTGCAACAGGGAGTGACTGTAGGAAGGTGGATATCTGACTATGGTTACCCCCAAACTTTTTGCCTGGTGTTTAGCTGGTTTTTGACTTTAGTTGGCCTGGGATCCTGCTATTCAGGGCCCCAGGCTAATTGCTCTCTCCTTAAAATGGACTCCATGTACCTTAGGTACATACACAATTGGAACTGGTTCACCTTATTGGCCCCTCTAACAGTGTACCCCAGGTACCCAGGGCATAGGTGCTTCCAATGGCCTACCAGGGGCTGCAGCACGTATTGTGCCACCCCTGGCCTGGCCTCCATATTTGACACAACTGGCTGATCACTCAGCTGGGGTAAGTCGGTGTAACCACCCCTTACTTAGGTATAGTATATCTATATCTAACCTAAAATGGACACATATGTTCCTATCAGCCACTCCTATGGAAGGCCTCATCAATCCTGGAGGCAGAGTGCTTGGAAATATGTGGGATGGTGCTCTGGCATCAGCTGAGCCTGTCTGCAGCTTTCGGAACCAAGTCCTTTAGCTGTTTCATGATACTGCCATACCATATACTCTTAAGTGCATTATGAACCTCGCGGTTAAATGCTATCTTTGGTTTGGCTTTATCAAAACATGTCGAGTAAGGTGTCATACGAATTGGAATACTACCCCCTCGCCAGTTCTGGCGACGGGGGTAGCATTCCACCCTTCTAGAGGGATACGACATGTACATAACCTGAACCCCGGTTAAAGTTAAACAGAGCCTCAGCATCACAAAATGGATGCTGCCACCACAGACACAAGTCTGACCTCCTGCTGCTGGGAGTCCTTCCAGCGAGGGCGGCTTGGACAAAGGGTTTCCTGCCTTGGGAGGTGCTAGCACCACCCCAGACAGGGTTTTGTGTATTGGGTAGGACAGGGCTGAATAGAATCAGACATGCCTGGGGCACACAAGGTGTCCCTGTGCATATCCCCTCAAACCACTGTGCCTGCCCTTACAAATAGGTGAACACTACCACCTCTTCGTTATTTTTATTGTTCTCAGTAGTGGGTATATCTATCTCCTACTACCTATTTCATTATCTCACATCACTCTCTGTGTGGATATTCATGTATAAAATCAAACGTGTGTGTGAAAACTCGTTCCCTGCGCTGCTCTAATGACCTTCTCTACCCTTCTCTAGTGGAAAAAAGGGGAGGGGGGTTGGCAATGCCTCACGGGAGTAACCACCAGGGGGATATGTCAAACTGGTACTCGCTTGACTCCCCACTATATCATCATCAGCAGTTGCCAACCATGAAAATAAAGGGGATAAAACTGTGCACAATAGAAAAAACTCTGTGTAGTTACGTGAGTGACCCTCTAAGCAATAGGACCATTCCTCCAAAATATGAGTTCTAGGACCTATTCAATTAAAAAGAAAAATTGTGAAGGAGATACGCACACACAGTGTGTTGAACACCGATGGAGGTAGACAAAATCTAAACCATCACAAATTATGAGGCCGATATTTACAATAGTAAGAGCTAGATGCACCCACTACATAGAACACCAGAGCGGGTTATTGAATGATTTTATTCTACCACTGATTACAAACTATGACGCAAAAGAGAATGACTGACCCATTAACTCACAAGAAATCCACATGTCCCCAATAGTATCACGGTTGAATAATGTTATAAACCTTGATATCGTAATGAACTCCAGGTAAAATACTGTAGCCAGGGACCCATTCAAAGATGGCCGACACGACAGTATAGAAAATCACGTCACCTCCAGAAAATGCATTAGACACGTGACCAGGAAGTTCCGCCGGTTTTGTCTAAAAACAGAAATTCCGACGACTAACGTGAACGAGCAGGGTGAGCGGAGGCCACAACTGACTGCACAAACGGTAAGGAGCACGCAGGCGACATGGGCGAGACGGAGAGATATACGTGAGGAAATTTGAATGGGCAACAACACTGTAGAACGCCGAGTGTGCCGGCAGGCACGCATCGACGTTTTTCGATGGTCTTGTCAGATAATAAGTAACAGCGGGTGCTAAAAGTAACACGCGCTAGTGACATAGAACAACAGGCACCTCTAGGGGCAAGGGCTTCACGATAACTAGAGATGTAAATATCACAGAGACAAACATCAAAAGGTGCAATTGATAAATATCGAGAGGAACATTCACGAGATAATTAACAGCAAGGGAACCTATGAAAATCAATGCAATGAGCACAAAACGACAAAAATGTATATATTTTAATAGATTTTTTAGATATCGACCAAAGGGCGGACACAAGAACCCACATACGGATAAAAGGGGTTCTTTTAAAACCATTTTCTTCTACGGGAGCCTGGTATGCACCATAACATAAGGCGACCTGGTAATGTATATAAGAAAGATATCCGCAATGGTGGCAGAACTTACCCACTTGAGACACCATGGTGAATAAACATATATGTGTGTGTGTTACACTTTTTGTTTCCATATGTGCATTTAGGTACAATAAAGGGAGAAAATCAAAAGATAAGTGCAAGAATCACGCTGACCCAGAATAACCCTGATGAAATCGCCGGTAATGTATAAAGCGGCGATGAAACATGTCGGTTTTTATTAGAACAGGCACACGGCAAAGAATAAAGTGGGAAGTGCTAGTGGAGCCCAGTTCTTTTTATTTGAATAGGTCCTATAACTCATATTTTGGAGGAAAGGTCCTATTGCTTAAAGGGTCACTCACGTAACTACACAGAGTTTTTTCTTTTGTGCACAGTTTTATCCCCTTTATTTTCATGGTTGGCAACTGCTGATGATGATATAGTGGGGAGTCAAGCGAGTACCAGTTTGACATATCCCCCTGTTGGTTACTCCCGTGAGGCGTTGCCAACCCCCCTCCCCTTTTTTCCACTAGAGAAGGGTAGAGAAGGTCATTAGAGCAGCGCAGGGAACGAGTTTTCACACACACGTTTGATTTTATACATGAATATCCACACAGAGAGTGATGTGAGATAATGAAATAGGTAGTAGGAGATAGATATACCCACTACTGAGAACAATAAAAATAACGAAGAGGTGGTAGTGTTCACCTATTTGTAAGGGCAGGCACAGTGGTTTGAGGAGTCTAGTGAGTGGGGGGCAGCCTGTACCCTTGTCCAAATCCCCCTTTGGCCCCTTGATGTTTGTAGTCCCTGTGCATATGCCAGTTCAAAGCGGTGCTGGGGCTTTCCAGCCCCAGTCTTGGTGCGAAGCTGGACAAAGGAAAGGGGGTGTAACCACCCCCTTCCTGGTCCCACCCAGAGGAGGGACCTAGTAGGTAATCCGGCCCCTAGAATTCGAATATGAGTAGGAGCTGTGTCCCAAGACTTCAGATCATCCTGAACTCGACTTGAAACTAAGAAGAAAACTGGACTTCGACATTCTGCTGCACAGAAGACTGAA
The DNA here is from genome assembly GCF_964261635.1 of Lissotriton helveticus. Taxonomy (NCBI): domain Eukaryota; kingdom Metazoa; phylum Chordata; class Amphibia; order Caudata; family Salamandridae; genus Lissotriton; species Lissotriton helveticus. The sequence continues at coordinate 2,059,449,350 of NC_136059.1, read as the reverse complement.
GAGAATCTCCCTTGTGGCCAAGGAGTGCCCACCCTGTGAATACAGGCACCAACCAGCAACTCGACGTCTGCTTTGCCGCCGCCTCCTGCCGGAGCCCGAGCCCGAGCCCAGAGCCTTACAAGACCCAGACATCTCAGAGCCCGATCCACAGTCCCTGAAAAGAAGAGACCCGTGGAGGCACCGAGAGACGTGGGACCGGACATCTTGGAAGACCCCCGAGAAGCTGACTGCGCAGCACCCGAGGCACCCTCGACGCTGTGCTTTGGGGTTTGAGAAGCCCCGACACCGAGCAGCATTTGCACCGAAGATCAGCCCCCAGCATCTCCACGATCTGCGTGGGGCCCTTTTGCACTTTGCCACTCGACGCGCCATCCCGGCCACTTGCCACGTGGCTAGCGGCCATCTTGGTGACGAAAACTACGATTTGCACCGCTGGTCTGGTTGCTCCAGACTGGCCCTTGCTCCCCTGAAAAGGAGCACCCGCTCTGACCTTGCTGGTCCGAGTGAGAAGCTTGCATCGATTCCTGCGTGGCTTGCATTAGCCAAGGCCTGTTTGCTTCGATCAAAAAGCCGACACCGCCAACAGCTAGAGCCTTCGTGGGACAGCTCGTGACCAACGCCTGGACGTCCTTGACCTCTTCGTGTCCACGTGGCTGCAGAGACAATCTTCACTTCTTCACCTGTTTGCACCCGACATTGCCTGGTTCCATCCTGGTTCCACGGGAGTCACTGGCTAGTGACTTTGAACATTGTCCCCTCTGCTTTCAGGTCTTCACCTCTTCAGATCCACCCTTGGATCCACCGGAACTCTCCTCGACGACTCGCCTGCAGCATCTTCAGCTCCAAGCACCATCGACCTGCGTGACGAAACCCGACACTACTTCGCACCCGTGCACCCGCTTCCTGTGGGTGAGGTAACTCAGCAACGCCGGTGTTCCCACACTGGTGTACACCTCTAGTGCCTGTGTCTAAAGTTTTATCCTTGTAGGTCCATCGGAAGGTTCCTAAAACACTAACTTTGTAACTTTTACGCACCATTGACATTGCATTGGTGCATGCGTGAGCTTTAAGCGCTGCACCCGAGTCCCGCGGGCCTTTCCCGACTTCATCACTGCTAGTCCCGAACAGCTCCAGCGATTTCCCCAGGCCTCTTTCCTTTCCCCATAGTGGTTCTTATACCACTATTTTAGTATATGGTTTAGGTGGCCCCTAGGGCTCATCCAAATTGTGCAACTTTTGTATATTTAAACTGTGTTTTTGTTTTAACGCATTTGCTTCTGTGCTCATAAAGAGTATAGGGGATATTTGTAGAAATAAATCTATATATATTTTCAATATATATCTGTGTGGTGTCCTTTCATTTGGTATTCAAGGGGATTGTGTATGGTAAAACAGCTTGCTTCACATGCCTTTACAGAGTTTAGCCTAAGACTGCTTAGTCCATGCTACCCCTAGGATAGCTTGTCTATAAGGTTGACTTACAACCATCACCATAAGGGTTGCTTGGCATGGTACAATGTGATCACTAGAACTAGTGAGCATCATATACCAGGCCAACTTCTCACATTGGTGAGCAGCGGATTGGGATTTGAGCTTGCTGTTGTTTTACCATTACAATCTTTGAGAGTATCATTTGAAAGATCATACAGGTACCTGATAGGTACACTAAAACAAGACTAGTATACTTAAGTTCTACTTAACTTAGTTGTTGTAGAGGATAGGGAATAGCACACCCTGACTACAACTACTAGATAGGTTTAGTAGGTAAACACCAGTGTAGGTAGATTGCAACATATCCACCCACACTAGAGCAATGTCTGGAGCAGAGGGATCCACTGGACCTATCTCTGTTGAGACTGACCCTCCAAGGGCACCATCCAAATTTGCTACCTTTACTTTTAAAGAACTGAGGCAGCTGTGCTCCTTAAGAGGAATCAAAACGGGTCCTACCCCTACAGCAGCCCACCTCAGAGAGCTTTTAGACAAGTCTGAAGCTCTAAAGACCTCCAACCAGGCCCCTCAGGGAATGGAGATGGAGGCTCTCCCACAGAAGATGATAACACTGATGCCCCTGTCCCTGTCATCCAGATAGATGAGGAAGACCAGGTCACTGGAGATACTCAGCCTGAGGATGAGGAAGAAGAGGAAGAGGAGGAGGAAAGTGGGTCTGATGATGAGAGAAATAGCCAGGTGTTAGTCAGCAGGCTTAACCAGGCTAACTTAAGCTTATTTGGGACGGAAAGTGGGTCCAACCCATTCAGACCCCTAAGTGGACTTAACCAGGAGCCCAGGAGGAGGAGAAATCACTCAGGTGAATCCAATACCTCCCATGCTTCTAGAGGTTCTCATGGTCACTCCAGAAGGGAGTTGACTAGCCCTCAGAGAAGGGAACATGAGGCCAAAATGAGAGAGGCTGAACTTAGGATCCAGAAGCAAGAATTAGAAGTTGCCCTGGCCAAAGAGAAACTTGCTAGAGCAAGGCAGCCTAGAGACAGTGGATTAGGATCCACTGGTGGCAGCAATATCCAAAAGGATAAAGACAGGTCCTATGACAATAGAAACCTGAGTAAGATTGTGCCCCCCTACAAGACTGGGGATGGCATCCACAAATGGATGACTGCACTTGAGAGAGCCTGCAGAGTACAGCAGATCCCTCAGGAGCAGTGGGCAGCAATCTTGTGGCTCTCCTTTGAAGGTAGAGGCCGAGACAGACTCCTCACAGTTAGTGATGGGGATTCTAGAGACTACCTGGTCCTGAAGAGTGCTCTGATTGATGGGTTAGGCTTAACCACTGAACAGTACAGGTTAATGTTCAGATACACCCAGAAGATACAGACTCAGGACTGGTCTGAATTTGTTGAATGTGCCACTAAGGCTCTGGAGGGCTGGTTGCTGGGAAGTAAGGTTACAGACTATACAAGATTGTATACTTTAATTATGAGAGAGCAAATCTTAAGTAATTGTCAAAATCAGCTTCTACATCAGCACCTGGTGGACTCTGATCTGACCTCTCCACAAGAATTGGGTAAGAGGGCAGACAAATGGGTCAGAACCAGGATCAGGCCTAAGAACCAGGGTGGTGACCAAAAGAAAGAGACTACCAAGCCTCAAGAGAGGGGTGGGGATAAATCAAAAGAGAAGACTTCCCCAGGGCCCCAAAACTCCAAGGATGGGGGTGGGTCCCAAGACACTTCCTCCACAGAGAAAAAGCCTTATTGCCATAACTGTAAAAAGCCTGGCCATTGGAAAACTGACCCCAGTTGCCCTAGGGCCTGCAATAAGGAAAATATACCTCCAGGTAAAGCTCCAACACCTCCTGTCACTGTTAGCAGTGGTCCCCCAGGTGGTGGGAGCACCCCCAAGAATTTAGGTGGATTTACATTTGGAACACAGGTGAATTCTGGCCTAACCAGGTCCCCTACCTCCGATACTCTTGTCTATGAAACTGGCATGGGGTTTGCCAACTTCACTGCTTGCCCAAACACTTTGAGCAAGTACAGACAGGAGCCCCTCATCAATGGCTTGAAAGTTGAGGCCTTTAGAGACACAGGGGCTAGCATCACCATGGTGGCTGAATGTCTAGTCCCCTCAAGGCAGCTTTTACCTGATGCCACATATCAGGTGACAAACATTGATGGAATAGTGACCAAACATCCCATGGCAGTAGTCAATCTTGGCTGGGGAGGTGTCACTGGCCCAAAGAGAGTGGCAGTGTCAGCAAACTTGCCTGTAGATTGCCTACTTGGTAATGATTTGGAAATCTCAGCCTGGGCTGAGGTTGAACAGGAAACCCATTCTAGAATGGTAAATCTCCATGGAAAGGTTAGTGGGGCTATGCTGGCCAAAGCCCCAATATAAGATGTCCTTCCTGAAAAGGTTGGTAGGGCTGAGCAAACCTCATACCCATCTTCAGTAGAAATTCTTCCTGAGAAAGTTAGCAGAGCTGTTATGGTAACAGCCCATACCCAAACTGAGTCCCTTCCTGAAAAGGTTGGTGGGGCTGTGATGGCCACAGCCCAAACTCAAACTGATTCCTGTGTTGTGAAGCCTGAAACTATGGATCACTCCACACAAACAGAGAGCATTGAGGAGGAAGAGAAATCTCCCTCCCACCAGACATTAGGAAAGGATCAGCCTCCTCAGGGAACTGATCTTACCCCTTGTGAAGAAACTGCCCCAGAGGTAGTCAGGCCTAGCCTGGCAGAGCCCCTGATGTCAGTGGACCCTTCCAAGGTGGGACCCAGTCTGGAGCAGGTAACCTGCCCCTCTCTACCTTGCCTCAGCCAGCCCAAGGCTGCAGAGGACAAGAAGGTCAGTGAGCCCCAAAGGGCCCCCTGTCAAATAAAGCACCCCCATCAACAGATTAGGGGCACCAGGGCTAGCAGCCCTAGCCAGGTGAAAACTTTAAAAATTCCTGAGGGATCCCCCTTAAAATTAGTTAGGGACCTCCCACAGATGGATTCTGTTGGGCACAGCCAAACCTGGGACCCAAAGGGCCCAAACCTGAACTGTCCCTCCAGTAAGCCAACTAAGGGGACCCAGCCTCCAGCTTTAGGTAGCCAGAGGTTGACCCTGAGAGCATAGTGCAACTCAGTCAAAGAAAGAAAGGCCTACATGGTGGGAAATGATTGGAGGAAGCTGAGTCCTACAGAGGAATCTCACTTCAGTACTCCATCTCAACATCAGCCTTTACCTTTGCCAAGACACACCACAGGTAGAGATTCCCTATGGTGGAGACCCTCAGATACCCTTAGGGCGAGGGATTGCTTAGTGGACCATGAGACAGGGGTAACCAAGCCAGAGCTGGTACTTCCTTATATGGCAACTTAGGCAATATAGGCTTACCTGGTCAAGGATAGCCTTATCTCCTTTCGTTTGGGGTGGGGGTTGTGTGGGAAGGTGGATATCTGACTATGGTTACCCCCAAACTTTTTGCCTGGTGTTTAGCTGGTTTTTGACTTTAGTTGGCCTGGGATCCTGCTATTCAGGGCCCCAGGCTAATTGCTCTCTCCTTAAAATGGACTCCATGTACCTTAGGTACATACACAATTGGAACTGGTTCACCTTATTGGCCCCTGTAACAGTGTACCCCAGGTACCCAGGGCATAGGTGCTTCCAAAGGCCTACCAGGGGCTGCAGCACGTATTGTGCCACCCCTGGCCTGGCCTCCATATTTGACACAACTGGCTGATCACTCAGCTGGGGTAAGTCGGTGTAACCACCCCTTACTTAGGTATAGTATATCTATATCTAACCTAAAATGGACACATATGTTCCTATCAGCCACTCCTATGGAAGGCCTCATCAATCCTGGAGGCAGAGTGCTTGGAAATATGTGAGATGGTGCTCTGGCATGAGCTGAGCCTGTCTGCAGCTTTCGGAACCAAGTCCTTTAGCTGTTTCATGATACTGCCATACCATATACTCTTAAGTGCATTATGAACCTCGCGGTTAAATGCTATCTTTGGTTTGGCTTTATCAAAACATGTCGAGTAAGGTGTCATACGAATTGGAATACTACCGCCTCGCCAGTTCTGGCGACGGGGTAGCATTCCACCCTTCTAGAGGGATACGACATGTACATAACCTGAACCCCGGTTAAAGTTAAACAGAGCCTCAGCATCACAAAATGGATGCTGCCACCACAGACACAAGTCTGACCTCCTGCTGCTGGGAGTCCTTCCAGCGAGGGCGGCTTGGACAAAGGGTTTCCTGCCTTGGGAGGTGCTAGCACCACCCCAGACAGGGTTTTGTGTATTGGGTAGGACAGGGCTGAATAGAATCAGACATGCCTGGGGCACACAAGGTGTCCCTGTGCGTATGCCAGTTCAAACCGGTGCTGGGGCTCTCCAGCCCCAGTCTTGACGCGAAGCTGGACAAAGGAAAGGGGGTGTAAACACCCCCTTCCTGGTCCCACCCAGAGGAGGGACCTAGCAGGTAATCCGGCCCCTAGAATTCGAATAAGAGTAGGAGCTGTGTCCCAAGACTTCAGATCATCCTGAACTCGACTTGAAACTAAGAAGAAAACTGGACTTCGACATTCTGCTGCACAGAAGACTGAAGAGAATCTCCCTTGTGGCCAAGGAGTGACCACCCTGTGAATACAGGCACCAACCAGCAACTCGACGTCTGCTTTGCCACCGCCTCCCGCCGGAGCCGGAGCCCAGAGCCTGACAAGACCCAGACTCCCAGACATCTCAGAGCCCGATCCACAGTCCCTGAAAAGAAGAGACCCGTGGAGGCACCGAGAGACGTGGGACCGGACATCTTGGAAGACCCCCGAGAAGCTGACTGCGCAGCACCCGAGGCACCCTCGACGCTGTGCTTTGGGGTTTGAGAAGCCCCGACACCGAGCAGCATTTGCACCGAAGATCAGCCCCCCAGCATCTCCACGATCTGCGTGGGGCCCTTTTGCACTTTGCCACTCGACGCGCCATCCCGGCCACTTGCCACGTGGCTAGTGGCCATCTTGGCGACGAAAACTACGATTTGCACCGCTGGTCTGGTTGCTCCAGACTGGCCCTTGCTCCCCTGAAAAGGAGCACCCGCTCTGACCTTGCTGATCCGAGTGAGAAGCTTGCATCGATTCCTGCGTGGCTTGCATTGGCCAAGGCCTGTTTGCTCCGATCAAGAAGCCGACACCGCCAACAGCTAGAGCCTTCGTGGGACAGCTCGTGACCAACGCTTGGACGTCCTTGACCTCTTCGTGTCCACGTGGCTGCAGAGACAATCTTCACTTCTTCACCTGTTTGCACCCGACATTGCCTGGTTCCATCCTGGTTCCACGGTAGTCACTGGCTAGTGACTTTGAACATTGTCCCCTCTGCTTTCAGGTCTTCACCTCTTCAGATCCACCCTTGGATCCACCGGAACTCTCCTCGACGACCCGCCTGCAGCATCTTCAGCTCCAAGCACCATCGACCTGCGTGACGAAACCCGACACTACTTCGCACCTGTGCACCCGCTTCCTGCGGGTGAGGTAACTCAGCAACCCCGGTGTTCCCACACTGGTGTACACCTCCAGTGCCTGTGTCTAAAGTTTTATACTTGTAGGTCCATCGGAAGGTTCCTAAAACACTAACTTTGTAACTTTTACGCACCATTGACATTGCATTGGTGCATGCGTGCGCTTTAAGCGCTGCACCCGAGTCCCGCGGGCCTTTCCCGACTTCATCACTGCTAGTCCCGAACAACTCCAGCGATTCCCCAGGCCCTAGGCCTCTTTCCTTTCCCCATAGTGGTTCTTATACCACTATTTTAGTATATGGTTTAGGTGGCCCCTAGGGCTCATCCAAATTGTGCAACTTTTGTATATTTAAACTGTGTTTTGTTTTAACGCATTTGCTTCTGTGCTCATAAAGAGTATAGGGGATATTTGTAGAAATAAATCTATATATATTTTCAATATATATCTGTGTGGTGTCCTTTCATTTGGTATTCAAGGGGATTGTCTATGGTAAAACAGCTTGCTTCACATGCCTTTACAGAGTTTAGCCTAAGACTGCTTAGTCCATGCTACCCCTAGGATAGCTTGTCTATAAGGTTGACTTACAACCATCACCATAAGGACTGCTTGGCATGGTACAAGGTGATCACTAGAACTAGTGAGCATCATATACCAGGCCAACTTCCAACACCAATAGTCACTTACCTGACCGGCTACGGCGCGAACGTGGACCAATGTGCACTAACTCGGAAGCCTCAACCTTGGGAGTGGTAGCCTTCCTACTCCTACTACCCTCTCGACCGACATCATGATCGTGCCTCCTCAGGCAAGGGTGCGGACAACGACGGCGCGACGAAGAAGGTCATGCTGGAGGACATTATGAAGGCGCTGTCGAGTGTCCCAACCACGGTAGGCACGATTTCTACCGACGTCTCCCTGCTGCGGGCGGACTTCCACAAGACAGGATTAAGGAGGTGGAAATAGTCACCAAGTCTCTAGTGACGGACACGTCCGACCTTCAGACTGCCGTCTCCCACCTGGAGAGAGAGAACAAACTGCTGATGGACAAGCTTGACGACCAAGAAGGACGCTCACGGTGCAACAATATACGCCTCCTTGATGTTCCGGAGAATGAGGGAACGCAAGCCATGGACCTCTATGTGGAGGACTTAGTTAAAACCCGGCTGCAACCTAAAGGTCTCTCCAGCTTCTTTTCGGTGGAAAGAGCCCACAGGATACCCGGAGGCCGTCCCAAACCCGGGGCGCCCCCGTGACCAATAATTGCTCGACTGTTCAACTTCAGAGACCGGGACGCAATACTGCAAACAGCGAGAGTCTCTCCACCAATTAAAGTCCAAAACTCCGTGATCACCTTCTTTCCGGATTATACAGCAGCAGTGTCCAGATGTAGGTGCAGTTTTCTGGAAGTTAAGAAAGTGTTACGGGAACAGGAACTGCCTTACTCCATGCTCGTTCCAGCAAGACTTAGAGTGGTAGCTGAGGACCGGACATGGTTCTTTGAGACACCCGAAGCGGCATTCGACTGGCTTGACGGATGGCGGACAGTGGGCGGCACTGCTCGCGGGAATAGAAATAACCGCCGACGTGGTGAAAGAGACGGTCAGGGAGGACAGCGAGTAAGAAGTCCCGATCAAGGACACTCGGCAGAACCGGTGACGGAGGGGGAGGGCTAGTGACGACGAAGACAGCTGACTGAACCCTGGCGATGTGTGCAGTTTTTCAAGACTGTGGTTGTGCTGGCTATGGACACTGGACTAGGCGGGCCCTGGAGGGCGAGTAGGGTTAATGTGCCCTGAGGACCCTCCACCCCGGACAAGGAAGTACTATGGTTTGGGGGGGAAAGAAGCATTCTGCTGAGTTGGGGAGGCGGGCAGTTGAAGGTCCGTTGAGCAGGGCGGCAGGGAGGGAAGGTGGGAACCAGGGAGGGGTTTTTGTTATTTTGTTTGCTCTGTTTCTGATTATCAATGGTGGAGAAGACTGGGGGACACAGCGGAGCAGGGTAGTTCTTGGTTTATTGTTTATGTACGTCATGGCAGGATGCGACGGGATATGTATATTGTGTACACGACAAGGAGACAGGTACAGTTTACCAGTGGTATGGGGACGACTCCATATGTTTAACCAATTTCCTCATGGCGCTTTTGAATTGGCTGTATGCAATGTTATTGGGGTATCCGTCTCCTTTATTGTGGGATCCTGGTGGAACAAATGTGGCTTTGATATGTTAATTTAACTAATGGCTGAATGCAATTCGCAGGAGCCCAAGGCTCCCCAAACAGCTTTGGCGATATTATCTTGGAATGTCCGTGGATTGGGGGATAAGGTGAAGAGAGGTCTGGTACTACAATATTTAAAGCGCTGTGGCCTCGCGGTGGTCCTACTGCAGGAAACGCATCTAACAGGTTCGACTGTCAAGGCTATGGATAGATGGGGGTATCAGATGGTCGCCCATGCAGAATTCTCCTCCGGTTCTAGAGGTACGGGAATACTTATCAGGAAGAAGTTCCCGCTGGTGATACAACAGACGCATGTTGACGATCAGGGTCGTTTTGCAGCGCTTACATGTCAATGGGAGGGTCGATTGTTAAATCTGGTCTCTGTTTATGTCCCACCAGCCCTCCATGCACAGACCCATTCTGCTCTTACAACATTTTTGCTGACACTACCCACTGCAACACTGCTCATAGGGGGCGACTTCAATGATATACTTGACGGCTCACTAGACAGATTTCCCACTAGGTCAGGGGTGCAGGGTGGGCGACGCCTCCTTGGTCTCTTGGATGCTTTGGGACTCACAGATAGTTGGAGGTACACACACCCTGACGAGCGTCAGTACACTTTCTACTCCGCAGTCCACAACTGTCATACACGCATCGATCACTTTCTAATGTCGGCAGATGGCTTGCCCAGAATAGAAGAAGTAGTTATCCGCCCTAGGGGCATATCAGAAAACTCTCCACTGCTGTTAAAATACACACATCACCAGACCTCCAGGAGGCGTATGTTCCCGCTTCACGCTGGTTTTCTGCATGTTGGCCCTATCATGAAACACCTCACGGTCACTACCAGACATTTCTTCCAAGAAAATGCTGGTTCTGTGGACTCCCCTTGTACACTCTGGGAGGCCTATAAGGTGGTCCTGCGTGGACAAGCACTGGCCTCAATTACAGGTCACAAACGGTCGCAGAGGGCGGAATTAGATAACCTAGAGGAGGAGCTCAACACTCCACTAACGGAACAGGCAACGCGCCCGTCACTTAGCGCCACCCTTGAGGTTCAGCTCAGGCAAACAGCGTATGTGGCGTATCAGCGGGAAAGTGCGATAAATAGCCTCTAAGCAACTAGGCATAGGGTATACAAACTGGGTGACAAGGCGGGGAAGATGCTAGCCTGGCTAGATAGGAAAGAAAGAGGGAATAGGGTCATAGCACAGCTGTTGTCACCCAAGGGCTCAGTGGTCACTAAGTCGGACGAAATAGTAGACCCTCTGGCCGACCATTATGAACAACTGTATGCTCCCCTGGCGTCTTACACGTCTGTAGAGGCGTATGACTATATTAAAGATCTGACAATCCCCCAACTCTCACCAGAAGCGGCACTCCTGTTGGAGGCAGACATCACCTTAGAAGAATTGCAACCTACTCGCTTGCGTCAGGTAAGGCGCTCGGGCCTAATGGCCTCCCAGTTGAATTGTATAAAAGGACAGCACAGATGACTGCACCCTTTTTGCTCCAGATGTTTCATGCTAGCCCCGAGGTGGGAGAGTTACCGAGGGACCAGCGCCTCGCCACTATAGTTGCGATCCACAAGCCTGGTAGACCAGAGAGAGACTGTGCGTCCTACCGTCCAATTTCCCCGATCAACGCAGAACCCAAGATTCTGGCCAAGCTGCTGGCGTTGCGCCTGACCCCCCATCTCCCCTCCTTAGTACATCCAGACCAGTCTGGATTCATGCCACATCGTTGCACGGCCCTTAACTTGCGGAGGCTACATGCGGTCTTGGCTCGCACGTCATATATCCGGGAGCCTTCAGTCATCCTCTCCTTAGACGCCACCATGGCATTTGATACCGTGGAGTGGCCTTACCTCTTCGCGGTGCTCCGTCATATGGGCTTCTGCCCTAAATTCTGTGCTTGGATTCGCCTCCTCTACAACAAACCTTTAGCCCATGTCTCTGCCAATGGACGCACCTCTCGAGACTTCCCTCTTGGACGCGGCACGAGACAGGGATGTCCTTTATCCCCGCTGCTCTTCGCGCTGATTCTTGAGCCACTCGCAATCTGGATTAGATGGGAACCCTCTATCAAGGGATTTTCCTGGACCAACACGTGGGAGGACCGCATTTCCCTATATGCGGATGACATTTTACTATACCCAACCTCCCCCAAGAAATCCATCCTAGAATTGCTGAACGTTTGTGAAAAGTTTGGTAGGGTATCAGGTTACAATATCAATTGGTCTAAGTCCGTTCTCCATGTATTGACCGGTCCCCCCCATCTTACCCTTGAGTTGCCCCTTACGACCTACTACGACAGCATTCAAATACCTCGGTATTTATATTACGTCCGACTCGGACGAATTTTATGATCTGAATCTCACTCCCCACCTAGAGCAGTTTCGAAGAGACACTAAGATCTGGCGAACGCTCCCTCTTACGCTTTTGGGTAAGGCGGCGTTGTATAAAATAATGGTGCTCCCACGATTTTTATATGTCCTCGAGAATACGCCATTCCTGAACACTGACTCTTATTTTCGAACTATAGCTGCAACCGTTACCTCTCTTTTGTGGGATGGCAAACCGCCGCGCATTGCACAAGATAAGGTAACAAAAAGTTGATATGATGGGGGTATAGCGCTTCCAAACATAGAGTTATATTACTGGGCAGCCCATCTTAAGCAGATTAACTACTGGTTACACGCTCCGCAGACCGAGCTTGGAGAGCCGAGGCCTGCTAGGCAATCTATATAGCCGTCGTATGCCCACGGACCTACTCGAACCTACGCAACACACTGTACACCTTTGGTATAAAGCGAATAGGCGTCTTAAATGCTCCGGGACGATTACACTGATGACACCACTGTGGGATTCCTACAGATTAGGCCTCCTTCGCAACAGTAAAGGGTTCCGGAACTGGGATGCCATTGGCATTTCAGTGGTGGGTGACCTCTGGAAAAGGGGAAAGATGGTAGATTTCTCCCACCTCCAAACACATTACGACATGGCACAAAAGGAGAGGTTCAGATACCTTCAAATTAAACACGCACTCCAGTCAGTCATACCTCCAGGTACTATTCTACAGGAGTCCTCCCCTCTAGAAGACAGACTTCTAACGGAACACATGCTAGATAGGGCCACTTCCTTGACCTACCGGAAATTGATCAACAATCTTCCCGACTTGACGTCCACGCTGAGACAGAAATGGTCCAGTGAAGTGGGTGATTTTGATGAATCCGAATGGCAGGAGGCCCTTTCGTCTCCCAGAGAAACAGCAATATCCTCTAGGTTGAAACTGGTTCAACTCAAAATATTACATCGCACATACTACACAAGAACGACATTATTTAAAATAGGGTCTGCCCCCCACAAATATTGCTTGCGACACTGCGGGGACGAGGGGTCATTCTATCATACCATATGGGACTGTATGCATGTAGCGAGGTATTGGACAGCAGTTATGAGCACAATATCCCAAACTACAAATATCTCCCTGACGCCAGAACCCCGGCGCTGTTTGCTGAATGTGTGGGAACCAAATGACTTAAATCACCGACAACAAGATTGGGTAATTGTAACAAAGTGACACTACCTGTACAGGACATTGTTTCCCCTTCAACTCCCCTCTTCTACCCTTCACAGAATCGCGAAGTCACAGACAGCGCACCAGAGACCGAAGAGAGACACTGGCCCTTTAACGAAGAGGAGTGGGCGGCGTCGTACGCCGACGCCGAGACGTCTTATACGGAGGAACGCCAACACCAGGTGTGCTTGTTCACCCGGAGGGGAGAAGACGTGTGGAGCGAAACCGGAGAAGAGCGGAGGACTACGAAGCGGGATCCAGAGACAGACTCCGAGCCTGAGGAGTCTAGAAGCAAGAGACCAGACGAGAAGCCAGGAGGCCAACGGTCCCACGATTCGCCCTGCCACACACCCAGGAGAGGTGTGTGGCTATCCCAGGTACGCAATACTATCCTGAACTGGGTGGGACGTAAGAACGAGTCGAGTAGTTCACCGTGACCCGGGACTTTGATATGGTGTACCTTTTCCCCTGAGCACTTCCTTGCACCGCTTGTAGTACGCTGTTGAGAAGATTACACTGGTTAATGTGTCTTCACTCCCTTTCCCCTACACTTGTATATATGTAAAGCACCCCACTGACGGAAGTCTGTTTCTGTCTCTTTAAATCGAGAGCCAAGACGGATCCCGACGTTAAAACCCGGAGAAGCCCGGAGGCGTTTCGTCGACTGGACCCGTCCAAAAGACATCACAGGAGACCCAGTAGAAGCAGGTCGCCACGACGAAATACGCCTTCAAGAAAGAAGTGTACTGACCATTTGCTCAAGTTAATAAAACCCGTTAAAACTAAGACCCGCCTTTTGCCAATTCATCTTGACCCCGTCACAGTGGTGGAGAATGCGGGCATCAGCACCATCTGTGTAGAAAAGATGGAATCCGTCGTGCAACAGTTAGTGAAGGGGCAAGAAAGACTTGAAAGGGTAGTAGAACAACAATTAACTTCGGCTCAAGCTGATAGAGAAATATGGAAGAAAGCCTTTGAGTCCCATTCAGAATCGTTACCTTCATGGACTGACCCCGTACAAAGAACAGGGAACGTAGAAAGACCCGTCAGCCATGGCGCTCCAACAGTTTCCCTCCAAAAATATCAACCGGGGGAAGACCCAGATGCGTTCCTGTTAAATTTTGAAAGAGCCGCTAGAGCATGCGGCTGGCCTATCACTAAGTGGCCCTTCTTCCTAGCGCCTCTGTTAGGAGGTGAAGCTCAGGCCGCATATCAGGTCGCAAACCCTAATGGGGACACTTCGTATGTTGACATTAAAAAAATAATATTAGACCATCTGGGACTGGACGCAGAGGCATATAGATTGAGGTTCCGAAAAGAAAGAGGAAACCCTGGAGAGAATCCGAAAACTCTTTTCGTTAGACTAAAAATGGCCGCCGATAAATGGCTCACCCCGTCAATCAGCAGTAAAGAGGAAATACTAGATCGAATATATTTGGAACAATTTCTAGAAGCGCTTCCATTTGCAACACAAAAATGGCTGAGACAACACCATAACTTGTCCACCAAGGACGCGGTCGAAATGGCTTCGACATTTTCACGGGCGCAACCCAAATACCCAAACTGGGACTATGAAAAGTTTAACAAGGCAAATACGAAGTTAAGCTGGGACAGTGAAAAGTCTTCCAGACCCGTACAGAAAAATGAAAAGCGGGTACCGAGACCAGTAGACTCTTTTCGTCCTCGTCCATGGAGTACGGGACCCGCAAAACCGTCAGAACCACAATGCTTTGACTGCGGAAACTGGGGTCATATCGCACGGTTATGCCCGAAGAAAAGAAGTCAAGAAGAACCAATGGAGGTCGGCTATCTACCCAGAGATGTGCTATATTCAGCAGAAATGGGAGCCACATACAGAGTAAGTGTTAAGGTGAATGGTGCATCTGTGCAAGCTCTCCTGGATTCAGGATGTCGGCAGTCAGTTATTCAGTCACAACATGTAACCCTTGACCAGTATGTTCCCCAAAAGAAAGTTAATATCAAATGTGTACATGGCGATGTTAAGCCCTACCCTTTAGCCGACGTACCAATACTACCGGCCATAGGGAAACCTCATGTTATTAGGGTAGGCGTCTTAAGAACCCTCCCCGAAGACTTGATTATCGGAACAGACAACCCAAGATTTTTGCAAATGTTTAAAAAAACTTTGGAACAAGGCTCATACATTCAATCTCAAGGTGTCTTACAACCAAAACTTATTTTGAAAGAAAACGACTGTCGCAAACCTAATGGTGATATCCTACGCTTTGTCAAACTCTCTGAAAATGCAACATCACCTACAAAAGGGTCATATAGAGCAGCCGGTTATGACTTATACAGTGCTTACGATTATACTATTCCCCCACAAGGAAAAGAGCTTATAGAAACGGATATTCAAATTGCTGTGCCTTCAGGCTGCTATGGAAGGATTGCACCACGTTCCGGTCTAGCAGCAAAACATTTCATTGATGTAGGGGCCGGAGTCATTGACGAAGACTACAGGGGAAATGTAGGAGTTGTACTCTTTAATTTTGGAAAAAAAGCGTTTCAAATAAAGAAGGGTGATCGAGTAGCTCAACTAATTTGCGAACAAGTATCATACCCCTCTTTGGAGGAACGACAGGTGTTGGAAGAGACAGAACGAGGCACACGAGGATTTGGTTCAACAGTCAAACGAAATGACACAGTCCCGGCGCTACTTTCCCCAGACCCCTGGATCATGGATAAAAGTTTCCGGTTTGCACAAATGAATGATGCGACACTTTACAATGCCTGGGAACAAGCTCACGAAAATCAGACTGTGGATAACAATGTTTTTCCCAAATTTTTAATACGAAACGATCTACTGTATAGACAAGGCAAACCAGATGATCCTCTTCAACTCCTAGTACCTGTGTCCTTTAGAGATCAAGTCTTATTCTTTGGGCACAGTCATTTGCTGGCAGGGCATACAGGTCACGAAAAAACGACGCAAAATATCCTGAATAATTTTTTTTGGCCAGGGATCTACAAAGACACCTCAGTATACTGCACAGAGTGTGGCATTTGTCAAAGGAAAAACATGACCAAACCACCGGCAGTCCCCCTGCAGCCTTTACCTATTATTGGTAAACCGTTCGAGAGAGTTGGTATGGACATCATTGGACCTTTGCCAAAAACCAGAAAAAGATTCCAGCATATTCTGGTAATAGTTGATTATGCTACACGGTTTCCCGAAGCTTTCCCGGTAACAGCTACTACATCTAAACAAGTTGGTGAGAAAATGATTGAATTGTTCAGTCGAGTAGGGTTTCCCAAAGAAATCCTCACTGATCAAGGCACACCTTTTGTATCGAAGTTAATGAAAGAAATTTGCCATAACCTGAATATCCACCAGATTCGGACCTCTGTATACCATCCTCAGACGGACGGTCTGGTGGAAAGATACAATCGTACTCTAAAACCTACACTTAGGAAAATAATGGAAGTCAGCGGATCTGACTGGGACCAAATGCTGCCCCTAGCCTTATACACGATACTGGGTCAGAAACATAGCAGTTTGGGAACATCGCCGTTTGATATGCTGTACGGCCGTCTCCCACGCTCACTCTTAGAGATGACTAAAGATGCTTGGGAAAATGAGGTTGTGGAGGAAACGGCTGCCTCGCTAGATTATGCCAAAAATCTTAAATCCAAACTGGGTAAATTGAGAGCGTTAGCCTTCTCTCAATTGGAAGAGAGTCAGAAACGCCAGAAAACCGCCTACGATAAAGGAAAGAAATGGAGACAACTGACAATCGACGACTGGGCTTTGGTCCTCCTCCCTTCCTCGACGCAGAAGTTTCGAGCAGAGTGGGTCGGACCCTATAAAGTGGTTGGTACGATTGGGAGAACAAGTTATAAATTGCAAGTGACTCCGACCAAAATGAAAACCTATCATATCAATTTACTGAAAAAATGGTTGGGACCTCCACCAGCTGAAGTACACTTGCTATCTTCACCTCAAAGAAGCTCCTCCACTCGGGATCAACTGATCCTTAATGACGAACTTTCTACACAACAACAAATAGACCTGCAGGATATCCTCACGAGACATGACTCCCTATTTTTCAACACACCTGGCAGAACTACACTAGCGGAACATTGTATTGACACTCCTCCTGGAAAAAGAGTGAAGATACGTCCTTATAGAGTACCGGAAGCACGAAGGGCTGATATCAGAAAAGAAATTGATGACATGTTGAACTTGGGCGTTATCCGTCCATCCAAGAGTGACTGGTCTAGTCCCATTGTAATGGTGCCAAAACCCGACGGAAGTCGACGTTTTTGCATGGACTTTAGAGCCCTTAATGACATCTCGGCGTTCGATGCATACCCAATTCCTCGGGTTGACGAACTTATTGAAAAGCTCGGGGATGCCAAATATATTACCACGCTCGACCTCACGAAGGGGTACTGGCAGGTGCCCCTTAAAGAAGCAGACAGGAGGAAAACGGCTTTTTCAACTGAAGACGGTCACTTCGAGTTTACGGTCCTTCCCTTTGGCTTGCATGGCGCCCCAGCCACATTTCAGCGCCTAATGAACACTGTCTTGAGGGGATTGACGAGTTTTACTTCTGCATATCTTGACGACATTGTCATATATAGCCCGGATTGGTCATCTCATATATCCCACTTACTCACTGTTTTTTCAGTCCTGGAAAAAGCTGGATTAAAAGTCAATGCAAAAAAATCAAAAATTGCCTTTCAGAAAGTAAAATATTTGGGATATGTATTGGGCCATGGTCTTATTGAACCTCAAATTGAAAAAATACAGGCCATTGCGGATACATCCTTCCCCACGAACAGAAGAGAAATGAGGGCCTTCCTGGGTTTAGTTGGGTATTACCGACGTTTCATACATCGGTTTGCTCACGTGGCTGCTCCACTCACTGACTCTCTGAAACAACAAGGGAAATCGTCAACGCCCATTAGACCCACAACTGAAATGCAGGATGCTTTTCATAGACTAAAGTCCATAATAACCTCTGCACCGGTTCTTACATCTCCGGATTTTTCAAAACCTTTTGTGTTACACACAGACGCCTCAGACTTTGGCATTGGCGCCGTACTTTCCCAAGTCGGAGCAGACAATCATGAACATCCAATACTGTATATTAGCAGAAAACTTTTTCCCCGTGAACTAAAATATGCAACGGTTGAAAAAGAATGTCTCGCCATTAAATGGGCAGTGGAGAAACTTGCATACTATTTGGAGGGACACGAATTTTCATTGTATACTGACCATGCGCCCCTATTGTGGATGGCTCGCAACAAGTCGAACAATACTAGGGTTTTGAGGTGGTTCTTGTCCCTACAACCCTATAAGTTCACTGTGCATCATCGTAGGGGTGTAGACAATGTTGGGGCTGACTTTCTATCACGCCACCCACTCACCGATCGTGAGTGTCTAAGGGGGGAGGTGTGTAACAAAGTGACACTACCTGTACAGGACATTGTTTCCCCTTCAACTCCCCTCTTCTACCCTTCACAGAATCGCGAAGTCACAGACAGCGCACCAGAGACCGAAGAGAGACACTGGCCCTTTAACGAAGAGGAGTGGGCGGCGTCGTACGCCGACGCCGAGACGTCTTATACGGAGGAACGCCAACACCAGGTGTGCTTGTTCACCCGGAGGGGAGAAGACGTGTGGAGCGAAACCGGAGAAGAGCGGAGGACTACGAAGCGGGATCCAGAGACAGACTCCGAGCCTGAGGAGTCTAGAAGCAAGAGACCAGACGAGAAGCCAGGAGGCCAACGGTCCCACGATTCGCCCTGCCACACACCCAGGGGAGGTGTGTGGCTATCCCAGGTACGCAATACTATCCTGAACTGGGTGGGACGTAAGAACGAGTCGAGTAGTTCACCGTGACCCGGGACTTTGATATGGTGTACCTTTTCCCCTGAGCACTTCCTTGCACCGCTTGTAGTACGCTGTTGAGAAGATTACACTGGTTAATGTGTATTCACTCCCTTTCCCCTACACTTATATATATGTAAAGCACCCCACTGACGGAAGTCTGTTTCTGTCTCTTTAAATCGAGAGCCAAGACGGATCCCGACGTTAAAACCCGGAGAAGCCCGGAGGCGTTTCGTCGACTGGACCCGTCCGAAAGACATCACAGGAGACCCAGTAGAAGCAGGTCGCCACGACGAAATACGCCTTCAAGAAAGAAGTGTACTGACCATTTGCTCAAGTTAATAAAACCCGTTAAAACTAAGACCCGCCTTTTGCCAATTCATCTTGACCCCGTCACAGTAATGCTGGGTATGATGGTGGCAAAATGCAACATTGTTTACTTGTGGGGCTCGGAGGCGCTACCTACCCTCCGTAAGTGGTGTAGGGATATGGATGAAATAATGGTGGCAGAACAGTCGGTGTTTATACATCGTGGGTGCCCTGGGAAATGGGAGAAAATATGGGGGGCCTGGAATAAGTTTCGTGGTAATATTTGTGACCCTCCGAACCTTGACGACGATGGCAGTGCCTCAGAATGACTTAGATTAGCAATGTAACGATATTACTGGGTTGAATGTCAATTTACAGAATGCTTTTATATAATATAATTGATGGACTGAGCTGCTTTGTTCTTGTGATCCACACAACCTATACTATTTTGCTGATATGTATCATTGCCATGATTGTTTTCTCAATAAAAATATTTTTTTTAAAAAGGGATCCAAAATTTCATTGCAGTCTCCTGCAAGAATAAAGTTATCGTAACATTGTGTGATTTGTTGGGCAAGGGAAGTCCAGAAAGAAGGATCACCAATTGTGGGTGCATAGATATTCAATAAAGAGACTGGAGCATTATCCACTACAAATTTGGCAACTATCAATCTACCTGTGTGATCTGTACAATGTGATAGTATCTTAACGGAAAAGGATTTGCGAAAAAGAATAAGGACTCCATTGCGTTTGCCATCACCCGGAGAGAAGAGAACCTCACCCACCCATCCTCTTTTTAGTTTTGCAGATTCTTCAGCTGTCAAATGAGATTCTTGTATACATGCAATGTCCGCTCCCAATTTAGCCAAATGGCTCAAAACTCGCTGTCGTTAGCTAGGTGAATGTAAACCTCTGACATTCCACGATATAACTTTTGAAGGCATAGATTAAAACAGAATATACGAAAAATTCCGATGAAAACAACATCTTGAACTATTTAAGCTATGTTTGACAACAAACCAACTGTACGTAGAGCCAAATAATTGAAATAGGAAAGCAAAGTAAGAGGAAGAAGGAAAGGGAATACAGCGAATAAGCAACATCTGAAAAGGAGAAGAATGTTGTGGAGTAGAGAAAAGTATTGAGGAAAGCAAAGTTTGGGATAAAGCATTCAGAGCAAAAGAAAGAGAAAAAGAAAGAAAAGTAGTACAAAAAAGGCAAAAAGCAATTGAAGAAAAAGACTTACAGATAATCCAGGACATACGAGCGGTGGAGGGATGGAAGGCCACACGGAACAATGACGTGTCCAAGACCCATGGGGGAAGGCGGGAAGGAGGGCAGAACGAACAGACTTCATAACATAGGGGAGAGAATAACACGCGGGAGCAACCTGTTTGGAGAGAAAAGAGGTCAATTATATAATGAAAACAATAACAGTGTAAGTTAACTTTTGTTTACATATTAATAGGTGACAAATGAATCAAACAAATTCAAAGTTCATGAAAAATTTGTAAACATAACAGAATTCACAAATTGTCTATTTGTAACTTAATGAAGAAGTAGTATCCATTATGTCAGCAAGGTAAGAGTATAGGAAACTCTTCAGCTTTATTGGGTCTTCATAGGTGGTAGTTTTATTATTAATGGTCACTTTAAATAGGCAGGGGTGAAAGAGAGCATATCGTGCACCTATTGAGCGTAATTGTTCCTTAGTGCTAGGAGCTCCTTGCGTCGATCAGCAGTCGGCTTAGCATAGTCTTGAGAGAAGAATAAGGAGTTTCCTGACCAAGTTATGCGATTCATTGCTCTAGCCACTGAAAGTATTTTTAATAAGTCTGTGTATTCAAGAAAATATAAGATCACTCCTCTTGGTTTTTTTGCTGAGGAAGAAGACGTCAGATGTAATGGTGGACCCAATCAATGAGCTCTCTGGATGTTTAGAATAGTGCTCTCAGGTAACTTAAGAAGCTTTGGAAGAAAGGATTTGAAAAAAGTAATTGGATCCGAAGGCCACACGGAACAATGACGTGTCCAAGACCCATGGGGGAAGGCGGGAAGGAGGACAGAACGAACAGACTTCATAACATAGGGGAGAGAATAACACGCGGGAGCAACCTGTTTGGAGAGAAAAGAGGTCAATTATATAATGAAAACAATAACAGTGTAAGTTAACTTTTGTTTACATATTAATAGGTGACAAATGAATCAAACAAATTCAAAGTTCATGAAAAATTTGTAAACATAACAGAATTCACAAATTGTCTATTTGTAACTTAATGAAGAAGTAGTATCCATTGTGTCAGCAAGGTAAGAGTATAGGAAACTCTTCAGCTTTATTGGGTCTTCATAGGTGGTAGTTTTTTATTAATGGTCACTTTAAATAGGCTGGGGTGAAAGAGAGCATATTGTGCACCTATTGAGCGTAATTTTTCCTTAGTGCTAGGAACTCCTTGCGTCGATCAGCAGTCGGCTTAGCATAGTCTTGAGAGAAGAATAAGGAGTTTCCTGACCAAGTTATGCGATTCATTGCTCTAGCCACTGAAAGTATTTTTAATAAGTCGGTGTATTAAAGAAAATATAAGATCACTCCTCTTGGTTTTTTTGCTGAGGAAGAAGACGTCAGATGTAATGGTGGACCCAATCAATGAGCTCTCTGGATGTTTAGAATAGTGCTCGCAGGTAACTTAAGAAGCTTTGGAAGAAAGGATTTGAAAAAAGTAATTGGATCCGAACCTTCTGTTCCCTCAGGAAGACCATAGATACGAAGATTATTTCTCCTATTCCTGTTTTCCAAACTTTCAATTCGCTTGTGTAGTATGGATACCTGGGAACATAAAGAGTCCACTCTGGAAGTAGAGGAAAATAGGGAACCAATATTCTGCTCCAATGTAGTAACTCGTTCTTCCACATTTAACCATTTATCAGAGAGCATCTGAAGCCTGGAGTTGTTTTCCTAAACAAATGGGCGCAAGGCCCTAATTTCTTCCAGCAACAAGTCCATTGTGACAGAAGTAGATTGTTTAGGAGGAGAAGGAGGATCTTTCTTAAACCTTTTTGTTGATGCTTTAGGGACGCTAGAGGCTAAAGTAGTATGAGATGTCGATGCACCCTTAGGTGAGGTATTGGCTGAGTCATCCATGGATAGACAATTATAGCGTGAACTAGTATGGATCAGAAATTCTCTGAGATGCAGGTTTAGATAAAGGGAAACTCTTTGGTAGTCTTCCCATGAATAGGAAAAATGAACTTTGACAATAGATATCAGTAATGACTAAATATCAAGTTGCAATAACCAAGAAAAGTAACTCCGTAACATAAACATACAAAAAGATGATCAAGGTCTTGTGCAATTTAACAATTTGCTGTAGCAATGCAATTACATCCCTAGTAATGGTTTGAGAGTAAAAAGAAGAAAGAAAGAGTGGTCATAAGATACAGGCATTAAGAAAGGCATCAAAGATGGCTGGAAAAAAGTCGTATAAAATTGACTCCGTGCCTAGAGTAAGCGCCCTCAAAAATATGTCATGACCAGTCCATTTATTTGTTTGAGAATGACACATATATAAAATGAAGTATGCATTGCTTAAATAAAGAGCAAGTCACAATTAAAACAACATAGAAAGGATATTCATAAAGCAGTGATGTCCTCACAGTTTAAATGAAGCAGGCTAGGTTAGAAGTTCAGTCAGGGTACTGAGGAAGGTACATCTCCAATGGCTAATCTTGAACCTGCCGACTTCAAAATTATGTAAGGAGCAGTGAGAGGCACAATTTAAAAGTTCATGTGAAGAGAGATATTATTTAGGCCCTGTTATCCAGCGCTCGTTTCTCATAAAATTAGATAAATGGGCGCCACCCTGAAGAGGAGCTTCATCAGTGGTGAAGTACAAAATGGTGGGCGCAAGCTCAGCGGAGCCCCGCTGCACCATACTCGTGGAGTGATAATTCCTGCATGCCTCAAGGTAACATAAAAATACCTGCAGTAGCACAGGATATCACAGAAGTCATCTTCTGGCTAGAAGCGAGTTGCGCCGTTGGAATGCCGCGTTGGAGTATACTCCGTCAGCGGCCAAAGAAACAGCAAAATGGTGGACACGAGCTCATCGGAGCCGCGACTCACTTGCGACACAACGTTGCCTGCAGACTTCAGATAACTTCAAAAGAGGATTCCTCCAGCTCCTCAGGTATTCGCACAACACATCCTCTATTTTGGAGGTGGTGCGTCTAAAAATTGCAGCGTTCGCTCCGTCTCTGCTCCCGCCGCCTCGGGAAGGTCACAGATCTGCTGCCATCTTCTTTGGGCGTGAGCCACGTCCCCCATACTTCCCCTTTTCAACAAAGAGCTGTGGGTGCACATCTGATACTTGCCATCTCGTGACAATTTCAGCCCTCACTGCCCCTCTTTAAACCCTTTAACTCCTGATTGAGCCCCATTTCCCACCTGTCATGCCATTTGCCTCTGTGCCCATCCCATGCACTTTCCCCTTTGTGAAGCCCTATCCAGTCCCTGCATTATCATGGGCGTCCGCAGAGGGGGGCAAGGAGGGGCGCTTGCCCCCCCCCGGATCACAAGTCCGTCCGGTGGGCAGCGCCCTCCCTTGGGGTGTTCAGTCGAGGTGCAGCTGCAAGGCCCGAGGCGGGCCCCCCTCTCCTGGGCCATGCTGCCATGGGCTGAAAGTGTAATATGACCCCCAGATTCTTTTCAGCTGTTGCAGATTGGGCAGGGCTGGTTTTGTGGCGGAGATCAGCAACTCTCTCTTCTCCTAAGCGCTGCATCTGCATGATAATTGCAGATGCTTGAACTGGTGTGAGGTGTGAAGTGAGCCCTGCCCCTGCATTAATGAAAGGCAGAGCATCCTGCAGGGCTCACAACAAAAAAAAACTAGTGACCTTAGTGTCACAATCAGCGCTGCACCGTTTCAATGAAGGGAAAAGGAGAAGAGCAGAAAATGGAGAGAGAGGCTATTCTTTTCTTTTTTTTGCAACTATTTTCTTGTTTTTTTCCAAACAAGCATGTGCATCCAAAAGAAACATAAATAGAGAAATAGAGTTAAAATAAATAGTGACATCAGTTGAATACAAGCACTTGGGGGCAGATCTATAAGGGCGAAAACCCATTACAACGATGAGACAACATCGCGGGTGCATTACAGAGCACATTTTACATCGCGACAACCGTTACATCGCATCACATTGCATCGCCATGCTGTTACATCTCCATTGCATCGTTTTTCAACCGCGCATGATAATTTACCATTTACACTACGCAAGTGTGTGAACCATCGCCATCGCACAACAATGTTACCATTTAAACATCGCGGTTTTACACATCACACAACTTAATTACAATACAAACTTTTTCCTTGTAAAACTCTTATCTGTGCATTTGATTAACAAAAAATCTCATGGACATAGTCACTCTAGATAACATCATTTAATCTGTTATTATCACAGAAAACTCTTTCGGTAGTGGAGCAGCTGGTGTAGTCGTAAAGAAGTGTTGTGAAACTGTTGAGAGGTTCTCGTTTCGCATCGGGTTCAAAGTAATGCACTTTGCAGCGATTCCAATTGAATGAGCACCAACAGGATTGAGATATAGCCACCGAAGAAGGGCCAGAAGGGCCCAAAATGCATTGGGCAGAAACCATTTACACAACGCAAGTGTGTGAACCATCGCCATCACATCGCAAGTGGGTGAACATTTACACTGAAACAAAGCTATGATGGAATCTAAAACAATTTTTGATTCAGGGGCGCGGTAGATGTTCTCTGGCTACTGAAATGCCCAGAATAGTTCCTATACTGTACCATTGTTTCTGGACCTCTACATAAACCAGAGGTCTGTAGTTTTGCCTTTACTGACCCCAGTATTTCCATAAGGCAGGGTACAGCTGATGCTTCAGACAAAAACGAGACCGTGGCTCCAAATCAAATGAAAAGGATAGGAATTGGCATTGTAAAATTAGTGTTGGGGGAGCGCTCCAAGGGCAAAATTTTATTTTACCTGAAGAGTTGATAATCCTGCCACCGTGGCTGGCTCTTTTGTGCTTCTGCAATGGATGGCAACTTCAGGCTGGTTGCAGCCATCAAGTATTACTTGATGTTGTCGAGTCTGCTGGCATCTAGCTGGTTTTATATTAGTCTTAAAAGAGAAACCACAATGTGATACTTGTGAATGTGGGAAGAGGACCCTTCCTGTCATTAAAGTGAGCCAGGGGACAATTGTTTAACTTCTCTACTCGTTGTCAGTAGCCAGCGCACCTGGGCGCAAGTGCACGTGTCGCAGACGGCAACTGGGTGATAGTGAGGCAGCTGAGTGACGCCGATGTAAACTACACTGATCTCAAGGTCACAGTTGAAGCCCACCACAGAGCAGAATAAAAAGGCTCCCTATCACTGAAGTGCCACCATGCATGCATAATCAAGCCAATGAGGGGGACACTGTGTGGTGTGTAGATTAACCAGGACACTCCGGGAGTACTGCACTGACAAATGAGCTGTAGAAGCTTCTGGAGTGGCCTGGCGTGAGTGTGATCCGGGCCCTGCGCCACGGCGGACCCAGGCCCAAAACACCTCGCTGCACACTCTTCTTGCCAGCAGGGTCACAGGGCCTCCTCCGGGACCTGGTAGTTCCACGCAAAGGTTCCTTAGGGGCTCTCCACTGGTCGCGACCAGCACCAGGGCCACCGCCACTCCGGAGGGGTGTGCTCGTGTTAGGGGTGGTGTGTGTTATTTCGGGAAAAAAATGCAATGTTAAAGCATGTGGGGTGTTTGTGTTCGTAGTGATTGTGTTTTGTATGCATTTCAATGATGGAGCGAAGTAATGGGTTGCGTTGTGACAGCGTGCGTTGTGAATGTGTGTGCGATGTAAAGACGGCGATGTGAATGTTTGTGATGAAAACGTTTGCGATGTAGCATCATACATCCATCTACAAGCCCCATGCGCCGCCGGTGCATCACGTTGCGTGACGCACCGGTGGCGCAGCCTGCTAAGGGATATTTGCAAGCACAGGTAAAGTCACCCTGCGTGACTTAACCTGTGCTTGTAAACATTGCCCCTGTTCACGCAACACTTTGCGTGTTAGGGGCGGGACATGGGTGTTGCTGTGGGTGTTCCCACGCAACACCTATGTCCACTGATGCATTTACAGATTTACGAGAAATTGTAAACCTGGAAATGCGTCAGTTTGCTGCGCCACCATAGGGGTAGCGTAGCCAAGAGAATAGAGGAGACATTTTTTCATTTCTCCTCGTCTTTTCCTCTTTCAATGTGTGCTGTATTCTACAGCACACATTGAAAGAGGAAAATGCCTGCAGTGATTGCTTTTGTGCAGGAAGGGGCCCTTCCTTCACAAAAGCAATCTCCCCATGTCGCAGGCATCCTTGCAACAAGGGTGCCTGCGCCGCGCATGGCAGCTGTTTCTGCGCCAGTCCAGGGGAGAGCACAGGAATGCGACATATCATTGTAGATATGTCGCATTCCTGTGCTCTGAAAGTTCTGCAGCGTGGGGCAGCCAAAGGGCTTGCGGTGCCGCGCTGAAGCACTTTCTTGTAGATCAGCCCCTTTGTGTTTTTTTATTTTCATGTAATCGACATAAAAAAGGAATAATGAAAAATTGGGTCGGTAAAATAATAGTGGAGATGACAACATTGGGTTGGTAGGAGGTAAAGAGGGGTGACCCCACATCCATTCTTACCACCCTGAGAGGAGTGCAACAAACCCTCCAAGATACACCCAAGTTATAACCCCTCAAGCCACTCTCCATTACTTGTTTTACATATCTGAAAAGGTTGCTCTACTCCCCGGCATCATGTTTGTTCATATCTGAAATACTGAATTCCCGTGTTCCTGGGTACATCTAAGGAGGTCTGGTGTCCACTTTTGCTTTTAATAGAAGTATCAAGGGAGAGGCACATCTAAAAGGGGCTAGACAAACAAAAGAAGGTAATAGGTGAGGGAGATGACAGAGCAGCAGAGGTGAGATCTGAACATAAGGGGCAAAACAACTACATAGAACAAGACGCTTAAGGAAGGGGAGATGGGGAAGGAGTGATGTGCATGTAATGGCAGAATCAACGAGAGAAGGGAAGAGTCTTGGTTAGTTAAAAGGAATAGCATGCAAAAAATAAAGGTAACAGGCTTGGGGAGAGTGGCAGGATAGAAGGGGAGAGAATGCTGTAAATAAAACAAGAGCAGTGGTGTAACCCAAAATGATGGGGTCCCTCTTCGCATAATGTGATAATGGGCCCCTGAGTCTACCACATCTCACAGATATTCATTGGCCCTAGGCTGAATGGGAGCCCCGTGATGGGTTGGGGGCCTCCTGAAG
Organism: Lissotriton helveticus; assembly: GCF_964261635.1. NCBI lineage: Eukaryota > Metazoa > Chordata > Amphibia > Caudata > Salamandridae > Lissotriton > Lissotriton helveticus. Next base: position 2,059,422,089 of record NC_136059.1, on the reverse strand, counting down.
TGTTGTGGGCCCATCTGTGCTGCAGGGGCCTGTATTGCGTCCTGGCACAAGAGGTGAAGCAAGGTAAGAGGCCGGGGAGAAGAGTGGTAAATAGCAGTACATGTAGGGCAGAGGTGGAAGCTTGAGGGACAGAAACAGTGAATTGAGGGTAGAGGCGAGAGGAAATAAAACATGAAGAGTTGAGCATGTAAGGGAGAGGTGGACATAAAGGGGGCAGAACCAGTGAACAAAGTTGAGGCTGGAGAGAAAGATGAAAGGTGAAAGGATGTGCTTGGATGGGAGAGGTAGATATAAGAGAAGCTGAGCCATCAGGAGAACTTAAGTGTCATGGAGAGTGTATGGTGAGTGTTGGATGTAAGAGGGCAGGACAACCAAGAGCAGGTAAGAGGCAGGGGAGAGAGGCAGGGCAAGGTAGAATATAGAGAGGTAGAACCAGTGAGAGAACGTTAGAGGCTGTGACGAGATGAGAGGTGAAAGGATCAGTAGGTAGGTAAGAGGTGAGTGTAATAGAGGCAGAGTTACTGAGAAAGGAAAGAGACAGTAGTAGAGATGAGTGTTGAGCATGGAAGGGAGATACGGATATAAGAGAGGCAGAAACAGTGAGACAAGGTAAGAGGCAGGGAGGTATAAGAGAAGAGGTGGGTGTAAAGGGGGTAGACCAGCAAAAAACACTAGGAGGCTGGAGGAAGAAATGAGAAGTGAATGGCAGTACATGCATGGGACATGTAAATGTAAGAGAGGCGGAACAATCAAGAAACCTTACACAGAGAATAGAGAGGAAATGGTGAGAGGTGGATACAGAAGGCCAGAATCAGTGAGAAAGGTAAGAGGCAGGGGCAGGGGCAGAGACGAGGCATACATCATGGAGGAGAAAGGTGGATATAAGAGGGACATAATTTGAAAGAGAAGCAACAAAGTTGGGATAAGCAGAGAGTTTGATGTTAAAGGGCAAAATCCACAAAATAAGGTTTGAGGAAGAAACTAGAATAAGAGTAGAGGATGAATGGAAATAGGTGGTGTAAGTGGCAAAATCAGTGAGAAACGAATAGAGTGTTCAGGAGGACAAAAATGTAGAGAAGATGTAAATGGGGCAGAGCCAGTGAAAAAAGTTATAAGGCTGGGGGAGAGATGAGCAGTGAAGGTAGTGCATGGATAGGAGTCATGGCTATAAGAGAGACATAACCAGCAAGACCACATAGGCAGAGTGGCAAGAGAGAGAAATGGATGGAGGAGAGAAGAACCACCAAAAGATATTAAGAGGTTGGATGAAGAGGGAAAGACGAGGAGAAGGTGGATGTAAGATGTGCAGAACCAGCAAGAGAACGTTAAAGGTTTGGTGAGAGAGTAGAGATGAAGATTAGATCAGGGAGGTAGAGTTTGATGTGAGAAGGGCAGAATCAGCAAGAGGAGAGGGAAGGCGGAAGGGGAGAGGTGTATGTAATGGGGCAAGAACAGCAAGAGAAGATAAAAGGAAAGGGGAGAAGGAAAAGGCATAGCTGTATTTAGGATGGCATAACCAACAGAGAATATAAAGACTGGGTGGAGAGTTGAGAGGTGAAGAGTAGGGCAGGGAAGAGAGATGTGAATGTAAGAGGGGCAGAATCAGCAAGCAATTATGAGAGGAAAGGTGGGAAGATGAGAGGTAAAGAGTAGAGCATGGAGGTATTAGTGCCAAGAGTGGCAGAACTAGAGAGAGAAAAAATGTGATCCTTATCAACTGTTTTCATTATATTAATTTATGAAATGTGTACTGCAGCTTTATGTTCCTGAATGTGGTCTTTTAAAACCATACTCCTTATGTTTTGTAAGGATTTAAGCAATGGACATTGACACTCTTGCTTTTTGGAGTTGGTTTACACCTTTTAGATACAAAATGTTGCTTAAATTAGCAGTCAGATTTCAGCATATTTTGCTTATTTTTGGTATCCTCAAAGTGTCGGTATGATAAATCGTTAAATTAATTGGGGAAGATTCCTATTTTTGTTAAAGTACATCTCGGGCTCTGTGAAATATAGGTACATAGAGGAATGCTATGCTATGTATTAGGGGTCACGGTTTCAGTTGGTTAGGCAAAACTTGAGAGGAGGTACATTGTGTGTTTGTGATACTTGTGCTTAATCATGTCGGAGGATGGTGATGAAGTAAAATTTTGCCCCCCCCCTGGAAAAATTACTGCGGACGCCCATGTGCATTATTGCCCACCCCACGCCCATCAACCTCCATTGCACCATGCACGTTTCAGACAGCTAGGAGAGTTGCAGGCTTGCAGAAAGTCTGATTTGCTGCTGCATGAGATCCCGCGACTGTGTATCCTACACCAGGAAATTGTTCCTACTGTCGGACACAAAAACATTAACAGCAAAGTGCATATTTTGCCCCATACCTACTTAAATTGCCAACATTCATTAAGTTCCACAAACTGCGGCATTCAAGCTTTTACAGACTTTGAATTATTCTTAAACTAGCTACTACCCACGAAACAGGGCAACATCTGTTCATCCAGTGACTGTTCTGCCATTTTAACTGCCTCTACGCACTGTGTCCTTTTAAAGTGACTTACACCCATGCCTTTTATATGTATACATTTTTTGTTTCGGTCCTCTAAAATTAACACATTTTCTAAAATTCCTAAATTCGGTTACATGGTACCTTCGATTTTTTGGAAAACGTCTGAATTTTCTGTATGCTAAATTAATTTATTATTATCTGTACACTTCTTTCACGCCTCTGTGTGCATATGTGACCTCCATATTGCTCAGAGCCTTCATCAGGCCTCCATTCCTCTCTATAAAATATTTTTCCATGGTGCCTAGTAACAATTGCTCAAATCACAAGCTCGCATGCAAGAGTTCAAGTAGGTTTGCTCATAATAAAAAAGGAAAATTCATCTTGACTATTCATGAGTAGAGAGGCAGTCAGGATGCACGGAAATTGGCTGCAGGACCTGACGGTAGGGCCAGACCTTCCAGCAATCCGAGCTGCACTGCCAGGGGCCATGCGTAGCAGTGTTTGGGTGCCTAGCAAGCAAAGGTAATATGTCACGAAAAAAAGACATAACTTCACTGAAAAAACAAACAGTTCACGTAAACTTATAGTTAAAAAAAAAAAAAAAACGAACGGCCTTCAAATGCACCAGTTAAGTGTTAGTAATCAAACCCTAACACGCCCTCCCCAACCCCCATGAAAACCATACCTCTCTTCCATGCATGATAGCCTTATTTCCTGGCGTCCAGAACATTTGGAATTGTAGCTGCTGAATAGATATAGCTTTCAAAATCCTTATGGTACAATTTTTGTGCATATTTATTTTTATTAAAATGTCAAGCTGCCTCGGTAACAATGCAGAGGGAAGATGCTGCTCAGTTTGCCTTTGATTTAAAAAAAAATGCAGGATGTTTTAGTTTGCTGCATAATTTCCTATTCCATTGCCACTCTACTCCTGGGGTCAGGCCAATAATACCCAATTCACATTATTATTAAGATTACAGGGATCATTTTTACAGTGAATGCCTGTGTTTACCAATTATCAATAAAAAGGTGTAAAAAGAAAATAAATCCTGTACTAATAATAATCTGTGACGTAGCTTGCTCGCAGATCTCTGTGACTCAATCAGATACTCTTTTTCAAATTATCCTCAGTCATCGAGCACAACTTCTAAACTATGCTGATGGCTTCAAGAGCTTGATTTTGAGAAAATTACCTCTATGGTAATTAGCTGATTATCCAATTACTCTGTGCGGATTCTACTGTGATTCTTTTTTAATAGGGATGCATATCACCTGTTGATATGTCTTGTCAGTGCCCGCATTTATGATTGCCAGTAACTCTCTCTACTCATGTGGTGATAGGGCTTTCAGGTCCGGAAGATACAAGATTTGTACAGATATAACAACCTGCTCCAGTATTTACGATTTCAACATGTAAATCAGGCTTCCTTTCTCATTAGGTGAATGTGCGGGCAATATCTCTGGTCCTGAACCTGTGTGAAAAATTGAAATCTGAAAGAGACACGTTAGTGATAGATTCCTTACCTTAGAATATCCCCAGGCTTCAGACTGGATCCGGAAAATTTCGCGTAGCAATACCCCTGCGCGCCGGCAGGCGTCGTCCGCGGCTCCGCGTCCGTCGTCCGCGTCGTTAGTGCCGGAATTACGTCGTCGGAGTACTTAGACGCCGCCCATGCGCGCTGACGTCAGTTCTTCTTTTTTCCGCGCCAGCTAGCGCAGATCCGGAGAAGCTCTACCCCTTAGTCATTTTTTGACTAAACTTTTTGATCTTTTTGATCATTTCTCTACTCGAGTCTTCGACTCCGACGGTGCCGGTAGGGATGCCCAGGTTCAAACCCTGTTCCAAGTGCGACCGACTGATGTCGGTTACCGACCCCCATCGCCGGTGCCTGAAGTGTTTAGGCCTCGACCACGACGACCGCACCTGCTCCGACTGCCGGGCCCTGACGTCTAAAGCTAGGCGGGAGCGGTCCCGCAAGCGACTCGAGCTTCGGCAGTCGGCCTGCGCCGCTCCAGGTCCCGGTCCCACGGGAGGTCGAGGGACCGGTCGCAGGGTCGGAGTCCTCGCAGCTCCGGGAGTGGACATCGGTCGTCAGGATCCAAGTCCTCAGGTAAGAGGCATGAGAGGTCGGAGAGACGTCATCGTTCCGCCGCCTGCCCCACACCTTCGGGTCCCTGGGCATGACTCGACGCCAGAGGAGGTCGAGCGGTATCTCATGGCCATGAGGTCCCTCCCTTCTCAGCCGGGTCCCGTGGCGCCTCTGGGCCCAGCGGCCCCGCCTGGAGGGCCTAGCGGGTCGGGTGCTTCGGCTCCGACGCCGTCGGGTGCTTTGGCCCCGGCGCTGCCGGCGACTTCGGTCCCGGCGCCGCAGGCCCTCGCTGGATCCGCTTCCGGATCCGGGTCGTTGCCGGTCGACCTCACGACCTCACCGTCGCCGGCCCTGCGGGTGTCGCCCCCGGCGCCCACTATGGACGCCGTCCCCAATCCTCCCTTCGGTCCGGATCTGGCGCCAGAGCAGCGCCGCTGGGCGCCGCTTCCGACGGCCTTTGGAGATTTCTATTTCCATGAGACGGCCCCGTCTGCTGACCCTGCTCTGCAGGAGATGGTGACAAAGGTGATTGGTAGGGGTCTGTGGACCCTCTGGCACAAGAGTGCCAGTCTCAAGAGGACTGGACATATGAGCTTGGGGAGGCCAGTGGAATTGACACTTTGCCAGACACTGGATTTGTCTCCCCTCCCACCGTGGCTACGGAGGAGGGGGCTGCTTACAGTGTAGTGTTGACGAGGGCGGCCAAGGCCTTAAACCTTGAGCTCCCCGTCGCGGCCGTGAGGACTAACCTCCTCACTGAGGTCCTTAAACCGCAGGCAAGCTCCAATGAGCCTCTGCTGCCGTTTAATGAGGCCTTGTGTGACGTTCTTGTGGGCACTTGGTCCAAGCCCGCCACAGGTCCGCCTGTGGATAGGAACGTGGCCAGACGCTACCACCCGGCCCTGGGCGACCCTTGCTTTTTGTCCACCCATCCCACCCCCGAGAGCCTGATCATCAAGGCCTCCACTTCCCAGACCGCATTCCTGACGGCTCCGCCCGATCGGGAATCCAAGAGGTATGAACAATTCGGGAAGAAAGTGTTCTCGTCCCTGAGTTTGGGACTGCGGTCTGTCAATACCACTTGCCTCTTGGGCCGCTACACCCACACCCTGTGGGACAAGGTCGCGGACGTGCTGCCACAATGTCCGGAGGAGGTCCGGGCTAAACTCGCCCAAGCCCTTGAGGAGGGCCGAGATGCAGCGCGATATTCCATCCGGTGTGGGCTGGATACCACAGACTCACTCAGGGTGATGGCAACGATGGTGGTGGTTCGACGCCATGCCTGGTTGAGGTCCGCCAACTTTTCGTCCGATATCCTTTGGCGACAAGGCAGACCATGAACTTGAGCGTTTTAAGGACTCCAGGGCTACGGCCAAGTCCTTGGGCCTCTCGGCCACACGCCAGCAATCGGGTGCCTTTCGCTCCTTTCGTGGCCACGGTTTGGGCGCCCCACACGTGCTGCCAGCCACGCACCGCAGAATGTTCAACAGCGCGGTGGCGGCCGTGGAGACCGCTGTGGCGGCGGTCGGGGACAACGGCGAGGCCAGTCCACACCTCCCTCCGCAGCACCTGCCTCAAAACCTTCCTAGTCCGTGATTTCAGGTCCATGTGACGCCAGTGGGGGGCAGGGTTCGCCATCACCTCTTCCACTGGCGCACTGTCACGTCGGACATGTGGGTGCTGCAAATCGTCCAAAGGGGCTACTCCCTCCGCTTCGAGGCGACTCCTCCAGCCATGCCACCGCAATTTAACCGCGTGTCGGGGATCACTTGCAACTTCTGCAAGAGGAAGTCACAGCCCTCTTGGCCAAGGGGGCCATCGAGCGCGTTCCTGGCCCAGAAGTAGGGTGTGGTTGTTACTCCCGCTACTTTCTGGTACCCAAGAAGGGCAAAGGGGGTCTACGCCCTATCTTGGACCTACGGAACGTCAACGGCTTCCTCCGGAAGGAGAAGTTCAAGATGCTGACTTTGGCTCTGGTCTTAGCTGCCCTGGACCCTGGAGACTGGATGGTAGTGTTGGACTTGCAGGACGCTTATTTTCACATCCCCGTCCTGCCGGCCCACCGCGTTACCTGCGGTTCACGGTAGGCCATGAGCACTTTCAGTTTCCCCTTCGGCCTTACCAGCGCCCCACGGGTGTTCACGTAAGTGATGGCGGTGCCAGTTATGCTGAAAGCCTGTTTGCAAGCTGCTGAAAAAGGAAAATAAACGAACGGAATCTACTGCCTTGTGGTGTTTCTCCTAGGGCTACCTTGTGTTGTTAATATTGAGCGGCGTTGCCTGCCGCGGAGAAACGCCCACTGCTGCTTCAAGCGGGCCTGTACTGAAGACCCACCAGGAGTCGGTACTTGGGAGACAGAAATGTTCGTGTTTTGGCAGCTGGAAAGCGGTGCAGACTTTACAACAGACACTGTCATTAACCCACTGGGGCATTAAAATTGCTTTTAATTGTGAGCACAGAGCGGACCCACTTGGGTAAAGTAACACGAACTACGGAGACCAGAAGGCCATGATGGCCACGCCCACTTTGGCAGGTACTCTCTATATATGCGTAAGCAATGCTGCTCTGTGTTCATTGCATCCTGTGCCACTGAAGAAAGGAAGTTCTGTTCCTGAAACGCGTTTGGCCATTTATATCAAGCAATGCCAGTTATGCTGAAAGCCTGTTTGCAAGCTGCTGAAAAAGGAAAATAAACGAACGGAATCTACTGCCTTGTGGTGTTTCTCCTTGGGCTACCTTGTGTTGTTAATATTGAGCGGCGTTGCCTGCCGCGGAGAAACGCCCACTGCTGCTTCAAGCGGGCCTGTACTGAAGACCCACCAGGAGTTGGTACTTGGGAGACAGAAATGTTCGTGTTTTGGCAGCTGGAAAGCGGTGCAGACTTTACAACAGACACTGTCATTAACCCACTGGGGCATTAAAATTGCTTTTAATTGTGAGCACAGAGCGGACCCACTTGGGTAAAGTAACACGAACTACGGAGACCAGAAGGCCATGATGGCCACGCCCACTTTGGCAGGTACTCTCTATATATGCGTAAGCAATGCTGCTCTGTGTTCATTGCATCCTGTGCCACTGAAGAAAGGAAGTTCTGTTCCTGAAACGCGTTTGGCCATTTATATCAAGCAATGCCAGTTATGCTGAAAGCCTGTTTGCAAGCTGCTGAAAAAGGAAAATAAACGAACGGAATCTACTGCCTTGTGGTGTTTCTCCTTGGGCTACCTTGTGTTGTTAATATTGAGCGGCGTTGCCTGCCGCGGAGAAACGCCCACTGCTGCTTCAAGCGGGCCTGTACTGAAGACCCACCAGGAGTCGGTACTTGGGAGACAGAAATGTTCGTGTTTTGGCAGCTGGAAAGCGGTGCAGACTTTACAACAGACACTGTCATTAACCCACTGGGGCATTAAAATTGCTTTTAATTGTGAGCACAGAGCGGACCCACTTGGGTAAAGTAACACGAACTACGGAGACCAGAAGGCCATGATGGCCACGCCCACTTTGGCAGGTACTCTCTATATATGCGTAAGCAATGCTGCTCTGTGTTCATTGCATCCTGTGCCACTGAAGAAAGGAAGTTCTGTTCCTGAAACGCGTTTGGCCATTTATATCAAGCAATGCCAGTTATGCTGAAAGCCTGTTTGCAAGCTGCTGAAAAAGGAAAATAAACGAACGGAATCTACTGCCTTGTGGTGTTTCTCCTTGGACTACCTTGTGTTGTTAATATTGAGCGGCGTTGCCTGCCGCGGAGAAACGCCCACTGCTGCTTCAAGCGGGCCTGTACTGAAGACCCACCAGGAGTCGGTACTTGGGAGACAGAAATGTTCGTGTTTTGGCAGCTGGAAAGCGGTGCAGACTTTACAACAGACACTGTCATTAACCCACTGGGGCATTAAAATTGCTTTTAATTGTGAGCACAGAGCGGACCCACTTGGGTAAAGTAACACGAACTACGGAGACCAGAAGGCCATGATGGCCACGCCCACTTTGGCAGGTACTCTCTATATATGCGTAAGCAATGCTGCTCTGTGTTCATTGCATCCTGTGCCACTGAAGAAAGGAAGTTCTGTTCCTGAAACGCGTTTGGCCATTTATATCAAGCAATGCAGTTATGCTGAAAGCCTGTTTGCAAGCTGCTGAAAAAGGAAAATAAACGAACGGAATCTACTGCCTTGTGGTGTTTCTCCTTGGGCTACCTTGTGTTGTTAATATTGAGCGGCGTTGCCTGCCGCGGAGAAACGCCCACTGCTGCTTCAAGCGGGCCTGTACTGAAGACCCACCAGGAGTCGGTACTTGGGAGACAGAAATGTTCGTGTTTTGGCAGCTGGAAAGCGGTGCAGACTTTACAACAGACACTGTCATTAACCCACTGGGGCATTAAAATTGCTTTTAATTGTGAGCACAGAGCGGACCCACTTGGGTAAAGTAACACGAACTACGGAGACCAGAAGGCCATGATGGCCACGCCCACTTTGGCAGGTACTCTCTATATATGCGTAAGCAATGCTGCTCTGTGTTCATTGCATCCTGTGCCACTGAAGAAAGGAAGTTCTGTTCCTGAAACGCGTTTGGCCATTTATATCAAGCAATGCCAGTTATGCTGAAAGCCTGTTTGCAAGCTGCTGAAAAAGGAAAATAAACGAACGGAATCTACTGCCTTGTGGTGTTTCTCCTTGGGCTACCTTGTGTTGTTAATATTGAGCGGCGTTGCCTGCCGCGGAGAAACGCCCACTGCTGCTTCAAGCGGGCCTGTACTGAAGACCCACCAGGAGTCGGTACTTGGGAGACAGAAATGTTCGTGTTTTGGCAGCTGGAAAGCGGTGCAGACTTTACAACAGACACTGTCATTAACCCACTGGGGCATTAAAATTGCTTTTAATTGTGAGCACAGAGCGGACCCACTTGGGTAAAGTAACACGAACTACGGAGACCAGAAGGCCATGATGGCCACGCCCACTTTGGCAGGTACTCTCTATATATGCGTAAGCAATGCTGCTCTGTGTTCATTGCATCCTGTGCCACTGAAGAAAGGAAGTTCTGTTCCTGAAACGCGTTTGGCCATTTATATCAAGCAATGCCAGTTATGCTGAAAGCCTGTTTGCAAGCTGCTGAAAAAGGAAAATAAACGAACGGAATCTACTGCCTTGTGGTGTTTCTCCTTGGGCTACCTTGTGTTGTTAATATTGAGCGGCGTTGCCTGCCGCGGAGAAACGCCCACTGCTGCTTCAAGCGGGCCTGTACTGAAGACCCACCAGGAGTCGGTACTTGGGAGACAGAAATGTTCGTGTTTTGGCAGCTGGAAAGCGGTGCAGACTTTACAACAGACACTGTCATTAACCCACTGGGGCATTAAAATTGCTTTTAATTGTGAGCACAGAGCGGACCCACTTGGGTAAAGTAACACGAATTACGGAGACCAGAAGGCCATGATGGCCACGCCCACTTTGGCAGGTACTCTCTATATATGCGTAAGCAATGCTGCTCTGTGTTCATTGCATCCTGTGCCACTGAAGAAAGGAAGTTCTGTTCCTGAAACGCGTTTGGCCATTTATATCAAGCAATGCCAGTTATGCTGAAAGCCTGTTTGCAAGCTGCTGAAAAAGGAAAATAAACGAACGGAATCTACTGCCTTGTGGTGTTTCTCCTTGGGCTACCTTGTGTTGTTAATATTGAGCGGCGTTGCCTGCCGCGGAGAAACGCCCACTGCTGCTTCAAGCGGGCCTGTACTGAAGACCCACCAGGAGTCGGTACTTGGGAGACAGAAATGTTCGTGTTTTGGCAGCTGGAAAGCGGTGCAGACTTTACAACAGACACTGTCATTAACCCACTGGGGCATTAAAATTGCTTTTAATTGTGAGCACAGAGCGGACCCACTTGGGTAAAGTAACACGAACTACGGAGACCAGAAGGCCATGATGGCCACGCCCACTTTGGCAGGTACTCTCTATATATGCGTAAGCAATGCTGCTCTGTGTTCATTGCATCCTGTGCCACTGAAGAAAGGAAGTTCTGTTCCTGAAACGCGTTTGGCCATTTATATCAAGCAATGCCAGTTATGCTGAAAGCCTGTTTGCAAGCTGCTGAAAAAGGAAAATAAACGAACGGAATCTACTGCCTTGTGGTGTTTCTCCTTGGGCTACCTTGTGTTGTTAATATTGAGCGGCGTTGCCTGCCGCGGAGAAACGCCCACTGCTGCTTCAAGCGGGCCTGTACTGAAGACCCACCAGGAGTCGGTACTTGGGAGACAGAAATGTTCGTGTTTTGGCAGCTGGAAAGCGGTGCAGACTTTACAACAGACACTGTCATTAACCCACTGGGGCATTAAAATTGCTTTTAATTGTGAGCACAGAGCGGACCCACTTGGGTAAAGTAACACGAACTACGGAGACCAGAAGGCCATGATGGCCACGCCCACTTTGGCAGGTACTCTCTATATATGCGTAAGCAATGCTGCTCTGTGTTCATTGCATCCTGTGCCACTGAAGAAAGGAAGTTCTGTTCCTGAAACGCGTTTGGCCATTTATATCAAGCAATGCCAGTTATGCTGAAAGCCTGTTTGCAAGCTGCTGAAAAAGGAAAATAAACGAACGGAATCTACTGCCTTGTGGTGTTTCTCCTTGGACTACCTTGTGTTGTTAATATTGAGCGGCGTTGCCTGCCGCGGAGAAACGCCCACTGCTGCTTCAAGCGGGCCTGTACTGAAGACCCACCAGGAGTCGGTACTTGGGAGACAGAAATGTTCGTGTTTTGGCAGCTGGAAAGCGGTGCAGACTTTACAACAGACACTGTCATTAACCCACTGGGGCATTAAAATTGCTTTTAATTGTGAGCACAGAGCGGACCCACTTGGGTAAAGTAACACGAACTACGGAGACCAGAAGGCCATGATGGCCACGCCCACTTTGGCAGGTACTCTCTATATATGCGTAAGCAATGCTGCTCTGTGTTCATTGCATCCTGTGCCACTGAAGAAAGGAAGTTCTGTTCCTGAAACGCGTTTGGCCATTTATATCAAGCAATGCAGTTATGCTGAAAGCCTGTTTGCAAGCTGCTGAAAAAGGAAAATAAACGAACGGAATCTACTGCCTTGTGGTGTTTCTCCTTGGGCTACCTTGTGTTGTTAATATTGAGCGGCGTTGCCTGCCGCGGAGAAACGCCCACTGCTGCTTCAAGAGGGCCTGTACTGAAGACCCACCAGGAGTCGGTACTTGGGAGACAGAAATGTTCGTGTTTTGGCAGCTGGAAAGCGGTGCAGACTTTACAACAGACACTGTCATTAACCCACTGGGGCATTAAAATTGCTTTTAATTGTGAGCACAGAGCGGACCCACTTGGGTAAAGTAACACGAACTACGGAGACCAGAAGGCCATGATGGCCACGCCCACTTTGGCAGGTACTCTCTATATATGCGTAAGCAATGCTGCTCTGTGTTCATTGCATCCTGTGCCACTGAAGAAAGGAAGTTCTGTTCCTGAAACGCGTTTGGCCATTTATATCAAGCAATGCCAGTTATGCTGAAAGCCTGTTTGCAAGCTGCTGAAAAAGGAAAATAAACGAACGGAATCTACTGCCTTGTGGTGTTTCTCCTTGGGCTACCTTGTGTTGTTAATATTGAGCGGCGTTGCCTGCCGCGGAGAAACGCCCACTGCTGCTTCAAGCGGGCCTGTACTGAAGACCCACCAGGAGTCGGTACTTGGGAGACAGAAATGTTCGTGTTTTGGCAGCTGGAAAGCGGTGCAGACTTTACAACAGACACTGTCATTAACCCACTGGGGCATTAAAATTGCTTTTAATTGTGAGCACAGAGCGGACCCACTTGGGTAAAGTAACACGAACTACGGAGACCAGAAGGCCATGATGGCCACGCCCCCTTTGGCAGGTACTCTCTATATATGCGTAAGCAATGCTGCTCTGTGTTCATTGCATCCTGTGCCACTGAAGAAAGGAAGTTCTGTTCCTGAAACGCGTTTGGCCATTTATATCAAGCAATGCCAGTTATGCTGAAAGCCTGTTTGCAAGCTGCTGAAAAAGGAAAATAAACGAACGGAATCTACTGCCTTGTGGTGTTTCTCCTTGGGCTACCTTGTGTTGTTAATATTGAGCGGCGTTGCCTGCCGCGGAGAAACGCCCACTGCTGCTTCAAGCGGGCCTGTACTGAAGACCCACCAGTAGTCGGTACTTGGGAGACAGAAATGTTCGTGTTTTGGCAGCTGGAAAGCGGTGCAGACTTTACAACAGACACTGTCATTAACCCACTGGGGCATTAAAATTGCTTTTAATTGTGAGCACAGAGCGGACCCACTTGGGTAAAGTAACACGAATTACGGAGACCAGAAGGCCATGATGGCCACGCCCACTTTGGCAGGTACTCTCTATATATGCGTAAGCAATGCTGCTCTGTGTTCATTGCATCCTGTGCCACTGAAGAAAGGAAGTTCTGTTCCTGAAACGCGTTTGGCCATTTATATCAAGCAATGCCAGTTATGCTGAAAGCCTGTTTGCAAGCTGCTGAAAAAGGAAAATAAACGAACGGAATCTACTGCCTTGTGGTGTTTCTCCTTGGGCTACCTTGTGTTGTTAATATTGAGCGGCGTTGCCTGCCGCGGAAAAACGCCCACTGCTGCTTCAAGCGGGCCTGTACTGAAGACCCACCAGGAGTCGGTACTTGGGAGACAGAAATGTTCGTGTTTTGGCAGCTGGAAAGCGGTGCAGACTTTACAACAGACACTGTCATTAACCCACTGGGGCATTAAAATTGCTTTTAATTGTGAGCACAGAGCGGACCCACTTGGGTAAAGTAACACGAACTACGGAGACCAGAAGGCCATGATGGCCACGCCCACTTTGGCAGGTACTCTCTATGTTCGAGGCATGTGGGCTGCTAAATTCATATCTTTTGCATTAGATCGCCGCCTAGTGTTGGGTCCGGATGATCGCACATTGTTGTCCTGGAAGAGTCTTCGAAGTATCCTGAGATAGGTGGCTCCTCCCCTGGACTACAGTGCGCATGGGCATCGGCTCCATCCCCAGATTGTTTTTTTCCGCCATTGGGTTCGGATGCGGTCTCGACGTCTCTCTGTCGGACCCGAGAAAACTAGCTTTTTTACGGCCAAAAGGCCTTAGATTCATTGCGTCGGTATTGTTTGCTTACGGTCTCGAGTTCTTCCGTCTCTTTGAGTCGGAATCTACGGAGTCGTATCACTCTTCGGACATCGCGGCCTTCTCATCGCAACACGACCGCAACTTTTTGACATGGAGCGGAGCCCGTTTAAGTACTGTCCCGTCTGTGGGTCAAAATACCCACATATCGATGTGCACCCGGTCTGTAACAAGTGCCTCTCGCCGGACCACAACGAGGACAACTGCAAGGCCTGCTCCAGATTCAGGTCAAAGAAGACACTCAAACTTCGGCGCGCGGTGCGCCTTGAGGCCAGACATGCGGCCCCGGATCCAGAAAACATCTTCGGCGACCAAGAAGAGGAGGGCCAGAGCCATCATCTTCAAATCTCACCGCCCGCGACGGACATCGACGCGGATCCGGAAGACGACGACGGAGTCGTGGGTCAAGGCCTTGAATACGTCGACGAGGTAGGGGACGTCGAAGAAGTTTATGGGGCCGCGGAAGATAGCTCGGGTGATGAGCTATGCCCCGAAGGTTACACGGATCAGGCTCGGGTCACGGGATCGCCAGTCGGCCTTACCCAAGACCCCGCACCGCAAGCCACGGCCCCGCCCTCAGGCCCGGCCACGGACATACTTGCTGCGAAGCCCGTATCGAAACCGAAACTGAAACAAGCGGTATCGACTACACCTAAAATGGCCGACCCGAAACCGAAACCGAAACTTACGGATTCGAGCGTTCCTAAGATGGCGGCCGCTCCACCAAAAACACCAAAACCTGCTGCCTCATCGACTCCGTCGACCTCCGGTCCACAGAAGTCGAAGACAACTGTCAATTCGACGGTGTCGAAATCGTCGGCGGAGGAGGTTTCCTCTAAGAAGGGAGTTCGGCACGGGTCGACAAGTGCGACGCCGTCTAAGCCCGCCAAAGCCAGCGACAAGACTCCGGTGCCGATTGGGACATCGTTAGTCGGACGCGTGGTGGAATCGGAGCCTGCAAAATCACACGGATCGAAAGCTGGAAGCTCAACACATCGGTCCAAAGACTCTGTGTCCACGGCTGCAGCATCCACGTCTAAGACTCAAAAGGGCCAACAAGACGTCGGATCCGAGGGCAGGGTGAAGGCCTCCTCGTCGGCGCAAAGTGTCGCTGTGAGTGACGCGTCCCCCATCGCCTCTTCACTACAGAGGATTCGGGAGAAGGCCTCTGCAACGCCGGCTCCGACGCCGTCGCACCAGAAGCCGATGGACTTGCCGGCAAAGCCTGCAGGCAAACTTCTCTTCCTTCTGCCGCCAAAGGAGGCACTGAAGGCCTTTACCACAAAATCGGCGCCAAAGACGTCGGAATCATCAACGTCTGGAGCACTTTCAGGTCGACTACTCGACTCAGAAGAAGATTCTGAGCGTTTTATCGACGCAGACACGGGCAAATTGACCCTTTACAAACGAAAGATCACTTCACAGCCGGTGGACTCTTATGTCATCCCACTGAAGAAGAAACGGCTTGCTCAGGACGCTTCAGCCCTGATGGAACCTATACAGCCTCCTCCTAGAAGGAGCCCAACACCTTCCCCAGAACACTCTGAGGGTGAGGGATATGGAGAAGATGACCAATACACTTTCCCCATCAATGACCCTGATGCACAGCAGGATTCCTATGACGACATAGGTGACCAAGACACCCAGAATGTGGGGCAGGACCCACAGCCTTTCATTGCACGTGCATCCCCAACAGAGGATTCTGCAGGTTTTCACGCACTCATTGAACGGGCAGCTGCTAATCATGATGTGGACATGCATGCTGACCCAGTTGAAGAAGACTTTCTATTTGACACTTTTTCAGTCTCTGAAAGGACAGTAAAGACACTGCCTATGCTCAAAGGGGTCCTTAAACATGCTGCGGACATCTTTAAAGAACCAACCAGGGCGAGGGTGGTCAATCCTCGCATCGAGAAGAAGTACAGACCAGCGCCTGCAGACCCGGCATACATTCGGGGACAGTTGCCACTTGACTCCCTTGTGGTCGCAAATGCCCGCAAACGGGCGAACTCCCAAACGACGGGTGAAGCTCCTCCCCCAGACAAGGAGTCAAAAGTGCTGGAGGCAGGGGGCAAAAGGGTAGCTGCGCAGGCTGCCAATTTCTGGCGTATTGCAAATACACAAGCACTATTGGCACGTTATGATAGGGCGCATTACGACACCCTAGAGCAAGTTTTACAACACCTGCCTACGCAGTTTCAAGAGGCTACCAAACTGCTTATAGAAGAGGGCAAACTAATCTCCAATGCAGCCATAAAGTGTGCACTTGATGCCGCAGACACAGCGGCTAGGGCTATTAACACTAGCGTCATGCTGAGACAACAAGCGTGGCTCCGCATATCGGGGTTTAAACCGGACATTCAGACGACCATACTCAATCAGCCCGTCAATCCTGATAGACTGTTTGGTCCTGATGTTGACACCACCCTCGAAAAGATTAAGAAAGACAACGAAACAGCTAAGTCTATGGGGGCCCTACAATCACAACAGTTCCGGGGCAACACTTTTCGTCGCTCAGGTGCACGTGGAGTCACCAGAGGACAGATGGGTCAACAGTCACAGTTCTCTAGAGGTGGAGCACAGTCCTCGTACCCCAAGCAGAACAAAGGGGGTAATCGAGGAAACAACACCAGAGGACGTGGCAGAGGATACAACAATTCCCGTTCCTCTGCCCCAAACAAACAGTGACTCTCTGTCACTGCCCCCCGACCATTTAACACCTGTCGGGGGGAGACTCCAGCAGTTCCTGCCAGTCTGGACAAACATCACCACAGACAGGTGGGTACGAAAACTTGTCCAGTACGGTTATTGTCTAGAGTTAAAGTCCACTCCACCCAACATTCCACCAAGGCAACGGCCTATGTCCGCAGAGCATTTGCACTTATTGCAGCAAGAAGTAGTGGTGATGCTGCAAAAAGGCGCAATCAAGCTCGTGCCAGTGGAGGAGGAAGGCACAGGGTATATTCCCTGTACTTCCTTATTCCAAAGAAGGACGGATCTCTCAGGCCCATTCTGGATCTGCGTCCCCTCAACCTGTATATACTGTCAGAACATTTCCATATGCTAACACTGCAACAGATTCTTCCCTTGTTAAACCAAGGGGACTTCTTAGCAACCTTGGACCTCAAGGATGCTTATTTCCACATTCCACTACACCCGTCCCACAGAAAATACCTCAGGTTCACTATCCAAGGCAAGCATTATCAGTTCAAGGTCCTGCCCTTCGGAGTGACCACAGCTCCAAGAGTGTTTACCAAGTGTCTGGCGACAGTAGCGGCGCACCTCAGGAGGCAGAACATCCATGTCTACCCCTACCTAGACGACTGGCTCGTTCAAGCCAAGTCGGAACAACAGTGCGCCGCGGACATGTCATCTACCATTCACCTCCTTCACGACCTGGGCTTCTCCTTGAACTACCCAAAGTCGCATCTTCAGCCGGCACATGTCCGGCAGTTTCTAGGTGCGACGATCAATACCCTGACGGCCATGGCTCAGCCGAACCAAGTCAGGATAGACAGCATGCAGTCTCTAATCCAAAAGTTCAGACCACAACACTCGCTCCCAGCGAGAGTGTTCATGCAGTTGATTGGCATGATGGCCTCCTGCATCTTCATAGTACCTCACGCACGTTTACATATGCGTCCGCTCCAGGAGTGCTTAGCAGATCAGTGGACACAGGCTCAGGGACAATTAACAGACCTAGTGTTGGTTACCAATCGGGCGTACGACTCTCTGCATTGGTGGAATCCACACAACCTTTGCAAGGGCCGACTGTTCCAGGAGCCAGTGCCACAGATTATCCTGACAACGGACGCGTCTCTCCAGGGATGGGGAGCTCATCTGCTCACTTACACAGTGCAGGGACTATGGACGACGCAGCAACAGAAGATGCACATCAACTATCTGGAACTGATGGCAATCTTCATGGCGCTTAAGTCCTTCAATGTACATCTGTGCAACAAGGTAGTGTTAGTCCGGACGGACAACATGACCGCGATGTACTATATTCAAAAGCAGGGGGGCACCCACTCGCCACAGCTGTCTCATCTGGCTCAGAGCATGTGGAAGTGGGCCATTCAGAGGAACATTTTCCTCATGGCAGAACACCTCCCGGGCAAGGACAATCAGATGGCGGATCTGCTCAGCAGATACAGCCATCAAATGCACGAGTGGGAGTTACACCCATCAGTACTCCGCCCGTACTTCCAGCAGTGGGGTCAGCCGGAGATAGACCTGTTTGCCACAAACGAAAACGCAAAATGCCAACACTTTGCCGCCAGGTTCCCTCACCCACAGTCGCAGGGGAATGCGATATGGATGACCAGACAGGCAGATTTGCGTACGCTTTTCCGCCAGCCCCTCTGATACCGCTGGTGGCAAGAAAACTAAGGCAGCACTCGATGACACTCATCCTAGTTGCTCCAACGTGGGCGCGCCAAGCATGGTACACCACGTTTCTAGAACTCTCGGTGGTGCCGCATCAAAGGCTGCGCCTCACGCCCAGAATTTGACGCAGAACCATGGAGACATTCAGCATCCAGATCCGCAACAGCTCAACCTGGCGATCTGGCTCCTGAAGTCCTAGAGTTTGGATACCTTCACCTACCTCCAGAATGCATGGACATCATCAAGGAGGCGAGAAAGCCTACTACCAGAGCATGCTATGCTGCAAAATGGAAGCGTTTTGTCATTTACTGTACGGCTAATAACATCAACCCGCTAGATGCATCTATCCCTAACATCATTTGCTATCTGTTACATCTTTACAAGTGCAATCTAGCATACACTTCCATTCGGATACATCTATCCGCCATAGCAGCTTATCTTCAGAACAGGCAGCATCTCTCTGTCTTCAGAGTGCCTGCCATTAAGGCTTTTCTTGAAGGTCTGAAACGAGTCATTCCCCCAAGAACACCGCCAGCTCCGGTGTGGAACCTCAATGTGGTCCTCACCAGACTGATGGGACCACCTTTTGAGCCACTACACTCGTGTGAACTCCAGTTCATAACGTGGAAAGTAGCTTTCCTAATAGCTATTACGTCACTGAGGCGTGTTAGTGAGCTGCAAGCTCTCACAATACAAGAGCCATTCCTTCAGATTCATCCAAATAGGGTGGTACTGCGTACTAACCCCAAATTCCTTCCGAAGGTGGTGTCACAGTTTCATCTCAACCAAACTATTGACTTGCCTGCATTCTTCCAAAACCCACAAACGGTGGCGGAAAGAATGCTTCATACTTTGGATGTCAGGAGGGCATTGATGTACTATATTGACAGGACACAACACTTTAGGAAAACTAAACAACTTTTTGTTGCCTTCTCGCCACAGCACAAAGGCAACCCTATTTCCAAAGCAGGAATAGCCAGGTGGATTGTTAAGTGCATCCAAATCTGTTATCAGAAGGCTAAACGTACCTTGACAATACCCCCAAGGGCGCACTCCACACCCAAATTGGGGGCATCTATGGCTTTCCTGGGGAACATTCCTTTAGAAGACATTTGTAGAGCAGCCACGTGGGTTACACCACATACCTTTACAAAACACTACTGTGTTGATGTGCATTCCAAGCAGCAAGCAGCTGTAGGACAGGCTGTTCTCAAAACACTTTTTCAAGTTTCTGCAGCTGGCACGGGCAACCACCGCTAATGGAGGGACTGCTATCTATTCTATGCAAAAGATATGAATTTAGCAGCCCACATGCCTCGAACTGAATATGCTACTTACCAGTATGCATCTGTTCTTGGCATGTAGGGCTGCTAACATTCATATTGCCCACCCTCCTCCCCGGTGCCTGTCGCAGCTGCAGACATACTCTTGCATTCAATCATTAGCATGGACATCCTTTACACTTTACACTCCATCTCTGCCACAATGGCGCAAAACAATCTGGGGATGGAGCCGATGCCCATGCGCACTGTAGTCCAGGGGAGGAGCCACCTATCTCAGGATACTTCGAAGACTCTTCCAGGACAACAATGTGCGATCATCCGGACCCAACACTAGGCGGCGATCTAATGCAAAAGATATGAATGTTAGCAGCCCTACATGCCAAGAACAGATGCATACTGGTAAGTAGCATATTCAATATGCGTAAGCAATGCTGCTCTGTGTTCATTGCATCCTGTGCCACTGAAGAAAGGAAGTTCTGTTCCTGAAACGCGTTTGGCCATTTATATCAAGCAATGCCAGTTATGCTGAAAGCCTGTTTGCAAGCTGCTGAAAAAGGAAAATAAACGAACGGAATCTACTGCCTTGTGGTGTTTCTCCTTGGGCTACCTTGTGTTGTTAATATATATATATATATATATATATATATATATATATATATATATATATATATATATATATATATATATATATATATATATATATATATATGTATATACACATACATACATACATACATGCTGGCCAAAGGAAAATTCAAATCTGCCCTTGACAACTATCACAAAAATCTTAGGAAAGCCTGGAAGAATTACATAGCTACCCAAATTGATCAAGCAGATAATACATCAAAATCTTTGTTCCACATTCTCAATACTCTGATCAATCCCAAAGCTTGCAATCCGGAGGAAGAGTTTTCACAATCCTTATGTGACAATATTGCCGACCACTTTACACATAAAATAGAGGAAATATACAACAAAATATTTTCCTCTAATAATAACTTTAGATATTTCCCTATGCAAGGATCCCTTGATCCCCCTAGCCTGTACATACTGAAAGATGTCCCTCTCCTCACTATACAAGATACAGAGAACCTATTAAAATCTGCCAAATCCGGTTCCCCTCTAGACCTTATACCAGCTAAAAGCGTAAAAAAACTCGCCACAGAATTGGCGGAACCCCTTTGCCCTGTTCTCAACTGTTCCATTAGCCAAGGCACACTTCCTAAAGAATGGAAAACTGCACAGGTCATGCCAATCAAGAAAAACGACAAATTACCATCGAATGTTGTCACAAACTACCGACCCATCTCACTGCTTCCTCTGTATATCAAATTGCTAGAGAAACATACTAATAAGCACCTATCAGCCTTTGTGGAGTCCTCTAACTGCCTCGACATTTCTCAATCAGGGTTTCGACCTCGGCACAGCACCAAACTGGCCTTGATCAATGTGGTAGATGACATTCGCATGCAAGCGGACGCAGGCCGGGCAGTAATTCTTATACTGCTCGACCTGTCGGCCGCGTTTGATACTATCTCCCACCAGATCCTGCTAGACAGACTACATTCTATTGGCATTCGGGGCACTGCCCTTGATTGGTTGAAGGACTTTCTCAAAGACAGAACACAAACAGTTATTCTTGGACCCTTTAAATCTAACACCACATCGGTAACTAAAGGGGTTCCCCAGGGCTCCTGTCTCAGCTCGACCCTGTTTAATGTGTACATCGCCCCCCTAGCGTCACTCCTTAGGAACATGGGGTTTAATCCTATCTCCTATGCAGATGATACACAACTTCTTCTGTCTTTTGGTAAAAATAACCCTAACATCCAAGATACATTTGCTAAGGGAATAAATGCAATCTCTTCCTGGATGAGCTGCAATTTTTTGCAGCTCAATACGGGTAAAACGGAAATCATGCTCTTCAAAGATGCCACGCTTCGCTGGACCCCCAGGTGGTGGCCTGAAGAACTTGGTGCAGCCCCCACGCCCAAACCAGTAGTCAAAAACCTTGGGGTTCTCCTAAATAACAACTTGAATATGGATGAACACATAGGCGCTACTAAACGAGCATGCTTTCACGCTCTTAGCCTATTGCGCAAAGTTTTCCATTTTCTTCCCTCTTCCACACGAAAGACCCTGATCCATGCATTGGTACTTAGCCGCCTGGACTTCAGCAATGCTTTGCTGATCTCCGCTAAAGAATCTGCTCTTCAGAGATTGCAGGTTGTACAAAACACGGCGGCCCCCCTGGTTACGAGTTCCTCGTATCGTACCCACTCTCTTCCTCTTCTACGCAAACTCCATTGGCTTCCCATTCGCAAAAGAATACACTTTAAAATCTGTTGCATAGTATACAAAAGTCTAAACCAACTGGGACCAGCCTATCTTGTCAATAAACTGTCTAAATATACTCCCTCACGTACTCTTTGTTCGGAAGGGAAAGGTCTTCTTGTGATTCCCCGTATTAAACAAGCCAGAATGGGAGGCAGATCTTTTTCCTATCTTGGCCCCAAATACTGGAATGATCTTCCTCTGGACATCCGTTCTTCATCTAACTATTTGACTTTCAGAAAAAAACTAAAAACCTACCTGTTCTAATTCTGGACCACTTCCTTCTGTCTACTACCTTTCAGCAATGTCCTAGCGTGGAGATACCCCACTTGGGGTGATTCAGGATATATATATATATATATATCAGTGTGCTTTGTTCCTGGGCATAGTGCTACATGAGGATGGCATCCCACTTTCTAAAGAGTCTTCTGCTTTTGTCCTAAATAGTAGAGCATCTCTACTTGCCTGCGCCCTGTGTGCTTCTGGTAACCTTCATCAGTGCAGCCACTTGGTGGCCTCTGCTTCTGGAGCTGGAGTCCCTGATAGTGTCCTGTGTGGCAGTGGTTGGCTCTTGGTGTCTTCCCGGAAACTTTGTAGCAAGTATTGTTGTTTTTGTGCTGTATGTGAATGCTGTAAAAAGCAGTGGTTGGGGATTAAGGGCCTGGGATGTCAGGGGCATGTAGGTAGGTACTAGGGCTAGAGGTCCAGGGTCTGGTTTTCTCATAATGCTTCTGTAAGCTGTTTATGGCTCAGATGCATTCACATACAGTTCTGTCTAGGCTTTCAGATGTGCTGTCCCTTATTAGGCAGCGCCACAGGTGTCTAAAATGATTGCATTGTTATGGGTGGCATCAAGCTCACAGGTTCATAGGAGATAAGTTCTCTTTGCTTAGGGTTGTTGTGGAATGCTCTGGGTATGTGTGGGGTGTCCATAGTGTGCAGGAGAGCCGGTGATAAAGTTTGGATTGTGTTCACATGTGGCATCCTACATTTGCAATGAATCAGAGCCTGTGCCTCTTATTTGAAGGCGGAGGTTCTCTCTGGCGATAGAGATGTTAATTTCTGGTACACTTGACTCATCTGATGTAGTAACAATCTCCTTTATTAGGTATCGCCTGAGCCAGCGCTTGCGCTGCTCTGGTGAGACATTTAGTGAGTGGGGGCTTTAGAAATGCGACTACAAGCTTTTGCTTGTGGCCTAAGACTTGCAGTTAAGCGCGCATGCACGCGCAATTTCCTCTTGCTTGCTCTCCAGACTAGCGCATGCCCCTCCCCACCACAGACCGCGTCTCGTGGCCCCAGGTCTGAATTCCAACACTGCTTGCTCTTTCACTGTCCCACTTTCACTTTCGCGTCCGCGATCAATGCTTGTTTTTTTAGTTGGCAAGTCTTTGTTTTTTTAGTTGGTAAGTCTGGGGACATTCGAAAAACAACAGTCCCTTACAATAATTAAATATCACACTGAACGAATGAGAGGTTCGGGATTTTAGAAACTTGATGCACATTTTGTTTACTCTACAAGGTTTACCTCTCCTTTCGCTGTCTCAGCATTCAAACTTTTCAAAAGCGATAACTCCAATCCGCCCCATATACCTTTGTACCCCCACCCCAATACCACTCAATGTATTTTATGGCCAAGTTCTTACAAATCATAGAGGATATATATGTGCTAGACAAGCCCGTAAAACGTTAATAAACTGCCACAAATCATGCTTGCCCGCCGATGCCTCTTCCCCCTGACAGTGTAATTACTGACTGCGAAGGTGTGAACTCCCTGCCGTGGCGAGCTGTGATGTGTGTCTGGAATTTGGGGAGATTCGGCCGATTAGCATACCACACTCGCATTTACCGCTATGGGCTCATCACAGCTAGCCCCCCAAAAAACAACCTATTTATTTTCCATTTAGCTCACCTGTCAATGGCACATTAGTTGATGCAAAGTTGTGACTCACAAGGGGAAAACATGACGCGCTGGTAGTGGACGCGTTAGCGATAAATCTGGGTTTGTCAGAGCGCTCCGGTGACTGAGTCCGATGTTTTAGACTAGGATCCAGACCTGGTTTTAAAATGCCCCCCTCAACTTATTATGGGCTTGGTGAACAGCTGACCAATTGCCCCCGTGTCACTTGTGATGCTGTCAGCCAGCCCTGGCTTTTTAACCAACATCCCTTTGCATGCTGGGGCCTGTAGTCTCATAGCTCTAAAGAAAAACACGAAAATACACTTATCGTTTGATTTCAAAGCCAAGTCTGTTGGAAGGTGCCACGCAGGAGATTGGGCCACTGACGAGTGTTGTATGAGGGCGCTCTCAGTGCAATGTTGTGTACTGAGATTATTAGAAAGTCGAAAGCGTTCACTTTCTTCTATAGTCCCTTTGACATTGAGGTTGGAAATGTATATAGTATTCACTACAAATTGAGATTCTAATTTGCCTAAATAATGCATGCTGTTGATACCAAAATCAATAATACTCATTTTCAATTTATCAGTTTATTGTAAGCATAACCGTTAGAGCGTTAAAAAATCACATACACGCACAAACACCCCCACACAAACACACTCTCTCTCTCTCTTTCGCTCTCTCTCTCTCTCTTTATTAATTTTATCTTTGTCCTTTCAAAACCAGAAGAAATTGAAATAATTGAAATAAAGTTCACCAATTGAAATAAAAAAACTTCTCTACCACACACGCCAAGGTCCCAGGGCAAAAATAAACCATGATATGCTCCTGCACGTTACCCTACCAATACCGTTTTCTAAGACACCAGGGTCCCTAAAGATGGCGGCCTTTGGACATTGAGACACTTCATTTATTTTGAACGAGTTATTCCAGGGGTGCTTCTCGCTGTTCTTATACATGATTGCTAGATATAAATGTTGTTTAACCATAGCTGGGTAGGAAGGGAGGACACCTCTCATGTCGTGGGGACGTTCTGAAACATGGAACTATTTAATTAAAGCAGATGATTGACACCTGAGGCTAGAAACATACTAGATGCAATAGTTTTCTGTTCACTTAATATTCCCGTGTGAGACAGAACCTTTTTTATGTGCCCATGGAAAGGCTGCCAGTTCATTATGAAACATGGCATCATAGTGTGGTTCCAACTTATCATAACTTATCAGTTTGCTTATAGCTCTTGTACAATATCACAAGCCAATTACAGAATGACGTAGTTGCAGATCAAAATGGGATTTTTTTTTATAAACTTTATATACCATTTTCATCATATTGATACACAACAAGAATTACTTGGTTACCCACTGCAGCAATACAAAGAATGAGGGATGATCTAAAACACAATGAACTGTGATACTGGAGCGACATATGCATTATATACTGCATTGTCAACATTTAATCAACCTGGCAGCGATCCCATCCATTCAGGCTTACCACCCGTTCCTCCAGGCAAAAGATTTATGTCTATATCAAGTTCGGTACTGATGGGTTAACCCACCCCGTAGATTCCATCCCTGCAGGCTGCTGTGAAGTAGGGGCAGTACCAATGTCCAGCAAGTAGCAAGAGGACTCCAAATGTCCTTGGGTCTAGATGCCAAGGGTTGAGTTGTTGCAAACAGCTCGCAATTCATGTTACAATATATGAGGCTATTAAGCCAAGCTTTTGTTGTAGGGGTGATTCTGCTGTCCCAGTGTAGCGCTATCCCCTTTTTGCAAGTAATGGGGCAATGGAAATACATTTGTGCAGCTGTTTAGGGAATATATGCACGTATCCTTGCTGGTCCATCTTGAGTGTGGGGGCTATATCAAGGAGA
Organism: Lissotriton helveticus; assembly: GCF_964261635.1. Lineage (NCBI taxonomy): Eukaryota > Metazoa > Chordata > Amphibia > Caudata > Salamandridae > Lissotriton > Lissotriton helveticus. The sequence continues at coordinate 2,059,396,557 of NC_136059.1, read as the reverse complement.
ATCAAACCCAATTAAATTGTGTAAATTGCTCTCCAGTAACCCGCAATCTTTACACAATTCCAAGTCATATGAGCAAAATCAGCTTGTTGCACTCCACACTTAGGGCACATGTGTGGTCGGTTGCTGTCAGTGAAGTTTATTTTCGCTGGGGACATGTATGCTCTCCATTGGAACTTAAAGTGAATCAGCTTGTGCCTGAACCGACGATTCAGAAAACCGACAGCATCTTTGTGCGGGGGACTGCAAACCCCATAGTTGCTTGGCCAGGATGCGCGGATGTTGCCTTTGGCCCCTTATCCAGAGGTAATTAATGCTTTTACCAAACTTTGTGGAGCCATTAAATCTCTGCTGTCAAAACCTACCACCCCAGTGCAATGTGAACCCTGATGGTTTAACCATGAATGTTCAGAGGCCAATAGGCAGTTACGTAAGGCCCTGTCACATAGTCCGAGGTGTAATTCACTGGTCAAGCTGTCAAGGCAGAAGTATAAGTCAGGTATTGCTAAAAAAAGGAATAACTATTAAAAGATCAGGATGCACTTGTTAATGCTGCCAGCCTAAAAAAACGGCAATATATTTTGGACTACCGTTAAGAACCTAAGAACAATGGGACAGCCGTTAATCCCTATAAGCTGCAACATAATAGGTTCAACCTGGGAAAGTCATTTTTCTACGACCTACCAAGTACCCGCACTAAAACCCGATCCCTTCAAGCATAGGACTCCATCTAGGGTCCCAATTTTGTTAACATAGGTTGCGGAAGCCATCCGTCAGAGTGTGGGCAACAAAGCACCAGGTCCGAACGGGCCACCCATTGATCTCATCAAACACAAACCTGATTTCTGGGCCCCACTACTGTTAAATGTTTTCAATAATTTAACTAACGCTCCATTACCGAACACATGTTCCACCAGTATTATTGTCCCAATTTTTAACAAGCATTGGCATAGCCAATAGGTCTCACTTTTGGCACCTTATAAGTATTGAGTTATGCAGCACAATATCCTTGGTGCAACAACATTAACTTGAATGAATAAGGTCCCAAAGGCGAGACCTATTGGCTATGCCAATGCTTGTTTAATTGGCAGTTCTTCATGATCCAGGGACCTACAGTAGTTGAGTAGTAAGGTTGTAGCTGTTTGCACGGGTGTTAGTTTGCAGTAAGGGGTTAGTGTGATATTCAGCAGAGAGGTGACAATTGGTAATAGAACATATTGTGATAGGAGCCATAGTATGAGTTGTATGGGTATCGTATGAACTACAATGTGTAATTAATTGGTGGTGGCAGATTAGTCCGTTGTCTGCCCCTTCCTGTTTTTTTCCCAACTTATTGGTACATCGGGAGTCTCCTATTGCTTCTGGTGGCTCCTGTACTGTCAGCCCTTCTTTACCCTGGGCGTGGAGCTTTAGTGTAAGATTTTGCATTCATATTTTTTGCAGCTTCCTTAAGACGATTTGTGTATTGTGCGAATGGAATGTTAGCTTAGCACTCAACTGCTGTCCTTCTATTTGGTTTTCTGTGCATCTGCGCATGTCTGTTTGGAAGGAGTATGATTTGTGTGTCGATACAGTTTGTGCCAGTAGTGCTGTGTTGTGTGGATATTGGCAGCTGCAGTTTGCCTTTTGTTTTTGCATTCTGAACGTATCTAGTCATGTTAATGTGCTAGTGCTTATAAATAATTGGATTTCTATACATCTTTAACACATATGTTCTGGGTATTTTTTGCGCCTATAGGCAGGGAACTTTGTTGTGTATTTGTGAACCTCATGGGCGGTAGGGAAATACTTTGTCCTCTGGCTTTTGGGCTTGGGATACTGTTAGGCGAAGATAATTTTTGTCATTACTGAATAGTCTCTGACTTCTAATTTTCTGGTACTTGTTCATATTTCTGATTCTTGATTGTTAATAATGATGGATGGGGTAGGAGGGATTGACACAGTCTGCTGCAGGCCTACCCTTTCTGGGATCCCCTGGTGTTTTTATCCATATGATTTGATTTTGATCTTATGACTGCCAAGTGAACATCTGCCTTAGTAGACTATTACTCAGACCAGAGGAACTAGACACCTCTTTAAGGAACATTTTTCCACCTCACACAATTGGAACCCATTGCCCCCTAAATACCCTGCCCCGTTGAGATCACGAATCGTGTCACAGGGTTGTGTCCATTGTTCTGTGCACCTTTGTGCACTCTCTAGTTGTATACTATGCAAACACACAGACGTACCCAGACAGCAGGGCTGTTTCTGTGCAGGGATCGACAAAAGTACAGTTTGTTTCTTTCTGTTATTTTCCAAACTTCACTTCTACATGATATAATTGGCAAAAACATACCATTAAATAATGTTGTAGTAATGTTAAGGGTTGTTTGTCCTGTAGCTGTTTTGTAGTGTGGAATGCCCACAACGTATTATGCTGCATGGATGAACGTACTGTGGTATATATATGCATAGGTTATAGTCTGTCATTTAGTGTTTCATGTATTTATTCGGCAGTATATGCGTTTCTCTATTATTTGTAACCTTTCTTTCTGGCATTCCTTCTGCCTTTCTGTTTTCTTATTCTGTTTCCATTCCTCTCACCTGTTGGTATTTACAGTCGAGCTTACCGTTGAGTGAGTTTCAGAGGACGTGTGTCCATCAGTACATGGGTGCTTCCTCCACATACTTTGACTCGCGTGTTTGCGTTTCATGTTGACGTTCTGGGTGTACAGAAGAAGGGCACGGGGGTTGTGTGATGTTTTCTGGCTGCTGCTGTCATACATGTATTACATGTAAACTTCTTTTCTCGTGGTTCCAGGGAACGCCGGGCTGCTGCTGCTGTTGTCCATGCAGTTGTCCTTCGCGCTGAAGAGCCCCCTGTACATCTACCTTATCCTGGGAGTGCTGGGCCTGGAGCTGCTGGCGACCCTGCTCTGCCTGTCCGTGTACACAGGTGAGCCTGCGCCATTGTCTCCTCGTCTGGTGTCACCTTCACACAATGCCCGCCAAACCCTATTGTTCCTCTGCTAGTGGAGCGTGGCTCAGCCCCGGAGGTGGGGAGAGGGGGGGACAGGTGGGTTATTATCTTTGGAGAATGGGGTTTCCATGCAGCCACTTTGAATGAAAATGTAAGGTTAGGACGCAATGCCCTAACGCAAAAAGGTGGCCCCTCAGAAGCTCTTAGCGCTCCATATTTGTAACAGATACATAGTCATTGGCCTTGGGCTGAATGGGGCTCCATGAAGCTTTGGGGGCCCTCTGGACTGCGGAGACCCGCGTTACGCCCCTGGCAGGGCGGGTTCCGCTCCTCGTTCACCGGCTGGAGTAAGTGTACACTCGACAGGAAATATTTTACTGCGAGTCACGTATCACGTCCGTGTTTGCTCGGAACTCTAAAACATTTTACTGCCCTGCGAGGCTGGAAGGGACCGAGGCTGTGCTGTGTGGTTGGGTTTTATCGACGAGGTTAATTAATGAGCGTTATTCGTTGCTTTGAAGCGGCACAGGGGAATTGGCCTCTTCTGGGCGCAGGTTGTAAACAGACCTCAAATATTTGCAGGGATATATAGAATGTCAACTCTTAAAATGCTCCCCCATCTGCCTTCCGTCGCCGCCTGCCCGATAGCCTTTATGGGCTCTTCTTTATCTGAGGACAAGGTCGCGTCATTTCCCCTTTTATTCTTCGTAGGGTTAGTGTGTGCTCTGCTAATTGGCCGTGGCCCCAATGTTGCCATCATTTTTCACACTATTGAGGTGCTCTGCCAGAGTCAAGGGAAGTCTGTTTGATTGTTTATTTATTTGTGTTATAGCTCAAACATGACTCCCCTAACTGTTTACAAACGATTCCGTTGGAAACAATGGGGTGTTGCATCCAGAAATGCAGGGTGTATGTGGGTTCTGATTTCGTAGATATTATGCAGGTGCAGAGGGTTGTGCTGTTCTGGAGCTATTGAGTGCTAGAATGAATGGTATGTCAGAAAGACCATGGCATCATTTTTGAAGCACCTTGGCCACCGTGCATGGCTGTTTTACTCTTTGATATGGGTGGAAGGCCGCCCTATGCTACCAGAGTCAGGGGCCATCCCTTTCTTTGTGAATTCAACAGTTATTTAAGAATGTTTCTGTTCTGTGAACTGGGACTGAAGGCTTGGGAGATTACGATGGGTGACTACTTATTGACTTTTGGCGAGCAAAGGTTTATGTGCCACAGACTACTTTACACTCTACTCTGACTTTTTTATGGATCCAGTGCACAGTGGAGTCCAGAAGAGGTGGGAAATCAAGACTAGTGCCAACCTATTTCCATACCCACAAGCCTGTGCCCTGTCACTTACCTATGCTATGGAAAGCAATGAACTGCACCTCACAGGCCGAAAATGGGCTAGAGAGATGGTGTCGACAACTTACAAAGCTAGACATGTACGTGTACGTATGTGTTATCCTGAATCAACGAGTTGGCTGCAGTAAGTTAATGCTCACTCCTCCCATCTGTTAGGGTCTGCAGATCTCAAGTTCGAATTCTTGCAAGGCCTACCCCGCCTTGCATCTTTCTCATGTCATTAAGATGAGTACCATTAAACTGGATATTTGAAACAGCTGTTATTTACAAGAAGTAAAGAATAAAGCAACATACAATCAACGCATTTTCATTATGAATTCCCATGCATTCCAGTAAAACTTTTAATTCTTTTTTGTGATGGGTTATATACACAATTCTTCTTGAAGATCATTCTTGACTATTCATGTGATACTAGTCATTGCAACCAGATCTCACCCTCCATCCAAATGTGAATGGAAATTAACTAGCTCAACCTGAATGTTTCTTCAGGAAAGGTTATTTTGATAGATCCGTGTGCACTTCATCCAGCTGCTAGTGCTACCTCAAAAACGCTTCCTTTTGCAAGAATTGGCAAGCTGGGAGAAGGCTCAGCGATCTTACCTCCGAAGCACGGACTTGCAAGATACATGTTAACCTGGCTGCCTGGCCAGCCTGCAGAAAGCCAAAGGGCGTGTCCGGCAGCAGAGAGAAATGTCCCTCCCACCTCGGGATGCCCTTGACAACAGCCAGTAGGCGAGAGTGGAATAGTAAAAAATAAAGCAAACTTCTAAATAGGATAAAATAATTCAAGAAAAAAGCTAACACAAAACAAAATTAGACCTAGAATCTTGCTGAAAAATAAAAACAGAAATCAGTTAAAACTCGTAAATACAAACAATTGGCTGTCTGAAGCCTACTTCCGGCTACTAATCATTTTTAATGGGAGTGTACTTAATGGCTGTAGTTTTTCAGACCCACAATAAATTGTGCTGGCCTTATATCTAAATCTGTGTTAATAAGTAATCGTCATCCTTTCCTGTACGTTTTTTATGGGGCAGCCATTCTTATTTAAATTGTATCCCGACAGCTACTGGCAGCCATTGGAGTAATGAACGCTAATTAGAAATATGACTTATCTGCCTAACCCACCCCCACCTTTTGCCTTATGAAGCAATTTGTGCAAACTAGGGCCTTTAAAAAAGATATTAAGACAAATCGGCATAAAGCTTGTTACTGTATTCAAGCCTGTTGTTGATTACGGTCCCACCTTTGCAGCATATAGGAGACTTAGTAAAATCTGCCTTTGTTCTCGCAGTTAAAATAAAATTGCCCTAACTGTGGTTCTGACCTGCTCCTTATGGATGAACTTATGCATTCACCACATGCCCTGATTCTCAACCTTAGTGTAGAAAATTGTGGCGACAGAAAAAGCTTTGAGGAAGGAGGTCTTCAGCTGTCGGATAACAGTGCAGAGAGAGCTAACCTTGGATATGCAGAGATTCAAGTGTGCCAGTTCATGTTTCTGGAAACATATTACTGTGTGATGCAAAATAAAACTTCTGAACAATGTAGCCTGCGTGATCATGTAGCCTGCGTGATCATGGATGATCATGGATGATGGCAAAGGACTATTCTGATGACGTGGTACACAAACAGATGAAGCAGACAACCTTGACAAAGTAAGAAGACAAATAGAGAATACTGAAATCTTGGGCCTCCTAGAGAAAAATGGTACAAAAGGGGGTGGTGATAGACGGAGCATCTGAACCAATCAAACACTCACACCCAGTCAAAAGATCTGGGTTTGATCCATCACCGTTCTTTAGCCCACTCTGCCACCCCAGTTCAGACATGGCTATATGACCAAAGTGGGCTAAAGAACGGTGATGGATCAAACCCAGATCTTTTGACTGGGTGTGAGTGTTTGATTGGTTCAGATGCTCCGTCCATCACCACCCCCTTTTGTACTGCTTTGGCCGCCATAAGTGTGGCAGGGTATGCTCAGACGTGAGTCCCTTGGTCACTTTGCCACTGGATTCAAGCAAGCCGGGCTGAAGACGGCTGGAATGCCAGAAACCGGTCCTCGGTAGCTTGTTTCCGGTCCAGGGAAGGCATGGCTTGGCAGTTCGGGCTGGACTGTTCCCATGAGGCACAGGGTCAGACTGATTTGCATATGGCCATGTCTGAACTGGGGTGGCAGAGTGGGCTAAAGAACGGTGATGGATCAAACCCAGATCTTTTGACTGGGTGTGAGTGTTTGATTGGTTCAGATGCTCAGCCCATCACCACCCTCTTTTGTAACGCTTTGGCTGCCATAAGTGTGGCAGGGTATGCTCAGACGTGAGTCCCTTGCTCACTTTGCCACTGGATTCAAGCAAGCCGGGCTGAAGACGGCTGGAATTGTATTGTATTGTATTGTATTTGGATTTATAGAGCGCCTTATCACCCAGGGGTCTCTAAGAGCTTGTCAGAGGGTGCACACAGTTCCAGTTGGAGGGCCAGTTAGGCATTGCCCCATGCCTCCTGAAACAGCACAGTTTTCAGCTTTTTCCTAAAGGATAGTAGACGCGTTTCTTTGCGCAAGCTCTCTGGAAGATTATTCCATGCAATGGGGATTGTGTAGGAGAATGTGCGCCCTCCTAGAGAGGATAGTTTGAACCGAGGGCAGACCAGCAGTGCGGCATCTGCCCAGCAGTGCGGCATCTGCCGAATGTAAATTCCTGCTGGGAACGTACGGAACTAGACGTTCTCTGATGTATTTTGGGGCTTGCCCGAACAAGGTTTTATGCGTAATGCACAGGCCCTTGAACATAGCCCGCTGTCTTACCGGCAGCCAATGGAGCTTGTGAAGGAGAGGAGTAGCATGAGTCCTTCTTAGTTTGTTAAAGATTAGTCGGGCAGCGTCATTCATGACTATTTGTAGTCTGGTCAGCAGTTGTTAAGAGATACCGGCATACAAGACGTTGCCGTAGTCCAGCCGTGCCAGGATCAGAGCAGATACTGCTCTTCTGAGCGTGCCCGCCGTCAGAATGGTGGAGAGCTTACGCAGTTGTCTCATTAGGCCCACACATGTGCCCTCTACGGCTGAGACCTGGGCTGACATAGTGAGTTTGGCATCTATATACAGGCCTAGGCTTTTCACTGCTTCTGCTGGTACTGGGGAGGGCCCTAGTTCAGTGGGCCACAAGAGATCATTCCATGGGCTGGATGCCGTCGTAATTGCAAGCACCTCAGTCTTGTCGGGATTTATTTTTAATGAGTTGGCCGTCATCCAATTAACAGTAAATTTTAGAATGTTTTGCATTCTCTGATATGCCGTTGAAGAATTGTCAATTTGGATGATAATCTGCGTATCATCGGCGTAGTTATAAATGCTGCAGTCCATCTGATTTAGTGCTGAAATTAGGGGCTGCAGGTAGGCGTTAAACAGTAGGGGTGACAAGGCTGAGCCCTGAGGAACTCCACATGTGAGACCCAATGCCTCCGATACCAGGTCAGCTAATTGCACTCTCTGAACCCGGTCACCAAGGAAAGATGTCAGCCAGGCCTGGGCAGTGCCCTAAATACCGAGGTCCCACCTCCGCGACAGTAGTAGGTCGTGATTGACCTTATCAAATGCCGCGGAGAGGTCCAACAGTACCAGGGCACACAGAGTTTTTTTATCTGCTCTGAGTCTCAGGTCGTCCAGCACGGAAAGCATGACCAATTCCGTGCTGTGATGGGCCCTGAAACCGGCCTGGTTAGGTTCCAACAGGAGGTTGTTTTCGAGGTGATGTGAGAGTGTGGGCAGCACATGTTGCTCCATTATTTTAGCCAAAAAAGGTAGTTGTGAGATGGGCCTATAGTTTTTCATGATCTTAGTATCTGCCCCTGCCTTCTTTAAGAGAGGGATCAGCCGGGCTTCCTTGAAGTTGGAAGGGACCTGTCCAGTTGTAAATGAGCTATTCAGGAGCGATAGTATGTCATCCTCCAGCCCTGGCCAGGCTTGTTTGTAAATCCTCGGAGGACACGGGTCAGCCGGTGAGCCCGATTTAACTCGACCCATCACTATTCTCACCGTTTCCTTGGTGAGTAGGGGCAGTGAGATTAGGGGCTGAGTGACTGCTGGGATGGTTCTTGTGATGTCTCCCAGGCAGTCTAGTCTGGGGGTGGTCTCGATTTCTGTCAGGAGGTCTGCTATCTTAGTGGTAAAGAACAACTGACATTTTTGGCAGTCTTCTTGCGAGAAGGAGGGGGGCTGTTCTTTCTTTTTCCTCAAATTTGACAGGACCTTGAAGATTTCTTTCTGGGGATTGAGTGCTGTCAAAATTCTATCTTCATAGAACTCAGCTTTCCTGACCCTGATTGCTTGTTTGTAGGTGGCGAACTCCTTTGTATATATGGCTTGAGTACTGGGATCATACCCCTTACGCCAGGCTCTCTCACTCCGGCGTAGGGAGCGTTTCAGAAGCCTCAGTGCGTCATTAAACCAAGGCGCACCTTTACCCTTATCTCCAATTTTAACCCTACGGGCTGGTGCCACTACTTCAATGGTGCTTTTAAGTTTTTGTGACAATTTGAGGCTGGCCGTCTCAGCGTCATCCTCAGGTAGCCTATTAAGGTGGGAGGGTAGTTTCCCTAGAGTGGAGACCAGTGTGTCTGTGTTAATTTATTCCAGCTTCTCACGACCTGCCACTCAGCAGGAGAAGATAAGCTTTGCCCTGGGAATGCCATTCTCCCCTGCAGCAGGTGATGGTCTGACTTTATGCAGGGCGAGATGGTGATTGGGCTCAGCATCGGGACAGATATCCAGATCAAGTCCAATGTGTGGCCTTTCTTATGTGTCGAATCAGTCACCCTCTGAATTAGATCTAGCGAGGTCATGGCCTCTTCTAGCTGTTTTGACATTGCGTCTTTGGGGGACTCCTCCCAGTGGAGATTGAAATCTCCCATAACCACGAGACCCTCATACCTTGACCGCAGGTCGTGGGCCAGTCCCAGGAAAGGCTCGATGAAGGCTGGAGGAGTCCTTGGGGGTCGGTAGACAAGCAGTATCACCAGACAATTGGTGGCAGAACAAAACTTGACTCCCAACATATCTGTACCCTCCAGACTTTCTGCACAGATGGTTTCAGTTTTTAAGGAGTTATTATAAAGGAGGGCAACTCCCCCCCCTTCCTACCATCTTTCCTGTTGTATATAATGGCGCCGAAGTTAGGTGGAAGTGCTGCCACCAGGTCGGGGATGGACGAATCTTCTAGCCATGTTTCCGTAACCCCTAACACATCCAGGTTACCTTCTTGGACCAGCGAAAACACCTTCAGATTGTGTTTTTGGAGGGAGCGTGTGTTGAGCAGGGCAACGCTCTGTGATGTTACCCTTTTTCTTTCCTTCCTTATACTCGTCTTGCTGATGAATGGCTTAACTGTAGGTTTCAGCAGCCCCTACCGCCGGAGTGTCTCCACTGTCTGCAGGTTTATGTGACGAATTTTATTATTATTTAACGCAAGCAAGGCTTCCCTGGTGTGGCAGGGCCCTGGGCCAGGGGTTGTGGCCCCAGGTCCCGGCCAGGCGCGGACGGGCGCAGACGGGCTTGCCTTAAGCGCGTCTTCGGCGCGCCCGCGGCTCAACCGCGCCGCGCACGCCGCGCGCTTGCTCCAGTCTGGCTTTTAACCCCGTTGCTCCTCCCACCCACCACTCAGCCCTGCTGTGCAGCGGCTGTCCTGAATCGACCACTAGACCGGGGAAGAGACGGCTACCGGAAGTGAGGGAACGTGGAGGTGAGGATCAGGGATTACGTGACACAGAGTAAAAACACAATTTTTTAAATCAAAGTTTCTATGGAAGTTTCAGCTTTTTGGTGGCGATGTTCGAGTGTGCAGCGAGGCTGCCCAGTGGCACACCACTTAAATCTGGTGTGTCCCTCTGTCACAGCACGCCCGCTGCAACCCGTCTTTTAACCCCGTTGCTCCTCCCACCCACCCACCACTCAGCCCTGCTGTGCAGCGGCTGTCCTGAATCGACCACTAGACCGGGGAACAGCCGGCTACCGGAAGTGAGGGAACGTGGAGGTGAGGATCAGGGATTACGTGACACAGAGTAAAAACACAATTTTTAAAATCAAAGTTTCTATGGAAGTTTCAGCTTTTTGGTGGCGATGTTCGAGTGTGCAGCGAGGCTGCCGAGTGGCACACCACTTAAATCTGGTGTGTCCCTCTGTCACAGCACGCCCGCTGCAACCCGTCTTTTAACCCCGTTGCTCCTCCCACCCACCCACCACTCAGCCCTGCTGTGCAGCGGCTGTCCTGAATCGACCACTAGACCGGGGAACAGCCGGCTACCGGAAGTGAGGGAACGTGGAGGTGAGGATCAGGGATTACGTGACACAGAGTAAAAACACAATTTTTTAAATCAAAGTTTCTATGGAAGTTTCAGCTTTTTGGTGGCGATGTTCGAGTGTGCAGCGAGGCTGCCGAGTGGCACACCACTTAAATCTGGTGTGACCCTCTGTCCAGAATGACAGAAACCGGTCCTCGGTAGCTTGTTTCAGGTCCAGGGAAGGCATGGCTTGGAAGTTCGGGCTGGACTGTTCCCATGTGGCACAGGGTCAGACTGATTTCCATATAGCCATGTCTGAACTGGGGTGGCAGAGTGGGCTAAAGAACGGTGATGGATCAAACCCAGATCTTTTGACTGGGTGTGAGTGTTTGATTGGTTCAGATGCTCCGTCCATCACCACCCCCTTTTGTACTCCTAAAGAAAAATGTCCCAGCACCAAGATAAGGAGGCCTCTCCTAATGTTACACAGCACAAATTCACTCAGACGATCTGAGTGACAGTGGGTTCAAGATAATGTTGCTAATCAGGAAGAAGGGAGGAAGTGGCTGGATAATTTGAGCATGATGACTCAGTGAGCTGAAAGATCTCTGCAGGACCCCACATCTTAGATGTCCCTGGTTAGAAACGGCATATTGAAGGGTCTGATCCCGAATAAACATTTGATCATGATAACAAACACCCAGATGGCAACAAATGCGGGATCCACAGATGCGCTAGAGAATCAAACCTTTGCATTAATTGTTTAACTTTAAGACAAGAACTGGGAGAGTAAACCCATCGGACATCCATGCTATAAATAGGAAGGATTTTACTGTGGGGAGAGAAGTATTCCAATGTTAGTGGTGGTGCAAAAATGTCTTGTTTCAAAATTAAAAAATGTAAACATGATTGTTTGTTGATTGATGTTAATGAGCATTTAGCAGTGCCATCGAGTATACCCCGCAGGCATGATCAAGTTCACCAGAAACAACATGAAAATGGGAGTTCCCAATCAATACGGTGGACCCAACAAGTTCCAACAGTAAATAAGGAACGCCCACAGAACCGCTCACAAATTACAAGTTTTAAATCATTTATTTATATTCATAGAAAAAGTATAATACATTTTGTTTAATTCAATAGGACATACATTTTTACATAAATAAGAATCAAAAATAGATAAATCATCAGCCCAAGGGACACAGAGGACATTAAAAATTGGCACACATATCACTCACTCATTCTATCAAATACTGACTCAATCCCAAACCATAACCATTCATACTCTACTCAATCAACAAACACATATAGTCAAACAAACACTGAAAAGCGCCGACGCGCGTTTCGGAACAGTGCCAATATGGGAAATTCCTTCATCAGGGCGCATATTATAAAAGACACAAATTATTCAGGTCTCAATGGAGATCCTTTGAAGGAATGGTGTAGAACAGGTCCCAAGTAGTACATAGGGGCGGAAAGAGCATATCTGTGGGCGAAAAGAACAATATAATACAGTCATTTGATAAAAAGACTGAGGTGTCAAGGAAGGAGCAAGACAAGGTATACACATACACAGTCATGTCAAACAACCCATTGGATAATCTGAAAGGCAATAGGAAGGACCAATTTAGAGGACAAGGAGCACAGAATCCACTTCTTTAGCCCAAGCAAGAACCCAACGGTGAAAGAAAAATAATAAAACCAACCAAGTGTCTGTGAAAATGTGTAGACCCCATCCCAAGATAAATAAAAACAGCAACCAGGCATACCCAATCTTTTTAGGAGTGGACTGTTCACAATCCGAAATCGGCTCATGAATACAATGGGGACCGGAGTATCAACGGTCTCCCACACATGGCGGCAGGACAAAATATTATAAGGGCTGCATCGAAGAATCAGTCTGAAAAAATGATTTAGATGAAAAAATGTACCAAGACAAAAAATCTCCAAAGGGAATATCGCCAGAGTAAAGCCACTAGGAGTTCACATCTGGTTCCAATTCCCTTATTCTGTTCAGCATGCTTGCCAATTGATCAGAGCCCCATGTTTCCCAGCAAACTGGAATGCGGAACGCAAACATGTTCAGGCTCTATTTATGATGAGGGAAAGAGCACTGGAGCTCCTATTGCTTTGAATAAATTGCAAAGTTTTGTGACATGAGAAAGCGTATAGGTGTGAATCTGTCCCCTATACATCCCAACCACAGTCGTAAGCCATACATAGTTCAATCGAGAAGCTGTTTTTGAAACATCTTGAGCAACCTTCCGACAATTTAGCTTTCCTCGCTTTTCTTGCCACCATATTATAGCTAGAGTTCCTAAGAGACCTCTTGCTGTCTCCATTCCTTAGACATGTGTTTGCCTGTCATCTGTGTATGGCAGTTTTTCTCCTAGCATGCAAAATATTTACTTTGCTAGTTCTTTCATAAATGTGATTGCTCGTTTTGTGTGTGTACTCATCCCATGGGGTTATTAATGCTTCCAGAAGCCTGTGGGTGCACATGCCAACCACGCTACCAATGTCTTATAGTTTTGTTTTTTGTTGTGACCTCTCTCTTTTCCTTTTGATTACTAAGCTTTCATTGTATTTCACTTGTAAGCATTAATACTTTTCCAGCAAAAGCATTTTTCGCGCAGAATGCTAATAAATGAAGGGCCTAAAAAGCACTGATTGTGGTTGGTTGTGTTTTCTTCCTAAGAATTGTCAATGTTCAGCACTCATTGTTCATTGGTGGTGCCATATAACTGGCATTACAGTGAATGTCACAGTTTCACTCTTCATGCATCCACTTTTACCATCCCGTTGTGTGTATGTGGGAGAGCGCCACATAAAGAGAGCATAGGCTTGAAGGCAAGTCAAGGGAATCTCCGAGTTTACCGTAATCACTCAGGAGAATACCCACAGACCACTGTGATCGCTTCCATCTCTACCCTGTCAGTTAAAAGTAGCTGGTGGTAGCGTGAATTGTAAAAATACCGATATATAGATCCGTCTCAGCCTTCTGTTTCTCTTGGGTGGCCTTGAGGACAAGAATGTAGCTTTTCGTCCTCTTTCCAGCGCTAGGAGAAATTTGATCTTTTTCGTTAGGCCAGGTGTTGTCTTTTTTTAGGAAATCTTATTAAGCAAGTTCAACTCCAAAGTGAATTCCCGTGGCTAAAGCCAAATTTATTAACGTCAGCTGCTTTTGATGCACCTTTTATGGCCGTAGCATAGATCTGTGCATGTGGCCATTCCAACGCTGCTTAGCTGTCATTGGCTGGAATGTGACCGCCATCTTAACGACGGGTCCCTTGGCTATTTGGAGCTTCGCGACAGGTTCCCTGCTCAAGCCTCTGCGCAATACGTACTTCCGATAAGCAGGAAATTTGTCTGGCTTTGGTAGCTTTAACGTCTCCGAAGTTGAATTTTCTCTTGGCGTTCTGCTTTTAGGAACTGACATGTTTCAATGCCTTGTATGTTTTAACTTGTTTCATCGTAAGTGGGGAAAGAAATTTGGTGTCCACTTTCAAGGAACGCGTTGGCCTTTCAAGGAGCTGATCCAGACAGATTACTGTGAAGTGGATACAACCTGCCTGAAATGTGACTCGCAAGGACCCTTGTTTACTTCCAAAATCAACATTAAAATGAGACCGCTGAAGGAAACCTCAGTGAAGCGTGGGTCCTTCAGTAGAAAGATAAACAAGGGCAACTGATAGTGACTTGTTGATCCAAGCAACAGGGAAATATGGAGGAGCTGGTAGGAGAAGGTAAGGAGTGACGTGAGGGAAGCATAGATTACTGTGAGAGAAAGATTTATTTGAAATAGTAGGAAGGAAAACAAAGGGAGTCTATTCACTTGTGATGTCTTATATCAATTCCATGTGTTTTGGGGACACGTTATTCAGCTATCAGACTATTAAACAAATGGAAATGCTGTGTATTTTTTTTAATTGTGTGGTGAAATAAAAGAATGCCTCTTTAGATAAAATGAATTCCTAAAATTATAAGCGTTGAACTTCTAACATGAGTTTTTAGGTAGTACTAATAGAAACAAAAAAGCAAACAATGGACTGACTTTGTTAGCTAACTACATTAAAAAAACAAGCATTGGCAAAGCCAATAGGTCGCACCTATACAAGAGCTATTGGCTTTGGCAATGTGGTTTTGCCATGTTGTACACCAGTGTGACTGCGGTTCCGCATGGATAAAAGTAAGTGGCATGGAGTGTCCTAGAGTGGAGTGGGGGGAGTAGAGTGTTGTAGACTGGATTTGTTGGAGTAGTGTGTTGTAGAGTGTGGTAGTGGAGTAGTGTGTCATAGAGTTCAGTAGAGGGGAGTAGAGTTAAGTGTTTCAGTGGCAGAGAATGTCATAGAGTGCAGTGTTGTAGAGTGGAGTGTCGTGTATCGGCATAGAATGGAGTGGAATAGGGCGGAGTGGGTTGAGGTAATGGGGTGGATTTAACCGAAGTAGATTGGGGTGGATTGGATGGAGGATTGTGGATTGAAGTGAGGTGGACTAGAGTGGGGTGGATTGGAGTGGGGTGGATAAGATTGGTCTGGGGTGGGTTGGACTGGATTACAGTAAGGTGGTTTGGAGTGGGGTCAGTTATAGTGGAGTGGAGGCGAATTTGACTGGACTGGAGAGGTGGATTGGATTGGAGTGGAGTGGATTGGCCGGAATTGGGGTGTATTGGAGCGTGGTGGGCTGGATGGATTGGATTGAGTGGGTCGGACTGAACTGGGGTGCATTTGATAAGGGTAGTGTGGGGGTGGATTCGACTGCAGTGGATTTGGACTGATTGGAGTGAGGAGGACTGGATGGGGTGGGTGAGATTGGAGTGGAGTGGATTGAAATGGGGTGGGTTGGACTGGGTTGGGGTGTGGTGGGTGTGCTGGATTGGAGTGGGGTGGGCTGGATTGAGGTAGGGTGGACTGGAGTGGAGTAGATTGGATCGAGGTATATTGGATTGGGGTGGATTGGAGTGTGATGGATTGGAGTGGTTAGGATTGAAGTGAGGTAAATTTGATTTGGCTAGATTGGGGTGGATTGGAGTGGGGAGGATTGTTTGGGGTGAGGTGGATTGGATTAGAGTGGGGTGGATTAGACTGCAGTGGAGTTGGTGGATTGGCGTGAGGTGAATTAGACTGGAGTCGATGGAAATGGAGTGGGATGGATTGGTGTGGGGTGGGGTGAGGTGGACTGGATTGGGGTGGGATTGGTTGTAGTGTAGTGGGGTGAGGTGGAATGGAGTGGGCAGGATTGGTTTGGGGTGGGGTGGTTGGAGTGAAGTAGAGTGGATTGCAGTGGGGTGGATTGGATTGGGGTGGAGTGAACTGGATTGAGGTTGGTGGATTGGATTGGGTGCATTGGAGTGAAGTAGATTTGATTTGGCTGGATTAGGTTGGGTTCGGATGGGAGTGGGATGAATTGAATTAGATTGGGGTTAGGTGGATTGGGGTGGGGTGGATTGGTATGGGGTTAGGTGGATTTGATTAGAGTGGGGTGGATTGGAGAAGGTGTATTAGAGAGGGGGTTATTTTGGATTGGAGTGGGGTAGATTGTTTAGGATTGAAATGGGACAGATTGTTTTGGATTTGTTTGGGGCTGATTAGAAAGGGGCGGATTGTTTTGGATTGGAGAGGGGAGGCTTGTTTTGAGTTAGAGTGGGGCAGATTGTAGTAGGGTGGATTAGGGTGGGACACACTGCTTTGGATTGAAGTAGGGAGTGATGGGGTGGGGCGTTTCGGAATTAGGGATATTGAAGTGGGGCAGAATGTTTTGGATTTGAGTGGGGCAGATAGGAGGGGTCAGATTGTTTTGGAGTGGAGTGGGGCCGATTGGATTGGGGCACATTGTTTTGGAAGAGACTGCAGCAGATTGTTTTGGATTGGAGTAGGGCAGATTGGAGTTGGGTGGATTGTTTTGGATTGGAGTGGGGAGGATTGTTTTGCTTAGGAATGGGGCAGATTATTTTGTTGTGGAGTTGGGCACATTATTTTGTTGTGGAGTGGGGCACATTATTTTGTTGTGGAGTGGGGCACATTATTTTGTTGTGGAGTGGGGCACATTATTTTGCTGTGGAGTGGGGCACATTATTTTGCTGTGGAGTGGGGCAGATTATTTTGCTGTGGAGTGGGGCAGATTATTTTGCTGTGGAGTGGGGCAGATTATTTTGCTATGGAGTGGGGCAGATTATTTTGCTGTGGAGTGGGGTAGATGGGAGTGTGCTGATTGGAGTGGGCAGATTGTTTTTAATTGGAGTGGGACAGATTGGAATGGGGTGGGTTGGGAGGATTGGAGTGTGGTAGATTGGATTTCTGCGAGTGGTTCGGATTGGATTGGAGTGGGGTGGGGTGGATTTGATTGAGTCGGGCGGATTGGTGTTGGGTGAGATGGGGTAGGGTGGATTGGAGTGGGAGCGATTGGGGTGTACTGCACGATTATATGCTCAAGGATCATTTCAGAAATTACTTGTAAGAAAGAAACATTGTGGCTTTACAATAATCTTCATCTTTTGATAACCGCACCCACGATCAAAAACAAAAGACAACATGAGTGCAAAGTTAGAAAAGAAGACTTGCCAAAATAAAAGAAAGTTAACTATAGAAAATAAATCTTTGCAATTGTGTTTGTCCTGCTGGGCAGATTTTTGGCAGTCACCCTCCTTCTGTTTGCAAGGCACTAAAAGTTAAAAAGAACAAAATAGTACCTCAATCACGTTGGGAGCAGCTGACCAGCACCAATTAAGCTGAATTAATCCGTACTTGGGCCCTGCTCCACAGAGAGGAGTGCAAATGATGTAAGGCCTGCCTTGATGAATTACGAGGCTGTGAAGAAGACTGCAGCACAAGGTAATAAATGGTAAACAACGGACGCGTAACAAGCCTTTTTCTGTATACAAGACTTACTCACAAGCGAGACACATGCACTAGTGCATGGTTTCGCAGTCTCAACCCTAAAAAAGGTGTAGGCAAAATCCTACGATTCCAAATATTTTTTGAAACAATGAAGGTTAAGCCGCCATGTGGAGGTTTGTTAATACTTTCAAATTATCACATTGAGAAATTACTAAGCTACCCTCCAAACCATGCCAGAATATTTCAATTTGTGCTAAACATATGCTTTCCATGCATATGTCAAACAAGTTGGATTAACAGGTGTAGGAATCTAGCTTTTTATGTAGTGTGCCAAGGTAAGGGATTAATGTGCAAAAAGTCCAGACAGCCTTTATTGGTTTATAGGGCTTACTTTAATGCTATATTTGTGCTATATGTGTGGTAGTGTGGTCGAGCATCTTAGGTTTATCAGATGGAAGTGTTAAGCCTTTGTTGCTCGTACAGAGTTAATAAATGATACACACACTCAAGAAAAAATTCAAGACCAATTTAGAAAAACAACACAGATTTTTATATAATTTTAGACACCAAGATCATCGGAATGAGGTAAGTACTTTCAGAGTTAGGAACTATAGAAAGAAACAGTAGAATACTCCAATAATGGTTTTGGAGGTATGAGCCTCAAACGTGGTAATGTTATGCTATCGAAGGAAAGACATATACTGCATACATATACTTTCAAGTGGTTGTAGAGGGTGTCCTTTAGGACTTAAGGTGATTGGGGCCCTAGGTCCAGAGAACCACCAGCAGTTCGGGGTTACCTGCCCTGATGTGTCCCGGTGCAGAGGTGATAGTTGCATTGGTAGCCTCCAGAGCCATACAGTTTAGTCCGAAGTACTTGTAACTAAAAGGCTGCAAGTGGGGACTTGGGGACAAGTCCAGCAGAACACAAAAGGGAGGCTCAGCTTGTAAGGGTCTGTGGAGCAAGGAGACACAGTCAGCATCTGTGAACCCGACCTGAGGGGTCTGTGTGCAGAGGTGTTTGGCCAGCTGGCCACTTGAGTTGAAGGCTTTTAAGGTTCTTGGTCTTGACTTGCGTGTGAGCCTAGTTAGTCCTGACATCCCTCGGTGGGCAGGTGGGTTTTGGCTGCAGTTTTGTCTGGCCTGGACACTCAACAAGCCTTGGTCTAGCGTCTCAAAACTCACTGGAGAGACGGGGCTGACCTCTTGGAACCACAGTGACCTCCTCCTGGCGAGATGCTCGCTCAGTGGGCCAGATGGCCAGCTAAGAAGTACCGGACAAATGCAGTTGGTGCCTGCAGATGAAGGGGGATGGCTCCTCCACCCCAAGGGAGATGCTTTGTGGTTGTTGACATACTGCACAGACCTACAAGGGTTTTGGAAAGATGTTGAGCTTTTGGACGAGTTGGTCTAGCAATTGTCGAGGTTACCAGCAACCAAGGAGTGGAGCAGGTCCTCTGTTCTTGCGGTCCCTATTTAGTTCCCAGGTAGACGAATTTCAAAACTCTGGTGTCAGGGGGACAGCTAAATACTGAATTTAGGGGCGTTTGGGGGGAGTCTAGGGCAGTAACCAATGGGCTACCCACCCCTGTCACATCTACTCCCCCTATATGACCACTTCCTGCGATAAGTGTGCATATCTTGACCCAAAGCTCCTAAGTTCACCAAAACCAAGATATTGAAACTCTTCTTTGACTGTCCACTTCTGATGGCCCACCTTAGTGGGTTGCCTAGCCTGTAAGTGTGACACGCCTTCTGACTATCTAATTTCCCACCTGCTCTGGTGCCACATGGGCCTCAGGGCAGGGTTTGGCATTCCCCAGGTCTGGGGAGAAGCTGTGGTCGCATTTTAAAGATGATAGAGGCTTTGAAGCCTCTGGTCTTGAAATGCTAATCTGCTAGCCATCCTGTTAGAGGTGGTGTGATCAACTTCTGCCAGACAGGCAATGTTCCTGGCCTCAGAGCATGGGCTCTCACCTGCAGGGGGTCAGAAACTTGTCTGTGGTGGCAGGCCGGAAGATAACAATCAGCCAGCACACTCTGTGACTAGTAAGGTTTCAAGGGTCACCTCTAAGGTACTTCTGGGTGCCTGTTATAATAAATCCAGTACTGACATACATACAGATTTATTAGGACAAAATGTTTTGTACCAGACATCAGTATTTTCAGTGGAGGCTTTACGTAGCTGGGTAGCTTATAATGACCGGTGCCCAGTACATAGCTTAGGATGACTTACTGATCACATGCGATGCCTAGCAATTGTAAGGCACCCCTAAGGTTGTCTCTAGGTAGCCCCATGGGCAGGGTACATTGTATTTAAAAGGTAGGACATGTACTTGTGAGTTTTATGTGTCCTGGTAGTGAAAACCTGCAAAATTCTATTTTTACTACAGCAAGGCCTATCTCTCCCATGCGTGAGCATTGGAGCTTCCTTATAACACCTTACAAGTGTATCTTCCAAGCAGGGAGCAGATAGAAAATTGGTGTTTGGTGTATCTGGACTCACAAAGGGAGCTGAGGTATGCCCTGCATATCCTGATGGCCCATCACCAGCCTTCAAAAGCGGTGGGAGGAGCTGATACTTGCACCTGAATAGGGGTGTGCCTGTCCCCACATAAACAGCCGCACACCCTCTGTAGTGTATCTGAAGCCAGGGCCAGGAAGGGCAGGGACTTGTGCAATATAAAGACCTTTCTTTGAAGACTCCCTACTTTAAAGGTTAAAAAGAGTATAGTTACTGGACCCATGACACCATATACTTAGAACACGACTGGACTGAGGACATTCTGCCTGGAAGAAGAGCTGTTGTGGTGCCAGGAGGGACTGCAACTTTGCTGATTGCTTTGCTGTGTTGGCCTGCTGCCTGCTGGTTCTTGTCGGGGAGTGAGAGGACTGGACTCTAATCTCTGCATCCTGCTTTCTGAGGTTCTCCAAGGACTTGACTGAGGTTGCCTCCTGTTGCTGAAGGCTCAGGGACATCAAAGACTTCACCTACATGTTGCTACCAGAGCCTGGGCTCTGCTGTGAGTCCTGTCTTGTCAAGTGGTGCCAAATCCAGCCCTGGGCCCTTGGAGGTGAATGTTGTGTTGCAGCCAAGAAACCAATACATCGACTCCAAGCGTCAGTTTGGAATCAGCACACCCCTGCAAGATAGATGCATCGCCTCTGCCTGCACTGAAGCTTAGGACAGTGCTCACCAAGTGCGCAACTCAGCAACCTCGACTTTCACATTGGCTCTCAGTTTGTCACAGGGCCTCCGAAGAACCGCCACTCTGAGTCTCAGGCACCTCCTCACCATAGTCTCTGATGCATCCCTCCAATGCAGCCCGGGCCCTGCATGGCTTTCTACCGACGCATTGCCTTCAGTCCAGCGATTCGACTTCGATGGCACGGAATCGACGCACCATGCTCTTGACATCAACACATCACCGAAGCTTTGTCATCTTCAGGAACCGAGGCCTCTCACTAGCATCAGACACATTACCTCCTATGTGCAACGCATCGTCCTCCGGGGTCAAAGCTCAACAACCCTGCACCGCCTTCCGAACCAACTCATTCACCTGCATCCGCGACGCCTCACCTCCCCTGCGTGATACATCTTCTTTGATGTCAGACGCATCCAAGGTACTGTAAGGGGGTCTGCGTGATTCCTGTATCCGACCCACGCTTCACCGCGGTTGCACTGAACTTGTGTATTTGTCATGCACAAGCGGGACAAGATAGCCCCAGTTGGAGCTATAGACTACTAAGCATGCATTTTTATTGAATCTTTTAAAATTCATATATTGACTAGTGTATGTTGGATTTTTGTCGTTTTGGTCTAATTTCCGAAACTGGTGTGGACTATTTTCGTAATGTTTTCCCTGTGTTTCTGTGAGTGTGTGTGTACACACATACTTTACGCATTTCCTCTTTGGTTTAGCCTGACTGCTCTGTGCCACGCTACCAGTGGGTGAGCACAGGTAAACATTTAGTGTGTACTACACTTACCCTGATTAGAGTGTGGGTCTGTACTTGAACAGGGTGCATACCTCTGCCAAATAGGGATCCAACTTCTAACATTGGTGATTAGCGGTGAGGATAGGACTTGTATTTTGTTTTGCAGATTTATATAACGCGAACTCGAACCAAAGGTATTGGAGCGCTTTACTTGAGCACCAGTTATGTTACACTAGGACACATTCATTTGTTTTTGGTAGGCACAGGAAGATTAAGTGATTTGCCCAGAATCACAGGATGTAGAGTCGACCCCGAGGCTCGAACCCTGGTTTCCCAGCTCCAAGGTCGGCAGTCTAGCCGTGAGACCACATCCTGTCCCCTATTTGTGCATTACATACCGTGATTGGTGTGCACTACTTCCATATCTCGGACCACTACGTACCAACATACTTTTTTCTCTTTGGCACGCCTTTGATTTTTTGCAACAGTAATGTCTCAGTCTGGAGAGCCATCAGCAGTAGAAGAGTTTGAGCAGCAGAAGTTGAAAACGTACACGGTCTTCCAGCTCAAAGGTTTCTGCAGGGAGCTCAAATGTGCTTTTAACAGCCTCACTGGGAGAGCTGAAAAAGATGCTGAGGTCCTGGTTAGCAGTCAGGGATGCAGCTGTGTACCTAGAGGATGAGAATGGTGTTGTGGAGGAGGCAGAGGAGTAGAAACCAAGCTTGCATCTGGAATGGCAGTGGTGCGGGGGCCAGCCTGAATGGTGGAAGAGCTCCCTCCAAAGCTGGCAGTTGTTTCTTCCAAAAGCCTGCCTGCTGCAGAGTTAAAAAATAGGTGGGAAGAAAGGAAGCTCCAGTTGGAGTTGGCAAAAGTCAGTGTGGATGTAGAAAAGCAGAAATTGGCAATAGAAAAGGATACATTAGCCGTGTAAGAAGGGAAACTTATTTTGGGTTAGGAGCTGAGTTTGAAGGAGCTGGATTTAAAAGCAAAGAGGGCTGAATCCTGCACAGATGGTGGCAGCATTTCTTCAGTACACTCAAAGGGAAAGGTACACGTACACAAAAGTCTGGTTGCTAATTATGAAGTGGAAGAGGACATAAATCGGTGGTTTCAGGCCTATAAGATTGCTTTGCAAATGCAGAGCATTCCTGAGAGGGAGTGGGGTGCAGGTTTATGGAAGCACTTCTCAGTGGAGGGGAGGGACACCTCACTAGCCTTAAGGGTAGAGGATCAGATAAAGTACACCGCCATGAAGGAGGCCCTGGTTAGGAGATGTGGTCTGACCCCAGAGAAATACAGGCAGAAGTTTAGGTGGAGTGAGAAACTTGGTCCTCAAATATGCGTCGAGTGTGTTGATTCTTTCTTCAGAGCACAGGATGGTTGGGTGAAGGGCAGTGAGGTAACAGATTATCAGAGACGTTGCAATTTGATTGCATGTGAGCACATGTTTAATCTTTGTTTTCCAGAGCTAGGTCTGCAGTTAATTGATAGTAAGCTTACTGATCCCAGGAAGTTTGTTAAGGAGACAAACCTCTGGCTCAGCACCAGGGTCCAAATAAGTTGTATGTGGTAGACTCATAGCAGGATATTATTGTATTTTATATATTTTTCGCTTATATAGCATTAAGGAGACCCGATGGTTCTCAGAGCTCTTTACATAAGAAACAGTTGAATACACAAGTACTTTTATTTCATTGCATCACATTTTTAATCAGATAAGTTTGACATTTGCAGGTATAAGTTACAATCAAGGGAGAACATTTTCTTTGATGCAATGTGGGTATTGTTGGAGGATTAGGGTATTCATACATACAGCTTTCCCCTTTACTTGTCTGTCCATTGTCACAGAGTCGCTGACAGTCCTAATAATTCTCTCTCATCCATGCTGCTGGGCACCAGATGATCCAGTCAGTAATCCGGCAACGTGCCTTCTCCCATGTTCCTGAAGATTTTACAATTTTCTTGGGTTATTGTAGAAGCCCAAGTTAATGTGTGTGTGTATATATATATATACATATCAGTCGCACCCCAATTACAACGCATAGTGGTACATTGTAGTGCTGTCAGTTTTTAACTGTGCCCATTAGAGAATGGAGGTTTACTATAATGAATCACCGGCAATGGATGTTTCTATTACTTTGAGGAAAAGAGAACTGCAATGATGGTGGTATCCCAAGCGGAAGAACTGGCAGTGAATTCATAGTCCTTCATTGCTTTCCACTATGCAGGGGAAGCAAAAGGGACTACTTAACCACCTACACGAGAAGTAACACACTTTCACTCTAGGCATTTTATAAAGGCTTAGTAGCTGAAACGTGTCATGCGGAATGAATGAAATGCAGGTTTTAAAAGAACTAAATAAATGCATTTAAACACCCGTGGAGTGCCCCGGTCTGTTCCTGGTGGAGGGACAATAAATGCGTGCAGGCCACATGCACGCCGGGAGCACCCGTCTAGTAGGAGTTTGGCAGGTAGTGGCACTTTGGTGAACTGTTGTTGTTTAACCTGCTTGAACCGCTGTTCCTAAATGGAGAAACATGCCTGCCAACAAGTACGTGGGACATGATGACATGGAAAGGCAATGGTCACTCAGACTAGCACCTTCAGGTATTTTCTATCCAACTGGCAAGAAACGGCAAACGAGGGGAACTCTGTAAAGCAGTCGCACCCCAATTACAGTGCATAGTGGTACATTGTAGTGCTGTTTGTTTTTAACTGTGCCCATCAGAGAATGGAGGGTTACTATAATGAATCGCCGACAATGGATGTTTTCATCACTATGAGGAAAATAGAACTGCAACCATGCAATGATGTCGGCGTCAGAGGGACATTTGTTGGAAAATAAATGTGTGCAGGCCACATGCACACGGGGAGCACCCTTCTACAAGGAGTTTGCGAGGTAGTAGCACTTTTTAACTATATATATAGGAAATCCCCAACATTCTATTTGGAATAACTTTGGCGCCGGTAGACGAATCTTCGCAAAATTTTCAAAACTTACGTCAGCTCCGGTCCGCTGCTATACTGAAAGTTTCACCGTGATTCGTCAAGGGGGGCTGAGAAAAAAAGGGGTCCCAAACCGTGTTTTACCCATGCAATTTCCCATTGGACCTTCTTTAGCCATAGCTACAGCCCGAACTGCTGAACGGAATTACACCAAATTTGGCAAAGATATAGTCCTCGGTTCAGACTTGTACCTTTAGCTTAAATGGTGTCAATCTGTTCAGTAGTTCCTGAGAAAATTACAGTTAAAAGCATTTATATATCTAAGGGCGCGGTCGATACGCGCACCCTTCCGATCACACACTGAATGCTAATTGGCTGTCAAGTGGTTGTCAACATGCGAAACCAGGAACTGTTGGCAGCAATTTTGTGGCTCGGTAGAAGTGAGGCTGAAGAAGTCAGTGGAATATGTGTGCAAAACGTAGAAAGGGGGTAGAGTAAAAATACTTTTGCCCTCTAGACCTGCTTAGGGGGTCCCAGAAGGACCCCAAGGGCCCACAAAGTTTTTTTTTTAAAAAAGACGCGGCAGGTGGGGGTACGGTGCGTGGACCCTGCCGTAAAAAAATAAAACTGAGTCAAAATTATCACATTTTATGGGGGGGGCCCCAGCCCCGGGGATCGCCACCCCCTGGGGATAACAATAAATGGTGATGGGAAGGGTCCAAGGTCCCCAAAGCCGCGGGACTACCACCCCCCAGGGCTTTATGTATTGTGGGAGGGGAACTGCGTGGCCCCCCTCCTGGAGCACTCGAGGGCCCCGTCAACCCCCCCATGCTACAAAAATAATGGTTGGGGGGGCTGCAAGGTCTCCAAAGCCCCGGGGACCACCACTCCCCGGGGCTCTATGTATTGTGGGAGGGCCGTCTCCTGCAGTGTCCCGGGGTGTCCATCCTGCCCTCCCCTAGCAAGGAAATCTGTTCTCTCTTTCAAAATCTAAATCAGATTGCTTTTTCACATGGGGAGCTGCATGTTGGTATCTCCCCATGTGGAATAGCAATGCCGGCTCTCAAACGCGTAGAAGTTGTGCACCAAAGGCAATGGAGTTGTGCACTCTACAGATTATGAGTAGTGCATCCAGCGCGTGCACACCAGGGGGCCGCACTGAGCGCTGCGCTGGGTGCATGACTTCTAAATTTACCGTAAAAAAATAGCCCCTATCAGTAATTTCTAATATACCTGGGGACCCTATCCCCCGGGTCTCATAAAAAATGTTGGGGACCGTGGGGGGAGCCACAATGCCCCCACGGTCCCGCCAGCTCCCCGCATCCTTCGGGAGCCGGCATTGCTTTTCCACATGGGGAGATACTAACCTGCATGTGGAAAAGCAATCTTTTTGAGAATGAGAACAGATTTCACTGCTCTTTCTTTCAAAATACAAACCAAGTTTGCTATGGGAGGGGCAGGAGCCGCAAGACTTCTGCCCTCTTATAGCAAACAGCAGTGTCCCGGGGGTAGGCCCCCAGGACACTACAGGAGCCGGTCCTGGGCGTGGCAGTCCTCGGGGCCCTCGAGGGCTCCAGTCGGAGGGCCAGGCAGCCTGCCTCCCACAATACACAAATCCCCGGGGGGTGGTGGTTCCCGGGGCCTGGGGGGGGGGGGTCGTTGAGGCCCACACACTTTTTGATGGGGGGGCCTTAGACGCGGAAGTGGCGCAAGGAGGTTGTAAATCTGGTACACAGTGTTCTGTTTTACTTTGCTTTCCTTTCTGTCATGTAGAGGATCCTGGGTAAATATAACGGTTTCTGTGCAGCCAGTACCTTTCAACCCTACACCCAAACTGCTTACTGCCTGTTACCATAGTAACAGTTCATGCAAGACTTAAGTGAGCACAGAGGTTAGAAGTTCACCACACAATGTTGCTAATCGAAACAGTTACTGTGCTAGAGTTTTAAACGTTTTCCATAGGAACCGCTAGTCATAGCTATAGACTGTGGTAAAAAGCTGGTAAAGAGTTAACTTTAGTATTATACTTCTAGTTATAAATATCATTTTTATTTTTAAATGTTTTATAACTATTTGATATCACACTAAATAATAGTGAAATGTTGTCGGAAAAAAAAGACATATATACTTTTTTAATTAACATTTATTAAAACAACAATAAATAACTGGAAACGTAACTCAAAGATAACAATGTAATAAATAACTAGAAACTTAACTTTAAAAAAACAATTAAACAAAATGTGATATGGACTCCAATAGAAGTAGGGTAGATAATCTGCAAAACAAAAATGAAAATAAGTGTTCAAAATTAGATTGATGTGACTAAATGAGGTCAAACATTACAAGTTAAGGTAATACTTGGTGATATTTTTTAACTTGCACATCTGCAGTGTGCTTGATACATTCCACCTCTCTTATAGGCTCGCGTTCAAGAGGTGTCTGTACGGAAGTGCCTACTTCGTCAGATTTACAGTATGGATCAACAGGTCTTTAAAATGATTCAGAGATGAGACAGAATTAGGTGAGAGATCAAGTCGTTATGCAGGATAATATTCTTTGGGGCTTATTTACAATACCCTTGCGCCACTTTTGCGTTACTTTTCCCATGTTAAAAGTGACGCAAAAGTGGCACAAGGGGCTTGTAAATAAGCCCTTTTATTTCTAACGCATTTAATCAGAGGCACTGTATATTTAGGCCGCTCTGCTTACCTTGTGTAAACACTGTGACCAACAGAGTTCACAACTTAAACTCAGCTTTGGTTGTACACGGCAGAGTGGACAGCAGCGTCAATCACTTTCAAAGAGAAAGAGAAACGATGTGAGAGAGAGTGAGGTTGTACACGGCAGAGTGGACAGCAGCGTCAATCACTTTCAAAGAGAAACGATGTGAGAGAGAGAGAGGGAAAAAACAACATTAAAACGTGAGAGAGAGAAAGTTATAGCTGGAGCAGTTAATACTGGAGAAAATCTTTGTAGCTCACCTTTTGCCTTCGTTGTCTGTCCAAGCATGTGCTGGTTCATAGTGCACCCACCAGTTTAGTGATCTGAAAGATAGTATATAGAGTTAGTAATAGCATAGTACATAAAACTGCATAAGTATATTTTTGGTTTATTTATTTTGTACACACAGGATAATGTATTTCATCAACTTCCACTGTAAGGAGGTGTCTGTGCGCTGTTTTTCTTCCAAAGTACTATATCCCAAGCACTCCGACTGTATATCGGTGAGTTCTCAATATTGCGTACCTAGACTGTTGCACCCCATTGACTCGCAGAGTCCGGAGGTGAGTGCTTTTTCTTGCAAACTCAGAGGCAGTTTTACAAGCTCCTTGCGCCACTTTTCCCATGTTAAATGTGACCCAAAAGTGGCGCATGGGGCTTGTAAATAAGCCCTTTTATTTCTAACGCATTTAATCGGAGGCATTGTATATTTAGGCCGCTCTGCTTACCTTGTGTAAACATTGTGACCAATAGAGTTCACAACTTGATCTCAGCTTTGGTTGTACACGGCAGAGTGGACAGCAGCGTCCATAACTGTAAAAGAGAAAGAGAAACGATGTGAGAGAGAGAAAAACAACATTAAAACGTGAGAGAGAAAGTTATAGATGGAGCAGTTAATACTGGATAAAATCTTTGTAGCTCACCTTTTGCCTTCGTTGTGTGTCCAAGCACGTGCTGGTTCATAGTGCACCCTCCAGTTTAGTGATCTGAAAGATAGTATATAGAGTTAGTAATAGCATAGTACATAAAACTGCACAAGTATATTTTGGTTTATTTATTTTGTACACACAGGATAATGTATTTCATCAACTTCCACTGTAAGGAGGTGTCTGTGCGCTGTTTTTCTTCCAAAGTACTATATTCCAAGCACTCCGACTGTATATCGGTGAGTTCTCAATATTGCGTACCTAGACTGTTGCACCCCATTGACTCGCAGAGTCCGGAGGTGAGTGCTTTTTCTTGCAAACTCAGAGGCAGTTTTACAAGCTCCTTGCGCCACTTTTCCCATGTTAAATGTGACCCAAAAGTGGCGCATGGGGCTTGTAAATAAGCCCTTTTATTTCTAACGCATTTAATCGGAGGCATTGTATATTTAGGCCGCTCTGCTTACCTTGTGTAAACATTGTGACCAATAGAGTTCACAACTTGATCTCAGCTTTGGTTGTACACGGCAGAGTGGACAGCAGCGTCCATAACTGTAAAAGAGAAAGAGAAACGATGTGAGAGAGAGAAAAACAACATTAAAACGTGAGAGAGAAAGTTATAGATGGAGCAGTTAATACTGGATAAAATCTTTGTAGCTCACCTTTTGCCTTCGTTGTGTGTCCAAGCACGTGCTGGTTCATAGTGCACCCTCCAGTTTAGTGATCTGAAAGATAGTATATAGAGTTAGTAATAGCATAGTACATACAACTGCACAAGTATATTTTGGTTTATTTATTTTGTACACTCAGAATAATGTATTTCATCAACTTCCACTGTAAGTAGGTGTCTGTGCGCTGTTTTTCTTCCAAAGTACTATATCCCATGCACTCTGACTGCATAGCGGTGAGTTCTCAATATTGCGGACCTAGACTGTTGCACCCCATTGACTCGCAGAGTCCGGAGGTGAGTCCTTTTCTTGTGAACTCAGAGGCAGTTTTACAAGCTCCTTGCGCCACTTTTCCCATGTTAAAAGTGACACAAAAGTGGCGCAAGGGGCTTGTAAATCTGCCGCTCAGACTGTTGTAACCTGTCTATTCTCACTGCTCGGAGGTAATTGTACATTCCTACGCAGTGAAGCTGCTGTACACTACCCACTCTCTTCTTTCACAGATGACTTGTCGTTGTTTCGGAAACAAGCTTCTTTGCTCACCTTGTGCCATTGGCGTGATTCAAAGAGGGTGCACCACGTGTCGAAGCAGCTTTCTCAGACGTTGTTACGATGGCCACGCATCATCGCAGAATCCACAAACGTAGAGCTTTGGAGGTGTTGGTGGGGGG
The DNA here is from genome assembly GCF_964261635.1 of Lissotriton helveticus. Taxonomy (NCBI): domain Eukaryota; kingdom Metazoa; phylum Chordata; class Amphibia; order Caudata; family Salamandridae; genus Lissotriton; species Lissotriton helveticus. The sequence continues at coordinate 2,059,367,256 of NC_136059.1, read as the reverse complement.
GGTGGGATGACGCCAATTTGTGAATACAACCTGTAAGATAAAAAGGAAGATAAGATTGTGCGTCATTTGTTTCTGAAAGGAGAGTGGAAGTGAGAGAGTTCTATCCGCTCCCTACCAAGAAAGACATTGAAGGTTCTGTGCCTAGCGCACTTAGATGAATTAAGGCTGGCTAAGGCGATAACTAAATCCTCAGTGCAACACTCTATAGCCATCCAAACAATATTCTCCATCCAGCCCTACCTAACCTATAATTGTACTGTGTTTGAGAGATTCTTGCTGGTAAGATTTAGGCTTAATATTTTTCATCGTTTGGTTGCCTTCCCCGTAAGAAAAAACTGGACCTTAGAACTACCTCTGTGTCCCTGTGATGACATATCGGTGCAGACAACATTGCATACCATATTGTTCTGCAAATTTTATAGAGAACACAAAAAGATCTGGCTGATCCCTATACTACGTTATATGGGTATCAGAAGATGTTGCCCGGCTTTGTTATACTTGCAGTTGTTGGAACAGGAGGGAATATCAAGGCACATTGCGAAATTTTTGAAATGTATTTTCAGACATCGACCGAATTTATAGTAAAGATGGGAGTGTGTAAATGTTCTTTTTTTTTTTATACATAAAGTGTGTAAATGTATAACTGAAACTATAATTGGTGCCATATTATATATACTATTAGATTGGCGGTCTAGAGCAGGGAGTAGTGAGGACTATATAAAATTGTTTTTAAGGTTTTTATCATGTATTTTAAGAATTGTTTTAGCTCTATAACTGTAATTTGAACTGTATTTTGTGATAAATGCTTTTGTTTTTTTAATATGACAAAAAACCGAATAAAGACAAAATTGGATTGGATTGTACTAAAAAGAATATTCGCAGCTCACCTTTCTGTCACGGGTGTGTTTTTCACCACGTGCCGGGACATAATGCACCCTGAAGCTCTACATCTAAAACATAGTAAAAGAAAGATGTTATGATTGGTATTTGTTACTATCTTAATGTAGAGTAGAATTACATCGCCCTTTCACACACCTTCCCTCCCGCATTTAAAAACAACTATTTGTGCAGTTTATATACCGGACATTTGACCGATTATAAAAATGTTCCTGCTATTGGAAAAAATATATATAAATGCAATAAAATACGGTATATAGGACTGCGTACGCCTTAATCGCTGCGTCGCTTTTCTATATCCAGTCTGCTGCACCCCATCAACTCCCTCCGATGCGCACCCAGGCCTCACTGCTCACCTTTTCGTGGACAGGACACCTTTTACATCATGCAGTCCCGCTCTGCCACCAAGAAATCAGATATGTGGTACCGAGTCTTGATATCGGTATGGCTAACGACATACTCGTGCTCCCATCATCATCGCAGGTTCCTCACCCGCTCAGTCCTTCCGATACCACTAACTCAGTGACCAAAGAGGCCACGCACGTAGTGGTGGGCCCTTGTACCCGGTGGTTCGGGCCTACATGAGGCATCCGGACCACCAGGACGGACCATCACAGCGCTTGGGATGGGAGCAACTCTAAAATGGTGTAGAGCATGTGCGCGCCGTCTTTTTTTATTGGTAGGGTCACGTGTGTAGTGACGCATGTGCTGGATGGGTGTGGTGTGGGTGTATACCAGCCATGAGGGAGTGTGTGTGTCGTTCTGACAACTAGACCTGGAAGTAAGAAATCAGCACAATGGAAATCTGGGCAATGTTTCATTTTTGTTTTTTCCTGGTAGCGTTTGTTGAGTAGGCTGGCCTGACGTATGCCAGTGCTGCGCGAGGCCCTGAACGATGACTCCGGAGCTATGGGCGTGGTTCTGTTGTGAGCTATATGAGAAATCAAGTGATTCAGGTGTCCGTTTTGTAGTGCTGACGTCACCCGGGTCTTAAACGCAAATGTGTCATTAAGTATGTAAAGTTCCACAACATGGCCAACATGGAAGGTACCGGGTATCACTGACTCTATATTCATTAATAGTTGCATACATAAAAGATGGTGGACATGACGCATTTCTGCGATTATGAATGTTTGTTGTACATTCAGTGGAGTGTTGTAGCTGTAGTAATACAGGGCAGTTAAAGGTTTAAGTTGAAGTTTTTGGCACATGAAAGGCAGATAATATATATACGTATGTTGTCATTCAGGTATACTGTTGAACTTGGTGCTGGAAATCCGTGTTCGAGGCTCTGAATTGCTTCCACATCCTGTTATTGTAGAGAAATGACGTAATCTACGTGTGCCTGAAAATGTACTGTAAGTACAGTGCTCATGTAAATTGCTGTTATAGTTTTGGGTTGATTTGCGCTATATAAATATGCTAAAAAAGGAGTAGCCCACACTTACTGTCAGAGGTAAGATGGTTGTATACGCTATTTATATCACAATATAATGTGGTAGGGCTCAGGAGCAGCATTTTACGAACATAATAAATACACAGACACAGATAGATAGTTGAAGTGTGTACGGGCACGTGTGCTCGATTCCATTGTACTACGTTGCTGTTGGTAACAAGTAGAATAGTAATTATGATATCATACATAGATATTCAATCGTAAATGGTTTATGATTTCTGCTATACAAAGGTAAGAGCACTTCATGTAAAAAAAATACATAGAAGATTCTATCGTAAAGTGTTCATGAGAAGTGGTCCACTGAGGTAGGGTTGGTTTGTGTGGAACCTGCGATGATGTGTGGTTCAGGCAGACCGCACTGCTTACAATGTATTTTGCTACTGAATTTTGCCTTAATAAGGCCACATGGCAATTATTTATGGTGCACTGAGTTAGTGGTACGTCTGGTAGTCAGTGTGTTGCCTACTGGACTGCATAATCTGTAATCACGATTGAAATAAAAGATAAAACGTGTATGGAATACATTGTCGAAATGTGTATGTTGCAGGGACATTATAGTTCAAGTTGTGACCTGTGCTGTCCGCAGTGTAGACTGCCCTTGACTGTGCCTTTGCAATTTTGTTTTTCAACTAAACCTAGAACTGATGTAAAAGAAGTTTTAGAAAGAAGGGATATTGTATAGGGTTTGATGGACATTTTATTTAGCTTGGTACTGCACTCTGCAAATAATGAATAAAGTGTCAGTTGAATAATGCCTGAATACGCCCACATGGCGATGAATTATGGTGCACTGAGTTAGTAGTACCTTTGGGACTGAGTGTGTACGTAACCTGCGATGATGCTTGGTTCTAGCAGTCTGTACTCAAAGAATTGACTGTTGCCTACTGTACTGCATGAACTTTGAGGGGGGAAAAAAACATACCATCAATGGTTATCAATTGCTCTGCAAACTAGGTCTACTGATTGCTCCCCATAACAAATTAAATGATTTAATTTCACGCAGTGCATTCTAACTTTCTCAAAATAGGGACGTATGTCTGGTGGCGATGTTGAAGGTGATGCCCCAGAGGTACTTGGTATTGCCGGTGGCGGAGTTACATTTTGGCGCTGTGTTCTACATTCTTTGTGAACATAGTTCACAGGATGCTGGGATTAAAGACGTCTGCGCATACTAGCAGTGCCACAGGAGTATTTTTGTCTGTGCCTTAAATAAAAGTAGGTTAAATTCCCTACTGTCTGTAGTGTAGATAGAAAGCTTAATTCAAGTTGTGAACACTACTGAATTCCCTACTGTCTATAGTGTACTTGTAAAGCTGTATTCAGGTTGTAAACCCTGCTGTCCGCAGTGTAGATCTTAGGGTGGAGTGCATCATCTGCAATTATAGTTGAAGTGGAAGATGGAACATTTATAGAATACATTATTTTTTAATATTTCTTTTTTATTAAAACAAGGCATCATAACGTCAAGGGCATTATACAGAGGAGACACTTTTCCATATTACATCATTTAAAACAGGAGAATACGAATAGGAGGCGGGTGGCGTGAACAAGGGTCGAGGATAAGTATAGTAAGATCAGGGGGAACCCGGAACATCAAAGTTAGAGTTGGCAGGTGGTACACAAATATCTCCCCTGTATCGATTCCACTGATCCCACATTGAAGACCATTTACGGGGTCGACCCCTTGCTATATAGACAGTCTTTTCACGAACATGCACCAGTCCATATCCTCTGTCCAACCCTCGAGAGTAGGTGGCCTCTCTGATCCCCACTTGTGAGCTATATTACGCTTTGCGATCATGGCACCCAATGTCGCCCACTTAGTCTGGGCCCCATTGAGATCCGTCGGCTCCCAAATATTGAGGAGGCTACTCCTAGCCTCCGGCTGCACAGTAATCCCCAAGACCCCACTCATCGTGTTGTGTATCTCATTCCAATATTCAACTATATATCGACATTCCCAGAGGACATGGAGGAACGTACCAACAAGACCACACCCTCTTCTGCACAAATCCGTTTCAGATAGCCCTATCCGAACCAGTCGGGGTCCAGTGACATACACCCTGTGTAGTATTTTCAGCTGAACAAGCGTCAACCTTGCTGGGATCGCGACCTCCTTCGGAGATGACATGGCTGACTGCCAATCCTCATCATCTATCTCAATGCCATCTCGCATCCATTTATCTCTCACCTCCGCAAGAAGATCTGCCCTATGATTAATAATTTTTTTGTAAATCAGGGAGATAGTCATCTCTGGCATATGACCGTCCAAGATCCTATCTTCTAGGGGCGAAGCCTCAGGCAGGTTCATCCATTCTAGCAGAGCTGCCTTCAGCGCATGTGTGACTTGCGCATATCGGAAATACTCGGATTTCCCCAGCTCAAATTCCGTCTGTAGTTCTTCGAACGTTTTAATCCTCCCCTTCGCCCAGATGTCCCCAATGTTCGAGATCCCAATCAAGTCCCACTTGTCAAACCCCTTGGTATGCCAAAGGTTGCCTAACTATCCCGACGCAAAGAGTGGGGTAGCCATCGTCATTCGATCCCTCCATCCCAGTGAATTTGTGGCATCATGCCAAATCCGCACCGCGTGTTTAGTAGGTCCCGTCAAATTCGCAATCATGGACCTGTTATATAGTGCCCTACTGTAATTCCCTCCAGGGAGAAGCCACCTATCCATCGCGTAACCAGGGTCCGATATGGGCCAATAAGTTGTAGTGTAGTTCCTATATTCCCAATAGGCTCTGCGCATTGGACTAATACCTTCAGTAGTGTAGACGTAGGACTGAGGTTAACTAGGTCTTTTACAGACGATATTAGACTTAAGTTTTGTGTGCCAGCTAGCTCAGAGTTCACTAGAAACTTTCTCGAATAGGCGAGGAGGAGTTTAACCTCCCTGGATAGACAAGAAGGGATTTAGTTTCTGACAACCATAGAACATGACTACTTTGCTCTCCCTGATCAAGAGTATATCTCTAGAGTCGTGTCAAAACAAAAGACAGCTATTTTACTCAGTCAATACGTGCATACTTAGTTTCACCAGATTTGCAGAGAAAAGGAGAGACGGGCGTTTTCAATAAAAGGTGTTATTTATTGATCAGTCTCTTTTCTCATACAAGAGAAATGAATCGCTACAATTGTAATACTTATAGTTAAGTAAAATGCATACAGTAAAAGCAGGAGTATAAAATAAAACTGTAAAAGCATCGATATGGTTTCTTAGCCATATGTTACTTTAAATGGATAAAAGATATATATACATATATACATTGGCTAATCGTACTCAACTGGTGCTTCTAATTACGCCTACCCCGGTGTACCTGACCTAAGCCTAATACATGGGAAGGAGTAAGTAGCAGTTTAAGTTAAGTTTGGTTTGCCAAGAGTCTGACTCAAGAATTCTCTGTAAGGGGTTAGTCAGTTCAGTACCTGGGATTTAGAAGGCAAGAGGGCTGGTATCTCTTTCTCAGGACTCGGTATCCCAGTCACCCGCGAAGGTGGGCTGGAAACGCTGGAGGCTGGATTTCTCGGCAAGAGAAAAGACAGCGTCTTTCCTCAGCGCGTCAAAAAGGGAGGGGCAGCGCCCGTGGGCTCTCGCATCAGCTGGGCTCTCCGGCAAGTAGTCGCTGCTCCAAGCTCATCACCACCGTGTCTTTACTTAGGGCAGTGTCGGTATATTTATACCTGAGAGGTGCCGGGTTTGGCGTAAGGATGGACATAAGACGACAATTAAGAACTGGTCGTTCTTACATTCTTTGCAGGTTTCTCGAACGAAATCAAAACAATAGCAGCGGGGATTTCCCAGGTTTGCTGGAGGCTTGGTTTGTTTAGAGAACTCGGTGTGCTTTCTAGGGGGCTGGAGGAATAGTGCTTGCTTAATGTGACAGCATGCGCTATGACTGATTTATGAAACGGGTTTCTGTGCCGTTGTATGGATATTAGTGATTTATAACCGGACAAGGGTCAGAAATTGGAGTATCGATACAGGTCCCTATATAAACACACTACACCCACTCCACGAATTCATGTCCATATTTACTAACCTAATCAATAGTAAACATAACTAAAAGTGCATGTGTATACCGAACCACCCCAAAAAACATTTGTCTGCATTTAAAAAATGGCATATTCGAAATGCACGAAAAATGAGTATTGGTACTGTATGCATTCAAGCAGTGTAATCATTCAAAAAGGAAGCACATTTTATCACAGCATGAATGATTTGCGAAAATAACACATGAAATGGCTCTTAATACAGAAGAAAAAGTGCGAGACCACTTCATCACATATAAATACATTTACTCGTAAATGTGCTAGAGGCTGAGGTAAATTATTGTCTCTAGAGTTCCTAAAAATAGAAGCTCTGTTCTCTAGGAATAGTTTTACTTTAAGCAGAAGATAAGTGCCAAAAAGGTAGATATTTTGGGTTTGGAAAAAAAGTTTTCGTTTTCAGCGAAGAAGGAAAAAAGATTTCCAGTTGCTTTGTTTTTTAAAACTGAAGGCCAAATTCAGAGTTCAGGGAACGCTGTGTCCACGTTTACTTATAGTCACTCTCTCTGTTCTGGTGAAAACATCATTTCAGACAGATTTTCAAAAAAACAGTTTACCGCTTCAGGGGAAAGTTCGACCAAGTTGGAAAATGTCGCTACCATGCAGTCGTGCGCATGTTCGCTTTTAGTGATGTTCTGATCAGCATTGCTTACAGAAGGCCGTACCTGGTTGATGCTGCTCTCATCTTGTACTTCACTACCCTTCAATCGTAGTGGTGAAGTCTCCACGAATGCCGTCATCAGGATTGGTAGCCGCTGGGGACAGCACAATGCGTGATACTTTACTGGACCCAACAAAGTATCTGCATCCAATGGTACTTCTGATTGTAGTGTAAGACATGTGTCCAACACGCATTCCTCGCCGCATAGCATGCATCTTAATACAGGTAAGACACAATTCTGCCATATGGGTCTGAATGAAAGAAACCAGGTCATATTTAGATCTCGTAGCCGGGCTAATCCAAGGACTTAAGTTATGCGGTCCCGATAGCGTATAGCTAGGATCGTTTCTTCCATTGTTGCTGGAGTCTTGTCTGTGACATGGCTTGCCATAACGAAGCAGGAGAAGCAAAAATAAGATGCCTGCTACGAGTCCCAACAGGAGTGGAAGTCCGCCAAAGACAGAATGGACGAAATTGGGAAATATACCCAGGACTGCTTTGAATGGGGTTAACAGTCCCGAAAAACGGACTTAAATACACTCGCGATACCATTTGTATCAGAAATATTTAAGATTTCGCTTAAGATTTCTGCGAAGTGTAGGGGGCAATTTGTTGATAACAATGCATGTATCTCTCCCGTTGTCCTTGCAACTTGGAGATCATACGTTTCTTTTGATGACGTCAAGTGAACTGGCGTCTGTAGGAGCACAGTCTTCATTCTGCTTAAAGTATCAATTCGAATAGAAGAGATATTCAAACTGGGCCAATTTTTTCCCTCCCCGTCTGGAGTGTTATTCGGGAACAATACTCGCTCACAGCAAGTGACCATGGAACTCACGCTTACTAGATAAGGTTTTCCTGGCAGTAAGCCACAACATCTGTGATCTACAATTAGAATGTAACTCCCGTTAGGAAGTCTTCTAAAGAATGGTTCTATTTTTGTTGCAGGTGTGCCGAGTTGGTGACATGAAAGGTTATTTGAAGTCCCCTCGCAGGCCCCATGTAAACTTATACCCTGACACAGAAGTATACCACTTAGTGATTTTTCACAATTGTTACCACTAAGAAATACACTCTGTCCTGTATTACTATAACATGTGTGTGTGTATAAGGTAAGTTCCATGTTGACTTAATGTATCCTTTACCCAACCTTTCATACTGGCCTGCCTGTATATATTTCTGGCAGTATCGAAATTGGAAAGTCGTTATCGGAATAGTTATGATTCCATGTATTATCCATTCTATGACAGGTCGTTCTGACATTGTCAATGGTAATCTCTCAAGTTTTTCAATGCTCAGAATTGTATACTCTGCACCCTTTTGTGCCAAGCTGATTTGTGTATCAGTAAGGTTAAAGATAGTGAATAATGACGTTGTGTTGATTAAACGCCAAGGCACGTAGCCTGAACGCAGATTTTGTAACGTCCAGCCAAGCTGTACAATAGAACGCAATTGAGACTGACCGTGTTGTAACATCAGTAAGTCTTGCTCTATTATATCGATTGCAGATGATACAATACTGTCCAGTGAATATATTCTGGAAGACAGAGTCATTAACCCATTGTCCACAACAGAAAGTGATTTTTCCAAATTAACACGGTCAATTTCCCGTATTTTCTCTGCTGTTTCAATTTGAGTTACTTTCCAAGCTTCGTTGTAAGCTGCATATATAGAGGCCGCTATGAAACGTTTTTGACTCTGTTTGCGTGGTCCCATAATGAAATCACGCAAGTCAGCACCTTCTTTAAGTAAAGTCAAGTGTTGCTTAATTTCTGCCAGTGTGGATGTTCGTAGCCATTCGAGGCAGAGTTTCCCCACACTGTATGTTGTTACAATCCCTGGATGTTGTCGCTGGGAGTATCTAGGGTCTGGCCTGGTCAATTTTAACCCCTGTATTTTGTTCAGGAATCTATCTTGACAGTTATTTGTGTCTGTTGGCCAGATCAACCATTTTTTCCAATCAGGATGTGTTCTGTTTTGGTTTAAAATATGGGATACGTCTATCTCATCATCTGTAGTGTTAATACTGTCAGGTGTTGGTTTTGGAATAGACGGTTTGTTTAAGTCTTTAATTTTGGCTAGGCCAAAACAGGTTGTTTGTTGAATTGTATCATTCAAGAATATTATTTGTTCTGGGATCATGCAGGCTCTAAACAATCATTCTATACCTTTGACCTGCCAATCTCTTGTACCCCAGAATGTTTTCGTTTCAATGTTATTGTTCCAGAAATCAAAACCGAATGTATTCATTTTGTCAAAAAACGATTCTGAATATATTAATTTTGTATTTGTAAGCATGGTTTTCATTCCTGTCTTATTTAACAGTTTGAAATAAAATGTTTCTGCATTACTTGTGTTAAACCCTGAGAAATATGAAAAATTTTCAAAAAATGTTTTTGAACTGCCTTTAGGTGGAGTTGCACAATGTTCCCATTGGTTAAAATTAAAAACATTTCTAGGTTGAGCAGATTTATGCAAATAATGGTTACCATAGTGGTTGTAACAGTACATCTGGTCATAATTAGATGAACCCTGTAAATAATCATGTTCTGTAAATTTAGCTGACATCACTAGATCTGACATCATATCATTAATACTTTCAAAGTCCCAATCATCAGCGAATGTGCTTGATTTTACAAAGTCACTTAATGAAATCTTGAATTGATGAGGATACTTCAGGAGCTCGACAGGGCCATAGATTTTGTAATCAGTTGTGTCCCATGCTACCCCACCGGGTATAGGATTGGCTGTGAAGTTTACTGAAGAAAGTTCTCTTTTCTCGATGTGTGAAGACTTGTGTGGTTTCAGGACCAAGTTGATTTTCTGACTTGCTGTGTCCATTGTAACATATTTTCCCTCAATAAAATGTCCCAAGTATAGTACCAGGATGAGCCAAAGTAGGAGGACAAATACACCTTGTGCCACCCAAAATTCAATCCATGGAGAAATCAGATAGGTTTCCTGTAGTTGATGAAAGAGTTCTTTTGCTTTGTCTTTAAAAGTCTTTGATGTTGTCGGCTGTTCCTCAGGTTCGCTCGGATCCTCAGAGAAGTCATCGAAGTTGATGAAATAGCCTGATGCAGTTCTGTCAATTGTTTCAATTGCTTCTGGATTTCTTTTTGTTTTTGGAATTTGCTTTGTTTCATTAGCATAGTCTGTGGTTACATCATTGTAGACTGGTGTTTCTTGATGTAAGATTTGGATTTGGGTTTCAAGAGGTTTAAGTTCCATGGCTTTGTTGCATAGTCCTTGTTGATTCACTGTAGGTTTATCAAATGTGATTAGTCTCTCAGCTTGAACCTCTGTGTTTGTAGCAAACTTTGGTGTTCTGCTGTTTCTTGGGAGTCCACTTGGCCTACTACTTATTATCGGCCACATGATTGTGGTTTAACCAGGTCGATGAATACAACTCGGTTCTCCTTTTTACCAGCAAGGGGCGGTAATACAACTGATCTTGTCCCGTTGATTGCCAAGACAGGTACTGCTTTTCTATAAGAAGGCACAAATTCCTTCTTTACTGCTATTTTTTCTCGGACCAGATCCCCGATTTTTGGAATCCAGACAGGCCTTGCTGGGACAGGTGGTTTCTCTTCAGTGGTTGTTGGCTGTTGTTTAAACTTTATGTTGCTCAGGTCTTTTCTTGTTTCGTTTAAGTCCTGTAAAATACTCCAAACGATCTTTGATATCAAAGCATTTCTCTTTCACCACTGAAGTTTGACTATCGAGGTCCTGGATTAACATTCTAGTCCCAAACAATAGTTCGTACGGACTGAGACCTCTCAGAGAATTTCTTGGCAGATTATTAAGACTACTTTGGACACTTATTAAATGTTTGACCCACCCAGCTCCCGAACCTAATACCTTTGCCGTTATAGATTGCTCTATGCCTTGGTTTTTTCTTTACACCATCCCGTTTCCCTCAGGAAGGAAGTGAGAAGAGTCCCGCAATGCAATGCCCATGCTGGCCATACACTCCCCATAAGCTCGAGAGCTAAAAGCAGGGCAATGGTCAGAATGTAGCATGCCCCATGCGTATATGCCATTATAGACTCGCAAATCTTTTTATAACAGTTCAGACGTCAGCCGAGAGCTGGGGTCTACATTTTAAGTGATGATAGTCTCTATATGTTAATTTGACGCATTAATCATACTGGGTTTTATATATTTATTGTTTAATCCCGTCTTGAGCGAAACGCCATGGTAAAACACCGTCTCGGTCGCCACTGCGATCTCTGTTGCAGTTTGGACAGTTTTTTGCAAATATGTGATGTTGCAGGCTCATTCCTGGCCACCAGTAAGTGGATTGCAATTCTTCCAGAGAATCTTTAAGCTTGAGGTGTCTAAGACCCTCACCCATATGTGCGTCTGCTATTAACAAGCCTCTCCTGTTCGTGTTTGGAAATACTCTATCCCCCACTCCCGGGATTTGAGCAAAAAGAACGGAGTTTGCATCGATTATGTATGTATAATTGAGTGGATAGGTGATAGGTAGCGCTGAGCAGTCGCCTTTTGATGACGTTTTCACCGCCAGCATTGTTTCCCCGTCAATGTATTTTCCTGAACGCTCTTTTGTAGCTACGGGAGCCGATTTAGTTGCTTCCGCTGTGGCTGTCTCAGCCAATGAATTCCCTGCAGCGTGAACGCCATCACGCTGATGACTCAATGAATGTATCACGTGAGTCTTTGGTAGTTCTTTCTGCAAAAGAACTACTTGTTCCCAAAGCGATTTTTGCTTTATTGTGGCACCTGTGTCATCTTTGTAACCGTTTTGAACCCAGTTCTGCAAATCTTATTGTATGATTTGACGCAGTAATATGATTCGCACACTATTAGTGTCGGGAATTCGCGATCGGCATTATCTAGCGCCATTTTTAACGCTATTATTTCAGTTTGTTGTTCTGACTTATTTTCCACTGAATGTGTTTTAGTTACCAGAGGTCTCAATTTACCTCCGCGCCACACGTATTTAACAATTTCGCATGTGGCGTTATAGGCTTGCTTTCCCCAAACCGAGGGTTATGCATGTCCGTCTGTATATATTACACAGGCGTACTGTCGTATGGGCAGAATGTCGGTTGGCAGAGGGTATTCTCTTTCATATTCTATATTTTTTAATTTTTTCATTTCCGGGTCAAAATAGTATTTCACTTTGTCTGTTTGCAAGAGAATTTTCCCATTGTATCCATTTTGGATTTAATGCCATAGTAGGTAAATTACATGGGCTTGTTAATGCCTCAAAGGCTGATTCTGCTGTTCTGACTGTAATCCGTCTGCCGTCAGCTTGGGCTCTTTCTCTTGCTACAGCTGTTTGAACCGCATGAACAATGTTTTCCTTAATGCTGAATGTTTTTTCAGCTTCTGTGTACAAATGAGATTTGTATGCTATTGGTACCGTTTCTCCCTCATTAGAGGTCAGGTATGTGAATCCGCATCTTCCTGGGATGACTCGGATTACAAGGTTGCGTGTGTTATCGCGTGTTTGCAATTTTGTTTTAGCTAACATGTCTGTTTGCAATGATCTCAAAATTTCTGTGTGTTTTTGAGTCCAATTGATCGTTTTAAAATCTGGTCTTATTAGGTCATAGAGAGGTTTAACTCTCTCTGCATAATTTAGAATGTAAGTTCTTCCGAAATTCAGGAAACCTAGAATTGATTGTAAGTTTTTCAGCGTTCTTGGTGCTTGGATTACAGCGCATTTCTCTAAGAAATTGTCAGCCAGGCTTTTGCCTTCACTTGATAATTCATATCCTAAAAATAGGACAGTCAGATGGGCAATTCTTGACTTCTTGAAGTTGAATTTGTAACCCTCTGCTGCGAACCCAAGTATTATGGTGTTCACTCTTTTCAAGTGAGTATCCAAGTCATCATCTGTTAGATAGATGTCATCGACATAAGATAATGCCTCATCATCATACAGTTGTAATAACTCTGTTACTCTCGCTGAGAATAATCCTGGGCTGTTCTTGAACCCCTGTGGCAAACGACAGAAATTTTTCTGCGAGCCATTTATTGAGAAAGCGGTCAAATATCTGCTTTCAGGTGCTATATTTTGACAAAAGAATCCATTAGAGATGTCTAATGTTGTTTTGTATTTTTTGCGCACTATGTTATTCATTAGTGCTGCACTGTGTGAGTTTTGTACTGCAAAGGTTTTGCAACATGAGTTAAGGTGTCTGTAGTCCAAAACTAGACGATATGAATCATCTGGTTTGGAGACAGGAAACAAAGGATTGTTCATTTGTGAGGTGCATGTTTCAATCACCCCCTCGTATTCAAGTTGATCTAAGATCTCCCTGACCTGTTTTTTAGCTTCTTGCTTAATTGGGTACTGCCTCTGTGCAGTTGGTTGTGATTTTAACTAGATTTTGTGAGGAAAAGAGTCCTCATCCCATCCCACATGGTTTTTATATAATGCAGGAGCTTGGGCTACTGCCCACTTTCTTGCAAGTGTATATTTTTTATGAATTGGAATGTGATTTGAGAAGGCAGGCATAATCATTTCTTCGCCATGAGGGCACTCCCTGACAAACTCCGGTGGCCAGTCTTTTTCAGCTAAAAGGATGTCATAGCCTTTGGAGAGATTATCCCAAAATAGACCCCTTATTTTCCTAGTCTTATCTCCCTCTATACGTAATGTTATTTCGTATATTTTATGAGGTTTGCTAACTCTGGTGTCTGCAGTTTCCACCTGAATGTATTCATTCGTGTCCACTGTCTCCAGATGATTCATCAGGATCTTGCGAGCTATGCTCACTTCTGCTGCGCTGTCTAGCATTGTCTGAGCCCACTCTCCGTTTTTCAGCTGTGTCCTCAGGATCCTCGGCATGTTTGATTACTTTAATACTGGCTACCTTCTTCTTTGGAAATTGTAACTTTTTATTTTGATGAGCAGGTTCCTTGTCTTTGGACTTGAAGTGCTCTTCCCTTTGTTCTGACCGTCCTCTTCTTTCCGATTTCTGCGAGGAAGTCTGAAAAGATCGAGATGGACGTGTATCAATATCTTGATATCTATCAGGTTTCTTCAAATTATCCCTATTTCTAAGGTTGTACTTTTTCTCAGAGGGCTCCCTCTGGGGAGACTTGTGTCCTTGGTCTGGAGATCTTTCTCTCCGCCGAGGAGACCTTCCTCTGGACTGGAATCTTTTTTCTTTGGGAGTGGATTGTTTATTTCCATCCCAGCTCTTTTTTAGAGTAGTTAGATTATTTTTAATAAATACCTTTTCAGGATTTTCAGTTAGTTGGGGTTTCACTGGTTTCCCACCCAAACTATCTCTTCCTAGTTCTTCATAGGATTTTTCTATGATTCTGGCAAGTTCAAATGGTTGTTCTGCTATATCTGTTTCTTTCAACTTCTGGCGGATCGCCACAGATGCTGCTTCTCCTTTTATGTTGGATAACAAGAAAGCTGAGACCTGTTTGAAGTCTTTCAGTAATTTCATACCCAGAGTTAAAGCAGGTTCTGGACCGTATTCATTTTGAATCTGTTTTAGCACATCTGGTATTACCGCCATGGACGGAACACCATGTGTTTTTGTGTAAATGGAAGCAAAGACTGTGCCCCAAGTGTCACAGTCCTCCACATGTGGTGCGATCCCCATTGGAAGGCAGATAGTCAGAATTCTGTGTTTCTCAGTAGGGGTAGTATCCGGAAATACTGCCTCTATTTGAGTGATTTTCTGTGCTAACCAGAATGGAATTTGTTCCCGTTTAATGGGTACTTTGCCTAGACAGGACTGTATGTTCTGTGGTGTGATTTTATTTGTGTTCCCCTGATGAGGGGTCAGCTGTGGAATTTTAATAGCTGGTTGGACTGTTGAAGTCCGCATTACATATTGGACTAATTGTCTGTGTATTTTAATCAGTTGTTTTAGTTGTACTAAAAGTTCTGGTATTGACATTTTTCAATGTCTGGATGTGGTGTGTAGCTGGCTAGAACCGGCCACGTTGCTCTTGGTCTACCTAGTGGACCGAGCCTGGTGATGTGATCATTATGTTTTAGGGTGCCTTTAAACCAGAGCAGGTGCTCTTGGTATTTTAATGGGATTTCCACCTCCTCGAAAGGAGTGTACTCATCCGGTGGTTCCTCTATTTTGTAATAGTGGAACTCTTTTGTGACAGCGTTTGCTGCTGGAAAGTTTATCCATGAATAGAATACCTCTGTCTGCCGATATTCGTGTGCCTCAATTACGAATATGACTGTACCACCTCTTGGTGTTAGTCCATTTTCTATAAGTTTAAGTGTTATAGTTTTTCTTATGCTGACCGGGATGAGTATTGCATCCGGGTCTTGCTGTAGGAGACTTGTGTCATCCGCTAGGAGTTGAGCTGCTAATATAGCTGTCTCCCTATCTCCTTCACCGTCTGACATTTTACTGACAGGAAGGTTTTTGTTGCAGATCAAGTTTTCAAGGAAACAAAGATTAGGTGCACAATATTTTGGAACACTGTATCCTTCAACGTTGAATAAACCAAAAACCATACATAGGAGTCTCCTCCTACTAAGTTTGGCGGATTTTTAACCTTTGACCCACTCCAGACGTCTTTGGAGTATTTATGGGAGAAAGGGTCTGTGTGAAAAAGCACGACTGAGTTACTCTAATGCCTTGCGTTAGTTTTATCGCCTTACCAAACGTTGGGCGCCATGTAGTGTAGTTCCTATATTCCCAATAGGCTCTGCGCATTGGAATAATATCTTCAGTAGTGTAGACGTAGGACTGAGGTTAACTAGGTCTTTTACTGCCGATATTAGACTTAAGTTTTGTGTGCCAGCTAGCTCAGAGTTCACTAGAAACTTTCTCGAATAGGCGAGGAGGAGTTTAACCTCCCTGGATAGACAAGAAGGGATTTAGTTTCTGACAACCATAGAACATGACAACTTTGCTCTCCCTGATCAAGAGTATATCTCTAGAGTCGTATGAAAACAAAAGACAGCTATTTTACTCAGTCAATACGTGCATACTTAGTTTCACCAGATTTGCAGAGAAAAGAAGAGACGGGCGTTTTCAATAAAAGGTGTTATTTATTGGTCAGTCTCTTTTCTCATACAAGAGAAATGAATCGCTACAATTGTAATACTTATAGTTAAGTAAAATGCATACAGTAGAAGCAGGAGTATAAAATAATACTGTAAAAGCATCGATATGGTTTCTTAGCCATATGTTACTTTAAATGGATAAAAGATATATATACATATATACATTGACTAATCGTACTCAACTGGTGCTTCTAATTACGCCTACCCCGGTGTACCTGACCTAAGCCTAATACATGGGAAGGAGTAAGTAGCAGTTCAAGTTAAGTTTGGTTTGCCAAGAGTCTGACTCAAGAATTCTCTGTAAGGGGTTAGTCTGTTCAGTACCTGGGATTTAGAAGGCAAGAGGGCTGGTATCTCTTTCTCAGGACTCGGTATCCCAGTCACCCGCGAAGGTGGGCTGGAAACGCTGGAGGCTGGATTTCTCGGCAAGAGAAAAGACAGCGTCTTTCCTCAGCGCTTCAAAAAGGGAGGGGCAGCGTCCGTGGGCTCTCGCATCAGCTGGGCTCTCCGGCAAGTAGTCGCTGCTCCAAGCTCATCACCACCGTGTCTTTACTTAGGGCAGTGTCGGTATATTTATACCTGAGAGGTGCCGGGTTTGACGTAAGGATGGACATAAGACGTCAATTAAGAACTGGTCGTTCTTACATTCTTTGCAGGAGTTCTCGAACGAAATCAAAACAATAGCAGCAGGGATTTCCCAGGTTTGCTGGAGGCTTGGTTTGTTTAGAGAACTCGGTGTGCTTTCTAGGGGGCTGGAGGAATAGTGTTTGCTTAATGTGACAGCATGCGCTATGACTGATTTATGAAACGGGTTTCTGTGCCGTTGTATGGATATTAGTGATTTATAACCGGACAAGGGTCAGAAATTGGAGTATCGATACAGGTCCCTATATAAACACACTACAAAGTCCTGTGGTTAATGGCCGCCAGCTGTGAAGCCCAATAGTAACGTTTGATATCTGGGAGGGCGATTCCCCCATCATACCAAGGGAGCGTCAATTTTTTGCTAAGGCAATACGGTGCCTTCCCTCCCATAACAGACTACGCTGCAACCCTTGCACCTCTCGAAAATAACTAGCCGGAACCGCGTCTAACGTTTTTTGAAGCGCATAAAGGAAGCGGGCAGAGACATAATTTTGAAAAGGGTCGCACGCCCCAATAGGGATAGAGGGAGCCTCTTCCAACCAATCGTGTCAGCCCTCAGTCTGAGCAAAGGGGGAAGAAGGTTTCTGGAGTAACAGATTGTAGAGTCCAATGAGATGAAGATCCCAAGATACTTGAACCCCTCTGTGGCGACTTGGATAGGACAATTTCGCGGGGGAACCGGAGCCTCCCCGCAGAGGACAAACAAAAGTGACTTCCCCCAGTTTATCGACAGTCCCGAATTTCTGCCAAAAGAGGCCAACACGTCACATACTACAATTAGGGACTTCCTGGGAGAGGTCAGATAAAGGAGAATATCGTCCGCATATAGCGAGATCCGGTCTTCCCACCATGAAGACCATCGGATACCTCGGATCGAGGGCTCCCAGCGGATCCAGGCCGCCAGAGGCTCAAGGGCCAGCAAGAACAGAAGTGGAGAGAGGGGACAACCCTGTCGAGTGCCCCGCCCAAGACAAAATGGCGCCGAGACCCGGTTGTTTACCACCACTTGAACTAGCGGTTCAGTGTATAGCAGGCGCACCCAACGAATAAACTCAGGACCGAAACCGAATTTTGCCAGAACTGCCCACAAATATGGCCATTCCACCGTTTCAAAGGCCATCGTTGCATCAAGTGAAGCTATTATGGCAGGCTCTCTTAGGGTATGGGCCCTGGCTGCAGCCTGCGCAGGTTTAAGGCCGTGTTTCTATGAGGAATAAAGCCCGATTGATCCGGGTGTATCAGCCCACTGATCACCTTAATCAATCTATTGGAGAGGAGTTTAGCAAGTATTTTAGGCTCTGCATTCAACAATGAAATTGGCCTATACGAGGCACAATTCGACTTCGGCTTTCCCTCCTTGTGTATAACTACGATAGATGCAATCCTCTGATCATAGGGCAATATCCCCGTCTCCCTGGCTTCCACAAACATGTCCCGCAGGTATGACGCGATCTTATCTGGTCGTAACTTGTAAAGCTCAATCGGGAGCCCATTGGGTCCCAACGCCTTACCCGCTTTCAATGAGTGCACCGCAAGAGCCACCTCATCGGCCGTGAAAGCGGCGTCCATGAGATCACGGTCCTCATTCGACAAGCACGGCAACCTGAAGTCCCGCAGTAGCAGGTGAGAGTCTTCCTCCGGCAGATCCGATACTGATGTGTACACCTTCTGAAAATAATTAGCAAAACTGTCCACTATACTCTGTGGGTCCGTGAGTCGCACTCCCTCCGCAGTCACAATTTCCGGAACGACCCGATCCGCCCTATCTTTCTTATCCAACCAGGCAATAAGTTTCCCTGCTTTGTCTCCGACATCATATAATCTACCCTGCAGCTCTCTACTCTGGGCTCTGGCTGTATCTGTAACCAGTGATCTATACTCAAGCTGCTTAAGCTTCAGAACATGCAGTTTAGCCTGAGTCACCTCCTCCTCCAGACCCGCCTCAAGGCGCGCTATTTCAACCTCTACATCGACGATGGTTTTATTCCTTTCCTTTTTTTCACCCGCTATTAGTGAGGGAGCCTGTCCTCTGATAACCGTCTTGAAGGCTTCCCAAAGGGAGACCGAGGAGCCATTCAGCTGGGCATACCCTGGACGGAGTTTTTAGTAACGACCCTCGTCTTCAAATTGGTACTCCCTTCACCTTGTCGTGGTCAGACCATCTTGTTGTCCCCTTTGATTTTTTCTTCTCTTCTCCCACTGGCCTTCGGTCTGATTACACCAAGTGGGCATTGAGAAGGAACTTTGGGGACATCACCAACGACTCCCTCATTCCCTATTTAGCCACTCTCAAACTCCGATCTACCGGGGATGTGCATGCTGCTGCCCTTGATCTCTCTAATACTTTGACGGAGGCTGTCAACTCGCTTGCCCCGGCCCGGCAACACTATTCTGCCAGGAAACGGCCTTCGGCCCCCTGGTATTCTGAATCCCTCAGGACTTTCAGACAAGGATGTAGGAGGCAGGAAAGGCTCTGGAGGACACACCTGGATCCCATAGAGAAGGAAAAACATAAGTTCCTTCTCAAAGGCTATATAGCTGCGGTCCTCACAGAAAAACAGGCCTATTACTCCAAGCTTACATTCTCGCTTAAATCTCCTAGCGATCTGTTTAAGATAGTGGATAATCTTTCCCTTATTCAGACTCCTGACCCTATTACAGCCTCCCAGGTATTGTGTGACCAGATCTCTACATGTTTCCATGAAAAGATCTCGGACATTTACACTGACCTAGAAATCCTTAACTCCAGTTCCCAACCTGCCACCTCTCCGATTTTTATTTCTGAAGACCAAGCTTTTGCCCCTTCCCACTCCCTCTCCCAGTTTCCTCCCATTACTGCTATACATCTCAACACGCTGCTGGACAAACTAAAGTCCGGGTCACCGTTAGACCCATGCCCCTTAAATGTCCTTAAGGACTGTAGACAGACTATTCTGCCCCCTTTGATGGAGGTTATGAATAGGGCCATTTCAGAGGGGACTTACCCCCTCTCTTGGAAAATGGCCACTGTCAAGCCTCTGTTGAAAAAACCCACTTTGGACCCTGGGATATTGAAGAACTTTCGTCCCATTTCCCTTCTCCCTGCAAAACTCCTAGAGGCTCATCTCAACCTCCATCTGAGCACTTTCCTTGACAGTTCCAACTCCCTTGATCCTTAACAGCACGATTTCCGGAGGACTCACAGCACTGAGTCGGCGCTCACAGTGGTTGTCGACAGCATCCGTTCTAAGGTCGACACCGGTCAGACCACCTTGCTGGTGTTACTTGACCTTACGGCTGCTTTCGACACCCTGTCCCCTACCATTCTGGCTAGCCGACTCAGTAAGCTGGGAGTCAAGGGTTCTGCTCTCAGCCTCCTAACATCCTTCCTTGACCAACGGAAGCAAAGGGTCAAGCTAGGCGAGTATATGTCATCTATCAAGGCGGTGAAGTGTGGGGTCCCTCAGGGCTCCTCACTGAGCCAGACGCTTTTTAACGTCTATGTTGCCCCACTCGCCAGGCTTTTATAAGATCCTTTGGGCTGGAAGTTCTCTCCTACGCCGACGATACGCAGATTATGGCCTCCATTTCTCAATCTGCGAGCATAACTGCTCTTAACTTTAAAAACTGCATGGAGGCGGTCGCCGGCTGGATGGTTGAGAACTTCCTCAAGCTTAATGGGGAGAAAACGGAGGTCCTCATTTTTGGGGGCAAAAGTGAGATTTGGTCCATGGACTGGTGGCCTTCTGTGCTAGGCACCTGCCCCTTGCCTTCCCTATTTGCCCGCAATCTTGGGGTCATTCTGGACACCGCTCTCTCGCTAGACAAGCAGGTCAGCAGGACTGTGTCCACCTGTTGCAATGCGCTGAGGATCTTAAGAAAAATTACTCATTATCTCTCTCCTCAGTCACGCAAACAGGTAGTAATGGCGCTCATTGCTTCTAGACTGGACTATTGCAATGCACTTTACCTTGGCATTAGCAATGGTCTGGTCCATCGCCTCCAGACTGTGCAGAATAAGGCTGCCCGGTTTGTTGTGGATGCCCCCAAACGCTCCTCGGGCACGGGCATCAGAAAAAATCTGCACTGGCTCCCCATGCAGGCGAGGATTAACTTTAAGGCCTTATGTCTTACTCATCGTGCCCTCGATGAGTCCGGTCCGGAGGCTATTCGCGCTCTGGTGGCCTACTATACCCCTGGTAGAGCACTCCGCTCTTCCAGCAAAAGCCTGCTAGCTGTCCCTCGTATAGTCAAGGCCAGATGGGGCGGACGGTCCTTCCGCTTCCTTGCACCCAGACTTTGGAATACACTCCCCAGAGACCTCAAGGTGATCTCCTCCCACACTCTGTTCCGCAAAGCCCTTAAGACCTGGCTTTTTCAAGAAACCTATCCATAATTCCTTCTTAGGTGATTTCTGAGCTTTCCGTTTACCATCATCAGCGCCTTGATGCCTACGGCTTTAGTTGCGCTACCTATAAATTTCATTTAAGAATAATAATAATAACTGACCCAACATTCTCCAAAAAATACTGATCCAAAGCTTTGATAAGCGCGTTCCGGATCCTAGTGTTGCGTATATGCCATGGATTAATGGGGGCCACTCTACCTCCCGAACCCAAATCAACACAAAATCGAAGCCAGAGCAGAGAGTGGTCCGATATGCCCCATGCGAGGTGTGTTGCGTCTGCAATGTAAATTGCCTGGGACGCTGGCACTAGACAATAGTCCAGACGAGAAAGGCTGCCTTGGGCACCAGAATGAAAAGTGTAATGTTTTTGGTCCGGGTGAAGCAATCTCCAGCCATCCACCAGCCCCATAGTATCTAGAAAATCGGGCAGCCACCTCTGAGCTCGCCCTGCATTCCTCGAGGGATATCTATCCATGACCCCAGATACCACTGCATTAAAGTCTCCACCCAGAATCGTCAGTCCCTCCGGGAGGTCAAGGAGGAGTTTCCCCAAGTCAGAAAAGGTTGTGGCCTGCATACCAGGGGGAACGTAGACCGACAACAATGAGAGGGTGTGCCCCTCCCAACGACCCGTAACCCCAATGTATCTGCCTCTATCATCCTCAATTACTGAATCTATCATCAACGGGAGCACCTTCCGTATCAGGATTCCCACTCCCCTAGATCCCGAGGTAAACCCTGCATGACCCATATCCCATTCTGTGCAACGCCCTACATGTGTTCCCAACTAAATGCGTTTCCTGGAGTAAAGCCACATCAGGAGCATGATGTTTGAGGTACTGAAGCACCACACTGCGCTTGATTTTATCCCCTATCCATTTACATTCCAGCTCAAAACCCTTAGATCCCTACCCCCCCATCATCCCAATTGAAAAGGAAGTGGTCATCCTCTGCACCCTGAAACTTAGACATGCTAGCTTTCAATAGGATGCCCCGATACTCGATGCCCTTGCGAACACTAACAAAAAATACAATACACGCAAAAAAAAAAAACCAAACCCCCCCACGCAAAACCACCCTCCACCCTGCACCCCTGCTCACGGCTTTCACTCGTCCCCAACTCGCAGTGTGCCTGTCGCCCTACAACTTAAACTGATCTAACTAACTAAAAGATAGACCCCTGGAGGAGGACAGACTCGCTCCCCACCTCCCCCCACCCAACTCTGTGTGGATATACCAAAATCATTAAATCACTCAAAAATCAGATAAACACCAAATAGCTGACAATCCACATATGGCACCCACTGAGACAATTCCCAAAACATTAATCAACACCCCCCTACTGGCCTCACGCTCCTCAATGTCATTGTTCCTCAGCATCTCCCTGTTCATGGGACTCCTGGTCCGGTCGTGAGATGGTATCAAGCCAGTCCGTCGCAACTTCAGGATTATCAAAAAAACATGTCTTTCCATCCAATTCCACGCGTAGGCGGGCTGGAAACATCATTGCATACCTCATGCCCTTGTCCCTCAGCTTCTTTTTGATAAAAAAAAACCGGCTGCCTCTGTTTCTGGACCGCCTGAGTGAAGTCCGGGAAGAACAGAAGTGTAGCATTTTCATATTCCAGAGGGACTCGGTCCCGGAAATTAAGAACTCGCGCAATAATTGGCCTTGGATTCACCCCGACTCGGGGCCTGCCGCCCTGGACCCTGTGGGCACGCTCCACCGTGAAGAACTTACTAAGGCTCTTTAGTTTAAGATGATTAAGGATAAGGTCCTCGACGAATAGATCCGCTGCCTGCCCCTCCGCCTTCTCCGGGACTCCCAGGATGCGAACATTGTTGCGTCGGGCCCGCCCTTCATACTCATCAAGCCGACGATCAGTAGTCTCCCTCGAGGATCTAAGGTCACGCACCTCCTGCTGCAGCTGATTCACGTCGTTAGTGAGACTCGTTGTTTTAACTTCCAGCGATTTGACTTTCTCATTAACCTTTAAGAGGTCCGCCCGAATCAGCGCCATTTCTATCGAGACGGTATCCAATTTGGTGTCAAGAGTCTCCATTTTCTGACCAAGAGACGTCCAGACTCCAATGATAGCAGCCATAAGGTCACTTAATGATGGTTCCTCTTCCACAGGGTGGTCGTCAGAGCCCCCGCCTGGACCCCTTCTAGACTCAAGAGGCGACCCTTTGGGCATAGTATATCGATCCAACTTGTTAGATTGTATCTGCCTGCCACCCCTGGTGGTCTTGGGCGCCTGTCTCTCTGAGTCCATCTTCGTTGCCATAGTGACCCCCCAAGGATCCTCACCATCGTCCACAGGAATGAGCAGTGGGGGATAAACCTCCAGTCCACAGGGGCCAGTCGCAGAACGTGTGGGCAGCCGCCCAGACCCAGGACGCTGCAAACAAAGTCCAGTCCCGGCCCCAGCGCAGTCGCAACGACAAGGCCAGGTATCCCCTCAGGCTCGCAGAGCACGCTCCATGACTCCAGCCGCACCCATCCAGGAAAAAGGGGGAGGGGAACGTCCAGAGAGCCGGGCCAAGCAGGACGGGAGGATGCACCAAATCCGGGCAATGGTACAGTCACGAGGGCCCAGCCTGATCTGCAAAAGCAAGAAAGCGTCCCCAAGGTCTCGGCTCCCCCTGCGATCCCCTGCCCAGACGGGGGCACCAACCGACCCCCAAAGCTACCGCTGCAATATCCGGGCGGGTCGTAACGTCAGGCCTCCGCAAAAGTTTCGCCAAGGGCCAGGCACCAACAATGCAGCAGGGCGGCACCACAACGAATCCTTGTCCCCAGCAGCAATCCCTCGCTCCTATGGGGGGACCGATCCTCCCCCAGTGCTGTGACTCAGAATTCCAGACAGGGCACCCCAATTAGGCCTCTCCGGGGGCCACCAGGACAGGCCACCATGCCGAGTAAATCCAGGCACCAGGCGTCAGGGAGCCAGCCGGGGGACCCGGCCGCCCCACCCAGCAAAGGAGCTCCGGGTCACAAAGACCCCTTATTCAGGCACGAAAAGAAAAAATGTAATCGGACAGATTTCATAAGCATCAACAGTTCCTCTCATTGCTGCCCAGTAGTATAACTGCCAGTTATGTGTATCCATCCACCCTAAGGAAAAGGCAGCTGGCCAGACCTAAATGCTGAAGTTATGGATGAGCTGAATATGTCTGACTTTGGAATGATCTGTGTCAAATTGTAAATGGGAAGCCTACAAAATATACATAGGAGCATTGGCAGTGTGATCCTTTCAATAATATTCAACCGCTTTACTAAAGAGAGGGAAGATTAGCCCTTTTTTTCACATGTGAAAAATGAGAGCATTCAAGAGGTATCAAAACTTTCCTTATTTGTGCCCTGGTTTTGGTGCAGTGGATTACAGCTTACCTTTAATTAATTTGTTGACCACAATTGGCATTAAGGGTCCTGCAGTCCAGAGATTTGACTTTGCTCTGTTATAATGCTCTACCAAAAGGGATGATGGACAGAGCGTTTGAGCAAATCAAATACTCACCCCAGTCAACTGATCTGGGTTTAATCCATCATCATTCTTTAGCTCACTCCACCACCCCAGTTCAGACATGGCCATATGCAAATCAGTGTGATCCTGTGCCTCATGAGAACAGTCCAGCCCGAATTGCCAAGCCATGTCTTCACTGGACTGGAAACAAGCATCCTGGGACCGGTTTCGGGTTCATAACCCCCACCAGCCAGGCTATCTTGAATCCAGGGGTGAGTGCTTGCAATGTTCAACACTCCGTCCATCATCCCCTTTGGTTTTGCTTTGTTCGCCCTAAGTTGGCAGGGTATGCCCAGATGTGGGTCCCTTGCTCACTTTGCCACTGGATTCAAGCTAGTCTGGCTGATGACGGCGGATTAGCCAGAAACCAGTCCCGGGATGCTTGTTTACGGGTGGAGCAACTAGTAAAACATCTTCCAGAGGCCTAAATGAAGTGTGGGAGGAGCTTATACAGGAAGGAAAATTAATTGTCAGTGCTAGCATCAGGTGTGCTCTTTATGCAGCTAACACTGTCTCCTGAAATCCACCCACAGGATTCTCCTCCGATGACATACTTTGGAGCGAGTATTTGGTTTTCGATCTGAAGTCCTGCAACACCTCCTAAGTGTCCCTTTTGATGAAGACCTCCTTTTTGGTCTTCAGGTGGACTCAATGTTAGAAAAACTAAAAACAAACAGCCAAGGGGATCGAAGCACTCCTTACCCAGGGTATGAGATCCGATTTTGTTGGCTAAAGTTACGAGCTGGAGTCAAGCCAGCAGCCACTTCACAACAACCACAACAGTCCTTTCAAGAAAGTGAGCCAGCTAAGTCCTACCCCAATGAGGCTTTCAGGGCAACAACTGTGGTAAGCCCAGAAGTACTCAAAGCACAATCCCGGTGATCACACAGCACCTTTCAGTGGACGATAAGGTCATATCTCCTCAGTGGGAAAACATAACCTCAGATGAGTGGATACTTTCCACCGTTGCCCAACAACTATTACCTGGACTTTCATAGCACACCACCCAATATTCCACCATGCTGCTACAGCATCAGCTAAGACCAACTAGGATCTTAAGGATACCTATTTCCACATTTGCTGTCAACTGGCACATCACCAGAATTTCAAGTTTGTGGTTAGTTGAAAGCATTACAAATTCATAGCTCTACGCTTTAAGTTCACAACAATGCCCGCATGTTAAAAAAAAATGACAGTGGTTGCAGCACATCTTTGGTACTATTCATCTCTTTTTATTCCTGGACACTGGCAGGCAAAGAACATCAGCTGAGAGTATTGACTAGCTCACTCTCAAATAGGAGTGTAGCTACTCTACACATCAGGGTTCACAGTCTGTGCCAAAAAATCTCTCCTCTGTCCACAGCAAACACATTGTTATCTGGAACCAACCCAAATACAGTAACGGGCAAAGCCTACCCCAAGAACAGCGTTTCAGATGCTGTTTGCACTTTACTGTATGTTGTGTCTTCTAAAAGTGAGAATGAGAATGAAACTGATGAGAATGACGCCATCCTGCATTGCAATAGTACCAAATACACAGTTGCACATGCTCCCTCTGCATGAGTACCTTGCCAGACAATGGCCACAGGCGACTGGTTAATGAAAGGATCTACTGTTGGTGTCTCCATCACAGGGTAGCATGCACATCTAGGCCACCTGGCAATCTAGGTCCATATATTGGAATCAATAGCTGTTCAGTTAGCACACAACACATTACTAACTGATTTGCATGAAAACTGTGCCCATTTGAAAATCGCACTGACAACATGACCACAATGTATTTCCTTCAAAAACAAAGGGACACTCACTCCCCACAGGAGTCCAGGCTTATGCATACTATCTGGAATTAGACCATTTGACAGCAAGTCCATATCTTAGTAGAACATCTCCAGATACTTCATCTATATTTCCAGCACATGGGGACCTCTGCAGTCAACATCTTTGCTACTCACAAGAACTACCTACATCCCCACAAGAGGCTCACCTGGCAATCTAGGTCCATATATTGGAATCAATAGCTGTTCAGTTAGCACACAACACATTACTAACTGATTTGCATGAAAACTGTGCCCATTTGAAAATCGCACTGACAACATGACCACAATGTATTTCCTTCAAAAACAAAGGGACACTCACTTCCCACAGGAGTCCAGGCTTATGCATACTATCTGGAATTAGACCATTTGACAGCAAGTCCATATCTTAGTAGAACATCTCCAGATACTTCATCTATATTTCCAGCACATGGGGACCTCTGCAGTCAACATCTTTGCTACTCACAAGAACTACCTACATCCCCACAAGAGGCTGCCGCAGTGCGCAGACCTCCTCGCACATTCCATACCGCTGCAACACCCCAATCTCAGGGCATTGAATCTTGCAGTTTCAGAGCTGAATTCTTAGAGTTTGGTTATCTTCAACTCCAAGAAGAGTGAATGCACATTATTAAGAATATCTGTAACCCAATGCATGTTACATTGTCTCAGCAAGCCCCCTCCCCTTACCAGCATCTGTTCAAGATTTATATTTTGTTGCACTTGCAGAAGGCAAGCTTAGTGTACAGTTACCTGCTGTGGCAGCATCCTTGCAAAATAGACATCACTAGTCATTATTAAAAATACCAACGGTCAGAGACTTGATTGAGGGATTTAAAATAATTATCTCTCATAGAGTACCACTAGTCCCATCATGGGATCTCAACATTGGTCTTACCATGCACATGGGGCCGCCATTTGAGCAGTTACACTCTTGCCCACCACATGTTCTTTCATGAAAGTTAGCCTTCCTTATTGCTCTCACTTTAATAGAGTTAGTGAACTGGAAGCTCACTTCGGTGGAGGAGACAATTGTTAAGTGCTCAAAGATGGGGTCGTCATCAGAACATGCCCTTATTTACTGCTTAAGGTAGTCTCTCCGTTCCACGTCAATCAAACCATTGATTTGCCAGTTTCTTTTCCCCCCAACCTCATTTGGTTGCAGAAAGAGTCTTACACACTCTAGATATCAAAAAGCCTGCATGTATTGTATGTACCATACTAAATCCTGTAGAAAGAAAAAACAGCTTTTGGTACCTTTTTCTGAAGTCTAACTTAAGGAAACCCTTGTTAAAGCGGCCTTGTAAAATGGATTGTCAAGTCTATCCAAGTTCATATGCCAAAGCGGAATTCATACTGCAATCTGTGCTTACGGCACATTTTACTCTTAAAAACGGAGCCACTATGTAATGTAGGTAGAGCTGCAAAATAGTCTACCATCCACACGTTTACCTAGCATTATTCTATGCACATTGTCTGCCAACGAGCCCAAGTTAGGCAAGCTGTTTTAAGGTTTCGACCTGGCGAGGGCACTGCTTGCAGTGCCCCGCCCAGGGCGAAATCTTTTGAGTTACAGTATGGATGTTCTCCCGCCTCTGTTTCCCATTGGCTAGCTCCATAAATGGACGCTAGCCATTGGCAAACAGAGGCGTCCGTCATCCTGCAAGGCGACTCGTGGGCGTTCCTGGGATGTTTTTCTCATCCAGCCCCTTTGGACACGTCAGTGCGGCAGTGGGCAGGGTTTATTTTTTTTTTCTTTCCGTCTTTTCAGGAGTGCCTTCAGCCGGATTGGTGTTGTTTATATTTGCGTTCAGGTAAGATACATATTGTTAAAAATGTTTTAATTGTTTGTTTCTGTTTGTTTCTCCACTTTGTGTGTCTCGTTGCTGCCCAGTGTTCTGAATGTTTCACTTTGCACGGTATGCACCCCCTCTCATGCGTGCGACACTGTTCCGACATGCCCCGTGTTTGTTCGTGTACCCCGTCTTATGTTGGCTCACTCTTTGTTTTACGTCTTTGTCTGTCTGAATCTTTCGCTTTGCACGGTATGCACCCCCTCTCATGCGTGCGACACTGTTCCGACATGCCCCGTGTTTGTTCGTGTACCCCGTCTTATGTTGGCTCACTCTTTGTTTTACGTCTTTGTCTGTCTGATTCTTTCGCTTTGCACGGTATGCACCCCCTCTCATGCGTGCAACACTGTTCCGACATGCCCCGTGTTTGTTCGTGTACCCCGTCTTATGTTGGCTCACTCTTTGTTTTACGTCTTTGTCTGTCGGAATCTTTCGCTTTGCACGGTATGCACCACCTCTCATGCGTGCGACACTGTTCCGACATGCCCCGTGTTTGTTCGTGTACCCCGTCTTATGTTGGCTCAGTCTTTGTTTTACGTCTTTGTCTGTCTGAATCTTTCACTTTGCACGGTATGCACCCCCTCTCATGCGTGCGACACTGTTCCGACATGCCCCGTGTTTGTTCGTGTACCCCGTCTTATGTTGGCTCACTCTTTGTTTTACGTCTTTGTCTGTCTGAATCTTTCGCTTTGCTTGGTATCTTACTGTATTACTCGCTGAACAAAGCCTTACAGCTTTGTATGCTTTGAGTCAGTTTAAAGTCAATGGCTGACGCGCCTTTCATTTTTTCTTGACACGCTCAAAATTCCAATGTTTGTAAACACATTTTTACTCAAAACGTTGTCATTTACACGAACTGTTTTTAATACATTTAATTAAAAGTCACATCAGCAGCCTTTTAAAGCTATTTAAAACCAGTTACAGGCTGCGATATTGGCGCCTCGCCTGTGTAATTGCTAACACACTCACTGACCTGGATCTCTTACAGGTAAGTCACTTGACAAATAAAAAGCTAGTCGGAGGCCTGTTCACCATACTGTACATTACCCTGTGGTAGCTTGTTGAGGTTCGGTGGGCAACAGAGTCGGTCATGAACCTGCATACGGTACATGTGACACATGCTATGGAGCTTGTGAACCGACAGCAGACATAAGACATTTTTAAGTACTACCCTACCCTACCCTTCCTAGTGAAAAAGCTCTCTATATATTTCTAACAGCAGTCGGAGTATCGTGTGTCTAATTGCTTTTTTGAAGTAGTGTGTGTGCGCGCGCACAATTGCCTGTGTGTTTGGGAAGGGGTGTGTGTGCACAACTGCCAGTAGTTTTTAGGTTTCGACCTGGCGAGAGCATTTGCGAGAGATTAAGCTATTGGCATTGTAAATGACAATGCCATTTATTTATAGGTTTTCAAAACCAACACATAAATAAAAAAAATTGTCATTTATAATGCCAATAGCTCTAACTTTTACAAAGGCGAAACCGTTGCATTGTAAATGCTTGTTAAAACTGTTATCCAAACATCTTCCACTACAGCTCGCAAGCCACTGATTTGTAAGTGAAAGGCACTGCTTTTCAATCTATGCAAACGTGATCATCAGACGCACATGCTGCAAATGGAAAATGTTACTTACCTCTATGAATTGGTTTGCTGCTAGTAGTACTATAGATTAAAATGCAACTTCCCACCTCCACAGATAATACTTTTTTGTATTATCTCTTTAAAAAGTGTACATTACAGTAGTATACATGGGCTGGCTTGCTTTGCATCATTACATTTATTCTAAGACATATGGGAAAATACACTTTGAGGTGGCGTTTATATCCTAGTGCATTGTGTGTTTTGTCAGAGGTCACAGGTCACCTCGAACCCTCTACTTCAAAGCAAATCAACTTGCAACATCCATGCCCAACACAAAATAGCAGGAGTGTGCAAACCAGGTGATCTGCAGTACTACAGGTTGCAATTCACGTGTTACAGTTAAGTAATGTTTTCCTTACTCCCTGGTGCAAAGTTACTTAACTGTTTACATTTAAGTTTGGTGGTTGATGGAGTTCAGACAATGTTGTATAAGCTGTACATGTTCTTTTAGTTGGATAAGAGTAAAATGATTTAGTTCTTGGCAGAGTTTTTGACCTGCTTTGGTCAATATGGATGGAGTGATCTACTGAATCAAGAGTTGCCAGTAGGTCCAAGAGGCAAACAGTAGTAAAACCTCCTTTTTCGGCATTTGTCAATGCATTATGCTCGATGTATTTTTGGAGGTTTTCCTCTTTCAAGGATCAGAATTGGCTGGTTACTATAGATTGGTAGGAGTGGGGACATAGTGTTAGTTACATGTTTAGAACTTTGGCAAGAGTAAGATCTACTGACTGCAAACCAGGTGTATGTGCCTCGAGTGTGCACAAGATCAGTTTGCCCTAAACTGCAGTGAAGGGGGAAGTATTCTCTTGGTTTTAATGTGTGGTGTGGGGTATGTTGGCTCCCATCATTATATTAAGGCAGTTTTGTCCCTGGGTTCAAGAATAATCTTTCTTGCAATAATAATAAAACAATGTTTTCTGCTGTTATCTTCTCTTCACTCTATTTAGTTTCAAAGTGCTTTGGGGTTTCATTTTTGTGGATGATTTGTGTGACACTGTGCAGGAACTGTTTCAGAAAAAGACAAGGGAACCCACAAGGCAATTAAGGACCTTGGGCGTCAGTATTTTAAGTCAACTGTGGTCCATAAAACCAGTGAATAGAACTATGATAAATATAAACTAGAATCAGTGCTATATTACTGCTGTCCAGCTGGACAGTAAATTTAATAAACGATCAAAGCAAATGATAAACACACAACAATGAAGTGGGACACTGTCCTGTGTCCTACACAATCACAAAACATATAAAAAATACACAAAAACATTCAGGTGAGACAGGAATAGCTTGTAAAAAAATGCAGTTAGTAGTAACAAGCTTAAAGGCGACAGTCGTGGCACTTGTTTTATTGCAATAGATTAATATGCCAGCTGTTTTAGCAAGTCGACGACGTTTTGATCCATTGACAAGATACTAGGATCATCATCAGGACGGTATTATACAAGCCTGAGAATTGGTGCCTGTAAAACATTTAAGGGAAGAAAGGCAAGGAAAGGAAATTTTAGATATACTTAGAAAAGAGTGGTAGAATCCTAGTACAATCTAAAGTGCATGCCGGCGTGTGATGGCAAGCAATCAATTTGGTGCACAATGGATATACAGATATTGTCTGAGGGGATTTTGTGTGGAAGAAGAATTGCTCTCCCTGTCGTGCGTACATGCCAGTGTGTTGTAGCAGACTCATGAGTGGGAGCAAGGTGAACTTAACGGGGTGAAACTGTTGCATTAAAAGGCCAAGGAATTCTCGTGGAGTTTGGTGCACTAAAGGCAATTTAACCATCGCTGCGAGATACTGGTGCATGAATAGAGTGCTAAGATGCGCGTTCATAGAAGTGAAGAACCATGATTAAAGACCCTGAGGGTGAGCGACCACGGACGGTGGCTAAAACGCGGAGGTTTGTGTGGGGGTAGTCAATTGGCAATGGCGGTGCACGGGTGGGGGGGTTGTTAGGTGGGCGATTACCTTTTGCTGAGGCACTCTGCGAACCAGGGTGGCGTCAATGTACGAGTGTCCAGGGTTGGTGTAGATGACGGCTCAATTACGGGCCTAGGTGGAAAACGGAGCCTTAAATAAATGGTTGTAGGCATGAAGGGATGTATGCAACCATAGTATAGGGGTCGCCTACCTCAATTAGGGCCGCCGGAATAGGCAAAGAGGGGCGGGGTGTCTATGCACAGCGCAGTAGTCTCGGTGGAAGCTTGGAAGGGAGAAGAAGGGATTTAGGCAAGTACTTGTTGGTGGCAGTAATGGAGAGCGAGAATTTGGCGATGCGCTTACCTGCTTGGAAATGAAGAAGCAGGAATTAAGGTCTTGAGTGACAATGCATGGATAAACAGGATCACCAGGAACTGAGCGTGAGATCTCTTACCAATTTAGTTGACTGTGCTAAAGATTGAACATTTCCAGATAATGATATCTAGTGGGTGTGGTACTGTTTCAGTGAGAGGAGTTTTCCATGCTTTCTGTTTACTTATGTGGTTCGAACGCTTTGATTTACCTCCATGTGGATGTCTATGTGCAAGTAAGAGGGCTTATTTCAGCACTTATCTTGTTATAACAAATTAACAACTATTAGAAACAAATTAAACTGTGATAGGACATTGGAAGGACTTTTAGGGGTGTGGGAGTAGCAGATACTGTAATTTATTGTGGTATCAGAGCTTGGGCTCTGTGCAAACCTACGTTGTAAAGAGAGTTGTTTTTCACGTTTATTGAGGTTTTCTGAATAGCCTCTAATCCTCATTATTTTTTTAGTTATTTGAATGTGCGGTATAAAGGAAATAAGTAGCCTGCCTAGATTATAAGGGTGCACTTGATTGAGAGACGTATTTCTGTCAGCAGCATGTGTTATAATTCCTTTGTAGCTTAGCTGCTGAGTGAAGAGTTACTTAATGTAGTGGTACTGTGTTTTGGGTGCATGGGTTTCTAAAGAGAGTGAATTGTTGGTTGAAGCTTTTATTCGATATGCAAGATATCTTGAAAGCGTACACAAATACAACATTTAAAAACTAAAAAAAAAAAACCCATTAAGAACAGTATTGTGTACAATTAAAAACTATAAAAAGACATATGATGTCAGAATAAATTAACTAAAATACAAATTAAACCGCTATTGACAATCTCTTGCAACGAATCAACCAAAACTGCTTTAAAAATTTGGCTATGCCACAGACAATGGGAGGAGAAGTGTCCGTCATGAGGATACGAAGAGCTACCAGATGACTACGCGTGCCCATATTACGACAAAGGGGATTCAGCCACAAGCCCCTTGGTTTTGCATAGTCCGGGCATTCAAACAATATGTGCGGGATAGACTCTGTCCTCGTGGTGCAACAGGCACAAAAGGGGGACGTGTGGGCACCCGATTTCCACTTAGACACCAGGGCACCAACTGGAAGGGAACCCACTCTGAATTTAAAATGCAATGCTCGATCCGTTGCCAGGGTAATTAAGTCCAAATATGGTTCGTAGGCTACAACATCTTTAATTAATAGGAAGGCAGCTGTAGATTTACAATGTCTAGAATTTGACACTAGCTGATCCGCAACCCATTTCCAGTAGAGACGTTTCAAAACATCTTTTGGTGGAGCCGATCATGATATCCAGCAGTCCCCTAGCCCAATATCCTCCAAAAGTTTTTTCGTAGATACCAACCACTTGATCTTCGCCCAGCCACCCAAGTTCATTATTTCTGCTAGCCCTTCAGCATAAGATTTTAACTCTTCGACCCTCCAAATACGCGCCCATAGCAGGAGTGGTCGGAGCCGGGCTTGATCTTTGATGTTCTTACACCCAGTGTCCAGCAGCACAGGCACTGTAGGGGTGCTTGGAGGGAGGGCGATTAGAGATTTCAAGAGCTTACTCTCTGATGTTACCAAGGAATCCAGGCAGCAATGACCCCAAAGCTCTGCCCCATATAGGGCTGATGTTACTCCCTTGGCCTTGTAGATGTCAATTGCGGGGGCAAGCGACCTCCTTGGTGAAGCTCGAAATTCCCTCAGGAGGGCCCCTCCCACTCTCTTATGACTCAAGACCATCTTAGCATTATGGGATGACCAATTCATGGTGTCCGTAATCCGAATTCCGAGATAGTCGAATTCGGATACTTTTTCCAAAGGAACGGCGTTAAGAGTTGGCGGGCGGCCCAATTTCCTTGGAGAGTTTAGAACAAGATACTTTGTTTTGTCTACGTTCATTTCCAAGCCCCTTAAAGCACAAAAATTCTGAAAACGGGCAAGCAGCTTTTGGAGGCCTTGCGGAGTCTTAGAAATCAGAAGCGTATCGTCCGCAAAAAGTAAAGTTGGGATCCGCACTCCCCCTAGACAGGGAGCATCGGCTGGATCTTGCTGGAGATAATCCACCACCCCATTGACGTATAAAGAAAAAAGGGTGGGCGCTAGGACACATCCCTGTCTCACACCTCGAGACACTGGAATCTTTTCAGTTATCTCTCCATTTCTCCCCCAACGAACCTGAGCAAAGGTGTGTTCATGTAGGCTAATAAGAAGGGACAAAATGTAGGGGGGCAATCCCAACCCATAAAGTACCCTCCATAACTCCTCCCGGGGAACTAGGTCAAAAGCAGCCCTTAGATCTATAAATGCCAAATATAGACTGCCCTTGCCAAGTTCCACCACCTTCCACCCAAGGAGTGCCAACCTAAACACCTGCTCAATAGTCCCTGTGCCCGCCCGAAACCCTGCCTGAAAGTCTGTTAATATTTTGTTTTCCTCCACCCAGTGAAGAATCCTACCAAGGATAGCTTTGCCTGCTATCTTTTGGGTGGAGTCTATGAGGCTTATGGGGCGGTAGTTCCCCGGGATTTCTCTAGGACCTTTTTTATAAATTGGGACCACCACCGCCCCTTTCCAGGACTCGGGCACTGGCCCCCCCTTCATAATATCATTAAGGAGTGCCGCAATAACCCCTCCCCAGGCCACTGGATATGCCCGCATGAGATCCCCCGGTAATCCATCTGGGCCTGCTGCTTTCCGGGGGGCTACACACCCAATCACCTTTTCAATCTCTAAAGGTGTAAAGAGGTTGTAGCCATGACGTTCGGATACTAGTAGGGGGAGCATCCTAACGTTTAGTGCCCCGTCCGCCGGGAGATATAGGGCCCCAAAGTGTTTGACCCAGCTTTGTGGGGGAATATTACAGGGTCTCAAAGCTTCGTCAGGCCTATTACGGGAGCCTACAAGATTCCAAAAGCCCCTCGGGTCTTTGCTTTTACTAGCAACAAGTAAGTCCTCCCAAAAGTTCTCTTCCCACTCCTTTTTAGCAATTTTAAGGGATCTGCTATACACCTTCCTTGCTTCCAATATATCGGGGTGGGATTTGGATTTCACTGCCTCAACAAGTCTAGATTTGTTTAACCTACACAATTGTGTATACCACCCGCCAGCTTTCTTTTCACCTCCTTTACTCCCTGGCTTACTCGGAGGGATAGAAAACACAGTAGTCAATGCCTCTGTTAGTGCGGCGAAGACCTCGCATGCCCTACCCACCCCTTCCGGGATATTCCCCAGGTTTGTCAAAGCATGATCTAAAAGGGCTGATATTTCTCCCATTTTTTTCTTCCGACATGACCAATTTAGCCCATTTTAGGCGACTTCCGCATAGTGAGACTACCGACTCATCTGGGGGAGTTGCTATAGGGTTGATAGTCCCCTTCATGGAATGACACCACCACTGAGTCATGGTTAAAGAAAGCTGATTGTGATCGCTTTCGACCGTGGGTACGACAATCATATCCCTCACCTTACTCCACAGACATATATCTAATAGAATATAATCAATTCTAGAAGTATGTCCTGGTCTATTATAAGTGTGTGTCCCCCCCCTATCTGAAATCGTCCTCCCATTCACTGCCCTTAAATTAAATTCAGTGCTCAGGGTGTATAACTGCAACGCCACCTGTGACCATCTCCTAATAGGAGGAATCTCCAAGGTTGGGATCCCTAACCTCGCATCCTCCTCATCTTGCTCTAAGGCAACGTCCGAGCCCAAGGGCTCGAACGTACAGTTCATATCGCCCGCTACCAGGGTACACAACTTATGTGGAGTTGAACTAAGGAGGCTTTCTAGGAGAGCTAATACAGACGACTTCCTCCCGCCCTTTGTCCCTCTGGCATATACGTTGTAGATATTCAAGATTGTGCGACCCCTAGAGTCTCTCAAGATAATATTTTGGATATCTGGGCATCCTGACTGAAGGTCTTCTATTCTACAGTCTAGGGAAGCTGCCACCCAAATAAGCAAACCTCCCGAAGGGCGTCCTCTCCCCGAATCTGAGATTTGGGCCGGCACAAAGTAGGATGAGAAACCCACCCTATGTGCCGGAACCAAACTCCAGGTCTCCTGGAAAATGCATATGGCGTGGTCGTCAACCAAAGCATTCCAGTCTGGAAGGACCAGTTTTCTTGCGATCCCTGCGACGTTCCAACTGAAAACCTTGAAATTCCGGTCCGTCACAGCTGGTGCGTCGCAGACCGCAAGGACGCTCCTGTCCACGGGCCTCATAGGGGAAACAAGGGAAACAGGCAAACTACTTTCCAAAGGAATGGGCAGAGAGTCTGCCATTCCCATGGCGCCTATACTTGGCAGGGAGAGTATTCGGGGTAGTGTTACTGTCATTAGTCCCTTCCTAATGGCAGTGGCCCTGCCGGGCAATATAGTCTCGCTCATATCGCCCTCCTCCAGTCAACAACTCCTAGGCACTCGCGGGGGAATCGACCCGTTATATCCCAGACCCCCAATGGCACGTGGGTCCCAGTTTTGGCCCGGGTCAATTATACTAGGGCCTAGCCGAGGTTGCATTACAATTGTCCTAGGATAGAAAAAGGTTAGGTCCACTAGTTTAACCCCTACCTCATCCATATTTTTTAAAGGGCCACAGATGGAACTCACCAATCTGGGATCTTGGAAGTTTATAATTACACAATCCCCCTCCTGTGTTTTTTTTCCTTGGCCTATCCACCCTACTCTGCGGACGCTAAGAATTAGCCCATCTAGGCCATTCGGGATTGGCTTATTTAGTTTTAGCCAATGAACACACTTGTTCTTGAGGGACTGGTGATTCTCTACTTGGTCTTCCTTCAGTGGGGGAACGTTTATTAGGACACCAACAAAGGGTTGACAATCAGGAGGTAAATTAATTGGGGGAGTCCGCCGCGTAAATTTGTGGGGGACCGTTGTAGTTGTAGTCAGGGCTACAGAGTGAGGGGCAGTTTTAGCGGCCTTCTCTGTAGATACTCCCTTGCCTTTGTCTTGTATGCCCGGGGCTCGGCTAACCTTTGTCGTCCCACTGGTTACCAAGGGCAGTGGATGGAGTGTTGGTTTAGGTGTGCCTTTGGTGATCTCAGTAGATATTACCGTTCCCTTATGATGGATTCCTACTTTTATTAGGGGAGGGATTTTAGGCACCGGGGCTTGTATGTTGCCAGTATTTACCTTCTTTGCCCTGATTGAATGATTAGAGTCCGCCTGGGATTGCGCAGGGATTACCGGGGGCACACTTTCACATGGATCCATGGCCTGGTTCTCACTCGCTCTTTTATGCTGTTTAAATATAGATTTGAGTGAGAATAAGCCGTCAAGGGTTGATTGCTCCAATTTGTCTATTCGAGTCCCCAAACCCTTAACCTGAGTCAGCAACGGCACAAAGAGGGTATTTACCCTCTCCATAATCCTATCAATCACATTTTGTTCAAAAGCTGAAGAAGCATTAACTGCACTACTAGTAGGGGGCGGGCAGTTATTTTTACCCATGGGAGCATCCACGGAACCCCCCTCCACCATTACCTTATCTGCTAAAACCGTCCCCCTGGCGTCACTCATGCCCTGCTCAATAACTTTTCTCGGTTGCTTATATAACCTAGCCTGTATCATCGGCCTACCCTTCCTAGCGCATGCCGCCCTTTTGTTTTTGGCCCTTTTATTTTGCCCACTCAAGTCTAGCACAGCTGGCACCTCCACTAGGTTTACTATATTTTGAGCCGGTGAAGTTGACAATGTTGTTTGGGTAGGACTTGTGGTCGGGGGCGCAGGTGGAGGTACTGTCTCTGCGCCACAGACTTCCACAACACCACTAACTAGGTGCGCAGGTAGGTGTTCTAACCTGTCTCTATTGCTACCAGTTTCTTCCGTTTGGGGAAAACCTGCAGAGGCCTCCAAGACCTCAGGGGAAACAGTATGAGTGTTCACGCTAGCAGGTGATAAGACTTGAGCTACAGCCCCCAAAGAAGAGCGTCTAGAGGGGAGATAGACCTCAGAGAGTCGGCGTTCAGAAATGGCGATCTCATTGTCAATGACCGCCGCCACTCTCGTAATGAAGCGGTCCATAGTTCCGATCACTGGGCTCCCAACCACGCCACCCCTTTCACCCTCAGACCTAAGTAGTTTGCCAGAACGGGTTGACATAATAGAAAGGAATGCCTTTGGACAGTGTAACACAACCGACCTGGGCCCTCAGCCGAATGAAAGAGACGGGGCCCAGCCCAGCCTCTGACAGCCCCTGACTGCCACAGACTGCCCGCCCTTTGCTCGGCGTCCCGCTCGCGTCCCGCGAGACGGTAGGCGGGCTGTTGAAGTAAGGGGCGTTGCAGGCTGGGGGCGTGGCTATCAGGGGGCGCGTCCACGATCTTCCTGGGTGTGCAGGGACTCCTGGGAAACGGAGTCTCTGCCGCGCACCACCACTGAGCCAACTGCCACACTCCGAGTCTCCCACACAATCCGCAGCACAGTCCTGCCGCCTGAGCCCACAGCCCTGAGCGCGAAGCGGCACCCGCGAAGCGGGTGCGGCAAGCTGCAGCGCTGTTAACAGGAATCCACAGGAGGGTCCAAGAACTGCTGCCCAGCCCAACACACAGCAAGATGGTAGGTGTCCCACAGGCTCACAGGGAGAGCCCAACTATATCCACCTGGACAGGCTGGGGGCGTGGCTATCAGGGGGCGCGTCCACGATCTTCCTGGGTGTGCAGGGACTCCTGGGAAACGGAGTCTCTGCCGCGCACCACCACTGAGCCAACTGCCACACTCCGAGTCTCCCACACAATCCGCAGCACAGTCCTGCCGCCTGAGCCCACAGCCCTGAGCGCGAAGCGGCACCCGCGAAGCGGGTGCGGCAAGCTGCAGCGCTGTTAACAGGAATCCACAGGAGGGTCCAAGAACTGCTGCCCAGCCCAACACACAGCAAGATGGTAGGTGTCCCACAGGCTCACAGGGAGAGCCCAACTATATCCACCTGGACAGGCTGGGGGCGTGGCTATCAGGGGGCGCGTCCACGATCTTCCTGGGTGTGCAGGAACTCCTGGGAAACGGAGTCTCTGCCGCGCACCACCACTGAGCCAACTGCCACACTCCGAGTCTCCCACACAATC
The DNA here is from genome assembly GCF_964261635.1 of Lissotriton helveticus. NCBI lineage: Eukaryota > Metazoa > Chordata > Amphibia > Caudata > Salamandridae > Lissotriton > Lissotriton helveticus. The sequence goes on along the minus strand of NC_136059.1, from coordinate 2,059,327,910 downwards.
CGCAGCACAGTCCTGCCGCCTGAGCCCACAGCCCTGAGCGCGAAGCGGCACCCGCGAAGAGGGTGCGGCTAGCTGCAGCGCTGTTAACAGGAATCCACAGGAGGGTCCAAGAACTGCTGCCCAGCCCAACACACAGCAAGATGGTAGGTGTCCCACAGGCTCACAGGGAGAGCCCAACTATATCCACCTGGACAGGCTGGGGGCGTGGCTATCAGGGGGCGCGTCCACGATCTTCCTGGGTGTGCAGGGACTCCTGGGAAACGGAGTCTCTGCCGCGCACCACCACTGAGCCAACTGCCACACTCCGAGTCTCCCACACAATCCGCAGCACAGTCCTGCCGCCTGAGCCCACAGCCCTGAGCGCGAAGCGGCACCCGCGAAGCGGGTGCGGCAAGCTGCAGCGCTGTTAACAGGAATCCACAGGAGGGTCCAAGAACTGCTGCCCAGCCCAACACACAGCAAGATGGTAGGTGTCCCACAGGCTCACAGGGAGAGCCCAACTATATCCACCTGGACAGGCTGGGGGCGTGGCTATCAGGGGGCGCGTCCACGATCTTCCTGGGTGTGCAGGGACTCCTGGGAAACGGAGTCTCTGCCGCGCACCACCACTGAGCCAACTGCCACACTCCGAGTCTCCCACACAATCCGCAGCACAGTCCTGCCGCCTGAGCCCACAGCCCTGAGCGCGAAGCGGCACCCGCGAAGCGGGTGCGGCTAGCTGCAGCGCTGTTAACAGGAATCCACAGGAGGGTCCAAGAACTGCTGCCCAGCCCAACACACAGCAAGATGGTAGGTGTCCCACAGGCTCACAGGGAGAGCCCAACTATATCCACCTGGACAGGCTGGGGGCGTGGCTATCAGGGGGCGCGTCCACGATCTTCCTGGGTGTGCAGGGACTCCTGGGAAATGGAGTCTCTGCCGCGCACCACCACTGAGCCAACTGCCACACTCCGAGTCTCCCACACAATCCGCAGCACAGTCCTGCCGCCTGAGCCCACAGCCCTGAGCGCGAAGCGGCACCCGCGAAGCGGGTGCGGCAAGCTGCAGCGCTGTTAACAGGAATCCACAGGAGGGTCCAAGAACTGCTGCCCAGCCCAACACACAGCAAGATGGTAGGTGTCCCACAGGCTCACAGGGAGAGCCCAACTATATCCACCTGGACAGGCTGGGGGCGTGGCTATCAGGGGGCGCGTCCACGATCTTCCTGGGTGTGCAGGGACTCCTGGGAAACGGAGTCTCTGCCGCGCACCACCACTGAGCCAACTGCCACACTCCGAGTCTCCCACACAATCCGCAGCACAGTCCTGCCGCCTGAGCCCACAGCCCTGAGCGCGAAGCGGCACCCGCGAAGCGGGTGCGGCAAGCTGCAGCGCTGTTAACAGGAATCCACAGGAGGGTCCAAGAACTGCTGCCCAGCCCAACACACAGAAAGATGGTAGGTGTCCCACAGGCTCACAGGGAGAGCCCAACTATATCCACCTGGACAGGCTGGGGGCGTGGCTATCAGGGGGCGCGTCCACGATCTTCCTGGGTGTGCAGGGACTCCTGGGAAACGGAGTCTCTGCCGCGCACCACCACTGAGCCAACTGCCACACTCCGAGTCTCCCACACAATCCGCAGCACAGTCCTGCCGCCTGAGCCCACAGCCCTGAGCGCGAAGCGGCACCCGCGAAGCGGGTGCGGCTAGCTGCAGCGCTGTTAACAGGAATCCACAGGAGGGTCCAAGAACTGCTGCCCAGCCCAACACACAGCAAGATGGTAGGTGTCCCACAGGCTCACAGGGAGAGCCCAACTATATCCACCTGGACAGGCTGGGGGCGTGGCTATCAGGGGGCGCGTCCACGATCTTCCTGGGTGTGCAGGGACTCCTGGGAAACGGAGTCTCTGCCGCGCACCACCACTGAGCCAACTGCCACACTCCGAGTCTCCCACACAATCCGCAGCACAGTCCTGCCGCCTGAGCCCACAGCCCTGAGCGCGAAGCGGCACCCGCGAAGCGGGTGCGGCAAGCTGCAGCGCTGTTAACAGGAATCCACAGGAGGGTCCAAGAACTGCTGCCCAGCCCAACACACAGCAAGATGGTAGGTGTCCCCTAGAGTGAATTGTGTCTTTGGGCTGTTAGATAAAGGAGCAGTTGACACTAACAGTCCCGACCTAGGCACATGGTCAGAATACATACGTTCAGCTGTCAAAAAGGTAACTCATAAAATACTAAACAGGCAGCTAATATATACGTTTTACTTTTATGATTATTCATCTGCAATGCCCAAGGCAAGAAGCTTGTTGTTGGTGTGATTAAATAGTTGTTTTTAGGATTAACGACTTTGCAGATAGATGTATGCCTTTGGGCCTATGGTAAGAAGGTGCCTAAAGAACTAAGTCTCAATAGAAAAAGAAACCAGGATTTAAAAAGGAGAAGAACTTAAAGTCTACAAATCCTGGTAAACAGCGACTGCTCTGTTATGAGCGGACTAGTTGAGCATGTGCAGTGTGTGATAGCTGAGGATTGTGATGAAAGAGATAGCTGCATTCTTCGGTCGCTCTAATTGCTCGCAGGGTGGTGGGGCAATGGTTGCAATCCATCTGTCAAATATTACAACAGTGATACACTGTACTCATTGGTATACTTTTATTTTTTTGTGTTGCACTTTTCATCTGAGAAGAAATTTCAAACTGATATGATCAAAATATTAGTCCTCATTAATAAGGGATTCTGATAAATTCGAGAATTCTCAATTGATGGGAAAATGTTCGATAATGATCCAGCAGATACTACGGTTTATCTCAGGCTCATTCGTGCAATAAATTCCCTCAGTGCCATACGTTTATCTCTTGCAGCTCCACTGCTGTTCCCGAGCTTCTTTCAGACTCCCAAATACAGTGCCTTAGATTATCATTCGCCCCTCTTCTTGTCCAGTATTCTTGCCAGCTACTGCATCATCTGGATTCTATGTTACTAACCTTCTCAGCATTGTGTTCTTTACCCTGACACCTCAGCTCTTCACAGGTTGGTCAGAGACGTTAACATTGGTTTGTGATGCAGTCATGGGGACAAACCTGCAGTCCGTAGCACACAACACCCAGCCACTCCTCACTGGGCAAGCATTGGTCAAGCATCCCACAAGCCAGTGTATTACCTTACATCTAATGGCAAACAGCTGTACACCTCGATTTCTCCTGCATCCAATAACTTGTGAAACTCATTTACTCCAGTGGTGGCACAACTATCAATGTATTACTTGCTTCGCCCTTATCAAACAGGTTCCCTTTAGATCTGATATTTGAGGACCATTAAAGTTGCAGCTAAAATCTGCCTGTTCCCTTTTAGAGCAGTTAAACATCACTATTGTCGCCGGGCACTCGTGTGCCATTTCTTCCAGGCATTTATAAATGCATCAGGTGCCTGATTACGAGTTGGTCGGTTAATTATGCCCGTCCATAAACCCCTCTTTGTGCATGGGTCGAAATTGTGAGCTTAAAGGTATTTAATGCATCCGATAATTATTGGATGCATTAAGTAACTTAGCCTTGGTTAAATTTCGGCAGGTCAATCATGCCGAAATTTAACAGAGAAAAAACATACAGGAATTATTGTATCATGCGGATTTTTGTGCATTAAACGCCAAAATCTGCATTCTATTCCCCAATAGCTCATAATTGGTGTTAATTGCACCCAATAAATAATGTACCCCATTGTATTGTTGTTTATCAGTTAAGATAAATACCACCTTAACTCGTAATCAGGCCCTGAGTAGTGCACCTCTAGGACTGCTTCACGTACTCATGAATGCGTTAGTGAATTGGCCCCAAAGGTTGTAATGTATTTAAGTATGAAAAATACATTGTGTGTGTGTGTCCAAACAATAGTCATTAAAAAAAGAAGCAACCAAAATATTATTTTACGGGTAGATTAAAGTTTATAAGCCAAATTCTTAAGTGCATTTATGTTTGTGAAGTAGTACTCCTGTAGTATAAATTCATATACTCATAAATACATTTGTGTATTGGTCTCTTGCGCTTTTCTGATTGTCAAGAGTCCTTAGAAATGGCAGCCATGTCTTTCAGACATCCCATTAATATTTCCGAGCAACACCATATTGGGAGTCTAAGGCAGCATGATGCCACTTGTCCTACTCTTGTCATTTTGGTGAGTCGATGCATATAAACTCCACCTCAGCTAAATGTTCAGTCAAAATTAAGGGTAAACCTAGTCCTGGGCAAAACTGAAAAAAAAATGTATAGTTCCAAGCAACGAAATTTACATGAAATGACTGAGTTTATGCGACATGTAGATTCAGTGAGAAATTTTAACGAGATGTACCGTTCAGGTAACTTTCGAATATGAGCTGTATTTCAGGTATATTTTTTTTTTTACCTGAGCAGACCGTTTTTTTTTTTCAATAAGTTTATTAGGTTTTAAGGAGCATATAAATACTTAAATACAATAAAAAAAAGTGATACAAGAGATGAGAGGTCAAGAAGAAGAATATAACAGTTGTGATCTAGCCACAAGTAGTTCCTCCTACATAATTCATAAGTATAATATAAAAGAAGTAAGGGTTATGCAAAGGAACTATAATGAACATCAAAAGTATCACCATGATATAGGGAAAACAAGGAGACAAAAAAAAAGAGCGCAAAAAACAAGACGGAAGAGAAAGAAAAAGAGAACATAGAAAAGAATACAAGGGGAAGGGGAAAATGAGGGGAAGGAAGGAAGGGAGGATCTTCTGCGGCACCACAGATACACAACAATTACAACAATCAACTAGACGATACAAAGGGATATTGATCAACCAGTCCTTTCAAGGCCAAATCCATATATGTATCCAAAGCTCTCCAAACACCACTAGAGATAGAGGGGGAAAGATGAGCCTCATCTACCGAAGTGTGCGCACTTCTTAAAAAAGAGACCCATGCCCACCAAGTATGGTAGGATATGGAAGAAAAAGACTTCCATTCCATAAGAATCACTTTAACAGCTACAGTCAATAAAAGATCTAGTAATTGCAACTCTAAGGAGTCCAAGGGCAGAGGAACCCGGGATGCCAATGGGCCCAACATAATCATGGGAAAGGAGAGCTGGAATTGAATTTTTTAAATTAACATAAGATGTTTATGTATGAAATCCCAAAAGGGTTGTAGAAGCGAACACTCAAAAACAAATGTGGATAATCACCTGCAGTCAGACCACAACTCCAATAAAGATCATCATCCTTCAGATGCAGAGAGTGTAAGCGTACTGGAGTCCAATGAAGAAGGTTAATAGAGAAGAATTTAGATTGAATTAAAGAAGGGGCAATTTTATTGCGAAGAGAAAGCTTCCCAATCAACTGCCAAGAATCTGAAGATATATGTTCAATGAGTTCCTGATCAAAATGATGTAACCATTTCTGTAAGCAAGGCAGAGGAAGTGGAAGACAGAAATGTATACATTTTTGAAGCCACATATCCAGAACTAAGCCACAACTGGAATAATGCAATAGTAGGAGAATTTGGATCCAGACGCAATTTAGCAAGAGCAACTTTTATTTTTAAAAAGGTGTAAAAGTCCAAATTAGTGAGAGAGAATTGTTGAGCGAGGGAGGAAAAGGGTAACGGATCATTATTCGAGTCATAAAGATGGCGAACTAGCGTAATCCCCTTAGTAGCCCAATAAGTCATCAAGGTGGCATCAATAATAAGTTTAATTCTAGGATTACGCCACAATGAAGACCATCTCGATTTATGAGCGGAGTAGCGACTTTCTTATCGATCGACCTGACAGCTGCAATGGTATCTAAGATGATCGTACGAGAGAACGGAATAGATAAGGTGGATGTACTGAAAAAGGAAGAAGTTGGCAAGGGAAAAGAAAGATTTTGCTCAATCAACACCCTGGAAGGCGTGTGATCAGGGATAGAGGAAAACCAAAGAGCCCCTTGAGAAGCTAAGAAAGCCACCTTATATTTCTCCCAATCGGAAAAATTACAACCACCCATATCATAAGGCTTTCTTAAAAATGTATATGCAATTCTAGCTCTCTTATCATTCCAGAGAACGTTAGAGGTAAGGGAATCAATCTCATGAAAAAAGGAAGAGGATAACTTCACAGGGAGCATAGAGGACACAAAGTTAATGATAGGTGTTATCATCATTTACAAAGTTTGGAGACGACCCCACCAAGAAATATGCTTAGGGGACCAGGTGTCCAAAAGATGACGCACTTTAAGTAGAGTCTGAGCTTTGTTGTAAGCCACCGTATCATAGAGAGTACTACAGAACCAAAATCCCAAATATTTAAGCTGTTTAGATTGCCATTTAAATCCTGTGGAACCCATAAGTGCAGGAAAACAATAAGCATTCAGGGGAAACATCTGTCTTATCTCTGTTAAGGGTTTAACCAGAAACACTAGATAAAAGAGTGATAGTATCTGAAATAGCGGGAATGGCCAACACAATGTCATCAGAGAAAATGAGAACATCATCCGCATAAGCAACCGTCTTTATGCAATGTGAACAGAAAGTAAACCCCTTAATATCTGGATGAAGGTCAATTAGTCTAAGGAGCGGATCAATAGATAATAAAAACAAAAGCGGGGACAAGGGACAACCTTGTCTAGTGCCTTGGCAAAGATTAAAAAACGAAGACGTAGCCCCATTGACTCTAATATTTGCTCTAGGCTGGGCATATAAGGACATAACCATATTAACAGAAGAGTTTCCAAGATTATGTGCACGTAGAACAGCATGTAAAAAGGGCCAAGAGACCTTGTCAAAAGCCTTCTCGGCGTCAAGGGCCAGAGCAGCTGCTGGAAGGTTAGACCGCTTAGCTGTACCCAGAATATTGCAAAAGGTACGAATATTGTCCCTAGCAAGTCTACCCTTGACAAAGCCCGTCTGAGATGGGTGAACAAGATTAGGAATATAGGATTCTAAGCGCTTAGCTAGTATCTTGCAAAAATCTTTGCTTCCATATTAAGAAGGGAAATAGGGCGAAAAGTTTTAGGATCTGAGTGATCTTTACCTTCTTTTGGGATCACCACGATAGTAGCGTCTGACGCTGAACCCGAGACGAACCCCCTTGAATAAAAGCATGAAAAACAGACTTAAGGCGAGGAACAACAGAAGGAAGAAAGGTTTTATAAAACATGATGGGAAATCCATCAGGACCGGGAGCTATTCCAGAGCGTGTAGCTTTAATTGCATTTATAATTTCCTCAGACGTAATCGAGCCACCCAATTTCTCACTATCTTCCACCGACACAGATTTAATAGGGATTGTCTTTAAGAATTCCTGGCATTGCTCAAAAGAGGATTGATTAGAGGGAGTATAGAGTTTACTATAGAAGTCACGAAAAACTTGAAGAATCTCTTTGGTTTGAATTTTTTTAACACCAGAGCTATCATTAATAGAAGATATCTGAGAGGACTTAAAATTAGAATCCTGAAGTTTCAACGTTGCCGCTAAAATCTTACCTGCACGATTCTTCAAAAGTAAACGTTTGGATTTCTGGGCCTGAACCCCAATGTAGCTGAGCTCTCTTGGTAACAATAGTATTATAGGAATACTTTAAGTTCTTAATGGTTTGCAATAATTGTTTATCTTTAGAACATCGATAAAGAAGCTCTTGTTGTTTAATACCATCTGCTAAATCCGTAAGTTCCTTCTTGATAACAGCATTTCTTTTCGCCAGACATTTAATAATTTGACCTCTAAGAGTGCATTTAAAAGCATCCCACAACACTATTGGAGAGCTAACTGAGCCTTCATTATCAGAAAAGAAATTTTCAATTTCTTCAGTCAGAGCCAAAACCTGAGAATTATCATGTAGAATTTCCGTATTTAACCTCCAAGAGCGAGGTTCTTTTTTAGGAGCAAGGTTTAAAAGAGAAAAGGAAACAGCCGCGTGATCAGAGACGAGAATAGGATGGATGTACGGGGAAGATGAGGATTGCACAAGAGACGAGTGAACCAAGAGATAATCAATAAGAGAAAAGCTAGAATGAGGAGAGGAAAAGAAAGAAAAATCACTACCTGTAGGATTATGAAGACACCATATATCCTGAAGATTAGCAGAGGAACACATTTGTTTCTGTGCTCTAGGGGGACGGAAGTTAAAAGCAGAGTTCCTATCCAACAAGGGGTCCATTGGTAAATTAAAATCACCACCAACTATTAGATTGCCTTTAAGCGGTGTGTCAGCTAATTTTTTAGTGATCGCCCGCCAGAACGAAGGATAATCACTGTTTGGTGCATAAATATTCAGAACATAAAGATCAACAACACCATCAGAAAGTCTGGACAACAACCAACGGCCCTCTGAATCATGTTCAGCAGAGATCACCGATAAACCAGACTTCTTAGAGATTAGTGTTATCACACCATTCTTTTTACCACAGGCATCAGAACACACAACATCAAGGACCCACTCTTTCCTCAGCAACAAAGCCTCTTTGTAAGATACCTTTGTTTCCTGCATTAGTACCAAGTCCGAAGATAAAGATTTACAGTAATCCAGAATTTTTGATCTTTTTAGCGGATGATTTAACCCCCGAACATTAAGGGACACAACATTCAAACCAGACATAATCCCACAAAAACAATAAATCTGCAAGACATTAATAATAAAGGAAGCAAAACAAAACAAAGCCAGACATCCAAAGACCCACCATAAGCATCACAAATGGAAGCACCAACAGGAGATCCAGGGAAAGAGAGAAAGCGAGAGAAGGGAGAATGAAGAAAGAAGAAAGAGGAAAGAGAAAAACAAAAAGGGGAATAGAGAAACAAAAACAAAAAGACCCACCAGGGGAGGTCTGTAAAGGACCAAATTCATACCAGGGGGAACATGGAGAGGCAAGCAAGGGGGCCACCAGGAAAGACAAAGTAACAAATCCAAAACCCCCATATTAGAGGATGATATAAATAAAAATGTAAAAGGGGTGACAGAAGAAAGGCGCAAATATACATTATAAGTACATAGATGAGAAAAAACAAGAAAAATAAGCACAAGCTAACCAAACAAGGCTGATATCAGAGCAAAGAATATCTATATAAATATTAACTAGAGAAAAAAGATTAAATCTCAATATATAGTATAATAAAGAACATCAAGAATCAATAAGAACAAGAAATAGCAATAAATACCATTTCATCACAGAGTAAAATAGCAACGAGATATGTAAAATATAACTATGAACGTTATGCCCAACAATCATAATATATATAAAGAATCAATTAAACAAGCAGAATAAATATACATATATATATATATATATATATATATGAAGACCAAATACATTAATCTTAAATAACTTTCATTAAACAATCCATTCAAATATCCAGGAAAAAAGAACAGCCAGTGAACAACAAAAAGCAATAAGCATGCAATCAATAAAGAATATGCAAGGCGTAGATTGAAATTAAATAATATATTCAGAACGATACTTAATAAAATAAACATCTATGGTAAGACATGATTATATAAAAAATTGTAGCCAATAACACCAGACACCAACAATCAACAAGAACAGACTAAGGAATATAAAACACAACAGCTAAACACAAAAGAACGTAAGGAAAAGTACAAAATAAGAGAAACCACGACACTAAAAGAGAAAAAGAACAGGCATTGTGCACCTAAAAAAAAAAAAAAAAAACGCCACCAAAAAAAAAGAATGGCATACAACCACATCAAATGTAAATGGAACATCATGTAGTAATGACAGTAAAAAACAGAGATACCAAAAAACAACATATCATAAAAATATCGAACAAGACGAGAAGCTTCCAACAGAGGCAATGAGACTCAGAGACATATATCCTTAAAATTAAAAAGAAAGAAAGAAAGAAGAAACAACAATATACAAGAAGGAAAACATGAAGAGAGGAAACAAAACATTAAACATGAGATAAAAATGTAAACAGGTAAAATAGAATAGAAAAGGTAGGAAAATAAAGAAACGACATAAAACGAAAATAAAAACGACAGCTTACAGCCTGTCAACTGTAAAACTAACGGAAACCTTCTCTATAATTAGTAAAGTAAAAAACCTAGCATGCATTTCTGAAACATATTACTCATCTAAACAGAATGAAGTAAAACTCCACAGAAAACAAAAATAGATCAAGATCCAGAAGGACCAGGAGCAGGAGAAGAGTCCATCTGAAACTCAATCTGATTATCCAGGAAGGATGAAAGATCAGAAGGTTCGTCGAAGATTCGTGAGTGGCCCTTAAAGGTGATCCGGAATTTCGAATGACCAGCAAAGGAAAAGGGGATCTTCATGTCCAGGAGACGTTTCCGCAAGTGAAGAAAGCCTTTCCTTCTAATGACAGTGTCTCTGGCAAAGTCTTGCGATATAGCAATCCGATGACTTTCCCAATTTACCGCCTTTATCTTCCTCATGTGAGCCAAAATTTGCTCAGAATGTTGATGACGTAGCGGTTTAAAAATTACCACCCTAGGATAAGGCGAGGACTTGGGTCTAAAAGTAGGAACACGATGAGCCCGTTCAATTTCAAAATCTTTCTGAAATGAAATCTGTAGAGTAGATGGAAGCCATTGGTATAGAAAGTCTATCATTGAGGAAGCAGATTTTTCCGCATCTTCGGGTAGACCAAAAATGCGCAGATTGCTCCTACGATTGCGATCTTCCTGTTCTGTGAGGTCTCTCCGTAATGCCGCCATAGAGCGCTCCATCTGTTGTAGAGATTTAGAGTGCTGATGTGCAACGTCCTCCACACCACTAATACGTGTCTCCGCAGTCGAAACACGAAGAGATAGCGCTTTGAAATCATTCCTTATAGCTGCCACCTCAACCTGTAATAAGTCAGTATTGGTCTTAGTAGATTGCGCAATATCATGTACAGCATTTAACGTGACAGAATGGTATCCAGTGTGGAACTAATATCTTTTTGAGATGACTCCAGGGAAGGGGAGGTTTGTTTGGACCTCTTCAACGTACCTTTTGAGCCTTTAGTATTGGGTGAAAGACCCATGGTGTCGGCCATAAGGTGCAAAAACAAGAAAACCACAATAATCACGCAAGAAAACCTGTGCGCGAGCAATTAGTACGAAGAGGGCCAAAAAATGACAAAAATAAATAATAGTACACAAAGTCTCAGCAATTCCTTCAGATAATCGGTAAAAGGAGAACAATGTCAATAGGTTGCAGCATTAGGACACAAAACGGCGGTCGCTTGCAAAGAGAGAAAAAAATACCATATTAAAGGCTGAAGAAGCGTTGAAAAAATAACTTATCAAGCCCACAATGGCAGAAATAGCAGGCTAGGCAGCTCATTACACAATCTTGGGCAAGATCCTCTGAAGAAACATCGAGGTGAGGCAAAGACATCAGCCATGAAACCAAAGAACCTAAAAGGTCCCACAATATTGCCTATGAACAGGAAAAGGCATTTTTGAAGCATATAAAGAAACAGATGTGGCTGATATCACCTTATTCCCAGCATGGAGAGCAGGGTCCGGTGAGTTGTCCCAGTTTGTTGAGGAGAAACGCGAACGACGCCACCAAAAAACAAAATGGCGGCCGCTCGCGAAATCCAGTGAGCAGGGCTTCAAACCAGCGAAAAGACAGGTTCCTTCCGTTGTGTAAGAAAAATAAGCCTGTCAAAATGATCACGGCATAATCCGAAGTCGAAAATGCCGGTTCCGGACGAAATACGGTTTCTATGGGGAGCCGAAATGTTTCTGATAGCCGCTGTTGCCCCGGAGCTCAAGCGCGATCCGCCATCTCGCAGCGGCGTGCAAGCCACGCCCCCTGAGCAGACAGTTTCAACAATTTTGAAAATGCAAATCAGAATACGAGCAGCAGTGGTTTGAATGCAAATGGCAGTTTAAATAAAGTGAGAAGTCAACAAACATTCAGGTGGATTCTGTACCCAAACGGACCATTTGGTTAATTTTTTAGTGCAAAACTACCAGTCTGAAAGTTAGCAGCAGTGTTTTGAATGCGAATGACTGAAAATCAACTCGAAATTACATTTTCAGGTTGAAATTTCAATCTAATGCACCGTTTGGGTAATTTTGTTGTGTGCGAGATGCATTTTTCATAATCACGCTCGATTTCACATAATAATGTGGTAATTTCGCAAAATTACGCTACATCAAATTACGCAATTTTGCACGCCCCTAATTAAACCTTGTCGTCCATGAATAATCATGCTTAGTGCTTAAACCTAAAATCATGGTAAACTGCGGGATTTTTCCTTTCCAGAGAAATAAATGAAAACGAAAAAATAGCCACCAGCTTTTCCAAAACTCTTTTTTTCTCAATACTGACAACCCTTTGAAATACTGACCCGGATGCCAGTTGTACCGCACTTTCTATTTCAAAGACATAATCTCCTTTGCTGTAAAAAGTCAAAAGTACTACTTATGGTGTTCCTCAGACCGTTCAATGGAGAAAATGTATACCATAGTTTGGAGCAGGTTTCAAAGTTATCTTGTGTCTCCTACTTGAATTCAATTCATCTATTTCTGAAAATTTCCGAAAAATAAAATTAACTAGATTTCTTCTACAGAAAAAAATTATGTCTCTTGAGCTGAATAGTTATTTTACGGTTGAAATGTGGATAACTCAAAAGTGGACTGTTTTGGTGAAATGATGCAGTTTTAATTATTTAACATATATCTAACACAAGGATAGAGTGACTGCACATAAATGAAGCCTTACAAATTAGATATGTGTTGGTTAATGAACAAGGCAATAATAATCGAAGGTATCTTGTGGTTTTCTTCATATATATGGAGGTTGCACTCATGTTACCTGTGTAATGTGTGGGTTGAGTAGGTAAGTTCCTTTGAGACGTTGTACTTCTGTGCAGTGACTCTACACCCTCTGGTAAGCTAAGATGCTAGCAAACAGAATACATTCACAATAACCTGATGATCACATATTTTTATGTTTGCTCGAGTGTTGAGTTTTGCTCTATAATTGCTTTTGACGCAGTAATGCCATATTTCAGCAGTCATTCGGTGTCCCAATATCACCAGGAAATGACTAGCTGTAACATTGTGCTAATAAATGTCCAGTATAAGCAGTAACCTTATTTCAATGCTTGCCTATGTACTTGTGTGAAAGCAGCAATCTGTAGTAAGTACCAAGAGGTAGCATTATTAATACCATAGAGTACTGCTTCCAGACTAAGCACAGGATTCATAATGTGTGCATACTCTATTAGTGACGTAAAAGAGTGAATGATCAGAAAAAATTGGAATCTTATTGTAGCTTATTCCTGCGCCAATAATCTGTTCCCTTATATAAATCTGATGAGTCGCTTCGCAGAAGCATTTAGGACCATCAGAAGTGGTACTACAGGAGTAGTATTTTACATACTCTTACTCTTACATGCCTTTGAGAATCTGCTTTGAAACATACAACTGCCTTTTAGTAAAAAGTGCAAATATGGCACAGTCCTGTCTATTTGTACATAATTATTCCCTGAATATTCCCATTTAGATGTTTTTGGGCTCTTCCACTAAGTCATATAAGAGTACTTAAAAGAGAACTACAGGGTAGTATTGTGAAATGCCTTGGTGAATAGGCTCCAGTGTTACAAGTTAATTTTGGAACAAAGTCCGTCTTCTATGTCACCTACATGAAAGAGATTTTTAATGGTTTTCAATGGAAATGTGATCAATTTATTTCCAATTCAATTTCTTTTGAGTTTCTGTCAAGGCCCGAAGATGGCAGCGCCGCCTCAAGGTGTGAGGTCTCGTCATGGGTCGCCCTACTTACATGATACCCGGAGAGGCTTGACTTCTCCACATATTGGGGTGTGTATGATGTGCCCAAGAATAAGCTTGTTTTTGATGGGCAATGTCTCTATGTTGTATGAACAACTGTGCCCCTGCACTTACACAATTGTGTACAATTTCAAAATTCGTATATGATTGTATGCAAACAATAGTGACATATGGCACATCAATCTAAACAATTGGTGGAGAACTGTAATTCAGTGACAAATTCATCTGTTGAGACGGGTCAGTCAATCAACAGTCTGTATTTGGAGTGTCCATTTGCTGTTTATTGTTCCATTTTCCAAAAAGCCAACACGTGTTTCATCGCAAGGAACAAATGCGAATCTTCAGGGCTAAACAAAAAATACAGGTTCTGTTTTTACTATACATGTTTGGATTATGTTATCAATGCAGACAATGGGTGACTCATGGTGTCACCCGGGTGGACACGGCATGCGCAAAGGGTGGTACTGTGACTTAGTGTCCATGTGAGGAACAGTCTATGCACACATGACATAAGTGACTTGGTGGTTTGTGTAGTGACCAACGATATTTACTAAGAAAAAACAAGGTGACTGGTGTGACTTGTTGATCAATGCTTAATCAGCATATTGGCCGGTTGTGGAAGTGAAGTGATGAGATAGGTGGTATGTGGTATGTCAAGGACGGTTACCCAAATTACTTGTACGTGACACATGTGAACGTAATTGAATCACATTAGGATCACATTAGGATTGGCAATAGTAAAAAGATACGAAATAATTGTGATTGTCTATTGTATAGTGCGGAAAGAGTATAGTATCCATAATTGTTTTTATACTAAGGTGCGCACTAATTGGAATGGTTTTGTGCTGCAAGACTGCAGTTAAAACATCCCAGACATACCTGGAGAATGACTTTCAGGCCAGGATGTGCTGGTTGTTAGTGGATATACCGAGGGCGCGAAAGGACCTGTCAGGTCATGGACTGTGTTCATCGTTGGTGAGAAAGTTTAAAAACGAACAGATGAAAGAGAAATGGAGGAAAAATTATAAACACTAGATTGTGGAGAGCTGTATGGATTACAGCTCAGTGAGAGACAAGCTGGGCGTAAATAATTCTTTTACCATAAAAGGCAGGTGGATTGAGTCTAATCATGCATATTCTATGCGCGGGATAAGGATTGGTGCAGACGTCTGCTGCGACCAACTTCAAGACTAAACCGGAACTACAGAACCAGAATATCAGTCCGGTCCACTGCCCGGAGCTGTATGCGATTGCGAGCTAATAGTCATGCGGAGGGGTATTTTATGAAAAGTCGTTAAACCAACGCAAAGGTGGAAGATTATAAAAGTAAAATTTACCAATTTATATTATTTAATTATACGTGCAAAAACTCACCAAGCTAACCAAATATTGATGTCTATCTGGCTTCACCGCACTGGGGGAGTCTGCCCCGGTGGCGGCAGTATCACGTTATTTAACAAAGATATCTGCTGTGTGTGCTATGGGGGTGCTTACCAAGACGATTAACGACCATCTACTCAAATGGAAAGAGGATGGTCTCCTTAATGAGGAAGAATACATGTACCTGAAAGTACTGAAGCCAACGTATCCCTGGCTTTACACATTACCTAAGATTCACAAAGATCTCCCATTTCCCCCTGGTAGACCTATAGTATCAGGAAATGGAGGTCCAACTGAGAGATTAGCGGAATATGTTGACCTGTTTCTGGGCCCACTTGTCAGAAATCTCCCCTCATATATTCAGGACTCCAAACATATTCTCAGCCTCTTAGGAGATTTGGAATGGCAACCAGGTACCACACTAGTCACTATGGATGTGGTTGCCCTCTATACCAGTATTAACCCGAAACTAGGCATTGAAGCAATCACCAAAGTTCTGTCTAAACGGCCCGCATCTCTCTGGTCGCACACTCAAATGCTTATCTCTATGATGAGTTTGATTTTAGATAACAACTTTTTCATGTTTCAAAAGCAATGGTACCAGCAGAAACGTGGAGTAGCCATGGGATCCAAATTCTCACCCTCCTTTGCTAATCTCTTCATGGGTGTATTTGAAGCAGACCATCTCTGGGGTACGTCCAGTAGTCTATACACAGATTCCATTTTGTTCTGGGGTCGCTACATAGACGACTGCATCTTACTATGGACCGGAACTGATGCTCTACTACAAAGTTTTTTTAACTTTCTGAACAATAATCTTTGGGAAATCAGTTTCACTATGAAACAAAGCAGATCGCACATTGAATTTCTAGACTTAGAATTCTATATAAGCAACAACACCCTACAGAGTAAATTGTATAGGAAACCTACATCATGTAATTCAATTCTAAGAGCAGACAGTTTTCATCCTGTCCATCAAATCAATTCTATACCCTTTGGCGAGTTTCTTCGTGCAAGACGCAACTGTAGTGATGACGTACTACTGGAAACGACAATCGATGACATGAATCAGAGATTTACCAAACGAGGCTATCCTAAAGCAATTTTGTCTAAAGCAAAATCAAAATTAAACAAAATAAAGAGAGAGGAAACGCTTAAAACCAAAGATCCCCAACTCAAGAAAGAGAGTACAGTAAGAATGATAACAGAGTATAATGCTCTACACAACTCGATCAGAACCAGCTTGACGAAACACTGGAAGCTGTTAAAAGAGGATTCGACACTAAAAGAAATAATCCCAGCCACCCCTCAAATTACATTTCGTAAAGGGAAAACTTTGAGAAACAGGCTCAGTCCCACAGTGCCACGGGTAGATAGAAATCCGACATGGCTAACCCAACGAGGCAATGGTTTTTTCAAATGTGGGTTTTGCCCCATGTGCAAATGGGCTAAGCACAAGACTAAACACTTCACAGGCCCCTCAGATGACTCATACGAGATCAGAACCAACATAAACTGTACCACTAAATATGTAATATACATTATCGAATGTCATTGTGGGAAAAAATACGTGGGCAGTACAATACGAATGCTTAAAGAAAGAATCTCCGAGCATTTAAGAGCAATCTTGAAGCAGGATCCAAAATACCCCGTGGCACTTCATATAGCCAAGTGTCAACCTAATACAGACGACTTTCAGGTTTCTTTCTATGGAATAGAAACCGTACCCATTCACGTGAGAGGTGGTAATCGGGAACTACTTCTTAGACGTAAGGAAGCGACTTGGATTATGCGTCTTCGTAGCATTGAATGCGGCTTGAATTATGACCCTGAACTGCAATTTTTCTTGGGCAACTAAAATATTTATCCTGTGTACTTGTATATTTATGTTGCTGTATCTCTCTATTTTTCCCCCATACAGTACTCTAAATTGAATATGTATTGTATATAACCTACTGTTTTCCATATATACCACGTTATTGTTTGCATTCGGCGTTCTGACCCAGCACTTTTAGTAATGAGGTTCAGGAGGAATTTCAACAAAAGTTGTGTTGCTCCATCCGACCATAATCACATAGTCAGGATCAACTCCTGATCCTCTAGGCGACTAACATAATTCGTAATTCGCGATCATTTCAATGACTTCACCCCTACCCGGAGAGTCCAATGCATTGCATTTCGCATACGTCTCTACACTGAGACTTTCAATGTTTACAACATGAATATTATCTTATCTTAACTTGTAAACACATTTACACGGTTAAGGTCCTATTCGCATGGCTGGGTGTTCAGTTACTTATTATTATTTTTATTCATCCCATCTTGGACTGGATAGTGTAGAAAGGAGGTTGCAGGTGGGCCTCACAATACATTTGTACATATTCACCTCCCTAAGGTGACTTATAAGTTGTAATATATTCGGTTTAACCGCTGGTATATACCAAGGTGGGCTACACTTCACTAGTCAACGAAAATTATAAATTATCTTTTCGCGCACGGTAAGAGCGTGGTTTTTACACCACAATTCCATGCTATACTTTTGCGCGTCGGCCGGTAATGAACATCTTACTTTTTTTATGGAAATTTCAAATTTTCATTCTACCCTCCAAACTCGGGGTAGTAACTCTTCTTTTTTTGGCCACTTGTAGTTATTTTAGCTCTAGGACTACTGGTCTAGTCTCCGAACTCACCAACACGGAAACAGTATTTAAACGACCCCCACTTCCGGTCACGTGTCCGTTTACGAAACACGGCGCCGGGAAACTTCAAGAGGGGGATTTCTGTCCGACAGGTAAGCGCATTCATACCCGTAATCATTGCGACCCCTTGTCAATCAGTATCTGAACAGGAAAACGACATGTTTTCTTCAGAATACTCGGATTCTAACACTCGCCTGTTTTTACTCTCGCCATTAGGACCAGGCTCTTTGTGGATCTAGAGTGCACCCGCCCTGACACCACAAAGACCTATCTCCTCCCGGTTTCCTTTGAACCCACCCAATACTAAGGTAGGACATCAATCACTACTATACGCCTTTGACAACAGAGTGTCTTCTGGACATAGTTTTTCAATTTGAGTAAATGCGCTATATTTCTCATTTGTATTGCAGTTGTGTTTATCCACACAGCAGATATCTTTGTTAAATAACGTGATACTGCCGCCACCGGGGCAGACTCCCCCAGTGCGGTGAAGCCAGATAGACATCAATATTTGGTTAGCTTGGTGAGTTTTTGCACGTATAATTAAATAATATAAATTGGTAAATTTTACTTTTATAATCTTCCACCTTTGCGTTGGTTTAACGACTTTTCATAAAATACCCCTCCGCATGACTATTAGCTCGCAATCGCATACAGCTCCGGGCAGTGGACCGGACTGATATTCTGGTTCTGTAGTTCCGGTTTAGTCTTGAAGTTGGTCGCAGCAGACGTCTGCACCAATCCTTATCCCGCGCATAGAATATGCATGATTAGACTCAATCCACCTGCCTTTTATGGTAAAAGAATTATTTACGCCCAGCTTGTCTCTCACTGAGCTGTAATCCATACAGCTCTCCACAATCTAGTGTTTATAATTTTTCCTCCATTTCTCTTTCATCTGTTCGTTTTTAAACTTTCTCACCAACGATGAACACAGTCCATGACCTGACAGGTCCTTTCGCGCCCTCGGTATATCCACTAACAACCAGCACATCCTGGCCTGAAAGTCATTCTCCAGGTATGTCTGGGATGTTTTAACTGCAGTCTTGCAGCACAAAACCATTCCAATTAGTGCGCACCTTAGTATAAAAACAATTATGGATACTATACTCTTTCCGCACTATACAATAGACAATCACAATTATTTCGTATCTTTTTACTATTGCCAATCCTAATGTGATCCTAATGTGATTCAATTACGTTCACATGTGTCACGTACAAGTAATTTGGGTAACCGTCCTTGACATACCACATACCACCTATCTCATCACTTCACTTCCACAACCGGCCAATATGCTGATTAAGCATTGATCAACAAGTCACACCAGTCACCTTGTTTTTTCTTAGTAAATATCGTTGGTCACTACACAAACCACCAAGTCACTTATGTCATGTGTGCATAGACTGTTCCTCACATGGACACTAAGTCACAGTACCACCCTTTGCGCATGCCGTGTCCACCCGGGTGACACCATGAGTCACCCATTGTCTGCATTGATAACATAATCCAAACATGTATAGTAAAAACAGAACCTGTATTTTTTGTTTAGCCCTGAAGATTCGCATTTGTTCCTTGCGATGAAACACGTGTTGGCTTTTTGGAAAATGGAACAATAAACAGCAAATGGACACTCCAAATACAGACTGTTGATTGACTGACCCGTCTCAACAGATGAATTTGTCACTGAATTACAGTTCTCCACCAATTGTTTAGATTGATGTGCCATATGTCACTATTGTTTGCATACAATCATATACGAATTTTGAAATTGTACACAATTGTGTAAGTGCAGGGGCACAGTTGTTCATATTCATTGTAGACCGGTTTTCTGGTCTTCCAGAGTGGTTGTGAGGTATTACCACTCGCCCCATTGCCTACACCATTTTTACTTTTGTTTGTCACCATTTGCGGTTACCAAGGTGTGCGCCCAGTGTATCTGGAATTCCCGAAAAGACCTCAACAGGTGCTATTGTAATGTCTCAATGTTGATTCTGACCCAACACTAGTATTCAGGGTTCCTCTGCAACATGAAAACGGGGAATGTAGATCCTTGGCTACTTATACCGGAACCTCTGGGAGGTGGGTGGAGGCTAGTCTTGTTGGTGTGGGGTGGCTGGTTGTATGGTTATTGGACACAACTGCGGGTAGGTGAATTGTTGGAGTTCAGTTTGTTTGGTGGGGGGAAGCCTAGTTTCGCGATTGCTATTACATTGGTATTTCCTTCTCAGTCATTCATCTGACCTGCGTTTTGTGATTACTTACTAGAACCACGAGCATTGTTAGACTGGATGCTGTCGAAGGAGACTGGGACGAGATAGTCACCTTGGATTGAACAATTGTTAGAATTTCCTTCTCATGTGATCATCTTTTCTTGTTCTCATTTGGGGTGAACCTCTGCTGCAGCTTATGTTTAACTGATAACATTCTATAAAGAATGTTTCCAACAAAACAAATGCCGATTATGGCAAATCGGGTATCCATACTGCAAAGCTGCTATTTTTGTGCTCACCTTTTTTTTTCAACTGTAAAACGACATGTGCATTACTCTTCTTGAAGGCACAGCAAGCCTCGCGTCCACCCTTCACAAGTTTATCACACAAAATTGAAAATGCGATCCTGTCAAAATAAAGTTGTGAGTTGCAAACTAGTTCCTGCCTGTGGCGCAGCCCCGCTGTGCTCGAGGCTGACGATCCACCCCAGAGATACAACCTCCCGTGACAGCAGTGGCCCTTTGTCCTTCCCCTTCGTGCTGCTGGCAGGGCTGTACCTTTGATGTGGTATTCGGCGTTTTTCTACCAGGAATATTGGATGGGTTTGACTTTGGTTGTTTCTTGCGGGTTTGCAAATGAATAAACACCTGTTGCATAGGGTCAGCTTTAAGAAAGGAGCCCTTCGGCTCCATGCATATCAAAGTATCTGCTGCTGTCCCTCAGACCCAGGTATTCAGAGAAGGAACGAGGGGGGCGTTCTCCTCCTGTGTAACTGGACAAACACGCCGTGGCCTTTGTCATTTACAGTGTTTGAAGTTGGGATTCATTCGGCCAGCCTTGCTGTGCTTGAATGGAAACATGCATCTCTAATAGGGAGCTTCACACCTGTTTAAAGTGACTGGGCCAGCCTTTAATCCTTATAAATCCAGCATCCATGGGGCTTGAGCTGTAGGACAAACTCTTGGGGGCCGAGGTGCGCTGCCACCCATTGAGGAGCCCAGGGTGCACCCTAATGGCTGGAGTGCACACGGCCTGTGGCGGGAAGGCCGGGCGTGTGGGAGTCGTTGTGTCAGGTTCCACATTATGAAGAGAGGCACATTGCTCTGTGGGACACAACCTCTGTTGTGCCGTCTGAAGTTGAAATTTGAGGTCCCTGGAGTTGTAAACGGTTTAAGAGGCCCTGATCTGCGAACAGGCAGCTATTAAATGCAGATCGGCGTCATGGCCCAAATCTACCGCTAATGTTTGAAAGAACAGACTCTGTGTGTCTAAGGAATTGTTTGGTGAATGGAACGTGAAGGCTTTTACACGAACGCACATTTACCCACACCTCTAAAAAGTGACTTGCCAGAGGACGCGCAGATCAAGGGGGTGGCTGCAGGAAGCAGGGGGCCCTTGATGGCGTTGCTGTTAAGATGTTTTGTTCAGGGCCCTTTCATCAGCCCACATTTCCTCGGCAGTAATTGCCGGGATGTTTCTTGATGTTCGTGGGTGTCTATCTGTCGATCGGCGTGTGAAATGTGCATTGCCGGCAGCAGTCTGTTTGGTGGTTTTCCTTGGCACGAGAATTATTGGGGCTGCGGGGCGGCAAGCCACCGAGCCTAATGCGGGGCCCACTGCATTTAGCTCTGCTTTCCTCAAAACGTGCGAAAGAGGGCTTTTTATCTAGCTGGCTACACGTGAGGAAACGTGTTTTTAATTGGCGTATTTACGTTCCTCTCCCGCGGAATGAGGCTGTCACACTGATAAACGTTCGATATTTCTGCAGAAACAGTGTCGTCTTTGTCTCATCCCAATCTCCCTTGCTCTGATCAGCGCCTGGACACGTTTCTGCGGTGCCATATCCCATGTCTAAGCATCTCAGCCTATGGGCGCAACACAAACAAACAATTTAAAAGAAGGCTTTGTGTATTTGCAGAAGGATCTGTGTGGATTAAAGGCCTTCGCGCTCCTCGTTTCAGTTCGCACACTGTGGGGAGGAGGGCGCTCTTATTATTATGGGGGTGGACCAATTCTCCATCAACAGACGTTTAATGTGGGTGTTTTGATATTCAGTGTAAGTTCCCATTGTATGCTAGTATATTATTAAATATATCCGTAGCTTTCTCAGCATTAAATTCCAGTCTCCTCAAATCAACGGGGAATTGTATTTCATATGAAAAGAAAATGTAGAACAGAATAGAAATATGCATGCCTTGCCTCTGTCCACAGAAGCCCGGTTACAGGGAATACACTGGCACAATATATTACCCGAAACCCGTTTAATTGCCCTATAACAGACAATTGTATTCACAGAGTAGCAGATAACATTTGAATGTGTACCACAATTTGATAGTACAGTGGGTTACGGCGCACACCGCAAAGATTTGAGAGTAAACTGCAAATCACATGTTTGCACTCTTGTAGTGTCGACTTGGCGTTTCACTCTTCTGAGGTCGAGAACATGACCACAATTAGATAAGGTAACATCTGCTATTTGCAGAGCTGGCTGTAATATTATTCTATATTATAAAGCACAACATCCAGCATAATACCTAGCGAATGACTAGGCCCTGAAATCTTCTCTAAAAAAATGATTAGGACAGATCAAAGTACCAGTGGACGAGATTTCCAGAAAAGCTGGTTGCCTGTTGCATCTCTGATTATGCTGGAGACTTCCAGCAGTGTGTCACTGGATAATCTTAGGGTTGTGGGACATGTAGCTGGCTTTATCCAATACTAGAGTCCGGATTACCGTAGCTTTTGGATTTATATTGTATTGTACCGCTTTTTATAGAACTTCCATCCCTCTCGACGGGGCACCAAAGCATGTTATGTTTTATCTTCTAAGTGGCTGCTTTGTGCATGGTTGTAGAGGGGTATTGGTAGAGGTGTCACTTGTGACTTTAGTGTAGTCAGTCAGTTGAGTCCTGGTTTTAGGAACAGCGAAATATTTATTGCTAGTGGATCGTTGTGGGTACTTCAGGGATGAAAGAATTTCTTATAGCAAATTAGGTGGCCTAATTGTTGATTGGACAGAGTGGGTATAATAGATGGTGTCACCAGGGAAGATTAGGGAAAGGCATCCCCGCTCTAGTGTGGGTAGGTGGGCCTCCCCTCTACTGCGAGACAGACCTGAGGGAAGGTGAGCCTTACCGTACTCGGTAAATGAATATACAAACAAAGCAGTGTGCAATGCTGCATACCTGGGAAAGTTAAAGTGCGAAGCAGCCTTTGCAGCCTGGTGCCAGTTCACCATAATGGCATGTTGTTGGCATGTTTGAAGTTGTATTACTTGCAGGTGTTGTTTGCTGGGGTGCCACTGTCATTCAAAGCCAGACACAATGTTATTGAACGTTGGAATGATGAACCACTGGCATTAGAATAAGTAATGCTCAATAATAAAAAAAATATGATTTTAGTTCATAAGAATTTTAAGGATTTTGGATCACCTGCATGTGTCAGATAGCTCCTTTAACAGAAAATACAGATCTGTCAAGCACATCCTGCCTTCAGAGTGCAATCAATCATAAATGTGTAAAGCGCGGCTTCGCGTAGTGTGCTGGTGCTAAGCAGACTAGAAGCCGACCGGAGCAAGAGCCAGCCTACTGGTAAGCAGTTTGAAACAGCTGTTTTGAGACTACATTTGAAAGAGTATTTGTCCTTCATTGAACGTAAGTTCAAGGGAAGTGCCTTCCAAGCCCTGGCCGCAAGTAGGGTGAAGGAGGTGCCAACCCATCTTTTTTTCCTAAACCTGCCTGAGGAACAGAGAGATATGGCAGGGTGGCATGGAATGAGCCTATTGGTTAAGTGATTTAATGCCACTCCTGGTGATTTAACGCCACTAATTGTAACTTGGCCTGGCTTCAGAAAATGAGCAGTTAAACTGGTGGAATCAAACCCAGGGTGTTTGGTTATAAATGGAACGTTGACAGAAAAGGCAACAATGAAAATGCATGTGCCAATGTCCGGGAACACAAACTTTTATCTCCTTCTGATTTGTGACAGAGCACTTTCAAGATGCTCTGAAATGGCTCTCTGAGAGCCTGTCAGTGCAACACTGGCTCGCTGCTATAAAGGAGGGCAGAGGGTGCAGTTTCTCGAGGGGTTGGTGGCACAGAGGTTGGTGGGTTGTGTGGTTGGAGACCAGTTATTTTTTGAATTTGGAACATGAAGAAGAACGCCATGTTATGTATTGTTCCTCATCTCTCTTTTGTTCTGCGTAACAGTTGAAAGCAAGGGCAGATGAATTGGAAGGTGAGGGGGACAGGTGGGGGGTCAAACAAAACAAAAAGTGATACATGGGTCAAAAGTGAATAATGGATGTTTTTCAACTTGCGGATCTGAGTAACATCATAGGCAAGTCAAGCTTTGCTCTTGTTGTCCATTTGATGTTACTGAGAACCCCTTTTGCAAAAACAAATATTAGTATTATTATTTATTCAGCGCTCATTCACCAAAGCATCCTTACTAGGAACATCCAGAGAGAAAAGAGACAAAACAATTACAAACTCAACCGATCAGCACATCAAAGGAGGTTAATCATTGGGGGCAAAGATTCTTAAGCACTTTGATTTCCTCTTGGGATTATTTAAATAAATCCTTTTATCAGACCCATTACATAATGAGATGGACCATACATAAATGATTCTTGCCCTGCACAGTGAAGAAGTCTAGCCTACAGTGGGATGTAGAAACTGAAAAGTCATATTTTCTCTAGGCACCATAGCCTCATAATGGCAGTTTGCCCCTCCGGACGATATCCCTAGGGACAGCATCAGTCTTTATCACTTTTGAAATAAGGGCAATATAAACTTTGCTCGACAGGCTCCTGAAGTATTTCCAAACCCAACGTACTGTACTTTTACCAGTTCATGCTTTGTCAAGTAGGGCAGATGAACAGTCTCATAGGAAACCCTTCTCCTGGCTTGTTGCTACTCCTGGGGAGCACATGATCTGGAGCTGGCAAGGAATATTAATTCTCTCAATTCTCCACAGTTTGAGGTCTTTTGCAAACTGTAGACAGAGAAGGTTTCAAAAGCAGCCACTGCTGTGAACACAGACTGGATTCTGAAGCATCCTTTCCTGCCCTCAAGATAGAACAGTGACAAAAGGCTCATAGCACATCTCTTCAGTAGAGGATTCGCAGGCTCTCTCCTGCCCCTTACAGGAGCTCCAATGAAATTACTGAAGACAGCCTCTGTGAAAGCTAGGGCCTGAGAAGGATCACCAGCAGACACAGCCTTCTGTTCCATACATCAAATTCCTCTTGAATCGCACCCCACAAAAAAGTGCTCCAAACTTCCATGAGGATAACAAGTCTTAGAACTGTGCAAGTCCCTTTTCCCTCAGAAAGTACTCTCCCACCTCCTAATAATATCACAGAATAAGACAAGACATTTCTAACAGACTAGAGTCTAATCCACATTTCTTTCCATGTCAGCGGACAAAACCATGTTTTGTAACAAGTACTACCAGGCTTAACGGATGGGGTGAGCAATTTCTGCTCAATAATTGAGAAGAATGGTATGTTGCCACTCTTTCACTCCTATTTAATGAAAGGTTTACTCATAGATTCAGTAGTAACAGTTTAAGCTTTCATCTTTCTTGATTATATATAGACATAGGTAATACGTGTTTCGCTCCAGGGATTCAACCAACAAGCTTTCTTAAGGCAAACATTATGAATGTCACTCTTACAAAGGCGCATCGGACAGTAGGGGTAGACATTGTCATAGTGATCACTTGTTGCGGTCCATGTTGTGTTCAAGTCTAGATATTGAGATTTTGTCTCTGCCTGGGCATCCACCTTTGAAAGAACACCTCATTGTGGACCTGATGTGGCAGAGTGAAGGCCACTAAGGTTGATTTGCTCTTACCCCTTCTTTGTGTGGTAGGTGAGGCAGCATGGCACTTTCGGAATTGAGTCTCCTCAATTGAGTCAGCTGACTTGAGACTTCGGGCATGTCCTCTGGCGACCCATGCACCAGGGGTGTCAATGTCTTCTTTTTCCAGCTCTGTGTAGTAATTGGAAAGGTTTATTTTTTTAATTTAACCTCTCCCCAATACTGGCCCTGTTGGAGACCAAGTGAGTGTCACTAAGGCTGGGGCGGCATGTGATCCCTGGACAAGGCACCAACCTAGATACATTAATTACATAGGGGCCAGGATTCCCTTTTTAACCCCAACTATTTGCCCAGGAAGCAAAAGTGCCCCCCTGCTTGGGGAGCACTGTGACTAATGATGATTTTTTAAAACTGCTGTGGCTCCACATAACAGCATCCGCACATTGGATATAAACCACTAAGTACTCAATTGATGTAGTGCAGTTCCTCATTCCATAGGTCTGCCTGCATCCCTTCATCTCTCAAAAGAATGAAGGAGGGGATGATGGCATGCACAAGGCGAAGTTATTCACTTCACCAGTGGGAAAACTTCAAGAGGTGTAAGACCCCGTGTAGGATAGTGCCTCTTTTTGCATGGTTAGCCCCCACTTTTTACCTGATGTTATTTTGAACTGTAAGTGCACAGGGCCCCTGATAACCAGGTTCCCAGTGCCAGATCTTTTTCCCAAACCCTGTACCATGATTGGCACCACTTCACCTACCCATGTAAGTCCCTAGTAAATGGTACCCCTGGTACCAACTGCATGTGTATTGAAGAGAGCCCTATGGGGCTGCAGCACTGGTTGTGCCACTCCAGGGACCCCTCACTAAGGCTATGCACTCTACCATTGCAGGCTGCATGTCTTGGTGCAGAGAAATCTGAAGAGTTGTCATGACACAAAGCCCTGTGTGCCATGCCTCCCTTACACTGCGTAAGATATAGGTAAGTCACCCCTATTGCAGGCCTTTAGCCCTAAGGCAGAGTGCACTATTTCCTATGGAAGGGCACATCAGTGTGAGCAGATATGCCCTTAAAATGTCCAGTCTATTCTGAGATTTTGTAAGTGCACAAGAGAGCCATAAAGAGTTAATGGGCTGGATACTTGTCAACATGAGTTTCCTAGCTCGATGATGGTTTCACTGATTCCAAAGATGTTTGATACCAAATCAGGGCTCGAAAATTCCACTCGACCGCTCGCTTAGTCGAGCTAAATTTAACAAGGTCGAGCTGTTTTTAGACCCTACGCGCCCTTTCTGGCGAGTAGGAAACAAACCAACTTTTTTGTGAAAATGGAGCAAATGTGACAAGCTAACAATATTTAAAGGCATTTTTATTGCTCACAAAGTTAACAAGCAATAAAGATGCCTTTATATCTTGTTATTTTGTCACATGTGCTCCGCTTTTAGAGACGGAGGTCAAGTAGGTTGCAGTTAGGTCGAGGACATTTTTTAAGGTACTAGTCCTGCAGGAGTAGTACCATTTTTGGGATTTTTCTAGCCCTGCAAATCAAACTTGGCTTAATAAATCCTTACTGAATACAGAGTTGGTTTTAATTATAAATTCACACAGGAGATCCTTTTAGAGGTTCCCCTGAAAACCTTTCAAGCACTGGTGTGGTCCCTGACTTCTTTTTGCCAGTCCGCCACCACCAGACTTGATTGTCACCTTATGGTGTGAGAGCCAGCGCTCTCAGAGGATGGAGACTAAGCCTGCTCTGTGCGGAGATGCTTCACACCTCCTCCAGGACAAGATGGCCTACCTAGATTTGAAGCTTCAAAGACAATCACACCTTTGAAATCCATCCCAGGAACCTCCAGATAGCGGGGGAAGCCAAGCCCTCTTTGCTGCTCCACTTTTTTGCGGGAGGAAAGTCAGGAATGTTATTTAGATTAGGAGGAGAGTTCCCACTTAGCCTGCACCACACCTAGGGCGGGCAGGCAATATGAACCCCCACTCCTGAAATTCCACCATCTTGGGATGGTGGAAAAACAACCTATTGGGCTAGTTTAATGCCCTTTCCCACAGGAAGTGGTCACTACAGGGTGTAGATACCCTAAAGGTAAGTAGCCCATTGGCTACTACCCATATCTTCTTGTAACACTGCTAAATTCAGTATTTAGGTGGCAATTTGAGACCTGTACATCAGGTTCAATGGACAAGAGAAGACCAGGACAAAGAAGGCCTGCTACACGAGAACTAAAGCCCTGCTGCAGAAGTAAGAGGTGCCAAACCCTGCCTGCTGCCTCAAGGACTCTACAATCACTGCCTGCTGTGTAGTCCTGAACCTGAAAGGACTCAAAGAAGCCAGAGCACCTCCAGCCTGCAAGAAAATGCCATGAAGCTCTTTTGGAGTGAAGGTATCACTCCCCTGCACCCCGCATGCACCAACCCTATGAAGTCCAGTTTGTCCACTTGCTGCTCCCCGACGACCTTGATGCAGCACTGAAGCAAGAAAAGGTACAAAAGCTCCAGAGGGTCAGATCTGACTCCACACCAAGTTTGGGGTCACCAGGACCTACTGGCGCAACAGCGCACCAATCCCCAGGGCACCTACCCCCAAATGCAAACACTGAAGAGTCCACTGTGGACTCCCAAAGCACCAGAAGCAAGCACCCGTCGATGGACATCAAGACACTCAAGGCCCACTTCCCGAGAGGCACAGCTGTCCTGAGATCGCCTCTCCAAGTTGCCTGCTCCTGACAGCCATGACTTCAAGACTCACAATGCCTGGCTGACCTGTTCGCTCTGCATCCGGCACGACCGGCCCTGGCACTGACCAACCCGCTGTGCTCCCGTGGTTCCCAAGCACTTGTGACCTCCTCTCGCAGAGGAGACCCACTGGACGTAGCTGCAGGCCCGGTTCCAGGAATTTTTATTTGGGTGGGCCAAGGGTGCATTTGGGTAGGCCACTGCGGGCTCGATTTGTTGTATATAAGTCTAGGCAGGCCTGCTTCAGGGCCCTCCTTTATCTCTTCTTAGTCTTACAAGGCCAAGTAAAATGCAATCTCTCCCAAATCTCCTTCTAAATGTCACCACTCTAAAAAAATGTTTTTTCCATGTAATGCCCCTTAGATGGGAAGAGGAGGTTTCTGAGGTGGGAGTATCAGGCAAGTGACACTTCTTGGGCTCCCTCTGTCCGAGCCTTCAGGGAGAATCACATGTCATCCATACTGGTGGGCGGGATATTTTAAGAGGGTTTGGTCTGGGGAAACACAACCGTAGGATTTAATGAGTATTCCATGGGGGTCAGCTTTACTGATAGAAATGTATATCTGCCCAAACATACTCATTTTAGCAACATTAGAAAAATAAAAGACTGGGGAAGTTCTAACTATATCTCAAAACCAAAAAAGTGATGTTCTAACTATACCATTCATGTTTGTATGCAGCTCTTTGATGACAGTTCATTGGTTACTGTCCTATGTTAGGATTGTAACGTCTAAACTGCAAGTAACACAAGGATCTCTGTGACAAAGGCAGTAACCCACTGAGCTATCCAGGGCTTTAAGTGGGCCGGGTCTCACTGGTCTGAGCACCCGCAGTTTTTTTAAGGGGGCCTCGAAAAGGGTCTCTATCGGGCTCTGTTTTGTGCGCTGGTTACAGGTAGTCTGTTTTTTTCCTGAACTGCAGTGACAGCAGTCTGCTGTCACTGCATTCCGGAAAAAAGTGCCAGGGCACAAAACAGAGCCCGATAGAGACCCGTTGCAAGACAGCAGGTACATCGGTGTACCCTGCTCACACTACTCACAAGTGGAAAGTTACAGCATGACGTCATGCCTGGTGAGCATTGTAGGGGGAAGGGAAATCCTTTAAAGAGAGTCATTTTCTCTCTGGATTGCCCTTCTCTTTTTGGAACTCAGGAGCTGCAAAGTTGTTGTAATGTCACCAGTGCTTTAAATTGAAGCTTTTGCAATATTATATACAAGCCTTAGTTGCTGTTATTTATCTTATGCAACTAACAACCATTGACAAAGCCAATAGTCCTGACTTGTAGGTATGATGTTACTTGTTGTATTAAATACCTGGATGCAATGACAGAAACAGCAAAATACAAGTCGGGCCACACACTGCTAAACACAGATTTTTAACGTACTGTTTTTAAGCCATGTCCTCAATTACATTGGCCACGCCCCCTTGAGAGTCCTCCCCCCCCCTGTTTCTTCATCCCACTTAAAGCCCTGGAGCTATCCACATAAAATACAGTTCAACTGCATTTGAAAACTACTAACAGACAAATGATTGGTCTCCAGGAGGATTATTAATCACCAGTGTTATTTGGGCATATTGAATTCCTATTGTTGTCCTGCATCGGCCATGATAATGATAAAAACTGTTTAAATGAACCACACACGAATGGGCCTGTGCAGATTTTAAAAAGAAAAAAATATAGTAACACATTCTCTTACCTACTCCATTAGTTAAACTTTGTGTCACAGCCTTATGTGATAAGCCCCTGCAGGGGTCAGGAAAGGTGAATAGTAATAAACTTCTTTTCTCCTGTGTTGCATAGAAAAAGAAATATCAATGCAGCAGGACAGTAGGCAAAGGTTACCAAAGGTTACCCTTGTCAAAGAAAGGATTTGTTGCCTTTCGCCATGCAGAGATGAAGGGGTGAAAAAATAAACAAAGCCTCGTTAACATGTTAATGGTCTTTTAAAGACCTGTGAAGTACTCGGGTGCGGCCGCGATAATCTCTAAAGTGTGTGTGAGCCCCTCGGGCCGGGCAGACACACACGACGACGGGGGAGGGTTGAAGCACTTAGATCCCAAAGACGTTGCGCGCCTACCTTCAAGGCCTCACTGCGAGGGCCACGGATCCTGTTTGGGTCCACCCGCTAGAACCGGGCCTGCTTAGTTGTAAGTCCCCCTGTGCAATGTGTTTTCAAGTGGTCCCCTACGTCTTTGCACCCCAGCTTCCAAGACCCTCAACACTCTGCTTCTGCCCGATCAGGGACGCTTCTGAACTTCTCCTGCTGGAACTTTGGACCTGGTCCTGACATTGACCTAAAACGAGAAGGTGAATGTTGTGAAAGCATTGCCTGATTTTATATATATTTTTCGGCTTTTTCCCCATTGTTTTCAATGGTGCGTAAGTGTGCACAAAAGTGATATATTTTCCGAACTGAAAAATCATAACTCTGAAAGTACTTACCTTAGAATTGTGTTATAGGTCTTAAAATTCCACAAAAATCAAAATGATTTTTAGGTCGAGCCTGAGCACTGCCCTGGAGATCTGGTGTAGGTACTGTAAGGAGGAGAAGCCCCGCCCACATTCTTCATTGGCTTGTGTCTTTGCCCTTCATAAATGCTCGTATCGGATTCCTTCATAGGTTTTAGTCCCTCTTTAGTGACGTCAATGTCGTAATTTGTAACCGCCCATGGCAACTGGCCCCCTTTACTTTGGTTCTTACACATAAGCACTATTTTCTTTAATAAGTTTGTCCTACATGAGGCACGATGTGCTTTAACACCTTAACGGCGGCCGCGATTTTGCGGAAGTGCGGCACTTCCGCAAACCAGGCTGGGCCGCGTCCTCCATTGGCCGACGGCAGCACTGGGCAGGTAGCACGGAACGGGTTAATACATTCAGCGCGCTGTGCGCGCTTTCACTTTGTAACCTGCCGGGACAATCGCGACCGCTTGTCTTTCTTTGCAGTCAGTCCCCGGTCTTGTAATGCTCCATGGATGCAAATCACTCGCTATTAGAGCCCATTGTTCATCGAAGGCCGCCCGTCTCTCTCTCTCTCTCTCTCTCTCTCTCTCTCTCTTTTATACATCCTGTTTCTCTCTGGCACCTGCACATTTTTTGTTTTGCCTCGCTGTGCCCTGTTGCTTCCACAGAGGGAAAGCCCCCGGACCCATGCCTGGCTTAGGGCGCAGTGCAGCAATGAACAGCAGCCTCCCTCCCTCCCCAGCGCTGCCGCCACCCTCAGGCCCCCTGTGCTCTGCCGCTGACCTGGAGCTCAAGTACTGTTGCTCTTACGCCAAGGATAAGACCTGCTACTACGGAGACGAGTGCCAGTTTCTGCACAAAGATCCTGGGCTGCTGGGGGCATGCTTGGTCTGAGTGATGGTGCTTGACCACTACCTGATTATGCCTCTCCCCTGCTGCTGCCGGGAGGAGGTCCAGCGCCTCCCAGGCCAGAGAAGATGGAGTTGGGTGGCCTGGGGACCAGACTAGAAGTGCAGAGGCTGACAAGTGAGTGTTCTAAAGGAATATGTTGTCTCGGTGGAAGTGGCGGGGAAGCGGTCAGTGCAAGTTGTTCAGATACTGGCAGGTTTTCAGAGCTAACATTGCCAGGTTGGTCTGTTGCTTCAATCCCACTCATTACTCATTCAAGTTCATTTATGGTGTAGGAGGGACTGTTATACAAGTTCCGGACTAGAGCAAGTCGAGAGCTACACCTGTCAAAGTGGGTCATCTGACAAGTGATAGTGTTGGAAAGTTTGATGCTTTCGAACTTTTGGTAGCAGGTATTTGATAGGTTAACATTCCACAAAAAGTGTCTAACAGCAGGGTTTTAAGTGGGATGAAAAAACTGGGTGGCCTCTCAAAGGGGCGTGGGCAATGTAATTAATGGGAAGTTGCTTAAAAACACTTGCGCAAAAAAATCTGTGCTTAGCATAGTGTGGTGCCCAACTTGTATTTTGCTGTTTCTGTCATTGCATCCAGATATATGATACAACCAGTAACATACCTACAAAAAGTCAGGACTATTGGCTTTGTCAACAGTTGTTAGTCGCATAAGATAAATAAGCAATAACTATGGCTTGTATATAATATTGAAAATTTTTCCACTTAAAGCCCTGGTGACACCATGACAATGTTGCTCCTGGGTTTGAAATAGAGAAGGGAAATCCAGAGAGAAAATGACTCTCTTTAAAGGATTTTCCTTCTCCCTACAACACTCACCTGGCATTACGTCATGCCGTAACTTCTCCACTAGAAGTGAGCAGTGTGAGCAGCGCACATCCATGTGCCTGCTGACACTGCAGTCTGGAAAAAAATGGACCGCCTGAGCTAGGGCACAAAACAGAGCCCGTTAGGGACCTGTTTCGAGGCCCCCTTTAAAAAACTGCAGGTGCTCAGCACTGGTGAGACACAACTCACTTAAAGCCCTGTCTAACAGTAAGGTTATTGAGATAGCTTGCACAGGTGTTATTTCTTCCAAACTCGTAGTCGCAGCCAGCAAGGATCGCACTCCGCCACAAACTTCGGTACAGTGCTTCGAGGCTACTGAGGGTTCAACCCCACAGCACTCGTGGCACAATGGCAAAGTTCTTTCCCATTTTAATTCTTTTTTCAAAATGTGTATAATGAACGTAAGCACTGATGTAGCAACTGCATGTCAATGCAGGAAGGGGCAAGCAATACTACAGGAAGTCTTTCTGTTGGTTCGGGGTGAACCAACAGTCAACACTCGATCAATGGTGAAGAAGGTGCTCATAGGGGAACGCACGTCAGTGGGATTTGCGAGAGAAAGAGTAACCCATGCCACTTGGCATGAATGAATGAATGAACCGAGTCTTGTTATGCGCAAACTTAGCCCCATGGGCGTCAAGGCGCCTAAATCAAATATATCAGCAAAATCCCTCATTCTGCAGCCTTCTCTCATTGATATGCCCTCTTAAAAAGGCAGGTTTTAAGGGCTTTTTTAAATGTCTCCAATGTAGGAAGGGTTTTTATTAGGAAGGGGATAGAGTTCCAGAGCTTCGGAGCAGCAACAGAGAAAGCTCTGGCTCCCCATCTAACTAATTTAACACGAGGAACAACCAGTTGACAAAGTCCAGAGGAACGGAGATCTCGTGTGGGGACATAGCGCATGATCAGGGAGCCGATGGCACTCGAGGGGCCTTCCATAAGGGCTCTGTAGACCAGACACAGAATCTTGAAAGAGATTCTTTGGTGAACAGGGAGCCAATGAAGTTCTTTCCTGGCGGCAGTGGCAGAAGAGGATTTAGGGAGAGCCAGGACAAACCGAGCTGCAGCATTCTGCACTATCTGCAGTCGGTGAACCAGACTTTTATTGGCTTCGCTGTACAGAGAGTTACAGTAGTCTAGTCTTGATCCTACCAAGGCAACAGCAACTTGTTTACGAGCCTGGGGGGAAAGATACCCACGAATTTTATTGAGTATCCTAATCACACCCCAGCAGGTAGCCACGGTCCTGTTGATTTGAAGGGTCATAGAGAGCGAGGTATCGAATATTACACCCAGATTTCTGGCAGATTGGGCGGGAGTGGGGCAGATGCCAAGAGAAGATGGCCACCACTCATCAGACCAGGCATCTTGGTCCTTCCCAAAAATCAACACCTCCGTCTTTTCGCCGTTCAGTTTCAGGGAGTTTATAGTCATCCAGTCTGCCACATACTGCATGCATACCCTGAAACTGGCAGCAGATGAACTGACGGAGGAGTGAGCCAGTGACACCATTATCTGGGTGTCGTCTGCATAGGACACCACTTCCATCCCCTGCGATCTTACTAGTCTTGCAAGGGGGGCCACGTAGATATTAAACAGGGTCGGACTTAGAGCCGACCCCTGTGGCACCCCACACTGCAAAGACTTGGCAGGGGAGAGGTGGTTCCCAAGCATCACTCTCTGCTCTCTTTCCAACAGGAAGGAGTTGAGGAGACTCAGGGCCGACCCCGCGACACCAGCTTCCCTGAGCCGAGATGTAAGAATGGCCGGGGATAGGGTGTCGAACGCGGCCGTGAGGTCCAACAAAACCAAGACCGTGGTAAGACCGGAGTCCACTTTGCGTCGGATATTATCGACTACATAGAGGAGAGCGGACTCGGTACTATGATGTTTTCTAAAACCGTGTTGCGTGTTGTCGAGGTATCCAGATGACTCCAGGAAAGAGGACAGATGCAGATTTAGATGCGCCTCGAGCAACTTGGCAGGGGCAGGAAGGAGGGAGATAGGCCTGAAATTTTTTAGAAGGGCCGGGTCGAGGGATGGCTTCTTGAGGAGAGGCTTCACAATAGCCTTCTTCCATACCAATGGAAAAGAGCCCTGGATTATAGCCTTGTTCATGATCTGAAGCATAGAGGGGAGAAGGCAGTTTCTACACTCTTTACATTTTTTCAGAGGTAGAGGATCCAGGGGGGAAGCAGATTTAGTCTTATCAAGCAACAGGTTCAAGTCCTCCAAGGATAAGGAAGGAAATTCTACCAGGGAACAGGGGGGAACTGTGCCTAGGGAATCCAGGTTGGAAATCACAGGTGGAACGGCTTGATCAAGCGCTTGGTAGTTGGCTTCCAAAGAGGTATGTATATCAAGGATTTTATTGTGAAAAAAGTCGGAGATGTTATTACAGAGTTCTTGCGAACTAACTACGGGATCTGGTAATTGAAGGGAGCATAAAGTGTCAGCGATTTTAAAGAGCTCCCTGGAGGAGGAGAGGGAACTTGTAAGGTTGGAGAAGTACTCCTGCTTCTCTGTTACCACTCTCCGTTTATACTCCCGCAGTGCCGACTTGTAGGCCTCACGGTCGTTCAGGTCCCAGGACTTCCTCCAGTTTCTCTCACTACTCCTACAACCCTGCCTCAAAAGTCGCAATTGGTCAGAAAACCAAGGTGCCGTGGGTTTCCGACGAGCAGCATAACACAAAGATGGGGGGGCAAGATGTTCCACTGCATTAGCAATAGAATCCATCAGATCTTGAGCTGCAGCAGTTGCGTCTTTTGAAGATAAAGATTCGGGGGTGGAGAGGAACGGAACAAGGGTCTCATCCGAGATTTTCCTAAAGTTACGCTTTAGGATAAATGGAGCAGTTTCCATATTGATAGGGCAAAGAGCAGGGAGCGAGAGTTCTAATGGCACGGCAAGATGATCGGTCCATACCAAAGGCAATGGGGGGCCGGTAGAAAGCCTGACATCATTAGAGAATACCCCATCAAGTATGTACCCAGCCTTGTGGGTGGAACAATTGACAAGCTGGGCAAGATCACATGCTGCTAGCGAGTCGACAAGCGATATGGTGTCCTTTGAGTCAACCTCATCTAAATGAAAATTAAAATCACCAAGAATGGTAAAGGCGGATTTTCCAAAATAGGGTTCTAATAGTGTCAGTAATTCAGATGGAAAACTGGCTCTAGGACCAGGGGGTCTATATACCAAGATTCCTGAAAACGAGGCAGATGGAGAGAGGGTAATGCAGAAGTAGAGGGCTTCAAACCGGTCTGAGGGCATTAAAAGAGATTTTGTCAGGCAGGAAAAGGAGGATTTAAGAAGAATGGCAATGCCTCCTCCTCTACGCAGAGGTCTGTCCTGCCTGTAAAGAGAATATCCATCAGGGATGGCCAAAATCAGGTCATGTCCTGAAGAATCTGAAGCCCAGGTCTCTGTAATAAATACCCAGTCAGGCTGTCGCTCATCAACAAAGTCATGAAAGGCGATGTTATGCTTGATGAGTGATCGAGCGTTAACCAGAAATCCCGATCTCATGTGTGCAGAAGGTGATGCCACCGGAGAATGAGAAATTACAGTGCCTATAGAGGATGCATCAAGAGGGGCAGTGCAGGCCCAGCATCTAGCGGAATGCAAAATCCCCTCAGGAGAGTAGCGATGAAAGCAGGGCATAACGGCAGGTCTAAGTGCCATAAGGTCTGATCTTGAATACCTGGTATCAGCCAAGCGAAGAGGGGGTAGGTCAGAGTTCAGGCCCGCCCGCAGCCCGTCCTCAGCACGGACGGGCGCAGACGGGCTGAACTCTGGCGTAACTCCGGCGTCAGTCTGGCGTCCCCGCTGCGCGTGGCCGCTGCGCGTCTGCATGGCTACCTCTTATGTTCGCCTAGCAACACAGAAGTAGGACTAGGGCGCGCGAGGAACACTCAACTCAATATGGCCGCCACGAGTCAGGGGCAAGGACCCGCAAATGCGGTGAGTATTTATCTTTTTAAATGCAGGTTAGAGTGTCAGCAGTGCAAGTGTGCGAGGCCACAAATTTAAAATCAGGGGATAAGTGACAAACCGAAAAATTAACCTAGTCTCACGGCGGTAACTCTCCAATAGCTCTCAGCATCACAGTGTGCACAGTGCTCACTTCTCAGCTGATCATAGTTACAGCAGCCCCGCTCTGCAGAATGTAAGGAGGACGAACCGAGCACCCTGTGCGACTGCAAACAACTCCAATCCATTATCCTTTCCGGGATCTACATTCCGTCTTGTGGCTTGCTGGTGTTTTCAAGAACCGGGCCATTTTGTCCTTGGAATGCACAGCGACCTTGCAGCATATCTCGCTGTGCTGTGGTTTTTAGTGAATAAAGTGGGAAGCGCTCCCTCAGTCACACACTGGGCCAAATAAACACATGTATGACGTTCTTTCCACCTTGTGTTCTAATGATGTTGTAGGTCATTCCTGAGGTTTAAGTGTACCGGGCACGCAATAGATCTCGCATTTGCGAGAGTTTAAGCCATTAGTATTGTAAATAACAAAGCCTTTTGTTTATATTTTAAAACCCAAACCATAAATAAAAGTCATTGTCATTTACAATGCCAATAGCTCAAACTCGCGTGAATGAAAGACCTGTTGCATTGCAAACGCTTGTTATAGATTGGTCTCAGATTTATTATTAAGTGTGTGTCTCATTTATTTCCTCTTTGTGTACAGCAAATGCTTACCACTACCCTCTGATAAGCCTAAGTGCTTGCCCACACTACCACAAATTGAGCTTTAGAATTATCTGCTTTTACCTCCGCATACCTTTTGGGAATTCACTGGACTCTCTGCACAATATACTTCATTTTAGTACCACTATAGGCTAAATTTACCCAATGAGAAACTTGCTTTGGTACTGGCTGCCTGCAGGACACAGCAGCAGTAAGGAAGTACCAGTGACAGTGGAACTACTTGTTCCACTTACCAAGAGGTAAACCCCCTCCTTTGGGAGTACTATTATGGCATAGAATCTACTTTTGGATCTCACTGGATGACGCTAAGTAAATATAATAAAAATAATGGAATACAAAAGTACTGGGACCACCCTTCAGCCCTAAGAAGAAAAGAACGATAATTATAGCCAGATTGTTTACTCCTTTCTGAGAGTTTACCATTTTGAACATCTGGGAGGCGAAGAGGACAGTATGTGTCCCCTATGCAAAATCGATCAGAAATCATTGCTCTACCTTATTTGCATCTGCAGGAAGTTGGTTGTTCCGAAGCAGAAACTCTTGCAGCAATCTTCTTTGTGCTTAAACCGCAGAAACTGTAAAGAAGCAGTGAAAGCATTTTTAAATGGAGCGTGCCCTCAACTGACTGGTAGCTTTTTAACATTTCTGGACACAGCCTTACATATGATCAATTTAACTTAGTTTTATAAAATGTCTACACCTTCTTTTTTATAAAAGGGCAAGGGCCCTTTGATCTTTTTTCTATTTTTTAGTAGAACTATGTTATGCCTTTCATCTGGCATTTTGTTGCATAAATAAGTAATTGTTCAATAAAATATATGCATTCACTACTTTTTGATCTACATAAGGAGTGGCATAGAGTTGCTGTGAACGAGATAATGACGAATGTGAGGAAGATGAAGTATTAAACCTTGATTGATGTTAAGAAACCATGTAAGCATTCTAGACGGCGCCTCATTTAGGGGTGTCTTGCTACTTCAGTACAAGGATTGCCAGGCAGGTCTTTCCTGAAAGAAGTTAGGGTATTATTCTGGACTGACTTAAGGCAAGAGTCGGGGGCTCTCGGGCCAAATCTCAACACATTTTCTTCCTCCATATTTTCCTTTTTGCTTCTGACCGTCTTTACATTAAGACATTTGCTTCTTTAATATGTATGCTTTAATTTCTTAATTGTTATTTTGTGTAGGCCTTTTATGTACTGGACGTTTTATGTTTCCTTTGTGGGCCTTTACATATGTTCTTTGGCCTCCTGAACTGAGGCCAGCCCAATGCAATGAATTATACAAAGAGGTTTTGAACATGTTTCTTGAACACCATCTCGTATTTCCTTCGGCTCATCCGACTGCCTTGTCGCTCTATTTGATAAATATAACAAACGAATAGGAAGTCAGTTCCATAACCCTTCTCTGATACTGCTGCTCGTGGGTATTTGATTTCCATCACAGGCTGACCCTGTGAGATTGTGTCAATAGTGAATGTTGTATTGACACTTGCTATCACTTGACAGTGACCACATTGTTGAGTTCTTAAATCTCTAATTTGCTCTCACTCCAGGGGAGTCTTCACTGTTACCAATCATGGTGGCACTGCAAAAAAGTCACACTGTCTTCCACTCTTGACGTGTTGCCTCTGAAGCCATTGGAAATGATGGCCCCGCGTGCTGCGGGTTGCTCTCTTCTCCAAAGACTTCAGTCCATGTTTCTGTGCTGTCACTCAGCCAGTTCACTCTCTTTAAAGAAAATCCCACAGCTCTCCCTCTTTTGTGCCAGAGGTTTGACACATCCTTATTTAAAACGGGAGTTATTTATTGTTCTACACTTCTCTAATTCCCTTGTTACTTAGTCAAAGAAATCAAATCCATCAATCAGAGTTGGTTCGACATGACCTTGTGACACCTCTGACCTGACCGCACATTTTTTTCTTTTTAGCTTCTAGTTTGCCAGCCTTTTTCCACACTGGTTCATTCACATAATCAGACATTCATTCTTTGACTGTGTTTTCCTGCTTCAATGTATATCTTTTGGTTTTATATTGGAGTTTTCAGTATTAAGTAGATCTAACCCACTTCTGCGAGAGTCATTTGGCTACTTAGGAGGAACTCAAATTGTGCATGTTGGGGTTATTGTCAAATGGTAAGATGAATCTAGCCAGCCTTTAAATAATGTTTGTGTTGAATAATGGAATGGTAATGACATGTTTTTACTGTAGAAGATGTGTTTATTCTCTTTATTGTGTAGCTGCAAACTATCGGCAAGGAAGGGTTCAGTTGATGGCAATTGCATGCGGTATAATTTGCTCTTGTATGATTTGGGCACAAAGTGAGGTCAGTCAAATTACAGAGAATAAGAGTTCTGTGGAAAGAAAGTGGTTTCAACCTCGGTGATTGACATTTAAAGGTACCTAGCCTTGCTGTGTCCGGAAATACGAGGACCGTACTCTGATGGAGTTTTGGAAGAGAGTGATGGCATACTGTGGGATAACAATTGTTATCATCTCTTACAAGACGGTTCTTAAAGCAAACACTGGCACACCCAATTGGTCTTGCTTTTTGGCTTTGATAAGAGACTTTGTTAAGAGACCTAAAGGCTTTGTGAATGTTCTTTGGTTCTTTCTGTGCATCATTGGCAAAAAGTGAAGAAAATGGTTATTGTTGATGATGAATTCGGCATCGACCCAAAAAAAGAACCGATCATATAGACACAAAAAAGTGTTTCACAAATGTCCCATAATGCTACGGTGACCACTGATTGAGGATGGGTACTTGTGCATACTTTACGATTCATGCATATTTTGTGACGCTGCTGTAATTTTCTTTTTAAATTTACTGTTTAAAGATGGGGGATGCCAATCTTAGTACGGCAGATTACAGAAAAAAAGAGCAAAAGCGCATGAAAGAGAAAGGAGTGGCCCTTTAACAAATTAGTGCTTTCAGGCCCTCTAGAAGAGATTCATTGTTTTTCAATTTCTTTTAAAGAGTACAGTGGGAAGGGGCAAAGAAGCAACAGATGAGTGGACTGGGAGTAGAAAATGTAAAAAAAATATATATATTGCACAATAGGAGTGGCAAAGGAATACAGAGAAAGGATACAACTCATCCAATAACAAGCATTTACAATGCAACGGTTTCGCCTTTGCCAAAGTTAGAGCTATTGGCATTGTAAATGACAAAATTTTTATTTATGTGTTGGTTTTGAAAACAGATAAATAAATGGCATTGTCATTTACATTGCCAACAGCTTAATCTCTTGCAAATGTAAGACCTATTGTACCCTACTGGATTTCACTGAAGAAATTCAGAGTCTGGTCTGCAGGTGTCACGTGACAGACGGCCAATTGACAGCTGAGGGGGTTAAACCGTGCTGGGGTGGCACATTAAGGCGACGCTTGCTGTCCGTGCTTGTGAGGAGGTAGTGCACCTGTTGAGGGAGAGAGAGTGTGTTTGCATATGTGCGTGCATGCATGTGTGTGTGTGTGAATAAGCACTTCCAAGATTTAGTGGGACTAGAGTTTTTATCTACAAATCATTGTTTTCAGCTGTGTTCTAATGGAATCAAAACAACACTACACCCGCCATAATGCATAGTGTGATCACATAAAAGTACAGAACTGGAAAGAGTGTCCATAATGACCAGCTAGACGGTTGTCACCCTAAGAAGGATGTGCTTCAGTCTCCAGTGCCACGGGCGAGTGGAAACACACACTGTGCTGGTGGAGAAGTAGAAGAAGTACACGTGTCCATAGAAGAGCAGTAGAGGGGATGCACTCTCCACTCTCTATCCACTCTGCACTCCCTATGCACTCTCCACTCTGCACTCCCTATGCACTCTGCACTCCCTATCCACTCTCCACTCCCTATCCACTCTCCACTCCCTATCCACTCTCCACTCCCTATGCACTCTGCACTCCCTATCCACTCTGCACTCCCTATGCACTCTCCACTCTGCACTCCCTATGCACTCTCCACTCTGCACTCCCTATGCACTCTCCACTCTGCACTCCCTATGCACTCTCCACTCTGCACTCCCTATGCACTCTCCACTCTGCACTCCCTATGCACTCTCCACTCACTATGCACTCTCCACTCTCCACTCCCTATGCACTCTCCACTCCCTATGCACTCTCCACTCCCTATCCACTCTCCACTCCCTATCCACTCCCTATGCGCTCTCCACTCTGCACTCCCTATGCACTCTGCACTCCCTATGCACTCTCCACTCTGCACTCCCTATGCACTCTGCACTCCCTATGCACTCTGCACTCTCCACTCCCTATGCACTCTGCACTCTCCACTCCCTATGCACTCTCCACTCTGCACTCCCTATGCACTCTGCACTCCCTATCCACTCTGCACTCCCTATCCACTCTGCACTCCCTATCCACTCTGCACTCCCTATGCACTCTGCACTCCCTATGCACTCTCCACTCTGCACTCCCTATGCACTCTCCACTCTGCACTCCCTATGCACTCTCCACTCTGCACTCCCTATGCACTCTCCACTCTGCACTCCCTATGCACTCTCCACTCTGCACTCCCTATGCACTCTCCACTCACTATGCACTCTCCACTCTCCACTCACTATGCACTCTCCACTCTCCACTCCCTATGCACTATCCACTCACTATGCACTCTCCACTCTCCACTCCCTATGCACTCTCCACTCCCTATGCACTCTCCACTCCCTATCCACTCTGCCCTCCCTATCCACTCTGCACTCTGCACTCCCTATGCACTCTGCACTCCCTATGCACTCTCCACTCCCTATGCACTCTCCACTCCCTATGCACTCTCCACTCTGCACTCCCTATGCACTCTCCACTCCCTATGCACTCTCCACTCTGCACTCCCTATGCACTCTGCACTCCCTATGCACTCTCCACTCTGCACTCCCTATGCACTCTCCACTCTGCACTCCCTATGCACTCTCCACTCTGCACTCCCTATGCACTCTGCACTCCCTATGCGCTCTGCACTCCCTATGCAC
Organism: Lissotriton helveticus; assembly: GCF_964261635.1. Classification (NCBI taxonomy): domain Eukaryota; kingdom Metazoa; phylum Chordata; class Amphibia; order Caudata; family Salamandridae; genus Lissotriton; species Lissotriton helveticus. The sequence continues at coordinate 2,059,285,384 of NC_136059.1, read as the reverse complement.
TCTGCACTCCTGTTGGACTTGGCCCGTCTGGCAGGTCCGCCCCTGAGGTTTTGTGCTTATTATATGTGACCGGGGGATGGTGATTCCCCTTCTGAGTGTGTGTGTGGTGAGAGAGACCTGCCGCCCATAGGAATGCATGGGGGATGTATGTGGCTCTGGTAGTTCCTGATGCGTGGGGCGTGCCGGGCCGTGTTTGGTATGTGTGCGCTCGTGAGGTTGAATGCTACAAGATGATGTATGCGGCATTCGTGTGGCTAGAAGGGAAGGGCCACTTCTAGACCTTGGTGTGTGTGTGCAGTAGGTGTGCTGGCGCCTGATTGGCTGAAGCCGGCTGGGCCTTCCCCCACCAGGCTGGCCCCACCCCTAGGGGGTGCGTCCAGTGTCCCTGGCCTGGCCAGTACCAAGAAATTCCTTAGAACCAGTTCCAGCTGGTTCTCTCCCTGCCTGCCCCTTTTGGAGACAAAGGGAGCTCCCGTATAAAAGGAGGGTGGGCCCTTTTCTCTCTCTCTTCTCTCTTCCTGCTTGTCCTGACTGGAGCCCTGCCAGGGGCTGCTGCTGCGTGGGCTCAGGGTTGGCTGGCCTCCCTGGGCCCTGCCCTGCTCCTGAACTGCTGTTGGCCCTCTGCCCCTCCTAGGAGCTGCTGTACTCCTCCTGAGGTCCTGGACTCTCCCATGGACCTTGCGATCCCTCATCTAGCGCTTGGGAGCGCTTTCCTCCGACCCCTAGCGCTTGGAGCGCTTCACTCGGTCCCCGAGCGCTTTGGAGCGCTTTGCCCGTGTTTCTAAGCGCTGGGAGCGCTTCCTTCCACCAGCCGGTGCCACCCGGCCTTTGCCCTGTTCTACGGGGTTCTACACCCCCAGCGAGTGCCTACCTCGCTACTGCCCCATTCCCGAGGGGGCCTGACCCTCGTCAATTCCCCCCAAGTCACCGCCGCCGGCCCGGGACCCCTCCGTGAAGCCCTCCCCCGGGCCGCGCTGTGATTGGACGTCGGCCCGGGGAGCTGTGGAGGCGAGGAAAGAAGAGCCGAGTAATGCAGGGGGCAGCGGGAGCCTACTCCGCGCCCCTGCTTGACCCAAGGACTGCCGCGACTTCCCCCCGGGGCCCCCAGGAGCGAGAGGGAGCCCCGGAGAGCGGAGAGAGACCGGCGCGCTCGCCGACCGGTGAGTGATGCCGGAGGGGAGGCGGGGCATCCGGCCATATTGCCGGTGGCCGCCCCTCCCCTCCAGCGCGAGCCCGAATGTACTCAGAGGCCCCCGGAGCCCTCATTGATGCCGGGTCCCCCGAGGGGGGCCCCGCCTGCCCGCAGCTTGTCTCTCTGAGCCCGAGAGGCTCCCTCATGGCCCGTGGGGCCACCATTGATGCCGGGTCCCCCGAGGGGGGCCCCGCCTGCCCGCAGCTTTGTCCTGAGCCCCGAGAGGCTCCACCACGTGCCCCCCCTGTCTACCTGAGCCCCGAGAGGCTCCACCACGTGCCCCCCTGTCTTCCTGAGCCCGGGAGGCTCCAGCTGTAATCCCTGAGCCCCGAGAGGCTCCACCACGTGTCCCTGACCCTGCGGAGCCTGCGAGAAGCTCCACCATCGCCCCCCTGTCCCCCTGAGCCTGCAAGGCTCCGTCCAAGTCCCTCAGCGGCCCAGCACTTCGTGGGCCGCTGCCACGTTTAGGTTTGCCCCGGGCCCCTTTCAGGCCACTTTGGACACCGAGACTCTAAGGCGCCCCTGCCCCAGGACGGTCATCTGGCCTAGGGGGTGCTACTGACTAATATCAATGTGAGGCTGAGAATTATTATGTGTTGCCCTGCTGATGGGGCCTCTGTTGTGTTATGTACCATGTCCCTTCCCCCCTGAGTACCCGATGTCTCATGTATGTGATCCCTGGTCAGAGCGAGTTCTACTGCTAGTTCTAGGAAGCTCCCAGGAGATATGTGTTCTAACGCCAGTTCCATCAGATGCGTATCACTGGCAGTGGTCCCTTGGCCCTGCCCTGTACCTTTTCCCTGGTAACCCCTGCTGTGCCTTGAGCACCTTGTAAAGTGTATGTTCCTATGTGTCCTGTCTAATACAAAGACTATTTTCATATATACTTCGTGTGGAGTTCCTTTTGTGGGAGGCCTGGGATGTTGCTGTTGGTGGGTGCGTGCGCAAATGCTTCACACATGTCCTCCGAGATAGGCCTGACTGCCCGCGCCGCGTTACCTAGAGGGCGAGCAGGGGTCGACTTTATATAGGAGTGGCGGTCTCTGACTGGCTGTGGCGCAAGCCCTGGCCGGCCGGGGGTCCCATTTCCTACACTGGTGGCAGCGGTGGGATCCGGACTTGTGTTTGCGCAGTACCACAACGATAACTGGCCTCCCTACAAAAACTCTGTATTGTGACTGGTCGCAAAGAAAGGAGATTATTGTTTTTAGGAGGTTACTTAAATGTCCGTTCTGTGAAAAATGTGTTCTGGTTAGGTGACCCTAGCCCGGGAGGGTAGATCAACCCCCTAGTGCAATGTGTTTTCTGGACTCACCAGAAGGGTGGGATCCAGTGGTGGCAGCGTAATTGTGTTCAATGTGTATGGTACCTGTCCCTTCCCTGGAGTAATGATACCTGCGCCACATGGGGTCAGGTCAGGTTGCTAAAAATGTCTGCTCTATGGAAATGTTTAATGATCAATAGAAATACCTGTTCTGTGGAAAGTTTTAAAGGTTACTTAAATGTCTGTTCTGTGGAAAAAGTGTGCGTGTACCCTGTTAGTTAGTTGCCCCTAGCTTGGGAGGGTAAATCATCTCCCTAGTACAATATGGTTTTCTGGATTCACCAGAAGGGTGGGATCCAGTGGTGTCTGCGTAGTTGTGTTCAAATGTGTATGGTCCTTGTCCCTCCCCTAGAGTAATGGTACCTGTGCCACAAGGGTCAGGTTGATGAATCTGGGCGGTAGAAAACTGTCTTACCAGTCTAGGGGACGATGTGTGGATGAATGTTGAGGTGTGCTGAGTAATGGGGTGTAAGTTCTCTGGGATGGGGAGCTTGCTGAATCAACGATAATCCTGTCCTTCCGTACCCCGCTGAATGTGTTGGATGCATCAGGTTCCCTTACCCCGCTGGTTGTGTTTTAGGCGTCAGGTGTCGCCCTGGCTGAATTTATGTTGAGTTGTATTGAGACCTGCTGGCGCTGCCGCGGCTCATCTTGTGGTGGTTTAGGTGTCAGGTGTCGCCCTGGCTGACTTTATGTTGAGTTGTACTGAGACCTGCTGGCGCTGCCGCGGCTCATCTTGTGGTGTTCTAGGTGTCAGGTGTCGCCCTGGCTGAATTTATGTTGAGTTGTACTGAGACCTGCTGGCGCTGCCGCGGCTCATCTTGTGGTGCTTTAGGTGTCAGGTGTCGCCCTGGCTGAATTTATGTTGCGTTGTACTGAGACCTGCTGGCGCTGCCGCGGCTCATCTTGTGGTGTTTTAGGTGTCAGGTGTCGCCCTGGCTGAATTTATGTTGAGTTATACTGAGACCTGCTGGCGCTGCCGCGGCTCATCTTGTTGTGTTCTAGGCGTCAGGTGTCGCCCTGGCTGAGTTTATGTTGAGTTGTACTGAGACCTGCTGGCGCTGCCGCGGCTCATCGTGTGGTGCTTTAGGTGTCAGGTGTCGCCCTGGCTGAATTTAGGTTGAGTTGTACTGAGACCTGCTGCCGCGGCTCATCTTGTGGTGTTTTAGGTGTCAGGTGTCGCCCTGGCTGAATTTATGTTGAGTTGTACTGAGACCTGCTGGCGCTGCCGCGGCTCATCTTGTAGTGTTTTAGGTGTCGGGTGTCGCCCTGGTCGAATCTATGTTGAGTTGTACTGAGACCTGCTGGCGCTGCCGCGGCTCATCTTGTGGTGTTTTAGGTGTCAGGTGTCGCCCTGGCTGAATTTATGTTAAGTTGTATCCCGGGCAAGGAAGACCTGCTGGCTCGGCCGCGGCTTGCCTTGGGGAAAGCTGAACGCTTAGTTCCCAGGTGGAAGACCAGTGGAGGGAGGAAGTCCCAAGACTGGTAGGAAAGTGTGTTCTGAGGGTGTTTCTCCTGGGAGAACGCGGAACCTCAGAAGTAGAGGTAGGGTGGGGCATTCTTACCCGTGACCTCTGGCAAGCCTGAGGGTGCGGACCCTAGGTGGAAGGAACAGTGGTAGTCGTGGCTACACTGAGAAAGGGAGTGGAGAATGGCTATTGTGGGCCAGGGGTACCGCCCCCCACTTCGGATTAGCAGGGACCAGTGGTATCTGGATGGCTTAGGGCCTGGTCCTAGTCATGGACAACTAAGGAGTACCAGGTGGGTAGCCTGGTTGGGCCTATGTCTTCATTTTTATTTTATTTTTTTATTTTTTTTTAACTTTTATTATTTTTTAATCTGGGTATGTCTATTGGTCCGGCAGTGCGGGCCGCGTCCACTTCCTATCGCCCTGCCGCAGGGAAGTCCATCACGGTAGTGATTGGTCTGCCCTGCGTTTGGGCTGGGAGGGGCATGTGTTGGACTTGGCCCGTCTGGCAGGACCGCCCCTGAGGTTTTGTGCTTATTATATGTGACCGGGGGATGGTGATTCCCCTTCTGAGTGTGTGTGTGGTGAGAGAGACCTGCCGCCCATAGGAATGCATGGGGGATGTATGTGGCTCTGGTAGTTCCTGATGCGTGGGGCGTGCCGGGCCGTGTTTGGTATGTGTGCGCTCGTGAGGTTGAATGCTACAAGATGATGTATGCGGCATTCGTGTGGCTAGAAGGGAAGGGCCACTTCTAGACCTTGGTGTGTGTGTGCAGTAGGTGTGCTGGCGCCTGATTGGCTGAAGCCGGCTGGGCCTTCCCCCACCAGGCTGGCCCCACCCCTAGGGGGTGCGTCCAGTGTCCCTGGCCTGGCCAGTACCAAGAAATTCCTTAGAACCAGTTCCAGCTGGTTCTCTCCCTGCCTGCCCCTTTTGGAGACAAAGGGAGCTCCCGTATAAAAGGAGGGTGGGCCCTTTTCTCTCTCTCTTCTCTCTTCCTGCTTGTCCTGACTGGAGCCCTGCCAGGGGCTGCTGCTGCGTGGGCTCAGGGTTGGCTGGCCTCCCTGGGCCCTGCCCTGCTCCTGAACTGCTGTTGGCCCTCTGCCCCTCCTAGGAGCTGCTGTACTCCTCCTGAGGTCCTGGACTCTCCCATGGACCTTGCGATCCCTCATCTAGCGCTTGGGAGCGCTTTCCTCCGACCCCTAGCGCTTGGAGCGCTTCACTCGGTCCCCGAGCGCTTTGGAGCGCTTTGCCCGTGTTTCTAAGCGCTGGGAGCGCTTCCTTCCACCAGCCGGTGCCACCCGGCCTTTGCCCTGTTCTACGGGGTTCTACACCCCCAGCGAGTGCCTACCTCGCTACTGCCCCATTCCCGAGGGGGCCTGACCCTCGTCAATTCCCCCCAAGTCACCGCCGCCGGCCCGGGACCCCTCCGTGAAGCCCTCCCCCGGGCCGCGCTGTGATTGGATGGCGGCCCGGGCTTGGCTCCTGACGTCTCCCCGGGCCGCGCTGTGATTGGACGTCGGCCCGGGGAGCTGTGGAGGCGAGGAAAGAAGAGCCGAGTAATGCAGGGGGCAGCGGGAGCCTACTCCGCGCCCCTGCTTGACCCAAGGACTGCCGCGACTTCCCCCCGGGGCCCCCAGGAGCGAGAGGGAGCCCCGGAGAGCGGAGAGAGACCGGCGCGCTCGCCGACCGGTGAGTGATGCCGGAGGGGAGGCGGGGCATCGGGCCATATTGCCGGTGGCCGCCCCTCCCCTCCAGCGCGAGCCCGAATGTACTCAGAGGCCCCCGGGGCCCCCATTGATGCCGGGTCCCCCGAGGGGGGCCCCGCCTGACCGCAGCTTGTCTCTCTGAGCCCGAGAGGCTCCCTCATGGCCCGTGGGGCCACCATTGATGCCGGGTCCCCCGAGGGGGGCCCCGCCTGCCCGCAGCTTTGTCCTGAGCCCCGAGAGGCTCCACCACGTGCCCCCCCTGTCTACCTGAGCCCCGAGAGGCTCCACCACGTGCCCCCCTGTCTTCCTGAGCCCGGGAGGCTCCAGCTGTAATCCCTGAGCCCCGAGAGGCTCCACCACGTGTCCCTGACCCTGCGGAGCCTGCGAGAAGCTCCACCATCGCCCCCCTGTCCCCCTGAGCCTGCAAGGCTCCGTCCAAGTCCCTCAGCGGCCCAGCACTTCGTGGGCCGCTGCCACGTTTAGGTTTGCCCCGGGCCCCTTTCAGGCCACTTTGGACACCGAGACTCTAAGGCGCCCCTGCCCCAGGACGGTCATCTGGCCTAGGGGGTGCTACTGACTAATATCAATGTGAGGCTGAGAATTATTATGTGTTGCCCTGCTGATGGGGCCTCTGTTGTGTTATGTACCATGTCCCTTCCCCCCTGAGTACCCGATGTCTCATGTATGTGATCCCTGGTCAGAGCGAGTTCTACTGCTAGTTCTAGGAAGCTCCCAGGAGATATGTGTTCTAACGCCAGTTCCATCAGATGCGTATCACTGGCAGTGGTCCCTTGGCCCTGCCCTGTACCTTTTCCCTGATAACCCCTGCCGTGCCTTGAGCACCTTGTAAAGTGTATGTTCCTATGTGTCCTGTCTAATACAAAGACTATTTTCATATATACTTCGTGTGGAGTTCCTTTTGTGGGAGGCCTGGGATGTTGCTGTTGGTGGGTGCGTGCGCAAATGCTTCACACATGTCCTCCGAGATAGGCCTGACTGCCCGCGCCGCGTTACCTAGAGGGCGAGCAGGGGTCGACTTTATATAGGAGTGGCGGTCTCTGACTGGCTGTGGCGCAAGCCCTGGCCGGCCGGGGGTCCCATTTCCTACAACTCCCTATGCACTCTGCACTCCCTATGCACTCTGCACTCCCTATGCACTCTGCACTCCCTATGCACTCTCCACTCTGCACTCCCTATGCACTCTCCACTCTGCACTCCCTATGCACTCTGCACTCCCTATGCACTCTCCACTCTGCACTCCCTATGCACTCTCCACTCCCTATGCACTCTCCACTCCCTATGCACTCTCCACTCCCTATGCACTCTCCACTCCCTAAGCACTCTCCACTTCCTATGCACTCTCCACTCCCTAAGCACTCTCCACTCCCTATGCACTCTCCACTCCCTATGCACTCTGCACTCTCCACTCCCTATGCACTCTGCACTCCCTATGCACTCTCCACTCTGCACTCCCTATGCACTCTCCACTCTGCACTCCCTATGCACTCTCCACTCTGCACTCCCTATGCACTCTCCACTCCCTATGCACTCTCCACTCCCTATGCACTCTCCACTCCCTATGCACTCTCCACTCCCTATGCACTCTCCACTCCCTATGCACTCTCCACTCCCTATGCACTCTCCACTCCCTATGCACTCTGCACTCCCTATGCACTCTGCACTCCCTATGCACTCTCCACTCTCCACTCCCTATGCACTCTCCACTCCCTATGCACTCTCCACTCCCTATGCACTCTCCACTCCCTATGCACTCTCCACTCTGCACTCCCTATGCACTCTCCACTCCCTATGCACTCTCCACTCCCTATGCACTCTCCACTCCCTATGCACTCTCCACTCTCCACTCCCTATGCACTCTCCACTCCCTATGCACTCTCCACTCTCCACTCCCTATGCACTCTCCACTCTCCACTCCCTATGCACTCTCCACTCTCCACTCCCTATGCACTCTGCACTCTCCACTCCCTATGCACTCTGCACTCCCTATGCACTCTCCACTCCCTATGCACTCTCCACTCTCCACTCCCTATGCACTCTCCACTCCCTATGCACTCTCCACTCTCCACTCCCTATGCACTCTGCACTCCCCATGCACTCCCTATGCACTCTGCACTCCCTATGCACTCTGCACTCCCTATGCACTCTCCACTCCCTATGCACTCTCCACTCCCTATGCACTCTGCACTCCCTATGCACTCTCCACTCTGCACTCCCTATGCACTCTCCACTCTGCACTCCCTATGCACTCTCCACTCCCTATGCACTCTCCACTCTCCACTCCCTATGCACTCTCCACTCCCTATGCACTCTCCACTCTCCACTCCCTATGCACTCTCCACTCCCTATGCACTCTCCACTCCCTATGCACTCTCCACTCCCTATGCACTCTCCACTCTCTATCCACTCTGCACTCTCTATCCACTCTGCACTCCCTATGCACTCTCCACTCTGCACTCCCTATCCACTCTCCACTCCCTATGCACTCTCCACTCCCTATGCACTCTCCACTCCCTATGCACTCTCCACTCCCTATGCACTCTCCACTCCCTATGCACTCTCCACTCCCTATGCACTCTGCACTCCCTATGCACTCTGCACTCCCTATGCACTCTCCACTCTCCACTCCCTATGCACTCTCCACTCCCTATGCACTCTCCACTCCCTATGCACTCTGCACTCCCTATGCACTCTCCACTCTCCACTCCCTATGCACTCTGCACTCCCTATGCACTCTCCACTCTGCACTCCCTATGCACTCTGCACTCCCTATGCACTCTCCACTCTGCACTCCCTATGCACTCTCCACTCCCTATGCACTCTCCACTCCCTATGCACTCTGCACTCCCTATGCACTCTCCACTCCCTATGCACTCTCCACTCCCTATGCACTCTCCACTCTGCACTCCCTATGCACTCTCCACTCCCTATGCACTCTCCACTCTCCACTCCCTATGCACTCTCCACTCCCTATGCACTCTCCACTCTGCACTCCCTATGCACTCTCCACTCCCTATGCACTCTCCACTCCCTATGCACTCTCCACTCCCTATGCACTCTCCACTCCCTATGCACTCTCCACTCCCTATGCACTCTCCACTCCCTATGCACTCTCCACTCCCTATGCACTCTCCACTCCCTATGCACTCTCCACTCTCTATCCACTCTGCACTCCCTATGCACTCTCCACTCTGCACTCCCTATCCACTCTCCACTCCTTATGCACTCTCCACTCCCTATGCACTCTCCACTCCCTATGCACTCTCCACTCCCTATGCACTCTCCACTCCCTATGCACTCTCCACTCCCTATGCACTCTCCACTCTCCACTCCCTATGCACTCTCCACTCCCTATGCACTCTCCACTCTCCACTCCCTATGCACTCTGCACTCCCTATGCACTCTCCACTCTCCACTCCCTATGCACTCTGCACTCCCTATGCACTCTCCACTCTGCACTCCCTATGCACTCTGCACTCCCTATGCACTCTCCACTCTTCACTCCCTATGCACTCCACTCTCCACTCCCTATGCACTCTCCACTCTCCACTCCCTATGCACTCTCCACTCTCCACTCCCTATGCACTCTCCACTCTGCACTCCCTATGCACTCTCCACTCCCTATGCACTCTCCACTCCCCACTCTGCACTCCCTATGCACTCTGCAGTCCCTATGCACTATGCACTCTCCACTCCCTATGCACTCTCCACTCCCAATGCACTCTCCACTCCCTATGCACTCTCCACTCCCTATGCACTCTCCACTCCCTATGCACTCTCCACTCCCTATGCACTCTCCACTCCCTATGCACTCTCTACTCTGCACTCTCTATGCACTCTCCACTCTCTATGCACTCTCCACTCTCTATGCACTCCCCACTCCCTATGCACTCTCCACTCCCTATGCACTCTCCACTCCCTATGCACTCTCCACTCCCTATGCACTCTCCACTCCCTATGCACTCTCCACTCCCTATGCACTCTCCACTCCCTATGCACTCTCCACTCCCTATGCACTCTCCACTCCCTATGCACTCTGCACTCCCTATGCACTCTCCACTCTCCACTCCCTATGCACTCTCCACTCCCTATGCACTCTCCACTCCCTATGCACTCTCCACTCTGCACTCCCTATGCACTCTCCACTCCCTATGCACTCTCCACTCCCTATGCACTCTCCACTCCCTATGCACTCTCCACTCCCTATGCACTCTCCACTCCCTATGCACTCTCCACTCCCTATGCACTCTCCACTCTCCACTCCCTATGCACTCTCCACTCCCTATGCACTCTCCACTCTCCACTCCCTATGCACTCTCCACTCCCTATGCACTCTCCACTCTCCACTCCCTATGCACTCTGCACTCTCCACTCCCTATGCACTCTGCACTCCCTATGCACTCTCCACTCCCTATGCACTCTCCACTCTCCACTCCCTATGCACTCTCCACTCCCTATGCACTCTCCACTCTCCACTCCCTATGCACTCTGCACTCCCTATGCACTCCCTATGCACTCTGCACTCCCTATGCACTCTGCACTCCCTATGCACTCTCCACTCCCTATGCACTCTCCACTCCCTATGCACTCTGCACTCCCTATGCACTCTCCACTCTGCACTCCCTATGCACTCTCCACTCTGCACTCCCTATGCACTCTCCACTCCCTATGCACTCTCCACTCTCCACTCCCTATGCACTCTCCACTCCCTATGCACTCTCCACTCTCCACTCCCTATGCACTCTCCACTCCCTATGCACTCTCCACTCCCTATGCACTCTCCACTCCCTATGCACTCTCCACTCCCTATGCACTCTCCACTCTCTATCCACTCTGCACTCTCTATCCACTCTGCACTCCCTATGCACTCTCCACTCTGCACTCCCTATCCACTCTCCACTCCCTATACACTCTCCACTCCCTATGCACTCTCCACTCCCTATGCACTCTCCACTCCCTATGCACTCTCCACTCCCTATGCACTCTCCACTCTCCACTCCCTATGCACTCTCCACTCCCTATGCACTCTCCACTCTCCACTCCCTATGCACTCTGCACTCCCTATGCACTCTCCACTCTCCACTCCCTATGCACTCTGCACTCCCTATGCACTCTCCACTCTGCACTCCCTATGCACTCTGCACTCCCTATGCACTCTCCACTCTTCACTCCCTATGCACTCCACTCTCCACTCCCTATGCACTCTCCACTCTCCACTCCCTATGCACTCTCCACTCTCCACTCCCTATGCACTCTCCACTCTGCACTCCCTATGCACTCTCCACTCCCTATGCACTCTCCACTCCCCACTCTGCACTCCCTATGCACTCTGCAGTCCCTATGTACTATGCACTCTCCACTCCCTATGCACTCTCCACTCCCAATGCACTCTCCACTCCCTATGCACTCTCCACTCCCTATGCACTCTCCACTCCCTATGCACTCTCCACTCCCTATGCACTCTCTACTCTGCACTCTCTATGCACTCTCCACTCTCTATGCACTCTCCACTCTCTATGCACTCCCCACTCCCTATGCACTCTCCACTCCCTATGCACTCTCCACTCCCTATGCACTCTCCACTCCCTATGCACTCTCCACTCCCTATGCACTCTCCACTCCCTATGCACTCTGCACTCCCTATGCACTCTCCACTCCCTATGCACTCTCCACTCCCTATGCACTCTCCACTCCCTATGCACTCTCCACTCTCCACTCCCTATGCACTCTCCACTCCCTATGCACTCTCCACTCTCCACTCCCTATGCACTCTCCACTCCCTATGCACTCTCCACTCTCCACTCCCTATGCACTCTGCACTCCCTATGCACTCCCTATGCACTCTGCACTCCCTATGCACTCTGCACTCCCTATGCACTCTGCACTCCCTATGCACTCTCCACTCCCTATGCACTCTGCACTCCCTATGCACTCTGCACTCCCTATGCACTCTGCACTCCCTATGCACTCTCCACTCTGCACTCCCTATGCACTCTCCACTCTGCACTCCCTATGCACTCTCCACTCCCTATGCACTCTCCACTCTCCACTCCCTATGCACTCTCCACTCCCTATGCACTCTCCACTCTCCACTCCCTATGCACTCTCCACTCTCCACTCCCTATGCACTCTCCACTCCCTATACACTCTCCACTCCCTATGCACTCTCCACTCCCTATGCACTCTCCACTCTCTATCCACTCTGCACTCTCTATCCACTCTGCACTCCCTATGCACTCTCCACTCTGCACTCCCTATCCACTCTCCACTCCCTATGCACTCTCCACTCCCTATGCACTCTCCACTCCCTATGCACTCTCCACTCCCTATGCACTCTCCACTCCCTATGCACTCTCCACTCCCTATGCACTCTCCACTCCCTATGCACTCTCCACTCTCCACTCCCTATGCACTCTCCACTCCCTATGCACTCTCCACTCTCCACTCCCTATGCACTCTCCACTCTGCACTCCCTATGCACTCTGCACTCCCTATGCACTCTCCACTCCCTATGCACTCTGCACTCCCTATGCACTCTGCACTCCCTATGCACTCTGCACTCCCTATGCACTCTCCACTCTGCACTCCCTATGCACTCTCCACTCCCTATGCACTCTGCACTCCCTATGCACTCTCCACTCCCTATGCACTCTCCACTCCCTATGCACTCTCCACTCCCTATGCACTCTCCACTCTGCACTCCCTATGCACTCTGCACTCTGCACTCCCTATGCACTCTGCACTCCCTATGCACTCTCCACTCTGCACTCCCTATGCACTCTGCACTCCCTATGCACTCTGCACTCGCTATGCACTCTGCACTCCCTATGCACTCTGCACTCCCTATGCACTCTTCACTCCCTATGCACTCTCCACTCCCTATGCACTCTCCACTCCCTATGCACTCTCCACTCCCTATGCACTCTCCACTCCCTATGCACTCTCCACTCCCTATGCACTCTCCACTCTCCACTCCCTATGCACTCTCCACTCTCCACTCCCTATGCACTCTCCACTCCCTATGCACTCTCCACTCTCCACTCCCTATGCACTCTCCACTCTCCACTCCCTATGCACTCTCCACTCTCCACTCCCTATGCACTCTCCACTCCCTATGCACTCTCCACTCTCCACTCCCTATGCACTCTCCACTCTCCACTCCCTATGCACTCTCCACTCCCTATGCACTCTCCACTCTCCACTCTCCACTCCCTATGCACTCTCCACTCCCTATGCACTCTCCACTCCCTATGCACTCTCCACTCTCCACTCCCTATGCACTCTCCACTCCCTATGCACTCTCCACTCTCCACTCCCTATGCACTCTCCACTCTCCACTCCCTATGCACTCTGCACTCCCTATGCACTCTCCACTCCCTATGCACTCTGCACTCCCTATGCACTCTCCACTCTGCACTCCCTATGCACTCTGCACTCCCTATGCACTCTCCACTCTGCACTCCCTATGCACTCTCCACTCCCTATGCACTCTGCACTCCCTATGCACTCTGCACTCCCTATGCACTCTCCACTCCCTATGCACTCTCCACTCCCTATGCACTCTCCACTCCCTATGCACTCTCCACTCTGCACTCCCTATGCACTCTGCACTCTGCACTCCCTATGCACTCTGCACTCCCTATGCACTCTCCACTCTGCACTCCCTATGCACTCTGCACTCCCTATGCACTCTGCACTCCCTATGCACTCTGCACTCCCTATGCACTCTGCACTCCCTATGCACTGCACTCTGCACTCCCTATGCACTCTGCACTCCCTATGCACTCTGCACTCCCTATGCACTCTGCACTCCCTATGCACTCTCCACTCCCTATGCACTCTCCACTCCCTATGCACTCTCCACTCTCCACTCCCTATGCACTCTCCACTCCCTATGCACTCTCCACTCCCTATGCACTCTCCACTCTCCACTCCCTATGCACTCTCCACTCTCCACTCCCTATGCACTCTCCACTCTCCACTCCCTATGCACTCTCCACTCTCCACTCCCTATGCACTCTCCACTCCCTATGCACTCTCCACTCTCCACTCCCTATGCACTCTCCACTTTCCACTCCCTATGCACTCTCCACTCCCTATGCACTCTCCACTCTCCACTCCCTATGCACTCTCCACTCCCTATGCACTCTCCACTCTCCACTCCCTATGCACTGTCCACTCTGCACTCCCTATGCACTCTGCACTCCCTATGCACTCTCCACTCCCTATGCACTCTCCACTCTCCACTCCCTATGCACTCTCCACTCTGCACTCCCTATGCACTCTCCACTCCCTATGCACTCTCCACTCCCTATGCACTCTCCACTCCCTATGCACTCTCCACTCCCTATGCACTCTCCACTCTCCACTCCCTATGCACTCTCCACTCCCTATGCACTCTCCACTCTCCACTCCCTATGCACTCTCCACTCCCTATGCACTCTCCACTCCCTATGCACTCTCCACTCTCTATCCACTCTGCACTCCCTATGCACTCTCCACTCTGCACTCCCTATCCACTCTCCACTCCCTATGCACTCTCCACTCCCTATGCACTCTCCACTCCCTATGCACTCTCCACTCCCTATGCACTCTCCACTCCCTATGCACTCTCCACTCCCTATGCACTCTCCACTCTCCACTCCCTATGCACTCTCCACTCTCCACTCCCTATGCACTCTCCACTCTCCACTCCCTATGCACTCTGCACTCCCTATGCACTCTCCACTCTGCATTCCCTATGCACTATGCACTCCCTATGCACTCTGCACTCCCTATGCACTCTCCACTCCCTATGCACTCTCCACTCCCTATGCACTCTCCACTCCCTATGCACGCTCCACTCTCCACTCCCTATGCACTCTCCACTCCCTATGCACTCTCCACTCTCCACTCCCTATGCACTCTCCACTCCCTATGCACTCTCCACTCCCTATGCACTCTCCACTCTCTATCCACTCTGCACTCCCTATGCACTCTCCACTCTGCACTCCCTATCCACTCTCCACTCCCTATGCACTCTCCACTCCCTATGCACTCTCCACTCCCTATGCACTCTCCACTCCCTATGCACTCTCCACTCCCTATGCACTCTCCACTCCCTATGCACTCTCCACTCTCCACGCACTCTCCACTCCCTATGCACTCTCCACTCTCCACTCCCTATGCACTCTCCACTCTCCACTCCCTATGCACTCTCCACTCTCCACTCCCTATGCACTCTGCACTCCCTATGCACTCTCCACTCCCCACTCTGCACTCCCTATGCACTCTGCAGTCCCTATGCACTATGCACTCTCCACTCCCTATGCACTCTCCACTCCCTATGCACTCTCCACTCCCTATGCACTCTCCACTCTCCACTCCCTATGCACTCTCCACTCTCCACTCCCTATGCACTCTGCACTCCCTATGCACTCTCCACTCTGCACTCCCTATGCACTCTGCACTCCCTATGCACTCTCCACTCTTCACTCCCTATGCACTCTCCACTCTCCACTCCCTATGCACTCTCCACTCTCCACTCCCTATGCACTCTCCACTCTCCACTCCCTATGCACTCTCCACTCTGCACTCCCTATGCACTCTCCACTCCCTATGCACTCTCCACTCCCCACTCTGCACTCCCTATGCACTCTGCAGTCCCTATGCACTATGCACTCTCCACTCCCTATGCACTCTCCACTCCCTATGCACTCTCCACTCCCTATGCACTCTCCACTCCCTATGCACTCTCCACTCCCTATGCACTCTCCACTCTGCACTCTCTATGCACTCTCCACTCTCTATGCACTCTCCACTCCCTATGCACTCTCCACTCCCTATGCACTCTCCACTCCCTATGCACTCTCCACTCCCTATGCACTCTCCACTCCCTATGCACTCTCCACTCCCTATCCACTCTCCACTCTCTATCCACTCTGCACTCTCTATCCACTCTGCACTCCCTATGCACTCTCCACTCTGCACTCCCTATGCACTCTCCACTCGCTATGCACTCTCTACTCCCTGTGCACTCTCTACTCCCTGTGCACTCTCCACTCCCTGTGCACTCTCCACTCCCTGTGCACTCTCTACTCCCTGTGCACTCCCTATGCACTCTCCATTCTGCACTCTCTATGCACTCTGCACTCCCTATGCACTCTCCACTCCCTATGCACTCTCCACTCCCTATGCACTCTCCACTCCCTATGCACTCTCCACTCCCTATGCACTCTGCACTCTCCATGCACTCTGCACTCTCCATGCACTCTGCACTCTCCATGCACTCTGCACTCCCTATGCACTCTCCACTCTGCACTCTCTATGATGCTCTTCAGCGCTTTGCAGTGTGGTTAGGATATGAAGCGCTATATAAATTCAACTGTAATGCATTACGAAAAATGCCAAACCATGAAAAAACTCCCTGTTGCAAATCTTATGAGCAGTTTTACAAGTGTCTCACGAGGGGCACGATATGCTTAGCCCATACGAGTCTATTTAGGCCGTTTGGGTACTGAACACCCGCAGTTTTAAGGACATTATTAAAACGGACTGTAAAGTCGAACTGAAAGAATGAAAAGTTATGCATGCTGAAACAAAGGGGATCAGCCGAGCAATTTCACATCAGACAAACCACTGCGTAGTCCTCACTACAAATAAAGGGGCAAAAATTAGTTTCAGCACCCATGCACTTGATGAACAGCCAGATCGTGGCCTGTGTCTTCATCATGTATTTTTAACTAATGTACACTCAATTCACGTGCTCCACCACTAAAAAACAAGCACTCACCTGGGCTTCCTCGCATGGAATGACCAAAACAAACACAGAAGGAAAAAAAACGGAGCTCCGCCCACCGCCGCGATGACGACATCGCAGAGGCGGAGAGGGAAAAAATCGTGGGAACGCCCCCGAATCTGGTCCGGCCTTGACGGACAGATCTGGCTCCCAATGGCTAGCCTCCATTTATGGAGCTAGCCAATGGGAGGTGGGGGACGTTCCAATAGCCAATATGGTAAACAAAAGATTTCACCTGCGCGAACTGCTTGCGCAGATCGCCAGGTCGAAACCTAAAAAGGATGGTAAAGAAGCAGTGATCCAGGGAAGGCAGAAACATAAGAAGAGGAAGGAAAGACATAAAATAAGAAGCAAGTAAAGGAGATTGACAAGAAAGCCAACCAGTGATCAGCAACAGGCTGATCCAAAGCCTGCTATAACTGTTTTCAACAAACAAAACCTGTCTGTAGGAGGGACCTAAACGTTTCCTTGCACTGGATGGCATGAGTGACCCAAATTTCATACATTTTATATGCTACAGTTTATGGTTGCTGTTTTAACTTAGAAAATTAATAAAAATTGGTTTATAACTAAAGTTTTATATTTGTGGTAGTGGCTGCATGGGTAAATAAATATTTACATTCACAATATCATTTATAAAAATAATCTGGAGGTCACGTAGCCATTTCAGCACAATTTACCAAGATGAAACATGTTGCTGTTTAAGTGAGTTTTTTTTTTCATCTTGTATTGAAAAATATGCAGTACAAATATATGGTAAGAATGGATAAGCAAGGGGAGAGAAGTAATGTTGCTGTTTCACTGATAAATATTTTCATAACTACAAAGTGGTGACAGCCACAGCATAGTATATATGTGCACATATAATATTTGCGTGTGCCTCGAAGGATGCTGGAACTTGCAGTTCCTGGATTACCACCAATGGGGAGGATGCACTGCGCAAATCAATGAAGGACTGCATTTGGCGCCAGTTTTGGGGGAATGAAGGCATCTGATGAAGGAGACAATACTCCGAAACGCGTCATGCCAACACCATTCTGAATGAATAAATAATCTACCTGAATACTGCCTGCTGAGTCTCCCGTTGTTTCTTTCAGAGGCGACTTTTCTTGGATATATTTGCGGAGCCACAACGCTATTAAGGAGACCCGCCCCAACGAACCAAGCACTTCGTGGCAATTTTGGAGGAGAATCGTGGTAGCGGTAGTGTGGTTGGCGAGCTGCGGCCACGGGAGGGCGCAACTCTGGCCCAGATGGGACCGTGACTTCACGGCGAGACACGGAGCACTGGCACAGCGTTTCCCAGATATGCCCGAAACGTAGGCTGCAGAAGGCGTAGGGCAGCACAGAAAAGGTCATTCAGCCCCACTGAAATATTTTCAGGACTCTGACAGCCTTTTCCATCATCCGCCTCGAAGGATGCTGGAACTTGCAGTTCCTGGATTACCACCAATGGGGAGGATGCACTGCGCATATCAATGAAGGACTGCATTTGGCGCCAGTTTTTGGGGGAATGAAGGCATCTGATGAAGGAGACAATACTCCGAAACGCGTCATGCCAACACCATTCTGAATGAATAAATAATCTACCTGAATACTGCCTGCTGAGTCTCCCGTTGTTTCTTTAAGAGGCGACTTTTCTTGGATATATTTGCGGAGCCACAACGCTATTAAGGAGACCCGCCCCAACGAACCAAGCACTTCGTGGCAATTTTGGAGGAGAATTGTGGTAGCGGTAGTGTGCTTGGCGAGCTGCGGCCACGGGAGGGCGCAACTCTGGCCCAGATGGGACCGTGACTTCACGGCGAGACATGGAGTACTGGCACGGCGTTTCCCAGATACGCCTGAAACGTAGGCTGCAGAAGGCGTAGGGCAGCACAGAAAAGGTCATTCAGCCCCACTGAATTATTTTCAGGACTCTGACAGCCTTTTCCATCATCCGCCTCGAAGGATGCTGGAACTTGCAGTTCCTGGATTACCACCAATGGGGAGGATGCACTGCGCATATCAATGAAGGACTGCATTTGGCGCCAGTTTTGGGGGAATGAAGGCATCTGATGGAGGAGAGAATACTCCTAAACGCGTCATGCCAAACCCATTCTGATTGAATAAATAATCTAACCGTAATACTGCCTGCTGAGTCTCCCGTTGTTTCTTTCAGAGGCGACTTTTCTTGGATATATATATATATATATATATATATATATAAGAGTCCCAAGCACCAGCTCCTCTCCTGACGGGGTCGGTCCGAGTTCCGGGCGCCGGGACCCGGTGTGATATGGAAGGAAAATCCCACTCAAAATTCATTAGCAGGAAAGAAAACTCGCACTCCAGGGTTCGTTTTGCAGCAAAGTGTATTAGTGGTGACATGTTTCGAGCAGACGCTCTTCTTCACAATATTCTTTCAAGGCTTGTGAAGAAGAGCGTCTGCTCAAAACGCGTCACCACTAATACTCTTTGCTGCAAAACGAACCCTGGAGTGCGAGTTTTCTTTCCTGCCAACGAATTTCGAGTGGGATTTTCCTTATATATATATATATATATATATCAATGCTCGAAGGTGTCCACCTTTGAGTAGCACGCGAACAGCAGCTTGGTTTATGTATAGGTGAGGACGGGGATCCACTCGTAGACGCCGCTCCGTACGGGATCTGCCCGACGCGTTTCGAAGCTCCAATTGCTTCTCTTCAGGGGCTTTAACGGAAGCGGTGTGCGCAACCGCCAACCCACTTCCCCATTTTATATATAACACACCCACCGATGGGAGGCTCAAATGAGACTGCATTCTGGGAAGTGTGGTCCGGGAAGCCCACAATCAAGTCCTGTATGGTCTCCACAAGTGGGCCCGTCCTCGATTCCAAGTACGACTGCTGCTTCACTTTAGTGACCCCCAGGGTGCCGGGGTGGTGCATACTCCGCGGCTGGACGGCCGCGTATAAATCAATGCTCGAAGGTGTCCACCTTTGAGTAGCACGCGAACAGCAGCTTGGTTTATGTATAGGTGGACACCTTCGAACTTTGATTTATACGCGGCCGTCCAGCCGCGGAGTATGCACCACCCCGGTACCCTGGGGGTCACGAAAGTGAAGCAGCAGTCGTACTTGGAATAGAGGACGGGCCCACTTGTGGAGCAGTTCTCTTAATGTCAAATTAATTCACGTGCATAACAAGATGGTTCCTGCCCCGCTTTTTGGCTGCTTGCTGTGGCTGTAAACTGATTTCTCCCTGCAAAGTCATCTCCCTGCAAAGTCATCAGTCATCAGGGTGACTCCTGAAACGTGTCTGGCTTGGATCCATTTCACTTCTGCTGCTCCTTGAAGGTTCCTGCTGGCAGGCTGCCTGCTCAATAAAGTGTGCTTAATTTACCTTCGTGTGGCGAACTTCCTCAAATTGGGTCTCCTGCATTTGATGATTTATACAGCGGCCGTGCCCCGGTCGCGAGGAACAGCCCACCGTGTCATGCGTGTCTGCGAAGGCACCATCTGGTGTCGAACGCGATGGAACGAAGAAGGCTGATGACTTTGCAGGGAGAAATCAGGTTACAGCCACAGCAAGCAGCCACAAAGCGGGGCAGGACCCATCTTGGTATGCACGTGAATTAATTTGACATTAAGAGAACTGCGGCGAAGCACCCACTTGGGATCATTTTGCGGCGGACTACATCACCCAGAGGGCTGTGCAGAGGGCTCCTCCCACATGGACAGGTGTTGGAAATAAATGTGCACCCCTCGCAGCGCCTGCAGTGTTGTGTAAAGCCACTGAAGAAAGGGTGACTCCTGAAACGCGTCTGGCTTGGATCCATTTCACTTCTGCTGCTCCTTGAAGGTTCCTGCTGGCAGGCTGCCTGCTCAATAAAGTGTGCTTAATTTACCTTCGTGTGGCGAACTTCCTCAAATTGGTTCTCCTGCATTTGATGATTTATACAGCGGCCGTGCACCGGTCGCGAGGAACGGCCCACCGTGTCATGCGGGTCTGCTAAGGCACCATCTGGTGTCGAACGCGATGGAACGAAGAAGGCTGATGACTTTGCAGGAAGAAATCAGTTTACAGCCACAGCAAGCAGCCACAAAGCGGGGCAGGACCCATCTTGGTATGCACGTGTATTAATTTGACATTAAGAGAACTGCGGCGAAGCACCCACTTGGGATCATTTTGGGGCGGACTGCATCACCCAGAGGGCCGTGCAGAGGGCTCCTCCCACATGGACAGGTGTTGGAAAGAAATGCGCACCCCTCGCAGCGCCTGCAGTGTTGTGTAAAGCCACTGAAGAAAGGGTGACTCCTGAAACGCGTCTGGCTTGGATCCACACCACTCCTGCTGCTCCTTGAAGGTTCCTGCTGGCAGGCTGCTTGCTCAATAAAGTGTGCTTAATTTACCTTCGTGTGGCGAACTTCCTCAAACTGGGTCTCCTGCATTTGATGATTGATATATATATATATATATATATATATATATATATATATATATATATATATATATATATATATATATATATATATATTCACTGAAAAAACAAATGTTATAGTTAGATGAAAATGTCAGATAAAACATACTGTATTAAATAAACAAAGCCACTGAAATTCATGAGTTAGTTACTTCAAGTAACTATAACTCCTGCCCTAAAGTAACTAATAATAATAATTATAATAAACCGTTTGTAAAGCGCCTGGCTACACAGAGAACAGTGTGTCCCCGCGCTAACTACTGCTAGATTTCAGGAGGCAGATGTTAAAAAAGCCAGAGAAGGAAGAAAACAGAAAGATTAAGTAATAGGGAACAGAAACGTTTTAAGTTTCCCCCGGAATCTGGTTTCAGAGGGTTCCATTCGGAGGTGGAGCGGAAGTTCATTCCAATGTTTGGAAACCAGGTACCTAAAAGAGCAGCCACCCATCCTGGCTCTGGTGATACGGGGAAGTTTAAACAGCATCGCGCTGGACGATCTCAAATTCCGGATAGGGCGATGTACAGTGAGAAGATTCTTCAAGTAGCCTGGGCCTTTGCCCTGGGCGATACGGTGCGCAAAACAAAGGGCTTTAAACTTAATCCGTTCCCTGACTGGGAGCCAGTGAAGCTTAGCCAGAGCGGTCTTCCCAGAAGCTCTGCAAGGAAGCCCGAGGACAAGGCGTGCGGCGGCGTTCTGAACGCACTGAAGTTGGTGAAGGCCTTTCTTACTCAGACCTACAAGCAGAGCATTCCCATAGTCAAGGTGGGGGGTCACCAAGGCGTGGACAATAGCCTTTGTGGCTCCAATAGGGAGGAGATCCAAAACCTTCCGAAGAACCTTCAGTATGCTGAAGCACCTACCAGTCACCTTGCTAACGTGGGACTTATAAGAAAGGTCAGAGTCAAGCATCACGCCAAGATTTCTTACCGTCTCCACAGGAAGGGGAGGGCTGCCCAATTCAGTGGGCCACCACATGTGAGACCATGCTAATGCTGCTTTCCCAACCACCAGCAGTTCTGTTTTTTCGCCATTTAGGCGCAGGCAATTTTTGTTCATCCACGATGCCACTGATGACAAACAGTTGGAAAAGTTCGTGGCATCTTCTCTGTGGTCGGGCGTAAGCTTGAACATCAGTTGGGTGTCGTCAGCATAGCTAACAATGCCCACCCCAAATGCCTCCACTACGTGAGCCAGGGGTTCCATGTAGATATTAAACAAAGTAGGGCTCAAACTCGAGCCCTGGGGAACCCCATGGCTCACCTTCCTGAGGGAAGATTTGAAAGGTGGGCAGTGCATCTGAAAGCTCCTATTAGCCAGGAAGGATCGTATCCAGGCATGTGCCGGTCCTACCACCCCCATATCAGAAAGACGAGACAGCAGCGTTGTGTGCAGCACGGTGTCAAAAGCTGCACTGAGATCTAATAAAACCAACGCTGCTGTCTCTCCTTCATCCACTATCTGTCTAAGACACTCAGTGGAGTAGAGAACGGCTGACTCAGTAGAGTAGCCGGCTCTAAATCCCTATTGTGAGGGATGGAGGAGGGCTTCCTCCTCAAGATATTCCATGAGCTGCCCATTAACCACCTTTTCTACGATTTTTTAACAGAAGGGAAGAAGGGAAATGGGGCGAAGATTTTGAAGTTGAGAGATATGGATATTGGGTTTCTTTTTTAAAGGAATAACCTGGGCTGTTTTCCACGCATCAAGTACGCGGCATTCTTGGAAAGACAGTGTCACAATGTGACTGATATAGTCGATCCTCGTGCTCTCCATGACTCCTTTACAGCGTGCAGGTGGGCACGCGTCGCAGGGAGAGCCAGATTGTATGTTATTGACGACGCGTAATAGTTCCTGTCTTTCAGGTGTTTTGAAGCATGTGAGATGAGATTTCACTTTGGAGCTATCTCTTACATCCACATGGAGCTATAACTCATCCCCCCATGCACAGTGTTGTTAAGCAATGATGTCCTTTCAGATTTTGCAAAGTAATTATCAATCATAAAATTGAACAGTTCAAGAGTGATGTAATATGAAAGGCAATTAACAGTGCGTGGCGAGCAACCTTCAAGGGGTCAGCATATCAACATGTAAAAATCAGACCTATTGGCTTTGTCAAAAAGTCACCAATTACTGTAATCGAATGTATATTGTATAAATTCACACAGTGCAGTGTTTAATAAAAGTGATTGTCGTAACACATTTTTCATAATGCCATATTAAAAAAAAAAATCAACTTGTCTTTGAGCCTATTTGAAAATATTTTTCAGGCCACAAAATGCAATCCTAGAACTCGCCACATGGGGTCACTGTACTCCAGCTGAAGGACATACGGCTCCAGTTCGGAGTTCTTTGAAAATATGGAAAGCTTTCCTTCGATCATCGATCTAATGACAAAGGATACTTGCTGTGTGTTTTTTCAATGTTACTGTGGGGGGCTTGTGCACTCTCTGCAGCCTCACACATTAAAACAGTGGTTGCTGTTGTCCCTGCCCCTTCAAGGGGCGCCACCAGGAATTAAAAATATAATTAAAAAAGCCCTAGGGCATTATGTGGTGTTCCTTTTACGGAGCATTAAATAATAAATGAGCAGCTTTTACCTGGTCATTTATTATTCTTTTTTGTATTGTATTTTGTTTTAAGTTGATGCCCTGGTACCCACTTATGGCACTCACATCGTCCTCCATTTTGGGGCTTTGGGTAAGGCCCCAAGGCCCCGGCCACCACCTACTGGCACCCCAGCTAGCATCCTTAATGGGTGCCAGCGGGAGGAGCCTTTTTTTAATTGGGTGCTTCGGTGCCCGCCTAGGGCACCCACAACACATTCCAATGTTTGGGTCTCATGGCAGACCCCTAAGGTCCCCGCGGCCCCTGCATCCTGCTCAGCCAGTACCAATAGTGAGTGCCACTGGAGCTGGAATTTATTTTTTAAATGGGTGCCCTGGTGGCCACCTGGGTCACCTACAGCACAACTTCTCATTGGGGGCTGCAGGGAAAGCACTAAGGCTCCAATGGGCTGTTCCAGCTCCCCAGCCAGCACCCTTTGTGGGTGACAGCGGTAGCTGGCTTCTTTCCTTTACTACTGCCGGGGTGGGAGCATCTTATTTTTTGGTCTCCTCCCAGAGCATGAAAAAAGTTGTGTCCCCTGCCCGGATGAGTGCGGGTGGCAAATAAGGTTTATATTACCTGCCCACACTCTCCTGGGCAGGTAACACAGCAGGCATGAGGTCCTGGGACACTGGAGCAGAAATGAGGTCCTTGAGGCAAATTTACAGCTCGGGGGCATGTCCCTCTCCCCATAATACTTGTGATTTGGTGTAAATCTGTTCAGTAGTGTTTAAAAGAATTAAGTTTCGAAAACTTTGCATATCTGGACAATTGGGTTCACGGGAGGCTAGCGAGAGTTCAGCGATTTCGCAGTTTCAATTAATAGAGTGATCTGATTGGCCGAGCGGGCTTTTTTCCCGTAAGTCACCTCACTCCCGCAAGAGCAAAAGGTTCCTGTGTACTCCTGCAGGAGCCTGCACTCAGATTGGCTGGTAGCAACATGAAGAGCAATATAATGTTGTGGCCTCCAGTTTGAGACACGGGGACTCCGTCCTGTATCCTGAATTTTAAAGGAAATTAAAAATAAAGTGTAAGGGGCAGGGCAGGAGCCCCCTGACCTAGAGAGACCCCACTCTCTGGCCAAATTAAAAAAAAATCTTTGGGTTTCCGCAATCCCTGCAGCAGCCAGCATGCTCCCTTGGACTCCATTGGGAGCTTAGGGGTCTGCACTGGCACTCCCCAGTCTCACAGGATCAGAAATTGTTTTATAAGAATGAGGGTAGACTGGGGGGGGTTCTGAGTATCTGCAGTGAGTTTCCGCGAACAGGCAAAAGTCATGGGCACTGATGGGTTTACTGCCTACAGCCAACTCCATGTTGCACACAGTTGAAGGTTGCACGTGGAGTGGGATCAGAGGCCCGCGGGGGGTTGGCGCAGGGCCTGGTCACATGCCATGCCCTTGGTTATGGATGGCAGGGGGTATGCCTAACGTATGGTAATAAAATACTAGTTTTCTTTCAAAACAAACCTAGAAATTCACTGGGGAAAAAAAGATGTTATAATTAGGTACGTTAATAATATCTTACTTTGTATTAAAAAAACTCAGAAATTCACTGAAAAAACTGTTAAAATTACGTCATAGTTTAGTGCAAATGCCAGTTTAAACATTTTAAATTAGAAAAAACACTGAAATTCAAGAGTTCTAATTATTTCAAGTAGCTATAATTTGCACCCTTGCAATGCACTGCTTATGACCTCACACATTACAGCACTCATGACATGTTTTGTGACATCATGATAACATTGCTGATCGATACTGAACTGAGATCATTGACGGCAATACTGTGTATGGCGAGATGCAATTTATAGCTACATAAAAATAACTGTAACTCTTGAATTGCAGTATCTTTTTCTTGTTTAAAATGTTACGTTTAAACTGACATTTTCCCCCTAGGTCGAACGTCACTTTAATCTTATTTCAAAACTCCCCCAACAATACTACCCCTCCCTTCCTTTTCTCCCCATCTTTTCACGTTGGGTAACTGCTGACTACAAACTTAGCAACCACATTATGGGGCCGATTATGATGGCGGACGGACCTGAGTCCGTCCCCCACTATAGAGGAGGAGGGAACCTCCGCATTGCCTGCGGAGTTCCCTCCTGTGCAATTAGGATGTGACCGCCACCCTGGCGGTCACATTCTCTATTTTTACCATTGTGGCGGGTGCGGCTTCAAGCTGCATCCGCCGCAATGGTAAAAATGCACACATTGCATTTGTATGCAGAAAGCGGCAGGCACCGTGCGGTGCCTGCCGATTTCTGCATACAAATATGTGCACCCCCCACTCCCCCCCCCTTCACCTAGAGGGCCCGCAACGGGCCCCCGCAGTGAAGTTACACATGCTTTTCCACGGCGGAAAACCCGCTGCAGAAAATAATTTTTTAAAGCCCTTACTAATATGGCGGACGGTGTCTGAGAGACACCGCCACCATATTAAAGCTTTTCCGCCGCGGTTGTAAGCCAACCGCGGCAGAAAAGCTGCGGACGGAAAACAGGACCCACCAGCCATCCTAATGTGGCGGTGGGTCTTTGGTGGGTCTGCTGCGGTTTTTCCGCATCCTCCGGCCCGGCGGTGGCTTCCGCCAGCCAGGAGGATGCGGAAAAACCGCAATCATAATAGGCCCCTATGTTTTTTAAGGCGCTCGTCAAGTTCCCTTTAATGATGCTCGGACCTGCGGTGTAATTTGGCTGATCATTCTGCAAAGACGCAAACAGATTTCGCATCGAATTTCCCTAATAAGCTTTTGTAGAGGGTTTTGGCTCATTTTGTTGCCTAAAATGACACTGGGCGCCTTGAGTTTTAATCCTTCCTGGATAGCTTTGTTTGATCTTGAACCTTGAAATACCCAGGGCAACACTGTTTCAGTGAGCTTACTAGAGAAAGACCCAGAGGGCAAGCAGGATTCTCATTAAAATCTTCCCACAAAAAAATCAGTCCTACAAGACAGTGTTCCCTTGTCACACAAAGCGTATGGATGCTTTCACTGTAAATTCTTTGGACCTTCACACCCAGAAGACAGTATATGTGTAGATAGAACAACCAGAGCCCTCTTTCCTTAAGTACTTCCTTCCTTATGAAGTTTCTTGTACTGGAGCATGTTTTGTCAATTGCAGAACACTAGACACTGAATCCGTTTCATGGTAGTGATATGGTCAGGTACTGCCGAGTCTCCCTCCTCCTTTACTTCAAAACCCTTGGGGTGGGTGCCCCTCCAGGCCCCAGTGTGGTCCACTGCCCTTCTTACCCCAAGGCAACAACTTAAACAATGCACCAGCTTGGATTAAGGGTCGTAAACCCCGGCCGTATTTAACAATAAACAAAACATTAAAACATTATTTACATCAATTATACAATAACGCAGAAAGTCCGGTCCATTACATTGATAGGTACAGTGTGTCATTTTTAACTATCCTTAACATGTTTCTAATACATAGCCATTCCTATCATAAGCTAAGTGACCAACAACATTATCTTTCTGCGTATCCCTGTTTGAGCATATGGCAAGGTCAATGACTGGCCCAAATTCCAGATCAAGGTAGGTCCCACCCTCCTACCGGAGTGACCTTGCGCATGGGGTCCAGGTCCCCAGAAGGCCACCTCACCCCAGGCATCCCCTGCGGATTATCGCCATAAGGCCCCGCGCAGTTATGCCCAGCCTACTTGCGCATGTGCGGGGGTTGGCCAAACAGCCTACCGAAAGCGGAACTTCCCCGGCACCCTTCCAGCCTACCCGCTGTAACTGCCCCTGGAGTTCCATGAGAGACCATCTGTCCCACCCTCAGGCGACCCCATTTGACAATGGTGAGGCCTGCTAAGGACTGTAAACTATGCTCACCAATCATGACCTTACCGCCTGACCAAGGAATAATACATATTTCTTTACGGAAAACACAAAAAGATACCGCCCTATAAGTGAAACAGTTGGTTAACACAAACAATTGCTTTATCAACATTACCTAATAAACTAAAAAGAAAACAAGAACAGAACATCCTCAAAACTTGTGCCTCACGGGGATGGTGGGAGGGGAAAAAAGATGCAAGTTGGAGCCTCAGCTCGAGTCCCTTCAGACTGTGGCGTGGCGGAGAAAGAGATTGATCCTGCCGCTCCACAGCCTTTTAAGCCAATTTCATTTGGGAGCCGGTTGGAACCAGCTTTCCCGGCCGTTTCCCTGACATAAGACCCGGAAGCGCAAGAAGTGCCCAGCCAGCCAATCCGCTGCAGGCAAGGTCAGGGGACGCTGTGTCACTACTGTGCGTGACGCAGCCCCGCTCCTTGCCTGCCTGCGGGGGACCGGCGCAACCGCCATACTTGGCGGTGTGCCCGAGTCTGGTCCCGCTCAGTATTAGGTCCAGTACTGCCGAGTCCCCCTCCTCCTTCACTTCAAAATCCTTGGGGTGGGGGCCCCTCCCAGCACCAGTGCGGTCAACCGCCCCTCTTCCCGCAATGGCAACAACTTAAACAACACACCAGCTTGGATTAAGGATCGTAAACCCCAGCCGTATTTATTTCATAACAATAAACAAAGCATTAAAACATTATGTACATCATTTATACAATACACAGAAAGTCCGGTCCATTACATTGATAGGTACAATGTGTCGTTTTAGCTATCCTTAACATGTTTCTAATACATAGCCATCATAAGCTAAGTGATCAACATTATCTTTGTGCGTATCTCTGTCTGAGCCTACGGCAAGGTCAATGACTGGCCCAAGATCCAGATCAAGCTTGGTTACACCCTCTTACCGGAGTGACCTTGCGCATGGGGTCCAGTTCACCGAAGGTTACCTCACCCAAGGGTACCCCCTACGCCCTCAACATTATTAAGGGCCCGTGCAGCTATGCCCCAGCTTCCTTGCGAGTGTGTGGGGGCTGGCCAAACAGCCTACCGGAAGTGATAACTTCCCCTCCCTCGTACCCTTTCAGCCTACTGCCCCTAGAGTTCCATGAGAGACCATCTATCCCCCCCTCAGGCGTCCCCATTTGACAATGGTGATGCCTGTCAAGAACCGTAAACTATGCTCACCAATCACGTCCTTACCGCCACAGGCCAGTATAGTTGCCCGACTATTAGTGGTACCTTAAAATATGGAACTGCTTGATCAGTGTCCTTGAAGCTAATAATTGAAAAATATATATTGATGCACAGGTAACAAGAGTTTGTGTGTTGTTCATACCTGTTTAAGAGTATGATTTTTCTACAGTGTGGCCCAGTAATATCTGCTTCCCTTCCATCTTTCTTCTCCACCCTCTCCTTGCCCCCTGTGGCACTATCCACATATATATATATATATATATATTCACCGAAAAAATCATAGGTTTCAGGGGTGTTATAGTTAGCTGGACATTTCACTTGTACAAAACCATAGAAATTCCTCCGTTATAGTTAGTTCTACTAACTATAACTCGCGCGCCCGCAATCCACTGCTGATTATGTCACATATTACATCATTCATGAGATGGTCAGTAACATCACTGATGACATCTCAAATGACATCACTGATCACAACACTGATGACATCATCCAGTGAATGTGGTTTGGTTTGATATTTAAATAAGTATTATATATATAGCAATCTGCATTGAAGACTGAGTGGATGTATAAGTGTCTGGATGGAGGACTGTGACTAATTTAAAGTGTCTCACTAAATATATGGGATAGTGATTAAACTGTGTGAATATCTGTTTCACCGTATTTCTTGTTGTGTAAACTACTACATAACTTGGTTACTAGCTATGTGAAAGTCTATATTAGTTATTAATTAGTTAAGTGACTATTTGTATGGGAGAGTGAATGTGGTTGGGTGGGAGGTGTGTGACTGTCCAAAGATGTGTAAATAGTTGCTTTAGTAGGTATATGAGGTTAAGACTGCACGTGGAAACACTTGTTTGGGTGAGTGAATCTGTTTATGGGTGTGCTGATGAGTAAATATATTGCTTAATGATACATGTCCAACAAAGTAGAAATATAAAAGGCAGTGTATGTGACAGTTGTTGTTTTATAAATAAGTATACTTAAGTGTCAGTGATTGTATGAGTGACTCTATCGAAAACTGTATACTTGTAATAGTGATTTTATAACACACTAACTATGAGTTACTATCTATATGAATAAATAAAGTGGTGTTTGTATAAGTGTGTAGCTTAGTAAATGTAAGTATGATCAATTGATGTATAAGTGAGTAGGATGACTGCATAAGTGAATAGGATGTGTGCTGGTGTGTAATGTCGATGTAGGTGTATAAGTATATTTAATAATGTTCCATTGATCTTTGTTAGCATGTATGAGTGAATCTATAGGTAAGTGTTTAGATGTGTGTAGATGTAGGAATCACTGAGTGGGTATTTAAAAACGTGTATTGGTGTGTCAATGATTTCAAATATGGTACTCCATATTTTATAATGTGTTGAAAGGTTATACTAGTGTATGATGAGGTGTATCAGATTGTCACGTGGATGATGTCATTAGTGTTGTCACTGACCATGTCATGAGTGATGTAATATGTGACATCATCAGCAGTGGATTGCGGGCGCGCAAGTTACAGCTAGTAGAACTAACTATAACGGAGGAATTTTAATGGTTTTGTACGAGTGAAATGTTCAGCTAACTATAAGACCCCTGAAACCTATGGTTTTTTCAGTGAATTTCTAAGGTTTTTTAAATGCTAATTCCTAACTATAACATATCTGAAACCTATGTTCTTTTCAGTGAATTTTAAAGGTTTTGTAAATGACAATGTATTATTTGTTATATTTATTTTTTTGATACTGATTTACTACATTTTTTTAACTATTTATTTTTAGATATTTTATTTTTTAAATTATAATTACATTATACATTCCAGTACAAAATATTATTTCTCAGAATGAATTACTTTAGTTTAAATACTTTGCAAATAGGCAACAGTCTTTTAAGTACAGTAGTTACAGTTGTTGTAATGGGCAACACAATTTCAAACACAATACAACATTGAGCTCAATGTGAATTTCTAGTTAAATGCAATTAGTTACTTTATGGATTACTTTTCTAACCACAGGACTGGATCCTAGATTCAGTACTGGGACATCTCCTGTAAACAGTTGAGTAAAAGCGTTTTGGTTACAGTAGTGATTTTTAAGGAATATTATTGTATTTTAAAAGTTGACAGAGAGGACTGGACCTGCTGTGTGTGACCTGAGAGGAGTACTGAACGAGTGGACATGTTCACCTTTGTCCCCAGGTGAAAAAAGGGAGCTCTAAGGGTCAGTTGTCTCACCACCTTTGTGAATACAGGCTGCAAGAGGTCGTTTCTTGGAAGTACCCAGCTAACCAGTGACAGTTGGACCTGGACTAGACCCTGCTATTGACTTCTGCATAACACCTTGTGAGTCTCTAAGTGCCTCACGTGAGGTCCTTGGGGCTTTAAAAGTATACTCTTGTGATAGATTCAGACTTAAAAGACTAAGCCAGAAGGTATATTTTTGACCAAGATGATCCTATTTGGTGTATCTGACCCGCGCTCCATTGAGGTCAGCCGCAAATAACACCTAGGTCCCGGTCTATTGCAACCATAAAATAGCATTGGCTCTCTCAATATTTATTTATTTGACTTATTACTAAATCTACAGAAACACTACTGCACCATCACATTCCAATCATTGTAATATAACAGGTTATAAACACAAAACTGTGTTGCATCATAAAAAAAATCATAATGAAGCCACATATCAATCATTATTAAATCACAGTTTTTCTAAAAAGTGCAAATGAGCCTTTTAACACATAAAGGTTCATCATAGCACCACTTATCAAACATCACTATTTTAAAAAAGTGCCAATGTGCTTCCTTAAACAATTTCAATTAAACACTACATTTTCTTGATTAAAATGATCTAAAAAAAACTCTTGAACTTATAACACACATTTACTGATGAAGGATTCGTCATAAGAATTAATGCCTCAGCAAACGTTTCACAAGCATATATTACCAATATAGGGCTAATGTGTTTATTTTACACATTCCCCAAACCTGGACAAGAAAAAGAATACATGGGTGACGTCTTGCACCATGGCATGGCAAAATTGACAGCTCTGATGGCCAGGTGCTCCTCCTTTTTTTACCCACATATTAACTCATAAAGGAAGCAACACAAATTTAAATTTCATTAAAATATGCCGAACTCGCAAATCTAGATTTGCTCTTAAATAAAATTGCATTAAACCACATCTAAGAAATAAATTATTAATTTGCAGTCTTGCAGCATGCCTGCAGTGATCTAGATCGCGTTGGTAACTTTCTGGCTTCAACAGTTTCATCAAGTGAAAAGACAAACATTTAATTGCGTTATATGCAAACATTTCTTCTCTCGGGACATTCAATTTCTCAACAGAACACAAAAATATTTTTTTTAAAGTAAAGCCTTATTAGAATCGAGGGTCAAAACTTTTTAGATGTATTTCTTAAGATAGTTTTCCGGGCGGGAGAATTGCCGAAAGCTGTTACTTAAAATCTGACCATATGCTCTAAAATGAGCATTTGTTAAAGCCAATTCAATGCAAATCTTTTCAATCGTAGAAGAATGCTTCGTACCTAGGTAACCTTTCCATAATTTAGATGCAATACTAGCATATATTTTCAGGGTAGTGAATGAAAGAGATTCTGCAGCAAAGAAGTAGTTGGGGTGGAATTTCTCTACCACTGACGGGATAGAAAACTTGTGAAGGCCCGCCCTGTTGCTGTTGATTTAGTAATTTGGCCCTTTACATGATTCGTCCAGGTTAAATTGTTAGAAATGTTCATCCCATAATCACTGTAAACGTCTGCTATTTCCAATTTGAAGCCCTTATAGCAATATTGACTTAAAGAATTCAAACCTGAAGCAGTCATAATCATAATTTGTATCTTTACCTTGTCTACCATTAAATTGTGATTTTTCTGAGAAAGCCACTAGTACCTCAGCTGTTTTTGAATGCCAATGGAAGTAAGGGACATCAAGAATAAATAATTGGTGTACATCAACATGAAAGTATACTACTGCCCACAGGGATATGGAATTCCTATAGTCCAACGCCCAGGATATATTGTTTGGAGTCGAGGACAACAAGTTGTTATGTGTATTTTGTCCTTGGGACAAGTATGCCTAACCCCCTGAAGCATAAACCCTTTGGCTGGCAGTTTACAATGCCACATTATGGATCAGAGAAGGCCATTGTCTGCAGCTAAGGTAATTTTTACCTTCATATGTTAATGCTGTTCGAACTGGTATTCATGGTTCATTCATGTAAAGCCTTTATTTTTAGGGTAAGCGTTCTGGGGAAATGTTGTAAGCTCGGACTTCATTACCGACAGCAGTTCCAGTATAAACATGTGTACACGTTTTCAAAGTTTAGCAGTACACGGATATGTATAATGCTCCTAGAATTCTCTGATTTAGATGCAAATATTTGCAGAAGCTTGAAAGCAAGATGGATAATTCTTTGCTTTCAAAATAAGCTGTTCATAAAAAAATGCAACTAGGAAAAAATATTTTGCTACACTACTGTAAAATTTTAGGTACCATTTCTTTGCACAATCATTTCAAAAATGTGTTGATGTATGCTAGGATTTCCAAAACATTTCCTTAATGGAAAATCAGTGTAACCGGTTTCAACAAGATTATGGGAAACATAAAAATTACCAAGCATTGGCACAGTCAGTAGGTCTGAAATTGGTAGTCAGCCTGTTAGTTTTTGTCAATATGTGTCTTGCTTTGGCATGCTTTTTGTACCTTAGTGGCGTGGGAGCTGCCAGGCCCTTATCAATATATAAAAAGTTGGCAAAAATCAACAACAAAAAATGTTTAGTTTCCAAAAAAGCACATATTGCTACAGTAGTTCTTGGCACTGAACAAAACTACTGTGTGTGCCAATATGCTCCTTGTGAAGGAGCAGAATGCTATCACTCATAGTAAAGCCAGCTAAAAGAGAGAGGGAGAGATAGCATTTTAATAAACACAAACAGTCTTGGTTAATGCCAGACTTAATTAGGGGCCCAATTATTAAAGAAATCTCAAAAGTGCACCCATGGCATATGTCCTTGCATTAGTGCAGATTTACAGATTTAATGAATTTGTTATTATTTGCATAAGTAGGTCAAGAAATCGCAGTACTAGAAAACCCTTAATACATGCAAGTTAGTAGGTTTGCACAGACTCAAAAAGGCATTCCAATCCTGGAACTATTGCTTGCCACTACCTTCAGCCCCAGTATATAGATCTGCGGAAAAAGTGGCATAATAAAGGAATTGCTAGTATTCAAGCCCTACTATGGTATGAGCCCTGGCATAATCAGAGAGGCTATATCAGACCTCTTATACAATGAGATTGCTGCCATAATTTGTAACTGCACTACATTGCACGAAAGGGACAAGTGGATTTTGTTACAGGGCAAGTAGATTCATGAAGCAACCGGCCACATGAACAAGTACATACATTATTAAATTCCAACCCCCCCCCCCCCCACCCCACCCCACCCTGTGCACAACTTCAGGGGATATGTATTAACATCTGTAATATTTTGGGAAAGTCAGCCAAATAACGTGAATATAACAGAGGAGATCAGAAATACCAAATTTCAGGCCATTAAGAACATTGATTTTGGAAGGGATTCTTACTCAGATCCTAATAAGACCTTCAATCAGTTTTCACAATAAAAATTCACCAAAGGACAAAATAAAGAGCTAGGGATACACCCAATGTATTTGTTTTTGCCACAGCTTTGGTCAGTTACCATTATCAAAAGTGTAACTGAAGTCAAAGAATGCCTCATATAAATCTGACTTTCTTATTTTCACATATTTTTCAGCAATCATCAATAAACAAAATATTATCCACCGATGAACATCCCTCCTTAAAACCATATTGTTCAATTGAAAGCAAATCGTTTAGAAGCACTAGGTGGATAATCTTGCTAAAAGATGCCTTGCTTAGATTTGTCCTGTTGTGTCCAAGATAGTTATCGGACGATAACTTTTAGGGTCGGTATGATCGTCTTTTTTGTATAATGGTATGATTTTACTACCCTTCCAGGATTTTGGAATTAAATCAGTTTTTAAATAAAAATGAATTGGTCATTTAAGATAGATTGCCCAAGAATTAATTCAAGATTTGAATATGTTGACCGAGATTTCATCTGGGCCTGCCAGTCTTTTGTTTTTTCAGCTCCATAATTACTAAGCAAATTTCTTATGTCAACATATCTTGCCATAAAAAGTTACTAGTTGATGGGTTCCTAATTTCTAACAATGGAAAAGATACTCTAGTTACTGTGTACAACTTTTCTTTATGAATATACCGGTGCTTTTCACCTAATGGAGTTGTGTTTTTTCAAATGATCTTTGCCCAGACATTTGGCTATAATACACCAGAATTTACTGGTGTTCCTTGTTGTAAGAACACTTGTACTTGACCACCATAGATTCGCAATTTTAGAATCTTTTTTAAATTTTTTATTTTAGAAAGAAAGATTTCCACTCTTTCAGGCATCTTTTAAGAGGTGAACAGTGATTTTTAGTCTTTGAACTTACTAATAAGTTTTTAATAAAGGAAAGAAAGACTTTTGAATATAGATATGTGTATACTACCTAAAGAATCTTCATCAAGTTGTATTTACAGCCTTGTTGCCTCATCCAGAACTTACCCTGCGTGTAAATTCTATTTTTAATGGCTTACCTTGTAAAAGAATTCCTATATTTAACTGACAATGATGACTCCATAAGGTCTCATTTAGAAAAATACGAGACAATAATTTCGAACCACATTAATGTATAAGGGTACAATCAAATAACTATTTTTAATTTCGACATTCCCATGAACAATTATCTAAAGGATGATCATCATCAAATCTGGCGTTGATTAAAACTAAATTGAATTCCAGTCCCCATATTATTACTATAGGAACACACTTATCTTTCCTCTTATCTGGGAGAATAAGATCTGCTAAACCACATAGTGTGTTTAACTCATTGAAACCACTCTTCTCATAGACATTTGAAGAAATGTTGGTAGTAAACCCCCCCAACCACTAATAAATAGCACTTGGGAACAAACGTTCTGCATTTAGAATAGCTTCTTGACACACTAGCAAAGCTGTGGCAAAATTACAAGAGGGGGACAAATTAACATTGCTGAGAAGGTATTCTATTAACCCACCATACCTATCTAAGATTGAACAATAAATCATCAGACAACATTTTCAGAAAATGTCAATCTAGAAGACCGCCACTTCATTTCAGATTTCAGCAGAATACATAAACACCCTTTAGCATGACCCTTATTAGAGAAAATGTGTGAATTTATATACCTAAGCATCCTTTTTGATGAAAAACTAAATTGGACTGAAATGGTCAGAAACAGACTGAATCAGATGTCCAAAAGTATAGCTGGCCTCTGGAAGTTTGCTATAAACCTAGGGAATAAAATGATCAAAGAAATGTTAGAAATTTACTCAGCAAAAATGTTATCTATAGCGACCTGTGGTGCAGCAATCTGGGGCATGGCACAAGTTGAATCCTTTCAAGTTATAGAGGACAAATTCTTAAAAAGATTATTGGCTGTTCATGGTTCGTGGCCAAATATCCTAGTCCACAAGGAAGTAGGCTTCCCATTTAAAATTGATAGCATAACAATGGCTCAGTTAATAGCGTGGCTATCAATTTGGAAAAGGGAAACCGTCCAATTAAATCAAAGTGTGCTAAAGGATAATCTATCTTTGGACAAAGCTTCCTCGATTACCTGGCTGGCCTATGTGAAACAGTCTTTTAATGAGCTGGATCTGGAGATATTGTTTGATTCACCGTCCCAGTGCATATCTTTTCCTAAAATCAGATTAAAAGAACTTTTTATTGCTAAACGTACCCAAGATAGATGGCTAAAAAATGTCAGTCATCAGCTACTGAGCTTCATCATCTGTGGCTTCTGGGCATTTATCCTATCTTTCATTTGTTACCAATACCAGACACCTCTTTGTACTGGTGAGGTTTAGATTGAATTATATTCCTTTAATGGTTGGTTAATGGTCTGCACAAGCTTATTCTGTAAACCAGTTGCCCTTATGTCCTTGTGACGATCTTTCCAACCATTCTATCTCTCATCTTCTATTTTTTTTGTTCATTTTATAAGGCTGCGAGGAATACATTTACTATCCCAGTATTGAGAAAACTTGGCTTATGCTCACACAATCAAGCTCTAGAAGTTTTACGACAACTGGAAACACCATACATATGCTTTATGACCGCATTCTTTTTAGTAGCTGTTTTAAAGATTAGAAAAGTGCACACCAGAAGGGGAACTTTTTAAGAACTGGTATTTCCTGTGTTTGTAGCCATTTGTGCATACTAAAAGATTCAAAGAGCATTGTTTTATTACCTCCACCGTAATGTTTTGTTTAACATTTATAGATCCCAGATCATTATAACTTTTACATTTTTATCGGCTGTTTTTATCTTTACTAGTTTTTTTAAATATATTTTCTGGTGCTATAAATGGCTTTCTAAATCAATGAGTTATTGTATACAAACTGTTTAGTTGCGAGGATGTATTTTATTGGATGTATACTGTTTATGATTTTATGTACTTTCATGCATTTATTTAAATGCGAAATGAAGTTGATGATGATGGTGTGGAGTCGGAAATATCTTAAAATTATCCATTTTAAAATCTCCTCATATCCAAGTATCCTGCAAACAAATAATCAAAGGCGAATCAAGTAAGGAAACATAATTTGCTTAAGCAAAATTGTTCTTCAAGGCTCTTCAAGACTCTTTGTACTTTTTGTGTTATTTTCCTTTAATACTTTTAAAAAACTACGTTTCTGTTTCCCCGTATTGGATTTTTGTTATTTTGATATAATTTTTATTATTACATTTTACTCTATTTTTCTAATTTGGTCTGGGATTTTCTATTGCTTTATTTACATTTTGAGTTTTACTGTTTTTTTACAGCACAACTACTTTACACATTGCCCTAAATTAAGCCCATCTCCTCTGTGCCATACCTGCCAGGGGGTTGAGCTCCGGTTAATTTAGTGACTTTGAGGGTTCATGCTGACTAGGGCTGTCATTATTCCTTCAGGTGGGTAGTCACCCACCCGAAATAATCTAATTTCTTACAAAACATTGTGGATTGACTACCTGAAAGATTTGTGGCGTGCTGTTTTCCCGTCACCAACAAGTTGCACAGCCTTTTGAACAAAATGCTTTCGAAACCAGTTTATACTAAAGTAATCAATTTTAATACAATTATTAGTCCGTGTTTTCCATGCTTTATCCATTCACATGAGAAACTGACAAGATTCCAACATTTTTTAATGGTCAAGAATTGCCCATCCAGGCCTTATTCCCTGGCACATAGGATACTCCGTTCCTCCAGGACATCACATCATTATTCACCCAATGCAATTCGGTCTAATCAGACCTTCGTCAGGGGTATCTACAATGTTAAGATAAACATCATCTCTACATGGGTTTCATGAAAAGCAAACATTTTTTAAACTGTATTTCATTGGTGCTACATCCCTTTAATACATTAAGAAACAATTAAGCAATAATTCAAACTCAATTAGAACTAATCCCCCCTTGTGCTGCGCCCCTGTTGTTGCCATATGTCTCTGATTCAGAGCTTCCCTGAGTCCCTACCTAGTACGTGCTACCAAATCCCCTTAAAAATCTGCAGTAACTCATTTTCATTCCTTCCATTGAACTCCCCAGGTTATAACCAATTCTGTAGACATCATGCGAGCATACAATCCTACCATGTGCTTCCAAATTTGTCTTAAATCAAAGAATTACAACCCCACCCAGTGCATACTGCCATACCCCTTTCTGAGTTAAGAAACTCATGCTAAACCCGATTGATACCTGTTTTGATCTTGATACGATAACCTAAAGGCATGACCTCCTCGTCCACATACGAAACAAACTGACTTGAACGTGCTTTTGCAGCCAGTTTCACTCCTCCCCGCCCCCTTCCCCAATAAACACGTCATCAACAAACACCACATGACCGTACAATTTCGCCCTATGAATCCTAATCTGTGTCATCAAAATACAAAAAGTAATAGTGCCTCATAGTGCAATTTATCCATATTCAACTACATCATGCTTAGTGTTCCAATAATTAATGTCCGTTGTGTATAATCGTATGCAAAATGATAAACTCATGTTCATCCGGAAATCCATGTTGAGTCATGTTGCGAACCCATGTCGTGGAGTCTCTTCCTTGAACTGGATGTTTCCAGCCAACCTTTGACGTGAAAATGTCTAGTTTTAATCCTCATTTCATATCCATCTTATTGTCGGGGTGCTACCAGAATGGGGACAGGAATATAGAAAATGCCTGTGAGTGGTCTGAAGCACACCCTGTTTTGGCTTGAAGCCCATGATTATTCATTGTGCTTAACTACCTCGCCATGACATACTTGCAGCTTCACCTCTGAATCTAGTGCCATCCTGTTTGTCAGTTCATGTATCTCATCTCTGTTGCATGAGCGGCCTCAACCCCGTTTATTTATTTTTATTTTTTATAAATTGGGTTTTATTTCTCATTCAATGCCAAAATATGGTGTAATCATATACATGCAACAGCTGTTCCGGTATGGTTGTTGGCAAACAACCCAATATATATATAATATAGAATGCTTGTGCTGCTCTTTGCATCTCCTCCTACATCAGCATCACCAGACTGGAGACCTGAAACTACCGGAAGAAAAAGACATCTGCACTTCTGCTGCTAGACAGCCAAGGTATGGATCTCTTTCTGGGCTCACATGGGCAGACTCCTTCTGTTCGCCACTTCTGGAAGGAGTTGAGTATATGTCTCTTCCAATAAGATCATGGTACTGCTAATGTTCAGTCACTGCACTACTTCTCACACCCTCCTGAAGAGATTTCCCCCTGCTCGACATCCTTTATAGAACTCTCTATTTAGGCCGAGTCTACCAGGCAGCAAAGATGTCTGGTTGCAAACGCCATATTGTAGACTTACAGAGAAAAATCAAGGGCTTGGAGCCTGCCCATTGCTTATCATAGGTTGGATTTTCTGTCACTCTCATTTGGTTGCTTCCTGTTCATGTACCAGTTTGTCAGCAGTCTTATGCTGTTACTTCCATGGAGTTTAGCCTGTCTACTACCTCTTTTGACGGGCTAGCTTCTGTTGTTCCACTGTTTGCTTTTGAAACACTACTTTTTTATTTTGGGTTAAGCACTCCATGGGAGTGCATGTTTTCCAACTGTATCCCTTATGTACTTCTCTCCCCATGCACTTTGTGTTGCTGTCTTTCGCTTGTGTGCTTCTCAACACCACACTCTGTGTTGCGCTCACCATTGTATGCTTAACTTGATGCCTTCTAGTCTGTGTGCTTCTTCGACGCCTGCTCCATGTGCTGTCTCGCCTGCTGCTTCTCCTCCTCACCCCGGTGTTGCTCCCTCCCACCTGAACCCTCCTCACTTGCCCATTGGTTCTCCTCTCTACATACCTCCGTGTTGCTTCCTCTCACCCACACCCTCCTCTGTCACATGTTGCTTGTTCTCCCCACTCCCACCTTCTGTGTTGCTTCTGTCCCCATGTTGCTTTTTCCCATCTGCACTCTCAGTGGCACTCCCCTCATGCGCTCTTCAAAAAAGCATATGCACTACTATTTTTTTGTTTATATACGGATCCAATTTGTATGTTATTTTGTAAGCGTAAACAAGCGTGATGCGTATGCTTACAAAATAAAGTTACCACCACGTCATATTGCCTTTTTTTATTTTAACTTTGTTTTCTTTAGCCATGCTGCACAGCTTTGGAGATTCTGTACATCATAGCTAAAAACCATTGGCAATGCCAATAGGTCCCAAAGGCAAGACCTGCCTGCTTTGCCAATGCCTGTTTATCTCCCTCCCATCTTCTCAGTTGTTGTAAAATTATCTTGCAAACCCTTCATCTTTCACTGGGCTCCACTGCTTGGTAGCTAAGGCTGTACTGTAACTTTATATGATTATATTGCTATATATAGACCAGCTAAGGTCTATACAGGACAAGCTTTGCGTCTTGCATGTTTACCCTGGTTGTAGTGTTAATTGATCAGAGTTTACACTAAGGGGGATCTTTTGATGTAGAGCAGCACACACATTTGTTTTACAAAACACACATTCTTGTACACACTTATGCTATGGTACTCGCAAAAATGTTCCCAAACACTTACGTTAATGAGTTTAAATCCTCTACTGTTTACATTGCTGTGTTGTGTTGAATGGTGCTACAATACACGCATTAAGCTTAACACAAAATCGTATTGTTTTGTGCTTAAGTGTTAGTGTCTACAGAATGCTGTTACTTTTCTTGCACTTGTTTTAGTGCATACACAGATCTCTCTTTTGCAATTGTTGTACACATAATCTGCAAACATGATTGTGGACAGTAAAACAGAATGGCCACTGATTGTAAAGCATGGTAAATTTATCGTAAGTGCCACTGTAGTGATGCAAATCAGGGTAGCGTGCACGGTAGGATGGAATCACATACTTCCATTTCAGTAGGATGTTTAGTACAGTTACACAACAGCACTGTAATATCACTTCCGACCACCACTTGAGGCAGGATCAGGTGGAAGATAAGTCAAATCCAGAAACCATGATCAAAAAACACCAGGTAAACCCTCCCTACAGTGCCAACCTCTGACAGTGTTCAAAAGCAAGACAAAATACAACACAACTCCTCCGCTTGTATAAAAAAAAAAAAATGAAAGTAAAGGCAGTTTCAAGACCCACTACATAACATGCTAAAGGAAGCCATTGCTATTGATGAGTTTCTTTATTCAAAGCATTTGATAGTACATTTATAGTTCCAACTTTTAGGCCCTTATTATGAGTTTCCTGTTAGCTCTATGGTGCAATACCAGGACTGGAATTAAGAATTCTGACATGTAGCTCTCCGTGGGTTAAAGAGAATTACAAGTTATTTCTCTCTGGCAAGGGGAATCCATAAGGTTCTCTTTCAATTGACTGTCAACAAAAGTTGGTCAATAACCTCTTACTGTGGGCAAGGCACTCGTCAGTTTTGGTGCAAATAAAAAGTAAAAAAATGCTCACTCTGATTTGTTGTCTTACTGCTTTCAGTGCAAAATAGAAAACGAGGTGGCCCCCTTTCTCCTTCCATCTACCAGTTAGCTGGTTTGACATCCAAGAACACAACCTGAGTTGTTTTATTTGTTTTCTACAAAACAGAATGGTCTCCTTTTTTCCTTTCCTCTATCTCCATTAGATGCTAATATCTGTAAGTTCAGCTTTGACGAGTTTTCTCCCAATCATCAATTACCCAGCTTCTCCGCTCCCCATGTAGCAGTGATAAAAACCGATTAACAGTGAAAGCAAACGAAGGAAGAATGCTTCTTGAATTAGCCACATACGTACGTTTGATAATTCTACGCCTCGAGATTGGGTTTGTGCACCCTTTTCCTAGAGGAGACAGCATCTACTTTGTTTCTCTGTTGTGTGCCTAAGGAGGTTACATGACTCGCCACTTTGTAGCTTCTCAGTGTGCATTTTTCTGGATTTTTTAATGGGATGCACCTTTGCAGTATGTTGCTTAGACTCATGTATTTCTTTCTGAAGCGTGGCTATTAAATGCAAACTTCTCTCCCTGCATTTATTTTCCAAAGTTGTGATTCTGGTCTCACTACTTAATAATAGGTGAAAGTCTGGTCTAAGTAAAGTTACCTTTATGTTGACCTTTAAGCTCCAACGCTTCTTGCTGTCACCAATGTGCATAGGAGTAAGTTTACCGGCACCTTTACCTATCCATATCCATCTTATCATAAAGGCATAAAGGAACCTGGGCTAGTTATAAAGGCCATGCTCTCCTAGGGGTATAACTAGAGCCACTTTAAGTGATAACCTTTTACCAGCTTTGAGTTTCACAACTGAAAATCAGACTCCTGTCTCACTGCTTGGTGGTCCTTGGCTGGCTAAAGTCTAGCCTGAGTACATCCTGATAAACAGCAAGGGAAATCTGATTTTATATTTGGTGTTTCGCAGTCAAATAATTAGGATTATAGGTGAAAACACGTTTGTTCACGAGGCTGTGTAGCTATCGAAAGGATGGTCGACATCCACAAAGTGGTGACCTTCTAGGTATTCAAAATTCTTCCCGATATTTTTTCACATCAATTTTGTCCATATCCTCCTAGTGCAGAGAAGGCTACAGCAAGCATACAAAATTAATGTGCAGCCTCCCTCAAATTTTGATGGGGTGCATGGGTGAACAAGTTAATAGGCATAGTTTAAAAAGTACTGCAAATGTTTTATCTCTCTACTTTCTAACGTTTTATAAACCGCATAGTAAAAGGTAACCTGTACTTCAGCACTCCCAGGTTTACTGAATTTGCTCCATTGCAAAAGGTGTCTGAAAAAGCACGTGAGTCTCCTGTGAAATATTAACAAGAGGCACGAGCTGTTAACTCGGCGGTATGCTGATAATGCACGGCTTTAGGCTGCCTATTGTTGTATTCTGCCTATCATATCACGGACCTGATATGTAATTTGACCTCTTGATTGGGTTTAAGTGGAAAAATTAGAGCTGTTCGAGATTTAGTAGTTTGTAAACTGGATTGTAAATTTATTTTGAGATTACTGAGCACAGAAAGAAATATCACATTGCTGTAGTCTCTTGACATGAAACCCAAAGGACGGAAAGGACAGGATACATAGTTTGGACAAGGGCTTTTCTACTTTCAAATGCCTTTCTAATCACTCGAAATGTACACTCCAACCCTAAAGTGGGAGTAGAATGTCAGTTCCTACATGTCTGGTTTCCTTCACATGCTATGGGCTAGTCTCAAAATGTTTAGGTCGCTACGTGCTCACCACAAAGGGCAGCGAGGTGCTGTAATCTAAATGCAGAATAACTTGAACTAAACAATCCAAGCAAAAAATAAGCAGTGGGACGAATAATGTAACAAACAGTAAAAGAAACAAAAAGCAAATACAAATTACCTGAAAAAATAAGACTGTTTACTGATGGCCACGGTGAAATTTATGAGTTTTAAAACATTTGGGGACCTCGGCTAAAAAAGCCTGTGACAAATGCCATTGAGAGAGGACACCATGCTTGCTCTCTCAGGACAGGAAACTTACCAGGAGTCATTCCTGGTGTGCAAGCTGTGGACATCGAGTGCCACAAACGTCTGCAGCTTTTCGCCAAATATGAGGGCTGGTCCATATGAATTTGAATTTAAAAAACTTGTATAGCGCAACGTACACCAATCGGTTTCTTGGCGCTTTTGGAGGCAAGGATAACAGAAAAAAGGGACAGTTAGTGCGGGAATGCCTGAGCAAACAAAAAGGTTTTCAGGCCCTTGCGGAAGAGGGAATATTGTTTGGTCGCTCGTAGGTGGTCAGGGAGGGAATTCCAAAAGATGGGGGCCAGAACTGAAAAATTGGAACCTCCCCATTTCTTTCTATTATAGCGAGGAACCTGTAGAAGGGATTGGGAGGATGATCGGAGCTGTCTAGTGGGGACATAATCTTTCAGCAGGGACGAAATAAAGGCAGGGGCCGTTCCCTGCCGTGCCTGGAAAGCCATGCAACCAGTCTTGAAGAGAGACCGTTGTCGAACAGGCAGCCAATGCAACGCCTTCAACAATGGTGAAGAATGATGGAAACGAGGAAGGCCATACACTAGCCGAGCTGCCTGGTTCTGCACAAGCTGGAGTTTACGTATGCTATATGCCGGGATGCCGTTGTAAAGGGCATTGGCATAGTCTAGCCGGGAGATCACCAAGGCAGACATGATGAGTTTAAGTGCCAGAGGAGAGAAAAACCGGGAAACAGTGCGAATAGTACGAAGCATCAGAAAGCAGGAAGAAATGACAGAATTAATTTGTGAGTGAAGGGTAAGCTGATTGTTAATTTTGATACCAAGGGTCTTGACCGTGGTGGAAGGGACCGGAGGGGAACCAAGAGTGGAAGGCCAGAAAGAGGAATTCCAGGGACTGGAAGAGCCACCAGTGAGCACCAGTTCGGTTTTATCCGGGTTCAACTTCAGATGGTTGTGGCTCATCCAGTCCCTGATAAAGATCATAATAGTTTGAAAGTTAGAAATAGCATGAGGAGAAGAAGAAAGATTGAAAACAAGCTGGAGGTCATCCGCATAATTATATACAGTGACCTCCAGCTGCTGAAGTGCAAAGATGAGAGGATAGATATAGAGATTGAACAGTAAAGGGGAGAGAGAAGAACCCTGGGGGACACCACAAGTGACTCTAAGTGGAGCTGCCGTGA
Organism: Lissotriton helveticus; assembly: GCF_964261635.1. Lineage (NCBI taxonomy): Eukaryota > Metazoa > Chordata > Amphibia > Caudata > Salamandridae > Lissotriton > Lissotriton helveticus. The sequence continues at coordinate 2,059,240,572 of NC_136059.1, read as the reverse complement.
ACTCCCCCAGCCGAACCGCCTGGGTGCGATCCCGCAGGAAGGATGAGAGCCAAACTAGTGCTGAGCCCCCGATTCCCGCCGCTCTGATACGTGAAAGCAAGATGGAATGATCCACCGTATCAAAAGCGGCGGAGAGATCGAGGAGCACCAGGGCTTGATGTTGGTTTTGGTCCAAGCCCTCCCTGAGGTTGTTCAGGACCGACACCACGACGGACTCAGTAGAGTGCCTGGGACGGAAACCCGCTTGGCATGGCGCCAAACCTCCCGTAGCCCCCACATGTGCGCTAAGTACCGAGGCCACATAGCGCTCCAGCACCTTGCCCAAGTAAGGCAACAAGGAGATGGGCCGATAGTTGACTGGAATAGCTGGATCGGCACCAGGTTTCTTCAAGATGGGCACGATGGTAGCCACTTTAAGGGCTGGAGTCACAACCCCTTGTGAGAGGGAACTGTTAAGAAAGGTAATCGGAGGCTGTGTGCAGACAGAGTAGATTTGTTGGAGGATACGAGCCGGACAAGTATCAGCAGGGGAGCCTGACTTGACTTTGAGAAGTGTTTTCCGAAACACTTCTTCCGTAATAGGAGGGATTGAGGTTAGACAAGGCGGAAGGATCGGTGGGAGAGGGTCAACGTAAGTGGCAGAGGGAAGAGGGATATTGTTCTTAATGTTAGAGACTTTATCAAGGAAATAAAAATTCAACGAATCACAGAAGGATTGAGTGGGAGGAAGTTTAGAAGTGCTCCTTTCTGAAAAAGCTAACTCGTGAACAATAGAAAACATTTCTCGCGATTGATTTTCTGCTGTTAAAATTTTGGCTGAGAAATAGGCGGTTTTAGCTCCTAAGATAGCCTTCTTGTACTCCTGCCGTAGCGTGAGGTAACAGGTTTTCAGTAAGGGGCAATATTCCCTTATCCATAATCTCTTGGCACGGCGGAGAGACAATTTTATTTCCTTTAAGTCTTTGTCGAACCACCGATTCGCCTCCTTAGATCTTTTGATTGATATCCGACGTAGGGGGGCTGATAAATTACAGCCTCCCGCAAGCCAGGTGTCAATCCCAATAGCTTGAGATGACGATGGTAAGCCATCTAAATCGGGTGCAGAGGCTATAAGGGAGGATGATAATGAGGTCAGATCGACACGGTTCCAATTCCGTGCCCAGATGTTTTTTTCCCGCGAGGTCTTGACAGAAAGATTAAGGTGAAGAGAGAAAAAAATAAAATCATGGTCAGACCATGGACAAGGGGACACTGATGTGGAAGATATAGAGTAATTAAGAGACCAAACTTGGTCTAGCACGTGTCCACCAATGTGTGTGGGAACTTGGATGCGGGAGATAAAGTTTAATGACCGCAGCAGTTCTGTAAATTGCTTTGAGGCTGGGCATTCTGACAGATCATTGGGCCAGTAGTTGAAGTCGCCTAATACAAGAACAGAAGCATAATTGACCGCTAGCGTGGCCAATAGATCCTGAAATGCTGATGTAAACTGAAGAGTGTTCTGGGGTGGCCGATAAACAAGTAAACAAATAAGTGGGGGGGAAAAAGTGACAGAGCGAGCCACAAGGTACTCAACAGAGTCGATGGGAGTGGAAGGGAGGAGTTGAAAGTTATACTCTGATCTGGCAATAAGTGCCACACCGCCCCCTTTTTTCCCTGCAGGACGATCAACCCGAAGGGCTGCATAGGCAGGGGGAAGAGTCGCTAAGAGAGATGGTAAAGAGGACTCGCAAAACCACGTCTCAGTTAGACAGAGTATGTCTGGCTTCTGGGTGTCAAGCAGGATAAACAGATCTTGATGATGTTTCACAGCCGACCTAGTGTTCAATAGAATAAAGGACAGGGAAGAAGGGGAAGTAGGAAGGAATGGACGGGACGCCAAAGTGGGAAGGCTGAGACCAAGGGCAGAGACGGTATTGCTAATGGCAAGGGGAAGTGGCCAATTACCTTGCAGATGTTTCAGACTCTGCGAGGAGTAGGTGATGAAAGGGGCAGAGTAACATGCCCCTAGCCCCGGTCGGCCGCGGACGGGCGCAGACAGGCTTAACTCAGGCGCAACTCCGGCGCGCCTACGCCGCGCCCGATGCGCTCGTCCGCTGCGCTGACACATATGGGCCGTTGAAATAGTATGGTGGCGAGGGGGGTGTGGCGAGGCTCTAGCTCGCTCACCAACCCGTTCCAAAATGGCGCCCGCGGCCGCTGGGGAGCCCGTTAGGCGGTGAGCCCACAGCAGGCGGCTGGGCTTCTGCACGAGTGGCGATCCACTCAAAAGGTAAGGGTCCCCGCTAGTGATCAGCGGAATGGAGGTGGGATGATTTAAAAGAGAGAGGTCACTGCTTGTAGTCAGCAGGGCCAGGCCGGGTAAAATGCTGCTCGTAATCAGCAAAAACAAAAGTTATAATTAAAATAAAGAAAGCGCTCCAACAATCGCGCGTTTGCCCCCTGCCACAGGGCAACTTGCAATCACTTGGAGAGGGAAGGAGGGTCCTAAAATAGTATGGTGGCGAGGGGGGTGTGGCGATGCTCTAGCTCGCTCACCAACCCGTTCCAAAATGGCGCCCGCGGCCGCTGGGGAGCCCGTTAGGCGGTGAGCCCACAGCAGGCGGCTGGGCTTCTGCACGAGTGGCGATCCACTCAAAAGGTAAGGGTCCCCGCTAGTGATCAGCGGAATGGAGGTGGGATGATTTAAAAGAGAGAGGTCACTGCTTGTAGTCAGCAGGGCCAGGCCGGGTAAAATGCTGCTCGTAATCAGCAAAAACAAAAGTTATAATTAAAATAAAGACAGCGCTCCAACAATCGCGCGTTTGCCCCCTGCCACAGGGCAACTTGCAATCACTTGGAGAGGGAAGGAGGGTCCTAAAATAGTATGGTGGCGAGGGGGGTATGGCGAGGCTCTAGCTCGCTCACCAACCCGTTCCAAAATGGCGCCCGCGGCCGCTGGGGAGCCCGTTAGGCGGTGAGCCCACAGCAGGCGGCTGGGCTTCTGCACGAGTGGCGATCCACTCAAAAGGTAAGGGTCCCCGCTAGTGATCAGCGGAATGGAGGTGGGATGATTTAAAAGAGAGAGGTCACTGCTTGTAGTCAGCAGGGCCAGGCCGGGTAAAATGCTGCTCGTAATCAGCAAAAACAAAAGGTATAATTAAAATAAAGACAGCGCTCCAACAATCGCGCGTTTGCCCCCTGCCACAGGGCAACTTGCAATCACTTGGAGAGGGAAGGAGGGTCCTAAAATAGTATGGTGGCGAGGGGGGTGTGGCGAGGCTCTAGCTCGCTCACCAACCCGTTCCAAAATGGCGCCCGCGGCCGCTGGGGAGCCCGTTAGGCGGTGAGCCCACAGCAGGCGGCTGGGCTTCTGCACGAGTGGCGATCCACTCAAAAGGTAAGGGTCCCCGCTAGTGATCAGCGGAATGGAGGTGGGATGATTTAAAAGAGAGAGGTCACTGCTTGTAGTCAGCAGGGCCAGGCCGGGTAAAATGCTGCTCGTAATCAGCAAAAACAAAAGTTATAATTAAAATAAAGACAGCGCTCCAATATGAAGTGCCTTGTTTAAGTAAAACAGAGTGACGAGGGGAAACACAAAATGTACAGAATTGAGTCGACAGACAAAAATAATTATTTTTCAGATTCTCTTGGTTGTGCGTTGCAATTCTTTTCTTTCTTGTATTCTTTGTACAAATGTGTACAGCCAACGAGTTTCACCCCAAACAGGGCTTCTTCAGAGCAAAAGATAACTGTAGGCGCAATTCATATTTTCACACTCATTAAGCCAATGGCGAGTTGTGTTCAATAATTTCCCTTTTCTCAACCAAGTACACGCCACTTCAAATGTATTGGCGACCAAAAGAGAATGGTAGGCACAATTCCAATTTTCACACATCAAGAAGCCAGTGGTGAGTTGTTTCAAAAGTGTCCCTTTTCCAACAAATGCGTGTCACTTGCAGTTATCAGCTGACTCTATTTGTACACGGGATATGTTTTGGACTTTATATCCTAGGGGAGGACTTGCCCATTTGAACGTGCCGGATGCAATCGCATCTACTTAGTTGTGGTTGACCCATGTTATTGAGGTTTAGGATGCCATTAAACGAGAAGTGGCAGTTTGATAAGGGATATTATTGAAATAACTGGAAGTCACACACATTTGTTGGAAAAGGGACACTAATGAAACAACTCGCCTGATTTCCTTCACATGCTATGGGCAATTCTCGAAATGGTTAGTTCACTACGCGCTCACCCCAAAGGGCAGGGAGGTGCTGTTATCTAAAATGCAGAATAACTTTAACTAAACAATCCAAACAACAAACAAAAAAGCAGTGGGAAGAATAATGCAATAAACAGTAAAAGGAACACACAAAAAAAAAGTTACCTGAAAAAAGAAGACTGGTCACTGATGGCCACGGTGAAATAAATGAGTTTTAAAACATTTGGGGACGTAGGCTAAAAAAAGTCAGTGGCATGAAACTCACCAGGAGTCCTTCCTGGTACCCAGGCTGTGGAAATAGAGTCCCACAAACGTCTGCAGCTTTTCAGCCAAATATGGGGGCTGGTCCAGTGCAGCAAATTCTGAATATATTACGCAAATGAACCAGTGGTGATAAAGCAAACCAGAAGTTGTGTAATGCAACGTTTCAGACCCTGATATGAGACGATTTCTTCCGGATGGAGAACTACTGGTGCCGAGGGCCTATAGATTAAGTAAGAAGAAAACCAAGGCCCTGGTCGCCCTGTGAAAGTCTCTAGAAGAACCCAAGCGTTTTTTTATTTACTTTTGATTTTTGAGTAAAGAATCTAAAAATACAAGATTCAGACAAAACCCAGATGTGAGCTTTAGAGTCAAGACTATATCCAAAACACATGTATGGATTTAAATGAGGACATTACAGTAGGAGAGATATCTAAAGTGAATATACATGATATAATTTTATGTTGTCTTGCATACGTACATGGGATCTGTTTGCGGCTCCCAGTTGGATAATGATTAAGACCCCTGTATGTATGTGCTGCTGTTCCCCCCAGCAGCCCCGACTGGTCATTCTGTGCTTTCACATGTATGTGAGGGTTTATGAGGGTTCGACATTGATTTCCCCTAAATGACCCAGAGCTGGCTTTCAGAGATCTAATATGCAAGGGCGGCCGTGTAAGAAGACCACCAGGAGTCGGCACAATAGAGGCCTCCTTGATTACTTTACAGCCTGCTGCTCGATATTCATGTACCTCCGCGGGGGCGCCATTGTTATGAGTCCTGTTTTGGTCACGTGACCTGTCAGCACAAAAGCAGCTGGCCAGTGTGGAACAATTGGAAGGTCGTTCTCCCTGCACAGAGGGGGTGCGGTAAGGACAAGGAGGGGCGCATCTGGCCTTTATGCCCCGCTGTAAGTGTTAGGCTTCTCTGATGAGGTTTTGACATGAAACCATGTTCGTCCTCGTGTATTTCTGTTGGGAGCTGGTTTTCAGAGCACGCCAGGCTGGCATCTGAGTGCCCAGTGCGTGTACACCATCACTCAAGTCAAAGTCTTCCACCGTGCTGTGCATCCCTGCTAATGATGTTCCTGATTCATTCTCCCAGAATGTTTGGAATGTTCAGTTATAAGGCAACCTAATACCTCAATGGGCACAGCATATATAAACGCTCCAAATAACTAAATTCTGGAGGGACAGGAAAGAAACACAAAATCTGCTTCATGCAGAAGGTGCAAACGCAGAATCCTGCGACGTTATTACGGACATACAAAAACCGTGAATTTTCTGTAGAAAATGTGTTTCCTGCAGGAGGGAATTTCAGCAATCCCGTCGAAATGCTCTAAAATGTTGCATTCTGACTCTGTGGTATTTTTCAAAACACGAGGGCAGTGAACGTCATAATCCTCGCTCCGTCGCCGCAGGAGTCGTTCCCCCATTAATGATACAAAAGGTTGTCCCGGAAAGCTAGGAGCACGTACCATTAACTAAAGCCTCAAGTGCACTTGTTTCGAATGTAACCAGGTGACTGGGCCTTTTGTCTGCCCGAGGTGCATAAAATGAGCACTGATTGCAACCTGGGTGTCAGTAATTACACTGCAAATATGGCCTGTATTGGACGGTATTTGGGTTCGCTCTTGGTGTGCTGTCCCCCACTGTGCAAACACGGAGTCTTGTGATTAGCATAGTAGGCGGTTTCCTGCAAGGTCCCGGTAGGAACACTGCTTTGCACAAGTGAAAAGCTGCACCGCTGTGTGGTGGTGTATCCTGCAGTTTATGCAGACTATTTTACAGCCGCACAGTGAACGTTGTAATCCTACTTAATTCGGATACAGTTTAAGCAATATTGTTCCTAACTTTTCCGACCTGTCTAACCTAGGAGCGTTTGTTGCAAATTATTTTTACAGCTTCATTATTGTCTTTGTATTGCTATAGGCGATCTAGGGTCCTTAGTCTGGATTTGGGTGGGCAGAACAGTCATTTAAGACAGTAAAATCCAGAGGCATTTTCCTAAACTGACTGTGATGTTTGGTCATAAAATATTGCATTTCCAGATATATATTTATAATTGATAATCGCTACTTGCTGTTTGGGGTAGTACCATGTAAGAGTGGTGTGGTGTATGTAACTCCTCTGCTGTCTGAATCAATAAGGTCTCCTTAACATGAAAGATAGCAGTGCTGTACCAGCCCGTAAAATCTGCCTGTTTCCTGTCTTCTGCCTGACAATGTAAGAACCAAGGAATGTACTAGGCAAGGAAAATATGGCAAAGGAAAGAAAATGAAGTGTAGAAGTGAACATAGATATGACAGGCAAATGACATTTCAATTGTAAATTATATCGCCCATGTGCTTTATGCGTTTTTATGTTAATCGTGTAAAAAATGCCCACACATTTTGAAGCACAGTTTCCTCCAAAATGTGTCAAGTGGAGAACTTCCGTTAACCACATTAGAGAAGATTGGATAGCTTGGTCCAATTCGGGGTGCATATTTATTCCAAACATCTTCAAAGTTAACCAGATACCCCTGATAAGATGTGTGTTGATTTACAGAATTGGTATTGTCAGCATTTTAACCTTACAAAAAGCATTTATGAATGTGACCATTCTGCCAGTCAAGTGGAAGTTCTACAATTACAAATTTAGGGTATGGGGTAGGTTGATGGTAATTCCTGGAAAAATAGATGAAAACCCACATTTGTACATATTCACATGCCACTTTCAGTTTGTTTCTCAACATATAATGATATTTACACTCATCACTGGCAGGAGTAGGAGTATTTCCTAGGTGGGAAGAAGGGGACAACACCTCATATCCAACTATGGTCTAATGCAGCTAGTTTCTCTGCAAGAGGGTGCCTGCCCTTAGACTACCCAACATGTAATTATTCGTTATATATAGTATACATGAAATTAATAAAAAAATATTTATAAAGTACAAACAGCTGCTTCCAAAATAACCTCCCCAGTGCTAAGCTAATAGTTCAGAAACAGCATTTTTTTTTTTAAAAAACACTACTAAATGTCTACCTTTTGCTATACAGGAAGGTTTTGAAACTGGCTTTAAAAACAAGCTCTAAGACTGTGTGGCTTGAAGCTGGTTTGGCAGAGAACTCCACAGGTTGGCATTCTGAAAGGAAAATTACCTTCCCCCCGCTCTGGGTATTTACCTTGGGAATACATAGAAGATTTTGGTTTGCTGCTTGCAATGCCCTATGTAGTGAGTATTTTTTAACTTTCTCCTGTATATAAGACGTTTTTGTATATGGCCCTATGGGTGATCATTAATGCTTGAAACTTTAATATTTGCCTAACTGGCAACCAATAAAATTGCTCCAGACCTTTCGAATGGACTGCCTTTTGGGAGAATTCAGGTCCAGTCGTGCCGCTGCATTTTGTACACGTTGCAACCTGTTGAGAAATTTTGTGGTAGCGCCCAAGTACAATACATTGACATAATCCAACCTAGAGGTTATTAAGGCATGCAAGGTGTCCTTCCGCGGGACTACTAGGAGACATTTTAGTGTCTTTTTAAAAATATGTAAGCAAGGAGAAACAAATAGCAGCAGTGCACTGCACCTGTGGTTGAAATGATAATTCGGTATCCAATTGCACACACACATGTCTGGACTCTGATATTGAAATCTCAGGTTCCGTCAACTCATTTGGCCATAGTCTCCTACATCCAAAAGTGAGGAATTCCTAAATACCAACATTTCCAATTTTTTTGAGCTCAAGTGCAGAAAACTACTTCACATCCAACTTGCAAATGGCAAAGTAATGTCAAAGTTACACAAGGTGGATACTGTGCATTAGTACATTTTATGCATGTGAGTAATTAAAATCACTGACTGGCCTAGGTTTACAGTTCTGATCCTGGGATTCTTTATGAACCCCCTGAAAGTTGGAAATTTGCTCCAACTATAAGAGTAGTGTTATGGGCTCATTCATCCAAAGAGGCAGCAGAAACAGGATACGCTTGTTCCGAGTTTATTAATAACAGGAACCCCATGTCAGGCAGGCACAGCATAGCAAGTACTTCCAACAACTGAAATAGAACCCCGACAACGTAAACAAATGATATTCCACAGAATGACATGACACATAGGGTAGAGGGTGAAGAAAGATGGGAATCACAGTATAACACATTCCCCTTCTTCCAAACTGACAAAACAAACACATGAGGAACCCTGCACAGGACACACCACCCACAACCCCACGGATAAAGTAACGCACAAGGGAAAACAAAACAATGAACGAGAGAGAAGAACACATGAACTCTCTGCTAACAGTGAAGCAACAAATCAATGAATTACAAAATCATTAAGCCATTTGGGAGACCCAACAAATCTCCTGCTTCTCTCAGATCTGCCAAGGTGCGTGAGGTTGTAACCCCATTGGTTTTGGGTAATGTGGAAACATCATCAGAAGAACAAGTGCCAGCCCTTTGAAACAAAGCAACTCTTCTCATGTTCCAACCCTGCATATTGTCTAACTTCAATCAATTGTGGGCAACCTGAATGACCTTAAAGGGGCCACGAAATTTGGGAAACCCAACTTTGCAACCACCAGGTTTGACTTTCACTAAGTCACCAACCTTGAAGAAAACTGAGCTGGCATGTACGACTGAATCTTTAAGAGTAACACAATTCTAGTTTTTCCCCATCCAAAAAGGACACAATTTGGAGGAAGGCACCCTACCCCTCATCATCTCAAATGGAGTCATACCGGTGGCTGTATTAGGTGTGGTGCGATATGCCCAGAGCATGTCTTTAACAGCACTCTGCACATTCTGCCCAGCTTTAAAGGCTAATTCCATGGTGCCCTTAACTAACCTGTTAATCGTTTCAACTTGGCCGTTACTCTGTGGGTGGTACAAAGAAATACGAATGGGTTTAACACCCATGTGACTCAAAAAAGACTCTATTTCAAAAGAAGTGAGTTGTGTGCCATTGTAGGTAACTAGTTTAAGAGGGACACCCTCTCTTCTAAAAATGTCTTCCAACATAGCAATGGTGGATCTGGAGCTAATGTTCCTCATGAAAATGACCTCAAACCAACGTGACTTAGCATTAACCAAGACCGCTGCAAAACATTCAAGTTCGGAGAGGAACGAGAAGGGACCAGTGGAGTCAAGGCTGAGCTTCTCCCACACCGAATCAGCTTCAGCCATGTGCAAAGCGAAATCCTTGACAACTCCGCCCCCCCCCAATTTCAACCTTTTCTCAGAGTTTTTGCAATGAAGGCATTTCTCAACTCAGCCTCTGACATCAGATTCCATTTTAGGCCACCAAAAGTTTTCCTTGACAATTTTGGAAGTAAAAGTCTTGCCCATGTGACCCTCATGCGCTAAAGTAATGAGTTTGGGCCTCAAGGTGACTAGGGGAATGAATTGCTCACCTCTGAGAATGATGCCATTAGGATTGACAGAGTTCTTGTACAATTTTACAATGTGGTCTGACATTGTGAGGATAAACACTCTCCCTCAACACACCTTGGTTAATCATTTTGTGAAGAGCAAGGAGCTCCAAGTCTTTGGCAGAAGCATCCAACCACTCACATTTAGAAATGGCACTATGCGCCGCAGACAGAATTTCTTCAATGCTCGCAACCACCTCCTCTGTGGAAACCTCACCATAAACACACATTTTATCTGGCAGTCTAGAAAGGCAATCTGCAACCTTTTTTTCCACCCAGGTACGTATTCAATTGAAAAATCACACTCTTGTAATTTAACAAGGAATTAGGATAAAGCAAGGTGTAGTAGATCCGTCCTGTCGCCAAAATTGTTGTGGGCTCATTCATCCAAAGAGGCAGCAGAAACAGGACATGCTTGTTCCGAGTTTATTAATAACAGGAACCCCACGCCAGGCAGGCACAGCATAGCAAGTATTTCCAGCAACTGAAATAGAACCCCGACGACGTAAACAAATTACATTCCACAAAATGACATGACACAAAGGGTAGAGGGTGAAGAAAGACTGGAATCACAGGTAACAAATAGTCATGAGGGGGCACATATATACCTTTCTAAGCTAGCCCTTTGTTAACAAGGCTACATTAGGTAAACGCAGAAACAAACTTGTTGTCCCTTTTTAGGTCCTGCCTGAGACAACATATGCGCTGTCGCTTGCAAGATATTTTGTTAGCTTGCAGTGAGCTTAGAGCCCTCCCACAGCTTAGCATTGGTTGGCTTCAATGTTAGTTTTGTTTGCTTGTTTCTTTTTGGTCAGCGTATGTTTGCTTCAATTTCTCTTTGTGTGTTTGTCCCTCCCCTGGATCATGGCCCAAGTATTTGTGTCCTTCCACTGCACACGCTTTTGGAGCTACTTTATTCTTTTTGTTGAAGCACTCCATAATAGGGCATGTGTTTGCAGGCCATCTCCCTCATATGCTTCGCTCTTCCCTGCGTCGTTCTCTTTTACCCATGTTTGTGCCCCCCTCTATGTTGTTGCTTGCCCCATCCCGCTGCCCCTGTTGTTGCTTGCCCCCTCCTGCCTTCCATATTGTTGCTCCCTCCTTACCCCCTTCATGTTGATGCTTGACCATCCCACCCTTAATGTTGTTTCTTGGCCCCTACCACTGTCTGTTTTATTACTTTAGCCCTCCAGCCCTCCATGTTATTGTTGGCTCCTCCCTACCCTCTGTGTTTTTGCTTGCCCCCTCCTCTGTTCCTGCTGTCGATCTTGTTGTTTTCCCCTCGCACCCTCCTCTCACTCTCCGACTTGTTGCTTGCCCACTTCCACCTTCTTCCGTTGTTGCTGACCTCTACCCATGTACCCTCCATAACAAAACAAACAAACAAAAAAGTGCTATGATACAGACACCACTGACTGTGTCACAGCATTTCCCCCCCCAAACCCTCCCACCAGCACTAATAAAATGTATCATGCGGCCAGCACTGACTGCGTCATAGCGTTTTTATTTCTTTTTTTTTTATATATCAGGAAATATGAATTTTAGGAAGTTCTATAAGTGTATGAGTTTATTGTACTTGGTTTCTCTAAAGTCAGCTTTTTTATAGCATTATTTGGTATTAATTATTGCTTATGAGTTAGATGTCATGGAAATGTAAACAAGGAATGTGAAGTATCAAATATTATTAGACAGAAATTGACCATGATGGAAAAACATCTGATGATGACTAACTGAAAATTGGGCAAGCATAATTTTAGCTTGCACCATGAAAAAGTTGAAAATTTTTCGTTTATAGTTTACAAATTATGCACCAAATGTGACTAATGTGCACACGTACACAAGTAAATTTGAACTTAGTTCAAGCTCAGTGGGCATTCTGGGTGGAGTCCTAGTGGATTAGTGGGGAAATAACTTAGACCTGCACAACTTGATTCAGGTTGTGCATGAAGTATGAAAGATGTTAGGTGACTGTTCGACGTGGCATCCTTGGCGTGGTTTCCCCAGTCTTTTTGCCTCTGCCTCCTGTATTTTTGCTGTGTGCTGGATTACGTTTTTGCTGGTTTAGATGCTTTGCGCACATTGCCACTGCTAATCAGTGCCAAAGTGTAAGTGCTCCCTCTGTAAATTGTGAATATGGATTGGTGTTTTCCATGATTGGCTTGTTTGACTTAGTACTAAGTCCCCAGTACCGTGCACTGTGTGTGCCCAAAGGCTGTAAGTCAAATGTTGCTAGTGGGCCTGCAGCACTGATTGTGCCACCCACACAAGCAGCCTTTCAAATGGTTCTCAGACCTGTCACCACGGTGTCTGCATACCGTTTTTACTACTATGTCTTCCTGGTAAGTGCACCCACTTGCCAGACCCTAGCCTTCCCTTTTCTTACATGTGAGCCACCCCAAGGTACGCCTGTGGGCAGGGTGCAGTGTATGTGAAAAGTGTGACATGTCCTGATAGTGAAATACAGTGTATTTCATTATTAAAAGGCTGTCTGTCCCATAGGAGAGGATTGGAGTTAATTTATAAGATCTTATAAGTATAACTTCCCATTGGGACAAGCTACAAAGATGGAGTTTAGTACGCCTGAACTCAGAATATAACAAGCATTTGCAATGCAATAGGTCTCGCATTGGTGAGAGTTTGAGCTATTGGTGTTATAAATGACAATGTTTTTTACCTATGGGTTTTCATTTGTAGTGTAGTGGATGTATGTGGTATGGAGTGAAATTCTGTGGGTTGTATTGGAATTGTTAGTTGTGGAATTGTGTGTTGCTTAGTGTATTTGTGTAGTTTAATTATGTAACATGGTGAAGAGATGGGGTGAGACCTACAGAAAATAGGTAGAAAAGAAGGCTGAAAGGGATGGGTAAACTGTGCACAACTTGGTGAATGAGACAGGGGAGCATAAACAGTGTGTGAGAAAGAGAGAAAGAAGGGTGGAGCAGGCCACAGATTCATAAAGAGGGAGCTTTTGTGTATGCAGAAGATACCCTAGGAAAAGAAGGAGAGCATGGGTTTTAGGGACGGAAACTTTGAAAAGGTACCGGAAAGAAACTGTGGCGCATATTATCAAGACAGGCAATAAAATTATCGCCGTAAAACAGCAATAATGGACTTGATAATACGCTCTATGGAATTACAATTGAAGCCCATGTTAAATGTCCTTCACATTTAACATGGGCTTCAATTGGAATTCCATAGAACATAATATTAAAGCCCATTATCGCCGTTTTAGCGGCAGTTTTCTGCCACTAAAACGGCGATAATTTTATCGCCTGTCTTGATAATATGCCCCTGTGTTTGAATACCTGAAGTGAACCAATATGAGATAAATGGGAAGAGTATGTAAGAGAGTGAGTGAGAGGTGTGAGAGAGAGTATGAGAGAGAAGGACAAGTGGGAGGGTCACACAGAAAGGAGAGGGAGGCGATAGATGAACTAGTGTACAGCGTGAGGAGGTATAGGAAGGTGGTATGTGTGAGTAGACAGTACAGAGAGGAGAGAGGTAGTGTTAGGGAGGAATAAGAGAATGCAGTGACATTACAAGATAAAGGTGTAGTGGAAGTGTGAGATGAATGAGAGGGGTAGTGGGTGTAGGAAGAGATGACAGGATTGGTAGAAGTGTAAGGGAGAGATATGTTGTATTGAAATTGTTTTGAAATTGTGTGGTGTGTAATTATGTGGAAAGTATTTAAATGGTACTGAGTTTTTGGGAATTATGTAGAGTGTGAATGTGTGTAATGGACTTAAATATATATATAACTATATTGTGTGTTGTGGAGTGGCTTTTTGAGTTACTATATGTGGTGTGCTGTTAAATTTTGTGGCATGATGTGGAAATCTGTGGTGTGTATTGGAGATACGTGGTGTTTTGTGGAATTGTGTTGTGTATTTGAAATGTGTGCTTTAGTGTGAAATTATGTGGTGTGAATTGTAAATGTATGTAGTTGAATTGTGAGGTGTGGAATTGAGTGTCATTGAGTGAAATTATGCCTATTTAAATTGTGTATCATGGTGTGCAGTGCATTTATATGGATTGCTGGTAGGTGCCATTCAGTGTGTTTATGTGAGGTGTATTTGTGTTGTATTAAGCATAGTTTAATTATGTGTAGTGTAATTTTGTAGTGCTTAGCTGTATTATGTTGAGTGTAATTATGTTGTGTGGTGCAGACATATGCGGCATTGAATTGTGCGGAATTATGTGGCATGGTTTTTGTAGTGGTAATATGTGGCATGGTGTGGGGTTTATTATACGGTGTGGAATTATGTGGCATGTTGTGAAGTGTAATTAAGTGTTTTGAAATTGAGTGGACATATGTGCAGCATAAATATGTTGCATGAAAAGTAGGGTGGAGTGCAATGACGGAAGTGGGTGTTAGTAACTGGTGACGATCGACTATCAGCAAATGCACAGATCTATAGAGACTTCAAAGTTTCACCATCACCAAAGCCCATCTATACCGTCTTCAAAACTATAACTAAAGTGCCTGGTGTTAAAAATAAACAATAAACTATATACGGACCAAAAGGATGGGCGAGCAGCACCAGTAGGAGATGTTACATTTATTCCATGCTTGCCGCTATCTGTAGATGCAGTACATAAATAATAATTTCAGCCAAAGCTAAATAAAGGCCACCCAAACATTCCAGAGTGTTTACCTCAGAACGTTATGACCCAGGAAATCAAGGGTGTGTGCACAGGGTAGTTTTATGTGTCTGCACGTGGAATAATGAAGGAAGTAGTTGGTGATAACTGGGGGCGACCGACTGTCACCAAATGCACACATCCATAGCCCCTTCAAAGCTTCACCCTCACCAAAGCTGCACATTTAGAGCACCATCGAAAATGTAAATAAAGCGCCTGGTGTGAAAAATAAAGACTAACCTATATAGAGACCAAAACAACGGGGGCGAGCACCAGTGGAAGATATACAATGTATTAGATACTTCCAGCTATCTGTAAAGCGATGCATTATTCAAATAATCAAGCAAACACTTTCAGGCCAAAGATTAAGGCTGCCCAAACATTCCGTAGTGTTTGCCTCATAACGTTATGGCATCAGGGTTTCAAGGGGGCGTCTGTAGGGTACTATTATGCGTCCGCACATGGCAGAATGAAGAATGTGTGTTTTAGCAACTGTTAACTAACGACTGACCCCGAAGCTGTATACTCATAGCGCCTTCAACGCTTCACCTAACTAATACTGCCCATCTATAGTGCCTTTAAAATTATAATAAAGTGCCTGGAGTGAAAAATCAAATTAGCTATATAAGGGCTAAAATATTTGTGGGCAGCACCAGTGGGAGAGGTTACATTTATTCAATGCTTCCAGCTAGCTCTAAAACAATGAACTATATAGATCATAAAGAAAACACTTTCAGCCAAGGATTTTCATTTTTTTTTTAAAGGACATTAAACAAATCGTTTCAAAAGCTTTAATAGACTAATTTTATGCGTGATCTGTCAAGAGAAGAAGACAAGTGATTTAAGTCCATGTGGACCCCTTTTAGGCCACAGCAGTTTGAAGTGCCAAAGTCATCGCCACCTAGTTCCCCAGTGAAGCCACAAAAATAAATGAGTGAGGCAACTCAGATTAAAACAGTGTTAAAAAATAAAATCTGTAAACATAGTTTGTGTGATGTATATATATATATATATATATATATATATATATATATATATATATATATATATAAAGGTAAATATCTTCTGGTGACTGCAGAAGTGTAATCTGTTGTCGTATGTTAAGCTAATAACTTGGGTAGTATGTGGCCACCCACACACAAACATCATTAGTACATGTGTAAATGTACAGTGGGTATGGAGTAGCACCCATGCAAGACACTTGTACAATAGTGCACACAAATATACACACACAATTTGTGCATGTGTACGCGTAAATTAGTATATGCAACTGTGACGGTGTCTTTATATTACAAATGCCATAGGTCACTTAAGTCATATTATAAATATGCCGTACATTTTAATAAATGCATTTTTTATAACATATCACACAGTGTCTACAAGTACCAGCACTATTTAAAAAATTGCTCACTGAGCGGCAACATGGATATATGTTTTTTGTTAACGTGTAGACATTAACTAGTTTGTCAGTAGAGTTACACTTCCATGCGCTACATATTGAAAATAAAAAAAGCACTTTTAAAGTAAACAAAAAACATAAAAAGCCATGCTGCCTTTATAATAACAAAAGGAGCACACCACAAAGGTTACCTCTATAAACAAGCAGGATGAGGAGCGGGAAGGGATTCTGCAGCATACATAAAAAAAGTAAAATGACTCAGGGAATTGTTTTTGTGCAGGAAGGTGCCCCCTCCTGCACTAAAACTATCCGACCTTAAATGCAGGCACCCTTGCACCATGGTGCAAGAGTGCCTGCATTGGCGCTAGACTGTGCAAGGTATGCCAGTGCTGGGAAAAAGCAGGAATATGCCGTAATGTGATAAATACGGCACATTCCTGCCCTTTTCCTGTAATGTAGCTCAGTAAGGTGACGTGCTGGGATGCGTTAAGATTTGCTAAATTTGACCGTAGATTTCTGTGATTTCCACCAGACCGGCATATTGGTGTCGCTCTGAGCTTTCTGTTATTGCATCCTGATATTTCACTGACATACCTAAAACCAGCCATTGTCAGCGGTTGTCTCTGAGCCATCTGCAGAGAGGCCAAGGACTGGATGAGCATTGTGTTCTGAGCTCCATTTTGACCCTGTGAGAGGCCCAGTGAGAAACTCGCACTGCCTTCCCGCAGCTCCAGAGCTCTCTAAACATCTCGAGGTGACTCAATTCAAAGTATATGCACCTCACAACATAATGTGTTACATCAAAAAATATATATTAAACAGATCATCCTGGAAATAGCCAACACGCTTATGGAGTACAAAATTGAGCAAAACGTGAAACATATACAGGAACTGAACTGAAAAGCGGACACGGGTTCCCTTTACGTTTTTATTATTATTTGTTCAGAAATTGTGTTTCACCAGTGAAGTTAAGGAGATGAATATAGGGGCCGATATAGATCCGTTTCAATGTGTTTTACATTTTCACCGGGTCTGAGACACGGAGTACTCAAGCAGAAACTCCACGCGCCTACTCGTTGAAGATTACTTCTGAGACATTCAGGGACTACAATCACAATTACCCCTTGCGAGGCCTTAGCAAGTGTCAGCAGACGGAGTGCAGCAAGGCGCAAAGGCTTCTGGGAGAATACAATGCTACCAGATAAACTCCTCGGCATGACACGTCATGTACTGCTGTGGGCCGAGGCGACCATTCTGAAGAAAGGGGGAGGGGGTTTAAATCACTGTCCGAAGTGTTATAAAAGGTTCTGAAAAAAAACGTAACAAATGCCATAAAAATTAACATTTCAGAAAAAGCACATAAATGCACCAATACGACCCATTGCACATTTGTGCACTGATTTTTCGAAGTTGGGAAGCAATGCAGTACACTTCTGGTACATTCTTGCGTGGGGTTCTGCTGCAAATAATTTAATAGACACTTCTTACGCATTTTTTTGTTTGTTTCTTGAAATGCCCACTTCTATTTTCTGTGCACCAACGTGGGTTCAGGGCGTCTTTGTTTTATTTGTTTTTGTGAACGGTGCGAGGGGAAGCCTTAACGGTGCGAGGGGAAGCCTTCATCTGGACCCTCGGCCCCCAGCTGAAACAGTGGCTGGGAGAGCGGGCCGCTTCGTCTTCAAAGGCCCTGCAGTGGCTCGGTCTCCACTAGCAGCAGATCAGATGCATAGAGGCAGGAGCTGCGGAGCTCCGGAGAGCAGCCTGCGTGTGCCGGTCTCTCGCAGCACAGGCTGTTAAAAGAGCATCGCGCAGGGAGGGAAAGCGGCGGGAGCGAGGGAGGGTTTGTGGGACGTCCAGCAGGAGTGAGAACCAGAGAGACAGGAGATTGGGAACGCGCGCGCGCGGCCGGCTCCGATCGCTTTCCAGAGCGTGCGCGCGCCAGTCTCTGTCTCCTGGGAAGCAGACTCCACAGCTATAGTATCGCGCCTGCGCGATGCATATGGCTTCGCCATATGCGTCGCAGGCGCGAGACCTAAAAATGCATCTTTTAGTAAATATGATTTTTATATTGTGTGTTTGAAAATGCCACTTTTAGAAAGTGGGTATTTTCTTGCTTAGCCACCCTGTGGGCTCTGCTGGTTTGTTGATTGACTATCTGGCCTTAGGAGTGGCAGGGTCTGGGAATGTGCATTCACTGCAGACAGGAGACAGCCACTGGTGGGGTTAAGGTGTGCCCTGCGTTTCCTCGATGAGTCAGGACTGGGCTGAATAGACCTGGGCTGCATTTAGGTTAGTGGAAGGAGATTTCCTTGCACCTGAATGGGCCTAGTCTGCTGCACAATGCTGTCTCCACCTCCTGCTGGGAAGCTGGGCCAAGGAGGACAGAACTGGTTTGGACTAAGCACAGGTCTTTCTGCCACCAGAGAAGAAAGGACAGTGCTGTATAAATATTGTGGCCCACACACCAGAATTTTGGAATACTTCTGGACTTAAGAGGAACCTCTGCCAAGGAGAAGAGCTGGGAAAACTGATAGAGAAGCACCGCCCCTTTTCTGTGTGCTATCTGGGGTTGGCCTGCAGTGGCTGTTTCTGCCAAGGAGCGGACCAAGACTTTGCTGTGAGCTGTGTATCCTGCTTGAAGAAGATCTCCAAGGGCTTGGTGTAGATCTTGCCTCCTGTTCTGAAGTCTCAAGGACACAAATACTTCATTTCCTCTGTCCCCCTGTATCTAGAACTGTTATTGCAGCTGCCACAGAGTGGAATTGCAACAGTGATGCTGGCGAGCGACACCACAACCTGCAACGAAGCCTTGGGCACTGTTTGTGAAGAGCACGACGGACTGCCCCGACTTACACCGCACCGTATTGACTCAGATGCTGTCATCTAGGCCACTGCCTGCATCAGAACCGAGGGCGCCGCTCATGGCGCTCACGACACACCACCCCAACTTGCATCGCAGCCCCCACCTCAACAACGCCAGTGCTTCATCATCGTGGAGCTGTTAAAGGACGTGGGTGACTTCCTTAATCCATTGACACTTCACTGTCTTAAGGAACTGCTGCTTCACCGCCCCGACAACAGTAAGGAACCGACACATCAACTCCCCTGCACCGCAGTAAGGAACCGATGCATCAACTCCCCTGTGATCGTAAGGAACCAACGCCATCCAGCGCCAACGAAGCATTACCTCCCCGACACCGTGTACCATCTTTGCTTTCATCATTTGCCAAGGTAGTGTTCTATGAGGGTTTGTGTGACTCCGCTCCCAACACAGCGCACCTTGCAGTCTGTTTTTGGAAAAGGGGGGTGGTGATGGACAGAGTTTCTGAATGATGCAGAATACTCTTACCAAGTCAATAGATCATGGTTTTAATCCATCACCGTTTTTTAGCTCACTGCACCATCCCAGCTCAGAACCTGGCTATATGCAAATTAGTCTGTTCCTGTCCCAGTGCATGGTGGGAACAGGGCAAACCAAACTACCAAGCCAATTCTTATACTGGGAAGGAAACAAGCTTCCGGGGACCGGTTTCTGGCATCACAGCCTTCTTCGGCCCGGCTCGCTTGAATCCTGATGGTGCAATGAGCAAGGGACTCACGTCTGAGTATACCCTCCCACACATAGTGTGGATAAAACCGATTTTGGAAAAGGGGGGTGGTGATGGACAGAGTTTCTGAATGATGCAGAATACTCTTACCAAGTCAATAGATCATGGTTTTAATCCATCACCGTTTTTTAGCTCACTGCACCATTCCAGCTCAGAACCTGGCTATATGCAAATTAGTCTGTTCCTGTCCCAGTGCATGATGGGAACAGGGCAAACCAAACTACCAAGCCAATTCTTATACTGGGAAGGAAACAAGCTTCCGGGGACCGGTTTCTGGCATCACAGGCTTCTTCGGCCCGGCTTGCTTGAATCCTGATGGTGCAATGAGCAAGGGACTCACGTCTGAGTATACCCTCCCACACATAGTGTGGATAAAACCGATTTTGGAAAAGGGGGGTGGTGATGGACAGAGTTTCTGAATGATGCAGAATACTCTTACCAAGTCAATAGATCATGGTTTTAATCCATCACCTTTTTTAGCTCACTGCACCATCCCAGCTCAGAACCTGGCTATATGCAAATTAGTCTGTTCCTGTCCCAGTGCATGATGGGAACAGGGCAAACCAAACTACCAAGCCAATTCTTGTACTGGGAAGGAAACAAGCTTCCGGGGACCGGTTTCTGGCATCACAGCCTTCTTCGGCCCGGCTTGCTTGAATCCTGATGGTGTAATGAGCAAGGGACTCACGTCTTGGCTTGGTAGTTTGGTTTGCCCTGTTCCCATCATGCACTGGGACAGGAACAGACTAATTTGTCTAAGGGCATAACTTCCTTACCCTGACTAGAAGCATGGGTCCCTACTTGGACAAAGGTGCAAACCATTGCCAGCTAGAGACACTCATTTCTAACAGTGACAATATTAGGTCAGATTCTCAAAGCGCTTTTTATGCATGTAATACACTTGAATACATAACAAAGTGAAGTCCAAGTATACATTTTTTTTAACCAATTCTGTGTCTTGCCAAACTTAGCAAATACGCCTTTGTCAACCCAGCTGCCTTCCAAAATTAGTGCTCGAATTAATGATCACTGTCCCTTCATCCCCTAGAGTCACATAGCCTGCATACACTATCCTGGTGTCTCAGCAAAGGTTCAATGATATTAAAAATGGCTTTCTTACTTCTCCTCTGGCAGATGTTTTTAAATTAGATGGAGGTGATCATTTATGTTGCTATTAAGTGCATGATCTTGGTGATCCCCTGAAATGGTAAATAACTTAAAGGTATCTACCTCTCAGGGTGATATTTCTTCTGTGCTTGCAGATCAAGAGGACCTGACTTTCATATGCAATAACTCTAATACGTTGATAGAAATAAGCAAGGTTGGGGTTGTATAGTGCAAATCACTGATCAAAACTTCAATACATAGTTCCCGTCGTAAATTTAGATCAGGTCTCATAATAAATTGGTTCAGTTTATAATGCCCTGATCACCGCCTCCCCCTTTCAACCCTCCACCACCCCATTTATATACAGTGTAGTGGCTTCAAAAAGAAACATATCTTGATGCCTTTAAAAATCTACTTGTGAAAGAGGCTATTGTCCTCAGAAGCTTGGTTGCTGTTCACGGTGTACAATCTGAACTCCAGTTCTGCATTCATGCCAGCCCTAGACATCATCATGTAATTGATATATGACCAAGATGGTCTTCTTGGATTAATAGTGAGGACACACGGCCAGTTAAAAGCTGTACCTAATATAAAAGGGAGACATGTAGACTCTGTCTTCAAGTGTAAGTGGTTAAATTCTAAATGTTCAAACAAATTCCATGCTGAAGTGGTGGTTGCAATCTGAAGTTGTGTGATAGGTTAAAACCAGGCAGCAGTAGGCTGTTCACAATACTTCGGCTACGGCAATTTACCTTCTTTCTCCACATGTTCTAGTTTGGGAGCACTGAAAGGTTTGAGGGACATATATATGAACCCCATAATTGATGAGATAGAAAATATGAATTAACTACTTATACACTTTAGTTCGAAACATTGGGACATATTCACAAACTGTGCTGCAATAGTTCTACAAACATTCAACAAAATGCTATTCAGATACCTGCATTCACAGTTTCTGCCTTCGCCTCTCTGATTAAATTGCGTACACTGATTTCTATAACCATTCTTAATAATTAGTTATGCTTAATAAAAATATTATTTTACTTCAGGTGGGAATTCATTTTTTAATTTAAAATTGGGAATAAGTTTAATTTAATATATTTAAATCAATTTATTTTTCTCCAAAATTAAGTTATTAATGTTGCATTTCTTTAGTACTGCATCTAAGATAAATGCATAAAATTCATTTACACAAATATTTAACATACAAATATTTCAGCAGTTTTTATTTCTCCAAGTTTCATAAACGTTTTTGTCTATTCTTTACCATTTGGAGACTGAGCAGTCAGGGTGGAGATCTCAGTATGGTATAATAAAGGGAAAAGTTCCCTAAACTTAACCATAGTGAGATCTCTTTATCGTAAAGTATACTGGATTGCCATTGTTTTTGCATTGTTATCTCATCCTATTTCTTCTAATCTCGCCAAATAATCAATCAGCACCTACTTCTAAAAGAAACTTTCTTACAAAAAATGACAATATTCTCGCCACTCACACTACAGATGATTAAAGAGCGTGAGACCCTATTACAGAAGTGTAATTACGATGCAATTGAATCAGGTCATCGTTGTCTGTTCACTAAAGACCATTTTATAGATTGAAGGCTATTTTCATCATTTTAGGTATTACTTCAACCTAGAGATTAAAACTTTTCACCCCTCTATGACTATTATCGTTATCCAATTTCATTTGTGTACAGTATTGTGTTGACTACCATTTGAGCTAGATGGTGATGCTGCCTGGTTTGGTAAATGTATAAGCTAAATGTTGGGAGTGCTAATATATATATTTTTTGCTTGGAGAGAGGTGACAATTGTTGTGAGAATGAAATTATGGTGCTTCTTTTACTATTGTCACTCTGTCATTGTTGAATCTTACTGTCTTACGGTACTATGCTGCAGGTAAGCGCCTCCCTTATATATGCAAACACATTCTGTTCCGAGCTAAACCTTGTCAGACGCATATTTAATGCATTTATGTTTTGGAGATCTTCGGGTGTATGTTTCTGATCCTTTGATATTCTATAGTTATACTTGTTGAAACCACCTACAAAGTGAAAGTCCTGCATAGAAAGGCAGAATCATTTTGTCCAGCGGGCATTTTCTTTAATCCCGCTCATCACCTCAGTACAGCTAACCCAAAACTGCTTCCTCATGGTAATTGGTGCTAAGGATTCTAGTGACCCACATACATAAAGTACCCTGGGAACATGTGTGCATGTAATTCTAGTTTTGTTTTGGTCTTCTTCCATTTTACAGATGACTGGTATATCTGCCATTGGAAGGTAGCAAATGTAATAGCTTGAGTCCACCTTGAGCACTTACCAAGAAGAGAGCTTCCATTTTGGTTTAATAGCTTTTTTTTACACTTGGTATTGAAATCCTCCCATTTGATAAGTTTACTGTGTTATATGCTATGCCTGAGTCTCTTAAGTCATTGTTTGTCTGTTCTTTTCCCAGTGAAAATAGGCAAATTCAACAAAGCAATGCCAAGGCCAGATATAATTGAAGAAGAAAAGATGCAAGCGTATCCACGCCATGTTAATTCTGAGATTGGTTTCAGGTAATACACTATCTGCATATCAGCTGCCCTCTTTCTTTTTACGAATGTTAAATGACAAAATAACATTGCTATAAACGAGAACCTATAGTTATTTAATTCTGAAGTAAATGAATCACTTTTTTTCAAAGCTGAGAAAATGCATATCTTAACCTTTTCGTTGCTAGGCCTCCCCCCATTGTGCTAAGCCTTTTTTTGACTATTTGGGGTAGTTCGCGCTTAGGCCCCTGTATTTTATTGTCCACATAAGGTATCCACGCCAAATTTGTGCCCTTTTCTTCCAACATCATAGGAATTTTAAAGGTACCCAGGGTTTGTGGTTTCTCCTGAAGGGGACCCAGAAATTAGCCAAAACATCTAAAAAAAAATGCGTGTTGGAACAATAGGGAAAAGAGCTGCAGAAGAAAGCATCTGGTTTTCCCATTCAAATGGTATAAAAAAAAAGGGTTTGTGGTGCTGAAATCATCATCTTCCCAGCTTCAGGGACAAGCAGACTTTTGTCAGAAAACCAAAATGTTTTACATAGTTTTGGCATTTTACTGGGACATAACCTATTTTTGCTACTTTTGTGCTTTCAACCTCCTTCCAGTTAGTGGTAGAAATGGGTGTGAAAGCAATAATGGATCCTGGAAAGCTATACATTTCCGAAAAGTAGACAAAATTCTGAATTCAGCAAGGGGTCATTTGTGTAGAATCTTCAAGGTTTTTTCAATAGAAATCAGTTGAAAATCAGGCAAACTGAAAATGAGTTGAAAGAAACAGCCATTTGTGCCAACGTTTTCACTGTAACTTCTCCTAAGTATGACAGATGTTTGAAAGCATTATACCATTACATCCGCTGGACCCTTTTGGTTGTGGGGATGTATAGAACTTGTAGGTTCACCAAGAACCCGAGGAACCCAGAGCCAATAACTGAGCAGCGTCTTGCAGTGGTTTTTCATTGTGTACCGGGTATACAGCAATTAATTTGGTAAAATATAAAGAGTGAAACATTGATATCAAAAACACCTATGTATTTCTGAAATGGGAACAAAATGTAAAGTTTAGAAACAGTAGCTATTTGCTCATCTCCGAAATTGTGGTTACACATATTAGCCTGTGAATTATAGGAAATTTTTCAAAGGGACTTCTTTTTTACACATTGTCTTATATTAGGAAGGCAGAAATGCATAGAAAGTCAATAGGTAATAACAGTTCTCTACAATTCTGGGTTGCCTCAAGTCTCCCAATAAAAATGGTACCTCACTTGTGTGGGTAGGCCTAGTGCCCGCGACAGGAAACAGCCCAAAACGCAAAATGGACACACTACAGTTTTACAGTGAAAACAGACCCTTTATTTGCAAAGTGCCTAGCTGTGGATTTTGAACCTTAGCTCAGCCTGCACCTAGGGAAACTTAGCAAATTATACATTCTTGAAAACTGGATACCCCGAGGAATCCAGGATGGGGTGACTTGAGTTACTCTCACTGGGTTCTGTTACCCAGAATCCCTTGCAAACCTCAAACTTTGTAAAAACAAAACCCACAAATTCCTGTGTTAGAAAAATTTGATTTTTTTTCAGCTAAATTTGAGATTTTCAGGGGATTCTAGGTAGGAAAACATTGGTGGGTCCACGCAAGCCATACCTCCCTGGACTCCCCCGGGTGTCTAGTTTTCAGAAATGTGTGGGTTTGGTAGATTTCCCTAGCCGGCCGCCGAGGCCGGGGCCAAAGACCCAGGTGACCCCCCCCATTTCAAAACCAGGTTGGTTTGTGATAGGTAATTTTGATGTCTCCACAATATGTTTTGGTCCCTTGCCTGTCACGGGTACTTGGCCCACCCATGCGAGTGAGGTGCCATATTTATCTATCGGGAGACCTGGAGGAACGCTGGGTGGTAGGACATCTGTGTCAGCTCAGTGATCCCACAACTTTCCCACACAGAAATTTGAGAAAAATTTGTTTTTTTTCAGCTAAATTTGAGATTTGCTTGCAGGAGATTCTGGGTAGGAAAACGTTGGTGGGTCCACACAAGCCATGCCTCCCTGGACTCCCTCGGGTGTCTTGTTTTCAGAAATGTGGGAGTTTGGTAGGTTTCCTTAGATGGATGCTGAGCCCGAGACCAAAAACGCAGTTGAACCCCTTGAAAAACCAGTTAGTTTTGTGATAGATAGGTGGGCACCTGTGTTTTTGTTCCCGGGTTTGCAGACATCTAGGGGAACCTAAAAAAAACAGACATTTCTGAAAACTAGACACCCGTGGGAATCCAGGGAGGTGTGGCTTGAGTTGACCCCCCCAAAATGTTCCTTCCAAACATTTGCTGGAAACCTCAAATTTAGCTAAAAAGTCACATTATCCTCTAATATCTGTATGGGAAAGTTGCGGGATCATGGCAAGGCACAAATGTCCTACTACCCAGCATTCCCCTCAGTCTCCCGATAAAAAGTATGCCTCACTTGTTTGGATGGGCCAAGTGCCTATGACTTAAAAGGGCCAAAAACGTGTAGAAATTGTGGGGGGCCTAAAGCGCGTCTAAAAGGGCAGTTTGTTTATACATTTTTCGGCTGACGCTACTTTGGGCATCCACACAAGTGAGGTATCATTTTTCTGGGGAGAAATTTGTGCCTGAAAGGTGATTCTACAGCTTTCTCACACAGAAATGTGAGGAAAGTGTGACTTTGTAAGGAAATGTGAGGTTTGCTGGGGATTCTGGGTAAGAAGACGCTGGGGGATCCATGCAAGGCACTCTACTAGCCAAGAGTCCGTACACACACACACCCATCCACACACACCACCAGCCGAGTGCCATCCATGCAAATCGCCAGCCAAACGCCATCCACACACACCACCAGCCAAGCTCCCTACCAATAAATAAAACAACAAAATCCCTGGCTCCTAGTGGGCTCTCTGCTCCCCGGGTGGGTGGGGTGGGGGGGGGGGGGGCAGATTAGGGACTATTGCCCCATCTGCCTCCCAGCAGAAAGGCTGTGTCAATTTTTTCGGGTGGGGGTGGTGGAGACAGTACATGCCCATTTTAGGCAGCCCCCACCTCTACGTAGAAAAATAAATCCTGTGGCATAGTGGGCTTTCTGCCCCCCCTCCCCAAGGCAGGAAAGACTGTGGTATTTTGGGCGGGGGGGCATTGGCATGGCCATTTTGGGCAGTTCCAACCCCTAAATTCAATGGGAAAAAAATCCCTGGTATCTAGTGGCCTTTCTGCCCCCCTTGGGGGGGGCAGAAAGACCGGAATTGTGTGGGAGGGAGGAGTGGGGGTATTGGCATGCTCACTTAAGCAGCCCCACCCCTAAATTCAATGGGGGGGAAGCACTGGTATCTAGTAGGCTTTCTGTCCCATAGGGATGCAGAAAGACTGTAATTGTGTGGGGGGAGGCATGGGGACATTGGCATGCCCATCTTGGGCAGCCCCACCCATAAATTCAATGGGGAAAAAACCCTGGCATCTAGTGGGTTTTCTGCCCCAGGGGTGGGGTAGTGGGGGGCAGATTGGGGCCAGAAAAACTGTAATTTTGTGAGGGAGGGATGGGGGCATTGGCATGCCTATATAGTGCAGCCCCCACCCCTAATTCAAAATGCTAAAAAAAAAACATTCTATCTAGTGGGCCTTCTGCCCCCACCCCCGGGGAGACCAGATTGGGGGCAGAAAGACTGAATGTACCTAATTTTATATGGGGGGAGTAAAGGCCCTTGCCCAAGGGGCAGCTCCACTCTCCCTGGTGGCTAGTGGGCTGATCCCTGCTTGGGGATCGCCCTCCTTACTTTCTACGTGCTCTGGGGGCTGAGATAGTCCCCTGAGCACGTAGAAAGTGAAACCGAAATGAGCCCATCAGCTCGTTTCAGTTTCGGTTTCTATGAAATGACATCAGTGCGACGTGCACGCTGATCGTTATTTCAAAGAAACCAAAAATACAGACTCGGGAGCTGGGAAAGTTTTTCCCCAGCTCCCAAGGATTTTGGGGGGAAAAGGAAATCCCGCAGGTGCCTGCACCCGAGGGATTTCCTGTGCCATGGCGTCGGGCGGGCAGGAGCCATCCGACGCAGACGGCTCCCATGCGTCCGGCACATGGAAGGGGTTAAATGTGCTGTAACCACATCACCCGTTTCATATTCAGAAATTCCATATCCAAGTAGCCTCACTTGGGTAATTTATTCAATTGTTTATACTCAACACGATTTAAGTCCTTTTGAAGATCAATAGTTGGCTGCCTTTTTCTCTGATCTTCACCTCAGTTGTATTGTTTGCTAGAGATGTTTGAAGAATCACCCAGTAATTTATTACAACTTCAAGTTTATCTCTATCGTCACTAACCTGGTGTGCCACATGCAGAGGAAAGCACTGACATTTTGGCGCTACATCAGATATGAGCTGTCTGAGGCAGAGAAAGTTAATTCCGTACTTCAGGTGGTTCAAGTACTATTGCTGTGAACTGGAAACCATGCATCATCAGCATACCTGTCAGCCCAGGTTAAAGCACAGCTCTGGTACTTGGTGGAAAAATAGATGGATGGTCAGGAGCTGTTTTTTTGCCATTCCTCCATATTGCCTGGATCATTATATACACATGGGGTTCTTCTTATCCCTTATACACATTCAATTACTTTGGGGCTATTGGTTAATATTAAGCATATCCCATAAGATAATTTTGCAGGCGTTCTGTGGAGTAACAGAACTATGCTTGGGATTATGGAACTTTAGTAGGCAGGGACTGAGTCATCCTACCACATGATTACCCATGAGCCCAGGACCAACTAGCCATAGTGTCTCACTTGCCCTCCTACTCACTCTCAGAGGAACAAGTGATTATACACCCCAGCAAACAACACTTCCGACCCTCTCAGGAATCGCATTTTGCAGGGCACACAGTTTCGCTCACACACTCGTACTAGTCCACAATAAATTCTGACAGACACTACAAAAGTTTAAAATGTTTATTTTAACTATTGTGCTCTAGTATGCAGTATATGTGCCACAACAAGTAGGAAAATGGTTAACACGAATATGGTTAGCATAGCAAGTACTCTGTAAATCATTCAAGGAGCTGTCATTATATACAACAGTATTCTCCCTTTCTGCAGAAGCAAAATGATTATATATCATACGATCTGTCGAAGTTAACAGCGGAGCACATACCCCAGTATACACAGATGAAAGCTCTACATCTCAGGTTCTGTCACGATCTTTCCCCTGGAAAGGTCCCTCTCTAAGTGTGTGTTCACTATCTGTGCATTCCTATATGACATAAAGTATGTGTTCCCAAACAACAGCTGCATTTGCCTGCTTTGTCTAGGTGCTAGGGCCTGACCAGAACAGAATAACAAGGGGCATTTTTGTTCGAACTTCTCTACATTTTCAGATTAAATCCCAGGAAAGAACCGAACACAAAAACAACAGCGTGTTCTGTATGAAAGCACAATGTGGCACAAAGCAAAATATATCTGTAGAGAAACGTGCGCAAAGCAGAGGTATAGTCTGCAAAGTGTTCATGCTAACCTAGGGAAAACTACAATGGGCCTGCACTGGACTTATGACACCCTCCCCTTGGTCAGGACAGTTGCACTAAATAATGACAGAATTCAAACGGTAAACAGAACCAACGTGCGAAAGCAATTGCAGGGCAATAGTGTCTTCAAAACATTGTGCATTGCCGAATGCAATTAATCTTTTGTGCACAAACATATATCCAATTACAGTGTATCGCCGGTCCCCAAGATGTAGGGTGCCAAATTTAACAACATCAATTCCAGTAACATATCCAAATCTTCCAAATTGGAAATAACTGCCATCCAATTGAGCAGGTCAAAGGAACAAACATGCTCTTCGTTTCCAGTTGTCCATGGAACCATCCGAGGAGAACCTGTATGAACTTTGATGAAACTGAGATCCAGGAGATGCTATGCCGTCGCACAGGGACCACATCTGGCCACTGGCCCCTACGCTGGGTTGTATACAAGTCACATACCCAAAGAAAAGTTCTGGTTATAGGCCACTAAAGGACCCATCAACAGTTCGAAACCCAAGGCTAAATGAGATGGGGTAGCCAGGCAGACATCCAGGGCCCACTGAAAGGGGCGCCAGATACAATGAAACACAGTTTGCACACAAGTGAAGGAAGCATATCCGAAGGTCAGACAAAATTTGACATCTAGAGTCACCATTTCAAAATATTGTAGCATCCGCTCACAGTACAGCTGCAGCGATGCCTGTCCGGGCATGACCACAGATGGAGCAGCCATTGTAGTATAGAAGGAACAGCATGACGATGCCACAAACATAGAAAAGCAGCAGCGGTAACTCACCATATATGCTGGAAAAAATAGAATGTATAAAAAGTGGTATTACTCCGAAAAAGTTTGAAAAGTGACAAGGCCGGAGCCGATGAGTTTAAAAAAGTGTGCCAGGCCCTTGGTATCAGACGTATTAAATATTTAATATATCAATTCCCTGAAATGCAGGGGGAGATTTGTATTTAGTAATTATTGTATTTCACTAGATGTTCTTGCCACCTGCAGTTCGAAGGTCTCAAGCGCTGCAGTGAGAGTGACTTCTTGTTGAAACAATAGCGCTTTCAGTCTGCTTAGTTTATTGAAATCTTTTTCGGGGTCCTAATGGAAGGCCACAATGAACGATCAACATTCTCATTTGGAGGGGAAAAAAGAACGTTGTTGCAACAAGTAACCAACTGGGAAGCAGACACTACGTATAGGATTCCCGCCTGCAGACCGCAGTAGTCATAATTATTAAGAACAAGAAAACTGCAGTTTGAAAGCAATGTAATTGTGGGAATTATAGTGGGAACCAGTGTTCCTTTCAAATAATAAGCCAGATTAGAGGGAGAAACATTTCAGGCGCCGTGGATTTTTACTTGTTGACATACAACGGAATTCCCAGCATTTGGGACCTTCTGTGTTTGGAAACATATCCCACTTTGTGAATGTATTTTAATGTTAATAACACATATTAAATCTTAAATAAACATGTATATCCATAGGTTGAATTAAATATTTTAATAAGCTGTAACTGGTCAGTGAAATGCCAAATACTTAAAATTGGGATGATTTGCTCTTTTTGGCCACACCTCTGACACCGCCCACTGACCCAATCCTCGTATTATTCCCGCCCTCTGATTCTCCGCCTACAGTTCCCCTACTTTTTTGCCCCACTTTGACCACCGTTTACATCTACGTTATGTCATGAGTTGGTATGCAACGGTGGAATAAAAACAATCAGAGGCTGCCATTGTTTAACCATAGATGATCGATTGAACCACATTAACACTTGAGACAGTGTTTTAAAGTGTGCAAGCTACAAAACTTAAAATATAGATACACGCAGTGCCATGTCAATGTTCATCTGGGTTGAACGCTGAAACTCATGGGATTAACCAAAGGATTAGTTGAAAGAAGAATGTTTCTCGTCCATTCCTAAACTTGAAGTGCTTGCCTTGGGATTTTAGCTGTGGCTTGGTGTAGCTTTTGTTATCCTCCCCCAGTTTTACCCAGGCTCCTTTATTTTGTCTGCATCGCTCTGCTGATAATGTGCGTTTAAGCCTCCACAATTCGTAAAGCAAAGACTGGCTAATATCTGCAGTCACAGTATTGCAGTGTTAGATATATTTAACTGTTAAGTCACTGCTTTTTTATTTACTTGGAGCCATCAGCAATATTTCCTCAAACTGCAGTTTGTTTTTACTTACACCTGAAGATGGCACATTCTAACTTGTATTTGTGTGTTCTTGCACTCTGTTTTCATAATCCCTCCTCTTCTGCTTTTCTTGAGTTTCCACTAACATTTGTGTGTATCGTGGGTCTCACCTAGAAACAGTTTTAGCTGTTTGCTGTCAAAGACCTTTTGTGAATAATACAAGTACTTACAGTCAGTGCTCTAAATCAAAATATATAAATGTGCAGGTAGTCACTATAGAGTACCTGTTTCCTCCTGAGAAGTGACTGTATACTCCCATTAAATGTATTGCAGCAGTGCTGAGATGCGCAGATACTCTCCATTTAAAATTATTTCGGAACAGAACCTGCCCATTTAAATCACTGCTTACAGTGGCATTTGGATCATTCCATTGCTTAACATTGTTGGCTTTTTTGTTAGGTCTCGCCTACCAGACAGCTGTCTCCTTGTGAAAGACCTATTGTGAACTTACAGTGGGCCTGCAGCCTACCCATTGCTTAACATTGGTTGGCTTTATTGTCACTCTCATTTGCTTGCTTCTTAATCAATGTATGCCCTTCATTTTCTTGCGTTTGTCCCTCCCCATGGAGCATAGCTTCTTTACAGTCTTTTAAATTGGCTGACTTGTATCCTTCCACTGCTCACATTTAGAGAATCTCTTTTTCTCTTTCATTCTGCAGTCCCTGAGAGGGCATGTGTTTTCTAGGTCTCTCCCCTGTGCTTTGGTGCTCCCACCCCTCCTAGCATGTCTGTAACAGCACAGCAACAGGGATATTTTGGCAGCGGTGTGGCTTAAGAGCAGACTTGTAAGGGTTGTTTTTGTTTTATCACCTGCGTTTCACATACTGCTCTTGTGGAAGGGCCACCTGCTTCGTCACTCAGCTGGAATCTGATGCAGGAGGTGTACTTAGCATGAAGTTTCTCTTTGGAGGACCATAAACGTGCTGCAGAGGCTACTGCAGAAAACCGAATGTCTGAATCCTTTACATTTTGACACTTTAAAAAAGATAATTCTGAGTGTTCCCTTAGTGAATGGTATTTGAAAAACAAACCATAACATTTATAAATATTGAAAACATTGAACTGAGGGTACAGTTATGAGCTACCATAAGATATGTATTTGCTTTTCCATCAATAGTAACTCTGAAATTGTTTTTGGTTTTTACTATTTTAAACAATACTTTATTTATATACAAACACTAGAAAAGCCAACAACTTAGCACTTATATTAAAAAGGCGAGGCCTGTTGGTTTTGCCAGTGCTTGTGTTTGTCCCTGTTCTGTAACAGAGTTTATTTTCCATCCTTTTAACTGTAGGTCATGTATCCTTACACTGCTCACATTCAAGCAATGATTTTTTTGTTGGCCTTATTATTCCATGGTTACTGCTTGTTATTTTCTTGCACTCTCCCCTTCATGTCCCTGCTCCCGCATTCATGTGTTGCCCTACTCGACCCCAGACTAGTACATTGTTTCCGTCCTGCTCCCCGTCCCGCCTTTATTTTTTATTTTATTCTTTTATTTTTTTAATGAAGCCCACACGTTTTCCTTTGCTTTCCCCACTTGTACCCCGTTAATCGTGCTGGTTTTTTGGGGTGTTCTTTTCTCACTTCCACAGCCTCTACAGAGTTGCTTTCCCCTCCCTCCACGTTCGATAATAAAAATAAATATAAATGGCTTGATACTTGCAATTTGTTGTAAATCTGCTCTCTTATGAAAACGTAACTTTGCACCCATTTATTTTTTAGTTATAGTTCCAAGACTGATGTCTGCCATCTTTGAATGGTGAATACTTTTTAAACAAGCATTTACAATGCAACGGTTTCGCCTTTGCAAAAGTTAGAGCTATTGGCATTGTAAATTACAACATTTTTATTTATGTGTTGGTTTTGAAAACAGATAAATAAATGGCATTGTCATTTACATTGCCAATAGCTTAATCTCTCGCAAATGGGAGACCTATTGTACCCTACTGGACAAGCTTAGCAGACAGCAATAGTAGTGTGTTTATTGCTAGGTACTAGCAGTATTTGCATTGTGATTCATGTTCATTAAACCAATATTTGAACAGGGGGCTTATTTCACGAATTCCCTAATTTTAATAGAAATTGATTTTATATTATTTGGGCTGGCTGAAAAATTGCTTTATTAAATTCATTATGTTAATAATATGTCGTGAGAGCATGTTGAGCCAGCTTCTTACATCCTTTGTCTGAAATATTTTAGCAAAAAAATATTAGACCGTTTTCTTAGATTTATTTATCAGAATTGCTGACCTTTGACCTAGAGACCTACACCAACTTAACAAAAGTTGTGTAATAGTGCAAAGAATCACTGAAATTGCAAAACGTTTCATGTAGTTGTGCAGAGTAAAAAATAAACTTTGATGGACATATTTCAGAACTCTTGCCTAATGTACACAGTTGTATCTGCCCCTTGTTCAACAAGGGGGGCATGCTTAATGAATATGAATACAATATTTATTAGCGGCAGATGAAGAAATGGTGTTCAGTCAACTCATTGAGTACATCTAACTTTAAGTCTGTTTCATAGAGTGATGTATTCATTGGTTTGTTTCTCTGGGTGTGTGTGTGGCTCTGGGTGTGTGTGGTTCTGGGTGTGTGTGCCTCTGGGTGTGTGTGGCTGGCTGGGTGTGTGTGGCTTCGGGTGTCTGTGGCTCTGGGTGTGTGTGTGTGGTAGTAATTGCTGTCTGCTGAGCTCGTCCAGTAGGGTAAAATAAGTCTCACATTTGCGAGAGATTAAGCTATTGGCATTGTAAATAACAATGCCATTTATTTATCTGTTTTCAAAACCAACACATAAATAAAAATGTTGTCATTTACAATGCCAACAGCTCTAACTTTTGCAAAGGCGAAACTGTTGCATTGTAAATGCTTGTTTATGTGTTGCTTTTGAAAACAGATAAATAAATGGCATTGTCATTTACAATGCCAATCGCTTAATCTCTCGCAAAGGCCACACACAAACACACAGACCCAGAGCCCCACACACAGACACAGCCCCACACACACAGTATGGAATGACAGTATGGAAAGACAACGACAGACAGTGCCCCTTCCTGTGGTGTGACTGAGAAGGTGGTACACTAAGCATAGACTCAGATAACAACAACGGTGGAGGTCGACCACAGTCTTTAACTGCTCTCGGTAACGATCTCGTGGAGAGCAGTTCTAGCTTTAAATATGTTAAATTCTCCAGGCACTGACCGCTCCACCTTCCCCGGGCCGTACTGACTACAGTACAGCTGTACCCATGACTGACTGTGTACAGTATTCACACATTCAGTGCCACGGCTGGTGCTGTGCTCTTCTAAGCTCTGTGTGTTATTGAGCACACGTGTGCAAATCTGGGTTTTAAAGCGGATAATTTTAGCAGCTGAGTTCAGATTCAGACCTGTGCTTGTGAAGGGGCGCAGCACTGCTGGCGTTGCAAAGGATGCAGTTTGCTGTGCTCTGCCCTTGCTCCTCGGCTCCAGAAACTCCTTACACCAGACATTTTATATGTGTGAGCCCGACGGTGGTTTATTAAATAGATTGTTGACGCTGGAATGTGTCAACAACTTGCGAGTAAGCCTGCCCTCACCTCGCACAATGTACAGTGGATCTAGGCTGGCATGGGCGCACACTTATAAGTGTACATCTGCCAGTAGGGCTGCACCATTCCCAAGAGAAAAACGCTAATTGTTGCTGTTTTAACAGTCTGCAAAGGCCCGTTTCTGGTGCTAAAGAGAACTGTAAACGAAATTGAATGCTTTCTCTGATATTTATAGGTTTCATTTTGCTTGCGAGAAAATGTCACTCAGTCGTTGAATGTCACTGATAATTACACCAGGATTATGAAAATATCACACATAGCAATATGAAACCTTGGCAGCTGTGCTGCAGCCTGCCAGCACCCTCCGGGGACAGTACTCTGCAGTACCGGCTTCAACTGCAGCTTCCATTGCAGTTTATGTAACTGAAGATAGTCGGCGCCCCCTGCCCCCTGCTCAGCAGCATGTGACAGTGCACTAGCTCCCCTCCCCCAGATCACAGACAAAGCGCCTCGATGCCAGAAGGCCTTGGTGCCACGGGGGGCAGGAGGTAAAAGGGCGAAGCCAGGGCCACGGGAGCGAGGGCCAAGCAGCGGTTAAAGTGCTCAGGAGAAAAATCAGAGTTCAGCATCCATCATTTACTCGGCCGGCCCTCGTGCTGCACGTTGCTTTAGCGTCAACATGTCAAGCACACAAACATCACCTATAGTGTATCGAAGTCGTGCAATTCATATTGTATTTTATTTAATAGACAACAATGTTGATTTCTGTTATTTTGAGCACCACGTGCAGGTTTACATGACAGCTCACTTGCCTTCTTAGTTCACTAATTCTTCACGTTTAACAAGAGACACCGGAACATCATCCATATTAATGCAATGAAATAGAGAAACCTTTTTTCCTTCATCTTTTTAAAGAAGCAACTCCGGTTTCTTAAAGTACCAGTGCTGCTTTAAAAACAAGATGTGTGGCTCTTGCCAAAGGGTCCGGCGGGGACACACGCAAACTCAGGAAAAGCACATTTGTATTATATTTTCACAGGCACGGCTGTCAATAAGTGGCGCTGCCTTCTGGAAGGGCTGACGGTCGGAATCAGTGTTTGATGTTCGCACCGGCGCTCATTTTTGGGGCTTCCTTATCAGACTTTGCCTCACTGATCACACCTCAGGGAGTGTCCTCGTTGGCTGCTCTCACAGATAACCCAGTTCGTTGAAAGTGAGTGGAGGCGCGCGCCGCACCTTGATAACGGTTGTTAAAAACGTTCCTCGGGCGTGAATTAATTGTTGCTGGTGACTTGGCTGCCTGGGCCTTTTGCAGCTTTGCTGTCTGCTGCCGGTGGCTGGTTCCTCTGGTGCATGACACACCTCCACTCCCGCCCGGTGCGGTGGTGCCAGACTGCATCCGGGCCTCGCGCTGCCTCTCGCATCCCTTCTCTGGGTAATTAGCCGCTTCCACCGCCTCCCCCCTTTGTTCCCTGACACTGATTGCCTGTTTCCTCTCGGTAAACCAGTTGGGTGTACAGCATATGCCAGTTGTGATCTCCTGCAGCCCACAGAGACTCCCCGCTGGGACTCCTGGGCCTTAACATCTGAAAACAGCCACCCCGGAGTGTACCGGCCGCACCGCTGCCCCCGGGCACACCGCCCGGCGCAGGGACTCTCGTTAAGTAATCAAGCCCATGATAAACCTGAGCCATTGTGACGGCAACAAACACAGTCGCCGATATCGAAACATTCTTATAAAATTTGACATTTATAACGCAACTAAGCAAAACATTTGTGGTTTTTAAAAATAAAAGTGCAAGCTCACATTCATTGAATATTTTTATGAAATGATTAC
This sequence comes from Lissotriton helveticus, assembly GCF_964261635.1. NCBI lineage: Eukaryota > Metazoa > Chordata > Amphibia > Caudata > Salamandridae > Lissotriton > Lissotriton helveticus. The sequence continues at coordinate 2,059,204,314 of NC_136059.1, read as the reverse complement.
TGCTTCTAAATTTCGTGGGCAGTCAACAATAGTAGAATATCAGTATGCATAGCTGCCAAGGTTTCAGATAGTGTTTTGCGCGGCGCAGCTAACTGCCCGCAGCAATCCATCCTTCATTCCCCCTTCTTGCACCGCGGCGGGTGGCCATGAGAGACACGCGAGTCTCGTGCTGCTTGCAGTTCACTCCACTGACTCGGATTGCTCCGCCGCTTCTACTTTTTTCGGACATGAGGGCACTCTCTAACGCCGGCACATACGGATTTTAATCACAGCCCCTATGGTGCCACGGTGATTGACAGGAGCACAGTATCGACTGAGAGGGCAGCCCCTCCTCCTAATTGGAGCAGTGTGAGTGTGTGTGAAGAGTCTTAAGAGGCGCTGGCGCCGCAGCCACTACTGCCCAAATTAATTGTTTCAGCTACCCGCAGCCACAAACTCACGGCAAACTCCCAGCAGCGGAGGAAGCGGCCGTGCTCTGCTGCTGAGGTAGTCACAAGACTGCAGTCATGTGATGCGCCCCGGCCGACCCATGATGCGAAATGATCCCTGCTCCACCAGCAGCCACACCTCCACGGGGAGGCGGACACCGTGGCATGGCATTGGGGGAAAAAAAACCTTCTCTTAGAGCCAACCTCGCCCCAAGAAAACGTGACCCACTTAAATCCAGAACTGCGTCTTTGCCAAGGGCAGGGATGAACTAGTGCTGCGAGGTGGCCTCCTGGTGATATGCCAGCTTTACAAGACCGATATAAGCACGGATATGAACACCGGAGAGGGAGGAGGAGGGGGGAGGGAGGGGAATCAAGTCCTTAAACATATTATGTGCCTTCTTTAAAACGCTTGGTACAAAGCCGACAATTATTTTTTTCACACAAGAAAAGAACAAGTCAGGTCCCGGGCCGGCAGCCAATCACAGCGCGGCCCGGGAATGACGTCACGGGGGTGTCCCGGGCCGGCAGCCAATCGCAGCGCGGCCCGGGACAATGGGGCGGGGCTTAAAAAAAGCACCAGAAATGCCCCAGAATCGCGTTTTCAAGAGAAAGCGCGATTGACAGCCTCTGTGTCCCAATGGCTAGTCTCCATTTATGGAGCTAGCCAATTGGAAACAGAGGCGGTCCAAACATCCCTACTGAAAACAAAAGTTTTCGATCTGGGAGGGGCTGTGCCCCTCGCCAGGTCGAAACCTAAAAATGGGAGCTATGTCATGCCGTATGCTAGTGCTTGTGTGATGACTCATGTAAGCGCACACTTCATCGTGCTTTTTTGTTTGCCAAACCTGTTGAGCAGCAGCAAACAAGCATTTTTGTTTCCTTTTTTTATCCTTGTTTGTTTAGTATTGGCTAAGTCAATAGATCTGTATTGGCAGGAATAAAAGTTGAAGCTTATTGGCTTTGCCTATGCTGTCAGTTACCTTTTTCTGGCAAAACTTCTCTGTTCCTCTGCTTTCTGGAGATGAGCTGGTCTTGAAGGCACATTATTATTGCTTTAGCAGGAGATAGGTCTTCTGACTTAGCCAGCAAGATGGATGTTTATTTGCAGTGTTTTTATCTGAGCAACCTCAATATGTTTTGATATTGAGGTGCATTAATGATTGCAAGGAGCAGAAAGTGCCTTTTTGGCATCAAGATTATTGAGTGATGCATCCACGCAGGTCATTTACTACTCAGCCCATTCCCCGCTGGGCTTCTTAAATCACATAATTGCTCATCAAGGGTATGCACCTTTAAATACATAACCTGGCTTGCTGCACGCCCAGGTACATATACTTGGCTTCAGTTAGCCTTTCTCTAGAGTGCAAGTGAGATTATTTCCCTTCAGCCTAAGACCACCAAGTGTGAAAGTGTGATGTACTTGTCAAACTGTGATCTGTGTCTCCCACCGCACAGTTATAAGGCTCCAAATGTGGTTGTGTTAGCCTCAAATTACCTCCTGTAGTAATCGTACTCTAATGTAATATGATTACTCAAGAAGTGTTGTTTTCTACTGCAGCTCGTCAGTCCTGTTGGGAAGTTTTACCTTTTCTGGGCTACTTGTTCAAGGTGTTCTAAAGCATGAAGACCGTCATTAATGAAACATGATCATCAGCATCGACCTTCTGATGTTTGGAGATAATCGGTTAATTGAATGCAGAGACTGCAGGTTACAAGTGAGGGATTAGAGCGTAAACTCTGAAGTACAAAAATGTTGGACCAGTGTCAAGGAGAAATGTGTGACTATTATATGAAACCTCTAGCTGCCCTCTCCTCCCTGTTACCAGCCAGTGTGTTTGATTCAGAATTAGAGACATGTGCAACCTTTTGGGAGCTCCCATGTATAGATGGACTTCTGATTCCTGGTCCTGCCGGAGGCGTTTCTAGATATTGCACCATCTTGAAAACCATTTTTCGTTGTAGTTCAATCTGGATATCTTGTCTCAGGTGTTGTCCTGGAATGGCTAATGTTATGGGGGAATGAGAGACGTGGAGACATGGTGACTGGGTACAGGGACCAGCCCTCTGAGTAACTGTAGACCTCAAGACAATGGTAAAGTAGACTAAAGATCTACAGAATAGGAACGGTGTAGAGAGAGCAGGTCAGTCAGTCTACCTAAGTGTGGGACTAGCTCTAAGTTTTAGCCAGGTTGCCGCCTTCTAGCTAAGAAGGATCAGTCCAGGCAATAAGACAGCGTATTTGTAGTTTGATGACTAGAGATTCACTAATACTCGCCCCCCCCCCCCACATAGCTCACATGAAAAGCCGCCCATCCTGTCACTTTTGTTGAGATTTGCCTCGTCTCAAAAAATCATCAGACAAGACTTTCTTAGTTGACTCTGTTTAGCCGGATGGGTGCAAGACCTGAACTCTAACTGCAAATAAACCTACATACATAATCCAGGACATATATTATGCATTCTGAATAACCTGAAAAATGTAAAAATCCACATTTTCATCCAATTGTCCACAAAGCACCACCGTTGGGGGAATCCAAACCCTCCAAATTACATTATCACTCACTAGGGAAAGTTAAACGAACGCACCTACAGATAAGTCTGCTGTGGACGCGCCTTGAAACCATGTATCATAGCAAGTCTAGGTCTGCAGTGCTGAGCTCACCCAGGGGCAAAGGCAGGCTTTGGTGGGAATGTATATGCCTCAAGCATTCCCATTAAAATTCAGGAATCTGCAAACAGCCGTTAAACTGAACTCGTGACACTGTATACGTTGAGCTATGCTATTTTTGTTGCATTAATGCACATGCTTTGGAAAAAGGCGGGTGAAGGGACGACTCTCTTATATTTGTGGGAAAGCAGGTGTGCATATGACTGTAGTGTTAGGTAACTTTAAGCGAAGCTGAAGTATTTGAGCTCCGTTATGTCGTCTTTACAATGACACGTCCATGCCTTCCCCCCATTCCTGACGCCATGGCGGTCACTTTGTTCGTTGGCTTCAGTACGGCCGGGGTCTGTTCTGTGGCCCATCAAGTGACCTTTGGTCAGCCGCTACACAATCCGGCCTTCGTGCTCTGCACCCCAGGGAAATGTGTCCAAACAAATCTCCTGGAAATGAGTGCACGAGATTTCCAAACGGGTATCCAGACCCCTGCTGTGCTTCTGTTTGTTTTTTGTAGGTTTATAGAGAGCGACCCTGGCCCAAGGGCACATTGCATAAGAACTGGATGCGTTCCATAAGATCCAGGCATTACACATTTATTAAGGCATAAGGATATGTGATTTGCCCAGAATCACAGGATTTTGAGGCGAGGTCAGATTCGATCCGGCTTCGGCTCTAGCCGTTGGCCACATCTCTCCTTTGACATCTCTCTCATCACAATGAAAAACAGCAATGACTTGCACAATTCGGTTTATAATCTATTATACAGACAAATGATTATGAATGAAGAGCCGAGCATGAGTGAATCCAGGCCCAGACGGATCGGTTTACACCGCACACGGGTCATTACCGCCTGGTACAATAAAGCACCAGACGCTCATTTTTCAAGCCTTAAAACAAAAGAGGGAACTCCCCATGCAACCTTATTGTAGAGTGCGCTGAACGTGAAAGGGAGCGGGGGAATGACAACGGAGACTTTCCTTTCACCGAGAGGTTTGGGTGGGAGAACTCATCTCCCCATCTTATCTAACCACCAGCTCGTTTATTTCAAAACCTTGACTCGAACAATGGTAAAATGCAAATTAAACTTTATTTAGCGATATCTACTGTCAAGAGCAAGATTGACCTGCTGCCCCCGCTATTTATGGCCTGGGCAATCAAACCCGCCCTTTCTCCCCCGAACAGGCACAAAGATTTGTAAAGCGACAATGGGCCCATTCATCAGTGACTTGCATGCACGCAGCCACCTTCTGAAACTGCTCTTTTTGAGCGCACATGATTATTTAGCCGTTTTAGGTAACGTTTTTAGTAAGTGAACCGCCTGCCACGTTTACCCTTGCTTCTAAATTATTCACTTTTTTCTTTCATTTTCTCTGACCTGCCCTTTCGCCCACATTTGTACTGTGCAAGTCTCCTCTGCTTAAATCTGCAGACTCTAGGCCACAGGAGCCCAGATGGGCCCTCTTGGAAAGACTGTCAGTGCCATTGTCTTTGCCTATCATCTCTTCGTTGGCGAAGAGACCTCCTCTATGAATACTCTGGCCACAGGGAAGGCAGTGGGCGCCTCTGGCCCATCATTCTGTTCTTGACTGCCCAAGGGCTACTGCGGTGCTCTCTATTTTCGCGCTATCTCCAATGAACTGTGTTGACTGACCCTGGTCTGTCCGAGTCTTTAGAGCTGGCCAATGGGTCCATGTCTTCGTTTCCATAAAGAGACCCGCCGCTACGACTGCCTAAAGCGGTACAAAAGGGGGTGGTGATGGACGGAGCATCCGAACGAATCAAACACTCACACCCAGTCAAAAGATCTGGGTTTAATCCATCACCGTTCTTTAGCCCACTCTGCCACCCCAGTTCAGACATGGCTATATGCAAATCAGTCTGACCCTGTGCCTCATGAGAACAGTCCAGCCCGAACTGCCAAGCCATGCCTTCCGTGGACCGGAAACAAGCTTCCGAGGACCGGTTTCTGGCATTCCAGCCGTCTTCAGCCCGGCTTGCTTGAATCCAGTGGCAAAGTGAGCAAGGGACTCACGTCTAGGCTACGAATGAGTAGGCCACAGCGAAGTCTGTGGGCTCCTCTGGCCAATATATTCTGCTCTTGACTACCCAATGGCTTATACAGCTGCAGTGCTCGCTATTGTTTCACTGTCTCCAATGGACTGTGTTGACTGACCCCGGTCTGTCCCCTTCTCTACATCTGGCCATGGGGTCCATCTCTGCATTTCAGATGTCTGGGGCGCCGAAAACCCAGTGGTGCGGATCATTTGACTAGCTTTTAAAGTTATAAATAGAGAGCTATGTCCTGGATAACTTTGCCATGTCCTGGATAACTTTGCCCCTGAGAGTGTTAGCAAGTATTTCATTGGCAAAAGGGAAATGCTCACTCTTCTGACCTATTCTTTTGTGACCCCTCTCTCGTTTTGCTGGGGTACATAATTTGGAGCTCTGGCAGCTGCAGGATGGCACAATGGAAGCCAAAACTCCAAGTAAAGCGGGATGTGTTGTGGGCCCCAGATTTCGAGCTTTAGTACCTGGCCCCTCAACTACAATGGGTGGTGCAGTGGCTTTCGGGGGGATCACCTGTAACAAGCAGGACTGACTCCATCCCACAGACAAAATGGACTACTTAACAATCATTATCCCCCCTATGTTCAGGCAGAGTATGAACTTTCAGACTTGGTACTGGTAGCCCGTGGCTGTTTTAACCACTTGCATGCTAATGACAAGGTGAACTCGTCATGAGGCACACTGAATCTGTGCTCATGACAAGGTCAACTCGTCATGTATAATGGGAAACATAAATCTGCAGCACGGGAGGGGAAAACCCCTTAGCAGCCAAGTGGTTAATAAGAGCTTGCAAATCACAATCAATCAATTGATCAATCAGGGTTGGTAAAGCGCAACTACTCACCTGTGAGGGTCTCAAGGGGCTGGGGGAGGTGGAGGGGGGCAGCTCCGATGAGTGCTGGGGTCATCTTAAGAGCCAGGTCTTCAGGACCTTCCTGACTGGGTCAATGTGGGAGATTGCTGGAGGTGGAGGGTGAGGTTGTTCCAGGCTTTGGCTGCGAGGGAGGAGAAGGACTTTCCTCCCGTTCTGGTCTTGTTGATATGTGGAACGGTGGCCAGAGAGAGCTGGGCTTTGCCTTATGTCTCTATGACTCCACAAGTTGGCATCCCCAAACTAACAGGATTCAGCAAGGCAAGAGAAATGACCCATTGGGAGAGGGCTGGAATCATGGTTCTTGGGGATTTGTTCTGACAAGTTACCGTTGTCCCTTTTGAGACATTATTGAGGAAACTGAGTTCACTTTTGAAAATCCTATACACTATGGGAGATGGGACGAGATTAATCAGATTGTAAGGTACTTTTATAACAGTTGGGAAGATCCCTGGCTACCCTTAGACAAATAGGAGGCAAAGATTGGACAGGAACGTAATTAGGAGCAATGGAAGCAAGCTCTATAGCACCCACATATAGTATCCCTTAGTATCCTATTTAAATATATACACTACAAAATTCTGCATGTGGCTTATTTGACCCCAAGCATGATTAGCAAAATATATCTAGGACAACCTCTGAATATCCTAGATGTCATGAATCACTAGCCAGGTTAATTCCTATAATGTTGGAGTGTCTAAAGATGGCTAGATACTGTTGTTAGGTCACAGAAATAGTAATCATTTTAACTTAAATGTGGTGAGCAGTTTAGCATAGAGGATCGCCTCTTTTAAACATTCTAAAACACGCAAAGTTGAGTAAAAATGCCTAGATCTGTCCTTACTTATGGCAAGAAGAGCCTTAACTAAACCATCGAAGGACCCAGAGCCCAGCCAATAACGAAATGGCGTAATGCAGTGTTGTATCGGACTCAGACAGGAAGAACTGCGCTACACTTAGATGGAAAAAGAGGACTGAGAAAAATAGCCATCAATGAGACAAATCAGTGATAGTGAGGTACTGGGTTTTTACGAACCGGCACAGAACCGGTAACCCAGCGGTGTCAGGGTACACCCAGAGACCTCGGGTTCTTCCTGATCCAGACCACAGAAACTCAGAGTCTTCTAGGTGAAGTCAAAGATCGATTTATTGGCTGCAACCAAGGTAACAAGTGTCCTAGAAGTACAACACACGGGGAAGTATATTCTCAGGAGACTGCTCAAATTACAAAAGTCAGGCTTCTCTTCTTATACACAATTTTAAGCTTCAGGCAAAACATTCTTGGTTGTGAAGTAAATCGTTAACATATTTCCAATACAAAGAAAAAGCAGAGTCATGATGACATGTACATATTTCACGTCGTGCTGCCCATAACAAATCACCCGGCAAGGCCCAACATTTCATCAGATATCGGTGGACCCCCAATAAAACAGGCACCTCCCCACCATAAAGTAAGTGGAAAAAAAAGAGTAGAGACAGATGGGAGCAAGATACGGCAGGTGTGCGCGCTGAAATGGTTTTATGGCCTGCTGAGCCCTGATGCTATCTTGTTCGGCCACTGGGAGGGGAACTGACCTAACGAGTTCGGCCTGGGGCAATGGTTCTGACTTGCACAGGTCATAGGAAAGTCGATTAAGGAGTACATGTCCTTGCTGAAATGAATTTGGCTGGATTAAGGCCTATGTAAAGGGCAACACACAAGATGGCTGCAGTATATAAAATGGAAGCCAAGGGTTCTGAACGATAATGTCGATTTCGAGGAGAAATCGTCACTCGAATACGCTGGAAATATATGTACATGGTGTGCTCGTCATTCTCGGTCTTTTGATACCAAATTCGTCATGTTTCGACGAAGTTTTAATTCTCGAGTCCAGAACGATTTATAGGAATCCAGAATCTTCAGAACCACAAACCCTCCTTTTGCCCTTACATAGGCAATTAATCTATCCTCATGTTAATCTGAGTCCAGATCTATATTCCTAAAGTCATTGAGATGTTGCTGTAACATCATTCTAGTACTCAGTTTATTTCTTGATACAGGCTTCCTTACACATGATGTAACACAGAGGCCACATATTGCAGGAGCACACTGTATGCACAGACAGAACAGGAAAAGAATGGCTAAGACCATCCCAATGACCATTAGAATTTTCCATCCCCAGGCAGATATCAGTTCCCAGAACCATCCCATTAACGACCAATCTCCTTTATCCACATGAATAGACTCGGAAATCTTATGTAGTTTGGAGATGGCCTGGTATACTGTTAGAGCGTTATCAGGGATGAAAATGCAGCAACTCAATTGGATTAATCTGCATACCCCACCTCGGTCTGCAAGTATGACATCTAAAGCGACCCTGTTCTGAAGGGTCATAAGTCGATCCGACTGGAGCTCAGCAGTCAAGTTACTAAGGGCACCAGTAGTTTCAATCACGGTGGACTCAACTACCCTTGTCAATTGCCTAATGTTCCTGCTGTTAGCCATGGATCCCCAGAACGGCAGAAAACCCTTTGCAAAGTTTCCAAATTCTTGACCTGCAGTGTCTTCTTCACTCAAAACACCTCTAACTATCCTTGTCCTGTGGTAGTCTACCGCTGCTGTGTAGGTGGGAGGCAACAGAAAGCAAACAAAACATGAGCCCGAAAAGTCAGGGGGCAACCATGTATAGGCTCTATCGTGGCAGATGAAATAAGTACCCTTAGCTGCTAAAAACGCAGGGGAAGTCTGAGATCCAAAAACATACGTTTCAGTACAGACACTCTTCCCTAACTGAGCCCTGGGATTCGTGCCATTACCTTGCAGACAAAGATGACCCTGATGGGGTACAATCCAAATCGGGGACGATCTCTTAGCTTGCTGTTTCTCACTCAGAGTAGCTCCATATCCAGTCATGTTCCATCCTATGTATAATAGTGTCTCATCTCTAGGGATAGTCTCATAAGAAATACCTTCCTTAATCATGTCTACTATACCCTTGACTAGAGCACTCTTTCTAGGATTGTCTGTTACAGAACGCAGGGGGTAGATTTCGTGTGCATATATGAACATTGTCCTATATGCCCATACAGAACCATTGTGACTAAATGGCAGGACCAAATAAGGGATACCTTTATCCGTTGTGTGAGGCATAAGACCGCACACCCAACAGTTAGTTGTGTTCATTACAAGTTGGTGTTGGTGTAACAACTGAACAAAGGAGTTATTAATGAACTCCAATCTCCTATTTGATTCGTGGTCAGGCAGAGGGTGGAAAGAATGGAAGGAAACAGTGGGAGGAGGTATGGGGGATGCAGTGGGTGCAAATGTTACACGAAAAGAGAATAAAACATAACTTATTAAAAATACCATGACACTGAATAGCATAAAAATACACAATATGATAAAGCTTTTCTCTGTCATCACATTACATAGTCTGTGCTTTAAGGTCGTTTGTCTGGCAGGTCTCTCCACATCGGGAAACTCCATCCTCTCTAAATTGCTGCCCGCGGTGGTAGGTTGCCTCTGCTAAGGGATGCTTCTGTCAGTCTAGGGCAACTCCCTTGGACCAACCAGAACTACCGACCTATCGTCGTTAGCTGCACCCCAAAGACTTTAATCAACCGCGACCCTAGCAGCGGAACCCGGATGGCGGTTCGAAAAACAAAAATAAGCAAGTTTCCTAGATGAGAGAGCTGCACTTTCAAAAATAGTACTTGGGGGGAAAAAAAAATATCTCTTTATTAGTCCATGGATCTTAGTCTCAAATTGCAAAAAGAAAGTGTTTTATTAGTTCGTTTTTCTCGGTCTCAAATTGTATCGCTGTTTCCCAGGTATTGTCTGGTCCTGGAACAAAAGGTCAGGCTCTGTAGTGTTCAATCGCTCGGATGGTGTCACAGCCTTGTGCAAAATGTTCTAATTTTCTTGTTCAGAGTCAGTTCTTTTTACGTGCAAGTCATGAAAAGGGACGGTACGTGACACGGTATCAGATTCTGGGTCAGCGACACCCTTCTGGACCCACTGGTCATAGGGTAGAGGGAAAGGGATTTTTTTACAATGGATCCCGTGGACCCAGTTGGCCTTCCCCTCCACCCGAACGGCTGACCTTGTAGAAAGAAGGACGAGATGAGGCCCGGTCCACCTGGGCTGGTCGTTCTTTGTTCTTTGGAAGTTCCTTACAAGGATCCAGGAACCGGGGTCAATGGCGTGACCCGGAGTCTCAGAGACCGGAGGCAGGGTGTTGTGGACCTGTTGATGCAAAGCACGCAATTTAGCCGTCAATTCATACAGATAATTAAGCAAAATAGGGTGTTCAAGCTCGCTGAACTTGGTGGGTCTAGACACTCCCCATATGTTGGCTGGCCGGCCAAAAACTAAGCTTCACTCGTGAATGTACAGTCATTCTAGTGGACAGGAGTGCTAAGGGTAGAGCGTCAGGCCATTTAAGACCTGTGCTCGCTTGGATTTTGGCCAATTTAAGTTTTAGAGTGCCATTGTAACATTCTACTAATCCAGCTGATTGGGGGTGATTTGCAGCGTGGAACTTCTGCCGGATACCTAGCCCTTCACACACTCTCTTCATCACACGACCCACAAATTCACTCCCATTGTCAGACCAGACCATTCTAGGCATTCCAAACCTGGGGAAGTACTCTTTCACAAGGGCTTTTGCTGTGGACAAGGCAGTATTGTCTTTTAGGGGATAGGCTTCTACCCATCTTGAGAAGGCACAAACAACAACGAGTACGTATTTTAAGTTGTTGCACCTCTCCATGTGAATGAAATCTAGCTGCAAAACCTCGAACGGGTACGTAGGAGGTGCAAAATGACCAGCTGGAGTTGGGGTTCCCCTACCAGGATTGTGTTTCAAACATACCATGCAATTCTTGACAACATTCTCCGCACACTTGGGAATCCCTGAATTCTTCCATACTGGGGCCAACAATTCGCAAATCCCTTTAACGCTGATATGAGCCATTCCATGAGCCATTGTAACCACTGCAAGCACATATGCATCGGGTAACAACCATCTCTGACTCTCTGATGATTCAATCCAGCAACCATTTGCATCCATTCTACCCGTACTTTCTCTCCACGTACTCAACTCTTTCTCTGTGGCCTCAGCTTGAATGGACTTCACGCTCTCTACTGTGTCTTCACACATTCCAACATCACCAGTCCATCTTGCAGGGCCTGCAACATACATTCGGCTCATTACATTCTTTGCCGTTTCTTTCGCGGTTTCATCAGCAAATGCATTTCCACGACCAACATCATCAGTCACCTTCTTGTGAGCACTACATTTCACAATCGCCATTTGCAGGGGCAAGGTCAGTGATTCAAGAAGCTCATTCACCAACTGACCATGCTGAATCTTAGCTCCATGCGAAGTCAGGAATCCACGTTCTCTCCACAATCGCCCAAAACTGTGAGCCACTCCAAATGCATACTGACTATCAGTGTAGATAGTCACTTTCATCCCTTTAGACAACACACATGCTCTCGTTAGTGCAATTAATTCTGCTGCCTGAGCTGAATTATGTGGCACACGTGCAGCTTCAACAACTGTATGCAAAGTCGTAACGGCATATGCTGCAGTCGTGTCACCACTCGGGAGCTTGAAGCATGAACCATCCACCCATAACGTACCATCACATTCGGCAAGAGGAGTATCGAATAAATCTATTCTCCCTTTCGTCTCTTCCTCTGTTCTAAGAAAACAATCATGCTGTTCTGAAACATCTGATTCCTCTGCAATTGGCAACAACGTAGCTAGGTTTAGGGTGCTGCACCTTTTTATGTGCACATGACTCGCTAGTAATGTCAGTTCGTAACTGGACAGTCGAGCACTAGTTAAGTGCTGTGTCTTGGTTCTATTTAACAATGTGTCTACTGCATGCGGGACCATCACGATTAGTGTATTATTCATTACTAGACCAGCAGACTGTCGAATAGAGACAGCTATTGCTGCTGTGGCTCTTAAACAACTCGGCAATGCTTTTGCTACCAGATCCAAGGTCAATGAAAAGTAGGCACATGGACGCTGTCTACCTCCGAATAACTGAGTCAACACAGACAATGCACAGCCCTCTTTCTCGTGGACATATAATGTGAAAGGCTTACTGTAGTTGGGGGTACCTAACACAGGAGCCGAACACAATGCTGTGCGCAATTCGAGAAAACTTTTCTGACACTCTTCAGACCAAGGAATGGGATTGGGTGTATTTTTGCACGTTAATGCCACCAAGGGTTTGGCTAATAACGAAAAATTTGGAATCCACTGTCTACAGTACGATGTAATGCCCAAGAAAGCACGCACTTCTCTCTGTGTTCTTGGCACATTCAATTTCGCTATTGCCTGAATTCTTTCTGGGGTCAGTTTCCTTCCCTCCTTCGATAAGAGGTGACCTAAGTAGGTCACTTCTTGTCGGCAATACTGCAGTTTGGAAAGTGACACCTTGTGATGAAGATCACACAGATGACGCAACAATGACAGTGTGGCCTTTTTACAAATTTGCTCAGTATCTGCAGCAATGAGTAAATCATCCACATATTGTACAAGTGTAGCACCTTTAGGTAAAACAATCGTATCAAGCTGTGTTTTTAGATCTTGACTGTATATTGATGGACTTTCACAGTAGCCCTGAGGAGCGCGTTTAAAGCGGAAGCTGCGACCTCCTAAACTGAAGGAAAAAATATCCCTGCTTTCTTCAGCAATCGGGATGCTGAAGAAGGCATTCTTCAGGTCAATCACCGAAAACCAAGAGGCAGATGCTGGAATCATAGTCAATAATGTGGTAATGTCGGGGACAACTGGGAATTGTGGCACAACTATTTTATTCACCTCTCTCAGATCAATCACAAATCTGTACACAGCTGGCTGAGAGGGATCAGTTTGTTTTAAAACAGGCAGAACTGGACTATTGCAAACGTTGCCTCGTGTTTCTTCAACCACATCTTTTTCAATCAATTCGTAAACGATCGCTAGCAAAGCTTTTTCACCCTCACTAGAAATCCTATATTGTGGAATTCGTGGCATTTTAACATTGGCTTTCAATGTTACAACATATGGTGGAATTTTCAGAAGGCCTACATCATTATGACCAGCGGCCCAAAGAATGTCTGGAAGAAACGACAATTCTGCTGGAAGTTTATCCCTCGACAAGTACATGGGAGAAACTACTTTCTTACCTAGAGTAAGGTGTACTCCCGAAGGAGAACAGTACAAAGTTGCATACAATCTTTTTAACAAATCCAATCCTAGCAAGTTTTCACCACAACCTGTTGTCAGAATGAGGGGTGCTTCTAATTCGCAAGGACCAACAGAAAGAGACAAAGGGTCAGAAATCGGATTTCTAACTGGGGCGCCAGAAAAACCTACAGAAACGTTCATTTCGCCAGACAAAGGTACGCCAGGGAGTTTGGAGTGCATAATAGAACTCTTTGTAGCACCAGTATCCAACAGAAAAGGTTCTGACACACCTGATGTGATCACCTCAATGTATGGTCCACTCTGATCTACTGGAACTGAAACAACTCCCTCTCTTTGTCTATGGCTGTCCTAGCAATCATTACCTTCCCAATGCTCATCTTCTGTGTAATAATCATCAACGTAGTATTGAGCTGACCTATCAGATGCAGTATTCTGCTGATCGAATTTATTCATAGAATTTTGTGGTGGAAGGGGACGTGCGTTCTGAAGGACGTTTCCAGCCCTCTACCTCTAGGTGCTTGCTGACTACTACGACCTCTTACACCAGAAACACCATTTGCACGTTGTAACAGAATAGGACAATTATACTTGAAATGACCCTCTTCTCTGCAATATGAACACTGGTTGGGGCCTACAGGTGCACGGGGTTGAGTATACTCGACTCTTTGCGAGTTCCTTTGATACTGTTGAGGCTGCTGAAAATTACTCTGATAGTTATTCTGACCATTATTATTTTGATTACCACCACCACGTGGCGGATATGCTTGCTGTAATAAAACCTTCGTTTTCAATTCCTTAGTTTTCTTTTCTACTCTATCTTTCTCATCCTTGTCTCTATTTTCGTAATATTGGGCGGTGGCTAATATCTGCGCTGAAGATGAGACTGCCCAAGAACTTTCTGAATCCTTTAACTTTTTACACAATTCTGGAAGCAGATTGTGCACGAATTTATCGACGAACAACCTCTGACCACCTTCTGTGGTCATATCTTGACCGCTGTGGTCGACAAATGTCTCCTCAAACCTGGTGAAGAAATCTGATACAGTTTCCTCTTTCTTCTGCTTGCATGCAGACAACTTATCCCAATTTACACGTATTGCAGGCATTATCGTCTTCATGTAATCAACTATTCTACCAGGAAGTTCTGCTATCAGAGGCTCAGGCTTAGCACCACCCACTTGTCGGGCGTCTGCAGCGGCGATATTAGCCCACGAGTCACCTAACTCTTGATCATGATCTGTGTGACGAATTTTACCCCATAAAGGTTGTGGAACTACGTTCCCAAATAACATATCGATGTCGGCTAAATTCATTATACATGATCCAGCAGTTTGTGACAACTCTTTATAATACCCTGCAGGATTTTTACGCGGATCAGGCAATGTCTGTTTAAGGGCTAAAACTTCAGCTCGCTTCCATGGGACATGTACCCATACACGCTGAAAGTGTGGCAAAATAGGTGGGTTAGCAGTTGTGTCACCCTCTCTCCATTGCGGGGGAACTTCTCTCATAGGGTATTGTCGCGCCTTTTTCCTACTAGATGCACTAGGCTCAGATTGTGACCCAGAACTGCTTCCCTTACTCCGATATGATAACAACATTTCAATTGCTTTCTCCACATCTGGACCTACAATCATGCCCTCTCCAAACTTAAACCGTACACGACACATCTCTTGCGGGATGCATTCCAGATCATTGTCTTCCAAATCCTCGCAAAGGAAAACACACATCTGTTCAAAAACGTATCTCTGTGTCGGTGCTTCCCATTGATGGAAGACTTCCATGACCGACTCTACATCAGATTTTACGGTGTCCATAACCCACTTTCGTGCTAAAAGATTCAGTGACTCTCTTTCCTGATAGTCAGGCAGTCGACTTCGCAACTGTCTTCGTTCCATTTTAGGGGTCGTAGTAGGCGACCCAAAAAGAGGTGAAAGAAGGTTAGTGACAGTGCTGGCCATTTTCTGCCGAATGGAAGGTGAAACTGAAGGAAGAACGGGCGGAAAAACGGGGTGAGATAAGGCAGAGGCAGAGATACCAGCAGAGGAGGCATCAGGAGACATAGAAGGAGCACTAGGCAAAATCGTAGAGGGAGCATTAGGAGAAATAGAAAGTACAGTAGGCAAAATCGTAGAAAGTACAGGTGTGATCGGTGGGCCTTGAGGAGGCTGCACCAAAGGAGTAGGAGCCAACTGAAGAGTAGCGGTTGCTGTGAAGGAGCAGGAGGCATAACAACCACAGGTTGTGCAACTATGGGTTGTGGAGGTGCCGTAGGATTTTGTGCATAGGGAGGTGGTGAACTTAATAAGTGTGACATTAATGGATCTTTTTCACGCTCTTTTGCTGCCTCTTGCTGAAGAGACGGGAAAACTGGATAACACTTATCTATCGCCATTTTACGTTGCCTGTGCAACTGCTCACTCATCTGTTCTTCTTCATTGTCTTTAAACTGCATAGCAGCTTGCATTACTGAAATTCCTCCTTCTCTCTTATTTTTCTTAGCTAATTTGATTTCCTTCTGTTTGGCCTCCTTACGCCATAGGCGAAAAGAGTCGAACATTGCCGGCCGGGCTTTCTTTTTGAACAGTTTAACTTCAAGGTTATCTAAGATTTCGGTATCAAAACTACCATATTGGGGCTATTTTAAAACACCATCTTTTCTTGTGTATTTGATCCACACTTCGTTGTATGTGATGGGGCCTACCCCATGTTTCACATATACCTCGTAAGTTGGAGTTCCAACTGGAGGAACCGGACATGAGTCCTCCAATCGGGAGTCCCTATTATTACCACCAAGACAAAACAAATTTCCAAGTCTAAGACTAGGCATTTTCGCTCTCTAGTCTAGTTCCAAACTTCAAAGGATTATCGATTACGATATTTCTCGTGAATACACGAGTCCTTCGGTTTTGGTGCTTGCAAGTACCAACAATTATCCCAAAGGATACCCAAGACTAAGACCAACTAAGGACTGGGAGACGCTCCACTTATACTTAACTGAAATATCGATGACGTCACCAGAAGACTCGTCTTAATGTTTCGCTCTACCAAACTTCAAGGGTCCAAATCAGGGCAATAGCCAGGGCACCAGTCCTTCGTAGCCGTCGGGAAGCGGGGAACCTCGCAGCAAAGACCTTCGGACCACGTCAACATGCAGGGGTCGATGAGGTGGTTGGCCGTCCTCTGGAATTTTCACACGAAGCTCCTCACGAACCTCTGGCTGACTGGTACCACTGGAATCGCCCCAAACGTTGGGCGCCAACTGAGGTACTGGGTTTTTACGAACCGGCACAGAACCGGTAACCCAGCGGTGTCAGGGTACACCCAGAGACCTCGGGTTCTTCCTGATCCAGACCACAGAAACTCAGAGTCTTCTAGGTGAAGTCAAAGATCGATTTATTGGCTGCAACCAAGGTAACAAGTGTCCTAGAAGTACAACACACGGGGAAGTATATTCTCAGGAGACTGCTCGAATTACAAAAGTCAGGCTTCTCTTCTTATACACAATTTTAAGCTTCAGGCAAAACATTCTTGGTTGTGAAGTAAATCGTTAACATATTTCCAATACAAAGAAAAAGCAGAGTCATGATGACATGTACATATTTCACGTCGTGCTGCCCATAACAAATCACCCGGCAAGGCCCAACATTTCATCAGATATCGGTGGACCCCCAATAAAACAGGCACCTCCCCACCATAAAGTATGTGAAAAAAAAGAGTAGAGACAGATGGGAGCAAGATACGACAGGTGTGCGCGCTGAAATGGTTTTATGGCCTGCTAAGCCCTGATGCTATCTTGTTCGGCCACTGGGAGGGGAACTGACCTAACGAGTTCGGCCTGGGGCAATGGTTCTGACTTGCACAGGTCATAGGAAAGTCGATTAAGGAGTACGTGTCCTTGCTGAAATTAATTTGGCTGGATTAAGGCCTATGTAAAGGGCAACACACAAGATGGCTGCAGTATATAAAATGGAAGCCAAGGGTTCTGAACGATAATGACGATTTCGAGGAGAAATCGTCACTCGAATACGCTGGAAATATATGTACATGGTGTGCTCGTCATTCTCGGTCTTTTGATACCAAATTCGTCATGTTTCGACGAAGTTTTAATTCTCGAGTCCAGAACGATTTATAGGAATCCAGAATCTTCAGAACCACAATAGTCCTACTGAGATGTAGTAAAGATGATCATCTGCCACTGTGACAGCCAGTTGCATTAAATAATATTGAACTATCTATACAGCATTACAGTCTGAGAAGATTAAACACATTCCACATTTCCCCAGTTTGTCTTGATTTTTACCAGGTAAACAAAATATGTGTCCCTGAGTAAGTAAATATTATATATTTTTAAAGGAAGATCTATTCTACTCATTCTACTATATCCCAAATGTTCGGGGAATTGGTAAGACAGCTCCACGTTGTCGCAGTGTATTCCTCACCTGCTAGATTTAGTCATAAGAATACTTTGTTCCTATGATGCTTTAAATGACCACTTTATATCTACAATATTCCTGATCAATATGCAAATGCTGTTAGTTGACTACATATCAATTAAGTTAGTATTTGGAAACTATTGGAGCAAAATATGTAACATATGATACTGTAAGTGCTTAAAAGGCAATACAGATAACTACGAAATACCAGAACGTTAGCTACCTCACTGAGCTAAAGCATCCACAAGAAATTTTGAAAGACTGTACTGCTGAGTCAAAGATGTTTGTCTTTTCACTAGTCAACTAGATTTTAGCTTTCAATTTTTATTGGAAAAAAATATTAAACACCATTCCAGTTACAGCGTTGTAGTCGTAGTAGAATATTATTTATTCGCTATAAAACGCATAAAAGGTGCACGTATACAGAATTTGAACTCTAACTAAAAAACAATATCTCCCTTTCAGAGAATGCCCTTTTCAACAGTATTCCATCTCTGTTCATGTATTCATAATTATCACCGTCCATTAAATTCTTAGTAAGAGACAGCATCAGAATTGATCTTGTGCATTGCAGTCGCATATACACCATTTAAAATGGCACCATATTATAACCATCAGTAGTGCAATTTGGATACAGTACTCTTGAAGTCAAAAAGTGCATGTGCATTACAATAGTCTTCTAATCATATAAAAATACCACCATTATGTATAAAATACAGCATTTGTATTTAACTACTGAACATGCAGTAGAATTAACTCAACCATTAGTAATAATGGGGTAAGCCGGTTTCCCTCAGAACCTGTTTATATATGATATGTATAGAAGTGGTTCTGTCGGGAGTGTGACAATTCCTTTGCTCAATGTAACTAATAAATCATGAACTTTTAAATCGCAAACATTACAGACTTTATGTAGGATTTGTTGAAGATGGTTCAACCAAACTTTTCAAGAACCAAATTAGGATAAATAGAACACACCACAGAAGAAAAATTGTTTGTCAAAAAATGACGATTGTATTGTATGTATATGATATTTACATGTCAATTCATATGGCTGTCAATAAGGCAATACAATATACGGCGATAACGTGAATAAAGTGCAAGAAAAGTGACTTATAGTGATAAGTGAAAAAGTGCTATACACATATTATACAAACAAATAACAGTTGTGTCCATTCCTTTAAGCATGTATCCTGGACCAAAATGTGACTTTATAGTAGGGTCAGGGAAGCTGCATGGACTAGCGTGACAGCAACGTCGACGTTTTGACCCTGGGTGCAAGCGCAGCTAATTATGCATGAGAGGCGGGTCTTACTCTGGACTGGGGGTGGGGAAGCAATTGTTGACAGCCACACAGAATAAATGCCTGGGATACCAATGAATGAATTGATGGGGATCTGGATTGATTCCAATTGTGAAAGGTTGGTAGACCTACACCAACAGGTTGTGGTCTCGAGGAATGTATTTATCTCGAACAGGCTCCACCAGCCGGTTGGGGCAGAGAAAAAAGTAATTTAACAACGCCACCCTTGAGCGATCGTTATGGTTAGCAGAAACATGACCTATTCAGTCCGCTTCCAATCCTGTTAGTGATTACAAACCTACATGAAGTCTGTAATGTTTGTGATTTAAAATTAAATGATATAGTAGTTACATTGAGCAAAGGAATTGTCACACTCCTAACAGAACCACTTCTATACATATCATGTAGTATTAACTCAAGACAATTTTTTGATACTAAGTTAAAAACATTATGCTGTTCAGCTTAACACTAGTATATTGTGATTATTGAGGCAAAAACGGCTACAGCTTTACACATTGAAATTCCATTGTCTATAAGGTGGTTTCATAAAAATATTCTTTGCTTCCACGCTAAAGCAGCTGGACAGCAGCATAGGATATGTTTAGAGGACTTAATTTTGTATTCGGCAGCCTGCATTCTCAGGAATAAGGTGGAGTTTTATTCCAGATACGCTTACATTCATAAAAAGACAAACTTTGGCAAAGTTAGTGGGTCTGGCATTGGCTACAAGCCTTTTGGCTTTGCCAATGCTTGTGTGGTCATTAATTTAGCAAAAGTTCATTTTTTGGGAATGCTGCTGGGCCCTTGACAACATAAAGAAAGTGCCTAAAAGCAGAAATATTTTTTTATCTCAAAATGCACACGTTCCCCTAGTAGCCTATAGCATTAAGGGAACACATTTTTTTATTCGGATGTGTTCCTAGTAAAAGAGAAGACTGCTGTCATTCACATCAAAGTTAGCCAGCGGCTAAAGTGGGCTACCAGAAAAAAAATGGAGTAACATATCAATAGATGAAGAGGGCTAACTGAAAGTATGTATGTGTCTTTCTGTATATATACATTTTAGACCTAGAGATGGCCAACTCCACAAGAAATCAACTTGTTTTTGAGCTGAACTAGGATGGGCAGTACTGACACTGAGATTTTGAGAGGCGACGCACATGTGAAGATAAATAATGCAAGCAGTGATTCCGATACGTTTATATAGAGACAGGTATAACTAATGAGTTATTGTATTAAGCACTAATATGAGATAGCCACAGTTGTTCTGTTGTAAGGTTTAACAGAATGCAATATGTCTATCTAGTGTGTTTGCACCACGTTATTATGCTCACATTTAAATAATTGCAATATAAGCAAGTTGCAAGAATTTGTTGACACTATTGGTCTGTTCTTCAATGAAGGAATAACAATACAATATCAGTCTGTTGCCGCTATCTGTTATCACATGTGGGTAGGGGTGTATAATAGCCATGATCAATCGCAGTGTATCCATGTGATCAAGGCCGCGTTACAGCGTCCGAAACTCGTCATGGGCATTGCACTTTCACTTTATTCTGTTTGAAATTAAATAAAGATATTCTTTGCACCATATTGGAGTCCGTACCTGCTTCCAGTGAGTAGTACTTGGAGAAAGGATTGAAGTTAAAAATATATATATATAATATATATAAATATACTATATACTAATAGACTGCTACTCTGCATAAGAATGTGAAGTGCCTGTCCTAGATAACTTTTAGGCTGCTACATACACATCAGTGCACACGTTCACAAAAGCACTACTACCTTGTCAGTCAAGTCTGTCAAATGGGCATTTAGCCTGTTAAGTCCTGCAGGACTTTCTGGTCTGAGTCATTCCACAGACCCACCACCTGCACAGATACTGCTTTGGCTTCTATTCACAAGATGAGGAATCTGCAGTTATAAGTATGCATCAGAAGAACCAGTTACTTCCCTTTTGTAATGCTCTTCCTGGTGGATACTCTACCTAACTGTAGATTCCCCACTTCCCTCTCGCCGCCCTGTTCTGCGGAATGGACTATTTTCCATTAAAAAAGATACTAAATGAGCGATCTGCAAACTGATGAAGCCAGTTTGTGGATGAGCTCCACGTCTGAGGGCACAGATAAGCCTTTGAAAGCAAGTGATGTCACCACGCCTGGATGGTGCTTTTATGCAGTCCTGCGTATCACTTCTGGAGTAGAACAGCAAAGGTGCGGAGCTGCACAACACCACTGTGGTAATATAAACATAGTTGGTCTTGCTGCTCAGCCAGAGTGGAATGAGTGGAATGTTGGTGAGTGGTTAGAATGCTGTGTTTGAGTGTGTGAGCATGAGCTTCAGTTGTAAGCGGGCTGAGCAGCAAGTGGACTGCTCCTGGTGGGGTCTCACTTATATACTTACCATCTACTTAATAAAGAAACCTACAACCTCTACACCTCGTCATCTTCCTAATTCTTCATGAAATCATCTTATTACATATGGCGACGATCCGGAAGAACCTACATGTGCTGTGTTGAAGGATGTTGAACTGAAAATGGAATTTACAAAAAATGCAAACAGCTAAAACGGAAACGAAAACTGAATTTAATGTAGGTAAAACCACCTACCAGCACACATGAGTAATGCTTTTGAGTTTCCGGATCCAGTCTGATGCCTGGGCGAATCACAAGGTTGAGGACTCTGTGATTAAATAAAGTATCCACCACAAAGAGCATTCCCCATGGTAAGTGACTTAGTCTTCTTTTTCTGAGGTAGAGAATCTTAGATTAATTATAGATGCTCAATTGTCACATTTGCCGTAGAGCAATGCACTGGCGTAACGAAACTGAGGGGGCCTCCCTGCACGATACGTAGAGGGGCCCCCTCTGGCCTCAATCATGAACTCTCTGGCCAGAGTGCAGTGCCGAGGAGGCCTCTTGGACCTTGGGGCCCCCCGCACCGCGTGGGCTGCGGGGGCATGTGTTACACCCCTGGAGCAACGCCATAATCCGATTCCGATTTACCACCAGGAAACTCTCTGGAGACTGTCAATCCTTATCCCTAAAGCGTACTTACCGCTAGCTTCAGCTGTTTATTCACAAAGGATTCAAACTCAAGCAGTCTATCTTCAAGCCTGCTGCAAATATTTCCAAGGTTATGTTCAATTTGGTTGCAAATAGAATGTTCACATATGATGGGGTGTTGACTGGAAAGGCAATGTTAACTGGTAGTTGGTACAGCATTATGACACAGTGTAGTAGGATTTGTTGTGATTTGGGTTGGTATGGTGCTTTGTGAACGGAGTGTGTGGAGCAGAGTCATATTGGTGGGATCATTTCCACATTCAATCAACATGAGCCAAACCAGATCAAACCCCCGTTACCCCTCCAGCATGCCCACCCCAGCAAACACCTACAGAGGAGGGCAGTAGACTTGTGCACACTGAGATGAGACACGTACCAGAGAACAGAAGTGAGCCTCTAGGAGTGCCAGGACTTGTCCGGTCAGAGCAGAGGCCAGTCACCTGGCTGAGTCACTGCACCGTGCACGTGACTACTTGTCTGTGCGACTCTAGCCTTACTGAAGCCTAACAAGTGTCCAGCATCTCAGGAAAAAACATGACATAAACGTAACATTGACTGTGAGCTTTTTTACAGATTTATGTGGGAGCCATATTTTAGCAATAACCATGCTTAATGTTAGGCCTGACATCCTTGGTGTGGTCTTTCCCCAAACTTTTTTGCCTCATCTCTCCTGTTTTCTGAATTTCATTTTTGTTGGCATGAGGACTTTGTGCAGTTTACGACTGTGAACCAGTGCTATTCTGTTTGTACTCTCTCATTTAAACCTGATAAAATTGTCTTACACCCAATTGGCACTGTGAGGGTTTGGGTGAATTAAATGGTATGGTTGTCCGACCTTACATGTAATGCACTCACAAAACCATCTTGGGTCCAGACAGGCTTGTTTTCAAAAACCTTTAGCTGAACTCTGGGTAGCTGTGGCTTCAAGCAGCCAGGCTTAAACAAAGGCACTAGTGTAAAGCATTTAGAAGCACCAAACAATGAAAAGAGAAAGTCACACAACAGGAAAGAAATCCAACACCAATTTATAAAAATAGATGATATTTTATGAATTTTTAGAGACCAAGATGAGCAAAATCCATGGAAGGATTCTGTAGATATCATTTTTTTTTAAAGATAACGTAAATTTCAGTTCACTCGCAAAGAAGCATTGTTCACTGTAAAGATTGTCAACTTTTGAAAAGTTTGAAAGAGTATTTGGATAATTACCTGACCACCAAAGCTTTCTCCAGTCCCGCTCTGAGCTTTACAGCATGACCACCATATACTTCAATGGAGTGATACTGATGTTGGGGATGCATAAGCGGGAGGATGCTCTGGGTGCTGCATGGTCGAGGGGTGTTCGCTGCGGTTATTCCTCAGATTACAGATGAGGTGGGATGACTATGGCCACTGAGATCGAGGGTCTCTTGAAGTCCTGTTTGAGCCAGTAGAAGGCCGTCTTCTCCTGGGCTACCGTTCTCCGTACCCAGCGGCTCAAGTGGTATCCTGTAGTGGAGGCTAGTGTCCCTCTTGGATGGCCAATCTGGACTCAGACAACACTCCTGGGTCCAGCAGACTCGGGTGCAACTTGTGGCAGTTGAGAATCATTTTTATGGGGTGCCAACAGCCAGCAGCGATTCTCTAGAAATTGTGTGATCTGAGGTTCAGGGTGCCAGGGGGGTCCTATTTATGCCCAGAAAGTGCCCTGGGAGGGATGATGCGGTCACTAGCCAGTGCACTACCAGAATCCCTCTTCACCTGTGATAATTTCCGGCTAAGTGGGCATCTAGCAAGCCCAGGGTGCACTACGCTGCTCACTTCCAAGATGTCTGAATACTTCCTTGGATGTAAGGAGCTCAGGAGCCCGCCCTAGAGATGTAGCTACCTGTGGATACAGGCCCACTGTAAAATTGGTTTGGGCACTGGTCTCCCCTCTCTGTCTCCGCTACCAGCCTCTCTACCTGAACAAAGGGACAACTCCTCAGGCGTGTGATCACCATATGCCCATCAAAGGTGGCTTCGCATTTGAAGCTCACCTTTTGAGCCAACACCCTGAATGGCTTCCTGTAAGGGGGAGGTAATACCTCCCTCTATAGCAGGCTCCCATTGTACCCAATCCTGGGAGTGGTTCACACTACTCCTCAGGAGGGCAGAAAAATGTTTGGTGGCCAGCAACTGTGTGAGGCCCCTGGACAAACTGGGCTACAGAGTGGCAACTTTCTAAAAGCTGTGTTTACTTAAAAATGACATTAAATTTAACTTGAGCATCAAGTCTGGTTTCATGTCACGATTAAATTGATACCTTGAAGTACCCATTTTCATAGTCCCATTCAGAAGTTAGCCAGACTGAGCGCTCAGCCGGTAACTCTGTGTTAGCCAATGGGGCCACTAACCAGACCCTCCAGCTTATCGCGATTTCGCGATTCACGAAAAAATCGCGAAATCGCGGGACTAGCGCGATTGCCGCGATATTTACATTTGTGGCCGCGATATTGTAAAAGTTTCTACTGGGAGACAGCAAAACACATAAATCTTCATTTACTGGCTGTGCGCGCACACACGTCATTCCGTGCTGCCGTCCAATATCTGCTTCCTCCTGGCCAAGCTGTGAAAGGCGATCAAGCAGAACAATGCGTGTACAGCTCTCACAGTCTCTTTTTTTTCTCAGAAAGAGCCTGTTGAAAATCGGAGCCTTGATCAGCAGCAATTGAGCAAAAAAAAAACACACGTTAGGTTCCCGGATATTTTCTTCAGGCGTCCACAGCCTCTTGTGATGTTTTGGAAGTTGCAGCAGTTTGAATTCTAAGCTGCCCTACAAAACCATCTGCCTACACAGGGTTTTGAATCATTTGGTTGTTTTACCTGCCTTGTTGTAACGGCACGTGCTGTTTTGCCAACATATCTTCCACAAAGATATTTCGAGGCATGAGCTGCTGCGCAACTGTTGTGTTAAGAGAGGTATTTTATTTTGAAAGCTTCAATGCTGTCTATTAAATTAGAATTAATGTGCACACACATACAGACAAAAATAGATCTATTTCAAAAAGAAAGAAACATTTCGGCTGCCATGTTCCCAAGCTTATCCAGGCACCGTTTGGACATAATAGAAATGCAGTGGAGACTGGGCGGATGCATGAATGAATGATGTATGGATGCAGGATGGGTGGGTGGGTGGATGGATGGGTGGGTGAATGAATGGGTGGGTGAATGAATGAATGATGTATGGATGCTGGGTGGGTGGATGGATGGATGGATGGATGGATGGGTGGATGCATGAATGAATGATGTATGGATGCAGGATGGGTGGATGGATGGGTCGATGCATGAATGGTGTATGGATGGATGCATGCATGATGGGTGGATGCATGATGGGTGGATGGATGCATGAATGAATGATGTATGGATGCAGGATGGGTGGATGGATGGGTGGATGCATGAATGAATGATGTATGGATGCAGGATGGGTGGGTGGATGGATGGGTGGATGCATGAATGATGTATGGATGGATGCATGCATGATGGGTGGATGCATGATGGATGGATGGGTGGATGCATGAATGAATGATGTATGGATGCAGGATGGGTGGGTGGATGGATGGGTGGATGCATGAATGATGTATGGATGGATGCAAGGTGGTTCGGGCTCGCTCGCTGCGGTGCAATATGCAAATTAGTTTACGCCACACCACTTTCAAATGTCACCAGCCGCCCCTGCGTGTTGGTTCTATAAAGTAACACTGGAAAATGTTTTTTCTACCAAATAGAGCAGTTTTCCGCAGTAAAGAACGCAATGCTGTCTGAAACAATAATGCCTAGAAAGTAAGGAGGGGCAACATCGAGACCACGTGCCACCTGTCGCCTATTCTAACTTCGATCAGCTGGAGACTGCTGTCCCGCAGACTTGCACCTCCCTCAGGGACTGCACTTCTGGGCATCGTGGGAGACGGGTGGGGACTGAGGGGGGAGGGATTGATCCACACGTGACGGCCAGACACACACGTAGCCTCTCGTTTCGTGAATGGCGAGCTATCTTTAGCCTATGACCCGAGTGATGTCATTTAACGCTCATGGAAACGCTAGCGGCAGCCAGACATGAAACCTACCGTAGCTGTGAGCCTTCACCCACCGCACCACATTGTAAATAAACCAAATAAACATAGCTTCATGTTGTTAAATAAGTAAAAAAACTAAGATATCTGTGTTTGTTCTAGGAAAAATGGCCACATAAAATGCCGCAAAATTGCCGCTAAATTTCCATATTTGTGCCGCTAAATTTCCATTTTTGTGCCGCTAAATTTGCTAATCCATGCCGCTATATCCTGGGGGGTCTGACTAACTTTTTCACAGCAAAACAACAATTTGGAAGTGTTGCTGTCCTACTTAATACTTGTTGGTCTTGGCCCTTTTGGCAGGTTCACCCCTAAACTTTTTGCCTTTTCGGTGACCTGATATCGTTTTTGGCCTCCGCACACTTTAGCCCAGTGTAAAGTGCGTGCGCACTCTGAGTGCGTGTGGTGAGATTGGCCTGCCCTCCCATATGAATGCATGCGGTTATGTGTGTCCCTGGTAATTCCTGGTATGAGAGGAGTGCAGGGGCGAATTTAGTATGTGCGAACTCATGAGAATAAATGCTGCGCAATGGTGTGTGAAGATGTATGGTGACTGGTGGAGAAACGCCACATTTAGAAGTTGGCATTTCTGTGTGCGGTGTGTCTGCCTGCCTGATGTGAATTGCATGTCTGGCTTGTGAGTGACAGGAGCTGAGAGGTGTGGGTGGTTCCAGAAGACAGGGGGGTCTGCCCAGTGGTGAATAGGGAGATCTGCATGCAGATGGGAGGGAGGAGTTGCACCTGGGACCTGATAGGGCTGTGCCTTTCCTCCACAATGCTTGCTCCACCCTCTGTGGTGCGTCTGAGCACCTAGTCTCACCTGACTAAGGAGAGAGGAGCTGAGCACAACAAAGTGCTCCAAAGCTCCCCCAAACCAGTTGCATCTGGTTTTTCCCCCAGCCCTGTGCTGTGTCACAAAGGAAAGGGGTGTATAAAAGAAGGGGCTGTGACCCCATGAAGATGTTCTGTTGTGCTTGTCCTGACACTGGGGGCTGCTGCTGAGCTCCAGGAGGAACCGCCACAAGGAACTGCCTCCCTGCTGGAGGGCCCTGTGTACTGGCCTGATATGATCCCAACCTTGTGCCCCCCTGAACTTTGCCCTGGAAACTCAGGACCTAGCGCTTGGAAGAGCACTTTTCTTGCCTTTATGTGGAAGAGCACCTTACTTGCCTTTATCTGGAAGAGCGCTTTACTTGCCTTTATTTCAAAGAGCACTTTATGATAATTTGACCTAAGGAGGAGCTGGCGGTGTGCAGCGCTGAACTGCGATTATTTTTTAGGGAATCCCGGCGTAGGCATTCCCCCACTTTTGCTGCTTTTACGGCAGGTACCCACCCCGCATTTTTCCACACTGAGCGGGTGCCCACCCCGCTTTATATTGTGACTTGAGGGAGCCTACCCCTCAATGGCCGCCAGAAGAAATGCAATCCCCGCCGCGGCCCGAGCCGCTTGACAAAATTCACTCTGGGCCGTTATCAGCACGACCCGGAAGACAGGCGCCGTTGCCTGCTTGGGGCCTGCTTGGGGCGAAACAAAAGGGGATGATGAACGGAGCGTTTGAGCAAATCAAACACTCACCCCCAGTCAACTGATCTGGGTTTAATCCACCACCATTCTTTAGCCCACTCAGCCACCCCATTTCAGACATGGCTATATGCAAATCAGTCTGACCCTGTGCCTCATGGGAACAGTACAGCCCGAACTGCCAAGCCATGTCTTCCATGGACCGCAAACAAGCATTTGTTCAAACGCTCCGTCGATCATCCCCTTTTGTATCGCTTTGTTCGCCCTAAGTGTGGCAGGGTATACTCAGACGTGAGTCCCTTGTTCACTTGGCCACTGGATTCAAGATAGCCTGGCTGATGAGGATTATGAATCCGAAACCGGTCCCAGGATGCTTGTTTCCAGGCCAGGGAAGACATGGCTTGGCAGTTCGGGCTGGACTGTTCCCATAAGGCACAGGGTCAGACTGATTTGCATATAGCCATGTCTGAACTGGGGTGGCTGAGTGAACTAAAGAATGGTGATGGATTAAACCCAGATCAGTTGCCTGGGGGTGAGTGTTTGATTTGTTCAAACGCTCCGTCCATCATCCCCTTTTGTGTCGCTTTGTTCGCCCTAAGTGTGGCAGGGTATACTCAGACGTGAGTCCCTTGTTCACTTGGCCACTGGATTCAAGATAGCCTGGCTGATGAGGATTATGAATCCGAAACCGGTCCCAGGATGCTTGTTTCCGGTCCAGGGAAGACATGGCTTGGCAGTTCGGGCTGGACTGTTCCCATAAGGCACAGGGTCAGACTGATTTGCATATAGCCATGTCTGAACTGGGGTGGCTGAGTGAACTAAAGAATGGTGATGGATTAAACCCAGATCAGTTGACTGTGGGTGAGTGTTTGATTTGTTCAAACGCTCCGTCCATCATCCCCTTTTGTATCGCTTTGTTCGCCCTAAGTGTGGCAGGGTATACTCAGACGTGAGTCCCTTGTTCACTTGGCCACTGGATTCAAGATAGCCTGGCTGATGAGGAATATGAATCCGAAACCGGTCCCAGGATGCTTGTTTCCGGTCCAGGGAAGACATGGCTTGGCAGTTCGGGCTGGACTGTTCCCATAAGGCACAGGGTCAGACTGATTTGCATATAGCCATGTCTGAACTGGGGTGGCTGAGTGAACTAAAGAATGGTGATGGATTAAACCCAGATCAGTTGACTGGGGGTGAGTGTTTGATTTGTTCAAACGCTCCGTCCATCATCCCCTTTTGTATCGCTTTGTTCGCCCTAAGTGTGGCAGGGTATACTCAGACGTGAGTCCCTTGTTCACTTGGCCACTGGATTCAAGATAGCCTGGCTGATGAGGATTATGAATCCGAAACCGGTCCCAGGATGCTTGTTTCCGGTCCAGGGAAGACATGGCTTGGCAGTTCGGGCTGGACTGTTCCCATAAGGCACAGGGTCAGACTGATTTGCATATAGCCATGTCTGAACTGGGGTGGCTGAGTGAACTAAAGAATGGTGATGGATTAAACCCAGATCAGTTGACTGGGGGTGAGTGTTTGATTTGTTCAAACGCTCCGTCCATCATCCCCTTTTGTATCGCTTTGTTCGCCCTAAGTGTGGCAGGGTATACTCAGACGTGAGTCCCTTGTTCACTTGGCCACTGGATTCAAGATAGCCTGGCTGATGAGGATTATGAATCCGAAACCGGTCCCAGGATGCTTGTTTCCGGTCCAGGGAAGACATGGCTTGGCAGTTCGGGCTGGACTGTTCCCATAAGGCACAGGGTCAGACTGATTTGCATATAGCCATGTCTGAACTGGGGTGGCTGAGTGAACTAAAGAATGGTGATGGATTAAACCCAGATCAGTTGACTGGGGGTGAGTGTTTGATTTGTTCAAACGCTCCGTCCATCATCCCCTTTTGTATCGCGTTGCCTGCTTGGGAGCGGGCCAACCGGAAGCTGCGCGGGCCAGGAGATGGCCCCGGAAGTGATGCCTGCACGAGCGGGGCTCTTGTGAGTCATTGATAGCCCCGCCGCCACCGGAGAAGTTGGACCAGTACGTGCTCCATGCCAGTCGCCCCCACCACCTGCAGCAAAGCCTGGAGGCGGCCTGTTGGTGTGCAGGGCTCCCGTAGCCACGAGGAAAGCCCCGCAGGTCTGGCACTCGTCCCGGTTGTGGCTCACACAAGCATTATTGCTGCCTTCCACACTGCAAGAGAGATGGGTGGCAGCGTTATCTTGATTAAGGAGCCCCGTGGGGCTCACCCAAGCATTGTTGGCTCCTCCCCCCCTGCACGAGAGACGGTAGGTGGCGGACCAAAGCCCCGGTGAGTGGGGTTTCTCTTGGGCATTGTAGGAACCAAGTGAGGGTTCCCAGGGCACTGTACTGCCCAGGCATTTCCCCCCAGCTGCCCCGTGTGATAGAGGGCAGCTGCCACATTACACAGCTCTGCTACAGAGGGCACAGTTAATGCCCGTGCCCATCTTTTGATTTCCCAGCTGCCCAGCAATTAGTGGGCAGCTGATACGTTTAGGCAAGTTCGTTGTGCACTTTGCTTTGCTGCTTTTGCAGCCCACCCTGACATTCTGGACATTGGGCATTTTGAGCCCCCTGTAAGAGGCCAGTTGGCCTGGGGCCAGTGTCAGTGCGTTGTGCCCCCGATTGGGGCACACTGTTTTTCTGCCAATTAATTTCCTAAAGTTTATGTTGGGTATTGCATAATGTATTTCTGCTTGTGATGCCTATTGTGCAATGCATTCTCCTAATCTGTATTATACCTCATGATTCTTACATAATGTACATTTGAGGTTGATACATAATGTGTGATCCTAATATGGTTTGTGCATAATATGATAATGCTGAGGTCATTATTGTGCCAGTAGTTACTGGTTGTGTACTACGTCTATGATAAATCTTACTTTTACTATTTCTACTAAGTGATGATTCTGACGGTGGTCCATGTGGCCCTGTCATGTGTATATAATCCCTGTAAATATTGCCCAGTGCCAGTTGGCACAGTGTATATTGTGTGATTACCATCTAATGTGTTTTATGATAATACAAAGGCTATTTTGTGATGTGCCTAGTGTGTTGCTGCTTGTGTGTGTGTGTTGCGCAAACGGTTTACACATTGCCTCTGGGATAAGCCTGACTGCTCTGCCAAGCTACCAAGGGGGTGACAGGGGTTATCTTTGGCGTGTAACTCCCTTGCTCTGACTAGAGTGGTGGTCTCTGCCTGGCTTTGGCGCAACCAAAGGAAGGCTGTGGGTAACCACAGCCTGAGTGGAGCACAGCAACAGACAAAAATAGTCTCAATGAGCTAACCAAATTAATCAAAAAATTCATGAGCTCTAAGGCATGTATTGTTAAGGGAAGTGGGGGCTTTGCCACTAGTTTAAATGGTAAAGGTGAACTAGCAGTTTAAAACTGGTCTTCCAGGCTGCAACGGCAGGCTGGGAGCCATTTTGTATCTTGTTCCACACAGGTTGGCACAACCAGTGCTTCAGCCTTGGGGGGACACACTGTCTTACGTGCCTTGGGTACCCTTGGTACTATTTATTAGGGACTTATAAGTATGTCAGCTTATGCCGATTGGGTGTAGCCAATTCAACATATACTTTGTAAGAGGTTAAAACACTGCCACTGAGGTCTGGTTAGCAGGCCTCAGTACGCTCTCAGAGTGGAAAAGTCATCAGCATCAGTCCAAAACTTTGGGGGTGGTCATGCAAAAAAGTAATTCCCTTACATCCACATTTAGTTTACTTCTAAGTCCCTAGTAAAGGGGTACGACATGTACCCATGACTTGTAAATTAAATGCTACTGGTAGGCCTGTAGTACTTATTGTGCCACCCACTAAAGTAGCCTTTTGAAATCTGTCTCAGGTCTTTCATTGCAGCCTGTGTGCAGTTTTAAACTACCACTTTGTGCTGGTGAAATAACCCTTTTGCCAGGCCTAAACCTTCCTTTTTAACACATGTAAGTCATCCCTAAGGTAGACCCTAAACAGCTCACAGGGTAGAGTGCACAGTATTGGAAAAGTAGTACATATGCTTTTAAGTTTTAAATGTCCTGGTTGTGAAAAACTCCTAAATTCGATTTTCATTACTGTAAGGCCTACCTCTCCCGTAGAATACCATTGGGTTATCTTATTGCATTTAATATGTGCTAACATTTGATTGGGAACAGGTTGAAATGTAACGTGTGGCCTCAAATTATTGCCCCATTTACACTCCAAAGGGTTGCTTCCAGCATATTCACAAAGGAACTTGACATCAGCCTTTGTCAGCCTAGACTACTTGGAACCTGGACAGGGGCCAAAAGGAACTTTCCTGAACCAGATGTAGGGGTAGCCTGGAACTTTCTCCCACTTCAAAGGCTGGCACCAGGTATAAATATTGGAACCTCAGACCAACTCTTACTTATACTCCTGGACCTGTGAAGGACAACCGAAGGAATGCCTTGGGCCCCCAGAGGGCTGTCCTGATTCTAGAGGCTTTCCTGCCTTTCTGCTTGAACTCAGGACTACTAGAGTGACCTGAAGGACTAGTTGGCTGGCCTCCTGTGTGAGCTACAGTGACATAATAAGCAACGGAGACCTTGAACCCTGGACCTTGAATCTGCTAGAGTAAGCCCTGACCCCCCAAGTAGTTTCCCTACAGTACTAGACCCTTGGTGGTGCTGAGCGTACTGCTCCTGCCCTATTCTAGAAGTTGGGACATAGGAAAGTTTTCACTAATTAGTAGCCTGAGAACTGACAGAAGACAGAGACCCGCCAGCTTGTTGAACCGCCAAAGGTGCTTCGCCGGCCTGATTCTGCAGTTAATCCTGCTACTTTCTTATCTCCAGCACAAAATCCTGTTCAGCTTGACCTTAGAGCAATGGTAACCGGCCTCATGGATCCTTCTGCTACATCCTGCAGCTTCATCCCACTGGAGATTTTCTGCTTCCAAAAACGGGACAGACACACATATGGTTGCAGATGCACATAGCCAAATACACCTAAAGACATCCATTTTTACACAGTCAAATAAACATAAGGGAAATTATGCACACAGACTGGCTATGAAATAAATAAACTGTACCTAATTGGGCATACTGTCCATCTCGAGGACACTCTGCAGTTTCAGTACAAATGACAAAATATGCTCGCTAGTGAAAAACTGAATATGTGGCAACTACACAAAAAAATAGTGCATGCAGACCAACAAAGGCAAAAACATCAGTGCACATAGCCAACTAGCCATTTCGCAAATAAGTGAAGCTGGGAGGGAGGGGGCATAAGGAGGAAGGGGCAAACCGTGTTCTGCACAATTGAAGAACAGGATGATTTGTGCCAAGGAAAATAATGGAGTTGGCTGGTTCGCCACATGGCTGTGTATGGAAGTAGTGGGTGTCAGGCAGAAAGAAATCATCTGCCATGAGCCAGCTGCCCATCTTCGAGACAAATGCTCCTTCTACACAGAGAACAATTTTCTACAATTCTCCGACAGCTACAAGCAGGATATAAACCTTTCTTAAAGCCGAATATGTGCCCACTTGCCCACAGACTGCAATGGTGAGTGCCCACATGATCCCAATACCGTTTGACGAAGAACAGTGCAACAAGATGCAGGTAGATGGGCAGTTCAATGCTGAATGTAAAAATTAATTTGGCTATATGCATCCACAACCATATGTGTGTGTGTATTACACAAAAGCCGAACAAATTGACTTTCATAATTTTTAGGTCTTCGCTGTAGACAATGCATGCGGTGTCATGAAGAGACATGCTGTATGTGCCCCCATTCTAATCCCGAACAGGACTTTGAAATGAGGGCGCCCCCCCAATGAACTTCTTGGCATTATATTAATTGCCCTCTGCATCCCATAAAGGGGAATGACCCAACTACCACCTGAGCCTAATACACTTGCTGTTAAGGATTACTTTAAGTCCCGGTTTTTCCTCTCACTATGGAATTTCCGTCAGGATGATATGGAGAGGAGTACCACAATGCAATACCCAAACTAGCCATGGCTTCTTTGTAAGCCCGTGAGCTAAAGGCAGGGCCAGGGTCAGAATGTAATGTGCCAATTGCACATGTCCATATAAAGATTCGTAAATACTTGATAACAGTTTGGGCGTCAGGCAGGTGCTGGGGCCAAACCCACAGGAATCTAGAGCATGAATCTGCTGCTACCAGGAAGTACCTGTAAGCCCCGTCTGATTGTAAGGGGCGGCAGTGGTCCAAATAGACTCATTTGAGCGGTCTGTCTGATATCAGTAATTGTGTTCGCGGGGATGTGCTACGGTGGAATCCTTCCTCTGCTGACAGATGTCCCACTTGAGGACAACACCCTTGGTCTGTTTAGTAAGACCCGGCCACCAGTAACGCTGCTTCAGTAATAAAATAGTTGCAGTGATACCTGCATGTGCTGTCGCATACCTTCATGTGCCTCTAGAATTAAACCTTAGCCGCAATCCATGTTTGGTATTACTCTATCCCCCACTCCTGGAATATGAGCATACAGAACATTTTGCACATCTAACTTGTAGGAGTACTTGAGTGGAAACCATTTTGGCAAGGCTGAGCTGTTGTTGCGTTTAGCGTTCACAGCTACCATTATCTGTCCGTCTGTTCTCCTACTAGAACAAGGGATTTCAGCAACAGCAGCAGTTCTCACTGTTGCCTTGGCGGCTTCATCTGCCATTGAATTCCCTTCACGTGCATGCCAACACGCTGATGCCTCAATGTGTGAATTAGATGAGCCCGTGGCAAGCCTTTTTCGAGCTCTGCCACTTGTTCCCAAAGCACCTTGTGCTTCTTTATTGTGCAACCTTTGGACTCTCTAAACCCATTCTGTCACCAATAATGAAGATATTCATTGTATGACTTGACACAGTAAAATGAATTGCACACAATCAGTGTAGGGCAGTGTTTCCCAAACTGCAACTATTTTATTACTGAAGCAGCTTTATTGTGCAACCTTTGGACTCTCTAAACCCATTCTGTCACCAATAATGAAGATATTCATTGTATGACTTGACACAGTAAAATGAATTGCACACAATCAGTGTAGGGCAGTGTTTCCCAAACTGTGGTCCGCGGACCCCCAGGGGTCCGTGGCACATTCCCAGGGGGTCCCCAGGCAGCAGTTTGAAAAGCACTGCAAAGTTCCTGGTAAAATTAGCAGTTTTCGAGCAACAATAAAAGTGTCATGAAAATGCCAGTGATTAATGTATCTGCTGGAGAGAGTTAAGAGTTTTGTTCAGTGGCAGCTTTGACTTATCTAATGTAGCACAGAGGGTTAATATGCCGGTTAATATGCCTACTGCGAAGAATGTGTACCACGCATTTTTTAAAACAGTATTTTATGTGCGTAGGTCAGTGGGTTACTGCTTTTGTCACAGAGATTCTTTTGTTACTGTGCTAGTCATAAGAGACAATCGTAATCTAGCACAGTGACCTATAAACTCTGATCAAAGAGCTACTTGCAAACTGCATGGTTCAAGTTAGTAACTTATGTTTTTTTCCCAGTCTATAATTATCCGGATGCTGCTTAAAAGGTTTTTTTGGGTGGAAATACATTTTTATTGTTTACCACTGTGTTATATTCTGAATCCTGAGTTTGTGCTTCACCAGACGAAGCACTCTTTAAAAATGCCTACTAGTAAGAATGACATGTAAATACTACACCTTGTAGTCCCTTTGCCTTATGTAACATTTTCTAAACACTGATTTTCACATATGATTCATTATCTCTATATGTGTGTGAAGTAAAGTGCTTTGACATCCTAGAATGGTATGCGAGATGCTATAAAACAAATTAAATACATGTGACAGAGGGGCTATGTTGGCCCTGTTGGAGGGTGATAATTAGGGAATCATTGAAGAACCCCAACAAAAAGTGTTGTATCTTGGTGCATAGTCAGGTCATCATTTACTATTTTTTAAAAGCTAATACAATTCATTGTATAATGATAAATGTTTTGTACACTGCACCATTGTTTCCTACATTTTTTGGGAGGGGCGAGCCTCCCAGAGTCCCCTTTTTAGTGGTCAGGCTCAGTCACTGCACTTGGTGTGCACCATATAGGGACTGGTCTGAGAACATTTGCCAGGGTTGCTTTGGGTTTCCAGTCTGGCCTGGCAGGAGCAGGAGCCTCGTAGTGTGAAATAAAAGCAACCATTCAAAAGTTAGTCTTGACGATGCTGCACCAACCTTCCCATTAAAATGTGTTTTGCAATTTCTTTCAAAATAAAATTCTAAGGGGATATTTACAATAGAATTGGCGGAGCATTTCGTTAGCCTCCTTGGTGTAACGACATGCTCTGCCGCTACAGAAACGCAGGGCTGCACCATATTTACAAGAATATGGTGCAGCCCTGCGTTTCCCCCTGCACTGGCGCTACACTTAGCAGTGTTGTGCCAATGCAGGCACCCTTGCACCATAGTGCAAGGGTGTCTGCGTGCAGGCGGAGATTGTTTATGTGCAGGAAGTTCCCACTTCCTGCACATGGACAATTTTGAAATTCTGTTTTGTCACTTCTATGTGTGCTGCCTAATGCAGCACACATGGAAGTTACAAACTGTATTTTTTTTAAAGATTGTTTATGTGCCAAAAGGCTCTGGAAAAAGCAAAATCGAGGAGAAATAACGTATTTATCCTTGTTTCGCCAAGTTAAGACCTGGTTTTCCATGGTCTTAATCTTGATGCTGCCTCCTATTTACGCTGCCCTTGTTAATAGAGGGCAGCGTCAAAATCAATAGGTGTTGGGGTGGAACACCCACTGCAACTCCCACTGCCCACCCCTTTCACGCTAAGCATTGTGTGAAAGGGGGATTTATTTACAAGGCAGCTCTAAGCCACATTAAGTTGCTTAGAGCTGCCGTGTAAATAAGGCGAAGCCCCTATCGCCACGGGAACATCACAAAAATGTACGTTACCATGGTGATAGTGGCTTGTAAATATGCCCCTAAAATCCTTAGTAATTCGAGTATTTGTTTTGTGTGCACACGTGTGTTCATTTCTTTCAAATTACTGTTATATTGTTTGAAAATTAAATCCTACAAATTGCTTGGGGGTCCCGGCTTCCAGTGGTGACTCAATGGGGGTCCTCCGCTGTCAAAAGTTTGGGAACCACTGGTGTAGGGAATACCCGATCTGTATTTTTTAGTGCCAGTATCAGGGCTTTTAGTTCTGCCAGTTGTGCCGTGCAATCTCCTAGACACTGTGTCTGCGTATTGCTATAATGGAACGTACCGTTCCGCATACGTCCCTTCACAATACCACATGCTGCGCTGTATTGCTGTTTACTTCCTACGGCAGGCTGGGCAGATCCGTCATTGTAAATGATGTATTCATGCTGATCTAGAGGCATTATTTCATTCAGGGGAGGATATAATTGTTCGTACTGCAGGAATGAGTGTGTTTTCAGTGTAGAATCAAATTTGTAGTCTACATGGGCTGCAGTGAGAGAATAAGCCCATTGTATCCATCGCGGATGCAGTGCTTTTGTGTTTGGAACGCTTGCTTTGGTAACATCCTCTAAGGTTGGTACCAGAGTCATGACAATTATACATTTCCCCTGAGCTAGTGCTCCTTCTCTCACTACAGCAGTCTGTACTGCAGTCAGATTTTTTTCAGTGGATGCAATGTGCATCTCAGCGTTTGTATAGAAAATTGATTTGTATCCAATGGGTACAGTCTTGGCTTCATTGAAGGTTAGATGAGTATACCCAGATTGACCCACGACTATATAGATCACAACATTTGTAGTATTTACACATGTGTGTAAGTGTTTTGAAGCTATCATGTCAGCTTGTATGGAACAGAGAATTTCTGTGTGTTCCTGTGTCCAAAGTTGAACTGAAAATTCGGATCTGATTAGGTCTTAGAAAGGTTTTGCTTTTCTGTATAATCCAAAATGTATGTTCTGCCAAAATTCAGAAATCCTAAAATGGATTGTAATTCTTTCAGAGTTTTTTGAGGTTGGAGCAGTGCAAACCTTTAAAAAAAATTAGCTGCCAGGCTTTTCCCTTCACTTGACAATTCATATCCCAAAAATAGTACAATTTTCGAAATTTTAATGTTAAATTTGTAGCCCACTGTGGCGAACCCCAAGATTATGTTGTTCACCTTGTGCAAGTGATCCAATAATTCATTGTCCGGAAGATAAATATGATCTACATAGGACAATGCCTCCTCATCAGAATTTTGAAATTACTCTTGCTGAAAACAACCCGGGGCTATTTTATACCCTTGGGACACTCTACAGAATTGGCTCTGAGAGACGAGCGCGGAAAATGCTGTCAAATGTCTGCTTTCAGGCGCAATATTCTGGCAGGAAAATCTATTTGAGATATCTAGTATTGTTTTGTATTTTTTCTGCACAATGTTTTTCATTAATGCAGCACTGTGTGCATTTTGTACTGCAAATGTTTTCATGCATGTGTTAAAATGCCTGTAGTCTAAAACTAGACTGTATGAATTATTGGGTTTCAGTATGGGAAACAAAGGATTATTCATGGAGGAGGTACAATTTTCAATCACACCTTGGTATTCAAGTTGATCTAAGATCTCCCTGACCTTTTTCTTCACATCATGTTTTATTGGGTACTGCCTCTGAAGGAGTACTTTTAACCAGGATTTGATGGTGAGGTTACTCTGCATCCCACCCTACATGATTGCGGTAAAGTGCGGGAGCTTGTGCTAACGCACACACCTGCGCGTATGTGTGTTTCAGGGACTCTGGAGCGAGGTCGGAGAAAGCTAGTAATATAACCTCTTCTTCTTTAGGGTAATCCATAACAAACTCAGGCCGCCAATCTCTTTCACCCACTAGGATACTATATCCATATGTCAGGCTCTCCCAAAAGAGACCTTTCACTTTTCTGGGTATGGCCCCCTCCATGTGGAGGGTTATTTCATGTTATTGATGTGGGACACTTACAGGGCTGGACTGGGAACCAAAACCAGCCCTGGGGGGTTGTGGGTGCTGTCGAGCTCTTTGCCAGAGCCGGTTTTCGGCCGATTTTGTTACAGGCCCGCTTTTGCAGCTAACGTCCCTGTAACAAAAATGGCCCCCAGGGGCCCCAAACCGGCCCCCCACCCGTGCGGCGCACCGGGGGATTGCCCGGTGCCCGCTACGGCCAGTCTGGGCCTGGACAGTTACCCATGTATCAGGTGTTTGCACAGTGATATGCTCATTCAACACTGCTGTCACCAGAAAGTCCATCAGGTTCTGGCGAGCTATTGTTACTTCTGCTGCTCTGTCTAGCATCACCAGAGCCCATTCCCCGTTCAGTAGTAGAGTCCTCAGTAGCCTGCGCATTTCTTATTTTAGGGCTAGCTACCTTCTTTTTAAATTGAGGTTTACTTTTGGGATTATACTCTTGTTTGATTATGTAGTCTGAAGTGCGATGTGTGTCTCTTGTCTTTGCTCGCTCTTCAATCTGCATTCTAAGCGCCCTTCCCACTCAGAATTTTTTTGATGAACCCCGAAAGGAACGAGAGGAACGTGTATCAGTATCCTGATACTTGTCAGGTTTTTTATTATTATCATGGTTCCTAAGATTATATTTTCTGTCAGAGGGCTCCTGTTGAGGAGACCCACCTGGTGATTGTGATGCATTCTGCTTATTAGTTTTTGATTGTTTGTTGTCCCATTTCTTTTTAGAAGAATCGGGTGCCTGCTTTGAGTTGTCCTTTTCAGGTAACTTGTTAATTGGGGTTTCATAAGTCTAGCTCCCAAGTTATCTCTACCCAGCAAAGCATAGGTATCTTCGATAATCTTAGGTAGTTCTTGCTCCTGTTGTGCAGGAGTGCATTCCCTCAGGCGTTGGCATATAGCCAGCGCTGCTGCCTCCCCTTTTATGTTAGCTAACATAATTGCAGATACCTGGGAAAAATTGCCTATCAATTTCACCCCTTGGTCCAGGGCAGGTTCGCCCCCATAATCATTCTGTATTTGTTTCAATACTTCCGGTATGAATGCTATTGAGGGGTTACCATGAGTTCTGGTATAAACTTCAGCGAAAACTGTACCCCAAGTGGTACAATCTATCGAGGGAGCTGTTCCCATTGGCAAGCAAATTGTCAGTGTTCTGTGTTTATCCTACAGGCCTATGTGGGGAAACACTGCCTCAAGCTATGCTATTTTCTGTGCTATCCAGAATGGCATTTGCTCACGTCTAGAGGGCATTCTTCCCATAATCGCGTTCAGCGTCTGTGGTGTCATTTTCGTTGCAGTCCCTTGTGGTTGACCAGCTTGAGTGACCCTTGAAGGTTGAATTGTGAGTGTTTGCATTACGAACTGTGTAGGATTCCTGTATAGTTTTACTTTTTCTTTGTAAAGTGGATGTAAGTCTGCTGCTGGCAATGTATGAATCTCTGGATGCTGTGTGTAAACAACTAGGACCGGCCAAGTCGCTCCGTCTCTGCTGAGCGGACCGAGTCTCACTTTGTCTGTGGTATGGGGGAGGGCGTCTTTAAACCAATTAATATGCTCATGGTAAGTTAACAGGACTTTTATGTCCTTGTATTAAAAGTATTCTTCTGGTAGTTCATCTGGAGTATAAGAATGAAACGTATGTGTGCATGCATCTGCAGGTGGTAATTTAACCCAAGAATAGAATATCTCTGTTCTGAATGCCATGTATGCCTCAATCACAAAGGTTACAGTCCCACCTAATGATGTGACCCCATAGTCTAATAATTTCATAGTAAGTGCATGTCTGCAATTTTCTGAAGTATTAAGAGCACCTTCCTGCTTGGCTTCCTCTGCACTAGTACTACTAGCACCACTCGTACCAGCGTCTCTAGTCTGAGACATTGAGAGGAAGTATTTACGAAAAGAGATAAGGTTTATGCACAATGTAGGGAACTATAATCCTTCAATCTTAAACAAACCTACAGCCACTACATAGGATATGCCTACTCACCTGGGACTGTATTTTTTCCCTTCCCACCCCAGACTTCTCTGAGTACGACTGAACTACTCAGGTTTGACTGTTAAATAAGAACCAAACCAACGTTGGCGGCGCCATCTTGTATAGTTCCTAATAATACGTAGGATCTGCGTGTTTAGGCAACCTAAACTAGGAGATTGGTGTCCAGACTGATTCTAGACCCCCCCAAAGGGTATGTTAGCCTTTAGACCAGCTAGCTCACAGTGCCTCCAAGAGCCTCCTAACTTTACCAAGGAGCAATAGTTTCTGGCAACTATTGAACATGACAACCCTTGATCCTTCAGGGATCGTGGAAACAGTACAGTACTTTCCACTCAGTCAATCATGCTCACTCAGTCTCAGAGAGATATACAGAATAAATGATGGGCGCGTTTTCAATAAGCATTTATTGATTCTGCATCATTCTAGTATAAAATATGTTTGCTGCGACAATCATTAGACAGAAACAGTTGTATGAGATTACAAGCACCGACATGGTAAATAAAAGGTAGAATTCCACCATGGTGCTAAAACAGTAAATATATGCAGGCATATTGATGCAAGGCAGTAATCGAGCGTACTCCTACGGTGCAAACCCTATCTAAGTGTGTCTAAGTATACCTAACATATATGTGGGTGTAAAGCCAAGAATCCCCTAGGAAAGAACCAACTTTATTACCTGAGGGTAGAGAATTAAGGACCACGTCTTGGTCTCGAGTTGGACACCCCGCAAGGGATGTTAGACCACTGCATGCTGGAGCTTCTGCAGGCTGGGACCTCAGCATGTAGTGTCAGCTTGAAGCTTCTCCTCTGTCTATCTAGTGTTGGAATGGGTCTTGTATACCATAAAGATAGCCTTGGGGCTCCTTACATAATCGATGTGCTGTAAGTATGACTATGCAAATGAATCTAGAACAATACCTGTGATTATGCTAAGTAGTTCTTTCACCCTAGTATGAAGGTGACCATGACATTTTACACAGAACGTGTTTATGCTGTTATGTACGTAATGTGCAGGGACTTTTCAAAGAATCCTCATGCATAATAAACGAGGCAAGTTTCCAAGAAACTGATCAACATTTATTCAGCACATAACTAGGTAAAATATCAGTGCTCGAACTTTTATTCAGAGCAAGGTAGGACAAATGTAGTTATAAGGTTGTGTAGCAGTCTAGGCCTAGATTGGGGAACATAACACCACTCCTCTCTATCCCTCCCACTCTACCCCAGTCTACAACACTCCAGTTTACCACAGTCTACCCACTACCCAACTCTGCCCCACTCCAGTCTACCCCATTCCACTCTGTCCCACTCCACTCCAAACTACCCAACTCCAATCTGTCCCACTCTAATCTACCATAATCTACCCCACTTCAATCCAATCTACTCCACTCCACCCCACTCCATTTCAATCTACTGTAATATACCCCACTCCAGTCTACCCCACTCCAACCTACCCCACTCCAATCTATCCCACTCCAATCTACTACACTCCTATTTGATCTTCCCTACTCCACCACAGTCCAATAGTTCATGCATAGGCGTTAGGAGATTGCTAGGTTTTTATGCTTACTGTATTATGTATACTGTATTATGTATTCACCCTTGTTTTCTTCCCCGCTCCTTCCACTCCTTTTTCTCACTTGCCCCTGCATTTTCCCCTCCCGCTTACCGATTGGTCACATGGCTTATGCCGAGAATGTTGGTGCTGAGGGATCGGTGGGTGTCTGTTGGATAATGTACAGTGCTCCATTGTTGTAGGAGTTGGCACAGCGTGTGGTCATAAAATAAAGACGCTGCAGAACTTATCTGGGTTCGCCTTGATCCTTTTTCCTGCATTACCACAGGGGTGTTAGGAGGGGCAGGACAATAAACTCAACATGGGGGCGAAGAAACTTGGGGTCAGCTCAAATCCTCTGATTTGGGGTTTTCAGTAACTTTCAGCCATGCTGAACAGCAGATGTGCTGCTAGACAGCATGGCTAAAAGACATTCACATTGGCAAGGCCAATAGCTGGGTATTGCCTAGACCTATAGGCCTTTGCCAAAGCTTGTCATGCATATATACGCTTTCATTCTGTACAGGAGAGTAACACCACTGTTTGATTACAGCGTAATGTCCAATTGCTGCACAAAGCATATTTCTGTCAGTGTCATCAGCATGCCCGTCTGCCTCCTAGCCCAACTTGCCCTTTCTAATGCGGCCTAGCTACTAATCTCGCTGGTGCACAATAAACCCACTATTATAACATAGTACTTAAGCTAAATCTCTTTTATATTATCCACAATAGGCCAGATTTTTTAAGCAGCTGCAGAGAACTATACATAAGTGCTGTGCAAACATATACCACTTATATGCAAATTGCGAGCTATTGGACTGCCCCTAAGGTTTTCTATGACCTTTTGAAACCGTGCAGAGATTGTATGTATAACGACTACGCCTGCTTTGTCAGCAACTTCTGCACATTGATACAGTACGCAACCTTAGGGCTGGCGTTATTCTGACTTCAAGACATTGACCTAATTGAATCTTATTTTATGTGTGTTTTTTCTAAGGGACGGCACAAGCTTGGACGAAGTTGTGGAAAAACAAGGAGATGTGATTGAATACCTCCAGCGTCACAATGCGATACTCAGCAAGCGACTGCTGGCCATGGCGTCTCAACAGGCCAGCTCCTGAACGTGCCTGTGGGCTCAGAAGACCATTGTACCTCTAGCAGCGCTAGCACGCTATCTGCTGAAGTGATGGCCGGTGCTACTGGCGACCGCCCTGAACTCCTTGGAACTTTCTTCCTCTAGCGTGTTTGCTCTTTTCTGTGAATGCCAGTTGACCTGTGGATTCTGTATACTTCTTTTAGACCCAGGACAGTTTGATGCAGTGCATTGAAAGTTGTTTTGGAAATACCTTCAGCTGTCTCATTTATTACTTTTGATGAATTTTCCCTCTGAAAAACAAAACAAATAAAAATTATCATGAATATTCGTTAAACGTTATAAATATTGGCACTTATTATGTGATCATATGGAATAAACCCTTAGGCAACCAGCTAGTGTGTTCTTGTTAGTATGTTTAAGTTAGTATGGCCTTGTAAAAATCACAGTTTTTCTTCCTTTGTGAGCTGGCAATGTGCCTATGTAGAGTGCAGTATGGGATGCAGTCTCGTGCAAAGCTGTCTGCCAATGATGTTTGTTTGTAATCTGGGTATCATGGCTTCCTGTTCACCTCCTAGATCTTATTTAATGCTCTTTGGATGATGAGGATGGATGGAGAACTGGGGCCTTAAGCCAGCAATTTGTTGGAGGGCGCTGCTGGACACATACATTGCTTTCCACTTAAGGAATTGGTGGATTTACTTGTATTTTTTCTCCTATTCTAAGTGGAGATCTCATGTCCTTCAATAGCAACCCAGTAAATCACGGCACGTTTGCCATCAAGGAGCTGAAAAACAGAAACTTTGCATAGAAGATGATGGAATTCCGTGAGGGGGTCACATGTCTTCATGCACTTTCACAGCACTGAAAATAAATGAGGATTACATATTGTTTTAGAATATCCTGCTTATAACTTTGCACTGTGTAAACTCTTTTTGTAATTTCGTAATAAGTTTTCTATTTTAGAATACCTCTTGACCTC
This sequence comes from Lissotriton helveticus, assembly GCF_964261635.1. Classification (NCBI taxonomy): domain Eukaryota; kingdom Metazoa; phylum Chordata; class Amphibia; order Caudata; family Salamandridae; genus Lissotriton; species Lissotriton helveticus. The sequence goes on along the minus strand of NC_136059.1, from coordinate 2,059,160,137 downwards.
CAGTGTTTTCAAACCTAACTACTTAAAACCCTATGCAATAAATTCATCGGAGCAGTGTGCACTACTTTTGACTTGTTATTCTCTTTTCTACAGTGACTGAGACCGATTTTATTTCTAACCTTTCACGCATACAAAAGCCGGACATGTATGTTCAACCTCTGTTTATGATGCATACGTTGTTGGAGTCAGTATTGGTTTGGCTAATATTCAAGCAAGGGGGAAATTTGAAACCGGTATCTGACATTAAATGATCATACTGAGTGCTATGCTTTAGGTCCAGGGTCTGTTTCTGCTCGTTTTTATTGGTTATAAGGGAGAGAATCCCGCGGATGGCGGTGAAGAGCTTCTGGCAACTCGTGCTGAAGAACCAGACATGAAATAGAGGTAAATTCCCTCTTCAGTCCACATTTTCAGTTTTTTTACATTAAGATTAAAAATGTGCTCTCTTAAGATATTGCTAGTTCTTTTATGTTTTTTAAGTCAATGCTTTCTGCAAGGTGAAATGTGCTTCTACTGGCATATTTCACAGCACTACAAAGGAAGAAAACTATCATTGTGTGATGGTCTGTTGCTGGCTTTGGACAATATTAACATTTTCGTTGGTGCTTTAAATTGGGTCGAACAACAATTTTTCTTGTATCCCGGTTTGATTCTCATTTTGGTGTGAATATTGGCGATCGTTTCCTATGATCTTCTTTAATTAAAATTAGCAGACTTTATTTATCCTTCACCCTGTCTGACCATAGACAGCATGGCCTGAACCATGGGAAGGCTACATCTGTTGTGATGCACAACTTTTTGGAAACTCTGTTGCTTGTCCAGCTGTGTCATGCTATCTTTTATTGTACTGATGTTGTATTGTTGCGTTTCTTATTGGTTGTTAGACCTGGCAATCTTTGGCAGGGTTTCCCTTGACTTTTTGCCTTCTGACCTCCTGTTTTGCTAACTTTATTTTTGCTGACTTTAGGATTCTGGCTCTTACCACTACTAACCAGAGATAAAATGCATGTGCTCTGTACTTTAAAGATGGTAAAATTGGCTTATCCACAATTGCCATATTTCATTTACTTATAAGCCCCTAGTAAAGTGCACTACATCTTCCCAGGGACTGTAAATTAAGTGCTACTTGTTGGCCTCCAGCACTGCTTGTGCCACCCACTCCAGTTGCCTTGTAACATGACTCAAGCCTGCCGCTGCAGAGCCTGTATGTGCAGTGTAAACTGCATTTTCAACCTGGCAAGTTAACTCTCTTGCCAGGCCCAAATCTTCCTTTTTGATACATAGGGTCACCTCTCCCCTGGGCTGCCCCAAGGGTAATTTAAAAAGTTGGACATGTACTTTTAAATTTCACATGTCCTGGTATTGAAATACGATTAAATTCGTTTATCACTACTGCAGAGCCTATCTCTCCCATAGGTTAATATTGGGGCTGCCTTATAACATTTTATAAGTGTAGTTTCCCATTGTGGCAAGATATGTGTAGTTTCCTATTGTGGCAAGATAGGAACATCTTATTTGGTGTCTCTGGACTCACAATTTTAAAAAACTACTTATGGTGAAATTGATTGTTTTATAAATTTCAGTTCGGAAAATGCCACTTTTAGAAAGTTGGTATTTTCTTATTTGAACCATTTGGTGCCTTCTGCCTGTCCCTGGAATACATGTCTGGGGTGGGTTACCGCTGGCTTCCTGCATTCCCTCTAGACGGTCATACTCAACAGCAGAGTAGATGTGACTGAACAACTATCTGCATGTTGATGAGTGCCGCTTCGCAGAATGAGTCTTTGTGGGGGCAAATCTTTGTTGCAGAAGGACTCCAGGTTCCAGGAGCCTTACAGCCAGCGCCACCTGAGCCGCATCGTTTCCAGCAGCCCCTCCCACCAGCAGGCTACTTTACTCCTCGCGGCACCCGCGCTTCGCAGAAGGAGTCTTTGTGGGGGCAAATCTTTGTTGCAGAAGGACTCCAGGTTCCAGGAGCCTTACAGCCAGCGCCACCTGAGCTGCATCGTTTCCAGCAGCCCCTCCCACCAGCAGGCTACTTTACTCCTCGAGGCACCCGCTGCGCGGAACGCGCGGGCGCGTGCCGGGGGAAGCCCGGGCCAAGGGCGGGCCCATCTGCGCCCATCGGAGGCCGGGCTGGGCCACCCACCGAACATCGGTGTACTGGACATTTTCGTAAGACTCTTTGATAGTTTAGCTTATTTCAGCTCGCGTTCTTTACCTGTTACTGCTTCAGATACATGTTCTATACTGTGTAACATTTTAACATTTTAGTATACACAGATAGGCTAGATGGCGTTACATGCGGGGAAGGGGAGGAAAGTAGTAACGGGTGGGAGTGTTGCTGGGACATTAGACCAGTTTATAACTAGGGCCACATCAGTTCTGGAACATGAAATAGTCATGACAGAACGTCGCTTGTCATTAGAACCTTTTTATAACAAACGTTCCTCTTTGGGCCCCATAACGTCAGCTTTTACTCCAGTAAAACAGGCTAAAGAAATATCTCACGTTGTTGCTAATGGGGGAAATAGTAATGATCCACAGCCGCAGGCGCCGTCTGTACTAAATGCAACTAGGGAGGTTAGTTCTACTGTTTCAAGTACTGAATCGGTCTTAGATATTAAATCCAAAGAGTCCACACCGAGGTTTCCCACAAGGTCCACAGCCAAAAATAATTTGCAAAAAACAGCTCAAGGACAAGGTCCCATAATGAAAAAGAAACGCGGAGGGAGTCGACAGAAGGGTAGGTGCCCTAAGACAGCCAAAATAATAAAAACACCTAAAATTTCTAAGAATATAGTCGTATTGTCGCAATCTGTACCGACTATAACATCTGTAATGAATAACCTTCCCTCGCCAAATCCAACAGCGGTAAGCCTGGTAGAGTCCTTATCTCCTCCCCCCAATTCTTTGAGGGTTTTATGGAGCAAGTTGAACACTTAATGAAATCCTTGAGGGCACCACTTCTGGAGAGGATAAAACGGATCAGTGAAAAATTAGGGACTTTAGAACAAGTAACAACAGCCAGCTCTGATACATTAAGGCAATTAGCAGATAGCATACACAATCAGAGCATAGCACGACAAAACCCAATTAGAGATTAAATGAATTTGTACTTGTAAAGCGCACTTGTACCCCAACAGGGGTTTTCTGGCGCTGTACGCATATCGCTGTGGAACCCTTCCTGGCTTTTCCCTGTGAAATGTCCACTCCTGGGCACCCCCAAGGTGAAGCCAGGCATCCAGGCACTGTTGGGGCCGTTGTGGAGATTAAGCAAGCTATTGCCCAGAGTTGCAGAGTGGGACCCATGATTAGAATAGGCACCGAGGCGAGAATTATCAGGTCCAAGGAAATTGAGCCCAAGACCCGCCGAGGCGGGAATTGAACCCTGGTCCCGGGCCAGACCTCTGCATCAGGGTCTGCCCCTCTAACCATTGAGCCACACTTCTCCACTTAGATCCAATTAGAGATCACAACAGTATGATCGCATTATCTCCATCTACTGCGATCACAACTGTTTCGTTATCTAATGGTTTTGCCCAGGCTGAGAAACCTTCTGGGAATAGGACTATGATGGGTGAAGAGGGGGGCCTGCAAGCTGGGGTGAGTGAGGTGGCTAAGGTTCCAGGAGCTGTAGGACAGGCAAATAAAGCTAATAAAGCTGCACATCCAGTTAAGGAACCAATTACAGTTGTAAAATCAAAGAGAATATTCCCACACATTGACCTACCACCAGAATCATATCCATATGCAGTAGTGTTATCTGGTGTCCCTGAGTTAAGCAGCGGAAAAACAGAAACCTATTTTGAACTAAAAAATAAGGTAACATATTGGCTGAATAAGAACAGACCACTCCCGCCAAACATACACGGAGAAATCCTATATGTTAGAAGAGTAGGCTGGGTGGGTCACATAGTAAAGGATCTACAGGGGGACTGTATCATCATTAACTTTAGGGACAGGCGGGTGGTTAGCCACATCTGTGACTGGTATCATCAGAGAGGAGATGGTGGCATGTATACCTGCAACCTAAGTAACTTTTATCCCCCATCCTTCTCTGCGCCACCACATATACATCCATTTAGGGACTATGCATAAAGGTACTATGGCAGGGCATAGAACTAGATTCAACATCCCCACGTTTAATCACTTTGATATACTCTCAGACCTAGAGGGGGTGGATTGACTCAGTACAGAAGGCACCATTGATATTTTGACACCTAATTTGTCAAAAGTGATACCTGTGTTTGGGGGAATAGATGAAGGAGTGATTAGTATAAGGGAGGTCCCAATTATGAGATCTGGGGGATCTAACCTTGTAGAGTCCGGTGTTTTGAAGGAAAGTGCTACAGTGGGGAATATACTGTGTGGAAATTTAAATGAGAAGAGTGGTTTCTCTACTTGTGTAGATTCACTAGATAATATGGGTAGATGGTCGATAATGTATTGGAATGTTGCAGGTTTAAAAACAAAACTGTCCAATCAAATATGGATTAATACCGTAAACAATTACGATATAGTGAGCCTTCAAGAAACCTGGGCGATGGAGGAATATCATTTATCCGGTTTTAAAACCCTATTTTCACCAGCAATAAACTCTGCACATGGCAGGGCTAAAGGGGGATTGTGTACGTATGTATCAAACCTGTTTAAATGCGAGAATATTGAGATAGTGTTTAATAATAGATACTACCACATGGTTAAGATACATATTGATAAGGCACTCTGCCTGATAATTGTTAATTTTTATAATAATGCTCCCATAGAGGCAATTGAAGAAATGCTGAAAGCATTGGGCACAGATATCAAATATTTGATGGGGGGGATTCAAAGAAGTCTTTGGTATATGGGAGGGGACTTTAATTGTTCCATATGTAAAAGAGGAGAACAAGGGACATGTGGTATAATGCTGAATTATGATACCAGCTTAACGCACTTTGAACATACCTCATGTGGGGATCTCTTGAATGATATTATCTTCTCCTGTGACATGGGCTTTGCAAATCGAATCTGTCAATTAGAGGCCCCATTTTTCCCCACATTTAATGGTAGAGGTGCCTCTTCAACAATTGATTTCATATTACTGTCAGCTCGATATGGAGGACAGGTTAAACCCTTTAAAACCCTAGATACAGCACTCAGTGATCATTTCCCCCTAACTGTGGAAATTTTAAATCCACTTTATGATTCCAGTGGAGATAATATGTTAAGGCAGGTTATTTGTGATGTTACTCTGAATAGACAAAATGGCTATTCCTTAAAGTGGAACAAGGTGGTCCCAGACGATTTTCTTTATAATTTAATTAAGAAATATTCATCCAGCATTAAGGCCTGCTTGGATGAAAATTCAAATAATTTTTTTATTATTAAATTTTTTTAAATAATTGTCACATATATTAAAAACAGTTTATGGGTAGAATTGAAAAATCGTAAAGAAAAAACTGTGAGTTTGGTTCGACACAGCGTGTACCAAGGCCCATTCCAACCTTAAGCATGCTCTGAAAGCCCCCGTTCGGGATTTTACCTTAATTAGGGAGCTGCGGAAAGCTTATAAGATGATATTGAAAACTAGAAAACATGCTATAAAAAAGGAAGTCTGGGATTCTCTGTGTGAGGCCTCACTGAACGGCTTTTTGGAAAGCGGTGAATGACCCTTTTTTTAACGATAATACCAAGGCAAGGGTAGAAATAGCGATCTCTGAGGATGAATGGGTAAAGCATTATGCTCATTTATATATTACTGCAGCAAATACCATCCGAATTGACTGTGGTTGAGAAGATCCCTGACACTAATAGAAAAATAGCTCTAGACATTACCTTGGAAGAGGTAATTCTAAGTATAAAAGCTAGTCAGGGCGGAAAGGCAGCAGGCTCCGATGGGGTACCAGTTGACCTGTATAAAAGCAACATGGACCTATGGGGGCCAATTCTCACACAACTATTTAATGCATCATGTTTTAACGGATTGATTCCATCATGGTTTGTGTCTACGATTGTGCCCATATTTAAAAAGAGAGATAGAACAAGTTGCTCATGCTATCACCCGATTTCATTGTTAGACTCATCTATTAAGATTTTCAGATGAGTGATTTTAAATAGACTACAAGTTTGGGCGGATGGACACTCAATTATAAGTGATCTGTGCACCCCCCACCCCCCGGAGTCCCTGGGGGCCCGCAACGGGCCCCTGCAGGGAGTCTCCGCATGCCTTTCCGTGGCGGCATTGCCGCCACAGAAAGGCATCCACAATTACCCATCCTAATATGGCTGGCGGTGTCTGATAGACACCGCCACCATATTATTCCTCTTCCGCCCCGGCCGCAAGGCAACCGGGGTGGAAAAGCGGCGGACGGTCTTTCCGTCTGCTGAGGTCCCCCCGCCATGCTAATATGGTGGGGGGAAAACGAGTGTGGATGTCGGGCGGATTGCCCCCGCCAGGCTGGCGGTGGCTACAGCCAGCCTGTTAGGGGCAATCCGCCCGACATCGTAATGGGCCCCTTAGTACATTAATTCGAAACCATTGGACTTTACCCCAACTTTTTGATATCTAGGTATATTGTTTGAGCAATCTGGCCTATGGACAAGTGCAATAAAGGCAAGAAGGCTGATGTTCTGTAAATATATAATGGCCATAAAACTTTTTAGTAAGAAGATGGGCAAAAAAACGATGGGGAACTTTTAACTATATATAGAGCAACATGCGTAGCAAATGCCATTTATGGCGCAGGTATATGGGGATATGTAAATGTGAAATGCCTCCAGGTGGTGGAAAACACCTTTATGAGATACCTTCTAGCTGTCCCAGAAAGTGTCTCTATATATATGCGCCACGCTTAACTTGGTCAGCCACATATTGAAGATATTATTAAGGTACAACCAGTACTTCATTGGCATAGGGTTTGGACCAAGGAGGAGTGTGTTTTTAACCGTTCTATCTTAAATGACGTGATGAATTTCGATAATGTTAGTAAGATGGGATGGTTATCTTATGTAAAGATGTTTTTAACAAACATAGGACATCAAGATTATTATGATGACCCTCTTTTAATGTGTCATGTCCCCAGAAAGGAGCTTAAAAATCTTTGTATGTTGTACTTGGGAGAACATAGAACTAACGCTGAAATGACGAAAAAGACAGTGGTTGCCCATCAACTAATAATGACCTCTAGTAATATGCAACCATATGTAACATTACATATGAGTGAACGTGAAAGGTTTTTATTAACGCATTTCAGGTTAAATATTAGATTTAGAATTCTTAGTTTCCCCGACATGAACAATTGGTCAAGGCAACTTAATAAATGCCCATGTGACGATTTGTCAGAACAATCAGATATTCATATTCTGTTATTTTGCAAGTTTTACACTATTCCAAGGAAGAGATGGATTGTGCCCATACTAAAGATCATGGAAGTTAATCAGTGCCGTCCTGCTTTTTTAGCCATTCAGAAATTAGATAACATATTAACTGTTGCATCTGTTTCTGCTTTTAAAAAAAATATTTTTAGATCCCGGAAATCAATTTATGTATAAAATTCAATAAGTCTATTTCTATCGTGCCATGATTACTGTTTTTATATTGTAAATTTTGATTATACTTTTATGGTTGTTTTTAATGATAATAACCAAATAAAGTTTCTAATGAATGAAGGAGTCAACCTGAGGCAGGATGAGAGGGCGGAGCAGACACTTGCATTTGAATAGTGCTGTGCCTGTCCCCACATAAACTGTTGCATACCCTCCTCTAGTGGTCTGCGGCCAGGGCAGGAAAGGCAGTGCCTTGTGCACTTCAATGCATCTCTTTAAAGTCTCACTACTTTAAAGGGCAAATTGGGTATAAGTGCAGGACCTCTGACACCATGAATTCACAACACTGCTGAAACTAAGGACGTTCTGTCAGAAAGAAAAGCTACTGTGCTGTAGGAAGGACAGCCACTTTGCTAACTGCTTTGCTGTGTTGGCCTGCTGCATGATGATCGCTGTGGTGTAGGAGGGACTGCCACTTTGCTACCTGCTTTGCCGTGTTGGCCTGCTGCTACTGGCTGAGAGTGAGAAGGACTGGACCTGCTCTCTACACCCTTGACCCCAGGTTTCTCGAAGGGCTTGCTGGCTTGCCTCCTGTTTTGAAGTCTCTGGGCCATCAAAGACTTCCTTCACCTCTGTTCAAGCTGCTGGATTCTGCATGCTGAGAGTCCTGCTCTGCCAAGAGGTGTCAATACAGTCCTGGGCTTTGAAAGAGGGTTCTGATGCTGGTTTTGTAAAAAAAGCGACGCAGTGACTTCTTTGCACCGATCGGAACCAACGCAGTGACCTTCGGCGCCGACGCATGGTTGATTCGAGAACATCCTAAACTTCTGGAAACAACTTAAGACCTGGCTTTTCCCCTAAAAGATCGGCGCCCACAGCAACGTCTCACAGCGCTGGGATGCCTTCCGGTAGTCATGCGCTATACAAATGCTAATACAATACAATACAATACAATCCCTGCGAGGCTTGATGGAGACGCGGGACCCGACTGCGAGGCTTGACAACTACACATTACCTGCATCAAAAGGGGTTTGATGCTGACGCGGTACTTTACCCAACTACGTGTATCGGAACTGACTCATCAGGTCTTAGACACTTGCTCCATCTAAGGTACTTTTACAGCAGGCCCTGCACAGGTCCTGTAGCCAGCCTGCCCTCCATTACAGTTGGCCGGAAATTTGGATTTACCCTGGACCAGTACAACCTCAAGTAACCCCTAAGCGCTATTGGCTTTTAAGCATTATATTGCAGTTTATTCTTGAAAATTCATATCTCAAGTTCCATTTATTGGATTTTGTCGTTTTGTACTTATTTTACTCATAAAAATATTCTCTTATTTTTCTAAACCAGTTTGGAGTCTTTTGTGGTGTTTTACTGTGTTACTGTAATTTAAGTGTTGCACAAATACTTTACACATTGCCTTTTAAATTAAGCCTAACTGTTGTGTGCCAAGCTACCAGAGGGTGAACACAGGTTAATTTACATTGTGTATCTGACTTACTTTGACCAGGATTGTGGTCCCTACTTGGACAGTGTGCAAACCTCTGCCAACTAGAGACCCAATTTCTAACACTGGTGCTTTCATTGACAGATGGAGTGAGCTTCTGTAACAATTTATTTGCTAATCCACCAGTTTTAGAAATATGTTGTGTATTAAATCCATTTGCTTTGAACACAGACATTGTATTTCATCATCAAGAAGAGTCAGAGTTTTGTATCAGCTGCAAGCGTTACCTCCATATTGTCCTTGAACCCCAGCTCGGGCTTCTTCTGTTTACTCTGAATACGGAGTTGAAGACCATGGAAAATACTCTGGTCACTCAAACTGAAGTCGTGGTGCAGCTCTAGTCTTCTCTAGAGCCCTCCCACCATTACTGGAGTAGTTCCCAAGGCCACAGGACCATCCCAATGCACCAGTCTCAAGACCCAACCAGCAACGCCGGTCCCAGTTTCATTGCCAGTCCCAAAACTGTTCCCAGCCCCTCCAAGTGGTGTGCCTGGGATCCCCTGTTGATCCATCTCCCGGGCCTCCTCTTTGTAAGAGAACTCTGTTTGGAGCACAGGACACCGATTCGTACACCCATTTAGAGACCATGCACTGGTGATCCTGAAGACCTGCATCCAATTAGGAGCTGCCGTCCGGTCATGAACCAAGGATTGGAAAGAGCTGTGAATATTGAGGTCCTTGCCCTAGGATCTCTGTTTCGGTTGCCATAACACCTCCCAATCGAAAACAGACATGGCGATTGAGTTGCAAGTTCTCCAGCAGGAGATCAAGAGATTTGAACAAAGCCTTTCATCTCAGAAGTTGACTTAGGAAACCAAAAAACAGGTTTTCAAGATCAGTTGAGTCTGTGTCCTGGAATGCCCAAGCTCAATGTATGTTGGTGATGGCAATTTCATTGAAGAGCAGATCAATGTTCTTCCATCTGGACTCAGAGGCCATGCAGCTGGAAAATGTATTCATTTTATGCCTCTTCCTGAGACTACCAAGTACAATTCATGACACAGCCTGCTCAGGCTTAATTTCTGGCATGATTTTGACTACTAGACATTGCAGCCAAGCATGCTTAACACTTGCAAACAATCTGTGGACACAAATCTGATGTTGTATCGGTGCTTCCTCAACATTGCTGCCAGCATCAGACTGGTCTGGCAATACAGGATAGTTCAAGTCTCGGGAACTGAAATCAGAAGCTCGGTAATAAGTCAGCATTTTGATGTTAAGAACTTCTTTGATTCCCAGATCGACGGAGTCCATGAGCAGTGTAAGATTTGCACAGCTACAGTTAAATTACTGATTTAAGCACTGTTGGAAAGACCTTGTTCTTCCCTCCAGCTAACAAAGGCCTTCTAGCCTTTCAAAACTACAGAATACTTTTTCAATAAGCTCAGCTGGAGCCTCTTCCTCAGGAAGCACACAATCAAAGAGGAGGCATTTCAGAGGAAGAACAATCCCACTCAGGAGGCCTTTTCAGAAACTGAGAAGTTCCACAACATTCCCCGCGAAGCTGCCCTTGTGGGCACCATCTCATGCAGGTCACTACACTCCAGTGGGGGAGAAAGGCTTATTTTCCACTATCGCGGAATCTAGATAACCCCCTATGCAAGAATCCTCTCAGTGGTGAAGAATAGCAGAGTTCAGTAGCATCCAAAGCCTTTGGTATTAAAACTGCATCTGCTCCATTTCGCAGCCCAAGAACGTCTACAGGAGGTAATGAAGCTTTTTCCTGTATGACAGGTTTGGCATGTTCCACCCCCAGAAAGAGCATTGGGGCATTACTCCCACCATTACCTTGTAAGAAAAAAGGAAGAAGAACTATGCACTATCTTAAAATGAGATTATATGAATCTGCCGCCCCCTCCACTGGACAATACTTAAGCTGAAGACATTGACCTAGATGATGGCAGCAGTCCAAAATATGAACGATATCGTGTAGTGGTTATTCAAGAATCCTACTTCAGTTCCCTTTGTTAAGATCACAGGAAATTCCTTTGTTTCCCAGTGGGGCTAAGCTACTAGAATGTTGCCCCCAAACAAGAACTCCTGAAAAGTGATGGAGGTTGATAACCTATACAATGCACAATATACACATCACCAAACATGATTTAAAATGTTCACTGTAATTTATTACTAAAAGTGGGGTTTTATAATGCCAAAAACAAATAAATGAAATCATAGCATCGTCACTCTGTACAAGTACTAAAAAACAGAACATGTTACTAATACATCAATGCAATATAGTCATCATCTTTTTCATCCAGTTGGAACTTTGCATTGTGTCATCAGTGAGTTTGAGAAAATTGGTTGACAGTATTTCCGTGGTGTTGATCTATATCTATCACCTTACTCAGTTCTAGCAATTACATTAATTAATGCTGGCAAAATCCAGTGATATTTCTCAAACACGATTTACAGTAGATGACAGGCATAATTGCTGTGCAGTCCGTAGAATGTGTGTCAAAGTAGCTCCTTTACCTGCCTATAAAATGTTTCACAGGTGCTGGTATAAACTGGAGTGTATTAAAAAAACATTGAAATATACAATGACTTCAGACGTCGCGTAACGCCCCCAATATACCACCTTAGTTTTGTCCAATTGTACACTTCACATATAAACCTAGCAGTATGTTTGAGTGAATACCGTTTGGTGATTTGCACTTTGTACATTGTATATTTTGTTTTCAACCCATATTTTATGGTCCTTGTTTGGGGACCATATTGTAATGGCTTGGTAGTTTACCCTCTGCCCTTAGTATGGAGACAGTAACCTCTACCATCTAGATGGTTGAACACTCCTTGACCTGCAAAACTATTCAGAAGATTCTGGAACTGCAGGCACCCTGTAAAGTGTTCCCCTACACGCAAAGCTACATTACGATTCCCTGAAGCTATTCCTTGTGGAACATTGAGGCCAGATGTTGGATGACTAGTCAAAGTCCATCCCAGTTCAGCCATCACTGTTTCAAACCTTGTGATGGTAGACACATGCCCCCAACCCCATGATGGAATGCCCCTTCCACTTCCTCTTGATCATCTGTTGGTCACTACTGACTCATCAGAGTTTGGGTGGGGAGTGATGTGCGGGGAAACTCCCCATGAGTACCGTGTTGGACACATCCCTTCCTATAAATCTGTTGGAGATTAAGTCCATCAACTGGGCACTGTGAATCTTATTGTCAGTGGATAACAACATAACAACCCTCTTCTTGAGGGGTGCTCAAATCAGAACCCCAGACGCGATGTACATGTGTAATGAGGGATTATCTGTTTATGACCGTGTAGATAAGAGCCTGGGTTTAAAATAGCAAAGCATTAAGAGCACACTATGTTTCGGTATTAGAGACCTGTGATGGTGCTTTGCATGTTTAATGCAGTGAGGATCATTAGAGAACTCACAGTATTGCTTTCCTAGTGGACTTTCTACTACTTATGTAAACAGAGAAAGTAAAAAATATACTCTAGTGGAAAATTCAGTTCACCTGTTTACTTGTGGTTTTTACAAGAGCCAGTTACAACTTAAGGGCTGCAGCGTAACAAGGGTACCACGGGCCTTGCTGCAAACAGTGAAAACGGATGCCACTACCCCCCCCCCCTATTTTGGTAGTAAATTACAGCCGTCATTGGGGGTACAGTGGGCCCTTAACGCTCCTGGACCCCAGTATCACTGCACCTGCTGCATTATTGATAGCTGCGCCTCTGCCTATAGGGCAATGTGAGAGGCGGGTGTGTGGCATTCCCTTGTGAGTGCAGGGTGAGCTGTATTCATGAGTGAGAGCAAGGATATGGGTATGTATGTTTGAGTGCTGTGAGAGGTGTGCTCATGTGACAACAGGGTGAGTGGCGTGCCTTTGTAATGCAGGATGAGTCATTGTGGTGAGCAGGTTGAGTGATGTGCCAGTACGAGTGCAGTGTGAAAAGTGTGTCTATGTGAGTGCAGGGTGCAGCACTTTAAACTCAAAACTATTGGCATTTCCAAATCTTGTTTTTTTTTACAGCCAGAGTAGGGGTAGAGGAGGCTTGGTGCCTCCAAGACATTGCTTGGTCAGGCAACATCTTGCTTTCCAGGTCCTTTGAATATTGACTGTCTTTGTTTCAATTTTGATCTTTTCCCTCATGGACAGCAAGCCTTTACCTCAACATTGTGCTTCAGGATTAAATCTGTAATGTCAGTGGCCTAAAACTCAATAGGTTCTACTTTACTAGTTTTGATACAAGGACAATGTACATGACGATTTGGCTGAGGTAGGAGATGCTCCTATTCTGGGTATCTGTTAGGTGGCTACATGTGTAGTACTTCTACTTATACCTTACACTATAGATTGGACGTGGAGGGTGATGTTCCTAGAGTTTGTATCCAGGGTACTTCTGTCTTCTAGAGTTTGTGTTTTGTTGAGGAATTCATTGAAGAGTTATAGCTACTAGGTGTCCTCATTAATTAAGGACACGAGGCAAGCAAGGGATTGAATGGCTAATAATCCGAATATTTACCAGTAATATTTATTTTCCTGATTTGCCTTTTTCTCGTGCCAGTGCTCTGTCCTCCTTGGCTCAATCCAGATTGTGCTGTTTGATAATAGGATGGGAGCTGTGCTGGGCCTCTCATTCACAGCTCGGGCTATCTTTTGCAAGATGTTTGTTAGTTTACAGGGGGCTTAGAGCCTCCTATTGCTTACTCTTGGTTGACTTCATTGTCACTTTCATTTGCTTGCTTCTCATTCAGTAAGGTGTGTGGGCTTTCCTTCCTCTTCTTGTCTTTATCCATCCCCTGGAGCATGAACACATTACTACGTCCTTACACTGCTCACTTTTTCAGGCGCAACTTTTTCTTCTTGTTGAAGTACTCCAATAGAGTGCATTTCTTTTCTAGCTGTCTCCCTAGTGTGGTTCTCTACCCCTGTCCACATGCTCTCCCTCGTCTGTGTGGGTCTCCCCGTCCCCCTCTGTGAAGCATGTGCCCTCCTCTGCTCTCCCACCCATGTTGATGTCTCGCCTGTTTACTTCCCCACTACCCCAGCTCCATTTTGCGCTCTCTCTCTCTCCAGTTTGCTTATCTTCCCTGCCCTTTGCACTCCATGTTGGTCTCCCTCTCTCCCATTTTCTCCCACCCTCATCCTCTCTATTGCTTCCCCACCACATGCATCCTCCATGTTGCTATGGCCCCCTTGTTGCTTCAGGTCCCCTGCCTACGTTGCTTTCACCCATCCATTTTGCCTTTTTTGCTTTTGATAGAGCGCGCGAGGTCACCCAGCCAATGATTCCGCCGTTTCCGGCTTCCGGGCCCATATACTTTCAATTCACACTATTCATTGACAGGGCGACTTCACGGGCTGCTACCAATTGTGTGTGTTCCCTACTGTTATCACTCAGTGTACCCGACTTACCATCCACCGACACGGGTACCTATGACCTCAACAGATCAGGGGCCTAGCTGTAAAAGGAAAGGCAGCAAATGCAAATTCAAATGACATTCAATACTGTTGTAAAATGACCACGGACAACTGGAAGTTTTAAAAGCTTTATCTAAAGTTCGTTTTCGTTGAGCATTAGGTTTACAAGAATAAGGCAATCAATAATCAAGATAACGAAAAGTACATAACTATAGAGAAATAAAGTCAGGGTAATCATTTAAATGCAAATATGAAATGCAAGGGAAAGATGCTATGCATTCACGGCAAAAACTCTTTGGAGAATTTAAGTAAGGCCGTTCTAGACCATAGCAGAAAATGACAAACTGCAATGCAAAATATGATTTCTAAAGGTAGGATAGCATAAGAACAATTTTAAGAAATATGCAATTGACTTTTCGTTTCGATAGTTTGCGGCAAAAGCATGGAAAATCAACATGTGCAAGGTGTCTTTATTAAAGCAAAAGACAGAAAATTAGAAAGGTGCAAGTTTAAAGAATTTAGAACAGTATTTACCTAGACTGGTGTGGAAACCAAACCCTGGCCACGGGTCAGTTCAAGGACAGGAAACCCTCAAGGAAGGATACCCCTCAAAGGACAGCAGGTGCAGAGTGGACACCCAGGACAGGACAGGATACCCTCAGATTAGGAATCAGGACAGGACCTCAGGACAGGACAGCAAACCCTCAGGACAGGACCGCTCAGGACAGGACCGCTCAGGACAGGACCGCACCCGCAGTTTGGAAGCAACGCCTGCGCTCCACCCTCTCTGCAGCTATCGATCAAGACCCCGATTGGGTCAGCGAACTCCCAGCAAAGTGCTTCGCCAGCACTTTAAGGTTTAGTAAAACCTTAGTCTATGGTCAAATTTCAGACAGAGTGCTCCGCAGCGCTCTGTATCTTCAGTCACCTATTGAGTGCGTTGGGTCAGTGACAGGTCAGCTAAACCAGACAAGTCGGACAATTTCCCTAGGTGAACCCAGGGTAGTTATACTGTTTGGGGACGGTGTACCACCCCCCAA
Organism: Lissotriton helveticus; assembly: GCF_964261635.1. NCBI lineage: Eukaryota > Metazoa > Chordata > Amphibia > Caudata > Salamandridae > Lissotriton > Lissotriton helveticus. The sequence goes on along the minus strand of NC_136059.1, from coordinate 2,059,144,676 downwards.
TGTTGCAAAGTGTCAGAATCCCTCAATTTGGATTGGTCCTAAGATAGGATTTGGGTAACACACCAATCATAACACTCTATTTAGATGCCTAATTTACATCTCTGGGTACCGCCTAGCAAGATTGGGGTTCCCATGAGAAACTGCAGGAAAATACAATAGTAATTTTACATTGTTGCGGAATAGGGACACATGACTCCGTTCTGCTGGGTTCGCAGGTCAGTTCTCAGGAGCATCTTGCTCATCCCTGCCAGCTGGCCAAGTTCCATCAGCCAAGGTTGTCAGTTCCCCAGAAGAAGGAGCATGCGCAGAAAGCCCTCCAAGATGGCATGTGGCTCATGTCAGACCCCCATTCCCCGCGGTACATGAAAAGTAAGCGAGAACAAATTAATACATAGAAATAACGTTATGAAAACACATCACAGGGTTTGTACTTTCAACTTATCATTATAAAATACACTTATGCAGTCTAAATGTTAGCTACACGTATACGTACACAAGAGCAGTGGCACGAGCAGTACCACGTTACAGGCAAAGCTATGTATTACGCATGCGCATAAATTTCCCTCCAAACCTACAGACACGTCAGGACACGTGAGTGTGACTGACGCATGCGCGGTAACTAAATACAAGCGGCGGCCATGTTAAATGACTCGAGTAAATTATTTTAGTAAAACACATATGCAAGCTTCATAAACTTTGCTTAAACTAAATATAAACGTTAGTAAGACGTACACTTATTACCTTGTTACACACAGACGAGGTTCATGAATACAGCAAGTCGCAAAATATGCGAAGCTTTGCTTCATCAATCCCCTCTTTGATGATATTTACTATCATCACAAAATTAAGTGGAACCAGATGCCAACTTTCTTTCACACTTTGTACAACTCTATCTCTTCCAGCAATTTCTCCAGTTTGTCCCTTTCAGTTTTGGTAGGGTGAGAATTCTTCACCTTTTTATAGATCTGATTATTCACTTCTTCCAATTCGAGCTCATCCACACTTCGTTTCACCCCTCTTGCATTCACTTCATGCTTTCTGGTGTGTTTACGGCATTTGCAACAGACAAATATGAAAAATAGGATGAGACCTATAATTCCAATTGGCATCAGTACTTTAAACAATAAGCCTTTACCTATATTAGCGAACCAATGACCTACATTTGAGAGACCATCTACCAGTCTCTTCCAGGCACTATCAACCTCGAGTGGTCTGAGTTCCTTTGCCAAATTAGTAATGTTTCTCACATATCTTTTGTGGTCTGAGTTCCTTTGCCAAATTAGTAATGTTTCTCACATATCTTTTGAGCTGCACACTTTTGTCCGGAATATAAGTGCAACAATGTTGCGCCTTCAACATCCGGCAGACTCCGCCCTCTTTCGCCAATAAGGTATCAAGAGCAAGTCGATTCTGCAAAACCATTGATCTGATCGCAACCATTTCGGTATTGACCAGCAGAAATCCATGAGCTGTCTCAGTTGACAACACATCCACTATAGTGGACAATTTGCAAATTCTGTGAGTGTTCAGAACCACTCCCACTCCAGGTATCAGTGCACTGAAAATATTACCTATTATTTCACCTATGCTTTCTCTTTTACTACGCACTAAGCCATTAGTATTTTCACTGCTTCCAGCAACTCCATTCACATGGTATATTTTCGGGAAGACAATGCCAAAATAGCAACTTCCATACCAGTGATCCGGCAATTTGAAATAAGCCTTGTCCCCACAAATATAATAAATTCCAGGAAACACAGGCTCTGACCCATTTTTGAAACCCCAACCTCCAATTACCTTGTAATTATGTTCGCATTCACTGGAACCAATGAAAATGTTATTATAATAGCTAGTCTTCTCGCGGTGAAGACATAGCTTGCCTTTCTTTTCAAAATCCAGCAACAGAGCAGGACCCGCCCCACCAGTTGAGGTGCCTTCCATGTTCTCTGCCCACCTTGGTCTTTTCTGACTTTTGTCATTTGCTTTCTTTTGTATTTTAATTCTCCTTTTCTCTGCCATGTTCAGGAACATCTTTTCCTGCTCATGCAAAGAACAAGTCAAGTTATCTCTGTGTGCTTCACCTATGTCAATATCACCAATAGTCAGGAAATAGTCTCCCATGTATCGTATTACGTCGCTTTTTGTATGTACAGGATTCAAGTTCCCACGTATAGGAAGCTCAGAAAAGATCACGTCATTATTAGAATAATAGTACTGTAACGGTCCTCTTTTGTAAAATAAACTAGCTAAAATGCTACAGGAGATTCCGTATGTCAGCGGCAAGTGATGGTATGTCACGCCTTCAGCCACAGAAGTAGGTAGCTTCATGCAGACATAGCAATCTTCAATTTCCATAGTCTCTACATAGTGTATTAACAAGTTTGCGAAAACATTTAAGCGTGTCCTGTTTTTAATTCCATGATAATGTAGTTCTCCCTCATCTGATGCTTCTAAGTCTTGTTTTGTCTGTCTCAGTGCTCTCTCATGTCTAGCTACTCTCTGTGTTGTCAGCTCTTCACTGTCAGTATTTACAATTTCAGTAGGGACAATATTAGTATCTTTGCTTACAGCAAAGGGAATGAAAATTGTTAGTCCTATCCAGAGTAATATCAGGACAACTATACTACAGACACATACCTTGCAGCAAGTTTTGCAACTGCTGCGACTAGGTCTACCATTCACGTTTGAATCAGACATTTTGGCTTCAGTAGAAGTTTCTCAACCCCTCTTTGTGTCTCTACACAAGTATCTTACTTTGTGCAAATTCACGGTGGCTCTTCTTCTTCTTCGTCAGAGTGTTCAGGGACGGGCTCTCCGTCGCTTACGTCAGTGATATCGAGATCTTCAAGTTCTTCTAACACAAGTGTCCATTCAGGTGACTTGTACTTTTTGTTTTGTCTCTTTATTCGATCACTCCTTCTTTTGGAAGTGTCTTCTGGTTGTTCTGCTATGCGAGCACTTCTCCTTTCTTCTGCACGTTTTTCTTCTACTGTTTTTATTCTCAGTCTCAATTTCTTTATGTATCTAGGCTCAAGATGCTTTCTTTTCTTAAGTCTTTTAGTTGGTACTTATATCTCGTTTCCTTCTCTTGCCCGTTTGTTCTCATTAACTGTTGGTAATTCTGTCTCAGTTTCTTCCTCTTCTATCTGACTAATTCCAGGACTAGCATCTGTTTCTTCTGCCTGGGTACTAATCTGGCCTTGTTCAGGTAAATTGTGTGTTTGCTCTTCAAGTGTCTCTGACTCTGTTTCCTGAACACGTTCTTCTAATTCTATCTGATCCTGTTCAAGCACTTCGATCTCTGGACTTTCTTCTGCTCGAACTATTACACTATGTCTAGTCTGTCCCTTCCCGATATCAGGTGTCAGTGGAGGAGTATCAATCACTTGCTCTGTATTCCTCACTTGTTCAGTATCCTTTACTTGTTCAGTATCGGGCACCGGCTCTGCAGCATTCACTTGTTCTGTATCAACCACGTGCTCTATCCCTGTCTGACCTTCTCCTTCCTCAGTTTTGATGTGAATCTCAAAAGTCTGAGGTTCTTCGCCTGTGCCTGGCTTTTCCTCTCTAGTCCACTCTCTACCTTCCCAAAGTCGTTCACTTGTTCGAATGGGGTCTTCGGTGAGATCAATCAAGGGAATCCACTCCTCTGGCCATATGCTCGGCAGCTCGTCTTCAGCTACTTCTGGCTCAGCTTCTTTGACCCCTTCAGCAGGCTGGGCTCCTGGTAGTTCGTTGTCAACTATTCTTGGGCCAACGGCTGCTGATTCTGTAGCTCGACTGGTACTGGGCTGTACGTTGTCAGCTACTTCTGGTCTGGCTCCTGCAGAGTCCTCTGCGGGACGTCCTTCTGCTTCAGGCACTTCGTCTGGTGGTACCTTCTGGGTGTGGCTGGCGTGTACCCAGCGTAGAACTCCTGCACACTTTACTGCTGTGGTAGTTACCAGGATCACCTGACGTTTCTCTCCCCACCTTGGCTCCAGGCAGCTCTTCCGAGTATGCTTCTTTATCTTCACCCAGTCCCCCGGGACCAGTTTGTGGAGAGGAGTCGTTGGATTGAGGATGGCGTCTTCTCCGATCTGGCGAGAGATAGAACGCACTTGGTCACCCAATCTCTTGCAGTATTCAAGCACCAAATCATCAGTAATACTCAACAGTTTGCTTCCAGGCACCCATGCTTGTCTCATCACTCTTCCCATAATGATTTCATGGGGACTTAGACCTGTTTTGCGATCAGGAACACTTCTGAGTCCCATCAGGACCAAGGGCAGGGCCTTCACCCAGGTCAATTTAGATGCATCACACAGTTTTGCTAGTCTGTTTTTGATAGTTCCATTTATTTGTTCCACTACTCCAGAAGCCTCTGGACGGTAGGCACAGTGAAGCTTTTGTGAAATTCCAAAGGCCTTACAGAGTTCGTCGATCACTTCATTATGAAAATGTGAGCCTTGATCTGATTCAATAGTGACTGGAACCCCGAACCTAGGTATCAGTTCTTTCAAAAAACACTTAGCTACTGTTTTTGCGTCATTTTGGGGAGTAGGGAAAGCTTCCACCCACTTTGAAAATAAACAGACCATGACAAGGACATACCGTTTCCCTTCGCAACGGGGCATGGTGATGAAATCAACCTGTATCCTTACAAAGGGACCCCCGGACCTCCCAATTTTTCCCAGTTCCACCACAGTCCTCTTCCCTGGGTTCATCTTTTGACATGACAGGCACCTCTGGCAGAGGGACTCTGCTACTTTCCTGAACTTTTTACTGTACCAAGTCTGTTGGAACACTAGAATCATGGCGTCCCTACCAATGTGTGATCCTTCATGTATCAACCTCGCCATTGTGCTAAGTAGGTGTCTAGGCAACACAGGCATACCAGTTGGACCTAAAATGACACCATCCACACGTCTTGGTCTACACCCATCGTCCTTCCACTTCTCTCTTTCTTGCCAAGGTGCCGCCTGCTGCCACTCTTTCACTTCATCCCATGTAGGCACTTCTTCAAACACTTGAAGTTGGCAGCTGGTTCCTGGCCCCCCTCGTTTTGGATTTACGATATGCCGATCTCTTGCGCACCATTGGGCCACTCGATCAGCATAATCGTTTCCCAGTGATACCTTGTCCATGCTCTTCTTATGAGCAGCACATTTTACCACTGCCAGTTCCTTTGGTAACTGGATTGCCCCTAAAAGGTCCTGAACAACTTTTCCATTTCGAATAGGGGTACCTGATGAAGTCAGGAACTCCCTCTGTAGCCACAACTGGCCGAAGTCATGCACAACCCCATAACAGTACTGACTGTCAGTATACACTGTTATGCGTAGGTTTTTCCCAATTTGGCAAGCTTTTATCATAGCAATCAATTCAGCTACTTGTGCAGACTTTATGTGATATAGATATCCTGCTTCTTCAATTTTGTCTAAGGAGACTACCGCATAGGCAGCACTCAGGCCTCCTTGTTCATGCCTTAGACATGAACCATCTACAAATAATTCTTTGTCATGCTCAGGCAATGGCGTTTCTTTTATGTCTGGGCGTGGCTTAGTGTTGAATTCTGTTAAGTCTATGCAATCATGTTCATCATCCACCCCCCCTTCCATATCCTTTGGGTCGGGAAGTAAGGTGGCTGGGTTCAGAATACTGCACCTAACAATGTTTACATTTGCAGCACCCACAAGAATTCTCTCGTATTTAGTCAGCCGACTAGGGGTGAGATACTGAGTTTTTGTTCTGGTCAGTAAAATTACCACTCCATGTGGGACATACACAGTGACAGGATGTCCCATGACAATGGACTCACTCTGCTCTAAACTTGCGCAGGTAGCAGCTACTGCTTTCAGACAACCTGGTAATCCAGCAGCCACTGGATCCAGGGTGGCAGAGAAATATGCCACAGGCCTTCTCGTTGTGCCATGTTCTTGTGTCAGGACTGACAACGCACAATTATCACGAGTGTCACAGAATAGGGCAAATTCTTTAGAATAGTCTGGCATTCCCAATGCAGGGGCTGTACACAGACAATCTCGCAGTTTCGTGAAGGCTGTTAAGCTTTCATCATCCCATTCTACAACATCTGGTGTTCCTCTCTTGGTCTTTTTTATCAAGGGCCTAGCTAGGACTGCAAATCCCAGAATCCACTGCCTGCAGTATCCTATCACACCCAGGAACATTCTGATCTCTTTCTGAGTACGGGGTAACTGCATCTTTTGTATTATTCTCACTCTTTCTGATGTCACTTTCCTGACACCTTTCTCTATCTGGTGCCCCAGATATTTCACTGACTTTGCACAAAACTGTAATTTGTCAGGGGCCACTTTATGTCCCTTTTCACTCAGGTGATTCAGTAGGGCAATGGTGTCAATCACACAATCCCTATGACTTTTAGACGCCACCAAGAGGTCGTCTATGTATTGCACTAGGACAGAGTTCCCAGGTAAGACCAAAGTTTCCAAACATTTTTTCAAGATCTGATTAAAGATAGAGGGGCTCTCTGTGTACCCTTGAGGGACCCTGTTCCAGCAATACACGTGACCATTGAAGGCAAATGAGAAAAGAAATTTGCTATCTGGATGCAAAGGAATGGAAAAGAATGCATGACACAGGTCTATCACAGTGAACCACTCAGCATCCCAGGGAATCTGATACAGAATCACTGCTGGGTTCGGGACAATAGGGCAACAGGGGACTACTATCTTGTTGACTTTTCGTAGATCCTGCACTACTCTGTACTTGCCACTAGGCTTCTTAATGCCCATAATCGGGGAGTTACATGGGCTACTCATTATTTCCTGTATGATGTTTCCTTCTAGCAATTTCTGTATCTCCAGAGTAACACCAGCTTTCCCTTCTGCATTCATTCTGTAGGGTTTAGTATTGGGGTATACTGCATTGTCCTTGATGGCTATCTGTATGGGGTCCACATTTTTCATTAACCCTACATCTTTCCCAGTAAAGTCCCACACCTCTGGCTTCACTGCTTCTTGGAGTTCTTTGGGTAAATCCTGCATGGTAATTTGTTTAATTTCCGAGTCAGGGCGGACTAACATTATTTTATAAATGCCGTCTTCATCTGGGGTCTGAATTTCAACACCCTTTGGTGTGCAAAAGATGGTACAGTTCATTTTGCACAGCAAATCACGTCCCAGCAAGTTCACTGGACTGGTGTCGCAAACGACAAATTTATGCATTTCCTTAAAGTTTCCAATTGAGATCTCCATGGGCTTGGTAACAGGAGTACTAATCAATTGATTAGATACACCCACTACTTGGATGGCTTCTCCCGAGAGGGGTAGGTTTGGAACGTCCACTGTTCTCACAGTAGAACAGGTAGCACCAGTGTCCAACAGAAAGGTGACATCATTTCCGTCAACCTTTCCTTCAATGTATGGTCCGGACTGGTCTACCGGCAAGGAGGCGCCAAGTACGCACTCCTCGTCCTCCCCTCTCAGGCCCCGTCAGTACTGGTCATCACAAAGGAAGGTATCATTTAATAGATACTGCGAAGTTGCTGCATTTCTGTTCTCATTGCTTTCCCAGACTTCTATCTCATCTCCCTCTGCTTGTTTTCCCTTGTATACCTGCTTTGGTGCGCGGGGCACCTGCACTGTCTTTACCTGTGGTTGAGTCTTTCTCGGTCTTTCTTCCTGCGTCTGTGGAGTTAAATCAGGTGTTTTGGGGTTATCATCGGGCAAGTAAGGACACTCGTTACGCCAGTGTCCAATTTCGCCGCACTGATGGCAGGGAAATTTCTTCATAGCTTCCTCCCTGCTCATTCTGGGCCGGGGCTTACTTCCTCCCCCACCCCCAGGACCTTCGTTCTTAGCATTTTTGACCATGTTACTCAACTGCTTTTCCTGCTGTTCTGCGAGCTTCACCTGAGCCCACATCACCTTCTCCTTGAGAGCCTTTTTCTTTTCTGCCATCTCGTCCTCGCAGTACTTTGCGTACCGCAGGACCTCGTCTATCTTATTGGTATGCCAACAGATTTTATTATCCTTTATCCACTGACAAATTTCAGGCCTTAAACCGTTTACAAACCTGTAAATGAAATGCGTCATATCCTTCATCTCGATGTTATCTATACCACTGTATGTTTTAAACACCTGCAACAGCCTTTCATAAAAGGAGTGCACTGTCTCGTCTCTCTCCTGCGTTGTTCTATCTATCCTGGTCCAATCAGTTTCCTTTGCTCGCACCTTATTTTTCAAATGCAGCATTACTTGTTCGTATTTTTTCATCACTTCAATTGATGGCTCCCCTGTGTTAGAGTCCCTCGGGTACTCCTCACTAGGCCAGCCTATGGCTATTTTACACTCGGTCCATAGATCGACCGGGACCACAATGTCGAAAAACCCATCCAGGTCTTTCCACAGGCATTTTTGCACCTTTACGAACCTTTCCACTTGCCGGTACCATTCAACCGGCTTCTCGCGCAGTTTCGGAAAATCGTTAGTAAAGGACACAATATCCTGTCTGGACCATGGAACGTGCACATACCTCCCACCTGGCACTTCACGCATGGGGCATAATGTTTCAGGCTTGTCTACTTCTCTTAAAGGGAACTCAGGGGTAGCTTGTCTGGATCGAGCCTCATCTTTCTTTCTTGCCCACCTGCCTCTCCATTTTTCCACATCTCCCCATTTTTGCAAAACTGCAAGCAACTCTTTAATCTGCACCTTCTTCCCTGACACATTCAGATTCTCTAAATCTTTGTCTGAGAATTCAGCTCTGTAAGGCTTTTGTAAGGGCTTGGATCTTGAAATATCTACCCCCATACTAGCTGCGGTGTCTGTCAGCTTTTCGTGGAGCACCCTGGTACTTCTGGTAAGGCTTTTACACATAAACAGCAATTCTTCTTCAGAATAGGTGTTTAATCTGTCTAACCCCACATTTCCTGCCATCAATTCCTCTATTTCTACCCTCAGCTTATAGAGGTCTAAAGGTTTCGTTTGCGGAGCCTGTTTTTCTAAATCACGACTCCAATTTTCAATCTCTTCCGGGGTTACCAAAGAAACACTCCTAGTCCCTGTTGCTGATTCTAATTTAATTTCTTTTGCATCAAAAGGATTATGTCTTTTCTGCACTCCTTTTCCGGTCTGTTTGTTGGGTAGATCCAAGAACACCACTTCGGACTCGCACTCACTGGACTGATCGTCTATCAGTAGGGGCTCTTGCCTCGGCGGGGCCATTATTGGGTTCATAACTGGAGGGTTCGAACTTCCTTGATTATTCCCGTACAACGGAACTACTGGTCCGATCGTTACCGGAATAGTCAAAGCCTCAGGACTGGTATTTAACTGGGAGATTTTCTGAATTATTTCTGTCCTCTGTCTAGCTAGGGCCTCTTGTTCCCTTTCATCTAGTACTCTTCCTAAGGTTCGGTCAGGTATTATCTGTGGGGTCAGGTGAGGCGTAAAACTCGGGGCAGTAGGATGCGTTTCACTTGGTCCTCCACCGTAATTTGGTTTTGGGAACAAAGTTCCTGTGCCAAATGACCTGCGCTCTTCCCCATATGGCGGCTGCAAAAAGGGCACTCCTGAACCTACTTGCTTTTCTTCGTTTTCATACAGAGGTCTGGGAAAAAATGTTCTTTCACGGGAATATTTTTCCTCTGAGCTCATGGGTATTCTAGGATATATATCTCGTACCTCCGCGGGTCCCGGATTCTCAAAATAGGGCAACACCTGGCCACCTCCCCCCCTACTTAGGGATCTGTCCTCCCCCTTAATAGATGGACGCTGGGGATTCCCTCCAGTACTGGAAAGTCGGGCTCCCTCATTATAAGGGGGCGGACTTCTCGTAAAGATGTCATCTAATAATTCATCGTCTGACTCCCCAAGGGCTCCCCAATGTTTACACTTTTCTGTCTTTTTCTCTTCCCCTGAAGGGGTACATGCTGGCATCATGGGAAACAGACCCTCAACAATCATGCTCTGCCTCCACTGTTTCATCCTCTTATCCCTGCTCTCTTGTTTCAGCCTGGGGTACCACTTAGTCAGACCCTTGTCCATTCGGGGTTTCTCTCTTTCAAAAGCCTCAATCTCCCATTCCTCTAATGCCTCATACTGCGTTAGTCTTGGTCTGGGATGCAATTCATTCATGCGGGTTCTCAAATTGAATAAAATCCTACCATTGAAAGTACCGTCTAACGGAAAAGCCAATACTCCGTCATCTTTTGTGTACCTTACCCAATTCTCCAACCACACACAGGTATTGTACCCTCGGTCAAACATCATGAATGAGGCAGGAGTATTCGGTGGCGGGATAGTAACGCCCTCTCTAGACTTAATCGGTTTGTCCGTTTTGAAATAATTCTTTACCCTGCTTACAAGGGACAATTTTCTCTTAGCTCCGTACATAATATCGTATCTATTAGCTTTCCACTGATCCCTCTCAAACCCTTGGTTTCTTGGATCGGGTCTAGTCTCTGGACAATACGAGTGCCACATAAAATTTCTACGCTTTACTCTGTTTACAAAGTCACCTCCAATCAGACTGCGCCTTGCAGTTCCGTGTGACCAATGGGTGCACGCGTTCAAATTATTTCGGCCAATGGGTGCGCGGCCTTTTCGCGAGACAGTTCTCACGCTTCGGCGCTCACCCCTCCTTTACAATTCCAGCCCCGCTACCCGCCCGCTGTTTCTACCAATCCCAGCGCGGCACGGAGTGACGTCAGAGACGCTTCGCGGCTGACTCCCTCCCTTCACAAGGTAACGGAAACTTTTTTTCCTTTTAAAGTGCTCAGTGCTTGGTTATTTGACAACAAATACACATTCACCACAGTGCTCAAGTGTCTAGACAGGATAGCTTTGTTTTACTGCAAGTAAACTACTTCCATTTACTTTTCACGCGCTGCGGGCAGATCTCTTCCGCCTACCCTTGACTCTAGCATCGGTGAACCTGTTATTCCCCTAAACTCATCCACTCTTCCGGGATATATCCGAGTCTAAGGTTTCCCAGCGGACCCCTCTGCTTTCACCCAAGCTCCGAGGAACCTGCTACTCTTCCGATGTGACCCTTACTAGGTTACGCCACTATGGGAATTTTGCCAATGAACCTCGTTACTGACATTTATTCACACATGTATTCAGAAAAACCCTAGTTAGTGCTTCCCGGTTATCCTAACCTGCACCTAACTTTCCTTAAGCCTGTGACCTCAGGACAATGGATTCTATTCACCACTTGCCCTTTCAATTCCCCGGGGAGTTCGGACAACACAATACGAGACTGTTTACAAATGCATGGATTAATACATATAACAATATAAGAACAAGAATAATAATGAAAAAACAGTTCATTGATTTCAGCAGCGTATTCACAAGAGAGTGATCGGGTCTCTCGGAACAGCCGCTCTTATAGCAGCATTAATGTACTAGCAGCTACCGACTTAACTAGTCTAACTAGTCCTACCTAACCTTTAGCTAGTCCCTAACCATCCTCTGATCTACCAGAAAACTGATAGAGCGCGCGAGGTCACCCAGCCAATGATTCCGCCGTTTCCGGCTTCCGGGCCCATATACTTTCAATTCACACTATTCATTGACAGGGCGACTTCACGGGCTGCTACCAATTGTGTGTGTTCCCTACTGTTATCACTCAGTGTACCCGACTTACCATCCACCGACACGGGTACCTATGACCTCAACAGATCAGGGGCCTAGCTGTAAAAGGAAAGGCAGCAAATGCAAATTCAAATGACATTCAATACTGTTGTAAAATGACCACGGACAACTGGAAGTTTTAAAAGCTTTATCTAAAGTTCGTTTTCGTTGAGCATTAGGTTTACAAGAATAAGGCAATCAATAATCAAGATAACGAAAAGTACATAACTATAGAGAAATAAAGTCAGGGTAATCATTTAAATGCAAATATGAAATGCAAGGGAAAGATGCTATGCATTCACGGCAAAAACTCTTTGGAGAATTTAAGTAAGGCCGTTCTAGACCATAGCAGAAAATGACAAACTGCAATGCAAAATATGATTTCTAAAGGTAGGATAGCATAAGAACAATTTTAAGAAATATGCAATTGACTTTTCGTTTCGATAGTTTGCGGCAAAAGCATGAAAAATCAACATGTGCAAGGTGTCTTTATTAAAGCAAAAGACAGAAAATTAGAAAGGTGCAAGTTTAAAGAATTTAGAACAGTATTTACCTAGACTGGTGTGGAAACCAAACCCTGGCCACGGGTCAGTTTAAGGACAGGAAACCCTCAAGGAAGGATACCCCTCAAAGGACAGCAGGTGCAGAGTGGACACCCAGGACAGGACAGGATACCCTCAGATTAGGAATCAGGACAGGACCTCAGGACAGGACAGCAAACCCTCAGGACAGGACCACTCAGGACAGGACCGCACCCGCAGTTTGGAAGCAACGCCTGCGCTCCACCCTCTCTGCAGCTATCGATCAAGACCCCGATTGGGTCAGCGAACTCCCAGCAAAGTGCTTCGCCAGCACTTTAAGGTTTAGTAAAACCTTAGTCTATGGTCAAATTTCAGACAGAGTGCTCCGCAGCGCTCTGTATCTTCAGTCACCTATTGAGTGCGTTGGGTCAGTGACAGGTCAGCTACACCAGACAAGTCGGACAATTTCCCTAGGTGAACCCAGGGTAGTTATACTGTTTGGGGACGGTGTACCACCCCCCAATGTTGCAAAGTGTCAGAATCCCTCAATTTGGATTGGTCCTAAGATAGGATTTGGGTAACACACCAATCATAACACTCTATTTAGATGCCTAATTTACATCTCTGGGTACCGCCTAGCAAGATTGGGGTTCCCATGAGAAACTGCAGGAAAATACAATAGTAATTTTACATTGTTGCGGAATAGGGACACATGACTCCGTTCTGCTGGGTTCGCAGGTCAGTTCTCAGGAGCATCTTGCTCATCCCTGCCAGCTGGCCAAGTTCCATCAGCCAAGGTTGTCAGTTCCCCAGAAGAAGGAGCATGCGCAGAAAGCCCTCCAAGATGGCATGTGGCTCATGTCAGACCCCCATTCCCCGCGGTACATGAAAAGTAAGCGAGAACAAATTAATACATAGAAATAACGTTATGAAAACACATCACAGGGTTTGTACTTTCAACTTATCATTATAAAATACACTTATGCAGTCTAAATGTTAGCTACACGTATACGTACACAAGAGCAGTGGCACGAGCAGTACCACGTTACAGGCAAAGCTATGTATTACGCATGCGCATAAATTTCCCTCCAAACCTACAGACACGTCAGGACACGTGAGTGTGACTGACGCATGCGCGGTAACTAAATACAAGCGGCGGCCATGTTAAATGACTCGAGTAAATTATTTTAGTAAAACACATATGCAAGCTTCATAAACTTTGCTTAAACTAAATATAAACGTTAGTAAGACGTACACTTATTACCTTGTTACACACAGACGAGGTTCATGAATACAGCAAGTCGCAAAATATGCGAAGCTTTGCTTCATCACTTTCATGCCCCCAAATCCCCCTCCCCATGCTGCTTCCCACCACCTTCTTTGAAAAATAAAATAAAATTAAAGAAGAAAAAGCTTTTGCACTTTTTTTTCTTTTTCTTTGCCTTTTTGAGTTGGATTGGCCATTGGAAAAAGTGTCTGACATTTTGTAGTTATGTGCAGTGTGCATGTCTACAAAGTAATGCAGTAGACTTTTTTTTAAATATGAAGTTATTCTACACAGCATCAGAGATGCTGTACAACATTGTAAAAAGTATTACTGGTAACAAATTGGCACATTCGCTCACACTTGAAGTTTCATTCCCTACTTTTAGCAATCTGCCTGCAAATAGAGTTTCAGTGCAGATATTTGGTTCTTTAACACTCTGTGCTGAGTCACGGTAGTCATGTGCTCATGACGGCCGGGAGCTGTCCGAACGTTGGCACTCCGCCCAAGCGCGGTTAATTCCCCGCCTGTGCGGGAGAATTAATCAGTGGGCGAAGTTCGGACGGCTCCCGGCCGTCATGACCACACGCCTACTGTGACTTATGACGACTGGGAGCCGTCCTCAGTATGGCAGCGCCACGCCCACCCCCGCCCCCTCTCGCACCACGGGGGAATTTGCCTTGCAGCGAAGGGGTTAACATGGTAGACTTTTAACGCTCAATTTCTCCTCCTCAAACCCCCCACCTTAAAGCACGAGGGATATGGGTACCAACCTTCTCTGGAAACGCCATAAGAATCTGCAACTACCCCCCTCCGAGTCTCCGCCTAACCATGTGTCATGACACCTTCAAACAAGCATTTACAATGCAATGGTCTCGGCATCATTAAAGGTAGAGCTATTGGCATTGCTCATGACATTTCTTTTTTTTTCTTTAAATCCTAAATAAATGGCATTGTCATTTACATTGTCAATACACAGCACTCTGCACTCAACAGCACACACCACTCTGCACTCAACAGCACACACCACTCTGCACCTGCACTCCCTACTCTGCCCTCACTACTCTGCACTCTGCCCTCACTACTCTGCCCTCACTACTCTGCACTCTGCCCTCACTACTCTGCCCTCACTACTCTGCCCTCACTACTCTGCACTCTGCCCTCACTACTCTGCACTCACTACTCTGCCCTCACTACTCTGCACTCTGCCCTCTGCCCTCACTACTCTGCACTCACTACTCTGCCCTCACTACTCTGCCCTCACTACTCTGCCCTCACTACTCTGCCCTCACTACTCTGCACTCTGCCCTCACTACTCTGCCCTCACTACTCTGCACTCACTACTCTGCCCTCACTACTCTGCCCTCACTACTCTGCCCTCACTACTCTGCCCTCACTACTTTGCCCTCACTACTCTGCACTCTGCCCTCACTACTCTGCACTCTGCCCTCACTACTCTGCACTCACTACTCTGCACTCACTACTCTGCACTCTGGCCTCACTACTCTGCCCTCACTACTCTGCCCTCACTACTCTGCACTCACTACTCTGCACTCTGCCCTCACTACTCTGCCCTCACTACTCTGCCCTCACTACTCTGCCCTCACTACTCTGCACTCACTACTCTGCCCTCACTACTCTGCCCTCACTACTCTGCCCTCACTACTCTGCACTCACTACTCTGCCCTCACTACTCTGCACTCACTACTCTGCACTCACTACTCTGCCCTCACTACTCTGCACTCTGCCCTCACTACTGTGCACTCGCCACTCTGCACTCGCCACTCTGCACTCACCACTCTGCACTCACCACTCTGCACTCACCAATCTGCACTCACCACTCTGCACTCACCACTCTGCACTCACCACTCTGCACTCACCACTCTGCACTCACTACTCTGCACTCACCACTCTGCACTCACTACTCTGCACTCACTACTCTGCACTCACTACTCTGCACTCACTACTCTGCACTCACTACTCTGCACTCACTACACACACGATAACGGCAAGTTACCTGGGCTGTGCCCAGAGGCCTTAAAGTCTTTGACAGGTGCTGGGCACACTCACTTGCCTGCGCTCGTGGTTACCTTCCACTGCAGGCTGCACACTGCACCAATGTGCCAAGAATGCCCACTGCTACCTTTTACCAGCACCCGCTGCTTATTGGGGGCATTACACTGGCCCTGTACTTATAACTAGTTCGGGGCTAGTAGGCAAAACGCACTTTTCCAAAGCTGCTTCATGTTCATAGTCAAAGGCGACCAAAGCGCTGCGAGGCACAGTGGACTACCCTTACAAACTAATACATTTTAAGAATGTAAAGCTCTTGCACCAAAAGGCGTATGCCTACCAGGTGGCATTCACTACATAAACGCTCATAAATTCACTACTAAATAAATAAAAAAGTATTTAGGTGGACTGTTTAATCCCCTCTGGACAATCCAGTGCCTTGACATGTTTGAATGGCTATACTTTCATGCAAAAACATTCTCAAGTAAATTGCTTCTACACGCTAAACTGAATGGTCTGATTTTGTTACATATAGCAATTAACAGTCTACCCAACTTTGTTTCTAAAAAACACCTCTTTAGATCGTAATGCTCGGCACATGAAAGCAATTTGCCCAGGAACGCACTTTCAAATGCATTTTGTTTGAATGAATGCAGTTGTGAAATAAGTAGACTGTTATAATCGATGTCGTGATGCTCAAGCAGTAGTTTATTTTTGATTCTGGCTGCTTCCGAGTTGTCAGTGTAGGCAGTGGCCATAACAATGGTACAATTGGGTGGCGTAGTAATTTAACCAGGTGAATAGCTGTGAGAAGTTGCGGCCACCGCATAAGAAAGATTTTGAGCACCGGGACTTATTTTTCTACAAATTAAGCACTGCTTACACTGTGGCATGGAGTCATCCTGCTCAGCTCTCGGCCTCGCGCGCGCGCCACTCCAGGCATATGTTTTCAATTATCTCCGCCGTGATGGCGAGATAATTGAAGATATATGGCCTTCTGCTCTTAAGACAATGCCTTTCACGTCTGCCCTACACGGAAAGAAAACACAAGAAAAGCACGAACGCGCGCCATTCACTGCAGACTGGTGAACGCGCCCACAACATCTGCATTACATTATCGCGGCACCCTGACAGCTCCTAATTGAAATTAATGCACTGCTGTGCGCGTAACCACACAGAAAATGCCAACATGGCGAAGGACAAATTACATTAAGCCTATCGCGTCAAGGCTACTAAAAACACAGCACAGCGAAGACGAATCACTATGCAGATGCCATAAAAAACGCGCGCGCACTAAGGAATGTTGCATCCCGGACCCCTAAAGAAACTTTTTTTTTTTATAACATAAGAGCTCGGAGCTCCGCCTCCCCTGCTGACGCAGGGTTGACGTAGGCCGAGCCCTAAAAAGACCTCAAAGATCTTCTCTTTGAACGACACCTGGCCTAAAACGCTCCTACCTTCTCACGGTCCTTCCAATCGCATACCAACCTCAACCTGAAAGACCTATTGATGATCCTCATGGGTTACTCTACCACCTGCTTTTCATTGCTATGTTTTCGTATGAATATGTGCAAAGTGCTTCGGCATTTACTCCACCATTATGTACATGTATATTTCAGGGGCGGCTTCTCCATTGGAACAGAGGAGCGTCGACCCACTTAAACCCCCACCCACACCCCCAAAGCCCCAGAGATAAAAAAATATATATTTTATTTTTCATCCCCGTCCTGAGCCGAATGTCACTACAGGGGATGGCCATTGATGACTGACAGCAGCAGGGACGAGGGTGGGCTGTCTAATGCACTGTTTAAAGTGTGCATGTCTTTTTGGCTGGATGTCTTCCGATGACCAGCCACACATGCGCCCTTTCAACCTCTCAACCCAGCTGTCTTAAGTCAGCTGGGTCAAGAGTAAGTGGAGGTCTCCAGTGCGCTGTGGAGCGCCGAGTGAGGCCTCTTTCTCCAAGCAGGGCTCTGGGCAGGGGGGTACCAGCATCATGTTCCATTTCCTACAAAAAAGAGGTCCGTAGTAAAGACGTCACAGTAGGTACATTTAAAAAAAATACATATATTTTGCATGCGTGCCTCCGCCCCCTCATCCCCATAGATGTCAGCCGCCACTGTATATAGTTGCTATTTGTTATTAATATGTTCTGGCTTTATTGTAAAGCACTCTTAGGCCTCCAGGCCACGTCCGCTCTATATAAATTCACAACAATAATTTTAATGTGCGTCGGTACAATGTTTGGAAGGCAGCATCGGAGTTGGACTGGCCAATAAGGCAATCAGGCAGTGCCCGGGGAGCTGGTCTTACAGGACAGTATGTGGGCCTGTTTTATGCTCTGGTGGGCTGCTGTTTCCGTTGATTTACCTGACATTTCCAAAAACATTACCTGTAGCAAGAAGAAATGCATGAATCTCTCATACCTTACAAAACACCTGTGCAACGTGTCTTTTCA
The DNA here is from genome assembly GCF_964261635.1 of Lissotriton helveticus. Lineage (NCBI taxonomy): Eukaryota > Metazoa > Chordata > Amphibia > Caudata > Salamandridae > Lissotriton > Lissotriton helveticus. Next base: position 2,059,126,820 of record NC_136059.1, on the reverse strand, counting down.
AGTTCAAAACTGTCCCGATTTGAAAATGTGGTCCACTTTTTAGCTCCCTGATTGGCTAATTGGTGCCACTTTTATTTTGGTGCCAGGGCCTATTTTCTGCCCCAGTCCGACCCTGGACAGAAGTTGCAGAAGCACATACTAGAGGTGTCCGACCATTCTATCAAAATATGGAGCTGAATGTGCGGCGAGGGTCATGATTGTTGTACCACCTCAGTCCTGCAGCTGCCCTGCCCTCTTACAACATCAAAGTCACGTCTAGAATGGGCCCTGCTCTCGCGCGCGCTGCTCTCTCTGCCCTCCACGCGCTCCCTTTATAACGTGTATGCCGGGAGGTCTGAGCCCGCCATACATTCCCACATGCTGCTGCTGCCTTATACTGCCTCTCCTCCCAGGACAACTTCAAAGCCAGGGCCCCGGGATGAGAGGACGGACTCTGCCGCCTCCTCGCCCCCAGGGCACCACTGCAGGCTCCGCGCCGCCACCGTGCCGCCCCTCCCGCTGGGTAAGCAGGGGAGCTCAGTCAGCACCCCGTGAGTGATTTACGTGTGTAATGATGGATTATCTGTTTCTGCCCGTGTGCACAAAGCCTGGGTTTGAAATAGCAAAGCATTAAAAGCACACTGTTTCTGTATTATACCTATGTTGGCGCCTTGCATGTGTAATGCAGTGAGGACCATTGGAAGACTCGCGGCGATGCTTTCCTATTGGACTTCAGCTACTCATGTAAACAGAGAAAGAAGACGATGTACTCTAGCGGAAAACCCACTTGGCCTGTTTACACGTGGTTTATACAAGAGGTTGTTACAACCTATGGGCTGCGGCGTAACAAGGGTGCATCGGGTACTGATGCAAACAGTGAAAAATGGACGTCACTACTCCCTTTCCTTAGTAAAATACAGCCATCACTGGGGTTACAGCAGGGCTTTAAGTGGGCCGTGTCCTGCCGGTGCTCAGCACAGGCAGTTCTATAAAGCAGGTGATGAGACGAGTCCCTATCCGGCTCTCCATGTATTTTTGCCCTCGCCATCAGGGTGAGCAAGAAAATCTTAACTCTGCAACAGTCCCACCCTTCACTGCCTTTGAGGTAACTTTAAAGAGACTAGCTATAGTTATTTCAGTGTCATCGTTTCAGAACTGAAGCATTTTCAATATTCTATAAAACGAAGCCATAGTTGCTGCTTTTTTTATCTTGCTCAACTAACAGCCATTGGCAAAGCCAATAGCCCTGACTTGCTGTAGGTGTAATGTTACTGTTGTATTATATATCTGGATGCAATGACAGAAGCAGCAAATTACCAGTTGGGTGACACACTATGCTAAGCACACTTTTTAGCTTAAAGTGTTTTTAAGCCACACCCTTAATTACATGCTCCATTGAGAGACCCCCCCAGTTTTTTTTCTCACTTAATGCCCTGGGGTACTCTGAACCCCTAACACTCCTGGGCCTCGGTACCACTGCACCTGCTGCATTATTGATATCCGCGCCTCTGCCAAGAGAGCTTGGGATATTGCGCAACACACGTCCAGCGCAAAAATGCAAAGGGATTTCCACTTCATAAAATATTAGCTGATGATGACACACAATATTAGTAACAAGGCCTCGCTATCAATAGTGCAGCACCGGCACCCAGAAATCTGAGGTCCGACAGTACCCCAATTATAGCTGCTTTTAAACTGACAAACTAGGGGATGGGATCCGTTTTACTAGCTTGCATCAGGGCGCATACTTTTGCTACGACAGTGGCTGACATTTGTAAATATTAAGGGCATGATTTACAAAGGTTTTGCGTCGGGTTTGTGTTACTTTTATAACGCAGACCCATCGCAAAATCGCTTTCAGGATTTACAAACCAATGCAAATTAGTATTTGTTTTGGCTTGTAAGAAAAAGTAAGGCAAAAAAGGGTGAAGCGCTGCTTTGCGTTACTCTGCAACGAGGGGTCGTTCCATGGGTGGTACATAGGTGTTTCTGTGTAATCATCCATGGGTTTTGACGCCAAATCCTATCTAATACCAAGAGTCTATAGGGTTTTTAACAAAAAAATAACTCTTTTATTTCTCCTGTTTATACTTTGCATGTGTGCTGCAATGTACAGCACATATACAATGTAGGAAAAGTTATACATTTAGTCTAAACATAGTATTTTGTACTAGACGGGGACTCCTCCAGTACAAAATGTGTACTAGCCTCACACTGACTTCTTTGCACTATTGTGCAAAAGTGTGTGCGTGGCACTCAGCAACTTGGTTGTGCACCAGCACTAATAGAGCAGGATGGTGCCACATCTCTGTAGATATGGCACTTTCCTGTTCTCTTCTTGTCACGCAACGCACCGCAGCAACTTTGGGTCCTGCGCTGTGTTCCGTGACGGTTTTGTAAATCTGGCCCTTAAAGAGGAAGTTTATCAAAATGCATGTTGCTTCCTTTGAAGTCCCCAAAAACTTAGGACCAGATTCATAATTTGACACAGCACAACGGCATAAAGACAACTTGCTGCACTGTGCCACATGAAGAGAGCAGTAATGCTCCATGTTTTCGAACATATGGTGTCTTCCTGCTCACCCTCGGTGCTGGCAAACTCAATGCAGCCTAGCGCCAACGCAGGCACCCTCGCGTCATAGTTCAAGGGTGCCTCTTTTTGTGCAGGAAGGGACACATTCCTGGACATAAACAATCCTTGGTGGCGTTTTTCTCTTTACACTTAGAAAGATGAAAAAAGGAGGGAAAATAAGTTATTTCACCTCATTGTGCCTCTATGGGTAGGGCGTTGAATTTTGACACATCCCCAGGCTTGCCTGTCTTGGTAAGTCATGGAATGTGCCAACATACATGGGTGGGTGCGTGGAAACTGCCACTCTCCACCCATGTAACGCCTTCCAAGCTCAGAGTAATGCAAGGCAGCGACTTGCACTAACATGCGTTACTCCAGATTCACCAAGCAACGCAGGGCCACTCAAGGTGGCATTGGGTTGCTTGGTAAATCTGGCTTAGGGATTGCTTTGCCTTTCCGTGACACATGGGGATGGCCCTAGTTTTAAAGAAAAACCTTCCGCGGGAATGAGTTGCCAACAGTTGTTCAGCCTGTCTTTCTCCTTGGCAGAAGCTATTTAAAACCAGTGCTCGATTTGAGCCGGTGTTTTCCGGTGCTCAGCCCCAGCATTCTATTGTCAACACTAGCGCATGAGATAGTCTACCACAAGGTGGCGCTATCTGGTTAATTTAGAAATGACCACAACAACGGGTACGTTTTAATTCAGTATACATTAAAAACGACTATTACCTGCTGCCCAAGCCATTCTTATAGCTCTGAGGGCCTGAAATAGTCTGAATTGTCACACCAGTAGGAGTGTGATGTTTAGAAGTTGTGTTGTTACTACTCATGGCAGCATAGCAGGGGCATTGTGTGGTGCAAGCTTCAGGTACCCCCTGACTCGGGTGACCAGACGTCCCGGATTTCCCTGTACAGTCCCGGTGTTCAGAGGACTGTACCGGTGTCTGACGCTTTTCCTAATTTTAAATACATGTCCTGGTTTTTGGGACAAAGGTCAGGTCATCCTTTCCGAGGCACATTTGAAGTCTGAAACAATTTAAGTAAATGTATTTGTTTGTCTGGCAGCACAGAAGCAGGTCCCCTCCTGCTCCCAGAGTGGGGAGGAAGGCAGTTGGCTGCAGGGTGGATGTACTGCCATAGCTAAGATTATATATAGGCACACATTTACAAAACTACCTTTACACATGGTAAAGGCCTAAATTTACAAGATGCCTAGCACATAGGGGCACATATTTACAATGCCACACAAAAGCCAGGACAGGCCAGATATAGTTGTGACACTAAAGGCTTTAGTCCTACTTTTATGTATAACTGGTCCCGGTTTGTGTTTCTCAAAATATAGTCACCCTACTTCTGACGAGAGCCCTGGCACTTATTTCTTTATTTTTACAAATTAAGCACTGAAAACATGATGATTGTGTGTGCTTTTGACCAGCTCTTCATGGGAACACGGGCAAGACAGCATCGCCTGAGTTGGAAGCACACACAGAACGTCTGCTTGCTCCTGGCGTCAGCAGGGCACACTGCAAGTGACGAGTATATCGAGAAAGATGCGAGCACCGGTATCAGCGGAGAGCGCGCGCGAGGATTACAGAACCAGCCCCCAGAGCCAGTTCTCCATATAAGGCATGCCTCTTTCTTCACTGCCTACTGTGCACTAATACATACATTAACCATGACTGTCAGGCAAAGATAAACACCCCTCAAAGGGGCTTCGACAATCACTGTGTTTAGGCCACCTCGGTGGGTTGTTGCTGATACGACTTTGGAATAATGACACTCGAGCGAGCTGTTAGTATACTACCTGAGCGACATGGGAATAAAATACATGAGGAGAAACCACTCCGACAGTTATGATACAACCTAGCAAGAATTATAGGGGACCAACTACCCATTTGCTGGCATATTGAATGGATTCCAGTCGCACTGCGGTAATGTTTTTTTGTAGTTGATGTCAGTTTGAAGTTATTACCAGTAGAAATACATTTTTTTACATGCTTGTTATTCCAGTAATCAACGTTTTGCGTGAAACCGTTAACTTTAAAAACATTTTTTCGATCATTACTGCAGATAACATCATTGATGGTATTTAGGTTTCCTGCTTTTTGAAACCCAGAATGGCTTCATTTTATTTTACTTTAAGAAGATATGAACTGTTCATTTTTTTTACTGTACTGACATTTTACCCTATTGCAGAGCAGTCGTATTTCAGACAAAGCCACAATTATTGTTATCTTTATTCCATTTTCACAGAATCGTAAAATTATAGTAGGAGTCTGGCTCAACTGGTAAGGATTTCCCTATTCACAAACGCTGTCAGTTTTCTCCTCACCCCAGCATTTTCAGATGCTTGTAATCAGCTGTGTTCTTTATTCTCCTCCTAATGTGATGACACACAGTTGTACTTCACTATAAAACGACCTTTGTTGACCTACGCCTGCCTAGTGCTGGTGCACTGCTGCCTGTTGCACTCCATGCCCAAACTACATAATAGGAACATGACAGTTTACTTTGGGTGGTCTTGTATTGTATTTGCATTTATATAGTGCCTACTACTTCTGAAGAAGCATTGAAGCACTTTACGGCGAGTAGCAAACTACTCCGGAACTGTGTGGCAGCATGGCTAAAATTAATAATTAAAAAAGGACTATGATGCATCCAGCACTAATGCACTTGAAAAAAAAGTGCATTAGCCCTGGCTATGTCACAGTGATGTTTAAAATTAGTTTTAGCCACACTGCAAAGCATCTGTGCTGCTGTACAGCATGGCTACAAAACATTGCCAAAGCCAATTACTCTCATGGGCGAGACCTATTGGTTTTGCCAATGTTTGCTAAGTCTGACTTGACAACCCAGGTGTTTGCAAGAACTATTGTCACCAATTAAATAAAACATAGTGTGCTTTGATCACACCTAGAGAACCAATACTCTCTCTAAATGCTATATATGTTTGGTGACTACATGTATTTAGCTTGCTGCTTCTTTACACGCACAAGATTCGTGTGAATAAACAGCCTTTAGAATGACTGCAGAGAGCAGGCGGCATTGTGTTGTATTTTAAAGCCAAACTCCACCATCGCCACCCCACTTTGTTATGAGACCCAGACCAAAGCTAGATCTCATCTGTATTTGTCCCAGCGAACTCAACAACACTCTCAAAGAAGAATTTGGGAAAAACACAGACGAGACAAATAACATCTTATACAAGCAAGACTTTGTTCTTCAAGGACTATTAGAGGTGAAGGACTCAACTATAACACAGATGTCAAAACTAAAAACCTTCATCGTCAAACTGTCCTTTCTCCACAGAAGAAGTTCTGGAGATGTGTTTATTAGCCATTTCTTCAGAACGGCTCATACCACTCTTCATACATTCCACTTGTCCGCACAGTGCTGATGGGGTAATCCCACTCATCCCTTGGGGGTAGGGGGAGGAGGTTGGATTTTACCCATTCTGTCTAATTCTGAATATAATTTAAAGCATATTTTCTAAACATTACATGGCCTGCACCTCAAAGAGAAAACGATCCTGCAGGAGACACCGATGGCACATACCTTTGGGACAACATCTAGGTTGCAATTGCTCCTCGTGTGAGGTCAGGCAGCGGTGTGACAGTGGCCAAGCGGTTCACCTAGAGTGCACATTGACACTATGAACCACGCTGCTCGTTACCACGAGAATTGCAGTGCAACAGAATCGACCGGTTGATCTCTTTTTCACAGTGGACAGCCTTGATCATGGCCTGGATCCTTAGGACAGCTAATCAAACAGCATTAGTTACTCAAGGGAGAGAAGTGGTGAATGTAACTTTTTGAGAATTGCTAACATCTACGAACAAATTAAAAAGGTATTTAATTCCCAGGTCAGTTTCAAGTACAGGTTGCGCGACCTGAAACAATCACACATACAATTCTATCCAGGACATCATTCAATTTTCAGTCGAGAGCTTGATAATTTGTTATGCGGTCGAATGTCCTGTCCTTTATGTCTCAAAGACTCTCAAAACAGTAGCACCAACTCTGCACATTTTCATCGACTACCCCTTTGTAGAAGATGTGGCTGAGCCTCTCAAGAAGGCATGGTTTGACTGCCACTAGATAAATCCGGCATAAACAACGGGAACACAACCCCCCTCCCTCTTGCAGGCATATCGCGGAGGGATATTAATCCTGAGGCAGCAACCCCGCTTCCCCGGAACCCTTCTAGAAGCACTATATCGAGCAGCCCCCCCTAAAACCCAGCTCCTCCCAGTCTCCCATCCTCTCCCCCGCTTTCAACATGACGCAACGCCTCAACCTTTTGGAAGCGCAACTCGAAATCCTGGTTTGTGGCCTGAAGGAAACCCTAGCCTCCATAGCAAAAATCCATCTGCCCACCCAACAGTCCGTAGATACCCCCTCCCTCATCTCAACCTAGTAAGATTGAATCACCACCCCTCAAAAGAACCTCTCCCCCCCACAGATCTCGCTCGCCACCCTCCAAAGCGCGGATTGAGTCAAGAGCAGATAGGCCGAGAAGATCCGACCCCAACCTCCCCCTCCAAGAAGTGTCCGCACTCGCCGCATCATACAACGATCCCACACACCCACATCCTAAATGCGCTCTCCGCTCACAGAATGCGACTCCGCCCATCCCAGCACAGGCCCCGCCGTTGTACTCTACCCCTAAATCCTCGATCCAAGTCATCACTGGAGTGGGTAGGGACCATCCCCCACGGAGAGATACCAGACCCCCAGCGCACCTATCCTCAATACCTAGAGCCCAACCCAGCAATTTGAAATTCGAAAAAGAACCTTCCATTAATTGCATGCTCATAAACAGTAGATCTGCGTCTAAACATGCAACTGAAATAGCAGAAGCCATCCCCTCCCACAACCTAGATGTAGCTTTCATCACGGAAACGTGGCTCAACACCCTGTCCTACCCCAACATGGACATGCTGGTGCCACCCGGATTCTCAATTATCCACAAAGACAGACATGAACATAGAGGTGGTGGCCTAGCAATCATTCACAGAAGTGATCTCTCCATATCAGAATGTCCCTCGGGCCTTTTAAAAACCTTCGAATGCTTGTCGATCAACATCAAATCGCCCACGAGCAGATCACTTCGTTGCCATCTCCTATACCATCCTCCAGGCAACGCCAACGAATTTGGAACTCAGCTCTCTGATATGATCAACCAATGCGCACTCAGCGACGACTATAATTCTTGGCGACCTCAACTTACGTTGGAACGAAAAAAAAAATCTGCTCATCCAATCTCTCAACAATTTCCTGCTGGATAACGATTTGACCCAACACTGCTTAGAAGAAACACACCATAGAGGAGCGATCCTAGACGCAATCATCTCGGACAGAACCACAATCACTATGGATTATATTATTCCAGTGGACTGGTCGGACCACCACATTATCCTTTTCCACATCAACCAACCAGTCATATCTCAACCCCCTATGCAGGCCCCTCCCAAATGGGTCAGGAACACAGCTGGAGTCCCCCGGGCGGCAATAGAAGAAGGGCTTAGCACACTCCTCTCAAGCAAGACGGAACTCCTCTCAACCACTGAACTCACCTCTCTCTACCATTCCAACATGACGCTCACCTTGGACCGTCTGGCGCCCTTGCAGCTAAAAATACCCAGAAACACCCCCTCCAGGTCTTGGTTCACCACAGAGATTAACGACGAAAGAAGACACCTCAGATCACTAGAAAGAATGTGGAGGAACAAGCCCTCCTCCCTCCACTGTGATCAACTCAAGGAAGCACGTAGAAAGTACAACAAACTCATTAGGAACAACAAGACAACTTTCTTTTGCTCCGCCTTAGACAATGCAAAAAAACGCCCCAAAGAACTCTTTAACATCATTAGGAACCAAACATCCAAACCGACCGCTTCTAAAATAGTGGCGTCCAAAGATCACTGCAACAACTTTGCTAACTTTTTTCAGTGAAAAAATCGCCAAAATTGACCTCTCTCTCAGCACACTCCCCGCCACTCCCATGGAGAACTTGAGGCCAACAACACACGGCAACATCCCTGTGAACACACCCACTCCCTAGTCCGCCTTCCGCCCCATCCAGGTATAAGAGATAGTCAATCTGATCGCCTCTGCCAAACCCTCATCTCACTCCCTAGACCAGCTGCCCCTGAGCCTGGCTAAAGACCTAAAGCTTACCCTAGCCCCAATTTGGTGCAAAATCATCAATAGCACACTGAGCTCGGGAATCATTCCAGACTGCCTCATAGTAGGCCAAGTCACGCCGCTACTAAAAAAACCCGGGCTAGACTCGGAGGACATGAACAACTTCAGACCGGTATCGAACCTTCCTCTTTTATCCAAAACTCTTGAAAGATATGTTCTTCCACAGCTAACCCAACACCTAGGGAATATCAAGCTACTAGACCCTCTTCAATCAGGATTCAGAAAGGGATGCAGTATCAAGACCGCAATCTTAAACGTCTTAGACGATCTCCTCAAATCACTTGACTCAGACCAATGCAGCCTTCTCATTCTCCTGGATCTATCGGCCATGTTCGACACGGTTGATCACAATCTACTCCTCAAAGTCCTCCAGGAAAGAGCGGGCATTGAATTGACGGTATTAAACTGGTTCTCCTCCTTCCTTCTCAACCGCACACAAAGAATCAAAATCATTAACGCTAAGTCTGACCCCCTTCCCGTCAACAGAGGAGTTCCCCAAGGAGCAGTACTCTATCCCCAACTTTTCAACATCTACATGGAACCCCTCACCATTCTTCTCAGGAACTCTAGCATTCCCTTCCACCTCTATGCAGACGACACACAACTTTATCTGGAAACCACCACGATCAAAGACATATACAGACTAAATGTCACGCTCAAAGAGATCCAACATTGGCCCTCAGCGAACCACCTCCAACTCAACCAAGAGAAAACAGACGTTCTCCTCATTTCTAACAGAGATGATTACCCCCAAATTGAAGAGTGGCTCAAAGCCATTGATGCCCTCAATGGGACCATTGCGCCAAAGGACTCAGTGAAATCCCTAGGTTTTACCCTTGACCCCATACTGGACATGAAAAAACACATTTCTAAAGCCGCTAAAAGTGCATTCCTAAATCTGAAACTACTATACAAAATAAAACCCTCCCCCCGAAAGATCTTAAACAAGCCACCCAGGCACTGGTGCTCTCCAGAATTGATTACGGAATCGCAGCACTGACTGGGACAGCAAAATCCCACCCAGGTCCCCTGACCACAACACTCAATGCCGCTGAAAGAATGGTCACAGGAACTAAGAAATTCGAACACATTTCTCCGGCACTCAAGGAACTGAAGTGGCTCCCTATTGACCAACGAGCCAGCTTCCGCACAGCCTGTCTCACCCACAAAGCCCTGCATACTGGTAAACCAGAATACCTGGCCGACAAACTCAAAAGGGCTGGCCAGTCCAGAAACCTCAGAAGTTCAGACACGCTTCAACTCATCCCACTGAAATCTCGGAAACTCAAAACCGCAAACAAATCCTTTGCGGGTAATGCCCCTAAGATCTGGAACTCCATCCCCCCCACATCAGAACGACCACCTGCTTCCCGTAATTCAAGATCCTTCTCAAGGCTCTCTTCCTTGAGCGCTCTGGACCACATCGTCAATTACACAATTGACTCTAGGAAAGACAACTAACTCCTTTTGATGATACCCCGCAGCCTGAAGATCTGTATTCTAACTTGGTTTGTGAATGCCCGTAAGTCGGCAACCTGCAGATGTTTGTCCTTGCAAAAATTGCTCATAAATGTACCTGCTGTGAAGCGCTCTGATACCCTTGGGTCCAGCTAGCGCTATACAAAACTTCTAAAATAAAAAATAATCTATCAAAGAATCAAAATACATATTAGAGTGAGATGCCGCAATCCAGCTACTGACCCTTGTTGAGGTTCCAGGTTTCTTCGATACCACCCCGCCTGGATACTGTAAGAGAAGGAACATGAACAAGTGTGCTGGACCGTACAGTTCAGGCCATGGATGGGTATAAGGCAGATTCCAGATCACATTACATCCTTCTACACCCTTTTTGGGTTCCAGAGTACCGTGCTACTTGCCGAAAAATGCTTTGATGCCTCGTCAGGAGTAGTAATTGCTATATTAATGTAATTACACTTACTGATTAGCGGATGCTGCTCGCGCACCTTCAGACCACATGGTTTGGGGTAACTGACTGGTAGTAATTGTCCTCTGTTTGCAAAGGGGACATGGCGACATGGCGCAGCGGCTTTTTCCACTTTCAGTGCTGTAGGATTCTGTTTTAATATTGTGAAATAAATACCAGAGAATTATTTCCGATATTTTGTGATCTGACCGATAAGAACATGTCAGTTTGCAAATTGTTGTTGGATTTGCTAAATGTTGGTGCGCAATTTGTGACTCATTTTAGTAAATCCATTGTAAGTCTATCTGGCTCTATCTGTTCAAGGAAGGAGTAAAGGTGTATGTAGAGAGCCAGCTTAAATCACAGAGGCAGATGCTAGGAGTAGCAGCTCTCCCTAGAAATTAATGAATTTACAGGGACTGGGAAAGGGAACGATGACAAAAAAGCCAGAAGGCATATGAATTAAATCTGTAAACCCAGGAATGGAGTAAGTATCTTAGCTGATATAGAGGAAATCACAAAACCGTTTATGTATACTTAAGTCAATCTGTGGGGATGAGGAAACAAAACAACAAACACGCCTTACTCCCAGAACACACACACTGCAAGATTTGAGGTGGGAAAAGACTAAAATGGACCACATAGCGTCAATAAGGTAGTGTGAAAACCAGGACTGGGGGTGCGATTAGCAGTGTGCCTGGGAAGGCTCTGTAGTACACAGGGCTGACTGCAGAAACTGATGGGATTTTTGTGATTGCTATATGGTGGCAGGTGGACGAATCCCTACACTTACACATATACCACAATCATAACAAAATCAAGATACAAATACATACACTGATGTCTCTGTGTGACTAGGAAATGAGAGGATTATTTTAAGTGTTAGGATCGGGTTTGTAAGACATATGCTCTACTTCATCACACACACACACACAAACCTCTATCAAGCATCAACTTATAGAGGTTTACAGTAAATATGTTTGTCAGGTTTATGGATAGAACTGTGCTTACTGTTACTTAGGCGATAAAGCATAGTTACCCTTCCAACGTCTGTGCCATGCGCTGCTTCCTCCCATCTTGTCCAGCTTCTATGCAATTCGATATAGGTCAAGCACCCACCATATTTAGGAGAAGTATAAAATGAAATATATGTGCCTCCTGTACTGCTACAATTTCACCTGATAAGGGAGGCATATCAGAAGTGTAATTATTTCGTAATTGTTGTGTCAGTGGTCTTCACAGTGTGGATTACTTCGACATGGGGTTAGGTGGAGTAGAGTCATGTAAGAGGTGGGGTGCGCAACACATATAAAACTAGCAGTCCTATTCGCAGGTCCTGCTGCCAATTTCCATGGTATCCTTCCTGCTGTGACACAGACACAGATTAGCAAACACACAGCAGTGCCCTGCACCTTTCTGTGAACCTGGTTCTGTAAGTACAACTAGCAGTGCTTTAAATGGGCCGGTACCATTGGTTACTGATTACCTTCAGTTCTATCATTTGAAAAACAGAGTACCTGCACTTGTCAGGACGTGGCACAGTATTTATAAAGAGAGAGTACTGACACTGCTTATTCTTGTCACAAAATGTAGGTTTTCCTTGCAGTGTAATATGGTCTTTGTAGGAAAGTAGGATGTGCTTTCATGGTTACCCCCACGTTTTTCCTGGTCTCAGTCTGTGTTGACTGTAGTCTGCTGGGATCCTGCTAATCACTTCCCCAGCAACTGTGCTCTCTCCCCTAAATTGTCTCTGGTAAATACTTTGGTACATCCACAATTGGCTACTGGTGTACCTTTATAGGTTCCTACTATATGGTACTGAGGTACCCAGGGCATAAGTGCACCAGGGTTCTACCATGGCTGCAGCATGTATTATGCCTCACATGGGAGTCCACTTAAACTCTGTCTACAGGCCTCCCATTGCAGTCTATGTGAGATTGTGCTCGCACCCCACACAACAGATGTAAGTTTCCTTACTTATGAGGCCATTGCACTTAAAAACTATAAAAGAAAGTGTCTTCTCAAGGTCCCCAAAAATCTCCCTCTGGGAGTGGGTCCCAATCCTCTTCAACCCGTAACAAGAAACTTAGGTGCTATTTGTGTAAAGAAAGAGGTCATAGGGCAAAGGATGCATATTTCTCTAAGTCTAGCACCAATACTACTTCTACGACTCCCACACCTCTTAGTGTCTCTAGCAGCAGCACTGGCAATAGTAGTGCTCCTAAGAGTTTAGCTGGGTTAACCTTGGGTACTGAAGTGGGTTCTGGCCTAGTCAGGACAGCCACTCAGGCTGTTTTAGTCTGTGATGGTGGCTTGAGCCTGCACCCTTATTGTAAGTCCCACTAACTTGGGCAAATATAGACAGCTGACTCCTATCAATGGTCAGGAAGCTGAAGCCTGCAGGGACACATGTGCCAGTGTCACTATGGTGACAGAGAAACTTGTGTCTCCTGAACAGATTCTACTTGGTCAAATTTACCAAGTGACCAGTGCTCACAATGTCAGGACAGATCATCCCATGGCATCTGTCAATCTCAGATTGGAGGGGTAACTGGCCCTAAAAGAGTTGTAGTGTCCTCCAACCTACCTGTAGAATGTCTCCCGGGCAATGATTTAGAAACTTCAGCCTGGTTTGAAGTGGAGTTTAAGATCCATGCAGAAATGATGGGAATTTCATAAAGTGTTTTTGCTGTCACTAGGGCTCAGGCCAAGAAGTTGGTTACTGAGGGGACACTATATCCTGGAAAAATGGACTAGCCCACTCCCATGAGAAGGAGCAGGAAGGGTAAAATGTATCCTCCTCAAGACTTCCAGTGATGATCAGTCTGCTGATGGAAATGATCTCAGTACGAGGGAAGGAAATACCCTGGAGTAGCTTAGGCCTGACAAGGCAGAGCTGTTAGAAGCAGGTGGACCTTCCAGGAAAGAGTTGGGGTCTGGATCAGACGGCCTGCCTCTCTCTTGAGCAGCTCAGACAGCAAGTTGCTGCTGAGGAAGCAGGGAATGCCAGTGAGTCCCATAGGACTTATTGGGAAGATGGCCTTCTGTATTCTGAAAATGTTGAGACTCCAATCCTGGCGCCACGAAAAGGTTGGCCGTACTGCGGAAGTTCAGGGGATCCTTATTGTACCTAGCACACAACATTCCCCTGGCAGGCCATCTTGGGCAAAAGAAGACTTAGGACAGGCTTGTCTCTCACCTTCACTGACCCCACATGTCTGAAGACACTAAGGAGTATTTTTGCTCCCGGGTCACCTGCCAAGCAAGTGGAAAGTGAGGTGGAACTACAAAGGCCCCCTTAATCCCACTACCAGTGGTTGGGGTTCCCTTTGAGAGGGTAGGGATAGATATTATAAGTTTCTTAAACCTTCCAACATCTGGACATAGTTTTATCCTACTGGTGGTAGACCATGCCATTAGATAGCCAGAAGCTATTCCCCTTACGGCCGATACAACTACTGCAGTAGCTGGGGTCCTCCTGGGAATATTTTCCAGAGTTGGGTCTCCTAAGGAGGTCTTGTCATCCAGAGGTACTAACTTCATGTCTGGCTACATCAGAGCTATGTGGAAAGAATGTGATGTTAACTATAAGTTTGCCTCGCCCTACTATCCACAAGGCAATGGGATTGTTGAAAGGTTCAACAACACTTTCAAAGGTATGATCATGAGACTCTCAGGAAAAACTGAGAAGAAAATGGTGTGTCTTACTACCTTGTGTAGAACCGGCTTTTTGGAGACCTCTCCCCCACTAGGAGAGTCAAAGCAAGTGGTGCAGGGCACACCTTAGAATCTACGGGTTCTCCTTGTTCAAGTCATACATTACCAAAGAGACCAGGACAACCAGCCATGGAGGGAAGTAAGTTATTTATTAGCTCGAGCTAAGGACAGAGGTCCCAGAATGGTACAAAGACAATTCTACGGAGACTGCTGCTTTTACTCCACATCTTACACATATTTATAGCGCTAGCCACGCCCATTTGTACAATACACAGTTCCACATTTTGATAAGTTTCTCATTCTGACAAGTTTTTCGTCAGTCTTGTGGTGCAATCGTGGTCAGGGGACATCTGTTCTCTGATTGCACAATGTCCACAGCCCCGTGCTTCCTTGCCCAACTGGTAGGGTCATGGGGCACAGCCACGTGCTTCCTCTATTAGTTGGTGTGGTCACAGTGCACAGCCTCATGCTTCCTCTATCAGTTGGTGTGGTCACAGGGCACTGCCTCGTGCTTCCTCTATCAGTTGGTGTGGTCACAAGGCAGCTGGTCGTGACAGGTTGAGTTACCAACAATGGACAGGATGTGGCTGAGTCTCTGGCACAACTGGGGAGTGGGGCACACAGGCAGCTTCTCAGAATCGGCTCGACCACAAGGAGCAGGGAGGGTTGGGCAAGTTTCAACAGGGACGTGGAAAGCAATTCTTCATCAGGTTGCTGAGAGCATGGCAACACAAAATGGAGTCATGTGGGTTATTTTAAAATACAGTTCAACACTTGCCTTTTCTTTGCCTACAGAGAGGTTCCTCAGAAGGGGGTAGGCTACAGGCCATTTGAACTCCTGTTTAGACATCCAGTTAGGGGTCCATTATGTCTAGTTAAAGAAGGATGGGAGCAACCTCTCAAGCCTCCTAAACAGGACATAGTAGACTATGAAGTGGGCCTGCGTTCTCACATTGCTGAGTACTTGAAAAAGGCCAGCCAAATCATTGAGGCCAGCCAGGAGCTTCAAAAAGCTTGGATGACCAAAATGCTGTATTGACTGTTTACCAGCCAGGGCAGAAAGTGTGGGTGTTGGAGTTTGTGGCCTCAGCAGCTCTCCAAGATAAATGGAGTGACCCCCACATTATACTGGAAAAGAAAGGTAAGGTTACCTATTTAGTTGACCTAGGTATTCCAAGAGGTCCTCATGGGGTACTTCAAGTGATTGGCCAGAAACCTTTTGTTGATAGGGCTGACATGGGCTGGCTCAAGGCTACTGATGAGGGACCGGAGGAAGAGAGTGACCCTCTTCCTGATTTCCTCTAACAGGACCCTGTTCATGTATCAGTTGAAGGAGTATTCTTGGCAGACAGCCTCACTGATCAACAGCAAGCTGATTGCAGAAAGGTTCTCAATCAGTTTTCTAGTCTCTTTTCTCTGGCACTCAGTCAAATGACCCGGTGTACCCATGAAGTGGACACGGGTAAAAGCCTGCTTGTGAAGAGCAAAATTTACAGACAGCCTGACCATGTCAGAGATTGCATCAGGATGACAAAGCCCCAAAACATGCTGGAGTTGGGGGTCACTGAGCCTTCAGATAGCCCTTGGGCTAGTCCTGTAGTCCTTGTACCAAAACCTCACACCCAAGATGGTAAGAGAGAGATGAGGTTTTGTGTTGACTACTGAGGCCTCATTGCAGTCACAAGGACTGATGCCTATCCAATTCAAAGGGCAAATAAACTGATTGATACTTTGGCCTCTGCCAAATATCTCAGTACATTTGACTGACTGCTGGTTATTGGCAAATCAGAACTCTGAGGATGGCAAACCAAAAACAGCATTTTCAACCCCCATTGGGCATTGTCAACTTATTGTTATGCCTTTTGGCTTAACACATGTGCCTGCCACATTTTCGAGGCTGGTGAATAAAGTCTTAACAGGTCTGGAAGCCTATATTGCAGCATAGCTAGCTGATATTGTATTGTAATTGCATTTATATAACACTTACTACCCCTGACGAGGCGTCAACGCGCTTTTAGCACACTACTCCGGGACCCATAGAGGATTAGTGTTGCATTAGTATAGTGAAACATGCAAGTACATTTTAAGTGGTGGATAGGTTAGTCAGTTAATTGGATTTGGAATGACAGCAGATGGATAGAGAAGGACAAAGGTTTGTATTCATGTAGAGCTTGTTGACGCACGCTATTCAGGAAGCCTACAAAGGATTAGTGGTGAATTAATATGGTGAAATATGAAGTAATTTCAGTGGTGGATATTAGTCAGTGAGAAGGTTAGCGGAGGGATAAAAGGGGAAGAAAGATTTGTACTCATATAGCACTTTTTACCCCTGATGGGTGTTGAAGCGCTTTTCTGGCGAGTAGCACGCCACTACGGAACCCATAAAGGATTACTGTTGAAAATTAGTATAGTAAAAAAATATGAAGTAATTTGAGTAGTGGATATGTTATTCAATTATTTGGGTAGTATATTAGTATAGTTTAATATGGAATTTGAGAAGTGAACATGCTAGTCTGTTAATTTCGATTGAAAAGGATAGTGGAGGGATCAAAGAGTGAAGGATTTTTTTTTCTTTTTTAGGTCTTAGCATTAGGAGGGGGCTTTTGGGTGAGTAAAAATGAGTTTTGGTGGGGAGGACTCAGAGGGAAGAGTTTGGAAATGTTAGTTTGAGGGGATCGGTATAGTAAAAGAGGTGTCAGATGATGCAAGGAGGGGTAGAGTAGGAGAGAGTATAGAAAGTGTTATTTTGACAATCATAGTAGTGGTATGGGGTTTGGGATAAATGAGAGAGTGTATGTAGAGGATATATTGATAGATGTATAGGATGAGAGATAGGGTAGTGCATTGGAAGGAGTAGTAAAAGAAGTTTGAGATGAGTCAGAAGGTTGGGCTGGAAGATATATTGAGCGAAGTATAGGCTGAGAAATAGTGTTGTGCATTGGAAATGCTAAATTAGAAGAAAGTGATAAATATATAGATCCATAATTACATTGAAAGTATATAGATACATAAAGGAGGTAAGTATATGTAGATACACAGATCCAAGTACATGGAAGGTACATAGATGCACAATAGAAGTATGTACATGTAGACCAAAGATGATTTTTATTTATTTATTATTATTATTATTTTTTCTCTCAACAACATAATTATTTTACATGTTTATACAAAGTAATACACAAAGAGGAGGATCACCTGGTCTACCGCAGAAGTGCACTTGAGGCCCTGCAGAAGGCAGGCCTCACTATCAAGGCCACTAAGTGCCAGATAGGGCAGAGCAAGGTTGTGTACTTAGGCCATCTTGTCGGTGGAGGCCAAGTTCAACCACTGGAGAGCAAAATTCAGACCATCATGGACCAGATTGCACCCACTACTCAGACTCAGGCTAGCGTTTTCTTGAGCCTGACTGGGTACTACAGAAAATGTGTTACGGGTTATAGATCTATAGTGACACTTCTTAATGATCTTATCTCCAAAAGAATGCTTAAGAAAGTTCAGTGGACAGTTAGCTGTTGGAAGGCATTTTGATGACCTGAAGCAAGCCATGTGCTCTGCTCAAATTCTAAAAAGGCCTCACTACACCAAACCTTTCGTTATCCAGACAGATGCTTCTGATATAGGGGTAGGTGCAGTGTTGTCACAACGTAATGCAGAGGGCCAGGATTAATCAGTAGCTTTTATCAGCAAAAGGCTGGCCCCTAGGGAGAAGCATTGGTTAGCTTTTGAGAGGGAGGTCTTTGCTGTGGTCTAGGTCCTTCAGAAGTAGAGGCCATACCTGTTTGGCATTCCCTTCATTGTTCAGACAAACCATAAGCCTATATTATGGATTAAACAGATGAAGGGTGAAACCCCCAAACTTTTGAGGTGGTCCATTTCTCTATAGGCAAAGGACTTTTCAGTGGAACATAGACCTGGGAGCAGCATGCCAATGCAGATGGGCATTCCAGATATTTACACTTGGAAAATGAAGACTCAACTGGGCAAGTTAGTCTCATGTCCTTACGTTTGGGGGGGGGGGTGAGTAGGAAAGTAGGATCTGCTTTCATGGTTAGCCCTACTTTTTGTTTGGTGTCAGTGTGTTTTGTCTGTAGTCTGCTGGGATTCTGCTAATCAGCACCCCTGCAACTGTTCTCTCTCCCCTAAATTGGCTCTGGTAAGTACATCAGTACATCAACAATTGGCTACTGGTGTACCCTTATAAGTCCCTAAGTATATGATACTGAGGTGCCCAGGACATAGGTTCACCAGGGGTCTCCCATGGGTTGCGCATCTATTTTGCCGCCCATGGTAGTCCACTTAAACTCTGACTAC
Source organism: Lissotriton helveticus (assembly GCF_964261635.1). Classification (NCBI taxonomy): domain Eukaryota; kingdom Metazoa; phylum Chordata; class Amphibia; order Caudata; family Salamandridae; genus Lissotriton; species Lissotriton helveticus. The sequence goes on along the minus strand of NC_136059.1, from coordinate 2,059,108,110 downwards.
AGGTCTGCCATTGTAGCATGTGTGAGATGGTGCTTGCACACCTAACAACAGATATAGGTTTTCTTATATCTGAGGTCAATGCACTTAAAACATATAAGTCACCCCTATAGTAGGCCCTTCAGTCCTGAGGGAAGGAGGCTTGTTTAAAAGTGTGAGGGTTCCCCTGCATGAGTAAGACACCCCTACAAACCCTGGAGTCGATTCTCCAGGCTTTGTAAGTGCAGTCAGCCATTTTAAGGTATATAGTGGACATCAGTCATTATGTCTGTCTGACTATATAAAGGTTGGAATCATACCCCAATGCTGGCTCCGGTGCTAGAAGCATGATCCCATGTACTTGGGGCTCCTTAGGGGACCCCTTGTACTCCCAGTACCAGCCTTTCAGAGTCTTCCAGCAAGCTAGTGCTGCTGCCGACCACAGACACAATTCTGCCTCCTGCTGCTGAGCTGAGCTTGAGCAGGGGAAAGTAGAACAATAGGTTTCCTGTCCCAGAGAGGTGTGACCAGCTCCCGGACAGGACTTAGTCTATTGGGCTCGGGTGAGGGCGCTTTCCAACATCACCAGATTGCATTGAAGGGCACAAGTGGTGCCCTCCTTGCATATTCCAGTTTGAGCCAGTTCAGAAACCATTGGTTCCTGCTCTGGCTCAAAACTGGGCAAAGGACAGGGGAATATCCTCCCCTCTGTCCACCCCCTCCTCTGGGAGGGCCCCTGAGTCGTTCCAAACCTTTCCTTGGGTATTAAAGGTGTCTCTTAGGGTCTGTCCTCGGTTTCATTGTGGAAGAAGTCTCACTTCTGAAACCAAGACTCTAGTTGACTATCTGGACACTTTGACTTTGACTTCATCAAGACTGCATCAATGAAGACTCCTGCTGCTCCTGGTCTCACTGTTCAGGTTTTCTGCCTCTTCTGTGTCTGTGCTTCACCTAGGTTCTCTAGGAGACCTGTGGGCATCAAGAACATCCAAGAAGTCACTCCCCTGCATCGGCAGGAACCACAACAAATCTGACCAGTTTGCTACTCCTGTCGCCCTACAGACTACCCAAAGCCCAGCAATACAAGCTGTGGTTCTGCAGCTCTCTAGAGGCCTAGCCTGTCTTCTCTACAATTTTAAAGACAGTATCCCTCCTTGTATCCACTGGAACCTAACCTCTGAACACAGCGTTGACTTGCCATTACCAAGGCTTGTTGGCTCTGCACTCCAGAGATCTTGGGCTACAACAACATCCAGCCTCCAGCACCATATCCTTCAAAGATCAGCATCCTCATTGCATCCCTTGCATTGTGGGCCTCCATCTTTGATGAGCTGCCTAAGGTCCTCTTGTGACTACTGTTCCTTCGGCCTGTGGGTCCTCTTGAGGGTCTTCCTTTGCTTTAGTGTGTCCCCTGCTTGCTCTGGCCTGATCTGACTCTCCTGCACTTGGTGAGTCCCTTGGACCTTGCTGGTTCCCACTGTTGCATTTTTTTGCTTTCCAAGCCAGTTTTTAGCTACCAAGGCTGGCCACCGACCACCTAGAAACGTACATTCGACATGGGACAGCTCATGCACGGCTCTTGGTCTGCCTCAGCATCACCTGACAGCTGCAGCAACAAGGTCATCGTCTTCACTCTTGAACCTCCCGACATCGGTGGGCATTGTACAATATATACAGGAGGTAGTGGTGGTATATAGGGTAGCACCTCAATTCTAAAAAACATGAATAATTAAATCTGTACTGTTTAATCAAAACTCGACAATAATGATGCCCCTCAAGGTAACAAGAAAACAACACCCCACTACCATGAATGTCACCACAAGGAAGTTCAACGAATTCCCCTGTTATACTAAACAAGACGATTGTACCTCGGCACTCTCAAATTGTATATTTCCATTCATGTATAGTAGCAAATATCTCTTAATCCAAAGTCAATGTAACAACTCACAGGTAAATCAATTTAAATAGTTAATTATGCAAAAAAAAAACCTCCTATTTATTTTCTATTGACAGTGTTTCACTCCACGAGTAGTATAAATATATACAAAGTACAACTAGACCAATAGCATACACTGTTTCATCGTATCATGTGGTACCATTTACAATTCAACACGTAGAGGTCCCATTCTTGAACCTTTTTAGTTAGCGTATGGAGATAACAGCCAACACGTGTTTTGTTACAGATGTAACTTCTTCAAGGCTTATATTAGTGTGATTGTTGACTCTTTGTCACTTGTCAACCCAAAGCGAAAAGTTAAAATGCCGACCCAAATGGGGATCCTGGTATTCACAATTGCCGGTATTGGTTCATTCGTTTTAGTGCATCCACATCCAATATAAGTGGACCCTAAAGAGGATGTAACCAGTCTCCAGTGTTGGACATGTATTCTTTGACGTTCTCCTATATGGCGTGTCCCCTTCTCAAGTCCGCCGACGAGGAACGTTTCTCTGGGACAAATCCCTGTCATTAAGAGTGGGTGCCACCAACTTCTCGCGTAGTATGTAGAAGTAGCGGGGTCAGAAGTGCCCTTTGGTTATGTAATAAAAGCACAAGGGCTACGTTTTGCCCCTGATACCGGCGATCTGGCCTTGGACGCGTCTTTCTCCTCAAGCCCGGCAAGGATCGGTGGGCATTGTGCCTCGTGCCACCTCCAAGTGGCATAGACTAAGCGCTCCATTCTTGCAGGTGCTCCTCTTCAAGAATCCACTCTTGGATTCCACTGCACTTCTTCACAGGCTTCTACATGGGGACTTCTTCCAAAGACTCCCATTGTCTTCTACGGCCAGTTCTGACGTCACTTCACCCCTATGCACCCAGCTCCCCTGGTGCAGATAAGCTGGTTCCTGGGGCATTCACGGATAGGGCGGTTCTCCAACCTTCTGTCTTTCAAAGGGTTTCTTCAGGGTCCTCTGGGAAGGGTCCTTCTTTAAAACTGCAACCGCAACTTCTCCTTTGACTTTTATCAGATACGCAGCTGTGTTTCCAATCTGCACACAGCCTTCGTGGGGTTCCTGTGTACCTAACTCAAGCAGTTCCTAGTTCTTCCAGCTCCTCTGAGTCTGCTGGTTCAGATCTCTTTCTCCTTTGCAGTTCGAATTCCAATGTCTTAGTATATGGTTTGGTCTCCTCCTGGAGACCAGTGTATTTTTGTGATACTGAAGAACCGGGTTTTAGAACCCAGCGGCGCCAGGGGCACGCCCAAAGTCTTCGGATTCACCTGTCTTGGTATACAGAGACACGGAATACTTCTGGATGGCGTCAAAGATCAAATTTATTAGATGCAGCTAGTAACAGTAATCCCAGCAATACAACACGGTGTACAACTCAGTAGACTGCTCAACTTTCATAGAGCAAGACATCACTTTTTATCCACATTTTACTCATTATAAATGCACACCCACTGCGACAAACACTGACGAATGAAATACATTTTCCCACGCATTATTACATCGTAAAAGCTCGATTTACATTGTACCAACCCACAAGTTCATTATTAGGAATGTCCCAAATTCGATTTCTACAAGCCGGACAAACCCATAATTGAAAGCACTACCCATGTAATGAAAAGTCATAAGAAAAAGAAACAGTTCAGATGCTGAATAGGATAAGATATGTACAAGGGCACTAAAGTTAACGATATCCTGAACATTGATTGGCAATCTCAGACAATGATCAGCCAGGGAAATTGGCTTCGCAAAGGCTCAGTTTCAGGTGAGGGGGTCAGCGTCCTGCAGTTCACTCACAAGTCATAAAAGGTCTAGTTAATGCGTACATGAACAACGAAGCCCATGCAACTTTGTTCGTTCGGTTACCTCCAAGGGCCTACGTGAGGGCAACACAAAATGGCGTCACGAACAACTCGAACAAAATGGAGTCTGGTTCGAGAATCACAGAACCTCAGACCTTCAGACCCTCCTTTTGCCATTAAGTAGGCAATAACCTAAACTCATGTCAATCTGAATCCAGGTCTATGTCTATTCTCATCAGGTCCATCAAGGTGTTGCTGTAGCATCATCTTATTATCCTTTGCTTTTCTCGGGACAGGTCTTCTCACACACATCGTAGCACAAAGACTACAAATGGCGGGACCACACTGGATGCACAAACAACACGAGAAAAGGATAGCTAAAGCAATACCAAGGAACATCAGAATCTTCCATCCCCATCTGGACAACAGTCCCCAAATCCATCCAGTCAGTGACCAGTTCCCTTCGTCTACATGTATAGACTCAGCGGACTTATATAACTTCAAGATGGCTTGGTACACTGTCGGGGCATTATCTGGTATGAAAACACAGCAACTAGACCCGATCAATTTACATACCCCACCTCTATCTGCAAGCATAATATCTAAAACCATACGGTTTTGTAACGTCATAAGACGATCCGCCTGAATCTCAGCTGTAATATTGCTAAGAGCACCTGCAGTCTCATTTATAGTGGCCTCAACCACTCTCGTAAGCTGTCGAATATTCCTACTATTGGCCATAGGACCCCAAAAGGGCACGAAACCCTTAAAGATCGATGACACCTCTACCATATCTTGTCTTATGGTAATTGAAAACAGCAGTGTATGTAGGGGGAAGCATAAATGCTGCATAACATGTACCTGAGAAATCAGGTGGCAACCATGTATATGCTCTATCGTGACAAACAAAATATGTGCCTTTAGCTGGCACGAACGGTGGAGAATTCTGGGATGCATAGACATAGGTGTAAACACACACACTCTTACCAAGCTGAGCTCTCGGATTCTGACCATTACCTTGCAGACAAAAATTACCTCGGTGGGGTACAACCCAAATAGGGGGAGACCTTTTTTGTCTCTCCTTCTCTGTCAGGCTAATGCTATATCCAGTCTTGTTCCAACCAATATATGCTCGTACTTCATCCTTAGGGATAGCATTATACGCATCGATATCTCTGATCATATCTACTATTCCCTGTATCAAGGCATTATTACTCGCATTATCTTTGACGGAACGTAAAGGAGATGCTTCATTCGCATAAATAAACATTGCTTGGAGTGCCCACACTGACCCATTAGGCGAAAAAGGCAAAACCAAATATGCAGTCCGGGACGCCCCGTTGGGGCAGCTGTGCGCTTTATAAAATACACAAATAAATAAATAAATAAATATGGCATTCCCTTATCTGTCGTATGCGGCATAAGACCACATACCCAGCAATTTGTGGTATTTTCTACTAGCTGATGCTGATGCAACAACTGTGTAAATGAATTATTAACAAATTCTGATCTTCGTGTCTGCTCATGTTCAGGCAAAGTGTGAAACTCATACGGAGAAAAAGTAGAAAAAGAAAGAGTAGGTTGGGACGTAGGTACAAGCGTCTGTTGTGTAATATAGACAATCCAACCCACACAAGCCAATGTAATATTCAAAAGCATCACGAAACACAATATTAAAAAACATTTGCTACGAACCAATGTACACATTTTAATTTTAGAATCAATTCTCTCAACACCTTTTTCAGATCCAAAAGACTCCATCCTCCCACGGCTGTTACCTTCTTCACTTAAGTGTGCGTCAAGATCGTACTAACGACCAAGAACCACAGACCTTTCGTCAGTTCGCGGCTCACCCCTTAAGGCTGTACCGCGACCCTGCAGCTGAGTCCGGATGGTGACTCGAAAAAGAAAAAGAAAAATAGTCTGTAGTCTGAAAATGGTGTAACTCACAACAAAAATTCAGATTTTATTTGTCCATTTATTTGTCCTTTCTCAAACTTTATTTATCCTTTCTCGGTTTTAGGTTATAGCGCTCTCTGCTAGGCACAGTTTGCTCTTGAAAGAGTGTTTCCGGATCCGTTGTGTCCAATCTTAAATGTGGTGGCACAGCAGCTTGCAGAATTTCATCGTCCGCACGTTCTGACTGAGTCCATTCCAAATGTGCGTCACTAAAAGGTACGAATCTAGGAATTCTTTCACATTCAGAATCAGCTATACCTCCCCGCGCCCACTTGTCATACGGTAAGGGCAATGGAACCTTTTTACAATGGGTACCATGTACCCAATTCTTTTTACCAGCTACCCTAACTGCAGTCCGAGTCGACAACAATACTAAACGCGGTCCAGTCCACCTTGGCTCCAAGTTCTTAGTTCGTTGAAAGTTCTTGGTAAGCACATAGTCACCAGGTTTAATTGTGTGGCCTGGATCCGCAGTCGCTGTCGGTAAACTGTCATAGACCTGTTGGTGGAGAACACGTAATTTAGCAGTCAAGTCATGTAAGTAATCCACCAACATAGGGTACTCGATATCACTGTATTTCTTAGGCCTTGGCACACCCCAAACATTGGCCGGACGACCAAAAACAATTTCATATGGGCTAAGTCCCACATGAGAATGTACTGTCGTCCTTGTTGTCAAAAGGGCCAATGGCAAGGCATCTGGCCATGTAAGACCAGAGCTCGCTTGTATTTTAGCTAACTTCAATTTCAGAGTGCCGTTATAGCATTCAACAAGTCCAGCGGACTGGGGGTGATTCGCAGCATGAAATTTCTGATTGATACCCAAACCCGCACACACTTTCTTCATGATCTGGCTCACGAATTCACTTCCATTGTCGCTCCATACCAATCTCGGCAAACCATACCTAGGGAAATACTCTTTGAGCAAAACCTTGGCTGTAGACAAGGCAGTATTATCCTTTAGGGGATAGGCCTCTATCCATCTGGAAAAGGCACAGACAACCACAAGGTCATACTTTAAGTTATTACATCTCTCCATGTGAATGTAATCTAGCTGTATCACTTCAAACGGATACGTTGGAGGTGCAAAATGGTCAGCTGGTGTTGGAGTTCCCTTTCCAGGATTATACATCAGACAAATCATACAATGCTACACCAAATTCTCAGCACATTTAGGAATTCCAGCATTCTGCCATACTGGAGCCAACAACTTGCATATCCCTTTCGAACTAATGTGAGCCATTCCATGAGCCATAGTGACCACTGGGAGCACATACGCATCAAGCAACAACCATCGCTTGTACTCCGACAATTCAACCCAACAACCTGTCGAATCCAACATACCCGTAGTTTCTCTCCACACACTCACTTCTTTTTCCGTAGCTTCAGCCTGAATCAACTTCACGCTTTCTATTGTGTCTTCACACATTCCACCAACCATAACCCAATTAGCAGGGCCCGCAACATACATTCGACTCGTCATATCCTTCGCCGTTTCTTTCGCAACTTCATCCGCAAACGCATTCCCTCGACCCACATCATCCACAACCTTCTTAAGCGCACTACACTTCACAATTGCAATCTGCTTTGGCAAAGTAAGTGATTCAAGAAGTTCATTCACCAATTGCCCATGCTGAATTTTCGTGCCATGGGAAGTAAGAAACCCTCTCTCTCTCCACAAGTGGCCGAAACTATGTGCCACACCAAACGCATACTGACTATCAGTATAAACATTCACTCGCTTTCCTTCTGACAACACACACGCTCTAGTCAATGCTATTAACTCTGCTGCTTGCGCTGAATTCTGTGCTATACGTGCTGTTTCAACAAATGTATGTAAAGTTGTGACAGCATATGCTGCAGTCGACTCTCCGTTCGAAAGCTTAAAACACGAACCATCTACCCATAAGGTACCATCAGCGTTCGAAAGAGGAGTATCTTTTAAATCAAATCTAGCCTTTGTTTCCTCCTCTGTCCGGAGAAAACAATCATGCTGTTCCTGAACATCTGCCTCTACAGAAATCGGCAACAACGTAGCTGGATTCAACACATTGCACCTTTTGATGTGCACATGGCTAGCCAAAAGCGTCAACTCATAACCTGACAAACGCGCACTAGTAAGATGTTAAGTCTTCGTCCTATTTAATAAGGTATCCACTGCATGTGGGACCATCACAATCAACGTATTATCCAATACCAAACCAGTAGACTGTCGAATAGAAACAGCCGCTGCCGCTGTAGCTCTCAGACAACTCGGCAACGCCCTAGCTACCGGATCTAACGTAGCTGAAAAATACGCACATGGGCGCTGCTGTGTACATACAGTGTAAAAGGTTTACTGTAGTCCCGGGTACCCAATACCGGAGCAGAACACAATGCATCACGTAATTCAGAAAAACTTTTCTGACATTCGTCAGACCAAGGGAGAGGATACGGAGTATCTTTAAGAGTCAGTGCCAACAGAGGTTTTGCTAACAAAGAAAAATTCGGGATCCACTGTCTACAATACGAGGTGAAACCTAAAAAGGCACGCACTTCTCTTTGTGTGCATGGCACAGTCATTTGGGCAATCGCTTGAATTCGTTCTGGGGTCAATCGTCTTCCCTCCTTCGACAAGAGATGACCTAAGTAGGTTACTTCTTGGCGGCAATACTGTAACTTTGAAGGTGACACTTTATGATGAAGGTCAGACAAATGTCGTAACAAGGAAAGAGTAGCTTCTTTACAAATCTCTTCACCATCAGCAGCGACCAGCAGATCATCAACATACTGGATAAGAGTAGCACCAGAAGGCAACACAAAATTATCAAGCTGAGTTTTCAACGCCTGACTATAGATGGAGGGACTTTCACAATAACCTTGAGGAGCACGTTTAAACCGGAAGCTACGACCTCCTAAAGAGAAGCCAAAAATATCTCTACTTTCCTAAGCGATCGGAATACCAAAGAAAGCGTTCTTCAAATCGATAACTGAAAACCAAGCAGCTGAAGCAGGGATAAGAGTCAACAAAGCAGTGATATCCGGGACAACAGGAAACTGTGGCACAACAATCTTATTGACCTCTCGAAGATCGATCACAAACCGATACACAGGTGGCTGAGAAGCATGAGTACGCGTAAGGACAGGCAGAACAGGACTGCTACACACATTACCTCTCGTTTCTTCAACTACACCCTTCTCAACCAAATCATAAATAATCGCTAAAAGAGCTCTCTCGCCATCACTAGATATTTTATATTGAGGAATACGAGGTAGCCTAGCATTTGACTTAAGGGTAACAACATAGGTGGAATCTGCAAGAGACCAACATCATTGGGACCCGGAGCCCAAAGTGTATCAGGAAGAGAACGCAATTCCAGTGGAAGGCAATCTTTAGACAAATACATTGGGGAAATCACTTTCTTACCCATTGTAAGATGTAATTCCGAAGGAGAACAATGTAATGTCGCGTGCAATCTTTTCAGCAAGTCCAAACCCAACAGATTCTCACCACAACCAGTCGTTAGAATAAGGGGAGCTTCCAATTCACAAGGACCTATAGAAAGGGGCAAAGGACTAGAAACCGGATTACGAACTGGGGCGCCAGAAAATCCTACTGAAACATTGGTCAAGCCAGACAAAGGTGCGCCAGGAAGTTTAGAGTGCATAATAGAACTCATTGTCGCACCAGTATCCAAAAGAAAAGGTTCTGCCACACCTAATGTAATCACTTCAACATAAGGTCCACTCTGGTCTACTGGAACTGACACTACTCCCTCTCTTTGCCCATGGCTGTCCTAACTATCATTATAACCAGCACTCTCACTCTTGACACAATAGTCATCAGTGTAGTACTGGGCAGACTGAACAGTCGGAACATTCTGTCTGTCAACACAATTCGTAGAATTCTGAGGGGAAAAGGAACGCTCATTCCGGGGAAACACACCGGGTCACCTACCCCTAGGAGCTTGTTGGAAACCACCACAACCTCTCTGACCAGATACACCATTCGCACGCTGTAACAAGATCGGACAACTACTCTTGAAGTGACCTTCTTCTCTGCAATAAGCACACTGATTAGGTCCTGGCGGAAATCGCGGAGCGAAAAACTCGGGCTTTTGTATAAATCTCTGAAACTGTGGGGATTGCTGAAACTGAGGCTGATTCGAACGAGGCAGATAAGCTTGCTGCAAAAGAACTTTCGTCTTTAAATCTCTAGTCTTCTTCTCTACTTTATCCTTCTCATCTTTATCCCTATTCTCATAATATTGTGCAGTAGCCAATATCTGGGCTGACGAAGAAACAGCCCATGAACTCTCAAAGTCCTTTAACTTATTAGAAAGTTCGGGAAGCAAATTAAAGACAAATTTGTCCACGAACAACCTTTGACCACCTTCAGTGCTCATGTCCTGACCACTATGATCGATAAACGTTTCCTCAAACCTAGTGAAGAAATCAGACACACTCTCGTCTTTCTTTTGTTTGCATGCTGCTAACTTATCCCAATTCACTCGTAAAGGAGGCATCATAGTTTTCATTAAATTAATAATCCTACCAGGTAATTCTGCAACCAAGGGCTCAGGTTTGGCACCTCCTACCTGCCGACCATCTGCAGCAGTAATATTAGCCCACGTATCTCCTAATTCTGGCCCATGATCCTCATGACGGATCTTCGCCCACAAAGGTTGAGGAACTACATTACCCATCAACATATCTATGTCAGCTAAATTCATAACACACGCATCAACTGTCTGAGACAACTCCTTGTAATAACCAGCAGGATTCTTACGGGGGTCAGGTAAGGTCTGCTTAAGAGACAGGACCTCTGCTCTCTTCCAAGGGACATGTACCCATACGCGCTGAAAATGAGCCGGTGCAGCCTGAATACCATGAGCGGCATTAGCCACTACTGCCTCTCTCCATACAGGGGGAACCTCTCTCATAGGATACTGCTTCACTTTCCTCCTAACAAAGGAATCAGGTTCGTACAATGTCGGAGGCGGTAGCCTAGACCTAAAAACAAGTATCGTCTCTACTGCTTCCGCAACATCAGACTCCACTATCGTCCCTTTAGCAAATTCGGACTGAACATCAAGCACTTCCTGCGGAATCGGACCTAACTCATTATTTTCCCATTCCTGACGGAGAAAAGTACACATTACATCAAAAACATACCTTTGCTTAGACGGCTCCCACTGTAAGAAAACATCCATAATCGCTTGTGAATTATACCTAGAAGCATTTAAACCCCATCTACGAGCCAAATGATCTAACACTGCCCGCTCTTCGGGACCAGGAAACTGACTACGACTCTGCTTACGTTCCAAAACAGGGGTCATATTCGGTGACCCAAAGAGTGGAGACAAAAGACTAGCAACAGTCTCAATCATTCGTTTTCGAGCAGAAGGAGAAGATGTTGCCATAAGGACAGGAGAAAGAGTGTTTTGAGGTGACAGAGGCGTAGGGACAGATGTAGCTGGAGTCGGAGATACAGGAATGTAAGGTACAAGAGCTTGAGGCAAAGCTGATAGCAAAGCTGGCGGCCCTAGAGGGGGCTGCACCGTAGGAGGGAGAACCATCTGTGAAGCAATGAGTGGCTGAACAACAGCAGGGGGCTGAACAACAAAGGGTGCAACAACCGGGGGTAATGGAGGTGCAGTAGCACCTTGCACATAAGGGGGTGGTAATCTCAGTAAATGAGACATCAAAGGATCTTTTTCAGGGTCTTCAGTCACTTTTGAAAGGGAAGGCGGTAAGGCCGGATAACATTTATCGATGGCCATGCAACGTTGTCTATCTGAGACTTCACTCGTACGCTCTTCTTCGTCTTCCTTAAACTGCCTAGCAGCTTGTAGTACTGACATATTCTTATCTTTCCTATCTCTCTTTGCTTGCTTAATTTCTCGCTGTTTGGCTTCCTTACGCCAAAGGCGGAAAGAATCAAACATCGCCGGACGGGCTTTCTTCCTAAATAGCGCAACTTCCAGATTATCTAAAATATTTAATTCGAAACTACCATGTTGGGGCCATCGTAAAACCCCATCTTTCTTTGTATAGCGAACCCATACTTCATTATAGGCGATAGGACCCACTCCATGTTTTGAATAGAGCTCGTAAGTCGGAGTTCCAACCGGAGGTATCGGACACGAATCCTCCAATCGGGAATCCCTATTGCAACCACAACTAAACCATTTCCTAAATTTGCTAAGACCAGGCATCTTATAGCTCACTAATCTAGCTTCAAACTTCAAGGGGTTATCAACTATCGATACACTCGTAAATATACGAGCCCCTCGGCTTCGACTATTGCAATAACCGAATCAAAACCAAGAAACAAAACAAAGTCGTGGGAGCGACCCACTTGTACTTAACCAAAATATCTGTCACGCCACCAGAAGACCGTCTATCGACTCGCTCTACAAATCATCAATCGAGGATCCAAGACAGGGCGACAGTCAGGGCAGCAGTCCTTCGTAGCCGTCAGAAAGCGGGAAGCCTCGCAGCAAAAACTTTCGATCCACGCCGACATGCAGGGGTCGATGAAGTGGCGGCCGTCCTCCAGAATTTCCTCACGGGGCTCCTCACGATCCTCGGGCTTGGACCAGTACCGCTGAAGTCGCCCCACATTGGGCGCCAACTGAAGAACCGGGTTTTAGAACCCAGCGGTGCCAGGGGCACGCCCAAAGTCTTCGGATTCACCTGTCTTGGTATACAGAGACACGGAATACTTCTGGATGGCGTCAAAGATCAAATTTATTAGCTGCAGCTAGTAACAGTAATCCCAGCAATACAACACGGTGTACAACTCAGGAGACTGCTCAACTTTCATAGAGCAAGACATCACTTTTTATCCACCTTTTACTCATTATAAATGTACACCCACTGCGACAAACACTGACGAATAAAATACATTTCCCCACGCATTATTACATCGTAAAAGCTCGATTTACATTGTACCAACCCACAAGTTAATTATTAGGAATGTCCCAAATTCGATTTCTACAAGCCGGACAAACCTATAATTAAAAGCACTACCCATGTAATGAAAAGTCATAAGAAAAAGAAACCGTTCAGATGCTGAATAGGATAAGATATGTACAAGGGCACTAAAGTTAACGATATCCTGAACATTGATTGGCAATCTCAGACAACGATCAGCCAGGGAAATTGGCTTCGCAAAGGGTCAGTTTCAGGTGACGGGGTCAGCGTCCTGCAGTTCACTCACAAGTCAGAAAAGGTCTAGTTAATGCGTACATGAACAACGAAGCCCATGCAACTTTGTTCGTCCGGTTACCTCCACCGGCCTACGTGAGGGCAACACAAAATGGCGTCACGAACAACTCAAACAAAATGGAGTCTGGTTCGAGAATCACAGAACCTCAATACTTACCTAATTGTTTTGAAGTATTCTTGTATGAATTGTTCATATCTCCGAGTAGGCGACATACCAATGTGTTAGTGATTGGGTTATATACTAAATAGACCTATTTTTCATATAAACCATGTAGTTCCTTTTCATCGAATCTACACTATTGAGTAAATCTGGTACAACAAGCTGCTTTACACTCCTTCAAGATAGGCCTGAAGGTTGCTCTCCACCGCTATCAATTTGAGAGTTTAAGATTATCAAAAACCACTAAAATCACCATAAGGGTTGCCTGTATTAGTGCAAGGTGCATCACTCATTTAAGTGTGGACCACATACTAAGCCAGCCTCCTACAGTCCTCCACTGCTGCATAATTTAAGTTGTTCTAGACTCAAAACAGCAAACAGATACTCTAGCATAGTAAGTGCCTGCACTTCTATAGCTCCATTTCACTCCCTTACTGCCAGTGAATATTCCTGAATAAGTGTCAGCGGTGAAAAGCAGACAGGCAACATTTAAATAAGGATACCAGAAACAGCAAATCATTTGGGGTAACATATTTGTCTTGTCCCAACTTATTCCAGAGAAAGGTGAGTTGGGAGGGGCAGTGTTTGCATGTTTGTGTCTGTGTGTATGCATGTCTATGTTTTTAAACAGGTGTACGTGTGAATACGTGTAAATGTAGGTTTAAATCTGGAGGCAAAATGAATACTTGCATTGTGTATTAGTAATCTTCATCAATTACTTATTCTACATTACCATCCTCAACCCATTTCTGACTAACGCAGACATATAATTTATACCAATATACCTACATGACAAAATTCATGTCAAACACAAATTCAGAAAAACATGAAATTGCCATATAATCCATTGTTTTATGATACATTTCTTATATTCGGAATCTTTGTCCCATACCAATTTTGAACCTTGTGCCAAATTCTAAATATAATGGTTCACAAAGGAAGAATGTCACACCCCCACAGAGCTCTGTTATATAGACACCAACCCATTCAGCCCATGAGGTGGCCATCCCTCTGGTTAAGTTGTCTGAACTGAACCTGAAAGCTCAAGACAAAAATGTACTTAGGCGATTGAAGTAAATTCCTTAACCTCATGACTTAAAGAAGGAAGGCAAGATTTGCACCTGTATTACCTTGACCAAAATTAACAAATAATACATTGCTTGTTCTATAATCCGCTGATCTAGACAGATACATTCTGATAGCTCTTACTACATCAAATGGCCCATCATAGTGTACCTCATCTTCACTAGACAGCACTAGGAGAATTATTTTCTGTTTTATGTGAAAAGTAGAAGTCATATCTGTTTTCCTAACCTTAAAACCATGTGATCCTCAAAAACCCTTAGATAAGAAGGACAACACATCAATGCTGCCACTTCCCCAATCCTTTTACTTGTTACAGTAGACACTAGAAAAGCAGCCTTTAAGGTAAAAGATTTAAGAGGCTCCTCTTCTAAAATCTCAAAAGGAACTTTAGTCTAAGTAGTCGGTACCAGTAAAAGAACCCAAGTAGGAAACAGATTTTTAAACCTATGTCTTGACATCAAATCCTTGGAAAAGCCTAAAATATCAATTCTCAGTGTCCGAAAAGAACCCCCAACGAGAATGAAACACGTTAATTGGCAGCCCATTGAAGCCTTAAGGTAGAATTAGGCCAACCTTTGCCAAACCCATCTTGTAAACATTGCAAAATGGATTCGGGATGGATTTTCGCCACACCCCAAACTGCTTGATCAGATATGACATGGCTATCGAGTTGTCTGTTCTGACAAAGACATGTGACCCGTGGATTCCCCCAGAGCTTCCCAAATTGCCCTCAACTCTTTCCAGTACTAAGACTGAGTCCTTTGATGAATTGTCCAGATGCAGTGAGCAGTTGCTGGTCCCAGAAATGCACCTAAACACAACTTGTTGTCATATTTTGTTAATAGCAGTGGAGGCTAAGATGATAAAGGAATTCCCCTGTCCAGATTGAGACGGTACAACTACCGATTTATCCGAAGCTCGAGATTCCCTGATACTGGAATCTGGGCTTCAAAGTCCTTAGAGGAAGCATCCCAAAACCATGCAGTTTTGAAGTACTTGCAGTCGCCGATGCAACCCAGACAAAGGGACCCCAAATAAGGCAGCTGCTTGAAAGGAAAGAAAGAAATTAGGATGTGAGTGAAGCAAAATACGCCAAAGCCTATCTGGCTGATTCCAGCAATATCTATTATACCTTCTCAAATCTGTATGAATTATATCACTAAGGTAGAATCTTTGTGAATGAGAGCAGTCTTTAAATCAGCCTGAATTTTCTCACCTGAGGCAGACAGACCAATCCAACATCTGTTTGAAATCATGCCTTTATGTACACAAGACTTTGTGTGGACTCCTGAACTGATTCCTTGTAATTGAGGAGGAATCCGAAGCATCTCAAGGTCCATTCCACCTCCTGCACATTCCAAATTAGAGTTTGTCTGGAGTGAGAGACAATCTGCAGATCATCTAGATTAGGATGAATCTGAATGACCTACTTGTGTGGCAGATCCATGATTGGAGCTAAAACTTTAGCAAACACCCTGGGAGAAGCCATCAGCCCCAAAAAAATGGAATTGCTAATGGCTTCCCTTACTGCAAATCACAAGATCATGTGATGGTCTTGTCTGATGAGGATGAGTAAATAAAAACCCTGCAGCTCTATTGACGCTAAAAAGTTCCCTTTCTTTATCAATGGAACACCTGCTGCAGGGTGTTCATCTTGAAGTGAATGGCTTTCAGAAATATATTCAGAACCTTCAAGTCTATTATTATGCAGAACTCTCCTGGTGACTTCATTAAAAAAACTTGTGAGTACCTTTCCTAATCTTATTCTGACCGCAGTACTGAAATGATTGCATTCTTTTGCTTCCGGATTGGAACATTCTGATGCAGAGCCTTTCCTTTCTCCAGGTACCATGGGAAAGGGGTTGCAATAAATGATCTTTTGGAGAAAGCTCCACAAACTCTAGGGCGGAGTCTTCAACACTCTCTGTAACAAGAGCTACTTATGATCAGTGACAGTCATACTGAGCTATTAATATTGTTTGGGTTGTCATAATGACCGCATCAGACAAGTTTGCCCTAGTGACCAACATATACAAGATTACTAGCAGTCTTTACCTCATTTCACCAGGCACGGTTACAAGGAGTACTGTAAAAAATACTTGGATGTGGAATTGCTCTTCATGGGTAATATATAACAGCCATAGATGCAATGCCCCTGGTACCAAGGTAATAATATTAGTAATAAGTGTCCCCACTCAAATATAAGCTTTTCATATATTTTGGAAATTCAGTAATTGTTCTCCAAACATCAGCATATAATTTATGAAAAAGCATACATTTGTGTCTTGAAGAGATGCTTTCAAAATTTTGTAATATAGCTTGTTTATATATGTTCTATATGTATGAATATTTAACATTCATCCCTCTTCTGTGATATCTAACAGATTTTTGTCTTGCACATTTGACTAGAAAAATGTCCTTAAGTAAGAAAAAGGGAAATATTGAAATCAGTCCGCATGTTGTAATATTAAATAAGCGTAAGCAATCCTTGGTAGATGATGATCGTCCATTCCCTGACCTCTATCGAGTACCCATACCCTCGTTTTCCTGAATCGGGTTAGGCCCCGTACTACAGTCATCAGCAGATCAATGGCTCTTGTTACCATGAACGGGCATGCAAAGTGGCATATGTCAAATCATGGCACTGGTAATGGCATCAATTGCAAGACCAAGCGCTGCCATGCACCTTGAATGTTAGGAACACATCCGTTGATTCTCTCAACAGTTCCCAATCATTGCTGCTAGGGGGTCTTAGTCAAAGTAAAGCTAGTCTAATTTTTTGACACCCCATACTTAGCAAAGTCCGTTTGAGCATCAAAATTCTCAGCCTCACCCAACTTTTTTTGTAATGCCATTCTTACATCAGCTGGTTTGTGGCAGCACCGGGAATTACTTTCTACAAAATAGCAGTAAAAGCATACATCATCTCAATGTTATGGCAAAATAAATCTATAGACTTTCCAGCTTCAAATTCTTTTTTTCTGAAATTTAGGGCCTGGCTTGTGTTGGCTCTCCATTTTGGCTTCTTTTGGAGAATTTTACTGTCTGTTCTACACCTTTACCCAGTAGCATTTCTCCAGATCAAATATGTCAAGAGAAGACTGGCTTCAATTAGCATTTTTAATTTATATTTTATAGTGTGTTGTTTTGTTAAAAGAACCAGAACAAAGGCGGTACGAGCTGGCACAGCTAGTTAGTTGCCAGCAGACAATTTAATTACAATCCTTGAAGACTATTTCTTCGTTGTTTCTCAACCACTTTATATTTTTTGTGGATAATTTTGAAGAAAACGCTCTCAAACTAAATATAAGTGTTTGTTTTTTACACCTGATTGCTGATTTTGGGGTAGTGGGCGTAGAAGAAACTGGTGTGTACAGCTGCATTATTTTATGTTTGTTCATTATTGCCATCTGTAAGAGGAATTCGCGACCCATGTTTAATGTACCCAAAGCCAACAGCACCCATCTAAGAATTGTGATTGCTTTGAAGTCCTCCATCCTCATTTAGGCCCAAGCTCTTACCCTGCAGTGGTGGAATTGAAATTGTTGCTGTGATATAAATTCCTATTTTGTCTGTGACTACTGTGAGTCCAGAATCAATCTCAGTATGGGCGTCCATGAATATCTGTAAATAAAGAGACAGTCTGCCTGGACTATACAAACTACAGTAACACATTGTCCATAGTGGTGGAATTCCTTAGTTCTTTCCTATTAAAATTCTACCTGAACTAATGCTTCTTCAGACATCTATCTTGCAGGTTAGGAAATCCACCTAGTTGTTCCCTCCCCACCTTGATGAATCCTTCTCCTCATCTTCTTCTTCTATGGAGTTGTTGTCTTTTTCCTATTTTGCTCTTTCCCAGTATCAATGTTCCCTAATTCTTATCAGCTTAACCCAATTTTCTTAATGTCACTCCTCCCTCCCTTTCATACACTCCTCTCATCCGCTGTATTCTGTCTCTCTCGTCTAGTTTATCCTATGTTCCTCATACCATCTAGGAAGGATCTCTGGGCCTCATTACAATGCTGACAGTCAGATCGCTGACAGATTATCGGTGGCGGTCCGACCGCCGCCAGCCCTTCGGTCTGACGCTGCATTATGATCTTGGACCCACAGCTGTCGGATGCAACACCTCCACCTCTACCAGGATTATAGATCCCAGTGGTGTGTTAGTCGGAGAAGTGTTCAGAATAGCAGCGGTGCCGAGGCAGGCACCGCTGTCGGGAATATGATATCCCTTTCCGACAGCCTTTTCAGGGTGGGAATACCACAATGAAAAGGTTGTCGGAAAAGTATCAGGGCCGCCTGACAGGGGCCCAGCCATTGTAGGGCAATGGAGAGTGTCCCTGGGGGCACATTTAGTACCCCCACTGAGCTCTGTGCACCATATGCCATGCACGGTATAGTGCATGGCACACGGCGCTCGAACGTGTTGCACATCAGCGGCATGAGCTACGACCCTTTTCCATGGCCGCAGCATGCCCCTGCCACGGTACCTAACATTTTTCGGCCGCCAGCCCTTCAGTCAAATCGAAATATGGTGGTCGGACTGCTGCATGCTCGTCGGGCAGTCTCTTGACCAATGCAATAGCGGCTGGTGGTTCGGCCGCCCGACATCATTATGAGGCTCTCTGTTTTTCTGGCATGTTGACTTCGCAACGATTGGAATGCACATACATTCAAAATAATTCTCCTTACAAGGCTACACACATAAAATCTACTTGTTCAGTAACAATTATTTTGTGATTTCCACAATGTTCTGTGGATACCTATATATGCCACTCTCCTCTCTCTGCTATTCATCTTGATTGTACCTGCACTCACTCCTGTACTGATTACTTTGCGCACAGACCATTCTGAACAATTCATATTTCGCTGAGTGGTCTACGGGGGCCTATGTAGATTATAGGCCAGATTTATCAAGATGTGACACAACTCAACGCAGCAAGACAACTTGCTGCACTGCACCAATATTTACTAACATATGGTGCATTCCTGCTGTCTGCGTTGGCACACTTCCGTCTTTAGAGGCGTTTTCCTCTTTTAAGTGTGTTGCAGAATGCAGCACACTTTGAAAGAGGAAAAAACTAGGATAAATAAAGATATTTTTCCTCATTATGCATCCTGTGGGAAGGCATACCATTTTGACGCATTCCCAGGTTTACTAGTGTTATCAAATCTAGGATTGCACCAAAATGCATGGGTGGTAACACCCACTCTCCACCCATGTAACGCCTTCTTGGCACAGAGTAACCAAGACAGCGACTTATGCTGCCTTGTGTTACTCCAGATTTACCAAGCCACAGTGGCTTTGGGTGGCTTGGTAAATCCCACATAAGGGCTTGTGTTGTCCTTGCTCCACCCAGGGCCGGACTGGGAACCGCAACCGGCCCTGGCAAAGTGCTCGGCCGGCCCACCGGGGGGCAAGCTCTTCTTTGCCGGGGCCGGTTTTCAGTTTTCGGCTGATTTTTGTACGGGCCGATTTTGCAGCTATGCTGCAAAAACGGCCCTGTAACAAAAACGTCCCCCAGGGGCACTAAAACGGCCCTCCACCCGTGCAGCGCACCGGGGATTGCCCGGTGCCCGCTATGGCCAGTCCGGCCCTGGCTCCACCTTGCGTGACGAAAGGGCAATCGAACCCCTTGATAACTCATGCCCGAGTTTTTACCTATTATGGTCTTGTGTTATATTAAATGCATTTGTAAGTACCATCTGCATGGCTATGTAGTGCTTTCAGAATCTGGGTGCCCTTTTTATATCTGAACTTCTCATCAACTGGAGTCAAAGTGTGCATATCAAACCCATTGCAATGCTCTACTTTGATGATTCCTGCTGTCCCTTGTAATTTTACAGAAATTGACCACGTATCAATCTCTACCAAACCTCTTACTATTCCGTTTATCTACAACCTTCAACATCACACAGGCCAACCCCCTTACCCAAAATCTCAGTTCTCGTGACTGTTGTGAGCTCCCTAATTGTGATAATAATTTTTCCTGGTTGCCCCTAATGTTTACCGCATTGCACAACTTTCTGACCTATCATTTCCCTATGTTCTGTCAGTGGTACCATGGTGTTTAGGGCTCTGGTATTCTTTCCATACATAAAAAATACAAAATAAATATATAAATCAGGTTAAAAAGCTTTGAGCAGTCTTCGTGTTTCTCAGAGTTGCTTCTGTGTTACTCCAGTCAAGGGAAGAAGTCAAATTGCAAATAAAAAAATGTGCAACGTTTATTAAAATTCCATATCCCTCTATTACTTGAAGTGCATATGCCTTTACAAATATACAAACAGCTAAAAGGTCTATAAATGTTAATAGAGCAGGTGGTTGCCATTTCCAGATTATAATTCAATGTGTTATGGTGTCCCAGGCAACATACTGTAATATACCGTGCTCGGAGTTTTCTTAATGATAACATGTATACATTTTTCTGGTAAGTTAGTTTCCCAATGTCTTTCAAATTCAAATTTTGAAGTGGACAAGCCAGTGAACAGCTTTAACCACGTGAAGCCTTTCACTATATACATTTTCTTGAAAATGGCATTTCCATCTGGAAAGTGTAATAACGAATGTGAGTAAAGAAGGTCTGCTGTTTAAAAGTTTTTTTTTTTCTCAGTGCCGATTATTTCGAAAAAGCAGGAGGTTACATTATAAATTCCATCTCTTAAATATTATCTTTTCCTTCGCGCGTGGCTCCGGGCTGTTTCTTCTCCCCTGAATACTATATACAAACATTTACACAGTTTCTTTACAGGAGTGACTCGGTGACCTTTGGAGCTGGCCATTAGGAGCCCTTATCGCAGGTCCCACATGCAGGGATCTCTCCATCTTTGGCAAGTCACTTCATCAAAGTATTGCTCAGGGTACATTCCTCGGGGTACGAGGCGAGGCTCTGTGACCTTCAAAGCGCGCCAATCACTCCTTCACACGTCTTTGCGTTCGAGTGGAAGCTGCCAACGGCCTCGGGTCCGTTCCACTCCACTGGCGCTCTGTAAAGAGGGGTCTTGCCCACGTCACCGGTGAGCACTCCAAGTGCTGGCCCCGCTCGGCGACCCCACTTGAGGGGGCCGGGGCGCCTTTGATGTGACGCAGCCAGAAAGGGTCCGGAAGAGCCTCGGATGGCTGCGCGTGAAGACAGGGTGGAGGGCATCGTTGCGTGGGCAAAGCAGTCCCGAAGCCTTCCCGCGAGTTCTGCTGCTGCTTTTTCTCTTCCATTCTTTGTCTTGGGCGTGCATCTGGAAGAA
This sequence comes from Lissotriton helveticus, assembly GCF_964261635.1. Taxonomy (NCBI): domain Eukaryota; kingdom Metazoa; phylum Chordata; class Amphibia; order Caudata; family Salamandridae; genus Lissotriton; species Lissotriton helveticus. The sequence continues at coordinate 2,059,086,720 of NC_136059.1, read as the reverse complement.
ATATAAACAAGTGTGTTGAAAGAAAACCGTGTATTCTTGTTTATCGTTACAAGGTATGGGGGTATTTGTGAAAAGTGAACATAGGTTTCTCCGGGGTTGCATTTCCAGATCCGTGTCGGCCCGGGTGGAACCCTAGAAGTATGCAATTGCAGGATAATTTGTTTCTGTGAAGTTCTTTAGACTGTCAGTCACCCACTAATTTAGTGGGTGACTGACACTGCTTTTTCAATATTACACACCCTGTTGTATTGATTGTATTGAAACTCTATATGAAAGTGCCTGGCAGAGCACGTTCTTTTTTTGCATTTGCTCAAATGCACTGACACTCCTGGAGAGTGAGTCTCACCGTAACTGTAGCTTAAGTTTTTATAGATTCCCCCTCCCCCCCCACTCCACCCAGAACTAATCCCTCGAGTTACCTGACAATTTATCATTTTAATCCTTAAATTAGAGACATTTATTAATAATCGCCCTAAAGTAGGGAGTCGCAAAATTGGAGGGCAAAAGGAATGCATATCTAGCCCATAAGACTATTTTAGCCTTCAAAAAAATTTTTGCAAATGTGGTGATAAAAACCTACCGGTCTGGAAGTTATGGCCCAGACTTACTAACATTTTTGAGTTGTGGCTGTGCCGCTCTGTTGGTGAAGCCACAAGACAAAATGTTAGTCGTGATTTATAAAGTTAGCGTCATCGTGCCCAGCATTTTAAAACAAAATGTGACTAAACGAGTAGAAATATAGCTTCCTGCACAAAAACAATCCTGGCCACAAAATAGGCAGCCTTGCAATATGACACAAGGGTGCCTGCGTTGGCAGCACGGGGAGAGGTTAACAGCAGCATATCTTTGTAAATATGGCGCCATTCAGCTCCCTCCTGTTCCTACTGTGCAGTGCAGTAACTTCACTTTTAGTAAATCTGCTCCAAAATATTTTTTGACTGGCTCATTATTGTTCCTATATTGAATATTTTCCTGTCACCTCCATAATCATGCATTTCATATGTAGCTTTGACAATCAGAACAAAATACAGGGCCAGCTGCAACCTTGCCAGACAATAAACGTGGTTGGTTGTGCTTCCTCTCCTGTGTAAAGCCCTTATAGTGTTTTCTTACACGAAAAAGGCTGCTAATACGTCCTACAGTTTACAGCCCCATAAAGGCCTGCTCTGCCTTGAACACAACACATCCCAGAAACAACTAGTCTCTCCTGCACCCAATCCAGTCGTCTGATGTACCTGCTGTGGTTTGTACATTTGTTGAATCCCCCCCCTCCCCCAAGCAGGCAGTCAGTGTTGTGCCTTCAACCCCATAAGAAAATACCTTGGAATGTATTACAGAAGCGCCCCTAGGATACCACAGGAGTTTGCACCCATTTAACGAGTTCCAAGGAAAGTTCCATATTACAGAACAGGAACTTCCATATCAAAGAACAGGCCACGGATACTTGTGTGGCTCCGTCTGTAATACGGAAAATGGGGGTGCACATTTTGCACCCATGTGATCTCGGGCGGTGTTGCTTCATTTGCATGGGGCATGCCTGAATGAAAATGAGGGAACACCTTTACCAAGACACTCGTGTCAAATTACTGAAGCAGCCACAATGGAAGACAGGCTGTCTGGAGGCACACTGACTGTGCACCATATAGAAAGAGGTGGACAGTCGGACAGATTTAATAAAAACTCACGCAACGCAGCACAGAAGCTAAAGTTACTGTGTTGCAAGAGAGGGAGAGAGCAGAAAAGCACTATATCTACTAAGATAGCCAAGATGCCATGCAAACACATTTACACCATAGTGCAAAGATGACAGCATCAGGTCTAGCATATATTTGGCACTGGAAAGGTTCCCCTGCAGGACAAAATACTATCCCTCAACAAACTTTAAAATCGTGTAGTGAAGGACACATGCAAAGTCAGAAAAGTTTGGAGATAATAACACATTTCTCCTTTTAATGCCTACCTCAGAAAGGCATTCTATTTTAAGACCAAGCTTGTCTATTATTGTTAGTACATAGGGCTTTGCATCAAAAACCATGGGTAGTTTCATGGGTGATCCTAAGTACCATGCATGGACTCTTCCTTGACACAAAGTAATGAGAAGAAACATTTTAGACACCTTTCCAGAGCAAAACAAGCTTTGTGCTGGTATGTAAATCTCAAATAAACATTTTGTGCTTGTTTGCATTGCTTTTTTATGCAACCCCAGCACAAAATGTTAGTAAATCTAACTCTTAGGTGACTCTTTAGTAGTACCTCTTGTGGGGAGCAGAGTGTCCTTGGGACCCCCGAGGCATCCGCTCATAGGTGGTTACATTCAGGCACTGCACCCTTCTATGGGTCATCCTTGCCCAGCTCTTCAGAATCATGCCATCAAGTTTCAGTGAAAAACTGAGCAGCAGTTCGAGTTTCCACCTTTGCTGGTGACAACACGTTTTTTTGTAGTACAACGCACAGCCCTGGTCTGTGCTGGGCACACTTGGGATGCAGCGCCAGCAAGAGCACAAAAAAGTGTGCTTCAGATTGTGTGCTTTGGTGTGGTGGGCATAGGTCTGCTGGAAAGCAGAATTAACTCCAGCAAGCATGAACGATCTATGGAGTGCAGTGGACTTGCACACCTTAAAATAATACGGTAACTTAGCTCGTGATGTTGAAAAACCTCAAATACAACTCTTTGAGGGTAAGTGGACCTTGAGAACCCTGCACTTTCCCAGCTAACGTATGCTTACACTGATGCTTCAGCTACACCCACAAACTTTTGTGTCATCCTGGAAAGATGGATGACAAAAGACCCATCCATTAAAAAAAAGGCAACATCACATTTTAATTTACAAGTAATGGGCGGTCTCCTTTAAACAGGGAGCATATAGCTGCGGGTCTTGTAATAATTGCTTATCCGGAATCCAATTGCTCCCATAAAACATGCTCTACATTCTGCAGCTAGTATAGCAACCAGAGGACTGGAACACCGTTGTTAGCAATACAATAAAATAAAGGTTAGAAGGGGTTGATAATTGCCTGTAAAGAGGGTCTCATGCTGGAAGCTATTCTAAATTAGAACAGATTTACTGATATTTGTAGCTTTTTCGCAAAACAAGAGTGCAATTGTTCCATCCTAAAGCAAATTCTAATTTCGTTTTGGCAAAATATAACCTTCCACCCCCTCTGATGGTTCCTTGGAGGGAGGCACCGTATTGACATACATCAACCCAAAAACGTTTTTAAAAACCTTTCCAATGCCCACCAATACTATTTTCATTGTACCCTTTGCACCTGCAATACCAGGGGACTGACTACAGGTTTAGGTACCCTGTAGTCAGGGTACCCACCTGATTTAACGATACCATGGGATAAGTTATTTATGGGGCACAATAAATAACACCTATTACGAGTCTGTGGGGAATGACATGCAGATTGTTCTGATCAATGCGCCAAATCCTCATGCTACTGTAAATACAGTGGGCCTCATTTATGAAGTTCTACCAGCTCTATTCCGCTGCCGGAACATCACTTTTTTAACGTTCTGGTTGAGCAATGTGCCACTGGCATATTTATACGGCCACATAAAGCCACGTTTCGTGATTTTTCATGGCCTTACAACTATGTGCCCCTTTCACGCAGAAAACTGCATGAAGGGGCATGCCATGGGTGTTGCTGGGGGAGTTCCCAGCAACATCCATGGCTTTTTGACACTGCCCCAGATATACAAAAATCGTAAGTTTGAGGCAGCACCAAAAACTTACACCTCCCCAGGGGAGGTGTACGGGAGGCACAACAATATTTCTCCTCATTTTTCCTTTTTCTATGTGTGCTGCATTCTGCAACACACATAGAAAGGAAAAAGCCTCTTGTGATTATTTTTGTGCAGGAAGGTGTCCCTTCTTGCACAAAAATAATCATCCCCTCAACTCAGGAACACTTGCACCATGGTGCAAAGGTGCCTGCGTTGGCATACGGCAGCCCATTGTGCGCTTGGCGCTTGGCAAACGGAGAGAAATGCGCCGTATCTGATAGATACGGTGCATTCTTGACCTTTTCTTTTGCTGTAGGGCAGTGCCGCAGGAAGGCCTGCACTGTCTTGCGGCAAAACCTCATAATGAGGCCCCGTATGCTTTACCCCATTAAATTGCGGCGGGAATTACCTGCTGAAATTTAACGAAGGTGGAGGTATTTACCAGCTCGTAATTCTGACCTAGCATAAACAGGGGTTTGCACAGGGATTGGAATATAAAGAACAACTAGTAAACAAGCATTAGGTTGCAGATTTTCTGTGGTAACACTGGGTTACAAAAAGATAATTTATTAGCATAACAGTTCATGTCTTATGCCACAGAATTTTAGGACAACAGTGGGTCTGAAAAGTAATTCACGTTGTTTGTTTCACAAGTGGCCCCGGGTCTTGGCACGTGGCAGAGAGCTGTGCTGTGAGGCATTATTCTGCAATGGTCATGCATGAGGATCCGTGCAGCCTGGGGCTCTGCATGAGCCACTTCTAGGAGTGCCACATTCTATACAGCGCCATTGCTGTCTTCCAGGAGCTACCTCCTGCAGACGGTGGGGCTGGTGAGACAATGCAGGCTCTCTACGGTTGATTAATTTGCTTTAACTGGGCAGGTTAAACACTCCCCAGGTGATTAAATGGCCTGAAGTTGATTCTCGTGGTGAGAGCCTGCCCAGCACCCATTGAAAAGAGGCAAAGAGTACAAATGTCTAACCGGGCAATCAAGCAAAACATTCACCATGGTTTCAATTAGAATAAACCAGACTTTTAATTCTAATCTAACCATGATATGAGGGATACTGATGTTTATCAGAGCGCAATTCATTCAAGCAGCTGTAAAGTTAGAATGGTTAACTGGATGGGTCTTTGGCCCCAGCATAGGAGTGCCCAGGGGGTTATCAAACAGCCCTTTGCCACCCACACATGGGTTTTCCAGTTCTGTGATTTCCTTTTACAAATCACTGTTTCCGGGTGAAGTTGCCCCATTTGTGAGGTAGAAGATGACCAAGATTGAAAGTCAAGGATTTCTGTTAAATGAAGGTCCAGCACAGGAAAAGCGGCGCTACGGTGACGCGTAGTTGTGTGGTACTTCTAGCCTTTAAGTCTCACCCCCCTTATGGTACTTTATCCTTATAAAGTTCGGTTGTAAATAAATAATGGCTCAGTAGAATTATCCTCTAAATAATTGTATATGCAAGGTGGTTGAGAGCCCTGGTTTATTACTTAAATGCTCTGTTGTTCCAGTAATACATATAGGTCATTTCTTGGCGTCAGGGTCACTTTACCTGATGTTATTAAACTGCTATGGAGTGTGCTTTACCTTTGTACTTCTCTTTTCACAGGGGCTACCATTATCCAGCCTGGAAAGTGCATTACCAACATATTTAGAAAATTGATCTGTAATTTACACCTTTAGGGATTTACAAACACAAATATCTATGAACCATTCTCTTAGATAGTTTGTTGACAAACTGCAATGTTAGATTTAACATTTACACTCGAATATTCACATGTATTATGAGGAAATGTAGGTGACTGAGTGAGATGATTGCTAATGAGGCTTGAGCCCAAGTCCCTGAAATTTATCGTCACCTCCGAGGCCATCCTAGCTACACCAGACTCTGTGCTTTTGGTTAACCAGTCAATAAAAATTAATTGGGCATTAGAGGAGGCTATTTGCTTATATTTCCACAAAGGCTATACATAATATACAAGTTAAACCAAGTTCAGAACACTGGTAGTAACTTGGGGTCATACAGTAAGTTATGAAAGGGTTGAGCAAAAGTTGACTGAGCCCACCTCCCCCCACTTTAACGAATCATATGTGTGTGGCAGTGAAGCCAGTGGATGCTGGGAGTCAATAACATAAAAACATGCAAAACAGAAGAGGCACTCTGAAGTAATTTTATCAAATTGATCTCAGAGGTGCAAGACGGGCGACAGTGCAGTGAAAGGAGCCAGTGAAAGTTATTGTTACTGCAGAAAGCAAAAACCAAAAAAACACACACGATTTTAAACCCCTCTACCTCGTTTTCTAGAAATCAAATCCCTAAATTGACAAAGATTAGTCTTTGACAGAGATTCCATAAAAATAGATATTCAAAGCCTAAAGTAACTGCTCCTTCATCCTCTTGCCATTGTGTCTTACAGCCTGACAAGCACAATAACCAGGGTCACCGTGTGCTATGGCTCAAAATGTTCCTATCTGTGAATCATAAGGAGGGCACAAAGATATGATTTCATTCCAGTGTCAATCTTTGATCTGTGGATTTTTTCCCCCCAGTTTTTTATAGAGCACGGACTTGACCTGAGGGTTTCGGGTATCGGAGCACTTTACATGAGCACCTGTTGCGTTACACAAGGACACATTAATTTTTGTTAGGCACGGGGAGATTAAGTGATTTGCTAAGAATCACAGGATGTTGAGCGTCATTGCTGACACTCGAACCCAGTTCCCTAGATTTGAGGTTGACCCCCCTAGTGGTTAGACCACATCCTCTGCCTTCATCATTGAGTACACAGTTAAACGTTTCTAGTAGAGTGATGTTGCATGAAGAGTCTGACTGTGAACACTGGGAAGATGGATGAAGAAGCAGGTACCAACCTCAGAGAGTCTCTCTTGAATAGAGGTAAGCGCTTGCTAACTTTGTTAGGCCCCATTCATTTCACTGTCTCCTCTCACCCCCTAAATTCTTACTACAACATTCTTCTGTTCCCTCCTGTCCTTTCTTCCTCTCCCTTTATCTTTCCTGCTCACGCTCTCTCTTGCATCACTAGTTTGTACGTGATGCAAATGCACTGCTTTGTTGGACCTCAGATAGGAACCACATGTCCTACTGTGCATGAATTACCTACCCCCTTTGTTACCCCATGCTCTTGATGTTTTGAGGGAAAATCAAATGATGGTAGTAGTTGATGGAATGGTTTATTTGATAGTGTGCAGATAAAGTGAATATACACAGCCTGTTATTCTTATAGCCTTATAGTACGTGTGTGTGTATATATATATATATATATATATATATGTATATATATATACACACACACACACACACACACACACACATATATATACACACACACACACACACACACATTCATATGTATCTTTATGTAGTCATCTGGGTGCTTATGACTCTACAAGATGTGGTACATTGAATTCAAGTAAATATGACCTAAATGCACAGGCAGGTAAGTGGTTCCCTCCAGGCTCTTGTGACTGGTAGATTGGTGACACAAGTGTGTTTGGTTTTCCCTCTTTCCATAGTCCTTCCCGCTATTCAATCTATACTGTACCCTCACTTATACTGTGGAGTCCTTCCCGCTTTTCAATCTATACTGTACCCTCACTTATACTGTGGAGTCCTTCCCGCTATTCAATCTATACTGTATCCTCACTTATACTCTGGAGTCCTTCCCGCTTTTCAATCTATACTGAACCCTCACTTATACTGTGGCTGTCTGCGGTCTGAGAAGCAAACACCAAGACTCTCTGACACTGATATCCATGCTTGCCAGCACGTTTGCTCAAATACAACCCTCTGCTCTTCTAAATCTGCTCACTGCTTCTCAGTCTTTGATGCGGTCACTTGGTGCTCGCAGTGGATCTACTACAGGATTGATCACACACACTAATAATATACAAAAATGTGTCCTTCTTCATTGGTCTTCTGTGTGTGTAACTGAGGTCAGAGGTGAGTTATACTAAACTGGCCATTTGAAAATATGCTGTATGTAGCAGGTCACTGGAGTTCAAGTCTGCATAGACATCAAGTTGCTGATGCTTGTTCTGTAAAATGGCTTTGTCACTGCTTTTTTTAATAGGTTTATTAATGCACACTGTGGACATTTCCTTCCCATCTCTTCGCCAACATCCCATCACCAATCTGATTTCAGTGTCATAGCAAAGAAAACACCCCCCAAATCCCCAGTTGGGTATTAAAAGGCAGTAAGAATTGATGTACATTGGGCTCCTTTCGCCATTGGGCTCCGGTGCTGCTGCACCTGGTGCACCAATTATAGCTACACCCCTATTTCTCCAGCAGTCCTTTGTAAACCTCTCATTTATTCAGGAAAGAAAAGCTTGAAAAACTGAAAAATCCAAAACGTTATTTACCAAAGACTGCATGGAACCCTCGGATCCAAACAGCAGAAAGCTGTCTCAACTCTGCTGTGGTAGACATTTCCGAAGTTATCTGCACCATAGAATCGGTCTGAGGCCAGAACATATGGTTTGGGAAAACGTAAAAGATCTCTTCTGAAAGGGCAACACGTCACTGATTACATAGACCGTGCGCAGGTGTGGCTCCCGCGACCCCATCTGAATGGGTCCTGCCTGCGTGTGAAGCATGCTGCAGTCACTTATGTATATTGATAACGAGCAGACCCCTGCAGCGAGGCGTAACTCGACCCCTCCACTGAGGTGGTGGGCAGATTGTACAACACACATACACGCGGAGATGGAACAGGCCAGGCTCGGGAAAATCTATTTACACAGTCTTTGCAGAAATCATCACAATATATAAATCCATAGTAAACCGAGACCAAGCAAATCAGGGGCGCGGTTAGTACGCAGCAAAATGTAATGTTTTACGCGCATGTTTCCCATCGCCTGCGTAGTTTATCCTAAACAACCCACCCAGAATTTCCAGCCGGCGGCGAAGGAAGAGTGTAGATTTCAGTCTTTATAACACTTTGTTTAGAAAGTTAGTTAGCTCAGCTGGTTAATGCACCAGCTTGGTGGGGTGTCTGTGTAAACTGAGGACATGGGAGTAATTCCAGACAAATGCCTGGTTGCGGTTTTAGGGGCACGTATAAATAAAAATAAAAACCTGCGTCTGATCTGTAAAGTTGCCATAAAGTTAAGCTCGTGCCCATAGGGCGCCTCGGTTACCTCAGGGGAAGGGCACGCGGGAATGCAGCGGCAGGCACCTCCTCAGGGAACAGTTGTGCCGGTGCAGCCTGCGGCGGTGGCCGGGGTTCACTGAAACGAGAAGAGGAAAGAAAGAAGCCAGGTTACTTCAAGATGGCACGGCGTGATTTCCATAAATTATTCCCCCTGTGCAGATGGAGCCTGATACACCCCGCCCCCGCGCCCCGCCACCCCCAGCAATTGAAGCGCAATCTGCATTCTATCTTCTGAAGCTTTGTCCAAGAAACAAGCAGCGACGAGGCCTCCTTTGATGCCCGACAAGATCTGTTCTCGGTGCGGCCATTAAATGCGTGGGAGGTCAGGCCGGGGCCTGTGGGAGCGCCGGGAGTGGGCCACTGCACTGGGCGAACGGTGGCCCTCTCCCTCCAGCCAGGGGAGATTGGGAATTTGGATGATTTGGGTGCGAGGTGATTGTTCTGAACAGAGTGACAACTAATAGATAACATGCTCACATTCTTAAGCTGTCTCTTTAGTCACATGACGTGACGTCACATGACGTTGCTGGCTCCCAAATACCTGTTTCAAAGCGCGTAAAGAACAGGGGGTGGTGAATACATGCATAGGCTTAAATGCAAAACATAACCCTGGTGCATACACTCTTGGCCCTGGAACTTGGAGATGCCTGGGCTGGGACACCAAAAAGGAAATGTGCGTACTCCTGGGAAAATCAGTGTACCTCCATTTGCCTCTAGCTATAAATGTTGATATTCAACATGTGTGGAAACTAACTACATGGTATGGTGTTCCAGCTGCATGCTCCCGTCCCCAGTAGCACGGAGTAAATGTCTCAACCAGTCCATGCAAGCCAGGCTGTGCAAGTGCAGCACTTTATGTCAAGGGCTCCTGCTACAATGTCTGTAAAAGTGGTCATGTACTGTGAATTCCTATAGTGCTTGCTACCCTGACAAGACATCAAAGCTCTCTGTGGGTGGGTAGTATTTTGCTCTGGGCGCCCACAGCTAGGGGCTTATTTATGAGACCCCTACGTCACTTTTGCACCACTAAAGATTTATAAGGCAATGCAAAGCCATCCTGTAGCTTTGAGTGGCCTCATAAATCACGAGTACTGCGATGAAGCGCAAATCGCCCTTAGTTTCTAGTACTCGCTTCAAGAATCTCGGCCAGTCCTATATTAAGCCACACTATTTATTATAAGTTGCTAGATATATTAAGCGCAGGCGGTGTACATACTACAGGAGCTTTGTTTTTTCTTGGTAATTGATGCAGATGTTTCAGTTTTGGATAAGTTCGCATTCTTGAGGGGTCTTTGTGATGCAGGGTTAAGTGGGGTGCATGCAGCCAAGTGTTTGCGCCTTGCAATAATTAACCGTCCTAGGGCCCTGTGTTGTCGAATGCTAGTGCTTTGAGTCCACAGTGTGTGCACGCAGGTGCTAACTGATGGAGAGGCTGCAGGAGGGCGCCATTTTGGATGCATCTGGGCTGTGCGCTGGGGCCGCCGCAGTGAACTCAGATGTAAAGTAGGTATTGAGCTGTTGATTTGAAGCCAGCGCCATTCACTTCTAATGGAGCAGATCAGTGATCGCCATTGACATGGATTCTTGGCTTAATTGAACTTTCAGGCTCACAAACAAGAAGTGCCGGGAAGCGGCCTGTGCAGGGCAGCCTTATCCCCGCCCCCTCCTCCCTCTTACCCTCCCCCACGAATAGGGGAGCAACCTGGGCGATAGGGGGTTTTCGTGGAACATACCAATTATATTTTGTTATCACAGCTTTCACACACACCTCACAGTATATCTGATGACGCGTTTATATTTGTAGCGCCTCATCCCGCACCTGTTCCGTTTCTAAGGTCTGTATATAAGGTGCATTTACAAAAGAGACGTTTTCGGTGCGCATATTAAGTTACATGTGTAATGTAATGTATCCTGGTGCTCCTGCAGAGCGCTTTAAAGCCATTGGGTCAATCAAGTTCGCGCTATACAAAAGTGCAAACGAAATTGTAAAACCTGTAGTAAAGCGGTATTAAATACATGGTAGAGTGTTTACAGCTCTCTTTGCGGGTGTCCCTGAGATAGCAGCGCATCTCGGGTCGGGGTGTGATGGGGGAGGCCTGCTTTACGTCGCCAGCACTTGTTGAGGACTCAGCAGCGCTCTTATCTCGCCCTAAGCCAGCGCTTCCATCTATCTTTGGCCAGCGGTGAAAGAAATCGCTCCACAGTGACACTTTAACCCCTGGTTTTCCGCATCCGTGATTAATGAGGCCCTAATCTGTTTTCTGTTTCCCTGATCGGCCGCGGAGTGCACTGTCCGGGTCGCATCTATCACTGGCGTGCGCGCGCTCCTGTCCCTGGGGCTGCAGGATCCGCTGGAGGTCCCTGAGGTGGGGTAATAAGTAACAGGGCAGCGGAGATATAATGCGGCTTGATGCCGCTCCCTACGCACTGCACAGACCCAGCACTGCACTGCACAGACCCAGCACTGCACAGAACCAGCACCGCACTGCACAGACCCAGCACTGCACAGACCCAGCACTGCACAGACGCAGCACTGCACAGACCCAGCACTGCACAGACCCAGCACTGCACAGAACCAGCACCGCACTGCACAGAACCAGCACCGCACAGCACAGACCCAACACTGCACTGAACCAGCACTGCACAGACCCAGCACTCCACTGCACATAACCAGCACCGCACTGAACCAGCACCACACTGCACAGACCCAGCACCGCACTGCACAGACCCAGCACCGCACTGCACGGACCCAGCCAGCACTGCACAGAACCAGCCAGCACTGCACATACCCTGCACATACCCAGCACTGCACTGCACAGAACCAGCACCGCACTGCACAGACCCAGCCAGCACTGCACATACCCAGCACTACACTGTATAGACCCAGCACTGCACTGCCTAGAACCAGCACTGCACAGACCCAGCCAGCACTGCATTGCACAGAACCAGCACCGCACTGCACAGACCCAGCACTGCACAGAACCAGCACTGCACAGAACCAGCACCGCACTGCACAGACCCAGCGAGGTCCCGCGATTGTCCCGCGCTCCCTACGGGTCCCTACAGACATTATCGAAGAACTTCGTCTCATACATCGATTGGAGCAGGACTCCAATCTGCATCTTAGAGCTATCGAATTCCAAAGTGGCTATTTATTTATTATTTATTTTTTGCAATTTTATATAGCCGCAACTCGACCCGGAGGTATTTGAGCGCTTTACACGTGCACCAGTTACATTACACAGGGACGCATTCATTTTTGGTAGGCACGGGTAGATTACGTGATTTGCCAAGAATCACAAGATGTTGAGCCGGACACAGAGACTCGAAGTTCGCTCCTCAGCGCCACAGTCTGCAACTCTATCCGAAAGGGAGGCACTTATTAAGTTTACGACTATAGCGCCCAAATGCAAACACGAGATATTTTACATTTTTTATTACTTGAAGTACATTTTACTAGTACCCATTACGTTTTAAGAAGGTGCCGCCCAGTATGTTTTCAAGTGCTCCCATTTTTGTACAGTAAAAGTAACAGACGCATGGAAATAGGGAAAATATGTCTATATCACCGACCGTCACACATGCTAACACACAAAAATTGCAAAGACGAGTTAGCTCTACGAGCGCGCAGCAGTTGCAAAGCAATAATGCCGTGAGCCCGGGTGCAAGCAAATACGGCAGCAAAATACTGTAATTATCTGGGTTCAATTGGCCTTTCATGCCTCGGTGTCACTGCACCTGCTGCACCAATGTATCTGCAGTACCGACATGTATGAACCTCCCTTCAAGGCACTAGCCACATTGAAAAGTATGCACGTGACGTGAAGACTTCCAGATGATAAATAACTCGTTATTGCAAAAAGGTCCTACCTGGTTTCTGTCCGTTAATAAACAGCGCGCCCACCAATATCCAAAGTAATATTGCAAAGAGCCTCTGGAGCTTCATTCTGCCGCCGGGGTGAACCCGTCAGTCCGCACAGTAGGAGAGGGTGGAGTGATCAGTCAGTCGGACGCAGGCAGGCAGGGTCCCGGCTCACGCAGAAGTGGGCTGCCCCGAGAGCGCTGCCAGCGTCAGGTTCCCGAGAGGTTAATAATTTCCCCGGACAAGTTACTCCTTTCTCTGTTCTGCGCTCAGTGCCTGCCTCTCGCCCCTCTCCCCCATTCTCTATACTTCGCCCTCCCACCCAGCCCCGCCCCCTACTTTACATAGATAAATAAGGGTGGGAAGGAAGGGGACAACCTGCGAGCGGGCGACTCTGTCAATGATGCACAGGCTGCGGGCTCGCCCCTTTCAAGGCAGAATATGTAAAACAAGCGCCGGGGCTGCCCCATTTGCAACTGTTAGAGATTGCACTGGCCGCGGAGCCCCGAAGCGGGGGGCGGTGGGGATGGCAGGAAGTGCATCTTTTGTTCCTCGCTGAAAGCTCCGGAGCGCACACACGCACTTACTTAAGAGGCCCAGGTGCCGCGGCAGTGGTGCTGCCTCGGCAACGCCCCCACCCATCTTCTCCGAACTAGCTGTAAAACGAATCTGGGAGCTGTTAAGGGGCAGCATCCGCTTCAGTATCCTTAATGTCTTGGGAGGGGGTGGTGGAGTACGAAGGGAAGCCGTGTGGGGTAGAATGTGCCATCTCCTGTCCTGCTAAAACGTCAGGTGCTGCCCAGGTTACTATAACCTGCCAGCTACCACTTGTTCAAGATGTGTCTCCCTGCAGAGCGGGGCTCAGTTCACGCTTCCCGCTTGTAGTCCGCGTGGGGACCCTCCCATTGAAGATTAACAGGGTGGAAGGTTTAAGTACAATTAAATAACAAAGTAACACGCTCTTGACACAAGGCCCCGAGGACAGTGGAATGTCCAGAGATGCACACTTTGGATCCATCCATCCCTACGTCTGTCTGTCATACATTTTGCATGTGTTCCACATTTTGCATGCCTGCAAAGAGGCATGAAGCAGGATTTGTTTGCAGCTAATTAGCCAGGGTCTGTGCATGCCTTGGGTTCGTCAGGGATGGGACATGCAACAAAGTAGCAGGACTCGTGCATTTCATGTATAAACAAGGGCTTGTGGGTGTCATACATTTTTTGTTTAGAGCTTTATATAGCGCGAACTAGACCCGAGACTTCGGGTATCAGAGCACTTTACATGAGCACCCGTTTGGTTACATGAGGACACCTTCATTTTTGTTAGGCACGGGGAGATTACGTGACTTGCCCAGAATCACAGGATGTTGAGCGTCGTTGCCGAGCTTCGAGGTCGACCGCTCTTGCTGTAAGGCTACAGCCACTCCCCAATTAATACGGACCTGTACCTATCATAGGTCGTGTGTGTACAATGATTTAACCAATATTGGTTCATACCTGTATTTAGCCCGGGCTTTTACCAGTTAGCCAGGGCTCGTGCATACAAACGATTAGGCAAGGGTTATACATATTATGAATTAGCCAATACTTTGTTGTATCATAGATATGAAAACTAGTACTAACCCACAGTTGTGCATACTGTGAATTAGCCAGGATCTGTTCATATCATGCTTTACCGCAGGCTAATGCAACTATGAAATAGGGGAACATATGTATGCGGTGGATCAGGCAGAAAATGTACATAGCATGATTTAGCCGAGACTTTTGAATTTGATGAATTAAACACGAAGTGCATACAATGAAGCAGTCAGGACTTGCGCATACCATGAGTTAACCAGGACGTCTGCAGTGCATACCATGATCTGATCATGTTTGGGCATAATGAATAACCACCTCCAACCTAGACAGTCTCCCCTTATTCTACTGTTCTCCCCCGCAGACATGAGTACCTGGTTTACTATGTCCCCTTCACCCCAACAAGACAAAGACAACCTTGTTTCCTGCCTGCCCCTACTCTAAGCTTTTGAGAACCAGCGGCCACATGCATCATTGTTGCCGTTTGCGATTTCTTAATTGCGAAAATTACGGAATCGCAATTAAGAAATCGCAAACGGCTATGCATCAAGAAATCGCAATTTTTTTTGCGATTTCTTAAAATTCCTTAATTGTGATTCACAATTTGCGAATTGCAATTAAGGAATCCCTTCCCATTGATTCCTATGGGCCTAGAGGCCCATAGGAATGAATGGGAAGTCATTCTCAATTTGCGATTTGCAATTTGCGAATCGCAAATTGAGAATGCAATTTCAAGGGTGCAGGGGGGGTCCAAAGGACCCCCCCTGCACCCCTGAAATATAACTTAAAGTTCATTTTTCACACACACATGCCCCAAGGGCATGTGTGTTTGTAAAATGAAACTTTCAAAAATGCACTTTTGTGCATTTTTGAAAGTTTTCGCAAATTACCATGAAGGTCGACTTCATGGTAATTTACCTCTCCCTATTTGCGAATTTGCAAATTTAAAATGTTCATGCATTGCATTTAAGAAATCGAAAATTGCGATTTCTTAAATGCAATTGCAATTTTAGAAATCGCAACATGATTGCGATTTCTAAATTTGCGAAAAACATGACGCATCCCAATTTTGTCAATTGCATTCGCAAACGGCCGAAAATTGCGATTCGTACCGTTTGCGAATGCAATTGACAATGATGCATGTGCCCGCAGGTTTCCACGCCTCCTGCTTCCCACCACCAGGGTCACACAGCCTGGTTTCTCATGCCCAACAAAATACAGAATACTTGTTTTCTCATACTCTTTTCCTTCTCGTGGACACAAGGGGAAGGTTATGCTGTTTTCCTCGGTCTCTTCTGGAGGAGCGGGGGCGGAGTGTTGGTGTATATTACCACACTGAACGATCTGCATAATCAACAGTTTTAGCCGCATATTTTGCCCAGACTACCTGCATCTATCCACCCACATTGGTAAAGTGTGCTCACGCTCTATAACTTTCCATCAATGAACACCATAGTTAGATAAGGATTTGTTTTATGTCATTTGCTGCTAAAACCTTTTCAAATGATTGTTTTTATTATTGTTTTTAATTTTGTAACTGCTTTTATGGATGTCTGTACATACTGAATAAAGCTTATATTGAATTGCATTGAACAACATCATTTTTTCTTCCAAATCATATTCTCCACAGTTAGATAAAATGTTGCAGATCTACTATTTGAAAGTACCAGCCCTTAGCTCTAACAGTCGTCAGCAAGCCCACTAGTGGAGTCCAGGAATGCTGGGACTGGCCACCAGGTCTTTTTAAGATGGTGGCGAGCCCATGTTCACAACACACCTAGTGAAGGCTAGTGGATACTGGAAAAGGCAAGACGGAGATGTTTCCACAATGAAGAACCAAGCTACACGACCATTGGCCCAGAGAGGGAGTGTTCTTGTTAGGTAGGTCGACAATGCAGCTCAATAGGATCCTGGTGTATCAGTTTTGTAAGCAGCCCTCCCCTATTGCTGATGAAGGGGCAGAGTTTTTCTTGGTGCTCCAGATATAGGTCTGAGGACTTCTTTGACTGTCTGGAGGCTTCCAGTAGAGTAGGGGCAGAAGGTAAGACCAAATAGCTTCAGCGGGGCATCAAGACAACATCTGTCCTTGAGGTTTGAGCCTTGAGGAGGCAGGTAGCTCAATGTTCAGGAAGCAGCACAGTGTGGTCCATTGCAGGTCCCTCTGCTGTAGTGAAGCTCCAGTTTATATCCCAAGTCCTTAGCAGTCCGCGTGCATCCAAACAGTTTGAAATATCAACCAAATCAAGTTGGGGCAAAGTTTCATTTGCCAGAGTACCAGAATGTAGTGTGTGGGTTAGTGGCATCAGGCATGTACTTTATCTTCTATTTAAAAGTTGTATAGAGCGCAAACCAGACCCGTGAGGGTATTAGAGCGCTCTACAGGTTTGAGGGTGGTATACAAAGCGTTAGGAAGGGAGGGAACAATTGGGTAAGATGGGGGATACATTATACAAGAAAAAGCATGCAGTCTAAGGCCCCGGCTACAAGAAGGATAAAAAGTAAAAAATAGGTAGAAACTTATAAAAGAAGGCCTGCAGTCTCAACACTTGGGAGGGATGCCCAGGAGTGCAGTATCCTAGGTATCCTCCATTAAGCCGTGGATGATGTCAAGGTGGAGGGTGGAAACATGTCGCTACGATGATTGTGATGTAATCATAAGACGAGGTATTTGCCCATTAAGAAGGTTGTGGTTTCCCTTTTAAAGTGTGCCAAGGACAGAAGTCTTCTGATGGCGGGTGGGAGGGAGTTCCAGATTCTTGGAGCGGCCCCAGAGAAGGCCTGATTGTATTTTTTTTTCTTCCAGAAGCGGGCTGTTTCCAGCAATTGGCCTTCGGCAGATCGGGAGTTTCTGACTCCTCCTGATATCACGAGTTTATGGGCGAGAAAAGCAGGGGAATTGGAGTAGAGAGCTTTGTGAGTAATACAGGCCAGTTTAAATTGGATTCTGGCCTCTAGGGAAAGCCAGTTCAGAGTTTTGAGGTAGGGAGAAATGTGGTTGTATTTCTTTAAGCCAGTTAGGAGTCTGGCGGTGGCGTTGAGGCAGGCTTTCAGTGGGGCCAGGGAGTTCTTGGGTAGCCCTGCAAGAGTGGAGCATCCATATTCTAGTCTGGAAATTACTAGAGCCTGGATTGCCGTTTTGAGGTCGGAAAACTCAAGGAAGGGTTTTAGGTTTCTTAGGTAGCTCAGGTGGAACCTGGCCGTCTTGGCCATCGAGTTTATATGACCGCGCATGTTTAGGCTGCTGTCGAGGGTTGTTCCAAGGGATTTCGCAGAGTCAACAATGGTGGGAGGGCAGTTTAGTGCTGTGATGCTCTTGATCCATTCCTGGATGTCAGGGTTGGTTTTGAGTGGGGAGATTAGGAGAAATTCAATTATATTTGCGTTGCGTTTAAGCTGGTTGGCGGTGAGCCAATGGACTGTCAGCTTCAGTGTCTAATGTGTGTAACCATACACACACAACTGAAAGGGGAAGAATGTTGACATTGCTCCCTCTAATTAATCCACATCTCTCAAATTGACTGATCTGCTCCCTCATATTGAGGGGGAAATAGGTTTTAACATATTAGCAAAATTTGTTCTTTTTTTTTGGTTTGCAAAGAAACAAGAGCTAAAACTCAATTCTTGTCCAAACTTGTAAACTTTCAGGCCATCTAGAACATTAGAACTTAATAGAAGAATCTCAGCGGTTCCCAAACTTTTTAGAACACGATCTACTATTTAGAACGAAAAACTTTCTTAAACCACCTAACTTTCATGGACATGAGGAGGGCGATATTTGAATGAGCATTGCGCGTTAGCACATTTTCTATTGAATGCTGCTTTACTGATAAAACTATATAGTGGACTAATGATAATGTGTGGAAATTGGATTTCTGTGAATATTTACCATTTGTGCATCACTAAATATAGTGCCTTGATTTGTTTTGCTCCTATTAAAATCTTTTCCCAGCATATTTCAGAATTACAAAAACAAATGTGCTTCGTTTTTGCTTTTCCTCACTGAAGAATGAATACAGTTCATTTACAGGTATCTCGTTTTGTTGTCTTGTGTGTTGCAAAAAGAACGACCCCACACTTTTATGTACTCTAGCAAGATTCTCACATAATTCATTTTAAAAACTCCACACATTTGCAGTCGGAGAAAGGAAAAGTAAACACCAACTCTAGCCTATCATTTGACGTCTGTGTTTGAAGCATCACATGTGAAAGATAAACACAGAATTTAAAGGCATCTTTTTTAATTGCTCAGACTTTCACGTCCCACCGAAAATTGTCTGGCAAATCACAGTTTGGCAAACACTGGAGTACAGACGATTCCCACCGTCTCCTTCATCCTGGGCAGAAGGCCAAACAAATGTCATCATCTTCGAAGCAGGAAGGGTGGAAGCAAGGTCAGAAGGACACCTCCCATTATATCCCTTTGACTTCCTGGCTGTACACCCCTGTTGGTCCTCAGCACACATCTGCATACACACCTCCACAACTCCACTGCAATCCAATGGGAGAAAAACATTCAGCATGAACGATCTCCAATGTTCATTCCCAAGATCACCCACATTTTCAGTTCTGCCACCCATAACTCAACAGAACTTGGCAAAATCTACAACTGTGGAAAAACAGCAGCAGAGCTTATACATTTGTCTAATAGCAATCCCCATGACGCCATCTATGTATGTCAATGTTCCTGTACTTGTGAAGTGTAGAGTGGTCCTGCAGCAATTTTGCCAATACTTTAATCTGGCACATAATATTGCTGTTTTTACTGTCCCACTGAATTGTCAATATACGGATAGGCTGTGGAATCACATCTAAGCACCTGATTACAAGTATCCTGGTGATAAATTATTGCACTTGTTAAAAATGTGACACTTCAATGCCCAGAAATGGATGAGTCCAATAGTTTGCCTACTAAAAGATAAGCAGGCAAAAGTGAGGTGTTACAAAATGATTTTAGTGTTTACCGCACCAAAACCACACATGACCTGGTATTTATGGGGTATTTTTAATTCGTTAAATTTCCCGAGATCAGACCTGTTGAAGTTTAACAGGGGGCAGACTTTATCACAAACTATAATTATCATGTTTGACAAACAGTGCCCCACTTATAACTGTGATCCCCGTACAACATTGTGTTTGCACGAGGTTTTCAATTTGTAGGGGTACCTGTAATCAAGCTATTGCTGCTTTATGATAGAAAAAAAAATCGTTACAGACGTTCTAGTGGGCAGAAAAAAAATACATTTTCTGCTTCAATAAAGGCTTATTTCAGATTGGAGGTTTGACTGCTTAAGAAGACCGTAAAGCCTCCAACACAACTGATAAAATTAATGGTAGAAATATATATACCCCGATTAGTGGAAGAAACTCCAATTGTTGACTTTTACCTAGATTTTTTGTTGTGGAGATAATGGAGGGTTCAAGTTAAATCAATGAAAAATTTAATTTGTAATCATGCTATAATTTTAAACTTGGTTAAGTGTCACTTATGGAATTCATCCAGATATGAATGTTTATTTAGAACATGTGACAGGTGAGAATGAATTTACTCAATCGCATTATTTTCTTACATTTTGTAGCATTAATAACCTCCTTATGAAGGACCAGGGATCCGAAATGCATTGAAGATTTTGCGAAGATTATGTTATGTTTATTATTCAAATGATCACATGAGACACAATATTTGAATCCTGAAGATCATCCAAACAAGAGAGATCAATTAATAAAACTGAGATAAGTACTCCAAATATCATTTAGTCAAAACGTTTATTCCTCTGCGATTCACTTGCATGAAAGATTGAAAACGAATGGGTGGAACCTGCAAGCGACTACCAGGAGTGCAG
The DNA here is from genome assembly GCF_964261635.1 of Lissotriton helveticus. NCBI lineage: Eukaryota > Metazoa > Chordata > Amphibia > Caudata > Salamandridae > Lissotriton > Lissotriton helveticus. Next base: position 2,059,066,538 of record NC_136059.1, on the reverse strand, counting down.
AAGGAAAAAACGACACAATTTTGGCATAATGCATTGGCGATCATTTTAAACAGGTCATGAAGGCATAAATGAATTGTACAATTCCTTATAGTAAACTGGTCAAAACTGAAATCAGACGTAACAATGTTTACTGAAGTATTATGTCCGAGTTTCTGCCTTCAAAGTTTTTTCTTGGTCCTGCTTTTTCTGCCGGTGGCTTGCTTTAACTGGAATTATGTCACTATGTTACGTTAACTGTACTGTAATAAACACGTACTTAAAAAAAGACCACCACATGTTTCAAGTAAACCCCTCCCAAACTACATTTTTCACAAGTCAGATATAAAATTCCTAAATCAAGACGCATACAGAATATGCCCATATCTTCATATTAACTTGCAAATTCTCGCTGAACACGATTTCTGTAACCAAGAGCAGCACTTCATACTCATCAACCTAAGAAACAACTAAAATAAAGGTAGCACAGAGGGGACAAGAAGCAACACCTCAAGTTTCTAAAGTCGTTTCTCCCTTTCAACCTTACTCTCTAAAAACAAAGAACACAATTATTTCTCCATCAAATGGAGGCTCCACAAGCAGTGGATCACAGAAACAGTCATTCCTTCAATCACTCCCACAGGGAGTGAGAAGGACCCATCTCCATTGTGAAACGTTTGGAAGAAAGACTGCATTGAATCCAAGACGACTTCCACTCACATCGTAGTGAAAGTGGTGCAATTACAGACATATCATTGGTCAAATGCTCCGTGATCATGCAAATCCACCTCAAAATAGAAACATATAAGTGAGATGGGTCACAATGGGTTTATTACGTACATAAGGAGACTTCCATATTGGGGTGGGGTAAACAAAGTTCCCTAACAATATTCCTGCTGGTTTACTTTTCCCGATTTGCAACAATGATAAAACACTCCCAAGGCACATTTAAGATTGTACATCTATGGACTCCTCGCAAAATAGAAAAAAGAGGAAGCAACCAAATTAGCAGCTTAAATGTATTCCTAGTCTACGGCCTTGAGGAGCACCCTTATGTCAGAAGTGGGTGGTATTGCTTAAGCACAACTTTTAACCAGCTTTACATTATTTTGGAAATGTTATCTTTCCTCAAAATATTCTAGGATTCACCCGAAGTTGAATGGTAAACAACCCTCATGAACTATTTTGAGAATAGTTGCACTTCCACTATACGTTCAAGGACTGCCGCAAGAGAATTAAATTAGCCTTCTAACCGCTAGCTTATGCTCACGCCCCTTACAGATCCCCAACCCACCCTTTAACTCTCCAGCCTCCAGACTGGATGGCTTCTAAGCTATTCATTGTTTGGTAACCGTCACTTTATGCAGATCCTATCACCTTGAGAGTACTTTGAAACCTTACCAAGTTAATCAAAGCAAATGAGGTGCTATTAGTCAATTAGGCAGATAGTAGCAGGTTCTCTGTTCTGGAATACCTTGGCTCGGTGTTCACACATTTCTATTTCTGTGCATTTTAGCAATAACAGAGTAGGTGAGGTTGTCCAAGGTAATGAGCATTTAGAAACTTTAAGCCAAAGCATTGTCACTGCGGGTCGTGTCACTCTGTCTAGAAAAAGTAATGCCTTCTTTTGCTGTAAACAACTTGTGCTGAAAAAACAGACAAGAGGTACCCTGTGAAAAACGTGTGTTTCCAATTTTGGTTATGAGATGGCCTGAAAGAATGGCGATCAAGGCCACCTTTAAATTTAATGGTAAATGAGAATACTGTAGATGATAACTTCTAAACCGCCAAGCGCATGTACCAAATTTGCTCTAACTGGCCCGGGCACAATCTTCCAAAGTTAGAAATATGCCCTTGTGTGATTATTCCGACATTTGGAAGCAAACATGAAAGGAGATACACATGAAACCTATTTTCTTTTTCTTCATGGAAAAACACTTTTCTTTGTCAGGAAGGTCACTCACCACAACATTTTTAGGGCTCGGCCTACGTCACCACGAAGTGGGGCGGAGCTCCGAGCTCCTATTGTTAAAGAAAAAAAAAAAAAACAGTTTCTTCAGGGCTCGGGCCAGAAACATTACTTAGTGCGCGAGCTTTTTTTATGGCATCTGCATAGTGATTCGTCTTCGCTGTGCTGTCTTTTTAGTAGCCTTGACGCGATAGGCTATATGTAATTTCCGTCCGCCATTGTTGGCATTTTCTGTGTGGTTACGCGCACAGCAGTCCATTAATTTTAATTAGGAGCTGTCAGGGTGCTCCTCCAAATGCAATCCAGATGGTGGGAGCGCGTTCACCATTCAGCATTGCATTGCATGTATCAGGCGCGCGTTCGTCTGCAGCGTGTAATGTGTTTTTGTTAGGCGCTCCCAGGCCTGTGCACGGCACACTCACCCACACCCCGACTCTGTTACATTTTAGTAATGTGCATTAACGTTTCACTGTTGAAGCAGAGACACGCTGCTTTACTGCAGGGATACTAGAGTACAGGGTACGGTAACGGAAGCAGCTCTGAATAAAGCGAACTTAATACCCAATGTAATATCGGTCAAGTGGAAGTAGTGCTGAAGTTTGCAAAAGGCTGAGGGCGAGTCACTGAAACCCATAGGAAAACGTCATCGACTGCCCATTCACGGCAATGATTGTTGCGTGAAGGCAACGTGGACGATAGGTATGTGTGACATTTTCATAATTTTTGAGTAATTTTGAGTGACATTTCAATGACCATGAGTTACACTTTCTCACCAGCAAAATAAATCAATGAAGAAGAGGGAAACATAAAAATACCATAATTTAACCCACTTCAACAATGAGAAAAAGATGATTTTAAAGCTGCTTCAAAGCACCAGATATTGAAGGACAATAATCTAGTGCCCCTTGCAATCAGGTCGTACTGTTAAACTGGGCTGGACGCCCCGTGCTGGAGAGATCGTTGTTGTATTCGGCGCACAGCGACGCCCATGGCGCTATAGTCCGGCAAATTGCATGTAGCGCTAGTCCACTAGCACGGCACACTCACCCACACCCCGACTCTGTTACATTTTAGTAATGTGCATGAACGTTTCACTGTTGAAGCAGAGACACACTGCTTTACTGCAGGGATACTAGAGTACAGGGTACGGTAACGGAAGCAGCTCTGAATAAAGCCAACTTAATACCCAATGTAATATCGGTCAAGTGGAACTAGATACTGGTTGGGGGATGTGAAAAAGCTGTTGTGCTGAAATAAGTAATAATAAAAGCGTGCAGCGGGTAAACAGCAAGCTATTTAAAATCCTTTTGATGCAGAAACTTTTGTTTTTTTCCGGAGGCGCTCAGTGGGAAGGTTAACCGATGATATGATGGCAATTAGCAAAGCTAATTTCCGAGGTGGCAATGTGTGTATTTCTAAATTAGGTGCTCCAGGCACGGGACATAGGGAGATTGTTCGTGCTGAAGTTTGCAAAAGGCAGAGGGCGAGTCACTGAAACCCATAGGAAAACGTCATTGACTGCCCATTCACGGCAATGATTGTTGCGTGAAGGCAACGTGGAGGATAATGTTAATGACGTTTTGCAGGGATTGACAGTTCAAACTTCTTGAAACCCTTTCTCCCCTGTCCCACGGTGTGAACCCCGACGTTCCCCCCAATAGTAGTCACTTACTGCGGCCCCGGCAAAGAGTGTAAAGGTAACGCGGGTCTTGTCAGTCAAGCCTGACTAACTACACGGTCGTCCAGCGGCCACGGCGGTGAGCAGCACAGGGTAACTGTGGTAACGGGGTAATGGCCCCACTGGCACACATGTCATGGCCCCGCCCCGGGTGTTTAATCGGTAGAGTCAGTGAGTTTGGTCGACAGCCTGGCGTGCGGCACCGCGGTCGGGCCGGGAATTATTTAATTAATGGAGCTAGGCTGGCGGGCGGCTGAGGCCGCAAAGGTAACATTCTAGCACTGCCGCCAGCACTCTCAGTGACTCACTTGGCCTGAGCTGGGGAGAACGAGAATTTAACTATTTATGAGCCACACTGCCAGAGCTGCTTGAGGCAAGTCTGTGTTAAACCTGTGACGGGTCGGGGACAATCGGTATTTGCCCGGCGGTATTGCCTCTGTGACCCTCTAGTTATTTAATCAATGAAGAGGCAGGCGCCGGAGACTGGAAGGCAGGAAACAAGGTTTTTTATTATTCTCTCCGGAGGAGAGCACAACGAAACGGGCAGAAGGTATCGTTCTGAGGTGCTCTAGCTACATTTCTGAGGCCTGGCCTCTTATACACTGTTTTATGACTTTATTGCAGATTACATATTCATGTTAAAGCTTTGATGTATGGAAAAGACATTCCCGGAACTCCCCTTTGGGCCCGTTCCCACACACATTTACAGTTGAAGTCCCCACCCTAGTCACAACAGGTGATGAGTATCGCGCAGCTGGATATTCCTCCGATTCACGGAATGTGGGGGGTTTGATCGGATCTCATGGAGTGGGGGCTTTGATCAACCCGGGGATCCTTTGGGTGGGGGAAGCTTTCTATTGTACGGGGAGGGGCAAGGAATGGTATCGGCAGTGCTGGGTGTCGGCCTGGGAACGGGGAAGACAAACGGGCACACGGGGAAAAAAAGGGGGTTTGCATCTAAGGGCCGGGGATCGTGAAAGGGAAGAAGGGAGGTGTCGCGCTGGGAACAGGATGAGGGCCTGGGGCAGAGCAGCGCCGAAGAGGGGTTTATGATTCAAGGCAGGTGCAAGCAGGGGGTTGGTCAGCGTGCAGGCTTAGTGAGGGCGAAGGGCTATATCAGGGGCCAGCGGCATGCAAAAGGGTTCGCTCTGATCAAGGCATCTTAAAATGGCGGGTGCGCACGACAAAAGTGTGGCGTCAGGGGAAGAGGCAAGATGGCGCAGATAATGTTCACCAAACCGTAATAATTTTCAACAGTCCTCCCTTTAACATATTCAAGACATCTTGCTGGTTCATTTTCTACTCGGTTCTATTGTGGTGGGCATGAGAAAGAAAACGGTAGGAACCCTAGATGAAAAGAGTTGTAAACAATACATTTTAACATTTCTAGTTTTTAGGAGGTGGACCTATTTGATAAACTTTGATCAATTTGTTTTAGCAGGAAAGTCATAAAAATGTAATACAAAAAACGGTTCTGCAGCGAGAGCAGCAAGTACATTTCATAACGTGAACTGGTAGGTTATTACATATATCAGATTCGGATTGGAGCATGATCAATACAATGGCGGCTGGGAGAGAAATGAGGCATAGCAGAAACGGTGATTGAGGATGTCAAATGTTCGAAGTTAACGAGTTTTCATTATTCTTTGTTGTCTTTCGTTGGCGCTGTGGAGCACCGGCGGTGGAGCTACAAGTCCAGCTCTATTCTAAGTTCTGCGTTGCAGGGCACGACCCTTTCCTCGCGTTTCTGGTCGGAAAGGTCCTTTTCGCCCTGTGTCCTTTGAGGTGATTGTCAGAAAGTTCAGATGGAGGAAGAGCGTACAAAACAGTCCATAGGGTAGGTCGGAGAAAAAGGGGGATGGAGCAAGGCCAAATTAGGGACAAACTAGGGGAACGAGAGACTTCAGATGGGCGGGCTCATGACCGAGTCTGGAGAGCGGGGACCTTTCGGCACACATTCGAACATAGAGCGGGGGCATCAGTTTAGCCCTTTCTTCTCACTTTGCTGGAGGTAGTGCCTCGTCCTGTAGCTCTGTTCTGTCGCGGTCTCGCCTTGGCCCATGTCGTAGGTGTTCCATAGTCTGCAGTCAGGCCTCGTGCTCCCACATCCGGTCCTTCTCTCTCCTGACAGCCGTACCCTTAAACGAGTTTGAAAAGACAGCCTTTAGAGAATTTGTAGAGGAAGGAAATCACAAAAGTCTATTTCTCTCCCAGCTTCAGATAGAAATGAAAACGTCCGTTATTTTAGGGTTCACAACTAACATATAAATGACCGATGACGGGCCTGTTGGAGGTATTATGGCTTTCCTTCATAATTATTTATTACAGTTTCGACAGTTTATCTGATGGAGACCCACCTTCGTAAGACGGGCTTGACAAAGTTATGCCGTTCTCTAGGGCTTTATATTTACCAAGGGTACTGTGTGCTATCGACATGGTACTAAACAGATATTTTGCTGTGGGACGAACATAGGCTAAACAGTTCTTTTTATCAATGCGTCCTGTTTTTCAACTAAACAGGGTTCATTTCAACGACTTCTTCACTTTGGTCTAGTCTTTTAACCTTGTAAAACATCATTCTGGTTCCTACGTAGCTTCCTACGGCCTGAGTACTTAATCAGAAAAGACAGGGGTTTTATGGGAGACAACTAGGGACATAGAAACTTGTGGTAAGGGCGTAAATCGACCCATTCCTCCCAACCGGGAATGAGGGGTAGTTTCATAACTCCAGTTTGGAGTGGCTGATACAGGGGATGTAACAGGGGTGATCATTTTTCCTGTTTGGGTATTGCGACAATTCGGGGCGGGGAGGGTCGCGTATTCTGAGGTCCTTGTTTTATACCATAGGAGCCGTTGACATGTAGTTCCCTTATTACGGGCCAGATTAGGGAACCTCTGTCGTCTTACCTGTCCTTTCCCTTACGGTCCAACCTCGGTTCATTGATTTCTAGCGGAAAAGGAGAGGTAATGACACGGTCTCAGGGTGATTGTATTAAAGACAAGTTTTTGTGCAAATACTGACGGTATTTGAAGCCAATTAGGTGGTGCGCTAGGGGTGGCAGTCTGTCAATTTCGGGGCTAATCGCTCGGAAGAGTGGGAGTGCAAAAAAAAAAAAAGAGAAGGAGAGAGAGAGAGAGAGGGAGAGAGAGAGAGAGAGAGAGAGAGAGAGAGAGAGAGAGAGAGAGAGAGAGAGAGAGTGCAACGGCAGGCTAAATAGTACACGTGCAACAGAGAGGGTGGCAGTGTAGTCAGAAAAGGCTATTTAGTGCATTACACAGTAAAGGACATTCACGGGTCTGCGTTAGGATCTTGTAATCATGCAGTTTGAGTATTGGACAGGGTAGAGGGGACGTGCCTTGAGAAAAGGAAAGAAGAGAGGAGGTACCATTTTGTCGCATTTTCTCGCATTCCCGGTCCTTCGACCAGTTGGGTCAGCGCCTCGGTCACACACACACATTCTCTCAGTTTCGCATCATGCGTGACATGGGTTCATTCGTCCGGTCTGGTTTAAGGGTGATCACTTTTTATCAGGTCGTGCTAATTTTTCGGGTTTGTTCGATACGTGAGTAGTTTGCATGCGTGCTTAGGCACCACCTTGCGGCGCTAGTCTGCTTCGTGTATTAGACATGGCAAGGCTTCAGATCTTCGCCACACCTCGGCTGTAATTTCTGATGTAACCTGCAGAGGGAGGAAAAAAGGGGGGAGGGGAAGGAACAGCATTCGCGCATATTTAAATACATGTATTCAAGAGTCCTTTACTCACCTCTTACTCGTCTTCCCTCCTCGGGGCAGAGTCCCCGGGGATATGGTTTCTGGAGTCGGGGGGGGGGGCAGTGTGTCCGTATAGGTCGTGTGCGGGGAACGTGAAAAGGAAACCAGAGGTGCCTAGTGCGAGGTATCTAGTCAAAGGACGTATCTCACTATCGGGATCCTTAAACCTCCTTCAACGCTGTGGCGTTCTAAGTTTCTTCGGTTCTTGGGTCAGCTCCGTTCCCTGATACCTTGGAACGTTGTACTTTATAACGTTTACATCATTTCATTTCACCCTCCTTTTACATTCCCTCATTTACACCGTTCGTTTTACCCATCCTTGGAAGTCAAGGTCTTCCTCCACGCGAGAGTTCATGAGTCAGTCGCGTACTTTGAAGGCAGAGTGTCGTGTTGTCGATCCGATCCGTCCTCCAGGGCTGGGCAACCATCTTCTTTCAACCTTAAAGAGAGAGCAGAGTAGGGTGCACAGAAAAGAACTTTCCCACCAATCCCACATTTTTTTTAAAATAAAGCATGCAATACCCGTCCATAGTTTCGAAAACCTTTATTTCTCGGAATCATTTCAATACGTGGATGATGAGGGTGCAGTCGTATTTGGTCGGACATGGCAATGGTTAAAGCGCGTACAGTGGGAGTGTCGTCTTGCGGAAACAAATACATTGGAAAGTTTTATTCATTCATTTGCAGGAAACTAAAACGTCTATTAATTGGCTGGGGGTTCGGGGGCATTTATTTCATAATTTAGAAGCATAATCATAATAGTTGCAATCAGATTTCCTATATGCATACTGTATGTGTGCGTCGTAGATGAGGTTATACATCAGCTATAAAAATATAATACATTGTACATTTGTAATCAACATTTTTAACGGGATCCTTTCATACTGTTCGTCGAGTGAGCTCTCCTTGTCTTTTCTAGCCAAGTGTACAAAGGATCATATAAAGTCTCAGAACATCAAGTTTATATTAGTGCGAAGGAACACCACGAGGTGTTCGCAAGTCCCTCTTGATACCGGCGCCATTTTGGGCGGGGCCGGCTGTGTCCGGAAGTAGCATCAGGGGGAAATGTTTCCCATTACTGGCAGTTTGGACCAGAGTCCTTTTCGGCAGTTCTAGAATTCATGCTAACAGAAGGAGTGGCAATGTCATGTTTATTTCGTTGGCGGTCAAGGCAGCCGTCCCTTACCGGAAACCTGCAGAGGCCGAAGGTTCCGCCGGGGACTTTTGTAGGATCTTCAAGGCTGCGGAGATGCTGTCGGCGATGGGGGCTCGTGCCCCATTGGGCAAATGTCCGAGTTATATTGCTGGTCAAAGTTACTCTAGTGGCCGGGGCCCGCCTTCCAGCGGACCCAGACGCCATTTTGAGGCCCTACAGGGGCCACTCTCGTCGAGTTTGCAAGAGTGGAAGAGATCCTTCGGAGTGAAAGGAAGAGGTCCCTGTTGTGTGAAAGCGGGACGTTCAGCTGGGGTGCAGCTGTGATGCCCCCACCTGGGGGGGGGGGCGAGGGAGACTCGTTCGCGCCGTCTCCTTCTCCCGGTGCACTCCATGCTGCTCTTTTTCATCGCCCCGCATGAAGGTCTCTCCACATCCGGTGTTCCCCAAGTCTTGTGCTCAGTGCTGTGGGAGTATGGCCACCTGTGGCGCGCATTCGGCGCGGCATGAGTATCGGTGCAGTCATTGCAGGTTCGGTGTTCCGAAAATATGGCCACCATTGCACGTTCGGTGCTGCGCAAATACTGGGGTGCCACCATGGTGTGTTCGGTGCTGTGCAAGTATGGGCACCATCGCCTGACTGGGGGTGTTCGGCGTTGGGCCGGGGGCTGGGAGACCTCCTATCGGTGGAGGTGGGAGAGGCTCGTCCGCGTCGCCTCTCCCTCCCGGCCCGACCTGGACGCATTCCTGCAGGGGTATGGACAGGGCATCCGCCGCCCAGGGCTGCTGCGGCTGTTGCGGAGGAGAAAAGGAAGAGGTGCCTCGCTCTTCTCTGGACATGTGGCGGGACTACTCAAGTCTATCCAGGCCCGTTGCGGCTGGGCCGAGGAGGCATGGGGCGGGACTACCGGAAACTACCTAGGGCCGTTGCGGCTGGACTCCGCTGGCCCCTGCCTCTCCTCCGGCTTCCCCATATGTTAAGATTTCCTGACCAAGAGTTGGCAGCGGGGCCCGCCTTATATGGGTTGCCGCTGGTTGGGCGTAGCCGTAACCCTGCCCTACTTTGGAAGGTTCCAGAATGGGGGGGGGCGAATGTTCTGTTTGACTTTCATTTTCTACAGTTTACCGTTATTATTTCTTGTTTGCTGTGTTAAATTAAAAGTTCAAGTTCATCAATGGTCTACGGATTTTGTTGTACCATTTCTTTCTTTCCAGGTTGCTTTTATGCTAAGTTTCTGCTTAACAGAGGTTGAGTAACACGGAAACACGTGTAGAGGGATGACGCAGATTCGTACATTATATACACACAAACTCAGACGGGGGGGGGGGGGACAGTACAAGTACGACATACAAAGACCCAAGACGAATATAAAACAGTTATTGGTCATAATTATCTCTTTCCGTTTGTGAATCTTAAAGCGTGGCTGGGTTCCCGTCTTGACGTTGCCCGACCTAGGAGAACTTGAGCATGCCGCTGAAATTGTCCTGGCGAAATCTGTGCCATCGGGCATAATCAAACGTGGTGGTTCTATCTGGTCTGTCTATGTAAATCGGGTTCTTCTTTGTCTCGCGCTTTTTCTCATACTGCCGATCTGTCGTTCCTGTCGGCCCTTTGCCTTTACTTACGCTCAGTAGAGTCGGGCATTGTGCTTTCCAGTGTCCGACATATCTACAAAAAGCGCATTGGTCTGGCCCTAAGTCTGGTCGTCTTTTGCGTAGTGTCGGGGAATAACTTGTGGGTAGCGGTGTCCTGGGGTTGTCCTGTCGGTATATTTCTCTACTTGGTTTGTCCTCGTCTTTTCTCTGTCGTTGCATAGCCTCTCTGCGCCACATACCGAGACTGTCGAGCATAATAGGTGTTGTCTTATTATTTCGAAGGGCTATTTCTAACGTTTCTATTTTATCAAGGTCAAAGGATCCTGCCAGTGGCCACTGTTTGTCTTGACTTTCTTTGGTATACCTGTGCCACAATTTATTATAGGCTATGGTAACTAATCCATAGTTTATGAACATGTCCTTATTAGGGGTGCCTTCTAGTGGAGCTATATGGTCCACCTCTAATACACGGTCCGGGCTGAACCAATTATCAATCAATGGGGAGAAGACAGACATGACGGCTCGTAACGAGGGACTAATAAGTCAGCAGTGCCTATCTTATCACTAGGTGCAAAGACTAGACAGAATATTCCTATTCTACGTTGTTTGCAGGCAGTGAATACCTCATGAACAAAAAATAAAAAAGAGTAACCAAGAGCGCGGAACAATCAAGCAATTAATAAATAAATAAATAGGATAGAAAAAGGACAATGGGGAGAGTAAGTAGGGCGCAAAAGTCTGCGTCCTCTACCCTTTCACTAACCGCAAAGAGGAAGCTGTTGTTTCCGGTTTGCAGACAGAGAATCTCCAGAAGACAATCTGTGAACAGTAGTTCGGGGTTAAAGAACCCAGTTTAATCAGTGAGGGAGAGGGGAGTCTCCCAAAAACCGTTAAGAAATAATAGAGTCAGTGGGGGAGAAAGATAGGCGCGACGGTTACGTTACCTATCCTTCACCGTTTGCAAAAGAGAAGGAGCCTACTGTTTCTCCGTGTGCAGACAGTGAATCTCCAAATAGGTCAAACAAAGAGTAATACTAGTATTTTATGAATAATCAAGCAATCAAACAATCAAGCAATCATTTCGCAACTTGTCGTGATTACACGACCTTACCCGGACCATGTGGACAGTTTCTTGTCTTCCGAATCCAGCGCCCGTTCGTCCTCTTTTTCTCGTATTTCTCACGGCACTCCTAATGGTTCCCAGTCAGGACCGTAGATCACTCGAGAGAGGTCTGTTCGGAACTAGTGAAGTTCGGATGATCGGCTGCCAGACGAGGGTCTATTGGGCAAGAGCTCTCCCGATCGTTGCAGTCGTTCACTCTGTCGTCGGGACCTCTCCCACTGGATCCACGAGTCGCTGATGGGCCCCACGCTTGGGACGCCAATTGTTAAACCTGTGACGGGTCGGGGACAATCGGTATTTGCCCGGCGGTATTGCCTCTGTGACCCTCTAGTTATTTAATCAATGAAGAGGCAGGCGCCGGAGACTGGAAGGCAGGAAACAAGGTTTTTTATTATTCTCTCCGGAGGAGAGCACAACGAAACGGGCAGAAGGTATCGTTCTGAGGTGCTCTAGCTACATTTCTGAGGCCTGGCCTCTTATACACTGTTTTATGACTTTATTGCAGATTACATATTCATGTTAAAGCTTTGATGTATGGAAAAGACATTCCCGGAACTCCCCTTTGGGCCCGTTCCCACACACATTTACAGTTGAAGTCCCCACCCTAGTCACAACAGGTGATGAGTATCGCGCAGCTGGATATTCCTCCGATTCACGGAATGTGGGGGGTTTGATCGGATCTCATGGAGTGGGGGCTTTGATCAACCCGGGGATCCTTTGGGTGGGGGAAGCTTTCTATTGTACGGGGAGGGGCAAGGAATGGTATCGGCAGTGCTGGGTGTCGGCCTGGGAACGGGAAAGACAAACGGGCACACGGGGAAAAAAAGGGGGTTTGCATCTAAGGGCCGGGGATCGTGAAAGGGAAGAAGGGAGGTGTCGCGCTGGGAACAGGATGAGGGCCTGGGGCAGAGCAGCGCCGAAGAGGGGTTTATGATTCAAGGCAGGTGCAAGCAGGGGGTTGGTCAGCGTGCAGGCTTAGTGAGGGCGAAGGGCTATATCAGGGGCCAGCGGCATGCAAAAGGGTTCGCTCTGATCAAGGCATCTTAAAATGGCGGGTGCGCACGACAAAAGTGTGGCGTCAGGGGAAGAGGCAAGATGGCGCAGATAATGTTCACCAAACCGTACTAATTTTCAACATCTGGTACAGCAGAGGCAGCATGCTAGCACCAGTGCGGTAGCCTGGCTGTTTCAGTGGCATTTAAAATGCGTGACAAAGCATTTCAGTGCGATGATGCAGAACACCGCACCGAAATGCGTTAGTGTCACACGTGATGTGTGATACTTGGCAGGACTGTGCGATGGCAAGTCAACGGCAGATTGTGCGCTACACAAATGGCAAATCAAAAAATACATAAGAGCAGAGCGCGAGGGCACCAGCTTTTCATGCAAGGTGTCGGGTGGAGGCGGAGTTTTCACTGTACTTATCATCTGCATAGCTGTATCACTCACTGTAATGTGTTTATAGCGTTTTCTATGTAAAGTGCCCATCCGCGATATAGGAAGCTGTCCCTATAGGCTTCGACTAGTAATTGTTTTTAAGATTGTAAATTGATGTTTTTGTTTCGTTTTCTGTCTTCTCCTGCGTTAAGCGCTCAAAAGTCACCCTTTGCTCCACGTAGCGCTGCGCTGAAGAGGGTAGCACAGTATAACGCGTGCCAGGCGCTGCGATGCCAAGTCAACGGCAGATTGTGCGCTACACAAATGGCAATGCAAAAAATACATAAGAGCAGAGCGCGAGGGCACCAGCTTTTCATGCAAGGTGTCGGGTGGAGGCGGAGTTTTCACTGTACTTATCATCTGCACAGCTGTATCACTCACTGTAATGCGTTTATAGTGCAGAGTGACAGTGAGTGTGACAGTGAGTGCAGAGTGATAGTGAGTGCAGAGTGACAGTGAGTGCAGAGTGACAATGAGTGACAGTGAGTGTAGAGTGAGTGCAGAGTGACAGTGATTGCAGAGTGACAGTGAGTGCAGAGTGACAGTGAGTGCAGAGTGACAGTGAGTGCAGTGTGACAGTGAGTGCAGAGTGACAGTGAGTGCAGAGTGACAGTGAGTGCAGAGTGACAGTGAGCGCAGAGTGACAGTGAGTGCAGAGTGACAGTGAGTGCAGAGTGAGTGCAGAGTGACAGTGAGTGCAGAGTGACAGTGAGTGCAGAGTGAGTGCAGAGTGACAGTGAGTGCAGAGTGACAGTGAGTGCAGCGTGACAGTGAGTGCAGCGTGACAGTGAGTGCAGCGTGACAGTGTGTGCAGAGTGACAGTGAGTGCAGAGTGACAGTGTGTGCAGAGTGACAGTGAGTGCAGAGTGACAGTGAGTGCAGAGTGACAGTGAGTGCAGAGTGACAGTGAGTGCAGAGTGACAGTAAGTGCAGAGTGACATTGAGTGCAGAGTGACAGTGAGTGCAGAGTGTCAGTGAGTGCAGAGTGACAGTGAGTGACAGTGAGTGCAGGGTGACAGTGAGTGCAGAGTGACAGTGAGTGCAGAGTGACATTGAGTGCAGAGTGACATTGAGTGCAGAGTGACAGTGAGTGCAGAGTGACAGTGAGTGCAGCGTGACCGTGAGTGCAGCGTGACAGTGAGTGCAGCGTGACAGTGTGTGCAGAGTGACAGTGTGTCCAGAGTGACAGTGAGTGCAGAGTGACAGTGAGTGCAGAGTGACAGTGAGTGCAGAGTGACAGTGAGTGATGATTGACAGTGAGTGTAGAGTGAGTGCAGCGTGACAGTGTGTGCAGAGTGACAGTGTGTGCAGAGTGACAGTGAGTGCAGAGTGACAGTGAGTGCAGAGTGACAGTGAGTGCAGAGTGACAGTGAGTGACAGTGAGTGACAGTGAGTCACACACAACCAGCCATCAGTGCACGCATCAATTGTTAACGCATCCACAATTAACTATTGTAGCAATCGCAGTATGGTACACTTTACTTTTAAACATATTCATCTAAAGCACAGCATGCCACCATTGGTAAAATTACAATCCAACCCACATAATTCCACTACACACCACATGCACACACTCCATAACACATGGCGAAAAGACATTGCCATTTACAATGCCATTAGCTCAAACTCAAATAAATCCGAGCCCGATTGCATTTCTAATGCTTGTTTAAATATGTGGATGTTTCCTCCTTACTCCAAACCAGGATATACACTTAATTCAGCTTTTTTATATAAGGTTTATATGATGACCCGTAAACTAATGAGTCTGTGGGCATCTACCTACTACATTTGTAGGCTGCCCAATCCAAGAACAGCCATAATACCACCAATAACCCTAAAATTAATAAAGACAGAATTACTGCATTCATAAGAGAACCTTACAATTGTGATATTCCAACAGTCCTGAAGGGACTTTACATTTGGAAAGTGTCTATTTTGTACACCTACGTTCATCTTATCCCCTCCTGCACAACCTCCTGAATACACTTTCCATGACAGCAGTACGGCAGAGGAGGATTTCACCCCATCCTGCAAACCAGCAAGATAGCGTTTAGATCTTGGAGGTGCCAAACTCTCTTTGCATAAAGCACCTGAAAATACAGGACTGAGGTCTTTTGATGGGAGCAGATGATGGCCATCAGAAGATCCCGATAACCTGGAGCTGGTAGAACAACTTATCTCCAGACCTGGCTGGTGAGAAACCTTGTGAATTTCCTTCCGATGGAACATGGAGTTAAAGGACCTGGGAGAGAAAAAACAAGCATTTGAAATTCAATAGGTCTTGCATTACTGAAAGTTTGAGCTTTTGGTTTTGCTATTAATAATGCAATTCCAATAGCTCAAACTTTCAGTAATACAATACCTATTGCATTGCAAATGTTTTTTTCTATTTATTTACTTTTTAAGCAATCGCGTTTTAGCTTAAGATGTTTAAAGCAAAAGCGCGGGTGCCACAACTTTAACAAAAAGTAAAGAAATAGAAAAAAAGGCGTAACTACATTTTTCTGTTTATTGACTTTTGAAGCAATCGCGGCACTTGTGCTTTAGCTTAAGCTGTTTAAAGCTAAAGCTCGGGTGCTGACATTGCTACAAAAGTGAACAAATGGAAAAGAAATGGTAGCAGCATGCTTTTTCCCCCTATTTATTTACTTTTGCTACAGTCGTTGTACGCCCGCTTTACCTTTAAACATCTTAAGCTAAAGCGCAAGTGCTGTGATTGCTTCAAAAGTAAATAAATAGAAAAAGGCATGCAGCCGCATTTTTTTTCTATTCATTTACTTTAGAAGCAATGACGGCACACATGCTTTAGCCTAGTATGTTTAAAACTAAAGCGCGGAGGCTTTGATTGTAACAAAAGTAAAGAGATAGGAAAAAAAGGAGTGCAGCAGCATGTTTTTTCTATTTTATTACTATTGAAGCAATCTCAGCACCCGGCTTTAGCTTAAGATGTTTAAAGCTAAAGCGGGCGTGCCGCGATTATAACAAAAGTAAAGCAATAGAAAAAAAGGCATGCATCCGAGTTGGGCAAGACGCAAATAAGAAAAGAAAGAGCGTGGCTGCCATTATTGCAGCTGAGGCGTGCCTCCCTGGTTAATAAAAAAAAAGCTTTGGAGGACAGCGTGTCCCTCCTGCAACAGCAGGAAGGAGAAAGTGCTTTAAGAAAATAGTGCTCACAGGCTGTAAATAAAACATGTAGAGTAACAACACATGTAACAGGGGCAGTTCTCATGGGAGGTTAAAACTGGAGAAAAGTAGGTACTAAGGAGAGCCACCATTTACAGAGCACAGTAACAGGAGCCAATTGATAGATGGGTGGTTTCTGAGTAGCTAAGTCACACATTTGTATTGCTAAGTCACACATTTGTATTGCTATTTGTCCAGTTAGGGTAAATAAAGGTTTGGATGGACTAACATTACACAGGCTCAGCGATTGGCAGTTAGTGTTCAAGTCCAGAAGTGGGCATTTAGCACACACATTCAGGGGTGTGGAGGTGGTACATAATCTCAGGGATGAGGAAGAAGTACATAGGTTTGTGAGTGGAAGGATTTCATGAACTCACAAGAGGGTAACAAGTACAAAGAAAATTCATTTTGTGCACCAGGATTGCTAAAAGGGTAACAACCAAAGTGATCAGGATTACAGTGACATAGATTTTAAGACATCAAGATAATTTCAGAGTTCTCCAGATCTCTAAAATGGAGAGGTACCCCAATGACAGAAAGTGCAAGAAAGCCTACAAAAACTACTGGTAAAAGGTGGAAAAACAATGGTTATTCTCCAAAGTCATGGAATGTTCAGTTTCATTTGGGGCAGACTACAATGGCAGGAGGAGAATGTTTTCCAGTTCTAGAACTCTTAGTCCTTCTTTGCTAAGTTGTTGGCCTTGTCTTCTTGCCAAGGGTGCTGGATACATGTGTGGAAATAGCAGAAATTACCGTTAGCATAAATAGTTGTTTTTTTTCATATACATTTGTTATTCATCATCAAAAAGGGCATATTTTATACAATATACATACATTTAAACATTATCATAATTTTGAACATCATTCGGAAAAACACATTGATAAACATTAGACCTAAATAATATGCTAATATGTATGGAGTGGTAAGATATATATATACAATAAACAAAGTAGAAAACCTTAAAGTAACCTTAGAGTAACAAGATGTGTACAGAGAAGCTTTTTAGGAGGGCATATTACTACATTTTAAATAAATCATATTACATTCCGTCCATCGCCAATGGTCCCCATAGCCTCTCTAGTTTAACCATTGATCTAGTTCCCCTTGCCTTCGCTAGAGCTGCTTCTAAACCATAAATATCCCTTATAATCATCCACCAATCTTCTGCCACTTGAGGTGTATCAGAGATCCAGACCCTAGCAACAGCCAACCTGGCAGCAGCCATCAAAATTGTAAAAAGGCGTGCTATTGCTGGAGCATTATCCTTCTATCCCAACATAATTTCGAGATCTGTGACCGGTTGACCCAGTCCTAATTTAAGATGAAGTATTTGTTCGATTCTGTTCCAATATCCCCTTAATTTTGGGCATTCCTTAAACATATGTTTCAAGTTGGCCGCATATAACCCGCATTTTGGGCAGTTTACCTTATCCCCCGTATTGTTTCCCTGGGCCCACTTATCTATTCTAGCCGGGGCATAATATAGCCTACAAGTAGTACGTAGTTGCTGAAGCTGCAAGCTAACAGAGTGAACCGAATCCTTGACGTTACATAAAACCTGTTCGACCATTCTCGGTGTAACAATTGTTCCCAATGTTTGTGTCCACTGTACCGGGGCATAATATAGCCTACAAGTGATTTAATATGTATGCAGTTCTTTAATGAGCACAAAAATGGCTCTATATACAGAGCGAATAGCAGTGGGGACAGAGGGCAACCCTGCCTTGTCCCACACTGAATCTGAACTAGAGGTGAGCATAGTCCCCCATAAGATAACTTAGCCTGTGGGTTGCAATATAAGGCCTTTACACAATCATAAACTGAGTACCAAAACCAATTTTTGACAGTACTGCCCATAAGAAATCACATCTAACGCGATCAAACGCTTTTTCTGCGTCTAAAAATATCATCCTAAATTCAATCCACTTTTTATCTGCAAAGTCAAATGCTCCTATAGCTGTATTTACGTGAGTAGTGGTGTCCCTCCCCATAATAAAACCATGCTGTATGTCTGAGACTAAATGAGGCATTAGTGGAACTAATTGAGTTGCAATAATTTTTGAGAAGATCTTAGCATCAGTGTTAATAAGAGAAATTGGTCGATATGATCCGCATTCTGTAGGTGCCCTTTTTAAAAAAAAATATAATTTGTGTTATGTTCTATGATTTTGGTATTTGTCCATTACTTGCCACTGCTTGAATCACTCTACTTATTGGCTCCAGCAGTATCTTTTTAACAGATTTATAGAATTCTAAAGGTAATGAATCATCTCTCACCGCCTTTCCTGTTGGTAGTGTCATTATCGCCCGTTCAACCTCCTCCACTGATATTGTATCCTCAATTATAATTGCCTCATCCGCATCTAGCACTGGTATATTACTATCCTCAATATACCCATCAATCTCTGCCTGATTAGGGGCCCATGCCAGTGAGTAAAG
Source organism: Lissotriton helveticus (assembly GCF_964261635.1). NCBI lineage: Eukaryota > Metazoa > Chordata > Amphibia > Caudata > Salamandridae > Lissotriton > Lissotriton helveticus. The sequence goes on along the minus strand of NC_136059.1, from coordinate 2,059,048,211 downwards.
CCGCTGATAGAACATATAAAATTGCTCCAAAATTGTCGATGTTTCCGTAAGCAGATGTCCATCCGCCCCCCTTATAGCACTTATTCTTGTTTTTGCTTTTGCCTCTGCCGTTTGATAGGCCAATACCTGACCTATATGTTCCCCATATTCATATTTTTCAAGTTGGCATTTGTTATAGCTTGTGGCCATGTTGTCTCTTATAAACTTCTTTACTAACACTCTAGCGTCAATTAATGCTAAAAATAGAGTCTCCTCATTTATATGGACCTTTTCCACTGCTTCCACGTGCTGCAGTTCGAGATCTCTTATAGTGCTTAACCTTTTCGGTTTTACCTTTATTATTTTGAGAGAAAATATATTTTTGTGTAAGACCCCGGGCAAATACTTTCATTGTATCCCAAACAATTATTGGTGAAGCTGTCCCTGTATTAATTCTAAAAAATTCTTCTAATTCTCGTGCCATATAATCCAAGTAATCACCATCTGTCAGTATGTATCTCGGGAAAGAAAAAGGTCTAATCTCCCTCTTTGCTATATCGGCTTTAAATACTAAAATAATAGGATTATGATCCGATGTTACACGGGGGCAGATTTCCATATCTGTTGTTCTAATTAGGCCCTCCGATACCCATGCCATATCTATTCTTGAGTAAGATTTACGAGGAGCAGAGAAGAATGTATATCCTGGTATCGTCGCATATTTATTTCTCCATAGGTCTTTGACGGAGTGTAGCCTTGCCAATTGAAGTATTGTGGCCCGCGTATTGCGCATTCTTTGAGTCCGTCCTTTCCCAGAAGAGTCTACACCGTAATCTATGATGCAATTAAAATCCCCCATGATTCGTTTTTCGCCCTCCCAGTTTAACAATTCCATACTAAGATATTCAAAATGAGCAGAATCATCCACATTGAGGCCATATATTGCACAAATCACCCATTTTTTACTCCCCTTCTCAAACTGCATAATAGCCCACCTCCCTCGCTTGTCCGATTGGGTTTTTAGCACTCTGCAATTAAACCTTTTATCTATTAAGATCGCTACCCCTTTCGCAGATATTGATTGAGTAGTACATATGGTAACCTTGTACCCCAAATGTTTTAGCAAATTACGATCTTTGTAAGCGATATGAGTTTCTGTTATGACTATTATCTGGGGTTGATACATACTCAACTCTTCCTGGACAAGTCTACGTTTAGTTGTATTATTTAAACCTGCCACATTCCAAACTATACATTTAAACTCATACATGATTCAATTTTTGGTGTTTTAGCGGTGCCCCCTCTGCTTCTACTGTCACATCAAATATATCAATTCTTATTGCATTTCCATTAACAAAATTATGTAGCCCCCCACTAATTATCTTAAGCCTTTTGTGCCCTAGTGATGATTTTTAGGTCTCGCCTCTCAATGCGCATGCGCATTGAGCAGAGCGAGACTATAGGGGCTTAAATAAGCTTTACCTAGACTGTCGATTGACTGGCGATTTGATGCTGTGCCCGTGCGCTTTTAGGTCAATGCGCAAGCGCATTGACCTAAAATGCGCGTGCACATCATCAAATCGCCATCTGTTCCCCAGCAGCACTCCTCCCACACCTTTGAAGTGAAGCTTAGCTTCACTTCAAAGGCCCCTGCTGCTTCACACCCTCATCGCCGCTCTCCCCACTCCGCCTCCTCCCCTGCCCGCCGTGTCGCATTTCTGCTCCCCCTCCCCTTCTCTGCCTTCCCTCCGTCTTGTGATCCTAGCACCCTCCCACCCCCTGCCCCCTACCAGCCTCCACTGAATGTTACGCTTTTCTCCTTCCAGTCCTAATGTGCATTGAGTGCGGCTCCGGCAGCTTCCAGTTCTGCAGCACTTCGTCTATTGCTTTTGGAAAGCTGCATTTCTGGAATTTTGGCTCTCCCCGCTCCGCCCCCTCCCCTGCCCGCCGTGTCGCTTTTCTCCTCCCCCCTCCCCTTCTCTTCCTTCCCTCCGTCTTGTTTTCCTAGCACCCTCCCACCCCCACCCCCCACCCCCCTGTCCCCTACCAGCCTCCACTGAATGCTCCGATTTTTTATACCAGTCTCAGTTTTCATAACATACGTGGTGGCGGGGAAGAGGGAATAGCAAGCTGGCTTATATTTTTACATATTCTTAAATTTCCAAGTAACGGAAAATGTGTAGTATTGAAGCTCAACTTCACTCAGTTTTGCTCCTTTTTTGTATGTAAACAACTGAGAATTAAGCACAGATGTTGTGATTTTTAAAAAAAAATATATACGCATCGAGTCCTAAATACATTTTACACACCGAGCACGTGTCCTTTCACTACTGTTTCCCCCTTTAGCGTGCTTCTGATTTCAAGAGAAACTGGAGTTCTTTTACTTCTGCTTGTCACACCACTTAATGTAGTAGTACTCTGTGCTGCAGGTAAACCGCAGATGTGGCCTAACGACCAGAGCTGCCATCTAAGTCACGTAAATACAAAACATGTTGCATTACAAATGCTATAGGTGTCACATTCGCGAAAGTTATAACTATTGGCATTGTAAATGACAAAGCTATCAATTTAGCTATTTTAAAAACCAACACATAAATAACATTTTTCATTTACAAGACCAATAGCTACAACTTTTCTAATGCGAGACCTATTGCATTTCCAATGCTTGTTCATTTTTCTGCCTTCTTTTCTTCCACCCTCCCCACCCTCCCCACCTACCCCTTACCCGACAAGAACACCATCCCCCCTTCGTGTCCCCTGAGAGAGGATACCCCTTTTATCGAGCTGCTGTTGGCAAAGCAGCTCTTAGCGAGCTTCAGCCATGAGCCATGAGCCTCGCCCTCGCACCCCTCACAAAAATATATCAGCAATTCCTTAAAGTTTATTTAAAAATGAATACTTAAATTGACCCAGAGTTACTACCCTTCTGGCCATTCTAGATGTTCAAAACAAAGAAAGGAAAATAGAAGAAAAGAAACAAAAATGTGTTGAGTAAGGGTGAGAGAGGGAGCAATACATCAGCAATATATCAGATACAGAAGTATCGACTTTGCTTAGCCCTTACATATACCACCTGCATTAATGCTACCGGCTTCTTCTACAATCTTGATATAAAATACCCTGTTTCTGCTTAGCCATAAATATAGTCTGCTATTCAGCTCAAATATACAGAAAAAGTCATGCAGAATATCTAAATACCAAACAAAAATTCTTATGCTTATAGTCAATATTTACTTTTGCTCTGTAGCCCCAGTTTGCCACTTAGCAATAGCCAATTCAATTTATTTTTCTTCAACAAAGAAGTAAGTATGCCCATTCTTAAAGATTTTCAAGCGTACGGGTTCTTGTAAGAATACCTGGACCCCAAGCACTTTTATTGGATCAATATATTGACGTAACCTCCAGCGCCTATCCATGGTCGCCTTGGTTAAATCTGATCTAACAAAAAAACTAACGTCCCCAGCCTTGGCTGATGAATTAGGTCGAGCCCTGAATGCAACTGCCCGTAAAAAGTTTCCAAAATAGATAATTATCGGTCGTGGATATTGCCCGCCTTTGTTCTTTTGAGATATTGGCAATCTGTGAACCCTCTGCAACTGAGAGTCCCAATCCCAATCAGAAAGATCAGGGAAGGCCTTTTGAAACAGTTGCACTGTGTAAGCCCTCGGGTCCGCCCTCTCCGAGCCTTCAGGGATACCAAAAAGTCTTAGGTTTTGTCAACATTGTCTATTTTCAATGTCCTCCAGTTTAGTCTGTATCAATGTAATTCGATCATCACATTTCTTTGCAAATTCATCTGCGCGAATGGATTGTTTCTCGGTCTCCGTGACCCTCTGTTGTAACTCTGTAATATCTTGAGTTAGACCTCCCAGCTTGCTTGCCATCTCCTGCAAAGACCGTTGCACTCTGCTATTATTTTCTAGAACTTGAGTGTAGTGATGTTGAGCTTCCTGCCTTTGGTCCTTCAATAGTTGTAGTATTAAACTTAGCGATGGTGTGGTGTCATCTTCTTTGTTGGTTGTCGTCGTTGTTATTACTGCACTCCCAGTTGCCGTCTCTTCGCTTACTTCTTTGGTTGTATCTCGATTTCCCTGAGTGCCTTGAGTAGCTTGAATAGCTTGAGTAGCTTGAGAGGCTTGAGTGGCCTGAGTGTTTCTATACTACTTTCTATATTGTGCGTGGGTCTTACCCCCTCTAGACCCCCCCATCATGGGGCTACCCATCAAGGGCATCAATTGATCTTTCGCTGGAGTACCAGCAAACACCATGTTCCTTGAGCCACCCTTTGCCTGTACCCATTTGTGCAGGGGGCTATTTACTGGAATTGACTTCCCACGCAGTTGCACCACATTCAGTCCCGCAGGCGACTTCTTCTTAGTGTTTTTCTTATTTCTCACCTTCCCCTTCCCTCGCTTTTCTACAGACTGTTTGTTCAATGTAGATAGTTCTATATCATCCAAATCATCAAAAGAATCCGTCTCCTGCCCCTTCTGGCCCTCCTCCCCCTCCCTCTTGTCAGTTACAAAAGATTCTCTTATCCCTGCCTCTGCCATTCTTTTTACTTGCATTATCTTGTTTTCTTCAGGCGTCTTACATACTGTGGGGGGTGGGGGGGGGTATTGGTTGATACTTCATTCCTACGTTTCTGCCGCTGTGTCAGAACCACACCATCACCATCGCCATCACATAACTCGGATCCTGCAGCTGGGCTGCTATCAGCCATATTATCCAAGATAGTCACAGAATCATTAGTGCAGGCTGCATCAGTAAGAATAGCTGATGTCTCTACAACAGTATTTGAGGCAGTATCTAAAACATCCGTAGCTGGGACCATAGTAGCACTAGCAGCATTCGCACTAATAACTTTCAAAGCATTGCAAACACCGGAGACAGTATCAGGTACAGAGGTTGTAGCAGAAGTTGCAACATTGTTACCTCCCTGATTAGCAGTTCCCGGTGCTTGACTTCCAGGCAGCTTGCCTTTTTCAGTCTCTGTCGTCTTTTCTCCAGCTTCATCTGTGCGGAGAGCGTGCAACTCACTCCCCGGAAGATTCTTCCCCACCCGGGTACTCCTCGGAACTGTCTTCGGGGCCATTCCGTGGAGCAGCGGTAAAACAGGAGCAGACACTAGAGCCGGCAGTGAAACCAAAGCCGGAGTTGCGGTCGGAGCAACAGCCAGCCTCAGACCCGACCAGTCGGCCACCGACCGGCCTCTAAACCTTCCCGCCAATAGCCGGAGCACCTGAACAGATCGCCTCGACCTGGAAGCAAGGGAGCGCCACATCCGTACTCTCTCCTCTGCCTCAAGCAACTTGCAGGTATTAATGCTTGCAGGTATTAACGCATCTTTTTTTTCCTTATTACATTGCCGTTTGAAGAGTTCCCTCCGAAGGCAGCCTCTACGGTGCTACGGCGGGGACGAGGCATCCTCAGGCTGAGCTCCGTGGTGGCCTCAACCTCAGCCCGCCATCTTGCTCCTCCCTGTCTAATCCTGTTAGCATAAATTGAAGCAATTTTGTTTGTGGCATCTATTTTAGTTAGCCATGTGCTTCTTCCGTCTTCACTGTTCCCTGCTTTTCTATTCTGCTTGAGTCATCAACTATAGTGAACTCTTTCATTCAAAATCTTTATTTTGGCTTACGCCATAAAAGAACAATATAAGCATTACAATTCAATAAAAGTATACATATTCGGTTACAATATTAAACACATTGTAAATAACTGTGCAACACATGTTGGAAGATACTTGGAGCATGACAATAAAATCATATGAGACTGGAGGACACCCCAGTAATTCTGAAAGCAAATTTAATTAAATGGAGCTTACGGAAGCAAATTCAAGTCCATAATTCGAATACATAGATAAAAGAAACTCAGTTACAGCTGTTGGCCCATTTTTTTCTGCGGTAACAAATAGAAAGTAAAAATCTACTAACACTAAATGTTATCTGTTGCGAAGTGTTTGTAGTTAAGATTCTCAGAGCCTGAGGGCAGGACCTCATGCCTAACAGTAGGCATATTGGTTTGATCCATCTTTTTCTTTCTTGACCATACAAGGGACAGAAGAAAAGAATATGCTGCTCATTCTCTATTTGATTATTTTCACAAAATGAGCAAACTTCGTCCAATGCCTCGGAAGATGGATCACGGTTCCTTGCCCAACGAGCCAAAGTTGATTTTATTAAAAGGTTACCATATCTAAACTTTAAAAATAATGTTTTGGCAAGTGGGGGCTCTATTTCGTCCATAAAGGTCTCGTAAAAGGGTTCATCCTTAAAAGTTAGAAATTTTGAAACTAGTGAACCACTGGTTGTGCTATTTACAGTCATATTTGCTACATAGGACCAAAAGGCTCTTTTCAGGACTAATTTGGGGTTAGATGGTAACAGTTCCGGGTTCTCCCAAAAGTGTTTCAGACCTATGTTGTTAAACCAAGTACTAACATGTCTAAGCCATGGGATTTTTTTCTGGCTGTCCAGCGCCATGATCTCTATCAGCCCTTCTCTATATGCCTGGAGTTCAGGGACATGCCACAATCTTACCCATAGCATAAGTGGTCTAATAAGAACGTGGTGGTCTGTTTTTTTAAAATTAAGGTCCAATTGCAGTGGTACTAATGGTGTTCCTCTCGGTACCCTTACCAAGCTTCGCAAGAAGTTATTATCTTGGAGGCTAAAGGTCTCCTTGGACCCCGACCCCCATAGTTCTGCACCGTAGAGCACTGATGATTGGACTTTGAATTTAAAAAGTTCCATTACTGGAAACACCGCTTTACTGGTGCTTAAACTTTGCTCTCTAAGTATTGGTTTAACATTCTGAGCAAATAGTAATTTGCTTTTTTCCAATTGTGCTTTCCAGGTGAAGTTGGAATCTAGTGTCACCCCTAGATATGAAAAATGAGGAACCGATTCCAACTTTATTCCTTTTAGAGTTAGACACCCCTTATCTGGTTTGGTTGGGTTTAGGGCCATGTATTTCGTTTTCTTTACATTAATCTCTAGCCCCTTTTGACTACAATAGTCATTAAAAGTATTCAATAAAATCTGCAAGCCATTTTTTGTTTGGGATATCAGAATAGCATCGTCAGCAAATAATAGAGATGCTACCCTTTCGCCGTTCAATTTAGGTGCGTCATTTTTACATCTTTCTAAGTATGAGGGAATATCGTTCACAAAAATAGAAAAAAGCGTGGGGGCCAGGACGCAGCCTTGGCGAACTCCGCGTTCAATAGGAATTTTTCGTGATAATTCGCCATTTGGGCCCCATCTAATTCTTGCAAAGTTCCCTTCATGTAATTTTATAATCTGGGCTACTATATTGTTTGGCATGCCCACTGCACCCAGCGTTTTCCACAGAAGATCACGTGGGACCAAATCGAATGCTGCCCTTAAGTCAACAAAGGCAACATATAGATGGGCCTTTTTTATCTTTACGTACTTCCAATAGAGGCAGCAGAATCTAAAACACTGGTCTATAGTGCTGACTTTAGTTCTAAACCCGGCTTGAAATTTAGTCAAAAATAAATTTTCGTCCAACCAATTACTCACTCGTACTAAAATATGGCGTGAGTAAATTTTCTGAAGGATGTCCATTAAGCTTATCGGACGATAATTACAGGGATCCTTCCTGTCTCCCTTTTTATATATTAAAACGATTTCAGCTCCCTTCCAACTTTCAGGAAATTCTAAGCTATATGATAATTTATTGCACAGATAATTGATATAGGGTGCCCATATTTTTGGCTCATGTTTATAAAGATCCCCAGGGATTTTGTCCAAACCTGGAGCTTTCCCGGTTTTTACTTGGCTTATAGCCAGCTCTGTTTCCCCCAAGGTAAAAACAAGCGGATCCGCTGGAGTTTCATAACTTACTGTTTCGGGTGCTATGTGAGGATCATCATATTTCCTATACAAGTTAGTAAAATGGGTTACCCAAGTTTGCTCATCTAGAAAGGTGTCCTTTACCACCCTTCCTACATTATTCCCATTTGCTACCAACCTCCAAAAGGCTACAGTATCGCGTGATCTTGCGGCTAACAACAATTCCGCCCATTTCTCTTCCTCCCACGCAATTTTTGAGGTCCTTTGGACAGATTTGTAGTTATTTCTAGCTTTTTGCACTTCCAATTGCGACTTGGATTTGATCGCAATTAACAGTTCCCTCTTAGACTCTCTACAGGATCTGTCATACCAAGGCTTACTGTGAGACAGATTCTGGGTCTTCTGTTGGGTTTTTTTAGGCATTTTTGTTACCAATGATTTTAACTTTAGAAAAAACTCCTGATGTATAGTCAAAAAGTGAGTTTTTACTTCCTCCTCAGGAGTTAGACGTAAGTATGAGGCAAAAGTCCCTGCAAAAAGTGAGTATATTTCACAAAGAATATCACTACGATCCAAAATGCATGGCCATTTTAGCGATCTCCTGTTGTTACTGATATGGATCTCATTACTATCACCAACACCTTCCTCAGATGAGAGTGGTAAAAAAGGATCACTAAATAGTGCAACATCTAAGGTCAAATTTAAGGGAAAATTATCGCTTTCGGCCCTCTCCATTATTTCAAGATCTATAAGATACGACCAAAAGGGGATGGAAACTATCACAAAATCCAAATTACTCTTATAGGTGTTCCTGCTAAAGGTAGGTTTTTTTAAGATGTCAGACGGTAACCGACCGTTACAAGCCCTAAGGAAGTGCTCTGTGCATAAGTTGATCAGCTGGAGAGCCAAAGTGGAGCATTTAACCGATTTGATGTTCCCGAGGAAGGGGATATTATTTGCCTGATCTTCTTCCTCAAAAATCTCACTTAGGCCCGAAACCGGCTCAAAGTTACAATTCAGATCCCCAGCCAAAATAACAAAATCCTCCCTAGGATCCAACCCTCTCAAAAAGCAATCCAGCTTAGAAACAGTAGAAGATTCCTTTGAAGAGGAGGTTGGCCTATTATAGATATTTATTAGGAATAGTTTATTCCCATTGGAGGTTATTATTTTTAATACTAGGATATCTACAGAATTCACGTCTATCACCTCAATATTAACCTTTAGATTAGTTTTTACCCAAATCAAGAGACCCCCCGACGACCTTCCACTTCTAGAGGGGGTTGCCCCAATACCATAGGTCTTAGAGCCTACCCTGTGGGGAGTATCAACTGCCCATGTTTCCTGGAGTAAGCAAAAATCAAAAGATTCAATAAAAGTAGCCCACTCGGGATCCCTCAAATTGCTAACAACCCCGGCTATATTCCAGGAAACCAGGTTAACCGGCACCCCAAGTACAGAGGGCATGGCAATATTGACCCTTGGCGTCTCATCACCAATATGTGTTACCAATTGGGTTGCCGATGGTGTTCCCTCGGAGGGTGAGTGGCTTAAGATGCATGTTGGTTCTACCTGTTCTTCAGGAATATTCATATCAAAAATTACAGTTTTAACCGGGGATCGGAATACTAGAGTCGACAATGAATTATGCTCATTTACTTCTCCCAGAACAGTGGGAATCCCTGTGTCTCTTCCCTCATCCCCCCCGTTCGGGGAACTTCAATCGCAGTTATCAAGGCCACTGAAAACGTCAAATCGATTTGACGTTTCAAGTGGTGTGAAAGGTTTTAGATGGTCCATCCTTCTGTTTTGAAAACTTTGATTTCTAAATGGAACGTAGTTCCATCCCAGGGGGTCTGGGGCTGTCACAGGGTAAGGGGCATAATGCATACTTCTCATACTCTGTTGAATCGGGGGATACTGGACATGTTGATTACTCCCAACATTCTGTACAAAAGGGTAAATAGGTGGCTGAGTTTGGGTTATACAGTGTGAGGGGGGATATTGAGATGGAAACACCACTGACCTTGGATAAAAATACGTTAAGGGTCTCGGAATTATAGTATTATTAGAACTCCCTGTCTGCCAGTTCAAAATAAAATGTACCGCATTGGGATCCCTGAAATTCACAACCACAACGTCACCATCAATGTCTTTGGTTCTACCCCCCAACCATTCAAGGCGACGGACGTGAACTATTTCCCCATTGATATGATTTGCGATTGGCCTATGCATCCTCAGCCAATGCGTTATCTTATTTTTCAATTGGAAAAAACCCTCCCTCTTATTTTGTTCAAGGACCGGCACACCTGTTAGAACAACCACGTAGGGTACTGCCTCTGGTGGAAGTTCGGGCAATGGAACCCTTTTTGGTTTCCCCCAGGTGTGTCTAGTTTCCCTCGCCTCCCTTGTTGGATTCATCAAAACTGGATTAGCTGTATTACCAATACTTTTTGATGTATTATCACTAGTTTTGTTTGTGACATTACCCAACAATTGATCAGCAGTTTTCGATTGAGATGGTCTGGGGGATACATGATGATGTACAATGGCTGATACTGTATTCCCCTTAGATTTAGAGGCAGTTGAAATTGTGGAAGGGATAGGAACAATACTAGTGGAAGTAGATGGAGGTGGATGGGCTATAGATGACAAAATTTGTGGTGCATTGTTAGATACTTGACTGGCTACATTGATAACACCTTTATGGTCTACAAGATCTTTTTTGACCAGTGCGTTCTCAATTGAAGACAGTCTGCACTCCACTTCCATTAACCTCTCCAAAATAGATGCAGAATAAGTTTTTATCAAATTCTCAATATCAAATAGGGATACAGACCCCTTTGTCTCAATATGAACATCATTGATCACACTAGTGTCCATACTGTCCTCCTTATCTGCAGGTGTATTGGGTATGGCTGAGGATGTCGATATGGTGTGGATCCCCTCTAAATCTGATTGTACAACGCAAGGATTTTGTGACAACCATAGCCAATTTTTTACCAAAGTCAGAGCAGCTCAGTTTTGGTTGCAACGGATCCCACCTTTTCCGCCGTTTTTTATTCGGCGGCGGACCATAAATTTTCCCCGTCAGTGGCAATTTTTTGGCCTTATTACGGGCTGCATGCAGTTGTGATTGAACATCTCCCTTAGATGTCGTTGAACTACTTGCGATTGGTGTCACAGGCAGGCTAATCGTATCCACCCTGGATTCGGTATCTGGTGGAAGTATAACCATATTTACTTCCGGGAGTAGACTATCTAATATAAAAATCGGCTCATTAGCTATTGTACCAGTAACAGTGTCAAGAGGACCAATCACGGGAGTTAAGGGTAGTGAAACAGACCCATTCTTTATGCTTTCCACGGAATGGCGGCGGTCTGCCCGCCGCTCCGCCAGAACAATCTCCCTAGCAATATCAGGTGATGATTTAGGAAAGTAATTATCCAATGTCCCATTTAGCAGCAAACCCTGTTTATCCTGCATGGGTTGCTCAATGTTGATGGTAGCCATCTATAGGTAATAGGGAAAAAATGACAAGGTAATTGACGGTGGTGTTACAAAAATTCCAGAAACAGTCAGTACCTGCAGACAAATGGATATGCCCAGTCTGGTCTCCTCGGTGCTCGGAGGGTCTCAGAGGGTCCGCCCTTAGTCCGGGCTTCGTCCCGGGATCCGTCCCGCACACGCGTCCCGCTAACGCGTTATGCTTCCTGGTCTTATGCCGGGGATTAATGAGGGGGCGGAGACACGGGAAGAGGCGGCAGGTGTGCTGGATGGGTCACGCACAGCCTGGTGGGCCTCGCAGTCCCGTCCTCCTCTCACAGCGGTAGGTCTCTCCCCACACGGCTTGAAAATCCGGGGCCTCAAACAGCAGGCAGCAACGCAATGTCCAGAACTCCTATGCGAGCGGCTCCCGTGGAGCGGGGGCCGCGAGGAGTTTTCAGTGCTCAGAGCAGGGGGGCGGAGACACGGGAAGAGGCGGCAGGTGTGCTGGATGGGTCACGCACAGCCTGGTGGGCCTCGCAGTCCCGTCCTCCTCTCACAGCGGTAGGTCTCTCCCCACACGGCTTGAAAATCCGGGGCCTCAAACAGCAGGCAGCAACGCAATGTCCAGAACTCCTATGCGAGCGGCACTCTTTCAATACTGAGCCAGAGCACTGCACATGCTCAGAAAGGCCTGTAGCTGCTAGAATGCACCTGTCTTAGACTGTAACTGTCAGGCAGTTTTAACCACTTGGCTGCTAAGGGGTGTGTGCGAGGTCCATTGACTTTCCATTGAAATCAATGGAAAGTCCATGACGAGTTACCCTTGTCATTAGCGCTGAAGGGGTTAACTGATGTAAGTGGAAATGTCTCCCTTCCCACTTTGCTGACTAAGACATATTTGTATGCCCATGTTAGTCAATAAATATTCCTGTATATGCCTGTACCTCATATTTGGGTCTCCATGATTACTCAGCTGTAAACTGGGTATATAAGGCCCTTGGCCTCTGTATTCTATGGACTACCTCATACAGTGCCCGAGGGTGTTGTATAGATGTAGTCCCACTCATGAGAGGTTAATAAATCTATTTCTTTTATATTACAGCTTCTGTGCCAATCTCTTCTTTGTTGGTTTAAGAAATAGTGGACAGATAAGGGTGAACTCCTGCACCAGTGGGCCCCTAAAAAGGCTCATTTCCACACATGTGGCATGGTTGGTAATGTGGAAACTCCAGAGATAAACTCCCAACGTGGCAGACGGTGCAAAGTTTCCACACTGGAGAGTTTTTTGTGGATGGGTGAGGTTAGAAAGTCAATTCATAGTGGGAAAATCCCACTAACTGTGGCACAACCTACTTCCTCCCACATTTAAAGTGGCACGAAAGGATGCAAGTTAATTCATTACCACAGTTGTTGCCAAGGTGGTAAATCTGATGCAATATTGTGTAGTTGTCATTTTCACAAATGCAGAATTAATTCAAATTAGGATCAACAAGGTTTATCTATAAGGAGCCGTACACATATGGCCTTGAAGAAATGTATTCATTTAACCAAAGTACTTATCTGTCAGAAGGCATATTAAATTGTGATGGAAGAAAGAAGAGCAATAGAGGAAGGAATGTGCAGGTATCTTTATGAAAACAGTGAAAAACAGGAAGTCAGGCAAATTGGTAGGAGACAAGGAAAGAAGTGGTTTTGGTTTGGTTTGGTCAGGCTTACCCACATAAGGACAACTGTTTTTCTATGGCTTATGATTGTTACGGATACAGGACACGTATGTAAATTAAAAACTCAAACCCTAAAGTGTGCAGATTATAATGCCAGACTCATGAAAACTTGCACAATCAGAGTGTCCTGCTCATTATCAAACAACAAATCAGCATCAAAATGAAGTCCAAACCATGACAGTGACACAAATGATGTACACAGCAGTGAAACAAGGAATCAGCCTGAGCAGATCTGTGCTGGCATGTTACTGGGCACCAACCTGACAAATTTCCTTCCCAACAACGGAAAAGCATGCAGTGCTCTGAATATAGTGGTGAAAATGTTTTTATAACAGAATACATTCAAAGATACTCTCATAATACTAATGTATTAGATTCAGAGATTTTCAGAGTCTATTAAGGTAATATGAGTGGACACAAATTGTGTTATACGGGCTGGGACAGCCAAGCTGTCCTTGATTAGGCATATCACGTTCAATAAGACTGGGAACACCTCAATCCTTCAATGCAAAGCTTGCAATTCTTTATTACGGTAGAGAAAACAGCAGCAGCAGTGATCATGTGGTATATTACAGTGTCATTTCAAGATAGAGGAAAAGCACCCCTTCTACTCTTACTCTGAGAAGATTGCACCGGCTTCCAGTCAGGAAATGTTCACTGTTCAAATTTCTATATCTTATCTATAAATCTCTTGTGGGGAATGCCTGTCTTACCTGATTGCCAGACTCTCCTGCTATCACCCAACAAGAAACCTGAGATCTATGGACAAAGCCTACCTAAGACCTCACAGCATTCGAACCTCAAGGCATGGGGGGCTTGCTTCGTTTCCTATCTGACCCCCCACTACTGAATCAGTCTCCCACACCACATTCGTTTTTGTTCTGACCTTCGAAACCTCAAAAATATTCGGAAACTTTGCTCTTCTCTTAAGATGGCTTTTCTTTCCTTAAGTCTACCTAGCACCGGGATACTCCTTCGGTAGTGAGTGGTTTTGCGCTTTACAAATGATGGTAACATAGCATAACATAACATAACATTAGCCTTTGTTAGCGTAAGCTTGATTTCTAATACATTTAACACTGCATTTCATTAAAACGCCATATATCCGAGATGGTCTAGGTCAGGGAGGATAGAGGATACTGAAAGGAGGGCTGCTTAACCCAAGTCACTATGCAAACAAACAAAAGGAACTAATTAAAAACAAGAGGATTCCCAGTACGAAACATGGACAGACTTGCTGATTATCAGACATCAGCAGAGATCAGGAGATGAACTGCCCCGCTTCAACAATCTTGATATGGACACTTTGATTCTGCAGGATGGGACCTTCCCATTCAACCATCTTGGGTACTGAACTGAATGGATTGATAAGAAGTGAAAAGGAGGCAGAGCTTTCAAGCACAGGACAGCATAAGAACAGCATGGTAGGACACAAGCTATCCCTGAAAACTGATGAACAATTGTATGAGCGAGGGAACCTTAATAAAGTATAGACAATCTCTATATCTTTGGCTGTCAACTCTTCAATGCACCAATAGCACATCTTGCACCCACTTAAAGAAAGATGACATGACAATTATTTATACCAAGAGGGAATGAACCATTGCTGAATTATTACAGGATATCATATTGACCTGGCAAGCCTTTTTTGATCATTTAGACCCTCTTCTGTTTCTGTCTCTTTAAAAGCACTTGACAGTACTGATCAGTCCTTCTCACGCTAATACTCTCCTGAAATTAAACAGAGCTGAATGAATGCTTCCTCGATCAACAGCTCCTTACAAGAGCCTAAACGTTTGCAAGATTAGGTGGGTGTGGACATAATCCAGGAGAATCCAGAACATTCCAGGCAAAGTGAAGACATGTAGCTCCATCACAGGAAGGTGCCATTTCAGATGACTTCTTCGTGGACAGCAAAGTAAGCAATCCAGGAAATGCATCTCTACATCACCCAATTCGTGAGATCCCTGCCAGCAGCTAGTGCTGGAAGAGGCTAGCCAGGAAACACCCTTTACAACGCGGTAATGACACCGCAGTGCCATTACAACGCGGGTTTCACAACGCAACCCGTTACCACGACTTGCGCTGGAGGGCGCTCTAGGCTAAGGAATAGTAGATTTACTATTCCAGCACCTTCCCTACTGTACGTAGGCTGGTGTTGGAATAGTAAATCTTACTATTCCTAAATCCAGCACCCTACAGCGCAAGTCGTGGTAACGACTTGCGTTGTAAAACCTGCATTGTGATGGTCTGCGGTGTTTTATACCGCGTTGTACCGTCATACATCCGGCTAGCCAAGTGTAGGATAATTTCCTCGCCATGTTGAAAGTTCAGTACATTTCTTTTTTCTCACAATCGAAGTGATCTTGACCAGGGCTTTAGGCTGGGAAACTTATGTTACTTTTCTGCTCTGACATCAGGGCTGCCTTACAAGGTCATAATGATAATCTGGCAAATCCTCTATGATATCCTGGCTTGCCAAGAAAACCTGTGCACATTGTACTGCCTTTAAACATCGACTTCAGAGCCAATGTGTAAATGAAGCAAAACTATGTATTTTGTAATACATTCTATGTTCACTCTAGCTTAAACGATTCAAAATATTTAAAACAGAAGTATGGCAATGTAAAAAGCTGAACTGTAACTTTGTGCATATTTTATGATTTTGCCGATGAGCCACTCGAATCAACAATAGGTGTTTTAGACTTTTGCGTTCTTGGGTACACTGCATCATGCCCCACTCATTGATGATGTGACCACCCACACTGGCGCAAGTGGATTGCCACACTTCTCACTGCTGTGAAGCTATGCATCCTCTTTCACTGGAGATGTATTGCAAGACGGGTGATAGTTGGCTGCGGGGAATTGCATGGCTTCCAAAGGGAACTTACAATTCACAAGGTTTTCTTCCACATTTATGGAGCCAGTTTATAGACACATGCAACCCAGTCTAAGGCTTCCTCCCTAGACTGGCCACTCCTGTTGTAATCAGGTTTACTCTGTTGAATTTTGATCACTCCTGTGACTTTGATTGACAGATCTCATACCATTTAGGGTTGAAGAGGGATGTACCTCTTTTTCTTTTTTGCTGATTTGATGTTTAGTTGACACATCTGTTACAGCGTGAATAATTAAGGCAACAGAAATATGAAGAGACTGAAGTAAGTCATGGAGTTGGGGGGGAGGGAGGTCAGCCGACACAGAAGGTATGTTCCCTGGGGAAGTTTGGGTGATTGTTGCAGTCCAGGGAGCCTGATGTCGCCCCGGGCTATTTTGGCATGAGGGTTAGGCTAGGTTTTGGGTTACCAGCCACCCTTTTGTGTAGAGGTGTACATGGTGGCTGGTAGCTGGGAGACGAGGGAGAGCATTTCTTTTGGCAAACCTGCCCACCCTTTTATTAGAAAGGGGGTTAGAAGGGTGAATTTCATTGGCGTGATGAGTGCCTAGTTGAACCAGGTGCCTAGGGGCAGTTTGTTGTTATATGATTTAGCACTGTGGAGCAGATGCACTGTAACATTTGATGAGAGGTTTTTCATGGTTTCAATCAGTTTGTATTGGTGTTGAGGGGGACAATAGAAAGCGGTTGAAAGGGGGGTATTTATGCTTGAGAAAGCAGGGAGGTAAAGGTTTCCAGTAGAAGAAGCCAAGTTAGTTCATTAAGTTCACATTTTAGAGTGCAGTGCAGAGACAGATGGTCAAGTTTGAGGGGAAGTGTTGGACTGTAGAAATTAGGGTGTCGGGGTAGGAGAAGCAGTAGGTGTATTTATGTACAGCAAGGCATTTTGTTTTGTAAGGCACTATGCCTGGGGCTTTGTAATGTTTTGTGATGTGCACCTTTTTCAATGAAGCAGCCTTTTTCACCCTACAGGTTATCAGAGGTACATGCTGCGGCCTCTCGTCCAAAGTGGTGTCCTTTTCCACTTAATCCCAGCCCCCTGAAAAACCTCCATAAAAAAATTGCTGTCCAGAGATTCTCATTTTTGATTTGTGTTTTTGGATCATTAGAGAAGTAATATAGCTTGTGTAGACATTGATGATCCGCACCAAATTTTTCTGGACGACATTTTTTAAAATGGTGGATGTGTTGCGGTGATGATGTAATATTTCTGGAGACCTATATTCTTCATTTTGGTGTGAAAACATAGGTTTTGTGGGTCAAATAATCTTTATAGAGACAAAAGTAACTCAGCAGAGCAACCCTTCTGCCATTTTTCAAAATGGCGTCTATAATAGAGGCAGAAGAGACATATATGGAAAATGAAACAAAGAATAATATTTGTTAATCCTTTTATGTATACACCAAGCCATAAATTCAAAAAGAGGGGGAAGGCAGAGGGATATGCTAGGTCCACCCTCCTATTCTAGTAGTAGACACAAAAAATCCGAGATCACGGATAAAGAACCTAGCTGTAGAGGTAGATTATCATCAATGTGATGAATGTCATTTAGAAAGGAAACATTTCCTTTCTTGAGTCCCCTCACTCACCGGGGTTTCCACATGGTGACATGCTTCTTCATAGGGGCCATCCCAACCCGCTGCGGGTTGAAGCGTGCTGCGACTCGCGAGGATACGTAGGAGTACTGTAGTGAGGAACTATGTGTAGTGTAGTGGTGTATGTGGAGTGGAGTGATTTAAAAACACCTAACTAGTGGGCGAATTAATTTTTATTCTTGCTCCTAGTTGATATATTAAAAACGGGGCCATTATCAATGTTGTTGGCTTCTGTTCCGAACTCAAGAACTTTAGTTTGTAACAATTTTTCTTGGGTGATATCAAACTATGATGTAAAAAATGTTGAGACAACATCAGCCATTCTTGTTGACTACCATGATTTGTAGAGCTCAGGGGCATTACAGCATTTGTCAGTAAGTCCAAAATGTAAATCTTTCAGGACATGTCTTAAACGGGTTCCTGCTGATTTTAATGCATTCTGTGATCTTATTTTGGCAGCAAGAACTTAAGGAGTCAAATCAGCTGAGAACACCATATGTGGCTCATTCATTTTGTTAGACAGACAAAACTAAATGCTGTCATTGTATATTCTCACCAGAAAAACCTTTATTTCATTATTATGGATCAATACAGTTTACTCAATGCTGACCATTATTCCTCTGATCTCACTGAGTGCAAAATTAACTGAAGACTGACAGTCACGTTGCTGCTGGGAACTCATTGTACATTCATATTTTCGAATGTATGCTGGCATGCAGTTCAGTTGGGCATACAATTCCACTGCAAATACAGTCACTTCGCTGTTTAGATCAGCCACTCGGCTGAAAACTTAATCTTGGAAGAAACTAGCTGCAGATAAAAACATTTTTGCCCTTTTTGACTCACATACTCTGTGCTTTGTTCTTTCGTCAATCCCTTTGTCCCTTTATTCTGGCTAAACCACAGATAACACATTGAAGATCCTCTGCTTTCTGATCAGCTGTTGGAGGTGGACGAGGGGTAGCCATCAATCTTTTAAGTGGATGGGCATTGGGTTTCGTTGTCTTCGTTTTCACAGAAGACTCAGATTCTTGTTGTGATTCACTAGTTTCTTCAATTAAAAAAAAAAAAAAAATCCAGGTTTTTTCCATTGTATTTGATCCTCTTCACCCATCAGTTTCAATCTTATGTGAACTTGGTCTTGCCGTATTTCTGCAGCATCTCAAACTCTCTTCTATCCAGTCGCAGTTGATGTTAGCTTTTCTTTCGGATTAGTTAGGCATATGACACATTTTTCTTTGTTGAAGGATTCCTCAGATTTTATAGTTAGCAACACTTTGTTGGTAGGTAAAGATCCTCTGCAACCACCTGCTTCACTCATGTTTACAAATTTGAATAATTGAAAAACCTGAAACAAACACAATATTAAAATAAATTACCAACATAATGGGTAAGAAACATGGTTATAGAGCCGTCATTTTGGAAATGGTGGAAGGGTTCCTCTGAGGAGTTATATTTTCTGTATCTATACGACTACTTGACACCCAAACCCTATGTTTTGACACCAAAATGAAGTATATAGATTTCATGGTTCCTGAAATAATACATCATCACTGCACACACATCCACCATTTTGAAAAATGTTGTCCAGAAAAATTCGGCCTGGATTGGCAATGTCTACCCAAACTGAATTACTTCTCTAATGACACAGAAACACACAAAAAAAAATTAATCTCTGGACATCAATTTTTTTACAGATGTTTATCAAGGGGCCAGGACTAATTTGTAGTGGGCTGTGCATGCGGCCCATCTGATGAGGTAAATTGTGTCAGTTCAAACCACACTGCGAGACCCAAGATACCACAAAGAACTCTAAAGCAGGGCAAGCTCAACTTGAGAGCGATTCTGTTGATGCCTATTATTTGATCGACTGCTGACTGGTTCCTTACTTTTTCCTTATGGTCATGTTTTAGAGCTATTTGCCTCTACAGTCCCTCTACCTTTTGCTCTTCCCCCCAAGTTTTTGTACTTTATTCGAAAATCCATAACCCTGCCTGTAACTTGTAATTATTAGGGTGCTCAAAACACAAATTGCTGTTCTAACACTCTTGCTTCATTATAGCAGGGGCAGCTCCTCCACTAGGCCTGAGGAGCGTCGCTCCACTACTTTCTCACAGTGTGAGAAGTAGAAGCATTAAATGGTAATAACTTCCAGTTATTACCATTTTATGTCTGGTTGTGGGTGGGCGGGGCTGCTCTGTTAGAAGGGCAGGGGAGGAGTGGTGTGCCCACTGAGTGTGCAAAGACTGTTTGGTCGGCCCTCTGTGGCCGCCCAAACCAGTCATGTGCACTCTGCTCTTCTCCATGCAGGCTGCAAATGCAGCCTGCATGGAGATCATGGCTACCCCATTAGCCCCTGGCTGGGGCGGCGTCCCGACTAATCACAACGTTGCTTGCAGCACTGTGATTGGCTTGGGGGCGGGGGGGGGAGTCTGGCTGCCTGCTTCCTGTTCCTGCTGGATGCTGGAGAGCAGGAGCAGAGAAGACGCGGGACCCGGACGGCAGAAAGGTAAGTTTAATTTTTTTTAATTATTATTATTAAATGATACCCCCCGCATGACCTATCCGCGTGACCCGCCAGTCCCCCACCCGCGAGCCATGCCGGCCTCGACTGCATTATAGCTGTACTTTCATTGAGAATTCGGCATTACGACCAACGCTGGGGCACCAAGTTCGAGTCTTGGCACTGGTTCAACATCCTGTTATTCTGTGCCAATCCCTTTTTCTCTCGTGTTTTAAAAAAATTAATGTGCCCTTGTGTAATATAACTGGCACTCATGTAAAGTGCTCCAATACATCTGGCCAAGTTCAATCTGTATAAAAATGCAAAAATTCAGAAAAATAAATCTCCAAAAAACAAATACCTCTGAATCACGAATGGCCATGGTGAAACGCTTTGGTGCAAGGGGACCCCACCCGCCATAGGGGTCTGGGCAGCTCAAGAATACCTTTGTATCCTGGATGGCCTAAATCAGAGGTCTTCAAACTGTGGGGCGCGCCCCCCTGGGGGTCCGTGGATGGTTTCCAAGGGGGGCGCCAATGCCTCTTCAATTACATGTAAATGAAGATGACCTGGAATTGCTGCATTATTCATTTGCATTTCCTGACGGTCTTCATTTACACGCAGCTCGGAGTGCTGTGAAGGGAGGTCACTGAGTGTCAAGAAGTTGGCTAAAAGAAAATAACTAAATAGTCTGAGCATTTTGTTTTTTCGTTGTCTAGCATATAAAATAATGAGCAAACAGATTCAATGAACCCTAGTTTACCAAATGGGGGCCTTTGTATTAATAGTGCTGCGAGGTCCCAGAGTGTGACTGAAAGCACTGTGAATATGTAAGTTATTATTTCAACCCTGAATTACACACAGACTAACATAGGCTGCGGCAAAATGATGCAGTGTTTGAAATAAAAACATGTTCCTACAAAATATAGCTTTTAGTGATAAGACTGTTCCAAATGTAAGCATTTTTATTAGTATAAGATCACACCCCTACATTACCTCTAAAAAAGAAAAATCTTTGTCACTTTGAAGCATTAAGCAGGGCCACTGGAATTATGTTGCAAGAGAGGACCAAATTATGCAACAGGTTGATTAAATTATGCAATAAGAAAAGGTAAATTAAGCAGCATAATCTGACACATTTTGTGGTTAGCTTTAATTCATTTTTTTCTCATTTTTAGTCACGGTAACACTGTCAGGTGAAATATTATACCTCATCAGTACCAATGTAACACCCAAATACATCAATAAGCAACTGCAACTACCACCCCACCCTTGCTTTCAAGCAAAGGCACCTCAAAGTTAGCACTGACCATTCAGGGGCAGTTGTTTTTGTAAAAGGTTTTTGTAAAAGGTGAGTCCAGAGGGTAGCAGGGAGGATGTCAGCAGGGTTCCATTCAGATGCAGAGCTCTGGTCCTCTTGACCACGAGGGCTCAGAGTAATGGTCCAGGAGAGAGGAAAAGAGTGAGATTCATAAATATAGCCAGCAATATGGCCCAGAAGAGAAAGCACTGCGTGGGGGCTTAATTTTTATGGTTACAAATGGCCAGAGACCGCTTCCTCAGAGGAATACCCCAAGGAAGAGGACAATCTAAGGGAGCCTTTTTTATATAGATAAATAAAGGCTTCCATTAGTGCCGCAGGTAACGCTGTCATAAAGTGGAGTGGGTGCCCATTTTCCTTGCAAGCATTAGAACCCAGGTTACCCATGCTACTTTTTGACATAAAGGGGCAGAAAGAATCATTGGTAATGCAGGTACAGTGGCACCAGGAACTAGAGGTATGAGAAGCCAGCTAAACCTTAATTACCTTAATTATGGCTGTTTACTATCCTTCCTTCTTAACATTAGGGCCCACTGTACACTTGCTAGTGTTGATTTGGGCCTCAGGGCAATGGCCCACGGGAGGGGAAAATTTAATGCAGTGGAGACACCTTTGTTTGGCCTGAGAGACGGCAGGGAAGGGTGTGTGGCTAGATGGGAGTCATGTTTTTATTAAAGGGTAGGAGACTGCCCTCTTTGCAAGGCAGTAGCTAACATTAGTTAAGCAGGTTCAGCAGCACAGGGGCTCAGGGTTCAGAGCTGCCCACTGCATCACAATTATGAATGTCTCACTTTAAACAAAAAGGTGCATTTTAGCTTATTTTCTAACATTAGGATAGAGGGGGGGACCATTGCAGGTAAAGGAAGACAACATCTGGGAGCTCTTTTTTTCTGAAAGGGTCTGTTTCAAGATTAGTGCGATGGTCCGGCATGGTGGCGAAGGGGTATAAGAGGCAGAGGAGATAGCCTGCTACTCTGGACTGAAGTTATCATTTGTGCAGCAAGTGTAGTTGAGCTGAGGATCAGTAGTGCAAGGGGCTTACAACACCTAGGGTATAGGGGGCAGTATTTTGGGTCAATAGGTGTTTTTGTTTGATTCATTTGCTGTTTCATAAGGCTCATATTTAGTGTGGTTTATGAGCAATAGACAAAGTACTCCTGAAATGATCTCATGAGCCATGCCTCCTGCGTGCAGCCCTTTCCCTACCGCTCACCCAATCCTTGCCGTAAAGTTTTGGAGGGGGGCCTGACATTAAAACATTTTGCTTAGGGGGGCTCCCAGCAAACAAGTTTGAAGACCTCTGGCCTAAATCAATGATCACCAGTGGCAATTACGCACCCGGATTATCAGAGGCCGTGCATCAGATTTCATGGTCCGTCCGTTTCTGTTGCGTCACTGCAGGCAGCAAGCAGTCAGTAGAACCTTATGGTGCATCCTGCAGCAAGTAAAGCTACAGCAGTTAACCTTTCTGGCAAGTGGTAGGACCCAAATATGGGAGGGTAAATTCACCTAGAATAAAGCACTGCACTTTCTGGAGGAAATTACTCAACTCCTCATTGACATGACGTGTAAAACTTCAGGGTCATACTTTTGTCTACAGCGAGGTAGTATCGTCTAGTGTAACTAAAAGTTTTACTTTTTCTGATTGTATTTTCTAGACAAACGTGATATGTTTTATACATAGACCCGCGGGCCGCATCGAAACATAAAAAAACGATAGGAAAATAGGTTTGGGAATAAATGGAAGAGAATACAAGCTAAACCAGTGACGTTTTTCCGAGCGCCACATATCCAAGATTGCTGGGCTATGGAATGTGTGAAAACAGCACTTTCGACCAAAGCATTTTAATGAATTAGAAGACAATACTATGCGGTTGGTTTGCTCTCCCACACAGTAAATATTTAGCAGTGATTGGTTACTGAGGCACCGTAGAGCGAACAATTTGAGAATGCGCACACAGGGGCACTGAAGCCAAAATTCATTTGTAGCTCAGTAAAACGAATGCACCCACATTTTTTAAATACCAGATCCGTAACAATCAACAGTCATCTTTCTGAAAAAGTGGTGGTTCCTAGCCTTAAAAGAAACCATTTTGGACGTTTTGTAAGTCTAGGAAAAGAAACACTCTTACTAAACAAAAGAAAAAAAATATTCCCTGCCGTGAAAGACTTCAGCACCACTTATTATTACTGCCACTGTAAAATGGCTTGGCAGGAGGCCAAGAGCTCTCAAAACTATGCTCTTGTAAACTCAATAACTCTTCAATGTGAGGCTGACTTTAAATATCTGAAGATGCACTTATTCAGTGGAGCATTCGGCTTTGAATTAGCTACCTATTGTCGAGTAGCCTTTCAGCAGTCTGACACTGCCAGATGGGTCAGGTTGAAAGGGCCAGTGTGAGGGCTGTTTTTTTTAGGTTTCGCCTGAGCCAGCGCTTGCGTTGCACTGGCGAGACATTTAGAAACTGGCTTTTGGAAGTGATACTCAAAGGCTTTCGACGGCCACCAGCTTACGGTTACGAGCACAAGCGCGCACCTCGCTCCGCCTCTCCAATGCTCGCTATGCGCGCGCGAGCTCCAATGCTTGTTTTTTAAACTTTCAGCGCGAGGCGCACGCACTTGTGTTTTTTTAACCTTCAGTGCGAGGCGGGCGCGTTTATTCCATTCTTAGTAGATAATGATACTCTCTGCATCTGGCTACTACAGAAGATCATTAGAGTGTCTTTCTTGTTTTAAATAAATGTTAAGTTAACTGTCAACTCTGCTTTTCAAGCTCCACCCTCGAGACTCCACCCCCTTTCTTCTGCCACACACTGACCCCTCATTTATAGATTACAGTTAGCGTTTACAAATTGCAGCACTGCCTCGGCTCCGACCTAGCCCGCTGGCGAAACTTCTGCCAGGTACTGCATTATCTGACAGCAGGCTAAACATAACACGCCTAGTAGTTTCCCTTTTTGCATTATAAACAGGGACTGCCTCTCCCCGCAAGGGTTCTGCTAATCATCTGAGAGCAGTTGACCAGATGACCTCACAGCTGGTCCTACAAAGCCCAGAAAACAATTAAACTGGCTAAACACAACTGGCTCATTACAACTGTCCAGACTCGCCTCTTTCACTGTGCCTCGTTCTTATGGTTTTTGGGGAATGTCGCACAAGTATGTTGTGTGAGGTTAGGGTTAACAGCCACTGCACCTCACGCTTGTGATTGAACTTTACGAAGACCCGCCCGTGGTCCGTGTCGTAGCTCCGACCCTGACTGATGTAGCTGCCACCTTCATGGGATGTGGCTTTCAGCATAGACGTCCCCAGCGCTTCTTTCAGTTGCAACTCCATGTCTGTGGGGCGCTCTAGATTAGATGAAAGCCTGCTGAGGGAGTGTGGGCTAGTTAATAACCGCACGTGGTTCTGGGAAATTTGTAGCCATCTTGAAATGTTCTTTGCCATGCCTTCTACAACAATGCAGAGTAGCAATTTTATTTTATGGAATAGTCTCGTTATTGTATCATAATTGTATTAATATGGCGCCTACTATCCCTGAAAATGTATTTAAAAAAAGACAAATTAAGGCAAAGCTTTTTTAAAACTTTCGCTTTCCCTGCAGAGTAAAATATGCTCTGTCAAAGAGGGCCATTATTAAAATTAAATCACAAAGCAATTAAACTATGAACTTGTGGGTGTATTCTTGGTGTTATCTCTTACTGAAATACGAATAGCCTCTCTTTGATGTCCGTCGGGTGTTTGAATGGTGCTGAATTTCCGTTCCATTCATTGAAAACCTTTAACTATGTTGCTATTGTAACTTGTGTCCAATAAACAGCATGCTAATATTTTGCTGGGGCGGTCTCTGAGAGCACAAAGTGCGATGAAAACAGACGCCACGCTGCTGGTCTGGAAGCAATTGAATCAGCAAAATAATAATTTGGGTCTACTTTTGTGCCTCAGACGCCGCCGCCTTAGAACGGTACTTTCATCAACATTCCATTAGACTACACGAGTATAAAATTAATAATACTGTACACTACGTTATAAACTAGCCAAACAATGTGCTGTCATTTTAAAGTAAACATAATACTTCGAAATATTAAAGTGTTATGCCATTATTTGAAAAAATACACTCCTATTTCCGTAGCCTCAATTGACGTTTCTCTGTAAATGTAACCATATTACAAGCATTCCAAGATGGCTACCTCGCTTCCCTATGTCTGGGACGGGCCTCGTCTCGTGGTGTCTATTGAAGAACTCCTACTTGTTAAAGCGAGGCACGCAGGTTGTCAGGGTAATACCACTGCCAGCCTGAACTGTCTTCTTTCTTGCATGGCCAAGCAGAGCACTTGCTCTAGTGGTTGATACAGAGTTACGGGTACTGGGAAGGTCCAAACATAGCAAGTGTACCGCGTAAGAGGTGGAGCTTGATCAGCGCTTTCTTTAGGTAAGTCCAGGAGAAGAAATGCGCCCTGTTCCTAGACTGCTGTTAGTCAATACAGAGGATAGAGTCCCTAATATACGTTAGACAAGCATTGGCATAGCTAATAGGTCTCGCCTTTGGGACCTTATAAGTCTTTAACCATGCAACAGTTAATGTTGTTGCAGCAAGGATATTGTGCTGCATAACTAAATACTTATAAGGTCCCAAAAGAAAGACCTATTGGCTATGCCAATGCTTGTTTGGTCCTGTGGGCTGTGATGGTACCAGCATTTTGAAGTTCTTATGGACAGTTAAAATCAAAATAGCATATTTGCATGTAATACTGGTTTTGATCTCAGAAGTTGATATATATGTATCTCAGTTTTTAAACTGCGACTTCTAGAGTGGGAGCCTCAGAAATAGTATTCTTCTTTCTAGGTGTTCTAGATGTTCTCTTGAGTACCTCTGTCCACTCAGTGCAAAGACTGGGACTGCAACAAGATGGATGAGTTGCTTTGCCTTTTATTCAGCTATCAAAATGCAAAACAATGGCGGGGCCAAGCAAGATGGCAGATTGGACATAATCACTGATTGCTCCTGCAGCCCCAAGCATAATTCTGTGAAATCCTGAATGAGAGCTTTTATTCACTTGTTCTCCGTTAGTACTTGACTACCCCAGAGCCCGGGGGCGATGTTGGCTTGTGCGCTGGCGGAGAGGAACACCTGATGGACCCAGTTGCGACCTCCTGAGATTGCCCAGCGGCTGTTTACTTACATCAGGGGCGAGTCGTCCCGGCTGGAGCTGGTGTGGGGGCGGCCTGAGGGGGTTGGACTGTGGCGCTGTTGCGACCCTCCCTTGCGAAACAGAGAGAGGCATCTGGTGGCTGCAGTGGCCTGCCCGACTTGAGGGTGGAGCCATGACAAGGATCATACCGTTCTGGAGGGTGAGGCCGGCAGCGGGCCACATAGCTCCGGCTAAGTGTGAAGGGCACCGGTAATGCACCATTCTGCTGTTGGGGGCGGGACACAGAGCTGGGGGAGTTAGCGGCTCCCAAAGACCTTTGCTGGCATTGCAGGCCGGAGACTCATCACAGTCTTGTCAGCAGCCTACACCTTAAACCCTACAGAGTGGTGTAGGTGTCTTGTTGCACTTGCTGTGACTGGAGCCCCATCCCTTGACTAGGAAACAGGCCTAGGGCAAGTGGAGCTGCCTGACCACCCCCTGCTGAAAGAGTGGAGCAGTGAAGAGGGTGTCCCGTGCAGTGAGGGAACTTGAGGGATGACTGGCGTGTGTACTGTTGTTTGAGTTAGCAATGATGGAACCCTTTTGGCTCCTGGTGGTCTCTGTAGAACTGTGACATAAGTGTTAGAGCATAGTAGAGTGAATGCAGGTTTAGAATGTTGAGTTTGTGGTGACATACAAATGAATAAAGACGTGTTTTGTCAAGCTCCATGTGTGGCAAGGTCATTACCGGGTACCCAGGCTGGGGAGGAGTCTACATCTGGTGACGAGATAGGTGATCCGTAATCCAAAGATAGACAGTGACCTCCTAGAGAGTTTGCTATGGTCCAGCAAACTGCATATGCATGCCACTTGTGCCTCAGTCGAAGTGCCGAAACAACGTTGGTGTATGTGGAGTCAAAGCACAACTCCAGCCTGTATAAAGCTGTTGAAGATAACAAAAGATTCATTGAGAAGTCTACACATTGTTGGCCAAGAACCTGCTGGTAAGGCCATAAAAAAAGATAGTGCACTACTACTCAACTTAAAGCTATACATCATACGGAGTGATTACGTTAAAGCTGGATACATCTAGATTTTGAAAGAGAAGCAAATAGCAACAGAAAATTGCAAGATAATGCTGCGATCAGAAGCGCCGCAAAGCAGAGATCAGCCAAGTGTCAAACAGTACAAAGAGACGCCTAAAGGCCAAGCAAGTCAAATACAAGAAATGGTCATCTGCTTACCACACCTGTGTAAAGAGAGTCATCATACCATAGTGTTGGGGTAAGTGGCCGGGGTTGTGTTCATGGAACTGCGGGGCTTAGAACAACTCCAGAGGTCTTCGAAGATCAGAAAGCCTAGAGCGGCGATTGAAATAGTAAAAGGTTGTTTTTCCCAATGTAGACCAAAATAGAGGCCACGATTCCTGTAATTATCAAAGTTGACCCAGAGGGCAGCATTTTGCAAGGCCTCAGAGATGGATTGCGTAAACAAGATTACGAAGCAGCATCAGAAAGAAAACTACTTTCCACATCAGTAAGTTCCATCCACGGTTACAATGCCGCTGCCTTCTCGACACCACCACCACCGTTCGATATCGCCAAAAGCTGAATATTGGTGACAGATAGACTGCTTGGATAGAGACATTTGAAGATTTCATGATGTGCTAGAAGAAACAGATAACAAGAAGATTATCAAATACCTTAAGAATCTAGCTGGTGAAGGTTTAAACCTTCATCAGGTAGATTCTAACGGTATTAAAGTCATAAAGAAAATGCCACGAGTTGAAGAAATTACATACTGTCAAATCAAAGAAACCTTGTATCTTAAGTTCAATTCAATGCTGAATGTAGATTACAAAAGGTACATTTTCAGTCAAGAATGACAAAAGGTTGGTGAAACGATCTAATAATTTGTTGACAGACTGGATATGCTTTTCCAACGCTGTACTTTCAAGTTAATTTAATTATATATTTTTTTAATTTATTGACGGATGCCAGTAAGATTCATTCAGACGACGAATGTTGAGAGAAGTTCTCAGGATGAAGTGAGTTCTAATGGCTGCCAGAGCTGAAGTGTGTGTCGATTGACAAGCTGCTGACATGGAGGCTGGACGTGTCCAGAGTGAGTCAGTCATGGACATGAAAAGTAAGCCTGAAGAACTGTAATCTTCATTCTCAGGGAATACTTACTAATAAAAAAGAACTTGGCACAGAAGCTGAAAATATGAAAAGACATCTTTATTAAATTTAATAAGTGAGGCCACGTCACACAGAAGCCGTAGCAACTGAATGAGGCAGTCTGAGGAATACAGAGAACAGAGGCCTTATATATATGCTCAGGGTTACAAAACTCAGCATAAAAGTAAGGGGCAGTCCTTGCTTTTGCAAGCATGCAAAATGCCTAACATTCCTTCTTACACAAGCCAGACAAACCCATAATAAAAGGACCACAACCCATATCATAAACAGACCATAAAAGAAGGAACAGAAAACAGATAAGGTGTGTGTGTGTGTGCGTACCAAACTCTACAATGTCCTGTGCTTTGATCCTCAATCTTGATCAGCTAAAGGGCAGGAACTGGTTTAACAAGGGCAGCTTCAGGCAACAGGGTCAGTTCACTCAGGTCAAACAGGAGTCAGCATGAACTCGAGCTAAGGTCTATATGTCCTTAAAAGACTGGTTTCAGCCACAATCATGGCCTATGTGAGGGCAACCACAAAATGGCTGCCATACACAAAATGGAACCCACGGGTTCAGAATTCACAGAACCTCAAGCCAAAGCACAAAGCAAAGAGACACAGAGTGATGTCTCTATGGAAAAAGAGGTTGTGTTTCAAGTGTGGATTTTCATTTCCACACAACTATAAATGTTCTGTCATTGGACAAGTTTGCAAAGTCTGTGGGTTGGAGAACCATTTTCTAACAGTTTGAAAGGTAAAGGAAAAAGTAAGTGCATTACGCCGCAAAGACAAATGGCCACCTGAGCATTTCAGAAGTTAAGTTCGATGCACGCTAACAAGGCAAAGCTACCACACCAATTATGGCAAATCAACACTAAACAAAGTCAATCGTCATCTAAATCATCTTCACAAAGTTCTTCATTATCAACATCAAGTGAAAGTGAAGACAATGGTTACACAATGTTAATTTTTACCTCAGAAAAATATGTGCATGTTGGACAGGCCGCTTGTGAAGAAATATACA
Source organism: Lissotriton helveticus (assembly GCF_964261635.1). Classification (NCBI taxonomy): domain Eukaryota; kingdom Metazoa; phylum Chordata; class Amphibia; order Caudata; family Salamandridae; genus Lissotriton; species Lissotriton helveticus. The sequence continues at coordinate 2,059,018,543 of NC_136059.1, read as the reverse complement.
AGTCACAGAAAAGCCGAAGTAAAAAAGCACCAAAGTGATTCAAACACTGTCTGATGATTACACTAAGAGTAAAAGGTTTCTCAATACCTTTTATTATCGACAGTAGTGTGTCGATAATAATAAGGCCTGAGGAGAAATACAGTGAACTATCTCAATTGCCATGACTTACGCCATCAAAAACTAAGGGGCATATTTACAAGGATGGAGTTAAAATTATCGCCGTTTTAGCGGCAGAAAACTGCCGCTAAAGCGGCGATAATGGTCTTGATAATAGGCTCTTCAGAATTTCAGAGAATTCCAATAGAAGACCATGTTCGGGTGTAAACTTGGGCTTCTATTGGAATTCTCTGGAATTCTCAAGAGCCTATTATCAAAATAATGATGACAAACTCCCTTTACAACGCAACTATTACAACGCAGTACTATTACAACGCAACTATTACAACGCAAATACTATTACAACGCATGTTTTTACAACGCATGCTATTACAACGCAAATGCTGTTACAACGCATGCTTTTACATCGTAAATATATGTATTTTTAGTTATATTTGTTTTTTAATTTTTATTTACTAAATATTTGATTTAATGACATTTATTTAATGTAGTTGAAAAAAACAAATTTTTGATTTAATATTTTATAAATAATTAATTAAATTTAAGGTTGATTAATTTAAAAAAAAATGATTTTAATTACAAGTATTAATACTCATGTATATATAGTGATTATTTTAAATTTAAATTTAATTAATTAATTAAATAAATTTAATGTTGGATAAATGTTAGGAAAAAGATTTTAATTACAAGAATTAATACTCAGGTATCTTTTAAGAAAATGTAAATGTTTTAAGATTTTTTATTTAATTAACGATTTTAATTACAAGAATTAATACTTAAGTATCTTTAAAGAAATTGTAAATGTTTTAAATATATCTTTTAATTATTTTTAATTAATTAAATAATTAAAAATAATGTTGGATAATTGTTTGAAAAATGATTTTAATTACAAGAATTAATACTCAGGTATATTTTAAGAAAATGTAAATGTTTTAAAAAGATGTAGTGACTATTTTAATTTTTTTTAAATTAATTAATTAATTAAATTTAATGTTGGATAATTTATAGAAAAATGATTTTAATTACAAAAATTAATACTCTGGTATCTTTTTAGAAAATTTAAATGTTTTAAATATATATATTAATTTTTTTTAATTTAATTAATGATTTTAATTACAAAAATGAATACTCAGGTATCTTTTAAGAAAATGTAAATGTTTTAAATATATCTTTTATTTATTTTTAATTAATTAAATAATTAAAATTAATGTTGGATAAATGTTGGAAAAATGATTTCAATTACAAGAATTAATACTCAGGTATATTTTAAGAAAATGTAAATGTTTTAAACATATGTAGTGACTATTTTAAATTTATTTTTAATTAAATAATTAAATTTAATGTTGAATAAATATTAGAAAAATGATTTTAATTACAAGAATTAATACTAAAATATGTTTTAAGAAATTGTAATTGTTTTTAATTAATTTAGTGACTAATTTTTTAAAGATGATTATTTAAATTAAAATTTTAAATAAAATAAATATTAATAAATATTAGTAATATGAAGGAAAATATTATTAATACAAATTATATTTATATATAAATTATTTATTTTAAATATATATATCATTTTTTAAAAATGATATAAATATAATAAGAAACATTATTGAAAAATTTCCCACGGTTTAACATTCATTCCAATGGAAGGTTTAGTCCTTCGTTTATTACAATGACCGCTCTATAGTAACCCACGCAATGGAATAGTAAGGTTGAAAAAGAACAGAAGGAGGAGAGAGAAGATGGAAACAAGACCAGCATACAGGTAAGTGAATAAAAACAAAATTTTTGGTAGTCAATACATAATTTTTAAAGTAAATTTAATGAAGTATAAAAGTATAAAGACAATGACGTTTTCTATTTTTTTGGTTTAATTTTATTTAAAAAATATTTTAAAAAAATATACATTTTTATTAACATTCTCCATATTTTAAAACATTTTAAAGATAAAAAATAAACATTTTAATAAATTAATATATTTCACATATAAATGTTTATTAAATAGTCCTTTGTTTATCTTGGTAGATTTTGATCACGTCGTTACGTTGACGTTAGCGGCCATCTTGTATAGCATCGATTGCTGGAAGCAGCTGGAAGCTGATCTGCGCTCAGGTAGGAAACTTAAAAAACTTTATTTACATTAAAAAATATTATGTATATATATATTGTAATGAAAAGATAAGGAGAGGTTGCGGTAGTTATAAAAAGATGTTTAGAGTTTGTTTACAGCATGTCGCCGAACATATTACTTGTATATGTCTACGTCGGGTTAAGTAACGAATAATGTAATGTCAAATGAATGAAAAATTATTACGTGTTTAATTAATTGAAAACATTTTGAACGTTTAATGTTTTGTGTTGAGACACAACTGTTTTGCGATTGAAAATAGGAAGAAGTGAAATAGGATAGTTTGGTTGTTTTTCCAAAATGATTGCTTCTCATTAGGTAGTTGAAAAATTAAACTGTTTCCTTGAATTGCAAGAGTAAAAAAGAAGGGAGATGAATTTTGTTTTAATTGTTCTACTTTTCGTTTTGGATATTTGATTTGTTGTATTGGTTTAATTTTTATTGGTTCTGGAATTCAAAGACATATCTTTGCGTGTTGTTTATTGGAAAAATTGGAATGAGATACGATATGATTTATTTAGTGAGAAAAAAAAGTAGTTAGGATGTGATGTTTGATAACTGAAAAAATTAATTTACAGGTTGGAAACGTGAAATTTTGCAGCATGGGATCTTTGTAAAAAAGAAGAATTAAAAAAAAATCATTTAACGAAGACGGATTTGTTTTAAAGAACGAATATTTTCTGTTTGAAAAAGTACAGAAAATATATAAAAAATTTGAGCTACTAAGTAAGGACAATGATGGTATTTTTACGAAGAAGGATTTGTATTAAAGAACGAATATTTTCTGTTTGAAAAAGTACAGAAAATATATAAAAAATTTGAGCTAGTAAGTAAGGAAAATGATGGTATTTTATGGAATTCAAAACATTTTTTGTTTGAGAAGTAGAATGCATTAATCAGGAAATGCGTTACTTTATCCATTAATAAATAAGATTAAGATAAAATAACGATCTGACATTTAGGGGTCGATTCCGATCCGGTAAAATCCCCGTCCGTACGAATCGTATCCGGAGCCGTTTCCGTATGACTCGTACAGACGCCGTACGACCGGACGATTCCGATCGGCCGACCCGTACGCGATTCGTACGGTACACGTCGATTCGTACGGAAAAGCGCACGATCACCTACACACCGTACGGCGCGTACCCCCCATGATCGCAGGGGTACGCCGCGTACCCCTGTGGTCATGCGGGGTACGTGCCGTACACCCAGCGTACATGGGGTACGTGCCGTACACCCACTGTACATGGGGTACGGTGCGTACCCCATGTACGCTGGGTGTACGGCACTTACCCCGCATGACCACAGGGGTACGCGGCGTACCCCTGCGATCATGGGGGGTACATGCCGTACCCGGGGGGAGCGTTCCGTACCTGTTTCGGCGCGAACTCTGCGTTTACGACTGTTTTCGGCTCCCGTAGGAAAAGGGTCGTACGGCGCGTACCCGACACGAATCGTACTTGCTGGGTCGTAAAAACGTGCCGCGATGTCGCGTACAGCGGGTTCCGAGTGAGATTCGTACGGAGATTTGAGTCGTACAGAGTCCTGTACGACTCGTACAGAGTTCGGTACCTAGTATGGATCGTACTTCATCGTACGTACGGGACGTCTACGGATACGATTCGTACGGGGAAAAAACTCTCCGTACGACCATTCGGAGCGCATTTTACCGGATCGGAATCGACACCGTAGTAATTGATACACATTCAGATTAGTTTTGGTACTTTTAAAGTAATAAATTTAGGAGATTACCAAAATATTTTATATTTGACAATTTCTAAAAGTATGTCAAATACTGTACAAAAAACTTGCATTAAATAACCAGTTTAATATAAAAAATGTAATGTCATAAAAAGCATCACTTTGGAAAAAATAAGTGGTGAGAAAGGAAAGATTATATTTAAAAGATCGTTCAAAATGTTTTCAAAAAAATAATATTCCATTTTAAATGCAATGGATATCATAATCACATTTGGAAATAAAATAAGGTTACAAGTGACTTATCTTTGGATTGTAAGGGTTTTTAAAAGGAAAAATTTACTAATGGATTTGTCTTCATGGAAAAATGGTGGAATAGAAAAAAAGAAGACTTCTTAAGGTAAGGGAACCCGCCGAAATTTTTTAAATAAAAAAAAAAAAAATACCAATTAAATTAAATGTGTAAAAAATAATTGAAGGTCAAAGCAGGAAAGTAATTTTGTGAGAATTATTTAAAAATGTAATATGTTAGCAACATTTTCAAGATAGTCTAATGCCACACTCAACAAAAATTGTTGAAGTACTCCCAATAGTCTCTCGGACATTTCCTTAGCTTGCTTAGATGGTCGTGGATTTAGGCTACCTGTTAATGCTTGTGCAAGTCTCATTTCTTGAAAACTTTGCTGCTTCTTCAAAGTTTTCAAAAAAGAGTAGAAATTTGGATGATGTTTCCCAATTGTATGACTGAAGGAGTTGTGCCATCCCTCTATGGCATTGTTTGTTTTTGAACCTCCTTCTAAGCAGGTTGAGTAGCAGTTCCACCACTCCACATGGAAACGTGGCTTCCTCCTGCGACCTGATCTGCTTAGATGCCCAATCCATGTGTCCTCAAAGTAATTTAACAAGGGTGCCAATTTTTCTTCATTTTCGACATAATATTCTGATTCAGAAATTGCAGTGTAGTACTCGTCTACACTTTCAGGAGGTACAAAACAAAGTGCTGTTAATTTTTTTAATTCAAATTGTAGTTTACTATCTGAGCAGTAATCTGTAACCAGGGATGTTTTTTGTAATTTACGCCAATATGCCTGGGAAAAACGAAAAAAACATCCCTGAATTTGGGTATCCACGTACAATTTGTTGATCACATTGATCATAGTCAATTCGAAATCTATAATGATTTTCCAAGGACTTTTTCCAGATGTTTTCTCTTTAATCACTGACAAAAATTCAGTGTAGGTTGCAGATTGCTTATCTGGTAGTAAACTATACACTAAGGGAACTACATTTTTGTTAATTTGTGCATGAATGCTGTAAATTTGGGTGAATGGATGGGGTGTACATTTAAACGTCCCATCCATCATCCAAATTTCAGTATTCTCTAACTTAAAAAGGTTGCGGGGAGTGCTAAATATTAAAATATGTTTAAGAGGGTTTTGGTTGTCATAGAGTAAGAAAGGTTCATTAGAGAAAGATAGAGTAAGTTCATGAGGAATATTTATGTCTGCAAAAGTTTGAGGGGTAACTGTGTGAGTGTTACTTGCCTGCTTTTTACGTTGGATAATTCTACGCAAATTGGGTATATTAGGCATATTACAAGCAATATGACCAGGGACATGCTGTGCAACCTCTCTTAAAATTGAACCAGGAGTTTCATTGGAGGTGGATGCAATATCTTTCATTTCATTTATGGTTTCACGTATTTCTATCTCCATTGCAGAGGCAGAGTGGTTATGTTCAGTTGTTTTTATTATGTTGTCACCAACAGTAACCGCTCTGCCGCTGCAACGGGAAGAATAATATTGCACACACCTCCAATGTCTCCTTGGTTCACTTATCCTTTCATTACAATATATATATCCACAATGTTGGAGAAGTCTGTTTCCTTTCCTGGATTTAATGTAAGATGCTGTGGCCTGGCTTGACATTATCTGTAGAAAAAATGAAAATAGAAAAAGAAATTACTATGTTTTTCTATGTTTTTGTTTTTTCTTTTAGAAATGTACATCTTTTTTCATATTCATACAAGTTTAAGGAGTTAGAATAGGAAGTGTAACCCATACCCTATCCAGCACTTACCCTACTGATGCACTTTCATGGAGTTAGATTAATAAATAGAAACCCTACACTATCCAGCACTTAACTTACTGATGCACTTTCATGGAGTTAGAATAGTAAGTGATACACCTACACTATCCAGCACTTACCTTACTGATGCACATTCATGGAGTTAGATTAGTAAATGGAACACCTACACTATCCAGCACTTACCCTACTGATGCACTTTCATGGAGTTAGATTAGTAAGTGGCACACTTACACTATCCAGCATTTACCCTACTGTTCCACTTTCTTGGAGTTAGAATAGTAAGTGGCACACTTACACTATCCAAGACTTACCCTACTGATGCACTTTCTTGGAGTTTGAATAGTAAGTGTAACCCCTACACTATCCAGCACTTACCATACTGATGCACTTTCATGGAGTTAGATTAGTAAATGGCACCCCTACACTATACAGCACTTACCCTACTGCTGCACTTTTTTGGATTTTGAATAGTCAGTGGCACCTCTACACTATCCAGCACTTACCCTACTGATGCACTTTCATGGAGTTAGATTAGTAAATGGAACCCCTACACTATCCAGCACTTACACTACTGATGCACTTTCATGGAGTTAGAATAGTAAGTGGCCCCCCTACACTATCCAACACTTACTCTACTGATGCACTTTCATGGAGTTAGAATAGTAAGTGATAAATCTACACTATCCAGCAATTACCCTACTGATGCACTTTCATGGAGTTAGATTAGTAAGTGGCACCCCTACACTATCCAGCACTTACCCTACTGCTGCACTTTCTTGGAGTTAAAATATTAACTGGCACACCTACACTATTCAACACTTACCCTACTGAAGCACTTTCTTGGAGTTTGAATAGTAAGTGTAACACCTACACTATCCAGCACGTACTCTACTGATGCACTTTCATGGAGTTAGAATAGTCAGTGGCACCTCTACACTATCCAGCACTTACCCTACTGATGCACTTTCATGGAGTTAGATTAGTAAGTGGCACCCCTACACTATCCAGCACGTACTCTACTGATGCTTTTTCATGGAGTTAGAATAGTCAGTGGCACCTCTACACTATCCAGCACTTACCCTACTGATGCACTTTTTTGGATTTTGAATAGTCAGTGGCACCTCTACACTATCCAGCACTTACCCTACTGATGCAATTTCATGGAGTTAGATTAGTAAATGGAACCCCTACACTATCCAGCACTTACACTACTGATGCACTTTCATGGAGTTAGAATAGTAAGTGGCCCCCCTACACTATCCAGCACTTACTCTACTGATGCACTTTCATTGAGTTAGATTAGTAAGTGTAACCCCTACACTATCCAGCACTTACCCTACTGCTGCACTTTTTTGGATTTTGAATAGTCAGTAGCACCTCTACACTATCCAGCACTTACCCTACTGATGCACTTTCATGGAGTTAGATTAGTAAGTGGCACCCCTACACTATCCAACACTTACCCTACGGATGCACTTTCATGGTGTAAGAATTTGAAGTGGCTCATTTATATTATCCAGCACTTACTCTACTGACGCTATTTGTTTGCTTTTTATAAAAATGATAAATCTACTTTTGGTACTTATTGTGTGGTTTAGATGTGTTTATTTTTATAAATTACCTTTGGTTATTGGAGTTTGCTTCTTGATTTTCTTCCTGGTCTTCTAATTTCTTTTTGATTGGGATTGTTGTTGATTGCCTTTTCAACTTTGGCTTTTCACGCTGACCTCTAAAAAAACATTTGGAGAATGTTGTAAATGTATTATGAATGTTTCAAGTTAATTACTTTTTAGAAGTTTTTGAAGATGTGTCACTTTTCAAAATGATTGTTTTTCAATTTTATATAAAAAAATGTATTTACACTGTTTAAATATTTTACAACTGCTTCATATTTCTGGAATTAGAGTACTCATTGGCACACCTACACTATCCAGCACTTTATCTACTGATGCACTTTATTGGAGTTAAAATAGTCAGTGGCACCTCTAAACTATCCAGCACTTACCCTACTGAGGCACTTTCATGGAGTTAGAATAGTCAGTGGCACACCTACACTATCCAGCACTTACCCTACTGATGCACTTTCATGGAGTTAGAATAGTAAGTGGCACCCCTACACTATCCAGCACTTACTCTACTGATGCACTTTCATGGAGTTAGAATACTAAGTGATACATCTACACTATCCAGCACTTACCCTACTGATGCACTTTCATGGAGTTAGATTAGTAAGTGGCACCCCTACACTATCCAGCACTTACCCTACTGCTGCACTTTCTTGGAGCTAGAATAGTAAGTGTAACCCCTACACTATCCAGCACTTACCCTACTGATGCACTTTCATGGAGTTAGATTAGTAAGTGGCACCCCTACACTATCCAGCACTTACTCTACTGATGCACTTTCATGGAGATAGAATAGTCAGTGGCACCTCTACACTATCCAGCACTTACCCTACTGATGCACTTTATTGGAGTTAGAATAGTCACTGACACCTCTAAACTATCCAGCACTTACCCTACTGATGCACTTTCATGGAGTTAGATTAGTAAATGGCACCCCTACACTATCCAGCACTTACCCTACTCATGCACTTTCTTGGAGTTAGAATAGTAAGTGTAACCCATACACTATCCAGCACTTACCATACTGATGCACTTTCATGGAGTTAGATTAGTAAGTGTAAACCCTACACTATCCAGCACTTACCCTACAGCTGCACTTTCTTGGAGTTAGAATAGTAAGTGAAACCCATACACTATCCAGCACTTACCCTACTGATGCACTTTCATGGAGTTAGATTAGTAAGTGTAACCCCTACACTATCCAGCACTTACACTACTGATGAACTTTCATGGAGTTAGATTAGTAAATGGCACCCCTACACTATCCAGCACTTACCCTACTGCTGAACTTTCTTGGAGTTAGAATATTAACTGGCACACCTACACTATCCAGCACTTACTGTACTGATGCACTTTCATGGAGTTAGAATAGTAAGTGGCACCCCTACATTATCCAGCACTCACCCTACTGCTGCACTTTCTTGGAGTTAGAATATTAACTGGCACACCTACACTATCCAGCACTTACCCTACTGATGCACTTTCATGGAGTTACATTAGTAAGTGGCACCCCTACACTATCCAGCACTTACTCTACTACTGCACTTTCATGAAGTTATAATAGTAAATTAAAACTAAAATCTATTCAGTAATTACTCCACTGATGTATTTTTCAAAACTTAGAAAAATAATAGTAAGTAGCATATTTACACTATCCAGCACTTACCTTACTAATAAATTTAGTCTTTTTGATGATTTTCTTTGTGTTTCTTTGTGGAGCGATATTCCCACTTTTTTTCTCGTTTGGAGGGCTTCAAAAGATAAATTTGAGTATCTAAAATGTATTTAAAATTTTTTAGAAAAGTAAAAATCGATTAATTATGATCTAATGATAACTGAAAAGTGTTAATTCGACTCTTGATATCTGTATTGTATACTTTTTTCAAACGTAAAAAAATTTACCTTCTTTAAATGTATTTGCTTCTATTTCGAAAATGAATGGCTTTTTTACTAAACCAAGTTAGTTTTTCTGTGTGAAAAAAATAAAATATAGATATGGATTAATAATTAAGAAATTATGTAAAATAATTTCTCATGTGTGTATGCAAAGTAAGTGACAACCCTGCCCATACAAAATACACTACTCCCACCCCTACAATACCCCTAACCGAAAAACACCACCACACTACACTACCCACACTACTCCCACCCCTACACTACCCTAAACCCTAAAACACTACTACGTTACCCACACTACTCCCACCCCTACACTACTACGCTACCCACACTACTCCCACCCATACACTACTACGCTACCCACACTACTCCCACCCATACACTACCCTAAACCCTAAAACACTACCACACTACTACACTACTCACACTACACCCACCCCTACACTACCCCTAACCCAAAAACAATACCACACTACTACACTACCCACGCTACTCCCACCCCTACAATACCCTAAACCATAAAACACTACTACGTTACCCACACTACTCCCACCCCTACACTACCCCAACCCAAAAACACTACCACACTACTACACTACCTACACTGCTCCCACCCCCACGCTACCCTAAACCCTAAAACACTACTACGCTACCCACACTACTCCCACCCCTACACTACCTTAAACCCTAAAACACTACTACGCTACCCACACTACTCCCACCCCTACGCTACTCCAACCCAAAACCACTACCACACTACTCACACTACTCCCACACCCTACACTACCCTAAACCCTAAAACACTACTACGCTACCCATACTACTCCCACCCCTACTAAAAAAAAAAAAAGTAAAAAGTACCTTATTTTAACTCGTGCTGAGTTATGTTGATCTGTAGAAAAATAGCTTTTTTTACAGAAAGCTTGTTTATTGGTCTCACTTGTTTGGAGAACTGTTTTAGGAAGAAATAAATAATTATCGTTTAATAAAAATAATTTATATAATTTAACTCAAATGAATACTATCTGTTTAAATATTTTGAACGAGTTTAAAACAATTACATTTATATTTTAATTGGATTATTTAGAGATATTTTTAAATATATTAAGGTATTTTATTACTTAAAGGTTAATGTAGTATTATTAATAGTATTTAGAAAATAAAAATATATAATTTATTGCTGCTTAAATGTTCTACATAAACATTTGTTTACTTCGTTTTTATTACTTACTTGAATGTCTTTGAATAAACGCTTTAAAGTTGGCTACAGCTGATATCTCGTTGAAGAGGTCAGAGAGTCACCTTCTGATGTCTGCTTACTCTGGGAGTTGATAATCAACTGAATTTAAAATGGTGTCTTGCTCCTATTTATATCTTTTTGTCAGTAGCATCATTAATTTTTTACTTTACACCTGTGGTTCCCAAACTGTGCGCCGCGGCGCCCTGGTGCGCCGTTATCAGTAGCCAGGGGCGCCGCCGCACTATGCGGGAAAGATAGCATCTGGCCGTGTTAGGCCCCCTGTGCAGGATGTCAGAGGTGCAGAGTGCAGAGTAATTATGCGTGATTAAAACAAACAAAGACACGATCACACTCACACTCATGCATGAATAAACACACAAACGCTGCGCACAGGCTTAATTTCTAACAAGCAAGCCCCATTTTCTTTCTTTTCCTACATGTGGAGACCGGAATCAATCAGGTGTCAAAAAATGTATGAATCGCCTCGGTGCTATTATTGAAGTCGACACAACTACTTCATGCTTAGCCCATAAACGTCGGTGAAATACAAGGCAAACTATCCTGAATTTCAGAAGAAATATATTAAGTACACTGGCACCATTTACTTTGAACCTGGTGAACGCGGATGTTGACCTAAGGCTACCACCACACCGAAAGAGATCAGCAAAGATTATTTCAAGCCACAAGGCAATCGGACAATATCTGTCAACCTATCACCTGAGGTTTGACGGGTCTACCATAAAGAAGAAGCAGAGGAATGGAACTCGGCTAAAAAGGAAAAACTACAATCCTTAATGAGTAAAAGAAACAAGCACAGCGAGGGGGCAGGAGAGCAGGCCCAGCGAGGGGGCAGGAGAGGAGGCACAGTGAGAGGGCAGGAGAGCAGGCACAGCGAGGGGGCAGGAGAGCAGGCACAGCGAGGGGGCAGGAGAGCAGGCCTAGCGAGGGGGCAGGAGAGGAGGCACAGCAAGAGGGCAGGAGAGGAGGCACAGCGAGAGGGCAGGAGAGCAGGCACAGCGAGGGGGCAGGAGAGCAGGCACAGCGAGGGGGCAGGAGAGCAGGCACGAGAGCAGGCACAGCGAGGGGGCAGGAGAGCAGGCACAGCGAGGGGGCAGGAAAGCAGGCACAGCGAGGGGGCAGGAAAGCAAGCACAGTGAGGGGGCAGGAGAGCAAGCACAGAGAGGGGGCAGGAGAGCAGGCACAGCGAGGGGGCAGGAAAGCAAGCACAGTGAGGGGGCAGGAGAGCAAGCACAGAGAGGGGGCAGGAGAGCAAGGAGAGCAAGCACAGCGAGGGGGCAGGAGAGCAGGCACATCGAGGGGGCAGGAGAGCAGGCACAGCGAGGGGGCAGGAGAGCAGGCACAGGGAGGGGACAGGAGAGCAAGCACAGCAAGGGGGCAGGAAAGCAGGCACAGCGAGGGGGCAGGAGAGCAGGCACAGCGAGGGGGCAGGGGAGCAAGGGGCAGGAGAGCAAGCACAGCGAGGGGGCAGGAGAGCAAGGGGCAGGAGAGCAAGCACAACGAGGGGGCAGGAGAGCAAGGGGCAGGAGAGCAAGCACAACAAGGTCCTAGCCCCACATCTGTAGCATCCACCGAAGCCCCTCGGATATTGCATTTATTTGTTACAATTAGCAGCCAGACTCGCCTTTCAGGTGTGACATTTTGAAAATGATTATACCAGTGGGCTCTGCCAATATTTACCAGTCTTTGACATGGAGGATGAATAATGGTCTGCTGGTAGTTTAAAGCTAGCTAGCAGCTGCTATCATTTTTATCCCTAATACCTTGATTGCATCCCAATTAATTTAAGGAAGCCAACAGGAAGTATTCCCGAGGTCTTGCTTACATTCCCCCCCACCCGCCGGTTAAAAAATGGTGGGGAGCCACGGCCAACTGCCTATTAGGTCAAGGGAGCCACGGGTTAAAAAAGTTTGGGAACCACTGCTTTACACCGTTAGTTTTCTAATTTTAATTTAAGACATGTAATGTGGAAACGTATAATTTAAAATGTTTAGTTTTCAAGTGATTATTTGATACTTTCGTTCCGTTTTGGCATCCATTTTGAGACTACTGTTTATCTTTAATGTCATGGAAATGGTTGATGGACTTCTTTTTAAACCTCAGTACTTAAAATGGCGGTTCTATATATATGCAATATATTTCTGTTTATATAAAATGTTCGATTGTCATTTAAATAATAATCGTTTCTATGTTTTTATGAAAAGATAAATTTTGTCTCTGTGAAATTTGTGAATTTTTGTAAATGCGAGTACTAAATTTGTTACACGAGTATTAATTTTGTTACTCGAGTATTTATATTAAAAATTCGTTAATTTATTAGAATTTCCGTGCAGTTTGTCACCAAATTTTAAAACACTTCCCCACCCAAAACCCCTAATTTCCCTGCATCCCGTCCTAGATTTTATATTTCTTAATAAAAAAATAAAAAAAATGTTACTCGAGTATTAATTTTGTTACTCGAGTATTTATTTTAAAAAATCGTTAATTTCTGAGCATTTCCGTGCAGTTTATCAAAACATTTTAAAACACTTCCCCACCCAAAACCCCTAATTTCCCTGCATCCCGTCCCAGATTTTATATATCTTAAATAAAAAAAATCATTTAAATGCGTTGTAAAAGTATGCGTTGTAAAGGATTTCGTTGTAATAGTACTTTTCTATTACTTACTCTATTGCGTTGTAATAGAATTCGTTGTAAAGTATTGCGTTGTAGTATACTATGCGTTGTAAAAAATGCGTTGTAAAAACATGCGTTGTTATAGTATGCGTTGTAACGTCATTATTAAACTGTTTCCTGCCGCTAAAGCGGCGATCATTTTAACTCTGTCTTTGTAAATATAGCCCTAAAGTGTATACATGGGCTCCATCGATGCCACTAAAAAGTCAGTGTTCATTTAAAGCAACGATAAACTTGAAGCACAAGAAAACAAAAGTAAAAGCACCCATTCATGTGCCTCAAGGTACGGCATCAAGTGTTTGCTTACTCAGTAAAGCTACAAAATGCAATAACATTTTTACAAGAGGTGATTCCTTAAATCTTAAGTTTTCAATGTAAACAAACACTGCATGTTTTAGTGTGCAGGCGGATACTGGTCCTGACAAAAGCCATATTAAGGCACGTATTGGAAATGGCTGAAACATGTGGACCCTGATAATGGATGCGTGAGACCATTTATGTCTCTAAGACTTTGTTTTTAAACTTGTCCAAGGTCCCCATTATTAAAATACCTTATAGGGTTGGTGACCATGAGACAATTTTAAAAGCACTCATATCTTTACAGTCACAAAAAACCCATTGCACTGTAACTCAGGTGTCGTAGCACACCGGGATGCTCTAGGCATCTTGGGTGGGAACCCAATGATGAAGCATGCCACCAATTAGTGTACCCTTTTCATTGTGGTGCTAGAAACCACTCAATAATTCAGTTTATTGTGGGAGCTAGCTCGTTCTTTCTGTTTATTTCATGTTAAGATATTGACGAGGGACGAGTTTCCTTCTCACTCTCTCATTCCTGTTAATTCTAAAACATGAATGCTCATCAAGAAATAGTAAGACAGTTCCCTTCATTGTTTCATGGGTTAGAAAAACTCATGACTTTGAAAGTACAGTTACATATTAATAAGGATGTCTGTCGTATTGCTCAAAAACATAGACAAATTGCATTTCATTTCCAGGAAGCTGTTGAAAAAAAACTTAAATCATTGCTCAAACATGATATCATTGAACTTTCTACTTGTCCAACGCCCTGGGTTTCTCCCATAGTGGTAGTGCCTAAAAAGTACAATGAAGGAGCTGTATGCATCTGCGTTGATATGCGTCAAGCAAACAAGGCAATTGAACGACAACGACTTCGCCGACATTATAGCACAATTGAATGGTGCGAAAGTCTTCTCTCACCTTGATTTGAATAAAGGATATCATCAGTTGGAACTCGAGGAGAGCTGCAGGCCTATTACAACCATTTCTACACATATTGTTCTTTTCAGATACAAAAGACTAAGTTTCTGTAATTCATCAGCTGTAGAGCTGTTTCAAAATGTCATTCGACATATCATACAGCCTGTAATGAATTCTTTTAATTATAGTGATGCCATATTGATTTTCGGAGCTACACAGCAAGAGCACGATAAAGCTCGCACACCAGTGTGTAGTTTACTTGCAGATGTATGTTTTACTTTGAATTCAGATAATTGTGATTTCCAGTAAACAAAGCTAAAATTCTTTGGCCATATCTCTTCATGATAGGGGTATGACACCCAATTCAGCTAAAGTGCATGTGTTGTCAACTGACAATCCCCTACAAGATATTTCCATGTTGCTTTCATTCCTTGGCATGACCAGCTACTGTTCTGGATATACACGAGTCTTTGCCACCGTGACATTCCTGTTGAGATATTTGATGAAAAAGAATGTTTCATTTAATTGGTCACATGAATGCGAGCAAAGTTTCAAGAGAATCAAACAAGCTATTGAGTGTGCTACTGAATTAGCATACTTTAATCTAAAGCTTCATACAGAGGTTGTTGTTGAAACTAGCTCCGTCATGATAGGTGCAATCCTTGCACAGTACAGTGGACACCCAAATGCTGTAGGATGTATTGTGGCATAAGTAAGAAGAACTTTGTCCCAAACTGAATGTGCTTCTTCACATCCTGAGAAAGAAAGTTTAGCAGTGGTGTGGGTTTGTGAACATTTCCACAAATTCTTATATGGAAAGTCTTTCACACTTGTGACAGATCATCAAGCATTGTTGATCATCTTTGGCAATCCGAAGGCCAAACAAAAAAACGGCCTCGGCTAATGGGTTAAAAAGAAGAAATCATTTGTTAGTTTACATTTGATAAAATGACAATACTTACAATTTTATTCCAACGGCATTAAATCAAATATAACAAAACAACGCATGAATAAAAAAATACAAGGATCAAAATTCGCTTTACCGTGCAAAGCCAGGAGTTCTTATTAAAAAAAGGATACATAAACATTTTTGTCAAAACAGCATGCTCCTTCCTTTAGCTAAAATGCACTTAAAAAAACTAGCAACGGCGTAGCACACGTTACAATCTTTAAGTTGCAGTAAGTAAAATAGGGCGGTTTTGCACTTTTAAAATTTGCATCTGCGTAATAACAAAGGTAAAAAAAACTTTCTTGTGGACAGTAAATACATTGACAAAAGAAAACAAAGTGTAATATGGTTTGGCTCGGTTGCTCATCACATGGGCAAGTGCCAATTGAAGCTGTGGAGTGCTGGCCTCAAGAGAAGCATATTAACCAGTGAGATAAGCCTAGCCAAAATCTCGCCAGCAGAGTTCTCTCGTACACGTTAGTCACATATAATCAATATGGAGCAATTGTTGTCACCGTTTGGATGATACAATAATCTCTAACTAGAGTTTTGGCTACTTTCGTTAATTTCCTAGCAGCCTGTCTATGCTTACGGAAACTTTCCTGAACCCATTATTTATCCTTTGTTTAGATGGACTCAGAGTACTCAAACAGGTGGGCACAGCCAAGAGCTAGAAAACAATCATTAATATATTCTATCCATGGGATGGCTAGGCCGTGAGCACTGGATAATAATCTGTAATAACTGCCTGATTAGATTGGCTTCTTTATTGTACCAAATTGAGCACCAAGGAATCAAGGGGGCAGAATTGATGGTGTCTTGGACAAACGCCACACCTTGCTCCAGGTGCAGGGGAAAATGCGGGGTTGGGGGAGGAACACCAAATAACCTGCAACAGAATCTGTTTTCCTCTGTCTGCATTGAGTGAACATCCCTGCATCCCCAAATACCCATTCCGTATATTAAAATTGTCAGGCATTTCCAGTTATATATCTCTAAAATAAGGGCGATAGGTTTTTTGCCAGTACACATGGCATACGAAGAATTGGTGACTACAGCTTGAGTATAGCGAGATATTCTATTTTTAGTACAAGTTCACCAAGTACATCCATCATCAAACTCCAAGCCCAAGTAAGGAATAGAGCTAACCCTGTCTAGTATTTTGCCATCAATATTTAAGGTACAGGTTTTCGTATTACTGGGACCACATACCACAGTAAATGTTTTCTTTAGGTTAGTCTCCAGGTCCAATTCTCTCAAGAAACTAATATAACTGAAAATAAGTCTCTTGAGGCCATTGGCCGTCCTTGCCAGGAGGACCGCATCGTCAGGATATAAAAGCGCGGGACAGCCTTTTTCTCCACATACGGAATGTCTGCCCGACAGATACCAGTGTATTTTCCAAATAATTTGTATAGAGGAGAAAAATGATTGGGGCAAGGACGCATCCTTGGTGCACCCCACGCTTAATGCCGAAAGGTTCTGTGCATTCGCCAGCGCTTTGATACCTAACTGTTGCTGTGAGGTCGTAATGTAAGAGTCTTAAAAATGAAACCAACCCCATATCCTCTAAAATGATCCACAGCTTTGATCTGGATACATAGTCAGAAGCACTTGCCAAATCCATAAACGCCAAATGGGTAGAGACTCCCTTGGCATATTCGTATTTTGCCACAATAGGATGGAGGTTGAGGCAGTGTTCAATAGTCCCAAGACACTTTATAAACCCATACTGGCTTGGGGTTAGTATGCTATTTTTATTAGTCCAGTGTAGTAGTCGGTCTAAACCTACTCTCCGAATGATTTTAGCTGTGGAGTCTATAAGGGATATGGGGCGATGGCACTTGACATCATGCACATTACCTTTTTTTTTAAATGGGGTCAACTATTGATGTGCGCCACGATCTGGGCACACCCAGACTACAAACAGTGTTAAATACAGAAGTGAGTACAGGAATCCAGAACTCTGGGTCCTGACTAATAGTTCAAGCGGGACACCATCCGGTCCCGGAGCCTTCTTACACCTGCTATTTACAATAGCTTTAAAAACCTCTTCCTCACTAAACTCAAGATTTGGATACGACGGGACTGAGGTGCATCATCAGCCCTACTCTCAATAGCATACATCCCAGAGAAATGCGCCAATCAGACCTCAGCTGGAATATGGACTGTTAATTTATCTTGAGGTATTAGGGGGGATAGAACAGATCACACAGCTTTCCAAAAGGATTGTGGGTCTTTTAGTTGTCAAGCTCTAACGATGGATTCCAATTTCTCCTCTTTCATTCCCAATTCCCTTCTCTTTATTGCGTGCCGATAGATCTTTCTGCTTGCTATAATGGCACTCTGGTCTCTAGGGGATTGCTTTAAGGCCCTGCATAGGGATACATTTTCTGCTCTACTTTCTTTATCAAACCGGGATTTAGCATGGAGGCGTGGCTGAGCAATGGATCTAGATAATATCTCTTTTATCCACAATAAGAGGTTAGTGAAATGATTTAGTATAAGGGCCGGATTGCGAGTTACCAGATTGTAGCTGTTCACCAGTGCCGTACTGTTGCAGGCTACCTGGGAGATAATGTGTTTCAAGTTCACAGTTCGCCACACCACTCTTCACCCTGCATCCTTCCTGCTTAAAGCTTGGGAAGGCATTAGCTTAGACTTATGTTGCACGGGGGTCATTAGTTGCGCAGTAATGGGATTATGGTCACTATAGATCTGAGTGAGAACCTCACTGTTTTTAATAATTGGAGACGTACTCCGGGAGGTTAAAATATAATCTATAGTGCTCCCAGCACCTCTCCTTGTAAAAGTTTGAATATCACAACCAGCAGAGTTAGGGACCTTATTGGCCAGAACCCATTTGGCCAGTAGGGAAAATAGAACCCGCCCCCTATTGTCCATCACGTTACAATCAGCTTCTCGAACAAATAGTTCAAAAGTGTTGATGATGGAGAGGGCAGGTGTAATAGTTTGGCGTTAAAATCACCTGCCACAATCAAGTTAAGGGGGAGTTCAGTCCCAGCCTCTTGTTCCACAAGCATGTCAATTACTGCAAACAGACTCTGAAAATTACAGACACCCTTACTAGAGAAATTATTGTTATGAAAATTCCTCATGTGGATCTTATAGTTATCGTTCCAGCTAAGGCAAAAAACCTGCACCGAATCAACTTAAATTGAAGTAATTATTTGTCTTACAAATGAGTCACATTAATGTTTACATTAAAAAGGTTATCAACTTATTTTATGATAAACTAATATTTTAAGTTTATAAGTATGCATTGCCTTAAATGTATTTATATTATTAAAAGTTAAATAAGTTAATTCAATTTAGCATTATTTCCTATGAGCTTTTAGTTTAAGTCCCTTCCTCCATTATTTTCTAAGGAAGGGTATTGCAGTACCAGTATTTGGCCATTTGTGGTGCTAGACTTACGCCCTCTCTGAGCTGAAGTACAAGTATGACTGTTTTGGGTCCTTTTTAGGTCAAAGCCTACCAGACAACACAGTATTCTGGTTTGATAATGACATCTGGGGGACATTCTGAAAGCTTCACTGGGAATGCGCTCCACCATTATTTGCCATTAGCTTTGTGTTTTATAACTCACACTTGCTTTCTTTCTATTTGCTGGCTTTATTTGTTTTAGGCTGTCAAGCTTGGGTTCATCCCTCGTGTGGAGCATAGACAATTTACTGTATTCTTCCACAGCTCACTTTCGGTAAACAGGACTTTATATGTTGTTCTTCCCTAGTCACATTTGCTGTTCATTCAATGACAGAGGTCAAATGTCAGGCTCTGTCGTTCAAGGGGGCTTAGTCTTCACTCTTCTTTCCTTAAGTTCAAAGTGAGAGGATTTATGTGACAATCCTACAGCGTACCCATGAGGGAGGAGAAACTGCAGTTTCAAGCACACAACTGCATTTAAATATTTGTAAATAAATTGTGCACGTTTTTCACAACATATCAGAATTAGGAAAACATAAAGAAGCACTTTTTTGTGATTCTGAAGGGTGGTGGAAACAAATATTTTAATAAAATCAAAACACATAAATACACTTTTCATACATTATCGTTTGTGCGCTGTATAGTCTTATCAGCAAAACTGTATGTCTCTGCAAATGAAATAGTCATTTCAATTGGAAATGTAATGTCTGTATTGTCACTGTCCTACCACATGATGCATACTCCACTCTCTGACACTCTACTCCACTCTATGCCACTCCACTCTACGACCTTCCACTCTACGGTCTTCCACTCTATGACCTTTCACTCTATGATACTCCATAACATTCTACTCTAAGCCACTCCACTTTATGCTACTCTACTCTATGCAACTCCACTCTATGCCACTCCACACCACTCCACTCAATGCCATTCCACTCTTTGCCACCCCAGTCTATGCCACTCCACTCTACATTACTCTACTCCACTCTACAACACTTTACTTCACTTTGTACCACAACATTCAATGTTCTTCTATTCCACTCTGTCTATCCACACCACTGCACGCCATTCTACACCACTCCACTCTACACCACTCCACTCTACGTCATTCCACACCACTCCACTCCACTCTATTCCACTCAGTGCCACTCCACTTCATAACACTCCACTGGAAATGCCACTCCACTCTATGCCCCTCCAGTCTAAGACCTTCTGCGACACACCACTCTATGTCATGCCATGCATGCCGTTCTATGACACGCCACTCCCTCTACTCTACGACACACCATTCCACTCAACGCCACTATACACCACTTCACTCCATTTTGTGCCTCTCCACTCTGTGCCACTCCACTCTGCTAAACATTACTCCACTCTATGACATTTTACGTCACTCTATGCCACAACACTCTATGCCCCTCCATTCCACTCTGTATCTCCACACTATGCCACTCCCCACCACTCTATCCTCCTCCACTGTACACCACCCCACTCTATATCAGTCCATGCCACTCCACTCTATTCCACTCTTTGCCACTTCACTGTACACTACTTCACTCCACTAGTCACTCCACTCTATACCCCCACTCTAAGACACTCTATGACATGCCATTCTCCAACACGGCACACCATTCTATGTTACACCAATCCCCTCTACTGTACCACACATCACTTCACCCTATGCTACTGCACTCTATGCCACTCCACCCTATGGCACTTGATGCCACTATACAACACTCTCCTCCACTCTACTCCCCTCCACTCTATGCCACACCAATCTAAGATATGACACTACGCAACTCCACACTATGCCAAAACACTCTACGCCACTTTGCTCTATGACACAACACTCTACGCCATTCCACTCCATGGTGCTTTACTCCACTCTTTGCTACACCACTTCACTCTACTTTACAGCACTTTACTCCACTCTACACCACTCCACTCTGTGCCACTCCACTCTATGCCACTCAACTCCACTCAACTCCAATCAACTTTACTCCACTCTACACCCCTCCACTGTATGATACACTACTCCATTCTATGCCATTCCACTCTACAACACTCTACGATGCCATAATCCACTCTATGACACTCTAGGCAGCTCCCTCTGCCATTCTATCCCACTTTACTACCCTGTACTCTATGACACACTATGCCATGCCACTCTACGCCACTCTATGCCACTCCATGCTATAACACTCTATGCTACTCTACTCTGCCACTATACTCACCACTTGACGACACTCCACTCAATGGCACTCTACTTGCAGACACTTTACTCAACAACACTCTTCTCAATGACACTCCACTCAATAACACTCCACTCTATGCCACTCCACTCTAAGCCACTCCACTCTAAGACAATCTACTCAACTCTATACCACTCCTTTCTACAATAATGTACTCCACTCTACACAACTCTCTTTGCCCCTCCATGCCACTTTACTCCACTCTATGCCACTCTACTCCACTCTACCCTATGGCACTCTACTCCACTCTATGACACTATATGCCACTCCACGACACCCTACTTCACTCTATACCCCTCCACTCTATGTCCCCCACCTATATGACACTGCTCCAGTCTTGTCCAATGAGTAGCTCGTGAGCTACTGGTAGCTCTCTTGCTACCTGCTTGGTTAAATTAACATATGTATGACAAAATTATATATTTGAAGTGTGTATTTTCAGAACTCATAAACTGTTGTTTTGAGACAAATGGCAGAATTTGTCAAATATATTTAAAGCTGATTTGTGAGCATAAATCATGCGGGGCCAAACTTCTGCATGCACTGTTCCAAGTACGGCCAGGACACTCTGTCAAAGGCCTTCTCGGCATCTAATGCTATCATGACCGATGGGTCTGCACTGGTAGATGTGTGGTTGATTAGGTGGCAGAGAAGTCTTGTGTTATCTTGGGAGAGTCTTTTCTTGATGTAGCCTACTTGTGAGTTGTGGATAAGGTGAGGGAGATAGCTATTCAGTCTGGTTGCTAATATTTTTGCATAGATTTTGCAGTCGACATTGATCATCGAGATTGGTCTGTAATTTTGTGGGTATTGTGGATCTTTCCCCTCTTTCGGTATCACTATGATGTTTGCCTCCGCCATAGTTTCTGTCATTCGCTCCTTTTGTACACAGTGTGTGAACACCTCTACTAAGGTGGGCTTCAGCAGTTGTAGGTAGAGCTTGTAGAAGCTCGCTGTATACCCGTCTGGCCCGGGTGCTTTGTTTACCTTAAGTGATTCAACCACTTTTTCAATCTCCGCCCCTGTTATGTTTGAATCCAGCAGTGATCTTTGGTGTTCTGTCAGAGCGGGTAGTTCTAGTTTGCTTAGCATGTCAGCCCCCCGTCCTCTAGTAGGTGTTTGTCTGCTTTGTACAGTTCGCCGTAGAAATCTTTGAAGGTTTTCAATATTTCTTTGTTGGCTGTGTGGGTCTTTTTTACAGAGTCAGTGATTGCGGCTATAGAGTGCTGCCTTTGTTTTGCTTTTAGGTAGGACGCAAGTACCCTCCCTGCCTTGTTGCCCGTGCACAGGTTGATTGCTTTATATTTATTTATCCACATGCCTGTCCTTTCGCTTAGGATTCTGTTTAGCTCATATTTCTTCTTAGTCAGGGCAGTCAGCGTGTTGGCTTCCGCCTGATTGGCACAGTGGCCTTTCTCCAGGTCCGCGATCTCATTCTCGAGGTCTTTAATTTTTTTGTTTCTTTCCTTATTCATCTTGGCCTTGATGTTTAGGAGTTTCCCCCTAACGGTGGCTTTGAGGGCGTCCCACAGGACGCCTTTGTCTACTTCTGCATTATCGTTGAAGGTCAGGTACTCCTTAATCGCCTCCTCGATCTCTGTTACATGCGCGGGGTGCTGCAGAATGTCATTGTTTAGTCTCCATCTGCGGCTCGGTTGCTCATTGTGTCTGCCGCTGAGGGAGAGGCTGATGTGTGCGTGGTCTGAGATTGTTATGGGCGCTATCTCTGTGTAGTCGATGAGGTGTGTGTGTGACGCTGACATGAATATGTAGTCTATTCTGCTGTATGAATTGTGGAGATGCGAGTAGAATGTGTATTCTCTTGCGTCCGGGTGTTGTAGTCTCCAGGGATCTTTAAGATGGAGCTTTGTGCATAGGTTTGATAGGGTGTTCTGCTCTTGGGCTCTATGGCTCTGCCTAGCCGGGTGTCTGTCGGTGGCCTGGTCTAGCACCTCATTCATGTCTCCGGCCAGCAGTACCAGGTCATCATCGGGGAGTTTGTCTAGTCTGCTCTCTATACTGTTCTAGAATTCCTTATTTTCTGCGTTTGGACCATATACGTTCGCAATGTGTATGGTCTCATCTCCTCTTTTCAGGCTCGTTATGAGCAACCGGCCATCATCATCAGTTTGGCATTCGTGTAGGACTAGGTTACTTTTCTGGTGTATCAGTGTGACGACTCCTCTTTTTTTATTTTTGGCCGGGGAGCAGGAGGTGCTGCTTATCCAGCTTGCTCTGAGGCGCGACGCGTCTTCCTCTGAGAGTTTAGTCTCCTGGAGGACATACACATCGGCCTTTAGTTTAGCTAGGTAGTCTAGTATCTTTCTGCGCTTGACCGGGTGGTTGAGGGATTTGACATTTAGGGATACCACCTTTATGTCCGAGTTCAGATGACTAGGTGCGGTTGTTGGTGTTGTCATGAGGTTGCGTATCTATCGCCTGTTTGTATGTTGTGTCCCATCTGTCGGCTGTGTGTGAATCTCCCTTGTAGGTCTACCACTGGTGTTTGCGATCTAGATCTCTGACCACCATGCTTTGGCCAGATCAGTGGGTTGTTGGCTCTGTCTCCGAGACGTATGTAGTGCGAGGACAGGAAGTCAGGGATAGAAAAGAAGGAAGATAAAAAAGAAGATAGACACAGAAGGCTATAGCAGTAGTAGCGTACCACCGTACTTGAAAGACCCCCCCTCCCTGCCCCCATCCCCCTCTCTCCCCTCCCCCGTGCTTCGTACTGTAGGCGTGCGACAGTGATGTTTCCCCCCCCCCCCGAGAGTAGTCTCTGGCTTGGTCCCTCTAGACCCTCAAGTTCACAAATTGAGAGTTCCTCCCCCTTGTCTGCTCAGGTACTATGAGCATCTGTGGTGGTTACTCAGCAACTTCAAAAGGATATACATTGTTCATTGACTTCCTATGGGGGTTCCGGTTTTCTCCGGATCCATCTCTGGTGTTAGACATATCTTGAGGTAGATCTGTTCAATAGCAGTACTGAGGTAGGTTAGTTGGCTGCGTGTTTGTGCAGCTCAGCCGCTCCAACAAAAGGAGTTGGCTGATCAGTCAGTATCTGCTTCACGATCCTTAAATGGCTGCGGAAGATTATCTGGATGCTGCCTGTGGATACCCAGAAGACCGTAGTCAATGCATTAATTACATCTAGGCTTGACTACGGCAACATCTTATACCTGGGTTCCAATTTAGCCGTAACCGGGCGGCTACAGCTGGTCCAGAACTCCGCAGCCAGGTTGTTATGTAAGATCCCTAGGACAGCAAGGATCTCGAAGCACCTCAGAGACCTTCATTGGCTGAAGGTTGAGAATCGGGTCCGGTTTAAGGCCTTGACTTACATGTTCAAGATCAGGGCAGGAACTGCACCAAAGTATCTGCAAAAATTGGTCAGACCTCATGTTCCTGTACGTAATCTCCGTTCTCTTAATGGAGCAACTTTTGTGGTTCCTAGATTTAAACTGGCCCGAATGGGGGGGAAATCTTTCTCCCATCTGGGACCAGTTCTTTGGAACTCCCTCCCCTTAGCCTTACGCAAAGAGGGCAACTTCGCTAGTTTTAAGAAAAACGTTAAAACTTGGCTGTTTAATAAGTAATTGTGGTCATTGACAGCGGCTGCTCTCTGTGTTTCGATCTCTTAGCCCTGGCGCCGGGAAACCCTTTGTGGGTATCTGTGCGCATTACAAGTGCAAAAAAATAAATAAAATAAAATAAATCAGTCTTGAGGTAGATGTGTTGGTCTGAGCCTGATCTGGCTTGAGAGGGTGGCCCAAGGCCACGAGGTAGCGTTGGTTGGTCTGGCTTGTGGGAGTGTTCATTGTCATAGTCCGTTGTTGTTTTCTTCTCCGTTGTCCGATGGGGCTCGCCTTTTTCCTGAGCCTGCATTTTGTGCCTCCATTTCCTCCGTGGTGGGAACTTGTAGGTATCTCCTGTGCTCACCAGGGTCATCGAACAGCCGGGTGCCCCTCATGTCAGTGATTTTCATTCTTGACGGTCCTGTGAAGCTAAAAGTTATGCCTCCTCTTCTCATTCTATCTCTTAGGGCTAGAAAGCCTTTCCTGGTTCCCACTGTCAGCTTGGAGAAATCTTGTGTGATTATGATTTTGTTCCCGTTCCAAATCAGGTTTTGGTTCTTCCTTGCTGTGGCGAAAATTGCTTCTGTGTGGTGGCTGCGTAGGAAATAAGTACACCATCAAGGCAAACATTAACTGTACAACACGTTTTGTAGTATACATTATTGAATGTGTCTGCAAGAAAATATATGTGGGCAGCACCATTCGCCCCCTGAAAGACAGAATAGCAGAACACATCAGAGCTATTCACAAGCAAGATCCGAGGTACCCGGTAGCATTGCATGCGGCTGCATGCTTTGACCAGAGTATCGATAAACGAGTATCCTTCTACGGGATAGATACTGTTCCACTAGCAATAAGGGGTGGCAACAGGGAACTTAAACTTAGACGGCTTGAAGCCACTTGGATTCTCCGTCTCCGAACCGTGGACCACGGTTTAAATTTTGACCAGGAGATGCAGTATTTCCTAGGTGATTAATTGAATACATCCTGTGCTTATTGCAGTCCTCCTCTTAATGAATGTAATATAACATGACAGAACCTCACGGAATTTCGCTAACTATTCAATGTGTATTGTCATTGCTACATGAACATGCTGTTGTTATTTTCCACATTTATGTGGATTAACCTGACCGATTGTACCATATTTATGGGACTCACAATGTGACGCACATGAGGTTTTACAGTGGCTACTCTATATAGGCAGAGGTAAATCAATGTTCAATAACCTTTTTATAATTTGCCTTAATTGATAATGATTTGTCCACATCGAAAAAGTAAAAATGATGGTTCATGAAAAATAATTTAAGTATGTTAGAAATGTACAACAGAAATGATCACTGGCAGGATTGTCTTAATGTTCTAACTCTTTATTTTCTCATGATATATTGCCAACAAGACTTGGGATATGCTGCATGTTGAATTCGTCTCCGATCTGCATGCAACACGGAGTCACATCATTTACAGCACTTCTACATTCACTAACGGCTTACACACAAACGCCGCTATTTCACCCAATTTTATGGTATTTTAATAATACCGAATTGCTACCAGTACAATCTGATTGTTGGAAGTTGACGTTCTAGTTACCCTAATCTGGGTTCTTTTTCGCTCTTGACTACTTAAATCACTTCCGGGTCCCTTAAACACGTGACCGCACCCGGAACCATAATCGAGAACACTCGCACTGTCGGCGTTTCACCCCGCACTACGGGTAAGATATCTACGTAAAGTACATTGCTAAGTTAGGCGGGATTGTGGGAATGACTCCCGTGCTAACCCATGCTAAAGCTAGCTTTCCTGCCAAAATCGAACACGAGATCTCCTCGCTATGTATACTGATACAATCGGGATCGATGGTCCGTAACACGATATAATGCAGCTGTACGCTCTAAGTGTTATTATTATATAATCTCGATATCCCAACTATGACCTGTAATTGAGTCATAACCACTAGAGCTTCTTGCATAAACAAGACACACCCAAAAAGCATATTCTGCATACTCGATACAGTAATCACAAGCAAGAACCGCTCGACTTACACTATGGTATTTTCTCTTTTCTCCTCCATGTCTCTCTACATTTCGCGTGGACAAAACTACTATAATCTCTTAAGGGTTACATCCCTCAGAAGTCTACACAGTGTCTGGATTCCACACACGTGGACCAGGACTCAAGCTAAATCAAACGATTGGGATTATTTCTTAACAAGCGAAACCACTAATTAAAGGTGAGCCTAACTAATAAACAAAACTTCGTTTTTTGAAAGATCTTGTTTAACACGCTAATCCCTAACTCATTTGTTTTAAGCCTCACACGGTTCTAATTCCCTCTTTTTAGTATCTCCAAATACTCGCTGGAGAATTAAACTTCGTGACTACGCGATTCATATTTGTACAAAGACACAACCCGGTCTCGAGCAGAGCCGGGACGGAATTATAACCGGCACTGCGGTGAGTTCCTTTTTTGAACTTAATTCCTTCTCTCCGTTTTCCCCACACGGATAGACTCCCATTTCTATTGTGTAAATATACCCTTATGGTATTTTCCTTCTCTGTTTTCTTCCTCCTGTGGCATTACAGACCTGTGGTTCAACTCTGACCACCTACAGGTAGGATGCACACCACCACTCTTAATTTAGAGATCTTGCAAGACATCGACATCTTGATCCCCTTCTTCCCACCTCACAGTGTGAAAACCACTTGTCTTATGTTATTGAGAGATTCTGAACCAATCCCATCACTTACCCCCTCCCCACGACTCTTTGGTAAATGAACTTGCAGATGTCACCAATTTTCAAGACAACACATATATATTCACCGTCCACCCACTCCCTTGCTTGTACCCACAACTGTGACGTTCACACCGGTTTGAGGGTTGGTTTTTCAGTGCATCCACTATTGTGTATTTGTGTATGATCACATCCTCACCTACACTTCACGATTGCACAAATTACAGTCACAACTTAACGTGCAGCATCACTGTATAAACACTATGTACTCCATCCTGTAATTTTGTATCCTCCCCAGCCCTGAGGAGTCGCGGAAAAAGTGTTTTCCTGCGACGAAACACGTGTCGGCTGGCTATGTATGAACATTAAAAGAGGAGCCGAAACACTGGTGTTCCCCTTCTTGGTCCATGAAAACTTGAACTTTTATGTCCATTGAGACATCTGTTGTGCTCAAACTTTTAATGTAGTGTGCAGTGGGTTTTGTTTATATTGGTGGCTGCGTAGCGGTTTGCAGATGATTGGGCGCGGCCCTCGGCCGTGCTGGGGTTAGTGGGCTGGTATTCTGTACGCCTTATCGATTTCAAATTGTCTATCAAACGTTATTCCTGTTAGTTGTGGCAGCAGTGTCTCTAGTAGGGCTGCGCAGGACCCGGTTTGGTCCTCCTCTCCTTCCGGGACGCCCAGGAGGCGTATGTTCCCCCTCCTGTTTCTGTCGTCTTGCTCTGCCATCATTTTCTGGAGGTGATCTGTGGTCTTTGCCACGCGTGTCAGCTCTCTACACATTTGCCTGCTGTTGTCTTCTAGATTGCTGATCCTTTCCTCTGCTACTGTCAGCCTACCATTTGCTTTGCTCTGATCCGCTCTTATGGCAGCTAATTCCATCTGCATAATGTCTATTGTCTTCTTTGTTGCTTTAGCGAGCTCATTCCCTTCAGTGATTTTTTTAAGGAGTGTGTCTAGCGTGGTTTCGCTGTTCTGATTGTTCTTAAGCTTTGACGGGTATTCCAGTGTGTCTTTCCGCACCTTTTTGATGTCGTTGGAGGATTTGCCAACCTGCCCTGCCATTGTTGCGACCCCTCTTCTGGCTAGATATGTATGTAGCCTGTCGACCCTTTGTTGTGTTGAGCCTAGTCCTTCCAGCCGGAACCTGCAGGGCTCTCTTATTGTCCTTGTTCTCGTTTTTGCTCCCGCCATTGCCGCTTATGGGTGAGCGTTTATGTGGGCTTTGGTTGTGCTGGCCCACGCTCTAGTCGTAGGTCTTTTTGATCGCTTTTGTGGGCAGACTTGCGTGCTTTGTTGACCCCTTTCACCTTCCTGCTTGCTTAGTTTTGCCGGAATTGGGATGCCCTCGTTTCTGGGCACAGTCCACGCTGGGGTGAGGCGCAAGATGGCCGCTCCCGTTTGTATTGGTTTCGGCTCTCCCTTTACGCTGCCCTCGCTTGCTGGCTGGCGCGTTTCTTTGGACGCGTTTACCCCTTTCGCCTCTTGTCACCCCTGATTGTGTTGCTAGCAGTGATCTGCAGAGCTTGTGACGCGGCTGAGCACAAATGGCCGCTTCGGTTCTGTATGCCCCGTTAGTTGGCGGGGTATGTGGAGAAGTGTGGCTCACTGGTTAGAGGAGGCAGACCTGGAAGCAGAGGTCAGCCCGGGACCAGGGTTCAATTCCCGGCTTGGCGGGGTCTTGAGTCCTAAAATGTCCATGGTCTCGACGATTCTCGCTCCGGTGCCTACTCGATTCACGGGTTCACACTCTGCGACTCTGGGCAATAGCTTGCTTAATCTGCACAACGGCCCCTCGCGGCGGGATGTCTGGCTTTCACCTTGCGGATACCCTGCCGGGGTTATCTCACAGGGGAATACCAGGATGGGTTCCCTAAGCAAGCGCTTAGAAACCGCTCGGTGATTTGCGCTATATAAATTCCTGTACATTTACATTTACATTTAGAAGGAGGGGCGATGCGCGATGCGCAGGGAGGCTGCTTCTGTCTGCTTTCCTTGATCGCTGATGTTATTGGCTTCTAGTCAGCCTTTTCATTTTGCCCCCACTGCTCTGTCCTAATAGCGCGGCTTCCTTACTTTTAGCCGTGGCGTTGTTGAGGAGCCCCTCGTCACACCAGTCATGTGCCGCCCTCCTGGGCTCTCCGCTCCGGTTCCTACTGATCTTCTTTATCCCTTCACTTTCACTCTTTTGTTTCCTCTGATCGTGTGCCGCACTACCTGTAGCTCTCACAGGCGCGTTCGTTTTGCGGAGGGGGAGGGGGCGGGAGCCGGCAGTGCGCAAAATGGCCGCTTGTTTTTCCCGACTACACTGTTTTGGTTTCAGTTTCGATTTTCGATTTAGATCGGATCGATCGATCGATCTTCCTGACCTTGATCGGCTTTTTATCTTGCACCGCTTCCTGTACGGGTGCTCTTCCCGTCTTGCTCTGCGTTCTTTTCCCCCCCCGCTGCCCCTCTCCTTACGCTTGCAGCGGTGTAGTTGAGCCTCCGTCTCCTCAGTAGAGTGTCGCCATCTTGGGCTCCTCCCCTAGGGGCATGGTGATGGCCCTATACAACAAACCCAAAGCGAGAGTGGTAGTCAATGGAGGTACATCAGAGCCACTAATACTGGAAAGGGGAACGAGACAAGGCTGCCCCCTCTCTCCAGCCCTCTTCCTACTGGCACTAGAGCCACTCCTTAGCATGATCAGGAGCAACCCAGACATCGCAGGGGTAGACACACACGGGAAGACGGTGAAACTGGCAGCATATGCTGACAACGTCCTGATCATAACCAAAAAACCCACAGAATCGATAGCGGCACTAATGAAAACCATTGAGGACTATGCAAAAGTCTCGGGGTACAGACTCAACAGAGACAAGTCGGAATGCAAACCTATGAACGTCCACACAACAAGTGCGGTCCTGAGTCATTCGGGGCTGACCTGGCAAAAGAAACTCGTTAAATACCTTAGACTCCATTTCGCCAAAGACCTCAGGGACACCCTTGAACACAACGAGACTATCACCCTAAAAAAGATTAAGGATAAACTGACCGTCTGGTCAACTAAATATATAAGCTGGTGGGGTAGGGTAGAGACTATCAAGATGATGATAACTCCACTAATCAACTACTTGCTAGGAATGCTACCACTAACACTCACAACAGACTTCCACAAACAACTAGACGCCATGATTAACAAATTCATATGGAAAGGTAAAAAACCCAGGATAAGCCTGCACAAACTTAGACTGAGCAAAAACTTAGGAGGACTCAACACAACTGACTTCAAGACATTCCAAACAGCGTGCTTGGCCAGACAGGGGACCCACTGGCTGGCACCTGATAAAGAATACACACCAGTGTGGCTAGAGCTAGAAAAAGCCATGCTAGGAGGTTTGGACCCCATAGCATTGCTCACGGCAAAAAAACACCCAGAGGCCAACAACACTATTCTCAAAAACACTAAGACAGCCCTACTCAGAGTAGACAAAAAAATGGAATACAGCATCAGAAACACCAAATGGGAATCCATATGGTACAACCCCAAAATCCAAAATAAAGGGAAGTACCTAGCAAACAACACCCTGCTGGAGAAGGGCATATCCACTCCCCAACAACTGGAAAAGAACAATGCACCACTAACCTTCGAAGCCCTACAAAACCTCCACAACCTAACAGAGGTTGAATTTTATGAGTTTCTCAAAATCAAAGCTGCCGTCTTGAAAGCCAATCTGGACAAAAATACACCCTCCATCTTACAATACATGGGGAACCTAAACAAGCTAGGCCACCACACCTCCCATCTCTACAAATTACTAAGCCCGACAACGTCAAATCTCAACAAAAAGACAAAGGGGTTCTGGGAAAAGCTTCTAGGCAGACAACTGAATGAGAAGGAAAAAAGCCGCCTGTGGCTGTCCGCCTCCCAAAACAAAGTCTCACCCCAGGTTGCACAGACAAAATACTGGCTACTACACAAAGCCTACTGGACGCCAGCCAGACTTGCAGAGAGAGCGACACCTGCTGGAACTGCAAAAAAGAGAGAGGAGACCTTGCGCACCTAATCTTCCACTGTACCCGAGTCAGGGCCTTTTGGGCCAAAATCACAGATTTCATCACAAAGGCAGTGGGGAGGGACATACAGCCAGGCTTTGTATGACTAGTGACGGCTTTCGTGGCCCCAGACCTCCACTCAAAAGAGGACAGACACCTGATAGACCTCCACCTCACGGCAGCAGTCAAAACAATTCTAGCAAACTGGAAAAACACAGGGAAGGCCACTTTCAAGGGATGGGTCAACTGGATCACCTTTCTAAGAGGGACCGACAACATAGCGGCAACACACGCTCCCAACCACACAGCGAGAGGCGAAATGTGGTCATCCCTAGACATACACCTGGGTACGTACAAACCTCCATGAGATGGTCCCATAGGAGTCTCCACTTCACCACCGACCACCTGTCCATGGCACAGCACTGCCATGCGATAACTCATCTCTATCTCCACTTCATTTTCCTTTTCACCCTCTTCTCTTCATCTCTCACTCACCTTCTTTTTCAACAAGGGTGCAACAAGATTTTACAATGTGCCTACACTACCGATCTTGTGATACACGCTCCTCCATGAAGTCCGCCAAGCCCGTTGTAACCCTTACGGAGTTCGCGAGGCAATGCTATCACTGTACTGTATATATATATATAAAACTTGCTAATAAAAGATTGTTGAATTAAAAAAAAAAAAAAATCATGCGGGGAGACTTATTACTAATATAATTACTTTCGTGCCAGATCCACTGCAGCTATGTCTGGCATTTATTACCTATGTATAGGCATTCCTAACTCACAAATCTTTTTCAGGTTTTGTCTGCACAAGGCTTGCGATTTGCTTATGAAATCTCTAGCAAAGTAACAAAAAATCTAAAAAGGGGCTTAGAGCCCGCCCATTACTTACCTTTACTTACCTTTGGTTGGCTCCCACGTCACTGTCTTTTCCTTGCTTCCTATTGTTCAGCACCTCCTCCTTGCCTCCAGCTTCTACCTGGTCTTTAGTCTTCAGTCCCTACACCCGAGCTTGGATCAAGTACTGCTTCCTGTGACTAGTGCCCTTTCCGTAGTCTCCCTTGTTACTTTTGGACATCCGCTTTTTTGAGTGCATGTCTCTGCAGTCCCTCTCCTATTCACCCGCCCGCGTCATCCCCCCCTTGACCTCCTTTATTTTTCAACCACCCCACCCGTCATTGTTTGTCGCCCACCCCCCTCCTTCTGATGCATTTATCATGTTGTCTGCCCGCCCACCCCTGCTGTAAGCAGAGGAGTTAGGACAGGCGGGTTGTATTTAAAATGTGCCATGTCTTGCATACAATAACATCAAGAAGTGACACTTATAGCGTACCGGGTGGCGCTCAGCCATGCACATACTTGTGTCTAAATATGAGGCAACATAAACTGGGCCAGCAATTTTCTTTTAAGACCCTATCTTCATAGGGGTAAAATCTTCAACAGAAAAAGCATTGGCATAGCCCAAAGGTTTCACCTATGCGAAATCTTTTGGCTTTGTCAATGTTTTTTTAAATGTGGCACATGGAACATGGATAAAAGTAAAAAGGTTAATGCAGGCCGCATCATAGCACTATTTGTTTTTAATTTAAGCCATGTTGCACAGCAACTTTGCTGTTATACAACGTTACTAAAAACATTGACAACGCCAGTAAGAAGAATCATCAACGATTCCTTAACTACCAGAATATTTCCAGAAGAACTCAAAAAATCACACATACGCCCTTTACTGAAGAAAACAAACTTGGACCCGCTGAACCCTGACAACTATAGACCCATTACAAATGGACCTTTCCTGGGCAACTGATAGAAAGAGCAGCGTTCGCCCAGAGCTCACAATTCATTGAAGAGAATGACATACTCTCAGACTTCCAAACAGGATTCCGTCCGGAAAGAGGCACTGATTCTGCCCTCCTTCCCATCTGGGATGACCTGAAGAATACAGTTGACCCCAGCGAGGTTGCTGCACTACTCCTCTTGGACCTCTCGGTTTCCTTTGACACAGTTGACCATAACACTCTGAAACAAAGAGGGAAATGCTCTAGACTGGATTGCGTCCTACCTTCGCAACAGAACTAATGTCATCCATACCCCACCTTTCTCGTCCAAACTATACTCCACAAAAGCAGCGGTCCCTCAAGGTTTGATCATCTTGCCCATGCTTTTCAACATCTACATGAAGTCATTACCGGTACTGATCAATCACGTGTTATAACTATGCAGATGATAGGCAAATACTCCTTCAACTGGAATGCCCCAAAGACATTGAAAAATTCCCAATTTTCAGTTGTCTCGGAGCCGTGGATCAGTGGATGACTTGGAGCCATCAAAAATTGAATGCTTCAAAAACGGAAATACTCATGTGTGGCTATTGGAAATATAACGACTCGCTTGCCGCTTGGCCTGATGAACTGGGATCACCACCTAGAGTATCGAAGGAAGTTAAAAACCTCGGAATGACCATGGACTCCAAGCTGTCAATGAATGCCCAAGTGGACAAACTAGCAAGATCAAGCTTTGTCACTATAAAAACGCAGCAACAAATCTTTCCTCATTTGGGATTTCCACACAAGGTCCAAGCTACCATCTCGGTTGTTCTGTCCAAACTCGATTACGCCAATAGCCTCTACCACGGATCACCTTTAACGACCATGAAAAGACTACAACGGATTCAGAACTCTGCTGCCGAACTACTCTTGCATATCAAACCGCGAGACCACCTGCCTTGAAAGCCCTGCATTGGTTACCGGTTGCCAGAAGATCCACGTTCAAGCTACTTTGTATCACCCACAAAGCAATACATGGAATGGACCAACTCTTCATCAGGAATAAAATCACCAAACACATTCAACAAAGGAACCTATGCTCTAAAGGGGCATCTCGCCTCAAAATCCCAAGATACAAGAAAAAGCCATGGGTGCCACATCCTTCTCTGTTCAAGTAGCCAAACTATGGAACTCTTTACCCCCAACATAAGATCCACCGACAACCACCTTATCTTCAGAAAACTACTCAAGAATTGGCTCTTCCCCACATAAGCACCATAAGCAAACAGAATTTACAGCATATTCCTCTGTATATAAGCATTTACTTTCACTATAGATATGTACCTATCTTTGTGTTTTGCTTTGTATAAACATGTAGAATAATTATGTTGTTGCAAATAAATAAATACAAATCATCGTTGTTCTACATGTACTTACTTCCATTGTGCATCTATGTACCTTCCATGTACTTGGATCTGTGTGTCTGTTACCTTTCTCCTTAAAAAGCATATCCAATGCACTAACCTATTTCTCATCCTGTACCTCTATCAATATCTTTAATTACCTACTGGCGACAGCCAGTAGGTATATATAGTTAGGATTGTTTTCCATAGGGAAATCGCAACATTCTATTGGGAATAACTTTGGCGCCGGTTGAGGAATCTTCCTGAAATTTTCCTTAACTTTGCCTCGCGGCGTTCCGCTCCTTCCCTGAAAGTTTGGGGGGAATTCGTCAAGTGGGGCCGAGATAAAAGGGGGGTCCCAAAACGTGTTTTCCCCATGTTAATTTCCATAGGGCGGTTGGACTCACTTCAACCCGAACGGCTGAATGGTTTTCCACCAAACTTGGCAAAATTGTAGGGACTGGTAGCCCGATGTGCCTTTGCTATGTCTCAAGATATGTGCTCCAGTGGTTTTTACGAAAATTAACTTTGAAAAAATATATATTGGGCTACATTGGGCTATATATATGTTAGAGCCCAAATGTAGCCCAATGTAGCCCAAAGATGGCCACTAGAGACAAAAAAAAACAAATGTAGCCCAAATATCAGCCAGATGTAGCCCAACTATAGCCCAATGACAGAATGTCCCAGAGTGTTCTAAAGAACAACTAGAGCGCTAACAGTCTTACTTATGACAAAAGTATGGCACACCTGAAGTCATCTTGATTGGAATAAAGTGTTAACACTTAAAACATTTAATTTGCAAAGGAACAAAATGAGGGGGTTCATTTTGCCATAGAAATTATGATTAGTGCTGAAGAAAGAAAAATTAGGGCACATTTTGAGTGACTTCTCAAATCTTCTTATATTTCATTAAAAAAATTCTGATATGCAGTCTCCCAAGATGGCCACCAGAGACAAAAGAGCCCAAATGTAGCCCAAATATCAGCCAGATGTAGCCCAATTATAGCCCAATGACAGAATGTCCCAGAGTGTTCTAAAGAACAACTAGAATGCTAACAGTCTTACTTATGACAAAAGTATGGCACACCTGAAGTCATCTTGATTGGAATAAAGTGGTAACACTTAATACATTTAATTTGAAAAGGAACAAAATGAGGGGTTTCATTTTGCCATAGAAATTTTATATATATATATATTCACTGAAAAAAACATAGGTTACACACCAGTTATAGTTAGGAATTAGCATTTAAAAAACCTTTGAAATTCACTGAAAAAACCATAGGTTTCACACCAGTTATAGTTAGCTGGAAATTTTACTCGCATAAAACCATTGAAATTCCCACGTTATAGTTAGTTGGACTCACTATAACTTGCACGTCTGCAATGCACTGCTGATGACGTCACATATTACATCACTCATACATATATTTAAATATTTAAACATTACTCGCTAATATATGCATTCACTAAGATACACTTAATAAGCCAGTTAACCAATCAATTTTTTTTTTAAAAACACTGAAAAAACCATAGGTTTCAGGCCTTATATAGTTAGGAATTAGCATTTAAAAAACCTTTGAAATTCACTGAAAAAACCATAGGTTTCAGGCCTTATATAGTTAGGAATTAGCATTTAAAAAACCTTTGAAATTCACTGAAAAAACCATAGGTTTCAGGCCTTATATAGTTAGGAATCAGCATTTAAAAAACCTTTGAAATTCACTGAAAAAATCATAGGTTTTAGGCCTTATATAGTTAGGAATTAGCATTTAAAAAAACCTTTGAAATTCACTGAAAAAACATAGGTTTCAGGAGTTATATAGTTAGGAATTAGTTTTTAAAAAACCTTTGAAATTCACTCAAAAAAGTATAAGTTTTAGTGGTGTTATAGTTAGCTGGACATTTTACTCATACAAAACCAATGAAATTGCTCCTATATAGTTAGTTGTACTAACTATATTTCGCGCACCCGCAATCCACTGCTGATGATGTCACATATTAGATCATTCATGACATGGTCAGTGACATCACTGAAGACATCTCAAATGACATCACTGATGACATCACTAATGACATCATCCACGTGACAATCACATACACCTTTTCATACACTATTACAATTTTTCATCACTGTTTGTAAAATACAGAGTATCATATTTAAATCCATTGTCACAGCAATACAAGTAAAAATCCACTCAGTGATTCATAGATGTATACACACATCTAATCACTATGGATTCACTCATACATGCTGTCAATGAACAATAGAACACTATCAAAAATACTTATACATCTATATCGACATTAAACAACAGCACGCATCCTATTCACATATGAAGTCATCCTACTCACTTATGCAAACAATGGATCATACTTACATATTTACTTAGCAAAACACTTATACAAACACCACTTCTTCTATTCATTTAGATAGTAAGTCATACTTAGTGAATGATAAAATCATTATTACAAGTATACAGTTATCCATACAGTCACTCACACAATCATTGTGTCTTATGTATACTTATTTATATACAACAACTGACACATACACTGCCTTTTATTTTTCTAGTTTGTTGGACCTGTACCTTTGAGAAATATATTTGCTCATCACCAAAACCCATAAAGAGATTCCCTCACCCAAACTGTTAGAACATGTA
Source organism: Lissotriton helveticus (assembly GCF_964261635.1). Taxonomy (NCBI): domain Eukaryota; kingdom Metazoa; phylum Chordata; class Amphibia; order Caudata; family Salamandridae; genus Lissotriton; species Lissotriton helveticus. The sequence continues at coordinate 2,058,981,015 of NC_136059.1, read as the reverse complement.
GTTTTAACTTCATATATCTACTGAATCAACTATTCACACATCTTTGGACAGTCACACACCCCCCACCGAACCACACACACTTTCACACTCCCATACAAATACTCAGTTAACTAATCAATAACTAATATAGACTTTCACATAGCTAGTAACCAACTGTAGAATCAGTTTACACAACAACTGCCAAAGTGATACAGATATTCACACAGTTTAGTCACTATCCACTATATTTAGTGAGACATTATAAATTGGTCAAGTAAACAGTCAATTACACTACTACTAAATCCTCCATCCAAATATTTATTTATATATATCCACTCATTCTTCAATGTAAATTGCTATATACATAATGCATATTTAAATAACGAAGCAAACCACATTTACTGGGTGATGTCATCAGTGATGTCATTTGAGATGTCATCAGTGATGTCACTGACCATGTCATGAATGATCTAATATGTGACATCATCAGCAGTGGATTGCGGGTGCGCGAAATATAGTTAGTACAACTAACTATATAGGAGCAATTTCATTGGTTTTGTATGAGTAAAATGTCCAGCTAACTATAACACCACTAAAACTTATAGTTTTTTGAGTGAATATACATATAATTAGCTCCTCTATGCATCTATATACGTTCAATGTACTTATGGATCTATATATTTATCACTTCTTCTAATTTAGCATTTCAAATGCACTACCCTATTTCTCAGCCTATATTTCTCTCAATATATCCACTGGCCCAACCTTCTGACTCATCTCAAACTTCTTTCTACTACTCTTTCCAAAGCACTACCCTACCTCTCACCCTTTACATCTATCAATATATCCTGTACATGATTGTAAAAACGTTTTTTAACTTTTTTTAAGAGCAGGCGTTGGCCACATGGATCACTACCTGTTCTTAAATATTAAAAAGAAAACTTTTTATTTTTTTATTTTTAAAGGGGCTGTATTTAAAAACAAGCATTGGCATAGCCAATAGGTCTCGCCTTTGGGACCTTGTGAGTAAAAAAAAAAAACGAAAGTAAAAGACCACGTTTACATTTACTTCGTATTTAGGATGCAGTAAATGTAAACGTGAAGTCTTACTCTTCATTTTTTTTTTTTACTTACAAGGTCCCCCTTTTAATTTTTTTTTTATCGAACCCTATTTTGCGATTTGGTAACCTATTACTGAATTGCAAAATTGGTTTGCGATTCAGTATTTGAAAGGGGCGTGTTTAGGGCATACCTTCCAAATACCTAATCGTAAAGGTATGTATAAATGTTTTCTGGCTGTGAATGTGGTCGCAAAACATTTGTATTTTACCACCAACTACACGTTAGTGGTAACCAATTTGCAATAAGGAAGGGTTCCGCAAGGGACCCCTTCCCCTTTGTGAATGTATGCAAAAACGTTTTTTAAGAGCAGGCAGTGGTTCCACAAACCACTTCCTGCTATTAAACAAGCATTTGCAATGCAACAGGTCTCGCAATTGTGAGATTTTGAGCTATTAGCATTGTAAATGACAATACCTTTTATTTATGTGTTTAAAAAAACTGCAATAATGAAAGGCATTATCATTTACAGTACCAATAGGTCAAAGTATCTAAAATACAAGACCTATTGCATTGCAAATGCTTGTTGTTTCCTTGCCTGGCTTTCCTTTTAATAGAGGCTGTCGGGTTGTAGCTATTCGCTGGGCGGCATACCAAGCACAGGACACAGGTTAGTCGGGTACTTCATTTATTGTCATATTGTACAGCAGCTTGTCAGTACATCCGTCCTCGTCTCTGTCCTGGTCATTGTCTGTCCTCTTCCCGTCCCGTCACCGGAACTGGTGTCCGGTGACGACCTGGTCACTCTCCCTTAGGACCCACAGGGTCCTAACGCCCTACTGTCGGTCGCCCACCCTATCAGGACATGACATCTCCCCCCTTGTTGCAAACAAATGTTTATGACACATTTATCATAACCACTGTCGCCCACCATTGACAGTCCTCATTCACAGTTACATTGATGAAGGGAAAAAACAAAAAAAGAGAGAGAGAGAGAGAGAGAGAGAGAGATAGAGAGAGAGAGAGAGAGAGAGAGAGAGAGAGAGAGAGAGCACTTGTCATTCTACATTTCTTCAATGAGTCTCTGTTGTTTACTGCATGCCCTTCGTTATTCTAGTTTCTCCATCGCTTCCTTGTCCTTTATCTTCTACCTTCCATATGGCTGAAGTTGTCGCTGCCATTTCTTCTTTCTCCGCCTTCTTTGTCCTTGAAATGCTATCTCTTTCTTGTTATTCGTTGTTTGTCGTAGACAGCCGTTATCATCCATCCTTTCAATTTCGTCACCGCCAGTGACTCTTTGGAGAGCTTGTTGTCTTATCATCTATATTATTTCTGTCTCAACACCTTTGGTCCTGGCCCTGCGGTGCCTCTTTCCTTTATTTCCTTGGTGGTGCTTGTCCGCTCTGCTCATTGCATGTCTTTGTCCTTTCTTTTTGCTGCTCTTTCTCCTGTGGTATGTCTTTCCGTGTTGCTCCCCTTTACCCCTTTTTTTTTCTAGGCTCTCCTATGTCCTTTTAGCCTTTTCTAGGCTCTCCTTGTCCTTTCCTCTTGTGTCCCTTTTGTGTCCTTTTTTCTTCTTCTTCTTCTGTTATTCTCCTTGTCCTTTAAGCCTTTTCTAGGCTCTCCTTGTCCTTTTAGCCTTTTCTAGGCTATCCTTGTCCTTTTCTCTTGTGTCCCTTTTGTGTCCTTTTTTCTTCTTCTTCTTCTGTTTTTCTCCTTGTCCTTATAGCCTTTTCTAGGCTCTCCTGGTCCTTTTCTCTTGTGTCCCTTTTGTGTCCTTTTTCTTCTTCTTCTTCTGTTATTCTCCTTTTCTTTTAGCCTTTTCTAGGCTCTCCTTGTCCTTTTCTCTTGTGTCTCTTTTGTATCCTTTTTCCTTCTTCTTCTTCTGTTATCCTCCTTTCCTTTTAGCCTTTTCTAGGCTCTCCTTGCCCTTTTTTTTGTGTCTCTTTTGTTGTCTTTGTGTCTCCTTTTTCTCTCTTTTTCTTTTGTGTTCTCCTTTTTTCTTTCCTGTTTCTTTGGTCCCTTCTTTCCTCGTTATTTTGCTCCTCGTTCTTCTTTCTTCTTTTCTTTATTGCCTTGTAACTTCTCTTTTGCTCTTTCTTTGTCCTTGCGCAATCTTTGTCCTTTTATTTCTCTTTGTTGTTCTGCTTTCTTTCCTTTTGTTTTCTTTTCTTTTCTTTGTTGTGTCTCTTTTCTGTCTTTTATTTAGCCTTCTCTGGCTTCTTCCACTCTCTTGTTCTTCTTTCTTATATATATATATATATATATATATATATATATATATATATATATATATATATATATATATATATATATATATATATATATATATATATATATATATTCTTTTCTTCTTTCTCCTTCTCTAAGTCCTCTTTGTCCCTCTTTTCTTTGTTATTTCTCTTTTCTGTCTTTTGTTCAGCCTTCTCTGGCTTCTTCCACTCTCTTTCTTTCACTCTCTTTTGCTCCTTTCTTAACTCTTTTCTTTTCTTCTTTCTCTTTCTTTCTCTTTTTATTTCACTTATTATTCTTTTCTTTTCTCTTTTCTTATTGCACTGTCTTCTTTCTTTTTCCACTTGTGCGCTCTTTTGCCCGTTATTTATCCTTTATTCTTCAATCAAGACATTTATCTCCTTTGTCTCCCTTTTCAGACCTTTTCCGTGCTTATCTTTCTTTTCTTCTTTATCTTCTTTTTCTTCCTGTCTTTTCTTCTTGCTCGCGTTCTCCTTTATTCACCTTGTCTTATGTTCTTCTTCTTCTTTGCCCTTTGCCTGGCTTTGAAATGGCTGCTCTGTTCTTTCCTTTGATCATTTCTTGAGTCTCTGTTTCTTTTGGTATGCTATGTTGTGCTCCTTTTTCTTTATCCTTTATCTTTTTCTCTGGCACCTTAATTGTGTTTGTACTTATTCTCTTCTCTTTTATCTTCTTTTGCCCCTTATTTTCTTCTTTGTTGTTTTGTTGTGGGGATCTTTAGTCCCTTTCTACCTCTGTTTACCTTTGTTTCTCTTCGTGTTCTTTAATTGTCTCTTTTTCAATGTTGTTTCACTTATTTTCTTCTTCGCCTGGCCTTGAAATGGCAGCCCCGCTGTTTCTTATGGCCTGTTTCTCCAATGTCCCATTTAAAATGGCCGCCGTTATCTCGCGAGATTTCGCGATCGAAATCTCGCTTTTCCTGACCTCATGATGGCCTCCTCATTTGTTTCCCACTTTCATTGGCTCAGCCGCCTGACTTAGTGATGGCCGCCGAGACTCCTAAGCTCTCGCGAGACCTCGCGCCTTGCTTTCAAAGGCCCGCGCTTGTTCTTAGCGCTTACCGCGATCTGCTGCATCTTTCTACAGTCGCTGTCTGGTGGGCTCCCGCGTCGCTCTTCCCGTCTTCCATCTCACTTGCGGCACATCCAGGGTGAGCACCTGGTTTTTCCACGATGGTGCACGTGCTGGACACACGTCGATCCGTTTCTTTCCTTCGTCGCCAGTGTCGGGTTGTAGCTATTCGCTGGGCGGCATACCAAGCACAGGACACAGGTTAGTCGGGTACTTCATTTATTGTCATATTGTACAGCAGCTCGTCAGTACATCCGTCCTCGTCTCTGTCCTGGTCATTGTCTGTCCTCTTCCCGTCCCGTCACCGGAACTGGTGTCCGGTGACAACCTGGTCACTCTCCCTTAGGACCCACAGGGTCCTAACGCCCTACTGTCGGTCGCCCACCCTATCAGGACATGACAGAGGCCACAACCCTTTCTTTAGACGAGTCATGTCTAAAGAAAGGTCCGCGGCTGCTATTAAAGTGAAAGTGTAGTATGGGGCGCTTTTACCGAAAAAAGCATTTGTTTGTCAAGTTCTGAAACAAATGTTTTTTGGGTAAAAGCGCCCTGTGAAAGCACCCATGGCGCTCCGAATGTTGCAGGAAAGCATGTTGTGCCTGTAGTAGGAGAAACTCATTAAATAAAATAGTGCTTACAGACTAAATAAGATGTACTGTATAACAACCGAAGTAAAAGGGTCAGTCCTCATGGGAGGTTACAAATGAAGACAAGGCCGTACTAAGGGGGGACTAACAAGCCTATTAACGAATCAGAAGCCAGCTTTTATGAAGGACAATGACACAAGCCAATGACAGATATCGGTGGAGAGTGGGCGGGGCTTCAAGTCTATACTCCAATACAGCATGCCTCACAGAGCAGTGCATGCGCAGCCCAGGCTCAACCTAAAAATGAAAGGAAAACTTGTAATTTTACTTTTTGTAAAGCAGGGCTGCTTTACAAAAAAAACGATTGCTTTTATTTATAAGCAATCACTGACATGGTGGTCTGCTGATCTCAGCAGGCCAGCATCCCTGTGATTTTTTGCCTTTGATAATGGGTCGCAAATTGCGACCAAACTCATTAATATTCATGAGGTGGGTTATTTGCGATCCATTAGGAATAGCAGAAAGTATTCAACACACTTTCATACATGTCGTTTTGCGATTTCCTAATTGCGAATCGCAAGGATTCGCATTTAGGGATTCGCAAACAGTTTATTAATACATCTGGCCCTTAGCAGTTTGCTGACGGATCTTACCTTTCCACAGGGCAAAATGCCTACAGCCAGGTCTCGTCCAGAACCTGGGGGCAGGTTTACTAACATTTCACAAAACGCAATGTAGAAAGGCAACTTGCTGCACTGCATTGTGTGAAAGGGAGACATCAGAAATGTGTCAGACTTAGAAAGATATGCCACATTTCTGCTGCCTTCTTGTGCTGGTGCACTGTGTGCTGCCTAGTGCTAATACAGACACCTTTGCACTAGGGTGCAAGGGTGCCTGTGTTACAGGCAGGATTGTTTTTGTGCATGACACCTATATTTGTTCTCCAGCCCCTTCCTTTTTGCTTCCAACCAAACTACATTAGGAGGATGTATGAGTTTTTAGGTGGGCTTGCCTTTCGCCCACATACCTCAATGGAACAACAGCGAAATTCTTCTTTATGAAGAGAGCTAGTGTCCCAGCTTGTGGCCTTTAAAAATGTGTTCATAGCTCCTGTCTGGGCGAGCCCAGTCTTTCAAGTGTAAGCTCCCTGGAAGTGTGAAGGTTCCTCTCTCTCTAAAACCCGTTTGTATTTAGCTTAAGTACTATTTTCTAATTGTTTTGAAACGAAGGGACCTTTTATTAAATGTTATTAAAAATAACAATCAACATGCACCTTCCTCTATTTTTGCTTCTAAAGAAACATTACTTACTCATTAAATCGTATATAATAACAATTGCTACAACAAACATATAAAAATATAAAATATTGTTGACTATTTTAATTAAATATATAAACAATTGCTGAACTATAAAATCATACTGAAAGAAACATTAAACAATATGTGCTTGCTGACAATACTTAATGCAATATGTATTTATAATTGAAAAATATGCAGCAAATAAATGAATATGCAATGGAGGATACATATGCATGGAAAATGTGAAGATTACATTAGCTTAGGCTTCGATGATGAAGAAAGATCACTTTTCTCCAAAAGCCGCTGACACATACACCAGGAGTGTTAGCGAAGAACACATTAGAGCTCAATTTAAAGAATATGCCACGTTAGTTTGCATGCGTTTACCACGCAAGCCATTACAACAAAGTCGTTACAACAACCCCGTTGTTACCTTGTATACCATTACAACGCAAGCCTGAACAACGGCTTGCTGTAGGTCAGGGGCACTGGACTTTGGAATAGTTTAATTTACTATTCCAACTGCAGTCTGTGCAACAGTAGTGAAGGTGTTGGATTTTAAATCCAACACCTTCTGCCCCTACAGCAAGTCGTTCTTCCAACTTGCGTTGTAATAGCATGCTTTGTAACAACGCGGTCTTGTAACGACCGCATTGTGATGGCATGCATTTGTGGTAAGTGATGTTTACCCAATTTAAGACCCTTCACTGTGCATAAATTCCCTTGGGTGGGCTGCAGATTCAGCCTAGGAGTTGAAGCAAAGTATTTTAGGTGCGATCATTGCAATGCTGGGTGCATACACATGATTTGCTGCTGCCCTGAGACCAGGCCCGGACTGGCCGTAGCGGGCACCGGGCAATCCCCCGGTGCGCCGCACGGGTGGGGGCCGGTTTTGGGCCCCTGGGGGCCGTTTTTGTTACAGGGCTGTTTTTGCAGCATAGCTGCAGCAAATCGGCCGAAAACCGGCCCAGGCAAAGAGCTCGGTGGCACCCCCAACCCCCCCCACCTCCAGTGGGGAGGTGGGGCCGGCCGAGCACTTTGCCAGGGCTGGTTGTGATTTTCAGTCCGGCCCTGCCTGAGACTTATCAAATGTTTAATGTAACTTTTGTCCCCCTTTGTGAGACAACGACGTAGTCCTTTGAAGTGACTTCCACTGCCTGTCTATGTGGGTAGCTCCCGCTCATAGAAAGAGCAAGAGAGGAGCTGCATTGGATAGTAGGTTATTCCTCAACAGAAGCATGGCCTCCTGCATAGAGTAAGGTGGTTACAGGGCCAACTGAAATGAGCAGCTACAGAGCAGGAGCTTTGCACTCACTCATAGGAGGAGGATGATTCTTCAACAAAATCAGGTTCAGATTAGTTGCAGAGGTGACCCACCCATGTTTTGATATGCCACATTCATAGCATTATGTAGATGATATCAATTTATGTGGTGAGGTACACTCCCGGGTGGTATACAATGAGCATAATCTGAATTGAATAACATGAGGTTGTAGTGTTATAATTGTTTTATACTATCTTAAATGGCTTAAGTTTTGACATACGCGCTAGTCCAGTGTTTTATATTCTACCCCAATGGCTGTCAATTGATACATACACAATTCTGTAAGTGTTAGTGGTGGGCTTTCTGCTGTAATAATTAATGTCTGCTGTATGCAATATGAATATGAGTAGCTGAACCTATGATCCTATTTGTCGGGATGGAAATGTGGGAAATAGAACCTTGCTTACCTCTTTGTTGTTTGCTTCTTAAATATGTTTTCTTTCATTTAATGTCAATAAACACATTTGAAAAATAAAACCCTGTTCAAAAGAGGTTATAGCAAAGAGGATGAGGTCAAAGGTAAGAGGAAGATACCAGAACAAGAATTGCTGGCAAACATCATTTACTAATCTCAAACATTCTAAAGAACTGGAACAGGACCAATATTTCTACAAAATATCCGTTTTACATATTCTTATAGTTAGACCTGTCATGGGGGGGTCGTCCCCCAAACCTTTTGCCTTCACTCCTACTATTTTCTTCTGGCTGTGCTACCCTATGAAGGGAGACCGTCCTGTACAAAAATAATCAAAGGAAGCGTTTTCCTCATTCTAGAGGAAAAAACGAGGAGAAATGTAAACATTTCTTTTTGTTAGGCCTGCTTTGGGCAGGCGTTAGTTTTGGCACTGCCCCAGATTTACGCGTGTTGTAAATCTGGGCCAGTGTCAAAAACCATGGGTGTTGCGTTAGAACACCCACAGCAACACCCATGGAATGCCCCTTCCACGCAGAATAAGGCATTGCCTTACTCCATATTTACAAGGCTATGAAAAGCCATGCAGGGTGGCTTTGTGGGGCCTTGTAAATATGGGCCAGCACACTGCGCCTCCGGAGAGTCACAAAAGTGATGCTCAGGCTGCATAAAAGTGCTGCAGGGGCGTTGTAAATATGCCCCTCTGTACTTTGTTACTGATAACAAGTGCTTGTGCTCTCTTCTTAATATATACGGTACAATTGGACCCCTCATTGGCACATGCAATTTAGTTATATGTCCTTAGTAAAGTGGTACAACATGTACGCAGGGCCTGTAAATTATATGATACTAGTGGGCCTGCAGCACTTATTGTGCAGCTCACTTAAGTAGCCCTTTAAAACATGTCTCAACCCTCCAATTGCAGCCTGTAGTGCAATTTTAAACTACCAATTCCGCCTGGCAAAACAAAACATTTACCAGGCCTAAAACTCTCTTTTTTTATTACATTTAAGTCTCCCATAGGCTAGGCCCTAAACAGAACATATGGCAGGGTGCTTTATATTTAAAAAGTATTGTACATGTACTTTTTTTAAGTTCAGTTTATTGAAACCAAACATAAGGGAATACAAGAACAGTGCATCAAAGCATAAAAAATGCATACGAAAATGAAAGTATATAATAAAGATGCGTATTGAAACGGATTCAATAAACAGTTATAACTGAACCAAGGGAAAGGAAAGAAAGGGGAGCAAGGAGAAAATAATACAGTAAACTTTGTCAATAATCAAAGTGAAACAATTTTAAATAGCAATCTAAATAAAATATTGTATGCTGATAAATGACATTATAAATTCGAGCATGAATAAACCAATAAATGAATATAGAAAAATATTAAGAAAAATGAAGAAAAAAGACAACCAGAAATCATCATGGTGGTGTACGAACCTCATCTGACTTATTTGTAGAAGCAACAATAGAGGGCGTTGGGGAGGAGAGGGCGGACAAATATGCAGTAAGTGGGAGCCATAATAAGTCCCGTTTGATTGCAAGGGAAATAGGAGTAACGTAGTTAGTGTCAAGTCTATGGTGAAAACAAATTGCATTCTACCAAGCGGAATATATAACTTTTGTTGAATCTTTCCAGTAGGAGGTTATCAAATGGAAAGCTACAGCTATTAGTAAGTTGAATAGTTTGAAGTGAGAAGGATTATGTGGCCAGGACAGAGAGAGGGAACCTAAGAAAATAGCTGAATAGGAGAAGGGAGTCCTTATCTTAAAAATAATATTCATACGAGACCAAACTGACTGCCAGAAGGCATGTATATTAGGGCAGTGAAATAGCATGTGACTCAAATCAGCATTCGGGGAGGGGCAAGACCAACATTTAGGAGAAAGGTCTGGGGAAAAAGAAGCTAACTTTGCTGGAAAAAATAATAAACGCTGATAAATAAAGTAAAGGGTTTGGGTTGTGTTAGCTGCTCTTGACGTCTTATGAATCTTTAACCAAATCTTATCCCATAAAGAAACGGGCCCGGATGTTGACAAATCCTGTTCCCAGGCCAATTCAGTTTTTGTTTGAAGTCGTTCCAAAGGAGTTAAAAGACAAGTGTAAATACGAGAAGCAGAAGGAGAAGTTTCTAAAAGCGGAAAAAGTGTGGAACATGAAGCAGGAAGGTCGGGAGATGCAGGGAGTGCTTGAAGATATTGTTGAAGAGATGGAAGTAGAAGATCGTATTGTTTCCTAAAAGAATTGGAAAGGAGGAATTGAGACTGAAGATCAGAAAAGGTTAAGGGCACATTATCAAACAGGAGTTGAGAAATCCACAATAAGCCTTTGGATCGCCAAGATTTCCAGAAAAAAGAGAGATTATTGATACGAAGGAGTTTATTATGCCAAATAGGTTGTTGGGATAAGGAAGTAATAGAAGGATAAGAGGAAGATAAAAGGGGGGTTAAGAGATACCGAGTATGTGCAATAATAGGAGATTGAAGAAAAGAAGTAGTAGCTGTAAACGTAAGTGCTTCAAGAATGTCAAACGGTGAAGTAAGGGATTTTTCAATAGATAACCAAAAAGGAGGGTGAGTAGGGAATTCAGTAGATAACCATCGAGAAGCTTGTTTGAGAGAGAATGCATAATGATAAGATTCAGGGAATTTAAGACCTCCGTTAGAATTATTTATTTTAAGATATGATAAGGCGATCCGTGGAGGTTTGTTTTTCCAGAGAAATTTCAGTAAGATTGAGTCTAACCTCTTAAAATAATAATTTGGTTTGCTAACAGGTATCATGGAAAGGGAGTATAAAAGTTTTAGGTGCCAACATAATTTTTATGGAATCCAATCTGCCCCGCCACGAAAGAAAGAGAAGGTGCCATCTGGTAATTGAATCAGTTAATTTTTTGGTAATATAATCGAAATTAAATTTCAAAGTATCAGAAATAGAAGAGGAAAACCATAATCCTAAATATTTTACTTTAGTCGGTTGCCAAGATGGACATGTACTTTTAAGTTGTAAATGCCCTGGAAGTGAAAAACAACTACATTTGTTTTTTACTACTGTGAGGCCTACCTCTCTCACAGGATAACATTGGGTTTCCTTATGACTTTTAAAAAGTGCTATCGTTCGATTGGTAGCAGATAGTTATGTCCGGTTTGGACTCAAATAAATTAAAATTAAAAGTCCTATTTAATGCTAAAGTCAGATTTTAGATTACAAATTTGAAAATGTTCCTGCCCTACATGTTCTAATGCCTTAAAGGAATTTCCAGCAGCCTGGGCCTGTTAATTGCTCCCTCATCAGGAATGTGTATTGGGCACAGACAGGGAACAATAGTGTTAGAAATTGGGTTACTCGGTGGTGGGGGGGGGTTGATACCCTACTCTAGCAGCAACCACAATCCTTGTCTGGGTGAGGCAGAGCAAATCCCAAATTAACCCTCTGGTAGCTTGACATAGGGCAGGGTGGCTTAACTTAGAGGCAATGTCTAAAGTATTTATGCAGCACTGCAAAGAGTAATACATTGAAAACACAACACAAGAAAAATCCTACACCAATTTAGAAAAATAGAGAAAATATAATTAATAAATCAAGACCAAAAATCCAATCAGTAGAAATGGAGATAAGTAATTTTAAAGATTTAAGTAAAAATAGCGCCAAAAATCCCAAAGGGCCACTTGCAGTTATTTGGTGGTGTAAGACTGGGGAAAGTCACAAGTTCAGGCCGACTGCGATGGAGCATGGGTTGGACTTCAGGGACCAGGTTAGTCCCGCTGAAAAGTTGCCTTCCCAGTCAAGCGCAAAGAGTCCCATTCATGGGGGAGGGGGCCACTAGGAGCAGGGAATTGTCATGGAAAGACTGTGTTATAGAGCGAAGAGCAGGCTGGATGTCACTGACGGTTGTCCATGTAGCGCAAAGATTCTGTTGTTGTCATGAGCCTTTGGACAAGAGCTTTGTGATGGTGTTCCACACAAGCGGTCAATGTTGTAGCATGAAGGAGTTGGGTTCATGGAACTTCGCATTGGTGGGCTGTGCAAGTAAAAAGGTTTTGCCACTAATGGGCCCATTCTTGGTTGTGGAAGAGCCCAAAAACTTTAATTTAGTTACACTGAGCCCACATCAAGTTCCTTCCAAAGTGTACAGGCTTCCTTGCCTCCCTTACCCTGGTTCCAGAATATATAAAGGGCATATACAATCCTTTGTGTGGAGGCAGCACACAGCCTATTTAAATGTAAGTAGAGATGTACCCAGCTCCATCCTCCAATCCTGCCAGTGATGGCCTATCTAGGCACCCCTAAGCTCTCTATTGTGTGTGGCTATCTTGGAGAAAAACGCAATGCCCAACTGTCATCTACACCCAGTCATGTAACCCAGAGACAGGCTGCGGGCACTAAATTGTTGAGGCAGGAAAATGGAAACTTTCTAAACCTGGCATTTTCAAAATTGTAATTCAAAATATGACTTTACTATCAGAGAGGATTTTTTATTACAATTCCAAAGTCACCAAACATGAACTGATTCATTGTTCTTATTTGGAGGTTACAGCTTATTAAATGTAATAAGGTAACGCCACTGTTATCCTATGGGAGAGTAGTAGTAGTGAAAAACCACATTAAGTGGTTTTCACTATCGGGACATGAAAACCATAAAAGTACATGTCCAACTTTTTAAATGCACTGCACACTTCCCTCAGGCTGTCCCGGACCAAACACAGGGGCAACTTACATGTATTATAAAGGAAGGTTTGGGCCTTGGAAAGGTTTATTTTGTTAGGTCAAAATGGTTGTTTAAAACCGGTTGGAATTTTTTTAATTTAAATTATAAACCTCTCCCAGGCCTCTATGTGGAGTGGCTCTGCTTCTGGTGATGCCAATAACGTGAAGCATGTCTCCATGATGGTGTCTATGTTATTTTTGTACCATGTGTGTCGTTTTAAATTGTAAGATTGAGTTAATAGTGTAAGAGCCTTGGCTTGCCCAGACCTTTTTAGAACAATGTTTAATATAAAGGTTTGAGGATTACGATCGGTTTCTGCTCTTTCCTTTATTTGGAAGTTGGGAATAAAAGGCAATAGATCGGGGTCCACCAGGGTGAAATCGATGGTTGTGCCTGTTTTATCCAGCACTCTTGTGAATGATGCGGGTCAAAATGGCTGTTTAAAACTGCACACATAGACTTCATTGGCTACCCTGAGAAATATGTAATGGGCTACTTGAGTGGGTGGCACAAACAGCCCTGCAGATCCACTAATAGCATTAAATTTGCAGGCCCTGTAGCACAGGTAGATCCACTTCACTAGTGCCTTACAGGTAAATTAAATATGGTAGTTTGGTATAATCCAATTCTTCTATTTTTTAGGGATACAGCACAAGTACTTTATCACTGGTTAGTAGTGGTATAGAACGCACAGTCCTAAAGCCAGCAAAAACAATGTCAGCAAAATAAAAGACTTAAAGGCAAAAAGTTAGGGGGAAAACCACGCAAAGGATGCCAGGTCTAACAAATAGGACCTGAGTGTAGCTGGGAGAGAACTGTTCCCTGCCCCACAACATTTCAAAGAAGGTGCCTCAGCGAACTCACAAAGAACTTGACAAAAGGCTTTGTCACCCCATCCCCCAGGGCAAAAACAAATATTTTAGGATACGGGGTGAGTGGTCTTGCTCCTCAAGCCCAAATGAGTCCTGCGGACCCCAGGTTCTGATGCCAAATAATAATAACAAGGAAGGGGGCAGATGCCCCCTCAGCCTTAAGAAGCCCCAGGGACCCAATACCCCAGTGCCATAAACTGTTATTTTTGTGGCGTGCGTGTTGCCCACTCACTGAGTCCACTTGGGCCCTGGGGCCTCATTCCCGGGGGCAAACACTAATAATAAAGAAGGGGGCATGTGGCCCCTCTTTCTTATACCTTATTATGCCCTGGGGACCCCACCCACCGGGACTGAATGCTATCATTAAGGGAAGAGGACCACGTGGCTGTCTCCCCAGGCCTTAATAGGCCACGGCTCCCAGGCCTGAATTTTAATATTAAGGGGGCCCTGGGGCCGGAGTCTATCATTAAGCGTAGGGGGCCATGTGGCCTCCTTCCTCAACCCTGTTAGGTCCTGGGGACCCCATCTCCTGGGGCCGATTTAATAATTAATGGGAGAGCCTTCCTCTGCCACACGGTACCCACAGACCACAATGTGGGGGCCATGGTGGGAGCCTCAGAGCCCCAGTGACACCTGCCGGTACCCCCCATTGTGCGGGAGCTGGCATTGCGCCTGTCTGCATCGAGCAGCGGTTTATGCTTGCAGGCGGCAGCAATATCTGTTTTCTCGGTTGCAGGAGCATGGACAGGGAAACAGAAGTCTTCTCCCACTCGGCGACAGCTTGTTTAAATTTCTCGGGCTGGGAGCAGAGGCACCTTTTTCTGACTGCACTGCTGCAGGCAGGGAAGGTATGTTGCTCCTGTCTGGTGGGAGACTTGAAAATGCTTCTGCCATGTGGGAGCAAACACATTTTGTCCCTGCCTGAAGTGATGCGGGTGGGGAAACTAGTCTGTCCTGGGAGTGGGCTCCTTGGGACAGAGTAATTGAGCTGACCCCAGGGGATGCGGTCCCCAAAGTCTTTCTAGGCTTCTGGAGGCAAGCCTGCGGCACCTCCCCCTCCCTTTTATATGATTTTGGCTCCAGTTGATGGGGTTTACGGGGTGTAACAAGGCTCTGGGAGAGCGGCCACATATTCCCTACTCTTATATTTTTTTTTGTAAAAACAATTTTTATTGGCAGTCAAGTTCAAAAAGTACATTACAAAGAAAAGCAATCATGGCAGTAGCCGATAGGTCAGGATAACATTACAGTTCCAACAAGACACCTTTTATATAGAGCAATCCCTCAACCGAGCTGTCCCACCCTTTATCCCACCCCCGCAGTCAGTGTGCCATACTCCTCTCTCTCAATCAGTTAAGTGTTAGCCTATTCACTTCCTTGACAGGAACCGTAGTAAAAGGTAAGTAACGCTTATCAATGGGGAACCAGAACTCTCAAATCTGCTATCATTATTTGCAAGTAGTGTGTGTGCCTCGTTGAGTGTGAGGTATCCCTCAATGCATTGCCCCTATCCTGATGTTCCCCTCTCGTCCTCGCTCAAGTCATCCTCCGGCTGCTGGAGCGCCACAACTAGGGCCTCCCACGCCCTAGCCACCTCTAATGCCCCGTCATTATCCAGGCTCTTGGCCTGTCGCAGCCGCAAGGCACTCTCCGCCTTCGCCCAGCGCTCCAGAGTGGTCCTCCAACGCAAGTAGCTGGGTCCTTGGCTAGATTTCCAGTGCATGGTGATCTCTCGTTTGGCTAATATCAAACCCAAGTCATAAAATGTACTGGTAACTCGAGTACGGGGGGTGTGAGGGAACCACAATAATAGGCAGGTGCCCATTTCAGGATCGATCTGCCGGTCCGTGACAGCATTCAGGCAGGACATCACCGCCTCCCAGTAACCCGCCAGCGTACTGCAGGCCCGAAACATGTGAGCGAAGTCCGCGTCCGCTGTGTTACATCTAGGACAGAGTGATGATGCACCCTCGAAATATTGCGAGATTTTAATTGGTGTTAGGTATGCACGTTGTAGGGTGAAAACCTGGACCAATTGGAACCTGGCGTTCCTAGTGCCCTTCCATGCCCGTCGCAATAGCTGCGGCCACGTCGACTCGGGAATTGGTCGCCCAATGTCCCCTTCCCACTTGGTTCGCAGCTCATCTAGGGGTCGCAGGGTAGCAGTCGACAACCTCCGGTAAAGGCATGTGACAGCCTTGTAAGTGCCAGCAGCCATGACCACGTATTGACAGCACTCCGAGGTCGGTGGTTCGACTAGCCCATTCTTCCAATGATGGCGAATACCGGCCACTAACGAGGCGTGCAGCAGATAGCCTCCCCTCGGTAGATCATAAGAGTCCCGCAGCTCTTGAAACGTGAGCAGCGATCCATCCTTGTAGAGATCGCCGATCACCTGCAAGCCAAGCTCCTCCCAGATTGCCAGTGCTGACCAGTCGCCACCGTGCGGAAAGGCCGTGCACATCCCTAACGGGATTTCAGGGGCATAAGGGCGAGCGGCACCGGAGCGCCTGTGGCACCGAAGCCAGCAACTGCGAATCGTGCGTTCCTCCACCGTGAGCTGGGCGAGGTCCAATTTCTGGCCCAAGATTATAAAGGAGATGACGTGCCTCGGGAACAGTCTGCCCGCTACTCCCTCTGGGCCTCGGAATTCCAAAGCCACCGCCTGGGTGAGCCACTGCAGCTGCGCCGCCAAGTGGTACCACTCGAAATCCGGGGCCGCAAGTCCCCCGTCCGCCCTGGGGCGCATCATCGTGGCCAACGCAACTCGTCGTCTACCCGACCCCCAAATGAACCCAGATGTTAGGGAGCGGAGTCTGTTAAAAACTGACGCAGGGATCCAGATCGGCAGGGTGCGAAACAGATATAACAACCGGGGAAGAGCCACCATTTTCAACAAAGCCACTCGTCCCGCGACTGAAAGCGGTAGCGTCCGCCAGAAACCCATGCAGCCCTGCAAACTCCGGATTGCTCTGTTGATGTTACCGTCTAAGAGGGCCAACGGCGAGTGGTAGATGTGCGTGCCCAGATAGGGGAGGCAATGGTATTCCCATCG
Source organism: Lissotriton helveticus (assembly GCF_964261635.1). Taxonomy (NCBI): domain Eukaryota; kingdom Metazoa; phylum Chordata; class Amphibia; order Caudata; family Salamandridae; genus Lissotriton; species Lissotriton helveticus. The sequence continues at coordinate 2,058,964,390 of NC_136059.1, read as the reverse complement.
TAATTCGCCCTCCGGTTGGGAGTCATCAGCCCCTGGCGTCAGCGGGAAGAGGCAAGACTTCCCCCAGTTGACTCTCAGTCCCGAGAGACGGCCAAAGTCCGACAGCAGTCGCTCGGCCCCACGCAGGGAATCGCTCGTGTCCGCCAAAAACAGCAAACAGTCATCCGCATCGAGAGAGATGTAGTGGGTGTCGGCTCTCAGAGGAAGACCTGCATACGCTCGACCCATACGGGCGTGCGCAGCCAGTGGCTCAATAGCGAGCGCAAATAACAGGGGGGACAGAGAACACCCCTGTCGGGTCCCCCGACCTACCGCGTAAGGGGCTGAGATGGTGGCCCCAGTTTTGACACGGGCCGTGGCCGCGGCATAGAGCAAGGCAGTCCATTTCACGAAGCGCTCGCCCAGTCCGAAGGCCTCCAGTACACGGAGCAAGTATGGCCATTCGACACTATCAAATGCCTTCTCGATGTCAATCGAGAGGACAGCAGTACCCGGGCGAGTAGCGGCTTCGCCCCCCATGATCCGGATCAACCGGCGCACACAGGTGGTGGTGGTGCGCTGGGGGATAAAGCCCGCCTGGTCACTGTGTACCAAGGTGCGCATGTGGGTCAGCAGCCGCGTCGCAAGGACCTTGCTCAGGATCTTGTAATCCGTTGTGAGCATCGAGAGTGGGCGGTACGCCGAATGGCAGCTCACGTCTCCCTCCCACTTTAGTAAGGGTATCACCAAAGCTTCGCGAGTAGACGCCGGTAAGTACCCGGTGTCCCAGGCCTCTCGGTAAATCGCCTGCAATCGCGGAACCAGCACATCCGCATAGGCTGCATGAAATTCAATTGGCAGCCCATCGGTGCCAGGGGTCTTGCGGCGGGCCATGTGCTTGATGGCCACTCTGATCTCTCCCTCGGAGATGTCCCCGCCCAGATGGTTCGCGTGTTCCTGGTCGAGCCGGGGCAGCTGTGCCACCAGCAGGAACTCCTCCAGCTCCACCGGGGGATCCGGCATCCTGCTCCTGTAAAGGTGCGTATAATACATGAGGAACTGGTCGTTGATGTCCGATTGCGTATAAACCATGCGCCCCTCTGGAGTGGCTAGCTCCACTATTGGGGAGCCACGGGTCCCAGGGTTGACCAACCACGCCAGCAGTGAGCCCACTTTGTCACGCTCGGCGTGAGCCCGGACAAGAAACTCCTTATAGTCAAAGCAGCGCAGCTTTTCCATTGTTGTCGCCACTTCCTCCCGTGCAGCCGAAACCGCTCCGTGAGCCTCAGGAGTCGTGTGGCTGCGTCGTTCCTCTTCGTGCAAGCGGCCCTCGCTGCGCTCTACATCCTGCAGGAGGGTCTTACGGACTCCCGCGGTAGCCGAGATACAGACGCCCCGAATCACCGCCTTAAAGGCGTCCCACTCCAGCGCCCTACTGGAAGCCGTGCCCACATTAGCGTCGAAATAACCTTCCACCCCAGTGCGCACCTCGGCCTTAAACGCCGGGTCTTCCAATGTCAGTGGTTTCAACCGCCACGTCGGGATAGCCTGGCGTCGCCTCATCCATTGGACCATTACTAAGCAAGGGTTATGGTCGGATATCGTCTTGGCCAAGTATTCGCTGTGGCGGACCAGGCTCTGAGCGTCCGGCGAACACAGAATGCTGTCAAGGCGAACATGCAGATCGTGCGGGGGGGAGTAAAAGGAGAAGTCCCTTTCTGTGGGGTGTTGGGTCCGCCATGCATCGACCAGGCCCCAGCTACTTTGCCACTCTCTCCTACTCTTCGCCAGTCTGTGAGCTGTCGCCTGCGCCAGTGGTGGGTGAGATCTATCTAATTCCACGTCCAGTACAGAGTTAAAATCCCCCCCAAGCAGGACCGTGCCGGCCAGGACAGTTGCCAGTTTCCCAGACAATCGCGCAAAGAAGGCAGGCTGGTCCACATTCGGGGCGTAAACGCTGCAAAGTGTCACGTCTCTCCCATCTAGGCGGCCCTGTACAGCCACAAACCTCCCCTCAGGGTCAACCACTGTTACCAAAGGCTGGAAGGGAATCCCCGCCCGTACCCAAATCAAAGCCCCCCTTGCAAAGGCCGAGAAGGTCGTGTAAAACATTTGTCCCCGCCATCTGCGCTGCAGAGCCCGCCCCTCAGTTCGATCAATGTGGGTTTCCTGCAAGAAGGCAACCTGAACCCCCCTGCGAACAAGATAGGCATGTACTTTATGACGTTTCAGCATGGAATTCAGTCCCCTCACATTCCAGGTCACACACTTCAGTTCAGGGAAGGTCCCCATTCATGATAACGAATACAGTTCCAATGAAAGCAAATATCGTATGCACACTGACTACACCCCAAAACCAGAACCCTGATACCTCCCAACAGTCCCATACCCCACCCCTCCCCAGAATAGGTCCCAAACAGTAGAAACCCATCCAAATGATTAACTCCCAAAAATAACAGTCCCTGGTAACTACCAGAGTCCCACAATAGGTGTGAGATAGGAGGGGGTGGCCCGTCGCCATTTTCAACAGGCCGCAAGCAGCACACTCCTCCCAGCCAGCTCTCCCCAACATGCCCTATGCGCCCCGCATCTCCTCCCTAGTTATGGCAGGAACCACTGCAGAAGTTAGCCGCCCAACACCAGCCCCAGGCCCATCTGGGTGACACTGCCTCCACCCCAAACCCAGTTCAGGAACACAGCAGCGTATACAATACCACATCAGGGAAGCATTAGCATCATTCGTCCAGCAAATCATCAGCAGTCCCAGGTGTGACATGGGGCGGCTCGGGGCCACCAGTCCCTGATTCCTCCGATGCCACCTCGTCAGTGCCCCCTCGAGAGCCCGACTCCACAGCCGATGCCGAACCCATTGTTTGGGAGATAGTAGAGACCGCCCGAAGGGCATCTCTGCGTTCCAGCTCTGTCTGTGAGATCGAAGGTGTCCGAGCGCTCGGCGGTCGTCTCTTGGGTCTCCTGCTCCGCCTAGGTCTCGGTGGTGCCCTCCGTCTTTCCCCGGTCGTCTGATGCGCATCCGCGCCGGTCCTGTACAACTCCAGCCAGTCCCACACGTCGGCGGGAGAATCGTAGAAGGAAGATTGGCCATCCATCATGATCCGCAAACGGGCTGGGAACAGGAGGGAGTAGCGGGTACCCTCCTCCCGAAGAGCCTTCTTGACCGCCAGAAAAGTCGACCGCTGCCTCTGAACTTCCAAGGAATAGTCCGGGTATATGGAGACCTGGGCGTTGTCCACCTTATAGGGCCCCAGTGCTTGCGCCTTTTGTAGAATGAGATCTCGATCCCTGTAGTGCAGCAAGCGCGCCACCACCGGGCGAGGAGGCCGACTCTCGGCCGGGGGTCGAGCCGGCACACGGTGAGCACGTTCCAGAGTGTAGAACGGTGACAGACCCTCCGGAACCACCACGTCTCGCAGCCAGGCCTCCAGATAGCCCAGCATGTCTGTCCCCTCAATCTTCTCCGGCAGGCCCACCACGCGAATGTTATTGCGGCGGTTGCGTCCTTCGGCATCCTCCGCCCTCCGCTCTAGCAGTTGCACCCTTTGCTGAAGCTCCCCATCAGGGTTTCCGCCGCTTTTGTCGCGGGCTCCAGCGCATCCATCCGGATCTCGGTCTGCTTGACCCGATCTGCCAACTTGCCGTGATCCGCACGTAATAGGCCCAGACTCGTGGATACCTGCCCAATGTCATGGTGCAGGGCCTCCCTGTTGTCGGCGATGGCCTTCAGGATCTGCTCCAGCTGGCCTTGCGGCAGACCCGCCGCCGAACCAGCGTCCAGAGTGGAGCCCTGGCCGTCCGCCACCTCCCCAGCAGCATCCGGGGGAGGCTTTAGGCGTTTCCCCATGGAGGCAACCGGTTTCTCGACTCCGCAATATCAGGGGTGGCGTCCGCCCCCAAGTCCAACTCTCAAGGCCGCGAGTCCTGGGGACATTCCCCGTGTCGCACACCTGCCGGCTCCACGGGCCCCCAAAGCCAGCAACTCCCTGTCAGCGCTGGGTCACCACTCTCCGCTTCACAGGACACCGACCACGAGGAGCCCCCCTGGGCGAGCCGCTCCTCTGAGTCCAGGAGCGACAGCGAATGCAGCCAGCACAATATGGCATCAGGGATAGCCTTCCAAGGCCCCAACCACGTGGGGGTCAGAGAGAAACACACCCGGCAAGGGCAGGTCCCGGGAAGCGGGCCCCGCCACGTCCGTCGGGCCCCAGGCTGGGCCCCAGCCGCGCACAGCCGCCGCAGTCAGCAGAGTCCCAATAGATCGGGCCGTCTCGGGTGTCCTCAGCGCCGGCTCGCCAGGCCTTCCGGCGTCAGCAGGGCCTCCTGGTGGCAAGCGGCCAAGGGCCAGTGCCGGTCTGTCCCTCCCTGGGCAGGCTGCGCAGGATCGGGCCTTCCCTCGACCTCGCGCTCCGTGACTGGCGCTCAGTAGGCCCCCAGGGCCGAAGGTTGCGCCCGGCCTCCTCACCTTCAGATGCCTCCGCTGTGGCCCTGCCGAAGCGCCGCCGCAAGGCAGTTCAGGCCCCGCCGCCGCGGTGAGCCTGCAAGTCCGGAGCTCCGACCCTCTCGGCAGCCGGCGGCCGGCCGGTCACCACCGCGGGCCGGCCTCCTGAGTACTCGAGGCCGGGGATGCGGGCGATCTTCTAGGCCGCAAAATGGCCGGCGCCGCCCACCAGGTTACTGGCGCGGCGCGGGTTCCACGCGGTCTCGGACTCGAACCCTCCACCTCCGATCAGGCCCCCAGGTGTGCGGGAGGAGATGCGGGCAAATTCAGGGCGTCAGGGCCGTCAGGATAGTTATTACCAGGATTAATAGGGGAGGCCGCCTCGGAGCTCAGCGCTCACCCGTCCTTCTTCATCGGCTGCCAAGCCACGCCCCTTCCCTACTCTTATATATTGTATTGATCCCTGGGGGATATGGTCCTCGGGGCCCCAAATAGGCTTGGCGAGGGAGACCCTGTTCATGTCCCTATCCCTACATATATATTAAAAAAACACAAGTATTTATTTTATTTTGCCACGATCCCTCTCTCATTTATTATTTACTGCTCCAAGGAAGGTGCGCCCCATAATGCCCTAGAGCACTTTAATATTCAATATTTTCATGCTTGTGGTGCTCCTAGAAGAGACAGGTATAAAAGGTTTGACAAGTGTGACCCCATAATTTCAGAGAACCTGGGGTGTAAACTATATTATAAGAAAAATGGCTCACTAGGATTTAAATCATCATCATTCACACAGATGAACTTCCGGTAGTATAAGACGGAAAGTATATTTATACTGTACCAAGACATACAATATAGGTAGGTTTATTTTGCAATTAATTAATTCATTGCATATTTGTAATGTCAAAAGTATTTTTTTAGAAGATCCAGTGCTCATGCTTATAGTGAAGGAAAGTGCAGTGAGAAGAGAAGCCATAACAACAAAGTGCATCACAATTAAAAATACATTTGACTCCTTCTTTACATTATTTTAAAAATATGCTTGGAGTCTATATAGGACTAGCATCAGTCAGTATAATTCATAATGTCCAAATATCTGTTTCTAATAGAGTGTTAGCAATTCATACAATGAAAATTAGTAACTGCCTGTAATCATTCAGAGAATCAAAAATAAGTATGGGGCAATTCCGAACAGACCGGAAACTTCATTATGGGGTAGGCTCATTAAATTTGATTAAATCATTAAAACAACATAAATATCCCAAGTAAGATTCACTTCCTCTCTTCTTGTTACATAACGATACGCAAGTTATGCAAAATAATTCAATAGAAGGAAAAGAAAAGAACAGAATCCTTGTAGTGTGCACCTACTGGCGGAAGGATTTCTGTCATGCGATTATCAAATCCCCTTAACTTTCTAGTGGCTGAAGCAATTGTCTGCCGGTGCCACTCTAAAATGCCCATATCTAGAAAAGAAAAAATCAGAACAAATAAATGTTAAAAACACCTAACGTCTTATGTCGGGCATTTGAACAGACGTAGGATGAATTATGAGTACATTCTAATTACAAGAAACTGTACAAATCTTCATCAGCATTCAGCCCTATTGTCTCTTGCTATCCATTTCTAGTATCAGGCTTGCTTCAAGTTTTCTCAGTTCCAACTACTAATAGCTTCCCCTCCAACACTTGGGGCTCCATTATGATGTTGGGCGGATCGCCACCGCCATGGTGGCGGTGGCGATCCGCCCGACAGAAATGCCCGGCCGCCACCCTTTTCCCCCCCGCCACATTACAATGGCAGGGGGGACCGCAGCGGAGCCAAACACCGCCTGCCACTTTTCCGCCCCGGTCGCCTTGCGGCCGGGGCGGGAAACGAGTTACATGCAGGCGGTGTCTATCAGACACCGCCCGCAATATTACAATGGGCATTTTTCAATGCCTTTCCGTGGCGGCAATGCTGCCACGGAAAGGCATGCGGTGTTCACTTCGGGGGCCCTCTGTGGGCCCCCAGAGTGAAGGCCAAAGGGGGGTGGCACACGGGGGGGTACCTGTGGTACCCCCCTGCATTTACATAATCAAAGCGGTAGGCACCGCGCGGTGCCTGCCGCTTTGAGTATGTAAATGCTGCAAAGCATTTTTAGTATTGTGGCGGGCGGAGCACAGAGCTCCGCCCGCCACAATACTAAAAATACAGGATGTGCCCGCCACAGTGGCGGGCACATCCTAATGGTGTGTGCGGGACCCCCGCCCTTAGGGCGGGCGGTCCCGATTTCCGATAGGATGGCGGGCGGGCAAAGCCCGCCCGCCATCCTAATGGGGCCCTTGGTTACTTGCACTAAACCACTAATGTTTGCTTATATTACATCCATGTTCTTTATTGCCCTTAAATGTTGCAGTATCCTTTTGGGTAGTGGTACGGTCATACTTCCTACGTATACCTACGAATACCTTCGGGCAAGGGCATTCTGGTATGTATGCTACAAAACTAGGTTTGCACGTAATTCTTCCCTTAATCCGAACACCTTTCCTGCATGCAGTGTCATAAATTGTTCTGTTTTGCCCATGTTAACACGCTTTGCACCTTGTACAACTCACAGAGCATATAAATATAAATATGTATTAGGGTAGAAATCAATTCTTATTATTAAAGAGATCCCCCAGCTATGAGTTTCCTCTCCTGCAGACCAAGCACTCTTTAACTATACTGCCTACCAGTATGAATGATGTGTGACTCCTACACCTTGTAGTCCTCCGGCTTAAGTAACAATTTCTATAAGCTGATTTAAATACCTATGAGTGATTGTCTCTGTGTAATGTGTGTGTGATGCAAGGTTCTCAGACACCTTACACTGGTATGAGTGGTGCTATATGGTAACTAGTCATAATATCGACTCCAAAATATCGAAAGGACAAAATATCGAGTCAAAAATATCGAGTATAGGAAAATATCGAAAAAAAGAATATCGAAGTAGAAAATATCGTATTATTTAATGTGAAAAAAATATCGAGTACAAAAATATCGAATTAAAAATATCGAGTAGTATTAATATCGATATGTAGTAATAGTAAAAAATATCGAAAAAGTATAGATAAAATGTTAATAAAATATTATTAATAAATATAAACATTAATATATATATTTATATAAATATAGAAATGTATGTTAATGTTTAGGAGCGGGATGTTGGGTTAATAGGGGACAAGGGTGGGGAGTAATTTAAAAATATGTAATAAAAAGTGTAAAAATCTATAAAATATTTGTATATTAAAAAAAAAAAAAATGTACAGAAAAAAATCTACTCAAAAATTGGAAAAAAACTTAAAAAAATAATAAAATATATGTTAGAAAATTAGATATATATTTATATAAATATAGAAATTAATGTTAATGTTTAGGAGCGGGATGTTGGGTTAATGGGGGATAAGGGTGGGGAGTAATTTAAAAATATGTAATAAAAAGTGTAAAAATCTATAAATGTAGTATAAAATTAAAAAAAAACAAATGTTTATAAAAATAAATATTTTATATAAAATAATTATAAAAAATTAAAAATTTAATATAAAAATCTTCAAAGAAAAGGAAAAAATACATAAATATGGTATAATATATGTAAAAAACCTATTTAAAAATAAAAATAATTATTTATTTAAAATAAATAATTATTTATTTTTTATTTTAATTTTTATAAATAAATATTAATAATGTAATCAAATACTTTCAAATAATTTAATAATTATAAATATTTATTAATTTAATCAAATATTAATAAAAGTAATTAATATTTAAAAATTAGTATTAATAATTTTATCAAATAATAAAAATATATGCTAATAAAAGAAGAAGAAAAAATATATAAGAATTACAATCATAAAATATGTAAGAAATAGTTAAATCTATTTAATTTTAGAACAATATACAGATACATTAAAAAACAGATTTTAAAAAAATAAAAAGGATAAAAATACAAATAAAAATTATCAGAAAATAACATGAATATTATTTTATAACAAATAAAATAATTAAATATGTGAAAAATAATTAAAAAAAATAGGTCATACAAGATACAAATTTGTACATAAATTTAAAACATTTAGAATAAAAATATTAATTACAAGTAATATTTTTTAAATAAATTATTACCAAAAATATAAGTTTTTGTATAAAAAATACTAAATGATCAAATATATTATATATAGTGTAAATCACAAATAATATGTGGGAACATTTATTTAGAATCAGTGTCCAACACCTACCCTGATATATGCCGACTGAGTTGGAATAGTAAATTATAATGGGAAACAACCTTTACAACGCAACTTTTACAACGCACTACCATTACAACGAAACTTTTACAACACAAAAACCATTAAAACGCATGTATTTATAACGCATGTTTTTACAACGTAGGTACCTTTACAACGCATACCATTACAACGTAAGTATTGGTAAGTATATAATTATATTTAAAATGTAATATGTTTGGGTTTTTTTAAGGGGTATTTTTAGGGTTCAGGGTCAGTTTTGGGTTTTTGGGTAAAGGGGTATTTTTAGTGTTCAGGGTCAGTTTTTAGTTTTTGGGTAAAGGGGTATTTTTAGGGTTCAGGGTCAGTTTTCAGTTTTTGGGTAAAGGGGTATTTTTAGGGTTCAGGGTCAGTTTTTAGTTTTTGGGTAAAGGGGTATTTTAATGTTCAGGGTCAGTTTTTAGTTTTTGGGTAAAGGGGTATTTTTAGGGTTCAGGGTCAGTTTTTAGTTTTTGGGTAAAGGGGTATTTTTAGGGTTCAGGGTCAGTTTTTAGTTTTTGGGTAAAGGGGCATTTTTAGGGTTCAGGGTCAGTTTTTAGTTTTTGGGTAAAGGGGTATTTTAAGGGTTCAGGGTCAGTTTTGGGGTTTTGGGTAAAGGTGTATTTTTAGCGTTCAGGCCAGGTCAGTTTTGGGTTTTTGGGGTACAGGGTAAAAATAAAATAACAGTAAATATAAATTAAATGAATTAAATTAAATTAAATTACATTAAATTAAATTATATTAATTTCAATTAATTTACATTAAAAAAATTAATATATACTTTACAATACTTACGTTGTAATGGTATGCATTGTAAAGGTACCTGCATTGTAACAACATGCGTTGTAAATACATGCGTTGTAATAGTTTTTGCTTTGTAAAAATTTTGTTGTAAAGGTATGCGTTGTAAAAGTATGCGTTGTAACGTCATACATCCATTATAATTGGTCAGTGTCCAGCACCTTCCCTGATATTTGTCTGACTGGAGTTGGAATAGTAAATTATAATTGGTCAGTGTTCAGCACCTTCCCTGATATTTGTCTGACTGGACTAGGAATAGTAAAATATAATTGGTCAGTGTTCAGCACCCTCACAGAAAAAATTACATGACTGTGTTATAATCTTAGGAAAATAAGTACACATGGATGTTTTTAAAAGTTTTATTGTCAATTTGTATTTATAACATGTACAGTACAATAGTCAAAACAATTAATATTCAATATAAGTAGTTAGGAAAATAGGATGTGTTCATTTACATTTATTGTAATTTATAAATGTACATTTTCTAAAGATATCTTTTGTGCTGTATTTATACAAAACATAATAATTTGTAACATATTTATATTGTAATTGTAATATTTAGAACAAATTATAATCAATTTTTTTAACAGACTGTTCAATATTTATTTAATAATGTTAATATATTACATATTAATATTATTAAATATACATGTTTGATATATAGATTATTATAAACTCATAAGAAAGTAAATATATGTTTTAAAGATATTATACAAAAAACACTGTAAAATACTTTGATAGATATTACATACAATGTTCTTAATAAACAATAAAAAATTTATAATTCTTGTTATATATATACAAATATTTAGGAGAAAAACATTATTCCTAATAATATATGAAATAGTAAAACAATGACTTAGTTGGCTATAATGTTTTAAAATAAATGTTTTAAATTTACATACATTGTTGGGATAATTAATAATAATAATTAATATATTATATTAATTATTAAAATTAATTTACAATTTTGAAATAATTATAACATTTGTTACAATAAAATAATATACATTCTGAAAATAGTAATTTTAGAGTTCTCATAGTATTTATTTCCTATTGATGTATTTAAATTATATTAATAATATAAATAAATAATAAAAAATATTTATTTATACTATTAATTTACAAATGAAGTAAATTTCTACATTTACTTAAATAAAGGAAAAATTATTTATAATAAATATCATTTAACATTAAATATTTAAAAGATATGTATTATAAAGTTTATATATTTAAAGTAATATTAATATTAAATAATATTCTATAAATATTATTTAATATTAATTAAGAATGGATATGTAAGCTAAATAAATGGTAATTAGTGTTACACATTTTTATTAGAAATTATAAGTTTGTGTATGTATTTTATTTCTTATTAGAACATTGTATTTGTTATGTTTACCTTTCTAATATAGTTTAAGGGGACTACTTTTTGACCGCGTAAGGTTATTTTGCTTCATTCAGGACTGGAGAAGATCGCGGTTGGAAGCTGCTTCGCGTTGAGAAAGGTAAGGGGAATTTTAACTAATATTTCGTAGAGAGTAGTAGTGTTTGAGACTATATTCGACGTTTTTAGAGTTATTGTATGTATGTAGTCGTCGTTTTGGTATGTTTTAGGTGAAACTTCGTATTTACCGAGGCGTCGTGCATGTTAGAGGCCTAGTATTTTTTTATGCTTAGGATATGTGTTTGAACATGTTTTACATAAATTTTAATGTGTATTTTGGAATCTTTGGGTGTTTGTGTGGGTGGGTTACTTAATGTATGTTTTTTTACAGGTACCGGAACTTCGCAGTATTATTCCATGGAAGGATGCGTTTTTTTTTTTAGATAAGCTTGTATTACAAATAAATGTAATATTTTACCATCTATCTCCTTTTTTCGTGATTTCCTGGAGCGATTTTTAATCTTCTTCACGATTTTTCGGGTTCTTATGGTTGTTCATCTGGAATGGATTACGATAACATAGTGCTTATTTATTTTAACTAAGTGTGTGTATGTTCATTTTTTAAATGAATTTAACACACTTTGTTTACTCCGCGTTTACTGGAGCGATTTTTGTAATCTTTTACTAATTTTCGGGATATTTGTAGGGTGTCGCATTGCATTGGGAGATGAATATGCGTAATTTATTTTTAACAAGGTGTGTGTATATCACTTTAAATAATAAAGTGTCCACACTTGTATTATCGGGATTTCCTGGAGCGTTTTTAAGAAAAATTATATTATTTTCGGGTTTTTTAGGGTTTCCGAAATAGGATTTGTACTGGATTGTAAGGTATTGTATGGATTATACGTGGCTGGATGACCTCTTCTTCTGCTACATAAATTGTAAGTTTTTCACATTTATTTTATTTGGGTGGGAAATGTCGATTTAAATGTCATTGCAATGTTTAATATTATAAATATTGCATATTTGTTAAGTAAATGTTTTTTAAAATTTAACAAATATATTAAACAAATATGTATTATTTATGATTAAATGGAAAATGTTATGGATTTCACAATGTCTGTAATTATCAGAAGTTTTTGTTAGTTTTGGTATGATACTTTATAGTAGGCTTTTAGCTATCAGTGATAGGTACTCTAAACCTCTGGTTGAAGGATATAGGGTCACTTGGCTTTGCAGGAGTCTGAACATTTTTTTGTTTGTTTTGTTAGTTTAGGGCCAATTTGTGTAACAGATTGTTCTATCCTTAGTTCTTGGTAGCTTTGTTCTTTTTTTAAAGATTGTATTAGATTTAGGAAGGTGGGTTTTGCTCTGTTAGTGGTAGCTTGGAATGCATTGTGCCATCCTTCCACACTGTTATTCGTTTTTGCCTCTTGGTTTAATGTACTTAGATATACATTCCACCAAGGTATGTGGAATTTAGGTTGGCGTCGGTGCCCAGATCTATGTAACCTTCCCACCCAAGTATCCTCAAAATAGTCCAGTAGTGGGGCCAGTTTGTCTTCATACTTTTTGTAGTATGTGCTGTCAATTAGTAAGTTATAGTGTTCCGCTACATCAGTAATTGGCACATAGGCTAGTGCTATTAATTTTTTAACTTGATATGCAAAGTTGCTATCAGTTGAGTATTGAATGCTTAAAGTTGATTTTTGGAGATGTCTCCATATACTTTGGTTGAAGTGATAGTAGCAACCTTGGATAGCTGTGTGGGGAAATGTTTTCAAAATGCTATTGATCATAGCAATTTCGAAATCAATAATTATTTTTGGGGGAAAATAATTATTGATTTCATTTTTGATAACATTTAATATTTCTATATATGTATTTTGTTGTTTGTTAGGTAACAAACAGTAAATAAAAGGGATATTGTAGTGATGATATAATCCATGAATGGTATATAGTTGATAAAATGGTTTGGGACGTGGTTTAAAAGTCCCATCCATCATCCATTGGTCGCATTGTTGTATTTTTCTTAAATTTGTTGCAGTTGCAAACATGATAATTCTGTTGGTGGGGCTTTCATTGTCAAAAAGTAAAAAATTCTCATTACTGTGTGTTACGCTCATTTCTGGGGAAATTATTATTTCTTCAAAAGTTGTAGGGTTAGGTTGAGTAGTGGTAGTTAATCTTTTAGTGCGTGCTATTGTGCGTTTAAGGGAGTCAATTGAGGGTAGCTGCCCTGAAGCATGGCCAGGAATTTTTAACAGTTCTTCTGTTAGGATTTGTGTGGTAGGTTTGTCACTCCCTGTGCTAGCTGTTTTTATAGTTTCTAAAGCATCCCTTATCTCTATCTCTGTGACATTGGGGGGGTGATTATGTTCTGTGGTAGATAATACATTTGTGTCTTCAGTAGTAGCCCTACCATAGCATTTGTTAGAATAGTATTTGGTACATTTCCAGAATACTTTTCTTCCTGTTTGTCTTTCTTGATTATAAACATACCCCATATAACATAACAACAATTTATTTTTCTGTGACATAACAAATTCTGCACCTTCAGTCATTTTGTATTACTTGTTCTAGGAAAGATTAGAAAGAAACGTGTTTAAATGTAAAATATTATTGGTAGTGTTTTACACATTTATATTTCACTGTTTATACTTACAGTTAGTAAATCTGGTGTTGAGAAATGCAGAAACTGTTATTTTCAATTTATTTCTAGTATGTTCTTCTTGTTTTCCTGTTGGTTGGCTAAGTAAAAAATTATAAGCCATTTTAAAAAAATGTTTAGCATTTTTTTGGGAGAAAGCAGTATTAAATTTAGCATTTTAGGCAATTTTAGGACATTATTAGATATACTTACTTTTTAAATTGTTCAGTGTTTGTCTTTGGTGGAGTAGATGAAGGATGTAATGTGATTATCTGTAGAGAAGATATAATACACAAGAAATGATTATTAGTACATAGATTTATAACTTTAGGGACTTTGAGGAAGTTAATAAATATACTTACTTGTTTTAATTCTGTAGTGTTAGCTTTAGGTAGAGGAGATGTAGGATGTTTTTTGAATATCTGTAGAGAAGATAGAAGAAATAAAAAATGGTGTTTAGAAGATAGCTATAGCGTTTTAGGGCCTTTCATGAATTTTACAAATATACTTACTTTTTTAAATTGTGTAGTCTTTGCCTTTAGTCTAGTAGATGTAGGATGTGTTTAGAATATCTGTAAGGAAGATAGAATAAACAAGAAATGGTGTTTAGAAAATAGTTTTAGTATTTTTGGGCCTTTTAGAACTGTACACATATACTTACTTGTTTAAATTGTGTAGTCTTTACATTTCGTTGAGTAGAATGCGGATGTTATCTGAAATTCTGTTAAGAAGATAGAGTAAATAAAGAAAGAATATTAGAAAATAGTTAATAAGAACAGCAGTTGGTGTATTAGAGAACATTTACATATACTTACAAATTGTATTTAGTGGTAAATTACTAGGAGCCCGTATTTTGATGTGTTTAGGAGATGTCTATAAACCAAATGTTAAAAGAGAAAAATAAATGTAATTTAAACAGTTAGGAGAAATACATACAATTTTAGCCTAGTACTTGTGTATTATAATAATACATTTTCACTTACTTGATTAATTCTGTAGCAATCTTGAATAGTAATCTCGATTTATCAGGAACTAGTTGATCAAAGAGTTGCCTTCTGTTTTCTATAGCTTGTGCAGCAACAAATTGTAGTAGGCATGTACTCCTTTTATAGTGTGTATTTTTTGTGTTCTCTAATGTCATTGGATGTTTTAAGAAAGAGAGCATTTTATTGGCTACTTTGAATTTTTTCACAATTAATTGGTTTGTTTGTTGAAGTGGAAATGGTCATTTGTGAAGAGTTTTGCATTAAAGCAGGTTAGCTAATTAAATCTTTTTAAATATATGTACTAATAATGTGATAATATATGTAGAAAAATGTCGACAAATGTATATATTATTTTCAAAGTATTCATGATATGTAGGAAAAATGTTTACACATTTAAATGATTGTAAAAAATGTATTTTAATATATGATATATAATTAGGATTGTGTAATGTATTTTACAAGACGATTTATGTATCATTTTACACATATAATGTGTATAATCCGAAGTCGATAAATCACAAAAAACAATATTTTAGTAGTCGATATTTTTGTAGTGTTAGGGTTATTTAGCTTACAAACGATATATTTGTAGTCGATATATTGTTTGTCTATATTATTGAAGTCTATATTTTATAGACTCGATATTATTTATTCGATATTTTTGTAGTTAGTTAAATAAGTATATAAACTCGATATTTTTGTAGTCGATAATTAGTCAACGATATTTTGGTAACTCGATATTTTGGCCGTCGATAATATTTCAGTGATCCGTGCTATATAACTAATTAAATGTACCTGAAAGAGAGAGGTTTTGGAGAGTTGAGGTGCACTGTTAAAAAGTGGTAATGAGGGAATCCATGGTGGAGGTGGTAACCACCTCCACCATGGATGGGGGGCGCCAACAAACATTGCTGCACTGGCCGCCACCAGCACTAAAGCCGGCCCTGAGTGTTGTGGCTTGCATAGCTCTAGTTCTTATGTCTGATTGGGGGATTTGGGTTAGTAGCAGGGTTAGCTAGGGTAAAACACAGATGTCATAAGCTTAGAATGAAATTCGAACTGACTTCTAGGATACAGAAATCTTATTGATTTATCACATAGGTAGCAGAGCAATCTCAGGTTACACAGATCCTAATAAAGACAGAAGCTTCATAAAACAAAGCTATACTTCAGGTATTAATAGCATATCGCAGGGGTCGATCAAAAATCAGATAACAAATATCTTTTTTAGGGCATAGAGAACTGAGAGGTACAGACCTATGACATAGGCTGTAATTCACGGAGGATTAGAAGGCAAGGGCCAGACCTGCCAACTTTGGACCTGAGGATCCAGGTTCGAGTCTTGGCATTGGCTCAACATCTTGTGATTCTCGGCAAATCACTTAATCTACCCTTGGTATTGATAGCCCTGGATAGACTCACTGGTGATTAGTGGCGCCCTACTAATTTATAAAACTCTTACAGGCTCAGGCATATATTAGCACAGGTGACCTCAGACTAGAAATGTCTTACATGATCAGACCATAATAATAGGGCTAGCAATCATGTTTCGCTGAGTTAGCCTTCAGGTGACAGAGCTCTTAATGGCTTAAACATCGTGCAGGAACCCTATCCCTCGGGTTACATATTTCAAGTTCAAAAAGTTTCCCAAATATCGAACATGAAATTGAGGATTGCTCTACTCTTTCATAAGGATTGTGTAAACATATATAGGGGTCTATTCAAAATGGCAAATGTACATGTGTAGGTTTACTCTCAGGTAAACTTACTACTGTACCTATCCAGCATTTCCGAGTATAAATGTACTACTAGGTGCCGACTTAAATGTCTACACCCTCTCAAAATAGGAGCGGAGACTGCTAGAACAGGATTTGTAATTATAAAGTTACGATTAGATTCACATTTAGTCGGTGGTTAGACATAGGTGTGCAAATGGCTTGCTATAAGAACGCAGTTCACAAAAAGGAGAATTTACATTTGTAAACCATTTTCCACCATACTGGTGTAACACAAGAGCAAATTCCCTCACAGGGGAGGGGAATGGGCGTTAGAGAACATGAATGTCCTGGGATGTTGGATTACACATATGAAGCTTAGATTTGTGGATATTTTTGCTAAGTACAGAGACCTATATCTCCTGTCTCCCGCTTGGAGTGCAGATGCATATAATGGCAGTCTATGGGATGCGATGGAAGTCTATGTACATGTGATTCTAAGGTTGGACGTGTGGAGGTGACATCTGGATATATAAGGGATTACCTCAACACATGAGGCTTTTCTAGTTATGTGTTTGTCCCTGGGCCCAGAATATGATGGCAAAAAGGGGACTTCTGGTGGCGTTGCAATGCTTCTCTGACTTGGAACAGGGAGAGAGGTGGACTTTTTTCTTTCTTTACTCGAAGGACAGTTGTATTGGGTCTGGGTTTTAAAAATATTTTCCTTGATCGGCTGTGCCCCCTTAAATGCAGCGTTCCCCATTTGTGAATGGATGAACTCTGCAACCCTATGGGACTGTGGAAACCAGCGCATCGCAGATTGTATATAAACCTGGCCGACGTCCAATTATTTGTAAAGTGCCTAAACCCACAGGCGTCCAGGTGCTGTAAGCATACTTGCCCTGAACCTGTTTTAAACATCCAATATATTGTGTTCTTATAACTTCTACAGAAAGTTGGTCCCTAAAGAGAACCCCCACCACTACCATCCCCCCATAGCGCTCTTCTGAATTCTAGGGGCCTCATTTATGAAAAGTGACGCATGCCCTCCTTGCAACACCAATGATGCGTCATAGTTACAGTATGACGCATCATTGCGCAAGGAGTTACAGATACGTCCGTATTTCGGACGTATCTGTATGGCGCAAAAGTGGCGCATTGCTGGAGTGTGTCACAAAAGTGACGCAACTCCAGCAATGTGTCCTTTCACATGGGGCAAGCCCCATGTGAAAGGGCCTGTGTCAGTCTTACGCCTGCTGTGAGGCAGGCGTAAGAAATTGACGCATTTGCGTCCTAGAAGTGGCGCAGTGAAATCTTATAGATTTCACTGCGTCACTTCTATGACCTTTTCTTGCGTCAAAACGCCCCCTGCATACATTATACCTGGCACAGGTATAATGTAGCGAAGGGGTTTACAAAGTGACGCATCTACCTAGATGCGTCACTTTGTAAATATGGTGCAACAGGGCAAATTTTTTACGCTGCTGGTGCGTCACCAAAAGTGACGCACCGGTGGCGTAAAAGTGACGTACGGCCTCATAAACGAGGCCCTAGGTGTCTAACTCTATATACCATAATTCATGCTCTGAATTCAGTTCATTGAGCGATAGTAGCCAGTTCAGTTTTGGGGTTGGAGGAAGGAGGGAAGCCTGTTAATACTAGTTAATCAACTGTCTCCATGAATATAAAAAAGTAAAACATTTGTATTGCAGCATCATCTAAGGAAAACACTTCTGAAATGTATAGGTGTAATAAGAAGCTTAGGTAGACGTGATGAAATGTTCAGAAGTTAACTTAACAAATGTACTAATGGAAAATACAGATTTGTCTAAAGGTTAAACAGGTACATATTGCTGGTGTTTTATTTTGTGTTAAGAGGCCGTCCAGTGGAAACAGGTGCAAGGTGTATGCCCTTGTGCAGTCCTTGGCCATTCAACTACTTAACTAGTCACAATTGTCAATACTTGTTTGCAAAGCCCGTGGTGTCGTGATTTCCAAATAAACCGGGAGCCCCGCTCTCTGACTGCCCCTTCCTGACCTCCTCTCTTTGACCTACCCCGTGGAGGAATGCGCCCGGGTGCTGCCTTATCTATCTGCCTGCTCACAACACAAAATATGCGGTTATCCTTTCACACATCTGAGCCGGGCGTTTGATGGGAAAGCTGTAGGCCTGCCATTATCCCTTTTATCTGAGGGGAGGGTTCATTGGCAGTTGCAGCTCGTTGTGTGCCTCTTACACTGGCTTATCAGGGTTGATTAGCATGAAATGTCAGAGTACATACTTGCTGCCGTGATGTATCTGTTCCCCTGAGACTTGGGTGTAACTCATGATTTAAGCATGTAGGTAGGTATACAGAACTATGCGGTATAATGACTGAGCTGTCGACTTGGAACTGGAAAACCAGGCAGGTTCGACTCGCGGCATCGCTCAACACTCTGTGATTCTGGGCAAATCCCTTATCTCCCCCGCCTACAAAAATGGATGTGTAACTGGTGCTGATGTAAAGCCGCCAATAAAACTGCAAACATGAAAACCTAATTTCTGCGCAGGCGCTAGCTTTATTGTGACCTTAATGTTTCCCAATGGCAGAGTTTGCCTAACTGCGCGACTGACCCGTGGATAGGCCACTGTATTGCAGGTGCAAAATGGCAGGCGATGGGGAACTTGGTGGGTGGGAGGGGGAAGGGGGTAGAAAGAGGAGGAGTGGGGGCGAGGGCGAAGCTGTTGATATAAGACAGCAGAGGAAGGAAGAAGAATGTAAAAAGGAGGGGGGGATGGGTCACAAGAATCCTGCTACTCAATTTGCTTTGTTTTCGTGAATGGAAACACAAAGTACACGTGTTTTGTTGGTTCAGGTTGTTAGGTCTGTTGTGGGAGTCCAGCCTGAGAATGCAATACACAAATGTAAGCCAGACAGGGAGGTAGCAGTTTCCGCTTCCCTTCTCATGTGGCAGAGATGGTGCCCCCGAAAACACTGCATTGTAATGAAGATGATCCCACTTAAAAGGAAAATTGGGCCAAACTAAATTTTGGTTTCTCAACTATAAAAATTGCAGAGTACCACAAGGAAATATTTGTAATATGTTTGTTTTCATTTCCTCCTATTTCACGTTCGCTTAATGCAATGTTTGTGCACTGCATGATGTGTAACTGTTTTGTAATGTGATGATAGCACGAAATTATGTTGACCAATTATTACTGGATCCCTTTACTGATATTTTGGCTCTGAACTTCTTCTGATATGCTGTAAGAATCCAGTTTATTGCATCTGCACAGAGGAATTAGTGCCTGGTGTCACTCATTGTGGTTATTGCATTCAGGTGGTGGGTGTTACACAGATTACGTACCTGTAATCCTCAATACCCAACTAATGTTTTCACTTTCCTTTAATTTGACTAGTTGAATTTATGTTGTGTTCTGCACATTTGTATATCAATGGCTACCATTTGCATGCTCCTATAGAACTTTTGGAATCTGGTCACCGCTTTCAGTTCTGCAGTACTTGTTGACTTTATGTGGGGTTGCATTTCATATTGTTTAGAGGTGGCCGGTGAGATTGGAGCAGGCTAATATGTTGAAAGTTAGGCTGAAAACCGTCAACATTATCGGCGCCCTCTTGCTCTCCTTAAACCTTTTGTGCGCGTAAAACAGCCGCCATTTTGGACACCATGGCTTACCTGCTCTCGCCGAGAGCCAGCGCGTCTCTCTCTCTCTCTCTCTCTCTCTCCTAGCTTCGCTGGCAACCCCCTGCTTGCACCTGCCTTGAGTCATAAACCCCTCTTCGGCGCTGCTCTGCCCCAGGCCCTCATCCTGTTCCCAGCGCGACACCTCCCTGCTTCCCCGTCATGATCTCCGGCCCTTTTGATGCAAACCCCTTTTCCCCGTGTGCCCGTTTGTCTTCCCCGTTCCCAGGCCGACACCTAGCTCTGCCGATACCAATCCCTTGCCCCTCCCCATACAATAGAAAGCTTCCCTCCTCAAAGGACCCCCGAGATGATCAAAGCCCCCCCCATCCCACGAGATCCGATCGAAACCCGCACACTCCGTGAATCGGCGGAATACCCAGCTGCGCGATGATCATCACCTGTTGTGAACGGGGCGGGGACTTCCACTGTAACCTTGCGTGGGAACGGGCTGGGAAGGGGGGGATTCTGAGGATGTCTTTCCGTACATCAAAGTATCAACGAGAATGTGTTACATGTAATAAAGAGATAAACTTGTGTATAAGAGGCCAGGCTTCAGGGATGCAGTTAGAGCACCTCAGAACGATACCTTCTGCCGTTTCGTTGTGTTCTCCTCCGGAGAAAATAAAAACCTTGTTTCCTGCCTTCCAGTCTCCAGCGCCTGCCTCTTCAATAGTTTAACTTCTTTGTGGGTTCAAGAGGCGACACCGCCGGGCAAATACTTAAGGATCTTATATTCTGGTTGGTAGTGCCCCCCAGTTGTATTTTTCCACAAATATATTGATCAGTGATGGATTACACAGACTAGTGATTGGCTAGATCCTGTCTTGTGTCTGTGTGAAGCATTATGTGCATGAATGCTTATGCTGACGGACAATGTTGTTTCTTTCATTTTGCTGAGGTGTACAGTTTTCCCTTGCTCGGTTTAAGGTGGCTCTCATATTTTGAGGTATCTTTGCCCACTATGCGATTTGAGGTCATTTTATCTATACCTGGCGTGGTAACTTTAAGATAACTTCTTCAGGATGTTTTATAGCCAGAAGGGTGAGAGGTTAAAGGTATGTTGCTGAGGAGAACAACACTGTAAGACTTGGAGTCTTTTTCAGTTTGTTTCTGCTGACATCTAATCCATTGACTAAAACATGTAAATCTCCCCTAGATAAAGTTTTATCTCAGGATATTGTGTATAGGCTCAAGATGGAATACTACTGTAGTTATTGTGGTTGAGGTTCTCTCATTAATATACACACAAGCCAAAGTATCAAGGACCAATCTAATAGATATAGGTAGCTGTCAACAGTTACCACAGGGTGATATTCAGTTGATCATGGTTTTGAAAGACTATGTATTCATGTATCTTCCACTTTCACATGATAAATATGGGTCTATGAGTCTTGGGGCCTCATTCACAATATTTTGGTGCAAGGCAGTGCAGCAAGCCCTCCTGCTGTGCTGCCATATGTCAAAATAAAAGGGCAGGAATGCGCCATATCTACAAGAAAAGACACATTCCTGTTCTTCTCCCCTGTGCCGGTGCACAAACAGCAGCTGTGTGCTAGTGCTGACACCCTTGCGTCAAGGGTGCTTGCGCTGAGGGGATGATTATTTTTGTGGAGGAAGGGACACCTTCCTGCACAAAAACAATAATTGATAGCACTTTCCCCTTTCTATGCATGCTGCAGAATACAGCATGCATTGAAAGAGGAAAAATGAGGAGCAATAAAAGTTTTTCTCCTCATTGCGCCTCCTTACACCTCCCCTGGGGAGGCGTAAGACTCTAACGCATTATCGGGTTTGCAAAAAGATGTAAATCTGATTCTGCGTCAAGTTGCAGGGATGTTGCTTGGGAACACCCACAGCAACACACATTGAATGCCCCTTTCACGCAGTTATGCAGAAACATATTTACAAGGCCACAAAAAGTCACGGAGTGTGACATTACATGGCCTTGTAAATATGAGGAAGTTCATTGCGCTGCTGGTGCATCAATAAAAGTGGCTTGTAAATAAGCCCCTTGGTGTGCATATTGTGGTTGCTTGAAATACAAGGACTTAACAAAGCCATTCTTATGCTCTGTAGCCAGTCGACAGTTCATCATTTAGATCCCAATGACGTTGTTCTGAACCTATGCCTGGAAGTAGTGAAGCTCTACAGTGGGTGGGCCTAAGTAGAAATGTTTATACTAGAGGTGGGCAGTAAATTAACAGGGAGAACAAGCCAGAGCCGACCCCTAATTCTGGCTTGGCTCTAAGAGCCATACACGAGAGAAGGCTTGAATGTGTTTTGCATGTAATTTGTGCAACAAACATCATGTAAAATATATTATAAAGTCCCCTCAAAATGCAAAAAATGCATTTCTTTAATTTGTGAAAACATTTTTCTTTAGTACAGTGGTTCTTAACCTTTTGACTTCTGCGGATCCCCACTTAATCCTTACAGGAATCTGGGGACCTCCTTCGAATTACTATTAGAATATAGGGAGCCTTCTGACTTACTACTGCTACCGGTGGTCCCGGCCTAAGCAATTTCAATGATTTGAACCTCAAAAAAATACAAAACAAGTATTCTTGAAACAAATATGCAATTTAAATATTTCTTTTAATTCGCAAATGTTTAAAACAATCGACATTGCAGTTTAAATGGGAAGGTTGGAGCTTTTCTAAATTCTATTGAGGCCACCCATATTCTTTTCTTATTCTGTTTGATGCTATTACATTACTCCCGCCAACCATTCTGAGGATACCAACTTAATTTATAGCCTCCAGTTTCAAATTCCTTCACATTTACAGAATGTTATAACTATTTTCAATTGTATATGTTGGTTCTTTGTTCATATACACTTTATTAATTTGTTGATAGTATTTAATATTCGAAGCGGTTGCGGCCCCTTGAGTATGTGTGGCAGACCCCTGGGGTCTGAAGACAAGTTAACAACCATTGCCTTACATCAGATCATGTCACTGCATTGAGAGGCATTTATTTAAAGTGATATGTTTAAACATGAACATAGATACATTCACGACCCCCCTCTCCCCGCCCTGATGTTAATGCCAGTAGTGAACTAAGAAGCAAGTTAGTTGCCATTTGCACCCTATATGTGGGCCAGATTAATATATATGGAGCAACAGTATAGTCTATTAAATCAGACAGGAGAGGTTTTGGTACAGCATTCATCCTAAACTCACCTATTTCAATGTACTCGCCTATGCAGTAATGAAGAAACAGGAGACACAGTCAAATAACATATTTCCCTACGATCACACAATTTAATCTAGTGGTAATAGCGGCATTTATCCATGTGTTTTTGATTTAACATTTATGCAGTTCAGTCACGAATCCTTCACTGGAATACAAGAACGCTTAATTTCTTCTATGTTCAGTTCAGGCACTCTGAAAACTGGGACGTGTATTATATTTGCTGGAATAGGCCACACATAAGAATAACATAAGAAGTATAATGAAGGTATAATAATGCCATTATATCACGGCTGTGTACACCACCCCTTCAGCTCGGAATGAGAAGCGAAAACAACTGAAGACCTCCTGTCTGGTAACTTTATTGGTCAGTCCAGGTGCCTCCGTAGCCCTGCATCCTGAGGGGGGCTCGGCATTAGCGCCTCTCTATCAGAGCATGGACACGGCCTCTTCTCCTCTCCGGCTTCTGCGTGCCTTCGGCCGCCCGCACTATTTCCTATTGGCATTTGGCACAACAGATCCGCGCTGCAGTTCTTGGGCACAAGAGCGTGCCTGGCACTTGTGTGTTTCTGATGTGTCAGTGGAAAAACGCAATAGCTTTGTCGTTCCTTATTTAATTAAAGAAAGGTGTTATGTACCTTTATTTTAGGACGAAACTGAAAAACGGCCATTGTTAAAATGACACTGTGGACCCTTGTATCGAATAGAGAGATAGTTGGATAGTGTATGTAGTGTAATGGGCACATGGGGATAACTAAATTCTCTTCCAAGGAGGGACTGAATCATTGTATCGCTCGGGGGAGGGGGGGGGGATGTGACAAATAGCGCCATTTTGAGGTATTTATAACCGTGACAATTTGAAGGCCATCGTGCGTATTGGTGTATGACACCCGTTACAAGGGTTAAAAAAATCGAATGCTCTCTGATGTAAAGTGGTGAGGGTTGGCCACACCCATCCTTGTGTTGTATTTGCTGCCACTCAGGCTTCACCTGAGCTTCTGCCCTGAGAAGTTTACTATGGGAAGGGGTAAACGTTGTACTGCAAGTCCTATTTCGATCCGGTGAGTGCCGTGCAGGTGAGCTTCCAACAGACAGCCTAGATCTCTGCTTGTAACAGGAGCCAATGTTGGCTGTCAGTAGTGAACACCCCTTGCTGAATTTGCTTGCTGGTGTGGTTAGGTTCATCTGTGCTACTGCATTGAGACAAGAGGACAGTCATTTCTATTGCATGTTGGTACTCACAGATCCACAACACCAGAACCGGAGGAAGATCCTTCTCCTACCTCACCGCCAATACCTGGAACGCCCTGCCCCTCCACCTCAGGCAATCTACGTCATTGACCCAGTTCAGGAAGGACCTCAAGCAGGGCTTTAACTGGGATGAAAAAAACAGGGGGTCTCTCATAGGGACGTGGCAGATGTAATTAAGGACGTGGCTTAAAACACTTAAGCTAAGAATCTGTACTTAGCATAGTGTGCCGTCCCAGTGGTATTTTGCTGCGTCTGTCCATTTATCCAGATATATAACACAACATGTAACATTACACCTACAACAAGCCAGGGCTACTGGCTTTGTCAATGGTTGTAAAATGCGTAAGATAAATAAGCAACAAATGAAAATGCTTACTTCTTGTGGGCAAGGTTGTGGCATAAGTCTAGAGCTGCTGACTTTCGAGCGGAGAAAGCAGGTTCGAACCTCACGTTGGCACAACATCCTGTGATTCAGAACATGAATATTACATGTAATGTAACTGGTGCTCATGTTTGCGCTATATGAAACGGAAAAATTAGTCTCTCTAAAGTTATGTCAAAAGCAGTGACGGATGGTACTATTTCAGAGTTAAGCTTTTTTTTCTCTCCACCCTGAAGGTAAAAATGGAAAGCCCGATAGGGACCCGTTCCAGCACCTGCTTTTAAGAACTGACGATTCTCAGCACCGACAGGACCCGGCCCACCTAAAGCCCTAACCTCAAGGCCTGGCTCTTCAACTGAACCTTCACAGATGGATCAGCAGCTTGCCCCCCAGCGCATTGAGACCCTCACAGGTGAGTAGCATTGCTTTACAAACTCCTGATTTATTGATTGGCTCGGTTCACTTTGCAGATGGTTTAGTTCCCGGACAGCCTTCATAGTGTTGACTCACAGCATATACCCCCTTTCTATATTCATTGCCTTCTAAAGGCAGTAGGTAGGCACTGTATCACCAAATGAGCTTCGGCTGGGCCTTGCTAATCTCCTTTTTTATTGAACCCATTTGGTTTGACTCTTTAGGTCTGGCCGTTGAGGCATCTATAGTTGTGCCACCAAAGTATTGTTTTTTTCTCTCCATAAAATCATATCTAACATACCATACATGGACGGGCTTTTTGGGCAATGGTCTTCATCCATTGTTCTGTTAAACTGTCATGCGTATTTTGTCTGTGCCCATCACAGCACGAAGAACGGCGCACTGGGTCAACCCAGTTTCTCATTGGCTCTCTTTCCTGTGAGTGACAGCAAAAAACACCAGTGCGCATTGTTCACATACGCCTAAATATAGTTTATCGTCAGTCGCAAAGCTGTTTGCCCTCTTCAAATGTGACTGTTGCCTTTCTTACCTCCCTCAGTAGGCATCATGCCATAGCTTGTGAAGCTATACATGCCTGTGGTATTGAGAAAGAAGGTGCATAGCATTGGTGAATTCAAGCAGGTTTAATTTAAATCGAGTAATTACAAAATCTGTTATTTACAGTGCTTAGAAACACCAGAGGTGAAGTATGTAATGCTATATCGAGTTCAAGAAGTCTTTATTCGATTAGTTCATCATAAAAGACATAAAATACAATAAATACATATAAAACAGTTAAAACAAGTATTAAATCATTAACAAGCTAATCAGCTTCTTGTACAAATATACAGAACTTTACAAAGGGACTCGTGTACAACCATAAGTCAACAGGTTACAGGATACTAGGCAGGCACCATTTGGTTATTTTTGATAAGCCTACTTCTAAGCACCCAGGCCCACCCAAAGAATTTAGCAACCCCCACAACAATAAGGGGATCCAGGTTGTTTTTTAGCAATCTAGTTGCTTCCACAGCCAATCTGGTACCTAGATGTCTACATACCGGCTTTAGCCATTTGGTTCTGGGGGCAGAGTATAAAGGGCACACATACAGAAAATGGTTCAGGCTTTCCCCAATACCTTGACATTTAGGACAAAAACCCGACCTTTCTGTTCCCCACTTTTTAGTGAACTCCCCTATGGGAAGTGAACCGCATCTAAATTGGAAGAATAGTTTGCGGTCCAAGGGTTTAGTTATAGTGTCCCAGTACCCCTCTAACATGGGTGTGTCCTTATGTACAATGAACAGTCCAGTAAGACTGCTCGGGTTCGTTTCCAGATACATATTATAGGTCACCCAATCCCAATAGCATTTTTTGAGTTCCTTTTTGGAGGGGAAAATGGCTGACTCAGGCGAGGACCACAGATCGCCATAACCCAAAGCTAATAAGGTAGTCTTAAGGTCTCTAAACCATCCAATGTTTGAGGCACCAGAGCTATTTTTAACCTCCAAGCAGGCTTCTGCATAATGATGGAGTTCTGGCGTTGTCCACAGACGGCGCCAGAATGTTAATGGACGGAGTCTTGCTTGGTCCTCCACCGAGTTACACCCTAAGTCGTAAAAAAGGGGGGTTATTGGAGTCGACTGTGGCAGACCTGTGGACAATCTTAGGAATTTATTTTGGGCATGTTTTAGCGGATCCAAATTGCTACCACCCCATAGTTCCGCACCATACAGGACTGTTGAAAGAACCTTACCACCATAGATCTTAATAAGCGGGGACATTGGCCTCGTAAATGACTCTTTATGTTCCTTAATCAGTGCTCCGCCCAGCTGTTGATGTTTCATGGTCATAAGCTCGATCTGGTGGGTCCAACTCAGGGTGTCACTGAAGGTGACTCCCAGGTAGGTGAAATGCTTTGTTTGCTCCAGGGGGGTATCCCCCATGGAAACCCTGGCATTTATTTGTTTGCGCCCCCTTAAAACCATAAATTTGGTTTTGGACACGTTCACCTCCAGCTCATGATCGCTGCAGAAACTCTCGAACCTTGACAGTGCGTTCTGCAGACCCTGTCTGGTTCGTGAAATCAAGAGAGTGTCGTCAGCGAACATGAGCAGGGGGATTCTCATGCCAGCCAAACTTGGGGCATCCGTGGAAAAGTTGTCATAGTACTTGGTAACTCTATTAATATATAGAGAAAACAAGGTAGGTGCCAAAACACAACCTTGCCTGACACCTTTGGCCACTGGAAAATTCTCTGTCACCTCACCCGGTTTACCCCATCGCACAAATGCAAATGTCTGTGCATGAAGGTTCACTATAAGACGCACCAAAAGGGGAGGCATGTCCATGTCTAATAGGCAATTCCAAAGCCCGGCCCTCGGGACAAGGTCAAACGCAGACCGTAGATCCACGAAGGCCGCATATAGGTTGCCTTTGCCCAAGGTGACCATCTTCCAATGCAGAAGCATGAAACGAAATGCCTGATCCAGGGTACTCACATGGGGTCTGAACCCAGCTTGGAGAGGAGTAAGAATGTTATATTCCTCTATCCAAGCCTGGACCCTTGACAGAACAAGACGGGTTATGATCTTCTGGACTGCGTCAATTAAACTGATCGGCCGGTAGTTCGAAGGAACCGACCGATCACCCTTCTTAAAGATAGGCAGTATTTCAGCGCCTGCCCAAGAATCAGGAACCCTGGCGCCCATAGCCAGCGCATTAACCAATCGCACTAGGTACGGTACCCATAGGTCCTGATCTTGTTGGAATAAGTCCGCTGGGATACAGTCCGGACCGGGCGCTTTACCCCTGGTGATGGCATTCAAGACTGATTCTACTTCTTTGGCCGAGAACACAAGTGTATCAGAAGTTATTGGCCAACTAATGGAATCTTGTGTAGTGCCATAGCATCTAAATTGTTCCTCGAAGTGGGACACCCATTTCTGTTGTTCAATGGATGCGGGGCTTGGGCGGTCGTCCTGAGACTGACCCCACCTAAGAAGGTGCCAGAAATGCTGTAGGTTCCTTGAGCCACAGGCCTCGGCTAATAAGCTCCAGCGCTCGTCGTCCCATGCAGCTTTAGCCCGACGTTTGGCTTCATTATACGCCTTCCTACTAGTTTTAATTAGGGCTGGGTTCTTTAATTTTAAGGCCTTAAACAAAGACGAATGGGACTCTCGACAAGCTTCGTTGTACCAGTTTGCGGGTTTCTTAACCTTCCCCCTACCCTTATTGACAACAAATTTAACAAACAAAGTTTTTAGGGAGAGAAACAAGCTAGCGTGAATGTCTGTAATTTTTGAGATCGTTAATTCCTGGTTATCACACTTATCAATTTCCATTAAGGAGTTTGATACCAGGGTTCTGATCTTTATGCGTGCTTCCACATCTACGGAAACCTTTGGCCAGCGCACCCTCCGCATGTCATTAGTTAGTACCACGACCTCTTGTACAGGATTAGGCTGACGTTCAATCGGCCCTGCAAAGCTAAAGTCCTTCAATTCCGCTATGAGTGGTTCAAGGTCGCTTTCTGGTCGTGGCTTAACTATCATGTCCAGAACTAAAGGCCACATTTTAATGTCAACTAGGATATAATCAATGCGACTACTATGTCTGCCATTAGAAAAAGTGTAGTTACCCAACCTGTCAGAGCTTACGCGTCCGTTTAGGGCACGCAGCCCCCAGTTCAGGCAGAGACCTTTGATGAATGTGGCTGCTTGGGACCACTTAGTGATCGGGGGTAGCTCAAGTTGAGGAATCCCCCAGGTCAGATCCTCTGCCTCAGTTAATAACCCATCCTCTTTGCTTAAAGGTTCAAAACAGGTATTAAAATCACCCATAACAACCACATGACCAGTTAATTGAGTGGAACCCAGGAAATCATCCAAGCAAGTGAGGGTGGTCGACACTCGGCCACCCGCAATACCTCTTGCAAATACATTGATAAGCAGTATGTTCAGCCCACTATTTGTTTTCATACTAATTATCAATATATCGGGGCAATCAATAGAGATTTCCTTAACAGATACACCTGCAACCTGGCGAACCCAAATAGTGAGGCCACCCATAGCCCTACCTCTTTGGCGTCTAACTGCTAATTTGTTAAAGTTCAGGAAGCCTGGAAAATAGACTGATTGGGTCGCCCAGGTCTCCTGAAACGACCAGACATCACTTTGTCGAATAAAATCAGCCCAATCAGGAATGCATATACAAGAATCAATTCCTGCGACGTTCCAACATCCCATGGTGGTGCCCTTTTCACATGCTTGATCACACATTTTTGTTACAGCTATTGGGTAGGGTTTGATAGACTGGAGAGACGATTCTACATGCCCAAATGCATCTGTAACCAAACCTTCCATTAACAGACATATTGACCCAGCCTGGGTAGTTGACCCAGGACTTGCGCCTACAATGATGACATCATTGGGAGACAGCGGGGTGGGTACCAAAGCTGGTATATCTGGCACACCTGTATAAACAATACAGCCCTCCACAAATTGATGTAATTGGTCTTCCGGACTTTCGACAATATTTGAAAGGATACCCAAGTCATCTCCCACCCTCAAACACTCTGAGTTAGGTTCATGAACCCTTGTCGAAAGTGCTGGTCAATCATTAGTCGACAACCATGATAGTGGATCATATAGGTTTCTCAGAGGAATATTCCAAAGCTCTTTAGGCTGGGTAAACCTATTGGGATAAAGGTGTGCTGGGTAGAGACTTGGGGGCTGTTGTATCTGTGTAAAGGCAGGTGTTGTAGGAACCAATGGGTACAGGGACTTATTGGGGAATGGCAGATCCAAAAAGACAGGAGGACCTCTGGGCTGGGTATTGATCTTAGTCCAACCCGGCGTTTGTGCGGGACAATTATAGTCAGATTGAATGTAGGAACGATACTGCGCCTCAGGATTAAATTGGGGTCCATGGAAACTAGGTGTAAAATTGGTCCATTTAAGGAGGCTTTTGGTATTTTTATTGTTATTAGCAGGAGGTTGATCTGATGGATTGATCAGGGTCTCGGGATAAAAATAAGTGAGGTTCTTCGTAGAGATCCCTCCCTCATTACTTCCCACATACCAATCGGAGAGATGGGATACTACTTTATGGTCCCTAAAATTAATAATTACTATGTCCCCCTCTATATCCTTAGGGCGAACCCCTACCCACCGACATCTTCTGACCGTAACAATATCCCCATTAAGATGAGAAGGAAGGGGTCTATTTGTTTTCAGCCAAAAGATGACTTTGTTTTTTAAACTTTCGTTATTTTCCCTATCCCCTTCCGCAACTGGTGGCACACCCGTCATAACAATAACATAATTCGTGGAATCCGGGGGCAAATCTACATTTTTCTTATGAGGAAGAGGTCTATTGATTTTGTCAGTGGAATTAGCGATTTTACCCATCCCATTGCTTGTCTGTGGCACTACTCCCTTTGCAGGTGGTTTGTTGGCTACCACCCTAGGATTTGCTTTGGCAATACTGGCCGCTGTAGGGGGTTTAGCAGCCAGGGCCAAAGCTTTGTTTGTTGTAGTGGCAGTGTTGGCTACACTTTTAGTTTGTTTACTAATAGAACTAGATATATTGCCAGCACCCTGGGATGAACCGGGAGGTTTGTTGGGTGGACCCTCGACCTTGTCCAGGCTAGAGGAGTGTGTAGGATCAATGGTCGCCAGCAGGCGGTCCAGTTTGTCACCCATTATCCTAACATGCTCCAGCACAGGTAGCATATATGATTTAATAAGCTTCTCTATGTTACCATAGGTCACCTCATTAACCCCTTCGCTAGCTAACTCAGGGGTTACCAAATCCTGTATATCTGAAAGCAGTGGCACTACATTAGGTGGAAACACTAACTCAGTGTTTGGTTTGGATAGAGTTAGTGAAGGTGGCTGGCCACTTTGAGCTTTCCTTTTTACCCCACCTTTTCTCCTTCTTTTCCTCGGTGGGGAATGCACAACCCTCTTGGCCTAGTCAGGCTTGGATCTAGAGTTACATATACTCTTTGGTGATATACTCTCGCCTGGATCTATACAAACCAGTGAAAGGTTGGGCAACATAGTGCAAGGATCCGAATCAGTAATATTAATAGAAGGGATGTTTGTTTCAACAAAACTAGAGTGATCAACCGGCAAGCAAACTAAGTGGCCTCCGCTGGTAGCACTGACACAGGGCGGAGAAATAATTGGAAACCTAAATATTCTAGGGGTTTGGTTAATGTCAGTAGTATCGGCCTCAATAGAGCTCAACCCTTGGGCAGCCATATCATGGGTAGAATTTGAAGCTGTCTGTGATGGCAGTGAGATTTTCTTTAACTGCTCAATTGATCGTCGACGCTCTGCTCTTCTCTCTGCTAGGAGTAGGTCCATATCTACCTCCTTAGTAGATTTTTTAAAGAATTTATCTAATGGACCAAGGACAGAAATGCCTACACCTGGGGGAGCAGAATGACTCATAGCAAAAACGGACCGGTAAAACTTTCACAACCCAATAATACAAGCTTAATATACTACTAATAGAAAACAATGAGGTGATCAGAGACACAGAACGTCAGAACAAGATGAAAATGACCTGGCCCAGCCCGGCCTCCTTTGGCCCCTGACGGCCACAGACGGTCCCGCCCTTGTCCCGGGCTTCTCCCGGGACGCTCCCGCACGCTTCCGCTTAGCGGGTACAGGCCTTCCCTTAAATGGGTTGTCCGTAGGATTGCAGGCGGGGCGTGGTGGCCAGGGAGAGCAGCCAGGTGACGGGAGGCGCGGTCTGCAGAGGCTTCTGGTCAACGAAGTCCTGCCCCGCACGCTCGCAGCCCTGGACCTACCCACGCTGCACAAACAGGCTCCCCTGTGGCTCCGGTGCGCAGCGGGACCCGCGAAGCGGGTTCCGCAAGTAGTGGCAGATAAAAGGGGTCCAACAAAGTCCTCGACCCTCAACAGACGGTCGGCAGCAAAAACAAAGGATTCCAACGACGTGCAGTCCTCACGGTCTTTTTAAAGTTGCAGGCGGGGCGTGGTGGCCAGGGAGAGCAGCCAGGTGACGGGAGGCGCGGTCTGCAGAGGCTTCTGGTCAACGAAGTCCTGCCCCGCACGCTCGCAGCCCTGGACCTACCCACGCTGCACAAACAGGCTCCCCTGTGGCTCCGGTGCGCAGCGGGACCCGCGAAGCGGGTTCCGCAAGTAGTGGCAGATAAAAGGGGTCCAACAAAGTCCTCGACCCTCAACAGACGGTCGGCAGTAAAAACAAAGGATTCATTTATTCCAATGCTATGCACTCCATGGTTATCTCAACTTTATGATAATTATCTCACGTAAAATGGTAGATCTGAGCATCTGCTTCTCACACTCTCCGCAACACCTCATGCTTATGTGCAAGGATGTTTGGTGCACTATATTTGAAGCAGGTCTTTCACTCTCTTGCACCTCAGCCTACATCTTTTATGTGGGCCAAACTACATCCAATCAGCCAGTTATAGGCTGTGCCACTGGAATTATGAGATTCACGCTGCAACTTTTTCACATATTTATGGATTTGCTGCATGTGCCACATGCTCATCATCTGCTGCATAATCTGCACATTTTGTTTCTAGCTCGAGCAGATCAAAAGTTAGCAAAAATGCCACAACATGTGTTCACGCACAGTGGAAGGACCTTTGCAACAGTTAACTAATAATTCCTTCATTTGCTTGTTTCTCATTACTTTTTTCTGTATTTAGTTGTTAAACTGATACTAATGAGGTCAACTATTTTCTCAGGCAGTATTTCCATGTGTAAAAATGACAAAACAATGAATTAATAATATTAAAAAAGTTCTGCATTATGCCACATAATCTGCCTTTTTTGCCGCATAATTTTGTAAATGCTACTACATAATTTGGTGCTCCCTCTGCAAAATGTCAGTGGCCCTGGTCATAGTGTTTAGTTGCCCTTAGTTTAAAATTATAAAGTGGCAATGGGAAACTATTCCTACCTCAATTCAGGTCCGCTTACAAGAGCCATCAACCATGCACCCTGCTTGCACAACTTCCCAGCCAGGAAGGCCCTGAGCAAGCCCTCCGTCCAATATCTGCTTGACCTATCTCTCCCCTGCACAATGCTTTCCTGTTACTACAGCTTGTCGAAAAGGCCCAAACTCCCACCTAAAGTGATTCTAGGCTGATTCAGACTTCCCCATTCGTCTGCTCTCCTTCACACTTCATGGAACCCCTGTTACAGTTACAGCTGTCACCCTCCTCTGCACATTCAGGTGTTCGTAAGTCCCATTCACCAAACCCTGCATGAAGATGACCTGCTAGAGCTATGTATTGTGTAGTTGTAGGAAACTTAGGAGACTCAACCTAAACATTCCTATTTTCCACAACGAGGTATGAGGAAGTAAACATTTCCACACACCTAATTGTTTTCTATGGTCAGAATAAGTTGTAAAATATCAGTTTCAGGGGACACTTCTAGGTAGAGACACTTGTCAATGGAATAGTCTTGATTTCCTATGCGTGAGGTATCCAGTAATTCAGCAAGTTATTCCCAACAAGGTTGAAAAGAGGGTTAAGGTGGAGCCTTGTGGAGCTCCAAGTGGCATGGGGATAGGGCGGCAGAGAGAGTTCCCGATTCATACTTGTTGCGTGTGATTTTTTTCAGTTATCAACTAGTTGATGACTTTTCCCTTCATGCCTAATCAATACTTTAAGATAACAAGACAGAACTGGTAGTCTAAGTTCCAAAGACCAGAGACAATTCAAGAGGGCTCGGGTGGCAGGATTCACCTTTGCTTGGTAAGCGAAGAGCGGCATCTAATTCGGAGCATGGCAGCCTCAGTCCTTCAGCTTGACTTGAAACCAGACTGGTAGTCATCAAGAACAATTTTGTTCTTGACACAGCTCTTAAGCAGACGAGAAAACACAACTCTCTTATAATATTGTCAAGGAGGGGAAGGATGTTCATCCACCAGTAGTTTATTGAGGTTTTTCTAGTTAGCAATAGCGTACTTCAGCAACTTAATCAGACCGCATTTTAGGCAGAGAGAACCCAAACAGTGTCAATGAGAGTTTACTAAAATAGTGCAGTAGGGAACAATGTTGTGGGTTATAGTTTTTAAAGAATGGTTCGGATTGTCTTCATATATTACCTGGATGGCCTGATGACAGGGATAGTTTGGATGATATCAGTTTTGAAGAGCTGTTAAAAGATCAACAAGCACGCAGATGATTCCACTGGGTTGACAGGAGGAGAGATGAGCTGAGGAATAACAGATCTTAATTTTTGTGCTTTAGGAACAAAAATCTCCCAGATCTCCTTTCACTTGATCACAGAGTCAGCTGTGGGTCTTTGCATCGGCTCACATCTGAGTTAAATGAGATGTATAATGATGGAGGCTTTGGTGTGAAATATGTAATTCTAGTACGTTTTTCTGGTAGCCTAGTGTTTTGATAGATGATAGAGCAGGGGTCTCCGACCTTTTATATAATAGGAGCTACTTATGTTCAATGAAAATCATTGTGAGCTACTAATATTATTAGTGTTGTATTAGTGACTACATCAGACACAATTCGATTAGTGGCTATCATATCCAAGATTACCTGCAGTGATCACCTCAGTGTATCAGGAGGGTTGACAGCAGTAATGTAAACATGCACTTGCAAATGATCCAGCGGTTCAACAACAACAGTTACTGTACTATCATATACTCACCTGGGCCCATACACTCACAGTGCGTAAAACCGCTGGGGTCAAGTTTGTAATTTTCCACAGTGTTCAGGATTAGTTATTTAATAATCCTAACTAACCTTTCACTGATCAGCAAGTTCTTTCTTCTGGTCAATGGACCATCAGTTGAACTAGTTGATGGTGAAAAATAACATAAAACTAATTGTTCTTTTATTCAATGTAAATAACCACAGACTCAGGGCAGTTTTAAATCTGTATCTAAATTAATGCATGTGAACCATTCCAAAATACAGTGCAGTCACCAGCATTCATAGAAGAGATACATTCAATTCATAAACACCAAGCATATACTTCGGACTCATACAATAATCAATGCTCAGAAAGGGAGAGGACGGAGAGAAAAGGACATCAATAAATAACCGAATTACCAAGGATGGTGTGAAAGACCAACCCCCTGGCCAAAGGGCTGGTAAGGGTCCCTCGGGATAGGTCAGGAGACAAAGACTTCAGGACAGGAATCAGGAAAGGATAGCTGACCTCTCTAGAATACCAACAGTTGTGTCGCACCCCTCTCTGACACTCTCTTCCTCCTCGAGATTCTTCTGTGATCTTCTGATCTAACCCGATTAATTAGGATAGAAAGTTCTGCTTCAAATGCTGCATTCGGTTCTTCATCAGTGTCTTATAGCATCTCTCCCAGCAACAGCATCTCCCAAAATCTCTCTGCATTCTCTGTCTGACTAACTAAAACTATCTTAATTATACCTTTCGTTCTGAATATTCCACCCACTAAAGTTTCAATATCGTAAAAATACAAAACCTGATTGGTCAGGCAAGGGGGAAGCTCCATCACACCATGCTTACATGTCATTAAAATCAGTTCAAATATTGTTCATAAACCCATCCCCTTAATTTGTATTAATAAATTCTATTCCCATCCACTACATGTATTCATTTTGAAACATTAATGACACTACGATGAATAGAACATCTCATTGCTGAACTCTGCAATATCCGTTCCCATGCTTGCAACACTCTAGTTTGGCTTCCTTTCAATAGCTTGGTCATGGCCTTCATGGCTCCAATCAGTGGGCATGCACAGGCATTGCATCACTTCATTCAATCCGGCTATGCAAGAGAGGCCCAAATACGCACTAGTGATAAAGTCAAAAGACAGATGTTACTTTCACAAATAAAATGGTGGCACTGTATACCACCCACTTTTACTCTAATCCAGTTTATTTATTTATAGATTTTTCCGCATTAGCGTTAGTAAAAACCACTCGATTTAGTTCAAACAAGCAGATGCCATTCACACGAGTCTTCAAGACTCCATTTTAGTATCTTCTGCTCATGCGCCAGAATTTCCCTCCAAGCGTTATTTCGTCTTAATGCGGAGATGCAGCTAGAGCATGCGCACAACAGTTTCCCCGTTTAGAGTGTAGTAGTCCGTCTTCATTGTTATCCACATTAGTACACACATAAGCAAGCTTCACTAACCCGCGTATTCATGTGGTGCGTATTAGTTATTCACGAAAACAGGATTAGTAACTTGTTAGTGAGTTAAGCGAGTGGATTGCTCCGAGCAAGTCTCTTTTATATGAGTCCTTGCTCCATCACAAAGCCAATGATTTTGCCTATGCGAGATCTAATGGCTTTGTCAGTGTTTTAGGCATGTTGTACAACAGCAGGGCTGCAGTGCAACATGGCTTAAATTAAAAAAACAATAGTTGCTATGACGAGGTCAGCGTTGACCGTGTCATAGCACTTACTTTTTTTACTATGTGCCATGTTCCACAGCAGCTCGCACTGCTGTGAAGCCAAAAGATTTTGCATAGGCGAAAAGTATTGGCTTTGGCAAGGCTTTTTCTGTTGATGATTTTACCCTGATAAAGATGGGATCGCCATAGAAAGTTGCTGATCCAGGTTGTGTTGCCTCATATTTAGACACCAGTCTGTGAATGGTGGAGAGCCCTCAGGGACACTCTAAGCGTCATTTCTTGATGTTATTGTATGCAAAACACAGCACATTTTAAATAAAGCCCTCCTGACGCGAGCCTTCTGCTTACTTTGAAACGCCAGTGTCTGTTCTGTTTGCACAATGTGCAGTGTATCCTCTCCAGAATGGTAGCGCAAAAAAACAGCAGGAGGGAAGTTTAACAGCATAATAAACATATCAGATTGACAAACAACGGCGGGCAGGGATGGTTGAAAAACAATGGAGGGCAAGGGTGGGATATGGGGGGTGAAGGAAAGGAACTGCAGAGATATGCACTCATACGAGTGGATGTCCAAAAGTAACAAAGGAGTCTGTGGAAGGGCACTATCCACAGGAAACAGAACATGGTCCAAGCTCCACTGCAAGGACAGAGGCCCAGGTGGAAGCCGGAGACGAGGAGGAAGCAATGACCAATAGGAATAGGAAATGAGTGACATGAGAGCCAACCAATGGCAGGTAAAGAAAAGTAATGGGTGGGCTCCAAGCCCCTTTTACGATTTGTTTTTTCCTTTACAAGAGATTTTACAAGCAAAGCACAAATGATGTGCAAACGAAATATAAAAAGGGTTTGTCTGTTTAGAATGACTATACATAGGTGACACATGCCAGCCATAGCTGCAGTGCCCCTCGCACGAACTTAATCATATTAGTAAGAAGTCTCCCCACATGATGTCTCACTCAAAAATCAGCTTTAGCTATATTTTGGAAACTCAGCCTTTTTTCACCAAACATCAGCTTATAAGTTCTGAAAATGCACACTTGCAATATACAATTTTGTAATAGATATGTTAATTTAACCAAGCAAAATGTTCCAATGTAGAAAGTGGGATGCACACAGGAGAGCTACTGGTAGGTAGCTGGAGAGCTACCAGTAGCCCATGAGCTACTCGTTGGAGAAGCCTGCGATAGAGGGTAGGATTTTGTTGCTATTTATGCCCTAACATTTTAATGATTACTTTTTCCAATATTCCCAGAGAGTAGCTGTCAAAAGGGGAGAGGAGCCGGGACTGCGTGGCCTGGACCCCACTCTTTTCGGGGCTCTGAGCCATAATGCAAGTGACATCAACCACTATAGGGTGGTGTCATAAGCTGGAATAGCCTCCAAATGTGTCCCAGGGCTTTGTTTTTATTTTGAATCATGATACAAGAAAATCAGAGAGGGTCTGCCATGACATTTGTGACCCGGGCCAAAAACTATCTTCTGACTGGCTTGGCTCACAGGAGAACTGCTGGGTAGATCTTTTTTTTCTTTTGCTTTGGTTGTTTGAGAACGTTGATAATGTCATACATGTTTTTTTTGTAGTGGATGGTGAATGTATGGGCAACTTTAGGGATGGCAGTCAGAACAGGCGAGTGATTACTTTCACTTTTATTTAGTCCACCATTATACGCTCTTCTAGATGTATTCATTTTATTAATTTATTTCTAAGCTTGAATCATTTAAAATTAATCCATATAAACTTATAGCTATACATGCAAGATGTGAAATAAAATATTAACTTGTCCATATGTGGAGAGAATAAAGGGCACGGTATGGTCCTCCAAGACTTTGCTATTACTGGAGTGAATCAGATGGGGAGGGTCATTTATTAGACTTGATAAAACTACTGTTGTTCCTCTGAGTGTGGTAAATAACGCTAACTCTATATGATTTTGAGGGGAGTAGCTCTCTCAACTACTAGGCAATGAGAGGTTAAAAATAGTTCACATGTTACATTTGCAGCTGAGTATATTGCTATGAATTAGAGAGCACAGTGTATTTCTGACAACGATCACACCTGATCACAAAAAATCTCAGAAGCGATCCTGAAATTAGCAAGTGGCACATATTCCTAGGAGAACTCAAATGAGTGCCATTTTTGCATGAGAACGTTGTTTCAGGTGTGGATTCTGCATAGTGGAATCTCACTTTTCAAATCCAAAGTAAAATATTCCCCGGTCGTGAACCCTCCATACTACACAACCCCAATTTCATATGGGGATGTTCCATCCTCCGACGTCCCCA
Source organism: Lissotriton helveticus (assembly GCF_964261635.1). Lineage (NCBI taxonomy): Eukaryota > Metazoa > Chordata > Amphibia > Caudata > Salamandridae > Lissotriton > Lissotriton helveticus. Next base: position 2,058,925,541 of record NC_136059.1, on the reverse strand, counting down.
CCCCCACCAGTAGGCACTTATTTTTGCCCTAGACACGAGTAGGTTTATATGTTTATTCATGGTGAGGACCAAAATGATGTCCTAAAGTTTCCATGTTTGTGGGTGCTTACAGTTCTTTGCAAAGTGACCTCCTCAGAATGCCTACATTATAACACTTGCAAGGTGCATGCAAGGTGCAGAGAGGGATTATTTGGTTTCTTTAGCAAAACAACATTAGAATGCCTTTTTAAAGAATGTAAAGTGGGGCAAGTATATAAGGGTCTTATTTACAAGCCCCTTGCACTGCAGTTGTGTCACTTTTTATGACACTCCAGTGGTGCAGAGTGCAGACCCATATCTACAAGGCCACGGAAAGCCACTTTCCATGGCTTTTCACGGCCTCATAGATATATTTTAAGGCAATGCATCGCAAGTCACTGCATTGCTTTACACTGCATCAGGTAGACGTTCCATGGCCGTTGCGGTGGGTGTTCCCATCATACACCGATGGGATATTGACGCATTCCCGGATTAACAAGGGTCTCTGTAAACCTGGGAATGCATCAAAACTGTACGCCTCCCAGAGCAGACGCAATGAGAACTATGTTTATTTCTCCTCGTATTTTCCACTTTCTGCAGCACACATAGAAAGAGGAAAATGCCTCCATGGACAATCCTGCCAACAACGCAGGCAAGGGTACCTGCGTTGGTGCTAGGCACCATATTATGCGCTGGCTGAAAGGACAGGAATGCACCGTTTCATGTAAATATAGTGTATTCCTACTCTTTCGATTTGGCGTAAGGCAGCGCAGCAAAAACACTTGGGGGCTGCCCTACGCCAAATCATTGTAAATGAGGCCCTAAATGTATCTGGGTGTGAATTTCACAGAGAGCCTTTATTTAAAGTTAACAAATCTGTACCCTCGCTAGATTTCAGCTTGATCAGAGAAGTTATCAGCAATGTCTTATGCTGATTACTGAGGTTCAACAAGAGAGACTTTTGCTTGCCAATTAGAGAAGAGAGAGACTGTTAATGCATCGAAACATCCCGCAGCTGCGTTTAAAGCAAAAAATGGGATAGTGCTCAAAGTTATCTTGAAGTGATGTGGCAACTTGATGAACTAAATATTAGGGTATAGATAGGACAAGGAAGCCTCGCACAACCGTTTGTGGCATGCTTCATCATAGGCAACCTCAACCCCCCTCAATGAGATGATACTATCAGGGTGAACTCAACCTCGGTGAGAGAGATTTCTTACTAAGAAATACTGAATAGACTAGGGTTTCAGATTGTTATATAAATATACATCAAGGCAAACCCAAAGGGAATTTCCTTTAATGGTGAATACCAGGGGTATGTGTAAAAAGAACATGAAAAAGCAGATGAATATGGATATAATTACCCAATCATCTTTAGTGGTGCCACCAAGGTTCTGTTCCTCATGTGCCCAAAGACGGGTCAAGGCTCTCATCAAGGAGGATGGGATCGCTACCACTAGCTCTATTTTATACACCCATTCGGGGGTAAGGAAGATTTCTACCTTGAAAGTACCTCTGTTATGACCTCTATATTCACACATTGATCAAAAGGTGTGATCCAAGGGAACACCTAAGAGCCCTGCATCAGCTGAACCAATATTAACCAGGAAACCAGGTAACCAGTGAAGTTCTGTCCTGGTTGATTTGAAATGGCCCTTCTTGTTTAGATCAGCTAAGTGTCCAACAATAGCATTTTGTGCCATTTGCAGGTAGTTTGTCTAGGTGGGTGACAGTCATGTAAAGAGGGAGGACATTGCTTTTGTATCGTCTTAATGATGAGGATATGATGATTAGAAGAATTTGAAGATTGCAAACTCTTACCAAGAAAAGGGTGTCCTACCTCTAAGCATGGTTAAGTAGGGAATCATCAAGCAATTAAATACATAGTTAGAGGATAATAACTAAGCTCTAAGCGGTTTTGAACAAAAGGAAATGGTTTGACTTGAGTCAAAAGGCCCTTGAGCCTCACCGCAAGTAAAAAGGACAGAGATTTTAACATGGTACTTTGGGTAAGACATAGTATTAGAGGTAGGAAACTGAATAACAGGGATATTTTTCATTGAGATGTTCTGAATGATCAAATAGACAACAAAAGCGAAACTTGAGCTGTCTATGATGTCACCCAGGAGGCCAAGGTAAAAGAAAATCCCCCTTATTCACTGCTTAGCCAGGTATCATTTTATTGTATAGACAACATTTGTCTCTGCCTCCAGCATATACACAGAGAGCAGTAATTGGGAAGCATATATAACATGGCCTGATCTCTAAGAAGTAAAACAAATATCTGGTCTCGTGCCTCCCAAACCCATCACCTTCTGCATATACCCTCCCAGCCTCCACCTCACACAAACTGAAAAATACATACCTGGCCCCTGTCACCTTCCTCACCCCCACACCACCCTCTCAAAATAACACCCCCTAGCCAAATCCACATATAATTAAAAAAATAGGGTCTCCAATCATTCCCCCCGCACCCTCCACCACCCTCGTTGCCATTCCATCTGGCCCTGCTAAACAACCTTCTTTTTATCATAGTCAACCTTTCAAAGTTAGAGTTTTTCAGTAACATAAAAAGTCAATGGCTGTGATGTTGAAAACCATTGTTCATCGATACTGCCCAGAATTGCCATGGTTCACAGAGCAGGTCCTGGCATGGCAGGTAAATCCAATGATGGTCACTCAGCTCTAAAGAATTCGGGGTGATAATCACTATGATTTGGTCACCCGGTTCACAGTTTCCACTGGCTGCCAGCTGACAGCTGCTGCTGCCCCGGCTCTCAGTGGGATGAAAGTACAGCAAGGTTTGTGGATAGGGCATCTGCTTTTGAGTTTGGCTTTTGGGCAACATCCTTCATCCACCAGCATGTAACTGAGCCCTTTGTATTATGGTCTTGATTTGGCTAATAAAGACCAGATTTACTTCCTTAGAAAGCTTGGGAGATGAACAGTGTAGGAGTGCTTAGAGAGTGTGACTGACACACACAGAGTAGTAATGTGTAGGGGTTGTTGCTGACACAAACATGAAGAGACCCCTAACGTGACAAGTGGCCTTTACTATGGGTTGCAACAGTAGGTCTGTTTGGCCTTCCTGATGACTTTTTTTTTGTATTTAAGTAGTTCTCTTTTCAAGCTTTATCTACAGGCTGCTCTCCTGACACAGCCTTTGGGTAGAGTGATGCCCCTCACTGGAAGGTTGTCTCCAGTCTGGAGAAACCATAATAGAGGTGCAAAGAAGTGTGAGCTTTCTGCACCTCGCTGTCATCAGCCGTACTGAAGAGTGATCAGGAGAAAGACATAAGGCTTGCCTTAATTAAGAGGTTACTTTCACCCTGAACAAGAGACTGCAGTCCCACCCTTCACCAACTTCATCTACCAAATAGCAGTGCAGCACGAAGACTGATCAGCAACTCCTTTCAGTAAAAGGCTAACAGAATGTCTCTTTCCCCACTACAGTGTCTATGTCTCCTCCTTCCAGCTTCTGGAATGTGAGCAATACACTGTCTGGGAAAACAACCTAATGACCGTCATGTGCTTAGTGCCAGACTCAGGGTATCTAAAATGGATCCCACAGGCCTCCATTACTCTAGTTCAGTCATAGACAACATTTATGTACTGCGCAGTCCACACACACAACATACACCTGGGATGGTAGTGCAAGGATCCTGATTAGTGCATAGAAATATAACTTTATGTGAGTGGGCCAGTAAGTCTCCACTCCAGTGACACAGAAAACATGGTACATTGCCACCACTATTCTAAGTGCTAAACCCATGACAGAGACTGTAGTCCATTGTCAGAAAAAAGGGCATGCTTGGTGCACCATTCCAGGTGACTGGATAGGTCTAGGACTTCTGTCATGTCAAAGGACAGGCCTAGGCCTCTCTGTAGACACTTGGCTAGTGTGAAGCTACAGTAAAAATATAAAATAAATAAAAGATCAGGATGACAGGGACTCACACCACACTGCTGCCATTTCCCTACTAACATGAGTGAAAACATGCCAAGAAGGAGAAGCCCAGCTGCTGTACCCAGGAACTTTGGGGCAGTCTCAGAAATCTCAGTCTGCCATGGGGAGTGTAACCGGTGCCAACCCAAGTTTGGAGCTGGTCTCCGAGCTTCCATGACTTAACCTCAAGTCATTTGTACATTGTGCAAGAGATGTGGCCACTGCTGGGAGAGTTTGCTGAGTTTTGCGGTTACGAGCGACCGCATCCTGACGTACCTTCATCTATGAGTAACCGTGCCCTATGACTCCTACAGCTATGAGTAACCTTGATCTGAAGCAGCTACCACTGACCACTCCAACCCCCCCAGAGGATATCACTACCAAGCATTGATATGTCTGGTGCTGACTACGCGAGTGGCAGAGTCCTCATATGGCATGCCCAGACACCAGCAGAGTGCCTAGGCATACCGAAAGCTGCAATGTGAGCTGCCGGCCAGTGTTGACAGACTTTGAGAATTTGAAGAGGGTCTAACTGAAGAAGCCCAGGTACACGCTCATGGCATCTTAGCGTCAATTCCCAGGGTAAAGCTGCAAAGAACTTTTGAACTTTCACGAGTGCCTCAAACTTTGTACTAAAGTGAGTTGGAATACTGCTATAACTTTAAAATCTCAGTGCTGGGGCATTTGTAAGGATTGACCTATGAGTCACAGAATCATGAAAGTTGCTACACATTCTATAGTGAGCCTGCACCTGCACTTTCATTGAACCTGATTAGTTTATGTGTAGTAGTCCTAGTAGTACATGTGCGGATCCTTACACCTTCATTATTTCTGTGTGTAGTATTGGCTGTGCAGACTATTAAAGTAATTCTCTTTTTTACTGTAAGAAGCACTGGACTGGGAAGTAAGTATTATGTTGCCTAACTGTTGACTTGTGAGTCCCTGCCTCACACTGCCTCCCAGAGAAGCCTGAAACTGCTCACCTGGCTACCACAGAGGGTCAACAGCTGAAGGGGTGTACTTGATGTTTATTTTTCAAGATCATTGTAGAGGAGGCACCAGAACAGCAAAGCCAAAAGGCAGTTAACCCCCACTGCTGGTTCCCAGTAACCTTTTGCTTGACCTGTGGGCCCAGGCAACTGCCGACATGTCCACCGTACACTAAAAAATCTTCTGAACTAGAACTTTGCAAACTCAAGAACTATATGTCAAGGATTCTGCCTGCTGGTAGCCAGCCCCGTGACCAACCCATTTTGCATACAGCCAAAGGCAGTCTGCAGCATGTGTTTGCTGCCTCAGGCAGGTGGCTTCAGGACCTAATCGAAAGGGAGGCCTTGTATAGAGAGAAAAAGGAAGGCTACCAGCAGCCAAGGTCCAAATTCTCTTCCTGATGAGATTCAGGAGGCGGAAGACTCTGAAAATGACATGGAGAGGGTGGAACACTTTTTCACTAAGTATTGGAAATTGAACCCCCCCCCTCCCTGGCACTTTATGATTGAAAGACCTGGTTCCGGAGGTCAGGGAAAACATGGCGGCCGGCTAGGTAGCGGGTCGCGGATGTCAGGAGCAGCGGCGATGCTTGTTCGGGATGATTTTCGCTAACTGACCGTACCAAGAGTAAAAGTAAATTTAAAGAGTCGTATCACGTACCGAGCGTTTGGGCTTCGGTCGGAAGTTTTTTTTTCCAAGTTTGGCTGAACTTTGAAGTTGTTTTGTTTGGTGGCGTATGGCAGTTGCTGAGGCAGAAGCCTCCGTGTAGTTGTGGGCGGAGGACGAGGAGGTGGAGTCGCGTCTGCCGGCGGGACCGCGGAGCGGGAACTGGGGAAGGGCGGCACTGGAAATCGGCAGAGGACGTCGAATGATAGCGAGGATCGGATCAAGAGCGAGTGGAGGACGGGGGAGAGGAGAGGAGCCTTTAGCAAAGACATTGGAGGTAAAGGGCGGAGAGGGTTTTGAGGAGGATATCCAAACGCTGCCCTTGGATGATACTGGCTTGGTACAGCCAGGGAGTAAGGTAGAAATCAAAAAGTTGGCGACAGGGTGTCCCAGATATCTGTTAAGGAGCAGAAGGTCAGACGTTAATGAACCTGTTCTGGGTAACGTCAAAAACGATCAAAAGAACTTCAGAAAGTGCTCTATTAAAGAAGCTAAAACTACTAAGACAGGAGAACCAAGTTTAAAAAAAGATACAAAAAAGGGAAAACAAAGGGGCTTGAGCACAAGGTAGCCACGACCCCATCGCTTAGTTCATACTTCAAGCCTGTTCCTAAAATACTGATTTTGAAACCGTACCCCACACTGTCAGTTCAGAACCTTGATTCCGATAAAGGTGGGTAGTTAGCGCAGAGTATGCTAGGGGGTATAGAGGAGCAGGACTGGTCCAGGCATATAACCCCAAATCCCTTTCAAGCTCTGATGATTGGGATGGAAGAAGAAGAGGGAGAAGTTACACAAGTGACTGTAGATATGGCCGATGCGGAGACTCCACAACAGTTGAATATAACATCAGTAGTTGAAGGAGTAGCAGGGGCAGTAGGAGGAGCAGCTGAGGAAGGATTGGAAAGCGATATACCCCAGATGATAACAGAGAAAATGTTGATAACCCAGGAAGATTTGGAGAAGACGCAGATAGTCCTCCAGCAAAATAACTCAGACCCCTCAGATATTTCGGTAGTGGCGCTTTTAAGAAAGTTGGATAGAGATATACATTTGGGTTTTGAAGCCTCCAATAAAAATCAGGAGCATATAAGAGCTGCATGTAGCTTATTGGAGGTCAAACTTGATAAATTAAGCGCCCGTACAGAAGTGCTTGAGACAGAAATGAAAGTGATGCAGGGGAGAATTTTGGATAATCGTAAGGAGATTGAGACTATAAAATTTAAAGAGCGAGAGACCGATGAGAGAGTCGAGAGACTGGAAAATATGCAGAGACGAAATAATCTAAAAATCTTAAGATTACCAGAAGGAAAGGAGGGGTCAGACATAAAAAGTTATGTAGTACAATTGTTAAAAACTGAGCTACAGTTAGAAGAAACAGAAGAAACACTGTTACGAGACATTCAGAGGGTTCACCGAGATCCCTTCCGGCTGAATCCAAATCGCTCCAAACCAAGAAAGATACTAATTAATTTCTTAACGTACAACTTAAAAGAGAAGACTTTGACATCTGCCCTTAAGAAAAAGAATATAATGGTGGACGGAACTGCAGTAGACATCAGATCAGACTTATCACCTGCCACAGCAAGTAGACAATGGGAATTAGGAAAGCGAATGGGGCCACTTAGAGCTCTGGGGGCGACAGTTCAATTGATATTTCCTGCTTTCCTAAAAGTATTGTGGCAGAATAAAATGTATACGTTCCGTGGAGTGGAAGAGGTGGATGCCTTTTTAGAACAATGTCAAGGAGAATAACATTCATGTTAGGGTAAAGTGAGCAAGCTAAAATAATGGTCAGATTACTGTTTAACACCCATAAATCAATGAATAAATGAGCTAAAGATAGGAGATGCACTGCTACTGCAGCATCCACTGGCCTAGGCCATGGGAGTTTTGGCTGGGTTTTCCAGGGAGGGAGAAGGGGGGGGGGGGTGGGAGCATGGGGCTTTCGGGGTAGGGGTAAGGGGATGTAATGGGGGGGGGGCGGGGGAGGGGGAGTGGGAGTAAAGAAAAAAATCCTCAGGAGCGTCTTTGCCACCAAAAATCGGGAAATGTGGGCTAGTTCTTATGAGTGGGGCTAAGATTAAGGAACTAAGGTTCCTTACATGGAATGTTAACGGGTTATGGGTAAAGTCTAGGAGGCAATTAATACTGAAATATCTAGAAGACTCCCTTGCACACATGATCATCTTACAAGAGACACACCTAACTGAAAAAGAAAGTAAGGAGATTTTTTCTGCTCAAAAATGGATAGCTAGTGTTTTTATTATACCCCAAGAGATAATTACGAAGGGGGTGGCAATTTTGATTAGGAAAGGGGTTGATATTATTATGGAAGACAAGATAGCTGATAAAAGAGGTAGATGGGCGATTGTTAAGACAAGAGTGGCAAGGGAAGTATTGGTATTAGTTGGTTATTATGGACCGAAATTGGATGATCCAATAATTTTGGATAATTTAGCGGCAGAATTACTAGATTTTTCAGGAAAAATAATTATGGCTGGAGATTTCAATACAGTTCTAGATTCTAAATGAGATAGGACAGGCAATAGTAGAGCTGTTGTAAATGGTAAGATGTCGTCTAGGTTAAAGCTGATCATGGCACAACAAGGGTTATGTGATATTTGGAGACTGAAAGCAGGCCAACAATTAGGATTTACCTTTCATAATAAAAAATATAATCATAGCTCACGAATAGACTTTTTTAAAATTGATATTAGGTTGAAAGATCGGGTAACGAAAGTGACACACCTAGGAGCACATATATCTGACCACTCAGCCGTTGGATTAAATTTGGAATTAGGTACAGAGAGTTTGAATTCAATTTGGAGGCTGGATCGCACAATCCTCTTAGACGGAGACTACTTAGAAACCTTAAGAGATGAAGTACCAGTCTTTTTAGACAAAAATGAAGGATCAGCTAAACAACCTATAATATGGGACACATGTAAGGCATTCTTGAGAGGGAGATTGGGAGCCCAGGGTGCTAAAAAGAGGCGATTATATCATAGAAAGGTTTTAGATTTAGAGAAAGAAATACGATCTTGGGAAGGTAGTGGGACTAGACTAGGGGGGAAAGCTACGGAAGAGGAAGTTAAAAACAAGCTCCTGGATTTGAAAATAGAACTTACAGCAGTACTGGCACAAAGAGTTAAAGAAAGATGGGAAGCCAGCCAGTTGGCCCATTTTTCATATGGGGAAGGGTGCGGCAAACTGTTAGCGTGGAAAGCGAAAAAAGATCTAATACGCAATCAAATTAAAGAAATTACAAAGATGGATTCAGGAGAAACTATAACAGATAGCAAAAGAATTGCAGAAGCTTTCCATGACTACTTTGTAAAAGTCTATACGGAAGACCTTTGCCCAAGACAAACTGAAATGGATAACTGGATACAACATTTGGAACCTCTATCTGGGGATTGGAAGGGAGCACTAAACAGGGAAATTTCGCAAACTGAAGTGGTTAAGGTGATTAAAGATAGTAAAAGAGGGAAAGCACCCGGTCCGGATGGCCTCCCGGCTGAAGTATATAAAGTTCTAGTGGATTTGATTGCTCCTATACCCCGCCAATTGTTTAACCAAATTTTTAGAGGGGAAATAACTATACCTAGCTCTTGGAATGAGGCTACAATTTCCCTAATACCTAAACCAGGAAAATCACCTAGTAATTTAGATGCATATAGACCAATATCACTTTTGAACTGTGATTATAAGTTTTTTTCAAACATTTTAGCAGATAGACTTAGTAAGGTTATTCATAAACTGATTCATGAGGACCAAAAAGGTTTTGTTAAAGGGAGATACCTGAAAGAACTAACTTTTACTTTGATTGGAATAATAGATATGGCTTCCACGCATGAGCATCCCTTGGCGGTGATTGCTTTAGACGCCGCCAAGGCTTTCGATCAAGTTAACTTTGCTTATTTAAAAACACTTCTGCAGTACCTTAATTTAGGAAAAAACTTTACTGAATCTCTTTTTTCTTTGTACTGTTCTCCGACATCATGTGTTTTAGTTAACGGAATACTTACTCAGCCTATTAAAGTAATGCGTGGAACTAGCCAAGGGTGTCCTTTATCACCCTTGTTATTTAATCTATACATAGAGCCACTAGCTTGCAGAATTAGAACTTCAGAGCAGATAGCCCCTTTTGTAGTTGGTGATTGGTAAAAAAAAAAAAATGGGTTTGTATGCGGATGATATTATTATTTACTCCTCCAATTTACATTATTCTTTGAAAAATGTGGTGAAAATAACTAAGGAATTTGGAATCGTTTCAGGCTATCAGATAAATCAGGATAAAACTGAGATAACGGCTTGGAATTTAAATACGGAAGGGTTAATCAGTAAATCAGAAATGAGATATCTGGGGGTTAGGATAACTCAAAATATTGCAGATCTTGCTAGAGTCAACTTTTTCAAGATTAAAAAAGAAGTTGTGGCCACTTTAAAAGGATGGATGAATCTTCCCCTGTCATTATATGGTCGGACTAATCTTGTAAAGATGGTGATTGTGCCAAAAGTTACGCTCTTGTTTGAGACTATCCCCCTCGGATTTAGGAAAGAATGGTTGGCTAAATTACAGAGCGAGATAGCGTCATTTATTTGGGCATCAAAAGGATCACGATTATCGTGGAAGAAATTAAGGAGGAGAATTAATAAAGGTGGTCCGGCGGCTCCAGATTTGCAAATTATGCATGGGCTTTTTGTTTAAAGAACTGCAGGATGCTGCTGGGTACCCTAACCATATCAACGATTGGAGAAATATTTGGTGTGATGCTAAAAAGCTGCGGATATAATGATTTTGGTTTTTTATATACGTTTGCAGACCCTACATTTTTCAAAAAGGTGAGGCTTAAGGTCCTCCGGGATTTGGCGGAGGTATGGTATAAGATAAGAAGACTATTAAAATTGCCTTATTTCAGTTATATGGCCCCAATATGGGATTCTCCTGGAGCTCCACTTTGGACAAAGGATATTTTGGCTTTCCAGTTAAAAAAAGAGGACACTTTGCAGAGATGGAAAGATTTGTTCCAGGAGGGAAAACTGGTGTCTTGGGGGCCTCTGCCAGCAATTGTGGAGTCAGGTCTTTTCGAGATATAAGTATTTGCAGATTCAGAGTTGGGCAAATGATCCAGAAAATGCCATTGGGAGTCAAAATTATTTTGAGTTGAAGCTGGGGATAGGGACCTTTAAGAAGGAGGTGGCCACATGGTATTGGATGATATTGGAAATGAAAGATGGACCTTTCCTGCTTCCGGAGGTTCTGTGGAAGGAGTGCTTGCCGAAGATCGAGACAGTGAACCAATGGCAAGTAACGTTGTCTATGTTTTACAGTATTGTTAAACCTGCAAATTTAAGGCGAAATTTTTTGTTTACCATCCATAGGGCATATTGGTCCCCTCGTAGATTATCAAAATTCAAAATCGGCGGAGTTGTGAAGTGTTCGAAATGCAAGACCCCAAATGTGGATGATCTACACATGTTCGTTTTTTGCCAAAATATAAGGCAATTTTGGCTGGATGTAAGTAATTGCCTATCTCAAGTTCTGAATCTGCGAATGGAGGTAAGCCCTGAATTAATAATAACGGGGAGATTTGATTTAGAAAATAAATGTATGAATGATAACGTAAAACTCACCTTTTATGCCATTTTACTGGCCCGTAGAGAAATATGTAAGTTGTGGGTCTCATCACTTAGCCCTAAACTAATGGACTGGATATTAGCTATGAGGTATACGGCTAAGCTTGATACTTTAGATCACACCAAGAGAAATCGGAGATTTTGGGCACCCTTCCTTTTACGTTTTGGTTGAATATTATTTGATATGACATCCGATGATTAAGCCCCCGCCTATCTCGCTGGTATTTATTACATGGGTTTCCAGGTCGGTAATAGAGTAAGAGGTGGACACACCTGGTGAGTCAGATGACCAAGAAGAATCGATTGACTGGGGGTCAGACTCAAAATAGGTGGAGTTTATGCCCCTTTACTCTAACCAGCTTATGAGATAAAAAGCCCAGAGGTGGATTAGCTAGAAGGTATGGGTGGCGAGTCGGCGAATGAGGAATTAAAAAAAAAAAAAAAAAAAAGAAATTGAACACCCCTATTCAGAGAAAGCTACGGACCGCAACAGGGACTTTTACCCTTGATTATTTTTTCCCTCTGTTTTTGCACCAATTATTTATTCAAAGTTAAAGTGGTCAGTTTACACTCTTGTTTGAAAAACAAGAAACGTAAAAAACAATAAAGTTAAATAGTTTAAAAAAAAGAAACACAACAAATCCCATGAAGAAATGGCTCTTTTTGGAGCAAACTTTAATTGCAAAAAAAATACTATTTTCATAAACATTATAGTAGTAATTGTCTGGAGCATGTTACTTTTTAAACACTGACTTTAAAATAAAGTGAATGTGCAATAGGTGAGGAAGAATGGATGTTAGGTTTGTACCCTTGCTGTGGTATTCGTGCTTTGGACAACCCTTGTTGAGTATGGCTAAAGGTCATGCACATCTAGGAGCAACAGAAATGCACCCCATGGTGGGCATCGCGAAACCACCAGGTAGCATTAAAACGAGCCTACCAGAATCAACTGAAGAGTAACCTTCTGATGGCACTTTTAGGCACCAAGGAGTGTTAGGGATTCTAACCAGGGGCGACAAATAAACTACAGGAAATCAACCAATTGGAGGCACAGTTAAACCACCAGGGAGTATTATGTAGTGTATAGAATACAGAAAAGCAACAGAGGAGCAACCCATTGCAGGCACTATTACATGGAGTCTACCCAGAAGCTATAGAGGAGCAACAGAAGAGCAGCCCATTAGAAGTACTGTTAAACCACCACACGTATTATAGGGAGTCTCCCAGCTGTGACAGAGAAGCAACACATCTGAGGCACAATTAAATCACCCAAGTATGGTGATTGCCCAGCATTGAGTGGGGAGGGGTTCTGGGAGGGACAGAAGAGAGGAAGAGTCAGGGGCCATGGCCACAGGGTCCCACCTGGCTCCAGTAGGCCTAAACAGGACCCCAGTAGGTTACCATCAACTTTCCACTCCTCATCTTGATGCCCTGGCTGTATGCCCCCCTTAGGAGAGCGTCACATAGTCAGATAATGGGTAGGAGTGGAAGGGGTAAAGAAGGATCAGATGGGAGAGGGGAAGTCGCAGATTACACTGGAGGGAGGACAATGTATAAGTTGCACTGGGGACAGGGAGAGAGTCAGCGGAAAATAAAGTGAGAAAGGGAAAAACTAGGATAGCGAGGAAATGGCGCAGAAAGAGAGGGAATGAGAGGGAAAGGGAGGGAGAAGGGAGTGAAAAAGAGAGGAGAGAATGGAAACCAAATGAAAAAGAAAGAAAAAAAGAAACAAATGTAAACACATATAGCAAAGGTGTGCTTTTAAGAGTTTGTTGTGGGTTACTGACTCCTTTTCACGGAGTAGATGTGGATTGTCTCCTTCATCTTCAAAATGATGACTGTTATATTTCTTACAGGGAGAGGTTTGGTCTGTAGTTTGAAGAACAATGTTTATGGCTCTTTCATGCCCCAACAGGGCCAAGTATGGGGGTGTTAAAGGGAGTCACCCTTTACCTTTGAAGTCGTTAACAAAGGATGCCTGGCTGATGGGACACCCAGTGGAATGTATAAATGAAAGCCTAGAATATAATTGCATTAGAGATCCATATGAGGCAGGCAAGCTCAGCAGAGCAAGAGAGTCCATCTTAGTTAAAGATGACCACTCAGCCCAGTAAAAGAGCACTACAAAGACCTTGAGCTAAACAGCATGGGCATCTTTGTGTAAGAAGTCACAGTCCTACCTCTTATAAGGATATGTGGCACGAGAAATACCCAAGTATGACCCACAATTGTGTAGGTATGGTTTGTATTTCTCGTGTGCACTTCATGGATTGGGGGATCTAAAGAAAACTGGTGAAATTATATTACCATTGATTCACGAGATTCACGAGAGATGAAGCCTTGGCTGGGTGATGATGCCCCTCCCACTCCCCCAACAATGATAATAAGTAGCATATTGCACTCTGCGAATCTGCAGGTGCAGTTTATGCAAAGATGTTTTTGTTTCTAACAAAGATGTCTAAGGTAACCCCCAAAAAACAAGGGTTAAATCCGTGCCAATAGATAAAATCACAATAGCTAATCGTGAGTTTAGCGCCAATTGCTTTCTTCAGAAAGGTGATACTAGAACAGAATCTGTAAGGCTTTTACAAGTGCTTTTGTTGTGATATACTGTTTTAGTAATTCCTTTGCAATGAAGTAATTAATTATTAGTACACTTGTTCCAAATCACGTGTTATTGAACTACTGCTATTTTCACCAGCATGGTGTAAGTATATTTATGCAGATGGTGAGAGATAAGAGAGAAGAGGGGAAATAGAGGCACAGCAGACAGAGCGAGAGAGAGAGCGTGGGAGAGGAAGAGAGGGAGATAGGGAAAAAGAGAAAGAAGGAGATCGATTTTTAGGTAGAGAGATAAAAAAATAGTGCTAGAAGAAATAAATTGAGGCATAGAGAGAGACACTAACAGAGAATGCTAATAGAGAGGATAGCGAATAAAGTGAGAGTAAGAGAGGCATAAAGAAAAGGGAGAGAAAGAGAAGCGGAAGAAAGAGGTATCACAGAGGAAGCAAAGCATGAAGAGGGAAGCAGGAAGGTGGAAAGAGAGAGGCGTGTGACTCCTCGGTAGACCACTGGAATAATGACCACCTGTGCAACCGAGAGCTCGCACCTGACTCACACAGAGAGTCATAGTGGCTAATGATCAGCCTCTATCAGCTTGTTAAATCCTTGTATTATTGCCTACCTCCACTACAAAGAAAGGCCTTCGACTTACAGCCCCTATAAACTGCATTGTCCCACATCCGGCTGTCTTTACCCAGGTGGAAAGTTACTTTCCAAAACAGAATGTCAAAACCTGTGCTGTATGCCTACACAACAGTCATCCTTATGGCAAACCCAAATTCGTGCTGTGCCACTACTCCACTATACAATTGTTGCAATTTAAAATGTGTTATTTTATAAACATACGAATGTAAAATACATCATTAGGATTTAGTAGTCTGGGCAGTTTGGTATCTTCATATTGCGTCTGAATGGCATCTTTAAAATGAATATATTAAATGGAGCACCCACAAAACTAGTAGCTGTTTTCCCAAGTCCTGAATTATTATCTCTCCATCAGTTCTAAATGGGAATAAGCGATAAGTGTGCATTTAAAGCACAAGTGCAAATAACTTCCAAGTAGAAGAATGCATAGACTCAGAGATGAAATACAGGGCAAAATTGCACAATGCAAAGGCCAAAGCCTGGAGGACATAAATATCCAAAATGATAACGGCATATGACTCCTGGCAAGGAGACATGAAGAAGAAATACTTTGGGAAATTGGTACAGGACAAAGTAATTTCGATACATTAATGGTCGACCTGTTTCTTTTTCATTACGAATTGGATATTTGCAGCCTACTTGTTCATTCGTGAATGAACCCCGTTGTTCAGACTCCCACAGTGATATATGTGGCATAAGATCCCCTAGCCATACAGAATTAGGATATTGCAAGTCACCGAATAGTTCTGTGACCATATGGAGAAGCAAGGCAGAAGGCTGAATTTGTTTATAAGGTCATGGAACTCCACACCATCACCCTTCCCAAAAATCACTTAAATTCTTGTGGGCCTATTTACGAGAATGTCACACAGTGCAGCGCAGCAAGTCACCTTGCTGCGCTGCGTGACATAGAAAGGGCAGGAATGTGCCGTATTTAAGGCAATAGGGTGCGCTCCAGCCTTTTCCTCTGTGCTTGCGCCATTTTGGCAGCCTAGCGCCAATGAAGGCACCCGTGCATCATGGTGCAATGGTACCTGCATTATATTTAGGATTGTTTTTTCTGCACGAAAACAATCCTGGCGGCATAAGCACACACAGAATAAGTAGGTAACAAGGAGAAATATATTTCTCCTTGTTGTGCCTTCCCTGGGAAGGCGTATCTTTTTGGCGCATTCCCAGGTCTACCAGTTCTGGTAAATCTTGGAATGCATCGAAAACCACAGGAGTTGCGTGGGAACACCCACGCAATGCCCATGGAACGCCGTCCAAGGGCAGAGTAAGGCAATGCAGCGATGTACACTGCATTGCCTTACTCTAGATTTATGGAGCGACTCAGGGCCACGCAAAGTGGCCTTGTGTGGTATGATAAACAACATGTGTGGTGCAAGAGCGGCGCAATCAGGATCATAAACAGCCTTCCTGGTGTATTGCTCTTTCATGTTCATTGCAGATCAAAATAATAAAAGAAGAAACTGTGTTGTGAAATTAAACACACCAAAAAAGCAGTTCGTAGTCTTTTGCAAAAAGATACTAGTATCAGTTTGATGTAAGCCAGGTTAAAAAAGCTGTAGCTTAGATTGTGTAGAAAAAAACACAGATTTTATATTTCTTGTAATGACCTATCATTTGAGGAAAAACTTTGTGATGAACACTTCCTCTCTACTGATCTGTTTAAAAAAAAACAAGAAAAAACACATAAAACAAGCAATGGCAAAGCCAATAGTTCTTGACTATGTGAGATTTATTGACTTTGCTAATGCTTTTTAGCTATGTTACAAATGGCTGAAAGTAATGTAGAAAAGCTGTATGACACAGACCGCATTGTCTGTTATAGCGCTTTTTAAAACTTTTCAGCTGTGCTGCACTGAAGCTAGCGCTGCTGTATATTATGGCTAAAGAACACGGATAAAGCCAATAGATCTCGCATTGGTGAGACCTATTGGCTTTGCTAATGGTTGATATGGAATGTCATATGCTAAGATATAAGTATTTATACAGTGTTTCCAACAGCTGAAGTGCTAATGTTGTAGAATGGAGACTGCCCTTGTTAAGGTATTAGTGTGTCCAGATTCAGAAACATTTTAGGACCATACTAAAACTGTGAAAATGTGCCATATAAATACGCTGAATGTAATATAAGTTGTAGGTAGACGCAAAAGTCCAATAGGTTACAGCTTTTATTACAGTGATGCTTTAGGCTATGTGTCACTGTGGGTGCAGTGGTTACAAAAGAACCAAAAAAGCACTCCTGCCTACTTGCTAAGTAGTAAAATAGAGCAGTAATCGGTGTCCAGTGAGTTTCCTACAGCTATTGGTCCCTGAGCCACTTCATATGCTGCACCTTTATTTCATTGCCCTAGTGCCTGCAAGGTAATTGCACTTGGTTTTTTTATTATTAAAATTTTTATTTGAGTAGGTGAAAAGCAGAAATTGCAATTCATTTAATAAAACAATATCTTACAAAGCACAAAGAAAAAAAATTATCTAACATATCTCAAACTGAAAGCATCTACCTTAGCCACAAAAATATACTGTATGCAAGCAACGCAATACTATGATTTAAAAAAAAGTGCATTATGACAAGTAGCAGATATAAAGTAACATTTTTCAATTATTCATCATATCCTAATATTTTCTCTTATAACATTTATTTCTTAATGACAACATACCAAAAACGAATAAATAACAGTGTGCCTGATGGCAAAACTAGTATACATCTAGAGGAGCTCCACTGTTCATCAAGCATCCCTGATTCTAAGGATGGTAGGGAGTCTCATTCTTACTCTAGTATTATTTTACTATCTTGGAACCTGGCTGGATTAACATCAACATTGTTTGATTCTAATTGGGTGTCTTATATAAGGGGCCACAATGTTTGCATGTTCCAAGAAACATGAGCCACAGAGAAAGTGTTTATAGATGGGTTTATCACTTTTAGTGCGGAAGCGAAACCCCTGAGCAATTTGGTAGGGCAATTGGGGGCCTTATGATTTTAATCAGAAATGATTTCTTTAGCTCACATTCCCTACTGCAGACAAATTGTCCTTGCCTAATTGGGATTATTGTTACCCTTTCTACAGGGCTTTGTCAGGCATTTATAAATATCTATGTAAGATCGACCATGGTGAGCAATGAATCACCCACTCTGTCCCTCTTGGAAGAGGTTTTAGACTCCCTACATTTAAACACAAAAATAGTACTAGAAGGAGACTTCAACAGTTCCTATGAACTCTCCTGATATATTGACGAGGTAATAGATGTTGAGGATGAAATATGGGTATTCCATTACTGTTAGGATGAATTTCTCTGCCACTGCGCTTAAATTAGCTTCCATAACGGTTGGCAGAGGACTAAGGGCTTTCAACGGATGTACTATTTCTGACCCAGATAGAGCACCTACATTTAAGTGAGGATCCTACACTAGTGTAATTGACTACATCCTTCTAGATGTGGGATTATGGTCACTTCTGGTCGACATCCAAGTGCACTTGCGTCCAGATAGTGACCATCATTCTCTGAACCTAACACTAACTGGGGAATGCCTGAAAAGGAAAAAGATTGAATGTCATTCAATAGTACCAGAACCAATGTTAGCTAACAATCGTCGTTATGTTTCTTGGCCAAATGTCTTGTCAAACAAAGAACTATATTCACAGATACATGGGTTGTTTGGTATCTTTCTATCAAATTGTGTTGAGTCAATTGAAGCAGATATTCCCATTCTGAGATTACCCAGCTTTTTGTTTAACAAGTTGTAAAGGATTTTCTACAAAGACGTGGCCCCTATGAAGCCATATTTGGTCAAAGAGGTAAAGTGGTTTGATCATGCCTGTGAACAGGCAACATGCTCCATGAGATCGGCTTTCCTGGATGGTGACAGGATTTTTATTGACGAAGCCAGGCATAACTACAATGATTCCCTTAACTTAGCCATTAAGAATTGGGATGACAAAATTTGGCAAGACATGCTTGCTGCTGTTAATACAAATGATAATCGGACCCTTTGGTGCACAATAGCTCAGTCTAGGTCAGAAAAAGCTATAACTTATCACTACCACATTTCATCTGAATAATGGGTGTCTCACTTCTCTGAACTATGTTGCAAAGGACATTAATGAGTTACTGTTGAGCAGCAATCATGTGACCGGTAACGAAATACCATCCACAGTTGGCACAGAAGTTGCTTACCCACTTGTTTTCAGTTTTGAAGACACAGCTAGAGCCATCAACGTTTTAATATCTGCCAAGGCTCCCCGCCCAGATAAAATCCCTGGAGATCTGTATAAATAAGAGCTCCAAGTTTGGACAAGTTACATACATTTATTGTCAAATGTAATAGCGGCAGGGGGAGAGATAACGGAATCCTAGAGAGGAGCCGTAATAATAATGTTATGCAAAAAGGGGGATGCATGTGCCCCCTCAAACTATATGTGGCTACTAGGGTGAACTAGCTCAACGCATCCCTATGGGGCGTGGTGTGCGCCAAGGGCGTGTTCTCACTCCAACGCTATTCACCCTATATATGTTTGACGGAGTGGACATATTGTTGAACTGTAGAAATGACTCTCCTGCTTTGAGCAACAGAAAGCTTATTGTTCTTTTATTGGAAGATAACTCTCTCCTTATTTCCAAGACGCCCATGTTGCTCCAGCTCCTAATTGACACATTCCTAGGATTTTGTACATCTTGAGGCTTGGAGCTAAATGAAAATAATACCAAATACATGGTGTTTGGAAAAGGAGCGGCCAAAAATTCTGTCATTCATGTTGGTGGCGAAGTACTAGAGAGGGTGCATAGTTTTGATTACCTAGAGGTCAAACAAATAGAGAATTTTAAATGGTCAGAATGAATGAATGAATGAATATTAGCCTTATAAAGAGAGAACTTTGCCCAGGGGCTTCAAGGTGCAGTGGAAAGGGCCAACAGACGAAGATGTGTAAAGGCTCACAATGATAGGTTGGTGAAAAGACAAGTCTTCAGGGCCTTACGGAAGAGAGAGTGAGACTCCAGTCCAGAGATTGAAGAAAGAAGGGAATTCCAGAGCCTAGCCGCAGCACAGGAGAAGGCTCTACCCCCCCCACCTTACTCTCTTAAATCTGGGAACTACCAGCAAATCTTTACTGGCAGATCTTAACTGCTTAGTAGGAGTGTATCTTTGAAAGAGCCTTTTAATGCCTTCTGACCCAAGATTATAAAAAGCCTTGTGAGTGAGACAGAGGGCTTTAAACAGGATTCTCCGGCCAAGAGGGAGCCAATGCAGCTTAGTAATAGTAGGCGAGACAGAATGGTGTTTGGGAAGGCCTGGCCACTGTGTTCTGCACCAGCTGTAGTTGATGAACAAGTCCCTTGTTGATACCCAGTTAAAGGGTATTACAAAAGTCCAGTCTGGACAACACGAGGGCAACAACTGCCTGCTTTCAGGAGGAGAAAGAAAGAAATTGCAAGATCTTCCTAAGAATCCCGATAGTTCCAAAGCAAGTGGACTACGTTCTCCTGATCTGGGGGCACAGGGAAAGAGAGTTGTCAACTATAATGCTGAGATTTTTTGCTATGGACCCTGGGCAGGAGCAAGGCCCAAGCGTGTCAGGCCACCAGATATCGGACCAGATATCCTGTTGGTTTCCAAATATCAAAACCTCAGTTTTTTCTCCATTAAGTCTGAGATAGTTCTCTACCATCCAGGAGGCCAATGCCTGCATGCAATTTTTAAAATTAGTTGCCGATGCTCCTATGTTGTTGATGATAGACACCATAATTTGAGTGTCACCAGCATAGGATAGCACCTCCAGCCCAAAGGATCTTGCGGCCCTGGCTAGAGGGGTAACATAAATGTTAAAAATGGTTGGGCTCAATGAGGAGCCCTGGGGGACTCCACAAAACAATTGATTGGGAGCTGAGTAAAATAGAACCATCCCAACTATTTGTGACCAGTCAGTGAGGAATGAGGTAAGCAACTTCAGGGCAACACCCCTAACTCTCATTTCCTTAAGCCTGCCCACAAGCCTCAAAGGAGATATGGTATTGAAGGCCGCCGTCAGGTCCAGAAGGATCAGTAGTGTGGTATGACCAGCATCAACCTGAACTCGAATGTTGTTAATTACAGAGGGTAAAGCTGTCTCAGTACTGTGCTCACTTTTAAAACCATGCTGCGAGCCATCGAGCAGCTGATGTTCCTCCAGATGGAAACTGAGGTGACAATTCAGAAGCTTCTCCAGACTTTTTGCTGGGTCAGGTAATAGAGAGATGGAGCAATAACCTTTTAACTCAGCAGAGTCCCGAGAGGTCTTTTTTAAAAGGGGTTTGACCATCACAGTCTTCCAGGAGATGGGGTACTGCCCAAATGCGATAACTGCATTAAGTATTGAGAGAAGGTGAGGTACATTAACATCCCTTCCTAGTTTCAAAATCTTCAAAGGGCAGGACTCCAATGGGGAACCAGACTTGATTCTACTTAACAGATGATCCGTGTCCTCTTGGGATAAAGTAGGGAAGTTAAGTAGATTATCTGACTTCACCAGGGTTACAGAGAAGTTCAAAGAGAGGGGGGGCGTGGGAGGACCTACTTTGATTGCCTCGGCGTTGAGGGATTCCAAGGAAGAATATATTTCTGTGATCTTGGATTGGAAAAAACTCGCCATTCTATCACAGAGGTCCTGGAAGCTGTCAGTGTGGACTTGTGCTGAAGGGGCAGAAAGAGACTTAATTACATTACTTGAGGACCTTAAGGATTCTGTCACCTTGGAGTAGAATTCTACTTTTTCCTCTGTGATGGCACTTTTATATATTCCCTTAGTCTTTGTTTATGCAGATCTCTTTCGGCAGGATTGAGACCTAGGCGCCAAATCCTTTCTTGATAATGGCATGCTTGCCTAAATTTCATCAGTCTTTCTGAGAACCAAGGGGCAGAGGGTTTATTTTCTAGCCGCATAATGCTCCTTAAGGGGGGGCTAGGAGGTCCAAAGCCAGTTGGAGAACTTGATGTATGCCAAATTAGCATCTGAGTGAGGGAGCCATTGATGGCTATTGAGAGTGTTAAGAAGGGCATCCTTACTAATAAGGCTGAGGTTTCTCTTCTTCTACACCCTCTACTTATTATTAGGAGCTATATGGGATACCGGAATCTGAAGTTTGAATGGTCAGACCAGGAGAGTTGAATAGGTTCCTCAACCATAATCAGGGAATCGTTAATAGAAGATGCCATCTAATATATGTCCTGCCTTTTGAGTGGAGCGCATAACCAATTGAGATAGACAATAACAGTTCATGGTTTCTAAAAAGATTTGCGTTTCTTTACCTAGGTCCAATCCCCCAAAAGTGTACTATTAGATCTTGCCAAATAAGGTTCAATTAGGTTGCTAAAATCCTGGCTGAACAACACTCTCGGTCCTGGTTGGCAATAGGTCACAATTCCAATGAAGCTTTCAGTCGGGAGAACCTTCGAGGAAAAATATAGCACCTGGTACAGGTTGGACGAGGTAGTGAGTGGCTCAGTATGAAAGGAGTAGACATCCTTGTACAGGATGCCCAGGCCCCTACCCTGTCAAATCTTGATAAGGGGATAGCCTCTACCAGGTCTTGACCAGAGCAGTCTCTGGCCCAGGTTTCTGTAATAAATACCCACTCCGGCTTACGGAGTGACACGAAATCCCTAAATTCTACCTTGTTCTTAATGAGGGATCTTGCGTTAATAAGATAGCCCAAAAAGGAGTTGTTCGAAGGTGAGGAAAGGAGCAGGTGATTCTCCATGGGAGTATCGCTGGTGCCAATCAGCGGAATGTGTACATTACACAAAGAACACTCATAAGCCTGACAGCTAGCGAGAGCTTGCAGGTTCCTGTACTTACAATGAAAGTCCCCCTGCCTCTACTTACAATGAGAGTCCCCCTGCCTCTGTAGATCAAGGAGCTGTTTTTTTTAATAAGTAAGGGGCTAATTCTGATCTGCGGAAAAACGGCCAGGGCTTCTAGCACAGGGCACAGTCCAGGCACGGATGGGCGCCGATGGGCTTGCCTTTGGCGCGCCGGTGGCGTGCCGGCTGCGCGTCCGTACCAGTATGCCCTAAATTAGAATGGGCCAGAGAAAGCTAGAGTGTGAGCCCTCCACTGAAAGACCGAAAGTAGGTGGGAAGACTGATCTAAATAGTCACTTCCCTTCGCAACAAATGGCCAAACCGCGGCGGACGGAGGAACGGCTAACGTTAAAAACACTCATTAAGTTTAAAGCAATTAGTGAAGAGCAAGCGTTAAAAAACTATTCACATTCAATGCACGCAGCATAAGCAGCGTAGTAGCGTGGCACCTTGAGTCTGAAGTGGCCAACTAACCACTGCCCGTCCGACCCAGCATGCTCTGAAATAGGCTGGGCGATACAAAAGGAGATGATGGACGGAGCGTTTGAGCAAATCAAACACTCAACCCCAGTCAACTGATCTGGGTTTAATCCATCACCATTCTTTAGCTCACTCAGCCACCCCAGTTCAGACATGGCCATATGCAAATCAGTCTGACCCTGTGCCTCATGGGAACAGTCCAGCCCGAACCGCGAAGCCATGTCTTCCCTGGACTGGGTGTGAGTGTTTGATTGGTTCAGATGCTCCGTCCATCGCCACCCCCTTTTGTACCACTTTGTTCGCCATAAGTTGGCAGGGTATGCTCAGACGTGAGTCCCTTCCTCACTTTGCCACTGGATTCAAGCAAGCCGGGCTCAAGACGGCTGAAATGCCAGACACCAGTCCTCGGAAGCTTGTTTCCGGTCCAGGGAAGGCATGGCTTGGCAGTTCGGGCTGGTCTGTTCCCATGAGGCACAGGGTAAGACTGATTTGCATATGGCCATGTCTGAACTGGGGTGGGAGAGTGGGCTAAAGAACGGTGATGGATTAAACCCAGATCTGTTGACTGGGTGTGAGTGTTTGATTGGTTCAGATGCTCCGTCCATCGCCACCCCCTTTTGTACCACTAAAATAGGCTGGGCCGTAGAAAGCTAGAGCGTGAATCCCCCACTGGAAGACTGGAAGTAGGTGGGAGGACTGATCTAAATATTCACTTCCCTCTGCAACAAACAGCCAAGCCGCGGTAGAACGAGGAAGCGAGACGTGCCCCACACTGAAGCCCCAAAATAAAGTGCAAAGGGTAGCGCTGATGGCTAACGTTAAAAACACACATTAAGTTTAAAAGCAATTAATGAAGAGCAAGTGTTAAAAGATATTAACATTCAATGCAAGAAGCATAAAGCAGCGTAGTAACGTGGCACCTCGAGTGTGAAGTGGCCAACAGAACAACTTAGTAATGGTGCACTGCTAACCCAACTCAGATTGAATGCCATTATCAGATTGTACAAGCATACAAGCTCATGCTCTGTTTCACCGGCCCCAGAGGTATACTGTGTTAAGGCACAAGGTTCCGCGCTCTATGGTGCTGAGATCTGGGGCAGCGCCGATGTCCACTCATTATCTATTGTTGAAAATAAATTTGCGGGGAAGCTAGTTTCTGTTCCAACTTGCTCCAAACTTACTCTGATTTAGAACTAAAAAGAATAGCAGATTTGGCTGCCCCTAAACCATTAGTGTATTGGGACCACCTTTGGTGCACACCCAAGCTGCAAGACTACAGAGTTTCCCTTATAGATCTATTAAATGTTGCAGGTGTCATGATAGTGCCCTGGATTAAATTAGTTTTTGAGTGGTTTAGAAGGCTGGGTTAGCAAAGGCTCTGACATGAGCCGAATACCGTTTGTAAAGCTGTTCTCAATTGGACCTATATTCATGAAGGTTATGTAAACAACAGGTCAAAGGGATCCTTGACTAACATCTTCCTGGTTTTTAAATTTTTCTATGCTTGAGACAATTTTGGATTCAGTTTCCCGAACCCTAGTATAAAGTTTGTACGTCTGTTTTCAATTCGGTACCCTCCCATTAGGATCATTTACTAAGAAATGGAATAAGGCACTGGCTTCTAGCACAAGCCCAGCCTGAGGCTTGGACTGTGAGAAGGAGACACACAAAGGGGCCCATTAGGATGGCGGGCGAATCGCCCCCGCCAGGCCGGCGATCCGCCCGCCATCCTTGCCGGAATGACCCCCCGCCATATTAGTATGGCTGGGGGGGTCCGCGGCGGACGGAAAGACCGTCCGCCGCTTTTCAGCCCCGGTCGCAAGGAAAAGGGTTTATATGGTGGCGGTGTCTATCAGACACCGCCAGCCATATTACCATGGGCATTTAAAGCATGTGGAATCTACTTTGGGGGCCCGTTGCGGGCCCCCAAGGACTCTGGGGGGTGCACATGGGGGGTACCTATGGTACCCCCCTACATTCCAAAGGACAACGTGGCAGGCACCGCGCAGTGCCTGTCACGTTGTGCTTTGAAATGCACAACATGTATTTTTGACATTGCGGCGGGCTGTGCATTCAGCACCGCCGGCCGCAATGTTAAAAATAAAGGATGCGCCCGCCACTGTAGCGGGTGCATCCTAATTCCCCCCACGGGACCCCCGCCCTTATGGCGAACGGTCCCATCATCCTAATGACCCCCATTATGTTTTTTTGCATAGGGTACCATGGGTCTCGCCACAAATGGATCCACACAATATGTCGCAACCTGGGATTAACTAGATACCTTGCAGCCCATAGAATCTCTAAAAGGGACACTTCTCCTGTAATTGTCTTTGCTGTTAAGAAATTTCTACAGGCCATCTGGTACAAGCGAAGAAAAATGACAACAGCAGTAGTTTAGCAACTATGCTCATATTTTTACCACTTCCTAATTTTATCAATATAGATTTTTTCCGATTTTTATGTTATTTTAAGAAGAAACTGTTAACCGTTTTGCTCTTTTGCACGCAGCTTTGGGCTGTTTGTGCACTAATTGCATATAGGGATGAAATGTGTATCTATTAGGATCCTTTTTTTATGGTTGAACAGATGTTTTTTAATTATAAACTGACTTAGACATGTGCTGTTTTATATCTATATTTTTATCTTTGATATATTGCTATTGTACTGTGTATGTATACTGGGATGGTTCAAAGAAACCAAACTAAGTACTACTACTACTAACAGCTTCTCGAATCACATCTCGAATAACAGCTAAAAAAAACCTGAGAAAAAATATTATAATAAAAATTTGCAGAAAGTGCATCTTGCAAAAAAAAGTGCATTTACGTAATGCAATTTACCAACCAAACATCCTGTAGCACTATTTTTCTATATATTACTAATTTAGATATTAAGTAAAAATAGCAAACTTACTATATTCCAAGCACTTCCTAACTCATGTCCAATAACAATAAAAAAATTAATAAATAAGTAAATAAAGTGAATGTAAAATACCCTACTACTAATCCCAAGGGAAGTTCCTAATACAAAGTACAAAGTGCTAAATGTAATTTTAACCAGTAAACATGTCTTGTTATTTCCCAATTTCATTCTAAAACAAAATACAAATTGCTGACATCCTTTCATGTTGACTAATAGCATTAACTTTCAAAAATGTAGCATTACCACTAGCCGGTTCCATGTTAAAATATCGATATTAAAAATATTGATGGAAAAAATATCGATGTGAAAATATCGAAAACAAAAATATCGACTTCCTATACATAAACAGGTAAGTACAATAATATCAACTCAAAAATATTGATGTAAAAAAATAGAAGTAAAAAATATCGACTGAAAAAACATACATAACTTAAATAAAATTAATTAAATAATATTAATATTAACAAAATAAATTAAATGTAATATATATTTTGACTAATTATAATGAATAAACTTAAATCAATAAATATAAACACAAATAAAAGTCTACATATACATATATTTACTTAAATACATTTTATTAACTATTATCTTTATTTAACTTATAATCTTTATAAGTTATATAAAAATATAATATACACATATATAAATCATTTAAAATTAAATAAAATATTCTATATTTAATTAATACATTAAACTATTTAAAAAAAATAAAACACATTTAATAACAAAATAAACACAATAGTAGTGGAAACATTGGATAGTGAGGGGTTAAAAATTACTATTCCCACTCCAGTGAGTGCAACAGTAGGGAAAGCACTGGATAGTGTAGGGTTAAAAACTACTATTCCCACTCCAGTGAGTGCAACAGTAGGGAAAGCGCTGGATAGCGTAGGAGTAAAAATTACTATTCCCTCTCCAGTGAGTACAACAGTAGGGAAGGGACTGGATAGCGTAGGGGTAAACACTACTTTCCCCACTCTAGTGAGTGCAACAGTAGGGAAAGCGCCGGATAGCGTAGGGGTAAAAATTACTATTACAAATACTAATTACGAACTAAGTAATAGAAATTAATTAATAAATATTTAATAATCAATAAAAAAGTAATTATTTATCACACTTCACACCATTAACACATAGAAAAAAAACACATCACACACCTAAAATTAAGTACACAAATACAATTAATAATTACTAATTAATTAATGGAAATTAATTTATAAATATTTAATAATCAAGCAATAAAAAATTAATTACTTACCACCCTTCACACCATGTACACATATAAACACCACACCACACACCTAAAATTAATTAAACAATTAACATACTTAAGTATTAACTGATTAATTGAAATTAATTAACAACTAATTATTAACTAATATGTATTAATCAATTAACACATTCATTATTTTATAAATTTTATATAATTATATTACTTCCCACCCTATTCCCCTATAAACCCACAACCCGCTACGGAACTAAAAACGCAAAATTTGAATAATTTTTTTTTTAACTACTATAACTTATAATTTAAATCTATATAATTAAATTACTTCCCACCCTATTTCCCTATAAACCCACAACACACCACGGAACTAAAAACACAACATTAACCTTAAAATAAATTAATAACTACTACAATTTTAAAACATAGAATAAATTGACAAACAATTCTCATTAAAACCACAAAAATACTTAACATTATTAATAATTCAATATTGTTGTCAACTATATTTTTGTAAACAATATTTAACACATCAATATTTTTTAAATCGATATTAATTACCTGTCAGTCGATATTCTTGTCCATGACATTTCTGTTGTCGATATTTCTTCTCCACGATACATTTGCAGCGATATTTAGGTCCCTCAATATTTCTACGTTGATATTCCTGCTCTGCACCACTAGCCATTAGGAGCAGAATACTAAGCATCTTGTACTCAATTTTTATTTTATCTCCCAATAAACAAAGAGGGTGGAATTCAAAAACATCATCCATTTGCTGCCATAAATTAAGAGAAACCTACCCATATCCCCTTAAATCTATATATAGCCCGATACGTTTAACATATGCCTCTTCAAACACATATTTCCTAACCCTTTTAGCATACCAATGCTGTACTGATGGTATCATATCTGATTTCAAATTCTGAAGAATCAGTGACCTTGCTACCACAATAGCAATTGAGAGGTATCTCCATGCAAGCCAGCAGAGAGTTAAACAGCAAAAAGTTCAGTTTTTGGGGAGTTTCCTAAAAATCAAATGATCATCACATTTTCAAAGTGTGAGCGGCAGCTGATTCCATAACAGACGGGCCATATAGGAAAAGATCCGCTGGCCACCAATCTGCAGACCAGAGTATATTAGCATTACCAAAGAGCATAATCTATGTTTTTCCAGCATTTAGCTGGAGCTAGTTATCCATCATTCAAGATCAAGAAGAAATAGCTCTCATGCCCTCTGAAAAACAAGATTTTGTGGTTAGGGAACTTTTATTAAAGGATAAGAGAAATTGGGTATCATCCGCATAAGAAATGGGGATGAAATCAAACTCTCTAACAATCTTTGCAGGTGGGGCCACATATAGGTTGTACAACGGCGGGCTCAAACAAGAATCCTGTGGCACTCAATGATGCGGGACAGGAAGGGACCTATATGGATGACTTGCCTGCAGTGTGTTAGAAAGCTCGTAAACCATTGAAAGGTGTGTCCACAGATTCCAATCTCCTCAAATGTTCGCAACAGAGTTCGATGAGACACTGTATCAAAAGCGGCAGACAAATCCAGCAGCACTAGCAACACAGCTTGATTATTATCAAGAGAACATCTAATGTGATCTGATGCCACTATCAGTGCCTACTCCATGCTGTACATAGGTCTAAAACCCGACTGTGAAGAGTCTAAGCAGCCAGTATACTCTATGGGGCCAATTAGGATGGCGGCGTACTTTCGTCCACCCGCCACCCTAGAGGTGTTGGTACAGGCCGCCAGTGGTGCGGCGGTCCCACACCGGCAAATATGATGCTACCGCCATGGTGGCATCCCCCATCCACAACATTGTGGCGGGCGGTGCACACAGCACCTTCCCTGAAAGTTTGGGGGGGATTCGTCAAGCGGGGGCCGAGATAAAAGGGGGGTCCCAAAACGTGTTTTCCCCATGTTAATTTCCATAGGGCGGTTGGACTCACTTTTAGCCCGAACGGCTGAATGGTTTTCCACCAAACTTGGCAAAATTGTAGGGACTGGTAGCCCGATGTGCCTTTGCTTTGTCTCAAGATATGTGCTCCAGTGGTTTTTACGAAATTTAACTTTGAAAAAATATATATTGGGCTACATTGGGCTATATATATGTAGGAGCCCAAATGTAGCCCAATGTAGCCCAATGTAGCCCAATGTAGCCCACTGTAGCCCAATGTAGCCCAAAGATGGCCACCAGAGACAAAAAAAAACAAATGTAGCCCAAATATCAGCCAGATGTAGCCCAACTATAGTCCAATGACAGAATGCCCCAGAGTGTTTTAAAGAACAACTAGAGCGCTAACAGTCTTACTTATGACAAAAGTATGGCTCACCTGAAGTCATCTTGATTGGAATAAAGTGTTAACACTTAAAACATTTAATTTGCAAAGGAACAAAATGAGGGGGTTCATTTTGCCATAGAAATTATGATTAGTGCTGAAGAAAGAAAAATTAGGGCACATTTTGAGTGACTTTTCAAATCCTCTTATATTTCATTAAAAAAATTCTGATATGCAGTCTCCCAAGATGGCCACCAGAGACAAAAGAGCCCAAATGTAGCCCAAATATCAGCCAGATGTAGCCCAACTATAGCCCAATGACAGAATGTCCCAGAGTGTTCTAAAGAACAACTAGAACGCTAACAGTCTTACTTATGACAAAAGTATGGCACACCTGAAGTCATCTTGATTGGAATAAAGTGGTAACACTTAATACATTTAATTTGAAAAGGAACAAAATGAGGGGTTTCATTTTGCCATAGAAATGTTATATATATATATATATATATATATATATATATTCACTGAAAAAACCATAGGTTACACACCAGTTATAGTTAGGAATTAGCATTTAAAAAACCTTTGAAATTCACTGAAAAAACCATAGGTTTCACACCAGTTATAGTTAGCTGGAAATTTTACTCGCATAAAACCATTGAAATTCCCACGTTATAGTTAGTTGGACTCACTATAACTTGCACGTCTGCAATGCACTGCTGATGACGTCACATATTACATCACTCATGCATATATTTAAATATTTAAACATTACTCGCTAATATATGTATTCACTAAGATACACTTAATAAGCCAGTTAACCAATCAATTTTTTTTTTAAAACACTGAAAAAACCATAGGTTTCAGGCCTTATATAGGTAGGAATTAGCATTTAAAAAACCTTTGAAATTCACTGAAAAAATCATAGGTTTCAGGCCTTATATAGTTAGGAATTAGCATTTAAAAAACCTTTGAAATTCACTGAAAAAACCATAGGTTTCAGGCCTTATATAGTTAGGAATCAGCATTTAAAAAACCTTTGAAATTCACTGAAAAAACCATAGGTTTCAGGCCTTATATAGTTAGGAATTAGCATTTAAAAAAACCTTTGAAATTCACTGAAAAAACCATAGGTTTCAGGAGTTATATAGTTAGGAATTAGTTTTTAAAAAACCTTTGAAATTCACACAAAAACCTATAAGTTTAGTGGTGTTATAGTTAGCTGGACATTTTACTCATACAAAACCAATGAAATTGCTCCTATATAGTTAGTTGTACTAACTATATTTCGCGCACCCGCAATCCACTGCTGATGATGTCACATATTAGATCATTCATGACATGGTCAGTGGGATCTTAAGTAGCATCCTGGAGTGAGTTAGATGGAACGCCCAAGCATAGCATTCCAAGTCTGGCAAGGCGAGCCCCCCCTTTTCTCTTCTTCTTCTTAGTTTCTTCCATGCCAGTCTGCTTGACTTGTAGCCCCAGATAAACGAGTTGATGTTTTGTTGGCATTTTGCAAGTTGTTTGGTTTCAAAGGTTAATGGGATGGTGTTGAAGATGAAAGTATATTTGGGGAGAATACTCATTTTAACCAGGCTAGTTCTCCCAAAGATGGTGAGCGGGAGAAAGGACCAGGATTTCATCAAGATTTTAGCCTCACGGGAAATCCGGTCTAGGTTGTTTTGAGCCAGAAGATTCAAGTCTTTGGTGATTGTTATTCCCAGGTATCTCATTGAGGGTTTTACCTGGAGTTGGAGATTTGTGATATTCCAGGTCATTATTTCTGTCTTCCCGGCGTTTATTTCGTATCCAGAGAATTTCCCAAATTCCTCTGCCTTCTTTATAATCGTTGGAAATGCCAGGGCCGGGTCCGTTGTGTAGATGAGGATATCATCGGCATATAACCCGAATTTTCTTCTCCCACCCGAAAAAGGAGAAGTGTGGGATGTTAATATCCTCTCTTATGGATTGAGCAAATGGCTCTACGTACAAATTGAAAAGGAGGGGGGAGAGGGGACACCCCTGCCTTGTCCCTCTGCTAATTTTAAAAGGATTTGTTCGCGAGCCATTGACTAACAGACAATTATATAGTAGGCCTATCACTCTGCAAAATTTAGGACCAAGTTGAAATTTATCCATTGTTATATTCAAATATGTCCAGTTGACCCTGTCAAAGGCTTTTGTGGCGTCAAGTGTCATGGTTGCAAGGGGCAAGGAAAAAGTTGAGGCGATGTCGACGGCTCCCACCAAGTCGTATGTCAAATCAGCCAGTTGTCTGCCTCTAATAAACCCCTTTTGATCCTCGTGGATAATTGATCCAATCTCGGTACCCAATCGTGCAGCCAAAATTGACGCAAAGATTTTATAGTCATTGTTGAGTAGCGAGATTGGACGATAAGATCCACACTCAGCTGGGTCTTTGCCTGCTTTTGGTCTTAGAGCTATATTTGCTTCCCCCCAAGAGCTAGGTGGTGTCTCGCCTCTGATTAGTATATTATTAAATAGGGTCGTTAAGACCGGGGTGAGAGTAGAGTTTAGTACCCGGTATAATTCCCCTGGAAGGCCATCCGGCCCTGCGGCCTTTCCCTGTTTTAGTTGTTTGATGACATTTTCAACTTCTGTTTCTGTTATTTCCTTATCAAGATTTTCCCTTTGAGACCTATTTAGCTTTGGAAGAGTTACTTTATCCAGCCATTCAAGGCTTTCCTCAGAGTTAGCGTCGATCACTTCAGTGTAGATGTTTCGAAAAAAATCACTGAAGGCTTCCCCAATGTCAAGATCAGTCCTCCTATTGGTCATTTCCCCAGTCACTCTCACTGCTTTAATATGATTTCTAGCCTGGTCAGTTTTTATTTTCCAGGCTAGCAGTTTCCCAGCAGATTCGCCATATTCAAAGTGCGAGAGTTTACTGGCCTGCCATCTTTTATTCAGTCTCTCTTGCAGTAGCTTGTCTAATTTACCTTTTAGTTCTTTTTTCTCCTCTTGATTAGCTGAGGGAACTTGGTCTGCCGACTCCAAGTGGGTCAATTCTTGCTCTATTTTTAAGATTGCGTCTCTATATTTCTTTTTCCTATAAGAAGCCCTGTTAGTAATGGAGCCCCTTATATAAGCTTTCCAGGACTCCCATACATTTACCAGAGAGGCAGAGCCTATATTCCACTCTAAAAAGGAGGCGGTTTCGCATATGAGATGTTCTCTTTCCTCTTCCTCTAGTAATATAGTTTGGTCGAAAGACCATGATACGTGAGTGGGTTCCTGCTCTGATTTTAATGAGAAGAGGATGGCTGAATGATCTGACAGGTGCAGAGGTAAATATGTTAAGTTTTTGATCTGGTCTTTAAGAGAGAAGCTAAACAAGGCGTAATCGATTCGCGATTTGTGCCCATACTTATAATTATGGAAGGAGACTCCCATGGTTTTCCCAGCTCTTTGCCTCCAGAGATCGTTTAGCCCCAGGTTTGACATGCAGCTCCGGAGCGTGTCCCTCATGTTGCTTTGCAGTACGGCCCTAGAGCTGGGAGATTTATCCAGCTTTGGATCTAGCACTAGATTAAGTCTCCCATCCATATTATAGGAACCGAGCAAGTAATCAGATGGTTCTGTATTGTATTTAAGTAAGAGGGATCGTCCTTATTAGGACCGTAATAGTTGACTATAGTGAGAGACCTTGAGTGCAGTTGGACATTAGCTATCAGCCATCTGCCACTCGCATCTGTTTTCCAGTCCATAATATGAGCCCTTGCTCCTTTTTTAAAAATGATGGCAGTCCCACGAATGCTAGCGTTATGGTCTGTACTTACGAATTTGTCCACCCATTTCAATTTTTTGAGAATGTCCGTAATCTCCTGTTTATTTAGGTGTGTCTCCTGGATCACCATGATCTGCGCGGGCGAGTCTCTAAGGTACTGAAAGATTTTATGTCTTCTCGCCCTTACTCGCAGACCATTGACGTTCCAGGATAAAATTCCTATATCCGTCATCTAGTTTTGTCATCCCACTGCCCTACTGCTTTTTTGCTTATTGTCTGCCTACCATTTCCTGTTTTAGCCGAACAGTTATTGTTTTGCGCCCTCGGATCCATGTTTTTTAAGATTTTAACATTTAGCATATGAGAACCTTTTTTTGTGCTTTCCCCCCTCCCACCCCTGGAAACCCCCCCCTACTTACTCTGGCTGGGTGTCTTGCCAGATTGTCGTCCTCCGACGTGCTCTTGTCCGTTGCCCTTGTTATTGCCTTTATCGGTTGATAAACTTAATATTTTATGAGTAATAAGGCTTTGATTTTGTTTTGTAATAACTATGATAAGTATAATATTTCTATTAATCTCCATTGGGTTACAAAAAAAGAAGAGTTGGTCTTACATAGGTCTTCTTACCAAAGTTAACTTAACGGAATAATGGGATAGGGTGATCCGATAGTGCGATTTCTTTTTTTTTTGTTTTCTCTCTCCCTCCCCTCCCCTTTCTTCCCTTTTTATCCCTCTTTTTTTTTTTATAACTTTTCTCTCTTTAACAGTTAGCTTTCTTATTTTTCCTTTCTTTCACCTTTTGTATATGTTGTTATTTTTTAATTTATTTATTTTGTTTTCCAAGATACTCATTACTTTTTTATTTATTTATTTATTTATTTATTTTTATTCGTGGTTCCTGGATTCTTTATCTCCTTGTCTCCTTGTTTCCTTGACTCTTTAGCTCCGCTGCTAACCCTTCAATATTTGATAGCTGCTGATGGGTGTCAATGGATTTTTGCAGATTGGCTGATGGAGGCTGTTAGCTCATCAGCCTCGAGAGGAGTCTTGATATTGCACATTTTATTATTGTACATTATCTTTAAGAAGGCGGGGAATCGCATCTGTGCAGTAGCTCCCAGTTCTCTAAACTTCTCCATCCGCTGACCAAGCTCCCATTGCCTATCCAATGTAGTCTTGGAAAGGTCTGATCTAACTTCGAAAGGGAAATCTGGAGTTTTCAAGGACTTGATTTTAAGTGCTAAGTTCAAAATCTTTTCTTTCAGTGAATATGTTAAGAAGTTTACCAGGATCTTTCTCGGTTTGGATCTGTTTGGGTTGAGGCGGAAGGGGTCACGGTGTACCCTCTGTATATCTGATTCCAATTCTGACACGGATTCCTCCAGGTTAAGGGAGTCCTTAAGTATGGTTGCCACGAAGTTCTTAATCTCTCCTCCCTCTTTCCCCTCCGGGATTTTTAGCAGCCTCAGGTTATTCCTTTTTGAGAAATTTTCAAGGGACTCTACCCTCTCTTTGACGGCCTCTCCCTCTCTTCGTAGGGTCTGGATCTTAGTTTCTGCATGGTCCAGTTTTGCTTTGAGTTCGCCAACAGTGTCTTCTAGGCTTCCCGTTCTCAGAAAAAGCCCGTCTACTTTGGTCTCCAGATTCTCACACATCGTGCGGATCTCTGACTGATTTAGTCTCGACTCCTCAAAGCATTTTTTTGACTCCTCAAACCCATTTCTAATCTCCTTCCTCATGCTAAGAAGTATGTGTTGGAGAGTGTCGTCACCATCCTTTTCTTCTACGCCTCCTACACGTATGTCTGGGTCTTCAGCTGCCTTTTCTGTCTCAACTAGGATGGCTGCTTGGTGATCATCAGGAGGCGTCGTATTTATAACCAGCTTTGCTGGATCACCCATCTTTACGTTGCCTGCCAGCTCCCCCGTACTCGTTACCTCAACAGCTATCACCCCAAGTTTACTAGTAGCAGGTGCAGGTGCAGGTGTCGAGTCAAAAACGGCAGCTGGAGTAGGTACGTTTTGCGTATTATTCAACTCTTGGGATTCTTGATTTATGTTAAGAACCTGAGGCAAGACCTTGAAGTAAGACTTCAGTGAGGGTGTAATCCGGGAGGCTTTAATATTTTTGGAGCAACCCTTGTTCTGACTTTCCTTATGAGGTAGATCCTTCGGGCTAATGTACAGTGGCTGATGTCTCTTGCCCCTCCTTGGCGCTTTTTAGGTCTGGGGTTGTATTGATTCTATCACAGCTTCTGTCTCTGACTCTATGACAGTTTGTTCCTCTGGGCTTCTGGCGGGTGTTAGCTGCTGTTCTATATCCCCAAGTTCCACAGAGGCTCCTAAGTCTTTGTCTTTATTACCTCCTTTCCCTTTCCCCTTCGCCTTTCGTTTCCCCAGGGTTCCAGCGGCAAATCCCTTCTTCACTCCCAAAACCTCTTCCTGTGGCAGTACTTTAATATTTATCTGGGCGGGGGCTACATAGGGGAGAGCTTGCAAGTTACCCTTGAAGCAAAACAAATTTGGCGAAAGGACTGGGTGAATCCCTTTTTCAGAATTCTGCTGTGGAGAGTTAGAGTCCTGTTTAACAAGAGAGCCGAATTTTAATGTGGGCTGTTTCTCTCCCCTCAACAACAAACTCCCTCCCTGTTGATCCCCCTTACCGCCCCGTGTGATCACAGGCGGCGAGGTTACTCTCCTCGAGAAAATGCTCCGGTTTCTTCGCAGCTCCACGGCTGCGTCTTTCCAGCGGTGGGGCGCAGGAAGGAGAACCCGCCCCAAACACATCGGATGCTTCGGCTGTGACCGCGGCGCTCTGGCGTTCTGGTGTGCGTCTGCGTCTCTGGACCCCTGACCCCTGATCGTGTAACCGCTCAGCCGATGGTCCGCCTGAGTTTAAAGTTTGAGTTTAAAATTATTTGTAAAAGTGCGCATACACCAGCGGTTTCTTGGCGCTACAACTAACAAAAGTCCAGGGCGAGAATAGAACCAGGGGGGCCGCGAGGGGTTTTATTCAAAGGACTTCCTGAATAGGTGGGCCTTAAGTTGTTTCCGAAATTGTGGGTACAAGGTGAGGGATCTAATTTCCAGGGGAAGAGAGTTCCACAGGGACGGGGCAAGGGTGGCAAATTTAGAGCCTCCCCACTTCTTTCTTCGGAAGCGTGGAATCGTAAGAAGGAACTGGGAAGACGAACGAAGCTCTCTACACGGCACATAAGGGGTGATCTCAGATGAGATGAATGCTGGAGCTGAACCTAGGCGGGCCAGGAAAGTGATGGAAGCGATCTTAAATTGGACCCGGGCTCGTACAGGCAGCCAGTGTAGAGACTTCAGGAGGGGAGTAGAGTGGTGAAATTTCGGGAGATTGAAAACCAGGCGGGCCGCCTGGTTTTGTATGAGTTGCAAACGCCGTAAGCTATATGCAGGAATACCCGCATATAGGGCGTTGCCGTAATCCAGGCGGGACACCACCATGGCAAGGATGATAAGTTTGAGGGCAGAAAGAGAAAAGAAACGGGACACCCTGCGTATAGTACGCAGTGAGAGAAAAGAAGAAGAAACCACAGAGCTAACCTGGGAGTGAAGGGAAAGTTGAGAATTGATTTTTATGCCCAGGGTTTTGACTGAGGTAGCGGGGACAGGAGGGGGACCGAGAGAGGGGGGCCAGAACAGAGGAGACCAGGGGCTGGATGAACCACCCATCAACACCAACTCGGTCTTGTCGGGGTTGAGTTTTAGATGGTTGTGGTTCATCCAGTCCCGGATGTGAAGCATGATAGATTGAAAGTTAAGAACAGAAGAGGAAGAAGAAGACAGGTCAAAAACAAGCTGGAGATCGTCCGCGTAATTAAACACGGCGACCTCCATTTGTTGCAGAGAGAAAATGAGGGGGGCAATATAAAGATTAAATAAAAGGGGAGAAAGGGACGAGCCTTGGGGGACCACGCACTGAACTTTCCGGACGTCCGCTGTAAAGTCACCCAGGCGGACAGCCTGGGTGCGGTCACTCAGGAAGGAGGAAAGCCAGACCAGAGCGGTCCCCCCGATCCCCGCCGCACTGACACGGGAGAGTATGATGGTGTGATCCACCGTGTCAAAAGCGGCTGAGAGGTCGAGGAGCACCAGGGCCTGGCGTTGGTTGGTGTCCATGCCCTCCCTGAGGTTGTCCAAGACCGAGATGACAACGGACTCCGTAGAGTGTGCGGGGCGAAAGCCGGCCTGGCGGGGGGCAAGGGCTCCATGCATCTCCACAAAGGAGCTCAGAGCGCAGGTGACATGGCGCTCGAGCACCTTTGCTAGAAATGGCAAGAGGGAGATAGGGCGGAAGTTAGCAGGAACAGAGGGGTCCGAACCGGGTTTTTTCAGGATAGGCACGATAACCGCAGATTTCAAAGGGTTCGGTACCACACCTTGAGCAAGCGAGCTGTTTAGGAGATGAAGGGGAGGGTCAGGGCAGGAGGTAAAAATGTGACGGAGAAGATGGGCGGGACAGGGATCCTGTGGAGAGCCGGACTTGACCAAGGGAACTAAGGTGGTCAGGGTTTCCCTAGTTATGGGGGGGAAGGAGGTGAGTTCACCCTTGGGAAGGGGACATTGGGGATCAACAAAGGAGGAGGAGAGAGGGGGGATATTGGCCTTGATGGTCGCAATTTTGTGAATAAAATAATTGTTAAGGGAATGACAGAGTTCCTCGGACGGGGCAGGCTTAAGGGTGGATCTGTCCGAGAACGCCAGGTTTTGAACAATGGCAAATATTTCTTTAGACTGGTTTTCAGCAGCCAGTATTTTGGAGGAGAAATAGATGGTTTTAGCCTCCAAGATGTCTTTTTTGAACTGGGTCAAGATGTTAACATACTCCAGACGTAGAGTGGGGCTGTAATTTCTCCTCCAGGCCCGCTCGGCGCGGCGTACAGCTAACTTGGTGGCCTTAAGCTCTTTACTGAACCAACGGTTAGCGTCTTTCTCGCGCGTAGAAGTGATACGTTTGAGCGGTGCCACAGAGTCGCAACCTGAAGACAGCCACTGTTCTATGGCCTTGACCTGGGAGAGGGTGGATAGACCCTGCAGGGAGGGAAGGGAGGTGGTAAGAAGGGAAGAGAGATCTTCCAGATTGGCTCGGCCCCAGGCTCGGACCCAAATGTTTTTGGGGCGAGGGGGCTTGGCAGGGGGGTGCACAGGAAGGGAAAATGAGATAATATAGTGATCGGACCAGGTGCAAGGGGAAATTAAGAGGGATTCCACAGGGCAATTCAGCGACCAGATCTGGTCGAGTACATGACCTTTAATGTCGGTAGGGGAATGAACATGCGAAGTGAAACTGAGGGATTGAAGGGTTTCGGAGAACTCTTTAGAGGATGGGCATTCGGCAGGGTCAGAGGGCCAGAAATTAAAATCACCGAGAAGTAAAATGGAGGAATTGTTAACAGTAATGGTGGCCAGGACTTCCAAGAAGTCAGGGAGGAACTGTAATGGAGATTGGGGAGGGCGGTAAGTAAGAAAGCAAGTCAGAGGGGGAGTAGTGGAAGTAGTGCGAATGACCAGGTACTCGGTGGTCGTGATGCCAGGCAGAGATAAGATTTGAAAGGGAAGGTCAGTACGTGCAATGACCGCTACACCGCCCCCGGCTCTGCCAGTAGAGCGATCTGCTCGTAGGGCATAATATTGGGCCGGTAGAGTGGCTAAGAGGGCGGGGAGAGAGTCATCGCAAAACCAGGTCTCTGTTAAGAAAAGGAGATCTGGGGCATGGAGGTCCAGCAGGACCGAAAGTTCGTGCGCATGAGCGACAGCGGATCTGGTGTTGAGGTAAAGTGCCGTGAGGGCTTTGGGGGTCGTCGGAGAGTTCTTGTCTCCAGGCGGGAATAAGGGGCCGACTGTGGAAGAGGAAATAAGAGGGGGAGAGGCTTGGGAAAGACCAAGGGAGGAAATGTGAGAGTGAATGGTGGCTGGGATGGGCCACGGTCCCTGGAGGCAGCAAAGTTGGTCGGGGGTATAGATGATGTGGGGGGCAGAGTGACATGCCCCTAGCCCCGGACTGTCGCGGACGGGCGCAGACGGGCTTGCCTTTGGTGCGCCTTCGGCGTGCCATCGTCGCGCCCGCTGCGCCCGTCCGCTGCGCCTCCGGCCTAAGCACATCCTTTTATGCAGGGATCCGAGGGTGAGAGAAGAGGGAAGGGGGCATGTCCTGCAAGGTGGGCGGAGCTTACTCGCTCGCGGTGGATGGCGGCAGCGAGGGAGGATTCCCCAAGGCAGCACCCAAATCGGCTGACTGGGACCTCCAAAGAAGGCAGGGGTGTTGCCAAGATGCCGGTAAGGTTAGGAGCACACAAAATACAAATTCAATACAATTTTTAAAAGCAAGTAAGAGACAGCGCTCCCGGCTTTCCGCCTCAGGAGTTTGTTAGAAGGGCGCGCTAGTGATCAGCGTGCGCTTTTAAACAGGTGGAAGGGGGCGTGGCCTGCAAGGTGGGCGGAGCTTACTCGCACGCGGTGGATGGCGGCAGCGAGGGAGGATTCCCCAAGGCAGCGCCCAAATCGGCTGTCTGGGACCTCCAAAGAAGGCAGGGGTGTTGCCAAGATGCCGGTAAGGTTAGGAGCACACAAAATACAAATTCAATACAATTTTTAAAAGCAAGTAAGAGACAGCGCTCCCGGCTTTCCGCCTCAGGAGTTTGTTAGAAGGGCGCGCTAGTGATCAGCGCGCGCTTTTAAACAAGTGAAAGGGGGCGTGGCCTGCAAGGTGGGCGGAGCTTACTCGCTCGCGGTGGATGGCGGCAGCGAGGGAGGATTCCCCAAGGCAGCGCCCAAATCGGCTGTCTGGGACCTCCAAAGAAGGCAGGGGTGTTGACAAGATGCCGGTAAGGTTAGGAGCACACAAAATACAAATTCAATACAATTTTTAAAAGCAAGTAAGAGACAGCGCTCCCGGCTTTCCGCCTCAGGAGTTTGTTAGAAGGGCGCGCTAGTGATCAGCGCGCGCTTTTAAACAGGTGAAAGGGGGCGTGGCCTGCAAGGTGGGCGGAGCTTACTCGCTCGCGGTGGATGGCGGCAGCGAGGGAGGATTCCCCAAGGCAGCGCCCAAATCGACTGTCTGGGACCTCCAAAGAAGGCAGGGGTGTTGCCAAGATGCCGGTAAGGTTAGGAGCACACAAAATACAAATTCAATACAATTTTTAAAAGCAAGTAAGAGACAGCGCTCCCGGCTTTCCGCCTCAGGAGTTTGTTAGAAGGACGCACAGGTCCGTTCCCGTCCTCCGCAAGCTGCCAGGTAACACCTCGAAGCAAGTATCCTGCGACCGATATGCTTAGCTAGTCGCTCAGGGCATTTCGGCTGGAGACTCCGTCGGTGACGAGCGCGCCGCGTTAGCTTGCGGCCGCCATGTTTTCCACCCGCCCACTGCCGTATGTGACATTTGTTGTATGTAAATAATTATTCGTAAGACTCAGTGATTGCATGAGTGACTGTATTAATAAATGTATACTTGTAATAGTGAATTTATAACACACCAAGTATGAGTTACTATCTATATGAATAAATGAAGTGGAGTGTGTAGCTGCGTAAATGTAAGTATGATCCATTGTTTGCATAAGTGAGTAGGATGACTGCATAAGTGAATAGGATGTGTGCTGGTGTGTAATGTCGATATAGGTGTATATGTATATTTGATAGTGTTCTATTGATCATTGACAGCATGTATGAGTGGATCTATAGGTAAGTGATTAGATGTGTGAGTAGATCTAGGAATCACTGAGTGGGTTTATAGAAACTTGTATTGTTGTGTCACGGATTCAAATATGGTACTCTGTATTTTACATTGAGTGATGAAAGGTTATACTAGTGTATGATGAGGTGTATCTGATTGTATCATGTGGATGATGTCATCAGTGATGTCATCAGTGATGTCATTTGAGATGTCATCAGTGATGTCATCAGTGATGTCACTGACCATGTCATGAATGATGTAATATGTAACATCATCAGCAGTGGATTGCGGGCGCAAGAGTTATAATTAGTACAAGTAACTATAACGGAGGAATTTCAATGGTTTTGTATGAGTGAAATGTCCAGCTAACTATAACACCCCTAAAACCTATGGGTTTTTTCAGTGAATTTCTAAGGTTTTTTAAATGCTAATTCCTAACTATAACATGTCTGAAACCTATGGTTTTTTCAGTGAATTTCAAAGGTTTTTTAAATGCTAATTCCTAACTATAACATATCTGAAACCTATGTTTTTTTCAGTGGAATTCAAAGGTTTTGTAAATGACAATTTCTAACTGTATTAATTGTTCTATTTTTTTGCTTGATACTGATTTACTACATTTTTAAAACTATTTATTTTTAGATATTTTATTTTTTAAATTACATTATAATTACATTATACATTACATTACAAAATATACTTTCTCAGAATGAATTACT
This sequence comes from Lissotriton helveticus, assembly GCF_964261635.1. NCBI lineage: Eukaryota > Metazoa > Chordata > Amphibia > Caudata > Salamandridae > Lissotriton > Lissotriton helveticus. The sequence goes on along the minus strand of NC_136059.1, from coordinate 2,058,884,131 downwards.
TTAGTTTAAATACTTTGCAAATAGGCAATAGACTTTTAAGTACAGTAGTTACAGTTGTTGCAATGGGCAACTCAATTTCAAACACAATGCAACATTGAGCTCAATGTGAATTTCTAGTTAAATACAATGAGTTACTTTGTGGATTACTTTTCTAACCACAGGACTGGATCCTAGATTCAGCCCATGGACATCTCCTGTAAACAGTTGAGTAAAAGTGGTTTGGTTACAGTAGTCATTTTTAAGGAATATTATTGTATTTCAAAAGTTGACACTTAAAAACTTTTTCACATAGAATTACCAATGTTATTCTATGGGAGGAAAGTAGTGTTATCGTTACTTTTTCTTACTCAGTGGTGGATCCTGGATCCAGCACTGGTGCATCTCCTGTAAACAGTTGAAGAAATTCGTTTGTTATACAGGTGATTTTTAAGGAATATGTTTAGTTTGTGAAAATAGACACTTTGCAAACTTTTCTGGTGAAAACCAGACAATGGATTCCTATGGAAGGAAGTACAAGTTACTGGTAAGTATGCTTAAAATTACTTTTCAGGGTCAGTGCTGGGCTAAAAGATGCAGCACTGGGTTCTCTCCTGATAACAGATGAGTAAATCGGAATTCGTTGTTTGAATTATTTTAGGTGAATATTTTAAAGTTCCAAAACTCCACACAGAACAATGTCCAAGTGAAACCAGTCAGTGTTAGCCTATGGAAGGAAATTCAAGTTACTGGTAAGTATGGTTATAATTACTTTTCATGATTAGTACTGGGCTCAAAGATGCAGCACTGAGGTCTCTCCTGATAACAGGTGAGTAAATCGGAATTCATAGTTCTACTGATTTTATAGGAATATTGTAAAGTTCCAAAACTCCACACTTAAAAGAATTTCCAAGTGAAACCAGTCAATGTTACCCTATGGAAGGAAATTCACTTAGCAGGTAAGTAGTGTTATCATTACCGTTTCTGCTGCATCTCCTGTACACAGTTGAAAGAATGCATTTAGGTCATACAGGCGATTTTTAAAGAATATTTGTAGTTTGTAAAAATAGACAGAAACTTTTCTGGTGAAAACAAGACAATGGATTCCTATGGAAGAAAATACAAGTTACTGGTAAGTATGGTTACAATTACTTTTCAGGATCAGTGCTAGGCTAAAAGATGCAGCACTGGGTTCTCTCCTGATAAAAGGCGAGTAAATCGGAATTCGTTGTTTGGATGATTTTAGGTGAATATTTTAACGTTCCAAAACTCCACACTTAAAAGAATTTCCAAGTGAAACCAGTCAATGTTAGCCTAGATAAGGAAATTCAAGTTATTGGTAAGTATGGTTAGAATTACTTTTCAGGATCAGTACTGGGCTCAAAGATGCAGCACTGAGGTCTCTCCTGATAACAGGTGAGTAAATCGGATTTCGTAGTACATCCAGTAAGCACCACAGAGCTGCGTAGCAGAGAGATGTAAAAAAGGGGCACCACCTGCTCCACCTCTCTGCCACGCAGCGCAGTGGCGCTTCCTGGAAGCCCCTGATGGGCTACTTGGCCCTCATGGTCCCTCAGGTTTGAAGTGGAATTTCTTCCCCAACTTAAAACTCGCCACAGGGCATGTTTGCACACATCACGTCAGGCCCCGTCCCCTCGGTTCACCACTGTATAAATGTGCCCTGTCACCGTTCTAAGTTGAGAGATTAAGTCCCCTTCAATCCTAATGGTCCCTAGGGTCAAACTAGCCCACTAGGTACCTCCAGTAAGCGCCACATTATTTTTTTATTGGCAGGATGCACGGATCCAGCTTGCATCCTCCAGTTTTAAAAAAAAAATAAAAAATGTTTTTGGGCCTTGTGGGTCCTTGTGGGTCCCCCTGAACAGGCCTAGGGGGTCAGGGTGTTTCTACCCCGCCCCCTTTTTGCGTTTTGCAAGGTTTTTGTGGCGGTTTCTTGTGCCTCGGTTCTGGCTGCCAACACTACCTAATTTGGAGTGTTGACAGCCAATTAGAATACAGCTCATGCAAGGCAGGGTGCGCTTAGACTGGGCTTTGGGTACGCGGATCCTGCGCGGCCACAGATATATATGTACTTTTAAATGTCATTTTCTCAGGAACTACTGAACGCATTTACACCATTTAAGCAAAAGGCACGAGTCTGAACTAAGGACTACCTCTTTGCTAAATTTGGTGTTATTCCATTCAGCAGTTCGGGCTGTAGCTGCGACTAAAGGTCCTATGGGAAATTGCATGGGGAAAACGAGTTTTGGGACCCCCCTTTTTTCTCAGCCCCCGCTTCACGAATCACCCCGAGACTTTCAGGATATTTCGCAAAGATCAACCGGCGCCAAAGTTATTCCAAATAGAATGTTGCGGATTTCCTATGGAAAATAGGTCATAACTATAACTACCTACTGGCGACCGCCAGTAGGTTATATACACATACATATATATATAAATGCATATATATATAGATATATATATATATGTTCGCTCCAACTTGCCCACAAAATGAGTAGCACCCAAGCACATGTTACAGGTGGCAAGCCTTTAATTAGGGGTGCAAACGAACCTCTCTCTGTGATTTCAATCAGGCAGTCCGAGCGCGATAAGCCTGACGCGTTTCAAGAGTTCATCTCTCTTCCTCAGAGGCAATCGCAATGATGAATGCGTGCTCTGGACTTCATTCCACAATGCGAGATCACGCCCCCAGTGGTACCACTTGACCGGCCCATCTGGGGGCGTGATCTCGCATTGTGGAATGAAGTCCAGAGCACGCATTCGTCATTGCGATTGCCTCTGAGGAAGAGAGATGAACTCGCCAGGCTTATCGCGCTGGGACTGCCTGATTGAAATCACAGAGAGAGGTCCGTTTGCACCCCTAATTAAAGGCTTGCCACCTGTAACATGTGCTTGGGTGCTACTCATTTTGTGGGCAAGTTTGAGCGAACATTTGAGGCGGCTGCCCAGCCGTCGAGTTAGCACCACCCTGCGAAGCGAGGGGGCCGCACGGCTCAACATCCTGTTCGGCCGCATAGTGGAAACATGTGTTGGGGATTTAAAATGGACGCTCTCTGTGGTGACCCATCCATGGTTTGAAATGTTGGCAGAAATTAGTGCACCATCTGTGGATTAAAGAAACAAGGACTTCAACAACCACAATGCCGTGGTACCATTTGACCGGCCCATCTGGGGGCGTGATAAGCATTGAAGGCTTGCCACCTGTAAAATGTGCTTGGGTGCTACTCATTTTGTGAGGCAAGTTGGAGCGAACATATATATATATATATGTGCATATGTGTGCGTGTAGAGAGAGGTAGAGAGGCTAGAGGTGTAAAGGTAGAGGTGTAGAGATAGAGAGGTAGAGGTAGAGGCAGAGAGTTAGAGGTAGAGAGGTAGAAAGGTAGAGAGTAGTAGAGAGAGAGGTAGAGAGAGGTAGAGAGTATAGAGTGAGTAATAGAGAGTAGAGAGTGAGTAGTAGAGAGTAGTAGAGTAGTAGAGAGAGTAGCAGAGAGTGAGTATTAGAGAGTAGTAGAGTGTGTAGTAGAGAGTGAATAGTAGAGAGTGTGCAGTAGAGAGTAGTAGAGAGTGAGTAGTACAGTGAGTAGTTGAGAGTAGTAGAGAGTAGTAATGAGTGAGTAGCAGAGAGTGAATGGTAGAGAGTAGTAGAGAGTGAGTAGTAGAGAGTGAGTAGTAGGGAGTAGTAGAGAGAATAGTAGAGAGTAGTAGAGTAGTAGAGAGTAGTAGAGAGTGAGTAGTAGAGAGTGAGTAGTAGAGAGTGAGTAGTAGAGAGAGTAGTAGAGAGTAGTAGAGAGTGAGTAGTTGAGTGAGTAGTAGAAAGTAGTAGAGAGTGAGTAGTAGAGAGTGAATGGTAGAGAGTAGTAGAGAGTGAGTAGTAGAGAGTGAGTAGTAGGGAGTAGTAGAGAGAGTAGTAGAGAGTAGTAGAGTAGTAGAGAGTAGTAGAGTAGTAGAGAGTGAGTAGTAGAGAGTGAGTAGGAGAGAGTGAGTAGTAGAGAGAGTAGTAGAGAGTGAGCAGTAGAGAGTGAGTAGTAGAGTGAGTAGTAGAGAGTAGTTGATAGAGTAGTAGAGAGTGAGTAGTAGAGAGTAGTAGAGAGTGAGTAGTAGAGAGTTAGTAGTAGAGTGAGTAGTAGAATGAGTAGTACAGAGTGAGTAGTAGAGAGTAGTAGAGTAGTAAGAGTAGTAGAGAGAGAGAGTAGGAGAGAGTGAGTAGTAGAGAGAAAGTAGTAGAGAGTGAGTAGTAGAGTGAGTAGTACAGAGTGAGTAGTAGAGAGTAATAGAGAGTGAGTAGTAGAATGAGTAGTACAGAGTGAGTAGTAGAGAGTAGTAGAGTAGTAAGAGTAGTAGAGAGAGAGTAGTAGAGAGTGAGTAGTAGAGAGAGAGTAGTAGAGAGTGAGTAGTACAGAGTGAGTAGTAGAGAGTAATAGAGAGTGAGTAGTAGAGAGAGAGTAGTAAAGAGAGAGTAGTAGAGAGTGAGTATTAGAAAGTAGTAGAGAGTGAGTAGTTGAGAGTGAGTAGTAGAGAGAGTCGTAGAGAGTAGTAGAGTATTAGAGAGTGAGTAGTAGAGTGTAGTAGAGAGTGAGTAGTAGAGTGAGTAGTAGAGAGTAGTAGAGCATGAGTAGTAGAGTGAGTAGTAGGGAGTAGTAGAGAGTGAGTAGTAGGGAGTAGTAGAGAGAGTAGTAGAGAGTAGTAGAGTAGTAGAGTAGTAGAGAGTGAGTAGTAGAGAGTGAGTAGTAGAGAGCGAGTAGTAGAGAGAGTAGTAGAGAGTAGTAGAGAGTGAGTAGTTGATAGTGAGTAGTAGAGAGTGAATAGTAGAGAGTGAGTAATAGAGAGAGAGTAGTAGAGAGTGAGTAGTAAAGAGTAGTAGAGTGAGTAGTAGAGCGAGAGTAGTCGAGAATAGTAGAGAGTGAGTGGTAGGGAGTAGTAGAGAGTGAGTGGTAGGGAGTTGTAAAGAGTGAGTGGTAGGGAGTTGTAGAGAGTAGTAGAGTGAGTAGCAAAGAGTAGTAGAGAGTGAGTAGTAGAGAGTGAGTAGTAGAGAGTGAGTAGTAGAGAGTGAGTAGTAGAGAATGTGTAGTAGAAAGTAGTAGTGAGTGAGTAGTAGAGAGATAGTAGTAGAGAGTGAGTAGTAGAGAGTAGTAGAGAGTGAGTAGTAGAGAGTAGTAGAGTAGTAGAGAGTGAGTAGTAGAGAGTGAGTAGCAGAGAAGGAGTAGTAGAGAGAGAGTAGTAGAGTAGTAGAGAGTAGTCAGTCCGTGTCAGTCAGTCAGTGTCAGTCAGTCAGTGTCAGTCAGTCAGTCAGTGTCAGTGAATCAGTGTCAGTCAGTGTCAGTCAGTCAGTGTCAGTCAATCAGTGTCAGTCAGTGTCAGTCACTCAGTGTCAGTCAATCAGTGTCAGTCAGTGTCAGTCAGTCAGTGTCAGTCAGTCAGTGTCAGTCAATCAGTGTCAGTCAGTGTCAATCAGTCAGTGTCAGTCAGTCAGTGTCAGCTAGAGCAGTTCTGCTGACCTGGTTCTCTGGCTCTAAAGCAGCTCTGCTGACCTGGTTCTCTGGCTCTAACGCAGCTCTGTTGACCTGGTTCTCTCCCTCTAAAGCAGCTCTGCTGACCTGGTTTCTCTGGCTGTAAAGCAGCTCTGCTGGCCTGGTTCTTTGGCTGTAGGGAAGCTCTGTTGATTTGGTTCTCTGGCTCTACCACAGGTCTGCTGACCTGATTCTCTGGCTCTAAATCAGCTCTGCTGACCCGGTTCTATGGCTCTAAAGCAGTTCTGCTGACATGGTTATCTGGCTCTAGAGCAGCTCTACTGACCTGGTTCTCTCCCTCTAGAGCAGCTCTGCTGACATGGTTCTCTCCCTCTAAAGCAGTTCTAGTGACCTGGTTTCTCTGGCTCTACAGCAGCTCTGCTAACCTGGTTCTCTGGCTCTAGAGCAGCTCTGCTGACCTGGTTCTTAGGCTCTAGAGCAGCTCTGCTGACCTGGTTCTCTGGCTCTAAAGCAGCTCTGCTGACCGGGTTCTATAGCTCTAAAGCAGCTCTGCTTACTTGGTTCTCTGGCTCCAGAGCAGCGCTGCTGACCTGGTTCTCTGGCTCTAAAGCAGCTCTGCTGACCTGGTTCTCTGGCTCTAAAGCAGCTCTGCTGGCCTGGTTCTCTGGCTCTAAAGCAACTCTGCTGACCTAGTTCTTAGGCTCTAGAGCAGCTCTGCTGACCTGGTTCTCTGGCTTTACAACAGCTCTGCTGATCTGGTTCTCTGGCTCTAAAGCAGCTCTGCTGAAACATAAGTGCTTATAAACGTATCCTGCTGTCAACTACTAGCCCTCTAGGAACCCAGTGACTGTCTATGCACTTGCAGAATGACTCAGGCATTGAGACAAGCAGTGGTACAGTCAAATGTGCACAATGTATGCAGACCCTTAACCCCTTTCAGACTACTGAGTCAGTCCTGCAAAAGTCCAGGTAATAGTCATGCTTGTCTGGAATCACACTGTGAGTCTGTGTCCACCCCTACAATCATCCTGATAGAAGCATGTCCTTATCTAATGATTCTGCTGAAACATAAGCCCTTACAAACGTATCCTGCTGTCAACTACTAGCACTCTAGGTACCCAGTCACTGTCTATGCACTTGCAGAATGACTCAAGCATTGAGACAAGCAGTGGTACAGTGAAATATGCACAATGTATGCGGTCCCTTAACTCCTTGCAGACTACTGAGTCAGTCCTGCAAAAGTCCAGGTAATATTCATGCTTGTCTAGAATCACACCGTGAGTCTGTGCCTACTCCTACAATCATCCTGACCGAAGCATGTCCTTATCTAATCACTCTACTGAAACATAAGCGCTTATAAACGTATCCTGCTATCAACTACTAGCACTCTAGGTACCCAGTCACTGTCTATGCACTTGCAGAATGACTCAGGCATTGAGACAAGCAGTGGTACAGTCAAATGTGCACAATATATGCGGTCCCTTAACCACGTGCAGACTACTGAGTCAGTCCTGCAAAAGTCCAGGTAATAGTCATGCTTGTCTGGAATCACATTGTGAGTCTGTGTCCACTCCTACAATCATCCTGACAGAAGCATGTCCTTATCTAATCACTCTGCTGAAACTTAAGCGCATATAAACTTATTGTGCTGTCAACTAGTAGCACTCTAGGAACCCAGCCACTGTCTATGGACTTGCAGAATGACTCAGGCATTGAGACGAGCAGTGGTAAGTCAAATGTGCACAATGTATGCGGTCCCTTAACCCCTTGCAGATTACTGAGTCAGTCCTGCAAAAGTCCAGGTAATAGTCATGCTTGTCTGGAATCACACTGTCTGTGCCCACTCCTACAATCATCCTGACAGAAGCATGACCTTATCTATTCACCTGCTGAAACATAAGCGCTGATAAACGTATCCTGCTGTCAACTACTAGCACTCTAGGAATGCACTTGCAGAATGACTCGGGCATTGAGACAATACCTAAGCACTTATAAATTAACTGAGCACTCTGTTTGCAGCACTGTCATCATTCTAGTTAATAGCGATGTTCTTATAGAATTACCTAGGCACCAACACAAGGACATGTACAATATTCTGTGCACAATCCCTACAAACCTCTAAACAGATACATACTTTTGGTACACTCCACTAAATACTGAAGTAGTTCTCTGCCTGTAGTGATTGTTTTTTGTGCAGGAAGTAGTCCCTTCCTGCACAAAAACAATCTCCCCACGACACAGATATCCTTGAAGCATGGTGCAAGGGTGCCTCCATCACTGCATGGCTGCAGTTTGTGTGCTAGTGCAGAGGGAGCACAGAATTACGACATATTCATGTAAATATGTCACATCCCTGTGCTTCAGAAGTGTCGCAGTGCGGTGCAGCTAAAGGGCTTGCAGTGTCATGCTGCAGCACTTCCTCATAGATCTGCCCCTATAAATTCACCATACAGTACTAATGCTTTTTTCAGTCAATAATGCTCTACGCATACACTCAACCAAACTTTCAGACATTACCAAGCAATTATAGTTCTTTTTTTAAACCAGATACGGTAGTTCTGAACTCTTTTTTTTCTTCTGTTTTTTGTTTTCTAATTTCTGTGTGATTTTTTAACAATTTTGTACTTTTTTGGTGTTTTTTAAAAATGGAACAAAAAACGAACTAAGTAAACAGTTAGCTTTTGGAATTCAACATCATTCCAAAAACTAAAAAAATAAAATAAATGTGCATTTGTGGTTCCGTTGAGCTGCACAAATAGTGCCCACTGACTGTTCACCATAACAGATGATGGTTTACTGACTGTTCCACAGGAGTATTTCTTGTCACTGCCTCGCGACAGGACCCTGTCACACAGCAAGCATGTGACTTCCGGCAGGAAAGGTGAAACATTTCCATACCACTGGTTCAGGCCTCTGTTTGGGTGGATCTTCCTCCAAAATATTTTCATCTGAAGAATGATGAGGAGCTTGCGAACCGGATGGCATTTCTCCAATGCATTTTTTTAAAAACACCCCAAAAATTCCAAAACCAGTTCTGGAAGAAGAAGAGATGTCTCTCATCAACTGCTCTAAACAGAATAATTAAAATGGGTGGGTCCTTTAATAGTTACAGTGGGAAATGTTATGAACCAATCAAATATTTATTTTTTAGGCCACATGGGATCCGCTCACAGTGCGCTCACTAAGCACGCACCGAACACAACTACGCAAAAATATATTTAAAAATAATATAAGTTTATTACAAGTAGAAATATATTATTTTTATGAATACCTTAGATAATCTTTTGCCCTAATATGTACATTAAAGCACGTACATATCATTTTAGGACATAACAAATTTTCCGGGAGTCACGCACCCAGCGCGCCCCAGCACGTATATGATGTCACGTGGGGCCCGCCACCGCGCAAGCATCGCGTACCGTAATACGCATGTGTCGCGACTGTGCAGGAGCAGGAGTCACGGACTGGTTGCATACCGGTCGCGCAAACCACGTAACATTGTACGCAGTGCTTTATTTGTAAAATATTAAGGGCCAGTGCTCTGACCAGGAGGCCACTGCAGCTTGCCCCACCCATCGTCCATGTCATCACTGCCAAAACAACTACTAACGGTGGGGCGTGGCCTAACTGGAGATGCAGTAGGACGTGTTCCGTGGGAGCTCCGCCCCTCCACCACTGTTTTAGGCCTGCAAAGCGGAGCTGGGACGCTAACGTTGCCCCCCCCCCGGGTGAAAGCTGTTGGTGGTGAGCAGCGGAGCCTGAGGAGCGGCGGAATCCCGATCGGTTGTGTTCCCCCCGAGGGCTCGGCAGGGAGTACACGGCGGCTCAGAGTCGAGAGCCGCCATTTTGTGACCTTCCCGGCGGAGCCCTTGGTGCGGCCTGTCTGAGCCTGGGTGTCCCCGAGCCCCGGGTGACTGCATAGGCCCCCCCGCATCAGCAACTGAGAAGTGGTGACGGTGGAGAGCAGATCGAGGGTGACCGGAGCTCCGCAGCTGCGGCGTCGCCTTTGGTTCCCGGGTGGCGGTGGGAGTCCTGCGGCCTGCGAGTTGGAGGCACAGCCGGGAGGCGGAGGCCTGGGCCGGGCCTGAGGCATTCCCCCCCGTTCCACTGGATGGTGAGCTGCGCGGAGCGGAGGTGACGGGAGCCATACTCAGAACCCCCTGCTGAGGTTTTGCATGGTGGTCGGACCCGGCGGCTGGACTGGCTTCGCTGAGGTGGCGGGAGTTCGGAGGAATTGCCGCGGACCTGCAGTGAGTCCGAGACCACCAGCGCCAGTGGACCCCTGACTGCGGGTCGGGCGGCTTATGCTCCCCAGAACTGCTGGGCTTGGAGGCAGTCGGCGCCTAAGGTGAGAGGGGAGTTTGGGCACGCGCGCCTCCCCACCATTTTGACTGCTTCCCCATTGAGGTTTGGCGCTCCCCGTCCCTGGGCACTCCCGCATTTGGCAACCCCTGCCCCTGCTGCGGGCCCCTACCCCACTGTGTCTCGCTGCTGTGGGGGGCCCTGAGAAGTACCTGCGGAAGGCTGCCACTGGGCGACAGCGCGGGGGAGCCCTGGGTGGCGGCGCCAACGGTCCTCATTTCAACTTGGTGCCCGGTCTGGAGTTTCTGGGTATTTTGCCCTGGTATATCTCGCCCTACAACGATTGACCTGGCAGTGCAGGGGGTGAGTGGACTTTGAGACTGCGCATCTGGGGGCTCGAGAGGTGGTGCGGGGACACTGCTGCCGAGGACGGTTGCAGGAAGGGGAGCAGAGAGGCCGGTGTACTCCCCATCGTGCGTTGGCGCCCTTGTGGGGCCCTCCTGCATTGACTTTACTGCGCTGCTGGGGCTGATCACCTTGCAACAAGTGATTTGTGTATCCTGAGTGCTGGGGGGATTACACTAAGCATACAACCCAGCAGAAAACGGCGATGTTAAACCTGATCAGGCACAGAAAGCTGAAGGAGCTGGAGTTGCAAAATGCAATGTGTGACTTTTTGATAATTGTGTACTTCTGGTGACTGTACAGTTTGAAATACTATCTTTTATGTGCCTTGGTGTTGCTAACTAGGGTGCAGCGGGGCCCACATTGGAGAGGTGTAGTTGAGCGGTCTGCTGTGTTAATCGTGTTGTCTGGGCCCCTCTGATCTCCTTAGCCCCTTGTTTGTTTTCCACAGGGGGGGGGGGGTTGAGCGTATCAACTGTGCCCCGCCTCGCAGTCTTGGGACCTATCCTGTTGACCATCTGCGAGTGGTGCCCTTGGTGGGTAGATTCACTAACTTCGACAGCTGTGTCACCCCTTCTCAAGCCTTACAGGAGGAGGGGAGGGTCAAAAGGTGGCTCCCCACATCAAAGTGCCAGTGAGCAGACGAGTAGGGAGCTGGGGACTGCCACCTTGCATACTGTTTTGGGGTTTAGGCTTAGGAGCTTACCTGATGAACGGCACCATGTTGGGGAGTGGGATGAGGCCTCCCTAACTACTTTACGCTAGGCTTACTGTAGCTGCATTCTCTGACTGCCTCCGGGACTCTCCAGGGCTGGCGATGATGCGCTCGAGGGGGGGCAAGGCAGACCCGGCTGCAGTCCCCAGAGACAACTCTGTTGTGGCAGTGTGGGGTAAGGCGGGGGGCCTAACTGCCTCTGAGGGCTCATCCCAAGCTGCGGGGGACTCGATGCCGGTCACTCAGGCGTTCATGACCTCTTTCATGACGGAGATTAAGATGGAGATCGGTTCCCTCAGATTCGAGGTGCACACCTGCGTGACGGAGCTTCAGAGGGAAGTTACGGACTTGGGGGACCGGGTGGATGGGCTGGAAAAAACGATGGATGCCCGTACGGAAGACCAGGAGCAGCTGTGGCGGCGCCTGGTGGTCCTGGAGGAGCAGAATATAGAGCTACAAGTCAAGGAGGAGGATTTGGAGAATAGAAGCCGCCGGAATAATCTTCGCATCCGGGGGGTTCCCATCGGAGAAGAGGGGAAGGACATTCTAACGTACGTGGCGCAGCTCCTCCACGAGGTGTGGGGAGATGAGAATGCCTCTCCGCCGACTTTGGACCGGGCGCACCGAGTTTCTGGACCCGCGGGGCGGTCGGGCCTCATTCCAGACATCCTGACACGGGTCCACTTCTTTACGGAGAAGGAAGCCATCTGGAGAGCGGCCCGTGACAAACCGGACCTTCGCTACCAGGGGCACAATATACAGATATTTCAGGACCTGGCGCCCAACACTCTGAAAGACGACGAGCCTTCAAGCCAGTGACCGAGAAACTACGAACCTTGGGCATTTCTTACCAATGGGGCCACCCTTTCTCCCTCATTTTCCAGTGGGAAACCAGGCGAAGAGTGATACAGACCTTCACAGAGGCGGCGCAGCTCCTTCATCTACCGACGTCGCCGCCGGCAAGCCCATCCCGTCCACGAAGGCAGGAACGGATACCAGCCAAACCGTCATGGACCACTGTCCAACGCCATCGTCGCACGCCCCCTTTGGATGAACGGTCGGCCTCCCAGGCCAAGCAAGACATCATAGCGCAAATCAGGTCCCTAGAAGGAGACCGGGAGGAGCCTGTCTCACGTCCCTCGACTCCGTGACCAGAGGAGTGGCTGCCCATTAAATAACAGATTACCCGCTTTTCCAGCAAGTTCGCCTCTCCCCGCTGGGGGGGTGCTCTACATCATGTCTCACACTATGCCCCGGCTCCTGGTTGGGGGGGCAGGGGTGGCGAGAGTTCCCTGTTGGTAGACCTGTGAGGCTACTGCGGACCTACCCCGGACTGTCCCTAAGGGAATGACATCCCTGAGAGTATCCAAACCCTTGAATGTAGGATGCCCTGCACGTGGGCCAGAGAAGTGTGGCCCTGTTGGCCGTTATGGTTGTACAATGTTTTGTGGCCGGTTTGGTCGCTTCTTGTCCTTTTGATCTCTTCTCTCTCTTCTTGTCTCGTACTGGCCTCCTTCCCTCTCTCTCTTCTACTTTCCTTCTCTTTTCTCTGCCTTTCCGCATTTTGCTTTCCATTACTTCCTCTCTCTTTCCCTTTCCTTTCCTTAGTGCGCGTTGGGTTGGGGGAGATGCGGCAGCGACACTCAGTATGGAGTGGGGAGGGGGTCTTTCCCTGCGGGGCTGTGCTGCAAAAGGGCTGGAGGGGGGAGGCGTGGGTGGGTTCTAACGGGCTCATATTATGACAGCTAACATACCCAGGCCTTTAAAGGTTTTAACGCTTAACGTCAAGGGCCTGAATTCCCCCAATAAGCGGCGCCAGACGTGGCGATATCTCCTGCAACAGAGTCCAGACATCATATTTTTGCAGGAAACCCACCTTTTTCAGGCTGATGTAGGACGCATGGCTCACGCCAGATAACCCCTCCAATTTTGGGCGACGGCAGACACTAAGACAGCAGGTGTGGCAATACTGTGCAGGGCTGGCATCAGACGGGGAGACCGGGCCCTTTATGAGCGGGGACGGGCGCTTTCTTAGGGTGAGTGTGGCGATTGGACGGCGCACCCTCACTCTGTGTAATGTGTATGCACCCAACCAGATGCAGGATCAGTATCTCCAGTCACTTCTGAAAGAACATGTCCCGTGAGGAGACCCCTTGCTGATCCTAGGGGGGGATTTTAACTTAGTCTGGGACCCGACAGTGGACCATAGCGATGCCGTGTTCAGTGACGCCAGGGCCATGTCCTCCGCATTGCGTACTCAAATAACGGAACTGGGACTGTTTGATGCGTGGCGCTATCACTCCCCGGACTTGAGGGACTACTCATTCTATTCCCACGCCCATCGCTCGTACGCCTGGATTGATTATTTATTTGTTTCCCACACCCTACTGCGCGATATGTTGGGAGCCTCCATGTCTGATATCTCGCTCTCAGATCATGCGCATGTCGAGCTGCTCCTTCTAGACCCGACCGCTTCCTCTACCTGCGAACCGAGGTGGCGCTTGCCACCGGGAATTCTCCGAGACCCGGCAGATGTAGACAGCATCAGAACTGCCATTGATTCCTACTTCGCTACTAACGATCTCCCAGAGACACCCTTCTCTGTGGTGTGGGACATCTTCAAGGCAACACTGCGAGGTCATATAACCACTCTTTCGATTGCCAGGGCGCGGAGGCTCGGGTCTTAGAGGATAGTCTGGCAAAAGACATAAAATTAGAGGAGCGAAGGGATCAGGGTGGCCCCTCGTTACCGTCTAGAAGACGCCTTGCCAAACTTAGAGGGCAGCTCCGACTTTTACGCACTAACAAAGCAGAAAAATTACTGCTGGCCTTGAAGCAGAAGTACTATGAGGGAGGGCACATGGTGGGCAAGCTGCTTGCGGGGAGGTTACGGGGGCGTGCGGCTAAGGCTCATATAGCGACTGTCCAGCATCCGGACGGGACGAAGGTCACCTTGGAGAGGGACAAGCGCGAGGCGTTCCAGTCCTACTACTCTGCACTATATCAGAAGGAACCGCCGTCCCCGGAGGTGGTGGCAGACGTTCTGAATAATTACACGGGGGCAACGCTGCACCCGCACTACGCTAAGACCCTGGAAACTCCCATCACCCAAGAAGAGGTAATAGCAGCTATGAGGGATCTTCCCCTTGGGAAGACTCCGGGACCAGATGGTCTGCCCCTATCTTTCTATTGCATGTTCCAGTCCCAGCTTTGGACACATCTTTTACGGCTGTATAACTCCTTTACTGACACTGAGGGACCGTCTCCGGATATGGGTATGGCGGAGATAGCATTGATTTTAAAGCCAGGGAAGGACCCCACACAGTGTGCGTCGTATCGCCCCATTGCCCTGCTAAATACCGACCTCAAAATTTACACCAAACTCTTGGTGCAGCGTCTGGACCCCTATATGCCGGGCCTGGTGGATCCAGACCAGGTTGGCTTTATCCGCAATAGGCAGGGGGCGGATAATGTACGCAAAATAAGGCATTTAGTGGGAAAGACGCATCACTGGGGGATCCCGGCTTGCCTTCTTTTGTTGGATGCGGAGAAGGCGTTTGATCAAGTGGATTGGACTTTCCGACGAGCGGTTTTAGGTAAAATTGGATTAGGCCAGAGCATGATCACCCTGATCATGGCACCATACCTTGCCCCACAAGCTAGTATTGGGTCAACGGCTGGCTCAGGGAGCCGTTCACCATTTATAGGGGTACCAGGCAAGGGTGCCCCCTCTCACCTTTGTTATTTGCCCTTGTGGTGGAACCACTGGCAGAGATGATTCGTCAGGCGCCCGATATCCATGGCGCCCGCAAAGGGCGACGTGAGAATAAGGTGGCGTTCTTTGTGGATGATCTTATTCTCTCCTTAACGCGCCCGGGAGTCCCTTCCGGCCCTCCATGCGGTGCTGTGCCTTTTTGAACAAGCCTCTGGCCTCAAAATTAATCATAGTAAATCCTGGGCTCTCAACCTTACCATCTCGCAGGAAGAGATATCACTCCTGGAGAGCCCGGTCCCATACCAATGGGCCTCCCACTCCATTCGCTACCTCGGCCTCCAAGTGACTCCCTCTCTTGACACGTGGATGCAAGCTAATTGGCGAGACTGTCACATGTCAGTACTTGAGGACCTGAGGCGGTGGCGGCCCCTGATGCTATCGTGGCTGGGCCGACTCAATGCCATCAAGATGTTGGTCCTTCCCAAAATCTTATATCTTTTCCAATGCCTCCCCACGCCCATTCCGTAACATTGTATACGCAGCCTCAGCGCGACCTCACAAACTTTATTTGGGGCAGGAAGTGGCCCCGGTTTTCGCAGAAGCTCCTGATGGTGCCGAGGGATAGGGGGGGGACTGGCATGTCCCAACTTAGTGGACTATTATTGGGCCACACATGTTCGGTACGTAGTTGAGTGGGTGGCAACAGAGAGTGAGAAGCGATGGCTGCACATGGACGTGCCGTGACGGGGCAAACTATCTGGGATCTTGCCTGGCATCACCGGGCGGCGCGCTCTAAGAGCGCCTATGTTGTGATACCCACAAAAACGGTCCTGGACATTTGGGATAAAGAAGCCGTACGCAGAGGCCTCATGACCTTTCCTTCGCCACACACCCCGATAATGGGGAACCGGTCCTTCCCACTGGCATATCACACGCGGGCCTTTGCCAAATGGTCGCAAGGGGGCTGCCGGGCGATAACGGACCTGTTCGAGGGGGGTGCGCTTAAATCCTTTGCTCAATGTAGGGAAGAGTTCCGAGTCCCGTCGACGGTAGGGCTACAATATGCCCAGCTGAGGCACTGGGTGTCTGCGCAGGACATGCATCAGGCAGCTACGCGGGCCTTCACTCCCTTTGAGCGCCTAGCCCAGCATCTCATTGAGTCAAAGGGGCTTATATCCCGAATCTACCAGATTTTGCAACATCCACAGACACCGCCTTCCCACCCCTACCAACGCCGATGGCAGGAAATGTCAGACGCGGATATTTCTCCCGCGCAGTGGAGCAGGCTGTGGCGAAACATTCCGAAAGTGTACTGTAGCATTTCGCAACGGGAAAACGCTTATAAGCTCATGACTCAGTGGTACTACATGCCCCAACGCCTCCACAAGATGTTCCCCTCATCCTCCCCCTTGTGCTGTAGATGCCAATCTGCGACGGGGGACTTCATTCACATCTGGTGGGCCTGCCCGTTGCTGACTGTACTCTGGAAGGAGGTCCTTAGCCACATCAGGAGGGTGCTGGGGTTCCCTTTGCCTGAGGTCCCCAGTGTGGTCTTGCTAGGCATTAAACCTGCTGGCCTGAAGGTGCTCACCAGGAGCGATTGGATTTTGGCGCTTCAAATGTTAGGAGCAGCCAAGCAGCTTATTGCTCTGTATTGGAAAAAACACGAGGCCCCTCCAATCGCTGCCTGGTTTGTGCGTTTATGGCATGTTGTCACCATGGAGCTCTTCACAGCGCGATTGCAGGCACGCGACACACGCTTTAAGGCTGTTTGTCACCCTTTAATTAAATACCTATGCATGGCTGAGCATGCCCGCCATATGCCCACCAAATTGAGAACGCTGCACCTTTTCATGGATGCTGTTATTCCTTCGGACCCAAGTAGATTGATTCCATAGCCGCTCTCCTGCATTGTGATCCCATCATGCCCGACATAGGGTTGGCCTTCATGCCCTGCTCTCTCACCCCCAGCGCACACTGTTCTTGCTCTCCCTGTACTGTCCCTTCTCTTCTCCTTCGCACATTTCTTATCGTCTATCCTTTTCTTTCTCTTTCTCCACTGCTCTGTGGGTTCCTGGGCCCTGGTAGGTCGATTATTGAATCCGGGCACGTTGCCTGTCTGTTGCAAGGGTGGACACTAGGGGTCTACCCTCCACACAGGACCAGACTATGCTATTATCTGCATTACAGAACGCGGCCGGCCCCTTGTGGGTTGTAGGCATAACACTGTGTATCATTTCACCTCTTACATAGAGTATTAATGAATTGCATGTACTATCCAAACACGCGGCCGGCCCTGGATAGGGTTGTAGGCTTAACGCTGTGTACCTACTGGTCCTGTGGTGTGTGATCTTTTTCGAAAATAAAGATTTAAAATAAAAAACAACTACTAACCTTCTCTCTCACATGTAAATGCGATAGTTCAGATTATACCAGGTCCCCAAAGCTAAAGGAATGGCTGGGCAGGCAGGTATGAACAATTTTAATGTAGTCATAAACTACCATTGTTCTGCTCATCTCTAAATTAGATAAGCAGCACCACCATGTGGTGGATTGTTCTAAGTATGGTGTTGACAATTAGGTGCCGGTGCCGAGCACCGGAAACCAATTAAGTGCTGGTGCTGAGCACCGGAAAGCACTGGCTCAAATTAAGCACTGATTGTACGAATATGACGTAACACGCACTCGTCGCTCACCATACGTGGATCCTTCACGACTTTTCCAAAATGGCAGCTAGAATACGCGGACCCGCTGCTGTAAGTACGCTTTGGGTGCGCGACTCCCCAAAACAT
The DNA here is from genome assembly GCF_964261635.1 of Lissotriton helveticus. Taxonomy (NCBI): domain Eukaryota; kingdom Metazoa; phylum Chordata; class Amphibia; order Caudata; family Salamandridae; genus Lissotriton; species Lissotriton helveticus. Next base: position 2,058,866,734 of record NC_136059.1, on the reverse strand, counting down.
TTTTTTTTAAATATTTTTTTTATTTTAACAGTAAGACAAGAGTAGGCATTACAAACATCAGGCGTCAAACAATACAATGCGGGAAAGAGACAGGCGGGGGATTATGCATACAGGAATCATCATAAGGAACCCACGTTGAATCACGACTATACACAACAATTAGGAGAAATAAACAGTCTAAGATACGATCGAAAACAACCCCGCCACATCCTTCCCCATACGCAACGATACAGGATAATTAAGGCTAGTATAGACACCCGGGCAAGAAAAGATCCGTGAAGAATAAACAGCCCACTTCTCGTAAAAAGGAAAAAAGGAAAGACAAAAGGGCCATAGAACAAAACAAAGGAAAAACAAAAAAACCCTCCCCTAACCCCCCACCCTACACCCCTGCAATGGCTACGGCCTAACCCACTAGCAGCGTGTCTGTCGCCCAAGAGCTACCCTAAAAGAAGGGAAAGAGAGAAAAAGTGGAGGAGGAGAAACCAAACACACTCCCGGTCTCCCGTGCCCCCCGCCAACAACGACCACCCCAGACGCAATAAAGCCAACATTTCAGCAAAATATTCAAACCAGTCGGGGGAGTATAGTCAATGGCCACCCAACTCCCGTTACACTATAGGCACAACCCAGGCATTGCTGAAAACTATAATATCGGATCGAAGCAGTAAAATTCAGCCCTGGCCAGTACGATCTTCCTTAAGAGTCTCCTTACCTCGAGCCGCCATCTTGAGAAAAAAGGCAAAGCGTCCATGAGAGTTCTCGGCAATGCAGTAGAGTCGAGTACAGGATAAATGTTCACGAATAAGACAATGAAATGCCTCCAGGAACAGCACATGTCCCAAAAAGTCACTGGGGAACTTGTTATCACACTGGAGAGCGTCCATAGATGTAGCATGAGGAAACAGAATCGAACAGGAGACGCTGGCATTAAACACAGGCTTGAGGGTCGGTGATTCGGAACCGCCAGGGCTCAGGAAAGCCGGTATCGGCACAGGGACCTCGAGTCCAGACATTCGATGCCCCGCTGGCACTACAGCCCGCGGAGAACTCAGCAGAGGGTCGACCTCCGGGTCCAGGATACCGTCCACTTTCACGATCAGTGTCCGGAACACAGCGCTAGTACGTAAATGGAGCGCCTCAATGGCGGCCATGATGGCCCGCAGCGATGGCGTGCCTTCCATCCGCTCCATCCCCTCTCAGTAGGTGGCAGAGCCGGATTTGAACCCCGGAGGCCAGCTACTCTGGGGTAACAGGCCACGCAATTCAAATGTCAAACAGTGGGCGCTCCTCGTATAGCAGAACGCACCTTTGCCGTCAGCGAGGGCCCCGTCCCGTCGGCCCCGGGAGGTCAGCAAGGTCTTCGGGCACCAGACCCCCACCACGGCATCCGGTGGAACACGTTGGTGTGTCCTCGGTGTAGATCGATCACAGGACCGTCACCAAAAAGCAGCAATTCACGGCACACTTCGGGAGACCGGGCTCAGTCCAGATCATCACGGCCGTTGTTGATCACTTCCAGACCGGATAGGTTAGAAATCGAGGTCCCGGCTTCCACACGACGTTAGGCTGAAAATGGAGACACGGCATATCTTCGTCGACCGATGAGGTAGAAAACTCGGGATTGCACCGGTAGAAGCAGCAAAACTTCATAAACAAGGGGATCAGGTGTGAAGTCAGGATTGAAGGCAGGATATTCGAGCTGCTGGCGGAGGTCGGCGGAGCCGGGAGCTTACGCGGCCATCTTGATCGCAATTTCTTGATAATCCCCCCAAAACATTTTGGGGAAAAAATTAAAATAGAAAATTATTTAAATATATTAAAATACAAAAAAAACTAAATAATGAAAAATATTTCAGTTTTAAATGTATTTTTATTTTTTTGTTGTTGCAATTTTCAGAAAAATATATAATGTTTAATAAATAAATTATTTATAAATAAACAGTTAAGAAACTTTAGAAATTCAGTACAAAAAATAGGTATAACTTCTATTGCACTTAAAAATTAGCATTTAAAAAACCTCTGAAATTCAATGAAAAAACCATAAGTTTCAGAGACGTCATAGTTAGGAATTAGCATTTAAAAAAACCTTTGAAATTCATTAAAAAAAACATAAGTTTCAGAGACGTTATAGTTAGGAATTAGCTGTTAAAAAACTTTTGAAATTCACTGAAAAAAACATAGGTTTTATGAGTGTTATAGTTAGCTGGACATTTCACTCGTGCAAAACCATAGAAATTCCTCCGTTATAGTTAGTTGCGCTAACTATAACTCGCGCGCCCGCAATGCACTGCTGATGATGTCACATATTACATCATTCATGACATGGTCAGTGACATCACTGCTGACACCTCAAATGACATCACTGATGACATCATCCAGTGATCTCCGAGGCAGCTAAATCAAATTTATGGCTACCAATGCACAGCAGCGCTTTTCCTATTTAATTGTGTGCAGGCCGCATGTCTTCATTGCGCATGCAATTTGGCTAGGTGTAAGTGCGTGACGAATACATTTTAGTGCAGTGATACAGACACCGGCACTAAAATGCATTAGTCGAATCCCTAATGGTTGTTACTTGGCGGGGCTGCCCATTGCCCAGTGAGGGGAAAATACAATAGCCCCAGTGGTTAATTTGTGCCGGATGCTTTCCGGGGCTTAGCACCGGCACTTAATTATCAGGGCCGGGTCTACGTATCTGCTGCGCACGTCACACATTGATGTTTTTTAAAAATGTACCTTTACTGTATGTACTAGGTGCAGGCGCCGCAGGCCCACAGCTTGTTTTTCACGTATATCGAGTGTCAGTCACGGCGTTTAGTGTTGCTGCTGTGAGACTTCCTAACCTAACTTCGGTCTGCAGCCCAAGTGAATACTATGTAGAACATGGGTGCCGCGGGCCACAGCCCTTCTTAGTTCAGTCAGTGCAGTTAACTGTTGTCACTTGCCGGTGGGCGGGCTGCAGAACACACACACTGATTTATTTGGGCAGGCCGCACTGAAGGTTCTGATTGGGTAGGGGCTGTGCGCGCAGTGCGCGCAGATATTTTTCACATTTGATTGCCACATCGGCATTTAAGTCAGCCAGGCCCGACCCGACCGACGACGACGTTAAGGGACGTTAAGAAACCCAATGCAGATCCCACAATACTCAGTAACTATAGACCCATCTCCCTCCTCCCCTACCTAGGAAAGATTCTCGAGACCTACGTTACCCGCTGCCTGAGCTCTTTTATAGAGAAATCTTCCTTCTTAGACCCTCAACAAGCGGGATTCAGACCCCTCCACTCCACCGAGGCGGTCATAGTAGCAGTCATGGACACCCTCAGGAAGGGCGCTGACAATAACATCCCTCAAGCCCTTGTCCTATTAGATCTTTCGGCGGCATTCGACACGGTCGATCACACCATCTTGATCGACCGTGTCCATAACGCCGGCATCCAGGGAGTGGCCCTCGACTGGCTCAGGTCTTTCCTTTATCAGCGTTCACAGTCCGTTCACCTCTCCACCTTTTCCGCACCCTACACTTCCCTTCCCTGCGGTGTCCCACAGGGATCTGCACTATCCCCCCTCCTTTTTAATTTGTACCTCCAACCTCTTTTAGCCTCCCTCTGCAACTCCCCGGTCACAATTTTCAACTACGCGGACGACCTCCAGTTAATTTTTCCCATAGACTCCCTTCCTTCCTCCCGTATGAACTTCCAGTCCACCATGCTGACCATTGCGGAGTGGATGTATCACAGCCACTTACAGCTGAACCCTACCAAAACTGAGCTTGTCCTGGTAGGAGGCCCCAACCACCCATGGAATTCCACCTTCTGGCCAACATCTTTGGGGACAGCACCCACTCCCGTGAGCTCAGTTAAAAGCCTGGGGGTGATCATTTCTGAAGATCTATCAATGAGACCGCAAATCAACGTGGTCACCTCTGCCTGTTTCTTCCACCTCAGGCGGATCCGCAAGATCAGTAGGTTTCTCACCAAAGAAGCCCTGACCCTAGTTGTCATTGCGCTCATCACCTCCATGCTCGACTATGCCAACATCTTGTACGCAGGAATTCCTGCATGTCACCTTCACCGACTTCAGCTGGTGCAGAATCAGGCCGCTCGCCTGATTTTCCGCCAGCCCAAACACCAGCACGTCACTCCCCTCCTCCGCAGTCTGCATTGGCTCCCTGTTTCCAAACGCTGCACTTTCAAACTGGCATGTACTACCTTTAAGGCCCTTTCGGATGCAGCCCCCGCGTTCATCACTTCGGCCTTATCCCGTCACATCCCTTCTAGAGTTCTTCGTTCAGCATCACTAAATCTCCTTGATGTCCCCAAATTTAAAAGAAAAAAGCACGGTGGTCTGAGCTTTTCGGTCCTGGCCTCGTCCACCTGGAATTCTCTGCCACCCTCACTCCGTCTCTGCCCAAAATACGACTGTTTCCGCAGATTGGTAAAAACCCTGCTCTTTCAATCCGCATATGAATAACCCTCCCTTCCTGGTTCACGTTACCTGTCAATAAGCGCCAAGAAACCGATGGTGATAGTGCGCGTTACAAATAATTTTAACGTAACGTAACGTAAGGGCAGAGATGGGCATCCTGTGCAGGCATCGATCAGCAGCCAGCCAGTAGTACAGGACTGACGCCGGTCTGGTAGCAAGCACCACCTGGCCACCTAATCGTACTACTGAAAGAAAAGGTAGTGCAGCCAGTGTGTGTCCCTGCCGGCCGGCCCACCAGGAGTAACGGTAAGATTATAAGTTAAACAGTAATTGTAAACTAACTAACCCGTGTTGGGTTTGGCAGATTCCCTGAATGCCAGACCATGCAGAGACCAGTGCCTGGTCTAGTAGTAGGCGCGGAAGCCGTCACCCCGCCGGCCGTAGCGGTACACTTTTATTTCTCTGAATATGGCAGGGCAGGTCCTGCCCTGCCGGTGCTGCAGTATTGACCTGCCAGTTCCGGATAAGGTTTAAGTAAAGTTAAAAGGCCAATACGAGGCTAGCATAAAATAAAAAGAGGAGCCAGATGTAATACATGGGGGCTCATTTTCATTGGACAGTTTTCTATCTTTTAAGATAGCAATCAGCAGGCCTCGGTTGCATTGGCTCTCATAGAGGGAGTGGATCTATAGATGGGCGGCGGTGCAGAGTGCTGGACTCCTCGATGCTGCACAGCACAAGTGCCCAATGACTGTGTAAAGAGGGGGTCCACACAGTTCAGTAGATGACAAGTAAATTCAGTTTATTCTGCATATACGAAGAGACCTCCAGCTCCTTCCCCAGCTTCTTCTTACTGGTACAACTTCAACACATAACTTTCTAAACACCTAGCAACTAACAGAGAGTTCCATTAAGCATTGATCCTTACACATCTCCCCCCTTACAAATAGTAAAAGAAATACAACATGAACATAATAATGCAATTACACATCTAAAACATAAGGACAAAGTATGGAAGAAAGAAAATGCATTAAGGAGCTGAATATTTTGCAACATTACCACAGCTCCAGGCAGAACCATCTGACAAAATAAGAACATTTATTTTGACACATTTGACTTGCTTAGGTTGAGAGAACTTACTGTCACCTTTAACCACAAATCCACCCTTCCTTGTCACAACCCAATCACCCACTTTGAAATCATTCTCACGTACCCTCATTCTCAAGTTATACAACAGAGCAGAATTACCTTACTGTTTGTCAACACCACACTTCACTCCCCTACGATCAACCCATACATACTCCTTGTTTCTCAGCCAACCCGGAACCTCCTTCACACCCGGCTCACGACCTTTAAGAGAAACAAACGGTGAAACACCAGTAACAGAGTGCGGAGTAACTCTGTAGGACCACATCATTTTTTTTAGCTCACCAGACCAAGCCAAACCATTAGCAAGAGATAATTGAATATTTTCCATTAGCAACCTGTTCACCCTTTCCACGAATCCGTTAGCCTGTGGCCTAAATAACGCAACCCTTTCATGACAAACTCCCATTCCATCCAGGAACTCCTTCATCTCCCTAGAAACCAATTGCACACCGTTATCCGACACTAAAGTTTTCGGAATCCCTTCATTCAAGAACGCTCTCTCTAAAAATCCAATCACTCTTCTAGTATCAATAAACTCAGTAGACTCCACCACAAACCATTTCGAATGATAATCCACAAGTACCATCAGATACCTGTTACGCACACCCAGTCTATGAATTGGACCCAAAAAATCTATAGCTAGTTTCTCCCAAGGATGTTCTGGAAACTCAACACATTGGAGAGGAGGTTGTCTAACCACTTTGGTCTTGTCACTACTTGCACATGCATAACAATTCTTCACAATGTCGTCTATTTCCCCATCCATGCCTGGCCACCAGTAGGATTCACGGATCCTCCTCTTTGTCATATTACGACCCAAATGGCCTTCGTGTGCCAAACTCATAATTTTAGTTCTGAGACTGCATGGCGGAACCAACCTATTTCTACGCCATAATTTTCCTCCCGCAACACTCAATTCTCCCTCTACGTGATAAAAACCTTTTAACCGTACATCAGCACAAGACTCCTTAGACCAACCCCCAGACACATTTTCCATAACTTTTTTCAACAGTTGATCATCACTCATAGCACCTTCCCACTCGACTCTATCAAATGCCAAAATTTCATTGCAACTGGCACTAAACTCATCACCCTCAAACTCCTCAGATACCACATCAACTGGCATCCTTGACAAATAATCCGCAACCACATTTTTCTCACCTTTGACGTATTCCATATCAAAATTGTACTCTAAAACTGACAAAAACCACTTTGATATTCTAGGAGTTACATTCCCTTCCAGACCTCTGCCACCCTTGAATAAATGCACCAGGGGCTTATGACCTGTCCTTACTCTGAAAGGCAAACCCCATAGAAAATACCTGAAGTGTTTGATACCCCAAGTACAAGCAAGAGCTTCTCTCTCAATTACTGAATAAGAAACTTCCGCCCCTTGAAGTCTCCTAGAGGCGAATCCAATGATCCGTTCAATACCATCAGAAATTTGAGTCAACACTGCCCCAAGCCCCACACTACTAGCATCTGTAGTAAACAAAGTTTTGGCCCGAACATCAAAATGACCCAAGGTCGGTGCATGCAGTATACCATCTTTCACGTTCTTAAACGCCTTCTCACAGCTTTCACTCCACTTGAACACAACTCCATTCTTCATTAAAAACCTTAAGGGTTCTACAACATCAGCAAAACCCTTGATGAATTTCGAGCAATATTCGGCTAAGCCTAAAAAAGATTCAAGTTGATCCTTGCAAGTTGGTGTGGGAGCATTATTGATCGCAGAAACTATGCTCTTCTTTGGTTTAATTCCGAGACCAGATATTTCATGACCCAAGTAAGTCACACAGTCACGCTTGAGTTGACACTTTTCTTTCTTTATAGTTAACCCATTCTTTTCCATTCGCTCCAATACTTCTGTCAAAATCTTATCATGGTGTTCACAATCCTTCCCAACAACCAATACATCATCTTGGAAACACAAGACATTTTCCACACCAGCTAAAACTTTCTGCATCACTCTTTGAAATACCGCCGAAGCAGATGCTAGCCCGAAAGGCATCCTGCAATATCTAAAGGCTCCTAACGGAGTTACAAAAGAGGTAAGGTGACGTGATTCCTCATCCAAATCTATTTGGTGATACGCAGCCGACATGTCGATCACACTAAAAATCACACCACCACCCATAGCACTCAGCATTTCAGAAATGTTGGGTAAGGGTTGTCTATCTACCCAAATATTTCTATTCAAGTCGCGCAGGTCCACACAAAGACAAATCTTTGCTCCCCCATCCTTTGGCGCGACCACAATGGGCGCGAGCCATTCTGAGGGTTCAATAGGCTCAATTATTTTCAAATCTAATAATTTATCCAGTTCATCTTTAAGGGGACCCCTCATTAAATGCGGTACATTTCTAACTTTATGAACTACAGGCACGGCATTCCTTTTGAGTATTATTCTGTGCGAAAACCCTTTCAACTTACCCAATTTTTCAGTAAAGACACCTGGACATTTTCTCATGATATCAATTTCAAAACCATCAACATTGAGAACAGTAAAAGAGGACACTGGTTCTGGTGCATTGGGATTTAACACAATGCCTATATCTTTCTGGTGACGCCAGCCAAGCAAATTAGAACCTTGCTTGGTTAAGTAAACTCGCTCAAATACCTTCCTAGAAGAAAAAGTTATTACCATCCATTTCAGCCCTAAAATGTCTATAGTTTTGCCACCATATCCCACAGCTTTGATGTCAGGAGAACCCCAAGAAGAGAGATCACTATGCTCTGCCCAAACACTAATGTACATGTCCTTTGACAGTAACGTGTAAAGACTCCCAGAATCAATTAGCATCTTGACATTTTTAGTTCCAGGATGTTTAGGATCTCGGCAGTCAAAACTAATTAAACTATGTGGTTTCTGCAACTTATCCGTACTCTCAGTAGGCACATCAATTAAGCATACAGGATCTTGAGAAGAATTACAGCTCTTCTCATCAGTTACTCCATCAATGCATAACATAAACTCTTGAACATTCTCACAACAATCATCAATGTCATTAACATATTGAGTTTTTGCATTACAAACTTTAGCTATATGCCCTCTTCTGCCACAGCTTCTACAAATAGCATTCCTCGCCATGCAACGTGTGCTTGAAGCTATATGTCCAGGAGCTCCACATCTATAACACTTTACTTGACGAAAATATCCTTGTGTAGAATTCGTAGAATTAGGACGGAAATTGTTAAGAGGTTTGCCAGTAGACTTGGAATCAAGCTTCCCTAGTGGCTTAACGATTTTCGTTTAATTAATACTAGTTTGAACCAGAGAAATCTTCTCAGCAACCTCAGATTGCTTTGCAGGGCCCTCCTTGGACATTACCGAATTAGTACACTCCTCCATTTCCTTAATCCACAAGTCAGTATTCTCAAGTCCTTTAGCAATCTGAATTGCTTCCTCTAATGTGCAGTCTTTTATGAGCAATTTTTCTCTAACCCTTTTGTTATTTGTACACCTCACTATTTGATTGCGAATCAAAGAATCATTCAAATCCTTGAATTGACAATTGATAGACAACCCTCTTAAAGCTGCTACATAGCTCGCTACATCTTCATCGTTCTTCTGTACACGACAAAAGAATTTATGTCTTTCTAGCACAGTGTTAATTTTAGTCATAAATCTTTTTTCAAGCATTTGCATACTCATTTCGTACACGTTGTTAGGTTGTCCATTTCCAATGCCCAAAGAAATTTCAGGTAAATCTTCATAAAGCCTTCTACCTTCTACCCCTAAATTATGAAGCAAAATTGCCTGCCTGCGAATTGGTCCAAATTTGTCTGCACCAGTAGCAAGAACATAGGTTAAGAACAATTTTTTCCACTCCTTCCATGGTATCGTAGGTTCCCCAGGGGTGGGAAGAAAAGAAGGAGGAGTAGCAAAGGTTTGTTCAGCCATAGAAACAAGGTAAATATTGCAATATCACAGTAGCAATCCAAAAGAACTTGAATATGAACAATGAAAACTGTAATTATACAAAATTCAAGAGTCACCTCTTCAATTCAACGATGTTGCCCACGCTCGATTCGATAATGTAATTGTTGAAGAAAAATGCTAAACTGAAGAAATTGCCCAGTTCGCAAGTAGTTGAAGCGCAACACCTCACTTGGAAGATTGATCTCTACTGGCAGCTTATTTTCGGGCCGGTTGCTAGGCAACGTATATAACAAAGATGGCCGCAAAACGTAGGGTCACGTAGCGTGAAGGCGCGATGACGTCACAGGGTCATCGCGTACATTGATGACGATCCGGTAAACTGAAGACGCCGGATTCTGAAGAGGAGTGTTGCGATGCAGATTCTAATGCAGAGCGTGACGGTAAGTGCGCTGCAGTTTGGGATTTCAAAGAATGCACATCGATCGAGATTAGGTTTTAGAAGAAAAATCGATCGAGATTAGGTTTTTAGAAAAAATTGTCAGTACTCACTTGAGGGTGGCAAACAAGAAATTCGAAGAAGGCAATTAAGCAAATGTAGAAGGTCTAAATCCAAATGGGAAGGAGTAAATGTATACTACCAGCTCCAGGTAGTACCATCCAGGGGTGAAGGTCCAAAGCACTCTGTCCCCTGCCAGAGCTTCTCCACCTCGTCGCCAATGTAAAGAGGGGGTCCACACAGTTCAGTAGATGACAAGTAAATTCAGTTTATTCAGCATACACGAAGAGACCTCCAGCTCCTTCCCCAGCTTCATCTTACTGGTACAACTTCAACACATAACATTCTAAACACCTAGCAACTAGCAGAGTTCCATTAAGCATAGATCCTTACAGACTGACCAAGCGTCCAATTTCAAGCCTTCCTCCTATAGTTGTAAAACACCAGCATCACTCTCTGGTTGCTTAACCAGCACATGCCATGCTCCACCCTGCCTCGTAGATGGTTTCTTTCTTCCAATCGCCTTCTTGTAATATAACAATCTGGGTGTAACTGGAGAGAAGTGCTGATACATCCACTGGGTGGGGAACTTAACCTTACTGAACCGGAGGACTGACATAGCTGCCAAGGTTTCAGAATGCTGTGTGACATTTTCATAACTGAAATTATAAGTGACATTTCAACGACTAGGAGTGACACTCTCATGTGTGCACAATGAACGCCCGCTGTAACGGTTTATTGGAAGTAACTCTTATCTGTACTTACGCGGCTCCTCTCAGTGCACTGCGCAGAGCCAGCATGGCGCGATCGTGCGCTTTGAGTGACACTCTTTTGTGAGCAAAACCAAGCAATAAAGACAAGTGAAACATATAAATATTCGAAATTACACTCCATTGAGCAACGAGAAAGTCTAAGAAGTCACTGGACTAAGTGCGCTAATGGGAGGCAGCTAAAAACTGGGTAGAACAGCCATACTACTTCATGCAGTGGAAGGCATGGGTGTAGTGATAATGCCGAAAGGGATGTTATCTGCGTGGTGCCTTTAAGAAGCAAGCAGATTATTTCGAAGGGTTAATGGCTAAAGTGCATGAGTGAGGTGAATCAACAAAAAAATGTCTGACAGAGTCCTTACAAAAAAAGTTTGTGCTTGGTCTAGTCGGAAGAAACTATTGTTTCTAGTGCATTGGTAATGAGGCCTAAAAAAAAGGGAATCCGATGTAAATAGTTTGTTTACCAATATTGGAAAGAAATAATTTCTGTTATTATTAACACACAGACAGTGGCTGGTACCTACTTATTGGTCTTGAGTTTTGCAGCACTGCAGACAGCTTTCTGACGTCGGCGACTCTGCACGGCAGCAGGCCTACGGCTGGGAGCCACACCCCACCGGCAACCTTTTCGCTTTGCCGCCTGCTCTATGTCCAGGCTGACGGGTGTCTTTATTGCGACCACTAAGTGTGTACAGGGTCGCTGAAGCCACGGGGGGCAGGAGTGGGGCATACAAATGCCTGACCCCCCCTAAATGCAACTGCAAGGTTGTCAGAGAAGGCTTTCAGACTCAAGCTTGCTCTGCCATGCCTATGGGGCTGGTGAGGTACTCCCAAGGGCTCCTGTCCTAAAAAAGAAAATCAGCTATCAGGGCTCAGTTTTTACATAGATGCCATCTGACTTTTAGCAGTGCCAGTTGAAGATGTGGGTGGAACTAATAGAATAAGCGGATAGAGCCAGTGGTGGGAGTGGGTGGGGCTAGAAAAAAGTGGGTGTGGCCTCCGACAACATTTGAGCACCTGCACTTCATATTTTACAAATTAAGCACTGAATAGCCCCGGCCCTATGAAATAAGTGCCGGGCTGAGCACTGGAAAGCACCGGCACAAATTAAGCACTGCTTTTGCTGCTTCTGGCAGTGCGGCAACGTTCCTCCGCCTTAGCGGAGGAGCCGCCCCTGAGCAGGGATCAGAAACATGGAGATGCAATGAATACTCTGACTATGAGTTCCCCCAAAAGGGTAGGTGCTAGTTATCATTCCTGATGAAATCCAACTGTGTGGGGTTCCTAATTTATCGGGAGAAATAAATTGCACCTAGTCTGAGTTTTTTTAGAACATAAAGTTTGGAGTTTATGGCACCAAAATCTACTGTCTCCGTAAATACGAGCCCCTTTCCCTGTGTTAATTATGGCTGGTTTGACCTGCCAAAATTTAATGAAGGATGTGGACTTTATGTCACCCAAAAAGGGGTTTATGCAGAGGTGGGAAAACTCTGACCCGCTCATAATCAAGGTCTGCACTGACTCTGAAATTTGTGATAATGGATCAATACATTGGTATCCAAGGCCACAGAAACTAGATTGATGATTCCACTGCTGTCGTCCACTCGCAGGTTTCTTGACATCATTGCCAAGTTTCATATCCCAAGTTTTTACACCAAATGAAAAACAGCAGTAAAAGTAACAGAGCTTTGTTATTGACTTTCATTCAGCAGTTCTAAGACTTTCTAATTAATGGGAAGTATACAGTCACTTTCTGCCTAGACGCCACGCAAAATGTCACCCTCTTGTGACTGCTTTTTCTTAATTACCTCTTGCGGAAACTCAATCCTAGTTGAAACTGAAAATAAAAAACACCGTTTTGTATCCAGGAGCACACAGAAGCGAAGAAAGCTGTTTTTCTTGGAACTATATGCAACAGTTACCCTGATCGGAAATGAGCTCTGCACAGGGCTAAACTGGAACAGTAAAACCATTGGGGCAGATTTACAATAAACTAACTCAGCCCGGTGCAGCAAGTCAATTTGCTGCGCCTCCCTGCATTAGTTTGGAAGCACAGGGATGCAACATATTTACACCAATATGTTGCATCTCTGTGCTTCCCCCTGCTCTGGTTCACAAACAGCTGCCATGCGCCAAAGCAGGCACCCTTGCACCATGGTGCAAGGATGCCTTTGTCACAGGGATGATTGTTTCTGTGCAGGAAGGCTTCCCTTCCTGCATAGAAACAATCAGAAATGGTGTTTTCTAACTTCTATGTGTGCTGCATTAGCACATATAGAACTTGTGAAACGTCAGTTATTTAAAGGATTGTTTATGTGCAGGAAACAGCAGCGGTGCGTCCATAGGGGCGTAGGGGCGTAGCCCCACTAAGCCTGGACGCACCGCATAGCATACACAAAGAAATAAATATTTAATTTAATTTTGAGCAGCCGCAGCGCTTCAATCCGGGTTGCGGCGGGACCCATCCGATTGAATAGGGAGTCCGAGTGACGTCAGTCAGTGTGCAGAGGGTGGGGCTGGCTGGTCTGCTGAGTGACAGTCTGCAGAGTGCAGACGTCAGCAGGCCAGCAGCAGTACAGTGTAGTGTGCACACAGTGTGCATATGAAACGTAGGGCTGCATCTAGCCCGAGCATGCGCGCTGGCCAGAGATGCTTACAGAATGAAGGGGCCGGGGGAGGGGTGCTGCTGTAGCCGGGCCCCGTGGTATGGAAGGCGCCAGGGCGAGGAGTCAGTGAGCCCCCCATGCCAATCCTGGCGCTGATGCAACGCCAGGATTGGCTGGTGGCACACTGGCTCAGGCTCAGCACTGCATGGACAATCACTGTGTGACTTCATTGTGAAGCCATGCAGTGATTGGTCCTTCTGGACGGCGCGCGGGCCGTGACGTTGTCCTGGTGTTGAACGAGTCGCACAGCACTTAGTGACTCTCTCCACGTGCACACAGGCAGCAGCAGAGGGCCCCGGGCCCCTGTCACCACACAAGGATACTGCCAAGGGCCTCCGGAGCGTGCTTGTGAGGAGCCTCTCAAGGTAAATATATCACTGACACTTACTGAAGGGCCGGCTTTAGGGCAGTGCAAACGCTGCGGCCGCACTGGGCGCTGGTCTGTGGAAGTTCATTCTTAAAGCGCCGAGAGGCAGAGAGACCACGGCATAGAGGTGAGTGTCATTTCTTTCGTGGTGGGATTTGATTGGTGAACTCGTGCATAGCAATGACTCTACATTTTATGCTTCTTTCGTTGTGATCTCAAAGTCCTTTAACAAGTTGCGGTGAGTGAGCGTCGGGACCGAGTGTAACAAGTTGCGGTGAGTGAGCGTCGGGACCGAGTGCGGGGAAGGGGAGGGGGCGGGGGAGACCCGGGGTCAGACGGGGCAGAACCTGCACCCAGATGATGCCAAATATTAAATCGCGTGCCTTATGCAAGAGAGATGCGCGTGGCTAGCATAAGCTCGCCCCGTGGTGCAGGACGATGGACTCTTTCTGCCGCCAACCTTCATGCTTCGGAGGTCGGTAAACTCAGTGCCATTAAAAGATGCAATAGCTACATCTGATGGTTACAGACAGTGCTTAGAAATTACAGAAGCGCATTATAAAGCGCTGTATGAATAAACGTGTTTGTGGACGGAGCATCAGCACAGGGAGGAGAGACTGAATGCAAATATCGCCAGACGGTGCGCAGATACTGGACCCGTCCTCTCCAGAACCTGGACCACCGTTTCCTCGGGGTCAAAGACGGGTATTCAAAGCGCCTCGAAAATAAAGTTGGGTTTTCCGATGAACTTGTCAAAATGTGCTTTTGTTTAAATAAACACCTTTGCAGCGGTGTAAATCCGAAACAAGTTACATCTGAAATATGTAAATGAGAGAAAAATAAATTAGTTTCTTGGCAGAACGTATGTAGCTGAGCCCAGCGGGGGTCATCGGGGAGGAGGGTCTTTGCCCCCTGCTGGGCCGCAGCAGCCATAGCAGCAGCCAGCGAGGAGGCATCACACGGCAGCATCACACGGCAGCCCGCGCCGGACATGCAGCGGAACCTTCCTCCATGGAGCGCCAGAGATGGCGATGCTAAAGACATTTACTGTGAGAGGTCCATATTTCAAATACATCTAATATTTCTTAAGGAGCGTCTAAAAATATCTAAGCGGAGAAACACTTGCTGGGCAGGGCTAATCGTGCTAGGTTGATTTGTTTGTTATGTTGATTAGCGTTAAAACCAAGGAACCGACATTAAACCACTTGATCGCTTGCACAATATCTTGTATTTTAAACATTCGGCGTGTTGACATTTATTCTTCTCCTTCCCACCCTTCTAACAGACTGTTTACCTCTCTAGCTCTTCAAAACGGTCAGTCAATGGAGTATTAGCGGTATGCCGATAAGTAAATAAATGTGAATGCAGACTTCTAGTCTTGGGATCATGGAGGTATCATGTAAAGTTTTCTTTTATTTTAGATCATTAAAGAGAGGGCAATTGAGTTGGCATGATGTGCAATAACACGTTTTTAATAGTACTTTAACAAAATAATTTGTATGCAATTATTTTGTAAACCGGAAATATCCTGCCTTCCAGCCGCTTGCAAGCGCTGAGCATCCTTGTTCAATAATTACTTGACTTCAGACCAGAAAGTTAGTCAGTTAGAAAATCCGTGACTTTGCAGCCTCTGAAGTGGCTACATTATCATTTTATTTGTTCTATTGTATGCACTTATTATTTATTGCAGTTGTGAACACGTCGCAGTGCACACTTGACTCAACTCCATCTAAAAGCACATGAACAGGGAATGCTCCTCCGGCTCCCCCATCTTTGCTCTCACAGACACATCCTCTGCAGAGCCCCCGGTTCTCTGTGGGTCAAAAATCAGACGAGGAGACCCAGCCAGCTATGTTTGTGATGTTTAATAAAAGTCTAATTGACGCTAATAATAACCCGCTTGTGTGGGTAAAGGCCATAATAGAGCCTGAGGTGCTTCATCACGGAGATAAAGAAGTCTGCCGTTTCTACTGTCATTTTCGCTAAGATTGTCTGAACCTTTGAAGTAACCCCCCTCCCCCTTACAGGCATCAAACACTCAAGATAAATCTATTTACTGTTGACTGGCTAATCTGCAAACCAGATCAAGGCAACATTCCAAATCGGATCTGTTTGTTCAGCATATGGAGACAGCCAAAGTATTTTTTGAATGGTAATTATGATAAGCTTGAGAGCTGGCAGAGTTAAAAGTGACTGTCAGTGTCCTGAATGTGGCTGTGGTTATTCTTTGGCATTGGGGCTCCACTTTCGCTCTCACCAAGGAAGGATTGGATTACAATGTCACGCCATTTTGAGGGGCTAGTGATGGGGGAAAGTGGAGGAGAGGAACACAATCCAGTAGTTGTCTACCACGGAAAGCTTCAGAGGGGTGATGGTCTGCGTTGATGCTGTGCTGTGGCCTTGCTGTTTGCCCGGTGTGAAATGGAGGCGGTGGGACAGCCTTTACATCCGCCATTTCCTGGTCTTCACATGCCCATTCCACATGGATCCCCCTGCATAACATGTGATCCTCCTACTTTGAACCCTCTGCCACTGTCACACCTGAACCCAGGGGCATTTCCACATTTTTTCAAGGCTGTATACACCAGTCAAATTGGGCTTGATATCCAGTCTTATCTTCCATTCAGCACAATCTGATATCCCGAATACCCATCCAGCAACCTCAGGTCAGGGTTGCTGGGCGTGCTGCAGGGCAATGGTTTCAGGCTTGGCTGCATCACCAGGCTTCGTGTTATGCTACAGGCCAAACATGTCATACATGTCCAGGTTCCACCGTGGGTCGAAGTCTTGCTGCTCTGCCGGCCGGACCACGGGCCTACGGGTTCGCAGGTTCCAGGGATGGCAAAGTAGAAAGAGGCGGGCGACCAGGGCTGAAGGGCTTTGAGGCTGTGCTGCACGGCAGAGGTAGAAGGGAGGGATCCAGGAAGTGCAGGGGGACAAGGGCTCTGTGCTATGCAAGAGGCTCCCAGACTGTCCTGCCTGATCGAGGGTTCCAGGCTCTGCCGCAGGGACCTGGAGTCGTGGACAGTGGTGCGTGCACATGAGCCAGCCTGTGTGCCCTCTGCCCTGTCACTAGCGGTACAAAAGGGGGTGGTGATGGACGGAGCATCTGAATCAATCAAACACTCACACCCAGTCAAAAGATCTGGGTTTAATCCATCACCATTCTTTAGCCCACTCTGCCACCCCAGCTCAGACATGGCTATATGCAAATCAGTCTGACCCTGTGCCTCATGGGAACAGTCCAGCCCGAACTGCCAAGCCATGTCTTCCCTGGACCGGAAACAAGCTTCCGAGGACCGGGTTCTCTCATTCCAGCCGTCTTCAGCACGGCTTGCTTGAATCCAGTGGCAAAGTGAGCAAGGGACTCGCGTCTGAGCATACCCTGCCACACTTATGGCGGCCAAAAGCGGTACACTGTCACTGGCTTCTCTCTCGTCGTCTCTCTCGAGTCTCGACCCGTGGGCCTTACAGTCCTCCTGCATTCAAGCTTGCTGAGTGTTGCTTGCTGATCATCAGGTATTTTCAAATTCATTTGCTGTAGTAACTAACTGTGGCGCGTGTCAACTCAGTCAGTATGTGTCAGAGCCATAAAGAAATTAGAAGCATGGAAGTAGATCTGTTCTGCTTAATTGGTTGCAAAGTCTGCATTTTAAAATATTTTATGGGGTTAAGGCATCTGCTACCGAGGTGTCCAGTAGATCTCAGGGAATCATATTAGTGGTGAGATAACTCTGGAGGTTAACACATTTTTGGGCGAGATCTGTGTTTTGTGTAGTCCCATATTTGAATCAAAGTAGTATAGAAGGTTAATGTCTCTCCTGCAAAACAAAATCACCCACTGTTCTTGAGGGGTAGGAAGGGGAGTTTGCGGATTGTTGAACCTCAATTTGTTACTACCTTCTTCAGGTTTGTTATTCATGATATCGCAACACACATGGTGTGAATCTTATACAATGTTGTGAGCATAGATGTACCACTTAATTATGCAATAGTGCTCTGATATGTGTATGATGTAGCATATGCCAACTGAAAATGCAATAACATGTTTTTTTTTAAAAACACAGCTGTCTCCTGCAAAGCACATCATGTAACATTCAGCTCACAGATTTATGTTTTGTAGATAGTAAAGTGGGTTACTGTTTTGAGCACAGAGATCCTTTTGTTACCTGCAGCTCATACATTGTAAACCTTGTAGACCCACTGCGCGCTTTCCCACCCTTTTCAAATTGTCACCTTCACAATGTTGTACCAGCAATTTCCGCAGCAAGAAGTGCACACGACACTAAGTCATGGAATCTTCGGCAGCACGAGGTGGAATTAACATGTTTCGACAAGAGTGCATGTTTTCCCTAGACATTAAGCTTTTCATTTAGAGGTTTACTTTTGAGTAATCAGGAAACTGCAGTGACATTGTATTTCCATAGAAGTAATCTGCAGAAACGACGTTTCACTGATCTTTGCGTTTTTCCACATTAATAAGTATGCAGTTTACATCCACATTTTGCTGGTTCTAAGGGGCCTATATTTAGTGTGTTATTATGTGATATAGGGGCCTCCCTATTGTGCTTCTTTCCTCCCTCTCTGCGCTTCGTATTAAAGTCTCTCGTGACCGTTTGCTTCTCCCCTGCCCGCTCTCATTGCTCGCTCCCACTTTTACTTTTCCTCCTCCACTATACATTGCTCTTTTTCCCTACTGCTTTACTTGCCTCCTCCCGGTGCACTCTGTGTTGCATCCCTCCACTCTCGCCTCCCATGTCGCTCGCTACCCTCCTTGTGCCTTTCTGTTGCTTCTCCCAACTCCGCCTTGATTGCGCCCTGCCATCTGAGTTACTTCCACCACCACCTCCACGTTCCATGTTTCTCTCTGTCTCTCCCCATTAGATTGCTTCCATTGCCGCACCTTCCCCTGTTGGTTCTCCCCACCCACGACTCCCATAACGTTTCCCTCGTGCCCTCCTGATGATTCCCCTACCTCCAGCCACTACGATTGTGCCACACCCCTCCTATTACTTTCACCCCCCATGCTACATGTTACTCTCGCCTTTCTCTCAGTTAGAGTGCTTCTCTCCCGCGCCCTCTGTGTTGCTTCCTTCCCTCCGCACCTCTCATTACGCTGATCATACAACTGTGGAACTTGTGTTGCGTTTTATTTTGCCATGTTTTTATTCATGTATGGTGGGACTCTGAGGCGCATGCCAGTTTTGAGTGGCTGTTCCTTTGTTGAATGCATTTGTTAATTTTTTCCTGATGAAAAGTGTTTGTATTCTAGGTATGCTTAGTGAGTGATTCAAAGCAGCTTGTAACCAATAGGTAACCAATATAAGCCAGGGGAGATGTGGGTGTGTGACTTGGCAGACACATAATGTCACAGACTGTCGTGTTGCGTAAATCAAATGTCCTGTTCAACGATCACATACAGGAATTTTGGGGGTATATCACAACTGGTATGAATGAGCCAGGAACAGGCCGTATGGACATTCGGGGTTACTGATTTAGTTTTAGGCAATGGCGTTTGAGTAGCTAACATGAAGAAATCACTATGGCTACCTCAGGGATTCAAATGGAAAGTTTGTGGGCTGTTTCCTGTTCTACAGTACAGAGGTGAAGTCAGTGTGAATTCCATGAAGGGGTTGAGATGGCGTAGGCTAGGGAGAAGCAGTAGCTTAATTTTAATTTTCATGTCAGCAATTTTCTACGCCTTGCCATCTTCTGGGTTACTGTGTTACACGCAGCCTGTTCCTGGAAGCCTGGCATCAGCCTCACATCCTGTCCTGTCGGAACCTAAATACACTTAAACACTATTATGTTAATGTTAAAGCACTTTAATCTGACTAAAGAGCACGCAATGGCTGCCACAGTGCCACCATATTTTTGTGGGCCCGCTGCTTCCATCTTTCCCTTAGCCTGTAAGACTACACTGCTTCAGAGTTGGCCTTGCTACAATATTTATGGTTGTGCGGTTTTGCTGGTGGGATGTGCTCACTTTTGGGGTACATCTAAGGTGTAAACAAAGACGGACTGTAAAAACTGGCTGCAAGTACTTAGGCCTCAAACAGCCTGACAGCAAGCTACCTGCAGGAACACAATCTGCATGAGTGTGTGTGTTTGTGTGTGTATGCTAGATCCTTTATTTGCCTTTTCGAAAGAATAGGCATGTGTGGTAGCGAGCTGGCACCTTATGTAGTGACTGTGGAGATTGGAATCTATCTAGATATGTGTGTGTGTGGGGGGTGTCTGTGTGAGTGTGTGTGTGTGGATTGATGTGTGGGTGTGTGTGTGAGTCTGTATGTGAAAGCGTGTCTCTGTGTGTGGGCGTGTGTTTGTAATGTAATAACTGCACTTTCACAATTGCTTTATTAACCTTCCTGCTTTCTCAAATTTGCTTGAAAATGCACGATTTTCTTCTATTTTTTAAAAAATTTCCGAACCCCCCCTGATGGGCAGATAGGCACAAAAAACGAGTGGGACAGAGAGCAGAAAGGCACAAAAACGAGTGGGACAGAAGGCAGAAGGGCACAAAAACGAGTGGAACAGGGGGCAGAAAGGTACAAAAAACGAGTGGGACAGAGGGCTTTGTAAAGGCTGTCTCCCAACTGCTGTGCAACTTCTTCTACTCTTAGAGCTGAGATTTTCATGCAAGTCTTATAGTCTGAATTCAGCAGCGTAATAGCACGGAATGTATGAAGCTCTGTGGTTATACTGTATAAGCAGCAACCTATGTTATGCCATCTATTTATGTAATAACTGCACTTTCACATTTTGCTTTATTAACCTTCCTGCTTTCTCAAATTTGCTTGGAAAATGCACGATTTTTCTTCTCTTTTTTCAAAATTTTCGTGGGGGGGATATACCCCCAAACCCCCCTTAAGGGGTTCGGGCTCGCTCGCTGCGCTCGCTCGCTACGCTCGCTCGCTACGGTGCTGTATGCAAATCACCTTGCGCCCTACCATTTTCAAATGTCACCCACCGCCCCTGGCAGGAAAGGACACCTCCCTGTACAGAAACAATAATTAGAGGTTATTTCCTCATTGTACATGTGCTGCAGAATGCAGAAAGAGGAAAACAACGAGGAGAAATTAATACATTTTTCCTCGTTACGCCTCCCTATGCCTCCCCTGGGGAGTCGTAGCAGTCAGATGCATTTCCAGATTTACGAGTTCTTGTAAATCTGGTAATGTGTCTGGTTCCATGGGTGGTGCATGGGAACACCCACAGCAACACCCATGGAACGCCCCTTTCACATAAAGTGCTGAATGTAAAGGGTCTGTATTTACAAGGACAGGAAAAGTCACACAGGGTGGCTTTTCCTATCCTTGTAAATATGGGGCAGAAAATTGAGCTGCAAGTGAATCCCAAAAAGTGACGCACTGGCAGCGCAAGGGGCTTGTAAATCTACCCCATTGTGTTTCTAGGTAAGCATCCTATAAATGAACATATCTCTGGGGCACGCGGTTCGGGCCAGAGGGGAATTTGTCTTCGGTGGGAAGGAAGGGCCGGTGTCCAGGAGGTCCTGGACACCGGCCAACAGAGCCTCCTTTTTCGTGATGATGAAGGCAGAAGTGTGACAAGGAAAGCGTCCTGATGGAGGGAGTCGAACACAATCGAGTAGCCCTTCAGGACAATCCGAAGGGCCTACTGATCCGAGACGTACGGAATCTCATCACTGCATGGGAGATGCAGTGATGAGATTCAACAGCCGTTCTCCCACCGGAGCCCTGACAGCCGGGATCCGAGGATAGTCAGGATTTTGATGCGGGGGTCAAAGTAGCCTGCTGAGACCGGGATTTGTTGAAGAAAGGGGGGCCCCGGCCACGACCCTGACCTCGAAAGGGCATGACTCCCCTGGGGGTAGAAGTAGGCGCGAAATACCTTCTGGGACGAAAAAAACAGCCACGAGAAGGACGAATGGGAGCCAATAGTTTCCTGTCCTCTGTGGATTTCTTAACCATCTGCTCCAGGGAAGCGCCAAACACTTTTGTCCCCCAAAAAAGAATCTTCATAAGGATCACCTTCTGGGCAGAATCCACTTTCCAGTGATGGAGCCATACCTGGCGATGAGCCTGAATAGCTGCACCACCAGCTGCGGCGGCGGCCCCAAGATGTCGAAAGAGATATCAGACAACAGCTGCATCTGTTTCTCCATGATCACCAGAGTAGGAAGGACGTCAGCCCCCTGGTCGAACAGTTCAGCCAATGATTGGAAGTCCTTTAACAGAGATTGGACCATGTGAGACCAATAGGCGGAAGCCTGGATGGAGAAGTTGGCCTCCGCATAGGACCGCTTAACAGCAGCTTCCACCCTTTTATCGATGGGGTCCAAGGGAGACGCATCCTCAGAAATGATGAACCCCTGAGAAGCCAGAGCAGCCATGAGAGAATCTACCTTCACGGAAGAAGGAAAATCCTTTGTGAAGTCCTGGATCGCGTAGCGTTTGGACAGATAATGAGGGAAAGCCTGTTTGTCCACCTCCTGCCATTCATTGTCAATCCCTTTCTTCACAGAAGGATGCATAGGTAGGGACACTGGCTCCTTGTGCTGATACTGCATGAAAAAGCCTCTTACAGCTAATTGACAGGAGGAACTGGGAAGGCCATGTTGTCCTTGAAGTGCTGAAGGATATCTCCCAACTCCTGGCCCTGCACATAACGACCCCTGAGGTCCTCCTCCTCACCCTCACCCTCAGTGCATGGTGGGGGTTCCAGTCACTGTCACTTAAGGGAAGAGTGGCCCTGCCCCCCCTCGCGCCCCTCAAAGGCTGCAGCCACAGCAACCTGAATCATTGATTGACTTGTTTTCAGAGACAGGTACTCAGAGGAGGCTGGGAGCTGGGCCCCACCACCACTGGAGGATACTCACCCTGCTACATGCTGGGATGCAACAGGAAATAAATGCATGGAGAGAAATGAAGCAGAGTAAAAAGTAACCACTAGACTGCAGAAGATTAGTGCCATCCTCCTTAAATACCAATAGCTGTTGTGATCGTGAGGTGATATGGCAAAAAACCCACAGTTACTCACGTATCCAGGCAACCCTCACAAGCAGGAAGCCGTCGGTGCGCGACTCCGCCCCTCTAGAGGCTGGATAAGCCCAGGAAGACTCGTTGTAGTAAACCTCCCTGCCGCTGCCAGTACAAGAAATGCGGCTCCACCCCTCTCCTGCTGACCACGTGGACTGAGCCGGCGCAGTGAGGGAAGCAAAGAGCTTACCAAGAGCTTTACCCGCTTCAAGGCGGGTACTCCAGAGATCCAGCACAGGGCCCCAGATAAGACTCGCGCCGAGGCCGCTCCACTGGCAACGCCCTACCGCTCGCGTCTTAATATTGCGAGTCAGGCGAATAACCGGGCCTGCACAGGCCCGCACTCAATGGAGGCGCGGGCCTCTCAATCGGCTCCCAAGGTATGGCCGAAAGTGAGCTGGAGCTGAGACACAAAAGGATGAAAATAATCCCTGTCCCGGCTCCATCGCGGACGCGCATATGAAGGGTCGCTACGGGCGGCTCGCCCCTGCACCCACATGACTTGCTAGTGAAGAGCCTAGTCCTCTCTCAAATAGAGGGAGATGGGGAGTGGAGGGTCGCATCTCAGGAAATGGGCACGCTTGATTAGGGCCTCCACCCAAGCGCACTTGGAGAGTCCAGTGCAGAACAAAATTAACAGGTAGTGGAATTGGCCGACTCTCTTCTTATGGTAGGTCAGGGGTGACGAGGGTCTGCCATGTTGGGGAGGGGTGGGATGCATGGGATGCTATCTTTGCTTTGGATGGTTCTGGTGTGGAGCTGAAGCTCACTTTGTTACTCATGTGGTGAGGAAGATTTGCAGCGTTGTGATTGGACAGAGGCTGTAGGGGTGGGCATGTTCTCCATGCAGGCTGTAATGCAGTCTGCATGGAGAACAGGGGAAGTGCGCATGACTGTTTTGGGCGGCCCGAGAGGGCCAACCAAATAGTCATTGCACACTTAACAGCCTAACTGCGGTGGCAATTCCGCAGCGGTGCGGCGGTTTAGCGCAGTGGGCAAGGCCGGGTCGGACAACGGACGTACGCAGCACTACGGAGGTAGCGCTCGCGACGTCCGTTGGCCAACGAAGGCAGCGAAGGGGTTAGGAGGGTTGTACCCTCCTTCTCTGCTCTTCAGCCCCGGCTGCCCCTCACGCCAGCTGCCGCAGCAGGAGGAAGAATAAAATGATAGGAACGTTCCGTTATTATCATTTTATTTTTTCCTTTCTTTTGCTGCATGAAGGCAGTGGGGCGACGCTCCTCCACCTTAGCAGGCTACAAATAGATCATTGGCAACATAGTCGATTATACCGATACAGCTTGTGAATCCTTGATCGGTGGCACTTTGAACTTGTGAAGTCTGATAACCTTCACACAAACACGCAGACCTGTCACGTTCCATAATAGTCTCTAGAAGCGGCAAACATTAAGATCAGATGTTTAAGGCTGATGGAGGAAGCGCAAGAGGGTACATGTTCATATAGTAATGTACCTCATGCAGCAGCATCCTGTGTATATGGAGAAATATTACAGCATGCTCGTAGGTACATGGTCAACATCTTCAGGGTGCTGATAATGGTCTTATCTTGTTTAAAATTCGGGACTAACAAAAATATTAGTATGAGGCACACAGTAGCAAGCTTGTAACATATGTTATCTTTTTAATAGAAAATCGCAGTCAGTTCCTTCAGTTTACACTGATTGTTAAGGCAAGCACAGATAGAGGCCTCAGGTTAGAGTAACTGAATGATACTTTTTGTTGTTTCCTAAATCGAAAAGCATGAACACAAGTAAGTAAACTAATTTACCGTAAGGGTATAGTGTCCTCTGAGTCACCCCACTTG
The DNA here is from genome assembly GCF_964261635.1 of Lissotriton helveticus. Lineage (NCBI taxonomy): Eukaryota > Metazoa > Chordata > Amphibia > Caudata > Salamandridae > Lissotriton > Lissotriton helveticus. The sequence goes on along the minus strand of NC_136059.1, from coordinate 2,058,842,127 downwards.
AATCCTTTGAAATTTCGTGGACATGGCCGATAGGTTTTTTGAAAATGTACACACTCCGATCAACAAAAGAGAACTGGTGAAGGAGGTACATACGCCTTAGGGTCACACCCTTAATAAATATAAACTCCAAAATTCTGCATATGAATATGACACGAGAGACAGAAAGCGATAGAGAGACAAAGAGAGACAGAAACACAGACAGAGAGCTAGAAAGAGAGAGAGACGAGTGAGTGACAAAATCGAGAGATTCATCCTCAGTTATATACTGCAAAATGTACAAATGCCATGCTCTGGCACCTGTGCCATTCTGCGGGATCCTACAAATAACACACATATGGCATGCCCAACAAGTCAGGATGCACACACTCCTAATTTATGCATAGACTCTTGAGTAGCATTTCACAGCATACCCAGATACTCATAAGAAGGAAGCATGTTCGAAGGATACAAATGATCTTCTTTTCTTTGTTTTATTATTTTTAAAGAACGATATTGTATCACTTCAACAAAAAAAATCCAATTACAAGCGAACGCTATATGAATTAATGCAAGCCTTAATCTCAATTTCCCAAAACACTTTTCTCCCCACAACTATATCAACTATTTATTTGTTGGAACATTCTCAAGCGCATTTTCTTTTCTTTTTCACGGCCTTCCCAATCATCTTCACCGATTCCCTCAACCATCCATCAGTCCTGCACAGTGAGTCGTCCTACACTCAGTGTCTGGTAGTTATGATCCCTGCTTCCAAACCTGGCTTTTCCCATTGTTGTGGTTATTGTTTCCCATTTTGACAAATACATTCTATGTTACGTATTTTTTACATAGACGAGTTCTGCATCAAAAACCCGTTTATCTACTACTAGTGCCTTTTATACCTATTGGCATTGGTTTATGGTGGTCTGAAAGGTTCCAGAAGGGTTGGAAATTTACTCCTGGCAAAAGCAGGTGTAAATCCCTTTTCAGGGTGGGAAGAAGTAAGGAATTCCCCCAAACTGAAAAATGTTACTCCATGTAGTCTCATGCCTGAGCCACTACCCTTCAAATACAATCTCTGGCTCTAATATACACCCTGTTGCCATTATTTGTGTTACCTTACCTGTCACTCACTCAGTGATCCTTTGTGTACTGATGTCTCAGATAACCTCACAAACATCTAAACCTGCATCTGTCATGATGTCAGTGCCTCTGGTCCATCCACTCAAATCTAAAAAAAAGAACTGCAGAACAACAGGGATATCAATAGATATATAATATTTTCAGGGATAATTTTCAAGTGCTACCTAATGAATTAAATGAATTTATGCCTGCATGTGTATGAAATATACTAGGAAAGACAAAACAATTTTAACAGAACAGCATACAAGTGTAATCGTGGCTGGTGATGACCCTAAATTGGGTGGGCCCTTACAGCCCCCCTGTCTTGGACAGGCCATCCTCCAGTTTCAATTGTGCATAAACCATATTGGCTTATTGGAGTCACTTAAGTCTGTGGGCAATAAGGAAAGATTTAAAATATTCTTTTTTCAGTTGCCATGTAGTGAAACCAACTAAAATGTATTTATCTTTTTAATGGCCACGTATTCCGTATCCCTTGAAAGTGGATGAACGAAACATGCCTGTTCTCTGTACTGAAGAAAGCAAAATTCTTCCTCCTCGAAAGTGACTTCAAGAACTTATGTTCCAGCCCCCATACGCCTGCTTGTAGACAGTGGTAACTCCCTGCTTCACAGCATCAAGTGTCCGCTTTTGCCCATCCCTTTTAATGGTATTCTACATGCCACAGATAGCCTCACAAAGGGCCAGAAGATGTAAGAATTCATCACCCCTACCCTGATTAAACTCCCGAGGCTCCTCTTGCCAGCCGCCACCAGGCTTAATGTATCTTCTAAGGACTCATCACAACTGTCACTTCCACTATGCGGGAAGACAAGCTCGCCACCTCTGGTGGCTCTTGGCACAACTGCAGCCAGCACACCATCAGATGAAGATGAAGAAGCTCAAACAAGAGAAACACAATTCTAGAAGCTCTGCCCTTTTATGTAACCGGGATCTGGAACACAATCCCTGTATCCATGAGAACTACTCCAATCCTGATACAGTTTAGGAAAGAGCTGAAGACACACTCCTTTAAAGGCCACAAAATGAAGTCGCAGATTGCCTTCATTCTCAGAACCCAGCATCCCCTTCAATTACTTATTGACTGTATCCTTGTCTTTGATCCTGAGCAGAGCTCTGCTGTTTTGGGCTACATTTAGGCTTTGCAAACAACACAAAGCTACATACATATTCAAACATTCTGTGGCACAACCACTTTGAGTAGTGTGACACTCACAGCAGTAGTAACTTTGTTCCAAACACCAGGGTAAGCAGTAAAAGGTGAATGTTGCATTCTTGGGGGAATTAAAACTCTTAAAAAATTCTGCAGCAAACGAGACTGCAGATAATATGTAAAATCGTCCATTGTGAATAACCTTAAGTCTGGTCTGTTGTACCACTCCTGCTTGCACCACAGCTTTTGTGAACTCAATCATAGACTTGAATTCATTACATCATTTAGCAGTTGACAGAGACATATCAGTGAAGATCCGAAATGAATAGTTGTCTGCAGTTTGTAAGGCTTTGTTCTACAGTGGTTTGCTTAATATTTGCTGCTTGATTTGATAATCTCCAAAATTTACAAGAATAGTTCTGGGATACCTTGGTTTGGAGGGCAGCTGGCCAGGGACTCTGTGGACATGCATAATTGTGAAATCACAAATTGTGGCTGAAGGTTCAAGAATTATATACCTCTTGTCAAGTGTGTTATTAGCTTCCCAAACTCTGATCCTTCTCCTGGCCTTCCGATATACCAACGAATCACAGCTCTATTTTTAATTTTTTGAGCTTGGCCTTTAGATCATCTTTCTCACTCTTGGATCGTGCTGCCCAACTATCTAACTGGTTCAAGTTGTCCTCACAGTCAGAAATCTTCCGTTCTGCTCTTTCCAGATGAGCATTGCATTGGACCAAGTTCTCTTTTATAACACACAATTGCTCATTGATTTTATTGTTAGCCTGGGAGGCTGCAGAAGCAAGGCTATCAGTGATGAGGCAGGCACAAGGTCAGATGGTGCAAACGATGATTCTTTTTGACAATCTTGTTGCAAAGACGCTTGTAGTACTGGTTGACCTCGTATTGCTCCAAGCCAAAAAGCTTCTGGAGCTGGAAATTCTTAATCAGAAAAGTATTATTCTATGAGATGTTGGGATTGAGGATGGAAACTTCTAAAGAATTATCTGTGCCTGTCAATGACAGTGCCTTGGTGTGTGAGACAGACATTGTTGATAATGGTAGTCAATGATACAACAGGGTCGGCCTGGAAGAGTGAGCAAAAATCGGGAACTTTGTTTTAAAGGTCAATACAGATGATATTTTGCCAAGCACTGGCCCTTGCTGCAATGACAACTCATCTAATATATCTAAGCCAACTGGGCCATAATTATTCAGAGCGTTGCTTCAGACATTTGACGCTTGCAAAGTAGGTACCTGTATCGCATCTGACTTGACATCTGGTTCCAGGATCGGTGCAAGTTGGCAAACTTTATTCAAGCAGGGTATGTGATACCTTGGGACCAGTTGGTCAATAATTATCCAGAGATAGCTTTGAAACTTCTGGTATGGTTATATACAAATCAGAAGTTTTATCTGTGAGAGCTTCCAAGACCCTTTCCAAATTGCTAAAAAATATGTAAGGCATACTTTGCATCCCATAATTGGTACAATCTATTCAATTCAAAACTGGTGAAAGAGGTAATACCACTTTGTTAAGTGCTATTACAACTATAACTGACAGAAAGATCGATAAAATGGCTGGAGGTTTTATAATAAGATCTGCGCAGAGCCATTCGTTCTGCAAACTTAAGAATGGCTTTTTTTAGTAAGGGAATGCTGTATCGTGCACGTATCTCATTCATAAGATATATTCCGCTGTCTCTGCATGTTGCCTCAGGTGAGCATATACTAAGGGCGATTGGTTGCATATTTGCTGCACCTGTCCGCATCTCTATTACTTCTGGGAGCAAGTATTTGACTTTGTAAGCCAACAGCTTCAGAATATTTTAGGTCCAAATCCCTATGGGGCTTTCTTCGGATTGATTCAGCAAACCATTGATATTGCTGTAAGACAACAGCAGTTTGTATTTATCTCCATGATGATTGCTAGATCATTAGTATTGCAGAATTGGAAATGTGGGGATGTGCCTTCTCTCATCCAATGGTTAGCTAAGCCGCAACAAGGGAAAATATTCAAAGACGTAAAAGCAGCCAGAATTGGTTCCACACAAAATGTTTTAGAGATATGTGCCCAATTCAATGGACTAGATGTATTCTGGAGGATTAAGGTATATGAATTGTACATTTTTCTCTGTTTTTTAACAGTATCTATAGTGGTAATACGGATATGGGAAGGGACTGCATACTTTGTTTTGAGTTTTAGTATCCATAATGTATTGATGCAGTATCTATATTTAAATTCGGGTAATTAATTGTTATATTTATGCAATGACTCGTATACCTAATAAAAGCATCGGCATAGCCAATAGGTCTCGCTTTGGGACCTTACAAGTGTTTAGCCATGCAACACTTGATGTTATTGCACCAAGGATATTGTGCTGGATAACTAAACACTTATAAGGTCCCAAAGGCGAGACCTATTGGCTATACAAATGATTGTTTACATTTCTTCTGGCAACCCTGCCTGATTCACTGCGGTGTCTGCTGCTTGTATTCTTGCATTAGAACGGTAAAATCAGTTTGCTATAATTAAGATGTAACTAGCAGGGCTGCATCCTACCTCTTTCACCAGTTTTGAATTGAATATACAGAACTAGCAGGAAGGACAGGCAGTAAAGAGGACGTGAAGGATGGAAACAAAGATAGAGAGAGCACTGACACTATGGCCGTAGCAAAACTGTAATGCATGTTAGGGGTGGAAGGCTAGAAGCAAACCTAGAGTTACAGATCTGTGTTATCACGCAGATTTACAGGGGCAATGATCATCAGCCGTTTTGCTTACCTCCTTCAGAACGTGATGGGAGGTTCGCCCTAAAAGGAGGGAGTCTAGGAGGGTGAGCACATGCTCATGGAAAGAGGTGGGGTCTCGGGGAGAAGGGAAGTCGCACAAGTTGGCCGTTTCGTAAAGCAGCGACCTCTGCCTTACACCCTTACCTCACGTTCTGTGCGTGAAACCTCTTCTGGTACGCTCAGGGTTTTAATGGCGGGAGTATGTGGCCGAGGTTCACTTATTGTGCTGGAAGGCGTGAATCGTGCTGGCAAGAGCACCCAGTGCCTCCGGCTGGTAGAGGCGCTGGTTTCTGCAGGAAGGCACCAATATTGCTGGTCCCAAATAGACTGAGCACTTAATGGGTTAAAGGAGTCAAAGCCAGAATGTGATTTATTCGGAAATAATGTGAACCAACCTTCAAGTCAAGTTTGATTTTATTTGATTTAGACCTCTTCAGAGGTCAACAAAAGAATAAAAATACATCTTAGATTTCCTCTTTAAAATCAATTATAACATATGTTTAATTAAAAAAACTTAAAACATGTAAACAACTTATGGCAGATATATTCATTGGGTGGTGATCTTATGGGAGATATGAAAGAGAAGGGAGACATGACGAGATGGACAAACACAGAGGAAAAAGACAAGTGGAAGACAAATACCCGACTCCAAAGTGGTGCATGCGCGAGTGCCAGCCGCGGCAAAAGTAAAAGTAGCGCGTTGGAACATATGTTTACAATTAAAGCGAGACATGGCGAGGGAGGGGTGGAGGAGCATTCAGAGAGCAAGTGAGAGGAAGCCTGATCGGAGCTGAAAGCTGGTGGCTGCGTGCTTGCACACGCACGTAACGGCAAGCGCTAGGCCAGCAAAAGCTGTGGTAGCACTTTTAAAAGCCCACACACTAAATGTCTTGCAGATCAGCGCATGCGCTGTCTCAGGCGAAACCTAAAAAAGAATGTTGCATATTACTTGGATCAGATAGTATTGGGTCTTCATAGTCATACCAAGATATCTGAGTCGAACACTGCTGAACGAGGAGCATGCTTTCTGACTGACAATATGGCCTTTACTACTAATATTCACATACGTTTATCTCACTATGCCCAGTGCCCAGTGCTTAGTGCCAAGTAAGGACTGCCTGTAGGACTGATGTAAACTAGAAAAAGCAAATGTAGGAATGGCATTGCCAGGTGCTAGGTGGATAAAGAGTTGGTGCATTGGTGCATTGCCAGTGCCTGGGAGACCTATGTAAAAAAGCCCATTTGCATGTTTTTACAGCTGTGGTGAGAAAAAGTTGTGGAGGTCGGAGGTAGAGCCTCCTGCTGAAGCCTGGCCCACCGATATCTCAATTGGTTTTAAGGATATAACTGCCACTGATACTCAAAACTTGTCCTTCTTCATTTCTATTACTAGTAAACAGCATTCTTCACTTACTGCAAACAGCAGACCTTGCAGTTCCCCCGCCAATCCAATTCCAGGAACAATCTGGAAATATTTAAAAACAAATCTAACTGATATCCCTAATTACTCTTTGATGACAAGAATCTTTCCTGGCAATTTAAAAGAGCTCTAATGCATCCTTTACGGGAAAAAACCCTCACTGAACCCAAATGAGACACACACGTTTAGGCCTATTTCTTTATTGCCTTATATCTGAAAACGTCTTGTGAAGGCCACCACTTTGCAGATGCAAAATGTTATTGAAGAGAAATACTTCCTTCAGGAGTGTCAAGTGGGATACGGGCCAGTTCATGGCACCTAGCTGGTAGTTGCTTCTAGGATTGATGATTTAAGTATTATGGTGGTTACAGGCGATTGGGTGGTTCTAGTTCTTTTGGACCTCACTGCAACTTTTGATATTGATCATTCTAACCTCCTTATACATTTTAGAAGCATAGATTTTAGTGGTGTTGCCTATGCTGGATTATATCTTTTTATGTAATAGAACTCGGTTAATCCACCTAAAGGGTTATCACTTGCCCTCAAAATTTTGTTTTGGGAGGAGGGATACTACAAGGGCATCTCATTTCCCCACTTACCTGTTAACTTAAATCTATGTCCATTTGCATTTTTTTTAAACTTCTTTTTTATTAAACATTCGTCAGTTGTAATCTAGAACATTACATCAATCAGTGGTCGATAGTACATAGCTGTTACCATATCACACAGTTCTTATGTATAGTATTACTTGTGGTTTAACCAGTAGTTTCATTAGAACCCACCCCCATTTCCAGATCTATCCCCCCACCCACCTTAGGAACCAGGTATCTCTCACCCACCCATGTACATTTCCCATTGATACCACCCTTTTTCCCATTTCTTGGGGCAGCCTCTACTCTCATAAATCACCCTTTCAGCTGCACAACACCAGTCCATGTCAATTTTCCATCATGCCACTGTTGGCGGTTGAGTGGCCCCCCAGCCCCCGGCAATATTCCTCTTAGCTACCATTGCGGCCACGAGCAGCCAAAGTTTTTGATACTTAGACCATGTCTGCTCATGCACAAGCCACTGGGCTTCCACAGGAAGTGATTGCCCAACCACCTCTGTCATTATCCGTGTCACCCTCTCCCAAAACCTCTGTATAATCGGACATTCCCATAAAATATGGAAGAAGGTACCCTTTTGGCTACATTCCCTTTGACAATCCTCTGTGAGTGTGCGTCCCATCTTAAACATGAGTATACTTGTGTAATAGGACCTATGTAGGATTCTTAACTGTATGAGCCGGAACCTTGCCCTAATTGCAACTTCTCTATGGCTTTGCTCTGCCTCTGTCCAATCATCGTCTTCCAGCAAGCCCAAGTCAGATTCCCATGCCTCCCGTAACTTCAGGAGAAGATCCAGAGAGTTATTAATGATCTTTCTATATGTGCAGGACAGTGCTTTTTCAGGAATTGGGTCTAGTAGCAATCTGTCCTCTAGCGGCCTATATTCAGGAATTTGCTCCCCCTCCCAGAAATGTCTGCGCAATGCATGCATAAGTTGCAAGAATCCATACCTTTCCGTATCTGCTAGTTAATTTTCTTCTTGTAAGTCGGAGAATGGGATCATGGCCTGTCCACACCATACATCCCCCAGGTGGGCTATGTCAATTAGTTTCCACTTACCGAAACCTTGGAGTCTGCCCACTTTTCGAAGCACATCACTATCCCACAGCGGGGTCTGTTCCGTCAATCTGTCATGCCAGCCCAGAAATCTATTGGCTCTCATCCACACATTCAATACGATCTGTGTATGGGGCGGTATGCTTTCTTTTCTATCACGACCATAGAGTGCACCAAGATACCCCCTGGTCCCCATCGCCCAATGATCCACTCGGTACGCCAGGTCACCCCTGTCCGAGAATACCCAGTCATTGACTACCATTGGGTGTGAAGCCCAGTAATATTCCCCCCCCCCCACAGTAGCATCCTCAGTTCACTATCCACGTCCCTAAAGAATTTGTCGGGTATCGGACAAGGGGAGTTGTGCAAAATGTACAATAGTCGTGGTAGTGACATCATTTTGAAGAGAATCGCTCTTCCCATAAGGGAGATCGGCAAGGTCCTCCATTGAGCAACATCTCTCCTCAAGCAGTCGAGCTGCGGTTGCAGGTTCTCTGCCAGGAACTCCACGTCCGTTTTGGCTATTTGTATGCCCAGATATTTAAAACTATCTTTAACCTGTAATTTGGATACGACGCCCAGCATTGGTGGTGGACCGTTTGATAGCTTGTACAGGAGTGATTCATCCCAGTTAATCTGGTATCCAGATTATCCTTCAAATAACTTAAAAATCTGCAATAGACGGTTGATTGTGAACTGTGGTCGCGTCGCATACAACAGAACATCATCAGCATATAATGATATTCTATCTTCCTATTGGTCCCCCCCCGTAGATACCTGAGATCACCGGGTCCCCCTCACCCATGCCGCAAGTGGTTCGAGCGCTAGTGCAAACCTAATTGGAGAAAGAGGGTACCCCTGCCTAGTTCCCCTGTGAAGAGTAAAGGATCGGGACACCGAGCCGTTAACTCAGACCCTGGCCAAGGGATGCTTATATAGCAGCTTAATCCAGGATTGAAACTGGGGACCAAACCCAAACCTTCTCATGACCTCAAACAGATAGTGCCACTCTATGCTATCAAATGGCATACGGGTGTCAAGGGACAACAGTGCCGCCTCCACCCCTGGATTCTTTACCACTAGATGCATCACCCCATACAACCGTCTAAGATTAAGCCTTGTACTACAGTGGGGCATAAAACCCGATTGGTCTGGGTGTGTCAATGTCTTGATTGGGCCCAATAGGCAATTCACCAGGACTTTGGCCAAAATTTTAACTTCCATATTCAGCAGGGAAATCGGTCGGTATGAGCCGCACCTCAGCTGGTTTGCCCGTCTTCGGGATCATGACAATAGTTGCCATCCGTTGATCCACTGGGAAATATCCCATTTCTTTTGCCTCATTGAACATGGCTAACAGATATGGGGCTACTATGCTCGCCGTGCTTTTAAAGAGCTCTACGGGCCGGCCATTTGGTCCCGGTGCCTTTCCTGCTCGCAAATCTTGTGTGGTGCCTATTATTTTGTCCGTTGTTATGTCCTTTTCAATGTTCTCCCTGTCTTCCTCGGACAACATCGGCAGTCTAATTTCCTTTAACAGTTCACTACAGTCCGCCTCTGTCCTATGGGGGGTTTGACTCATAGATCTCCTCATAATAGTCGGCGAAAACCAGTGTCATGTCTTCCCCAGTAGTATGCGTGCATCCACCCTTGTCACATATTTCCGCTACCTAGTTCCTTTCCCTGTCCCTTTTTTCCAACCAGGCGATCATTTTATTAGCTTTATCCCCCAGATCGTATACTCTCCTCTGTGTCGCCAGCACCGCTGATCTCGCCGTGTTAGCCACCAGGTCCTGTAATTCATGCCGCTTTAGTTCCAGACGGTGCGCTAAGTCCGGATCTGTCCTCCCACTCCCCAGAAAGCTCGCTTCCAGATCCATTACTGTTGCCTCCAACCGGTCACACTGTAGTCTTTTTTCTTTGTTGCTACCCCCAATGAAGGCCTGTACATGCCCCCGCATAACCCATAAAGTACAGGCCGCCTCAACTGTCCCATTGTTTTCCTGAAAGTAGATTTGCGCCCATTCCATGACGTTTTGAGCATTATCCTTATTTTTAAGGAACCAGGAGTTCAGTCTGGGTGGTAAAGTGTGCGCCCAAACCGGTCCCCTCACCGTTACCTCCACTGGAGAATGGTCCGAGATATCCCATGGGCCAATCTGTGCATTAGAAAACCATGCTTCCCCACCCCTATGTGTCAGTATGTGATCTAGCCGTGAGTAACATCCATGGGGTGCTGAGTAGAAGGTATATTGTTGCTTACCCGGGTTATGCAACCACCAGAGATCTGTCAATCCCATTGCATCAACAAATGCGCCAAGTGGCTCCCCCCCTCAGTCTCTAAATGACACAGTTTCACTATCAAGCCGCGGCTCAATAGTAGAGTTCATGTCGCTGCCCAGTACCAGTAGCCCAGGGGGAAGATCAACCAGCAATGTTCCAAGCTCTGTGAACTCCTCGGACTGCAGCGCCACCAGAATGTAACTTGAGACCAGATTTAGAGCCTGTCCTTCCCATTTCCCAGCAAGGGCCACTGACCGTCCCAGGGGATCATGCCAGATCTTGTCTATTACTAGGGGGAGGCCCGCCTTGACCAGTATTCCCACTCCACGTGATCCAGTCATATACCCTGCATACGCAACCAACCTATAACCATATCTGTCCAAAGCTCGGTATCTATGCCCCTTAAGATGCGTTTCTTGTAACAGCACAACACTCGGGGAGTGTAGATATAGATATTGGAGCACTATGCTACGCTTAATGTGGCTCCCCAAACCATTCACGTTCCATGACATAATTGTTAGGTTGGTGGCCACTCGTTGCCCCACCCATTGCCCTCTTTTCCCTTCTTTACCCGGTCCAAGTGGTGTACCCGTCAAGTAAGACGCCATTTCTGAGTTGGGTCTCCCATCCCATTCGTACCAAGCAGTATCGACCCACTACACTGACCTTGCCATTTGAAATAACCGACAGTAAAACAATAAGGACTTACTAAACATAACATACCCCGGTCAAAACTAACCCCCTCCCTGCTACCCTGCCGGTGGGTATAACAACTCCCACCATCCCAACTCGCAGAGTGCCTGTCGCCCTGTAACAAGTAACTAAAATGAGGTTGGACTGTGCCAAGGGACAGCAGCCCCATTCTCGGGATCCCACCCCCGCCCCGTTTCAGGATTTGTGCTTTCTTCTGGCAGCAACACTAGGAAATTTACACTATGTCGAGAGTCTCTATGCTGATAAGTTCGTACTCATACCACCTTCCCCCACCCCCACCCATCCCCCATGCCCCGTGACAAGGCATGTCCATTTGCATTTTTATTACAATATATTGGATTTTAGTTCTAGCTTTACGCACACAACATGGAATTTTTAAGGCGTATCTCTATCCATTCAGGTAATAATATTTTGGACATGGCCTCTGTGCTTTCCTTGACACAAAAATGGATAAAAAAATAACTTTTTACAACTTAATCCTAGCAAGGTTAACCAAGCATTGATAACCAATGTTAATCCAGTAAGACTTGTCTATGAAAGGGAATCAGGTTAGTTTTTAACCTGAAAAAATGTGTTCACCCGGGACTGGGAGCAACTTCATTGGTTTATGGTGAATACATGCACACAATACAACGTGGCCTGACAAATACACAAAACGTTCTTTGGTTTTATGATGTCTTTTTCCTCTGACAGATTTAAGAAATGCACACACTTTAAAAAAGACACGTTTTAGTGGCATCTTTCTCCCTCACTTATTTGCAGAGATCCTCTGCTAATTCCTCTTTTCTTGTTCCAAATATTAAACTTTCTAAATGAAAGGCAGGTCTTTTCATATTGAGCCCTCTGGAATTTACTCCCCTTTATATTTGCGCGAAATCAAATCATTTCAAATTCCGCAAATCTTCAAAAACTTGTCTTTTCGCTTCTTAGGCAGAACATAGTTTGAGCATCACGCGGAACATATCGATGCAGTTATTAGCACCAAGAGACTGTAATGGAGTGTACATGCGCTTTACAAAGAACCATGAATAAAATAAATAAAAGTATGTGGAAATTCGGTCAGAGCTCACAAAACAGAAAGTTCAGTTCATAGGTAGTTAGTCCTAAACTTGGCAAAGAGTTTAGCCAAAAAAGGATGCTAGGTGATAATTGGGCATTTAGACGAGAGATTGGGAGGAATAGCGAGTCATGCCATTTCCTTGGAGATGTTTTTAAAATTATGCAGAGCACTAATTAAAAAAGCAGGGTGACTAAATGTGCATTACACTGAAGACCACGAAGATACACAAAATATGTGACTATATTTACAAATCTGTGACTGACTGTTAAGGGAAGTAGTAGTGCGCTATATAAAAAATAATTTTCACATAATTTCAATTTGTCTCTTTGTCATGAACTAGTGGGATTTTACATTTTAAGTAGATCTTTCTCACCACAATACGTTTGAAATGGTGAATCTATTTTGGAGAGATGAATAACTCGCAGAAATTAAAACTCAGTAACCGGTTCGGTAATATTCGAAATCCCACTGAGACTTTTGGAATTGCACAGTTGGGTTTTAATGCTCAGACATTTCCAGATTTGGATAGGAAAATAAGCCGTGGGTAGTAACCTTTTAAACACTGTGCACCTCCTTTGTGTTCACCTATCCAAATCACCCCCAAAAGCCAACAAAGACTGCCTTTGTCCCATTGATGTGTATGTTCAATTTATTCTGTGCAATAAATCTTTTCTTTAAAGCCCCAGTGGCTTTTACGAACTGGACGAAGAGTCTTCCCTTCAGAGATCATTTGTAGGATGCTGAAAAGCAACAATGTGACCTTCCTCGCACACACCCTGCTGCTAAAGCGTAATGAGATCTTTCACATAGCATCATTTTTTCTTAATAGCAGCTGAGCTACATTTCCCATGATGCTTTATTGCCACATAATTTAAGCCACTTTGAAAAAAACACACCCCAAAGTTTTTCATTAGTCTGAAAGTTGGAGTAAGAAAGCGAGCGTGTTAAGGGGACGTTAACTTTATTACTTTATTGTGTCTTTCATTTGTTTGCCAAACTCGCAAAATGCCTCTCTTTGTTAGCAGCTGTGCTATGTTGTTTCGAAGTTGTGTGATGCCGTTCGGACTGTTGCCTCCCTCCCCGTCTATATGCTCACACGGCCATAATTCTGGCAGTGGAGCAGTTTTGATCCATTAGCCGATCGATACCTGGACAAACCTATGCCAGATTTTGCTTGACCTTGACCTGGGATCCCTAATATGCTTTTTTAAAATAGGCATTTTTTTTATATTTTAAGACAGTGATTAGAAATCCGTAGTCCGAAGACCAATAGGGGTCCTCAAGACTTACTCAGTACTTACAAGTACTTTTGTTGCTTACTTTACAAAATTAAATAATATTGAAATGAATAAATTAAAACCCATAGATTATATACAATTAAAGAAACAAAACGGAACATTTGAAAAGTTGTTCTATATTTGATTGTGAATTAAACACAATATTTCAATATTTGAGAATTTGTTTGGTGAATGCTTATTTTTTGCGTATTGTTTTCAGGTTTCAATCATAGAATTTGATTAGGCCGGGAGACCCCAATTTCCAATAGTGATTCTGTGTGGGCCCTCGGATTAAGTAGGGTTCCACAAAAGTCAAAAGGTTAAGAACCGGGGGAGGAGCCAAGCTGGCGACAGAGATGGCCGCTTAGACTCTCGGCTCCGTCAGTCGCCTTCTCCTTCCACGAAATCCTGCTACTAATCCTGCGCCTAGGCCGTGATCCCGCATCGATGAGGTGAAGCGGTGCCCGGCCGTGTAATTCCGAGTGAACTATCGGCTTGTACACTGAAGTATTGTCGTCGTGAAGACTGCAGCCTAGGCCAGCTGTGAAACCGGGACCTCTAGTGGTGGGGAGGCCGGTGGCAAGCTCAACAACATCGGCCATAAATGACCAAGAAGGACCGGTCGGCCCGGACGGGAGTTGCGATTCGCCTGATTTCAACGGTGGACTTCACATCTGCACAGCAGCAACAGCGGAGCAGGGACCTATTGTTCTGAGCGCTGCCTGACTGCCCTAGCTGGTGATCCGGACAGTGGGCGCGACAGAGGCCGGCAGCAGCTCCGCCCGCCCGAATCGATTATACCTCTGAGGCTGCCGGGGGTGACCCGGACCTCAATCAAGTCGTACGCTGGCTGCTGCAGGGAGTCGGATCAGTGAGCTTTCCTCCAGACGTAGATGGTGGAGAGCGGCCACTGTATACGACTCGGTGCCTGAAAGCGTTCCAACTAAACCCAGATCTGATCCTCCGAGGGGGCCAGACCGGCTCGAATAACACTCCGGTAAGGAATATCCTGCTTGAAGGGTCTCTGGTGGAGGTGACAATTGCTACTACTGGGTGAGGAGAGATGGAGTTTACGCCCGGGGATGTAATGGCGGCTATCGTTGGCTTGCACTCCTTCATGAGCCGGAGACTGCTGGCTCTCGAGCATAAAATGGAGGCTGTTATTTCTGAGGTGGGGCTACAGAGTATGTACCCCGCTGTTCTGGATGGAGATATCACAGTCCTGGACCCCAGCGGTGCTCAGTCATCGGTTGTCCGGAATTCCTTGGAGCACAGAGTGCGGGTTCTTGCGGATAGCGAGTTCTTTGGTCTGGGGTGCATTGATGTGGATTTTACTTTTCTCCCGGACTTTATGTTCTCCTTCAGAAAACAACGCCGGACACCCTTGTCGGTGAAATGGGACAACGGGGACAGCGGGGTCGTGCCTGTGCTGCTGCTTTCGGCTCCCATCCGGACAGACCTCGAAGAACGTGTGTGGTTATTTGGCTCTCCGGCAGTGGCAGCGGATGGGCCGGGGAGTCTCTCTGCTCCTGATCGGACTGGCCTAGGTTGAACAACATCTGACTATAGTGTCACATTGCTGGATTCGGTGCCGATTCGGGACTCCGCTTTATATTGTTCTTTTGCGGGAGGTGGGCTAGGCGGTTACTGGTTTCCCCCTTATTTGCAGATCTTGCCTTATCCTTACTAGGTCCGAAAGCATATGGGAAGCAGACCGTAGTGGGGGTGGGGGGGGGGGCGGGGGCCTACCGGGAGGTCCTCCTCCTCTTCTACTTTTTTATTGTTCTCCTCTCCTTCTTTTTATTTTTTTTATTTTTATTGATATTTGCGTTGCAAGTTTACACAGATTATGACATGATTCCTTCTTGAAAAGAGATTCGACTAGATACTATACAATGTATAGAGAAAAGGAACATAATACAATCCAATACAAAATAAAGAAGAACTGGAACATACAAAAATACGCAATATATAAAATTCGCTATATCATTACTTCCTCAGTCCATTTCTGAATTGGTGACCAGATTTTTAACCCAAGTTGTTTCCTTTTTTTCCCCTTGGTGGCATATATTCTCCTCTCCTTCTTTATCATTTATTTTCCTTTCTTTAGGGTAATTCTGGGGCGACAGGCACGCTGTTAGTGGGGTAGGCCATAACCATTACGGTGATGTAGGGTGGCGGGTGTTGGGGGGGGGGTTTGTTATTTTAGTTTGTTTTGTTCTATGGTCCCTTTCTCTCTTCCTTTCTTAGTAGGGTTGGCTGTATCTCCTTCTTTCATCCTTTTCTCTGTCGGGCATCTGCACTTGCCCTTATTTTATTGTCTCGGAAGGGTGGGTTTTCCGGATGATGCTTTTGTTAAATTGCTTGCCATTGTTTGACCTTTACTCCTGGCCTGCCTTAGGCGGGCGTAGTGTGTTTTAGGCCGTATTGCTCTTCACCGATTCCAGATTGCGTGGAGGGATACGCCCCTCCCGTCTCTTCTTGTTTCTCGTGTAGTGTGATGCCTTCGAAGATATAGCCACAGCTACTTCTTCAATACTATGAAAAAAAATGAAACCTCTTCCATCCTTATGCTTCGTGGTGCCTACAACCATGTATTATGATTACACCGTGATTACTCCTTGAGCCGTAAACATGTGCAGTGCCTCTGCTTATATTTCCTGAGTTTGCGGCCGGCCCCTGTGGTTGTAGGCCTGCGCATGTACTGCTTTGATCGAATCAATAAAGGTTTGAAAAAAAAAAAAGGTTAAGAACCGCGGTTTTAAGGAATGTCTTTTTTTGTTGATGCAACTTTATTTGTTTAATTAATTTTTCTCTCATAATCGCACCTCAATTAGTTTCTGCAACCGAGGGTACCTCAGATATACTTCTGCTTAGGCTACATTTCTCTGGTTTGCTTTCTATTGCTGGTAGATGGTCTGTGGATATCAAGTCTATTATTTGCAGATTATGTAGTCTCAACTGCGAAACATTCCTGTATCTTATTTATGTTTGTGTAGTCTTATTAGAAACGCAAATCACTCAATTTGAAAACAAGTGAAGAATTTCTTATAAAAATACGCAAGCATCTAAAAAGCCAATAGGTCTTGCATTGGCTGCCAACCTTTCGGTTTTCTAAAGCTTGCTTTCTTTTGTAATGGTGTTTGTAAAGATTTGTTATAAATAACATTACAAAAATGGCCACCCTTAGGTGGCCATTTTAAAATGGTTTTTATTAAAGTAAAATATATTAAAAGACAGACGTTCATGCATGTGAACGCGTGTGCTCAAATGTGAATGTATTGGCATCCATGTTAACATTTAAAGGATAATGCATGCCTATGGCAAGACAAGAGCAGGTGTAAAAAACAGCAAAAAAGAAGCATTAGCTAAAAGTTACCTTTTAATCAAAATGCTCACGCTGCCACTTGAGTACCTGTTTTTGAATGACACTACTTTTTGTTTTGTATGGATGTTCACATTGTGAAAGACCAAAATTCCATCATATGCAGTAAAGGTAGCCAGTAGCATTGCTGCATGCCGATGCTGTATGGGTGGAAGAAAAATGTGAATGATAGCTCTATTGCATTCTTCTCAGCGTGTGGCTCAATTAAGGAAAAATAAATATATATATATATATATATATATATATATATATATATATATTTTGCACACGCTCAAAGCTGGAGGACACCGCTGAAGATTACCAGGCGCCGCTGCAACATAGAACACGAGACCCAAGAGTTCAGGTGAGAAGATTTTAATCGGCACCTTCGTCAAGCATAACGTTTCGGCCTCCGAAAGGCCTTGGTCACATGACACACACAGAGGGCGATCAAAATTTAAAGTGCAAGTGCTAAAATTCGGCCACTAGTGATTGGACACCACAAAGTCTTAAAAGATAACATAGAAGACAGACTTTAAGTACATATAGAATCACTGGATAATCCAAATTGACCATTCCATGTGTACATTTAAAGTGACATAGTGCATTGTCATTTGGCATGTAAAAGTGTGTGTTGTTGGTACCAATTGCATGAAAAATTCATAACAGTCTCATCACGGTGTAGCTCTATAATAGTTTGCAATATATTGGATAAATCCACTTTGTATAACCTAAAGAGCAGGTACAAGACCACATACATCTGTTACAGTTGTTAATAAACCCAACCAATAACACAATTATTGTATAAATACCAAACCACAATTATGTGATTTGCATCACCAGCCCCGAAAAACAAGTCAAGACTAACATGCCAAAAAGAGCACCCCTCAAGTGTCCAAACTATTTTTTGGGTCGAAATAAATAAACAAATTTATAAGTGAGTGTGATAACATATGTGTATACATAATTACTCATATGTAACTAAAATCAAATGAATTAAGATCCATAGGCTGATCCCAACCTATGATGATGTACTCATTACAGCACTGCTTCCCGGACCAACCACAAGCACAGGTAGTTTGAAAAAACCCTGTTACTATAACCTAAAGACATAAATGCTATAAATGCATAATGGGTATAGTGAGGAGATAAGCATTCAGTAACGTACTGGCCCAGAATCAAACCTTGTATAGATGGTATCACAGTAACACTGATGTAATTTATATAAGACATTTCAAAGACATGTATGAAGGTCTTCAGTGTAATTTAGGCCCCAAGGTGACTTGCTGTTAAATTCAATAATGTACTTGGTCTCCAAGGCTCTAAGGAGGCCTTCCCTATTTCCACCTCTCCTGAGTGGACCTACTGCATCAATTGCATAGTATTTAAGGAGTGCACTGTTGTTACTGTGACACTCCTTGAAATGCCTAGCAACAGGGTACGTGGCATCATTTGTGTTGATAGCCCTGATGTGCTGGAGCACCCTCTTGTGGACCTGCAGTTTGGTACTGCCAACATAACGCAGTCCACACGGGCACTCCAGCACATATACCACGTACTGGCTTTTGCACGTGAGCTGCTTCAAGATCTTGCGGGGCGTAGCTGTAAATGGAACGGTGTATTCAGTTTTACTAACACCATGTAAGCAGGCTTTACAGTTGGAACACTTTCTAAAACCTTTGCTCCCAAGCATCCAATTATCTGGCAAAACCACCTCAGGACTAGATCAAATCTGACAAGATCCCAGTGCTTGTTAATGATCTTTCTCAAAGCCCCATGCTGTCTGTTGTAGGTCCAAATCAGTCTAGTGGGTTGTTCCTTTACCTCAGTAGGGCTCATTAGGGGTTTTCTGTGAATGAGGGCAGTGTCTCTAGATATCGCATTGGCCTTGTTAATGGCAGCATCTATGATATTCACGCTGTAGCCTCTCGCAAGGAACCGCTGTTTGCTCGCCTCCTGGGCCAGCTTGCATTGGCTCTGAGTGCTACATACCCTCCTGAT
Organism: Lissotriton helveticus; assembly: GCF_964261635.1. Lineage (NCBI taxonomy): Eukaryota > Metazoa > Chordata > Amphibia > Caudata > Salamandridae > Lissotriton > Lissotriton helveticus. The sequence continues at coordinate 2,058,823,276 of NC_136059.1, read as the reverse complement.
TCGAAGCATTTCCCCGTAGGGGATGCTTCTTATCAGGTGGGGAGGATGATGGCTCTGCGCATGCAATACCGTATTGCCCGCAGTGGGCTTCCTGTACAAGGTAGTTTGTAACTGACCCTCACTGACTTCGAGAGTAACGTCCAGAAAGTGTGCTAAGCTGGGGCTAATCTCTGAGGTAAATGACAAATTGTATTGATTACAGTTCAATTTGTCAACAAACTGTTCAACTTCCGTCTGTGTCCCTTGCCAAATTAGGAAAACATAATCGATGTATCTGTACCATCGGATGATGTTATTCATGCAGATGTCATGGTGTTCGCCAAAGAGGACCTGCTTCTCCCAATAGCCCATGTGCAGACAGGCATAGCTGGGAGAAAAACAGGCCCCCATGGCAACCCCTCTCACCTGTTGGTAGTATTGTTTCTGGAACATAAAGTAATTGTTATGAAGACAGAAGCTGATCATTGAAGTGACCATTTTGTTGTGTTCCAGCAATTCTAATGGCCTTTGCCCCAGATAGTATTGTACCGCCCGAATACCATCCGCATGTACTATGCTGGTATATAAAGAAGTAACGTCTAATGTCACCAACAGAAATTCAGGACTCCATTCAACCTCTTTGATTTTTCTTAAGAAATCACTTGAGTCCTGAATATAGGACGGTAGGCCACAGACATATTCCTGGAGAAAAGAATCAACATAGATTGTAGTTTTTTCCAACAATCCCCCACATGCTGATATAATGGGTCTCCCTGGAGGTTTGAAAACGTCTTTGTGGACTTTTGGAATGAGGTAAAGGACTGGAGTAATGGGGTGATCATTCTTTAGGAATTTCAACTCATCCATGCTAATAAGGCCAGATGATCGCCAGCCCATTAGCATGGAATAAAACTCAGATTGAGCTTTCCTGACCACTCCCACATCACAGTGTTTGTAACACTTGCTGTCATTTAGCTGCTTAAGCGCTTCTTCCAAGTACAAACTCCTTGGCCACAACACCACATTACCGCCTTTATCAGCTTGGCGAACAATCATATTTCCATCTTTCTGTATTCTCTTCACCAGGTCAAAATACATTTGATTCTGTCTGCTTTTGTATTTCTTGGACTGCAGGTCCAATAGTTGTAGTAACCTCAGTTGGTTTTTCCTGTACCTTACGAGATTTGCTGCCTGAGAAATGTTTCCTTAGTTTCAACTTGCGAATATATTTGAACAGATCTATACGTGTTTTAGCATAGTTGAAATCATTTGGTGGGCAAAATGACAGGCCCATAGACAAAATGCGCAAATCAGAACTCGAAAGTTTAGTAGGAGTGAGGTTTAAAACTGAAAGACCACAATCAAGTGCTGGTAAAGTATCCCTTACTTCTTGTTGCTGCCTTTCTTGTTGTTGTGTTTTTTCCACTTTGGTTTGGCGTCTTGCGTTGGCTTTCCGTCGTTGCCTACGCTTGTGGTTGAGGTTTTTGCTTTCAACTGAGGCTTGCCACTGGGACGCAGAGTGTCGCGTCGGTCCTGTCGTACACAGTCCAATTCCTGTGCCAGTGTAAGCCGTGTAAACCCCAACTGAGCTCTATTTACGCCAGCTTCTGCTTCTGAGCCACTATCCATGTTGGAACTCAGATCAGTATTAGACGAACTCTGGGATAATCTGGAGGAAAAGGTTAGCCCATTATCGGTGGAAGCTTGAGACAAATTGGGTTTAGCAGCTTTAATTGCATCATATTTTCGCGCAAACGTGAAAATGCGCCCTTGTAAATAATCGAACGGGTGAATGGATTTGCATGAAACTTGGCAAAATTGTAGGGACCGGTAGTCCGATGTGCCTTTGCTGGGTCTCAATATATGTGCTGCAGTGGATTTTGAGAAAATAAAGTTCAAAAAAAGATATATATCTGTGACAGTGTCCCGGGTAGCGCTCCGTTTCGCGTACTTTTCGCGTTACGGAGCTTTGCGAAGCGAAGCTGATTGGCTCTCCGGTGTCTGTAAACATTCCAAACAGTACGGAGCGGCCGCCATCTTGTCTCTCGGTAGGATCGAGAGACAAGAGGAGGCCAAAGCGAAGGGGCAAATGACCATAAGGGGGCATAGTAGATCCTTCCTGACCCCATAGGTTTGATGTGGAGGCTTTAAAAGGGCTCCGCGGGGCAAAAAAAAAAAAAAAAAAAAACGTTTTTTTTGGTGGGGTGCGCCCGGTTAGTGTAACGGGAAGCGGACTGGGGAGCGTACTACAAGGAAACAAGAATGATTGACTTTTAACTTATTGTATGTTTATAGACTTTTTTCTTTTTTTTCTGCTGAGTGACGTCTCGGCCTATCTCCACGGGATGCAGTCCCTACCATCTCGGCGTTTAAGCCCAGGGGGACCGGTAGTGTGGGAGAGATAACGTCTGTTAACGTTAACCCTGGGCGTAGTGGGCGGAGTGGGGCTCCGTGGAGCTACGTGAAGTGGGCGCACAACTACGCCCACCCACGCACTCCGCGTAGCCCCACTCCGCGCCGCCCGCCTCCCTCCCGCCCTCCCTAAGTACATAAATAAAGGCATAAAAAGCTTTTAAAAACACTTACCTTGTCTGCCCCGTCCCCGGGGCTCCCTCTCGCCGTCCCGCGATTCGCGCCGCCACCGCATCGGATCCTAGTGCGCATGCGCGGGTGGCCGCGCATGCGCATTCCTCACGAGAAATGCGCATGCGCGGCCGCCCGCGCATGCGCATTAGAATCCGAAATGGCGGCGCGCATCGCGGGACGGCGAGAGGGAGCCCCGGGGACGCGGCAGACAAGGTAAGTGTTTTTAAAAGCTTTTTATGCCTTCATTTATGTATTTAGGGAGGGCGGGAGGGAGGCGGGTGGCGGCCGGCTACGCCCCGTGTGCGGAGCGCCCGTAGTGCCGCCTGGCTACGCCGGCTACGCAAAATGCGTAGGAGACGGCACTCCGTGCACTCCGTGCACTCCGTGCACGGAGCGTATCTGGCCGCCCAGGGTTAGTTAACGTTCGATTCGAAGGAAATCAGGAAGTGTTGAAAAACATTGTCTGCGCCATCTTGCCTTTTTTCAAATGCCACACTTTTGTCGTTCACGGCAGCCATTTTAGATGCCTTGACCAGACCCACTCTCTGCACGCTGTCGATCCTTAGCATGGCTCCCCACCCTCGCAAGCATCTCCCTCAGGCACTGGTCACCCCCGCTCTCTGTCTTATGCATGGGCAATAAACCTCCCCCATCTGCGCTGCTCTTCCCTGAGAATCACACCCTGTGCCCGCCCGACACCTCCCTTTCGCCCTATTCACTACCGCACCCTCTGTCACTCCTCTTCCTCTGTGTCCGATTGTCCAGGCCGGTCCTAGGCTATCAGGTAGCCCTGCAGCTGTACTTTATGGCCCCAGCTGTAAAGAATCACCCCTCTTCAAAGGAGTTATAGTAGATCAAGGCCCACACCCGATGAGATCCGTCACACCACACGCGTTCCTACTATCTGAAAACCATCCTGTATTGTGATTGGGGAGTGGACCGAGCCTGAAGCGGAAGATTCCAGGGATGCCTCTTTGTACATCAAAGTTTTTACAATTATGTGTCACATTAAAAATATATAGCACTCCAACAAAGTAGTAGGATTATAAAACTTTAATAACTTATAAATATATACAACGCAACAAAAACAGTAAAAACATTTAAACATTTTTAGGAAAAAAGAAGGAACAATGGTCAGTAGCGGTCGGTTGTGCGAATAGTCCCAAGGCAGCACAACGTCCTGAGTTCTGGATGGCACCCATGTGATGTTGCCTGGGTGCCGCACTGGTTTTGGGTATCCTACAATGCTGCTCCGAATAACGGCGTGGGGCGTCCCGGGGGGTGGGTCGTCAGTAGCGGTCTGTTGTGCGAATAGTCCCAAGGCAGCAGAACGCGCTGAGATGTGGATGGCACCCAGGTGATGTCCAGTAAGTTGCCGCACTGGTTTTGGTATCCTACAATGCTGCTCCGAATAAAGGCGTGGGGCGCCCCGGGGTGGGGGGGGTGAGGCGGCGTGAACGGGCCTCCCCAGGTGGAGGCTCGTCTGCTGTAGTGGGGCGCCCCTTTACCGTTTCAGTTGCCATTCCGTCCGCTTTTGGTACACTGTGCCAAAATCCGCCATTCAGCTGAGTTGCGCCCACTCTTGCGGTGCAGCGATAGGCGGCTGCCACAGGACTCTCAAAATGGCGGCAGCCTCTTTCCTTTTTGGGCCTGGTCCACTGAAATGGCCCTGGGACACCTTGGAAATCGGACGCTTGTCTGCTAGGTCTTGGACCCCATTCTCGAAAGCGTCCCCTCAGCCTTGAGGATTCTACAAAAGTCTTGGGGACCCCCGACTCCTGCAGGCTTCCGGTGGGGAGCGGCTGCCATGATTGCTCGCGGAATGATCACGACGGAGCCACGAGATGGTGGTGCTCTCATGCTGACGCCAGCTTCAGTCTGAATCATCCAGAAACAAGGTGGGGCTTTCATCGTTTGGGGAAAAAAAAAAGTTTTCATCCAATGAAAAGTGTTATTTTTAGGTCATATGATCAAGCCTTCGATCATTAGGAAACCAAAAGTAAAATGAACCAATGAAAAGTTTTATAAACAAGTCACATGACCTGTTATGCGGCATAGGGTATAAAAAGCGTAGAAAATCCGTTGGCACGTGAGGCGGCGTCAGTAGCGGACCGATGTGCGAATAGGCCGAAGGCAGCACAACGCGCCAAGATCCGGATGGCACCGAGGTGGTGTCTAGCAAGTTGCCGCACTGGTGTGGCCATCCTACAATGCTGAAAGTCGGCGTGGGGCGCCCCGTTGGCACCTGAGGCGGCGTCAGTAGCGGACCGATGTGCGAATAGGCCGAAGGCAGCAGAACGCGCCAAGATCCGGATGGCACCGAGGTGGTGTCTAGCAAGTTGCCGCACTGGTGTGGCCATCCTACAATGCTGAAAGTCGGCATGGGGCGCCCCGTTGGCCTGTGAGGTGGCGTCAGTAGCGGACCGATGTGCGAATAGGGCCAAAGGCAGCGCAACGCGCCAAGATCCGGATGGCACCGAGGTGGTGTCTAGCAAGTTGCCGCACTGGTGTGGCCATCCTACAATGCTGCGCCGAAAGTCGGCGTGGGGCGCTCCGTTGGCCTGTGAGTTCGCGTCAGTCAGTGGGGGTTGTTTGAGGATCTGACTGCATTGGAAAGCAATGTGATGCTGTGCGTCGCCCCCAAGATGAAGGTTCCTCGGCTGCAGTGGGGCGCCCCTTGGTGTTTCACTCGCTATGCAGCTGAGTTGCGTGCGCACTTGCGGCGAATAGGTCGAAGGCAGCACAACAATATTTTCTGAATAGAAGACGCCACAAGGCGCTGAGATTCGGTTGGCACCGAGGTGGTGTCTAGCAAGTTGCCGCACTGGTGTGGCCATCCTACAATCCTGCTCCGAATAATGGCGTGGGGTGCCCGAAGGGGGGGGAGGAGGCGGCGTGAACGGGCCTTCCCAGGTGGAGGCTCGTCTGCTGTAGTGGGGCGCCCCTTTACCGTTTCAGTTGCCATTCAGCTGAGTTTCGGCCGCTCTTGATGCTACAGCGACAGGCGGCTGCAACAGGACTCTCAAAATGGCGGCCTGTTCTTTGGATTTGGGCCTGGTCCACTAAAATGGCCCTGGGACACCTTAGAACTCGGACGCTCGAATTTTTTTTCCTTTCCTCTACATGCAAAAAAGGTAAATGCCCGGTACGTTACACGCCTCATCTGCCACGATGTACTCTCCAGAGGAACCGAAAAAAAATATAGTTATGGTAACTATACCATGCATCGTCATATGGAGAGGTGGCACCGATTAATTATAGTGCTGCATAAAAGAGAGATTTGGAGGAGAACCCCCGACCTGCCAGTACATTCACCAAAGAAGTGGCACTGACAGCATCAGAGGCAAGGGAAACGGTCCCAAATATTTAGAAGAACTTTGGAAAGATTAAAATGATATGTTTAGATTGTGGCAAATTAATTTCATGTGGACAGATGAGTGTTACTCTAATAAATACAGCATATGCACATCATCATAGTCGATGGTTGGTAGAGACATTTTGACTATATCCTGGACCTGCCCGTCCTCGCCCAAAATGGCGCCGGAATAAATGGGACTCGTAACTCCTTGTTGTGTACTGGTTGCAGAACCTTGAAATCACGAGATACGTATGCAGTTTTGAAGCACATGGCGGGCGGGGACGAGAATTGATTGAATATTTCGACATCCCTATTGATATTAAGTTCTGATGTGTTATTGATTACTGTACTATTGAAAGTTCGAATTAACGTCACCCATGGTACTTGCCCGCAAATGTATATCTAGATAATTTTATTGTAACTGGCTCTGTCGTATTTTAATTATAAAATGTACGTCCACCGATTCCGCAACTGTTAGACACCTTAGTTCTTGCAACCTAATGGCCCGCCCGTTACGTTCCTCTACAGTGTAAATGTCTACTCATCATATACGATTACAGTTTGCTCCGTGGCCGGCCCACGTGGTTATAGGCCCGTATTTGTATACTGACATTTTCACAATAAAGGTTTTTAAAAGAAAACATGGTAGTAGTTTTTACATTGGTAAAGTTTTTAATAATAGTCACTGTTTTAGAATCAGTAAAAGGCAAGTGAAATAAAGCAGTCCAATTACATGAAGGGTAAAAGGTATAATACGCAGGAACGCAGTAAAGATAAATGGTCAAGGGCTGTTGTGTTTTCTACTCCTGCAACATAAAGTGATCGATAAGAATCTGATATTCAGGCGTATCGGCGACTGAGACAGCAGGCCGAGCCTCTTTTGCTCAACGGCTCCGTCATGGGACGAAGAAACGCCCTTTTTCTCGAAAAAGGAATATATTTTACTTGCAGGACAGTTGTAAATTTTCCGGGAAAGTACATTAGCCTGGAACATTATAACATATGTTTAAGAAAAAATAATGTTCGAAAGTAATAAAAAGCGTAATTTTTAGGTCATATGACCAAGCCTTTCATCATTAGAATAAGAAAAGTAAAATGAACCAATGAAAAGTTTTATTAACAAGTCACATGACCTGTTATGCTTACGTTACGCGCTGCGCGCCGCGCCCCGGATCGCTTCCGGGAAGCTGCGCTTCGCGCACCGGAGCACTTCCGGATGCGCTAACGCGGCGCGTCATATGACGCATTACGCGACAACGCAGGTCCAGAATGTAGTCAAAATGTCTCCACCAACCAGTGGTCGGAACACAACCCCTTTCAGCAGGCCAAATAGTTCTGTTAAATGACAACAGAAGGGACAGGCAACAAGAACCATCAGTCAAAGAGGGGAGGGCAAGTTCTTCTCTACCGGGTCACGTTGGGGCGCTACCGGAACTGATCGAATTGGTAGTCTACAGTGTTTCTGGATGTTTCAGACTGAAGCTGGCGTTAGCATGAGAGCACCACCATCTCGTAGCTCCGTCGTGGCCATTCCACGAGCAATCATGCTAGCCGCTCCCCACCAGAAGCCTGCGGGAGTCGGGGGCCCCCAAGACTTTTGTAGAATCTTCAAGGCTGAGGGGACGCTTTCGAGAATGGAGCCCAAGCTCTAGCAGACAAGCGTCCGAGTTCCAAGGTGTCGCAGGCCCATTTTAGTGGACCACGCCCAAATCTGAAGAGCCGGCCGCCATTTTGAGAGTCCTGTGGCAGCCGCCTATCGCTGCACCGCAAGAGCGGGAGCAACTCAAGTACATGGTGAGCGAGACGCTGTAGTCGAAAGAGCGGGCGGTAAACAGCTGAATAGCGGAAGAGGCACAGTGTAGCAAAAGCGGGCGGAATGGCAACTGAAACGGTAAAGGGGCGCCCCACTACAGCGTGTCTTTAGGTGAAACGGATTGTGGGACAAGGTCAAGAATGGAAGAGTCACCAAAAGGCAAAAAGTTCCGCTTGACCCCGGGAGCCGGCCACCTATGTCGGGGGCGATCTCAGGCCACATCAGGGCAACACGACTTGGGGAGGGGGCCGGAGCCAAGCTCCCCCTCCGAGTCCGCGCCATGACACCGTCCCTTGGGGGCCTCCGTCAAGCGGTTCAGGGTGGCACCGCATCACATTGTTTTCAAATGCAGTCACGTCCTCAAACAGCCCTCACTTACATTAAGAATAGTGAAGCTGAAGCAAGTGCAAATAGGCTTCAGACAGTGTTACAAGCACTCCTCAAAACTTTGAACCATCAGAGTGCATGAGTTTCATGCTCGATCGATTGAGCTAGCCGGATCGGGCAACAAAAAGTATAAAATAGTTATGTAAATAGTTATTTAATAAAATGTTTTACCCTGTTACTTTGCTGGTGTGTTGTATATATTTGTAATATTTGCATAGAGTTTATCGTTATTTTGGGCGGGGTGGGTGGCGGAGCCGAGCTGTCTTGCATACATCATGGTGTGGAGTTCAGTTCATCTCACTAGTTTCGTATTTCTCATGAGGGGTTGTTCCTAATGTTTCTATTTTAGCGAGGTCAAAAAGAGATCCCATTAGTGGCCTACTGATTTTGCTCGATTCCTTTTGTTTTTTTACACGATTTTTCGCTATCTGCAAAGACTAAACCGAGTATTGCGACTCTGTGCTTGTTTGTAAATAGAGAATGAACCAAAGAGAATCAATTCTAAAATAGTAAATGCTTGGATAACAATCAATCAAATGGAGAGAGAAGCAGGCACGACGGATTACAACGGGGGCAAAGGCCTGCGTTAACTACCCTTCACTATCTGCAAAGAGAGAGTACTCCTAATAGAAATGAGGGGGGGGCAGCATTCAAAGCAGATCAGTGTGCATAAACACGAAAATGTTTTTTCTTACCACGTACTTGACATTCGACAGCTTATGATATTTGCTATTAAAAAACCATTGAAATTCACTGAAAAATCCATAGGTTATAGACCATATATAGTTAGGAATTAGCATTTACAAAACCTTGAAAATTCACTGAAAAAACCATAGGTTATAGACCATATATAGTTAGGAATTAGCATTTAAAAAACCTTGTTATTACTCACACAAAACCATTGAAAATCCATATATAGTTAGTAGTACTAACTATATATCGCGCACCCGCAATCCACTGCTGATCATGTCACATATTACATCATTCATGACATGGTCAGTGACATCACTGATGACATCACTGATGACATCTCAAATGACATCACTGATGACATCACTGATGACATCTCAAATGACATCACTGATGACATCACTGATGACATCTCATTTGACATTACTGATCACATCACTGATGACATCATTCATGTGATAATACGATGAACCTCTTCAGACTCTAATATAACCTTAGATACACTCAGTGTAAACAGACACTCGCAGACTGTCACTCATCCATGGAGTTACTTACACACCTAGTCAGTCATGCAAAGAATCAATCACACCTCCATTTCCTCAACTATACAGTTATACACACCTTACTTATTCAAACATATACTAACACATATTTACTCTCTTTTACAATCCCTGATACAAGTTCACAATCATCCATACAGCCAATCACACATTTATTTGCTCTTATGCACAGTTATTTATATATGCCAACTCTCACATGTACTGTGTTTTACATATGTACTTACTTTGACATGTAGCACTGAGATATCCATTCACTCACCAATCCACTGATGCACACAGTCAACCACCCATACAGCTGTTTCCACGTGCACTTTTGAACCCATACATCTAGTGAATCAACTGCTCACACATCTATGCACAGAGTCATACACCTCCCAGCCACCCACACACACACTCAGTCTCCCATACAAATACTTGAGCAACCAATCAATAACCCATATACTTACTCATATAGCTACTGATCAACACATGCAGCAGTTTACAGAACAACAAACATAATGATGCACAAATTAACACAGTTCAGTCACTAACCCATGCACTCAGTGAGACACATTTAACCACTCACTCATACAGTCAGTCATGCACCTACTAAATCCTTCATCCAGACACTTCTACATCCACTCATTCTTCAATATGTAAGACATATTTTAACTTTACAGAAATACACAGTCACTGGATGTTGTCATCAGTGATGTCATTTGAGATGTCATCAGTGATGTCATCAGTGATGTCATTTGAGATGTCATCAGTGCTGTCATCAGTGATGTCATTTGAGATGTCATCAGTGATGTCATCAGTGATGTCACTGACCATGTCATGAATGATGTAATATGTGACATGATCAGCAGTGGATTGCGGGTGCGCGATATATAGTTAGTACTACTAACTATATATGGAATTTCAATGGTTTTGTGTGAGTAAAAAAAGGTTTTTTAAATGCTAATTCCTAACTATATATGGTCTATAACCTATGGTTTTTTCTGTGAATATATATATATATATATATTCCTCCACCAAAGTGATCCTTCGACTCCGTCCGCTCAACTGCGGGTGCTCGGCAAGGGGGCCGGATCCTGGCCCAATTCACAATTATCTACCAAAAGATGCGGCACTCAGGGTTTTTAAGATAAACAGTTCAGGTTTATTACTCCAGCTCGGACCAACGCGTTTCAGCCTTAACAGGCTTTGTTCACGGTAAGTGAGCTTTTTTCTATGTCCACTATTTATCCCAATTGGCAGTTAGGGTGCATTGTGGGACTAGTAGTTGTTAAAAAGTGATTGGAGAGCAATGTCGTATTATGGAATACACATGGTCAAATTGGATGAGCGAGGAGGCAATAGACTGCGCAGATTGCGCCAAATTGAATCCAAATTCATAATCAGACTTAAAACAAAAATGCCCCGTGGGATGAACTTTGATGAGGAGCTTCATATACATCTAGAATAAAGACTAATATGCGGACAATCCTTATGAACTGACATAGATATGAAAGAATGGGGTACTATACCCAAGTACACAAATATACATCTAAAAGTATACTCATGATATCTAATATGAGTACTATACTCTTTAAAATATATTCTGCATATGACAATAATATGAGAATGAAATTGCCTGTTTGCGCGTAAAAAATGCAGCGCGAGTAGAAAATGAAATAAGCAACTTGAATGATTGCGTTTATACATTGCATGTAAAACTTGATGAAATGTACAACGTAACAACTACTAGTCCCACAATGCACCCTAACTGCCAATTGGGATAAATAGTGGACATAGAAAAAAGCTCACTTACCGTGAACAAAGCCTGTTAACGCGTTGGTCCGAGCTGGAGTAATAAACCTGAACTGTTTATCTTAAAAACCCTGAGTGCCGCATCTTTTGGTAGATAATATATATATATATATATATATATATATATATATATATATATATATATATATATATATATATATATATATATATATATATTACCTACTGGCGGTTGCCAGTAGGTAGTTTTAGTTAGGACCTAGCTTCCATAGGAAATCCGCAACATTCTATTTGGAATAACTTTGGCGTTGGTGGACGAATCTTTGCGGAATTCTCCAAGAAGATGGCCTGCTCCGCTCCTTACCTGAAAATTTGGGGTTGATTCATCAAGCGGGGGCCGAGAAAAAAGGGGGGTCCCAAAATTTGTTTTCCCTATGCAATTTTCCATAGGACCTTTAGCCAGGTCTACAGCCCGAACGGCTGAACGGAATTACACCAAATTTGGCAAAAAGGTAGAGTTCAGTGGTGTAAATCCGTTCAGTAGTTCATGAGAAAATCAAAAGTAAAATCATAGATATATCCAGAGGCGCTTACCGAACGCAAGAGTACGGTCAAGCGTACCATTACGAGCACGAGCACGAGCTGCATGCTCATTGGCTGTCAACTGTCTGTCAACACTCCAAACCAGGAAGTGTTGGCAGCCATCTTGTGCCTTGGTAGAACCGAGGCACAAGAAAGCAGTGAAACAAGTGCACAAAACACGCAAAGGGGGCAGGGTAGAAACACCCTGACCCCCTTGGCCTGCTCAAGGGGTCCCACAAGGACCCCCAAGGCCACAACATTTTTTTTTTTTGTAAAAATCACAAGGTACGCGTAGGTACGCGTACCCCTGAAAAAAAACAAACCGGTCTGCTTTTTTTAAAATTAGCCCCCGGGGGGGAACAAATCCCGGGGGCATAATGTAAAAAAAGGGGGGGGGCAATCCCCCCCACACTGCCCTGGGGACATCCACCCCCCAGGGCAAAGTAATTATGATAGCGGGGGGCACACGGCTCCCCCTCAGCCCTGGGGACCGCCACACCCCGGGGCTTTGATATTAATGACGCCGGACCCCGGGTACCGCCACCCCCGGGGCTTTCTTACTAAGTATGCGGTGGGGCTCACCCCCACCCCTGGGGCTTGGTTTTTTTATTTAAAAAATAAAAACAAAAACCTGTGTAGAGGGGCACAAGTCCCCCCACTCCCTGGGGACCGCCACCTCCCCGGGGCTCTAATATGTAAAATAGGGGGGTCCGTGGCGGACCCCCAGTCCTGGGGACCACCACCCCTGGGGCTTTTAACAGGTGGGAGGGGGGCCGCGTGGCCCCCCTCCTGGAGCCCTCGATGGCCCGGGGGACCACCACCCCCCAGGGCTGGCTCCTGCAGTGTCCCGGGGTGCCCACCCTCGGGATACTGCTGTTTGCTATGGTAGGGCGGGAGCCTCGCGGCTCCCACCCTACCACAGAAAACCGCTTTCCTATTTTAAAGAGAGAGCAGGAAACCTGCTCTCTCTTTCAAAAATAAAAGCGGATTGTTTTTCTGCATGAAGAGCAGCATGTTAGCTGCTCCCCAAGCAGAAAAGCAATGCCAGCTCCCGAAGGACGCGGAAAGCCGGCTGGGACCGTGGGGGCTTTGGGGCTCCCCCCACGGTCCCCAATGTTATATTTGAGCCCCGGGGGATGGGGTCCCTTGGGATTATAAAAAATTAGTAATAGAGGCTATTTTTTTTTACGGTAGATTTACCGTGTGCGTACCATGCACGTACGGATGACGTACGGTGCAAAATCTGTAAATCATCCAGTAAGCGTACCTAAGCAAGAAAAATAAAAATATTTTTAAATATTTATGAAGTGTATGTGTTTACATGTTGGGTGGCTCTAAAAAGAGCCCTTGTGTTTATTGGGAGAATTTAGTACCTACAAGTAAGTACCGATGCAGAGTCTAAAGTTGAAGAGGAAGACTCTGTTCCCCTCATCTGTAAAATGTACACCATCTCTCCTATAGATGCCATGCATAATGAAGCGCAGATTGTTATGGTAAATGGACTCCATTCTATAGTCTCGGAGAAACGCAGAAACAGATTTATTCACATGTTTCCTAGCTTTGTCAATTTGTGGACAAAATTGATTGGACCAGTTTCAATTCTTCCTTTGGCATATATTAGAATAGACAAAGGTAGTTTGGGGGAAAGTGACATCAGTTCAGTAAAGGTGTCCTTCATAAACATTTCCAGACCTACCCCAGTCAAAGTGCCTAGGTGATTGCCACCACAGTGCACTATTATGAGGTCAGGGTGTTGGAGATGCAAAAAGGATTTCACCAATGGCATCAATTGGTGCCACTTTAACCCTCTCTGTCCAATCCATTTAATGCCTACATTTGGTAAACGTAGGTCTTTGTGAATTCCTTTCTGTTGTCTCCAGAAAATATAGCTGTGTCCCACAATCCACACTCTAAGCATCTCAAAGAGAGGTCTGGATACACTCAGATAGTTTCTGTAAATGAAAGGGCAGTTTGAAGAATTTGTTTTTCTAAAATGGTGGATAAGTGGACTTTTGAAAAACGCAAAGAAGTGATTGGTTGTTTGAAAACTTTTTAGATAGAAAACTAGGGTGCAATTTTCTGTTTTAAAAACCTGTTATTTATTGGTTAAGAAAAAGTGATAGAAAAGAACATTACTGAAGATAAGCTGGTATATTGAGAAGTCAAGCACACTTGCTGTTTTGATTTGCAACAATGTATGATGAACTTTTCACCTGTGTGCTCAGTTTGGTGTTCTCTGAAGTGTTTCTATGGTAACTGGCGGAATGTGGAATGGGGAAGGGTTGAAAGTTTTGTCAGGAGGAAAGAGTTCATAAGTTCAAGTGATAGAATAGTGTGTTTCGGTCTGATTTAATGTGGGAATAAATGTGATTTGTTATTTATTTGTATTTGTGTGTAGATTGAGTGTGTAGATTGACAGGAAATGTTTGCTGTTTGTTATAGGACTTCCTGACTCCCTAGGGTTGCTTAGGTAGTTTTACAATGATCCCCATGTCAAAATCTTTTTTTTTTCTTGCTTAGGTACGTTTACGGGACGGCTTACAGACTTTGCACCGTACGTCGTATGTTCGAACATGGTACGCGCATGGTAAATCTACCGTAAAAAAAATAGCCTCTATCACAAATTTTTTATAATCCCCGGGGACCCCATCCCCCGGGTCTTTAACTAAAAGTTTGCGGGTGGGCTTATAGACCCCCGCAGGCCTGGGGATCGCCACCCCCGGGGCTTTTAAAAAGAATTTTTTTTTTTAAAAGACATCTGTGGGGGGGGGCTCAAGCCCCCCCACACGCCCCGGGGACTGCCACCTCCCCGGGGCTCTAATATTTAAAATAGGGGGGTCTGTGACAGACCCCCGGCTCCAGGGACCACCCCCCGGGGCTTTACAATTATTGGGAGGGGGAGCACCGCCTCCCTCCTGGAGCCTTTGATGGCCCTGGGGACCGTCACCCCCCAGGGCTGGCTCCTGCAGTGTCCCGGGGTGCCTACCCCGGGACACTGCTGTTTGCTATGGTAGGGCAGGAGCCTTGCGGCTTCCACCCTACCACAGCAAACCGCTTTCCTATTTGAAAGAGAGAGCAGGTTAACCTGCTCTCTCTTTCAAGTAGGAAAGCAGATTGCTTTTCGTCAGAGAGAGCAGAATGTAAGCTGCTCTCTCTGACAGAAAGCAATGCTGGCTCCCGAAGGACGCGGGGAGCCAGCTGGGACCGTGGGGGCTTTGGGGCTCCCCCCACGGATCCCAACGTTGTATTTTAGCCCTGGGGGATTGGGGGCCCGTGGATTATAAAAAATTTGTAATAGAGGCTATTTTTGTTTACAATAGATTTACCATGCGCGTACCATGCACATACGTAAGACGTACGGTGCAAAGTTTGTAAGTCGTCCTGTAAGCGTACCTAAGCAAGAAAAAAATCAATTAAAAAATATATTTTACAGATATCTATCAAGTTTATGTGTTTATGTGTTGGTTGCTTCTAATGAAACATTTTCTCTTTATTAGTACTTATAAGCAAGTACTTATGCATAGTCTAAAGGTATTGAGGAGCAGTGTTTTATAGCCTGCTGAACTTTTGACCTCTGTTGACAGTTGACTTTTGCATGATCTGTTGGGGGTAGGGTGGAAAGTTATGACAGTTGGAAATGTTTGAAATGTTGAACCAATAGAAATGTGTGTTCGGTTTTGAATTGTTGTGTGAAGGAATTTGATTTGTTATTAATGTGTATATATGTGTAAATTGAGAGGGAAAATGTGCCATTTGTTGGTTCTACTGCAAACACTGAAGCAGAGAGATTCTGTGTAAGACTATCTGCTGTGTGAATGGTATTCCTCTTAATCTACCAATCAGTTTGAAAGGTGAGTTGATAACTTGTAAGGGACTGTATGTGGTGCATTTTATTTTTAGTAAGAGTGATGTGTTTATCCTTGTAAAGTTTGTAGAATAATCATATTCTGAGTTTGTGTGCATTTGGATAACTATTGTGATAAAAATCATTTGGTAAGTTAATGTGATTAGTTTGTCACCTTTGTGCAATAAAGTGCAGTTCTAAAAAATGTAGAATGTGTGCAGTCACTTTTTTAGTTGTAGAATACTTAATAGTGTAGCTTGTTTAGAATTAGGCTTGTGTTCTAAATCTACAATTTTGTAGTCAGTATACATATACTGCTGCATACACTTTTGGGCAGATTTACAAGCCCGTTGGGCCTCTTTCTATTGTGTCTCATTTTTGGATGTAATGTTGGCAAAAAAATAATGCAGCAAATTGGAAATGTATTTGGAAAATGAGTCAGGATTGTCCACTGAAATGTAGTGGTCATATACATGGAATGTGTTCAGTCAATTAAACGTTTTAGTGTGGTAAATGTGTTTTGGTAAAATGTATGGTTTTACATTTTTTGTCTAGAATCACACTGAGCTTCTGTGTAAATTAAGGAATTATACTTGCACCTTTTTCAATAATCTCCCCTGTCTCTCTTCACAGTCTACCGCTCTCTGCTTATACTGTCCCCTCTCTTTTGATATTTCCCATCTTTCTTTATTTTTACTTGTCTTTCTTCATAGTGCTGCTTGTTCTCATAGTCCCTTCTGTCCTCTTAGTTCCTCTCTATCCTCATTATCTCCCCTGTCTCCTAATAGTCCTCCTTCTTTTTATACTCCTCCTCTGATTTCTTAATCCTCCCTCTCTCATCATAACTCCCTCTTAACAATTCCCCAGTCCGTATATTTAGACTGCTGCATACACTCTTGGGCAGATTTACAAGCCCCTTGGGTCACTTTCTTGTTCTATTGTGTCTCATTTTTGGATGTAGTGTTGGCAAAAAAATAATGCAGCAAATTGGAAATGTATTTGCAAAATGAGTCAGGATTGTCCACTGAAATGTAGTGGTCATATACATGGAATGTGTTCAGTCATTTAAACGTTTTAGTGTGGTAAATGTGTTTTGGTAAAATGTATGGTTTTACATGTTTTGTCTAGAATCACACCGAGTGTCTGTGTAAATTAAGGAATTATACTTGCGCCTTTTTCCATAATCTCCGCAGTCTCTCCTTACAGTCTACCTCTCTCGGCTTATACTGTCCCCTCTCTTCTGATATTTCCCCTCTTTCTTTATTTTCACTTGTCTTTATTAATAGTGCTGCTTGTTCTCGTAGTGCATTCTGTCCTCTTAGTCCCCATTGTCTCCTCTGTCTCCTAATAGTCCCCCTTCTTTTTATGCTCCCTCCTCTGACCTCTTAATCCTCCCTGTCTCATCATATCTCCCTCTTAACAATTCCCCAGTCAGTATACATAGACTACTGCATATACTCTTGGGCAGATTTACAAGCCCCTTGGGCCTCTTTCTTGTTCTATTGTGTCTCATTTTTGGAGGTAATCTTGGCAAAAAATGAATGTAGCAAATTGGAAGTGTATTTGTAAAATGAGTCAGGATTGTCTATTGAAATGTAGTGGTTATATACATGGAATGTGTTCAGTCAATTAAACGTTTTAGTGTGGGAAATGTGTTTTAGTAAAATGTATGGTTTTAAATTCTTTTGTCTAGAATCACACTGAGCGTCTGTGTAAATTAAGGAATTATACTTGCACCTTTTTCCATAATCTCCACTGTCTCTCCTCTCAGTCTACCTCTCTCTGCTTATACTGTCCCCTCTCTTCTGATATTTCCCCTCTTTCTTTATTTTCACTTGTCTTTCTTCATAGTGCTGCTTGTTCTCATAGTCTCTTCTGTTCTCTTAGTTCCTCTCTGTCCTCATTGTTTCCTCTGTCTCCTAATAGTCCCCCTTCTTTTTATACTTCCTCCTCTGACTTCTTAATCCTGCCTCTCTCATGATACCTCCCTCTTAACAATTCTCCAGTCAGTATACATAGACTGCTGCATACACTCTTGGGCAGATTTACAAGCCCTTTGGGCCTCTTTCTTGTTCTATTGTGTCTCATTTTTGGATGTAATGTTGGCAAAAAAAGTAATGCAGCAAATTGAAAATGTATTTGTAAAATGAGTCAGGATTGTCCACTGAAATGTAGTGGTCATAAACATGGAATGTGTTCAGTCATTTAAACGTTTTAGTGTGGTAAATGTGTTTTGGTAAAATGTATGGTATTACATTTTTTGTCTAGAATCACACGGAGCGTCTGTAAATTAACGAATTATACTTGCACCTTTTCCCATAATCTCCGCAGTCTCTCCTCACAGTCTACCTCTCTCTGCTTATACTGTCCCCTCTCTTCTGATATTTCCCCTGTTTCTTTATTTTCACTTGTCTTTCTTCATAGTGCTGCTTGTTCTCGTAGGGCCTTCTGTCCTCTTATTCCCTCTCTGTCCTCATTGTCTCCTCTGTCTCCTAATAGTCCCCCTTCTTTGTTATACTCCCTCCTCTGACCTCCTAATCCTCCCTGTCTCATCATATCTCCCTCTTAACAATTCCCCAGTCAGTATACATAGACTACTGCATACACTCTTGGTCAGATTTACAAGCCCCTTGGGCCTCTTTCAAGTTCTATTATGTCTCATTTTTGGAGGTAATGTTGGCAAATAAATAATGCAGAAAATTGGAAATGTGTTGGCAAAATGAGTCAGGATTGTCCACTGAAATGTAGTGGTTATATACATAGAATGTGTTCAGTCACTTAAACGTTTTAGAGTGGTAAATGTGTTTTGGTATAATGTATGGTTTTACATTTTATGTCTAGAATCACACGGAGCGTCTGTAAATTAAGGAATTATACTTGCACCTTTTCCCATAATCTCCGCAGTCTCTCCTCACAGTCTACCTCTCTCTGCTTATACTGTCCCCTCTCTTCTGATATTTCCCCTCTTTCCTTATTTTCACTTGTCTTTCCTCATAGTGCTGCCTGTTCTCATAGTCCCTCCTGTCCTCTTTGTCCCCCTCTGTCCTCATTGTCTCCTCTGATTCCTAATTTGCCACCTTCTTTTTATACTCACTCCTATGACCTATTAATCCTCCCTGTCTCATCATACCTCCCTATTAACAATGCCCCAGCCAGTATTCATAGACTGCTGCATACACTTTTGGGCAGATTTACAAGCCCCTTGGGCCTCTTTCTTGTTGTATTGTGTGTCATATTTGGATGTAATGTTGGCAAAAAAATAATGCAGCAAATTGGAAATGTCTTTGCAAAATGAGTCAGGATTGTCCACTGATATGTAGAGGTTATATACATAGAATGTGTTCAGTCACTTAAACGTTTTAGTGTGGTAAATGTGTTTTGGTAAAATGTATGGTTTTACATTTTTTGTCTAGAATCACACTGAGCGTCTGTGGAAATTAAGGAACTATACTTGCACCTTTTTCCATAATCTCCCCCGTCTTTCTCACAGTCTACCTCTCTCTGCTTATACTGTCCCCTCTCTTCTGATATTTCCCCTCTTTCTTTATTTTCACTTGTCTTTCCTCATAGTGTTGCTTGTTTTCATAGTCCCTCCTGAGCTCTTAGTCCCCCTCTGTCACCATTGTCTCCTCGTCTCCTAATACTCCCCTTTCTTTTTATACTCCCTCCTCTGTCCTCTTACTCCTCCCTCTGTCATCATATTTCTGTTTTCTCCACATTTTTGTCTCTCTCTCTCTCTCTTTATATTCCTTATTTTTTTCACATATATACTCTTAATTCCTTATATTCTCCTTTTCTTCTTAGTCTTGCTCTTCTATGCACATACTTCACATTCTTTTCTTTTATTTCTCTTTCTCTTCTCATACTCTCCTCTCTCTGCTCTCACTTCTCTTCTCTTTTCTTATACACCCGATTCTGTCCTGATATTCTACACTTTCTTATTGTCATATTCCTCTCATCATTCTCACCCCTGTCCTTATACTCCCTCCTGTTTTCATATTTTCACTCTTTTCTCTCTTTTCTCTTACTTCTCCCTGTCTCCTCATACTATTACCTTTTACTTATATTCCCTTTTGTCCTATACTCCTTCTCTTTGTGTTCGTCTTCTCCTGTCTCTCTTCATATTCTTTTTCTGTTTTCATATTGTGTTGGCTCTCTTTATACTTCCTGTTTCTGTTCATATTGCCTGTTCACTTCTCTTACTCCTCCTTGACTCCCTGTGTATACTTTGCAGCACTTTCCTCATACTCCCCGTCTTTTCATACTGACCTCTCTCTTTATATTTGTTTGTCTTGTCATACTCTACCCTCTTTCGTCATACTTTTTTCACACTTCATAATCCACCATCTATTTATACTCTTTCCTTTCTCTTTGTAGTGTATCTTCTGTTTTTGTACACCCTTTTTCTTCTTATGCACCACTTTTTCTCACATTATCGCTGCTCTCTTCTGGTACTCTTCTGTCTCTTGTTATATTCACCCCTCTTTCCTTATATATTTCTTTGTCCTTATACTAGTGCCTGTTTCCACATATTCCTTGTTTTCTGTTTATAATCCTTGTCTCTCTTCTTATACTGCCCCCCTGTTTCCTCACAGTCTGTCTGTTTTTTCTTATACCCTCCCTTCTCTCATCATACTGGTACCTTTCTCCTCATACTCCTTATCTCGTCATACTTTCCAGTCTTTTTATAGCCTCTTTATCCCCTTATACTGAAGTGTCTGCTAATTTTCTTTTTTCTATTTAAATTTCTCGTTGTCTCATAGTCCTCTTTCTCTTGTTGTAACTCCTTATATTTTCATACTCCCACGTTTGTTGTGATAATCTCCCCTCTCTTCTTTTAAGTAATATAATAGTGTATTTCCTATATTTATTTTTCTAAAGTCATATATTTTTTTTTAATAGATTCTTTTGATCAACACTGAAAAAAAATCATCCTGACTACAAAAACTGAAAAGAGGAAAGAACGAAAGAAATCAGTTTATTTAAAGAGAAGTCATCTACAAGATTTACCTGAAGAACAATGTGTTAATAAAAAGAAAAAAAGTCCTGGTAGGAAAACTAAGACTTTTCTGCGAAAATTGTTAACACTAAGAGTAGCGTGCACAAAGAGAAAAATGGTATTATTGCATCAGCAACTAAGAGGAAAGAGAAAACCATGGAAAATCATCTTCTGAAAAAAACGTGTTTAGCAAAAGGAGGAAAAACCAATATAAGGAAATAAGGAAGAAGATGTTCTATAATAGAGTATTGTCTAATTTGACTAAGGTAGTAAAGAATTGTAAAAGAAAAACAGCATTTTATAAGAAAAAGAAATGTATTGAAAAAGTAGTTGAGAAAGCTTTTGAATTGAAAAAAAAAACTATTTGTTTTAGTAATCAATAGAATTCGATCACTAGATAATCAGAAAACTAATTTTGTTGCATGCACTGCATCACCAAATGTGATGCAGTGCGCGCAACAAAATTAGTTTTATTTATTTATATGTTTACTTACCTGTTAAACTTCGTAATCCATACATTACTACGCCCCACCCTACTCCTCCCCCTCCCCACGTCACCGCCCTGCAGGAACTCCTACTGCCTACCGCGGCTGCTAGATAAGCCAATCCATTTAATGAAGGCAAAAAGTAAGTGGAAAAAAGTAATTAACATAAGTAATTTTTCCGAGGTTTTTTTGGGTGAATGGAAACATAGTTTAAGTTCTGAGCCTTTTTTTAATGAAGAGAGCTATCTTCAGAGTAATGATTTGTTGCATGCAATCGACACTACTGGTCGTGCTTATGAGGTTAAAAATGGCTGACCTATTGAGAAAGAGAAAATTGTTCCTAGAAATGCAGAAGAGGTGTTTGCTGATGAAGTTTTAGGGAGACGTCCTAAAGCTCCAGTGTACACTTGGAATTGCAGTAGTATTTTTAGTGTACAGCAGGAATCTATTGATTTTTTACGCAATTTCTTATGTAACTATACTAAGAAAAGTGTTAAACAGAAGATTAGCTAATGCAAGGATTAGACCCTTGCAGAGTGAGAGAAAATACTGGTTTGCAAGGACATTCTCTGGCTTGTCTTTCTAAAAAAGTATGTAGAAGTGTTTTTCACCATTTCAGGATGTTAGCAGTTCATCATACTCAGATGAGGAAATTAGTCAGAACATTGTATTACGCGAAAAGTCCAGCACTGATGTTAAAAAAGTTAAACTGTGCTCTTTTGCGTGGATCTGTATCAGATGTAACGAATGTTTGTGATGAAATTCAGCTTAGTTACTTTGGTCCTCAGGAAGACAGTGCAGAAACTGAAACATTAATAGAAGAAAATGCGGAAGAGAATATTCAACTGTGTACTCTAGAAAATTTTGAGCAAGAAATTACAAAGTTTAAGGTGATTTCAGGTGAAAGGCCCAAATTATTCTTGTATCTGTTGTCGACACACTCATTATAAAAATCAGACCAGGACTGTTGATTTGTATTTAAAAAGTGAAATGGAAAATAATAACGAGTGGAAGGATTTTGCAACTTATTTGTTAGTAGAGAATTGTTTTGATTTGGGTACTGATCAGCGTATTTGTAAATTTTGTTTTAACAAATCAGATGAGAACAAAATGCCTGCTAGAGCTGTGCATAATAATCTTGAGTTGGTAAGTATTCCTTCTGAACTGATGGATTTAAATACTTATGAGTCTATTCTGATTCAATGTGTGCATCCATTTCAGGCTATTGTTTGTATGGAGCCTAAGACAGGGAAATTGCCTCCTTCAGATTTACAGAGAGGATTAAAGGGAAGAGTTGTATATTTGCCTCCTGATTTAAAGAATGATATTGAAACAATTGGTGTAGAAAATGTTGAAGATGAACCTCTAGTTATTCTTGTTAATGGCATTCCTACAAAGAGTAAAAAAATCTGGCAAGAATTAAGTGGATGTTAGGAAAGTGAAAAAGGCAACATTGTATCTGGTAAAAAATAATCAGTACTATAAAAATGTGTATGTGAGAGAAGAAGAAATAACTGTAGAAGAAGATAGTGAGTCGCCAGCTGGACAAATTGAAAAAGTGGATGTGTCCAGAACTGAAGAAATATATGAACATTACAGTGTTCATCCACTTCATTCTAAAGAAGTGATGGGGAATACTAGTGAGTCGCATTTGTCTTGTGTTGTCACTGCTCCAACTGGATTAGCAACCCCCTATATTAAAGGAATTACTTAACATCGTTTATTAATGCTACCAGTAGAACATGAAAACAGATTGGAGTACCACAAGCTATCTGGAGAAGTTGTTGTGAAGTTTCAAGAGTCTTGAGGAAAATGAAACTTCTGATTATTGCTGAGGTAAGCATGGTATCAAACTTAATGCTTGTCTTTGTGCATTTAAGAATGAGCAAATTCTTAAAACAGAGTATGACATATTATTTGGAGGAAAACACGTCATAGTTTTTGGAGATCTAATACAACTTACTCCTGTGAAATGACAACCAGTGTTTAAAACACTGGCAAATGAAGATACCAGCAAGCCTTTGGGGAGTATTGGAAACGTTAACATTTGGTCATTTTTTCAATATAAGGAACATACTACAAATATGCGTCAGGTAAATGATGCAGATTATGCAAATATTCTTCACGATATAAGAATTGGAAAAGTGACAGAACATGGCAAACAACCTTTACAGAGACGATTACTTCCCAATTTGTTTCCAAATGAAAATATTGTTCCTGAGGAAATATATAGGAGAATTGCAGAAAACAAATCTGTAATCTGCTTAATGCCAACACTGCATGAATTTTCTATATTCAATGAAGAAATGTTAAAGTTGGAAAATGAAGAAATTATAAAATTGGAAGCTATTGATAAAATAGAACATGAAGGAATCACCATTATTTTGACTGAAAAGTTGAAGAGGAAATTGGATTCTTTAGAGAAATTGATAAGTAAAACTGCTAGTTTAGAAAAGAATTTGTATGTATGTGTAAACTGTAGAGTAATTTTACGTCGTAATTTGCTTGTGGAAAAAGGTTTAGTAAATGGAGCAATGGGTAAAATTGTTGATTTCGTTAATTATGTAAATAGAGATGGTATTGAATTTTTTTAAATCAAATTTGATGAAATTGCTGAAGTACAACAATTTAGTCATTGTTCAACTCGGTTTTTGCTTGTAAAAGATTTGCATGTACGCAGAAAACAGTTTCCTATTTGTTTGGCATATGCGGTGACCATTCATAAATCTCAAGGTTTAAGTGTAGATAATGGTTTAGTCAATATTGGAAGTACCGTGTTTAAAGGGGGTATGGCATATGTTGCTTTGTCTCGAGTGAGAACTTTATCTGGATTGTACTTGATTGACTTTGATGAGACAAAGGTTAGTGCAGATGCAAATTGTGTGAAAGAGAATAATAGGTTAAGAAAAAAATATGCACCCTATTTAGGTCAATATCCAGTATTTGAAAAGCGTATGGGAGGTAGAAAAAGAAGATTTGAGAATATCTGTAGTGAAACTGTAGAGAAAGGAAAAAAACAAGATGAAGTTGCGCCTGCAAGGAAAAAGAAAAAGGACAGTGTTGAAGAGAATGTTGGTTATCGGTTTGAAAATAGTTGTGGTGTCAACTGCTATGCTAATGTAGTTGTTAATGTTGTTTTTTTTCTTGAAAGTTTGCAACAGCAAATTGTTGTAAATTGGGACAAAAGATTCTGTTCATTGTTTATTCTGTTTATGAGAAATGTAGTAGTGATAAAAGTAAAATACTAAGTGTTTCTGATATTCGAAATGTTTTGGACATATGTTCTGGTTCTATTCAATTTACGCAGAATATTCAGCAAGATTGTCAGGAATTTTTAATGTTTATGCTTGGTGTATTGGAAGATGAAGGTATTGATATTGAAAATCTTTTTGGCCTTTCTTATAAATGGCAACATGACTGTGAAAATTGTTTGTTTACATGTAGCACTAACATAGACATTGAACGATTCATATATTTGACTTTACCAGACTGCGAATCAGTGTCTTTTAACAATCTAGTTAGAGGAGCAAGTCAAAACATGGAGTGTAGCCAATGTAAATCAGAAATGTCATCAATATTACTTATAAAAAGATATGGACAGTATGTAATTTTAATGCTGCAATGTTGTAGAGCTGATGGAAGAAAATTGGAAACTTTAATTAAAATTTTTGTAGCTACTCAAGTATCAATATCAGGAAGAACTTTTGTATCTGTTGCAATTATTTTTCATGATGGACCTTCTACAACATCTGGATATTACACTGTTTATTTAAAATGTCTGAAAGGTTGGATACATTGTAATGATAGTCAATTCATTTTTTTTATATTTCTTTTTATTTCAAATAAACATAAACAAACAAGGCAATACAAGTCAGTACAGCTGGATGGGCGCTCAGCGAGGAAGGGAGTGCATTAAAATTTAATACAAATCATCAGTGCAAGGAGGAATGTCAGGTCAGGGGGAAGACGGAATATCCGGAGCATCCACGAGGGGAGGTGTACATATATCACCCCGGTAGGAGTTCCAATGGCCCCAGACCTTACCCCACATTTTAGGTCTGCCACGCGCTACATACACCGTCTTCTCTCTAAACATACACCAGTCCATATTCTCCTTCCATGCCAGGACCGTGGGCGGTCTCTGGGAGCCCCACAATTGCACAATATCTCTCTTCGCAATCATATTCCCAAGGGTCCCCCACTGAGTCTACACCACATCATAATCATTCGGCTCCCAAACATTCAGCAGACAACGCCTTGCTTCCGGCAACAGCGCTATACCCGTGACCTCCTCCATCACATCATGCACTTGACTCCAGAACAGCACCACCTCCGGACATTCCCAAATTATGTGGAGGAAAGTACCAGTTAAACCGCATCCACGCTTACACAACCCATCCACAGGATATCTCATGCGAATCAGGCGAGGGACGGTCACATAAATTCGGTGCAGGATCTTGAGCTGTACGAGTCGGAGACGAGCCGGAATCGCGACCTCCTTCGGTGAGGATATCGCCGATTGCCAGTCCTCGTCGTCCAACTCCAGACCGTCACTAGTCCAAATCTCTCTGAGGTGGCCCAGCAAATCAACCCGATCATTAATCAATTTTTTATATATCAGGGAGATAGTGCTGTTGGGAACATATCCGTCAAGCACCCGATCTTCAAGCGGGGATGATTCCGGGATAACGGTACCTGCAGGAAAAACCGAACTCAGCGCGTGGCGAATCTGCGCTTATCGGAAGAACTTCTCATCACTCAACTCATATTCTACTTTCAATTCCTCGAAGGTCTTGACCCTACCTTTGGTCCAGATATCATTGACCCTGCAGATACCAATCATATACCACTTCTCAAAACCTTTTGTCTTCCACAGGCTGCCCAATCTTTCAGATGCATAGAGCGGAGTTGCTCTAGTCAGTCGATCCCTCCATCCCATTGCCGCATTAGCACATTGCCACACTCGCACCGCTATCTTAGTGGGTCCCGAAAGTTTCTGCCCAGCAGTTTTGGAGTAAAGCGCCCTGTTATAATCGCCACCCGGCAGCAGCCACTTATCCATTTCAAACACAGGATTTGACGCAGGACCGTACATTCCATGATTAATCGCTCCCAGCTGGGAAGCCCAATAGTGTCGCCTTATATCTGGAAGTGCAATACCACCGTCATACCAGGGAAGCGTCAGCTTGGCGAGGGCGATACGCGGACGCCCACCCCATATCAATTGTCTCTGTAAACTTTCCACCTCCCGAAAATAGCTCGCCGGAATGACGTCAAGTGTGTTTTGCAGCGCGTATAAAAACTGCGGTAAAGACATCATTTTGAAATGAGCTGCCCGCCCGAGGGAGGACAATGGCAGTCTGCGCCAGGCCACAACGTCGGATTTTAAGCGTTGGAGCGGGGGAAGCAGATTGCGTTCATAACGGACCACGGGGTCCAAGGCGATAAAGATCCCCAGATACTTAAACCTCCGTCTGTACTACTTGCATGGGACAACCGCGTGGCAAAGAAGGAGAGTCACCCGAGAGTACATAGACACAGGATTTAGCCCAATTAATCACAAGGCCGGAGTTTCTCCCGAACGAGCTCAGCACATCAAGCAAGACAATCAGCGACTTTCGAGGCGACGTAAGATACAACAAGATATCGTCAGCATAGAGCGATATTCGGTCCTCAAAGTCCGGGGTCCACCGAATCCCCTTCGTCGATGGCTCCCACCGCAGCCAAGCAGCCAGGGGTTCTAAGGCGAGGGCAAAAAGAAGCGGGGACAGCGGACACCCCTGCCGCATGCCCCTCCCAAGAATAAAAGACGTAGAAACCCGACCATTCACCACAATCTGATCCAACGGTTCCTCATACAAAAGTCTCACCCAGCCGATGAAACCAGGACCAAAACCAAACTTTGCAAGAGCGGCCCAGAGATACGGCCATTTCAACATATCAAAGGCCATCGTAGCATCCAAGGATGCCAAGATGGCCGGTTCACACAATGACGCTGCTCTCGCAAGAACGCCATGCAAGCGCCGCAAGTTCAATGCTGTATTACGATGAGGAATGAAACTGGACTGATCCGATGGATCAGGTCGCTGATCACTGTTATCAAACGGTTTGCTAGCAATTTTGCGAGGATCTTGGGCTCCGCAATTAAAAGCGAAATAGGCCTATAAGATGCGCAGCTATCCCGCGGCTTCCCCTCCTTATGAATCACCACAATGGTCGCAAGTCGCTGATCACGAGGGAGAGAGCCGATGTCTCGCGACTCCAGGAACATAGAAAGAAGATACAGCGCCATTTTGTCAGGACACAGTTTATAAAGCTCGATGGGGAGACCGTTAGGGCCCATAGCTTTTCCCGAGCGTACAGAACGAATAGCAGTTGCCACCTCGTCAACGGATCGTACTGCGTCCATCCGTTCCCTATTTGAATCCGACAGGCAAGGCAATGCAATGTCCCGTAGCAGCAGATGGGAGTCCTCCTCTGGTCTATCGGATACTGGGGAATACACTTTTTGAAAATATTCTGCGAAACACTCCACAATCTCAACAGGATCAGTCACTCTCACTGCGTCCACTCTCTCCACCACAGGGACCACACGACTCGCCTTCTCCTTTCTATCTAACCAAGCAATCAATTTCCCAGCCTTATCACCCACATCATATAAACGCCCCTGCTGCTCTCTCCTCATGACTTTAGCGGCATCCGTTACCAACGCCCTGTAGTCAAGTTGTTTAAGACTGAGAAGATGAATCTTGTCGTGAGTGGTACACAATTCCAAATCCCCTTCCAACTCAGCTATTTCGGTCTCAAGGCGGACTACCGCCTCGTTTTTGCTTTTCTTGGTGCCAGCAATTAACAACAGCGCCTGGCCACGGATAACCGTCTTAAAGGCCTCCCACAGCGAAACAGAAGAGGACACAGACCCCACATTCCCGGCAAAATAATGATCCAGAGACTTGATCAACTCCGCCCTGGTTTTGGGGTCACGGAGGTACCAAGGATTAATCGGGGCCACTCGACCCTCAGTTCCCATCTTCGTATCCATCATAAGCCACAGTGGGGAGTGGTCAGAAATACCCCTAGCCAGATGTCTGACTTCCCTGACTGAAGAGGCCTGCGCCGCCGGCATCAGGACATAATCCAGTCTAGAGAGACTGCCATGAGCACCAGAGTGGAAGGTGTATTGCGATTGTCCCGGATGCAGTAGCCTCCAACAATCTACCAATCCCAGCGTTTCCAAGAAGTCACCCAACCAAGAGTGTGATCTCGTGAGATCCCTGGGGGGGTAACGGTCTTCCCTACCGGAGACGACAGAATTGAAATCTCCACCCATCACCAAGATGCCTTCCGGAAGCCCCAAAATTACTCTCCCCAAATCAGCAAAGGTCGTAGTCTGTAGGCCGGGAGGAACATAAAGAGAAAGCAGTGAGACAGTCTTCCCCTCCCATCAGCGTAGCGCCCCCTGTCGTCAAGGATTATGTCATCAACCTCCAGGGGGAGGGAACACCTGACCAGGATACCCACCCCCCTAGAGCCAGTAGTAAATCCAGAGTGTGCCACAAGACGATAACCTCGCCGATTCATGGCATGGCATGTGTTTCCTATCAGATGAGTCTCCTGTAGCAACACTACATCAGGGGAGAGGCGTCTCAGTAGCTGCAGCACTACACCACGTTTTATCCTATCCCCCAACCCGTTAACATTCCAGTACAATAACCTCAGCCCCCTACCCCCTATCCCAAGAAATAAATGCAGAATCCACCCCACAGCGAGCACAGCACCCAGGTCCAAAAGTTAAACAATGCATTGCCTTGAAACAAAGTTAAACATACACAACCCCCCCCCATCCCCCCCACAAATACCCAAACCCCCCCCCCCACCCTGCACCCCTGCGTTAGAATAAAAAGCCACCCCAACTTGCAGTGTGCCTGTCGCCCTAACATTAAACTAGTCTACAAAAAGAAACCCGGAGGAGGAAAGAGTCTCACCCCCCGCCACCTCTGGGTATCCCATCACAAACAGTGCAGTATAAAAGTCATCGAACCACAGCTGCCAGTTGTGCGCAATGTCCAAAGAGTCCGAAGTCACTGCTCACTCCTGTTGCAACGGGCCGCCTTCAGCTCCTCCGGAATGTTCAGAGCGGTCACGCTGCATGGGCAACGTATCGAGCCAGTCACTCACATTCTCTGGGCAGTCAAAGAAAAACGTCCGATCTTCGTATTCTACACGGAGCCGAGATGGAAAAAGCTTTGCATATTTCATACCCATGTCTCTCAATCGTCGCTTCACCCCCTGAAACCCCATCCTTTGTTTCTGGACGAACTGGGTAAAATCTGGGTAGAAGCTCACCGTAGTGTTTTCAAACTTCGTAGGGCCGCCCACCCTGGATGCCTGCAGGATAGCGTCTCTAGCCCTAAAGTTGAAAATTCTGGCGATGATAGGACGCGGAGGGGCGCCCAGCTTGGGTTTCCTGCCCGGCACTCTGTGTGCACGTTCCACCGCAAAGAAGTTGCTCAGGCCTTTGGGGGCAAGATGATTGAGGATGAGGTCCTCGACAAGGAGATCAACTGCTTGATCTTCCGGTTTTTCAGGGACCCGAATAATACGTACGTTGTTGCGTCGGGCCCGACTTTCAAAATGCTCCAGCCAGCGAGAAAAGAGATCATTGGAGGATCGTAGATTGCGAACCTCCGTCTGTAAGTCGGACACATCAGTCGTGAGGCTGGAGGTCTTCAAGTCTAAGGATTTGACTTTTTCATTAGTCTTTGATAAATCCTGATCAAGTTGACATCAATTGCCACCGTGTCAAGCTTTAAGGCCAGAGCCTCATATTGTTGGCCGATAGAGGTCTTCATACTAGCAATGGCGCCCATGACATCACGCAGGGTCAAGTCATCCACGGCCGCTGAGTCGTCTCCCGCGTCTCCCAGAGACCTACACGTACCACCGGGGAACCCCTTAGGATGAGTGTAGCGATCCATGATATTCGATTGAATAGTGCCCCCCCCCCCGGTGAACGGTCTTGGTCTTCCGTTTCTCGCTGTCTGGTTTGCCCGCCAATTTGGATGTTGGGCCCCTGAGGGGCTTTCGAGACCTGGTAAAAATGGCTCCTTTCGATTCACCCACCAGGTTCACCAAAAAACCAAATTCCAGCTAGATTTCACACAACCAGAGACACTCGGTGGCAATCACACAGTGGGGTTGCGGGGACAGACTGCATCCAGGGTCGCCAGAGCGGCTCTAGACAGGAGAAGGCCGAGGAGCCAAAAACGAAACCGAAAGTTAACTCCGGGGCTGTGAGCAGTGCCCCGTAGGCCGTTGTTGTTCAATTACTACCTGGGTGCTAGATTGACTTGAGCCCCGGGCAGTGCCATGGAGCAGGCCGCAAAAGTTCGAAGTACCGTAGTTACGGTTCCCGGAGTCCAAATCGTTTTTTGAAAGCAGCTATTATATCAGCTGGGTTGCATCTTCAATAACCCGTCGTCATAATCAGGATAAAGTTCCGGATAGATGCGGGAGGTGGCGAAGGTCTCGGGAGCCCTGTGCTCACGCGTCCATCTTGGTTGTGCGTGAAGCTCCTCGTCCAGTCAATTCATTTTCAAGCAACGTTTGCCTAAGGAGTTACCAAATTCTTACCTAATATTTTTAAAGCCAATATTTTAAGAACTAAGGGGTCCAAAAGTCCGTCCGCCATCCCGGTGGAAACGGGACCGTCCGCCACGTGTGCGGTGGGCCCGCCATAGCAATTATGATGCGCCCGCCACAGTGGCGGTAGATTAGTCTGGTAGTGTAAAGTACTTTGTAAGTGAGGGTGAGGAGCTTGAAGGTGATCCTCTTGTTGATGTTGAGGCAGTGTAGTTGTATCAGGTCGTGGGTGGTGATGTGGCTCCAGCAGGGGACATTGAAGATCAGTCAGGTAGAGGTATTTTGGATTTGTTGTAGTCGTTGTAGGTGTTTGGCTGGAATTCTTGTGTAGAGTGTGTTGCCACAGTGTAGTCTGCTGCTAATGATGGCCTGTGTTACTGTTCTTCTTCTTTTGATTAGGATCTACTTGTAAATGTTGCTTAGCATGTGGAGGGTGTTATAGCAGTATGAGGAAATGCTGTAGACTTGTTTACATATGTAGAGGGAGGAGTTGAGGATGAATCGTAGGTTGTGTACATTGTCAGTAGGTGTTGGTACTGTTCACAGTGTAGTTGGCTAGCAGGAGTCACCTGAAGCTGAGGGGGTGGGTCTGAGGATGAGTACCTTCATGTTGTGCGAGTTCAGTTTAAAGAGCTGCTCCTTATCCAGTTGGTGACGTCCTTAATTGTGTCATGGAGGTTGTTTTTTGTGGTATGTGGCTCCTTGATGAGGAAGATGATTAGCTGGGTGTCGTCGATGTAGGAGATGATGTTGAGGTTGTGATGGTGGGCCACTTGTGTGAGGGTGGCCATGGAGATGTTGAATAGCGTTGGGCTGAGGGATGAGCACTGGGGGACGGTGCAAATGATGTCAGTGGTTTTGGATCAGAAGGCTGGGAGGCAGATGCTCAGGCTTACTATTGAACAACTTTCAAACTAAGAATTTCACACATACTATTTGGCCATGGGGAAAAGTATGTGAAACCATTAAGGACTTTTTGTTGTAAATTTTGTCAGCATACATTTGTAAGTAACATTATTTATAATGGAAGAAAATTAATGATAGTGTTTTGTTATATTAGGATTGTTTGACATACTCATAGTTACGTAAGAAATTGGTCTTAGAAAAAACCATTTAACACATGTTTTATTTCTGTTGTTTAGATTGTTATTGAGATTGTTGTTTTTTTAAAGATAATCTTCTTGATTGTCTTTTTTTGCCTGCTGTTATGTGATGAGTACTATTGAACTCACTGTTTCTAGTGAAATTCAATATATTCTGAGAACTGCAAAAAAGGCAAATGAAATGCTTTACAAATTATTTTGTGTTGTAAAAGATCAATTGTAACTATTTTCTTTTGTCTTCTACAGATGCTAATGTTATAATAATTTTTTATTATTTTGAAGGTAAGTATAAGTAACTGTTAAAAATTGGATGTACTTCTACAGAGCTGGAGTAAGAGAACGTGGATGGAGTACATAAGTATGTAAAGATGGTTTGTATCTTTTAAACACATTTGAAGAAATTAAAAATATATATATATAGTGTACCTGTTTTCTACAACCCATCTACTACTTTGGAACTGATAAAGTGAATAGATATATTGTACTTTTTTTAGTACTGCATTTTATTATAATAGCCTTAGTTTTTTCCTATAGTGATAAGGAGTGACTGGTTTGAAAATGTAAGAAAATGTTATAACTAAAAATTCATATAGGCAATTTTATTGATATAATCTTATAGAGTAGTTGAGAATGGTATTTATATAATATTTCTTAAAGGGCAAAATAGTTGATAAAGCTAGTTTTGTATTATGTAATAGGAAAAACGATAAAATAAAGTGTTTATGTTTTTGTACAAGGAACAAAAACCTTTAAAAAATTCACTATGGGAGAAGAACAGAAGTATATAGAAGAAAATTTCGAAATGTTTAACACTCTCATAGAGGAGTTAAATAAACCTTTCATGGATAGCAAAAATGAAGATGAAAATATTGCTGCAGTCATAAGCTGCGATTTTTCAGATGAAACATTGGATGATGATTTTGTGCAAGCGTTAGAGGACATCGAGTTTCATGATATGACTTTTGAAATTCATAATCAAGAAAATTAAATTTCAGATGGAATCATGTTAGAAGCTCTATTAAATTATGAAATGTTATAAGAAGAAATTAAAAATGGTTTGAGAGACTCTTCTGGCAGAATTGTAATAATTCAGCTAGTATCCAAGTACTCATGGTGCAAAGTGGGCCTTAGGGCATGGACTGCTTCAAACCTCTTTAGATTATGTATGCACTCTTCTATACACCAGCAAACTTGTGTTTTATAGCTTTTATTTCCAGGTCTATATCATTTGACTTCCAGCAAAGTCTCTGTGATTGCTGATTCCGTATTGTACTGAGCTATTCAACAGAATGTCCTTATCTATGCACTGTGCTAAAAATGAGCCTATTTTAAATTCAGTCAGGCACTCTCCTTGCAGCGCTGTAATTATCCAGTCAGTACCCACATATTCATGGAGGAAAGTAGGCCTTAGGCCATGGACTGCTTTAAACCTGTATAGACTATGCATGCAGTCTTCTATGCCCCTACAAACCAGTCCTTTATACAGTGAATTCCCCAGTCTGTATTATTAGACTTTCGGCAATCACTCTCACTCTACTGTTTCAGTATTGTAGTGAGCCATTGAGCAGTATATCATTATGTATGTACTGTGGTAAAATTGAAGCTGTTATAAATTGAGGGAGGGATTTTCTTTGCAGAACTGTAATTATCCACTCAGTATCTATGTATTCATAAATTAAAATAGGGCTTAGGTCATAGACTGCTTCAAACTCCTATAGACTTTACATGCAGTCTTTTATGCACTGGGAATCTTCACCTAGATCCATCATCGGCATGTTTTGTGAGTATTTAATAGCGATTTTTAAGGAATCGCTATTACAGACTCGCAAAATGGGATTCAAGTAGGAATCGCAATATTTATTGCGATTCCTACAGCTTCCTTATTTGCGATTAGCTAATTGCTAATCGCAAATAAGGAATAACTCCCCATTCATTCCTATGGGCCTACAGGCCCATAGGAATGAATGGGAAGACATATCAATGTTCGATTCGCTATTAGCGAATCGCATGTTGATTTTGCGATTTAAAGGGTGCAGGGGTGTCCAAAGGACACCCTGTTGCACCCCTTAAATGATATTGAATGCTGGTGTTACGCACACACATGTCCCAAGGACATGTGTGTGTGTAACATACAACTTAGAAAAATGCACTTAAGAGCATTTTTCTAAGTTTCCGCTATTTACCACGAGGTTTGACTTCGCGGTAAATAGCGGCCCAAAATTGAGAATTCGCAATTTTTAAATCTTTCATGAATTGCATTTAAGGAATCTCGAATAGAGATTCCTTAAATGCTATTCCGCGCAAATTTGCGCATTCTATAATTGCGATTTTTGCATTTGGGATGATGAATCCCAAATGCAAAAATTGCGCTCGCAAAGGGCCAGATTCTCAGAATCTGGCCCTTTGCGAGCCGATTTCGTCTTCATGAATCTACCTGTTAGTCTTTTATACCTTCAATTTCCCAGTCTGCATCCTTACACTTCCGGCAAACACGATCACACTACTGTTTCAGTATTGTACTGAGCCATTTAGCAATAAATGCTTGTCTATACACTGTACAAAAAGTGAAGCAGTTATACATTCAGCTCTACAGTCTCCTTCGAGAAGTGTATTCATTCTGCCACTACCCAAGTAGTCATGCAGCAAAGTAGGCCTAAGGGTATGGACTGCTTCAAACACTTATATATAGTAAATGCACTTTTCTAAATATCTGCAAACTTGGCTTTTAAACGTTGAATTGCCTAGTATGTATCCTCACACTTCCTGCAAACATTCTGTTACTACTATTTTAGTATTGTAGTGAGTCATACAGCAGTATGTTCTTATGTATGCACTGTTCTAAAAGTGAAGGTGCTATATATTCAGCTACACAATTTCCTTGTTGAAGTGTAAGCATTCAGTCGGTTCCCAAGTACTCATGCACCAAAGTAGGCCTTAGGGCATGGACTGCTTCAAATCCCTATAGACTATGCATCCACTGTTCTATAAAGTGGCAAAATTGCCTTTTATATCTTCAATTCCCTAGTCTGTATCGTTACACTTTCACCAAACAGTCTCACACTACTGTTTCAGTGTTATAGTGAACCATACAGCAGTATGTGCTTATCTATACACTGTTCTAAAAGTAAAGCTGCTATACATTCAGCCAGACACTCTACTTGTAGAATTGTAATCATTCAGGGCCACATTTATGAGGCCACTTGTGCCATCGGAACGTCACTTTTTGTGATGTTCCGTGGCACAGCTGCCTGCATGATAATTATCAGGCAGCACTAAGCCACTTTTTTTGGCGTACTGCTGCCTGATAAATATCAGCACCTTTAACACAGTGTTCTGAGTTAAAGGGGCATACGATGGGTGTTGCTGGGGGCGTTCCCAGCAACACCTATAGCCTTTTGACACTGCCCCAGATTTAAGAGAAATTGTAAATCTGAGGCAGTGCCAAAAGCTTACGCATCCCCAGGGGAGGTGTAAGGAAGGCGCAACAGGGAACAATAGTTTTATTTCTCCTCGTTTTTCCTTTTTCTATGTGTGCTGCATTCTGCAGCACACGTAGAAAAACAAAAAGTCTCTTGTGATTATTTTTGTAAAGAAAGGTTTCATTCCCGTACAAAAATAATCATCCCCGCAACGCAGGCACCCTTGCACCATTGTGCAAAGGTGCTTGCATTGGTGCAGGCACACCATTGTGTGCCGGCGCAGGGGAAAAGGAGAGGAATGTGCCGTATCTTATAGATATGGTGCATTCCTCTCTTTTTCTTTTGCCGTAGGGAAGCGCAGCAAAAAGGCCTGCTGCGCTTCCCTACGGCAAAATCTCATAAATGAGGCCCTATGTCAGTAGCCAAGTACTCATGGTGCAAAGTGGGCCTTAGGGCATGGACTGCTTCAAACCCCTATAGACTATGCATACACTGTTCTATGCACCTGCAAATTTGCTTCTTATTATGTTGAATTCTGCTGTCTCTATCCTTCCACTTCCACCAAACACTCTGTCACTCTTGGTATAGTTTTGTAGTGACTCATTGATCATTGTGTAGTAAGGCATTCACTACATTAAAACAGTAATCAGTAGATGTACAATAAGTGGTACATCCCCAGAGATATGCTAGTTATTGTGCACTGTGACATCACCAGCATGGATGCACCATATTTACAATGTGGTGCACTATAGGGCAAAAACGGCACAGATATGTGATGTATTTGTGCTGTGTAGATGGCATATTGCTTGACTTGCGTAGGAAGCACAATGCAGCTCCAGCAATGCTCTTTGGCCCTATGGTCATAATGCTGTGTCAATCCTTACACCTGCTTCAAGTAGGCGCAGAGTTTTGACGCAACATAAGCTCAAAAGGGACTGAATGAAATCTTATAGACTATAAATTTTAGGAGGCGTTCCTGCGCCAGAACACTCTCCCCCTGCGCAGGAAAGCCTCCTTCTGGCACAGGGCTTTACAATGCACTTTCCATATGCATCACATTGTAAATACCACACACCATGGCACATCTTTTGCACCACTACTGCATCACAAAAGTGACGCAACAGATGTGTAAAAGAGGCACAAGGGGATTGTAAATCAACTCCTAACACATACAAATTCATCCAGGCAGTTTGACCAGCAGTGCAAATTGAAGCATAGACTTGTAACATATTTATGTGCATATTTTACATTCAAGTGCTTCGGAGGTACTAAAGTATACTATAGGTAAACACCTTATAGATTTATGCTGTAGCACTTCCTTATAGTTCTGCACTTTCACATTCACCATACACTACTAATGTATTCATTCATTCATTTATGAACTACACATTCATTCTGACAAACTTTTACACACTAACATAGAAATATAGTTCTTTTTTTGACCAGTGAAGGTAGTTCTGAAAATAACTGTTTTTTTGTCTTTTTTCTTTTGTATTTTTTTGTATTTTTGAACATTTTTTTTTTAAACCAAAAAAATAGAACTTTTCAAATAAAAAACTATGGAACAGGAACAAAAAAGTAAAAAAATATATATATTTTTTAGGGCAACGGTGCTCTTCTTGCCTCTTTACAATTAGGTCAACAGATTGCTCACCATAACAAAGTAACTCTTTGCAGTATTTGCAATGAAAAGTGAGTTCTGAAAACTTTGGCACAATTATGGGATGTGGACTGCTTGGAGGAGGTGGTGGTACAGTTGAGGTGCTAGCCACTGCAGGTGGAGGATTGTCTTGCAAGCTTTGAGTTGCCACCCTTGCATAGTTGTTAGGATGCAAGTTTTTTACATGGCGATCCATGCTCGCAGTACCGAAGGAGTACTTTTTAGACGGGTCACCTCTGGATAGAGTAACATCACATATTTTGCACGTTACTTTTGGAGCATTCACCTTCTTTAGTCCCTCAGGAAAAGTAACCATTTTCCAGATAAAAGATTCTCTCTTCTTTTTCTGAGGAGGCTCAATCACAAAATCTTCATCAGAGGAATGGTCAGATAGAGTTTGAGGAAGACCAGCCATTTTGGAGATTTTTATTCTAAAGGACTACAGCTCGAATAGATGCTGCTCCTAAGAAAGTCCAAGTAGAATGATCAAAATGGGAGGGGTCTTTCAACAGTTGGAGTAGGAAGTGTTATGAACAAATGAAATCTCTTCTTTTAAGTCACATGGCTGTGCGTACTCTTACGGTGCGCTTACGGAGCTCTTACGCTGCGTTTATGGTGCACTTAAGATGCGAGTACGTATGATGTACCGCCGCGAATTGCGTAATTGCTTTTCAAAGTAATGTACGCTTATTAAAAGTTAAAAAAAACTATTTTTATGAATATCCCAGATAATGTTTACCTTTAAAATTTACAATAAATACATGAATATATGTATTTGCATAGTTAGAAACTTCCGCGGCATGTGCGTACGGGGCGCCATACATGACGTCACGCGGAAGCTTTGATGCGTCGCGCAACTTCAAAGCATTTGCGTAACGTAAGCGTTGGTATGCGCGGAGGACGATTTACCGTACAAAGTATGGTGCGATCACCATATGCGTACGGTGCGATTATCCTAAAAAAAATGAAAAAGGAATTCTATAGAATTAAATTTTCATATATTGGAGAAAAAAAATGTAATGAAAAAATATTTTTGAATTTAGTTTTGTTATTATTTTACATTAAAATATGAAATATTAATAAAAAATATACAAAACATATAAATATTTATAATAAAAATGTAGAAAATTAGTATAAAAAGAAAGAAATAAAATAATTAATACATTTAACAATTATCATTTACAAAACCTTTGAAATTCACTGAAAAAAACATAGGTTTCACACACGTTATAGTTAGGAATTAGCATTTAAAAAACCTTAGAAATTCACTGAAAAAAACATAGGTTTCATACATGTTATAGTTAGCGGGACATTTCACTCATACAAAACCATTGAAATTCCCCCGTTATAGTTAGTTCAGCTAACTTAACTCGCGCGCCCGCAATGCACTGCTGATGACGTCACATATTACATCACTCATAACATGGTCAGTGACATCACTCATGACATCACTGATGACATCTCAAATGACATCACTGATGACATCACTGATGACATCATCCTTGTGAAAGAGTGGCAGACCTCCTCTCAGCGTAATATAACCCTTGATACACACTTTCAAAAACTAGAAACTACATTTTTTTTTAAAATGGAGATAACAATACCAGTTAGAACAACCTATTCCGCAATTCCAAAATCTACATACACATCCACTCATTCACCAACAGTTCTATATAGTCACTCATACATGTACTCACTCATCATATGTACTCATACACCTATACATCCTGTTACACACCGAAACTCATCCATAGAGATACTCACACTCATACTCACACATGCAAATAAACTATCAAACCTCCATTTATTTGCATATACAGCTATACACACACCACTACACTTACTTTTACAGAAACATACACATACTTACTCTCTTAACCAATCACTTATAGAAACACATACTTATTTATACAGGAACTCGTCCAATCTCTCAGTCTCAAATATAATCACTTATATACATCAATTCTTACATATACTAGATTAAAACATATGTAGTTACTCATAAAGATACTATTGAGACAGTCATTCACTCACTAACACACCCATACACACACTCATCCACCCATACAGTACTGCACACATGCTGTCTTCAAAACACATACAGTGAGTCACTCATTCATGCATCTACGCGCTAAGTAATATTCCCCACCGAACCATACAGACACTCACACTGATACTCAAAAAGCCAACAAATAACTCATATAGATACTCATGTAGCTACTCACCAACCCATGCAGCCACTTATAGACAAAGTGAGACACTGATACTGATATTTACATATTTAAACATTACTCGCGAATACATGTATTCACTAAGATACACTTAACAGCCGCAGCCGGTGGTGGGAGTACCTGCGGGCGGTGACGTGGGGAGGGGCAGGGTGGGGAGTAGTAATGTATGGATTATGGATTACGGAGTTTAACAGGTAAGTTAACATATAAATAAATAAAACGAAATTCGTTGCGCGCACTGCATTGCATTTGGTGATGTAGTGCACGCAACAAAATCTGTTTTATTCATATATATGTTAACTTACCTGTTAAACTCCGTAATCCATACATTACTACCCCCCACCCTGCCCCTCTCCCTCCCCACGTCACCACCCGCAGGTACTCCCACCACCGGCCGTGGCTGACACTTAATAAGTCAGTTATACAATCAATTTTACAAAAAAAACATCCATTTAGACACCTATTTACCCATTTAGTCTTCCATCGACCTTTAGATATACATATATAAACAAATATAAATGAATGAATACATTACTAATGTATGGTGAATGTGAAAGTGCAAAACTATAAGGAAGTGCTACAGCATAAATCTATAAGGTGTTTACCTATGGTATACTGTAGTACCTCCGAAGCACTTGAATGTAACATATGCATATAAATATGTTACAAATCTATGCTTCAATTTGCACTGCTGCTGGAACTGCCTGGGTGAATTGGGTAAATAAAAATATTTATTTTTCAGAAAGACACACATTTACTGGATGATGTCATCTGTGATGTCATCAGTGATGTCATTTGAGATGTCATCAGTGATGTCATGAGTGATTTCTTATAGATACGGCGCATTCTTCTCTTTTTCATTTGACGTAGGGAAGTGCAGCAGGAAGACCTGCTGCGCTTCCCTACGGCAACATCTCATAAATGAGGCCCTAGGTCAGTAGCCAAGTAAACTAGCAAACATCCATTTATTTGGATATACAGCTATACACACACCACTACACGTACTTTTACAGAAACATACCCATACTTATTCTCTTAAACAATCACTTATAGAAACACATACTTATTTATACAGGAACTCGTCCAATCTCTCACTCTCAAATATAATCACTTATATACATCAATACTTAAATATACTAGATTAAAACATATGTAGTTACTCATAGAGATACTATTGAGACAGTCATTCACTCACTAACACACCCATACACACACTCATCCACCCATACAGTACTGCACACAAGCTGTCTTGAAAAACACATACAGTGAGTCACTCATTCATGCATCTACGTGCTAAGTAATATTCCCCACCGAACCATACAGACACTCATACTGATACTCAAAAAGCCAACAAATAACTCATATAGATACTCATGTAGCTACTCGCCAACCCATGCAGCCACTTATAGACAAAGTGAGACACTGATACTGATATTTACATATTTAAACATTACTCGCGAATACATGTATTCACTAAGATACACTTAACAGCCGCAGCCGGTGGTGGGAGTACCTGCGGGCGGTGACGTGGGGAGGGGCAGGGCGGGGAGTAGTAATGTATGGATTATGGATTACGGAGTTTAACAGGTAAGTTAACATATAAATAAATAAAACGAAATACGTTGCGCGCACTGCATTGCATTTGGTGATGCAGTGCACGCAACAAAATCTGTTTTATTCATATATATGTTAACTTACCTGTTAAACTCCGTAATCCATACATTACTACCCCCCACCCTGCCCCTCTCCCTCCCCACGTCACCACCCGCAGGTACTCCCACCACCGGCCGTGGCTGACACTTAATAAGTCAGTTATACAATCAATTTTACAAAAAAAACATCCATTTAGACACCTATTTACCCATTTAGTCTTCCATCGACCTTTAGATATACATATATAAACCAATATAAATGAATGAATACAGTACTAATGTATGGTGAATGTGAAAGTGCAAAACTATAAGGAAGTGCTACAGCATAAATCTATAAGGTGTTTACCTATGGTATACTGTAGTACCTCCGA
Organism: Lissotriton helveticus; assembly: GCF_964261635.1. Lineage (NCBI taxonomy): Eukaryota > Metazoa > Chordata > Amphibia > Caudata > Salamandridae > Lissotriton > Lissotriton helveticus. Next base: position 2,058,782,166 of record NC_136059.1, on the reverse strand, counting down.
AGCACTTGAATGTAACATATACATATAAATATGTTACAAATCTATGCTTCAATTTGCACTGCTGCTGGAAGTGCCCACAACCTAATATGGAATTCATGTATAATGAATAAATACAAAACCAACCAATGAATATTATATCCGGAAGGATAATAATGAAAAAGTTGATAATAAATAGTCAGAAATTCATCCTATCTATGAATATACAGTCAATACAACGATATCAAGGAATAAATAAGAACCATCATAAATACATCACTCAATGAGAAAATATATACATGTATATAAAAAAACATATACACAAAAATATACATATAAATATATATATATACATGTGTAGAAACACGCAGTCCAGTTACAAAAGGAAGTATATATATGGTGTAGGAGGACAGATACAGTCTAATAGATAGCCAGGGCACTAGCTCAACCTCAAAATAGGAAACCTAACTAGGAGGGAGTCAATAGAAAATGTAGTGCATAATTCTGATATAGGGAAAGAATAACAGAAAGTTTCTCCACTTCTATAAAAGTGGTGCATTTCCTCAAAGTTATTCAATCCGTTAGGCCAACGGCTGTCAAGTTCAAGAATCATTTTGGTTTCGGGCTGTCTCAATAATAATTCCCGGTCTCCACCTCTTTTGAGATGGGGAATAGCACCAACCACAAAATATTTGAGACAAGATAGGTCGTTGTTATGGACTCTCTTGAAGTGGCGGGCAACCGGGTAGGCCGGATCATTATGCAAAATTGCACGTAAGTGCTGTAAAATACTGACGTGCACCTGGAGCTTGGTGCTACCCACATATCTTAACCCACAGGTGCACGTCAGGACATAAACAGCGTGATCAGTTTTGCAATTATAATTTCCATAGATCGGCATAGGATCCGCAGCATAAGGAGTGGAATAGTGCAAAGTATTGATGCCAAATATACAGGCACGACAGCTTGAACACTTGAAAAAACCCCTAGATGGTTTTAGCCAAGGAATTTTGGATTTGAGTTCAGGGGCAGCTTTATCCAAAGTCATGCCCATACTCCTGGCTCGTCTAATATATATATATATATCCACAAAAGAGGAAACCCTTGAGGAAATATAGCCACACGAAGATAAAATAAGCTCACTTTATTCGGCAGACAGCCTGCCAGCAGGAACCTTTGAGGAGCTACAAAATTGAAATTGATCCAAGCCAGACGCGTCTCAGGTCTAACCCTTCCATCAGTGGCTTCACACAACAACTGCAGACGCTGCTGGGGGTACACATTTATTTCCAACACCAATCCATGTGAGAGTGGCCATCTGCACGGCCTTGTGGGTGATGTTGTCTACCCTTTAATGTTCCCAAGTGGTTCTTTGCCGCAGTTCATTTTGTCAAAATTAATTATAACAAATCACCAAGGCGGGACCTGCCTTGCTTTGTGGCTGCATACCAAGGCTGTAACAGACTGCTTTCTCCCTGTAAAGTCCTCAGCCTCCTTCGTTCCATAACGTTAAACACCTCATAGTGCTTTCGCAGACCCGCTTTTATGCAGTGGGCTGTTCCTCGCGACCGGGTGAGGGCCGCAATAAAGCCACAAAACAGGCTGTAACAGACTGATTTCTTCCTGTAAAGTCCTCAGCCTCCTTTGTTCCATAACGGTGGAGGCTTTTGAAAGAGAGAACAGATTTCCCTGCTCTCTCTTTCAAAATCCAAACCAAGTTTGGTATGGGAAGGCGGGAGCTGCAAGACTCCCGCCCTCTCATAAGAAACAGCTGTATCCCGGGGTAGGCACCCCGGGACACTGCAGGAGCCAGCCCTGAGGGCTCCAGGAGGGGTGCCACGCAGCCCCCCTCCCACAATACAGAAAGCCCCCGGGGGTTGGTAGTCCCCGGGGCTTGGGGGGGTCGTTGAGGCCTACCACCACTAATTTTGTGGGGGGCCTTATAGGCCCCTAACCATTTATTTTATAGCCCCGGGGGTTGGCTGTCACTCTTGCATAGCAAACAGTAATGTTGAAAAAATCTTACGGTAAGATAACAGTCCTTTTTCGCCATTTTTGTTGTAGTTTGCTGCCGTTCAAGCGGAGACAATTTGAACGCCGTCTTTGTAAATATGCCCATAAGTTTTGTAATGTCGACAATCCTGTCTCCCATTTAAATAGGCATGAAGTATTTATTGAAGTGTAGTGTGAATCGAGAGTCTAATTGTGATCGATAAAGAATTTAAAGAGTTGTGTACTTCTTTTGCTCGTAATGTGCATGGGGGAAGATTTGCAAGTTCATTGTGTTACTATTGGATCACTTTTAGGATGGGAAAAGTGACGCGAAAGTGGCGGAAGGGGCTTGTAAATCTGCTACACGGTGTTCTGTCTTACTTGGGTTTCCTTTCTGTCATGTAGAGGATCCTGGGTAAATATAACTTATTCTGTACAGCCAGCACCTTTCAACCCTACCCCCAAACTGCTTACTGCCTATTACCATAGTATCAGTTCATGGAACACTTAAGTGAGCACACAGGTTAGAAGTTCACCACACAATGTTGCTAATCGAAACAGTTACTGTGCTGGAGTTTTAAAAAATGTCCATAGGAACCGTTAGTCATAGCTATAGACTCTGGTAAAGAGCTGGTAAAGAGTTAGCCTCAGTATTATACTTCTAGTTATAAATATCATTTATATTTTTAAATGTTTTCTAAGTATATGATTATCACACTAAATAATAGTGAAATGTTGTCAGAAAAAGAAGATGTATATACTTTTTTTAAATGAACTTTTATTAAAACAACGATAAATAACTAGAAACGTAACTTTAAGATATCAATATAATAAGTAACTAGAAACATAACTTTAACAAAACAATATAATAAACAAAATGTGATATGGACTCCAATAGAAGTAGGGTAGGTAATCTGCAAAACAAAAATGAAAATAAGAGTTTAAAACTAGATCGATGTGACTGAAGGAGGTCAAAGATTACAAGTTAAGGTAATACTTGGCAGTATTTGTTAATATGCACGTCTGCAGTGTGCCTGATACATTCCACCTCTCTTATAGGCCCACGTTCAAGAGGTGTCTGTACAGAAGTGCCTACTCCATCAGATTTAGAGTATGGACCAACAGGCCTTTAAAATGATTCAGAGATGAGATAGAATTAGGTGAGAGATCAAGTCATTATGCAGGACAATCTTCTTTGGGGCTTATTTACAAGCACCTTGTGCCACTTTTGCGTTACTTTTTCCATGTTAAAAGTGACGCAAAAGTGGCGCAAGGGGCTTCTAAATAAACCCCTTTATTTCTATAGCATTTAATCGGAGGCATTGTGTATCTAGGCCGCTCTGCTTACCTTCTGTAGACACGGTGGCGAACAGAGTTTACAACTTCAACTCAGCTTTGACTGCAGACTGTATTACATGCAGCCTTGATTTTTTAATCGGCAGAGTAGACAGCAGCATCCATACCTTTAAAAGAGAAAGAGAAACGATGTGAGAGAGAGTGAGAGAGAGAAAGAGAAAAAACTGTGAGAGAGAGAAAGTTATAGATGGGGCAGTTAATACTGGAGAAAATCTTCGTAGCTCACCTTTTTGCCTCTGTTTGTCCAAGCGTGTGCCGGTTCATAGTGCACCTTCTAGTTTAGTGATCTGAAAGATAGTATAGAGTTAGTAATAGCAGAGTATATACAACTGCACAAGTATACTTTTACTTTATGTCTTTGTAAAGACAGGATACTGTATTTCACCAACTTCCACTGTAAGGAGGTGTCTGTGCGTTGTTTTTCTTCCAAAGTACTATATCCCTTGCACTCCTACTGCATAGCAGTGAGCTCTCAATACTGCGTACCCAGACTGTTGCACCCCATTGACTCCCAGAGTTCGGAGGTGAGGGCTTTTTCTTGCGCACTCAGGGGCAGATTTACAAGCTACTTGCGCCACTTCTCCCATGTTAAAAGTGACACAAAAGTGGCGCAAGGGGCTTGTAAATCTGCCCCTCAGACTGTTGTAACCTATCTGTTCTCACTGCTCGGAGGTAATTGTACATTCCTACGCAGTAAAGCTGCTGCACACTACCCACTCTCTCCGTCAACAGATGACTTGTCATTGTTTCGGAAACAAGCTTCTTTGCTCACCTTGTGCCATTGGCGTGATTCAAATAGGGTGCACCACGTGTCGAAGCAGCCTTCTCAGACGTTGTTATGATGGCCACACATCATCGCAGAATGCACGAACGTTGAGCTTTGGAGGTGTTTGGGGGGGACGCCAATTTGTGAAACACAATCTGTAAGATAAAAATGAAGTTCACATTGTGTGTCATTTCTTTATCAAAGGAGAGAGGATGTGAGAGAGTGACTGAAAGAATATTCGCAGCTCACCTTTCTGTCACTGGTGTGTTTTTCACCACGTGCCAGGACATAATGCACCCTGAAGCTCTACATCTAAAAGAAAGATGTTATGATTGGTAATTGTTACTATCTGAATGTGGAGTAGAATTACATCGCCCTTTCACACACCTTCCTTCCCGCATTTAAAAACAACTATTTGTACAGTTCCAACTTGTTTAATAAGCTTCGATTTTTGAAAAATTACTATAGTAGTAATGTTGTTATCCAGTTGTGAAAGCAAGTGGTGCGAAGTGAAACACGTGGTTTCGATCATCACGAGCGTCAGACATTTGACCGATTATAAAAACGTTCCTGCTATTGGAAAAATATATATAAATTCAATAAGATACGGTATATAGGACTACGTACACCTAAATCGCTGCAACGCCTTTTTTTATCCAGTCTGCTGCACCCTATTGACTCGCTCCGATGCGCACCCAGGCCTCATTGCTCACCATTTCGTGGACAGGACACCTTCTACATCATGCAGTTCCGCTCTGCCACCAAGAAGTCTCACATATGGTGCCGAGTCTTGATATCGCTATGGGAAAGGACATACTCATGCACCTATCTTCATCGCAGGTTCCTCACCCGCTCAGACCTTGCGGTACCACTAACTCAGTGTCAGTCAGTCAGTCAAAACCTCTTTATTCGATTAGTTAAAATCATAAAAGTACAGATACAGGACACAAAACAGTACAATACATATGGGCGATACAAAAATATGAACCGTTGCTACACAGATATATTAAAATTTAAAACTCGAAAAATATATCAAATAAAACAATTACATAGTATTTTAAAATTCAGATAAAATTCGTGATTCAATCATCAATGGGAATCTTTTTCTCCTAGAGCGAACAACAGCTACAAGAAAACTAGCAATATTAAAAATGTTCCAGGTATTGTCTAACAATTGAAGATACCCTAAGTCAGTGACCAAAGAGGCCATGCACGTGGTGGTGGGCCCTTGTACTCGGTGGTTCGGGCCTACTTGATACATCCGAACCACTAGGACGGGCCAGTACAGAGCTTGCGATGGGAGCATCTCTAAAATGGCATAGAGCACGCCCGCCCCGTCTTTTTTATTGGTAGGGTCACATGTGTAGTGACGCATGTGCTGGCTGGGTGTGGTGTGGGTGTATACCAGGCATGAGGTAGTGTGCTTGTATGTGCCGTTCTGACAACTAGACCTGGAACTAAGAAATCAGTACAATGGAAATCTGGGCAATGTTGCGATTTTTGTTTTTTCCTGGAAGCGTAAGCCTGAAGTATGCCAGTGCTGCGCAAAGCTCTGAACCATAATTCCGGAGCTATGGGCATGGTTCTGCCGTGAGCTATATGAGAAATCAAGTGATTCGGGTGTCCGTCTTGTAGTGCTGACGTCACCCGTGTCTTAAACGCAAATGTGTCATTATATCTGTAAAGTTCCACAACATGGCCAACATGGAAGGTACGGGTTTCACTGACTCTATATTCATTCATAGTTGCATACATAAAAGATGTTGGACATGACGCATTACTGCGATTATGAATGTTTGTTGTGCATTCAGTGGAGTGTTGTAGCTGTAGTAATACAGGGCTGTGAAAGGTTTAAGTTACAGTTTTTGGCACATGAAAGGCAGATGATATATACATACGTAGTCATTCAGGATTCCTGTTGAACTTGGTGCTGGAAATCAGTGTTCGAGGCTCGGAGTTTCTTCCACATCCTGTTATTGTCGAGTTATGACGTAATCTATGCGTGCCTGAAAATATACTGGAAATACGGTGCTCATGTAAATTGCTGATATCGTTTTGGGTTGATTTTGCGCTATATAAATATGCTAAAAAAACTAAAAAAGGGGGAATAGCCCACACTTACTGCCAGAGGTAAGATGGTTGTATACGCTATTTATATCACAATATAATGTGGTAGGGCGCATGAGCAGCATTTTATAAACATAATAAATACACAGACACAAATAGATAGTTGAAGTGAGTATGGGCATGTGTGCTCCACTCCATTTTATTACGTTGCTGTTGGTAACAAGTAGAATAGTAATCATGATATCATACATAGATTTTTAATCGTAAATGGTTTATGATTTCTGCTGTACAAAGGTAGGAGCACTACATGTGAAATAATACACAGAAGATTCTATTGTAAAGGGTTCATGAGTTGTGGTGCACTAAGGTAGGGTTGGTTTGTGTGGAACCTGCGATGATGTGTGGTTCAGGCAGACCGCACTGCTAAGAATGTCTTTTGGCTACTGAATTTTACCTTAATAAGGCCACGTGGCAATTATTTATGGTGCACTGAGTTAGTGGTACGTCTGGTGCTCAACGTGTTGCTTACTGGACTGCATAATCTGTAATCACGATTGAAATAAAAGATGAAACATGTATGGAATACATTGTCGAAATATGTATGTTTTAGAAACATTATAGTTAAAGTTGTGACCTGTGGTGTTCGCAGTGTAGACTACGATTGAATGTGCCTTTGCATTTGCAGTGTGAATTTTGTTTTTCAACTAAACCTAGAACTGATAAAAGAAGTTTTTAAATGAAAGCTACTAAAGGGATATTGTGTAAAATTGAGGGACGTTATACTTTGTTTGGTACTGCACTCTATAAATAATGGATGAAGAATCAGTTGAATTCTGCCTGAATACGGCCATGTGGAGATGAATTATGGTGCACTTAGTAGTACCTTTGGGACTGAGCGTGTACATAACCTGTGATGATGCGTGGTCCAGGCAGGCCGCACTGGGGATGTGCAGGACATCTAACCTGGGCTACTATTGGAATTCTATAACGCATATTAGCAAGCCCATTATCGCCGTTTTAGCTGCAGTTTCCAGCCGCTAAAACGGCGATAATTTTAACGAGGTTATTGCTAATAGGCCCCAATGTTTTTTGACTACTGGATTTTGCCTCAATAAAGCCTGGTGGTGATTATTTATGGTGTACTAAGTTAGTGGTACGTCTGGTGTTTAGCGTGTGCTCACCCTGCGATGATGCGTGGTCTGAACGGGCTGCACTCAAAGTATTGACTGTTGCATACTGGACTGCATGTACTTTGAGAGAAAAAGAAAAAAGTACGATGGATGGTTATCAATTCTTCAGCAACAAAATGATCAGACTCAGATTGCACTTGCAGCGTGAATTTTATTATTCAACTACATCTATAAGTGATATAAAAGAAGTTCTTAAAGGAAGCATACTAAAGGGATATTGTATAGGGTTTGATAAATGTTATACTTAGTTTGGTATTGTACTCTGCAAATAATGAATTAACACTCTAATTAATTGTGAGCTCTGATGACCACAGTGTAGGCAGGAGGCAGCGGTTAGCAAGAGCCCACGGCCATGAGTAGAGCTGCATAGTATTGGTAATTTAGTGTGTGTGCAGCCAGCGATGATAAGTGGTGCACAGAGTTAGTGGCACCTTAAGCTACAAGGTTCTGTGGAGCCTGCGATGATGCGTGTTCCGAGCAGGACGCACTAGTAGCAAACTCTTTAAAATCAAGTTTTCTTATAAATACTGGTTGTCCTTTTACGGGAGTAAGTTGCAGTAGATCTCCAAAAACTATGATATGTTTTCTTCAAAATAAGACATCTGACTCAAAACAGTCACATGGCGATGAATTATGGTGCACTGAGTTAGTAGTAGTGTTGGCACCTAGCATGTACATAACCTGTGATGATGCGTGGTCCGAGCAGGCTGCACTAGGAGCAATGATTTTTGCTTAGTGAATTCTGCCTTAATAAGGCCACCGGTAGATGACTTGTGGTGCAGTGAGTTAGTGGTACCTGAAGAACTCAGCGTGTGGGCACCCTGCGATGATTTGTAGTTCGGGCGGGTCGCACTGGTACAATGTCTCTTGCCTACTGGAATGTGTCATGTGCAATCTCCATTCCACCTGAACCGTGAGCCCTCACAATGTAGATCAAAGGCAGTAGTCATCACAAACATCAAGAAATTCTTTTTGTCATATCCTTTAACAAAATCTGAGGACATAAAGTACAATTATCTCTACCTTAAATAAATCAAGGCTAAATGTCATGCTGTCCGTAGTATAGATTCAAAGCTGAATTGAAGTTGTGAACCCTGCTGACCGCACTGTAGATCGAAGGCAGTACTGGGCACAGATATGGACAAATGATTTTTGTCTCTTATTTTAACAAAAGCTGAACACATACAGTACAATTGCCTCTGCATTAAATACATCAAGGGTGAATTCCCTAATGTTCGTAGTGTAGCTGCAAAGTTGAATTCAAGTTGTGAACCCTGCTGTCCGCAGAGTAAATCGAAGACTGCTCAACACAAACATCGATGAATGCTTTTTTGTCACAGTTAACAAAATCTGAGGACACAGTTCAATTGTCTCTGCCTTAAATAAATCGAGAATGAATTTAATGTTGTCTGTAGTGCTGATGCACTTCTGGTATCACGTAGTGAACTCTGTTGATCGCAGTGTACATTTGAAGGCAGGACTCAGTACAGACATTGAGGAATGTTTTTTGTTGCATCATTTAACAAAATTGTCTCTGCCTTACATAAATCAAGGCTAACTTCAATGCTGTCCTTCGTGTAGACGCAAAGCTGAATTCAAGTTGTAAACCCTGCTGCCCGCAGTGTAGATCGAAGGCAGTAGTTGACATAGACATCGAGGAATGCTTTTTTGTCACATACTTTAATAAAATCTGAGGACATAGTATAATGGTCTGTACCTTAAATAAATCGAGACGGAATTCAATGTTGTCTGTAGTGCTTAATTTCAACTGGTATCAAGTTGTAAACTCTACTGACCGCACTGTAGATCGAAAGTACTAGTCAGCACAGATATTGACGAAGGACATAGAGTACAATTGTCTCTGCCTTACATAAATCAAGGCTAACTTCAATGCTGTCCGTAGTGTAGATCCAAAGCTGAATTTAAGTTGTGAACCCTGCTGTCCGCACTGTAGATCGAAGGCAGTAGTCGAAACAAACATAAGTCTGCGGTGGTGTGGCGCTGAGTTCGCAATGGGCCTGTTTTGAGGAGGCACGTGGTCATGGCGGCAGCCACGTGGCAGGGTGAGGACCTTCGCTGTGGTGGAGTCTCTTCTCTTTGCAGAAGTGAACGACGCCCAAGGCGTAGCCTAAATATTTATGGTCTTACGCTGACGTTGTGTACGTTGGACCAGCCCACTCCACTTCTGCTTCATGGGGGGGGTGAACACAGCTAGATGACCGGAATATTTCCCAGTGTCTGAGATAATATGGTTGCGTCCACTATGCAGTACACTACAAGTATCAATGGTATATCTACACCAGGAAACTTTTTTGGTTTGTATAGTGAATGGTGTATAGCATTTCACAGGTAATCTTGTCATTGTGTACATTATTGTTGATGTGCAAGTTCTTTCCCTTATACATAGCTGGTTGCCACATCTCTGAACATTGAGCTAGTGTGCTGTTGAGGGGATATATTATTTTGGGAAGGTTCGTTGTCCTGTTTTGCGCTGCCTGTGAAGTAGTAGAGGGGGAGGGGTTAGGAGGGGTGGTTGTAGTGGTGGTGGCGCTGGGTATTGTGCTTTTTGCGATGCAGGGCACGGAACGAAATTCGATTTATTAATTTAATTGGTTACTTACCTGCAATCATCCATATTCCGGTGTTTATCACCCCCCACCCTGCCCCTCCCCTCCCCCGGCTGCCTGCCCCACTGGAACTCCCTCCACAGGCTGCGGCTGCAGGAGGACATTGTCTGATGTCTTCATGGCAGTACCTTAAGTGATCATTTGTTGGCAAGTGCTGAGCTTGGTTTTCAGTAATTTTTTGAAGTGCATGTAATTTGATTCTGCTCTAAAGTTCTTAGGTAATGATTGAAAGCTTTTCATAGCTTAGAACCCTGGACCCTATCAATCAACCTCTGCACTTCTGCCCTTTTGAAGTGCATGGGCTCATGAAATCAGGGTACCTGGAAAGGAGGATTCTGGTATGTATGTAGTGTGGTGCAGTTTGTACACTTTATGGACTGTGTAGATGACTTTGAACTTGATACTTGTTTCCACCAGAAGCCAGTGGAAGGCTTTTAGAGCTGGTTTGCTTTAGCTTGTTTGCGATGGTGCAGGCGCAGTCTGCTTGCTGGCTTAGCAGTCTTTGAAGCTGGTTAATGAGGCACTCTGGGAGCCCAGTGTAGGCAATATCGCGATAGTTAAGGTTTGTCAAGATCTGCGCTCTCAGAACATAGTTGGTGTGGAGGAGCGGGAGTATTTTTCGGAGGATGTACAACTGCACGTTAGCCCTTTTAGCAACTGCACTAGCATGGGCTGTGAGTTTGGTGACAGAGATGGGAGAGGTCTAGTGATCTCTAAAGTTAAAGTCTACTGGTATTCTAATTGGATTAATTACTTTAAAAATAATGAAAAGGGAGGTAAACACCTGGCAAAATTATCAGAGCTGTCTGGACTGTTGAACACTATCAAATTAATCTATGATCCAGATTGTTTACTCCGTACTGCAGATTGCACTACATTTTAAATATTCTCACCTTGACCATTGAAGTGTTTAATGGACCAACCCTGACCTATTCCTGCGGAGTTTGTTCACTCCTGAACTGAAAAAGAGTGTGTAAGGCTGATGGTAAAGACCTGTCCACTTTAATAACAACTGAGTAAATTGTTAAGCTAACAGATTACATTGGGAGCTGAATAAAGCAGGCATCCCCAGCCTTTTCTATTGTGAAAGCTACTGCCCGTCTATGAAAATAGTCCTGAGCTACTAATGTCTTAGAACATTGTTGCAGTAAAGACCACGTGTTATCCAATTACAATATTTCCCACACCTTGTATGATTACTGATATTGACCACCCAGATGAATGTCACAATACAGAGTGATAAAATATCATCTTGCCAAAATATCATATCCAAAATATTGACCAATACAATATCATAAAGAGACATATGTTTATGGAAAGTATTGATTTACTATTAAAACGTCATATCTATCTATCTATCTATCTATCTATCTATCTATCTATCTATCTATCTATCTATCTATCTATCTATCTATCTATCTATCTATCTATCTATCTATCTATCTATCTATCTATATATCTATCTATCTATCTATCTATCTATCTATCTACCTGCCTAAAAAAATCAGTGTTTATGCATGGTACCTAAATGTCAGCGTGTAATTCCACTTTTACAAATGCATCAGATTGTCAAATTCTGCACTACCTTCTCAGGTATTACCAGCACATGCCAGGGATGTCTACCATCAGCCCACAGCTGTTTACATTAAGTTGGATGCCCATCATCATGTTAGGACCACAGACTTAAACATTAATATTCAAAGAATGGTCATGGTTATGTGCAAGATTGCCACAATTTGGCTAGTCGTGTTGGCAAGGATAGCGGTCATTATGTTAAGATTAGTCTAAGGTTACTCGACTTATGGCAAGATTTACCATTACTATTCAATGCAAAAGGTAAGTCAGGACTAGTCATAATTGTGCCAGAAATAAACCACTTATATTGGGGGCATGAAATACATTTAGCCTCAGATTTACATATAATTCTCGCAATGCAGCACATCAAGTAAACTTGCTGCATTGTGTTGTGTTGATGCGAGAGAGCAGAACAGTGCCAAATCTACTAATATGTAGCACTGTTCACCTCTCTTCCAGCGCTGGCACAGTTTTGGCTTCCAGGCTCTACCACAGACACTCTTGCGTGATAGTGCAAGGGAGTCAGCTTTGTGTTAAGTGTAGTTTTTAGACTGGAAGGCATCCCTTTCAGTACAAACACTATGCTTTATGGTGTTTCCATCTCTGTATGTGTGCTGTAGACTGCAGTAAACATGCAAAGAGGAAATAACAAGAAGAAATTAAAACATTTCTCCCTGTTACCCTTGTCTCAAGGAGATGACGGATTTTTGTGCAAATCCTTGTCTACAATTCTTTGTAGATAGGAATTTGCATCAAAACCCATGAGTGGCTACATAGGTGTGCCTATGCACCACTCATGGAATGCCTTCTTGAGACAAGGCAGCAGATTCAGCAGCGTTATGCCACTTTGGGTTACAATAGAAAGCAAATCGCTATTGCATTTGATTCAAAGGGCCATATTTTTGACCCGGCGTGCCTTAACGTGGCTTTGAGTGGCTCTAAAAATCCAGAGTAACGAAACATAGAGCAAATTGTTGTATTGCCTTATATAGCACCGGGGAAGAGTTTCACGGGTGTTGCAGGGATGTTCTCATGCAACTCCCATGGTTTTTGACACATTCCCAGATTTACAAGAACCTGTAAACCTGGAAATGCACCAAAAAGATATGCCTCCCAAGGAGAGTTGTATGAGGAGAAATAGTTTTATTTCTCCTCGTTACGTCCTCTTTTTTGTGTGTGCTGCATTCACCAGCATACATAGAAAGAGGAAAATGCCTCCCAATATTGTTTTTGTGCAGGAAGGTGTCCCTTCATGCACTAAATCAAGCCTGCATGCAACATATAAATATATTCACTTATAAAACCAAAGGTTACAGGGATGTTATAGTTAGGCTCACATTTCACTCACACACAACCAGAGACATTCAGAAGTTATAGTTAGCTGAGCTAACTATAACTTATTCCCGCACAATGCACTGCCTATGACTTCACATATTACATCACTCATGACATGGTCAGTGACATCATTGGTGACATCACTGATAAGATCATACATTAATTGTGAGTATTTATTTTAAAGTTACTGATTGTTAAACATATATACTAAGGTAAGTGGCTGTGGGAGTGACTGTATGGATGAGTGAGTGGCTGTGTAACTGATGTATAGAAGAGTGAGTGGTTATATGGGAGAGTGTATGCATGGGAGAGTGTGCGTGAGATATTGTAAGGGCGAGCAAGTGGGTGTGTCAATGTGTGTATGAGTGGCTGTGTGAATATCTGTAAGGGTGAGTGAGTGGCTGTATAAGTGGCTGTAATAGTGAATGAAAGGGTGAATGAATGAGTGTGCTGGTGTGTCAGTGGCTGCAAATCGTGAATGAGTGGGTGCATGAGTGGCTGAATGGGTTACTGAGCAGGTACATAGGTGTTTGTATAGGTGAGTGACAGGGCACATGAGTGGCTGTATTGTCATATGAAACGGTGTGTAAGTGGGTATAAGGGTGAGTAAGTGGGTGTGTAAATGGCTGTATGGGTAAGAGAATGGGTGTGTGAGTAGCTCTAAGGGTAAGTGAGTGTGAGAGAGGTTGTATGGGAGAGTATGTGCTTGTCTCAGTCACTGTATATGTGAGTGAGTGCATGTGTTAGTATATGTATGAGTACAGGAGTGGGTGTGCGAATAACTGTATGAGCGAATGACTGGCTGTGTGAGTGACTGTATGAGTGAGTGAGTAGCTGTGTGAATAGCTGTATGGGTGTCTGATCCAGTGTGTGTGTCTGGCTGTATTAGTGTATGCGTGGGTGTGTAAGTGTCTGTATATCTTTATGACTGGAAAGAAAAGCAAGGATGCAACCACCTCTATCAAGGATTACAGGACACTTTTCAAGTGGAAATGCAGATAAAACACACTTGATTTGCCTGCCTTGGACATGCCCACGAAGTTAGGGTGATGAGTATTTTCCAGAAGTGGATCTTTAACTCAAGCACCTGCTTTGTTTATATCTGTATGTGCTTCAAGTTGAGGTTTACTTTCTGTCAAATGAAAATTGTGCCAGAAAGAATTCTGCAAGGTGTATTTATCCAAGAAGAGGCCAGCGTTTTGTGCAACATCTCCACCCAACTGGCTAATAAGAAAGTGTTATCTCATTGGATAAACGTATAGTGCGTCTCCTACACTACAGCTGGGTAAAGGACGCAGATTAAATGTCTACAGCTACCTTGTGTGTCTATAGCTTTGCCAATGTGACTGTTCCTCGAGCATTATCACCAGATAACTTTAGAAAGTGGAACTGCAGAGAAAACGCACTTGGATGAATACTACTTTGCAAAATGAATTGCTTCTTTGTTTGGTGGAGATGCCATCGTAATCCTAGGCATTTGGAACGCATCTCCAAAATGGTGGGCAACACATTTGATACCGGTAATGTGTATGATGCGGGTCAAATGGGCGGGGCTTGTAGGCAAGTTTATTTCTAGTTTGTAAATGTTTAGAACTCGATTTCTGGTCTCAGTAGCAGATGACAAGAAAGAACCCCTTTGTCACATACACTATATGAGATTTTGAGCTCAAGAAAACTAAGGATACAAACACCTCCATCAAGGATTACCGATAATTTTTCACAGTGGAAATGCAGAGAAAGCACACTTGCTTTGCCTTGGCCATGCCCACAAAGTTAGGATGATTGGTACTTTACACAAGTGGAGCTTCAACTCGGGTGCCTTCACTGTGTTAGTAGACAGAGGGGGGCTGCAAGCCCCTCTCCTTGGGCCAATTATGGCCCAGGGGACCCCGTCCCCTGGGGCCCAGCCTTTAGACTATGGGGAGGTGGTTTCCCTCAGCAACCCTCCCCTGGCCAATTCGGCCCTGGGGACCCCTTCTTCCAGGACCCGGTCCTGCACCTGGGCGCCCCTAGGGTCTCCAGTGTGCTATGGTACCACAGGGGAGCCTCAAGGCCTCTATGGTTCCAGCCGGTTCCCCGCCTCCCACAGGAGCCAGCATTGTTCTGACAGATAGGGGGCTGCTGAAAGGCAGCTCTCTGTGTTTTAGACCAAATATTTTCATCTGTTTCCTTGCACGCATATTTGCGTGCAAAGAAACAGATACAAACTCCTCTTTCTACAAGCCAGAGCTGTTTGACAGCTCCGGCATGCAGAAGCAGGGGCCTTCATCAGGGCTTATTTCTATGTCCCTGCTTACTTATGCATGCACCTCATGCAAAATGTGAGGCCTAAAGCTCTCACCAGTGTCGGTCTTCTATTCCTAGGCATTTCATATGAGCCAAAGCAAAAAGGGGGGTTGTTTGATAAAGGGAGAAAAAAGAGGCTTTTAGGGCCGGTTTCATGAGAAAATTCCTCAAGAGGATTCACCGGCAATATTAACTGCTTATTCCTATTTTTCAAGCTAAAAGAATTTTTAAAGAAAAACAATCCCATAAGTGGTGGTGATATATACATATTATGCTATTTTTGCCATCTGAGAGGGTTGGGCTAGTGACATGAAAAGGGCACCTTCCAGGGTTTTTTATTTGTATTTTGGTATTGGGATCCATAATCCTACTGAAAAAAATGTCATGTGCTGAACAGTTCATTCATTGTTTCGTGGTTCAGGCTATTCTATCTTTTTGCAGACACTCATCAGTTTATGTACATGGGTGCAAATTATTTTTTAAAGTTCTTTTTTAAGAAAAACGATGAAGAAAGAAGTTGTTGTGAATTATTACCCATAGTATCTAGTGGATATGTGTGATAAGGGAAACAAGTGATTTGCAAGCTGATCCTTATTTGCGTATTTTTTACAAATCATGCGGTCCTGAGGAGGGATGCTGTCTTATTGTCAAACAGTTTAAAAAAAAATAAGAATGGAAGAAATTGTTAGGATTAAATTAAATACATCTTTGCTTCATGCATTTTATCACTGTTAGTTTGTTCAGGCTCACTGGGTATTGCTCAGTGTCATATTATCTTTTTAGAGTCTATCGGTCAAGGTTTTCCAAAACTGTAGTACCCCTCCCTTAGAGATTATCCGTGACTCAAAGTTATAATTTACTCTCATAAAAAATAGTGGTGATCGGGGATCATGCGCTCCCCGTCACAATTCAATTGACAGGGGTAGTTGGTAAAGCCCTTCACTTCTGGGTGAATATGGGTTGGTGATTTACCAAATTATGCTATTCTGCGGTCGCCCCTTCAAACACAAAGCATTTGTGTGGTGTGCTTGTAGGTTTTGTTCTCACTCAATAATGAATGAGGAGACTGTGTAACACTAAAGAAGGCAAACACATACAAGCGTCAAGCCAGATCACTCGTTCTTCGGTGCTGTTTCATGCAGGGTGGTTTATGACAAAGCTATCTATTCATGCGTGCCACCCACCCAATGCGAGATTTTCACACAAACAGAAATAACTTTGTCAAAGTATGAGCACCGTGGGCCTGCCTACAAGAATCCCAGTCCACCGCCGAATGTCAGACTGAGTTTACGAGGCGGTATACATATGCGCGGTGTCTTCTTTTGAACTTCTTTCCCTGTCCCTATCCCCACCCTCTCACATGGCAAAAATAGCAAAATATGTATATATCACCACCACTTATGGGATTGTTTTACTTGAAAGATTATTTTGGCCTCAAAAATAGGAATAGGCTGTTGATATTGCCTTTGAATCCTCTTGAGGAATTTTCTTATGAAACCGACCCTAAAAACCTCTTTTTTCTCCCTTTCTCAAACACCCCCCTTTTTTCTTTTGTTTCATAGGAAATTCTTAGGAACAGAAGGCTGAGACAGGTGAGAGCTTTAAGCCTCACCATTTGCATGAGGTGCATGCATAAGTAAGCAGGGACAGGTATATATATATATATATATTACCTACTGGCGATAGCCAGTAGGTATATATAGTTAGGACCTAGTTTCCATAGGAAATCCACAACATTCTATTGGGAATAACTTTGGCGTCGATTGAGGAAATTGCGTGAAAGTTTTGGGGGGATTGATCAAGCGGGGGCCGAGAAAAAAGGGGGGTCCCAAAACGTGTTTTCCCTATGTTAATTTCCATAGGACGTTCAGACACGGCTACAGCCCGAACCGCTGAATGGAATTACACCAAACTTTGCAAAATTGTAGGGACTGGTACACAGAAGTGCCTTTTCTATATTTGATGAAAATTGCTTAAGTGGTTTTTATGAAAATTAACTTCAAAAACACATATATATCTATATGCACGCTTCGAGCGCTTACCTGTACGCGTACCGGGGAGCGCACCCGGCGCGTCACGGAAGTGCGCGAGCGGAAATCTGATTGGCTCTCGGGTGTCTGTGAACATTCCAAACGGTCCGGAGAGTCCGCCATCTTGTGTCTTGGTAGAACCGAGACACAAGAGGTGAAAAACAATAGGGGGAAACTATAAAAGGGGGCAGTGTAGAGAACCCCTGACCCCCTAGGTTTTCTCAGGGGGGCCTAGGAGGTGCCCGAAGGGCAAAAAAACGAATATTTTTTTAAAAATTTCGTGGAGTACGCGCTGGGTGCGATGCCATGTACGCTTACAGGTATGCGTACCCTGAGCGTACCACGGGGAAAAGCAAAAAATATATATATTTGTGGGCCTGGGGGGTCCTTGTGCCCCTGAGCAGGCCTAGGGGGTAAGGGTGCTTCTACCCTGCCCCTTTGCGTGTTTTGCACCTTTGTTTCACTGCTTTCTTGTGCCTTGGTTCTACAGAGGCACAAGATGGCTGCCAAAACTTCCTGGTTTGGAGTGTTGACAGACAGTGGCAGCCAATCAGCATGCCTTTCACAGGAAAGCAGCATGCTCATTGGCTGTCAACACTTCTAACCAGGAAGTGTTGGCATTAATCTTGTGCTAGGTAGACCGAGGCACAAAAGAAGCAGAAAAACAAACATGTAGAACGCAAAAAGGGGGCAGGGTAGAAACAACCTGACCCCCTAGGGCTGCTCAGGTGGTCCCACAAGGATATTAACATATTTAAACGTT
Organism: Lissotriton helveticus; assembly: GCF_964261635.1. Classification (NCBI taxonomy): domain Eukaryota; kingdom Metazoa; phylum Chordata; class Amphibia; order Caudata; family Salamandridae; genus Lissotriton; species Lissotriton helveticus. The sequence continues at coordinate 2,058,764,203 of NC_136059.1, read as the reverse complement.
ATCCGCTAATAGAATTAGCATTTAAAAATACTTGCGAATTCACTGAAAAAATCATAGATTTCAGGCCTTATATAGTTAGGAATTAGCATTAAAAAAACCTTGCGAATTCACTGAAAAAACCATAGGTTTTAGGCCTTATATAGTTAGGAATTAGCATTAAAAAAAACTTGCAAATTCACTGAAAAAACCATAGGTTTCAGGCCTTATATAGTTAGGAATTAGCATATAAAAAACCTTTGAAATTCACTGAAAAAAACATAGGTTTCAGGCCTTATATAGTTAGGAATTAGCATTTAAAAAACCAATGAAATTGCTCCTATATAGTTAGTTGTACTAACTATATTTTGCGCACCCGCAATCAACTGCTGATGATGTCACATATTAGATCATTCATGACATGGTCAGTTTTTTGTTTTTTGCTCCAGTTGAGCCATTTTCTTTTTTTTTTAAATCTTTTTATTATTATAACACAAGAGGAGAAATATACATATTGGGTGTCATAAACGAATACAACACAACTGTGGACGGGCAAGTGAAGTGAAGAAGTGCCATACAGTTAGAATCAGTAAAGAAATCAATACCAGCGGAAAGCAGAAGCAAAACAATTAGATAGCAATGACCGCAGGCACCCCCTTCCCACAGCACCCGCCCACCAGGAGTACAGGATATACGAGGCAGACATATGACACCCAGATACGTTTAGGCAAAAATCAGGAAAATACGCCACATCTCTTGTGAAGAAGGGAAAAGGGAAATAGAATGGTCATAGAAAATAACAAAGGAAAAATAATAAACCCCCCACAACCCCCACCCTACACCCCTGCAGATGGCTACGACCTAACCCCACTAGCAGCGTGCCTGTCGCCCCCTAAACTACGCCCCAAGGAAGGGAAAAAGTTGGAGGAGGAGAATGTTGCAAAACGATACGAGCTCCCGGACTCCCATCTCCCCGCCAAAAGCAGACACCCCCTACCGTAGTGTTAAGCAAATCTTAGCAAATCAAGAGACAGTCCGTAGGGGAGCCGCAAACAGAAAAAGGACCATCCCGCCCGACCCCCGGCACCACAGAGGCAGCAATCCCGTCCCGAGCATATCAGACTGATAATCAGACAATCAGATTCACATCTGGCCCTCGCTCCCACAGATAACACCCAGCAAAGACAAAAGAAACAGTGCAGCAAAGTCCAATCAAGTTCAGCCCAAACCCTCACGATCCATCACGATGACCCCGTCCAGTACAAATAGGTCTCTGCGTTTCTCCACGCAAGCTCTGTCCATCCGAACCGCCATCACAACAAGATTAATAGAAAATAGTAGAGTGTCAAGATCAATTCGAAAGGAGGGAAAACAGGAGAGACGGCCACAGAGTCCAAAAGTCAAAGCAAGTCCACTGCCCACCAGCGATAAATCAGCAAAGCGGTTTTGATCACTCACAAAAAGAGGCAAAAGTGTAGTCCGACAGACTTTGGAGAAGTCACAATGGCTTACGAAGACAGTCACATCCATCTCGGGCGGGGTCGATATAGGGCTAAATGAACGTCCAGTTCTTTCGGGCTCGATCGCCGCCATCTTAGGGTCACAGTAGATTTCCGTGTCGGTATTCTGCACAGGGTCCTCGGTAACAATCAAGGCGTTCTCCGCGGAAGAAGTATCTCGGCTCTCCAGGAACAAAGGGCCGGAATCCGGTCCCAAGCCTATATGATCAACAGTTATGATCATCTCCTGGAAGGTGGCGGTGAATCGCGTGTGGAGCTCCAAAATGGCGGCCATTACAGTGCGTAGCGACGGTGCAGTTTCAGCCCGCTCCATCTCCCCTCAATGAGCGACCGGGCAGGTGTCCGAGCCTCGGAGGTCGACTTCTCCGGGGCACAGAGCAGAAGCAATGTAGAAACCACTGTTAACACGTCCAAAGCACGATAGCAGTACCGTCGCCGCCCACGAGGAACCGAGCCCAGAAAACCCCGGGAGCTCAACGGGGCCTCCGGGCAGCGGAACCCCGAACAAATAGTCGGTACAATAGGCCACCATAGTTGCTGGGTAGAGCTGTCACCAAATCACCATCCATAACGGGAGATGAAAAACGCCACTTCGGGAGACCGGAACCGCCCACGGTCCGCGGCCGATGTTGTTCAACTCCAACCCGGCCGGGTTAGAACTCGAGGCCCCGGCTTCAAATCTGGGGTAGGCCAAGAATGGCACACGACATATCTTTGTCGTCCGAGCAGCTAGAAATTCCGGGATTGCACCTTTCGGGTCAGGCGCAGGTCACCTGCACGGGAGTCCGGCGGGAAATCAGGATGGGAGTCAGGATTCATGAGCCTCTGGCGGAGGTCGGCGGAGCCGGGAGCTTATGCGGCCATCTTGGTCATGAGCGTAGCTCCTCCCTCAGTTGAGCCATTTTCAATTCCCTTTCTCTTCGTTTCTTCCCATAAAAAATACAAAAAAAATATAAAACTGTTTTGAAAAGCCAAAAAAAGTACAAAATGTTCAAAAAACAATAAAAAAATATAAAACAACAAAAAGAAGAAAAAAACAGTTCTTTTTAGAACTACCTTTCATATATAAAATTAAACCTATATTTTTAATGAATCTCTGTCAATTTTTTTTTCTTAGGGTACTCGTACCGGGGCGCGCCCCCCCAAAAAATAGAAAAAAAAACATAATGAAGGAGTTAGCATGAGGGAAGAACACAAAGAGAGTAATGTTAAGAGAAAGAGAGCTACAGGATGAACACAGAGGGATTGTTTATTACATAGTAAAAAATAGAGAAGGTCTAATTGGGTGAAAGTGAGAAAAGTAAAATGACTAAAGGAGCGAAAGAAAGGAAGAGAGAGGAAGAACACTAAAGTAGAGATAGTGGGAGAATGTGACTGGCTAAATGAAGAACGATGAGGGAAAGTGAGAAAAGACCAGGTAGTATAAGTAAAGAGGGGTGAAAGAGGGGGAAAAATTGAATTAGGATAAGACATGGGGAGTGAGAAAGAGAAAGGACAAAGAGAGTAAAGGAAACAGTACCTGAATGGGCTTGAGTGAAGCAGCAAAGAAAGATAAGTAATGCAGTGTGTGTGACTTATAGGGAGTCAGTGGGTGTAGGTCGGGGTGTGGGTGTGTAAGGTGTGTCTGTGGGTGTGGCTGTGTGGGGTGTTTCGGTGTGGGTGGAGGTGAGGGTGTGTGAAATATGTGTGAGGAGTGTATGAGTGTGGGGTGTATATGTGTTCAATGTATGTGTGTGTATGGAATGTGTGTGTGTGTTTGAGGTGTGTGTGTGGGAAGATTTTTTGTGTGTATGAGGTGTGTGTGTGGTGTGTGTGTGGGGTGTATGTTAGAGGTGTGTGTATGTGTTGAGAGGGGGATGAGGTGTATGTGTAGGAGTAAGGTAAATAATTAAGAAAAAGAGAATGAGTGAAGAAGCAAAGTAAGTGAAGTAAAGAATAGGGATTGAAAGAAGTTGAATATGAGAGGGAAAATAGGGAAAGGGGAGTAAACACGTAGAATAAGAATAAGTAAGGGAAGCAGAGTAAAGACACAGGAGTGAGGTTGATTGAGAAAATGTTAGTGAGCTTAAAGCAAAGGGTGATGACAAACTACATTTTTTTAGTTATACTTACCATATAATAAATGTAACTTTAATTAATTTTTTTTACTACAGTTTGTATCTGTGAAAGAGAGAATAAAAAATAAGTTATAATTAATGAAATATGTATTTTAAATTAAAAGATACAAATGAAGAGGTTAAAAATCACAACACTCTATTTAGAAATAAAGTAAGAGCGAAGGACACAGAAAGGGAAATAAAGTAAGGTAGAGAGGACAAAAAGAGAGAAAAAGAAATAGAAGGAGAGCAAATTACAAAGAGTAAGGCATATAGATTCACTGACAAAGAGAGAGAGAAGAACAGAGAAATGAACTGAAGGTAAGAAAGATACTAAAACAATGTGAGTTAGCAAAACTAAATCAGGAAACAGAAGTAAGTAAAAAGATAATGACTGAGACAGAAAACAGTTTAATTAAGGATGCATTTGGAACAATTAGGAATAGAAGATAACTGAGAGTAAGTGAAGAACAGTCATAGAGTGAAAGGATGAAGGGAGAGAGGATAATATACAACGATTGATGGAAATGGACTGAGGAAGTTAGTAGGCAGACACACTAGAGAACTGAGTGAGGTGGAGTACAATGAGTGAGAAAAGGAAATGAGTAAGAGAGCAAAAAAAGGAAAGAGAGGAGAAGACGACTAAAACAGTGGTACTGAAAGAAAATAATTTGGTGATGAAAGTAAAGAGAAGGACATTGAAAGAAAGGAAAAGAGATAGTAATGGAACCAGAGTAAAAGAAATGGGATGAAAAACGATGAGAGAGGAGCAGTGAAGTTATTGGAAAAGAAGTGATAGAAGGTAGATAAACACAACTGAACATAACACAAGGAGAGTGAGGCACAGAGGACATAGAAGTAGTGAACGAAAAATAGAGAGAAGAGGTCAAAAGTAAGGAGCAAACAAAGATAAGCGAGGGAGAGTGGGTGATTTATAGTGATAGAGTGCAATAATACTGCTGAGTGAGTAAACAGGAATTACTAAAAGAGCAAAGGAGGAAAATACGGAAAAGGGAAGTAAAGCAGAGAGACTGAAAGCTGAAAAGTGATGCAAGGGAGAGAGGGGATGCACACAGTTGAAATGAGAATGAGGGGTTGTCAAAGAATTGGAGTAAAGGAACGGAGGTTACCGAGAATGAGAGAAAGACATTATAAGTGAGTAAAAGGGACACCAAATCGTTTTTAGCGCTTTTACCTGGAGGCGCTTGCTTCATTGGGACTTCACCTTTCCCTAAGGAACCTCGCCGCCTGTGTGTGGGGCAGGACTCTGGTTGTTGCAGGGAGGAGAGGAGGAACAGCGCAGGACTTGGGATAGCGGTTGCAGCGGGGCTGCGAGCGTTGCAGGGACTCCATTGCCCAGGAGTCCCTGCGTGACCGTCTGAGAGCTTCCGGTCCGCTCTCCCTGTTGGCCCGCCCACCGCCCACTGGAGGGCTTTTTAAACCCCTGTGTTCACTCTTCCCTTGGGACACCAAATTGTTTTTAGCGCTTTTACATGGAGGCGCTTGCTTCATTGGGACTTCACCTTTCCCTAAGGAACCTCGGCTTCGCCGCCTGTGTGTGGGGCAGGACTCTGGTTGTTGCAGGGAGGAGAGGAGGAACAGCGCAGGACTTGGGATAGCGGTTGCAGCGGGGCTGCGAGCGTTGCAGGGACTCCATTGCCCAGGAGTCCCTGCGTGACCGTCTGAGAGCTTCCGGTCCGCTCTCCCTGTTGGCCCGCCCAACGCCCTCTACGGTCACTATATTTAGGTTCAGTACTCCCGCAGCGCGGGACGCAGCTCGGGGCGAAGACCGGGCTAAGAGCGGGCCGTTTGAGGCCGTTCGAGGACGGAAAGGACTGGACTGGGCCACCCCACTGGACTAATTGTGTGCACATGTACAGATTTTAATTACTTTTTATTTGTATTTATATTAACATGTGCTCACGGGGTACTCGTAGCAAAACTGCTAAGGGAGGGCTTAAATCAAATGGGACACTCGATGATTTCATCGTCAAGACTAACATAGCCATCGACAACGAAATCACTAAAATGCAACACAGAGTGTCATTGGAGCTCGAGGCAGAGCGAAGACTATCCCAGGATTTAGCACTTACTAAAAAATCATCACTAGGCAATATTGCCTCGGCTAAAACTCCTGAACGCCTGTCCGGGCCACGGCCCTTGATAGTACAGGCAGCTATTCATCCCCCCCATCAATCCTCCCACCAGAGCCACAACCCATTCCCTTGTCGACACCTTCTAAGTTCCCCCAGACCTCGATGATAAAAACCCAAAGCTTAAACCTAGGTATCTCCAAACAATCAGACACGCTAAAGCAGCCAGCTAGTGTTAACAAAAGGGATGCTGCTCATATAAAAAAACGTCTTGCCAGATCAGCTTATGCTCGCAAAAAGGCCAAAATTGCGAGGGCACATTTCTTTAATAATCGCCGTCTGCTGGCCTTAAATAGAGCAGGTACTAGTGCCCCGCTGGCCAATACTTGCCCTACTGGTGTGGTCACTGGTACCAGTATTGATAGCATAGACCTAGACACAACAACGGGGGAATCACTCCCGATTTTAGTTGAGGGAGCCCCTGAGGAACTGCTAAGTGAGTCAGGTAAGCTACAGGGGGGTGACGAAGATTTCCTCAAAATTGTTTGGGACACTTTGAAAAGGCTTCTATCCCCCCTGGAACTCCGACTCTCACGAATCGAAAATAATTTATTAGAAATGGACAAGACAATTGTTACTCTAGCTAGTCTTGGCTTAAAGCAGTTGGAGGCAAATACTCTATTGGGTGTTGAGAGCATCCCACAGGCTCCAGCGGCACTTACATCGGCCCCACCCCCGCCCAACCCCAAACCCATACCAAAACCTCGCACTAAGGTCTGCAACCCCTTGGCCACTAACCCCCACCCTATTGTCCCAATTCCATGTCCTTTACAAGACAAAGCACCTATAAAAAGGGCCAACCCGGCTAGTGTCCAGCAAACAAATCGGAGTGTGAACCCACGCACTTACTCCAAGGGATTTAGAGATGGAAACCGACATAGTTTTCGTGGAGGCTACATTGATTTACCACCAGATGCCAGGTCGTATGTTGTAGTGTTGGTAGGTGTGCCTGTTCTGGAGCCATGGTCTCAAGAGGATCATTGTTCATTAAAGAACAAGGCTATTCATTGGCTCAACGTAAATAGACAATTACCGAACAATCTTAGAAGTAACATCCTAATGGTTCGCAGGGTTCCTTGGGTAGGCCCCTCATTTAAGTCTATCCCGGGTGATTGCATTGGTATTTCCTTTGCAGACCCAAAGACAGCTCACCACCTATGTTCTTGGGATGTACGGGGCGATAACTCTGGTATTACTGTTAAGCCACTCACCTTCTTTTACCCCCCACGACCGCACACAAACCTAGGAGGGAATTGGTCTACAGTCCATAATACTACATGGGGTGGACGAAGGGAAGGTTGGCAAGGTCAAAATGGCTGGTGGGAAGGGGTCCTCACCTCAAACAGGTTTGGTTGCCTCAACGAGGTCGATTGACTTCGGAGGGACAATGCGCCAACTTATTATCCTGAATCCACCCCTATGTCTCTGTTTTTTGCTCCTACCCCTTTAGAAGTTTGTGTAGAACATGCTGTCCCCTTTGAACTAACAGGTCATGTTTCAAGACATGCAATCAAGCTTCCTACTACTAATTCACATGCAACTGACGTTGTTGTTGATACACCCTTGGAGGGCCCACTACCTGTTTTGAAACCTGTATTCGGCTTTATTGAGACCAGAGCCGAAGAGGCAGGTTCATCAGAGGTGATACCATCTAGAGCTTTAGTAAGTCCTCCAGGGGTGGTTTCCTGCAACACAGTTGGGCCAAGGGGAGGTATAGTACTGTCCCCTGCTGCGCCTGTATGAATGATCTCTCCAGTAGTCCCTCCATTGGACACACTTAACATACTATCCTGGAATGTTGCAGGGGTGAGGGGTAGCTTGAAATCAGAAGATTGGTTGGAGTTTGTGGACAGTTTTGATATCATTCTGCTACAGGAAACCTGGGCACCTGATCCAGTTTATAGAGTAGGTTTTGTAATTTTTTTTAAACCAGCTATAAAGGGTGCCAAAGGGCGTGCTTCTGGGGGTCTGTTGATCTGGGTGAAACAGTTATCTGGATACCACCCATCTGAGATATTTGTAGATAACCCGGACCTCCTGGTAATTAAATTGAGCAAAGAGGGCCACCGGGACATGAATATTATTAATGTTTATGCACGACGGCTCCCAGGGGGCCGCTGCCCAGCTGTGTTGGATGTATTGGACGATCTTCTCGCAGGACAGGCCAGAGAAGATTTTGTCCTCCTGGCAGGTGATTTTAATTGCACCTTTGAGCCGTTATATGTAGCCGGTGACAGCTGGGGTTCTGCAGAAGATACAGCTTGGAATATCCCAGATTTATTGGCAAATAAAACTGTTAAAGGTACTGAGGCCGCGTTGAATTGGATGGCTTTGTGCCTTACCAGGGGGCTCAGGGCAATAAATGGTCGGTCAAGATCTGATTTGGTTGCCAATTACACCTTTGATAACGGATTGAGGAAAAGCAGGATTGATTATTTCTTGTTGAAGTTGGAATTTTGGTCACAGATGGTGGATATGGAAGTTGTACCTCGCCCAGAAAGCGACCATAACCCCCTCTCACTTAAATTAAAGTTTCCAGGTATGAAGAGACTAAAAGAACCTGATACCACCCGGACAGGGGACGTTCTCTTGACCAATGACCGTAGAAGGTTGAAATGGTCTAGGCTAGCGGGGGATGAGACCCTCCAGGAGTGTGTTGAGATTGTGGTTTCTAACTCGTTGGGCGGCATTATGCGTGAGGATTTGCAGGTGGGCGGATCTGCAAACACTGTTATTGACCTTCATGAGCGCTGTTTTAACGAGCTCAAATTCCTCCTCTCTCTACCAGGTCAGAAGGGCATTGTTAAACAGAATGCAATCCGCCAGAAATGGTATAACAAAAAGTGCAGGGAGGCCCACAGACATCTTGTTAAAGAGGTTAAGTCCCGCAATATGTGTGCGGTTAAGGCAGCTAGGGTGCTATATAAGAAAGCTCAGTGGGAAGCCAAACAGGAGTGGGAGGACATGTATTGGTCTGATCTTTTGGATGCCTCCACCTCAAATAACCAGCTTAAGTTCTGGAATTTAGTGAAATGGGGTAGGGATTCTGACTCACGTACCCCTATAAATCATGTGTCCCCCGAAGTCTGGGTGAGCCATTATTCGGCCCAATTCTGTGCCGAAACATCCGAACCTCCTTTCAATTTGGATGAGGTACCTTTGCCACCCATTCGTGGGGAGAGACTCATATTCACAGAAACTGAGGTAGAGCTAGCACTTGGCTTGTCCCAGCGGGGAAAAGCACCTGGTATGGACCTAATCCCTGCAGACTTGTTTAAAGCCAACCCCGCTCTCTGGGTGCCCTACATAACAAAGATTGTCAATGCAATAGCTAATGGGGCAAGAATCCCTAGGTCGTGGAAGGGAGCGGAGATACTCCCTATCCACAAAAAAGGTGATAGGTCTAATCCGGGCAATTATCGCCCGATTAGCCTTATCGACTCCCTCCAAAAAATTATTGCACGCATGGTTTTGAGTAGAGTTCAAGGCTGGATTGAACTGGAGGACATTCTATCTCCCATGCAAGCAGGCTCCAGATCTGGAACGAGCACCATCGATCAGGTGTTCAGATTCTGTCTGATCTACTGGAAGGTGGTTTTGCTCGGCGGTGGTACCATCTTTGCCGCTTTTATTGATCTGAAGTCTGCTTTCGATCTCGTGCCGAGGGTTAAACTGTGGTGCGTCCTGAGGGACTTGGGCCTACCAAGGGAACTTCTTGATCTGATAGTTAAAATGCATGAGGATAATTATGCTAGGGTGAGATGGGGAGGCCAGGGACAAGTATGAAAATCTTTCCCCGTGACCCGTGGTGTTCGTCAGGGCTGTGTCCTGGCCCCAACACTCTTCCTGCTGTTCATTGATCAAGTGGTCAAGTTCTTTGCAGATACCCCCACTGACGCCCCTTTGTTGGCAGGGCTGAAGTTTCCAATGCTTATTTTTGCCGATGACACTCTCCTCCTCTCGAAAACACGAAGCGGACTCCAGCGAGCGCTGGACCGCTTTGAGGAGTTTTGTGCCATTAATGACCTTAAGGTAAACGTTGGTAAAACCAAGTATATGGTTCTTAATAGGAGGCATTTTGTCCGGAGCTCCGTAAGTCTGAGTGGAGTTAACCTGGAACAAGTTGAAACCATGATGTACCTGGGGGTCACCCTAGACCGTCGCCTGGGTTGGAAAGATCAGGTCGGCGCCCAACAGCTTAAGTTGGCCCGACTCACTGGTTGTCTTCTGAGTGAGCAAAGGAGATCAATTACCAAACGGGTTTCCCCAGCGTTAAAAATCTATGACACCAAGATCAACACCGCAATTTTATATGGTGCTGATCTTTGGGGTTATATTGATCTAACCAGCCTATTCAGAACCCAGTGTAAGTTCCTAAGGGGCTTGATTGGGTTACCCCAATCTTCACCTTCTATACCCCTATGTTTGGACATGGGATGTAACCCTATCAATGAGATGGCTAGATTTAGACTGGTGGCCTTTTGGAGGCGCTTATGGACATCCCCTGACCTTACCCTCTTTGCCAGGGAACTGGCCGAAGTTAGGTCAATTGGAGGATCGGGGAGAATTCCCTGGCTAAAAAGCGTAAAAACCATCTTGATTGAAATGGGTTTAGAACATCTGTGGATTTCCCCTAGCACTAATGCTTTCCCATCCAAACAGGATTTCAAGGCACTGTACTGGGCCTCGGCCCGCTTAACATTAATAACTGCCTCCAGCTCTGTTGGTCTCACGGGAAGGTTTCTGACTATTAAGTTGGATCCCTCCCGTGAGACCTACTGGGACATTATCACCAAACAGCTGGACAAGAAGCTTTACCATCAGTTTCGGGTAGGATCATTGCCTTTGAACTCCTTTACAAAAAAATGGGCCAATGGAACAACTGAATTTTGTAGCTGCTGCACAAGCTATAAAGAAACTGAGGGTCATTTCCTGTTCGCCTGCCCGATCTATTCTGTGCCCCGTACAAAATGGCTAAAACCTCTGTTCCAGCACCTCCCTTTCAGAAGGTCCTCTGAGGCTATTCAGGTTTTAAAAACCAATACCTCGGAGATGATCGTGGTGAGTGTAGCCAAATTCCTAGGGTGGGCTTGGGCCATCAGGGCAGGAAGTAGACAACTTATTGGGGCCTCCTAATAATTCTTTTATAAAGGACTACTTACATCACCCCTAACTAATTCTGCAATATTGTATATAGTCTGAGGTATGCTTCCTGTATTTTTGTCTGTCTCACAAATTTTAATATGCTATGGTCAGGTTTGTCTTGTATTTCTGTATGTTTAATAACTTTTTAAACAATGGCGTTAGTGTTTTTTTAAAATGAATAACGTAATTATAATGAAATGTGTTTTAATATTGTCTTTTATGATTTTGATATCGAAATAAAGACTTTAAAACCTGAAACCTGAGTAAAAAGAGCTGAAAGAGGATGGAAAAAGGAAAGTGAGTGTCAGAGAATGGGAATACAATTTAATGTACACAATCCAAAGTATAAAATAACTTGTACAACATGTTACATAGTTTATTTTTGCTGTTCTCAGAATATATTGAATTTCACTTAAAACAGTGAGTTCAAATTACTCATCATATGACAGCGTGAAAAAAAAAAACAATCTAAAAGATTGTGTTTTAAAAAAAACCTTAAATACTGACAAATGACAAATGTACGCTAATCTTTGATTAACTTACTTTTCCTTGAGGCCAAATACTGTATAATGGAGGTCCTTTTCTCGTTGCAAAGTACTTTGCTGTTCACTTAAAAATCCATTTCATCGACTTTCTACAAGAAAAGCTCCAAAAACATCTGAAATATTTTCAATATTTTCATATACTCCTTTTTTTCAGTCATTACTCTTTACTCATTCCTGCACCTTTCCATTGGGGCAAATAGTGTCAGATATATGAGTATATTTTCAAATTAATTCTAAGGCACTCTGAAATGACCTTTTTCCCAACGTTCTGAAAGAAAGGCTCTACAACATTTTCACAATATTTAAGTATTTGTAAAACCATCTCTGACTCAGTCATGTTCATCATTTTGTATAATACTAATATCACTTACTATGAGATCCACTTACAGTACCTATATGACAAGTCAATTTTTTATATTGCCTGGATCACTTTTACTCAGAATATATTTGTAAACAGCAAAATAACCTTTATTAACTGCTCCCGTCTTCATAGGCCAATTACTTTTACCTACATTTTGGCTGTAAAAACACTCGGTATGAATTTATAAAGCCAAAAGGCAAACATTGTTTGAAAGTCAAATGAGTGTTGTTACATTGGGTCCAACCTTTAGAAGTTTTTAAATAGCATGTGTAATGCCCTGATGTTGTAGAAGGACCATCATGAAAAATAATAGCTACAGTTGCAAAGGTTCTTCCTGATATCGATAACTGAGAAGCCACGAAATTTTTAATAGAAGTTGTCAATTTAGTTCCATCAGGTCTACATCGTTGGAACATTAAAATGACATACTGACCATAATTTTGAAGAAATAATGTGGACAGCATTGTAGACTTACATTGGGTACACACCATATTGTGATCCGCTGCTTTAACTAGATTATTAAAAGGCACTGATTTGCAGTCTGGTAAAGTCAAATATATAAATCTTTCAGAGTCTATTCTAGTAGTACTTGATGAAGCACAGTTATCACAGTCCTGTTGCCATTGATAAGAAAGGTTAAAAAGATTTTTTATATCTACTCCTTCATCTTCCAATACATCAAACATATACATAAAAAATTCCTGACAATCCTGCTGACTTATCTGTGAAAATTGATTTTGACCTGAACATATGTCTAGAAGATTTCTAATTTCTGAAACATTTTCTATTTTTGCTCTGTCACTACTACATTTCTCTAACACAGAATTCAATAAACAGCACAATGTTTGTTCCCGATTTTCGACAATCTGTTTTTGTAAATTTTGAAGAAAAAAACAACATTAACTACTACATTAGCATAGCAGTTGACACCAGAACTGTTTTCAAACTGAAATCCAACAACATCTTCAACAGAATCCTTTTTCTTTCTCTTTACAATTACACTTTTATCTACTTTTTGCCTTTTTGCTACTACCTCACTGCAATTACTCTCATTTCTTCTTTTTCGACCTACCACACGTTTTTCAATCAGAGGATATTGAGGCAAATGTGGAGCATACTCTCTTCTTAACCTATTGTATTCTTTAACACAATCTAGATCAGCACAAATCTTTGTTTCATCACACTCAATCAAGTACAATCCTGATAAAGTTCTGACTCGTGATAATGCCACATATGCCATACCCTCTTTAAACACAGAACTTCCAATGTTCACCAAAGCACTATCTACACTTAAACCTTGAGATTTATGAATTGTCACTGCATATGCCAAACACATAGGAAACTGTTTTCGGCAAACATATAAGTCTTTCACAAGCAAAAATCTAGCTGAGCAACGACAAATTTTTTCTATTTCATCAATGCCATCAAATTTAATTTTTAAAATTTCAATTTCATCTCTATTTTTGTAATTCACAAAACCAACAACATGACCCATTGCTCCATTTACCAGACCTCTTTCAACATTTAAATTCCTTCTCAAAATGATACGACAATTCAAACGCACATTCAGAGTCTTTTCAAAACCAGCAGTTTTAGATATAGTCTTCTCTAATGAATCCAATTTTGATTTCAAATTTTCAGACAAAACAATTGTTGCTCCCATATGCTCTATTTTATCTGTAGCTTCCAGTTTCACTATCTCTTCATTTTCTAAATTTAACATTTTGTTGTTGAACATGGAACATTCTTTCAGAGTTGGCATCAAACATATGCCAGATTTCTTCTCGTTAATTTTCTTAAAAATATTCTCTGGAAGAATGTTTTCATTTGGGTACAAATTTGAAATTAACCGTCCATGTAAAGCTTCTTTCCCTTGCTGACTTACTTTTCCGACTCTTACATCTTGTAAAATATTTTTATAATCTTCATCCTTTGCCTGCCGCATATTTTGAAGCAGTTCTGCATATTTGAAGTTTAACCATATATTAACGTTTCCAATGCTTCCTAGGCACTTCCTGGTATCTTCATGCGTGAGCATTTTGAACACAGGTTGTCCTTTCACTGGAGTCAACTGCAGAAGATCTCCAAAAACAATAATATGTTTTCCTCCAAATAAAACATCATAGTCTGTTCTAAGAATTTCTTGCATTCTCAAATGCACCAAAGCAAGCATTATATTTGACACCATGCTTACTTCATCAATGATAAGAAATTTCATTTTCTTCAGGACTCTCGAAACTTCGGAACACGCATCTCCAGATAGCTTGTGATATTGCAATTTGTTATCATGCTCCACTGGCAGCATCAGTAAACGATGTAAAGTAATCCCTTTAATATTATGTGCTGCCAGCCCAGTTGGAGCGGTAACAACACAAGACAGCGGTGATTCAGTCCTTTTCTGCAGATAAGATGCAATTGCTTTAATCAGAAAACGTTTTCCAGTTCCAGCTTCTCCACTCACATACAGTCAGACAGGCTTAAATGATGTACATGAGCACTCTTTCTTCTCATGACTCAATCCATGTTCAACCTGTTCTGTGACTTCGTCATATATCTGTTTCTGCTCAAGGTTTAATTTTTCACCAAATCTTCTAAATTAATTACATCCTCTTGAGCTTGCTCGATAGCTCTTTCCACCTCATCCATGGCAGTGGCAGCTTCATTTTGGATAATTGGTCCTCCTAGTGGATCCTGAGTCAATGAAGCAGAACTCTGACTGCCTTGAGAACTGTCTCTCGCAATCTCTGCAGCAATTGTTGCTTCTTGCTCTATTTCTTCATTCAACATTTGCAGATAATTTGGAAAAACAGGACATTCTATGGTATCCTTCATTGCATTAAAAGAGTTTTCATAACAGAGAAAATCTCCAAGTAGTTCCTCTTCTTCACGCCATGGTTTAAAGAGTTGCAAAAGAGACAAATAATAAAATTTTCTTTTATCTGGATTATCACAACTCAATTTTCGATGATTAATCAAATGACCTTTTTTCTGTTTCACTAGACATCCTTCACATCCAATGAGAGCATATATTCCATTATTGATATCTTCTCTGATGTTCCTCTTATAAATATATCTTTGCAGAACTTCATAGAGACAAGCGTTCTCAAGATGAGGACTTCTATTTGGATAGTATGTATCCAACATGTTTGTCTTCAAAATATCTGTACTTTCTGGTTCTTTCTCCGCCAAATACTCTATCTCTTGTACAGATTTCAAAACTCGATTTCGTGTTGCAGCAAGACCTAGACTCACCCAAATGATGGTTCTAGATTTGGCATAGAGACTTGCTGACGACAATCGATCAGAACATTCATATGCTCCAATTTCTCGATGCGACAACATCTTCAGACTGTAACTGTATAATTTCTTGCTTAGACTCTTTTCATGTGAAATGTCCTCCCACATTTCCTTCAGTTCTGTCTTTTCTTTTTTTGTGATGTAAGACGTCACATATCGAGCCACAGCAATAGAGTTGTCAGCAACGAACTGAATATCCATGTTAGCATTCCACATGGACAAAATCACTGGGTTGTAGTCGTTGATGTACTTGGACTCTTCGTTTCTTTTTAAATTGTATGTCTTTTTTGGTGATTTCCTCGTCACAGTATGTCGCAGAGAAGACATCAAATTATTTACTCTTCCTTTAGAAATCACTGGTAGTGGAAAGCCGAAACGACATTTTGTGTAGAACTTGTCCTTGTTTCTGAATTTTTGAGGACAGTACTTTCCACAACGATGGGATTGAAAGCGTAAAACTTGTTGCCTTAAACTGTTTTCCTCTGTAGTTTTCGGAACAGCACATGTTGAATACTCTTCAATGAAACTCATCACTGTTTCATCTGAATCTGTTCCAAATTTGGGTGCATCTTTAATCCACAACAACAGATGTATGTGAGGAGCACCTCTCGCTTGATAGTCCTTTCTCCAAAAGAAATCCAAAACCTCTCCAAGGGGAGGATTTTTTTTTGTTGGTAATAAAAGACATCATAGCTTCAAATCTATGATTGAAATATCTGCATACATTCACTGGATCCAAAGAACACAGTTCTCCAGGTGTTTTGAATTCTATATTTTGTATATTTGCATTTGCCTCTCGTAGAAATTGAAGTAAGTCGTCCCATGCATACTCGGCACAGCTAAGAGTGAGGAACCATGTTGGAGTTCCTAAGTTTCTTAGCATACATTTCAATTCTCCATGACGACGGTACCAATACTCATTTGTACCACGCTGACATGCCATGAGATTGATTAGATGAGATTCCAAAATATTATCTTGCAGATTCACTTTCTCCATAAAGTCCCTCGCTGAAACATTTTGCAGATGTGCTCCACTTTTCAGTATATGGTTTACTGCATAAGAAAGCCCAGACAAGTCACTTTCATACAGTAGATGAAACAAATAGGGAATTCATTGACGAAACCTTGGATCTTCAGCATATAATCTTACAGTTCGATATTCAGATGCAGGAATTTGAAGTGGACGATCGTCATATCGTCCACCTCGACCTGTTGGAAATAGCTGTGGAAAACAACGAGCTTCCAAACTTTCTTCCCATACACTAATGGGACTTCCTTTTGCTGCTTTCATTTGAAACAATTCAATTGCATTCCCCATTACTTCTTTGGAATGCAAAGGATGAACAGTATAATGTTCATATATTTCTTCACTTCTAGACACATCAACTTTTTCAATTTGGCCGCCTGAACAATCACTGTCTTCATCTGCAGCTGTTTCCTCTGCTGCAACACATACATCTTTGTAATACTCATTGTTTTTGACTAAATACAACGTTGCCTTTTTGACTTTCCTAACATCCACTAAATCTTGCCAGATTTTCTTACTTTTTGTCGGAACCCCATTAACTAGAATAACTAAAGGTTCCTCTTCTACTTTTTCTATACCAATTGTATCAATATTTTTTTTGAAATCAAGAGGCAAATAAACAACTCTTCCCTTTAATCCTCTCTGCAAATCTGTAGGAGGCAATTTCCCTATCTTAGGCTCCATGCGAACAATTGCCTGAAAAGGGTGGAAACATTGAATCAAAATAGACTCATTATTTAAATCCATCAATTCACGGGGAATGTCTACCAACTCCAGATTATTATGAACAGCTCTAGCAGGCATTCTGTTTTGATTTAATTTATCATAACAATATTTACAAATACGCTGATCAGAACTCAAATCAAAACAATTCTCCACCCACAAATAAGTTGCAAAATCCTTCCACCCATAATTATTCATCTTTTCACTTTTTACGTATAAATCAACTAATCTAGTTTGATGCTTATAATGACTTCGTCGACAACACACACAAGTAAAATTCGGCCTTTCACTTGATTTCACCTTAAACCTGGTAATTTCCTGCTCAAACTTTTCTGTACTTGAAATCTGTAGATTGTCTTCCACATTACCTTGAATTGCTGTGTCAATTTCTACACTATCCTCTTTTTCACCAAAATAACAAATCTCAATTTCTTCACAAATCTTCTTCACATCTAATTCAGTTCCATGCAAAAGAACACTGTTTAATTGTTTAAGCTTAAGTGCTGGACTTTTTGCATAATACAACATTCTCACT
Source organism: Lissotriton helveticus (assembly GCF_964261635.1). Classification (NCBI taxonomy): domain Eukaryota; kingdom Metazoa; phylum Chordata; class Amphibia; order Caudata; family Salamandridae; genus Lissotriton; species Lissotriton helveticus. The sequence continues at coordinate 2,058,746,825 of NC_136059.1, read as the reverse complement.
AATTTCCTCATTTTGGTATGATGCACTGCTAACATCCTAAAATGATGAAAAACACTATGACAGACTTTTCTAGAAAGACAAGCCAGTGAATGGCCTTGCAAACCTGTGTTTTCTCTCACTCTGCAAGGATCTAAGTCTTGCAACAACTTCACTTTCTGCTTTAGACTTGTCTTACTATATGTACGTAAGAAATTACAAAACAAATCAATTGATTCCTGTCGCACACTACAAATACGACTACACTTCCAAGTGTACACTGGACCCTTAGTACGTCTCCCTAAAACTTCATCAGTTAACACCTCTTCTTGTTCTCTAGGCACAAGTTTCTCTTTTTCAATCGGACAACCGTCTTTCACTTCATACGCTCAACCACTGGTGTCAACTGCATGCACTAAATCATTCTCCTGGAAGTAACTCTCCTCATTAAAAAATGGCTCACAACTTGAACTGTGCATCCATTCTCCAGAAAAAACTTTACAAAAATTAGTCCGATTAATTACTCTTTTCCATCTACTGTTTGATTTGAAAACATCAATTGTCTTGTTAAGTGTCCTAATTCTATTGATTATTAAAATAAATAATTTTTTCTTAACTTCAAAAGCCTGATAAACAATCTTCTCTACACTTTTCTTTTTCTTATAAAAAGCAGCTCTCTGTTTACCTTTCCTAATGTTTTTTAACAAATTTAAAACCACCCTATTGCGAAACATTCGTTTACAAATGTCTCTAAACTGATTCTGCCTTCTATTCCTATACATATTATTCTCTCCTGCTCCAGTTGTAGGATTCTTTGAGGTTCTCTCCTTCCTTTTCAAATTTACTCTCTCATTCTCTTTTTCTACATGCTGTCCATCATTTTTTTTAAAGTACATATGTTCCGTATAAAAGACTTAGTTGTCTTACCAGGAGCTTGGTTCCTGTTTTTTGAAGTATTTGATGTGGAAGAGTGCTGTAATTCCATTGCTGTTTTTGTTTTTTGGCGGTTACATTGTTTTCTTTCCTTTCCCTTGTGGGCATGTTTGCTTACTCTTGAAATCTTGATTTCAATCTGTGTTAAAGAAAAAAATAGCACATTATAGACCACTATTACCAAACAACAAAGCAATGACAAAAAGCAAACGATCTATTCAGGGTTACAGATCAGGTGAGGATTCTCCAGGGGTGCACAAAAGGTGAGGCCTGTATTGAAGAGTATAGTGGAAGACAGCTCTGTCCACAGGTACAAAGAAGATGAGACCTGTGTCTAAGAGTCCAGTAGGGGATAGACTTCATGAAGTCTAGTCCACTGCACTCTTATACACAGGCTTCTCCACCTATGCTTCCCGGGAAAGGCCTCTCTCCCACTACAGTCTTGATCATAAACCTCACCTCCTCTGTCCCTCTGGACATGTCTCACCTCATCTGCACAATCTACTTCCTAATCTCAGGTAACACAGGTGACATAATTATGAAAAGGTCAAATGTATTTATGTAATCATGCACACACTATTTATTCTTATCAAAAATGTAGAATTCATTGATTAGTCCCAAAATCGATTTTTCAATAACATTTTAGAAACACAGTGCAAGTCCTACTATTTAAACTTTCTCAAAAATGTAAAACTCATTAATTTGCAGCAAAAATATTTTAGTAGTGTAATGAAAAGCTTATACATCTAACCTTTTCGTTGTTTTTCAAATGTTATTCTAAAAAGAAAGTATAAGGCCTAAGCAGAAATACTCATGTGATGAAGCCTGTCCAGGGAAGCACAAAACGGGAGGCTTGTGTCCAAGAGTGCAGTGGACAGGACTAAACTGGAGTACTGTGCAAGAAAAAAATAAGCCTCATTTATAAAGCCCTGCGTCAGTTTTGCGCTACTGATGCGTCACTTTTTGTGACGCATTGGCGGCATAAAACATGTGCCTTGTTGCGCCATATTTAAAAAGTGACGCATGTAGGTAGATGCGTCATTTTTTAAACCTTTTGTGCCACATTATATCTCTGTCAAGTGTAATGTACAGAGAGGGGTCATTACTCCGCAAAAAGCCTCGTAATAATGACACAGTGAAATCTATGAGATTTCACTGAGTCACTTTTAGGACACTGTTACGTCAAAATCTTGCACCTGCCTCACAGCAGGGATAAGACTGAGGCAAACGCTTTCACATGGGGCTTTCCCCATGTGATACGATTCTCACACCTAAATAGGAGTGCAGATGAGATGAAGACTGTCCAGGGGAGCACAAAACGTGAGGCTTGTGTCCAAGAGTGCAGTGGACAGGACTAAACTGGAGTAGTGTGCAAGAAAAAGATGATCCTCATTTATAAAGCCATGCGTCAGTTTTGCGCTACTGATGCGTCACTTTTTGTGACGCATTGGCGGCATAAAACATGTGCCTTGTTGCACCATATTTAAAAAGTGACGCATGTAGGTAGATGCGTCATTTTTTAAACCTTTTGCACCACATTATACCTCTGTCAAGTGTAATGTACAGAGAGGGGTCATTTCTCCGCAAAAAGCCTCGTAATAATGACGCAGTAAAATCTATGAGATTTCACTGCGTCACTTTTAGGACACTGTTACATCAAAATCTTGCACCTGCCTCACAGCAGGGATAAGACTGAGGCAAACACTTTCACATGGAGCTTTCCCCATGTGATCGGATTCTGACACCTAAGCAGGAGTGCAGATGAGATGAAGACTGTCCAGGGGAGCACAAAAGGTGAGGCTTGTGTCCAAGAGTGCAGTGGACAGGACTAAACTGGAGTAGTGTGCAAAAAAAAAAGAACCTCATTTATGAGGCCCTGCGTCAGTTTTGCACTGCTGATGCGTCACTTTTTGTGACACATCGGCGGCATAAAACATGTACCTTTTTGCGCCATATTTAAAAAGTGACGCATGTGGTAGATGCTTCACTTTTTAAACCTCTGCGCCACATTATACTAAAAAATGTAAAAGCCATTCATTTTCCCCAAAATCGTTTTTGACATCACATTTAGGAAACACAGCACAGGTCCTATGTACAAGCATTCCATGTCATTACTGAAACCTCACTATTTTACAAAATACAATTCCTCTATGCAAACAAACTCAATATGCTTCCTACACTGAGTTAACACAGGTAACATCATTGTAAAGAGTCAAATTGACGCCTGTGTCTAAGAGTGCAGTCGGGGATAGGCTTCATGAAGCCTAGTCCACTGCACTCTTAGACACAAGCCTCACCACCTACGCTCCCCAGGAAAGCCCAAACATGTACCTTTTTGCGCCATATTTAAAAAGTGACGCATGTAGGTAGATGCATCACTTTTTAAACCTCTGCGCCACATTATACTCAAAAATGTAAAAGCCATTCATTTTCCCCAAAATCGTTTTTGACATCACATTTAGGAAACACAGCACAGGTCCTATGTACAAGCATCTGCCTCACAGCAGGGATAAGACTAAGGCAAACGCTTTCACATGGAGCTTTCCCCATGTGATAGGATTCTGACACCTAAGCAGGAGTGCAGATGAGATGAAGACTGTCCAGGGGAGCACAAAAGGTGAGGCTTGTGTCCAAGAGTGCAGTGGACAGGACTAAACTGGAGTAGTGTGCAAAAAAAAAGAACCTCATTTATGAGGCCCTGCGTTAGTTTTGCACTGCTGATGCGTCACTTTTTGTGACGCATCGGCAGCATAAAACATGTACCTTTTTGCGCCATATTTAAAAAGTGACGCATGTAGGTAGATGCGTCACTTTTTAAACCTCTGCGCCACATTATACTCAAAAATGTAAAAGCCATTAATTTTCCCCAAAATCGTTTTTGACATCACATTTAGGAAACACAGCACAGGTCCTATGTACAAGCATTCCATGTCATTACTGAAACCTCACTATTTTACAAAATACAATTCCTCTATGCAAACAAACTCAATATGCTTCCTACTCTGAGTTAACACAGGTAACATCATTGTAAAGTGTCAAATTGACGCCTGTGTCTAAGAGTGCAGTCGGGGATAGGCTTCATGAAGCCTAGTCCACTGCACTCTTAGACACAAGCCTCACCACCTACGCTCCCCAGGAAAGCCCAAACATTTACCTTTTTGCGCCATATTTAACAAGTGACGCATGTAGGTAGATGCATCACTTTTTAAACCTCTGCGCCACATTATACTCAAAAATGTAAAAGCCATTCATTTTCCCCAAAATCGTTTTTGACATCACATTTAGGAAACACAGCACAGGTCCTATGTACAAGCATTCCATGTCATTATTGAAACCTCACTATTTTACAAAATACAATTCCTCTATGCAAACAAACTCAATATGCTTCCTACACTGAGTTAACACAGGTAACATCATTGTAAAGAGTCAAATGTATTTCTTTAAACATGCACACATTCTTTATTCCTTTTAAAAAATGTAAAAGCCATTCATTTTTCCCAAAATCGTTTTTGACATCACATTTAAGAAACACAGCACAGGTCCTATGTACAAGCATTCCATGTCACTACTAAAACTTCACAATTTTACAAAATACAATTCCTCTATGCAGTAAAAACGTTTTACCAAGCATTATAAAAAAGCATGACACAAAGCAACATAAAAAAACACAATTTGCTTCCAAATCTTCTCCATAGAGTATGCAAGTCTCTATGTATATTAAATGAATCATAACTCACCTTTACAAATGCTTTAGGAGATTCAGAACAGTGTCAGATACACACACCAATATTTGTTTAGCAGAGCAAAAGGTTTGTTCTCCAGGCACTGCAACCATTAATGGTACAGAAAATCTCTAATTCTACACACATATTGCTCATGGTAACCAATCAAAACTCTTCCCTCTGTATTTTCAAACCAACACCCTTCCCCCCCTCAGCCCTTTCTACCTGTTACCATAGCAACTCCCTCCTCACTGAGCTCTCAGATTTAAAAGTTTATTCAACAATGTTGCAAATCACCTCAGCAAGGATGTTTGACCTGCGAATACACCAGCTTATCTGGTGCAATGTTTCTTTAAATGACTTTTTTTTAACCATTCAAATTACTTCTTACACAGAACACAACCATGCACCCTAACTTACAGTTTTCAACTATCTCAATCTGTGAATCTGTGATTCAAGAGCACTGAAAATCCACAGGTTTTATTTTGCAAACTCCTACTGTTCCAACTGCCATTTTATTCCTACACTTCATCTGACTGCACCAGAACCTCCTCTCACCATGTATTCTGGCTGGATTATTGGACATAGCTATATCCACTGGGCTCAAAGGTATGCAGCTACCAGAAATTTTCACAACCTTGACTTACCAAATGTGAACATTAAATGGATTGGCCAGAGAGGATTGAGATGTCACCAATTGATACCATTGGTGAAAACCTTTTTGCATTTGCCACACCCTAACCTCATAATTCTGCACTGTGGTGGAAATGACTTAGGCACTTTGACTAGGGTAGGTCTGGAAATGCTTTTATAGGACACCTTTGAACAATTGATGGCACTTTTTCCTCAAACTGCCTTGGTATTTTCCAATATATGCCAAAAACAGAAATGGAACTGGTCCAACCAATTTTGTCCACAATTTGAGAAAGCACGGAAACATGTGAATAAATCTGTTTCTGCTTACATGAGAGACTATGGAATGGGTTCAATATACAACAACAACTTGCGTTACAACATGCAAGATATCTACAGAGGAGATGGTGTGCACTTCTCAGATGAGGGGAATAGAATATTCCTCCTGAATTTAAGACTGTGCATTGGTACCTACTTGTAGGTACCTAAATCAGCCACAGAACCGAAAAGCTCTTTTCAGAGCTACCCTACCTCTGATCACTCCAAATGATTATCTTTTTCTAACTTTTTTCACTATTTTTCACCAAAGTACGCTCCCCGGTACGCTCCCCGGTGCGCGTACCGGGCGCTACCCCCGCAAAAATTAAAAACAAAAAAAATTTGGGGGGCCTATATGGGCCTCCTAAGACCCCCTCAGAAAACCTAGAGGGCCAGGGAGTGCCTACCGTGCCTCCTTATACCCATTCCCAACATTGTTTGTCCGCCATTTTCTGACTCAAATCTACCGAAACACAAAATGGAGGACTCCCGTAGCGCTGCCAGTACGCGTACCGGGGCGCGCACCGGGAAGCGCTCCCAAAACATTTTAAAAGTTAATTTACATAAAAACCACTGGAGACACTTTCACCAAATATAGAATAGGCCATACTACATACCAGTCCCTACCATTTTCCCAAATTTCGTGGAATTCCATTGAGCCATTTGAGCTGTAGCACTATCTAAATATCCTGAGGTAAATTACATGACAAAAACACATCTGAAGTGTTAGAATTTACAACCAATTAAAATGTTACTTTCATTTTCTACTTTTTTTTCCTGACATTTGATTGGTTATGTACATGAATATAAATGAAAAATGAGAGGGAAACACGGCCATTTTGACTACAACTACCTGAGGTACATCTTGAAAGGATTTTCGCATTTTTTCTTCTCCACCTCTCTGTAAAGTAAGTTGATAATTTGTAAGGGGCACTTTAAGTTAATTTGTAAAAACGTTTTCTGATAATTATTTACTGTCCCTCTGCTATAGTTATAGATAGAGATAGGCTCCTCTGTTATATTTATTGATTGACTTAGGCTTCTCTGCTATAATTATGAATTTACTTACGCTTCTTCACAGGCACTTTTTTATATTTCTACTTCCTGCCTGTTACCATACACTACCCAAAGTTAACTTAACTGTTTAAAAAACAGAACTACCTGTCTGAACTTAAACCCAACAGTGCCCTAACTCTACTGATATAGTTATTTTTTATGCAATTTACAGCAAAAAAATGGAAGGGGAGCAAGAAAATATCAATATTTCCTTCGAGATTACATCTGAGGAGATTCTAAATGAAGATTTTTTGGATGAAGATTTTATGGATCAGTCTTTGGATGAACAATTTATTGAATGTTTACAAGACATAGAAACATATTAACAGAAGCAACAGGATGTGGAAAAGTAAATTTTGCCATGTTCTGTGTCCCTACGCTTCATCCATCATATGTTATGTGTGCATGACCAATATGCATATGTTATTCCCCATGTCTGATTAATGACGCAATTACAGTTGTGTCCACCTCTGGTATGCCAGTTTCCAGTCCTCGTGAATACTACGAATATCAGGCCTATGTAAAGTAATGTTGTCACGTTTCTCAGTGTGCACGTTATTCCATTGTAAAGTCCCCGTTTCCAGGCCTCAACAGGGCCCGGACCACAGATTCAGCTCCTGTCTCCTGAAAGCCTCGCTGAGGAGCGATACAGCCCCCACCTGTATCCTCGACCCTTCACTTACTTCCTGCCTCGCAGTGCCCGGTGCAGCCCGGCTCTGCCTCTGAGTCTGCCAAAAGTATGTTATGATTCCAGCTATCAGTTCAGTCCTTCTTCTCTGCATTCCTAAGCTACTGAACTGCATCAATAGTTTCCGTCATTGTCTAGCCTATTCGGCTCCACGTTAGAGAAATACTGTATTAATGGTCATTTAATATTCTTCATCACGCACTACATGTAGAATAATGCATGGTCCAGTCTTAGAATCAAGTTAGCTTTTCCCCTCATGACTTCTAGTTTATATCAACATGTTCCCTAAACATCAGATACCAGATAGGGTTTAGGTACATGTCGCTCCGACCCTCCAGACTCTAGTCTCTGCTCCTAGCACAGAGTTCGTAGCCCCCAGCTTCTCCTAGTAACACGTCATTGCCAGTTTTCGCGCACCATTAGGTTAGAGGTCCCGGCTCCTTAGGTAGCCCCCTCCAATGTTTCCGCCCATTCATGACATATTCTGTTACGTTTGCATCACATGTCTATGTATACTCCCAGTTACACCTACTTTTACTGTTATCTCTCGCGACTGCTACGCGTCACGCCTTCTGCTCCACCCACTGCTACGCCTACTGCAATGTAATGCTATGTGTTTGCGCTATGTATATAAGTCGATGTATTGTTATTAAAAGTTAGCGCGCTCATCCCAGATCAAGCCCCGGCAGCTGCTGGGCCCCGGTTGTCCTGCCGGGCCCTGTTACCCCTGTTCCTATGCAGGTTGTCCTGATCCTGTCCTTATGCTGTAATAAACCTGCAGAAACTCCTACTACCTCGAATCTTGACTCTTATTTTATTGAGCTATCTGTTATTCATTCATACATTCAAAAATAGATCCGGTATTATTTATTTATATACCACATAATGGCGCCCGAACAGGGACTTGCCCTTTCCCCACGCGTCGGTGAAGCCACGCCGACCCCCTGACCCTCTGCAGCCGTGACGGAACCATACCGACCACGTGCAGATATTTCTGCTTCAAGTATCCCTCAGGCCCACGGAGGAGACGGAGGAGGCGGTCCAGCATCCGAACGAGACGGTGGAGGAACGCGGCGAGTCCCGACCAGAGCCCAAGCCAAGAGTCCAAGGTCCGAGGTATCCGGAGGCCCACCCGTAACTGAAGTCCGAAGTTCGTCGTCCGTCGTCCAGTCCAGTCCGAGGCCTTTCCGTTCTTGCTGCCCGGTGAGTACCATTGCTGGGGTAGTATCTAGACAGGACCAATCTAAATTGACTCCTGGTCCGTGGGTTGGTGGTGCCCAGACTCACAAACGAAGTGTTCACCTAGGTGGATACGGGTCTTGATGCGTCCCTTTATGGGACCGGTATGTTCCGTACTGTTATAGCAGTGCATCCAGTAACTCTAGTCTGTTCCGTTCTCGAGAAATTCTGTTCTGTTTCTGTTCTCAGTATTCCAGGTAATATTCTGTTCGACCTGTCATTTATAATGTTGTTCAATGTATTTCCAATGTCGTGGTATGCCTGAATTGTTTTCCCAATTGTTATTGTTTTTCGTGTATTGTATTGTGTTCCGATTCAAGTTTACAATGCCGCTCTTTTCCAAGTTACGTCAGTTAAAAACTAGAAAGGGTTTATTAGAGGAAGCAGTTCCTGTCCCGCCTAGGGACAGTCCAGGTCACTTTATGTATCAGAAACATGGCATAAGCGCCATAATGTATCTAGATTTATGGGTAGAGTATACCAAACAGTTAGAAGAAAAGTATAGATGGCCCGTATCGGGTACATGGGATGCCGAATGTATCATGCGAGTAGAAGAAGCATTATGGAAAAAGAAAGCCAGACAGTCACAGAAAGATGCCATCGAGTTATGGCGTAAGGAAGCTCATAAAAGAACGGAAAAGGAAGTCAGAAAGTCGGAGTTAAGTAGAGAATCCCAGGAACGAGCCCAAGAAAGAAAATTAATCGAGATAGGTGAACGAGTCAAAACCGAACAGTCAGACAGACAGAGGCATGCCCTTATTAAGGGTATGTATCCTCTCCTTGCCGAAGGTTTGCCAAAAGCGACCCCAGAGGCATCCAGTAATTTCCCGCCACCATTAGTTCCGACCAAGCTACGTCATAAACCGACCGCAGCTGATATTTTTATTTCGTCCTACTTGGACGACACAGTCCCAGAATATGCAAATCCTGTTCGCGCTCCGCCAGTCCCTGTAAATCAGGCACTTCCCGCTCCTCCAGACACCGGGGTGCCCTTAACAGCTCCCCCGGTCCAGTCCGCCATACAAGTCCAGCCCACGTTACAACTACCGACCCTGTCAGCACGAAGAATGTCAATCGACGATTCTAGTCTAGGGGCCGTAGGAGGAGGTCTTCCTCAAACCCCGCCGCCACACAAGCGTTTAACATTACTCGAATTACATGCTCAAGCGTTACAGCGCACGCCCAAACATCAGTCTGTTACAGAAATCAGGCAAACCCTTAACGAATGTGTCTATGATCCAGTTCCAAACGAATATAATATGGTTTTATATTCCTTACGTGTAAGGAGAGTGACCGAGTATCTAGTCACCTTGCCGAATATGAAAGAAGATCTAGACAGAATATATCGTTTCATCCGTACAGGGGATGATCCAGAAAGTATTGGCGAGATTATGTCTCAAAGGAAAGCCGAGATTCAGCTCATGATATTAAAGTTCCTGATCAATTGTCTAATAAGAGAACAAGATTACCCGTCTAAAGATTCTGCCGAAATGAGAATCCTGACAAGGTGGAGTGATAATATAGCCGAGGGTAAGCACAAGACCATTAGTGCTATGGAGAGTATGTACAAGAAAATTCGTAAAGAAATAATAAGGTTACACGAACAACGTAAAGCAGCACAAGTAAGCGAGAAAGAAAGTATCTCTGATCCTGAAGAAGAAGACGAGAATCCCGCCAGAATAGCGTATGTAGGAAAATCTAGATTTCCAGATCGCCATTTACGTCTAGAACACAAGTCTATTTTCCATCATCAAGCGCCAGAACAAGGTTCTCTAGAACAAGTATTCCAAGCTACCGATCACATTCTGAAATCACGAGTCGGTTACAGTGAATTAAGTACTATGCATGAACAAGAACTAGCCCGATCAGCAGTCCGATGGATTACTGATTCTACCACTTTTCCAGACGAAATAGTGGCACAAATGTTTCTGAAACTGCCCCCAGCCGAGCAACGACTGGTGGGTATGTATATGATCCAGCACCTCATTACTCTGTATGAGGGTCAACATTCTGATCCAGGTCCGTTACACGATATCCTGAACGAGTTACTCCAGTATAAATGGAGAGGTCTAGGTACCGATTTAATTAGTGTCATTCTAGAACAGCGTCACAAATACAGAACGTTTCTGAACCCGCATTTTGTTCATGTCTCACCCCCAGAAAGTAAACCATTCTACATAGACAGACAGAATCCGTTACGAGAAGTCCACCCAGTCCAAGGGGCGGGTGGCGTAATGCAACGAGTGTTTGTATACACTCCGATTTCAAAGATGGAACTTCTTGAAATGAAGAAATTAATTCCCTGTCATGACAAAGATCCAGCAGGGTTCCATAGAGAATTAAAAGACATGCTCCGTATGGGAGAATACACTTACCCAGATATCATTAAAATGTTAAAGGTTCTGTTACCCGCAGGGGTATATGAAAAGTTAAAAGAAAAAGAATGGGAGGTGGGAGAGAAAAAGATAGATTGGGCAGCTCTAGAAGCTGAAGACAAGGCACGAGTACCAGGTACCGGTCTTGGAGATAAATGTAAAGAATTACCAGAATTATTGATTCAAGTTTTACCCAGATTATTGACAACGAGAAAAGAAGACTGGGATGCAATCTCAGCCTGTAAACAGAAACAAGATGAAGATATTAGTGATTTTTATTCTAGATTTGAAAAATGTTTCAGTATCAACAGTGGTCTCAAGACAAGTAGTGAGTCATACCCTCATCTTTTCGTTACTAAATTAGTCGAGAATTCAAGCCCACAAATTAAAAATCGAGTTTTGAAAGTCGAAAGCACCTGGCAAGCAAATACTCCGTCCCAGATGCTCCAGATGCTCCAGTACCACCAGAATAGAATCAGGGAAGAGCAAGAGTACGAAAGAAAACGTATGAAAGACACGAAAATGAAAGTGCTAGTTGCACAATCTGTTCCTCAAGACAGTCAGAAGAGGGGTCCGAATCAAGCCAGTCATCCTGCAGCTCCCGTTAAAGGGAACTGCAATTATTGTAAACAGCCAGGTCATTTTATAAACGAGTGTGCAGTTCTGAAACATAACATAGCTACTGGTAAGACTAAAGAAAGACCACGTCCGCTTAGACAAGAACAAGTTTCACAGATTCCTCAGTCACAGAATGCACAGCAGACAGTTACAGTACCACAGCCTATTGCTGCAACACAGCATGTCACATCACAGATGTACCAGTATGCACAGTCTGAGTATCCAGAGTACCAGCCATATTCATGAAACAGCCTAGAGAGGGAGGTAGGCTTGCCTCTCATCGAGATACCTGTAGATCAAGAAGGTCCCTATGTTCACAGTCAAGTATTAGGGAAAGACAGAAAGTTTCTGATCGATACAGGGGCAAGTAGGACCACAATTAGCCATGCCGAAGTTCCAGGGGCTCCGCTCTCAGGCTCAAGAAATGTTTCCCTTGGATTTTCAGGAAAGCCAATAGTTAATGAGATATCTAAGCCAGTCACTCTAGAAGTAGGTCCATTGTCCCGTACTACTGATCTGTTACTTACTAAGTCATGTCCAGAAAATCTGTTAGGCATTAAGACACTGAAAGAATTAGGTGCAGTTATTTGCTGTTCCCCAGAGGGAATACGTCTGTTCCTACGTGACTTTAAGGGTCACTATGTATTACGAGATTTTGATTCAAGATTGTCTAATGTTCCACAGCATTTATGGGCGCAAGGTCCAACTGATGTAGGTTACATGCAAATCACACCCCATCGTGTGACTCTCAAACCAGGTGTAGTGTTACCCCGAATCAGACAGTACAGATTGCCACCCGAGGCTGTAGCAGCCTTATCCAAAATTATTGACGAGCTCATGGCTCAAGGAGTAGTTGTAGAAACTGACTCCAATGCATGCAATTCTCCGATCATTCCAGTCATGAAACGTACTGATCCGAATGCACCCCCAGTATATCGATTAGTGATTGATTTACGAGAGCTTAATAAATGTATTATTCCTCAGTACCCAGTTGTCCCAGACATTTCTTCCCTGTTAACGGCCATTGATTCCGAAGCCACGTTTTTTACTGTCATAGACCTCAAGAATGCATTTTTCAGTGTTCCAATTCATCCAGACAGCCAGTTTCTTTTTGGATTTTGTTTAAATGGAAGGAGCTATATGTTTACACGCGCTCCTCAAGGTTTCACAGAAAGTCCTAGTATTTACAGTCAAGCACTCAAGAGACAACTAGACAACATTCACATGCCAACTGACACTGCCCTGCTCCAGTATGTCGATGATCTACTGATCACAGCCCGTTCTGAACGTGCTTGCGAGCGAGCATCCCTTACAGTCTTGTATTTTCTAGCCGAGATGGGGCACAAGGTGTCACCTTCGAAGCTTCAATTCTGTGTCCAGCAAGTGGTTTACTTAGGACACTTACTGTCCAAGAGGGGTAGGCAGTTGACACCCGACCGTATCCAGTTAATAGCGAGTCTTCCCCAGCCCAGAACCCAGAAGGAGGTACGTGCCTTTATCGGCCTTACTTCTTATTGTAGACAATGGATTCCCCAGTATGCATTTCTAGCCAAGCCACTGATACAGTTAACGACACAGGAGGCAGCCGTATCGACTGTCCTCCCTTGGACATCTGACCATACACTTAGTTTCAACGAGTTAAAGAAAGCTTTATGTCAAGCTCCAGTTCTAGCTACACCGAACTACAGTAAGCCTTTTACACTTTTCGTTACTGAACGCGAAGGTACAGCATTATCTGTTCTCACACAAGATCAAGCAGGACAATACAAGCCCTGTGCTTATTTTTCGAGCACATTAGATCCAGTCGCCCAGGCGTTGCCTGCGTGCCTCAAGTCAGTTGCAGCCACAGCACTAGCTATCAGACAAAGTGATTCCATAGTTTTAGGACATTCACTGACAGTACAAGTTCCACATTCAGTAGAAGTTCTTTTAAACCGAACACAAACTCAGCACTTGACAATTGCACGTTTAACAGGTTATGAATTGACACTGTTCCAGCCACACATAGAAATTAGACGCTGCAACGTCCTGAATCCTGCTACACTGTTACCATCAGTTAGTTCAAATCCTGACCCACATGACTGTGTGGAAGTAGTTAACATTACGACAAAGCCAAGACAAGACCTGACAGACATTCCGTTACCAGATCCTGACCTGACACTTTATGTGGATGGTTCATGTATGAGAACTAGTACAGGAGAACTAGTCGCCGCGTATGCAGTGACTACTGACACCGAAGTTATTGAACCACACCGTATTGATACCCTGTCCGCTCAAGCAGCAGAGCTAGTCGCTCTGACACAAGCCTGTATACATGCCAAGAACCTGAAAGTTAATGTTTACACAGATTCACGTTACGCATTCGGAGTTGTACACGACTTCGGAGTGCTCTGGCAGGAGAGAGGTTTCATGACTTCTCATGGAACCAAGATTCAGCATGGTCTCCTTATTCAAGCCCTGTTAGATGCCATACATTTACCGACATCCATTGCCATCATGAAATGCAAAGCACATACGAAAGTTACTGACATTATTTCCCAAGGTAATGATCTAGCAGACCGCACAGCCAAGCTTACAGCACAGACTCCAGACATTCCAGTTAACATGACACATACTCCAGATCCGACTACATGCATGACAGTTAAGGACCCTACACAAGACGTCATAGATATCCAGTTACATGCTACTTCCGAAGAAATCAAGAAATGGTCTGAACAAGGAGGGGTCCAGACAGATCAAGGATGGTTAACGAAGGGTAGAGCCACATGGTTTCTCCCCGACTCTATGGTTCAAGTCATTATTAATACCGCACATAGTCCAGCACATTTAGGAGAAAAAGCTATGTTAGACAGTATTCAGAACATTTGGTTCAACAAGCATTTACGAGCTGCAGCCAAGCAGAAAGTCCGTACCTGTATGATATGTTGTCAGTTTAATCCAGGTAAAAGTGTCCCGGTGGAACAAGGTGGTTTCCAGCCCCCTGACCACCCTTTTGAGGTCCTCCAGATGGATTATATTCAGATGGAGCGATGTCGAGGTTTCAAGTATGTCCTTGTAGTTGTATGCGCTTTGTCCAGGTGGACAGAAGCATATCCAGTCCCAGATTACACAGCCGCGACCACTGCCAAGCAGTTGGTTCGTGAATTCTTCCCTAGATACGGACTCCCTAGAGTCGTATATTCTGATAATGGCCAGCCATTCTCCTCAGAGTTAATGAAGCACGTTTCCCTGTTGTTAGGGTACCAGTGGAAGTTTCATTGTGTACGCCATCCTGAAGCAGCCGTTCTGGTCGAGAGACATAATCAGACTCTGAAAATCCGTATCGCAAAAGTTTGTAAAGAAAAAGGTGTGGACTGGTTAGTAGCTCTGCCAGTCGCTTTGTTTTATATGCGCATGGTCGCACATTCCAGATCAGGTCTGTCCCCGTATGAGGTCGTATTCGGCCGCCCCCCTAACATGTGGGGTACTCCTAGACCCCGAAGTATTACCGATGTTTCATGTAATATGCTGACAGATTACCTAGCTTCCTTGATGTCTGCCCTCAACTCATGTCGTTCACAGGTTGCCGCCGCATTTCCAGACAATACCGAGGTGGCACCACATGAAATCGTTCCAGGCTCCCTAGTGATGGTCCGGAATTTCGACAGATCAAGTCCGCTGGAACCACGTTGGAAGGAGCCACGTCAGGTCCTCTTGACCACCCGTACTGCCGTCAAGTTAGAAGGCAGAAAAGGATGGATCCACCTTTCTCATGTTAAACTTTTTAAAGGATTGAAATCTGTTTCTAAAAACATTTCCCAGGATTCGAAAGACTGCCAAAACATTGTTTTAAAGGACTGTCCCGCAAAAGACATTATTACAACCCCTCCCTTGTTAGAGAAAACTCCGCAACAGGAGTATAAGTTAAAGCTCAGGTCTAGTAAAATAAGTCAGTCAGTTTGATTGTATAAGTCCTCCCCTAGGTGAAACGGTTAGACTGTTTCTGACATGTATAAAATAGACCCCCATAGTGAGAGAGTCAGTAATAACTCAATTCAATGTATCGTTTTTCTGAGTTTCGTATTATTCATCAGCATAATGATTTCCTGCACCAGCTATGCATTCTATCTGTATTTTCCAGTTCCTCATGTAAATATGTCTGCTAATGCTACAGTAGAACACACGTTTAGTGATCTGCCTCCTCACGAATATTCTTACCGCCTTGCTATGCGCAATAACACATTTATCCGTATGTTACATTACTCACACCAGACCAGCAATGCCACTAATTGTTGGGTGTGTGGTCGACTCCCCCCTTTTCAGACACCGAAGGGAGTTCTGCCACTCTTTCCTTATCCATTTTCACACAATGGTTCGTGTGGAGCATGGTCCACGTTAACGTCATCCTCAACAGATATGTCTTTTCTTAACAGTACATGTTTTCCAGACAAGCAAGGTTTCCCCCACAGAACAGGTTTAGATCTAGAAAATGAAGTATATAATTTAGGTAATTATTCGTCGAATTTCATGGTCCTGAATGTTCAGTCTGATACTACTCCAGACTTACCTGCTATTTCAGTACTACCTGTCAAAGGCGAATTATGTGTCCGTAGTTATGGTTCCATACATGTAGGTCATAGTGAATGTACTACTGTTATCCAGTATAGTGACAGTGGGAAAACTGTTTTCAAAGCTTCACGTCATTCTTATTTTATTTGTGGTCAAACTGCATATGTTCGTCTGCCCCTCGATTGGGAGGGCACCTGTTACATTGCTTTCCTACTGCCACCTGTTTTCCTAGCTCCATCTGATTATCACAGAAACACACATCTAGTACACATTAGACATAGAAGGGAGTCCCCAATTGTCGATTATACTGAAACTACTCTAGAACAGTATACAGATTTCAATAAAGGTTTCTTCTTCTTTGTAGGACCTGTCCAGAATAGTAAACTGATCCGTAGGTTAACAAGAACCCTTGAAGCTGTAGTAAATGAGACTGCCTCTGCTCTAGGTAACTTAACCGAAGAACAATCTGCTATGAGATTTGTCGTTTTGCAAAATCGTCTCGTCCTTGACGTCATACTGGCCGATAGGGGCGGGGCCTGTAGAGTCATCGGATCTAGTTGCTGCATTTTCATTCCAAATAACGCGCCGTCTGTTTATTCAGCTATAACCAGACTCCATAAAATTGCCCATCTGTTACACCAAGATCCAGGCACCTGGACATGGTCCGGTTGGTTCTGGAATATAATTTCCGCATGGGGATGGAAAGTCCTGTCCTTTCTAGGTATTGCAGTAGCGATCATATTCAGCTGCTGCCTCTGTATACAATGTGGCCCTGCGATTTGCAGCATGTGTGCTACCTCTTGTATTCCTAGTCCCAAGCCCCGTTCTAAATCCCGTTCCAAGACAATTCGAGACGAGCAAATGGTACTGTATGAAATGATAGATGGTATCATGAATATTGATGTTTCCTGATGGAAACGTAGTGACAAGGAGGGAATGTGGAAAAGTAAATTTTGCCATGTTCTGTGTCCCTACGCTTCATCCATCATATGTTATGTGTGCATGACCAATATGCATATGTTATTCCCCATGTCTGATTAATGACGCAATTACAGTTGTGTCCACCTCTGGTATGCCAGTTTCCAGTCCTCGTGAATACTACGAATATCAGGCCTATGTAAAGTAATGTTGTCACGTTTCTCAGTGTGCACGTTATTCCATTGTAAAGTCCCCGTTTCCAGGCCTCAACAGGGCCCGGACCACAGATTCAGCTCCTGTCTCCTGAAAGCCTCGCTGAGGAGCGATACAGCCCCCACCTGTATCCTCGACCCTTCACTTACTTCCTGCCTCGCAGTGCCCGGTGCAGCCCGGCTCTGCCTCTGAGTCTGCCAAAAGTATGTTATGATTCCAGCTATCAGTTCAGTCCTTCTTCTCTGCATTCCTAAGCTACTGAACTGCATCAATAGTTTCCGTCATTGTCTAGCCTATTCGGCTCCACGTTAGAGAAATACTGTATTAATGGTCATTTAATATTCTTCATCACGCACTACATGTAGAATAATGCATGGTCCAGTCTTAGAATCAAGTTAGCTTTTCCCCTCATGACTTCTAGTTTATATCAACATGTTCCCTAAACATCAGATACCAGATAGGGTTTAGGTACATGTCGCTCCGACCCTCCAGACTCTAGTCTCTGCTCCTAGCACAGAGTTCGTAGCCCCCAGCTTCTCCTAGTAACACGTCATTGCCAGTTTTCGCGCACCATTAGGTTAGAGGTCCCGGCTCCTTAGGTAGCCCCCTCCAATGTTTCCGCCCATTCATGACATATTCTGTTACGTTTGCATCACATGTCTATGTATACTCCCAGTTACACCTACTTTTACTGTTATCTCTCGCGACTGCTACGCGTCACGCCTTCTGCTCCACCCACTGTTACGCCTACTGCAATGTAATGCTATGTGTTTGCGCTATGTATATAAGTCGATGTATTGTTATTAAAAGTTAGCGCGCTCATCCCAGATCAAGCCCCGGCAGCTGCTGGGCCCCGGTTGTCCTGCCGGGCCCTGTTACCCCTGTTCCTATGCAGGTTGTCCTGATCCTGTCCTTATGCTGTAATAAACCTGCAGAAACTCCTACTACCTCGAATCTTGACTCTTATTTTATTGAGCTATCTGTTATTCATTCATACATTCAAAAATAGATCCGGTATTATTTATTTATATACCACAAGGACAACAAGACCAAGGTTTAGCACAACCGAAACACTAGTCCAAATGAAATTAAGAATGGTGCAGCGGGGCGTGGCTAGCAGCCGACTGGAATGGCTGCCTAGCAGAGGAGCTCCGTGGTAAACGAGACCACATCTCTGTATCCGCTCATTAATCCATGATCTCTGCTGTTCTGGCGATCGATTCCGCGAGACGACTCCAAGCGGCATCCCCCGCCGAAACCCCGGTGTTCCTCCGACACCGGCATCAGCCCCGTGCTGGAGTGCCTGCCTGCGGCCTGCTAACATCGTGGCTGCACCGGCCTGGCCTGGAGCACTATCCGGCCGGAAGTGGAAGACCGCCGGGAGACCGGACCGGAAGTTCCCGCGCTGCAACTCTGACCGTCGCCCGGAGGAAACATCCAGCATCGGACGACGGACGAAAACACCGGTGGCGGCGCGCTCCTGAGGTGGGTCGGTGACCCCCCCAAACCCCCCCCCCTTGGCTTGGTTGGGAACGAGGGGGCCGGTGGAGAACTCCCAGAGACCGGGGAACCGAAGACGTCATTGGCGGCGGGTGAGACCGCCGCTGTGGCTTCAGGCCAGCATCCGATCCACCCCTCACCACACCTGCCATCGCCTGTGCTACCAGAGGGAGGGGAGAACCCCATTGCTACGGAGTCGGAGCGGCCCTGCCCATTTGCTGCCAGGCGTGTCATCCATCCTGCGGCTCCGACCCCGCTTGCATTGCTGCTGCTCACGGGACCACGCTAGTGAGGTGGCGGCTTCCCGGGCTTCTACCTGGGATCGTGCAGGTGCCGGTGCACCCCAGACGGGGGCCGCCGACGTGTAGGCTCTGTGGCACGGTCGCCTACCTATACTGCGGACTCGTTACAGCTTGGAGGGGGTGCATTGGACCAGCGAGGATTTCACGCAACGTGGGTAACGAGTACTGACCACTGTGTGCACCCTCATCCCCCCGTGACTTAGATCGCCCAAGGTGACAGTGGGGCCACGGTGGCATAGAGGCCTGAAAACCACCAGACGCTCTGCATTGGGGTTCCCATCTGCCAGAGCCTCATCTCGCCCCGGTCTGTCTCTATTCACTGCATTGGAAGGCCTCGGAATTGGGGATCCCACCCACTGAGCCATTCTCGGAGCCTACCCCAGACGCCTGATCGGAACGGCCTCCTCGACGGCCCGTCATACTTGTACGGCCGAACCCTAGGGGATCAAGACGCATTGAGACTCTAGCCGGAGCTGACACGCCTGACGGCCCACGAGGGGACGGCGGAATGGCGGGAAAAGGAACGCGACACAACGCTGCTCAGTCGAGACTTGAAAAATTCGCGTTCGAGAAGAACCCCTCGCAACACCCTGAAGGGCGCACGTCCGTAGGCAAAAGCCCCGAAGGTGACGGAGGAAAAAAGGTGACACTCGAGGATTTAATGAGGACGCTCACTAATGTCCAGACTACAGTGGGGGCCATCTCCTCGGATGTCGGCTTACTGAGGGCGGACCTTCACAAAATGACCGAGAGGGTGGCGCAGGTTGAAGTGGTCACAAAATCCCTGGTTGAGGACACCTCCGAACTGCAGCTGGCCATGGAACGGATGGAAGCGGTCACTAAGAAATTGCAGGACAAGCTGGACGATCAGGAGGGGCGGGCTAGGCGTAACAATGTCCGAATCCTAGGAATTCCAGAATCGGAAGGCAAACGGGCGATGGACCTTTACATAGAAGACCTTATCAAGACCGAACTGAGACCAAAAGGTCTGTCGAACTTCTTCTCAGTGGAGAGAGCGCACAGGGTCCCAGGTGGAACACCGAAACCGGGAGCATCACCAAGACCTGTATTGGCCAGGCTGTTTAATTTCCGAGACAGGGGTGTCATACTCCAAGCGGCCCGAAATGCCCCGCCCATCAAAATACAAAACTCTACGTTGGCCTTCTTTCCTGACTATACGGCCGAGGTGGCCCGGCGCCGCAAAACCTTCATTGAGGTAAAAAAGGCCTTACGAGCAAAGGAATTGCCCTACTCGATGCTGTTCCCGGCGAAACTTAGGGTCGTGGATAATCATAAAGCTTGGTTTTTTGATACCCCGGAGGCGGCGTGGGACTGGCTGGACGGCTGGCGTCGGGTGGAAGGGACTGGACGCACGGGCAGAGGCCAACGAAACCAACGGTTCGAGAGTGCAGAAACTTCACCAGCGGCGGCCGGAGAAAATCATGACAAGGAGCTGGAGGAGGGACCGGAAGCCGACGAACAATATCCTGGAATTTGAGTTCTTTATTGGCACAGTCTTATCCACAGGTGACCACGAGAGGTGAAAGGGCTGCCGCTGAACTATGAACAAGAAGAGCAGACTGTGACTGATGGGGTCACTAGTACCACGGAACACTTACCCCGCAAGCAAGTACATTGGGGGGAAATGGGAGCAGGCACTCTGCTAAGTTGGGGGAGCGGGCGGTTCTATGTCCGTATAGCAGGGAGGCAGGGAGGGGGGATGGGCGGGGGGGGTTGTTTGCCAAGTTCTATTGTTCTCTTTTAAGTCTCATGTTTTTCCTAGGGTTATATGCACACACGACCACAGGACACTTACTCTGGAACCAGTGCACACTGCTGGGTCTTCCACGCCAGCTCGGGCGGGGCTACCTGGTACGCCTGGTATTCTCTATAGGCCACCTAGCTCGACAGGGGGAGGGTTTTGTAACCGCTCTAGGCACTACTCGGTACGATAGTTGGTATTGGACCCCTGACCGAGTTTCTTATTCAGGGACACTACCGCCCCGGCACTTAGTGAACAGTGTTTGTTCGTTAGTTAGGTCCCGAAGTCCCAATAGTCACAGGTTCCTGTATAGGCTGACTCTGCACGCTGGCGCAGGACACTCTCTGTATTGCCTCTACACAGGGCCAGGCACTCTTCATCACCACAGTCGAGGCTTCCCATACTCAATGTTGCTGGACCCCGGTCCGAAGGCTATATCCAAAGTTCCTGACACACAAGAGCACCTACAATCATGGCTGACCAAGACCTTTTAACGCCTCGCCCACACTCACAACCGCTGGTAACTGCCCCGCTTACTATCATCTCCTGGAATGTCAATGGGCTGGGCCACAAAATTAAACGGGGCTTGGTCCTCCAATTCCTTAAGAGAAAGGCCCCGACAATAGTATTGCTCCAGGAGACACATCTGGTGGGAACAACCTGTCAGGCCCTTAACCGCTGGGGGTTTAAAATGGTCACACACGCAGAGTTCTCTTTGGGTTCACGTGGGGTTGGTATCCTGGTTTCCAAAAATGCACCCCTACTTATCAAGCACACATGGGCCGACGACCAGGGACGCTTTGCAGCGATCAGTTGCCAATGGGAGGGACGGCCATATAATATACTAACAGTATACATCCCCCCTGCGTTACATCAAGGAGCCTTCCAAGACCTGGGTAACTTACTGCTTGGACTCCCAGAGGGGGAACTAATTATTGGTGGCGACTTCAATGCGGTGCCAGACGCTGCTGTGGATCGACAGCCTCCTCGAGAGGATACCAGAGCAGACCACCTGTTCCGAGAATTCTTAGATGCGTTGGGACTGTTAGATGTATGGAGACTCAAACATCCCCGGGATCGACATTACACATTTATTTCGGGAGTACATGGTAGTCTTTCCCGGCTGGACTACTTACTGACACTAGCCGTTCCCCCAGAAAAGATTGCATCCATAGAACATCTACCGCGAAGGATCTCTGACCATTCCCCAGTGCTACTCACCTACACAGTGCACCCCACCAGACGACAACGAATTTATCCGATCTATCCTGGGTATCTTAAAAATCGTACCATTGCTAAAGCGCTCAAAACAGCTACCACGAATTACTTCGAAGACAATGTGGGCTCGGTCGAATCACCGTCGGTACTATGGGAGGCATACAAAACAGTGGTCAGGGGACAAGCCATCTCCACTATCACTAGGCATAAAAGGGCACAGAGGGCAACCATAGAATCGCTCGAAACAGCGGTCCTGACCGCGGAGTTGGCACACGCCTCTGACCCCACGGAGGACACAGCACACACGCTGACGTTAGCTTCCCAGGAATTCAGATCGTACGCAGAGGACATGACGAAGACAAGGTTAACTGACACGTTACACAGGGTCTATGAATTAGGAGATAAGACTGGGAAAATGCTTGCATGGATTGAAAGGAAGGAAAGGGCGAGTACGTGGATAGCCGCATTGACACTCTCAGACGGTACTTGCACAACCTCTCCCCCTGACATAGTGGAGGAACTGGCTTCCTACTATGAATCAGTGTATACAGCACGTGCGGAAGTGTCAGAAGATGACTGCACACAATTCCTACATGACATTCCTCTCTCCACACTCTCGCAGGAAGATGCGCAATCCCTAGAGGATGACCTGACGGGGGAGGAGTTGGGGATGGCCCTGGCAGCCCTAAACACTGGAAAGGCGATGGGACCCAACGGTCTACCGATCGAACTATATAAGACAATGTCGTCGACCCTTACCCAACATATGCTTCCCATGTACGCTGACTGCTTGGGACGGGGCTCCCTCTCGCCGGATCAGAGGTTGGCCACTATTGTCACTATACACAAGCCTGGTAAGCCACCTGACCTGACATCCTCATACCGGCCGATCTCACTAATGAACGCAGATGCAAAAGTGCTAGCGAAACTCCTGGCTCTACGTCTACAACCTCACCTCACAACTCTGGTACACCCAGACCAATCAGGCTTTATGCCTGGGCGTAATACCTCCCTTAATTTGCGGAGACTAAACAAAATACTACACCGCATTCCCTCACTCCGGGAAGATGCCGCAATTCTCTCATTAGACGCTACCATGGCGTTCGATCTTGTGGAGTGGCCGTTCCTTTTTGCGGTGCTCAAGAAGATGGGCTTTGGCCCTAACTTCTGTGGCTGGGTTAGGCTCCTTTATACAGCACCCTTGGCACAGATCATTGCGAATGGGCACACGTCACGCGTGATCACATTGGGTCGCGGCACCCGCCAGGGCTGCCCCCTGTCCCCACTATTATTCGCCCTCATACTTGAGCCGCTAGCGGTGAAAATCCGTATGGATCCACAGATCCGAGGCATCTCGTGGGGAGAGGGCTGGGAAGACCGCATCTCCCTCTATGCTGATGACGTGCTGCTATATTTGACGTCTCCAACCCCGTCCCTAGCGACGCTAATGGCCATACTTAAGACCTATGGTGACGTCTCGGGGTATACCATTAACTGGGCCAGGTCGCTCTTGTATGTATTGCGCGGTTCGACGCCCATGCTACCCCATGACTGCACCTTGCAAACGGTATCCAGAGGGTTTAAATATCTCGGGATATACGTCACCCCACAGGAGACAGTCTTTATGGAAGAAAACCTACTGAAACCTCTACAGAGGCTAAAGTCGGATGTGAAGCACTGGCGTTCCCTTCCTTTGACTTTACTGGGCAGGGCGGCCCTCTTTAAAATGCTCTCACTCCCAAGACTCCTCTATGCATTACAAAACACCCCATTTCCGGTCCCTCTCCCATATCTGAAGTCGATCGATGCTGAGATCGCCGCGCTCTTATGGGACGGTAAACTGGCCCGTATAGCACAGGCTAAATTGTCACGTAGTTGGTATGACGGGGGCATTGCCTTGCCGAACGTCAAGCTATACTACTGGGCGGCTCAACTTATGGTGGTGAACCAATGGCTGCATGCCCCGCAACAGGATCCGGCCTACGCTCTTGACAGGACCGTTCTCCCCCCAGACAAACTTATGAAGGCACTATACTCAGACAAACGCCGGCACACACTCACGGGCCCTACGGCCCACACAATCAAGATCTGGCACACTGCACAGAGAGCTCTAGGATGGGAGGGAGTCCTTACGCTAGCCACACCACTCTGGGATACCCCCAAACTTGGCACGCTGTTGAATTCGAAAGGTTTCAGGCAATGGGATCTAATTGGCATCTCGACAATCGGAGACCTATGGATAAGGGGGGAGGTTATTTCATTCCCAGCCCTACGAGAGAAGTATGGAATGGGGGAAAATGAACACTATAGATATGCACAAATCAAACACGCCTTGCAGGGAGTCATCCCATCTGACTCAATCCTTGCCGCATCCTCCCCCCTGGAGGATAGACTCCTCACTGACCACTTAGATAAGAAGGCGATCTCCCTCACATATCGGAAGCTCGTCAATAATCTCCCTGACCCCACGGTAGTCCTCCGCAGTAGATGGGAGGTGGATCTGGGAGACATAGCTGATGAGGACTGGTTACATGCACTGGCCTCGCCCAGAGAGACCACCATACCTTCACGACTGAAACTGGTACAATTAAAAATACTACATAGAGTGTACTATTCACGTACTCTACTGCACAAACCGGGGCGCACCCCGGAACCTACCTGCCTCAGAGGTTGTGGATCCCCAGGGACTTTTTATCATATATTATGGGATTGCCCCAAAATACAATCATATTGGGAGGAAGTGTTGTTTGAGATATCGGAGGCGACGGGGGTTGTGCTGCAGAATGAACCTAAGTGTTGTATACTGAACATTTGGTCACCTACTGATATGAACAAGGGATTGCAACTCTGGGCGACACTGGGTATGGCCATTGCAAAGCGTAACATTGCTAGGAGATGGGGATCTGGTGTGAAACCCTCATGTACTCGATGGTGTAATGATATGGACTCAGCAATGGTAGCGGAAAGGGCAGTATATGTGCATAGAGGAGCTCTAAGAAATGGTCGAGAATATGGAATAATTGGAACGAATATCGAGGGAACCTATGTGAGCCCCCGGAGGAACTGCTAGAACCTGATGATGACTCGTAGAGGGAGTGATACAGTGTCTTTGCTCTATGATAGCCTTCTATGTGTTTTGGGGCACGGAGGAAATGTCTTTGGAATAAGTGTGCTGAGTAGTGGTCCAAGTCGCTGCGATATAGACTGTGTGACTTGGAATACATCTAGGGGGGGGTCGTAGTTGCAATTACGAGATGTGCCGTACTAGACGGGGGGAGGCGCAGAGAGTGCCAGGCAAGACTAGTGATGTGGCTTGTGAAGGGGACTGTCTCCATAATATGATGATGATTGAAAATGCTTGCATTATGTAACCCTGTAGGATGCTGATAATGACTGGTTTAATCCTGTTTTTCATAGAGACAAGTTATTGTTGTTTATTATAAAATGAGACGGACTAGGTCTGTGAACACTACTATCCGAAGGTATTCAGATGTTATTTACACGATTTACGACTTGGCGAGGATGGCCGTTGCCATTGCATTGATGTTGCGATACTTTACGTATGATAAATAGCGGCCAGCCTCCGGGTTGTGTGCAAGACGCTGTGTATAACTGAAATTTTAATAAACGTCTCTTAAAAAAAAAACAAAAAAAAAAAAGAATGGTGCAGCACACTTCCTGCGCCCGTTGTCCTTGGGCACAAAAAACAACCAAATATAAAACAGAATGGAAGGCACACTCAAAGGAATTACGCTGGAACTTGTGATCTTGAGTTTTCTTTTTCTTTATTTAGGTAATTTTACCAAAAAGGACATACACAGCCAACGCGTTTCGTTACGTGTTGTAACTTCGTCAGGGCTGAAAACAAACAAACATGACATGATACAAATTACTTATATTTATCATAAATAACACTTAATGTACAATACATTTACACATCATAAACATTAAAAACCTTGATTCAAGATGGAACAAACAAGAACAATTGATTAATATAGATTAATATACATGATATGAACACATTTTTATTCGTCTAGCGGGCCTAAGAGCTGGTAATGCATCTTTCATTAATGGCCTGCTACCACACACACATTGATGGTAAGCCCTTCTTTAATTGCAAGCGCTGCAACCCTACTCCCATGGGCTCAGCAGACCCCGGATTGAGGATGGGACTTCTCAACTGCCGCTCCCTCCCCAAACATGCGCTTGAAACACATTTGTTGATCCAAGACCATAACTTTGATCTGTTGTTTTTAACAGAAACGTGGCTATCTGACAGCTCCGACTCAGACATCGTCACAGCCCTTCCCCCAGGGTACCTCTGCCAAGCCCTACATAGACCCAAAGGGAGGGGAGGAGGGGTAGCTATAGTCTTCAGGGAACAACTCACCTGTAGAATTTCCAACGCTCATATCGAGGACTGTGAAAGCTGTCAATTTTCCATCCAAACCTCACCAACCAACTCCCTGTCAGGGCTTCTGATCTACCGTCCCCCAGGTGCCCCTGGGAACTTTCTCAATGCCGCTATTGAATCTGTCTCACAACTAGCATCCTCAGCTTCCAACTTTTTGATCCTAGGCGACCTGAACTTTCACTTCATGGACCCTACCGATCGGATAGCCTCTGACCTCCTTCAAGACCTACTGACACTTAACATTGGACTGGTCAACAACGAGCCTACCCATGACAGGGGACACCTACTGGACCCCGTTCTCACCAATGTAGCAACCATTACGACCAGGCCAACCCTGACCCTTCCATGGACAGACCATTTTTTGGTCCCTATTTTTTGGGAAATACCCACCATGACCGCTAAAACAACTAAGATCCAGGTCTCCGATAGAAGGTGGAAGAAACTCATACCCAGGGAGTGGGCCACTGCCCTTGCTGAATCCCTCCCTGAGCTATCCACTGATCCCGCCACGGCCGATAAGCAGTTCAATGAATGGATCACTTCCTCTCTCGATACTCTCCTCCCCAAAACTACCTCCTTTAAACACTCCAAAAGAGTACCGTCCGCCTCATGGTACACCCCAGAGCTCAAAGCACTGCGCCAAGAATGTAAGAGGACGGAACGCTCTTGGAGAAAAAACAAATCGCAAGCAAACAAAGATGCCTATTCTAGTTCTCTCTCGAGGTATAAAACTACGATTCGAAAAACTAAAAGTGCCTTCTTCCAGGAAAGAATAGAGAAAGCGGCAAGTTCAAGTAAGGAATCTTATGTTATCCTTAAAGAACTCCTTAAAACCCCAGACACCCCACAGACCCCAAAGCTGACCAGGAAAAATGCCAACAGTTGGCAAACTTTTTCCATGAAAAAATTCAAAAAATTCTTCACTCAATCCCCACTGCGAATCCGTGCGAAGAAAATGATCTCCCACACTCCCCAACACCCAGTTGTCTCTCCTCCTGGGGTCAAGTCACGATCGAAGAAGTAGGCAACACGTTAAAATCCATAAAAAGTGGATCCCCCAGGGACCCCGCCCCACTTCGGATCCTCAAGGAGGTAGCCTCTACGGTTATTCCCTCTCTGACCCATCTGATCAACGCCTCATTCCAACAGGCTGTCGTACCGCCGGGCTGGAAGACGGCTGTTGTGAAAGCTCTATTAAAAAAACCTTCCCTCGACCCTGAAAATCTAGCCAACTATAGGCCCATCTCCCTACTCCCAGGAATCGAAAGATTGCTGAAAAACTGGTTAACAAACAACTTTCCCAGTTCCTGGAGGTCAATAACAAACTAAATAGTTCCCAGACGGGCTTCCGCCCAGGGCAGGGCACTGACATCGCCCTCCTGGCAGCGGTGGAGGAGGCCAAAGCACTACTAGACGGAGGAGGGTCAGTGGCAGTGATCCTCCTCGACCTAAGTGCGGCCTTTGATACCGTCAACCACCAACTTCTCATTAAAAGACTCAAGAGAGTTGGTGTGGAAGGCCTGGCACTCTCCTGGCTATCATCCTTTCTGACTCAGCGGAACTATCAGATCTGGGAGAAGAACGCCCGCTCCTCCGAAATTCCCCTCCAATGTGGGGTGCCTCAGGGCTCCTCCCTGAGCCCAACATTATTTAATATCTACATGTCCACATTGGAGGAGGTTATCACCCCGTTCGAGTGAGCGTAGTAAGCTATGCTGACGACACTCAACTAGTGGTGTCACTATCCCACCCCAGACAACAAGCAGCTGATTTATTCAACTGCCTTACGCAGGTCCACTGCTGGATGAACAGCTCAGCCTTGAAATTAAACGGGACAAAAACTGAGGTCCTGTTCCTTGGCCTGAAAGGACTTACACTCTCCCCGAACATCTGGCCAGCTTGTATGGGCCCCCCCCCTGATCCAAAAGAAGAAGCAAAAAGTATTGGTGTGTGGCTTGACAAAGACCTCTCATTCACTACACAAGCAAAGACCATAGCGGGGACCTGCTTCGGGCTTCTGAAATCGCTGAGGAAAGTCCTGCCCCTCCTGCCTCCCAAATCCCCAAAATTGCTAATTCAAGGGTTAATTCTCTCGAGGCTGGATTACAGCAACGTGATCTATCTGGGCGCCCCCGAAGCGACGCTTAACAAGCTCCAGAGAATCTAGAACACGGCGGCGCGGATTCTCACAAACACCCCTGCCAGAGTTTCGGCTAAACCGGCCCTAAAACTCCTCCACTGGCTTCCGATAAGGGAGCGGGTCAAATTCAAAGCCCTGTGCCTGGCCCATAAACTGCTACGAAATCAAGGCCCCCTTGTCCTCAGGAAATTCATCACACCCTACAAACCCACAAGACCCCTCCGCTCGGATACGGAAAACTTCATCGGGATCCCCAGATATAAGAAAGCCCGCTCAGGAGGAAGACGTTTCTCGGTCCATACTGCACGTCTCTGGAACTTGCTTCCCCACGACCTGCGACTGGAACCGCAATATCTTCGCTTCAGGAAGCTGCTTAAGACTCACCTTTTTCCCCAATGACTCACCCTCGCCGCACCCCTTACTGCCTGCCCCCATTCCTGACGTTCTCCCCCGGTCCACTGAACTTAGGAGATAGGGTCCACCAGCGCTGGGATACCTCTTGGTGACTACGCGCTCTACAAAAATAAATAATAATAATAATAATAATAATAATGTTAGCAAGTCATCTTAATTACATAAAAAGATGTAGAGCTAAGTTGAAAATGCATCGTTGTGAGGTGACATTTGCTATTTATATTTTTAATAAGCAATCCAAAGAAAAACTAGGATATTTGGGAGAGGGAGAAGAGAGGGGAAAAGAAAGCGGAAAGGATTTAAGGAAAGAAGTATAGACAAAAGCATAGAAACATTATGATGCATGTCATACCGGTATAGAGTAGATATCTCAAGGTAATAAAGACAAAATGAACCTATATATGTCCATTGTAAATCAAATTGCAACAAAGTCAAAACGTAAAAAAGTAAAAACAAAATGCCCCTGAGTGGACAAATGCCCATAAATAACGAATGTCCATAGAAAACCCTAGGTATGCCATTTGCTCACCTAGGTCAATGATGTTCGTTTGGAACCGTAAATGACCAGCGAAGTATAAGTAATGCAGGTATGAAGCAGGTACCGAGGCCAATGACAGAAAATCCTAAGTATCAATAGAAACACAACAACGGAGGGTAAACAATGTATTAGGGTATTAGAGAAATAACCAGTACAAAATGACGAGAAAACTGATTTTGATACATAAGAAACTGATATTTATGGACAATAGTAGAAGGAAGAAAAAATCACCCAACCTATAACACAAAATGATCACATCCCCACATGTCCGTCACTGTGAGGAAGAACAGTAACATTGGTTGGCTCTATCCATAGGCATTAATATTCTATCGGAACATGCATGAAAAAAGCTTAAAACAAAGTCGAATGACTGGCCCAACATCACCTATTGCCCATCTTAGCTGCTAAAAATATAGCCAAAGGGGCCTGACCCTGAAAGAAACCCCATGGAGGGTGAAATTCAAATAGATAGACAAATATGTCCTATGCACATTAAGCATGTATGTATAAGGTGCACAGAAAGAATTCAAACTATTATCCAAAATGGAGGTTGCAATTCCAAAACAATCAACAGTGGGTATTAATATTAATGATTGCAATCCTCCCAGTAAATCAGAAATATAAAAAAACACTTACTAAGTCATAAACCGGGTAAGGCTGCTATAAATTGACTGGTTCCAAGAAAAGTAGGCACAGAAAAGCCGCCGTTGTTAAGAGTTGATAACGAAGAATACAAAGATCTATGGAATAAAGTATGTAATGGTCAAAGGCAGTTGTCATTTATTATTAGTGCTGGGATATCGTGTTCATTATCAACATTGAGAGACACAGGTTAGATTAATGAGGGGCAGTCCACAGATGTACAATAGACCCATGGATAGTAGCTACCACATTTGTTTAAAGACGAAAAGAAAATATGAGCAGAAAATTAAAATTTAATGGGGCACAAAGTGTCCATAGGATCTTACCTTGTCACTACGAAATAATTAATGAAAAACTTTTATCCTGGATGTCACACAGCGACGTGTATAATACTCTCAAGTAGTTTATGTAAAGCGTGCTCCTGGACCGCGTCACAAATAAGGACAACGACCCTCTGGACACAATAATCCCCTGTATAGAACAAAATTATATTTAGAAAAACCATATCTTAACCTATCTTAACCTATATTAAAAAAAGAGAAAAGAATACCGCACACAAGAGAAATTATTTTGTAAGGGGTGGATGGGCATAATGAACCAGTAACTGTAATAATTGCCCAAGAAACTTATAAAATAGGCGCCCCTAAAAGAAGGTTACACATAGCCAATCTTAACCTAAGGGAAAGAGGGCCATATGTCCTAAGAAGCTGTAGCTATACATGAAAAATATTAGGTGCAAAAGATAATGATACTAATGTGAATTGGCCCTCCAAAAAAAACTGCACTAAACTTGAGCCTTGTACACATACAGGACATTGGCTGTGCATCATGAATATATATATAAACATCAATATCACGCAAGGTAATAGGCCAGTACGAAACAGCACCCCATAAATCTGAAATGATTTGTATACGAAGAAAGGGATTTATCTAAAAGCAGCTTGGCTGATGATACATAGGCAAATACAAAACCGCACGCTATAAAACGAAAATGAATTATATGCAAACCAAGAATGAAAAATGGATCTAAGCGTTGTTGGGCTAGTGCCAATAGAAGATTTATGCAAGCCAATGTAGACTCACCCCCAAGCGACCAACCTAATTTAAAAACAGATTCCAAAAAACAGGGGAGGGGGGGGGGGAGGCACTTAAACTGAGGCAAGGCTGTCCTATGAAGATAGAAATAAAGAGACCGGCAACCGACAAACAAATCACGAGTGCACACAGGACAAGTATCGAAAGCCCTTTTGACGAGACTTACCCCAAATATGGCAAATCAGGCTCCTGGCACGGTAGCTCGGGTTCGAAGGAGCATGCAAGCGAACAGACAAGTGGTGTCTGTATTTAAAGGACATTTCCCGCGTTTGGTCCTAATTGGCGGCACGCCCAGTAAAGCGAATACCGAGCATGGAAAGAGGACGCGATATCAGGACGCATAGCAGAGAGTGCGCGTCACAAGAGTGAGAAAGATAGAAAAGGGACTTCCGTTGCAACTACTTGTAATGTGTAATGCAGGCGGCCATATTCGACTATGCAAACTACGTGTATAGATGACCCTTCGTGACAGCAAATACAGGCCAAAAAATAAATAAAAACCAAAATCAAGAGCTAAAACGGAAACAATAATAAGCTTGAGTGCCAGATCTATATTAGGGAATTCAAGGAGTAACTGCTTATTATATATAATGAAAACGGTCATCTTCGAATATTTAAATAACGTATATTTATAACACTTCGTGTGAATAGAGGCAAACCAAAAATAAGGAAATCCAGAAACGGGGGCTCAGATATAGATAAACCTAAGTGCCAGATATACTTTAAGTAAATCATGGGGCAACAGACATTACTCATTACTCTATATTCAAAAAAATGAAATGAAATAGATAATTATTACAATTTGCAAAATTAAAAATTAAAAACCATATAATATGTTTCTATTCTCACTGGTATATGCCTTGTATAACTGCAAGAATAGTTGAATAATTGTACAAAATGACAAATAGCAGTTGGCACAAGGAAATGTAAAATATACACAATCACTCTTAATTTATAGGAAGTGGTGAAGCTCCCTGTCTGTATTGTGTCCCTTTAGAGTGGCCTGTAAACGACAAATCCATTTTGCCTCCTTCTGACGTACCAGTAGTTCCCGATTGCCCCCTCGATCGCCACATGGAATGTGTTCTATGCCATGGAACCATAGGTTCCTGTCATTGGGGTGGACTTCATTATAGTGGGAACAGAGGGGGTAATGGGTGTCGTTATTTATAAGTGCCCTGCGATGTTCTTGGAGACGTCTCTTTAAGGGACGTATCGTGCTGCCAACATAGGTAATACCGCATTGGCAGCCCAATATATAAACTACATGGGTTGTATTGCAGTTTATGAATTGCTGGATATCATATCTTTTTTTCGTATTGTAACAAAAGTTGGTAATTTTGCTATGACCAAATGGGCACATATTACACGAACAACAAACATAAAAGCCCTTCAATTTGCCAGGTAACCAGATGGATGTATTAGGTTTGTCACGTATGTAACTGGGGCATAATGTTTCCCGCAGGGTCCTACCCCTACGGAAAGTCAGAGTCGGGGTAGAGTTAATACTTTTTTTCAAGCCTGGTACCTCCAGCAACAGGCCCCAGTTCTTTTTTAAGATGCCTCTCACCTTTTCACTATTGGTGTTGAACTGGGTGACTAAGGCCACCGGTCTATAGGCTGTTCTGTTGGAATCATTACTTGGTTTGTCCTTGAGGGTGTCAATTCTTCTAAGGTTCTTTGCTTTTGTAACTGCTCTGGACACTATTTGCGGAGAGTAACCTCTCCTGAGGAACCTTTGCTCACAAACCAAGAGGTTTTCAAGATAAGCCTCTTCCTGGCTGCAATTTCTGCGGATCCTAGTCATTTCCCCATAGGGGATATTATTTATGACTGATGGAGAATGTGCACTGCTGGCATGCAGTACACTGTTACATGCAGTTTCTTTTCTAAACAGTGTACTTTCAATGATATTGTCCTTAACATAAAAATGGATATCCAGAAAGTTTATATTGTCCCTATTATGTTCCATTGTAAATCTTACATTGTACTCATTACAATTCAAGAAAGAAAAATATTGTTCCAGCTGTTCACTGGTTCCTGACCATAGACATATGATGTCATCTATGTATCTCCCCCAGTACACGATATAATCGGTCCAGGGGGAGGCGCGACGGCTCCAGGCGTGCTCCCTCTCAAACCAACCCATGAAAAGGCAGGCGTAAGAGGGAGCAAACCTGGAACCCATCGCAGTACCGAGGGTCTGTTGGTACCAGCAGTTGTTATGCAGGAAAAAGTTGTTGTCAAGAATTAATCTAATCATTTCAATTGTCATTTCGTTCACATCATATAGGCTGGCACTCTCCTTGTCCAAAAAAGTGCGTATTGCTCTTATTCCGAATTCTTTGATGATGCAGGTATACAACCCTATAACATCAAAAGTTACAAACATAAGATCTTCACCCCACTGGAAGTCTTTCAACTTCACCAAAATATCCTTGCTGTCTTTTATGAATGAAGGGAGGTTGATAACAAATTTCTGTAGTTTGGTATCTACATATTGGGAGATGTGTTCATATCATGTATATTAATCTCAATTTTTCTTGTTTGTTCCATCTTGAATCAAGGTTTTTAAAGTTTATGATGTGTAAATGTATTGTACATTAAGTGTTATTTATGATAAATATAAGTAATTTGTATCATGTCATGTTTGTTTGTTTTCAGCCCTGACGAAGTTACAACACGTAACGAAACGCGTTGGCTGTGTATGTCCTTTTTGGTAAAATTACCTAAATAAAGAAAAAGAAAACTCAAGATCACAAGTTCCAGCATAATTCCTTTGAGTGCGCCTTCCATTCTGTTTTATATTTAAGACATAGAAACATGCATGTTTGAGGAGATTCCAGATGATGTAATGCTGGAAGTTTTATTGAACTATGAAAATTCTGACCAATACATTTTTATTTAATAATTAAAAATTGTTTGAGACATTATTCATTTTTATATCTAATTCATGAAGTACTACCAAAATAATTATGTTTATATTATAGTATAAAGTGAAACTTACAGTATACTGTGAAATTTTAAAACATCATAAGGGAGAAGAGAAGACTACCCATGATCCCGTAGGTCTTCTCAGGGAGTACTTAAAGGATCTGTTTCTGCTTTCCTGACAGACTATGGTATGGATTCCATATACCACAATAACTTCTATAACAACATGCTAGATATCTACATAAAAAAGGTGTACATTGAATTTAAAACTCTACATTGATACCTACATGTTGGTACTTAAAACACCCAAACAACACAACAACTCAATGCAGAGCTACTCTACCTCTAATCAAATTATTATTTTCCTGTTTCACTGTGTTTTCCCAGTGGTACGCTCCACGGTACGCTCCCCGGTGCGCGTACCGGGCGCTCCCCCCGCGAAAATCGGAAAAAAATTACATTTTGTTTTTGTCCCGCGGGACCCTTTTATGGCCCCCACATCAAACCTAGGGGGTCAGGGGGTCAGGGGGTCAGGGGGATGTACCCTGCCCCCTTTTGGTCATTTCCCCCTTTGTTTTTTGCCACCTCTTGTGTCTCGATCCTACCGAGACACAAGATGGCGGCCGCTGCGGACTGTTTGGAATGTTTACAGACACCCGAGAGCCAATCAGCTTTCCGTGCGCAAGTCGCATGGCGCGCCCGGAGCGCTCCCCGGTGCGCGTACCGGGGCGCGGCCATAGATATATACATTTTTTTTAACCTAAATTACTCAAAATCCTCTGGAGCACATATCTTGAGACATAGCAAAGGCACATCGGGCTACCAGTCCCTACAATTTTGCCAAGTTTGGTGAAAATCCATTCAGCCGTTCGAGCTAAAAGTGCGACCGACCGCCCTATGAAAATTAACATGGGGAAAACACGTT
Organism: Lissotriton helveticus; assembly: GCF_964261635.1. NCBI lineage: Eukaryota > Metazoa > Chordata > Amphibia > Caudata > Salamandridae > Lissotriton > Lissotriton helveticus. The sequence goes on along the minus strand of NC_136059.1, from coordinate 2,058,711,704 downwards.
TTGGGACCCCCCTTTTATCTCGGCCCCCTCTTGACGAATCCCCCCAAACTTTCAGAGAAGGAGCGGAGCGCCGCGAGGCAAAGTTGCTGAAAAATTCAGGCAGATTCCTCAACCGGCGCCAAAGTTATTCCCAATAGAATGTTGCGATTTCCCTATGGAAATCAATCCTAATTATAAATACCTACTGGCGACCGGCAGTAGGTAATATATATCACACTCTCTCTATATACGAAGTTTCTCTCTATATATTTAGAGAGGGAGATCAATTTTTAAAAATGTATGTGTGATTTTGCTGAGGCCAATTGCGGCCCCCAAAAAAAACACACATTTATACAAAAAACTAAATATAAGGTCTGCAAGAATTCAGTCAGTGACCAAGAGGACAAACCCCCTGACAATTTCTTTGTGTTTTCTTTAACATATGCATATAAAATTCCCTTGGGAAAAGATTGTATTTAAAAAAAAAGATATGGCCCCAGAGTGGTCTGGCCCACAAGGGCTAAGCCCCTACATTACTTCCATGGGGTCTAGTGGAAAGTACTGGCTCTGGATCACGACATGGCCACAATCCACAGCTGGAAAACCCTTACAGAAAGGGCTGTTTTGAAAGTTGAGGCTCTCCCTTTCAAACAAGGCCTCCCTGAAAACGGTATAGGCCATTTTGGCCTTTTTTTCCCCACCGGAGTCGGAGATAAAGTTTAACTGCTTCTCTTTTCTGCTCTGATGGGGAAAAGTGCTGTCAGAGCGCCTCGTAGTGTACTGATGTCACAGATGAGCAGAAGGGACAGATGGAAGGAGACGTAGAAGCAATGCTGCGTCTCCCCCTGATTTTTTATTATAAAAGGAATCCTCTGGTTCTAACACCGGAGGATCCTTTTGAGCTCTCTCCAGTGTCGGCCAATATCCAACTGATGCACTAGAGAGTGTGTGCATGTGTTGGCCATTGGCTGACACACACACTTGAGGGGGTAAATGTGGCCCTTTCCCAGTGATGCAGTGGAGCGCAACAAGGTAACTTGCTGTGCTGCACTGCACCACCATTTCATAAAAAGGCCCTAAATTTCACCACAACACAGCTTTAAAAAAAAGGAACTCAAACCCAATGCAATGTGTTTCTAATTCTGGTCCTTGATGTTTTACGGCATTAGGAATGGCTTCCAGGGAGAAACAAAGTCTTTCAAGGATGGACATGATGCCTGCCACATTCACAACACTTGTGCATAAGCATGCATGCAGAAACATTTAAAACAAATACATGCATACCCCACTCCCAGTATCTGAAACAAACAGGGCTGCTACCTGTCTCCAATCTCAATCCAGCCTCTTTTTTCCTTGGTTTTAGTACTGTTAAAGCACAGTTGTGATACACTTTAGTGACTCTACTCTGGGTATTGCTGGTGCTTCTTTTCCCAGTTTTCACATTTATTGTTGGACTGGTAGAGTTGGGCTTGGACTGTGACCAGTCTCCATGTGACTTTGAAACATTCAGAGTGAAGAGAGTGGTCACGTTGCAGATGCCTTACACCGTTAGACCGGATTTTTACCTCAAATTCCACTATTAAAATCATTCAGGTTTTACCCGTAGTGTAGTCAGACCACAGAGCTATAATATTCTCAGTAAGTGCGGGTCAGCAACAGCACACACCCTCAAGCAGCCCGGCCTTAGTTACCTGCCAAGACTGGGGAAAAATAAGTATATCTGCTCTTCAAGAATCTCTCCTGACCTCTAAACCAGATCTCCGAACCGACACTAATACACCTGCTCGAAGATTATCTTCTTGGGTCAAAGGAGCGGTTGATATTGCGGCCCCGAAAAAGAGTTTTATCCCCAAGAGACTAAACCCCTCCGAGCCATGGTTTACAGAACAGCTTAGATTGCAAAAACAAGCGTGTAGGAGGTCCGAAAGGAAGTGGAGAGGCAACTACGGTCAGGACAGGGAAACCGAGTATGCTCAATCATTACTAGTATACTAGAGACTGATCATGGAGGGAAAAAGTAACTGTTTCACAATTAAAATTTTAGAGGCCAAAAGCTCCAGTAAGGTACTTTTCTCCACAGCAAAAAAATTTGTAAACATTTCAGGAAAAACCCTGGGAACGAGCAGTCCTGAATTTTGCGATACTTTGGGAAAGTTCTTTACTGATAAAGTGGCCTCAGTGTATGAAACTTTTAAAGACGACTACCATGACCCCTCGATACAGGCAGAAATTGGGCTGTTACCAGTACAACCAATACAGGCTTTTGTTTTTCCCCCCTTCCTTAGACCAGATTATCCAGGTGATGAAAACTACTAAGTCAGGAGCCCCTTCAAATCCCTGTCCCCCCAAAGTGTTCCATATGTGCCAGGAACTTGTTAGCGAACAACTAAACCTATTATTTACCATGGTAATTCAATCAGGCCTCTTTCTGGATGCTTGGAAAACAGCCTCGGTGCTGCCGCTTCTAAAAAAAAACTAATTTGGACCAGAAGGAGCCTAGCAGCTATCGCCCAATTTCAAGGATTCCTTTTCCATCTAAGGTGTTAGAGAAGCTGCTCAAATCAAATTCAGCTTTATTCGATTTTGCAAACATGAAAATCTTAAAAGCACAAGTTAAAAAAGAATTACATCTTGCCATGATTACACATTTAAAAAAAATCATGGTTCTATAAAAACATGGGTAACATGGCGATAAGTCATCACAATGTGTTTCTAAATTTAATAACAGACTTTAAAAAGGAGGAAAATACCATTATAATCAGTTGATTTTCATAAAGCTGTAGCTTCAATAACGCTGTTCTACATTGTCTTAAGCCCATTTGCCTCAGGATCGGTTTTTAAAATATTTTCCTGGGACGTGTATAAAATTTACAAAATAAGACACTGTAATGTTGTTTAACTAGAAATATCATCACACAGGCATAGGAGTAGATTTCTCGACCAGTCATTAACATTTGGGAACGTAATCATTCTGTGGAAGACCCCAAAACGAAAACGAGTTAGGAGCATGTGACTAAAGCTTCCTTGGATCTGCACAAAATATGGTTGTATACCCCAATACATTGTCATTAGTTGGTTCTCCATAACAGTTTTTTTATCTCTCTCTTTAAGCCAGCGCTTATTCTCCAGAAAAGTCAGGCAAACAGAGTTTTTCTAGAGATTGTTTCCATGATCTCTGGCGTATCATAATATTCAGGGTGGCCAATATCGGTTGCCATTTTTTTATTATAACTGAGCCATGGAACTTTAGCCACCTTCTCTAGTTTAAGACAATCTACAATTACATCATGATTAAAACCAGTCTCAGTTGATGCCCATTGATGCCAAAGTAAAAAAGGATTTAAATTAATAATATCAGAAATGAAAGAGAGACAAAGTTCCATATGGCAATTAAAAGTAGCAGTGGAGCCAGGACCGCCAGGAGATAACGAATAAAAGCATTTTCACAACTTTGAATCTGTTCAGAGTCTACAAACCCCCAAATGCATGCCGCATATGTCACCTTGGACATGCATTTTGCTTTTTAGATAGCTAATAGCTCGGGCACAGGTCTGCAGCCTAATTTCCTTGAGAAATTAGTGACAGCACCAAGGGCTCTAGTGAACTTTAGTTTTCTTGCCTGTATTGCCACAGTCCAGGACTCGGAACGATCAAAAGTAATACACAAATAGGAGTACTTATCTGTACTTTCTGCACTGGTGTTGTTAATGAAGATATCACATTTTTTCCTTGTTTTTTTCCCACAGCTCATAGTAAAGGTTTTACTGATATTAACTTTTAAACCCCTGTCCTGCATAAAATTAACAAAGTTGGGGACTGTCCGTTGTAAGCCCAGTTGCGTCCGCGCTATAATAACTGCGTCGTCCGCATAGAGTAAAATGGGAACTGTGGTGTTCTTGATAATCGGGTAGTTCTGTCGATGCTCAGTCAAATATTGGCCCCAGCTGTTTATATATAAGGAGAAAAGGAAAGTGGCTTGGTTACAGCCTTTCCTAAGTCCCTTTTTTATACAAAATTTAGCTGAGCATTCCTCCTGTCTCCCGTAATGGATCCTGGCTCCTGCCTCCCTGTACAATTCTTTGATAAATAAAAGCAAGGATGGCTCAACTTCCATGTCTTTAAGAACTCTCCACAACATGTCATGATTTACACAGTCAAACTCTGAGCTCAAAACAACGAATGACAAGAACAGTTTTCCCTCCTTAGCAACTGTATATTTGCTTATAATCCACATTAAATTAAGACCTTGCTCAAACGAACCCAGCCCCGGAAGCCGTATTGTCAGTTTGATAGCACACCTGTCTCTTCGGCCCAGGATTGTAGTCTGTTAAGAATCACCCTCCCAACTTCTTTCAGAATGGAGTCTAGTAGTGAAATTGGGTGATAGCACCTTGGTTTGTTTCTGTCCCCCTTTTTAAATATGGGGAACACTAAGGCATCCGACCATGTGGGAATAAAACCATGACAAATACAACTATTTCAAACATTAGTTAGGAGTGGGGCCAATAATTCAATATTAGTTTTGTACACGTCCACGGGGACGCTGTCCGGCCCTGGTGCTTTACCAGAGGTGCTCTCTTTTATGGCCCTGATAACCTCCTTTAAAGAAATGATAATATCTATGGGGAATACTTCCGTCTGCACTCTAACATTGATCATCAATGCTATTGGGGATACCTCATTTTGTCCAGTGGGTTCATCATTATAGAGACCCGTAAAAAATTCGACCCACTTATCCTCAGTAATAACGATGTCTATTTTATCTGTATCCCTCTGTGTAAAAAACTGAGCATTTACTGCTTTCCAGAAACCGTAGTTGTCTTTTCTTATGCATGCCTGGTGTAATGTCTCCCATGCTTCTAACCTCAATTGTGTCTTGCGATTTTTTTAAAGCATGTCGGTAAGTGGTTCTCACCTGTCTTATTTCCTCTCTAGATCTATTTAGGCGGGTGTGAGCCTTGCTACAATCTTCATCAAACCATCCCTGTGGCTTATGAAGACCCTGTTTCTGCTCCCTCGTCAGTAACTTCCGAGCCTCACCTGGGATATTGCAGAAAGCATTTAAAACCTCTTCATCATCCTTTCCCTCAGACAAACAAGTTTCAAATTCATCCCTAGTCCTGTTTATCAAATTATGTGTAAAAGCTACGGGATCCACTTTTGCCCACTTTAGGGAGTACCCATTAGTACTAGCGAGATTGATCTTAAAGTCATAGTTTAACTCCTCTTGATTAATAGTTCAATCTGTCCTCTTCAGTTCAAACGCCATGCTGATTGGGTAATCATCACTCATTATAATATCATGTGTTATGCAGGAACGGGCTTTGCATTGCTATCTGTTTGAGACTAGGATGTAGTCAATAATAGAGTTACATCCCCTACCATTAAAGGTAGGCTTAAATGGTACTGTGGGAGTACACAGTTCATTGGAATATCCCAGGTCAAACTGAAACAAGATATCATTTAGGATATCCCCCAGTACAAAATGGGAAAAATGGGCCGTTACGTCTTCTTTATCTTTACCTAGGCCACGAATACCCCATTGACTATACTGGCACAAAAAACTGTTAAAATCACCACCCCAGATAATACACATAAAGCTGCTTAATATCCAGCTCACAGAATTTATCACCAAAGAGAACCTACTAGACCATGCACAATACGGCTTCAGGGAGGGTCATGGAACAGAGACGGTGCTGGTCATGGCAGTAGAGGAACTCAGTATAATCCTTGATGCAGGGGGGAAGGCCGCCTTGATCTTGTTAGATCTTTCGGCGGCCTACGATACTGTTAACCATGATATCTTAGCCAGTAGACTAGCAGAGATGGGGCTCCAGGACTCCTCATTAACTCTTCTGTTATCCTACCTACCAGACAGAACCTTTTCGGTGGAACTGGAAGACTTTGCTTCTAAGTCCTTCAAACTGCCTTGTCCGGTACCGCAGGGGTCCTTACATAGTCCCACCCTTTTCAATTTGTACGTGGCTCCCTTTGCCTTGGTTATTAGACAGTGTGGGTTTTCAGCTGTCTCGTATGCAGACGACACACAGGTGGTGGTGTCGGTCTCAAATAATATGGAGGAGACAGCTGACTGTTTCAATCACTGAATGACGCAGGTGAATGAATGGATGCAGTCCAACTGCTTGAAGCTAAACAGTGAGTAAACTGAAGTTATGCTGCTAGGATCAAACCCTTCCTTCTGATCACCGAAATGGTGGCCTGATAGTCTGGGCAACTGCCCAGCCCCAGTCTCTAAGTTCAGGAACCTGGGGTTTGTTTTTGATGATAAACTAACATTTAATGCCCAGATCAATAAGCTAACTTCTACCTTTTGGCTCATCATAAATATGATTAGGATAATTCATCCTTTCATCCCTCCCGAGGCATTGAAGAAACTAGTTACAGTTCTGGCCCTTTCCAGACTGGACTATGGCAATGCCCTTTATGTAGGGATACAATGACAGCTGTTATTGAAGCTGCAGAGATTGCAGAATGCAGCAGCTAGATTGATACTAGACATCCCCAGACATGAGCCTGTCGACCATAGACTAGAAGCCCTACATTGGCTCCCAGTGGCCGAAAGGATCATTTTCAAATTCCAATGTCTGGCCTGCAAAGCATTAAAAGGCATTGGCCCGCAGTTTTTGAAGACACATTTGAAATGGTATACACCAGGTAGTAACCTAAGATCGGCTCACTCTAAACTGTTACAGACACCCAAGTTCAAGCAGGTCCGGTGGGGAGGAAAAAGTTTCCTAGTGGTAACAATTACAATCTTGAACCTCCTCCCAATCTCTATCAAGATCAGCACTTTGCTCATGTATTTTAGAAGAGCATTGAAGACCTGGCTCTTCACAAACAGACTTGGTGCATAAATTGGATTGAAACTATACTGTCCTACTGACTCTAGCGCCAAGATACCCTTGGGCATTCGTGCGCAGTATGAATCAACCCAAAAAAAACAATCTGTCACAGTGTATGTTTATGTGTAAGTGTTCGATACTGTCATTGGTTTATTTGGCGGTCACTACAAAGATTTGGAAGTGTGCTGTACTGCCTTCTTCAATATGGCTAGACCATCTGAATTACAAACTGTGCTGGGCTTCACTTCAGGGAGCTACTTCCAGCGAATTGGCGAGCTATCTGTAGCTCCCTAGCTGCCTGTTGGAGACTCGTTATATATATGTTTCAATGCTTTATTAAAGTTTTTTAGAAGGTTTTCCAAAAGTTCCCAAAGATTTGCAACTTTATGGAGACCTGCTAGACTGTCAGAAACGGATACACTCTGGTGCGGCTCACTCGTGTTGAAAATTAGTACGTTTTGGTGAACATTATCTGCGCCATCTTGCCTCTTCCCCTGATGCCACACTTTTGTCGTACGCGCCCGCCATTTTTTTAAGATGCCCCGATCAGAACGAACCCTTTTGCATGCCGCTGGCCCCTGACATAGCCCCTCGCCTTCACTAAGCCTGCACGCTGACCACCCCCTGCTTGCACCTGCCTCGAGTCATAAACCCCTCTTCGGCGCTGCTCTGCCCCAGGCCCTCATCCTGTTCCCAGCGCGACACCCCCCTGCTTCCCTTTCATGATCTCCGGCCCTTAGATGCAAACCCCCTTCTTCCCCGTGTGCCCGTTTTGTCTTCCCCGTTCCCAGGCCGACACCCATCTCTGCCGATACCATTCCTTGCCCCTCCCCGTACAATAGAAAGTTTCCCCCATCAAAGGATCCCCGGGTTGATCAAAGCCCCCACTCCATGAGATCCGATCAAACCCCCCACATTCCGTGAATCGGCGGAATATCCAGCTGCGTGATACTCATCACCTGTTATGACTAGGGTGGGGACTTCAACTGTAAATGTGTGTGGGAACGGGCCCAAAGGGGATTTCCGGGAATGTCTTTTCCATACATCAAAGCTTTAACATGAATGTGTAATCTACAATAAAGTCGTAAAACAGTGTATAAGAGGCCAGGCCTCAGAAATGTATCTAGAGCACCTCAGAACGATACCTTCTGTCCGTTTCGTTGTGTTCTCCTCCGGAGAGAATAAAAAAACCTTGTTTCCTGCTTTCCAGTCTCCAGCGCCTGCCTCTTCATTGATTAAATAACTAGAGGGTCACAGAGGCAATACCGCCGGGCAAATATCGATTGTCCTCGACCCGACTCAGGTTTTTACAATTGGCGTCCCAAGCGTGGGGCCCATCAGCGACTCGTGGATCCAGTGGGAGAGGTCCCGACGACAGAGTGAACGACTGCAACGATCGGGAGAGCTCTTGCCCAATAGACCCTCGTCTGGCAGCCGATCATCCGAACTTCACTAGTTCCGAACAGACCTCTCTCGAGTGATCTACGGTCCTGACTGGGGACCATCAGGAGTGCCGTGAGAAATACGAGAAAAAGAGGACGATCGGGCGCTGGATTCGGAAGACAAGAAACTGTCCACATGGTCCGGGTAAGGTCGTGTAATCACGACAAGTGCGAAATTATTGCTTGATTGTTTGATTGTTTAAAAATACTAGTATTGCTCTTTATTTATTTGGAGATTCACTGTCTACAAACGGAGAAACAACGGGCTCTCTCTTTGCAAGCAGTGGAGGATAGGTAGGGCAGCAGCCGTGCTTATTTTTCTCCCCCACTCAATAATTACTTGAAACTGAACTGTTGTTCGCAAAACTATTGTTTCCTGGAGATTCCCTGTCTGCAAACAGGGAAGAGACCACCCTTTTTGCAGATAGTGAAAAGGGTAGGTAACGCAGATCTTTGCGGACCTACTCATTCTCCCCATTGTTATTTATTGGTCTTTTTGTTATTTTTGATCCATGAGGTATTCACTGCCTGCAAACAACGTTGAATAGAAATATTCTGTCCAGTCTTTGCACCTAGTGATAAGATAGGCAGTGCTGACTTTTTAGTCCCTCGTTACGAGCCGTCATGTCTGTCTTCTCCCCACTGATTAATAGCCTGTTTAGCCCGGACCGTGTATTAGAGGTGGACCATATAGCTCCACTAGAAGGCACCCCTAATAAGGACATGTTCATAAACTATGGATTAGTCACCATAGCCTATAATAAATTGTGGCACAGGTATACCGAAGAGAGTCAAGACAAACAGTGGCCACTGGCAGGATCCTTTGACCTTGATAAAATAGAAACGTTAGAAATAGCCCTTCGAAATAATAAGACAACGCCAATTATGCTCAACAGTCTCGGTATGTGGCGCAGAGAGGCTATGCAACGACAGAGAAAAGACGAGGACAAACCAAGTAGAGAAATATACCGACAGGACAACCCCAGGACATCGCTACCCACAACTTATCCCCCGACACTATGCAAAAGACGACCAGACTTAGGGCCAGACCAATGCGCTTTTTGTAGGTATGTCGGACACTGGAAAGCCCAATGCCCGACTCTACTGAGCGTGAGTAAAGGCAAAGGGCCGACAGGAACGACAGACCGGCAGTACGAGAAAAAGCGCGAGACAAAGAAGAACCCGACTTACATAGACAGACCAGACAGAACCACCACGTTTGATTATGCCCGATGGCACAGATTTCGCCAGGACAATTTCAGCGGCATGCTCAAGTTTTCCTAGGTCGGGCAACGTCAAGACGGGAACCCAGCCTCGTTTCAAATTCACAGACGGAAAGAGATAATTATGACCAATAACTGTTTTATATTCGTCTTGGGTCTTTGTATGTCGTACTTGTACTGTCCCCCGTCTGAGTTTGTGTGTATGTAATGTACAAATCTGCGTCATCCCTCTACACGTGTTTCCGTGTTACTCAACCTCTGTTAGCAGAAACTTAGCATAAAAGCAACCTGGAAAGAAAGAAATGGTAAAACAAAATCCGTAGACCATTAATGAACTAGAACTTTTAATTTAGCACAACAAACAAGGAATAATAACGGTAAACTGTAGAAAATGAAAGTCAAACAGAACATTCGCCCCCCCCCCATTCTGGAACCTTCCAAAGTAGGGCAGGGTTACGGCTACGCCCAACCAACGGCAACCCATATAAGGCGGGCCCGGCCGCCAACTCTTGGTCAGGAAATCTTAACGTATGGGGGAGCCGGAGGAGAGGCAGGAGCCAGCAGCCGGGGCAGTTGTAGGTAGTCCCGCCACATGTCTCCTCAGCCAGCCGCAACGGGCCTGGATAGACTTAAGTAGTCCCGCCACATGTCCAGAGGAGAACGAGGCACCTTTTTTTCCTTTTCTCTTCCGTAACAGCCGCAGCAGCTCTGGACGGCGGGATGTCCTGCACGTACCTCCACAACAATTTGTCCAAGTTGGGCTGGGAGGGAGAGGCGACGCGGACGAGCCTCTCCCACCTCCACCGATAGGAGGTCTCCCAGCCCCCGGCCCGACGCCGAACACCCCCAGTCAGGCGATGGTGCCAATACTTCCACAGCACCGAACACACCATGGTGGCGCCCCAGTACTTGCGCAGCACCGAACGTACAATGGTGGCCATATTTTCGGAACACCAAACCTGCAATGACTGCACTGATACTCATGCCGCGCCGAATGCGCGCCACAGGTGGCCATACTCCCACAGCACTGAGCACAGGACTTGGGGAACACCGGATGTGGAGAGACCTTCATGCGGGGCGATGAAAAAGAACAGCATGGAGTGCACCGGGAGAAGGAGACGGCGCGAACGAGTCTCCCTCGCCCCCCCAGGTGGGGGCATCACAGCTGCACCCCAGCTGAACGTCCCGCTTTTCACACAACAGGGACCTCTTCCTTTCACTCCGAAGGATCTCTCCCACTCTTGCAAACTCGACGAGAGTGGCCCCTGTAGGGCCTCAAGATGGCGTCTGGGTCCGCTGGAAGGCGGGCCCCGGCCACTAGAGTAACTTTGACCAGCAATATAACTCGAACATTTGCCCCCTGGAGCACGAGCCCCCATCTCCGACAGCATCTCCGCAGCCTTGAAGATCCTACAAAGGTCCCCGGCGGAACCTTCGGCCTTTGCAGGCTTCCGGTAAGGGACGGCTGCCTTGGTCGCCAACGAAACAAACATGACATTGCCACTCCTTCTGTTAGCATGAATTCTAGAACTGCCGAAAAGGACTCTGGTCCAAACTGCCAGTAATGGGAAACATTTCCCCCTGATGCTGCTTCCGGACTGAGCCGGCCCCGCCCAAAATGGCGCTGGTATCAATCGGAACTTACGAACACCTCGTGGTGTTCCTTCGCACTAATATAAACTTGATGTTCTGAGATTTTATATGATCCTTTGTACACTTGGCTAGAAAAGACAAGGAGAACTCACTCGACGAGCAGTATGAAAGGATCCCCGTTACAAATGTTGATTACAAATGTACAATGTATTATATTTTTATAACTGGTGTAAACCTCATTTACGACGCACACGTACGGTATGCATATAGGAAATCTGATTACCACTATTATGATTATGCTTCTAAATTATGAAAATAAATGCCCCCGAACCCCCAGCCAATTAATAGACGTTTTAGTCTCTTACAAATGAATGAGTAAAACTTTCCGATGTTTTTATTGCTGCAAACGACACCCCCCACTGTACGCACTTTAGCCATTGCCACGACCGGCCAAATACGACCGCACCCTCATAATCCAAATGCTGAAATGATTTTGCAAAATAAAGTTTTTGAAACTATGAACGGGTATTGCATGCTTTATTTTAAAAATGTGGGATCGGTGGGAAAGTTCTTTTCTGTGTACCCTACTCTGCTCTCTCTTTAAGGTTAAAAGAAGATGGTTGCCCAGCCCTGGAGGACGGATCGGATCGACAACACGACACTCCGCCTTCAGAGTACGCGACTGACTCATGAACTCTCGCGTAGAGGAAGACCTTGACTTCCAAGGATGGGTAAAACGAACGGTGTAAATGAGGGAATGTAAAAGGAGGGTGAAAGGAAATAATGTAAATGTTATAAAGTACAACGTTCCAAAGTATCAGGGAACGGAGCTGACCCAAGAACCGAAGAACCTTAGAACGCCACAGCGTTGAAAGAGGTTTAAGGATCCCGATAGTGAGATACGTCCTTTTGACTAGATACCTCGCACTAAGCACCTCTGGTTTCCTTTTTACGTTTCCCCGCACACGACCTATATGGACACACTACCCCCCCCCCTCGACTCCAGAAACCATATCCCCGGGGACCCTGCCCCGAGGAGGAAAGACGAGTAAGAGGTAAGTAAAGAACTTATGAATCCATGTATTTGAATATGCGCGAATGCTGTCTCCCCCACCCCCTTTTTTCCTCCCTCTGCAGGTTACATCAGAGATTACAGCCGAGGTGTGGCGAAGATCTGAAGCCTTGCCATGTCTAATACACGAAGCAGACTAGCGCCGCAAGGTGGTGTCTAAGCACGCCTGCAAACTACTCACGTATCGAACAAACCCGAAAAATTAGCACAACCTGATAAAAAGTGATCACCCTTAAACCAGACCGGACGAATGAACCCATGTCACGTATGATGCGAAACTACGAGGGAATGTGTGTGTGTGTGACTGAGGCGTTGACCCAACTGGTCGAAGGACCGAGAATGCGAGAAAGTGCGACAAAATGGTACCTCCTTTCTTCTTTCCTTTTTTTCTCAAGGCACGTCCCCTCTACCCTGTCTAATGCCCAAACTGCATGATTACAAGATTCTAACGCAGACCCGTGAATGCCCTTTACTGTGTAATGCACTAAATAGCCTTTCTTGAATACACTGCCACCCTCCCTGTTGCACGTGTACTATTTAGCCTGCCGTTGCGCTCTCTCTCTCTCTCTCTCTCTCTCTCTCTCTCTCTCTCTCTCTCTCCCTCTATTTTTTGCACTCCCACTCTTCCGAGTGATTAGCCCCGAAATTGGCAAGACTGCCACCCCTAGCACACCACCTAATTGGCTTCAAATACCGTCAGTATTTGCACAAAAACTTGTCTTTAATACAATCACCCTGAGGCCGCGTCATTACCTCTCCTTTTCCGCTAGAAGTCAATGAACCGAGGTTGGGCCGCAAGGGAAAGGACAGGTAAGACGACAGAGGTTCCCTAATCTGGCCCGAAATAAGGGAACTACATGTCAACGGCTCCTATGGTATAAAACAAGGACCTCAGAATACGCGACCCTCCCCTCCCCGAATTGTCGCAATACCCAAACCGGAAAAATGATCACCCCTGTTACCTCCCCTGTATCAGCCGCCCAAAAACTGGAATTATGAAACTACCCCTCATTTCCGGTTGTGAGAGATGGGTCGATTTATGCCCTTACCACAAGTTTCCTATGTCCCTGGTTGTTCCCCATAAAATCCCTGTCCTTCCTAATTAAGTAATCGGGCTGTAAAAGGTTACGTAGGATCCAGAGTGATGTTTTACAAGGTTAACAGACTAGTCCAAGGTAAAGAAATCATCGAAATGAACCCCGTAGTAGTTGAAAGGCAGGATGCATCGATAGAAAGGAAATGTTTAGCCATGTTCGTCTCTCAGCAAAATACCTGTGTAGTACCATGTTGACGACTCACAGTACCCTTTGTAAATGTAAAACTCTAGAGAACGGCATATCTTTGCCAGGTTCGTCTCGCGAAGGTGGGTCCCCATCAGATGAACTGTCGTGACTGTAATAAATAATCGTAAAGGAAAGTCATAGTAAATCCAACAGGCCCGTCACCGGTCATTCATATGCCAGTTGTGAACACTAATATAACGGGCATTTTTTCATTCTTTGCCCGGAGCTGGGAGAGAAATAGACTTTTTGATTATCTTCATCTGCAAATTCTCTAAAGACTGTCTTTTCAAACTTGTTTAAGGGTACTGCTGTTGGAGGAGAGAAGGACCGGATGTGGGAGCACGAGGCCTGACTACAGACTAAGGAACACCTGCGACATTAGCCAAGGCGAGACCACAACAGAAAAGAGCTGCAGGACGAGGCACTGTTTTCGACAACATGAGAAGAAAGGGGCGACCTGATGCCCCTGCTCGATGTCCAGTGTCTGTCGACAAGTCCCCGCTCTCTGAATTCGGTCACACGCCCGCCTATTTGAAGTCTCTCGTTCCCCTAGTTTGTTCCTAATTTGGCCTTGCTCCATCCCCCTTTTCCTCTGACCTACCCTATGGACTGTTTTGTACGCTCTTCTTCCATCTGAACTTTCTGACAATCACCTCAAAGGACACAGGGTGAAAAGGACCTTTCCGACCAGAAACGCGAGGAAAGGGTCGTGCCCTGCAACGCAGAACTTAGAACAGAGCTGGACTTGTAGCTCCACCGCCGGTGCTCAACAGCGCCAACGAAAGGCAACAAAGAATGATGAGAACTCGTTAAACTTCGAACATTTGACATCCCCAATCGCCGTTTCTGCTAGACCTCATTTCTCTCCCAGCCGCCATTGTATTGATCATGCTCCAATCCAAACATGATATATATGTAATAACCTGCCAGTATGAAATATGCTTGCTGCTCTCGCTACAGAATCGTTTTTGTATTGCATTCCTATGACTTTCCTGCTAAACAAATTGATCAAAGTTTATCAAATAGGCCCACCTCCTAAAAACTAGAAATGTTAAAATGTATTGTTTGCGACTTTTTATCTAGGGTTCCTACCGTTTTCTTTCTCATGCCCACCTCAATAGAACCGAGTAGAAAATGAGCCAGCAAGATGTCTTGAATATGTTAAAGGGAGGACTGTTGAAAATTAGTACGTTTTGGTGAACATTATCTGCGCCATCTTGCCTCTTCCCCTGATGCCACACTTTTGTCGTACGCGCCCGCCATTTTTTTAAGATGCCCCGATCAGAACGAACCCTTTTGCATGCCGCTGGCCCCTGACATAGCCCCTCGCCTTCACTAAGCCTGCACGCTGACCACCCCCTGCTTGCACCTGCCTCGAGTCATAAACCCCTCTTCGGCGCTGCTCTGCCCCAGGCCCTCATCCTGTTCCCAGCGCGACACCCCCCTGCTTCCCTTTCATGATCTCCGGCCCTTAGATGCAAACCCCCTTCTTCCCCGTGTGCCCGTTTTGTCTTCCCCGTTCCCAGGCCGACACCCAGCTCTGCCGATACCATTCCTTGCCCCTCCCCGTACAATAGAAAGTTTCCCCCATCAAAGGATCCCCGGGTTGATCAAAGCCCCCACTCCATGAGATCCGATCAAACCCCCCACATTCCGTGAATCGGCGGAATATCCAGCTGCGTGATACTCATCACCTGTTATGACTAGGGTGGGGACTTCAACTGTAAATGTGTGTGGGAACGGGCCCAAAGGGGATTTCCGGGAATGTCTTTTCCATACATCAAAGCTTTAACATGAATGTGTAATCTACAATAAAGTCGTAAAACAGTGTATAAGAGGCCAGGCCTCAGAAATGTATCTAGAGCACCTCAGAACGATACCTTCTGTCCGTTTCGTTGTGTTCTCCTCCGGAGAGAATAAAAAAACCTCTTCATTGATTAAATAACTAGAGGGTCACAGAGGCAATACCGCCGGGCAAATATCGATTGTCCTCGACCCGACTCAGGTTTTAACACTCGGAAACAGATGATCTTGCCCCAGATCCCTCCAAACAAGACCAGCGACAGTTAAGGACTACTGTCTCTGAACTTAGCCCAAGGTGAAAGGGGAAGTGGAAGACAAAACAAGAGAGCCACGCTTCTGGACACTGGCTCCTACTTCAGGAATTCAATAGGAAATTCTGTAACTCAACACAAACAATTACCTTTCCTATGACTGTGAGATACCACTGACATTCTCTCTACTCTCTACTAGGATACCTCTTACCTGTGTCTTATTAGAAGCTAGCTTCTCTCTATGCTGTTTTGCCTGATTAAACTTTTATTGTAAAATCTGATTTACTGGAAGGACCCATATATTGCGCTCTGTCAGCTAAGAGTTCTCCTTAGTACGATTTTAATGTCTTTAACAATAAGTCTGTACTGTATATTTCCTCAGAATAATAGTGGTAATGACTCTCTCACAATGTCTCATCAAATAAAGTTCCCCTTTAGTTCGATTTCTGTAGTGGTTTTATCAAGAGCTCTATACTTAATAGAACCTTGTTGTCAGTCTCTGAACAATTTTCTTAGGCCTCTTTGCTTATGAAAGAACTACTGCAGTCTCACTTAATATCACTCGTGGACTCTTGGCTCCTTAAGGTCACAGCGAGTGAGAGACTAGAAACAACTGGACACGCTTACTTGAATGTTTTGAGTATTTCTCTTGACTGAAGTAACTCCTGAAAGACCTGCTCCTTCTGGTTCTCAATTCAGAATGATGAACCGATACTGCTCCCACTAGGACTCCAAAAACGATAACTGCTGAGGAAAAAATTATTATATTTTAAATTACTCAAAAAACACAAATTGCGCATATCATAGTCACTTCCCTTAGGGATGACTAGTGCCAGCCTAATTCAAGTCTCTCTGTGAAAAAAACGTAAGTTTGACAGCGCGCGCTCAACAAGGCTCCTGTCAGAAGGTTTACCACAGTTGAAGTGCGCCGCTCGATAATCGTGCAAGCTCGTTACCGTCACCCTTCAATTCAGAGAAGAACAACTAGACCGCGCACCACTACAGGAAGTGGGAGCAGCCTGGTCTTTTCCCATCATGGCAGTACGTCGCAATTCGAGCAACACCAAACGAAGGAAGGATCTCCAGCAAGGATTTTGTCTTTTCCAGCGCGGACATTTGCATTCAGGTGAGTTGATGGAGGCCAAGGCGTTTCCCTTAAGGCCCCCACCAGAGTCTTGATTGGGGTTCCTGACATAGATATATATTTGTTTTCAGTATAAAGGAAATGACTCACAAGCTTGTCCTTTAGACCAATCTCTGAGATCAATGAAGATTCCAATACCTAAATTCAGTTATCTCCTAAATTGTGAATTAGGACCAGCAGTGATTCCTCCCATAGAGAAATATTGGTAAGCACATATTTGACACTCTTGCATCAATGGGCCAAGCAACAGAGAACTAGGACTTGTTGTTTGAGATAATGTATGGGTATTATACTTACCTTCATCAAATCGTTGAGGACACTCAATGATTATTACTTATTTTCGTCAAAACATTGAGGGCACTCAGTAGAGATATCATAACATCAGTAATAATTAATGAAGAAATATGCTCCTCCTTCCCTATTCTTCATGGCACAAAGTAAGGATGCCTGCAGGCATCTGCCCAGCTTGCTTTATATATTGAGCACTTGTCAATTAAAGTCAATAGTTCTGGCTTAACTTCTGCATTTTGTAAATGACCAGGTTCATCAAGTCAGAATTTACACATATCAGTGAGCCATTGTCTCTCTTAATATTAACTCTTCTACCCAGAAAATTAATACTGTAGCAACACAATTCGGAGAGAATGATGGTTACAGGTTTTATGTTAAAAAAACAGAAGCCTTAATTGTCAGTCTCCAGACTTTACAGGCATCAGTTCAAGTATGTGGGCGGAAACAACCATTACAATGTAGTCTTTGCCTTGCAATACATTTACCACACAGTCATTACCACGCATAAATCTTTACCATGCATGTCGATACCATGCATATACCTTTACCACGCATTTCATTACTGTTGGACTTGGCCCTTCTGGCAGGTTCACCCCTAATCTTTTTGCTTTTAGTATATGATCTGTGTTAGTGATTTTTGGGTCTCTGCGCACTTTTTCCCTGTGTCCCAGGGTAAAGTACGTGCGTGTAGTATGGCTGGCCTGCCCTCCCTTAGGAATGCATGGCGAATGTGTGTGTCCATGTTAGTTCCTGATGTGTTGGGAGTGCAGGCTCGAGTTTGGTATGTGCGAACTCGTGAGAATGAATGCTGCGCGATGGTAGGTGCGGCTTGTATGTGTCTAGAGGGGAAGTGCCACTTCTAGACATTGATGTGTGTGTGCAGTGAGGGTGCTGGAGCGTGATTGGCTGGAGCTGGCTGGCAAGCCTGGCTCCAGGAAGTCTGGATGGGTCTGCCCAGGAGTGAGTGGAGAGATCAGCATGAGTGATGTGTGGGAGGGCTGCACCTGGTTCCTGATGGGGCTGGGCTTTCCCCACACAATGCTGGCTCCGGCCCCTGTGGTGCGTCTAACGACCCTAGCCTCCCCAGTGAATGAAAGGGGTGGTTGGGCCATCAAGGGTGCTCCAAAACCAGCTGCAACTGGTTTCCCCCCACCCTGCACCATGAGACAAAGGATTTAGTGGTATAAGAAGGGGCTGTGTCCCCTTACAATTGGTTCTTTGTTCTGTTCTGTTCCAGGATCCTAAGGGGGCTGCTGCTGTTGCTGGGGCCAGGAGGACCGCCACTGGGATTGTCTCCCTGCCTGGAAACCCAGTGAGCTGGCTCTGGGCCCAGCCTTGCCCCCCCCTTGCCTCCAGGAAGAACTTTGCTGGACTTTGTGCTCTCTTTAGCGCTGGGGCGCTTTACTTTTACTTAGCGCTTGAGAGCGCTTCATTCCATGCCCCTAGCGCTTGGGAGCGCTTATTTGCCTGCTAGCGCTCCGAGCGCTTTATTTTTGTTTATAGCGCTGCGAGCGCTCCTCTTTGCCCCTGGCGCTTGAAAGTGCTTCACTTGCTCTTCGCCGGTGCCCACCCGGCATTGCCCCCGAAGGATTTCATTACAAGACCGGAGGCTACCATTATGCATACAACTTTTAATGCAGTCCAAGCACAGCCGCATATGTCACAAAGCAAAAGTTCCAACTTAGAATACATATGAATCAACAATAGCATGAATAACTAGGCAATCAGCCTCTTTTAAATGCGTCTCCAAGCAAGATAAGTCATCTCCTTACTTAGCTCTTTATAATATTGTAATTTCATGTTTAAGACTTGTATTTTATTATTAATCTATATTTGTTACTATATACTGATTAACCCCTTAATCCCTACAGGAGTAATATTTATATATATATATATATACAATGTACCTGTTTTATATACCATCTTATGAGGTAGAGTAACACCTTTTTACTCCTTATACCCGGACCCCCAACCTCCAATTTACGGAGGTCGGCTTCCGCTTTCCTTTCCTGTAGTTGTCTTTATTTTAAAATTATAATTCTTTCCTCTCGCGCGCGAATTATTAAAAAGACACACGGACCCGCTTTTATTTTCAGAACAATCTCCCAGACGTTCATAATTGTGCCCAATACCTTAGACTTTGTCAAAACCTTGTGAGGTACGACGCTTTGTGAATTTATCTAATTATTTATCCGTGTTACCCTCACCTCCCTCCCATAATCAGTCTATTAGGATTGATATTTACAAACTAATTTGAAGGTAATATTAAAAAAAAAAAAAAACGGAGAGGATATATATATATTGAAAAGATTACTATAAACATATACAAAAAAAAGGCTGTACATATATAGAAAGTTTATAGAGAAAGGTTAAGAATTCTATATAAGCTTCAGACATTCTTATATATTTATTTTTTCAATTCAAAATATGTCTGAGTCAGATTCTGATTCAATTCACAGTATTACTGTTGAATCTGATTTTAATAATGATGCCATCAAAAAACGTATCCACAAGGAGATAAGATCATGTATGTTTTCTACTCTCTCCCAAGTTATGTCATCTAAGAGATCCTTGATCCATGATAATGGTGACCTATCTGACTTGGACATAGCAGAGATTAATGATCTCACCGAAAAAAGGGGTAAGAGGCATAAAAAAAGTAATAATATTGATTATACCCCAGAGAGCACGGGAGGTCCTAGCACCTCAAATTTTACAGGATGTCCTCGCACCTCATTTGCCTCAGGTGTCCCTCGCGGCACAAATCTGAAAGGTGTCCTTAGCGGCACAAATTTGATGGGTGTCCCTCGCGGCACAATTCACCAAAGTGCTCTAGATAATGATCCAAGTGATATTGATGGCTCAGAATTTCCTGACGAATATATTCTTGACCTAGATGAGGACGATCAAGATATTGATTCCTTTCTCTTGAATGACGACAATGGTCCTTCATCTTCTAAAGATAGTATCTTGAACCGTTTAGGGGAAGAAATGTTCTCCCCTTTTAACATTAAACATCATAGAAGCTCAGAGTGGACTCCACATGAGCACGTTTCTAAATTCATATCTAAATGGATTAGGAACCCTTTAGAAAGGGAAACTCGCAATCTTTTGAGGGCAGAATGCACCAGACCTTCAATTGAAGGCAAAGTCTGTCAAACTCCTAACCTTGATCCGGAACTAATTACTTATCTTTTTAAATTAGGAAGAGACCCACGCAAAGGCTTGGAAAGGTCGCTTAAGCTCTGCCAAGATAAAGTTCTCGATATCCTAGGTCCACTTACTAAAATAATCGACGCAGCTGAGGAGAGTTACCTTAATGGTTCCCCTCTCGACACACACTCCATTCGAGAATGGAGCCAAAGAGCACTTGTCCTCTTAGGAAATGCCAACGCAGGACTTAATTGTGAAAGAAGAAGAGTAGTCCTCAATAAAATTAGTCCAAAATTAATCGATATGGCTGAAAAAGAAACCAAAAGGTTTACTTTTTGGAGAAGATTTAATACGTATCAACCTTTACCGCTTTAGATAGAGCGCATCAAAACATGAAAAAAGTTTTTAACTACAACAGCAACCTTTTTGGAAGGGCTGGAAGAAGGGGGCAATCTTCCGGCCGCTTTAATCGACGCCCCTTCCCAAGAAACAGAGGCAATTTTGGTAGAGGGTACCAACCACCCAACTAACCACAGTTTTATCCACCCAGAGGAAGAGGTTTCCGCTCCAGTGAATTCCGAGCACGAGGAGCACCTGCTGACTCCACCCCTCAAAGTGAGTACTCCTTCCCCTTCCCTTTCTTTGAATCCAAAAGTGGGTGGCAGACTAAGATTCTTTTACCACAATTGGAAAATTATCACACAAGATCCCTGGGTTCTGAACACCGTTCAAGGTTTTTGTATAGATTTCACCCAAACTCCAATACAGTACTCTCTTCCAAGACCGACACCCCTTACACTAGATCAAGAAAAAATCAGAGAAGAAGAAATTTCCTCAATGCTAAAAAAGGAGCAATTCTAGAGGTACCCATGGAATTTATGACATTCATAAGTACTCTCTTCCTTGTGGAAAAGAAAGACAAGGGTTGGAGACCGGTTATAAATCTCATGGAACTCAACAAATTCCTTGTCTACCGTCATTTCAAGATGGAGGGCATCCATCTTCTCAGAGACCTCTTACTAGAAGGAGACTGGCTAGTCAAATTAGATCTGAAGGACGCCTACTTTACAATTCCCATGACAAAGGAACACCAACCCTTTCTTCAGTTCATTTGGAAAAACCATCTCTTTCAATTTCAGGCTCTTCCCTTCGGCCTCTCTTCTGCCCCATGGTGTTTCACCAAGGTAATGAGAGCAGTTGCCTCATGTCTAAGAGAAAAAAGGATTTGTCTCATTTACTTAGACGACATCCTGATTCTTTCTCAAGACTATGCTCAAATCATCAAAGATCTGAAGACAGTTATAGACCTCTTAGAAAGTCTTGGTTTTATCATAAACGGGGAAAAATCCATTCTAGTCCCCTCAAAGAAGATGGAGTTCCTGGGCTTCACAGTAGACACAACAGAATGTCTTCTCCTTCTCCCTCCCAAGAAGATTGCCAAAATAAGAAAGGAGATAAGGCATGTATTGAAACAAGAAAATCTCTCCCTAAGAGAACTAGCAAGACTTCTAGGCCTTCTATCTTCCTCCATTCAGGCCATTTTTCCGGGACCACTGAATTATCGAGCCCTTCAGAGAATACAAGCAAGAGCTCTCAGGTCAGGTCTTTGGTACGGAGATCGAATTTCCTTAAACCCAGATGCAATCTTAGAACTAACATGGTGGTTAGACAATCTAGATGCATGGAATGGGAGAGCGATCTTTGGTTCAGCACCAGATTTTATTCTAGAATCGGATGCCAGCCTTCATGGCTGGGGTGCTTGTCTACAAAACCAGAACACTGGAGGAATTTGGTCCCAACAAGAGTCCCTGCACCACATCAATTATCTAGAATTAACTGCAGGACTTTATGCTCAAATGAGCTTCAAACACTTTCTTCAAGGAAGATCAGTCATATTGAAAATGGACTATATGTCTGCCTTTGCTCATCATTATTGCAAACCTGTTTCTCACATGTCTGATGTTGTTTTACATGGCTACCAACATGCATAAGGTAGCCTCCGGTCTTGTAATGAAATTGCGATTCTCCTATTAACATGACCAGAGAATCTGGATTTCATTAAAGACACGGAGGCTAACATTATCCCTCTCACCCTTCCCTGGGTGCTTGATTAAATGATATAATATATATATAATATATGTTATGATATGCTTATTTGAATTTTTTACTTACAAACAAACATTCTTTTCCTTTGCAGGATTACTTACATCCTTTCCTTTGTCAGGAATTGTTATTTAGATGATTGTTTATTATTCTTGTCCTTAATACTTTTATTGGGATTTATTAACAACCTTTCTTTGCCTTGCAGATAACTTGTCTTCTTGATTTCACACCTGTGGATCAATCGTGGATGGTGTATTCTTCCGTCATCCTTCTTCAAATTTGATGTTTCATTGGATTTGTTTGGACTTTGCCTTTTTCATTGTCACCACATTTAAAAGAGGCTGATTGCCTAGTTATTCATGCTATTGTTGATTCATATGTATTCTAAGTTGGAACTTTTGCTTTGTGACATATGCGGCTGTGCTGGGACTGCATTAAAAGTTGTATGCATAATGTTAGCCTCCGTGTCTTTAATGAAATCCAGATTCTCTGGTCATGTTAATAGGAGAATCGCAATTGTCACTAGAGACTTCACCAGCGCAGCCCAGGAGTGCAAGCAGCCCCCGCCGGGCCGCCGCGCTTCCTGCGATGACCCGGAAGCAGCTTGCGGGCCGGCCAATCCCAGCGCGAAGGACCGTAAGTCCTGCCCTCGGCGCCACAGCGAAACGAGAGGGAGAGCCCCGATCTGCCTGAGAGCCCCGCTGGTGCCACACAGCTGTCCCGCCGAAAGAGTGGAGCAGCGCGAGGAGAGCCGGCAGTGTTCCTGCCCCCGCAGCACAAGGGAGGTCCCGGTGAGTGCGGGGACAGGGGCTGGTTACTTAGAGCGGCCCCGGTTGACAGCGGGGTGCATTTGTAGTTGTTCCTGAGTCCCGTAGGTGCTCGAGGCTCACGGCGCCAAGTATTTGCAGAGCGCCGAGAGGCTCACAGCCCCGCATTTGTTGTCGAGCCCTAAGAGGCTCCAAGCCACAGTTAATTTACGAGCCTGCGAGGCTCGAGGGGGCAATTGCAGTATCGAGTCTCCCGAGAGGGACTCCAACGACGCCCGCAGTTGTATTTAGAGCCCAGAGAGGCTCTGGGGGCATTTCCTTTTGTTCTAGAGCCCTGAGAGAGGCTCTTGAGTGCCCATATTCGTTTTACGAGCCCAGAGGGGCTCGAGGTGCCATTACTTTGCAGAGCCCAGCTAGGCTCTTGAGGGACAGTCAGTTGGTCAGAGCCCCGTGGCTCCCACGCTGTGTTTCGCCCCACCTGTGTTCTTGAGCCCATGAGGCTCCAACGTTGGCCCATCAGTATTTACAACTGTCCAGCACTTAGTGGACAGTTGCCACATTTAGGTTTGTTCTTTGCTGCCTGCGCAGCCTGCCCTGACATTTTGGACTAAGGGCATTTCAACCCTTGCGAGGCCAGTTGGCCTGAGGGACAGTTCTTGTGTTTTGCCACGTAATTCTGGTGCATTGTTATTTATGTGCCATGTGCACCCTTCGCCATTTATGATTTACTTGCTTATGTGATCCCTTTGCTAAAAGTGATCTGCTTAGGTGAATGTGTTTTAATGCCCCATGTGCAATGTGTTTTATGTTTCTTCCCCTTGGCTAAATGTGACTGCTTAGGTGATTGATTTATGCTTCCTTCCCTTTGCTAAAAGTGACCTGCTTAGGTGATCGGTTTATGTTCTTCCCCTTTGCTAAAAGTAACCTGCTTAGAGGATTGTTTTAGGTTTCCTTCCCTTTGCTAAATGTGACTTGCTTAGGTGATGGTGTTTTCCTTCCATAGGTCCTGAGAATAAGGTCCTGGTTCCCTGCGTGATTTTCCTACAGTGTTTAGGGTTGCGTAGGAGGTATTTAACCTTTACCAGTAGTTACTGGTTGTGTGCTACATTTACTATTTTGGTGCTACAGTCATTATATGTCTATGTGCTAAGTGTTATACCTACAAGTGCTAATTCTAAAAGTGAATACCCTGACAGTGGTCCAGGTGGCCCTGTCCTGTACATAATCCCTTGTAAATTCTGCCCGTGCCTGTTGGCACATTGTAACATATGTGTTTTATCTACTGTGTTTTGCTATAATACAAAGGCTATTTTTGATATAACCTTGTGGGGAGCTTCCTTTGTGGTGGGCCTTGGGTGTTGTTGCTGGGGTGCGCGCGCAAACGTTTTACACATCGCCTCCGAGATCAGCCTTGCTGCTCGCGCCACGTTACCCAGAGGGTGAGCAGGGGTTATCTTGGTGTGTAACTCCCTTGTCCTGACCTTGGAAATGGTGATCCCTGACTGACTTTGGCGTGAGCCTTGGCCAGCCAGAGATCCCTTTCCAACAATTACCAAGCATGCCTTTAACATACAATATAGGTATATACATATACTACCCATATCTTTATTGGGTAAGTATGCAGGTAAGTATTTATCTAGGTATGTGTTATTTTAATTTATAGAATAATAATATTTATTTAATACCCAAATATTAATGCAGAAATGTAATTATATATGATTTTAAGTAATAGCTTTATTTACATAAAATATTTTTTAAACTCAAGGGATATAGGGGTATTGGGTGGGAAGTGTATTTATACTCAGATATTAATTTTAATACTCAAGTACATGTGTGCGTAAATGTATATATGTATACTTTACAATATATGATTTTTGTAATAATATTATTTATATAAAATATTTTTAGGGACAGGACGCAATGGATATAGGGGTATTGGGTGGGGGATTGTATTAATACTCAGATATTCATTTTAATACCTAAGCATAAGTATTTACTCATAATATTTGGGGGCATTTAACACAAACCTTTAGGGATGGGGTGCAAAGGATATAGGGGCATTAGGTGGGGAAGTGAATATTAATATTTAAACAATATAATATATTATATTTAATCAAACTATTAATTATTTAAAATATTTTTAGGAATGTAACACAAACTTTTAGGGCCAGGATGCAAGGAATATGGGGGATTGTGTGGCAAAGTGTATTAATAATTAGGTATTAATTTTAATACCTGAGTATTAATGTTTAAACATTATAATATATGATATTTAAATATAATGTTAATTATGTAAGATATTTTTAAGACTGTAACACAAACTCTTAGGGATGTGATGCAAGGGATGTAGGGGTGTTGAGCGGGGATGTGTATTAATACTCGGGTATTAATTTCAGTACCTTAGTATTAATGATATAAGATTAATTAACTATTCATTTACTATCATAGGTACTTATAAAGTTACTGGATTTCATTTGTAAATATCTAAAACATTTTTAAATAATTTTAATGTGATAGACAAATATGCACACCATGTTTTACATTTAAAATATTTATTTAAATATTGTTTTAATTAGCAATGGAAGTAACAAATTGCCATTATTGATTGTTTCTTGGTAAGAAGGTGCCCCTTCCTGTACATAAACACTCAATAATGGTAATTTTTTACTTCTATGTGTGCTGCAGAATGCAGCACACATAAAAGTAGAACATCAACATTATTTAGTGATTGTTTATGTGCAGGAAGGGATACCTTCCTGAACACAAATAATCATGAATGGCACACATAGAAAGAGCAATGGAAGTACGAGGAGAAATAAAAGTATTTCTTTGTTTCACCATTCTAACACCTGCTATTGCATGGCGTTAGTTTTTGGCGCTGCCTCAGGTTTACAAATCCTTGTTAATCTGGGGCAGCATCAAAAAGCATTTGGTGTTGCGGTGAAATGCCCACAGCAATACCCATTGCATGCCCCTTTCAAGCTAAGGGAAGCGTGTAAAAGGGCCATATTTACAAGGCGGCGTGAAGCCACAAAAAGTGGCTTAACACCGTGTGTAAATATGGAGAATGGCATAGCGCCACCAGAATGTCGCTAAAAGTGACACTCAGGTGGTGCTATCCCCTTGTAAATATACCCCTTTGTTGCTTCTTCAACATTTCCAAGAAATGATGAAGCTTATGGTAAGCTCTGCCAATTGATTTGTGAAAAAAATATTGTCATCCCTCTATTTCATTGTTTTTCTTTGCACATCCCTCTAAGCAGATCGAGTAACAGTTCCACAAGTCAATGGAAAACATTGGCTTTCTCCTGTGACCGGACCTGCTTAGATGGCCAAATCAAGTATCCTCAAAGTAATTTAGGAGGGGGGCAATTTGTGGTAGTTTTGGGTAAAATATTAGAATTCTGTAATTGATGTATAGAACTCATCCACACACTCAGGAGGTACAAAGCACAAAGCTGTAGTTTACTGCTTGACATGTAATCCTCAGCTAATGATGTCTTTAGAATTTTTCTTCAATATGCATGGGAAAAGTGAAAAAACCTCCTTGAATTTGGGTGACAAGGTACATTTTGGTAATAGTATTTATCATTTGCAATTCAAAGTCAACTATAATTTTCCTAAGACTTTTATTCACAGTGTTGGTTTTTATTACAGATAACAATTCAGGTTGTGTTGAGGACTGCATGTCAGGTAGTAGGCTGTACCCTAATGGGACAGTTGTGTGGTTTATGTTAGCATTAACAGTGTAAATTTGAATGAATGGGTGGGGTGCGGATTTAAAAGTCCCATCCATCATCCAAATTTCACTATTTTCAAGGATTACCAAGTTAAGGGTTGTGCTAAATATTAGTATTCTTTTAAGAGGGCTTTTGTTGTCATAAAAGATGAAAAGTTAATTTGTGTAAGAAACTGTTAGCTAGGGGGGGTGCTTATTTCAAAATAGGTATGTGGTATTACTCTTAGGGGATTACTTGTCTGTTTTGCCTTTGTACCATTCTCCTCAAATTGGGTATTGCAGGCATACTACAAAATAATCCACATTTGTAAAGCGCACAATCACCTGTTAGGGTCTCTAGGCGCTGGGGGCCGTCGGGAAGATTAAGCAAGCTATTGCCCAGAGTCACATGGTGCTGGACTGATCTGCCGCCGGAGCAAGGGATCGAACCGTGATCCCCAGCTTCCGGAGTCAGTCGCCCTGGCCGCGGCGCCACACCTCTTCCACTACAAGCTACATGCATGGTTATGTTTTGGATTACCTCTCTCACAACTGAGCCAGAGAGCACATTAGAGGTAGATATTAACATATTAATGTGCTGCATATTTTCTCGAACTTCAATCTCCATTGCAGAGTGGGTCTGCTCTTTGGTCTTTTCCACAGTGTCACCCATAGTAAATGCTCTGTCTTTGCAATGGGATGAAAAATATTGCACTCATCTCCAATTACTCCTGGGCTCAGTTAAACTCTCCTTACAATAAAGATAGCCACCATATTTGAGCAACCTATTGCCTCTTAGGGGCTGCATGTAGTTTACCTGATTTCTACATGCCATGGTATAGTGATCTCTAGAAATATAAGAAAAAGGAGACATTTTGTAAATGCTATTGCTTAAAATTCTGCTTTATTTTGTTTTTAACAATGTACCTGCTAAGGAAAAAAGGTTTTGCATGATTAATTGAGACATTGTTGTGAATGTTAAAAAAAACATTATTAGTTCTATGAAAAATAAAAGAAATGTAAGTGTTATTCTGTGAAGCCTGTGGAAATAAATTGTTAGATTTGGTTATTCATTGCTATTAAGGAAATATTTACCTAAAAAGTGATTTTCCTTTCCTAAATTGTTTTTCTAAAGACTGGTGATCTTTCTTTTGGTTTTCACTGTGGCTGGATCCTTCTTTTAGGGATTTGTTATGAGGTCTTTAGAAATATAAGAAAAAGGAGAAGTTTTGTGAATGCTACTGCCTACTTCTCTGCTTTATTTTGCGTGTGAACAATGCACCTGCTAAGAAAAATAATTTTTGCATGGTTACTTGAGATGCTGTTGTGATTGTGATTTTTTTTTATTATTCATGTAAAAAAAGAGTGAAGCTTAAGTATTATTCTTTGTGGCATGTAGAATGAAAGTTGTTAGATTTGGTTACTCGTTTTTTTAACAGAATATTTATCTGAAAAGGTTTTTTCCTTTTCTAAACTGTTTTTCTAAAGTCTGGTTGCCTTTCTTTTCTTCTATTGGATTTTCCAATTCTTTGGTTTTAGTTTTAAGGTCTGTGGAAAAGAAAAAGAGGTAAGTATTTGGTGGTGTTACATTAGTGATTTTGCCCCCCGGTGACTGTTCAATACCTCTCTTGAGGTAAGTACACAGCGGAGTTAGAATAGTAAATTTGCCCCCAGACACTCTCCAGCACGTTCCCTGAGGTAAATACCCAACAGAGTTAGAATATTAATTTTGCCCTTCCCTAGTCACTGTCCAGCACCTTCCCTAAGGTAAGTACTTGGTGGAGTTAGAATAGTAATTTTGTCTCCTGTCACTGTCCAGTACTTTCCCTAAGGTAAGTACTTGGTAAAATTAGAATAATAATTTTGCCCCCAGCCACTATTCAGCACCTTCCCTGAGGTAAGTCCCCGGTGGAGTTAGAATACTAATGTTGTCCTCCAGTCACTGTACTGCACTTTCCCTGAGGTAAGCACACAGTGGAGTTACAATAGTGATTTTGCCCCCCAGTCACTTCCAGCACCTTCCCTGAGGTAAGTACTTGGCAGAGTTAGAAAAGTAATTTTGCTCCTAGTCACTGTCCAGCACCTTTCCTGAGTTAAGTACTTGGTGGAGTTAGAATAGTAATTTTGCCTCCAGTCACTGTCTGGTACCTTCCATGAGGTAATGCTCAGTGGAATTTGAATAGTAAATTTTGCCCCCCAGTCACTGTCCATCACCTTCCCTGAGGTAAGTACTTGTTATGTGCCAGGTTCGAGCGCAACACGTCACGGTATCTGCCGTCAAACAGGAAGAGTTTGGCATCTTCTATGACTAAAACTACATTTCCCATGGGGCACAGCACCTAGCTGTGAGCGACGACGGCCCATAAAATGCGTCACACAACAGGAAACGCTGTCGGATATTTCCACCGCGTCCTTGGTGTTGGCAATGTGTAAACCCCAGTGTGCTGTTCCCGTAATACCACAGAACTTCTCCCATCGTTGTTTCGAGTGGCATTGTCGGCTGCTTCCTG
Source organism: Lissotriton helveticus (assembly GCF_964261635.1). Classification (NCBI taxonomy): domain Eukaryota; kingdom Metazoa; phylum Chordata; class Amphibia; order Caudata; family Salamandridae; genus Lissotriton; species Lissotriton helveticus. Next base: position 2,058,682,509 of record NC_136059.1, on the reverse strand, counting down.
GGTCTGCCCTCCATTGGTGGGCTCCTGGTTAGGAGTCCGTGCGGAGGACGGCTGTCATTGTTTTCGATCGGCATTGTCGGGCGATATCTGGAACTGCCCCCCGTTGGTGAGTAGTCAAGATTTGCACTCGTGTGGGGGACGGCTTACTTTTCCTTTATGTTTTCTTTCGATCGGCATTGTCGGCCGATTTCTGAAACTGCTCCCCGTTGGTGAGTGTCAGGATTGCGTTCGTGTGGGGGACGGCTTAAATTTCCTTAATGTTTCCTTTTCAATCGGCATTGTCGGCTGATTTCATTACCTGTCTCTCATTTGTAAGTGGCCCGGCATTGGCGCTCGTGCGGAGGCTGGCTTGGGGGTTATCTTCGATCAGTATCTTTGGTCGATGCTCTCCTTCCGAGGCGTGCATCCAGATCGGAGGTCCGGCCAGGAAGAAGTGAGGCTTTAATCCCTACCATCCTGTAGGTAACCCTGCTCCTTTTTGTTATTCTTTACATTGGCTGGCTTTAACATCGGGTGAATCTAACCCTGAGAACCATTACGTACCCTAAAGCCATTTCATACATTTCTTTTGTCTTTTCACTTGACTCGACCTTTGGAGCATCAGTGATTCTACTCTTGCCCTGTACTGTCTGCTGTTGCATAGGGATTATGATTATTAATAGTTTCCTATAGGATACAACAGGATCCAGACATAGGGTAGGTTCTACATGTTCTCTACTTCCTTGGGGAGCGTAAGTGTACTATAGTATTTAGAACAATATTTATGGTGTGCCTTTTCGGTTGTGTTTCTATTTTCCCTCTACAGTCAGAGATTATCCTGGACTATATCATTGCTCGCAACAGGTCTCATGCACAGTGTTATACCCCTTTTGTTACAGGTATTGAACTGGTAGTATAGTAACCATTTGTATGTATTATGATTGGTTAGTACATGGTGTGTGATCAGTTATTCTTTGTTGTTTCAGGTCTCCTTCCCTGCTGTACCCTTCCCTTCCTTCCCTCACTTGATCCTGCCACTGACCTGTGCCATTACAGCTAGTAGGCTTGGTTAGACCAAGAGGTGGACCAATTGTGGCATCAAACCGATCCTGAGGACTGGCGAAGTAACAGTACTTGGTGGAGTTAGAATAGTAATTTTATCCCAAGTCAATGTCCAGTACCTTCCCTGAGGTAAGTACTTGGGCAGAGTTAGAATAGTAATTTTGCCCCCCCCCCCGTAAGTGTCCAGCACGTTCCCTAAGGTAAGCACTTTTTTGGGGTTATAATAGTAAATTTGCCCCAATCAGTGTCCAGCACCTTCCCTGAGGTAAGTACGTTTTGGGGTTACAATAGTAATTTTGACCCCCCCTCCCCCAGAGTCACTGTCCAGCACCTTCCCTGAGGTAAGTAAGTGGCAGGGTTAGAATAGTAATTTTGCCCCTCAGTCACTGTCCAGGATCAAATCTGAGTAGGAAATTTAGAAAAAAAAACATTTGTATAATTTTCTTTATAATAAATTGTTCTTGTTACCTTCCGGTGGTGTACCATTAGAAATGGAATTTGAATAGTCCACTGTAGTACATTTTTTCCTAGTCTATAAAATAAAAATAAAAAATGGATAAATAATTGTTCTGGAGATAATGTTAGTTTTGTTAGAGAATGTTATTGGTTACGTTTATATTTAATTGCGTAGTTAGATGGCAGTGTTTGCAACTGACGGTGGCTCTCATTCTTCTGCTCTCAATGGTAGGTGTGATCACGATAAAAATCAATTTACTACTGAGCACAAAATGGTGGATGGCTGAATTGATATATTTCTTTATGCAATTCAATAATTCACAGTAAAATATTTTTTGGAATGTATTTTTATTGTCGTTTGCAATCTGACTGCATATTTAATTTGTTTGGTGAAAATGTTTTCACTTTTCACAACAGCCATCTTGGTTGGAGACAAGCTACATAAATAGGCTTGAAATGAAGAATGGACTGCTGTGTACAAATCAAAAATGAAACACACTTATTAAGACTTTTGCTTAATGTCGACATGATTTTTTTTAATATGTATTTTATATAGAATATGTATTTTATGCAGAAAATGTGCACCAAAATGTTACTGTGCTGGCTTGTTTTTCATAGTGTTCCGTCATTTAGTAGTATTTATTGTAAAATTTGTAATATATTTGTGTGGTAATGGCAAGCGTGGTAATGGTATGCATGGTAATTGTACTTATCATTAGGGGCCCCGGTATTATTGTATTTATCTTTTTAAAATTTCAGTCTGTATTTATCCATATTTATTTTTGGGCCATCTGGCTGGCTTTTCTATGGTGGCGATGAAGGCTGGGTGCAAATGCCAGGGAGGGGAAATGTGAGAAAGCTTCATGGCTTAGGAAGAGACCCACCAAGCATAGGTCACCTCACCGGAGAATAAGTATTAAGCTGCTGAAGCAAAAGAATGATTTTTGACAAACAGTAGTCTTCACCTGTGTTAGAATTTAAATTGGCCACCCTCGCCCTGGAGGAGAAAAAGTCAGCAGCTGCACTGGAGGAGAACATTTTGCCCAGGAAGGAAAGCACGGCCATGCTGGCACATGAGATAAGAAGCGCAGAATTGTCTTGAGAGCCAGAGTAGCACCAGAATCCCTGAGGTCTGGAGATATCGCTGGAGCTCACCTAATTATTCTGGAGGATGGCATTATTTCAGTGAATATAAGGTTCTAGTACATAGGTCAGCAGGAGTGCTGATGGTATCCCAATGATATTGGGCCTTTCTACTGGAGTTGGCCCATGACATACTTTTGATAAACACTTGGAACAGGCCAAGTCCTTTTTCCCAAAGAATTTTCATTAGATTTTGGCCCCTACTGCAAAAAGAAGTCTGTGTTCAATTATTAACAGGGCATTTCGAACATATTTCACATGAATGTCATGAAAGATACATTCAACACCTCTGCCAGATTGTCTGCAATGCTGTCACCACTAATTCAGTGAAATCATCAGTTTCTAAAATGTGGACTTATTTAGGGAGGTTTGTCATAATTTCCAGTGAGTGTTAGAGATATTTTTTAAATGTTTTCCCACTGGTTGGATATTGGTATTTTTCTAAGCCATCTATTTTCCTCTTTTCGCAACAGTAGAGACACAAGTTCAACCCATTTTATTAGTTCCTGTTGCCATTTCCGAAACTGAGGAGGGGTACTTTAGCCTTCTATGTTAATGAGATTATTCTTTTAGTAACAATGAGTTTCAAGTCTAATTCAGGTGTAAAAATATAAAAGCTGCTATGTCCAAGAGAGGACGAGTGATATTCCCAATAGGCATATGACTGACTTTAACAAATTTAATCTGTTCATTTCTTGGGTCAGGAACAATGTAACCTCTGACGAATAGCTGTTTGTCACTGGAAAGACCCAGAACAAAAGAATATATCCAATTTAGCCCATTGTATGAAGAGGGCAGTCAGGAGATAAGGTATTGTATATTTTATTAAGGGCCTGATTATGAGTTTGGTGGTAAAGGAACCACCATTGAAACAGTGTCGGAAACCCCACCGCCCAGTTGGTGGTCCACCCACAATATTATGATGTCGGCCGTTAGCTGAACAAATGGTCGCCGGTGCACCACCCCTGCCATTTGTCACCAGATTCAACTGTGGTAGGGGGAAAGCAGCTGGCAGAGGGTGGTACAGATAAATTCAACGCCGTCGGAATTACGAGTTGGCTCTCCAACAAGCCGACCATGGAGGGAAGACCACCTGCTTCGAGTCAGCTGAACCAAAGGAATTGGTTAGTTAGTTAGTTAGAGGTTTTGTAAAGTGCTTGGCTGTCCCAGGGCTTCCCAGAGCTGGGTGGTCGAGCTGCCGCAGGGAAATATACCTGTTAAGGTTACTGGGGGAAAGCTTTTTCCTAAATCTGGGTTCTTCTTTCACTAGTAGTCTTAATTCGTGGGGCAATGCATTCCAAAGCTTAGGGACAAGATGTGTAAAAGATCTGCTCCCCATCTTCCTCTGTTAATTCTTGTAGTTCTTAGAAAGCGTACTTGGGATAATCTTAGAATTCTTGTGGGGACATTTGGCAGGACTTGGCCTCTGATTTTAGGGGGATCTCTGTTGTTTATTGATTTATGTGTCAGCAAAGGGCCTTGAATTTTATCCTTGCGACAACAAGAAGCCAGTGAAGCTGTTTTAGGTGCTCCCTTACTGATTTGTGATTTAGAATTTTACAAAGAATCCTGGCTGCCGCATTCTGCATGGTTTGGATTCGCTTTATAACATGTTTCGGAGAACCCAGATAAAGGGAGTTACCATAATCCAGGCGGGAGACCACCATAAATTGGATTGCTGTTTTCCTTAAATACTCTGGAATGAACTCCAGGACCTTCTGGATCATTCTGAGTAGTCCAAAACAAGTACCCGCCAACTTTTTTGCTTGTTCGTCCATTGTCAGTGCTTTGTCCATCCATATTCCCAGATTCTTAATAAGAGAGTTGGGTATTCTCACCCATTTTCTTTTCTTCCCTTCAGTCTCAAACATGGATCCCGTCATCCAGGGCCCCTTCAGAGCAGCATCTTTACCACAAAGAAAACAAGCCTGTTGGCACCGAAATCCAGGTAAGTCAGTTTTGTACTATTTACTCATTGACTGACTTGGCACATACGTATGGTCCAGACTCCAGCAATGGGAAAGTGCTGGTAGTAGGTCTTTTTTCACTTGTCATGCATATGTGTACATTTAACACTTGTGCAGTCGAAATATACACACCTGCATTGAGACATATGAAAAATATTCCCCGCCTTTAGAAACACTGCTGGTGGGCCAGCAGTGACTTCGTAATACGGCGGCTTCTTGGGATTGCTACAGCGGCAGTATGGTGGTAAGACTGCCAAACTTGTAATCAGGTCCTAAGAGTCCTGGGTTATAAGTAGGCCCTGTGTGATATATTAAACTGAATATATTTAGATCCTGCAATTCCTGGTTATAGTGTGAGGGCATACAATAATGTTCTCTCTTATTCTTTATCATCAAAGGGCCTATTCAGGTGAATTTCCCATGTTTTTCTCTGTTTGGTCAGGAGGTCTCCACTGCTTCCAGGGCCATGATATCAGGAGCCTGCACAGTTTGAATCCGATTTAATTTTTCTGGTTCTAAGCCTCAGGTCTTCCATCTGGGAATAACTGTTACTGTAAGGCTCATGTAAATTGAAAATTTCCCCCTGTATAGATCATAATGAATCAATAACACTTCAAAGTTTAGCAGTAGCCCATTTTGGGACAAGTCCCCCACCATAAATATTCCAGCCTCATCTTGATGGTGCAGCTCTCTGTGTATATAGCATCTCTTACGTTTAGGGGCGATCTTTGAGGGAATCGCATGTGCATATGGAGTGAGAGTTTACATTTCTTTTGCAATGCCTGTCTCCAGCAGTGCATAGCCACCTATCAGAGAATCTGGGGTGTTCTATATTCACAGCCCATATCACCAAACTAAATGGCTTCCCCCAATGATATTGTCAGCCATTAAAGCTGTGCTGCTAGATAATATAGTTCCATATCTGGTTTGCTCAATCCCCCTTTATCAATGGACAACTTCAGTTAGATAGTGCCCCTCTTCTTCTACTCTGGTCCGAGATTAATGCACCCAGTAGTTAGTCCAACTCCATGTACTGGGCTCTATGGACTAATACAGGTTAATAAGCAAACTGGAAAGACAACCTAGGCATTATCACTTAATTGGTCACCTTTACTTGTTGTATAACTGCACATGGGAGTGTTTTTTCTAGAAGGCGATCCGTGCACTAAGCAAACTAATTGCAGGCAGGCCGACTCCTATGGCAGAGCCCAGATATGGCAGAAGTGAGATTCCTTCTGCTACTCCTGCATGACTTGTCAGGCAAGTGGCAACTCAGTGCAAAAAAGCAAGACTCCCCACCAGACCTTACCCATAGTAAGGAAAGTCTTTAAGTGTGAAAAGGTGGATATTGTTGGGCCCTGGACCAAAGATATCATTAGGTTCATGTTTACCCTGGTGGCGGTAGACCCCACCACCTTTAGCCCGAGGCTGCACCTGTGAGGATGGCAGCTGCTCAAGTGGTTGCCAGGATCCTGCTGGGTACCTATACTGGAGTGGTATGTTTTAGACAGGGTCACAAACCTCATGTCTGCATACAAGTGGCTTTAGTGTGTGTTGACTCACATGTTCTCCATGCCTTTTTACCCTAAACCAATGGGTTTGTTGAGAGATTCAGCAAGAACCAGAAGGGCAGGATTATGGACCTTCAATAAACATGGAGAGAGCGGAGACCCAAAATCATAGGAAAGTGCATTTATTGTATGTATCCGAGATAGGTGAGCTAAAAATGCACCCAAGTAAATTGGTGCTCGCTTCAAAATTTTTCAAACAGGAATCCCTCTCTAGAGTGGCGTGAAGTGTGTGTGTGTGTGTGTGTGTGTGTATGTATATATATATATATTGGAGGACACTGGTCCATGCAATTCTATGTCAACATAGCGGCCATTTTGTAGTGGTTAACATGATACAGAAATTGGGTGGCCTTGTTAAACAAACAGACGTTATTAAGCCCTGGATGGGCTATCAAAAAAATTGTGTAGAAAATTCATAATTAATCAATGACTGTACATTAATAGGAGTTCATTATCAGCAACAAGGAAAATCAATATGTAACATTACTAGTTCTTTCTTGCAAACTGTGATACAAATATAGATGTTATGGATCAGAAAAGGGGGTAAAAATATCACTCGAAATACAGTCCTTCATCAAAATTAGCCGAGATGACTAGCCAATTCTTCCCCTGTGTTTAATCCTAATTGAGACTTGGTTCGAAGGTCTATAATAAACCTCGACTCAAGTTTCCTCATTTGTGACTCTCTGTTCCCTCCACGATCTTTAAGGGGTATTTGATCCAGACAATGGAATTTTAGGAGATTACGATCCCTGTTGTGTTTCAGTGCAAAGTGTCTTGCTACAGGATAGTATAATTTGCAGGGGCATTCAAGTCGATATACACAGTATGGGCTTGTGCAAGTGAGACATTTGTTAATTTACCTCACTATTCCAATATCTGGGATTTCATATGAAGTGATTTTGCCACTTGACTGACAGGCCTTACAATTTTGGCAGGGGAAAAACCCAGTCAGGTTTCCCAGTCGTGGTGATCTCGGAATAGCATCAAAGTGACTGTGTATTAAATTGTCTTTTAGGGATGTATTCCACCTGTAGGTGATTTTAAGATGGGATGATAATTGCTTTCCAATGACCCCATCTGTTTTGAGAATGTTCCAATGGCGACTCATGATATTGTGAATCATTAAGGAGTCATTAGAGAAAGTCGTGATAAAGCGTGGAGTTCTGTCTTCACTGACTTTTTTCTCACTTGGGTGCTTAAACAGACTTACTCTGGGGATTAGACACACTTTGTCATATGCTTTTTTGAGTGTGTTGTCAGGATATCCTCTCAATCTAAACCTTGCCATTGAGTCTTGCTCAGCTCGCTCAAAATCCTCTGTAAGTGTACAGTTTCTTTTGAGGCGTAGTAATTCACCAAAAGGTATACTGTTCTTTAAAGGTTTGGGATGACAGCTGCAGGCTTCTAAGGTGGAGTTTGTGGCTGTAACCTTCCGGAAAAGAGAGGTGCAAACTTTTCCATCCTTGATGAAGAGTTTGAGAGCAAGAAAGTCTACCTCAAGACTACTTATAGTGCCACTGAGGTGCAAATTGAGATCATTGTTATTTAAGGTTTGAATGAATAATTCAGCCTCTGTCTTTGAACCTTTCCAGAAGATAAACAGATCGTCAATATATCGGTGCCACCCGATAATTGACGCGACCCCTCTCTGATTATCGTCAGACCAGGCCACCTGCTTCTCCCACCAGCCCACGAATAGGTTCGCGTAGCTGTGGGCGAAGCAGGTGCCCATCGCTGTTCCTCTCCTTTGTCTGTAGTATTGTTTCTGGAACAGAAAAATGTTATTGTGCAAACAGAAATGTAAGAATTCGACCAACATACAGTTATATATATATATAGACTCCTCACCCACAGATCCGGCCAATGTCAGAACCTGCAACATAAACGCATTATGTCTGCATCACATCAGGCATAAGACACATTACCCATAAATCACAATGAGGGGTGGACCTTAGTGACACTCCCTAGGTGCATACATCACCTTCCTTTAGGGCCTTGCGCTCGATTGGTACACACAGGTACCAAACCTGACCCCAGGCCAACTGGCCTTCCACTGGGTCCCAATGCCCTTTGTCCCAATTGTCAGGGTGTAAATGAGGGCCTTTCACTGGCCCTCTGGCTGCCTTGCAGCAAAACCGCTGTGCATCATGCATTGGGGCGCGGGGCATCTCACTGGGACTCTAAGAACTATTTTCCCCATGCTGCAGCTGCCCGCGGTCTCATAGTGCAGCTGTGAAGCAAAAACAGGCCAAATGAGCACTGGCACTGACCGTGCCTCTGGAGCCCCCCTACGGGACTCCTGGACCAAAAATGCCTGTTGTTGCAGGCGCAATGCTTCTAGGGGCAGGGAGACCTCACTCGGTCTCTCCCGCATGGACAGCTCCCTCGCTGGCCAGACTCACCCTCACTCTGGTAGATCGGACCCTAGCGAACCGACCGGTGGCCTCTCCAGGCTCTGCGGTCTCGCGGCACGGCTTCACTCTTCAGTAATGACCGACTGGGGAGCCTCCGGTCGCGCCTCTCCTCTCGTGGGTGCGGCCACACAGTAACTTCCTCTCCTGGGCCGAAAGCTCTGCCCAACGTCAGGCAGGCTTGCCTGACTTCCTGATTTCTCGAGGCAGCAGTGTTGGCGGCTCTTCTCCTGGCAAATGCAGGGTGGGCTCCCACTTGTAAATAAACACCACAGGCGGGGTAGGCTCCAGCCCCACAAGCACACAAATGTGGGGTGGGCTCCCGCTACTAGGAGCACAAAAATGGGAGGTGGGCTCCCGCTCCCATCACAATGCGGGGTAGGCTCCCGCAGTCTTCTCAGTAACGCGGGGAATCCCCACGTCGGGATTCCCTCGGGACACGATGCAGCCCAGCACTGCAGAGCCCATGCGCTCCTCTTCTCTCAGCAGGACTGGAGTCCAAGAACTTTAGAGGGGCAAAAGCTGGGCCCAGGCAGGCCAGCTCGCAGGGCCTTGCATCAGGGAGGCAGTCGCTCACGGCGGTTCCTCCTGGGGCCCAGCAAGTCCAAGTAAGCACAAGGAAGCACAACCTTTCCTGCAGCACCGCCTAGAACACGGATCCAGCACAACCCGCCCACAAGAACACAACCAAACCGAAGACCCTGCAATGCATCCTCCTCAACGTCCGATCCCTCCACAAACACACCACAGAAATCTGGGACCTCCTCGACAGCACCACCCCGGACGTAGCATTCTTCACCGAAACCTGGACCAACACCACCTCGGGACCGGACATCGCCATCGCCATCCCCCAAGGATACAAGATCTCCAGGAAGGACCGCCCCACCCACCCAGGAGGAGGAATCGCCATCGTCCACAAATCCAGCCTCCGCCTGAGCACACTCCCTGACGAGTCCACAGAACTGATGGAACACCTTCACTTCAAGATACTGGCCAGCCCCACCGCCGCCCTCCGAGGAACCCTCATCTACCTACCCCCTGGACCCCGCGGACCCTTCGCCAACTCCATCACGGACATTATCTCCCCGCAGGCCATCGCATCCACCAACTACACCCTGCTGGGAGACCTCAACTTCCACCTCGACAATCAACTGGACCCCAACACCACATGCCTCCTGGACAACCTCCACAACATTGGACTCTGCCAGATCGTGACCGAGCCCACGCACTCAGCAGGACACACCCTCGACCCCCTCTTCACTACAGGAAACTCCATCACCTTCCGCCACACCACCGAACTCCCATGGACCGACCATTGTTGCGTCCACTTCACCTTCAGAACACCCACCATCCACAGACACCAGCACCTACTTCCACAAAGAAACTGGACCAAAATCACCGACGACCAGCTCACCTCCTCACTCAACAACTCCACCCCAACCATCGCGGAAAACGACGACCCCAACACCGCAGCCCGAACCCTGCATAGATGGATCTCGGACAGCACCAACACCATAGCCCCCCTCAAGAAAAACAACAATACCCGTGCCAAGAAAGCCAGATGGTTTACCACCGAACTTCGAGAATCCAGGCGCACATGCCGCCGCCTCGAAAAGGCCTGGAGAAACACCAAATCCACAGAAGCCCACAACAACTTCAGAGCCGCCACCAACGCCCACCATCAACTCATCAGAGAAACGAGGAAAAAAGCGATTGAAGACAGAATCTCCACCCACGCACACAACAGCAAGGAACTCTTCAGCATCATCAAGGAGTTCGCCCAACCCATCAGCGAGTCTACCGACATCCCTCCCTCACAAGACCTCTGCGACAAACTCAGCACCTTTTTCTACCACAAAATCAAGAGCATCTACGACAACTTCGACGAAGACAACCAACACACTGAACCCTCACCAACCACCCCAGACACCCGGAAACCAGCGATTGATGACTGGACAGCCCTCACCACCGAAGACACACTAAAGACAATGAAGTCAATCCACTCAGGGGCCCCCACGGACCCCTGCCCCCACCACATCTTCAACAGAGCCACCGACACCATCGCACCCATGCTCCGCCACACCATCAACCGCTCCCTGGCAACCGCCTCGTTCCCCGACGACTGGAAACACGCCGAGGTGAACCCCCTCCTAAAGAAACCCTCAGCGGACCCCACCGACCTCAAAAACTACAGACCCATCTCCCTGCTCCCGTTGCCAGCGAAAGTCATAGAGAAAGCCATGAACAGCCAACTCGCCACATTCATTGAAGAACACAACATCCTTGACTCCTCCCAATCCGGCTTCAGAAAAAAACACAGTACGGAAACCGCCCTCCTCGCCACAACAGACGACATCCGCACCCTACTGGACAAAGGAGAAACAGTAGCCCTCATCCTCCTCGACCTATCAGCGGCGTTCGACACAGTCTCCCACCGCACCCTAATACGCAGACTCTATGGCGCAGGAATCCAGGACAAGGCCCTCGACTGGATCTGCTCCTTCCTCTCCGGCAGGACGCAGCGGGTCAGACTCCCCCCTTTCCTCTCGGACCCCACACCTACAGCCTGCGGAGTCCCCCAGGGCTCCTCCCTCAGCCCGACGCTCTTTAACGTCTACATGGCTCCACTTGCCCCCATCGTCAGAACCTACGGACTCAACATCGTGTCATACGCAGACGAAACCCAGCTCATCCTCTCCCTATCCAACGAGCCCAACACCGCCAGACGCAACTTTCGAGAAGGCATGGAAGCCGTCGCCAAATGGATGAAAAACAGCTGCCTACAACTAAACACCAACAAAACAGAAGTACTCATCATGGGCCAAAACCCCGACGCCTGGAGTGACACCTGGTGGTCCACCGCCCTCGGAAACCCGCCAACCCCCACAGACCACGCACGCAACCTGGGAATCATCCTGGACTCCGAGCTCAAAATGGACCGCCAGATCAACTCTGTCTCATCTTCCTGCTTCCACACCCTCCGCCTCCTTCGTAAGACCTTCAAATAGATCCCCCTCGAACACCGAAAGACAGTCACTCACGCCCTTGTCACCAGCAGACTCGACTACGGCAACGCACTCTACGCCAGAATAAACAAAAACCTCATCCGCAAGCTACAGAACACCCAGAACGCCGCCGCAAGACTGGTCCTCAACCTGCCAAAACACTGCCACATCTCCCAGCACCTGCGCACACTCCACTGGCTCCCCGTCGAGGCGAGAATCACCTTTAAGATGCTCACCCACGCACACAAGGCCCTCCACGGCACCGGACCAGCATACCTGAACAGCCGACTCAAATTCCACGCACCCCAAAGGACCCTACGATCAGCCCAGCTCTCCTACGCCGTGGTCCCCCGCACCAGAAAGACCAGATCGGGAGGCCGCTCCTTCTCCTTCCTCGCGGCCAAAGCATGGAACGCCCTTCCGCTCCACCTCAGACAGACAACATCTTCGCAAGAAACCTCAAAACCTGGCTCTTCGACAGACCCCCTCCTTGATGGAATGGAACCTGCACCACCCCCCCCCCCCCACCCCTAGCGCCTTGAGACCCTTACGGGTGAGTAGTCGTGCTTTAACAAACCCCTGATTGATTGATTGATGGGGTCACAGCCCCAATATTTATACCACATTTCTTCTTTCTCCTGCTCTTGGCACAGGGCTTTGGGAACCAGTCGCAACTGGTTCTGGAGGGTAGTGGAGCCCTTTGTTTACTGGGCTCCTCTTCCCCTTTCAGGTGGGGGATCAGTCATCAGACAATCCACAGGGGGCGGAGCCAGCATTCATCCAGGCAGGCACAAACCTATTCAGGATCAGGGGATTACTACTCCCACTACTCCAAATGCAGATCTACTATTCCAAAAAAAACAGACTTGACCAAGCTGCTCCTCTCATATCAGGAATTACCACTGAAATGCTTACAGGGAATCCCCAATGCATTCCCATGAGAGGCAGTGAGAACAGTGAGAACCCAAAATGGCTGTTTGTCACTACCAGGACATCTCACACACTTAAGGTACATGTCCTACCTTCTACCTACAATGCACCCTGCCCAAAAGGCTAGCTATGGCCTACCTTAGGGGTGAATGACATGCAGTAAAATTGTGGTCACAGACGTGGCACGCACTTAAGGTGTCATGTCACAGCGGCAGTGACACTGCGCGCACAGGCCCTGCAATGACAGAGGCCTGAGACAGGTTTGAAAGGCTACATTGTTCGGTGGCGCAATCAGCGCTGAAAGCCCACCAATAGCATTTAATTTACTGGCCCTGGGTATCTGAGATACCACTTTACAAGGGACTAACAGGTAAATTAAATACGCCAAACAGGTGTAGACCAATCCCACCATGTTTATCACAGAGAGCACACACACTTTACACTGATCAGCAGTGCTAAAGTGCCCAGAGTCCTGAAACCACCAACACTATGTCGGAACAAGCATTGGCATAGCCAATAGGTCTCATTTTTGGGACCTTATAAGTGTTTATCTATGCAACGGTTGATGTTGTTGCAGCAGGGCTATTGTGGTGCATAACACAATACTTATAATGTCCCAAATGGCTATGAAAATGGATAGCTAATAGGTCTGGCTTTGAAACCATGCGGTTTCAAAGCACACTGATTTATCAAAAACAATGGGTGCTGCATAAAAATGCCATTCGTTTCCAGTGGGACAGGGGAATGTTCATTGGAAATACTGGTGTGGTGCACAAGGGGAAGAGACAAACTGGGTGGTGTATTTATACATGGAGCCATTAGCCAGGAGCTAGGGTCATTTCAGGAGGCTGCTCAAGAGAAGGGTAGTACTAGAAAAATAGCAGAAGGCAACAAAGGGGTGTGGTCAGCTGTTTCCTCCATAACAAAGGAATGTCGTCAACTGGGCACTCAACACAGCTGCCAGATGGTACAGAACAGATGTCTTAAATCATATGCCAAAAAGTCCCACAGTTCCAAAGGTGACAGGTATAGGGTCGCTCCATCAAGTCCAGCACCAAGAATGTCACTGCTGGAGTGCTAGCAGGAGAGAAAAACATGTCCAGGGGTTGGGGAGGGGGCATGTTGGAGTGGAGAGTGAAGGCTGGGTCACAGCTATATGGAGGCTAAGTAGCTCCCTGCTAGGGGGCAAATAGGCAGAAAGACATATCACCTGCTCCAGAATGGTGGGAGAGAAGGGTAGGGCTCCATGACTAGAAGGAAGGAGTTTGCAGCTCTAGGGATCGTAGTCAAAACATCACATCTCTAGGGCTATTAGGGAACAAGGTAAAAGTTCTGTGTTTAGTAAGTTGAAGGTCACAGCTCCAGTGCCATTAGGAGGTAAAGTCTTGATTCCATGGCTGTAAGGCTGGGGGTGATAGCTCTGAGTCTTGTAAGGAGAATGCCACAGCTACAGGATTATTAGGATGCAAAACAAAAGCTACAAGGACACCGCTCTGGGGTGAATAAGGAGAAAGCGATAGCTACAAGGCAATTAGGAGGCAAGGTCACAGCTCCATGGATCGCAGGCTAAAGCTCTAGGTACAGTAAGGAGAGAGTCACAGCTACAGGATTATAATTAGTAGGTAACACCACAAATCCATGGCTGGGACGCTGAAGATGACAGCTGTGTGGCTAGTTACTGAGAAAATCTTAGCTAGAAAGCAGTTTGGAGACAGAATCACAGTTCCATGGCTTGAAGGCTGTGGCTTGGGGACAGTTTTGTAAAAGTCACATCTCCAGGATAATTAGGAGACAAGGTTATAGCTCGGGGGCTTAGATGCTTGAGGTCTGGAGATAGGGTCCAGAAAGGCACAGCTACCGGACAATTAGGAGACAAGATCACAGTTCTGTGGCCGTGATGCCGATGGTCAGAACTCCTGGGAAACAAGATGAAAATCAGAGCTGGAAGACTTTCGTATGCAAGGTCAGTGCTCCGGGGCCGGGAGGAAGGAGGGAACAGCTCTGGGGTTAGTAAGGAGCAAATCACAGTTACAGAACTGTTGGACGAAAATGTGACACTTCCCTTGTACGTAGGCTGAAGATGGGCGTTCTGGGACGAGTAAGGAAAAAGTCAAAGGCAAAATACTTTTCGAGACAAAGACATGGCTACGGGGCTCGGAGGCTGAGGTTCACAGCACTGGGGCTAGTAAGGAGAAAGTCACAGTTACAGAACTATTACGAGAAAATTTCACAGCACCAGAAATGAAAAAAGCTGAAGTTCACAGCACCGGGATTAACAGGCTGAAGGTCACTGCTCTGGGGCGACTAAGAAGAAATTTATAGGTACAAGATTTTTAGAGACAAGGACACGGGTGCGGGGCTGAGAGATGGAGGTTCACAGCACTGGGGCTAATAAGGAGAACATTACAACTACAGAACTATTAAGAAACATGATGAGAAAGTACCTGAAAAGTATATAGTAATTTTAAACAAATGTTTACATATTATCGATTAGAATGATTTACAATAGCAATATTTACTTAAAATACAGTTTTGAGATCTTGACATACCTGTAAGCCGATGTATGGTGGAGGTGAAGGATATTTCACCAAGACTCAAGATGGAGTGACAGTGATCATGGGAGGAGTGGGGGGCACATCTATAGTGAGATTCAAGTGGGTAATAGCAGCTAACCGGAACAAGCCGGGGAGTTGTGTGCACACGCGCTAAACGACATTTTTTTAAAAACGCGAGTGGTGACCAGATGCTGAATAAGACAAGCCCGGGAGTTGAGTGCGCGCACGCGCTCAACCGAAATTTTAAAAAAAAAAACGAGTGGTGACGCGATCTGTGGTGGGGGAGGGGGAGGGAATCGAAGCGCATACAAGGCGGAGAGAGGCACACAAGGCTGAATGGGCCATGGCACAAACCCACATGGTGGCTGCGCGCGTGCGCGTGACCACAAGCTTGAGGCCAGCAAAAGCCTCTAGTAGCACTTTGAAAACCCCCTTACTAAATGTCTCGAAGAGAAGCGCATGCGCTGGCTCAGGTGAGACCTAAAAAAGGCTAGGAGGAAGGCAAACAGTTCAGGGATGACCCTGCAAAATAGGCCATGTCCAACAGCGACTGTTTTAGCTATGTGCTGTTCAATTAAACAGTAATAAACATGCATGTAACCATACAGACTATATCTGAAAGACTTCTTCCTTGTATGGTCATAACTGAAAAGAAAGAAAGCAGGAGATGGACTAGGTATCAGTAGGTGCTCATATTTAGGAGCACCCCCAGTTGGGTGATCACACCATGCAATAGTTTACATCCATTTAAGCGAAAACCAAGTGTTTCCTAAGTTTTGTTGTTGCCACACATAGAGACTCAACAGAACGGTTACTCATAAATTCAAAGAAAAATTAAAGTAGAATTAAAGGAAAATACAATTAAAAGAAAAAACGGACTTTACATACTACATACATGACTTGTTTTCTCAACCGACATCATAAGGGTGCCAGGGGAGGAAGCTCGAAGCATCTCCCTGTGTCCCTGCATGTTGGTGAGGTCTGCTTGTTCTCCCGTTTTATGCACAATTGGTTTTTATCTTAGTTATGTGATCAATTATCATGTGCCCGGCACCAGAACTAATTGTATAGTTAGGAATGTTTCTATGAATACCGGTCCGCTGCACCAAATCTCTGTGTTGCTCGCAGTTGAATGCTGGTATGGAGAATTTCTTCAATAGCCATGGTAAAAGTGTAGCGTTCGCAAGCTGGGGTCAGACCTATTAAGTATCTTGTACATAAGTCACTGGGGTAGAAAGGAAGTAGGATGTTATCTTAGTTAGGGGCATATATGATGCATTGAACTACAAAGAAATGTTGAATTCTCTTCCCAATTTAGCTGAATTGAAGGTTTTTTTAAATTAAGGTTTTACTTAGGAATTTTGCCAGGAAAACTGGGTGAATGAAAGAGTTAAAATGAGGTATAGCATTTTGTGGTCCAAAGTGTGACATGATTTGGAACTGGTGAATGAAGGTACCAATGCTGGACAAATTTGAATTCCGGGCCAAAATAATAATCTCGTCAAATGCCTGTTATCTGTGTAGAGCTGTGAAAATGAGAAAAAAAGGAGCTGGGAATTCTCTTTTTCTGCACCATGACTTCCCGTGACACTAAACCGAAATAGTGAGGCAACAAGAAAGAAGGAGAATGAGTAAAGGTGCTGGGGCTCTTGGTCAGTGCAGGAAGAACTTAGTGTGACAGGAGAGGTAATAATGAAAGGAGAGAGGTTTATGTCATCAAATGGAGTTACATAAACTTTAGTTGTTCTACAGCATGAGCATGAGTGTCTAAGCTATAGAGTGATGGGGAGAGGGCTAGTAGTGTATTTTATTAGACAAGATGGTGTAATGTTCTGATATGTGCTGGGCGCTAGGACTGGCACATGAGGCTTGGAAGTGGGAGGAGAGCTGGGTGGCGGAAGAGGAGGAGCGAGAGAGAGGGTAGACCAGAGCAGGAATAATAACGTACAGGGTGCACGAGAATAAAGCTCCCGTGATTAAGAATAGTGTTTGTGTCACTTGTGCTGGCGCAGCGACACAACAACTGGTGACTACAGTAGTAAACTGTGCCTGCTGCCTACCTGTCTCCTGGCGTGTGCTCCGCTGCCTCGGAGCTGTGCTGAGTCACAGACCGGTCGCCCACTGCAGTCGCGTTGTGCCCCCTATGTTTGCTGTTCGCTCCGCTGCCTCGAAGCTGGGAGGTCCGCCTCCACGCCCTGGGAGTCAACCCCAGTCGCATGTGTCTCTGGAGGGGAATTGGCATTGCCGCGACCCAGGAGCCCACCCCGGTCGCGTGTGCGGAGGAGGCGGCGCAGTATACTGATTGCAATCCGGGAGCCCACCCTGGTCGCGTTCTGTGACCTGCAAGTGCCCATATCCAAGTGCCGCCTGCGGAGAAGTGCGGGGTCTGGTGCTGTGCCCGGTGTCTGAGGTCATCACTTACCAGGTACTGGAGCCTGTCTGTTCCCGCGCTGCTCTCCCACCGAAGGAATCAAGCCCGAAATCTCGTGAGGAGCGAGATTTCACTGGCGGCCATCTTGAAGTCAGGCGCCTCAACCAATCCCTGCGAGGAGTGCCCGGCAGCAATTTTGAGGTCAGGCGTCTGCTGAAAATCTCAATAAGCATTGGCAAAGGACTGTCAGAGGAGCTTTCAGGTGCTTTATATTACGTTAAAAGGACATATTAATGGACTCATGGGACTGACAGCTCATCTGGTCGCTTGCCCTTGATGTTTATTGATGCAAGTGGCAATACATACATTTCAAGAAGCTGGTGGACTGTTCTTTTCATAGGTGCCCTGCTATTGACCCTACACTATAGCACAATTGGAGTGTGGCACTGACGGTTGCATTTTGAACCTCGTGTCAGGTGCTTTGAGGGTTCTTGTGGTTTGACTATCCATCACAAAGCATTTGCTACACCATATTCATATGTGATGTCTGGATCGCCAACGTCAAGACAGAGTCATGTCTTTGCTAGCGCCAGCACCAGGCTGGAGTCACCTATGTCCACAGCACAAATGGGTGGACACAGACTTGGTTTGCTCGGAGACCCTTTTATATGCCCGCCGGAATACTTAGTCCTCGTATCAGGGGGAGATATGGGCCTTCGCTGGCAGGAATGGCTAGAAGACTTTGAAGACTTCATGAAAGGGTCTCATGTGACCGAGGAGGAGCAGCAACTGATTGCATTATGCAATTCAATCGGGAAAGATGTTGGTCAGATTATAAAGGAGCTTCCGGCTGACGCTGCTTCGTCCTTGCTCACTTTGCCACTGGATTCAAGCAAGCCGGGCTGAAGAAGGCTGAAATGCCAGAAACCGGTCCTCGGTAGCTTGTGTCCGGTCCAGGGAAGGCATGGCTTGGCAGTTCGGGCTGGACTGTTCCCATGAGGCACAGGGTCAGACTGATTTGCATATGGCCATGCCTGAACTGGGGTGGCAGAGTGGGCTAAAGAATGGTGATGGATTAAACCCAGATCAGTTGACTGGGGGTGAGTGCTTGTATTGTCAACGCTCCGTCGATCATTTCCTTTGGTTTTTCTTTGTTCGCCATAAGTTGGCAGGGTATGCTCAGACGTGAGTCCCTTGCTCACTTTGCCACTGGATTCAAGCAAGCCGGGCTGAAGAAGGCTGAAATGCCAGAAACCGGTCCTCGGTAGCTTGTTTCCGGTCCAGGGAAGGCATGGCTTGGCAGTTCGGGCTGGACTGTTCCCATGAGGCACAGGGTCAGACTGATTGGCATATGGCCATGTCTGAACTGGGGTGGCAGAGTGGGCTAAAGAATGGTGATGGATTAAACCCAGATCAGTTGACTGGGGGGTGAGTGCTTGTATTGTCAACGCTCCGTCCATCATTTCCTTTGGTTTTTCTATGTTCGCCATAAGTTGGCAGGGTATGCTCAGACGTGAGTCCCTTGCTCACTTTGCCCCTGGATTCAAGCAAGCCAGGCTGAAGAAGGCTGAAATGCCAGAAACCGGTCCTCGGTAGCTTGTTTCCGGTCCCGGGAAGGCATGGCTTGGCAGTTCGGGCTGGACTGTTCCCATGAGGCACAGGGTCAGACTGATTGGCATATGGCCATGTCTGAACTGGGGTGGCAGAGTGGGCTAAAGAATGGTGATGGATTAAACCCAGATCAGTTGACTGGGGGTGAGTGCTTGTATTGTCAACGCTCCGTCCATCATTTCCTTTGGTTTTTCGCTGCTTCGTCCTATGCCAATGTGGGTGAAGCACTAAACAGAAAATTTCTTCTTAAACGAAACGTTGACTACGAAAGATATACATTCAATCTGGCTTCTCAAGAAAAAGAAGAGCCCATGAGTACTTTCATCACATGACTTAGCCGCTTGGCCGCTACTGTGAATTTGTTTCTTTCCCGATAGAAGATGCCCTTCACCTGCGAATCATAGAAGGATGCCAGTCTGAGTCATTTTGCAGACGTCTACTAAAGAAGAGCTACTCTCGGGATGAGATCGAAGAAATTACGCGAGTACATGATCAGGCAGAAGAACGTGCCAAGAAAATGGAAGCTGGAAAAGGCGAAAAACGTGAACAAGCAATTTCGGCTCCAATTCCGTAACACCAACAGGTCTTCCCATGCAAAGCAACGATCATCCAGATCCAAAGTTCAGTCCCATTATAGAAGTCATATGCGTCGCAGTTCTAGCCGGACTGATAAACGACAGGAGCGTCAACTTAAATTCTATCGCTGTGGATATGACTTCCCTCACACGGAGACATGCCCTGCATTAGGCCAAAAATGCAGGAAGTGTGACTTTGAGAACGTCTGTGGAGCCCCTCGCAAAGACACCCACAGAGACAATTACAGACAATCCAGAAAGTATAACACTCGCCATCATGCCAAAGCAGTGTGGGACTCCAGAGATTCTTCCACTGGTTCTTCACAGTCCAGCCGTCAGTCTCATGGGACATATCGATCCCATCGATCACAATCTCATGAGTCAAGGTCGCTGTCACCAATATCGCAAGGCAGTGATGAGTACGTCTGCATGGTTTCGGATCCGGACCAATTGAAGAAATACCCGCAACTAGATCTTAAAATGGACACACACTGGGCCAAATTTGTTCTGGATAGTGGAGCATCTCTCAACTATATCTCAGTTGCAGAATACAAGAAAATGAGTCTACCACCATACTTGCATAAAGCCAACGTGCGGGTGTACACTTGGATGTCAAAGAAACCTCTTCCTTGTTTAGGACAATTCCTGACTAATCTCACGTAAAAGGACAGAACTATTCCAGCCCAAATTCATGTCATTGATGGTCTTGATGAAGATTGTCTTCTTAGCTTGCCCACGGCGGAACGACTTCAACTAGTAGACTTTTTGTATAAAGTCGATGATGAACCTGACATAGTTCACAAGTTTCTGAAGTTATTCACCGGACTTGAAAGATGGCTCACTACCAAGTTCAATTGCATATAAATGAATGAGTGACGCCTATAGGACAACATCACAGGAAAATCCCATTTTACCTTCAACAGTCTATAGAGGAGGAACTGCAGGATCTTCTCCAGGCTGACATCATTGAGAGAACGTCAGGACCCATTCCCTGGGTCTCTCCAATGGTCGTTGTGCCTAAGAACGGCTCACATGGCAAAGTGTGCCTCTGTGTAGATATGAGGGCACCCAACACCACCATTGAAAGAGAAAGACAGCCGGGCCTCATATTGGCGACATGATTGCGTCACTCAATGGTGCGCAAATATTCTCCAAACTAGAACTTAACAAGGCCTAACACCAATTGGAACTTCACGAAAAATCGAGATTTATCACCACATTCTCGACTCTTCAAGGCCTGTTCAGATACAAAGACTCAGCTTTGGAGTCTTTTCTGCCGCTGAGATCTTTCAGGAGGCAATCACAAAGGTAATTCATCACATTCCCAATACTCTAAACTACAGTGATGACATCCTAGTCTATGGAGCAACAATGCAAGAACACGACACAGCGCTGGACCGAGTCTGTCATGCTCTATTGGAGGCCAATCTCACTTTAAATAAAGACAAATGTGAATTCCACAAATCCACATTAAAATTCTTCTGACACATCTTCTCAGGTGCCGGAATGAAACCAGATCCAGAAAAGACCGCCGCTCTGTATGACACCCTCAGGCTGCGAGACGTGGGGGATGTAGTTCCTTTCTAGGCATGGCGAGCTACTGTGCACGCTTTATCAAGGACTATGCCACTATCTGTTACCCCCTGAGAAAGCTGACCAACATAGGACACCCATTTCAATGGACCACGAGATGTGATCAAGCTTTCATGAAATCAAAGCTGCGGTTGAGTCTGCCAACAAGCTTGCATATTTCAATCCGAGAAGAAAAACTGAAATCACCGTGGATGTGAGTCCCGTAGGACTGGGAGCGATAATAGCTCAATATGATAAAGAGAGTGATCAGCGGTATATTGTAGCATATGCCAGACGGAGCCTCACGGACACACAGAGAACCTACTCACAGCCTGAAAAGGAAAGCCTGGTGGTAGTCTGGGCCTGCAAGCATTTTCACATCTTCATCTAGGGGAAACACTTCACACTTATCACGGATCACTAGGCCCTGATAACCATCTTTGGAAATCCGCGAGTCAAAATACCACCCAGAATAGAGCGCTGGGGCATCCGCCTTCAAGAATATACGCATAACATCATCCACAAGCCGGGAAAAGCTGCAAATCCTGCTGATTATATGTCCCGACATCCCAGGGCAACATCCCAATCCAATCCATCATTAGCTGAGGAATACATCCATTTTGTGGTGGCTCAAGCCAAACCACCCGCATTTCCCCCTGGAGGCCATCCTTGACGCTACCAATGAAGATGTCACACTACAAAATGTAAAACATCACATTACAGACAAACAGTTGGAGGCATTTGGAAGAATCCGGACAGAGTGAACAGATTGACAATCAGGAACTGTCCTCTTTCAGACATGTGAAAGATGAACTGTCCCTCACCTCAGATAGTCTTGTACTAAGGGACAAATGGATCATCATCCCAAAACATTTGCGTCAAGGAGTCATCAACCTAGTACATGAAGGATCAGAGGTATTGTAGTCAAGAAGAGAGCGCTGCGGGAACAGGTCTGGTTCCCTATGCTGGATCAGATGGTGGAACTTACACTGAAAGACTGCCCACAGTGTCAGCTAGTGTTGAACTGGCCCTTTTTCCCGAAATGTTTCGCTTTTCACCCCCCTACTTGAGGATGTCTCCCCCATGGTAGAGAAATGTCTAGGCCATGTGTGGTGTGAGATGCCATGGTAAATGTGATGCAATGGTGTGCGCACCTGTGATTCCCCGATTGCCAGAATGCACCTTGGTGAAATGTGATCTTTAAAATGGATGCCATGGCTGTGTGTGGTGCCACCTGACTGTGGTGGGTTAGCAGTCTAGTTTTTCGGTTCCCAGCCATCCCAGATTTTGGAGGGAAAGCCTGGCACCCAGGGTGCTATACTCCTCCCCCTGAGCCAGTTAGAACCAGTTTCCCCAGACGCTTCTAAAAGCTTCTGGCACTGTCTGGTAGGAGGGGGTGAGGGGCGTATAAATAAGGGGGCTGTGCCACCATGTGCTCAGTCAGAGCATGGACATGAAGGTGAGGGGACCTGCTGCCAGCAGGTACCACCAAATGGGCCTGTGTGCGGGCCCCTGAGCCCATCTGCACCCCTCCCCTGTCCACAGGGCCAGTGAGAGCCCGCTGCTAGAGTTCAGGCTGCTGTACTAAGAGGAATGCCACGTTACAGGGGATGATGGTTCCGAGGAGCTGCTGTCCTGTACTTATGAGTACCCCCTGACCGCTGACCTGGCCTAGCATTACCTGCCTGCTCTCCTGCCCTAGCGCCTAGTGAGCGCTACAATTGTGCTCTGCCCACTGACTAGCGCCTGAAGGAGAAAGGAGCACTATATTGGACTGGACTATGCTCCCAGGAGGTGAGGAGCTGACACCTACTGCCCTGTGCTGCGAGAGAGCGATAATTCCAGTGACTGTGCCCGGCTGCCTGCTCCCTAGTGCCTTGCAGATGCTGTATTTGGAGCCCTAGGAAGAGATAGGAGCGCTTCCACACCTCATCTGCAACACTGTGCTTTGTGGTGCTGGATGAGTGCTGTATTTAATGTGCCAGGAGGGGGAGCGCTGTAATTCCAGTCCCTCATCACCTCTTGAAGTAGCGGGGAGCCTACTGTGCATTTTGCCACCCTCGCAGGTGCCCACCCCACATTGTGTGACATAAAAAACAGCAGGTGCCTACCCCATGTGTGTGCACTCTTCCACGGGTGCCTAACCTGCATGCATGCTGAAAAGCGGGTGCCTACCCCGCGTGTCTGCTGTTGCGCGGGTGCCTACCCTGAATGTACACTGAAGGTGGGAGCCTACCCCGCACTGCAAAGCAGACGAAGATCACCACAGCAGCCCAGGAATGCCAGGAGTCCCACGCAGGCTTCCGCCCTGAAGTCAGGCGAGCCTTGCTGGAATTGGCGCCGGCTGGAGCGCCACGAGGAAGTCCCGCCCTGCAACAGAAAGCTGGAAGGAGGAAGTCTGCACTCCAGCAGGGCTCCCATGCCTTGAGGGGAGCCCTGCGTGTCAGTCCATTGAAGCCCCGGGACCCAAGGAGGGGGGCCTGGGTGAAGTCCGGCGAGGCACTGTTGGCGGGGCTCTCATGCACTGAGGAGAGCCCCGCGTGACAAGAACAGGACCGGAGGAAGCTGGCCGGAGAAGTCCTAGGAGAGCGGGAGCCTACCCCACCTCCCCCTGCGAGAAAGTGCCGCAAGTAACCAGCAGGTCTCCCGGGTGGAAGGGCGAGCCCCGTGCCTGCCGCCCAGCCTGCCGCGGAAACGGAGCAGAGTCCAGAGCAGCCGGAGAGCGGGCGCCGTTTGGGACTGTCGGGGGCCAGCCGAGGCACACTGTCGGTGCCTGAGGCCCCTGGCGTACCGGGAGGGCCTGCACTAATCCCCGGACACAGCGGCACAGCAGTTGCGGGCCGCTGCAACAATTTTGCAACATCTGGGGGCATTTTTATATTTAGAGTCCTGGGAGGGGCTCCAACGTGTGCCGTGCTCCCTGGCCTGATTGCTGAACACAGCTGCCTGCAGGACAGTGGGCAGCTGCCATGTGTGGGGGCAGAAGTATTGTGAGAGTACCAGTGGGGGAGGCATTTCATAAAGGAGACCAGTACTTTGTTGGCCCTAAGTTCCCAAGCTGCACCGCGGAAGGAGCGGGCAGCTGCCAGGTGGCGCATTTGTTGAAGGGCCCACGACGAGGGGCTCAGGAAGGTTCAGAGGTGCCAGTGCCTCCTGCGTCGATACCCACAGGTTTTGGTAAAAAGTTATTGATGCCCCATGACATGCCCAGGTGTACTGACATAGAGTATACTGCCAATGTGGTTAATGCCCACTGGGATACCTCATCTAAGGTTGTCTAAAACTAACTGGACATATGCCTGATGTTGACTCCCCATGTACTACATGAGGTGATTTATGCGTGTGATAATGCCTGATGCCATGCACCATGTGTCTGATGCCCCTAATGGTGCCTAATGGGATGTTGCCCCCAATATTCCCATATTTAGGGTGATGCCCACTGTTAAGGTTGCTTATGCTTTTGCAAGGCCTATTATGATGCTTTAGGTTAGACCTGATGCTCTTGTGCCTAAATATAATTCATGTTAATGCTTTGAGGCCTAATTCTCACATGTTTTATGCCTACTGTGCCTAACGCTAAAGTTATGCCTCCATGTTCATATGCTTTATGCCTATGAGGTATAATGAGTTTATATCCCTATGGGGTTCCTCATACTTTGATTTATGCTGTTGGTGTTCTGCCTACTTTGATTTCTGCCTCAGGCTAAGGTGACAATACTCCTATCTTCACATAGTACTATGTCCTGTGGTCAATGCTAACCAGGTTTAGACCCACATGTTCCTGTCTAATGGTAAGGCTTTTATGCTTCGTGCAATGCGCGTCATGCTTGCATGGTTATGCTCAGTACCAATACGTTTGGAGCCGTTGTTAATGTGATTTTTGCTAATGTTATGCAGGATTGAGACTGATGGACTTACCTTTTTTCCCTTTGTCCTTTTGCGATGGTTCTGGCAGTGGCCCGATTGGCCCTGCCATGTTTATAATCCCCCTGTAAATATTGCCTTGGCCCCAGTGGTTACAGTGTAGAGATTACTGTGATTGTTATCTTCTGTTTTACACAATCCAAAAGTTATTCTAACACAACCTTGTGTAGCATCTCTTTTTGGAGTGTGCCTTGTGTGTCGTCTGTGTGTACTGTGTGGATGCTTTACACATTTCCTCTGGAGTTTTCCCCGCCCGCTCTGCACCACGCTACCCCATTTTTAACAGCTAGTAAGTTGAGAGGATGCCCCTGCGCCGCTTCAAATGTCTGAACTTCCGGGTGGCGTTTGGCATCATGTCGCAGTGGACTTCTTTGAACCATTACAATCCGGCAAGTATGTCCTGGTCACAATGGACGAATACTCACGCTTTCCAATTGCGCACCTCATTACGTCAACCATAGCTGCCCCCACTATACCCGTACTTGATGAGGTTTTCGCAGCACGGGGCATATCGAAGGTAGTGAAAACAGATAATGGCCCCCCATTCAATGGACAAAACTTTGCTGAATTTGCCAAGCACCTCAATTTCAGACACTGGAAGATCACTCCTTTGTGGCCCTAGGCCAATGGAATGGTGGAAAGATTTATGGCCACTCTAAAGAAGACCATCTAACAGGCAGAACTTTCAAAGTGTGATGTGCAAGTGGCTCTAAATGAAGTATTACGCGCCTATCAAACCACACCGCATACTACCACAGGCAAATGTCCGGCCACCTTGATGTTGGGTCGCAGTGTGCGCACCAGAATACCAACTTGGGAAGATGCAGCTAGTGGTTTGTCTCAGCACGAAGAGTTAACAGCCACAGACAAACTGAAAAAGGAGAAGATGAAGGAATATGCAGACCGACGGAGAAAAGCTGCACAGCCATCCATCCATGAGGGGGACTGGGTATTGGTGCGACAAGAACAACAGAGAAAAGCAGACTGTCGATATCATGCATGCCCCCTGCTGGTGACGAAACAAAAAGGGACCATGATTACAGCCGAGTCGGAGAACAAGAGGGTCACAAGGAATGTGACGCATTTTCAGAAATGCATGCCCAATGTCCGAGAAGCATTGACTGCACCCCACAGTGTGGCAACAGGAGATGCACCTGAGTCAGTAAGTGATCATCGACCTTCCACGTCTCCTGACGAAAGGGAACAGGTGGCTCACGAGGCCCATCTCCGGCTGCAACAAACTCATCGAAGACTAGTTTGCCTGATTGAAGAACTGTTAACTATGTTTTATATTATCGTTTAATCTGGCGTGCATGGATATATCTGACATAGTTAAAATTGTTAAAGAAGGGGGTACATGTAATGTTCTGATATGTGCTGGGCGCTAGGACCGGCACCTGAGGCTAGGAGGTGGGAGGAGAGCTGGGTGGCAGAAGAGGAGGAGCGAGAGAGAGGGTAGACCAGAGCAGGAATAATAACGCACAGGGTGCACAAGAATAAAGCTCCCGTGATTAAGAATAGTGTCTGTGTCATTTGTGCTGGCGCAGCGACACTACAGATGGGGGCGTAAAAGATGAGGAATTAAATGGCGGGCGTGCTATGTGACAATAACTTGAAAATGATAATTGCTCTGTTGCAATGGTAACTGTCGAATTCCAAGGATCTTTGGGATAGAACGGCATAGGATATTTCGGGTCAATTGCCCGACACTAGTGTGAGGGGAAAAGGGACAATGTATTTGTCGTGAGTCATTATTATTCTCAATATCCTGCGTTTTTTATTAATAGGAATCTCTGACACTGACAGTAATAGCACTTCTAGATATAGTACTCAAGAGGAAATATTTTCGGGATGAAATTTGGACCAAGAAAGATGGACAGTTAATATTAACAGAGGAATATAAATGTTTGAAGATTAAAGTAATCAAGCGTCATGGGTTGTTCCTTTACCATCCAGACACCGGTTGTATGTTGAAAGGTTGAACCATACATACACAGATGCAGTGAGATTGTAGTGAATTTAGATGGAAAAGGCCCTTGAAAGGAGTGGATGATGGGTTGTTACAGGCACACCTCATGACACAACTACAACGTTTTATTAAAAAAATTATGAGGTGCTGAAAGACTGAGGAAAGGACATGCCCCATGGGGTTTGGTTGAACCAAATTAGTGTATAATAACGACGTTTGAAAAAGAGTTGAGATGAATCCAAAAAAGCTAAGATGTTGCATGGTGCTGAGGTTCAAAAAACCTTGGCACGAAGTTGTATTATTTAGTGAGAATAACATTACTTGATCATTAGGGGAGAACAAAAATGGTTGAACCTAATAAGGAGAGTGAGTTAATGCAGACAAGCATTAATATTTTCTTATGTGAATACATAGGCCTCTGGTGCTGTTTAATAACAAATGGAATATTAGCCCAGAAAAAGGGAAGAGTGCAATCGTTCTTAAGGGCCGAAAGACTAAGAAAATTAATAAACATGTATATGAATATGTGTAATTGTCGTTTCCTTGTGTGTGTTCCGACTTTTTTGTGTTTATGAGAGAAATGTCTGAAATGCATGGGCCATGCAGATGTGATTATTATACGGATAGTTGTTCTGATAGCAGAAAATACACCCTGTATGAGAGAAGCCTAAATATGTTGTTGTCGCTTTTCATTCTCATTTGAGTGGAGATGGGGGTTCACACTGGCAGAGTGAACTAACCTACGGATGGCAGCAGCCGGGATGTAGTTGTTGAACTCACTGAAGAGCTGCCAATCAACCTCTTTGTCTCCTGCATCCTCACATCCTACGGCAGCGGAGAGGAAGCACAAGTCGTGGTACCATTCTGCACTTGTGATCCAGATCTCTGAATTCGTAAAAACGTTTGGCTAAGTCTGTCTGCATGTGGTTTGTAAAATTACATTCAGTTAGAGCTGGCTAATAGTAATTGAATTTATAATTTAAAGCACTCAGATAAAAAGGCAATATAAACGTGCATTCTAGTGATAATTGTACACTAACATATCTATGAGCCACAAGGTACCTTACGTAACAAATTATTTGTGCAGCAAGGAAATACAACGTTTATAATTACGCATGAAGTCAAATGCTGCAGGCGCCTGCTGTGTTTAAGCCTGCCTGTCACACCAATAAAATATGTCCCCAATCAGACCATTTTATTTTCTTCTATTTGTTGATTTTTGAGCACATCAATATGAAATCTGCCCACCGGGGGTTTATAAAATACCTCCGCAGTGCTCTGCCCTTTCTCAGACTCTTGAAACAAATGTGTTGTTAATTACACTGCAGACAGTACATATATCTGCGCTAAGCAGCCTTCATATAACTGGCAATCATTTTAAAATACAAGTCAGGATGACTGATATTCTGTCTGGATGGCAAGAAATCGTCGCTTCCTGTTATCCATTAAATCGCTGCCATGCAGGTGTAGGTTCCGCGCGGCTCCCATGACTTCCAGCATCTGGTCGACGACGACTTCACGTGGTTATTTTAAAATTAACATGATTTAATTCTCCGCAGATGCTTGTGGGATCCAGGGCACGTTATGGATTACACGAGCGACATTCACCTTTAACCACCGACATTTTAGTGCGTTTCTTGTCGCTCATTAAAACTGACAGCAGGTAGTAAACTCGCTTTATTGCCCTCCTTAATGAAACATAGCACACGGAATGCGAGACCCTTCCAATAATTGCCTTGGAGGGCTCTTTATGATGTGCGATATTAGATTTAGTTTTTTTTGTAATAAAGTTTGTTGCTTCTTTATAGCCTGTCTAGGTTCCGCTTCTAGTGCCTCTAATAATAATGTTCACGGCGCTTTACAGTGGGCTTAGATTAACCTGGGTGTTCCCTTAGCTAATGATAGTTAGCACAGTATGCAATTTTCGGGAGAATTTTCGGCGAAGACTTGGTAGCATGCACAGAATGAAACTTGCACTGAACAAGAAGTGCAAAAGTGACATTTGCACCAGTCAGCCACTTCAAAGGCAGGGCAAAGAACATATCATTTTTGTACTGGTCGGTCGGCTCACGTCAGGGTATTCTTTCAAAAGATGGAGTCCTTGGCAGGAAGTGAGTGGTTGGAACCTTAAGAAATCGATATATTGCACAAGGAATGGAATTTCAATTCACTAAAATGGAAGAGCATTGACTCTCTGTACAGTGCCGGACTGGTCATAGGGGGCACCGGATATCCAAACGGAGGTTGCCATCTTGCACTGGTAGTTGGAGCTCCATAAATACTGGTGTTGCTCTGGCCTGAAGTGATGAGTGAGTGCATTGTTTGATGGTCAGTGCAGGCATCGCTGGAGCGTGCGCGTATTTTGTGTCCTGTCCACGCTCCTTAACTATCCCTTGCTACCCCAGTGTGCTTTTCTGCCCGATAGACCTACCCCACCGACAGGCTTCTGCCTGTGATCCTCCGTTCCTGTCCCCATCAGTGTGGTGGTACCATAGGGGGGCAAACACAGACATCTGCTGCCCGCACACACTGGCGTCCATCTCTGCCTAGTTAGGCTGACAGGGCTCTGGGAGTGGGTCTTACAGGTCCTGCCGCTTCTGCAGCATGTGGGTCTTGGGGCTTTGGGGCCAGACTACTTTGTTGAATGTGATGTTGTTTCCAGTACGCAACTGTTCTCACATCAGTCACTGAGCATCGCGGTTGCTGGGTCCAATACATCTAAATGAAATAGGTGGTGCCAAGAGCCCATCCTGCTGCTCCTAACTAGCAGCAGGGATACCAGAGTCTCCAAAAGGCAAGAGAACGGGCACTTTGGTTGGTGACAGTGACAACAACAACAAAAAATTCAACAACCTTCATTTTCATCCAAGTGAGGAAGGTCTCCAGGAGCAGAAGATGGCGTGCATAGTGAAGTCTGTGTCCAGGCACAGTCTCATTTGTATCTCTGCCATCACTCCAAAATCCTTACCTGTGCGTGGGGAGCCCACCCCCAGTCACAGACCTGGGTTGGATCCATCATCATTCTTTAGCTCACTTTGTCACTCCAGTTCAGACAGAGCTATATGCAAACCAGTCTTGACCCTGTGCCTCATGGGGACAATCCAGCACTAACTGCCAAGTCATGTCTTCCCTGGACCGGAAACAAGCATCCTGGGACTGGTTTCGGGCTAACAGCTCTCATCAGCCAGGCTAGCTCGAATCCAGTGGCAAAGTGAGCAAGGGGACCACGTCTGGGCATACCCTACCAGCTTAGGGCGAACAAAGCAAAAACAAGGAGATGATGGACAGAGTGCTCAAACTTTTCAAACACTCACCCCCAGTCACAGATCTGAGTTGAATCCATCATCATTCTTTAGCTCACTTTGCCACCCCCGTTCAGACACAGCTATATGCAAATCAGTCTTGTTTTGCGCCTCATGGGAACAGTCCAGCCCGAAATGCTAAGTCATGTCTTCCCTGGACCGGAAACAAGCATCCTGGGACCGGTTTCCAGCTAACAGCCCTCATCAGCCAGGCTAGCTTGAATCCAGTGGCAAAGTGAGCAAGGGACCCACGTCTGGGCATACCCTGCCAACTTAGGGTGAGCAAAGAAAACACAAAGAGATGATGGATGGAGTGCTGAAACTTTTCAAACACTAACCCCCAGTCACAGATCTGGGTTGAATCCATCATCATTCTTTAGCTCACTTTGCCACCCCAGTTCAGACACAGCTATATGCAAATCAGTCTTGACCCTGCACCTCATGGGAACAGTCCAGCCCGAAATGCCAAGTCATGTCTTCCCTGGACTGGAAACAAGCATCCTGCTACTGGTTTCCGGCTAACAGCCCTCATCAGCTAGGCTAGCTTGAATTCAGTGACAAAGTGAGCAAGGGTTCCATGTCTGGGCATACCCTGCCAACTTAGGGCGACCAAAACAAACACAAAGAGATAATGGACGGAGTGCTGAAGCTTTTCAAACACTCACCCCCAATCACAGATCTGCATTGAATCCATCATCATTCTTTAGCTCACTTCGCCACCCCAGTTCAGACACAGCTATATGCAAATCAGTCTTGACCCTGTGCCTCATGGGAACAGTCCAGCCCGAACATGTCTTCCCTGGACCAGAAACAAGCATCCTGGGACCAGTTTCTGGCTAATAGCCCTCTTCAGCCAGGTTACCTTGAATGCAGTGGCAAAGTGAGCAAGGCACCAATGTCTGGGCATACCCTGCCAACCAACTTAGGGCGAACAAACTATACACAAGGAGATGATGGCGATGCAGCGCGCGCAATGTAATTCGTTTTATTTATTTATTTACTTAACTCTGTTCAGCCGTAAGCCGGAGTTTACTACCCCCACCCTGCCCCCTCCCTGCCTCACTGCCGCACAGCACTCCCTCAAAGAGCCGCCACTGTTTTATTCTTAACCCTTTATAGTGCTGCC
Organism: Lissotriton helveticus; assembly: GCF_964261635.1. Taxonomy (NCBI): domain Eukaryota; kingdom Metazoa; phylum Chordata; class Amphibia; order Caudata; family Salamandridae; genus Lissotriton; species Lissotriton helveticus. The sequence continues at coordinate 2,058,650,977 of NC_136059.1, read as the reverse complement.
GCCTTTAAGGTTGTTATTCTTTGTTTTCTGTGATGGTGGTTGATATTCTGCCTCACAGCCGCATAGCCCTCCCAACATATCTGTCTCAGTATGGAGTGCCTAATGAGGGTACAGAGCTCATATTCATGGTGGAAGCGAGCCCAGCTTACCACTTTGAGGTGTTTTATTCCTGGGTCACCTTTCCGGCGGTGGATGGAACGGATGGTCTGTTTCAAAGATACACTGCCACAGCCCTTCCTCACAATTAACAGCGAAATAGGGCTCTTGAAGTTCCGCTTATAGCTTGGCAACACCATATTTGGTTTAATGGTGCCCTTCCTCACCCAGTATCACTGGTTGGTTTAAGTCCTTTATCGATTGATGGGGCCACTTGGCCCATTTTGGCTGGGTACACCCCACACCCATGTTATTTAACTCTTGCAAATGGGGATCTTCGTGTCTTACACATGTCTTTTATACGCGTGCATAGAGCTGTTATACAGTACATTCAATATTATTACTAACAAGAGCAACCCATATGTCCTTGCAAACATGGTAAGTACATTCGTACCAAGAAACAACGTTCACAAGGAACTCATTTTAAATATAGATAACAATTTCTGGCAAATAAAATAATTGCAGTACTTAATAAACAATTCTATACTGGTCTTCTCTTATATATATCAATGAATTAATCATATAACACCTTAGGACAAGCTCATAGAACATTCGATTAGTTGTACCAAACTTCAGCCGAAGTAGGCACTTTTATTAATACACAAGTAAATAATTTAATACATTTTCACATAAAAACATTTTTCATAAACCCAAGTGTAGCGACCATAACCATATTTACAGTGAACATTGTGTGACATATGAAAACAAAAACGGTTATCAGTAATTAAACAAAAAGGACAACATATACAGGTAAAATTTTTGTCTATTAGGGTTGTCTCTTTTCTTAATTTCGTTGACGGCGTTTCGACCCTCTCTAGATACCGGGTCTCATCAGGACAGTTTTTCTGGTGACTAAAAAAGGACAGAGTGTAACTAAAGTGTATCTAGAATAGAATGAACGGAGCTTGTCAGAGAAATGAAAAACTGAGCTTACCAGTACTTGAATGTAGTACAGTGGCGCATCCAGCCTGTAATTATGGAATTAATCATTTAATCTGGTGAATATACAGGGTTAATCTAATTAATAGTGCTCACCCTGTGTGTAATAATATAACCGGAGGTTTATTTTATATATAACTCACGATTGCAGTGGAGCTTGCAGCGTGTGATTAACTTCTTCAGCTTAGATTTGGGGAATAATCCCACGGAGGACAACGTTAAGCTATCTCGACCACCTGTAACAAGCGACCCATTAGATATCTCCCACTCAGGCGCGCGCATATGTATTATCATTATGCGACGTTTACACTAGAATTACTCACTTAATAGTGGAACGGGGCGGGAGTTATTACTTCTCCTCGATAAGGCTGCAGCAACCCTGGATTGCGGAACAACCGGAACCGGAAATTCAAACTCTTTTTATCGGACGGCGGAATTACTGTGTAGGGTGGGCGCCATCTTGGAGTGTCCTTTTCGCAACCAGTGCGAATTGAGTTATGTGGAATGCCACAATTTTAGAATATTACTCGGCTCAAACCATATTTTATCTAGTTTTATAACGGATTATCTTGACTAATTTATCGTCATTATTGTGCATAATCCACAGCTGCATGTCTTTTTCATAAATGAAATCAGAGTTATACCTCAAATCGTAATACATATCATTAACATGTCTGATATTCATATTGGCTCTTTCGCATAAAGTAATGCATTGTTTTACCACATTCAGACTAATACAAATTACTTATATTTACAAATTTTTTAAAAACAGTAACAAGGCAGTATAATCACTGACAGTTCAAATTAATGACAGATATGTCTTTTCATGGATACATTATCTCGGACATCACCTATCATATATATGTACATATATCTTAGTGGAGTGGCATGAATATAAAAACCATAATGTAGATAAAATGGCAGATAGACAAGGAACTGTCTATTTTACTGTAACAGGAAAAGTTCAATGCAGACTAATAAATTTGTGCCATTCCTCTAAGCTGTCCAGCCCCTTCCGGGTAGAACCACACCTGTCTATCCACTTGCATTCTAGGGATTGAAGAATTACTGACATATCTCCCCCTCTTGGAGGTAGTCTGGCTTTCTCAATTACTTGCCATTTGATGTCATTAGCAGAGTGACCTTTTGCTTTGTAATGTTCTACCAATGGTGCATTATCAACCTCACATCTAATGCGACTTCTGTGCTGACTGATGCGAGATTTTACAGATTGACTCGTCTGGCCAATGTAAATTAGGTTGCATGGGCACCGTATGCAATAGATAACGTTCGATGTAGCACAGTTAGTGAAATCTCGAAGTTTAGTTTTTACATTTCCATGTATGAATTCTTTAGTTTCTACAGTTAAGTCACAAGCTACACAGTTCGAGCACTTATAGTGACCAGTAATGGGAGGCCAAGACCATAAATCCTGAATAGTTGTATTCACCGTATATTTACTAGTGTCAGAATGCACCAAGTGGTCTCTAATATTTTTGCCCTTTTTGAACGCAAACATCGGTGTTTCAGGACATATCTTGAGTGTGTTAAGAGTAGACCAATGTCTTTTTATGATTTTCTGTACCTGAGTGCTTAATGGACAAAACGTAGTGACACATACACTTTTTTGGGTATTCTCTTTTTTGGATGGACTTAGGAGACATTCCCTTGGACTGAACCAGGCTCTTTTCATAGATGTTTTTACTAGCCTTCTTGGATATCCACGATCTCTAAGTCTGGAGCTAAGGATGTTCGCTTCTCTAAAAAAGTCTTCTTTTTCAGAACAATTACGCCTCAGTCTCAGAAATTGGCCATACGGCAATCCATCTTTTAATGCTCTAGGGTAGAAGCTATTATACTGCAGTAAGGTATTTCTATCCGTTGGTTTACGGTACAAGGTGACAATCAGATGACTGTATCGACATCTAATTTTTAAATCCAGGAATGGGATCATTTCCTTATCTTTTTGATATGTGAATGTCAACTCTGTTTGACAAGTGTGTAGATAAGTAATGAAATCATCCAGACCATATCCTGGACCGCTCCAGATGAAGATGTCATCTATGTAACGCTTCCAGCTCCTTATATTCGCATAAAAGGGGTTATTGTCATTAATGATGTATTTCTCCTCTAGGTCTGGTACATAGAGATTAGCCAGATTTGGGGCAAAAATAGCCCCCATTGATGTCCCTGAGTATTGTTGGTAATATACCGAATTGAATCTGAAGTAATTTCTTGTAAGCGCAATTTCCAGAAGTTCTGTTATAAATTCTGTAGGGACCCTAACCGGCAATGTTCTCTCATCCAGAATTCTTTTAATGACGTCAATGCTGTCATGCTGTGGAATATTCGTATACAATGAATTGATATCCATTGTTACTAGGAATTCTTCCATTGGATTGTACTCCATCCCTTCTATCAGATTAATCATATGTGTACTATCTCTCACATATGTGGGTAGTACAGGAACATATTCTTTAATAAAATTGTTGATGTAATGCCCTAGAGGTTCCATAACTGAACCACATCCTGACAGGATAGGTCTTCCAGGTGGATTTTCACTGTCTTTGTGGATTTTTGGCAAAGTATAAAGGACTGGTGTCCTCGGGCATCCTTTATTCAAAAATTCAAATTCTTGTTTGCTAAGGAACCCATCTTTCATTCCATTAGTTGTAACCGATTGTATTAATGATTGAATCTCACGGAGACAGTCTCTTATAATGGACATTGTTGTTAATTTGTCTCATTATTTCCGCCTCATATTTTGATCTTTCTTGTATAACAATTCCCCCACCCTTATCCGCTGGTTTAAGGATAATCTTGTCAATATTCCTTAGGGTATTCAATGCATCTCTTTCTGATTTTGTGATGTTATAAGGGGTAAACAGTTTCTGTTCTTTCAGTTTTATTACATCTTCCAGTACACACCGTTCAAATGCTATTATTTCAGCAGGCATCATGGCATTTGTGGGTATAAAGGTGGACTTAGGTTGCATATTTGTTACGGAAGTAGGTCTAGATTCTTCCTTGTTTCCAAAAAAGATGCGTAATCTAAGAGTTCTAAAGAATTTATGTAACTCTGTCTGCAAACGATGAACCCTTATTTAGGAGAGAAAGTTCATCACTATTCAAGATGTGTTCTGATAGATTAAAAACAGGTATAGTACCATCAGCAGTATCCCTCCATCTGTTGTCCAATGAATTCGAATCCTCTCCTTCCATGGTGCCCACAGTTCTTATCATTTCCATATCTGCAGGAACCTCATCTCTAGTGATTTCCTTGGTTATTTTTTCTTTCACAGCTACTACTGGTTCCCTCGTCCCCATGTGTAGTATTGGCGGCGCGATTGTCTTTCTCCTGCAAATTGGTGCCAGACTCGTCTCTGGTTCCGATTGGAGCCTCTCCCCCTACTTCGGCTGAAGTTTGGTACAACTAATCGAATGTTCGATGAGCTTGTCCTAAAGTGTTATATGATTAATTCATTGATATATATAAGAGATAACCAGTATAGAATTGTTTATTAAGACTGCAATTATTTTATTTGCCAGAAATTGTTATCTATATTTAAATGAGTTCCTTGTGAACGTTGTTTCTTGGTACGGTTATACAGTACATGACGCTCAACGTCCAGGTGGGACCACCTGGCGCTGCTGAGCATCCTGCGGGACCTTGTGGTTTGATTAGCAGTCCTGTCATGGTTAATTCGGTAATGAGCAAGCAGCCTCAGAATAAGGATGAATTGCCTTATTGTCTTGCTGAAAAATTTGGACAGCTCAAAGCTGTTTTTCCTAATACCTCTCCTGTGGAGAAACACAGGATATTAACTATTAGTTTGCCTAAAGATTTACTTCCTGAGTTGGCTGATTGTAACACCTGGGGTAAGGTGTTCGCAGCGGTATATTCGAAGTGTTTTGGCACTCCCTCAATGACTGTACTCCCCTCTGTGATTAAAGGAGCCGAAGTGGCTATGGAGCTGGGGATGAGACTGGTGGGGGTGTTCGACGTGGTTGCTGATATGATCCTTGCAAATGTCAAGGGCGATGCAATAAGCTTCAAGTGACAAACCGCTTGGAGGCTGTCCCTGAGGCAGACAAACCACTCAAACACAAACTCAATTTCAAACACAACAAAAAGCTCAGGGGGATATTCTCAAGAATGTGCGATAATCAGCGCCAAAATCGGTTAATGCAATGTTTCACATCGGCATCTATCGCAGGAAAACAACTTGGTGTTAACGTCCTATTCACAACATGGCGGTAACATGCGATATTCTCCCGATAAATGCGTCAAATGTCAGCAAAAAGTGTCACCAGGACAGCGATAAAAATGTAAACCCCAACGTGAAAAAAGTAGCGATGGGCCAACCCGCGATAAAAAACATCAGCGATAAGCTGCACCAGGCCTGCAAGTCACACACGTCAGGCGGGAAAAATCACTATAAAAGTAGAAAAAAATACAAACAAAAGCAAAACAACTGCGAAGCACAATGGAGGTAACACCACAAGCCCCACAGAGGACCTGCCTGGGACCTCGGGGTCAGGGAAGGGCAAGGGCAAGAAGAAGAGGAAGACGCGGTTCAGTCCGAAGGAAAACAGGATCCTGATAACAGAGTTGATAGAACACCATCATATACTGTTTATCACCTCCACTGTGTCAGTGGCAACAAAAATGGAATATGGCAGTCCATCGTGGACAAGGTGAATGCTGTTGAAGTGCTGAGCAGGACAACGGAAGGGGTCAAGAGGCGCTGGAATGATGTGAAGCGCAAAACCATGTAGAAACTCTGCAACAACCAGAAGGCAGCAATGCAGACTGCAGGTGGGAGTTCAGCGCCACAGGAGGAGCTGGATGAGATGGAGGAAATGGTGTCCACAGTCATAAGTGTGGAGACGTTGGCAGGAGTTGGGGGACCGGACACTGCTCAACATGACCTGACACAGCAACACAGTGAGTAATGTTACCTTTTACCATCCAGCTATGCCCAACGCTGCAGAGGCGAAGAAAACCCCACGTCTACCTGCGCCCCTATGGTGTGCGCTGAAGATATAGTACAGAGCACAAGTCACTAAGGCGCAGGAAGAAGGTGGGAGGCAACCAAAAATAGGAGGACAACTGGACTGCTGTATATGCGAAAAGGACTTCTGCTGACGGATGTCTCAACTCGATGTAATACCCCACAATGGAAAAGGACCTGGAGGAGGAGACATAAATACACAATCCTCACTAAAGAGTTTAAGAACATATGCGCTTCATAATTTCTATGCCCATGTACAAACAAATTCCCCCTGTCAGTAAGCACAGAAAACTCTTACCAGAAATGGTATTGATGAGATGTAGTCAAGAATACTGTGCAGGAGCTGCAGGCGTTCCTCTTTCCAAACAAGAGCCAGTTGAAGTCTTCTTTATCCCATGTATATATGACAAAAACGCCCAGCCTCCAAAGAAAACTATAATACCAAAGGGGAAAAAAGTCCTTAGACAAAAAAAAAACCCTTCTCAATGTCAGATTCGTAAGAGAATAAAGATTATCCCCTAATACCAAGCTTCAGTGGCCACTAATAACTAAAAAACACAAAAAAGGAAAGTACACGCTAAGCTCAGACGAGCTCTTCGTGAAATCGCCCAAAACGCACACAATGATGCGGAGCGGTTACAAGAATATAGGAAATGATGTATCTTCCAATACGCAGCCGCGTATTAATCAGCGATTTTGCCGTGCAATGAAGGAACAATAAATCAAGGCACGAATCAATTCATAAATGGAAAAGGCACTCAAACGCCTTTACAAGTAAAGAGACAAGCTCCCCCTCCCGCTATAGGTCTGAACCGGGGATCCGACAGCCGCTGAATCCCGAAAGCAGCAGGAAATGTCCGTCCGAGCTGGCAATATCGGAAGGTACCAGGATGATGCTCAATGAAGCATAGGGGGTCCAGAGAAAGGCACCAGCGGGAGGGGAAAGGCTTCAAATCGAATTCCAGGTAAACCGGCAACAAGGAACAAAACCAAGCAAAGAAGGAAAGATAAGTCCATCCTTTTATGTCACTACACTCATGGTCATGGGACCCTTTGTACACAGACATAGAAACAGGGCCAGACACTCGGATAATCCCTAACAGTACCCCCCCCAAAGGACTCCCCACTGGACGGGACTTGGAAGGATGACTTATATGAAACTTACGCACCAATCTAGGAGCATGAACACCACTAGCTAACTCCCAAGTTCTATCTTCTGGTGTATATCCCTTCCAGTCAACTAGATAATACAGCCTCCCACACCTACGTCTGGAGTCTAGAATGGCATTCACCTCGAACTCCTCATGACCATCAATCTCTAAAGGAGGAGGAGGAGGCAACTTCTGTGTGGTATTTACATAGGGCTTAATAAGGGAAGTATGGAAAACTGGATGGACCCCATACTCATCAGGTAGATCTAATTTCATGGCCACAGGGTTCACCACTTTACAGATGGTAAAAGGACCAATGTAACTGGGCTGCAACTTCCTACACCCCTTAATTCGTAGATTCTTAGTGGCCAACCATACCTGATCACCTACTGCATACGATGGAGCGGGAAGTCTATGCTTATCTGCCTGAGCCTTCATAGCTACTTTTGCCTTCTGCAATTGTATCTGTGCCATCTTCCATATATGTGTCAAGGACCTGCTCAAAACATCTATAGCTGGTACATGCCCAGAACGTTGTATGGGTATGGCTCTAGGATGGTATCCCATAGAACAAAAAAAGGAGTCATCCCTAAAGCACATGCACACTGTTATTATAGGCAAATTCTGCCAAAGGGAGAGCTTCTACCCATGCACAAGATAAAGATTACAAAAGGCAACGATTACAAAAGTCTGTCCGCAAGATGGCCGCCGGGTAGGAGCTCTTGGTGAGAGCTCCGAGTGCTGGGGATCCCGCTTTTGGAATTTATCCCTGCTAGCACCCTGCAGCACCACCACCACTGCGAGCAACATAATGCACAAGTAACTGGAGTGGCACAACAAGTAACTGGAACGAGTAACTGGATTTGAGCAAAAATATCTTCTTACCTGGTTGGCGCTGCACGAGACCTTCGGAGCGGAGGAACCTGGACACTGGCGCCGGACGTCGTGGAAGTGGACTCGGATCGGCTGCCGTCACCCGAGGGACTGACCGCAAGAGGCGCCGGAAGGACAACTGGAACGATATGCGGAGCAGTCCTGCCCGCCTGTAACAACCGACGTGATCACCCCGGGTGTCCCGACCAAGTGGGCCATCTGCGCACCTGCAACCGCCGGCACCGCTGGGCACGACCTGAGCTCAGCAGGAGATCTGCGGGAGCCCTCGACGATGTCCGGTCGGTAAGAGGGGCTGGAGCAAGGTCCTCATCGGAGGGTCCTCATGCCTGCACCGGCCTGCACCGGGCCGACGACAGATCCCTGAGCGGGTCGATGGGTCTGCTGCAGATCCTGGGGAGAGTGGCTCCGCTCAGGAAGTCTCTCCCGTCACCTCGGGCGATCAGCTCGATCCTGAGAGGGAGCGCTCACAGGGAGCACCGCGCATAATCAGTCAGCTGGAGCTGGAGCTGGATCGAGCCGGGCGGCCCGCAACGAGTATAGACACCCCCCATGCCCCCCCCCGGATGCCACAGGGAACTAACAGGAGCGGAGCTACAGCAGGTCCAGGGGCGATACGATTGACCGCCTGATTTTCTCAAAAGGGCTGTGCACAAAAGGTTACTATCACTACACTTATCTCGGCTCTCTCGCCTGCTGCTCGGATTTCCCAAAGAGCTATCGACGTCCAAATAAAACGATTTTCGCCGACTGGACTGCATCGCCATTTTCTCCTTTGTCTAAAATGGCGGGGGCCTTAAAAGGAGCAACAAACAAGCAATAAATTACACCACCGCCCCTAGTTTGACCGTGAGATGCATTCCATCTAGATCAAGGGGCACCTAAACGGAGATAAGTCTCTTTCCTCCCACCAAGCAGCAACGAGGAAGCACCAACATAGAAATAGGACTAACTAGCCCTCAGTAGAAAGGGAAACTGTTCAATCCGAATACAGACAACAACTGACAAAGGACTATCACTGCTGCCTTATATACTATTTTGGCAGCCATCTTGAACAGCTTGCTGAGCAGCAGAAATTGCAAAAAGGTATTTACATCACCACACTCGATCACATTGTTTACCTTATCTGTTCAAATGTGTCTGGGGACAGAAAACTGTAGCAATAACTCCCTGGCCGTACCCCCATTATGGACCAGTAATTTTCACTTTAAAGTGACCCTACCCTATGAACTGGACTCTTTGAGACTAATGTCATCTACAGCGCACCTTCACATATCTTTGTAGCTACACCTCCTTGTGATAGAGTGTATGCCTTTATTGCAGTATTATACTTCTACATGCACCCTGGAGTGTATGCCTGTATTGCAGTATTATACTTCTACGTGTACCTTGGATATATTTACCTGCACCTAATTCACTTTGCACCGATCGCCACCTCTTTCACTTCTGGCTGCCCATTAGTGTCAATTGACGCATTAACTTGCTGTGGGCATATGTATTTTGCTACAATATTTCATCAGTATTATACGCATATCTGACTGTTATATATTTATGTATGCTGCTCCCATCTCTCTTTTTTATGCCTGTAATGCACCTAGTTGCTAACACATATATTTTGATCTCTCACTAGTGCCTCTTCTGACCCATGTAACATATTGTCTGCAGTTATCTCTTGTGACCCATGTAACATACTGTCTACAGGTATTTGTAACATTTTGTCTGCATCTATCTGCGCTCCTGTATATCTCTTCTGCTCTCTTCTGCTCACTCTCCCACACCCACCTTTATGCCATCCTAACATGGATCACTGCGGCAAGCACACATATAAAATAATCTACCCACCCGCACTCACAAAAAAAGCCACTAAACGCTTTAAACACAACTTCCTGAGGTCCCACCCTGAAACACCCTTTGCCGACACCTACTTCTCACCGGTAAATCGATCCCTGAACACTGATATCATCTTCCACACCGCACGCAGAGCTCAATGGAGATAAGCGTTACTTACCTTACTCAACGTCCCCACCATCAGGAAATCCGCTCATGGACTAACACTCTCCATCGCACCATCCAAACTCTTCCCAGGCAGTACAGCCATCACTATCTACAATAAAGGGATTGTCCTAATTCAATCCACAGACAGGAACCTGGAATTACTCGACAACTTGTTCCCCACTTTCAAAGAGCACCTCTCCAACCGGCGGCCCTCCACACATACTCCAATCCAACTGAACCAGAACTCCTCGCGTCCAACTAACGTCTCAGAACGACCCACCGCCTCTGACCCTCACAACCCGACTCTATGCCATCCCAAATACCCCCCCAATCTCTCCACCCCCGCCACTCCCTACACTCCCGCCGCACCTAGCTCCCCCTCCAGCCGTGACCTCTCTCCCCCCACTCCCGGCTCCCTCCCTCCTGGCCCCCACTCCTCCCTCAACATCTCCCCCCCCACTCTCTGCACTCAAACAACTCCTGACATACACCCCTCCCTCAACATCTCCCCCCCCACTCCCGGCACTCCCGCCACTCCTAGCCCTCACTCCTCCCTCAACAGCGCCCCCCCATCCTCTGCATTCAACCCATTCCAGACCTACACCCCACACTCATCTCCCCCCTCCCCCTGCACCCCCGCCACCCCTAGCCTCCACTCTTCCCTCAACCGTTCACTCCCCACCCTTAGCTCCCCCTCCACTCCAGGTCCCCACTCCCCCCTCAACATCTCCCCCCCCATTCTCACTCCCCATTTCTACACTTGCCCCCCCGCAACGACCAGTCTCCACACGTCTCGCATTTGCCTCACCTGTCACTGATTACCCTTCCAATAACTCTAACCCCATACCCAACGGCACGCTGGACACAATCATGACCACCCGCCTCCAAGTGAAAGAAGAACTCCACACGCTCAAAGAGTTACTCCTCACACACACCGAGCACCCCCCCCCTCGCCACCACTTCTCAGTTCAAATCTATTTTATTTTTTAACACAGCGGTAAGCCTACAACCTCATGTCGAGGCCGGCCGCGTATGATATAGTTCTTTGAGTGCGGTGCCAGAGCGGCCGGGAAAAAAAGCTTTAACACAGCGCCTTGCCTACAACCCTCTCAGGAGGACCGGCCGCGTGGCTTACAAATGCAATGTCGAAATGCTTGCCGCAGGCAGGAGGTATTCCGCTTTAGAAAGTAGGATATGTGAAGGGCGGGTAGCCCACCTGTCTCTAACTGCCCAACGGGGCGCAACCGTCTCAGAGAGAGACAAGTGCCAGAGTGGCAAGTAGGAAGAAAGAGAGTGGGAAAGGCAGAGAATCCTAAGCGTGGACAGAGAGGGGGGGGGATAAAATGCCGGGTACAGGCGGTATGGCGGAGGATAGCTGGTGAGGGGGCATATGTGTCTGCAGCCGCAGCTGTGTTGCGCATGGTGGTCAAGGATGCAGTCTGGCCGGGTCTCTAGGAACAAGCGCGTCCTCAAAGAGGTGCAGAGTGTGGAGTCTAGTGGGCATGTGTCGCGCATATTCTACAGAGCAAAGGTGTCGCACCAAAGGCTCCCAGACCGTCTGGAAGCGCGTAGCCTGCGCCTGCAGACGCGCCATAAGGAGCTCCATCGCAAGGACCTGCCAAAGGCGCACAAACCAGGAAGCTATGGGTGGTGCTTCCGTTCGCTTCCAGTACAATGCAATGAGTTGTTTAGCGGCACCTAGCATTTGGAGCGTGAGGATCCAGTCGCCGCGAGTAAGTGCCTTGAGCGCAGCAGGGCGTATGCCAAGTAGGATCGTGCTCACTTCTTCGGGCAAAGGGAACCCCAGCACCCCCTTGATATGGCTAAGCACCTCCTTCCAGAAAACCGTAAGGGTCGGACACGTCCACCATATATGCACAAAGTCACCAGTCGCAGATTTACACCTCCAGCACATCGGGGAAGCATTGGGGAACATCTGGCTAAGGCGTAGAGGGGTGTAGTACCATTGCGTATGTAGCTTGTAAGCGTTTTCCCTCTGTGGGATGCTGCGATATACCTTGGGTATATCCCGCCACAGTCTGCTCCATTGGGAGGGGTCAATGTCTGTGCCCGATGTTAATTGCCATTTCCTCTGATAGGGATGTGCAGGCGCCAATGTGGGGTGCTGCAGTATGCTATATATTTGGGAGATCAGCCTCTTCAGTCCCCCGAGAGAGCGCGCCAGCTTCTCAAAGGGTGTGTATGCTCGGGTAGCTGCTTGGTACATTTCGTCGCTGGTAGTCCAGTGGCGTAGCTGAGTATGTTGAAGGCTAGCCTGTGGTGGCACCCGAAATTCCTCCCTGCAGCCTTTCCAAGTTTTGGGCATGCCCTCAAGGAAGAGGTCTCCGGCTACTCTACAGTCCCCTTGAGTCCATTTATCAAACGCCCGAGTCCGGTGGGCCGGGGGGAACTGCGGATTCCCTGCTATCGGGGTGTGCGGGGACGGAAACGAGGTCAAACCTCTTGTCACGGCTATGCTATCCCAAATATCCAGCACCGTTTTTGTGGGGATTGCAAGGTATGCGCTTCTGGAGCGCGCCGCCCGCGGAAGCCAGGGTAGGTCCCATATGGTACGTCCCGTGACCGCCCGGTCCATATGGAACCAGTGCTTATCACTTTCGCGCGCGCCCCATTCCACCACGAAGCGGAGGTGTGCCGCCCAGTAATAGTGTACCAAGTTGGGGCATGCCAGACCTCCTCTGTCTCTTGGCTCCATGAGGACCTTTTGCGAGAACCGGGGGCGCTTCCCACCCCAGATAAAGGATGTGATCTCGTGCTGGAGACTCCGAATACAGTGCAGTGGGATAGGGGTGGGCAGGCACTGTAATATGTAGAGGATGCGAGGGAGGATCGACATCTTGACTGCGTTGAGGCGCCCCAGCCAGAATATCATCAGAGGTTTCCATTTCCTAAGGTCCTCCAGCACTGCTCTGCGGCATTCCGTCCAGTTCACCGAGGACCAAGAGTCTAAATGAGGGGTAAGGGCGAGACCCAAGTATCTAATGTGGCTCTCCGCCCATTGATAGGGCACAGCCTCCTTTAGGGAGAGGACGTCCTCGGCAGACACAGTGAGGTTGAGCGCCCAAGATTTAGTATGGTTTATTTTGAGGCCCGACGCCCGTTCATATAGGCAGAGGACGTCGTGGACCGCTGGTAGAGATTCCCGAGGGTGTGTGAGAGTGAGGATCAGGTCATCCGCGAAGAGCGCCACCTTATTGACCCTCCCCCCATGGGCTATTCCATGTATTCTGGGATCACGTCTGATCAGCGCCGCTAGGGGCTCCACTGCCAGGGCAAACAGGAGTGGCGAGAGTGGACATCCCTGCCTCGTGCCTCTGTGAATCGCCAGTGGTGATGTTAACTGGCCATTCACCCTGATCCTGGCCTGCGGTCCCAGGTATGGGGCCATGATGCTCGCTATCATTTTGGGGCCAAGGCCCAGCTTCCGGAGGACCTCCTTCAAGAAGGTCCAGTCCACCCGGTCAAAGGCCTTCTCTGCGTCGAGTGAGAGAAGGCATGCGGGGATATCCCAATGTCGCACCTTGCCCACCAGGTGGGCCAGTCTGCGCACGTTGTCGGCCCCCTGTCGGTCTCGGATGAACCCCACTTGATCCGGGTTCACCAGTCCCAGCATGTATGGCTCTAGTCGCTTAGCCAAGATCTTGGTATAGACCTTCAGGTCGGTGTTTAAGAGGGCAATAGGCCGATAGGAGGCACATAGCGCAGGGTCTTTTCCTGGCTTCGGTATTAGCGCGATCTCCGCCATTCCCATATCGGGGGACGGACCCACCACGTCCGAAAAGGAGTTGTACAATTGCAGCAGCTGAGGGCGAAGCTGGGTTTGGAAGACTCGGTAGAAGGATAGCGGCAAGCCATCAGGTCCCGGGGTTTTCCCCACGGGGAGATCTTTGAGAGCCGAAGAAATCTCGTCTTCTAGAATGGGCTCTTCCAGCTCCGCTGTTTGGGTTGGCGATAGGGGGGTCCCCTCAAAATCAGTGAGGACGGACGCCCGCGCCTCCGCCGATGTAGGTTCCTCCGCGTATAGGGAGGTATAGTAGGCCACAAAGGCGTCCTGCTTGGCTCACTCAGTGACAGCACACGTGCCATCCTGATGCCGTAGAGTAGCGATATGAGCTCTGACTGCCTGTGCCCTCAGTCGTCCCGCCAGCTGTCTTCCCACTTTATCCCCCCCTTCGTAGTATTTTTGTTTCAACGCTAGAAGGGAGTGTTCTGCCATGTTGGTGCGAATGAGGCGAAGTTGCCCCCTGAGATTCGCCAGCTTCCTCCTGGACGCCAGCGAGGGCCGCTCCCTATCCTGTGTCTCCGCCTGCTTGATCTCGCTTGCCAAATCGGCCTCCAGCTTACACGCCGCCCTTCTTCTCGCAATCGCCAGGGAAGTGATGTGGCCCCGTATGGTGGCCTTAAAGGCATCCCACACCACCTGAAATGGCGTCTCCGGAATATCATTGAGGGCAAAGTACGAGTCTATGGCTTCCCGAATGCTGTCAACGTCTTCCGGGTCTCGAAGGACGCTCCCGGGGGGCGCACGCCTTTGGGTCCTGCAACAACAGTTCCACATGCGCATGATCCGATATCGAGATATCGGAGATGGCAACTTTCAGCGTGTCCCGCGCCAAGTCGAGAGATGTGAAGAGGTAGTCAATGCGCGAGTACGTTCGGTGGGAGTGCGAGTAAAAGGTATAGTCACGGACTCCTGGGTTGTGGTATCTCCACGCATCAACTAGCCCTAAGTCCGTAATCTGTTCCTTTAGCGTGGCCGACATTGCGCCCGCGCCGCTAAATGCATTGTCCCCACGATCTACGTCAGGGTCCCACACTAGATTGAAGTCCCCGCCTAATATTGTGCGCGGCGCGCCAGACTGAAACTGTTCCCGTAGAAGTGCCTGAAGGAACTTATCTTGCGACTGGTTAGGTGCATATACATTGCCTAGAGTGTACTGTGTTCCTCCCATCTGTACCGTAGCCCGGAGGAAGCGTCCGTCACCACTCTTGTAGGGCTTTGTGGGTCCCCATCGAAAGCCAGCTCTGCATAAAATGGCCACCCCCGCCGTTTTAGTGTCAGCTGATGCCCAGAACTGTGTGGGGTACCTGGGGTGCGCCATGCGTCCAGTGTCTCCCCGCAGGAGGTGCGTCTCCTGAAGGAAGACAATGTCAGGGGAGTGTTGTAGGAGGTAGCGCCACACCTGGTTCCGCTTGTTAGGGGAGTTAAGTCCTTTGACATTAAGTGTCAAGATTTTGAGAGGTGTGGGGATATTCATCGCCATGACACTAAGGGGATTAAGGCCGCCTCAACATTCAGCATCCCCCACCCCATCAAGCAAGGGGGGTTCGCCTCTCTCACCCACCGCAAACGCGCAGGCATCACCAGCAGCCCCCAGGCCGCCATACTACACAGCTGGAAAGGGAACCAGGTAAAGGGAAAGGTCGAAGAAGAAGTAGGAAGAATAGAACAGGCAAGAAAGAGAGGAACACAGAGAAAGTATATAACCACAACAGGCCAACGTGGACGCAGTACAATGTCCCAGTTTCCGGGCATCCTCTACCCGAGGGTTTGGATGTACTCAGGAATGTCACTTCCTAGGGGACAAAGTGTGGGGCATCCTTGTCAGAGAGATGAGTCTCAGTTGCCCCGAGGCCCGTCTGCCCCGCTGCTCAGGGTCGATTCGGGGGTAAGTAGCATAGAGGCAGTGCGTGGAGAGTCGTATCATAGCAGTCGGTTCAGCAGTGTTAGGCCCCAACATGTAAGACCCCATTCCCGGACCATTTGGCCGTCGAGATCAGCCTTCAGTGGCGTCCATGGGGAAGCAGCTATGTGCCATTGTCTTCTAAAACAATCCCTTCCCCATCAATGTCTCGTCATGGTCACCCTTCGCGTCTTGTCGGTCCCACTTAGCGATGCGGCGGGCTCCGGTGCCAGGGATGTATGTTGCGTAGTACGCCCAGATACGGAGTTGCATAGGGGCCGCAGACGTGCAGGGGTCTACCAGTTACTTTGCAAGGAGCGCAAAGTCTCAAGAAATGACCAATGCATCAAAAGGAGGCGTGTCCACGTTCTCCCCGTTGGTCCTGGAGTGCCGAGGGTCCGGGGCCGGGCCGGTATAGGTCAGCTCGAGATAGTTCATGGGGTGTGGGGCTCCAAGGATCGTCCCTCGTGGTCGTCTTCAAGGGAGCGGATGTGCTCTATGATGTCCTGCTTAGCCTGGGACATGGATCCTGCATCCATCGGGGGAGATCGGCGGCGTCGACTCACCGTGGTCCAGTCCAGGCGGGCCGGGAGCCTCGCCGGACGGATGGTGCGGGCGGGGCTATGCTCCGAGGGTTCTGAGAGTCCAAGCAGCTGCGCCGCCTCGTTGTAGGAGCGGATGACTTTGCGCTTGCCTTCCCACCGAAAGATGAGAGCAAAGGGATGCCCCCATTGGTAGGGGATTTCGAGGGTCCGCAGCTTCTCCGTCACCGGGCGGAAGACTTTCCGTCTGTGCAGCGTGTTGGGGGCCAAGTCCTGGAAGATTTGGATCTTGTGGTTTCCATAACGCAGGTCTGGCTTGTCCCTTGCCGCCTTCAAAATGGCCTCCTTCTCCGTGAAGTAGTGCACTCGGGTGATGATGTCTGGGAGGAGACCCGCCTTGCCTCCCGCGCCGAGGATTCGGTGAGCACGGTCCAAGAGCGGCGGGGGGGCGTCCTCGTTGCCCCACACCTCGTGCAGGAGTTGCGCCACGTAGGCCATGGTGTCCGTCCCTTCTTCTCCGAGAGGCACACCCCGTATGCGGAGGTTGTTGCGGCGCCCCCTATTTTCAAGGTCCTCCTGCTTGATCTGTAGTTCGATGTTCTGTTCTTCCAGGGCTGCCACCCTCTGCCACAGCTGCTCCGTGTCTTCAGTGCGCGTGTCCACCACCTTCTCGAGTCCGTCGACCCTGTCCCCAAGCTTCGACACGTCCTTGCGCAGTTCTTTAACGCACATTTGCACCTCCGATCTCAAGGAGCCTATCTCAGACTTCAGGTCTGCCATGAAGGAGGACATGAAGGCTTGCGTCACCGGCGGGGATTCAGTAACCAGTGGCAGCGCTTCTGCAGTCGGCGCCACTGCTCCTGTCTTGCCCCACATGGCGGCCACCGAGGTGTCCTTGGAAGTCGCCGCCTGGTCCGTCCTGCCTCCTCTTCCGCGGGTCATGATCCGTCCTAAGCGCAGCGCTCGGCCACCCAGTGCTTCACTTGTCTCTATTAGCGCAGCACCCCCCTGGAGCTGCAACAGTGCGGTGGCGGGTCAGGGCACCAGCATTCGACCTCCCCGGTGTCTAGTGCCTCCTCCCGCGCAGCTTTGTCGCCCAGTGAGTGGCGTGGTTAGGCCCGCTCCTTCAGGGGACCACAGGGTGATCTCAGCGCTCAATACGGCCACTACGGGGGTCACCCCGCACCCCGAGTTTGGGATGCTGCGTCGTTTGCCCCCTCCACCAGTGACGGCGCCTCTCTGGAGTGTCTGGGGTGTGAGCCGCCCCCCCACCTCCGTCGCCTCCCCCGAAGTGCAGCTGGGCCTCAGGTCCCCTGAATAGATGTAGGGGTACTCACAGTTTGCAGGGACCTCTCTTAGGCCGGTCCACCAGGCCGCAAGAGTACAGTCTCAAACAGGGCGGCAGGGGCCGTCCAGCCCGCCACCCGCCAGCTCTCTGCCAGCAAGGAGGGTCAGGCTACACACTGGTGCGACGAGTGAGGGAAAAGGCGCCTGATCCGCCCTCACGGCCTCCCAAGCAACAACGAGCACTCCAGGATCCGTTCGGAGGCCGGGGGGCAGGTACCCAGGGCCAGCGCGGTTAAACCTGCAGGGTCGGCCAGGCCAGATATTCACCAAAGGCCCCCACCGGCCGCCAGGACAGGCGCTCCCGGCGGAGATGCCAGCGGGCGGAGCTAAGATAGCGGGCGGGACCCCGTCCGGGAGCACAAGATGGCGGGCAGCTCCTCCGGCGCTCGAAATCCCAGTGCAGCAGCTCCAGGCGCCGTCACGGCTCCAGGCAGCAGGGCAACAAGGGTCCGCTAGGCACAGCTCACCGGGGCGGCCCTCCAGCAGGTGGCAGGTCCGTAGTCGTGTGGTCGGGGGGCCGCCTCACCCCCAGCGCAGCCCTGCAGTCCCACCAGAGCCGGGTCCTCGCGCTAGGCCAGCAACCGGATCCGCACCACGTCCCCGCCCAGGGATCACTCCGCCGCAGGCAGCTCCGCCGCCGCTGTCCGCCGGGTCCACGACGCGACGACCCCAGCCGGGATCCGCCTCAGAGGCTCCGGTTGGGTCACCAAGCGTTTTCCAGCCCCGCGCGCCGCCCTCCAGGGAAGCGAGGCCAGGCGCGGATGGAAGATGGCCGCGGTGCTCCGGCGGCTGGACTGCCGAGTCTTCAGTCGCCCCCGGTAACAGCACCTGCACTGGAGCGGTCACCGAGCAAGTCTCCTCTCCACTCCTTCAGGGGCTCTGCCAAATATCCGGATCTCTGGAAAAAGCCCCCGATTAACGCCAATAATTGCTCAAGAAGGCAGCGGGGGGACGGAGCTCACTCGAGGTGCGCCCGTCTACATCGCCGCCGTAGCCACGCCCCCCCCCCACCACTTCTCAACGAATCAACAACTCCCCCTCACATCCTAGTCACCCCTTACATGGGACCTCTATCCCCTCTCGCAATAACTCCAACCGGCCTCAGCGCACTATCAAGACACATCCTAATCGCTCCTTGCATTGGACCTCTATCCCCTCTCGCAATACCGCCAACCGCCCCCAGCGCGCAATCAAGACTCTCTCGGACCGCGACATACACACCCTACTCAGCACATATGTGCCGGCAACTCAAAACAGCTTAGCCACCACGAACATGTCCATTCCCACGATTCTCTCCAACCCTATCAGGCACCCCACGCATAGCAACAGAGGCTCTGTTCCCAACAACCTCACTAAAGTCCCTCTCACTATGGACCCCTCCACCTCCCCTTGCACCCCCAGACTCAAATGCACACTTCTCAACTGTAGATCGGCCCAAAAACACTCGACGGAGGTCGCTGACCTCATCTTGTCTAGGAACCTTGACCTGGCCATACTAACTGAAACATGGTTAACTGAATCCTCCAATCCTATCATGGATATCCTAGTCCCCCCCAACTACTGCATCACTAGACTTGACAGGCCCAACAAGACAGGTGGCGGAATCGCCTGCATTTACAAGAGCAACCTCTCTATTAATAAAGTCACCACCCCTTCTCTTACCTCCTGTGAATACTTCTGCCTTGATGTTATCAGTGAGAACAAACCTGTATGTTCACTACACATCATGTACCATCCCCCGGGGGACAACCTCGTCTTCTCCCAACAACTCATGGACACAATGTCAATCAACGCAGGACGGCAAAACACACAAATCTACCTTGGTGACTACAATCTCCATCGGAATGATTGCAGTGACGCAGTAGTTAATAGCCTCAAAAATGTCCTTAACGCTTCTGACCTCACTCAAATTTGCAACACCCCGACACATGACAAAGGCTCTATCCTCGACCTGGTCATCTCCAAAGAAGGCACCACTCAACTTGACTCAATCCAACCTTGTGACTGGTCAGACCACCATATTATCACATTCCTTATCAAGCAAAAAGTAAAACTCATCCCGGTGCAATACTCCATGCCGAAAGTTTGGAAAAGAGACATGAGGAAACTCAATCCAAACTCTCTACCCCCTAACAGCTGCAATCTCCTACTCCCCCCTACCAACGTTACTGACGTTCAGTACCTAACTGACTACTATCTCAACTCCATGGCCTCAATAATCAATGAGGCCGCTCCAATGCAACTGAAAAGAGTATCCACTAAGATATCCAACCCCTGGTAAAACGGGAGTCTGAATGAAGAGAGACGGGCTATGCGA
Organism: Lissotriton helveticus; assembly: GCF_964261635.1. Classification (NCBI taxonomy): domain Eukaryota; kingdom Metazoa; phylum Chordata; class Amphibia; order Caudata; family Salamandridae; genus Lissotriton; species Lissotriton helveticus. The sequence goes on along the minus strand of NC_136059.1, from coordinate 2,058,630,919 downwards.
ACGGCAGAGCGCACCTGGAGATCAGTTCCTTCGACATTGCATCTTAATACTCTGAGGAAAAAGAGAAATGCATACTTCAGGAAAATAAAACGCTCGAAGTCAGAGTTCTTCAGACTCCAGCTAGACCAAGCAAAAAACCGTCCAAGTAAATTGTTCGAGCTAATCCGATCTCAATCCAAGGAACAACCCCCAGCTGTCGACATTATGAGCACCACTCCTTCCTGTGAAGATTTCGCAGCTTTCTTTAACAAAAAAACTGACAATATAAAGAGCGACCTCCTCAATGACACAAGCCTTTACTCAATACCCAACTGCATTTAACACCCAATAAACTAAAAAACAATGCGACATGGTCATCCTTCGACACCTACTCTGAAGAAGAAATTGACAGAATACTCAGCACCCTGAAACCATCCAATCACCTCACTGACCCTCTTCCTGCTAATGCCGTAAAAGACTTCATCCCTTTGCTACTCCCACTCTGGACTAAAATTATCAATAGCTCACTACAACCAGGAACCATCCCGGACTCCCTTAAAGTTGGACAAGTTACACCGTTACTGAAGAAACCAACAGCCGATCCCACTGATCTAAGCAACTACCGTCCGATTACCAACATTCCCACTCTTGCCAAACTGTTAGAAAAATGCGTCCAACTACAAATGACAAAGCACATAGAACAGTTTGATCTCCTCAACCCACACCAATCAGGCTTCCGAGCAGGGCACAGCACCGAAACAGCTATGACTCACATAATTGATGACGCCATCCAAATCTTAGATCAAAATAATACCTGCCTCCTCATCCTTCTTGATCTCTCTTCAGCATTCGACACAGTGAAACATGAGAACTTACTCGAACTCCTAAAGACAAGAATGGGCTTCTCTGGGACTGTGCTTAGTTGGTTCACTTCCTTTCTACACAACAGGTCTCAAAAATTCAAGAGCAAAAACCTGATGTCTTCACCAGTACCGGTATCGTTAGGTGTCCCTCAAGGATCCTGCCTATCCCCTACTTTGTTCAACCTAGTTATGGAACCTCTCACCACCCTGCTACAAGCATCCAATGTACACTTTCACATGTACGCCGATGACACTCAAATATATCTCAAGTTACAATCCCCCAAAGACATCCTGAGTCTAAATTCAACGATCAGAAGCACCCAATCTTGGCTGGCCGATAACCACCTCAAACTCAATGCTATGAAGACTGAGTTCCTCCTTATCTCGCCTCCCACGAAAATATCTTCCGCACAAACATGGCTTAAGCACCTAACAGCACTCAATGTCCAACCGACCATCGTGGACTCAGCAAAATCCTTAGGCATAACACTTGACACCAACCTCAACATGCAGCAGCATATCAGCAAGGCTACTAAGGGGGCGAACTTCCAAATAAATACCTTGAGGAAATTAAAACCCTTCCTCCCAGCAAAAGACTTCCAAACAGCAGTACAAGCACTAGTCATCCCTCGCATAGACTACGGCAGCGTGGCCCTCTGCGGCCTCCCCCTTACGACAACTGCACCCCTCAGAGCGTCACTAAATGCGGAGCGGTTACAAAAATATAGGAAATGATGTATCTTCCAATACGCAGCCGCATATTAATCAGCGATTTCGCTGTGGATCGAAGGAACAATAAATCAAGGCACGATTCCCTTCATAAATGGAAAAGGCACTCGAACGCCTTTACAAGTAAAGAGACAAGCTCCCCCACCCACTAAATGTCTGAACTGGTGATCCGACAGCTGCCGAATCCCGAAAGCAGCAGGAAATGTCTGTCCGAGCTGGCAATATAGGAAGGTACCAGGATGATGCTCAACGAAGCATAGGGGGTCCAGAGAAAGGCCCCAGCGAGAGGTGAAAGGCTTCAAATCGAATTCCAGGTAAACCGGCAACAAGGAACAAAACCAAGCAAAGAAGGAAAGATAAGTCCATCCTTTCATGTCACTACACTCATGATCAGGTGAGCATTTGTGCACAGATATAGAAACAGGGCCAGACACTCGGCTAATCCCTAACAAGTTACGACCAGGGACTGAGGGATCGGGGGAGATGGGCACAATGGCACACATGCACAATTAATTATAGCACAGTGCACACCCACAATTTATTTATTTATTTATAAAGTTTTATATAGCGCGAACTTGACCCAAGAGGGTATCGGAGCGCTTTAAATTTAGGATCGTTGCATTACAAGTTACATCAGATACAAGAGCATAGTAAGGTACAGTGCACATAAACAATATTTCAATAATTCGTAGGAGGGAGGGGAGGGGAAGGGAGGAAGAAGTAATAGCGGGGAGACAAGGAGGAACTATGCCCAATGTCCAGCTGGGTAGGGGATGGTCAAGGGTTTAACCAGGGCCAATCTCCTCATTAGCTGTCAAGCAGCTCCACGGGTCATCAGCCATGTTGCTCAGGTCTCGGCGTTCAGGAAAAAACAGTTTTTAGTTTTTTTTGATTTGCGACGGTTATATAGCGCTATCTAGACCCAGAGGTATTAGAGCACTTAACCAGGGGAACGCTGCATTACAAGGTACATCAAAATGATTGTAAAGCATTGGCTAGACCCGTAGGTATCAGAGCGCTGTAACAGAGGGACATTGCGTTACAAATTGCATCAGTTGTATTAGAGTAATAATGTAAAGTAAACAAACAACGAGGTTGAGAGAATTTATAGGAAAGAAGGGGAAGAAGGAGCCATAGCAGGGAGATGAGGAAGAACTGTGTCCAATGTCCGGCTGGGTAGGTGATGGTCGAGGGGGAAACCAGGGCCAATCTCCTCATTAGTTGTCAAGCAACTCCACAGGGCATCAGCCATGTTGCTCAGGTCTCAATAATCTGGAAAAGCAGTTTAGATTAGATGTATAGGCTACGAGGATAGAAGTAACAGAAGAAGTTGGGGGAGGGCATAGAAACAAGCCAGAAAGGGAAATTGAGACACAGCGGGGAGATCCAGGTGAACTATGCTCAATTTCCGGCTGGGGAGGTGATGGTCAAGGGGTGAACCAGGGCCAATCTCCTCTACAGCTATCTAACAGCTCCACCGGGCATCAGCCATGTTGCTCAGGTCTCAGCGGTCAGAAGACAGGAATAATCAATTTTGAGTAGGTATATTAGCTACAATTACATAGTCAAACATAGAATACCAAGTCCCCAATAGAGGAAAGGCCACCCTGCTGGGACTCCACGCTCAGGGAAACATCCCCGCTGGATGATGTTGCTGCTGAAATCAATGTGTAGGCGGAGATGGCGATGCTTGGTGTAGTCCAGCTCGGTATCTGAGAAGGAACTGGGGTCTGTCATAGTGGCTGCTGGAGAAACAAAGGCAACGGAGGCTGCCATTTTAAAGTCAGGCACATCAGGACCAGGCCAATGTAAATCCTTGAGTAGGTGTAAAAGAGGAGGAAAGGTCTCCACCATGATGAAGCCCTGCTCTTGAGAGACCACAGTATAGAAAGCCAAGCTGCATTGTGCATGGGATAGCGCCCGGGGGCACAGCTGAGCCTCCCGATGCTGCCTCACCCTCACAGTGGGAGCCATTTTGAGTCCAGGCGTCTATCCCAGGACTCAGCCAGAGCATTGCCAAATTGACAATCGTCGGAGGGGAGTGTGTGTTTAGGCTGTTCCTGGTCCCCCACACTGACTGATAATTGCGTGCGCCACTGGGCCTTGCTTTCTTTGGCCGCCGGCAATTGTGTGTTGTTGCAGTGGTTCTGGCTGCCTCTTTGGGTGGCATCGATGTATGCCGATTTCTTTGCTAGGCACGGGGCGGGGGGAGCGCTCCGCCTTAATTTTTGTGTGCCATGTTTCAGAGTGCGTCACTAATCCAGCGTGTGTCTCTGATGACGGAGGCCCCAGCCGCGTATGGGGCCTCCGCGCAGTGAGGGCCTTAGATCTTGGTCAAATAGAGCTACGGAACTCCTCAAATTCGCTTCCAGGCCCCCGCAAATTCGCTTCCAGGCCTGCCACACCCCAGGCCCGCCTCACACATCTACACCGGCCTCAGCTGTTACCGGCATGTGTTGCAGGCCCGGCTCTCTCTCCAAGCTCGGCCCACCTGTACAGAGTTTGCGCTCTCTGTGCGGGGGATGAGGGAGCATGTCTCTGATCCCCTTGACACTCTGCAGCACACCTAGAAACAACAAGTAGACTCCCATCGACTATGTGCCCAGAGGGGCCCTTCCCACACCCCACCAATCTCACAACCAACCCATGCACATGTGTTAAACCCAGCAAAGTGGCGTGTCTGCGAGCAACACTGACAATGCAAGTGACACTGCATGACAAATAGCATTGCTGCAGTCAATATATCATGAAATGTTGCATGCCACAACACTGAGGTGGCTGAGTGTGGACCACATCCGTAAAGGAGCAGGTCACACTCTGACACATCCACGTGCACAAACAACCCTTGACGTCAACAACATATCTGTGGGTAAACCATACCCCAGACTCCCAACTACCACAAAGAGCACAATGTACCCAGGTCTGCAACATCTCAGCACTGTATGAGCACAAAAGTCAAAGGCACACCGCATGAAAGGGATAAGCGGCAGCAAAATCAGAGCTGCAGGGACGACTCTCTCAAAATGCAGCACACACACATAACATGCAGAGCACATCAATATTGACAACAATTTGATACAAACGCAACACATCCACTACAGAACATAGGACACAACTGATGCCGCTTGTGTGTAGAAACTGTCCAATCACATTTGGCATAGCAGGGAAATGTGAGTTGATAATGTACAGGTACAAACACACATCCGTGATGTTGTTTTAATGTCCACTGTCTCGCATCAAATAGGCAGCTCCTCCCAAACAGTCACAATGCACCATGTCATGCAGTCTGTATGGAAACATGTACAATGTGTCATCATACATGTGAACACAATGTTAAACTGGATCTCCCATTCACATTGCAGAGGAAAAACCAACACCTCCTGCAGAGCAGACTGAACCTCTCTTCCGGATCTCTGGAAAAAGCCCCCGATTAACGCCAATAATTGCTCAAGAAGGCAGCGGGGCGACGGAGCTCACTCGAGGTGCGCCCGTCTAAATCGCCGCCGTAGCCACGCCCCCCCCACCACTTCTCAACGAATCAACAACTCCCCCTCACATCCTAGTCACCCCTTACATGGGACCTCTATCCCCTCTCGCAATAACTCCAACCGGCCTCAGCGCACTATCAAGACACATCCTAATCGCTCCTTGCATTGGACCTCTATCCCCTCTCGCAATACCGCCAACCGCCCCCAGCGCGCAATCAAGACTCTCTCGGACCGCTACATACACACCCTACTCAGCACATATGTGCCGGCAACTCAAAACAGCTTAGCCACCACGAACATGTCCATTCCCACGATTCTCTCCAACCCTATAAGGCACCCCACGCATAGCAACAGAGGCTCTGTTCCCAACAACCTCACTAAAGTCCCTCTCACTATGGACCCCTCCACCTCCCCTTGCACCCCCAGACTCAAATGCACACTTCTCAACTGTAGATCGGCCCAAAAACACTCGACGGAGGTCGCTGACCTCATCTTGTCTAGGAACCTTGACCTGGCCATACTAACTGAAACATGGTTAACTGAATCCTCCAATCCTATCATGGATATCCTAGCCCCCCCCAACTACTGCATCACTAGACTTGACAGGCCCAACAAGACAGGTGGCGGAATCGCCTGCATTTACAAGAGCAACCTCTCTATTAATAAAGTCACCGCCCCTTCTCTTACCTCCTGTGAATACTTCTGCCTTGATGTTATCAGTGAGAACAAACCTGTATGTTCACTACACATCATGTACCATCCCCCGGGGGACAACCTCGTCTTCTCCCAACAACTCATGGACACAATGTCAATCAACGCAGGACGGCAAAACACACAAATCTACCTTGGTGACTACAATCTCCATCGGAATGATTGCAGTGACGCAGTAGTTAATAGCCTCAAAAATGTCCTTAACGCTTCTGACCTCACTCAAATTTGCAACACCCCGACACATGACAAAGGCTCTATCCTCGACCTGGTCATCTCCAAAGAAGGCACCACTCAACTTGACTCAATCCAACCTTGTGACTGGTCAGACCACCATATTATCACATTCCTTATCAAGCAAAAAGTAAAACTCATCCCGGTGCAATACTCCATGCCGAAAGTTTGGAAAAGAGACATGAGGAAACTCAATCCAAACTCTACCCCCTAACAGCTGCAATCTCCTACTCCCCCCTACCAACGTTACTGACGTTCAGTACCTAACTGACTACTATCTCAACTCCATGGCCTCAATAATCAATGAGTCTGCTCCAATGCAACTGAAAAGAGTATCCACTAAGATATCCAACCCCTGGTACAACGGGAGTCTGAATGAAGAGAGACGGGCTATGCGAACGGCAGAGCGCACCTGGAGATCAGTTCCTTCGACATTGCATCTTAATACTCTGAGGAAAAAGAGAAATGCATACTTCAGGAAAATAAAACGCTCGAAGTCAGAGTTCTTCAGACTCCAGCTAGACCAAGCAAAAAACCGTCCAAGTAAATTGTTCGAGCTAATCCGATCTCAATCCAAGGAACAACCCCCAGCTGTCGACATTATGAGCACCACTCCTTCCTGTGAAGATTTCGCAGCTTTCTTTAACAAAAAAACTGACAATATAAAGAGCGACCTCCTCAATGACACAAGCCTTTACTCAATACCCAACTGCATAACACCCAATAAACTAAAAAACAATGCGACATGGTCATCCTTCGACACCTACTCTGAAGAAGAAATTGACAGAATACTCAGCACCCTGAAACCATCCAATCACCTCACTGACCCTCTTCCTGCTAATGCCGTAAAAGACTTCATCCCTTTGCTACTCCCACTCTGGACTAAAATTATCAATAGCTCACTACAACCAGGAACCATCCCGGACTCCCTTAAAGTTGGACAAGTTACACCGTTACTGAAGAAACCAACAGCCGATCCCACTGATCTAAGCAACTACCGTCCGATTACCAACATTCCCACTCTTGCCAAACTGTTAGAAAAATGCGTCCAACTACAAATGACAAAGCACATAGAACAGTTTGATCTCCTCAACCCACACCAATCAGGCTTCCGAGCAGGGCACAGCACCGAAACAGCTATGACTCACATAATTGATGACGCCATCCAAATCTTAGATCAAAATAATACCTGCCTCCTCATCCTTCTTGATCTCTCTTCAGCATTCGACACAGTGAAACATGAGAACTTACTCGAACTCCTAAAGACAAGAATGGGCTTCTCTGGGACTGTGCTTAGTTGGTTCACTTCCTTTCTACACAACAGGTCTCAAAAATTCAAGAGCAAAAACCTGATGTCTTCACCAGTACCGGTATCGTTAGGTGTCCCTCAAGGATCCTGCCTATCCCCTACTTTGTTCAACCTAGTTATGGAACCTCTCACCACCCTGCTACAAGCATCCAATGTACACTTTCACATGTACGCCGATGACACTCAAATATATCTCAAGTTACAATCCCCCAAAGACATCCTGAGTCTGAATTCAACGATCAGAAGCACCCAATCTTGGCTGGCCGATAACCACCTCAAACTCAATGCTATGAAGACTGAGTTCCTCCTTATCTCGCCTCCCACGAAAATATCTTCCGCACAAACATGGCTTAAGCACCTAACAGCACTCAATGTCCAACCGACCATCGTGGACTCAGCAAAATCCTTAGGCATAACACTTGACACCAACCTCAACATGCAGCAGCATATCAGCAAGGCTACTAAGGGGGCGAACTTCCAAATAAATACCTTGAGGAAACTGAAACCCTTCCTCCCAGCAAAAGACTTCCAAACAGCAGTACAAGCACTAGTCATCCCTCGCATAGACTACGGCAGCGTGGCCCTCTGCGGCCTCCCCCTTACGACAACTGCACCCCTCAGAGCGTCACTAAATGCGGAGCGGTTACAAAAATATAGGAAATGATGTATCTTCCAATACGCAGCCGCATATTAATCAGCGATTTCGCTGTGGATCGAAGGAACAATAAATCAAGGCACGATTCACTTCATAAATGGAAAAGTCACTCGAACACCTTTACAAGTAAAGAGACAAGCTCCCCCACCCACTATATGTCTGAACTGGTGATCCGACAGCTGCCGAATCCCGAAAGCGGCAGGAAATGTCCGTCCAAGCTGGCAATATAGGAAGGTATCAGGAGGATGCTCAACGAAGCATAGGGGGTCCAGAGAAAGGCCCCAGCGAGAGGTGAAAGGCTTCAAATCGAATTCCAGGTAAACCGGCAACAAGGAACAAAACCAAGCAAAGAAGGAAAGATAAGTCCATCCTTTTATGTCACTACACTCATGATCAGGTGACCATTTGTGCACAGATATAGAAACAGGGCCAGACACTCGGCTAATCCCTAACAAGTTACGACCAGGGACTGATGGATCGGGGGAGATGGGCACAATGGCACACATGCACAATTAATTATAGCACAGTGCACACCCACAATTTATTTATTTATTTATAAAGTTTTATATAGCGCGAACTTGACCCAAGAGGGTATCGGAGCGCTTTAAATTTAGGATCGTTGCATTACAAGTTACATCAGATACAAGAGCATAGTAAGGTACAGTGCACATAAACAATATTTCAATAATTCGTAGGAGGGAGGGGAGGGGAAGGGAGGAAGAAGTAATAGCGGGGAGACAAGGAGGAACTATGCCCAATGTCCAGCTGGGTAGGGGATGGTCAAGGGTTTAACCAGGGCCAATCTCCTCATTAGCTGTCAAGCAGCTCCACGGGTCATCAGCCATGTTGCTCAGGTCTCGGCGTTCAGGAAAAAACAGTTTTTAGTTTTTTTTGATTTGCGACGGTTATATAGCGCTATCTAGACCCAGAGGTATTAGAGCACTTAACCAGGGGAACGCTGCATTACAAGGTACATCAAAATGATTATAAAGCATTGGCTAGACCCGTAGGTATCAGAGCGCTGTAACAGAGGGACATTGCGTTACAAATTGCATCAGTTGTATTAGAGTAATAATGTAAAGTAAACAAACAACGAGGTTGAGAGAATTTATAGGAAAGAAGGGGAAGAAGGAGCCATAGCAGGGAGATGAGGAAGAACTGTGTCCAATGTCCGGCTGGGTAGGTGATGGTCGAGGGGGAAACCAGGGCCAATCTCCTCATTAGTTGTCAAGCAACTCCACAGGGCATCAGCCATGTTGCTCAGGTCTCAATAATCTGGAAAAGCAGTTTAGAATAGATGTATAGGCTACGAGGATAGAAGTAACAGAAGAAGGTGGGGGAGGGCATAGAAACAAGCCAGAAAGGGAAATTGAGACACAGCGGGGAGATCCAGGTGAACTATGCTCAATTTCCGGCTGGGGAGGTGATGGTCAAGGGGTGAACCAGGGCCAATCTCCTCTACAGCTATCTAACAGCTCCACCGGGCATCAGCCATGTTGCTCAGGTCTCAGCGGTCAGAAGACAGGAATAATCAATTTTGAGTAGGTATATTAGCTACAATTACATAGTCAAACATAGAATACCAAGTCCCCAATAGAGGAAAGGCCACCCTGCTGGGACTCCACGCTCAGGGAAACATCCCCGCTGGATGATGTTGCTGCTGAAATCAATGTGTAGGCGGAGATGGCGATGCTTGGTGTAGTCCAGCTCGGTATCTGAGAAGGAACTGGGGTCTGTCATAGTGGCTGCTGGAGAAACAAAGGCAACGGAGGCTGCCATTTTAAAGTCAGGCACATCAGGACCAGGCCAATGTAAATCCTTGAGTAGGTGTAAAAGAGGAGGAAAGGTCTCCACCATGATGAAGCCCTGCTCTTGAGAGACCACAGTATAGAAAGCCAAGCTGCATTGTGCATGGGATAGCGCCCGGGGGCACAGCTGAGCCTCCCGATGCTGCCTCACCCTCACAGTGGGCGCCATTTTGAGTCCAGGCGTCTATCCCAGGACTCAGCCAGAGCATTGCCAAATTGACAATCGTCGGAGGGGAGTGTGTGTTTAGGCTGTTCCTGGTCCCCCACACTGACTGATAATTGCGTGCGCCACTGGGCCTTGCTTTCTTTGGCCGCCGGCAATTGTGTGTTGTTGCAGTGGTTCTGGCTGCCTCTTTGGGTGGCATCGATGTATGCCGATTTCTTTGCTAGGCACGGGGCGGGGGGAGCGCTCCGCCTTAATTTTTGTGTGCCATGTTTCAGAGTGCCTTCACTAATCCAGCGTGTGTCTCTGATGACGGAGGCCCCAGCCGCGTATGGGGCCTCCGCGCAGTGAGGGCCTTAGATCTTGGTCAAATAGAGCTATGGAACTCCTCAAATTCGCTTCCAGGCCCCCGCAAATTCGCTTCCAGGCCTGCCACACCCCAGGCCCGCCTCACACATCTACACCGGCCTCAGCTGTTACCGGCATGTGTTGCAGGCCCGGCTCTCTCTCCAAGCTCGGCCCACCTGTACAGAGTTTGCGCTCTCTGTGCGGGGGATGAGGGAGCATGTCTCTGATCCCCTTGACACTCTGCAGCACACCTAGAAACAACAAGTAGACTCCCATCGACTATGTGCCCAGAGGGGCCCTTCCCACACCCCACCAATCTCACAACCAACCCATGCACATGTGTTAAACCCAGCAAAGTGGCGTGTCTGCGAGCAACACTGACAATGCAAGTGACACTGCATGACAAATAGCATTGCTGCAGTCAATATATCATGAAATGTTGCATGCCACAACACTGAGGTGGCTGAGTGTGGACCACATCCGTAAAGGAGCAGGTCACACTCTGACACATCCACGTGCACAAACAACCCTTGACGTCAACAACATATCTGTGGGTAAACCATGTCCCAGACTCCCAACTACCACAAAGAGCACAATGTACCCAGGTCTGCAACATCTCAGCACTGTATGAGCACAGAAGTCAAAGGCACACCGCATGAAAGGGATAAGCGGCAGCAAAATCAGAGCTGCAGGGACGACTCTCTCAAAATGCAGCACACACACATAACATGCAGAGCCCATCAATATTGACAACAATATGATACAAACGCAACACATCCACTACAGAACATAGGACACAACTGATGCCGCTTGTGTGTAGAAACTGTCCAATCACATTTGGCATAGCAGGGAAATGTGAGTTGATAATGTACAGGTACAAACACACATCCGTGATGTTGTTTTAATGTCCACTGTCTCGCATCAAATAGGCAGCTCCTCCCAAACAGTCACAATGCACCATGTCATGCAGTCTGTATGGAAACATGTACAATGTGTCATCATACATGTGAACACAATGTTAAACTGGATCTCCCATTCACATTGCAGAGGAAAAACCAACACCTCCTGCAGAGCAGACCGAACCTCTCTTCTCTGATGATGAAGAGGACCACCACACCTTCGACACCGACGCCCTCCAAGAGTACATTGACAGCTACGTCAACCCACCTCCAGGAGAAGGGCAGCCCAGCTGCATCGATGAGACCCCACCCCCTGCACAGACCACACAGCAGGCAGCACCCACCACCATGGCTGCCTCCCAGGACATCCACAAACAACACATGGCCTTCCAACGCCATGTGTTGGGGTTGTCAGGAGCAGATGGCTGAACAGGTGTGGGTGGGGTTTGACCGGCATGGTAGCCAAACCAGATGCCATACGTGGGTGTCTAAGTCCTCTCAGGGACCACTCACAGTCCCTAATGGCCACCCACAGTCCACTCCATGCTCTCCAACGATCCATGGCTGACATCGCTGGAGTCCTGACATGCGGAGGATCATGGAGAACATGGAGCGAATGCAGGCGGAAAGAGCAACTGCCACGGCTGCACACCAGCGAGAGGTAGCTGGGTTCTTCCATGCCCTGCAGACCCTCCTCATGGCATTGCTGCCACAAGGCCTAGCGCGGATGAATGATGCCACTCCATCCACATCTCTGCCCCCTGAAGTGTCAGTGCAACACAGTGCGGCAGACATTCCACCTCCGGCCCCTGAGGTGTCACTGCCACACAGTGCTGGAGACAGAACACCACCACCCACATGTGAGGCACATGAAACATCAGAGGACGAAAATGTGGATGAATCTGCCTTACCGATAAGAAGAAAGCTGTAGCATTCTTCTCCCCCATATGGCCTGTTTCTGCTTGGTTCTGCCCTCCGCATTATCACCTTCCACTATCCCCCGATACACTCTGTGACACTCACCTTGGACCTGGACTGCCATATTCTGTTTGGTTACCAATGACAATCAGACTACAGACTGATCTCTTCCTCTTCCGATTAACTTGTCATTCCCTAAAGGACATTGGCTGGCCCTCCATGGGCCAACAATGTAAAGTGGGGTTTGCATGGCCCTTTACTGCTCCAGCTACAACACTCCACTGAATGTACATTTAAGATTCATATTCTTGCAGATGTGTCATGTCTTTGATCTTTCAAGTGTGGACGTATGGATGAATTTAGGGTCAGTGATTCCCCCTTATGTCCATGTTGCTCATGTCGTGGGACTTGAGTCCCAGGGTGCAACATTACCAATTGCGGTCCGGGTGGCGCCGACACTACAATAGAGAAACACGCATTAGTTACTTCCTTGTCCAGCCCAGGACAGAACAACGCCCAGAGCCCCATGGTCATTGTTCACAACCCTTCGCTGGACTGGCACACCCAAGGCCAGCCCACTCTGCTTATGCTTAACGGGGGGTACGACAACGCTACATGTCCCAGGTATTCCCTGTAGTGATCTGCTATTCACAGGTCTAGTTGTCAGCGTGCCACAGCCACTCCCTCACTGCTGGTTTACACCCACACCACACCCATCCAGCACACGCTTTACAGGACATGTGACCCTGCCAATAAAAAGGGCCGGGCGCATGTGCTTGACGCCATTTCCACTCTCTATATGGGTGTATCCGTGTAGTTATTATTTATGCGTGAGGGCCCAGGGCCCTACCACATCACATTCCCCACTGCTGGAGGTCACATGACAGCGTCTGCACCACAAGACTCACTCATAAAGGGTCCATGACTTGCATTGCACAGACTTGGTGGCACCGGATACACCGAGGCCGGCACGGGCCTACTGCCACGGGACGGTGACTTTTGGTGCACGGAGGTAGGGGCACCTTAAGTGCTGAGCGGTTGTGCAGCCTGCGATGATGCCCAGTCTTGGCGGTCCGGACTGGACAAGGATTTGTGTGAGCCCTGCTGGACCGCAGTGTAGGCCTGAGCAAGCAAGCAGCGTGGCCCTACTGCCACGTGGCATTGCTTCGTGGTTCACAGGGTTAGTGGCACCTAAAGAGCTGATCGAGTGTGCACCCTGCGATAATGCCATGTGCACTGATGTGATCTCTGCCATTGCGAAATCAAGAGCCAGCATCAAGTGTGTGACCTGGTGGCCCGTGGTGCGGGGCTGCATGATGTGGATACTGCCAAGGTCGCAGGCCTCGGGCTTGGAGCTTGCAGTGGCACATGGTGGGCCCTCTTGGAGACACGCCGGTGGGGGAAGGTGAGCAGTAAGGGCTGGGTTTGCAGGGGCAAGCAATCACCGCTGGGCGGCTGGAGGGGCTGGGGAGCAGTAGCCTGTGTGCGAAGGGGCAGGCAAGCGATGATGGCGTGTGCAATTGTATGAACTCTGCCATTTATAAATCTGGACTCTGTTTCAGATAAGGGACCTGGTCGACTGCAGTGTATACTGGCACATGGTTGGAGACACGCAGGTGGCAGCAGGTGAGCAGTGAGGCCTGGGTCCGCAGTGTTGGCACTCTCTCTCCCTCTCCCTCTCTTCCTTTCACAGTCTCTCTCTCTCTCTCTCTCCCTCTCTTCTCTTTCTCTCTTTCTCTCTCTGTCCTTTAATGAGCGCATGACACACCTACTTACCTTGAATTTTGTCTTGTAAGGTGTGACTTATAGATTGTCCCTAGAAGACCCGCCATAAATCTTCCAAATAGTTGTTTTGAGTTTAATTTGAATAAAACAATTTGTTTGGAAATTCAAAGATGAATGAATGATTCTCCTTTTTCTGACCACACATGAATGTTAAGTTTTGTAATTGTGCGACATCGGGCGAATTGTTTTGCTCATGATTTCGTAAAGTTGATGTAACATACCTTTGTCTGGGGGTGGTGCTGGGGGGTGGCAGTGGGTGTTGTGGCCCCTCTTGGGTGTCCAAGCTGCATGATCAGTAGCTCCATGGCATTTGTTGTTCTTCATGTGTGGCTCTGGGCTGGGCTCCCTTTTTTGGTGCAGGTTGTCGTCCGACTTTACACCAGGTAAGAGCAGGTGTTAAATCACTGCTTCTAACGTGCCTTATCGCATGTTTTGGGATCTTATCGATGATCTGACTGGTCGGTGAGAATGTTACAAAGTGGTGTTTTTGTGGCTTTTTGCACGGGAAAGCCTACTCTGCATCTCATTAGCATTCTTTGCCGGGGTCATCTGTGGCGATGTTTTTTGCGGCTGCTATCGCAGGAAAACTGGTGATATCGGCTGTTAGCACCAGCGTGTGAATAGGGCAATATAGTTATCATCACTTTGGCTGCGATAAAGTGCTGTCAACTCATTGATAAGTCCTTGAGAATATGCCCCTCAGTCTGATAAAGACGGGCATCCAGTCTTCCTAAAAAGAACTGGAAAAATAGAAAACAGGGGCAGCAGCAACAGAAGCAAGGTTTGTGTGCTGGCTCACAGACACCGAGTCTTCTGAGCGTAGTTATGACTTGCGGGATCGCACAAAAATTAAGACTCCTGATAGATTTGAAGTCCCTGACCAGCGTTCTCCTTGTTTCTCACAGGACACAGCTGGCTCTCAAGTCGGTGGTGGGCATCGCCAGGATAGTGACAAGAGTCATCCTGCACCACAGGGACGGGAACAGCCTCGTCAATTTGATTTCAAAGGGAAACAAGAGGATCTACCTCGCTTTCGATCTCCTTTTAAAAAGAAAAAAAGTTGCCGCTCTAACAGCGAGATATGCCTCAGATGGTGAGAATCCGACTGCTGGATTGCACTTGGGCGGTGACTCTGCTCGGCAGCGCAACAGAAGTTACCATTGTGCGGGAGGCACTGTGTCCATGTCTGGAGGTTACAGCAACTGAGATTTTCATTACTTTAGAGACAGCTGACACCCGGGTTGCCCCCCATGATAGACTGTATAATATAGTTTTTCATATTAAAAGTGACATTGAGCGTGTTATCTCAGGGATTTTTCAGAGAATTTGACCACTTTTTACGACATTTTGTTGGCGGAGGTGGATTGACCCCCCACCATTTGTTCTGCCTACATCAAAAGGGGAGGACGTGATACTTCCAAGTTTTTCACGTTATGTCCCCAAGGAGCATGCAGAGGCTTTTGCATCTGAGTGGGCTTTGGCCGATGCACCGACAGTGTACCGTAATCAAGGATAAAGATTCTCTGCCACATGAGATTCCATTGCGGTCTATGCCTTAACCTCAACCCCAATATCCCATCCGGCGGGAAGCTAAAGGTCCCGTTTCTGATGTTCTAACCGAGTTGGAGTATCAAGGTGTGATTGAGACGTGTGTGTCGCCGATGAATAATCCTCTTTTTACTGTATCCAAACCTGATGGGTGTTATCGCATAGTGTTAGTTTACCGACATTTCAACTCTCATTGTCGACATTTTGCGGTAAAGAATACCCATAGCTCTGCTCTTGCAGACAGTCTTGTTTGTAAGAAATATAAAACGACACTTGACATTTCCAATGGCTTCTATAGCCATAACCTGTCCCCTGAATGCAGTCAATGGACAGCATTCACGGCCGGTGGAAAACATAAAAAATGTTGGCGTTTACCTATGGGGTATGAGAATAGCCCCGGGGTTTTCGCCGCCCGTGTTGTCTCTTTGTTAGACAGCTTTGACCCAGATGCATACTCGTACATTGACAATATTTATCTGACAGACGACGAACTATGGCCGCATCTATGCCGTGTCGACCGCATCATACTTATGTTTGCAGAGTACGTTACAAATTTAACTTTGCTAAATCTCACATCGCTTGTTATGCTGAGCTTTTTTTGGGCTATGAGCTCAATGATGAAGGACGGAGCTGGGCACCCCACTTTCTGGAGAAATGCGCAAGTTTGCGGTCTCTGACTAATCTGAAGAAGCTTCAGTCTTTGCTGGGATCTTTAAATTTCGGGTGGGCTTACATTCCCGATTATGCCCAGCATATCAAGCCTTTTTATGCTTTGATATAACCTACATTTTCAAAAGCCAGCTGGCTTCCGGAACATTCTGCTATTCTACAATCTTTGCAGTCAGATCTACTTGAATCTAAGTACTTGTTGACACGTGATAACCACACAAACCTGGTGATACGAATCATGCCAGGTGCAGTGGGTTTCACTTACTTAACGTACAATGAAGGTGACACAGTCCCTATTGCATAAAAGTCACATTTGTACGCTTCAGCCGAAATGTGGTTTTCCACTGTTGAAAGGTTTTAACAGCTGTGCAGATTGCAGTCCTGAAGGAATGCGCACTGGCGCAAGGGAAACACATTTTGGTGATTACTCCTTACCCTGCCTTAGAAGCAGTGACAAAGGCGAGTGTACCAAACTCTAAAGCATTACATCCCCAATGGATACAATGGGCTACTTCTTTGATGTATCCTGATGTCACGTTTATCTTTGACCCCTCTCTCCAGAGACAGAAATTCTTGCAGTATGATCATGTTCATCCACCTCCTCTGTCTTTGCTTTCTTTAGAAGAGTACATATGTATTATTTACGCCGATGGTTCAGGGCAACTGGCCACCGGCTCTAAACATGCGTATTCAGCGGCTTGTGCTATTGTGGCTGGTACAATAGTGATTGGAAAATTCAAGTCTAATATAGTGCAAACACAGGCGCTTGGAGAATGTACCACCCAATTGGCTGAGCTGTGCGCTCTGGTTCTTGCTCTAGAGTTTGCACATCCAAATGTTTCTACTCTCATTGTGTGTGATTCCTATTACTGTGTTCCGTCTTTCAATGACAACTTATTCTTCTGATGATCGAGATTCTAAAGGCATTGCGATTAAGCATAAAATGCTTTGGGTTTGAGTGGAAGATCTTAAACAACGTCTACCCCTCACACATGTTATACATACTCTTGGCCATCAGCATGTGTGAGCACATGCTTTTGGTAATTATTTGGCTGATGAAGCAGCCAAATCTGCAGTAGCCACGTGTTCTGTAGCAGCCGTTACAAGGTCCAAGACTAAGATTGATAATGAGATTTTGGCAGCTATAGCTGCTACTACTAAGGGCACTAATTATCCACAGGGTTTCCCTTCAAAGGTATTCTTATCAGTTAACTCCCAACCAAATTCCTTTTGCAATAATACCAGATATTGGTGATCAGCTGTTCCCAACACGGACGCAGAATTTTTTTGATCCAAGCCACACACGAAGGCATGGCTTTGGCCCATGCCAGAGTGTCTACAACAGTTTCTTTCTTGCAGCAGCATTACTGGTGGCGTGGTTTATATAAACAGACCCGTAATTATGTACTTTCTTGTGACATCTGTCTGCAAATTAAGCCTTCTAATGTAATACTTCCACCACAAACACAGCTATGCTTTTCTCACTGACCTTTTGGGTGTGTATCTCTTGATCACTGTGGTCTATTTTATTCAGATACTGCATATAAATACATTTTGGTTGCAGTTGATTCGTGCACAATATTCCCTTGGGTTTGGCCACAACTTAGTGCTGATGCTTGATATGTCATCAGGGATTTGCATGTCTTTATAGGGATTTTTGCCTGTGGCACATTTCTTTCAGACCAAGGTCCAGCGTTCGCCTCTAAGGCATACGGAACACAATGAAGTCTTTGGGGGTGCTGGTGCAGTTTTCGTCTCCATACAGGCCTGAGGGCAATTCAATTGTGGAGGTAATGAACAGTGACTTAAAGCAATCTTTGACAGCTAGAGTCTTAGGTACATTTGAACTCTCATTGCCATACAAAGGGGCCAGGAACTGGCTTGCCCCTTTGTATGGGGTTCAACGTGCATTTAATAATCTCCCTAGAAGACCTCTGGGTGGGCGGACCCCATATGAGATGCTCTTTGGCATCAAAATATTTATGCCAGCCCTTGATGATCTTGATTTTTGCGGCGGCTGCCGCAACCTTTGATGTACATATTCATTCTACTATTTTACAGGACCTACAAGAGACCCATGACAGTCTTGCAACTGAACATTTGCACTCTGCTGCTGATGTTGCACTACTGATTCCGGTGGCCGCTGGCTTCTGATAGTTGGTGATCCGGTCCAAGAGAAGTGGCAGAACAAAAAATAATTTGGTCCCTCTTATCGTACACAGGTTCCAGTCCTTGGCTTGAAGGGTACTCGTGCAGTGATTTTACCATCATTTCCAGGTTGCAAAGACAACAGATACATCACAGTAGACAATGTCAAGCTACAACATCTGGCCGATTCTGAATAGTGTGACGCCTGCTGTTTCGTGCCCCACAATTACTAGAAATCGTGGGGCTGGCGCATCTTTCAATTTACTACACGACACTGTCATCGAGATGGACCATATTGTTGACCATTTGCATGTCCCTCCTGCTTCCTCCTGCAACGAGGAGGTTGAATATGCATACCCCAAAGAAGAGTCTTTGCACAGATTGCCCGTAAGTCCTTTACACCATGGCAACTTTTCTTATGACTCATCCTTCACCGCCTCAATTGGCCCTACCAAATTTACTATTTTTGTCGCCTGGTTCAAAAAGATTTACTTGGTCCCTTCTTGGACATACATCTGGTTGGTACTCATTCTGGTTTTTCTCTTCATGATAATTGGATTTGTGACAGTGTTTTTCCTACTCATCAATGGTCACTACTTACCAGAACACTATGCTGTGAACTTGACTGTTGGTATTTTGGCCCCCACTCATCTTCCCAAATCATAAAGCGTGACCAGACTCTTGTTAACATTTCAGCATTCCCAGTTGCAGATGGCATCATTTGGGATAAAGTGGATTTTCAGGTCCATGGCCAGACGGAAATTATCAACGTGCCATACGTCTTTTGTGTCTCCATGGGTGATGTGGTAACACAGGACATACGTTCAGATGACTGGGATGTGCATGTAATACAGTCATTGTTTTCAGATTTGAAGAATTATGCTGCTTTTGATGCTGAAGATTTATATTTAAATTATGCCAATTATGCCGATTTATTTTGTTATCAACATTAATGGCATCATTTCCTACATAAGACTAATACATTACAACCTGTTGTTAATTATACACAGTGGGAACATTGCCTTACACCATTAAAAGGAAACTTGAAGACACTTAGGAATACATTTACATATTTTTCAGATTTTTATAGGTCAACACCTGAGTAATATTACTTTAAGTTAAATGTTTCTAGAACTCCCAAAGTCATGTTAACCCATACGAAATTAATTTATTCAAATTCTTTCAGACATGATCTGTCAGTCAGGGGTTATGATCACTGGGAGGCCACCATTGATTTGAAATAGAGCTGGGGTTCTAAGAACTGGCAGGTGCAAAGCACTGAAGCCTTACATCGTGCCTGCCTCATCCCAGCACAAATTTTGTTTTTAAATGACACAGTGTACCAAACAACTTGCTTTGCTTTGACAACTGCAAAGAAGTTGAACGCCCCTGCCATTCCCTATTTACCTGAATATAATAATTGTGGTATATACACAAAACATACCATTGCTGCTTTACAACCTTTATTTCAAAATAACATGTTTAATGTGTCTGAAATGGATCTTTTAGGTTGGCTGGTTTGGCAGACAAATTCAAATGCCTGCCAACTCCGTTTTTATAACACTACTTCGGGTTATACACAAGACAAAGCCGACCCAAGATTTTCAGATACACATTCGGTAACAACCTATTCAATTGGAAAATTATGTTAACAGTGGTTGCAGCACTTTACACTATCGTCTGTTAAACAACATCTATTGGTGTTGCCCAATAATATCAATTTGGCTGACTTTTAGGGTTCCTAGAACAAAGAGATTCATTTAGGCAGCTTACAATGAAATATGGAAACTTTCACAGATTGAAGCAGGGTAACGTCTGCAGGAAATTGACCAAGCAAACTTACAAAAAGTTCTTGCTGTTGTTGACAATAGTATTAACACACTGTCTTCCCACATTTACACATTGGATAATATTGTTTCTTCTGTTATTGATATTGTACAAGAAGATGTGTCTTTGTTATATCAAGGTCAAAATCAATTGCGTTCTGGGGGGCGTGGCCAACACCATGGCGTGTTAGGACGCGTGGCTCCAGAGCTCCTGGCGAGCTGCTTCAATATCCGACATTCTTGCTATCCACAATTACACCAAAATAACAGGGACAAAGGGAGAACACAGCAGTGACCAGCGGAGGAGAGCAACGAGCTATATACCCGCAGGAATCGCCTACTTTGCCGACTTTTTGCTGCCGCTCTCCGCGCCCGGCAGGAGGCAAGATGGCGGCCGCGGCACTCGGACTTCGCCGGAGGTGCTGACACCCGACCTCTGGATCCGGCGACGAACTCAGACAGCGGTGTCGGAGTGCACTACCCCTCTTGTGGTGATCAACTGCGCCTGGACACCCCGGCCCCTGGGGCAGGACTCGACGGAAGCGATCGGACCTTTCCCAAGAGGGCGACGGGAATGCCCGCGACGAGATAGGGAGTGAAGACGGAGCGTCGAGCCATCGCCCGGGGGGCCTGCAAGGTAGGAGGCGGAGAGGCAGGAGGCATTGGCCTTGCCAAGAGGGGGTCTGAGAGGGAGCCGCCGGGGGAATTATCGCGGAACTGCGACGGGCTCAATACTGTACCAAGATGGCGGCCGGAGCCGCGCACTAATGCTGGGGAGCCCCCTGATCTGGCCTCGAACGCCTCGGAGGCCTCAACGCCCTGTGGCAGAGAAATTACTCCTAGACGCTCACCCGGCGGAGGGCGCAGGTGGCGCTACCCTCTGATGTCCGCAGACACGGCGGGAAACACCTCGGGGATTGCCCCATACACCTGCCATCTGACACTACGACTCAGCACATCCGGAGGAGGCCCTGGACACCGAGGGTGCCCTAGACACTGGAAGATTGTTGTACCTGTGAACACCCCCCACCCCCCCGACTCCCCACGCAACAGATATCGGCCTAGACAGTGCTGGGGCTCGGGGGAGTGGTGACCCCCCCGGGAGGTGACAGGCAGAGGACAGTGACCCGGAAGACCTGGCAGGTACCACTCACCAGTGACCCGGGTGCCCAGGAGTGCGGACCGGAGGCGACAGTGGACCGCGTGATCTACTCTGGGAGAGGTACGGATATTACGTCCCGTCCACTGGGCCACGACTACTGCCTGGGAGGTAGGGTACTTCCACGTTGCCCTACGCGCTTGCTTCCACAATATGGGGAAGAAGGACCAGTTATCCAAACCACCTAAACAAGGGCCTATGGGCAATTTTGCCACGCAGAGACAGGTGGCTGAGCCCCTCACGGCCGCGTCAGGTGTACGGTCTGATTTCGAACTGCTGATGGAGGCAATCCAGGCTTCACAGGCCGATATCCAGGAGTCCCGAGCGGCCCTAGAGGTTAAAATAGGTGAGGTGGGCTCTGAAGTGACACTGCTGAGACAGGACCTTCGAAACTTATCGGATAGAGTAACTGCTGCTGAGACGCGGATGGGAGAAGCCGAGGATTCAATCTCTACCCTACGGAAAGACATGGCAGAGCTCAAGGCATCCCATCACCAACTACTTTGGAAAGTCGATGACGCCGAAAACAGAGCGCGACGCAACAACTTGCGCTTTGTTGGATTTAGAGAAGGGATTGAGAAGGCGGATATGGTGTCCTTCCTCCACTCCTGGCTGATGGAAACTTTCCCAGCGGTGCAATTTTCGTCTTGCTTCATTATTGAGAGAGCGCACAGGGCCCTCCTGGCAAAGCCGCCAGAGGGAGCGAGACCGCGACCGGTCATTGCACGTTTTCTTAACTTCGCGGATCGGGATCTAATCCTGCGAGAGGCGAGGAAGCTGGGGGAGATCCGCCTAGAAAATGCGCACTTCATGATCTTTCCGGACTACAGTCAGGAGGTGCAAAAACAACGCCGCTCCTTTGATGCCGTGAAGGCGAAACTTAGAGACTTAAAGATCTCATACATGCTCCTCTTTCCTGCGAAACTCAAGGTGCTCTACAAGGAACAGTCGCTCTTCTTCAACCATCCGGAGGATGCCTGGCAGTGGCCGGAGGAGCGCCCAATCCTCAACAGCAGAGAGTCGGTCGGAAGGGACATGTTCAACATGTCTTTGCGGAATGGTCCCCAATGGGAACAGCAGAAGACACAGAGGATGAGGTCCAGGAGGATGAAGAGGCAGCCGCCGGCGACACCCTATCGGGGACGTGGTTCGGGAACCACACGGACAGGCCGATCGGCCTCCCCGAGAGGGGCTGCGGAATCCGGCTCGAGATTCTCCAGTCTACGACGCACGGCTCGCTCGGAGGGGGACGACGAGGACGAACTTGAAATAGACACTTCCGGAGGGGAGCGAGGAGGGGAGGAGGGCCAATCTGTCCACCCGCTGGTTGATGCGATCCGAGTCTTGGAGCAGGACATATCTGGACAGCACAGCGCGCCCGAATCAGAGACTCAGGACTCCAACTCATGAACAATGGTGGATTGTGATCTTGAGTATGCAGCTCGATGATGGGAAGCACGCAAGTTGACACGCCCTTTTTGTTAATCTTGTTTACTGTTTACATCAGTTTGTGTTTCTGTTCTCTCTCCTTGACAGGTAGTGGAGGGGGGGAATTAGGAGAACCTGAAGGGAGGGATGTACGGGAGGGCGACAGGCCTTCTCCTACGGACAGTCCTGTCTTGTGATGGGAGGGGACTGGAAGGGGAGGGAGGCGGGGTGGGGGGGAAGTGGGGGGTGTTCTTTTGTTCGTCCAGGTTGGGGAACGGATGGGGAGAGTCGGGGGGGGACAACAGTTGCAAGAATGCAGCAGCGAACTTTGAACCTCCACACCACATATGTGTGCCAGAGACTACTCACATACAGCTACCACATATTTGAATGGCGAATACCCTAGGCATTCCACCTTGGGGAGATAGGGGACTGAGCATCCTGACATGGAACGTCAACGGATTAGGCTCCAGAGTCAAGAGAGGTCTAGTGAACGCCTACATCAAAAGGGTGGACCCGGATGTTACCTTACTACAAGAAACAAACCTCAGGGGTACACAGTGTTCCTTCATCGCTAGGGGCCGACATAGAGTTCTGGCTCATGCGGGCTACACATCGGACTCCAGAGGGGTAGCGGTCATCATTAAAAAGTCCTCACCATTCTGCACCACACGCACCTGGATAGATCCACAAGGGACATACGCGGGAGTACAGGGTACCTGGAATAGACGCACCTACACGCTAATTTCGGTTTATGCACCACCCAAATTACAGACCCGTACGCTTACAGCGCTTGCGAACATCCTTTTAGACACAGCGAACACTATACAAGTGGTGGGAGGTGATTTCAATGATGTTATGAATATAGAACAAGACCCACCCGGGGACACAAGGAGAGGAGGGCACCAGACCACACTGTTCAGTCAGATGTCCACTATAGGACTCACGGATATCTGGAGATGGTTACACCCGACACAGCAAACCTACTCATATTATTCTGGGGCCCATAGGGTGTTCTCGCGATTGGACTATGTTTTCATGTCCCGACAGTACTTGAGGGTGGAGGATACAGCAGAATATAAGGCCAGAGGCATATTGGATCATTCGCCATTGTTCGTAAGGGTGGGGCACAACCAGGGTAGGGGCACAGGCTCCTGGCGCTTAGCGGCCTGGGATCTCCAGAACGTAGACATAATGAGAGGCATTCGAGCGGACATTAAGGTCTATATTGCAGAAAATGAGGGAACGGTGGAATCGAGTGTCACACTCTGGGAAGCCCTAAAGCCGGTGTTACGGGATAGGATACAAGGCAGACTGGGAGAGGAAAGACGTAAACTCCAGGCTGCGGTGGCTGCCTTGGAACAGGCTATCTTGAGATGGGAGAGGGAGTACCAGACCCGTAAAAACGGCGAGACTCTTAGAAGGCTACTTGATGCCCAGCGACAATACAGAGAATTGGTAACTAATGAGGTGAAGACCCAATCCCTCGCCACCCTCCACCGTCTATACGACGTGGGTGACAAGTCAGGCAAACTTTTAGCTTGGCTCAGTAAAAAGGAGCGGGCGTCTAGATGGGTGGATAGTATCTCTAATGTAGACGGGACTAGTGTTAACACCGACACTGAGATAGCTGAAGCCTTTGCTTCGCACTATGAAAATTTTTATGCAGCCCGAGATCTTGTAACCTGTGAGGAAGCATTACACTACATGGAACAGACGGACCTACCGGTGCTGTCTCCCGAGGCCCTGGTGGACTTAGAGGCGGACATTACGACTGATGACATCGCGGAAGCCATTGCCAAGCTGAGACCGGGCAAAACCTCTGGACCGAATGGTTTTCCGGCTGAGTTCTTCAAGCGCTCGGCGGACCTCTTGACACGCCATCTTAAAGGCCTCTTTACTGGTGCCTACCAGGAGGGGGAGCTACCTCCAGATCTTGCTCTTGCGACGATTGTACCAATCTACAAGGAGGGCAAGCCACGGGATAATTGTGCCTCCTACCGCCCCATCTCACTACTTAATACGGAAGTAAAGCAGTTGGCAACCATCTTGGCGGTTCGCTTGAGAGCGGTTATTCCGGGCCTTATACATCTAGATCAATCGTGTTTTTTACTAGATAGGGCGACTAAATTGAACCTTAGAAGAACCCATAACTGGCTGCAGGAAGTGCGTGGGCGGAGGGAACATCACTGGTTCCTCTCCTTAGACGCCGAGAAAGCGTTGACGCGGTACACTGGTCATTCCTCTCTGCAGTGCTCCACAAGTTTGGTTTTGGACCAAACTTCGTAAATTGGGTCCAGCTTCTCTACACTTCCCCGAGAGCCAAGGTGAGGGTGAACGGAACAATGTGGCGTGAGTTCCGGATTCAGAGAGGTACCCGACAGGGGTGTCCCCAGTCTCCCCTCCTCTTTACACTCACTATTGAGGTACTCGCCGCCAGGATCCGGCAAAACAAGGACATCTCTGGTTTTACAAGCAATGACACGAATCCGACACAAGAAAAGATCTCGCTATATGCAGACGATGGCTTGCTGTATATAACTAAACCGGTGACCACCATCCCGGAGTTATTCCGGGAATTAGAGCAATATGGCGGGCAGGCGGGACACAAAATCAATTGGCACAAGTCTATTCTGTATGACCCCGGGGGACGTGACAGGTGGGGGAGGCTACCGGAGAGACTACAGACGACGACCGAAGACTTCCAATACCTCGGGATTTATATAACACTGAATGAGACCCTCTCGTTCCAAAGAAACCTGGAACGGATCATATTGAACGCGGGGACGGATATGGACCGCTGGAGACAGCTCCCACTCACGCTCCTAGGCCGAGCGGCCATGTACAAAATGGTCACTCTACCCAAACTCCTCTATGCCTTACAAAACGAATATTATCCACTACCAACTGCGGTCTTCGCTAAGATCCATGCTGAACTGCGATCCTTTCTTTGGCTAGGCAAACAAGCTAGAGTGGCCCTATCTACGCTCCAGAGGCATCAATATAGTGGGGGGATCTCGCTCCCCAACCTGGAGGCCTACTACTGGGCGGAACACCTGACACCAATTAATGACTGGTTACATGCCCCGGCGGACCACCCGACGTATGCCCTGGAGAGAGTTAGAATGTCGTCCAAAAACCTATTGTGTTATCTCTATGGAGGTACTAGCAGGGCACTGCTCCTCCCGGCAACGTCTCTCACACTCAATGCATGGACTAAAGCCACAAGACGCATGGGTTGGGAAAAGAAGCTCACACGGCAGACACCGCTGTGGCACTGCCAGTGGTTGACAGAACTCAACAAGCTACGAGGTTTCCAAAGGTGGGACGATATTGGCATCTCCACTATAGGAGATGTGATAGTCAAAGGGGAGCTGAAATCTTTTCAAGTACTTAAAACAGAGTTCGGCCTACATAATACACAGCAGTTCAAGTACATCCAATTAAGGCACGCATGGCGAGCCCAAAACGTCACACTCACTGATATCCAGAATATGCACCTTTGGAGGGGCGGCTCCTCCAACAGCAGATAACGAGCAAGGCGGTCTCCTCAACCTATAAAGCCCTAACTAATAATATGCTTGGGGACTTGGCAAAACTCAGAGGTTCATGGGAGGCAGAGGTGGGGGATATGGAAGACCTAGACTGGGAGATAGTGTTGATGCATCCCCGGGAGGTGGCAATCAAATCAAGACTGCGACTCATCCAATTCAATGTGCTCCATAGAACCTACTATGATAGAGTACGACTTAGAAAAATGGGAAAAATAGAAGACTCACGGTGCCTTAGATGCCACCAATGTGAAGGGGACTTCTATCATACTATCTGGGCATGCGACACAATACAAACTTACTGGACACAGGTATTCAAGGAACTTGAGGAGGTCTTGGGGGTTCCGATCCAACAGGAGCCAAAGCTGGCATTGCTAGGCATGACCAATGAGGTAGACCTGGCTCGCCCACTTCTTACATTCCTAGTTCTTGCACTGGTTGTGGCGAAAAGGGACATCGCAAAATACTGGGGGACGCCGGAACCTCCTGGACTGGAAGAATGGAGGAGGGGGCTGGATCTCTATATGGCAGCTGAGAGAGTTACTTATAAGGCAAGGGGGTGCCCCAAAAAATTTCAGAGAGTTTGGTCCAAATGGCGCCACTATCACTGGTTAGATGGGGGGATGTGAGGGGGGGCATATGTTAGGTATAGGCCAACACACAGAGACTAATTTACACTGCTAACAAGGAGGAGATGAGACAAGATGGACTCGAGGGGTGCCACGGGGCACCGGACATTTGAGGCTTCAAATTGTGAGAGAATCTACTGGCTTTGATGGGGGTGTGAGGGGGGGAATTGGAAGTGTAACTGCTGCTATTTTCGTGACTGTATTGTTTAAGTTACTTTCTTTTGCGTATTGTTTGGTTGGTTTATTGGGGGGAGGGAGGGGCTAAACAAGAAAAAGCAGATACTCGAAACGTTCATTAGATGCTCACACTTGTTTATGAGTTTGAATTTCCAGCGCCCTAACGATATTTGCCGCCCGACCTTCGGGGTGTGGGCTAAATGGCCGTGTGTTGCTCTACTGACTGTGCGGTGCACTATTATCGGTGAGTAGCTGGAATACTGATTGATTACTGGTATCTTTCTGTATGTCTGCAATAAAAAAATAAAAAATAAATCAATTGCGTTCTGTGATGCAATTCGCATAGACTTTGCAAACTCTGAAAATGGGAAAAGTGCCATGGGATTACTTAAATGTGTCTGTTTTATTTTTGCCGTTTTATTTGACCGACAAATAGCAGTTTATGTCCATGAAAGATACAATCTACACTATCCTACACATAGAAAAGCTAGACCCTTTGCCTTTCTCTGTGGCGGAGACTGTGCTGTCTGGCACATATCTTTACCTTTCTCTTTGTTTCAATTCAGCTCTTGTATGAAACATTTTCCTGCTATGCCGATTTGAAGCCCTGGGAAGCACTGTTCTGCATGAATTGTGGTCTTTGCCTTTTACATAAAGATGTTTACGAGATGAGAAGGAGCTATACCTAACAGGGGAAGACTGTGATTCTACTGTAGGTCATTCCCTTGTTTGTAAAAACATAAAGTTGCACAGGGCTTGAAATATGTCCGCTCTGATTCTTGCTTGAGTTTTAAAAGGTAAACATTCACTCTGTTTACTAACAGTAGTTATCCTATTCTAAATCAAGAATGCTGCGGTTTGCTTGCTGAAAAACCGTACAATGTAACAGTTTCACAGCGCATTATTTGCTGTAAAAATTAGCTTTTTCCTCCCCCGCGTGGGAAGCTCGATAGCTCAATTTGGCCTTCCATACCAACTTTGAAAACAGATTTCAACAAGTTGAGCAGACTAAAAGCGCTTTTATTCCAACAAGAAGACCCCCTTACTTCCGCCGCGAGACCTTCAATCTGTGGTTGGCTAGCACTGCTAGCGAAATTCAAACTCTTTTGAACACTAACCTCCCACTACATTTTGGGGAGCTTAAACACCGCATTTTTAATGTGTCTAATACTCAAAACCTTGCACATTTTTTAAAGCTGTCGGCTCTGGCCTTGTGACTTCTTTTCAGACAATATTTGGTGTAATACCTGCATTTATTCATTCCACCTTTTTCATCTTCTTTGGAGGATTCCCTTTAATGCTGTCATTAGCTGCTGGAATCCTGCTTCTACGGTGCCTGCTGCGCAATGGCTGCTCCTCTTGTAGTGCTGCACAGACCGGGCCGGCTGCAATTGCTCCGTGACCGCTGCATGGATGCTTTGGTACACTACCACTGGCAACTCTCAGTGTGTCTTATGGGTTGTCCTCCCGCTTTGCGTACTTCACTTGCGTGCAACCACTTTTCATGTTTACGATGTCCGTTTACATGGACGTTGGATGTATGCCTCTCTAATACGTCATGTTCAGACCCGGATTTCGACCAGTTAATGGGTCCCTTAGTGGCCCATGAGCAGGACTGTTCTGGGATTGGCCCTGTGGTGCATGCGGCTGCACTTGGAGTCTTGGCTCAGTGGTATATCTATGAGGCTACACTGTCTCCTACTTCAAAGTTACATTGAATATCATACAAGTTATCCGGCGATGCTCATGGAGGCACCCAACTGTGAGGAGCACGATAGTTCATTCAGCTTGCTGAATTGGATGGCATCCCTTTTTTCTACTAACGACAATGATGTCCTTTTGGAGGGTGTTACATTCTTTTGCTTGTACACTCTGATGGATTAACTTTGCTAAAGCACCACAGGCATCTCGCAGGTTCTTCCATTTCAAATCTATATCTCGATTTTTTTCCCTAAATGTTTTTTCCCCCTCTTTTTCTCGCTCTATAATTTTTACAATTGAAGGCACTTTTGAAATCTGCTCGCAATTTTGAATTCTGTTTTTGTCCTATGTCTACATACTATGGACTTACCAGGGGGAGGGTGTAGTATGGATGGTGGGTTAATTGTCGACATTGTTAAGTTAGCATGAGCTTCGCTGCCATCAGGCTGCTTTTGCACACGACACTACATGCCTTTATTTTGCAAGATTTTGTTTGTGCTCTTTTCACATGAGAACTATCTGCTTTTCGCGTTCTCTGCTGTGCTCTGAGTTTTAGTCTGCAAACGATGTACAAGGCCGATCAACAATGGCCCTTGTTATTCGGTTCTGGTCATTCCTTCGCACCTAGACATAACATGACACACAGCTGCACTACTGAAAGTCGTATGCTTTAATATTGGAAGCGAAGCATGTTGTTAACGCATTTGGAGAGAGACCTTTCCAGAGAGAAGAGCTGTGCTTGTACTGAGATGTAAACCTTTCATCTAGGCCTTAAGGTATGGGGTCTGCTGACAAAGCCCAGAGGTCTACTTTTTTTTTATAATAAACTACTTCTTATCACGGGAAGGGTGGTTAGGTACAGTTGCCCTTTTCCACCGTCTTTATGAAACGATATCCCCGTTTGTATTCTATGGAATTGGGACAATGCTGACTATATTATGTTTATGCATTTTGTTGCTAGTAATGGCACTTGTACTGTACCATAGAGTGCGTTAGTTAAAATAAACATTTTAAACTATACCGTGACCCTGATTACTCTTATTGTGGACAAGTATGAGTGAGTGAGCGAAAGAGTTGTCTTGCTTCCGCGATTCCTGAGAGAGTCGGGAGTGTTCTGGGTTGTCTAATCATTGGTAGCTTCGCTGTTAGACGGAGAATGAATGAGACATTATTGCTAGTTGGTTTTTGGGTTTTTGGGCTCTGAGGTGATAGGTTGGTGCACCACTATCTACCGAGGTCCTGGTTTCCTGCGCATAGTTCTTTATACAGTTAAACTTCTGTATAAAAATCCATCAGCATCAATACTTGTCAATGGAGAACTATCAGACCCATTTAATATCACTCGGGGTACCCGCCAGGGCTGCCCCCTTTCCCCCCTCTTATTTGATCTTCATATAGAGCCCTTTGCTCAAAAGTTCCGAGACAATAGTAACATCAAGTCTTTTGAGTTTGAGGGATGGGTGAGGAAGGTCGCCTTATATGCGGATGATCTTCTTATTTTTACATCAGAGCTACGATCGGCGTTCCCAACAGTAATTACGTTGGCTAAAGAGTTTGGAGCAGTATCAGGTTATGAAGTCAATGAAGACAAGACAGATATTATGGCCTGGAATGACCCCGAGCCCGTGGCAGGAGCCCAGATAAGCTCAGTCCTTCGATATCTAGGCCTGAATATATATAAAAACATAGACGAGATAGTTCCAGCAAATTTCTCGCTTATAGCTAAAGAATGCCGCAGACAAATGAAATCATGGTCTACACTTCCACTATCTCTATTGGGTAGATCTAACCTAATTAAAATGATGATCTTGCCTAAGATTACATTTCTATTTAATACCATCCCTCTTTTTTTGAATCCCATAATGATAGCTAAGCTCCAAGGTGATATACGCTCCTTTATTTGGGATAACCGTAACCTGAGAATTGCCTGGAAGAAAATCAGGCGACGTAGAGAGAAGGGAGGTTTGTCAGCCCCCGACTTACAACTCTACGGGTGGGCCTTTCAAATGTCCCATATTAGGATGTTGTTGAAATCCCCTATAAACTCGACTTGTGGACACATGTTTGCTGCATTACTAAGATTACTAAGAGGAGAAAGGGTGGCTGATCATGAATTTTTGTTTAAATTTGGGGATCCTAAGTTTTTTAAGAAAATAAAATTAAAGGTGCTTAGAGATTCATGTAGAACTTGGGCAAAACTTAGGCGTACCATTAGAATTGACTACTACTCTGGTAAAGCTCCATTATGGAACTCTCCTGGCTCCCCGAGTTGGCTTTTAGATAGTCTTGCAACACCTTTACGTGAGTCAGGTATGGTAGTCTGGGGGGATATCTTTGTTGAGGGAATCCTATTGCCATGGGAGGTATTAAAATCAAAAGTGGGGTCTCGGCTCTCTAGGTTCAAATACCTTCAAATGCAAAGTTGGGCGCCTGCATGGCCCTCTGTTAAAGGCAGATTTCAACTGGGAGGGGACAGCACACTGGTGTCTCTCCTAACAGATAGGCTCCCATTCAAGAAAGAAGTCTCATGCTGGTACAATCTTTTACTGGATGAAGTCGAGGGTGAGTTCCTATTACCAGAACAGCTGTGGTCTACACATATAACCAATATCAGCGTGGGGAATATGTGGTATGAATCTTTTAAAATCATGTGGAACATTGTAAAACCATCTTGGTTACGCCGAAACCACCTGTTTACATTACATAGGGCCTACCATTCACCTCAACGTTTATCGAAGTTTACGGACAATTCGCCGGTTTTATGCCCTAAATGTGGTTTGGCAGAGGCCTCGGATTTACATATGTTCTTAGATTGCCCACTTCTAACATCATTTTGGGACTCTGTTTCTATTTCAATATCCAACTCTCTGGGATCCCAGCTAATCTTATGTCCTGCTCTTGTTATTTTTGGTATTTCTCCAGAGTTTCATGGCCCAGCAAAAAATTTACTTTTTTTTGTATTCTGTTGGCAAGGAGGGAAATATGTAAGAAATGGAAAGACCCTTCACCTCCAACCTTGCTGGACTGGCGAATGTCAGTACTACAAACATCAAAGATGGACCTTTTAAGATCAGGAAACCATAGCAAGAGAAACTTTTGGAGACTACTAAATTGGTAACTGGTTTTGCTTTGGTCTTTGTTTTTTTTTGGTTTTTCCCAAGGTCCAATGATTACGCTGCTTGGCACCCTCTTTACTTTTACTTGACTATTCACAATATATTGTAAGCAATGTACGATTGGGTATATGAACGCAGCATGTGTCCCAAATGGTTGCTTCAAAGTGGCTTAGTTGGATTATGACATTACTTACTGTGGGGCAATTAGGGCGGCTTTCCTTGGAGCTCCTCCCAGTTTATCTGAGACAGTAAGCTCATTTCCACATGCTACTAGTTGATCACCAAGGGCAAAAAATGAGGACAAAAAAAACAACAACAAAAAACACTCCCTGGAAGAGTGGATTGGGAATGGTGGAGAAGAGAAGATTAAGACAGTGACCGCTGAGTATGTAGGAGCCTTGATCATCTGGGTAAAGCCAAGGGTATCAATGTCAATGATGATGTTCTGGCTAGAGGCATCAGAGGTGTCATCAACCCATGTGCTAAAGACACCTACAATGCAGGCTTGAGATGAGATGTAAAGCATGTACTGGGCAAGGTCCAGGACTCAGAAGATCTGCTGGGAAGGGTGGCAGATTACAGCACCAATAAAGGATGAGGTTGGGGTTGAGACAAGTTTGACAACAAGTGTTTGAAAGAAACAAAGCAGGAGCCATTTAGTGGCATGACTGAAATCAAAGAGTGATGGATTAAGGCAACTGTCCTTCCTTTACTGCCATCCCTATTCATGATAAGAATGTGGTAGTTTGGTGGCAGTAGGTCATGTAAACCAGGCAGTGAGGAGTCATTAATCCAGGCCTCTGTTATGGCTAGTAAGTGAAGAGAATAGTGGAGGATGGGGACATGAAGTTTGAAGGCATTTTTATTGAAGATCGGATGCTGTGGAGGGTGTCTCCTAAGGTATTAGCTGAGGAATAAAAAAGGCTGGGTATGGTGAAGGAAGGGCTGGGAGGAAAGAGATGAGTGAGGTTGGAAGGCATGTGTGTGCGATGGTGCAATAGAAGGAAGGGAAGGAGTACTGTAATCAGGGGAGGTGACTAGGGAGAAGATGCCGGGTGTCAAGACTATACTTTTTAGCATGTACCGCTTTCAAATTATTTAGATTGGATTGGTTGCCGTGGGTCATGACCTTTCCATTGTTATACATATTTATGGTAAAGCAATGGTGTGAGGCAGTTAATGGAGGGGAAACAAGCTTCATCTCTCCTGGGATTATGTAGAAGGGAGAGAAGGTGGATGCCTGTTTCAGGATGTTCAGCCATGAGCTGATGTTAGGCAAATAGAAAATGAGGTCTATGGTGATAGTTCCAAGCAAGGGGCTGAAGTTGTTAATAGTGAACAGTGGTTCTGGATGTCCAATGAGTGCATTAGATGTGAACATTTTTCCACACTTTAGATGTTATTGAGCTTGAGTAGGTTAAAGTGAAGGAGGAGGGGTAGCGTCTTGACAGGCAGAGGGCAAGAGTGTGGGGGGAAGACAAAGTGAAGAGCAGTTGTGATGGGCATGTCTCAGATGTGCTAACAGAGCTGAGATGCAGCAGTAGGCAGATCGAGGGTAGAATCCAGGAGTTGGTGGGGTAATTGCTCTGTCATGGGGAGATATCTATTCTAAATGGTACATTGATTAGGTACGCGGAGCTGAGGGAGCCAAGAGGGTGTTTGTGAGGATAGCAGTGTCTCATGGTAGTGTGGTTTTCTGTGTTTGAAAGCAGATCTCAGCTGACCCAATGGTTGGGCAGAATAGATTACAGATTGATGATGTAGATAGAGGGTTGCCAGTAATTATAACCTTAGAGACAGATGGTTAACATGCTGATAGTGGTGTAATGACCCATAGATGTTGTTATAAAGGCAAAGTGTCTGGGAGTCCTTAGTAGATTGTAGGATGCTGATGGGCAGTTCAAGTCAGTAAAGAAGAGTGGGTTTGTGTACATACTAACAAATTATTGTCCATCTTCTGTGGTCATGTTTCCAGCTGTTAGAAGTCTTTCTTCAGTATTTATGGATATCCTAATGTTATTATAGTCTTTCTTCCATGGCTATTATTGTAGTCATACTTCCATATTAACTGATGCTATTAGAATGCTCCCAAGGGCTGTCGACAAGATGGCCTCCTCCGTACTTCCAGCCAGTTGGTATCTCTAGGGTGATGGTGGTGTGTGCAGTCACACATCAGAAACAAGGGAGGGATGGGCACGTGGAGTCCCAGGCCGAGAGCACAACCAACTCCTCAGGGCCAATGTAGGTAGCTTCCACGCTGCATGGGCAGACTCCCAGGCCAAAGTCACACCCAGCTCATTCAGGCAACCCCAAAAGCCAATAAAGGTGGCCTTCGCACTGACGACGTGAGCCAGGAAGCACTGTGATGGGATGGCCAGGTTGTGCCAGCCAGGCATCCAACAGCACACAGTGAGCCACTCACAGGATGTCCAACATTCACCAGGCCCAGCCATAAAGTTGCAAACAACTGTAGAGGGAGCTGCTAGCGCAAGAGGACCCTGCCAAGATGCATTGAGTCAGTGATGCATAATTTGTTCTCCTCTACCCACTGTAGATGCTGCATTTTCATTTGGACCCTCCACTCTCCTCTTTCCCCCGCTCCACCAGAGTCTACACTGCATGCTTGACTCTGAGGCTCGGCGACGATTTATAAAGCCTATTCGTTTTAGATACGTTATTTTAACTCAAGATTTTATTATGTTGTGTAAGTCTCCCCCAAATGAATTTGTTTGCTATAACTTGTTTACGTTTTTAAAGCTGTTTTAATAGCGCATAAAATTAACAGTCGTAAACTCATATGTTCTGTATTTGCCGACCCCAATTCGCTATAACCTGTTTAAGTTTATAATGAGTTTTTAAAGCTGTTTTAGAAGTACAAATATAACTGTTTTATATTTATATATTTGTATCTGTTGACCTCAGTTGAGGTCTGAATCAAATGAAATGTTTTGAATTGAATTGACTCTGAGAAGCACTGCTCCCGCTTCCATGGAGCCAGCCTTACTCTCACATTAACCCTCTTCTATAACTGCTACTGCCATTCTTTATGTCATTTCGACAGTTAAAAGTATTCAGTAAGGGTCAGTAGCATAAACAGGTACTAAATTGGCAGGATCAGATTTGAATACGTGGGGATATAAGATTTTGCTCCTGCTATCTTTGTGCCATCTTTTCTGTTTACTGCTCAAACTTATAAATATCTTTTAAATAAAGAAAACCCAAACCGATTGGCATTGCCAAGGCTTTTTTAGTTTTGTTGTGATTCAGAGAATTAAAAACTCATCTTAATTACGAAAAGTACATTTAAAAATGTACACCAAAGTACAGAAATTAAAAGACCGATTTACGTTTACATAAACTAAATCACCGCATATTATTATATAGATTGTTTATATAGTTTAAAATCATGAACATGCCTCGATCGCCCCTTTGACCTCTCCAATACTCGCAGCTATCACAATGTGTGGAGTTTTGGATCAGTTTGCAGCAGCGTTACATCCAGATTGCGATAAAACCTGTCTGGGGTTATAATCTTTGTAAACATTGAAGTTCGGATCAGTCCCTTTACCGTGTTGTATCACTTCAATATCCCGAAGAAATAGACCACTCTGCCACTTATATCACTACATTATCACAAACAGCTGGATTAACTTTAAAAGCAATATGTTTACAGAAACGCCTATGCCTTACTTTCTATGCACAGCAGTTAGACTCAGAATATGCGTATTTTAGAGGGTGGTGAGCGAAAGCTACGGGTTTCTTTGATACATTCCTTACAAATACAAGCTGTGACATGATGAACTTTGGAGAGAAGTACAACACTAGACACCTCCTGAGATTACACAACATCTGGATGCTAACCTATCATTTACCCCAATTGAATTTAATCTAATCAGCACAAAGGAAACTGAAAGAGCACATGTATCACCGGGCGCCGAAATTCTAATGAGTGTGGAAAAGCAGGAAATGGCCGAGGTTAGAGGTAAATAGGGTGCAGAAGGGCATGGCCCTGATAGGGGGCAGATACCTGCGTAGGTCAAACTGACATCTGCAGACATGAATGTGAGGCCAGGACAGCAAACTCTGTGACTGAGAAACAAGCACCTCGGTGGGCATAAATTAGTGTCTTAAATTGGCTTGTACTGTCAAGCTCTGAGTATGTAAGCGCACAAAAGGTGATGGAATGCTTGCAAATAGTCAAACCAGTGCCAATCGCTCGTGGTAGCATTCCAACCTATTCTCTTTCGCTCACTGAGCTACTGTAGACAATGATCTGCATTATGCAAATCAGCAGTGACCTGGCTCCTAGAAAGTCACAGTGGATATAATACCGATGTGTTAGAATCCTACCCTGAGCGATTGACAGCGTTTAGAAACGCTTCCATGAAAGATATGTTGATGCAGCAAAGGTTACATGCTAAGGTGATACTAAATTACCAAGAAAAAGGGACAGCATATGAATATTTTGTAAATATAGTAAACAATAATGAAATTTTAATTGCTCTGGTGTTACTGTTTGAAAAACTAAAACCTATCATTAACCTCTAAAATTGGAAAGTATACAAGAAAGGCTCAAAGAGAGATTAAAGGAAATGCATAACTTCTATTTGGCCCACTAGTCCACAGATAAAGACATTTACGGTCATTATGTGGATTTACGTTTACAGAAAATAAAGGTTAGGTAGATCTTTAAAAAGGCCTGGAAACGTGGCTTTTGTTGGGGACTTGTATATTGTTAATGTAGACCTTCTCAGACCGCAGTTTACCATTTACCCAGTCAGTTACTGCCTTTAATCAATTTTTTCTAATTATTTACTCCTAAGAAATTAAATACATTGCAATCCTCTGCATTAAATCTAGACATTTGCTCTCTGAACTTTTCTTACATATTTTAAGTGGATCAGAAAGATGTGCCTTTAAATTGACATTGCGGTGCAGAGACAGAATATCGAGTAAAAAATTTCGAGTTGCACAAATATCGAGTTATTAATATTGTGGGTCAGATATATCGACAGCAAGAATATCGTGGTCAAGAATATCGACTTAAGGTCAGTAATATCGATTTTAAAAGTATCTAAGTGTTTAATATCGTTTTGCAAACATATTGTTGTTAAAAATATCGTTTTTTTATTAATGTTATGTATTGTGGTATATATTTTATATTTATGTGATGTATGTGTTTTTGTATAAGAATTGTTTGTATTTTTAATATATGTGTTACATTTTTAGTTGTTATTATTTTTTTCTTAGAATTTTGCGTTTTAGTTCCGTAGTGGGTTGTGGGTTCATAGGGAAATAGGGTGGGAAGTAATTTAATTATACTACATTTATTGATTCTTTTTATTTATAAAGATTTGTTTAATTGAGATGGTATAGTGGTAAATGTGTAACATAATTTATTATTAATGAATTAATATTTGGTTGTTAATTAATTTGAATTAATTAATTGGTAATTAATGATGGCAATTGTGTAAATAATTTTAGGTGTGTGTTATGCTGTTTATAGGCGTAATGGGTGGGAAGTAATGTCTTTTTAATTTATGAATTAATAAGTGGTTGTTAATTAATTAATTGTTAATTTATTATGGTTATTTTGTGTAATTAATTTTGGGTGTCGGTTGTGGTGTTTATAGGAGTAAAGGGTGGGAAGTAATTTGTGTTTAATTAATAATATATAGTTGTTAAATAATGTTAATTATTTGATATTTATTTTGGGTCATTGTTTATTTTTTGTGTGTCGTGTTTACTTTTAAAGGGGTAAAGGGTGGGTATTAAATCCATTTTAATTATTTAATTATTAGTTGTTAATAGTAATAGTTTTTAATTTAAAATACATTTTAATTGTGTTTTATTATTTTATAGTTTAATTTAGGTGTGTGTTGTGGATATTATAGTGTTAACGCGTGTGTAGTTAATTAATGTTTACTGTTTTTTTATTAATGTTTGTGTAATCAATTATTATTTATGGTAATTATGGAAATAAATGTAATTAAAAATGTTTAAATGTTTTGTTATTGGTGTGGTGTTATAGGGTAGGAAATAAAATAAATACATTTATGTTTTAATAATTTGTTGGTATGTAAATACTTTCTAGTTTAAAATATTTATTTTTTATAAATGCATTTATATTTGTATTAATATTTGTAGGTTTTTGTTATATGCGATTAATATTATAATATGTGTTCTTTTGATATTTTAATATATATATATATTTAAATATTGTTTCTTTATTTTTATGATTTTTGTAATTTTTAATATATATATATATATATATATTTTTTAACTGTTTGAGTGTGAATAGTAATTTTTGTTTCTATGCTGTCCAACACTTTCCCTAATGTTGCACTCATTGCAGTGGAAATAGTAATTTTTACCTCTCTGCTATCCAAAACTTTCCCTACTGTTGCATTCACTGAAGTGGTAATAGTAAGTTTTGGCTTGGCATTTCGGGCTGGAATATTCCCATGAGGGAAAGGGT
Organism: Lissotriton helveticus; assembly: GCF_964261635.1. NCBI lineage: Eukaryota > Metazoa > Chordata > Amphibia > Caudata > Salamandridae > Lissotriton > Lissotriton helveticus. Next base: position 2,058,592,603 of record NC_136059.1, on the reverse strand, counting down.
CAGACTGATTTGCATATGGCCATGTCTGAACTGGGGTGGCAGAGTGGGCTAAAGAACGGTGATGGATTAAACCCAGATCAGTGGACTGGGGGTGAGTGCTTGTATTGTCAATGCTCCGTCCATCATTTTCTTTGGTTTTTCATAGTAATTTTTACCCCTGCGCTATGCAGCACTTTCCCTACTGTTGCACTCCCCGGAGTTGGAATAGTACTTTTTACCTCTCCGCTATCCAACACTTTCCCTACTGTTGCACTCAAAGGAGTGGGAATAACATTTTTTACCCCTCCGCTATCCAACACTTATCCTAGTTTTGCACTCAGTGGAGTGAGAATTGTAATTCTTTCCCCTCCACTGTTCAACACTTTCCCTTCTGTTGCTCTTCCTGGAGTGGAAATAGTAATTTTCACTCCTCCACTATCCTACACTTTCCCTACTGTTGCACTCTCTGGAGTTGGGATAGTAAATGTAATTCCTCTGCTATCCAACAGTTACCCTACTTTTGCACTCACTGGAGTGGGAATAGTTTTTTTTTACCCCTTTGCTAACACACTTTCCCTACTGTTGTACTGATTGTATTTTGAAATGTAATTTGAAATATTTTGATGTTTTTATTTATTATAGATTTTAGTTTTTTATATTTTAAATTATAGTTTTTTATTTTATTTGCTATATTATTTTAAACTTTTAACATCAATAAAAAATATTGGTTTATTAATTGTTCAAAAGTAAATATATATGTATAAATTATTATGTTTGTGTTTATCTTTTTATTACGTTTATTTGTTATATTTTATTAACAGGTATATTAAATGTATTTTATGATGTTAATATTATATTTAATATTTGACGTATTTCATATATATTATTTTATTTTATATTTATGTAAAAGTCAATATTTTATACATCTATATTGTTTACATTATTTTCCAGTCAATATGTTTTGTACGTCCCTGTTTAAGTATAGGAATCGATATGTTTGTTTTCTATATACATTAGTCAATAGTTTTCATATCGATATTTTTTACATCAATGTTGTGTCAGTGAACCTGACATTGCCTAATGTGTATCCTTTTAGAACCGTTTCACATACATTTTAAGATTAAAATACATAGGCTGAGTTCATTTACTAAGAATTTAGGTGGTCGAAATTATACCCTCAGTTCTACCATGTCTTTTTCACTCACCTGCTTCCAACCCATGGTACAAGCTCAGGTAAGCTTTAGGCTCGCTAAGGGAATTGTTTGCAATACCTTTAGTCAAAAAGGAAGGATCAAGCTGCTTACAAATGTGACAAATCATGGAAATCCTGAAACAGCATTGAGCTGAACCACTCATGAAAGTATGTACTGAGAACAACCACTTCTGAGCAAGCCAGTTTGTTGTTTACAGATGACAGGGACACAAATTCCAGTACCCAAGCTTATTGTCTGGAGCAGTGCAGTACAACACACCTACAGCTTTCTCTGTCCAGTCCTCATCTACCTTCCCCGCGTAGCCAGATTCCAAAGCTAGAACATAGCAACACACATTGCTTAGGGACCCCACAACAAGGAAGGAACATAACAGAGTTCCATAGAGGAGCCTAGCCAAAATAGCAGGAACTGCATTGAGAATGAGTATGAGAACATTGATTCACAACTTATTTCAAAGGCAGAGTGGAAATTCACTTATTAGATATGGTAGCACAAACACTTAACGTCATAGTCGGAAAAGCTGGTACTCAAAATTCCAAATGAGGCTTTAAAAATAGTATGTTTAAAGGTTGTTGCATCATTGTATTTAGCTGGAGTATAAACCTCACATGATTGATTCATATGATGCACTATGAGTAGAGGCTTTACTAACAATTGATGTTCCAGGTCAAAGTTTTCCCAGAAATTTGGGTGGTTAGTCATAGGGTAGTGGTGCCTCAAAAAAACACACAAGAAATGTGTTTGTCCATCTGAAATGAAGGAATGCAGTGCTAATGAGGTAGGGAGAACCACCCCGCTCCCTAATATGTAGTCAAAGACAACATAGTAATATACAGTTCAACCTCAAGCACAGACTAACATATAATATCGATAATAAAAATCAAAGATTAACAGTTGTCTTCTTCTTTACTTATTCTTTTTGATTCTCTTGTCAAATGGTTGAAACACGTGTTTCGTTGCTCAAAGGGAAATATCCAGCGACTTCCTCAGGTCTAGAAAGAAGTACAGAAATAGAAAACCACTATAATGAGTTAGTGTGTACCTAAGTTACATTTTGTCCAAACAATATGACTTTTTTGTTACTCATCATTCCATTCTGATAACCTTAATGGTATCCAGGCAGTGGAAACTCATGCATATAATACATAACCTATATTGAATCAGAGTGCCAGTGCATATGTTGCTCATTATGGTGACTGGTGACTCGTGATTGAAGGACAACGTTGGCCTAGATATAAGGTTAAAAAGTGTATATTACAGTGTGTGTACTGTCCAGAAAGTGCCAAGTGAAGACATTCTAATGAAGGATTCTCTCCTTGGGGCCGATTACGAGTCCGCCCGCCATCGCAGCTGCAAAAGGGACCACCCGCAAAAGGTACGGAGGTCCCGCAATACGAATTAGGATGCGCTCGCCACACTGGCGGGCGCATCCTGTTATTTTAACATTATGGCGGGTGGCAGCACCCGCCACAATGTTAAAAAACATGTTGTGCTTTTGTATGTACAAGGTGACAGGCACCACACGTGGTGCATGCCACCTTGTACATGCAAATTCAGGGGGTACCATACGTACCCCCCACGTGCAGTAGCCACCCCCCAACCCAGGGGGGCCTTCAACAGGCCCCTAAAGGCATTCACCGCCGGTCTTTTTGTGGCGGCATCACTACCAAAAAAGACAGGCATCCTAATCCCCACGAAGGTGCCTGCACGGCACATCTGCCATTGCCCCATTGTACCTGGTCCCGCAAGGCGGGCGGGTCCTTTCCCATTCCCACCGCCATCCTAATTTGGCGGTGGGAATATTCAGGGTGATGGCCGGAAGTCCGCCACCGCCGGGCCGGCGGTCCTCACTACCAGCCCAGCGGTGGCGGACTTCCTACCATCGTAATCGGCCCCTTTGTGTTGCCTTTATGGGTGTCAATCAACAAAAAGAGGGGGGCAGAGTATTGGTCATGGTGCCCATTCTTTGTTCAAAGCTAAATTGTGAAAGAATATAATGTATTCAATAACCATACATTAACTATATTCTCTTCCAAAGTTCCTATTAGCGTAGGAAATAACAGCAAAGGCACCAGCATCCAAATAATGTGTTCCCACTGAACAGTGTTTATCGTAAAATGTACTAGTTAACTAGTGCTCGGACCAAGCATACATTACGATCGGTTGTAAATCCGTACCACTCTTTTTCACATCATAAACATATACTACTCCTTCTTATTGACTTTGTATAGGGCCAGCTATAAATTATGAATATGTTGGTTCATCAACAGCTTGCTCCACATGTAAAGTATACCATTCAGGTATGTACCCGTTCTTTAGAAAAAAGTAAATTAATAACTTATTTAGTTATTACTGGCAATGTTCAACAAAATGGCCAATAAAAGAATTTCAAAACGTTAAATAAAAAGATCAGAAGCAACATTATGCTTACTGGTACGGTGTATCAATCTCGAATTGACTTGCAGCGAGTACGCTGTGTCCCGGGTGAGTTGAGACTTCTGTGATTCAAGTATGCAAAATCTGAAGCCAGTGAAAGAGGACTATGCCTCTCCAATCCCTGTTTTGGTATTCAATACGGCCGCCATCGGGGAGTGTAAAACACCTCTACCTTCTGTACACCAGATCAGTGTGAAGTGTACCTGATATTTTCAAATGGTAGAAAGGTTCTACAGATTCAGTCACTAACAGTATTCAAATACTTATCGGTATAGTGTAGAGAAAACCGTATTGTGAGTGCGCAAAAACCAAGGACAGTGCACTAGGACTATTTTTCACCAAACCTTTTCCTGGTATTCCACATTGTCGCCATTTTGGAGTGTATACGATCACTGTCCTCGGTACACCAAATTGATTTGAAGTTATTGGTTGTTTTCCAATGGCTTGTTGGACTCATACTGGAATGTATTCCTTGTTTGTGAAAGTAGCTCAATACTATTACCTCCCGTGGTGGCATACTAAGAAATACTTGTAATTCCACACACATTTGATCCTCTCTTATCCCCTTTATTCAACCCATGGTGATAAGTGTATATCAAAAGGCATCACAAGGGAAATTACTAAAAAACAAGCTTCTGTTATTTACATAAATTTATACTTTTCAATATAGGTCAATGATATTCAAGATGAACTCTATAAAATGCCATGATGCCTTTACATTTGCTCTATAGTGGCACAGAGAGTCTTATATAGCATGCATGTATGGATTCTTATCGGCTGTAATTTTCTAACAGTATTATTTGAGCATGAGTCTAAGATGTTGAAACATAAAATTTATTCACTGAAAAAACCATAGGTTTCAGGGGCGTTATAGTTAGTTGGACATTTCACTCGTACGAAACCATTGAAATTCCCCCGTTATAGTTAGTTCAGCTAACTATAAATCGCGAGCCCGCAGTGCACTGCTGATGACGTCACATATTACATCACTCATGACATGGTCAGTGACGTCACTCATGACATCACTGACCATGTCATGAGTGATGAATTATGTGACGTCACCAGCAGTGCATTGCGGCCGCACAATTTATAGTTAGCTGAACTAACTATAACGGGGGAATTTCAATGGTTTCGTACGAGTGAAATGTCCAACTAACTATAACGCCCCTGAAACCTATGGTTTTTTCAGTGAATTTCAAAGGTTTTTTAAATGCTAATTCCTAACTATAACATGCCTGAAACCTATGGTTTTTTCAGTGAATTTCAAAGGTTTTTTAAACGCTAATTTGTAACTATAACATGCCTGAAACCTGTGTTTTTTTCAGTTAATTTCAAAGGTTTTTTAAATGCTAGTTTCTAACTATGCCTACAGAGATAGGACATGTGAAGAAAGAAAACAAAACACAAAGAAAGAAGAAAAAGAAGTGCAGAAAGAAGCAACAGAAGTCCTCAAAGACAAAGAAAGGTGCAGGACGAAGGAAGAGTTGCAGAAAGAACAAACAGAGGAGCAGAAAGAGGCCTTGTTGCAAAATCATCCTGTACCCTCAACTTTTTCAGATGGGTACTGATGGTAACTGACTCTAACTAACCAGTCCTAGAGCCAGTGCTATGCTAAAAGACACTTATTTAATTATTAGTTGTTAATAGTAATAGTTTTTAATTTAAAAATACATTTTAATTGTGTTTTAATATTTTATAGTTTAATTTAAGTGTGTGTTGTGGATATTATAGTGTTAACGCGTGTGTAGTTAATTAATGTTTACTGTTTTTTTATTAATATTTGTGTAATCAATTATTATTTATGTTAATTATGGAAATAAATGTAATTAAAAATGTTTAAATGTTTTGTTATTGGTGTGGTGTTATAGGGTAGGAAATAAAATAAATACATTTATGTTTTAATAATTTGTTAGTATATAAATACTTTCTAGTTTAAAAGAATTATTTTTTATAAATGCATTTATATTTGTATTAATATTTGTAGGTTTTTGTTATATGTGATTAATATTATAATATGTGTTCTTTTGATATGTTTAAGATATATATATATTTAAATATTGTGTATTTATTTTTATGATTTTTGTAATTTTTAATATATATATATATATATATTTAACTGTTTGAGTGTGAATAGTAATTTTTGTTTCTATTCTGTTCAAAACTTTCCCTAATGTTGCACTCATTGCAGTGGAAATAGTAATTTTTACCTCTCTGCTATCCAACACTTTCCCTACTGTTGCATTGAGGTTCCGTGAGAATCGATTCGATGTTTTTGGCAAGTACGAATATGGGCGAGTTTGGTATCTACGAACCGTAAATGACGAGTTCAGTAAGTGTACGAATTTTCGCTACACTCCTCGGAAGGGCTCGTCTTATTTTTTGTGTTTTTCCATCCGAACCCTTGGGTTCCATTTTAGATACGGCATCCATTTTGTTTCTTGCCCTCACGTAGCCAGTGAAGTAAAAAAGTACGCTTCGTGACCCTGGGATTCCCAAGCTTTGCGGAAGATGCATATCCCTTTGATGCATCTTTTATGACAGTGGGATGACACTGCAAAGGCAGATGCCTCCGCTCGAGGGTAATCTCGCCACGGCGGGCTATTGATTCAGCCCTGCATGTGTTAGGCTCAAATCCTTTGATCCTGTGATCATGCTTCCGATATTTCCCCCACACTTTTCCTCCGCTGTTGTCTGTCTTCCTTGCACCTGTTCTTGCCTCTTTCTTTCGTTTGTTTACGACTAGAGCAGAATGTGCCTAACCGTGAGATAATGTGTTTTCACAGTTGGGAACCGGCAAATGTAACTGTAATTATGTTCCGGTTTCCGACACCATGAATGAAGCCTTTTTTAAGTTTACTGTGGGAACTGAGTTGTAACCTTTTGCTCGTAATGTTGTGTAATGACCAAGAAGTGTATAAAAGGAGCGATCCACATATACAATGGTGAACAGACTCTCAGAATCTACACGTTGTTGTACTTCGAGTGACTTCTGTATCCCTGCAGTAATAAACTCTGATCTTTGACGCCGAAGGAAGTTTCCCGTGTCTCTGTAAGAAACTTCGTACGCCAGAACAGGTATCCCACGAAGGTTTTAGGTGTTGTCCCCTGGCACCGCTGGGCCTTAAATAGCCCGGTCCTTCAGTTGGCGCCCACGTGGGGCGACATCAACGGTACCGGTCCAAAGTCTGACGATCGTGAGGAACTTCGTGTGAAATCTCCGAGGGAAGGTGCACCCCGCTTCATCGATCCTGTTGTCGAAATAAGTGGTCCGAAGATTTTTCCCACGAAGATTCCCGCCTCCTGACGACTGCGACGGACTGATGCTCTGACTGTCGACTTGTTTTGGCGCCTGGCGTAGTCCTTTGTATGGCGAGACGATAGACGGGCCTTCCTGGTGACGCCATTGTGCTCTCAGTTAAGTATTTCGTGGGTCGCTCCCAGAGTCCTTTGTTGTTGTTGGTGCTTAGTTGTATGCATGGTTCCATTGCATTTGTGGTCCTTAGTTGTTGGTTCTTAGTTGTTATTTGACAGTTGCAATTGCCAAAAACCGAGGGTTTTGTATTTCACGAAGATTTTGTGCTTCGATAACCCTTGAAGTTTGATGCTAGGTTAGTGTGCACGATGCCTGGCCATAGTGGTTTCCTTGGTTTCTTCAAATGTTGCAAAATGGATTCCCGGTTGGAGGACTCGTGTCCGATACCTCCGGTTGGAACTCCGATATATGAGCTCTATAGTCGACATGGTGTGGGCCCTATTATATATAACGACTATTGGATTCATTATACAAAGACTGATGGTGTGCTTAGTTGGCCACAACATGGAAGTTTTGAAACTGAGATTCTAGATAATCTTGAAGCGAAATTATTTAAAAAGAAAGCTAGGCCAGCTATGTTCGATTCCTTTCGGTTATGGCGCAAAGAAGCCAGACAGAAAGAAATCAAACAACTTAAGAAAAATAAGAAAGATAGTAGTATCGTTACGATAATGCGAGATGCAGAAAACCATCGTCAAGATACAGCAGATAAAGATAGGGAGATTTCAACTAGATTGCATCACATGTGGTGGGATAAATGTTATCCGGTCTTATCGTCAAATTCCGATAAAAAGGACGACGATTCGAAAGAAGATCCCCTATTGGCGTATTTGTTGAAATCACCACCTCCTTATGCACAGGGTGCTACGGCTCCTGTAGTTCCTCCTGTAGTTCCTCCTGTTGTTTTAGCGGCTGCTGGTCAGCCTGTTGTGGGTCCTGTTATTGTTCCTCCTGCTCCTTTGCCTATACCTTCTCAGTCTATTGTTCCTGTTCCTACAATCACTTCTAATGCTGTTGCTCCTGTTCTTTTTTCTTCTTCTCCTTCTGTTCGTAATCGTATCCCTAACTCTATCGCTAACCTCTATTCTCCCCTTTCCAGTTCGTTGTTCCCATCTGACGTCCCTGAAGCATCTCAGAGACGTAGTCAGATCCCCGTTGGGAGAGAGAGAGCAACGTTAGAAACTATGGCGCGTAAATGGGTTAGACACCCCACTAAATATACTTCACGCATAGTTTACGATACATTTTCTCAGTTTAATGAGCCAACACAGAGATTTGTGTTTGAGGAAATGTGCAACACTTTGAAAGAAGAGTGGGACGATGATGATTTAGATGATGTACCGTCTGACATGACTGAACTTCAGAGTCAGTTTTCGAAGGTATGATAGTAGGTGGAGATGTACGACGTGCTTTAGAGCGATTATTAGCCTTCCGGTCCACAGTGCCTTCGCGAGCATTGTTTGATGATGATTCCGATACTCCGAAAGTAGAATCTGGTCAGTATCCTATGAGAGAGGTTCCGCCAGTTTGGATGCCAGGTGATCCTAAAGCAAATCCTGTGGTTCCACCATACTTCCAAAGAGTTTGGATACACCTCCCATGGAAGCGATCAGAAGTCTTACAGGTGAAGCAATCCTTGCCTGATCCACGCAAGAATCCGGCAGGTTATTATAAGGAGTTATCCCAATTGGTGGATGCTTCCATTATGAACCTTGCTGACATCGACATGCTGTTTGGTAATGTCGTACCGCAACCAATCTGGGCGAAGATCCGCCAAGAGAATCATTTAGCTGAATTAGGCGGTGATTGGGCTGCGATACTTGCGGCTGATGGACGACAAATTGGAGGTGCTAAGCCTGAGCAGTTAATTTCGGATTTGCCCCAAAGAATCATCACGCTTATGAAAACGCTTATGCCAGCGATGAGAGTGAATTGGGACAAATTATCAGCTTGTAAACAAAAGAAAGACGAGAGTGTTTCGGATTTCTTTACCAGATTCGAAGAAGCATTCATTGATCACAGTGGTCAAGATATGAGTACTGAGGGAGGTCAACGATTATTTGTTGATAAATTTGTGTTAAATTTGTTGCCTGAATTATGCAACAAATTGAAGAATTCAGAGAGTGCATGGGCTGTTTCAACCACTGCTCAGATATTAGCGACGGCTCAGTACTACGAAAATAGGGAAAAAGAAGAAAGTGATCGTTCAGAAAAGAAAACGAAAGAACTTAAAACGAAGGTTTTGTTGCAGCAAGCGTATCCTCCGCGTTCGAATCAAATTGATTTACAACAGCAGTACCGACCACAGGCACAGTCTTCTAGAATGCAGTCGCGCTCTGACAACTCTGACTATAGATCCACGCTTGGGTACAATCAGTGTGCATATTGTAGGCGAGAGGGCCATATCAAATATGATTGTCCTGCTCTACGAGATCGCCTAAATGGTGTGTCGACAAGAGGGGGTCGTGGTGGTCCCCAGCAGTTATCTCGAGTTAGAGGTCGTGGTACTGCTCAAAATCAGAATGATCGCCCTCTTCCTTCATCGGACGTGAATAATTGTTTTGATCAGCGCAATGTGAAGTCCGACAGATCAGCACAGTATCATGTGGACGATTATTACGTCGAACATGAGATTGTTGCAGATGATCGTTACTAGGACAGCCATCGGCAAAGAGAGGGAGTAGTGTCAGTTCCGGTTGATCAGAGGGGGCCTTACGTCGCAGTTGCTACATCTGGCGTAGTTGAGCCTTTTCTGTTGGACACTGGTGCAGCAAAAAGTTCCATCATGCATTCAAAACTCCCTGGCGCACCTTTGTCTGGCTTAACGAATGTTTCCATTGAATTCTCTGGCGCCCCTGTTAGCAATCCTGTCTCTAGCCCTTTGCCCCTTACGATTGGTCCTCGTGAGCTAGAGGCCCCATTGATTTTATCCACCGGTTGTGGTGAGAATCTTTTGGGTTTGGATTTGTTAAAACGGTTATATGCGAGTTTGTACTGCTCTCCTGCGGGAGTGGAGCTTACACTAGGTCAGAGAGTGATCTCTCCTATGTATTTATCGATCGACAAGTTCCCTCCGGAATTGAGTTCCCTTCCTGTGTCGCTATGGGCCACTGGCCCAATGATGTGGGGTTGTTGGATATTCCACCCTATGTGGTCCACTTGAAATCGAACGTGCGACTACCACGTATACCACAATATCGTATCTCTTTTGACGGTGAGCGAGCACTACTAGCGATCATATATGATCTGATCGAAAAGGATGTCATCGAAGAAACTAGGGGTAATGTGTGTAATAGTCCTGTGTTGCCGATTTTGAAACAAACTGATCCATCTAAACCTCCTGTGTATCGTTTCGTGATTGATTTGCGAGAGGTAAATAAGATTGTGGTCCCACAGTTTCCTGTGGTTCCCGATATCACGGCTTTGTTGACCCTGATTCCGGCTTCTGCCTCCTGGTTTACAGTGATCGATCTGAAAAATGCCTTTTTTAGTATTCCGATCGCTGAGGAAAGCAGGGACCTGTTTGGATTCTCATTAGGTGGTCGCAGTTTTAGATTAAAACGCGCACCACAAGGCTACTGTGAAAGTCCATCGATCTACAGTCAAGCCCTTAAAAGTCAACTTGATGCGTTTGAATTACCGACGGGTGCGGCTTTGATTCAATATGTTGACGATCTTTTAGTGGCTGCTGATACCGAGGTTATTTGCAGAACTACTACAGTATCGTTGTTACAGCATCTATGTGACTTGCATCATAAGGTGTCGCCTTCCAAGCTACAATATTGTTGCCAAGAAGTAACTTACTTAGGTCACTTATTGTCAAAAGAAGGGAGAAGGTTGACCCCAGAAAGAATTGCAGCGATTACTCGAATGACCGTGCCAAAAACTCAGAGAGATGTACGTGCCTTTTTAGGTATTACGTCATACTGTAGACAATGGATTCCAAATTTTTCATTATTGGCGAAGCCATTGTTAGCTCTCACGTGCAAGGATGTTCCGACTCCTTTGCCTTGGACTGAAGAGTGTCAGAAAAGTTTTTCGGAATTACGTGATGCGTTGTGCTCGGCTCCTGTGTTAGGTACTCCTGACTACAATAAGCCGTTCACACTGTACGTTCACGAGAGGGATGGTTGTGCGTTGAGCGTCCTGACGCAACAATTCGGTGACAAACAACGGCCATGTGCATATTTTTCCTCGACTTTGGATCCAGTGGCTAGAGCATTGCCGAGTTGTTTAAAAGCAACAGCGGCAGCTGCGGCGTCCATTCGACATTCCGCAGGTTTGGTCATGGATAATATGCTTACGGTGATGGTCCCGCATGCAGTTGACACTCTTTTGAACCGAACAAAAACTCAACACCTGACGAGCGCAAGGTTGTCTGGGTATGAGCTGACGCTTTTGGCGAGCCATATACAGATTAAACGTTGTAATGGGTTGAATCCAGCATCGTTGTTGCCGATTAGTATGGAATCCGATGATGTAGCACCACATGATTGTTATTTGAGAACTGAGGAAGAGACGAAGGGTCGTGTCGACCTGAAAGACACTCCATTGGTAGATCCCGATGGTACTTTGTATGTGGATGGTTCATGTTTTAAGTTGCCGAATGGTGATGTGACGACTGCGTATGCTGTAGTGACGTTGAGTACAGTTGTGGAAACTGCGAGATTGAGTCAGAATTCGGCCCAGGCGGCTGAGTTGATTGCGTTGACGAGAGCGTGTGTGCTGTCTAGAGGGAAGCGGGTGAATGTGTTTACCGATAGTCAGTATGCCTTTGGAGTAGCGCATAGTTTTGGACGTTTGTGGAGAGAACGTGGGTTTTTGACGTCGCATGGTACGAAGATTCAGCATGGGCAGCTTGTGAATGACCTTTTGGAAGCACTTACATTGCCAACAGAGGTGGCAATAATTAAATGTAGTGCGCATCGGAAAGTGACGGATGATGTTGGTCGTGGTAATGCGTTTGCAGACGAAATTGCTAAGGAGACGGCCCGAGATTTGACAAATCGAATGTATGTTGTGAATTCAGTAAGATGGCCGGCGGAAACTAGTATGTGTGAGGACACAGTTGAGAGTGTGAAGGAGATACAGAATGAGGCTACTGAGATAGAAAAGACTCAGTGGAAAGAAAGTATGGGGAAGTTAGACGAGAATGGATGTTGGGTAGATTTGTCAGAAAAGCAGAGGTGGATGTTACCGGATGCATATGTGCTTGCTGTTGTTACTATGGCACATGGCACATCACACATTAGTACGAAAGGCATATGTAAGTTGTTGTCCCCCGTGTGGAAGAATGATGGCATTACGAAATGTGCGGAAAGAGTGGTTAAGAATTGCATGGTATGTTTGATGCATAATCCTGGCAAGGGCACCCCCACTCCACCTGGTCATTTTGCTCCTCCCACATGTCCCTTTGAAACCATTCAGTTAGACTTTATCCACATGGAGAGATGCAATAATTTGAAGTATGTCCTAGTTGTAGTTTGTGCGTTCTCCAGATGGATTGAGGCTTACCCCCTTAAGGATAATACGGCCCTAACCACAGCAAAAGTTCTGCTCAAAGAATATTTCCCCAGGTATGGAATGCCACGGATTGTATGGTCAGATAACGGAAGTGAGTTCGTGGGAAGTGTGATGAAGAGTGTATGTCGTGGTCTTGGCATAAATCAGAAATTTCATAGTGCTAATCATCCTCAGTCTGCGGGTTTAGTAGAAGGATACAATGGCACTCTGAAACTGAAGCTTGCTAAGATCCAGGCAACGACTGGTTTGGCATGGCCTGATGCTTTGCCTTTAGCTCTCCTATCAACCACGGCGACCGTGCACTCTCGAGTAGGGCTTAGCCCATATGAGATTGTGTTCGGCCGTCCTGCAAATGTTTGGGGAGTCCCAAGACCTAAGGAGTTTAACAGACTTGAATATCCAATGTTGATTGACTATCTTTATGATCTGACTGCTAAATTGAGTTTGATTCATCAACAGGTTTTCGAGGCACTACCGGCACAAACAGAGGGTCCTGGTCATCGGTTGAAACCTGGGGACTGGGTTTTGACCAGGAACTTTGGACGAAAACGAAACCTTGAGCCGAGATTCATAGGACCATATCAGGTGCTGCTGGCAACGAGGACGGCAGTTCGACTCGAAGGAAGGAAACATTGGGTCCATGCAACCCACACCAAGAAGGTTCCGCTCCTGTTGCCGGCAGATAACTGGACAAGGAAGGGACTTGACCTGTCCGAGACACACAGTCTCCCGTGTCATATACCCTTTAGTGATGCCCAGTTAGTAGAAGATAATAGAGTGCAATCAGATACCCCTGTAGAATCACCCAAAGTGAATCTTTTTCCAGCAGCGTTGGAGAATTCAAGGTCTGGACTATCACCTGAACAATCAGCCATTGCCTTGCCTCCTGATCCGTTGTTTGAAGAACAGACTCGATCAGGGAAAAACAAATATTTTCTTCGTTCACACAACAAGGACTAATAAACAAACCTTATATTTTTTTCATTTCACATCACCCAGTACTGTTGCTATAAAATTGTGGACATTTCTATATACTATGTGTACATTTTTCTTACAGCTAGGAGACTTATATTGGATTCCATGAACATTTGATTAAAAACCTATCATCCAGGTTGACCGTAGGGCCGTGCGGGTACCTCCTTCTGTTTAGCAGGTATCTGACACTAGGTCGCTTACCATTTGTCAATTTCTGGGAATTCCTGGGGATTGATAATAGCTACTCAGAACGAAGTGCGTCAAGAACGTCACGGACGGTCTTTAGAGGATGGAGTCTTCTAAGTTGTTGAAAATGGAGAAAATTTTTTGTTACAGGTATTTCTGTTATTTTTAACCATTTCTATGTTACTGGTGGGTGGAGTGTACTTTGGGATTCAATTACTATTGCCTTCCATTTCACCTATTTCTTCTTCATTTGATCTACATTCTGTTCCAACTATTTCTCCACATTCCTTTCATCTTCTGCCCCAACATGAATTCTTTTATTCAACTTCTACATCAGCATCAGTTGGTGATGAATACTACCAATTGTTGGGTGTGTGGGTTGATGCCACATACTATGGATAAGGGTATCCCGTATTTGGTTCTTCCCTATAGTTCCCAGGGGTCAGCTCGAGCATTCCAATCTATGTTTCGCAGTGCACTAGATTCCTACCCCCATCGAGAGCCTCGCTCTTCAAATCTTGGTCTTGGCCCCTACCGCAAGCCTCTGGCGATGGCTATTGCTGATTTAGATAGAGATATTTTTGATGCAACTATCATTCCAGAGGAAGAGGTGCGAGCTTACAAGGATCTGAGTGAGATCGAATATAGTACATCAGTGAGTGATAGACAGCTGAAAAGCTCGGCTCCGATCTGGATTGTACCCCATCTCGGTAATTTCTGTCTGCAAGGTCTGGGTCAAAATCCGAGGGCTCAGCTTGGGAAGAGTGCTTGTACTGAGACGTATGTCTTACCGACGCTCTCTTCCCCCGTTTTTTTAACTGCCAAGGGTACTTATTTTGTATGTCTTGATCGTGCATATACCTGGTTGCCTCGTGATTTCTCAGGCACATGTTATATTGCGAATCTTTTACCACCGACTTTTTCAGTTGCCTCAGACTATCACAAGACTAGAGTTGTGAGAGGCGTTGTTAGCAAAGAGGATACTGCCGGTCAAGAAGCAGGAGACTTCTTTAAGGGTTTCCTACCGTTTTGGGGTCCTATGGTTAATAGTAGGAACCTAAGACAGTTGACTCGCGTGGTAGAAACGACTGCTAATATCACCGCAAGCGCCCTTGGTAACCTGACAGCAGAGCTGCAAGCGGATAGACTTATGACGCTGCAGAACCGTATGGTTCTAGATGTTGTACTTGCAGATAGAGGTGGTGTGTGCAAGATAATCCATTCGAGCTGTTGCATTTTCATACCAGATAATGCTCCGACTGTTTATCAAGCCATCTCGAAGTTGCATAAAATCTCAGAGTCCATACACGTGGACGAGGGAGATTGGACGCTGCTAGGATGGTTTTGGGGTCTGATGTCGACTTGGGGTTGGAAAATTCTGATGATTATAGGGGTTGGTATGACGTTTCTGTTCACGTGTTGTCTTTGTGTACAGTGTGGTCCTACCTTATGTGGCCTCTGTGCCACAACGTGTATAAGAAGGCCATCTGTGACCAAAGAGGCATTGATGGATAGAATGATGTTTCAGCAACATCTCAATGATCTGATGAATATCGAAATTGATTCTGATTTCGACTAGTGTTTGCCTACATGAGGGCAAAAGGAGCGTCTGAGGTTCCGTGAGAATCGATTCGATGTTTTGGGCAAGTACGAATATGGGCGAGTTTGGTATCTACGAACCGTAAATGACGAGTTCAGTAAGTGTACGCATTTTCGCTACACTCCTCGGAAGGGCTCGTCTTATTTTTTGTGTTTTTCCATCCGAACCCTTGGGTTCCATTTTAGATACGGCATCCATTTTGTTTCTTGCCCTCACGTAGCCAGTGAAGTAAAAAAGTACGCTTCGTGACCCTGGGATTCCCAAGCTTTGCGGAAGATGCATATCCCTTTGATGCATCTTTTATGACAGTGGGATGACACTGCAAAGGCAGATGCCTCCGCTCGAGGGTAATCTCGCCACGGCGGGCTATTGATTCAGCCCTGCATGTGTTAGGCTCAAATCCTTTGATCCTGTGATCATGCTTCCGATATTTCCCCCACACTTTTCCTCCGCTGTTGTCTGTCTTCCTTGCACCTGTTCTTGCCTCTTTCTTTCGTTTGTTTACGACTAGAGCAGAATGTGCCTAACCGTGAGATAATGTGTTTTCACAGTTGGGAACCGGCAAATGTAACTGTAATTATGTTCCGGGTTTCCGACACCATGAATGAAGCCTTTTTTAAGTTTACTGTGGGAACTGAGTTGTAACCTTTTGCTCGTAATGTTGTGTAATGACCAAGAAGTGTATAAAAGGAGCGATCCACATATACAATGGTGAACAGACTCTCAGAACCTACACGTTGTTGTACTTCGAGTGACTTCTGTATCCCTGCAGTAATAAACTCTGATCTTTGACGCCGAAGGAAGTGTCCCGTGTCTCTGTAAGAAACTTCGTACGCCAGAACAGGTATCCCACGAAGGTTTTAGGTGTTGTCCCCTGGCACCGCTGGGCCTTAAATAGCCCGGTCCTTCAGCATTCGCTGAAGTGGTAATAGTAATTTTTGGCTTGGCAGTTCGGGCTGGACTGTTCCCATGAGGCACAGGGTCAGACTGATTTGCATATGGCCATGTGTGAACTGGGGTGGCAGAGTGGGCTAAAGAACGGTGATGGATTAAACCCAGATCAGTGGACTGGGGGTGAGTGCTTGTATTGTCAACACTCCGTCCATCATTTTCTTTGGTTTTTCATAGTAATTTTTACCCCTGCGCTATGCAGCACTTTCCCTACTGTTGCACTCCCCGGAGTTGGAATAGTACTTTTTACCTCTCCGCTATCCAACACTTTCCCTACTGTTGCACTCAAAGGAGTGGGAATAACATTTTTTACCCCTCCGCTATTCAACACTTATCCTACTGTTGCACTCAGTGGAGTGAGAATTGTAATTCTTTCCCCTCCACTATTCAACACTTTCCCTTCTGTTGCTCTTCCTGGAGTGGAAATAGTAATTTTCACTCCTCCACTATCCTACACTTTCCCTACTGTTGCACTCTCTGGAGTTGGGATAGTAAATGTAATCTCTCTGCTATCCAACAGTTACCCTACTTTTGCACTCACTGGAGTGGGAATAGTTTTTTTTTACCCCTTTGCTAACACACTTTCCCTACTGTTGTACTGATTGTATTTTGAAATGTAATGTGAAATATTTTGATGTTTTTATTTATTAAAGATTTTTGTTTTTTATATTTTAAATTATTATTTTTTATTTTATTTGCTATATTATTTTAAACTTTTAACATCAATAAAAAATAATAGTTTATTAATTGTTTAAAAGTAAACATATATGTATAAATTATTATGTTTGTGTTTATCTTTTTATTACGTTTATTTGTTATATTTTATTAACAGGTATATTAAATGTATTTTATGTTGTTAATATTATATTTATTATTTAATGTATTTCATATATATTATTTTATTTTATATTTATGTAAAACTCAATATTTTATACATCTATATTTTTTACATTATTTTCGAGTCAATATGTTTTGTACGTACCTGTTTAAGTATAGAAATCGATATGTTTGTTTTCTATATTCTTTAGTCAATAGTTTTCATATCGATATTTTTTACATCAATGTTGTGTCAGTGAACCTGACATTGCCTAATGTGTATCTGTGACGGAGGGGCTGCGGAAGGAAGGACTCAACCAAAAGTGCAGTCCAAACAAGGTCTTTATTGACAATAGAAGGGGCTTGCCCGGGGGCAAAGTCTCGGTCCACTCAAAGGGTTCCTCCTGTCTCCTGAGGCGTCTTGACTTGGGAAGGTGTACAGCAGGGTCCCGTCTTCCCTTTCCTCGGGGCTTCACGGCTCCGGATACAGTCAGGGAGAAAAGAGACACAGGAGAGCCTCGTTAGTGGTGTGGCCAAGGGACAAGCATGAGAGGGGGAAGGGGGAAGTGAGGGATCACCAGGTTCCACCACCTTGTACTCAGCGTTGCTAGGACCATGTGCTTTATGAGAACGTGCGGGGCTCCGTGGCCACCCTCGTCCTACCCTGTCCCACCCCGTGCAGTGAACAACCCCTGTAGACGCCCTCGTACCTTGGTTAGCCACACTTCTCCCCTGGAAGTGTGGCAGGGCGGCTCGTGGGTCCGTGGGCCTCCTGGCTTGTCGCGTCTCTCCTTTGGCGAAACCGGCGATGGCTCTTCTCTCTGTCCGTTTCCCTCGGCGTCGGCGTTCTCCTCGCGGGTCGGCGTCTTCCCGTCAGGTACCGCGCACGTAGACATCTCCAGCACTTCCTTATTCTCCTCCGGCTCCGCTGATAGGGCCGCCGGCGATGACGAGGACACTCCGGATAGGCTGACCGGTGGAAGCGTCAGGGGACTCCCCCCTGACGTCAGAGAAGGGAGGGCCAACAGCGGAGGCAGCGAAGGCAGCTCAGACCCACTCCACGCCACATCAAAGGGATCCTGCGGACGGGGCGGAAACGGACAGAAGTTAGTAGGTACGCCCCGTCCGTCCAGGACAGGGATCCCGTCCTCGTGACAGTATCCTTTTAGAACCGTTTCACATACATTTTAAGATTAAAATACATAGGCTGAGTTCATTTACTAAGAATTTAGGTGGTCGAAATTATACCCTCAGTTCTACCATGTCTTTTTCACTCACCTGCTTCCAACCCATGGTACAAGCTCAGGTAAGCTTTAGGCTCGCTAAGGGAATTGTTTGCAATACCTTTAGTCAAAAAGGAAGGATCAAGCTGCTTACAAATGTGACAAATCATGGAAATCCTGAAACAGCATTGAGCTGAACCACTCATGAAAGTATGTACTGAGAACAACCACTTCTGAGCAAGCCAGTTTGTTGTTTACAGATGACAGGGACACAAATTCCAGTACCCAAGCTTATTGTCTGGAGCAGTGCAGTACAACACCCCTACAGCTTTCTCTGTCCAGTCCTCATCTACCTCCCCCGCGTAGCCAGATTCCAAAGCAAGAACATAGCAACACACATTGCTTAGGAACCCCACAACAAGGAAGGAACATAACAGAGTTCCATAGAGGAGCCTAGCCAAAATAGCAGGAACTGCATTGAGAATGAGTATGAGAACATTGATTCACAACTTATTTCAAAGGCAGAGTGGAAAATTCACTTATTGGACATGGCTAGCACAAACACTTCACTTCATAGTCGGAAAAGCTGGTACTCAAAATTCCAAATGAGGCTTTAAAAATAGTATGTTTAAAGGTTGTTGCATCATTGTATTTAGCTGGAGTATAAACCTCACATTATTGATTCATATGATGCACTATGAGTAGAGGCTTTACTAACAATTGATGTTCCATGTCAAAGTTATCCCAGAAATTTGGGTGGTTAGTCATAGGGTAGTGGTGCCTCAAAAAAACACACAAGAAATGTGTTTGTCCATCTGAAATGAAGGAATGCAGTGCTAATGAGGTAGGGAGAACCACCCCACTCCCTAATATGTAGTCAAAAGCACAGACTAACATATAATATCGATAATAAAAATCAAAGATTAACAGTTGTCTTCTTCTTTACTTCTTCTTTTTGATTCTCTTGTCAAATTGTTGAAACACGTGTTTCGTTGCTCAAAGGGAAATATCCAGCGACTTCCTCAGGTCTAGAAAGAAGTACAGAAATAGAAAAACACTATAATGAGTTAGTGTGTACCTAAGTTACATTTTGTCCAAACAATATGACTTTTTTGTTACTCATCATTCCATTCTGATAACCTTAATGGTATACAGGCAGTGGAAACTCATGCATATAATACATAACCTATATTGAATCAGAGTGCCAGTGCATATGTTGCTCATTATGGTGACTAGTGACTGAAGGACAACGTTGGCCTAGATATAAGGTTAAAAAGTGTATATTACAGTGTGTGTACTGTCCAGAAAGTGCCAAGTGAAGACATTCTAATGAAGGATTCTCTCCTTGGGGCCGATTACGAGTCCGCCCGCCATCGCAGCTGCAAAAGGGACCACCCGCAAAGGGTACGGCGGTCCCGCCATACGAATTAGGATGCGCTCGCCACACTGGCGGGCGCATCCTGTTATTTTAACATTATGGCGGGTGGCAGCACCCGCCAAAAAGTTAAAAAACATGTTGTGCTTTTGTATGTACAACGTGACAGGCACCGTGTGGTGCCTGCCACCTTGTACATGCAAATTCAGGGGGTACCATACGTACCCCCCACGTGCAGTAGCCACCCCCCAACCCAGGGGGGCCTTCAACAGGCCCCTAAAGGCATTCGCCGCCTGTCTTTTTGTGGTGGCATCGCTGCCAAAAAAGACAGGCATCCTAATGCCCATGTAGGTGCCTGCACGGCACATCCGCCATTGCCCCATTGTACCTGGTCCCGCAAGGCGGGCGGGTCCTTTCCCATTCCCACCGCCATCCTAATTTGGCGGTGGGAATATTCAGGGTGATGGCCGGAAGTCCGCCACCGCCGGGCCAGCGGTCCTCACCGCCGGGCCAGCGGTCCTCACCGCCAGCCCAGCGGTGGCGGACTTCCTACCATCGTAATCGGCCCCCTTGTGTTGCCTTTATGGGTGTCGATCAACAAAAAGAGGGGGGCAGAGTATTGGTCATGGTGCCCATTCTTTGTTCAAAGCTAAATTGTGAAAGATATAATGTATTCAATAACCATACATTAACTATATTCTCTTCCAAAGTTCCTATTAGAGTAGGAAATAACAGCAAAGGCAACAGCATACAAATAACGTGTTCCCACTGAACAGTGTTTATCGTAAAATGTACTAGTTAACAAGGACCAAGCATACATTACGATCGGTTGTAAATCCGTACCACTCTTTTTAACATCATAAACATATACTACTCCTTCTAATTGACTTTGTATAGGGCCAGCTATAAATTATTAATATGTTGGTTCATCAACAGCTTGCTCCACATGTAAAGTATACCATTCAGGTATGTACCCGTTCCTTAGAAAAAAGTAAATTAATAACTTATTTAGTTATTAGTGGCAATGTTCAACAAAATGGCCAATAAAAGTATTTCAAAACGTTAAATAAAAAGATCAGAAGCAACATTATGCTTACTGGTACGGTGTATCAATCTCGAATTGACTTGCAGCGAGTACGCTGTGTCCCGGGCGAGTTGAGACTTCTGTGATTCAAGTATGCAAAATCTGAAGCCAGTGAAAGAGGACTATGCCTCTCCAATCCCTGTTTTGGTATTCAATACGGCCGCCATCGGGGAGTGTAAAACACCTCTACCTTCTGTACACCAGATCAGTGTGAAGTGTACCTAATATTTTCAAATGGTAGAAAGGTTCTACAGATTCAGTCACTAACAGTATTCAAATGCTTATTGGTATCGTGTAGAGAAATCCGTATTGTGAGTGCGCAAAAACCAAGGACAGTGCAGTAGGACTATTTTTCACCAAACCTTTTCCTGGTATTCCACATTGTCGCCATTTTGGAGTGTATACGATCACTGTCCTCGGTACACCAAATTGATTTGAAGTTATTGGTTGTTTCCCAATGGCTTGTTGGACTCATACTGGAATGTATTCCTTGTTTGTGAAAGTAGCTCAATACTATTACCTCCCGTGGTGGCATACTAAGAAATACTTGTAATTCCACACACATTTGATCCTTTCTTATCCCCTTTATTCAACCCATGGTGATAAGTGTATATCAAAAGGCATCACAAGGGAAATTACTAAAAAACAAGCTGCTGTTATTTACATAAATTTATACTTTTGAATATAGGTCAATGATATTCAAGATGAACTCTATAAAATGCCATGATGCCTTTACATTTGCTCTATAATGGCACAGAGAGTCTTATATAGCATGCATGTATGGATTCTTATCAGATGTAATTTTCTAACAGCATTATTTGAGCATGAGTCTAAGATGTTGAAACATATAATTTATTCACTGAAAAAACCATAGGTTTTAGGGGCGTTATAGTTAGTTGGACATTTCACTCGTACGAAACCATTGAAATTCCCCCGTTCAGCTAACTATAAATCGCGAGCCCGCAGTGCACTGCTGATGACGTCACATATTACATCACTCATGACATGGTCAGTGACGTCACTCATGACATCACTGACCATGTCATGAGTGATGAATTATGTGACGTCACCAGCAGTGCATTGCGGCCGTACAATTTATAGTTAGCTGAACTAACTATAACGGGGGAATTTCAATGGTTTCGTACGAGTGAAATGTCCAACTAACTATAACGCCCCTGAAACCTATGGTTTTTTCAGTGGATTTCTAAGGTTTTTTAGATGCTAATTCCTAACTATAACATGCCTGAAACCTATGTTTTTTTCAGTGAATTTCAAAGGTTTTTTAAATGCTAATTTGTAACTATAACGTGCCTGAAACCTATGTTTTTTTCAGTTAATTTCAAAGGTTTTTTAAATGCTAGTTTCTAACTATGCCTACAGAGATAGGACATGTGAAGAAAGAAAAAAACACACAGAAAGAAGAAAAAGAATTGCAGAAAGAAGCAACAGAAGTCCTCAAAGACAAAGAAAGGTGCAGGACGAACGAAGAGTTGCAGAAAGAACAAACAGAGGAGCAGAAAGAGGCCTTGTTGCAAAATCATCCTGTACCCTCAACATTTTCAGATGGGTACTGATGGTAACTGACTCTGACTAACCAGTCCTAGAGCCAGTGCTATGCTAAAAGACACTTAGAATACAGTTAAAATGCCTACATACACTAAGGAACGCTATGCGTTGGGGTACCCCTGTGATTACCATGGCCTCTTCTGTAAGATCCTAGTACATAATAGGGCAGGGGGATTAAAACTACCTCTTAAAATACACCTCAGGGCGTGTTTGCACACTGGTGAAGGGAGGGGGGCTGAGCTGACGTGTGCAAACACGCCCTGTAGCCATTTTAATTGGGGGATAAAGTCCCCTTGAACCCTGAGTGTCCCTCTGGTCCAACTAACCCACCAGGTATCTCCAGTTAGTGCCAGAGAGCTGAGTTGCAGAGAGGTGTAAAAAGGGGCACGGCCTGGACCACCTCAGTGCAATGCAGCACAGTGGCGCTTACTGGAAGCACCTGGTGGACTAGTTGGCCCCCAGGGGCCCTCAGGATTGAAGGGGAATTATTTTCCAACCTTAAAACTTGTCACAGGGTGTGTTTGCACATGTCACCGCAGGCCCCGTCCCCTCCCTTCCCCACTGTGTAAACACACCCTGTGTCCGTTTTAAGTTGGAAGATTTAGTCCCCTTAATTCCTGAGGGTCCCTAGGGTAAAACTAACCCACTATGTACCTCCAGTAAGCGCCGTTGCATAGAGGTGTAAAAAGGGGCACATCCTGGACCACCTCTCTACAATGCAGCGCAGCGGCGCTTACTGGAAGCACCTGGTGGGCTAGTTGGCCCCCAGAGGGCCTCAGGATTGAAGGGGAATTATTTCCCCAACTTAAAACGCACCACAGGGCGTGTTTGCACACGTCACCTCAGGCCCTGTCCCCTCCCTTAACCACTGTGTAAACACGCCCTGTGGCCATTTTAAGTTGGGAGATTAAGTCCCCTTGAATCCCGAGGGTCCCTAGAGTAAAAGTAGCCCACTAGGTACCTCCAGTAAGCGCCACAGAGCTGCGTTGCAGAGAGGTGTAAAAAGGAGCGGGGCCTCTTAACACCTCTCTGCAAGGCAGCTCCCTGGCGCCAACTGGAGGTACCTGGTGGGCTAGTTGGCCCTCAGGGACCCTCAGGATTGAAGAGGAATTAATTCCCCAACTTAAAACGCGCCACAGGGCGTGTTTGCACACATGTCACCTCAGGCCCCGCCCCCTTCCTTCACCACTGTGCAAACGCGCCCCGTGGCGCGTTTTAAGTTGGGGGATTAACTCCCCTTGAATACTGAGGATCCCTGGGGTGCAACTAGCCCACCAGCTACCTCCATTAAGCGGCACAGAGCTGCGTTGCAGAGATGTGTAAACAGGGGCGTGGCCTCAGAACACCTCTCTGCAACGCAGCCCCCTGGCGCATACCGAAGGTTCCTGGTGGGCTAGTTGGCCCCCAGGGACCCCCAGTATTCAAGGTAAATTAGTTCCCGATCTGCAAACGCGCCAGGGGGCGCGTTTGCAAAGTGCTGCAAGGAGGGGGTGTGGCCTCCGGCGCGATGCTGGTCTTTTATTTATTTTCTTTTTTTAAGAAGGGGGACTGTGTGACCCCAACCCCCAGGACCTGCCCCAAATTACTATTTTTTTTTTATTTGGAAGGGGGCCGCGTGGCCCCCCTCCCGAGGCCATAATCAGCCCGGGGACCCCATCCCCCGGGGTATGGCCATTTTTTTTAACATAATTTAATTGGAGGGGGGCTGCGTGGCCCCCCTCCTCAGGCCATTTATGGCCCCGGGGACCCCATCCCGCGGGGCCGGCCTTTCCTTTTCAAGACCCCACCACACAGGTTTTTTTTCTTTAAACGAAAAACAAGCCCCGGGGGTGGCTGTCCCTGCGGCTGCGGGGGGGCGTGAGCCCCCACAAATATTTTAGATAAGCCCCGGGGGGGTGGCGGTCCCTAGGGCTTGGGGGGCCTTTGAACACCCCACCCATTTAAATTATAAGCCCCGGGGGTGGTGGTCCCCGGGGCTGGGGGGGCTCTGAGCCCCCGCAAATATTTTAGAAAGCCCCAGGGGTGTCAGTCCCCAGGGCTGGGGGCCCCCTTTGAGCCCCCATTACAATAAAAGATTGCCCCCGGGATTTGGCTTACCCAGGGGCTAAATATTAACAAAGCGCGGGAGTCTGCGCTTTGTTTTTTTTCCGCAGCCATATCCGCGGATCCTCCACGGATTTTGCCAATTTTTTAAAAAACTAACTTTTTGGGGGGGCCTTGGGGGTCCTTGTGGGACCCCCTAAGCAGGCTTAAGGGGTCAGGGTGTTTCTACCCTGCTCCCTTTTCTTGTTTTTCAAGTTTGTTTTTCTGTTTTCTTGTGCCTCGGGTCTACCGAGGCACAAGATGGTTGCCAGCACTTCCTGGGTTGGAGTGTTGATAGCCAATTAGGATACAGCTCGTGCTAAGGAGAGTTCGCGGCCCTAGATATCAAATTACATTTGATTTTCTCAGCAACTACTGAACGGATTTACACCATTTAAGAGTTCTTTCTGACCAAGGGCTACCTTTTTGCCAAATTTGGTGTAATTCCATTCAGCAGTTCAGGCTGTAGCCGCGGCTAAAGTTTTCTATGGAAAATTGCATGGGGAAAACACGTTTTGGCCCCCCCTTTTATCTCAGCCCGTGCATGACGAATCATCCCGAAACTTTCAAGATAGGAGCGGACCGGGCCACGAGTTTTGGAAATTTCACGAAGATTCGTCAACCGACGCCAAAGTTATTGGGAATGGAATGTTGCGATATTACTACGGTAACTAGGTCCTAACTATAACTATCTACTGGCAACCGCCAGTAGATAATGATATCACTACGTATTATCATCAAGTTATGTGATAAAAGAGAGAGTCCTAAGAAACATGTCTATGGCTCATTATTTTTTTTTGTAAAACTTTTTATTGATTTTATAACACAAACACAAACAACTTGCAAGGAGGAAGAAAGAGAGACATCAATATACACAACGTTGCATTACATGGTGTTGGAGCGGGAAGGACAATCCAATGGGCGTTTGTTCTATCAAGAAAGAGTAGCACAGGGGGGGGGGGGCAGAAGAAACAAATTGCAAACAGTATACAATAGTGTGTGAAGGAACCCTCGGGTTACGGGGACATAGATGCAACGTCAGGGTCGGGAAGAGGAGGGGCACATATATCACCACGATAAGTGTTCCACTGAGTCCATATCTTTCCCCATTTCCGGGGGGTACCACGAGAAATATACACAGTTTTTTCTCTGAACATGCACCAGTCCATGTTTTGTTTCCATTTCAGAAGTCGGGACGGGCCCTGAGCGCCCCACAATTGCGCAATGTCTCTTTTGGCAATCATGTTGCCCAAGGTCACCCACCGAAGCTGCGACACGGAGTAATCATTCGGTTCCCATACGTTCAGCAGGCATCTCCTAGCTTCCGGCATCGATCGCACCCCGGTAACCTCGCTCATCACCTCATGTACACGGGTCCAGAATCGCACTATCTCAGGGCACTCCCAGATGATATGTAAAAAGGTGCCCAGGAGACCACAGCCACGCCGACACAGACCATCCACAGAGAAGCCCATATGCACCAAACAGGGACCAGTGACATACACTCTATGCAGGATTTTAAGTTGCACAAATCTAAGGCGCCCCTGGATGGCCACCTCCTTAGGGGAGGAGATCGCCGCCTGCCAGTCCTCATCGTCCAGCTCCAGCCCATCACCAGTCCAGACCTCACGAAGTCGAAACAGGAGATCAGACCTGGAGTTGATTAATTTTTTATAAATAAGCGAAATCGTACTATCAGGAACATGTCCATCCAGTACCCTGTCCTCAAGCGGGGACGACTCCGGAATCTCCACACTATGGCTCATTATTGACAGCAATTTCCTAACAATATCAATTATTTGGTCTTGAAATTAGTACCAATCACAATTTATATAGGACTAATCACAAGAAAACGAACCGGTGTCTCGTATCAATCACGTCTATATGGATTAACTCATATGTTACATGCATAATAACATAATACAGTATTTGCTCATTTCTCTTGCAACTCTTAAGTTAGTCAGAAGAATATGGTCAACTCTCTGTTACCCCCTCTCTAGGTATATGATCAATGCCATAAAAACCAAGGGGTATATTTATAAGAACTGCCGCTAACTAGTGTTAACGTTAGTTAGCAGCAGTTTTCTTAACGCGACTTATCGCCGAGAACTATTGCCCTGTTAGCGATGTATTTACAATATGTCACTACATGGCAATAGTATCAGCTAGCTGCGGTGAAAACTGTGGCTAACACTAGCGTAAAGGCAATGACATTTTTTACGTTAGTGACAGAAAAGTGACAAAAGGCCAATCAGCCCAACGTCACTTTTTTTGCCTCCAGAGGCAAAAATAGCTTTTAAGTCCACCTCCAATGAAAAAAATAAAATAAAAACAATGGGATGCAGAATGGAGCCGCCAGGGCCAAGTGCAGCACAGATCAACATCCCCTCAGAACCCCCAATAGCCATTATGACCAGCCAGAGTCCCAGGAGAAGAGGAAATGCAGATTCAGGGCTACATTTATGAAAAGAGGCGCACCGCTGGGAAAAACCAGTGATGCATCACTTTTCATAGCGCCCTCCTTGCAACACCATAGTAGACAAAACCCTGAAAGTGCAGACAGTCTCCGTGGCTTGGAGGCCTCGCTGGGCGTGCGTCTGTGACCCGGATTGGGAGATAGAGGTGCTGTGGAGTTGTTGGCTCATGGTGGTAGACATTGAGGCATCAGCGATCGCCCTTTCCTGGTGGTGAAGTCTGACAGGTCGCGTGGAGACACATTGCTGACTTGTGTGAGTAGACGACTGACGCCCCTTGGAGCTGTGATCGGTAGAGGTGCTCCTGCGCACCAACGTAGGGAGGTCTGCATCGCATACCACGTGCCACCACCACACCTGGGTGCACAGAGGAGATTACCAATGGTGGGCTGCTCCCCTCTGCATCAGAGGCCAGAGGATGTTGTGCTAGCCGGATGCTGTGGAGGTTGAGGCCCCTGAGCTACGCCGAACTTGTTTGGCGGGAGCGCTGCAACTTCACGCCTAAGGGCGCACTGTTTCATCACCTGCATCAGGCGGTTCTCCAACGGATTTGGCAGCGACTGCTATACCCAGGCTTGTTAAATCCCACCTGGCTAAGGCTCCTGCTGGCTGAGTCACAGATTTGGAGAGAGTGCAGCGCATTGAGCCCAGGTGTCAATGTCCAGGTGAGGAAAAGTTGGGACGCGTAGCGAAGGAAGCTCGGAGGTCAAGTCTGGCCTAGGCTCTTGGGTATGTAGCTTGATCAGCCGTTACTCGCTGGGGAACTTGGGGAGCATGGAATCTGGTCGCCACTGTTAGATCACAAGATGCAACCAGGTGGTGCTGCCTTTTCTTGCCCCCTCTTTGGTTTGCTTTGGGTGTGGGTATGATCCCTTAGGGGACTTCCTCTTCTCACAGAGCTGCACTGTCTGGTTGCTGCTGCTGCTGCTGTCCCCATCTGCTGTTGCTGGTTTCTCTGACCCAGAGGTCAGGTGTTCGAGTACCTTCTCCACCCGCAGGCTCCCTCCTGCGCCTCATCTCTAGTGGTCCATTGGTAGAGCGTCACAACTCTTCAGCTTGACTGCCCTCATGACCATCTTTCTGCTCTTCTCCATTTTTTTTCTTATTTTTTTAAATCTTTGCTTTGTTTTTCCTGTGCTGTTTTTCAGTTCCTTTTATCCTGTCCCCTCCCTCGTTGCAGCTGTGATCCCCCGGGTCCCAGCCCACCACTGTCCTTTCCCACGTTGCCGGCCTCCCAGCTGTCCAGCTCCCCCGCAGCACTACTTAATGGCACACGCTGTGCGGCAATGCACAACGGGCCTGCCACTGGTGCACCGAAGGCAAGCCAAAGGCAAGCCCTTCTGCGTCCGTCCCCCCCTGTACAGTGCCTAGCACCAAGGACCATTCTCTCGGACACGCCACCGCTACAACGCCAGCACCCTCCTCCCCCTCAACCCTGGACGCCACGCTGCCTGCCATCTAGCATCAACGAAGAATACCCTTTCACCCTGCGCCTGCCGAAAATGTAAACGCACCTTATGCCACATCAGCACACCAGCACCTCCTGCCGCCCAGCCGACCAACAGCATCCACAACCGGCTCAGCTGCATCCTCTCCACCGTGCAGTTCCTCCACAAATACACCACAGAAATCTGGGACCTTCTTAACGCCACCTCTTCAGACATCGCCTTCTTCACGGAAACCTGGACCCAACTCTGCTCCGGCCAGCACATTGCCATCGCCATCCACGATGGCTACAAAATCACCCGCAAGGACCTCCCCGACCGTCCCGGAGGAGGAAATGCCATCATCTACAAAAGCACACTCCGACTGACTACGCACTCAAATGACCCAACGGCGACCATGGAACACCTCCACTTCCACTTCCAGATCCAGACCAAACCCAACACCACCCTCTGTGGCACCCTCGTCCACAGGCCCCGTGGCCCATGACCCTTCATTCACCGAACCCATTGTAGACCTCATCACAACCCAGGCTCTCCCATCCACCGACGATATCCTACTGGGAGAACCAAAGTTCCACCTGGATGACTCCAGTGACCAGAACACCACCCGCCTCCTGGGGGGACAGGCGCCAACATTGAATTAAAGCAGCTAGTCATTGCACCAACCCACAATGCTGGACACACACTAAAGCCCATCTTCTCCGCCAGCAGGAACTTCAACTACAGCCACATCACCGAACTCTCCTGGACCAACCATCATTGTTTACAACACGCCTTCACCAGGCCCACTGTACACACCACCATCATCGCCCCCTGTCGCAGCTGGATCAAGGCCACCAAAGAACTTCTCGTCAACTCCCTCATCACAACCACTTGCCAATGCTTACAGACGCCAACACCGCAGTGCGCAACCTGCACCGATGGATCTCCAACTGTGCCAACACCCTGGCACTCCTCAAGAAAGGACCAGGCAAACAACACTCCTTGAAGGCCAACTGGTTCACTCCCCTCCTCTAGTCCAGATGCACCTGCAGACGTCTCGAGAAGAGATGGAGCCACAACAATACTCCTGAAACTCACACAACCTTCAAATCCACCGTCAATGCACACTACACAGAGGAAATACCCTAGCTTTGTGCAGGCAGGTGTCCCTTCAATCAACTCCGCAACACCATGGCACAAGGGTGCCTGCATTGGCACATGGCAGCCATTGGTGTCAATGAAGAGGAAAAATATATGGGGCTTATTCATGAGCCCCTTCCAACAGTTTAAAGATGCTGGTGAGTCATTTTATTGACGTACTTGCAGCATTAATTTTGCACTACCATGCGCCATATTTACAAAGTGACGCATCTAGGCAAAAGCGTGACCTTGTAAAGCCCTGCGCCACATTTTTTACCCTCTTCAGGTATGATGTATGTAGGGTGGGCGTTCCCACGCAACAAAGCCTCGTAAGAGTTCCATAAGGATAGGCTTGCCCCATGTATTGCTGGAGTTGTGTCATGCTTGCGACACAACTGGAGCAATGCGTGACTTTAGCGCCAACAGATATGTCAGGATTCAAGACGTATCTGTCATTGATTGCGACATGGAGTGCCATACAGTAAATGTGGTGCATCCTTGGTGTCGCAAGGAGGGCGCAGTGAAAAGTGATGCCAAGCTGTTTTGTCGCATTTATGAATGAGGCCCAGGAATGCGCTATATCTTATTGATGGGGCGCATTCCTGACCTTTTGTTTTGGCACAGGGTAATGCATCAATATTCCTTGCAGAGCTGTCCAACACCCAAACATCTTATATGTGGACACAAGTTTTTGCACCCATTTTTTAAGACCAGCTATTTTTTGGTCTTACAAAACTGCCTCTATTTGGACTTAGAGGCAGTTTTTTGGATATTACACCATACAAGGAATTCCTTGTAAATATCGCATAGTGGGGTTAGCAGCAGTTTTTGCACAGGAATGCCCACCTTGCATCACATTTTCGTTAAGTCCCGCTAACAGAAGTGGCAAGCTTGAAAATCACGTTTAGGCTGGAAATGTACCGGTAACTGTAGTTAGCGGCAACTTGTAAATAAGGCGATAAAAAAAAAATTGCCGTAACGTAAAAAAATGGACGCTACAGCGGCGTTACATCCTTGTAAATATGCCCTTAAAAGTCCTGTGTCTATCTTGTGAAACTCACTTCGTTATGTGTGTGGCTATAGGGTATCTTACATCTCCTTGTTTACCAGCCCTCATTTGTTCACTAATCCTATCTTTTAGTGTTCTGATGGTGCTTCCTAGAAATACCCACAACAGAAAAAAACTATTTGATGACCCCTCAAAAAAGACTTACACACTAGGATTCAAGATAAACTGCAACACCAAATTTGTAGTGTATGCAATCAAATGCATATGCAAACAGAGATATGTAGGGAGCACCATCAGGGCCCTAAAAGACAGGATTAGTGAACATATAAGGGCTGTTAAAAAAGGAGATGTAAGATACCGTATAGCCACACACATAGAGGAGTGTGCATCACAAGATAGAGACAGGACTTTTGGTTTCTATAGCATTGATCATATACCTAGAGACCCTAGAGGGGGTAACAGAGAGTTATTCATACGGAGAAAAGAGCAATGTGGATTCTGCGACTGAGAAGTGTAGAAATCGGATTCAATACAGACTATGAACTGCAATACTTTCTGGGGGATTAAGAGATGTACTAGTACTAAGATACTAATTGTTATTCTGACTAACTTAGGAGTTGCTAGAGAAATGAAAAAATGCTGTATTATGTTATTATGCATGTAACATATGAGTTAATCCATATAGACATGGTTGACACGAGACACCGGTTCGTTTTCTTGTTATTAGTTCCATATAAATTGTGATTGGTACTAATTTCAAGACCAAACAAATAATATCGTTAGGAAATTGCTGCCAATAATGATCCCTAGGCATGTTTCTTAGGACTCTCTCTGCTATCACATAAGTTGATGACAATACGTAGTGATATCATAAATTATATGTTTCAACATCTTAGACTCATGCTCAAATAATGCCATTAGATAATTATAGCCGAAAAGAAGCAATACATGCATGCTAAATAAGACTCTCTGTGCCACTATACAACAAATGGAAAGGCATCATAACGTTTTAGAGAGTTCTTCTTGAATATCATTGGCCTATATCAGAAATGTATACATTTATGTAAATAACAGCTGCTTGTTTTTCAGAAATTTGCTGCCTGTTGATCTACACTTATTACCATTGGTTGAATATAGGAGACAAGGGAGGATCAAATGTATGTGGAATCACAAATATTGCTTAGCAATCCACTACGGGATTTAATAGTATTGAGCTATTTTCACCAACAAGGAATGCATTACAGTATGACTGAGTCCAACAAGCCATTGGGAAACAACTAATGACTTCATATTAATTTGGCGTACCAAGGGCATTGATAGTATACACTCCAAAATAGTGACTATGTGGAATACTAGGAAAAGTATTGGTGAAAACATAGTCCTGCTGCACTGTTCTTGGTTTTCACGTTCTCACAATACGGTTTCCTCTACACGTTCGAGACACAGCGTACTCGCTGCAAGTCACTTTGAAATTGATACACCATACCAATAAGCATTGGAATACTGTTAGTGACCGAATCTGTAGAACTTTTCTACCATTTGAAAATATTGGGTACACTTCACACTGATCTGGTGTACGGAAGGGAGTGGTGTTTTACACTCCAAGATGTCGGCCATGTTGAATACCGAAACAGGGATTGATGAGAAATAGTCCTATTTCACTGGCTTCAGTTTTCGCATACTTGAATCACGGAATTCTCAACATGTTCGGGACACAGCGTACTCACTGCAAGTCACTTCGAGATTGATACACCATACCAGTAAGCATAATGTTGCTTCTCATCTCCTTATTTAACGATTTTGAAATACTTTTAATTGGCTATTCTGTGGAACATTGCCAATTATAACTAATTAAGTTATTAATGTATGTTTTTCTAAGGCACGGGTACATTCCTGAATGGTATACTATACACGTGGGGCAAATTACTGATTAACCGACGTAATAATAAAATAATAACTGGCCCTATACCAAGTCAATGAAAAGGAGTAATATATGTCTATGATGTTAAAAGAACGGGACGAAATTAAAACCGATGGTAGGGTATGCTTGGTCTTAGGAATAGTTAACCAGTATGTTTTACGATAAACGCTGTTCAGTGGGGACACATTATTTTCATGCTGTGGCCTTTGCTATTATTTCCTACTCTAGCAGGAACTTTGGAAGAGAATATAGATAAAGTATAAATATTGAATACATTCTATTCTTTCATAATTTAGCTTTGAATATGAACAAAGGGTGGACACCACGACTTATACCCCCCCTTTTGTTTGTTTGCACCCATAAGGGCAACACAAGGAGAGAATCCTTTGTTAGAATGTCATCACTTAGTATTTGCTGGACAGATTTCACACTGTGATATACACTGTTTAACCTTATATCTAGTCCGACGTTGTCCTTCAATTATAAGTCACAAGTCACAAAACTGAGCAACAATATAGGTTATGCATTATTGCATGGGTTTCCTCTGCCTGGACGGCATTAAGGTTATCGGAATGGAGTGTTAATTATAGAAAAAGTCACTATTTAATTTAATTTTATTTATTTGAAAAGATTTATATAGCGCTGGCTAGACCTAGAGGTATCCGAGCGCTTTACATGAGGATGTACAAATGCTTGAAAACATAGTTTTTCAGTTACAATGGTTTCAGGTACATAGTTACTGGGATACATGAGTTACAAAGGCATGGCTTAGGCATGGGGAAGAACAAGCAGGCAGGGGGAGAGAGGGAACAAATAGAGGAGGAAGATGAAGAGTGAGGGAAGAAAGAGGTGAGGAGGAGAAGGGAACACAACAGGGCAATGAGAAAAGAAACAGAAACAGTGGCTGACGATCAGATGGGTAGTTGATGGCAAGGGGGGAACCAGAGCCAAACTCCTCAATAGCAGCGTAGGGCAACTCCATCGTTCATCGGACAAAGTTTGTTTGGTCGCCGAAGTACATCAGAGGGTTAAAGTATAAGCCTGGGGAGATCAAAAGGTTTCAAAGAGAGCGCCTTTAACGGTGTACGGTGCTGAGTTCCCAGCAATAATGGGAACATTCCCGAACCTCTGCTATGTGTGAAACCCTTAACACTGTGGACTCTCCCAGAGGGGTATCTGAGACTCCGGGGCAAACATGCTGAATCCCTCCCCAAAAAGGGGAGTAGGAGTGCTTTGGCATGGGGCACATTAAAGGAGGCCATTTAAGGCCCTTTTCCGTTATGTGTGAATCCCTTAACACAGTGGACTCTCTCAGAGGGGAATCTGAGATTCCGGGGCAAAAATGCTGGATCCCTCCCCAACAAGGGGAAAGGGAGTGCTTTGGCAAGGGGCATAATCAAGGAGGCCGTTAAGGGACAGTTGAGGGGTAGGGGAGGACCTATACAGCAGAATGGGGGTAAGAGAGTAACTTAGTTATACAGTACCTCATTATAGTGGTTTTCTATTTATGTACTTCTTTTTAGCCTGCAGGAAGTCACAGGATATTTCCCTTTGAGTGACGAAACACGTGTTGGCTTATGAGGCTAAAAGAATTCAACAGTTGGACAAGAGAATCTATAAATAATGAACAAGACAACTGTTAATCCATGTCAAAGTTACAATGTCCTGTCAGAAATGTTCCAAATAGAAAAATCAGGCCATGTGGAGGTCTGGTTGCAATTTTAAAATCTGAAAATAATTGTTGTTTTAGTGTATTTCAAGATAAATAGTGAAGATGGAACAGCAGTTATATTTTCAAATGATAGTGCAGAGTTGAGTGGTGGAAAAGTACTACTGTTGGGTGGTATTGCAGTGATATAGTGGTAATGTTTTTGTGAGGGTTGTAATGTGGTGCTGTGCTGGAGTAGAATGTTGTTGTTGTTGCTGTAATTTATTATTGTGAGGTGAAAGTGCTCTGGAGGGTTAGGAATTTGCTTGGCGTAGTAGCATGATGCTGGGAATTGTAATGCGCAGTTGAGCAGGTGTAGCGTGGTGATCATCAGCAGAGGTATGGTTTTGGAGGGTACATGTGTGGTTTTTAGGTGGCTTTGAAGTGGCAGTGATGTGTGTTGAGATATGAGTGTAGTGGTGGTGGGTGGTATAGTGGGATGCAGGCTGGCAATGTGGTTAAATAGATGGGTGGGGTGATAATGCAGTGGTGGGGTGGCAATGTCTGGTGGTAGAGGTTGAGTAGCACGTTTTCTTATAGCAGTGTCTTGCAGTGCTGGAGAATCAGTATGTTGGAATGGTCAGGGATTTATCGTGGTTGTGTTAGGTGGTAGTATAGTACTTTAATGAGGTAGTACTCTGGTGAGGTGGTGAGGTGGTAGAGTGATGGAGTGGAGTAGTGTAGTGGTGTACATTTGTAGTATGGTGATGTAGGGGGTGAGTTAGGGAGGGGGGTGGTGTGGTGCTCTGAGTGTTAAATCAATGACACGGGGTTGTAGTTGAACGGGGGATATATTGGCGGTAATTTCAAATAGAGGTTGAATGTTGGGTGTTAGCTTCCTGAAATTTATACAGGAAAGGTTCAGCCTAGGCAAAATAAGTCCAAGCTTCCCTTACAGTGCTGGGAGAGAAGCTGGATAATTGCGAATGGTTGTGAGTCAAACAGAGTAAAAGTAACAGCCCAACAGGATGAAAGAAAACCTGGCTTCTAGTAGTGGTCTAAAATACTAGCAAAAAAGCTAGCTTCCTGGACAATGGTTACCTTTGAGGGCATAGGATTTAAGGAGTGCAAAAGTGTCAGTTCTTCTTTGTGCTCATGATTGGTGACATGCAACAAACTATAGATAGATGGAATGCTCAAATTAATCTTGACCACTGGCAATCACTCGGGTCGCATTCCCCTATTCTGCTCTAAACAGAGACCTGCCATATGCATATCAGTCTTGGACCTGCTACAATAGCAGCAGTTCAAACCTTTTGGTACTGCTGCAATAGCAGCAGTTCAACCCAAACTGCCAGCATAGATCCCATCCAGGCGGGAACACAAGCAACCCCAGACTGGTTTCAGCCTAATTAGGCCTCATCTTGTAGGTATAGCTTGAGTCCTGTGGAACAATGAGCACAAGATCCACCTATGTCTGGGCATACGAGTCACACTTAGGGTGTGAACTGAAACAAACAACTAGGTGATGGAAGGAATGCCTGAAGTGGTCTCAGCCACTGGTGGTCACTCGGCACACATTCCAGCCGATCGTTTTTCATCCACTGTGACACTCTAGAAAGAGACCTGCCATAACAAATCTGTCATGGTCCTGCACCAACAGAAAGAGTCCAGCTCAAACAGAGGCATAGCTAGAGCTTGTGGCACCCGGGGCTTTACCTCAGATTGCCGCCCCTGGGGGGAGGGGTGCTGGGGAAAAAGGATGGCGAGCACTTGAAAGAGGTCTGAGAGATGCATAGTATCGCTGCTAATAGTTACCTCAATCATGCAAATTACACGCACATACATGACACGGCCCAAGGCTACACAGTTGAATACACCGGTGACCGCCAGTACAAAAGGAGAACACACACACTGCATGATAGATCATCATCTGGGGACTCAGAAAAACTGCATGTGACATCCATCAGAGAGCTGCGTGAACAATTACAAAACAAAAGGAGTGCATACCACATATTAGCCCTACATGAAGTTAGAATTTTTGAAATCCTGTTTTCTGCTGCTAAAGTTTTGAGAAATTTCAATTTTATACTGTCTGAAAATTTCCCAAGGTAATTTTGTCTTTGCCTTCCTTAGGAGTTTGCATTAAATTCTGCTACGTGCGGTAGCTCCTGGAACCACACTTATTGGAGTTATGAGTTTTGGAATGAAAACCATGTTCCCTTGATAAATACTTTCAGGTCAAACCTGCTGATATCTATCAGGCCAAAACCGGAAGATAGCATTTAGGTGCAGTAAGCAGCAAGATCTGGACGTTGGTCCTCATTACTGGGGGAATAACCACTCGTAATGAAGGGTATAGCAACAACAAAACAAAAAGAAAATCAAAATCCTTCCTTTCTACCCCTCCACTATCCTTTTTCAATCCAAATAACAGACTAACATGTCCACTACTCAAATACATTTCCTATTTCACTATACTAATTCAGCACTAATCCTGTATGGGTTCCGGAGTAGCATGCTACTCGCCGAAAAAGCACATTAACACCTCAACAGGGGTAGCAAGCGCTATATAAATGCAAACCTTTATACCTCTTCTACCCCTTCGGTATCCTTCTTAATACAAATAATTGACTAACATATCCACCACTAAATGATTAAAAATTACTTGCATATTTAATTATACCAATTCACCACTAACACTGTATGGGTTCCAGAGTAGTGTGCTACTCGCCGAAAAACACTACAACCCCCCCATCAGAGGTAGCAAGTTCTATATAAATGCAATCATAAACAACAATGGACCTGTTCAGAAGGTGAACACGCTGCTCAGTGACTCCTCCAAACATGTACAGTCACCCAACTTTGTGTGACAGAACGGCGGTTATACTTATGCCGTCTGTTCAGAAGGGACCTGGATCACCTGCTAGTTAATACAAAACAATTGAGTCTGTGAGCTCTGCCTCCCGTGGTCTATCCGACCCTCCAGTGTGAAATGACCAAACATAAGTAGGAAAGGAAAAAAGGTGAAAAACGATTGGCAGTGCCTCATGGGAGTCACACCATGGGAGTCTGCAGACTGGTACTCGCCTGCATCTTCAGGTTCTCATCATCAGCGACTGCCAACCCATAAAAGAAATTGTGATAAAGTAAGAAAAAGAAAGAAGACATAGTGCAAAGTGTCTGAGTCTCCATACCTCCACTATCATTCTCAATCCACATAATCTGACTAACATATTCACCACTCACCTTACTTTCAACTTTTCACTATACTAATTCACCACTATTCCTTTCTGGGATCCGAAGTAACGTGCCACTCGCCAAAAAAGCACTTTAACACCCCATCAAGGGTAGCAAGCGCTATATAAATGCAAACCTTTTCCCCTCCTTCTATCCCTCCACTATCCTTCTCAATCCAAATAACTGACTAACATATACACACCACTCAAATTTCTTTCAAATTTTCACTATACTAATTCACCACTAATGGGTTCCGGAGTAGCGTGCCACTCGCTGAAAAAATGCTTTGATGCCTTGTTATGGGTAGTGAGTGCTATATAAATGCAATTACAATACAATGCAAAAAATAATTGCAAAAGTGCCATCAACACCCTCAAGCAACCAGGCAAGGAGAAACCATGCAACCAAATTTAAACCCATTCTTCCAAACTCCCGACCTCCACAAAGAACGTAGGTCCATATCAGTGTCAAAGGCAATATTGAAGCTACATGAAATCAACCACATCTGGCCCACATAAATATGTTAGATTTTACATGTTTATGCTTTTAATTAACTAATAAACTAGTTACTTGAACTGTTCATAGACATGACTGGATAACATGGATGCGCTTCCTGGGGCTCTGGAAAAAACACACAGAGGCACACACACAGCACACATAGACACACACACCACACAGACACACACACAGACGCACACCACACACAGACACGCACAAAACACATACAGACACAATACAGACACACACAAACACACACTACACACACACAGAGGATGGAAGCCCTATTGTGCAGGGTTTCTAATAACTTTGCACTGAATTAATGTTATACATGAGTAAGACATCTTAGAAAGATGATTCGGCGTTTCCTGCTGCAATCATTTGAAAGAAGAAGACAGCACAAAGCTACACCGTCCAGAATGACAGTAGGCCGCAACACCGCAGCAAAATGGCACATAACAAACATGTACAGTAATATTCTTGCCACACAATCACACCTCCAGAATCATGCTTTCGTTCGTGATACGAGGACATACGGCCAGTCAAAAATGTTCTGGGGCCTCGTCACTTTAAGGGAGCTCCAGGGCTGGATCAGTAAACATTATTATCTGGCATCGTTATTCGTGTGCCTGGTGGTAAGTTAATGCAGTGCTTAACATGAGCAACCGTTTTCATCGTAATATCTATGAAAGTGGATTTGTGGCTGAGCCTAGGTGATGAGCTACCCCTCTGAAAATGTTTAGCTAGCTCTTGCTGCTCTCCTCTTTCTTACCTCACTCTATGGCAGGCAGGGGTTGGTTCGAACTTCGTTCACTTCAGCAAAGCAAATTGCCCAGCAGCAGCACTGCCACTGCCCCAGCCAGGTCAGAATTGAGTCCTCACGAGAGCGCGTAGTAGTGAAGCGCGTGACGCGTCACTACTA
The DNA here is from genome assembly GCF_964261635.1 of Lissotriton helveticus. NCBI lineage: Eukaryota > Metazoa > Chordata > Amphibia > Caudata > Salamandridae > Lissotriton > Lissotriton helveticus. The sequence goes on along the minus strand of NC_136059.1, from coordinate 2,058,554,001 downwards.
CGTTCTCATCGCGAGGGCTGGCCAAAGAGATGCCCAGGGCCGTCATTGGTAGCCCTCGCGCGCAAAAAGATTGACTGCCCTGGGACGGACCAACAATCAAGCAAGCTCAAACAACGCAGGACGTCGTGGCAGCATTTTCGGCAGCACTGCAGGCTCACTGACTGAGTGGCGCAGCAGTTACAACAGAACAGCAAGCAGGCAGGTCAGGACAGGTGCGCACTGCTTGCATTTTCAAACATTAACTGCCTGGGCCGCGTGTGTGGCACTGGTGGCCCGTTGTGACGTCCTTTATAATTTATTTGGGAACACTGACACTACTGTGACTGACAGTAGTGTCAGTGGGTGTCCCCAAATTATAAAGGACGCCGCTACGGGCCACCAGTGCCGCACGGCTGCCCCCAATAGAGTGCCGCCTAGGGAGGACCACCCCCACGGCCCCCCCCTTGCTACACCACTGAGCTCAAACTGTGGGGCTGGGTTCACTCCATACGGGCATTCAAGCAACCCCAGGCCGGTTTCGGCCTACTTGTGCTTTGTCAGTGAGGTATAGCCTGAGTCCTGTAGCATATTGAGCATGGGACCCACATCTGGACATACCAGTTCCACTTAAAGCATCAACTGCAGCAAAGAACAAGGTGCTTGAACTAATCTTAGCCACTGGTGATTGGTGATATAGCATGTGAACCTTTGACTCTGCAATGGAGGATCAAAGGCTGAAAGCAATGCTGGTGCTGAAAAAGCGTTCGATAAAATTCACTGGCAATCTTTAGTTTCTACATTATCATCATTTAATTTTGGAAATAATTTTATACGCATGATTTCAGCTTTATATGTGGCCCCTACGGCCCGTTTATTTATTAATGGCAAAGTGTCGAATCAATTTTCACTTTTTAGAGGTACATGACAGGGATGTCCTCTTTCTCCTCTGTTATTTTTGATTGGTATCGAATCTTTTCTTATTTCTATATGAAATTGTGATAATATTAAAGGGATCAATATTAAGGATGTTATTGTAAAAACCCTTGCCTATGCAGATGATGTGCTTCTATGTGTAAGTGATCCTTTAGTTTCACTCCCATCTTTGATGAATATTATAAAAATGTATTCTAAAGTTTCTGGTTATACTTTAAATACCAACAAAACAGAATTTTTTCCCTTAAATGTCTATTGCACTCCTGATATGCTTCCCATGCGTGGCATTATTTGGCAAAAAAATAAGTTGAAATATCTTGGAATCTTCTTTTCTTTTTCTGTCAAATCAACAATAAATTTAAAGTGTGATTTTATTTTCAATTATATTAAAAACAAAACGTCTAAATGGGCGTCATTACACCTTACATGGTGGAGCAGAATGGATTCCTTAAAAATTACTATTGCTCCCAAAATCGTTTATACTGTGGCTATGATCCCTGCTCAATTTCCAATAAAATTTTATAAAGATGTTAATACATTTGTGTCAAAGTTTTTATGAAACAACAAATCTCCTCGTATTAGTTATAAAAACATGTAAATGACTAAGCGTAATGTTGGTTTTGGTAGCTCAGATTTTTTCCTGTTTCATAAAGCTTTTATTTTAAAGCAAAGTTCATTATGGTTTAATCACTCTTCTTTACATAATCTTCCTGCGTGGTTATATATTGAGGTCAATAGTATATCCATTCCCTTTACCTACTCTGGTGTCCATGTCTAATAACTCCTCATTTTTCCAAAAAACAGTTATTATTAAACCCACTAAAATGTTATATAACGATCGTGATTTAATTTTTCTTGTTCCCATGAGTAAAACTGATAAATTATCTCTTTGGTATAGTAGCGTTATGAAACTGAATAGAAATATTAGTTTCTGGTTCTCATGGATTAAAACTGTATTTTCTATCTTAAAGATGTTTATTTCAATAATACCTTTATTTCTTTTGATCTGTTACAAGCAAAATTTGGTTTATGTAAATCTGATTTTATTAAATACCAATATTTATGTAATTCATTCTTAGATTCCCTTCCCAATGATATTCCTTCTAATGTTAAAGCTGATTTACCAATTTATATTCAAACAATTTCTATTTCATCTCACGGAGTTTCTATTTCATATAAAAAATTATCTGATACTTTAGGTAGCAATTTAGAAATGATTTCACATTTTTGGAATACTGAACTTTCACTTTCTTTATCTATTGATACTTAGAGGGATGTTTGGCTTAATAGCATATCTGGTTGGCTACCTGTTTCAATATACCAAACCAAGTCTTATATCCTATACAATCGTTTATGGACACCATCACATTTATATAAGGCAAAACATCTTCCCTCTGCAGACTATTGGCATTGTAAATTACATATAGGTACATTGCAACATATGCTTTTTGATTGCCCTTTAGTTCATACATTTTAGTCAGAAGTATGGGACATTATAAAAAAGATTTTCGATATACACGTTGACGTCTCTTATCAATTAATCATATGTAAATCCATTTTTATTTCACTGAATTTACAAGATTTGGATTGCAAACTTTTCAATTTCTTGATCCCAGCAGCGTTAAAATCAACTACTTTTTGTTGGAAGGATATATCTTCATTATCTGTTCATGCTTGGTGGTCTTGGGTTATTTTTACCAGAAGAGGTGCTCAATTATCCATGAATGGGATTACTCATAACTCAGTTTCTTATCTGTCTTTTTGGTCACCAATAGATGTATATTTATCCTCTTAAAATTGTATTTATTACTTTATTTATGATTCTTAATCCATAAAGAAAAAGTTTATTTATACTGTATGTTATAGTAGCTCACTGTATTTTTGATGATTAATTATATATTTATTCCCTTCTCCCTTCCTCCCCTTTCCCTGCTTTTTGTTACTTATATATGAATTTTATCCAATTACCTATTGTATTTGTTATTACTGATGATTGATTTATACTTTGTTATATAGGTATTGCTTTACCAAATGATACTATTTTTTGTATTGTCTTTATTAATTGTCTTTCACTAAAAATCTCAATAAAATATTTCGAACTCAAGAAATGTAAAAGCTTTTTTTATTGGAGACAATTTTTTCACCATTAATTTATCCGACAGCAGCTCTGGCTATCTGAAAAACTACTTTTATATCGAGGATATTAGGGAGGTTTTAATACCCCTACCTGCTGTAGTTGTTTCCTGGTTCAGCTCACTAACAGATGAGTGACTTGGATTGAGCAAGGTAGCAATCCGTCGGATTCGCAAGCAGGTCTATTACCAGCTGTTGTGCACAAACATCTGTTACTATCAGAAGGACGCGTAGGAAGAGACATCATAAATGCATCAATATGGTCAGGAAAGGGCCCTATTGAGCTGAAGACTGCAGTTTTGAAGCTGATTATCAGTCTATTTCATAGCAGCCCTATCTGTCTAATCTACTGGAAATGTCGGACTATAACCAGTTATTAGATCACGAAGAGAAAAATGTAATTTTCAATCCATGCAAACTATGTTTTGGCTAGTATGCAGTGGATATCATCAGATAAAGGACAACCTGCAGCTTTGATTTTGTTCTCTGATTTTGTTAGCTATCTCAGTGGCATTTAACACTATAAAACACTGGATTTTAAGTATCTATATATGTATGTATGTATATGTTTTTCCTATGTCGTGAACCTAGCCAAAAGGCAGTCAAGAGCTGTAAATGGTCAAAGGCAAGTCAGGAGTAATAGGAGAAGCTGCCTTTGGATGGTTAATGCATTGAAATATAGTCTTCTTTAAGAGTCCTCAACTCTTCCCTAGATTGGAGCAGCCTTGGGATTGTCCTGGTGGATAAGGGGATGTTGTTGTAGATCCTGTGTGCACAGATGGGGAAGGCCTGTTGTATTGCTTTTCTTTTTTAAACTTCTTAGGGGGATATTCTCAAGAACGTGCGATAATCATCGCCAAAACCGGTTAAAACAATATTTCATATCACCGTCTATCGCAGGAAAATATCACTTATTAACGTCCTATTTCCAAAACTGTGATAACATGCGATATGTTCCCGATAACATGTCAAATGTCGCCGATAAAGTCACCGGGACGGCGATAAAAATGTAAACCCCAATGCGATAAAACTTGCGATGGGCCTTGATAAAAAAATCAGCAATAATCTTCACCAGGCCTGCAAGTCACACACGTCAGGCAGAAAAAATCACTATAAAAGTAGAAAAAAAATACAAACAAAAGCAAAACAACTGCGAAGCACAATGGAGGTAGCCGGAGCAAGGACAGAGGACAACCAGAACCCCACAAGCCCCCCGGAGGACCTCCCAAGGACCTAAGGGTCAATGAAGGGCAAGGACAAGACAAGAAGAAGAGGAAGACGCGGTTCAGTCCGCAGGACAACAGGATTCTGATAATGGAGGTGGTAGAACACCATCAACTACTGTTTGTCACCTCAACTGTGTCATTGGCAATAAGAAATGGAATATGGCAGTCCATCGTGGTCAAGGTGAATGCAGTCGGAGTGCTGAAGAGGACAATGGAAGAGGTCAAGAGGCGCTAGAATGATGTGAAGCGCCAAACCAAGCAGACAACCGGAAGGCAGCAATGCAGACTGGAGGTGGAAGTCCAGCGCCACCGGAGGAGCTGGACGAGATGGAGGAAATGGTGTCCATCAGTGGGGAGACGGTGGCAGGAGTTGGGGGACCGGACACTGCTCAACATGACCTGACACAACAGCAACAGGGTGAGTAACAACCAGGGACTTGGGGGACGGGGAGATGAGCACAATGGAACACATGCACAATAAAGCAGAGCACAGTGCACACCCACAATGACTCTGGAGCATGTCGCTGATCCCCTTGGCACACTGCAGCACACATAGAAACAGCAAGTAGGCCCCTGTCGACTATGTGCCCGAGGGGCCCTTCCCACACATCACCAATCACACAACCAACCCATGCACATATGTTAAACCTAGCTAAGCGGCATATCTGTGAGCTACACTGATAATGAAAGTGACTGCATGACAAATAGAATGGCTGCAGTCAACATATCATGAAATGTTGCACGCCACGACACTGAGGTGGCTGAGTGTGGACCACATCCGTAAAGGAGCAGGTCACACTCTGGCACATCCACGTGCACAAACAACCCCTGACGTCAACAAAACATCTGCGGATAAACCATGCCCCAGGCTCCCAACTCCCATCAAGAGCACAATGTACCCTAGTCTGCAACATCTCAGCACTGTATGAGCATAGAAGTCAAAGGCACACCGCATGAAAGGGATAAGGGGCAGCAAAATCAGAGCTGCATGGGCAACTCTCCCAAAATGCAGCACACACACAGAACATGCAGAGCACATCAACATTTACAACAATGTGGTACAAACAGCAACACGTCCACAATAGAACTGCTGCCGCTTGTGTTTAGAAACTGGCCAATTACATTTGGCATAGCAGTGAAATGTGAGATGACAATGTACAAGTACAAACACACATCCGTGATGTTGTCGAAATGTCCACTGTCTTGCTTCAAATAGTCAGCTCCTCCCAAACAGTCACAATGCACCATGTCATGCAGTCTGTATGGAGACATGTAAAATGCGTCAACATACATGTGGACACAATGATAAACTGCAGAGGGAAAACCAACACCTCCTGCAGGATGCCATAACTGCGTGTGTCCAAGTCCCATCAGGGACCACTCCCAGTCCCCAACGGACACCCACAGTCCGCTACATGCTCACCAACGATCCATGGCTGACATTGCTGGAGTCCTGATTCTGAAACAAGGACAACTGTCTAGTCAGAAATGCACCAGCGATGTCACCCGGGAGCTGGGACACATGCGGAGGATAATGGAGAACATGGGAGCGGACGCAGGCGGAAAGAGCGGCTGCCATGGCTGCACACCAATGAGAGGTAGCTGGGTTCTTCCGTGCCCTGCAGACCCTCCTCCTGGCATTTCTGCCACAAGGCCTGGCGCAGATGAATGCTGCTGCTACCACTCCATCCACATCTCCGCCCCCTGAAGTGTCAGTGCCACACAGTGAGGCAGACATTCTACCTCCGGCCCCTGAAGTGTCAGTGCCACACAGTGCTGGAGATAGAACACCACTACCCACATGTGAGGCCATGAAACAGCAAAGGACAAACATGAGGATGAAACTGCCTTAGTGGTAAGAAGAAAGCGGTAGCATTCATCTCAGCCATATGGCATGTTTCTTCTTGGTTCTGCCCTCCGCATCATCACCTTCCACTGTCCTCCGATGCACTCTGTGACTCTCACCTTGGACCTCGACATGGATTGCCATATTCTGTTTGGTTACCAATGACGCAGCAATCAGACTGAGTACTGAACTCTTCCTCTTACAATGAACTTGTCATTCCCTGAAGGACTCTGGCTGGCCCTCCACGGGCCAAAAATGTAAAGTGGGGTTTGCATGGCCCTGTACTGCTCCAGCTTCAACACTCCACTGAATGTGCATTAAACATTCATATTCACACAGATGTGTCATGTCTATGATCAGTCAAGTGTGGAAGTATGGATGAATGTAGAGTCAGTGATTCACCCTTACGCCTATGTTGCTCATGTTGTGGGACTTGTGTCTCAGGGTGCAAGATTACCGATTGCGGTCCGGGTGGCGCCGACACTACAACAGAGACACACTCATTAGTTACTTCCTAGTTCATCCCAGGACGGAACCACGCCCAAAGCCCCGGGGTCATTGTTCACACTCCTACGCTGGACAGGCACACCCCAGGCCAGCCCACTCCCTTAAAGCTCACGGGGGGGGGCATTGCTAGTTGTCCCAGGACTTCCCTGTAGTGATTTGCTGATCACAGGTCTAGTTGTCAGCATGCTATAGCCACTCCCTCACTGCTGGTTTACACCCACACCACACCGATCCGGTACACGCGTCACAGGACATGTGACCCTGTCCATAAAAAGGTCATGACGCACCTGCTGGACGCAATTGACACTCTCTATCTGGGTGTATCTGTGTGGTCATTATTTATGCATGAGAAACATCCCCACTGCCGGAGGTGATATGATGGCATCCGCACCACGAGGCACAATCATAAGGATCCATGGCTTGCGTTGCACAGACTTGGTAGCACCGGATACACTGCGGCCGGCATGGGCCTACCGCCATGGGCGGTGACTTTCGGTGCACTAAGGTAGGGACACTGTAAGTGCTGAGCGGGTGTGCAGCGTGCGGTGATGCCCTGTCTTGAAGGTCCGGACTGGTAAGTATTTGTGTGAGCCCTGCTGGACCTCAGTGTAGGCCTGAGCCAGCGAGCAGCGCTGGCCTACCTCCACGTGGTGTTGCCTCGCAGTTCACAGAGTTAGTGGCACCTAAAGAGCTGAGCGGGAGTGCAGCCTGCGATGATGCCGTGTGCACTGATATGATCTCTGCCATTGCGGAATCAAGAGCCAGAATCAAGTGTGTGACCTTGTGGCCCGCGGTGCGGGGCTGCATGAAGTGGAGGCTACCAAGGTCGCGGGCCCCGGGCTTGGAGCTTGCACCAGCACGTGGTGGGCCCTCTTAGAGACACGCCGGTGGTGGAAGGTGAGCAGTGAGGCCTGCGTGCGCAGGGGCGGGCAATCACCATTGGGTGACGGGAGGACCTGGGGTGCAGCAGCCTGTGTGCACAGGGGCGGGCAAGCGATGATGGCGTGTGCAATTGTATAGACTGCCATTCATGAATCTGGACTCTGTTTCAGATAAGGGACCTGGTGGACTGCAGTGTATACCTGCACGTAGTTGGAGACACAACTGTGGCAACAGGTGAGCAGTGAGGCCTGGGTCCGCACTGTCGGCACTCTCTCTCCCTCTCTCTCTCTCTCTCTCTCTCTCTCTCTCTCTCTCTCTCTCTCCTCTCTCACTCTTTCTCTCTCTTTCTCTCTCTCTCTCCCTCTTTTTCTCTCTCTCTCTCTCTTTCTCCCTCCCTCTCTTCCATTTACTGTCTCTCTCTCTCTCTCTCCCCCTCTCTTTCTCTCTCTCTTTCTCACTCTTTCTCTCTCTCTCTCCCTCTTTCTCACTCTCTCTCCCTCTCTTCCTTTCACTGTCTCGCTCTCCCTCTCTTTCTCTCTCTTTCTCTCTGTCTGTGTCCTTTGATGTGAGCATGACACACCTTCTTATCTTGAATTTTGTCTTGCAGGCTGTTACTTACAGATTGTCCTGAGAAGACACACCATGACTCTTCCAAATAGTTGTTTTGAGTTTGATTTGAATAAAATGATTTGTTGGGAAATTCATAGGTGAATGACTGATCTCCTTTTTCTGATCACACATGAATGTTAAGTGTTGTGAATGTGCGACATCAGGCGAATTGTTTTGTTCATGATTTCGTAAAGTTGATGTAACATATCTTTGTCTGGGGGGGTGCCGGGGGGGGGCTCGGGGTGGTGGCGGTGGGTGTTGTGGCCCTCCTGGGTGTCCGAACTGCATGATCAGTAGCTCCATGGCATTTGTTGTTCTTCAGGTATGGCTCTGGGCTGGGCTCCCTTTTTGGTGCAGGTTGTCGTCCGACTTCACACCAGGTAAGAGCAGGTGTTAAATCCCTGCTGCTAACGCGCCTTATCGCATGTTTTGTGATCTTATCGCTGATCTTTCTGGTTGTTGAGAATGTTGCGAAGTGGTGTTTTCACAGATTTTTGCATGGGAACGCCTATACTGCATCTCACTAGCGTTAGTTGCCGGGGTTATCTGTGGTGATGTTTTTTGCGGCTGCTATCGCAGTAAAACTGGTGATATCGGCTGTTAGCACCAGGCTGTGAATAGGGCGAAATATTTATCGTCTGCGAAAAAGTGCAGCTAACTCGGCGATAAGTCCTTGAGACTATACCCCTTAGTCTTCACTCTGATGATGTTGTGGTCTCACATGTGCTGAGACCCACCAGAGATGATGAGCTTGCCTGCAAGATAAGGGGGGTGTTGGTTTTAATGACTTTGTGTAAATGATGCAGCTGGTTTTGAAGATGGTGCGGTCTGGCAAGAAGGGGTGATGTGATCATATTTCTTTAGGCCCTCCATGAGGCGGATTGCATGATGCCCCTAAGACGTGCCAGGGTGGAGTCTGGGAGGCAGTGCAGTAGGGCATTAGCACTATCCAGGTGTGAGAATACGATGGCTTGCACAGCAGTTCTAAACTCACATTCTCGAAGAAACGGTTTCACTGTTTTAAAAGAAAAAGATATCAGGGCCTCTTTTAAAAATTCTTTTTTTTTAGCAAAGTGTTTCTTGAGTGAGAGGCTGGTGTTCAAGGTGTATCCAGGCGATTTGTCATTCGGTGAGAGTTAGGGTACAAAGCTGTCAAGGTTGATGTGATTGAGCCAGGTTTATGCTCTACCTTTATGCTGTTCTTGGCAATTAATAGGAATTCTGTCTTGGTTGGGTTAAGTTTCAGGTAGGCAGTAGACATCCAGGTCAGGATAATGTGCAAGCAATTTTTAAGGTGCAGGATGTCTGAAGAAGAGACTTTCAAGTACAGTTGTGTATCATCAGCATATTGGTGAATCTTGATGCTGTCATCTGTGAGTAGCTCACCATGCAGCTCCGTGTAAAGGCTGAAGATGATAGGAGATGGTATGGAACATTAGGGGACTCTGCATGTAATAGGGATGAGCATGTGAACAAACTGGTGTCATCGTCGGAATCTTTTGGAGTAGATATCGTCACATACGCCGACGATACCCAATTGATGGTCACCCTTAATCAGGGACAGGATGATGCTGCAATCAACTTTTCCTCCTGCCTTTCGGCGGTGGCAAGGTAGATGAATGAGAATTGTCTTCGACTAAACGGGGACAAGACTGAGCTGCTGGTAGTCGGAAAAATTCCATCTATCTGGTCGACAGCGTGGTGGCCATCTGAACTTGGACCGATACCCTCTCCTTCAGAGACGGTTAAGAACTTAGGGTTTTGCTAGACTCAAGCCTATCTCTTAAACAACACGTTGGCAAGGTGACAGGAAGATGCTATAGCATTCTTAAAACATTACGCAAAGTGCTAGATCTCCTGCCTATTAGTACTAGGAAAACGTTAATCCATGCTTTAGTCACGCCTCATCTTGATTATGGCAATTCCTTGCTCATAGGCCAAAGTAAGAACGGGCTCCATCAGCTGCAGTGTGTGCAAAATGCCGCTGCACGCTTGGTGCTGAATTTGCCCCGGAGAGCATCAGGGAAAAAGGCCCTCTCATTGCTGCACTGGCTCCCTATCAAAGAACGTATTAGGTTCAAAGCACTATGTATCACACATCGCATTGTCTAAGGGAAAGGCCCAGCGTATCTGCAAAAGCTTCTGACTAGTTACTGCCCCAAACGCAATTTGAGATCACTTGGAACTATGCTTTGCAAGGTTCCTCGTATCCGTAAGGTGAGAATGGGGGGTCGCTCATTCAGGTATTTAGCAAGCAAATACTGGAATGAGCTCCCCATTGAACTCCGCATGTACCCTTCAGAAGTGAGATTCCGCCTGAAACTTAAAACCTACCTTTTCCTATGTATTTAATTATTTTTAGCTGGAATTTGCTATATCTCTCAGCTTATGTTAACTGCTACTTGGGGGTTACCAGCATTCATAGCGCGGGGACACACAGTGCTTTGTGTAACCAGGCGCTTTATAAATGGTTTTATTATTATTATTCGGTAAGGACATTGCTGGTAAACCCCATTTGTGGACTCAAGGGTGTGTATGAGGGTGGAATGGTCAACTGCGTCCAAGGCAGCTGTGATGTCCAGCAATATCAAGTGGCAGTAGTTATTGTCTACTGTGGTCAAGAGGACATCGTCTATGATGAGTAAGATGACGGTCTTTATGCTGCAGCGTGATATGAACAGCAGCGGCTCCTCGATGAGGCTGTAGGAGCGTCGCCCCCCTGTATTTGTTGCTCCCTGGCCCATGTTAAAGCATATAATTTGCTCACTGCCTATGACAGGGTTGGGTGGACCCAGTAAGATGCCTTTATTAATGAGTGTGCACTGCATTTTTTTATGCGGGCAGGGGTGCCGCTTAATTATTGACAGCTAGCACAGCAGACACAGGTTCCCTGGGTTAACACTTAGGGCCTGATTATGAATTTGGTGGTGCGTGGCCGGGTCCGCCCCTCCGCTGCACATCTAAATCCGTGATCGGGTTACCTGCCAGATTACGAGTGTTTCTTGTGTCTGTCAGGATTTTTTTTATGTTCCCACAGCGGTACCTCCACAAATGGGTACCCCAGTGGGAGCGCCAAAAACAGTTCCTGCACAGCATGCAGGAACTGGGATGCATGTACACAATGGAGCACATGCTGTGCCCCCCTGTGAACATCCACAGGGCATGAGGCAGCAGGGGGCCCTGTAGGGCCCTTTTGTTTCCTCTCCACCACAGTTTTCAAGAGGAGGAACTGTCATGAAAAACCGCACAGGACAGGAAACTTGTAATATGCTTGGTAGGACCACGGCGATCCCGCCAAGCACATTGCTGCCTCTACACCGCCACACCACTACCAGGTAACAAACCTGGCATATGGCTATTTGTCATGAGCATGCCTTAAGGTAATCCAGTATTTCAGCCTTTCATACTGTACCTCCAACAATCAGAGGGACTCAAAATCAAGAGCCAAAGTCACCCTGTATCACCTCCATTGCTCCATCACCTTACCAGCATGAACTGTGAAGGAGAAGCCATCTCCTGCCTTTAGATGCTGTTTGCCAACTGCATCCGCCACAGTGCTTCGCTTCCACTGACCGCGGGAAGATACACTCACTCATCATCGCAGCACCTGAAGACGTGGCCCGGGTCCCGAACACTTCTTAAGGGCTGTGGCTTAGTAATGAGACTAAATGAGACTGTTGCACACTGCTAGTGTGGGCAGCACCTGTGCGGACATCTCAAGTGAACTGCCAGAAACTGTAAGAGGAAGAGGGAGGAACCTGGGGCCACTGGCTAGGAAAGGACTAGAGAGTTTACCCGGAGAGGCTTTAGTCTGCATTATTTAGTGTGCTGCATCATATTTTGCTGGGAAATCCTATTACCTTGGACCAACCTCCCTCGAGAACACTTGGCCTGCTCGTCCTGCACTGCCACTTACAGTCAAGTACTTAAGGGGTAGTACTTCTTAAGGGATAGTACTTGGCCCAGATGTTCAGGATCCATGCTGGCTTGGGCCCGGGACAGCAGGAGTAAAAATACACAACCCCCACAGCTGGGCCTACTAGGCCCGGTCTGCCCAGTGGCCTTCTGATCAGAGCTGTGTCTCTTTTTTGCTTTATTCTTTTTCAATTTCTATCTCTCTCTCTCTCTCTTTCTTTCTTTTCTCTCCCCTTTGACCCATGCTGTGCATGCTGCAATAAATATTGAGGAGCTGCAGCTGTTCACCTTCAAACACTGGCACTGGAGTAGTGTGGCTCACTGGTTAGAGGCGGCAGACCCGAGAGCAGAAGTCGGCCCGGGACCAGGGTTCGATTCCCGACGCGACAGGGTTATGGACTTGGGTCAGCAGACTCGATAATTCTCGCTTCGGTGCTTACTCTAATCAGGGATCACACTCGGCAACTCTGGGCATTAGCTTGCCTAATCTCCACAACGGCCCCACCAATTCCGGGGATGCCTGGCTCCACCTTGGGGACTCCCAGCAGGCACCATCCCACAGGGAAAGCCAGGACGGGTTCCCCAGAGTTATACAGCGCCGGGACGCCCCGTTGCTGGGGCAGCTGTGCGCTTTACAAGTATACTACATTTACATTTACATTTACATTTACATCACATGGCTCCAGTCTCCTGTGGAAATGCACAATAGGATAAGTTGCCAGTCTTGCCCTGCCTTTGGCATTTCCACATTCATAAACTTGGTAAATAGGATTCTAAATATGCTAAATTAGCAGCTGTAGTCTAGTCTATCAGTCCTTGCTAAAATACAGTGCTGTGTTGTTGATTTGAAAAGATAATTATATCAAACAAATGAAAGAAGAATTTCAGCAAACTTTTCTGAATCCTAAATACCCAGGTATCCAATAAAACACAACTGAAATGTAATAAATTACAAAAATTAAAAATTGAGAAAATGTTTTCATTGTGCACAAAGAGTAGATGAATGTGGTGCTCTTTGTATATATGTGTGAAATTGGGTTGTTGGTTGTCTGGGGTGTTAGCCCTGGTCAAGCAACAGGCACAATCCAAGTCAGGTTGAACCACAAAAGTCGCTAAATTAACCTGTGCTTATCAATAGGTAGCTAGGAACAAAAAGCTGTTGGGCTTAACGTATAAGCAATGTGTAAAGTTTTTATGCAGCACACCAACAGTAATAAAGAGAAAAGATAACACAAGAAAAATTCCACACCAATTTAGAAAAATAGAGTAGATGTTAATACATTATTTGGCTCAAAAAAGATAAAAATCCAATCCGTAGAACCAGAGATACACATTTTTTAAGTTTTTAGCAAAAACGAGCGCCTAAAACATCAAAGCGCCAACCGTGAACATCAAGTCTAGAGAGACTGGGCCAAAGTCGAAAAATATGACTGACTGCGATGGAAAGCAGGTCAGATATAAGAAGTGGATTGGGCCAGACATTTTGCAGAAAAAGTTCTGAGAGGGTAAAGTTAAGTGGGACAAGGATGCAAGCGGTGTCCGGGGAGGGAGTGTTATCGTTGGGTAGCCACTGGACGAAGTCATTGTGAAGATTTATACATTAGGAACGTGCCACTTTTTCGTAAGTCAAAAATCTTTAGTGGGCCGAGGCAGGAGTATGTAGCTGACATGAGTTCCAGGAGGCCAGTTACCCCTTTGGCGAAGGACCACTGTACAGGATTTGCTGCTGGGGAGAAGAATCCAGCGTGAACTACCACAAAGTCAGGCTGACCAGCGATGCACCTTGGGCAAAGAAGATGTGTCCTGGTGTCCCCTGGGTTGTCCAAAAATTCCCAAATTTTGGATTTTAGCTATCTGGGCACCTTTTAGCAGAACCACCATCACCAAGGCTTCAGGACTAGAGGGGCACCACTGTGTGGGTTAGGACTCACTCAGGCTGGGTCCATGTGTGGGTTTAGATGGTGGGAGTCTGGTATGTCCCTGTGGTTCTGAAAAGGAGGCCAGCAAACTAGCCCTTTGGAGTCAAGGTAGTTCTGTGTCCAAGTGAATAATGAGGGCTCAAGCAGCAGGGCTGGCCTCTGAGGGTTCAAGGTAGATCCAGGCAGCAAAGCAGTCCTCTGAGAGTCCTTGTGCAGGTCCAGAAAGTAAGCTGAAGAGTGGGTATGAGGGTCCTATTTTCATATGTGATGCCTTCTTTGGAGTTAGGAGAAGTTTCTAGAGGTTTTTCTTTGATGTGCTTGGAATTTCTTGACTCACCTGCCCAGGCTCCAAGCTGACTGCAGGAACAATAGCGTGGTGACATGCCCTTTGTGAGAAAGCAGATCACAGCCTATTCACTTGCAAGAGGGGCTATGCCCTGCTCAATCACCTACCCCCCTCCTGCCAGCAAATTACCCATTTAGGCACACCTAATTCCTGAACAGTGCACCTTTCTGGGGGGAATTCACAAAGTCTAACTGCCACTTATGTAAACTAAGACAGCCTGCAGGCACCAAAAAGCAAAGGGCATTTCTATTTTTTTTTTATTTTTTATTGCATATAAGACACCCCTAAAGTAGGCCCTATACAGCCCATAGGGCAGGGTGTTGTGTATTTGAAAAGTTGGACATATACTTTTAAGTTGTACATGTCCTGATAGTAAAAAACTCTTAAATTTGTTTATCACTACTGCAAGGCCTACTTCTCCCATTGGATAACATTGGATTAACTTATTGCATTTAATAAATGGTAATTTTCAATTGGGATCAGGTAAGAAGGTTGAGTTTGCTGGCTAAGAAAATGTAATTTAATGGTCACAATTCTGAAAAAGCCACTTTTAGAAAGTTGGCATTTTCTTGCCCCCACCATTTGGTGACTGCAGCCTGGCTCCTGGGTCATATGGCTATTTTTAGTTGGCAGTTGATATTTGTGTAGTTCTCCCAGACAGTGAGACAAAGGGGAATAGTAACTGGCAGGATAGACCACCTCTGACTTGATGAGGCGGGAGGAACTGTCACCTACCACTCTTGCACATCACAAAGGCTCTGTCAAGCACACACACAAAGGGTTGTGACACTAGTCTTTTGTGACCGTAGACAATCTGGGGCCACACAGGGCACACTCAATACTCCTATTTGTTACACTGTACAACCCTGAAACTACACTACATGCACCTTTGTAATAACTGAAACTACATTCACCCTGAACCACTATATTTGCCACCAACTACCTAAATTGTACATCTCCTATTTTCTACGTAATACAGTGAATACATATTATAGATGCCTCTAACCCCTGCAATCACCTTGTGTAAAATTGTAGAGCTTATTAACCCCTCTTGTTCTGTTGGTATATTAATTCCTACCCAGGAACTATGAGACAAACGGTCTTCTATTTTACTAATGAGTTTCAAACAGTTTATTGAAAGTGACTCAGTCACAAATAAGGCTTCAACAAATTCCAGTGACTGGAAAGATATGTTCGCAAAGTAAGCCAGCTGCCTCGACAGGCAAGAGATCTCTGAAGTACACAATATCCCTGCTATTCAAGAGGATAACAAGATGCAACGATTAAAGTTGATTATGTCTAATATTTGTCCAGCTAAAATGTTATATGGCAGAAATAGTGATGCCTGCAATCACAGGCATCCTAAACCATTGTATTGGGTCTGGCCAGGTTCCAAAAAACGGAAAGAGAGTGTAATCAAACTGATGCTGAAAAAACCCAATCTGGGCCCATTGCTGGAGTCCATTTACAGGCCTATATCTCTCCTCCCTTTGATCTCTAAAATAGGGGCGAAATATCTTACTAAATGACTTTCCAAGAACCATAGAACAAAATAATCAACAGGATGTGGCTCGAATTGGATTTCACCCTCAGATGGGGACCGAAACTGAGCTTAACTGTATCACTGCTCTGGTTTCAATCTTGAATGAATTAAGATAGAGTGTTGACAGTGAACATCTGGCAGGTCTCAACCTTTTAGATCTTTCCAAAACCTTTGCCACGGTTGATCGTGCTATTGTGTTTGACCATTTGGAAGAGGTAGGCTTTTTTTTTTACATTCATGTTCAAACTTTGATTCTTCTTACTTGTTCCTCTGGCGTGAACTGAATGGGATATGATGAAAACCCACAGTTTCTTTTTCTATCCAATCATCCCACCGAAGAGCAGTTCTTAATTCCTGCCTTATTGTTACCCAAACCTGGGTGTGTAAAAGCTTGTTAAAACTGAACAAAGAGAAAAAAAGACATTTTAATATGTAGCCTCAACTCCTTATAGAACAACAAACTTTGACCACTAAACCCAGTCTATGCACTTTCCCTAAGGCTCGTTAACCCACCCAATGCATGCATTTCAGCTATTTTTTGTAGGATTTTTAATAGTTTTGGAATTGAGTTAGGCTACTTCATAAGATTTTACAGTGGAATGTCATGGTTATTTTGTTTATATTTAATTTCAAATTATAACTTTTTAAAATATGATATTTTTTAACTGCATTTTCTTTAGTGTTTTGTTTTAATAAAATTATTTTCAATTTTTAGCATCCTAAAAAATACATTTAGATATATTTTGAAATATTATTTATAATGGATGAATAAATGCAAAATATGTTTACGTTTAATATTTTACTTTGTAGTCCACACGTGGAGCCAAAAGGAAAAAAAACACCTTGGAGATTTAGATCATTGTTTGCCATGCTCAGTTGCTATCAGAATTGTGCAAAGAACGGTTAAAAGATTTCAGAAACAACAAAATACTTTAAAAAAAACTAATTATTCTCATTTAAATATGCTATTAGTAAGTCCAACTAAGGTTTATGAGCCTGGCCATTGTCTGGCCATTGTCTATGCAAAATCTACTGTGCTGTATGAATTAATGGAGGGAGCACAACAAGTGAGTCCATAAGGCAATTAAGCTCTGTCTATCGTTTAATCTAACAAGAGAGGGCAGTTGAAACATGCAAAAGCACAACATTCTAATCAAAAGAAAAGAAACAAAGAAATACAAGCAATCAGGCATCTCCCTTTTAACAACTCCCTATTGTGTTGCTCCCTCCCCCTAAAATCCTCACCAAGTTCTCTTCCCTAGTGCATCCCTGCACCCAGGGTCTTAGCTCTGTTGCCAGGGGATACAACTAATCACCTCTTTGTGATGTGAGCCTCTCCCCCGTTTCTGCAGTGACAAAGGAAGTCTGTCTTCAGGGCCATGCTAATGGGCTCTCCACTTTGTATCTCATTTGCACTTAAACTGTGGCTGAATACAGTACCCTGAAATTAACTACAAATCACATATTCCCTTGATGTAACTCTCAAGCATTCCTCTAGCCTTTACCTTCATCTCTTGTGAAGCCATGGCAATGACATTCATTCACTGTGAAGGGCCCTCAATTCTCCACTTCCTTTGCTCTCGAACACCAGTCTAGTTCTGAGACAAGTGATGTATCTAGATATGAGCATACAGTGTCATCTACTCAAAGAGATCAGTGGTACTGAACAAAGTCCCTGCTCAAGATTGGAGAAGAGGGTGAATTGAGAGAGTAGTGATACATGTTTATAGTTTGCTAATGGCGAGGTGTAAGCACCACATGGAAGAATTAAAGGGAAGCTCCATAGAAAATAAAGAAGCTGGAAAATCTTGACATGATTCGTGGCCACAATGAATTTAAGTTTTCTTATGACAATCATATCTGTACTATTATGCGAATACTCCTCACTTATCTTCAGTCCTTCTCACCTCGGTTCGGGACTTTGCAGTGACATGTGATGCTTGATAGGGGAGGATACTCTGATTGTTAAACTGGGTTGCTCTTTAAGGTCTTCTCAGAGGAGTAAAAGTGAGGATAGTGGTAGATGGTAGGAAGCCTATATGATCTTAGTATTACAGCCTGTTACTCATAGTTCCCTAACCTCTTATATCAGATCTTTTATATGGACAGCGTTAATGGCACTTATTGGTGTGGTCTGAGACAGGTGCAACGTCCTACCATTAAACTGTTTCTGAGGGGTTGTTTAGCTACCAATGATTCTAGTAATTTTCCACATTTCCCTCTTCAAGAGCAAGCCTTTATGGTTGAACGTGGCTATACCCTGAAAGTCAATCTCTACGAAGGAGGCATTCGGCAATACAGTGAACTCACAGCAGTATCATAATTCAATATCTCCATTGACAGTGGACTAAGGTAATTATACAGTGCACCCTCCCATGCACAGTATTACCATCAATGATGTCATTTCAGATGTTGCATTGACATTATCATTGATGTCATAGAAGATGTGTTAGACATGGTCCTTTTTGCAGGTTTATCCCCAAACATTTTGCCTTTTGCCTCCTATTTTTCTGACACTGTTTTTGTTGGCTATGGGACTCAGGGCACTTTACCACTGCTGATCAGTGCGAAAGTGCATACACTCTCTGTGTGAATTGTGATTCTGATTGATTATCCATGATTTGCATGATTTACTGGTAAGTCCCTAGTAAAGTGCCACCCACATGAGTAGCCCTGTAAATATGTCTCAGACCTGCAACTGCAGTGTCTGTGTGAACAGTTTTTAAACTGCCATGTCAACCTGGCAAGTGCACCCACTTACCAGGCCCTAACCTTCTCTTTTCTTACATGTAAGCACCCTTCAGAAAGGCCCAATATAGCCCCATGGGCAGAGTGCAGTGTATGTGAAAGGTGGGACATATGCTGGTGTGTTTTACATGTCCTGATAGTGAAATACTGGGTATTTCCCTTTTCACTATTGAAAGGCTGTCTGTCCCATATGTTAAAATGGGAGCCACCTTGTAACATCTCAAAAGTGTAACTTTCCATTGGGACAAGATAGTGATATGGAGTTTAGGCTCTCTGAACTCAGAATCAAATAGCAACCTTTATAGAAAAGGTGGTTTTTAATTTGTTTGCTTGAAAATACCACTCTTAGAAAGTGATAGCAAAGGGGATCATCCCCTTTGGTATCACTTTCAGAAAGTGGTTTTTTTCTACCTCTACCATCCTGTGTGCCTCTGCCTGTTTGTGCATTCACCGTCTGGTTTTGGAGTGACAGCAGCTAGGGATGTGCATTCACTCTAGACAGTCACCACGGGGTTGGGGTGTGACCGGCCTTTTCTGGGTGACGCATAGCCAGGCTGAATAGGGATCTATGACATAATATCGACAGACAGAATATCTACATACAAAAATATCAACACAAAAATATTGACATCAAAAATATCGGAGTTCAGTTCAATAAGTCTTTATTTCGAATAAAAAATTCATAAAAGACAACCAAATACATGTATATAAAAACATTTCTCAAATTTGGTAAAATTGTACATTAAATCCCCCAATACATAACCAGATAAAAGGGAAATGACTTAGATATAACCGTTTGGTAACATTAAGACAAATTGAAAGAACAATTTACAGTTTCTTGACGCGAATGAGCCACAGCCAGCCCAAAAATTTTGCAATACAAGTCACTGATTTTGTAGTACGTAAAACTCTTAATTTAAGCAGGGCTGCCTGACTACTTCTGCAGTTGAGTGTTTCACAAACTGGCTTCAACCATTTAAGTCTAGGTGATCTGTACACAGGACATGCAAAGAATATATGGCCTAGACTTTCTACCTGATCGGGACAAAAAGGGCATTTGTTACTTTGGTTTTTTGCCCACTTTGCTGTAAAAAATTTGATAGGCAAAGTTCCCACTCGGAACTGGTGGTACAATTTGCGATCAAGTGTTTTGCCTATCAAGTCCCAATAAGGTTCGAGAAATGGGGATATCTTATGCATTAAAAACTGACCTGTTAGGTTGGTGATAGAGGAGAGTGTGATCAAAGCAGATTTTTTATCAGCCCAGTACAGGTCTCTAAGTTCCACTTTCGATGGGAAGATAGAGCTTTCTGGGTGCAACCATAGCTCTGGGAGGCCCATAGAATATAATATTCGTTTAACCTCCCGTAGCCAAGGAATCTTCTGTGCACCCCATAGAGCCCTAACCTCACCTAGTTCTTGGGCAAACAAGCTGAGCTCTTGGCTCGTCCAGAGGCGGCGCCAAAGAGCTATAAGGCGGTATTGAGCCATCTCGTCCAGAGGTCTACAACCCAAATCTAAGAGCAATGGTGTTATGGGGGAAGATTGGGGGAGCCCCACTAGATTCCTAAGAAACTTATTCTGAGCACTAATAAGAGCCGGCAACCCTTTGTGTCCCCAAATATCCGCACCATAAAGGGTAGCAGCATTCACCTTGGCCTCATATATTTTTAGCACCGGTGCGATGCGTTTTGTCAGGGTTTTTTTCTGCTCCTTTAACAGACATCCTGTGAGGCGGACAAATTTAAGAGTTAACACCTCTAACTGGGGTTTCCAGGTTAGTTGGTGGTCCAAAGTCACGCCCAAATAAGACATGACTTTGACCTGTTCTATTGGGACACCCTCTAATGTAAATGAACTGGAGATGGGTTTATTTTTGTTAAAAATCATAAATTTAGTCTTATCAGCATTGATCTGGAGGTCATTTATGGCACAAAATTCAGAAAATCTGTTTAAAGCAGCCTGTAGGCCGCTTTGAGTCCTTGAAAGGAGCAGGGTGTCATCAGCGAATATTAACATGGGATACTTTGACCCCCCCAGGATAGGTGCATCAGTGTTAGTGTCTTTAAAGAATGCGACTACCCGGTTAATAAACAGGAGAAACAAGGTAGGGGCCAGCACACAACCCTGCCGGACACCTCGTTCGACAGGGAAGCTAGTGGTCACCTGACCCTGATTGCCCCATCTTACACGTGCAAAGTTGTCCTCATGAAGGCGCCTGACCAGATCTAGTAGCTCGGGAGGAAGTTCCATATCTCTCAAGGCATCCCAGAGTTTAGCTCTGGGAACCAGGTCGAACGCCGACCGGAGGTCGACAAAAGCAGCGTAAATGATACCACCGCCCAGAAGGACTACCTTCCAATAGATCATGGTCAGACGAAACACCTGATCAAGGGTACTGGTGCCTGATCTAAACCCTGCCTGCATGGGGGAGAGTATGTTGTTTTGCTCCATCCACCCCTGGATTCTAGCAAGGCCATTCGTGAGACCACTTTCTGCATGGTGTCGATCAAGCTAATGGGACGATAGTTTTTAGGTGAAGATCGATCCCCTTTCTTAAAAACCGGAATGATCTCAGCCCCTTTCCAGGACTGAGGTATCCTTTCCCCGGCTGTAATAGAGTTTGCTAGAATAGTTATGTAGGGGACCCACAAATCTAAGTTCAATTTAAAAAGGTCAGCTGGGATGGCATCAATGCCAGGTGCTTTCCTAGACTGGATCGAGCCTAGTGCATGCTCCGTATCCGATCTGCTAAAGATAAGTTTATCCCCATATGAGGCTGATATGGACCCTAATAAGGGACTTTCTGCCAACTGAGGGACATTTAGGTTAATGAATTGGGCAGAGAAAAATTTAACCCAATCTGCTGCAGAGACATGGTTTTCAGGGGATAGTGTGTCCGTACCCCTGCCCCGCCTAACTATCTCCCAGAACTTAGTTTGGTTGGAATTCTCACATGCATGGAGGAGGTCTAGCCAATATGAGTCGTCCCAGTCTCTTTTTGCCTCCCAGATGGTACGTTTGTAAACCTGCCTTGCTGCCCTAATATCAAGTGTGTTTCTAGATTTGACAGCTGCAATAAGGGTGCCATGGGATTCTCTACATTTTGTGTTATACCAGCCCTTCGGTTGAATTGCCTTCTTTTTACGGCACGGCCTAGTAAGTAGTTCCTTGATGGCCGCAAAACATGCCTCGTGGAGGTCAACATTGTGGGAATTGGGCGTGTCAATGGGGGAGGGTGCTATCATTTTATCTTTAGTGTGTAGGACCAGTTCTTCGATCTGATTAACAAGCTCAGGGTCAGCTGTCACTCTGGACCATTTGACCCGCCTTCTGTTGTCACATACGGTGAGGTCAGATGTAAGACAATCTGATTCCACCTGAGGGGGCCCTAATCCTGGGACCATAAGTGACAATGAGAGAGGATTATGATCACTCTCCGGCCTGGTGTCAATAGTCATGTCTGTTACTGAAGCCCAAGCTTCGATATTGATTAATATGTAATCAATACGACTAGTGCAGGACCCATTGTCAAAAGTTGGCTTTCCCTCCTTATCAGAAATGCTACGACCATTGACTGCACGGAGGCCCCATTCTAGGCAGAACCCAAGCCAGTTAAGGGCAGCCTCTGTTCCCTTAACGCCCTTAATAATTGATAACGGGGGGATATTGCAAGTGAGATCTTCTTCTAAGCAAACATCCTCGGCAAGGTTCAGGATCGGTTCAAATGAGCAGTTCAAGTCGCCAGCCACTATTGTGAGCTGGTCGTTTTTGTGCTCATTTAAAAGATCTTCCAGATCATTAATGATAGGTTGTTTCCGACCACCCTGAAAGCCTCTAGCATAGATATTGATAATAATTAGATCCGTGCAGTTCTCTTTGCTTAAGGATATGCAAAGAAGGTCTGGATTCGTCCCCTCTAATTCTCTAACAGTGAAACGCAAGTTTTTCCTTAGCCATATGGTAAGACCACCCGAAGCCCTGCCCTTCGTTCCCTGTACAGCTGGTTTATAGAAGTTTAGGTAGCCAGATCTAAACAATGGGGCAACTGACCAGGTTTCCTGGAAGAGGATGATATCATGGGATGAGATATAATCTACCCAATCATCATCCTCAAGGCGGCCCCGCTATATTCCATGAAGCTATTTTGATTTCATTTACAGAATTATTAGTGTTGCAGGTTACAGGATTATTGGTGTTACAAGTTACTGGTAGAGCTGAGATCGCGACCTCAGTCAGGGGGGGGATAGTGGCATTAACAGGTGTTATCTGTTGTACAACTGGTAACGTGAGACAGGCTACACTAGTTCCTTTTGTGGAGTTCATGTTAGGGTCTGCCATCTTCCTTGTTGGATTCACCACCCCGAGTCAGTCGACCTCCTCAAGGCAACCAAACATATTAGATGTCGGAGCACCCTGCCACCAAGCACTGTGACTTGGTCCCCCAATTCTAAAACCCCTATTCCCAGACTTTTGTATTGTTGTCCATGCCCCACCCATCCTAAGCTGATTCCTAGGGGGGTAAAAAAAAGTGAGGGGTCTGACTACAACAGTATGATCTTCTTTGCTAGGGGCCCATGAGGAGAGGTGCCGTGCAGTGTGGGGATCAGCAAAAGTCACCACAATGCAGTCACCCATGATAGATTTGTGGCTCGGCCCAACCCATGGTACTCTGCGCACCATGAGTACATGGCTTCTCTGGTGGTTAGGGAGCTGTCTATTTGTTTCGAGCCAGTGTATTACCTTGTTCTTGAGGGACCAATGGTCCTCTTTCACTAATGGGCCAAGGGTAGGTACACCGGCCAAAACTATAACATAAGGAGTAGCTTCCGGTGGTAAATCGATATAGCCACCGCGGAAGTTGGGTCTGTTTGGATCAGGAGCAGGGGGTGGCTGGGTATTAAAGGTTTGCTGGTTGGGTTGCGGATCAGCTAGGGGCACTGGTTTAGGACGTACAGTGGTCTGCTGGGAATATGAGTCAGCCCCAGCACGAGAGACAATGTGCTTAGGTTTGCCTGGCACTGGAACATCTTTAGCAGGGCCAGACCTAGCTTTTGGGGTGGTGATGATAATATTCCCAATTTGAGTGCGGGGTTTAGGTATAGG
The DNA here is from genome assembly GCF_964261635.1 of Lissotriton helveticus. NCBI lineage: Eukaryota > Metazoa > Chordata > Amphibia > Caudata > Salamandridae > Lissotriton > Lissotriton helveticus. Next base: position 2,058,530,309 of record NC_136059.1, on the reverse strand, counting down.
TACAGGTTTGGGCCCTAGGGAGGGAGGATCAGATGCTTCTACTTGTAACGGTTGTGGGGGTACCTCTCCCTGTGAAAATCTTGCTTCCATCTGCTTGAGACTAAGGCTGGCCAGTGTAACAATAGTCCTATCCATCTCAAGCAGATGATTTTCCATTCTGGAAAGTTTGAGTTCCAGGGGGGTAAGTAACTTCTTAATAGTGTCCCAGACCGTTTGTACGAATTCCTCATCGCCTCTCTTGTCCCTCCCGTCCTCACTCAATCTTCCCCCCCTTAAACCATCTTTGCTTAAGCCAGATAGGCATTCAACCTGTTAAACCCTCCCATTTCCCACCAGAACATGGTTAGTGACTCTTGCATGCAGATCTATATAAGAGTTATCTGTGAGGGGTTTATCACTTGCTGCCTCAGGAACAGGTGCACCCAATTGTCGGCGGCAATTAAAAAACTGGGCTCTCGCAATTTTTGCCTTTTTACGGGCAAATGCAGATCTAGCCAGGTTTTTCTTTTGCCGCAGTGGCATTTTTTTAACATTTTTGTTATCCTTCGTAACCGCCCTAGGCGTCTTACTTATTTCTTGCGGCCTAACACCGGCTACACAATTGGGTAGCACTTCCTCCTCCGGAAGATTTGGTGAAAGATCCTCTACTTGATCGCATGGTGACAAAAATGGGCGGTGATGTATATCTGCCTGTGTGAGCAAGGAACGAGGGCCTACTGTACGCTCTGGGGTGAGGGCAGACGCAAATTTGCCTAATGAATATTTCTTCGAGGAAGCAATGGTTAGGGACAATTTCCGAGCAGCATCCAACTCCAGGGAAACCCTATGTTGCATTTTTGTAATTTCGGCATCTATAGCCAAATTAGTCTTTGTTAAGAAGTCATCCAGAGTCCCATTAGATTTACTGGCCCCCCTAGCAGTGTTACTGCGTGTTACGCGTGTACACATAATGGACAAGGTGAAGATAAGCCACAAATAGCAGAGTACACGCTCACCGCTAGTGATGGAGGTAGCAAAAGTGCAGCCAAGGGACGTGGCCCAGCCCAGCCCTCTAAGACCTCGAACGGCCTCAAACGGCCCACTCTTAGCCCGGTCTTCGCCCCGGTGCTGCGTCCCGCGCTGCGGGAGATTACGTCTATTATGTAGGAGGAGTGTTAGGCGGGAGGCGGGCCAGCAGGGAGAGCGGACCGTCAGCTGTTCCCCGGTCTCGCAGGGACTCCTGGTCACTGGAGTCCCTGCACGCTCGCAGCCCCGCCGAGCCTCTTACCCGGACCGCCTTGAAAAACCTCCTTGAAGTCTGCTGTGCACACTGAGCCGATGCGGCACCCGCGAAGCGGGTGCGGCGAGGAGTGGAGCCGGTCTGCAGGGTACGCTTGTCCTGACACACACCGTCAGTATCCCAGTGCCTCCGCGTTCGTGATAGAGCTAGTGTCCCACAGGTGCAGGGTGGAACACGCCTTTAACCAGCTACGATGGGCGGGGGGCGGGCCAGCAGGGAGAGCGGACCGTCAGCTGTTCCCCGGTCTCGCAGGGACTCCTGGTCACTGGAGTCCCTGCACGCTCGCAGCCCCGCCGAGCCTCTTACCCGGACCGCCTTGAAAAACCTCCTTGAAGTCTGCTGTGCACACTGAGCCGATGCGGCACCCGCGAAGCGGGTGCGGCGAGGAGTGGAGCCGGTCTGCAGGGTACGCTTGTCCTGACACACACCGTCAGTATCCCAGTGCCTCCGCGTTCGTGATAGAGCTAGTGTTATATCTTCATAAAGGTAAGTACAAAAATATCGAAAAAATATTATCGTAGTACAAAAATATTGAAATTAAAAATATCGTTTTTTGAAATGTATTAATAATAATGTAAAAATAATTTTAAAATACATATAATTTTACAAATATTAAATAAAAACATTAAAACATTAAAAAAATTATAACTAATACATATACATTTAAAATAAATTAAAAACTCTACATATAAATTAATATATATACTTACTCCACATATTGGATAGCGTAGGGGTAAAAATTACTATTCCCACTCCAGAGGGTGCAACAGTAATTGATAAGCGTTGGATAGCGTAGGGGTAAAAATTACTATTCCCGCTCCAGAGGGTGCAACAGTAGGGAAAGCGTTGGATAGCCTAGGGGTTTAAATTACTATTCCCACTCCAGAGGGTGCAACAGTCGGGAAAGCGTTGGATAGCGTAGGGGTAAAAATTACTATTCCCACTCCAGAGGGTGCAACAGTAGGGAAAGCATTGGATAGCGTAGGGGTTTAAATTACTATTCCCACTCCAGAGGGTGCAACAGTAGGGAAAGCGTTGGATAGCGTAGGGGTAAAAATTACTATTCCCACTCCAGAGGGTGCAACAGTAGGTAAAGCGTTGGATAGCGTAGGGGTAAAAATGACTATTCCGACTCCAGAGGGTGCAACAGTATGGAAAGCGTTGGATAGCGTAGGGGTAAAAATTACTATTCCCACTCCAGAGGGTGCAACAGTAGGGAAAGCGTTGGATAGCCAAGGGGTTTAAATTACTATTCCCACTCCAGAGGGTGCAACAGTAGGGAAAGCGTTGGATAGCGTAGGGGTAAAAATTACTATTCCCACTCCAGAGGGTGCAACAGTAGGGAAAGCATTGGATAGCGTAGGGGTTTAAATTACTATTCCCACTCCAGAGGGTGCAACAGTAGGGAAAGCGTTGGATAGCGTAGGGGTTTAAATTACTATTCCCACTCCAGAGGGTGCAACAGTAGGGAAAGCGTTGGATAGCGTAGGGGTAAAAATTACTATTCCCACTCCAGAGGGTGCAACAGTAGGTAAAGCGTTGGATAGCTTAGGGGTAAAAATTACTATACCCACTCCAGAGGGTGCAACAGTATGGAAAGCATTGGATAGCGTAGGGGTAAAAATTACTATTCCCACTCCAGAGGGTGCAACAGTAGGGAAAGCGTTGGATAGCCTAGGGGTTTAAATTACTATTCCCACTCCAGAGGGTGCAACAGTAGGGAAAGCGTTGGATAGCGTAGGGGTAAAAATTACTATTCCCACTCCAGAGGGTGCAACAGTAATTGATAAGCGTTGGATAGCGTAGGGGTAAAAATTACTATTCCCACTCCAGAGGGTGCAACAGTAGGGAAAGCGTTGGATAGCCTAGGGGTTTAAATTACTATTCCCACTCCAGAGGGTGCAACAGTCGGGAAAGCGTTGGATAGCGTAGGGGTAAAAATTACTATTCCCACTCCAGAGGGTGCAACAGTAGGGAAAGCATTGGATAGCGTAGGGGTTTAAATTACTATTCCCACTCCAGAGGGTGCAACAGTAGGGAAAGCGTTGGATAGCGTAGGGGTAAAAATTACTATTCCCACTCCAGAGGGTGCAACAGTAGGTAAAGCGTTGGATAGCGTATGGGTAAAAATTACTATTCCGACTCCAGAGGGTGCAACAGTATGGAAAGCGTTGGATAGCGTAGGGGTAAAAATTACTATTCCCACTCCAGAGGGTGTAACAGTAGGGAAAGCGTTGGATAGCCAAGGGGTTTAAATTACTATTCCTACTCCAGAGGGTGCAACAGTAGGAAAAGCGTTGGATAGCGTAGGGGTAAAAATTACTATTCCCACTCCAGAGGGTGCAACAGTAGGGAAAGCATTGGATAGCGTAGGGGTTTAAATTACTATTCCCACTCCAGAGGGTGCAACAGTAGGGAAAGCGTTGGTTAGCGTAGGGGTTTAAATTACTATTCCCACTCCAGAGGGTGCAACAGTAGGGAAAGCGTTGGATAGCGTAGGGGTAAAAATTACTATTCCCACTCCAGAGGGTGCAACAGTAGGTAAAGCGTTGGATAGCTTAGGGGTAAAAATTACTATTCCCACTCCAGAGGGTACAACAGTATGGAAAGCGTTGGATAGCGTAGGGGTAAAAATTACTATTCCCACTCCAGAGGGTGCAACAGTAGGGAAAGCGTTGGATAGCGTAGGGGTAAAAATTACTATTCCCACTCCAGAGGGTGCAACAGTAGGGAAAGCATAGGATAGCGTAGGGGTTTAAATTACTATTCCCATTCCAGAGGGTGCAACAGTAGGGAAAGCGTTGGATAGCGTAGGGGTAAAAATTACTATTCCCACTCCAGAGGGTGCAACAGTAGGGAAAGCGTTGGATAGCATAGGGGTAAACATTACTATTACCACTCCAGAGAGTGCAACAGTAGGGAAAGCGTTGGATAGCGTAGGGGTAAAAATTACTATTCCCACTCCAAAGGGTGCAACAGTAGGGAAAGCGTTGGATAGCGTAGGGGTAAAAATTACTATTCCCACTCCAAAGAAGGCAACAGTAGGGAAAGCATTGGATAGCATGGTGGTAAAAATTACTTCCCACACTACTCCCCCTTTAACACACAACACACTACACATACAAAAAACACAATTAATATAAATATCAATTAATCAATTAATAACAATTAATATTATTAAATTGATGTAATTATAAATGAACTAATTAACACATAATAATTACCAATTAATTAACAATAAATACCAATAAATAAATATAATCTCTTTAATTAATTACATTTAATTATATCACACCCTATTCCCCTATAAACACACAACCCACTACACATAAATAAATCACATCATTTAATCACTTAATAATTATTAATTACCAATTAATTATTAATTAACAATAACAAAAAATTTAATATATTAGCACATTAACTCTAATTAATTTAATTAAATAATTAATATTATTGAATTACCAATTAATTATTAATTAACAATACCAAAAAATTAAATATATTAGCACATTAACTCTAATTAATTTAATTAACTAATTAATATTATTTAATTACCAATTAATTATTAATTAACAATAACAAAAAATTAAATATATTAGCACATTAACTCTAATTAATTCAATTAACTAAATAATATTATTTATTTACCAATTAATTATTAATTAACAATAACAAAAAAATTAAATATATTAGCACATTAACTGTAATTAATTAAATTAACTAATTATTATTAATTAATTACCAATTAATTATTAATTAACAATAACAAAAAATTAAATATATTAGCACATTAACTGTAATTAATTTAATTAACTAATTATTATTAATTAATTACCAATTAATTATTAATTAACAATAACAAAAAATTAAATATATTAGCACATTAACTCTAATTAATTTAATTAACTAATTACTATTAATTATTTACCAATTAATTATGAATTAAAAATATTAAAAAATATATATATTAATTAATTAATTATTAATAAATTACTTCTCACCCTATTCCCCTATAAACCCACAACCCGCTCGGATACTAAAACGCAAAATGTAAATAAAATTACTAATTTTCAAACATACATTACAAAACATATTTAACAAACATATAAACAACATAATAAAATACATAACACTAAACAAAATTTCGATATTAGTAAATTTCGATATTAGTAACATACATACCTTAAAAACGATATTCTGTCTGTCGATATTTTGCACATCGATATTCTATACCATCGAAATTAAAACATCGATATTATTGTATATCGATATTTTATTTTCGATATTTTGTCTCTCTACCGCTGAAAAGACCTTCCTGCATTTAGATCGGTGGGAAGCGTTTTCACTAGCACCTGAATAGACTGTATCTACTCTGCACAATGCTGTTTCTACCTCCTGTTGTAAAGCTGGACCAGGGAGGGCAGAACTGGCTTTTACTGAGCTCAGAGACTCTTGCAACAAACACTACAAAGAGAAAATGGGGTGTAAATATTAGGCCTAAAACTCCAGAACTTTGGATTACTTCTGGAATCAAGAGGAACCTCTAGCAAGTACAAAGAGCTGAAGAGCTGTAAGAAGGAGTACTATCCATTTGCTGTGTGTTGTTTTGTTGGGCAGTTGCTTCTTCTGCTAAGGAGAGGACAAAGAGTGGACTGTGCTTTGAAACCTGCTTGAGAAAATACTCCAAGGGCTTGCGTGTGCTTGCCTCCTGTTCTGAAGTGTCAGGGCCACAAAGACATCACCCACATCTTCCTGAAACTCCATGTTGGGAGCCCTGACCTGCCAGGAGGTGCCTATTCCAGTTCTGGGCCACTTGAGGTTGTTTCTGCTACAGGAAGCTGCCAGGAATTAAAGATCTGAAGGAAATTGACACTTCACCCTCCTTGCGGCTGAATTTTCTGATGCAGCACTGCCATGCAGGAGAAAGTCCTGACGCACAGCCCTGTGTGCCCCAAAAATCAATTCAGCACCTGCCAGCAGCCCAAACAAATTGGAGTACGCTGAGTCCTATGCACTGATCTCCGACGTTGAAGAGCAGTTCACTGACTCTAACGCAAGCCCTGCTGGGTGAGAAGAAAAATCGACACATCGCTGGTTGGCAGCTGGAGAAACCAATGCAGCACCTGGTTCGCCTCATCGCCTTCAGCACTTCTGGGTTTCCCACGCAGCGCACCTGTGCTCAGTTGGTATCAGAATTGTGCAAAGAATGGTTAAAAGCTTTCAGAAACAACAATCCGAATCCACAACAATGCTGGGGCTGCAACTGACGCACCACCTACCAGCACAGTAAGAAACCGAAGCATCCCCTCCTCTCCAGTAAGGAACCAATGCATCACCTCCCCTGCGTGGCAGTAAGGAACCAACGCATCACCTCCCCTTCACGTAAGGAAGCAACGCATCATCTTCCCTGCAGCTGTTTTTGTTTGTGATTTTGATACATCCCAGGCACTTTGTTTTGAAAGTGATGCATCCATAGTTTCCTATCGACAGAACAGTATTTACCTTTTAAAAGTCATAGTTTGATATCTGTATGTTTTATTTTTGTAATTTTTGTCTTGATTGGTTTAGATAAAGATACCATTTGTGGTGTTTTCGCTGTGTTACTGTGAGTTATATACAAATGCTTTAAACAGTGCCTCTGTAGTTTAGCCTGACTGCTTTGTGCCAAGCTACCAGGCTACTTCGGTGCGTACTTTACTCATCCTGACTAGAAGAAAGGGTCCTGACTTGGACAGGGTGCAAACCACTGGCAACTAGATACCCACATTTCTAACAATGGTATTCAGCAGTGAGGATAGGACTTGCATTTGTACTTGACCTACAGTACTTGGTGTACAGTACTAGTCTAGCGCAGACCATTAAGCTACCACATACAGTTTTTTTCCCTTTTGATGTTCTCTGGTGTCCTCCTGGATGTATTGTTGATACTTGGACTCTGGATAGTTGTTGCACCTGTGAGGTTTCGACAAAATGGGGATCAACTTCTGGCACTTGTACATCTACACGATGAAGGAACTAAAAGTATTTTACAAGGAGAGGGTTGTCTGTGGAGAGAGGATTTACAAGAAGGGATCTTTGAGGCAGCCTTCCATTGCTATGAGGAAACCATTTTTTCAGCAGCACTACCATGTGTTTCTGAGAAGGAGGACTTCTCCGAAAGTCAGGGAGAAACAGAGAGGGAGGAAAGTTCTCTGGCTTGTGAGCGCAGGCTGGTAGAGTTCGGCCGGGAGCTCAAGAGAACTGAGGCCATGAGTGCCTTAGCCAAGGAGAAGGAAATGTGTGTAGCTCATGAACTGAGCTTAGCTGGGCTGGAGGTGAAAGCCATGAGGGCTGAGTCCATCTCAGATGGTGGCAGCAAAAGTATAATGTCCAAGCCTAGCAAGCCATGATGGTGGACGTGTGCTAGACGAGCTCCGTTCAGCCTTAGTAATTAGCCTTGATTTATCCTGTTTCTTCGGTCATAATTGGAGATTTGATGGCGCGGGTGAAGGCAGTTTGGAGGCCTGAGGCGGCGGCGGCGGCATGGATTGCGGCCTGCACGCAGTGGAGCTGAGGAGGGGCCTCGCTAAAGCATATCGCTGTGATTGGGTGCAGCGGGACTGAGGCTTCCAGTGGTGTGTGGGGACAGTGGTGGAGTGCCTGGTCGGGATCCTCGCTGCAAGGGGGACTCGTGAAGCACCGGCCATATGGACCCGATCTCCTGCTCCCGGTGGGCGGACCTTCCCCCTCACCCCTCACCCTCAAACTGTGGCCTTCTTGTCGGCGGTCGCATTGGGCTGCAGGAGGAGCCGCGGGGTAGAGGCTTGCGTGGGGCTTTTGGGGGCCTGCCGGATCCCAGGCCGGCGCAGTGCCTTGTGGCCTCATTTGGGATTAATATCCAGCACCCAGTAGGCTGCGTTATTGTTTCCCTCCCCCTTGTATTGTGATCTTTCATCGAAGGCCATATTGGGTCGTGCAAGCCACCGGGAGAGGGGTGATGCTGTAGTGTAGTTCCTATTATCCCAATAGGCTCTGCGCATTGGAATAATATCTTCAATAGTATAGACGTAGGACTGGGGTTAACTAGGTCTTCTACTGACGATATTAGACTTAAAGTTTATGTGTGCCAGCTAGCTCATAGTTCACTAGAAACTTTCTCGAATAGGCAAGGAGGAGTTTAACCTCCCTGGATAGACAAGAAGGGATTTAGTTTCTGACAACCATAGAACATGACAACTTTGCTCTCCCCAAATCAAGAGTATATCTCTAGAGTCGTGTGAAAACAAAAGACAACTTATTTTACTCAGTCAGTACGTGCATTCTTAGTTTCACCAGATTGTAGAGAAAAGGAAGAGACGGGCGTGTTCAATAAAAAGGTGTTATTTATTGATCAGTCTCTTTTCTCGTACAAGAGAAATGAAGCGCTATTATTGCAATACTTATAGTTAAGTACAGTGCATACAGTTAAAGCAGAATTATAAAATAATACTGTAAAAGCATTGATATGGTTTCTCAGCCATATGATACTTTAAAATGGATAAAATAGATACATACATATATACATTGACTAATCGTACTCAACTGGTGCTTCTAACTACGCCTACCCAGGTGTACCTGACCTAAGCCTAATACTTGGGCGGGAGTAGATAAGTAGCAGTTTAAGTTAAGTTTGCTTTGCCAAGGGTCTGACTCAAGAATTCTCTGTAAGGGGTTATTCAGTTCCGTACCTGGGATTTAGAAGGCTGGAGGGCTGGTATCTCTATCTCAGGACTTGATATGCCAGCTGCCTGCGAGGGCGGCTGGAAACGCCGGAGCTGGATTTCTCGGCAAGAGAAAAGGCAGCGTCTCTCTCAGCGCGTCAAAAGGGAGGGGCAGCGTCCATGGGCTTTCTGCATCAGCTGGGCTCCTCAGCAAGTCGCGCTGCTCCAATCTCGTCACCACCACCGTGTGTTGCTTAGGGCAATGTCGGTAATATTTATACCTGAAAGGTGCAGAGATTGACGTAAGGATGGACATAAATACGTCAATAAGGATGTCATAAGAACTGGTCGTTCTTACATTCTTTACTGGAGTTCTTGGCTAAATCAAAACAATAGCTGCGGGGGATTTCCCAGGTTGCTGGAGGTTTGATTTGTTTTGAGAACTCGGTATGCTTTCTATGGGGGCTGGGGGAATAGTGCTTGCTTAATGTGGTAGCATGCGCTATGACCTAATCAGAAAGCGGGTTTCTGTGCCGTTGTATGGCCACTATTGATTTATTAACTGGACAAGGTCAGAAGCAGGAATATCGATATAGTTCCCATAGGAAATACATCACACCCACTCCACGGAATCTATGTCCATATTTACTAACCTAAGCATAGTAAACATAACTAATAATGAATGTGTATTTAAACCGCCCCAAAATACATTAATTTGCATTAATTGGATTAGCGTAACACATGAAAAATATGAATATAGTTACTGTATGCATTCAAGCAGTGTAATCATTCAAAAAGGATGCACTTTTATATATCAGCACGAATGATTTGCGAAAATAACACATGAAATGGCTCTTAATACAGAAGAAAAAGTGCGAGACCATTTCATCACATAGAAATACAATCGTATGTGTAAATAACCTAGAGGTCGAGGTAACGTCTTCTAGAGGTACATAAAAATAGAAGTTTCTGTTCTCCAAGAATAGTTTACTTTAAGCAGAAGATAAGTGCCTGAAAGGTAAATATTTTGGATGTTGGAGAAAAAGTTCCTGTTTGCAGGAGCAGACTCGAAAAAATTCTCAGTGGCTTTGTTTTTTAAAATTGAAGGCCAAATTCAGAGTTCAGGGAACGCTGTGTGCATGTTTGCTCAAAGTCATTCTTTCTGTTCTGTTGAAAACATCATATCATTAAGATGTTCGAAAAAACAGTCAACCGCTTCTGGTGAGAGTTCGACTAAGTTGGAAAATGACGCTACCATGCATTCATGAGCATGATTGCTTTCAGTGATGGTTTGATCTGCATTGCTGACAGAAGGTCGTACCTGATCGATGCTGCTTTCATCTTGTACTTCACTACTCTTCAATCGTAGTGGTGAAGTCTCCACGAATGCCGTCATCAGGATTGGTAGCCGCTGGGGACAGCACAATGCATGAGCCTTAACTGGACTCAACAAAGTCTCTGCATCCAATGGCACTTCTGATTGTAGCATGAGACAGGTGTCCAACACGCGTTCCTCGCCGCATAGCATGCACCTTAATACAGGCATAACACAAGACTGCCACAAGGGTCTGAATGAAAGAAACCAAGTCATATTTAAATCTCGTAGCCGTGCTAGTCCAAGGACTTTAGTTATGCGGTCCCGGTAGCGGATAGCTAGGATTGTTTCTTCCATTGTTGCTGGAGTCATGTCTGTGACATGGTTTGCCATAGCGAAGCAAAAGTAGCAAAAATAGGACGCCTGCTACTAGTCCCAACAGGAGAGGAAGTCCGCCAAAGATGGAATGGACGAAGTTAGGAAAAATACCCAGGATGGCTTTGAATGGGGTCAAAGCTCCCGAAAAAACTGTCTTAAATACACTTGCGATACCATTTGTATCAGAAATATTTAAGATTTCGTTTAGTATTTCTGCGAAGTGTAGGGGGCTATTTGTTGACAACAGTGAATGAATCTCTGCCGTTGTCCTTGCAACTTGGAGATCATACGTTTCTTTTGATGACGTCAACTGGGTTGGCGTCTGTAGGAGCACAGTCTTCATTCTGCTTAAAGTATCAATTCGAATAGAAGAGAAATTAAAACTGGGCCATAACCTTGCCTCCCTGTCTGGAGCATCATTCGGGAACAATACTCTTTCACAGTACATGACCCTGGCAGTCACGCTTACGAGATAAGGTTTTCCGGGCAGCAGGCTGCAACATCTGCGATCTACAATTAGAATGTAACTCCCGTTTGAGAGTCTCCTAAAGAATGGTTCTATTTGTGTTGCAGGTGTGCCTAACTGGTGACATGAAAGGTTATTTGAAGTCCCTTCACAGGCCCCATGCAAATTTATACCCTGACACAGAAGTATACCGCTTAGTGATCTTGCACAATTATTGCCACTAAGAAATACACTCTGTCCTTTATTACTGACACATGTGTGTGTATAGGGCAAGTCCCATGTTGACTTAATGTATCCTTTACCCAACCTTTCATACTGGCCTGCCTGTATATATTTTTGGCAGTATTGAAACTGGAAAGTTGTTATCAGAATATTTATTATCCCATGTATTATCCATTCAATGACAGGTCGTTCTGACATTGTCAATGGTAATCTCTCAAGTTTTTCAATGCTCAGAATTGTATAATCAGCACCCTTCTGTGCCAAACTGATTTGTTTATCAGTAAGGTTAAAGATATTAAATAGTGACGTTGTGTTGATTAAACGCTAAGTCACATAGCCTGAACGCAGATTTTGTAACGTCCAGCCAAGCTGTAAAATAGAACGTAATTGAGACTGACCGTGTTGCAACATCAGTAAGTCTTGCTCTATTATATCAATTGCTGAAGACACAATACTGTCCAGTGAATATATTCTGGAAGACAGAGTCATTAACCCATTGTCCGCAACAGAAAGTGATTTTTCCAAATTAACACGGTCAATTTCCCGTATTTTTTCTGCTGTCTCAATTTGAGTTTCTTTCCAAGCTTCGTTATAAGCTGCATATATAGAGGCCGCTATGAAACGTTTTTGACGCTGTTTGCGTGGTCCCATAATGAAATCGCGCAAGTCAGCACCTTCTTTAAGTACAGTTAGGTGTTGCTTAATTTCTGCCAGTGTGGATGTATGTAGTCATTGAAGGCAGAGTTGTCCCACACTGTAAGTAGTTACAATCCCTGGATGTTGTCTCTGGGCGTATCTAGGGTCTGGCCTCGTCAATTTGAACCCCTGTATTTTGTTCAGGAATCTGTCTTGACAGTTATTTGTGTCTGTGGGCCAGATCAACCATTGTTTCCAATCAGGATGTGTTCTGTTTTGGTTTAAAATATGGGTTACGTCTATCTCAACATCCGTAGTGCTATTACTGTCCGTTGTTGGCTTCGGAATAGACGGTTTATTTAAGTCTTTGATTTTGGCTAGACCAAGACAGGTGGTCTGTTGAATTGTGTCATTCAAAAATATAATTTGTTCTGGGATCATGCAGGCTCTAAACAATGATTCTATACCCTGCACTTGCCAATCTTTTGTGCCCCAGATCGTTTTCGTTTCAATGTTATTGTTCCAGAAATCAAAACCAAATGTATTAATTTGTTCAAAAAATGAGTCTGAATATATCAATTTTGTGTTTGTAAGCATGGTTTTCACTCCTGTCTTATTTAACAATTTGAAATAGAATGTTTCTGCATTACTTGTGTTAAACTCTGAAAAGTATGAATATTTATCATAAAATGTTTTTGAACTGCCTTTTGGTGGAGTTGCACAATGTTCCCATTGGTTAAAATTTAAAACATTTCTAGGCTGGGTAGATTTATGCAGATAATGGTTACCATAATGGTTATAGCAAAACATTTGATCGTAATTAGATGAACCTTGTAAATAATCATGTTCTGTAAATTTAGCTGACATTACTAGATCAGACATCATATCATTAATACTTTCAAAGTCCCAATCATCAGCAAATGTGCTGGGTTTTACAAAGTCACTTAATGAAATCTTAAATTGGTGTGGATACTTCAGGAGTTCAACCGGACCATATATTTCATATTCAGTTTTGTCCCAAGCTACCCCGCCGGGTATAGGATTGTCTGTGAAGTTTACTGAAGAAAGTTCTCTTTTCTCGACGTGTGAAGATGTGTGTGGTTTAAGGATCAAGTTGATTTTCTGGCTTGCTGTGTCCATTGTAGCATATTTTCCCTCAATGAAATGTCCCAAGCACAGTACCATGATGAGCCAAAGTATGAGGATAAATGCACCAAATGCCACCCAAATTTCAATCCATGGAGAAATCAGATAGGTTTCTTTTAGTTGATGAAAAAGTTCCTTTGCTTTGTCTTTAAAAGTTTTGGTTGTCGGTTGTACTTCTGGTTCACTTGGATCTTCAGAAAAATCATCGAAGTTGATGAAGTAGCCTGATGCCGTTCTGTCAATTGTTCTAATTGCTTCTGGATTCCTTTTTGCTTTTGGAATTTGTTTTGTTTCATCAGCATAGTCATTTGTTACTTCATTGTAGGTAGGTGTTTCTTGATGAAAAGTTTTGATTTGGGTTTTAAGAGGTTCAAGTTCTATTGCTTTGTTGCATAGTCCTTGTTGATTCACTGTAGATTTTTCAAATGTGATTAGTCTTTCAGTTTGAACCTCTGTGGATGTAGCAAACTTTGGTGTTCTGCTACTTCTTGGGAGTCCACTTGGCCTACTACTTGTTATCGGCCATATGATTGTGGTTTAACAAGGTCGATGGATACAACTCGGTTCTCCTTTTTACCAGCAAGCGGCGGTAGTACTACTGATCTTGTCCCGTTGACAGACAAGACAGGAACTGCTTTTCTGTAAGAAGGCCCAAATTCCTTCTTTACCGCGATCTTCTCTCTGACCAGATCCCCGATCTTTGGAATCCAGACAGGCCTTGCTGGGACAGGTGGTTTCTCTTCAGTGGTTGTTGGCTGTTGTTTCAACTTTATGTTGCTCAGGTCCTTTCTTGTTTCATTTAAGTCCTGTAAAATAGCCAAGCGATCTTTGATATCAAAGCATTTTTCTTTAACCACTGAAGTCTGACTATCTAAGTCCTGGACTAACATTCTAGTCCCAAACAATAGTTCGTACGGACTGAGACCTCTCAGAGAATTTCTTGGCAGATTATTAAGACTACGTTGGACACTTATTAGATGTTTGACCCACCCAGCTCCCGAACCTAATACCTTTGCCGTTATAGATTGCTCTATGCCTCTGGTTTTTCCTTTACACCATCCTGTTTCCCTCAGGAAGGAAGTGAGAAGAGTCCCGCAATGCAATGCTCATTCTGGCCATGCCCTCCCCATAAGCTCGAGAGCTAAAGGAAAGATATTGGTCAGAACGTAGCATGCTCCTAGCGTATATGCCACTATAGACTCGAAAATCTTTGTATAACAGTTCAGACGTCAGCCGAGAGCTGTGGTCTACATTATAAGTGAAAATAGCCTTTACATGTTAATTTGACGCATTATTCATACTGGGTTTTTTATTTTTTATTGTTGATCCAATCTGGAGCGAAACGCCATGGTAATACACCGTCTCGGTCGCCACTGCGATCTCTGTTGCAGTCTGGGCAGTTTTTTACAAAAGTGTGATGATGCAGGCTCATGCCTGGCCACCAGTACACTGATTGTAATTCTTCCAGAGAATCTTTAAGCTTAAGGTGTCTAAGACCCTCACCCATATGTGCGTCAGCTATTAACAAGCTTCTCCTGTCCGTGTTTGGAATTACTCTATCCCCCACTCCAGGGATTCGAGCAAAAGGAACGGAGTTTGCATCGATTATGTATGTATAATTGAGTGGATAGTTGATCGGTAGCGCTGAGCAGTCGCCTTTTGATGACGTTTTCACCGCCAGCACAGTTTCACCGTCAATGTATTTTACTGAACGCTTTTTTCTAGCTACGGAAGCCGATTTAGTTGCTGCCGCTGTGGCTGTCTCAGCCAATGAATTCCCTGCAACGTGAACGCCATCACGCTGATGACTCAGTGAATGTATCACGTGAGTTTTTGGTAGTTCTTTCTGTAAAAGAACTACTTGTTCCCAAAGCGCTTTCTGCTTTATTGTGGCACCTGTGTCATCTTTGTAACCGTTTTGAATCCATTTCTGTAAATCGTTATTGTATGATTTGACGCAGTAATACGAATCGCACACTATAAGTGTCGGGAATTCGCGATCTGCATTATCTAGCGCCATTTTTAACGCTATTATTTCAGTTTGTTGTTCTGAATTATTTTCCACTGAGTGTGTTTTCGTAAATAGAGGTCTCAGTTTACCTCCGCGCCACACGTCTTTTATCGCATGTGGCGTTGTATGCTTGCTCTCCCCAAACTGAGGGTTGAGCATGTCCGTCTGTATAGATTACACAGGCGTACTGTCGTAAAGGCAGAATGTCGATTGGCAGAGGATATTCTCTTTCATATTCTAGATATTTTAATTCCTTCAATTCCGGATCAAAATAGTATTTTACTTTGTCTGTAGCAATAGAATTTACCCATTGTATCCATTCTGGATTCAATGCCGTAGTCGGTAAATTACATGGGGTAGTTAATGTCTCAAAAGCTGATTCTGCTGTTCTGACTGTAATACGTCTACCGTCAGCTTGGTATTTTTCTCTTGCTACAGCCGTTTGAACCGCATGAACAATGCTTTCCTTAATGCTGAACGTTTTTTCAGCTTCTGTGTACAAGTGTGATTTGTATGCAATTGGTACCTTTTCTCCCTCATTAGAGGTCAGGTATGTGAATCCGCATCTTCCTGGGATGACTCGAATCACAAGATTGCGTGTGTTGTCGCGTGTTTCTAGTTTTGTTTTAACTAACATGTCTGTTTGTAAAGATCTCAAAATTTCTGTGTGTTTTTCAGTCCAGTTGATTCTTTTAAAATCTGGTTTTATTAGATCATAGAGGGGTTTGACCCTCTCTGCATAATTTATAATGTAAGTTCTTCCGAAATTTAGGAAACCTAGAATTGATTGTAAGTTTTTTTGTGTTCTGGGTGCTTGGATTACAGCACATTTCTCTAGGAAATTGTCAGCCAGGCTTTTGCCTTCACTTGATAATTCATATCCTAAAAACAGGACAGTTAGATGGGCAATTCTTGACTTTTTAAAGTTGAATTTGTAACCCTCTGCTGCGAACCCAAGTATTATGGTGTTCACTCTTTTCAAGTGAGTATCCAAGTCATCATCTGTTAGATAGATGTCATCGACATAAGATAATGCCTCATCATCATATATTTGTAGTAGCTCTGTTACTCTCGCTGAGAATAATCCTGGGCTGTTCTTGAACCCCTGTGGTAAACGACAGAATTTTTTTTGTGCGCCATTTATTGAAAACGCGGTCAAATATCTGCTTTCTGGTGCTATATTTTGACAAAAGAATCCATTAGAGATGTCTAATGTTGTTTTGTATTTTTTGAGCACTATGTTATTCATTAGTGCTGCACTGTGTGAGTTTTGCACTGCAAAAGTTTTGCAACATGAGTTCAAGTGTCTGTAGTCCAAAACAAGACAATATGAATTATCCGGTTTGGAGACAGGAAACAAAGGATTGTTCATTTGTGAGGTGCAAGTTTCAATCACCCCCTGGTATTCAAGTTGATCTAGGATCTCTTTTACCTGTTTTTTAGCTTCTTGCTTAATTGGGTACTGCCTCTGTGCAGTAGGTTGTGATTTTAACTGGATTTTGTGAGGAGGAGAGTCCTCATCCCATCCCACATGGTTTTTATATAATGCAGGAGCTTGGGCTACTGCCCACTTTCTTGCAAGTGTATATTTTTATGTATTGGAATATGATTTGAGAAGGCAGGCATAATCATTTCTTCGCCATGAGGGCACTCCCTGACAAACTCTGGTGGCCAGTCTTTTTCAGCTAGAAGGATGTCATAGCCCTTGGAGAGATTATCCCAAAATAGACCCCTTATTTTCCTAGTCTTATCCCCCTCTATACGCAATGTTATTTCATATATTTTATGAGGTTTGCTAACTCTGGTATCTGCAGTTTCCACCTGAAAGTATTCAGTTGTGTCCACTGTCTCCAGATGATTCATCAGGATCTTGCGAGCTATGCTCACTTCTGCTGCGCTGTCTAGCATTGTCTGAGCCCACTCTCCGTTTTTCAGCTGTGTCCTCAGTATCCTCGGCATGTTTGATTACTTTAATACTGGCTACCTTCTTCTTTGGAAATTGTAATTTTTTATTTTGATGAGCAGGTTCCTTGTCTTTGGACTTGACGTGCTCTTCCCTGTGTTCTGATCGTCCTCTTCTTTCCGATTTCTGCGAGGTAGTCTGAAAAGATTGAGAGGGACGTGTATCAATATCTTGATATCTGTCAGGTTTTTTTATATTATCCCTATTTCACAGAGGGCTCCCTTTGGGGAGACTTGCGTCCTTGGTCCGGAGATCTTTCTCTCCGCCGAGGAGACCTTCCTCTGGTTTGGAATCTTTTTTCCTTTGGAGTGGATTGTTTATTTCCATCCCAGCTCTTTTTTTGAGTGTTTAGATTATTTTTAATAAATACCTTTTCAGGATTTTCAATTAGTTGGGGTTTCACTGGTTTCCCACCCAAACTATCTCTTCCTAGTTCTTCATAGGATTTTTCTATGATTCTGGCAATTTCAAATGGTTGGTCTGCTATATTTGTCTCTTTCAACCTCTGGCGGATCGCCACATTTGCTGCTTCTCCCTTTATATTGGCTAGTAATATTGCCGAGACCTGTTTGAAGTCTTTTAGTAATTTCATACCAAGAGTTAAAGCAGGTTCTGGACCGTATTCATCTTGAATTTGTTTTAGCACATCTGGTATTACTGACATGGATGGAACACCATGTGTTTTTGTGTAAATGGAAGCAAAGACTGTACCCCAAGTGTCACAGTCCTCCACATGTGGTGCGATTCCCATTGGAAGACAGATAGTCAGAATCCTGTGTTTCTCAACAGGGGTGGTATCCGGAAATACCGCCTCTATTTGAGTGATTTTTTGTGCTAACCAGAATGGAATTTGTTCCCGTTTTGCGGGTACTTTTCCTAGACAGGACTGTATGTTCTGTGGTGTAATTTGTAAGGAATCGTGCATCTAGTGCAGCACTGAGATTATCGGGCCTTTACTGATATACACGCCGAATTCGAATACGTGCACGGTGAAGCATTTTCCGACGCCCACACCGGACACTCCAAGCGACTTTCAGAGCTTGTGAGTGTCCACGTAACACCGAATCACACCAGTCCTGAGAGACGTTTCACAGAGGATTTCTAAGAAATCATACTGATCCTGAGGAGAACCCCATAAGTTAGGGAGTTCGAAACGCGTCGATCACTTACGATCAACTGTCATCAAAATAAATAGATTTTCAAGACTGGATTAAGACTGAATATAATTGTTCTAACTGCTAGAACTTTTGTAAATCTGGAATTTATTTAATGTTTCTAACCTTTTTCAATGCAAATATTTCATGTTGACATTGACCCATACCTCAGAGGTATTATTTTGTTTTTGTTTGTGTCTATGTTTGTGAATATGAATTGAGTGACTGTAGTGAGAAAGATTTGTGTGGCTGTGTGTTGATAATTTAGACTTTGTCTTTTACATGGTGTTTATAAATTCTGTATAAAGCTGTATATTTTGTATATTTATATCTGTATATGCACAGAAATGTCTTTTGAAAAAATGAAAAAGCTTTCTGATTGGAAAAAATGATTATAATAAATAAGGAATAAAAGTGAGAATAGACTGCTATGTTTGATTCATGGCTGTTGTTTAGGTAAAAGAAAAAAAGTCTTTCCAGTACTGGCAGCTGTATCGTTTTTGTAGTTAAGTTTGGTTTAGCCTTACTGTTGAGGAGCCAAGACCCTGTTTTGTTCCTATGATTTTTTAAATGTACAGCATATAACTTTGCCCTCATACACAATATTTTATTATTACAGATAGAACCCCAGACCACATCAAAGATAGAAAATTTATTATTTTGGTCCTGAAGAAGGTGATATTAATTTGGTTTCACCGAAACTTACGTAGGCCAGTGACACGCATCTGAGAGTCCCACCCAAGAACCAAGTCAAAAGAAGAACTAGCCATAATCAAATTGATGGACTTGTGTTTGTTTTTGAATTGTGGAACTTATGGACAAAAGACAAACAGAATTAGCGAGCACGACTCCTGTCAGATGTGTTTTTATTGTGAATTTGTTTGTGTGGTATGATAGTTGGTATGTATGAGTAGAATGAAAGGTGAGAATGGAAGAATGATGGAGTAAATATGGGGGTTACTAAAATACTAATCACTGTTTAGAACAGTCAAAGAATGCCTTTTTCTATTTGAAATAATAATGTGATTCTGTTTTTTGTACAAAGGTGTTTGTTAATATAAATGATTAAAAAAAGTGTGAAAATCAAAAACAAATTTATAAAAATATTTTTTATAAATAAACAAAACTTAAAAGAAAGACAATTTCTGTGTTGAGATTCTATGCTGTGAGGTAAATGTTTTGATTAGAGTTACTATCATTTTAGAAATAAGAAAGGCCAAATAAGAGGTTGTTCTCTTTGTATTTATTCCCTTTCCCCTCCTCTTAGGCCTCAAAGTAACAGGGGAGTACCTTTGTGCTTATATATAAGGTTATAGGGGGTCCGGACTTTGGGACTCGGCCCCTTGGACATCGCCAGCCGCTAAACTGGGAACTGGTGATACAAACTGGTGGAGCACCGCAGCAGCTAGAGTCGGCCGGCCTGAAGCATCGTATGAGTTGGGGGCCTGACTCTGTTTGTCTGCTGAAGTGGTCGTGCAAGAGACCGTGAGGTGGGGCACCCACTAGGGGGGGGGACGCGCTTGCCCGAGGAGGCGGGCGGGTTAGTGGCTGGTGCGGCTAGTGGGCGGGTGGTTCCCGTCCGGCTCAAACACCCTTGGCTGGTGGAGTCGGAGTGGACTGATTTAAATACTGGAGTGAGCCTCCTCACTATCTTGAATTTGGGAACCTGCTTTACCCTGTCTGAATTGCACTGTAAACAGGAGTGGGGGGGTCCTGGGAGCTGGGAGGACCGGAGTCCACCATGACAAAGGATAAAACGGGGGGCTCTGCCAAACAAAGCACATTGGACAAGTTTACTGGCTCTGGGCCCTCCCTGACTGAGCCTGGGGGAGCACATGGAGGCATGCCGGATAATGCCGCACTTAAGGCGGCCATCACGCAATCTAGGGACTCCCTGGACGCTAAAATCAGGCAGGTTGGCTCTGATGTCATGCTGCTTCGTCAAGATTTGCGCACTGCATGGGGGCGCATTACGGAGGCTGAGATCAGGATTTCTGGAGTGGAAGATGTGGTCACCACCCTGCAAAAAAAGGTTGCTTCATTGGAGACCGCCCAACGTGGTCTGGCGACACGAGTGGAGGATGCTGAAGGCAGTGCCAGACGTAACAACCTCCGCTTTGTTGGCTTTCCGGAGGGCTGTGAAGGGGGAGACATGGAGCAGTTCCTCACTCAGAGGCCAGAGAGCTGGCTCCCCTCGGAGTCCCTATCTCGGTGTTTTGTGGTGGACCGTGCTCATAGAGCCCTGATGCAGAAGCCGCCGCTGGGGGCCCGGCCGAGGCGGGTCATATCTAAGTTACTAAACTACCATGACCAGGACGTCATCCTGAAGCAGGCCAGGTCCAAGGAATCATTGCTGTACAATAATGCCCGTATCCTGGTGTTTCCCGATTACACGAGGCTGGTACAACAGCGGAGACAATCGTTTTTGGCAGCCACAGCTTGTCTTCAGAATCTCAAACTTCCATATGCCCTGTTGTACCCGGCCAGACTGCGGGTGGTCTATCAATCCTGCACCAATTTCTTCGCCTGAGAAGGTATTCCAATGGACAGACGTGACAGTGAAGCTTCGTCCCCACATACCGCCCAGATGGGAATCAGACTCCTCGTCCAGTGAGGTGGCCAGGAGGCTGCCCAAGCCAAGGCTCAGGGGGAATAGATTCTCTAGGTCCGGACGTTGATCTCAGTCATGCAGTGACACTTCCAGGGCTGGGTCGGCCCCTTAGCAGCACGCTTCGGCCTCTTAGACACGGTGGGGACCCCAGTCCCAAGAGGCCTGGACGCAAATATAAGTAATTTCACCCCCTTCAAGAAAATGAGGTCCTAAAGGCCATGGGTGAAGTAAAATCTGGATTCCCGTGAGACCCTTGTCCTCACTTTATTTTTGCTCAGATTGCCTCCATTCTGTGCCCATACATCACCCAACTCTTTAACAACTCCCTCAAAACCGCCACCTTTCCTGACAAATGGAAACACGCCTCAGTAATCCCTCTGTTAAAAAAAGCTGGAACCGATGTTCTCAATCCCGAAAACGATCGCCCTAAATCCCAACTCCCCTACCTCTCCAAAGTCCTGGAAAGATTGGTGAACAGGCAATTATCCAACTTTCTAGAAACTAACAGTCTCCTAGATCCATAACAGACGGGATTTAGGACAGAAAATAGCACAGAGGCAACACTGTTGGCTGTATCAGACAATATTAGATCTTGTACTGACCAAGGAGGGGCAGTCGCGCTGATATTGCTGGACCTGTCAGCAGCGTTCGACACAGTCTCACACAACAGTCTGTTAGAAATCCTCCATGAAAAAGGAATTTATTCCAAAGCACTGAGCTGGATCAGCTCCTTTCTAAGCAACCGAACACAATCAGTTCACCTCGGCCAATATCAATCCAAATCGAGCCTCATCAGTTGTGGCGTCCCGCAGGGAGCATCACTAAGCCCCACCTTATTTAATGCTTATGTCTCTTCACTGGCCAAAATCAGCAGGAAGTGGGGCATTGGTATCTGCTCCTATGCTGATGACACACAGCTGATGGTGGCCCTGGATGAAAAGCCTGAGGTGACTAAATCAAAGCTACACAATTGCCTCTTGGAAATGGCTCAATGGATGCATGATCATTGCTTAAAGTTGAACGCAGGGAAATCTGAGATCCTACTCTTTGGGGGTGCCAAATTAGTCTGGGATGCCACATGGTGGCCACACACACTTGGCACCGCTCCAATTCCAAAACACTGTGCAAAAAACCTCGGCATCACCATTGATGACACTCTGTCCATGAAGGACCACGTACGGGCCCTCTGCGGCAAAGGTTTTGCAACCCTGAAACTCCTGGCCAGGCTTTTTCCCTGGATACCTCTGGACTGCAGAAGATCTGTCACTCAAGCCTTGCTGGTCAGTCAAATGGATTATGGGAATGCACTATTTGTATGCATGAACGAGCTCCTGTTCACGCGACTCCAGCTGCTTCAGAACGCTGCCTCCAAACGTGTCTGCAACAAAGGCAGGCTAAGCTCGGCCTCTACGTGCATGAAGATCTTGCACTGGCTACCCATGTGACAAAGAGCAGCATTCAAGCTGCTCAGTCACGCACATAAGGCTCTGTATCGAACGGGCCCTTTAATACTCCAGGAGAAAATCGAGTTTTATGTCCCCACTAGGAGCCTTCGGTCACTTCATTTAGCTTTGGCCAGAACCAAGCGCATCAGAAAAGTGAGAACCGGAGGGTGAACATTCTCTTATCTGGCAGCTAAGAAGTGGAACGAGCTACCTCTGGACCTACGGCTTACTTCCAATTACATACTGTTTCGGAAAAAACGAAAAACTCATCTGTTCCCCAAGTATTTATTCCCACTCCCGCAGCCGTACCAGGATATTCGCTATCAGCGCCTTGTTATCTCTCGGGATGAGTGCAGCGCTTAATAAATAAATAAATAAAAATAAATTAATAAATACATTTGTTTTAGACCGGAGAAGCACAAATGAGGGCCAGTACTTCTGCCGGACTTTGCCTGATGGAGAGAGCACCTGCTGACAATAGGCTATAAGTTGGGGATCCATTGGCAGGGGTGGGACGGGTACTCCCATTAGAGTCTGCAGGCCGCACCCGCTGCAACAAATACTTCGAGATTCAGAAAAGGGGGTGGTGATGAACAGAGTGTCTGAATTAAGCAGACCACTCTTACCCAGTCCAAAGATCAGGGCTTGATCCATCACCGTTTTTTAGCTCACTGCACCATCCCAGCTCAGAACCTGGCTACATGCAAATTAGTCTGTTCCTGTCCCAGTGCATGATGGAAACAGGGCAAACCAAACTACCAAGCCAATTCTTATACTGGGAAGGAAACAAGCTTCCGGGGACCGGTTTCTGGCATTTCAGCCGTCGTCGGCCCGGCTTGCTTGAATCCTGATGGTGCAATGAGCAAGGGACTCACATCTGAGTATACCCTTCCACGCTTATGGTGGACAAAATGATTCAGAAAAGGGGGTGGTGATGAACAAAGTGTCTGAATTAAGCAGACCACTCTTACCCAGTCCAAAGATCAGGGCGTGATCCATCACTGTTTTTTAGCTCACTGCACCATCCCAGCTCAGAACCTGGCTACATGCAAATTTGTCTGTTCCTGTCCCAGTGCATGATGGGAACAGGGCAAACCAAACTACCAAGCCAATTCTTATACTGGGAAGGAAACAAGCTTCCGGGGACCGGTTTCTGGCATTTCAGCCGTCGTCGGCCCGGCTTGCTTGAATCCTGATGGTGCAATGAGCAAGGGACTCACATCTGAGTATACCCTTCCACGCTTATGGTGGACAAAATGATTCAGAAAAGGGGGTGGTGATGAACAGAGTGTTTGAATTAAGCAGACCACTCTTACCCAGTCCAAAGATCAGGGCTTGATCCATCACCGTTTTTTAGCTCACTGCACCATCCCAGCTCAGAACCTGGCTACATGCAAATTAGTCTGTTCCTGTCCCAGTGCATGATGGGAACAGGGCAAACCAAACTACCAAGCCAATTCTTATACTGGGAAGGAAACAAGCTTCCGGGGACCGGTTTCCTGGCATTTCAGCCGTCGTCGGCCCGGCTTGCTTGAATCCTGATGGTGCAATGAGCAAGGGACTCACATCTGAGTATACCCTTCCACGCTTATGGTGGACAAAATGATTCAGAAAAGGGGGTGGTGATGAACAGAGTGTCTGAATTAAGCAGACCACTCTTACCCAGTCCAAAGATCAGGGCTTGATCCATCACCGTTTTTTAGCTCACTGCACCATCCCAGCTCAGAACCTGGCTACATGCAAATTAGTCTGTTCCTGTCCCAGTGCATGATGGGAACAGGGCAAACCAAACTACCAAGCCAATTCTTATACTGGGAAGGAAACAAGCTTCCGGGGACCGGTTTCTGGCATTTCAGCCGTCGTCGGCCCGGCTTGCTTGAATCCTGATGGTGCAATGAGCAAGGGACTCACATCTGAGTATACCCTTCCACGCTTATGGTGGACAAAATGATTCAGAAAAGGGGGTGGTGATGAACACTCTGTTCATCACCACCCCCTTTTCTGAATCGTTTTTGGCCACTATAGGTGTGGCAGGGTATACTCAGACATGAGTCCCTTGCTCACTGCTCCATCAGGATTCAAGCAAGCCGGGCCGACGACGGCTGAAATGCCAGAAACCGGTCCCCGGAAGCTTGTCTCCTTTCTGGTGAAGAATTGGCTTGGTAGTTTGGTCTGCCCTGTTCCCATGATGCACTGGGCCAGGGACAGACTAATTTGCATATAGCCAGGTTCTGAGCTGGGATGGGGCAGTGAGCTAAATAACGGTGATGGATCAAGCCCTGATCTTTGGACTGGGTAAGAGTGGTCTGCTTAATTCAGACACTCTGTTCATCACCACCCCCTTTTCTGAATAGTTTTTGGCCACTATAGGTGTGGCAGGGTATACTCAGACATGAGTCCCTTGCTCACTGCTCCATCAGGATTCAAGCAAGCCGGGCCGACGACGGCTGAAATGCCAGAAACCGGTCCCCGGAAGCTTGTCTCCTTTCTGGTGAAGAATTGGCTTGGTAGTTTGGTCTGCCCTGTTCCCATGATGCACTGGGCCAGGGACAGACTAATTTGCATATAGCCAGGTTCTGAGCTGGGATGGGGCAGTGAGCTAAATAACGGTGATGGATCAAGCCCTGATCTTTGGACTGGGTAAGAGTGGTCTGCTTAATTCAGACACTCTGTTCATCACCACCCCCTTTTCTGAATCGTTTTTGGCCACTATAGGTGTGCAGGGTATACTCAGACATGAGTCCCTTGCTCACTGCTCCATCAGGATTCAAGCAAGCCGGGCCGACGACGGCAGAAATGCCAGAAACCGGTCCCCGAAAGCTTGTCTCCTTTCTGGTGAAGAATTGGCTTGGTAGTTTGGTCTGTCCTGTTCCCATGATGCACTGAGCCAGGGACAGACTAATTTGCATATAGCCAGGTTCTGAGCTGGGATGGGGCAGTGAGCTAAATAACGGTGATGGATCAAGCCCTGATCTTTGGACTGGGTAAGAGTGGTCTGCTTAATTCAGACACTCTGTTCATCACCACCCCCTTTTCTGAATCGTTTTTGGCCACTATAGGTGTGGCAGGGTATACTCAGACATGAGTCCCTTGCTCACTGCTCCATCAGGATTCAAGCAAGCCGGGCCGACGACGGCTGAAATGCCAGAAACCGGTCCCCGGAAGCTTGTCTCCTTTCTGGTGAAGAATTGGCTTGGTAGTTTGGTCTGCCCTGTTCCCATGATGCACTGGGCCAGGGACAGACTAATTTGCATATAGCCAGGTTCTGAGCTGGGATGGGGCAGTGAGCTAAATAACGGTGATGGATCAAGCCCTGATCTTTGGACTTGGTAAGAGTGGTCTGCTTAATTCAGACACTCCGTTCATCACCACCCCCTTTTCTGAATCGTTTTTGGCCACTATAGGTGTGGCAGGGTATACTCAGACATGAGTCCCTTGCTCACTGCTCCATCAGGATTCAAGCAAGCCGGGCCGACGATGGCTGAAATGCCAGAAACCGGTCCCCGGAAGCTTGTCTCCTTTCTGGTGAAGAATTGGCTTGGTAGTTTGGTCTGCCCTGTTCCCATGATGCACTGGGCCAGGGACAGACTAATTTGCATATAGCCAGGTTCTGAGCTGGGATGGGGCAGTGAGCTAAATAACGGTGATGGATCAAGCCCTGATCTTTGGACTGGGTAAGAGTGGTCTGCTTAATTCAGACACTCTGTTCATCACCACCCCCTTTTCTGAATCGCAACAAATACTTCAGCAGTTTTGAGGTATAGAGTAGGGGGTGGGGGGCAGTTGGGTTGTTGTTCTTCTCTGATCAAATCTATTTTATACTGATACAAAGTCGCCACACGCACACCAGATAATTATCTATGCACCTGTCATTCCCACTAGGACCTCCAATGGTGGCCCCATCGGATAGACAACAGGTTCACCCTGGTACCCTTCAGATAGTAAGCTAGAACGTCAGGGGGGCGTTAGACAAAATCAAACAAGGGGCTATACTCCAGCAGGCTAAACGGGCTCAAGCTGACATTCTCATGTTACAAGAGACGCATCTTGTGAGGATGAAGGCATTGTGCCTACAAGGCTATGGATACCTCCAACTGTTCCATTCTGGGTTCATAAGGGGGTCCAGGGGGTGACAATCCTAATCCACCACAGGGTTCCCTACAAGCATGTTCAAACGTGGGCTGACACCCAGGGGAGATATCTGTTTCTTCATGGCACTGTCTGTGGGGAACGGGTGGTGCTGGGATACGTATATGCTCCTCCGCCGCTCTCCTGGGGCTTGGTGGAGCGACTCATGACTTTGTGGGCAGATAGGCTTGTCTGTGCTTTGGGGGCTGTTATGATGTGATGGAAGTGGGCAGAGATAGATGAGGCCTGGGGGACGCCCAGATGTTCATTAGTTCACTAAACTGCACTCCCTGGTGATGGGGCTTAATTGGGTAGACCCTTGGCGTCGGCTACATGGGAATGAGCAGGGATACACTTATCTCTCGGAAGTGCATGATTCCTATTCCCGGCTAGATTATATATTTGTACCCTGCGTGGCAGCCAGCAGATTGGTGGAGGTTGATATCCTCCCACGAGGTTTATCAGAACTCTCGCCGGTGGTCCTCACTTTGCAGGTGGGCCAGGCGCAACAGCCCTTTACATGGCGCCTTTTGGTCTGGAATCTACAGAATGAGGAATATAGGGTACAGATTGAGAGTGGCATTGACCTCTACTTAGACCTTAATGTGGGTTCGGTGGAGGGGGTTGAGCCCCTGTGGGAAGCCATGAAGCCCACTATACAGAGGGTCGATATCCCCCGAAAGTCCACTTTATGGGTCCTGGGAGATGGTGCAGGCTTGGGATCCTGGGCCTCGACAGTTCAGGTGGCCACAGGGGGTGTAAAATATATGGGGGTACTCTGGTCAGACTCACCAGGCGTGTCTTGGGACAGAAATCTAGCTCCAGTGTGTGCAAGTGCGCGGGAGGATCTTACGACCTGGTCCCATATGCCCTTGTCCATTTATGAACTCTGTGACAACTTTGCCAACTTCTTCATCGATAAAGTCCAAAAAATCGAACTATCTCTAGACATCAACAACCCACACCTCCAGAAGAGCTACTCGACCTCCCCAGTGGCACTCCCATCCGACTCCTTTCCCTCCCCCTGGCTAAGCTTTCGCCCCGTCCAGGAAACTGAGATAATCGCGCTGATCTCGACCGCCAAACCTTCAGCACACATCTCAGACCCCATCCCCCCATCTTTAATCAAACAAATGAAGCTTACCTTAGCGCCCATCTGGGGAAGAATCATAAACAGCTCCTTACAAAGCGGTGTGGTCCCCGATTGTCTAAAAATGGGACAAGTCACTCCTCTCCTGAAAAAACCCGGTCTCGACTCAACTGACTTGAACAATTTCAGACCAATATCTAACCTCCCTTTACTCTCGAAAACACTTGAACGCTGTGTACTCCTGCAACTGACGCAACACCTGGACAACATCAATCTCCTGGACCCCCTCCAATCTGGCTTCAGACAAGACCGCAGCACTGAAACTGCGATGTTGAACATCATAGACGACATCCACGGATCTCTTGACGCTGACAAGTGCTGCCTCCTCATACTCCTTGATCTCTCAGCAGCGTTCGACACGGTGGACCACAAGCTCCTCATCATGACTCTTCAAGAAAGAGCCGGCCTTGGCGAGGTAGTTCTCAAGTGGTTTTCCTCCTTTTTACACAACCGTTCGCAACTAATAAAAATCAAGAACTTCACCTCCGATACCCAGCAAGTCAACAAGGGTGTCCCTCAAGGATCGGTGCTCTCCCCCCAGCTCTTTAACATCTACATGGAACCACTCGCTAAGTTACTCAGGAACACCAACATCAACTTCCACCTCTACGCGGACGACACGCAGATTTACCTGGAAATCTCCTCTCTTAAAGACATCCAGAGACTCAACGATGTCCTAAATGAAGTTCAAGACTGGCTGACAAAGAATCACCTGAAACTCAACCCCGATAAGACAGAAACACTCCTCATCTCAAACAAAGAAGATAACCCTCAAATCACCGAGTGGCTAAAGTCGATCGATGCTCTCAAGGGTAACCTCACGCTAGCCGACTCCGTTAAATCCCTGGGCTTCACCTTAGACCCTAAACTAACCCTGTCAAATCACATTAAGAACTCGGCGAAAAGCGCTTTCTTCAACCTCAGACTTTTGAACAAAATTAAACCTTACATTCCCAACAAGGACCTCAAACTAGCCACGCAATCTCTAGTTCTATCAAGACTGGACTATGGGAACTCAATCCTAACAGGCATCCCCAAATCCCACCTGGCTCCACTAAAAACAACACTTCACGCGGCAGCAAGAATGATCACAGGCTGCAAAAAATATGATCACATCTCCCCGGCTCTCAAAGAACTCGAATGGCTCCCTGTGGAAATGCGAAGTACCTTCAGAACGGCCTGCCTAACCCACAAGGCCCTCCACACCGGCAAACCGGAATACCTGGCTAACAAGCTCAAAAAAGCAGGCCAAGCCAGAAACTTGAGAAGCTCTAATTCCCTGCTGCTCATCCTACCAAAAACCAGAAGGAAGAGAACTGCGGATTGCTCTTTCTCAGGAAATGCCCCCAAAATATGGAACGCCATCCCCCCGCACATCAGAACTCTACCGTCCTATGCAGAATTCAAGAGCCAACTTAAATCCTTGTGCCTGATCCGCTCCCTTGGTTATGGATAACTTGGAGCTGCAAACGTCTCAGAATCCATGCGTTATTGTTGAATCCAGTACTGAGAAGCCCTGCTGTCCGAACTTTTCTTCTTTCCAAATTGTCTGTCGCCGATTGCTTTTCTTGGGTTTGTTTCATGTTGTTCTCTTTTTCATGCCCACTACTGTGAAGCGCTCTGATACCTTCGGGTCTTGTTAGCGCTATAGAAAACTTCTAAATAAATAAATAAATAAATATGGTAGATCAGCCATATTTAAGATGGTCTCGCTCCCCCATTTACTATATCACTTGCAAAATCACTCTTATCCGATTCCTCCCAAATGGTTCCATCAGGTTACTGCGGCCTTGGGGCACTTCTTGTGGCAGGTGGGGTAGCCAGAGTCGCGTTATGGACGTGTTTCCGGTCTACATACTGCGCGGGGCTAGTGACATCCGATATTCAATCTACATGGCCTCGCACCTGCTTGTGTTAAATGAGTGGTGGTATGGGGATAGGGCCGACCCAGCTTATGCAGTTGAGCGGAGGTGTATGGGGGATCTTACCCTGCGCAACTCCTTGCCGTCAGTTACGAGGGTCATATTTCAGGTTTGGAAGCAGGCTCTTCGGAGGATGGGGTGGTGGAATAGGTTGACGAGGGAGACTCCGCCTTTGGACCAACGGGCGATTATAACAGTTGGCTACTCTGTCTGGGTTTCGTGGCTGGGACAATATTGGCATTTCTATACTGGGAGTTTTAATGCGGGGGACGATCCTAAAGTTCTTTCAGGAGTTCCAGCGGGACTTTCAAATGCTGAAGACCCAATTTTATAGATATCTTCAGTTCATGCCATCCCAGTCTCCTGTTCAGCCTCAGGGTACAAACCCTGGGCTGGTGGGCCAGTGTCAGGATGCCTTCCCTGACCTGGCAGGATGGAGAGTGGACAAAGGGTCCCAGGAAACGGGGGCTACCTCCGTCCACTCTCTGACGCCACAGGGGTCAGTGAGCCCTGAGAGGAATGAGGCATGGCTCTGGTCACTGAAAGCTGTCATGGCCTATTGTGGCTTGCTGACCTGGTGGACAGAGTTGCCCCGGGGGGGACAGGGGTCACACCCTGGGGGTGGACTAGACCACACCACTGTGTTGGCAATGTAGGTACTGTCTGCCTGCTGGGACACATCTGTGAGCACAGTAAGTTTAAGTGCTACACAGATGAGGTCCGCAGGCAAGGAGAAGGGTTTTCCATGGGTTCGCTTAGTGGGCCCTGAGGGTATGGACAGATGGATCGAACTGGGTTCAGGAAGGCGTGGAACTGGAGGGTGCCCCTACTGTTACGGGCCAGGGTCCATGTTCTATTGCCCAAATCAGGGAAGTCCATCAAGGTATTGATTGGTCTCCCTTAGCTTTAGGCTGGTGGGGGGTTGTGTTAGACCTGGCACTTTTTGCAGGTCTATCCCCAAACTTTTTACCTTTATTGCCTCTTATTTTTCTTACCCTGTTTTAGTTGGCTATAGACCTTTGGGCACTGATCAGTGCTAAGTGCATATGCTCTTTGTGTAAAATGTGATTCTGATTGTTTATCCATGATTGGCATGTTTGATTTACTGATAAGTCCCTAGTAAAGTGCACTGAGCGTGCCCGGGCCAGTAAATCAAATGCGATTGTGGGCTTGCTGCCCTGGTTGTGCCACCCAAATGAGTAGCCCTGTAAATGTGTCTTAGACCTGCCACTGCAGTGTCTGCATGCACAGTTTTAAAATTTCCAGGTCGATACTGGCAATTGCACCCACTTGCCAGGCCCTAATATTCCCTTTATTTACATGTAAGGCACCCCTCAGGTAGGCCTATGGTACCCCCATGGGCAGGTTGCAGTGTATGTGAAAGGTAGGACATGTGCTGGTGTGTTTTACATGTCCTGATAGTAAAATACAGTATATTTCATTTTTCACTATTTAAAGGCTGTATGTCCTATAGTTTAACATGGGAGTTGATTTGTATCATCTTACAAGTGTAACTTTCCTTTGGGACAAGATAGAGAAATGGAGTTTAGGCTCTCTGAACTCAGTTTTTAATAATGCAACTTTTAGTTAAGGTGGTTTTTAAATAGTGTTTATGAAAATGTCACTCTTAGAAAGTTGGCATTTTCTTGCTTTACCATTCTGTGTGCCTCTGGCTGTTTGTATATTGACTCTCTGGTTTTGGAGTGACAGGAGCTGGGGATGGGCATTCACTCTAGATAATCACAAGGGTGGGGGGTGCCTGGGTGGCCCATGGCCAGGCAGAATAGACCTTCCTGAATTTAGAGTGGTGGGAGTTTTCATTAGCACCTGAATAGGCTGTGTCTGCTCTGCACAATACTGTCTCCGCCTCCTATAGCGAAGCTGGACAAGGGGGGACAGAACTGCTTTTACTGAGCGCAGAGACTCTTGAAACAAAGACTACAAAGAGAATATGGGGTATAAATATTAAACCTAAAACCATAGAAGTTTAGATCACTTCTGGAATCAAGAGGAAACTCTGCCAAGGAAGGAGAGCTGAAAAGATGTAGGTAGGCGTGCTGCCCCTTTGCTATGTGTTGCTTTGATGGATTGGCCTGCAGTTGCTGCTTCTGATAAGGAGAGGACGAAGACTGGACTATACTTTGAAACCTGCTTGAGAAGGTTCTCCAAGGGCTCGTGTGTGCTTGCCTCCTGTTCTGAAGTCTCAGGGCCACAAAGACTTCACCCACAGCTTCCTGGAACTCTGCTGCTGGGAGTTCTGACCTGCCAGGAGGTGCCTATTCCGGTTCTGGGCAACTGGAGGTTGTTCCTGCTACAGGAAGCTGGCAAGAATAAAGTTCTGAAGGAAATTGACACTTCGGCCTCCTTGTGGATGATTTTTCTGGCACAGCACCACCATGTGGGAGAAATTCCTGACGCACGGCACCATGCGCCCAAAAATTCGATGTAGCGCATACCAGCGACCCAAGAAATCGATGCACGCCGAGTCCCTTGCACTGATCTCCAACGTTGAAGATCATCTCACCGAGTTCAATGTAGGCCCTGATGGGCGGCAAAGAGAATCGAACCATCGCCGGTCCATGGCTGGAGACACCAATGCAGCTTCTAGTTCGCTGTTGCCGCATCGCCTCCAGCACTTCCGGATTTTCCACGCAGTGCAGCAGTGCGCTGAATCCACAACAACCCTGGGGCTGCAGTAAGAAACCAACGCATCACCTCTACGTACAGTAGGAAACCAACGCATCACTACTTCTCCAGTAAGGAACGGACGCATAACCTCCCCTGGGTGGCAGTAAGGAACTTCCCATGGAGCAAGAAACCGATGCGTCACCTTCCCTGCAACGTAAGGAGTCAACGAGTCACATTCCCTGTGGTTGTTTTTGTTTGTGATTTTGACACATTCCAGGTACTTTGTGTTAAAAGTGCTGCATCCATAGTTTCCTAGGGTCAGAACTGTTTTTACCTTTTAAAAGTAATAGTTTGATATCTGTATGTTGGATTTTTGTAATTTTAGTCTTATTTGGTTTAGATACACACACTTTATTTTTCTACACTGGTGTGGTGTCCATTTGTGGCGTTGTCGCTGTGTTAAATGTAAAATGTAAATTGATACTTGTATAGCGCACTACTCACCCGCAAGGGTCTCAAGGCGCTTGTACGAATACCGCTGTGGAACCCATCCTGGCTTTCCCTGTGAGGTGTCCACTCCTGGGCACCCCCAAGGTGGAGGCCAGGCATCCTTAGCGTTGTGGGGGCCGTTGTGGAGATTAAGCAAGCTATTGCCCAGAGTTGCAGAGTGGGACTCCATGATTGGAATAGGCACCGAGGCAAGAATTATCAGGTCCGTGGAATTTTTGAGCCCAAGACCCACCGATGCGGGGAATTGAACCCTGGTCCCGGGCTAGACCTCTGCATCAGGGTCTGCTGCTCTAACCATTGAGCCACACTTCTCCTGTTACTGTGAGTTATATACAAATGTTTTACACTTTGCCTCTGCAGTTTAAACTGACTGCTCTGTGCAAATATACCAGAGGGTGAGCACAGACACACTTGGATGTGTACTTTACTCATCCTGACTAGAAGGAAGGGTCCCTACTTGGACAGGGTGCAAGCCACTGCTAACTAAGAACCCCAATTCTAACAAGATGCCTTAAGAGATATAATATGGCAGGTAAGTGGCAGTGCAGTGCAAGTTATAGTTACATTAGGGCATGAGTTATAGTTGGTTGAGATATATCAGTCGTTTTGTTCATTTAAAACAATAGGTTTTAGCTGACAGTTTCACCTAACTATAATGTCCCGTTAACCTTTTTTTCCAGTGTATCGTTACAGTTCCTAAGTATAACTCCACTTTAGTCTTTGTTTCTTCAATTAATTTCTCTATTTTTTTTTTTTTTTTTAGGTGTAAGACGTTTATTAATTTTTTTAAGCCATACACAGCGTCATGCCCACAACCCTGAGGCTGGCCGCCATTTACCGTATGTACATATCCCATTAATAACGCAGTTTTTATTGACCATCTTCATCCAGCCTTAAATCGTTTACACATTGGCTTATTACAGTCGTACAGTATTATCCTCGGTCGCAGTTCGTCTTACTTTTATATTTCATAAACATAACTTGTCTCTATCAAAATTATGACTAAACCAGTCGTTATTGATATTTGGTAGGGTTACATGTTACAAGCATTTTTGATACGGGTTGTAAGTACAACTATATTACCATTTAAACACTTCTCATCACATGCTATACAACGAGTTTTGTTTGGCATAAGTTGCGTCTCCCACCAGCTAGCATGAAATACCTATTTTCTGTAATTTCTTACCCCCCCGGGTGCATTCCATGTCACGTATGATATACCTCATTTCCCTTTACTATCCATTAGCATACATATTCCAAATACATTTCCCTCTGTGTTCCAAAATATAGAAAAAGTCAGTATCAAAACAAAGTTACTGTCACACCCTCACTACGGGCTAGCTTCAGGTTCCGGCAGTTCCTCCGGGGGCTCACATAAGTTTCCTCGGTATACGTTCCACTTATTCCAGATTCTCGACCATTTCTTGGGACACCCTCTATGCACATATACTGCCCACTCTGCTACCATAGCTGAGTCCATATCATTACACCATCGTGTACATGAGGGTTTCAGTCCAGAGCCCCATCTCCTAGCAATGTTACGCTTTGCAATGGCCAGACCCAGCGTCGCCCAGGTCTGCAATCCCCTGTTCATATCGGTAGGCGACCAAATATTCAATATACAACACTTAGGTTCGCTCTGCAATTCAACCCCCGAAATTTCAAACACAACCTCCTCCCAATATGATTGTATTTTGGGACATTCCCACAGTATATGTAAGAAAGTCCCCGGGGACCCACAACCTCTCAGGCAAGTAGGTTCTGGGGTGCGCCCTAGCTTGTGCAGGAGAGTACGTGAATAGTATATTCTATGTAGTATTTTTAATTGTACAAGTTTCAGTCGTGAAGGTATGGAGGTCTCTCTTGGCGATGCCAGTGCATGCAACCAGTTCTCATCCGCTATATCTCCCAGATCCACCTCCCACCGACTACGTAAAACTACCGTGGGGGTCAGGGAGGTTGTTGATGAGCTTCCGATAGGCGAGGGAGATCGCTTTCTTAATTAAATGGTCAGTGAGGAGTCTATCCTCCAGGGGGGAGGATACGGCCAGAGTTGTACCTGTTGGGATGGCCCTCTGCAGGGCATGTTTGATTTGTGCATAGCGATAACGTTCATTTTCTCCCATGCCATACTTCTCCTGTAGGGCTGGGAATGAAATAATCTCCCCCCTTATCCACAGGTCACCAATTGTAGAGATGCCAATTAGGTCCCATTGCCTGAAACCTTTCGAATTTGCCAGTGTGCCGAGTTTGCGTGTATCCCAGAGCGGTGTGGCTAGCGTAAGGACTCCCTCCCACCCTAGAGCCCTCTGTGCAGTGTGCCAGATCTTAATTGTATGAGCCGTAGGGCCTGTGAGAGTGTGCCGACGTTTGTCAGAGTAGAGAGCCTTCATAAGTTTGTCTGGGGGGAGGACAGTCCAGTCAAGGGTGTAGGCTGGATCTTGTTGTGGGGCATGTATCCATTGATTCACTACCGTAAGTTGTGCGGCCCAGTAGTATAGTTTGACGCTTGGCAGGGCAATCCCCCCATCGTACCAGCTACGGGTCAATTTGGAATGTGCTATACGGGCTGGTTTACCGTCCCATAAGAGTGCAGCGATCTCCGCATCAATCGACTTTAGGTATGTGAGAGGGACCGGAAAGGGGGTGTTTTGCAATGCGTAAAGGAATCTAGGAAGTGAGAGCATTTTAAATAGCGCCACTCTGCCCAGTAGAGTCAAAGGAAGGGAGCGCCAGTGCCTCACATCCGATTTCAGCCTCTGTAGAGGTTTCAGTAGGTTTTCTTCCATAAAGATCGTGTCTTGTGGGGTGACGTATATTCCTAGATATTTAAACCCTCCGGTCACAATTTGTAGGGTGCAATCGTGGGGTAGCGTGGGCGCTGAACCGCGTAAGACATATAAGAGCGATTTAGTCCAGTTAATTGTATACCCTGATACTTCTCCATAGGTCTTAAGTATGGCCATTGGTGCTGTTAGGGATGGGGTAGGGGACATTAAATACAGCAGCACGTCATCAGCGTAAAGGGAGATGCGGCCCTCCCAACCCGCTCCCCACGAGATTCCTCGGATCCGTGGATCCATACGGATTTTCACCGCCAGTGGCTCAAGTATAAGGGCGAATAGTAGTGGGGACAGGGGGCATCCCTGCCGTGTGCCTCGACCTAATGTGATCGTACGTGACGTGTGTCCATTCGCGATGATCTGCGCCAGGGGTGCTGTATAGAGGAGTCTAACCCAACCACAGAACTTAGGGCCAAAGCCCATTTTCCTGAGTACCGCGAAGAGGAACGGCCACTCTACCAGATCGAACGCCATTGTCACGTCTAATGAGAGAATGGCGGCATCTTCCCGCAGTGAGGGAATGCGGTGTAGTATTCCTTTAAGGCGCCTCAAATTAAGTGAGGTGTTTCGTCCAGACATACAGCCTGATTGGTCCGGGTGTATCAGTGTTGTGAGGTGGGGCTGTAAACGCAGAGCCAAGAGTTTCGCTAACACTTTAGCATCTGCATTCATTAACGAGATCGGCCGGTAGGAGGACGTCTGGTCAGGCGGTTTACCTGGCTTGTGTATAGTGACAATAGTGGCTAACCGTTGATCCGGTGAGAGAGAGCCCCGTTCCAAGCAGTCATTATACATGGGAAGCATATGTTGGGTAATTTGTTGAGTCATTGTCTTATATAGTTCGACTGGTAGGCTGTTGGGTCCCATTGTCTTGCCAGTGTTTAGGGCTGCTAGGGCCTCTCCCAATTCCTCCCCCGTTAAGTCGTCCTCTAGTGCCTGTGCATCCTCCTGCGAGAGTGTGGTGAGAGGTATGTCATGTAGGAATTGTGCGCAATCATCTTCTGTCACTCCATCACGTGCTGTATACACCGATTCATAGTAAGAAGCCAGTTCCTCTACTATTTTAGGGGGAGAGGTTGTGCGTGTACCATCTAAGAGTGTTAATGTGGCTATCCATCTACTCGCCCTTTCCTTTCTTTCAAGCCATGCAAGCATTTTCCCAGTCTTGTCTCCTAATTCATAGACCCTGTGCAACGTATCAGTTAACCTCATCTTTGTCATGCCTTCTGCGTATGCCCTGAATTCTTGAGATGCCAACGTAAGTGTATGTTCTGTATCCTCCGTAGGGTCAGAGGCGTGTGCCAACTCCGCGGTCTGGACCGCTGTTTTGAGCGACTCTATGGTTGCCCTTTGTGCTTTTTTATGCCTAGTAATAGTGGAGATGGCTTGTCCCTTGATCACTGTTTTGTATGCCTCCCAAAGGACCGACGGTGAGTCGACCGAGTCCAAATTTTCCTCAAAGTAATGCGTGGTAGCGGTTTTTAGCGCTTTAGCAATTGCATGATTCTTTAAATATCCAGGATAGACCGGATAAATCCTTTGCCGTCTGGTGGGGTGTACTGTGTAGGTGAGTTGCACTGGGGAGTGGTCTGATATTCCCCGTGGTAGGTGTTCTAAGGATGTAATCTTTTCTGGGGGAACGGCCAGTGTCAGTAAGTAGTCTATCCGGGAGAGACTATGATGGACTCCCGAATGAAATGTGTAGTGGCGATCATGTGGATGTTTTAGTCTCCACACATCCACCAGCCCCAATGCATCCATGAATTCTTTGAACAGGTGGTTGGACCTGGTAGCATCTCGAGGAGGCTGTCGATCCATGGCTGCGTCCAGTACTGCATTGAAGTCGCCTCCAATAATTAATTCTCCTTCCGGGAATTCAAGCAGTAATTTACCCAGGTCTTGGAAGGCCCCTTGATGCAGCGCCGGGGGGATGTATACCGTTAGTATATTGTAGGGCCGGCCCTCCCATTGGCAACTGATCGCCGCAATGCGCCCCTGGTCGTCAGTCCATGATTGTTTAATAAGTAGGGGTGCATTTTTTGATACCAGGATACCTACCCCACGGGATCCAGAGGAGAATTCTGCGTGTGTGACCATTTTAAACCCCCAACGGTTAAGGGCCTTACAGGCCGTTCCCACCAGATGTGTCTCTTGAAGCAATACTATTGTCGGTGCCTTTCTTTTAAGGAATTGGAGGACCAAACCCCGTTTAATTTTGTGGCCCAGCCCATTCACATTCCATGAGATGATAGTAAGTGGGGGAGAAATCAGTGATTGTGAGTGGGGGTGAGGCGTTAAAAGCTCTTGGTCAGCCATGTCTTTCGGCGCTCCGGTGTGTTAGTGTCTCCGAATATGGTATTCGGACCGGGGTCCGACACCATCGATTGTAGGAAGCTTCGTCTATGTCGATGTAGAGTGCCTGACCTTGTGTATAGGTACCAGAGAAAGTGTCTTGTGCTCGTGTGTATAGCTAACCCATATAAGAACCTGAGACTAATACAATAGCTGAACCTAACTAATGAACAGCCATGGCTTACTGAGTGCCGGTGTGTTAGTGTCGCCGAATAGGAAATTCGGACCAAGGTCCGACACCAGAGACTGTATTGAGTACCTCCCAGGGTGTTTACAAAACCGTCCCCAGATTGAGTGGAGTGTTCTACAGAAGATGATAGGCTTACTAGGAAGCCTCGTCCGTGTCGGTGTAAAATACCTAGCAGTGTGTATGGGTACCAGAGACAGTGTCCTGTGCTCGTGTGTACATTTAACCCAAGTAAGAACATGAGACTTAAATAATAACAATAGAACTTGGCAAACGAACTCCCCTTCCCTCCCCCCCTCCCTGCCTCCCTGCTATACGGACATAGAACCGCCCGCTTCCCCAACTTAGCAGAGTGCCTGCTCCCATTCCCTCCCAATGTACTTGCTTGCGGGGTAAGTGGTTCCGTGGTACTAGCGACCCCATCGGTCATAGTCTGCTCTTCCCTTTCCGAGTCCAGCGGCAGCATTTCCATATTTCGTGGCTACCTGTAGATTTTGCTATGCCATCCAGGAACTCATGATTCAGGTCATTGTTCATCGGCATCCAGTCCCGCTTCTAGCTCCTCGTCCTTATTTTCCCTGGCCGATGCTGGTGAAGCTTCAGCAGTCTCGATTCGTTGGTTTCTCTGGCCTCTGCCCGTGCGTCTAGTCGCCTCCACTCGTCGCCAGCCATCCAGCCATTCCCACGCCACCTCCGGAGTGTCAAAAAACCAAGTTTTATGATTATCCACGACCCTCAGTTTCGCCGGGAACAACATAGAGTAGGGCAGTTCCTTTGCTCGCAAGGCCATTTTCACATCCATGAAAGTTTAGCGGCGTCGGGCCACCTCGGCCGTATAGTCGGGAAAGAAGGCTAACGTAGAGTTTTGTATTTTGATGGGCGGGCATTCCGAGCTGTTTGAAGTATGGCATCCCTGTCCCGGAAATTAAATAGTCTGGCCAGTACTGGTCTTGGTGTTGCACCCGGTTTCGGTACTCCACCTGGGACCCTATGTGCTCTCTCCATGGAGAAGAAATGTGATAGAGCTTTTGGTTGCAGTTTGGTCTTCATAAGGTCTTTTATGTAAAGGTCCATCGCACGCTTGCCTTCCGATTCTGGTATTCCTAGGATTCGGACGTTGTTACGTCTAGCCCGTCCCTCCTGGTCGTCCAGCTTGTCCTGCAGTTTCTTAGTGACTGCTTCCATCCGTTCCATGGCCAACTGCAGTTCGGAGGTGTCCTCAAACCAGGGATTTCGTGACCACTTCTACCTGTGCCACTCTCTCAGTCATCTTGTGAAGGTCCGCCCTCAATAGGCCTACATCCGAGGAGATGGTCCCTACTGTAGTCTGGACATTGGAGAGTGTTCTCATTAAGTCCTCAAGTGTCACCTTTTTGCCTCCGTCACCCTTGGGGCCTTTGCCCGTAGATGTGCGCCCTTCCGAGTTTTGCGATGAGGTCTTTTCGAACGCATATTTGTCCAGCCTTGTCTGAGCTGCGTTGTTCCGAGCTCCCCTTCCCGCCATGCTCCCTCCCTTCAGGGGCGTCGTTGGGTGTGTCAACTCCGGCTGCAGCCGCGATAGAGTCTTGGCCCCTTGAGACTTGGGTGTGCGCTTATGTTGATCCGTCGTGCAGGGAAGGCCCGTTCACGCGCCAGGGGTAGGCTCTTGGTATGTCATAAGGTGTGGGACCCTCCTATCCCGAGGCCAGCTAAAGTAGTGTCCGGATATGCCCCTCGTCGTCAAAGATGTTCAAGGGTGTTATGAGGCTCGGGTCAGGTGCGCCTCCCAGTGCAGAGCGTTTCGTGGCTCTCTGGCCTCTGCGCCACATCAATCTCAATGTCACCCTGATTGGTTTGTGTCCTAGGGAGACTAGGGTGCCCACAGTGATTCGGTATCTTTATTGCGCTATCCACGCTGTGGGGGAGCACCTCAGTATCTTTGTTCCCCCTCCAAGCTTTATTATAGCAGCGGTGGGGGAGGGCGACTGTGCTATAGGGCCCGAAGTGTTGGAGGCCCTTGTTTGGGGTTTTAATACTCTTGTTTGCCCCCAATTGAAGACTCGCTAGCCTGATGCCACACCTTCAATGCGGTCCCTGGATGGACATCAATAAGGCGAGCTCGATGCTGCAGGGGTGATGACAGGCCGCTGCCGGGAATTTATCATGCACGAAAGTTATTAAGTCCCGGGTCCGCCTCGGCACTGTGACGGATGGCGCCCCCCGCCCGCCGGTAGCACAGGGGACGGGAGGAATGGCGAGGGGCGGATCGGGTGTTGGCGCTATGCCTCAGCGGCAGTCTCACCCGTCTCCGATGCTGTCCGTGACGCTCCTGCCTCCGGGGCTCCACCACCGGCCCCTCCGATCTCAATCAAGCCAAGGGAGGGGGGGGGAGAGCCGCCGACCCACAACAGGAGTGCGCCGTGACAGGCGCTCTCGTCCCTCCGGTGCAGGATCTTTCCCCCGGGCGAGGTTCCAAGTCGCGATGCGGTGACTTCCGGCCAGTGCACCCGGCAGTCGTTCACTTCGAGCCGGTTAGGTCTTGAGGCCAGCCCGGTGCAGCCACGATGGTAGGAGGCCGCAGTCGGGCACTTCACCTAGAAGCTGTTGCCGGTGTCGGATCCACACCGGGGTTTCGGCGGATGATGCCGCTTGGTCTCCTCTCGCGGAGCCTATCTCCTTGGGAGCAGAGATAACGGATTAATGTGAGGATATGCTGATGGAGTCGCGTTGACCACGGAGCTCCTCTGCTAGGCAGCCATTACGGTCAGCTGCTAGCCACGCCCCCCTCTATTTTTTAATGCAAAGTAAGATGTCCATTACTATGTACGGTGAGCTGTTGGGTTCAGAGCCAGGCCTGTGGCCAGGCCCTGCATTTAATCCCCGACCTCAGCAATCGCTCAACCACCAACTTCACAAAACATTCAGCTGTCCGCGGTGTGCTTGTTGGGTGCAGGTCCTGGTCTCTAGTTAGGCCCTACACCCAACCTCCCCGCTGCTGGTGCTCCTCCTTGCCCGTTCACAGTGTGGAGTTGGACACGCACAGCTATGTCATGTAACAATATAAATGGTGTCATTTAAGTAAGGCAGACCTACTGACGTTATCAAAGGATCAAAACAACAAAATATAAAAAGCATGGGGCCAATTGGATTTATCAACTGGCCATCATATCAACATATATAAAGCAGACATATTGATTTTGTCAAAAAGTCAGCACTAACTATAATCAAACTTATATTTTATAAATTCATACATTGTAATGTTTAATATTAGATGTATTCAATAAAGCATTTTTTTTAAAAAAAACATTAAACATAGCTTTTCAAAAACAAATTCAGTCCATTAAGTACAGCTATAGAACCAACCGACTTAAAGCCGCTATGATCCAACTCCATTTAAAAAAAATTATTTTTTATTTTTGGGAAAATCTTTTTATGAAAACAGAAAACAAGCTTCAGATACAGGCAATTCTCAAAATACAAATACAAGAGATGTAAAAAACATGCCATTTAGCAGACGATGTAGCCTATCCAACTTCATTTTTGAGTAGCCCGGACTCCATCTTAGGTAATGGGAGTCGCCATTTTTTCCAATTTATGCAGAATCATTGTCATGTCTGCCATTGAGGCACATGTCATCTGACCTTATCGTTCCTTGAACTGTGAAAGTGTCAAGTCATTCAGACAATGGCATAGATATTTCACTTGATAAAACATCCGTCTGGGACAAGTGTCTAGTTGTCACAATGCCAAGGTTAAATAAGAGCAAACACATAGTGAAAACAGTGTAGTCTGAATTGGCGTCCATTTACCTCATATGATCATCACGATATATCCTGAACACAAATTCCAATCCTTGATAAGAGATAGTATAAAAAGGCTGCCACTTGACCACTTATCAGGAGAGGTGATAAGTGGTCCTTCACCCAGAGTATCGCACAAGATACTGCCAGAGATGGTCTTGACTGCTGCCAGTGCACCAACAAGATGCTACATTGAACCTGATACAGATAATGAGCTGAGTCCAGGAGAAAGGCCACTGCCACAGTGTGTGTTTTCCTTTTGCAGGGACCACTGCCTCTACGTCTCTTTGATAACCACAGATTTTACTGTCATCTCCCTGAGAAAGTCTAGATTGCAAGCTCTACTCCTGATGCTGTCCTAGTGTGGCACATAGTAGTTTTTAGGGTGTTAAATTTTACATGACATTTTAACTATGTTAGAAATATTAATTTTATTCTCATTGTTCACAATGTGCCTGTTTGCTGTTTTTACGATATTGTGTGTGGTTGTTTTAGATGAGCTGAGAAACAGGTTTGCCCTGTTGTACTAAATGCTTTTAGTTAAAAGTGTCTATTCTTCTTAGTACGACTTGTGTGTGTGATATTGTAAAGAGAGAAATTGGTTTGTTTCTAGTATCACGTGGCCCCAGATCTCCACTTAGGGACTGCTAGTAACTTAAAAGCATTTATTCCACTTGAGCAATGTGCTGGGTGGGTTTCTGCAGGACCACAATAATCTGTCTTTCACAGGGTTGGTACAAGTTCACCTGTAGGTGGGAAAGCAAACCTTGTAGAGCTACTCTAGAATTGTAGTTTACGTTACAAAACTAGAATTCCCTGCACTTCAACTGAAGTGCATACAGCTCCAACTCAGTGTGCTTTAAACAAATATGCTAAACTCCCCTGAGGTCATGGCTTCAAAGACCCAGGAGACTTACTGTGTTTTTTTAAAAATGTTGCTGAGGGGCTGCTGTGCTACCTTCGCCCTTCAGAATATGCTTGGTGGTAACCATGCCTCTACTAGAGGCCCCACCAGGATCAACATTATCTGACTTCAAGGCTCTTGCAGGGCATTATGGGGTGCTGCTTGCCTGAGAACTGAATAAAAATGAGCTCCGGATGTGGATTTATTCTTTTTTTCTCTGTTTCTAAAAAAACCCATTTTGGGTGCTCCGGTGCCCACATGGGGCACCCACACATTTTTTTTATAAGTTCGGGACTGCAGGGGGAGGCCCAAGGCCCTTGCAGTCCCTGACGGCTATCCAGCCACCATTCATACCGGGTGCCGGCGAAAGCCAACAATTTGTTTCTAAAGTGGATTCGCCAGCACCCACCCGGGACACCCACAACATACATACTGATGGGGGCTACAGGTGAAGCCCCATGGGCCCCATGTCCCCTGCAGGTTCTCAAGTCAGAACTCTTCCTAGGTGCTGAGCAGAATCAGCTCTATTTATTCCTCTGCTCCCACCCTGGTGGGAGCAGCTTTTGTCTCTGCTCCCACCTGGCAGGAGCAAAGTTGTGTCTCCTAACCGGGAGAGGGTGGGCAGGGAATGCCTGCACTCTTCCGGGCAGGAACCATCAGTGTTTGAAGGATGGGGTCCCCAGCACATTGGTCTCATTGGTCCCTGGGGCCGGTAAACAGCTTGGGGATGGGGGCAGCATACCCCCTCCTCTAAATTGTAAAGTTGGCCCCGGGGATGGGGTCTCGGAGACCTTTACGTGACTAGGGCAGGAGTGCTGCAAGCCTTCTCTCCTAAATTTTATAGTTGGACCTAGGGGGATGGGTACCCCGGGCCATCTATGAGGCTTTGGGAGGGGTGGGGGCTGCACGCCCCCTCCCCTAATTCAGAATAGTGGTCCTGTTGATTGGGTCCCTAGGGCCTCTATAATGCTCCGAAAGGGGGGCCACATGCCCTCCTCTCCAATAAAAGATATAAAAGGCTACCCCAAGTCACTGTTCCACCCCAGGAAACTCATATTTAAGAAGCACTGAAGGCTGAGTTTATTTATCAGCACCGTGGATCCTCTGTGGATCTGCTGTGCCGCTAAAAAAAATGTTTTTGGGCCTGAGGGGTCCCTTGTTACGCTGGTTTCAAAGAATTCTGGTTTATCGATACTGTCTTCCGATCATGATTCGGAGGGTCGCTGGCTGTTGTCTAAATTGTCGGAT
This sequence comes from Lissotriton helveticus, assembly GCF_964261635.1. Taxonomy (NCBI): domain Eukaryota; kingdom Metazoa; phylum Chordata; class Amphibia; order Caudata; family Salamandridae; genus Lissotriton; species Lissotriton helveticus. Next base: position 2,058,486,350 of record NC_136059.1, on the reverse strand, counting down.
GGACAGCATGATCTGTATGTGATGAATATCTATGCTCCTAACGTTGATGACCCATCCTTCTGGAAATCGGTCACTACAAAATTAAATGACACCCCGCACTCTGGTGATCTTATTGTTGGTGGAGATTTCAACTTACCAATGGATCCTCTTTTAGACAAGAATTCTGCTTTTCAGTTTCGCCCTTCTAAATCCCACAAACAAATGCTCAACATGTGCTCCATTATTCATCTTCAATATATTTGGCGTCTTCATAATCCCACTGGTAGTGATTTTTCTTTCTTCTCCTCGCCTCACTCTTCCTTCTCTCGTATTGACTATCTCCTGGTTCATTCTTCTCTTGTTTCATCTTCCTCTTCTCCGCTTATACATCCTATTTTGATCTCTGATCACGCTGCGGTAACTTTTACATTATCATCCTTTGCCCCTAAATCACGTGCTTGTTCGTGGAGATTAAATACCGAAGTATTGCATGATCCTTCTCAGGTTCATGAGTTTTCTGAAGCTATAGATACTTTTTTCCACGAAAACGAAGGCTCTGTTTCTTCCCCAATTGTTCTTTGGGACTCCTTTAAATGCACTTTCCGTGGTCAAGTCATTAAATGTATGTCCAAACGTAATTCAGATATTAAAAAGGAACTTACGGATTTGTCTTCTGATATAAAATCTCTGGAAGCTTCCTTTAGGCAATCTAAGGATCCAACTTGTTTACAACAAATAAAACTACTAAAATACAAATATAATACCATTGTTACTAAAAGAGCCTATATTGGGGTGCAAGCTCAAAAATCCAAGAAGCTGTTATTAAAAAATCGGGCTGGGAAACTTTTGGCGGCTACGTTAAAATTTCAGGATTTTTCTTTCAAATCTTCGCAAATCTCTTCCATTACTGACCACACAGGCTCTAAAAAATTCCAAACCAGGGAAATACTTGAAGTTTTTCGTGATTTTTATAATAAGTTATATACTCCTTCTACTCATTCCTCTTTTGAACAATGTCAAGATTTTTTAAAATCGGTTCCGATTCAATCGGTCTCTGATGCTGATCGCTCTATTTTAAATAAGCCTATTTCTCCCAACGAAATCGTGTCTGCGATTAAAGCTACTCGTTCTGGCAAGGCTCCAGGCCCTGATGGTTATCCAATTTTATTTTATAAAACTTTTCTCCCTACGCTTGTCCCCAAATTGAAATCTGTCTTTGACTCCTTTGTTAAGGATGGAGCTGTTTCTGGTACGGCTGCTGAGGCTACTATAGTGGTGCTCCCGAAGGAAGGGAAGGACCATTCGGATCCTAAAAACTTCCGACCTATTTCTCTCCTTAACATGGAAGCTAAGATTTTTGCTAAAATCCTGGCCAAAAGATTAGAATCCTTTATCCCTCATCTTGTGCACCCTTCCCAAACTGGTTTTGTGAAAGGACGTCTTGCGCGAGACAATATACGCACATTCTGTCATATTCTCGGTGTGGCTAAACGATCTCAACTTCCCGCCGCGGCCGTGGCCCTTGATGCGGAAAAGGCCTTTGATAAGGTCTCTTGGCCTTTTCTTCGTGCTGTTTTGTGTGCGCATAACCTAGGCGACTCTTTCATTAATATGGTGATGTCCTTATATTCTCAACCTAAAGCTAACATTAGAGTTAATGGTGCTACGTCGTCGTTTTTCAATCTTAGTCAGGGCACTAGACAGGGATGTCCTTTATCCCCACTTTTATTCTTACTATCTATTGATCCCCTTCTTCGTTTGATTGAGTTACACCCTGACATCAAAGGTTTTTCTTTTGGGCCTCACTGTATTAAAACTGCTGCATACGCAGATGATGTTCTTATCTTTTCAGATGATATCGCTTTGGCAATCCCTGCTATTTCTAACACCATTTCCTTATTCTCTTCGGTTTCAGGGTATACCCTCAATAAAGATAAGACGGAAATGTTCCCTTTGAATGCCTATTGTTTCCCTTCTCATATGGGCTCAGCGGGCTTTAAGTGGCAGTCTAGACACCTGAAGTACTTAGGAATTTATTTTTGTTCTACTCTGTCTGCCACCGCTGCCTATAATGAATCCCAGATTATCCTTAAAGTGCGTCGTCTTTTGGATACATGGTCTCCGAAACATATTTCATGGTGGGGTCGCCTTCAGACTCTCAAAATGATGATTACGCCGATTATTAATTTTGTTTCATCCATGATTCCGCTCAAATTGTCAGATTCCTTCTTTCGCGAAATCGATACTCTGACTTCTAAATTTTTGTGGAATGACAAACGTGCTCGCCTTGCATACAAATTTTTGCGTCGCCCTTGTGATATGGGAGGTTGTAATTTTCCTGACTGGGAAAAATACCAAACTGCCTTTTTGGCCTCTCAAGGTGCTTTATGGTTCTCTCCGCCGTCTCTTCAAGTTCCCTCTTGGCTGCTGATAGAACAGGAACTAGCATCCCCTTTGCCTCCCGCCTCTTTTTGCACCACTTCTACTTTCCATATCCTGTTTTCCCGTGCTATCATTCTCGATACAATTGCTGCGGTCAGGAAAGTAGACAAGAAGGTGGCGATTCCTTTGCATAAAACTAGGTGGTCATCTATCTGGCGAAATTCCAAAATTAAGCTTATCATTACTCCAACTCTCATGTCCTATTGGGCAGTTAAAGGGATTTCTCTTGTCAAACATCTCTATGGTGATTCTGATGAACCATTACCTTTCTCTACCTTGGCTCAAAAGCATTCTTTAACAAACCTGGATTTTTATACTTTTCTTAAAATTAAAGTGGCCATTGCTAAAGTGCGTCTTCATCCTACTTCCTCTACAATCTCACTTTTTCAGCTATGGATTAAATCTGGTCATGTCGCCTCCAAAATTTATAAATTCTTGTCTTCTGCTTCACTTCCTGCACAGACGGTTGCTCAACAAAAATGGTTACATCATTTTGACCATGCTATTACGGAGCATATTTCCCCTGATACTTGGCAATCAATTGGTAAATTTTCTCTCCGTAATAAGATCGCACCTTCTTTAATGCAGTCTAAGTTTTTCTCTATTAATATTCTCCATTGGACACCTGTACGTCTTCATTCGCTTAACCTTAAAGATGACAACTTATGCTGGAGCTGCGGTTTGGTGGCAGGCGACTTTCCTCATATGTTTTTCCATTGCTCCTTGCTTCAACCTTTTTGGAACCTCATCCAGAAGCATCTCTCTCTTATCTTTGGTTTTGAGCTCCAACTTTCCTTCCCCTTAATCTTATTAGGCCCACTGGCGGCCCCTACTCCTCTCCCTTTAGATCCATTGGAGTTGCAGTTGTTGGATCTTCTCCTGACTGTAGCGGTGAAAATTATTCTTATGAAGTGGAAATCCTTTTCATCGGTTTCCTATCATACGTGGTGGGCTTGGGTCTCCTTTTTACGCAGTGCACACACTTCGGTTGATCAAGCTCACCTCTCTCCATCTATTTCTAGTGGGGTTTGGGATGCTTTGGATGATTATATGGAGTTGTCTTCCAAAGGGTTGGTTCCTCAGTTTCCTTTTGATGTGTTTGTTTAATTGTTGTCTGCTATTTGGTCTCTAGGCTGGGGTAGTCCTGTGGGAATCCTTCTTTTCTCTTTTTTCTCTTCTTTCTTTCCTGTCTTCTCTTACTATTCATCCTCTCTTTACTCTTTCTCTTTTCTCCTCTCTTCTTCTTTTCTGTTTCCTCCCCTATCCCCTTCTCCACATTTTGATAGTGATACGTTTGTTTTATTGCCTTGATAGAGGCTTTTACTTGAATGAAATTTATATCTCTCACGGGCTAATGTCCCTTATGTCTATATATTCTCTTAGTTTACCTATTAATTTTAGCCCTTTTTGCATATGTCTCTTGCATCGATTGTATCACTTGTATTGTATTTCATATTCATTATTCTTACCGTTATTCTCATTAATAAAATTTTCTTGAAATCAAAAAAAAAAAAACATTGCCCTGATGGCATGAGGGACGGTGGCACTCCTGGAGTAGGAGTGATTTAGTGTCACTGAGGCTGTAACTTCCACTTGCCCCTCCAGATGACCGCCTGGCGTGTTGTGCAGCGTTGATCCAAAGTCATGAGTTTGCCAAGTGGGCGCCATCTTGTTTTGTTCCTATTCTGTAACCTTTTTGGTTTTTCAATATAGGAGTTTGAAAAACAAAACAAAGGGCTGTGGCAGTTTTCACCCTGCATGTTTGGCTAATTGATTGATCTCCCTACACAAGGCCATCATGCTTTGAATTTCAGTCCCAGGCAGAGACAGATACTAATGGTCACTGTCACGAGTGCCTAAGAAGTTTCAGACTAGTAATTTAAGATGGAATGTTAATCTGCATTCCCACCTCAATAAGTGGAACCAAAGCATATGAAAAAATAGGTCTATGTTTATCTGCCCATTGTGGGAAGAATTGGATAAGAGAGAAACACAGGCATCTGTTTAAAGAAAGGCATCTCTCCCTCTTCTCAATGTTCAGATCGTATAGGGAAGGGCCCAGTCTATAAAGGGAGCATATTGCACAATAATGCCAAACTAGATTTTACAGGATTATCAAGAATGTCCAACCAAAGGCTTGTATACGGTAAGGGCTGAACTTGCGGCGGGTATGGAGAAGAAGGCAGTTATTAGTTTCCTTGTTACCAAGATACAACTAGGGTTGCGAACTGTGACGCAGCAACCAAAATACCAGCGATGCAGGTTTCACCAAACTTGAAGCAGAAGGCAGCTGTAGAGAACAAGCATTTACAATGCAACGGTCTCGCCTTTGCAAAAGTTAGAGCTATTGGCACTGTAAATGACAACATTGTTATTTATGTGTTGGTTTTGAAAACAGATGAATAGATGGCAATGTCATTTACAATGCCAATAGCTTAATCTCTCGCAAATGCGAGACCTATTGCATTTGCACCCCCACATCCACACACAGAGCCACACACACAGCGCCACACACACACACACACACACACACACAGAGCGCCACACACACACACAGCGCCACACACACACACACAGCGGCACACACACACACACAGCGACACACACACACACAGCGACACACACACACACAGAGCGCCGGGTGTGAGGGTGAGGGGATGTGAGGATGAGAGGGTGAGTGAGGGGGTGAGAGGGTGAGTGAGAGGGTGAGTGAGAGGGTGAGTGAGGGTGAGTGAGAGGGTGAGTGAGGGTGAGTGAGGGTGAGTGAGTGAGGGTGGGTAAGGGTGGGTGAGGGTGCGTGAGGGGGCGTGAGGGGGTGTGAGGGGGTCTGAGGGTGAGTGAGGGGGTGTGAGGGGGTGTGTGAGCTGAGGGGGTGTGTGAGGCTGAGGGGGTGTGTGAGGCTTAGGGGGTGTGTGAGGCTGAGAGGGGTGTGAGGCTGAGGGGGTGTGTGAGGCTGAGAGGGGGTGTGAGGCTGAGGGGGGGTGTGAGGCTGAGGGTGTGTGTGTGAGGCTAAGGGGGTGTGTGTGAGGCTGAGGGTGTGTGTGTGAGGCTGAGGGTGTGTGTGTGAGGCTGAGGGGGTGAAGAGGGGTGGTGAGGGTGAGGGGGTGTGAGGGTGAGGTAGTGTGAGGGTGAGAGGGGGTGAGGGTGAGGGGGGTGAGGGTGAGGGGGGCTGAGGGGGTGAGGGTGAGTGAGGATGTGTGAGGGTGAGAGGGTGTGTGAGGGTGCGAGGGTGAGTGAGGGTGAGGGTGTGTGTGAGGGTAAGTGAGGGTGAGTGAGGGTGAGTGAGGGTGAGTGAGAGTGAGTGAGGGTGAGTGATGGGGTGTGAGGGTGGGTGAGGGGTGTGAGGGTGGGTGAGGGGGTGCGAGGGTGAGGGGGTGTGAGGGGGTGAGGGTGTGTGAGAGGGGCAAACTTAAGGGGTGGGATAGCCACAATTTGGGCAAGCCAATGGCTGTCAGGTAAGCGAAACCTAAACATGATTTGTACATTTTGCGACATGATGAAACGTGAATTTTTATCTGTCTCCAATACCTGTGGCTTTTAAGCTAATTGTTAACAGAAATTGTGCTGAAAAAGCCTGTTATACCAGAGTATTTCAGTGTTGTCTTGAGGAGGATGATAACCCCGGGCTCTTGAAGGGAGGGTATCAGAGTCTTCTTAACGCACCATGAATGAAAGTTTTGAAATATTTCATAAGTGCCCCTTCTTAACCTAATACAAGAAAAAATCAATGGAAAAAGGAGGAAAAGATCTACAATAACTTATCTAAATAGGAGACAATTAATTCACCTATTTCTATGCCATTTAGTGCACTTAGGAAAAATCCAATTTATACCACCCCATCACTCATACACAGGGACTAGATTACACATTTTTAATTGTTTTTTGTAATCACTAAACTCATATTTCTTTGTTCTTTTTTTCTTTGTAACAAACATCCAAAAAATAATTTTATACACAAGCTTTTTATACAACATATACCATCATATACATAACTATATACACACCTATATACAAAACATTCACAACAAATTGACCAATGAACAAAATCATAACACAAACACAGAAAAAACTTGTACGATTTACACCCTACAAAGTGTTTCAGCAAAGGCTGAGTGCCCTCCCATTTACTCTAGGAGGTGCACTTGGAGGTAGTATAACACAGGTGGTTCGAATACCCAAGTTACCGAACCTCAATCGAAAACTGTGTCACAAAGGCTACAGGTTCCCAAATTAATTGTAAACATAAACACTCCTCCAGTATGAAAGTGTCTTATTAAAAATACAGTGTGTACACAAAACCCTAATTCAAAACACTCATGTGGGTCTGTACCTATACAAACATAAAATACAATACATAAGATAACCTATGGCATTTTAGCAGGTTTTTGGGGTGACAAGCGTGCCTCAAACTGCGTGCTTAAGTCTCTTGGTGAATTCGAGGCTGGCAGCTATTCCACACCATGTTCAAGGTTCAGAAACTCTGCTCTGTTTTGGCTCACCATTCTTCATGGGACAGTGGTCGAGCGGGGCAGGAGCCCGCATTGAGCCTTACCTGAATTGCATATTTCTATTTTAAAGCATGGGAATATCTCCTTCCTTATTATCGTTGTGAGGGCACTATTCTTGTAGAAGTAGGAATCCACAGGCTGCCCGATCAATAACTTGAAAGTAACCCATGCTTTGCGAGGAACCTGTTTTACCGTTGCGCTGCACAATTGGATAAACATGTTTCCTAAAAGTGCAGGTCTAAGAAGCCCTCTTGCCAGGTGCACTCAGTGTCGCCAAGGAGCCGCTGGCTGCGGCCCGCTCCCCCGGATCTCTGAGGGAGTATGTGGTTTGCGGCTGCGGAGCCTTTCTGGTGGCGTGTTTACACGTGTTGGGAGGCAGCCAGGTGTTTACCTTCCTGCGGCTGCTCTCTCCCTCCTCATGTCTTGTGGTAGCGTCTGTGGGGGGAGGGAGGGGGGCTGCTGGGGCAGTCTCCCCGAGGGGGTCATGCCTGTAGAGGGAGGCACGGCCCGCCATCATGCCGCAGAAACAAATAACCAGACAAGTTTTTGGGACGGCTTCATCTCGGCAACGATTCGGGAAAGATGGAAAGGCACCAGACCACATCTTACAGCCTTTGTGTAAACTGGCTATTTAAACTGCTCTTATTTTTGACGCATCGTTTAGAATTCTGAGGCTGTGCTCTAAGAGCAGGCGCAAGTTGAGTGAGAAAGGCACTAAATAGGACCGGGGGCAGGAGGGCGGAGAAAACACAACTGGGAGACAATAAGAAAGAACAAGAGGGTGTAAGAGGGATAAGTAGAGGAAAATGTGGATAAAGACCGAGAGAAGGAGCAGGCCAAAGACGGAGTCAAATTGAGCGAGACAGACAACGTGAGAGAGAAGAGGGGGCGGGGAGAGGGTTTACAACCGACAGAGGGACGCTCAGCAGCAGCCCTGCTGCCATTCAGCTCCAGTGGGTGTGAAGTGCCGGTGCCTGTGAGCGGGACTCTCCACGCCCTCGGGACAGCCCCCACCGAGTGGGAGACGGCAACCCGCCGCAATTGCCAAGATAAAACATTTTTTAATCTCAACACTAATAAAAACGACACAGCGGTGTTATGCTCTAGACCTCACTGCATGTGCCATAACTCTTCAATACATGAATGTACACAAAGCAAGCCACGTGTCCCCGCAGACGAACACTATCATTTTCCACTTCACATTTTCAACCGCGCGCAAGACCTGAAAAACGCCGCGTGATTACAGTCAGCTTTGATGTTTTGTAGCCTGAGCGCAACAATTATAACAAGCATTTACAAGTGGGGCCGGAGACACGGACAGCGGGAGGGGGGCGGGAACGGGCACACGGATAGCGGGAGGGGAGGGGAGCACTCACCTGGACTTCTTCTTACGGCGGAGGTCGGCCTGGAGGAATGACAAAAAAAACCTCTGAAGAAAAAAAAATAAACAACCGCCCACCGCCGCATGACGTTCTAAAAGGGGCGGGATGAGTAAAAATCTACGGAACGCCCATGAATCTGCTGCCACAATTACGGACAGATCTCTATTCCAATGGCTAGCCTCCATTTATGGAGCTAGCCAATGGAAGAGAGAGGCGAGACAAAGCCCCGTACTGGTAAACATAAGATTTCGCCTGCGCAAACACTGCTGCGCAGTGCTACGCCAGGCGAAACCTAAAAAGGCCTGGGAGAATCGCCTGCCTAGAACAGACCTTGCTGAAACAACGGAGGAGGGAAAGAACAATTCACAGTTCAACAATGTTCAAGTTCAAAAATGAACTAAAATAAATTAAAATGAGGCAGAAGAACCTAACAAGGTCTGTTGCCAATCCTCTGTTTTCTGAGCTACAATTGCTGCCATATAGGCTGTGAGTAAAAACCTGGGCACCTACTTTGATGTCTTTGGGAGAAGACATTTTCAAATACAGCTGAGGGTCATTAGAAAAAAGCGGTACATGATGTTTGTGTGCTTGACGTGGAAGACAAATGGTTCAATATAAAAAATGAAAAGACTGGGAAAGAGAATGGAAACGTGTGGCACCTAATGGCAGAGCGCTTAAAGGATGGAGAGACAATTATCCAGTTTTACGTGTTGACATTCTTTTTTTTTTTAATTCCCGTTTCAGTGCTCCATTATGATCTGAAGCCAGTTTGACGTTTTTCGAGGAAGCCACATTATAGACAGTTCCTGACACAGCATCCATCACAGCTTCAATGTAGCATTTGGGCTTCAGATTGAACCTCACGCGCTACCTAACAAATCCAACACATACTTCTGTTCATATCTCACCTTCAAATGATCACACTCAGAGAGCGCATACTAGAGAGAACCAATTGACCTGTAGGTGCAGAATACCGCTCTAACCCATACAGCTAGAAAAGTGCATACAAGTCAACAGTACTGTCACACACCACAAACCCTCAAAACACAGAGAAAAAACTAACATAAAATTATATGTAACACAAACAATATCATATTATAAAACACCAACCTGGTTTATGAGTTTTACATTTAAAACACCTCACTCGAACCAAGCAATGGAAAATTAACACCCCCTCTGCCCCCAAATCAGGAGGAAAAAATGGAAGGAAGAGTCCTTTGGCACACAGACACCCACATACATAAAACATCATATAGATCTTCCAAAATCGAACTTTCTTTATTTTTAAACTGCCTTAAGCAAGCCATTTCCAATTTAACGTTGAACAGCCTCTCTATTAACCTCACCCAACAAAGAACATACATTACCACAGGAGGGTTCCTCAGAGTGTTTGGATGGCCTTCCCAAATCCGCACAAATGATAATGTGCTGGGATGCAGTAACAATGGCAGAAAGCATTATACACTTGCAAAATAAAATAATATGTCTGACATGAACCCAATTATGTTCTTCTTTATTATTTACTAGCAGCCCGTCCCGACGTTGTCCGGGTATGAAATAGAATGTGTGTAATGTGTGTATTTGGCAAGGGCAATGTATTTTAAAATCTCGCGGTAGACAAAATTTTTTGTTTCATTAGAATAGGGACAGAGAAGGGCCACCTGCATCCCTGGTTGATGTTAGCAGGCGCGTGTAATCGGTGTAGTGATCCGCCGCCTGAGCCCGGCTACAGCCCTGGTTGATGTTAGCAGGCGCGTGCAATGTCGTTGAATGAGAGAGTTATCAGCTGCGGGTAAATCCGTTTAATGAGAGAGTTCAGTGACAGCGAGTAGGAGAGGCTGCAGTAATTGTCCCCGCAGACACGCTCATTTGCGTGTTCCCCCGCTTGAGGCCCAGATGCAGGCCTGTTTGATGTTAGCAGGCCTGTGTTCCCCCGCTTGAGGCCCAGCTGCAGCCCTGGTTGATGTTATCAAGCGCGTGTAATTAGTCTACTGATCCCCCGCCTGAGCCCGGCTAGATAGAGCCCTTGTTGATGGTAGCAGGCGCGTCTAATTTCGTTGAATGAGAGAGTTCAGTAAGAGCGCGCAGGAGAGGCTGCAGTAATGGAGGCCTTACCAGGCCTCCAGCTGAACGCGTTTGTCATGCCCCCAGAACATGGCCACAGCTGACGATCTTCTGATTAATGTACGACCCACATGGCATGAAGGGCGGAACGTAGCACACGCGTTTCTCACGCCCCCAGCGTGCCCCTTGATGCGGCGCAATTGCGTTCACATGGCATGAAGGCCGGACACACGCCCCCAGCGTGGCCCTTGTTGCTGTGCAGCAATGTTATTGGCGCTTGTATGTACGACTCACATGGCATGAAGGGCGGACACACGCCCCCAGCGTTCGTCACGCCCCCAGCACACGCCCACAGCCCATGATGTGATGGCCGTACCACACGCCCCCAGCGTTAGTCACACCCCCAGCCCACGCCCACAGCACAACGCAGACATGCCCACAAGGGACTACTTTGCTGGCACGGTTCTTTTACCTTTTAAATGTATATGGTGTCCTACAATACAATTGTATGTCTTGCACTGTATGATTGTGATGAACACCACTGTTTCTTGAAAAGTTAATAAAAACAATTAAAAAAAATGTATATGGTGGCCGTCTGCATAGCCTATGTCCTTCTGCAACTGCCCTTTCCAACGGTGTATTGGGTGTTGTGATTGGTGCTGTGGTTACTGAGATTACCCGCCTCAAAGGTTTGGTCTCTCTCTTTATAATATTAGTATGGATAGATATGTTTTCTCGTCTGGAAACAAACCCCAGAAGAGGATTGTGACCAGATGTTGCCTCACCACGCCAATTTTAGGTAGGGAGCAAAGAACACTCTTGCTCTACCTTTGTTTTTTTACTTACTGATCCAACTGGAATCGGTAAAAAAAAAAGAACCTACATCATAGGGTTTTATTCCCTGTGGCCTTTGGCCATGTTGCAAAGGCAGGACTTTGTGGCTTTGCCATTGTGTGTTTTAGTATGATTGTTTTAACTTATGCTCTCTCTCCTGAGGCGGAAGAGAACCTCGATCCTATTTAAATTCATACAGAAAAACACCACCTACTAATAGAGAAATCATTTCTTCAAATATATTTGCTTCATTGTCTCTCATCTTGTGTGTCTTCTCATATTGCAGAATTCAAAAGTCAATGGCTGAAGCACACACCACAAGTAGATGCCATCCCAGCATGGACCCCCTTACTAGCAAGCAGCTGAAGCTAGGATTCTCGAAAAGTCTGAGGGGGACCCCTCCAAATGACAGACACTTTCCTGTGATCACAAACCACTGAAGGACAGATGCTTGAATACACAATGGTATTAATGTGTCCAAAATGGCGCTAAATGCTACTCACAAAGTCACTAGCCGAGGTATGGGTGATACTGATCATGCATCTGATTTTTTTCTATGGTGTGTAATCAGCGTGGAATCCCTTGCATCATCTCAGGGAGGACAGGCTCCAACCCTCAAGGCAGCATATCTGGGACCAGTTAAGTATCTCCTTCGACAAACAAGATGAGGCAATTTGTAGAAAACTCAGGTGTGATCGGTATTTCTGGTACATAACTGTGGTGTTGTCCTGGTGCATCGGTTCTTTGATCTCTCCCTATCCACTTGTCAAATAGGTTGGACTACTCGGTGTAAGTCAGCAGTTTTGGTCACTGGACCTCGCAATTTGATGAATAATATGAATTAACTGGAGGTATTTGGAGAACCGCCCTGCTTATAGGGCAAAGGGGCACTTCAGAGGTCTGCAAATTCACGAATGGCTACGGTCACAAAGGGAGTGGGGATGGAAACCATCACTTGTCAGGAACAGCATATGTTTTAATGTATGTATTCTGATAACTCTGATCAAAGGCTCTGCTTATGTCTGTTTGATAAATCACCCTAGTTTCACTTTGCACTATCACTTGGGACCCTGTTTTGCACTCGCCTTTTCGGACACCTAATCTTTATCCTCCAGGAATGTTACTGTTTAATGTCTTATCCTAAATTCAACTATGTTAACGGTTCATTGCTCATACTCAGCTGTTAGCATTATGAAATAAGGGGACATTTTTTATTCGGATAGGAGAAACCTATTGTTTTAGAGAGGCTTCGATCTGCAGTGCGTCCTTAACAGCAACGGGAAAAACGTGAGCTAAACTCAGGTGTGTCTCGATATAAACCTGCCATGTTAAAAAGTCTCCTTGTGAAGTTGATCTGGTTCCTCCAACACCACTAGTTTAGAAATGATGACCATATATATCACCAAGGTGGGTTAAGTGGAAAAAGAGGGCATGTGAAATCAGACTAAAGAGTGTGTTTAACAAAGAGTTGGATTTGGGAAATATAATACATGACCTAGTCCATTGTGTATAGCTGAATATTAAAAACTAAGAATTATGAGATATTTGGGATGTGGAAGAGACTATTTTATTTTATTATTGATTTGTTCTGTTGAATGCTTATCACACTTAAAACAAAAAATGCATAAATAATATACCACATCAGGATCATTTAGAGTATGGCTGGCCAATCGGCTGTGGCTGAGCCAGTAGTGCTACAGACTACGCCACTTGCACTATGTTACGGTATAGGCTGTTGTCAGGTCATTTCATGCGTTTCAAATCATAGGGTCCCCACTTCCCAATGGGCCCTTGCCCCAATGAAAGAGAGCATGGGACCTGAAATTGTATCAACATGCAGGCTGGCAGCATTCAGACTTTTTCCACCACCTCCGGTGTGTAAGGACTCAGAGTCGGTCAGCATTCTAGTGCTGAGTATGTATTTACACTAAACACCCACCCACCACTGATGTCACTGGTCAGGTGACACAGGCTTAATAAAAGTGGCCGAGCGCACGTGCTCTGGGCCTGTTGCACCATGTATTCAGTGTGTCCGGTGTCTGCAGTTATTGCCAGCATGAGGGCCTAGGGCCCGATCCTACACGGTGCTCACACTAAAGGTGTATCTTGTATTTAACTGTCTTTATTTATGTGAAGTTATGTTATTTTATGGTATTGGTATTTACACAGATAGTCTGCCATAGAAATGCGGTCTGAATAGAGGCCGGGGACTCCCTATATTGATTTGAAATGGCCCCCTCCTTATCTTCTGTCTGCTCTGTGTTAGCTGGTCCACCACAGCTAAAGTTCCCCAGTCAGGCCCATAGCCTCATACTGCGGTTCCACTTAGTTCTAAGATTAAGTTAGTGATAAAACACTGCTCCTGTACCTTGCTTGAACCACCTACTGCTAGGAGCTTTCATTTCCTTGATGACGACCCAACTGCCAGAGTATCTGTAGTCCATATTTCTGTGTTGTACTGATGGATAACTGTATCACATGGTGGTTGGGGGTGTTCTGACATCATTGAAGGGCTACAATTGTTGGTGGGCATTACACTGCCCTAGAAATTATCTGAGAGCCCGCATCAACGTTATGTAACACAAGTAGACTACAAGAGTACACTATCTTTTGCTTCATTTAAGATCAGATAAAATCAGAGATATTTATTGTAAAATAATTTTGAATTATACAATAGGCGAGGCTTTGAAAGTTAACAAGTACAATACAAAGGCCGACTAAATTCACCCTGAACTGAATTAAGATCCCCAAATAAAAAATAAATAAAAAAAACATCAAATTCAATCCAATGGCTAATAAGAGACGAAGTATGCAAAAATCTAATAATGTTAAGTAAGAGAATGTGAAAAATTATGTAATAAAACAGTTTTTTCTTTCAAAATAAAAACAGTTCAAAAATGTTTTTGAGAAATATACTCAGACGCTTTGGCCTTCAAGAAGGCATTCTTTTGCGTCAGGGTCTCTTCGCTAAAGCTGGTCAACCTCATTCCGGCACTGAATTAACCACCATCCTATGAGGTGCTTTGGGTAGAATTAGGTAAGAACGTTAAGATCACCTGCATTCGCATATCACTATCACAGTAACTACCCAAAAGACTGGATATGAGAGATTAACCACAGAAACAGACACCCTGCCATCCCTCATTGCACACATGCGTGCTCCCCATGCAAGGCTAGTGTTCACAACTATCAAGGACTGGGATATGGAAATCTGATGCCACCACCTGCTGCAGTTTTGTTTTGAACCTGGATTTTCCAATGTGACCTCCCACCCATCAGAATGTTTATTGTATGTCATGATGGGGCGTTACTGTGTGTGGGATCTCAATAATTTTGTCAGTAATGCCCACAATATGAGGTGGGGTAATTAGGAATAGACAACACTATACTGTGAATTACATACTAAGAGAAAGATTATCTGTTTTGAAGCCAGGGATAGCCAGAATGTTGCAAAGAACTCCAGGTAAATGGCAAGAAAGGGACACTAATTATCTGGTGTAGCTACAATATCACCAGGAATGCCCATAAAACCAGGTAGATATATAATGGGCAGTAATAGGCCAGTAAAGGCACAACCCTCTAACCATATCCTCACAATATTCACCTTCACCCATCTGCAAACACATACATACAAATGCATACTCACCCATTCATTAACTCATGCACTCACACATGCAAACATTCACATTTAAAAACTTGCATTCAAATACTCAAACACACACATACACACCCACACACATATAGCTTTTCAACCTCCATGCGACTTCCTATCTTAGGCTCAGCAACGTAGGAGATGGTCCCTTCATCCTGCTCTGTTCCCACAATGAGCCCAGTAGCAGAGAGAACATCTTAGGAGTGGGGGCAGGCAGAAGTTGTTATAAATGGCTTTTTCCACTTTTCCTGCCAGGTCCCCGACTAATACAATACTATTGACTATTTCAAGGTTGAATGCTCATCATTGAGACCGCGCGAGAAGTTATAGCTATCCTCAATAAGGAAATAGAGGAAATGGAGGAGAAACTAAAATTAGAAAACGCTGTAGATCTAGGTAGGAAGAAGCTTGAAGAAATTGAGGCTGAGCTTGACTCATTCTCAGAATATCTATTAATGAAAAAAACAGAAAAGTTTAGGAAGGATATCCGTCTCTTTTCTCAAGAGCGGTCCTACCCCTACCTAGCCAGCAATTTCTATAGCTCCTCAGAGTCAGGTGCAACATCAAGATGGGGCAACCGACGAGTAACCACCTTCTCGGACACCACTGATTCGGAAGGTGAGGGTTCTGGTGGCTATGATTTCAACTATGACCCCAGTAATAACTACCCAGACAGACAGGAGACCTTTGACAGAGCATCCCGACCTAATCGTTTTTTAGGGAACCGCCGAGGGAACTTCAGACCAAGAGCTCGGAACCCACATCAGGGGAATTACCATCAGGGTCAGGGTCAACCCCAGATGTATATTCAAACCAGACAACACCAGTACTGGAAAAGGTGACAAGCATTCCGTTTTTCAATCTCTACAATGTAGAAGTAGAACCAGAGACGGTTGGATTATTATCTAGGGACTTATCCTTTGTCCCCACTGCAAATTTCAATAAGTTTGAGTTCCTTAGGGACTTATATCTGTTCTTTCGTAAGATCAGACAAAAAAAATGTTTTCAAACAAGGCCGCCCACAGAATCTATCGAAAACAAATCTGGCCTGAAGCCCCCTTCCAATTTTACTCCTACCTTGGAGGATATTGGAAGTGAGGTGGGTATTTTTGAGAGGGTGGTCACCTCCAAACTATCGAACATTTTGAAGTATGTCCCTAAGGCTCCTATCAATCTCACTAGAGGTAAAGAGAAAACCCTTGAGTCCCTCAAAAAGAACAACTCTCTGACCATTAAACCTTGCGATAAGGGTGGGGGTATCTTCATTTTTGACACCCCTACCTACATTGACAAAATGAATTTGCTTCTTTCATCCCCTGACTACTACAAAAAAATCTTGAGAAATATTGAACCTGCCTTAAAACGGCGCATCTTGCGCATGGTAGAAAATGCGGTAGAAAGAGGCCATATCTGTGAGAAAGAGGCTGAATTCTTGACTCCCACCTTTACGAGAATGCCCATCATATATGGGGTGCCCAAGACCCATGAGGACCTTCGAGATCCCCCCCTTAGGTCGATCGTGTCCACCATAGGATCGGCCACCGAACCCCTGTCCAAATATATTGACTTATTTCTTAAACCGTTGGTCACATCGTTGGACTCCTTTGTAAAGAACACGGGACATTTTATCTCGCAAGTGGAGGGAACTCCTTACTTTGATGACAGGGACCTCCTTGTCACCCTCGATCTGGAGTCGTTGTACTCCAATATCCCTCAGGAAGGAGCGATCAAAGTAGTACAGGACATCCTTGAATCCCAACCAGGGATTACTAACGCCTCATTTATTATTGAATGCTTGAAGATAGTTCTCTCCGAGAACTACTTCGAGTTCAATAATAGTTTCTTTCATCAGGTCCGGGGCGTGAGCATGGGTGCAGCATGCGCACCCAGCATAGCATGCCTGTACATGGGATCATTTGAGCAAACCCATATTTACAATGAAATGGCCCCCTTCCATGAAAATGTCCGGGCCTGGTCCTGGTTCATTGACGACATCTTTTTCATATGGAAGGGGGACCAGGACTCTCTGACTGAGTATATCGCTTGGTTGAATGCAGCGGATCTCCATCTAAAATTCACCTCCTACTGCAGTAGAGAAAGGATTGAATTTCTTGAGATCTGGGTGGAACATCGTAACCAAGAAATTTACCTTTCTCTTTTCAGGAAGCCCATGGCACGAAACACCCTCCTCCAATGCAGCAGCTTCCACCCGCGCTGTCAAAGGGATAGGATTCCCTTTAGTCAATTTCTCCGCATCAGGCGAAATTGTACAGACATTAAGGATTTTCTTCTCCAGGGTGATATCCTGAAGGAGAAATTGGTACAACGTGGCAATCCTTACAGGCTTGTCAAGGATTCCTTCAAACGGGCCAGATATTATAATCGGGAGACCATGTTTGAGCAGAGGAATAAGGATCCCATGGAGAAGATCATTTGTATTACCAAACATTCCAACCTTAACAACAAGCTACGACAGGTCATTAATTCCAGTTGGCACCTCCTCAATCTGAATCAAGAGCAGGAACCCTTACCTAAACCGATTTTTGCATTTAAAAGGAACAAAAATCTGAAAAACTATCTTGTGAGAGGCAGGTTATCGGAACCTATGACTATGCTGCAAAGTTCCATTCTGGGCAAAAATCCTGTTATGGGCAATCGCCGATGTGGCAATTGTCAAGCCTGCCCTAATGCCAAACAGGTACCACCATCACTGTTCCTGAGCGCACCATCCACCTGACGAAGATGACGAATTGTCGTACCTCTAACCTAATTTACATCATTATCTGTCCCTGCAATCTCCCATATATTGGTGAGACTGGACGTGAGATTCGCACCAGAATAGGAGAACACAAATCGAATATCAGGTTGGGTAAAGTGGGCGCACCCATTGTTGACCATTGGTCATCTAACAACCATTCTGAAATAGAGCTGAAGTGGTCTGTTCTTGAGAAAATTGAGGTGCGTCCTGGATCAGATCCCACTGCCATTCGTAGGAAAAGGGAGGTGTTTTGGATATATTACCTTAACAGTATGGAAAAAGGCCTCAATGAAGAACGTCCGTGGGCTAATACCCTCATATAGAATAGTACATCTGCCCCACTCCCCAACTCCCTTCTGCTGACTGTTCCCTTTTTAATGCCTTCCCCCTCTGAAATTTGCAATATGCCCTTGTTATATGAATTGTTGTTCACATGAGACTTGGAACTTTTCTATACTACTGTCTAGCCTCGTGAACTATATCTTTTTTGATTATTTTTCATTTTCAGTTTTTATTAATTCCTTACCTTTTTATTTATCCCATCCGCTTCCCTTTGTTTGTTAGAGGATGTCCCAGCTATTTTTATGCATATTTTTATGCGAAATGCCCCTGAAAATTCGGCTAATTGTTCTTGACTCGACTTGTACACCTGCTCCAAGATGGCCGAACCACTTATTACTAATCGTGGTCCGTCCTCTATTATTAGAGCTATCTCTATTCTCGCGTTAACTCAGGATTTGCGTTTTCATTCCTGCCGAGTCTCGCGTGTCCTGTTAATACCGGACGTTATAGAACGAGTCAACTCTCTCCGGAAGCCGCCTTTGAAGCCGCCGCGTATTTTTTGTGCCCCCCATGTCTGGGAAAGTCTGGGAACCTTTGGACCCAATGCTGGTAAGTGCCCTGGCTGTTTTAAATATAACTCCATTGGACTGTAATCCCCTTCTGAGGTTCCGTGAATTCTGAACCTGTGTTTTAAATGTCATGGTTCTGTTACGATTTTGGTAACGATGAAACGTAACTAATGAGTTCGGCAAGTACGAGTGTTTTCGCCATGTCACACACAAGGATTCACTATGTATTTGAAGATTCCGTTCTGAACCTTGGTTTCCATTTTGTGCAAGGCAGCCATTTTGTGGTTGCCCTCACATAGGCCGATGACTGTGGCTGCATGAGTCTTGAAGACCCGTGTCCTTTTGCTGGGGTTTGTGCTGACTCCTGTTTGACCTGAGTGAACTGACCCTGTTGCCTGAAGCTGACCTTGTTAAACCAGTTCTTGCCCGCTAGCTGATCAAGACTAGGATCAAAGCACAGGACATCGTAAAGTTTTACTACACACAAATATGCCTTATCCTACTCTCACCTGTTTCTGTTTCTTTCTTTATGGTCTATTTATGATTGGGTTGTGGCCTTTTTTATTATGGGTTCGTTCGACCTGTCTAAAGAAGAATGTTGGGTTTGACCGATGATTGATCATGGGCTGGGCAACTGAAAAGTGGGTTTTACCGTCATGCGATACCTCTGGTGTGGATACATGTGATTGGACAGTTTGTAAATGTTAGGTATTTGTCTGTAATGTGATTTTTGGCATAAAAAGGGATGACTTGCTTTGTAAAATTGAGCAGTCTCCTGAGAACTCATACTGTGATGATTTCTAGGACTTCTGTTACTGGCTGCAGTCAATAAATTCGATCTTTGACGTTTACCAAGAAGAGTCCCGTGTCTCTGTATTCTAAGACAGGTAAACCCGAAGACTTTGGGCATGCCCCTGGCGCCGCCGGGTCCTAAATAACCTGGTTCTTCAGTTGGCGCCCAACGCGGGGCGACATCAAGCGGTACCGGTCCAAGCCTGAAGATCGTGAGGAGCTTCGTCAGGAAATTCCGGAAGAAGGGCCCCCACTCCATCGACCCCGGTATGTCGAACGTGGTCTGAAGGTCTTTGCTGCGAGGTTTCCCGCTTTCTAGACGGCTACGAAGGACCTCTGCCCTGACTGCCGCCCTGCCTTGGACCCCCCTTTGTGCAGCTTTGAAAGGCGAGATGATAGACGGGTCTTATGGTGACGTGACTGATACCTCAGTTAAGTATAAGTGGGTCGCTCCCAGTCCTTAGTCTTTGATTCTTTGGTTCTTAGTTTGTTTGATCCTTAGTTTTGATTTGAAAATTGCAATTTCCAAAGCCGAGGGACTCGTATTTTTTGCAAGACCATCGTTGTAGATAATCCCTTGAAGTTTGAAGCTAGATTAGTGAGCGAAGATGCCTAGTCTTAGCAAAATTAGGAGGATATTTTGTTGTGGTTGTAACAGGGATTCCCGATTGGAGGATTCATGTCCGATACCTCCAGTTGGAACTCCGACTTATGAGCTCTATTCTAAACACGGCGTGGGCCCCATTACGTTTAATGAAGTGTGGGTCCGTTACACTAGGAAAGATGGGGTTTTACGATGGCCCCAATATGGCAGTTTTGATACCGAGATTTTAGATAATTTAGAAACGAAATTGTTAAGAAAGAAAGCCCGGCCGGCAATGTTTGACTCCTTTCGCCTTTGGCGTAAAGAAGCCAGACAAAGAGAAATCAAACAAGCTAAAAGAGATAAGAGAGAAAAGGGGTTGTCGATAATGCAAGCTGCTAAACAGTTTAAAGACGACGAAGAAGATAAAGCTATTGAGGTATTAGATAGGCAACATAATATGGCTATTGATAAATGTTACCCAGCATTGCCACCTCTTCTTGAGAAGGCGACAAGGGACCCTGAAAAGGACCCTTTAATGTCGCATCTATTGAGATTACCACCCCCTTATGCACAGAACGCTACAGCACCTCCTCCACCTCCAGTTGTTCAACCTCCTGGTCCTGCTCACCCACCGGCTCCTCTTCAGCTGGTCCGTCCTCCTACCTCCTAAGGGGCCGCAAACTTTGCTGTCAGTTTTGCCTGGACCTTCTTTGCCTTACTCTCCTTTACCTTTGACTTCTGCTACTTTGTCTCAAAATACTTTGTCTCCTGTCCTTATGACGGCTTCTCCTTCTACTCGACAACGGATGACTGGAACTGTTACTGGTCTCTTGTCTCCTTTCTTTGGGTCGTCGAGTATGACCCCCGTTTCTGCGCGTAAACAACTGCGTAGTCAGTTACCTGGTCCGAAGAGCGGACAGTGTTGGATCTCCTGGTTCGCAGGTGGATTTCGAATGTTTTGAGGTGTAATTTAGAGTCAGTTATGGATGACTTGCTGCAGTGGGAAAGCACCCAAGCAAAGATATGTGTTTGATGCAATGTGTACTTTCCTCTGTGAGGAGTGGGAAGATAATGATTTGGGTTGAGTTTCCGTCTCAGCCATTGTTTGAGCCTGATTCCGCAGTTAGGAGGAAAGCGAGACAGTATCCGATGAGAGAAGTTCCTCCAGTATGGCGCGAAGCGGTAGCTGCTGGTGCGAATAAAGTTCCCCCAGGTATACCAGCACATTTTCAGAGAGTATGGGTACATGTGCCATGGAAGAGAGTAGAAGTTTTGGCCCTTAAACAGTCTTTACCTGATCCCCGTAAGAATCCAGCTGGCTATTACAAGGAATTGTCCCAGACAGTTGACGCATGCATCATGAATTTAGCCGACATTGATATGCTGTTGGGTAACGTAGTACCACAACCTCTATGGGCAAAGATTCGTCATGAGGATCATGCGGTTGAATTAGGTGACTCATGGCTCAATATTGCTGCTGCAGACGCCAGACAAGTTGGTGGTTCTAAGCCTGAGGCTCTAGTGGCAGATCTACCTGGTAGAATTATAAATCTTATGAAAACGATGATGCCAGCGTTACGAGTAAATTGGCACAAGTTAGCAGCATGTAAGCAGAAGAAGGACGAAAGTGTATCTGATTTCTTCACTAGGTTTGAAGAGACATTTATAGATCATAGTGGTCAAGATATGAGTACGGAGGGTGGACAAAGATTATTCGTAGATAAATTTGTCTTTAGCTTACTTCCTGAACTGTGTAATAAGTTGAAAGATTCTGAGAGTTCTTGGGCTGTTTCCTCGTCGGCCCAGATATTGGCGACTGCACAGTACTATGAGAATAGGGATAAGGACGAGAAAGACAGAGTAGAGAAAAAGACAAAAGAATTAAAGACAAAGGTTCTTTTGCAGCAGGCGTATCCGCCTCGCTCAAATCAGCAAGAGTTACAGCAACGCCCACAGTTTCAGCAACCCCCATCGTTTCAGAGACCGCAACAGAAGGCTGGGTATTTTCCTCCAAGACCACCTTTGGGCCTGAATCAGTGTGCATATTGTAGGGGGGGAAGGTCATTATAAAAATGAGTGCCCTGTTTGGCGACAGCGCGCGAGTAGTATACCGGCCCCGAGAGGTCGTGGTGGTTTCCAGCAAGTGTCTAGGGGTAGAGGACGTGGTGCGTTTCCTCAGAACGAACGTTCTTTTCCCGCGTAGAACTCTATGAATTGTTTTGATCAACAGAACATTGCGTCTGGTCAGTCGACTCAGTACTATGCTGATGACTATTATGTAGAGAGTGAGGGTGCTGACTATGGTGATTGCTAGGACAGCCATGGACAAAGAGAGGGAGTAGTGTCGGTTCCAGTAGATCAGAGTGGGCCTTATGTTGCAGTAGTTACATCAGGTGTGGTAGCGCCTTTTCTTTTGGATACCGGTGCAGCGAGGAGTTCTATCATGCACTCTAAACTCCCTGGCGCACCTTTGTCTGGCTTAACGAATGTTTCGGTAGGATTCTCTGGCGCCCCAGTTCGTAATCCAGTTTCTAGTCCCTTGTCTCTTTCTATAGGGCCTTGTGAGTTGGAAGCACCTCTCATTTTAACGACAGGTTGTGGGGAGAATTTGTTGGGTTTGGATTTGTTGAAAAGGTTGAATGCAACATTACGTTGTTCTCCTTCGGGAGTACAGCTTACATTGGGTAAGAAAGTGTTCTCTCCGATGTATTTGTCTAAAGATCGACTTCCACCGGAATTGCGTTCTCTCCCTGATACTCTTTGGGCTACTGGTCCTAATGACGTTGGTCTTTTGGAGATTCCACCGTATGTTGTAACGCTCAAAGCAAATGTTAAATTGCCACGTATTCCCCAATATTGGATTTCTAGCGATGGTGAAAGAGCACTTTTAGCAATCATTTATGATTTGATTGAGAAAGGTGTGATTGAAGAAACGAGAGGTAATGTGTGTAACAGTCCCGTTTTGCCTGTCCTGAAGCGCACTGACTCTTCTCAGCCACCTGTCTACAGGTTTGGGAACAACCTTCGAGAAGTTAATAAGATCGTTGTGCCACAGTTTCCTGTCGTTCCGGACATTACTGCTCTGCTGACTATGATTCCTGCTTCAGCAGCCTGGTTTTCGGTAATAGATCTGAAGAATGCTTTCTTCAGCATTCCAATTGCCGAGGAGAGTAGAGATATTTTTGGCTTCTCTTTAGGAGGCCGAAGCTTCCGGTTTAAGCGTGCTCCTCAAGGCTATTGCGAAAGTCCTTCCATTTATAGCCAGGCTTTGAAAACTCAGCTTGATACTCTTGTGTTGCCTGCTGGCACTGCCCTTATTCAGTATGTTGACGATTTATTAGTGACTGCTGATGATGAGGAAACTTGTAAAGAAGCTACTCTTTCTTTGTTACGACATTTGTCTGACTTGCATCATAAAGTGTCACCTTCAAAGTTGCAGTATTGTCGCCAAGAAGTGACCTACTTAGGTCATCTCTTGTCGAAGGAGGGAAGAAGGTTGACCCCAGAACGAATTCAAGCGATTGCTCAAATGACTGTGCCACGTACGCAGAGAGAGGTACGTGCTTTTCTGGGTATCACGTCGTATTGTAGACAGTGGATTCCAAACCTTTCTTTGTTGGCAAAACCTCTGTTGGCATTAACTTGTAAGGACATACCGAACCCTCTTCCTTGGTCTGACGATTGTCAGAAAAGTTTTTCTGAGTTGCGTGATGCGATGTGTTCTGCTCCAGTGTTGGGTACTCCTGATTACAGTAAGCCTTTTACACTCTACGTCAACGAGAGAGAGGGTTGTGCCTTGTCAGTTTTGACTCAACAATTCGGTGATAAGCAGCGTCCATGTGCGTATTTCTCGTCGACTTTAGATCCAGTAGATAGAGCGTTGCCAAGTTGCTTAAGAGCTACAGCGGCAGCGGCTGTTTCTATCCGACAGTCTGCTAGATTGGTGATGAATAATACGTTGGTCGTGATGGTTCCACATGCAGTGGATACTTTATTAAATAGAACCAAGACTCAGCACCTTACTAGTGCGAGATTGTCGGGATATGAGTTGACGCTTTTGGCTAGTCATGTGCACATCAAGCGCTGTAATGTATTAAATCCAGCAACATTGTTGCCAATTTCTGTGGATACAGATGGTCAGGAACAGCATGATTGTTTTTTGAGGACAGAAGAGGCAACAAAGGGTAGAGTCGATCTGAAAGACACTCCTCTTTCGGATCCTGATGGTACGCTATGGGTTGATGGATCATGCTACAAGCTTCCGAATGGTGATACGACTGCAGCATATGCCATGACGACATTATGCACAATTGTTGAAACTGCACGAGTGAGCCATAATTCGGCGCAAGCAGCAGAATTGATTGCATTAACGAGAGCGTGTGTTCTGTCTGAGGGAAAGAGAGTGAATGTGTATACCGATAGTCAGTACGCCTTTGGTGTGGCACACAATTTTGGACGCTTGTGGAAAGAAAGGGGATTTCTCACATCGCATGGGACTAAGATCCAACATGGGCAGTTGGTGAATGAGCTTCTTGAGTCACTTACCTTACCGAAACAATTTGCGATTGTGAAGTGTAGTGCTCACCGGAAGGTTACGGATGATGTTGGTCGTGGTAATGCATTTGCGGATGAAGTTGCGAAAGAAACAGCGAGAAATGTGATGAGTCGAATGTATGTTGCAGGCCCTGCGAGATGGATTGGTGCAGCTGGAATGTGTGAAGATACGATTGAGAGTGTGAAATCAATCCAGGCTGAAGCTACTGAAAAAGAAAAGAGCGTGTGGAGAGAAACTACGGGTAGATTGGATTCGACTGGTTGTTGGGTTGAGTTATCAGAACACCAAAGATGGATGTTGCCGGATACATATGTGCTTGCGGTGGTTACGATGGCACATGGGTTGTCTCACATTAGTGCGAAAGGAATTTGTAAGTTGTTGGCTCCAGTGTGGGAGAATGGTGGGATTTCCAAATGTGCGGAGAATGTGGTCAAGAATTGTATGGTGTGTTTGATGTATAATCCTGGTAAGGGAACTCCAACTCCAGCTGGTCACTTTGCGCCTCCGACGTATCCGTTTGAGGTTCTGCAATTGGATTTTATCCACATGGAAAGATGCAACAACCTGAAATACGTCCTTGTAGTTGTTTGCGCCTTTTCTAGATGGGTAGAGGCATACCCCTTAAAAGATAATACTGCCTCGTCCACAGCTAAAGTCTTGCTCAAAGAATATTTCCCTAGATTTGGGTTGCCAAGAATGGTCTGGAGTGATAACGGGAGTGAGTTTGTGGGGAAGATCTTGAAAAGAGTGTGTGAGGGTTTGGGCATAAAGCAAAAATTCCATGCTGCAAATCATCCCCAATCAGCTGGATTAGTGGAATGTTACAATGGCACTTTGAAGCTAAAGTTAGCCAAAATTCAGGCGAGTTCTGGTCTCCAATAGCCCGATGCTTTGCCGTTGGCACTTTTGTCAACTAAAACTACAGTGCATTCCAGAATCGGACTTAGTCCATATGAGATTGTCTTTGGTCGCCCGGCGAATGTGTGGGGAGTGCCGAGGCCAGTGAAGTTTAGTGACATCGAGTATCCTGTGTTGGTGGACTATTTGTATGACCTGACGGCTAAATTGCATGTCTTGCATCAACAGGTTCACGATAACTTGCCACCAGCATCTGTGGACCCAGGTCACACCATCAATCCCGGTGACTGGGTCCTCGTGAAAAACTTTCAGCGGACCAAAAACGAGCAGCCCCGCTGGACCGGCACCCACCAGGTGGTCCTGTCAACAAGAACCTCGGTGAAGGTCTTCGGGAAGCGGAATTGGGTCCACGGCGTACATTGTAAGAGGGTGCCTTTACCTCTGCTGTACGACCAGTGGATCCGTGAAGGTACTGGTGACTCAGAGACAGAATGGGTGCCGAAGTTCATGCCGTTTAGCGATGCACATCTAGTATGGGCAAAGTCTGAACAAGAGGACGACGACATTTTGCAAGCAGCTGTACCTCCGCATCTGAGATTGGACACCACTGAGCCCGAACTTGTGTTTAAAGATCAGACAGTGCCTGGTAAAGGCCGTTATAATTTACGACCGAGAAACAATGAACGAATAAAAACATAATTTTTCCTTTTGTTTTTGGAGAACTGCACTCTCTCATCCAAGAAACTGTTTTGGCCTATTTTTCTTTTTTGAGCTGCCATCCGAGCTCAGCTGCAGGGTCGCGGTATAAAGACTTGGGATTGCAGCCGTGTAGACACAAGGTCGACGGTTCTGGTTGGTCCTAGAGCGTTCCCTGGACTGACAGACGCATTCCTTAGCGGAAGAAAACCAACTGCCGCGAACAGCACGGTTAGAGGATGGAGTTTTTTGTGATGGAGAGAGCTGCAGAGGAAATGAACTTTAAAATGAAACTGTGTAAATTAATGCATAGCAAATGTTTTCTGATAACATGTGTTCTGATGTTTTTAAGCATGATGTTAGCATTGGTGGGTTGGATTGTTTTCACTACCCAATTGACTTCTGCACCCACCTCCCAACCTATGTCTTTTCCTACTACTACTTCTTGGCATTCTTTTCATATCTTACCTGAACACGAGCAGATTAGAAGGTCAGAATTTGTACATAACACATTCGTACAGTTACTACATCAACATCAGCTGGTGGTGAATACTACTAATTGTTGGGTGTGTGGTCTTATGCCACATACTACAGATAGAGTTGTCCCCTATCTGATCTTACCGTTTAGTCAGAATGGGTCATTATGGGCTTTTCAGACGATGTTCATTTATGCCCTGGAAGTCTATCCTCTGCATTCCATGAAAGATAACTTGAGTAATCAAGCCTTGGTGAAGGGAGTTATGAATATGAGCAGAGATATAGATACGTACAGGACTATTCCCAAGGAAGAGTTATCGGCTTATGTTGGATGGAACACGACTGGATACAGTGTTAGTCTGAGTGAAAAGCAGAAACGAAAGAGGTCACCTCCGATTTGGATCGTACCCCACCGAGGTCATTTTTGTCTGCAAGGTAATGGCAAAAATCCGAAAGCTGAGCTGGGGAAGATTGTTTGTACCCAGACGTATGTTTTTACGTCTCAATCTTCCCCGCCGTTTTTGGCAGCTAAGGGCACTTATTTTGTTTGTTACAACCGAGCATATACATGGTTGCCCCCTGATTTTTCAGGAACGTGTTATGTTGGATACTTGTTGCCTCCTACGTACACTGCTGCCGCAGATTACCACAAGACAAGAGTTGTTAGAGGTGTCTTCAGTCGGGAAGATACCGCTGGACAAGAAGTGGGAGACTTCTTTAAGGGTTTCTTACCGTTTTGGGGGCCTATGGCTAACAGTAGAGGCTTACGACAATTAACGAGAGTGGTTGACTCCACCATAAACGAGACTGCCGGTGCCCTTAGTAACTTGACAGCTTAGCTTCAAGTGGATCGCCTTATGACGTTACAGAATCGTATGGTTTTAGACGTCATACTCGCAGATCGAGGTGGAGTATGTAAAGTGATCCAATCGAGTTGCTGCATTTTTATCCCAGATAATGCTCCGACGGTATACGAAGCCATTTCCAGGTTACATAAGATCTCCGAGTCTATACATGTGGACGAAGGAGATTGGTCGTTAACTGGATGGTTTTGGGGACTGTTATCCGTTTGGGGATGGTAGATTCTGATGATTATTGGTGCGGCTCTAGCGGTTCTTTTCTCATATTGTCTATGTGTACAGTGCGGTCCTGCCATATGTTGCCTTTGTGCTACTACGTGTGTTAGGAGACCGCTTGTCTCGAGAGATGCACAGAGAAACAAGATAATGCTTCAACAGCACCTTGGTGATCTAATGAGAATTGACATCGACTCAGATATAGATTGAGTGATTGCCTATGTAGGGGCAAAAGGAGGGTCTGAGGTTCCGTGAATTCTGAACCTGTGTTTTAAATGTCATGGTTCTGTTACGATTTTGGTAACGATGAACCGTAACTAATGAGTTCGGCAAGTACGAGTGTTTTCGCCATGTTACACACAAGGATTCACTATGTATTTGAAGATTCCGTTCTGAACCTTGGTTTCCATTTTGTGCAAGGCAGCCATTTTGTGGTTGCCCTCACATAGGCCGATGACTGTGGCTGCATGAGTCTTTAAGACCCGTGTCCTTTTGCTGGGGTTTGTGCTGACTCCTGTTTGACCTGAGTGAACTGACCCTGTTGCCTGAAGCTGACCTTGTTAAACCAGTTCTTGCCCGCTAGCTGATCAAGACTAGGATCAAAGCACAGGACATCGTAAAGTTTTACTACACACACATATGCCTTATCCTACTCTCACCTGTTTCTGTTTCTTTCTTTATGGTCTATTTATGATTGGGTTGTGGCCTTTTTTATTATGGGTTCGTTCGACCTGTCTAAAGAAGAATGTTGGGTTTGACCGATGATTGATCATGGGCTGGGCAACTGAAAAGTGGGTTTTACCGTCATGCGATACCTCTGGTGTGGATACATGTGATTGGACAGTTTGTAAATGTTAGGTATTTGTCTGTAATGTGATTTTTGGCATAAAAAGGGATGACTTGCTTTGTAAAATTGAGCAGTCTCCTGAGAACTGGTACCGTGATGATTTCTAGGACTTCTGTTACTGGCTGCAGTCAATAAATTCGATCTTTGACGTCACCAAGAAGAGTCCCGTGTCTCTGTATTCTAAGACAGGTGAACCCGAAGACTTTGGCCGTGCCCCTGGCGCCGCCGGGTCCTAAATAACCCGGTTCTTCACTACCGCATTGTGTGTTTTCCGCGCTGTGGGCATAAGGATCCCTTTAGCTCCGGGGCTCCCATGTCATATCCCTTTCTCATATATCATCTTAAGGGGAGGGTGTATTGCTGACCAGGTTGCCATATAATACTAGTTGTCGATCTGCGGACATAAGAATGTTCACTGCCCGTCCTCCGGACTCCCGCTGGTGTTTAAATTATCTGGCCCTCTAAACCATTTGTTCCAAGCAGGCCCCTTCTAACTCCCCCTTATAACTGGAGGAATCAAACGAGGCCTCCGTTTGACACACATGTGGATCCCTTAATTATGACTGGAACTCCGTATACCATTGCTTCATCCGGGGATTTTTAACTGTTATTATTTAAACCCTTTACACAGGATCAGAGGATCTAAGAAGCCCTTCCACATCGTTTATCTTCATGGCTGCCCGGAACCCATTAGGGACTACATATTAAGAAAAACGCCTGCGGGGAGTTCATATTGGTATGATCTTTGTGACATCCTACTCACTCTTTTCTATACCCCCCTTCCCTAACCCTCTGCTCAGGGATGAACATTCCAGTATTGTTTCTTTTTATAGCATTTACGAATGGCTCCCATCTATTGCTGTAATCGTCTAAACTAAGGTTAACCCTATCCCGAGAATTCTCTCTAGGACCCAGCGTATAGAAGAAAGGTATCTGTACTCAATTAGCAGCATTTCTATATGAATGTACCCTTGCTTTATTTGGTTTCCTGCACCACCATTTTTCGATCTGGGTTGTCCTTGAGGTGGTGGTTTATACTATTACTCTGGTTGCGTTTTCTGATTGCTGTCTATTGTTTTCACGCACTTTTCACTTCTAATGAACTCACTGGTCTCTTCTTATGTTCAGATTTCCTTCTTTGGCCCTGATAATGTAAAAAATTGTTGGGAGTCTCTGTTTTAAAGTTTTTTTCAATTAATGTAACCTACCTTGAAACCACATTTGATTATTTCTTGAATTTTAAAATGTACCTATATTTCCTTCACAGACGTCCTCTTCCCTATGCCCCCGTTTACTCCCGCCCTGATGAAGGTGTAGTCCCGGCTGGGGCCTCACACCGAAACGCGTTGGCATTTGTTACCATCTGAGGAATATCTGAATGACTTGGGATTTTATACCAACTGTCCCCCACTGATCATTTATTATAACATCTCTGTGGAGTAGTATATGAACTTGTTGGATGTGTGTGATGTGAATTGTATGCATGGTGGTATGATAGTGTTTTAAGATGCGTGGGCTATGGTGAGGATGTAATTTAATTATTTTGTTGTATTTCGGTGTTAAAAACTTTTTTGTTTGTATCCAATAAGTTATGATTTATATGTAATTAATTATACCTTTGAAATGGATAAACACTGCTATTTAAAATAAAAAATATATTTTTCATACTTTTGTAAAATATGTGTTCAAGAATTTCTTATGTGGTTTGAGGTTAGCACAAATATAGTTGGACCTTTTTGAGGCCTATATTTTTATTCTGCAGGTAGGTAATTTTTCTTTGCCTTGATCTATAATTGTCCCCGTCTACCTGCCTTCTATTGATGTGGGGTCCCCCTTCTTTGTGCTTATTTCAAGTTTGAAACCAGGTGAAGTAGTGGCTGCTCTAGTTCAGTAGGTGTCAAACAGTATCATTGTGATTAAAGTGTTATACATGCTATGAAATTTGTGTCACCCCAGCGGAGACATCTATGGGTGCTAGACCATACCCATCACCATGAAAAGTGATCAACTGCTCCAGCCCTGATCTCCCTTAACTGTGTAAGTTCCTCTCACCAACAAACCGATCACTGGCTCTACGGTGGCAATATTTACCAGTTACCCAGGAAGAAGAGATAATGCGTATTGTGACAAACACCCATAAAGGTATGGGTTGGTATCCAATGCACCTTTGGATAGTTGTTTTTAGGTATAATCTCTGCAAAAGATTATCGGACCCTGCTTGGACCCAGAGATGTCAGATTTAGAAATATCATTTCACAAATATAAAATTGTAACAATTCATTGGCTGAATAGTAGCTCATATACATAGCAAAGTCTCTGGAGTTCTCAAGTACAGGATACTGACCTGTAGAAGGCCATACTAATCACATAATCCTTTTTATTCGAATGTATAAATGTATATTACTCACAGTTAAAATATCAGTGTGATAGTAAAATTATCAGGGTCGCATTTTAGCTCAAGCTTGTTTAATGACTTTCTAGCTTTCTTTGGTGTGTCCAATCTTAATGGCCCTATTTTATCTACTTGTAAATTTAAATATTCTGCTTTTAAAGTAATACCACAAACTTGAGTTTTTGGTTGTGATTACAGTATCATGATGTATTTGAGTTTCAAACCAACCTTTTCCCCCCCTTTATCATCAAAGATTGGCATTTCAAAAATCTACTTGATATATTCTGAACTCACCGAACGGTTTACAAGGCAGCTATGAACCTCACAACAGCACTTCAATGCCGTGAATTATGAAGGTTGTGTTGAAATGAATGAACTGTTTGGCGTTATGTTCATGTAGTGTGTTGTATTTGAAAAAAATATATTTACTCCATATTTACATGTTATAATCAGATCAGAGGATATGGATCTCGATATGTGAAGATAGATCTTACTATTTGCGCTCTGTCCTATGTATAACATCATTGTAATATAATACTGTTAGCAATACCATATTGACAGTCATAGTATTGAAACTGACACTTTCGCTTTAATGAAGCACAGGGTTATCGATCATGAATGTTGTCAGGGGTGTTTACTGAATTTGTATGTGTAGCATTTCAAATCCTTTCAGTACATGCATCCTAAATGGACCCAAAATGGGATTTGGGTAGATGTCTTTTTAAGTATATACATATGTGTGTTTGTTTTCATGCTAACTTTTGTAAAAGATTAATATTATGGTTTGTATGTAATTATGCCACTTGCAGCCCTGAAGAAGTTTAATGAACGAAACAGGTTGGCTTTGACTGTTTGGCTGTTTGGATGTGTCAGGGCTCGGAAGACAAGCATACACTATCCTCCCTGCGCTGTCGTGGTATCTGTTAGGCAAATGGCAAGTTCTGTGCCCATTAAAAGAGGACATCTGGTGATTGTAACAAGGAGCAGGGTATTCGGACGGGCGCACCTAAAATGGAGGCATGCTAGTGCACATGCGGGTCTAGTCTCTCGCGTCTGGCTCCAGGCGCGAGGAGGAACCTGCAGTGAAGTGCGTCTGCAGCATTCTAAGTCTCGCACTTCACCAATGTTTCCAGAGAGAGAGGACCTGTACGCGAGCAGTAGTAGTGTTCTAGCTTAGTGTAAGTGTAGTTTTAGTGCTTCATTTCTCATCAACGGACATATAGTTAGGCTCTGTTCACCAAGAAATATTTACTTACAAAATATCAACATTTTCAGGGTCCCGAGCGTCGTGCGGAGGAGGCAGATTCCCTCAGAGGAGTCAGCAGTATCCAGAACTCTAATTTCGTCAGCTGTGCGCACCAACCGCAAGTATATTCTTGTGAAAGAGAAAAAGATCACAAATGAGCTGTAAAATTAATGAGTCTATGAATTAAAGAAAACTCTTACGTGGGTAAGCCTTGGACAAATCTTGTCAACTTTCTCGACACTTACCTGTTGGCAGTCTTGTAGACCATATTATAACCTGAAAAAGAATGTAGGAGAAGTTCATCACCTATCTGTGCAAAAACTCACAGTGTATTAAAAAAGAAACATGAAGAGGAGCTCATGCCTAAAGCTTTATGGGTAAGAGAGTAGAAGTTCAGCTAATACAATTGAAAGAGTCTAGGGAGGAGGCTTGGGAAGTATTAACTGTATAGCTTGTTATTTTCTAGTTCCCCCATTCAAGAGAAAGACAATTAAAAAGAAAAGAGAATAGCTAACAGAAGAGCTAAGAAGTAGAAGCGAGTGTGGAGAACCAAAGAAAAGCGAGCTGTCTCTTCTTTATCCCCTACCCCTTTCCCCCCGGCAGGGTTCACGTGACCTCCAGTGCTGTTGGGGTTCATGGGAAGGCCTGAAGGGTGAGTTGGGAATATTCAACGTTCTGCTCCCGAGAGTATCGGAACAGAAGTGAGTACTCATAGATTCATGACAGGATGTTTGTAAAGAAATGTAAGAGATGAACTAATTAAGAAGTGATGAGAAGGCGCAAGGACTAACTTGACTTTATTGGTTGAGGGCTACTGAGTGCCCCCATCCAAAAGATATTAGCTCCTGTTAACTATTGCTTCGGAGTCAAAAAAACATGGGAAGATTGATGGAAGGTGGGTGTGTGTGTGCCTAGTATCCTGGGTGTTCGGTAACTGCTTTCTTAAAGCATAGCAGTGACATAAACCTACTATTAGATGGTGGGCTTTAGCAGCACAAATAGCAGTAGCGCATCCTAACAATGATGCAAGTGTACTGTAGAATTTGATGATGCCTTTGCCTCATAAAAATACAAAACTGCAGCTCTTGAAATTGCGAAATTACTTTTAGTTGGTGTCTTGTTTGATAATCAAAAGGGTATCAAAAACATCTGTCTCAAGCAGCCTAGGATTGTGATGCAGCACAACGTGGATTTCTCCTTTCATTACATATATCCTGATGTAACAAGGAAAACATATGCACACTTTGCACATGTATGAAAAGAGTTAATGAAGACACAAAGAAACTTGAAGTACATGCACCATAAAAGTGTGGTTTGATTTAGAAATAAAGTAGAGTGGGCCTAACATCCTGACAGTTCATATTCACATAAAGTTTGAATTCAGTAAAATAAAGTAACTCATGAAAATGTATTTTCTGCATTTATGAAGGCAATGAATTATTAAGGTATTAATGCATTATAAAGTTTCCTTTTGATTATAGTGTGAAAATTCATGACAAATACTAATGTGTAAAGGCCTAAAGCCTATTCTTTTACTCTCATTGCAATGCACCATTGACTGTTCTAAATATTGGTGCAAATTGTCAAACTAGGAGATAGAAATGTAAAACTTCACAAAAATGTTCTTTATAAGCCTACTGATTTAGATTTCTTAAAACAAATTTCTTATCTATGTTTTTACTTACAGTTGCCACGTATAGATTTTGAATGTGGTTATAGGCCATAATTAACAGGAAAAACATTTACATGGAATATTTATTACGAGTGAGTGTTTTACTAATGTATTAATTGGTTTATATCGCTTAGTTCTGAAAGTACACTTATATCTATGAAATTAGAATTTTGATTTAAAAGCTTTAACTTTATAGTGTAAAGCTTACACCTTCTCAGACTCATGGCAACAATGGCACTGCTGTTTGTCTCATGTAACTCTTTTGTTCCTTTCCCATGGACATTCTTCTGACAAATGTTACCTTTGTATACTTATGAGGAACACTCGTATGGGACTACAACTTTAGCTCTTTTCCCATGAGAAAGTTAATAGAGCAATAGACTAATGTACAATGACCTGCCTGCCATGGTGAGACAACCGGTTTCCATGCATTTTTTAATGGAACTATATACTTTATTTGTTACTTTTGCACTTCATGAACAGAGGATCCTCATTTGGAATGTCATACCATAATGAGGTGATTGCTGACATCATCTCT
Organism: Lissotriton helveticus; assembly: GCF_964261635.1. Taxonomy (NCBI): domain Eukaryota; kingdom Metazoa; phylum Chordata; class Amphibia; order Caudata; family Salamandridae; genus Lissotriton; species Lissotriton helveticus. The sequence goes on along the minus strand of NC_136059.1, from coordinate 2,058,452,145 downwards.
GGACTTGCTAAAATATGTTAACAACGCTATTGGAAGATTGAGTGGCTGACTCCTGAGCTCTCTTCTTCATTATGAGTCCCTTGCGCTTGCTTCTTGTCCTTTGATGCTGCTTTGTTTCTCTGCCTGTTGGAGAGATCTGACACTGACTCATTCCTTGGCAACTCTTCTTAGAGTGTGGAGAGCATCTCCTTGGGAATTATGCAAACTTACTGAACTGACAGCTTAGCCACTGCTCCTTTTGCGTCTGCTGTCTTATGGATTGATGCTAGCAGGCATGCTAGTACCTTCATTTTCCCCTTGCCATTTAACACAGGTTTTGTTTAAAGCACACTACTCACCCGTGAGGGGCTCAAGGCGCTGGGGGTGTATGTAGTTCAGGTCGGTCGCAGAGCCAGGTCTTGAGGTCCTTCCTGAAAGTGTGCAGGGTCGGAGAGCGTCTGATGTTCACCGGGAGCTCGTTTCAGGTCTTGGCTGCGATGTAGGAGGAAGCTCTCCCGTCTTTTCTGGTCCTGCGGATGCGGGGGACCTCTGCAAGGGCGAGGTCGGCTGATCGGAGGTTTCTATTTGGTTCATGGAAGGTGACTCTATGGTTGAGGTTTTTGGGTCCGATGTTGTGGAGGGATTTGTAGGCGTGAGTGAGGAGTTTGACGGTGACCCTCTTCTCGAACGGGGAGCCAGTGGAGATCTCGTAGGTGTTGGGTCATGTGCTCGTGATGTGGAGTTCTGAGGGTGAGTCTCGCCGCGGCGTTTTGGATGGTTTGAAGTCTGTGTAGAAGCGTTCTGTTGATGCCTGCATATAGGGCTTTGCCATAGTCGAGTCTGCTGGTTATGAGTGCGTGGGTGACGGTCTTCCTGCAGTCTGGGGGGATCCATTTGAAGATCTTACGGAGGATGCGCAGGCAGTTGAAACTGGTGGAGGCGACGGCATTTATCTGGCGCTTCATGGAGAGGGCAGAGTCGAGGATGATGTCGAGGTTTTGTGGTCTGTAGAGGTGGGAGGGTTTCCAAGGACGGTGGGCCACCAGGTGTTGTCCCATGCGGAGATGCAGGGTCTGAGGGTGAGGTCCTCGGTCTTCTCTGAGTAGAGCTTCAGCCTGCTGGCAGTCATCCAGTCTGCCACGTTCTTCAATCCTTCCTGGAAGTTGAGTCTGGTGTCTTCGGGGTTCTTTGTGAGTGACATGATGAGCTGGGTGTCGTCGGCGTAGGATACGATGCTGAGTCAATGATGTCTCAGGATGGCTGTGAGGGGGGCCATGTAGATGTTGAAGACTGAGTGATGATCCTTGAGGTACTCCGAGATGACATAGGTGGGCTCGGAGAGGAAGGGAGGAAGTCTGATGAGTCCGGAGAGGAAGGATTGGATCCATTTGAGGGAGGTACCCTGTATTCCCGCATCATGGAGTCTGGCTGTGAGTGTGTGATGTGAGACGGTGTTGAAGGTAGCGGAAAGGTCCAGTAGGATGAGGGCCGCTGTGTGTCTCTGGTCGAGAAGCACGCGGATGTCGTCGGTTGCGGCGAGGAGGGCGGTCTCCATGCTGTGGTTGCTGCGGAATCCTGACTGGGAGGCGTCCAGGATGGAGTTATCTTCTATGAATGTGGTCAGCTGAGTGTTTATATGAGTCTCTCTGTGACTTTGGCCAGGAAGGGGAGGAGAGAGATAGGTCGGTAGTTCTTCAAGTCTGTCGGGTCGGCCGTGGGCTTCTTGAGGAGGGGTTTAACCTCAGCCTGCTTCCAGACGTCTGGGATGACGCTGACTAGATCCTCTGAGAGAACCCATAGAACTGTCTTCTGCCCTCGTTGGTGGTGGAAATTCTAGCTTAACAAACTCCCTATCCCAAACAGCAGCTTCCCAAAATTACTTTGACAGATTTTGTTTGATTTTTTTTTTTTATTGATTGTACTGATTATGAATTATTCCTTTAAATCTGTATTTGAGGTGTATTTTCATACTACTGCTATAAATGCCAAATTCTGACTAAATTGCAGAAATTCTGATATTAATTGATGTGTCTGAATTTAATACAATACTTACTAAAATCATAAATGACTGAGTCTCTAATTTCATTAATGTTTTCCCTCAGAGACTGTGTACATATTTTCCAGATCTTGGTGCTTAATAAGGAGAATTACAGGTTATTTTCAGAACAGCAGGTTCTGCTTTTGTTATTTAGTACCACAGGAGCGGAACTTCTGGTCTGTTTGATTTTGGCCCAAATGAACTTCTTCAGGTGGGGCGTATTACCTGTTAGGTATTTTATATAACTACAGTCTTGTCTGAGGATAGTGTACATACATTTGATTGCCAATTTATAGATTAGTTACCAATCCCTGGTCCTCATTGCACGACCAATCAATCAATCAATCAATCAATCAATCATATTTGTAGAGCGAGCTACTTACCCGCTAGGGTCTCAAGCGGCTGGGAGGAGGGGGGGAGCCGCTACTGCTCGAACAGCCAGGTCTTGAGTTTTTTCCTGAAGGAGAGATGGTCCTGGGTCAGCCGTAGGTGTGTGGGGAGGGAGTTCCATGTCTTGGCCGCCAGGTAGGAGAAGGATCTTCCTCCGGCGGTGGTTCTGCTGCATCGTGGGACGCTGGCGAGGGCGAGGCTGGCGGATCGGAGCTGGCGGGTGGGAGTGTAGAATGTGAGGCGGCTGTTGAGGTATTCGGGGCCCCTGTCGTGGAGGGCCTTGTGTGCGTGGGTGAGGAGTCTGAACGTGATCCTCTTGCTGACGGGGAGCCAGTGCAGGGCTCTCAGATGGGCAGAGATGTGGCTGTGACGGGGGATGTCCAGGATAAGTCGTGCAGAAGCGTTCTGTATGTGCTGGAGTCTTTTCTGTAGTTTGGCTGTGGTTCCGGCGTAGAGGGTGTTCCCGTAGTCCAGTCGGCTGGTGACGAGGGCTTGGGTGACCATCTTCCTAGTTTCGGTGGGGATCCACCGGAAGATCTTTCGGAGCATGCGCAGGGTGTTGAAGCAAGATGACGAGACGGCGTTGACTTGTTTGGTCATCGTAAGGGAGGAGTCCAGGATGAAGCCCAGGTTGCAGATTTCCCAGATCTTGGTGCTTAATAAGCAGCGTTCAGCTGGTTGTTGAGGAACCAGAGAGATCCCGTACCTGGACAATATACTGTGGAACGACTCTGGTCGAAGCTGCCGGTGGACAGCTGGGTGGAAGAGCTAGTTATAACTTGCCCCGATTCTGTAGATGACCCTAACATTGCTGATCAACACCTGGGAGAATGGCTCACGAACTCTCTCGACTTACTGATTCCTAAAAAAAGGAGGCTTATCAGGGAGAGAAGAATTGGCTCTGCCCCCTGGTACACCCCGGAACTTAGGAGTTGCAGAACTTCTTGCAAAAGGCTTGAACGTGCCTGGAGGAGAGAGCAGACGGAAGAAAGCCGGGCTAACTATAAAAGAGAGATGAGGAAATACAAAAGTGCATTGAAGGATGCGAAAAAGAACTTCTTTAGTGATAGGATTGAGAGGGCAAGTAATTCTCCTAGAGAATCGTTAAAAAATTTTAAAGAAATTTTGAAAGCCCCGGTCCCGCCAGTCGTGCATATTAATCCTAAAGACAAATGTGAGGAACTGGCTAGTTTCTTCCACTCTAAAATAGATAAAATACTATCCTCTCTGCCCGCTATGCCTCAAATCTCTGAGCCGGCTGCTAGCCCAACAAGTTGTTTGACCGAACTTGTTTCTTTTGGCCCCTTCTCGGAAGAGGAGGTGACAAAGGTCTTGTTGGAGATGAAGAGTGGATCGCCGAGTGATCCAGTGCCTATGAAACATCTTAAACTTGTGGCTAACACTCTGGCAACTCCGCTGACCGACCTCATCAATCTCTCTCTCTCTCATGGCATAGTGCCACAGAGATGGAAAAGGGCAGTGGTAAAAGCCTTATTGAAAAAAACAGGTTTGGACCCCTCCAACTTGACCAACTTCAGGCCAATTTCGCTTTTGCCGGGGTTCTCTAAAATCGCCGAGAAGCTGGTTAACCGCCAGCTTTCCTACCATCTAGAGTCCAACCGCCTGTTGGGAGACTCCCAGACTGGATTCCGTCCCGGCCAGGGAACAGACACAGCCCTGCTGGCGGTAGTGGAGGAAGCAAGGAGCACTCTTGATACAGGAGGATCAGTGGCAGTGATCCTCCTGGACTTGAGTGCTGCCTTTGACACCGTGAGTCATCAGTTGCTCCTCCAACGCCTGTCAGAGGTAGGTGTCTCAGGGACGGCCCTGAAATGGTTGGGATCTTTTCTTTCTAACCGTTTCTACCAAGTCTGGGAAGGGGCAGAGCAGTCTTCCCTATTCCCTCTTCAATGTGGAGTCCCGCAGGGCTCATCGTTGAGCCCTACTTTATTTAATAAATACATGACTCCACTTGAAAGAGTGGTAGCCCCTTCGGGGTTGAAGATCATCAGCTATGCTGATGATACTCAGCTGGTGGTGGGCCTCACTCAGCTGGCGGAACAACCCAATGTGCTACATGACTGTCTGGCCAACGTTTATCGTTGGATGTCCAACTCTGCTCTAAAGCTTAATGGAGGAAAGACCGAGCTGATGCTCCTGGGTAACTCCAGTCCCTCCATTATTGCCAGCTGTTGGCCCCGGTCTCTTGGCGATCCACCATCCCCCAAGAAGGAGATCAAGTCCTTGGGAGTATGGTTGGAGGAAGATCTGTCCTTTAGGACCCACGCAAGGAAGACAGCGGGGGTCTGCTTCGGTCTACTGAAGTCAGCCCGAAAGGTGCTACCACTGCTTCCGGATCCAGCTAAGAAGCTTTTGATACGTGGTTTAATCCTATCGAGGCTCGACTACGGGAATGCCCTGTTTCTCGGCGCCCCCGAAGTGACCTTTAAAACCCTCCAACAGGTGCAAAACGCAGCTGCCAGAGTCTTGATGGATATCCCCAGAAGGCAGTCTGCCACCCCGGCCCTCAAAGCGCTTCACTGGCTCCCTGTGAAGGAGCGGGTGAAATTTAAGGCGCTGTGCACGGCTCATAAAATTCTACACGGCAAAGGCCCCCCCATTCTTTTTAATATGGCCCGTCTTTATAAACCCCCACGCCTTCTGCGCTCAGACCAAAAACATCTGCTGCAATCAGCGAGAGTTAGGAGAGCTCGTACTGGGGGCAGGCGTTTCTCGGTGCAGGTGGCAAATCTGTGGAATTCTTTGCCCCTTGAGATTCGCTCAGAGCCCAAGATCCTACTTTTTAGGAAACTTCTTAAAACCTATTTGTTTCCACAGTAGTGATTTCTTGAGTCTCCTCTTCGTTGGTCTGTCGCGCCGGGATGCCCCCGGGTAAGCTGAGCGCGTTATAAGTTTCATATTATTATTATTATTATTATTATGTTGCGTGCGTGGTCCGTGGGCTTGGGGGCAGTGCCCAGTGAGGGGGGCCACCAGGAGTTGTCACAGGCGGAGGGGGATGGGCCGAGGATACTCACCAATAGTGAGTATTCAGAGTCCATACCCCTTAAGCAAGGTCCATTGGAGGACTACATTGGTTCTTTGAGTTATAGTGCCGAGTAGAAAATAAAATCTTATGTGGGCCCGGTACGGAAGAAGTAAAAGAGTTGGTAGCAGAAAAAGAAAATAGCTTCCACCGCAGCAATTGCTTACATCTTCCAAAGCTAATGCTTGTGTTCTGTTTTTCTTCTCTGTTTAGTCCTCCTGTACATCTGTCCAGCTTACAGCACTTTGTCCTTCCTCGTGAACTGTCATCTCTGTGCACTATCGAGCAGCACAAGTATTTTTCATAAAATGATCGTTTTTTTTTTAGCATATTTTACTACAAAAGTCAAACCCTCAGGCGACACTATGCAGCTTTTGATTTATCCTAGCTATCATATGCATAGTCCATCCTGTTTGCAGTACAGCTTCAAACTGGCTGCTGCGGCAAGCTCTCTTGAGTATCTGCTGGCTCATTACATTGATCCTTCAAACAGATAATTGTTTATAGCAAAAGTGACATCATGTTTTCTTTGATCCCCAGAATGCATCTGAGGATAACACCTATTTCAATCCTTGGCTTTCTGATCACAGGTAAGGATGTGTCAGGAGTTGAAACAAAAGAAAATAAACAAGCGTTGTGTACTTTCTTTTTACTGCAAGTACATTCTTAATCTTTGGGGCCATGAGTAGCAAACAGGGTCGAACAGGCGTTCAGGGCATTCTGACAGTGTCCGAAGGGCTGGCCTCAAAGATCAGTGTCGAGCTGGTTTATGGGCTGTTTGTGGGCCTGTTTTATGACCTGGTGGGCCTTTTTAATACTGTTAATTTCTCTATTACCGCAACATTGTCTGCAGCAGGCACAATTGCGTGTTTGCGCCCATACCTTAAAAAACACTTATACAGCTTGCCTTGGCAAGTCTTAAACTGCCCTGATTTGCAAATTTGGACCACGTTTCGGTTATCTAATTTGCTAATGGGACCCTACTCAGCGTAGGCGCTGTCTCTCGAGACATGTTGTATCTACTGTATGGGCTTTGAGCACGCCCATACGTTTTCATTCATTCCATCATGTGCCTTTCGAAATTACTCTGTTTTCATTGGTGAATAGCTTACATTTGTCCCATCTTTTATTGTTTTGGTCACACCATGGAGACAAGCCCTGTTACATGGTTCAGTTCACTATTGCCATATATTTTAGCTTTGGCGCACTACTTTTTCTTTTGCCTTGGCTTGTTTGGCTTTCTGAATGCGCTCAACCGAGGGCTGCAAATAATGTCCTTATCTTGTTTTCCACTGCCTTTGGTTTCACAAGCACTTTTTCAGCTGGAGGCTATGTTGTTTTTCATCCTATAACATTTTTGGGTTCATTAGCTTGAATGTCCGAACCTTAAATAATATACATCCTTAATAGAAGAGTAGTTTAAGAAGACGACCGACAGTAGGATCAACCTTGTTATATTGTGCTTTTGACAGCGTGATTATTTGGCTATGATTAAAGAGGTACACATCCTGTTTCTACTCCATTGTATGAAAATAAAAGCAGCTTTAAGTTGCGTGCTTTCAACTTTTGATGCTTTATTAGGTTTCAATTGTTGATGAAATTAAACTAACATCAAGAGATGCCTGCTCGTGCTCTCCAATTGCGGCACGTATATCCTGCATGTAGACAGTGCAACAACACCTCAACACCACCTCAGCACCACCTCAACATCAGCACAGCACCAATTCAGCACCAGTTAGCGTCACTCAGCACCACTTCAGCAGCACCACTGCTGCACCACCTGAGAATCATTCAGCAGCACCTGAGGACCACCAGAACATGAGCACAGCACCACCTCAGCACCAGCGCAGCATCACCAGCACAGTTCAACCTCAGCACCAGTCCACCACTTCTTCTCCAGCACAACACCACCCCTGCACCAGTACAGCACCACCTCAAAACCAGCACAGCACTACCTCTGCATCAGTGCAGCACCACCACATCAGAATCAATCCATCACCACACAGCATCACTCAGCACCACCACAGAATCACTCAGCACCACCTCAGCATCAGCCCAGTATCTCCTCAGCATCACCCAACACCACAACAGCATCACCACAGCATCAGCACAGCACTACCTCTGCATCAGTGCACCACCACCAGTGCAGCACTAATTCAGCACCAGCGCAGCCCCATGAGAGCATGAGTGCACCACCACCTCATCACAAGCACAGCATCACCTCAGCACCAATACAGTACCAGCACAGCATCACCTGAGTACTACCTCACTCATCACCATCTCAGTATCACTCAGCACTACCTGAGCACCCCCTCCGCAGAAGCACACCATCACCTCAGCACCAGCGCAGCACCACCTCAACATCAACAGAGTACCATCTCAGCAGCAGCACCAATTCTGCATCAATGCACCACCACCAGTCCAGGCCCACCTCAGCGCCAGAGCAGCCCCACCACTGTATCAGTGCAGCATCGCCTTAGCACCAGTGCAGCACCACCTCAGCAGCAACTCAGCACTAATTCGACACAACTTCAACATCAGTGCAGCATCACCTTAGCATCAACTCACCCCACACCGCCTACTTAGCATCACTCAGCACCACCGGAGCACCTGCACAGCACCACCACATCAGCATGACTCAGCACCACCACAGCATCACTCAGCACCATCTGAACATCACTCAGCACCACCTTACCATCACTCAGCACAACTTCGGTATCACTCAGCACCCCCTCAGCATCAGCATAGCACCACTTGAGCACCACCTCAGCATCAGCACAGCACCATATCAGCATCGTCAGAGCACTACCGCTGTATCAGTGCACCACTGCCAGCACAGCCCTACCTCATCGGAAACTCAGCACCAAGACAGCACCACTTCAGAATCAGCACAGGACCAACTAAGCATCAGAACATCCTCACCTCAGCACAGCACCAACTCAGCATCACTCTGCACCACCTGAGCACCAGCGCAGCACCACCACCTCGCATCACTCAGCACCACCTCAGCAGCAGTGCAGCATCTCCTCAGCACCACTTACCACCACAGCAGCATCACCTCAGCATCAGCACAGCACCACCTCAGCATCAGTTCACAACCACCAGTACAGCACCAACTCAGAAACAGTGCAGCCCCACCACAACATCAATGCAGCACCACCTCAGCACCAGAGCAGCATCACCTCAGCACCAATGCAGCACCACTTCAGGATATACAGCACAACCTCAGCACCAGTGAGGCATCACCTGAGCACCAGCGCAGCACCAACTCAGCATCACTCAGCACCACCAAAGCATCACTCAGCACCACCTCAAAATAACTTAGCACCACCTCAGCATCACCTCAGCACCAATGCAGCACCACTTCAGGATTAGCACAGCACCACCTCAGCACCACTGAAGCATCACCTGAGCACCAGTGCAGCACCAACTCAGCATCACTCAGCACCACAAAAGCACAACCTCAAAATAACTTAGCACCACATCGGTATCACTCAGCACCACCTGAGCACAACCTCCGCCAGTGCAGCATTTCGTTGGCATCACTCAAAACCACCACGGGGCCACCTCTGCATCAGTGCACCACCACCAGCACAACACCAACCCAGCACTAGCGCAGAATCATCACAGCATCGGTGAAGTACCATCTCAGCACCAGCGCAGCACCACCGCCGCATCAATCCAGCACCACCTCAGCACCATTGCAGGATCATCTCTGCACCACCAAAGTACCAATTCAGCATCATTTAGCACCACCTGAGCACCAGCACAGCACCACCAAAGCATCACTCAGCACCACCTCAGCATCACTCATCATCACCTCAGTATCATTCAACGCCACCTCATCACCAGTGCAGCACCACCTCAACACCAGCACAGCATTAGCGCAGCACCACCTCAGTATCAGCACAGCATCACCTCAGCATCAGCACAGCACCACCTGAGCACCAATACAGCATTACCTCTGCATCAGCAGAGTACCACCTCCTCATCAGTGCATCACCATCAGTGCAGCACCAGCTCACCATCAGCACAGCACCATCTCCGCATCAGTGCACCACCACTACTGCAGCCCAATCTCAGCAGCAACTCAGCACTAAAGCAGCACGACTTCAGCATCAGTGCAGCACCACCACAGCATCAACCAGCACCACCTCAGCATCAGCACAGCATCACCTCCTCATCAGTGCACTACCACCAGTGCAGCACCAACTCAGCATCAGTGCAATACCACCTCAGCACCTGCACAGCACCACCTCAACCTCCGCACTGCACCATCTCAGCATCAGCACAGCACCACTTGTGCCTCAGTGCACCACCCCCAATGCAGCCCCACCTCAGCCCCAGTGCAGCCCCACCTCAGCAACAGTGTGACCTCAGCTAAGCACCTATTCAGCACCAACGCAGCACCACCTTAGCATCAGCGCATCATTACCTCAGCACAGCACAACCTCATCCCCAGCATAGCATCTTCTTAAAACCACTCAACATCACCATAGCACCACCTCAGCATCAGCACAGCACCACCTCTGCACAAGTGCACCACCACCAGGGCAGCCTCACCACAGTATCAGCACCAGTGCAGCACCACCTCATCAGCAACACGTCACCAATGCAGCAACATTTCAACACGAGCACAGCACCACCTCAACACCGGTGCAGCATCACTATAGCACCAGCTCAGCACCAGCTCAGCATCACTCAGCACCACCTAAGCACCTCCAAAGCATCACTCAGCACTACCTCAGGATCACTCAGCGCCACCTCAGTATCACTCAGCACAACCTGAGTACCATCGCTGCACAAGCACACTACCATCTCAGCACCACCTCAATATTACTCAGCAACACCTCAGCACCTGTGCAGCACCACCCCAGCACTAGCACATCAGCGCAGTACTACCTCAGCATCAGCAGAGCACCACCTCATCATCAATGTAGCACTACCTCTGCATCAGCACAGCACCCCAGGAGCACCACCACGGCACCACCTCACCACGGCACCACCTCAGCACAACACCATCTCAGCATCAGCACAGCGCTACCTCCTCATTAGTGCACGGTCACCAGTGCAGCCCCAACTTAGCATCGGCATAGCACTACTTCAGTACCAGCGCAGCACCAAGGCAGCACCATCTCAGCACCAGTGCAGCACCACCTCCGTACCAACGCAACCCCAACTCAGCAGAAATTCAGCACCAACACAGCACCACTTCAGCATCACCTAGCACCACCTCAGCATCTGCACATTACCTCATTACAGCAACAAGTCAGCATTACTCAGCATCAGCTGAGCACTAGCTCAGCACCACCTGAGCACCAAAACCCCAGCAAGACGCAGCACCACCTCAGCATCACTCAGCACCACCTCCCATCACTCAAGACCACTTCAGTATCACCTGAGCTCCACCACAGCACCACATCAGCATCAGCACAGCACAGCACAACCTCCTCAGAAATAAAAAAACAGGAGTGTAGCACCAACTCAGCATCAGTGTAGCATCAGCACAGCACCACCTCAGCATCAGCACAGCACCACCTTAACATCAGCACAACACCATCTCAGCATCACCATAGCACCACCTCTGCATCAGTGCACCACCACCAGCGCAGAACCATCGCAGCACCAGTGCAGCACCAACTCAGCACCAGTGCAGCTCAACCTCAACATCAGCACAGCACCACCTCAACATCAGCACAGCACTATCTCAGCACAGCACCACTTCCGCATTAGTGCACCACCACCAGCACAGCACCACCTTAGCACAAGCACAGCATACCTCAGCACCAGTGCAGCCCCACCTCAGCAGCCATTCAGCACCAATGTACCACCAATTTAACATCAGTGCAGCACCACCTCAGCACCAACTCAGCATCACTCAGCACAACCTGAGGACCAGCTCAGCACCACCTGAACATCACCTCCACACCAGCACTCCACCACTCCACCACCTCAGCACCACCTCAACATCACTCAACACCACCTTAGTCTGTCCTCGGAATCTGGCATGTGTTGATTCTCCCCTAGTGTCGGTCCACTGCTAGTGTTGTAATTCAGGTACTATTTCCCAAACTTCACACCCCTTTGTTTATGTCACCCCCCCTACCATAACACAAAGAAAAGCTATAACAAACAAGCATTAGAACAGGCAGAAGGTTGCCAGCATTGCAAGGACTAAAAAACTAGAAGACATTTTCTATGATAATTTTTTTTTCAATAAGGTCATTCAGGGTAACAAAAAAGCTTTTAACACTTTTTTATTATAACTTTTCAACATGCTGCACAGTAGCCACAATGCTCCACAACATAGCTTAAAGACATTGGCAAAGCTCATAACTTTGGCTAACCACTTATAAGGTCCCAAAGGCGATGCCGATTGGCTATGCCAATGCTTGTTTATTTGATGCCCACGCCTGTTTCCTGTCCCACTCCGAGCCTGGTAGCAAAGTAACTGCCATGGGTACAGAAGGACACTACAGGGTTAAAGGCTGCTGCCCCTGACTGCCCCCAACTGACGCCCAAGTGATGGACGAGTTGTTGCATGAATGTAAGGGGGTTGTAATGCATTGAAAACAGCAGTGGCATACAAAAATACAAGACTTAAACAAAAAGAACTGAATTAGAAACAGCCCGCGAAAGAAGCAGCAGGTAAAAGTAAAATGGATGAACGTCTTGGAAATGTATGCAAGCTGAGAGGGAACCGACCCCCTAAGGCTGGATGGAGCACGCCACCCTTTCGACAAGCCATTTGTAAAAAGATTAATCTTACAGGAAAGAGCAATTGAAGGGGCTCCTTTCATCTCGAAGAGTGGCTGCTGCTCGCTCACAAGGCCCCAGATTCTGAGCTTGACCCTGTGTCATGGATGGGTGTAACTGAGTGTCGTTTATCACTCGGCCATGACTCTCGACAGCTCTTAAACTGATTCATGGCTAGGAGGGGGATTCACCCCTGGAGACCTCTCAGATAAGTTGCAAACTCCATCTAATATTTCCCACATACCTCTCTTGATGTGTTCAACCCCATGCCAGGAGCTGACCCCTCCCTCTCTACCACATCATCAGCATTAGAAAATGTCGAATGCATCCCTCCAGTGCAGCTACCGCAGCAGGCTCTATGCTTGTCTCACTTGTGATAATCACTTCAGATAAGCAAATGGATTGCTCTGCATTGCAAGTAAAATAAAACATCTCGAAACAGATTTTCCAAGGGTTTGCGACATGACAAAGTCTCAAAAAGTGACACAAAGCAGTGCAAACTCATGCAAGGTTATTTACTTTCCAAGACAAAAATATATTTTCCGCTGAAAAGGTGCCCCTTTCTTACACAAATAGCGCTTTGTGCTGCTTTGCAGCACTTTGCATCAAGGAGGGCTACTTGGGTGCAACGTGGATAGACCCTTCGTTTTTGATGCAAAGCTCTACTATGAAAGCCAGACTGAGGTTTACAAGGCCTCGTAAAGCAGACGCTAGGAACGAGAAATGTTTTAATTTCTCCAAACGTTCTAAATATTGCATGCGTGCTGCCCGGTACAGCACACATACAATATATGGCATATTTAAGAATTTGTCTAGGCATAGCATTCTGTATTGAAAGAATATATTTCCAGAAAAAATCTGATTGACAGCACACGCGCGCTTCAGCACAACGATGCAAAGGTTGTGCTTGGCACTAGGCAGTCTGTGCAATAGTGGGGGTAGTGAGAAGTGGCAGGCCATTACATTTTTTTTAATTTGTGCTATTTTCTTTCTCTGTGCAAGGCAGCTCGGCAACTTTGACATTGCACAAAAAAAATCTGCCTATTTGTGGGTGAAATGAGCTAAGTTTCAATTGGTGATGTTCTTCAAACATTTGCTGAGTTGCTGCTTTTTACAAAATTATTAATTTCATCCCTACACGTCAGCATTCCCAGACTGTAGGGGTAAGTAGAGAGAGGGGTGATGGTGTACCCACGATTGACTTTTGCTTATATTCATATAAAAGACGTAAAGCAAACCTCAATGACCACGCACAAGGGTATAATTAAAGAGCAGTTTAAACATGGACAATACCATTGAACAGAGACGTTTTCTTGCATGGGCAAAGTGAGCTCTGGCCCAGGGCCCCAGCCTTTCAGAGCCCCCCCCTGACAGAGTCAGCTCTGTTCTCCAGAGTTTTGCCCTAATGACCTTGAATATTTCTTAAACAGATTGTTTTAAATACTGTTTTCCTTTAATGTATTTTTTATGTACCTGATGTGTGAGAGTCTAGTACAGCCATTTTGCTGAGAAATGTTGTGTTTATGTTTCATGCAATATACATAAAAAAAATCTTTTAGATCAAAACTAGGCCTAACATAGAAGAAATGGGATGGCGTCACAGAGATTATTTGCAGTAATATTGGTGAGCTGCTGCTGTGTTACTATATTAAAAACACACATAACTATCCCTGAATAATAGATATAAACACATCAGGGGGCAGATGTATCAAGATTCCATTTTGCGAGTCCGAAATTGCGATTTTTAGCGAATCGCAATTTCGGAATCGCAAAATGGGATGTATGATGAAATCTGCGATAAATTTGCGATTTCTAAAAAATCGCAGATTTAATTGCGATATTTTTGCGATTTCTTAATTAGCGAATTTCGCAAATTAAGAAATCGCAAAAACGGGATCATGCAATGCAGGAACAGCCTGATGACATCACAACCAGGAAGTTTCAGTGATTGCTTGCACCTGCTTCCCAGAGCCACACCCAGTGGCAGTTGGAAGAGTGTTCTGAGGCAGAGCAGACCTGTTTGGAGAGCAATGGAGTCACAGAAGGCACAGGAGGAAATGGCATTGGAAAAGAGAAAAAGGAAGCAAAAGTTTTCTGAAAAGGAGCAAGAAATCCTCATAGAGGAAATGGTGTGTAACCATGAGGACCTTTTTGGAGAAAAAGCACTTAAAGTTCCTAACTCCAGGAAAAGGAAAATCTGGCTGGAGATCCAGGAAAAAGTTAATTCAGTTGGAGTCACCACTCGCTCCATTGATGAAATTAAAAAAAGGTGGTACGATATGAGACTCAGATCAAAAGAGAGACTTGCTGATAGAATTAAAGAGGCAAACAAAACAGGTGGTGGGACTTCTACTGTGGACCAACGAACACCCCATGAGGAACTGATAGAATCCACCCTGCTACCAGAGAGTGTGAGTGGAGTGGCCACCATTGATATCTCTGGACCTACAGCAACTACACAAGGTAAGATGAATGCAAATTTAATCAATGTATGTGTGTAAAGAATGTGTGTGTGTCCTGTGCATAAACTCATTGTCAGATAAATAGTAGTCCACTTACACTGTAAAACCAGAAGTGAGCAATGCATCATGGGAGTTGTAGTCCAATTAAGATTGTCACAATCATCATCATAGTAACACATGTTATTTGACCAAGTAGTAATTTGGCATGCTGAAGCAGTGTAGTCCAAGTTGTTGTCTGCAATGAAATCTTTATTATTTTAAAGAAACACAAATTCATATTTCACACCCTACATCCACAGAACATACAAGAGACTCCATGCCAGAAAATGATTTGGAAAGTTCTCCTCATCATGTGACGTCTGACGCAGAAGAAGTAGTCACTGATGCCCCTGTACAAAATAGGAACATACACAGGAAGCGCAGACGTGTTGTACCTCTGGAACCAATGGGAGTGGAAGAAAATTCAGATGTAGATTCAGTTCCCAATGAGACAGTCACAGTGTCCCCTCAGGACTCACACCAGCAACCACAAACTCCAAGGAGGGCACGCTCATTCCGTCTGGAGGCATGTGGGAGCAACAGAGGACCAAGTGAAGGAGGCACTGTGTTTTCTGGCCTTGAGCAGGACATGCTTCACGTACAGCGACTGCAACACAAGGCACTGAGATCAATAAATAGGCAGCTACTGAAATCTAATAAAAATCAGGAAAGCATGGCTGCATCAATCGACAAACTCTGCCTGACCCTTGTACAAACTGAAAATGCACGTAACAGGGCTGCACAGGCTGCACAAGTCAGGATGCATACCTACACCAAGGCAATCAACAGGCTTTGTGCAGTCACAAGCAATTTCACGAGACGCAGCATCAACATGCAGCGAGAATTAAGTGACTGCACACGTGAAATGGCAAAGAGTGTGAACAAAATGACCTCGGTCTTGGAAAGTATGCAAACCACCAACTCAGGTGCAAGCGCTCTCCTATGCTCTGGAGAAAGTGAGAACAACTCCAGTAGGAGTAGTAGAAACCCTACTCCAACTAACCAATTGGGCCAACGCAGAAGTGGAAGGCGTTCTACTCCCGGACCTGAGCAAGAAGCCATGCCTTCACAGGAGCAACATGCTTCCAGCCGCCATCGCAAAAAATAACTTTGTGATTAGTAACCTATGCAGCAGAAATGCATTGTGAAAGTTTTTTGTTATTCCACGTATGGATATTTTAATTTACAACATTGGAAAGAAATGTTTAAAACATAAAGCAGAATAGTTTGTATGTTGTGAATAAAAACAACATTTTCACACTTGAGATAGTATTTAGTTTTTTCTTACCTAAAAATCATTTCGTGTAATCTCTGTCCTTCTTTGACGGCCAGCCATGGCTCCTACTCCTGCCACTGCCATTCTTGGTGGAGGGATATCATCATCATCAGATGAGTCAGAGTCACTCACTTCAATGTCTGTGCCTTTGCGAATTGCCATGTTATGCAGCATTGCACATGTTGTAACAATTTTGCAACATGTTTCAGGATTGTATTGCAATGCACCTCCACTTTTGTGTATGCATCTGAAACAGCTTTTTAATATTCCAAAAGTACGTTCAATTACCCCACGTGTGGACCGGTGTGCCCTGTTGTACCGTCTTTCACTTGCATTTGCAGGATTTAAGTATGGTGTAAGGATGAAATCACGCACTGCATAGGCACTATCACCTGCAAGTAAGAGAGAAAATAGTAACTGTGTATGTTCCATTTCATTTTGATGGATGGATAGATGGATGTTTGCATGAGTGTTACTCACCTAGAAGGTATCCATCTCCAAACTGACCAGCACTGAGACGTCTATGAATTGCGCTATGTCTGAAGATGAAAGAGTCATGTGTACTCCCTGGAAACTTTGCTACAATGTCATTGATTATGTTTTTGGCATTGCATATGATCTGGATGTTGAGTAAGTGGTAGCTTTTTCTATTCCGGAATACATATTCTATGGCTGCAGGTGGAGTGATAGCAATATGGGTTCCGTCAATGCATCCAATCACATGTGGAAATAGTGCTATTTGATAGAAATCCAACTTTGTTTCCTGTATGGCTTGTTGTGTATTAGAGAAATATATATGATGTTGGAGTCTCCTTAGCATTGCATCCAGGAACACATGAAAAAAACGTGATAGGGCACTCTGTGACACCCCACCAACCTCTGCAATTACACTTTGAAAAGAGCCAGAAGCCAAAAGGTGCAGTGAGCACAATACCTGCACATGTGTTGGTATTGATTGTGTTCTGCCTGTTGGATGTGCCAAAAAAGGTTCCAATTCATTAATCAGGTCCAAAATGGTGTGAGGATGTAGTCTGTATTTTTCATAGATCTCCTCCTGAGTCTGCTGGAACAGCGTAATGTGTATTCTGAAGATTCTCTCCTGTCTTTGTCTCCTATGGGCAAGAGCTTGAATGCGCAGCCTCCTGGCAATCAGGTACAGTCCTACCATTTTGAAATGTAGGAAAATGCATTCTGGGAGCCTTTTTATATATTTTTTGTGTTACCACCTGCTTCTATTTGGTGTTAAATGCGATATCTTATTTGGTGAATTTTGTGAAATCGCTATTTGCGATTTTTTCTTACATATTGATGCGATTTCTTAACTTGCGAATTGTTATTTGCGATTTTCGCAAATTTAGGAACATGCAAAATTAGTAATCGCTATATATTCTGCGAAAAATACTTCTCGCACACTAAGAATTCGCAAAAATTGCTATTTCTAATTATGCGATGCGATTACTTTGATACATGCCAATTGCACTTTTTGTTGTCGCAAACGCTGCGAAATTGCGATTCGCAGCATTTGCGACATGCAAAACACTTGATACATCTGCCCCTTAGTGCCTTATTTATGAGAAGTGATGCATCGCTGTGTGAAAACAGGGATGCGTCACTTCTTAGTGCGCCCTCCTAGCGACATGACACATCATGTCGCAAGGAGTTACAGATACGTCAGTATTTCTGACGTATCTGTAGGCGCAAAAGTGATACATTGCTGGGGTGTGTCTGAAAATAGACGCAACTCCAGCAATGTGTCCTTTCACATGGAGCAAGCCCCATGTAAAAGGGCCTTCATCAGTCTTACGCCTGCTGTGAGGCAGGTCTAAGATATTGAATGGCATCCTAGAAGTGGCGCACCGAGTTCTCATAGATTTCAATGTGCCACTTCTACGAGGTTTTTGCAGGGGAACACCCACCCTGCATACATTATACCTGGCGCAGGTATAATGTGGTGCAGGGGTGTACAAAGTGACGCATCTGCCTAGATGTGTCACTTTGTAAATAGGGCACAACATGGCACATTTTGTACGCTGCCGGTGCGTCACAAAAAGTGATGCACCTGCGTCATAAAAATGAAGCAAGGCCTCATAAATAAGGCCCATAGAATTTGGATGAGTGTTCCTTCGCACTGTCAGGGACCTAATGAAATGAAATAGTGTATTTAATAAAGCGCGCAGCTACTCAGACTAGAGTGTCCAGGCGTGTGACAGTGGGAGGAAAACATGCGTAAAAGACCCATCAGTTATTAAAAAAGCCAGCTTTTTAAGTTCTTCCTGAAAGAGAGCAGGTCTGTGGTTAGGTTCAGAGACTCAGGGAGTCTATTCCACAATTTTACGCCTAGAAAGCTGAGGGATCTGCCCCCAGTGCAGGCACAGCATATTTTAGGCACGATGGCCAGGTTGGCATTGGATGATCTTAGTGGTCTAGATGTTGTGTAGTGATTAACACGCTTATTTAGGTAGCCACCTTCTAAGTAATGGAAAGCTTTAAAGAAGATGGTCATCGCTTTGAAGTCAATCCATTCTTTTATGCGGAGCCAGTGTAGAGATTTAAGAATAGGGGTCATACTAGATCTGGGTTTAGGTGTCAGGATGGCTCTGGCCGCCGTGTTTTGTACCACTTGTAGGTGCTGGATAAAGGACTTTGGAAGACAGAGGTACAAGCTGTTTACATAGTCAAGATTTGATGTCACCATAGCCTGCTCCATGATCTTTCTGCTCTCAAGCGGGAACAGTGGCAGGAATTTGTTTTGCATCCAGAGTATGCCAAAGCACGCGCCAGTTAAGTTTTGGATTTGAAAGCGCATGGAGAGTGTCTTGCCTATGACAATTTCTAAGTTTTTGACTTTCTCCTTTTCCACGGGTGGGGGCGGCAGATCTTTTGGCCACCAAGAGCTCCAGTCAGTCTTTTCTAGTTTACCAAAGAAAACAATTTTAGTTTTGTCAGGATTGCGCTACAGCTGATTGATCCTAAGCCAGTTAAAAACTTTTGTGAGGCAAGACCTAATCATTGCCCCGTCAAAGTCGGTTCTTTTTTCACATGTAAAAATCAGCTGAGTGTCATCAGCATAGGAAACAATTTTGGCGTCCTCTTCCTCTACCAGAAATGCAAGGGGGGATAGATACATAATAAAAAGGGTCATACTGAGAACAACCAGACACCGCAGTACTTGCCGTGAGGGGAACGGCCAACTCGCTTTGTTCTTCTTCACCCCTGCCCAGCGCCTGCTAACTGCTAGAACCGCGCCGTGAGGGAAACGGCCAGAGCGCACAGCTTTAGCGCCCATACCGACATCCACCGCCATCCACCCGGTGCAGCAGCAGCTGGGGAACTACATCACCCAGCTGCCCCGGGGGTGGACGCGGCGGGTGTGATGACGCCCACGCGCCAGGAGGCGCCTTATCAGCAGGGAGCGCCGAAGCGCTCTTTGAACAACCAGACACCGCAGTACTTGCCGTGAGGGGAACGGCCAACTCGCTTTGTTCTTCTTCACCCCTGCCCAGCGCCTGCTAACTGCTAGAACCGCGCCGTGAGGGAAACGGCCAGAGCGCACAGCTTTAGCGCCCATACCGACATCCACCGCCATCCACCCGGTGCAGCAGCAGCTGGGGAACTACATCACCCAGCTGCCCCGGGGGTGGACGCGGCGGGTGTGACGACGCCCACGCGCCAGGAGGCGCCTTATCAGCAGGGAGCGCCGAAGCGCTCTTTGAACAACCAGACACCGCAGTACTTGCCGTGAGGGGAACGGCCAACTCGCTTTGTTCTTCTTCACCCCTGCCCAGCGCCTGCTAACTGCTAGAACCGCGCCATGAGGGAAACGGCCAGAGCGCACAGCTTTAGCGCCCATACCGACATCCACCGCCATCCACCCGGTGCAGCAGCAGCTGGGGAACTACATCACCCAGCTGCCCCGGGGGTGGACGCGGCGGGTGTGACGACGCCCACGCGCCAGGAGGCGCCTTATCAGCAGGGAACGCCTCTCGCACACGCGAGTCGCGCGCGGGAGAAGCCCGGGACAAGGGCGGGACAGTCTTAGACAGTCCTAGACTGGCCGGGACTGGACTGGGCCACCCCCCTTACGTCTACACCTATATACAAGTAAGGAATTAATATTGTTACTATCTACCATTCTAGACACTTGTAAAGTGGAGATATATACCAGCTACTGCATAGTATCTTGTTTGGTAGTTCCTGGGAGAGGTGAACGAGTAATACTTTCTACTGTCGGAAGAAACACATTCCGAGACCCTGTATGTCAAAAAACATGTCCAAAAAACAGCCTACACTGAGTACTAAGACAATAGACAATTATATGGTCCAAGTCGTCAGTAAAATTAATGACAAAAGAAGACAGTCATTGGGCCTAAGTCAGTCTCCGGTCCTACATCTTCAAAGTCCGACTCAATGTAGCAATCAGTCAAACTCTTTAGCTCCAGATGTCTCGAACGATCTCATAGATCTTATGGCCCACTCTAATCCTGATATGGACGAACACAACATCGTTATATTAGATGGTGAAGCGAATATAGAAAATCCAGATCTAGAGGTTTTCTCTGATACTGATAATATAACTGTGGATCACAAATCCGATGATCCCTTATCTCCTGAACAGGAAATTCTACCCCCGAGAAGACATAGAAGAGTCCAGGAGAAACGATCGGGCTTACGATCAGGAAACAGGAGGAAAAAAGCATCACCTGTGGGGAAAACTAAGGCGAAATTCACTGAAGTGGTAGAGAATATTATTCCAGAAAAAAGTGATCACGACAATAGCTACAATGAGGATGACTTACTGCAGAAAATAGCAGACATCATCGATTTAAAAATTAAAACCATCATCAAGCCGCTAGTCGCTAAGATTGACAAACTAAATGCAGAACTAAAAAGAATAGGTGCCCTTCAATCAAAGACTGTAGATGGGGTTGATAATTTATCTACTTTGGTGTCAGAAATGGGAAAGTGAGCAGAGATAAAGGAGAGGAGTATTGTAGAGAAAGAGCCTGACCGATTACTCCCTGAATGCCCATCGCAAGAAGGGGTAAATCCCACCATCCAGACTGTGCCAAAAGATAGTGTACCAATGACAATAAACATCCCGGCAGCAATGCGTCAGGATCCAGATCCTCTTCAATTCATTGAAGAGGCGTCGCCAGTGGTATTGGTGCTTGCTAATGTCCCCTCGCCAACGGACACTCAGCCTGAAACACCAGCATCTCTGTCTAGTAAGGCACTACACTGGCTAACATCTAACATGCATATGGGACCAGGTGGCAAACATCAGCTTGCATGCGAAATTAAGTCAGTGAAAAGGGTGGCTTGGATTGGGAATCGGCCCAAACGGTTTAGAGGTGATTGTGTTATTGTGACTTTTTGCCATGCAGCTGTTTTACCCAATGTCTTAAATCATATCTTTCCGCCACAAAGAAGAGCCGGGTCTATTGTTCCCCTCACTTTAAAATTCTTTTATGGGGAGCAACAGAATGTAACATTTCCAAAAACTCCTGGCCCAATGTGGGAAATTGTGAGAAATAATAGAGGCCCAATGGCCCCTTTTAATGATTGGGGCATGGTCCTAGGAAATAGATATGAAGTGTTATCAGGTTTAGATGCTTGTGATTGACTGGGTAGCAGTAATTCTCACACTGATGTTCCTATTCCTAATGGAGAGTATTCAGAGGGGGAAGTGGAAGTACAGCCAAATTCTGTTATAACTGATATTTTGATAAATGGAAACAGAACACAGGGTGCTTTAACTGAGAAATGTAATGATGTTCACCCTATTGGTCGTATTAATTACGTTATGGGAAGCGATTTAAATGTTAATTTTTCCCCAAAACTGGCTGTAAATTTACACAATATAGGTGTACACAATCCCACTCAAGAGTACAGGGCTGTTTTGTCAACTAACATCGAATCCAATAACGACAAGGCCTCTGCCCAATTTACCCTAACATCCTGGAACATTGCAGGCTTGCGAAGTAAGATAGCATCGCGGGCATGGCAAATTTTCCTGGATTCAAAGGATGTAATCCTTCTCCAGGAAACCTGTCAACTCGAGCCAGATCCTGTCGAAGGATATTCACACTTTTTTGTCCCGGCCATACCAAGCCAGAGGGGAAGACCCAAAGGTGGTCTAGTGACATGGGTAAAGCAAAGCAGTGATTATTCAGTCGTACATATAGATGTCAATAGCCCTGATATACTGGTGGTCAAGTTACAACGATCATTCTGTCAGGACCTTTATATATTTAATATTTACTCAAGGGGCATGCCAGGGGGTAAACCCACGGAGGCGGTTGAGTTGTTAGATTCTCTTTTAAAACAGTATTGCTTCAACGCAAATGTTATTGTTGGAGGTGATTTTAATTGTTGCTTTGAACCCCTAGACACCCATGATGTAGATCTCATGATAGAGGAGGATTACATCTGGGATATCCCTCAGCTTTCCTTACCACCAATTAAAAAATGGTCAGAGGCTGCATTGCAGTTAAAAGTTTTGTGTGTCGAATCTGGGCTACGGGCAACCAATGGTAGAGTGATTTCTGATAAACAGGGCGCCACCACTTTTTCCAATGGGAACTCACAAAGTCGTATTGACTACATTCTAGTCAATAAAGAGAATTGGTCCAGTGTCATTGATATGTGGATAGAACCAAGAGTGGAAAGTGACCATGATCCACTAATTTTGACATTCAATTTGTTTGGAGTATTGGCTAAAGATACTCCGATGGAAGCTGTCCCAATTAAACTTTCCAATGACAATAGACGCATCAAATGGGCAACATGTGCAGCCAATGAGGAAAGCATAATTGCTATGAGGGATTTAACAACTCAGGCTATCAGAGATCTAAAGAGTATAACCGCTATGGATACTCATACATCAGAAGTTAGCAGGATCCATGATAATTTTTTTAATAGCTTAAAATCTTTTTTTGTCAAAACAGTGACTAAGAAGAAACGCAGGCCAGTAAGAAAGGAGGACCAGTGGTACGATAAAACCTGCAGGGGGGCATACAAGGTATTGTCTGATGCTGTGAAGACAAAAGACATTAATAAAATAAGGAATGCACGTGTCGAGTATAAAAAGGCCCAAATAAGTGCTAAAAGGGACTGGGAGGAAGGCTACTGGAGGGATCTTCTCAAAGCAAGTGAGGAAAGATCCATGACACCATTTTGGAACATTGTAAAATGGGGAAGGGTAGCAATAAGAGGAGAGCCCATGAACCATGTTTCACCTGAAGTGTGGGTAACTCATTATGCGACTCAGTTTGCTGCTGAGCCCTTAGATGGAGAGGAGTGTTTGGCCCCCAAAGATATCTTGGGGAGCCACCTAATATTTAGTAAAACTGACGTCCTAAACATTTTAAGGGATATACCCAAAGGCAGAGCACCAGGCCTAGACTCTGTTCCAGCAGACCTTTTTATGCATGATAAAGAAGTATGGGCTACGTACATTCACTTGTTAGTAAACGCCATTGCAAAGGGCTCGCCTATTCCCGAGACCTGGAAGGGAGCCGAGATCATCCCCATCTTTAAAAAGGGGGCATGCTCGGATCCAGGCAACTATAGGCCCATTAGCCTGATCGCATGCATTCAGAAAGTTCTTGCAAGACTTCTACTCCACCGAATCCATGAGTGGATAGATGACCAGGACATTTTGTCTCCCCTGCAGGCAGGTTTTCGTAGCCACACAAGCACCATAGATCAAGTGTTCAGATTTGTCCTAATCTACTGGCGTGTAGTTATACTTGGGGGGGGGATGCTCTTTGCTGCTTTTGTCGATTTAAAATCGGCCTTCGACCTCGTCCCCCACCACAAGCTGTGGAATATTCTCCGAGATCAGGGCATCCCTAATGAAATGTTGTCCTTATTAATGAGAATGCATGAAAATAATTTCGCACAAGTGCGATGGAACCAACAGGGCTCCGTCACTGATAAATTTCCTATTGAGAAGGGAGTACGCCAAGGTTGCGTGCTCGCTCCAACGCTTTTCTCGCTATATATCAACAGGGTGATCAGATATTTTGAACATCAATCAACAGATGCCCCAAAGTTGGCAGGTAGGCTGATCCCCCTGCTGATGTTTGCGGATGATACCCTGTTGATATCTAGGACCCAACAGGGACTTCAGAGGGCAATTGGAGTTTTTGAATTATTTTGTGCAGATCACGGTCTTGTAATTAATACAAGTAAAACAAAATTTATGGTTCTGCACAAACGACGACACATTAGAGGGAAGGTTACTATGGATGGGGTACAGCTTGAACAGACCCAGGTTTTCAAATATCTTGGAATTAATCTGTCCCATAACCTAGATTGGAAACATCATACTAATGAGTTGGTAACAAGACATGCCCAACTAACAGGAGCCCTTATTAAGGAACTTTTTGCATCTCAGACTAAACCTATCCGACCAGTATTGAAAATCTACAATGCCAAGATAGGAGCGGCTGTTCTCTATGGAGCCGAACTCTGGGGGCCAAGTAATCTTGCGAAGTTGATCGTGGCACAGAATAGATTTCTTCGCAACATTACTGGGCTACCAATGTCATCACCTCTAATACCACTAAAATATGATTTGGGCTTTCATAGCTTTGAGGATATGGCAAGATATAGATCAGTAGCCTACTGGAGAAGGCTCTGGGTAACTCCAGAGCTATCACAGTATGCTCAAGGCTTCTCTGAAATACGAACCCTGGATAAAGGGCGTAAAATAATCTGGTTAAGAGATGTAAGAAGCATCTATAGGGCGATGGGACTATCCCACCTCTGGGATGATCCTGTTAATAATGCATTTCCACCAAAAAAGGTACTTCGGGATATATACTTGAGCATGATTGAAATGAAGTGTTTTAGAAATCGTATTGATCGATCTTTTACAAACGATTTTCTAGAACTTAAGCATGCACCTGCCCTAGAACTTTACTGGGACTGGATTACTGTGCCAGGGGATAGGAAAAGGTACCATCAATTGAGGGTGGGGACTTTACCTTTAAATGCCCTAACGGGGAAATGGAATAAGAGCCAAACCTTAAGGTGTCCCTTTTGCCCTGATCAAAAGGAAAATATCGCCCATGTGTTGTTTGCTTGCCCCGAATATTGCGTTCCCAGACGGACATGGCTAAAACCGATCTGTGCCCAGCTGGGCTTAAAAACCGCAATTGAGGCTGTTAGGGTCCTAAGAACTAATACATCCCAGCCGGTAGTCATAGCTATGTCAAAATTTTTGCATTGGACATGGATTATACGTACACGGAAAATTAGCTTGGAGTAATTATGGGAAAGTTATCATGTGCTGCTATTTAATTGTTGCTAACTAATTCTGCATATTACATTAATAAGGCATCAACTATGTACATTACTCTAGTTACTGTCAATTTGTATTTTGGTATTGATGAAATTGTTTTTATACCAGTTTTTATAAATGTCTTTTTAGATGTCTTTTTAAAATAGGCTTAACTTATGATCTTGTAAAAATGTAAATAGGATGAGATAGTGTGTTATCTATTTTACCTTGTTTTCTTTTTTCTTTTTTTTTTTTCTTTATATGTGTGTATGTGAAATAACTCATCATGGACCTGTTTTTTTTTTTTTTTTGTGGGATTGTGGGTGGGGTATCAAAAAAAAACAAACAAACAATTATTCTTTCTTTTAATTGTAGAATGTCTTTCATGATTGAAATATATCGAATAAAGACTATTTTGAATTTGAATTTGGGTCATACTGAGAATGGAGCCCTGAGGGACACCCACATTCATGGCGTCTGGGACCTGGGATGAGAAAGTGGGGAGCCATATGTCCTGAGATCTATTTGCCAAGAAGAATGATATCCATGTTAAGGCGTTCCCCCCCAGGCCGCTGTTAGCAAGTATCTCCAGGAGCCTTTCATGTGGGATCGTTTCCAAGGCCGCCGACAGATCGAGCAGTATCAGAACAGCCTTGTCTCCCTGGTCCAGCTTACTCTTGAAAAATTCTGTCACTTTCATAATAGCAGACTCTGTACTGTAGTTAGCACTAAAACTGAATTGGTATTCATGAAGGAGCTTCCCATCTTCAATGTGTTTTTGAAGGGCCTTGTTTACATGCTTCTCTAATACTTTGGAGAGGGTCGGATGAAGGGAGATTGGCCTGTAGTTGGCCGGGTCGTCGATTTGGTGTTAGCCTTTTTTTATCAGTGAAGAATCTTAGCATCCTTCCATAATTTCTGCATGTTGACTGAGGAGAGGGAAGCATTGAAGAGCTGGTATACCGTGGGGTTTTTGGTGGGAGCTAATTAGTTCAGGATATTCGCTGGACATGGGTCGGTAGGAGAGCCAGACTTAATGCTTTCGAGAAGGGTCAGTGACTCTTCAAGCTGAAACTCAGGGAAAGCTAGTAAAGATGGAGGGTCCAAGAGGTGAAATTTGCTATTAGAACTAAGGGAAAAGGTCAGTTCTTCCTCTGAGATGTTAGTGAAGGCTTGTTGGCTCACGGAGACCTTTTTGTGGAAGAATTGAGCTATTTGCTTAGACCATTCTTCTGTGCAGGGCCCTTCCTTTGTGCTGGCTTTTGTGACAGTAAAGGATTTAACTATGCAACAGATTTCCTTACTCTTATTTTGGATATTTGCTATCTTGGTTTGAAAGAAGTTTTTTTTGGCTGCCTTCACAAGAATGTAATGAGCTTTTAAGGTGTCTTTATACACCTTCCTGTCCTCAGGTAGATAGTATTTACGCCATTTCCATGATATTTTTCTGCAATTTCTTTTGCTAGATCTGAGGGAAGCGTTAAACCATGGAGCTGGTGGGGCTGACCTCTTTGAGGAACAGGAAACAACCGGTACCGCTGCACCGATGTTGGTTCAGAGCCATGAATCTATTAAGAGGGCGTCCGAGTCGGGACAGCCAGACAGCTCTGGCAAGGAACGACCGAGGGCGTCTGCTAACATCGGGTTGGATATTTTATAGAACGTCCTTTAATTAGGGACCCTCTGCCCTGCGTTAGCCCGAGGGACTGTGGCAGAGTTGGGAATGACGAATTTTAATAGGAGGTGGTCAGACCAGGTAATGGGAAGAGGTAGGCTTACTGATATGTCAAAGTTGTGAAAGATTTGGTCGAGGGTATGGCCCGTCTCATGGGTGGCCGAAGAAATAGATGGAAACATGTTGCAGGCCTGCAGCGTCTCCAACAAGGAAATTATTTGAGGGTCTTTTCCATTGTACATATGTACATTGAAATCTCCCATAATAAGGCAATTGTTGAATTTTAAGGTCAGGGAGGTGGTGGCTGTATTAAGCGTAGTAATAACATGTCCAATTGCACCAGGAGGTCTGTAAATCAGAAAACCAGCTATGCTATTATAAAGTAAAGTCCACATTTGTAAAGTGCACAATCACCCGTAAGGGTCTCTAGGCGCTGGGGGCCGTCGGGAAGATTAAGCGAGCTATTGCCCAGAGTCACATGATGCTGGGCTAACCTGCCGCCGGAGCCGAGGATCGAACCGTGGTCCCCAGATTCCAGCGTCAGTCGCCCTGGCCGCGGCGCCACACCTCTCCCTCTTATAGGGGGATAAGGTACAGGGGAAGCCTAAGGACTCTGCGCCCTTGATGTTTTCCATCAGAGTGGGAGAGCAGCCTAGTATTTGATTGTAAATTATGGCGACACCACCCCCCTTCCCACTCGGTCGGTCCTTCCTAAGGATTTCATAACCCGTAGGGATG
Source organism: Lissotriton helveticus (assembly GCF_964261635.1). Classification (NCBI taxonomy): domain Eukaryota; kingdom Metazoa; phylum Chordata; class Amphibia; order Caudata; family Salamandridae; genus Lissotriton; species Lissotriton helveticus. The sequence goes on along the minus strand of NC_136059.1, from coordinate 2,058,424,457 downwards.
GCCGAGGTGATAGTAGGGTTGGAGGCTTCAGACAGCCAAGTCTCAGTGAGAAAAAAAAGATCAGGTTGTTCGTCTAAGAGTAGATCATAAATCTGTGGTTCATACTTTTGCATAGAGCGACAATTTAAAAGGGTGGTCTTTAAGTCCTCTGTTTTCTTATTGTTTTTACACTTATTGTCGCGTGGGAGGATCTTGGGTGCGAATTTCCTGGGCTGGAGGAGAGACCAGTTGCACTTATTGCATCAAAAGTCTACCTCCAAGCTCGGATCAGCCGCTGTACACTGACATAATGGTAGCCGCCTAAGGCTAAGCAGTTTTTCCCTATTGTAAATTAGTGAAAGAAACTTACTGGAGGGGAACTGGGCAGCATGGCCGGCGCCCGATGCTGACGGGACGCTGACGGGCGGAGACGCGCTGCTAGCGTCCCTTTGCATCGGGAATATAAAGGCTAATGCCTATGATGCAAACTGGATCGCTAACACAGCTGAGGAAGTGGGAACTGTGTGGGCAGACGTAAGGAGCCTGATATTAGCCCCAGCCCTCTACACAAGCTGCAGACCAGGACTGGAGGAAAAGCGAGATGCAAATTGGAGCACTTAAGAAGGTGTAGGCAAGCAGAATCAAGTAAAGTGCAAGTACGTGTGGGTAGGGGAAATTGTTAAAAAGCACAGAGTAATTCAGCCACACATACAATTTATACAGTATTAAAAATCTAGTAGCAGGGCTGGAAACAATAAATCCTACCACTGTCAGCTGCGTGCGCGCGTCTGTTTGCATTGGGAATATATAGGCTAATGCCTATGATGCAAACTGGATCGCTAATGCAGCTGAGGAAGTGGAAACTGCGTGGGCAGAAGTGAGGAGCCCAATTGTAGCCCCAGCCCTCCGCACAATCAGCGTATCAGCTGTGGCGGACCACGACTGGAGGAAAAGCGAGATGCGAATTGGAGCAGCTAAGGAGGTGTAGGCAAGCAGAATCAAGTAAAGTGCAAGTGCGCGTGAGTAGGAGAAATTGTTAAAATGCACAGAGTAATTCAGCCTCACATATACAATTGAAATGGTATTAAACACTTAGTAGCAGGGCTGGAAAAAATAAATCCTACCGCTGTCAGCTGCGTGCGTATGTTTACATCAGGAATTTATAGGCTAATGCCTTTGATGCAAACTGGATAGCTAACGCAGCTGAGGAAGTGGAAACAGCATGAGAAACAGGGGCTCAAATTGGATCATAAATTCAAAGCTGTTCTGAACAGGGGCCCCCAAAATATCTTTGGCCCAGGGCCCCCAAAATCCTTAAGATGTCCCTGCCATTGAACTAATACACAGAAACCATATGGTGCAATCCAATGCGCCATTTGTTTGGTTGATAGTGCCTTTCTGTAAAGCCCCTCACAAATATACAGTTGTACAAATAAGTAACCACATGGTTTGTTATGACTTTCTTGCATTCAATGGCTAGAAGTATTGTGTGACTGGCGGGAAACGATAACGATTGATTTATAAGTCTTTTCATAAAGAAGTGGTATTATTTGAAACCATCTATCCACACCATCACTGATTTGAATAGAAGCTTATGCATGTGATGAGATGAAGTAGCCTTGAAGAAGAAGGGTACCCCGAAGTGCCTGTTGGTTTGTAGTTTAGATTTTCATGGTCTGTTCTACTGCGACAATCTCAATGGAAATATCTTTTGTAGTAAATGCATCTCTTTGACATTACTATTTTGTCACACTGAATAATTTCCAGGGGTTCTATTCACTGGTGCTACCTTAGACATTCTGCAAAAATAGGTTTGCTGTGATTTGATAAGAAGGAGGAAGCTTTTTGATCTTGAAAATGTGTCCTGAAAAATCACACCTGGAGAGCAATGGAGAAGCTAAGGAAAGCCATGTGAGGAGTCAAGGCAAATACACCATTCTTTGTAAAAAATTAAATAAATGCATTCTCCTACATAAAGTTAATCAATTTCTCACACATTATTTTCACTACAGTCAGCTTGCAAAAAAGGATACATATCCCTCTTGTGACAGGTATTTTACACCAGTTCCCCTGGTTAGGGAAAAGTGAGTAAAATAGGTGCATGTCAGCCTATAATGACTGAACTGGAAGATGCTGTAAGCTATGGGTCAAATGAGGGGACGTCCCTGTACACATTGGACTGTTGTGAAACGTGTGCCCTTGCAAAGGCATTACAGATGTGGTTGAACTTGAATTTATGTCCCCTTCTGTGATATGCTAGATGTTGGGGTGAAGAACCGGGTTTTCTTAGAACCCAGCGGTGCCAGGGACACACCCAAAGTCTTCGAGTTCTCCTGTCTTGGAATACAGAGACACGGAATACTTCTGGATGGCGTCAGAGATCACATTTATTAGCTGCAGCTAGTAACAGTAATCCCAGCAATACAACACGGTGTACAACTCAGGAAACTGCTCAATTTTCGTAGAGCAAGACATCACCTTTTATGTGCATTTTACTCATTACAAATGCACACCCACTGCGACAAATACTGACGAATGAAATACATTTTCCCACACATTATTACATCATAAAAAGCTCACTTTACATTGTACCAACCCACAAGTTAAATATTAGGAATGTCCCAAATTCGATTTCCACAAGCTGGACAAACCCATAATTGAAAGCACTACTCATGTAATGAAAAGACATAAGGAAAGGAACCAATTCAGATGTGGAAGAGGATAAGATATGTGCAAGCGAACTAAAAGTTAACGATATCCTGAACATTGATTGGCAATCTCAGACAACGATCAGCCAGGGAAATTGGCTTCGCAAAGGGTCAGTTTCAGGTGACGGGGTCAGCGTCCTACAGTTCACTCACAAGTCAGAAAAGGACATGAACAACAAAGCCCATGCAACTTTGTTCGTTCGGTTACCTCCAGGGGCCTACGTGAGGGCAACACAAAATGGCGTCCCGCACAACGCAAACAAAATGGAGTCTGGTTCGGAAATCACAGAACCTCAGCCCCTCCTTTTTCCATTACGTAGGCAATTACCTAAACTCACGTCAATCTGAATCCAGGTCTATATCTATTCTCATCAGGTCATCAAGGTGTTGCTGTAGCATCATCTTATTATCCTTCACTTCTCTCGGGACGGGTCTTCTCACACAGATTGTAGCACAAAGACTACAAATGGCGGGACTACACTGGATGCATAAACAACACGAGAAAAGGATAGCTAAAACCATACCAAGGAACGTCAAAATCTTCCATCCCCATTTGGACAACAGTTCCCAAATCCATCCAGTCAATGACCAGTTCCCTTCGTCTACATGTATAGACTCAGCGGACTTATGTAACTTCAAGATGGCTTGGTACATTGTCGGGGCATTATCTGGTATGAAAACGCAGCAACTAGACCCGATCAATTTACATACCCCACCTCTATCTGCAAGTATGATATCTAAAACCATACGGTTTTGTAACGTCATAAGACGATCCGCCTGAACCTCAGCAGTAATGTTACTAAGGGCACCTGCAGTTTCATTTATAGTGGCCTCAACCACTCTCGTAAGCTGACGAATATTCCTACTATTGGCCATAGGACCCCAACAGGGCACAAAACCCTTGAAGAAGTCTCCAGCTTCTTGTGCGACAGTATCTTTCGCATCAATAACACCTCTACCATATCTTGTCTTATGGTAATTGAAAACAGCTGTGTATGTAGGGGGAAGCAAAAATGCCACATAACATGTGCCTGAAAAGTCAGATGGCAACCATGTATATGCTTTGTCGTGACAAACAAAATACGTGCCTTTAGCTGGCACGAACGGTGGAGATTTCTGGGACGTATAGACATAGGTGTGAACACATACACTCTTACCAAGCTGAGCTCTCGGATTCTGACCATTACCTTGCAGACAAAGATGACCACGGTGGGGTATAATCCAAATAGGGGGAGACCTTTTCCGTCTCTCCTTCTCTGTCAGACTAATGCTATATTCAGTCTTGTTCCAACTAACATATGCTCGTACCTCAAGCTTAGGGATAGCATTATACGCATCAATATCTCTGATCATATCTACTATTCCCTGTATCAAGGCATTATTACTCACATTATCTTTGACGGAACGTACAGGAGATGCTTCATTGGCATAAATAAACATTGCTTGGAGCGCCAAACTCTGACCCATTAGGCAAAAAAGGCAAAACCAAATATGGCATTCCCTTATCTGTAGTATGCGGCATAAAACCACATACCCAGCAGTTCGTTGTATTTACGACTAGCTGAAGCTGATGCAACAACTGTATAAACGAATTGTTAACAAATTCTGATCTTCGTGTCTGTTCATGTTCAGGCAACGTATGAAACTCATGTGGAGAAACAGTAGAAAAAGAAAGAGTAGGTTGGGACGTAGATGTAAACGTATGTTGTATGGTATAGACAATCCAACCCACACAACCCAATATAATATTCAAAAGCATCAAGAAACACAATATCAAAAAACATTTGCTACGAACCAATGTACACATTTTCATTTTAAAATCACTTTTCTCAACACTCTTATCAGATCCAAAAGACTCCATCCTCTAATGTGCTGCTCACGGATATTACCTTCTTCACTTAAGTGTGCGTCAAGATCGTACTAACAACCATGAACCACAGACCTTTCGTCAATTCGCAGCTCACCCATTAAGGCTGTACCGCGACCCTGCAGCTGAGTCCGGATGGTGACTCGAAAAAGAAAAAAGTAAAAAAGTCTCTTGATCTGAAAAGGTGTAACTCACTACAAAAAAAATTCAATCTTTATTTGTCCATAGGTTCAGTCTTTCTCGGTCTTAGATTGTAGCGCTCTTTGCCAAGTATAGTCTGATCCTGAAAAAGCACTTCTGGATCCGTTGTATCAAGTCTCAGGTGTGGAGGCACAGCAGCTTGCAGAATGTCATCATCCTCGCGTTCTGACTGAGTCCATGTCAAATGTGCATCACTAAAAGGTACGAATCTAGGAATTCTTTCACATTCGGAATCTGCTACACCTCCCCTCACCCAATTGTCATACGGTAAGGGCAACGGAACTTTTTTGCAATGGGTGGCATGCACCCAGTTCTTTTTACCAGCTACCCTAACTGCAGTCCGAGTCACTAGTAGGACTAAATGCGGTCCAGTCCATCTCCAAGTTCTTAGTTCGTTGGAAATTCCTCGTGAGGACGTAGCTGCCAGGTTGAATCGTGCGGCCTGGATCCGCAGTAGCTGTCGGCAAACTGTCATAGACCTGTTGGTGGAGAACACGTAATTTAGCAGTCAAGTCATGTAAGTAATCCACCAACATAGGGTACTCGATGTCACTGTACTTCTTGGGCCTTGGGACACCCCAAACATTGGCCGGACGACCAAACACAATTTCATATGGGCTAAGTCCCACACGAGAATGTACTGTCGTCCTCGTTGACAAAAGAGCCAATGGCAAGGCATCTGGCCATGTAAGACCAGAGCTCGCTTGTATCTTAGCTAACTTCAGCTTCAAAGTGCCATTGTAGCGCTCGACAAGTCCAGCTGACTGGGGGTGATTCGCAGCATGAAATTTCTGATTGATACCCAAACCTGCACACACTTTCTTCATGATCTGGCCCACAAATTCACTCCCATTGTCGCTCCATACAATTCTCGGCAAGCCATACCTGGGGAAATACTCCTTGAACAAAACCTTGGCTGTAGACAAGGCAGTATTATCCTTTGGGGGTAAGCCTCTATCCATCTGGAAAAGGCGCAAACAACCACAAGGACATACTTCAAATTATTGCATCTCTCCATGTGAATATAATCTAGCTGTATCACTTCAAACGGATACGTCGGAGGAGGAAAATGACCACCTGGAGTTGGAGTTCCATTGCCAGGATTATGCATCAAGCAAATCATACAATGCTTCACCAAATTCTCAGCACATTTAGGAATTTCAGCATTCTGCCATACTGGAGCCAACAACTTACATATCCCTTTCGAACTTATGTGAGCCATTCCATGAGCCATACTAACCACTGGGAGCACATACGCATCAGGCAACAACCATCGCTGGTGCTCCGACAACTCAACCCAACAACCTGTCGAATCCAACATAACCGTACCTTCTCTCCACGTACTCACTTCTTTCTCAGTAGCTTCAGCCTGAATCAACTTCACGCTTTCTATTGTGTCTTTACACATTCCACTTTCCACAACCCATCTTTCAGGACCTGCCACATACATTTGACTCGTCACATCCTTCGCTGTTTCCTTCGCAACTTCATCCGCAAACGCATTTCCTCGACCCACATCATCTGTAACCTTTCTATGCGCACTACACTTCACAATTGCAATCTGCTTCGGCAGAGGTAGTGATTCAAGAAGTTCATTCACCAATTGCCCATGCTGAATTTTCGTACCATGGGAAGTAAGAAATCCTCTCTCTCTCCACAAACGCCCAAAACTATGGGCAACACCAAACGCATACTGGCTATCAGTATAAACGTTCACTCCCTTTCCTTCTGACAACACACACGCTCGAGTCAATGCTATTAGCTCTGCTGCTTGAGCTGAATTCTGTGCAATATGTGCTGTTTCAACAACTGTATGTAAAGTTGTGACGGCATATGCTGCAGTCGTCTCTCCATTCGAAAGCTTAAAACATGAACCATCTACCCATAGGATACCATCAACATTTGAAAGAGGAGTATCTTTTAAATCAACTCTAGCCTTTGTTTCTTCCTCTGTCCGAAGAAAACAATCATGCTGTTCCTGAACATCTGTCGCTACAGAAATCGGCAACAACGTAGCTGGAATCAACACATTGCATCTTTTGATGTGCACATGGCTAGCAAAAGAGTCAACTCATAACCTGACAGACGTGCACTAGTAAGGTTCTGTGTTTTAGTCCTATTCCACAGAGTATCCACTGCATGTGGGACCATCACAATCAACGTATTATCCAATACCAAACCAGCAGACTGTCGGATAGAAACAGCCGCTGCTGCTGTAGCTCTCAAACTACTCGGCAACGCTCTAGCTACCGGATCTAACGTCGCTGAAAAATACGCAAATGGGCGTTGCTTGTCCCCAAATCGTTGTGTCAATACTGACAATGCACAACCTTCCTTCTCGTGTACGTACAGTGTAAAAGGTTTACTGTAGTCCGGGGTACCCAATACCGGAGCAGAACACAATGCATCACGTAATTCAGAAAAACTTTTCTGACAATCATCAGACCAAGGAAGAGGATACGGAGTATCTTTAAGAGTCAATGCCAACAGAGGTTTCGCTAACAGAGAAAAATTAGGGATCCATTGCCTACAATACGAGGTAATACCTATGAAAGCACGCTCTTCTCTCTGTGTGGATGGCACAGTCATTTGGGCAATCGCTTGAATTCGTTCTGGGGTCAGTCGTCGTCCCTCCTTCGACAAGAGATGACCTAAGTAGGTCACTTCTTGGCGGCAATACTGTAACTTTGAAGGCAACACTTTATGATGACAGTCAGACAAATGTCGTAACAAAGAAAGAGTAGCTTCTTTACAAATCTCTTCGTCATCAGCAGAAACCAGTAGATCTATACATACTGGATAAGAGTAGCACCAGAAGGCAACACAAAATTATCAAGCTGAGTTTTCAATGCCTGACTATAGATTGAGGGACTTTCACAATAACCTTGAGGAGCTCTCTTAAACCGGAAGCTTCGGCCTCCTAAAGAGAAGCCAAAAATATCTCTACTCTCCTCAGCAATCAGAATGCTAAAGAAAGCATTCTTCAAGTCGATTACTGAAAACCAGGCAGCTGAAGCAGGAATTAGAGTCAACAAAGCAGTAATATCCGGGAGAAAAGGAAACTGTGGCACCACAATCTTATTCACTTCTCGAAGATCGATCACAAACCGGTACACAGGTGGCTGAGAAGCATCAGTACGCTTAAACGCAAAACAGAACTGTTACACACATTACCTCTCGTTTCTTCAACTACACCCTTCTCAACCAAATCATAGATAATCGCTAGAAGAGCTCTCTCGCCATCACTAGATATTTTATATTGTGGAATACGAGGTAGCCTAGCATTTGACTTGAGAGTAACAACATAGGGTGGAATCTGCAAGAGACCAACATCATTGGGACCTGTAGCCCAAAGTGTATCAGGAAGAGAACGCAATTGCAGTGGAAGACAATCTTTAGACAAATACATCGGGGAAATCACTTTCTTACCCATCGTAAGATGTACTCCCGCAGGAGAGCAATGTAATGTCACATGCAATCTTTTCAGCAAGTCCAAACCCAACAGATTCTCACCACAACCAGTCGTTAAAATAAGAGGAGCTTCCAATTCACGAGGACCAATAGAAAGAGGCAAAGGACTAGAAACCGGATTACGAACTGGGGCGCCAGAAAATCCTACTGAAACGTTGGTCAAGCCAGACAAAGGTGCGCCAGGAAGTTTCGAGTGCATAATATAACTCTTCGTCGCACCAGTATCCAAAAGAAAAGGTTCTGCCACACCTAATTTTTATTTATTTATTTTATTTTATTTATTTAAAAAGTTTTATATAGCGCTGGCTGGACCCGGAGGTATCAGAGCGCTTTACGGGAGCATCAGATCATGGTTACAGGTTACATCGTTACAAAGGTTACACAGTTCTTAGAGCATGGCAACATAGTTACTTGTAAGGTTGAGATAAACGATAAGCACAAATACGTAAGGGGAAAAGAAGGCAAGGTGAGAGATTCAGGGGGGGTTGGAGTAGGGGGAAGTAGACAGATAATGAAGGTGGGAAAGAGGAGGGGAGGGTGAGAGACACAGCATGGGGAGAAGAGGGGAAGGGTGACGGGGACACAAAGTCCAGTAAGCTGTGATCCCAGGGGAAGTCTATTGCGAGAGGCTCCCTTTACGCAGTGGACTCTCTCAGAGAGGTGTCTGAGACTCCAAGGCCTACATACTGGATCCTTCCCCAAAAAGGGGAGAGGGAGTGCTTTGGCAAGTGGTTCCATACCATACCTCAAGTGTGAGTGGCTCCCTTGGCGCAGTGGACTCACTCAGCGGGTTCGCTGAGACTCCAGAGTATAAATATTGGATCTTTCCCCAACAAGGGGAGAAGGAGCGCTTAGTCAAAGGGCACAAAGGACAGGGGGTAGGCAGAGTAGCAGGCAAGGGGAGAGATTCAGGGGAGAGAGGATAGGAGTTAGGGAAGAGACAATAAGGAGAGACGAAAAGAAGTCTGCCTAAAGACCGAGTGGGTAGGTGACGACCAAGGAGGGAATCCAAGGCCCATCTCCCATATAGCTAAACCAAGTAGCTCCATCGGGCATCAGACAAAATAGTCAGTCTCAAAACATTGAGAGAGGAGGGAGGGAGAGACATAAATAGAGGGAGGATGCGGTAGGAGACGATAGGAGAGACGATAGGAAGTGCAACAATGTGGTTCAACAATATACTAGAAGAAGATCAACAAGTAATCATTAAATCAAACAATCAGCAATACAATTAGGGGAGGAGAGAAAGGTGGGAGAAGGTAGTGGGGGGTAGGGGAGGAGAGAGAGTGAGGATAAGGGAAGAGACAACCATAGAGACGAAAGGAAGTCTGTCTAAGGTTCACAGAAAAACAGGGTGGGGACAAAGGGCAAGGGCATGTGAGGGCTGAGGACAATTTCAAGTTCAAGTTTAAAATTTGTATAGCGCACTACTCACCCAGAGGGTCTCAAGGCGCTTGAGGGAGGGGAGGTACTTTACTTATCGAATATCCAAGTTTTTAGTTGTTTTCTGAAGGAGAGGTGGTTTTGTGTAAGGCGGAGGTGGATGGGGAGAGAATTCCAGGTCTTGGCCGCTAAATATGAGAAGGATCTTCCCCCCATGGTGGATCTTTGGATGCGGGTGATTGCGGCGAGGGCTTGATTGGACGATCGTAAATGGCGCGTGGGGGTGTAGAAGGACACGCGCGTATTCGGGTCCTAGGTCGTAGAGGGCTTTGTGTGCTTGGGTGAGGAGATGGAACGTTATTCTCTTGTTGACGGGGAGCCAGTAGAGTTCTTTCAGGTGACCGGAAATGTGAGCTTGGCGGGGGATGTCTAGGATGAGTCTGGCTGATGCGTTTTGGATGCGTTGGAGTTTTTTCTGTGTTTTGGCTGTGGTTCCGACGTAAAGGGTGTCTCCGTAGTCCAGTCGGCTAGTGACCAGTGCATGGGTGACAGTCTTTCTTGTTTCGGTGGGGATCCAACGGAAGATTTTTTTGAGCATACGTAGGATGTTGAAGCAAGATGATGAGACGGCGTTGACTTGTCTGGTCATGGAGAGGGAGGAGTCCAGGATGAAGCCCAGGTTACATGCGTGGTCCGTTGGTATGGGTGCGTTTCCCAGGGCCGGTGGCCACCATGAGTCGTCCCATGTGGAGGGGGATGATCCTAAGATGAGGACTTCCGTTTTGTCTGAGTTCAGTTTTAGACGGCTGTTTTTCATCCATTCGACTACTTCTTTCATCCCTTCGTGTAGGTTGTTTTTGGCGATGTTTGGGTCTTTGGTGAGGGAGAGGATCAGCTGGGTGTCGTCTGCGTAGGAGATGATGTTGAGGTTGTGTTGGCGCGCGATGGAAGCGAGGGGGCTCATGTATACGTTGAAGAGGGTGGGACTGAGTGATGATCCTTGTGGTACGCCGCAGATGACTTCGGTGGCCTTCGATTTGAAAGGGGGGAGGTGGACTCTCTGGGTTCTTCCGGCGAGGAACGAGATGATCCAGTTTAATGCTTTTCCTTGTATTCCGACGTTGCTCAGGCGTTGTATGAGGGTGCTATGACAGACTGTGTCGAAGGCTGCGGAGAGGTCAAGTAGGATGAGAGCAGCTGTTTCTCCGTTGTCCAGTAGGGTTCGAATGTCGTCTGTTGCTGCGATGAGGGCGGTCTCGGTGCTGTGTTTGGCTCGGAAGCCGGACTGTGAGGGGTCGAGGGATTTGTTGGATTCGAGGAAGGCGGCGAGCTGATTGTTGATGGCTTTCTCGATGACTTTGGCAGGGAATGGGAGGAGCGAAATGGGGCGGTAGTTCTTAAGTTCAGAGGGGTCTGCTGTGGGTTTCTTCAGGAGGGCGCTGAGTTCGGCATGTTTCCAGCTTTCTGGGAAGGTAGCTGAGTTGAGGGAACAGTTGATGACGTCTCGGAGATGGGGTGCGATAATGGAGTCTGCTTTGTTGAAAATGTGGTGGGGACATGGGTCGGTTGGCAATCCGGAGTGGATGGAGTTCATCAGGCAGATGGTGTCTTCAGTGGTGATTGGGTTCCAGGCGAAAAGGTTGTTGGAGGGGGTTTTTAGTTTGGAGGTGGGTGGGGTGGACTGGACTCCGGGCTGGTTTTCAAAGCTGTTATGTATGTCAGCGATTTTGTTGTGGAAGAACGAGGCTAGAGAGTCGCAGAGGTCTTGGGAGGGAGTGATGTCGTTGGTGCTGGCGGTGGGGTTGGTGAACTCTATGACGATGTTGAATAGTTCCTTGCTGTTGTGGGCATTGTTGTCGAGTCGATCTTTGATTGTTAATTTCTTTGTGGATCGGAGCAGTTGGTGGTGATTGCGGGTGGTGTTCTTGAAGGTAGCTAGGTTGTCCGTGGTTGGATTTTTTCGCCAGGCTTTCTCGAGGGTGCTACAGATCTTTTTGGATTTCTTAAGGTCATCATTGAACCAGGGGGCTTTTTTGCTGCTTTGCTTGAATTGATGGTTTTTCAAGGGTGCTAATTCGTCAGCGCTGTGGGTGATCCAATGGGTGAGGTTGGTGGCTGCTAGGTTTGTGTCCGATGATTTGGCAGGAAAGTTTTGGTGAAGCGATGTGAGGAGCTGGTCGGTGGTGATTTTGTTCCAGTTTCTGCGGGGCATTGGTTGTGGGTGGTTGTGGGTCGCCGTCTTTTTGTAGTTGAAGTGAACGCAGCTGTGGTCCGTCCAATGGAGAGCTGTGGTGTGATTGAAGGAGATGTGCTTGCTGGAGGTAAAAATTGGGTCGAGTGTGTGTCCGGCATAGTGGGTGGGGGTGTCAACAAGTTGTTTGAGTCCGAGATTGGAGAGGTTGTCCAGAAGGGTGGTGGTGTTGCTGTCGTTGTTCTTTTCCAGGTGGAAGTTGAGGTCTCCCTGTAGAATGTAGTCCTCGGAGGGGAGGGCGTGTGGGCTGATGAAGTCGGTGATGTCTTCGCTGAATTGTGTGCGGGGTCCCGGGGGTCTGTAGATGAGGGGGCCTCTGAGGGTGGTCTTGGGGTCGGTGTGGATCTGGAAGTGAAGGTGTTCGGCGGCTGCGAGGTTAGCGTCGGAACTGGTCGTGATGCGGATGGTGTTCTTATGGACGATGGCGATGCCTCCTCCTGTTTGGTTGATGCGGTCCTTTGGGATGATCTTGTAGCCGACCGGGATGGCTATGGCGATGTCGGGCGCTGATGAGGCGTTCATCCAGGTTTCTGTAAGAAAGGCGACGTCCGGCGATGTGGTGTCAAGTAGGTTCCAAAGGTCGATGGCGTGTCTGTGGACCGAGCAGGTGTTGAGCAGGATGCACTTCAGGTGGTTAGTGTCGGAGTTCTGTTTGGAGTTTGTGGATTTGATGTGGGTCTTGGTGCAGTCGAACTTGCAGGAGTGGCAGGTGAAGGGTCCATGGGTGTATCCTGGGGCGGCCTGGTGGCAGGCTGGGAGGTGGCCGGGGTTGAGTGCAGAGAGGGTTGCGGCGTCGTACGGACAGAGGACAGAGGACGTAGGACAGAAGCTGGAAAGAGTAGGAGCGGAGAGGGGGGAAGGTTGCATAAGGTGAGGATCTCTAGGTTCAGGATCAAAAGTACCGGGTTATCAATCTGCACAGATTCTCAAGGTGGGTGCATTGTTAAAAAACAGGCCACAAGGTGGAGCTCCAGGCTAAGGACGGGAGCAGTTTAAAATTCAAAAGAAAAGTAGATCAGGAGTGTTTCTTTAGAAAAGAGGCGCTGTTATTCTAATGGCAACGCGTCCATCTTGAGGGGCCTAGAAGTCGTCAGATCTCGGCTTTAGCACTATTTTGTAAGGCTAGTTGGATCACGCAATTTCGGTGCGGCAGTTACTACTCCATTCATGCCAGCGCTGCTTCGCTCCTGAATTCCACCCTGCCCTGCCACTATAACCATTTAACCCGGTGGCGGTGAACTGGGCATGGAGAACTGGGCGGCGAACTGGGCAAGCCACGGATGAAGCGGAGCATTGGAAAGTTCTGAGGCGCCTTGCAGATACAGGCACTCAGGAAGCGGAGATGAGCCGTGCAACTCCCAGGTGCTCGGCGGCGATGAGGAAGATGCTGCCACTGTCGATGGTCGATGGGGATCTACGCAAACTAGCAGCTGGGTCAGCCGTCACAGGTCGATCGTTGGCCGACCGCAGAGGAGATAACAAGCGGCACATTCCTCGGCAGGGAGGCGGCATGGAGCTGGGGAAGACTTCGGTGCGGCTGAATCGGTGCAGAGCTGCATCCCAGAGGCGATGTGGTGCCCAGAAATCACAGTCTCTGATAGAAAGCACAGATCCGATGTTAAGGTCTCCGTGGCCATCCAGGCCGGACCCCTGCAGGCGGATCACAGCGTTGGGCGGTCAGTGGCCAGGAGGAGCGTCGGGTACCCAGCGCTAGCGGTGAGGTGGAGAGGTCCTGGAGGAAGAAGCCTGTGGCCTGCGTCCTCGAGGCGCCCAAGTCTGGAGGGGGTCGATGAGGCAGGAAGGTCCCGGTCGTAGCAGTGTATAGCGTCGTCCAGGTGAGTGGAAAATATTTTCTTTTCTTAATGCGAACCAGTTGCTTGTAGTGATGCATGTAGGTCGAGGGAAACGGGTGGATGGCGGGTTTAACGAGGGATATTGTCCGATGCAGTGATCCCCTACCCTGGAGCTCCTGCAAGAGAGCTCCTACGCGGCAGCCATCTTCTTGCACAGTTGCTCAAAGCTGCGCCCATACTGGAAAACCGTGAAGTACAAGATTGTTTTAACCTAATATCAACTTATTTTGACTTGTACTTATGTTCTTTGTCTATTTGCTTACTTATATGCTATTGCATGACCTCCTCTGATGTGTCTGTAAAATGTATCTTTTGTCCCCAATTTTTGTCTCTGTGTAATGTGTGTGTGAGATGTAAAGTGCTCTGACACCCTACACTGGTATGAGTGATGCTATAAAACTCATTAAATGCATCTGAGAGAGATTGGTTATGGAGACTTGAGAGGCACTGTTAAAGAGCAGTTGTGTGGAAATCCATGGTGGAGGTGGTCATTGGGGGGCGCCAACAAACAATGTCGCACTGGGCACCACCAGCGCTAAAGCTGGCCCTGCTAACACTGCACCCACAGACAGTCCTTCTGCCTTCTTAGGGAAAGACTAGAAGTTTCAGCTTCTATCCTGCTGCTCCAAGAGGAAGTAGGCATTTCAGAACTTTTTTCACAAAATATATCCTGGCCAGTTTTGCATCCTTTCTTTTGAACATGGGGATTCTGTAAAGGACGTATTGATTGAAAGATACAGGTTACATTTAAACATTTAAATAAATAATAAACATTAAGGGGCTGAATTATATTCAGGACGCCCCTTCATCTTGCCATGGGGATGGAGTAAAATGAGCTATCCCCATGATAGAGGGAACGCAAGCCTGATTTATAAAATGACTGCCAAGCAGGTGGTTATTCATAAAAACATTGGCAGGAACTACCGTCACAGCGGTTCCTGTCAATGCATTTTACTCTTTGCTACAGGGCTGCGTAAGCAGGATGCAGCCCAGTACCAAATCGTATTATTTTTTTATTTACAAAAAAGAAAGTTCCCAAATGAGCAAATGAGATTTTTATTATGTAAATAAAAAACAGTAAGGCTCCCCCTCACCATGGGAGTCATCTTCCATGGCAGGGAAGGACATTATTTAGTTATTACTGTCCCTCACTCAGTAAAAAAAAAATGGCTATATGTCCACCATTCATAATTGGGCAGGTGGACAGAAATGTAACCACTTCAACATAAGGTCCACTCTGGTCTACTGGAACTGACACTACTCCCTCTCTTTGCCCATGGCTGTCCTAACTATCATTATAATCAGTACTCTCACTCTCAACATAATAATCCTCAACGTAGTACTGGGCAGACTGAACAGTCAGAACATTCTGTCCGTCAAAACAATTCGCAGAATTCTGAGGGGGAAAGGAACGCTCATTCTGGGGAAACACACCACGTCCCCTACCCCTAGGAACTTGTTGGAAACCACCACGACCTCTCTGACCAGATACACCATTCGCGCGCTGTAACAGAACCGGACAACTATGCTTAAAGTGACCTTCTTCCCTGCAATAAGCACACTGATTAGGGCCTGGCAAAAATCGTGGAGCAAAATACTCGGGCTTCTGTAGCAATCTCTGAAACTGTGGGGGTTGCTGAAACTGAGGTTGATTCATACGAGGCGGATAAGCTTGCTGCACAAGAACTTTCGTCTTTAACTCTTTAGTCTTCTTCTCTACTTTATCCTTCTCATCTTTATCCCTATTCTCATAATAATGTGCAGTAGCCAATATCTGGGCTGACGAAGAAACAGCCCATGAACTCTCAGAATCCTTTAACTTATTAGAAAGTTCGGGAAGCAAATTAAAGACAAATTTGTCCACAAACAACCTTTGACCACCTTCGGTGCTCATATCCTGAACACTATGATCGATAAACGTTTCTTCAAACCTCGTGAAGAAATCAGACACACTCTGGTCTTTCTTTTGTTTGCATGCTGCTAACTTATCCCAATTCACTCGTAAAGGAGGCATCATAGTGTTCATTAAATTAATAATCCTACCAGGTAATTCTGCAACTAAAGGTTCAGGTTTGGCACCTCCTACCTGTCGACCATCTGCAGCAACAATATTATCCCACGTATCTCCTCATTCTTGCGCATGATTCTCATGACGAATCTTCGCCCACAAAGGTTGAGGGACTACATTACCCATCAACATATCTATGTCAGCTAAATTAATAATACACGCATCAACTGTCTGAGACAACTCTTTGTAATGACCAGCAGGATTCTTACAGGGGTCAGGTAAGGTCTGCTTAAGAACCAAGACCTCTGCTCTTTTCCAAGGGACATGTACCCATACGCACTGAAAATGTGCTGGTACAGCCAAAACACCATTAGGAACGTCAGCCTCAGTTGCGTCTCTCCATACAGGGGGAACTTCTCTCATAGGATACTGCTTCACTTTCCTCCTAACGAAGGAATCAGGTTCGTACAATGCCTGAGGCGGTAGCCTAGACCTGTAAACAAGTATCGTCTCTACGGCATCTGTAACATCGGACTCCACTATCGTCCCTTTAGCAAATTCTGACTGGACATCAAGCACTTCCTTTGGAATCGGACCCAACTCATTATTTTCCCATTCCTGACGGAGAAACGTACACATTACATCAAAAACATACCTTTGCTTCGGCGGTTCCCACTGAAAGAAAACATCCATAATCGCTTGCAAATTATACCTCGAAGCATTTAAAACCCATCTACGAGCCAAAAGATCCAACACTGCCCGCTCTTCGGGACTAGGAAACTGACTACGACTCTGTCTACGTTCCGAAACAGGGGTCATATTCAATGACCCAAAAAGTGGAGACAAAAGATTAGCAACAGTCTCAGTCATTCGTTTTCGAGCAGAAGGAGAAGAGGTAGCCATAAGAACAGGAGAATGAGTATTTTGAGGCAAAAGAGGCGTAGGGACAAGAGTAGCAGGAGTCGGAGATACAGAAGTAGAAGACAAAGGAGTTTGAGGCAAAGTTGGTGACAAAGCTGGCGGCCCTAGAGAAGGCTGCGCCGTAGGAGGGAGAACCATCTGTGCAGCAACGGGTGGCTGAACAACAGCAGGAGGTTGAACAACAAGGGGTACAACAACCGGGGGTAATGGAGGCGCAGTAGCACCCTGCACATAAAGGGGTGGTAATCTCAGTAAATGAGAGATCAAAGGATCTTTTTCAGGGTCTTCATTTACTTTTGAAAGAGAAAGCGGCAAGGCGGATAACATTTATCAATGGCCATGCAACGCTGTCTATCTAAGACTTCACTCACTCGATCTTCCTCATCTGCTTTAAACTGCCTAGCAGCTTGTAGTACTGACATATTCTTATCTTTCCTATCTCTCTTTGCTTGCTTAATTTCTCCCTGTTTGGCTTCCTTACGCCAAAGGCGGAAAGAGTCAAACATCGCCGGCCGGGCTTTCTTCCTAAATAGCACAACTTCCAGATTATCTAAAATATTTAATTCGAAACTACCATGTTGGGGCCATCGTAAAACACCATCTTTCTTTGTATAGCGAACCCACACTTCATTATAAGTAATAGGACCCACTCCGGGTTTTGAATAGAGCTCATAAGTCGGAGTTCCAACCGGAGATATCAGACACGAATCCTCCAATCGGGAATCCTTTTTGCAACCACAACCAAACCATTTCCCAAATTTGCTAAGACCAGGCATCTTATAGCTCACTAATCTAGGTTCAAACTTCAAGAGTTATCAACTATCGATACTCTCGTAAATATACGAGCCACTCGGCTTCGACTATTGCAATATTCAAATCAAAACCAAGGACCAAAACAAAGATCGTGGGAGCGACCCATTTATACTTAACCAAAGTACCTGTCACGCCACCAGAAGACCGTCTATCTTCTCACTTTACAAAGGATCAATCAAGGGTCCAAGACAGGGCGACAGTCAGGGCAGCAGTCCTTCGTACCCGTCGGAAAGCGGGAAGCCTCGCACCAAAAATCTTCGGTCCACGTCGACATACAGGGGTCGATGAAGTGGTTGGCCTTCCTCCAGAATTTTCTCACGGGGCTCCTCACGATCCTCGGGCTTGGACCAGTACCACTGAAGTCGCCCCACCATTGGGCGCCAACTGAAGAACCGGGTTTTCTTAGAACCCAGCGGTGCCAGGGACACACCCGAAGTCTTCGAGTTCTCCTGTCTTGGAATACAGAGACACGGAATACTTCTGGATGGCGTCAGAGATCAAATTTATTAGCTGCAGCTAGTAACAGTATTCCCAGCAATACAACACGGTGTACAACTCAGGAAACTGCTCAATTTTCGTGGAGCAAGACATCACCTTTTATGTGCATTTTTCTCATTTCAAATGCACACCCACTGTGACAAATACTGACAAATGAAATACATTTTCCCACACATTATTACATCATAAAAAGCTAACTTTACATTGTACCAACCCACAAGTTAATTATTAGGAATGTCCCAAATTTGATTTCAACAAGCTGGACAAACCCATAATTGAAAGCACTACTCATGTAATGAAAAGACATAAGGAAAGGAACCAATTCAGATGTTGAATAGGATAAGATATGTGCAAGCGAACTAAAAGTTAACGATATCCTGAACATTGATTGGCAATCTCAGACAACGATCAGCCAGGGAAATTGGCTTCGCAAAGGGTCAGTTTCAGGTGACGGGGTCAGCGTCCTACAGTTCACTCACAAGTCAGAAAAGGCCTAGTTAATATGCACATGAACAACGAAGCCCATGCAACTTTGTTCGTTCGGTTACCTCCACGGGCCTACGTGAGGGCAACACAAAATGGCATCATGCACAACGCAAACAAAATGGAGTCTGGTTCGGAAATCACAGAACCTCAGGGGTTCAAATATGGGCACAACTTTCCCCTTTGACCAGCATGTTCCTGTAGTCTGGCCTCTGGTGGTTTCTAGTTCAAGTACACATGCTCATCTAGAGTCTTTACATCACCATACATGTCAGCTAGTGGGGAGTATCTAGGAGCACCATATCAATTATTTGAGACTCCACGCCTTCAGCAGCATCAACGCTACTTACCAATTCATTTTGGGGTGTGTTTTTCATCAACGCAAAATGGTGTCAGTTCAACATATTTTGTTTCCATTCTTCAAGCATCTGGGTTTACTGTCAAAAGAAACAGGTGCACCCTCTAGAATGCACGTTATATAACTGAACACAGTAAGGGGCAATTAACGGCATTTAAAAATATATGTCATAGTATTCCAGTTGTATTAAATTACATAATCATCAATGCAATTCACATAGGTGTGGGCTGAAAAATCGGGTACATCTATGACAAAATAAGAGGAAGAAAGAAAATTAAGTGAGGCCGTGGGAAGGACAACTACAAAATAGATATGTTAGTTGCAAATGGCGACCATGCTCCAATCTACACCAGCCAAGCCTCGTTGTAAGTCATACATTACACATTGCCACTCACAGGTACTGTAAAGAAAATACAGTGAAATCAATGGATGCATGGAATAACACTAGCAGCACGAAGACCCACACCTTCAAAACTGTAAAAATAAAAGAAAAAGAAAAAAGAAATATTAGTCATTTAACTTTAGACATTGAGGACAACCCCAGAAATCACACAGTAGAGAAAGTGAACTTAACAGTGATGATGATCTTATCACTCCCCACAGTCAACACCTGGAAATTTGCAAATAAATATATTAAGACTCCTTGCTACACTGGATAAACTTACTCCATCAACATATTCTGGCATGCATTTCCTGTAACTGGTAATACTGTGATTTTCTGTTGACATCATTCTATGTGGATATATTCTATATACATGCAGGAGTTTATTCGTACACCACTGCATTGGAGTCTGTATGTGTTATAGCATCTATGACGTGTTTGCTGGGCTGATAAGGAATTTTTGTTGTTGTTTGTTTGTTTTTGTTTTCATGGCCCATCTCTCCTCTGTGATCATGGTTTGTGTAGAGTTTAATCTACTGATGACTACCGACTCATTGCAATTCGTCGCCATTGAGTATTGGTGTTATGAGATCTGGGTCGATGGCTCTGTAGTATCCTCCCTAGACCAGGAGCATGCAAAAAAATATGCCACAAACGCTGCTCTCTCATTATGTCATAACAGTTAATAACCACACCTTAACACCTCCCAGTAAGTTACGTACTTCCTCTATTGAGTGCGCCCAAAACCGCAAGGATCCTAGCACACATAGGGGCATATTACCAACAACTAGCGGTAATTTTTGTCTCTAACTTCTTTAGAGACAAAAATTATCGCCGCACATCGGCGATTTTTATCGCAGATAAACCTTGCTATTAGCAAGGTTTATCGCAAATGCGATAAAAAACGGCCGCAATGCATGAATATCGCTGAAAAGTCAGAGATATTCATGCATTATCGAGCAAATGCTCTTAGCCATGTTATCCACCTCCCATTGGATAACATGGCTAAGAACTGCTCAGGGCAGGTGTTAGCTTTTGGAGATATTCGCGCTTAGCGCGAATATCTCCAAAAGTTGGTAATAGGAGATAGCGATGTTAGCGACTGTTTCCAGTCGCTAACATCTTGGCACGCCCACTTTGCATGTCATTAGTGATAAATATCACTGACATGCAAAGTGGGGCCCATGATGGTCGCTATCTCCTATTAGCTGTCGCTAACTGGTGTTAGCGACAGCTTGGTAATAGGGAGATAATTTTATCTCCGCTCTCTTGGCTTTTAAAGCCAAAAAAGCGGAGATAAAACCCCTTGATAATATGCCCCATAGTCTCATGACATTGCATCTCCCCCCTTGTTAAATTGAAGAACAAACAACTGTTACATTATATTTCTTCAAAAACTCGTCAAGTCTCTTGCACTTGTTGGCCAGATAAAGTGGCATGAAGTGGTTGAGATGCACTCTGTAGATGCATCAATGGTACAGGTTCTGAGGCTTGATCTGAACTGTCAAGAGGGATCACCTCATTTGTAAGTGCAGGAACTGGCGATCTCAGAGGTAGGTGCTTAAAGTGTGACGAGTCCCATGTGATGGATTGTCTGGGACGATGATTCTTCACCAAATGTCATTTGCACGTCACAATCGTCAGAGGATCAACAGCAATGGAGTTTTCTTTCTTCACTTCTGCTTGACCAGGACAAAGTAACCTTCATTAAAGAGTGTGTTGCGGGGGTGATGGGGGAGAATGAAGGGCACGGAGGCTGGACCGAGGTATATAAGGTTTTATTTTTATAAATGTCCTCTTTTTCCTTTGTGCAGTACGTTCTCTAGATAATTAAGCAGGATTGACTCCTCCTCCTGCTCTCGTCCGGGGTTTACTGCTCTCTCTTTCGGGGTCCAGCGCTTCCTCGGTTGCTACACCGAAGTTCATGCCTGAAAAATAAAAGGAGGACTAACATTAGGATGGGATCTCTAGAATAGTATACCCATGTGGGAACCCGGGATGTGTAAGGGTCACCGTGTGTCATGCAGCTAAAGCGGGTTTTGTGCTCCGTGAATTGATGACAGCAGTCTATTTACTCTGGGCAAACAGTACAATGGTCAGGCTCTCCGGGTATTTACGCGGTGTCTCCCCGCTTCCCAAACCACCCAGCAACGCGCTGCCGTACCTGGTGGAGCCACACTCCCTGGTGAGTGTGGCCGGGCGTCTCGTGGTGACGGTGGCCTCCTGGCTTTCCCTTTTCCTCCGGTTGGGCCTCTTCTCCCTCTGCCGCCTCCGCTCTTCGGAACGTCTCGTCTCCGTTCTCCGACTCTTCTCTCCGCTTTCTTTGCGACCTGCTTCAACTCCTCGTGTCTTGGCTCGGTGACGTCACACGCCGACCTTTCCACTTCCTTCTTTTTGACCAATCCGGCAGTGAAGACGTCAGTCAGGGGCGTGGTGTCGTCCTGGCTACTCTCCCAATTAAAGGAGCCTTCCCCTTCCTCGTTAACGTTGTCTGGCCAGCTTGTCATGGGGTCGGGTTGCCAGTCGTCCTGATGTGGGGAAGAAAAGGGAGGGGCAGCTACGTCAGATACCCACCAGTCCACCACAGAGGTCCCTTCTTCTGAGGGTAAGCTTTCCCCACTACAGAGTGTTTCTTGGGCTCTCCGACGCCGACCAGCACACGTCTTCATTTTGCACTTTCGAGAAGTTTTGGTGGCATGAACCATATCAGCATTCAAGGATCAGTCTACTGTCCATTGTGGCAGTTTGGTTCTGATCGCTCTCCCAAATAGCAAGGTGACAGAAATTTTACCCGTTGTAGAGTGACGAGTTGAACAATAAGCACGAAGGCCTTGACACAGAGCTTGTTTTAATTCAATTCCTTCCATTGATGCTCGCTGAATTACCGTTTTCAGGGTAGCCATGAATCATTTCACAACACCATTGGCTTGGGGTCAAAGAGGTGAACTCTTTTGAGGCTTGATATTTAATCTGACTAGAAACACGCTGAATGTGGAAAAGTCAGCCCATAACGCACCGGATGCCCAGACTGCTGGCGCAAGGCGCCTCTTAGTTCCCATCGTAAATAATTACCAAATAAAGAGACGGGCACTGGAAGCAGGAAGACAAGAATAGAGTTTTATTTCTCATGAGGAGAGCCTGTCATTTCGGACACTCGCATAGTGTCTTCAGGAGGTGCTCTAACAAGTTTCTCTGAGGCTTCGTCTTTTATACACAGGTTTATGGCACACAGACATCCTTCATTACAATCAAGACATTGTGAAGTATGAAGATATTCCAACACGTGGCTACAGTAGGGGCCCTTATCCTCCATACAATAGGAGGGGGCTGTCACGCAGCTGAGTGTTCTGCTGATTCCTTTAGAATGTGTGCGCCTGATCGAATCTCAGGGGGTGGGGAGGTCATGATCAATAGTGGCTCCTTTCAAGAGAGGCGAGTGCATACAGTAGTGGGCAATAAACTGTATCCTCAGGCTAAGGGATGACCAGCGGTCCATGTAGACAATTAGGTTCAGAGGAAGAGGTCATCAAAGGAGGGGTATTCATGGAGGGAAAGGAGGTGTTGGTCAGGCGCGGGGTGCGATTCTCAGAGACAGAGTCATGCGGGAGGGGAGGGCTCATGACTTGTGCATGTGAGAGCGGGGGCGGTCAGGGTGCATGGGGGAAGCTTGCAGGGTCAGGGAAGGGCGCTGGTGATCGATCGCAAACAGAGAGACCATGGTACCTAAAATGGCTGTTGTATATATGTGTGCATGGGTCTATGCTGGCGGGATAACACAGTGAGTGTTTTGCAATGTCCATTCTGCTTACGACAAGAGGTACAGTGAACACAAATGAACGCCGCTTATGTGTATATACATTGCCAATTTCAACAGTCGCCGCTTTTTAAATATGCTAGTACATTTGTGTTTACCCCAACTGATGGGGTGTACGTATAGTCAAGTGTGGCCAATGAAATAACGTTCGTCAAATGCTAGTAAATTGCGTGTAACCATATGCAGTCGATACAATTGGCGGAATGCGGTACATATGAATTTACATTCGTTGCGTTATTCATGCAAATCTAGAGATCGACATAACACTTAGTCGGGGTCAACCAAGGAATCAGGTTCTGACTTTTTCTCCGATGACATCAACATACAGTAAAAAGTGCTATATGAGACCTTTGGACTTGAGTGACCGATGAAACATTTTTGAAAGCAATAAAAATAGTTGAGGGAGGAATTCAGTTCGATGTAAGCAACTAGTCAAGGGGTGGGTAGAAAGTTCAGGAAGGGGGGGTCTGAGTGAAAATGTTTTTTCAACGACGAGCCACCACTGGTAGACTCTGGTAGTCCGTTTTCTTTTCGTTGGCGCTTTTGAGCACCGGCGGTGGAGCTATAAGTCCAGCTCGGAATCATCCTTGCGCGTTGCAGGGTGCGATCAGTCCTCTGCTGTTACATCACAGTCCTGTTTCCTAACTGATCTTCTTAGGGGTGCCTTATGCTGGGCACCTGCGTGTCTTTCTTCTTCCGTGGCAAAACCTAATTCTATAGTCAAAGTTTATGCGAAAAGGGTGAGTTTGTTGAATAATCAAGGGAAGAGAGGGCGGAGTGGGGCCAGATCTTTGAACACACCAAGGGACCAAGGGAGCAAAGGACAACGAGCAGGCAGGCCCATCAGTCGGACTCAAAAGGGGACGGGGACTTCAGGCACGAGTGGGTCAGCAAGTCGAGGGCTTTAAGGCAGCCCTTCATTCCTTCATCTGCCGAGTTTGAAAGTTGTGCCTCGTCCCGCGTCTCGTTGCTCTGCGGCTCCACCTTTGGTTGCGGTCACACGTGCTTCATGATCTGTGGCCAGGCTGTGCGTCACGTCCAGCTCCTCTCCTCCGGTGATTGTATCTTTGAATGGGTAGAAAACAAGTTTTAGAAAGACTGGCAGGAGAAGACATTTATACATCTCAATTCCGTCCCCAATCCTATGTAGGTGGGGGATAAGTTCATCGGTCACAGTCAGAAGTCATCACTTATGGAGTATGTAGGAGGGCATTACCATTGAATTCATAAACCTGTTTGGCGTTCATTCGTGACGTATGTGGAGAGAAATTGGACCTTTATACACAGTGTATTATATCAAACTCAAAATCGAGTCCTTATGTAGAGACTCGCCCTTTTTCTTTTTTAACCCAAGTACCGACAATCTTACATTTCCCTTTGGGGTCGGCTAACTCTTGCAAGCAGGGGCGTTATCGTCATGAAGAAGGGGGAGGGGGGGGCAGATGTTAAACATGGTTTTCTTGGGGAATGACCGTTAATCAAGGTCATCAATTATGTTTCGAGGGTAGCTGACATGAAGCTGGGGTTAATCGGGGGAAGCATGGGCGCTTTGGACAGGGAGCTGGGGTCGATCGGGATTTCTAACGAACTGAGAAACAGAAGACCATTGACGTTATAGTCCCCCTATAAAAAGGCCAGATTAGGGGACATCAGTCGTCTGACCTGTCCTTTCTGTTATTATCAACTCGGGTTCTATCGTTTTTGCAGAAAGGAGAGGTAGTAGTATGGCAAGTTACGATCGTTTTAGTTCCTGTCAATTTTGCCGAACACCTCTGTTCGAAGAGACCCAATTAGGTTTGTGCCGGTGGGGCACAACGTTCTTGCACAAGGGGGGGAACAGGGGGACCCTCAGAGAGAGAGAGAGAGAGAGAGAGAGTCGCCCGCACTCTAAACAAACCATTTGGTACACGTATGACGTGGAGAGAGAGAGAGAGAGAGAGAGAGAGAGCTGTGTACAATAATGGTCCATTCAGTGCGCACATAACACAGAACAGCGGGGGTTAAGCAATACGGAAACACAGGCAGAGGGATGACGTAGATCTATACATCACGTACACAAACTCAGACGGGGGAAACAGTACATGTATTATATACAAAAATCCAAGACAAAACATAGAACAGTTATTGGCCAAAATGATCTCTTCCTGTACGCTGCGCATTCTCAGCATCCTAAGCTCTCTTTACTTTTTTTTTCCTTTTATTGTCGGCTGCCTTCACTGGAGGTTGTGGTTGCACACACTTACGCCTCTGCCAATTGGTCATGAACTAACCTGGTCGGGCTAATGCTCACGGTGGTATTTTCGAGTCATTTTAGCAAATGTGTTTCCAGGCTGAGACAACAGTTGGTGTCAAATTGGAGAACAATGGGGCAGCTTTGAGTTACATGTCTATGAGGATGCGAAAAAGGAGGTAGTAGGTTTTTAAATATTGGCAATATTCCTAGTCCTCCCGGCGGAGGATACTTGTGTAAACCTTACCTCGGAATATCCCTTAAACTTTCCCTATTTAGTTAAACGTAGGAATGTATTCATTATTGTACGTCATTTTTGGTTGCATTATTCGGGGTTTGTCGCGGTTAGGTACCATAATCAAACCCTCTTTCCCGTCTCTTCGTCCGCTAGATCACCATTTTCGTACATTAATCGACATTCCGATGTGACCTGCAGAGAGAGGGAAAAAGAAGGGGGCAGGGGCTACATTGATAGACACATTAGTGCGCATAAACCCAGAAAGGCTTTTACTTACTGCATACTCGGCCTATCTCCACGGGATGCAGTCCCTGCCAACTGGGCGTTCAAGCCCAGGTGGACCGTTAGCGTGACTTTTCTTATACAGGTAGTATATAAAGCATAGGCTAAATACCAGGATCTTTAGCGGTTGCTTTTGGCTGTATAAAAAGGGGAAAATACACAACTAAAACTTGGACCCTTCATATCTACAATATTGCTATATATTATACCTTTTAACCCTTAACTAATCGAGCTGAGTCATTTCACCTGTATTTTAGTTATATCGGAAATAGTGATCATTTATTTGAAACTTATCAACTTACGCGTGACAACTACGTTTGCTTTTTCCAAAAAATCTTTAATAAGAATGTCGGTGCACAAATACGGGCCTACAACCCCGTGGGCCGGCCACGGAGCAGGCTGGAACTGTAATGGAGTCGGTGGTCGTTAATTTCATAAAAAGTGCGCCAAGTGCAATAAAAATCATATCGAGGGGGAGGAGCCAAGATGGCGATCGGAACAGTCGCATAAACGCCTCGCTCCGAGATCCCTTCCTCCCCGCCACCTATCCTGTCTTTAATCCTGTTCGGGGTGTTCCGAATTCGGTTACCAAGGAAGAGCCTTCACTTACCGCCCTTTTCCGGGGCTCTGGCGTGCAGTGGTTTCTGCGTTCTGCCCTTGTCGCCTTGCTGGCCTTCCCGGCCCTGACGCCGGGGCCTCGAGTGCTGTGCCTGCCCGGAGGTGTTCGGAGTGCCGGCGGTCCGGAACCAGTGGAGAGACCCGATGGTGGGAGCCTGAGAGCAGCGAGCCGGAGGCGCCGGAGCGGACCCACCCCCGATGGTGGGCCACCCCGCATGCCCGATTGCCTGCCGGCCCGAAGAAGAGAAGCCGCGCTGTCCGGCACCCCTCGAGTGAGAAGCCCACTCCTGTTGATAGTCCCGCCTGGGACCCGGTGCAGGGCTCCCCCGAGTGTTGTGGGGAGCACGCCCGTTCTTCTGGTGACTCTCCTTTCTCCGCCGAGCGCCATCCGTCGCGGATCGACTGTGTGTCCTGGGGCCTCCGGTGCTCCTGGTGGACTTGGAGGCGGCTGCGACAATGGCGGCGGGCGATGTGCTCAAGATGGCGGATGGCCCCTTGGAGTGTCTTTCTCCTGGAGACAGGGACGTTGCTGTATTTGCTCTCTCCAAACCTCGTTTGATTCGAGCGGCCCCTACTCGGAGTGCTGTCTTGTTTGCCCTGGCTGCTCTGCGGATCGACCTGTCCTTGCAATGCCGGGACTTGGAGTTGCGGATCGCCGCCATGGTTGCTCCGCCATTTTGTGACGCGGTGTCGTCTCCCCGAGTTGTTATGGTTGAATCTTCTCCAGCTGTTGAGCTGGGATCTCCGGCTGGGTGTTCGATTCTATGGGATCAAGTGGACCCGGTGCCGATGCTGCAGTGTTTCCTACATCCTGATTTCTTTGCTTCGTGCTGGACAGCCCAGATATTGTGCTTGGCCACGTGGATCTTTGAGGTACTTTTGCATTCTGACTGCTGCCGAGTTTTCCTGGTTGCTTCTTGTTGGCCGGGACGGTGTTCCGCGGAGAGCCCACTTGCTTTCCCTGACTGGTATGGACCCACTGTATCATGCTGTTTCTTGGCCGTGGCGGGGTCTGGCGGCTCGGCTCTTCATAGAAGTGGACAGGGGTGATCGTGCCTGGGTGCCTGCGGGACCTTTGTTTTGTTAAATGGCATCTCCGGGCTTCATTATTTGGACAGTTCCTGTCTCCATCCTTGTGTAGGCTTTTCTCAATATCCTTTTGACCTCGATTAGTGATCCGTTGTTGCGGGTGGGGTGGTTTTCTGTATTTCGATCGCCGGCTCCTCTCCTCTCTCTTCTTTCTTTTTCCTCTCCTTCTCTCTCTTTCTCCTCTCTCTTTCCTCGTTATTATTCCCTTTCTCTTTCTTCTATATTTCGGGTGATTCTAAGCGACAGGCACGCTGTTTAGTGGGGTAGGCCATAGCCATTACAGTGATGTAGGGTGGGTGGGGTGTTTGTTATTTTAGTTTGTTTTATTCTATGGTCCCTGTTCGCCTTTTTCCAGGGGGTGGGCTATGTCCCTTTGTTTTTACTCCTTCGTTTCGTAAGTGTCTGCACTTTCTCCTTTTTCGGGGCGGGAGGGCTGTCTATGTGGCGTCCAATTCACTTGTTTGCTATGATTTGTCCTTTATTTTTGAACCTTTGATGGGCGTGGGATGTCTCTGGGCCTTGCCCTACTGTGGTTATTTGATTGCGTGGGGGGCTGTATCCCTCCCGCCCCCCCCCTCTTTTTCTGTATATGTTGCATGACGCCCTGGTAGATATGGTTGCTGCCTCCTCTATAAATCATAAAATGAAACCTTTCTTATCCTGGCGCTGACTGTGTAACGACTTTATTCCACGTCTATCCTGTATTCATTTTACCGTACACATTGATGTTGCTCCTTTTTGAATCTCCTGATTTTGCGGCCGGCCCCTGTGGTTGTAGGCCTGCGCTTGTACTTATACATGTCTCTCAATAAAGGTTTTAAAAAAAAATCAATAAAAAAAAAAATCATATCGAATCTTTAGTGTGAGCGAGTATCATAAGCATTGAAATTCGAACTTTCAATCATCATGATGCGCCAAAACTTAACAACAATTCATTGTCCGAATGTTCATTCGGTACCCATCTCATGTCAATTCATTGTCCTTCATTGTCCGAACACATAATCAGTACCCATCTCATATCAATTCATTGTCCGAGCTGACAGTATACATCCTATATCAATCCATTGTCCAAACATATAATTAGTACACATCCTATATCAATCCATATGTTTAGAAACTACATACATATCCCATGACACCAAGGCTGAGCAATCGGGGTACAATAAGGAGTTGAAAGTTTCATTTGCATCGGCGCCATTTTGGGTGCAGTCAGGCAGATCCAGGCATAGTCTAAATCTCCACTAACTCGTGGTTGGCCCAGAGCTTCTTTTTGGCAGTCCAAAAAGTTCCGTTAAAGGGCAAAAGAAAGGATCGGTGGTCTGAACCATCAGTCAAAGGGGGGAGGGAGGCAACAATTTTCCTACCGGGTCATACTGGGTTTTCACCGGAACTGATCCGAACTGTAGTCTGCAGGATTTTAGTCATTCAAATCGAGGCTGGCGTCAGCATGGGAGCGCCGACGTCCTGCGGCTACATTTCCATCGTTCTGTGGGCAATCATGGCAGTCATTCCCCATCGGGGGTATCTGCGGGAGTCGGGGACTCCCGCGGCTCCTTTAGAATCTTCAAGGTCGAGGAGAACTTTTATGATGGTGGAATCAGCAAGCAACCGGGCCATTCCTTCATGCTGGGCCCGCTCTTGCAAGGTCGCCATTTTGAGAGTTCGGCAGCCACCGGCAATCGCGGGGTCAAATGAGCAGACGGGCTCCAACCTGCCGGGCGAGGCGTTGCAGCATCGCCACAGTGGACGAACCCTTTGCTGGGTGCGAGGAGCTGACTTGTATCTTTCCCAGCTTGCCGTTATTGGGGCGTGGCAGGCGGTGGGACAGACATGTTTGGAGCAGTGAGGGGCGATGAAGCCTCGTTGCCTCGTGGCCGTCGCAATGTCAAGCTTGGCTTCTCTTATCATTTTCATGTTTCTTATTACGGGCTTATTTCTAACGTTTCTTGTTTCTAGGACAATCATATGTTTTATCGTTAAGTATTGTTATCGTTTCCTTATTCGTTATTTAATAAAAATTTCATCAGTGGCCTACTGATTTCGTTTTCCTATTTCTTTCTTTCTAGTTTGTTTCGTGCTAAAGTTTCTGTTAACAGGATACAGTGATCACTTCGTTATTATTGCATATATCCTTTTCACTAGGGGTGCTCTCTGTTCGGGCCAGATGACCTACCTCTAGTAAATGGTCCGGGTGGAACTGGTTTATCAATCAGTGGGGAGTAGATAGGCATGACAGATTACAACGGGGGACAAAGGTCCGCATTACCTACCCTTCACTACTTGCAAAGACTAGACAGAGTATTTCTTTTCTATGTTATTTGCAAACAGAGAATACCTCCAAAAAGAACAAATTCCAAACAGTCAATGTTCGGACAACCAATCAATCAATGAGGAACGAAATAGGCACGACGGGTTACAATGGGGGCAAAAGCCTGCGTTACCTACCCTTCGCTATCTGCAAAGGGAGAGAGAATATTTCTATTCTTCCCCGTTTGTAGGCAGAGAAGATCCTTGAGAAAACCAACTTCGAACAATTCAATGCTCAATCAAACAATCAATCAATGGGGAGAAAAATAGGTATGACGGATTACAATGGGGGACAAAAGTCTGCATTACCTATCCTTCACTATCTGCAAAGGGAGACAGAATATTCCTATTCTTCCCCGTTTGTAGACAGCGAATGTCTCAAAGAGCAACAGAGCAACCAATCAATCAGTGGGGAGAAAAATAGGTATGACGGATTACAATGGGGGACAAAAGTCCGCATTACCTATCCTTCACTATTTGCAAAGAGAGAGAGACGTTCCTATCTGTCGCTGTTTGCAAACAGAGAATGTCTCCAAGAGAACCAATACTTCAAGTAGCACCCAAGGCTAAATGAACCAATCAATGAACAATACCAGTATCTAAATACCGTTTCCAATATCAATAATCAATCAATCAATCAGATGGATAAAGCCATCCTACTAATCAGACGTAAAGACGTCCTACTTAACCTTACCCGGACCGGACCGTGTGGATAGTTCTTCGCCTTCCTTTTTTCCAGCACCCGATCGTTCTCTCTCTCCATGTTTTTACCGCAGCATTCCTGTGGGATTCCAGTCAGGACATTAGGTCACTTGAGAGAGGTCCGTTCGGAATCGGTGAAGTTCATTCAATCGGCAGCCGGACGAGGGCCCTCTCAAGGCAGGTATACTCCAATCATTTAGATGTTCACCCCATCGTCTGGACCTCTCTTACCGGACCTTATGTCGCTGATGGACCCCGCGTTGGGACGCCAATTGTGGAAAAGTCAGCCCATAACGCACCGGATGCCCAGGCTGCTGGCGCAAGGCGCCTCTTAGTTCCCATCGTAAATAATTACCAAATAAAGAGACGGGCACTGGAAGCAGGAAGACAAGAATAGAGTTTTATTTCTCATGAGGAGAGCCTGTCATTTCGGACACTCGCATAGTGTCTTCAGGAGGTGCTCTAACAAGTTTCTCTGAGGCTTCGTCTTTTATACACAGGTTTATGGCACACAGACATCCTTCATTACAATCAAGACATTGTGAAGTATGAAGATATTCCAACACGTGGCTACAGTAGGGGCCCTTATCCTCCATACAATAGGAGGGGGCTGTCACGCAGCTGAGTGTTCTGCTGATTCCTTTAGAATGTGTGCGCCTGATCGAATCTCAGGGGGTGGGGAGGTCATGATCAATAGTGGCTCTTTTCAAGAGAGGCGAGTGCATACAGTAGTGGGCAATAAACTGTATCCTCAGGCTAAGGGATGACCAGCGGTCCATGTAGACAATTAGGTTCAGAGGAAGAGGTCATCAAAGGAGGGGTATTCATGGAGGGAAAGGAGGTGTTGGTCAGGCGCGGGGTGCGATTCTCAGAGACAGAGTCATGCGGGAGGGGAGGGCTCATGACTTGTGCATGTGAGAGCGGGGGCGGTCAGGGTGCATGGGGGAAGCTTGCAGGGTCAGGGAAGGGCGCTGGTGATCGATCGCAAACAGAGAGACCATGGTACCTAAAATGGCTGTTGTATATATGTGTGCATGGGTCTATGCTGGCGGGATAACACAGTCAGTGTTTTGCAATGTCCATTCTGCTTACGACAAGAGGTACAGTGAACACAAATGAACGCCGCTTATGTGTATATACATTGCCAATTTCAACAGAATGCTTTGCTGTTGAACGGTGGGCCATTGTCAGAATTGAGAATGGCGGGGATACCCAACGCTGCAAAGAAGTTATGCTGCTGCTCAATGACCTTGTCATGGGTTGTTGATGATAACTTCTCTATCAAAGGGAAAAGTGAATACTCATCAATGACTACCATGAGATGATGTCATTTTCTTAGGGGCCCAAAGAAATCAACAGCAACTTTTTCCCAAGCCTTTGCAGGAAGCTCAGATATGGCCAATGGATGTTGAGTCACTCTGGGGGAAAGGCAGTTGCAAAGATGGCACTCTTTCAGTTCTCTCTCAACTCGCTCATCTAACCCCAGAAAACACACTCAGTCTCTCATGGCTCTTTTGGTAGCTACAATGCCCCAATGTCTCTCATGTGCGAGTTCAGTTACCTGTTGTCTTAGCCTCTCGCGTATGACAATTCTTGTCCTCTCAATACAACACCTTCCTTGGTCACAGACAGTTCATCCTGTACATTTTAGAACGTTTTTACATTTGACATCGCCAGCAAGAGGTCGTACACTCCCTTTCTAAGATTGGGTTGAAATGATGTCTTTGAGGATAAGCATGTTCTTGTCAGCATTGGTAGCAGTGATAATTTGCTCAATGGATAGCCCTATGGTACTGGACTTCACAACGAAGTTAATGTAGTCCTCAGCTGGTTTTGATGTTGATCTGTGACAATGTAGCAGTACTCGTGAAAAATAATCAGCAGAGTACTGGGTTTTACTTTGCTTGTGCACAATTACATAGTCCTACTCTTGCTGTCTCAGACCCCATCTCTTAATGCGAGGGGGCATCTTGGCTTTCGGATTTCTGAAGCTGGTGAGCAACGCTTGGTGGTCTGTTATGATAGTGAAACGTTTTCCCTACAGAAACACATGACAATATTTGCAGGCCCAGACTCTCCTTCTTTGGCTGAGACTAGGCACATTCTGTGTCAGACAGGCTTTGAATGGTATAGGCCACAATGTGTCTCTGAGCATTCGGATGACCATTATGTTGGGCAATGATTGCCCCCAGCCCCACTGGACTCGCATCTACTGTGATCTCAGTCTGTAGTTTGGGGTCAAAGTAGACCACCTCAGACGCATTCTCAATTGTATGATTTATTCTTTTTCAGCTTTGATCACAACATTCAGCAGACCATTTTGTTTTGTCAACTCTCTCAATGGGGCAATTACTATAGCAAAAACAAAATGAACCTTGAACAATAATTGGCCATGCCTAAGAAGAATTTCAGTATAGTGACACCTTGCTGGGGACAAGTAGATGACAGTGATTTCACATTAGCAGTTTCAGGAGTCCTTCCCCATCAGAAAATATGTGTCCAAAGAATTTGGGTTTGGTCTTGTGAAACTCACACATTACTGCATTCAGAGTGAGGCCTGCAGTAGCAAGCAACTGGCAGACTGGTGTCAGAGCCTTGTCATGCTCCTTTTGCATTGCTCCAAATACTAATATGCCAACACTGTAATTAAAATAATTTGTGAGTGGTTGAATTATTCAACATATGACATCCTCAAATATTTCTGCAGCTGAAGACACTGTAAAACTCAACCCTTTCTATCTGAGCAAAAAAACATGAGTTGAAAAAGTAATGATGTCCCTGCAATTCTCTTCTAACATTGAGTTGATGATATCCCTTGTTCAGGTCAATGCAGGAGGAGACTTTGGCACCATTTAGTTGGATGATCATGTCCGCTACTTGTGGACCACGATCTCTTTCACTCTTGATTAGCCTGGAGCATATCAACACAGATGCACACTGCACCCTCACTTTATTTGTTTGGCACCACCACTATGGGAGACACCCATGGCATATAAACAGTGGAGCACTCAATGATGTCATGCTTCAACAGTATTTTCAGTTCTTTCTCAACAGCTTCTTGCAAGTGGAAAGCGACTCTGCAATGACGCTGGGCAACAGGGTGAACATTCTCATTGAAGTAAAGTCACAATTTCATTGTCTGGAGCCTGCCCAGACCGTGAAATAATGATGGAAATTGAGTCACAACTTCAGATTGAGTATGGAGGTTGTAATAGATGTCAGCAGCGGTGGCAAAACTGAGTAGGCAAGAA
This sequence comes from Lissotriton helveticus, assembly GCF_964261635.1. NCBI lineage: Eukaryota > Metazoa > Chordata > Amphibia > Caudata > Salamandridae > Lissotriton > Lissotriton helveticus. The sequence goes on along the minus strand of NC_136059.1, from coordinate 2,058,390,750 downwards.
AGTAAGGCACTTTGTACAGGCACAATCTTCAGGCTTTGTACAGAAGGAATGGTCACAATTTTCCAAAACCATGAAGGTTGTCAATATCGGTCAGTTTTATGCAAAAGTGGAGAATGGTACTGTTTGAAATAAAAGCAGAATTGTGGTATGTGATGAGTCATTGGAGCGTTTATCTGAAGACAACAAAGAGGGGAGCAAGCAGTAAATATGTTGGAAAATAAAGAATGTATACACTTAAAAAAAAGTGGACGATTATTTTTAATCCAATTTGTTCCTGTGGACAAAATGTGCAGGAGTAATTTTGTAATGTCTTTATTTCCTATGGTTTTGATTTCTCACGGTGTAACTTTATTTTATGCATATGGGGCCCGATGTAGGTAATTCTTATTTACCACTTCTTAAATACCGAATTTTACCGATTCGGTATTTAAGAAGTGGTAAATATGAAGGGGGAGATGTAGGTATTTCAGAATCTGTAAATACCGAATCGTTAAGATTCGGTATTTACCGATTCTGTAAATACCGAATCGGTATTGCCCATTGATTCCTATGGGCTTTGAAGCCCATACGAATCAATGGGAAATACCGATTCTGTAATTACAGAATCGGTAAATTCCGATTTTAGCAAGGGTGCAGGGGGTGTCACTTTGACACCCTCTAGCACCCCAAGTACAGGCTTGTGTGCCATGTCCTAAGGGCATGTCTGTGTGTCACATGGCACAGGTGTGCATGCACACATGTGCATGCACACCTGGATTCGGTATTTTACCACCCAATTGGATTGGGTGGTAAAATACCGATTCTTAAAGCCCTGTGGCACTCTGACATGTGCCAGCTACATGTGCATTTACAGAATCGGTATTTTACCGAGTCTGTATTTACCGATTCGGTAATTTTACCGAATCGGTAAATACAGAGTCGGTAAAATACCGATTCTGTAAATGCATGCCCTACATCTGAAAACCCTAATACCGGTCGGAAACGGCCAAAATCGGCCGTTTCCGATCGGTATTAGGGCTCCATACATCTGGCCCCTGGTTCCTTAATATGTGTTTCAATAATATCTCATAGGAGGGAAATATGTTTTAAGATTGTTCTTTGGAATGTGTTTCTTCTTCGGAATATTTGACAAGCTGTTTGAATGTTATGTTTTGTATGTGGACAGTTGGATGCGATGGCCTGGAGGTAAATGCTGCTCTGGTGAGTTCGCCAGTAAACTTCTAAAATTCAATGGATCTTTATTTCTACTGAGAAGTGACTTTTACAACAGGCATGTGATAATTATTACTGGGCTACCGATCACAAGTTTCCTTTCAGTGTGCTTACACCAACATCATATCTTTTTCTTGCTTGAGCCTTGGTTCGAGCAGAACAGTTTCTGGGGAAACATTAAAACATTTGTGACACGAACTGCTCAACTTTCAGAAACTAAATAGACAGAGGCATATTTCTGTCTTGCCATGCGCGATATTTAACTACATTCATTATTCAGTGGATTTGTTTACCCAGGAAGCAACATTAAGGCAGCGTTTATATTGGATGCTGCCATTCTGACTTTAGCTGATGTTTGATGTACCTTCGTTGATGGAGGTATTTAGACTTGAAACAAAACTGGATTGGCTTTCTTTGCTTGCTGAGTTGCTACCACAGCGGTATTGTCCTTGTCTGGGTTCCAATCTTGTTGGTCATTTTAACATTCCTGGGTTCAAATTACATATAAGGCGCACTTCCCCTGTTTACTCCACAGTGTACATTCAAACAGGTGCCCAAACAGGGAAACTGGACCCTATTATGAAGATTGCGTTGCCCTCAGGGCAGCTGTGAACTTGTGCTGCCCTGGGGGAAGCACATTCAAGTGAAATACGGAGCAGCTGTTTCATAACCCCTCTTAGTTTCACTGTGCTGATGGCAACCCGCCTGCACTCTTAGAAGGGGGGAGAGATCCCCTTGCAGGCAGGTGCAGTAAGTGACTGCACCCACCTGCAAGGGGATTCCTGGGGGAGTCAATAGGGCCCCCTTAACCCTCTCGAAAGAGCTGCCATCTGTGACACACTGTCAATGCGGCTCTTGACAGCTTCTTTGCCTTTGCGCCCGCATCCATAATACGCCTCTGGTGTAGAGGTAAAGAGATTCCCTTATGCAAATGAGGGAACGCCCTCATGAGATAGCGCTGGTGCCACATATGTGCCAGCACTATCTGTATTATGAAAGGGCCTGCACAAGAGTCTGTAGCCCCTTCTGTAATACCAAAGTGCCCTGGGGGCGCACAAAGCAGGTACACATGCCAGTTGCACCCCCGGGCACTTTCTATAATACGGCCCCTGGACTACTAAACAGTGAAACTGCTGTAGTAATTACCATCATCTCCTAGGTTGCTTTACATAGTGGCAATGTAATTGTTGGATGACTGAGTCCTTTTACCGATCCATTCCATTTTGTATTTCCCATGCACAGAAACAGCTAATATTGCCTAAAAGCGGACAACCTCCCCACCAGCCTTTGCAGGCGTCCTGCCACTCTCATCAGCTCCCTTACCTGTTCCCTCTCTTCTATCAACTCCACAACAAACCTGCCATAAACACCCTTCACCACAGATTCTCCAAAACCCTCAAAATCACCATCCCACAACTGCATCCCACCATTTAGAAATCAGAAAACATGCTCTTCATGTGGTGGTGCCACAGTGATAGAAGTTTTGTGAGGGCTGCTCACGAGAATGGCTTAGGGTTCCAAGTTGTCACTGGTCTGCTAAGACCTGCACTGACAGACGACATCTCACCACTTTTCTCTGGTCTGTGGTGACCTAAGAGATACAGCAGAGACAATGGGCAACAAGCAGCCATTCCTGCTTTCCTAGGCTCGCATGAGACATGGGGGAGCAAGCAAACTGAATCCACACTAGAACAGGCTTCAGAGTGGCTCTTTCCACTGCATTGACAAAGTATTTTTTTTACTGCCTTGATATCAGAGCAATGATTAACTGGGTTTTATCAATTGTTTTCACTATGCCGGCTTCCTATGGAAGCCATATAGAATACGTGTTGGGACAGGAATGTCCTCTGCATGTTATACAAGAGCTTTCCCTTACATAGCTACCAAGGTTTGAGATTGCTATTTGTGACATTTTAAAAATTGCAGTGTAATTATGAGTGAGATTTCAATGACTATGAGTGACATTTTCTCTCCATGAAAATCTAGCAATCAAGATGAGGGAAACACATAAAAATCAGAAGTTACACCCATTTAGAACAACAGGAAACTCTAAAATCTTGAAACTGCTGCACAGCACTAGTAATGGAAGGGGAAGGGCACTAACATGGCATCCAGTAACTCACAGCGATCCCCATAAACAGTTTTGCGATTTGCATAGTAGAGTGACGTTCTTTGCAGCAGGGATATTAACCCTCTGCAATAGAACACGCAGAGTGAACTGCCAGTAGACAAATCTCCGACTTTCGAACAAGAACTTTTAATTAAAGCAGCCTTAGTTTTGTACTTACCTATGTTTCTGAGTTACAACAGTTCTACTGCTGCTGATGTGTTTTTACTGACGTGTCTCTGTGAGTCACTGTCACTCTCACTTGCTGCAGACAGAGCTGCTGTAGTGTAGATGAGATTGAAGTCTGTTTCACATGAAGGACCCTGAGAAGAGCTGCTTGTGGAGGGAGTCGAATCAGTGAAGACTCTCCTGTTTTGAGAGCTGTGCCGTGTGCCTTTAAAGTACACTCTGACAGCACCTGCTCTCGGACTCACTGTGACCGGACAGACCCGGACCCCATGACAGGGCAGCAGCAGCACCGGTCGAGGTCTGATAAGTGATTTAATTTTGGTGCAGGCAGCAGCAACAATTCCTGAGGGCCTGGGCCGTCAGGAAATTAAAATCATCCTGTGACAGCCTGCGCCTGTAGGGGCCTAGTCAGTCCTCCCTGGTATCTGTTATGTTGGTTCATTATTTACATTTACATTGCCAAAACAGTATAATTAATTATTGACACTCAAGAGTGTGTCCAGGTGACCTATTTGAGAGGCACAAGCGGCCCCATTCTTGCGCTGGAGAATATAGAAAAACTGCACACACGCCATGCCAATGCCTATTCACAACGATTCTCTGGTATTCAGAATGCCCAAATCCCTGCTGCCGAAAGTGCTGTAACGGGAGTGATACTGGGGGTAGCACCTGAGTCGCCGGAAAAACACTCGGCAACAGGGAAGGTGCCATCCTGGATTAATTTAGCTTACTGATGCAAGGGACTCCAGGCCACATTACAGACGGCACCCGTGGTGCTGCAGGGTCAACTCAGCTGATAATCATTACAGTGTCAGCTCAGCCCAGCCCGCAGCGGCCCCAAGCCTGAGGTGAGCAGGTGACCTCTACTTGAAGGCTCAGGTTGCTAAATGAACTAACGTATTAATACATAAATCAAGTATACCATGTCAGCCATGAATAATACTCACAGACATGGAGAGCAGCAAACAAGTCTAGCAGCCTGGCACAGTGAGGCACTGAACTGACAGCACAAACAGCGGCGCGCAAAGAAACATTCGCGCAATAACTGCACTCCACGCTGTTACTTGAACCGTAGAAGGCCATTTTATTAGGACAAGGTTGCAATCATTTAGACTTTATTAACAGTACATAAATGCAAGAAATATACTTTTTCCATCCCATACTAACTCATTCTCCCTTCAGCCTTCTCAAAACCATCTCACCTGTGGCACTCTTCCCCATTCACTCAATTACCTTCTTCCTCTCCCCAATCTCACCTTCACTTGCCTTCCAAGCATCCTCTGTTGAATTTCCTTCATTGCTCATTGCCTCCCGCGCCCCGCTATCAGTCTCCTGTGTACCGTTCTCCCCCCACCCAGTGGTGGATCCGCCCGTATGTGACTCACAACCCCTCCAAAGTACTGTAACGTCGCTACCCTGCAACCTGCCCTAAAATAGCACGCTAGGACCAATCCAAACCCCAAGCTCTTTGCCTAAGACCTGTAGGGTGGGTGGACAAACTTTCTCTCCGACCCCCTAGTGGTGCTAAGGTGTCAGAAAGAGGCCGGATGCTCCTCTCCTGACACCTTTTATACCCTCCCACTCCCGCCCCAACTCCTCTAATCCCTCCTCCACCTTGTCCTTCTGGCCATTGCGCAAATAGCCCGTGGTGAAGATTGGTCTGCGACCTTCACTTCCCCTGGGGGCTGTCATTGCGCAATAATTGCACTACACGCTGTTACTTGAAGTGTAAAAGGCCATTTTATTAGGACAAGGTTGCAACCATTTAGACTTTATTAACAGTACATAAATGCAATAAATATACTTTTTCCATCCCATACTGACTCATTCTCTCCAGCCTTCTCAAAACCATCTCACCTGTTTAACTCTTCCCCATTCACCCGGTGACCTCCTTCCTCTCAAATGTCTGACAAAATATCAATGGACAGAAAATCGACCCACAAAAATATTGACACAGAAATATCGAAGTCAAAATTATCGAAGTCCAATCTACACAAAGGTGAGTACAAAATATCGGGAAAAAATATCGTTGTCAAAAATATCGATGTTAAAAATATCGTTTTTTTAAATGTTTTAATAATAATGTAAAATTAAGTAAATAATACATATAATTAAAAGAAATATAGTAAAAAATATTAAAACATAGTTAAAATAATAACTAATACACATATAATGGTAAAATTAATTAAACATATACATATAAATAATATATATATTTACTCCACATATTGCAACATTAGGGAAAGGGTTGGATAGCGTCAGGGTAAAAATTACTATTCCCACTCCAGAGATTGCAACAGTAGGGAAAGCGCAGGATAGCGTAGGGGTAAAAATTACTATTCCCACTCCAGTGAGTGCAACAGTAGGGAAAGCGTTGGATAGCTTAGGGGTAAACATTAGTAGTCCCACTCCAGAAAGTGCAACAGTAGGGAAAGCGCTGGATAGCGTAGGGATAAAAATTACTATTCCCACTCCAGTGAGTGCAACAGTAGGTACAGCGCTGGATAGCGAAGGGGTAAAAATTACTATTCCCACTCCAGTGAGTGCAACAGTAGAGAAAGTGTTGCATAGCATAGGGGCAAAAATTACTATTCCCACTCCAGTGAGTGCAACAGCAGGGAAAGCGATGGATAGCGTAGCGGTTCAAATTACTATTCCCACTCCAATGAGTGCAACAGTAGGGAAAGTGCTGGATAGCGTAGGGGTAAAAATTACTATTCCCACTCCAGTGATTGCAACAGTAGGGAAAGTGTTTGATAGCTTAGGGCTTAAAGTTACTATTCCAACTCCATGAGTGTAACAATGTGGAAAATGTAGGTTAGCATAGGGGTTAAATCAACATACTTATCAATTAAATATTATTTTTAAATAAATAACATATTAATAATTGATTAACGGAAAAATTATTAATAAATACCAATACAATTAAATTAATGTTTACTTAAATAACATTAAATTACTTCCCACACTATTCACCCTTTAACACACAACATATTACACATAAAAAACACAATTGATTTAATTATCAATAATCAATTAATAAAAATGAATAATACATTATTTATCATTAATATATTTATAGATTAACCCATTAATAAAAATTAATTACCAAATAATAATTCATTAACAAATTATTAATGATCAATAACAATAAATAGAAGCATATTAATAAAGTATAATTAAATAACTTCCTACCCTATTCCCCTATAAACCTACAACCCGCTCTGATACTAAAACAAAAAATGTACTTTAACAAAGTTACTAATTTCTAAACATTTATTTAAAAATGTATGAAAATACATTAAAAAAGTTAAACATACATATAAAAAACATACTCATATACATAACACAATTTTTTTTGTTATTATTGACAACGATATTTTTGCTAACGATATTACTTACTTCGATATAAAAAAAACAATATTACTTACCTTAAGGTCGATATTCTGGTCAATGATATTCTTGACTTCGATATTCTGTCCCTACGATATTAAAAACTTGATATTAAGGTAGGTCGATATTTAAAATTTGATATTTTGACTGTGCACCCTTCCTCTCCCCATTCTCACCTTCACTTGCCTTCCAAGCATTCTCTTTTGAATTTCCTTCATTGCTCATTGCCACCTGCGCCCCGCTATCAGTCACCTGTGTACTGTTCCCTCCGAGGGGTGGATCCGCCCATATGTGACTCATCGCCCCTCCAAAGTACAGCCAAGGGAACCCCTGTAGGGCAGATACCTGCTCCCCTGTTCCTGTGCACCTTTCTCCTCCAGTCAGTTGAACCTGCCGCACCTTGTGGACGACCATCCACACCATAAAACTAATGTCCTGTGTTCCAATAATATTTCTGGGGCATCCACCGACCGCGAAAGGTGCACCATCTCTAAACAAGACCACTTGTTCCTCCTTAATTCTGTCCAGTACCTGCAGGCCATTTCACTTGAAGCAAGTTCGACAGCCCCCAAATCCCATCCTCTGCGAGTCACAATTTGTTTGTGTAACCAACTACACCAAGTTCCATTTTAATGAACCATATCCCCTTCCATGTATCTCTGTGTAATGCCAGCCCTGACATACTCGAGAATACTTTCTCTCCCACATGTATCATCATTTTTCTGTTTGACACATTTGCACCCGCACAAGCAACAATGCCCAACGCCCGGGAGGATGGACACCTATCCAGGCAACTGTCCTGGTTCCCGGTCTACCCCCACATCCTGTAGTAGAGAAAAACAAATGATTAGTCCTGCAAGAAATTTCTTCCCTTTCCCATAGCTCCCTTCACCATTTGTTCCAAACCCTATCCTAAAAAAAAACGTTTCCAGTACCAATATCTTAACAGAACACCTTTTCTGTACTTCCATCCCCCCCCATTATTCAACTTCCTTTCCCCCATGGTCCATCCTGACACCACCGCTGCTACAGCCCCAATGCTTAGGAATTGTATGTCGCCATAGGTTGGCCCCACCCATTCTACATGGCCCTTGTATGAGACCTATAATGGCCAGCAGAAACTGTCACCCCACCTTCCAAACTTGGGAAAAAACAAATTCCCAAGGCCTTCCCTTACCTGATACCATCACCACTGCATCATGCCCTTTCCTTGCTTCCCCCTTTACTATGGCACACGCTCCATTTTCCCCGGCCTCTGCATCTAAAATAAACAACTCCACCAACCCAAATTGCCCTTGCCCCAGGCACACCTGCCCCTCCTCACCTATGCCTCAAATGAGCCGACCCTGCTCTGCCCAGGAACTCTCTGCCTCATTTTCCACCTTAAACATGCCAGGCTCACTAAACAACCATTTCATCTCAGCCAATGCCCCCTTTCTTGCTCTCCATATTTAATCATATCGTCCCGTCTCCAAGTTTCGCACCACCAGACACCCAGTTCCACCAAACCTTTGGAAAATTACCATATGGTCATATTTCTTTTCGGGTCGACCACTGTGTGATGGCCCCACCCTCCATACATCCTCAACCGTCACCACACATACCCTGTTTCACAAATTTAATGTTGCTTACACCATTTTTGCACCTGCCAAACCATCGTCCCCCCTGCCATGTCCTATTGCACCCTTGCACTCTGCCTCACATTTCCCACACCCCAAAAATGTTCTCCCCCCACAAGAACCCCACTCTATGGTACAGCAAACCTGCCCCAGCCCTGCCTGAGAGTAAGCCCTCTGACTCAATGTGATCTCCTCCCGCTTACCCTTTGTGTAACTCCCCCCAGCCCCTTATACGCTGCCCTATACCCTCCTTTATATACCACCCTCAGCTCAAGTGTCCTCTCGCCCTTAAAGAGAAACATTTCTTCACGCAACCGCGCTCTCACTTTTAAATTATCACCTTCAAATAACCAATTAGACTGCCCTGGGCCCAACCCTTTCTTATGGCACAAAGTCCCCTTCACCAGTTTAATTCCCCAAAGCATTGTCCTGTACCTTTCCCTACCTCATGGGCTCCCTGTCTTTCACACCCTTTTGCGCCCAGTTACCCCTGGAGCCCCTACTGCTCCTTATGACACAAAAAGCCCTCACTGAGTATGCTACCCAGTTTCCGACAAGGTACACCATACATGTGCGGCCCCCAGGCAAGTCCCTGCCGATATATCTGCCCCATCAAGCTGCACAATGCTTGCGCCCAGTTATTGTGACCCCAGGAGCCCCACAGCTCTTCGTGACATAAAACCCCACCACGTGTGCAACTTGTCAGCCAAGGGCCCCCAATGCTTGCCCGACCCCCAGGCAAGTCCTTGCCCATCTATTTAATGCCCTCCTCAATTGCGTTCCAAGCACAGACCCGTGCCTGTTTAAGCTTTGTTGAACGAGATTCGTCCCCTCCGACAGACGTCCTTGTCCACCTAAGCACACCGCCCCCCAGGTGACCTCCACTACTCCCAATAATTAACTGCCTCTATTTCCTTTTAACTGGGTTGTGGCTTTCATGATGTCCCCCAACTCCGTTTTTTGGCGCCATCCTACATATGAACTTGACCAAGTTCTCCCCTAAGGGGGCCATCCGTACTGGACCAGCAACCTCTCTTTTATTGACCTCTTTCCCCCATAATCTGCCAGCCCTTGCCGTAGTCAACCTATTTCAGATCGCCTGCCTGTCTAGGCCCTCGTAGAGTCGTTGTCATGCCTGACCCACTTCTGGTAACATCTCCCTTCCTAGCCTTAGCACCGACGTAAAGCGCCATGGGCCCATGGCCTCAAGCTAACCGAGTGAGGACCACTTGGTCCGGCCAACCCCCCTCCCATGGCCTTCCCCTGTTCTTCTAGGGTGGCCCAGCTTGACCTCATATGAGTGGAGGACTCTCCATTCCCATGTACCCTTCATCCCTAACTTCTTTGGTTATCTGGAGCCTATTTTCCCTGTCCCCAAAGTGAAACCTGTTGAGGTTCTGTGAAATCTGACCCCGAGTTTTAAATGTCATGGTTCCATTACGATTTTGGTAACAATGAACCGTAACTAATGAGTTCGGCAAGTACGAGTGTTTTCGCCATGTTACACGCAAGGATTCACAGTGTATTTGAAGATTCCGTTCTGAACCATAGTTTCCATTTTGTGCAAGGTAGCCATTTTTGTGGTTGCCCTCACATAGGCCGATGACTACGGCTGAATGAGTCTTTAAGACCCGTGCCCTTTTGCTGGGGTTTGTGCTGACTTTTACATGACCCAAAAGTGAACTGACCTCGTTGCCTGAAGCCGACTATGCTGAGCCAGTTCTTGCCCGCTAGCTGATCAAGACTAAGATCAGAGCGCAGAACATCGTAAAGTTTTACTGCACACAAATATGCCTTATCCTACTCTCACCTGTTTCTGTTTCTTTCTTTATGGTCTATTTATGATATGGGTTGTGGCCTTTTTATTATGGGTTCGTTCGACCTGTCTAAAGAAGAATGTTGGGTTTGTCCACTGATTGATCATGGGCCGGACAACTGAAAAGTGGGTTTTACCGTCATGTGATACCTTTGGTGTGGATACATGTGATTGGACAGTTCGTAAATGTTAGGTATTTGTCTGGAATGTGATTTTTGGCATAAAAAGGGATGACTTGCTTTGTAAAATTGAGCAGTCTCCTGAGAACTCATACCGTGGTGATTTCTAGGATTTCTGTTACTGGCTGCAGTCAATAAAATCGATCTTTGACGTCACCACGAAGAGTCCTGTGTCTCTGTATTCTAAGACAGGTGAACCCGAAGACTTTGGGCGTGCCCCTGGCACCGCCGGGTCCTAAATAACCCAGTTCTTCAGTTGGCGCCCAACGCGGGGCGACATCAAGCGGTACCGGTCCAAGCCTGAAGATGGTGAGGAGCTTCGTCAGGAAATTCCGGAAGAAGGGCCCCCACTCCATCGCCCCCGGTATGTCGAACGTGGACTGAAGGTCTTTGCTGCGAGGTTTCCAGCTTTGTAGACGGCTACGAAGGACCGCTGCCCTGACTGCCGCCCTGTCTTGGACCCCCCTTTGTGCAGCTTTGTAAGGCGAGACGATAGAAGGGTCTTCTGGTGATGTGACTGATACCTTAGTTAAGTATACGTGGGTCGCTCCCAGTTCTTTATTTTTTGGTTCTTTGGATACTTAGTTTTTGGGTCTTTGATTTGGGTATTGCAATTTCCAAAGCAGAGGGACTTGTATATTTGCGAGACTATCGTTGTAGATAATCCCTTGAAGTTTGAAGCTAGATTAGTGAGCGAAGATGCCTAGTCTTAGCAAAATTAGGAGGATATTTTGTTGTGGTTGTAACAGGGATTCCCGATTGGAGGATTCATGTCCGATACCTCCAGTTGGAACTCCGACTTATGAACTCTATTCTAAACACGGCGTGGGCCCCATTACGTTTAATGAAGTGTGGGTCTGCTATACTAGGAAAGATGGGGTTTTACGATGGCCCCAATATGGTAGTTTTGATACTGAGATTTTAAATAATTTAAGAAACTAAATTGTTTTGAAAGAAAGCCCGGCCGGCAATGTTTGACTCCTTTCGCCTTTGGCGTAAAGAAGCCAGACAACGAGAAATTAAACAAGCTAAAAGAGATAAGAGAGAAAGGGGTTGCCGATAATGCAAGCTGCCAAGTAGTTTACAGAAGACGAAGAAGATAAAGCAATTGAGGTATCAGATAGGCAACATAATATGGCTATTAATAAATGTTATCCAGCATTGCCACCTCTTCTTGAGAAGGCGACAAAGGATCCTGAAAAGGACCCTTTAATGTCGCATCTATTGAGATTACCAACCCCTTATGCACAGAACGCTACGGCACCTCCTCCACCTCCAGTTGTTCCACCTCCTGGTCCTGCTCACCCACCGGCTCCTCTTCAGCTGGTTCCTCCTCCTAAGGCGCAGCCTCCTCTGGGGCCGCCGACTTTGTTATCAGTTTTGCCTCAAACTTCTTTGTCTCACTCTCCTGTACCTTCGACTTCTCTTACTTCTACTGCTACGTTTCTATTACCTCAAAATACTTTGTCTCCTGTCCTTATGACAGCTTCTCCTTCTGCCCGACAACGAATGACTAATACTGTTACTGGTCTTTTGTCTCCTTTCTTTGGGTCGTCGAGTATAACCCCCATTTCTGCACGTAAACAACTGCGTAGTCAGTTACCTAGTCCCGAAGAACAGGCAGTGTTGGATCTTTTTGCTCGTAGATGGATTTCGAATATCTCGAGATATGATCTAGAGTCAGTTATGGATGTCTTCCAGCAGTGGGAGGCACCGAAGCAAAGGTACGTTTTTGATGTTATGTGTACTTTCCTCCGTGAGGAATGGGAAGATAATGAATCGGGTCAGGTCCCGTTGGATTTGCTTAATGTACAGTCCGAGTTTGCGAAAGGGACGATACTGGGTCCCAGAATTGAGGAAGCAGTTGCGATGGTACTTGCGTTTAGGAGCGATTTCCCTTCTCAGCGACTGTTTGAGCCTGATTCCGCAGTTAGGAGAAAGGTACGACAGTATCCAATGAGAGAAATTCCTCCAGTATGGCGCGATGCGGTAGCTGCTGGTGCAAATAATGTTCCCCCAGCTATACCAGCACATTTTCAGAGAGTATGGGTACATGCGCCATGGATAGTAGAAGTTCTGGTCCTTAAACAGTCTTTACCTGATCCCCGTAAGAATCCAGCTGGCTATTACATAGAATTGTCCCAGACAGTTGACGCATGCATCATGAATTTAGCCGACATAGATATGCTGTTGGGTAACGTAGTACCTCAACCTCTATGGGCAAAGATTCGTCATGAGGATCATGCGATTGAACTAGGTGACTCATGGGCCAATATTACTGCTGCGGACACTAGACAAGTTGGTGGTTCTAAGCCTGAGCCTCTAGTGGCAAATCTACCTGGCAGAATTATAAATCTTATGAAAACAATGATGCCAGCGTTACGAGTAAATTGGGACAAGTTAGCAGCATGTAAGCAGAAGAAGGACGAAAGTGTATCTGATTTCTTTACTAGGTTTGAAGAGACATTTATAGATCATAGTGGTCAAGATATGAGTACGGAAAGTGGACAAAGATTGTTCGTAGATAAGTTTGTCTTTAACTTACTTCCTGACTGTGTAATAAGTTGAAAGATTCTGAGAGTTCTTGGGCTGTTTCTTAGTCGGCCCAGATATTGGCGACTGCACAGTACTACGAGAATAGGGATAAGGGTGAGAAAGAAAGAGTAGAGAAAAAGACAAAAGACTTAAAGACAAAGGTTCTTTTGCAGCAGGCGCATCCACCTCGCACAAATCAGCAAGAGTTACAGCAACGCCCACAGTTTCAGCAAACTCCATCGTTTCAGAGACCGCAACAGAAGGCTGGGTATTTTCCTCGAAGACCACCTTTGGGCCTGAATCAGTGTGCGTATTGTAGGGAGGAAGGTCATTATAAAAATGAGTGTGCTGTTTTACGACAGCGCACGAGTGGTATGCCGGCCCCGAGAGGTCGTGGTGGTTTCCAGCAAGTGTCTAGGGGTACAGGACGTGGTGCGTTTCCTCAGAACGAACGTTCCTTTCCCCCGCAGAATTCTATGAATTGTTTTGATCAACAGAACATTGCGTCTGGTCAGTCGACTCAGTACTATGCTGATGACTATTATGTCGAGAGTGAGAATGCTGACTATAATGATTGCTAGGACAGCCATGGACAAAGAGAGGGAGTAGTGTCGGTTCCAGTAGATCAGAGTGGGCCTTATGTTGCAGTAGTTACATCAGGTGTGGTAGCGCCTTTTCTTTTGGATACCGGTGCAGCGAAGAGTTCTATCATGCACTCTAAACTCCCTGGCGCACCTTTGTCTGGCTTAACGAATGTTTTGGTAGGATTCTCTGGCGCCCCAGTTCGTAATCCAGTTTCTAGTCCCTAGTCTCTTTCTATAGGGCCTTGTGAGTTGGAAGCACCTCTCATTTTAACGACAGGTTGTGGTGAGAATTTTTTGGGTTTGGATTTGTTGAAAAGGTTGAATGCAACATTGCATTGTTCTCCTTCGGGAGTACAGCTTACATTGGGTAAGAAAGTGATCTCTCCGATATATTTGTCTAAAGATCGGCTTCCACCGGAATTGCGTTCTCTCCCTGATACTCTTTGGGCTACTGGTCCTAATGATGTGGGTCTTTTGGAGATTCCACCTTATGTTGTAATGCTTAAAGCAAATGTTAAATTGCCACGCATTCCCCAATATAGGATTTCTAGCGATGGTGAAAGAGCGCTTTTAGCAATCATTTATGATTTGATTGAGAAAGGTGTGATTGAAGAAACGAGAGGTAATGTCTGTAACAGTCCCGTTTTGCCTGTCCTGAAGCGCACTGACTCTTATCAGCCACATGTCTACAGGTTTGTGATCGACCTTCGAGAGGTTGATAAGATTGTTGTACCACAGTTTTCTGTTGAAGCTTCCGGTTTAAGCGCGCTCCTCAAGGCTATTGCGAAAGTCCTTCCATTTATAGCCAGGCTTTGAAAACTCAGCTTGATAATCTTCTATTGCCTGCTGGTACTGCTCTTATACAGTATGTTGACGATTTATTAGTGACTGCTGATGATGAGGAAACTTGTAAAGAAGCTTCTATTTCTTTGTTACGACATTTGTTTGACTTGCATCATAAAGTTTCACCTTCAAAGTTGCAGTATTGTCGCCAAGAGGTGACCTACTTAGGTCATCTCTTGTCGAAGGAGGGAAGAAGGTTGACCCCAGAACGAATTCAAGCGATTGCTCAAATGACTGTGCCACGTACGCAGAGAGAGGTACGTGCTTTTCTGGGTATCACCTCGTATTGTAGACAGTGGATTTCGAACTTTTCTTTGTTGGCAAAACCCCTGTTGGCATTGACTTGTAAGGATATACCGAACCCTCTTCCTTGGTCTGACGATTGTCAGAAAAGTTTTTCTGAGTTGCGTGATGCGTTGTGTTCTGCTCCAGTGTTGGGTACTCCTGACTACAGTAAGCCTTTTACACTCTACGTCCACGAGAGAGAGGGTTGTGCATTGTCAGTTTTGACTCAACAATTCAGTGATAAGCAGCGTCCATGTGCGTATTTCTCGTCGACTTTAGATCCGGTAGCTAGAGCGTTGCCAAGTTGCTTAAGAGCTATAGCGGCAGCGGCTGTTTCTATCCGACAGTCTGCTGGATTGGTGATGGATAACACGTTGGTCGTGATGGTTCCACATGCAGTGGATACTTTATTAAATAGAACCAAGACTCAACACCTTACTAGTGCGAGGTTGTCGGGCTATGAGTTGACACTTTTGGCTAGTCATGTGCACATCAAGCGGTGTAATATATTGAATCCAGCGACATTGCTGCCGATTTCTGTGGACACAGATGGTCAGGAACAGCATGATTGTTTTCTTAGGACGGAGGAGGAAACGAAGGGGAGAATCGATTTGAAAGATACTCCTCTTTCGGATCCTGATTGTGCTCTATGGGTTGATGGGTCATGCTACAAGCTTCCAAATGGCGATACGACTGCGGCATATGCCGTGACGACATTATGTACGATTGTTGAAACTGCACGAGTGAGCTATAATTCAGCGCAAGCAGCAGAATTGATTGCATTAACGAGAGCGTGTATTTTATCGGAGGGAAAGAGAGTGAATGTGTATACCAATTGTCAGTACGCGTGTGGTGTGGCACACAGTTTTGGACGCTTGTGGAAAGAAAGAGGATTTCTCACATCGCATGGGACTAAGATCCAACATGGGCAGTTGGTGAATGAGCTTCTTGAGTCACTTACTTTACAGAAGCAAGTTGCGATTGTGAAGTGTAGTGCTCACCGGAAGGTTACGGATGATGTTGGTCATGGTAATGTGTTTGCGGATGAAGTTGCGAAAGAAACAGCGAGAAATGTGATGAGTCAAATGTATGTTGCAGGCCCTGCGAGATGGATTGGTGCAGCTGGAATTTGTGAAGATACGATTGAGAGTGTGAAATCAATCCAGGCTGAAGCTACTGAATAAGAAAGGAGTGTGTGGAGAGAAACTACGGGTAGATTGGATTCGACTGGTTGTTGGGTTGAGTTATCAGAACACCAAAGATGGATGTTGCCGGATGCATCTGTGCTTGCGGTGGTTACGATGGCCCATGGGTTGTCTCACATTAGTGCGAAAGGAATTTGTAAGCTGTTGGCTCCAGTGTGGGAGAATGGTGGGATCCCCAAATGTGCAGAGAATGTGGTCAAGAATTGTATGGTGTGTTTGATGTATAATCCTGGTAAGGGAACTCCAACTCCAGCTGGTCACTTTGCGCCTCCGACGTATCCGTTCGAGGTTCTGCAATTGGATTTTATCCACATGGAAAGATGCAACAATTTGAAATACGTCCTTGTAGATGTTTGTGCCTTTTATAGATGGGTAGAGGCATACCCCCTAAAAGATAATACTGCCTCCTCCACAGCTAAAGTCTTACTCAAAGAATATTTCCCTAGGTTGGGGTTGCCAAGGATGGTGTGGAGTGATAACGGAAGTGAGTTCGTGGGGAAGATCATGAAGAGAGTGTGTGAGGGTTTGGGCATAAGACAAAAATTCCATGCTGCGAATCATCCCCAATCAGCTGGATTAGTGGAATGTCACAATGGCACCCTGAAGCTAAAGATAGCCAAAATTCAGGCGAGTTCTGGTCTCCAATGGCCCGATGCTTTGCCGTTGGCACTTTTGTCAACTAGAACTACAGTGCATTCCCGAATCGGACTTAGTCCGTATGAAATTGTCTTTGGTCGACCGGCGAATGTGTGGGGAGTGCTGAGACCAACAAAATTTAGTGATATTGACTATCCTGTATTGGTGGACTATTTGTATGACATAACGGCTAAATTGCTTGTCTTGCATCAAAAGGTTCACAATAACCTGCCACCAGCCTCTGTTGACCCAGGTCACACCATTAATCCTGGTGACTGGGTCCTCGTGAAAAATTTTCAACGGACCAAGAACGACCAGCCCCGCTGGACAGGCCCTCACCAGATGTTGCTGTCTACAAGAACATCTGTAAAAGTCTTTGGGAAGAAAAATTGGATCCACGGCGTACACTGTAAGAGGGTACCTTTACCTCTGCCGTACGACCAGTGGATCCTCGAAGGTATTGCAGACACCGAGACTGAAAGGTTGCCGAAGTTCACCCCGTTCAGCGACGCTGAGTTGGTATGGAGAGGGACTGAGAAAGAAGACGATGATGTCTTACAAGCAGCTGTGCCTTCATCTTTGAGATTGGACACCACCGAGCCTGAACTGTTATTTCAAAACCAGACAGACCCTGGCAAAAACCGTAATAATTTACGACCTAGAAATAATGGACAAATAAAGAACAAATAATTCCTTTTTGGTTTTTAGAACTGCACTCTATCAGTCAAGAAACTGTTTTGATTGTTTTTTCCTTTTTCCAACCGCCATCCGGGTTCAGCTGTAGGGTCGCGGTGTAAAGACTTGGGATTACAGCCGTGTAGACACAAGGTTGACGGTTCTGGTTGGTCTTAGGGCGTTCCCTGGACTGACAGAAGCATTCCTTAGCAGAAGAAAACCAACCGCCGCAAACAGCCCAGTTAGAGGATGGAGTTTTTTGAGACCGAGAGAGCTGCTGAGAAAATGAACTTTAAGATGAAACTATGTAGAATAATGTATAGCAAATATTTTTTGATTACATGTATTCTGATGTTCTTTAGCATGACGTTAACTTTGGTGGGTTGGATTGTTTTTTCTACTCAATTGACTTCTGCACCCATTTCCCAACCTACGACCTTTCCTACTACTACTTCTTTGCATTCTTTTCATATCTTACCCGAACACGAGCAGATTAGAAGGTCAGAATTTGTACATAACACATTCATACAGTTACTGCATCAACATCAGTTGGTGGTGAACATTACTAATTGTTGGGTGTGTGGTCTTATGCCACATACTACAGATAGAGTTGTTCCCTATCTGATCTTACAGTTTAGTCAGAATGGGTCGTTATGGGCTTTTCAGACGATGTTCATTTATGCCCTGGAAGTCTATCCTCTGCATTCCATGAGAGATAACTTGAGTAATCAAGCCTTGGTGAAGGGAGTTATGAATATGAGCAGAGATATCAATACGTACAGGACTATTCCCAAGGAAGAGTTATCGGCTTATGTTGGATGAAACACGACCGGATACAGTGTTTGGCTGAGTGAAAAGCAGAAACGAAAGAGGTCACCTCCGATTTGGGTCGTACCCCACCGAGGTCAAGGTAATGGCAAAAATCCGAAAGCTCAGCTGCGGAAGAGTGTTTGTACTCAGACGTATGTTTTTTCGCCTCAATCTTCCCCGCCGTTTTTGGCAGCTAAGGGCACGTATTTTGTTTGTTACAACCGAGCATATACATGGTTGCCCCCTGATTTTTCAGGAATGTGTTATGTTGGATACTTGTTGCCTCCTACGTATACTGCTGCTGCAGATTACCACAAGACAAGAGTTGTTAGAGGTGTCTTCAGTCCGGAAGATACCGCTGGACAGGAAGTGGGAGACTTCTTTAAGGGTTTCTTACCGTTTTGGGGACCTATGGCTAACAGTAGAGGCTTACGGCAATTGACGAGAGTGGTTGAATCCACCATAAACGAAACTGTCGGTGCCCTTAGTAATCTGACAGCTGAGCTTCAAGCGGATCGCCTTATGACGTTACAGAATCGTATGGTTTTGGACGTCATACTCGCAGATCGAGGTGGAGTATGTAAAGTGATCCAATCGAGTTGCTGCGTTTTTATCCCAGATAATGCCCCGACGGTACACGAGGCCATCTCCAGGTTACATAAGATCTCAGAGTCTATACATGTGGACGAAGGGGATTGGTCGTTAACTGGATGGTTTTGGGGACTGTTATCCATTTGGGGATGGAAGATTCTGATGATCATTGGTGCGGCTCTAGCGGTTCTTTTCTCATGTTGTCTTTGTGTACAGTGCGGTCCTGCCATATGTGGCCTTTGTGCTACTACATGTGTCAGGAGACCGCTCGTCTAGAGAGACGCACAGAGAAACAAGATAATGCTTTAACAGCACCTTGGTGATCTAATGAGAATTGACATCGACTCAGATATAGACTGAGTAATTGCCTATGTAAGGGCAAAAGGAGGGTCTGAGGTTCTGTGAATTCTGACCCCGTGTTTTAAATGTCATGGTTCCGTTACGATTTTGGTAACAATGAACCGTAACTAATGAGTTCGGCAAGTACGAGTGTTTTCGCCATGTTACATGCAAGGATTCACAATGTATTTGAAGATTCCGTTCTGAACCATAGTTTCCATTTTGTGCAAGGTAGCCATTTTTGGGGTTGCCCTCACATAGGCCGATGACTACGGCTGAATGAGTCTTTAAGACCCGTACCCTTTTGCTGGGGTTTGTGCTGACTTTTACATGACTCAAAAGTGAACTGACCTCGTTGCCTGAAGCCGACCCTGCTGAGCCAGTTCTTGCCCGCTAGCTGATCAAGACTAAGATCAGAGCGCAGGACATCATAAAGTTTTACTACACACAAATATGCCTTATGCTACTCTCACCTGTTTCTTTCTTTATGGTCTATTTATGATATGGGTTGTGGTCTTTTTATTATGGGTTCGTTCGACCTGTCTAAAGAAGAATGTTGGGTTTGTCCACTGATTGATCATGGGCCGGACAACTGAAAAGTGGGTTTTACCGTCATGCGATACCTTTGGTGTGGATACATGTGATTGGACAGTTCGTAAATGTTAGGTATTTGTCTGGAATGTGATTTTTGGCATAAAAAGGGATGACTTGCTTTGTAAAATTGAGCAGTCTCCTGAGAACTCATACCGTGATGATTTCTAGGACTTCTGTTACTGGATGCAGTCAATAAAATCGATCTTTGACGTCACCACGAAGAGTCCCGTGTCTCTGTATTCTAAGACAGGTGAACCCGAAGACTTTGGGCGTGCCCCTGGCGCCGCCGGGTCCTAAATAACCCGGTTCTTCAGTTGGCGCCCAACGCAGGGCGACATCAAGCGGTACCGGTCCTAGCCTGAAGATCGTGAGGAGCTTCGTCAGGAAATTCCGGAAGAAGGGCCCCCACACTTTGGGCGTGCCCCTGGCGCCGCCGGGTCCTAAATAACCCGGATCTTCACTGTCTGTTTGTTGGTGTTCCAAGGAAACCCGCTCCCCCTCCCCCCAATTCAGGCCTTTCCGCTGCTGGTTAAGAGATTCCCTTGCAAGAGCCGAAAAAGTCACCAGCACGCCCCAACTTTTGCGTAGAGGCTGAGTATTGCGTTGATGCCCCTCTGGTTTAGCCAAGGTTGGACTGACCCTAGCCCTTCTCCCACATGTCTCAGCCCTGTGAAAAAAAACATCCCTCGTGCCATTCCGCTGCTATCCTTGGCTTTCCGCAGGGCAATTGCCCTGCCCTTGAGCCCCCACACCGTAACATTCTGGCCCAATTGTTGAACTCGTTTGTCCTCTTCCGTGTTAACTGGCACTCGCGGCCCATCTCCTCCAACATTGCCATTAGTGACACATGACCCCTTCTTTGCTCTCCTCCTTAGTGTGTTAACACATTGTCCATCTGGACCCATTCCTCCCAATCGCTTGGCCCCAAGTTTCCCCTTTGTCCAGAAGCATGCCACAGCTGTATCTCTGCCACATCCATCCCAGCACCCTACACACCTCAGCCGCCAGCTGAATTGTCTTTCTAATCGTGTTCTATCGTCCCATGTCATCTGCCTTATTCCTTTACCTGAATGTCCATCTGGGACCTCCTCAATCTGACTGGAGCTGCTGTTCCCTTTTGCCTCGTGCCCTCAGCTGCATCTTAGGCCGCATTTGCCTCCTGAGAAACACCAAACGGTCTGGTTACCTTAAATCCCCCCATCCACCCTTAAAACCCCACTCAGCCTCATCCCTCCCCGCACTTCATCATCCATTCAACACTCCCACCCCGTCACACACTGTCACACTCCCCTGTCTTTACCTCTCAACATCCAAGCTAGCCTTCTCCAAATGTATTCATAACATTGTAGAATTCGCTGCACAATCCCTTGTTGGAGGGTAGGCCACTGCGGACCGCCCTACTGCTTCAGGCCAGCATCCGAGGGCCCTTGTGCACCACGTTGGCATCACCCCCCTTCCTGCTGGGCCTCAATCGTCGGTCTTTGTCCCCCTGCATCCAGGCCGATCCGACCTGGTGGGCCCCAAGCACCACCGGGACTCATGCCGTGCTGGCAGTCCTCATCTCTACTCTGGGGACCGGCTATCAGCTGAAACCCCCAGGCCCCCGCAGTCACCCTCCCCATGCTTTGTCTTACTGCGCTGGCTGAGGGGAAAAAGGGGGGTACCGCGTACCCCCCTGGGCCGCTGCCTCCTGTTGCTCCCTTCTCGGCATCCCTGCCACCCCTCCCCAGCAGCAAGCTCCTGCTCACAGCCCTGCCTCACCCTCCTCCTGCTGAGCACACCTGCCACTAAAAACCCGGGCCGGTCTGCCTATGCCTGATCCCTGACGAACCTCGTAGAGAAGGAGCCCGCAGCTCTCCCTCCCAAAGAGGCTCCATTGCAGCCACAGACCCCACCCCTCCTTTTAGCACCTGGCTCAAAGAGGTGCTACTGGCAGCAGCATTTAAGTTGGGACGACACAGAGGTCGGACTAGTTCACTCAAGCTCGGCGCGTGCAGGTGATCAGGTGCTAGTAATGCGTGACTATGCATTTTAATGTGGTGATGCGGACCACCACATTAAAATGCGCCAGTCTAACGCTTGATGCATGGTACTTTGCAGGGCTGCCCTTACCCAGAGTACCCAACAGCATTTGTATCTGGTATCCTGACTTTAATTTTGACCATAGTTTTTTGCTAATCTAAGCTTGAGTGGAGAGGTCCCACCTATATGAGGTCCAGGAGCTGATCTCTGACCTGCACCAAGGTCCTGATCTACTAACATCTTGAGCTGTGTTTGTGTCACAAAAGTGATGCAATCCAGCACAAAAAGTTTATTTGAAATATACTTTCCAGAGCAAAACTTGTTTACACTTGAAAGTTGCCTGAAAGTAACACAAAGCAGCTCTCCTGACTGGTTTGCAATACTTTGCATCAAGGGTGGTACATGGTTGGTACACTGTCATTCCCATGTAACACCCATGGTTTTGACACAAAACCCTATCTACTTACAATAGTAGACAGGGTTTTTCATCTAAAAGTAGCACCTCTTTGAGCCAGGTGCTAAAAGGAGAAAAGGTCTTATTTTTTCAAACTTTTCAGACATTGCTTGTGTGCTGCACTGTACAGCGCACATCCCAAATCGGAAAAGTTTAGAATTGTGTCTAGGTAAAGCATGTTGTACTAGAAGAATATGAAGAATGTGATGAATGTTTTGCAGCATGTACAACTGGCAGAATGTAGTTTCATACTCTAGTATTCATATACAAGAGGATATAGTACTGTTGGGACGGGAAGTCTCCTGCATGTCTCTGGAGAGAGTGCTTCCCCTGCCTTATGCTAATCTCCAGGCAAGTCACTCAAAAGCTACTGTATAGTTTCTAGATCCCTACCTCAGTGAGCATGACAATCATACATGTCCACTGAGGGTTTCCCTGTTTACATGGATTGAGACCCTAGAGCTTGGTTCTGAGGTCGAAGGGGCATACCTAGTGCACCCCTATTTTTCAGAGAGTGGCTACTGCCCTCTCTATTAAGGATGTGGTAGACTGACAGTGGTGGCAGCAATAAATCTATAGTAAGGAGGGGTGAGTCCCTAGGCACCCTCCTGACCAAGTCTGTGCAGTTTGCCATGCCTGTGGGCCTGTTGCCTTTGTCTGACTGATGTGTGTTTGAGAGCCCGTGGGTGTACAGGGGAAGAATGGTGATTTGAGCCAGTGTGAGGAATGCGAGCTGTTCTGCTGGACATCCCAACTCCCCCGTGCCCCTCCCTATTTCCTTGGAAAGGCCTGGTGGGCTGGGGGAGACACTCAGCTCTTATCTGGGTTTAGCTGCACTAACTGTGTGGAGAGGACCCTCCCCCACTGGTCAGGGCCTCCTGGGCTGGAGTTAATTAAAATTCCTCTCTAGGGAGTTTCACAGCCTGATACCAGAACAGGACCTGGTACATGCTTTACCCATGCATTGAACACGCGGTGAATGGTTTGTGATTGGAGGTGTATTCAGGATGCAAAAGTAGCAGACCCTCTGATTGGATGAGCCTATCAATCAGAGGTGATAAAAGTCTGGCCTGAGTGGGCAGCTGTTGTTCAAGACTGGTCTATGACTGACGAGCGGCCACACCAGAGCCCTCTGAAGTTAGTCAGCCGTGACCCCGCGGTGTGAAGGCAGGAGATAAGACTCTGTTCACTGCGGTCTGGAAGGAAGGCATCAGCAACATTAAGGACCAGCTGTTTCTATGAGGCTTGGAGGGGCATTCGCTTTGGACCAAGGAAATTACAGACAGCTGCCCAAGGTGTGGAAAGGAAGCTTGCAGCACATCACCCAAGGTGTGGAAAGGAAGCTTACAGCACATCACAGAGGCTGGTGGAAAGAAGCTTGCAGCACATGACGAGAGCCAGAGAGGAGGATGCTTGATTCTAGTCTTTGAAGGTGAGATCAAATCCCCTCTAGGCTCCTCCCTTGCGCTGTGGGAGCCTGTACAAGCAGTAACTGGGAATAGACGCCAGTGAAGCAGGCCCCCACCTTTCTTTTTGGGATCTCTGAGGGTATCAGGGTGAACTGGCACCCTGTCCAGCCACTACCCTCCTACAGCTAGCCAATGGCTACTGGACTAGTGGGACTCCAGTAAACTGTGCCAAGACATCCGGCACCTGTGATCAGATCCCTGACACCAATAGAGCGGTGTCCTCACTCACAATGGGAGGGCACTTCTGTTGCTTTGGGTGGGGGGTTATGTTGCTGATCACGAACATTTGACTTCACATCATATGCTGAAACTATATCCTTTCAATACAAAGTTTGGTATCAAGGCTCTAGTGAATGAGAGCAGCCCTGTGTAACATGATCTGTAATATGCAATGCTTACTGTGTGTTTTCAGGTTAACTGCTTTTATAGTGCTTGACGTCTAGGCGCTATAATACTGTTTGGGGTTGTATAGACTTCTGGTTTTCACTGTTTATCCTAGTTTTATGTGTAGTATCATTATCTTATGTGTATTAAAGTACTTTTCTTTTATAAAAAGTAAAGCACTGACTGGACATTGAGTTTATCAGCTGGCGGTACGGTTTACAGTGTATTCTGAATGTCTAACCCCACCTCACCTCCTTGAGTAAGCCTTGGACTGCTCTGTCTCGCTACCCTGAGAGAGTCAAGTGCCGGAGAGGAGTACTTGGTTATCCAGTTTTGGGTCCCTTAGTACTGAGGCCCCAGGACACCAGTGAGGGAACACTCCAGTTGATGCGATTGGAGCGCAGTTACCCCTGAGTGCCCTGGTGCCCAGGAAGCCGGGTCTAACATTGGTGGCAAGCAGTGAGGGATCACTAGTCTTCAGGCTCAGTGGACACTGAGGCCAGTTGATAATTCCAGCAGATATCCATAAGCTATATGTAAAATGGCAGATAACATTGGACAGGAATTGGAACTGCAGAACTTGACTGTGGAGCAATTAAGGCAAATGTGTGCTGAGAGGGGGTGGAAGGTCCCAAGGTGTAAGGACAGGGAGCACTTGATTAGCCACATTAGAAAATGCTTTGAGCAAGAGGTCACTGGTGTGTAAGAGTTGGAGAGCACTCTTACCACAAGCCTGCCAAGTCAGTCAGTGCAGGCTTCTCCTGTACCAGCCCCAAGTCATTCCCCAAGGCTTTCCCGTATGCTTTCTCCTAGGTATTAACCTAGACCTGCCCCTAGACTTTCACCTCCCCCTATCTCCAGGGCTACCTTTTCCCCTGTCCCAGGATTCGCCTCCTTAGGAGGGATTGAGCTAGCAGAGACCCTTAAACTTCAGCTGAAACTCCAGGAAGCTAAGGATTTAGCAGAGGAGAAAGCAAGGGAGTTTGAGAGGGAGAAGCTAAGGATGGCCCGCCAGGCAGACGAGGAGCAGCAAAGGGTCAGACAGGAAGAGTGGGCTTGGAAGGAGAAGGAGAGGGAAAGGGAGAGGCTGGAGAGAGAAAGGGAGAGACAGTAGAAAGAGAAGGAGAGGGAAAGGGAGATGCTGGAAAAAGAAAGGGAGAGACAGGAGAAAGAGAAGGATAGGGAATTGGAGAAAGAGCGGATAGCCCTAGAGAAAGAGAAGCTCAAGTTAGCAGCTGATAGAGGGCTTAGCTCTGTGGATGGTGCATCCACTTCAAAGTCTCAGGGAAAGGAAAATACCACCAAGGTACCAAAAGAATTGATACACATGTATGTCCCTGGCACTGATATTCTCAGTTGGATGCGTGCCTTTCATCTAGCATGTAAGGCTCAAGGTCTTAATGGTCAGTCCAAAGTAGCGACTTTACTGAGTCGCCTCCCTCGGGAAGGGACTGAAGTGATTGAAAGGATGCCTGAGAAAGACAGTCTGACATATGAGTGCATGAAGGATGCTTTCATTAGGCGGTTTGGGTTAAAACCAGCCCAGTACTTGCAGACGTTCCGTGAGAAGAAGAAGGCAGAGAGGGTGCCTTTTGAGAATTGGGTCCATGCCATAGTGAGAGACTGGAAAGAGTGGGTGAGAGGGAAGGAAGCAAATGATTACCAGTCCCTAAATCAGGTGATGATTGCAGAGCGTCTCCGGGAGGAGTGCTCTGTCCCACTCAGACAGTATTTGTCTGACCTTCCTGAGAGGGATCCTGAGAAACTTGCAGTGATGGCAGATAAGTGGCTTGCCAACAGAGTGAACAGGGGGCAGGGGCAACCCCTTTCCAAGCCCAAGGGGGAGAAGATCTCCCAGCAGGCTGGCCCTAAACCAGAGGGGAAGGGCCAGAACGGTTCCCAAGGCTCTCAGTCAGGACAAGAGTTTAAGGGGAACGAGGCTTCTAGTCAGTACCAGGAGGGGAAGGGAGGTAAGGGTCCTTTGCCTCCCACGGTGATTAAATGCTATAAGTGCCACCGAGAGGGACACTTAAAGCCAGACTGCCCAGTGAAGGATGTGGTGCCAGTGGCACCCGTGATAGCAAGTGTGCTTTCAGTGGGGGCAGACATGAAGGGAGGCCCAAGTGAGTTTAACTTAGTCACCAGGGACATCTGGTAACTTGACCCAGAAGCCCTTAAGCATATTCACCCTAACTCAACGGGGTATATGAGTGTGGCAAGTATCAATGGAAGGAAGGTTCCTGCCATGAGGGATACTGGTGCCCACAGGACTATGGTTGAACGCAAATATCTCAAACCGGAAGAGATCATTCCTGGTTCCAAGGGGTATGAACTTGTAGCTAGTGGTGATGACATGGAGTACCCTCTTGCTAGAGTGCAGGTAGGGGTGAATGGCAGGAAGGCCATGGTCAATGTCAGGGTGCGAGAGAAGGAGGGTGCTGGGTCCTTTCTGGGGAATGATCTTGTTGAACCCGGGTTAGTCCCAGGCCCTGAGGCCTATATGGCCTGGATTTCATCAATAGGGCACAGTCTGAAAAACTGCTTCCTAGTGAAGTGGGGACCACTTTAGTGGAAGAGACACTAGAGGGGAACAGGCCAGAATAAGAACTAAGGGCAGATTCTGAGAAGGCACCTATCCTGGTGTCTGCACCGCCTGCTCCAGTTGGAGAGGAGGGTGAGCATCCAGAGGCGGATAAGGGGTTGGAATCTGGGTCCCTGCCAGAGCTGCAGGAGCTGCTTGTGGCAGGAGGACCGTCCCGTGAGGAGGTTTGTAAGGCACAGGCTGAGTGTCCTACACTTGTTGGCCTGCGGACGACTGCTCAGGAGTAGGTCTCCACTGGAGTAGTCGGAAAGCACAAGGTGGCTTGGGAAAATGGACTCCTTTACAGTGAGCCTCCTGACCCAGAACCAGGAGCCAGCAAAAGGTTGGTGGTTCCTCAGGTGCACAGGAATTTCCTGCTGCATCTAGCCCATGAAGTACCCCTAGCTGGGCACTTGGGCATCAAAAAGACAAAGGACAGGTTAGCACCTCTGTTTTACTGGCCAGGAGTAGGTCAGGATGTGGAGAGGTTTTGCCATACCTGTCTGGTCTGTCAGGCCAGCAGCATGTCTGGTGGCCCGATGAAGGCACCCTTGGTTCCCCTACCAGTCGTGGAGGTACACTTAGAGAGGGTGGTGTGTCTTCCCAGGAATGACACAGTTTCTTTACTTGCAATGGCTAAAGAGTTGGAAGAGGAGAGTGAGTCCCTCCCTGACTTATTGAATGGTGATGAGAAGGATGTTTTACTTGAGGGAGTTAAGCTTGCCTCTGAACTGACACCTGAACAGCAGGTGGAGTGTAAAGAGCTGCTGGGGAGATTGTCCCGTCTCTTTTCACTTACCCCTGGGCTGACGTCTGTCTGTGCGCTTGACACAGACACAGGGGACACCCTGCCTGCTAAGAAGCAGCCCAGGAAGGTGATCTGGACTGAAGAGTGTCAGAAGGCATTTGATGGATTGAAGGCTGCACTATGCAATGCACCTGTACTGAAGGCCCCTGATTACAGTCAGACCTTCATTGTGCAGACAGATGCTTCAGACAAGGGAGTTGGGGCAGTTCTTGTCCAGCTCAATGAAAAGGGAAGGGAGCATCCGGTGGCCTTTATCAGTCGCCAACTACTTCCCAGGGAGCAGAACTGGTCTGCAGTTGAAAAAGAATGCTTTGCCATAGTGTGGGCCCTTCGAAGATTCAGGCCTTACTTGTTTGGTGCAAGGTTTGTGGTTCAGACAAATCACAAGCACCTCAAGTGGCTTATGGCAATGAAGGGGGAGAACCCAAAGTTGCTCAGGTGGTCCATATCTCTGCAGGGACTAGATTTTACTGTGGAACATAAAGCAGGCTTACAGCACGGTAATGCAGATGGACTTTCCCGCCGGTTTATCCAATCAGATGATCGGCCTTCTCCCACTGGGAAGTAAGTACCGGCCATTCTGATCTGCGGAGGGCATATGTTGGGACGGGAAGTCTCCTGCATGTCTCTGGAGAGAGTGCTTCCCCTGCCTTATGCTAATCTCCAGGCAAGTCACTCAAAAGCTACTGTATAGTTTCTAGATCCCTACCTCAGTGAGCATGACAATCATACATGTCCACTGAGGGTCTCCCTGTTTACATGGATTGAGAACCTAGAGCTTGGTTCTGAGGTCGCGGGGGCATGCCTAGTGCACCCCTATTTTTCAGAGAGTGGCTACTGCCCTCTCTATTAAGGCTGTGGTAGACTGACAGTGGTGGCAGCAATAAAACTATAGTCAGGAGGGGTTTGTCCCTAGGCACCCTCCTGACCAAGTCTGTGCAGTTTGCCATGAATGTGGGCCTGTTGCCTTTGTCTGACTGATGTGTGTTTGAGAGCCCGTGGGTGTACAGGGGAAGAATGGTGATTTGAGCCAGTGTGAGGAATGCAAGCTGTTCTGCTGGACATCCCAGCTCCCCCGTGCCCCTCCCTATTTCCTTGGAAAGGCCTGGTGGGCTGGGGGAGACACTCAGCTCTTATCTGGGTTTAGCTGCACTAATTGTGTGGAGAGGACCCTCCCCCACTGGTCAGGGCCTCCTGGGCTGGAGTTAATTAAAATTCCTCTTTAGGGAGTTGCACAGCCTGATACCAGAACAGGACCTGGTACATGCTTTACCCATGCATTGAACACGCGGTGAATGGTTTGTGATTGGAGGTGTATTCAGGATGCAAAAGTAGCAGACCCTCTGATTGGATGAGCCTATCAATCAGAGGTGATAAAAGTCTGGCCTGAGTGGTCAGCTGTTGTTCAAGACTGGTCTATGACTGACGAGCGGCCACACCAGAGCCCTCTGAAGTTAGTCAGCAGTGACCCCGCTGTGTGAAGGCAGGAGATAAGACTCTGTTCACTGCGGTCTGGAAGGAAGGCATCAGCAACATTAAGGTCCAGCTGTTTCTGTGAGGCTAGGAGGGGCATTCGCTTTGGACCAAGGAAATTACAGACAGCTGCCCAAGGTGTGGAAAGGAAGCTTGCGGCACATCACCCAAGGTGTGGAAAGGAAGCTTACAGCACATCATAGAGGCTGGTGGAAAGAAGCTTGCAGCACATGACGAGAGCCAGAGTGGAGGATGCTTGATTCTAGTCTTTGAAGGTCAGATCAAATCCCCTCTAGGCTCTTCCCTTGCGCTGTGGGAGCCTGTACAAGCAGTAACTGGGAATAGAGGCCAGTGAAGCAGGCCCCCACCTTTCTTTTTGTGATCTCTGAGGGTATCAGGGTGAACTGGCACTCTGTCCAGCCACTACCCTCCTACAGCTAGCCAGTGGCTACTGGA
Source organism: Lissotriton helveticus (assembly GCF_964261635.1). Taxonomy (NCBI): domain Eukaryota; kingdom Metazoa; phylum Chordata; class Amphibia; order Caudata; family Salamandridae; genus Lissotriton; species Lissotriton helveticus. The sequence goes on along the minus strand of NC_136059.1, from coordinate 2,058,361,491 downwards.
CTAGTGGGACTCCAGTAAACTGTGCCAAGACATCCGGCACCTGTGATCAGATCCCTGACACCAATAGAGCGGTGTCCTCACTCACAATGGGAGGGCACTTCTGTTGCTTTGGGTGGGGGGTTATGGGGCTGATCACGAACATTTGACTTCACATCATATGCTGAAACTATATCCTTTCAATACAAAGTTTGGTATCAAGGCTCTAGTGAATGAGAGCAGCCATGTGTAACATGATCTGTAATATGCAATACATACTGTGTGTTTTCATGTTAACTGTGTTTTTATAGTGCTTGACGTTTAGGCGCTATAATACTGTTTGGGGTCAGAACTCTGTCCCAGAGGGTTGTAGAGACTTCCGGTTTTCACTGTTTATCCTAGTTTTATGTGTAGTATCATTATCTTATGTGTATTAAAGTACTTTTCTTTTTTAAAAAGTAAAGCACTGACTGGACATTGAGTTTATCAGCTGGTGGTACGGTTTACACTGTATTCTGAATGTCTAACCCCAACTCACCTCCTTGAGTAAGCCTTGGACTGCTCTGTCTCGCTACCCTGAGAGAGTCAAGTGCTGGAGAGGAGTACTTGGTTATCCAGTTTTGGGTCCCTTAGTACTGAGGCCCCAGGACACCATTGAGGGAACACTCCAGTTGATGCGATTGGAGCGCAGTTACCCCTGAGTGCCCTGGTGCCCAGGAAGCCGGGTCTAACAAGTACTGTTGCTTTTAAAACGATTTTTCTCTGCTGCATAGATGTACGTTTTCTTGGCCTTTGTTAATTTGGCCTCAATTTGAGCTTTGCAGCCATAATGTTCAAAGTGGATGTTATTAGTGTCCTCCCCGTGCACATTTTAATGTTTATAATTTCTGTACACTTTCAAGCAAAGTCATGTCATTTTATTTCCATTGACTATATTCAGTCTCAATATTGTAATTACATCACAAGGTCTTTCCGTTAGCTCACTGCACCCTTTTCATTCAAAATAAGTTGCTGTGTTCATGTATCTAATTTGTACCACCATCTTGGAATGGTATTTGCACAGAGTGGGCAGAATAATTATTCATGTAGTGGGATAGTGCTTTGGAGTTGGCAATATGATGTTTAATAGAGCTCGGTTCACCTCTCTGTAATGCCCTATGTGCTAAAAGCATTTATGTCATCAAGCCTCTACCATATTGCCCATTCATTTTTAGCAAATCCTTTAAGCTGTTCCACTGATCTAGAACTCAGTTATTGAGTGGTTCCTTTGACTTAATTGAATGCTTTCTGATATGTTTGATGTGCCAAGAGGTGCCTTACCTCATGGACGCATTGCCTTGTGAGATAGAGATTTAACACCATCTCTGATCCATCAGATTCTGGTTGTTCTGTTGAGGTAAAGTTTGGGGTGTCAGAATTGCAGGGTTCCTTGGGCCTACTAATTTGTGGCAGTACAGGAGGGTTAAGAGCACCTCCCTTCCACTTTAGATATTTCTCTTTTTGTCCCAGTTTGCATGTCACTACTTTAGTAGATTTTCCAGTGTGGATTTTGCCAGAGGTCCTTACAATGCTGTCCTTGCTCCTGAACAAAACATGTTTATGAGTGTTCTAATGTGTTATTGAAGTGAACAGTCTTGTGTTGCGGGATGGATTGCTATACTGTATGTGTGACTTTTGGATATGTGACGTTGTTTCTGGGGTCAGTTGGTGGTGCAATCACTGTGATTTTGACGCATTATTCATATTTGCAATTTGAGTTGAATAAATTTGAGTTTTATTATTGTTTGGTTATCGTATTTGTTGAAACCCAAGATCTCGATATATTGTTGTTGAAATTGTCTGGTGGTGTGTTTGATATCAAAGTGGAGGAAATGAGGGACTTGATCAGAGAAGCAGCGAGGTGTATGAACCAAGCACATTATAGGCTTGTGGAATTGAATGATAAATATGAGATTAACTTCAGTATAATGAACAATAGGCACAGAAATTACAAAATGGATTTGAGCCATGATGAAATGAAAAAAAATTGGTTTAATAATTTTACGAGCCCACATTAATGATCTGGTTAAAATGATAAAGGAATGGAGAGATTTGAAAAAATACATGGAAAGGTGGAGGCAGGTCACAACTAAAAAGAAGGCTTCAGAACCCGGAAAGAAAGCTAAGGGGTCCATTGGTGATTTCGAGTAAGAGGCAGATTCAGAAGTTCCACTGAGAGTAGTTGTTAGAAATGGGGGTCTCTAGTTGGCAGAGGTGTGCACCTTGTCCAAGTATGGACCCTCCGTTCTAGTCAGGGTAAGGGTATTAGACATCTAAAATAACCCCTGTTCCTCCCCTTGGTAGCTTGGCACGAGCAGCCAAGCTTATCTCACAGGCAATGCATATAGCATTTGCACATAACACACAGTAATACAGTGAAAACACTACAAAAGGACACCACACCAGTTTTAGAAAAATAGCCAATATTTACCTGTGTAAAACAAGACCAAAATGAAAACAATCCAACATACAGCAATCAAAATACAAATATTGCAAAAAATAGACTTAAAATAAAATTCCTTGAAGTCACCTGCTTCGTCCTGGGCTTTCACGACATTGTGAACAAACAAATCCAACAATTCAGGAAGACTGCAGTGTCGTGGGCCAGCTACGGTGTCGGGAAGACCCACAAACAGTACCTTGGAAATGCAGGGCGTTGTGGACCTAGCAATGAGTTCTGAAGAGAGGGCGTCAGTTCAGAGGTGGTGAAGGAGTCGTCAGGTCCTTGAAGTCACATGCGTTGCAGATTGGCCTCCGTGATGTTGGTCAGGAAAGCTGGCAGCAGAAGACATTGGGGCTGTGGTGCAAAGCAGGGTGTTGCGACCTGCAGTGCCCTCACAGCATGATGCAGGCAGCGGCTCAGTGACGGCATCCATTGGTGTTGGTGAGACCAGGGCTGTGGTGTGAAGTGGGGCAGTGCTCATTGCGGTGCCGACAGGTCACCGTGCAAGTGTCATCCTCTTTGCTGAAATGCTGTCCTCGGTAGAGGCTCTGGTGCTGATGGCGCCCGTGTTGGTGGGCTTAGGCTGCAGTGTTGGACGGGGCGGTGTGTTGTGTAACTTGCGAGCAGTGCTCCAAGCCACGGTGCAGGCAGAGACATCGATGTTAGCTTGGAGCGACGTTGTCGTAGATACCAGGGCGGCGGTGTGAAGCGAGGTGATACAAAGTGCAGTGCCTTCAGGTCACGGTGCAAGCAGCGGCTCTGTGCTGCATCGGGTGGTGTCGTCAGTGAGACCATGGTTGGGGTGCGAAGCGGGGTCATGCTCGATGCAGTGGCAACAGGTCACAGAGCCAGCAGTGGCGTCGTGAAGGCTCGGGTTGCTTTTTCCTCTGTGGCAGATGAAACACGCAGTTCCAGATGCGGGTACCCAAAGGATGGTAAAGTCTTTGGTGTGCCCGAGACTTCCAACAGGAGGTAAGCTCAACATCAAGCTATTGGAGAAACTTTAATAGCAGGATTTAAGAAAGCCCAGTCCAAACCTTTCACTGCCCAAGACAGACACAGCAACTGCATGCCAACAAAACAAAGTGACAAACAGCAAAAGTGGCAGTACCCCTCCTGGAATCCTCCAGCTCTTCTTCCTGGCAGAGTCCTTAGTCCAATAGTGTTCTAAAGTTCTGAGGTCAGGGCCCCAATGCTTATACTACTTTTCCCTTTGAAGATTTAGGTTGCAAGTCCCTCTTGCTCAGTAGAGACCAGTTATGGTGTCTCCAGCTTTACTACAGAAGGTGTAGACAGCATTGCAGAGCAGACACAGCCTATTCAGGTTCTAGTGAAAACTCCTCTGACCTCTCTAAATGCAGAGAGGTGTATTCAGCCTTGCTATGAGTCCTCGAAGGAAAACAGGACACACCTCAACCCCCTTGTAACTGTTTAGTGTGAATGCACATCCCCAATCTCCTCTCACTCCAAACCCAGACGGTGAATACACAAACTGGCAGAGGTACACTGGATGGTTAGAAAAGAAAATGCTCACTTTCTAAAAGTAAAAGACACACAGATGATGGATGGAATACAGAGCAAATCAAACATTCACCCCCAGTCAATAGATCTGGGTTAAATCCATTGTTCTGTTGCTCACCATGCCACCCTAGTTTAGATCCAGCCATATGCAAATCAGTTTTGACCCTGTGCCTCATGGGAACAGTCCAAACCGTACTGCCAAGCCAGGTCCTCCCTAGACTGGAAACAAGCATCTTGGGACCAGTTTTAGGGCATCACCCCTCATCAACCAGGCTAGCTTACATCCAGTGGCACAGTGAGCCCAGGACAAATGTCTGGGCATACATGGCGCATTTAGCGCGAGGAACCAAAAGACACACAGATGAAGGACAAAATGCAGAGAAAATCAAACATTCACCCCATGTCAATATATCTGGGTTAAATCCATTGTTTTTTTGCTCACCATGCCAGCTCAGTTTAGACCCAGCCACATGCAAATTAGTCTTGACCCTGTGCTTCATATTAACATTCCAGCCCAAACTGCCAAACCACATCCTCCCTGGACCGGAAACAAGCATCCTGGGACTAGTTTCAGGACATCACCCCTCATCAGCCAGGCTAGCTTGAATCCTATGCCACAGTGAGCCTGGGACCCATGTCTGGGCATACCCGGCACACTCACAGCGAGAAAGTAAAAGACAAACAGATGATGGATGGAATGCAGAGCAAATCAAACATTCACCCCAGTCAATAGATCTGGAATAAGTCCATCATTCTTTTGCTCCCCATGCCATCCACTGGAGTCAAGCTAGCCTGGCTGATGAGGGGTGATACCCCAAAACCGGTTCCAGGATGCTTGTTTCCAGTCCATGGGGGGCCTGGCCTGGCAGTCCGCGCTGGACTGTTCACATGGAGAACCGGGTCAAGACTGATTTGCAAATGGCTGGGTCTGAACTGAAATGGCACAGGGAGCAAAAAACAATGGATTTAGGGAGAGATCTCTGTACTGGGGTGAATGTTTTACATTGTGCAGCATTCTGTCCATCAATTGTTCTCTTTACACTTTCTAAAAGTGGCATTTTCAAACACTCAATTTAAAAAACCCTTTTACTAAAAGGTGTGTTAGTAAATTCGTTTTTTAAATATTATTTTTAAATACTGTATACAATCACAAATACTGTTGCAGGGTTAGCCACCACTGGCACATAACGCTCGTACAATGTGGTTACCCTCTTGCTGGTAAGTTTTTGACAGCGAAGGAGCTGTAAGGAGGAAAGGACAAACAAGTTAGAGTTGAAAGAGAAAGGGGGATAGGGCAGGCATTTAGAGAGGCACACATCCCTGGCTTTACATTAGCATTGTGTATATCACTTGCATTTTGTTTTACAGCAAATCAGGGTTCTTGCGTCCGCCTTTGGGCCCACCCAGGCTCTGCCTTTTATTGTGCCTTTGGACCTTGGGTCGGTACAATGGTAATGCGGGTCAGTTGTTTATAGAGGGTCGTAAGGGTCTAGGAACGTGTCCAGAGCTTCCCACAGTCCCCTTGAGGACGCTTTCCAGGGCGAGTACTGCAGCGCCATGCGGTCCGCTCCCCAGAGGTGTGTGACCCAGTTGATCCATCCTTTATAGCTAGTTTGTAGTGTAGTTACTATATTCCCAATAGGCTCTGCGCATTGGAATAGTGTATCCTGTAGTTTAGACGTAGGACTGAAGTCGACTAGGTCTCTACTGAATATACTAGACTTAATTGTATGTGTGTGCCAGCTAGCTCAGAGGTCACCAGAAATTTTCTCGAATGAACAAGAAGGGATTAGTTTCTGACAACCGTTTAAAACATGACAACATTGTTTCCCAAGAATAAGAAATATATCTCTAGAGTTGCGGAAACAATAGATAGTTATTTTACTCAGTCAATCGTGCATTCTTCGTTTCACCAGAAGTGCAGAGAAATAGAGAGACGGGTGTTTTCAATAAAATATATTTATTGAACAGTCTTCTTTCTTAAGCATAAGAAATGAACTGCTGCAATTGTAATACTTGCAGTAAAGTACAAAGCATACAGTACGAAGAGTATTATAAAATAATATTGTAAAAGCATGATATGGATTCTAAGCCATAAGATACCTAAAATGCATAAAATACATACAGTGATGAATAATGACTAAAGGTACTCAACTGGTGCTTCTAAAATACGCCTACCCCGGTGTACCTAACCTAGGTCTAGTACAAGGGAAGAAGTAAGTGAGGTGTAGCCTAGTTTTAGTATTCTTTGCCAAGAATCTAATCCAATAATTCTATTAGGGTCTAATCAGCTCCGTACCTTGGTTTAGAATGAAGGAGGTCTTGTATCTCTCTCTCAGGACTCGATTTCCCAGCAACCCGCAAGGGTAGCCTGGAAACACCGGAGCTGGATTTCTCGGCTGGAGAAAGTACAGCGTCTCTCAGTGCGTCAGCTGGAGGGTCGGCTTCCTTCGGCACTTGCTGCAGCAGGGCGTGTCGGGCAAGTAGATTTTCGAACTGCTCCAAACCACCGTGTGTTTGTTTGGACAAGTGTGGACATATTTATACCTTGAAGGTGCCGAGTTTGACGTAAGATTGGACATAATAACGTCATTAGAGACTTAATTCTCTGAAAACTCCATGAGTTCTTGGATAAATTAATATTCATGCAGGGGAAAGTTCCTGATTGCTGAAGGCGGGTTTTTCCAAGAAATCGTTGTAGATTTTCAGAACTAGTGGAAATAGCCAAGCCGTATTAGGACTACTTGAGCTATGTCTTAATATGGTTATGATTTCTATGCCTATATACGGATACAATATTTTATACCTACATAAGGGCATGAATCGGGAAAATTACACTAGGGTCCTAAAACGCTATACAACACCCACTCCACGTATTATGTCTAATATTACTAAATCTATAAGCATAAAAACATAACTAAAGTATGTGTTCATAATCCCACCCAAAATACATGAAATGCATCAAATATGGTACATACACATACATGAGTATTTGTCTCGCACGCATTTTATAAGCAATAGCTTTCATTGAAAAATGTTATCTAAATGAAACATGAAATGACAGTCATGAAATGGCTCTAAATTTGCAGAAAAAAAGTCGAGACCATTTCATAGCATAACATATAAAATGTCAAATATTGTCTATAGGAAGTATCAAATGAATTTCTTGTTCTCTAAGAATAGTTCTACTTTAAGCAGATTACTTTGTGCCAAGTGAAAAAAGTTCTATTCTGGGATGGAGAGAATTTTTTTTTTCCAATGTAGATTGTAGAAACATAGAGTTCCCAAGTTAGAGGGTTTGTTTTGAAAAACCGAAGGCCGAATATCAGAGTTCATGGAACGCTGTGTGCACTTTCAAAAGTTATTCTCGGTGTCGGGAGAAAACATCAAATGATCTAAGCTGGCAAAGAAACCGTCTGCCACAGTTGGTGAAAGTGGAACTACTTCATCAAGCAGATCAAATGTGCATAGATGTGAAGCATCGCCGTCATCGTCATTCGCATTAGCAATGTTCGATGTAGATTGTACCTGTGTGCCTGTTGTTCCATGTACCTCACCAATAGCTGGAATCGCTGGTGAGATCTCAATGAATGCCGTCATCAGGATTGGCAGCCGTTGGGGGTAACACAATGCATGAGTAGTTACCGGACCTAGCAAGGCGTCAACATCCGTTGGCAGTGCTGATGGAAGTGTAAGACAGATGTCTAACACGCATTCTTCTCCGCAAAGCAGGCATCGTAGAACAGGTAATATGCAATCTTGCCAGATTGGTCTGAATGAAAGGAACCAAGTGGTATTCAGATCTCTTAAACGAGCCAAGCCAAGAATCTGTGTAATTCTGTCATGATACCGCATGGCCAGGAGAGCCCGTTCCATTGTAATCTGAGTATCGTCGGTGACTGGACTTGTCATATCGGAGTGAGATCTCAATGAATGCCGTCATCAGGATTGGCAGCCGTTGGGGGTAACACAATGCATCAGTCATTACCGGACCTAGCAAGGCGTCAACATCCATTGGCAGTGCTGATGGAAGTGTAAGACAGATGTCTAACACGCATTCTTCTCCGCAAAGCAGGCATCGTAGAACAGGTAACATGCAATCTTGCCAGATTGGTCTGAATGAAAGGAACCAAGTGGTATTCAGATCTCTTAAACGAGCCAAGCCAAGAATCTGTGTAATTCTGTCATGATACCTCATGGCCAGGAGAGCCCGTTCCATTGTAATATGGGTATCGTCGGTGACTGGACTTGCCATATCGGAGCAGGAGAAGCAAAAATAGAATTCCTGCTACGAGTCCCAAAAGTAGAGGCAGACCACCGAACACAGAGTGCACGAAATTTGGAAAAATGCCGAGGACTGCTTCGAATGGTGTTAACAGTCCTGAAAAGATGGTCTTAAATACATGTGCGATGCCACTGGTATCAGACATGTTTAAGATTTGACCTAACATTTCTGCGAAATGTACTGGGCAGTTTGTTGATAATAAGGCATGTATCTCTGCAGAAGTCCTTGCAACTTGCAGATCATACGTTTCTCTAGACGAGGTCAGTGGCACAGTTTGTAGTAAAAGAATGGCTTTCATTCTGCTTAAAGTATCAATTCGTATAGAAGAGATATTCAGTGAAGGCCATAACGCCGTCTCCCTGTCTGTATTACTTTTTGGATACAATACTTGCATACAACAAGTGACCCTGACCGACACACTAACTAGATAGGCTTTTCCTGGCAACATGCCACAACAGCTGTGATCATTGAGCATAACGTAGCTCCCATTGGAAAGCTGCCTAAAAATCGGGTCTATCACGGCCGCTGGAGTACCGTGCATGTGGCAAGAAAGGTTATTTAAAGAACCTTCGCAGGCTCCATGTAAATTAATACCTTCACATAAAAGTGTACCGCAAGTGAATTTGTAAATTTTTTTGTACTAAGAAATACCTCCTTTCACCCACTCCAACATTTGTGTTTGTATGGTAAACCCCAGGTTGACTTAATGTATCCTTTACCCAACCTTTCATACAGGCCTGCTGTATATGCTGTATACAATACTGAAATTGGAAAATCGTCACTGGTATCGTGATGGTGCCATGTATTATCCATTCTACGACAGGCTTCTCAGAAACTGTTATTGGTAATCTTTCCAGTTTTTCAATGCTCAGCACCGTATAGTCTGCTCCTCTTTGTGTCAAAGAGGTTTGTTTATCTGTAAGGTTAAAGACAGTAAACAATGACGTGGTATTGATTAGACGCCATGGCACGTAGCCTGAACGGAGATTTTGTAACGTCCAGCCTAGCAGCATTATAGAACACAATTGAGACTGGCCATGTTGTAACATCTTTTCAAAAAACAAGGGAACCCAAATAAGTACCAAGGACCTTGGGCAATAGATTATTCAGGAAAACAATGGTCCTTAGAAAAAGGAATTTATCAGTGCAATATAACATATAGACTCCAATAAGTACTATATCTCAGAGTTTTTCAGTGCCCAGCCGGGCCTGAATTTTAATTACAAGTGTAAAAAATATATACAATGACCATGAGGTCTGATTCAGGAATTGATAGGGTACAAGCCTGCACCTATCCAAAGTACATTCGAACAGCGTTCGAGAAAAGAAAGATAAGGATAAACAAAGAGGAAGCAAAGAAGTTCAGGCAAAAAGAACATGGGAGCCAACTGTCCCTTGCATCATTAGTATCATTCACAAGCAAATTAGGACAAACAATAACTGTAACAAAATTTGCATAATAGACAGGTTACAGAATTGTCAAAAAGTGTCGACGGCGTTTCGATCCCCCGGCTCCTATTGAACTGGGATCATCATCAGGACTTTCTAATTTATTGCCTGTAAGAACTTTTGTCATAAGCCTGTTTAGAGTAAAAAGGTGGGAGGAAAGAAAGAAATTACTTTTTACATATAGCGCACCTAGTTCAGGACTTTTTCAATTCAGACAATATTTCTTGCAGTTCATGCCATGGGCTACAAACAAGTGGGCGAACCAATCATGAAGGCGACCCGTGGCGAGTGAGTAATGGCCTCATGCAGACACACTGTGTGACAAAACGGCGCAATCTTGTGAATGTGAGTGAAGTATATACTTGGAAGTGTTACCGCTTGTGCATACCGGCAGTGAAGCACTCGTGGCAAGTTCGAAATGGAGCTAGCGTATTACCCGTGTGAACATAATAGTCGATTGTTGGACATACCTTATGGCGCAAGGATTACTCTGTTGTGCCGAGTTGGAGTGAACGTAGTGCACATTGTCTAAGGATTAAAAGACGGGGGTCAGTACCGTGCTGAGCCGTTTGTGTCATAATAAATCAGTGGACTAAGGTGCCTAAAATTACCTCCGTTGGGACTCGGTAAGCATCAACCTTGCGGAGCACGAATTACTCCCTTGCAGCGAGGTGGTACAATGCCTGGGGATTTAAGGAAACAATTAAGTTTCGTGGTGGGCCGTTAAGGCGTGCGTGGTGGTGGTATAAATTGTATAAAAAATATATACCTCCGTATCTAGTTGATGGACAAACTGGAATCCGTCTTTACATTTCGCCCATGCCACAGATATAATTGATTTGGGTCTTGTGGGGCAGAGTAATAAATTGCGCACTCTGTAAAAAACGAGGATTACTTGTGGTAATCTATTAAGAAACGGTGCTGGCGAGGCGAGGGGAGCATGAGTGCGCTCTTACCTTTCAGTTGCAGAGAATGCTGCTTTGCTCTCCAGTCGAGCAGATTCCTACTCAGCGTGCACAATGGCCGCGAGCCGACTTCACAGCAATCCGGAAGTGGAGTTGCAGCCGGTGTGAGATGTTTAAATAAATGACGCCAGGCACATGAATCTATGGCGGCCATCTTGGAACGGTAAATTATGTGCTCGCGAAGTGTCTAAGTGCTCACCTCCATGCATGTTTCGTGACTTTTTAGGAACAATATCAAAAATACATTTACAATTATGTCATTTGAATAGCACTAGTGAAAACCGTACTGGATGGTTATTAATTCGCAAAACGGTTCGAAAATGTGAGCTCCAGTACTGTGGGCTTTGTGCAGTGGGACCTAGAAAAGGAGGAAGGTAGTGACATTTTCAGCCCAAATAATACTTTTTCTTTTCATGATTGCTGCCAGTCTGACTCTGTGTCTGAAAGAGATGGTAGTGGCATTTCCAGCCCCAGAAAATTGTTTTTTCATTCTGACTCTGTGTCTGAAAGAAAGTTCAGAGGAAACAAGTCTATTTTTCAGAGTAAGCCAGCCCAATCCTCAGTGCGATTAAGTCCATTCTGGATCGTGTCCAAGAGGATGATGCATTTGAGTTCCTCATGGTTGAGCAGTTGGCTCATGTTACCACCTCTCACTGGTAACTTCAATGACTTTAGTATGGTCCAGCGGAATTCGTCTTCCTTGTGTTTAGCGTCAGTGAAGTGTTCCACAAGTGGGGCATTAGGAGTTTGGCAGCGGATGCGGCTCCTGTGTTGGCAAATCCTTGATTTTACCTTCTGCGAAGTTTGGCCAACATACATTTTGTTGCAGGGACATTGAATCAAATAAATTACATTACAAGTGTTGCAATTAGACAAAGAAGTGCTAGTAAAAGTGATATTATTAAATATTCCTGGTTTTCCTTCAATGGCCATGTCACACACACTGCAATTACCACATTTCACATGCCCAATAACGGGGGGCATGCCCCAAATAGCTTCAAGTGTAGATGCTTGAGTGGGACTTGGTAGCGCTGCTCTCACTAAATGGTCCTTCAAATTCTTATTTTTCTTGAAGGCGAACAGGGGACGTTCAAGTTCAAGTATGCCTGCATTCACCACTGGCCAATGTTGGAGTACCATTTTCCTCATTTTGTTTGATACAGGGGAGAAAGTGGTCACACAGGCTAGTCTGTCCTGAGGTGTCTTGTGTGTTGGTGTCAGTAATGTTTCTCTGGGTCTGTACCATGCTCTCTTTAGGGCATTTTTGACAATTCTCTTTGGGTAGCCCCTGTATTTCAGTTTATGAGCTAGAATGGCACTTTCTTTGAAATAGTCCTGCCTACAGGAGCAATTTCTCCTAATTCGCAGAAACTGGGAAAATGGGAGGGAATCACGCAAAGCCCTAGGATGGTGGCTGGAATAGTCCAGTAGGGTATTGCGCTCTGTTGTTTTTCTGAAAAGTCGGGTCAGAAGGACTCCTTCCTGGTGAAAAATAGTGAGATCTAGGAAATCAATAGCCAATTTGTCAGATGTTAGGGTAAAATGGAGGCCGCAACAATTATTGTCCATCCAATGTAGGAAGTGGCGCAGATCACTGACTTCGCATCTCCAAATCATGAAGATGTCGTCAATGTATCTGCGCCACAAGCCTATTCCTGGGTAGAACGGGTTCGATGATGTTAATATTACCTCGGTCTCAATCTCATTCATGAACAATACCGCCAGATTTGGAGCAAAAATTGCTCCCATGCTTGTCCCCTTTATCTGCTGATAGAACACGCCATTAAATGTAAAGAAGTTCCTTGTCAGACAGATTTCGAGAAGTTGTAAAATGAACTCCGTTGGTATTGTGTGTGGGCGTGGTCGTGTATCCAGAGTCTTCTGAATCACCTTCAGGGCTAAGACCTGAGGAATGTTTGTGTAAAGGGACTCTACGTCCATGGTACACAGGGTGTCTGTCACTGGGTCGAATGGTAGATTTTCAACCAATGAAATCATGGACATAGAGTCCCTCACATAACAGGGTGTTGAGGGGACAAAACCTTTTATGAAATAATCAATAAAGGATCCAAGAGGCTCAAGAATTGAACCACAAGCTGAAACAATGGGGCGGCCTGGGGGTGACGTTACATTTTTGTGAACTTTCGGTAAAGTATATATTACTGGAGTCCTAGGGCTTTTGATATTCAAATAATTAAACTCTTTCTTAGATAAAAAGCCCTCTGCCACTGCGTCTGTCGTGATTTTCTTTATAAGTTCCTGTATCTCTTTTGTAGGGTTAGTCGCTAGCCTTTGGTAATGTTCCCTGTTATCTAGCTGTCTCTGTATTTCTTGGGTGTAGGAGTCAAGGTTTTGGAGAACAATTCCCCCACCCTTATCGGCACTCTTGATGACCAATGAAGTGTTCATTTTCAATGTGGAAATAGCCTGTTTTTCCTTCAGTGTGATATTATATGGGGTAAACCTGTGCTTGTCCTGCAAAATGGCGAGATCTTTTAATACCAATTTCTCAAAGGTGATTATTTCCGCAGGGATCATGCTAGATGAAGGCAAAAAAGTGGATGGTGGTCGGAAAGGAGTCAGAGCCTTACTATCTTCGCCAGGGTGCAGCTGGAAAAAGGCCTTAAGTCGAACTCGTCTAAAGAACCTCATCAGTTCTGTGTGGAGCTCTAAAAAATTTGGTGGAGTCGTTGGCACAAAAGTGAGACCTTTCTTGAGGAGAGAAAATTCATCCTCTTTGAGTGAGTAGTTAGAAATGTTGAAGATTGGAATGGTTTCTATGCGAGAGGGTGGCGAGTTTACCACTGATAATAATTGTTCCTCGTCCGCCGCTCTCCCGGTGGATTGACCCATCTCTGGGTTTTCTTGACCTTCCCTCTCTGAGGGGTACCTTGTTGGCCCCTCTGTAAAAAAGCACTTGTCCCAGTGTTCTGATGTGCACCACCTCGTCTGGAGGTGCTGCTGCCTTCGCCTGCGTCTGAGTTATCAGACGATTCAGCCGAGGTGTCCGAGAAGCCTACTATGTTCCTGCGTCTGTTGAATCTGCCCCAAGGTCTATATTGCTGAGGGTTGGTGTATACCCGATTTGTATAAAAATCCTTTTGTAGGTAAGGATATGTTACCTCAATATTGTATGTTTTTATGTCTTTTTTTATTTTATTTTATTTTTTATTTTGTTCTATTCTGTGAAATTCAGCGATGGTTTTATCTACCTGTTCAAGGAGTTTCTTACTGTCCTCAGTGATATCTGAGTCCTGAATTTGTTTTAGGATATCTGAGATTTCTACTTCGAGGGATTTAAGGGTCTCAACAGCAATATCTATTCCTAGTGCTAGCCAGTGGCGCGAGCAGGTTGTGCCGATGTAGCTGAAATTGCTTATGTATTTAGGATTGTCTGTGAAAATCCCGGGTATGTTGCGGACTTGTAACCCTAGTGGAATTACGTCGGCCTTTAGGTAATCTGTTAACATTAATATCATCAATTGTAGGCGCACCTGTTTCTTTCTGAGTTTTTCTAACTGATCGGGTAGTGCGGCATTCTCCTGACTTGGGACTTCTGAGTTATCAGACAGTAGAGATGGGCCCGAGCAGAGTTGTTTTAAATATTCGTCTGTGTAGAGTGGAGCATGACTTGACATAGTGCGATATTTTGGAGGGGATAGAAAGTTTAAGCAAGGAGTTTAGGTATAGAGAGGGGATGTGGGTGCTAGGGGGACCCAAAGCCACGAGGGGTTTGGACAATGAAGAGCCCTTGCAAACCAGCGTTTGCGCTCAAGTCTTTTCAAAAAACAAGGGAACCCAAATAAGTACCAAGGACCTTGGGCAATAGATTATTCAGGAAAACAATGGTCCTTAGAAAAAGGAATTTATCAGTGCAATATAACGGCTCAGCACGGTACTGACCCCCGTCTTTTAATCCTTAGACAATGTGCACTACGTTCACTCCAACTCGGCACAACAGAGTAATCCTTGCGCCATAAGGTATGTCCAACAATCGACTATTATGTTCACACGGGTAATACGCTAGCTCCATTTCGAACTTGCCACGAGTGCTTCACTGCCGGTATGCACAAGCGGTAACACTTCCAAGTATATACTTCACTCACATTCACAAGATTGCGCCGTTTTGTCACACAGTGTGTCTGCATGAGGCCATTACTCACTCGCCACGGGTCGCCTTCATGATTGGTTCGCCCACTTGTTTGTAGCCCTTGGCATGAACTGCAAGAAATATTGTCTGAATTGAAAAAGTCCTGAACTAGGTGCGCTATATGTAAAAAGTAATTTCTTTCTTTCCTCCCACCTTTTTACTCTAAACAGGCTTATGACAAAAGTTCTTACAGGCAATAAATTAGAAAGTCCTGATGATGATCCCAGTTCAATAGGAGCCGGGGGATCGAAACGCCGTCGACACTTTTTGACAATTCTGTAACCTGTCTATTATGCAAATTTTGTTACAGTTATTGTTTGTCCTAATTTGCTTGTGAATGATACTAATGATGCAAGGGACAGTTGGCTCCCATGTTCTTTTTGCCTGAACTTCTTTGCTTCCTCTTTGTTTATCCTTATCTTTCTTTTCTCGAACGCTGTTCGAATGTACTTTGGATAGGTGCAGGCTTGTACCCTATCAATTCCTGAATCAGACCTCATGGTCATTGTATATATTTTTTACACTTGTAATTAAAATTCAGGCCCGGCTGGGCACTGAAAAACTCTGAGATATAGTACTTATTGGAGTCTATATGTTATATTGCACTGATAAATTCCTTTTTCTAAGGACCATTGTTTTCCTGAATAATGTTGTAACATCAGCAAATCCTGTTCTATTATGTCAATAGCAGATGATACAATGCTGTCCAAAGAATACATTCTGGGTCGTTAACCCATTGTCCACTACAGAGAGTGCTTGCTCTAAATTAATACGATCAATTTCACATAGTTTTTCTGCAGTTTCCATTTGCGTTATTTTCCAAGCTTCATTGTAAGCAGAGTATATACCGGCGTATATGAAACGTTTTTGACGTTGTTTACGAGGCCCAAGTAAGAAGTCTCGTAAGTCAATGCCTTCTTTAAGTAAAGTCAAGTGTTGTTTAATTTCTGGAAGTGTGGATTTCTGTAGCCAGTCAAGCCATAGTATTCCTACACTGTATGTGGTGACTATCCCTGGATGTTGTCTCTGGGAGTATCTTGGATCTGGCCTATTCATTTTGAACCCTTCAGTTTTGTTCATGAATCTATCTTGACAGTTATTCGTGTCTATGGGCCAGATTAACCATTGTTTCCAATCAGGATTGGTTCTGTTGTGTTTTAAAATCTGTTTCACGTCTACCTCCTCATCTGCAGTGCCCTTACTGTCAGGTGTGGCCTTAAGTATGGACGGTTTGTTTAAATCTTTTATCTTAGCTAAGCCAAGACATGATGTTTGTTGAACAGTGTCATTCAAAAATATGATTTGTTCTGGTATAACGCAGGCTCTGAACCCTGCACATGCCATTCCTTTGTGCCCCAGACAGTTTTGTCTCAATATTGTCTCTCCAAAAGTTGTACCCTAATGTAGACAGCTGAGCATAAAAGTTTGCAGAATAAATGTGTTTAGTATTGTTTAACATGTTTTTCATTCCTGTCTTATTTACATTTTTTAAATAAAACGTTTCTGGGTTTGTGACATTAAAACCTGTAAAGTATGGAAATTTGTCATAAAATGTTGGACAATGTTCCCATTGATTGTAAGTAAAAACATTTCTAGGATTTACAGATTTGTGCAAATAATGGTGACCAAAATGATTATAACAATACAGTTCTTCATAACTTGTGGAACCTTCTAAGTGTTCATATTTTTGAAATGTTGCTGACATTTCTAAGTCTGACATCATATTATTCACAGTTTCAAAGTCCCAATAATCAGAAAAGGTGCTTGATGAAACAAAATCACTTAAGGAAAGCTTGAACTGGTGTAGAATTTTCAGCAGTTCCACCGGGCCATAAATGTCATAATCAGTTGTGTCCCATGCTATACCACCGGGTATAGGAACGGCTGTGATGTTCACTGATGACAGGTCTCTTCGCTCACAATAAGATGACTTGTAAGGTTGCAGGAGCAAGTTCATGTTCTTACTTGCTGTATCCATTGTACTGTATTTTCCATCTATCATTTGTCCCAAACTTAAAACAAGAATGAGCCATAGCAGCAGAAAAAGTACACATAATCCTATCCAAAATAAAACCCATGGCGAAACCAGATATGTTTTCTCAAGTTGATGAAGGAGTTTTGTTATTGTTTCTTTAAAATCTTTATTTGCTGGCGTTATTTCTGGTTCACTGGGATCCTCTGAAACGTTATTGAAGTTGATAAAATAGCCAGATGCAGTTCTGTCAAGAGTTGGGATTGCATCCAGATTTTTTGAGATCACTGGAGTTGCTTCCTCCTTTGACATGTTTGTATAGTCGGATGCTACATCATTGTAGACAGGAGTTTCTTGATGAACTGATATTTGGGTGTCAAGAGGGACGAGTTCCATGGCTGTGTTGCAAATTCCTTCTTTTCTCACTGCAGATTTATCAAAGGTGATAAGTCTTTCAGTTTGTACCTCTTGAATAGTTGCCAGATTTGGTCGTCTGCTACTTCTTGGGAGTCCACTGGGCCTACTACTTATTATCGGCCTCATGATGTGGTTTTACCATGTCAATTGATACTGTTCTGTTCTCCCTTTTTCCAGCAAGCGGCGGTAGTAACACTGATCTTGTTCCAAGAATTGCTAAGACAGGTACTGCTTTTCTATAAGAAGGCCCAAATTCCTTCTTAACCACGTTCTTTTTCCTGACTAGATCCCCAATCTTTGGAATCCAGACAGGTCTTGCTGGGACAGGTGGTTTTTCTTCAGTGGTCGTTGGGCTTTGTGTTGTGTTACTCAGACTTCTTCTCGTTTTGTTTAAGTCCTGTAAAACAGCCAAACGGTCTTTGATATCAAAGGGTTTCTGTTCCACCACTGAAGTTCGACAATCAAGATCCTGGATAAGCATTCTAGTACCAAATAATAATTCATATGGAGTGATGTCCCCCAGAGAATTTCTTGGCAGATTGTTAAGACTACGTTGGACACTATTTAGATGTCTGACCCACCCGTCACTCGAACCTAATACCTTAGGTGTTGTAGATTGCTTTATGTCACGTTTTTTTCTTTCCACTACCGCATTTCCCTCAGGATCGAAGTGACTCGAAAACCGCAATGCAACGCCCAAGCTGGCCATGGCCTCCTTGTAAGCTTGAGAGCTAAACGCAGAATGTAGCATGCCGATTGCGTATGTGCCGATAAAGACTCGCAAATCTTTTATAGAAGTTCTGGCTTCAGCCGAGCGCTGGGGCCACATCCAAATGAATCTTGTCTTAATATTTGTGGGACCGGCTACGTCTATAGCAATGTCTGCGTGTAGATAGTCTAATGCTGTCTAACAACGGTGTCTGAACTGGGCTTGTTACACTGTAGTTAGGTACTTGGTGGTCTTCGCAGCTATGCTCTCTGTAACAGGTATCACAGTTAATTCCGAATTTGTAAACGTCGATGCTCATTCCCGGCCACCAGTACATCTCTTCTGATTCTATTAGAGATTGCAAGATCCTTTGATGTGTCAGACCCTCTCCCTCTTGTTCATGTTTGGAATTTCTCTATCCCCCACTCCAGGGATTTGAGCAAAAGGAACAGAGTTTGCATCAATTATGTATGTATTACCGAGTGGATAGTTTAGTGCTAATGCTGCATAGTTGCCTTTCATTGAGGCATTCACTGCTAGCATTGTTTCACCGTCTATTTCCGTTTTTGAACGAGTGATTGCAGCTATGGAAGCCGTTTGCACAGCTGCCTTCGCGGCCTCATCAGCCAATGAATTCCCTTCAAAGTGAACGCCATCACGCTTATGTGTATAAATCATGTGAGTCTTTTGTAGTTCTTTTTGCAAAAGAACTACTTGTTCCCATAGCAGTTTATGCTTAATTGTGCCACCTTTAGCGTCTTTGAAGCCGTTCTGAACCCAGTTCTGCAAGTATTCATTGTAAGATTGGACGCAGTAATACGAATCGCACACTATGAGTGTGGGGAACTTGCGATCGGTATTTTCAAGCGCCGTCTTGAAAGCCTGTAGTTCAGCTCGCTGAGCTGTACAGTCCCCGAGTGATTGTGTTTTAGTGACCATAGGTCTAAACTTGCCTTCGCGCCAGCGACCTTTAACAATCGTGCATGCAGCACTGTAAGCTTGTTTACCCCCAATTGCGGGTTGTGCTGATCCGTCTGTATATATTATACAGCCATAATGTTCAAGTGGCAGAATTTCAGTCGGCAGAGGACATTCTAATTCGTATTGTAGGAATTCTTGTGTTTTCTTATACGGGTCAAAAACGTATTCAACGTCTGTTGCAGCAAGAGAATTAACCCATTGTATCCATTTCGGATGTAAAGCTTTAGCATTTGGAATGCTTGTCCTTGTCACTACCTCTAAGGCAGGTACATGTGTAACGATTTTAATGCGTTTACCCTGTGTGAGGGCTCTTTCTTTTGCTACAGCAGTCTGAACCGCTGTCAGTATCTTTTCTGTTGAAGTGAATTTCATTTCAGCTTGTGTGTACAAATGTGATTTGTATGCTATTGGTACCGTCTCACTTTCGTTAAAGGTTAGGTATGTGAATCCGCATCTCCCTGGGATGATTCAGGTCACTAGGTTGCACACGTTGTCGCGTGTTTGTAACTGTGTTTTTGCTAACATGTCTGTTTGCACTGAACGCAAACTTTCTGTGTGTTGTTGTGTCCAATTAGTAGGTTTGAAAGCAGGTTTGATTAGTTCGTAGAGAGGTTTAACCCTTTCTGCATAATTTAGAACATAAGTTCTTCGAAAATTCAAGAAACCTAGAATTGACTGTAAGTTTTTCAGCGTTATTGGAGGTTGGAGCAGTGCACAATAGGACGTTGAGGTGGGCAATTCGTGATTTCTTAAAATTGAATTTATACCCTTTAGAAGCGAACCCCAGTATGATGTTGTTCACTCTTTTCAAGTGCACGTCCAAATCATCGTCTGTAAGATAGATGTCAACGACATAGGACAATGCCTCATCATCGTATATTTGTAGTAACTCCGTTACTCTTGCTGAAAATAACCCTGAACAATTCTTGAATCCCTGGGGGAGATGGCAAAATTGTCGCTGTGTCCCCATTTTTGAGAAATCGGTCAAATATCTGCTTTCAGGTGCAATGTTTTGTCAAAAGAAACCATTTGAGCTATCTAATGTAGTTTTATATTTTTTGCGCACAATGTTATTCATCAGTGCTGCACTATGTGCATTTTGTACTGCAAATGTTTTGCAGCAGGAGTTTAGATGTCTGTAATCCAAAGCTAGACGATATGAATTGTCTGGTTTAGAGACAGGAAACAAAGGATTGTTCATTGATGAGGTGCATGTTTCAATCACCCCTTGGTATTCAAGTTGATTTAAAATCTCCCTGATCTGTTTTGTTTTTTAGCTTCCTGTTTTACAGGATATTGTCTTTGCATTGTTGGTTGAGTTTTCAACTGGATTTTATGGTGAGGGGAATCCTCATCGTATCCTACATGATTTTCGTATAATGCTGGGGCCTGGGCCACAGCCCATTTCCTGGCATATGTGTATTTTTTATGAATTGGAATGTGATTTTAGAAGGCTGGCATAATTATATCTTCGCCATGTGGGCACTCCCTGACAAATTCAGGTGGCCAGTCTTGTTCAGCTAGAAGGTTGTCATAACCCTTAGAGAGCTTCTCCCAAAAGAGTGCTTTAATTTTACTTGGTTTGTCCCCCTCCATCCGGAGTGTTACTTCATATAACCTATGTGGTACACTAACCCTGGTATCTGCAGTTTCAACTTGGATGCTTTCATTCAAGTCCACTGTCTCCAAATGATCCTTCAGGATCTTGCGAGCTATGGTTACCTCTGCTGAGCTGTCGAGCATTGTTTGGACCCATTCCCCATTCATGAGTTGTGTACTCAAGATCCTCGGCATGTCTGATCTTTAGACTTGCTACCTTCTTTTTGGTGAATTCTTATTTTTTGGAATGTGCTGTTTGTCTTTGGACTTCACGCGTTTTTCTTTTTGTTCTGATCGTCCTCTTCTTTCGGATTTCTACGAGGAAGTCTGAAAGGTACGAGAGAGACATGTATCAATATCTTGATATCTATCAGTTTTTTTCAAATTATCCCTATTTATAAGGTTATATCTCTTTTCAGAGGGCTCCTGTTGAGGAGACCTTCATCTGGAATGGGAACGCTTCACTCTAGGAAGTGTCTGTTTGGTATTTTCCCACTTCTTCTTAGGAGTAGTGAGATTATTTTTAATAAAAACTTTTTCAGGATTTTCAGTTAGTTGGGGTTTTAATGGTTTCCCACCCAAACTATCTCTACCTAGTTCTTCATATGATTTTTCATTAATTCTTGAAAGTTCATATGGTTGCTCTGTTATATCTGTTTCTTTTAGTTTTTGGCGGATCGCCACGGATGCTGCTTCACCTTTAATGTTGGCTAATAGTATAGCCGAGACCTGTTTGAAATCTTTTAGTAACTTTATACCAATATTCAAGGCAGGTTCTGGACCGTATTTATTTTGAATCTGTCTTAGAACGTCTGGTATTACCGCCATAGACGGAACACCATGTGTTTTTGTGTAGATTGAAGCAAAGACTGTACCCCATGTGTCGTAGTCTTCTAAGTGTGGTGCAATCCCCATTGGTAAACAGATTGTTAGAATCCTGTGTTTCTCATGAGGTGTACTATCAGGAAATACTGCCTCTATTTGAGTATTTTTTTGGGCTAACCAGGATGGAATTTGTTCCTGTTTTGCGGGCAATTTACCAATGACTGATTGTATAGTCTGTGGTGTAATTTTGTTTGTGTTCGCTTGATGAGGGATGTGCTGTGGAATTCTTACAGCTGGTTGGACTGTTAAAGTCCGCATGACATATTGAACCAGCTGCCTGTGTATTTTGATCAGCTGTTTTAGCTGAGCTAACAATTCAGGAGCTGCCATTCTTTCAATGTTAGGATGTGGTATGTAGCTGGCTTGTACCGGCCTTGTGGCTCCTGGTCTACCTAGTGGACCGAGCCTGGTAATGTGATTTTGATGTTGTAGGGTGCCAATAAACCAGAGCTGATGCTCTTGGTAAGTTAGTGGAATTTCAACGTCCTCGAATGGAACGTATTCCGCTGGTGGTTCCTCTAATTTATAGTAGTGGAACTCGTGTGTTGTTGCATTTGCTGCAGAAAACAGAATCCATGAATATAATACCTCTGTCTGCCGATATTCATGTGCCTCTATTACAAATATTACTTTACCACCTCTTGGTTATATCCCATTTTCTATAAGTTTTATAGTAATGGTTTTCCTTATATTTGCGAGGATGAGTATAGCATCCGGGTCATTTGGTTGGAGACTTGTGTCGTCTAAAACTGCCTGAGCTGCTGCTGCAGCTCTATCCCTTTCGTGTTCACTCTCCGTCATTTTTTTTTTACCAAAAGTTTGCAGAGCAAGTTTCGAGGAAACAAAGATTAGGTGCACAATATTTTGGAACACACTATCCTTCAACGTTGAACAAACTAAAAACTAATACATAGGATTATTTTCCCGTCCTACTTAGTTCAAAGCGGATATTTTATCCTTTAACCCACTCCAGACGTCTATTGGAGTATTTTACGGGAAAAAAGGGTCTGTGTGAAAAGCACGACTGAGTTACTCTAGTATCTAGCGTTTAATTATCGCCTTACCAAAAGTTGGGCGCCATGTAGTGTAGTTCCTATATTCCCAAAAGGCTCTGCGCATTGGAATAGTGTATCCTGTAGTTTAGACTTAGGACTGAAGTCGACTTGGTCTCTACTGAATATACTAGACTTAATTGTGTGTGTGTGCCAGCTAGCTCAGAGGTCACTAGAAACTTTCTCGAATGAACAAAAAGGGATTAGTTTCTGACAACCGCTTAAAACATGACAAATTTGTTTCCTAAGCATAAGAAATATATCTCTAGAGTCGCGGAAACAATAGGTAGGTATTTTAATTTCAATCGTGCATGCTTCGTTTCACCAGAAGTGCAGAGAAATAGAGAGACGGGCGTTTTCAATAAAATATATTTATTGAACAGTCTTCTTTCTCAAGCATAAGAAATGAACTGCTGCAATCGTAATACTTGCGGTAAAGTACAAAGCGTACAGTACGAAGAGTATTATAAAATATTATTATAAAAGCATGATATGGTTTCTTAGCCAAAAGATACCTAAAATGCATAAAATACATACAGTGATAAATAATGACTAAAGGTACTCAACTGGTGCTTCTAAAATACGCCTACCCCGGTCCCTTGTACCTAACCTAGGTCTAGTACAAGGGAAGAAGTAAGTGAGGTGTAGCCTAGTTTTAGTATTTTTTGCCAAGAATCTAATCCAATGATTCTCTTAGGGTCTAATCAGCTCCGTACCTTGGTTTAGAATGAAGTAGGTCTTGTATCTCTCTCTCAGGACTCGATTTCCCAGCAACCCGCAAGGGTAGCCTGGAAACACCGGAGCTCGATTTCTCGGCTGGATAAAGTACAGCGTCTCTCAGTGCGTCAGCTGGAGGGTCGGCTTCCTTCGGCACTTGCTGCAGCAGGGCATTAAGGGGAAGAAGATAGTCGAACTGCTCCAAACCACCGTGTGTTTGTTTGGACAAGTGTGGGCATATTTATACCTTGAAGGTGCCGAGTTTGACGTAAGATTGGACATAATAACGTCATTAGAGACTTAATTCTCTGAAAACTCCATGAGTTCTTGGATAAATTAATATTCATGCAGGGAGAAGTTCCTGACTGCTGAAGGCCTAGTGGAAGTAGCCAAGCTGTATTAGGACTACTTGAGCTATGTCTTAATATGGTTATGATTTCTATGCCTATATAAGGATACAATATTTTATACCTGTATAAGGGCATGAATCGGGAAAATTATACTAGGGTCCTAAAATGCTATACAACAAGTTCTGCTTGTGTCTTTCCAGTTGGTGAGCACTAGTTTAACTGCAGCATTCAGTGGTAGGTCCATTAGTTCCTTATCTCTCTCAGATGAGAGTTCAGTTCGCATAAACGCCGTGGTGAGGGAGGCGAACTCCCTTGGTAGTTTACATTTAAACACATTGTTTATGAAGTCAAAAATCCTACCCCAGAAAATCTTGAATGTTGGGCACTGGAAGATAAGGTGCGCTAGGTCCCCCTTCTCTATGTTGCAGTTCCAGCAGAGGGAGTTCTCCCTGGACCCCAGTCGTGCTGGGTTCCAAAAAGTTGTGTGAAATAGCCAGAGTTTTGTTTGTGCTAAGACTGGGGTGATCTTATTTCGCGTGGCCGAGGCCCAAAGAGTTTCCCACTCTTGGTCGTTTAGCGGGGTGTGTATCTGTTTGTCCCAGTATGCAGTTGTTTTGGCATTAAGTTTGAAGGTTTTTGGGCGTAGGAGCTTGTATATTTGCGAGACTTGGTGACCTAGTTTATTAATGTTTGCTACATAACGAAAGATTGAGGGTTGGGTGTTAGTTAAGTTATCTTTGATAGAGCTGTTTTTATCTTTAGGAGTCTGTCTAGGTCTATGTCTTTCAGTTGGTGGCTTGCTTTTATGTCGGAGAAGGTAATGAGGAGTTCACCCTCCTCGAGTTGGTGCGGGTAGCATATGCCTTTTTCTATCCATGTCTCATAGGTAAGACTTTTCCCCTTGTATTTGATCCCACTATTCGCCCACAGTGATTCTGACTTGAACCCTTTGATGCTAACCTTTATTTTCTTGTTGAGTTTTAGGAGTGCTATTTTTGTATTTCTAAAGATAGTTTTAGATGTGTGGGGGTATGAGTTTGCCGTTAGTAGGGCTTGTGGGCTCAGGTTGTTCAGAATAGCTTTCTCTACCTGTAACTATACTGGTATGTAGTCGGGCGCAGGGGTCACCCAGTGCGTTCCCTGTTTTGCTAGGAAGGCTAGTTGGAAAACCCTGAAGTCTGCTAGGTTCACCCCTCCCTGGGTTTTCGCTAGTCTTAGTTTCTTAATACTAATCCTTGCCTTCTTGCCGCGCCAGAGGAATTTGGTGCAAAAACCAATCGAGGGTTTGGCTCATCTGCAGTAAGGCCAAGCCTTAGAGTTAGGAAACAACCACAATATTTCAGTACTGCAAAACTGTTTATCACAACATCAACCTGAAGAAAAGAGTTAAACCACTTCTCCAGAAAGAAACAATCATTTGAATTAATCAATTTATTTCAAGTAATAAGTCAAAAGATCACATTTTTTCTTTTTATCAATAAAGTAACATATTAAATCCACAGGAGAGAGAAGGAAAAAAGAGGGAAAAGAATCCCTTATCTGAAATTTTTTTGTGTTTTCTAAAAAAGAACCACTCTTACAATCATTCATTCATTTTCCACATGCATACTCATATATACAGTATTTTAAACGTCAAAAATGTGGTGTTTAAAGAAAGAAAGAAGGAAGGGGGTTAAGAAAAAGTCTTCACAAAACTAGAAAAATCTGACTATACAACCTAATATCAAAAAGGGAAACATTTAGAATTAAATTTGTACATTTTCACAATAGGCCATCTAAACCTTTAGACATTATTTCAAAATGATTTTTTCTCAATAAACAACGATTGGCCTAACACAATGCTGGTCGACGCGTTTTGAGTTCCCAGTGTGAGGAACTCTCTTCAGGACCTCTGATGGTTCTGAAAAATAAGGAAAGAACTCTGTCTTATTCTGTTATAACAGAACTTTTGGTATTCACACCCACTCCCAGCCGGGAGCAATGAATCTCTTACCTTAGGTAATTTTCATATACACGGTCACTTACATAGTGTCATTCATTCTCTAAAACAAATAACAATGACCCTTGTAAATGTTTTGTCTGCACAGCCACATAATCAATGTATGGGGATTGTAAATGAAAAGTCCTTACTTGTGACTGCTTTCAGTTTAATTGTCCTGCACGCTTCAATTGTCCGCTGGTCTAGGCTTGTGGAAAGCCTGCAACCAATAAACAAAACGTCTTAATACCGATGTGTTCTTTCTAATGAAATGGCGCACAAAACTTTAGTTATTTAATTCTCATACCTCAACTGTCACTTTGATCCAGCGTGGTCCAAGCCTTTCCTCAATTTAATGAACAGTCTATGGAAAATTGAAAGAAAGCAGTGGTTCAATAAATGACCGGGGCATTGCACAGGATGAGAGTAGGCGGTCATGGTCTCATCTATGTTATCACGATAGTGTGTTGCTTAAAAACCAGACGGATAGAGGCGGCTTATGGACTGCCTTACATTCGTACATTATCATATTACACACACTGTTACTATGATGGCTCTGCAGTCCTCTTGTATCTATTCTGGCGCCACTCGCTAGTGTTTGCAGCTGTTGATCAAATTACCTGGGAAAACAGTTCAATGTACCGTATCTCTCAGCCTGGCGTTGCCTCTGTTTTTGCTTGCCTCCGGCAGATCTCGTGATAATATCCCGTGGGCGGTCTCCTTAAGCCTTCTGGGATTTTTAATTTTCTTGTATTTCTTGTGTAGGCCTGCGCAATAAAGTTTTACCAATTCGTCCTCCAAGCAGTTACTTTTGAACTTATGGGGTTTATAGTTTTAATTGTATTTAGCCTTCACAATAAAGGTTTTTTTTTTTTTAAAAAGATCATCTCGGTGATTGACATTATTATTCTTGGCATACTCGAGCCTTCTCAGTGAGTTCTAAATCCGGAAATATTTTATACTGTGTAATGTGTCGAAGGAGAAAAATGTTATAAAGTTATTCCATTCCAAAGTTGGCGGTGGTGCCAGAAAGTTGTTTGACAGCCTGTTTTTTGTTCAAATTCGCAATATAAACGTGTATTTAGCAGCTTTAGCAGTCCTTGAGGACATAATTCAGAGGTTGAAAATCTCAGACAGTTCATTCAGTCCTTCTGTGGCTGTGTTAAATTTTATAATTAGCATTGCTTCTTGTTTAGATAGCTTTGCCTCTAAGTCACCACCTCTGGCATCGTGTTCTACTTTGGATATAACAGTCCATTGTAATTGTTGTTCTGTGTGAGACTTTGTGTACCAGTGAGGCCTAGCAGTCCTAGAACTATATTTAGACAAGCGAGAAAGACCAGCGAGAATACCAACAGAATTTATTTTAGAGCTAGCAGGTATAGCTCTTAAAAGGAACTACTTTAAATTCAAAGAAGACTTCTACTACCAAATCAAAGGTGTAGCGATGGGGTGTCCCTTTGCCCTAGAGCTGGCAGTTTTGTACATGTCACAATATGAGAAATTCATCTATGCAAGTAATCCTTACCATCAGTATATTGGATGTTGGATCCGATATATTGATGACATTTTTCTGACATGGAAAGGCCCCGAGGATCAGCTACATAAATTTCATGAATGGCTAAATAATCAGACAGAGGATATCAAATTCAATTTAAACCACTCACGCAATAAATTGCCATTCCTTGATGTTGAAATCTATCCTTCTGAAGGAAGCCTAAAAACAACCCTTTACAAGAAAACGACTGACAGAAATAAATCCCTACATTAGTCTGAAAGACAATTTACCAGTGGGACAATTTCTGCGAATTAGACGTAATTGTACCTATAAGGATGAATTTTTCTTCCACGCTAGTAAGTTGAAAGACAACTTGCTGGCAAGGGGTTACCCAAAAAAACTGTTGAAAAGAGCAATAAAAAGAGCCTGGTGGACCCCCCGAGATACATTACTACAAGCCAACCAGAAAAAAACTCTAGACCGGATAGTTTGCGTGTCTACGTACTGCCCGACATCAAACTGGCTTAAAAAACAGATTAGAAACAACTGGCATCTAGTGCAAGGGCTAGATGAAAAATTAACAGACACTCCCCTGTTTGCCTTTAGGAAGGACAAAAGTATAGGGAATCAAATTGTACGAGCAGCGATGCCAAAAGATCGGACACCAACAGTGTGGGATTTCGTCAACTTACCCCCTGTGAAAGGCCACCATAAATGTGGCAACTGTGTATGTTGCAACTCTACAATTGAAGGAGATCTGTTCAGCCATAACGGGGTTTTTTGGAAACACGAAAGTTTCACAAATTGACAATCGAAATACGTCATCTATGCAATTCAATGCCCATGTGGCAAAATATACATCGGGAAAACATCGCAAGAAATACGCTATCGGATATCCCAAAATAAATCCAGAATCAGAAGAAATGTACAAACTGCCCCCCTTGTAAATCACTGGTACACAAAGTCTCACACAGAACAACAATTACAATGGACTGTAATATCCAAAGTAGAACACGATGCCAGAGGTGGTGACTTAGAGGCAAAGCTATCTAAACAAGAAGCAATGCTAATTATAAAATTTAACACGGCCACAGAACGACTGAATGAACTGTCGGAGATTTTCAACCTCTGAATTATGTCCTCAAAGACTGCTAAAGCTGCTAAATACACGTTTATATTGCGAATTTGAACAAAAAACAGGCCATCAAACAACTTTTTGGCCCCACTGCCAGCTTTGGAATGGAATAACTTTATAACATTTTTCTCCTTCGACACATTACATAGTATAAATTATTTCCAGATTTAGAACTCACTGAGAAGGCTCGAGTATGCCAAGAATAATAATGTCAATCACCGAGATTATCTTTTCTAAAAAAAAAACTTTATTGTGAAGGCTAAATACAATTAAAACTATAAACCCCATAAGTTCAAAAGTAACTGCTTGGAGGACGAATTGGTAAAACTTTATTGCGCAGGCCTACACAAGAAGTACAAGAAAACTACAAATCCCAGAAGGCTAAAGAGACCGCCCACGGGATATTATCACGAGATCTGCCGGAGGCGAGCAAAAACAGAGGCAACGCCAGGCTGAGAGATACGGGACATTGAACTGTTTTCCCAGGTAATTTGATGAACAGCGGCAAACACTAGCGAGTGGCGCCAGAATAGATACAAGAGGACTGCAGAGCCATCATAGTAACAGTGTGTGTAATATGATAATGTACGGATGTAAGGCAGTCCATAAGCCGCCTCCATCCGTCTGGTTTTTAAGCAACACACTATCGTAATTAGATAGATTAGACCATGCCCGCCTACTCTCATCCTGTGCAATGCCCCGGTCATTTATTGAACCACTGCTTTCTTTCAATTTTCCATAGACTGTTCATTAAATTGAGGAAAGGCTTGGACCACGCTGGATCAAAGTGACAGTTGAGGTATGAGAATTAAATAACTAAAGTTTTGTGCGCCATTCCATTAGAAAGAACACATCGGTATTAAGACGTTTTGTTTATTGGTTGCAGGCTTCCCACAAGCCTAGACCAGCCGACAATTGAAGCGTGCAGGACAATTAAACTGAAAGCAGTCACAAGTAAGGACTTTTCATTTACAATCCCCATACATTGATAATGTGGCTGTGCAGACAAAACATTTACACGGGTCATTGTTATTTTTTTAGAGAATGAATGACACTATGGAAGTGACCGTGCATATGAAAATTAGCTAAGGTAAGAGATTCATTGCTCCCGGCTGGGAGTGGGTGTGAATACCAAAAGTTCTGTTATAACAGAATAACACAGAGTTCTTTCCTTATTTTTCAGAACCATCAGAGGTCCTGAAGAGAGTTCCTCACACTGGGAACTCGAAACGCGTCGACCAGCATTGTGTTAGGCCAATCGTTGTTTATTGAAAAAAAAATCATTTTGAAATAATGTCTAATGGTTTAGATGGCCTATTGTGAAAATTTACAAATTTAATTCTAAATGTTTCCCCTTTTTGATATTAGGTTGTATAGTCAGATATTTCTAGTTTTGTGAAGACTTTTTCTCAACCCCCTTCCTTCTTTCTTTCTTTAAACACCACATTTTTGACGTTTAAAATACTGTATATATGAGTATGCATGTGGAAAATGAATAAATGATTGTAAGAGTGGTTCTTTTTTAGAAAACACAAACATTTTTCAGATAAGGGATTCTTCTCCCTCTTTTTTCCTTCTCTCTCCTGTGGATTTAATATGTTACTTTATTGATAAAAAAAAAAAAAATTATCTTTTGACTTATTACTTGAAATAAATGGATTAATTCAAATGATTGTTTCTTTCTGGAGAAGTGGTTTTACTCTTTTCTTCAGGTTGATGTTGTGATAAACAGTTTTGCAGTACTGGCATATTGTGGTTGTTTCCTAGAGGAATTTGGTGAGAATGTTAACGATTTTCCGGTGGAAATCGTCTGTGAGTAGGAGTGGGAGCATACTTATCAGGTAGTTAATAATCGGTGCTATCATCATCTTTATCGTTTCTATTTGCCCCCACCATGTTATGAATTTCGGAGACCAGGCCTCCAGAAGGTTCTTGACTATTCCTAGTAGTGATTTTTCATTATGGTATAGAGTGTTGATTAGGTCGGTGCCAAAGTATATTCCTAAGTATTTGATGTGTCCCGTCTGCCATGTCAAACCCGAGCCCCCTAGCATATCTCTCGTACAGTGGCTGTTTAGTGGTTTAACATTCGGATATTTCATTATTTAGCTTATACCCAGATAGCTTGGAGTATTTTACTATTGCGGTCATCAGCTCCCTTTTCGAGGGCTTTGGTTGTTCTGTTATTATCAGAATATCATCTGCGTAAGCGGCTAGTTTTACTTTGGTGCCATTGATATCGACCCCTTCTATGCTAGCGTTTAGTTTTATGTCCTGCATGTGGGGTTCAAGGGCCAGAAGGAAGAGTGCCGGGGAGAGTAGGCATCCTTGTCTGGTTCCTTGCTGTAGTTTGAAGGTGTCAGAGAGTGTACCGTTAACTGGAATGCGGGCTGACGGGGCCTGATAGAGGGCCATGATCATCTGTTTGTATGCCTCTCCTAGGTTGAAGGCCTGCATACATTTCTCTAGGAAGGCCCAGGAGACCTTATCGAAGGCCTTTTCTAAATCCAGTGCAATAGCTACTGCCGGCTCCGGTTTAGTGGAGACTTGTTCTAGTATATGGCAGAAAAGCCGTGTATTATTGCTACATATACGGTTGTGCATGAATCCGACTGGGGAGTTAGTTATTAATTTGGGGAGGACCGTGTTTAGTCTGACCACCAGGGTTTTGGCTTAGATTTTACAGTCCACATTGATGAGGGCTATGGGTCTATAATTTTTTGGTAGTTGGTGGTCTTTGCCCTTCTTTGGGATGACTATTCTATTAGCCTCTGTCATGGATTGGGGTACTTTCCGTTTAGTTGCAGCATGGTTAAAGCCCCTTCTCATGGTTGGGACTAATTGGGGTAGAAAGCTCTTGTAGAAATTGCCAGTGTATCTGTCTGGCTCGGGGGCCTTATTTCTTTTTAGTGATTTGACTGCCATTTCGATTTCCGTGCAGTTGATTTCCTGGCCTAGCCTTACAGTGTCTGTGGTGTCTAACTTTGGGAGCCCTAATCTGTTGAGGTATGTTGTGCATTCTTCTTGGTTAAGTGTCTGCTCTGACTTGTACAGCTTGGAGTAGAACTCCTGAAAAGTATTGAGGATCTCCTTGTGCCATGTGTGTGTTTTGTTGTTTGAGTCTGTGATTGTTGAGATCGCGACCTGGTTGCGTTTGTGTTTCAGGTATGATACCAGTAGTTTGCCCGCTCTGTTGGCTTCGCAAAGGTTAAGTGCTTTGCACTTGTTGAACCACAGCCCTGCCCTTTCGCTCAGGATTTTTTATACTCGTATTTGTGCTGTGTTAGCGTCGCTAGGAGTGCATTGTCGTTATTGGCTTTTACGTGGTCTTGTTCTAACCTTTTTATCTCTTTCTCAAGTTGGCATATTCTCAGGTTTGTTTTTTTGTTTATTCTTGCCTTAATTCCAATTAATTTACCCCTGATCGTTGCTTTTAGGGCCTCCCAAAGTGTGCTAACACTCGTTTCTGAGGAGTCGTTGTGGGTTAGGTAGTCTGTTATGGCTTCCTCGGTTTCTTTTTTGTTTACCTGGTCTGAAATGATTTCTCTGTTAAAGCGCCATCTTCTAGGGACCGCTTCAGTGTGCCTGGCGCTTATTTTTAGACTAATGGCTGAGTGGTCTGAAACTAGTCTTGGTGCTATTTCGGAGTGTTCTATCAAATGTGTGTGTACCCCCGAGATTAGAATGTAGTCTATCCTGGTGTAGGAGTTGTGTGGGTTGGAGTAAAAGGTGTAGTCTCTAGTATCCGGGTGTTGTAGTCTCCATGCATCTTTGAGGTTTAATTTGGTGCAGATGTTTAGGAGTGTGGCGTGGGAGTTAGTGGGGTGGTATTGGCTGGAGGACTGTCTGTCTATTATATGATCTAGTGGTATGTGGAAATCCCCTGCCACAATCGTGAGTTCATCATGAGGGAGTTTGTCTAGCGTGTCTGATACTTCAGCCCAGTACTTAGGGTCGTCTGAATTAGGGCCATATATGTTCGCTACATGGAACCGCTCCTCCCCTCTCGTCAGGTATGTTATAAGTCTGCCCTCCTTGTCGTGGTAATGGGAATCTATTGAGATTTTTGATCTTTTGAATACTAGGGTCAGGACCCCCCGTTTTTTTTTGTCGGCTGGTCAGCAAGCAATTTGCACTATCCAATTCTCTCTGACCAGCTTGGCATCTTCCTCTGCTAATTTGGTTTCCTGTAGCAGGATTATATCGCTTTTGGTTATTGTTAGGTAGCCGATTATCTTCCTGCGTTTAATGGAGTGGTTTAGACCCTTGACATTGAGGGATATTATGTTGAGGTCAGATGTCAAGAGCCATCAGGTGTAGTGTGGCGCGGCGTTTTTGTGTGCCCAACACTCCAGATTCTCCGGTGTCGTCTGTATTTCTGTATCACTATGTGGACCCCTTACATTATGTATTGATTTGCAAGGTTCGTCAGATAGCATATGCAGCGAAAAAAAGATTTGAAAAGAAGAAAAGATTGAAAAATAAAGAGGACAGAAAATTGAGAGACCCTAGTGCGGCTCTCCCCCACCCCCTTCTGAACATGACCACGCTCCAACCTCCACCCATTCCGGGATCCCGAGTATGCAGATGTTCCCTTTGCGGTTCCTGTCTTCCATCTCCGCTGTCTGCTTTTGGAGAGCCCCTGTTAACTCTGATATTGACTTCACCTCTTTGCTCCCGTTGTGGGTAGAGTCTTCTACCTCGCTGATCCTTTGTTCTGCTACTGCGAGTCTAATGTTAACTGAGTTCAGGTCGGCTATGACAGCCGCGATCTCTAGTTGGATTGTGTCTGTGGTGAGTTTTGTGGTTTTCGCCAGGTCGTGCACCTCCGCTAATTATTTTCGTATCATTTCCAGGGGTGCTGTTTATGTCCGGTTTTTGTTTGATCGGTGAGTCTGATGTTGCTGGTTCCCCCTTGCTCTTCTTTGGCTGTTGTTGTTGTAGACTCATTTCTTTGTCTGCCATGTTGCTATTCTACTATCCTTGCCTTCTTTATCTTCCGTGCTCCCCATGTCTCTTGGCGGTTCTCTTTGTGAGTCCTTGCGTGCCCCGCTTTTCTGTGCTTTATCTGTGTTTTCCTCCGCTGATCCTCTATTTTCCTTGTTTCTCTCTATTTTGTCTAGCACTTTGTGTGAGCATCCACTATCCTTTCAGTTGCGTTCTGGTTCTCCGCAGGTTAAAGCCGGGACCTTCTTTGTGGGAACTGCCTCGCTGTTATGGTCTCGGCCCCCCACCTGTCTTCGTACCCTTCGCACCTGGGGCAGATTTGTCAGTGGTCAGTAGTCATTTGGTTGGGGGCCACATGATCTGTGCCGCTGTGGTCTCTCCTGTTTGACCCCAAGATTCTCAGAATTCTTGTGCCCTTTGTCTACTACTCATGCCTTCGCACATTCCTGTCTTACAGTAGGTGGGTTTAGGTACCTCTCTCCGGGTCACCCCTCCTGTATCGCCTTAGCTCAGACCCCTCTTGGCCTGGGGGTCTCTTGTAGGTCGTTGGGCCCTGTTTGTTGTGTTGACTTTCTGACTTGCCGCCTTTGCTGGTGTGCCTTGAGGTGCCTTATTGGGGGCCGTTCCCATCTCAGTTTTCGTATTTTTGGGGAGCGTTTGTGAGGCTGGGCCGCGGTCTGTGTTTTCTCTCCCGTTGCGTTGGGGGCATGTGTGCACAGCAGTGCTGGTAAGCACCGGCGTCGGCTCACTCACCCACTGAAATCCAAAGCTTAGTCTTCCCGCTCGCTGCCTGGGTGTTATTGGTTGTTGTTGTCGGTGCCTCGGTGCTCTTGTCCTAAGAGGAGTCAGTCGTGGTCATCCACTTTTGGCCTATGTAAGCGATCTGCTCTGTGTCCCGCTCCTCCAGCTTCTGTTGCGAATTCTAGCTCTTTCTTATGGCGCTCGGGGTCAAGCGTGCGCCTGGTCCCAGTGCTCGCAGCAGTGCTGATACTCGCTGTCGCCTCTACTCCAAAGTTTACCTCCCCCGCTCCCCGCCCGGGTGTTGGTTGTTAACAGCCCGGAGCATGTGTGCTGTTGTTGCTCTGAGCACTGTGGTTTTCAGCGCGA
This sequence comes from Lissotriton helveticus, assembly GCF_964261635.1. Lineage (NCBI taxonomy): Eukaryota > Metazoa > Chordata > Amphibia > Caudata > Salamandridae > Lissotriton > Lissotriton helveticus. Next base: position 2,058,327,316 of record NC_136059.1, on the reverse strand, counting down.
GCTCACTAACGCCTTCCTCGGTTTAATTTTCGCTGGCACCATCTTGCTTTCGCACAGCTACGTCCACATGTTGTTTTTCCTTCTTTTAATCTTCTACACATCCCCTCCACCTCTTGAGTTTAGTGTGCATCTGTTGAGATCGATGCCGCTGCCCTGAGGCTTATTAGCACTGGCTCGCCGCCCTTTCCGTCGTTATTGCGGGGACTGATTCAGTTTCGGTTTCGTTTCCTCTGGAAACCGGGTACGGGGCGATGCCGCAGATTGGGCCGGAGCGTTTTCTCACTCTTAGTCTTTTGAGCAGGTATACGGGCTGCTCTCCCGCTCTCATTGCGCCGTTTTGCACTATCTCGTGGCTCGGGGTACGTAGCGCTCGCCCGTCCCAGTGTGTGCTTCCAAGCAGCTATCACGCTCACCTTTTACCCGCTTGCTGCCCGGGTGTCTGGTAATGCTGGTTTGATGAACGTGTGGTCTCTTCGTGCACCGCGGAGTCCCTTGTGGCCTCAGCGTAAGTTCTTTGCGCTGTTTGTGCTCTTCCTTTGTTGCGCTATCGCCGGTGCCATCTTGCTTCCCTTTATGCTGGCACTGCTTCGCCCCGTTATTTGTTTTTCCTCCCTTCTGGTGGCATCTCTTTCCTCGGCTAGTGCGTTATATTAAAGCGCTGTATTTCCAATGCCTAGATCTCTTTTCTGTATGGCTGTGGTCTCGCTCGATACCGGAGTAGTTCAGCTTTATTCTCTCTGTTATGGCGCAGTGGCAGGATCAGGCAGCCATCAGCTCTGCTGTCCAAGCCACGCCCCCTGTGTTAGTAAATTCTGAGCTCAGGGAGCCTAAACACCATTTCTCTGTCTTTTCCTCAATTAAAGTTACACTTGTAAAAGGTTACAAGGCAGCTCCAATAATCACCTAGGGGAAAGACAGACTTTCAATAGTGAAAAACAAAATGCACAGTATTTTATTATCAGGATATGTAACACACACTACTACATGACCTGACTTTCACATACACTGCATTCTGCCCAAGGGGCTACCTTGGGCCTACCTTTGGGGTGACTTACATGTAAGGAAAGGGAAGGTTAGTGGCTGGCCACTGGGTGCACTTGCCAGGTCGACAAGGCAGTACAGTCTGCATGTAGACACTGCAGTGGCAGTTCTGAGACACCTTTGACAGAATACTTGTGTGGGTGGCACAACCAGTGCTGCAGGCCCACTAGTAGCTTTTGATATATAGGCACTGAGGACACACAGTGCACTGACTAGGGATGTACTAGTAAATCAAATATGCCAACTATGGAAAACCAATCATAACACAATTCATAGTAGGAGCACTTGCACCCTTAGCACTGAATAGCAGTGAAAAAAAGCGCAGACACTAAACCAGCAAAATCGAATTCCAGCATACCATCAAAACAGGAGGCCAGAAAGCAAAAAGACAGAGGAAACACACCAAAATGTGCCAGGTCTGACAGTAGTGCATGTGCCTTTGACGAGAGGTGGTCTTTATGATATTATGACCAATTTTCTAAAATTGAGAGAGGAACCTGAGAAGTGGTATATAGAGGTTCATAGATTGACAACAATTTAAAATATGCTTTGGACTGATTTGGATGCTGTGTTTCAGATTTTTGTTCCTAGTTCTTTGTGGTCAGAGAATAATGTTGCTATTGCTTGGCAGAATGAGGAACCAGCTAGTGTTGTGCTTAAGAATCCTCCTAGGTAGTTGCTGACAAGTACAAAGCAGCAATATACATTTGAAAAAAAAGTTGCTGGAGAAAGAAATTAAATGGACAAAGATTTTGATATCTATACAAGAGCTGAAAGAGTAAGCCGATGCCTGTAATGTGCTGCTAATGCACATTTTTAAGAAGATCCCAAGAAAGATGGTGCTAGCAATTTTGTTTTTGCTTTTGTTATGGGTTTGTGTCCTGAGCTTAGTACTCATGTTCGACAGAAAGCGATAAACTGTCAGACTTAAGGACTTATTTACAAGGAATGAATGCAAGAGGTGCCACAAGCCATTTGGCTGTGCCGCAGATGCGTTAATTCTGAAGCAAAGGGATACATCATATCTACAACAATATGACAGAACCCTTTGCTCTCCCCTTCGTTGGAGCACAATTAGCTGCCATGCGCTGACACAGGCACCCTTGCACCATGGTGCAAGGTGCCTGCGTCACGGGGAAGATTGTTTTTGTGCAGGAAGGGACACCTTCCTGCACAAAAACAATCACAAAAGGTGATTTCCTCTTCCTGCAGCACATATAGAAAGAGGAAATAAACGGGGAGAAATTAAAACATTTCTCCTTGTTGCGCTACCCTACTTCTCCCAAGGGGAGGCGTAGTATTCTGATGCATTTCCAGGATCACAGTTTTACGTAAATCTGGAAATGCAGCAGAAGCCATGGGAACACCCACAGCAATGCCCATGGCACACCCCTTTCACGCAAAGTGTTGGGTGTAAATGGGCAAAATTACAAGGACATGAAAAGCCACGCAGGTTGGCTTTACCTGTTCATGTAAATATGGTGCAGCAGGTTGCACTGCAGATGCGTCATAAAAAGTGACGCACTGGTGGCGCAAGGGGCTTGCAAATAAGCCCCTTAGGGTATTGATGAGAGTCTAATATATATGATAAATACAGTGGTGATTGGTTTGATGCAAAGCAGTAAAATGATCAAAGGGATATTGATAGCTGCCCTGGCGAAGCAGGTTCAGAGAAATGTCAGGAACCAGATGATGGGATCTGATTTGGGTTTCTTGTTGTCTGGCAATTCTGGAATGAATGTAGTGGATTTGTTGCAAGGAGTGAAATATGGGTCCTTTTACCACCCAAATGGAGGTGATAATATTTTTGGGGATTGTTGGCTACTGTGCTCAATAGATTCCAAAAATGTCCTTAATTGCAAAGCCTTTAATAAGGCTGACTCACAGTGACATCAGAGACCCGGTACCACTTGATGATTAACGCTTAGAGGCCTCCCGGGTATTGAGAGAAAAATTGTGTAATGCACCCTCCCTTGGAATGCCTAACTAAAATAGGGAGTTTTTTTCTCTACTGCCATGAGACAGGTGTGCTCTTTCATTACTCACTTGAACATCGATAGGGAAACCCAATCTTCCACCAGCGACTGGGTATCCATACAATATAAAAGCACCATAAGCCCTAAAGGAATTATTCACTCCTTCAGAGTAAGTGAGTTTTTACAGAGACTGGTACCCAAAGTATTCAATCACAAAATCACCGGCAGTTATTTAAATAAAAATGTAGTTTTCACAATTTAATTTATTATTTGTATTTTGTTCAATCATATGTAAATAACAATGAGGTGTATTAAAAGGATAGGCAATTATCAGTATTTAACTCATAACATAAGTGTTATTGACACAATAATAAAAGTTTTTATACATCAGAGAATGAACCATGGATCATATAGGAAACACAATTTGAATGACCCAATAGACACCAAAAACAATTTGCAATACAGTGCTGCCTATGGGCAGCATACGAATCCACTCAACCATTCCCAGAAAAAGGCCTCTGTAGTCAATAGGCTTGAACTTGTATTCCATTTAGTCCATCCAGAAATAGTTGTAGTCCATTGATGTTGACGTTTTTGTCTCTGATGCCAGCGTATAATGCAAGAGACCATCTTCAGGACAGAGTGTTCATAAAGGACCCAAATTCTATAATACAGGACAAGCTCACATGTATAAATCTGTTTTAAATTGTAGCTAATGCCACTCTTAATTGCTGCCAGATGTAAATATACTCAAGGAAAGCAGCAGGCAATGCTCCAAACGTCAGCTTCCTCAGGAATCGATCTGTAGCAACTGATTGATTCCTAAGGAAACTGACATTTGGAGTATTTAGCTGCAATTAAGAATGGTATTCGCTACATTTTGACTCAGAATTAAAGTTTCTGCTAAAAATATCATAGCTAAATTCTCGGTAGGGAGGATTTTCTTTCAGGTTCTAAGGGGCTACATAAGGGGAATTTGCTCCTGCTTTCCTGGAGGCGAACCTCTCTTTCATTTTGCAAAGCCTTCAAAGGATGTATTTTTTGCAGAATTTAGAAGGTTGACACTTCTAATGAGCAGGATAGTTCTTCAGGGCCGAGTAGTATCAATGCGCCTTCAAATTAAAATCAAATTAACTACCTCAAGTATGCTATCAGAAACTTTACTTGCTAAAGCTGGTTGCATGTCTTCTCAAACTGTCTTTTAGAGTTCAAAACTGCCTGGATTTGCAAAATGTGGGACACTTTTAGGCTGTCTAATTTGATAATAGAGGCCACTTTTGTTTTGGTGCCAGGGCCAGTTTTCTGTCCTAATCCGACCCTAACAAGGCACCCAAATACCTGACCCCCTCATGGAAACGGACAACACAAGTTCTTTTAGGGAAGCACAAATGTTATGAGGAAATCAAATGCTAATTACACTTTTCTCACTGAGCACCACTTCATAAATGTTTAAAGTGACACATGGTTGGACTGCGACAGAAAATAGGCCCCAGCATCAAAATAAAAGTGGACCCCATTAGTGAATTAGCTAAAAAAGTGGCCCAGGTTTGCAAATTGCATTCTTTTAACTTGTAGAGACATGCCAGGAGTGGTATTCGACACTTCTTTATTCGTGTCTGTCCTACTCATAACTAACTTCCCATTTTCCGTTTCCTGCTCCTCCCTTTCCTGCTCCTCCCACGAGTCTATCCCCAAACACTAGACTGCTATACACGACATGACAGCTGTATAAGTGTTTTGCAAGGTATGGAAGTCTGCATGGATTTGAGCTTGCTGTAGGTAATGTTTGTTTTAATATTAGGGAAGTCAACAGTAACAACCGGCCTAGCAGAACCTACAACATGCCCACGAACAGCCCAAAAAAGGCCCACACATACTATCCCATCGGGCAGTACCTGGTTGCCCTATAGGCCAGAACGACCCTGGATTGACACATGAAAAGGAAAACCTGCCCCACAGCACCCCACAAATTGGTTTCTGGGAGATTATTGTTCTCATCCATAATTTTCAAGACTACGTAATCAATCACAGCAACTCCCCAGAGCATAGACTTTCTATGACCTTCTAAAAACGTGAGAGAGCAGAAATGTTTATTTCACTTGGGATACCAATTAGGAGTGCAACATAACCGCTTGTAGTATGCACTCTTATATTGTCCAGTGTTGTTGATGTAACTAGATGGAAGAAATGTGAATCAGTTAACATATCCTTGTGATATTAACATGATTCAATGTGAGTTTAACAAATGATTTATAGAATTGTAGTGACTACGCATAATGATGTGACACATTTACATAGGGTTTATTAGTGATGTGATGCACTGAAATTGATTGTATTTGAATATTTATTATGCTAATGATGTAGTGGCATAGGTGTAATAATGTAGTTTAGTAAAGATGTCTATTGAATATGCAAATAAGGAGTGAAAATGTTAAACATAAATAACATGGCGTATTTAATAATTTATCTTAAGTCGTAGGCCTGAGTACGTTGGATGTTCTCATCTCCGGAATAATGCTTAAGTTCTCATGTGAATTTGATGTATTATTTGTTTGTCATGCTTTGCACTGCAGGTGGAAATGTGCTCGTTGATGAACACTAAGATTATTGTTTTCATTAGATAGATCAGGTATGAAGGAGTTACAGTTAGCCTGGCCTGGAGGGGCAGAGAAGAATAAAAGACCAAGGCAGAATTGTTGAAAGTGAGAGTACATGGAGAAGGCCGTGAAAGGATTCAACGTCATGGAAAATCCTGTGGCTGAGCCTACTGAGAAGAATATTGAGACAAGCATTATGCAGCAACTGTTGAACAGGATTTTGGGTATATGATGTGTTGTAGTGAGGGATAGAAGCCCCGTTCCATCTTGGCTTCCTGATAGGAAGCACCTGAGTGCTAGCATGCTCCTTTCCTGTTAGTGGCTTTATGCTGCTTAACCCATCTGATGGTGGAGTGACTTCTTAAGAAAACTCTAACCACTGACACCTTTCTCACTTCCAATCCTTTGTTCTAAATGCTAAATTTGGGATTTCACATTCGAGTTAGAGTAAGGATAGCTACAGCTAAATGCTTTTCTCGAAAGAAGTGCTGATGCAGGGAAACTTTCATTCTTGCTTGGTGATTACCTGCATAATAATCATAGAACTCATTGTCCATTTTCTACTGCACCAAGTGAATATTTTCTGAAGATTTGGATTCCTTCTGTTCCCACTGTATTTTTATACTCATATGCTGAGATTCTAACAAAAATAGACTAACCTTCATTTGCTTGCCAGACTGGGTTATTGTGTATCCATCCTTAGTCACATTTTACATTGAATTAACTTACTTGATTTGTTTATTTTTTTTTTGGTTTTTTTTGAAGACGTTTATTAGTGCTCAAGGGTGCATTACATATAGCAAAGCCTACAACCCAGCGGGCCGGCTGCAATGGAACCGTAAATCGTGAGGGTGCAATTCTGCATATGAGGGCGTATCATTGCGTCCCATTTGTCCCCGGTACATTAAGTCATATATAATATAGACACATTGCCAGGAATCAAGAAAAGAATAGGTCCATAAATGACGTCTTATTTTTCAGTTTTTCTAGAACTAAGCCATGAATACAGCAAACTAAACAAAACATTTCGTATCGGCATGTTGCAATTGTCCTATCGTGACTTCCCCACATCAAGTCCGTCCCAGGCGCACAGTGCAGATAGGAGACACCTCTGAACAGTGTGATATGTGTCGATGATGTTACAGTACGGCAGGGGGTCAGTGGTATACATGTGCTAGTGCCCTCGGACCTGAAGTGGGACAGCTCCTTTGGGGCCATGGTGTTTCGCCGGTCGCCGGCCTGATTAACGGAGCATGCAGCAGTCAGGTATAGTGGCCTCGCTGTCGGTGTATCAAGCGGCGTCTACGCCTGTGGTCGCCACCTGGGGCGCCGTTGACGGTTTCTACCCACCGTAACATAGGGGGTTGGAAAGGCCACCACCGGTGAGCAGGGATCCGATACTACAAACATGTGAACAAATATGAGGAAGGGGGTGGGGGAAGGGGGGGGGGTAGAGTGCGCCTGCGGGGGCAATGTCGGCAGCTCTGTGCTGTGGGCGTGTTGCTGGGCGATGACCGCCAGTGGGCGCCTGCGTGGGCGACGAACCGTGCCTGAGGCCTGCGCGCTGAGTGAGCCATGTCTGTGCCGGGGGGAGGGGGGGGCGCTGCCGCGGGTGGTGGTCCCTGCTATAGAGTTGGAGCCTCCGTGGCTTAACTCCGGTGTCGCCCAGCCTACGCCAGCCCCCTGACAGCGCCCTCCCCCCGCAGGGACCCCAAGAAGCCATCCCAGAGCTGCGAGATCGGGAACTGCCGCAGACCCGCAATTTCTTCCCTGTGAAGCGCCGTGCCCTCCGCCCCGGCCCAGTTAAGAAAGGATGTGAACCAGTGTTTCGGGGTAGGTGGTTCTCGCCGTTTCCAATGCCTCGTAAGCAGGCGCTTGGCCGTGATGAGGCCCAGGTCTGTGGTTTGTTCAGTTTAGTTCTTTTATAGAGTCCAAGAATGCACGCCTCCCACGTGTCCGGCAGACCCGGGCCTGTGCTGTGATTCAGGAGTGAGGTCACCTCCCCCCAGTATGCGGTCAGAGTTGGGCAGTGCCAAAGCATGTGCAGGATATCCGCACCCAGCAGGTCACATCTGGGACAAACGGCAGTGTCAATCGCGAAGTATCTGTTTATTCTATCCGGCGTTAGGTATGCCTGGTGCAATACGTACAGTTGAATGACACGAAAGCGGGAATTGCGGGGGACGTTCACGGGACTGGCCAGGACCAGGTTCCACTCCTTGTCTGTCCATTCCCTCCCTCGGTGCGCCGCCCATTTAGCCCTGATCTGTGTTGTGGGTTTTTGCGTGTGGATGAGAAGCGCCTGTGCTAACCAATGCGTTATGTGCGCGCCCCTGCCCATTACATGTAGATATTGGAGCAGGTGGTGTACCGGCGGCTCATCCCGGATGTCTCCCCAGGAGTCAGTGTATGCCCGCAGTACCGACGCATGGAGGAGGAATTGCCCAGCCGGCAGTCCCGTGGCTTCCGACAGTTCCGCAAATGGGAGAAGGGCCCCGTCAGTATACAGGTCGCCCATGGTCTCTACTCCGGCTGTGACCCAGCAGTCTAGATTGCGCTGCGTGACCATCCCACTCCTCCTGGGGGTGCCCAGTAGGGGGAGGGCAGGAGCATATGGTTTGGCAGCTCGTGTCAGTTTCAGGCTCCGGAGAAAGCATTTGCGGGCCACGGCCAAATGCAAGGGTAGAGGACGGGGTCCTTTGGTTAATGGATGAAACAGGGCGCAAACCCGAGGGTGGGACCACTGGTGGTCGGCTGTGGCCGTGTCGTCTAGATGCGTATCGCTGAGCCAGTACGTCACCCATTGGAGCTGGGCAGCCAGGTAGTACAGCTCCATGTTGGGAACAGCCAAACCTCCCTCCGCAGTCGGGGAGTACAGTTTAGCCAGCGCCACTCGTGGTCGCCCCGCGTTCCAGATCAAGCCGCGAAGCATCGATTCCAGGTCGCGGAATATCCGTGCAGGGACATACGTAGGGATATTTGCGAAGTGATAGAGCAACCTGGGGAGCGCTATCATTTTGGAGAGAGCTATTCGGCTGGGCACGTTCAGCGGCAGAGTTTTCCAGAAGGACATCTGGGCCCGCAGGGAGGAAACGGCGCGCACCAGGTTGCCCTCCAGTATGTCCTGTGGGTCTCTGTAGATGTGCAGCCCCAGGTATTTAAACGTGGTCGGGTACCAAGCGAGCCGGGCCCCTCCAAGGTGCACATCACATTCCTCCTGGTCGCGGCTGAACGAGTATACTCCGGACTTGGCCCAGTTGACCCTGAGCCCCGAGACCTCCGCGAAGGTTCGGAAGATATCCGATAGCTCGGCCGGTACCGCAGTGAGGTCCCGCACATAAAGCAGCAGGTCGTCTGCATAGAGTGAGACCGTGTGCGTTCCGTCAGCCAATGGGATCCCCCATTCCGCACCCCTGTCCCGCAGCAGAGCCGCTAGCGGTTCAATGGCCAACGAGAAAAGGAGGGGCGACAGGGGGCAACCTTGCCTGGTGCCTCTGCGCACTCTGATCTGCTCCGACAACAGCCCGCCCGTCCTCACTCGGACACTGGGCCTCTGGTAGAGCAGTCCGACCATGTCAGCAAAGGCATCTCCCACCTCGAATCTGTCCAAGACTGCCCCCAGGTATGGCCATTCAACTGAATCGAAGGCCTTTTCCAGGTCCAGGACCAGACACCCCGATCTAGGCCAATGTGTCAAGGCTGCTTCCTGAATCCGGAAGAGGCGGCGTAGGTTACGAGACGTGCTCCGCGCCGGCATGAAGCCGTTTTGATCCTCGTGTACCAGGGTTGGTACCTCCAGGGCTAAGCGGCGGGCCAGGAGGGAGGTGAATATTTTATAATCGGTATTCAGCATGGCTAACGGCCTATAGGATCCCATGAGCGCGCCATCCCTGCCCGGTTTCAACAGCGAGACGAGGTTTGCCTCGTTGAGCGAGTCCGGGAGTGCTGATTCCTCCATCGCAGTACGGTACAATTTGAGCAGCTCCGGAACCAGCACGTCCGAGCACGCCTTAAAGAATTCGGCGGGTAGCCCATCCGGGCCAGGCGATTTGCCGTTGGACAGTGCGAAGATGGCCTCGCGCATTTCTTCCGGAGAGAAGGGCGCCCCCAGGGCGTCCTGCTGCGGGCCGATAAGGGAGGGCAGCGGGATATCCGCCAGGTATTCTGCTATGTAGGCCGCAGAGACTCTCAGGTGCGACTGGTATAGGGCCTGATAGTGCCCCACAAACGCTCGATGGATCCTGCTTTGGGTGTACACTAGCTCTCCCTCAGCCGTGCGAATGACGGATACTGGCTCCGTGCGTTCCTCCTGCCTGACTAACCAGGCCAATAGCCTACCGGGCTTATCACCGTGTTGATGTACCCGCGCCGAATGGGCCACAAAGTTGACGTGCCGCAGCCGTTCCAGTAGTGTTTTGTGCTCCGCCCGGGCCGCCCGCAGCCGGTCTCCCGCGCCCCCCACCGCCTCCTGTTCCCCACCAAGTAGGTCCTCCTCCACCCTGCGCAAGTCCTCTTCCAGCTTCCACCGTATGCCCCCCTGGGTGCTCAAGCAGTGTCCCCTTACCACCACCTTGAATGCGTCCCACTCTACTCTCGGGGAGGATGCTGTATCTGAGTTGTCAGTGAAGTATTGTGCTACGCAGGCCTGCAGGGAATCTCTAAAGGGGGCATCTAGCAGTAATGCAGGTTGTAGTCGCCATGTGGGGATAGGTGGGCGTGGGCGTTCCCAGGCCAAGTGTAGTGTATGGGGGTTGTGGTCCGAGTGCGTCCGACCCAGGTATTGGGAGTCAGTAATGTGCGGCAACAGCTCCGTGGACACCATATACCTATCAAGGCGTACGTGTAACTTATGCGCTCCCGAGAAATAAGAGTACACCTGAGCGTCAGGATTGTGTGCGCGCCATGCATCCCTCAGGTCCCACTGCGCCGCCCACTGTGTGAGTGCTCTCGTGGCCCCCTGGGACGTTGCCTCCGGCCTCGGCGGGACCGAGCGGTCCAACACTGGGTCTAGCACCGTGTTATAGTTGCCTCCCAGTATCCATGGGACGCCGTGCCAGGGCGCCAATCTCTCCGAGATGCGCGCTAGGAAGGTGCCCTGATCCGTGTTTGGAGCGTAAATGGACGCCAGGACCACCGGTTGCCCGTCTATGCGACCCTTCACTAGGACATACCTCCCCTCCGCATCCAATTGTACCTCTGACATTACGAAGGGAGTGCCCGGCTTCACCCACAGCAGCGCTCCGCGGGCATACGAGGAGTACTCGGTGGCGTACAGTTGTCCCCTCCATCTTCGCCTCAGCGCTGTCACCTCCGCCCCACTCAGGTGTGTTTCCTGCAATAGCGCGACCTGCACGTTCTGCCTTTTCAAGTAGGAGTAGATCTGATACCTGCGCGCGGGAGTGTGCATACCTCTAATGTTCCATGTACATATTTTTATGGTAGACATTTTGGCAATATACATCCCTCCCTGACATACCCAACAGGAGTGGCTCCGCCAATTGACCCAGCAGCGGCCCTCCCAGCTTTCCCGTTCCCACCCCTCGCAGCACACTCAGTAAAGTTCAGGAAGACAGTAGGACAGGGAAAAAAAACAATGAAGAACAACAACCAACAGCGGGCTATCCCCACTAAAATGCCAAAAGGGCAGTGGCGGAACGGGCCACCGTCCATGCTCTCAAGGGAGAGGAACAGTCTTACTTATCTAAGGGGCAGTGCGTGCTAAGCACAAGTTCGGCAAAAAAGGATATATAGTCAGTTAAGGGAAGCAGGTCTCTTCCCTGAGCCACTCGATACAGGGTGTTAGTGGCCGCCCACTACGGTCCAACACTCAGAGTAACCCATCCTTCGTGGAGCCAGGTGCGGTTGTGTGCTGGCTGACCACCCCTGTATGTCCCGCCCTGCGTACCATCAGTGCCACAAGGGCATTACTCACTGTTCCAGGTGTCCACTGTTCGGTCAGCTGGCAGGGGGGGGGGGAGGGAGACGGCCTCAGCGGCGGCGGGCGCCAGTCGCGCATCATCGTCCAGCCGACCTCCGCCAGCCCCCTCTTCGTTTCAGCAAGATCAAAACAAACGGTGCCTCCAGAATCAGTGAACCAAGTCAGAGGTTTGCGGCGTGACTGTAGGCAGTTCCACCGAGATTTGTGAGTACGGGATCCCATATATGGCCTCGTCGTCGTCACTCGGAACCGGCGGTTGGCCGTCCTCCTGGGGTGTCTCTTGGGAGGGTGAGTTGCTCATTTGAGAAACCGCCTGTAATGCATCGCGTTGTTCTCGGAGCATCTGGTCCAGTGGGGGAGAGTGTCTCGCCCCCTCCTCCTCGCGTTGGGACTGTTGGGTCCTGTGTCTGCGGCGGCGTCGTGGTCCTCGTAGCCTGGTCCTCGTCTCGCCCCCTCGAGAATGTTTGGGCGCCGTGTCCGTGCCCCCGTCCAACCACTCACTGGCCTCCACAGGCGTGCTGAAGAAGTAAGTGTTGTCCCCCGCCACTACCCTCAGCTTGGCAGGGAATAGGAGGGAGTACTTGAGGCAACCTCCTCTTCACTTCCATGAAGTCGTGCCTCTGGCGCTGTACCTGGAGGGTGTAATCGGGGAAGAACATGATCGACGCATTGTCTATGCGTACCTCACCCAATCGCCGGACCTCTCGCAGCACCGTGTCTCTGTCTCTGTAGTTCAGTATCCTGAAGAGTAGCGGCCTCGGGTTGGCGCCGGTGGTGTAGGGCCGCGTTGGCACCCGATGTGCGCGTTCCACAACAAAGTGAGGCGACAGCGAACCCTCGGGCAATAGTGTCCGCAACCAGTCTTCCACATGTTGGGCCGGACGGGCCCCCTCCCATTTTTCAGGAACCCCCACGAGGCGGATGTTATTGCGCCTCGCCCTCCCTTCTGCGTCCTCAGCCCTGTCCTCCAGGAACTCCACTCTGTTCAGGAGGTCCTGCAGTTGCCTGTCTGCCTGAGTGACCTTGGGCTCGATCTCCTTCACTGCGCCTTCCAGGGTCTTGGTTCGGTCGGACAATTTCCTGTGGTCGTCGCGCAGGAGGGTCAGGTCCACTGCGACCCCATCTATTTTGGACTCCAGGGAGGTTCTAGTTTGCTGGAGGGACTGTTCCATTCGTTCCACCGCTGCCAGCACGCTGTCAAGCCTCGAAGCCAGTTGCTCGGCGGCCATTTAGTGTAGCGGTCTGCCCGCTTTCCCTTTCGGCAGGGCCCCACCTGTCCCGGTGCGGGTCCGCACTCCCCCGGACATGTGCGGGTGGCGCCTGTCCGGCAGGGTAGTCCCCGGTGCCGCTCCAGTAATGGCGACCCCGGATGCGTTGCACCCCCGGGCGTGGAACTCTGCGGGTGACAGCTATTCCCTCAGATTAGGCCGTCGTAGTTGCCCCCGTGGGGGGGGGAGGGGGTCCCCCTGGGGGTGTTTCGCCGTGTCGCCCCACCACACCGACCCGAATGTTGCAATGGCCGAAGGGGTGTACGTGACACTCACGCCCGTGCGAGCTGGGCAGGTTGGTCCGGGCCCTGGCCTCACTTCACTTATGCCTCACTGCCACTCCGGTAGCCTTCGCCTCCATGGGGGGGGTCCGCAGGTGCTCCCCTCCGTGTGTCCACAGTGTGAGGGGTGGAGAGACGGCCGCTCAGCTCTTGAAGGCAACGCAGCCCCCCGGGCAGAGTCCCAGGCCCTCAGCGTCTAGTGCGGGGGCTGCCGCCCCTTGCCGGCCCCTCGATGTCCGCCTCAGCGCTGCGGGCTCCCCGGGTGGCGCCGGCTGCTGTGTGGTCCCTCCGGGGGGGGGGGGGCCGTCCGCTGTTTGGGGCAACCGCCCTCCCCTGCGCCCCCCCGGGTCGACCACTGCCCCGCCACTCCTCACCTCGGTCCAGGGCGGGCCGCGCTTGGGGTCCTCGGCGCGAACGGGGGACGCCTGGTCTCCCCGCAGTCTGGGCTCGTCCCTCGCGGGCCGCAGTGGTGCAGGGCGTCTTCCGGACCACCGGCGGGTCCACCCGGCAAGGCAGCGGGCAGCTCGTGAGGTCCGGGCAGCTCGGAGAAGGTGGGCCGTCGGGCCTGTACCCTGGGCCCAAGCCCCGGTCTCCCTTGATCGTGTCGCCGGCCCGGGAGCGCCTCGTCCCGCAAGAGGGCTGTGGGAGAGGTCGGGGTCGGGTCCGTCGGAGCTCGGACACAAAAGTTCACCAGGTGCGCCTCGGCGGGTGCCGGGGGGGTCCGCTCAAGGTTTCGGGCGGCCCCGGTCAGTATTTCCGGATAATTGGCTCAGGGAAGGGGAGCCGGTAGCGGAGCTCTACCCTAGAGCGTCCGTCGCCATTGCGTGCTTAGCCAATTAACTTACTTGATGTGCTCCCCTTTACACTTTCATGCTGCAAAAAAAAAGACCATCGAAGGGAGGACGACAGAGTTTCTGAGTAAATGGACCCAGGCCCTTTCAAACGCATATGGTAAATCTTTAAAACCTCATTTTGCATCTCCCTTAAACATTATAGCACTTACTATGGTGCTAAAAACACGGACTACACAGAGATAAAAAATCACAAACACAGCCTGTTTCAGCTTATGGGAGGTGAGATAGAGTTTTGATGTTTATTTCAGATTATTTTATTTTAGATTTGAGAAGTTTGCGCAACAAGGAGTTCAATATGTATTTTTCATGTCTCCAACCAGTGCATTTTCCATGCCAATCACAAACATGAAAAAGCCTTGACAAAGCAAATATGTCTGGCTCTGTCATTATTTTTTAGCCATGTTGTACAGCAGGGCAGCTCCTGTGCAGTAGAGCTGAACGATCAAAATATAAGCACTATGGCGTGGCCAGCTGAAGTGGAATGGGGGTCGTGGGGGCTCTCATGCAACACAACAGGAGTGAGTCGGGGCAAGCAACAAGGAGCGGGCCTGGGTGCGGCTTGAAAACACATGCATTATATGGAGTTCTGCGACGAAAAGCATAAAAATAGCTCTAAAAGAAACAGCGGAAGGGCACTGAGCAAGGAAGCAGCACCTGGCCCATGCTCAAGGGGAGGGACAAGCCCATAAAGAGAAAGTGAAGCCGGCAGGTGCTGACCAAACAGTAAAAGAAGGAAATGCGATTAAATGATGAAGCCTACCAGTGGTCAGCAATGGGTGTGCTTTAATTCCCCTGTAAGTAAAAGAAAATGTCTTGCAAGAGACAGAGTATGCGCTGTCTTGGGCGAGACCTAAAAATGTCTGTTTCAACAAATAAATGAACAAATCCTGTTGCATATAACAACAAGCATTTACAATGCAACGGTCTCGGCATTGCAAAAGTTAGAGCTATTAGCATTGTACATGAACGCGAGTTTAAGGTCTTGACATTGTAAATGACAAGGTCTTTTATTTATGTTTTAAAAACCAAAACATCAATAAAAGTCATTGTCATTTACAATGCCAATAGGTCGAAGTCGCGTAATGTGTATGGCTAACTACAGTAGCCTCCTGACGAGTGCCCTTTCACTTAATTTTTTACAAATGAAAGCCCTGGCACTTTTTTTTTTACAAATTAAGCACGGGTGGTGTCCGTGTCTGTGCATGGGAGTGGTGGTGTCCGTGTGTGCATGGCAGTGGTGGTGTC
Organism: Lissotriton helveticus; assembly: GCF_964261635.1. Lineage (NCBI taxonomy): Eukaryota > Metazoa > Chordata > Amphibia > Caudata > Salamandridae > Lissotriton > Lissotriton helveticus. Next base: position 2,058,312,116 of record NC_136059.1, on the reverse strand, counting down.
CGTGTGTGTATGGCAGTGGTGGTGTCCGTGTGTGCATGGCAGTGGTGGTGTCCGTGTGTGCACAGCAGTGGTGGTGTCCGTGTGCGTACGGCAGTGGTGGTGTCTGTGTGTGCATGGCAGTGGTGGTATCCGTGTGTGTATGCCAGTGGTGGTATCCGTGTGTGTATGGCAGTGGTGGTGTCTATGTGTGCATGGCAGTGGTGGTGTCCGTGTGTGCATGGGAGTGGTGGTATCTGTGTGTGCATGGCAGTGGTGGTGTCCGTGTGTGTATGGCAGTGGTGGTGTCTGTGTGTGCATGGCAGTGGTGGTGTCCGTGTGTGCATGGGAGTGGTGGTATCTGTGTGTGCATGACAGTGGTGGTGTCCGTTTGTGTATGGCAGTGGTGGTGTCTGTGTGTGCATGGCAGTGGTGGTGTCCGTGTGTGTATGGCAGTGGTGGTGTCCGTGTGTGCATGGGAGTGGTGGTGTCCGTGTGTGCATGGGAGTGGTGATGTCCGTGTGTGCATGGCAGTGGTGGTGTCTGTGTGTACATGGCAGTGGTGGTGTCCGTGTGTGTATGGCAGTGGTGGTGTCCGTGTGTGCATGGGAGTGGTGGTGTCCGTGTGTGCATGGGAGTTATTTTGTTATTTTTTTGTTATTTGTTATTGCGGGTTTATATCGCGCCAAATCACCTGCAGGTCTCAGGGCGCTTTTACCTCATGACATAATAACCAAGGTACTGAGAAGGGTAGAGGAAGGGACAGGATTTACGCTAGGTTGTGTGCTGTTCTAAAAAGGTTGGTTTTCAGGGCTTTCCTGAAACGGAGTAGGTTACCCTCCTTACGGAGTGCCTCAGGCAGGGCGTTCCATAGGTTCGGTAGCACGACCGAAAAAGATCTCCCTCCCATCGTTGCCAGTTTGAAACATGGGCAAACAAGGAGTTGGGCGTCTGAAGACCTAGGGTTTCTTTCCGGTCTATATACCTCAATCCGTTCCTTGATGTAGACCGGGGCCTGCCCATAGATGGCTTTATGGGCTATACAGAGGCTTTTAAAGGTGGACCTCTGCCCGATTGGCAGCCAGTGTAGACTCTTTAATAATGGGGAGGCATGCGCTCTCCTCGGGAGATTAAAAATGAGCCTGGCGGCATCGTTTAGGACTACTTGGAGTCTGTTAATTAGCGTCTTTGGCAGGCCTAAGTAGAGCACATTTCCATAGTCGAGTCTTGACACTATGGTGGCAGAAACCACTGTGCGAAGCATCGGCTCGGCTCGGAGAGGAACTAGTTTGCGCAGCTGTCTTAAAAGACCAGTGCAGGTACCGACTACAGTGGAAACCTGGTTGGTCATTGAAAGAGCACTGTCTAACTTAATGCCAAGACTTTTGACTGTAGTGACTGGCTGTGGAGTTGGGCCCAGCTCCTGGGGCCAGAACATGTCACTCCAGGAGGAGCACTTGGATGGTACTATCAGCACCTCTGTTTTTTCCGGGTTAATTTTTAGCTGATTAGTAGCCATCCAGTGAACTGTGTATCTAAGTATGTCCTGGGCGTGTGACTGGGCTTGTACGGTGTCATCTATGCCCAACAGCAGCTGTGTGTCGTCGGCATAGTTGAACACCCGACAGCCCATCTCCGCTAGTGTGTTAATCAGAGGCTGCAGATATAGGTTAAACAGGAGTGGGGATAGCGCTGAGCCCTGGGGGACACCACAGGTCAGACCTCCCACTCCTGATATGCTATCTCCCATCTGGATTCTCTGGGTTCTCCCAGATAAGAAAGATTCCAGCCACCGAAGAGCTGAGCCCTGAATCCCAACCCCAGCCAGCCTGTCCGCCAGCCTGTCCAGTAGAGGGTATGGCTGAGTGGTGGTATCCGTGTGTGCATGGCAGTGGTGGTGTCCGTGTGTGCATGGGAGTGGTGGTATCCGTGTGTGCATGGCAGTGGTGGTGTCCGTGTGTGTATGGCAGTGGTGGTGTCCGTGTGTGCATGGCAGTGGTGGTGTCCGTGTGTGTATGGCAGTGGTGGTGTCCGTGTGTGCATGGGAGTGGTGGTGTCCGTGTGTGTATGGCAGTGGTGGTGTCCGTGTGTGCATGGGAGTGGTGGTATCCGTGTGTGCATGGCAGTGGTGGTGTCCGTGTGTGTATGGCAGTGGTGGTGTCCGTGTGTGCATGGCAGTGGTGGTGTCCGTGTGTGTATGGCAGTGGTGGTGTCCGTGTGTGCATGGGAGTGGTAGTGTCCGTGTGTGTATGGCAGTGGTGGTGTCCGTGTGTGCATGGGAGTGGTGGTGTCCGTGTGTGCATGGGAGTGGTGGTGTCCGTGTCTGTATGGCAGTGGTGGTGTCCGTGTGTGCATGGGAGTGGTGGTGTCCATGTGTGCATGGGAGTGGTGGTGTCTGTGTGGCATGGCAGTGGTGCTGATTTGCATATGGCTGGTTCCAAACTGAGCTCGCATGATGAGTAAATAATGTTGGGTTGGTATGCTATCCCAACTAATTGCAAGCATTCCTCCCATCACCTTTTGTGTGTTTCAAACGTCACCATTAAGCATAAGCCAATAGCTCTCTTGTAGTCAAGATCTATTGCCTTTGGCAGTGCTTTCTTCTGCTGGGACAGGAGTGTGTGAGGGAGCAAGCAATAACAAGGGGACAGGAGGGTGGGAGGATGCAAGCAACAACAACACAGGGGATTGTGGGAGTGACAGGAGGGTGGGAGGGAGCTTGCAACAACATGGAGGGATGGAAGGGTGCGAGGGAACACACAGCACCACGTAGGCACGTGAAGGTGGAAGAGAACATGCAGCAACACGGAAAGATGGGAGGGTAGAAGTGACCACACAGCAACATGAAGAGACAAGAGACAGGAGAGTGAGAAGGAGCTCACAGCAACACAGAGGAAGAGGAGGGTGGGAGGGAGCACACAGCGACACAAAGGGACAGGAAAGAGTGAGCAAGCAGTAACATGGAGGGACCTGAGGGTGGGAGGATGCAAGAAGACACATGGAGAGTGCAAAAAGCTAGACCACTGAGGAATGGCAGGGTGAGACGTTGCAAGCAGCAACACCACTGAAATACTACTAAGGGAATAATGAATGAAAAGCAGGAAGTCACTCAAATTGTGCACAGTCCATAAGTGCATATATATAATGGTAAGCAACTCAAGAGATAACTAGCGAGTTGGAACGCAACATCACAAAGGGAAGGAATGGGGAGGGTGGAGGAAGCATGCAGCAAAATGGATGGGAGCACACAGCCACATGAAGGAACAGGAGGATGTGAGGGAACATGCAGCAACACAGATGAATAGAAGAGTGGGAGGGTGCAAGCATTAACACAGAGGGACACACGAAGCATTGGAGGGTGTTAGCAGTAACACCACAGAGGGACGTGAGGGTGGGAGAGTGCAAGCAGCAACACACCGGAGGGACTTCTAAGTAAATAATGAATGAAAAGGGGGATGTCACTCATATAATTAACAGTCCTTGAGTTTGCATATATATGATCAACAATGCAAAAGACAACTCAGGAGGATAGGAGGGAGCACTCAACAACACGCGGGAACGGGAGGATGAGAAGGGGCACTCAACAGCACAGTGGGACAGGAGGGTGGGAGGGAGCACACAACATGGTGAGAAACCGAAGTGTGGAAGGGAACAGGATAGAAGGGAACAAAGAGCATCTGAAAGCAACGCCAAAAAAGAAAGAGACCAGGAGGAAGACGACCTAGAAACACATGCACTCTTGGGGAGTGCTGCATGTCGAAGAAAAAAGTAGCTAGGTGCCTCTACCATGTGCCTCGTTTAGACTTGCATGAATGAGAATAGCAGACTGTGGGCTGGAAGGACACCCTTCCATTCCACACTCTAGTAGAAACGCCTTATTGTTGCGTTTTTAATATCTCCGGAGCCCATATGAGAATCTAAAATAGCATTACCTGAAATCTCTTTCCTGAGTCAAGAAGTTGTGTTCTTGCCCTTTTCGCCTATCTTCTCTCCTCCCTCCACCTCCCGTTCACCCTCCTGTTATCCATCATAAAAACACCTAAATAAACTCTCGAATGTGACAGTAAAATCACGGTAATAAAAGATTGCGTTTTTCAGTAACACGACCGTTGGCTGGAAATTGTATGTTTTTAAAATGTAAATTTCAAGAAAAACAGGGCATGATTGAAATGTTAGAAGTGGAATCACGAATGTGTATTTTCGGTGAGATCTGGAGGCAAGAACTCGGCTTGCCTGTGATAGATTTCACGGCCCCCGCCCTCCCTGCCACTCCGCTGTTTCTGATATGGAGATTTACAATGACCTTTGGGCTCTGACATCCTGCAATTTGCCCGCTCTTTGATAGAAAAGTGCATTCAGGCTGGCAACTTAATTCCCTTCAGAACGGTGTGATGAGGCTGCAGCAGTCACGGGTTCCATTGCCTCACAGGGACACAAAAGCATGGAAAAATATTCTCAGTGCCTGCCTGTTTATCACCGCCGCGCGCCTCTCTGCAGACTCCCCCTGCATTCCAAAGAGGCGCGCGCCGCGGTCCGGTCAGCCCTGGAATGCCGTGGAGACAAGACCTGGCCGCGCGCACAACGTTATCCTATGGAAAAACGCTGCGCGCGGCCAGGTCTTGTCTCCCTTCGGCGTCTCAGACTGCTGAGACGCCGACAATAGTTCTCGGCGAGAACGCGCTTTCAGCGCGTTATAGCAGAGCCCCAAAAAAGGATGAGTGATACGGAAGCCTGGCCCTGACCTCTGATTGAAAACAAGTGACAAAAAGCAAAATAAACTGCTGGTTAATGATGTGCTATACTGGACTATAAGAAAGAACAATAATCATTCTCTGATGTGTAGTATACACAATGTCATCCAATATAACAACCAGAAACATGCAGGCCCCTAGAGATTCTTAATTGTCTCGTGCTCTAATATTTTCTTGACGGTTTCTGTGTTCCTGGTCAAACCATTTAATCGCCAGTAACCATGCAAAAAATATCTGAACTTATGTAATGTAATCTGGTGTTCAAGTCATGCCCTTGGGCCAAGTGTGCTTTACATGAAACTGCCAAAGTAAGGTTGAATAAATGTAAAGTTAACACGTGCCATAGTTCCTACGTTTAATTTAGTTTTTTAAATATATATTTTTAACACAAAAACAATGCAGGTTTCGTTCAACCAATATGGCTTCATGTAAAGATCTCTCACCCTGGCTGGGCTCTTTTGTTACCAAACATCACAACTGCATTAGGAGGCACCGAAGCACGGTTATCTGGCAGGAGGAGGCAGCACTAGGCAGGTATATGGCGGCGCTATTGTTGCAATGCATGGAGAACCTTTAAAGGCTTAAACAGCATCAGTTGAACAACACTTGAAATCGAAATATGGGACGAAAAGGCATGGTGGGCATTCGATCATTTGTACACGTGTTCAGCTCACATGGCTCACTATTGAGGAGGTTTGTAACTACAGACTAACCCCCACCAATGAGGGCATAGTAACATTTCTTACTGTTAAGGCTCTGATTACGAGGCTCTGACTAAATACGATCTCGGGGTTTAATTCAGATGTCGACAAAAAACATAATTCCACCGCCACTGTCTTCCTCTGACGGTTTTCGGCATGTCGAACCTCCTGCAATTTCCAGAAAAAGTCAGAACAATCAGATTCCGGTGTATTTCAAACACTTAGGGGCAGATTTACAAGCCCCCTTGCGCCACTTTTCCATGTTAAAAATGACGCAAAAGTGGCGCAAGGGACTTGTAAATAAGCCCCTTAAGTGATAAGCACTCCGCTCTCCCGCCAGTGCTGAGACCTTCAGGACATTTGAGGCAGTTAAATGTTAAAGCTTCATAACTTTTTTATGCATTTAGGTCAAATTTGCATCCTTTTTCCCCGCACATGGTTGTATTGTACTTTCGCATTTGCATTTCGCTTACTAGCTCTGTGGGGTGGCAAACTACACTGTGTAGAGTGTGAGTGGTTGGACAGGTATAGTTTGTTTTTTATTTTCGAGCCTATGTGCGAAGTATTATACTGCCCTGTGTGATGACCACAGGGGTGCGGTTACTGTTTTATGGGATGCATTGCATTGTGGGGTGATATGTCAGCGATAGATGCACACATTATAATTATGATAAGGACTAAAACATAAAGGCAACTGACTGCACAGCACAAGCTCTGGCATAAGGGCAGCAAGATGCTAAAAGAATGGGTTATCAGTGAAGGTGCAATAAATATGGCAACGTTGGTCAAGCAGAGATGGTGTGGAATGAGTAAAAGGATACTACAAGGAAAATAACTGGAACTAGTGATATTACCAGTATTATAATGCAAACTGCAGGCAGCGAGAGGAAGAACAAAGGTCTGTTAAGATATCCTCCTGAATTAACACTTAAAAAAAATATGAAGAACTATACTAGACCCAAAGTAGAGGGTCTCAAGAAAAAGCAGAACATAATACCATTCATTAGAGAAAAGTACCCTCACCCACAGTTTGTGGCATGCTTCAAGATCAGGTATTATTTCACCCTGGAAATCTCCATCCATATTGGGCTCGACCTCTAAAAAGAAGCTCTTGATATTTTACATTGGGAAATAGAACATAAAGTTAAAATTGTCTAGAGGATTGTCCCAATTACCTTTTTATTCAGGCTTCTTGGAGACGTTTTGAAAATAATGGTGGGTGTGATGGAGCCTTAATCTCCCCATCATCCTTTAGTCGTTGACATGCTTCAGACAATATATTAAGCTTAGTTAGGTCGGCCCCCCTTTCATCAGGACGTTAGTTCCCTAGTAATAGCTTCCTGCCTATGGATTACTTTAGGTCAAAAGACTTAGTAGGGAAATGTTGATAGCTGACATGGAAAGCAACTCTGCCCATTGCTTTCCATCTCTTTCTGTTTTTTCACTCACAATGTCTTGCTTTCTGTTTGATGGTTTTATTTGTTTTCGCTCATTCATCTACTCTTTGTCCTTCCTGTGGAGCACACCCTATTTAACATCTCTTTTATTGCTTACTTTTGCATGCATTTTTTCATTCTCTGTGTTTTCTCCCAGCACATTTCATTTCATACTTTATAAAAATCTAAGTTTCCATTACTTTGTCCTTCAAGATGCTTGTTAGACTTGGCATCTTTTGCAGTGTTTCCCCTGTCTTTTTGCTTTCTGACCTCCCAGTTTTGACTCTGTTTTGCTGGTTTAGTGTCTCTGCGCACTTTCTCACTGCTGTTCAGTGTTAAAGTGCAAGTGCTCCTGTTGTAAATTGTGGTTATGGATTGGTGATTCCATAATTGGTCCTTTGATTTACTAGTCAGTCCCTAGTACAGTGCACTGTGTGTGTCCAGGGCTGGTAAATCAAATGAGAGGGCTTGCAGCACTGGTTGTGCCACCCACACAAGCATTCCTTCAAAGGTAACTCAGACCTGCCACTGCAGGGTCTGCCCGCAGTTTGTTACTGCCATGTCAAATTGGCAAGGGCATCCACTTGCCAGGCCCTACCCTTCCCTTTTCCCTCATATTAGTCACCCCTAAGGTAGGCTCAAGGTACCCCTGTGGGAAGGGTGCAGTCGAGGTGAAAGATAGGAGATGCCCTGATGTGTGTGACGTCCTGAATAGTGAAATACTACCAATTTTTGTTTTCACTATTGAAAGGCTATCGGACCCATAGCAAAGCATGGGAGTTAATTTATAAGACCATATAAAGATAAATTACCATTGGGACCAGATAGGAAAATAAAGTTTAGTATCACTGGACTCAGAATGTTAAAATGCATATTTTAGTGAGGGTGATTTTTACATTCTGTGTTTGAAAATACCACTTTTAGAACGTAGGTATTTTCTTGCTTAGCCATCCAGTGTGCCTCTCCTAGGCTTGTGTATTGAATATCTGGCTTTGGGATGACAGGGGCTGGGAAGGTGCAGTGGCTCCAGATAGTCTGATGGGTCAGGGCTTGTCTGAATAGACCTGGTCTGCATTTAGAGTTTGGGAGGAGATTTCTTTTCATCCGAATAAGCCTGGTCTGCCTTCCAAAATGCTGTCACCACCTCCTGCCGGGAATCTGCACCAGAGAGGACAGAACTGGTTTGGACTAAGCACAGACACTCTCTGCCTGAGAGAACAAAGGATTTTGTAGTATAAATACTGGGGCCCAGACCCCAGCACTTTAGAACTCTTTTGGAACCAAGAAGACTGCCAAGAAGAAGAACTGGAGAAGCTGTGTGGAGAGACTACCACTTTGCTGTGTGCTTTGATGTGTTGACCTGCAGTGGCTGCTTCTGTCTTGGGCAGTGAAAGGACTGGGCTGAACTTTCTGCAACTTACTTTTTGTGAGTTTCTCCAAGGGCTTGAGGTAGAGCTTGCCCCCTGTTCAAGAAGTCTCAGGAACAGCAAAGACTTCACGTTCTTCTGCCATCAGTACTGGGGACTGTGTGTTTTGTGCTGCAACAGAAGAAAAAGCAACCTGATGCCGCTGCCAACTTCTTGTCCTGAAGGCACCATAGAGGGCACCCCGCACTTTGCACCACAACCCTTGTCTCACCGACGACTCCACCTGACGCCGCCACTGAGCCGCTGCTTGCACTGTGACCTGTGGGCACCGTATCCCGCAGTGCCTCACTTCACGCCGTCTCCCGTGGTATTCCTGACAATGATGCTCCAGGCCGACATCGACGCCACTGCTTGCACCATGGTTCGAGGACAACGCTCATAGGTTACACAATGACCTGTCCTCATCCTGCACCGCAGCCTTGGCCTCCCGATGTCAGCGCCATCGACTCCAGTTCATCAGCCGACAAAATCGGTTCAGCAATGGCAACGCCGCTGTTTGCACCGTGACCTGCCAGCACCGCGATAAGTGGCGCACTACTTCGCACTGCAGCCCTGGTCTCACCGGCTTTGCTGGATGACCGTCACAGAGTCGCTGCCTGCACCGCGCCCAGAGGCCACCACACGCCAAACCGCTGCACTTCACATCGCAGCACCCGGCGCCTGCTGACGCTCGGGATCCAAACTTCCACTGCAAGGAGTTCGATCTGCAACGTGTGTGACTTCAAGGGCCCGACAAATCCTGCACCAACCTTCAGAACCGACATCTGCCGACACAGGCCCTTCGCGGCTCATGGAGAGGTCGCCGACACCCTACATTTCTAAAGGTACTGTTTTGCGGGTCTTCCCAACACAGTAGCTGGCACGCGACGCTGCGGTCAGCCTGAACTGTTTAGATTTGTTGTTTACAATGCCGTGATAGCCTCAGATGGAGTTATCGACGTCAAGGAATTGTAGTTGAAGTCTATTTTTGATTACTGAACATTTCTGAGAACTGTATGATGGAGTTTTAACATTTTTGGTCTTGTTTGAAGTATATAAAAATATTGGATATTTTTCTAAACTGGTGTGGTGTCCTTTTGTAGTGCCTTCACTGTATTATGGTAGGTTATGTGCAAATGCTGTACACCCTGCCTCTAAGATAAGCCTGTCTGCTTGTGCCAAGCTACCAAGGGGGTGAGCAGGGGTTATTTTAGGCGTGTAACTCCTTTATCCTGACTAGAAAGAAGGCTCCCTCCTTGGACAAAGGTGCAAACCCTTGCCAACTAGAGACCCCTATTTCTAACATTGGTTGTCAGCGGTGAGGATAGGACTTGCGTTTGAACTTGACTTACAGTGATTGGTGTGCACGACTACCATATCGCAGACCATTACGTACCACATATTGTTTTTTGGGTGGTCTATTTTTGCCTTTCTATCGGTTTTGAACTTGATCTTTCCAGTACAATATGCCTGAATCCATTGCATCATCTCTTGAATCCTTGGAAGTGGCTTTTGAGGAGGGGAGGTTAGAAACCTACAATGTTAAGGAATTGAAGGTGATCTGCAAAATTCTCACTGTCCAATACACGAGCCTCACCAGAAAAGAGGAGCTACGCCTTGGTAGCAGACATACATGCTAATGAGATGTCTGGGGATCTTGGCATGGAGGCGGAGGAGCCTATTCCAAGGGTTGATGTGCTTTTTGGGGTGGGGGCACCCTCTAAACCAAGCAGCAGCGGCTTGTCCCAGAGGAGCTGGAGGACAGGTGGGAAGCAAGGGGAGTTGCAATGGAACTGGAGAAGCTTAAGTTAGCCATGGAGGAGAAAAGGATGATGTTAGACAATGAGATCAGGATAAAGGAGCTGGATCAGAAAAGTAGACCCGGCTCAGATGGTGGCAGCAACTCATCAGGGCAGGCCAACAGAATTGTGCACATCCTCAAGAATGTAGGCTAGGAATTCAAGAAGGGGAATAGGATACAAAGGTGGTTTCAGGGTTATTAGGTATCTATACACATGAATGGGGTCCCTTAGAAGAATTGGGGGGGAGGGGGGCGGCAGAATTGTGGTCTCTTTTACCAGAAGAAGCAAGGGACACTTTAGTGGCTTTGGTAATGGGTGTAACCTCACCTATGCTGACATGAAGGAGGCCCTTCTCACCAGGTATGGTCTCACTCCTGAGAAGTACAGGGATCAGTTTAGGTCTAGTAAGAAGACTGATGCCAACACTTGATTGGAATGTGTGGATTCGTTTTCAGGTCACTGGATGGCTGGGTGAAGAGCAGTAATGTGACAGATTTTCAGGAGCGCTATAATTTGATTGCATGGGAGCACTTGTTTAGTCTATGTTTTGCAGAGCTGCGCCAGCACTTGGTTGATAGCAAGCTGACTGACCCCAGGAAACTTGCTATAGAGGCGGCGCGCTAGGTGAGGAAAAGGGTCCACAAGAAAGCATTTCGGGAGGCTCAGCCAAAGGTGGTCAGGATCCCCAGCAGAAGAGTGGGGGGACAAGGGTAAAACACAGGAGTTCTCTAAAGGGCCCCAAACTAACACCAAAGGTAAAGGTTCCCATCCCCCAGGAGATAAGAAACAAGGGGTCTCTTCAGGAAAGCCTGCTGAGACTGGCCGCTGGCTGTGATTCGCCTGTAAAATCAATCAATCCATCAATCACAGCATTTATAAAGCGCACTACTCACCCGGTGGGTCTCAAGGCGCTAGGGGAGGGGAGGTCCGCTACTGCTCGAACAGCCAGGTCTTGAGCTGTTTCCTGAAGGCGAGGTGGTCCTGGGTCAGGCGGAGGTGGTTCGGGAGGGAGTTCCAGGTCTTGGCGGCCAGGTAGGAGAAGGACCTTCCTCCTATGGTGGCTCTTTGGATGCGGGGGACGGCGGCGAGGGCGTGGCCGGTCGATCGAAGTTGGCGTGTGGGAGCGTAGAAGTTGAGGCGGCTGTTGAGGTATCCTGGGCCTTGGTTGTGCAGGGCTTTGTGTGCGTGGGTGAGGAGACGGAAGGTGATTCTCTTGTTGACCGGTAGCCAGTGCAGATCTTTCAGGTGTCCGGAGATTTGGCTGTGCCGGGGGATGTCCAGGATGAGTCGTGCTGAGGCGTTCTGGATCCGCTGGAGTCTCTTCTGGAGTTTGGCGGTGGATCCGGCGTAGAGGGAGTTGCCGTAGTCCAGGCGGCTGGTGACGAGGGCCTGGGTGACCGTCTTCCTGGTCTCGGTGGGGATCCACCGGAAGATCTTACGAAGCATGCGCAGGATGTTGAAGCATGACGAGGAGACGGCGTTGACTTGTCTGGTCATGGAGAGGGAGGAGTCCAGGATGAAGCCCAGGTTGCGTGCGTGGTCTGTTGGTTTGGGTGCGCTGCCTAGGGCAGGGGGCCACCAGGAGTCGTCCCAGGCGGAGGGTGAGGATCCCAGGATGAGAACTTCCGTCTTGTCTGAGTTCAGTTTCAGGCGGCTGGTCGTCATCCACTCGGCTACGTCTTTCATCCCTTCGTGTAGGTTTGCTCTGGCGGTGGCGGGGTCGTTGGTGAGGGAGAGGATCAGCTGGGTGTCGTCGGCGTAGGAGATGATGTTGAGGTTGTGTTGGCGTGCGATGGCTGCGAGGGGGCTCATGTAGACGTTGAAGAGGGTTGGGCTGAGCGAGGAGCCTTGAGGAACGCCGCAGATGACTTCAGTGGCTTCTGAAGTGAACGGGGGGAGGCGGACTCTCTGTGTCCTTCCGGCGAGGAACGAGGTGATCCATTCCAGTGCCTTCTCCTGGATTCCGAGGTTGCTGAGGCGCTGCACTAGGGTACGGTGGCAGACAGTGTCGACGGCCGCGGAGAGGTCTAGGAGGATGAGGGCCGCTGTTTCTCCGTTGTCGAGCAGGGCTCGGATGTCATCGGTAGCTGCGATCAGGGCGGTCTCGGTGCTGTGGTTGGCCCGGAAGCCAGACTGCGAGAGGTCGAGGGATCCGTTCGTCTCGAGGAAGGCGGCCAGCTGCTTGTTGACGGTCTTCTCGATGACTTTTGCAGGAAACGGGAGCAGCGATATGGGGCGGTAGTTCTTGAGGTTGGAGGGGTCGGCTGATGGCTTCTTGAGTAGAGCGCTGATTTCGGCGTGCTTCCAGCTTTCCGGGAAGGTAGCGGTGTCGAAGGAGGTGTTGATGATGTCCCGCAGGTGGGGTGCGATGACCACGTCGGCCTTGTTGAAGACGTGGTGAGGGCAGGGGTCGGTCGGAGATCCGGAGTGGATGGAGTTCATCGTGCGGATGGTGTCTTCGGTGCTGATCGGGGTCCAGGCGCGGAGGGTGGTGGTGGGGGGCGGTGGTTCGGTCGTGGCGTGCGTCGGTTGGGAGCTGAAGCTGTTGTGTATGTCTGTGATCTTGTTATGGAAGTAGGAGGCGAGGGAGTTGCAGAGGTCTTGCGAAGGGGTGATGTCGTTGTTTCCGGCGTTGGGGTTGGAGAGCTTTTTGACGATGTTGAAGAGTTCCTTGCTGTTGTGGGCGTTGTTGTCCAGTCGTTCCTTGAATGCAGTTTTCTTGGTGGCGTGGATCAGCTGGTGGTGTTTTCGGGTGGCGAGCTTGAGGGCAGTCATGTTGTTCGGTGTTGGGTCTCTGCGCCAGGCTTTCTCGAGGGCTCGGCAGTTCTTCTTGGAGCTCTTGAGTTCGTCGGTGAACCATGGGGCTTTCTTGCTGCCGGCTCTGCTAGGCGGGGTCTTCAGAGGGGCGAGGTCGTCTGCGCAGTTGCTGATCCACTTCGCGAGGTTGGTGGCCGCCTGGCTTGGGTTCGTTGAGCTGGTGGGAGGGTTCATGCTCAGGGAAGTCGCGAGCTGGTCGGCTGTGATCTTGTTCCAGCTTCTGCGTGCAACCTGTTGCTGGTGGTGGTGGATCGTGGTTCTTCTGAAGCTGAAGTAGACGCAGCTGTGGTCCGTCCAGTGGAGTCCGGTGGCGTGGCTGAAGGCGATGCCCTTGCTGGATGAGAAGACGGGGTCGAGTGTGTGTCCGGCGTAGTGGGTGGGGGTGGTTACCAGCTGCTTGAGACCGAGGTTGGCGAGGTTGTCCAGCAGGGTGGTGGTGTTGCGGTCGTTGTTGTTCTCCAGGTGGAAGTTGAGGTCCCCGAGGAGGATGTAGTCAGCGGAGGCGAGGGCATGTGGGCTGATGAAGTCGGCGATGTCTTCGCTGAATTGTGTGCGTGGTCCCGGGGGTCTGTAGATGAGGGTGCCTCTGAGGGTGGTCTTGTGGTCGATGTGGATCTGGAAGTGCAGGTGTTCGGCGGGTGCGAGGGTGTCTTCGGTGTTGGTGTTGGTCGTGATGCGGATGGAGTTCCTGTGGATGATGGCGATGCCTCCTCCGGTCTGGTTGGCGCGGTCCCTCCGGATGATCTTGTAGCCGTCCGGGATGGCGATGGCGATGTCGGGCGCTGAGGAGGCGTTCATCCAGGTTTCCGTGAGGAAGGCGACGTCTGGGGCTGTGGTGTCGAGCAGGTTCCAGAGCTCGACGGCGTGTCTGTGAACGGAGCGGGTGTTGAGCAGGATGCACTTGAGGTGGTTGCTGCTGGAGGTCGGCTTGGTCGGTGCTGTTGTGATGCAGGACCGGGTGCAGGTGAACTTGCAGGAGTGGCAGCAAAAGGGTCCGTGGATGCGTCTCGGGGCGGCTCGATAGCAGCCCGGGATTCTGCCAGCGTTGAGTGCGGTGAGTTTGGTGGCGTCGTAGGTCCGTCGGGTCGGCTTCCGTCGGTGGAGGTCAGGGGTCCTGGCACTGGGCGCGGTCCAGGCGCGGACGGGCGCAGACGGGCTTACCTTTGGCGCTCCTTCGGCGCTCATTCAGTGCTCCCGCTGCGCGCGTCCCCTGCGCGGTCGCTCTGGGGGCGTCATAAGAAGGGAGCCGGGAGGGAGGGTCTGCGGGGAGGCGGGAGTGAGTTAGCCTATCGGCTGGCGGGGGGGCGGGGCCGCGGGCAGGCAGTGGCGGGAAAATCGAGTGCGGTTTGGCGGGCGGCCCTGCGGCAGCTGGGGCGCTGGAGGAGGGAGAAGGCGGCGGCGGCGGCAGGCACAGGCAGTAGGTGAGGCACAGGAGCGTGAGGCAGGAGGAGCGTGGGGGCGACCAGGCCGGTAGAGGCGCAGTGGTCGCAAAAAGGTTGGTCACATAAGCGTGGATCCCAAGGGACCAGCCAAGGCAGACCAAGGTGTTTGCTAATGTAGCTCTTGGGTAGGAGGGGTGCCCACAGGACTGTGGGGATCATACAGAAATGACCCTCATCTCGCTAGGGGTCAGTGAGGTCGTCCCAGGAAACCAGGTGCCCCTTAACACAAAGAAATACAGCACCTGGGTGACCATCATTGGGAAAAGGGTAGAGGCTCTAAGAGATACTGGAGCTGGTGTGACCTCAGTCCAGTGTCACCTGGTCTCTGAGGAGCAAGTAGTCACTGGAGCAGTCCACCATGTAGTTACCGTGAACAACTCATAGCACCATTGTATGGTGGTGCAGGTTCCTTTTGAATGGGGGGTCTTAGGTTTAGGACCCATGAAGTTGGTTGTGAGCCCTACCATGCCTATAGATTGTATGCCAGGGAATGACCTGGAGCAGTCCTTGTGGAAGGATGTTGGGCTCCAGTCTCACTTGGAGATGCTTGGGTTGCCAGAGGGGGCATGCGTGACCACTCAGTCAATGGCAGCCAGAAAGGATTATCAGAAGGACCTGGAGCCTGAAACAGTGGCCCAGGTTCCTGCCAAGTGAAAGGGCAGAGGGTGCGGGAAACCAGTCCCTGAGGTTCCCATGGTCCTAGAGGAGGCTGACCTTGAGGGGGACACCCCTGTACCTACAGGGGAGCAGGCAGCTGAACTGGCAGACATCTCTGAGCTGACCCATTGGCAGCAAGATGGTGGTCCCACCATTGAAGAATTCTTCAGGGAGCAGAAAGAGTGCCCTTCTCTGGAGGGTTTGCGGCGGCAGACTGCAGACCAGGTAGCTGGTGATCAGTCTGGATCACACTGGATCTACTGGGAGAATGGTCTCCTATCCAGCGAGCCTAAGGTCGCTGAGCCTGGGTCAGCCCATGTGCTGGTGGTACCCCAGCGCTTCAGGACCTTCCTTCTGGGTCTGGCTCACGACAAGCCTTTGGTAGGACATTTTGGGGAAGACAAGACTTTTGACAGGCTTGTCACCCACTTCTTTTTGCACCAAATGCGAAGGCAGTCAGATGGACATTGCAGGTCTTGCCAAACTTGCCAGGCAAGTGGTAAGAGTGGGAGGAAGTGTAACGCTCCTCTCCAACCTTTTCCAGTTGTTTGAACCCGTTTTGAAAGGGCTGGGATGGACATTGCGGGGCCACTGGATCCCAAGACAGCCATGGGCAACAGGTACAGCCTGGTCTTGGTGGACCATGCCACCCGGAGGTAATCCCTTTCAGGACAACGACGAAGCCAGTGGTGGGCTGGGTGTTAATAGGGATCTTTTCCCACGTGGGGTCCTCCAGAGAGGTGATTTCTGATCGTGGACCCAATTTCGTATCGAAGTATATGGCATCCCTGTGGAAGGAGTGTGGTGTAACCTACAAGTGCACCACTCCTTACCACCCACAAGGTAACGGTTTGGTGGAAAGATTCAACCAAACCTTGAATGGCATGATCAAGGGTCTAACAGAACCCATGAGGCAAAAGTGGGGCGTACTCTTGCCATGCCTTCTATTTGCCTACGGGGAGCTACCCAAGAAGTCTCTAGGATACAGTCCCTTTGAGCTTCTGTATGGGCACCCTGTGAGAGGACTGCTTAGTTTGGTCAAGGAAGGCTGGGAGGCTGCTCCCAGGGAGACACCATAGCATGTCTTTAGCTACATGCTGGTCTTCAGGAACCAAACTGGCCGCTTCAGGAAACTCGCTCAGGCAAACCTGGAAGCAAGCCAAGAGGAGATGAAACACTGGTACGACCAGAAGGCCACTCTGGTAGAGTTTCAGCCTGGCCAGAAAGTGTGGGTCATGGCCCCAGAGGAACCTTGTGCCTTGCAGGACAAGTGGACCGGGCCTTTTGAGGTGGTGAAGCACAAAAGTGATGTCACCTACTTGGTGAATTTGCAGACTCCCAGGAACCCTTTGAGGATCTCCCATGTGAACCGCCTCATGCTACATTTTGAGAGGTCCGAAGTGAGCATGCTCTTGGCGACAGAGGATGGGGTGGAAGAGGACAGTGAAACTCTCCCTGACCTCCTGTCTACCAAGAAGCACGATGGGTCAGTGGAAGGCGTGATCCTCTCCCCTACACTGACCCCACAGCAGCAGGGTGACTGTCACCAGTTGTTGGGACAGTTTGCCACATGGTTCTCTGTGACCCCAAGTGTTATTCACTGGTGTACCCATGGCGTGGACACTGGTGACAGCCCTCCTTTACAACACAAGATTTACAGGTTGACTGACCAGGTCAGGGCCAGCATCAAAGAGGAGGTCTCTAAGATGTTGGCGTTAGGGGTGATCGAGCCCTCCAACAGTCCTTGGGCCAGCCCAGTGGTCTTGGTCCCACTACAGAACTGCGGTTCTGTGTGGACTACCGTGGGTTCAATTCCGTCACCAAGACTGACGAGCACCCCATCCTCAGAGATGATGAGCTCATTGATCGGTTGGGAGCTGCCAAGTTCCTCAGAATGTTTGATCTGACGTCTGGGTAGTGGCATATTGCCTTAACCAATGGGGCCAAGGAGAGGTCAGCATTCTCCACTCCTGAGAGGCATTGCCAATTGCGGGTGATGCCCTTTGGATTGATGAATGCTCCTGCCACCTTTCAGAGGTTGGTCAACCAGGTGTTGGCTGGACTGGAAGATTTCACTTCCCCTGGACGACATTGCAGTGTTCAGTTCCAGCTGGGATGAACACTTGCAGCACCTCTGGGAAGAGTTGAAGGCTCTGCAGAGGGCAGGCCTCACGATCAAGGCCAATAAGTGCCAGATTGGGCAGAGCTCTGTGGTGTACTTGGGACACCAAGTAGGAAGCGGCCAGGTGCTGCCCATATAGCCCAAGATTGACACCATTCTGGCTTGGGAGCCCCCAAGACCCAGACAGAGGTGAGAAACTTTTTAGGTCTCACTGGTAACTACAGGAGGCTTGTAAAGGGTTATGGTACCATTGTTGCCCCCTTAACAGATCTGACTTCCAGGAAGCAGCCCAGGAAGGTGTTCTGGACTGATGCCTGCCAGAAAGCTTTTGATGCCCTGAAGGCAGCCAAGTGTACGGCTCCCATGCTCAATGCACCTGAATTCTCCAAGGAATTCATCATGCAGACTGACGCTTCAGAGCCTGGTGTGGGAGCGGTGCTCTCACAACCGAACAAAGAGGGCTTAGACCAGCCAGAAGTCTTCCTTAGCAGGAGACTACTCCCCAGGGAACAGAGGTGTAGTGCCATAGAAAGAGAAGCTGTTGCTGTGGTCTGGGCGCTGAAGAAGCTAAGACCCTACCTGTTTGGGACTCACTTGCGAGTTCAGACAGACCACAAGCCCCTCAGATAGTAGATGCAAATGAGGGGTGAGAACCCAAAACTGTTGAGGTCGTCCATCTCCCTATCTGGAATGGACTTTACGGTGGAACAGCACCCTAGCACAGAACACACCAATGCAGATGGTCTGCCCAGGTACGTCTGCCTTAGTGAAGGGAACTCCCAGGAGGTTGGGTAGTTCTCCCTACTTTCAGCTGGAGGGGACATGTGTTAGACTTGGCATCTTTTGCCGTGTTTCCCCTGTCTTTTTTGCTTTCTGACCTCCCAGATTTAACTCTGTTTTTGCTGGTTTAGTGTCTCTGCACTCTTTCTCACCGCTGTTCAGTGTTAAAGTGCAAGTGCTCCTGTTGTAATTTTGTGTTATGGATTGGGGATTCCATGATTGATCATTTGATTTACTAGTCAGTCCCTAGGACAGTACACTGTGTGTGCGAAGGGCCGGTAAATCAAATGCTGCAAGTGGGCTCATAGCACTGGTTGTGCCACCCACACAAGCAGTCCTTCAAAGGTAACTCAGACATGCCACTGCAGTGTCTGCGCAGTTTTTTATTGCCATGTTGACCTGGCAAGTGCATCCACTTGCCAGGCCCTACCCTTCCCTTTTCTTACATATAAGTCACCCCTAAGGTAGGCCCAATACTGCCAATTTCGTTTTTCACTATTGAAAGGCTATCTTGCCCATAGGAAAGCATAGGAGTTAATTCATAACACCTATAAATATAACTTCCCATTGGGGCCAGATAGGAAAATAGAGTTTAGTATGCCCGGACTCAGAATGTTAAAATGCATCTTTTAGTGAGGGTGATCTTTACATTCTGTGTTTGAAAATACCACTTTTAGAAAGTAGGTATTTTCTTGCTTAGCCATCTTGTGTGCCTCCGCTAGGCTTGTGTATTGCATGGTTGACTTTGGGATGACTGGGGCTGGGAAGGTGTAGTGGCTCCAGAGAGTCTGATGGGTCAGGGCTGGGCTGAATAGACCTGGGCTGTATTTAGAATAGGGGGGGAGATTTCCTTTCACCTGAATGGGCCTGGTCAGCCTTCCACAATGCCGTCTTCACCTCCTGCCAGGAAGCTGCACCAGAGAGGACAGAACTGGTTTGGACTAAGCACAGACACTGTCTGCCTGAGAGAACAGAGGATGTTGATGTATAAATGCTGGGGTCCAGACCCCAGAACTCTAGAACTCTTTTGGAACCAAGAAGACTGCCAAGAAGAAGAGCTAGAGAAGCTGTGAGGAGAGACTAAGACGCTGTGTGCTTTGCTGCAGTGGCTGCTTCTGTCTTGGGCAGTGAAAGGAGACTGGGCTGAACTTTCTGCAACTTCCTTTTTCTGAGTTTCTCCAAGGGCTTGAGGTAGAGCTTGCCCACTGTTCAAGAAGTCTCAGGAACAGCAAAGACTTCACGTTCTTCTGCCATCAGCATTGGAGACTGTGTGTTTTGTGGTGCAACAGAAGAAAAAGCAATCCGACGCCGTCAACGGCCCTGCTGCCGACTCAGTGTCCTGAAGGCACCGCTACACTTTGTATCGCAACCCTGGTCTCACCGCCGACACTACGCAACGCCGCCATCAAGCACTGTAGGCACCACACTCCACACGGCCTCGCTTCATGCCGTCGCCCTGATATCCCCGATGACACCGCTCCAAATCGAAATCGACACCGCTCCTTAAACCGTGGTTCTAGGGTACCACTCGTAAGTTACATGACGCACCATCTTCATCCCGCACCGCAGCCTTGACCTACCGACGCCAGCGCCATCGATTCCAGTTCATCAGCCGACGACAGAGCTTCAGCAACGATGATGACGCTGATTGCACCGTGACCTGCCGGCACCGTGATGAGCACCGCACCACTTCGCATCACTGCCCTGGTCTCACTGACGCCGCTAGACAACCGAGCCCTTGCCTGCACTGCGACCTGAGGGCACTGCACGCTGCACTGCTGCCCTTCGCACCACAGCGTCACTCTCAAATATGCCCTGGTTTCTACTTCTCTCTTCTCTAGGTGCAAAAAGGCAGCGCCTTGAAACGATTCAGTTGGTAACAGGCACGTGAAGTGTAAGCAGCAACAACACGCACGGAGGCCGCACAATATCGTGTGCTTCCCAGTTCCAAGGTTGTCAGCTTGTTGGTGCCTTGCAGCAGAGTCTGCTGAAGCTTCCGCACGCCCAGCCACAGTATGCACTTTGGAGCCGCCTGTCCAGTTCAGGAGTGCCAGTCTCTACTGATAGAGCGCGCGAGGTCACCCAGCCAATGATTCCGCCGTTTCCAGCTTCAGGGCCCATATACTTTCAATTCACACTATTCATTGACCAGGCGATCTTCACGGGCTGCTACCAATTGTGTGTGTTCCCTACTTGTTATGACTCAGTGTACCCGACTTACCATCCACCGACACGGGTACCTATGACTTCAATGGATCAGGGGCCTAGCTGTAAAAGGAAAGGCAGCAAATGCAATTTTCAAAATGACATTCAATACTGTTTAAATGACCACGGACAACTGGAAGGTTTAAAATGTTTATCTAAAGTTCGTTATCATCAAGCATCAGATACACTAGAATGAGGCAATCAACAACCAAGATAATGTAAATTATATAGCTATAGAGAAATAACGATAGAGTAACCATTCAAATGCAATATGAAATGCAATTGGGAAAATACTATATAATCTCAGATATGTTTAAGCATGGACAGACTATGCATGGGTTACTATAGGAGGGCCTATAAAGAGTAACACACTAAACTTAAAGTGAAGGGACCTTTAAACAGTCTAGGTAAGGAGGTTCTAGACCATATCAGGAAATGACAAACTGCAATGCAAAATATAATCTCTAAAAGGTAGGGTGACATGGGAACATATCATGAAAAATATGCAAATGACTTTCGTTCAATAGTTTGCAGCAAAAGCATGGAAAAATCAACATGTGCAAAGGTGTCACTTTATTGTAGCGAAAGGTAGAAATATAGAAAGGTGCAAGTTTAAAGAACTTAGAGCAGTATTTACCTAGACTGGTGTGGAAACCAAACCCTGGCCACGGGTCAGTTAAGGACAGGAAACCCTCAAGGAAGGATACCCCTCAAAGGACAGCAGGTGCAGAATGGACACCCCGGACAGGACAGGATACCCTCAGATTAGGAATCAGGACAGGACCTCAGGACGGGACAGCAAACCCTCAGGACAGGACCGCTCAGGACAGGACCGCACCCGCAGTTTGGAAGCAACGCCTGCGCTCCACCCTCTCTGCAGCTATCGATCAAGACCCCGATTGGGTCAGCGAACTCCCAGCAAAGTGCTTCGCCAGCACTTTAAGGTTCAGTAGAACCTTAGTCTATGGTCAATTTCGGACAGAGTGCTCCGCAGCTCTCTGTATCTTCAGTCACCTATTGAGTGCGATGGGTCAGTGACAGGTCAGCTAAACCAGACAAGTCGGACAATTCCCTAGGTAAACCCAGGGTAGATAGACTCTTTTGTGACGGTGTACCACCCCCCAATGTTGCAAAGTGTCAGAATCCCTCAATTTGGATTGGTCCTAAGGTAGGATTTGGGTAACACACCAATCAGAATACGCTATTTTGAGCCTATATTAGCATACTTGGGTACCGCCTAGAGAGATTGGGGTTCTCATGAGAAACTGTGCAGAAATACGAGTGACAATTAACATTGTAACACATGAGGAGCAACATTCTCCGTTCTCGTAGCGCAGAGGTGGCTTTCCCAGGCACATCTTGACTGTGGCTGCCAGCTGGCTGAGTTCCACTGTCCAAAGTTGCCACCTTTCAGTATTCTCTGGTCATGCGCAGAAGAGACCGTCAATATGGCTCCCAATCAGTTCGGAGCCCCATTCCCCGCGGTACATGAAAAGTAAGCGAGAACAAATTAATACACAAACATAACGTTATGAAATCACATCACAGGGTTGTACTTTCAACTTATCATCATAAAATATACTTATGCAGTCTATATGTTAGCTACATGGATACAATCACAAGAGCAGTGGCACGAGCAGTACCACATGATGGGCACAGCTATGTATTACGCATGCGCATAATTTTCCCTCCACTTCTGCAGACGCGTCAGGACACGTGAGTGTGGCTGACGCATGCGCAGTAACTAAAATACAAGCGGCGGCCATATTTTAAGTACACAGATTAAATGCGTTAGAAATACACATAGGCAAGCTTCATAAACTTTTACTCAAACTTAATATAAATGTTAGTAAGACATACACTTATTACCTTGTTACACATAAACGAGGTTCTTGAATACAGCAAGGTCGCAAATGTGCGAAGCTTTGCTTCATCAATCCCCTCTTTGATGATATTTACTATCATCACAAAATAAATGGAACCAGATGCCAACTTTCTCTCACACTTTATACAGCTCTATCTCTTCCAGCAATCGCTCCAACTTCTCTCTTTCAGTTCTGGTAGGGTGAGAAGTCTTCACCTTTTTGTATATCTGATCATTCACTTCCTCCAATTCGATCTCATCCACACTCCGTTTCAACCCTCTTGCATTTACCTCGTGCTTTTTGGTGCGCTTGCGGCATTTACAACAGATAAAAATGAGAAATATAATAAGACCTATAATTCCAATTGGCATCAGTATCTTAAACAATAAGCCTTTACCTACGCTAGCAAGCCAATGACCTACATTTGAGAGACCATCTACCAGTCTCTTCCAGGCACTATCAACCTCGAGTGGTCTGAGTTCCTTTGCCAAATTGGTAATATTTTTCACATATCTTTTGATCTGTACACTTTTATCCGGAATATAAGTGCAACAATGTTGCGCCTTCAACATCCGGCAGACTCCGCCCTCTTTCGCTAATAAGGTGTCAAGAGCAAGTCGATTCTGCAAAACCATTGATCTGATCGCAACCATTTCGGTATTGACCAGCAGAAATCCATGAGCTGTTTCAGTAGATAGCACATCCACTATAGTAGACAATTTACAAATTCTGTGAGTGTTTAGAACCACTCCCACTCCAGGTATCAGTGCACTGAAAATACTACCCATAATTTCACCTATACTTTCTCTTTTACTACGCACTAAGCCATTAGTATTTTCATTGCTTCCATACCAGTGATCCGGCAATTTGAAATAAGCCTTGTCCCCACAAATATAATAAATTCCAGGAAACACAGGCTCTGACCCATTTTTGAAACCCCAACCTCCAATTACCTTGTAATTATGTTCGCATTCACTGGAACCAATGAAAACATTATTATAGTAGCTAGTCTTCTCGCGATGAAGACATAACTTTCCTTTCTTTTCAAAATCCAGCAACAGAGCAGGTCCCGCCCCACCATTTGAGGTGCCTTCCATGTTCTCAGCCCACTTTGGCCTTTTCTGACTTTCGTCATTAGCCTTCTTTTGTATTTTAATTCTTCTTTTCTCTGCCATGTTCAGGAACATCTTTTCCTGTTCACGCAAAGAACAAGTCAAGTTATCTCTGTGTGCGTCCGCTATGTCAATGTTACCTATAGTCAGGAAGTAGTCTCCCATATATCTAATTGTGTCACTTTTGGTATGTACAGGATTCAAGTTCCCACGTATAGGAAGCTCAGAAAAGATCACGTCATTGTTAGAGTAATAGTACTGTAACGGTCCTCTTTTGTAAAATAAACTAGCTAAAATGCTACAGGAGATTCCATATGTCAGCGGCAAGTGATGGTATGTCACGCCTTCAGCTACAGAAGTGGGTAGCTTCATGCAGACATAGCAATCTTCAATTTCCATAGTCTCTACATAGTGTATTAATAAGTTTGCAAAAACATTTAAGTGTGTCCTGTTCTTAATTCCATGATAATGTAGTCCTCCCTCATCTGATGCTTCTAAGTCTTGTTTTGTTTGTCTCAGTGCTCTCTCATGTCTTGCTACACTTTGTGTTGTCAGCTCCTCACTGTCAGTAATTACAATTTCAGTAGGGACAATGTTAGTATCTTTACTCACAGCAAAGGGTATAAAGATTGTTAGTCCTATCCAGAGTAATATCAGAATAACTACACTACAGACACATACCTTGCAGCATGTTTTGCAACAGCTACGACTAGGTCTACCACTCACGTTTGAATCAGACATTTTGGCTCAGAAGAAGTTTCTCGACCCCTCTTTGTGACTTTACACGAGTATCTTACTTTGTGCAAATTCACGGTGGCTCTTCTTCTTCTTCGTCAGAGTACTCAGGGACGGGCTCTCCGTCGCTTACGTCAGTTATATCAAGATCTTCAAGTTCTTCCAACACAAGTGTCCATTCAGGTGACTTGTACTTTTTGTTCTGTCTTTTTATTCGATCACTCCTTCTGTTGGAAGTATCCTCTTGTTGTTTAGCTATGCGTGCACTTCTCCTTTCTTCTGCACGTTTTTCTTCTACCGTCTTTATCCTTAGTCTTAGCTTCTTTACGAATCTTGGCTCAAGATGTTTTCTTTTCTTAAGTCTTTTAGTTGGTACCTGGACTTCGTTTTCTTCTCTTGCCCTTTTGTTCTCATTAACTGTTGGCAATTCTGTTTCAGTTTCTTCTTCTTCTATCTGACTAATACCAGGACTCGCATCTATTTCTTCTGCCTGGTTACTAATCTGGCCTTGTTCAGGTAATTTTTGTGTTTGCTCTTCAAAAGTCTCTGTTTCTGGTTCCTGAACACTTTCTTCTGGTACTATCTGATCCTGTTCAAGCACTTCGATCTCTTGATTTTCTTCTGCTCGAACTATTACACTATATCTAGGCTGTCCCTTCCCGATATCAGGAGTCAGTGGAGGAGTATCAAACACTTGCTCTGTATCCTGCACTTGTTCAGTATCGGGCACTTGTTCAGTCTTATTCACTTGTTCGGTATCAATCACGTGCTCTGTCCCTGTCTGACCTTCTCCTTCCTCAGTTTTGATGTGAATCTCAAGATTCTGAGGTTCTTCGCCTGTGCCTTGCTTTTCCTCACTAGTCCACTCTCTACCTTCTTGTAGTCGCTCCCTCGTTCGAATGGGATCTTCAGTGAGATCAATCAATGGAATCCACTCTTCTGGCCATATGCTTGGCAGCTCGTCTTCAGCTACTTCTGGCTCAGCTTCTTGGACCCCTTCAGCAGGCTGGACTCTTGGTAGTTCGTCATCAACTATTCTTGGGCCAACATCTGCTGATTCTATAGCTCGACTGGTACTGGGCTGTACGTCGTCAGCTACTTCCGGTCTGGCTCCTGCAGAGTCCTCTGCTGGACGCACTTCTGCTTCAGGCTCCTCGTCTGGTGGTACCTTCTGGGTGTGGCTGGCGTGTACCCAGCGTGGAACTCCCGCACACTTTACTGCTGTGGTAGTTACCAAGATCACCTGACGTTTTTCTCCCCACCTTGGCTCCAGGCAGGTTTTCTGAGTGTGCTTCTTTATCTTCACCCAGTCTCCTGGGACCAGTTTGTGGAGAGGAGTCGTTGGATTGAGGATGGCGTCTTCTCCGATCTGGCGAGAGATAGAACGCACTTGGTCACCCAATCTCTTGCAGTATTCAAGCACCAAATCATCAGTAATACTCAACAGTTTGCTTCCTGGTACCCATGCTTGTCTCATCACTCTTCCCATAATGATTTCATGGGGACTTAAGCCTGTTTTGCGATCAGGAACACTTCTCAGTCCCATCAGGACCAGGGGCAGGGCATTCACCCAGGTCATTTTAGATGCATCACACAGTTTTGCTAGCCTGTTTTTGATAGTTCCATTTATTTGTTCCACTACTCCAGAAGCCTCTGGACGGTAGGCGCAGTGAAGCTTTTGGGCAATTCCAAAGGCCTTACAGAGTTCATCGATCACTGCATTCTGAAAATGTGAGCCTTGATCTGATTCAATAGTGACTGGCACCCCGAATCTAGGTATCAGTTCTTTCAATAAACACTTAGCTACTGTCTTTGCGTCATTTTGGGGAGTAGGGAAAGCTTCCACCCACTTGGAAAATAAACAGACCATGACCAGGACATATCTTTTCCCTTCACAACGGGGCATGGTGATGAAATCAACCTGTATTCTTACAAAGGGACCCCCGGACCTCCCAATTTTTCCCAGTTCCACCACAGTTTTCTTCCCTGGGTTCATCTTTTGACATGACAGGCACCTCTGGCAGAGGGACTCGGCCACTTTCCTGAACTTTTTACTGTACTAAGTCTGTTGGAATACTAGAATCATGGCATCCCTACCAATGTGTGACCCTTCATGTATCAACCTCGCCATTGTGCTAAGTAAGTGTCTAGGTAACACAGGCATACCAGTTGGACCTAAGATGACACCATCCACACGCCTTGGTCGACACCCATCGTCCTTCCACTTCTCTCTTTCTTGCCAAGGTGCCGCCTGCTGCCACTCTTTCACTTCATCCCATGTGGGCACTTCTTCAAACACCTGAAGTTGGCAGCTGGTTCCTGGCCCCCCTCGTTTCGGGTTTACGATATACCGATCTCTGGCGCACCATTGGGCCACTCGATCAGCATAATCGTTTCCCAGTGATACCTTGTCCATGCTCTTCTTATGAGCAGCACATTTTACCACTGCCAGTTCCTTTGGTAACTGGATTGCCTCTAAAAGGTCCTGAACCACCTTTCCATTGCGAATAGGGGTACCTGATGAAGTCAGGAACTCCCTCTGTAGCCACAATTGGCCAAAGTCATGCACGACTCCATAACAGTACTGACTGTCAGTATACACTGTTATGCGTAGGTTTTTCCCAATTTGGCAAGCTTTTATCATAGCAATCAATTCGGCTACTTGTGCAGACTTTATGTGATATAGATAACCTGCTTCTTCAATTTTCTCTAGGGACACTACTGCATAGGCAGCACTCAGGCCTCCTAGTTCATGCCTTAGACATGAACCATCTACAAACAGTTCTTTATCATGCACAGGCAATGGCGTTTCTTTTATGTCTGGGCGTGGCTTGGTATTGAATTCTGTTAGATCAATACAATCATGTTCATCTTCCACCCCCCCTTCCATGTCCTTTGGGTCGGGGAGTAAGGTCGCTGGGTTCAGAATACTGCACCTAACAATGTTTACATTTGCAGCACCCACAAGAATCCTCTCGTATTTAGTCAGCCGACTAGGGGTGAGATACTGAGTTTTTGTTCTGGTCAACAAAATTACCACTCCATGCGGAACATATACAGTTACCGGATGTCCCATGACAATTGACTCACTCTGTTCTAAGCTGGCACAGGTAGCAGCGACTGCTTTCAGACAACCTGGTAATCCAGCAGCCACTGGATCCAAGGTGGCAGAGAAATATGCCACAGGCCTTCTGGTTGTGCCATGTTCTTGAGTCAGGACAGACAACGCGCAATTATCGCGAGTGTCACAGAATAGGGCAAACTCTTTGGAATAGTCTGGCATTCCCAATGCAGGGGCTGTGCACAGACAATTTTTCAGTTTGGTGAAGGCCATTAGGCTTTCATCATCCCATTCTACAATATCTGGCATTCCTCTCTTGGTCATTTTTATCAAAGACCTGGCTAGGACTGCAAATCCCAGAATCCACTGCCTGCAGTATCCTAGTACACCCAGGAACATTCTGATCTCTTTTTGAGTACGGGGCAACTGCATCTTTTGAATTATCCTCACTCTTTCCGATGTCACTTTTCTGACACCTTTTTCTATCTGGTGCCCCAGATATTTCACCGATTTGGCACAGAACTGTAACTTGTCAGGGGACACTTTATGTCCCTTTTCACACAAGTGATTCAGCAAGGCAATGGTGTCAATCACACAATCCTTATGACTTTTAGACGCCACCAAGAGGTCGTCTATGTATTGTACTAAGAGTTCCCAGGTAAGACCAAAGTATCTAGACATTTTTTCAAGATCTGATTAAAGATAGAGGGGCTCTCTGTATACCCTTGAGGGACCCGGTTCCAGCAATACACGTGACCTTCGAAGGCAAATGAGAAAAGAAATTTGCTATCTGGATGCAAAGGAATGGAAAAGAATGCATGACACAAGTCTATCACAGTGAACCACTCAGCATCCCAGGGAATCTGATACAGAATCACTGCTGGGTTCGGGACAATAGGGCAACAGGGAACTACTATTTTGTTGACTTTTCGTAGATCCTGTACTACTCTGTACTTGCCACTAGGCTTCTTGATGCCCATAATCGGAGAGTTACATGGGCTGCTCATTACTTCCTGTATGATGTTTCCTTCTAGCAATTTCTGTATTTCCACAGCGACACCAGCTTTCACTTCTGCATTCATTCTGTAGGGTTTAGTATTAGGGTATACTGCATTGTCCTTTATTGCTATCTGTATGGGGTCCACATTTTTCATTAACCCTACATCTTTCCCAGTAAAGTCCCACACCTCTGGCTTCACTGCTTCTTGGAGTTCTTGGGGTAAATCCTGCATGGTCATTCGTTTAATTTCCGAGTCAGGGCGGACTAACATTAATTTATAAATGCCGTCTTCATCTGGGGTCTGAATTTCAACACCCTTTGGTGTGCAAAAGATGGTACAGTTCATTTTGCACAGCAAATCACGTCCCAGCAAGTTTACCGGACTGGTGTCACAAACGACAAATCTATGCATTTCCTTAAAGTTTCCAATTGAGATCTCCATGGGCTTGGTAACAGGAGTACTAATCAATTGATTAGATACACCCACTACTTGGATGGCTTCTCCCGAGAGGGGTAGGTTTGGAACGTCCACTGTTCTCACAGTAGAACGGGTAGCGCCAGTGTCCAACAGAAAGGTGACATCATTTCCGTCAACCTTTCCTTCAATGTATGGTCCGGACTGGTCTACCGGCAAGGAGGCGCCAAGTACGCACTCCTCGTCCTCCCCTCTCAGTCCCCGTCAGTACTGGTCATCACAAAGGAAGGTATCATTCAAAAGATACTGCGAAGTTGCTGCATTTCTGTTTTCATTGCTTTCCCATACTTCTATCTCATCTCCCTCTGCCTGTTTTCCCCTGTACACTTGCTTTGGTGCTCGGGGCACCTGAACTGTTTTTACCTGTGGTTGAGTCTTTCTCGGTCTCTCTTTCTGCGTCTGTGGAGTTAAATCAGGAGTTTTAGGGTTATCTTCGGGCAAGTAAGGACACTCGTTACGCCAGTGCCCCATTTCGCCGCACTGATGGCAGGGAAACTTTTTCATAGCCTCTTCCCTGCTCATTTTGGGCCGGGGCTTGCCCCCTCCCCCTCCCCCAGGGCCTTCGTTCTTAGCATTTTTGACCATGTTACTCAACTGCTTTTCCTGCTGTTCTGCGAGCTTCACCTGAGCCCACATCACTTTCTCTTTTAGAGCCTTTTTCTTTTCTGCCATCTCGTCCTCGCAGTACTTTGCGTACCGCAGGACCTCGTCTACCTTTTTGGAGTGCCAGCAGATTTTGTTATCTTTTATCCACTGACAAATTTCAGGCCTTAAACCGTTTACAAACCTGTAAATGAAGTGCGTCATGTCCTTCATCTCGATGTTATCTATACCACTGTATGTTTTAAACACCTGTAACAGCCTTTCATAATAGGAGTGCACTGTCTCCTCTCTTTCCTGCGTTGTTCTATCTATCCTGGTCCAATCAGTTTCCTTAGCTGGCACTTTTAGTTTCAGATGCTGAATTACTTGCTCATATTTTCTCATTACTTCTTTCGATGGTTCCCCAGTTTTCTCATCTCTCGGGTATTCCTCACTAGGCCAAGCTATGGCTATTTTACACTCGGTCCATAGATCGACCGGAACCACAATGTCGAAAAACCCATCCAGGTCTTTCCACAGGCATTTCTGCACCTTTACAAACCTTTCCACTTGCCGGTACCATTCAACTGGCTTCTCACGCAGTTTCGGGAAATCGTTAGTAAAGGACACAATATCCTGTCTGGACCATGGAACGTGCACATACCTCCCACCGGGTACCTCGCGCATGGGGCATAAAGTTTCGGGCTTGTCTACCTCTCTCAAAGGGAACTCAGGGGTTGCTTGTCTGGATCGGGCCTCCTCTTTCTTATGTGCCCACCTCGTTTTCCACCTTTCCACGTCTCCCCATTTTTGCAAAACTGCAAGCAACTCTTTAATCTGCAATTTTCTTCCTGACACATTCAGACTTTCTAAATCTTTGTCTGAAAACTCAGCTCGGTATGGTTTCTGCAAGGGCTTCGATCTTGATATATCTATCCCCATACTAGCTGCAGTGTCAGTCAGTTTCTCGTGGAGCACCCTAGTACTCCTGGTAAGACTTTTACACATAAACAGCAACTCTTCTTCAGAATAGGTGTTCAGTCTGTCTAGCCCCACATTTCCTGCCATTAATTCCTCTATTTCTACTCTCAGTTTGTAGAGGTCTAAAGGTTTCGTTTGCGGAGCCTGTTTTTCTAATTCACGACTCCAATTTTCAATTTCTTCCGGCGTTACCAAAGATACACTCCTGGTACCCGTTGCTGACTCTAATTTAATTTCTTTCGTATCAAAGGGATTATTCCTCTTCTGCACTCCTTTCCCTGTTTGTTTGTTTGGTAAGTCCAAGAACACAACATCAGACTCACACTCACTGGACTGATCGTCTATTAGTAAGGGCTCTTGCCTCGGCGGGGCCATTATCGGGTTCATAACTGGAGGGTTCGGACCTCCTTGACTATTCCCGTACAATGGAACCACGGGTCCGATTGTTACCGGAATAGTCAAAGCTTCAGGACTGGTGTTTAACTGGGAGATTTTCTGAATTATTTCTGACCTCTGTCTAGCTATGGCCTCTTGCTCCCTTTCATCTAATACTCTTCCTAAGGTTCGATCAGGTATCATCTGTGGGGTCAGTTGAGGCGTAAAACTCGGGGCAGTAGGATGCGTCTCACTTGGTCCCCCACCATAATTTGGTTTCGGGAACAAAGTTCCTGTTCCAAATGACCTACGTTCCTCCCCATATGGAGGCTGCAAAAAGGGCACTCCTGAACTTAAGGGCTTCTCTTCGTTTTCATAAAGAGGTCTGGGGTAAAAGAGCTTTTCACGGGAATATTTTTCCTCCGGGATTCCGGACATACTGGGATATATATTTCGCACCTCCGGGGGCTCGGGCTTCTCAAAATAGGGCAGTACCTGTCCCCCTCCCCCTCTACATAGGGATCTGTCCTCCTCTTTAATAGACGGACGTTGGGCAGCTTCTCCTGCATTGGAAGGTCGGGCTCCCTCATTATAAGGGGGCGGACTTCTTGTAAAGATGTCATCTAATAATTCATCGTCTGACTCCCCAGGGGCCCCCCAATGCTTACACTTTTCGGTACTTTTCTCACCCGCTGCAGGTTTATGACATGCCGGCATCATGGGAAACAGACCCTCAACAATCATGCTCTGCCTCCACTGTTTCATCCTCTTATCCCTCGTCTCTTGTTTCAGCCTGGGGTACCACTTAGTCAGACCTTTGTCCATACGGGGTTTCTCTCTTTCAAAAGCCTCAATCTCCCATTCCTCTAATGCCTCATACTGCGTTAGTCTCGGTCTGGGATGCAATTCATTCATGCGGGTTCTCAAATTAAATAAAATTCTGCCATTGAAAGTGCCGTCTAACGGAAAGGCCAATACTCCGTCATCTTTAGTGTACTTTACCCAATTCTCCAACCACACACAGGTATTGTACCCTCGGTCAAACATCATGAATGAGGCGGGAGTATTCGGTGGCGGGATAGTAACGCCCTCCCTAGACTTAATCGGTTTGTCCGTTTTGAAATAATTCTTTACCCTACTTACAAGGGACATCTTTCTCTTAGCTCCGTACATGATATCGTATCTATTAGCTTTCCACTGATCCCTTTCGAACCCTTGGTTTCTTGGATCGGGTCTAGTCTCTGGACAATACGAGTGCCACATACGATTTCTACGCTTAACTTTGTTTACAAAGCTACCTCCAATCAGAACGCGCCTTGCAAATCTGTGCGACCAATGAGGTGCACGCGTTCAAATAATTTCGACCAATGGGTGCGCGGCCCCTTCGTGAGACAGTTCCCACTCCTCGGCGCTTCACCCCTCCTTTACAATTCCAGCCCCGCTACCCGCCCGCTGCTTCTACCAATCCCAGCGCGGCTCAGAGTGACGTCAGAGACGCTTCGCGACTGACTCCCTCTCTTCACAAGGTAACGGAAACTTTCTTTCTTTCTAAAGTGCTCAGTGCTTGGTTATTTAACAACGAATACACATTCGCCACAGTGCTCAAGTGTCTAGACAGAAAGATTTCCTTTACTGCAAGTAAACTACTTCCATTTACTTTT
Organism: Lissotriton helveticus; assembly: GCF_964261635.1. Classification (NCBI taxonomy): domain Eukaryota; kingdom Metazoa; phylum Chordata; class Amphibia; order Caudata; family Salamandridae; genus Lissotriton; species Lissotriton helveticus. The sequence goes on along the minus strand of NC_136059.1, from coordinate 2,058,280,174 downwards.
CACGCGCTGCGGGCAGATCTCTTCCGCCTACCCTTCACTCTAGCATCGGTGAACCTGTTATTCCCCTAAACTCATCCACTTCTTTCCGGGATATATTCCGAGTTTAAGGTTTCTCAGCGAACCCCTCTGCTTTCACCCTAGCTCCGAGGAACCTGCTACTTTTCCGATGTGACCCTTTACTAGGTTACGCCACTATGGGAATTTTGCCAATGAACCTCGTTACTGACATTTATTCACACATGTATTCAGAAAACCCTAGTTAGTGCTTCCCGGTTATCCTAACCTGCACCTAACTTTCCTTTAAGCCTGTGACCTCAGGACAATGGATTCTATTCACCACTTGCCCTTTCAATTCCCCGGGGAGTTCGGACAACACGAAACAATACGGTTTACGAACGCATGGATTAATACATATAACAATATAAGAACAAGAATAATAACAATACAGCAATTCATGAATTTCAGCAGCGTATTCACAAGAGAATGATCAGCTCTCTCAGAACAGCCGCTCTTATAGCAGCATTAATGTACTAGCAGCTTCCGACTCAACTAGTCTAACTAATCCTGCCTATCCTTTAACTAGTCCCTAACCATCCTCTGCTACCAGAAAACTGATAGAGCGCGCGAGGTCACCCAGCCAATGATTCCGCCGTTTCCGGCTTCAGGGCCCATATACTTTCAATTCACACTATTCATTGACCAGGCGATCTTCACGGGCTGCTACCAATTGTGTGTGTTCCCTACTTGTTATGACTCAGTGTACCCGACTTACCATCCACCGACACGGGTACCTATGACTTCAATGGATCAGGGGCCTAGCTGTAAAAGGAAAGGCAGCAAATGCAATTTTCAAAATGACATTCAATACTGTTTAAATGACCACGGACAACTGGAAGGTTTAAAATGTTTATCTAAAGTTCGTTATCATCAAGCATCAGATACACTAGAATGAGGCAATCAACAACCAAGATAATGTAAATTATATAGCTATAGAGAAATAACGATAGAGTAACCATTCAAATGCAATATGAAATGCAATTGGGAAAATACTATATAATCTCAGATATGTTTAAGCATGGACAGACTATGCATGGGTTACTATAGGAGGGCCTATAAAGAGTAACACGCTAAACTTAAAGTGAAGGGACCTTTAAACAGTCTAGGTAAGGAGGTTCTAGACCATATCAGGAAATGACAAACTGCAATGCAAAATATAATCTCTAAAAGGTAGGGTGACATGGGAACATATCATGAAAAATATGCAAATGACTTTCGTTCAATAGTTTGCAGCAAAAGCATGGAAAAATCAACATGTGCAAAGGTGTCACTTTATTGTAGCGAAAGGTAGAAATATAGAAAGGTGCAAGTTTAAAGAACTTAGAGCAGTATTTACCTAGACTGGTGTGGAAACCAAACCCTGGCCACGGGTCAGTTAAGGACAGGAAACCCTCAAGGAAGGATACCCCTCAAAGGACAGCAGGTGCAGAATGGACACCCCGGACAGGACAGGATACCCTCAGATTAGGAATCAGGACAGGACCTCAGGACGGGACAGCAAACCCTCAGGACAGGACCACTCAGGACAGGACCGCACCCGCAGTTTGGAAGCAACGCCTGCGCTCCACCCTCTCTGCAGCTATCGATCAAGACCCCGATTGGGTCAGCGAACTCCCAGCAAAGTGCTTCGCCAGCACTTTAAGGTTCAGTAGAACCTTAGTCTATGGTCAATTTCGGACAGAGTGCTCCGCAGCTCTCTGTATCTTCAGTCACCTATTGAGTGCGATGGGTCAGTGACAGGTCAGCTAAACCAGACAAGTCGGACAATTCCCTAGGTAAACCCAGGGTAGATATACTCTTTTGGGACGGTGTACCACCCCCCAATGTTGCAAAGTGTCAGAATCCCACAATTTGGATTGGTCCTGAGGTAGGATTTGGGTAACACACCAATCAGAATACGCTATTTTGAGCCTATATTAGCATACTTGGGTACCGCCTAGAGAGATTGGGGTTCTCATGAGAAACTGTGCAGAAATACGAGTGACAATTAACATTGTAACACATGAGGAGCAACATTCTCCGTTCTCGTAGCGCAGAGGTGGCTTTCCCAGGCACATCTTGACTGTGGCTGCCAGCTGGCTGAGTTCCACTGTCCAAAGTTGCCACCTTTCAGTATTCTCTGGTCATGCGCAGAAGAGACCGTCAATATGGCTCCCAATCAGTTCGGACCCCCATTCCCCGCGGTACATGAAAAGTAAGCGAGAACAAATTAATACACAAACATAACGTTATGAAATCACATCACAGGGTTGTACTTTCAACTTATCATCATAAAATATACTTATGCAGTCTATATGTTAGCTACATGGATACAATCACAAGAGCAGTGGCACGAGCAGTACCACATGATGGGCACAGCTATGTATTACGCATGCGCATAATTTTCCCTCCACTTCTGCAGACGCGTCAGGACACGTGAGTGTGGCTGACGCATGCGCAGTAACTAAAATACAAGCGGCGGCCATATTTTAAGTACACGGATTAAATGCGTTAGAAATACACATAGGCAAGCTTCATAAACTTTTACTCAAACTTAATATAAATGTTAGTAAGACATACACTTATTACCTTGTTACACATAAACGAGGTTCTTGAATACAGCAAGGTCGCAAATGTGCGAAGCTTTGCTTCATCACTACCCTTTGCTGTTATAGTTAGGAAAGGCATCCACAGGTCACGGCTGAATGCTGACAGCACTGACAAGTGGGTCTCTCAAAGACTCTTAACCAATGCAGCACCCTAGAGACTCTGGTGCTCCCATGATCCTCTGCGTCTCACAGAAACTCTTGTGTATTACGTGTTCTCCACTTGACAGCACCGCTGTGCTTCATAGCAAACCGGTCACTTGAACTTTCATACAGTGTGGTGATTCCAATTGCAAGCTATCGCAATTCTGCTTATTGTTCTGTGATCCTGTTTCCGTTTTGCTTTGCATACAACCCTGAACCCTACTGTACTTTCAGACTCCTCCCACCCTTTACAGATTTGTGATTGCTGAAAACGTTTGATTTTGCCAGACCACAAAACTGAAGATGTAAACAGGAATTGTTTTAAATCTCTTTAAATGTTAGATGCTATACTTCAAATTTATCAAAAATAAAAACAAGCGACCCCATAAGAAATTAATAAATATTATCATTGATTGAAAATGTGTCCTGTTATTATTTAGTTCCGATTTTACATTATGCAACACTAGGAGACGAATCTCCCAGTTAAACCTTTGTGCGTTAACAATAATTTGTGTTTATGTTGAACGTTTGTCTTGGTATTTTGATATTTGTTAGGTTGACATCTGACTTTTGATATGTGACAAAGTAAGGAATGGTAAAACAACACAATTGCTCTTCAACATTTTGTATAAAACAGTTTCACGAGTCATGTTACTAAAGCCGTTTTGTTTTCCCTACCCCAACCTTCTTTCCCTCTACAGGAGTGGTTTTGGTGAGTTTTCGAAGGCAGTAAAGACGGTAACCTATGCCTAATAGTTTACCTGCTGAATGGGGCCCTAGCCAACCTGGAGAATGTAGGTCATTCCAACTGTGAATGGATGAATAAGCCCATCCGGGGGACCAATAAGAAGCCAGTTTTACTAGAAAATGACAAGTTGACCAAAAAGTGTGTTCGACAACACCGAAAAGAGGAAAAAATGAAAAGGTGAGTGTTGGACTAGAAGGTAATGTATGCGATTTGGTGTAGTGCATGTCTAACTGTAAAGCAACCGAATGCTGCATCCGTTCTGGAACAGCTGTCCAGTGGCATTTATTCTTAGGCTAAAATCCGCAGGTTATACCTATCTAATTTTTATTTTTTTTTATTTTATTTTGAGTGTTTTGTATAGCGCGAACAAGACCCTTGTGGGTTTCAGAGTGCTTTACAGGGTAGATATGGGTGGTAGACATAAGAAATTATACGCCGGATCACATCCAATAATTACACCAGGCAACTCCTATCAGTTCGTATTCAGTCTATTAACACACGAATTAATAAAGTGCCAACGGCACAATGAATCCATTTACATATTGCCATAAAATCACGTAACAATTGCCTTGTGTATTTTATTAAATACTAGAGAAGACTCAATGATTCCAGAATTATCCAGGAATGAAACTGATCACAGTACAACCGAAGACCTGTGTCGATGTTTCAACGCAACCATCACTGCAAGGGTTTCATCAGAGCTGCAACATCTGTCTTTATCCTCGTGGAGCGCCCCTCATGAGGCCTACTTCTTCCACCAAATCGCGGATGTAATGACTGGGAGCGGTATATGTGTAGTATCCTACATTTGTAATGAAATTTATTTTACACTTCCTGCTCAGCCAGTGCCTGTGCTCTGTGCCCAATAGAATGTTGGAGTCTTGATAACCTCGGAATGTTGGGACACAGAGAGGTGAAGTGACAGTTGCACATGAGCTGAGCAGTTGACAGGCTGCTCCTGGTGGGGCTCTCCTTCAGAACATAACTACTTGTTATACTACTTGTTACCTGCTTGAACAAATCTTACTGTATTACTACTTCCTGCGTGGACCTTCATCACTACATTTGATTGGCGACGAGTTGGTGACTAACCTACGTGAAACAAGCTGATCTCAGGAACCTGGCGTACAAATCGGGACCTGAAGATGAAACAAGCTACACAACAGACAGTCACAGGTTACAAAAAGGAAAGGAAAAACTGCGAACAAGATACAATCTACGTTTACATACAAGAAAGAATTTATTCACAGAAAAAAAAGAAGACTTCTACACTAGTAAGTTGAAGCACTACGCTGTTAAGCCCCACCAGTGTCCTCACCATCGGACAGCCCTCTCCCTGGCACGCTGTGCTCTTCTACATTACGTACTTTGGACTATGTTAACATCTACTGCTTGTCCTTTCAACCAAGTCAATTATACAGGCAGACCATTCATCTCTGTCACATTGGTTCACTTCCAGGCACACACTCTATGACCTTGTGGATATACAACTACAATGCAGCATTTATTGGTGTCATGCTGCTGTCTATGTGGTGTTATCCTGTCCATCTGCTGCCTACGCATGTTTTCACGTTGTATTGCTATGGTGGCTATTTCCACAAAGTAATTTTCCATCTCCACCATCTACATCGCGCTGCTCTCACCCTTCGCCTACAGTGTTCCTGTGCTGGGGGGAAGTACATCTGCTGTCTGCTCAGTGAAGGTACACGTATGAGGATATTGACATTTTGGACACTCTCCATTTCGCCTTCAGGAGAGGGATGCCTACATGTCATCGCGCTTACTGCACTTCGCCTTGTGTTTTCAAACCTTTGGTGCACAGGGCACACTTGCCTCAACTACTCCTCTCTACACTTTTCCTGACATTGCCACTGGAATGAAAAGCTGTGGTGAGTTTTCTACACCTTTTTGTCTCCTCTTCTTCTTCAATGCCTCACCGGTATTCAAGACATTATTACCGTTATTTCCGTTGGCCTCCTGTGCGCACTGTTCTCCTCACCTAGCAACCACATGAATCTTCTTCCCCTTGTGAGCCTTCTGTGATGACACAACTGGACTGGCGGTGGAACTCTGTTTGGCGCCTTAGTGTGCCGTTTGTCACCCAGCACGGCGTCCCTTGTCGCACCACCATCTTGCGTTATTCACACTTCCTGAAATGCGGGATTCCTGTGGAGAGAATCGGAGGTGTGTCCGTAGCTCACGCCCGCAGTGTCTTAAGCCTGCATGTTGAGTGTATTAGCATCATTAAGGTGCCCTTGCGATGTGACTGTGTTCAGCTGTGATCATGATAGGACCCTGAGGGGAGCATCCTTGCATATAGGGATGCGGCTGTTACTATGCGCTCTTCCATTCAGAATGTAATTCCTCCACCATGCGAGCTTCACACTTCGCCTCGCGCTATTTCCTCTATGGTACTGTACATTTGGGTGTACAAGACATTGTCGGCAACATGTTTTCTCAACCAAGTTTTCCTGCTTGAGAATCTCAGTGTGTTAATCAGGACCATGGTGACACACTCACCTTTTACTATAACATTCAACTATTGTAACACAATACGTTTCATTGCCACATGTATGCATTGCTATTATTACTTAGTTTACCCTCTCTATTGTGACATGTACTCCTTTATCCTTTACATTTAGTATATGTTCTGTTACTTCAGTATTTAAGCCTATTTGTATATTTGCTGTGATTTCACCACACTTTACTTGTTCTGGCTTGTCACACATACTTAAGGAATTCTCTTTCCTCCACTCTATCCTACATGGGATTGCAAGGTGGGTTTTTACGTTCATTTACTCATGGATCCTGGGTACCTATGTACAGCTGTTCTTTGTTCTTTTTACATTTTTACATTTCACACTCTTTTCTTCCCCACATTGGGATGGCAATGGATTCTAGCCCCATTTGGTCATACACATGCCTACACGGGCTACATACGTTTTTCACCCTTACACAGGGCATCGTTTTATGGGTTACTTAGTCCCATTCTCAGTGCTCTTTACACTCCTGCCTAAGGGTAGAGGATGGTCATGGGTTTTAATCGAATTGGCTGATATGGTCTTTCTACATTAAGTTACGTTGCTGTTTTCTCAACGTAATGTTACTCTCATACCTGATTTGTATTGTTTTCTTTAAATTGGGAAAGGATTAGTTGCACTAATTGTATTTCTTTTCCTCTTCTCTGTTTTCTCTTATGTCCAGCTTTCCTCGTGATGTTATACATCATTTTGATCCTTGGTTTCTGGATTTACATTCCTTGTTGTAGTCCTTTGTCTCCAGCCTTCCCTCGTTTGTATTTTCATTCTTTCTTCCCTGTTCAGGAGGAGATCCGTTATTCCCTCTTCTTTGTGTCTGTGTGTAGGCTGGTGTCTGGTTTACTTCTTGCCTTGCTCTTCCTTCCATTGCTTACCTACCTGGCTAGTGGGTGTGCGTATGGGTTGTCGTTGGTGCGTCCATGTCTCTCTCTTCTTCTGCGTTTCACTGTATCCTTCTTTCTATTCATTGTTTTATAGGATGGGTTATTTCTATTTCTACTCTTACTCTCGCATCCCCCTAGTCTTCACCCTTCCATCTCTTTGCTCTACCTTGCTTGCTCTTTTCTTTGGCGTTTACGTTGTCACACCGTTGTTCTTCCTATTTTTGCTGTTCCCAGTACGCTCGCGTTTATTGTATTCTTATATTTCATTTGTGTTTCTGTTGGAAGGAAAGGGGATATGTAGTATCCTCTATTTGTAATGAAATGCATTTTACACCTCCTGCTCGGCCAGTGCCTGTGCTCTGTGCCCAATAGAATGTTGGAGTCTTGATAGCCTCTGAATGTTGGTACACAGAGAGGTGAAGTGACAGCTGGACATGGGTTGACTAGCTGACAGGCTGCTCCTTGTGGGGCTCTCCTTCAGAACATAACTACTTGTTATACTACTTGTTACCTGCGTGAACAAATCTTACTGAATTACTACTTCCTGCGTGGACCTTCATCACTACAATATGCTATTGCTTTGTACCACTTTTCATGGGTGTTGGATTCTCAGTACAGTGGTAAAAAGCTGTTGCATATAATGCATATAACGCTCCCCGTCATTGTTACATCCCTGATTTGGTGGCATTATAAGTACTCCTCGTGGAGCGCACACCACGCGGTGTCAATGAACTCGGATACTTGATGGCCAATACCTGGAATCACACTTGAGGAGCCAATAGATAGATGGCTCAGCATTGATATGGTCCATACAGTGCTGGTTGTGTCGAAACGTCTTTGGTTGGAATGAGATCAATTTCATACTTGAATAGTTCTGGAATCCTAGGGTTTTCTCTTTTATTGAATGAAATATGCACCAGTCAATTATGTTTCTAGTAAAGTATGTTCGTTTCACGAGAAGTAGCCCTGCGAGGTGTGCGTTTTGTTTGTGTCAATACACTGAATAAAAACTGATTTGAGTGGCCCTATATAATTATTGGTTGTGATACTTTGGGTCATAGTAAAATACACTACACATACAGGGCCTGTATGCGTATGTTTAGTTGTGAATGAATCCCACTGGCCATTGGTGTACAGTATATTTGAGATCCCCCACTCTGGGTTGGGTATAAAGGGGTTGTCCATGTTAATCAACACTTTTCCTTCCCGAACAAGCATGCTTGTGTTTACATGGTTGCTTTGCACAGTGGGGGCCATATTATCAAGAAAGGGCGATACATGATTGCCGCTTTTATCGGCAGGAAATTGCCGCTGATGCGGCGATAATGGGCTTGATAATATGCACTTGTGAATTCCCATAGAAGCCCAGGTTCTGGTGTTAACCTGGGCGTCTATGGGAATTCACAAGGGCATATTATCAAGCCCATTATAGTTTCCTGCTGATAAAAGCGGCGATAATGTTTCGCCCTTTCTTGATAATATGGCCCCTGATCTTTAGCAAAACCTCCCATTTGTGCATTGACAACAGGTGTGGGGGTACCATCTACCTCATCCGTTGACTTCACAGGAAGGTACTCCTGTAGTAGAGATAAACGTCTATTATTACACTTTAAAACACTTGTAGGGACACTATAAGAAATTTCTATGAACATTTGGCCATTTGTCATTTCATTAAAATTCCCAGGTGCATCATTAATGTGACAGGATGTGCTTTCATTTGAGTCCCGGTTTAAGCAAGAAAAAAAGCCAGATTGGCAAATTTTTGAGCGAAACAGCCTCAGAATGTACCTTGGCAGCTGTAACTTTTTCTGCTGTGGTTTGTGTACAGTTCATTTGTATCTTAATATTTTATGAAGGATCTATAATATATATGCAGGTGATAGAGCGCGCAGGTCACCCAACTAGACAATTTTACCATACACGTATCGGGCCCATAAACTTTTATTTATCATATACATTAATCAGGTGACCTTACACTCTACTACCAGTAACCCTGATTCCTTCCTATTATATTCCTCTTGTACCCGACTTACCAATCCACCGTTACGGGTACCTAATGACCACGATGAATCAGGGAGCTAGCTGTGAAGGAAACGGCAAACCAAAATACTTATACTTTATATATTCTATTTATACTATAATAACCACAAACTCAGGAAGTTTTGAAAACCTTTATCTAAGATTCATCAAGCTCAGAAAACATGAAATTTATCACAAGCAAGCAATCGATGACCAGAATTACAAAGAGCACGTATCCATAAAGGAAGTATATAAAACCAACCATTTGTGAATCTAAAGGGAGGTAAGAACAAGGAACATGCTAGGCAGCAGTTTCAGACTTTAAACTTAGTTTGGAGAGACTAAAAGACGGGGAAGAATAAAGAGCATACCAGAATGTCACAGTGAAAAATATTTCCCCATAAAGAGGACTATAGATAAAATGCAAATAGACCATCAATTACTTGAATCGACTAAACAATGGGAAAAGACAAGATCATAAACTTGAAAAGGAATTTTCTAAGGATGGGTAAGAAAATGGAACATGCTAGAATAACGACAATATCGTATGAACTTTCATTCAGTGGGTTTACGAAAAAGCATGGAAATCAATATATGCAAAGATATGTCTTTATTGAAGCAAAGACAGAAAATAGAAAGGTGCAGTATAGAGTTTCAGCACTATAATTACCTAGAATGGTGTGAAGACCAACCCTGGCCACAGGTCAGTTAAGAACAGGAGGGACCCCAAAGGAAACCCGTCATCAGCAGGACAGCAGGTGCAGAATGGACACCCCAGGACAGGACAGGAAACCCAGATTAGGATCAGGACAGGACCACCAAGGCACGACCAGCACCCGCAGTTTGGAAGAAACGCCTGCGCTCCACCCTCTCTGCAGCTATCAGCCAGAACCCCGATTGGGTTAGCGAAATTCCCCAGCAAAGTGCTCTGCCAGCACTTGAGGTTTCTCAGACAAAACCCCGTGAGTCTATGGAAATTACGGACTGAGTGCTCCGCAGCCCTCTGTATCAATCACCTATTGAGTGCGTTGGGTCAGTGACAGGTCAGCTATTCGGACAAGTCGGACAGTTTCTCTAGCTAAACCTAGGCTAGTTATACTGTTTTCGGGTCAGTGTACCACCCCCTAAATGTTGCAAGTGTCAGAATCCCCAATTTCGATTGGTCCCCAAGTAGGATAGGTCAACACACCAATCAAATTTTTATTCTACAAGCTCCTATTTACATATTCTGGGACCGCCTATTGATTTTGGGGTTCCCATGACCTATTCTACAGAATACAATAGAAATCATTACAAATGTTGCAAATGCAGAACATTTCAGCTTCTTCGGCTGGGTGAAGGTGCATCTTCCCAGGCACGTTTTGGCCGCGACCTCTGGTTGCCAGCCATTCAATGTCACCGGCCGAAGACTGTCATGCGCAGAAAAGCATTTCAATATGGATTCTCGAGTGTCCCATCAGACCCTCAATATCGCGGTACATGAAAAGTAAGCGAAAACAAATTAAAACACAGAAATAAATGAATACACTATACCATGAATAGCTACTCTATACCCCTTACTTTATAATATCTATAGCCTTATGATTTTAGTGCAGACAGACAATTAACACGAGAGCATCAGTGCAAGCTTCACCATGTGAGGACACAAACAGCCATTTTAAAAGCTAATGCGCAAGCGCAAAGATTCCCACCAGAACTGCAAGTACGTCACGTCACGTGAGTGTGACTAACGCATGCGCAGAAAGAAACCCGCCAAGCAGCGGCCATTTTTAATCACAAACGTTATTGAGTTAGTAAACACATATGCAAGAGTCACTAGGACACCCCAAATGTCAGAATAAAGGGAAATTAGTCAGACAGACAGGTTGAATTACATTGTTACAGGTTATTCGAGGTTCATGAATCCGAGCAAGTCGCGAAATATGCGAATCCTTGCTCCATCAATCCCCTCTTTGATGATATTTACTATCATCACAAACTAATGGAATCAGATGCCAACTTTTTCACACTTTATTCATTTCAATCTCTTCCAACATTCGATTCAGTTTTTCCTTAACTTCTTTGTTAGGGTGAGAATTTTTCACCCTTTTGTAAATCTGATTATTCAGTTCCTCCAATTCAAGTTCATCCACACTCCTTTTCACACCTCTCTTATTCACAGTATACCTCTTTTGGTGTTTGCGACATTTGCAAAACAGACAAATATAAGGAATATTATGAAACCTATTATTCCAATTGGCATCAATACCTTAAACAAGAAACTTTTACCTAAATTAGAAAACCAATGACCTACAGAGGAGAGATCATCAGTAAGTCTCTTCCAGGCACTATCAACCTCCAGTGGTTTGAGTTCCTTTTCCAAATTTGTAATGTTCCTTACATACCTTTGGATTCCTACGCTTGACAAACGCGGCGATCTAGGCTGCGGATGTGTGTTGCTGTGGGTGTTGTTCTATTTTAAAATTTGCTGATTTTAATAGCACGTTTGAAAACTTTATTTTAAAATCCTTATTTGTGCATTTACGCTGTGACACTTCAAAGATCTTTCTTACCTGCACTTTCACTCGCTCGTGGCCCCGTTCCGCCCCGGCTTTGTGCCGTTTGTGCGGAGGGTCAGCTAGAGGAGCGTCACTTCCTGCTCGTGACACCACTTCCGCCCTGCACCTACTCATCGCAGGTTAGCGGTCTAGTGCTGCCGAGCCTGTTGGTATTTAGTCCTCGCTTCCAGCTCCCGCCCGTTGACAAACGCGGCGATCTAGGCTGCGGATGTGTGTTGCTGTGGGTGTTGTTCTATTTTAAAATTTGCTGATTTTAATAGCACGTTTGAAAACTTTATTTTAAAATCCTTATTTGTGCATTTACGCTGTGACACTTCAAAGATCTTTCTTACCTGCACTTTCACTCGCTCGTGGCCCCGTTCCGCCCCGGCTTTGTGCCGTTTGTGCGGAGGGTCAGCTAGAGGAGCGTCACTTCCTGCTCGTGACACCACTTCCGCCCTGCACCTACTCATCGCAGGTTAGCGGTCTAGTGCTGCCGAGCCTGTTGGTATTTAGTCCTCGCTTCCAGCTCCCGCCCATTGACAAACGCGGCGATCTAGGCTGCGGATGTGTGTTGCTGTGGGTGTTGTTCTATTTTAAAATTTGCTGATTTTAATAGCACGTTTGAAAACTTTTTTTTTAAATCCTTATTTGTGCATTTACGCTGTGACACTTCAAAGATCTTTCTTACCTGCACTTTCACTCGCTCGTGGCCCCGTTCCGCCCCGGCTTTGTGCCGTTTGTGCGGAGGGTCAGCTAGAGGAGCGTCACTTCCTGCTCGTAACACCACTTCCGCCCTGCACCGACTCATCGCAGGTTAGCGGTCTAGTGCTGCCGAGCCTGTTGGTATTTAGTCCTCGCTTCCAGCTCCCGCCCATTGACAAACGCGGCGATCTAGGCTGCGGATGTGTGTTGCTGTGGGTGTTGTTCAATTTTAAAATTTGCTGATTTTAATAGCACGTTTGAAAACTTTATTTTAAAATCCTTATTTGTGCATTTACGCTGTGACACTTCAAAGATCTTTCTTACCTGCACTTTCACTCGCTCGTGGCCCCGTTCCGCCCCGGCTTTGTGCCGTTTGTGCGGAGGGTCAGCTAGAGGAGCGTCACTTCCTGCTCGTGACACCACTTCCGCCCTGCACCTACTCATCGCAGGTTAGCGGTCTAGTGCTGCCGAGCCTGTTGGTATTTAGTCCTCGCTTCCAGCTCCCGCCCATTGACAAACGCGGCGATCTAGGCTGGGGATGTGTGTTGCTGTGGGTGTTGTTCTATTTTAAAATGTGCTGATTTTAATAGCACGTTTGAAAACTTTATTTTAAAATCCTTATTTGTGCATTTACGCTGTGACACTTCAAAGATCTTTCTTACCTGCACTTTCACTCGCTCGTGGCCCCGTTCCACCCCGGCTTTGTGCCGTTTGTGCGGAGGGACAGCTAGAGGAGTGTCACTTCCTGCTCGTGACACCACTTCCGCCCTGCACCTACTCATCGCAGGTTAGAGGTCTAGTGCTCCCTCACCTCCAGTATATAATGGCGGTATGGTGGAAGCGCAGCGGACGAGCGCAGCGGGAGCGCAGCGGGAGCGCAGCGGGAGCGCCGACTTCGCGCCGAAGTCGCGCACAAGTCAAGCCCGTCTGCGCCCGTCCGCGGCCGACCGGGCCCAGGGCTCTGCTGTAATGCCCATCTCCATACTTACTCCTCCACCGACCTCCAAAGACTTAACTCCTCAGGGCCTATTCCTGCCCGCACTGCTAGGGCTGCTCAGGACTGTGGTATCTTTGTCCCTTCTGACACCCCTGCCCTAGAAACCCTTCCCCATCACGATTCCTCCCCAGCCCTTTCCCCCTCCTTGTCTCAGAAATCCACTCCTTTACTGGTGTACTATCTTAATACCCGCTCCTTAATTAGCCACCAGCTAGAGATCTTTCAACTACTACACGAGAGCGCCATCGACATTCTCCTCTTAGCTGAAACGTGGATAACCCAGGACTCAGTCCCCGACATCCTCGCAGCAATTCCTACAGGTTACTATATCATGCAAGCCAACCGGCCTGCCGGGAAGACCAGCGGAGGGTTGGCGGCCATCATTTGCTCCGAACACAAATTCTCAGAGTTGACTGTGATTCCTATTCCCAAAACTGACTGCCTCTCTCTCAAATTTTCCTCTGTCAAGTCCGCCTTTGTCTGTGTTCTTTCTTACAGGCCCCCTGACTACATGCCCCTCTTTACTCAACTATTTGGCGATTTCATCTCCCAACTCGCGATTAATCATGCTAACATCATGATTATTGGTGATTTCAACTACTGGCCATCTGATGCCTGCGAAAGCCAATCCTCTATAGAGTTTACAGACCTTTTAACCAGTATGAATTTCCACCAGCACATTAATACCCCCACTCACCACAAGGGCCATATCCTCGACCAAGTTTGGACGTCTAATCTCGATATCTTCCCTCCCTCCGTACTTCCCTGTTCTTGGTCCGACCATTGCTTCATATCCTTCTTTCTCTACCATCATGCATCTTGCCCCCCCCCCTGTCAAGAATTTTTCTGCTCGTAACTGGAAAAAAGTAAATCTGACCGATTTTCACGCCTTATTGGCCTCCACCGCTCCCACACCCTCGATCTCGGTGGCTGATCAGGCTGCTCACCTCGAAGCATGGCTACTTCTTGCCTGCGACAAAGTTGCCCCTTTTAAAACCATTAAAGCCAAGCGCCCTCATGACGCTCAGCGGTGGTTCTCTGACCAACTTAAAGCGGATAAACTTGCTCTCCGACAGGCAGAGCGCCGCTGGAGGCGCAATTACGATCCCCAGCTCAGACTTGTTTACATAGACTCCTTAAAATCCTACAAAAAATCGATCTTGGCAGCTAAAACCGCCTACTTTTCCCAAAAGATAATGGACTCCAACAACAAAGCTAAAGATATCTTTTCCATTATCAACGAGCTTTCCCTGCCTGACAGGGTCACACCCCAACCCCAACCTACCCAAATCTTGTGTGACTCCCTCAACTCTTACTTTATTGACAAAATTACAACCATTAAAAATAATATCCCTTCCCCCTCATTCCCCTTACCCTCACCTCCCGCCCATGAACACCAGTCGTCTGACAGAGTTCCCGCCAATTTCACTAGAAGAATTTTCTTCATTGCTCCATAAAGTCAGCTCAGTTTCCCCTAATGACTGCTGCCCCCCTCAGATCTTGAGGGAGGCCTTCTTGGCCTGTCCTGGCCCCCCACTAGCCTTGCTCAACAACTCTTTAGCTACGGGGGAAGTCCCTCACTCCTTCAAACAGGCAGCCGTCCTACCCATTCTAAAAAAACTAACGCCGATCCCACAATCTTAAGTAATTACAGACCGATTTCCCTCCTCCCCTACCTGGGAAAAATCCTGGAGACATATGTCACCCGCTGCCGGAGCTCCTTTATCGAGAAATCCTCCTTCCTGGATGCCCAACAAGCTGACTTTAGACCTCTCCATTCCACCGAGGCGGTCATAGTAGCCGTCATGGATGCCCTCAGGAAAGGTGCCGACAAAAACATCTCACAGGCCCTTGTCCTTTTGGACCTGTCGGCAGCATTCGACACGGTCGATCATACTATTTTGATCGACCGTGTCAACAATGCTGGCATCCAGGGGGTGGCCCTCAATTGGCTTAGATCCTTCCTCGACCACCGATCTCAGGCAGTCCACCTGTCCACTTTCTCTGCACCCTACTCATCCTTAACTTGCGGGGTCCCTCAGGGCTCTGCGCTATCACCCTTATTATTTAATTTGTATCTACAACCCCTCTTAGCCTCCCTCCGCAATACCCCGGTCACAATTTTCAACTATGCGGACGATCTCCAGTTAATCTTCCCCATTGATTCTCTTCCTTCCTCCTGTCTTAATTTCCAGTCCACCATGCTGGCCATTGCTGAGTGGATGTTTCACAGCCAATTGAAACTGAACCCCACAAAAACAGAGCTCGTACTAGTGGGAGGCTCCTCTAATCCATGGAATCCCACCTTTTGGCCTTCATCCCTGGGGACGGCACCTACTCCTGTGAGCACTGTGAAGAGTCTGGGGGTGATCATCTCTGAAGACCTCTCTATGAGACCACAAATCAACTCAGTCACTTCATCCTGTTTTTTCCATCTAAGGCGGATTCGTAAAATCAGCAGGTTCCTTACCAGAGATGCCTTGATCCTAGTCATCCTCGCTCTTATCACCTCCAGACTCGACTATGCTAACATTCTTTATGTGGGGATCCCAGCATTCCACCTCCATCGGCTGCAACTGGTGCAGAATCAGGCTGCCCGTCTGATCTTCCACCAGCCGAAACATCAGCACGTCACCCCTCTTCTGCGCAACCTTCACTGGCTCCCTGTCTCCAAACGCTGCACCTTCAAGCTTGGATGTACCATCTTCAAAGCCCTTTCTGACTCCGCCCCCGCCTTTATCTCATCTTGCCTGTCTCGTTACGTTCCCCACAGAGATCTCCGCTCAACATCTCTTAATTATCTTGTGGTTCCTAAATGCAGACGGAAAAAGCATGGAGGGCTGAGTTTCTCTGTCTTGGCTCCCTCCACCTGGAATTCCTTTCCAACTGCACTTCGTCTCAGCCCCAGCTACAACTGCTTTCGCAAACTGGTAAAAACCCTGTTATTCCAGTCAGCATTCGAGTAACTCCTCCTCCCTGTTCACCGTTTTTTTCTTGTCAAGAGCGCCATGAAACCGTTGGTGAACGTGCGCGGTACAAATACTTTTAACGTTTAACGTAACGTACGCTTTTATCAGGTATGTAAGTGCAACAATGTTGCGCTTTCAACATCCGGCAGACTCCGCCCTCTTTTGCTAATAAGGTATCAAGAGCAAGTCTGTTCTGTAAAACCATAGATCTGATCGCAACCATTTCGGTATTGACCAACAGAAATCCAAGAGCTGTGTCAGTAGACAACAGATCCACTTTTGTCGACAATTTGCAAATTCTGTGTGTGTTCAAGACCACTCCCACTCCAGGTATCAGTGCACTAAATATACTACCCATTATTTCACCTACGCTTTCCCTTTTACTACGCACTAAGCCATTAGTGTTTTCATTGCTTCCAGCAATTTCATTCACATGGTATATTTTCGGGAAGACAATTCCAAAGTAGCAGCTTCCATACCAGTGATCCGGCAATTTGAAATAAGCCTTGTTTCCACACATATAATAAATTCCGGGAAACACAGGTTCTGACCCATTTTTGAAACCCCAACCTCCAATTACCTTGTAATTGTGTTCACATTGACTGGAACCAATGAAAATGTTATTATAATAACTAGCCTTTTCGCGGTGAAGACAAAGTTTTCCCTTCCTCTCGAAATCCAGCAACAAAGCAGGACCCGCCCCACCATTTGAGGTGCTTTCCATGTTTTCAGCCCACTTAGGAGTTTTCTGTCTTTTATCATTTGCCTTTCTTTGGAAACTTTCCCTTCTTTTCTCTGTCATGTTTAGAAAAAAAATGTCTTGTTCATGTAATGAACAGGTCAAGTTATCTCTGTGTGTTTCATCTAAATCTATGGTACCTATAGTCTACTGTTTTTAATCTCAGTCTCAGTCTCTTAATAAATCTTGGTTCGTTATGTTTCTTTTTCTTGAGTCTTTTAGCTGGCACTGTGGTTTGGCTTTCTTCTAACGCTCTTTCATTTTTGTTCGTTTGTGGCACTTCTGCTTCTGTTTCTTCCCTTCCTGTCTGACTAGTTCCAGGTCTTATCTCTGTTTCTTCTGCCTGGTTGCTAAGCTGGCCTTGTTCAGGTGTATACTGGATTTGTCTGTTTTGAGTTTCAACTTCTGTGTCCTGAACACCTTCGTCTATTTCTATCTGATCCTGTTCAAACACTTCGAACCTTTGATTTCTTCCGCTTGAACCTTCGCCCTAATTTCTGTCTGTCCCTTCTCAATCTCAGGAGTTCTTGGAGGTGTGTCAATCACCTGTTCTTTCCCTTTCTGATCTTCTTCCCCCTCAGATTTGACGTGAATCTCAATAATCTGAGTAGCTCCTTCTGTTCCTGTCTCTTCCTCACTATTCCACTCTCTATCTGCGTATGTTTGGCTTCTGGTTCTGATTGGATCTTCTGTCAGGTCGATTATGGGGATCCACTCATCTTGACTGGTGCTCGGTTGTTCGTCATCAGCTACTTCAGGACCAACGTCTGGAGACCCCTCAGCTGGACAACCTTCAGCCTCAGTTGCTTCCTCTTCGGTTACCTTCTTGGTATGGCTGGCATGGATCCACTTTGGTACACCAGCACACTTCACCGCTGTTGTGGTTACCAGAATCACCTGTCTCGGTTTTCCCCACTTCGGTGCAAGGCAATTCGAACGAGTGGGTTTCTTTAGGACCACCCAATCACCTGGAACCAATTTATGGACTGGAGTTGCTGGACTGGCGACGGCGTCTTCCCCAATCTGGCGAGAGATAGAACGCACTTGATCACCCAGTTGCTTGCAGTACTCAAGTACCAAATCATCAGAAATGCTTATTAGTTTGTGTCCTGGTACCCATGCTTGTCTCATCACTCTTCCCATCAGGATTTCATGGGGACTCAGGCCTGTTTTTCTGTCTGGAATACTTCGGATTCCCATCAGAACAAGAGGTAAAGCCTCTATCCAGTTCATGCCAGTAGATTCACACATCTTTCCTAATCTCGACTTGATAGTGCCATTTACTTGTTCCACTACTCCAGAAGCCTCTGGACGATATGCACAGTGCAGTTTTTGTGTGATCTTGAATGCCTTACAAAGCTGGTCAATCACTTCATTCTGGAAATGCCCACCTCTATCTGATTCAATTGTGACTGGAACCCCGTACCTAGGTATTAGTTCTCGCAGTAACAACTTGGCTACAGTGATGGCATCATTTTTCTTGGCCGGGTAAGCTTCTACCCCTTTTGAAACTAGGCAGACAATGACAAGGACATATCTCATTCCTTTACAAAGGGGCAACTGAATGAAGTCTATCTGTAATCGTACAAAGGGACCACCTGATTTCCCAATTTTTCCCATCTCAACTACGGTTCTCTTTCCAGCGTTGAACTGCTGACATGTCAAGCACCTCTGGCAGAGTGACTCTGCTACCTTCCTGAACTTCGAGCTATACCATGTCTGTTGGAAAACACGAATCATGGCATCCCTACCAATGTGTGTATCTCCATGTATAAGTCTGGCCATAGAAGCAAGCAGGCGTCTAGGCAACACAGGCATACCATCAGGGCCCACAATGACACCATCCTCACTTCTCTGTCGACAACCAAGTTTCCTCCATTTTTCCTTTTCCTTGGGTGTCGCAGTATGCTGCCAATCTCTCAATTCTTCCCATGTAGGCACATCCTCAAACATCATAAGTTGGCAGCTGTTTCCATATCCCCCCAATTTGATATTTACAGACATTCGATGTCTGGCACAATGTTGGGCCACTACGTCAGCATATCGATTTCCTACTGTCACAGGATCAGTGCCCAATTTGTGAGCAGCACATTTGACCACTGCCAATTCTTTTGGTAACTGGATTGCGTCTAGCAATTCTTGTACAACTTTTCCATTTCGGATAGGAGTACCTGAAGAGGTCAGAAACTCTCTTTGCAGCCCCAATTGGCCGAAGTCATGCACAACCCCAAAACAGTATTGACTGTCAGTATATACTGTTATTCTTTTATTTTTTCCAATTTTACAGGCTCTTGTCAATGCAATCAATTCGGCTACTTGTGCAGACTTCATTCCAAATAGACAGGATGCTTCTATAGTGCCTTTTACCGTGACTACAGCATAAGCAGCGCTTAGGCCTACAAGTTCGTGTCTCAGACATGAGCCATCCACAAACAGCTCGCTATCTTCTACAGGCAGGGGCGTTTCCTTGATGTCTGGGCGTGGTTTAGTACTGAATTCTGTCAGGTCAATGCAGTCATGCTCGACCTCTCCCTTTGCTTCTGCAATTATTGAGTCTGGTAATAGGGTAGCTGGATTCAGTATGTTACACCGAGTAATGACTACATTTACAGCACCTACGAGAATCCTCTCATACTTAGTCAGCCGACTAGGGGTGAGATACTGGGTTTTAGTTCTGGTCAGTAAAATTACAACTGCATGTGGAACATACACAGTTACAGGATGTCCCATAACAATGGATTCACTCTGTTCTAGACTTGTGCAAGTTGCAGCTACTGCTTTCAGACATCCTGGTAATCCAGCAGCCACTGGATCCAGAGTAGCAGAAAAATATGCCACTGGACGTCTAGTCAAACCATGGGCTTGTGTTAGGACTGACAGTGCACAATTGTCTCGTTTATCACAAAACAATGAAAATTCTTTAGAATAGTCAGGCATTCCCAAAGCAGGGGCTGTACACAGGCATTCTCGTAATTTTGTGAATGCTGTCAAGCTTTCCTCATTCCATTCTACTGGGTCCTTTGCTCCTTTCTTGGTCATTTTTATCAAAGGCTTAGCTAGGACTGCAAATCCCACAATCCATTGCCTGCAGTAACCTACGACTCCAAGGAACATTCTAACTTCTTTCTGAGAATTGGGTAACTGCATGTTTCGAATTATTCTATTTCTTTCCGAGGTAACTTTCCTGATACCTTTCTCTATCTGGTGCCCCAGATATTTAACTGATTTGGTACAGAACTGTAGTTTGTCAGGTGATACTTTATGTCCTCCTTCCCCTAGATGGTTCAGTAAGGCAATGGTGTCAATAACACAGTCTTTCTGACTCTTAGACGCCATCAAGAGGTCGTCTATATATTGCACCAAAACTGAGTTTCCAGGTAAGACTAAAGATTCAAGGCACTTTTTCAGAATCTGATTAAATATAGAGGGACTTTCTGTGTACCCCTGAGGGACGCGATTCCAAACGAACACGTGACTGTCGAAAGCAAATGAGAAAAGAAATTTGCTGTCTGGATGCAATGGGATCGAAAAGAATGCATGACATAGGTCAATCACAGTGAACCACTCCGCATCCCAGGGAATCTGATACAGAATCACTGCTGGGTTCGGAACAATAGGGCAGCAGGGAACAACAATTTTGTTTACCTTTCTCAGGTCCTGTACTACCCTGTACTTGCCACTAGGTTTCTTGATTCCAATTATCGGTGAGTTACATGGACTACTCAACACTTCTTGTATGATGTTCGCTTCTAGCAATCTTTTTATTTCAATGGCAACTCCTGCTCTCACTTCTGCACTCATCTTGTATGGCTTGGTATTGGGGTAAACTGCATTTTCTTTCATGGCTATTTTGATTGGGTCTTCGTTTTCCATCAAGCCTACATCCTTTCCAGTAAAGTCCCATACTTCTGGTTTCACTGTCTGTTGGAGTTCTTCAGGTAAGTCTTGTACAGTTAGTGGTTTAATTTCTGAGTCAGGTCTGATTAACATTAATTTGTATATGCTATCTTCGTCTGGGGTCTGAATTTCGACGCCCTTTGGTGTGCAAAAGATGGTACAGTTCATTTTGCACAACAAATCACGTCCTAATAAGTTTACAGGACTGGTGTCACAAACTACAAATCTATGCATTTCTTTGAAATTCCCTATTGTAATCTCCATGGGCTCAGTGACTGGGGTACTAATCAGTTGATTAGATACACCCACTACTTGGATTGCTTCTCCCGAGAGGGGTAGGTTTGGAACGTCTGCTGTTCTTACAGTAGACCGGGTAGCTCCAGTGTCCAACAGAAAGGTGACATCATTGCCTTCTACCTTTCCTTCAATGTATGAACCTGACTGGTCTACCGGCAAGGAGGCGCCAAGTACGCACTCCTCGTCCTCCCCCTCAGGCCCCGTCAGTATAGGTCATCGCAGAGGAAAGTATCATTCAATAAAGATTGCGAAGTTGCTGCATTTCTATCCTCCTTTCCTCCCCAGATTTCTATGTCATCACCTTGCGGTGTCTTTCCCTTATAATTCGGCTTAGGTGCACGAGGCAACTGACTTGCCTTTACCTGTTGCTGGGTCTTTCTTGGTTTTTCATTCTGCGTCTGTGGATTTAAATTAGGGGATTGGGGGTTATTATCCTGTGCATATGGACACTCGTCTTTCCAGTGCCCTATTTCTCCGCACTGGTGACAGGGGAACTTCTTTTTGGCTTCTTCTCGACTCATTTTCACCCTGGGCTTCCCTCCACCCCCAGAACCTTGATTTTGGAAATTCTTATTCATTTTACCCAATTGCTTTTCCTGCTGTTCCGCTAATTTTACTTGTGCCCACATGACCTTTTCTTTCAGAGCCTTTCGCTTATCAGCCATCTCGTCTTCACAGTACTTTGCGTACCGTAAGACCTCATCAATCTTCTTTGACTGCCAACAGATTTTATTGTCTTTGATCCACTGACAAATTTCAGGTCTTAAACCGTTTACAAACCTGTAAATGAAGTGGGTCATATCCTTCATCTCGATGTTATCTATACCGCTATAGGTATTAAATACCTGTAGCAGCCTTTCATAAAAAGAATGCACAGTCTCATCTCTTTCCTGTGTAGTTCTATCTATTCTGGTCCAATCAGTTTCCTTTGCAGGCACTTTTCCCTTCAGGTGTAACATTACTTGTTGGTATTTTTTCATTACCTCATCAGAAGGTGCTCCTGAAATTGGATCCCTCGGGTATTCCTCACTAGGCCAACCAATGGCAATTTTACAGTCTGTCCATAAATCTACGGGAACAACGATATCGAAAAACCCATCCAGATCTTTCCACAGGCACTTTTGTACTTTCACGAACCTTTCCACCTGCCTGTACCATTCCACTGGTTTCTCTCGCAGTTTTGGAAAGTCATTAGTAAAAGACACAATATCCTGTCTGGACCATGGAACGTGCACATACTTTCCTCCAGGCACTTCTAGCATGGGGTATAACTGTTCTGGTTTGTCAGTTTCCCTTAAAACAAACTCAGAAGTCGTCTGTTTGGATCTAACCTCATCCTTTTTATTTGCCCACCTGGCTTTCCATTTTTCTAAGTCTTCCCATTTTTGCAACACGGTCAACAATTCTTTGATCTGCACCTTGTTTCCTGACACATTCATATTTTCCAGATCTTTGTCTGAGAATTCAGCTCTATAGGGTTTTTGTAATGGCTTTGATCTCGAAATATCTATTCCCATACTAGCGGCAGTGTCTGTTAATTTCTCATGGAGTACTTTGGTATTACGGGTAAGACTTTTACAAATAAATAGAAGTTCTTCCTCAGAATAGGTATTCAATCTGTCTAACCCCACGTTTCCTGCCATCAGTTCTTCTATTTCTATTCTCAATTTGTAAATATCTAAGGGTTTAGACTGAGGAGTTTGTCTCTCTAATTCTCGACTCCATCTCTCAATTTCTTCAGGACTCACTACTGTGACACTTTTAGTACCTGAGGTCGATTCCATTTGAATTTCTCCTGTATTAAAAGGATTATGCCTTTGCTGTGGTCTCCTTCCGAGTTCCCTGATGGGTAAATCCATTAAAGAGACCTCAGATTCACATTCACTCGTCTGATCATCTACAATTAAGGGCTCTTTTCTCGGCAGAGCTATAGCTGGGGTAATAATCGGAGCCTTTGGACTTCCCTGTCTATCCCCATACAAAGGAACAACCGGTCCAATAGTTACTGGGATTGTCAAGGCTTCAGGGCTTGTATTTAACTGGGAGATTTTCTGAATTATTTCGGTTCTTTGTTTTGCTAGAGCCTCTCGCTCCTTTTCCTCCAATAACCTTTCTAGGGATTTCTCATGCAATACCTGTGGAGTTAACGTTGGAGCACAACTCGGGGCAGTAGGATGTGTCATACTTGGTCCGTCACCATAATTAGGTCTCGAGAAATGATTTCCTGTGCTTGAGGGTCTCGCCTCACCCTCGTAAAGAGGTCTTGGACAGAAGTTTCTCTCACCTGAATACCTTGACTCTTCACTAAACGGTGGTCTTGGACAGGTATCTCAAGCACCTATGGGTCCTAGGCCCTCGTTATATGAAGGTATCTGACGGCTGTCTCCTAAATTTACAGATCCAGTTCCCTCCTGATAAGGGGGTCTTTGGGAAGCATCCCCTACACTAGAGGGTCTGGGTCCTTCTTTATAAGGAGGCGGATTTTTCATAAACATGTCATCCAATAAATCATCATCAGAATCCCCACTGGACACCCAATGTTTGGTCTTTTCTGTCTTTTTCTCTCCCGCAGGACCACCCATTGCCATCATTGGATACAGTCCTTCTACAATCATATTCTGTCTCCACTGTTTCATCTTCTTATCTTGGGTCTCTTGCTTCAATTTCGGATACCATTTGGTTAACCCTTTATCCATTCGGGCTTATCTCTCTCAAAAGCCTCTATCTCCCATTCCTCTAATGCTTCGTACTGCGTTAATCTAGGTCTGGGATGTAAATCATTCATTCGGGTTCTCAAGTTAAATAAAATCCTGCCATTAAATGTACCTTCTAACGGAAAAGCCAAAATTCCGTCATCCTTTGTGTATTCCGCCCAATTTTCCAACCATACACACGAGTGGTACCCTTTATCAAACATCATGAAAGATGCGGGGGTATTAGGTGGCGGTATGACAACCCCATCTCTAGTTTTAATAGGTTTGTCCTTTTTGAAATAATTCTTCACTTTGTTTACAAGGGACAATTTTCTCTTATTTCCGTACATAATGTTGTATCTATTAGTCTTCCACTTATCTTTTCCAAATCCTAGGTATCTTGGATCAGGTCTAGTCTCCGGAGTATACGTATGCCACATATACTTTTCCGCAAGCGACTTTGTTTACAAAATCACTTCCAATCTAATTGCGTCTTTTATTTTCGTGCAACCAATCACGTGCACTGTTTCAAATAATCTCGACCAATGGGTGCGCGGCCTTTTCGCGAGTCAGGTTCTCACGCTTTCGGCGCTCACCCCTCCTTTACAATACTAGCTCAGTTACACACCCGCTGTTTCTACCAATCCCAGCGCGGCACGGAGTGACGTCAGAGCAGCTCCGCAACTGACTCCCTCCTTCACACGGTAACGGAATTTTTATTTCTTTCTTAAAGTGCAAGTGCTGTATTTAATTAACAATGTAGAAACATTCGCCACTGTACTTGAGTGTCTAGAAAGAAAAAGATTTGTTTCACTGCAAGTAAACTACTTCCATTTACTTTTCAAACACTACGGGTAGATCTTCTTCTGCCTACCCTTCACTCAAGCATTAGAGAACCTGCTACTTCTTCGACTCATCCACTTCTTTCCGGGATATATACTAAGTCTATCACTCAAGCTCCGATGGACCTACTACTCCTTTCTCGTGAGACCCTTACTAGGTTATATCTAGGTTATATCACAACTGAAGTTTCATTAGCGAACTCGTTGCTATCATTTATTCAACTATTCATACAGAAAACCCTAATCAGTGCTTCCAGTTCTGCCTAACCTGCACCAATTTTCCTAGAGCCAGTGACCTCACTACGGCGTGGATTCTCCTCACCACCCGCTATTCAATTCCCCGGGGATTCCAGACAAACACGTAACATTGACTAACGAGTTTTGTTAGAACATAAATCAAGTCAAGTCAAAAGTGCTTTATTCGAGTATTACTCATAAAAGCAGACATACAAACACATAAATTAAAAAACAATTAAATTTACAAAGGTCATATATGACATAAGCACGTTTACACAATAAAAAGGAAACAATTATATTTCATCAAGATTCATAATCACAGGTGTAAAGTTCATATAGTAAGAATCAAGTTAAAAATCCAATATCAATGCTAAAAATCATTAAAATTTTCCATCCGAGAAAGACACGTTACGTGGGGCGATACAGAGAATAGATTTATCTAGCAATCTCTGATCAACTAGGCAGAGAGTAGTTACCCTACTAGCAATCTCTGCCTAATTACCCACGCCCACCCCAGGTACTTTGCAATCGCAATTATAATCCAGGTCAAGGAGGTAGATTTGACAATACGCAAAGCTACCATACTACTTTTAGTACCCAGGTTTCTACACATAGGTGCCAACCAAACACGTCTTGGAGCAGAATATACATGGCAGGAAAACAAAAATTGACCAAGCGTTTCCTTTCCTACCCCACATACCGGGCAGGTAGCTGGTCCTCCATCTCTCCACTTTGATGTTAAATTGCGGAGAGGCAGTGAGCCGGCCCTTAATTGGAAAAACTGTTTCCTGTCCATGGGTTTCGATATATAATCCCAATACAATTCATACATAGGAAACAGTTTAACCTCAAGGAAAGTTGTAGTCATGGACCCATTATTAATGCTGAGCAAACACCTATTTTCAACCCGTTCCCAGAATAAGTTTTTTAGGGTTGATTTAGAGGGAAAAGAAGACCCAGCTGGATCGGACCATAATGCGTTTAGTCCTAATTCACATAATGCTGTTTTTAGTGATTTGAACCATCTAATTTTATTAAATCGGTCCGCTTTGATAACATCAGCAAACCCTTCAGCGTAATGGGAGAGCTCAGGCGTAGTCCAAACCCTGCGCCAATACAATATCGGTCGTAGTTTACCCATTTCCGAGATTTCTTTCCTGCCAAGCTCATATCTCAGAGGCAAAAGCGGACTGCTCTGTGGGGTGCCTGTGAGTTTCCTTAGGAAATTATTCTCCGATGTTTGTAACTCCTGCAAATTTTCTTGCCCCCACAACTCTGCCCCGTACAGTGCTGACCCTATTGCCTTTGCCTCATATATGATCAAGGGTGGTTTGATCGGCTTGGTCAATGATTTCCTGTGTTCCTTGACGATGGTGCCAGCCAATTGCTTATGTCTTAATAATGCAATATTTATGTGTTGGTTCCATCTATTGTCATTAGAGATTTGAATCCCCAGGTAAGTAAAATAATTTACTAATTCAAGGTAGCGCCCGCTCATGGATATTTTGGATTTAAAATTTCTATGAGGATTAAAAGCCATGAGTTTGGTTTTGGAAGCATTCACCTCCAGGCCGTGATCAACACAAAACTTATCAAAAATTGCCAATGCTTTTTGCAGACCACTTGGGGATTTAGATAAAATTAAGGTGTCATCGGCAAATATTAAAATAGGAACTTTTACACCTGCGAGAGAGGGAGCATCCACAGCCTGAGATTGCATACGGGGAACGATGCCATTAATAAAAAGGGTAAACAATGTTGGTGCCATTGAGCATCCTTGTCGGACCCCACGCTCAACAGGAAATTCAGGAGTGTCATTTCCATAGCCACCCCATTGAATTTTGGCGTAAGTGCCTTCATGCAGTCTCATTATCATGGTCAGCAGGATCCCTGGAACCCCCAGAGCCATCAGAACGTCCCACAATTTTGCCCTAGGTACCAGGTCGAATGCAGCCCGCAGGTCAACAAATGCTGCGTACAGACTACCTCCACCCAGTACCACAGTCCTCCACTGGATTAATTGAAAACGGAAGACCTGGTCCACAGTACTAGTTGCTCTGCGGAACCCAGCCTGAAAAGGGGATAAAATGTTGTGGTCCTCCACCCAGTCAAGCAAATTGTTAATAATCACTCGCCCCACAACCTTTTGAACAGTGTCAATTAAGCTGATTGGGCGGTAATTACAAGGTTCGGCACGGTCACCCTTTTTGTATACAGGGATAATTACAGCACCCCGCCATGATACCGGGATTTCAGCACCTTTGGCAATATGATTTACTAGTAAGTAGATGTATTTGCTCCACCTGTCGGTGTCATTTAAAAAAACATCTGCAGGGACCCCATCAATGCCTGGAGCTCGGCCACTGTGTACGGATTTTAGGGCAGACAGTACTTCACTCTGAGCAAAGATGTTCACATCTGCAAACAAGTAAGTAGGGCAAATACTATCTACAAGCTGATCCCTGGTAGAATATTGTTCACTAAAAAATTTGACCCATGCATCCTGGGGGACATTGTTATTAATAGCTTCTGCAGACCTTTCATGACCCCATTTGACAATATGCCAAAATAGTCGTGAATGTTTGCGATCACTTGCACATTTCAACTTCTGCCAGTGGGCTTCGTCCCATTCTCTTTTTGCCTTAGCAATACAATTTTTATAGTGCCTCCTAGCTGATCGAATCTCGTCCAAATTGTTGCTCTTGATAGCGACTCCTAGATTGCATCTTGCCACCTTACAATCGTGATTATACCACTTAGCAGCTCTATATGCACATACCCTCTTGTTATTTACTGGTTTTAAAAAGTAACCTTTGATTTCGTTAAAGAGAGTCACATGTGCTTTGGTTATGTCGTCATGGCCCAAGGGGGTCCCTGCAACGCACTCCAGTGCCACAATAGCCTTGTCTGTCGCTGCTCCTATTTTTTCAAGTACCTGCTGGTCTGTCCTGACACCTGACCACCTTAGCCTGCGCATATTATTGGTTGGTACAATTAATGGAGGCAAAGGTTGATCACGAAGGGTCGGAACAATGTCTTTAGACAGCCACCAATTGTGAAAGACACATAAAGGGTCATGATCGCTTTCTGGCCTTACTGTTACCACCATGTCGCTAACAGAAGACCATAGAGAAATGCTACAGATGACATAATCAATGCGGCTTTTGTTTCGCCCATTATTAAAAGTCATTGCTGGAACTCGATCTGACTTGGTTCGACCGTTCAAGGCTCTCAGCCCATACTCCAGGCACATTGCATTTAAGCCTAATATATCTTCCGTCCAACATGTTACCGGAGAAGTATCTAATGTGGGAATACCCCATAGCTTATCTTCCTCTTCCCCTAGTGAGGCCTCACCAATAATGAGGGGTTCAAATGTGCGATTTAGATCGCCTGCAATTAATATATTTTTCCTTGTCGAATGTATCTCAAGGAAATTAGACAGGCTTGAGAGAACATCGGATTTACCTTTGTTTCCACCTCTAGCATAAATATTATAAATGTCAATGGAGATGGGTAAATCACTAGAAAGTCTAATGAGCTGGATATCTCTGTGGTGAAGCTCTACACATTTTACTACAATCTTTAAAGACTGCCTCACCCATATGGTAAGGCCCCCCATCGGACGCCCTTTGGGGCCCCTAGTGGCAGGAACATGAAAATTTATATACCCCAATGCAAAAACAGGGTCACAGGCCCAAGTCTCTTGGAAGATACAAAGGTCGTACATATTTATAAATCCAAACCAATCTGCACAATCCAACTTGGAACACAGCCCAGCCACATTCCAAGACAAAAGATTCCCCTTATTAGTTTCCATGACAGAACTGGGGCTTAAAACAAACTCATTCATCACTTTGTCATCAATATCATTACAATTAACATTTTCGTTGATTGGATCAGCTAGAGCCTCAGTGGGCGACCCCTTAGTACTATCTTTAGTTAAATGACTGATCTCCCCAATGGTGCTTACATCACAGACAAGTAGCGGCATAGAGTTGTAGTTAGATGGTTGTCAATCGCAAGCATCCAGGTTTGAGAAAGCAGAGAATCTATTTGCCAACCCCAGACCCCACTCTGTAGAATCAATATCCTTTCTCCCTCTCTTGGTTACAATGTTCCATTTAGTTCTTAGAATACTTGAGTTCGGACCACTTCCCTTCCTAGGGTAGAAAAAATCCAAAGTCAGTGGAACAATTGTAGTTGATCTACGCTGAGGTGGTAAGATATTGGGCAAGATATTAGGCAGAACCCCAGGGTCTGAAAAATGGAGGACAACACACTCCCCCTTAAACTTTTTGACCCTGTCCCCAATCCACTGGACCCTTCTCGCATTTACAAGCTCTTCCGAGAGTTGTTGCTTTCCCCAGGGAGAAATTACCATATTGTTGGACAGCCATGATAAAGATTTATTTATTAAGGAGGATGTTGATTCATGTTCTCCTTGAGCCAAGGGAGGGACATTGGCAAGGACAAGAACCAATGGGGAGGCTTCAACTACAAGCTCAAAAGTCCCTTTCCCAGCGTTAGAATCAGAAGTAATGGGAGCTGGTATGGTAGCATCCAAAACACCACCTGGGAGATTAAGCTGGGCTGACATCGGTGGATTTAATGCAGGGATAGAGATAGATCCACTATTTGCTACCGTGGCTTGTTTGCTCAAAGTGGGCTCAATCCTAGATAGAACAGCTTCCGGGAGTTTGCCTACTTCCCCCAGAGTTTTTTCTAGTAAACCTTCTAATCGACTAACCTCAGAGGTTAGCTTGTCTATTTTACTGACCAGAGGTTTAACTATACCTTTAATTTTTGTATCCATCATAATCAGTAATTTATTAAATTGAGCATTTGAAAGAGTGACGTAGGCCTCGCTAGTCAAATCATCCTCCTCTATCTCTATTAAGTTACTCGGTGGGGTTGCAACTTTATTCTTGGCTGACCTTAAACCCTCCCGTTTCGACATAACCTTTTGGTTAGCCCCTGTAACCCTAGGGGCTAGGACGGGTGCTACAAGGGGGATTGGGGACTCTTTGCTAATGGATATATCTATCAAAACTTCATTAACACTAGTATCTTCAATACAAGCGACAATACCACTAGGCTGGATGATGTTAGTATCATGGAGAGAATCATGTGTTTCACCAGTTAAGCTACTATTTTGCTGTTGCGCAAAGGGATCGTCTGGCTCAATATCAACGAAGGGAGATTGGATGGGTGAATCTAGACCCAATGAGGATCTCCTATCACTGTTAATTCTTTCCACAACATGTACAAGATAGTTATCGAGAGTGTTGTTAGGAGTAGTTTGCTTCTTCGCAGGCATCATTCAATGAGCGATTTACTCAAGGCACTCAAAACAAGATAATTACCCACCAAGCACTTCAGTTGCAATGAATATGCTGGATGATGATATCCGAAATGAACAATGTAATGTGGCTAAATATATACAAAATCAAGCAGAGTCCCAGGCCCAACCCAACCTTGTCCAACCTCGGACGGCCTCAGACGGCCCGCCCTTTGTCCGGGCTTCGTCCGGTGCGTCCCGCGCGCGTCCTCGCGGGACGAAGGCTCTGTCGTGCCTTTAAGCGCCTCCTGGCGCGCTCGCCTCAGGCGATGACGTCACAAGCCCCAAAGGCTGCTGGGAGTTGTGGACCGGCCGGCGGAGCCAAGCCCGGCCGGTCGGTTGCTGGATCTGAGATGGCGGAGCCAAGCCCGGCCGCTGACCAGTGAAGAGAGGAAGCGCCGACAACACTGCAGGCAGGTACGATGAGAAGACAGGGGACTCTGCCCCTGCCGCGCCTTTAAGCGCCTCCTGGCTCGCTCGCCTCAGGCGATGACGTCACAAGCCCCAAAGGCTGCTGGGAGTTGTGGACCGGCCGGCGGAGCCAAGCCCGGCCGGTCGGTTGCTGGATCTGAGATGGCGGAGCCAAGCCCGGCCGCTGACCAGTGAAGAGAGGAAGCGCCGACAACACTGCAGGCAGGTACGATGAGAAGACAGGGGACTCTGCCCCTGCCGCGCCTTTAAGCGCCTCCTGGCGCGCTCGCCTCAGGCGATGACGTCACAAGCCCCAAAGGCTGCTGGGAGTTGTGGACCGGCCGGCGGAGCCAAGCCCGGCCGGTCGGTTGCTGGATCTGAGATGGCGGAGCCAAGCCCGGCCGCTGAGCAGTGAAGAGAGGAAGCTCCGACAACACTGCAGGCAGGTACGATGAGAAGACAGGGGACTCTGCCCCTGCCGCGCCTTTAAGCGCCTCCTGGCGCGCTCGCCTCAGACGATGACGTCACAAGCCCCAAAGGCTGCTGGGAGTTGTGGACCGGCCGGCGGAGCCAAGCCCGGGCGGTCGGTTGCTGGATCTGAGATGGCGGAGCCAAGCCCGGCCGCTGACCAGTGAAGAGAGGAAGCGCCGACAACACTGCAGGCAGGTACGATGAGAAGACAGGGGACTCTGCCCCTGCCGCGCCTTTAAGCGCCTCCTGGCGCGCTCGCCTCAGGCGATGACGTCACAAGCCCCAAAGGCTGCTGGGAGTTGTGAACCGGCCGGCGGAGCCAAGCCCGGCCGGTCGGTTGCTGGATCTGAGATGGCGGAGCCAAGCCCGGCCGCTGACCAGTGAAGAGAGGAAGCGCCGACAACACTGCAGGCAGGTACGATGAGAAGACAGGGGACTCTGCCCCTGCCGCGCCTTTAAGCGCCTCCTGGCGCGCTCGCCTCAGGCGATGACGTCACAAGCCCCAAAGGCTGCTGGGAGTTGTGGACCGGCCGGCGGAGCCAAGCCCGGCCGGTCGGTTGCTGGATCTGAGATGGCGGAGCCAAGCCCGGCCGCTGACCAGTGAAGAGAGGAAGCGCCGACAACACTGCAGGCAGGTACGATGAGAAGACAGGGGACTCTGCCCCTGCCGCGCCTTTAAGCGCCTCCTGGCGCGCTCGCCTCAGGCGATGACGTCACAAGCCCCAAAGGCTGCTGGGAGTTGTGGACCGGCCGGCGGAGCCAAGCCTGGCCGGTCGGTTGCTGGATCTGAGATGGCGGAGCCAAGCCCGGCCGCTGACCAGTGAAGAGAGGAAGCGCCGACAACACTGCAGGCAGGTACGATGAGAAGACAGGGGACTCTGCCCCTGCCGCGCCTTTAAGCGCCTCCTGGCGCGCTCGCCTCAGGCGATGACGTCACAAGCCCCAAAGGCTGCTGGGAGTTGTGGACCGGCCGGCGGAGCCAAGCCCGGCCGGTCGGTTGCTGGATCTGAGATGGCGGAGCCAAGCCCGGCCGCTGACCAGTGAAGAGAGGAAGCGCCGACAACACTGCAGGCAGGTACGATGAGAAGACAGGGGACTCTGCCCCTGCCGCGCCTTTAAGCGCCTCCTGGCGCGCTCGCCTCAGGCGATGACGTCACAAGCCCCAAAGGCTGCTGGGAGTTGTGGACCGGCCGGCGGAGCCAAGCCCGGCCGGTCGGTTGCTGGATCTGAGATGGCGGAGCCAAGCCCGGCCGCTGACCAGTGAAGAGAGGAAGCGCCGACAACACTGCAGGCAGGTACGATGAGAAGACAGGGGACTCTGCCCCTGCCGCGCCTTTAAGCGCCTCCTGGCGCGCTCGCCTCAGGCGATGACGTCACAAGCCCCAAAGGCTGCTGGGAGTTGTGGACCGGCCAGCGGAGCCAAGCCCGGCCTGTCGGTTGCTGGATCTGAGATGGCGGAGCCAAGCCCGGCCGCTGACCAGTGAAGAGAGGAAGCGCCGACAACACTGCAGGCAGGTACGATGAGAAGACAGGGGACTCTGCCCCTGCCGCGCCTTTAAGCGCCTCCTGGCGCGCTCGCCTCAGGCGATGACGTCACAAGCCCCAAAGGCTGCTGGGAGTTGTGGACCGGCCGGCGGAGCCAAGCCCGGCCGGTCGGTTGCTGGATCTGAGATGGCGGAGCCAAGCCCGGCCGCTGACCAGTGAAGAGAGGAAGCGCCGACAACACTGCAGGCAGGTACGATGAGAAGACAGGGGACTCTGCCCCTGCCGCGCCTTTAAGCGCCTCCTGGCGCGCTCGCCTCAGGCGATGACGTCACAAGCCCCAAAGGCTGCTGGGAGTTGTGGACCGGCCGGCGGAGCCAAGCCCGGCCGGTCGGTTGCTGGATCTGAGATGGCTGAGCCAACCCCGGCCGCTGACCAGTGAAGAGAGGAAGCGCCGACAACACTGCAGGCAGGTACGATGATCAATATAACAATAGGAAAAACAATTTAAACATTTCATAATTTTCAAAGCAAAAACATTTCACGTGATCGATCAAATTTTGCAACAATAAATGTTCACAGTTTAGCAGCAACATTTTCACGATTAGCAGCAAATAAATTTTAGCAGCATCCGACCTATCTACCTATCTTAACTAGTCCTACCTAACTATAACTAGTCCCTACCAATTTCTTTAACTAGTCCCTAACCATCCTCTGGCTACCAGAAAAATTACTGATAGAGCGCGCAGGTCACCCAACTAGACAATTTTACCATACACGTATCGGGCCCATAAACTTTTATTTATCATATACATTAATCAGGTGACCTTACACTCTACTACCAGTAACCCTGATTCCTTCCTATTATATTCCTCTTGTACCCGACTTACCAATCCACCGTTACGGGTACCTAATGACCACGATGAATCAGGGAGCTAGCTGTGAAGGAAACGGCAAACCAAAATACTTATACTTTATATATTCTATTTATACTATAATAACCACAAACTCAGGAAGTTTTGAAAACCTTTATCTAAGATTCATCAAGCTCAGAAAACATGAAATTTATCACGAGCAAGCAATCGATAACCAGAATTACAAAGAGCACGTATCCATAAAGGAAGTATATAAAACCAACCATTTGTGAATCTAAAGGGAGGTAAGAACAAGGAACAAAAATTAAAAACAAAATCCACAGATTGACCACTAAAGCTCTACAAAATGGAGATATTTGCAGAAAGGAGTACGAATATCTAAACATAGACAATCCTAGAATGGCTAGTCTGTACGGTACTCCCAAAGTTCATAAAAACGAACTAGACCCCCCCTTTAGACCCATTGTCACCACCATTGGCAGCATAACAGAACCGATATCAAAATATCTTGATGCCATCCTGCGTCCACATATTTCCAAAATACCTGGATATATACAAGATACCCGACAGATCATTAATCAACTAGAAGGAACAGCTTTTAACGCCCACAGACAATGGATGGTAACTCTTGATGTTGAGAGTTTATACTCCAACATCCCTTGCACAGGAGCCATTGAGGCTACGCAATGGTTCATTGAAACATACAACATTACTTGCAACACCGAATTCATCCTAGAGTGTTTAAACATTATCTTAAATGATAATGTATTCGAATTCAGAGGCACCCTCTATAAACAGACCAAGGGGGTAAGTATGGGCGCGGCCTGCGCACCGACAATTGCTAATATCTATGTCGCTTTTTTTGAAAATACGAATATTTTTAACGAAATGGCTCCGTTTTTCGAATCCTTGTTTTATTGGTCGCGATATATTGACGACATCATTTTTATTTGGGATGACAACGAAGACACCCTAGCTGAATTTGTTCTTTGGTTAAATGCATGTGACCCAAATTTGAAGTTTACTGCACAAATTAACAACCAAAAAATAGAATTTTTGGATGTCACTATAAAACATGATCAAGGTCAATTATATACTGACCTTTATGTAAAACCGACTGCCCGTAACACAATTCTCCATTATGACAGTTTCCATCCCTCCACCCAAAAAAACAGTATCCCATTTAGCCAATTCCTTAGGCTAAGACGGAACTGTTCCAGACTCAAAGATTTCGATGAACGAGCGGTCATAATGAGAAAAAAGTTTGAGGAACGAGGATATCCCCACCGATTAGTACGTGAATCGTACAAAAGGGCACGATTCTACGATCGGCAACATCTTCTGCAAGGTTCGAAACCCAAACAAACTTCTAATTTAGTATTTGTCTCAAGACACTCTTGTCTCAACAACCAAGTACGCCAAATAATCTATTCTAATTGGCACATTCTAAATACAAATAACAACTCCAACGAAAATTTGCCAAAACCACTTTTTGCATATCGCAAAAATAAAAATCTGAAAGATATAGTGGTTAGGTCGCGCATGCCACGTTTGGCAAAATCTACCCAAAGAAGTCTAACTAACTGGGATCCGGTCATCGGAAACTATAAATGTGGAACATGTAAAGTATGTCCCCAGGCGATTGAAACTAAGGAAATGGAGTTCAATGGAGTAAAAATCCAATTAACAACTATGGTGAATTGTAAAACTAAGAATATTGTGTATCTGCTACTATGCCCCTGTGGGCTGGGCTATGTCGGTGAGTCCTCCAGGTCTCTGTGTACGAGGCTTACAGAACATAAGTCTGCTATTAGGACTCATAAATTAAATGCACCGATGGTCAGCCACTACATTGAACAGAATCACAAACCAGAGGATGTACGTTGGATTATCCTTGAACACATTGAGACACGTGAAGGTCTATGTCCAGACAAAGTCCGAAAAAAACGGGAGGTATACTGGATTTTTTCTTTGAGTACATCCACACGAGGTTTAAACCAGGATATTCCATGGGAACAAGCAATTTTGTAACACCTGAAACACCTAGTGCTGCTAAAGATACACAGACTTGGCTATACTGGCTAAAATTAATATATCTGCATTATGTCATACCTCTCTATACCAACAGAGTAGGCTACGTTATGTTAGGTTGTCTCAACCTATCTCTTTATTAATATTCAAGTATGTGTTCGTTTCTATAGCTGTCTATAATAAAATCAGGAGGCTCATATGCTGATGAAAGTCCGTTTTTTCTTTTAATTCTATTTTTCATTATTTTTTCTCTATATATCAAACATCTGATAGCTATGTCTCTAAATATGTGCCATTGAAAATAAACTAAATATATAGGCAGCTGCCATATGTAAAGAGACTCAAACTCGCTATCAGATAGGGGAACGATAGTCTGTTGTTTATTTCTATTACATCGAGACGCAGTATTACCGCGTCACTCTATATGCGCCAGACACTTACCAGCGTCAGGTGTAATCAATTTCGTCGTCTTTTTGGCGGGCCGTTTATATGTATATATACTGCTGGCATAGATACTTCGGCGTTCTTGAACCACCGGCACGTCGAGGGGAGATCTGGCCTAAAAGACATCACCTGGCAATACGAAGGTTAGTGAGTCACAGCTACCGTCCTCTTTAGCATTATTATTAGGCTTGACAGACTCGCGCTGGCCCATGTAGAGCCAGTGTCTAATTTGCTACTTTACTCTCTTTCTCTTCAGCACGGGGAACTCATCATTATTTCATGACATATGTCCTTTTCCGTTCAACCCATGGCGAAATTATCCTGCTATCATCTTTTATGAGGTAATACCTCAGCGAGATATTCTTTTTTAGCCATACCGTTCTATCATTTGTATTGAGCGATCTTCATGATGCTTGAATGAGATATATAGACATATCGTTTTTCTTATATTTTTATAGCAAGAGAAGAGAGAATAAGTTACACCTGCCGGTCTCCCAATTATGACGATTCAAGATTTTCAGCACATCTATGATTAGGTATCGCTTTTTGGGTTACATGTTTAATACCTAGAGACCTATATCGTCTTATGCTACACAAATATCACATTTCTGCTTTTCTATTCTTTAATGATACAGATATCGTTCCAACTCGGGGACTTTTGAGTTTGGGTCTTTGAGAAATAAAATAGAGAGAGAAAAAAAGGAGAAAAATACATCGGAACAAGTACCTCGAGCACAAATTTTGTCCGATAAATGTGACATTTTTCAATACAACGAAATTCTTTTAAAACGGTAAATATATACCTAGATTCTACTTTACTCACACTTCAGACCGAAACAATAACTAATAGCCATATTTACTCTCTATTTAGACATAATAACCCATGAGGACCGTTATATGAACCATACTACTATCTACATAGCGATATCGTATTATCCAAGATAAGGTTGGTGATCACATTATATAAATTTGTGCCATCGCTTGTAGGACTCGATCTATACTATTAGAATAGAAGTAGATATATTTAAATATGAGAATCTTGGATCTTCCACCATATTGATATCCTATCCAGCCAATTTTTAGGGAAATATATCTGTCACCTCTGTCCTACACAATGGTCGGATATGAAATGTGGCTAGAAACCAAAACAGAGATAGTTTAAGGTACAGGGCATACTGGGATATTTCCATTATTTTAGATAAATATGCTCATGTGCTAATGACAAATTGCCCATATGTGCACTTTATAATTATATTGTCTGAGCTGCATGCAAAACTGAGATAATTATGACATTATGTGACCGTCCTTAAAAATGAAATAGGATATATCTATGCTCACAACATGAGAAACAAAAATAGGAGGGACAGTTGAATTCATAAATGGATAATAATAGTCTGATGTTTTCCATTTACGCTATAAAATCCTGTTATATCTACCATGTGAATATGGTCCCTTAGAAATTGTCGGGATATATACATATACCAGACCCAACTGCAATAAGATGTTTAAATTTATCACAACAATGTCTTGTATTAGAACATATAGAAGAGTAAATTCCAATCATGTCATGAGCTACTGTATGTAAATATTGTATATATGTATGTGTAAATAGTGACCTATAACCTCTCGATTTACAAAATGTAAATATTAGCATGTTACGACTTTTTAAATTATCTAATATAATGTATGTTTTTGTATTTTTTCATAGTTTTTGTTGTCCTGTACAATTTATACGTGAAAGACGGTCACCTGATGAAGGCAGAATGCCGAAACGCGCGTAGTGTCAATATTCACCGCTTTTGCCCACTACAATAAGACTACTGACCGATTTGTCTTTGTTGTTGTTTGTGATATGTGTTTATATATCTTTCAAAAGCTTCTTTTGTAATTGTATATATCTTTATCAAATGAATTATTAATCTTTATAAGTATAATTTTCTATCTAAAGAGCCTACATAGGACACCAAAAAATAATCAGACAACTACTGTGATAAAATAAAAATAAAATATTCATAAAAAATATATATCTCTTTGTGATCTTATAAATATAACACTGTGTCAATGTCGTAGCTATACACACGAGGGTGTGCATGAGAGGTTTGTGGCGTTCTTTTATGAAATGTTTGCTATAATTTCTTTTCAAAACTGCTTTTGCCCTACCTATAGCAAATATATTTTGGTGTAGGGGTCCCCTGTTTTCCAAATTCTTACACTCTACTACCAGTAACCCTGATTCCTTCCTATTATATTCCTCTTGTACCCGACTTACCAATCCACCGTTACGGGTACCTAATGACCACGATGAATCAGGGAGCTAGCTGTGAAGGAAACGGCAAACCAAAATACTTATACTTTATATATTCTATTTATACTATAATAACCACAAACTCAGGAAGTTTTGAAAACCTTTATCTAAGATTCATCAAGCTCAGAAAACATGAAATTTATCACGAGCAAGCAATCGATAACCAGAATTACAAAGAGCACGTATCCATAAAGGAAGTATATAAAACCAACCATTTGTGAATCTAAAGGGAGGTAAGAACAAGGAACATGCTAGGCAGCAGTTTCAGACTTTAAACTTAGTTTGGAGAGACTAAAAGACGGGGAAGAATAAAGAGCATACCAGAATGTCACAGTGAAAAATATTTCCCAATAAAGAGGACTATAGATAAAATGCAAATAGACCATCAATTACTTGAATCGACTAAACAAGGGGAAAAGACAAGATCATAAACTTGAAAAGGAATTTTCTAAGGATGGGTAAGAAAATGGAACATGCTAGAATAACGACAATATCGTATGAACTTTCATTCAGTGGGTTTGCGAAAAAGCATGGAAATCAATATATGCAAAGATATGTCTTTATTGAAGCAAAGACAGAAAATAGAAAGGTGCAGTATAGAGTTTCAGCACTATAATTACCTAGAATGGTGTGAAGACCAACCCTGGCCACAGGTCAGTTAAGAACAGGAGGGACCCCAAAGGAAACCTGTCATCAGCAGGACAGCAGGTGCAGAATGGACACCCCAGGACAGGACAGGAAACCCAGATTAGGATCAGGACAGGACCACCAAGGCACGACCAGCACCCGCAGTTTGGAAGAAACGCCTGCGCTCCACACTCTCTGCAGCTATCAGCCAGAACACCGATTGGGTTAGCGAAATTCCCCAGCAAAGTGCTCCGCCAGCACTTGAGGTTTCTCAGACAAAACCCTGTGAGTCTATGGAAATTACGGACAGAGTGCTCCGCAGCCCTCTGTATCAATCACATATTGAGTGCATAGGGTCAGTGACAGGTCAGCTATTCGGACAAGTCGGACAATTTCTCTAGCTAAACCTAGGCTAGTTATACTGTTTTCGGGTCAGTGTACCACCCCTCAAATGTTGCAAGTGTCAGAATCCCCAATTTCGATTGGTCCCCAAGTAGGATAGGTCAACACACAATCACATTTTTATTCTACAAGCTCCTATTTACATATTCTGGGACCGCCTATTGATTTTGGGGTTCCCATGACCTATTCTACAGAATACAATAGAAATCATTACAAATGTTGCAAATGCAGAACATTTCAGCTTCTCCGGCTGGGTGAAGGTGCATCTTCCCAGGCACGTTTTGGCCGCGACCTCTGGTTGGCAGCCATTCAATGTCACCGGCCGAAGACTGTCATGCGCAGAAAAGCCTTTCAATATGGATTCTCGAGTGTCCCATCAGACCCTCAATATCGCGGTACATGAAAAGTAAGCGAAAACAAATTAAAACACAGAAATAAATGAATACACTGTATACCATGAATAGCTACTCTATACCCCTTACTTTATAATATCTATAGCCTTATGATTTTAGTGCAGACAGACAATTAACACGAGAGCATCAGTGCAAGCTTCACTATGTGAGGACACAAACAGCCATTTTAAAAGCTAATGCGCAAGCGCAAAGATTCCCACCAGAACTGCAAGTACGTCACGTCACGTGAGTGTGACTAACGCATGCGCAGAAAGAAACCCGCCAAGCAGCGGCCATTTTTAATCACAAACGTTATTGAGTTAGTAAACACATATGCAAGCATCACTAGGACACCCCAAATGTCAGAATAAAGGGAAATTAGTAAAACAGACAGATTGAATTACATTGTTACGGGTTATTCGAGGTTCATGAATCCGAGCAAGTCGCGAAATATGCGAATCCTTGCTCCATCACAGGTGCCTAGACTAGTCTGCTGTTTTGTTACCACTGTTGAAAGATTTGTCTGGTATTCTCATCGGATCTGCATGATCAGGGCATGCCACAGTTTTCACGTGTAGAAGTTTTAAATAAACTGGACCTGAACACAAAGAGTTTAATCAGTAAGTCATTAATTAGGTTCGGGTCTTCATGGGCCCGGTTGTGTCCTCTGTAGGTTCATTGTAACATGCGGTCTGCCAGACAGTAGCTGTGTTTTCAAGGGTTTACGTTGAATTATAGTAATCAGTATGAGTGATTCCCAAATAGCTTGTCTTATTGGGCCATTGAGCAGCGTTTTATTGCACATCTCTTAGCTTGTCTTTACCATCTTGGTTGTGAACCAGCCCCTGACCAGCAGTCCTGCCTGAATTGTTTGGCATAAATGGGGAGGGCGTGGCCCAGAATGGGAGTCCATGCTCATGTCCACATGGTAGAAGCATCAGTATTGTCTGCCTTTGTGCCACTACGTCCATGACGGACCACTGACCCATTTCTTCCTACTTGTTCACAGTAATACGAATAGATGTTAGTGCCCATCCCATTGTGTGGTGGAAGACTACATGGCAAGATCTGAGAGTCGCTCTGTCCTATTAGTTTATCAGTAGTGTCAGCAACACAATTTTTTTAGGTCGAGCCCGGGCAGCACATGCGCTGCTCTGCGAGGTATGCTGTATTGAGGTAGGGACTTGAAGCCCTGCCCACTCTACACCAATATTTGTCATTGGCTTGAGGCATTGTCCTTCATAAATGCTGGATTCTGCTTGGTTAATAGGCTTGTTTGTCCCTCCTGAGTACCGTCTTGTCTTCATTTCTAACCTCCCATGAGGACTGGCCCTTTTACCTCTGTTGTTACCCGGTATGTCTTATTTTCTTATTTTCTATTTTCTTTAATTTGTTTCTCCTACTGCAGGCACAGTATGCTTTCTGTTGTACAGTGCTTGGCTTCTTTCTCTGGCCAGCACTCTAGATCCTTACCTAAGTTCTGAGTTCTGGAACGCTCCTTCGCCCTGTTGGCAGTTGGAGCTCTGGTTGGACTGGGGGCTGACCTACCTACATCTGTGCTGCAATAAAGCTCCTGCTTTACTTACCTATTTGTGGAGTCCTCTTCATTTACAACACTTGGCGACGACTGATTTTGTGAATGAGTGTGGTATCAGACATCAGAAGACCAGTCTTTATAATCCACAAGGCAATGGCATATGTGAAAGGGTGAATCGCCTTGTCAAGGGTGTAATTCAGATGTTTGTAGAATCTGGCTGTTTCTCTACAGAGCGTGTCCAGGAATTAGTATGGGCTTACCGCTCCACACCCCATAAGAGTGGTGAAAAGTCTCCCTTTGAACTTATGCGTGGTCGCACGCCCGTGGG
Organism: Lissotriton helveticus; assembly: GCF_964261635.1. NCBI lineage: Eukaryota > Metazoa > Chordata > Amphibia > Caudata > Salamandridae > Lissotriton > Lissotriton helveticus. Next base: position 2,058,238,641 of record NC_136059.1, on the reverse strand, counting down.
CAAATTGAACCCCGCATGGTTGAAAAGTTCTAATAGCGATGTCCCTGCAATTCATGACAGCATTTCCTTGCCCATTTCTGTTGGTGACCTGGTTAAAGTTAAGCCAGGAAGATTTGCGAAAGGCCTCAGCAAGTTTAGGGGTCCCTACAAAGTCAAGAGAGTTTTCCCTCACTTCATTGTTCTGGCTAACGGTGAAAGTTGGAATTACCGGAGGGTGGCCCTCTACCAGAAACGCAAAGACTTTTCTTCTGATGATCTGCTCCCAGCTCATGATGATGGTTGTAATGGATACTTACTGTCTTCTGGTAACTCTGCCCTGCCCATGCCCTTGCCAATTGAACGGGGGGAGGTGGGTGGTGGTGATGCTTCTACCTCTTTGCGTATACATCATAGGGGCCCTGTGGTTAATTCTGCTCCTGCTTCGCTTGTTTCTACTTCTATTCCTGCATCTGTCTCCTCTTCCTTGGCTGACGTTGGTTTAAGGAGCTCTCGCTCTCGTCGCCCTCCCACGTACCTGAATGACTATGTGCACTAGTATGTTTTCCTTTTCATGTGTTTTCTTTCCTTGCAACGAGGGGAGATATGTTGTACAGTGCTTGGCTTCTTTCTCTGGCCAGCACTCTAGATCCTTACCTAAGTTCTGAGTTCTGGAACGCTCCTTCGCCCTGTTGGCAGTTGGAGCTCTGGTTGGACTGGGGGCTGACCTACCTACATCTGTGCTGCAATAAAGCTCCTGCTTTACTTACCTATTTGTGGAGTCCTCTTCATTTACAACACTTTCCTGCAACATTCGGCGCACCATTTGCTTTACAGGATGTCATGTGCACAAGTTTTATATACAAGGGCGCTGCTCCGTGTTTCAGTACTGCGCCCGTTTTATGTTTTTTACGATGTTTACTATGGCGCCCTCTTCACGTACATCATGTGTTTACGCAATGCTTGTTTTATTTGTTTCTTGTGAAACCCATTTGTAAAAGTTACAAGCAAATCAAACCTTTATTATAAGTCTCCCAACAATGACCAGCAGACTGAGAATTCTCTTACTCATACACCCTAAAACGGTTTGGAGCCTTGTCAGAGTATGAGGCGCTTTTCTCGCAATAATGATTAAAATAGTAACTTTTTGTTTGAAATCTCTTTTATTAATTATACCATCAAACAACATTGTAGAACGAGCACAGTAATAACATAAGTCTCAAGCAAAGAAAGGAGATTACAAGCGTGTTAGTCCATATCACATCGAAAATGCTTATCAGTCGGCTCTAGGAACCGCTAATGGCTATCAGGATTCGCCGGTCAACAGGCACATATCTTATCTATTAAAATTGTACATTTTTAACACATGGTGTATTACTCAAGTAAATACTACACCCTGGTCAGTTCTTGTTATTGGAGTGGTGCGATAGCTGGTATCTGCACCAGGTAAGGAAGGAACTACCTTTTTTGTACCATTTAATCAATCTGTATTACTCATTTCTATAGTGAAAATACAAAGAAATGAACATTAATTACAACATAAAATGACATTACATGAAGTGATGTCACACAACTATGTACATCACTGAAAACATAGGAAGTGACATCAGCGAAATGATTAAATAAATCATAATATATTCTAGCATAAATTGCATTACAACAAAACTACATTAGAGTAACTCCTAGCTTGAAAAACGTAGTGGAAGAGCACTCTAATGTGTCCAAAGCAGTCCCTCAAATCAACCTAAAGGATCTGCAGTAGCTCTCCCCAGTGGTACAATTGCTTCCCCCTGTTTCTAAAGCTCACAGAAGCTGCTCTGCCCACATTAGAGTTGAAGCTCTGTCCCTTTTGACCAAGCGTGATATTAAGCCTGCAGTGAATGAAGGCTTAACCTGACCTCCAATGTAGTGAGATTGTGAATCTCACTTACATTGAGTGAGACGTGAAGTATATGCTTTTTGCAGAGTGAATATTAGTCAGGCGTTTTCGAACATACAAAATGGCGAGTTTCCTTTGCTATTTCATGGTTTCACATTGACTAATTTCAAGAGCCTCACACATGTCAAGAATTCTAGAAACAATTTAAAAGAGCGACTAAAAATGACTTTAGTAAACCAACTCACCACAAAAATGGGTTCACTAACATTCTTTTTTTTTCAGGGCAGTGCTAAAATAAAAAGTTAACTATGATAGTGCGCAAAAGCAGAAGTTAACCCTAATGGGAAAACGTGTGGCTGCTTTTAATGTCAAAAACATTTACATGTTTTTTGTACACTTGTCCTACACTAAAGTCCCCTTTGATTTCTTTTAATATTAGTATATTTTATTCAGCGTGTAACACTCCCAGTCCCACATCTATACATATTCACTGTGAACTGTTTAAAACTGCCAAATGGCGCTATGCCTTGTGAGACACTTTTTGGCGACATCACTTTGTGTGCTGGGACATTTAAGCTTATAAACGAGATGGACAACTTTAGAAGTCTCACAATGCAACACTGATAAATTGTTCTTCAACCAATCATGGAGGTTTTGATTAGTTGAAGTGGAAGCAAAGTGGAAGCAGCATTGATCCCTTCTTGAATGGTCCCCAAAAGTATTTTAATTTATATTACAACTGTCTAGATTCCGTACAATGGTTTTTCATATGCTTGAAACCTGTAAGTAGCCATGGAATACAGAAAACGTCACACCTGGTGCCAATCAGCGTGTTTTCAAGGTGATCGCATTAAGGAGGCGGCAAGTCAGATTTACAAAAACTTTGCTTTGGTTTTGATTTACTTTTTTTTAATGCAAATTCGACTCAAATATTGTGGAGAGATGTACAATCAAATGCAAATTGTCATTTGCTTTGGTTTGTACTTCAAAGTAAAAACAAAACTGTGCAATGTGGTGTTACATGGGTGTTCCAATGGGTTTTGACGCAAGTTTCTATCTACAAAGAACTATAGAAAGGGATTTACGCCAACATCCTGTAACTCCTCGAGGCAGGCATAACGAAAACAAATGTTTTAATTTCTCCTCATTTTTCCCTATTTGCATGTGTGCTGCGTTCACAGCACAAATACAAAGTGGGAAATGCCTTAAAGCGTGTTTTTTTTATACTAGAAGGGGCCCCTTACTTTTACAACACCTAGGCTTAGCACCACACAGGCACCCTTGCACCATGGAACAAGGTTGTCTGCATTGGCTCATGGCAGCCAATGTGTGCCAACGAAGCGATACAACAGAACAGTGCCACATCTTAGTAGATATGGCACTTTTCTGCACTCCCCCATTCATTCAAAGCAGCATAGCAACTGTACTTGCTGTGCTGAGTCGCGTGGATTGTATGTAAATCTGGGCCAATGTACATTCCATCCTCTCCCTCTTCGGATAGTCTATCATTATGCCTAGGTTTAAGCATAAGGTTTCCTCTACCAAGGACCATTCCTGGCGAGTCTTGAGCCTATTGCCAACTTTGGGTGTTATTGGCTAGAGGTAGTGTTTTCTTATATAAGTTTGGAAAACAGCAAGCTTCTGGGTGGTAATTTGTCTTTCATTTAGCTTTATAAATGTCAGGAGCAACTCCAATAGACAATCCTCAGGTCCCATTTCTTCATCTGCAACCTAACAGCACTAATAGTCACCGGCTGGCAGTCTGTCAGCCTGCGAGGTAACAGGAGAGGCTATGGCCTTGGCTCCCAAGATGGAGGACAGTTTGAACTATTGTGAGAGGGCAGGGGTTTTACTACCTTCACAGTAACCTCCAGTGCTGCAACTGTCCTGAAGTCATAGGGGTTTGCTAAGCAGATGTCATGTTGTTTTTGGCTCTCTCTGCTCTGCATTCTTGTTTTTGTTTTTCAGAAATAAACTCCTAAATTTGAAAAAACAATGGTCCCAATGAAAGAGTTGTTTTTCAACCAGCCATCTAGAGTGCTTATCTGATTTCCACGACTGGGACTGCCTTGCTTGTTGTCTGACCCTAGACAGGATTGGGTGACCCTGTGGCAAACAGGCCAGCAAGTCCAGAATTTCGTCTGGTGACGCCAGCTGAAGTTCATCTTTGAAATGGAACCACCAATGTAGGTTCCCTGGTGAAATTGCGTAGTTGGCAGCAACCTTAATCCTTGTCAGAATAAGACACAAGCAAACCCCATATTAACTTGGTAGCTTGGCACAGAGCAGTCAGACTTAACTTAGAGGCAATGTGAAAAAATGTGTGCAACACTTCAAGAAACAACACCACACAAAAAGTTCCCACACCAGGTTAGAAAAATAGAGCAAAATTTAAGTAAAAAAAACAACAAAATGACAAATATGCCGGAAAGATGAATTTTTAAACAAAAAATTATAAAATAGCACCTAAAAGCACAAAGCGACAACCGTGGCTATCTGGTCATGCAATCGGGGAAAAGTCAAACATTCAGGCCGACTGCGATGGAGCGCAAGTAGGACACAGTCCCAGATTGGCTAACGTTTTACCTTCTCAAGTTTTGTGCCAAGACCCCGGTTTGAATTGGAGAGGGTTGAGAGGAGCAAGGAGAGCCTTGTGGGAGGCTGTCAGCGTGGAGCAAAGTGTAGGTCGGATGTCGTGGACAGGCAGTCTGGAGGTTTGCGTTGGCGGTCCCCCACGAGTGGTCGATGCATCAGTGGGAAGAGACAGGCTGGCAACACTCCCCACTGATTTTCAGAGATAGCCGTTCATTGTTGTGTGAGACCAAAAGCTTGACTTAAGCTCGCAGAGCCACACCAAGGATCCAGGACCTGAGGGGCACCACTTGGGGGTCAGAAACTCGCTGCAGCTGGGTCCAGGAGCTTGTTCTACAGCCTTTTATATCCCTGAGGCTCAGATTAGGAGTCCAGCAGACTAGCCCTTGGAGTCACTCTGGTGTCCTGGGTTCAAGATTAAGTTGCTGATCCAGTTTTTCACCCCAGGCAAGAGGTCAGCATGCAGTAGGTCAGCACAGCCCGGCAGCAGTCCAGCAGAGTGGCAGTCCTTGTAGCTGCACAGCAGTCATTCTTCCTGGCAGAGTATCCAGAGATCTAGACGTGTACTAAAGAGTTGGTACCTGGGGTCTAGTATTTATACACAGTTGTGCCCTTGAAGTGAGGAAAAGCTTCTAGAGGCATGCCTTTGGAATGCACAGATCCTTGGCCTTCCTGCTGGCTCCAGACTAATTTTTACCGAGTTTTATATAGCACGAATTTGACCCGGTATCGGGTATCAGAGCGCTTCACGCAGCACCAGTTGCATTACATGAGGACATGTTCATTTTTTTCAGGTACGGGGTGATTAAGTGATTTGCCCAGAATAACAGGATGTTCAGCGTCATTGCCTAGACTCAAACTCGGTTCTCCAGATTTGAGGTCGACCGCCCTAGCCGTTAGGCCAACTCCTCTCCCTTCAGGTGGAGACAGGACACAGCCTATTCAAGTGTAAGTGGGGCTGGGCCTGGCCCCTCTCACCCATCCTGCTAGTGATGCTGCATCCAGTCACACTCTCAGCATTGTTTATGGCTGTCTGGGAGGAATACACAAAGCTCAACCATCAGCTTCACTCAGTGATGTTACATGAGACAGGCTGCAGGCACCAAATGGCTAAGGCAAGAAAATGGCAACTTTCTAATAGTGACATTTTCAGAATTACAATTTAAAATCCGACTTCACCATAAAGTTAGTATCTCAAATTGTGATTACAGAAACCCCAAATGTGAACTGGTGACCTATTCCCATCTGGAAATTACACTTATATAAAGTATGAAGGCAATGTGAGCGAGGCGCACAGTTGTGGTTGAGAATGAAGGGTTGTTGGAAGGTGAAACCAAATTAATCAATTTAAGGTGCTCCTTACAGGTGACGCAACTGTTCAGGTGCGTCCAATAGGATTATGGGGTTGCGTGCGCTACTGGGGTGTAAGCGCATCCCTGTGGTGGGCACTCTTGTGTGGACCAGTGTGTAGCAACACGGTGGTTCCAGAGAAAGTAAAGTTCCAAACTTGTGGAAAGTTTTCAGAATTTTAATTCAAATTTGCATAGATATGTTTCATATTGACTTCATATGAAAAGGTTGACAATTGTTGATATCATCATTAAACGTTAAAGAAGCTCCAAAAAGCTCCAGCTCCAATGCATTTCGGACAGATGTCCTTTCTCAAGGAGCTCTGCAAACAAAGGATATACGAAAAACCACAATAAATATTGTATCTCATTACCATGATAAATCAATGAAATAATTGCACTTAAAAAAAAAAAATCTGTGAGAACAACCTCATGCGCCCATATTCGTAAATAGGTGAGAGAAAATGTGAGAGAAAATGTTGGCGGGCGGGTTCAGACGTGAAATAACAAGACTCTAAACGGTCAGTGGCATGCGGGTAGTAAGCGTTTGTAAGACGATCATTAGCAACAGGTCAGCATGCGTGTCAAATAGCGTGGTTACCGACTAAAGACGGGTGCTTTACGAAGTGTGTGAATAAATCTAGTTAAAGTCTAAAAACGGCTCCCAAGAGCATGCGAAGGTGAAGGATGAAGAAATAAAGAATAAAAGCACGGTTGCGCGGTGATCTGTACCCAAGTGCTGCTTACTTCAAAAACGTGGATTAGAGCACATACAGCTCCTGTTCAAACGATGGCTGTCAGCGTGGAGTGTGCGCGAGGTTTAGACGGATAGATGTCAGAGTGATAGACAGAGAAAAGGGGTAAAGTGGAGGAGGTGCAAAACGTGGCCATCTTGGAGTGGTGTTTAGATGAAACCATGGTAAGATAAAGGTGGAAAAGAATAAAACTATAGGCGTGCAGTTTGTCACAAGCATGCAGCAAAAGCAGGATTAGGTGCATCAAAAGATGCCCAGGTCGGCATTCATAAATAACAGCTCAGTTCAGTGCGGTCATTAAGACCAAAAGGTTTTTGGGATTGCAATCTGTACATCCATGATGTTTCTCGTTGTAGAAGTGTTTTGTTGTTGTCTCTCCCTTCTATCTTGGGGACAATTTCCAACACTAGATATTTAAGTTGTGCCACGCTATGGTTGGCTTCGTTGAAATGGATGGCAATGTTGGATTTAATGTTCTTCGTTCGAATATTAGACTTATGTTCATTGAGTCTAGTTTTGATTTTCCGACTGGTTTTACCCACATAGGTTTTGCCGCATGGGCACTTTAACAAGTAGATCAAATTGGCGGAATCACAAGTCGCGTCAACGTTAAGCCTAATCTTGAAGCCTCTCATAGGGTGATTGAGAAAGTTGCCTTTGATCACATTGTTGCAGTTGCTGCAATGGTGGCATGGTCGTGTGCCCGTGTGTTGACTTGTGGTGGGTTCGCTGTCACATTTAGAAAGTAGTTCTTTTAGGTTCATTGGTCTGGTGTAGGCAAAAATCGGGGGATCTTTAAATAGTTCACCGAAATCTGGTTCAGACGACAGTATACGCCAGTGTTTCAAAATGATCCTCTTGTATTTGTTGCTAGAGGTGGAATACCTCGAAACTAATACCATTCTTTCATTCTGGGCTTTCGGTTTGCTTTGTAAAGCTTCCTTACGTGGGATAGTTGCAGTGCGATCAATCGCTTCCTTTAAGATAGTTTCTGGATAATCTCTCTCTCGGAACCTCGATGCCATGGATAGTATCTGGTTAGTTCTGGTGTCAGGGTCTGACACGATCCTAGTGATCCTCAACATCTGGCTGTAGGGAAGATGCCTTTTAAGAGAGTTCTGATGAAAACTGCTAAAAAGCAGAGCATTGTTGCGGTCGGTACTCTTACGAAAGAGGTCTGTCTGTATACCCTGGGGGGTAATTTTAATGAGAACATCCAGGAATGCGATTTCGTTGTGGTTTAGATTCCAGGTAAGGTCAATTCGATCATCTTTGGAATTGAGTTCAGTTAAAGCTGATTTCAAACTCTCTTCGGTATTTTTCCAAATGAAAAGTAAAAATCGTCAATATAACGAACATAAAATTTCAAGTTGTCCGTCCATGTGTTGTTTTGATAAATGTGATTTTGCTCAAAATTCCCCATGTACAGGTTAGCGTAGGTCGGCGCTGCACAATTGCCCATGGCCATCCCGGACAGTTGCAGGTACCATTTCTCTTCAAATTTGAAATAACTATGATATAAAGTATATATCATTAATTCCAGGATGAAAGGTTTCAAAGTGTCATCGATGTCAGATTGGAGTAAAGCTTGCTCTACGGCATCAATCCCTCCTTCATGGGGGATGGAGGTGTATAGACTTCTTACATCCGCTGTACACAAGATGAGACCCTCCGTTCCGTCCTATCGTATCCACTAGAGGTTCCATACATGAACCAACTGGCAAACTCATCGACCGTTACCTTCAACCCATGGTCTCGAACTTACCCAGCTACATCAAGGACACTACGGAACTACTGAATAAGCTGTCTAGTATTCACTTTCTTGAAAACGAAAAACTCATCTTGTGTACAGCGGATGTAAGAAGTCTATACACCTCCATCCCCCATGAAGGAGGGATTGATGCCGTAGAGCAAGCTTTACTCCAATCTGACATCGATGACACTTTGAAACCTTTCATCCTGGAATTAATGATATATACTTTATATCATAGTTATTTCAAATTTGAAGAGAAATGGTACCTGCAACTGTCCGGGATGGCCATGGGCAATTGTGCAGCGCCGACCTACGCTAACCTGTACATGGGGAATTTTGAGCAAAATCACATTTATCAAAACAACACATGGACGGACAACTTGAAATTTTATGTTCGTTATATTGACGATTTACTTTTCATTTGGAAAAATACCGAAGAGAGTTTGAAATCAGCTTTAACTGAACTCAATTCCAAAGATGATCGAATTGACCTTACCTGGAATCTAAACCACAACGAAATCGCATTCCTGGATGTTCTCATTAAAATTACCCCCCAGGGTATACAGACAGACCTCTTTCGTAAGAGTACCGACCGCAACAATGCTCTGCTTTTTAGCAGTTTTCATCAGAACTCTCTTAAAAGGCATCTTCCCTACAGCCAGATGTTGAGGATCACTAGGATCGTGTCAGACCCTGACACCAGAACTAACCAGATACTATCCATGGCATCGAGGTTCCGAGAGAGAGATTATCCAGAAATTATCTTAAAGGAAGCGATTGATCGCACTGCAACTATCCCACGTAAGGAAGCTTTACAAAGCAAACCGAAAGCCCAGAATGAAAGAATGGTATTAGTTTCGAGGTATTCCACCTCTAGCAACAAATACAAGAGGATCATTTTGAAACACTGGCGTATACTGTCGTCTGAACCAGATTTCGGTGAACTATTTAAAGATCCCCCGATTTTTGCCTACACCAGACCAATGAACCTAAAAGAACTACTTTCTAAATGTGACAGCGAACCCACCACAAGTCAACACACGGGCACACGACCATGCCACCATTGCAGCAACTGCAACAATGTGATCAAAGGCAACTTTCTCAATCACCCTATGAGAGGCTTCAAGATTAGGCTTAACGTTGACGCGACTTGTGATTCCGCCAATTTGATCTACTTGTTAAAGTGCCCATGCGGCAAAACCTATGTGGGTAAAACCAGTCGGAAAATCAAAACTAGACTCAATGAACATAAGTCTAATATTCGAACGAAGAACATTAAATCCAACATTGCCATCCATTTCAACGAAGCCAACCATAGCGTGGCACAACTTAAATATCTAGTGTTGGAAATTGTCCCCAAGATAGAAGGGAGAGACAACAACAAAACACTTCTACAACGAGAAACATCATGGATGTACAGATTGCAATCCCAAAAACCTTTTGGTCTTAATGACCGCACTGAACTGAGCTGTTATTTATGAATGCCGACCTGGGCATCTTTTGATGCACCTAATCCTGCTTTTGCTGCATGCTTGTGACAAACTGCACGCCTATAGTTTTATTCTTTTCCACCTTTATCTTACCATGGTTTCATCTAAACACCACTCCAAGATGGCCACGTTTTGCACCTCCTCCACTTTACCCCTTTTCTCTGTCTATCACTCTGACATCTATCCGTCTAAACCTCGCGCACACTCCACGCTGACAGCCATCGTTTGAACAGGAGCTGTATGTGCTCTAATCCACGTTTTTGAAGTAAGCAGCACTTGGGTACAGATCACCGCGCAACCGTGCTTTTATTCTTTATTTCTTCATCCTTCACCTTCGCATGCTCTTGGGAGCCGTTTTTAGACTTTAACTAGATTTATTCACACACTTCGTAAAGCACCCGTCTTTAGTCGGTAACCGCGCTATTTGACACGCATGCTGACCTGTTGCTAATGATCGTCTTACAAACGCTTACTACCCGCATGCCACTGACCGTTTAGAGTCTTGTTATTTCACGTCTGAACCCGCCCGCCAACATTTTCTCTCACATTTTCTCTCACCTATTTACGAATATGGGCGCATGAGGTTGTTCTCACAGATTTTTTTTTTTTAAGTGCAGTTATTTCATTGATTTATCATGGTAATGAGATACAATATTTATTGTGGTTTTTCGTATATCCTTTGTTTGCAGAGCTCCTTGAGAAAGGACATCTGTCCGAAATGCATTGGAGCTGGAGCTTTTTGGAGCTTCTTTAACGTTTAATGATGATATCAACAATTGTCAACCTTTTCATATGAAGTCAATATGAAACATATCTATGCAAATTTGAATTAAAATTCTGAAAACTTTCCATAAGTTTGGAACTTTACTTATATAAAGTAACAAGGTAACTCCAATGTTATCATATGGGAGAGGTAGGCCTTGCAGTAGTGAAAAACAAATGAAAAGTTTTTCACTACCAGGACATTTAAAACTTAAACATTGCACCTTGCCCTCTGGGCTGTCCAAGGCCTACCATTGTGGTGACTTATATGAATATAAAAGTAAGGTTTCGGCCTGCCATAAGGTTAATTGTGTCTGGTTGAAATAGCAGTTTAACACTGCACACACACAGGCTGCAGTGGCAGGTCTGAGACATGTTTTAAGTGCTACCTAAGTGGGTGGCACAATAAGTGCTGCAGGCCCACTAGTAGCATTTAAGTTACAATCCCTGGGCACTGGTTGTGCCACTTTACTAGGGACTTACTAGTTAATTAACAAATGTGTATAAGACAGCTCTACCATGTTTTAAGGCACAAGTACGTTAGCACTGGTTAGCAGTGGTAACGTACACAGGGCCAGATGTAGGTAATTTTTATTTACCGACCTCTTAAATACCGAGTCATACCGACTCGGTATTTAAGAGGTCGGAAAATAAAAATACCGAGATGTAGGTAATTGCAGATGTGCAATTACCGAATCGGAAACAGTCGGTAATTTCTGATGTGGTAAATACCGACCAGTTAATGCCCATGCATTCCTATGGGCTTTGAAGCCCATAGGATTGATTGGGCATATACCGGTCGGTATTTACCACATCGGAAAATACCGACTGTCACAAGGGTGCAGGGGGTGTCACTTTGACACCCTCTGGCACCCCCAAAAGAGGCTCGGGTGCCATGTGGCAGGCATACCTGCCCTAAGGGCAGGTCTGCCTGTCATATGGCATAGGTGTGCATGCACACATGTGCATGCACACCAGAAACGGTATTTTACCATCATGTAGTATTTGATGGTAAAATACCGATGTGGTACTGCTTGTGGGACTCAGAAGAGTCCCACCTACATACCAATTGTCCGGAATCAGTAATGATACCGACTCGGTATTTTACATACTCGGTAAATTTACCTACCGGTAAATTTACCGAGTCTGTAAATTACAGGGACCTACATGTCAAATTGCTTTTACCGGGTGGTAACGGCCGAATTCGGCCGTTACCACCCGGTAAAAGCCTACCTACATCTGGCCCACAGAGTCCTAAGGCCAACAAAAACAAATTCAGAAAAAAGTGAGCGCAGAAATTTTTGGGATGACCCTGAAGAACAGGGCAAGTCCAACACCAGGCCTCTAAATGAGGCTGTGGAAATATGAGCTTGGTGGGGTGGGTGAACCGCCAATTTAAGATTGCTCCACCATACTTTAAATGACGCCTAAATCTACTCCTTATTTCCTACCACAACCTTTTAATTTAAAAATACATTTAAGTGAGGTTTACAAAATTGGCTCATTCTACTCTACATTTTGGGAGTTTGTGGACCTGTGTGAGTAGAGATTGTGGAATTTAGATGGTGGTATGCAAGTCCTATGATGAATATTAAATCACACTAATTTAAAGTGTGCATTAATAGAGACCTTTATGTGTGCAAGATCTTGTTCATTGATCATCTGTGAGGTGTGCCAAACAGTCATCCTTCCATTTGATCTGCATCAGCAGTTCATTTGATGGTTTGACAGCATCAAGTGCCCTGTATATTGGAGAAATTAGCCTCCCACCAAGTGCCAGTGATAGCATATCTTGTCATTTATAGTTTCCCTTCAGCAAGTCCAGGAATTGTCCCAAAGCCTCCTCCACCACCCCAGCTAGTTTGGTATATTACAGGACATATCCCAGTGAGATGCCAAACCTGTCCTGCACTCTCCAGAATGACAGGATCTCAGCCGTTTGCACAAATGTTCAGCTTTGTTCAGCAAACAGTACCTTTCGTAATTATTTAGTTAAGTCTAGTCTCATGTTGGCCCATTAAATTGATCAGTTATGACTGATACTGTGGATCGTCCCCTCTTTCAGAAGTAAGTGCTCACAGGGTATCCCACTTCATGTTCCTTTCAATGAGGATTTTTCTGATACTGCCCCTCCATCAACCAGTCAACAGCATATTGGAGTTGCACCGCAAGGTTATATAATTCGAAGTCTGAGAGTCCTTGTTCCCAATCTTGCATGGCTGATTCATAGCAGGTAGTTTAACTCTGCTGTGCTTCTCTGCCCAGATCATGTTTGCCAGCATTTAGTCTGGTTCCTTAAATATCTTCTGCTGGAAGATGGACACATTACCAGGGAAAGCGTATAAGCATATGGGCAGCATCACCCTTATTTCCACTGCTGCTTAGCCAATACCAGGCAATCACAGTGTGACCCACAAAGCTGTGGATTTCTTGAGTCATTTGACGATTTTGAGAATGTTAGTACAGATTTTATATTTCTCTATAAGGGTTACTTAGACCACTCTATGAATATATCAGTCTACTCTTCGGTTTAAATTCAGGTTGGAAACGTGTTCAAATGTTTTGCATATCAAACATCCATGTGCTAAGATGATTGATTTGTTTGGTTTTAGTCCCACATTAGTCAGAACTCAGCCATTGTCTCTGGAAGCAATCAGACTGCTTCATGGTGGGGTCTTAAATAGATAAGCATGGTTTCTGCCAATTTGAAGACAGTATCTGTCTTTTCCCTGTTGGAGCGGAAATCTCACAGTAATCTCTCTTTGGAAAATTTAGGAAATGTGGCACTATCACCTTTGATTACCATTACCCTTGTTTCTGCTCAAGGAGATAGATCTTGGGCATCGTGTTTTGACCAGGGCACTCCTTCATAGACATGAGCAATTAATCAAATGCAAATAAAAATTTTAGTCAATAATGAGAGTTGTGAGTAGTTTTAAAGGGATTTATTTTCCAATCAATATTTAAGAGTTTCTGACTCTTCAATCATTAGTCAGGTATCAATCAGGTTACAGAGCTGATAATAAAAAAATGAAGTTAGTACAGAGCATATCATAAATTGCATACAGAGCGTTCCATAAATAAGTAATTCCTATTCTAATAAAATGAGGCACAAATGATGTCAGTCAGAAGAGTTCAAGATTAGAAGCAAGAGTGAGCTTGGCATGAAGCTAAATCAATCATTAATTATTTCAATATCTCCCATGAAGAGAAATAATGCATAGAGCAAATATGCCTTGGCAAAGCCAGTTAGTCAAAGCATAAAGCTTGGCGATTTTAATAAAAGTCAGAATAAACAATACCTACATCTAATCTGCCTACTTCTGCCTCTGTTCTGCACTCCATCAAGAGAACTCTCCATCCTGACCTCTCCTTCCCTGCATCTGCAAATCACATCTGCTCTCCTCCCTTCATTTCTGCATCGGAGTCTGAAACTCCTCTGCAGCCTTCCATCTCTAAATCTGTCTGCAAGGTTTCCTGCTAGTGTTCTGAAACTCCAAACCAGGAACATGTTTATCAAAGAATAATGTTACAAAGCATGTAGTGTGACTTCATCTTCATTCAACTGGAATCCAACATTTTCCTAAAGGACTCCTCCACCCCTCGGTAGATTGCATACTTCGGGCCAGATGTAGGTAATTCTAATTTACCGATTCTTAAATACCGAATTTTACAGATTCGGTATTTATGAATCGGTAAATTAGAGGGTGGGAGATGTAGGTAAATTTTATTTTCCATTTACCGAATCGTTAACATTCGGTATTTACCGATTCGGTAAATACAGATTCGGTATTGCCCATTGATTCCTATGGGCCTTGAAGCCCATAGGAATCAATGGGCAATACCGATTCGGTATTTACCGAATTGGTAAATACCGAATCCTGCAAGGGTGCAGGGGGTGTCACTTTGACACCCTCTAGCACCCCGAATACAAGCACGTGTAACATGTGGCACACATGCATGCCCTAAGGGCATGTCTGTGTGCCACATGGCACAGGTGTGCATGCCCAGATGTGCATGCACACCTGAATTCGGTATTTTACCACCCAATTGGATTGGGTGGTAAAATACCGACTCTTAAGGGCCTGTGGCACTCTTTGAAGTGCCACCTACATCTCATTTACAGAATCGGTAAATTTACCGATTCGGTATTTTACCGATTCTGTATATTTACCGAATCGGTAAATGTACCAATTCTGTAAATGAGATGTCCCCTACATGTCAAATCCTAAATACCCGTTGGTAACGGCCGAAATCGGCCGTTACCGACCGGTATTTTGGCTTCTACATCTGGCCCCTCATCTCTAAGACAAGCGAAAGTCCTTCCCACTGAAAATTCTGCAGCTTATTTAATATAACTCAATTTTATAACCTTCCTTTAAAGAAACATTTTATTTCTAACTAAACACATCACATGAGCTGCAATAGAACATTTTTTAATTAGCAAGAAATATTAAACATAACCTGGTAATGCACTTTTAAAATATGTGTGTTTTCCACTCTCTCTAAAGCAAAGAATGAAATGAGGCTTTGTTTAAATATTTCTATCAAGTACATAGATAAAGCTCAGAGGTTACAAGTTGTAAATTATGCTAAGGATTCTTCTTCACACAGAGAGAAAAATTCCTTCTCGATGGCCAACAGAAACTCACAGAGCAAGAGCTAAATCACAAGAGCTGTTTCTGTTTTTCCACATTATAAAATGTTGTGTTAATTCTAATACATGTTTGTAGCACTGTGGTCCACACTTGTAGATGTAGTCTTAGTAGATTTATTCATGTAGATAAACAAGTAACTCAGATCATGTACAGCAGCCTATAAGTCCTCATCAGCAGGTGTATAAGTGCTGGAGGGAGCCCCAGCAGGAGCAGCCTGCTAGCTGCTCAGCCCCATTCACCTACCGTCATCACTCAGCCAGGGGAAACAACCTTTACAACGCAACTTTTACAACGCACTGCCATTACAAACAAACTTTTACAACGCAACATCCATTACATCGCATGCCATTACAACGCAACCATTACAGCGCATGACACTACAACACATACCACTACAATGCATGTAATTACAACACATACCATTACAACAAATAACATTACAACGCATAGTACCCTTACACTTTCCAACACTTACGCTACTGTTGCACCCCCTGGAGTTAGAATAGTAATTTTTACCCCTACACTATCCAACACTTACCCTACTTTTGCACCCCCCTGGAGTTTGAATAGTAATTTTTACCCCTACACTATCCAACACTTACCCTACTGTTGCACCCCCCTGGAGTTAGAATAGTAATTTTTACCCCTACACTATCCAATACTTACCATACATGCAATGTAATGTTATGCGTTGTAATGGTATGCGTTGTAAAGGTAGTATGAGTTGTAATGGAATGCGTTGTAGAGGTAGTTTTTAAAAATTCGTTGTAATGGCATACGTTGTAGTGGAATGCTTTGTAATGGATGTTGCGTTGTCAAAAATGCGTTGTAAAGGTATGCGTTGTCATCTTTTTGCAACCTTTTTCCAACGTATACGTAGCCTATTGACAAATGATAATTCCCTATTTTACCATCAATTCATGCTGGGATTAGATAGTAATCAGTTCTTGTTCCGCGTACATGACCCCAACTATTTCAAGAGAGTCAAGTTTAAGACCGCGAGACATATTAAAAGAATTTGGGATCAAATTATGATTTAAGATAAGATTCCATTTTTCAATGCTGAGTTACAATTATGGGGGAACTCAGGGATACCAGGCTTATTTTCTGACGGCGCTGGTGCCCTGTGGTTAGGACATGGCATAAGTACTTTAGGTGACCTATATGGCTCGGATGGTCTCTTGAGCATTAATACACTAAAATTGCCATATAACATTAGTGATGCTATGTATTTTAAATATATTCAGATGAAAGACTTTTTGGTTAATAAAATGAAAATTGAGAAAGTAGAACATTCAGATACTCTAAAATGCCTCTATTCGAGGCAGACTAAATCACTTATTAGCAAGAGTTATGCCTGCTTAAATAGTCACAGGGAAGGAGATTGCGCAAAAATGGCGGACAAATGGACTAACAGACTAGGAGTTAATATCAGCCCTAGCCAGATTGCAGGCTCGCTCAGACAAATAAATTAAGTGGTCCAATCTTCAAACTTAAGGCTCCAATTATATAGAACGGTGACCCAAATTTACTATACACCTCAAAGAATTGCTAGATGGACTTATGGAAATGTTCTTAGCGAGCGAACTAAATGTCCGAAATGTAATCTGGAAGCCGCCGGTATAGAACATATGCTCTACCAGTGCCCGGAACTTACTGTGTTTTGGAAAGGATTAATAACGGCTTTAAACAGTAGGCAAATCACACTTCCAACACTCTCGGCTCATTTAATATTGTTAGACATACAAGATACTAATAGCAAGCATAAAGACTTGATATCTATTGTTTTCGCTTGTGCTAGGTTGGTCATGGCACGGACTTGGATCTCTAAGGAACCTCCTAGTGTTATGGAGTGGTGGAATCTTATCAATGAAATACATACAATGGAACTCTCATTGGCTAAATTCAGGGGTACTAAAGCACTGAAAGGGAGGGAAAAAATTTGGGGAACGTTCATTTGATACATATGTAAATATTTTCTTTCTTTCTTTCTTTCTTTCTTTTTGTTTTCTTTTTACTGGCAGCATCGAAATGATTCATATTTGGGAATGTATGTATTGCAATCCTCTGCTTGTATTTAATGGTTAAATCTATGTTTGGATATCTCTGCTCTCGATATATGTATGTTAAGAGACGTCTATTTACTTTTTTTCTTTTTTTTCCTGCAATAAACAAAAAACATTTTAAAAAAAAATTAAAGTAAAGGTATGCGTTGTAAAAGTATGCGTTGTAACGTCATACATCCCTCATCCAGTCACCCAAACATTCCACTCATGGCCCATTCATCAACATTCCAATCAAAGCACACACGCAGGCTGAGCAGCTAGGAACAAGATACCATAGGGCATGAATCATAACACAAGAATACTACAAAGTTATATTGTACTAATGTACATTTAACAGTTTTGCAAGTTAAAATCGCATTTCCAGAGTGAGAACAAAATCTAAACTAAACACCTTTAACTCAAGCTATGAATTAATTGTGCAGTGTTTTACATGAATTGCTAAGTGAAAAGCGTCTGACTAAAGCCTGTGAATATCAAAGCCTCATGATTTCACTTCGTAGCACCAAATGCTTGGGTGTCACCTTTTAAATGAAGTTTCATACCTGAAGCTCAAGGCAAGGTTTCCATTAGTGATGTTAAATGTAAATACAATATTCATGCTCCTTCACCCCAACCCACATTTCCCACTTTTTAAAGTTGTTCCTTAATCCTCTTGCTACTGGTTCCATCACCAGAGCGAAGAGCATTGGGTACAAGGAGCAGTCTTGACACCTGCCCTTACCAAGTACTCACCAATCTGAGATTATTCCACCAGTTTTAAGACTAGCACATGAGGCTGAGGAAAGGACTCAGAATCATTCCATGAAGTTAGGCTAGCAGTTTCTCTGTTAAAGCAAAACCTGCATAAATCAATACTCAATTAAAATATTGCAGATTCCTTTCATTATTTGATCATTAATCCACGACATGAGGGAGCCATGTGAGGTTTTAAACTGTATTTCCTCCTTAGATTCTGACCTGCATGTAGGACGCTGGTCATTACATTCATTAACCTGGATATTAGTGCTTTGCTGAGCAGTTTGGTACTGATGTTTAATGTTGAAATGTATCTATATGGCTCATAGTCTTTAGGGTTGCTATCTGGTGTGAGCACCATATAGATAAGGGCTTCCATCAGCCTCACTGGTAGCTGCTCCACATCGTTACCCTTAATACAGACCTGTCCAATGATAAGTGTGTGTATGTTTTATAATCTATCACTGTTTAGGGTTTTCCCTTTTGTATGGTCTATATTGCTTGTTCCTATTGCTGCGATCATTCCTTCTTTATTCAATGGAGCCTTTGGGGTTTCTTTGTGCAATTGTGTAAGTCTGAACAAGATTGCAATGTTTAAAACCTCCCTTATATGCTCAATTTCTGGGCAGGGTGGTTGTGAACATAGCATCTTCAAATACCAATATTATCTGTGTGTACTGCCATTCCTGCTTCATAAAGCTAAGAGGGTTAACAACCTATCTTGTCACCACCTCTGTGGGGTCTTTGTATTCATTGTGTGAACAATGACAGACTGTTATATACATCATTCAGTTTCTGCTGTTCCTCTGTGCTTATTTACATTCCCCACAGCTAGTGAGTTAAGCGCAAAAAGAACAGATGATGGACGGAATGCTGAGCACATCAAACATACACCCCAGTCAAAGATCTGGGTTAAATCCATACTTTTTTTGTTCGCCACATCATTCCACTTTGGACCCAGCCACATGCAAATCATTCTTGACCCTTCTCCCCATGGGAACATTCCAGCCTGAACTGGCAGGCCAGGTCCTCCCTGGATCAGAAACAAGCAACGTGGGACCAGTTTTGGGGTATCACCCCTCAGCAGTCAGGCTAGCTTGAGTCCAGTGGCATAGCGAGCACGGGACCCACATCTGAGCCTACCCTTCCCACTTAGTATGACAAATGCAAAAAGAACAGATGATGGATGGAATGCTGAACAAATCAGTTGTGAGCCAGCTCTCCATGGGACCAGTCCATCCACAACTCAGGGCCGGGCTGGCTGTAGCGGGCACCGGACAGATCCCCGGTGAGCCACCAGGGTGGGAGATGGTTTTGGACCCCTGGGAGGTCGTTTTTGCAGCTGCAGTGTTTTCAACATGCACAACTCCCCTTCCCCTCCCCACGGCAGTCCCGACTCAATACCAGGGATGGTTTGCGTTCCCAAGCCGGCCCTGCCCGAACTGCCGGGCCAGGTCCTCCCTGAACCAGAAACAAACATCCTGGGACCTGTTTCGGGGGACTACCCTGCATCAGACAGACTAGCTTGAATCCGGTGGCATAGCTTGCATGGGACCCCTTTCCACTTAGGGTGACAAATGCAAAAAGAAAAGATGATGGACAGACTGCTGGACAAATCAAACATTCACTCGCAGTCACAGATCTGGGTGAAACCCATTGTTTCTTTGCTTGCCACATTATTCCAGTTTGGACCCAGCTATATGCTAATCATTCTTGAGCCTGCTCCCCATGGGGACAGTCCAGCCTGAACTGGCAGGCCAGGTCCTCCTTGGACCAGAAACAAGCAACGTGGGACCGGTTTTGGAGTATCACCCCTCAGCAGTCAGGCTAGCTTGAATCCAGTGGCTTAGTGAGCACGGAACCCACATCTGAGCATACCCTTCCCACTTAGTATGACAAATGCAAAAAGAACAGATGATGGATGGAATGCTGAACAAATCAGTTGTGAGCCTGCTCTCCATGGGACCAGTCCATCCCCAACTTGGGCCTGGCTGGCAGTAGCGGGCACCGGGCGATTACCTGGTGTGCCGCCAGGGTGGGGGGGCAGTTTTGGACCCCTGGGAGGTCGTTTTTGCAGCTGCTGTGTTTTCAACATGCACAACTCCCCTTCCCCTCCCCACGACAGACCAGACTCAATATCAGGTCTGGTTTGCGCTCCCAAGCCGGCCCTGTCCCAACTGCCAGACCAGGTCCTCCCTGAACCAGAAACAAGCATCCTGGGACCTGTTTCGGGGGACTACCCTTCATCAGACAGACTAGCTTGAATCCGGTGGCATAGCTAGCATGGGACCCACTTCTGGGCACACCCTTCCCACTTAGATCGACAAAAGAAAACAGAAAAGATGATTGACAGAATCCTGAACAAATCAAGCATTCACTCCCAGTCATATATATGGGTTAAATCCATTGTTTCTTTGCTTGCCACGTTATTCCAGTTTGGACCCAGCTATATGCTAATCATTCTTGAGCCTGCTCCCCATGGGGACAGTCCCGCCTGAACTGCCAGGTCAGGTCCTCCCTGGACCAGAAACAAGCATCCTGGGACCGGCTTTGGGGTATCACCCCTCATCAGCCAGGCTAACTTGAATCCGGTGGCACAGCGAGCAAGAGACCCACGTCTGGGCATAACCTTCCCACTTAGGGCGACAAATGGAAAAAGAACATATGCCGGACAGAATGCTGAAGAAATCAAACATTCACCCCAAAAAGTGAGTTAAGGCACACTTGCTATATTTTATGCTCGCAATGGTACATAATTTTCTCCACAGTATGTCTCGTACCACCAATTTTACCCATGCAGCTTTTCTTCAACACCTCCTCAGGGTCCCTTATTTACAAGAGCTACTCAAGCCTCAAAGTAATGTTCAACTTACATTCCCACATCAGCCATGAACGTGGGTCTTGAGTGCATCTCCCCCCACTAGCGCCTTGAGACCCTCACGGGTATGTAGTGCGCTTTACAAATGCAATGATTGATTGATTGATTGATTGATTCTCAATTTTCATCACAAAGTAAACTATCCTGCTGTACAGATCATCTGGGCTAAGTAATAGAAAAATGTTGTCTTGTTTGGTAAAACTTTCTTATTCCATCTATCAGACCTATCCTGGGAAGGACACAAAAAGGGCAGGTTATAGATTTTATCCGGTGAGTGGAAATGGCACACAATCCAGTTGAGACCCACCCACCGAGACCACAGCTACATCTAAGCAGGAGGCTAAATGGACCCAGAAATATCTCACAATTGTTGGGTCAGTAATGTTGAAGACCTAAATGTTGTGGAAACAAACCTTTTAGTTATCCAATAACTTATATATCAGGATATATCTCTTTCCAGATCCTGGATTGTGTGCTTCACCATCAAGGATACCCCAGCACCACACAGGCGCGGATACACCTAGCTTATGTCAAAGGGAATGTTAACTGTGGGTGAGTCTCATGCTAAAATGTCAATCTTATCTGTCTCTATGTGGAAAGGAATGAAATCTGCGTCATTTATTGAACTTATTAAGACTGATCTGGGCTTAGCTTCCCCTGTATCCGCAGTGTGCCAGAATGCACAGGTTTCCACCTCACAGCAGCTACCAACATATTGGCTGCAACTGATAACCGAAGCTCAATGCACTTCTGAACAGTCCACAGCCCACACATTACCATCCAACCTTTGGAGATGCCGACCCCGCCGACAAGTGGATGTTCCCTGTGCATGAAATAACCAAGATTCAGCCACCCATCTGCCTTGAACATGTGTGTTCAATGCACCTTTAAATCCCCATTACAAAATATTACTTTCAAATCACCAACAGAAGCAAGGTACCTAAAAGGAATTGTTGAAAAAATGTGATTAGCAGAGTGTGTCACCCTTCAGAGACAGGTATTATTTCTACTAGCTTTGTTTCAGTGTGGCAGGCATTGTGACCTAGTAGGTGGTAGGTAGGACTTGGTAGGTGCCAGCCCAGTCAGACTGATTCGGTCTAAGGCATTAGGTGGGTTGCTCCCAACAATAACTTGCCGTAGCCCCTAATTCTAATCACAATGTGCTCTAACAAGTCTAGCATTATACTGAGGTACATCTTGGTTATCATTCTTGCTACATCACCATATCTTGCTACATCACCATATTATGATGGAAGCTTAACTCACAGCAACAATATTTCACAGTATTACTGCCAATAATCATTTGGACTACATCAAAATTCGTAGCTGCAGAGAATGTACAAGGAAATACATATTAGCTCCCCTTAAAGTGCCAAAACTAAGTGCATTCTTTCATTCATTATTGTGTGATAATTAAATATAATTTGTCAAAAAATATACCTCAGCCTTATGCTGATCTACACAGTAAATGAGCACCATTCAAGAAATTAGGAAGTTCTATTGTAATAAAGCCAACAAGAGTGTTCATTCACAAGAACTACAAGAACACAGCCAGTCAGGGTCCTGAGGAGAACCCCAAATTATTAAGAGGTACCAAACGCGTCAACAGAAACCCTTGGGGAGTGCCGTACCAGAATACCATCTATTTAGTGGGCAATTACAGAGAACTGAAACCCCACTCTGAACCCCCAAGAGACATTATTACCAAGAGGTTCACAGCAAAGAAAATTATAGTGATGATTATAACCTCTGCAATAAGTCAAAATAAGTTGACTGGTTTTCAGAGCACTATTTAGGTTTAAGTTGAAATTGTTAACTGGATGTGAAAGTACCATTAAGTTTTTGTTTTGATTTTATTAGGCACAATTCACAGTCAATTATACTTTGTGTAATCACGGCTTAGCAGTTTAGGAGTCATGTCCAGTTCTGTTGGGCATACTTGTGGTTATCGAAAATGTTGAAATGTGGCCCCTCTTTTTTGATAACCTTAATGTATATAATATGTGTTAAAAAGATAATGAAAGAATAGTGAATAAATACATGGGCCAAGACAAGTAGCTCATTTGGCTTTGATTTCTAAAACAACATTGGTTGAATAAACGCAGCTAGACCCTGGTTATTTACAAATTGCAAAGTGGCCCAGGCTAGCTGTAGATATAAGAGCCATATCCCCATATATGTTACTTTTAGACAGTTGGACAGTGGCATTTTCTTGCCTTAGCCATTTGGTTTCTCAAGCCTGTCTTTGAGACGCATGCCTCGTGGTAGCTGACAGCTGGCCTTTGTGTATTCCCCCTTTACAGTCACACACAATGGGGAGCTTAGGTGTGACTGCATGACCCATCACTGTCAGGATGGGAGGGAATAGGCTGTGTCCTGTCTCCAAAGGGCTGCATAACCCCTGTAGTTAGTCTGGAGCCAGGGCCATGTTGGCAGGGCATGTGTGCACTTCACAGGCCTGCCTCTAGAAACTTCTCCACACTTTAAAGGCACAAATGTGTATAAAAGAAGGAGCTCAGACACCAACTAGTCAGTACACTTCTAGACCTGTGGATACTCTGCCAGGAAGAATGATTGCTGTGCTGCTACAAGGACTGCCACTCTGCTGGACTGCTGCCATAAAGAAACTGCTGCCCTGCTGTGCTGACCTGCTGCCTGTTGCCCTCTTGCCCAGGGAAGAAGAACTGGACCTTCAACTTCATCTCGATACCAAGACCCTAGAGTGACTCCAAATGGCTAGTCTGCTGTCCTCCTGCATTGAGCCTCAGGGGCATAAAAGGCTCCCCAACCAGCTCCTGGACCCAGATGCAGTGAGTTCCTGACCCCCAGCCTATGCCTCTCGGGTCCTGAACCTTTGGCGTGGGTTACAGGCTCTTAAATCAAGCTTTTGGGATGTTTGTGACTGCAGACAGGCCCTTTTGCACCGAGACATGCCACTCACAGCAAAATCCAGTGCAAGCAGCCACCAGCCTCTCTCGTCGACAGCCCATGGGCCAACATGAAGCACCAGCCTGCCCATCCGTGATGCCCGCCCTGCTCTTTGCACCATGCCAACAACCACTCGCTATGCTCTCTTTGCTTCTCGTGGCCCTCTCCAACGCAAACGGGGCCCTTGGCACAAAACTTGAAAAGGTAAACCTTCAGCTGGACTAATATGAGAATGTATTCGGCCGGAGCTCCATCACGGTCGGCCTGAACTGTTGACTTTGTACCAGTTCAGTGCGCCCTGATAGCCATGGTTGGTGCTTTGTACTTTAGGTGCTATTTTACAGGGTATTCTTTAAAAATTCATAACTCTGGTTCTACTGAGTAGATTTTTGTTGTTTTGATCTTGTTTTATTCATCACATTTTACTCCGAATTTTCAAATTGGTGTGAGATTCTTTTTGTCTGGTGTTTTCACATTTTTACTTTTTGAAGTGTTGTACAAATACTTACCGGGGGGGGGGTGAGCAAAGGTTAATTTGTGGTTTGCTTGTGCCTTACCCTGACAAGGATTGTGATTGCTGTTTGATCAAGGCTCACACTCCAGTCAACCAACAACCCAATTTCTTACAATAATTTTAAAACAGATACATATTTCCCTCTCTCTCTACGTATCCCTTTTGCTCTATTACTCTTTCCTTGAAAGGAAGCTGAAGTGACCTTGCACCAGATGGTCAGAGGTCAGGAAAAAGACACCTGGTAAGTCAGAGTGGAGCTCATCAAAATTTCTGTACTGTAGCCACACTGTTGTTTGCCCCTTCTATTTCACATTTTGTTTTAAGACTGGTTTGATGGTGCAACTGTTTCTTGCCCTTTGCAATCAACAGAAAAAAGAGCTTTCATAAGTACTGCTGAGAAGAGATTAGGCTCCATCCACAATAGCATCCTTGAGAACAGCATTTGAATGGACAGTGTAAATCCTGTAAAAAGAGTGTTTACATTACACTTTGTGCCTTGTGGGGAAGCGTATGCTCAAAACAGCAGGACACAGTCGGTTACGGTGGTATGCCAACGAACAAGACTGTAGGCTGGATCTGTTTATTATTGAAAGTTATAATAAAGGCAGTAGTACTGACATTTATAGTGAAAAGAACATGTTAAAGTCAATAAAGGGTGCTTTGACCTGACTCTGTACTAAAGCCAGAAGAGAGGTATTTTGTCATATAGAATGTCATACAATACAATAGTAGGTAATAGTTTTGGTAATTGTTACCCCCTCTGACAAATCATGGCAACACAAGATTTTCACTGTGATAATCCTTGGGCCTTAGTAGAAGAGGCAGTATTTTACTTTGCCAACTGTAATTTGTACACATTTGTCATTGTATGACTTGTGTTGGGGAAAGTGTGAGTTCATTACAGTACGTTTGAGTTGGTTATGGTCAATGACAAAGGCTATATTATATGCCCAATGCTATAAGTCTGACCTGTTTACTATGAAACTTTATCACAAATTCAGTAGGTCCAGATTATTTTGTAAGAAAAGCCTTTGTTAAAGATCATGGCCCTGTAACAGTGAACTATAATCACTCTGTGTTACATGCTGTAGACATGTATTTAGTTCACATTTATACTTTTATAAATAAATGCACGGTGGTTGCTAGCTTATTCACACTGCAGTATGCCTGTGTGGTTGGGTGCCACATCACTGGTAATGGATATAGACCTTATTGTTTCAATGGGAAAATTTTGTTCAGATTCCATAGGTTTCATCTATTTATTATGACGCGTTATGACATAGCCTGTAGGTCTGACTAACTATTGTCAAAAGTGTGTGCTAAAAGCAATAGGCTTTTAAGGGTGTATTGTTTTTCCACTGTGCGAACACCTGTATGCAGGTATTTCCTTACTGGAAATCTCACAGATTACTGTTGTAGACAAGAGTTTTAGTGCTGGTGACCCATTCAACTAAATCACTGGGATAAAAGATTTTTACTATGATAATAATTATAAGGCCCTCTTGCGGGAATTTAAAATATTTTACCATTGTAAATTTAGACATGTTTGTAATATTTTTACAGTATGATGGTTACCTTGTGGCAAGGCTTACGTTCTATACAGTAAGGCCTACATTTACAAACCTATCACGCAACGCAGCACCCAAAGTTGCTGCACTGCGTTGCATGATAGGGAGTGAGCAGGTAAGCGCCATATCTACAGAGATCAGGCACTATCCTGCTTTCTCCCTGTCCTATCCCACAATCAGGCTGCAGAGCGCCATGCGCACCCCTTTTGCACTAAAGTGCAAAGGTGTCTGTGTGAGTCTAGCATAGTTTTCTACTGGAGTGTACCATTCTAGTACAAAATACAATGCTTATACTAACTTTAAAATTTTTCATATTTTGGATGTGTGCTGTACAGTACAGCACACATCCTAAATATGAAAATTGTTAAAGTTAGTATAAGCATTGTTTCAGTCACACATGCAAAGTGGGATACGTTAGGAGAAATAAAAATATTTCTTTTTTGTAACTCCTACTTTTTAAGTCATGTTAAGTTTTGGTGCAAAACACAATCTACTATTGTTAGCACATAGGGTTTTGCATAAAAAATCATGGGCGGTTGCATGAGAACGCCGATGTACCACCCATGGAACACCCCCTTGATTCAGAATAGCGCTCAGCAGTCCAACACGCTGACTTACATTACCGTTTCATTACAAAACAAGGCAAATAACAATTTGCCTTGGTTTTTTAATTTCAGAACGGATTTTGTTTAGATCTACATTAAAAAACACAAGCGCAAACCTGAGGCAAAATCTTTGTTAATCTGGGCCCAGGTCTTGGCTATGGTAACACGCCTGTAGGACTGGCTGATTCATTGGGAACGTTTATTTCAAATGCAAGTGCTCTAATCTGTTTATTATGAAAAGTTCTAACAAATACAGTGGGCATGCGTTGTTTATTATGATACACACATGTTAAAGACAATAGGCCTTTAAGAACGGATTGTTATTACACATTGTTCAAGCCTGCAGACTTGTTGTGGGTTACAAGAAATCTCAAAGATTACCTTAGATTACACGCTTTGACAAACTCTTGGGGTAGAAGATTTTCAGTGCCATAATTCCTGCTAGAATCTCTTGAGAAGGTGTTACAGGCTAGGTTTTGTGTCAGGATTTTGTAATTTAAAAAATCATTAAATCTACATACACAAACATATACATGTTTATGCCACGCCAGTGAAAACACATATTGCCCACTAACTTGTTATTGCTTGTATTTAAATGGGAACAACTTCCAATTCATTATTTTTTTCTACTATTTCTCTCAAGCATCTTCTCTATATATAAAACCTATTCCATCCTATTAATTCCTAGATGACACGCATCCTCTTAGTTCACCCCTCTTGCGCCACAACTCATTGATAACTTGGTGGCATAAAGGAAAATGATACCCTTCTTGCAAACTTTGATGAATCTACCCCAGTTATACAAAAGCATTGGCTTAAGTTAGAACCTTCTGAATAATGAAGGCCCAACTGCACAACTGGTGCTGCTGGTTATGCCAATTCTCCATGTCTGCGACCCCATACTTTGCTGTGTTGCTGGCTGCACCTGCCAGTATTGATTATATAACATCAGCACAACTCTTATTTACTTTAGGTTTCAGGACACAAAACCTTTGATTTTTATTCTTCACCAGCTAGATTAAGGTTCTTCTTCCAATTTGCTTTTCTGCATATGTTTTCGCATACTCACAATCCTTATGCAGTGCATTAATTTACCTCAAAGATTTGCTGTTTTTCTATCATATATTTTATTAAATCATCTTACAGGTTTCTATACTGTCTCCAGTTCTGTTTCTCATATTGTCTTCAAATAAGGAAGCTTCCTTAGTTCCCACAGGTAGTTTCTGATTCTACACTCAGGCATTTTTTATGACCTCCCTGGCCAGAGCTGATTCAAGGTATTTTGACGCTGCAGCTAAGGTCTATTTTTGTATCTACTTGACTATTGTTCATGTTGCCTCCCATAGACCTGCTGCCAAAAACTGCAGGGCTATATGCGAGTGGTTCCTGTGGTGCATCTTTCAAGGGGCGCCACAGGTGACTACCGAGAAACCCTTGTATTGAAAAGGTCATTCTCTCACCCGATGAACCCCCCATTTTATCCAAACACTCATTCTAAGTTTACAAATAATGTGGACCTTTTCTCTCGTTCAGTCGGTTTCTCACGTAGGCGTTCACTTTTTTTCTGTACAACATCACCATCTGTCTTTTGTGTT
Organism: Lissotriton helveticus; assembly: GCF_964261635.1. Taxonomy (NCBI): domain Eukaryota; kingdom Metazoa; phylum Chordata; class Amphibia; order Caudata; family Salamandridae; genus Lissotriton; species Lissotriton helveticus. Next base: position 2,058,210,538 of record NC_136059.1, on the reverse strand, counting down.
TCCTGATCTCTTCACTAATCACCTTTGAGTTATTTATGCAATAGCTTCACCGACAATCTAAAAAGATCTTTGACCATATTGCACACATTCATCCATTGATTTGCAAACATATTTACAAATAAAATGCTATAAAAAACATCATGGCTTAGTAATTGTTACAGAACATCTGAAATAATTTAACAGGATTTGACCCAGCTTTGCATTTTGTCAACAAAGACAGATTAAGGGGAATAGGCTGGAGACTAGGGAAATGTCATGGCCTGATTTAGAGTTCAGTGGCAATACAAATTCTCTTTTTCCAGGAGGAAATAATAAATTCGTAGGAGCCTCCACTAGTTGAATGTCCCCCCAACACACTCTTGCCTAGTGAAGAGAATTCAGCAGCAAGATTAGCCTCCCGATTTCGTATAAAAATAAGAATTAACCACCAATTGTACATGAAGTACTTGCTATTTTAAGAAGCGCTTGAGTTGTTGAACAGGTTACAGCAAATGTTTTCTCTAGAAAGATAGTGTAATCAGTTGAGAACACCAGGTGGATGGTAACACTTGCTTGCAGGAAAACAATGTGTTTAATAATGTATTTCTGATGTTTTATATGATTATTATTATTATTATTATATGAAATTTGTAGTGCGCTCAGTTACCCAGGGGCATCCCGGCGCAGAACAGAACAAGGAAGGAAAAGCTCAGACTCAGTCACTACACAGGAAACAAATACGTCTTCAGGAGTTTCCTAAAGTGCAGAATGTTAGGCATATATATGTTATATATATGTAAAGCTCCATGGTGTGTTGGAGCAGAAGACAACGCTGGAGGGCTATAGGTCAACTGGTAGGGCCAGCACAGAGACATCCTAAATATAGATGCAGTAACAAAAAAATACAACACCGACCATGAGACCAGGGTAGGCTTTGATGCAGCTGCAAAGAATCCAAGGCACTGAATCCGTAGCACTGACCATTCTGCACACTGAGATACAGAACGATGGTGTAGCACAGGCCCCTGCAGCCCCTGCTTTGGTCCTTCATGAGGCGCCTCAACCCTTCAGGGGGACCACAATCAAGCCAATGAATATCTCTGAGATGTAGGTAGCCTCAGGGCCCCCCTAACCACATTTTGCAGGGGGAGGGGGTATCATCTTGCCTTATACCACTGGCACAGAAACAATGTTTAAGCAAGAAATTAGTTGTGCAACTTATGCTTTTTTTTTCATTTTACACAGGTTTACAGCAATACTATAAAAGTCCCATAAGATCCCATAGTTGGTGCGTTTACATGCTACGTATGTAGGTAAATTCCATTGCACAAACAGAAAACATCCTTTCTGTGTCGTGTGGCTTTCATCAGTGTGCATGATGTGCATTCAAAGAAACAAATAGGCGCTCACACGCCTTTCTATGTGCCCATTACAGGGTTCCTTGTCAGGGCGAAGAGGAGTTTTCTTCAGTAACCAGCTGGCCGTGTCCTTCGTGACAAGTTGAGGAGATTTGTCCTTTTAAAGCTCATGAAGTGGGAGTCTGGGAAGGAGCCATGTCCACAAGATCAAAGCGTCCTCAGCTAAGACTTGCTTTTGTCCATCCAGTGCTCAGCCCATTCCCTGGACAGCTCCTCACCTCTGACTCCAGGCCTGGGTCGCCTTCGCCCTCCTGTGGGTCATTTCCGGTCATCAGGCTTTGCTGCTCTGCATCCGGGTGGCACCTTTCATCTTGAGCCACTTCAACCCCGCTGCTTGAAGCCCCCGGGCTCGCTTTCGCTTTCTTCCGGCTGGACTTTGTCTTCTTTCGGTGTACTTTTGGTAACCAGCCTCTTCTTTCTGCGTTAACAAATTGAAAGGAGAGAAAAGTGATATCAAAGCTTGAGAGACGGAACAAAGCGCGCGAGCAGACAGACAGTTTACGCTCAGTCACAAGCCTGCAAACTCAGAAAAGAAAGAAAATTGCATGTACCAGGGAATTTGTGACAAGTGAAACAGGAGTACTATAATCCCAGTGGACGACAGGAAAGTGGCAAAGAGCATGTCTTCTTTGCTGTTCACCTGTCAAGGTTTCGATCTTCATGAAGATAATAAACTTGTGGTAGACTAGACGTCTACAACAGGTAATTTCAGAAGTTAATGACTGCCTTTTCAAGCTTTCGTAAATAACTTCCTACAAATTCATAAAAAAGGAAATGCATTTCCTGTTGCAACAAAAAAACACAATCAATCCATTGCATGCATTGTTACAAATTATTAACATAAATTAAAGCCTTGAAAAAAAAATTCTGTTGGGATGGATGAGAGTGAAAGCTCAGAGTATGTGCCTTTTTATTGCCCCTACTCTTGGAGACACGGAGTTTTCTCTCTGTTTGAGAAAGCTGTGCCTCTGTTTACCCCGGAGACTTAATTGACAAACACATCTGACACTAATTTGCACAGGCCTCCATGGAATGCTCAGAAGAGGTTAAAGGCAGAAAGGGTGAACGTTTGGACAATAATGCATAATGCAGGAACCAACGATTTTCACTTTTTCCTCCAGAAATTTCTTTGGGTTATAAGAGCGAAAACCCGGTGGTGAGTGGTTCTCCGATAGAATACCACAAAGGTAAGGATCTGTTCGGGAAGTCATACTTGGGAAACTGCAGTTTATTTTGAAAGCATGTTTCAGAATAACATAACAACAAAACACAGGCTTGGATCGATATACAGTAAATTATTTCACAGTTCTCATTTAAACTGGGTAACCTTTCATTTAAGGACAAGTATTTACGACGTGTAGTAACATCTTGCACAGTGTGTGCGCTTTAATGCTCTGGACAAGAAGTACATGAGCCACAGCTAGTATTATAAGGAGGACTATATAGGATGTAATATCGTGGAAATTGAATTATTACTATTTGTAGTGTGACTGGTAATATATCACCATGTTTGTACATTAGAAGGGGCCCTAGTTAAAATCTATTTACAAACATATCTGATGGATCCAGAGCAAAAATAAGGGAAACTCTAATGAATAAATTGAAATGACAGCTGAAAGTACAGACACACTTAGACAGCAATACTCAATTCCATCATACAATTGGAATGCAAATGAATGATCTTCATAGCACTTCATTAGCTACTATTGTTCTGTGGCATTTGAATAGGGCAAAAGCTGTTTATGCCATATCCAAAACGTCTTATGCTACCAATGGAATCCACTAGAAACTAGTCATCTATTCTATAGGGGTAATCCCTTGCTACAACCATAGTTAGCAGTAATTAATAGAAACAGGTACTTGTGGAGAAAACAGCTGTTGGGTTAGGCCCTGGGTAGCCCCATGGGCTGGATGCAGTGTATTTAAATGGTAGGACTTTTACTGGTGAGTTTTACATGTGCTGGTAATGAAACACTGCTCAATTCCTTTTTGACTACCGTAAGGCTTATCTCTCCCGTAGATTCGAATTGGGACTGACTTGAAACCTCTTACAAGTGTATCTTTTAATTGGGAGCTGATAAAGTATTGGAGTTTGGTGTCCCGGAACTCACAATTTACAAACACATTAAATTAGAGGTCTAAAAATGCAACTTTAGAAAGTTGGCATTTTCTTACTTTAACCATCCTGTGCCTCTGCCTGTCTCTGAATGTATGCTTGGGTAAGGATGACAGTTGGGCTGTTCGTACATTCACTCTAGACAGTGAAACAAAGGGAGTTGAGGAGAGTCCTTCATTTCCTGACGCCCCATCACCAGGCTGATGGGGCTCCCTGAGCTGGGGAGGTAGGAGAAGTTGACAGTTGCACCTGAATAGGGCTGTGCCTGTCCCTTCACAAAGCAGTCTCTACCCGCATGTATTGTGCCTGGAGTCAGGGCCAGAAAGGGCAGGGTATTGTGCACTACAAAGACTTTCCTTTGAAGCTTGACTACTTCAAAGGCAGAAATGGGCCTAAGTACTTGACTTCTGATGCCACATACTCAAAACAATTCTGGATTGAGGACATTCTGCCAGGAATAAGAGCTGTGTTGCTGGCAGTAGGGACTGCCACATTGCTGCTAGCTTTGTTGTGCTGGTCTGCTGCTTGCTGCTTCTGTCCTGGAGGTAAGAAGACTGGACTTTGTTTGCTACATCCTACTTTTGAAGTTTCCCCAAGGGCTTTGGTTGAGCTTGCCTCCTGTGGGAAGCCTCAGGGCCATCAAAGACTTCATCTGCCAGCACATGGCCTCCTTTGGTGAGAGCCCTGTTTCACCTAGTTGTGCCAGCTCCTGTTCTGGGCTCTTGGAAGTGAGTTTTGGCTGTGCAAAACAAGAAGAAACCAACACATCGACTTTGAGAGTGATAATGGAGCTGGCACCGCTCTTCGACACTGTGACGCTACCTGCACTGGTGCTGTGGTCCCCACCCAATGCAACGACCATGACTTGCAATGAAGGCCAGACACAGCTGAAGCGCCTCTGAAGAGCCGCAACAGAGAGAATCTTGAGTACTGCATCACTGATGTCCATGGCGTCTGACTCCGACTCAACTGCAGCATCTGTGGCCCTGTGGTGTGACATTGACACTGAGAAATCAACATCACGTGGCTTGACTCTCGACACTTCAACGACCCCGCACCACCAGTGGAACTGAAGCCTGGCTGTCAATGCCGTATCACCTCCCCTGTGCCTTGCAACTTCCTAAGCACCGAGGTCCCAACGACCTGCATGGCCGTAAGGAATGTACGCCACACCAGCCTCAGTAACACCTTACCTCCCTGGCACCATGCAATGTGTTTGTTTTGTAATAGTTTCTACGGTACTTTACCTGGAGTCTGTATGACTCTGTAGCCGACGGGCGCGCATCGCGGTTAGCTTCGAACTTGGAGATTCGACTTTATCAAGCACGTCATCTTAGCCCGAATTGGAGCTATTGCATTTCTAAGCACTATAACTTCACATAATCTTTAAACCTTCGTAACTTGACTTGTGTATGTTGGATTTTTGTCACTTGGTCTTGTTTTATTCAGATAAGTATTGGCTATTTTTCAAAACTGGTGTGGAATACTTTTGTGGTGGTGTGTGTGTGTGTGAGAGGGTGTGTGAGTGTGTGTGTGTGTGTACACAAATAATTTACACCTTTCCTCTGCAGATAAGATTGACGGCTCCCGCCAAGCTACCAAGGGGGTGAACATTGGTTTCTCTGAGGGTGTAACTTACCCTGACGAGATAGAGGTTTTCTGCTTGTACAGTGTGCAAATCTTTACCAACTAGAGACCCCATTTCTAATTGTACTCATTTAAAACAGAAGTACATATATGAGTCAAGAGGAGCAGAAAGCAGTTAATAATCAAATAGTGAGTACATTTAGGAAAATAATTAAAAAAATATTGAAATTGTGTAACCTAAATGCACTATGTATGCATATGTTGAATGAAGATTGGTATGCTGCCATGTGTCAGAGCATTTTCAGACACAGGTTCATAAGTTCTTTTAAGACAGATTGAAAGTAAATATCTGTATGAATGTGGTATTTGTATAATGCAAACCTATCTAAAAGGCAGAGCGTGCAGAGGGCCAAAGGAAAAGTTACAGTCAATGTGCAAAAGGGGGGGGGGGCTGCTTTCTACGACAGAGATTGGACTGTTACTGCAATCCAATGTATTGTTTGATTAAAAAAAAGGTGTGTTTTCTGCTCGTTTCTAAACTAGAGCAGGCTTTGGGCAGCCCCGATAGATACAAGGATGCAGTTCTAGAACCTGGGTGCATAATTGGATAAGACCCATTGCCTTGTTTTGCACTTCTTCATCTTCAGCAGGCGCCCACGGAAGCCTGTCAGTTAGTTAGGCAGGGGTGACAGTCAAAATGGATTTGTAGATGATGTAGCTGGTGCGGACTGGCAATGGCAGCCAGAGGAATTCCATCAGTTTTGGGATATTGGGGCCATATTTCTTCAGGTTCTTGAAAGGGTTTACTTCAGCATGTGTGATGCTTTTAAGGATAGTCAGTGTGGCATCTGAGCGACTGTTGAGTAGGACATTTACACAATCAAGACAGGAGAGTAAGAAGGCTCGATTGGCAGTTCTAAAGTTACTTTCTAGGAGGAATGGTGTCACTTTCTTTAGTAGAAAGATCTGATGGCAGACCATCTTTATATTTTTTGCACATTTTTTCTTATGGGTAAGGTCGGTGCTCAAGGTGAATCAGAGTGACGTAGTACTGAATGAAAATCGGTTCATGACATTAGGTCAAGTTTTTACTAGAGGTTGGTTGTTTTTCTTTGCCAATAACAGCAATTCTATTTGGTGGAGCTAAGCTTCAGGTGAGGTACTCGAAATCCAGGTCTGGATGAGATACAGGCAGTGTATGAGGGGTAGAGGAGACTTTCAAATATAATTGTTTGTCTTCTGCATATTAGAGAGTATTGATGCTGACGTTGAATATGATAGGCAACATGATGGAACCCTGGGGGATACACTAGGTGCTAAGGATTCAATGTGAACAAACATGCATTGAGGACTTTAGGATTTGAGTGATTAATGATGCCATGGAATCAGAGTGGTCCATCAATATCAGGAGGCAGGGGTCTTCTATATCTGTGGTCATGAGTGAGCTTCCTGTGAATAGTAAAGCAGCTCTCATCGTACTGCAGCATGCTCTGAATCCAGAATAGTAGCCATGCACCATACAGGAGATGGTTGGCACTGATATCCTCACAAAATTGTGCCAAAGCTGCTTTTTCTTTGATCTTGAAGATGAAGGTCAGTAGAGCTGGAAAGCGCATCAAGTTCTAATGTGGGATTTTTCCTAAGTGGGACGATGTGGCCTGTCTGGGAGCCTCAGGGAAGATGCATTAAGTGATGGAAGCATTGACAATAGTGAGTAGGGGTGACCGAGCTTCTTCAGGGTCACTCTGAAGGGCCTGGGATTGCAGTACAGAAATCTCTGTCTGATAATTCTGATATGGTTTCCAAGCTCTAAATATATATTTCCTGAGTGTAGCAAGCTTGATGACCTTTATAGAACTCTCTGCCAATCAGTTGTGTGAAAAATCTATGCGGTCACCCCCTGGTGTAGTACACCATCTTTTCTGCCCTGAAGCGGGAACTTTTGCCTTCCCAAAATACTGGACGTTATTACTCCTGGCCCCATTACCTAACAGGAGCTGGTATCTGTAGGAAAGTGCCCCTTTTTGCCTCCCACGTTTTACCTGATCTCATTGCTCTTTGACTGAGTGTGCACTGGGCTCCTGCCAACCAGGTACCCAGGGTCTATAAACCTGTACTGTGGCACTCCCAATTGACAACACTTGTAAAGGGTACCATAGGTACCAAGGGCGCTGTGACCAAGAGGGGCCTCTAAGGGCAGCAGCACATATTGAGCCACCCTTAGAGGCATGTATTGTAAAAGAACACGAACACGAACACGAACACGAACACACACACACACACACACACACACACACACACACACACACACACACACACACACACACACACACACACACACACACACACACACACACACACACACACACACACACACACACACACACACACACACACACACACACACACACACACACACACACACACACACACACACACACACACACACACACACACACACACACACACACACACACACACACACACACACACACACACACACACACACACACACACACACACACACACACACACACACACACACACACACACACACACACACACACACACACACACACACACACACACACACACACACACACACACACACACACACACACACACACACACACACACACACACACACACACACACACACACACACACACACACACACACACACACACACACACACACACACACACACACACACACACACACACACACACACACACACACACACACACACACACACACACACACACACACACACACACACACACACACACACACACACACACACACACACACACACACACACACACCCCCCCCCCCCCCCCCCCCCCCCCCCCCCCCCCCCCCCCCCAAAAGCAAAGTAAAGAGTCGCCATAGTACACATCCCTGTGTGCCTATGGTATAGGTAAGCACCCCTTTAGCAGGGTGCACTATGCCACTGGTGAGGTTACAGGTGCGTGAGCCCTGTACCCCTCATTCTTAGACATTTTAAGTGCAGCAAAGCCATAAAGAGTATATGGTATGGGAGTTTGTCATTATGAACTCCACAGCTCCATAATGGCTTTGCTGAAAGCTGGGAAGTTTGGTGTCAAACCTCTCAACACATTAAACCCACACTTATGCCAGTGTGGGATTTAATGCCAAATGCACTCAGAGGGCATCTTAGAGATGACCCCTGAAAAATGACCTAACTCTAGTGTCCTTGCTGAGTGGCTGCTCACCAGCTGCAACCACCAGACATGTTTCCGGACCCCTGGGTCGAAAGCCTCTCACTCACGGGGTCCTACAATAAAGCACATCCTGGGTCGAGGTGCCAAGCCTTCTCCCCCAGGATTGCCAGGGTCCACGAAGGGGAAGCTTCAAAAGCTAGCCGTCTTTGGGAGCTGTCCCAGCAATTTGCTGCTCCCAGCAAACTGGCCCCCACCGGTTCTTACCACCACTTGGGCGGGAGAATCGGCCGGAAAACCAAGATAGGAGGAGAGGTGTGCCCACCTTTGTAAACCCCATTCCTCGGAAGGGGGACGCGAGGTGAAGCACAACTCTCAGTCCTGCCATCTTGAAGATGGGGACCCAGCCAACCAGTGAGGCTTATGCCCCCCTCGCACTGGAGGGTGGCATAATAGGGGGTGTACCCACCATAAGGAAGGGACCCATTAGTCCCGACCTGTCCCTACCTGAAACACCCCCAAATTTAGCATTTAGGGGCAATCCTGAACCTTACCTGTACCTGAGGAAGAAGAACAGAAGAAGGACTGGAGAGCACTGCTGATAGAAGAAGAGGAGGACAGCAACTGATTTGGCCACAACCGTACTGACCTGTCCCAACCTAGACCTGCTCCAGCAAAACTCTGGTGTGTCCAGCAGCCAGCAGCCCCCGAGAACCCGGAGGACCTGCCCTGCCTTCCCTACCAAGACTCTGTCTCCCATGAGCACGGGATTTGCTCACCAATCAAATCCGCAAGTCTGCACCACCCTGCACTCGACACCCACGGCCCAAGTTCCAGTTGCCCAACACCATGAGGAGGTCTCCTCGGCAATCCTGACCTGGGATATGGTGATCCCTGACCTAACTCAAGTCTCCTGACAATGCTGCAGTGTCTATCTGGAGAATCCCCCCGACCGGAGGAAAGCCTGACACCAAAAGACTCCGCTGCACTCAACGGCCCACAGGCTTGGGTGGCCCAACCAATGGTGTCCCGGAATCCCTTGACAACTCAAATTACCTCTCCAACTGGTGGTTTGCCTCCAGAAGATATTCATGCCTGAGCCTGCAGTGTTTGTTCTGACTGGATCTTCCTCATTGAACCCAACAGGGCTCCCGAAGTTGATCTAGCACCCTGCACCCGGCCGCCCACTGTGCCGCTGTAGGTGCACCTTGTGTGCCAGCTTGGATCCCCATTTGCCCTGAGCTTACCTCTGAGAGCTTTTCTCCCACATCCAAGTGGAGGGCCCATGATCAGCCACCAACCGAAGGCCCCTTATCCCCCATTGGATAACATTGGGCCTCAGCACTCTGCACCTGGCCACCCTAGTGCCACTGAGGGTGCTCTTTGAGTGCATCCTTGAAATGTAACTCCCAAGACGTATTACTCACCTTTAAACCAATGACCTGATTTCCTCTTATAGGACTGCATATACTTTTTTCTGTGGAAAAAGTTCTGTGTGTGGAGTTGATAGTTGTAGGAAAACCTAAGAAACTGTGTTTTGAGAAAAACTGTTTTACTTACCTTTTATCCAGGAAATGTCCCGGTGTGATATCTAGGCATATCTCACTGAGTAGAAAAAGTAATCCTGAAAAAGTGATCCTGAAAAGTAATCCAAAAGTAATTACAACTGTATGTGCACATTTTTACAAACCTGTAAGAAAAGTAATTATTCATCCAGCTTCCTCTTTAACAATCTGTCTTGAAAAGTACAATCATAGCTACCTGTACCAAGTCCTGCTTGGTTCTGTAAATAAAATACACCAAAGAAATATTTTTGATACAAACAGTTTGTCTGAGTTCAGTCTTTGAGTGTGTGACATCATTTCTTGCCAGAGTGTGTACAATAAATACTTAACTCTACCCACTGATAAAACCATACGGCTCGCCCACACTACCACAAATAGAGGGTAAGGTATCGTCTACTTTTACCTCTGTAAGCCGGTGGGGCTCCACTGGACTCTGTGAACACTGTAGCTTACTTTGGTATAGTATATAGAGAGCCAACTTTCTACAGTATCTGTTCAATGTCTGCTCCCCCTAGATACCCAACATCACCAATTGTGAGGGGAGAGTGAGTGGGTAGACCAGAACAGAAAATATCCTGCCTCTTGCCTTCTTCCAGTAGCCCCATATTTTCGAGCAGTCCCACAATGTGTTGATCAAGCTCCCTTTCTGTCCACATGCCCTTTGACTGGGGCCATTATCCACCAGCCCCATCTGGTAGAGGCAGATCATTGTGTAGTATGCCTTTGGGGTAGTTTCAGCTGTACCAGCTGAAAGCGCTCCCATATAGCTTCCTCTCTGGGATACCTGCAAGCTTCCCCCAGGTATCACCCTCCCATCTCCGCAAATCGTTTTCCCATTTGCTTCAGAGGGTGTCCAGACAAGGCCGGCTGTGCATTAGTAGAAAGGAGTATATTTGAGATACAACATGTTTGTGTAGGGGAGGCCTCCAGTGCTCTTCTCCATTCCAGCGATGTTTCCTCCTTGATATCTCGGAGGAGGTCTCCTTAGCCTACAGGATAGGTTTAATCTGTTGGCAGCAGAGATATTATCCCCTTGTCAGTTCAAATTGTGCATGGAGTTTGGGGAATAGAATCATCTCTGTCACCTTCCAGGCATCTCCCACTTTCGATATTCCCAGTACATACCACTTCATGTGACCCTCCACACATTTCAGGGTCCCAAGGCGGGGTCTCCAGTGTCAATCGGCCCCTCCAGCCCAGTTCTCTCATCGCTTCCCGCCATATCCTACCCACCTGGGCGGTCAGGCCTGGCAGTGAGTTTCACCTGGCTGCCCCATACACCCAGCTGAGGTAGCCCCCTGAGTCCATTGCCCTCCTGTCTGCATATGTTGATGGTTGTTTCTGCATTGTAAATACCCAATATTCAATTACCTGCAGTTGGGCCACGCAATAGTATAACCTCAGATTTGGGAGGGCCACCCCTCCGTCCTCTAGCTTCAGTGTCAATAAGAATAGGGCAATCCTCTGTGGGCCTACATCTCAAATCAACTGTCTGATCAGCGCCTCAATGTCTCTAAAAAATGTGTCTGGGATTCTAAATGGTGTGTTCTGCAACAGATGCAGAAAGTTGGGACGAAATATCATTTTTTAAGGGCTGCTCGGCCTAGTTCCGAAATTGTGAGCCTTCTCCAGTGGGACACGGCCCCTTTGTATTCATGGCGGATAAGCTCTAGGTTAATCCCAGAAATGTTTTTCAGGTTGCGTAGTGACGCAAATGCCCAGGTACCTGTCCCCTGTCTGTTCCCATCTCACGGGAAAGCCTCTTCCGCTAGGCGGGGTCCACTCCGTAAGGGGAAGAGCAATAGATTTTTTTCCAATTAATGTGGATCCTGGCGTATGCCCGAACACCTCCAGGATGTGTAGAATACGGGGGACTCGAGTATTCTGGGTCAGCCACATACAGTAGAATATCGTCTCCATAGAGCAATATAAGAACTTCCCATTCTGGGTCCCATTTTAAGCCCCTGATTTGGGTGTCACTCCGGAACCAAGTCGTCAGAGGCTCAATCACAAGTTCAAACAAGTGCGCCTGTCTAGTGTCTCTGCCGAGACTAAATTCCCTTGACCCTACCCCATTTATTGAAACCCGAGCCAGTGGTGCCCGAAATAACAAGCCTGACCAATTTCAAAAACATTGGTCCAAAGTCCATTTTCCGTAGAACTACCAAAAGGTATGGCCATTCCACTGAATCAAATGCCTTTTCAGCATGTAGTGATAGCAGTATCACCGGCTCACCAATCTGATCCCTCCAGACCAGACAATCAAAGAGGGACAATGGTTATGTCTGGTTGTTCTGTAATTCATAAAAACCGATTCAGTGGGGGCTATTATTGCGTCTGTCACCTTCATGAGCCTGTGGACACAAGCACCTTGGCCAGGATTTTTGCTTACTTTATTCAGTAGGGATATCGGTCTATAGGAGGCACAGTCTTCCCTCAGCTTCTTGTCTTTGTAACTGAGGACTATATAGGCCTGCCTCAAATCCATGAGTAGGATTCCTTACCACAATGCTTCCTCAAACATCACTTTCATGGGGGGCACTATATGTGATTTCACACAGTTGAAGAACTTTGATGGGAAACCATTAAAGCCCAGGGCATTTTGACTCCTAAGTTGGGTTCACCCTCTCAGATATTTCTTCCTCAGTCATTTCCACCTCTAGGGCCCTACTCACCTCCTCCTGGAGGTGCAGGAACCAGAAGGTCCCTAATGAACTTTCCCCTGTCGGGCACAGTCTCCTCCAGTCACAAGCGGTACCCCCACTCAGGTGAAGGCCTGTGCAATTTCATCCAGACTCTCCACTTGGGATCACCCCGGGGTGTACACCTTGTGTACCCATCTTTGGCCCTTCTCCTTTTTAACTAACTACGACAGCAGGTTCCCAGCTTTTTTTAATCTTAATTTTAATTTTCTGTATTTATTTTGTTGATTGGCATTTTGACAAGAGAAAACATACAGCAAATAATACAGATGTGAAATGACTCTTTTAGCTGAACAAACAAAAGTTGTAACCAAAACAGAAGCATCACATTTGACCGAATACATATGTGACATACATCATCATCAATTCACGATCGGGGCACTGCACATTATATACAAGTTATATGACTGGGGTTATAAGAAAGGGGTTGTATGAGAGATTCGTAATGTGCGGATACATAGCGACTCAGAAGGTCGGGACATGATCAGTAAATGCCTCTTGGTGGGATTCAGTGACAACCTCGGGATCTTGTGTGGCGTCCGAACTACGAGAGAACAGCCAATTCACAAACGGACCCCAGATATCCTTTGGCCGGGATGCCTGGGGCAGTAGTTCCCAATATATATTTAACTGTTCTTGACAGAACGTGACGTCTAGGACCCAGGCTTTCCAACTAGTCAAGGCTTTCGGAAGTGTGATCGGGGAAGATCGCTCCATGCTACTGTGAAGTCGTGTGATGAGCTTATCTGAGGATGAGTTCGTAAGCATTGATTCCAGGGCCGGGAGAGATGGAGGTGGAGCTCGGAATGTGTCATGCAATTTGCAGCACTTTCCTCTGCTGGAATAATACAGTAATAGGTTAGAGAATTTGGTCGCATCGCCAGGTAAGGGTGCGGGGGGCAAGAAGGTGTTGCCAGGGTATAGGTCGGTGAATGTGTCCCATCCCAAATTGTGCACTTGGGCAGAGTTGCCTTTATCTTCTAGTATGGGTATTTGCGGGTCATGTGCAAGTGTAATAGAGGGCGCATACAATACTGAATTCCCTGCTTGAATACAGAGTTTATCCCAAGCCCACCATAGTGTGTCTAATGTATTTATCATGGCTTGGTGGTGTTTGGGGGACTGGTATAAGGCTTCTGTCAGTGGTAGTGGTGTGACAATGTAAGCTTCAACTGCAATATGGGGTTGGGAATATCCACTAGTGTAGGAATTGCGCCGGTGCACAGAACGCATATAGCGCTAAATCAGGTGCGCCAAGTCCCCCGTGTGACAGAGGAAGTGTAAGTATTTCCCACGCTATATGCGATTGCTTTCTGGCCCAGACCAGGGAGATCATCAAGGAGCGCAAGGTTTTCAAAAACGATTGAGTGAGTTGTAGTGGGAAATTGGTAAATAAATATAGAAGTTTGGACAGCACTATTATTTTAGCTATAGCAATTCGACCAGCTAAAGATATTGGAAGTTTAGACCAGACAGGTATTTTCTCCTCCAACCATGCCATTTTGTGACCGAAGTTCATGTCCCAGAGTTATTGGATGTTAGTGCTGAGCCATATCCCCAAGGAGCGGACGGGGCAGGATGCCAATTGAATAGGATAATCTGGTTCGAAGGTAGTGAGATTAGGGGTAAGTGGAAGTAGGGTGGACTTGGTCCAATTAATATGTACACCAGAGAGGCCACCAAATCTGGTAGGTTCCCGAAGGACAGGGTTCAAATTATCAAATGGGTCTAAAAGATACAAAGTGATGTCATCCGCGTATAGCGATATAATGACATCTCTCGTGGAGAAGTCAAGGCCACATGTTTTTTGGGGCTGCCTGATTTTTGCTGCGAGGGGCTCCATTGCAATCGCGAACAGGAGGGGCGATAAGGGGCACCCATGTCTGGTGCTTCGTGTGATGTAGAATGGGCAGATATCAAACCATTAGCACGTAATCCGGCAATTGGTTTAGAATTTAATAATTTGATCTGTGTAATGAATGAGGGATTTAGACCTAGTCTGGCCAAAACGGTGAAAAGGTATGGCCACTCAAGCGAGTCGAAGGCTTTGGTAGCGTCAAGAAAAGCTGCTAGGGCAGGTGTGTGCGGATCTAGTTGATGCACGATGGAAACAAAGTTCTTAAAATTATGTGATTTGGAGCGCCCAGGTATGAATCCGGACTGGTCCGGCCTAGTAATTAAAGGTAATAAGGGTTGTAACCTATTGGCAAGAAGTTTCGCGTATATTTTGTTATCAATGTTTATGGGGGAAAGAGGCCGATATGAATAGCACTTGTTAGGGGTTTTTCCTGGCTTAAGTAATGTAGAAATGACAGCCTCTCTAGTCGTTGGGGAGAGAGACGTTTTGTAAGGAATCTGAGTGCATTTCTGTGAGATAAGGCGCTAATAATGAAGCATACGCCTTATAGAACGCGGTTGTCAGGCCATCAAGGCCTGGTGCTTTATCCCAGGGAAGACTTTTAATAACTTGCACTATGTCGTCTTCTGGTTCATCTAAATATTCTTTGTGGATATTGCTGAGCCATAAAAGCTCTAGTGAGTCCAAATAGGTAGTGATGTCAAAATCTATTTGTGGAGTTTAGGATTTGTATATCAAGGAGTAGAATTGGGTTAGGTGGCAATGAATTTCTCTGGGGCCCTTGTCATCTAGGAGTTCTGTGATGTAGGGGGAACAGTGAGAAGCTTTGAGAAGATTAGCGAGCATTTTTCCAGGACGGTCTCCTTCACCATAAACCCTGGCAGTGGCATATTTCCCAAGAAATGTTAACTCTCTAGCGGCTTCCTCATTAAATTCTGAGAGTTTCTCACGTATGGTGGCTAACAACAATGGATCATTATGTTAAAAATTTTGGAGTTGAAGGGCTTTGAGTTCAGTTTCTAGCTTATTCAATGTGCCTCGTATAGCTGTCAAGACTCCTGACTGACGAGCTATGCATTTCCCCCTTATAACAGCTTTAAATGCTTCTCCTAGTACAGATGGAGAGAAAACGGATCCCGTGTTCAATGAAAAGAATTCAACAATATCACTTCTAATTTCTGCGTGGAACGCCAAGTCAAGCAGGGCGTGAGCTGGTAATCTCCATGTGAATTCATGTTTAATGGAAGTAGGGAATGCTATTTTACAGGCACAAGGGGAATGATCGGATAGTGTTCTAGGCAGGATTTGCGTATCTACTGTCCACATCGCCAAGTCCCCGGACACCAAACATCGGTCTGGCCTAGACCAGGAGTTTTATTGTGTTGAAACCTATGTGCCCTCCCGTTTGTGTGGGTTCAGGTGTCTCCATACACCCACCATTTGACAGTCTGAATATGTGAGTTAAGCGCATGACTAGATGACTAGGTGCAGTGCTCAGGACAAGCCCAGTCTGTCCAGTTCATCACACAAAATAGCATTAAAATCACCTCCACAGATGACAGTATCACAGCCCATAGCGACAACCTTTGCTCATACATCATTAAAAAAAAATCCGGCTTATCAACGTTTGGTCCATAGATTGCGGTCAAGATCATTTGTGTACCTCCTATAGATACTTTCTATATGATATATTTTCCTTCTGTGTCGATGTGCGAATGTGTCAGTGTTCAATCCATGCCGTTACGTATAAGTATGGCTCCTCCTCTCGAGTAGCTGGAATAGGTTGAAGGATGGTACTCTTCCCATCGTTTATGCCGCAGCTTATTCATATCTGATAGTAGGAGGTGAGTTTCCTGTAGGAAACATACGCCCACTTGTTGTCGAACTAGGTAAGCATGTACTAGTTGCGCTCTACTATGATTATTAAGGCCTTTGACATCCCAAGTTAAAAAACTGTATTGAGTCGGTGTGGAAGCTAGCGGAATGTTAAAGGTAGATGGTATGTAATTCTAGATTTCTCTTCTTTAGTTAGAGGAATTTTGATGCTGACCGAAATGGGAATGTAGTGCTTTGATTTCTGTTGCATGCTTATATATATTGTAATGCGAAGTAGATCTCTGGTTCGCGTCAAAGAGTGCTGTGCGTGTGCCTCTGCATAAACTAAAAATAACAATTTAACGTCCCTGCTTCCCCCCTCCCACACCAAAACCCCCAATTAGGCCATGTACATTTCCCCACCCTCTGCCCACCCCAGCTGAAAGAATAAAAAACATTCATAGTAAACTTAGGGATAATCTCCCGGGGGTCGTGGAGTCACCGGCATACCGCCCTGCCATGTGGAAGGGTGGCAGAGCAGTCAAATAGTTACCAATGGGAGGTTACTCCTCAAAAATTGTCAGGTAGAGTCTGAGGTCAAGTGTTGCTCAGTTAATGAGTTAGTCCGATTCGTAGAGCACATCATTTGGCATCTTTTGTATGGAGAAAATGGTTCAGATGAATGGCAGAACAGGTTGATCTCATCAGTCATTATCACTTAGAGTAGCATTGGAGGTTGTTTCATTAGTTGAGACTGTTTTTTTTGGTTGCGATTTACCAACAACCTTAGCGAATTTCAGTGCTGACTTTGCATCAGTGAAATAGTGTGGCTTACCCTTGTGCGTTACCTTCAGCTTTGCCGGATATAAGAGTACATATGTTGTGCCAGATTGTTGGAGAAGGAGTTTAGCTGGGCCAAATTCACGCCGTGCAGCCTGAACCATAGGCATGGAGTCTGGAAAAAAGGAGAGTTGTTTTCCTTGGTGAGTAATTGATCCTTTTTCTCTGGATTTCCGGATAATTACATCTCTGTCCCTATAGTTCAATATGCGAGCTATGATGGGTCTGGGCATAGCTCCAACTGGAGGCTTAGGAGCCAACGTGCGATGTGCTCTTTCTATTATGAACATGGGGGATAAGTCTGGACCAAAGAGGTCCCGCAGAAGTTCTTCCATGAACACTTCCATTTTGGTGATTGCAGTAGTTTCTGGAATACCAAGAATACAGATGTTGTTCCTCCTAGAGCGTGCTTCAAGATCTT
This sequence comes from Lissotriton helveticus, assembly GCF_964261635.1. NCBI lineage: Eukaryota > Metazoa > Chordata > Amphibia > Caudata > Salamandridae > Lissotriton > Lissotriton helveticus. Next base: position 2,058,193,055 of record NC_136059.1, on the reverse strand, counting down.
CGTTCTTTGTTTTAATAACATCTAGCACTTTTTCCATATGTAGGAGGTGTTCTTTCGATTCCACTTGAATGTCGTGTGCGTCCGACGCACTATTCTTGAGTTGATCCAAATGGACCCCATGGGTATCTACTCGGTTGCGTACTTGATAGAGCTGGGAAGAGAGTTTATCAAGTTTGTGATCAATAGCCTTGAGGCTGGATTTCACCTCTAATGAAAGGCTGCTCAGGTCATCTTCAGGTGGGTCTGTGGATTTACTCGCGGATGATTCGGTGTCATGATTTAATTCAGATTCAGCGGTTCGGGTGCTGCGCCTGCTGTCAAACGATATTTCTGGCTGTTTAACATCAGTTTCCCCATTTTGGCCATGACAGGAAATGGAGGTAAGTTGCTTATGGCAGGAGGCTATGCTGTTGGGTGTTATCACAAGTTGCGAGTTAGTCGCTATTCATGAGGTGGAGGTGAGTTGATAGTGGCGGAAGAGTAGGCAGGAGATGCTCACAGATTTAACCCTGTGTAGGGCTTGTAGTCTCTTTGGAAAATGACAATGTTCTCTACTTCAACACTAGCCCAGCGTCTGCGGGCATCCATGTGCCAAGCGGTTGTGCAGTGTAGCCTCCGCCCCCCGAGCTCACGTTATTGAAGGGCCTAGACTCAGCCCGATCTATGCGGTGCCCTCTCCTCACCTCCAGAGCCCCAGATAGGCTGTTGTGTCCTTGAGATAGGCCAAGTCGCGGCGGCGCCTGATATGGAAGAGTACGCCCGGCCTGCTGTCGAGCACCGAGAGGCTCACCCAACCTCCTGTAGTAGCTACGATTCTGGCAGAGGCCTTACCACTCGTGATTGCGCCCCCGATGCTGAGGGAGGCCGCAGTGTGCCTGGGCCGAGTGGGCTAGAGGAGCAGTCTTGTCTCCTCAGCGTTGTAACAGCGGCGATACTCTACCAATGCTCCTCATCTATGGCTCATTCGTGACTCCGACTCATCCACTGCCGGAGGCATCAGCATCAGCAAGAAGATAACTCCGATGTGGTAGGATAAATTCCGGATATTTTGCTTGGCAGAACGGGCTTAAAAAGCGGCCATCTTGCAGCTCCGCTTAGCCACGCCCCCCAGCTTACCAGCTTAAGTTACCATTTCATACAACCTACCCTGCTTGTTTCTGAACAGCTGCGTTGCCTCCTGTTGGGCCAGACTCTGGTATTCCTCCCTCAGTGCCTCTTGTCCCAGTGCCCATTCCCTCGTAGGGTGGGACACATATTCAGCCTTCGCTCGCATCAGCTCATCCTCCAGTTTCCCTGCATGATTTCTCCCTTTCCGGCCTTTTCCCCATGACAGGGGCTTTCAGGTCTCTCCTCAGTACCATATTATATGCCTCCCAAACTGTTGCATTAGAGCTCACTGAACCCTCCTTAAAATAATGTTTGGAGGTTTGTCCTATCATATCCTTTGTGTTGCTATATGTCGGTTCTTAGGGTCCTAGACTCCACACCCTCTCCGGTCTATGCAGTACCGTCTGAAGAGAGGTCACCACTAGGGCATGGTCTGGGTAAGTAAATATTTCATGTTCCCAAACGCTCCCACTAGATGGTGTGGCACCAACAGATACTCCAACCTGGGCATTGACCACATGGAATTTGAGGGCATAGGAGTACTGCCATATTTAGGGATTATGGGCCCTCCGTAAATCGGCCAGTCTGGTCACACCCAAGAAGTATCCCGAATGGTTATCCTCCCTTCAGCAGTTCCCCAAACTAGTCAATCAGTCCATGTCCCTTTGAGAGTCAAACTAAGGTGTTCCCACACTGGTAGCAGGACATCTGGAACATTATCCATTCTCCGAGCTTCACCACCACTTCCCCTTGCAGTCCTGGTGGTAAGTACCAGGAGGCCACCACCAACCTCATGTCATTCCAAGTGCCTGTCACCACCGCATAGCATTCCTGGGGGTCCACCCATGTGTTAATCACCTGTAGGGGCAGAGACTTCCACAGGAATACATCAACTCCCTGGATCTCCTGGAGAAGCCACTGTGGGCCAGGAGCAGATAGCACCCCTGGTTGAGGAAGCCACAGCTGTTTTCCATTTGGTTGCCTCTTCTGCAACATAATTATGTCTGGATTGTGTCTTGCCCGCATAATTGGTCACTATTCTCTATTTCAACTTACTCCCTAGGCCATTAACATTCCATGAGAGTATTTCTAGGGAGAGCACACTGCCAATTCGATATATCCGGGGATCAGCCATAGTCTGTCCTCGGAAATTACCCATCTGCATTAGTTCCCTGGACATGGTGGCCCTCCCTGTGAGCATTGTGCTGCTCCCTCCCCCTTACCCTCGAGTAAGAACTCCAGCCTCCCTACACTTTTGTGCTGCAGACTTAAAACTGCAGACTTCCCTAACTGTTGAGGTGCCTGTCGCCCCATCATTTTTAACATTTAACACAACTCACACAACAGCAATAGGAGGCAATTTGTGGCTTGGGCAACCAGCGGAACTGCATAAGAGCCTCCACGCCCACCCCAGGTTTACCCCCCTGCAAAGTCAGACTCACTGGCCAGGCATCTGGCCAGGATCTCAATTTATTTCCAGGGTCCCCTGTTAAATTATCTCATCAGCTGTAATGTGCGTTACGCTGGGAGGCGAAAAAACACCATTCAAGCCACTTTAGCTGATGATTCATTCCTCAAGTCCTCTGAGTCTACCTCCGCGGACTCCCACCAGTAGTACACCTGCAGGGTCTGCCTCTGCTGTACAGCAGCCACCATCCTAGCCCTTTCTGTTTTTGCCTGGTTCTTCATAAGGGCAGAGGAAAGGCGTCTGTACACTCTGCTGCGCCAACGGTGTTCCTGACAGCCATTTTCCCTAGCCCCCTCACCCCAGTCCGGCATCACATATCACCAGGCTTCCAGCCAGGACCAAGCGGCTGCCACTGCTGTGAAGAAGTGGGAAGTTCCCTAATTGATAATCCTGAGCTTCGTCCGAGAAGAAGAGGGCATACTGAATGTTCAGGTGTCCGAGGTGCTTTTTGAGACCTAAGAAGGATTCCCGTTGTTTCTGACCTTCCGTTGTGTAATCAGGGTATAAGCTCACACTCATTCCTTCCAGTGGCCATTGGACATGTTTCCGCGCCATCTGCAGGCTATTGTCCCTATCCTGGAATTCTGCAAATGGGCCACAGTTGCCCTTGACGAAGCCCCGGGCGACGGGAGGCACCCAGGGACTCTGTGCGCCCATTCCACTGTAAACCACTTGAACATTTCCCCTCCAGAAGTACAAGGGAGAGCCATTTGTCAAAAAACAGCTACATGCCAGGAGCCTCTACTTTCTCCGGGACTCCAACCAACTGCTTATTGTTGGGGCAGTAATGTCGCTCTGCTTCATCCAGTTTGCTCTCCAAGTCTATCACAGGATTTTCCAGCGCCTCTATAACTCTTCCCTCTACTTTTATTGAAGGTTTCAAATTAGCGAGCGTGGATTCCATTTCCGTCCCCCTATCCCCCAATTTGAAGTGGCCTGCCTTCAGTAGTCCCATCTAATCCGTCCTGGTTCCCCAATTAGCGAGCGTGGATTCCATTTCCGTCCCCCTATCCCCCAATTTGAAGTGGCCTGCCTTCAGTAGTCCCATCTAATCCGTCCTGGTTCCCCCTGTGCGTTGCTGTGTTACCACCCTCAACCTCGCTATCTCGAGGTCTCTCCGTAAGGGGGCAGCTGGCCATGGGTTCCGTTGTCTGTCCGCTCATGGACCCACCTGTGGCTGTTGAGGAATTAATGAATCTGCCACCCCAGGCACAGTCTCCTCACTGCGCCATCACTACTATGACTCCCTGCAACCACACCCCGTGGATAGAGAACCCCACAATCTAGCCTGATATCCCACCTGCCCCCGGCAGCATGAAAAAAGGGAGAGGTGGGGTCATCTGCCACCCAAGGTGTTCCCCCAGCTCCAGCAACTTCTGAATGAGCCCCAGGCCTCTCCAAAGGTGGTCCGCTGGTCCAGGTGTTGGGGGGGACAGTTCTACTCACCAAGTCTGCATTGTTTTTTCCAGATGCAGTGAGTGTCTTTGTAGCATCAGGGCAGAGCGTCCCAGGGCCAAAGCACCCATTGCCGTTAAGGCCACCCTTTTCCTAGGGTGAGACTGCTCCTTACCACCCTGCTGTCCATGATACGAAAAGGGAGCTCACATATCATCCCAGCACTGCAGTTCTCCCCCTGCTGAGGGCGAATCCCTGTGATCGCTCGCTCCTACACTCCACTCCTGCATCGGGCTTGTCACTGCTGGCCAAGTGTTGTGCCCACCATTTTGGATGTCCCTGTCACGGCCGGCCCAGCATTGTGCCCATCATCTTGGATTTACCCCAGTTCTGGTCTTGCCTGGCCCAGCGTTTTGCCTGCCTTCTTAGATTTCCCATAGGGCCGGCCTTGCCTTTCTTCGCTGTCTGCTCCTCCAGATGGGACCCCTTCCACCGTCCAGTTGGGCCAGAAGTAATTCCCTCACACCCTGCGTCCACTGGGTTCATGTGCCTGTGTGGGAGTGTTACGGATAATTATCCCCGCTGATTGGACAACACTAGAGCTCATCTCCTATGTGACCGTCGCCATGCATGTACAAGAACTTTTCTTTTAAACATGTAACGGTTTTTATTAATCATGCATGATCAAATAAAATTGAAATTCTAGATTAAGCAACCTAGTAACAGTGGATAACGAGTTTTATTATCAACTGTTGCAATGTCATAGTAGTGAATTACCAGATTTAGAATCTGAAGTAAAGGATAGAGGCTTTCTATGGACGCCAGACATATCAAATGAATAGCTATGATGAAGTATTGAATCATTTAGCTATAAAGAATGCATAATTTTCACTGTGAATTGCAAGCAGGGATCCATGTCACAGCCTGCTTTTAAATTGCAAAACGTGCCTTGAACATCACAAAGTAAATGAGAATTTTGCATGCACACATTCTACCGTGTTTTCCCTTTTTATTGGCTCGGTGTCCTTGACAACCTTTCATGCACCCAGACTTTGGGAAAGGAAAGCACAACATATGTATACAGAAGGCACAGGGCTTCACCTCAGAATTAGAGAGTGGTTGGGAGACTGGTACAATGTCCAATATTGAATGCACAAAAATGTACTACTACTTAGTGGCGCAAAGAGAGCCTGCTCTTTGGCCTGGTCGACCCAACATAGTTTCCAGTCAGATGTCAAAGTATTGGGATCCCCTACACCCACTTTGAAGGTTCACAACTTGGGGCTACAGTGCAACAAAGACCTCTCCCTCAAACAACAAAAACTTCAAGCAAACAAAACATGAGTTTTACGACATTCATCAGTTACTAGGTTGCCTTCTGCCCCAACAAATATTGGATGTAATCTCTCTTATCCTTACAGGGGTGATTGTCAAACTGCAATGCCGTCTTTATGGACATTCCCACTAAGGTACACATCAAACTCCTGAAGTTAGTAAACTATGAAGCCAGCTCATATTGTGCCTTTGCAGTGAAGTCACTATTACACCTACACTGAAAACCACCACAACGGCTAATCAAAACAAGATCAAAGTTTAAGGATCTATTCAGGGAAGCCCTGACATTTCACTTCTACACTTCAGGTCCAGAAGACCTTCCAATTAAATGCCTTACCGTCAAATTGCAGAACAAGGATTGCCATTCCAAGGTAGAACAAAAGGCTCCATACATAGTTTCATAGTTACCTTCAGACACCTTACAAACTTCAGAGCAAATAATGTTCACAACATTTTTAATTTTATTTTATTGTTTGTTTTGCATTTCAAAGAAAACATATAACAGCAGTGCAAAGAACCCCCCATACCCTGACCCCAGTGTGACAGCATATGCATAGTATATAATGATACAGCCATCCAACATATCAAACCACAGTATCTCTCAGTACAGTATTAACATTACTCGGGTGAATTCTGCGGACTGGAGAATAAATAAGCGGTCAATGGTGACCAGGCATCTTTAGGCCTGGAGGGGGCAGGGAGTTCCTCCGCGTAACAGGCCAACTGATCTCTGCAGAACACCATGTCCTTAATCCATTCCTCACATTTCGGCGCACGCCTACCGTCCCATGTCTGAGCCACTTTCCTTTTTGCTAGTAACAGGGCAATCGGAACCAGCAGTCCATTCTGTGGTTTTATGCACTTCACCAGCCACAGCAAGCAGATCCGGGGGGGGGGAGCAATCAGCAGTCTCCATCACCATATTTGGTACAGCTTGCGTAACCAATACCCAGAAGTTGCGTACCTTTAAACAATCTCAGGCCAAATGGCAAAAGTCAGCCTCCTGTATCTCACACTGCCTACAACTAGCTACCTCCTGCAGCCCATATCTGTGAAGTTGAAGGGGAGTGTATTAGAATTGTTGGAGATATTTAAACTGTATGATGTGTAAATTACAGTTAGCTGTTAGACGTCTGGTCATGTCACAGCAGAAGTTCCAGTTGTCTTCGTCAAGTGCCTCCCCTAGTGTCTGTTCCCAGCGCGCCCGTGCCGACTGGAAGTAGGCGCCGTATCAGCTTGTAAGGTATTGTATAGTCGCGTAACCAATCTACCTGGTGATGGCCTGAAAATAGTGTCTGTAGTGGGGTTAACGTATCTGGTGCTGCATGATGCCTATCGTTAAACACTTTTAGTGCTTCATGCAGCCTGTAGTACGCAAAGACTGACATTGGATCAGAGCTGTGTGGGTCACCTAATTCTGCCATAAGAATGAAGTTACCCTCTGGGTAGATATCTCCCATTGTAACCAGGCCCATTTTCGCAAGCGTGTCCAAAGTTCGTTTTTCCTGGGTGAATGAGAGTTTAGGATGATGCACTATAGGGAAAGCCAGGATAAAGACATGCCACCCTCCTGCACGTCGCGCCATCCCCCGCCACGCCTGGGCCATACAATCCACTGGGCACATGTCTCTAAATGGGTGAGAGAGCTGTGTCTTCGAGATAAGGGCCACCCCAGGGTCCGGAGCCATATCAACTATCTCTACTGCTACATGTGGAACAAATGGAGGAGGGAAGCACCAATAGTGTGCAAATTGGGCTTGTGCTCACAAGTAATAGAAGTATAGGTCAGGGGAGGCGAAAACTCCCTGCGAATACGGCCTGGTCAGTGTCTCCCAGCTACATCTGGAGGCCTTGTTCATCCAGATCAAGCATAATACTATCGAGCAAAGTTGCAAGAAGAAGACCTTCATCAATTTGATAGGGACATTGGTGAACAGGTACAGAAACCGAGGGAGAATGACTTGATCCTCTGTAGTGGACAGGGTCTTACCATAATTCTCTTTCAGCACTGTTCCTGGATCCGAGTGCACGCAGACTACAGGCTCCATCGTCCAGTCTAGAGGGTACACCATCGGGAACTGTAGCGTGTTCGGCGTGAGGGGGAAAACGGAGGATTTCCTCCAATTGATTTTAAACCCAGATAAATGTTCTTTTTTCAGGTATGCTCGAATAAGTGCGTGTAAGTTCTCCTCTGGGTCACGAATATATAAAACCATGTCATCTGCAGTGCTGCTCTTGCATATTTATGTCGCACAACACAAGCCAGCGGCTCCATTACGATGGCAAATAGGATAGGGAACACCGGGCAACCCTGTCTAGTCCCCTTATGGATTTTAAAGGGTTGTGAATGACAGTTATTAATATGCACCCTCGCCGACGGTGTCGTGTAGAAAATCTCTATCCATCTGAGAAACGCAAATGGGAAACCCATCCTACGTAGTGTGGCAAACATATACCCCCCCAACGAACCGAATCAAAAGCCTTAGCGGCATCGAGTAGTACCGCCACTGCTCTGTACTCTGGGTCTTGTTGGTGCAAGACTGCAAACAACGTGCATAGATTGTGAGATGTTGAACGTGAAGGCACAAAGTCTGATTGATCCTTAGAACCATGATCGGTAATAAGGGTCGTAATTTAGTAGCAATAATTTTAGCGATAATTTTAGTATTGATATTTAGTAATAGGGGTCGATACGACTCGCATCTGTCTGTTTCCCAGACTTCAGCAATGTAACGATTAATGCTTCTCGGTGGGAGTACACCTTTGTCACAGGCTTCAGCATACATATTTACCACATGAAGGGCCAGTGGATCAACATACTCTTTGTAAAATTCTCCAGGCAGTCCATCGAGACCCACAGCCTTGCCAGACGGCAACAACCTTATGGCCTCTTTCACGTCACCTGCCATGAGTGTTTGCATTAGATACTCCTGTTGAGCATTAGAGAGCCAGACCAATGCTATTTCCTCAAAAAAACTCACTGATTTCCTGAGTCTGTGCGTCAGCCCCTGGCCCATAAAAGAGGCATAGTAATCTCTGAAACAGGCCAAGATATCAGGGGAATGATGATGGTTTGCTCCATCAGGCCCTATTATTTCGGTAGCATACTCCTGAGATCATCCCCCTTTGAGCTTGGCAGCCAGTGTGCGACCCGGGCGACCCCCCTCACTATACGATCCAGTCTTCCAGCGCTGCAACATGTGCTGTATTTCTTGCTCCGCCATCTTATTATATTCAGTTACTAGCGATCTGATCTCTGCCAGCTCCTGTGCACTCAATGTGCGATTGTACTCCCTTTCTTGGCACATTATCTCACCCTCAAGAAGTTTCACATGCAAGTGTAAAGCCCTCAGGACCCTCGCCGCCTGAAGCCCAATGCAGGTCCCTTTGATGGTCGCATTGAAGGCTTCCCAAAGCGTGCCTGCTTCCTCAACGGTCCAAACATTCTCCTCAAAGTACAGTTCTATGGCTTGGTGTACTCCTTCCCTAAAGATAGGATCCAGTAAGGAAAATGGTTGCATACACCACTGAAATGGTTGATGATGCTTGGTCAGAATGTTGATATCCAACACTACCAGGGCATGATCTGAAAGTGTTCACGGCAGGTGCTTAACCCCATTTACCCAAGGTGCCGGTGCCTCCGAGATCATCCAATAGTCCAGTCTGGACCATGATTTGTCTACCCCCGAAATAAAGGTACCCTCCCTAGCAGTCAGGTCCCTATCTCTCCATATATCCCTCATTTGAAATGGATGCATAATATAATGTATTACTTTACTTGACCATTTCTCCTGCCAGGGTGTGTAAGCGCTTCGATCAGTGTCTGGGTCTAGGTATGTATTCATGTCACCCCCCCCCAATAATACTAGGTCGGATTGCATTTGAAATAATTTGGTTTTGAGTCAGTGAAAAAAGTCGGGATCATCGCCATTGGGGCCATATGTGTTTATAAATGTAAGCAGCGTTCCCACCAGGTTCCCACGCACCAGAGTGAAACGCCCAAGATGATCCGAATCAGTAGATAGTAGCTTGAATGGTGTTCCTTTTTTCACCAGTATCATTACCCCTCTAGCATAGTTGGAATATGAAGCGGATGCTTTTACCATTGCCCATCTGACTCCTATCCTACCCTCTCCCACCTATGTCAGGTGTGTCTCTTGTAAAAGAGCCAATTGGATATGATGTCTGTCCAAATAAGCAAACACCTGTCAAATTTTTGGGGGATTATTCAGTCCCCTCACGTTCCATGTCACCAGACGGTTGTCTCTTTCTTTCAACCCCAGATGGTGTTCAAAGAAAATATTGGACCAGTACTGATGCGGTCACTGTGAACTTCTAATACATATGTTCCTGCTGTATCTATTGCGTCACACAGTAAAAACAGGTAAACCAGCCCCCCCACCCCCACCCACTTCAGCATCCCAATCATGTCAAAGACATGTTCCCAATAACAAAAGCACAAAACTAGCAACCAACTTGGGTAATACCCACATGGGGGACAGCCAGGTACCCTTTCCCCACCGGCAAGCAGACGTGGCTGGGCGAAATCTCCATGACCCCACCCCATTCGTGCACGTAGCACCTCACAATCTATTTCAACTCATCCGCAGTGCTAGACCCTTAACGTTAAGCTCACCATTGATAAGTGTGATCCCTGATGCGAAATCCTCCGGGGCACAATATAGTATAGCTCTGAGGGAACCCACTGTATTTGCAAAACCATTCCCTTCTCATAATCAGCCCTGCTAAGTGACCAAGGCCGTGCACACCCACTGCCCTGGATCTCGTTGTGCGCACATATAATGCCCCAATGCAGTCACCCCACAGCAAAAAGAAGAAAAAAAATAAAAGACCAGTTGTCATGCCCCATATTGCTAACTGTACTGCAAACATTAACAGTGCTCAACATTGCAATGATCAACATTTTTGGCATAATGAAGGAGGGATTACATGATATCAAGCAGAGGTGAGCCACAGCACAACCCCCAGCCCCGGGACAAGCCCCTAGAATGACGCAAGGCCTCATGCATGAGCAGAGCCCCGTCCATAGTTCACACAAAAGCATATTGTTTGTAGCCCTCGAACCCCAACCTTGCTGCCCAGGAGTCCATAGCCAAACAGTTAGTAAGAACTAAAGTACTTACAGTCTCAGGGGCAGCCCCCCTGCCAGCACAAGCGGAGCACGCAACTCCTGTACTTCATCGATAGGGACACTCCCCTGGTCAGGGATCTGCCCATGATGAAGACGTCACAACCCCCTCACAGGCACCAATCCAAAGTCACATTAGGCAAGAAACACTCTTTAGTTTTCCCTGTCCGATCTTGCTGAATGTGTAGGGGAGGTGCCGCTCTTGGACACTTTCCAGTGGGATTAAATCTGCCAGATGAAATCTTGCGCCGCCCTCGGAGATTGGAACACCTTCACGTTGCCGTCCATCGTGATCTTCAATCTTGCATGGTATAACATTGCATAAAGTATCTCCAATGCACACAGTTTCTTTTTCACTTCAGTGTATTCCCTACGGGCCGTTTGCACTGCTATAATGAAACCAAGGAAAAAGGACACCACGTTGTCCCGATAACATGTGTTCTGCTTTTCCCTTGCCAGCCGAAGAACCGAGTCATGATCCCTATAATTTAGGATCTTTGTGAATATAGGCCGCAGTGGTGCTCCAGGTGGCTTGGGCAACAAACAACGGTGCATGGGCTCTACAATTAGGACTTGCAACAGATTCTCCGTACCAAACAGGTCTTTTAGCATTGCCTCCACATAGTCCTCGAGGCGACCTGTATTTGTACTCTCTGCAACTCACGTTATACGTAGGTTACATCGCCGAGAGCACGCCTCTAGGTCCTCGTTTTTAGCTCTGATAACCTCCGGAAGCTTCTCCATTTCCTAACATTGTCCCATCGTGGCGCGAGACTCATCTTCCACCGATTATATCCTTTGCTCAGCCGTTGTGAGTCTCTCTCCCTGCTTATCCAGTGTGGCCTGCATTTTATCCATTCGAAGGGACAGTGCATCTATTTTGCCATTAATAGCTTGCAGGCTCTGTTGAATGGCCTGCAGCGTGACCTTCAAGGTGGAAGAACGGAGTTACGATTGCTCCAGTTCTGTGGAAGAATGCATGCCTGCTGGACGGGACGACCGAAGGGGGTCAAAGGACAGTTTAGTTTGTTGCTTGTCTGTCCTACCCATGTCGGCAGGCCGATAGGCAGACCCACGCACCCGCACCGATGTAGATCTTTGCACTCAAGAAATTCACCTTGGTGGACAAGTGTCAAGTCTCCACTCTCCTGAAATCCAGGATGTTTGATTTGAGAGATGACATGCTTGTTCTCTACTCCCCCAAAAATCTACGCCTGTCAAACCGTATGTATAACACAGCTTAACAAGAACAGGCCATATCCTCAGGGGAAGGGGAAAAATTGGACAAAATAAAAAGGAACAGAAAGAAAACACTCTGCTGGATTTAGATTTTGGTACGATTTTGGCGTTGATCGCGATACCTTAACCACTCTGTAAACACAGCAATTCCTCTGGGAAAGTATCTATGTACAAACGATATAGATCAATACATATTCATTAACCTACTTAGTTGTATACATTCACTAGTATCCTCATTTACATTATACATAAAGATTATAATTTGCTGCTCAACATATAGTGGAGATAATGTTTCCCTTTTATCATCAGATGTATCACGTGCTTAAAGTGACGTTCTTAAACACATGTGTATAATGCTGCTCTCTGTAGTAACATAAAAGATATCCTTGTCACCTTTTCAGCATAACACACCAATAACAGAAATTCAAATGTTCCAAGCAACACTTACTAACAAAACACCTTTTTCTTGTCTTCAAGGATATCATAAAATAAAAGTAATACAACACAAAATTAGTTTCAGCAGAAAATGTCCACTTTTTCCTGAGTAGGAAATGCGTCTCTCTCTCTCTCTAATTTGAAAAGTCTTATTTGTCTCACTCTTGAAATACAAAGAAACTGTTCTTTGTTGCAGGCCGGAGTTATTTCCTAGACAGAACGAAGGAGGAAGTCGTGGTGTTGTCCTGGAAATCACTTAGAACTGACTGGAACCGATGAGGAAGAATGCTGCCTGCGGCACGGGAACTCAAAGGAAATCAGATAAGTGGGGAGTTGTGAAGACGAGCGCAAGCACGAGACTCGCATCATTAATGGAAGAGGACATTGGATGAGTGGTGGAGGCACCGCGTAAAGTTTGGAGAAGAACATTGTTTACAGGAGCCTACACTTTGGGCAAAGAGAACAAGGGTGGACTTGAGCTAGTCATAGGTGGAATACTCTCTCCATGCAATGCATGCTGTTTCCTGAAGACTAAAAGCTGTCTCACAGAGTCCGTCAGCACTAAAACCAAAGGATTTGAGCACCCGAACTTCAGCCTTCAGATCTAAAATAAGAGCAATATACTTGGCCTGATCAGGTGGAGGGATAGGGGAGATTCCTGAGCTGCCTGAGAACACACAGAAGGGTTGCTGGTAACCTGGTAAAACATCCTCAGGTGGGACCTGTAGAGCTTGTGCCGTTTCAGCTCTAACTGATACCATAGTTTGCAATGAGTGAACTACAACCTCAGTGTGTTGTGCCTTTACACTTTTGCTATAAACTCTCAAACAAGCCGAGTATGCCTTTTGTTTACTGGTGCAACTAGGAAGTGAAGGGCTAGTGGGGGTGAGATAGCGGTAGCTGGTGTAAGTATCTCACGCTACCAGTAGGTCGTCAATTCGGTCAAGCACATAGTTCCCGCCTGCATGTTTTCTTTTTATTTGGTTTTCTTTGTCGCCAAGCCACCCTCCCCTTCAATTGCTTTCCTTTTCCCCATTGTGGTAGATAGAGAATTATTAAGTGAGTTACACAAAATACAATGTCTCAAAAAAGCTTAAATGTACACTGCAAAGCAAGACAAAGGATCCGGTTTAGAAAGCACACCTGTCGAGGCTGCCCAGTCAAATGGAAGATAGGGCCGGGCACAACAAAAGGCAGATTGAGCAAAGTATAGTACCCTTTGGAGAAGGGAGTTGAATGTCAGAGGGGTGGCCCAGCCAAGCCTCTACTGGGCACAATGGGCATGGTTAGGCCTGCCCTTGGCCCGGGCTTTGCCTGGGTGCTGACTGCCTGTGTCCCACGCTGGGGGACTGAAGGACGCCTTCAGTATTCCAGATGCAATCAGGTGCAGGTGCGCTGGCAAAGGGGATTGTAGGACATAGAGTCCCAGTGGTAGCGTTTGCTACAGGTTTCTCCAGTTGAATGCTGATATCCTTGTGGCAAAAGGACAGCGATGCACTCCTCTTGGATGGCAGCAAACAGATAAAAAGGAAATAAACTGCCTCCAGTCACGGTGACCAAGTAAGCAGGCGTTTCCCTCCATGTGCAGGACTGCAGAGTGCCTTAAGTATCCCAGATGCAATTAGGCTCAGGTGTGCTGGCAAAGGGGATTGTGGGGAAAAGAGTCCCAAGCTGAAGCTAGAGCGGTATTGAGAGAGTTAGCTACGGCTTGCCCCAGGTGACCCTGAATGCTGATATCCTTGTGGCAACAGTGCGGTGATGGACTATTCTTGGGTGGCAGCAAAAAGATGAAAAGGAAATAAACTGCCCCAGTCATGGTGTCCAAGTAAACCGGCGTGTCCCCATACTCATAAATGCTTTTCTGATTCTGTCCCATAGTATTTTTAACCATGGCTGAACGTTATGCAAAGTGTGCTGCCTAAGACCCCCAAGAGCTGTTTTCTGCCATCTCATTGCCCCTTATCCACCTCCAGCAACATCAGCTGTTCTGCTCATGATCTCACGTCCTTGTCTGGCAGAGGACCGTTAAATGGTGGCCCTGCAAATGAACCCATGGCCAGTATCTTCAGCCATTCTCCTAATTGGAAGGACTTTGTAGCATTCGATGTAAACACACTCCAAGGTAAAAATAAAACCCCAAGTGTATAAGAAAACATGCATGTAATCTTAAATGAAGTAAAAATAAATACCTATACATAGAACTTGACAGTTTTAAAGAACATGTAACCTGATATAAACTCACTTCATACATATTATTTTAAAAAAGCAGGTTCTTGAGACTTTCTTCCACTTCTCCTCTTAACTTGCATATGCTGAGAGTCACCGACAAACCTTTCACTCTACGATAAGAATGAATTCCAATTTCCTTCAATCTCCTAGTCCAAATTCTGCATAGGACATTTAGACACTCTACTAAGATTCCAAATTCTATTACCATCTGTTTTCATCGTATTTCTGAAAACCTTTACAACTTGCATTGCCTTTGAGAATTTAGAAAAAGAAGTATGACCTAACAGACTCTTAATTTTGACCCACACTCTTACTTCCAATTTTCTAGTATCAGTTGCAAACTTGGGCCTGATTTAGATCTTGGTAGATCCAGTGCTGCCGTCACTTTTCAGACAGTTTCTCTGCCCGCCTACTTGGAGGTCTGACCTTCAATTCAAATTGTTGTTGTGGTGGTTGTGGGTGTTATGCTTGTGGGGCCTGTGGGTGTAGATTCATTAGTGTGTATGTTGTTTGTGTGCTATGCAATATGGTTAAAAAAAAAGGGGCAAAACACATTACCAACCTATAATTTTGATGCAAACATTACATGTATGTTTACCGACGTCTTCACTCCACCAGGGACTCCAGTCAGGCCTTCAAGAAGTGGGATCTGTTCAAAGCGTAAACATATTTTTATCCAGCACTCCTGATCAGAGTGGCTTGGAGTTACATGAGCCTCAGCCTCATATTTTTTAGTTACCTATGAGCTTAGTGCAGGAGGGCTTCTTAACACCCCCTGTATCTGAAAGGAGTGTTGGGAGAGGAAATAAATGGAGTAAACCGTTTTCAATTTAGAGCAGGGACACTGTACCTAGAAGACTAGGCCTAACTCTAGAAGAGCAAAGGAGGGGCTATACAACAAGTGTGCCCTTGAGTTAAGATAATTATGTACATAGATGCCATATGAATGAGGTATGAGTGTTGTCTGAGTGAGTGAAGCATGCGCTGAGGCAACACATTGATATTGTTGCATCGTTGTAGTCGAAGTGAAAGAAGCCTGTGCATCCAAAGTGCATTTTCACTGGTTGTATTCTTGTTGTCTGTGGTCAAGAAGAGCCTGTTTAGCAGGATCGCATTATTGTTGTGTCTCGCTTTGTTACCTTAATCAGCTGTTTACATTGCTGAGGGTGCCTGACTAGCACACCTCACCCTTGTAGACCATTTCTCCTTACATACCAGCTGCTCTCCAAGCCCTCGCATCCACTCTTAAAGGGTGCACCCCAGCTGACATAATTAACACTCCACAAGTGATTAAACTGTGCACTCCGCTCTCAAAATGTGCATTTTCTTGTGTGCACGTTAAACTTTGGGGTGTTTCACATGTGAATTCTGGTCATACATGCACTTTCTTCTCTTGTGTGCCTTTTGACCTCATGTCCCTAATTTAATTTTTCATCACACGCGCCCACCTCTAGTCTTTCAAAATGTGCACTATCTTGTGTTCACAGGATTCCTTGAAGCTTGCTTCACGTATCCTGCTGATACGCGCACTCTACATTCTCGTGCACACCTTCTTTTGTTATATACATCGCCTTTCTATTCTGTCACCAGTCTCTGCCCACTATCCATATTAACATAAGGCAAAGTAAGTATTTTACTGTTTTGAAATATTTGTGATAGCATGAATGCAAAAAAAGAACTTTTTGATTGTTATTGTATTGCCTCAGTTTGAAAAGCAAACTGCTTTTTCCACACAAGTTTTAACCACCAGCTCCTGACAAGACACACCTGAGCGGACCTGCCGACTTGAAGCCTTGTCTATTCAAACTACCAGGGCACCACTGAACGCTCACACCGTATCCAACGAGGATGAAAACCAAACCCCTCTCATTGCCCCTCAAACCACCAAAGTGTGCACTCCTCTGGAGCACCTGCAGGGAGCCTTCCACAACGAAAAGGCAAAAATTAGTATACATTGCCAAGAGCGGTACTTGCAAACCAAAGCACAAAGGTACCTGTGGCCTAAGGAGGGAACATTGGCCCCCAAATTAATTGAGCATACCAAAACACACATAATTACCAAACACAAAGGACATTTGAGGGAAAGGAGGGAGGCAACCCTTCACCTCTAGACTCTCTTTGAAGAAAGAGCAGTAAAGGACCCTGCAGCCCAGCCCACTGTTGAGGCTTCCGCACCTCCCCCTCCATACACCTGCATGTGTGTAGTTAACCCTGCAACACCAGCCTTGGGGTACTGTAACCCCACCATAGTAGAAACAGAGGAACCACCCACAAAAAGTGGATCCTGCGAAAATGTAGTTGCCACAGACAAAGGGAAATCCCAATCACCCTCACCCCTAACCACTCCACATAGCCTTGGCCTGTTCCAGTCCATGGCTAACCCACTTAGAAAACCAACTTGCAGAGCACCACAGCGGACCTGGACCTCAGCCCCTTCAGAGCCAGATGAGGCAGGGGGATATCTGGTCGGTTCTTAGCCATCATAGATAGTGATCCCGCAAGTTCAGGCAAAGGTGGAGCTGTGGGGGGCATAACAGTGACAGAAGAAGATACGCCCAGTGGTGGAAGCACAGGAAGGTCTAGGACAAACATAAACAGATCGCAATGCAGGGACATAGTGAGGAGACTACAGGAGGAGAGGAGAACTACCCGTGCCCTGAAATAGGAAGAGAGAAGTTAGGCCAGGTGCAGAGAGTGAAGAGAGCAGGAATTGGATGACAAGAGGCTACTTGCCACCCTTGGGTCACCGGGCGGTGGATACCACCCATGTCCAAATCCCTGTGTCTTAGGGCATATGAGGAAATCATGATACAGGATATCTGATTGTCACTGAAACTTTATATTTCACAAATTAGATACTAATAGCACAAAGACGTAGCCCTTCCCCAGAAACAGCAACCAATTACATGGCATGGCCACTTGGGAAGAGTAACTACGCCGTAAAGGAGATAATTGCACTGAGGAAAGGCACATTTTACTCGAACCCTTTTTGTAGTTTGCTAGCCCAATGGACAAGGGAAAAGGGTGAGTACACTAGGCCCTGGCCACGAGAAGGTTCATTTGAGCCAGAAGACATGGCCATGGCAGAGGATTGCATAAGCCATGAGGGAGGAAACCCAGACTAGACATCCTCTACATGCAGCAATGTCTTGCAAGTGGGAAAAATACATCAAAGACAAGCTCACCACACCTTCAGCAGCAAGGCAATTTCCCCTGCTCCAGCAGGGGGACCAAAGGGATTGTCTATGTCCCTACGGCCAATATGGACAAGGAAGTACTTAGGACTAAGCTTCCATCTCCATTAGAATGGGCAGGGAAGTTGATAACCTGCTTTGAAAAGAACACAGCAGTAAGTAGCCTGATAGGTGATAAGACTAATGGCGTGTTCGCCATAGTCTTCATACCAGCAAGAACTCTGACTAATACCCGACACGATGGGCCAGTGTTTAACACATATAGACATCAGATGTGGATGGCCATGAGAAAAATGTTCCTCGACTGCCCAGCCATAGGGGGACTGATGGCAGAGCCTATTAAACCTGATGAAGGATACACAACTGTCTCAGTAGAATGAAGGAAAATGGGGCCAGGAGACAGGACAGCAATGGGTTAATGCAGGCCCACAGCTCACCTTCTTCTTCAATGTCCTTAAAAAGAGACTGCCCACCGAAGTCACCCATAGACCATGCCGCATTCTCCAAGGCAGTCCTGACCCTCATTGCCAACACCCCAATGCTATTAGGGAGACAAGTACAGCTGCCCAAGGAATTGTTATTCTAAACAGGTTACCCAAAATAAGGAAGTGCACACCTCCGTGGACTTGCCCTACACCATCCGGCAGCCAGCAACAGAGTCCTGATCCGCAACTTTCATTGCGAGTGGAGAGACAGCAAGTTTGAAGGGCCCTTACAAGGCATCTTTTCAACTCTTACAGCTGTCATGGTTGGAAGGAAAGGGTCATGGTACCAACTGTCAGATATTCGCTTGGACCCATCACTACCATCACAACCAAAGGAGTCACCATCACAGACTGTTCCAATAGGAACTATGAACACTTTGGGGACAGAAGCGCCTGTGGGGCTTCCCTCTGACTTTTTGAACACTTTGCGGATAGGAGTGTCTACAGGGCTCCCCCTGGACTTTACATCGACTCTTTCAAACCCCAACTAAAAACATTCACCTGTGTATTGTGTTTTTGCCCATGTGCTTTGGTGTTTTTTCAGCTATGTGTCATCGTACAGGAACAGGTTAGGTTTCAGCCAAGGCCACCAGGTAAAGTGGTCTAGCCTGAGTCCCGGGATCTTTACCCATTTAACATACAACTTCACTACACAAAACAACAGCATCCCACAGGCATTACATCACACACTATTACACAACACCTGGTATCAGCACATGACCTCAGTGGGGAGCCAAGTATTTACCAACTACTGCTATGTTGGCTTATTAATACTCCATGCAGTAGGTTCAGACAGACTATACATGTCCCAAGAGGTACCCCCCAACAAAACCTTGTGCCTCATACACTTACGCCGAATAAAAGCCAAACACCAGCCCAACACTATAGCACCACAGGCAGACACAGTGAACCTAACCAAGTATTATTATATCGTACTCAAAGTCCTTTATATCCTGAAAGAGCGGGATGAGATCCAGTCCGAGTTAGACAAACTCAAGAAAAAAGGGGCACAAGACAGCTGGAATTCAGAGGCAGGAGGGTACACATGGATAGAGGGTAAGGAGACACCCATAGTAGTCAGGAAGTTACCCGTGTATTCCGTGTGTTTTGGGGGAAGGGGAAGATACCCTGAAGGGTAAAAAACAATTGCAAGAGTAGAACAAATAATAATGATATGCAGTGGGGCACCTTCACATTGATGGACTACTACTGGCAATGTGGCGAACACGCCTGCAACCTACTCGTCCCAGGCTGGAGAGAGAAGATCTTTCTGCACTGCATCACCACTCCATGAGCAAAAGCACCGCACTTCTACACCAAGTACGCAAAATAAGGTAAGCTGAGTACTTTGGTTGGGACTGATTAAAGGACATTACTGAAGAGTTCCAGCTTCTCACTGCTGCGTAAATAGGCGGAGGATTTTAAATCCCCTTCTTCACCGTGCAAACTAAAGCCAGCTCTCAGTGGCTGCAGATCACCAGGTGGGAACTGCTGAAATGATGAACACCACTGATGAAGGCCTCACCGCAATCAAAGTAGAAATGCGTGCCATCTGCCTCATGATGACGCAGCAACGGTATGTCTTGGACTTAATGACTGCAATGTAAAGGGACGTATGCACCAAGAAAGGTACAGCGTGCTATAACTTCATCCTCATGAATGACCTGGACAATGGTACACTGTCAATCGTCATCCAAGCACTGCAGGGCCTACAGCAGGTCATGATTAAAGAAGGAGGTGTCCCAGACATAGAATGGTTCACAAGTTTGTTTGCCTGGGTACCAAGGTGGATCGCAGGCCTATGCAAGGCCTTGTTACCAGTGGCTGTAATCTTGCTCTTGCTATGCTGCACCCTACAACTATTATGTACCTTTGTGAAGAAGGCTACCCTGAAAAAAGGGGGAATACACCTGATTAGGACACTAAATGCCAAGGGAAACACGCACACCACATGCCAGAAAACCGCCAATGCGAAAGACACATTCACAAACAGTGGTGGTAGTAGATGTTAACTCAACAGGAGGGAGGAATCAAGTTATAGAAGGGTCCCCCTTTTAGAAGTCCAGCAGACCACAGAACAACTGTTGCCTGTACTACCCAAATTCACAATAACATAATGTGTATTTGTAAAGGACACGTATCACCCAAGGGTATACAGGTGCTATATAACAGATGTTTATTGTTACCCAACTCAATGGTACTAATTTTATCGACCTCAGAAGGATGACAGGCTGAGTGGACATGCCAGTATTTGAACCTAAGACCATGATGTTAAACACAGGCCCCTACAGTGGACAAATTAGCCCATTAAGCAGCCAGACCCAACATAAAACAATTGTTACGGTTTAAGAGTGACCCTTCATCACATCAACATAACACAGCTGCCCTCTGTTCACCCCTAGCACTCCCCGTGATGGAAACATCAGATATGAAACAAGCGTCAAACACATCTGGAAGGCCCCAGGATGTAATACCTAAAGAAACAAGTCAGATGCACACACTCATAAATACAATTAATTGAACAGCTGAGGGCCTGCATCCGGCCCAAGGGCACGATGCCAGAGCAGCCGGTCAGTTGCATTCATCACATAAAGCCCAATCAATGCCTAGTGTCAAAACCAAAGAGGATGATGGACGGAGTGTTGAACATTGTAAGCACTCACCCACAGTCAACTGATCTGGGTTTAATCCATCATCATTCTTTAGCTCACTCCAACACCCTAGTTAAGACATGGCCATATGCAAATCAGTCTGACCCTGTGCCTCATGGGAGTAGTCCAGGTCGAACTGCCAAGCCATATCTTCCCTGGACTGGAAACAAGCATCCTGGGACCGGTTTCTTGCTAATCAGCCGTCATCAGCCAGGCTAGCTTGAATCCAGTGGCAAAGTGAGCAATGGACCGACGTCTGGGCATAGCCTGCCAACTTAGGGCGAACAAAGCAAAACCAAAGGGGATGATGGACGGAGTGTTGAACATTGCAAGCACTCACCCCCAGTCAACTGATCTGGGTTTAATCCATCAACATTCTTTAGCTCACTCCGCCACCCCAGTTAAGACATGGCCATATGCAAATCAGTCTGACCCTGTGCCTCAGGGGAACAGTCCAGCCCGAACTGCCAAGCCATGTCTTCCCTGGAGCGGAAAGAAGCATCTTGGGACCAGTTTCTGGCTAACCAGCCGTCATCAGCCAGGCTAGCTTGAATCCAGTGACAAAGTGAGCAAGGGACCCACGTCTGGGCATACCCTGCCAACTTAGGGCGAATAAAGCAAAACCAAAGGGGATGGTGGACGGAGTGTTGACCATTGCAAGCACTCACCCCCAGTCAACTGATCTGGGTCTAATCCATCATCATTCTTTAGCTCACTCCGCCACACCAGTTAAGACATGGCCATATGCAATTCAGTCTGACCCTGTGCCTCATGGGAGCAGTCCAGGTCGAACTGCCAAGCCATGTCTTCCCTGGCCGGAAACAAGCATCCTGGGACTGGTTTCTGGCTAATCAGCTGTCATCAGCCAGGCTAGCTTGAATCCAGTGGCAAAGTAAGCAAGGGACCGACGTCTGGGCATACCCTGCCAACTTAGGGCGAACAAAGCAAAACCAAAGGGGATGATGAAGGGAGTGTTGAACATTGCAAGCACTCACCCCCAGTCAAGTGATCTGGGTTTAATCCATCATCATTCTTTAGCTCACTCCGCCATCCCAGTTAAGACATGGCCATATGCAAAACAGTCTGACCCTGTGCCTCATGGGAGCATCAAGGTCGAACTGCCAAGCCATGTCTTCCCTGGACCGGAAACAAGCATCCTGGGACTGGTTTCTGGCTTATCAGACGACATCAGCCAGGCTAGCTTGAATCCAGTGGCAAAGTGAGCAAGGGACCCACGTCTGGGCATACCCTACCAACTTAGGGCGAACATGTATGTGTTGTTTTTCTCTTTCCCTCACAATTTAGTAAATGAATACAGACTTCCTTGGCTGCTTGGGTTTTAGTGATGTATTACTCTTGTCAGTTCACCAAAGAGTTCCTTTTAAATTTGCCAATAGGTCCAGGATGTTGTTTTTTTTACTCTCTCATAGATAGATGAAAGTGGTTCTTGGGTGCCTTGCTAATATATGGTTTCAAAAAGGGGGTGGTGATGGACAGAGTATCTGAGTTAATCAGAACACTCCGACCCAGTCAACAGATCAGGGCTTGATCCATCACCGTTTTTTAGCTCACTGCACCATCCCAGTTCAGAACCTGGCTATATGCAAATTAGTCTGTCCCTGGCCCAGTGCATCATGGGAACAGGGCAGACCAAACTACCAAGCCAATTCTTCACTGGAAAGGAAACAAGCTTCCGGGGACCGGTTTCTGGCATTACAGCCGTCTTCGGCCCGGCTTGCTTGAATCCTGATGGTGCAATGAGCAAGGGACTCATGTCTGAGCATACCCTTCCACACTCATGGTGGCCAAAATAATTTCAAAAAGGGGGTGGTGATGGACAGAGTATCTGAGTTAATCAGAACACTCCTACTCAGTCAACAGATCAGGGCTTGATCCATCACCGTTTTTTAGCTCACTGCACCATCCCAGTTCAGAACCTGGCTATATGCAAATTAGTCTGTCCCTGGCCCAGTGCATCATGGGAACAGGGCAGACCAAACTACCAAGCCAATTCTTCACTGGAAAGGAAACAAGCTTCCGGGGACCGGTTTCTGGCATTACAGCCGTCTTCGGCCCGGCTTGCTTGAATCCTGATGGTGCAATGAGCAAGGGACTCATGTCTGAGCATACCCTTCCACACTCATGGTGGCCAAAATAATTTCAAAAAGGGGGTGGTGATGGACAGAGTATCTGAGTTAATCAGAACACTCCTACCCAGTCAACAGATCAGGGCTTGATCCATCACCGTTTTTTAGCTCACTGCACCATCCCAGTTCAGAACCTGGCTATATGCAAATTAGTCTGTCCCTGGCCCAGTGCATCATGGGAACAGGGCAGACCAAACTACCTAGCCAATTCTTCACTGGAAAGGAAACAAGCTTCCGGGAACCGGTTTCTGGCATTACAGCCGTCTTCGGCCCGGCTTGCTTGAATCCTGATGGTGCAATGAGCAAGGGACTCATGTCTGAGCATACCCTTCCACACTCATGGTGGCCAAAATAATTTCAAAAAGGGGGTGGTGATGGACAGAGTATCTGAGTTAATCAGAACACTCCTACCCAGTCAACAGATCAGGGCTTGATCCATCACCGTTTTTTAGCTCACTGCACCATCCCAGTTCAGAACCTGGCTATATGCAAATTAGTCTGTCCCTGGCCCAGTGCATCATGGGAACAGGGCAGACCAAACTACCAAGCCAATTCTTCACTGGAAAGGAAACAAGCTTCCGGGGACCGGTTTCTGGCATTACAGCCGTCTTCGGCCCGGCTTGCTTGAATCCTGATGGTGCAATGAGCAAGGGACTCATGTCTGAGCATACCCTTCCACACTCATGGTGGCCAAAATAATTTCAAAAAGGGGGTGGTGATGGACAGAGTATCTGAGTTAATCAGAACACTCCTACCCAGTCAACAGATCTGGGCTTGATCCATCACCGTTTTTTAGCTCACTGCACCATCCCAGTTCAGAACCTGGCTATATGCAAATTAGTCTGTCCCTGGCCCAGTGCATCATGGGAACAGGGCAGACCAAACTACCAAGCCAATTCTTCACTGGAAAGGAAACAAGCTTCCGGGGACCGGTTTCTGGCATTACAGCCGTCTTCGGCCCGGCTTGCTTGAATCCTGATGGTGCAATGAGCAAGGGACTCATGTCTGAGCATACCCTTCCACACTCATGGTGGCCAAAATAATTTCAAAAAGGGGGTGGTGATGGACAGAGTATCTGAGTTAATCAGAACACTCCTACCCAGTCAACAGATCAGGGCTTGATCCATCACCGTTTTTTAGCTCACTGCACCATCCCAGTTCAGAACCTGGCTATATGCAAATTAGTCTGTCCCTGGCCCAGTGCATCATGGGAACAGGGCAGACCAAACTACCAAGCCAATTCTTCACTGGAAAGGAAACAAGCTTCCGGGGACCGGTTTCTGGCATTACAGCCGTCTTCGGCCCGGCTTGCTTGAATCCTGATGGTGCAATGAGCAAGGGACTCATGTCTGAGCATACCCTTCCACACTCATGGTGGCCAAAATAATTTCAAAAAGGGGGTGGTGATGGACAGAGTATCTGAGTTAATCAGAACACTCCTACCCAGTCAACAGATCAGGGCTTGATCCATCACCGTTTTTTAGCTCACTGCACCATCGCAGTTCAGAACCTGGCTATATGCAAATTAGTCTGTCCCTGGCCCAGTGCATCATGGGAACAGGGTAGACCAAACTACCTAGCCAATTCTTCACTGGAAAGGAAACAAGCTTCCGGGAACCGGTTTCTGGCATTACAGCCGTCTTCGGCCCGGCTTGCTTGAATCCTGATGGTGCAATGAGCAAGGGACTCATGTCTGAGCATACCCTTCCACACTCATGGTGGCCAAAATAATTTCAAAAAGGGGGTGGTGATGGACAGAGTATCTGAGTTAATCAGAACACTCCTACCCAGTCAACAGATCAGGGCTTGATCCATCACCGTTTTTTAGCTCACTGCACCATCCCAGTTCAGAACCTGGCTATATGCAAATTAGTCTGTCCCTGGCCCAGTGCATCATGGGAACAGGGCAGACCAAACTACCAAGCCAATTCTTCACTGGAAAGGAAACAAGCTTCCGGGGACCGGTTTCTGGCATTACAGCCGTCTTCGGCCCGGCTTGCTTGAATCCTGATGGTGCAATGAGCAAGGGACTCATGTCTGAGCATACCCTTCCACACTCATGGTGGCCAAAATAATTTCAAAAAGGGGGTGGTGATGGACAGAGTATCTGAGTTAATCAGAACACTCCTACCCAGTCAACAGATCTGGGCTTGATCCATCACCGTTTTTTAGCTCACTGCACCATCCCAGTTCAGAACCTGGCTATATGCAAATTAGTCTGTCCCTGGCCCAGTGCATCATGGGAACAGGGCAGACCAAACTACCAAGCCAATTCTTCACTGGAAAGGAAACAAGCTTCCGGGGACCGGTTTCTGGCATTACAGCCGTCTTCGGCCCGGCTTGCTTGAATCCTGATGGTGCAATGAGCAAGGGACTCATGTCTGAGCATACCCTTCCACACTCATGGTGGCCAAAATAATTTCAAAAAGGGGGTGGTGATGGACAGAGTATCTGAGTTAATCAGAACACTCCTACCCAGTCAACAGATCAGGGCTTGATCCATCACCGTTTTTTAGCTCACTGCACCATCCCAGTTCAGAACCTGGCTATATGCAAATTAGTCTGTCCCTGGCCCAGTGCATCATGGGAACAGGGCAGACCAAACTACCAAGCCAATTCTTCACTGGAAAGGAAACAAGCTTCCGGGGACCGGTTTCTGGCATTACAGCCGTCTTCGGCCCGGCTTGCTTGAATCCTGATGGTGCAATGAGCAAGGGACTCATGTCTGAGCATACCCTTCCACACTCATGGTGGCCAAAATAATTTCAAAAAGGGGGTGGTGATGGACAGAGTATCTGAGTTAATCAGAACACTCCTACCCAGTCAACAGATCAGGGCTTGATCCATCACCGTTTTTTAGCTCACTGCACCATCCCAGTTCAGAACCTGGCTATATGCAAATTAGTCTGTCCCTGGCCCAGTGCATCATTGGAACAGGGCAGACCAAACTACCAAGCCAATTCTTCACTGGAAAGGAAACAAGCTTCCGGGGACCGGTTTCTGGCATTACAGCCGTCTTCGGCCCGGCTTGCTTGAATCCTGATGGTGCAATGAGCAAGGGACTCATGTCTGAGCATACCCTTCCACACTCATGGTGGCCAAAATAATTTCAAAAAGGGGGTGGTGATGGACAGAGTATCTGAGTTAATCAGAACACTCCTACCCAGTCAACAGATCAGGGCTTGATCCATCACCGTTTTTTAGCTCACTGCACCATCCCAGTTCAGAACCTGGCTATATGCAAATTAGTCTGTCCCTGGCCCAGTGCATCATGGGAACAGGGCAGACCAAACTGCCAAGCCAATTCTTCACTGGAAAGGAAACAAGCTTCCGGGGACCGTTTCTGGCATTACAGCCGTCTTCGGCCCGGCTTGCTTGAATCCTGATGGTGCAATGAGCAAGGGACTCATGTCTGAGCATACCCTTCCACACTCATGGTGGCCAAAATAATTTCAAAAAGGGGGTGGTGATGGACAGAGTATCTGAGTTAATCAGAACACTCCTACCCAGTCAACAGATCAGGGCTTGATCCATCACCGTTTTTTAGCTCACTGCACCATCCCAGTTCAGAACCTGGCTATATGCAAATTAGTCTGTCCCTGGCCAAGTGCATCATGGGAACAGGGCAGACCAAACTACCAAGCCAATTCTTCACTGGAAAGGAAACAAGCTTCCGGGGACCGGTTTCTGGCATTACAGCCGTCTTCGGCCCGGCTTGCTTGAATCCTGATGGTGCAATGAGCAAGGGACTCATGTCTGAGCATACCCTTCCACACTCATGGTGGCCAAAATAATTTCAAAAAGGGGGTGGTGATGGACAGAGTATCTGAGTTAATCAGAACACTCCTACCCAGTCAACAGATCAGGGCTTGATCCATCACAGTTTTTTAGCTCACTGCACCATCCCAGTTCAGAACCTGGCTATATGCAAATTAGTCTGTCCCTGGCCCAGTGCATCATGGGAACAGGGCAGACCAAACTACCAAGCCAATTCTTCACTGGAAAGGAAACAAGCTTCCGGGGACCGGTTTCTGGCATTACAGCCGTCTTCGGCCCGGCTTGCTTGAATCCTGATGGTGCAATGAGCAAGGGACTCATGTCTGAGCATACCCTTCCACACTCATGGTGGCCAAAATAATTTCAAAAAGGGGGTGGTGATGGACAGAGTATCTGAGTTAATCAGAACACTCCTACCCAGTCAACAGATCAGGGCTTGATCCATCACCGTTTTTTAGCTCACTGCACCATCCCAGTTCAGAACCTGGCTATATGCAAATTAGTCTGTCCCTGGACCAGTGCATCATGGGAACAGGGCAGACCAAACTACCAAGTCAATTCTTCACTGGAAAGGAAACAAGCTTCCCCCTTTTTGAAATTATTTTGGCCACCATGAGTGTGGAAGGGTATGCTCAGACATGAGTCCCTTGCTCATTGCACCATCAGGATTCAAGCCGGAGCAGGCAGGAGCCCTACCCTGCGCCCCGGTGCCGAAGGAGGGAAGAAGAGTCCTGCTGCCGGGCCCTGCAGCTGAGGAGAGCCGCCGCACCAAGGAAGCCGGTGAGTGGGTTGCTGAGCTGCGAGGGCGGGGCGGGGGGCATGTGTGTGCGCGCGCGCCTGCGTGGGGGGGGCTGTGTATGTGTGTGTGCGTGCGTGTGTGTGTGTATGTGTCTTGGAGTGCGTGTGTGTGACTGTGGGGGAGGGGGTGTGTGTGTGAGCGAGTGTCTGTCTGTATGCGTGCGCATGTGTACGGCGCGGGACGCGACGTGCGCGTTCGCGCACACAAATCCAGGCAAAAGCTCGTACCACCCTCTTGTCCGTCCTTCCCCCGTAACAGATAACTATACGTCTCCAGCTGGACACATGCATCCTTCGAATGCATTACCAGCGAGACCCAAAAAAGAGGACGTTGGATTGGCAGGGAATGGGACCAGCAAAGCTGAGTACCAGGTAGTATGAGCACTTCCTAACTAAACTAAACTAATCTAAGTTTAGCAAAACATTACACTAGACCCGTGGTACTCATAGTACGGCCCGCGGGCCACCAGCGACCCGGCAGGCCCTACTTGGTGCCCCCGGACCTTGCAGGTAATGTACCTATGGCCGCCCAGCTCTTCACGATTTATTCCGGTGCAATTTTGAAAACGTCCAGCCTTGGGAAACCCAATATTACCAGTGACAGAAGAGAGTGTAGAGTGAGTGTGGAGAGAGAGACAGTGGAGAGAGTGTAGAGAGAGAGGGAGGAGAATGAGAGAGACAGTGGAGAGAGAGTGGAGAGAGAGGGGAGAGTGGGAGAGACAGTGGAGAGAGAGTGGAGAGAGAGAGAACAGAGACAGTGGAGAGAGAGTGGAGAGAGAGGGGAGATTGGGAGAGACAGTGGATAGAGAGTGGAGAGAGAGAGAGAGAGAGAGGAAAGAGACAGCGGAGAATGAATGGAGAGAAAGAGACAGTGGAGAGAGAGAGGAGAGAGACAGTGGAGAGAGAGAGGAGAGAGAGAGTGGAGAGAGGAGAGCGAGAGAGACAGTGGAGAGAGAGAGAGAGAGCTAGAGAGACAGTCGAGAGAGAGTGGATAGAGATACTGACTGACTGAGACTGAATGACAGAGAGAGACTGACTGACAGAGAGAAACTAACAGAGAGAGAGAGACTGACTGAGAGAAACTGACTGAATGAGAGAGACTGACTGACACAGACTGAGAGACACTGATGGACTTAGAGAGAGAGAGAGACTGACAGAGAGACAGAGACTGACTGACTGATAGAGAGACAAAGAGAGAGAGAGAGAGAGACTGACTGATAGAGACTGACAGAGAGAGACTGCCTGACTGAGAGAGACTGACTTACTGAATGAGAGACTGACTGAATGAGAGAGACTGACTAACTTATACAGAGAGACTGACTCAGAGAGAGATTGATTGACAGAGACTGACTGACAGAGAGAGGGAGAGGCTGACTGACAGAGAGAGACTTACAGAGCGAGAGAGAGACTGACTGACTGAGAGAGACTGACTGAAAGAGACTGACTAAATGAGAGACTGACTAAATAAGAGAGACTGACTGAATGAGAGAGACTGACTAACTGAGAGACACTGACTGAGAGAGAGAGACTGACAGAGAGAGACTGCCTGACTGAGAGAGACTGACTTACTGAATGAGAGACTGACTGAATGAGAGAGACTGACTAACTTATACAGAGAGACTGACTCAGAGAGAGATTGATTGACAGAGACTGACTGACAGAGAGAGGGAGAGGCTGACTGACTGAGAGAGAGACTTACAGAGCGAGAGAGAGACTGACTGACAGAGAGACTGACTGAAAGAGACTGACTAAATGAGAGACTGACTAAATAAGAGAGACTGACTGAATGAGAGAGACTGACTAACTGAGAGAGACTGACAGAGAGAGACTGCCTGACTGAGAGAGACTGACTTACTGAATGAGAGACTGACTGAATGAGAGAGACTGACTAACTTATACAGAGAGACTGACTCAGAGAGAGATTGATTGACAGAGACTGACTGACAGAGAGAGGGAGAGGCTGACTGACTGAGAGAGAGACTTACAGAGCGAGAGAGAGACTGACTGACTGAGAGAGACTGACTGAAAGAGACTGACTAAATGAGAGACTGACTAAATAAGAGAGACTGACTGAATGAGAGAGACTGACTAACTGAGAGACACTGACTGAGAGAGAGAGACTGACTGACAGAGACTGACTGACTGACTGACAGAGAGACTGACTGACTGACTGAGTGAGAGAGACTGACTGAGACTGGCTGACAGAGAGAGACTGACTGACTGAGAGAGAGACTGACAGAGAGAGAGGCTGCCTAACTAAGAGAGACTGACTGACTGAATCAGAGACTGACTGAATGAGAGAGACTGACTGACAGAGACACTAACTGACTGAGAGAGAGACTGACTAACTGACAGAGAGAGAGACTGACTAACTGACAGAGAGAGACTAACATAGAGAGAGAGAGACTGACTGACTGACTGACAGAGACTGGCTGACAGAGACTGACTGACTGAGACACTGACTGACTCAGAGAGAGAGAGAGAGACTGTGATGGAATTAGGGTCAAAGTGTGTATGTCTATGTAATGTCTCTTAAGATTGCTATTGTATGCTAATAAAAATGTATTATCAAAAAATGCTCTTTGTAGTTACTTCTGCTTTTGAAATAGGGCATTGTCGCATTATCTAATGTTTTGAAACAGGTTTT
Source organism: Lissotriton helveticus (assembly GCF_964261635.1). Classification (NCBI taxonomy): domain Eukaryota; kingdom Metazoa; phylum Chordata; class Amphibia; order Caudata; family Salamandridae; genus Lissotriton; species Lissotriton helveticus. The sequence continues at coordinate 2,058,162,999 of NC_136059.1, read as the reverse complement.
ATTTTTTTTCCCCACTCTAGCCCTGCCCCCCACTGACCCCGCCCCCCACCGACCCCACACCTACCGGTGCGTCCCTCGGCCACAAACCACACTGTAATTTTGGCCCCCGACAGAAAGTTTGTGAGTACCCATGCACTTGACTATACTAAACTTTGTATGGATGGAGACAAGCGTAATTAGTTTCACGATGCTTGACTTACTGTCTGTGAAACTTAAAATATTGTACTGGCATGGGAACTTTAACGTAACTATCCACTGATATTTACAACCTCTGAAAAAATTCTCAAATTCTATGGGGCAGATTTACAAGCCCCTTGCGCCACTTTTGTGCCATTTTGTAACACGGGAGAAGTGACGCAAAAGTGGCGCAAGGGGCTTATAAATCTGCCCTTAAATGTTTTGCGTTTGTTGCCCAAAGCAATTGACAGAATAGTTTACGTTTTTATAGCAGTTAGGTCGCTGGTCATAGAGGTGAAAAATAACTGGTCAATTTTAGTTAGACATTGCTTTAAAGATGAATCTGCCTTTCCATAAATATGAATTGGGCCCAGAGTTTAATTGAATCGATGTTTGTTTTGTTAAAGATTTTTTTTCATATTTAGGAACGTGCTATATTTTGATAAAGTATGTGTGGTGCTAGACGAATATTTAGTACAGTGACCCTTTTATTTATTTTAAAAGACGTCACCAGATAAAAACACAGGCGCAACCAGAACAAGCACTGAACCAACGAGTTTGGCAACACTTCCAAAACAGACGTCAACCCTCGCTCTATGTATGCAGTCCATTAAACTAAAAGAAAGACTAGTTCCACAGTTTTTTCAGCATTCTTCAACATGAACATTGTTATTAGCACTTATTTAAAAAAATAACAATCAAAACTGTAACAACAAGTGCATAACACAAGCAATTGGAAAAAATAAATCTCAATAAAATAATAGCTTTTTAAATTATTTTAGTTTCTAAGTAAACGGTATTAATAACATGCAATCTCCTTCGTTTGCTCATTAATAAAATAACAAAAGTCTCTCCTAAACGACCATTGTTTGCTCCCGCCCCGTGCTGTAGTTACCTGCGCTGTCTGCCTCGGGCTCGCTGTAGATGGAAGCCAGGGTAAATATGGAGAAGACGACGAAAGCTAAGAGGATGAACGCCACTTCCAAATTTGTGAATGGAAGCGCCATGTACTGGAGCCGACTGCACCTGAAACAAAATATCCAACGAGAGTTTTCATGTGAAGGAAACGGGCATGTTTCAAGAAACGGCAGTGACATCCGGGATACGAACCACCAGTTAAACAGGTTGAACTGCTTCTTGAGTAGAAGCCAAGTTGCTGTATGTGTTTAGAAGTAAAGAGAGAAATTGATGAAAACCATCCTTGAGTAACGTACCTGAAGTTCAGGACACAGCGCAACTCGAACCCCTTCCTCCTGTGGCCGGTACCATTGCATTGTCTGGAGGACACGATGCCGTCACACCCAGCCACAAGTAAACATGGGAGAGACTTTCAACAGAATGCGTGAATTACCAGGTACTAAGTAATCTTTTCTAGCGAATACAATGGGCTAATATGCTGGCGTGATGGATAAAGCAAGCAAGGTAATTTGAATTGGTTTACAGGGACCGTTGCAAGCATTAGCATTAAGCGCTAGACTTCAATAAGGGAAAACTAATTTTAGTGATTATTTTGCCAGTAAAGCCGACGCTGAAGGGTTAAAGCTGTAGCATGGTTGAGAGCATGGCTGCCATTCTTTACATAAGTGTGGTGCGCTATCATACATGCCAACATTTTAGGGCAGACAAGTGGGAGATTTAAAGATATAGTCGGGAGAATGTATTTTCGCCACTGGTTTATACTGAAGCAGAGGCAATCTATGTGCCTGAATCAGGGCTGTTGGAAAGTATAGTGACAATCAGCATATCATTTTAATAACATAGCACAAACAAAAATAGACTTCTATTCTATGCTTTTGTTTACACTATGTAAACATGCCAGAAATGTAATGTTGAGGCCTGTCACATGCTCTAATCTCCCCCTTAAAGAAAACAGGACCAAGGTGTGAACCTTTGATGTCAGAGGTCACTCTTGGAAGCGGAGATTGGAGCACTACATACCCCCACAACACAACCCCCCCCCCCTCATTTGCCTGAGAGGACCCGGGAAGAAGAGTGTTAAGATCAGTGAAGTACCAGATGCAGTTGAATTGCATAGCTGACGGCAGTGGCCGGTGCCATTTGATGGAGCTTATGGGGTCAGAGGTGGGTGAACCTAAAACACCCTTGTTTCGCCCTGACTCCAGTTCCAATCCCATGAAGTGTGATCAGAGGATCACGAGAAATACATGAGATGGCTGGCATATGTATATGATCAGTTGCATATCTCGGCTAAATCATTCATTGGAATTACGCTCTTTCTTGGAGGAGGAAGGCCCAGATGCGGTTTTCCTCACAAAAGCCTGGCTACTAGATGAGTTGGTGCCCAACATCATCCTAGACTTGCCTTCGGGATACTACATCTGCTGGAGAGACCAGGTGAATAATAAAATGGGATGTGGGATTGCTATTAGTTTCAAGGAGGCATTTAGATGCACCCATGAACCTTTACGTCTTCCTAACTGCTGCGAAAGTTTGCCATCTCCTTGACCCCAACTTTCACCTTCTCAGGTGTGCTTTTATATCAGCCTCCTTGTCCCTGTGGCCAATTTGCCCAGGGTCTTCCTGGTGCGATTGCTAGTTTAGCAATTAATAAGCCTAACTTTATTGTACTAGGTGATTTAAATGTTCATCTCGAAGATTCTAAATGTTACCAATCCTCTGAGTTATTACAAGACCTCACCTCCTTTCACTACTTCAAAAAGTGTCAGGCACAACACATGAAAAAAGGCATTTGAGCGACCCTATTTTCCACTACGACCGCACCTCAAAGTTCTAGATCTGCGTTGTGGTCAGACAATTTTATGATTCCAATGATTCTGTGTACTCCTTTTCATAACCCTCCCTCCATGCCAGTCACTCTAAGGGATCGTAGCTGTACAAAACTTAACATCAAGAAATGGAAATCTGCTCTTAGTGACTCTACACCTGATCTGGGTAAGGACCGCATATCAGCTAATAAAAAGGTCACCCAGTTGTTTTGTTTCTGACTCTTATATAGCGTGAACTTGACCCAAAGGCATCAGAGCGCTTCACAAGAGCACCCGTTGTGTTACACAAGGACACATTTATTTTTGTTAGGCACAGGGAGATTAAGTGATATACCCAGAATCACATAATGTTGAGCGTCATTGCCGAGACTCGAACTCCATTCCTCAGATTTGAGATTGACCGCCCTAGCTGTTAGACTACATCCGCTCCCCAAACAGTCTCTACATCATGTTATCCCTGTGAAGTCACTTAAATGGTGTTCTATGGTAAATCCGCTCTGGGTACACTCCCCACCTTCTGACACTTAGGAAAGATTGAAAAAAGAGTGAGAAGAAGTAGAGGAAAACTTATGATGAGCAAGGCTACAAGGAAATACCATACTGAAATTAAATTGGCCCTAGTTGCCTACTATGCAGTTTCAAATTGACAAAACATTGACAGAATTGAAATCGGATGTCCCCCCACCAGAATCTTTCCCTAGTTCACTGAATGATTGTGCGATTCTTAAAAAAATTACAGATATTTACCCCACTTTTCAGGAAGTTGAAAGAGAACTAGCTTCAAATAGAAATGAGGGAGAACAGAAGAAGGGGAAGGCTTGCCTCTAGAACTGCCCAAAGATTACTTTCAATAGTTTTGCAAGATCATTTAGCAAAGTAAATTCAGGATCCCCTCTTGATCCTTCTCCTCCTCACATTCTTTCTCAATTGGCAGATCATCTCTTCCAGTCCTGCTGGAAATGTTGAACCGCTCTTTGTTAAATGGGTCAGTATTACCTGCATGGAAACATACTGTTGTGAACGCCATATTTAAAAAGCCTAATTTGGACCCTCTTTGCTAAGGGAACTATAGACCCATTTTGTTGTTCCCAGGAGTGAGCAAGGTTTTGGAGATGCATGTTAACCAGTATCTGTCTGGGCTCATAGAAGCAAACAATGTCCTATACCTGACCTAGATGGGGCTTCGACCACAGTATAGAACTGAAACCGCTGGCTGTAGTAGAGGAGTTGAAGCTGCTGTTGGATCGAAGCAGTACAGTCGCCATTTTACTCCTTGATCTCAGTGCGGTGTTTGATACAGTCAACAAAGGAATTCTCATTGAAAGAATAAATACAGGAGTCACCTGAAATACCCTGAAATGGCTTACTTCATTTGTTAAAGACAGAACCTTTTAGGAGTTCGATAAATCCTTCTTTTCGGACACCTTCCCTCTGAAATATTGAGTGCCCCAGGGCTCTTCACTGAGCCCTATGCTTTTTAATTTGTACATGAGTCGTCTAGCAAATATTTGTCTTTTGGGATATTGATAGTATCGATAGTGTCCTATGCTGAGGACACTTGGTGTTCTCACTTGTTCTCGAATCTTCATCTCTGGGGCCTTGCATGGAGAAGGTAGCAAGTTGGATCACCAGCTCTTACCTTAAGCTACATTTTGGACAAAACTGAAATGATGATACTAGGCAATGACCATAACTTCCAGCTGATTTTAGGCTGGCCTGATTGCTTAGGCTCACCCCCTACACCCAAGACATCATTAAAAAGTCTGAGGGTATGGCTGGATAAGTCCCTTTCAATAGATACCCAGGCAAACAAAAGTATTGCTAACTGCTATTGCCTTTTTAGAATTTTGAAGAAAGTTCTGCACCTGCCCCTTCTTTTATCCAAAAGGCTTGTGTTATAGGCATTAATTCTCTCTTGTCTGGACTACGGGAACTTGCTCTACCTGGGAGCTGGCTGCACGCTTCTTGCTCAATATCCCAAAACATCAATCAGCTCAGAAGGCCCTGGACCCTCTGACTTAGTATCGTGTAGACCAGAGGGTGACGTTTAAGGCACTAGGTTTAATATAAAGGGCATTTCAAGCAAAAGGTCCACCTTTATTACAACTGTTAATTTCACCTTATGTCCCTGGTAGAACCCTAAGGTGAACCGAGGCGTGACTCCCCCTCTCTGCTGATTGAACACCTTCAGGATATGGGCTTTGCAGATCGGGCACTGGCACTGTTATCCTTCATCCTCATTGATCACTCTCAGATGGTGTTGCTAAATCAATACCATTCAGATGTTTTTTCCTTGCCTTGTGGAGTACCGCAGGGCTCATCTTTGAGCCCCACACTATTTAACCTTTATGGTTCTCCACTTTCCACCATCATTCACTCTTGTGGGCTGTATACAATATAATACGCCGACTACATTCAGATTATTGTGTCAATTCCTAAGAACTTAGCAGCTACGGCAGCAAATTTATTTCAGTATAGGTCCGCGGTCGCAGACTGTATGGAAAGGAATTTTCTTAAACTTAATGATGAGAAAATGAGGTGGTGCTTTTTGGGACGCAAACCTCGATTTGGAAAGGATATTGGTGGCCGGACTTCCTAGGCACCCTGCTCCAGCCAAGAAGGCCAAAATCTTAGGGTAATCCTAGATAGTAAACTCTCCTTCAATGGCCAGGCCAATTGAAAATCTGCAACTTGCTTCTGGCTTATAAGAAGCTAAAGAAAATCTTCCCCTTCATCCCTCTGTCAGCATGGAAGTAGGTCGCCCTGTGTTAGAAATGGGATTTTTGGCAGGCTAGGGTATGTGCCAAAGCCCGGCAGAAGCCACCACTCTACTTAGGATAAGAGAGTTACACTCCTAAAATAACCCCTGCTCACCCCCTTGGTAGCTTGGCACGAGCAGTCAGGCTTATCTTAGAGGCAGTGTGTAAAGCATTTGCACATAACCAACAGTAATACAGTGTAAGCACTACAAAAGGACACAACACCAGTTTAGAAAAATATCCAATATTTTATATACAAGACAAAAAACAATAAAAATCCACACTACAGTACTTCAAAATATTCACTTATCAAGATATGCTTTAAAAATAGTTCCTTGTTCTCAATAGCTCCATCCTGGGCTGTCACGGCGTCGTGAGCAAACAAATCCAAAGAGTTCTGGCTGACCACAGCGTCGCGGGCCAGCCACGGTGTCGGGAAGACAAACAAACAGTACCTTTTAGAAATGCAGGGCGTCTACAACCTCTTGTTGAGCTTCCGAAAACACAGAGTCCGCAGGCATCGGTTCCAGAGGTCGGTGCAGGAGTCATTAGGCCCTTGAAGTCACACCTGTTGCAGGTCGATCTCCTCTCTGATGGAGTCAGGAGCGCTGGCATCGGCAGGCGTTGGGTGCTGCGGTGCAATGTGCAGCGGTGCGGTGCCCTCAGGTCGCGGTTTGAGAAGCGGCTCGGTGGCGACGTCAGATGGCGTCGTCGGTGAGACCAGGGTCACTGTGCGAGATGAAGGCAGGGCTCATCACAGTGCTGGCAGGTCACGGTGCATGCGGCAGCATAGTCATTGCTACAGTCAGCTGATGAACTGGAGTCGATGGCGCCAGCGTTGGTAGGCCAAGGCTGTGATGCGGGATGAGGGTAGTGCATTGTGTAACTTTACGAGCAGTGCCCTCGAATCTCGGTGCAAACAGTGGCGTCGATTTCGGCCAGGAGTGGCATCGTCAGGGATACCAAGGCGTAGTCGTGAAGCGAGGCGGTGCGGACTGCAGTGCCCACAGGTTATGGTGTGAGCAGCGCCTCGGTCGCGCAGCAACAGGTGTCGTCGGTGAGACCAGGGCCGCGGTGTGGCATTGCAGCAGTGCCCTCTGCGGCGCCAAGGCATCGTTGTGAAGCGAAGTGGTACGGAGTGCGGTATCCACAGGTTGCGGTGTGAGCAGCGGCTGGGTGGCGGCGTCAGCAGGTGTCGTCGGTGAGACCAGGGTCGCGGTGCGGCATTGTGGCGGTTCCCTCTGCGGTGCCTTCAGGACACTGTGTCGGCAGTGGCATCGTAGACGTCGTCGAGTTGCTTTCCTTCTGTTGCAGCACAAAACACACAGTCCCCAGTGCTGATGGCAGAAGAGCTTGAAGTCTTTGTTGTTCCTGAGACTTCTTGAACAGGGGGCAAGCTCTACATCAAGCCCTTGGAGAAACTCACAAAGTAGATTGCAGAAAGTTCAGTCCAGTCCTTTCACTGCCCAAGACAGAAGCAGCCACTGCAGGCCAAGACAGCAAAGCAAATAGCAAAGTGGTAGTCCCTCCTCTCAGCTTCTCCAGCTCTTCTTCTTGGCAGTCTTCTTGATCCAAAAGAGTTTTAAAGTGCAGGGATATGGGCCCCAGTATTTGTATCCAAAAATCCTTCGATCCTCTAGGCAGAGGGTGTCTGTGCCCAGCCAGAACCAGTTCTGCCTTCTCTGGTGTGATTTCCTGGCAGGGGGGGGCGGCGGCATTGTCAGAGGCAGACCAGGCCCTTTGAGGTGCAAGGAAATCTCCTCCCTCTTCCTCCATCGCAGCCCTGGTCTATTCAGCCTCTTCCTGACCGACCTAGACTATCGGGAGCCACCCTCGCTTCCTAGCCATCTGTCGTTCAAAACCCATACAGGCAATCCACATTCCAGCAGAGGCACATGGGATGACTGAGCAAGAAAATACTTACTTCCTAAAAATGGTATTTTCAAACACAGAAGGTAAAAATCACCTTTACTAAAAGATGCATCGTTAGATTCTAAGTTCAGACTCACTAAGTTTTATTTTCCTACCCAGTTCCCAGGGTCAGTTATGTTTATAAGATGTTATAAACAAACTTCCCATTCTGTCCTACGGGGAACAGGTAGCCTTGCACTAGTGAAATACAAAATAATCTGTAATTCACTATCAGGGCATGCCACACACCCTAGGGTATGTCCTGTCTTTCACATACACTGCACCCTGCCCACAGGGGTACCTTGGGCCTACCTTAGGGGTAGCTAACATGTAGAAAAGGGAAGGTTTAGGGACTGGCTAGTGTGTGCACTGGCCAAGTCGACATGGCAGTTACACACTGCACGCAGACTCTGCAACGGCAGGTCTGAGTTACCTTTTTAGGGCTACTCATGTAGGTGGCACAATCAGTGCTGCAGGCCCACTAGTAGCATTTGATTTACAGGCCCTGGCACACTCAGTGCACTTTACGAGGGACTAACAAGTAAATCAAATACCCAATCATGGAAACACTAATACAAAACACAATTTACACAGAGAGCATATGCACTTTAGCAGTGGTAAAGTGCCCAGAGTCCTAAAATCAACACAAACAAGTCAGGAAAAATTAGGAGGAAGAAGCAAAATGTTTGGGGATAACCCTGCAAAAAGGGTCATTTCAAACACAACCCCCTTCCAGTCTAAAGCCAGGGTAGACCAATCCATACCTCAATGGACTTCCCTGCTTGGGGCGATAGAACATGGGTCCTGACCATCAACAGCAGGTTTTTTTCCCGTTCTACGCCTTCCTGAACCTAGTTGTGTCCCTCTATCCATACTCTCAGGGCCTACTAAGCTGACCCATGGGGAACGCTTCTCCTCACCTGTGGACCCCATCTGTGCAGCACCTAAACTTACTTTGCTCACAGATGTGTACCAACAGGCAGACAGTACCCACATGGCCAACACAAGGGTGTGGCCCAGTGCACTCCCGGGGGGTGAGGCCTTTCCCTCTCCCAGGGGCAACTCCGTCCCTCCGAACAGCCAGCCACAGTGACCACTGACAACAGTCAGTGATGAGAGCCAGGTCTTAGGCTTTTCAGGCCACTCCAACCGTTGTGGTGTCAGAGAGTGGGGGACGGTAGCCCCAGGTGTCTGGCACCCTTACTCCACTCTCTCCCCTGCCAAATCAGGTATGGGATCCTGACACTGGCCCACCAGCCCAGGGACTGTACCCAGCGGCTGGACACGAGGCAGGGGTGGCCCCCCCACACCCTCTCCTTCTCTCTGGGGCTCTGTACCCTCCCACCTGGAACTGTACCCCCTTCCAGAATTCTCAGGGCACCTGTGGCAGGTGTCCTGCACAATTCACCCACCAGTTCAGGGGGGATAGCCAGAAACTGGTACATCAGTCCAGGGTCTGTACCCTGAGGCTTAAAAAGGGACTGAGGTGGGCTCTCCCACACCCGGGCCTCCTCCTTGGGGCTCTGTACCCTCCCACCTGGAGTGGCACCCCCAGAAGACAAACTGGTAGGGGCACCGTTAGCAGTCACCCCTTCCCCCAGGTCAGGGGGGGAGACTCTGAACCTAGTCTTCCAACCCAGGGTCTGTACCCTCAGGCTGACCAGAGGTCTCAGACGAGGCTCCCCTACCCTTACCTCTCGTTCTGGGGTTCCGCACTCTTCTCCCGGGAGAAGCACCCTCAGAACTAAAAACTGTCAGGACACTGGAACCAGACCTCCTACACAATTCTTCCACCAGTTCAGGGCCTTGACCCTGCAACTGATTCACCACCTTAGGATCTAAACCCTCGGGTTGGACCAGGTTCAGAGGCGAGGACTCACTCCCTCTGCACCCCCTTCCAGAGTTCTGCACCCTCCCACCTGGAGTGGTACCCCTAGAAGATTAACCGGTCAGGGCACTGCTTACAGTCGTCCTTCCCTCCAGGTCAGGCAAAACCTGAACCTGGCCTCCCAACCCAGGGACTAACCCCTGCGGCTGAACACCTGCCCAGCGCACCAGGACTTTCTTGCGAGCCCGCATGCCCCCCCTGAGGGTAACACATGATTCATGTGTCTTGTGACAGTGTGCTTGGCACAGATCTCCCGACCCCTGTCCATCTGACAGTGTGCGAAGATCTTCCAGGACTGAAGTGGTATCACAATGGTCACTCCTAGGAGGCTCAGTCCTTCTGGCTGGCCCCTGACCCACTGGTTCTACCACTGAGGAATGCATCCCCCTCTCACCCCTCAATCTGGACTTCTGCACCCTGCACTTAGGAGCGGCACCGCCAGACATCTGAACTGCTGGAGCTCTGTTTACAGACACTTCCCGTTCTCTTGACACTAGGGGATCCCCCTCAACCTACGGCCTACCAGTACAGCCTAGGCTCCGCACTGGGTGTTCCCTCCTGGAACCACCCAGGCTCTGGGACCGGGTTTCGGGCACCTTGGGCAGTAGCCCATTCCCACTCCTTCTCCGCTGAGACAGAATGTGAGTCCCTACACCCTTCCCACAACACCAGGACATATCTGGGCTACCACAAACCTTTCCGATCACACTTGGTTGGGAAATACCTAAGCCACTTCCTTCTGGGTCACCCCCAGATGTTTCTCCAGACCCTCTGGAATCCACCAAAAGGTCTGCCTCCCGTGCAAGCTCCCTGGGGTCAGAGAACTCACACTCCAGTGGGTGTTTGCATAGCTCTGGAAAACAGGGACTTAAAATATGCTCTCCAACAATTGAATCACATAGCCCCACACAGGGGTAACCAAACCACCCTTCACCCAATCATCCAGTGCCTCAGAGACAACTCTGTCCCCACCTCATTCTCACAAGACTGGTGAGACAGTGTCTGACTGTTGCGGTCTCTTAACCCATACTCTCCTGGCTGGTCTCCATACTCACTTACCAGGGCTTCTATCATGGGGGAACCCCTCTCCCTGCACCTCTCATCTACAGTCAGTAGAGTGTCCCTCCCACTACCAGGAAAATGATCCCCTGTGGCAGTTCCCCAATCCACCTCAGGGACACTGCGCACCACTGGTGTAACTTCACAGTCCTGAAACCCCTGGTGTATGTCAACCCCCTCCTTGAAACAGGGCCCCAAACCTGTGTGTGTGTGTACCTCATCCTCAGTACTGGACCTAACACTTGCTGCCACCATCTGGGCGAGGTTAACCCCACTAGCTTCCCAGTCCAGCGCTCTCATTTTAAACTCATGGTCTAACATCTTCCTCTTTTCCTCCATGGCTATCCTGAGTTTTTCCAAGTTGAAGTGCCTTGCTTCCCGCCTGTCCTCCAGCTCCTCTGAGGACAGGCTACGGCTTTCTGGCCGGGAGGGTTCCCTCCCTCCCAAAAGCACATCTATCCTTGGAATAGGCTCCTCTGCCTTCATGCCAAGATCTCCAGACAGCTCACTCGCATGTCTGGCTGCTACCCAGGCCCTCAGCGCCTTTTGTAGCTCCTCTTCTCTGGTGAGGCCCTGATTTGGATTTTGAGATTTTTGCAGATAGCCTTCAATTCCTTCACATTGTAGGTTTCTAACCTCTCCTCCTCAAAGGCCACTTCCAAGGATGCAACAGATTATGCAATTGATTCAGGCATGATGAAACAGCAAGTTCAAAATGGCAAGATCAAAAATTAGGCAAAAAAGAACCAGTATGTGGCACGTAATAGTCTGCGATATGGTAGTAGTGCACACCAATCACTGCAAGTCAAGTGCAAACGCAAGTCCTATCCTCACCGCTGACAACCAAAGTTAGAAATTGGATTTTTGGCAGGCTTGGGCATGTGGCAAAGCCCAGCAGAAACCACCACTCTAGTTAGGATAGGGGCGTTACACTCCCAAAATAACCCCTGCTCACCCACTTGGTAGCTTGGCCCGAGCTTGGCACAAGCAGTCAGGCTATATATTAAACCATTTGCACATAACCAACAGTAATACATTGTAAGCACTACAAAAAGACACCAAATATCCCATATTTTTATATACTTAAGACAAGAACAAAAACAATAAAAATCAACAATACAGTACTTCAAAATCTTCACTTATGAAAATATGCTTTAAAAATAATTCCTTGTTGTTGATAGCTCCATCCGGGGTTTGTCACAGCGTCATGAGCAAACAAATCCAAACAGTTCTGGCTGACCCCGGCGTCGCGGGCCAGCTACGGTGTTGGGAAGACCCGCAAACAGTACCTTTTAGAAATGCAGGACGTCGGCAACCTCTTGTTGAGCTTCCGAAAACACGGCGTCGACAGGCGTCGGTTCCGGAGGTCGGTGCAGGAGTCGTCGGGGCCCTCGAAGTTACACTCGTTGCCGGTCGATCGCCTCTCTGATGGAGTCTGGGGCGCTGGCGTCGGCAGGCGTTGGGTGCTGTGGTGGGAAGTGCAGTAGTGCGGCAGGTCGTGGTGTGAGCAGCGGCTCGTGGCGGCAACAGATGGCATAGTGGGTAGGACCAGGGTCGCGGTACGAGATGAAGGTGGTGCTCGTCACGGTGCTGGCAGGTCACAGTGCAAGCAGCGGCGTCATTGGTGCTGCAGCGCTGTCGTCGGCTGACGAACTGGAGTCGATGGGGTCGGCGTCAGTAGGCCAAGACTGCGGTGCAGGATGAGGGCGGTGCATCTTGTAACTTTACGAACCACGGTGCAAGCAGCTGTGTCGACTTTGGTGTGGAGCGGCATCACCGGAGGTACCACGGCATCGTCAAGAAGTAAGGCGGTGCGGAGTGCAGTGCCCACAGGTCGCGGTGCAAGCAGCGGCTCAGCGGCGGTGTCGCAGGCGTCGTCGGTGAGACCAGGGTCACCGTGCGGCATTGCGGCGGTGCCCTCTGCGGTCCCTTCAGGACACGGAGTCGGCAGCGGTGTCTTAGACGTCGTCGGGTTGCTTTTCTTTTGTTGCAGCACAAAACACACAGTCCCCAGTGCAGAGGGCAGAAGAGCTTGAAGTCTTTGTTGTTCCTGAGACATCTTGAACAGTGGGCAAGCTCTACCTCAAGCCCTTGGAGAAACTCACAAAGTAGATTGCAGAAAGTTCAGTCCAGTCCTTTCACTACCCGAGACAAAAGCAGCCACTGCAGGCACAGCAAAGCACACAACAAAGTGGTAGTCCCTCCTCACAGCTTCTCCAGCTCTTCTTCTTGGCAGTCTTCTTGATCCAAAATAATTCTAAAGTTCAGGGGTCTGTGCCCCAATATTTGCATCCAAAAATCCTTTGATCCTCTAGGCAGATGGTGTCTGTGCCTAGCCAGAACCAGTTCTGCCTTCTCTGTTGTGATTTCCTGGCAGGGGGTGGAGACGGCATTGCCAGAGGCAGACCAGGCCCTTTGAGGTGCAAGGAACTCTCCTCCCTCTTCCCCCTTCGCAGCCCAAGTCTATTCAGCCCTTTCTTGACCTACCTAGAATATCTAGAGCCACCCTTGCTTCCTAGCTATCTGTCGTCAAAAACCCAGACAGGCAATCCACATTCCAGCAGAGGCACACAGGATGACTGAGCAAGAAAATACCTACTTCCTAAAAGTGGTATTTTCAAACACAGAAGGTAAAAATCACCTTTACTAAAAGATGCATCGTTAGATTCTGAGTTCAGGCTTACTAAATGTTATTTTCCTACCTAGTTCCCAGGGCCAGTTTTGTTTATAAGATGTTATAAAGAAACTTACCATTCTGTCCTATGGGGAACAGGTAGCAGTGCAATAGTGAAAAATGGAGTAGCCTGTAATTCACTATCGGACATGCTACACACACCAGGGCATGTCCTACCTTTCACATACACTGCACCCTGCCCACAGGGGTACCTTGGGCCTACCTTAGGGGTGACTAACATGTAGAAAAGGGAAGGTTTAGGGACGGGCAAGTGTGTGCACTGGCAAAGTCGACATGGCAGTTACAAACTGCACGCAGTCTCTGTCATGGCAGGTCTGAGTTACCTTTTCAGGGCTACTCACATGGGTGGCACAATAAGTGCTGCAGGCCCACTAGTTGCATATGATTTACAGGCCCTGGCACACTCAGTGCACTTTACTAGGGACTAACAAGTAAATCAAATACCCAATCATGGAAACACTAATCCATAACACAATTTACACAGAAAGCATATGCACTTTAGCACTGATTAGCAGTGGTAAAGTACCCAGAGTCCTGCAACCAACTCAAACAAGTCAGGAAAAATAGGAGGAAGAAGCAAAACGTTTGGGGATAACCCTGCAAATAGGGCCATTTTCAACACCCTGGCATTGGTCATCTCCAGAATTGATTATTGTAACTCTATCTGGATTCTAATATCAGCACCCAGGCCAAACTCCAGGTAGCACAAACCGCTCTTGCTAGAAAGATTCATGACATTCCTAGGCACCAATGAGCTTCTGCAGAGCTATGTGAACTGCACCGGCTCCCCATCAGAAAGCGCATTATGTTTAAGGCTATCTGTATTGTACGCAAGGCTTTCCATCAAGCAAGTCCAGCTGGGCTTAGGGATATGTTCCACCAGTATCCCCCAGGTAGAAATCTTCATTCTGTCCATCGTAACTTGGTTATCTTGCCTAGAGTTCAGAGGGAGAGATGGGGGGCAGAGCCTTTTCAGTCTCTGCTGCTAGACTCTGGAACTCACTTTCCCAGTATCTGAATGTGATTATTGGGCATCTGCCTTTCAGAAATGTACTTAAGACCTGGTTGTATACCATCTAGGCAGCCTCTACTAGAACTAAATGCTTGATTTGCCTCTGTAATGTATTGAGGTGCTGTGACTACACCCCCTTGATGCCTATGGGTAGATGCTGCACTTTGTACATTAAAAATTTAATTAATTCAAAGACTTGTAAGAGTCCCCAATATCCAGAGAGCAAGAAGTGGAGGGTGCTCCTTTTTTGCTTACACTGTGGCCAAATTGTATAACTCTCTTCCCCATTCAGTGCAGCTCATTGACAATTAACTTTTGTTGAGGAAGCACCTGAAAACGTGGCTGTTCAGCAATTAGCCTATTCTACTGTCACCTTTATTGTCATGCATTGTTAGTTTGTGTTGCAGATGTTAGCGCCGGGATGCCTTAAAGGTAGGTATGTGCTTTACAAATGTGCATAGAATACAATAGACTATACATATACACACTGTGTGATTTTCACATTAAAGTTGACCAAAGTTAGTGATGCTCACTTTCAGTTAACCATAGTTAATGTAGGCCTCGGTTAAACAACTCATGCTATTATTGAAAATGCATTTTGGCTGCCATGATTCTGTTTCCCTTTTCTCTAGTTTCAAAATCCAAGCTACAGCAGTTGCGCTAATTACATTTTGCTAATGTTTCAGTTTCTGTGAGAAATGTCCACCCCTCTGCCTGAGACAAGTTGACAGCGATGTATTATCTTTTTATGAGATACCCCTTGAAGGCTGTGCAGCTGTAAGCTTGTGTGGTGGCTGGGAAGAAGGGCAAACCATTATAGTGTGGAATGTGAATGCTGGAAATCTGATGGATCCCCATTTCCTGAGATCCATGGGGAGTGTTGAAAACTGTTGAGAATTATATGTTTTAATTATGCATTGTTTAACTACTTAGATTCAGATGCCTCTATCAATTTTCTCGAGACTAGATGCTTAATTTGCTCCTGCTCAGAGTTTGCTCAGAGGTATTTAATTCATATTGTCTTAACTGAATGGTTCTTAATTTGATTTTGTCTGTTAGAGGTTTTATTTGCTGATATATTCTCTCCTTTCCCACATTCTGTCAATTTCTTAGATTAGCATTAGGGATTTTCTCATCAGGAGAAACTGAAATTTACTCGATTTGCATATGACTACTTTAAAAGTCTTTCTATGTATTTGCTATATGATGAATCACTTCGAATTATATTGACCAGCACAATATAGGATGATTATTGATTTATGACTAATTTGAATAATTTGTTTGTAAATTTCCAAATCCGCTATTAAAGCTTCATTGTATGCAAATCTACTATTCTTTATCTTTTTTGTGGGGCCTGATGTGCTTTACTGTTATTGATGTGTTGTTGATTTGAAGATGTCAACTTAAGCCTGGGACTAAATGTCCATTCGCTTAAGTGCAGCTTGTACTAGATTTTGCACAAAGAATCTGCATGGTGCAAATCCCAACCTGCTGCAATAAACTCTTCCATCAAAAGCCTTCATTATAGCCCCCAAAACACTGCAAGTTGCCAGTGTCACTCTAATTTACGCATAACCATTATCGCTATTAAAAGTAAACAACTTCATTTTCAGGTATAAATCAACACAAACAACATCTTAGTGCAATGAAGACACTTAGAGCCAAAAATTGTTCATTCCCCATGTGTTTATCGATGTAGATTCAGCCGGCCCATAGAGATCAGAAAAGTCAAAAAGTATAATAAAGTGCAGGCAAATAATGGATGGTGGGTAGAAACCACACACTAAAGGCAACAGCTTTGTTAAGGACACACAATCAATTGATAGAGCTACTTAAATGTTCTTGGTTCTAATTAATCCATGGGTATCTTCTCATATTTAAAGTGAGAAAATATGGGTGGATCACTTGAAAGAACTGGTGAACTAGCTCATGGCGCAGTCTCCACCAGACATGCAGCCAGCTGACAAGGACTTGCGAATTGACTGTAGCAAACCAACCAAGGAAGGAATACAGCAAGCCTTCAAACATCTGAAAAATGGGAAGGCAGCAGAACCTGCCAACATTCTTGCAGATGCATTGAAGGCAGACATTAAAACATCAGTAGACATGCTCTACCCCATGTTGGAAAGGATTTGGGAAAAGAAAAAGGTGCAATCAGACAAGAGGGAGCCATATTCCCATCGAAAGATGACCTGAGGAAAGGCGCAAACTACAGAGGGCTCTTCTACCAACCTAAGACAAAGTGTTCAACAGAGTCATCCTGAACAGAATGAAGGTACAAGTCGACACTCAGTTGCAAGAACATCAAGCCTGCTTCTGCAATGAAGACACTTAGAGACAAAAATTGTTCCAATTCCCCATGTGTTTATCGATGTAGATTGAGCCGGCTCATAGCGATCAGAAAAGTCAAAAATCTTGTTTCATTTCATCAATAAGTGCAAAAAGTATAATAAAGTGCAGAGAAATAATGGATGGTGGGTAGAAACCACACACTAAAGGCAACAGCTTTGTTAAGGATACACAATCAATTGATAGAGCTACTTAAATGTTCTTGGTTCTAATTAATCTATTGGTATCTTCTCATATTTAAAGTGAGAAAATATGGGTGGATCACTTGAAAGAACTGGTGAACTAGCTCATGGTGCAGTCTCCACCAGACATGCAGCCAGCTGACAAGGACTTGCCAATTGACTGTAGCAAACCAACCAAGGAAGGAATACAGCAAGCCTTCAAACATCTGAAAAATGGGAAGGCAGCAGAACCTGCCAACATTCTTGTAGATGCATTGAAGGTAGACATTAAAACATCAGTAGACATGCTATACCCCATGTTCGAAAGGATTTGGGAAAAGAAAAATTTGCCATCAGACAAGAGGGAGCCATATTCCCATTGAAAGATGACCTGAGAAAAGGCGCAAACTACAGAGGGATAACTCTTCTACCAACCTAAGGCAAAGTGTTCAACAGAGTCATCCTGAACAGAATGAAGGTACAAGTCGACACTCAGTTGCAAGACCAGCAAGCCCGCTTCTGCAAAGAGAGAACCTGTAAAGACCAGATTGCCACACTGTGCATCATCATTGAGCAGTCAATTGAATGGAACCCCTGCTTCTATGTTAACTTCATCGGCTATGAGAATGTATTAGACAGGGTGGACATAGACAGCCGAGACCCTTTGGAAACTACTCTGCCAACAGGGTGCCAGATACACTTGTCAGAGTCATCAGGAACTCTTACGGGGGAATGACATGCAAGATAGTCCATAGAGGACAACTCACAAACCCCTTCCAAGTGAGGATTGGAGCCTGCCAGGGTTGTTTGCTATCGCCATGAAGACATCCACAGCAAGGAGAAGAAATGGGATCCAATGGACGCCTTGGACACAGCTCCATGACCTGGACTTTGCAGACGACCTGGCCCTACTCTCCCATACACATCTTGAGATGCAAGAAAAAAATCACAGTGTGGCAGCGACATCACCACAACTTGGCCTCAAGATCCACAGGGGAAAAACAAAGATTGTGAAGGCTATCATGACCAGCACAACTGCAGTCTACTTGCAGGTGATGCACTGGAAGAGGTTGAGGTCTTCACCTACCTGGGCAGTGTTTTAGACAAGCAGGGTGGCACAGACACTGACGTCAAGGCAAGAATCGGCAAAGAAAGAGCTGCCTTCATCCAGCTAAAGAAGATCTGGAGCTCCAAGGACCTAATGCTGAAAACCAAGATAAGACTTTTATACACCAATATAAAATCAGTCCTTCTGTATGAAGCAGAAACATGGAGGAGAACAGTGGCCACCACCAACAAAGTCCAGACCTTCATCAACCCCTGTCTTAGAAAAATTCTCCAAATCTTCTGCCCAAACACCTTCAGCAACAACCCCTTATAGCAGTAGACTTTCCAACCCACCACTCATGAAGAAATCTTGAGGACCTGCATCAAACGCCACCAGGCAAGCCCTGATCTGGAACCCTCAAGGGAAAAAGAAAAGAGGAAGGCCAAGCAACACCTGGTGCAGAGGCCTCACATCTGACTGCAAGGAGATGGGTTACACCTGAAGTCAGATTTAAATGCAGTTATGCTTACACTTTCTTAGAGGTGAGTTGCAAGACAGACACCCCACGACTTACCATCAGACTATGGAAGGAGTTAGATTTGGCACAGTCTATGTGGTACAGGCGAATGAAAGATGAGGCTTCCTCAGCCAAAGCAAGCTGTCACATCTTGACATTACCTGGCACCTTCATGGTATCAGTGAGGACTCCAAGTGATACAAAGATATGAAGAGATAGACAGAGCTTAGCCTATACTTATTTTCATTGGGATCTCGTAAAGGCATATGGTCAAGGTCGGAGTGACACACAGATTCATGCAGCTATCGCTTCTCACATAGGCCTTTCTACTAACTAGGGCTGGGCTACATTTAAATTAAGCAGGCAACATTTTGAAATTTCATGTTACACTTATTACGTGATATTCCTGAAATTGCACCATTATTTAACGTTGCATAATTTTGTGCCTTTCACAGTAAAAATATTACAGTGAAACACAGTCACAGTAAAAATTTACCACAAATGCACAGGAACAAGAGAATGTGAGCTCCTGTGCACAATACTTTTGTTTAAATGCATTCTTGCACCAAATCTCTGCATGATTAGGTGTACAGATTAGTGC
Organism: Lissotriton helveticus; assembly: GCF_964261635.1. Classification (NCBI taxonomy): domain Eukaryota; kingdom Metazoa; phylum Chordata; class Amphibia; order Caudata; family Salamandridae; genus Lissotriton; species Lissotriton helveticus. The sequence goes on along the minus strand of NC_136059.1, from coordinate 2,058,144,075 downwards.
GAAATGTGGGAGTGTTGGAAAATGGGCAATAATTGCTACCAAATGGGAGGACTTGGGCCAAATGAAGGAGGGGGTTGGGACATGCTAATACAAAATACATGCCCACAAAAGAAAAATACTATTGCAAGTCACAAAATACACTTCTAATGCTACTACAGCTTACATGTGTAAAAAGTGGCGCAAATGAACTGAGTGTGAGCAAAATATATAAATATATTGTGATTATTTTATTATTTAACACTCATTTAATTTGCTGGGTTAATGTGCTGCAAACTGTAATTTTAATATTTGCACCGTAATACTAAATATTATAAATTATTTTACATTTATGTTTTATGCTACCATATTGGTATTTGAGAAAAAAAAACTTTATTACATGTCTACTTCGCCATAGGCATCTCTGCCAAATGGTAAAAAGTTATTAGTAGTAATTTTATTCTTTGATAGGAGTCCACCCCTTCATGGGGGTGCAGATGCACCTAGGTGTAACTCTCCACTTGTAAATGCAGAAGAGTAAAAAAGTAGAATTACACCTAGGTGTAGGGGTAAATAAACACATAAGTAAATATGCACCTCCATATTTATGTTTGTGGATTGGGCCCTAGATGTGAAGTATCCTAGGGCCAGATGTATGACCATTTGATTTTGCGAGTCTCTAATTGCGATATTTTGCAACTCGCAATTAGAGACTCGCAAAATCTAAGGTATTAATGTGTCTGGGACTCATTTAGTGATTCCCAAATGGGTCGCAAATGGACCTGCCTCATCAATATTGATGAGGCAGGTCGCAATTTGTGATCCATTGAGAATGGATACAATCACAGGGATTGTGGCCTGCTGGAGTCAGCAGACCACCATGTTTGTGACTGCTTTTGTAATAAAGCAATTTTGTTTTGTAATGCAGCCCGTTTTCTTTAAAGGAATATGGGATGCATTTCAAATAAAATAAAAAGTTCTTTTCAATTTTTAAGAGCTGGCAGTGGTCCATGGGAACACTTCCTGCGCTTAATTTTTTTTCCAACCACATTCACAAAAGGGATGGAGTCCCTCAGAGACACCTTCCCGTTTGCGAATGGGCTACCTCCTCCACTACTGAGTCAGTAAATTATGAATGTTTTGCGACCGCATTCTGGTCGCAAAACATTCATACATACCAGCGCTATTCAGTATTAGGAAGGGGCTATTCGGTATTAGGAAGGGACACCCTAAACACACCCCTTTCTAATACCAAAATGCAAAATGCAATTTTTAACAAGTTACCGAGTTGCATTTTGCCTTTTGTACATAGCAAAATACATTTTACCAGTTGCAAACAGCCCAATGAGCCGTTTTCAACTGGTAAAATGCAAAAATGACTTCTAGTGTTTGTGAGGTTGGTCATAACATATATTTAATGCTTTTAATGTTCCCTTACTAGCAGCTTTGATAAGCAAGACCAGCACTGTTGTGCTTGAAGCATATAAAATAGTTTCCAAGGTTTCAACAAATGTTTGTGGTTATACTGTTTGTAACAGCTGTATAATCAGTGTTGCATTATATTCTAACTGTAAAGCATAACGTTAATTTGGGGATTTTAGTGTTATATCTGTGAGAAAGTGGCTCTATATATAGTGGACCAAAGTAAGGTACAGTGTGTATAGAGACCACAACCCCTAGAGGTATAACAGAGGTTAAAGTCAGGGCTGACCTTACTCGCAAAAGTGGTAGCTTGGTCGAGCAGTAAGGCAGTACCAGAGGACAGTGTAAAGCATTTGTTGTACCCACTCAGTCAGCAAAAGGTTTCACACATTCAAGGACTAAACTCCAGGCCAATTGTTTTTATATAAAAATATATAGGTTTTTTTTTTTAGAACCAACCGGTATCAAAATATAATTTTCTCAATATGAGTGATCTCAGATAATTACTTTGCAGTAAGGTGATAAACTTTGTAAACACAATAGGTACAGTGGTTGCAGTAGGCAACACAATTCTAAACACAGTTCAACATTGAGCTCAATTGGTTTCTCTACATAAATACAGTTGATTACTTTATAGATTACTTTTGTAACTCCAGTACTGGATCCTAGATTCAGTCCGGCGGTCTAAGCTGAAAACAGTTTAGTAAAAACGTTTTGGTTATTGCAATGATTTTTAAAGAATATAAAGGTATTTTAAAAGTTGAAACTTCGAAACTTTTCAATGAAAAACTAGCAATGTTATCCTATGGAGTCAAGTCGCCGGTAATGTAGGTTCTCGTTACTTTTGTAATCCAGCACTGGGACCTCTACCTAAGACAGATAAGTATTTACGTTTCAGCAGTTGGTATGATTTTTAAGGAATATTTGTAGTTTGCAAAAATCGACAAGAAATTTCAGAGAAAAACAGTCAATGGTTTCTTATGGTAGAAAATGCAGGTAACTGGTAAGTACAGTTAGGAGTTCTTTTGAGGTTCAGCACAGGTCTAGAAAGTACAGCACTGGCTTCTCTCCTGATCCCAGGTGAGTATTTCGGAAATCGTTATTCGGTTGATTTTAGAGGAATATTTTAAAGTTGCAAAAATCAACACTTAGAAGAAATTTCAGAGAAAACCAGTGAATGATAGCCTATGGAAGAAAAGTGAGTTATCGGCTTTCAGGTGAGTACTCGACTGGTGAGGTTAAGGTTCTGGGCATAGACTCAGGGGTCTCCCAGGGTCGGAAAGGTACAGTTGTTACACCCTCAGCAGTACAGGGGCAGCCGGGTGCAGAGAGAGTAGGCCCAATGCAATCCAATGGAGGGTAGGGGGCCTTCGGTTGGTGGCTGCAAGCAAGCAGGCCACGCGGCTGTGGGAGCTGAGCTCCTGGTCACTTACTCAGGGCAAGTGGGGAAGTAGAGTAGGGTAATTGTTGCACTTCCATCGGCACTCTGGCAGCTGGGTGCAGGGTGCTTTTGAGCCGTCGGGCGCTCAATGTTATCCAATGGGAAAGGTAAAAAAGGAACAAAGGCTGCAGACTCGGGGACGGTGAGTCTTCAGGTGTGATCACCACTTCGAGAGGTAAGTTGGGATCTTGGAGCAGAGGTAGATACGCCAAAGGAAGGCACAGGGGACCATGGGGCGCTGGGTGCAGGGGTGTCTTTTGGCGTCGGGAAAGCTTACCCACAGCTGGTCGCGGCTGGAGGGGTCCCTGGTTCTGAAGCTGCAGGCGTCGTCTGGGTCGTCGAGAAGGGTCTTTGGGCACTGGACTTCGGGTCCCAGTCGCCGGGGGATGTCCTCGTGGTCTTGGATCACTTGGGCATGGGCCGGGCTTGGCGGGTGCAGAGTGGGCTGGGTTCGCGGTTCCTGGCTGGCACCAGGGGTGTTGCTTTTGGAGCAGAGCCTCTGCTCAGGGGAGTCCCAGTCTGTTAGAGCTTCAAGGCAGGCAGGTCCTCCGGGTTGTCCAAGGTTGCTGTCTGCAGGAGTCACCGGGATTAAGCAGGAGCAGGTTCCAGGATCGACATGCCAGTAGGGCTGGGGCCAAGTCAGTTGGTGTCGTCCTGTTGTTAGCAGCTGCACGGTGGGTCTTCTTCTTGATCTTCTTTCTTCTTTTCTTATCGGGATCTGATGAAGGAAGGTTCAGGGTGCCCCTAAATACTGAATTTAGGGCTGTTACAGGTAGGGCAAGGGCAGGGACCAATAGGTCCCTGTCCTCGGATGGGTACACCCCCTAGCCTGCTCCTCTCCTGTGGGAGGGGGGCAGGAGCCTAACTGTGATTGGGCAGGGCTCCCCATCCTCAAGATGGCCGGAGCCCGGGGTCGTGCTTCACCATGCCTCTCCCACCTGAGGGGTGGAGTTGGCACAGGCTGGCACACACCCTTCCTGACGTAGGGTTTTCTGATAGTCTTCCCGCCAAAGTGGGGGTCAGAACTTGTGGGGGCCAGTTGCTGAGTACAGCAAGTGATCTGGAGAAGCTAACAAGGGTTCCTGGCCTTTGAAGCTTCCCCCTCCTCATCCTGGGGGAGGAGACCTAGCACCTCGCCCAGGATGTGCATTGTTGCAGGCCCAGGAGAGCGGGGGACTCTACACCCAGGGGTCCAGCAGCATGTCTGCTGGGTGGCAGCCTAGGCAGCCTCTCAGTCCAGACGTGGATTGTAGGTTAGGATTTCAGGGGGCATCTCTAAGATGCCCTCTGGTGCATTTTACATTAAATCCCACACTGGCATCATTGTGGATTTAATGTGCTGGGAAGTTTGATACCAAACTTGTCAGTCTCCAGTGGAGCCATTATGGTGCTGTGGAGTTCGTAATGACAACCTCCCACTACCATATACTCTTAATGGCATCACTGCACTTACAGTGCCCAGGAATGGCCCTGGATACTGTAGTGGCACAGAGCTCATGCCCCTGTGCCCACACTACTGGCATAGGGCACCACGCTAGGGGGGTGACTGAGGTATGCCAGGAGAGTGGGTCTTGTGGGCATGGCACACAGGTATGTGTGCCATGTCGACTCTTTGTTTAGTTCTGTACTTAGACACTCAGCCTGCAAGGGCAGTGTGTGGGTGTCAGGGTACAGGGCCCCTAAGGGTGGCACAATAAATGCTGAAGCCGTTAAGGGACTTCTCTGGTCACCATGCCCTCGGTACCTAGGGTACCATTAACTAGGGGCTGATAGGTGGCCAGAGATGCCAATTGGGGTTTTAGTTTCAACACAGTTTTAGGGAAGGAACACAGGCCCTGGGTACCTGGTTGGCAGGAGCCCAGGGCACACTCAGTCAAAGTACATCAGCAGTTCAGCAAAAAGTGAGGGCATACCAATGCAAGAAAGATGCCAGTTTCTCACAATATCTTGCTTTAGTAATAGTGAAAATATACTAGCCAGTTTGTCAAGTCTTCTATACTATTACTTTTAGCAGTTGGCGAGTCGAGCAACGTAGGTGTTTCCTGTGGTGGTAGGGCCAATTTATATGCAGAAGATTCAAGCTTTTGGGTCAGAGTAAGCACCGAGGGGCAGATTTACAATGAAAGTGACTCAGTGCATTCCGCAAGCCATTTGGCTGTGCCACACTGAGTCACTTTCAAAACACAGGAATGCAACATATTTACAAGAATATGTTGCATCTCTGTGCTTCCCCCTGAGCTGGCGCGCAAACTGCCGCCATGCGCCAGCGCAGGCACCGTTGCTCCATGTTGCAAGGATGCCTGTGTCGTGGGGAGATTGTTTTTGTGCAGGAAGGGGCTCCTTCCTGCACAAAAACAATCATCACAGGCATTTTCCTCTTTCAATATGTGCTGTAGAATGCAGTACGCTTTGAAACAGGAAATGAACGAGGCGAAATGAAAATATTTCTCCTCGTTGTGCCTCCCTATGCCTCCCCTGAGGAGGCATAGCATTCAGATGCATTTCCAGATTTACAATTCCTCTTAAATCTGGAGATGTGTTTGGTTCCATGGGTGTTGCTTGGGAACACCCACAGCAACACCCATGGAACGCCCCTTCCACGCAAAGTACTGCATGTAAAGGGGCCATATTTACAAGGACAGGAAAAGTCACGCAGGGTGGCTTTTCCTGTCCTTGTAAATATCAAGCAGTAAAATGCGCCATCAGTATGTCACAAAAAGTGACGTACTGGTGACGCAGGGAGTTGTAAATCTTCTCCCAAGTGTTGCCCTCCCTCAAACAATCACTTGTATTTATTAAATCTCTTTTTTAACTACTTTCTTGTTATGGTCTTTCAAGAGAAACATTCACATTCATTTGTTTACAAACCACTGTCTGTTAGTACCTCTAGGGTATACATTTAGGCAAACATTTACAATGTTTATCAATACTATAGATGCTGACATGGACCTTAGCACACCTAAGATCCACCCGGTTCACTAGTGATCCCACAACTCCTTCAGTAAATTTCTTTAAAGTTCCATTAGCAATTAAAGCATTCTTATCATCTCCATTTGTATTGTTTCTCCACTTCCAGCTTCAAAAATTTAAGTACATTGCTATCAAAACAATAGGAATTAGTAATGTTCTAATATCTGGAAATCAAAGCATGCTGAACAGTGTCATTCACAAATATACAATCTTAAGGATAGTGACATGCAGTAAAAAGAATATCTGTTCCCTGAATCAGCCATTCCTTCGTCCCCTACACTTCCGGTAAAGTATTTTTTTGTTCTATACTACAAACCTCTGTTTAGTATATTGACTTGCACTGCCCGTTTGTAGCAATCTACTAATTTATAGTAAGCCCAGCACTACACGTGGCCAGCCACTGATAATGGCAGCAAACACTAATGGAAAATAATTTAGGTAGGGACTGAATATTAAATCACTTAAAAACTAAGGTTAAATTAAATTATTAAGCGATACAAAAGGGGATGATGGACGGAGCGTTTGAGCAAATCAAACACTCACCCCCAGTCAAATGATCTGGGTTAAATCCATCACCATTCTTTAGCCCACTCAGCCACCCCATTTCAGACATGGCTATATGCAAATCAGTCTGACCCTGTGCCTCATGGGAACAGTCCAGCCCGAACTGCTAAGCCATGTCTTCCATGGACCGGAAACAAGCATCCTGGGACCGGTTTCGGATTCATAATCCTCATCAGCCAGGCTATCTTGAATTCAGTGGCCAAGTGAGCAAGGGACTCACGTCTGAGCATACCCTGCCACACTTAGGGCGAACAAAGCGATACAAAAGGGGATGATGGACGGAGCGTTTGAGCAAATCAAACACTGACCCCCAGGCAAATGATCTGGGTTAAATCCATCACCATTCTTTAGCCCACTCAGCCACCCCATTTCAGACATGGCTATATGCAAATCAGTCTGACCCTGTGCCTCATGGGAACAGTCCAGCCCGAACTGCTAAGCCATGTCTTCCATGGACCGGAAACAAGCATCCTGGGACCGGTTTCGGATTCATAATCCTCATCAGCCAGGCTATCTTGAATTCAGTGGCCAAGTGAGCAAGGGACTCACGTCTGAGCATACCCTGCCACACTTAGGGCGAACAAAGCGATACAAAAGGGGATGATGGACGGAGCGTTTGAGCAAATCAAACACTCACCCCCAGTCAAATGATCTGGGTTAAATCCATCACCATTCTTTAGCCCACTCAGCCACCCCATTTCAGACATGGCTATATGCAAATCAGTCTGACCCTGTGCCTCATGGGAACAGTCCAGCCCGAACTGCTAAGCCATGTCTTCCATGGACCGGAAACAAGCATCCTGGGACCGGTTTCGGATTCATAATCCTCATCAGCCAGGCTATCTTGAATTCAGTGGCCAAGTGAGCAAGGGACTCATGTCTGAGCATACCCTGCCACACTTAGGGCGAACAAAGCGATACAAAAGGGGATGATGGACGGAGCGTTTGAGCAAATCAAACACTCACCCCCAGTCAAATGATCTGGGTTAAATCCATCACCATTCTTTAGCCCACTCAGCCACCCCATTTCAGACATGGCTATATGCAAATCAGTCTGACCCTGTGCCTCATGGGAACAGTCCAGCCCGAACTGCTAAGCCATGTCTTCCATGGACCGGAAACAAGCATCCTGGGACCGGTTTCGGATTCATAATCCTCATCAGCCAGGCTATCTTGAATTCAGTGGCCAAGTGAGCAAGGGACTCACGTCTGAGCATACCCTGCCACACTTAATTAAATTATTAAGCATCATTTAGCGTCACAGGGTCATCTTTAGTTTGTTCAGAAAACCCAGGACCCCCTGCTTCAATAGGGTTACTGGGACAGGAAAAAGCTATCAATTGAAACCCCAGTCATCCTTTCAATAAAAATTTCATGGAACCATCTCAGACAAATGTATATGAACATGTATGGGTTTTCAACACAGGTTTCATTGGAAACGAAATTACAACTCTAGTAAAATCATGTATCCTCTTATCATAACCATACACACTACATACAGCTCCTATCTGTCACATATACATGCATGTATAAAAAAATGTTTTCTGTAACAGCACAGGTCTTGATGATTTTCTCATGTATCACTCATTGGATCATATTCAACATTAGAATCAACATTGGGATCTCATAGATGTATTTTTTTAAACATAATACAATTATATTTATACAAGTTGATTATCATTTGTACTCAAAACTGTGGCCAACGTATAATGTTTTCGATGCATGTTTTGGCATGACATGCCTGTCTGAGGAATGCAACATAGCAATCAAGGTTTGGTCCTGCTTCTCGTGATCCTCTTGTATTCTTTGTTGGCTTCTGCCCCTACTAGTCTTTGGTTCGAAGCTAGACTGATTGACAAAAAAATCTGTAATTTCCTGAATTTGATACCTCGGGCTCTTCAGGAATTTTTTAACCCTGGGCAAAGCACTACGCTACGCTTGCGTAGTTTGCGAAGTTTGCGCTACTTCACACTACGCGAATTGCACGTAGCACAGTGCAAACATGCGTAGCGTAGTGCAGCAGTCATTTTTTGCTTGCTCGCGGTCCTCAACGTCAAGTTGGCGACCGCGAGCAAGCAAAAGGACATCCTGGCGAGAGCGGCAGTAAAAGAGAGCTAGCACTGAGCAAGATGCCGTTTTCAATGATTGCACAGTGCGGACAAGCATCCGGCACTGTGCAACCATCGCGAACAGCGCACTACGCAGTTCGCGTAATGCTATGCGTAGCGCGAAGTGCACTTCGCGTAGCTTCTCGTAGCGCTACTTCGCGAACAACGCCCAGGGTTAGAATTTTTCCTTTATCTCCTGTCAGTTCTGTGTCTGTTCTAACTTTAATTGCTGCTCTTTGATGCTATTTTCATTTCAGGTGGATGTTTGTCCTCCTGATTAATTGCTGTTTTCTTTTTTGTCTTTTTTTCGCATACACATCAGGCCAGTAATTCACCTCACTAAGTTTTTAATTGATGGTGTCACGCTGAACTATTCGTATTTGTCTCTCACTAATTTCCTGTGTGAATTAATTCTACTATATGTTGATGTCATTTGAAATTGTGTTCCATTAGTTTTTATCAGTATTTTGCTAATTTGTTTTTTGAGCTGTATGATTTCTTGTCAGGTCATCAAAAGATGCAGGTGGGGGACTTTTTAGTGGTAGTCCTCTTTCACTTACTTAACAACATACTGAGAGGTTACTAATCACATGGGTTAAACTAATATCAATACTATGACGGGCTACTCATTCAGAGGGAAGAGACACAGGGACACAGGAGATATGCGATAACATGTATGGAATTTTGCACATTTTTCGAATGCAGATATCTAGCACACTGTACTTACATTTAGTTGTTCATACCACAATGAGTTGTGGCATACATGACGATTTCAATTTTAACATTGACATAACGTTTGTTTTCAGGCACTTTCATTGATGTACGCCAATTCAGTGGTGTAGTACATTTTGGATTTGGATAGCATCTCCCAAACACATGAATGCTTGGCTTATCTCAGTGTACCCTTTGGTTCCTGTCAAACTAATTTTTCCCCCTCCTAATTTTAATTTCATTTGTTGAGCAGATAAAGAAAGAGATTCAGATTTTTCACTGGTATGAATAACGCCTTTGCTGATAGACCGTTTTATTTTGTCCATAGCGACTATCACCCCATGATGAAGGGCTTAACTCATCCTGAAATGCACTGTGGATATTATACAACCCAGACACAGAATTGAAGGTTAACTGTATATGCACACAAATCGAAGGATAAACATTTTTAAAAAATGTTGATACTATAAGTGATTTATGATTAACCAAATTACCCAAAGAAGAATTTACATACGAGTGGAAGCCATTGGGTTCCAACTTTAAAGGCAGTGCTATGGGGGTCAATAATCCCAAGAGGGGAAAGTGATGACAGTTCAAAATAACTCTTTTTGACAGGCCTATACCCTCCTTTTAAATATTAATAAATCACCCCTCAATAGGCCTTAAAGGTCCATAGAAAAAGGGAGATAATATTTAAATATAGGACGTGTAAACATTTAATGTTAAACATGTCCTTACAGGGACAATGCTCTAAAAACTATTTTCACTGTAGCGGATTAGCTGTTCCATGGTGGTCCCACACACCTGATAATGATGCGACCGCAACTGCAGCGGTCGCATCCGGCAATTTAATATTGCTGCGGGTGCTGCTGGCTGCTACACCCGCCCCAATGTCAAATAGCCATGTTGTGCATTTCCATGCACAACAAGGCAGGCACCACGTGGTGCCTGCCACCATGTGCATGGAAGGGTACTGTTGTATGCTGCTTGTGTGCTCCTTGGCACACGAGCGTCTCAGAACTTGGAATGTTCTGTCCATGTTCTAGAGGTTAGATTCTGTATTTGGTCAGTTGGGGTTTGACTGCGCTCTTGGCCAGTCTGTGGATGTCAAGCTGTTCTTTCTTCCTTAATAAATCCTTATCCTGGAACATAAACTATTTGCGGACCTTGCATCTTTTTCAACATATTGGCGACGTTGGGAGTAGCGTCCAGGAAGTCAGGATCTAATGGAAGAAACAGCGTTCACCTTGTACTTCGTGTGAAGTAAGAATTTTTATTTAAAATCGTGCCAGAGAGCACCAGCCGCTGTTTTATCGTTAGTGCCTTGATAGCACCAGCGGCTGTTATACTAATTAACTCCTTTGTGCGGCTGTTGTATTAATTAACTTCTTTGTAAATTTCAAGTGTAAATGCTCCCGCGGCAGTTGGTAGATCTGTGCACTTGATGGCACCGGCGGCAGAGTTTTAGTAAAGTCACTTTATTTTTGGGACATTATTTAAACAATTATCCGAGGTAACGAAGAAAAGTTTTCAAAACGGTCACTTACTCGTTTTGAATCGGCTCGAGCCACTCGCCTTTCTTCATGCGTAGGTGGAACGTTCAGAGCCTTCACCTACTCTATCCGAGGTTGTAACCATCGATGGGCATTGTGGGTGTGACGTCATTACGCTGACTCACGTTTTCGGCCATTTTAGATTGGGGAAATCAATAGAGTCGGCAAACACCACGCATTTGAACAAGATTCATCGTGGAAAGCATTGAGAAAAATATTATACGCTGTTCACACATTTAGATAAAATAGAATATAGTTTTATTCACATTAACAGTGATTTAAAGTTGACAATTCTTTTAGAAATTCCCCCCCCAAAAAAAAATTTACTTTTTTTAAAAATCTAAATTATTTTTGGACTACGGTCATGGCTAGCATTATGGTTCCACCACATTTCCTACCAGTTGCAGGGGATCCTAAAATGGATTGGGATTTATGGTATCCCATGTTTTTAGCATATGTGAGTGTTCTAGAGGAAGATGGGTGTTCATCAAAAAGGAAATTGGACCTCTTACGTTTGTTCTTAGGTGGACAAGGCATTAAAGAGTTGTCGGATTTACCTCCCTTGGAAGACTCTGAGACTGAATCTGATGTATTTGAAATTGCTGTCAAACAACTTACTATTAGATTTGGGAAAAAAGTTAACACCGTTATGGAACGTTTTAAATTTTATTCAAGAGCACAAAAAGATAACGAATCCATTGAGAATTACATATCTGCATTACGTGCTTTGGCCGGATCTTGTGCATTCGAAACTATCAACTATGAACAAGTTCTTAGGGATCAAATTATGATGAAAACGAGAAGCAAGAAAATACAGGAGAGATTGTGGTTAGGAACTGAAACCTCGCTTAAAGCTGTAGTTAATATAGCCAAAGGTATCGAACAATCGGAAAAGTTTGTGACTGAAATAAGAGGTCAGAGTCAAAGTCTTTCTGTCAAGTTTCAGGAGTCAATACCTGAAGTTTCTGTTGTCAAAAGTCAAACCTTGCAGAAGAAAACGGCTGTTCCAGCTTTAAAAAAAGAAGGTTTCACGAAAGAAAATAAATTCAACAATAGACGTACGTTTATAATATGCTATAGATGTGGAAGTTTTGACCATGTGGGGAATTTTAAAAGTTGCCCTGCCTTAAATAAGATTTGTGTGAAATGTAAGAAGACTGGACATTTTGGAAAAATGTGTCGTTCACCTCAGAAAGTTAATTGTATTTCTCTTGATGAGGAAGAGTTCGTTGAGGAATTTAGTGAGTTCAACTGCATTTCATGTATTTCCTCTGAGGACTGTAAAAGTTTTCCTTCTGCTTTATTTTACATTGATGGGAAGGAAGTTTCCATGTTAGTGGACTCTTGTGCATGGTATTCGATAATTGGGAAAGACATCTTTGAAGAGTTATGGCCAAATAGAGAATTTATGAATCCGGATATCAAACCTGGCAGTTATTCTGGTCATAAGATTGAATTGATTGGTTTCTTTTGGGCCAAAGTAGATTTTAAAGACCGGTCTACTGAGGCTAAAATCTACATTGCTCGTAAAGGAGAGTCTATTTTAGGTTGGCCTCACCAAAAGGAGATGGGAATCAAACTAGATCCTAATGCTTCACCTCCTGTATATATTGACCCTAGTGATTCATTACCTGTTTGTGTTGTTAATCCTACTGATAATGAATTTGTGGATAACATTAAGAAAACTTTCCCATGTGTATTTAAAGAAGAATTAGGTGTATATGCCCAGTTTAAACACAAGATCATTCTTAAAGAAAATGCGATACCTGTAAGGCATAGAGTCAGAAATGTACCTCTGGCTTATCGAGATAAATTGAAAGGTATTCTTGATGATTTAGTTAAGTCCAACATCATCGAACCCATCGAGTCTTCCCCTTGGGTTTCCCCTATTGTTCTTTCCCTTAAGGCCAACGGAGAACTCCGCTTATGTGTGGATTTTCGTAGCCTCAATAAAGAAATCTGGACTGACATGCACCCTTTACCTAAAATTAATGAACTAATTTCCACCCTTTCATGCGCTAGTGTGTTTTCAACATTGGACCTTGCTAGTGCTTATCACCAAGTTGTACTTCATGAGGAATCCAAGGATCTGACAGCTTTTGTCACTCCTGAGGGTATGTTTCGCTATTTACGTATGCCATTCGGTCTTGCGAGTGCTGCATCTGTCTTCCAACACTTAATGAAAGAATTGTTGGATGGTTGTAAAGGTGCTATTGCATTTCAGGACAACATTTTAGTCTTTGGCAGTGATGTGGTACAACATGATAAGAATTTGGAAGCTGTTTTGGGTGGGATTCAATCAAAGGGTTTAATGAAGTTCTCCAAGTGTAAATTCAGACAAGAAAGGGTAGAGTATTTGGGACATGAGATATCCAAGGAGGGTATTAAACCTAAATTTGATCATATTGCTAGTATTTCAAAAGCTCCTGCCCCTATCAATAAGGATCAATTGTTTTCCTTTCTAGGTTTAACTGAATATTTTAGCAAATTTGTAAATAATTATGCTTCTAAAGTGTCTTCACTTCGTGTATTGCTTAAAAGAAATGCAAAGTTTTCATGGGGAAATGAACAGCAAATGCAATTTGATGAGTTAAAGAAGGAAATTTGTTCTGCACCATTTTTAAAACCATTTGTTGTAGGTAAGGAATGTATTGTTTCAGTGGATGCAAGTAATACTGGTTTGGGGGCGGTTCTTCTGCAGAAAGGCACTTGTGAAGAATGTGTTGTTTCATATGCTTCTAGAACGTTGAAAGGTGCTGAGTATAATTAATCAACGATTGAAAAAGAACTATTGGCATGTACCTGGGCGGCTCAGCACTTTCGACAATTTTTGTGGGGTACCAAGTTTGTGCTCAGAACCGACCACAAGCCCCTTGTGAATATGTTAGCTGCGGGTGGAGGAAGGATTTTGACAGCCCGTTTAGCCAGGTTGGCAGCCAAATTACAAGAGTATCAATGCACGGTGGAGTATATTCCTGGTAAACTCAATGTACATGCGGACTGCATGTCCAGGTTAGCCTTGTCTTATCATAATGATGAATGTTCTAATGAATGTGATGTGGCTTATACCATGAAGGACATAAATGTAAATGATTTGGGGGTGATTTCAGAAGATGTTTGGGTGAAAGCTATGTCTGAGGATAACACTCTTGGTTTGGTTAATACCTATCTGAGGTGTGGTTGGCCTGAAGAGAGGAAGCTGTCAGGTGATTTGAGTTCTTTTTTTAAAGTCAAGGATGAACTTATGTGTTCTCACGATATTATCACCAGAGGTGACAAAATTATTCCTCCTGTCTCTGTCAGGGAAAACTTGATTAGGATTGCTCATGAGGGCCATATGGGCATGTCAACTACCAAGAGGCGGTTACGGGAATACTATTGGTGGCCTTCTATGGATGCTGTTGTTGATAGATGGGTCAGGAATTGTCAACCTTGTTCAAACAGTGACAAAACTGTAAAACCTTTATCCACCTCGGTCACTCCTATTGAATATTCGGAAGGTCCTTGGAGAAGATTAGGGATTGACATTATTGGTCCTTTAAATTTGTCTGGTTGCAAAGAGATCTATGGGTTAGTCTTGATTGACTATTTTTCGAAATGGCCAGAGGTTAAAATTGTAGAAAAGATTACCTCTAGTCAAGTGATTGATTTTCTTAACAACATTTTTAGTCGTGAAGGTCTTCCTTCAGAGATTATTTCTGATAATGGCACGCAGTTTATCAGCAGTGAGATTGAATTATGTTTTAAAGAGCATGGTATCACTCACAAGAGGGTTTCTAATTATAATCCTCAAGCCAATGGTCAAACTGAGCGTTTTAACAGGGTGGTTAAGGAATCCATTCAGTTAGCTGTTAAGAATAATCTGAATGGGAAAAAAGCACTGTGTGCCACTTTGCTTACTTATCGCATCTCGCCTAATTCTGTAACAGGATATTCTCCTTTCGAATTACTAAGGGGTCGCAAAGCTGGTTCTAAACTGTTGCCTTGGTGGTTGAAGTCTGATGAACCTGGTTTGTCTGGGTTGGATGTTAAGAAAGTGAGGGAACGTGTTAAAATTTATCAAGAAAAAATGGGTAATAATTCCAGCAAAAGAGTCTCAAGTCACAAGGTCAGAGTGGGTGATTTGGTACGGGTGAAATTTGGAGGTTCTTTTTCGAAGAGTTGGGCTAAGTGGTCGGACCCTGTAAGAGTGATTGAAGTGTTCAGTAAGGCTGTACGTGTTGAAGGGGGGAAAATTTGGAATTTTAGACGAGTATCTGTGGTCAGATCTGACAGATCGAGGTTGAATTTTAAGAAATGTTCGTCTCATGTTGATGATGAAGATAATGATCAATTTTTTTGGGATAATTTCAGTGCTCTGCAAAGTTCTAAAAATGTCTTGCCTCATCATTCTGTTGGTTCTAATGAACCTGTTGTTGCCATTCTTGATGCGCAGGAGGTTGTCGACAACAATGATGTTTTGAGTAATCACAGTGTTGTCGTGAATAGTCCTGTTGGTCAAGATGAATCTCTGCAAAGAGTCACAGACTGTGTACTTAGGAGAAGTTCACGTGTTTCGCGTCCTCCTGTAAAAATGAAGGATTATGTTTCTTTTTAGTTTTTTTTTTTGTTTTTTTTTTTCAATGAGGGGAGGTGTGTTGTATGCTGCTTGTGTGCTCCTTGGGACACGAGCGTCTCAGAACTTGGAATGTTCTGTCCATGTTCTAGAGGTTAGATTCTGTATTTGGTCAGTTGGGGTTTGACTGCGCTCTTGGCCAGTCTGTGGATGTCAAGCTGTTCTTTCTTCCTTAATAAATCATTATCCTGGAACATAAACTATTTGCGGACCTTGCATCTTTTTCAACAGGTACCCCCCAGTGCACCCCCACGCCCCCCAGAGGGGGCCCGCAACGGGCCCCCAAAGCCAATCACCACCAGCCTTTCCATGGCTGCATCGCCGCCATGGAAAGGCACCTACAACACCCACATCCTAATATGGCGGACGGTGCCACCGCCACCATATTAGTGCCCCTGTTCCGCCCGGCAGGCAATCGTGATGATTGCCACTGGCGGAAAAGCAGTGGACGGACTTTCCGTCCACCGCGATACCCACCGCCATCATAATCTGTGGCGATCATTCTGCTATCGTCATGAGAGATACCCCCGCCAGCCCGGCGGTGGCGATCGTTCCACCATCGTAATGAGCCCCATAATTCTTGGACTTTTACAAATATTTATTGCAAATCCAATTCATTAGTAAAGTCATATTTGTAACATATATCTTGCCAAAGGTGCTTTTAAAAGTGACCTTTTACAAGCCTAAAGCCTCTAGAAGACAATTTGCAGGAGCTTCCAAATGTCATCTAGGAGCAGAATAGCTCCTTGATGAGGAGTGAACGTGGTCCCAGAGCTTAGACAAAGAGGCTGGGTGTGGGAATGTGTCCTGTTTCTCTGACAGGATGACCATCTAGGCAGTGCCCAGGAAACTTAATTATCTTCAAAGAGGCCTGCCCTTTTACAGGCAGATGTAGCTTACACCTGGGCCTGTCGGCTATAATGTACTTCAAGCCAGCCAGGCACCAAGTCTGGTGGGATAGGAGCTGCCCCCAGAACAGGTTTTGAGTAACCACATGGTAGGGGTTTACTCATTTCCCTGACCACACCTCTATGGTGGGCTCAGAAGCTCTGCACAAAGGAGGAAAGGTTCTGCCATGATGGATTTAGCTAGAGAGGGCCACTATGTGATTGTTTGCAGTAGTGCACACAAGAACTTCTGCAAATGTGGGTAGGGTTAACCCCTGGTAATGTTTTGCTACTGGTCAGGGAAGGACCAGAATTCAACCCCTCCACCCCAACCCACAAACTAGTGGCATTCCTGGGTATTTTCTTCAGAACACTACTGGACCTGTGGAAGGGGCAAGAAGGAATGCAACTACTGTTGATTCCTGGGAGGAGACCTGAGAGGCTGGATCTGCTCCCACTTTTACTCAGGAGAAAGGCCTAGACTCTAGGTGTCAATTGACTGCCCTCCTGGTAATCTGCAGGGACTAAAAGCTTCAAGAAGACCACTTATTTGAAACAGTCCAGCTGACCAGTTTCAACTGGAGCCACCCTGAGGCCCTCTGGCCGCTTCTGTAGGAGTGAGTCCTGACCTCAAGAACCTTTTGATAACTTTCTGCCTGGAGAACCGGCAAAAACCGGGTTGTAATCGAAACTGCACCCGTTGATGTTGAATTGCCGGTCAGCCTCAACTTGCCCGTTTGCCCCACTGAAGGAAATCTGACTTCCGGAAACATTTTGAAGTCTGAACATAGAGGGCTTCACCATTGATGCTGAGCTGCGTTCGATCTAGGTCGAAGCCTTCCTGGGCATGGACTTCAGACTTCACTGCTCGGAGCTTTCCCACGTTTGTGGATGACGGCACTGAGACCCGTCTCTTCAGCAACCTGCCATCATCGAACCCCGCTTCGGATCCAGCTTGCAGGTTGCCACGCAGATGGCTTGAAGAAAACATTTTCTTTATACACATTTTTAAGTACGAAGGTAACTCTTTGACCAGGATCACCCTGGTCCGCATATCTGATCTGTGCTCCATCACGGTCGGCCTCCAACCTTACCCATATCCGGGTCTAGAGTGACTAGTTGCCCAAGGTTTGCACTGTGTGCTTTTTGCCAATATCATAATTTAAAACATTACACATGTTATCTCCAGTTCCATTTATTCGTTTTTTGGTGTTATGAGTCATTTCGTTCATTAAAATATTCTCTATTTTTATAACTTGAAGTGGTATTTTTATTGTGTTTTATGTTCAACTTTTTACCTATTTTGGTATTTCTAAATGTCTAGCATATCTTTTTAAGTTGAGCCTGTCTACTCTGTGCCATAGCTAACAGGGGTTGGGTTTAAGTTTAAAGTACTTAAACCTTTACTGAACCTAACAAGGATAATGCCATTATTACTTGGGGTTGACTACCAGCAACACAAACTAATAATCTAGTTCTTCACATTGTTGTTCAGCTGTGGGTTCCAGAACTTGTATTTAGCAGTACCAATCAGCTAACAAGTTGGAAATTAAAAATCCATAACTTGAACAGAAAGCAAAAATTGTTCTGTCGATGGGTCATTTTTGATTTTTCTGAATATTTTTATTACAAGTTTTGCACCTTTAAAAGTCTAAGGGAACATGGAGTTGAATCTAGCTACCCTGGTGAATCTCACAGTGGTAGAGTTGAAGGCTCTATGTAGAGACAGGCAGTTGAAACAGAGTCTGATTCCTAGAGAAAGGACTTTGTGGATGACCTCAGGGCTAGGGAGGAAATCCAACATGTACAGATCACCTCGGGTGAAAATAATGATGCTCTGTCTCAAAGAAACTTCTCATATGCACTTTCAGGGCAGGAAGTTAAGGCACCCACATTCTGAGCACCTCGCAACCGTCAGGCCGACAGATGGAGTTTTAGTACAAGCAGGGAGTGAGGGACTTTCAAGGCAAGCTGTCTACTCTAACCCTGAAGTAGAAGAGGTTTCCACAGGCGGAGAAGAAACTGTCCTGAGAAGAGAGGAAGGCCAGGTTGGGTCTGCAGGTTGGGTCTGATGTCCCATGAAGGCGGTGGCAGCAATGGTGAGGCATTCCCATGGAGGGACGGGCACACACATTCCCCATTTGCCTAAAAAGGTAGTGACTAACTTTGTGGTTGGGGATGATATTGACAAATGGTTTGCCTGCTATTAAAGACCATTAAAAATATGGCGGGCAGACCACAAGCACTGGGGAGCATCACGGTGGGTGTTAGTACTATCATTGGGAAAAGACACACATATAACCCTAAAGTAAAGGGTAACTGACTCATACACCAACATAAAGGATGCACTAGTGCTGAAGTTTAGCTTTACATCTGCGGTTCAGGAATGCGAATCCGCAACACACATAAAGAGTCACAACAAACTTGGGCAGATTTGGTGGGCAGCTCAAAAAAAGCATTGGAAGGCAGAGTGAAAGGCAATGCAGTTGAACCTTATGATGGAATATGCAATTTGGTTATGTCAGAGCACATTTTGAGTAATTGTTCTTCAGAGTTACATCAGCATCTAGTGAACTCAAAGCTAACTGACCCAAAAAAGCTTGGAAATGCAGCTAATGAGTGAGTATGCACTAGAGTGCCCAAAAACTCCCAGGGGGTGATCCTCAGAAAGGTAGGCCTGCCACAACCAAGGGAATCGAGGAGAGCAACATTCTTCCAAAAGAAACCACCTGAGGGTCTCAAACATCTGACATGGGAAAAAATCCCAACCAATTCCTGACAAGCATGAAAGTGGGAACCCAGGGGGAAAGAAACTGCTCGAGAGGGCTATGTGCTTTGACTGCCAGTTGCAAGGGCACAGAAAGGAGAATACTTCAAGCCCCAGGAAAAAAGGTTAACACTGGTCGAAACTTCTCAGCAGTGACTAGTATACAATTGAGGGAGGGTTACCCAGAGGAAGTCTTAATAGCATTTAGTTGAAAAGTGGACCCAGAAGGTAAGCTGGTGATCCCCGTGGGTGGCAGGAATCACTTCCACAAGATCACGGTGAATCGGGGTCCCTGTGATTGCTCGAAAGAATACAGGTGCCAGAGACCATAGTGTTGGATTTTTCGTTTTTCCCAGATCAGTATCTACCAGGAGAGGTTTGCCTATGGGCAGTAATCTGTCTGCACTGTGGCCTTGGCGTCCCTAGAATGGGAGGCGATACTTGCTTAACCCCTTGTGTGCTAGTGACGAGCTCAGCTCGTCATGAGGGACGGTTGAGCTGCCCTCATGACGAGCTGAGCTCGTCACAGCCGTTGGAACGTTCGCACGCGGGGATAATTTCCCCGTTGTCCTGAACGTTTGAAAACGGGTGTGGCTGTGACGAGCTCAGCTCGTCATGAGGGCAGCTCTGCTGTGCCTCATGACCAGCTCAGCTCGTCACCAGCACAGCGGCACAGCGGCGCAGCGCGCGGTCCCCTCCCCCCCCGCACAGGGGGGGGGGGGAACACCCCGCAGCTAAGGGGTTGAAGACAGGTAGTTGTCATTCCCAACCTACCTTAGACCGTGAGTAGTGAGCTCCCACAATTCAGAACAGAGTTTTATCGGGTGGCCACCCAGGGTGCCCCAAAGCCAAGAGTTTTGGGGGTACTGTCGATAAGCAAAGGGTACAGAAGCCCTGGAGAAGAGGAAAGGGTAGGAGGAGGCCACCCATAGTGAAAGGACCAGACAGCCAGATTTTACCTGCTCTGATAGGTGAGGACTCCAAGACTGGCACTGTTGAGGTCACTGCTGACTGGGAGGTGCAACCTGAACTGTCACAGGGACAGTAGAAATAGACTAGATCAACTCCACCGAGACACTACCAGAGAGTGTCACCCTTGAGGTAGACTGTGTTTCACACTAGAAGTCTTGGACTGTTATGCACCTGGTCAATTCCCAGGCACAGACCCTGAAAGGGCAAACGTGAAATTAGAATGAGGGTGTCTGCAACCTGAGAGTTGGCCTTAAATGCACATAACCAAGGTGTATGAAATTTAAAAGGAGGACATGTAAACATTTAATGTGAAACATGTCTGTAAAGTGACTATTCCCTGACAGTTATGTTCACTGTAGCAAGGTTAGCTGTTCTATGAGAAAGCATTGAGATTGATTATTAAAGTTAACAAAGCGATTTCCGGCTAGGAGTCTGATAAAAAGTTAATTGTTCGACTTATATAAACGTTTATTGCAAATCAAATTGGGTGGTATCATATCAGGAATTTTCTAAAGTTGTTTAATTCGTATAATCCACCTAATCAATTCAGCCACAATTAACACGTATTTAGTGGTGATTACTCACTTCTTCAGGGCTAGAGATAGATATTGGTACTTCCTCTTCAAAAAGTTCCCCAGATGTTATTAGTTGCCCCATAATTTTTCGCATCTTCTCAATTCTTTTCGTTTCGTTTCGTTTCGTTTCATAATCTTTATTTCGGCAACTTATGCCATAAAAGATACAAAATACATTACATATGAAACAACCGGTAATAGAGTTAAGAAAGATTAAAACATATAAAACCAAAGTTCGAACTATAGGAACCAGCCATTGAACATACTGCATTTTGGCGATGTCATAAAATTAAAAGTGACATTTAGCATACATCCCTAGCTAAAAAATATCTTCTCTTGTGCCAAACTGTCCCCAGATATTTAGCTAATGCAAAAACTATATAGCCAGAAAGGTCAGTCTTAAAGACCCTATATGCGTGTGAGCAGTGGGAGAATCCCAGGTTTTTACATACTGGGACAATCCATTTCCTCCTGGCCTGTGCATAGGCTTTGCAAAAAAACAGTAGGTGCAAGTCGGTTTCATTTTCGGATTTACACCCTGGGCAGTGGGTCGGGGAGGTTTCGGACCATTTACTAGTGTATGCCCGTACCGGCAAACTGCCATACCTCCATTGGAGATACAGCTTCCTGATGATTGTTAGGAATATGACATCAAGTACAGTTTCAAACCTATAGCTGTCCTTAGTTATAAGAAAAGATGCCGTTAGAATGCCTAAACCTGTTCCCTGTGAGTATGTAGCGAGTTTACTCTCCTGATACTGAGTAATAAGCTGCCTCCGTGTGAGCCTAGGGCATGATGACAGTGGGTCAGACCATAGTGTGGATAGCCCTAGTTTCCCTAGTTCTTTCTTTATGTAATTGAACCAGGGAATTTTCCCAACATTTGGGAAGGTAAGGATTTCCTGCAGTTCTAGCCTGTAGTTGACTAACTCTGGTACAGACCATATTCTACGCCAGAATATTAGAGGCCGTAGTCCCATATCTTCATCAAGGGGTCTCAAACCCAAATCGAGTCTCATTGGCATCAGGGGAGTGCTAGGAGGAAGTGATAAAAGTTGTCTAATAAATTTATTTTCTGTTGCTACTAAATCATGATTACACATGTAGCCCCAGAGTTCACTTCCATACATAGCCGCACCCCTTGCCTGTGCTCTGTATATCTCTAGAGGGGGACCGACCGGCTTGATAGAAGATTTATTTTTATAAACAAGCTTGATAATTCCACCTGCTATTTGGGCCAGTTTTACTTGGGATTCCTCCCGTTGGTGTCCCCACGACATTTTCTCGTTTAGGGTGATTCCCAAGTACTCGAAGGTTCGAAACCGCTCTTGCCTATTAGCGCCAATATACGGGTTGGAGCGAGCTTTAGCTGGTGGATTGAAGACCATATATTTAGTCTTCAATGCATTGATCTCGAGGTTATGATTTTTGCAGAATGCCTCGAAACCATTAAGAACTCGCTGAATCCCCATCGGCGACTTGGACAGCAGCAGGGTGTCGTCAGCGAACATAATCGCCAGCACCCTGCTGCCTCCAAGTTTAGGGGCATCGCTGTTTTCAACCCCGTTCAAGTGGGCAATTACCCCGTTGACAGAGGCAAAACAGGGTCGGTGCAAGCACACAACCCTGTCTTACCCCCCTGCCAACGGGGAACTTATTGGACAATGCTCCCTCCCTGCCACATCTAACCTGAGCGTAGTTACAAGTATGTAGTCTGACAACCATGTCCAGGAGATGTTGAGGGACTCCCAGGCCGGACAGGACGGACTAAAGTTTCCTACGAGGTACAAGATCAAAATCCGCTCGCAGGTCAACGAATACAGTATAGAGGCTGCCACCCTCCAACTGTACCGTTTTCCAAAATATGATGGCAAGGCGAAAGACTTGATCTATAGTGGACACTTTGTTCCTGGACCTCGCTTGATATGGGCTCAGGACTGAATTATCTAGCATCCATTCTTGTAGGCGGTCTAGGATCAACCTAGCAAAAATCTTTTGCGGGACGTCGATTAGACTGATAGGCCTATAGTTGGCTGGGAGCAGAGACGAACCCTTCTTGAAGATGGGAACAATCTCCGCCCCCAACCAAGTACTAGGCACCGACATCTCACCAAGAATTGCATTGAATAGGGCCTGTAGGTAGGGAGCCAAAACCGTGGGTTCATTTTTAAATAAGTCACCTGGGAGTTTGTCCAACCCTGGGGCCTTTTCTGGAGCAAGTCTGGCAATGACTGCCCCGACTTCTGCCACAGTAAATTTCTCCGTCTCCAGAAAAGGCGCCGGGGTCGGCCCTGAAGCCAACTCTTCTTGGTCCCCGGTGAAATCAAAATCAGCTTGGGCATACAAGGATCTAAAATGATCCTCCCAGACGCTAGAAGCAATGTTAGCCTCTACTGCCGGAGTGGGATCGGCTGTGCCATTTTTGACAATCTGCCAGAATTTCCGGGCGTCTCGGAGCTTGAGCGCGCCCGTCATATCCTTCCAATTGTCACTATCCCATTCGATCTTAGCATTACTAATAATGTATTTATACTCCAGCCTCTGGGCTCTAACCAATGAGATATTATCTTGTTGCTTCATGGTCTCCAGTAAGTCGGCTTTGGCCTTCCTACAGGCAGAGTTGTACCACGAGGCACGCATCCCATTGCTTCTCCCATTTTTTGCCCTCCACACAGGGTTCAGAACCTCTGCTAGTGTGTCACACAACTCCAAGTGAATTACCCCGAGTTCTCTGTGGCTCTCCTTAGAGGGGGATTGATATAGGAGATTATCAACTTTTTCCAGAACTGGAACAGTTTTTTCATACAACCTCTGGATATCCGTTGGGTTCCCTATAATTTTGGGCCATCGAACTCTGCGCCGGTTGCTAGTTAAAATCATACTCGGATCCGAAAGAGCTGCGCCCCCTTGCATAGACACGGTGACGCCAGGAACCAAGATCTTTAAAATCAGCGCATTATGATCGCTGTCATCTCGTAGACTTACATTAAAGTCAACAACTCTAGACCATTGAGATAGTTCCACAAGCATATAATCCAAGCGAGAATTATGCCCTGGTTTATTAAAAGTTGCTTTGGGAGGGATGTCTCCACTTAGCCGACTATTACAGGCCCTTAGAGAATTTGCTAAAGTCAAACACATAATTTGTGTTGCTAGTGGTGACCAAGACTTCACTGGCGGGCCAGCCGGTTTAGGGATTCCCCATTGGTCATCCTCCTCGCTGGTCGCACCTTCTAGGAATAGTGGAAGAGGCTCAAATTGGCAGTTGAAATCTCCCCCCACTATATACGAGGTACCTTGGGGAATGGTACTCAAAAACAGTGCTAATTCCTCGATAGTGTTAGAGACCTTTGCTGTGCCCACAGGTCTTGAGTATACATTTATCAGGGCCAATTTTACAGCGTTGGCCATTCCAGGAGTACACATTGGACGTCTGGGGAATTGGTTGCGAGAACCCTCGCTTTGCAACCCAAATGGGAGGCCACCCAAATAAGTAGTCCACCAGACCGACGTCCCTTCCCCTTCCAGTTCGCCCAAATTGAAAATGTGTCGAAACCTGGGCGTCGGTGGTCTTCTCTAGCCCAGGTCTCCTGGAAAAGGCAAACATCTTGTAGATCAATGAATGCCCCCAGTCCGGGGAGTCAAGTTTATTAGCTATACCCGCCAGGTTCCAGGAAACTATGGAAATGTAGCCCCTGTCACGCAAATCTGCATTAGGGCAATTATTTTGCACATTTGCCACTGGGACCGCAGGATCCCTCATAGCCTGCAGGCAATGCCGAACACGGGTACAGGGAGTCCTCTCTTTGGTTTGGGGGGAGGCTATCTTACTTATCCGGGGAGTGGGGATCAGACCGGCATTTAATGGCTGCTCGCAATGCCCATTTACTTCCACCCTTGGTGCTACAGGATCCATCCTCTCATCCTCCAGTCGACTAATGAGACTTGGCTGTCAGTCGACCATCTCTAGGCAGCCAAATCTGTTAGTAATCGGGAAGCCTCCCCAATTGTCCCTATGTGCATGGTCTCTAAAGGCCGGTCCCCCCCAAGTCCCCCAATCTCCAATCCTTCCTCGGCACCCTACTGAATGCCAGTCGTTATCATTGTTCCAATCTCGTACCGATCCACTCCTGGGGGGATAAAAAAAGAGAGGCATCTAGTTGCGATCCCCTCGTATCTCTCCTGTACATTCCAAGTACATACGTAATCAGCTGTATGGGGATCCGCAAAATTGACCAGGATACAATCACCCTGGACTGATTTCCTCTCGTAGCCCACCCATGGTACCCTGCGTACCGTCAGGATCTTACTTGTTTGGTTAGATGGTAGAGGGCGATTTACGTTGAGCCAATGTTGTACCTTATTTTTTAAAGACCAGTTGGCTTCCTCATCGGCCTCACCCAATTCAGGAACCCCTGTCAGGACGACCACATAGGGACTTACCTCAGGGGGCAAGTTTACCGCTCGTCTCCTATGTGGTCCTCCATCATTGTTATTCTTATTTAGCTGCGACATGTGTTCCCTAGTTGGAATATTCCCCTCTCGGGGGGGAGTAGCGCAGATTTTATTCGTTGGGACTGGTGGCTTCGCAGGGACCAGGGTGGCCTTAGGTTTTGCGTTGGTCACTACTGCTGATGATTTTTTATTAGCTGGGGCGTTAGATTTAGCTAAAGTCAGGTTGGGTCCCCCTATTTTATGAGTCCCCTGCGTGTTTAGTTTTTTAGGTACAGCACACAGATCAGCTATCTGTTTTTCAATGTGGGCTAATCTTGACTCAATTGGGGTAAGATAGAGTTTGAAGAGTTCAGCAATCCTAGGTAGGAGGGAAATGTTGACCTCATCGTCCCTAACACTGATCCTGTCTAAAGTGTCCGGGACCTCTACATCCGTACTACATAGTGCCTCATTTGTAGGGACGATACTAGGGGGAGGCAGGACTGTGGTCTGATTTGGGACGGAGGCCCCCCGAGCCTTTCTAAAACGTTTGCCCCCCTCTCTTGCTACTTTTGGATTTGTTTTTTTAGGAATGGCTCCCTCCCTTTTTCCCTTCAGCTGGCTCGCACTTAGGGCAGCAGGTGTAATAATGACAGCTAAGTCCGGGGGGTTTTCCAGGTCGGCACTTAGTTGTGAATCTAATGAAAGGTGGGACACTGATAAGTCTACCGTGCCACGCAAACTCTGTCTATGGGCATGTACCTCTACATTGGTTGTTATACCGGTTTCTAGAGGGACCGAACCCTTCGATTGATCGGAGGTTTTGGCTTTAGCAAAGTGGCCCATAGAGGATCTTTTAGCAAAAACGAGATCTTGAGAGACTCTGCGTTCCATCAATGAGATTTCTTGTTCAATAAAGGAATTAGCCCTTATAATAAAATTATCAAGAGTGCCCGTTTGTGGAAACCCCCCCGCTGCCGTTTTACTTTTGGATGCTCTAGTGCACATAGTTACCAAGTGACAATAAATAACAATAATCTCTAATGTACGCCCACTTAGCAGGCTAAGAAAATAAATAAATAGATAGAATATAAAACGTGCACCTGGGTTTAGTCCAATCTCAGAGTCAAGAGTTAGGGGGGTGGCCCAGCCCGGCCTTACACGGTCTCTAACGGGCACAAACGGCTTCGCCCGGCGCTGCCCGCGCGCGTGCGTGTTGTGACTAGCTGCAATGTAGGGGAAAGGAGGGAGGGGCGGGAAGAGGACCAGCTGCGGCCGATGAACGCCGCTAAGCATGCTGGTCCTCGCAGTCCCGACCTCAACCTGATGTCCAGTTCAAGTTCCTGGGTTCAGCGTTGCTACAGTTCCCCACTGTAGTGTCAGGGGCAGCACTGCCTTCTCTGGTAGAGCACGAGCGGCACCCTCGAAGCGGGGGCCGCGAGAGGTGGAAAGCAGTCAGGAGACAAACTCCAGCAGGAGACTTAAAATCCGGGGCTTTGACAGTACTCCGTCGGCAAAATCAGGCAAGTGGCATCCAACAGATGGAGTTTCCGTGGCGATTTTACTCTGCAGGGAGGGGCGGGAAGAGGACCAGCTGCGGCCGATGAACGCCGCTGAGCACGCTGGTCCTCGCAGTCCCGACCTCAACCTGATGTCCAGTTCAAGTTTCTGGGTTCAGCGTTGCTACAGTTCCCCACTGTAGTGTCAGGGGCAACACAACCTTCTCTGGTAGAGCACGCGAGAGGTGGAAAGCAGTCAGGAGACAAACTCCAGAAGGAGACTTAAAATCCGGGGCTTTGACAGTACTCCGTCGGCAAAATCAGGCAAGTGGCATCCTTTCACTGTGTCGATTCAAAGTTTCAATTTACTACTTCCTTATTTGCCACATTTTCCTCACAACTTATACAGGTAGATATCCTTTAGTGTTCATAGCAAAAGTCAATAATTTTCAGTCTTATATATTATATCAGCCGCTTTCTCTAATACTCTTTCTTATTTGTCACAAAGTATTGAATATTTCAAGAACTCATTCAAAGGGGCTCCAATCTTTTCTAGAAAACAATTCCGTGTTTTTCAATGGAGAAAGATACCATTTTTTTCTCTGCAAAAGATCGGAGACCCTTTGAAGGCTTCTTGAGATGTTGATAATGGGGAACATCACTTACAACGCAACTTTTACAACGCAAACCATTACAACAAAATGCGCTGGGGGGCGCTCTAGGATAGGGAATGTGTTTAATGTACTATCCAATACCTTCCCTACTATCCACGGGGACTTGAGTTGGAATAGTAAATTAAACAATTCACTATCCAGCGCCTAAAAGCATTATGCGTTGTAATGGTATGCGTTGTAAAACTTGCGTTGTAAAAGCATGCGATGTAAAAGCATGCGTTGTAATGTCGTACATCCGTTGATAACTTATGACAAAATAGAAAGGGTAAAATGATGTTGTGTGTGTACCGAAGTTCTGCTTTAACCATGATTGCCACTGTGCCACGGTGTGTATTGAAGGGAAGTGTGCAATCTTCCATCAACTACAGTGTATCCTATTTAGTCCACATAGGGTCAGAAGAAGAGAACTCAATGTGTAGAGAATTTTACAATCAGTCATGCTATCAGTTTGAAAAGACCAACCAGGAACAACGAGAAACAATCTATAGAGCAGATATTGTGCAACCATTGGTGCAGTGGCATAATGAAACTTGAGAGGGCCCCCCTGCAAAGTACATGTAGGGGACCCCCGCACTACGGACCCAGTCAGGAGTTCTCAGGCAAGTGGCCCACCACCCATGCTGAGTGCCGGAGGGGGCTCCCTGGAGCTCGGGCCCCCCACACAGCTGGAGCTGTGGGCGTTTATGTTATGCCACTGCATCTGTAGCATATGTTCAGATGGGTCAACAGAAGACCAGCAGCCATTGTACATGTCTGAAGCGTTCACTGAGGAGCGACAGGGCGCAACACATAGAAATTATCATTATACATTCTGCCAAAGGCACTTGCTCTCAAGAGGTCACTGAGGAGTGGTAGGGAACAACCCATAGTAATGGCCATTGTACAATCAGCCATGCTATATCTTCTGACATGTTCACCAAGAAGAAACCCATAGAAATGGTGCTATACGAATAGTCAAGGTATATGCTCTGAAGGGTCCACTCAGGATGTGCAGGAAGCAGCCCACAGGCATGGCTAGTTTGCTATAGCTTATGCTACACAGCGGGGCAGCAGAGACTTGTAGCATTTTTGGCATAAGACGTGGGTGTGCAAATTGAGCATAAAAAGCAATGAAATGTTTTGTGAATAAATATAAAGTAATGACTTTGTGCATCTTCACTACCTTCCCAAAAGCCACTCTCTGCCTCACGACTGAGAGGACTCGAGTTCTTGCCTCCTACCTCGGAGAAAACACCTTATTTGTAGATTCTCTGAGGTTTATCCGCAGGCGTATTGCTGTGGATTGTGATTCTGTCAACCAGAATCTGTCATTTATGTTAGCAAAATAGTTGCAAAATAAATAGTTCTTGGACTACCCGTTCTCCAAGGCTTGTGTTGCATTATATTTTTTTAGTGTAGCGGTTTTATAACTCGACAGTAAGTTTCTGCTCCTTCAGGTTTACCATTAGATCTTTGCCACTGGCTACCCTGGGAGGAATGAAAGACCTCAAATAGGTGTATGACGAGGACCAAGCATACGTATACACTATCATCAGCTGAAGAATCATTATCATGATTTTCTCTGTTTTTGATCTGCTAGTGTTGAGGTGGTAAGCATGAACGCCACTCGACTGGCTGGTGCACGCGGGTGATATGCAAGTACCATTGAAAGCAATTAATGTGTGTTCCTTCTTTCACTTCAATGCTTTTCAGAGAGTGGAGCGTGCCCACTCGTAAACCTACAGACAGAGCGTTCAGACACGACAAACACCTGCGGGTGGGTGAGCGCCAAACTGCGGGATGTGCTTCGGTGCAACGAGACAGCCAGGCCTTTCTTCACAATGTACAAAAGCATCCACATCAAAGACTTTTCAAAGTCTAGTCTTCCATAAAAGAGGTTGAGAAGATAGCGTCTTTGGCAAAGCACAAAATGATTATCTTACAAAGCAAGAATTTCAATGGGGTTTACAAAACTTCAAATAGCTTTGCTTAGCAGGATGTATTTAAAATGCTGACATTTGTTTTCTACTTTTTCGAATTTTAAAACCAGAAAGTCAAAAGACCTCCACAAATTCAGGGACATGTTTATGACCCGCTTTGCGTCGCTCTAGCACCGCGCAACTTGGTGCAAGAGCAACGCAAACATGAAGTCAGATTTTTTAACCCACGCAACGCCTCCGACTGTGGCATCTCCACCTCAGATACAGAATTTACAACGCTCTAGGGACCTTAGTTACTATTTCACAACAAAGGTCTTCTATGTCTATTGAATTGATATAATACAACGCCCTCCCCAACTCACCACTTCCTGTACATCACAAGTCAAATAATTGGAGGTGCAACAGGGAGGGAGTGGAGAGGCAAGGAAAGGGGCGAGGGTTACGACTTGGCGTAATGAAGATTACTGGCAAGTAATGGAATCTCACCACCTCTTCTCCATCATCCTTATCCCACTCTTAACAGATTGAGGATAAACTAAGCAGACAAATACATGCACCAACAACAGATGCTGCTGACATTTCTTTAATGATATCACTAATTACAACATTGCTGATTTCAAGACAGTGGCTCCAAAATTATCATCATTAGATTGTGACAGGTCCAGCTTGTAGGGCTTAATAAGTGTATAATGGGGAGACCGTCTCTCTGCCCTGCAAATTTCATTAATGAAGGCACCCACAGCCTCCGCCCAGAATGCTGGTATGGCTCTCGCTGACTGCTCTTAAATCAGTGATTAAGCTGCATCACCCACTGATTTATAGGCTTGCATAATTGCTTGAAGGACCTATCTGCTAATGGTCTTGGGTGGACAATTTTTCCCTTTACTTGCTGAACCAAGGCAAACAAAAAGTGAACTATAAGTTTCAAATACAAAGGGTACGTGAGTGATATATAGATAAGGCTGTCTTGACATCCAAGTAGTTTGGAACTTTTGCAGTGTTTTCCCAAAATCAGGCAATATTAACTTCTGTGTCAAAAGAAATTTTGATTGAACCTTTGGGACAAACTTAGGGTCCAGTGTGAGGATGATGTGGTCTGGAAAAAATCTCAGATAATGAAATGAACCTAGGAGATTGCCTATTTCTCACAATTTCTTTGCAGATGTCACAGCTTGGAGTAATACTATCTTATAGGATAGCCAGATAAATCTGCCTGTTCTAATGGCTCAAAAGCTGTCAATTGTAAGCCTTTTGAAAACAGTTGAGAGCTCCCATGTAGGTCCAGGAGCTTAGATTGATGATTTCTTTAAGTGAAAGCTCCTAAGAACAAGCATGTGCAATGCAATAGGTCTCGCATTTGCGAGAGTTTAAGCTATTGGCATTGTTAATGAAAATGCCTATTAATTGTCTGTTTTGCTAATTAACACATAATAAAAGGCATTGTCATTTACAATGCCAATAGCTCAAACTCTTGTAAATGTGAGACCTATTCAAAGAAGCGGCCGCGTCGTCCTGGGCTGCTCAGAAAGTGAAAGCACGCATGGCGTGATGAATGTTGTTTGGAAAGTGTTATAGTAAACAAATGATGAACGGAGTGCTGACAATGCAAACATTCTCCCCCAATCAAAAGATCTGGGTTAAATCCATTGTTTTTGTGCCCACACGCCACCCCAGTTTGGACCCAGCCATATGCAAATCAGTCTTGACCCTGTGCCCCATGGGAACTGTCCAGAACGAACTGCCAGGCCTGGTCCTCCTTGGACCAGGAACAAGCATCCTGGGACCGGTGTCAGGGTATGTCACCCTTCTTCAGTCAGGCTAGCTTGAATCCAGTGGCACAGTGAGCAAGGGACCCACGTCTGAGCATACCCATCCCACTTAGGACGAAAAGTGTTACAGCAAACAAATGATGAATGGAATGCTGAAAACGCAAACATTTTCCCCCAGTCAAAAGATCTGGGATAAATCCATCGTTCTCATAGGATAGCCAGATAAATCTGCCTGTTCTAAAGGCTCAAAAGCTGTCAATAGAAAGCCTTTTGAAAACAATTGAGAGGTCCCAAGTAGGCCTAGGAGCTTGGATTGATGATTTCTGTAAGTGAAAGCTCCTAACAACAAGCATGTGCAATGCAATAGGCCTCGCATTTGCGAGAGTTTAGGCCATTGGCATTGTAAATGACAATGTCTTTTAATTGTCTGTTTTGCTAATTAACACATAATAAAAGGCATTGTCATTTACAATGCCAATAGCTCAAACTCTTGTAAATGCGAGACCCATTCAAAGAAGTGACCGCCATCGTCCTGGGCTGCTCAGAAAGTGGAAGCACGCATGGCGTGATGAATGTTGTAGGAAAGCATGTCATCCCTGCAGTAGGAGAAACTCATTAAATAAAATAGTGCTTACAGACTAAAAAATACCTACCGTGTAACAACCGAAGTAAAAGTGACAGTCCTCATGGGAGGTTACAAATAAAGATAAGGCGGTAGTAAGGAGGGACTAACAAGCCTATTAACGAATCAGAAGCCAGCATTTAAGAAGGGCAATGACACAAGCCAATGACAAATATGGGGGAAGAGTAGGCGGGGCTTCAATTCCATACTCCAATACAGCATGCCGCAGAGCAGCGCATGCGCTGCCAAGGCTCGACCTAAAAAGGGCTATCAACTGAGATATCTTAGAACTGTCTTTCTCTGCTCTTCTGGGGCAAGTACCATCGCTTTCTTCTGGTATAACACTTGTACTCCTCGAGCATGGCTTGTGCCTTTATGCCATCTCCTGATAATGATGTAGGTCTGTAGAGCGAACACGGCCACCAAATGAATGGAATTCGACATCCTTACTTTATAATTTTCAAGACCCAATGACTTGTAACACATCATATCCATTGATGATAAAAGTGCCTTAACCTTGTGCCAACTTGTAGATAGTCATTTCTGTGATTGATCTTGGGCACTGTTGCTGAGGGCTTGGGATTTGTTATACAGACGTGGCCACATGACCATGGGCCCAGCCATGAAGTGGACATTTATCCTGAATGGCCTAAATCGAACGTTTGGTCATGAATACTTTTTTAGCAGATGCCAGTTTAAAAGACTTAAGGATCTTTTGTTCATACGCTGCATTCTTGATAACCTCATCTAATTAAGCCCCAAATAACTTTTGACCTGTGAATGGTAATTTGTGGATAAGAGCTCTTTGACTAGAATCTAATTTCAATGACCTCATCCACAACTGCCTGCAATCTGCACTTGCTGCATCAGCTGAAACTGAGAAAGCCCACAAACTGTCAAAAGATGCATCTGACAGATATTTAGATAGCATACCATAATGGCTCCCCGTCAAGAGGATCACGTTCAGGCTCCTCACCCACGCACACAAGGCCCTCCACGACCTGGGCCCCAAGTACCTCAACAACCGCCTGACCTTCTACACGCCCACCCGCCAGCTACGATCGACCAGCCTCGCCCTCGCCGCTGTACCACGCATCCGCAGAGCTGGCAGCCAAGACTTGGAACTCCCTCCCCATCCACCTTCGGCTGACCCAGGACCATCTCTCCTTCAGGAAGCAACTCAAGACCTGGCTGTTCGAGCAGTAACGGACCCCTCTCCCCCAGCGCCTTGAGACCCTTCCGGGTGAGTAGCGTGCTATACAAATGCTATGATTGATTGATTGAAAATAGATGTAGGCTCTCCATTATCCTGAGTGCAAACATACAACAACTGAAAGTATGTCAATGGTGAAGAGGAGTGGAGCTAGTGGGCATCCTTGCCGTGTGCCACTTTGTATAGGGAACGGAGCAAATGACACCCTGACACAAGCTAAAAGGTCACTGAACAGCAATCTCAGATCCCAGGAAGCGCGGCTCAAAGTTGAGTCGACTGGTCCGGATGGAATCCCCCCGGACCTCTTTCTCAGTAATATAGACCTATGGGCCCCCCTGATGACTAGGGTTTTAAATGCCGCTATTTCCTGTGGTCTCCCCCCATCATGGTCCAAAGCAATTATTGTGCCAATTTTTAAAAAGGGCAATAAGGATGAGCCTAGTTGTTATCGGCCTATTTCCCTGATCGACGTCTCAGCAAAACTTTTGGGAAGGGCAATTTTGAATAGATTGTCAGAGTGGACCGAAGAAAATAACATCTTTTCTGATACCCAATACGGGTTCAGGGCAGGGAGGTCCACCAGCGATCAGTGCCTGAACCTATATATGCTGACTGCCAAATACACTCTGGCCAGTGATGAGCCCATTTATATGGGTTTCATGGACCTGGCAGCAGCATTCGATCACGTCAATAGAGGGAAGTTGTGGGACATGATGACAGGTCTGGGGATTGAGAGCGGTCTAATTACCATCTTAAGAGAGCTACACACTGACACCACGGCCACAGTAAGATTTAATAGGGAGGGGGGATTGACTGAGTCCTTCCCATGCAAAAGTGGAGTCAGACAGGGTTGCATCCTCGCCCCTTTTTTGTTCTCCCTTTATATTAATAATTTAGAACAATCACTCTTGGGTCTAAAAGCAGATTCTCCAAGGATTGGGTCGCGGCAAATCCCCGTCCTGCTTTATGCAGATGACGCGGTTTTGCTCGCGCGCACACCCCGAAGTTTGCAAATTTTGATAGATGGGTTCGTCAACTTTATGAGTGACTTGGACCTATCTGTCAACTTAAGCAAGTCTTATGTGCTCCTGGCAGGCAAAAAACCCTCCTCGAAATCAGTCTACACAATAGGCACCCACCGCTTAGAGGAGGTTAAAACGTTCTCCTATCTTGGAGTAACCTTTGATGGTCTTCTCCAATTTAAGTCCCTGGTGGAAGAACGCCGTAACAAAATGATTGCCTCTAATGGGGCCATAGCTGGTTATGGCAGGAGGCTGGGCAGGTGGAGCCCGGAACAGATGATGGTCCTGTACGACTCTGTAACATGTTCCAAAGTAAGCTATGGGGCAGAAGTCTGGGGCTTTGTGAATACGGCTAGTATTGAACAGGAAGAGAATAAACACATGAAATCTATCCTGAGGGTACCACCCAGTACTGTTGGATATATTGCTCATAGGGAGCTAGGGAGGCCATACCTGGGGGACTCATTAAAATTGAGGCCAATTGTGGCATGGCTAAAAATTTGGGCAAATCCAGACGCATATTTAACCAGAGAAATTCTACTGGATTGCCTGAGTAGGACTCATTGTATGCGTATCCCCTGGCTCAAATATGTGAGAAACACTCTTGAAGAGTTAGGGTTCGGAAATTTTTTCAGGAACCCCACAACCATCTTAGCACAGCACAAAAAACAAGTAGGGGAAATTTTCCTAGAGTGGAAAACCGAATGTCGTGCGGAGGTTGAAGGAGAGAAAAAGTCTGTGAGGGCTTACAACCTGATCAAGAGTGTGGAGGGTATGGAGCCCTATCTGTATCTTGTACATAATGTACAGGACAGATTTCTTATGTGTCGTTTCAGACTGAACTTACTTCCTTTTATGCTGGCCTCTCCACCAGGTTTTACCATGTCTATTGAGCAGAAGGGACCCTGCGGCTGCGACAATCGGTCTCCGCAGGATTCCCTTCATTTTATTTTGCTTTGCCCCTATTTCTCTATGCCCAGGCGCAGATTTTTAGTAGACATACTAAAAAAAGCTAAATTGGAACATGCTATGGATGCTTTAGTTTATTTACAACAAGCTTCTGATCCGCTAACCTTATGTTGTATTATGAATTTTATAAAGGTGGCGGTTCGTTTAAGGATGACGAAGGGAGAGGAATGAACGACTAAGGATTTTATATTTTAAATTTAGGGCCCTGTATGTTGGGATTTTTATTGTATTCATGTACAAGGATCTTGACAAAGATTTAATGCTTCTTTTAGCTGTGTATATATTTGTGTGTTTCTATGGTGTCATGTTTTTGATTAAGATTTAATGTTTTGCTCATTTATGTATATATATGTGTGCTTTTATGGTGTTTTCTAAACACCGAATAAAGATTCTTGAAATGAAATGAAATGAGTCGACTGAGAAGGGTAAAGAGGTACGCTCAACCCACCAAATCAAAGGCTTTTTTTATGGCAGCTAAGAGAACCCTAGCTTGGCTCCCCAATCTACTCGATAGGGCCAGGGTATTATATAGTTTTTGAAAGATATATGTAATGGCGCATCCCGGCATGAAGCCTACCTGGTCTGGATGCACAAAGGACATGTTGACAAGAAGTAGACTGTCTGCCAAAGTTTTGGTGAGAATGTTCACTCCTGTGTTTAGGAGGGAGATAGAGCAGTAGGAGCAGCAGGACTCATGGGAGCATCCCCGTTTCTGAGTCAGCACAATTTTGGTCCTCCAAAGGTCTGCTGGCAGTTTCTTACTCTCTATGGGGAACAGTCCAATTCATGCAAAGAGTGTTTCGAAAAGATCTTTCGGAAACCCATTTGGTCTGGATGCTTTCCCTGAGTTAAGGCAACCTGAAGCTTTCGCTAGCTTGTCAGCAATCAGTTCACCCTCCAGGAATTGTCACTCTACATCTGTGAAGGTCGTGAGGGGGAGGTCTTTTAGGAAGTCAGTGATTCAGGAAGCACCCCCATGCTGACCCTACAGGTTGGCATAGAAGCGTGCAAATTCACAAGCTACCGCCACAAAGCTACCTCCACACCACCTGCATTTTTCATGCCGTTTGGATCTGAAATGTATAGGATCAGGTCATTTTGCTGAAAGTTATAACACAGGCAATGAAGAAGTGTACTCACTCTTTCACCCCATTGATATATTCGAGATTGGGAGGTGAGCCACATAGTCCGTTCCTCATCAAGGAGTGTGTGATGGAGCACCGTCGAAGCGTGGGTCAGTTGTCTATGCAGCTCTTGATCTGGATCACTCAAAGAGTGGTCCTCAAGGTCCGCTATCTGAGATTCAAGCTCACAAGAAAGGATTTTGTTTTTGTTTTGAGCCTGTGTGGGCAGTGTTTTCATGTGTGTGACAACTACAGAGGTGCAGTTAGATTGTTATGGGACACCGAGCATGGAGTTGTAATTGTTGAGGGCATGTTAGAGATAAATGCACATATAATAATAATTGCATGAAAGACCAAACAACTTAGCCACAGAGACAGTGGGATGCTGTGTACACCAAAAAAGGGGCTAATTAGGGAGGGCCCAATGATCCATATGGTGCCATTTGCCAGGCAGAGATAATGTCAAATGAGTAAAATGCCAAGAACAAGAACGAGAATAGGGGACATAAGCAATAGCCACGCATCCTATGAATTTATTTTTATTTATTTACTTAAAAAGGCCGAGATACTGCCACTGCTGAATAAATAAACCCTAAGATGGAGGAAGGAAATGAGAGAGCAGTCAAGGCTGGCCACCTGTGCAGGGCCTACACAAATTTCAAAAGGCCCTGATTCCACCAACTCCTGCAAGGCTGAAGGAAGCTAAAATAATTAGGATGGTTAACTCCCTATGACCCTCTCAAGCTCTCTAAGGCTCCCGAAGGTTGACATGGACCAGTCGAGCTAGCAGTTTTTATTGAAATCCCTCTTTGTAAGAATGGCTGCTCCAGTAAGAGAATAACTAAGGCTTGAAAGTCGTCCACTGTGTTTCTTGTGGGCTTGTTATCATTTCAAAATCCTGGTGAACAGTGAGCTTCAATCTAGAGTACTGGTCTCCACCATCATGGGGTTATATGATAGAGTTGATTCCACTTCTATAACTCAGGGAATCATTGGGAAAGGTGATAAAGAACAGCAAACTGAGGGGTGTGGCATTAATCTTGATGTGGAATGTCAGACTGATGAGCTGGAGGACAACACTGGAACACTGCTCTGCTCAGGGTCAATGCACGTAGAAGTAATCCCTTCGTTCTTCAAATTGGTGGGAGCTGTTGATGCACAACTCAGAAAACGGCCATTCTATTTGATAGTGACAACAGACATCCAAGTGACCAGGCCATATGTAAATCACCAGGAAGATACAAGGTAGTTCTCTTTAAACAGAATACAATTCTAAATTATTTATCGAGAAGAGGCTAATCCCTTGGATCTCTTGGCAGTTTATCTTCTGGGGAAGGAGAATGAGATTGCCCATTAGCTCAGTCACCAGTATCTTTCCTCTGTCCATTACCATATTCAGCTCTGGGCATTTTGCAAGATTTGGAGAAAATTAGATAGATATTTTTGCAGCTGCAATAAATGCCCTTTTCCCTCTATTTTGTTCAGTGGTCCGGTCTTTGCATGCATGGGGAGGAGATGCTCTGGCACTCCAATGACCTCATTTCATCCTTTATGCCTTTCCTCCAAATCTAATTATATGATGTCCACTTGGCCCAAGTGAGTTTGGTTCTCGCTTTTCTTCTGTCAATAGAGTCGTGTTGGGAATTTTCAGTGAGTTAACCTGTCAATACAAACTTTGAATGGGTGTGGAGGTTTAGCTGGAGGCATTAGAGTGTAGGAAACCCTTTTATGAAAAACATTGGCAGAATTCCTGCTCTTGCTGTAAACTGAGACAGTTACATCCACAAAACTGTGCCTATTCCAGGTGAGGTTGTGGGATGTCTACTTTCTGGCTTTATGCCTCATGGCTTAATTATTTGATATTTGTTGTGCAGCCTGTAAGCAGTTCCTAACTATTGTTTTGTAATGATACATTTTCTATGGGTTGGGGGATGGTTTGGGACTTCTTAGTGAAGTGTATTTTTAAATTACTTATGTTTGAATATATTTCACAGTGATGTATTACATATCTATGATTACCATTTATTTTTTCTTTAGCTTGGTAGTTCAGAAAGGTAAGGACTGTTATGTGAAAGCATAGAGGAGATCTCAATGTTTTACTTACCATCAATCTTCATTACATGAACTCTAGACCTCCTCATTAGACGTAATGCTTGGTATTACAGGATGAGAACGTGAATGGAAACAGCGTTAAGCCAGTGGACAGGGGTAGAATTTATAGATATTCAAAAAAGAGTTAATGGGAGCACCTTGACAAGTCTGTGCTCAAGTACTGACTGACATCCTCTCATAGCTCATAGATGAGGCTTGGGACCAGGAAGTCTAGAGTCGATGTAATGAAGATAAGTAATTAAAACATTTCAATTCCTCTAAAAGTGACAGGTTTTGGGGGCTGGTATACTGGCAATTTATTGTAGTGCCCCTGCTTCTCAAAACTCTAAATGACCCCTTAATTCTTGAACTACTCTTACCTACAGGAGGTTGCAAGGAAATATTCATCCCACTTTTCCTGTAGGAGGCAGAGAGGAGGTTTTGTGATGCACATGTTGCTTGCTGGGTGATAATGTATGATGTGGAGTACAAGATGCAGGGCTGGTGTCCCTATGCCTTTAACAGGCTTGTTCTCCATTAGGGGAATCAAGAAACAACGTTCGTGATTGGTAGACCACCCTCATCTTAGCAGGATACAGGAGAGCGTAAGGCAGCTAAAAGTCATGTAGGCGGGCCTTCGCCGCCATAAAGGATTGGCGCTTCTGCTGAACCAGGCGAGTGTAGTTTGGAAATATAAGGATACAAGCATTGTCAAAATGCAATGCTTCCTTAAGGCGGGCCTGTTTCAGGATAGCGTCCCGATAGATATTGATAATTAAGGATTTTTACTATAACTGGTCGAGCTCCCGGTGGCGACTTCTGCATGACGGCCTGAACGCCCTCTCAATGATAAAGCAGTTAGAGATAGATTCTGGGGGAAGCCAACTGAAGAGCCACTTGGTCAAGAAATGTTCCATATCCCCCTCACAGCCCTCCGGGAACCCCACAAAGCACAGATTACTTCTCCGTGCCCTCCCTTCCGCATCCTCAAAACGAGATGCCAGGCCCCTAGTGAGGGTCTCCAACAATGCTACTTTCTTTTGCCATCTACTGACCGGGTCCTCCACGCCAGAGACCCCGTTTTCAGCCGCTGTAAGGCGCTACGTAGCGTTGCGCAGGTCCTGGCGAAGGAGAAAGACCTCAGAACATACCTCCCCTATTTTGGGCCATTCAGGACTGTGTAATTGCCGCCATAATGGCACCCTCCTGCTCCACAGCCGAGGTCTTGGGACCTGTAAATTGTTCCATGGTGCTTTGCTTTGCCGGACCCCCCATGTGCTTATCCCTTGTCATGGTGGTGCTAGGACTCCAACCCGGGGTGGAACCTCCACGCCACAGTATGCACAACACGAATGAGAATGAGACCCCAACAAGTCCACCCCTACGTGGGAGGGGCACGTCACCACCATATAGGAGTAGGCCCCGAGCCAACTAACTGTGCCACCCCAACCGGGCCACACAGGATGGCGCAGGGGCCCCCACACACTCACTCCACTCATGGCCCAACCTGGCCACCGGATCTATGCAGGAGGAAGGAAAGCACACATGGGGAGAAGAAGGCCACTGCCCCAACGGAGGTGGCTCCGCCACGCAAGGTTGACTGGGCCACAGTGCAGCACCCAAAGCGACTCACCCCCCCCATGTGCACACTGCCCGATATGACTGCCGATAGTACGTCAGCACAGTTGGGGGGGAGTGCAGGATACAGCACAAAGTCGTGAGCCCCTAGTACAGAAGCCAGCCAAAACGCTCACACTCACCCCTGAAGTGCATCACCGCACAGCGCTGCCACTCCCTCGCCTCCTGCGCGTGGCCCAATCCGACCACCGATGCAGGGGCAGGGCGACAAGGACGAGGTCCACACGCAACCCCAGGATAGGCTGGCAGGAGCCCCACAGAAGTGACGGATCCCTCATGGCCTGAGAGAGGCAGATCCCAGTAAGGATGCAGGGGAAAGGCTCTCTGCAGGTCCACCGGGCCGCCTCACCCTCTCCACAACACCACACCAGCACTGCACCCTCCACCACTCCACTGCAAGCAGGGGCCCACAGCTGGGGCTCGATATCGGCACCACGGGGTAAAAGCCGGAAACCCTAGCAAAGAGGCCGGCTGAAACACTCACAGTCTCCCCTGTAATGCATCTCCACACAGCGCCGACACTCTCTCCCCTCCCACGTGGCCCGATCCGACCACCGAAGTGGGGGCAGGGCGACAAGGACGGGGTTCACAGGCACCCCTAGGATAGGCTGGCCAGGAGCCCCACAGAAGCAACGGACCCCCAGGGCCCGAGAGCGGCAGCTCCCAGTAAGTATGCAGGGGGAGGGCTGCTCTGCAGATTCACCGGGCTGCCTCACCCCTCCGTACATTCCGCCACTCCACAGCAGATAGGGGCTGGACCACACCTGGGGTCAGTCGATGACACTGTGGCCGAGTACCAGCAGCACCCAGCCCTCATTTATGACGTTTCCACAGCAGCACAAATTGGCGGAGCAGGATAATTCCAGGATTTTGGTGACGGGCTCAGCAGAGCTCGCCTACAGTGCGACCGCCATGATGTCTCGCTAGGCCGCGCCCCCCCTTGACACATGTTTAACTAAGACATGAGAAAAATTGGATAATATTTCGATATATATATATATATTTTTTTAATTGGGAAGCATCAAAACATAGCAAACCTACATACATACAAGACTTAACAGAATATGTAGTTATCTGTTGAAACAGAAAAAGCATACATACTTTTATCATCGAATACATAACGATGTGAAGTTAGGCTCTTAAAAGAATGATCACACAGCAGAGAACTAAAACCTTTGTAGGTTTGTGGGCTATATCTATATAATAGTAGACTCTAGCTCATACCCAAGTAGAAACTCCTGCCACCCGGCCTTGGAATCAGGTGGTTCTCTTTGGAGCCAGGTTCTAGATATTTCCAGCCTGGCCACTGTAATCGCAAAAAATAAATGCCCTTAAGATTATCACCTTAGAATCGCATAGAGCATCCATATCCATCAGAATGTTTAATTATAAAAAACCTCTGACCTATAAGATAACAGTAAGGGACAAGTAGCAAAAACATACTTAGAATCTGCATCCGGTCCCTGACATCTAAAACAGTTGGAGGTCTGCCGACATCCCATTTTAAACAAACGATAGGGCATAAAATACATATCATATGACATTTTAAATGAATGAACTTTCAAGTGAGATACATTGAAAGATTCCTTGGCTAGTAAGTTAGAGTACATTATGTCTTTGGAAGTGACTTGTATAGCCAGCCGGTTGGACCAGTTACCAGCAAGTTGTCCAAATTAATGCACTTGTGGCTGATGATCCAGCAAAATCTGATAGATAGTGCCAATACCGCCTCACTTAAGTCCAGTACAGAAAGTGCGTAGGAATAGATTTTGATCGATGGAGAATGCCTGAGTGGGCAGATGATAAAGGTACTCACGGACCGGAAGATAATGAGAAAAGGGCAGTTTAAGCATCCCGAGACCTTTGCAATCGTCAAAAGAAGAGTGCCCTCAGCAAAGACCTGGCCCTGCTGTTTGATGCCAGCCAGCTACAAAAACTGAATATACCCTTCATGGGTAATAAATGCAAGATTTGGGGTAGCCCCTAAAGCCATTTAGCAGCAGTCTAGCCTGGAAAACTTACAGCTACTACAGATATATGACCAGACTTTATTGAAGTCAACAAGAGTCTTGAAAGTTGTGTGTTTGAAATACATAGCGTCGATGATTCCCTGTGAGAGTCATTGAAAAATCTGAGAATGGAGATAATCTGGATAGACTCCTGCCAACTGCCAATTCCCTGGATGCATTACAGCAGAGAGGCCTTACTTAAAAGAAGAAATTAAGCCAAAGTGACAGTAATGCCATAGCACCCATCTCTCAAGGAAGCTGCATATAGTAAATGGCACACCGTGGCTTTTTACATTGCCATATAAAATGTTCCACTTTCTTAAAAAATACTTTATCTAAAAAAAGTGGATTTGCGCGAAACTGATATAAAACATGCAAGGAGTCCCATTTCCTATATGAGCTGAGGATTCTTGATAGAATGTATCATAATAAAGAGTCAAGATTATCTAGTAGCACAGGAGATCCAATCCCCTAGATATGTAGCCGCTTTGACATAGCGGGGTTCCGGGGAAACCAACCTGATACTCGTGATGAGCTGAGTTTTGACCAGATTGAGTGTAAACATAGAGACCATCCCAAATTAATCAGCGATAAAGTTGAAATTAGGGAGGGCCTTAGATGGAGAAGAAGTCAAATTGGCAAGGTCATCCACATATGCTAATACCTTGGAGCAAACCCCTTTATGCTTCAAGAATGGAATACACAGCTGCTTTAAGCATCTAAATAAAAGGTTCTAAATAAAGGAAGAAAAGCAGAGGTAACAAAGGATATCCCTGTCTAGTGTCCCAATGCATGCTAACATTGTCAGACGTCC
Organism: Lissotriton helveticus; assembly: GCF_964261635.1. Classification (NCBI taxonomy): domain Eukaryota; kingdom Metazoa; phylum Chordata; class Amphibia; order Caudata; family Salamandridae; genus Lissotriton; species Lissotriton helveticus. Next base: position 2,058,101,717 of record NC_136059.1, on the reverse strand, counting down.
CCCATCAGGGCCATTCGAGCCGATAATGAGCAGTAAAGAGACTTAATAGCTGATACAAAACTTTCACTCAAGCTCATCTGATCACTAACTGCCCATAAAAATTCCCAAGAGAGCCTGACAAATGCTTTTTCTGTGTCCAACAGGATCATGGCAGCAGATTTGCGTAGTTCTTCCACGACCTCCAAAGCAGAGATGGTGAGAATAATATATGTTGAGGTATCCCAAGAAGGAATAAACCCATGCTGCACAAGGTTGACCAAAGAAGAGATGGTAGATGGAAGTCGATTGGCCAAGACCTGTGATTATAACTTGGTGCCAGAGTTCACTACTGAAATGGGTTGGTACAAACTGCAATTATGGGAGTCTTTCTCTTTTTTTAAAAAGACCGCAACATGCGCCATCCACCAAAAGCTTGGTACCACAAAAGAGAAAGAGGAAGAGTTGACTAACTAAACAAAATGTGGTATTATAATTTCAGAAGAGGTCTTTTAGATTTGAATCAGAATGGAATCTAGGCCAGACGATTTATCCAGTGTAAGTTGAAAAAGGGCTTTCTTAGTTTCTGCTATAGTTATCCAAACCCCCTAATAACGCCCTCTGAGTATCAGTCACAGTAGGCAAATTCACCCCTGCAACATACTCATTTACCGTTTTAGACTGCTGATCACCATCCCATTTCCTTACTGTTCTTGAAACAGGTAGCCTACCTGTTCTGCCATTTTTGACTACCCCTATACTAAATCCTCTGCTGAAACAACATCTGTGTCACAATAAGTTGTTCAAAGATCTGCTCAGTGAGCCATACAGTAAGAATATTCTTTTTAAAATGTCAAGAGCTCAGCAGGTAAACGCGAATCTATCTCTTTAACCTTACAATTGCTCTAGATCAAAAAGCTAAGTGTCTGTCCTGTAAACATACATTTCAATGCACCCCAGACAGTAGCAGCTGGAGCCGATCTATATTATAGACGAAAAATAATTTTAAATCAAGTGTTAATTTAAGCAGGATCCCTTAATTTGAGATCAAAAGTGTAACATGACGGACAGGTCCCACCCAAAGCGGTATGATGTGTAAAAACACAATGAAAGAACCCTATGATCTGAGCGAACTGGCAGATCTCTCTTAATCCAAAGAGTCAAAATGATACTGCTACTTGCTAAAATCAGATCAGTTCATGACAAAATGTCATGTGGGGCTGAATAGGATGTAAAGCCTGGCTCGAAGCAGTCCCACCACACTTCCTGAAGGACATGAGAATCCATGACCTGGCTGAGTGGCTCGTGAACACCACATCCATCAGGCAGCTGCCTCCCTCAGAGTGGTTAAATCTAAGCAAAGTTCCAATGCTAGATTAAAGTTCCCAAACATGATTATTGGTCAATCCCACTGACTCAATTTCAACAGCAGGAAGTTTAGAATAGTGGGATCATCCATTCTAGAAACATATATACAACGCAGAACGTAATTTGAAAGTTAGATTTCACTATGTGAGTGATCAGCCAGCGCCCCCCCCTATTAAATACTGACATTAATGGCGGATTATCCATTATTACTAGCGAGCAGTACAATACCACTTTCTGGCCCCTCACTTCCAGCATCAACAAAAATCTTATAGCTCAAATTTCTTAATCTCCAGTAAGTTTAGATGGGTCTCCTGTAAGCATACCATCTCTATTTTAAGTAGACCAAGCTCTTCCCTAACATACCGGAGATTTGTGGCAGCTCTCAGGCCATTAACATTCCAATTAAGGTTATAAATACCCTGGCTACTCCGACACAAATTCTCAGTCATCGAAAAGGGTTAGATTTCTGCGTGTGAGAAAGTAAATAACAGCCAAAAGTTCTACTTTTCCATTTTTAAATATTTGCAAGCCACAAGTGGGGTAAATTATCCCTATAACCAAATACAGAGCAGCCATCCCTAAACCCCTGACCACAACCTCCCACCTGCTCCCCCTGCCCTCTGTATCCCACCCCAAACCCTCTCCTAAACCCAGACCTGAACCTATCCCAATTCCCCTGAGGAAATGTGGATCTGTTCCCCTCAAATCATTCTTACAACAACCTCCACCTGGCATATATCTACAGGGTACTTTACAAGTCACAGATCCATCAACAATTGCCTGTACCCCTGAGACCCTTAAGCAGCGATCTTAACAAAAGAAAAATCAAAGAGAAAAAGGGAAAGAATAAGAGAGGGAAGGAACAAAGCCAGAATTGTTAATGTCCACCCCTATGATTCATACACAATGCTTTTAGGTGTAGTTATAAGTAAAATATCCTAAACCCCACAAGACAAAAGGACAAAAAGGTCAAGGACGATTCAGAAACCGAGCCCTCACTTTTTCAATGTCATTTGTCCTTAGTGATCCCTGAATCCCACAATTTCAGACGGCCCTGAGGCTATGACGGAGCCTGACACAAATGCACTTGCCCCTGATGAGAGAGTTTCAGTTTGGCGGGTTCCAAAAGAGGAGCAGAAATACCCAAATTATCAAGTTCAGGTGTCAATTTTCTAAGCTTCCACCTGCGTTCCACCATCTCATTATGTTATAAGAAAAAGGTTCCTTTCTGTGTATTTATTTTCAAGGGTGACCATGAGGCCTATCCATATCAATTGGCTATTTTTTCATTTGCAATTGAGAAAGACAAAAGTCAAATTATAAGCTCACACTCTAGGATAGTTTTACTGTTTACTCAAAATTTATTTTCATAAAAACTCATATTTTAAAATTTATTTTAAATACGCATTCAATTATACAGTATGGTGCTCTGATACAATTATATACCCCCTAGCTAACAATTCCGTTTTACGGTTACTATCACCACTTTATAATATGCATTCAATTATCATAATACACACATGCAGTTGAAAGATAAAAACATTGCGTTTGTACATTAAAAAGTCCAAAAAAAGTCGACGCGTTTCGGTGCGTTTATTTAGGCTTGTTTAGTTTTAGTTTTGTCCTTCTCAATTGCAAATGAAAAAATAGCCAATTGATATGGATAGGCCTCATGGTCACCCTTGAAAATAAATACACAGAAAGGAACCTTTTTCTTATAACATATTGTTAACCCAGTCCTTTCTGGTCCCTGGGAAACTCTCTTATTTTTGAGAATTGTTCCACCATCTCATGACAGAAGTCAGAGCAGGCAAATAACTCTACCCCACAGGAGTTATGGGATTACGCGGCCAAGCATGTCAGAAAATCATTTAATGAAAAATATAATTGCCCACATGAATCAAATTTTCTCTAGGATATTGTAAGTCTTGCCCTTGGTTGGCTTTCAAAAAGAAAATGATGCACCCTTTGCACTTGTCTGTCAATGTCCCAATCATTAAATTGTGGAAATGCCTGAATGAATAGGTGAACGATATACCCTCTGGCATCGTCTCTCTCTGGCCATTGGATGTACCTAGCACCCATAGATTGTTACGATGCATTCGATTTTCCATGTTCTACAGTTTATATCAGATGCTTTTAAGCTTAGCCTCTTGCTCCACAATCACACACTGAGTATGTTGAACTGTAGATTTGAATTGAATCGAGCAAGGCGCCATTTCTTTGAACCTGCACTGAAGTCTATAAATGTTTTTTTTTTACATCTGACGTAAGACCACCTGTGTTTTAAGATGCACAGTTTTAAAGAGAGAGAGTCCATATTATATTCCTCCCTGTGGAGCAACAAAAGCCCATGGATGGATGACAGCGCTGTTGAGCAGGGAGAGTTGCAAAGAGTCAATTGAAAGTTTGATGACATTTCGCCAGCAGTTGCCAAGCCAGACTCATGTTTTGTAAGAGCCAAAAGCCTGAGCCGCCCAATTATACCACTGTCAGTATGTGATCCAGACACAAGATGAGGGACATTAGTAAGTGTAAGTTCCGTATAGGGTACTTCACTCTATTTGAGCAAAGGATTGACTATGATCTGTGTTCCACAACTGATTCCAAGGCATAGCAGGGGCCCGGGATACCATTGGGTCCAGGCGTTGGAGCAGTGATTGGCAGCGTGCCAGCACATTTTGAGATATCTATAATTTGATTTATTCGGAAGGTATCTTCTCTAGCTTGAAATCCCCTATTTGGTTTTTCAAACTGTGAAGATACTTTGATCTGAATTATAAAATATGTTTAAAATAAGCATGTATGTGCTGAGATATATCTCCCTGACAGCACGTCACTGACCCTGCTTTGTAACTTTTACCAAATGGTTTGGTAAGACAAGCAGCAACATGTTTCTTTGAATTTATTGTGTCGTATTTACTATATTGGTGGTCATATGGGGAGACAAGTTGGCCGAGTTCGGGGAAGAGTTTGCAGAGGCAGTACCAGAGGACATATCCCAGTCATTTTCCAAAAAGGAAGACACCAGAGCATGCCCCGCTACTAAAGATATGTTGTCACCCTGTTCGTCAGCTAAGAGAGCTGGCTGAAAGACTCTAAACGTAAGCATATTATTCATATCATTTTTATTAGAATCAATCATAATATTAATAATCTACATTTGTAAAGCGCACAATCACCCGTAAGGGTCTCTAGGCGCTGGGGGCCGTCGGGAAGATTAAGCAAGCTATTGCCCAGAGTCACATGGTGCTGGGCTAACCTGCCGCCAGAGCCGGGGATCGAACCCTGATCCCCAGATTCCAGCATCAGTCGCCCTGGCCGCGGCGCCACACCTCTTCCCTGTTACATCAGACCTGAATAGTGAGGGGTCATCTCTACATTGGGGGAGAGCGATTAACGAGGGGGAGGTCTGTTTTCTTATATAAACAAAACACCGGGCCCTCATTACGACTGACATGGTGTTTGGGCTGATATTTATCGGATTCCACAAAATCTGATTCAGCGGGGACTTAATTTATCGGGTCAATTTATAACATTTTGGATTTTGGTGTTTAACTCAGCAAAATACACATGTCCCAAAAATTATCTGGCGTTTTTCACCCAATAAATGTTGGTAGGCCTGACCTGCCGACATTTATATTAGCTGAGGGAGTGCTGTGTAAACTGTTAAAACCCCTAAATTGATAATTGTAGTAACAGGAGTTACCGCACATATAATTACACCGAACAACTTACAATGTGGGCCCAAGACTTTGGAGAGCAGCCGCAAGTGAGATGTCTCAATACAGACCTTTTATCTGGACTCAAAGGGGCCAATTTTTAGGTTGAGACCTGCGTAGGCTGCGCTTGCGCAGTCTTGCAGGGAGAGATCTTATGTTTACAGTGTGGGGGCTTGAATCCGTCCCTCTTCTCCATTGGCTGGCTTCCTAAACGGAGGCCAGCCATTAGGGGAGAGGGGCATCACTCCATTCAAGCCCCGTATTTTTGGGATTCGGGGGTGTGTTTTTTCGTTTCTTTCTGTTTTCTTTCTCTCCTCTTCCCATTGGCTGGAATTTTACCTTCCAGCCAATGGGAAGAGGAGAGAAAGAAAAACACGCCCTGAATCCCAAAATGACTGTGTGTTTCTCTGAGGCATTTCTACATGACCTCGGAGAAACGTGGTGGTGTTTCCGGAGCTGCTCGGCTCCGCTTGCCTCCCCCCTTCCCTCTGCAGCAGCTCTTCTCCATCCCGCTGTGCCTCAGCTCTTCTCCGTCCCGCTCTCGCCTCAGCTCTCCTCCGTCCTGCTCTGCCTCAGCTCTCCTCCGTCCCGCTCTCGCCTCAGCTCTCCTCCGTCCCGCTCTCACCCCAGCTCTTCTCTGTCCCGCTCTCGCCTCGCCTGGAGCCCGGAGACCAGAAATGCCCCCGGCTGTTTATGTGGCGTGGCGCTGAATTGAAATGGATTTGCGTCCTTCCCTGTCGCGGGCTGCCACAACTGGAGGTAGGCACAGCTGACTCCTTATGAATCTGTAACCCTTGGGCATCCCCTCCTCCTCAGTATTAATACCTGTTTTTTTTTAATAATTAATTTAAATTAATAGTCTGTTTTTGCATTGTGTGAACATACTTTTTAAATGCATCCCCATTACAGAAACTGAGAGCAGGACTTAATAAACATTTCATTAATGTAAGGGCGTTTCTAACCGATGAACCCTATGGCATGTAAGGGCAGATGTGTGCGCTCCTAACCGGAGAACCCTATGGAACTAATGATTACATACACATCTCAGTTTTCTAGGATTCAGTCAAATTTTGATATGGTGAGGTTAGTAAGCGATGGAGAGTGGTGTTTAAACCTCTAGTATTTTCTTTCAACTAGTACAATTCTTCGCTTTAGATATTTTGGCTTCTCTTATGTTTGATATATATTGTATAATTTCTTTGTATTATTGTGATGTGTCGCTTCTGAAAAAATACTCCCTTGTTCCTCGAACATTTGAGTTGGACTGCAGCCAGGTACATTCCATGTTTGTGTGTGTTTTTATGTATTGTCCGTTGTCTTGGTCAATGTGTAAGGAGAGCGCCCCATGCTGTTCCTTCTGCCTGTTCCTGGCTTGCACGTGGTACCACACTCACGTAGGAAGGTATAGCAATCTGATGTTCATATTAGATACAACAGCGTTGTCCTGAATTAAAAGCTGCGTAACATACTTCTTCCAAACCTCCCCGAAACCAATCCAAAATGGTACAAGTGCAGCTGTGAGCACTCTTAAACTTACCAGGGCACTGGGGGATAATCGAATCAGAAAAAGATTTGTAACCTATCCTGTAAAGTTGTTCTTAGCATGTGGTGCGTGTCAAAATTTGACATAATTCCGCTAAAGAGAGCTCAGCTGGAAAATTCTATCGCTATACTGCAGCCCTGGACCCAGCTAATATGTAAGGGATGCTTGGGGCTAAGCTCCCTGGGGCGCTCTGTCTGTAAGGCTGCCGTGTTTCCGCGAGGGAGGGGAGCTGCGACTCCTCTTCCTGCATTATCCTTGTGATTCACTGTGAGTGAGGGCATCATCTGACTTCTGGCTCCAAAAAGAAAAGTGCAACTTCTGTGAGGTAGGGCTGCTGAGCTGATGTTTGCTGGACACACTACCCCCACATTAGGTACGGAGAGTTTAGTTATGTTGAAAACTAAATACATCTAAAGCATTCATAAAATACAGAAACAATTAAATTCACAATAGGAACCCCTATAATGGTAAACCCCCAAAACACTTTTTGTGCCTTGATTCGATAGTAGTGCAGTTTCAGAGTGCTGTCCCCGCAAATAAAAAGCTAGCTTTTATCACCACAATCTGCTGTTACTACTGCCCTGATAATGTCCAAAATGTACACGAGTCAGGCAGCATTTACACAATGATTAGAACACGTATTCAATCACCGTAAGATTTCTTTGTCTGTTTTATATTAATGATTGTTGTTGTCAGGTTTGGTTAGTTTGATCGACTCCTGATCATTTAGGATTCATCTCCGAGGCATGCTGTCTTTTCTGTGTAGACGATAAGTGCGGCAATGATCGTGTGTCATTGCCTTGTCATCAGTTCTTCCCCACCTCAGCCCTTTTTACAGGCTCTCTGGTCTCTACAGGCTGCTCCAGCTTTCTGACAGAGACAGGATTGTATGCAACACGTCACAGAGCCCAGCCTTGCTCAAGATTGAATGGCTTTTCTGTCAGTCTTAGTTGCCTTCAGGACACAAGTCCTAAAAAAAGAAGTTGGGGGAATAACCAAGGCATGTAGGCTTGAGAGATGCATGTCTCTTTGTCTCCTGCTTTCCAGTCCATTTCACTCCTTAGCTTTTCACAGCCCTGGCCCTTGGCCACCAACCCATTCAATATGGCTTGTTTGGTTTTGTCACTCTTTGCTAATGGGCTTTTCCTGTGTGGTCTATTTATTTTAAACAACCTTTTGCTTGAATTGGGTCCTTCAAAAGTTGGATTAAGAAAAACTCAGAAGAATGACATAGGACAGGAGCAAAACATCTCACATGGGAAAAGTTTGAAGAAGACGATTAACTGTCTGTCAACCAAGCCTAACTAGTTAACTCATCACGACAGCCCTAACCAGTAGCCAAAGAAACTAGCTCCCCATGCATTTTCACCCAAAAATGTATTATCAGTCAAGTTGTACCTCGCCTCCCACCGGATGCTATGCTGGTCCGAGTATTCTAAGTGATCGGTCTTCTTTCGGCTATTTTGGCTACTGGGCTCAGTGAGAATCTTATGAAAAAGGAGAAAACAGTACTCCATCCTTGAACATATATATGGTCATAGGGTCCTAGGACATCACTACCATCTTAGCTCCCTTCAGGAAACTGCATTCCTACCCCAAGATAAGAAGTAGTGCAATCTCAGTCTATGTGAAGAAGTTATGCTAGTTAAGGGTTTTAAGCCGCCCTAAGTTTACCCCAAAGCGATGAGGAGGAAACCAATGTAGCTGGAGAGAAGAAGAAGAATTGTTGCATGACACATGATATTTTTACCAGGAGTTTTATATAGTGCAAATTTGACCCAAAGGTGTTAGATATCAGAACGTTTTACATGAGCACCAGTTTTGTTAGACAAGGACACATTCATTTTTATTAGGCCCGGGGAGATTAAGTGATTTGCCCAGAATCACAGGATGGTCAGCGTCATTGCCGAGACTCAAACCAGGTTCCCCAGATTTGAGATCGACCGCCCAAGTCATTAGGCCCCATCCGCTCCCCGTCCAATCTCACACATCTCTCCTGCATCCAATAACAATTCTTTGCAGAGAGAGAAGGAAAGCATATCTTGCTCTCACCACACGTGTTCATCCATCTGTCAACAGTTATAGCTTTTTTTCCAACAATTTGCATCATATACAGCATCAACTCTTTTCAAGGGTAAAGCATGAACTTCACGTCCTTTCATAATAAAGGAAAATTGTCTGAGAAAGCCCAACACACTTCGTCCTCTCAATACCATGTATTGCTGTGAGTTATCCTGACTTAATTCAGATCTTTGCACTATGGTGGTAAAAATAGCGGTTAAGTACCCCATTGCATGGCTTTGTAAAGTGTTTTGTTATTCGAGTGTGCCTGCACACCCTCAGTGAATGATTGAAATTTCATATTACCATTTTCTTGTCCCCAGACAAGAAAATGGTAATACACCTCCAGACTTCTTTCATGTAACTCATAATTGAGGCAACTATCTAGATAAAATGTGAAACTCTACTCATACAAATTCATAAATTAATAACGCCTTACGCCTTACCCATCAAAGACGAGTGGGTGCCTATGGACTGTTGACAAAGGGCAGGAACACTTTGAATTAATGACATATTTTTAATATCCACAGCGTGTGCGTGTGTGGCTCTGTGTGTGGCTCTGTGTGTGGCTCTGTGTGTGGCTCTGTGTGTGTGGCTCTGTGTGTGTGTCTCTGTGTGTGCAAATGCAATAGGTCTCACATTTGCGAGAGATTAATCTATTGGCATTGTAAATGACAATGCCCTTTATTTATCAGTTTTCAAAACCAACACATACATAAAAAGTTTGTCATTTACAATGCCAATAGCTCTAACTTTTGCAAAGGCGAGACCGTTGCATTGTAAATGCTTGTTGAGTACAGTATACAATGCTGCTGTTGGTCTGTTTTATGATTTTTTTAAAATGTGTTTGTGATTCAGTCCGGAAACGTCCAATTTTGTATTAGTGAACGTGCAAAGAGGGCACAGTCCTTTCTATCTTTACTATTTGTATATGTAGCAGCCCTGTATATTATATTTTTTATTCCCATTTTAGATGTTTTGGGGCCAATTCAAAAAGGCTTGGAGGACTATGTAAGAACGTTTTACAATAGTACTACTTACTATAAATGCATAGGGCTTTTTGAATAGACCCCTTTGTGTTTTTTCTCCTTACTGCTACCTGAAGAAGCATAAGTGGCGGTGAACTGCGGTTTTTGACAAATGGCCTGACTCATCAATATTCATGTAGCAGGTCCTGGTCTGTGATAGTTTTTTAAATAAATCAATGTTTTTTTGTAATGCAATGGAAACAAAAATAAAAATTAAATGTTTTCTTTTCATTTTTTTAAGAGCAGGCAGTGGTCCATGAGACCACTGCCTGCTTTAAAAATGTTTTTACCCACATTCACAAAGGGGAAGGTGTCTCTTGGAGATCTCTTCCCATTTGGGAATAAGTTGTGGTCTCCCTTACAGAGTCGGTAAATTATATTTTTTGACCGCATTCCAGTCGCAAAACATTCATACATACCAGTACTATTAGGTATTAGAAAGGGGCGCCCTAAACATGCCCCTTCCTAACACCGAATCGCAAAACCAAAATGCAATTCAGTAACAAGTTAAAGTCGCATTTTGCCTTTTGTACATGGCAAAATGCATTATACTGGTCGCAAATGGCCTGATGGGTTGTTTGTGATCAGTAAAATGCTTCGGAAATTTAATTCTATGTTTCAAGAGGAATGGATATAGTGAAAAAAAATTATAATGGCAGAACGACACTGAAGTAGGACTTTTCCAGGGCCTCGTGCACCTAGCCAGTTCAGACATACTGACTCACATAGCAGCCAAGCTATTGTTATAAATGCAAGGTGCGGATGACCTAACACAAGGGCATTAGCAATGGACCTGTATTTTGGATTAATGATCCTTTTGTGGATCAGCTTAGCTCCCAGCCAAAGACTCTTACAGAATAGTGACTGCCAAGAGGAAAATATGCACTGGATCAGTCTTATCACATGTTTATAACAGGGATCAATAGTTTTATTAAGAGCCTGCCTAACGATTTACAGAAAAGCAATTTTCAAACATTTCAATATGCAATAAGCATTCACACATGAACTACTTTGATGCACTGTATTTTTGTAATTCTGTTGGCCATCAATCCTACTCTCCTTGCATGTCACTTTTCCCGCCTCAACTCCTTTCCAATATGGCTGCCTAAGTTTTTTCTATCCTTGCTACACTCCCGGGACAGTCCTTCTTCTATTTTCACATTTTTTTCCTAGTCCTTTCTTGATTACTATCACCCTTCTCTCCACTTCAACTCCGCTTCAACTCCGCGGAGTTATTGAACCTGACACCCTCATGCTGCCATGAGACGCTGACACCCTAAGTAAGTGTTTTAAAATCGCAATCGTTTTTCATCTTGCTAAGGACATAAGTCTCAGATAACACTGAGCAGCCCGTTCATTGAACCGCACCACACCGCACCGCATTTACTGCGTTTTACCTGTTCCTTGTTTTTGAAGTCACGAGCCCTGTTTTTCTCACTCGTTTCCTAAACCCGGACACATCCACTTTGTTCCCTTCACCCGCCCACTCACGAAACGCGCCACCATTAGGACCCCGTCTTTCTCACGATATTCACCTAGTCTCCTTTTTCACCATTTGGGTCCCCTAAGTGCATGAATGCATGTATGCATGAGATTATCGAACAGTCATAACCTGTGTTATCCAGGACCCTCATTGATTGACACCCCGTTTATTCTTTCTGTTGTAGTGCTCCTTGACAAAGGACCTCCAGTCCGAAATGCATTGGAGTAAATCCAGCGTCATGTAAAAATCATTTACTTACCGTGATGTTTCATATGATGAAAATATGAATTACCATGAGAAACGAATGAAATGGATAATAAATTGAAAACTTGAAAAGATAACTTTTTGATTCAAACTTTATTGGAATTCGTCACACCACCCCTGGTGTTCTCGAACCTGATCCAGTGTGCCCGCCGCAGGGATATGCCTACATTTCTGTAGCATACTCAACTTTGGTTCTAATATCAGTCGCACTCGAACAGTTGCGACACCTGCAGGAGCACCTCAAAAATCCTTTAAAACTTTTGTAAACCCTTTGCCAGAACTATTAACGTTTGTTGTGCGCCCAGCCCTAATTGTTAGACACTAAAGGATCCCACACCCAAACACATACACACTGCCATTGCAGGCTATGTGTTGGGTTGTGACTAAACTAAAAGAGTCGACCTGGCACACCTACCTGAGTGCAGGAAAAGCAACCCTTGGTAGTGAGCCACATAGGCTTCCACCTTGTTTTGTGCTGATTTGGGCATCTCCAAATAGAGGAGATGCCTGCCCCCCTGTCCTAGACCCATTTTTGTGGCAACAGGACAGGTGGGAAAATTAGCTAGCAGAGAAGGAGGGTCCACTGTGGCTTGGCACACCCCTAGGGTAGTCAGAAGTTGAGATGAACCCCTCTTTTCAGATTTTTCCATATTTGTTTGGTGAAATAGAACCAATAAGAATAAGGATGCGCCTCTCTCCCCAAAGGGAGGGGGCACTTGAGGGTATAGTCATCCTAGAGGACAGTAGCCAATGGCTACTGCCCTCCAACCTCAGTAATGCCCTTAAATTTAGTATTTACAGGCTTCCCTGAACCTTGTTCCTCAGATTCAACACCTAAGAAGAAGGACTGATGAGCCATGCAGCAGCGAAGGAGGAAGACGACAACTGCCGTGGCCCCAGCCCTACCGGCCTGTCTCCTGCTTTAAGGACTATGCTCGCAGATACCGGCATGTCCTGCAGCCAGCAACCTCCAAGAACCCCAGAGGCCTGAGCTTCATTCGACAAAGACTCTTTCTCTCCTGGAAACAGGAATTGTCCAGCAAGAAACTAAGCAAGGACTCCGGATCCAGGTGAATCTGCACCCTTGCACCACTGTGCACCAGTCGCCATTAGCCCAAGTCTCGGTGACCCAACAATCCAGTGATGTCTCCCTGGCAATTCTTACCTCGGATCCAGCATTGGACGACCTCTCCGGAACTTCCCCGCGACGCCTGCAGCCTCATCTTGAAGCATCCCCCCGACAGGATCCAGTGAGAGAAACCTGACGTCTCAAGACACCCCTGCACCTGCAGTCCCCTGTCCTTGGTGTGCCTAACCAACGGTGTCCCAGTATCCTCCCACATTCTAACTCACCTCTACAGCCACTGGATTCCTTCAGCCAGTCTTCTGGCCCAAGCCTTCAGTCGTTTTCTTCAATCAAGGATCTTGATTGATTTTTACAGGGCACTGATGCCTCCTTTGTACCCTGCAACAGGCCGCTCTTGTGCCGCTGGCAGTGCATCTTTGGTGCTACTTGGTGGCCCCTTAGTGCTGACCTCAGCCCCCAGGGCCTGTGTCCCTGAACCGCAGGTACTTACCTGCAACCGGTGCCTCTTCAAGGTGTCCCCAGCTCCCACAGGCTAATATTGAGCCCAGTGGCCTCTGCACCCAGCCACCCCAGTGCCGCTGGTGGTGCAGTACCTATCTTCGTCCGGCCCTTGCCCAGTGTTGGTCAAACCCTCCGAAGACTGAATTTGTAAGTCGAGTGCTTATTTATTTATTTATTTATTTGTGTATTTTATAAAGTGCGCAGCGACCCCAACGGGGCATCCCGGCGCTAACAAGAGGCTCTGACAACAGGAGGAATCAGGAAGGGAACCAAACTAGGAAGAAAAGAGAAGGGTTTTCAGGGATTTGCGAAATGCGGGTTCTGTTTGGGAGGAACGAAGAGCTAGGGGAAGCTGGTTCCAGTGCTGAGAGGCGCAAACTGCAAAGGTTTTGCCACCTGCACGGGAACGTTTAAAACGGGGAGTTTCCAGCAGTAAAAGGGCATTGGAGCGTAGTAACCTGGGTTTGACATAGGGGCGCAGGGTGGTCTTCAGATGAGCTGACCCAGTGCCTTTGGATGCACGGAAGGCCAGCGTCATTGCCTTGAAGACACACCTTTTCGCAATGGGTAGCCAGTGAAGTTTACGGAGATGTGGAGAGATGTGGTGTCTGGCGGGAATTCTCTCCACCAGCCGAGCAGCGGCATTTTGGACCGTCTGTAGTTTGTGACACAGGCCGCTGTGATACCAAGGTAAAGGGCATTGGCATAATCAAGATTGGAAATGATTAGTGCCTGGATCACAGTCTTACAGCAGTCCTCCGGCAGATAGTGAATGAGCCGTTTGATTATTCTAATTTTAGCAAAGCAAGAGGCTGCTACGGTCTGTACCTGGGTGTTGAAGCTGAGATTGTTGTCCCAGCGTACTCCTAGATTTCTCACAGATTCTTTGGGTGTGGGGGCTTGGCACAGATCTAAGGGCCACCACAGACTGGAGTCAAGGGGAGAAGGAGATTTGAAAAACAGGATCTCCGTTTTGCCTGCGTTGAGACGGAGGGAATTAGCATCCATCCAGTTGGAAATGTCTCTAAGGCAGGATTTCAGTGGCTCGAAGGCAGAGGCAGAAGGGGTGTCAAACGTGAAAAGTAGCTGAATGTCATCAGCATAGGATATGGACTTAATACCAGTCTGAGCAATCAGCTTAGCCAAGGGGGTAAAATAAACATTAAACAAAAGTGGACTAAGGGAAGAACCCTGTGGGACTCCCCATCTGAGCGGTCTGGCAATGGAAGTAAAGGGAGGGGTGAAAACTTGCTGTGTACGGTCGGACAAATAGGAAGACAGCCACTTCAGAACAGTGCCCCCCAGTCCCAAGTCCTCCAACCTTCTCAGCAGGATCTTATGAGAGACGGTGTCAAACGCCGCTGAAAGATCCAGCAGCACTAACACCGCCCTCGACCCTCGGTCAAGCGTCCACCTCACAGAGTCGGCCATTTCAATAAGGGCCGACTCTGTGCTGTGGCCCGACCTAAAGCCGTGCTGGGAATCATGGAGAAGCCCGTTGGACTCAATAAAGGTCGCCAGTTGAGAGTGGACCAACTTTTCCAAGACCTTGGCCGGGGCAGGCAGAAGGGAAATAGGCCTGTAGTTACTGGGAAGATCAGGGTCAAGGCTGGGTTTCTTCAAAATGGGAACCAAGGAGGCATGTTTCCATTTAGAAGGGAAACATCCTGCTCTGAGGGAGTCATTCCAAATGAGATTAAGATGGGGGTTAAGTAGGGGAGCTAGTTTTTTGTATTCCTTGGCAGGCCAGGGATCGTTGGGGGAGCCTGATTTGCATTTAGACAGCTCTGTCAAGGAATCGGCTTCCGATATTGCTGCAAATTCGCACATGGAAAATGGAGGCGGTATAGGGGGAATGAGTCGCTCGATGCCTCCCTCTCGATCAGAGGGAGGAAAGGATGAGTGAATGGTCTCAATTTTGTCCTCAAAAAATTGGGAAAGTTTGTTACATAGCGCTTGTGAGGCAGGTTGGGATCGAAGCAGCGAGGTGGGATCAGTAAAAGATCTCACAATGTTAAAAATCTCCCTGGCGCCGTTGCTAGCAAGTTTAATTCTAGAGGCCAGAAAGTCCCGTTTGTGCTTCTCTATCATTCTCCGATATTCTTTAAGGGCAGCTTTATAGGAGATTTTGCTGTCCGGGGAATAGTTCTGACTCCAGTGGCGCTCAAGGGATTTGCAGGAAGTCTTTTTCTGCCGAAGTTCGTCAGAGTACCAGGGGGCTGATGGTACCGCCCTGTAAGTTTTAATGGATTTAATGGGGGCCAGGACATCTAAGGCCTGACCAATCCAAGTGTCCAGATGGTTAATAGCTAAATCAGGGTCGGACGACGGACGTGGTTGAGTATTATTGAGGTGTTTTTGGAGCGCATCCAGGGTGATGCGGCTCCAGTTTCTGCCTGAGGTTTTAGGGTTGATAATAGGTCGGTTTGAGCAAGGGATATCAATCTCGAATGAGATAAAAAAGTGATCCGACCAAGTTACCGGCACAGGAGGTGCCGTTCGGATAGAGGGGAGATTGGAACAAATTAGGTCAAGAATGTGACCCGCATTGTGTGTAGGTAAGGTTATGAGTTGGACTAGATTACAGGCCGCAAGCGTGGAAATGAAATGACTGCTATGCAGGCAGGATTCATTGTCAATATAGAAATTAAAATCTCCTAAGGCGGTAAGTTGGCGTACCGAGTGCTAAACTGAATAATATAGTCCATCAAGGCCGGTAAATGTGACAGATTGGAATGGGGGGGACGGTAAATGAGTATTCCAGAGCAGGAGGAGGTCGGAGAAGTTTGGATGCAAACAGGCAGGCCCTCTATACAGTCGATTCGGTCGAATGGGGGGAAGGTAACTGCCATGGTAGATTTATAGATTAGAGCAACACCACCTCCTGATTTTCCGGTGGGTCTGTTGGCACAGCTGATACTGTAGCCATCTGGTAAAGCAAGGGAAATGGCAGGGTTTGTGGTGTCATTCAGCCACGTTTCCGTTAGGAAGAGCAAATCCCAGTTATTATCTCGGAGGGACTGCCAGATATCAAAGGCATGTTTGGGCAACGACCTGCAATTGATAAGCGCCGATCTGAGAGTTAAAGAGGGGTAAACAACCGGAATGGAAGTCGGGATAGGAAGACAAAATCGGCGAGTTGTGGGAATTGAGGGCGAGAAAGAAAAGTGACACACTGTGCAGACATAATTACGAGCTTGGCTATCCATGGGAGAGCAAGGGTGAGACGCGCAAGGGAGAGGTCTTAAAACCAGCAGGTCATTCCGTGTGTATGCTGCGGTGTTGTGGCAGATAGGTCGGACAGGGGGACCGGCCCCGGTCGCGTCCTGATCGCGGACAAGCGCAGACGAGCTTGCCTTATGCGCGCCTTCGGCGCGCAATCGTCGCGGCCGCTGCGCTCATCCGCTGCGCTTCCGGTGCATGCACATTTTTATAATGGGGGGCGAAAGGGGGGGTGTGGCCTCTGGATGGGCGTGCCCCGGTCAAGGCGTGGGGAATGGCGCTGGGAAGCTCGGCGATTTCGCCCTTCCAAGCGCTCGTTTTTACGCTAAAACGGTGTGCAAGCAGCAGTGATGGTGAGACAAGGTAGGAGCAAGATCAATTTAAAAATGACAAATATAGCAATTTAAAAACACAAGAGATACGATTTTTGCATGTAGCTCCCGGCTGTGCCTCAGGAGATTGTCAGGGTCTAATCAGCGCGCTTGTAGTTCAGCGCGCCTTTATTGACTTGGGCGGGGGGGCGTGGCCTGCGGATGGGCGTGCCCCGGTCAAGGCGTGGGGAATGGCGCTGGGAAGCTCGGCAATTTCGCCCTTCCAAGCGCTCGTTTTTACGCTAAAACGGTGTGCCAGCAGCAGTGATGGTGAGACAAGGTAGGAGCAAGATCAATTTAAAAATGACAAATATAGCAATTTAAAAACACAAGAGATACGATTTTTGCATGTAGCTCCCGGCTGTGCCTCAGGAGATTGTCCGGGTCTAATCAGCGCGCTTGTAGTTCAGCGCGCCTTTATTGACTTGGGCGGGGAGGGCGTGGCATCCGGATGGGCGTGCCCCGGTCAAGGCGTGGGGAATGGCGCTGGGAAGCTCGGCGATTTCGCCCTTCCAAGTGCTCGTTTTTACGCTAAAACGGTGTGCCAGCAGCAGTGATGGTGAGACAAGGTAGGAGCAAGATCAATTTAAAAATGACAAATATAGCAATTTAAAAACACAAGAGATACGATTTTTGCATGTAGCTCCCGGCTGTGCCTCAGGAGATTGTCAGGGTCTAATCAGCGCGCTTGTAGTTCAGCGCGCCTTTATTGACTTGGGCGGGGGGGGCGTGGCCTCCAGATGGGCGTGCCCCGGTCAAGGCGTGGGGAATGGCGCTGGGAAGCTCGGCGATTTCGCCCTTCCAAGCGCTCATTTTTACGCTAAAACGGTGTGCCAGCAGCAGTGATGGTGAGACAAGGTAGGAGCAAGATCAATTTAAAAATGACAAATATAGCAATTTAAAAACACAAGAGATACGATTTTTGCATGTAGCTCACGGCTGTGCCTCAGGAGATTGTCAGGGTCTAATCCTCTCTCTGCTTCCTTCCACAGGATTGTATGGGTTTATCTCTGTTTTGCACTAAGGGCCCGATTCCGATTTCGCTCGGAAGAGCACCAAACGCAATCCGGCCTGAAAAAGAACGAGCCATACGCAGGTTTTCCGCCTGACTCGTACAGCTGTACAAGCGAGCAAGTACAATGCGAGCAACGTGAAATTCACCGACCGAATCATTTCTGGGTCCAAACCGCTCCGTACGTCTCATCTATAAGCAAACCGTGCCGTGCAATGGATGTGATTTACGACTGAGCCAGTACAATTCACGTGTCGGACAGCCGGTTCGAGTCGAAATTTCTGGCTCGCAAAATGTCTGGGAAGTTGCCTTTGGGGGTCCACATCGAACCCACTGTCACCCGCAGCCTTACAACTCGGACACAGGGGTAGACCCAAGGGTCTCCCCAACACATAGCACCGATGCATACCCACTGTAGGAGGCACCTTTGTGCGAGATGTACCCTTTCAGTCAATGGGAGCCAATGTACGACCGGCTCCCTTTGACTTCTATGGGAGTCTGACCGACCCGAGTCCGGCAGCATGCAGCCGCATCGTACTCGCTCCGTTATGCTGCAGGAGTCCGGCTCGGTCAGAAAACACTCCGGATCCGGCTCGGTCGGAGAGCTTTCCGACCCAGATCAGAATCGAGCCCTAAGTGTTGATTCTGAAAATAATACAAAGTATCTCTTTTGACATTCAAAGTATTTCATACATACCTGTAAGTATTTCTTTAATGCTTATACAAACCTTTGCCAACTATAATTGAAAGCATTGCAATTCTGAAAAGTTTACTTACATGTAACTGAGTTCCACTTGGTTCCTAAAATGAAAGTAACTAAAATAATATTTTTACCAGCATTGGCCTGGAGTTAGTCATTGAGTGTATGTTCCTGCCTTGTAGAAGTATGAACAACAAATGCATTTACGCTATCCTCCGATAAGCCTCACTGCTCAGCCCAGCTACCACTAAATTGAGAGTAAGGTATTATCCACTTCATCCTCTGCTTAACTTTTGAGGACTTACTGGACTCTGTGCACACTATGGGGCCGATTAGGATGGCGGTTAATCCGCATCCCCCGGGCCGGCGGAAGCCACCGCCGGCCTGGAGGATGCGGATTAACCGCCGCGGCCACAGACAACACCCACCGCCAGATTAGGATGGCGGTGAGACTGCGGTGGGACCAGCGGCGGACGGCTGGTCCGTCCGCCGCTGATCCGCGGCGTGGGGAGGGCTATTTGGTGCGACGGACAAATTAGGATGTGGACGGACACATGCTTTTCCGCGGTGGCTTTTCCGCCGTGGAAAAGCATGTGGACTTTGGCGTTTGGGGGCCCGTTGCGGGCCCCCAGGGTGTCGGGGGTGGGGGGTGCACATGGGGGGTACCTATGGTACCCCCCAACATTTACATGCACAAAGCGGCAGGCACCGCGCGGTGCCTGCCGCTTTGTGCATGTAAATGTAATACATGCAGTTTTAACATTGCGGCGGGTGCTGCTTCAAACAGCACCCACCACAATGTTAAACATACAGGATGTGACCGCCAGGGTGGCGGTCACATCCTAATTTACACGGAGGGACCGCTGCTGCCCCTGCGGACGGTCCCTCCACCTCTGGGGTGGCGGACGGACGCAGCGGCGGACGGCTGGTCCGTCCACCGCTGATCCGCGGGGTGGGGAGGGCAATTTGGTGACGGTGTCTGCAAGACACCGTCAGCCAAATTAGGATACGGACGGACACATGCTTTTCCGCGGCGGCTTTTCCGCCGTGGAAAAGCATGTGGACTTTGGTGTTTGGGGGCCCGTTGCGGGCCCCCAGGGTGTCGGGGGTGGGGGGTGCACATGGGGGGTACCTATGGTACCCCCCAACATTTACATGCACAAAGCGGCAGGCACCGCGCGGTGCCTGCCGCTTTGTGCATGTAAATGTAATACATGCAGTTGCAACATTGCGGCAGGTGCTGCTTCAAACAGCACCCACCACAATGTTAAACATACAGGATGTGACCGCCAGGGTGGCGGTCACATCCTAATTTACACGGAGGGACCGCCGCTGCCCCTGCGGACGGTCCCTCCACCTCTGGGGTGGCGGACGGACGCAGGTCCGTCCGCCATCCTAATCGGCCCCTATATCTCTTTTTGATTTAGTATATCAGGAGCCAGGTTCCTACACCAGGGCACCTCAAAAGCTTGAAACCATGGCAAAATGCTGAATAATGGGCTTGGCAGCATGTGAGTGGGCTCCCTGTACAGCCCTTAAAATAAAAAAACCAGAAAAGAAGGATGAGGGTCCCCCGGTTGTGACCGGGGAATACACAATAGAAAAAGACTGCTGCCCTCACCGCTTCAATATAGGAAACAGGGAAACTGCTCATTTACTGTTCACTGCTCTAGAAAGTACTGCCTAATAATGCCCTGCAAGAGCTTTATATTTGCATTTTTTCTTTGG
This sequence comes from Lissotriton helveticus, assembly GCF_964261635.1. Taxonomy (NCBI): domain Eukaryota; kingdom Metazoa; phylum Chordata; class Amphibia; order Caudata; family Salamandridae; genus Lissotriton; species Lissotriton helveticus. Next base: position 2,058,081,651 of record NC_136059.1, on the reverse strand, counting down.
TGTGGTGCTCCAAGGAGGAAGGTAATAAGAAACAAGACTTAATAACCGCTTGTGAGCTTGGGTATTATTATAAACTAAATCAAATGCCTGCAAGGGGATCATTTACAACAACATACTATCATTAAATATTTATGTATTTAGAGATCTATGTCACGCTGAATAAAATTCACAGGAATCAATCCAATATCTGACATTGTGGATTAACACAGAGAAGAGAACAATAAATGAAGAAACAGGCGGACCAGCAATGTAACTATGATCAATTGGTCTGCATTAAAGCAAGGGGTAACAAGGAGTTCTATGAAGACGGAGGGGTTGTGGGGCGTGCAGCAGCCCCACAGAAACATTTAAAGAAAACCTGCAGTAAGTCTCCAAGGTCATTTAATGCATGACCCTAGAGAGATTGCCATTGTTTTTAAAGCTTTCCAGGCCATGTAAAACTTAAACCCTTTGTCCTAAATTTTAAATATTATGCACCTTGCCCTCTGGGTGGTTTGGGAGACTTTAGTGGTAACATAAGTTTTCAGAAGTAAGGTTTTGCTTAAAATGTTTATTTTGCCAGGTTTTAATATCAGTAAAAAAACTGCACTATAGTCTGCAGTAGTAGGCCTGAGACATGCTTCAAAGTGCTACTCTAATGGGTGGCACAATGAGTACTGCAGACCCACTAGTCGCATTTGAATTACAGTCCCTGGGTACATGTAATGCCATTTACTCGGGCGTACATGTGAATTAAATGTGCAAATTGGGTGTCGGCCAATTTTCATGTTTGAAGGAGAGAGCACTGGTTAGCAGTGGTAAAGTGCACAGAGTCCAAACACCAAAATAAATTCAGTAAAACAGGAGGGAGGAAGCCAAACGTTTCGGGCAACACCACACCAAGGATGTCACGTGGAACAGTGGTAAATTATTGTGTTGACATTTTGACAGAGACAATAGGTATGCTTTATATATGTTGATGTGGTGACCCCCTGTTAAAGCCAATAGTCCTGCCTTTTATATATTGATATTCTGAAATTTTGACAAAGCCAGTAAGCCTGCTTCATTTTAAATAACACACTCTTGTATTGTGATGGCCAGGCCTACAGCCAACCCCGCGAGAGTTGGATACAGTACCTGGCCGGGCCATACGGCCTATCCCTCACTGCATATGGTCTGTAGGCTGTGTGGACTGGCAAAGTTAGGTATGGTAATGAAATCTTACTTTATGTTAAAAAAGCCTTATAAATTCACTGACACAAACAAAGGTTAAAGTGAAGATATATCGCCAGAAACAAGGACTCCCTGCAACTAATGTAGGTTCCAAGGGCAGGGAAAATATCCTTAGGCAACTATTGGTCTATATAATGTCTAAGACCTAGTTAAGCACAGACATGATATTAGGGACTCGGGTACACATCACATCATAAAAAAGTTCTGTATTTGATATAAATTCTTTTGAAACCATCCTTGGAAATGTTGCAATAATTTCAAATAACATAAGTGCAATAGCATTTCAACATGACTTAAAGAAACAACATAAATTATAGTCAACAAATATGATAATTTCCACTAATTATAATGATAAATTATAATAACATATTTGCAAAATCAATTATTAGAAAATACAAAACAAATCAGATGAATAAAAGATTAGATCAACTGGCTAGATCACAGCTTTCCAAACTTTTCATGTTGGTGACACACCTTTTTGTGAATTTTCTTTCAGGGACACGGTAACGCGAGCGAGCGCAGCGAGCTAGCCCGAACCACCAACAACCCCACACACAACCCTCACACACAACCCCACACACACACAACCCCACACACACATCCCCACACACCCCCACACACACCCCCACACACCCACCCACACACACACCCACACACAACCCCACACACAACCCCACACACACACACACAACCCCACACACACACAACCCCACACACACACAACCCCACACACACACAACCCCACACACAACCCCACACGCACACAACCCCACAAACACACAACCCCACACACACACACCCCCACACACACACACCCCCACACACACACCCCCACACACACACCCCACACACACACAACCCCACACACACACAACCCCACAAACACACAACCCCACACACACACAGCCTCACACGCACACAACCCCCCACACACCCCCACACACCCCCCACACACACCCACCCCAGATAATGTACGTATGTTTGTATTGATCTGAAGAAAACCCACATGGTTGGTAACAGAGCATGAACAGGAGATTTGCACATTTGTGATATTACATTTTATATATACTAGTGAGGGAATCAGTGGCGGAGGTGGCCTTTCCCTCCATCTGTCTCCCTCCGACTGTCTCCCTTCCTCCCTCTCTGTCTCACTCCCTCTCTGTCTCCCTGCCTGTCTGTCTTCCCCCCTCTGTCTCCCTCCCTCTCTGTCTCACTCCCTCTCCCTCTGACTGTTTCCCTCTGACTGTCTCCCTCCATTGCCCTCCGTCTCACTCTCTCTCCCTCCGTCTCCCTCTGTCTGTCTCACTCTCTCTGTCTCCCTCCCTGTCTGTCTCCTTCTGTCTCACTCTCTCTCTCTGTCTTCCTCCCTCTCTGTCTCACTCCCTCCTTCTCTGTCTCACTCCCTCCCTCTCCCCCTGACCAACATATTCTGTGGGTTCCATAAGGGTCTGTGACAAAGAGGAAACATTTTTGCTTTCATTCTTAAATCGTTTTAATATTTTCCTGTATTGGTGGTGCACAGGTACGCAGCGCCCCTCCCCAGACCCTCCCCCGCACTCCTCCATGCCCATGGCTCACAAGGGCATTCTCCATTGAACTGAATTGTTTGTTTTTGTTTTCGTAAGGTCACAAGCTGCAGCATGCAGAATGATGTAAATGTGAAAGCTTCTATAGGGCTTCTTGGTAGCTTTTCTTTCCAATGTACCGCGATCCCGGGGCTGCCCCAAACCCCAGGCCAACCCCCTGGACCCAATAACCCACCGTATTCATCGACTGAAGGGCCCTTTGCCAATGGACTATCCACAAATAAATCCCTACCCCCTCAGCCCCCCTCCGTCGTGTGTGTCAGCCCTGGCTGAGAGAGCTTGCCGGGCACACACACAGCCGCACCCGAGCACTTCTCAGGTCTTTAAAAGACCATTTAACGTGCTAATAAGGCTTTGTTGTTATTCGTATTAGTTTTTACAACAACAGCGGTCCCCAACATTAAGAAATATCACCACATGAATAAAATATAGACAGAGTCAATCTATATTTTCAGAAAGACATGTCCAGCCGGACAGTGGTCTTTCAGAGTTTTTACTCAGAATTTATGTATTAAAATCACATAAAGATACCATCCAACAATCAACCAGTGTGGACCACAAGCCTGTGTCCAGTACTAACAGAGCAAGTACAAGGGGTGATGTAGACAGCAGAGAAGGGCTTTGTAAGGCGAAAACACATTACTCTATAAACAATACATTTGTACAGAGTATAACAGTCATGCACTTGACATTTCAGTAATAATCACAGTTTGGTTCCAGTGCATTAAAGGTCGACGGCGTTTCGGACCCCTATTAAATATCAGGGACCATCATCAGGACAAATACAATGAAAAGCCTTAGGTTAATTAAGCCTCTAAATGCCTAAAGGGGGGAAAAAGGAAATATATAAATTAAGTACAAGAACAACGTAAGCATTATAAGCTACATAGTGACTTGAGTGTGACCAGTGAGCGCCACAGTACCGGTCAAGCGTGTCAAGTGAACTATGGTGAACGAAGTATGGATGATTAACCGTGATCCAGGCAGAGGTAAAATAAGTATGGCAGTGAAGGTGTCCAGTGAGGACGAAAATGCAGATAAGGGCGTCGTGGCACACAAGATATACATCGCGGTGACTAAATTCGAATGACCTCGTAGTAAGGAGTGATGACTAGTGACAGGGAGGTAGGCGGTATTTAGAACGAGATGCGTGATAGTGAGCGAAGTGGTCGCGGGGAGTCAAAAAAATGAATGAGACCAAGGCTCACCCGGGTGCCTCATGGGATAAGGCTGGCTCCTCGGGCAATGGAAAGCACGCGATCACCCTGCGAGGGCGAAGAAAATAGTTGCGAACACTTCCGTACCAGTTAAAAAACAAACAAGGCGCGAGGACTCTAACTAGGGAGTATCGCACTTACCAGAGTCGGGTGGCGGCCGCCGCGGAATCGAGTATAATCCGTCGGCTTGCCAGGGTACCTGATAGAATAAGGCACGAATTACCAATCTGTGTAAATCCGGTAATATCAGTGCGAGTGGGAAGGGTAAAGGGAATCCGCTTACCGCGTTAGTCGGTCTTCGGAATTATTCCTGGCGTGCACAGAGCGGAGTCATGCAGAAGGCAATATAATAGCATCTGATTGGTCCCATGGAGGGGCATGAAAATCGATGACGGACTCCCATAGGCGCCATCTTGGGTCAGTGGGTGTGAAGGGTACAGGTCGTGATGTGAAGGGAAATTAACATGCTTTGTGGAAGCGCCTGTGAATGGTGCAGTTAAAATACATATTTACAATAGAATACAGGTCTGACTACAGATCGCATCCAGTTCTTGATGAATGCTTCAGGAAAAACACACAATTACTGTAATTCAGATACATATGTACAACAGAAAAGTGGGTCTGACTACATAGCAGCACCAGGTATCAAATAAGGGCAGTCCATTCATCTTGAAGGTTAAGCCCAGAATTAAGACTGTCAGTCTTCAAAATCCATTTGAGTTCCTCCCTGTTCAAGAGGCGTGTGAGATCACCGCCCCTGGGTGAAATGATGATTTGTGAAATCACAGTCCATCGGATGTCATTCTCCGAGTGTCCTTTCTCCAAGAAATGTTCCACCAAGGGGGCGTTGGGTGTTTTACATCTGATACGGCTTCGATGTTGGGAAATCCTCAGTTTAACCTTCTACTTGGTTTGGCCCACGTATATCAAATTGCAGGGGCAGAAGATGGCATACACAATGTTCTGACTGTTACAGTTGGTAAATGTTTTTAGTGCATTTCTTACATTGTTGTACACAAATTCCTTGCCATCAATTGAAAAATCACAGACAACACACGACCCACAACGGGCGTGCCCAAGGAGCGGGGGTAATTGCCAGTGATCGTGGAGGGTTACATTTCTAGTAGATGGTAACGCTGCCCTCACCAGTTGGTCCTTTAGATTTTTGTTCTTCTTGAAGGCAAACAGAGGAGTATCCCAATTCAGTACCCCTGAGTTTAGAATGTGCCAGTTCTTTTTAACACATTTTCTGACAAGGTTGGAGACTGGGGAATATGTGGTAACACATACCAATTTTTCAGTTGTTTGTTTAGGTTTTGGTTCAAGGAGGGTTTCCCGAGGACAATACCAAGCTCTCTTCATAGAGTTCTTGATTAGGCGTCGTGGGTATCCTCTGAACTGGAGTTTACTTGATAATATGCTCGCCTCACAGAAATAATCATCCTTTTTAAAGCAATTCCTTCTTATCCTAAGGAACTGAGAATATGGCAGACTGTCCCTCAGAGCCCTGGGGTGACAACTGTCATACCGTAGCAGCGTGTTTCTCTCCGTAGATTTACGGAAAAGGGAAGTAAATAGGATGCCCTCATGATGTTGAATATTTAGATCAAGGAAGGAGATGTTACTTTGGTTGTGGGCAATCGTGAAGGTGAGGCCATTACAATTATGGTTCAACCAGTGCAGGAGCCCATCCAGTTCAGGGATAGTCCCAGCCCAAATCAAGAAAATATCGTCTATATACCTCTTCCAATTTTTTAATCCCTGAAAAAAGGGATTTGTGGGGCACAGGATAGTATTTGTCTCCAACCAATCCATGTACAGAATTGCCAGGGTGGGGGCAAAGACAGCCCCCATAGATGTACCACGCACTTGTTGGTAATACTGCGAGTCGTACATGAAGAAGTTCTGGGTAAGACAGATTTCTAAGAGTTGGATAATAAATATAGTAGGAACTCTGTGGGGGCTGGGTCGGGTGTTGAGAATGCTTTCCATCACCAGCAGAGAGTCCCTCTGGGGTATGTTGGTGTACAAAGACTCGACGTCTAGTGTACACAGGGTCTCAGTTTTAGGGTCAAAAGTATGGTTCTCTATGATGTTTATCATATGCATACTATCTCTAATATAGCACTGGGTTGTTGATACAAAGTCCTTTAGGAAATGGTTGACATAAAGGCCCAGTGGTTCTAGAACCGAGCCACAGCCAGAAACGATGGGTCTACCCGGGGGGTTGTCCAATCTTTTGTGGATCTTCGGTAAAGTGTAAATCACTGGTATTCTGGGATTGGAAATGTTGAGGAAGTTATATTCATGTTGGCTGATGATGCCCTTAGACATCGCGTCTGTTGTCACATGCCTGATAAGAGTCTGCAATTCCTTTGTAGGGTTACAAGGTAATCTACAATAATGATCAGTATTGGAAACCTGACGTAATAGTTCCTCTTTATAATTTTCAATGTCTTGTAAGACAATGCCACCACCCTTGTCAGCAGGTTTAATTACAAGGGTAACCCATCGTTTCTGGCTGTGACGTCGAGTCTTTGTACACCAACATACCCCAGAGGGACTCTCTGCTGGTGATGGAAAGCATTCTCAACACCCGACCCAGCCCCCACAGAGTTCCTACTATATTTATTATCCAACTCTTAGAAATCTGTCTTACCCAGAACTTCTTCATGTACGACTCGCAGTATTACCAACAAGTGCGTGGTACATCTATGGGGGCTGTCTTTGCCCCCACCCTGGCAATTCTGTACATGGATTGGTTGGAGACAAATACTATCCTGTGCCCCACAAATCCCTTTTTTCAGGGATTAAAAAATTGGAAGAGGTATATAGACGATATTTTCTTGATTTGGGCTGGGACTATCCCTGAACTGGATGGGCTCCTGCACTGGTTGAACCATAATTGTAATGGCCTCACCTTCACGATTGCCCACAACCAAAGTAACATCTCCTTCCTTGATCTAAATATTCAACATCATGAGGGCATCCTATTTACTTCCCTTTTCCGTAAACCTACGGAGAGAAACACGCTGCTACGGTATGACAGTTGTCACCCCAGGGCTCTGAGGGACAGTCTGCCATATTCTCAGTTCCTTAGGATAAGAAGGAATTGCTTTAAAAAGGATGATTATTTCTGTGAGGCGAGCATATTATCAAGTAAACTCCAGTTCAGAGGATACCCACGACGCCTAATCAAGAACTCTATGAAGAGAGCTTGGTATTGTCCTCGGGGAAACCCTCCTTGAACCAAAACCTAAACAAACAACTGAAAAATTGGTATGTGTTACCACATATTCCCCAGTCTCCAACCTTGTCAGAAAATGTGTTAAAAAGAACTGGCACATTCTAAACTCAGGGGTACTGAATTGGGATACTCCTCTGTTTGCCTTCAAGAAGAACAAAAATCTAAAGGACCAACTGGTGAGGGCAGCGTTACCATCTACTAGAAATGTAACCCTCCACGATCACTGGCAATTACCCCCGCTCCTTGGGCACGCCCGTTGTGGGTCGTGTGTTGTCTGTGAATTTTCAATTGATGGCAAGGAATTTGTGTACAACAATGTAAGAAATGCACTAAAAACATTTACCAACTGTAACAGTCAGAACATTGTGTATGCCATCTTCTGCCCCTGCAATTTGATATACGTGGGCCAAACCAAGCAGAAGGTTAAACTGAGGATTTCCCAACATCGAAGCCGTATCAGATGTAAAACACCCAACGCCCCCTTGGTGGAACATTTCTTGGAGAAAGGACACTCGGAGAATGATATCCGATGGACTGTGATTTCACAAATCATCATTTCACCCAGGGGCGGTGATCTCACACGCCTCTTGAACAGGGAGAAACTCAAATGGATTTTGAAGACTGACAGTCTTAATTCTGGGCTTAACCTTCAAGATGAATGGACTGCCCTTATTTGATACCTGGTGCTGCTATGTAGTCAGACCCACTTTTCTGTTGTACATATGTATCTGAATTACAGTAATTGTGTGTTTTTCCTGAAGCATTCATGAAGAACTGGATGTGATCTGTAGTCAGACCTGTATTCTATTGTAAATATGTATTTTAACTGCACCATTCACAGGCGCTTCCACAAAGCATGTTAATTTCCCTTCACATCACGACCTGTACCCTTCACACCCACTGACCCAAGATGGCGCCTATGGGAGTCCGTCATCGATTTTCATGCCCCTCCATGGGACCAATCAGATGCTATTATATTGCCTTCTGCATGACTCCGCTCTGTGCACGCCAGGAATAATTCCGAAGACCGACTAACGCGGTAAGCGGATTCCCTTTACCCTTCCCACTCGCACTGATATTACCGGATTTACACAGATTGGTAATTCGTGCCTTATTCTATCAGGTACCCTGGCAAGCCGACGGATTATACTCGATTCCGCGGCGGCCGCCACCCGACTCTGGTAAGTGCGATACTCCCTAGTTAGAGTCCTCGTGCCTTGTTTGTTTTTTAACTGGTACGGAAGTGTTCGCAACTATTTTCTTCGCCCTCGCAGGGTGATCGCGTGCTTTCCATTGCCCGAGGAGCCAGCCTTATCCCATGAGGCACCCGGGTGAGCCTTGGTCTCATTCATTTTTTTGACTCCCCGCGACCACTTCGCTCACTATCACGCATCTCGTTCTAAATACCGCCTACCTCCCTGTCACTAGTCATCACTCCTTACTACGAGGTCATTCGAATTTAGTCACCGCGATGTATATCTTGTGTGCCACGACGCCCTTATCTGCATTTTCGTCCTCACTGGACACCTTCACTGCCATACTTATTTTACCTCCGCCTGGATCACGGTTAATCATCCATACTTCGTTCACCATAGTTCACTTGACACGCTTGACCGGTACTGTGGCGCTCACTGGTCACACTCAAGTTACTATGTAGCTTATAATGCTTACGTTGTTCTTGTACTTAATTTAAATATTTCCTTTTTCCCCCCTTTAGGCATTTAGAGGCTTAATTAACCTAAGGCTTTTCATTGTATTTGTCCTGATGATGGTCCCTGATATTTAATAGGGGTCCGAAACGCCGTCGACCTTTAATGCACTGGAACCAAACTGTGATTATTACTGAAATGTCAAGTGCATGACTGTTATACTCTGTACAAATGTATTGTTTATAGAGTAATGTGTTTTCGCCTTACAAAGCCCTTCTCTGCTGTCTACATCACCCCTTGTACTTGCTCTGTTAGTACTGGACAAAGGCTTGTGGTCCACACTGGTTGATTGTTGGATGGTATCTTTATGTGATTTTAATACATAAATTCTGAGTAAAAACTCTGAAAGACCACTGTCCGGCTGGACATGTCTTTCTGAAAATATAGATTGACTCTGTCTATATTTTATTCATGTGGTGATATTTCTTAATGTTGGGGACCGCTGTTGTTGTAAAAAAGTATGCTCCCATTGTCCCTACTGACTAATTTTGGGGTCCCTTGTTGTCGTTAAATTAGTTATTCGTATTAGAGCCCCTGCAGCGCCACTCTGCCTGTTGCTGGAAGGCCCGTGGGGGTGATCTAAACAGCATGCTAAAACCGGAATATTTGGATGTTTTACCCGGACGCTGTTGTAAAACCCGGACATTTCTCTACTTTGGTATAGCTGAATGGAGCTCCTGACCACGAGGCTCCACTGGTACTCCGCCTTGCACGACGTAAACACTGAGCAAGGCTGGAGTCGCATTCCCCTATATTTGCCGCCTCTGTGATCGCGTGACACACCTACGCATGGGGCGCGACACAGTAACGTCTCGCGCCCCACAGTTTGGAAAGCTGTGGGCTAGATGATGGTTCTTCTCAATGTCTACGCGCGCTTCCGCTTTCTCGACACCTCTGTCAGAAAAGCCACAATAATTCCTAAGCCACAATGTGACGCGTTTCGCCTGACACAGCAGGCTTGCTCACAGGTGTGAGCAAGCCTGCTGTGTCAGGCAAAATGCGTAGCCTGAAAATAAATTAACTGCTGGTGAGACAACCCCCTGAGTGATTGCTTTATTGGCGTACTTTGTGTAATATATATATATATATATATGTAGAGGTTGGAACACCACTGGGTGTATGATTATGCTGTTCACTGTCCTAGCTTTCACTAACGAGAAGAACGAAAAAACCGGCATGGATTTACGCGGAACTGACAAGGCTGAAGGTAGTGGAGGGCAGGCCATACTGTTTGCACCAATGAGCATGCAGCGGGATTCATCTTTTAATTGAGCCCCCAACTACAACATCACTAATAGTGAAGGGGGCACTGAGGAAAGCCATCAGGCTGAAACACGTCTGCCCAGCGTTTCACCTAATTTTACAGGACACTTGACCTATGCCTGAAGAAGCAAATAAAGCCTTACCTGAACCTCGGAGCATGTGTTGGCCCCATTCTTGTAGTGGGATTGGTGTGGATTTGTAAGCGGTTTTCAGGCACAGCTTTGCGGCATGCCCTTTCGTTCTGGAGCTACGTGCACAACCTGCACCGTCTGGTAAAGTGGAGGAAAACACAGCACATCGCGCCCCCTGGATGGTCCAGATTACTCACTGCAGTGCGTGGCCGCTTGGGGAGAAAGGAAGCAGCTGTATGCTGTTTGAAGAGGCTCGAGTGAAGTTTGTCACCTCTGCTTCCTGCGCACCCTGCCGGAAAATATTGTCCTTCTCGTGGCCAGCAGAGGTTGGGACACCACTGGGTGTATGATTATGCTGTTCACTGTACCAGCATTCACTAACGAGGAGAACAAAAAAAACGGCCAATAGGCCCACTTTTTATATTTTGGTTTTGTGGCTGTCAGTAAGTCTGCCTAAGTACTGCACGCTGAGCCTGCCAGAAGGCTTTGTGCTGTGGGAGGTAAGACACTTGGAGGGGGTTGGGCACAGGACCTGGACCTGGCACGGCAAGGAATCAGAGTTACATATGGTAATAAAATGTTACTTCATGCAAACAAAATCTAAAAATTCACTAAAGAAACAAATATTAATGTGATGTTATAATTAAAATTAATAATATATTAAATTCCCTGAAAAACATAAAGGAGTTATATTAAGGTAAAAATGTCTGTTTAAACAAACAAATCACTGAAAGTCACCAGTTATGGTTATCTCATGTGACTATAACTCGTGCCCTTAAGAAACTATAACTCCCCCCCCCCCCCGACTATGCACAGCTATTTGCTCCACATAATACATCACTCATGACGTCCTTTGACATCATTAATAAAATCACTGCAACATTTGAACTTATATCATTGATAATAACACTGTGCTTGGTGGGGCGAGTGTTATAGTTACATCATATTTTCTACTGCCTATTTATTTCGATGCAAAAAGACGTGCGCCGAGGGTGTGCCGCGCACCTAAGGCAAGCTCGACTGCGCCCGTCAGTGTCCTAGAAACGTCCGGAGCCGGCCATGCTGCACAGAATCCCACAGGTAGGACTACATCACTGCACTATAAACTGCTCAGCTTAAAACCGCCAGTTTCCTGCCAATGCGGAACTGTAGACCTGAATTCTGAAAACAGCTTCTACTTCCAAGGTTATTGAACTCCTTCCCAACCTAGAGAGTTCTTCCCCCAGATTCTACCTCTTAGTAATAAGCGGGAGGACAAAACGAAAACAGAAACTCTTAAGGCCACATTATTGAACTGTCATTCTATGTAAAAAGATTAGCTTCACATTCATGACCTACTGCTAGATGAACAGTCAGATCTCTTATTCCTTACTGAGACCTGGCTGTCTGAGGTCTCTAACCCCACCATTTCCTCAGCCATCCCTTCGGGCTACAAAATTCTCAGAAGGGTTTGACAATGTGGGAAAGGCAGTGGTGTTGCCATTATTTTTTAATCAAAACCTAGACTGCTCTCCCATCTCGTTAGATAACATAGAGGGGGCAGCGTATTTAGGCTTCCTTTGCATCATGTCCGGAGGGGGGGAGGGGTGGTGGTGGTGGGAGGGTGAAAAGTCAGCATCAGAATGCAAACAGTTTGTGAAGACTAAGACGAAAAAGAGCCAAGTTTATTTTGAAATTTTTCTAGTTTGGAGGGTGGAGGATGTATCATTTAAGGCTGTGAAGTTAGGGGTGAATTTTTATGATGGATAAGAAAATTAAAATATGCATGTTGAACATATGTGGCTTGAATAATGTTAAAAAACAACAAGTATTGGCAAAAATCGTACAAATATTGCAAATCGATATACTATGTCTGCAAGAGACTCACGTACCATGGCTAAAAAGGGATACTTTGAAGAATCTGGGTATGGAATTGGTAGTTTGCTCTAGGCAAACCGGGGTAAAAAGAGGGGTTGCCATATTGATGAAACGCGGACTAGGTATTTGTAGTAATTCCGCTGCAGATAAATGGGGCCGCTGGGCAATAGGAATGGTAAAGATCGATCACAGTACGTTTACTTTGTGTAATATTTATGGGCCATATTTGGACAATGCGGAATTGTTTAACTCTATCAATGTGGAATTGGTGCAATGGCCGCAACCCGTGGTACTATGCGGAGACTTGAATATAAATATTGCTGCAGACTTAAATGTTAGATTGAATCATAGGTATATAGGAAGAAAGACATTAATGTAAGGCGCCCTACGGGGCTTAATGGTAGAACAAGGCCTTTATGATGCATGGAATGTTTTATATTCTGAAAGTCCTGGATATACTTTCTTTTCTGCCCCACACTCTAAGCTTGTCCGCTTAGATTACTTTCTTATCTCCACTGTTTTGTTAACTAAAGTTAATATAGTTATACATCCCAAAGTGGTCTCTGATCACAATCCAGTGATTTTAGAATTAACTATGGAGGGGGTCCAGGGGGTTTCCCCACGGACTTGGACTTTTGATAGGAAGCTCTTGGTCGATGAGGAGTACTGTCAATTAATGCTTAAACACATACAGGAATTTTTTTATCTAAATAAAGGCACGGCTTCCCAGGAGGTAGTATGGGATACATTTAAATCTGTTGTCCGTGGGGAAACTCTCAGCTTCTCCAAATTTAAATACATGAAATGGATGACTAAATGTCCACAGGATTTTGCAGAGGTTGTCTTGAAAGAACATAATCTAGCTGATGTAATATCTCAGGGTGGAGAGACAGAATTAATTCAAAAGGCTCAGCAAGATCTTACAATTACGAGGACTTCGGCTTATGCTAATATTGCAGAACAGATTGTGGGGAAATACACACAACACAGAGAAGAGGCATATGAGTATAGCGAAAATACTGGGAGATTATTGGCAAAGAGGTTGAGGGAGAAGGCCGTATATAACGACATAGTAAAAATCATAGATATGAATGGGAGGATACAAGCGTCGAAGCCAGGGATACTTCATGCATTTCATGAATTTTATCAATCATTATATAGCGAGACGGAAGTGGGTAGGACTGGGGAGGAGGAGTCAGAATATCTTTGTTGCCTAGCGTCCAATACTTTGACAGAATACCATCGGACAATTTTATCTACACCACCGGACTGGGTTGAAGTAGAAACTGCGCTTCTGGGATTAGCACAGGGGAAAGCGATGGGCCCTGATAGTATCCCTTTAGAATTTTATAGCACATTCCGGAACGCAATCCAGAAGGAATTGCTGGAAGTCTACCGTAGACCAATCTCCCTCCTTCCCTATTGTGCGAAGGTAGTAGAGAAATTGGTTAACCGACAGCTGGTGAGCTTTATGGAGAAAAATAAGCTCCTCCACTCGTCTCAGTCGGGATTCAGGGCCAAACATTCGATGGAGACCGCCCTTCTTCTTTCCACGGAACTGTTGCGGAGTAGGGCTGATGAGGGTCACACGGCCGCACTGGTCCTATTGGACTTAAGTGCGGCGTTCGACACCGTATCTCATTCCGTATTACTGGACCGTCTAAATGAGAAGGGAATAACCGGTCCTGCTCACGAGTGGTTGGTCTCCTTCCTTAAGAACAGGAGATTTCAAGTGCACTGCCCACCATGCAAATCCAGTATAAGATGTCTTAGACAAGGGGTTCCACAGGGCTCGATTCTGAGCCCCACGTTATTCAATCTGTACATGGAACCCCTTGCCAAACTGGTGGAGTCATATGGTGTTGCCATTGTCTCTTATGCAGACGATACACAACTGGTGATCAACCTGTCCCGTGATCCAATTGTGGATGCTGAGAAATTCTCGGCCTGCTTGGTGGCACTTGATGGGTGGATGAAACAGAATTATCTCCGCCTCAATGGTAACAAGACGGAAGTTCTTATCGTTGGTCCCTGTCCTTCCATCTGGACATCCGCTTGGTTGCCCGTAGAACTGGGCTCTGTCCCTGCCCCGGTGGACACAGTCAAAAACCTCGGCATACTTCTTGATTCTAATCTAGCTTACACTAATCATGTTGACAATGTTGCCGGCAAATGCTATGGCATTTTGAAGGTCCTGAGGAAAATCCTTGACCTACTGCCTCCCAGCACCAGAAAAACAATGGTTCATGCCTTGGTCACTTCCCATTTGGATTATGGGAACTCCCTCCTATGTGGACTCAGCAAAAAAGGCCTATTGCAGTTGCAACGCGTCCAGAACGCAGCTGCTAGGCTTGTCCTGAACCTCCCTAGGAGGGCCTCTGGGAAACATGCATTGCGTTCCCTGCATTGGCTGCCAATTAAGGAACGCATTAAGTTTAAAACTATGTGCATTACCCATCGCATAGCTCACAAAAAGGCACCTTCATATCTCCAGGATTTGCTTCCTATCTATCGTCCTTCGCGCCTTCTTAGGTCGATGGGCAGCATGCTATTAGTGGTTCCTCGGATCCACAGAGCAAGGATGGGAGGACGGTCCTTTAGACTCCTGGCCAGTAAAGACTGGAATGACCTGCCCATCGAATGGAGGATGGAACCGTCTGAAGCTAGGTTCAGACAGAGGTTGAAAACCCATCTTTTCCCCAAGGCTTAATTAGTTTAGTTTTCTCTCCCGGCCCTAGTGCTCCTCCTCTTGAGCTAGGCTGACATGATGATTAGTGGGATTTTCAGCTCGGGGACGCACTGTTCCTTGTGCAACCATGCGCTTAACAAATGTCATTAATAAATAAACAGGCTTTTCTTGGTCGGGCACCGGATTCATGGTCTCATGCCACAATAGTTATCTTTAAAAAGAAAGGGAAGAATGCAACGGAAATGGGCTCATATCGGCCTATCTCATTATTGAATGCAGACAACAAGATCTACTCAAAAATTCTTGCTAATAGGCTTAATGATCTGATTCCTGGACTAGTTTCACCCCGCCAACATGGGTTTATTCAATGCAGAGACACCACGGACCACATCCGGAGAATAATATCTATTCTGGATTGGGCTCAGAGTAGTAACTCACCCGTCGGCGTGGCCCTGTTGGATGCCGAAAAGGCATTCGACAGGGTCACGTGGTGGTTTTTATAAGCAGTTTTGGCCTGGAAGGGATTTCCTCCTGAGTTTATAAAAGCAATACAAACGCTGTATATTCACCCAACAGCGGCAATCCGGGTAGGGGGCGAAGTCTCTAAGCAGGCTGTGATAGCAAGGGGAACAAGACAAGGGTATCCCTGCTCCCCGCTCTTGTTTGCGCTATATATCGACCCCTTTATTACTACGATGGAGGCAGATAGCATAATTAACCCGGTCCAGATAAGAACACAATGCCACAAAGTATATGCCTACGCGGACGATATTGCCGTGGTTACTGCTAACATTGCAGAGGCGCTTCCTCGAATTTTTGAGGCGGCAGATGCCTTTGGGCTGTGCTCCGGGTACAAATTAAACGTTGCAAAAACCCAGGTGATTCATTCACCTGTTGGTCGACCAGTGAATATAGTATTCGATTCAGAGGTAACATAGTTAGGTATAAAGATTACATCAAACGTTGAGGATAGAGACGCAAAAAATCTTGACCCGGTTATCACCGCATCTAATAAAACACTGGAAAGAATCAATAATCTTCATCTCTCCCTGTTTGGCCGTAGCAACATTATTAAAATGCTTATTTTTCCCAAATTTGTATATGTTTTTCGGGCTATCCCTTTTTTAATACCTGCAGCTTTTTTTTCTCGCATAAAGAGAATGTGTTCAAGGTTCCTTTGGAGCTATCATCGCGCTAGGCGTGCTATGAACAGATGCAATATGCCCCGAGACAGAGGAGGTTGGGGGGATCCCTGATTTTCAATTATACCATTGGATCTCAATCCTACAACATATGGGGGTGTTACTGTTACCTATAGATCCAACCCCTGATTTTGCGGCTCCCCCAATTTATGAGATGCTCTTGGGGCAAGAAGCTAAGCAATGTATGAATCGTATTATCGAGCCCAGTTACTTCAAAAAACTTAGATTTAAGCCAGTTTTAGCCGCATATGTAATATGGAGGAAAATGAAAAAGAGGTTGGGCATTGGCCCGAATTTGAATATTTATACCCCGCTCCAGAACTGCACTCTGTTACCTGCAATTTTTATTGACTCCGTTGTGAAAAGATGGAATAATTTGGGAATCTGCTCCCTAGAGGATTTATTTGTGGGGTCAAAATGTATTTCTTTTGAAAGTCTACAAAGGAAATATAACCTACCACAAGGGGACTTCTTTAAATACCTGCAGCTGCGTAGCTACTGTGAGCGGAAAAAAAATCAAAATGAAATTATATTACAGAAAATCGAGATTATTGAGCTACTTAAGTCTAGATGTAAAATGCGCCCCCTTTATTATTTATTTATGAATAAGGTCAAAGATGATTTAGAATTCTATGAGTTAAAATGGGTTATCAAACTCGGCACTGAAGGGGTCAATCTGACTAGAAGTATTGAAATAGCAATTAATGTATTGTTTAATGGCCCCCTGAAGAGCCAGCATTACATGGCAATCTTTGAGCTCTATTACACTCCGGGGAAACTGGCAAAATGGAATACTGGTAGGGGAACCAGCTGCAATCTTTGCGGACAGTATGCAGCTGAACATCTCACATGTTTTTTAACTGCCCTAAACTTACCAACTTCATAAAGGAAATTCAGACCTTTATCTCGGGCAGTCTGGGTATTTCAGTGCAGCTTACAGCGACAATGGTAATCTTGGGATGGAAAAGAAATGGGTTGTCGGTTGCTGCGGAGGGCTTGATATTTATATGTATTGCCATGTATCGTTTGTGCATTACATCACAATGGCTAGATAGCAATCTAACTTTTGTCAATTGGCAAACTAGGCTGCTCTCGATATACCGCTTGGAGATGGCGCTCTATAGAACAAAGGGCATTAAAAAAAAAAGGCAAGGGAGCCAGTTATGGGAGCCGATTGCTAATTGGCTAGGATCTTAGTGTTAGCTAATATGATTATTTGTATAAATACGTGACAAGATTTTGTGATCTCACTAATTTGTATGATTCAGGACTCTATATGACTATTTGAACTGGCTGCTTTGTTTTGTTATGTTAAATACACCTTTTTATTTATTGCAGTCGATGTATTTAAACTGTACTTTGTGTATTCTGTGTGCTGACAAAAAATCTCAATAAATAAAAAATAAAAAAAAATGCATCATGTCTCCCCACCATAGTATAGTAGGTATTCTGACTTACAGACCTCCAGGTGCACTCGGTAAATTTATCACCACACTTTACATAGCCATCACTTTACTGGCCCTAAAATACAACTGCCTCATTTTAGGAGATTTCAATACATATAGACAAAGGACATGACCCCATAGCAACCTCCCTGATGGAAAAGATGCAAGCTTGCAATCTTACTCCATCAATTTTTGCGGCCACTCATGCGAAGGGCTATACCCTCAACCAAATTTTTCCCAACTTCGACATATTGGCAAGTTCACCATTGACTATTACTTGGTAAAACCATTTCCTTCTCAACTTAACAATTCCCTACCTAGAAAAAACTCTGCTGCCAAATACATTTCAGATAGATTCCAACTTCAGAGCTTTCAACACATTTCTATCTCTACATTAGCAGATGCCTTTTAGCAATCTTACCCGAAGCTGTCAGGCAACCCTGAGAGGGATACCTCACACTAGATTCATGGCTTTGAGCTAACATTGATGTTGCCCCACCCGCAGCCACACGCGTCTCCAAGAGGTCAATCCCTCCTTCGCCTTGGTTTAATGATTCCCTAAGAACTAGCAAAATAAATTGTAGAGGAAAGGAAAGGAAATGGCGTAAACACTATCTGGTGGAAGATAATAAAATGTATAAAGACACCCTAAAATCTCACTAGAACCTAGTACAGAGGTCTTCAAACTGTGGGGCGCCCCCCCCCCCCACCCTGGGGGTGCGTGGATGGGTTCCCAGGGGGGATCATACTGCCTCTGCAAGTAACATGTAAATGAAGATGGCCTGGAAGTGTGGCAATGTTTATTTGCTGCATTTCCAGGCTGTCTTCATTTACATCGGGCCGGAGGTCAGTGAGTGTGCTGCTGTGGGCTCGGCTGGGCAGTGTCTGGAGTCTTATCTCCGGCACGCCCAAGTTTTTCACAGGTGTTTAACCCCTTGGGCGCGGCCGCGATTCTGCACCTGTGCGGCCGTTTTAATGAGTGGGCGGGTTCATGATGGCCCCCAGCCGTCATCAGCACATGCCCACCGTGATGCATGATGGATGGGGGCCGTTATCAGCATGGAAGGGGTTAAAGACCATTTGCATGCCTTTGTAAACTGGTTACCAAGACTTAGTTTTTTTCCTGGTTCCAGTACCTCCTGGGCCCCCACTCCGCTTATGTCTTACATTTGTATTTTACATTTACTGCTGTAGTGTGAAAATGCATTTCATGAAAAGGAATATAAAATTGGGTTGCCAATAGAAACAATACCAGCCATGTATGTTTAAAAAGCCTGCAAAGACCATGTGTTGACACTAAATAGGGTTGCAAATAAAAAACGTATGTATTCATTTGTAATCTGACTTCTCTGTCTTTGTTCCCTCTAATTATCAGTCCTGGATCATTCAGGCAGTCCTAGAACACAACTAAAAGTGCTTTCTATTTTTATTTGCTGTTCGAAGTATGCACAGATAAGTGCTGAAAATAGGGCTTTAGGTGACTGTTTATTTTTGTACCGTCTGCGACATCAAAATAATGAGCTGGCACCCAAATCATAAGACTGGAAGTTTGTTGCAGGATCAGCACATTATTTATTTCCTTCATCATCGATCCCTGATTAATGTAATAGTTTAACTTATATCTGAAACCCTATGTCACCATCAATAACCTGCTGATTTACTTCAAATGTCTGTGAATGCACCCTGCATTCCTACAACTCACTCCTCATTCTCACCCTTCACTTACGCGCTCACCCTGCACTCATAGCGCATAGTTATGGATTTCCTCCATTTGCCACATAACCTATCATCTGCTGCATAATGTGCAGATTAAAAAAATACTTGTTTCTAGCTCAAGCGGTTCAAACGTTACTAAAAATGCAGCAACACGTTACCTCGCAGTGGAAGGTCCTTTCTAAAGGTTGGCTGGTACCTTTTTGTTGCTTATTGCTATATGTGAGTTTTAATGTGGTACTTATGAGGGCAATAAAGGCCAGGACAGTGTTAACAAGTGTGAAAATTGCAAACGAATGCAGTAATGCTATCACAAAATATGCAGCATTGTGTAGCATAATTCGCCTTTGCTTGCTGCAGAATTTAGTCAACCTTGCTGTATAATTTGGCCATCTCCTGCCGCATAATTCCATTGGCCTTGTTTATAGTGCTATGAGGTCCCAGCCTGTGGCAGAAATCACTGTGAATATGTAAGTCATTATTTTAAAACAGTATTTACATACTCTAAGTAAGTCTTCTGCAAAATGATGCAGTGATCGAGATAAAACAAGTTCTTACAAAATATACTTTTTAGTAATAAGTAATCAATCTGTATCTAATTTAGAAATGTTATAAGTGTCTCCAGTATTCCAGGTCTCAGCTGATAACACCCTTAAATTACTTCTCAAAAAGAATAAATCTTTGCCACCATGAAGCTTTCAACAGATTGACTGGAATTATTCAGCAGAAGAGGACCACATTATGCAGCAGGTTTGACTAAATTCTGCAGCAAGAAAAGGTAAATTATGCAGCACAATGTGCCACATTTTGTGGCACATTGTTTTGTCATTTTAACTCAAGGTACCACTGTCAGGGGAAACATTTCACCTCATTAGTATCAGTTTAACACCCAAATACAGCAGTAAGCAACTACGAGATTACCAGTCAATCTCTGTAAAGGGCCTTCTACTGCTCCGGAACACTTTTTAACGCTTTAAGTAACTTTTGTTCCGTTCGAGCTAGAATCAAGAAAAAGCCAGGATCATTCAGGCAGTCCTAGAACAGTTCTGCAGATTATGTATTAAATGTAGTAAACTGATAATTATGTGGGAAACGCTGCTGCTGCAGAAACTCATAATTCCAGTGACCCTGGCTTTGAGTGACTCAATCAATTAATGGCTGGTAAGAAGGCTGGTTTCTTTTATAACTTCCTGAACTACCACCACACCCAACGATTTCAGGTGCATTGTGAATGCTAAGTCCATGGGGTGGCAGGTAGAAGGCCAGCAGGGTTGCATTCAGATGCAGAGCCCTAATTCTCTCGATCGCTGGGGCCTCACAGTAATGGTCTAGGAGACAGAGATTGATATACCTATATATTGTCAAAGAGAAGGTTCAGAGTAGGGAGCACTGTATGGGAACTCATTTTTGTGATTACAAATGGCCAGAGACAGCTTCTTCAGAGATATACCCCAAAGAATGGAACAATATAAGTGGTTTTTTTTAAGGGACATTCATTAGTGAAGCTGGTACTGCTGTCAAGTGTGTACGTGGCCACTGCTGGTTATAATTAGGGACGCAGATGCAGCAGGATGGGGGCCCAGGTATTTGAGGGGCCCACTGCACCACAGTTATGACTGTCTACCTTTAAAAAAGGGGCATTGGAGCTTATTTTCCTTTCAAGCATTAGGACTGAGGTGATGATCCATCATGATGGGGAAGAGGTAAAAGATGCAGGGGAGATAGCCTTCTACTCAGGACTGCAATTGTCATTAGTGCAGCAGGTGTAGTTGCATTGGGGTCAAAGAGTGTGAGGGGCTCATAACACCCGAAATATGGGGAGCAGTTTGTTTGGGATAATATCTGTTTTTGTTTGATGCATTTGCTGTTTTATAAGTGCCATATTTAGTGCAGTTCATAAGCTATAGAAAAAGTATTCCTGAAATCATCTCATAAGCCCCGCTCCCTGTACGTGGCCATGTCCCTCCCTCTCCCCCAATCCTTGCCATAAAGTTTTCGAGGGGGGCCCGACCTCAAAACATTTTGCTTAGGGGGGCTCAGAGAAAAAAGTTTGAAGACCTCTGCCCTAGTAAGAGTGGCAAAGAATAATTTCTTCCAGACCAAGATATAATCGGCCTAAAATAAAGGTAAAGACATTTTCAGTATAGTGAAATCTTTCACCTCCCCAAACGGCAGAATGGTCTAGGCAGCTAGCTCAATGTTTTCACAATAAGATATCTGTAATTCAACAAGCCTTTGATAACATCTCCGGGGAATACCTGACCTTCTACCACGTGGCTAGTGGGAAATTTGTCCTGCAGGAACCCCCTACTCTATTATCGTTCCCTGAGATCCAGTTGGAAGACTCACTTTCTCTACTCCAAAGCATAAAGTCAGGTTCTCCAACGGATCCTTGCCCGGTGAATATTCTGAACCTATTAGCTTCTGCCATCAATCCCACAGCAAATAAGCAGTTACATTCATCCCTCTCTTCTGGCTATGTGCCACACTTATGGAAGCAAGCAAAGATTCTGCCCCTCTTAAAAAAAGCAAATGCTGATCAAACTGATCCCACCAACTACAGGCCAATCTCCCTTCTTCCTGCCCTCTCTAAAGTGCTAGAGAAACATGTAAACAGGGCTCTCTAAAAACACATCGAAGACCGGAAGCTACTGCATGAGTCACAATCTGACTTTAGGTCCAATTATAGTACACCTAGTCTGCTCTGCTGGAGGTGACTGAATTTATCAAGGTGAAGCTAGACCAAGGAGAAAAGGCCGTCCTGATCCTACTCGATTTGTCGGCGGCCTTTGGCATGGTCCCACACAAGACGCTTCTTGATAGTCTAACTAACATCAGTCTGGGTGGGACCGCACTAACATGGATGTCTTCCTTCCTGAATACCAGATCACAAGACATCTGGCTACCCCCTTTTTCATCTTCTATATCTGCCATGAACATGGGCATCCCCCGGGCTCGTATCATCCGCGGATGACACAGCGGATTTTTACATGCGACAAAGGAATTGCCTTTGATGGTGCAAAGATTAGGTCCTACCTCACAAAGGTTTTCAACTGGCTTAAGATAAATCAGGTGAAGTGTAACCCGGACAAAACAGAAGTAGTCTTCTTTGAACAACCTGAAACATACAACTGGACAATTTTGTGGCCAGAAGATCTGCTACTTCGGCCCGCAGTTAAGGAGAAATTCAAGAACTTAGGTATTGTCATTGACAATACTCTCTCATGCACTCTCAGATCCAAATCTTTATTGGTGCATACTTTGGCATACTTTGCATGTTAAAAACATTCCTACTGCTGCTGTCACTTGACAGTAGAAAGATTGTGATGCAAGGCCTGGTGACATCGTGATTACCTCAACAGTTTGTACCTCGGTCTGCCCAAATGTCTCATCCAGCGCCTGCAAGTGGTTCAAAACGTGGCGGCAGGAACTACAGTGAGACTTAAACTCAGATCAACTATGACCCCCATTCTAAGGTCTCTGCATTGGCTACTTATGAAGGAACGGATCGACTTCAAAGTGATAGTGATCATTTTTAAAGCTTTCTATGGCTTAGGAGCCGGTTACCTGTACAAGTGCGTTAATCGCTACATCCCAACCAGATCCCTAAGATCCTCAAATACCAATCTCACCCTTGTTCCCAAAATAGGCCATGCACATATGGGAGGAAGATCGTTCAGTTTTCTTGATACAAGGCTGTGGAACAGACTCGCAGAACCTCTGAGACTAACCACAGACCTTTTAACTTTCAGAAAGAACCTTAAAACTTTGCTTTTTACAAATTAATCCTGTCCCTGACTTCCATTCTCTCTTCCTGCTGCTCTTGCGCCAGGACACTCTAGTTTGAGCAGCTGTGCGCTATATCAAATGCTCTATTTCATTTAATTTCATTTAGGGTACTTGTATATATAATTTGAATATCATGGAATATAACTAATATTTTGAATGGATAGATTATAGACTATAGAATTAATTTGGTTAAATATGAAATAAATTGTTTTTTTAATGATTCCTTTCTGGGGTGAGGATAATTTATCTGCTGTCTATAAACAATAATTTAGTTTTGCAATTGATTGTGTTTATTATATACCAGTGACTGCTGGATTTTTCTTAAGTATTTTAAATATTTGTTTACTGTAGATCTTACGATCTTGGTACAATATAGAACAAAAAAGAAATACTACACAAAGCGTTTTGCTTCACAATTTTTGCAAGTTATGATGTGGGGGCAACATTAGACTTTGTTGGAAAAAAGTGGTGATTGAGGTATGCAGAGTGGACTCTTTTAAAGGCTGGACAGATACAGAACCCATGCATATTGATCCAAGTTCGTGAAAGACCTCGCAAGGGTAAATATGCACCTGCACCTTTTCTGCCTTTCAAGTATATAAAAATCCTGCTCGGAGAGCCATGATCCATTCTTTCATGTAACAAAAGTAAACCCAGCAATAAGGGCTCTCAGGATTCTACGAGGAAGGTCTGAGGGGTGGAAGAAACAGCTCACAAAGATAAGGCTCGCTGAAAACCAACAGAGTACCTGGAAGGCCTGGAAAGCATGGAAGACTGGTCTATGGAGGCTGGGGCTGAACAGAAGGGGGAACCTTAAGGGACAGAGGGAGGATCATGCCAAACAGAAGAGCAAGTCCATTAGATAGCAAAAGTACACCATAAGAAGTGGAAGTCCCTGATCAATGTTGGTGACCAATTTTCTTGATTTTATAGTTCACGCTGGAGTTAGTTTTTTCACTGTTCAGTTCCTGAACTTTTGTGGTTTTTCCTTTCCTGTTCTCTTTTGAGTTTTCCCTCCCTTACCCCTTCGACCCTGTACCCACAGCTGTGTCATTTCTGTGTGCCTGACAAACTTTCTTATTCGAATTACTCATTTTCAGACTCCTGACAGTTCTTTGCCATCCTGGTGCCCCCCCAACCCTGCTGAATTCTATATTGCCTAAATCCTTCTGAGACCATACATTTCTTTATAAGGGAGAAGCATTTTTAGACTATGGGCATATTACCAAGGGCAATATCGCAGCTTTAGCGGGAAAAATTCCCGCTAAAGCGGCGATAATTTTATCGCCCTATTACCTAGCTGTCGCTAACACCAGTTAGCGACAGCTAATAGGCGACAGCGGGCATTTAGGGGCCCACTCTGCATATCAGCGATGATTATCGCTAATGACATGCAGAGTGGGCGTGCCAAGATGTTAGCGACTGGAAACAGTCGCTAACATCGCTATCCCCTATTACCAACTTTTGGAAATAATCGCGCTAAGCGCGATTATCTCCAAAAGCTAACGCCTGCCCAGAGCAGTTCTTAGCCATGTTATCCAATGGTAGGTGGATAACATGGCTAAGAGCATTTGCTCGCTAATGCATGAATATCGCTGACTTTTCAGCGATATTCATGCATTTCGGACGATTTTTATCGCTTAGGAGATAAACCTTGATAATATCAAGGCTCCTAAGCGATAAAAATCGTCGGAGCGCGGCGATATTTAAATGCCCGCTAACCAAGCTTAGCGATAATTATCGCTATAGCTTGGTAATATGCCCCTATAAGTCTACAGTTTTTCCACAATTCTCCTATGCATCACAATGCCATTGGCTTCGGGGCAGCACAGGCCACTGAGCCTCCACTTTCTAAAGTTGTGTCTATTGCAAAGTCCCTGAATCAGCAACTCAGAAATACAAATGTATAAGAGAGGGTCGTGTAACACTGATAAAATAAGTCTCTGCACCTTACGTTCCCATTCTTCAGCCCATTAGTACTTCTTCAAAGTTTAATTTACCTGGTTGTGCTAGATACAGTTGTATAAAATTATCAGTAGTGAAGACATCTCTGTTTTATGAGTAGGCCAAAGGAGAATAAATTTAAAAAAAGCCATTGGGGATATTTCAGGTCTGGGTCTATTTTGGTCTTGGTCAGAAACAAATACATATTAAATAGAGTTGGCCTACACATGTACATTTTCCATCAGCCCTGTGGCACATAGACCACTGGCTAAATATTATCAACAGCAGAAACAGCTGATGGTTTTCTGTTCGAAATCAGAAGGTCAGCGACCTCTAAATGAGGTGGGGGAGAGAACCACGGATTGGGAGTTCCTCTGATTTATAACAGAGATCCCACTCCACCAAACTCTAACTTACCAAACTGCTGGTTCAGGGAGGATCCAGCCTGATAGTTTGGACTGCACTGTTCCCATGAGGAACAGGGTCAAGACTGATTTGCTATGACTGGGTCCAAACTGAGGTGGGATGGTAGGCGAAAAACACTGGATTGGTCTGCGACCCAAGTGATTGCCAGTGACTGAGATTAATTCAAGCATTCCATCCATCATCTTGTTGTTTTTGCATTTGATGCCGTAAGTGTGTAGGTTTGCGCAAACGTGGGTCCCGGGCTCACTGTTTCACCGAAACCTAGCTATAACAAAATGAAGAGCCAATAACAAGGGCCAAATCAGTCTTGGGTTGCTTGTGTTCTGGTTATGGCCAGGCAGTTCAGGCTGGACTGTTGCTATGAGGAACAGGGTCAAGACATATTTGCATATGGCTGGATCTGAATTGAGGACCCGCAGTGGACGAACAATGATGGATTGGAATGCAGCCTGAGTGATTGCCAGTGGCTGAGATTAATTCAAACATTCTATACATCACCTTGTTGATTTTACGAGAATATTGTGTGGTCTGAATATCTTGTCAAAAATATTGAGGACCAAAATATTGTGAATTTAAGTGTAAAGAGGTAGGTATAGATTTACTATTCATAACTAGACGTCTACATTCCTTGAATATAGATATATCATCAAGGTACATATATATGGAATTAAGTATAGTAAAACTATATTTCACAAAAATATCTGACAAGATGTTACCTTCCAGATATATTTGTGAAGCATTATTAAGGGAACAGCAAACTAATCAGAAGTGTTATGTAATGATCATCAGTGAAATTTATGAATATATGGGCCTAAAAGAAAGCTTCACTGTCAACCTTTCTGCTCAACATTCATATCAGAGACTACTGCTACAATAATTTCTCAATATGATATCCATTTCCAAATGTATGCAGACAATATACAAATATACATTATTCTGAACAACCAAGAAAAAACAAAGCAAACAAATCATCTGTTGCCTGAGAACAACATCTACCTGGCCTAAGAAGTAGGATCCAACCAATTGTCAGCACAAGTAGCGAAGAATCCACCACTACGATTGTATGAAAAACAGTAATTTGGTTAGCAAATTGAAGAAGCTGACTGCTCTCGACCTACCTGCAGACTTAATGAAAGTCGTCGAGAGAGACGCAGTGCGATTGGAGGCTGGTGCCGAGACGTACGGGTTATATCTCTGGAAGCTTAGAGGCGGTGGTGGTTATTACGATAAACGGTAAACCGAGGTCAGCGTCCTCACTGCAGTTAGTGATTGCCGGGTTGATTCTGGAGCGGCATACAAGGACCCGCGGACGCCGACGCCCTCGCTCCCCTCACCTTGGCGGCTCGCTCAGCTGTGGAGAGCCACGTTAATTACCGGTGTGGCAGGGGAGAAGGAAAGCAGCGTGTACGCAAAAGTTCTCATTAGCCTCTACTTCGGCGGCTTTATCAGCTGTGGTAACTGATCTCAGCGGCTGGGGAGAAAGCAGCGTTACGAGCGAAGGCAACAGGCAACAGGCTGTGAACAGGTGGACGGGCGTGTGAACCATCGTTATGCTGCCCAAGGGAACAAGGGGAAAGCCGCGGATGCCGGAGGAGCAAGCAGAGAATAGTGTGCCCCCCGAGGTGTGCAGAAGCGCGACTACCCCCTCACAGGCAAGTGGTAAAAATTCCAAAGGGTCCTGTCGACAGTGTTAAACCAAAAGGGGGGTTAGAGAAGATGAAAACCATACCGGCAATCTTCATAACTGCACAAGGAAAAGATAAAGTTAAAGGGGTACTCGTAAAAGCTGTGGCAGGGCTGAATGTAGACGAGACTGCCTCTTTAAACGACACTGGAAACACTGAAAATGTACAAACGAATCAACAAAAGGGGGCAGAGGCTCTGGGTGAGACTGTTGTACCCTTGCTACCAGGAGGGGGCGAGCACCAACTTTTGCAAAATGATGCAGACTCTGGTGACTTTTATTCAATGTCGGAACCGTCGCTACCCTCTTCTTGCGAGGATTTAGTCATGCAATATGCCCAGCATATGAGCATGGAAGGGGGGAGCCCAGCCAGTAGTATTTGTTTGGATGACTCTGTTGACATAGTTGAAGGAAGCCCATCTACTGTTTGAAGAAACGTTGGGAAACACGCAGTCAGCAGAGTTGAAGATGGGACCCTACATCAATCCCTGGAGGGTTCTCCTGAGGTAGTGGATGAGGACATATCGCTAGCTCTGATTTACGAATCTATAATGTTCCTCCGCAACGAGACAAGGGCAGAAAGTCAAAGAACTCTATGCCGCAAGCTTCAGAGTTCGGTTCGGCGCATCGCGAAATCACAAGCAGACTCCGCATCAAGGTTCAACGAGGCTGAGACCCGTATTTCAAATCTAGAAGACATGGTTGAGCAGCAGAAAGGAGCGACCGATGCATTACAGGGGATAAAAGAGGATACCCAGCGGAAATTAGCAGACTTTGAAAATAGAGCACGTCGTAATAATCTGAGGGTTCTCCAAGTGCCAGAAGGAAAAGAGGGGCAGGATCCACAGAAGTTTATAGAGGACTTATTTAAGAACGCTTTCCCTGAACTAAGTAAATGGGACTGGGACAGGGAAATTGAAAGAGCACATTCTTTCCCATTCAATACTCGTCATCAAGCTGCCCAGTCCAATGGTAATTTAGGTGGGGAAAACTCAGCGAGGCCCAGAGTACTGCTAATCTCTTTTAATAGTTTCTTAGCCCGGGAGGATGTCTTCAGACTTGCCAGACCTGATAAGCGTAGAGCTGGCCCAGGCTTTGAGTTTTTTGTTACCTCGTATTTCTGCAAGTATACGATGGAAAATCGTTGGCAACTTCGTCAACTAATTACACCGCTCCAAGCTAAAGGAGCACAAGCGTATCTTTTGAACCCGGCAAAATTGAAGATTATATATAAGGAGCATACACAATTCTTCACTACTGTGGGACTGGCCAAGGAATGTTTGAATAGTATTTAGATTCTAGGAACATACTGGCCAACATTGTAACTACGTAATAGATTGGAATTTGGTGTGAACTGTACTATTTCTGTAGCATTAAGTTTTCAACTTTGTAGGCAAGTTTGTCGTCACCTTTGACTTGTTTTGCAATTTTTTTTTCTTTTTTTTATTGTTTTGTGTCAGGGGCGAAATTAAGATAAGCAAGAGTCATTCATAATTGCCTTTTTTTTCTTGTTGCCTCGCATATGCTGTCTCTCCTACTTTAAGAGAGGAAATTCTTTAGGCTTCTTTTCGGTTTCAGGCGGCTTGTGGGTGGGAGAAGGAGCAGCCAGCTGGCATCTGCAGGACCATAAGTCCTAAAGCCTTGTTATTGGGAAGGGAGGGCGGGTACTGGGGGGTTGGGGGGTTTGGGGGTAAGGGAGGTAGGGGTGATTTAGGTGGGGGAAAAAGGGGTGAAAAAATCCACACTTTCAGTTGAGAAAAACAATATAATAAAAAGAGAGTTAATAAAGAGCTTTAAATGTTTCAGTAAAGATGATTCATTCCTGATTAAGGCGCTGTTTGTCTGCTATAAATACCATATGGGAGATTTATCAGGGCAACATGGCGGCTAGAGATATTCGAATTTGCTCGTTAAATGTGTCTGGGTTAAATAATTTTAATAAAAGGAGGAGGGTAGCTGCTGAGTTACGGTATGTGTCACCAGATGTTGTTTGTGTCCAAGAAACCCATTTGCCAAGGAGTAAATATCATCTGTTAGTAGAGTTGGGCTTCTCCGTTTTGACCTCCTCACAACAAGCAGAAATGACGCGGGGAGTTGCCATTTTGGCTAGAAAAGATATGTTTACGGTTAAGCGGAAACTAGCAGATAAAATTGGTCGATGGGCTATAGTGGAATGTGCAAGGCGATTTAGGACCTTTACGTTATGCAACATTTATGGGTCCAATCTAGATGAGCCAGCAATTTTTGAGGAGCTTCACATGGAACTTGCAACCTGGCCCACTCCCTTAATCATATGTAGGGATATGAATATTAACTTTACTGTTCAAGATATTGTTGGCTGGGTAAAAAAGTATAAAGGTCGGAAACCACAGGTGTGTAAAGCACTTCTTAACATCTTAAAGGACTATGGCCTGGCAGATGTCGGGAGTACTTTATTTTCCAAAAACCCAGGCTTTACTTTTTATTCCCACCCACACAAAAAACAAGTGAGGCTAGATTATTTTTTTATGAGCATCACGGACTTAGCTAAAGTTAAAATGCAAATTTACCCTAAAATTGCATCAGATCATTCACCTATTGCTTTAACACTTACCGGGTGGGGGACAATGGGTACTGTTAAAAGATTTTTCTTTGACCGGAAGCTGTGTTTGAACGATAATTTTACAGATTATATGTCAGGGTGGTTAAAGGATTTTTTTTAATACAGCAGGGATTCGGCCAACGTCAGTATAGTGTGGGACACATTTAAAGCTTGTTTTAGGGGGGAGGTGTTAAGTTTCGGGTTAGCTCAACAAAACAAATGTAAATCCCGAGATGGAGAAGTATTATCTTGAGCTGCAAAGGGCTGAGGAGAAGTTAACTTTAGGTATTGCGACTCAGGGCAATATAACCTTGCTGGAGGACGAAGTCGCTAGAACAAGGGCAAAAATTCTGGGAATTTGGGACAGTGAGAGTGCGAGAAGGTATTTAACACAGAGTTAAATTTGTCATGAATTCGGTGAATCAGTAGGCAGAACTTTGGCTCTTAAATTGCGCATGAATGAAGCCAGTCGGAATATTACTGCTCTAAAAGATAATACAGGGGTCTTAAGGTCGGATCCAAAAGAGATCTTGGACATTTTTCATCAATTCTACTCGAATTTGTATACTATGGAGCAAGGCGGGATGACGGTATTAAATCCAATTCTATTTGGGGAGCTCTCCAAATTAGATGCTGTAGCTGCGGATATGTTGGACGCCCCGATATCGCTAGAGGAGCTAACAAATGCAGTAAAAACGTTGGCGATGGGGAAGGCAGCTGGCCCCGACCAGGATTTAAAAGAAATAATGTTGGCTACATTCAGGGCGGCTCAAACCGGGTCAGCACCAAAGACATGGAATGAAGCTACAATAGTAGTTTTTAGCAAAAAAGGCAAAGAGGTAGAACTCCCCGGCTCATATAGGCCTATTTCCCTTTTAAACTGTGATGGGAAGATATATTCTAAAATTTTAGCTAATCGCCTATCCAAAGTCATAGCTTCTTTAGTTTCCCAAGATCAACATGGCTTTATACCCGGTCGGGGTACGGTGACCGATATTAATAAAGTTATCACTTTGTTTGATATAGCGGAGGTAGAGAAACGCAAATTGGGGCTGATTCTGCTAGACGCAGAAAAAGCGTTTGATCGCGTGGAATGGCTGTATTTATGGTCATTAATGGAGAGTATGGGCTTTTGTCAAAAGTTTATGATTGCATTGCAGGATTTACATGAATTACCTGCAGCAAGAATAGCTTCAATGGGAACAACTTCAGAAGTAGTGCAGATTACTAGAGGTACGAGACAGGGCTGCCCCTGCTCTCCTCTACTTTTTGCGCTATACATCAACCCTTTTATTGTAATGCTTTCTAAAAGTAGTCGACTTATTGAACCTTTTGTGGCCCGCAGTATTCCCTATATAGTATTCGCATATGCGGATGATATTGCGATAACATCGGCAGACCCGGCCTCCGCATTGTCCGAGATTGAACGGCTAGCTGGTAAATTTGGCCGTATGTCCGGATATTAGCTTAATGCCATGAAAACGCAGCTGGTATGTACTGATACTGTGGTAATAGACGATTCAAGAGTAGTGGTGGAAGCAACATACTTGGGAGTTAAGATCAGGGCATCCATGGCTGCGGTTGTGGAGGCAAACTGGGGGTCTCTGTATAGTAATATTGCAGATTCTTTGGAGAGGTGGGGGAGGCTGCATTTTACCCTGATCGGCCTAGCAAACATCTTAAAAATGAACATATTGCTGCGAGTACTATACCTCTTCAGAGCAATGCCGCTAGAAATTACGGTATCTCAACTACAGAAATTGCAGGCTTTATGCTCCAAATTTTTATGGGCTCCGGGGAAACCACGAAGAGCTATGAAATTTATGACATTACCTAGTACTAGGGGAGGCTTAGCAATTCCTGATTTTGTACTGTATTATTATGTTTGCTTCCTGCAAAAAATGGCTCCCTTACTTTGTGGAGGAGATGAGGGTAATCTAATAACAACATTGTCTACTAGCTCCATTTTTCACCTAGTTTTAGGAATTGAAGCTGATCGAAGTTTATTTCGGGAAGTAGAATGGAGTTACTTTAAGAGAACTAGGTTCAAGACTGTAGCTGCAGCAATTAAAATATGGAAGAAAGTCCGTAAATTAATTAATTTAGGAAATCTTTCTTATTACACCCCTCTGAATGCGACTAATGTATTACCATCTATTTTTGATGATAGGACTGTGAGGGTCTGGCAAGAAAAAGGAATAGGCCTATTAGGAGATTTGTATGATCAAATGGGAAATATGAAACAGTTTGAGGATCTAGTAATGGCTTATAGCCTATCACAATCACAGTTTTTTACGTTTTTACAAATTTGTGATTTTCTGTTTAAACGCAAATTAAAATTGATCACTCATCCATTAATAGAAGCTATAAGTGCGCAGAGTAAAATCGGAGTATTGTATAAATTGTTAAACTCAAGCAAAAAGGATGATCTGGAAAAATGTACCTCACAATGGGCATTGATATTGGGAGAGAATGAATTGGATATATCACATGAAGATGCAATTATCAGATCTAAAGAAGTTCTTATGTCAGCGAACTTAAAAGTGCAATTCTTTAAAACTTTATTTGGATTGTATTACACACCAGCATGGATGAAAAAGTGGGGTAATCGGTATAATGGTAAATGCTTCCGTTGTGGGGCCGAAAAGGCTGACATAGAACATATTTTTTTTAGTTGTGTAAAATTGAATTTGTTTCTACGGGATATTGAATGTTTTTTATCTATTATTTTAGGGGATTCACTTCAGATTTCTTCTGCCCTGATGCTTCTAGGGATGGGGCGGATAGTTTCAAAAGGGTGTATTATGTACAAACAACAACTGTTTTTATTTGTTGCAATGACTGTGGCCCGTTTGTGTATAGCGGGGGATTGGTTATGCCCCGAACCACCAAGGTTCGAAGTTTGGAAAGCGAAAATGTACAGATTGGCTAGTTTGGAATTTAGTTTATATTCAGTTAAGGGGGCAAGGAAACGGAAATTAGGGTTGAAGATATGGGACCTATTTGTAACACATATGAACTCCTGAATGGTAAGACCATTTGACTTATATTTTTTATTTCTGTTCACTAACCTGGGTATATGAGTATTCATCGGTCACTGCAGAGTATGATTTGGCAATATTTTTGATATCTGTTTTTGATTGTACTAACTCTCTCTGGGAATCAACTATTGCATTTACTGATTCAATGTGTACTATTGTATCTTTATATGATGTGTTTGAAAGTGTTGGAATTTTTTATTTTTTTTAAAATAAAAATTGGCTAGCAAATTACTGAGGTGGTACCAAGCACAAATTTCTACCTAATGTTTCTAAGAAGATTGTTTCCTCTAATTTATCTTGCAAGCCAAAATAGGCATTTGTTTCTGAGTTCAAGTTGGGTTTCCTTTACATTGGGCACAATTGGAGGGGATCCTGTCAGTATAGCTACGTACGGGGCACAAGCGGGGGGAAGGTTTATATTGGGCAAGTGTGTATTTGCAATCACATTCCTCTCTAGAATGTAATCTTCCGCTGGTTGCCTACTCTTTTTACTTGTGACATCCGGAACATGGGGGTTAGATTTGTCACGACACCTGTCATTAGGAGATGTGGTTTTAGCACTATGCTCAAGGCTAACACTCTTATTTCTCATCTCCTTGCTGGTGCTCAGTTCCCCTGTCTCGTAGCTAGTTGAAAGACCCTCGTGAGTGCACACCCCCACCCCAAGTGAATCTGTTATGCTTGTGAAATCCACCTGGCAGCCTTTCTCAATCCCTCCTCTTGGCTGACAGGTGGAGTGGTTTTGTTGAACTATTGACCCTGCATCCCCTGCTGCCAATACTTTCTCCAATTTGTCTAACCAACTAGTTAGGGGGGCCAATTTTTTTATAGTGGCTCTCAATTTATTGTGCAAGTCTGCCATCAGATTCAATGCCCACGGTGGTAGGTCATATCTGCACTAGCAGTTTGAAGACTACCCTCGCAGAATTTCTTTTCTTTGGGTCCGACCTCGGTTGTTAGTTTACGTTTAGCGTTCTTGGGGCTGTTAATGGCAGTTCTACCCTTGAGCGGTGCTTTCTTTGTTGGGACATCCCTTGGGGGTGACATAATGGGATCAACTAGCTGGGATTGAGTTGTGTTTGTCAGCGTGGTCGGATCAGACGGTGCAATGAATATATCAGGGGTGAGTGACAAACGCCTTTCCGTAAGCTCAATTTCAGTGTCCACCACCCCAATGGCCCTCTGTAACATTTTGTCTATTGATGTTGGAGGGAGAGAGGAAACACTTGTGGTTTTATTTCTGCCTAGACCTACACTCTTTCCCATTTTTTCACCTGCTACCAGTCTAGTCCTCCTATGGTCTAAACACTGGTGCTCAGCGTCCCTATTCTACCTGTACTCATACAGTTAACCAGTAATTGGGCAAAAAACACCAAACACCACAAGTCAGGATGGAAGTAACCACTTACTCGCTCTGATTTTCAACGAATGCAGCCCGTTTGTAGCCTCACCAACTCCCAAGTTAAATTTAAGTAAGACATCACATTGAACACATCTGGGTACTGGGGTAATTCAGACTAAATTACTGTAACAGTGCTGCTATTGGAGTCCCCAAGAGACTAACAGCAAAACTACAGAGACTGAAGCATCAAGCATGCAGGCTCATTTTTAACTTTATAATTCTGATCACAACACACTAGCTCTGAAACAACGACTCTGACTTGCAGCGGTACATAGGATCAAATTCAAGTTACTTTGCACCACATTCAAGGAAAAGAAGGGCATTCACAAAACATTCAGGCTTTACTTCCTTCCTGGACCTCAAATCACCAATTGAGATCCATCGAGGCAACTTGATCACTTAATTCATATTGTTGAAAATATGTTCCAAAGTGTTCTGAGGAACCTTCTATATCTGGCATCATTCAAAAAAAGAGAACTCCTTCTTGCCCTCTGTTCAGGGAGGCTTTACTGTCTTAATTGAAATGCAAGGGACTACCACTCAAGTAACAGGGAAATTGCTATATGGAATTTGGAATGACTACTGATAAATATCAATCCTGATTCAACTATGAGGAGATTCCTCACCTATCGCAATCTTGTGTCCCATCTCATGTAGCATAAGTGTGCTGCTGCAGGGCTATAGATTGACTACCCATCACAAGGACACAAGGAAGGGCTTTAAAAAAAACTAAATAATGTAACCTTGTATGAGCAACACCACAGACCCTTCCCTTCAAATATATGCTCAAATAACCTACTGCAGTAATACCTACAGTATTATCATTACACCACCGTAATTTTTAGAAATATTTTGAATACTCCAGAGGGAAATTATTGGCAGTTACTTGCTTAGGAAACATTTTTCCATCTGCAGATTTTTACCAGGATGTATATACCATGATCCATACAGCACAAATAAAGGTAAATGTTTGCTCACCAGTTTTGATAAAAGTGCCATGCTTTTGGGATGGCAAAAACCTGACCAATTTGGTAATATTGTGAGTAAATAAAAAAGTGAGAGCTAACTGTCCACTTTAGTGTGCTGTAGAGGAAGTGCTGTAGAAGAAGAACATCACCTCCAAAGCACCCTTCTTGGTCCAAATCAATAACAATATGAAGTGGATATCAAAGTCCCTGTTCTCAATGGTGCCTGCTGGGCCATGCTGAAATTGAAGCGATATAAGATGCAGCTTGAACAGGAGGTTTGTTAATTTGATGTAGGCACCACCGCCACTAACCAACAAAACTGGTCAGCTAGAGGATGCATCAGCTCAGTCTTCCCTATCATTCTGCCCTGAAAACCTTCTTGTCACTTTCCATTTCAAAACCATTCTTATAAAGACATAGGACAACATGCATCTCTCCTTCTAAAATCTAAATGAACAGAATAACAAACAAACTACAACCATAAAGGCAAAAGTTGGAAATGTATACAATGCGAATAACCTAAAAAAGTAAAAAATGTCTTCTTGGAAATACTCAAAAAAAGTCCTCCATGTCAGTAATTTTGTAACGTAGGGTGCCTTTGAGAGCTTGGCAGACGTCCCGCCGGCCACCATATTTACAGACATGTGCCAGTCTGGTGGTGATCTCTATGCCTTCAGAGGAGCTGCTGCAAAGGCCACACTTATAAGCAGTGCTTGAAGTGGAAAAATAAAAGTGCAGGTACTCTGTACCAGAGTACCTGCTTGTTTCTGAGAAGTGCCGGTACTCTACAATCAAAGGTATTGCATTTCTCTTGAGAAGTGCCGGTACTCTCCTCCTCAGAATAAAAAAGGCAGGTACTCAGTACCGGACAGTACCAGCCCATTTAAAGCACTGCCTATAAGACAGGAATTTCAGAGATCAATGCTGAGTGCAAGCCCCATCCACTTTTTGGGCACCACAAAGTAGCTGACATTCCAAACCTCTTCATGTTTTTTTTTCCGACTCTTGTGAGGCAATCTTCCAGAATATGTGACCATTGCTGGGCTATTAGCTTCATCGTTACCTCTGGGCATGACCTCCTGTGCTTGGGAGTATGAGGGGTGATATACAGGAGTGAAATCTGGATGGTGCCCGCCCTGAACCCTGCCATTGTGGAGGGACTGCCCTGTCAGCTTCGGCAGTGATTGACTGAATGGTGAAGCAGGGCCCTCAAATGTTGGCTGATTGTGATAAGGTGACTTCCCTGTTGAGGCTTCCTCTGTGGTTGGTGGGTCTCGAACTCTCATCATCAGTTTCTAATACACCTGTGGTGGAGATGAGACCACCTTATGTCGTCATTACCTGGGTCAAGAAAGAACAGGACTAGGATTATAGAAGGTTACCAACAAGTAATCAGGGGATTCCCACCCATGATATCCACAGACCACACGCACCCACACTAGCTACACACTTGCCTCATTAGGCCGATCGAGTCCACACATGATCTTATTTTAAACCACTTTATCACCATTTTGCAAAATAAATTCTGTAGAAAAATCCCACCTAGAGAAATATCGGTTTACACAATATATTTGTTTCTTTGGACAGTATAGAACGCACTGCACATACTATTTCCAACTCTTTAGAGTGCTGGAGGGATGCGCAGGTTTTTTAATGAAGGAAACTGAACAAGGACAATTAGCAACAGTGAAATAAATCACAGAGGGGAAGGGGAAGAGAGACCACAACGAGCAGGTAAGGTGAAGTAAATTATAATATCCATCAGTAGTTAAAAAGCACTACAGTACATGAATATACAATGATCATAACACACAGTGTAGGCACTGAGCGTGCTAGTGCAAGTGAACTGCGCAGTGACATAAGGTGCGGAAAACAGTGTGACGGACAAAGGGGGGAACATTGTTTTTATGTCACCCCCCCCCCTGTGATTTATTTCACCTCTACTAATTGTCCTTGTTCAATTTCCTCCAGTTGAGACAGTTTTTGTTGCATATTATGCCCGGTCTCACCTGGGTTAACGGGCCGTACTCCTGTTAATGGGGTCCTGGGGCGACGCTCCCAGAGTGTTCGCCCCCGGGCTATTTCGGGCATTGGTATGCCCCTCTGCTGCTCGCGGGTGGGGGGCATGCTGGGATTGGTCAGGAGAGGCTAGGCGCGAGCGTGGAATAGAACCACAAACATTGTCTCTGGGGCATGCTGGAATTTCAACAAAGGATATTGTTTGCGAAACCCCTGCAAATACAAACACGAGTGCTCCACATGCGGGGGCAAACACGCTGTCACACAATGTTTAGGGGAGCAGAATCAAGGGGGAACAGGTTTTACTGGCAGGGGCAGAGGGTTTGTACCACAGTTTGGCAACAAAGGATTTTACTACCATCAGGGTGGACATTTTATGTAAATGGTTGCTGTGTTACCCTGACACGCAGGAAGTTGGGCTCTTACGCTGGGGTTATCAAGAAGGTTTCAAGTTGGGGTATCAGGGTCCTAGAAGCTCCAGATTTGCACAAAATTTGAAGTCTGCTCACCAATTTCCACATATAGTTAGACAAAAATTGTTGTTGGAAGTTCAAGAAGGCCGGATGGCAGGTCCTTTGGATCATTGCCCTTTAGCAAATTTGATTGTGTCTCCGCTGGGGGTCGTGCCCAAGAAAGCTGAAGGTGAGTTCAGGATGATTCAACATTTATCATAGCCACAAGTTTCCTTAGTTAATGATTTCATTTCTAAAGAGGACTCCATGGTACACTTTGAATCAGTGGATCTGGCTTTCGCTATCATTAGGGACACAGGAGAGAGGGCACAGCTGGCAAAATGTGGCATTAAATCTGCTTTTCGGTTGTTGCCAGTGCATCCATCGGATTTTTCATTACTAGGCATATTTTTTGAAGTGCAATATTTTGTCGACAATACTCTACCTATGGGATGTGCCATTTCTTGTAAACTGTTTGAGGCATTCAGTTCTTTTTTGCAGTTGTGTTTTATACATCAGACGGGACATTCGAGCATTACACACTACCTGGATGATTTTCTTTTCGTAGGTGCAGCAAATTCCCCTCAATGCGAATATGCTTTGCGGGATTTCAAGTTTCTTGCAGATACATTGGGAGTACCCTTAGCAGAGGATAAAACGGAAGACCCTTGTTGTTGCCTGACATATCTTGGCATTGAGATAGACACTATAAAAATGCAGGCTAGGCTTCCTAACAAGAAAATTGTTGAAATCACAGGGCTTTTGGACAAGGCACTCGGTGCGCAAAAACTGACTTTACTAGAAGCACAATGCCTGCTGGGGCATTTAAATTTCGCATGCAAGGTCATCCGTGCTGGCAGGTCTTTTTGCAGGAGGCTGGGTTTTTCCATGTCAGGTTTGCGACTCCCTCACCACAGAATTAGGGTTTCAGCACATATGAGAGCAGATTTTGAGGTTTGGTCAACTTTCCTATCAGATTTCAATGGTATCACACTTTGGTCCATGGATGACGAATTTTTCTGGCAACTACAACTTTTTTCTGATGCTTCAGGGGCTCATGGTTTTGGACTATTCTGGGATGGTAAGTGGTGTGCTGAGAAATGGCCGGAACTCTGATTTGCCAAAAAGAAGAGCATTGCCTTTTTGGAATTCTTTCCACTTATAGTGGCTCTTAAAATATGGAGTCACAAATTAGCCAATAAGACAGTGCTATTCAATGTTGACAACAAGTCTGTGGTAGATTTAGTCAATGGCCAGAAAGCGAAAGATAAACAGATGTTGAAGCTGCTGCAGATATTTATGCTTGGATGTTTACAGCTTAATATTGTCTTCAAGGTTAAGCACATTGCTGGCATGGACAATAATATCGCGGATGCCCTGTCTCGTTTTCAGTGGGAGAGATTCTGTGGTTTGGCGCCGGGAGCGGATTTGCAGAAGACTCCCATTCCCAGCGAGCTATGGGGATATGAATGCTTGTCAGCTTGTAGAGAACTCTCTTGCAAAGAGCACCAAATTGGCTTACAGAAGAGCTTGGCTGGAATTTTTACGTTCAGGTGCCATGTTTAGATCTCACACTGGATTGGGTTTACGACAGCATAGGGAGGATGTATTGCGATTTATTATGTTTAACATCAAGAAACATGTTTCTTCCACCACTATAGCTGGCAAATTAGCAGGTATTTCCTTTTATGGAAATTTTTTCTGGGGTTACGAACCATCAGCAGGTGAAATGGGTAAGAGAATTGTTCAAGGTTGGTCTAAGCAACGGAAGCGGGGTTCCTACCAGAGAGACCCTATATCAGTAAAATTATTATCAAAGATCCTATCTGTCCTCCCCAAGATTTGTTTTTCTGAATTTGAGTCCCGTTTATCGAAATTGTGCATGGTATGGCTCTTTTTTGGGGCTTTCAGGGTGTCAGAGCTCTTGGGTACTGCAGTAAATGATGATTTGAGAACCACACAGATATCACGATCTCAGTCACATATTGAAATTTACCTGGAGCACTCCAAAACTGATCAGGCAGGTAAGGGTTCCAAGGTAATGTTGCAGGCCATAGGAATTTTAAGCATAAATCCTTGGTGCTGAAATGGTGCTGTTTAGCGATAGTATATTAACACACGTATTGGTTCAGCAAGCTGTTTTTACACTTCACCTTTTCTGCGTCTCCGTCCCTATTCCCGTTTCCGCCTTTCTCTGCCCTTGTTTTTTCCACCCATCCATCCTCCCTACCACCCAACCCCTTTTTCTCGTTCAAACTTTAAAGACGTTTTAAACTGTTTCTACCATTAGTAGCTCAATATGTTTTTTCATGCTTATGCCTGGTTTTCCGGCTGCAATAAAGATTTCTCCTGTTTGGCGACAGAGGTTTTTTACATATAGTTTTGTTCTATTACAGCAATTGACCTATGGGGCGGGGGGGGCAGGAAAAACACCTGTGATAGGGTTTTTCCTGGTGGCAGATTTGGAGGAAATCAAGACAGGCAGGAAGGGTTGGGGGCATTAGGAATAGGTTCGGACAGAGGGAAGCAGGGGAGAGAAGTTGGGATCAAGAGGTAGGCAGGAGAGGGACATAGGCTCGGGGAGGAGGTTTAGGCCGAACAAGGTGGGGAAATAGTTGACAGGGGTATATTGGATATGTGGATGGGGTGTTAGATCGGGAAATGTTGATGCTATGATATGTTATGTTATTATATTATGTAATGCCTACCTGTCCAATAAAGCGGCCTTTTACCCCGAACTGGCGTGGGGCGTGGTTATTGCCCGATGGGGTCTTGGGGGCGACGCTCGCAGAGTGTTCGCCCCCGGGCTATTTCGGGCATTGGTATGCTCCTCTGCTGCTCGCGGGTGGGGGCTTGCTAGGATTGGTCAGGAGTGGCTAGGCGCGAGCGTGGAACGTAACGTTCCATGCTGCGCACTTTGAGGCGGCAGGGAGGAGAGCGGAGGCATTTTGACCCGCCCTCCCACCCTCTATTTTTGGTCCACTTTTTAATGTTTTTTAAAAAATAAAATGTTTTTGTTACTTACGCATAATGTTTTATTGTCTGTTGTCGCTTGGACAGGTGGCAGATTTGGAGGAAATCAAGACAGGGAGGAAGGGTTGGGGGCATTAGGAATAGGTTCGGACAGAGGGAAGCAGGGGCGAGAAGTTGGAGTCAAGAGGTAGGCAGGAGAGGGACATAGGCTCAGGGAGGAGGTTTAGGCCAAACAAAGTGGGAAAATAGTTGACAGGGGGATATTGGAATAGGGGATGGGGGTGTTAGATCGGGAAATGTTGATGCTATGATATGTTATGTTATTATATTATGTAATGCCTACCTGTCCAATAAAGCGGCCTTTTACCCCGAACTGGCGTGGGACGTGGTTATTGCCCGATTGTTACTCTCGGGTTTTTTAATGAACACGATCAAGAGAGGCCAAAGGGATGCAAAGCGAGAGCCTATATCTATTGGTTTTCTGTCAAACCCCCTTCTGATGTCGCCAGATTTATTTGGTGGTAACTCGCTTGCATCGCCACATGAGGTTTAATTTGACACAATACAAGCTGAACTGTGGTCGTTTGGAGGGGATCTTGCTTGGTTCATTTCAACTGGTGCAGCTCACGGCCTAAATTCACACATAAAGCTGAATATACATTGTTGCCACGAGTAAACCCTGAAGACAGGGATTCGAATATGCACATTTAGATCAACTCATGACACACAAGCACTCCAGCAGGCACCTTCAAATAAGCAAAAGCCTCAAACCCCTTTTGCCAGAGTGGGCGTTGAGGTAATGGCAACCGAAGTTAGCGCAGTGGAGAAAGGCGACAGAAGTGGCAGCCATAACCATCGAGGCAATGTTGTGTCAGCAGTGATAACGGTTAGTGGGGTATGACAGAATTCTCAGGGATTCAAATTCTTTTTCGAGTGTCTTTATAGATAACAGCGTTTTTTTTTTTAACATTTTCAACAGCTGTGTGCAAATAAAGGCGAATGTTTAGTTCATATTCGAGCGCTTTGCAAAATGGGAGCTCCTGCAGGTACCAGCCAAAGCAGTGCAACTTTAAATAAAGCCTGGGAAAGGTTATTTTGTCCTTGGAAAAAAGATTAAACATCCGGCTATCACTAGCTCGTCGCGGTATTTGTCGCTGCTCGTTACCTGGATATATGCGCGTCTTAAGGAGCTGATAGAAAGTTGCAGATAATGTCATAATGGCAGCCTCAAGGGCGTAAAGCCACATAGACAAAGCATGTGAATGTAAACAGGCTGAACAGTTCATTTGCGTCTGTGGCCGTGTACGGCAATAGTAGCGCTGGACGAACAATGGCTGGATTCACAGCACATCAAAGTAAAGTGAGGTATGAGCTGGTTTTACAGATACAGCACAGACACTGGCAGTGCAGGGCCACAAGTAATACGGTCCCACTGCGTCTGCGCTGTATTTCAAAGACAACTTCACGGGCCTGGGCATAATAACAACGTGTCAGTGTACTGCAAAGTGCTGCATAGCTGCAAATCCTGAAGTTTTTTTTCCCATACACGGAGCAAGTATTTTCGTCTGTGCAAGTGACATTCATATTGTGTTGGACAATGCAGTGTGAAGTCTGAAATAGCAAACCTTCATATATATTGCCTTCACTGTGTGTTGTTTGTACGTAAGAGGATGTCACTAACACAAACGTGGCTACAAAGTGCAATGTTGCAAAATATGACCAACGCATCTTGTTCCACAAGGAGGGTTGCAGGCGATCGATGATGGAACTTTTCACCTATAGAGCCCCTCCCAGTGCTTTGTTTCTAAAAGAATAAGTGCTGGGGTTCAGAGTTTTGCTCGCACGCAGCTGGACCTATTTTAAGTCGGCGTGTCGAATACCAAGGCTACTTAGCCTTGATTCCACCTCATGCCTCTTTGACTCCCAGCCAGACTCTCCCTGCCCCTTTATCTTACTCTTGCAGGTTTCTGCCTTTTTAGGTTTCGCTGGAGGGCGGAGCTCTTAGCTCCGCCTCCAGAGAAATCTCTTGATTTCCAGTAAGGAAAATGGAATACGCCCCCCTGTCCCATTGGCTAGCTCCATAAATGGAGGCTAGCCATTGGAACAGAGATCTGTCCGTCAAGGCCGGACCAGATTCGGGGGCGTTCCCGAGATTTTTTCCCTGGGCGGAGTTTCGTTTTTTCCCGTTCCCTCCCCTTTCACTGAAAGTGATTTCAGATGCGCTGTCCATTCCCGCCCC
Organism: Lissotriton helveticus; assembly: GCF_964261635.1. Classification (NCBI taxonomy): domain Eukaryota; kingdom Metazoa; phylum Chordata; class Amphibia; order Caudata; family Salamandridae; genus Lissotriton; species Lissotriton helveticus. The sequence goes on along the minus strand of NC_136059.1, from coordinate 2,058,038,862 downwards.
CTCCGTGTGCCTCCCCGCCCCCGCCCCCCCCTCGCTGTCCTGTGCACGTTTCCCGCCTCCCTCCCGCCGTCCGTGTCCTCTCCCGCCCCGCCCCTGTCCTCTCCCGCCCCCCCTGTCCTCTCCCGCCCCCCTCCACGCCCACAAATCCTCAAAATCCGGAAGCTTGTGTCCGCCATTTTCTCTCCTTGCAGTGAAGGTAAGCCCGTGTTTGTTTCCCTCTGTGCCTTCTTCCCCCTGTTCGTTTCCCGCCCCCCTCCCGCTCTCCGTGTATTTTGTTTCCCTCCGTGCGCTGTGTCTCCCCCTGTCCGTTTCCCGCCCCCCTCCCGCTCTCCGTGTATTTTGTTTCCCTCCATGCGCTGTGTCTCCCCCTGTCTGTTTCCCGCCCCCCTCCCGCTCTCCCCGTGTATTTTCGCTGTCCGTGTCTCCCCCTGTCTGTTTCCCGCCCCCCTCCCGCTCTCCCCGTGTATTTTCGCTGTCCGTGTCTCCCCCTGTCTGTTTCCCGCCCCCCTCCCGCTCTCCGTGTATTTTCGCTGTCCGTGTCTCCCCCTGTCTGTTTCCCGCCCCCCTCCCGCTCTCCGTGTATTTTCGCTGTCCGTGTCTCCCCCTGTCTGTTTCCCGCCCCCCTCCCGCTCTCCGTGTATTTTAGCTGTCCGTGTCTCCCCCTGTCTGTTTCCCGCCCCCCTCCCGCTCTCCGTGTATTTTCGCTGTCCGTGTCTCCCCCTGTCTGTTTCCCGCCCCCTCCCGCTCTCCGTGTATTTTCGCTGTCCGTGTCTCCCCCTGTCTGTTTCCCGCCCCCCTCCCGCTCTCCGTGTATTTTCGCTGTCCGTGTCTCCCCCTGTCCGTTTCCCGCCCCCCTCCCGCTAGGGACAGATCGTGCTTCACAGTGTAATGGGTGATTTTGCTTCCACCCCTTTATTTGACCCCGAGGGTCAGTCCATGTGCTTGCCCCAGGTGCCTAATTGACCCCCTCTGGGTATATTTGGAAAAGGTGAATCTTAAGGGTTGGTTCTGGATGCCAAACCCTATGAATCCATAGTCTTGGGATCATAAGCTCCGGTTTTGAGACAGATCGAACCGAACCCTAGCGCCGCGTGCACATCGCCCAGAGGAGCTGGTTCTGGCTAGTCGGTTAGCTGCGACTTTCTCGTAAATGTCCGATTTGTGGTTCTCTGGTAATTAAAGAAAGCTGTGTTTGTGTGTGATTGCGAGGTGCGTGGATGACAAATAACATATAAAAGGGCATAGATAGCGATTCCTCATTTCCCAGAGAACAGTGCCAGCCATTTGTTCATTTTCGGGGATTCTGGAAGGGCTAGAAGATGGAACTTTTAAGAGTTTGAGTGACCCGTCTGTGTTCATTTTCATAATGTGTGCCTGATTGCTGTAACGTCATTAGGACAGTTTTAAGCACTTAAGACCTGGCTTTTTAACGTCTCTGCTGTTGTTGATTTCACCCAGTTTTTACCAGTCGTGTTGTTGAACTTCTGGTCAGGAACAAGCCAGGTCGGTGGGGAGTGGGCGAGCGGGTTAGCTGTGTGGGAAAGAGGGTCTGGGGCAGTTGTCCTCGTCTACATGCTGTTTTGTTACCAAAAGAACAGGTTTTGAAACTGAAGTTCAACCCATTAGAGCCCCATTAAGGCCGCACCCTGGGGTTGACCCCATCAATGCCCATTGATGGGACCCCGCCCGTTCCTTGGGGGGCTTGCTTGACTGCCGAGGGTGGGGGTCTCTTCACATGCTAATGCCCTGCTCTGTTTGCTTTCAATCTCCCCTCACCCCCCCCCCGAGCTCAGGTGTACCCACGCCCACCCCAGCAGCTAAACTGCAGGTCACAGGACAAAGGATGCGCCCAAAAGGCACGTATCCCCCCCGCCGAGGGTCCAACCATACGCCCCCATGCACGGGCCTCGCATCTTGGGGTGCCCCTTCCCCCAGCTACACATCCCTCACGCTATCTGGCCCTCAGTGCAAACCATAAACATATTTCATTACAAGAACCGCCCAAGCAAATCTTTCCAGTTATAGCGCTTGGAAGATATTGTTCAGAGATGGGCGCTCGAAGGTTGTTTTGGGTGCTCGATAATTTTTGGCTGCCCTCTGGTGTCAAATGTGGCACCGACCGTGCAGGTACCCGTAGTGTACCAGAAAGGACACGTGCCTGCAGCCACCTCATCGGCGAGCATTGCATTTATTATAGCGCTTACTTCCCCTGACGAGGCGTCGAAGCGCTTTTCCATTGCATCAGCTTCAGATGTTGGTTGCTCATCGTCATTTCCCTCTTCGGATCATTAGTGTGCTTCCTCGCGGGCCCTTCCGCGAGCATTTCGGGTCTAAATACTCAACAGGTGACCCATCTGAGAGCTGCTGTCAGATTTCTGGGGCAATGTTCTGGAAGGCGTCATCAGTTCTGACCGGGTCTGGAGGCTCAGTGGACTAAAGCAGCCACTGAAGGGGGCTGTGTTCGACCTCATGGTCACAGGTGCCTGCGTGTGAGAAGGCTGGGGCAGTGTCCGGGCGAGCTGTGCAGATGCAGGCTCTTTGGAGACGCTCCCTGGGAGGAGGGGCCCGCATGAGCATTCCGAGCCGGGAGGGGAGGGCGGTGTGTGGGAGGGAGCGAGCCCGCCCGTCTGCTTGGAAAGCAGCGCTGGAACGAGGACGGAGCCGGTGCTGGAAGAGGCTGGAGCGACCAGTGACCACGAGGAGAGGGGGACGACGGAGCATCCGGCACAAAGAGGCCAAGTGTCGCACCGAGGGAGAGGCTCCGAGGCCCGCAGGACCGGGGGAGGTACCTCTGCAGGCACGGCACCGCCGCGGCCCCGGGAAGCATGCGAGAGAGCTGCCGGGGAGCTTCTGTGGGGCTGGACGGGCCGCCCGGCGGGGACCGACCGGAGGGGCTGCGGAAAACAGGTACGGGCTCCTCATATATTGCATACCTAACCGCCCCCGAAGCACTGCCAGGACCCCCTGACCGCCCTGCGGGCACCCGGCTTTACCACGTTTAGTTGAGCCCTCTTTACCGCCCTGCGCACACTCCTCGGCTCTGCCACCTTTGGTTGTACCCCCTTACAACCCTGGGCACACCCAACTATGCCCCCTGAGTTGTGCCCTTAGCGCCTGCTGTGCCCCTTAGCGCCTGCTGTGCCCCTTAGTGCCCGCTGTGCCCCTTAGCGCCCGCTGTGCCACCCTTCGTTCACTGCCAGTCGCTGAGATGTCCCTAAATCGTTCCTGCGCTCTGATGCCTGAAGCTCTAATCCCCCTACTCCTAGTGGACACTAGGCCCTGCTGCCTGCAGTCCCCTTGCCTCCGTGTGAACGCCTAACATTTACCGCCCTGTGCACACCCGACTCTGCAATCTCTAGTTTTAACCCCTCTCCTGCCCCTCACCCGGCTCCGCACTCTGTAGCCTTCACCCCTTCCCTGACTGTGGACACTTGGCTGCACACTCTGTATGTAGCCTTTGACCCCCCCCCCTGCCGGTGCACTCCTCTGCAGCCTGTAGCCCTTGCCCCCCTCCCGCCTGCGAACTCCCGGCTCCACAGTCTATAGCCTTTGACCCCTCTCCTGTCTGTGCATTCTCGGCTCTGCACTCTGTAGCCTTTGACCCCCCTCTCCTGCCCTTGCACACTCGACACTGCACTCTGTAGCTTTGGCCTCTCCTCTGCCTGTGCACACCCTGCTCTGCTGCCTGTAGCCCTGAACCCCCTTATCCACTGTGCATAATCGACTCTGCGTTCTGCAGTCCTAAACCTTACTGCCCATAGTGTGAACCCCTTACTCCCTCGCACCCAGGGCTCTGCCGCTGTGTCCAATCGTGGGCCTGGCTCCTAGCCCGCCCACCCTAACAGTGCACTGCCCTCTCTACTCTACCCGCCCCAACCACATTGTCTCACACACCCCTTTCTGCTTTCTAGAGTTAGTTATTGGCACTTGTAGCGCTTACTACCATATTTATGGCGTCGCAGCACATGAAGTGATTTGTGTAGTGAGCGCCTCGCTGCAGCATCACCACCTCTCAACCGCTATGCCCCCATCAACCCCAGCGTGATTCTCGCCCTCCTCCACCCTCTGATGTACTGCTCATCGGAGTTACCTCCACCCATATCCAGCTTTGCCTATCACCAGCACCGCCCCTTCCAGCTGTGTTCCCGCAGGAGCACCTCCACCCATCCCCAGCTGTGCTTCGGCCCCTCCACCCCGACCCCAGCTGTCGTTCTTGATCTTTCCCCTCCCGAGATGCGCTTCTCACAAGAGAGCACTCACTGGTACATTACTAGTGCACTCCTCTGTGTGATTCCCACAAGAGTGATGGACGCCCCGCTGTGCGCATTACCAGTGCTCCCACAGCTGTGCTTTACACCCCTGTCTGCTTCACGCCCTCCTGCCTGCATTACTAGCGGGCTCCCCATATGCCTGTGAGTGAAGTCCCGCCTGCCCCAGATGTGCTGCTCAGTGGCGTGTCCCGCCGCGACACTACTGTACTGGGTGGATGCGGGTCCACCCCCAAGCAGATGTGCTGCTTGCGTCATCGCCTCAGCTGTGCCGCTCCGCGCACACACACCTACACACACACCATCACTCAGGGAGCTCTAATTGAATGTGAGCATTGCATGTCAGCAATACACATGTGCACACACACACACACCTACAAAACACACACCATCACTCAGGGAGCTCCTAATTGTCAGCAAGCTCTTTAATGACTGCAACCTAAGGCAGGGTTTTTGGTCCTTTGACAAGAAGGTTAGTTATTATTAATCATTTTTACTGTTTGCGAGAGATTAAGCTATTGGCATTGTAAATGGCAATGCCATTTATTTATCTGTTTTCAAAACCAACACATAAATAAAAAAATTGTCATTTACAATGCCAATAGCTCTAACTTTTACAAAGGCGAAACCGTTGCATTGTAAATGCTTGTTCCTTTTGTCACGTTTCTTCCAACTTTCTCTTTTTCCTTCTTACCCCCTTTTGTGTTTTTTCTTCTCTTGCCCTGGGTGAAAAAAATCTGATGAGGAAAAAAAGTGCCAGCCTTCAAAAATGAGTGCTGGTGGGACACACCCGCAACAACATACTCACATTAAGCACTTACATTACCAAGCCCACTGTTAATTGCAAATGGATAGTGTTTGCAGACTGCCTTGTGTTTTGCAGGTGGACTTTGGAAAACAGAGGGGTCGATTTGACTTACCGACACTACATAAAACCACTAACTTCCATCTTTTTATCCTGTAAGTCATTTGCTAGTCAGTTTTAGACATTTATGGCTTTAGCTTGCCAAATATTGTATTGTATTGTAATTGCATTTATATAGTGCTTACTACCCCTGACGAGACATCGAAGAGCTTTTTCGGTGAGTAGCATGCTACTCCGGAACCCATGAAGGATTAGTGTTGAATTAGTATAGTGAAATATGAAAGTAATTACTTCAGACATGGCATTCATGATTTCACAGGCAGTTCGCTGAAGTCTAGGTGTGTCTCCACTCTGCATCAAAAGACTTCACAGTGCTGTAAATCCCCTAGAATAATTCTGTCTTTCCTAGAGAAAAGGCTTACTAGACATCTTTGAATTTGAATTTGAATTTAAATAATTTCTAAAGCGCACGTACACCTGACGGTTTCATGGCGCTATGGTTCACTGAACCTCAATTAGCAGGGGAGACCAGGGGGCAGAAAGAGGAGTTATTGAGGGAAAGCCTGTGAAAAAAGAAAGGTTTTTAATGCCTTTCGAAACAGAGAGTATTGGGTGAGGGATCTGAGGTGGGGCGGAAGGGAATTCCAGAAAGTGGGGGCGAGTGTGGAGAATTTAGAGCCTCCCCATTTTTTTCGCCGAAACCGGGGAACAGTCAACAGGTGTTGAGAAGAGGAACGCAGTTCCCTTGCGGGGGCATAGGTTTTAATCTCAGAAGAGATAAAGGCAGGAGCAGATCCTGACAGAGCCTGAAAAGTAATACAGCCCATTTTAAACTGGGAGCGTTCGCGAATGGGGAGCCAGTGCAAGGATTTTAAAAGCGGGGTGACATGATGGGATTTTGCCAAGTTATAGACTAAGCGAGCGGCCTGGTTCTGCACCAGCTGTAGCCGTCGAATATTGTAGGCGGGCATACCACAGTATAGGGCGTTGCCATAGTCTAATCGAGATATAACCATAGCCAGTACAATGAGTTTAAGGGCGGGGAAGGAGAAAAAGCGGGATACCTTATGAATGGTGCGGAGAGATAGGAAAGAAGAGGACACCACTGAGCTCACCTGGGAGTGCAAAGTGAGTTGATCATTAAACTTGAAACCAAGCGTTTTAACGGAGGGAGAGGGAGATGGCGGGGGACCAAGGGAAGGGGGCCAAAAGAGAGGAGACCAGGGATTGGCACAACCACCTGTCAAAACCAGTTCGGATTTGTCTGGGTTTAATTTCAGGTGGTTGTGATTCATCCAGTCCCGGATAAAGGTCATAGTGGTTTGGAAGTTGGACATGGAATCAGAGGATGAGGATAGGGAAAATATGAGCTGGAGGTCCTCCGCATAATTAAATACGGAGACCTCCATTTGTTGAAGGGCAAAAATGAGAGGGGCAATGTAAAGATTAAAGAGTAATGGGGAAATGGAGGAACCCTGGGGGACCCCACAGAGCACCTTACAGGGTTCAGCCGAAAAGTCGCCCAACCGCACCGCTTGGGTGCGGTCCCTTAGGAAGGAGGACAGCCAGACCAGGGCCACCCCACCGACCCCGGCCGCCCTGACACGGGAAAGTAAGATAGAATGATCCACCGTGTCGAAGGCGGCGGAGAGGTCGAGGAGGACCAGGGCCTGAGGACGATTAGTATCCATGCCTTCTCTAAGGTTGTCGAGGACGGATAACGCCACCGACTCGGTGGAGTGAGCGGGGCGAAATCCGGCCTGACGGGGGGCTAGTACTCGGTTTTCTTCCACATAGGTGGTGAGGGCTCTGGTCACATGTCATTCCAGTACTTTCCCTAAAAAGGGTAGTAGAGAGATGGGCCAGTAGTTGACAGGAACAGAGGGGTCAGCACCAGGTTTTTTGAGAATGGGAAGGATTATGGCAGTTTTTAAAATTAGAGGGACAATGCCCTGAGATAAGGAACAGTTAAGAAAAAAGAGTGGGGGTGACACACAGGTCGTGAAAATGAGCCTGAGGATGTGTGCGGGACACGGGTCTAAAGGGGAGCCTGATTTAACCAAGGATAGAAGGGAAAGGAAAGATTCTTCCATTAAGGGAGGGAATGAATCAAAATAAGCCTTTGCAGGGAGACTAGGGGGATTGAGAAAGGAGGAGGAGGGGGGAGGAATGTTGGCTTTGATTTTAACAATCTTGTCCAAGAAATAAGTGTTCAGGGAGTCACATAAAGACTGTGACGGGGGAGGTTTGGGGGAAGTTCTGTCAGAGTAAGCTAGATTGTGGACTATCGAAAAAATTTCTCTAGGCTGGTTCTCGGCGGTTAAGATTTTCAAAGAGAAATAGTCCGATTTAGTGATTAGAATGGTTTTTTATATTGCAACAGGAGTGGGGTATACTGGGCTTTAAGGGTGGGGCAGTAATGACGTCTCCAAGCTCGTTCGGCGTGGCGAACAGAAAGTTTTAGAGCCTTTAGTTCCTCGTTGAACCACCGGTTAGAATCGTTAGGCCTTTTTGAGGAGACACGCCTGAAAGGGGCGATTGAATCGCAGCCTGACTGGAGCCACGAGTTGATGGAATCCGCTTGTGTTGTAAGGGATAATCCAGATAAATCTGGGCAAGAGGGAGAGAGTGTGGATGCCACTGAGGATGCATCGATCCGGCCCCAAGAACGTGCCCAGATATTTTTGGAAAGTGGAAGCTTAGTGGTTAAATCAAGAGGTGAAGAGAAAGAAATCAAAAAGTGGTCGGACCAGAGACAGGGGGAGGTAGTGAGGGACATTATAGGGTAGGTGAGGGACCAAATATGGTCAAGGATGTGGCCCTGAGTGTGAGTGAGGGAGTGGACATGAGAAATAAAGTTGAAAGAACGAAGGGTGTCTGAAAATTCTTTTGAAGTAGAGTATTCTGCTGGGTCAGAGGGCCAAAAGTTGAAATCACCTAGCACCATGATGGAGGAGTTGGTAACCGCTAGGGTGGCCACCAGCTCTTGAAACCCAGGGAGAAAGGCTTGGGAAGGTTGGGGGGGACGGTACACAAGTAGGCAAATAAGAGGGACTTTGAGGGAGAGAGAACGGACAACTAGGAAATCAGAGGTACCGATAGAGGGGAAGGTAAGAGGTTGAAAAGGAAGTTCTTTGCGAACGATCAAGGCGACACCCCCTCCCGCTTTATCCGCGGGTCGGTCGGCGCCAAGCGCGTAATAAGTAGCAGGGAGAGCTGCTAATAAGGAAGGAAGGGAGCTATCGCGAAACCAGGTCTCTGTGAGGAATAAGAGATCAGGTTTATGCAGGTCTAGTAGAACAAAGAGTTCTTGATGGTGCTTGACCGCGGAGCGCGTGTTTAGATAGAAAATGGAGAGAGAAGCGGGTTTGGGAACAGCGGGGGGGTCGGTACAGGAGGCAGGGGGGAGAGAGGGGGAGTGAGACGGGGAGGGGAAAGAGGAAGGGGGGATGGAGGCAGTGAGACTCAGACTATCAATGTGGGAGATCACAGAATCCGTGATCGGGCAGGGGCCTTGAAGCCCACAAAGTTGGGCGGACGAGTATTGTCTCGTTAAGGCAAGGGGGGGTGGCCCTAGGCCCGGTCGGTCGCGGACGGGCGCAGACGGGCTTGCCTTAGGCCCTTTTTCACAGGATAGGCTTGCTTCAGTCACCTGTGCAGTTCATCCGGCTGCTTTGCTACTTGAAATAAAAGGGAAACATGATTGGCACTAATTTGTGAGACAAGAGGATTGCTTGCATTTTGAAAGACTAATCTATTTTTCATTACCCTTCCAAATGAATGAATGAATGACTACATACTTATATAGCGCATGGCTACCCGGAGGCATCCCAGCGCATTCAGTGACAGAGTCATTCCCCCCTGGTTCAGGAAAACAGAAAGGTCTTTAACATTCTCCTGAACCTGAGGTGGTTCACTTCCAGTCTGATGGTGTCGGGAAGATGATTCCAGATCTTTGCAGCCTGGAGGGAAAAACGTCTGCCACCCATGCGGGTTCTCTTTATCCTGGGGATCGTCAGTAGATTCCTATTGCTGGACCTTAGGGTTCGGGAGGTCTGGTACGGCCGAAACATAGGTTGAATTAGGGCTGGACCAGCATCGGCCATTGCTTTATGCACGATGGTCATAGCCTTGAACACAATCCTCTGTTGTACTGGCAGCCAGTGTAGTTGGCGTAACGCTGGTTTAGCCGAGGTCTTTCGAGGTACATCCAGTAACATGCGGGCCGCACAGTTGTGTACGGTCTGCAGGAGCCTGACTGTTCCCTGTGGGGCCCCCAGGTAGACAGCATTCGCGTAGTCTAGTCGCGATAGTATAAGGGCCTATACTAGGATCCGCCTGGCTTCGAACGGGAGGAGCTTAAGGATTTTTCTGAGTAATCTTAACAAGGCGTAGCAGGTGGCTGCCACCTTCCGAGATTGTACCATAAAGTTCAGAGTAGGGTCCAGCCAGACTCCTAAAGTCTTGATTTGCTCCTTTGGAGGGGGAGGCTGGCCCAGGCTGCTCGGCCACCATGCCTCCACCGATGAAGGTGCGTTATGCCCCAACAACATGACCTCAGTTTTGGTACCATTGAGCTTCAGGAAAGATTCATCCATCCACTCGAGGACTTTGCTGAGACATGAGGAGAGAATATTATGGGTTGACTCCTGCCCAGTGAGAGTGATGACTAGTTGGGTGTCATCAGCGTAGGTGACCAGTTGTACCCCCAGGGCAGCACCACCTCAGCAAGCGGCCTCATGTAGATGTTAAATAAGGTGGGGCTGAGGGATGAACCCTGGGGGACGCCACACGTTAAAGGCATCTGGGGGGAGGCAGCCTCGTCCTCATAGACGATGAAGGTCCTGTCAGTGAGGAAAGAGTGCAGCCATTTTAATGCAGTGCCAGAGACTTCTATGTTGCTCAGCCTTTGAATCAAGATGGAATGATTAACTGTATCAAAGGGCGCGCTAAGATCTAATAATACAATGGCTGCACAGCATCCCAAGTCCACAATCTTTCTGGCTTCCTCCACTACTGCAATAAGGGCCGTTTCTGTGCCCTGTTTACATCTAAACCCCGTTTGGGTGGGGTGTAGGGAGTTATTGTTTTCAAGTAAGCAGAGAGCAGGGAGTTCACATGCTTTTCCGCAAGCTTACTGATGGTAGGTAGCAGGAGATAGGGCGGTAATTTGCCCAGTCCTCTGGGTTTAAGTTAGGTTTTTTTAATAGAGCCTTTACTCTCGCCTGCTTCCAGGATGGTGGTACTAGCCCAGCTGCCAAAGAGGAGTTAATCACCTCCTGAAAAACTGGGGGCCACAATGTCTAACACCTTGATAAGAATGGTGGGAGGGGCAGCGTCAACCGGGGACCCTGACTTGAGGTTTCCTGGAAGACGCTCTACCAACGGACAGTCAAGCGGGGTAAACTCCTCGAGCCTGGTCATCCCAAGAAGAGATGGGCAAAGTGGCCCTGTGGCTGTCTGCTGGAACGAAGAATAAATATCGGCCACCTTCAAGGCGAAGAAATTTGCTAATTCCTTACAGCGGGTGTGAGCCAGATGTGGATCGCTGAGGGAGCAGGGGGGGGGTGACTAGGGATTTGATTTTTTTTTTATTTCCCGGGGGGAGTTTGAGGCTAAAGCAATCTTTTCTTGAAAATATTTGGACTGGGTGGATTTGATTTCTTGCTTATAGGTCCGCAGAGAAGTTCTATAGCTGTCTTTACTGGACTCGGAATAGTCTTTCCTCCATTTCCTCTCCTGCTGTTTGCAGATTTGTTTGAGAGCTTTGAGTTCAGGGGTGTACCATGCTTTTTTGTTCGCACCACTACGCTGGGAGAATTCAATTTTTGGGAGAGTGACATCCAATGAGGACTCCAGCCACTGATTGAAGAGGGCATTAGCTTCTAAAGGATCAGAGCTACCCCTGGGGATGGTTTCCTTCAACTTTATGGTCCAATCTTCTACCGATAGCTTGGACCAAATTCGGCATACTTTTTTTGTTAAGTTTGCTGGGCATAGCTGTTCGTGGGGGGACAAGGAGAAGGATAAAAGTGCATGGTCAGACCAGGGGACCCTCAGGGAGTTATCGAAGTTAAGTGTGTCCAGATTGGTAAAGCAGTGATCAAGCGTATGTCCCGCTTTATGCGTGGGACCTTTCACAATTTGTTTAAGGTGGAGCACCTCTAGTCCTGCCATTAAGTTCTGACATGCCGGGGTATCTGGTACATCTAGATAGATATTAAAATCTCCCAAGATGGTGAAATTGGGAGAGCGACTGGAGTAATTTATCACGGTATTGGGAAGGTCGTCGAAGAATTGCGCATGGGCCCCTGGAGGTCGATAGAGTAATATCCCAGAGAGAGTACAGGTGGGTGAAAATGTGATGGCAAACATCATACTCTCTGTGCCTGGGATAGCGACATTCGAGATTCTACATCCAAAGATATTTTTATAGATGATAGCGACCCCCCCTCCGCGACCATCTGGCCGATCTTGTCTGAATATGACATAGTTTGGGGGCAAGGCTAGGACGAATTTGGATTTTGAACAAAGCCTTTGCAGTACATGTTTTGCACTTTTATGCACAACTAGCAGCCCATCCCGACATTGTCCGGGTATGAAATAGAATGTGTGTAATGTGTGTATTTGGCAAGGGCAATTTATTTCAAAATCTCGCGGTAGACAACATTTTTTGTTTCATTAGAATAGGGACGGAGAAGGCCCAGCTGCGGCCCTGGTTGATGTTAGCAGGTGCGTGTAATTGGTGTAGTTATCCAGTACGACTGGACAACAACACCCACAACAGCAAGGAACTCTTCAGCATTGCCAAAGAGTTCTCCAACCCCAACGCAGGAAACAACGACATCACACCCTCGCAAGACCTCTGCGACTCACTTGCCACCTTCTTCCACCACAAGATCGCCGACATACACAACAGCTTTGACGCACAGACCAAGCACCCAACCACCGACCCAACGCCACCCACCACCACCCTCTGCAACTGGACCCCGGTCAGCACCGAAGACACCACCCGCACGATGAACACCATCCACTCCGGATCACCAACCGACCCCTGCCCCCACCACGTCTTCAACAAGGCCATCTCCATCATCGCACCCCAACTCCGGGACATCATCAACATCTCCTTCAACGCCGCCACCTTCCCGGAGAGCTGGAAGCACACCGAGCTCAGCGCCCTCCTGAAGAAACCAACAGCAGACCCCACCGACCTCAAGAACTTTCGCCCCATCTCGCTCCTCCCTTTTCCTGCCAAAGTCATCGAGAAGACCGTCAACAGACAGCTCGCCACCTTCCTCGAGACAAACGGATCCCTCGTCCCTTCTCAGTCCGGCTTCCGAGCCAACCACAGCACCGAGACCGCCCTCATCACAGCCACCAATGACATCAGATCCCTGCTGACAACGGTGAAACAACGGCCCTCATCCTCCTGGACCTATCTGCGGTGTTCGACACTGTCTGCCACCGCACCCTAGTACAGCGCCTCAGCAACATCGGTATCCAAGGGAAGGCTCTAGAGTGGATCATCTCGTTCCTCGCCGGAAGAACCCAGAGAGTCCGCCTCCCCCCGTTCAGATCCGAGGCCACCGAAGTCATCTGCGGCGTACCACAAGGATCCTCACTCAGCCCCACCCTCTTCAACGTCTACATGAGCCCTCTCGCATCCATCGCACGCCAACACAACCTCAACATCATCTCCTACACCGACAACACCCAGCTGATCCTCTCCCTCACCAACGACCCCGCCACCACCAGAGCCAGCCTACACGAAGGGATGAAAGACGTCGCCGAGTGGATGAAGAACAGCCGCCTACAACTGAACACAGACAAGACGGAGGTCCTCATCCTGGGATCATCACCCTCCGCCTGGGACGACTCCTGGTGGCCCCCTGCCCTGGGCACCACCCCCAAGCCAACGGACCACGCACGAAACCTGGGCTTCATCCTGGACTCCTCCCTCACGATGACCAGACAAGTCAACGCCGTGTCGTCATCGTGCTTCAACACCCTGCGCATGCTCCGTAAGATCTTCCGATGGATCCCCACCGAAACCAGGAAGACAGTCACCCAGGCACTCATCACCAGCCGACTGGACTACGGGAACACCCTCTACGCGGGATCCACTGCCAAACTACAGAAAAGACTCCAGCGCATACAGAACGCCTCCGCACGACTCATTCTGGACATCCCTCGCCACAGCCACATCTCGACCCACCTGAGAGACCTGCACTGGCTCCCCGTCAACAAGAGGATCACGTTCAGACTCCTCACCCACGCACACAAGGCTCTCCACGACATGGGCCCGAAGTACCTCAACAGCCGCCTCACTTTCTACACACCCACCCGCCAGCTACGATCGGCCAGCCTCGCCCTCGCCACCGTACCACGCATCCGCAGAGCCACCGCTGGATGAAGATCCTTCTCCTACCTGGCGGCCAAGACATGGAACTCCCTCCCCATCCACCTACGGCTGACCCAGGACCACCTCTCCTTCAGGAAACAACTCAAGACCTGGCTTTTCGAGCAGTAACGAACCCCCCCCCCCAGCGCCTTGAGACCCTACTGGGTGAGTGGCGCGCTATACAAATTGTTGTTGATTGATTGATTGACCGCCTGAGCCCGGCTACAGCCCTGGTTGATGTTAGCAGGCGCATGTAATGTTGTTGAATGAGAGAGTTATCAGCCGCGGGTAAATCCGTTTAATGAGAGATTTGAGTGACAGCGAGTAGGAGAGGCTGCAGTAATTGTCCCCGCAGACACGCTCATTTGCGTGTTCCCCTGCTTGAGGCCCAGATGCAAGCCTGTTTGATGTTAGCAGGTGCTAGTTCCCCCGCTTGAGGCCCCGCTGCAGCCCTGGTTGATGTTATCAGGCACGTGTAATTAGTGTACTGATCCGCCGCCTGAGCCCGGCTAGAGCCCTGGTTGATGGTAGCAGGCGCATGTAATTTCGTTGAATGAGAGAGTTCAGTAACAGCGCGCAGGAGAGGCTGCAGTAACGTTACTTACCAGGCCTCCAGGTGAACGCGTTTGTCACGCCCCCAGCACACGGCCACAGCAGACGATCTTCTGATTAATGTACGACCCACATGGCATGAAGGGCGGAACGTAGCACACGCCCCCAGCGTTTCTCATGCCCCCAGCGTGCCCCATGATGCGGCGCAATTGGGTTCACATGGCATGAAGTCCGGACACACGCCCCCAGCGTTTCTCACGCCCCCAGCGTGCCCCTTGATGTTGCGCAGCAACGTAATTGGCACTTGTATGTACGACTCACATGGCATGAAGGGCGGACACACGCCCCCAGCATTTGTCACGCCCCCAGCACACGCCCACAGCCCACGATGTGATGGCCGTACCACACGCCCCCAGCGTTAGTCACGCTCCCAGCCCACGCCCACAGCACAATGCAGACACGCCCACAAGGGACTACTTTGCTGGCACGGTTCTTTTACCTTTTAAATGTATAGAGGAGTTGGCCTAACGGCTAAGGCACTCGACCTTGGACCTGGGGATCTGGGTTCGAGTCTTGATAACGACGCCATACATCCTGTGATTCTGGGCAAATCACTTAATCTCCCCGTGCCTAACAAAAATGAATGTGTGTCCTCATGTAATGTAACTGGTGCTATGTAAAGCGCTCTGATACCTGATTCAGTTTGGGTCAAGTTCGCGCTATATAAAACTCTGCAAAAAAATAAAATAAAATGGTGGCCATCTGCATAGCCTATGTCCTTCTGCTGCAACTGCCCTTTCCAACGCTGTATTGGGTGTTGTGATTGGTGCTGTGTGGTTACTGAGATTACCCGCCTCAAAGGTTTGGGCTTTCTCTTTATAATATTAGTATGGATTATCTTAACCTGTGTTTTGTCACCTGTGTTTGTTTGCTCACTATGGGCAGATGTACTAAAAAACTGGTTGCAAAAAGTGGTTGCAAATTACGTGCCAACCGTTACAACTTATTTTGCAAACAGATGTGTATGCTAATAGGTTGTTTCATATAATAAGGAACTCGAGTGGGTTGCAGAACGACCTGCCTAAGGAACATTAATTAAGTAGGGCACACATTTTGACAGGCATGGTGGTCTGCAAGAGTCAGCAGACCATCATGATTGTCTTTGCATTTCAAAATTGAAAACTTTTTTTTTTAAGATAACCCAATTTCATTTAAGGATACAAGACTGCTATAAGAACACCTTTCAGAGGGTCACAGAGCAAGTAGGCATTTCTGGGCCTGCAGTGGTGATTGAGGGATTACATCTCTGATGTCCTGGGGCCCAGCCTATTATGGACTTTGAGCAACTGGGCCAAGTACCCCTTCAGCACTTGGCTGTTAGTGGTAGTGCAGGTCGGGCAGTCCAAGGATTCTCGGAGAAGAGGTAAGTGGACAGCAGACACAGGCTCACAACTCAAAATACATCCAGCAACCCCAATAAATTAGTTTTGTCCAATAGTCGCTTTTATGAAAAAAATATTTATCTACCAACATAACTTACAATAGCGCACACCACAAGCAATAAACACAGTCTACCTAAGATAGACACAAAAATGTTACCTGGATCAAGTCTTGAGTATCACTCTCCCTTTAAGGATTGTGGTTATTCCCCATTCACACATGGCGACATCAAAGCTAGGCCCACTAGTGAGTTAAAGTCTTATAACTACTACGATCGCATTGCAAAAGTCAAAGTGTTCCGCCACCACAGTGCATCAGTCAGAGAAAGTTCCCCCTGGGCCAGATGATCCAGTAATCAGTCTTAGCCACTTTGGCTGGGGTGAGAGTTGAGATTCCCATGCGTGCGTCTGTGGCTGGCTGGGATCTGAAGTCAGGACATTGGGGTCCTGGTGGGAGATGTCCACGGCGCTCTTTCGGTCATTCAGCAAGTCTTTGTCTGGGTCCAGTGGAAGGTCTTGTGGGCTCATAGTCACAGAGTGCTGAGCTGAGCTGCCGCCGGCGCCAGGGATCCAATTGTGAGCCCCGTATTCTGGAGTCAGCCGATCTAGCTGCTGCACCACACTTCTCTCCCTGACAATTAGTTTGTTCTTTCCTTCATGGGTCACGGCCCACTTCTCCTTCATGGCTGAATGCTGGCTCCTGGTGAAGGGCCCTTCCACTTCACCACAGCCCCCTCCTGGCATATGGGGGTCGTATAAGCTTACACACAAGGATGAAGGCCCCATTTAAACTACAGCACCATCCAGGGCAACGGCCCTCTTTCCGAACTGGCACTGCACAATAGCCTGACCTGTCATACAGGTGTAGGGGACAGCACCAACAAGCCAAAAACCCCCTTTGGGTCATAGCGCTGCTCAATGTAGCATCACTTTTCTCAACGCACCACAACACCAAGGACGATGATCCTTATTCTTCTTCGCAGCACCCACCGGTCATACGGGATTCATGGGCAGCACCAATAACACCTCTGTCCTCTTTAGGTCATGGTGTTGCAGAGGACAGCTGCCCTTGTCTTGACACAGTATGGCATCAAGGGTGATAAACCTTGGTCTTCACCACGGCCCCCATTTTGCAAAGGGAAGGCGTGAATTCTGCATACGGGCCAACAGCCTGATCAGTGCAATGGTCCTGACAAACCTGAATCTCACACTCCACTCCCAGGATCCCTCGCCAGGATCCCCATTAGGCCTCGCTTCTTACAGGAAATCTCCTTCTATTTATAGGGTCCTCTTGCATTGAATTAGGCAGAAGTTGGTGCTCCAGTCTTCAGGCAAGTGTTCTTGATTCTCCTAGGTTATGGCACCTTACCCATGATGGTAGACTGGTTAGACGCACAGGAGCATATTTATGAGGGCTTTGCATTAGGCTTGCACCACGCAGCGTGGTACATGCACGACACAAACCTCTTAGTCATATTTATAAAGCCACGTAAAGCCACTTTACTTGGCTTTGAATGGCTTCATAAATATGGAGAAATGCAAAGCAGCGTAAATTGCTGTGTTGCATTACTCTGCCAAGGGAGGCACTCCATGGGTGTTGCAATGGGTGTTCCCTGTAAATCTCTTGTTTTTTAATGCATTCCGAGATTTACCAAACCTGGTAAACACGGGAATGCACCAAAAAGATACACCTCCCCAGGTGAGGCATAACAAGGAGAAATATATCTTTTTTTTCTCCTCGTATTTTCCTTTTTCTATGTGGGCTTCATTTTGCAGCACACATAGAAAGAGGAAAACACCTCTATGGCTTGTTTCCAAGGCACCAATGCACCATGGTTAAAGGGTGTCTGAGTTGGCGCTAGGCTGCTGAAACTGCTCCAGCCCAGGGGTAAAGGACAGGAATGTGCTGTATAGGATAAAAAGGGCACATTTCTGTCCTTTCACTGTAACACAGGGCAGCGCAGCAAGGTAACTTGCTGTGCTGGCCTGCACCACAATTCCAGTAAATATGCCCCTCAGTCCCCAGTTGGGGTCACAACAGGCAAAACTCGTGCTGAGATCCTCCACACTGGTGTATAGCCTCAGTTTGACAATTTGGGAGTCTTAAGCTCCCATTTTTAAAATCCATTTCCAGACACAAATATGATTTAGTGTCTCTGTCTTTGAAGAAGGGTTACACCTGAATGTCAGCTTCAGTGATATATACATCAAAAGTTACAAAGGTCCCAGACCTACCCTTCATGGTTCCCTTATCAGCCGATCTCCTTCCAGAGATGTGTCCAATTTCCTTTGCCCAAAGACCTCTATTTAGAATCAAAGAGCCCCTTTGGAAGTATACAGAAGAGCCAGGCTCCTCCTGCCTCCAGTGTGTGTCCCTACCAGCTTTCAGGAATGCAGCAAAACACCGATTTGTCTAGTGGGGCGCCTCCACATCCATATGTTCGTCCAGCAAGAACTGGGGTCCCTAATATGAAACCCACAGGCACTCATGTACTGTACCATTCGCAGGCACTCATGTATCCTCAGCGTTATACGCAAACACAAATGAAGCCCTTCATGTAATGTACCACTTCCCAGGCACACGTATGCTCCTCCAAGTACTGTAGCACATTCTGGCTCATGTACATCCCAGTGTGGTGCACTCCAACATGCATGCACTGTCTCCATATACAGTAGCACACACTAGCTCACATAAATCACAGCGTAGTGCACTCAAACATGCATGGACTATCCCCCTCCATCTGTCCTGATGAAGGCCATGGTTGAACTGAGCTAAGCACAATGCAGCGGAAATTCCTATGAGTGAGCCTGCAGCCCCACAAACATAACACAGGTCAGAAGCCTGGCCATATGACTTTACTATCGATGATAAGCTACCCCCACGGCGCTCATGCTGCTCAGCTCCTGGTAAGGGTGCCATACGTCCACCCCATGACCAAAAATGTATTACCAGAATCACGATATCACTGTAGCGGGAGCACTCAGGGCAGAGGTCCAGGTCAACTATCATGTGAGGGACTTTTGCATCACAACAACTTCTTTTTGAAAAACGTCAATGAGAGCAGGTCAGCCAGGGCAAGCAGTGGTCACCTGGACCATGCCAACTTCTCCTGAAGCTGCTAAGTTGATTCCGAAAGGGTACGGAGTTCAAAGAGGGTTCCTTCCCCTTTGTGAATCAGTTACCACCCCAACTTCAGAGCCGGTAACTTTTCAATGGTTTGCGACTGGAATGATTGCAAACCATTGGTACATCAGGGTAAAAATTGTAATCTGGAAGGAACGCCCACAACACAACCTTTCCTAATTGCAAATCGTAATTAATTTCTACACCCATTTACTAATTTAAGAATACTTCTCTAAATCGGTAAAGGAGCTTAGTAAATCAACAAAAAATACTTTTTAGCACTCACAAACACTTTTAATTATCAAGTTAAAGGGTTTGCGACCATAAAAAAGTTTAGTACATCTGGCCCTAGGTGGGTGGCCTACTGGGCAAATTAAAAGATGAAACAACAACTGAAAATATTAGCAACGGTGTTTGTCATGTATTCAGTTTCCCCTGAGAGTATGAGATTTGTAAACATGTTAATGGCAACTTTAGCAAATGCTCAGAATGTAAAAAAAGAATCCAAATTGGCCCTTTCCTGGTGTTAAGTCCCTTGTACACTGGAGGATGAGCAGGGGGCGCGGCGCGTACATCCATAACAATATTGCACGAATCATTTTCAACGCTGTTCAAATTTTAAGAAACTTTCTAAATCCATTTACTTACTTTTCAGGGGAAAGGAAGGTTAGAGATCAAGAAAGCAGAGAGGTTGCAAATGGTCCAAATATGAATTCTGTAAAATAAAGAACTGAATTTCAAAGCAGTAGAACTGTGAGAACAGATGGATGGGAAATAGACTGGCTCTCTGAAACAATTGGAATTCTCACAGTAGAAGGCTCAAGCCAGAGGTGATAAAGACAAATACGAGGCTGGACCTTTTTGCATACCTGATGATGCACAGCCGCGGACAGGTAGTTGGACTTTAATAGAGAAACGAACTCATCCTTGACCGACGCTCCAGCCGTTCACAGGACGCTCTGGTGTCTGCCGGGCACAGCTCATTAACAGACAGGTATTTCCTTTCAGACGGCTGTGGGAACCGGCGGCTGCTGACAAAACCTTACACCGGGGGGACCACGCCGTATCTCAGGGTGCAGAGAGAACGCCAATTCACGCTTACCTTTAAACAGCACGATAAGTACATTTCCAAGCACACACTAGTGGCTGCAAGTGAACACTTTCACACGCAGAGTCAACAAGACGGCTCGTGTGACAGGAACTGGTAAAGTTCAAGGTACAGCAGATGGTTTATGAACGTGTGACGTGTCCGGGGCCGACCAGGTTATTGATCTTAGAACCCATTAGGCGTGGGCGAACAGAGCAGATCATTGTAAAAAAAAAAAAGTTTATTACCAAGTTGATTTGAGTAATGGAACTAGTGTTGGCGGATTCAATGTTGTTATAAAAATATTCTGCCGCTAACAGTAGCTTAATTTGTCATTTGTTAAAAGGAATCATTGGTCCACGCAAAAGATGAACGTTTTCTAAATTAGAAAATAAATTCCAACAGCACCTTGAAAAATGTGCAAGATGTGAAGTTGCAAGTGAGACTCACCAAACAATCAAACATGATTTATAGAGCGCATCAACGCCACCCCTAGGGGTATCTGGGCGCTGTGTCTCTGTGGAAGAGCCAGGTCTTGAGTCTCTTTCTGAAGTCTGCCATCGAGGGGCCTGTGCAGAGCTGGAGGGGAAGGTCATTCCAGGTCTTGGCAGTGATGTAAGAGAAAAAGTGGCCACCGCTGTGGCTGGGAAGGATGCAGGGTGTGTGTGCCAGGGCGAGCAAGGAGGAACGCAGGTGTCTAGAGGGTTGGTGGAAGTTCAGTCGATGGTTGATGTAGGAAGGTCCTAGGTCATGGAATGCTTTGCAGCATGCATGAGGATCTTAAACTGGCATCTCTTCTGGATTCGGAGCCAGTGGAGGTCTCTCAGGTCGGGGCGATGTGGGTTTGTTTGGGGAAGGTCCAGGGTGAGTCTGGATGCAGAGTTCTGTATGGCCAGTAGTCTTCTGAGGAGCTGGGTTGAGATGCCGGCATAAAGGGCATTGCCATAGTCGAGGCGGCTGGTGACGAGGGCCTTAGTGGCTGTTTTTAAGGTGTAGGTTTGGATCCATCTGAAGTTTCTGCAGAGCATGCGAAGTGTGTGGAAACAGGAGGAGGCGACTGCGTTGACTTGTTTCATGGTCAGTTGACTGTCGAGGATGATCCCTAGGTTACATCCATGGTCTATTGGTGTGGGGGATGGTCCAAGTTAAGTTGACCATCAGCTGTGGTCCAAGCAGAGGTGTTGGTCCCGAGGATCAGTACTTCTGTTTTGTTGGAGTTGAGTTGGAGGTAGTTGTCTTTCTTCCAGTTGGCTACATTGGTCATGGCGTTGAAGAAGTTGGTTTTGGCATTGGTGTGGTCATTGGTGAGGGAGAGGATTAGCTGAGTGTCGTCTGCATAGCAGATTATGTTGAGGTCGTGTGATCTGGTGATGTCTGCGAGGGGGTGCCATGTAGGTGTTGAACCGAGTGGGGCTGAGGGATTATTCTTGGGGTATTCCGCATATGATGTACTTTTGTGCGGAGGTGAAGGGGGGGAGCCGGATGCTATGTGTTCGTCCTGTGAGGAAGGAGGCTATCCACTTGAGGGTGTCTTGCTGTATGCCTGCGTTGTAGAATCTGTTGATGAAGGTGTTGTGGGAGATGGTGTTGAATGCCACGGAGAGGTTGAGGAGAATCAGGGCCACAATTTCTCTGTGGTCGATGAGTACTCTGATGTAATCTGTGATGGCAATCAGCGCGGTCTCAGTGCTGTGGTTGGCCCGGAATCCTGATTTTGAGGCATCCAGTAGGTAGTTTTGTTCTAGGAATTCAGTGAGTCACTAGTTGATGGCTTTCTCGAGTTCTTTGGCTGGGTAAGGGAGCGGGAATATCGGATGATACATTTTGAAATTGCTGGAGTTGGCAAAGGGTTTCTTTAGGAGGGGTCTGATGTCTGCACATTTCCATCTGTCCGGGAAGGTTCTTGTGGAGATGGAGGGGTTAAGGATGCTGGTGAGTTGCATGTTGATTGGTTTCATTGCATGATTGTAGAGGTGGAGGGGGCAGGGGTCGGTGGGTACCTCAGAGTGGATAAAGGACATGAGGGCATAAAACACGGTCACTCTGAAGGCTAGACACATTTGTGGTAAAAAAAATCAGCACTGTTGGGGCGGCATCTGTACATGCTGTTGTATGTTGCTTCACAAATAAATGTTTTTATTTATTAGTATGTATTTATTTTGCTTTGTACAGCACTGTAAGTGGAGGCAGCTATTGATTGTGCCTGGCTACATTGCAGGTCAGATGGAGGGGGAGCTGATGAGAAGCATGAAGTAGACATTTCCCTCAACCCCGCCCCATTTCACAGCAGTGTCACATCTGATGCTGTGAGAAGAAGACCTGTGCCTCTTACTCAGCATTTCACTAGGGTAGGGTGACCAGATTTTGAAAAGCAAAAACCGGGACAGGTACGACATAAAAGTAGGACTAAAGCCTTTATTTACTTCTATATCTGGCCTTTCCCGTTTTTTTGCATAGCCTTGTAAATGTGAACCTATGTATATTCTAGTCTTGTAAATGTGAGCATATATATCAAGAGAAAAACCCACAAACATACACACAGGCTCTCTCCCCCATCAATTAAGGTAAACCTCAATCATCTTCCAAATTAAAGTAAAATGAAGGATTATTAAAGTCTCCCTTTTAGGCAATACAGGAGACGTTTTATGGTAGGTACTACGTTTATTACCCGGAGCGCCGGGAACACACCGCTATGTTGGAGGCGGTCGGTGCCGAACTACAACATGGCCGCCTTCCGCTTCCGTGTTACACTTTCCGGTTCCGGCAAAAGAGACTAGACCGTCACCACATATCTCCCCCCTTTACACAACCCTTAACAAACCATTCTTACTAGTAGTCCATTTCAAAGTCCTTAAATCGTTCCGGCCTTCTCACTGTCCTTCCTGCTCTCGTGGTACTGGCTCTATCCAACTGCTCTCCGCCTGATTCATCCAGCTTCCTGCTCGCCCCTTCTTTCTCGCCATCTCCTTCTTGATCTCTCTCTCTACTATCTTCACTCTTCTCTTCTTTATGTCCTCTAACTTTTTCTCTTCTTCTTTCTCCTCTCTTGTCCACTTGCTGCCTGCCTTCTTCAACTTGCTCATGTTTCCTCTCTCCACTTGCGTCCTCTCTTTCTTCAACATTCTCTACCTCCTCACTTGCTTCAGCTCCCCAGTTGAGTATCTTACTGCACTTCGCCATCCTGTCCTGCGACCACACTTTGCCGTCACTGAGTAGTGCCGATCTTGTACATGGTTCCAGCACTTGTAGGGGAGGGGTAAATTTGCTTTCCCCCTTTCTCTTTAGTGTTGCCACCTTCACTCTTACCCAATCACCTTTTTCTAACGTGACTCCCTTGACGTTGTGTCTTTTGTTGAAGTGTTCAGTGTAAGTTTCTTGCGCCCTTTCCAAGTTTCTCCTGACTACCGCTGGGGACCATTTGCTCTGCACCACCATCTTCCTCCACACCGCGTTGTCCTTGGTAAAGGGATCTCTCCCCCTCAAAACCTTGAACGGGCTGTATCCTGTACAACCCGGTGTGATGCGGTATGCCCATAGCATTTTTGGTAGCTCTTTCTCCCAGTCCAATCCATCACTTATGGCCGCCTGAATTGTTCCCATAATCACCCTGTTGAAGCGTTCTACTTGTCCATTTCCTGCGGGGTGATAAATGGGCGGGTGCTTGACTTCAATGCCGTTCCTCAACACGAAAGCTTCCCACTTCGCCAATGTGAATTGGGGTCCATTGTCAATGATGATCACCTTGGGAATGCCTTCCTTGAGGAACGTGTTTCTTAGAAATGTTATGACAGCCTCCGTGTCCATAGTTTCCTGCACATCGACTTCCGGCCACTTTGAGTATTTATCGATCAGCACCACTGCGTACTTTTGCACTCCTTCGGTGTTGAGGATGGGTCCCATGATGTCAACCGATACCACTTCCCAAGGGCCTTCTGGAATGGAGAATTTTCCCAATTGGGGTCTCAAAACACTTTGGGATTTGTCGGCTTTGGCACAAGACTCACACTGTCTCACATAGCGCTCCACTTGAGTGTCTATGGCTGGCCACCAGTACATCTGCCTCGCCAACGCCTTGGTCTTAGTAATGCCTTGATGCCCTTCATGTAGCAAGGCTAATAAGTGTTCAATCACACCTTGGGGGGGCACTACTTTGTCGCCTCTAAGTAGGAAAAGAGGGTTTTCTCCTAGTGACATCTCATCTCGCACTTCCCAATACCTTCTTAGAGCTTCCTTGAGATGTCTCTTTTCAGGCCACCCATGGATCACGTATCCCTTGATTGTCTCTAGATCCTCGTCTGACTTGTAGGCCTATTCCCATTCCTGGGCACTGATGACGCTTTCCATGTCTTGAATGGTGGCTACCACGTAGCCGTCCCAGTTTGGAGTTGCTTGCTCGTCTGGTCCCTCTTGAGCGGCTGCTCGACTCAGGAAGTCAGCCACCTTATTTTGAGGCCCTGGTATGTGCTCTACTTCATATACAAAATCCAAGAGCCTGAGTGTCATTTTGGCTATTCGGGGTGTGGCGTGTGCATGACCACTCGACGTCAACACCTTCACTAAGGGCTTGTGGTCCGTCCTCACCAGAAATTTTGCTCCCCACAGATATTGTCGAAATCGTTCCATTCCCCATACTACTGCCAGCATTTCTTTCTCTATGACGCTAAACTTTTCTTCGTTGGGCGCCAAAGATCTCGATCGGTAGAGCATGAGACTCTTAATCTCAGGGTCGTGGGTTCGGGCCCCACGTTGGGCGCCAAAGATCTCGAGGCGAAGCTGATCGTGGACATCTCACCCTTTTCAGACTTCTGCATAAGCACGGCCCCCCAGCCTCGGTCACTAGCATCAGTGGTGAGGACAGATGGTGCCTCGGGATCAAATCCTTGTAGTGGTATCGTCGCTCCCAGTTCCTGTTTGAGTTTAGCGAACTCTTCCTGTTCTTCCTCCTTCCAGTGGAATCCGTTCTTTTCCTTGAGGAACTGCCGCATGTAGTGGGTCTTGGTAGCAAAATTGGGGATGAATTTGCTATAATATTCGGCCATCCCCAGGAACGACCTGACGTCCTCCTTCTTCCCTGGGTCTGGCGCATCCAGATTTGCTTGCATATTGGCTTTCTTTGGTTCGATGCCCTTTTCGCTTACTTCATGTCCTAAATATGTCACGGACGAAACTCCGAACCTGCATTTTGACCATTCCGCCGTCAATCCACTGGCTTGCAATGTGTGTAGTACTTGATGCAGCCTCTCATTGTGGTCTTGCCTAGACGCTCCCATGACCATGATGTCATCTTGAAAGAACTGGACTCCCTCCATCATACTGAAGAGTCGGTGCATAAGATTCTGGAACACGGCTGCTGCCGAGGCCAATCCGAATGGCATCCTGACAAATTTGTAACACCCAAACGGCGTGATAAAAGACGTGAGGTGACTACATGAGGGATGGAGTTTCACTTGATGGTAGGCAGACGATAGATCCAGAGTGGAGAACCATTTCACTCCTTTGGTCTTGGCCAACATCTCATTGATACGGGGAAGAGGGAATTTGTCAACCAAGATATTTTTGTTCAGTTCTCTGAGGTCGACGCATAACCTCACCTTCCCATTTGGCTTCTGTGCGACCACCAACGGTGAAAGCCACTCTGAGCTGTCTATGGCTTGTATCACTCCACTCTTTTCCAACCTGTCCAGTTCCGGCTGGACTGCTTCCCGACATCTGAGTGGGATGTTTCTCACCTTGTGCACCACGGGTTGTGCTCCTTCTCTCAACTTGATGAGATGGCGTATTTTACCAGTTGTCCTATTTGTCCGTTGAACACTTTGGGGTACTCTCTGTGCCACGCTACGTTGTCGTTGTCCTGTATCATGTCCATTAGCAATATTTTCTCTATGCCTCCTGGGTTCAACTGTATTCCAGGCGCACCCTGGTCTTTCCAACTGAGCACCGATGGACCTTTTTCGGCAACCTACAGTTTGCACATGGCTCGTCGTCCCCGAAATTCAAACAGCAGTGGACAGTAGCCCAACATGGGAATTCTCTGTCCTGTATATGTGACCGGTCTTAGGTCCATCGGCTTGAGTCTCTCCTTGACCTTTGCCTCAAACTCTCTCTCCCACACTTGCTTCTGTATTATGGAGATAGGGGCACCACTGTCCGCTACCATTTGTATTGGTACACCACCTATATGCATGTCCAACCGTGGTTTGTCCGAATCAGTGCACCCTACATCCAATATTTGTGCGTCGATGTAAAGGAACTCTTGCACGTCTTCCTCTTCTGTGTGTGTCGCTTCTTCCTCATGCTGCTCCTGGTCCACATATCTGACTGATGTACTTTTGGGCTTGCGACTGCACACCTTCTCGTAGTGCCCAAAGATGTTGCAGAAAGCGCATTTCGCCCTGAACGCCGGGCATGCTTTGTCGTTCCCCAAATGTGCTGTGCTACCACATCTGTAACAGCTCGGTCTTCCTCCTCTGCTTGTCCTCTGAGCACTTCCTCCGGACTGTTGTTGCCCTCTTTTGTAGTCTTGGTTTCTCGTCATCTCTTTTTGTTTACTCTTCTCCCCTTTGTAACTTGTCATGACTCTGCAGACCGTCTGCGTGCTTCCTGCTTCTTTCTTAACTGCTTGCGCACACCTTTCCGACATCTCCGCCTTCTTCACCAAGGCCCACACTTCCTTCAAGGTTCCATCACCATTTACCCACAGTTTCTCTTGGACATGCGTGCTCGTCGTGTGCATAATTATTTGGTCTTGGATGAAGTCATCATGGAGGGGACCAAATTTGCATGTGAGAGCTAGTTTCTGAAGAGCTGTGACATATTCATCTACAGTCTCACCTCCTTCTTGCTTTCTATGGAAGAAACTGTGCCTATCGATGGCAACGCACACCACTGGCCGGTAGTGCGCATCCAGGTCAGCAATGGCGTGGCTGAACACGTCGTCATCGTTGTCGTCTCTTTGACCTTTCACGGTGGTGTCAAATACCCTGATGCCTTTCGGGCCCAAATTGTGCAGTAGGATAGTCTTCCTTCTCTTGCTGGAGTACTCTGCCCCACTCTCTTCCTCCAACGCCTCTAAGTAGTTCTGGAAGTACCTCTTCCAATCTTCCCAGGGCATCGCTGGTTCCCCTCTGGTCGGGAGGAAAGGTACCATCTGTGTGAGCGACTTTTGCGCCGCCATTTTTCTGACTACGTTAGGACTGCCTTGAGCTTGGAGGCCTCTGTTCGGGGGGCTGCCCGGGGCTTGTCTGGGGTCTGCAACACCTGCTGTACTTCCGCTGCCAGTCGCTCCACTCGACAACGCCGTCGTGGACTGCTGTCCTTCCCTGCCTCCTTCCACTGACTTTCTTCCCTGGCCTGCTAGCTCCGCCAGTTTGGCGCGTTGCGCAGGACCACGTGGTCAGCGTCGCTTCTCTGCACTGCCGAAGTGGCGGCTTCCCCTTATGCACCCCTCGACTCACTGTGCCTGGTGGTTCAGGTCCGTGGATTGTCTGGGCTGTGGCACCTCCAGCAAGCGCTGCACATGCCCCTCGAGGAAGACGCTGGTCTGTGGCCGTGCTTCCGTTATTGTTCGTGTCTTATGGCACAGGCAATGGTGGCACTGGCTTGCCGCGTCGCTGGGCGGTGTGAGGGGCCGTGGTGGACGCGGGCGCCGTCCTCTGCCGCACTCCGGGTACTGGATAGCCTCTTAGTCGCGAGCGGGAACGTCCGCCGCTCTCCGCGAGGCTGCTGCGTGTGATCAGCGTCACCAACAACACCGTGGGTGATCGCACCTCGTCGCCATTATTAAAGTCTCCCTTTTAGGCAATACAGGTACTACGTTGGTAGGTACTACGTTTATTACCCGGAGCGCCGGGAACACACCGCTATCTTGGAGGCGGTCGGCGCCGAACTACAACATGGCCGCCTTCCGCTTCCGTGTTACACTTTCCGGTTCCGGCAAAAGAGACTAGACCGTCACCACAAGGATATCCAGAAAAATGAATTCTTGATCATATTACAAAGTCAGTCGACTTGTTTACAAAAATACACCAAGAAGAATGGAGAAAACCTGCCTGCAAGTAAAACACACAACGTAACAATCTTTCCCTACTTGAGTCATCGTATTTGAAAGTATGATTTTAAGATATAACTGGCCAAAGTTCGCTTTTACGAAGGCACGCACTAAATATCTCAACGCCACTTCCTTTCCGTTAACAAAGATATTTAACAATGTCTGTGTATATACATATTTCTGTAGGTCTTTTTTATTACTTTTTGGTGCAGTCGACGCTTTTGAAACACTACGAAAAAATCGAGCATTTACACAGTGTATCAACAGGGTTGGAAGAGGGCTGGTCGAGGCACTGAAGTCTTCCTACGTGAAGGAACAAACATTGGCAAAGCCAGCAGGCCTGGCGTTGGCAAGCAGTTTTTTTTATATCAACTGTATAACATAAAATAAAGAGAAGAACACAAGTAATCATGCGGGTGCCTAAACCAAGCATCCATATGGTTGCTACCAAAAAAATGACATGTAAAAAAATACCCATCAAATATAATATTAATAAAACAGTGTGGATGTTTCTGAGCATGCAGGAGTACTCAGAATAGGTGTGGATACTCTTTTTAGCATTAATACCCATCAGAGGAAAATATGATACTCATTGAATTACTGTAACCTGATTATATTTTATTTATTTCTTTATTTCGGCCAGTTGGCCATAAAAGACACACATTTATACATACATAAAACGGAGGATCATAGCAATATACGTACATCAATACTTTTAAAAACAATTGAATTTTTAAAAATACAATACAAAATTAATTTTTCTCCAGCCTCTTTAAAACATGTTTCATTTAGCAGCAGAAATATAAGCTTGTAAAGGAATCCTACTCAAAGCATCTGACCAGATTTCCTGCGAACAATATACACAGAGTAGAGGAACCTACTGATACTGAATACAATAAACTGGGCAGTATTAGTTTTTAAGATCCTATATGCTGTGAGACAAGATCTAGTTCCTAGGAGCGCACACATGGGTTTTAGCCATCTTTTTCGGGCTTTCGAATACGCTTTACATATAAACAACATGTGGACCTCGTTCTCCATACAAAAAATTGAGCACATTGCACATCTCCCACTTTTGCTGTTCAGGCATTCCAATTTTTTCTTTGACCAACGTTCTATGTTAGAGTTCAAGATTCCCATACCTGAATTTCAGAAAAAGAGACTTCGCAACAGGGGGCTCTATTTCGTCCAAAAAGGATTCAAAACAGGGTTCATCTTTAAAGGATAAGAAATCTTGTATTAGGGTCCCAGTTTTACTTTCATGTGCAAGCCTATTAGTCATATAAGACCAAAAGGCTCTCTTTACTATGGACTTGGCGTAAGGTGGTAAATTCTCTGGATTTTCCCACAACGGATACAAGCCCAGC
Source organism: Lissotriton helveticus (assembly GCF_964261635.1). Classification (NCBI taxonomy): domain Eukaryota; kingdom Metazoa; phylum Chordata; class Amphibia; order Caudata; family Salamandridae; genus Lissotriton; species Lissotriton helveticus. Next base: position 2,058,009,712 of record NC_136059.1, on the reverse strand, counting down.
ATTGTGAGCCATTTTCTAATATGCCCAAACCATAGGATAGAGTTAAAAGAGTCCAGATTCAATAACTCTCGAAGGCCATTCCTGTAATCTAGCAATTCTGGGGTGGACCAAATCCTTATCCAAAACATTAATGGTCTTATGATGGTCAAATAATCAGTTCGTTTAAAATTCAGATCAAATTGGAGGGGAATTAATGGTGTACTAGTGGGAACCCTTACAATTGTTCTCATGAATTTGTTATCCAGGCCTTGAAAGCTCTCCCTGGCCCATGGTCCCCATATCTCAGCCCCATATAGTGCAGCTGCTTGAATTTTAAATTTAAAGAGTTCAAGCACAGGGGTTACGCTCTTACTTGTACTGGCATTCAATTTATTAATTATTGGTTTAACATTGTGGGCATATGACACCCTGCTTTTCTCGATTTGGGCCTTCCATGTTAGTTTTGAATCGAGTACTACCCCCAGATAGGAAAAATTGTCCACAGTTCCTAAAGTTTGGCCATTCAAGATCAGATTCCCTCTGTCCGGTCTACTAGGGTTCAATGCCATACATTTAGTTTTGTCAACGTTTATTTCTAGTCCTTTGGTCACGCAGTAGCTACTAAAGGAGTTTAAGAGTGCCTGGATGCCCTTCTTGGTTTGGGATATTAAGATGGTATCATCCGCGAAGAGCAACGCAGGCACCCTCTCTCCGTTAAGCTGTGGTGAATCATTGCTACAACCATTTAAATAATCAGGAACATCATTGACAAATATAGAAAATAGGGTGGGGGCCAAGACGCATCCTTGCCGGACACCACGCTCAATTGGAATGTTACGCGTCAGTTCACCATTTGGGCCCCATCTAATGTTGGCATGATTTCTAGCGTGCAACTCAATTATTTGTACCAAAAGACTCCCTGCCAGGCCGGCTTCATTTAAGGATCTCCAGAGCAGGTTGCGAGGAACAAGGTCAAATGCCGCTCTCAAATCTACGAAAGCTACATACAAATGACCTTTCCTAATGTGCACATATTTCCAATATATACAACAAAATCTGAAGACCTGATCTATGGTACTGATCTTGCTCCTAAAGCCTGCTTGAAATTTAGAAAGTATTGTTGACTCCTCCAGCCAATCATTTATCCGGAATAATAAATGCTTGGCATAGAGTTTTTACAGGGTGTCCATTAAACTAATAGGTCTGTAATTTGAAGGAACAGATCTATTCCCCTTTTTGAAAATTAAAACAACTTCTGCTGCACGCCAGCTATCAGGGAATTTACAATTTTTGGACAAAGCATTAAACAAACGATTTATATAAGGAGCCCAAACTTCAATTTCATGCTTGTAGAGGTCGCCCGGTATTTTATCAGGGCCAGGAGCTTTACTATTTTTTAGTTCATTGATTGCCCTTTTTGTTTCGTCCAAAGTGAAATCAAGACATTCAGAAGGTGGAAGTAGCCATGGAATCTCATCGACACCACTATCATATTGTTTGTACAAAGATGTAAAGTGTGTCACCCATGTCAATTCATCTAGGAACGTGTCCTTCACAACTCTGCCTGCATGCCCCCCATTTGCTACCAACCTCCAAAAGCCAACATTATCATTAAGTTTTGCAGCAGTCAACATATCAGCCCAGATTGACTCTTCCCATGATTTTTTCGAGATTTTTTGGACATGCTTATACTCTTCCCTTGCAAGTCTGACATCTTCTTTTGAATTGTTTTTAATAGCATTTAAGAGCTTCCTCTTAGCCATCCTGCATGAGTGGTCATACCAGAGTTTCCCGTGGCAACCCACTCGTACATTTTGTTGCTTTTTCCTAGGCATTTTGGACATATAGGTTCTTAGTTCATTAAAAAAAACCTTATGTAGTTCAACAAAATGATCATAGTGGTCAGGTGAGAAGGGTTGTCCAACTATAGGCGCGAACATCGTGCCAAAAAGTGAGTAGACCGATGCTAAGTTCTTACCTTCAGATAAGATATGCGGCCATTTTAAGGCACGTCTATTATTGTTAATGTGTATCTGTTCACACATTTTACCATTGGCAATCTCAGTCGATATAGGGGCAGAGATGTCGCTGAGCATGTATGCATCAATATGAAGTTCCAGAGGATAGTGATCACTTTCATCCCTGTTTACCACTTTAAAATCAATCATATAGTGCCAAATACTTAATGAGACAAGAATAAAATCTAGATTACTTTTGGATTTCACAAAAGTTGGCTGTTTGGTTAGGTCGGATGGAAGGCGGCCGTTACATGCTCTGAGACCATGATCGACAGTTAGCCTCAGTAGTTGGACCGCCAGAGTAGTGCATTGAACGTAGTTTGAGGAATCGAGCTGGGGAATATTATATGCTTGGTCTTCATCCTCAAAGATATCAGTAATTCCAAGGATTGGTTCAAAATTACAATTTAAATCGCCTCCCAGAATTACAGGGACGTCGCCAACCACCCTTTTCAAGAAGGAATCCAAGGTTTCCAGAGTAAGTGATACCTTGGAACGACCAAGGGGTCTATTGTAAACATTAACAATATAATATTCATCCCCCTTTGCGGTTACAATTTTTAAGGCCAAAATATCAGGGGTTCCTGTATCTACAGGTTCAACCCTTATTGCTAAAGTGACTTTGAGCCATATGATCAATCCCCCGGATGGCCTCCCCCTGTCAGACTGAACTGCCTCATTACCAAAGGTTTTATATCCCATCCTGTGTGGAATGTCCATTGCCCATGTTTCTTGCAATAAGCAGAAATCACTGGAATCAACATAATCTGCCCATTCGGGGTCTTTCAGATTTTTGCCTACTCCAGCAATATTCCATGACAAGAAAAGCAACTTTGGGGTTGGCCCACTACCAGAAAAATTACAATCATCAATGGGCAACACTGATTCCAACAGAGGATCTACTCTATCTAGCTGTCAGTCGACTGTTTGATTCTCTGCTTCGGTGCTCAGGGCCCCTACTACGGTACTAGTTTCATCACCAAAACAACCCTCATGCATGTTGTGGCATACTGGATTCGCTACTGAAAAGCTTTCCATGATCTGAGTGCTATTTCTAGAACTAGGATAAATGCACCCAACACTGAGTGTACAATAGGTGTCATGTCCTGATTATAAAGATTAAACACACATGGCTAATAAAAATAATTTAGAAAAATGAACAAAAGGATAACAAATAAAACGAAAAAAAACATTGATACAAAATAAGCATCTGCCTTGGCACGTAAGTGCAATTCTTTTAGGGTGTATGTGCACACAGGATTAGGTAAATACTGTAACTGCCGGTGCAATGTAGCCAGTTGCTGAAGTGGGTTCACCCATTGTCCCATCTTGAATGCTGTAGTGGGTGGAATCAAAACATGAATGACAGTTGAACAGACCAGTTTATAAAGAGTGCTGACCCACAGTGCCCGTATCTAAGTATAAATCCATGTTTTTCTTTACTTATGAATTTATTTGATTACTTAGGGCTGTCAAATGGGCAGTAATTTGTCAATTGGGCACCATTTCCTGAAAATGTGTGCCAACCTAAGTGCATGTTCTGTTGACCCAGGTACAGAGTCCATAAGCAACAAATACAGACTTGCAGTGACCTTGACTACATGCGCGATGAACATCACATCAACGGGTGTTCACTATATGAGTGAGAGATGCCAGGTGGAATATCATGCAATGCCTGTGTTTGCCCACACAGCACATGCAACTCTAAGGCCTTGATGTCTAGCAAGATAGTAGGCACAGGCGGATCCAAGCCACAAAAGGAAACAAAAACAAAGGAGAAAACTAACCAGCGAGAGGAAAATGTAAAGTTCCAAACAACTAAAAGCATAACCAAGGTAAAAGATTTAGAGAGAATTAACTTCTGTCATGCTAAAGAGAAACCACGAAAAAACACAATTCAATGTAGAGCGCATGTAACAAAACTGCAGCATCAGAAAGGAGGACTTGATTGCAGAAGTACATCAAGATGCACTGCTCTCTAGTTGAGTAAACAATCAATCAATCAATCAGGGGTTTGTAAAGCGCAACTATTCACGTGAAAGGGTCTCAAGGCACTGAGGAGGGGAAAGGGGGACACGCAGCTCCCGGAAGATCACAGAGCCTCGTCAAAGAGTCAGGTCTTGAGATCCTTCAAGAACTTGGGGAGTGATGGTATCTGTCTGAGGTGGAGAGGGAGGGAGATCCATCCTTGGCAGCGAGGAGGGAGAAGGAGTGTCCTCCTGCTCTGGTCTTGTTTATGTGAAGTACCATCGCGAGGGAGGGCTGGGTCGAACGGAGGGAGCGTTGGGGTGCATGGAACGTGAGGCGGTGGTTATTGTAGGCAGGTCTGGTGTTTTGAAGGGCCTTGTGAGCATGGGTGAGAAGCTTGTAGGTGATTCTCTTATCGACAGGGAGCCAGTGTAGTGTTCGTAGGTGTTGGCTGATGTGGCAGTGGCGCAGTAGGTTTAGTACTAGCCTGGCTGCGACGTTCTTGCCATTCTGGAGTTTGCGGGTGAGGTTCTTGTTGACCCCGGCGTAGAGTGCATACCCGTAATCCAACCTGCTGCTGATGAGGGCGGAGTGATGTTTTTCTTGTGTTCGGGGAAATCCAGTTGAAGGTCTTTCAAAGTAAGCATAGGGTGTGGTAGCAGGAAAAGGTGATTGCGTTTATCTGGCAGTCCATTTTGAGTTCAGAGTCCAGGATGATTCTGAGTTTGCATGCATGGTCCGTGGAGGAGGGAAGGTTTCCGAGGGAGGGGGGCCACCAGGTGTTGTTCCAGGCATCGGGGTGTGAATCCATGATGAGTACCTTGGTTTTGTCCATGTTGAGTTGTAAGCAGCTGTTCTTCATTCACCTGGTCGACTGCTTCTATACTTGAAAGTTGTGCTTGGTGATGTTGGGTTAATTGGCTAGGGAGAGGATGAGTGGTGTGTCGTCTGCGTATGATACGATGTTGATAGATGTTGAACAGGGTAAGGCTGATGGAGGACCCTTGTGGGACTCCGCAGGTGATCGTTTGGATTCCGAGAGGATAGGAGGGAGTCTGACTCATTGCGTTCTGCCGAAGAGGAAAGAGCGGATCAAGTCGAGGGCCTTGTTCTAGATTCCTGCTTCGGAGAGTCTGCGGGCTAGGGCGCAGTGAGAGACTGTATCGAAAGTCGCGGAGGGGTCCAGGAGGATGAGGGCTACAGTCTCTCCTCTGTCGAGGAGGGAGAGGATGTCAGCAGTTGCTGCGAGGAGGGCAGTTTCAGTGCTGTGGTTCTTCCTGAAGACTGATTGGGAGGAGTCGAGGATGTTGTTTTCTCCTATGAAGGCGGCGAGTTGACTGTCAACAGCTTTTTCCATGACTTTGGCAGGATATGGAAGTAAGGAGATCGGTCTAAAATTCTTGAGGTCTGTGGGGTCCGCCAAGGATTTTTTCAGGAGAGGGTTGAACTCGGCGTGTTTCTAGTCATCGGGGAAGGAGGCAGTCTTGAATTAGTGATTGATGATTCGTAGAAGCTCGGGGGCTTTGATGTCTGCGGCTCTGTGGTAGATATGGCAGGGGTCCGTGGGGGCCCCAGAGTGGGTGGTCTTCCTAGTCTTCAGGTGTCTTCGATGCTGAGGGTGGTTCAGCTGTCTAGTGTCGCCTGCGTGTTGCTGGGAGCGGTTCCTCATGGGTGTTGTCATCATCGAAGTTGTCATAGATGGTCTTGATTTTGTGGTGGAAGAAGGTGCCGAGTCTGTTGAAGAGGTCCTTGGAAGGGGGCTATCAGTAGTCTTGCTTTTGGGTTGGGCAAACTCTTTGATGATGTAGAAGATTTCTTTGCTATTGTGTGCATGGGTAGAAATTCTGTCCTGGAGTGCTTTCTTCCTTGAGTATCTGATGAGTTTGTGGTGAGCGATGGTGACTGTTTTGAAGTTGTCATGGTCTGCTGGAGTTTTGGAGTTCCTCCATAGCTTTTCGAGGAGTCAGCAGTTGCGCCTGGAGTCACGGAGTTCGGTGGAGAACTAGCTGGCTTTATTTGTGTGAGGGCTGTAGGCTTTCTTGAGGGGGTGATGGTGTTGGCACAGTCAATGACCCAGTTGTGTAGAGTGTGGGCGGTGGTGGTAGGGTCGTCATCTGTGGTGGTGGGGTTGGAGCTGCTGAGGGTGACGGCGAGCTGGTCGTCAGAGATCTTGTTCAAATTCCTGCACTGGAGCTGGTGTGGACGTCTACATGAGATGTCAAAGTGAAGAGAACACAGCGGTGGTCCATCCAAGGGAGTTTGGAGGTGTGGCTGAAAGTGATGGAGTTCCCTGATGTGAAGATGGGATCGAGGGTGTGTCCTGCTGAGTGCGTTGGTTCTGGTACGATCAGGTTGAGTCCGATGAAGTGGAGGTTGTCCAAGAGTGAGGTGGAGTAGGGGTATTGGTGGTTGTCGAGGTGGAAGTTGAGGTCAACCAGCAAGGTGTATTCATTGAAGGTGATGGCATGTGGCGTGATGATGTCGGAGAGTGGTGGACGGGTTGGTCTGTATCTTGAAGTGGAGGTGTTCCATCCGGCCCTCAGATAAAATTGGCCTTGTGGGCGATGTCGGTGCCTCCCCGAGGTGGTTGGGGCGGTTCTTCTGGGTGATTTTGTATCCTTTGGAGATTGGGATCGCAATGTCTGGTCCAGAGGCGCCATTTGTCTGGTTTTCGGTGAGGAAGGCGACGTCCGGGGCGGTGCAGTCAAGGAGGTCCCAGATTTCCGAAGCGTGTCTGTGGAGCGAGCGGACGTTGAGGAGGATGCATTGCAGGGTTTGGGTTACAATGGAGTTTTTGCTGGAGGGTGGGGGAGGGTCCTGGGTCTCAGCCAGGGTGAAAGAATGATGGCAGTAATGGCACGTGAAGGGTCCGTGAGTGTCAAGAGGTGAGGAGAGCTCGTAGTTGTTGTTCTTGTCGGTGTTGAGTGTGTAGAGAGCCAAGGAGCTGTAGTGCTGGTGGCTTGGAGGACCAGGGTTCCTGGCACTGGTCGCGGTCTTGTCACGGATGGGCACAGATGGGTTTACATTTGACGCACCTTTGGTGCACCGGTGGCACACTCACTGCGCTTGGTCGCACAGCGTCCGCCATAAAGTAGGGGTCGGGGAAGGGTGGGACAGCTGCAGCTGGGATGTGGCCGTGGGGAGCAGGAACACTCTGGAGTGGGAGGGGCCGCAGGGGCAGCAGCAGTTGGGTCAGAAACGGCACGGGAAAAAGGGTAAAAAGTGGGGAAACAAAATAAAGGAGTTCTAGAGGAAACAGAAACAGAAATAAGGAGCAGAGAGCGGGGGAAAGGATCCCAGGTAAAAGTAGGAATAAAAGAGGCAAAATAGGAAAACAAGAGTAAGGAAGAGAAAAAACAGCAGAGAGCAAGAAAAAGCAGAAGCACAGGTACTCGAACCGAGGTCTGCGGTGGTGCTGAGTGGGCACTTGCAGTGGAACTGTGAGCTGAGAGACCAGACTCCTGACCAGAAGGTCAGGGGTCTTGCTCAATCCGGCAAGCAGCATCCGCCATTAAGTAGGGGTCGGTGGTAGGGCGGGACAGCTGAAATGCAGGCGCGGGGAGTGGGAACTCTCGGGAGCCAGAGGGGCCGCAGGGGCAGCAGCGGCGGGGTCAGAAACGGTGCAGGAAAAAGGGCATAATGTAGTAAAACGAGATAAAGGCAAACAGAAATAAAGGAGAACTAGAGGAAGCAGAAACAGAAAGAAGGAGAAATAAGGAGCAAAGAGTGGGGGAAAGGATCCCAGACAAAAGTAGGAATAAAAAAGGCAAACTAGAAAAACAAGAGTGAGGAACAGAGAAAACAGCAGAGAGAAAGAAAAGGCAGAAGCACAGCGCCTCGAACCGGTGTCTGCGGCAGTGCTTAGCGAGGCAATTGTGGTGGAGCTGTGTGCTGAGAGAACAAAGACCTGACCAGAACGTTAGGGGTCTTGCTCACTGATGCATTATTTGCTCTGTACTGTTTCTAAGGTTGTGAGATTAATATATTTCCTTCTCAATGAACAAACGGTAAACAGAATGCATATTGAGGGGCACATTTACAACAAAATGAAGCAGTGCTGCAAGCAACTTTGCGGCACCCAGTTTTGTCATTTTAAAAGCACAGGGATTTATCATATTTACAATAATATGACACATCCCTGTGCTTTCCCCTGCGCTGGCGCACAATTGGCTGCATGCGCCAATGGAGGCACTCTTGCACCATGGTGAAAGGGTGCCTACATTGCAGGGATGATTTATTTTGTGCAGGAAGGGACACCTTACTGTACAATAGCAATCACTGATGGTGTTTTCCTCTTTTTATGTGTGCTGCAGAATGCAGCACGCATAGAAAGAGGAAAAAATAAGGAGAAGTAAAGTTATTCCTCCTCATTGCGCCTCCTTACGCCTCCCCTGGGGAGGGGTAGGATTCTGACACATTCCCAGGTTTACGAAATGTGAGAATGTGTGACAATCCATGTGTTGAAACACCCACAGCAACACCTATGTCATGCCTCTTTCACACAAAGTACTGAGTGAAAAGGGGCCGTATTTACAAGGCCATGAAAAGGTGACTTTGTGAGGCCTTGTAAATATGGCACCGCACTGCGTTGCTAGTGCATCAAAAAAGGGACACACCAGTGGTGCAAGTTACAATATTTTGAAGCATGGCTGCGCAAAAAAACTTCCTGGTGTGCTGCATTGTGCTGCAGTGTGTGAAAATAAAAGGGAAGGAATGCGCCGTCTTTACAAGATACAGCGCTTTCCTTTTCCTTCTCCCCTGACTAGCGCACAATTAGCAGTTGTGCGCCAGCCCAGACACACTTGCGCCATTTTGCAAGAGTGCTTGCGCTTTTCGTTGTGTGCACTGCATCACCAAATACGATGCAGTGCATGCAACAAAATTTGTTTTATTTATTTATATGTTTACTTGCCTGTTAAACTCCGTAATCCATACATTACTACCCCCCACAGCGCCCCTCCCGCTCCCCATGTTATCGCCCTCCAGGAACTCCTACTACCGACCGCGGCTGTTTATAAGGCCATGAAAAGTCAAGCAGGGTGACTTTACATGGCCTTGTAAATATGGGAAAGTCCATTGGACTGCTGGTGCGTCAATAAAAGTGACGCACAATTGGATTGGAAATAAGCCCCATGTCTTTAACCGCTTCACTGCGGCGGCAATTCCGCCGCAGTGCTAGGGGGGAGGGGGGCCGCGCGGCGCTCCCATGCTCATGACGGAACCGCTCCGTCACAAGCCTCGGGCGCGCTGTGCTTGTGACAGAGCGGTTCCATCACGGCCCCGCCCGCTCAATGGAACGTCCAACGCAGGCGCGAAATCAGCGCCGAGCAGGCGCGCCGAGCGGTCCGTGACGGAACCGCTCTGTCACCAGCACAGCACGCCCGAGGCTCGTGACGGAGCGGTTCCGTCACGACCATGGGAGGGATGGTAGGGAATTCATGAATTTTCATCGATCCTAAACTTGTATGTTGATATAAAGACGGATGGAGGTTCTTATGCTGGCATAATGAACCCTATCACGACTCTCTGCAGTGAATCGTTTGCCTTGCACAAAAGACAGCATCTGTAACCTACCATTGAGCCTGTGTTCCAAAATTGGGACCAGATTTATTATTTTACCACGAGAAACAGTAGAGCATCCAGATTTGCCACGCTGTGTTACATAAGATGGGGGGAACAGGTGGGAGCCTTATCTACCAATGGCCTGCTGATGATGTCATCCCTACTGACGTGCTTTTAAAGGGTGCTTTGCGAGACACACGTTGCTGCACCATGGTGCAGAGATGAGCGTGCGTCGTCAAGCACAGCGTTTGTAATTGAAGCATACCATTCCATTACAGACTTCTGTGCCTAGAGAAACTCACGAGGATCTTATGTTTTGGATGCGTGCTGTGCTTAGCACACGTGCAATGCATGGGCTATTTTTGAGAAAATGAAAAAAAAAATCCTTGATACCCTCTAAACAAGCTCGGTCTGGCTATCTTTGTGGCTTTGCTTCAAAACCCTATGGGTATATATGCTGAACTGCCCAAATTACGCCGCATTGACAGCTCCTTCACGTGTAACAACGCAACTTGATACAGCAGCACAAAGCGCTTTCTGTGCTCAGTCAGTAATTAAACCTTTAAGGTGGAAAATACCCTTTACGTATATATTTGTTTATTTGCACTACTGTGAGACGGCACAACGCCATAGTAAATTCGGCCCAATTATTTGTTTTCTCTTTTCCTGCTTAAACCATTTTATGGAAAAACAATTTAACCAGAATTCATTTCTTCGTTTGACTATCATTTCAAAATCTTTGGCAGTAGTGACACCAAGTGGCGAAAAACGAAAACTTGGCAACTAAACAAAATATTGCATTGCAACTTGGCCAGACAAAAAAGACAGACATCGCTTCAGCCTCGATTGCTGCTGTTCCTACACGCCGCACTACGTGCATTTCTCAAGACGGAGCAGATGCTTACCAGAGACATTTTTTAAAATATATTAAAACCAACAATAAAGCAAAGATTGTTTCTACATTGAAGTTGACCCTTTCCTGTGGGGATAATTATATTGTGCTTGGCTTGGGGTAAAGGATACCACTATCGCAAAGAAGGGTGTCCAAAGCTGAAGTAGGCTGGGCGAGCTCATTGCCCCCTTAGGCAGAACAACAATGTGAATGATAGTTGAACAGACCAATGGTGAAGAGGGCGTAGTGAAACGAAACCCCCCGTATATTAATATTCATGCATTTTTATTAAATATTTTTATCAAAATAAATGGTCTTTTGACTAACGCCCAGTAGTACTACAGTTGTTGATATCGCATTCTAATGTGACTTGGAAAAAAAATGTCCTAGCCATTACTTTTGTGCAAATGGATGCATTAACAAGTTGGAATGTGAGGCATTGCCTGTTCCACCTAGCCTTCAGTCGTATCTCAAGGACTCTTTGAGGTGAGCATCCATTACTTTGGTTATTAATCGGTACCATTGATGACAGAAATAAGAGAAATTGTCAAAATGTTTCCAAATACTATCCTGAAAGTGGGTCAGAGCTTTATTCCCAAAGTAGTGCGAGCAAAGTCTTTATAAATCACGTTTTCAATGTTCCTTCCCTTTGTATATTGATAAATAAATTATGATGTTAATGCCTTCTACGTGCCCACAGTCGAGTATAGACAACTTACACTCAAAGGCCTACAGACACAAAAGCACAGCCTGAATCACTATTTCAAAATAAATAGATTGAGCATAAATAGGAACAAACGGGAACTACATGTTGAAAGAAAATAAACATGTTCCTGCCATCTAGAAAATGAAATATGCTCTAGATCTGTTCTAGAGTCACACTTCAATGGTTCTTTTTTTTGCAGCGTGCAAGCGTAAAGGGGAGAAATTCGTTAGTACAATTGTCAATTTTTTAATAAATATTTTTATTAAGCCAGTAGACCATTACAAAGAAAAATAAAAACAAACACAAGGTATCCACAACATGACAGGAAATGAAAACATGCAGAACCAAAGCACAGTACGAAAAAAAGAACATAGGAGGCTATACAACATCATAAAACAAATTATTGCGGAATACACTATTATGACCCATATTACCTACTGGCGGTCGCCAGTAGGTATATATAGTTAGGATTTTTTCCCTATGGGATTTTTGAAAATTCTATGTCTAATAACTTTGGCGTTTGTGGACGGAATTGGCTGAAATTTTCTGGAAAATTGAACATTTTGTTTCTGAGCAGCCCCTGGAAATTTGGGGGGGGGTTCGTCAAGGGGGGCCGTGAAAAAAGGGGGGTCCCAAAACGTGTTTTTAACATTGAGTTTTCCATAGGGCGGTTGGCCTCACTTTTAGCCCGAACCGCTGAATGGATTTCCACGAAACTTGGCAAAATTGTAGGGACTGGTAGCCCGATGTGCCTTTGCTAGGTCTCAATATATGTGCTTCAGTGGATTTTGAGAAATTAACGTTCAAAAAAAGATATATATCTGTAAGCGCGCTCCAGGCAGCGCTCCGGTTCGCGGACTTTACGCGTAACGGAACTTCGCGTAGCAAAGCTGATTGGCTCTCCGGTGTCTGTCAACATTCTAAACAGTCCGGAGCGGCCGCCATCTTGTCTCTCGGTAGGATTGAGAGACAAGAGGAGGCCAAAACAAAGGGGGAAATTACCATAAGGGGGCATAGTAGATCCTCCCTGACCCCCTAGGTTTAATGTGGAGGCTTTAAAAGGGCCCCGCGGGGCAAAAAAAGAAAACATTTTTTTTTTGTTTTTTTGCGTGGGTAGCGCCCGGTTCGCGAACCGGGAAGCGTTCTGGGCAGCGTACTATAAGGAAAAAAGAATGATAGACTTTTCAAATACTGTATGTTAATTGATTGTTGGTTTTGTTGATTATTTTTTAATTTTTTAATTTTTTAAGCAATTATTTATTATTGTAATTGTGTTTCAAAATGTAATAACATTTCTAACATTTCACTAGTTTATGAATTACATATAAAAATGATTAAAGACTCAAACAATTTTTTAATATTACATACAATTTTATTTTTCGGATTGTTTTTCAAAATTTAATAGAACGTCTAGCATTTGACTGTCCGATATGTCCTCTTGTTGAGTGAACATAAGTTCCCACATTTGACCGTCATCATAATGAAGTAAATGATCCACAGATTCTACACATTGAACTAATTCATGGTCCCGTGATTCATCCATGAAATCTGAGTCATCATTGTCCTCAATATCTTTTTCTGTGTTGTTCTCCAGAACAATTTCGAAGGAAATATTCTGCTCTCCTTCCATTTTCTTGCTGTAATTTGCATAAAAAATAAATATATCAGTAGAGATAGGGCACTGTTGGGTTTAAGTTCAGACAGGTACTAGTGAGTTTATAACAGAGAAGTAATCTATGGGCACTGTATGGTTTCAGGCGTGAAGTAGTACTATTAAAAAGTGCCTGTGAAAATTATACCACAGAAACCTAAATCAATCCATAATTATAATAAAGAAGCCTTTCTCAATGTCTAACTCTTACAGAGGGATAGTATATAACTATCTGAAAATGTTTACTATATTAACTTATAGTGCACAATATACTTCAGTTTTTAAAATAACAACTTACCTTTACAAAGAAGTTGAAGTGATTAGTGAAAATCCTATTGAAATGTACACCAGGAAGTAGTAGTCAAAATGGCTGTGTTTCCTTCTATTCCTTTATATATATTCAGGTATATAACAAATGTCAGGTAAAAAAAGTAGAAAATGAAAGTAACATTTTAATTGGTTGTCAATTCCAACACTTCAGATGTGTTTTGTGAAGTAATTTACCTCAGGGTATTTAGAGAGGTCTACAGGCTAAATGGTTAAATGGAATTTCAATCAAATTTGTGTAAATGGTAGGGATTGGTATGTAGTATGAGCTAATCTATATTTGGTGAAATTGTCTCCAGTCGCTTTTCTGTAAACTACTTTCCCACCTTTTTTGATGGTGCGCTTCCCAGGGAGCGACCCGGTACGCGAACTGGCGAGCGCCCCGGTACGCGAACCTTAAGCGTTACGGGAGTCCACCATTTTGTGTTTCGGTCGAATTAAGATACAAGATGGAGGGCAAATAATGTTCAGAATGGGTAGAAGGGGGCACAGTAGACTTATCTTGACCCCCTAGGTTTTCTGAGGGTGGCTGAGGAGGCCCATATGTGCGGAAAAAAAAAATTTAAAAAAAAATTTCGCGAGGTTAGCTCCCGGTTCGCGTACCGGGTAGCGCCCCAGGGAGCGTACTTTGTTGAAAATTAGTGAAAAAAGTTAGAGTAAAATAATAATTGTGAGTGATCAGATGTAGGGTAGCTCTGAGAAGAGCTTTTGGGTTTATGGTACATTTAGGTACTTATAAGTAGGTACCAATGCACAGTCTTAAATTCAGAATGAAAATTCTGTTGCCCTCATCTGAGAAGTGAACTCCATCTCCTCTGTAGATATCTTGCATGTAGTAACGCAAGTTATTGTTGTACACGGAGCCCATTCCATGGTCTCTCATGTAAGCTGAAACAGATTTGTTTACATGCTTCCTCGACTTCTCAATTTGTGGACAAAATTGGTTTGACCACCTCCATTTCTGTCTTTGGCATATATTTGAATATACCAAGGCAGTCTGAGGAAAAAGTGCCATTAATTGCTCAAAGGTGTCCTTTAAAAGCATTTCCAGACCTACCCCAGTCAAAGTGCCCAAATCATTACCTCCACAGTGCACAATTAACAGGTCAGGTTTTGGCAAATGCATAAAGGTTTTCACCAATGGTATCAATTGGTGACATTTTAATCCTCTGTGGCCAAACCACTTAATTTCCACATCTTGTAAATTGAGGTTAGGTAAATTCCTGTTCTCAGCATACCTCTGAGCCCAATAGATGTAACTATGTCCAACAATCCAGACAGAAAACATGGTGAGAGAAGGTTCTCCTGCAGTCAGATGAAGTGTGGCAATGAAATGGCAGTTGAAAAAATAAGAGTTTAAAATGAAAAAAACTGTGGAGTTTCTGTGTTAATGAAGCAGTAACAGTGATTGGTGGATTTTGATTGCTGAAAACAGAAAGTTAGGGTGCATGGATGAGTTCTTTGAAAGATGTATTTTGAGTGGTCAAGAAAAAATCATTAAATGAAAGAATGCACTGGATATGAGGTGCACTGAGAGTTCAGAGTTCAATTGCAACATTGTTGTGTGAACTTGCAAACACCAGAGGTCTTCCAAGAGGTGGTTGCTATGCAAAAAAGGCAGAAAGGGCAGAGGGGGGAAGGGTTTTGATTTGAAAAAAAGTGAGGGAAGAGTTTTGATTGGGTGACATGAGAGATATGTGTGAAGAATTACAGCATTTCTGTGCTTTTGATAGCTGCAGACTCTGGAGTGCATACCTTTTGCTCTGCTGAAGACAAAATGGTGTGTTTCTGAGACTGTTTTGAAACTCAAAGTATTTGCTAAGGTGAGAAAAGATTTCTTTAATTTAGATAGAGAATAGTGTGCTTTAAGGAGAAAATTATGAAGAAAGTTGTGTTTTTCAAATGTTGCTTTGTCTCAAGTGTTTTACAAATAGATTTTGTTTCTTTGAGAAATTGTAATTGGAGAAAATGTGAAGTATTAGTACTGACAGGGTTTTTTTGTGCATAGGAGTTGTGGAGTGTTTTCAAATTATGACTTGAAATCGTTTTTGAGGAAAAGGAATGGTTATAATATTTATGACAAGGACATAATGGTGTATGCTTCTTTATAAGGCAATTGAGTGTCTCTGATGTTATTTTTCCCATTTTAATGTAAGACCTTTCCCTGTGGAGCAAATTGCTTGTAAATATGCTCCCACCTGTGCATGGCAAATTTAGATTTTGAATGTTTGCGTTACATAGCCATGTTAAAAGTGACACAAACATGCTGCAAAGGCAATCAAAAAAACGCTTTTATGTGTCTTAAGGACATTTTAAGTCATTTCCCCATGTGCAGTGTTTTCAAATTATGATTTGAAAATCGTTTTTGGGGAAAAGGAATGGTTTTAATATTTATGACAAGGACATAATGGTGTATGCTTCTTTATAAGGCAATTGAGTGTCTCTTATGTTATTTTTCCCATTTTAATGTAAGACCTTTCCCTGTGGAGCAAATTCCTTGTAAATATGCTCCCACCTGTGCATGGCAAATTTAGATTTTGAATGTTTGTGTTACATAGCCATGTTAAAAGTGACCCAACCATGCTGGAAAGGCAATCAAAAAACGCTTTCATGTGTCTTAAGGACATTTTAAGTCATTTCCCCATGTGCAGTGTTTTCAAATTATGATTTGAAAATCGTTTTTGGGGAAAAGGAATGGTTTTTAAATTTATGACAAGGACATAATGGTGTATGCTTCTTTATAAGGCATTTCAGTGTCTCTGATGTCATTTTTCCCATATTACATTAAAAGACCTTTCCCCGTGGAGCACATTCCTTGTAAATATGGTCCCACCTGTGCATGGTAAATTTAGATTTTGACTGTTTGAGTTACATAGCCATGTTAAAAGTGACCCAAAAAAGTTGCAAAGGCTTTAAAAAAACACTTTCATGTGTCTTAAGGACATTTTAAGTCATTTCCCCGTGGGCAGTGTTTTCAAATTATGACTTGAAAATCGTTTTTGAGGTAAAGGAATGTTGTTAAAATTTATGTGCGCCATATGCCCCCAAATTTCTTTTTCAGGGGTGCAGCTGGGTGTTCTTGAGACACCCCTGCACCTTTGGAAAAATTCCTAATTTGCGATGAGCTTATTGCTAATCGCAAATTGCACCTTCATTCCTATGGGCCTCCTGGCCCATGGAAATGAATGGGTAATTTGCAATTAGCAATTTGCTCATCGCAAATTCGGAATGGTAAAGAATCGCTATTTATTCCTTAAAATTCGCTATTTAGGAAATGCAAAATAGTATGATGATACATATGGCGGTTCATCTCTAACAAGATAAGAAGCTTAGGGATACATTTATGATGACTGGCGCAATGAAGTGGACATCACTTACTTCATTGGTAGACCTTTACATGTATTATCTCCTCTGTATTCTTCATCAAGCGTAACTTTCATCTGCAATCCTGAGTAGGCCTCACCTTAAACAAACCTCTGGATAGGCCACACCTTATCGTCATCCTGAATTAATCATTTAAAATGCTAGGGACAGATTTATGATAGGTGTATGCCTCTTTTGCGCCACTGTGCATCACTTTTGTGATGCAGCGGCGGTGCAAAAGATTTGCTATGAGGCGACAAAATTACAAATTGATGCATTTAGGCAGATGTGTCATGGTGTAAAAAACACCGTGCCACATGAAACTGATGCAGCAGTGATGCAAACGATGCACCATGTTGCAAGACAGGCCTCACTTGGGGCCATATGTATCAAGCTAATTAGCATTTGCAAAGCCGAAATTCTGTGAATTTCGGCCTTTGCGAATGCTAATTAGACAAATGGTATGTATCAAACAAGTTTGATGCAAAATAAGGAATAGCAAAATTTGCTATTCCTTATTTTGCGATTGCACTGAAGGATTTGCAAATTTTGTGATTTCTTAAATGCAATGTATCAAACAAAAAATATGCAAAAAATGCCATTAAGGATTTGCAAATTACCACCAACTTCTAGTTGGTGGTAATTTGCGAATTCTTTTCAAAAAGCTTTTTTTCCAAAAAACAAAAGGTGCCATATGACGCCCATACATGCCCTTAGGGCATGTATGTGCGCCATATGCCCCCAAATTTCTTTTTCAGGGGGTGCAGCAGGGTGTTTTTGAGACACCCCTGCACCCTTGGAAAAATTCCTAATTTGCGATGAGCTACTTGCTAATTGTAAATTGCACCTTCATTCCTATGGGCCTCCTGGCCCATGGAAATGAATGAGTAATTTGCAATTAGCAATTTGCTCATTGCAAATTAGGAATGGTAAAGAATCGCTATTTATTCCTTAAAATTCGCTATTTAGGAAATGCAAAATTGTTTGATGATACATATGGCAGTTCATCTCTAACAAGATAAGAAGCTTAGGGATACATTTATGATGACTGGCGCAATGAAGTGGACATCACTTACTTCATTGGTAGACCTTTACATGTATTATCTCCTCTGTATTCTTCATCAAGCGTAACTTTCATCTGCAATCCTGAGTAGGCCTCACCTTAAACAAACCTCTGGATAGGCCACACCTTATCGTCATCCTGAATTAATCATTTAAAATGCTAGGGACAGATTTATGATAGGTGTATGCCTCTTTTGCGCCACTGTGCATCACTTTTGTGATGCAGCGGCGGTGCAAAAGATTTGCTATGAGGCGACAAAATTACAAATTGATGCATTTAGGCAGATGTGTCATGGTTAAAAAACACCGTGCCACATGAAACTGATGCAGCAGTGATGCAAACGATGCACCATGTTGCAAGACAGGCCTCACTTGGGGCCATATGTATCAAGCTAATTAGCAGAATGCTAATTAGACAAATGGTATGTATCAAACAAGTTTGATGCAAAATAAGGAATAGCAAAATTTGCTATTCCTTATTTTGCGATTGCACTGAAGGATTTGCAAATTTTGTGATTTCTTAAATGCAATGTATCAAACAAAAAATATGCAAAAAATGCCATTAAGGATTTGCAAATTACCACCAACTTCTAGTTGGTGGTAATTTGCGAATTCTTTTCAAAAAGCTTTTTTTCCAAAAAACAAAAGGTGCCATATGACGCCCATACATGCCCTTAGGGCATGTATGTGCGCCATATGCCCCCAAATTTCTTTTTCAGGGGGTGCAGCAGGGTGTTTTTGAGACACCCCTGCACCCTTGGAAAAATTCCTAATTTGCGATGAGCTACTTGCTAATTGCAAATTGCACCTTCATTCCTATGGGCCTCCTGGCCCATGGAAATGAATGAGTAATTTGCAATTAGCAATTTGCTCATTGCAAATTAGGAATGGTAAAGAATCGCTATTTATTCCTTAAAATTCGCTATTTAGGAAATGCAAAATAGTTTGATGATACATATGGCAGTTCATCTCTAACAAGATAAGAAGCTTAGGGATACATTTATGATGACTGGCGCAATGAAGTGGACATCACTTACTTCATTGGTAGACCTTTACATGTATTATCTCCTCTGTATTCTTCATCAAGCGTAACTTTCATCTGCAATCCTGAGTAGGCCTCACCTTAAACAAACCTCTGGATAGGCCACACCTTATCGTCATCCTGAATTAATCATTTAAAATGCTAGGGACAGATTTATGATAGGTGTATGCCTCTTTTGCGCCACTTTGGTCACTTTTCTGATGCAGCGGCGGTGCAAAAGATTTGCTATGAGGCGAAAAAATTACAAATTGATGCATTTAGGCAGATGTGTCATGGTGTAAAAAAACCGTGCCACATGAAACCGATGCAGCAGTGATGCAAAAGATGCACCATGTTGCAAGACAGGCCTCACTTGGGGCCATATGTATCAAGCTAATTAGCATTCGCAAAGGCCAAAATTCTGCGAATTTCGGCCTTTGCGAATGCTAATTAGACAAATGGTAGGTATCAAACAAGTTTGATGCAAAATAAGGAATAGCAAAATTTGCTATTCCTTATTTTGCGATTGCACTTAAGGATTTGCAAATTTTGCGATTCCTTAAATGCAATGTATCAAACAAAAAATATGCAAAAAATGCCATTAAAATTTGCAAATTACCACCAACTTCTAGTTGGTGGTAATTTGCGAATTCTTTTCAAAAAGCTTTTTTTCCAAAAAACAAAAGGTGCCATATGACGCCCATACATGCCCTTAGGGCATGTATGTGCGCCATATGCCCCCAAATTTCTTTTTCAGGGGGTGCAGCAGGGTGTTCTTGAGACACCCCTGCACCCTTGGAAAAAGTCCTAATTTGCGATGAGCTAATTGCTAATTGCAAATTGCACCTTCATTCCTATGGGCCTCCTGGCCCATGGAAATGAATGAGTAATTTGCAATTAGCAATTTGCTCATTGCAAATTAGGAATGGTAAAGAATCGCTATTTATTCCCTAAAATTCGCTATTTAGGAAATGCAAAATAGTTTGATGATACATATGGCAGTTCATCTCTAACAAGATAAGAAGCATAGGGATAGATTTATGATGACTGACACAATGAAGTGGACATCACTTACTTCATTGGTAGACCTTTACATGTATTATCTCCTCTGTATTCTTCATCAAGCGTAACTTTCATCTGCAATCCTGAGTAGGCCTCACCTTAAACAAACCTCTGGATAGGCCACACCTTATCGTCATCCTGAATTAATCATTTAAAATGCTAGGGACAGATTTATGATAGGTGTATGCCTCTTTTGCGCCACTGTGCGTCACTTTTGTGATGCAGCGGCGGTGCAAAAGATTTGCTATGAGGCGACAAAATTACAAATTGATGTATTTAGGCAGATGTGTCATGGTGTAAAAAACACCGTGCCACATGAAACTGATGCAGCAGTGATGCAAAAGATGCACCATGTTGCAAGACAAGCCTCACTTGGGGCCATATGTATCAAGCTAATTAGCATTCGCAAAGGCCGAAATTCTGTGAATTTCGGCCTTTGCGAATGCTAATTAGACAAATGGTATGTATCAAACAAGTTTGATGCAAAATAAGGAATAGCAAAATTTGCTATTCCTTATTTTGCGATTGCACTGAAGGATTTGCAAATTTTGTGATTTCTTAAATGCAATGTATCAAACAAAGAATATGCAAAAAATGCCATTAAGGATTTGCAAATTACCACCAACTTCTAGTTGGTGGTAATTTGCGAATTCTTTTCAAAAAGCTTTTTTTCCAAAAAACAAAAGATGCCATATGACGCCCATACATGCCCTTAGGGCATGTATGTGCGCCATATGCCCCCAAATTTCTTTTTCAGGGGGTGCAGCAGGGTGTTCTTGAGACACCCCTGCACCCTTGGAAAAATTCCTAATTTGCGATGAGCTAATTGCTAATCGCAAATTGCACCTTCATTCCTATGGGCCTCCTGGCCCATGGAAATGAATGAGTAATTTGCAATTAGCAATTTGCTCATCGCAAATTAGGAATGGTAAAGAATCGCTATTTATTCCTTAAAATTCGCTATTTAGGAAATGCAAAATAGTATGATGATACATATGGCGGTTCATCTGTAACAAGATAAGAAGCTTAGGGATACATTTATGATGACTGGCGCAATAAAGTGGACATCACTTACTTCATTGGTAGACCTTTAGATGTATTATCTCCTCTGTATTCTTCATCAAGCGTAACTTTCATCTGCAACCCTGAGTAGGCCTCACCTTAAACAAACCTCTGGATAGGCCACACCTTATCGTCATCCTGAATTAATCATTTAAAATGCTAGGGACAGATTTATGATAGGTGTATGCCTCTTTTGCGCCACTGTGCGTCATTTTTTTGATGCAGCGGCGGTGCAAAAGATTTGCTATGAGGCGACAAAATTACAAATTGATGCATTTAGGCAGATGTGTCATGGTGTAAAAAAAACGTGCCACATGAAACCGATGCAGCAGTGATGCAAAAGATGCACCATGTTGCAAGACAGGCTTCACTTGGGGCCATATGTATCAAGCTAATTAGCATTCGCAAAGGCCGAAATTCTGCGAATTTCGGCCTTTGCGAATGCTACTTAGACAAATGGTATGTATCAAACAAGTTTGATGCAAAATAAGGAATAGCAAAATTTGCTATTCCTTATATTGCGATTGAACTGAAGGATTTGCAAATTTTGCGATTCCTTAAATGCAATGTATCAAACAAAAAATATGCAAAAAATGCCATTAAGGATTTGCAAAATACCACTAACTTCTAGTTGGTGGTAATTTGCGAATTCTTTTCAAAAAGCTTTCTTTCCAAAAAACAAAAGGTGCCATATGAAGCCCATACATGCCCTTAGGGCATGTATGTGCGCCACATGCCCCCAAATTTCTTTTTCAGGGGGTGCAGCAGGGTGTTCTTGAGACACCCCTTCACCCTTGGAAAAATTCCTAATTTGCGATGAGCTAATTGCTAATCGCAAATTGCACCTTCATTCCTATGGGCCTCCTGGCCCATGGAAATGAATGGGTAATTTGCAATTAGCAATTTGCTCATTGCAAATTAGGAATGGTAAAGAATCGCTATTTATTCCTTAAAATTCGCTATTTAGGAAATGCAAAATAGTTTGATGATACATATGGCGGTTCATCTCTAACAAGATAAGAAGCTTAGGGATACATTTATGATGACTGGCGCAATGAAGTGGACATCACTTACTTCATTGGTAGACCTTTACATGTATTATCTCCTCTGTATTCTTCATCAAGCGTAACTTTCATCTGCAATCCTGAGTAGGCCTCACCTTAAACAAACCTCTGGATAGGCCACACCTTATCGTCATCCTGAATTAATCATTTAAAATGCTAGGGACAGATTTATGATAGGTGTATGCCTCTTTTGCGCCACTTTGGTCACTTTTCTGATGCAGCGGCGGTGCAAAAGATTTGCTATGAGGCGAAAAAATTACAAATTGATGCATTTAGGCAGATGTGTCATGGTGTAAAAAAACCGTGCCACATGAAACCGATGCAGCAGTGATGCAAAAGATGCACCATGTTGCAAGACAGGCCTCACTTGGGGCCATATGTATCAAGCTAATTAGCATTCGCAAAGGCCAAAATTCTGCGAATTTCGGCCTTTGCGAATGCTAATTAGACAAATGGTAGGTATCAAACAAGTTTGATGCAAAATAAGGAATAGCAAAATTTGCTATTCCTTATTTTGCGATTGCACTTAAGGAATTGCAAATTTTGCGATTCCTTAAATGCAATGTATCAAACAAAAAATATGCAAAAAATGCCATTAAGGATTTGCAAATTACCACCAACTTCTAGTTGGTGGTAATTTGCGAATTCTTTTCAAAAAGCTTTTTTTCAAAAAAACAAAAGGTGCCATATGATGCCCATACATGCCCTTAGGGCATGTATGTGCGCCATATGCCCCCAAATTTCTTTTTCAGGGGTGCAGCAGGGTGTTCTTGAGACACCCCTGCACCTTTGGAAAAATTCCTAATTTGCGATGAGCTAATTGCTAATCGCAAATTGCACCTTCATTCCTATGGGCCTCCTGGCCCATGGAAATGAATGGGTAATTTGCAATTAGCAATTTGCTCATCGCAAATTAGGAATGGTAAAGAATCGCTATTTATTCCTTAAAATTCGCTATTTAGGAAATGCAAAATATTTTGATGATACATATGGCAGTTTATCTCTAACAAGATAAGAAGCTTAGGGATAGATTTATGATGACTGGCGCATCACCAGGGATGTGCCAGTCATCCTGCGCCGCTGTTCCGCCACCCATGGTGTGCTGCATTTACAATGCGGCGCAGCATGGGGCAAAAATGGCACAGATGCATGACGCATCTGTGCCGTTAAGGTGGCGCATTGCTGGAGTTGTATCGCAAGTGCGATGCAGCTCCAGCAAGGCTCAGGG
Organism: Lissotriton helveticus; assembly: GCF_964261635.1. Taxonomy (NCBI): domain Eukaryota; kingdom Metazoa; phylum Chordata; class Amphibia; order Caudata; family Salamandridae; genus Lissotriton; species Lissotriton helveticus. The sequence goes on along the minus strand of NC_136059.1, from coordinate 2,057,986,747 downwards.
GTGCCCCATCTCCACAATGTTGCGTCAAGACCTATGGCTGCTTCAAGCAGGCGCACGGTTTTGACGCAGCTTTCTCCTATCTGATTGTAAATGCGGCACACCATGGGTAGCAGAGCAGCGGTGCACGTTAACTGGTGCATGCCTGGGGATGTGCCAGTTAACATAAATCTGCCCCTTTACATTTAAGTATGTGCAGGGGACACAGAGTCGGTGAGGCTTATCCAAGGTTAAGAAGAGATGAGTCCTGTTCAGTGAAAAATTAGACATAGGCTTCACCTGCTCAGCATCGCTGGACATGGCTAAATAATAGCTGCAAAATGTTACTCTTGTTAAACAATTTTACTATTATAATCTCTGAGATTTGTCTCTTACTCTGCAACATCTCATTGTTGTTATCTTTCTTTAAAGATAAAGACAACATCAACATGAGCGACAATCAGCAATCAGTTGATTTCGACCTCATCATTGAACTCGTAATTGAAACATCAGTGGATGTTGATCCCTTGGATGATTTAAATCCTGAGGATGAAGAAGAACGTGATGAGGATGCAGATTTGTCAGAATTATATGACATAGGATGGGAAGCTGACGTGCTTGAGCCTATGGAACTATAAACATTTATTTTAAAAATGTATAATAAATAAAAAGTAAAAATGTAAACCGTTTAATTTAAAAATAAAGACACCTTCAAAAACAGGTTATGTGTAGTGTCTTCAATAAAATATTAAAATATGCTCATAAAATTAGATCAGATTCACATATAAAATAGCACAGGTAAAATGAATATAAATTCCATTTCTTTTCTGCTATTTCTGTATTCTAAATTTGCCAAGGACTAAAAAATCTTCTATGTAAAAATGTCAAGTAGTGTTTTAAGTTTTTGATTACTGTTATTGATTTACTGTTGGGTAATAGTGGTTAATAACATTTTTTAATATATTTTAGCACAGATTCAACTGCAGATCATTTCAAGATTTCACCATGCCAACCAAAGAAAGACTGAGAAAGGCTGCAAAACGTCAAAGACAGCAGGTCAATGAAAAAAAGCAGCAGTCCTCTAACAAAAAGATTTGTCAAGTCACCAAGAAAGCACCGGGTAAGAGTACAAAAACATTCATAAGAAATATCTGTAGTAAAAAAAATATTACTACAGAAAATGTTTCAGTCCAGAAAAAGAGAAGCAATTCAAACGGAAAGGAAAGGCCAATGAAAAATGTTACTGCTAGAGCAACAGATAACTCTGTGCATGATAGTAGAAGGAAACAACAGTTTAGGGACATTCGTAAACGAATGTTCCGCAACAGGATAATTGGCAATTTGTTAAAAAATATTAAGAAAGGTCAACAGAAAGTGGTTTTTTATAAGAGAAAAAAAAAAGTTGAGAAAGTTATTGATCAGGCATTTGAAATTAAACGTAAGTTATTTATTTTGATAATCAATAGAATTAGGAACCTAAACAAGGCAATTTATGATTTCAAAAGAAATAGTAGATGGAAGAGAATAGTTAATCGTAGTAATTTTTGTGAAGTTTTTTCTGGAGAATGGATGCATAGTTCAAGCTGTGAGGCATTTTTTAATGAGGAGAGTTATTTCCAGGATAATGATTTGGTGCATGCAGTTGACACCAGTGGTCGAGCTTATGAAGTGAAAGATGGTTGTCCAGTTGAAAAAGAAAAACTTGTGACAACAGAGGCAGAAGAGGTGTTAGGTAATGAGGTTTTAGGAAGACATCCTAAGGGTCCTGTGTACACCTGGAAGTGTAGTAGTATTTGCAGTGTGCGACAGGATTCCATCAATTTGCTTTGTGATTTTGTACGGTCATTTAATAAGAAAAGTTTGAAGCAGAAAATGAAGTTGTTGCAAGAATTAGATCCTTGCAGAGTGAGAGAAGTGACAGGTTTGCATGGTCATTCACTGGCTTGTCTTTCCAGGAGAGTATGCCAGAGTGTTTTTCATCATTTCAGGATGCTAGCAGTGCATCATAATAAAGTGAGGAAATTAGTTAGAATGTTGTATTATGCTAAGAGTCCAGCAATTATGCTTAAACAATTATGTGCTGCTCTTTTGCATGGTTCTGAAATAGATGTGAAGAATATATGTGAAGAAATTGAGTTTTGTTACTTTGGAAGTAAAGAGGAGAATGTTGAAATTGACCCAGGAGAAGCGGGTAATGTGGAAGATAGTGTACAGGTTTCCAGTACAGATAATTTCCAGAGGGAAATTGCGACGTTTCAGGTCAAATCAAGTGAGAGGCCAAATTTCACTTGTGTGTGTTGTCGACGCACTTATTATAAGAATCAGACTAAGTTAGTGGATTTATATGCAAAAAGTGTAAGGGAAAATACTAGTGAATGGAAGGATTTCGCAACATACTTGATGGTAGAAAATTGTTTTGATTTGGGATTGGATCAACGTGTGTGTACTTATTGTTGTAATAAGTTAAATCAAAACCAGATGCCTGCTAGAGCAGTTCATAATAATCTGGAATTGGTTGAGATTCCTTCTGAATTGAAGGATTTAAATACTTATGAATCTATTTTGATTCAAAGTATCCATCCCTTTCAGGCTATTGTAAGAATGGAGCCAAAGACAGGGAAATTGCCTCCATCAGATTTACAGAGAGGATTAAAGGGAAGAGTTGTTTATTTGCCTCTAGATTTGAAGAAAAACATTAACACAATTGGAGTAGAAAAAGTGGAAGAGGAACCTCTGGTTATCTTAGTTAATGGGGTTCCGACAAAGAATAAGAAAATATGGCAAGATTTAGTGGATGTTAGGAAAGTTAAAAAGGCAACATTGTATTTGAAAAAAAAAAAATATACTATAAGAATGTATATGTTGCAGAAGAGGAAGTAAGTGAGGAAGAGGATAGTGATTTGTGTGCTGGTCAAATTGAGAAAGTAGAACCCTCTACTAGTGAAGAAATATATGAACATTATAGTGTTCATCCTTTGCATTCCAAGGAAGTCATGGGGAATGCTATTGAGTTGTTTCAAATGAAACAAGCCAAAGGGAGTCCCATTAGTGTTTGGGAGGAAAGTTTGGAAGCTCGGTGTTTCCCACAGCTTTTTCCAACAGGTCAGGGAGGAAGATATGATGAGCGACCTCATCAAATTCCTGCTTCTGAATACCGGACTTTGCGATTGTATGCAGGAGATGCTAGGTTTCGACAATGCATTCCTTATTTGTTTCATCTCCTGTTTGAAAGCGATCTGTCTGGACTGTCATATGCAGTGAACCGCATCTTGAAAAGTGGTATACACATGTAAAACATCTTGGCAAGTGACTTTATGGATAAAGTCAATGTCCAAGACAGTATTTTGGATTCTCACCTGATTAATCTCATGGCGTGTCAGCGTGGTACTAATGAGTACTGGTACCGTCGTCATGGTGATTTAAAATGTATGCTGAGGAATTTAGGAACTCCCACATGGTTCCTCACTCTGAGCTGTGCCGAGTATGGCTGGGAAGACTTACTTGAATTTCTACGAGAGGCAAATGCTAACGTAGAAAACATCGAATTCAAGACACCCGGAGAACTGTGCTCTTTGGATCCAGTCAATGTATGTAGGTACTTCAATCATAGATTTGAAGCTATGATGTCTTTCATCATGAATAAGAAGAATCCACCTCTTGGAGAGGTGTTGGATTTCTTCTGGAGAAAGGAGTACCAAGCAAGAGGTGCTCCTCATATACATATGTTGCTGTGGATCAAGGATGCACCTAAATTTGGAACGGATCCAGAGGACTCAGTGATGAGTTTCATACAACAGTATTCTACGTGTGCTGTTCCAAACGCAAAGGAGAAGAAAAGCCTAAGAGAAAAAGTTCTACGTTTCCAAAGCCATCGATGTGGAAAGTACTGTCGTCGTAAATTCCGAAACAAGGACAAGTTCTACACCAAATGTCGTTTCGGCTTTCCACGACCGGTGATTTCTAAAGGAAGAGTGAACAGTTTGATGTCTTCGCTGCGACATAATGTGATGAAGAAATCACCTAAAAACACATACAATTTAAAGAGGAACGAAGAGTCTAAGTACATCAACGACTACAACCCGGTGATTTTGTCCATGTGGAATGCTAACATGGATATACAGTTTGTGGCTGATAACTTATTGGCTGTGGCTCGGTATGTGACATCATACATCACCAAAAAAGAGAAGACAGAATTGAAGGATATGTGGGAAGACATTTCCCATGAAAAGAGCCTCAGCAAGAAGTTGTACAGTTTCAGTCTGAAGATGTTGTCGCATCGAGAAATCGGAGCTTACGAATGTTCTGACCGGTTGTCTTCAGCAAGTCTCTATGCCAAGTCCAGGAGTATCGTTTGGGCGAGTCTTGGTCTTGCTGCAACGCGTAATCGAGTTCTCAAACCTGTGCGGGAAATTGAGTATTTGGCGGAAAAGGAGCCAAACAGTACCGACATTTTGAAGACAAACATGTTGGATACATATTATCCAAATCGAAGCAGTCACCTCGAGAATGTTTGTCTGTATGAGGTTCTTCAAAATTACATATTCAAGAGGAACATCAAAGAAGATACTGAGAAAGGAGTGTATGCTGTAAAAGGAAGTGAGGGATGTCTGGTCAAGCAAAGAAAATGCCACTTGGTAAACCATCGAAAATTGAGTGGCGAATCTCCTGAAAAAAAGGAGTTTTTCTATTTAGCACTTTTGCAACTTTTCAAGCCTTGGCGTGCAGAAGAGGAACTGCTTGGAGATTTCCTCTGTTACGAAGACTCTTTCAATGCCGCCAAGGAGACCATAGAATGTCCTGCTTTTCCCAAATATGTAGAAATGTTGAATGTGGAAATCGAGCAGGAAGCAATGATTGCAGCCGAGAATGCCAGAGACAGTTCTCAGGACAGTCAGAGTTCTGCTTCATTGAGTCAGGATCCACTAGGAGGACCTGTTATCGAAAATGAAGCTGCCACTGCTATGAATGAAGTGGAAAGAGCCATGGCACATGCTCAGGAGGATGCGGTTAACTTAGAAGAGTTGGAAAGACAACTCAACGTTGAGCAGAGGAAAATATATGACGAAGTTACCATGCAAATTGATCATGGATTAAGTCATGACAAGAAAGAGTGCTCATGTACGTCGTTGAAGCCTGTCCGACTGTACGTGAGTGGAGAAGCGGGAACTGGAAAAAGTTTCCTTATTAAAGCAATTTCATGTTATTTGCTAGGAACTGGAAAAAGTTTCCTTATTAAAGCAATTTCATGTTATTTGTTAGGACAGAGTCATCGCTGTCTTGTGTTGTCACCGCTCCAACTGGACTGGCAGCACATAACATTAAAGGGATTACTTTACATCGTTTACTGATGCTGCCAGTGGAGCATGACAACAAATTACAATATCACAAGCTATCTGGAGATGCTTGTTGTGAAGATTCAAGAATCTTGAGGAAAATGAAACTTCTTATCATTGACGAAGTAAGCATGCTTGCCTTTGTGCATTTGAGAATGCAAGAAGTTCTCAAAACAGAGTATGATGTTATTTGGTGGCAAACACATCATTGTTTTCGGAGATCTTCTGCAGCTGACACCAGTGAAAGGGCAACCTGTGTTCAAAATGCTCACGCATGAAGATACCAGGAAGTGCCTAGGCAGCATTGGCAACGTCAATATATGGTTAAACTTCAATTATGCTGAACTGCATGAAAATATGCGTCAGGCGAAGGATGAAGTTTACAAGACTATTCTACAAGATGTTAGAATTGGAAAAGTGACCGAGCATGGGAAAGAAGCTTTACATGCACGATTACTGTCAAATTTATATCCAGAACAAGATGTTGTGCCTGAGAATATTTTTCAGAAAATTACTGAGAAGAAATCTGGAATATGTTTGATGCCAACTCTTGCAGAATGTGCCAAATTCAACCACAAAATGTTGCATTTAGAAAAGCAAGAGATTGTGAAACTGGAAGCTATTGACAGAGTAGAGCATATGGGATCAACAATTATTTTGTCTGAGAATCTGAAAACAAAATTGGATTCATTAGAGAAGAGTATATCTAAAACTGCAGGTTTTGAAAAGACTCTGAATGTGTGCTTGAACTGCCGTATAATTTTAAGAAGGAATTTACATGTTGAAAGAGGTCTGGTAAATGGATCAATGGGTAATGTTGTTGATTTTGTAAAATACAGAAATAGAGATGGAATTGAATTTTTAAAAATTAAATTTGATGGCATTGAGGAAGTACAGCTAATTGGTCGTTGTTCTGCTAGATTTTTGCTTGTAAAAGACTTATATGTTCGCCGTAAGCAGTTTCCTGTTTGCTTGGCATATGCGGTGACAATCCATAAATCGCACAGTTTAAGTGTAGACAGTGCATTGGTGAATATTGGCAGTTCTGTGTTCAAGGAGGGTATGGCATATGTGGCATTGTCACGAGTTAGAACTTTATCGGGATTGTACTTGATTGAGTGTGATGTCACAAACATTTGTGCGGATCTAGATTGTGTTAAGGAATACAATAGGTTAAGAAGAGAGTATGCGCCACATTTGCCTCAATATCCTTTGTTTGAGAAACGTGTGGTAGGCCGGAAATGAAGAAATGTGACCAATACTGGGGAGGTTTTAGCAAAAAGACGAAAAGTCGATGAACCTGAAATTATAAGGAGAAACAAAAAGGATTCTGTTGAAGATGTTGTTGGTTTTCAATTTGAAAACAGTTCTGGTGTCAACTGCTATGCTAATGTAGTGGTTAATGTTTTGTTTTCTCTAGAAAATGTAAAAGAAGAGATTGTGGTCAATTCTGATCAAATATTTTGCAGTTTGTTAAATTCTGTCTTAGAAAAATGTAGCACTGATAGAACAAACATAGAAAGTGTGTCTGAAATTCGAAATCTGTTAGACAGATGTTCAGGCCAAACACAATTCTCTCAAAATATTCAGCAAGATTGTCAGGAGTTTTTAATGTATATGCTTGATGTATTGCATGCTGAAGGTGTAGATGTAGATCACCTGTTTGGGCTTTCTTATCAATGGCAGCATGACTGCGAGAACTGTAGGGTATCAAGTACTACTAGTGTAGACTCAGAAAGATTTATATATTTAACTTTGCCAGAAAGTAAATCAGTCTCTTTTAATAAGCTAGTAAAAGCAGCTGATCACAACATGGAGTGTAGCCAATGTAAATCTGAAATGATGTCCACATTATTTATACGAACATATGGCCAGTATGTCATTTTAATGTTCCAACGATGTAGGCCTGATGGACAAAATTGACAACTTTAATTAAAAATTTTGTGGCTTCACAGTTGTCAATATCAGGAAGGACTTTTGTAACTGCAGCAATTATATATCATGACGGTCCTTCAATAACATCAGGACATTACACAGCTTATTTAAAGTCTAGAAATGGCTGGTCATTCTGCAATGATTCTGTTTTAATTTTCAAAAACAAATTGCCGTATGACCTTAAAAACTCTTACCTGGTGTTTTTAAAACCAAAATTTTAGGGAAACAATCTCGGGATGTGCTCTGAGGAATTTCAAGAAGTTCTAATGGCTCCTACACAATTTGGCCTTGAGGATAAGTGTAGTACAGAGACATAACTTCTTATCATAACAGTTGACATCATCGAAAAATAACTGCACTTTGAATGAGTTCAGAAAAACTGATTCTTTTTATAAGCTAATTGAAGCAGCCAATCAAAACATGGAGTAGAGGGAATGTAAGTCTGCAATGCTGTCTACTGTTTTATATTGCTTTGTGATTAAAAGTGATGTAGAGAATTAAATAATTGTGGTAGTCATAGAGGTAGTGTAAATCTGCTTCATAGTAAGCAGTATCAGTGTCATAGGAAATGTAGAACATGACTGAGGAAGAAGGGGAAGATATTACTAGTCCAGGATTGTGAAAATGATCTTCAACATTTTAATTCTGAAAGTTGCGGAAATGCCAAATGACGGGATTGGCTTACAAGAAATCCAAGAGTTATAAATGGCTCTGACAAGATTTGGCCTTGTGGAAACTTGTGGTAGAGAGCAAGAAGTCATTTATTGTATGTAACATGTTTTTCAAAACGATGGAGGTTTTCTTTCAGAAAGTGGCGGGCTGAAAGTAATAACAGCACAACAGAGTGTAAGCTGTTCATAGGACATCCTTCGACGTCATGGAAAGTAAGTTAACTTTAAGGAGTTCTGAATTCTGATTTGTTATGTTGTATGGGTTTTTTAAACACAATCATTTTGATTGTGTTTTTTTTTCCCCGCTGTTATATGATGAATACCTTCAAGTCACTGTTTTTAGTGAAATTTGATACATTCTGAGAACAGCAAAAATAAACCATTTAACATGTATAATTAATTCTGTACATTTTCCATTTACGATGTACATTTAGAACTGTGTAGGAGGCATGGAGAAGGAGAGGCTTCTGTAAGTGTCAAAGTTCTTGCATACAGTGGTCATATTCTACGTAGTCTTTCATATGATAGACTACATTTCCACAATGAGATACCTAAGCAAAGGAAACACAGGTCATATGATTGTGGAATGAGCAAAAAAAATTGCATGTTTTTCAATTATATTACCTGTGTTTCCTAACATTACACACCACATTGTGTAGATGAGGTTTAGGCCTGTTCCTGGAGACAGAGGAGGTCTGACATTTGTTCAAGAGTGCAGTGGACATTATTCACTTCGTTGGTAGGCCTCCACATGTATTATCTTCTCTGTATTCTTCAACAAACCTAAATTACATCTGCAACCCTGAGTAGGACTTACCTGAAACAAATCTGTGGATAGGTTACACCTTATTGGCATCTTGAAACAATCATTTAAAATGTTAGGGTCAGATTTATGGTGGCCGTGCGCCTCTTTTGCTCCATTGTGGGTCACTTTTGTGTAAAAGATGCACCATGTTGCAAGATAGGTTTCAGTTCATCTCCAGCAAGATACCATCAGTTTAAAATGTATATAATTAGCATTGTGTAGGGGGCATGCAGAAGCAAAAGCTTTTATAAGTGTCAAAGTTGTTGCATGCAGTGCTGCACTTCTAGGTACTGTTTAATATGCTGGACTACATCTGCACTATGAGATACCTAAGCAAAGGCAACACAGGTGATGTGATTGTGAAATGAGGAAAAGAAACTCCACATTTTTCAATTACATCACCTGTGTTTCCTAAGTTTATGAATGACATTGTGCAGATGAAGTTTAGGTCTGTCCACGGACACAGAAGAGGTCTGGCCTTTGTTCAAGAGTGAAGTGGACATGACTTACTTCATTGTTAGGCCTTCTCATGTATTATGTCCCCTGTTCTCTTCAACAACTCGAAATTTCATTTGGAACCCTGAGTAGGTCTCACCTCAAACAAACCTCTGGATAGGACACATCTTATTGGCATCCTGAAGCAATCATTTAAAATGTTAGTGTCTTGCGACACTTTTGTGAGACAACAGCAGTGCAAAAGATGCACCATGTTTTAAGATAGGCCTCACTTCATCTGCATCAAGATACTGTTAGTTTAAAATGTATATCTTTAGGACTGTGTAGGGGGCCTGGAGAAGCAGAAGCTTCTGTCAGTGTCAAAGTAGTTGAAAAACTGTTTGTCCTTCAATCTTTTCCCTTGTCTTTTCTAATTTTTAAATTCATGTTTTAATATTTTTCAAATGTTTGTTTTCTCTTTCACAGATTGAAAGTATAAAAACAAAAAGTGAGTAATTTAACGACAATTATAAGGTAAATGTTTTGTAGTCTTTTCGTTACATTTCTATCACATTCACCTACTAGTAGTTCGACAGCTTCATTTCTTTAACCCTCAATTTCCTGCCTTTGCTACTTTCCTCATTCCTTTCTCTATTACCTTCTTACTCAACTCCTTCCACTCTTTTTCTCAGTCCCTCTCTTCTCATAGTTCCTCACTCTTGTTCACTCACTCCGTCTCTATTACTCTTAGTGTCTTTGACTGATCACTCTTTCACTACTTGTTCATAATGCTTTCTCTGTGTAGTTGAAGCACACTAAGGGGCATATTATGAACACAGCCAATAAAATTATTGCTGTTTTTATTGGCAGAAAACTGGTGCAAAAGTGGTTTTAGCGGCAGTTTTCTGCCGCAAAAGCGGCTTTGGTGACATATTTCTGCCGATAAAAGCTGCAAAACTTTTATTGCCTATGTTGATGATATGGCTCTATGTTATTTACATTTCTTTGCTGTTTCAATTAATCTTTTTCTGTTATTTTTTGTTTTCTGTTTTCTATTTTTTCTCTCTGTTATTCCCCATGTTTTAATCTTATTTTGAACATTCACTCACATTCTCCAAGAAACTCTTCTTTGTTATTGTTCTACTCTCTTTTTTTTCTTTCACTTCCTTATCTATTTTGTTTTTCACAATTATACCCTCTTCCGTCTTTTCTTCGGTAAATAGATCTATTAAATAGTATCTCTGGTTTACTCCCTATAGCTGTCTTTCTTTTAACATCACTCTCTGTTTACTTTCCTTATAATTACTCTTCTTTTTTTTTTTTTTTTAATTTTTTGGTTCGCTCCCGGTTCGCGAACCGGGAAGCGAACGGGGAAGCGAACCAAAAGAAATAGAGCTTGCCAGAGTGCTAAACATTCTAGCAATTTTTTTTGAAAGGGAAGGTAGTTCTGAAAAGAACTTTTTTTTATGTTTTTGTTGTTTTATATATTTTTTTATTTTTCTGAACATTTTTTTTTTTTTTGTATTTTTTGAACAATTTTATATTTTTTTTGTTTTTTTTGGGGGGGAAACAACAAAAAACAGGCATTGAAAAGGGCTCAACAGGAGCAAAAAAAAAATTACTGTCTGGGGCGGTTAGGGCAATTCTGATTTTCATAAGCTACGTTGATTAACGTTATGCTCATGTTTCCACAGGAAAGCAATGCACCACAATACAAACAGGTGAACTTGATGTGTGCAAAGTTCTCTTGAATGTTTGGCACGGTTTCCCGTGCCTCTGCTCCTGACAACGATATTTGAGAAGTTGACCTGGCCACAGGAGTTGTTGTTGGGTTCTCCTGCTGGTCACGTATCTCTGCCCGGCTGTAATTCAATGGATGCCACCTGTTCATGTGCCGATGCATGGTATAGTTCCCATAGCTATACTTTTTATCAGTCCCTCTTGATAACTTTTCTTTGCAAATGAGGCAGGTGACATACCTCGCATTTACTTTCTTCTGCCCTGGAGGGAGTGAAAAAAACTGCCAAATGAAACTGGCTTTCCTATGGGAAACCCGGGGCACCTCTTCCAAGAACTGTGGTCCTTCTCTCTCCTCTTCCTCTAGTTCTTCCTCTTCCTCCTCTGTGTTGGTGATGACCTGGGGAGGTGGTCCTCTCTTCCCATGAGGAGGTGGAGGTGGTGGTGGGGGTGCACCAGCTGAAGCAACTACTGAAGCCATTGCTCAAGTATGAAATAAGGTCTTCCTCTCACAAAGATGAAAGTCAGAGTGAGGAAAGAAGGAGGGGTTTTCATCATTTGGGAAAAACAATAGTTCTAAACCAATGAAAAGTGTTATTTTTAGGTCACCTGACCTAGCCTTACATCATTATGAAACCAAAAGTGAAATGAACCAATGAAAAGTTTTATTAACAAGTCACATGACCTGTTACGCTTATGTTACGCACTGCGGAACGCGCCCCGGATCGCTTCCGGGTCGCTGCGCTTCGCGCCTCGGTTCGCGCTCCGGAGCACTTCCGGGTGCGCTAATGCGGCGCGTCATAAGACGCATTACGCGGCAACGCGATACGTCGCGCTTTCGCGACGCGCCCCGGATCGCTTCCGGGGAGCTGCGCTTCGCGTCTCAGTTCGCGTACCGGAGCACTTCCGGGTGCGCTAACGCGGCGCGTCATAAGACGCATTACGCGACAACGTGATATGTCGCGCTTCCGCGACGCGTCACGATGTTCATTTCTAACGCTGCAGTTCCGCAAACGGAACGTTTACCGGTTCGCGGACTGGGTCGCGGCATCAAGGTGAGCTAACGGGAAGCTTCCCGGTTCGCGAACCGGGAGCGATGAAAAAAAAATATAAAAAAAAAAATTATTAATAAACATATAAAATATATTTTTGGATTTAAAGAAGAATACATTTTACAGCTACAGATATTAGCTTTTAAAAAACCAATGAAATTCACTGAAAAAACCATAGGTTATAGACCATATATAGTTAGGAATTTGCATTTACAAAACCTTGAAAATTCAATGAAAAAACCATAGGTTATAGACCATATATAGTTAGGAATTAGCATTTAAAAAACCTTATTTTACTCACACAAAACCATTGAAATTCCATATATAGTTAGTTGTACTAACTATATATCGCGCACCCGCAATCCACTGCTGATCATGTCACATATTACATCATTCATGACATGGTCAGTGACATCACTGATGACATCACTGATGACATCTCAAATGACATCACTGATGACATCACTGATGACATCTCAAATGACATCACTGATGACATCACTGATGACATCTCAAATGACATCACTGATAACATCTCAAATGACATCACTGATGACATCTCATTTGACATTACTGATCACATCACTGATGACATCATTCATGTGATAATACAATTAACCTCTTCAGACTCTAATATAACCTTAGATACACTCAGTGTAAACAGACACTCACAGACTGTCACTCATCCATGGAGTTACTCACACACCTAGTCAGTCACGCAAAAATCAATCATACCTCCATTTTCTCAACTATACAGTTATACACACCTTACTTATTCAAACATATACTAAAACATATTTACTCTCTTATACAATCCCTGATACAAGTTCACAATGATCCATACAGCCACTCACACATTCACTGGCTCTTATGCATAGTTATTTATATATGTCAACTCTCACATGTACTGTGTTTTACATATGTACTTACTTTGACATGTAACACTGAGATATCCATTCACTCACCAATACACTCATGCACACAGTCAACCGCCCATACAGCTGTTTCCACATGCACTTTTGAACCCATACATCTAGTGAATCAACTGCTCACACATCTATGCACAGAGTCATACACCTCCCAGCCACCCACACACACACTCAGTCGCCCATACAAATACTTGGGCAACCAATCAATAACCCATATAGTTACTCATATAGCTACTGATCAACACATGCAGCAGTTTACAGAACAACAGACATAATGATGCACAAATTAAGACAGTTTAGTCACTAACCCATGCACTCAGTGAGACACATTTAATCACTCACTCATACAGTCAGTCATGCACCTACTAAATCCTTCATCCAGACACTTATACATCCACTCAAGACATATTTTAACTTTACAGAAAAATACAGTCACTGGATGTTGTCATCACTGATGTCATCAGTGATGTCATTTGAGATGTCATCAGTGATGTCATCAGTGATGTCATTTGAGATGTCATCAGTGATGTCATCAGTGATGTCATTTGAGATGTCATCAGTGATGTCATCAGTGATGTCACTGACCATGTCATGAATGATGTAATATGTGACATGATCAGCAGTGGATTGCGGGTGCGCGATATATAGTTAGTACAACTAACTATATATGGAATTTCAATGGTTTTGTGTGAGTAAAATAAGGTTTTTTAAATGCTAATTCCTAACTATATATGGTCTATAACCTATGGTTTTTTCATTGAATTTTCAAGGTTTTGTAAATGCAAATTCCTAACTATATATGGTCTATAACCTATGGTTTTTTCAGTGAATATATATATATATATATATAAATACTTGGGCAACCAATCAATAACCCATATAGTTACTCATATAGCTACTGATCAACACATGCAGCAGTTTACAGAACAACAGACATAATGATGCACAAATTAAGACAGTTTAGTCACTAACCCATGCACTCAGTGAGACACATTTAATCACTCACTCATACAGTCAGTCATGCACCTACTAAATCCTTCATCCAGACACTTATACATCCACTCAAGACATATTTTAACTTTACAGAAAATACAGTCACTGGATGTTGTCATCACTGATGTCATCAGTGATGTCATTTGAGATGTCATCAGTGATGTCATCAGTGATGTCATTTGAGATGTCATCAGTGATGTCATCAGTGATGTCATTTGAGATGTCATCAGTGATGTCATCAGTGATGTCACTGACCATGTCATGAATGATGTAATATGTGACATGATCAGCAGTGGATTGCGGGTGCGCGATATATAGTTAGTACAACTAACTATATATGGAATTTCAATGGTTTTGTGTGAGTAAAATAAGGTTTTTTAAATGCTAATTCCTAACTATATATGGTCTATAACCTATGGTTTTTTCATTGAATTTTCAAGGTTTTGTAAATGCAAATTCCTAACTATATATGGTCTATAACCTATGGTTTTTTCAGTGAATATATATATATATATATATGTATGATGTCCCCTCTGGGAGCCCCAACCTCCTGTACATTGTTTAAATCCAGATTTGCCCTTCACATGCATACGATCCAGCATACTTCGCCTGAGGCAGTAAATAAAAATGATTAAAGATTAACCGCATGCGTGCTAGCGGTTTTCCCGCTGCGCACTGAGTTTTTAAAAACACCGCGTTACATGACAAGCTCAGCTCGTCATCAGCGTGCGAGCGTCGTCGCTCATGACGAGCTGAGCTCGTCATGAGCGCAGAAGGGGTTAAAGAAGGGGGATAAAATCGTTCCCAACCAAACAGGACTTAACTAAAGTCTTATGTTACCGGCGATAGAAATTCCGTTAAAGACCCCCAAATCTCCCCTTCCAGTCTACGTTTCCATGGACTTTTGACAGCGTACAAACTAGTCTCAAGTTTACAGATGGCGAATAGCATTACTCTCCACATCTCAAACGTAGGGGGTTCTATCTATCACAACAGTTAAGCTATACACAGTCTTGCGACTGCGACTGCAATATATACTAAGTATCTATATATATATACATTCCATGTGTGGGCACTTCATCCTCTGTAACCCCCAGCAACATAACTAATAGGGTTATCTCAATGTGTGCCCCTGTAACTTCAGTTAAAAATGTCTGCATCAACAATCTCAAATCTGGACATGTAGCGAACATGTGAACTAAATCTTCCTGCCCCCCCCCCCACATCGAGTGCATTTATCCTGATTTACTCCACCCCATCGCGCAATTTTAGCCGGTGTATAATATAAATTGAACATAGTTTTGTAATGTTGCATTTTCAAGTTTGAGGATATTAGGAGTTTCTCGGCAAGAAGAAAGATTCTTGTAGAATATTACCTTCTACCAACACTCTAGTATTCCATTTAGCATTATGTGCCTGAACATCAACCTTTTGTAAATCATTAGGTGCCTGATATATATTCCCAATTTTTCCCCGAGCCATCACGTTTTCTAAAAGATTGCTTTTCTCAGCTAGACATAAGATGTCCCTCCTTCTGCACAAAAAGTCCAGGATCTGCAGGTATTTAAAAAAATCAGATTTAGGAAGATCATACTTGCCATCAATGAAGCAAAAGTCTTAACACCATTGCTATCTACCAGTTGGCCCAAGGTTGTAATTCCTTTGCTTCTCCATCTGTTCATAATACCATCTAGAAAAATAGCTGGAAGTAGTGCTGCTGCATCCGTGGGTGTATAGTAGTTTATCTTGCCAACATTTAGCTGTCTCTTTATTTGGCGCCAGGCCTTGTAAGCGACCTGGAGCACCTTGAAGCGAGTCTTCTTGTAATAGCTTGGCTCGAGAATTTAAAAAAAGGTTCATTCTGTCCTTGCGCCAAGTAATAACTGGTATATATGAGGCACATCCCCTAGACTTTCACCATTAGTTCCAACCAATAGAATTCCGATATTCTGTAATAAAAATGCCCAATAATAAAATGGAAATTTGGTACTGCCCATCCCCCTCCATCACGTGGAAGGGTCATACATTTCGATGCTCGCCGGGGATTCCCCTGTGCCCATAGAAAACGATTGCAGAAAGATTGTAGTCTCTGCATTTGTTTCCTCAAGTGGTACTGCCCTAAAGAAGTAAAGGACCTTTGGAAGCACATTCATTTTAAAAACATTGCATCTTCCCAGCAATGACAAATGTAAACTTTCCATCCTATCCAAATCTTTTTTGATCTTGATAAGAAGAGGTTCCCAATTCATTTTAACCATTGTATCCAGGCAGACATTCAGACGTATTCCCAAATATGAGGCCTCCTTTAAAACTCTCTGATCACTGAATTGTGTTTGATCAGTACAAATTACCTGTCTTGGCTAGGTTTAATTTATAGCCTGCACTCCTCCCAAATATTGCTGCCAATTGTTCAGTCTGCTCCAGTGTAATAGCAGGGTCCGGTGAAACTATTGTAATATCATCTGCATATGCAAATATATCAACCCGTTCCAGCCTAATAGTTGTTCGTTCCGTCTTTGTTCTAACAGGTTTCGGAACGGGTTGATACATATCACAAATAACAGGGGGGAGCAAGGGCATCCTTGTTGGGTGCCTCTTGATATAGTTAGTAGGTTTGATTCTAGCCCTAGTGCAAATATTCGTGCCTTTGGGGATCTATACATCGTCCTAATTGCCTGAATAAACCCTGCACCAACACCATGCCCCCTCAGTGTAACCCATAAAAATTCCCATGAGACACGGTCAAACGCTTTTTCTGCATCTAATAATATCACCCCACAAGGCATCTTATGTGTATTGGCAATATCTAGCAGTGTTGTTACTCTGCTTATATGGTTGACCGTGTCTCTACCTGGTATAAACCTGTGCTGGTGGACTGAAACCAAGGCTGTGATAACCTGAGATAGACGTGCCGCTAAAACATTTGCGTACATTTTACAGTCGCAATTTATGAGGGATATTGGTCTAAATGACCCTGGGAGTGTGGGAGGTTTATCTTTTTTTTAAAACACAATAATACTTGCTTTATCCCAGGATGCCGGAGCAGCCCCTTTTTGTGCATCCTGACACACCGCAAACATATCTGCCTGAGTTTCTGGTAGCAGTAGCTTATATTTCTAGTGGCAGTCTATCAGGGCCCAATCAACAACAAAAGAGTGACAATGAACAGTGTAAAGTGCTTCAAGGCCCCAGATCGTAAACCAAGAAGGGATTAATGCAAATTATCAGGTGAGTGAACTATAGTTTAAACGAAACTCAAGCACCGAACAAGCCAGCGGCAGGTTTCATCATCGGGTTCATTTTCGAGGGCTAGTGAGATTGTGCCCAAAAGTGAAATTAGTGAAAGTTAAAAGAGGACATAGCTATACCCTGTAAAAACTTTAATAAAGGGATAGCCCGCCACCAATAAAAACAGAGTGCAAAAAGTGGACACCAACAGGTTAAGCAAGTTTGAACCAGTGTGTCCTAAAAAGATTTAAAAAATGGTCGACATGTTTCTGCTATACAGAGTCCCTTAGGCTCAGCTTTCATCAGGACCAAACATCACACCCTAATGGGCCTCGCACGCTAAGGCGGGGCCTTTCAAAAGGGAATGTACTGTGTATAAAAACTCACGGAATTCCCGTGTAGAATCGCCTTGTGTTGCCAAGGGTCAGCAATCTGTAAAAGAAAAGGGTCATTCCAAAAATAATATGTAAAATGCTTAATATTCGCATGGACACATTGCAAAAATTCATTCCAGGTATAAACATTCAAGTGCCATGCACTAAGTATATATGTATATAGTTGGAGGTGCCCGCTCATTACAGAGCTTAGTTCAGAACCTGATTCATTCGGAGACACCAGTGTAGGTCATACAATGTACAAAAGGCAGCCCAGACGGATAGCATGCAAAAGAGGTGTTCCATACAATTTATCACCACTTGAAGAGGTATTCTGGAAAAAGCCCATTGATGGGCTATGACAAGGAGTCTTGCTCTACTTAGGCATGTCCTTTGTAATCACTAGGGCATGCTATGGAGCTCTTCACGACAGTCTTGATTGCACTCCACTTTGAAATTAAAGTGCCACATTTATAAAATTACTCATAAAAATAACTCATAAAAATAACAATGGAAGATTGGCTCATTTAGTGATCAGAACACCAAAAGGACTCACGTTTCGATGCCGGTGAACTTTCACCTTGGGTGTGTGGTGAGGGAAACCTTCACACCTGAATATCTGTAAAAAAGGGGATGAAAACGGCGTCAGTGTGTCCCCACTAGGTAGAGCTTGTTCCCAAACGTTGAATTATGGCCCCGTGTTTAAAAAAAAAAAAAAGGAAAGGACACTCGTTTCGCCGCTATCAAGTATGACAACTAGTGTTTGACTAGCGTTTGGCCAAAGATAGCAAATGTCCCTTAACTAGACAGCTCCCGAGGCAAATAAACCCCCGTGCATCTACAGGGGCCGACATTCAGTCACGCGGTCGAACGTCACCCCCGATAAAACACGGGGCCATAATTCGACCTATAGATCCCACGAAAGCAAACAAAAGTGCATTAGGCCTGCAGCTTTTCCCATACCCAGTGAGCCCACAGCATCTGTCAGCTCCTGCATTGATATCGGTTCCTCTAATGTCCTCTTATCTGCTTCATCCAGGATTATCCTATGCGGGTCCTTGTATAACTCCTACTGACCATCTATGGTATGAGCATCCTCGGAATACAGCTTCTCATAAAATGTTCTAAACACTTCTAGAATACCCTCTGGTGTTTCTACTGTATTCCCTGCCAAATCCTCTATTGTCACTATAGAGTTCTTAACCTCCTTACATCTGATCTTTTTCGCAAGGCATCTGCCTGTTGTTTCCCCAAACTCGTAGCAGTCTTTCCTGAAAAGATGGTATTTTTTGGCAATGTCTTTAGCCCATTCCTCATTAATCTTGGACTTGCCCAAAGCCACCTCTGTTTGTGCCTGTGTAATGTCTGCCATATCACACACTGCCTCGATTAGACTACATTCTGAGCGGCGTAAATCCTCATATAATTGCATCTGGTGTTGTCTAAGTTGTTTCTGCATGTGTAAACCAAAACTCAGTATCTCCCCCCTGAGTCCTGCTTTCATTGCATCCCAAACCGTACCTAGTTTAGTACTGTCGCGATTTATGGCCCAAAATTCTGTCACCCATTTACGAATGTAGGCAACAAACTCCTCATTTACTAATAGTTTCTTATCAAAAGAGAATGTACTTCTAGGTCGCATTAGGCCATACATTACAAGTTTCAGCATAACTGGATTATGATCCGAGGTTATACAAGGAGAGATCCATTTTTGTGCATCTTTTAGGAGCGTTTTAGTTATAAAAAAGTAATCAAATCTGGTCAACTTTTGATGGGGGCACGAGTAGTGCGTATACCCGGGTTCAGGATGTTTTAACCTAGGACATACATCAGCTAGTCCATGTTCATGGATAAGCTGTTGTAGAGCTTTATGTACCTTGGGTTTCTTTCCAACATACTTATCTCCACCGGGCCCTTTAATAATATCTTCAAGTTGAATATCAAAATCGCCAGTCAGAATCACAGGAGTTGCGCAATTAGGTAATTCCACATTGAGATATTCAATAATTTGCTTCTCATCGTGATTGGAGCAGTATACAGAGCATATTGACAGTTATTATTAGCTATAATACATTCCATCATGGCCCATCGCCCATATTTATCTGCAGAAGTTTTAGTCATTTTTAAAAGACCCTTTTTGGACAGTATAGCAACTCCACAAGTGGTAGTCCCTTGTGTGGTGCATACCTGCATCTCCAAACCAAGCTCTCTCAGATACTTATGTTTGTTCCAAGGGATATGTGTCTCTTGGATACAAACAATATCAGGTGACATATTCCTTATTTCGCGGGCTACTCTTTGCCATTTTCCCCTATCATTGAGGCCCCGCACATTAAATGGGCAAACTGTTAGGCCTGCCATTTATCCTGGTTTGGGACAATATATAGCATTTCCTGCCTTTCTTGGCTTCCTCTTTTGCTTTCTTTCTTTCCTACTGGCTTTTTTGTGATTTTTACCCCCACAAGCACCCCCCCTTGGCAGCCACCCTCCTCCCCATAGCACAGCAGCCTCCCCCCTCCCCTGTCCTGCCTCCCCTGCCACTGGAAGGCGCCCCCCTTCCCCAACATTAAGGCTAATAGACCGCATTGGTCTACAGTGATAGTGAGCCTCGCTGCCACCTCTGTCCCCCTGTGTCCCCCCGTGTCCCCCCGATGCGTTCTACCCTTGTCTCACCCGTATGTAACACACTTAAGAGAGCACCCTTTAAACATTATAGTGAATATTTCATAGACATACAGATCAAAACCATTTCACACTCAATTATCTTGGGAAAGAAATACAAGCATTATTGTTACTTAAGCTATCTGCATCTGACCATCATTAAATATATTCTTTCCCTAGTGCTTAATCTCTTGCAGATACTCTTTCACCTTCAACTCAGAGGAGAAAAACCGTGTTTTATCTTTATAGATAATTTTTAATTTGGCAAGAGCTAAAAGAAATGCTTGAGTCCCTTTCTCTTGAAAAGGCGCAATTAGTTGTCTAAGTTGCCATCGCTTTTCCACAGTACTGGGGCAAAAATCAGGGCGAAAAAAGAATTAAACTCCTGCCGTTTTCTGCTGTCTATCTAGCCTGGCTAAATAAAATAGTGCCTGTCTAGCCAGGTAATTAGAGAGACATATAAATATAGCTCTAGTTCTTGTGTTAGCCTGACTTTGCTTTACTTGAAACAGAAATCTGTGAGCCCGGTGTATCTCAGTTTCCCATGACCACTGGACTAGCTCAGGAAATGCCACGGTGAAAAGTTGAACAACGAATTTACGAGGATCTGCCCCCTCAGCCCCTTCGGGTATACCAAGAATTCTTAGATTATTCCGCCTTAGGTGGTTTTCCATGTCCTCTATCTTCCAGCATGAGTCATCCCTATGCGTTGTTAGTGCCTCAGTTGTCGTCCTCTGTGCCACCATCGCGTCCTCTAAGGTAGAGATGCGGGTCTCTGCTTCTGTTATCCTCTCCCCGATTTCTGAACATATTTTGGTTATCCGTCGAACTGAGTTCTGTAATTTTCTGCATGCACTCTGAGTTTTTAGGTTTTCTGCCCGACTTTCTTCCCTATGGGCCATCATCGTCTCGTATATGAGTGTTAAACAAATATCTCCTGATTGCTCTACTGCATTCTGTTGCTCTTGTCTGCCTACAGAGAGCCCATTACTGTAACCACCTCCTGTCCTTCCCGTCAAATGTTGACCTGGATCTGCTTGACCACTGACCCGATCTGATATATGTGGAACTGATTTCTTACGTATTATCCCAGTGGTAGATATTCTATAATTTCTTCTCTGGGTTTCTTCTTCCAGGCATATGCTGCTGCTTTCACTCCAGCGTCTATTTGATAGATTGAGGGGATCCTCGGATACCTGCAGGGATTTATCCCCCGAAGTGCTGGAGTGGTCTGACAATGAAAAGAAGGGACCCTCTATATCTGGCTCCACCATATTGGCTGCCTCATTCTCTGACCCATCATTAGAGCCACCTCTCTGCTCCTGGGGTAGACCACCATCAGCTGCTGTCGCCACTTCCATTTCCAGGCTACCTGATTTTTCAGGGTCTCCCATTATTGCAGGATCCCCCCTGCTTGCATCTGAGGATATGCTCTGTCTATTTGTTACACCAAAAGAGAGTCCCGCGGGGGATCTCCCCCTCCCTGCTCCCATTGTTTTGGTCAAGCTATGTACTGTAGCCCCACCTTGCACCTCACTCACCCCGGCGGAGTTTTCCAATGTCTCTGTCCCCTCAGCGGTGTCTTGCCTCTGCTTCCCCCCTCGCTTCGCTGCGAGAAATATGGCAGGAGTCACTTTCTTTTGACCTTCAGCATTATATACCAGACTGTCATTATGTTCTTTTGCAGCCGCTCCACCCTGTTGTTTGTTTTGGTCGTCTTCCACGGGCTTGCTTCATAATGCCGCATTTCTTCCAACAGCGCGCATCTACCCTGCTCTCGAATTCTGTGGCATCCTTCTCGAGTTCCAGCCGAGCCATGGGTATAACCACGAAGCACCAGAAACCACCTGAGGACCCCACAGACACTGTGGGACTGGAACCGGAGCAGTCACGGAGGATCGGGAACAGAATGACACCTCGAGGTGAGGAGAGCCCACAGCATTCCACAGTATTCCGTTAGCCTAAAGAGCTGTGATCCGCCACTCACCACTCTCCGTACAGCCTCCTCTCATTCGTTTCCTTGCTATTCTCTGCAAGCCATCTCCGTATGTCAATCCGTCTCACATCGGGGTAAAGACACGGACGGTAGGCTACGAGCGCTCACTCAGCCAAGTGACCAGCCGCCATCTTGCCCTCAGTACAATTGTCAATTAGCCAATACTTCTCCTTAATACACAATAACTTACATACTACTACTTAAGATTAGTTTGTTTATTACAAAGAAGATATCGGGACATAGCTACACCTCAACACGAGGGTAAACAAATGTAGCAAAATAAGCAGGAAGCCATATCGGCATATCCAATTTAGACGGTGCATGCATAAGCAAAGCAATTAATGAAAGAAGTAAGATACAGAAATCAGGAAGCTTGAGTCCAAATTTTTCTGCATTGAGGTTTTGATGAGTAAAGAGCATTAAATCTATCCCTACTCTACTCTAGCTCTACAGTAATATTCCTACATAAGTATTTTCAGTGGATAGAAGAAAAAGGTGTCAGTGCGTGAAGTCTTCCTAAGAAGTCGCTCCATCATCCATTGGTCATGTAGCATAAAACCACTATCTACAGAAAAAGCTTGTTCTGAGATGCTCTCTCTCCCAAGGCAAGAAAGAAATTGGGCCCTTTCCCTAGTTCCAACAATCAATTATCCACAGTTAGCACTCCCATGATGCATTTCGAGTCGCGCCATCCACTCTGGGTACAGTCCTGAATGTATTTTTCCACAATGTCGACAGTGTACTTTCCTTGCAACTTGGTTCCCAGGTGTTTGTCTGTACGAAAGGTAACAACCTTCCTTTATCAATTCAAGCCACACTTCTTCTCTCCTTGCCAAACTTACTAAAACAAAGACATTATTCTAACCAAGAGAATGCCTTTCCACCTGCGATGCAAAACGTGAGTAAGAACAGATTCCACAGCACACATGAAATGCAACTATTAATTCTAAAGCAAAAATTTTCAGGGCCTGGCATCTCAGGCCTGCAACTTAAGCTAACATAAGAACATATTACATACTTCCAGCAGTACATTTCACATAATCATTATACATTTATCTACTAAAAATGAATATCAATTGTAAGTGAGGCACATATAATATGTGAGTAGTGTCAGTGTCACAGTACAAGTTTTACATGTTAACGTTTTCTGCTAGTAACATTAATTTCCTACATTAATTCTCCATACTACTCATCCATGAACTAAAACACATCTCGTAATCACGTTAATAGATTTTAAAATTCTAACACCTCATGTTAGCATATTTTGCAAGATTCTATGCTGCTGCATTCTACATGTGATTATAATGCACCCCTACAAATAGAATGCAATTTCTGCTTCAACAACATCAGGCTGAAGAGAGTGACCTCTTAATAGTATTTGGGAGTAATGTTTCATGTAAAATTTTCTTTCAAACAACAGAATCAGTAAAGCTTAGTCAAGGGGTTATCTGCAGCCCCAGTACTATGGCAAATTCATACATGATTCAGCAGTTAGTCAGTAGGTCTCTTGCTGCAAATCCACCAAGCAAAGGGTTTTGCCTGTGCATTCCTATGGATTTGCAGCGTGTATGGTGGACAATGGTCCACATTTAGAGCCTCATTACAATGTTGGTCGGAAAGCATTCAGACTGACTCCTTGTCGGAATCGGTTCCGACCGACTCAGATATGGCAAATCCGATTGATTTCGATGTTGCTGAACACCATTCGGTCGGACTCACACTGACTTAACGGGAGGCTGTGTTCCGACTGACAACAAAGCCTTCCATTGGAAAAAGGGGTGGTAGCAGAAAACCTTGCACCCTGTTGCAGGCACCCCATAGTGTCTGTTACACTATGCATGTTTTTAAATAGGGGTCCCATCACGGACCCCAACCGGAGGTCTCCGGGTGATTAGGAGCCTGCTACGGGCCCCCAAAGTCAGTTTCTGATAGCTGTTCTGTGTCCAAATCCGTCGTAATACGTTGGTTGGAAACACGGTCTGTAGAGCTGTATGATTTGGCTCCCACCGACTCGGAGTCTCCGAATGCCGGTCGGAACTGGGGTGGGAGGCGTCAGCTTTGACAGCGCTCTAGCCATCCCTACATAAGGTACGGTAATCCTCCGCGTTAGCGGACGCGATTTGTGGACTCGCCTTCGTCAGCGCCGGAGTCACGCCAGAGTCAGCCCGTCTGCGCCCGTCCGCGCCTCGGACGAGCCCGACAGCCATGGCTCACACTCCATTGCATCCCAGATACTCATCACAGGTATTAACCAGTAGAGTAACAAATAAACCCTATATAACTCCTTGTCTCATAAAATATAGTCCCGAGCAATTATTGGCTCTGAGATCCCCTAGACAACTGTCCTGCTGTCTTTTTGAGTTAGACAGGGAGAATAATGTTTGCCACAATTGTACTCTTGCTATAAACTCTGTTGGGACGAAAATTATAGAGGATAGAATCAATAAGAAACATCCTAATCTTGATTCAGGATTATTTACATTTCTTAGCCTGAATTACCGTTCCCTACCAAAAGACAAGACTGAGATATTTAACCTACTATTAGATGAGGCTCCTGACGCCTTGTTCATAACTGAAACTTGGCTTCAGGAAAGCTCCGGACCTGATGTTGTCATGGCTCTCCCGGATTCATGTGCGATTACACGACTTGACCGGAAAAATAAGTTAGGAGGAGGCATAGCAATTATTTAAAAAAAAATCTACAACTGTGATTTTAAAAAACTCCCATGCGCTGGACGTGAAGGTGCCATTTTTAAAATTATACTTGCCCCAAATTTCACTTTTTCAGGAGCACTTATTTATCGACCGCCAGGTGCGGCATCAAACTGGATGATCAATATGTCAGAACTTATGGGCCCCTTAGTAATGAAGGCTGCTAACTTCACAGTTATTGGAGATTTGAATTTACATCTGGACAAAGAGGACTGCACAAATGCCACCAAACTTATTGCTGATCTTGCGTCTCTTAACCTAACTTTGAAAAACTCTGGTCCTACACACATCGCTGGTCACTTATTGGATCCAATTTTTTCTAATATTACTGATATGGACACTCTCCCTGCCTTGCCCATTCCTTGGTCAGACCATTTTCCCATTAAATTCTCATTTCGAGTACAACTGTCAAATAAGGACATAACACCGGCTCCAACCCATGTTGTTAGACAATGGAAAAGATTAGATATTAGTATTCTGAATACTTTTTTGGAAGACACCTCACCCTGCACTAAATCAAGGGTGCAAAATCTCTCGACATCTGTCCAAACATGGATTATGACAGCCATCGACTCTTGTCTGCCCAAAACAAAGTTAAAAGGTCATAATCAACGCCCCCCTGCCCCATGGTTCAATGAATCTCTAAAGCAAGAAAAAACCACATGTAAAAATGCTGAACGTCAGTGGAGGAAGACTTACTCCCTGGAAGCTAAGAAGGAATATAAAATAAAAATAACACACTATCAAATGATGTGTAGCAAAGCTAAAGCAGAATTTGTATGCACCAAAATCACAGAGGCTTTAAATCAATCTAAAACACTTTTTAAAATAGTAAAAGAGCTGGCTAGCTCAAATACTTCACAAACCCCACCTCAATAAAACACAGTGTGACCAACTAGCTACTTTCTTTGTAAACAAAGTGGATAAAATATATCAGGGCATCGAACAAGCACAAAATTAATATAATAAAGTTAATATGGATGATCATAACTCCTCCCCTGACAGACCGAGCAATCAAACTGGTATACTAGGCTCCAATGCTTGTGACATTCATACTGCCTCACTTGAAAACTGGCCTATGCTCAACATTGATACTGTTATTGACCTACTTAATACGATCAAATCAGGCTCACCAAGAGACCGTTACCATGCTCTGTCCTAAAACAACTTAGTAGGAAAGCTATGTCTATTATCACCGACCTTTTAAATACATCCCTGCAGGAGGAACATGTGCCAGATGAATGGAAACATGCAATGATCCATCCACTGTTGAAGAAAGCTGATGCTGATCCAAATTTACCCTCAAAATTCCGGCCAATCTCCCTTCTCCCCATTTTTGCTAAGATTCTGGAGAAGCACGTTCACCGATCTCTCACGGAGTTTATAACCATGCACGACCTGCTTCCCTCCCATCAGTCAGGCTTTCGCTCAGGCTTCTCTACTGAGACTACCCTGTTAGGTGTTACAGAGAATATCCGAGCTTTGATAGACAGAGGCGAAACGGTGGCACTTGTGCTTCTTGACCTCAGTGCCGCATTTGATACGGTGTCACATGCGGTACTAATACGGAAACTCCAATCGATAGGCATTTGTGGCGCTGCCTTAAATTGGATTAAATCATTGTTAGAGCATAGAACTTTCCAAGTCTTCTCTCAATCTGCCTGTTCAGATATCCTGACTTTTAAACACGGCTTTTAAAACGGTTTTTAAACACCGCAAGGCTCAAATTTAAGCCCGCTACTTTTTAACTTGTACATGAGTCCGCTCGCAAAAGTAGTAGAAGAGACTGGATTGCTGATGTTCTCCTATGCTGACGATTCTCAGCTTCTCTTCTCTCTTTCTTCCGCGGGAAGAGATAATCCCTCCTCCTTAAAACTAGGATTGGAAAAGATTGCAGGGTGGATGCAAGAAAACTTCCTCAAATTAAACGGTGATAAAACCGAGTTAATTGTTTAATTGTCCTGGGAAAAAATAAAGAACTTTGGGGACCCCAACATTGGCCATCAGAAATGGGTACCCCCCCCCGATTCCAACTACACAGGCTCGTAATCTAGGATTCATTGTCGATGACTCGTTTAATATGCACCAGCAAGCTGTGAAAACATCGGCCACGTGTTTCGCAATTCTAAAATGGCTAAAAAAAATCTGCTGGATGCTACCAGAAGACACCAAAAAACGGTCATCAATGCCTTAATAACATCCAGGCTTGATTACGCCAATGTGTTATATCTGGGGGCAAAAAAGGCAACGATCCGCAGACTGCAAACAGTGCAGAACGCAGCGGCGAGACTGTTATGGAAAATCCCCATTTTTTCATCCACCTCCAAATACATCCGAGAGCTGCATAGGAGAATAGAGAACCGGATCAAATTTAAATCCCTATGCTTCATGCACAAGATCTCCACTAAAAAAGCCCCTAAGTACTTACAAAATCTAGTCCGCCCTTACCTCCCTTCTCGGGCTTTGAGATCGACAACAGCCCACAATTTTGTTATCCCTAAAATAAAACTATCACACATGGGTGGAAAATCCTTTGCTTTCCTTGGTCCCTCACTGTGGCATACTATGCCACTTGCACTGCATTCTGAGGCAAGCTATATGAGATTCAGGAAGGCCTTAAAAACTTGGCTATTCAACATCTAAATTGCCGGTCCTGTCATTTACTACTGAATCATAGCACCGGGAAACCATTTGTTGGGTAGCTGTTGCGCTATATAAGCTAAATAAATAAATAAATAAACTGAGGGGGAATGACGGAACGGTTACCTTCTATCATAATCACATTACTGTCTACTGTAAAAAAGTAAATAACATACAAACATAAATATATTTACAAATAATACAATACGACATCTAAAATGTAAACTTGCTCTTTCAAAAATCCCTTTGAAGTAGGCTCTCTACTTTTGTTTGTACTTTATAAAGACTATCGTAAAGAGTGAAAATTCTACCCTGTTAAATTTGACAGCAAAGTGTTTACTTACTTCAATGTTAACATTTTCCGTGAACTGTTAAACCTTATCAACAATTTGCTAGTTACACAAAGATTTCCTTTGTTGCAGCCTAACTGTGTAATTTGTGTTGATTTCAATGCATGCCTAAGCTTGGGTGTCATATATGCGACTCATTCATGAACTCTGCAAGTTACGGTGGTAGCTACTACTGCCGCAATAACAGAGGGGGTAGAGCTTGGTACATTTATCTGGGAATAGAATTTAGTCAATATCCATGTGAGGCTGGATCCATCCCAGCCTTTTATTCCTACCTATTTTGGAAGAGAGTGCTTTACAGTTATCGACTATATATTTGTATCCAGTAGCCTTATGATTCGGTTATTATCTTGTAGTGAATTTTGGGGATCATAATCCCCTGACTACTGTCCTACTATGCATCTCTTTAAAGAATGTACAGCTCTTCTAAGTTACACCAATATCAGAGCCCTAAAAGTAACAACCTGCGCCTTGTTTGAAATTTTCTCAACCCCAGTGTGTTCTTGGCTTCTCTAAATAAACTTAAATATAGCCACTTTGATACAGGTCTTTGATTTCAGGCAGGGAGTGGCACAAGAGTCTATTGACAAAACCTGTATATTTTACTAAGTACCCCGCTCTGAGGTGGTTTGATGTAGCTTGCTCACTTGCTAATAGGATTCAGAGGAGCGCTTTGTCAGTAAAACAGAGGGACAATAGGGAAGTAGGTTCTCGTCGTATGGAATACGGTTCTGCCTTACATGATTGGCGCATAAGAGATAACATACAGCAACTGTCAACTGTCAACTGCTAATCGTGCCACTTAATCAAACAACTCTAAAGATTTCTGCCATATTTTCAATTTGTACAGAGGCAGTTAAAGTTAAAGTCATACAACTAGAATTAGCTCTCACATCCCAGCGGAGCAGTGGGCCTTGCATTTTACTAATATCAGTTCATTACCAACTAAAAGTAATTGTAGCAAGTCTTCACTAAATTGTTCTTATCCCCCTTTTAAGTCTGAGGTCGAACTACACAAAGTAGATACTGCATTACTCGGTTGGCCTTCCAATAAGACCTCTGTACCTGATGGATCCCAATTGATCTTTTTCAGAGGTAACCCTCAGGGATCGCAGATGACATCACCTTCCTAGTCGCAATTCCTAGTAAAGAAATTACATATCCCAGGATGCCCAGTAGCTCCGAGGCTCATGGGATAAAAGACATCAAAGCATGCCTGTCTGCGTGCGTAATTCTCTAATTTTCTAAGTCGTTGTGTGACCCGCATTGGCGGATCGGATCTTGGATAACATTTATTTTCTTGGGACGGAGTCTGTCTATCCGTCAAAGGCAGCGTTCTGCCTTGTGAATGCCAGGATAGCTTCTTGGCCTCATTCTGCTCACTGGAGTGCGATGAGACTCGCTGTCTTGTCTGCATTGGAGAACAGGAGTCTTACGTGTATCAGAGTCTGGAGCACTGGAGGAAATAATTGAGAGGAAAAACAACGTGGTTGTTTCTGCCTTTATTTTGGTGATTTCCCTGTATAGGCCATTTCTCCTATGCCTTTTTTTTATTTGTTTGAGGTATGTATGATTGTGGGTTGTCATCCACACAACCTAATGCTATATTATCTGTGTGTGTTCGATTAAGAAGAAGTAGTTGATTCTTTTTGCTTTGTTTTACCAGGTACATGCAGGGAGAAAGATATTGGAGGTCTTGGTTCAGAATTTGAAGTTGGGTGGAGTTGGCAGCTCCTTGTTCTCAAGGTATTTAATTGGTCTTAGTGAGATATATACATATATATATATATATATATATATATATATATATATATATATATATATATATATATATATATATATATATATATATATATATATATATATATATATATATATATATATATATATATATATATATATATGAGTGTGGCCATTAATGGACAGTTCTGAGTAATCTTTTATTTTCCACAGGTTGAATTTCCCTGCTGTTCCTTTCCCCTTTCTCTTTCCCTCGCCTGATCACCCTAATACTCTGTGTATTATTATTTTCAGAGTTAGGGACGTCAGGAGGTGGACCACTTTGTGCATCATTCCAATTCTGAGGAGTTTCGCTCTAAGGATACGATAATACCATTAGCTTATGGGCTCCTCTGCTTACTAATATCTTTGATAATTAAAGTGACACCAACCTGTCCAGCTCCTGGACTAGCACAATCACCGCCCCCATTTTTAAAAAGCTCCTTGTGTTTGCATTGTGAAGAACCACAATGTTATCAGCCCACCCTTTTAATTGACTTTTCATTTATAGCTCCAGGCAGAGTTATTTTCAGCAGAATCAGATCACGGACCAATGAGCAAGTGATCTTGAATACTTGTCAATATGGTTTCAAAGAGGGACTTGGTACAATGGAGCAGTGCCCGAACCTCTATTTCATTGCCAAACACTGCCCATTGGACCTAGCCATTATGGACCTCTCAAGTGCATTTTATCAGGTTAATAGATCAGAATTTTGATACGATATTGGGCCCATCGTTGGTTAATTTTTATTCTGTTCTCCATACCGGCCTGTCTGCCAGGTATGGTTATTTTAGAGAATGCACAGATTCATTCAAACTGGAAAGATGAGTGCATGAGTGCTGTATTGTAGCACCTTTCTTGTTTATTTTGAATCTAAACAATTTAAACACAGCTTTAGTAGAGCAACGGCAAAATGTGCCTAAAACAAATTCCATTGCTACTCCAGCACTCCTATACATGGGGGATACAGTGTCGTTGGCATGTGCCGCCAATAGCTTACGTAAACTGGTAAAAGCTTTCGACAACATCATGGCTGAATTTGATCTAGATATCAATTATTCCAAGTCACAGACAATGATATGTGGTAAAGAAACACTGCTTGTCATCACAATAAACATTAATAAGCCAACAAGGGTTTCTAGCTTTCCCTATCTAGGTGTCATATTTGACCCTACCCAATACTGTTATATTAATACTGCTATAAGGTGACAACAAATATCGTAGTCTGTGGAAGGAATTTTCAATTTGATTCCCTCATTAGGTGTAAAATCTATAATGCCCTTCCTCTACAACTATAAAATCCAATGTCTCCCCATCGTCGCCTTTGGCTCCGGGACATGGGGATGCCAAGATTGTATCCCTACAAATTGAGGAAAATTAATTTTGCTGGTGCTTACTCGCTAACCTCCTTAGAATTTCACACTTCATGTGCTATGAGGAGTATGATTTATCGTATGTCTAGGATCTCATTAAGCCTGCCCTCCTGTTGCGTGGACATTGTTAGACCTGGCCCTTTCAACAGGTTTAGCCCCAAACATTTGCCTTTTGCCTCCTATTTTTGTGACTCTGTTTTTGTTGGCTATAGGATCCTAGGCACTTTACCACTGCTGATCAGTGCTAAAGTGCATATGCTCTCAGTATAAATTGTGATATGATTGGTTATACATGATTGGGATATTTGATTTACTGGTTAATTCCCTAGTAAAGTGTGCAGTGTGTACAAGGGCCTGTAAATCAAATGCTACTAGTGGGCTTGCATCACTGTTTGTAGCCCTGTAAAAGTGTCTCAGACCTACCACTGTAGTGTCTGCACTCGCAGTTGTAAACTGCCACGTTGCCCTAGCAAGTGCACCCACTTGCCAGGTCCAAACCTTCCCTTTCCTTACATGTAAGGCACAAGGTATCCCCATAGCAGGGTGCAGTGTATGTGAAAGGTAAGACATGTACTGGTGTGTGTGACATGTCTTGATAGTGAAATACTGTGTATTCTGTTTTTCACTATTGAAACGCTGTCTGTCCCATTGGCTTATCATTGCGGTTGCACTGTAACATACATATGACCAGACCAGACAGGAAAATGAAGTTTAGGCTCTTTGAAACTCAGACTGTAGTAATTCACCTTTTGGTAAAGGTGGTTTTTAAATTCTGTGTTTGAAAATGCCATTTTTAGAAAGTGGGCATTTTCTTATTTTATCATTCCTCTGGCTGTTTGTTAATTCAGAATCTGCTGTTTAAGTGACAGGAGATGGGGATGGGGATGTGCATTCACTCTCGCCAGTCATTAGGGGGGTTGAGGTACGCCCTGTCTTGCCTGGGTGGTTCATCACTGGGCTAAATAGACCTGGTCTGCATCTAGAGTGGTGGGAGGAGTTTTGCTTGCACCTGAATAGGCTGCGTCTCCTTTTTCACACTACTGTCTTCGCCCCCTGTGGTCATGCTGCACTAGGGAGGACATGACTGGTTTGGACTGGGTTCAGAGACCCTTGCCACAAAGAGAACAATGACAAAATGGTTTATAAGTATTGCAAGTAAGACCCCAGGACTTTAGATTACTTCAAGGAACACGAGGACCCTGCCAAGATGAAGACTAGAAGGACTGTGTGTGGAGCACTATCTTTTCTGTGTGAGGGGTGGGTTGACCAGCAGTTGCTGCTTCTGTCTGTGGTTGAAGAAAAGGACTGACTCTTTTTGCCCTGCTGTGGTATCCTTCTTGTTAAGTATCTCCAAGGGCTTGTGTGTGCCTGCCTCCTGTTGAAAGTCTCAGGAAGATAAGAGACTTTAGAATGAGATCCTTGCTGGATGTATAAGTAACCTGCCTGGAAGGAGCGCAGAGCGCATTGTCTATGGAGTGCTGCATCTGCTGTGTGTGGGGTGGGCTGGCCTGGAGTGTTTGCTCCAGTCTGGAGCAAGAGAAGGATGGGACTGTTCTTCAACTTTTGATAAGGGGCATGGTGAGAGCTTAATTTTTGTTGCGTCCTAGCATGTAGAGCGCTATCTTTGCCATTTACGTTTCCCCCTGTACTTGTCGAGTGGCATGCACCTCCCTTGCCGCATTTCAGGGAGCGCTCCCATTCAATAAACCAGTGCTGTTTGCCATGCCTGGGTTCTGAAAGGAAGGCAGGGTCAGTGAAGGGAAATCACCCCGGACAAAGGAGTTGCCGCAGAGCCTCTCAGCTGGGCCCTGCCGGTTGCCGTGGCAACTTGAAGACCACAGAGGCGATGCAGTGCCCAAGGGAGAGGAGGCATGTTGACCTCATTACCAGGGGCGGGCCAGACCTCTGAAGCTCGTCAGGCCACCTCAGGACTAGCATGTGTAGTGGGCGGAGAACACAGCCTATGTCCTGGACCTGCCAACATGGTAAACTATTGGTTGTGTGCCCCTCCCCAGCCGCAGAAGATGCAGCGCCCAGGTCAGGAGAGACCACAATGGTGTTGAGTGAGTGACTACAGCTGGGGGATTAAGCTCCAGAGATCACTTGCAGCTGCACCACATGATCATGGGCAGCTGCTTACTGGCATACCTTTGGGAACCCTTGACAAATGAACTCAGATAACAGGTCGGGGTGGCAATCCTTGACCGAAGTCCCGAACCTGCTCATGCTATTTGGCAGTTACCATGCAGCCTATACAAGAAGCGCTGAATCATGGGGCTGCATATTTAAAGTACAAAGTGGTGCTTGGGGCACAAGGTGATTTATGATTCATGTATAATCTGATAGCCTGCAGTTCTTGCCCAAAATGTTGTGTTCAAGAACTACATATTATGCGCAGTAATGTGGTGTGTATGATGTGCAACTTCTAGGTATAACAGTTGCCTAGCTGGCAAAATTGATTCATGACCTATGATGTTATTATAACAATTGCCTAGTTGGCAAAGTAATAGTGATTTATGTGATAGTGTGGAAATATCCTTTTGGACACAGCGCCGGCAAAAGAATGAACGTGGCATTGCACGCATTCGTTCAGCACACAAGTCGTAACAGTGACTTTCTTTTAGGAGGGCGCATTGGTGGAATGGTGATGGTGGAATGGTGATGGATATAAAATCCAACAGCTTCCCAGACTGGAGTTGGAATAGTAAATTAAACTATTCCAACATCCTGCACCCGTAAGGCAAGTCGTTAAAACAACCTGCATACTCTATAAATGTGTCCTAAAGATGCATTCGCACAAAAGACGGCGTTCGGAACGCATGCATCCTATATGCATGCAGAATACCGTCATACATTTATGATAGTGGTCTATTGTGTTTTATGTGTAATACAAGGATTTTTTTATATAACCTTGTATGGAGTCTCTTTTTGTGGTGTGCCTAGTGTGTCATGGCGTGTGTGTGTTGCACAAACAATTGAAACAGTGCCTCTGGGATAAGCCTGTATCCTCCAAGCTACCAAGGGGGTGAGCAGGGGTTGTCTTGGGTGTGTAACTCCCTTTTCCTGACTAGAGTGGTGGGTTCTGCCTGGCTTAGGTGAATACCATAGCCAACCAGAAACCCCATTTCTAACAGACATTATTTGGACTAATACACATGCCACTTTCAACCATGACATTATTAAGGATTATCTGCAGTGTAACAAATAGAATTATATCCCTTAGTTGTTTAATGTTAAGCAGTCCTGGAATGTATTGAATTAAGTAAGACCAGTATATGATTATAGGGATTCAGACGACACCTTTTACTGAACTATATGTACCATGCAGTATCAGTCATTAGCAGAGGATGCTTTTATTCAGATTCAGTATAACAGCATTAGCATTGGTATTTGCCCTTGTGATGATGCCTCAAAACAGACGTGGCTGCATTTAATATGTTTTATACATTTTATGAACTATACACCAAAAGGTTGTCAATTTATTTTTTTAAATAATGACATTTTAGAAGATGTCATTCACCGTACAATTTTTACAGCTGCTTGGGGATGATGAGGTCTGTTCGATGGTAGGGTGTTTCCTTAAATGTATTGTGCGAGGTTGCAATTCTATGAGTGATTGATTATTTGTGGAAATATGAGGTTTTAATTGTTCTTCTTGTGCTAATGCTTGTTCGTGTATAATCTTGTAAGTCATAATCAAAATGTTTTTTGATTAATTATTTTTTGTTCACAATGGATCCTTGCACTGTGGAATGCTATACTATTTCTATTTTGTGTGTGCAGATTCATGACGGAAAACATTCATGGCTACTACTTCATTCTGTGCTGCGACTGGACAGACAAACATTGTGGAGGGTTAGGGGTCATTCACAAATACTTACTCAGTTGCAGACACCTTTCCTTCAATCGCTTTCCCTTTTGAGTAAATGTCTCTGAAAATCGCCTCCACACTATTTCCAAACTGAGAGTGAAAGTTATTTATCACCTTCTGGGCAAACTGAACACGTTTGGTGGAAAAGGCATGGAGTTAAGCACACTCCAGTTAATTAACTTAGACATCATCTTCCAAGGGGACTTCAATCTTCACTAGGGTATCGAGGACAGCAAACCAATGGACAACTTCTCCATCTTTCTCAGTGACAGAAACCCCCACACCACCAGGGCTCCTCTCTGGATCTGATCATATCCAACGTTCCTAGGGTAGGATAGGATAGATTTTTTAAAGCGCTCAAATGCCGAGGCATCTTGGCGCTGAGAGGTGAGATATAGGCACTGCATCAACTAAGCCCAATCTTGGTTCTGGGGGAACAGACAGGTATTTAACAATTTCCTGTAATGCTGACTGTCAGATAGTAGCCTCATGGTGATGGGCAGCTGATTCCACAGCTTGCCTGCACATTGTGATAGGCTCCTGCCACCCCATCTGACTCTGCGAATTTTAGAGATACAGAGGAGGCCCATATTTGTGGTCCTCAAAATTCTTGTGGGAGTATACCAGGAAAACAGTCTCTGGAGATCAGTCTCCCTTCCGCCATACAGTGCATTATGCACCAAGCAGAGGGTCTTAAATTCTTTCCTCTGCTGAATATGGAGCCAGTGTAGTGACCTGATGGCAGCAGAGGTGGGGGGGCCTCTAGGAATGTTTAATAGCAGATGAGCAGCAGCATTTTGTTTAGATTGTAGTTTTGCCATCTGCCCCTTATCAATGCCTATGAAAAGTGAATTACAGTAATCCAACTTTAATGAATAAGGGCTACTACCACCATTTTTCTTATTTGCTGAGGTATGAAGGGGAAGATGTTCTGGAGGGTCTTCAATAAAAAGAAGCCGGTGGAGGTTACACGGTTGACTTGAGCCGCAAAATGTAGCTGGTCACCAAAGATGACCCCTATATTTTTGGCCTTGATTGTTGGAACAGGACATTCGCCAGCTTCCGTCAGCCACCAGGTTTGATTGGTTTGCAGGTTTGACACCGACGCCAGCGAGCGATGCCGTAACCTGCACCGAAGCCGTGGGCACCGCTCGTGAAGAGCACGATGCACCGCCCTGACTTGCACCATAGGCCCAACGCCTGCTGATGCCGCGCCGCGTCGTCGTCTTGCCTCCCTTGCGCTGCAGTAAATAACTGAGGCTCACCTTCCCTGGTGTCGTAAGGAACCGATTCCACGCAGCGCCTACAAAGCCACACCTCTTAGACACCGTGAACTCATGGTCGGCACCGTACTTTGGGATTTTCACCGCTCACGACGTCGTTATAGCTCCAATTGGAGTTATTTGTTGCTACAAGCTTGATTTAAGTGAATAACCTATTTTTGAGAATAATACAAATTGGTGGTAGTGTCCTCCCCAATGAGGAGAAATGTCCGCACATAAGGTGACACAATTCCAAATCACAAGAATATTCGTGTAGTTAGAGTTAAGAATTTCATCAACGTTCTTAGGTGCTTCTACAGCCTGATACACACCCACCACCAAGAGTGTTAAATGGCACAAAAATGTACCTGACAAAACAGTAAAGGAACAGGCTACTAAAGCACTCTATGAGGTGTCAATTTAGTACACCAGGCGGTGCGAGCTGGGAAGTTTTTATATATTTGGATTTTCAATAAAGAACTGAAAGAACATCTTGTCTGGATCCCTGAATTTGGTGTTATTTGACACAGGACTTTGATTTGAATCTATATATATAATGGTTATGACAGTCAATAATCAGGGACTATCTTTCCTTAAACGCGATGTCTAGGATTTCCTAGACTATACTAAATTGACACCTCATAGAGTGCTTTAGTAGCCTGTTCCTTTACTGTTTTATTTTTGAGAATACTTTGATAACTGTACTGTGGATTTTTGCCGTTAGTTCTTGTTTAGATAAAGATTATTTATTTTTCTAAACTGATGTAGTGTCCATTTGTAATGCTTTCACTGTGTTAGTGTATGTGTTCACAAATGCTTTACACACGGCCTCTGAGATAAGCCTGTCTGCTCGTGACAAGCTACCAAGGTGGTGATCAGGGATTATTTTGGGAGTGTATCCCTCTTTCCCTGACTAGAAGCAAGAGTCCCTATTTGGACAAAAGTGCAAACCATTGCCAACTAGATACCCCCATTTCTAACACCTGTGTTATAGGAATTCAAATTATTATGATATAAATATTCCCTTAGACTCATGCAGCAGACATATCATTTGAAAGTAAGATGAATCAAGATAAGTTTAAAAAATCCGGCTATCGAGGCAATTAAGATCAAAGTTAACAATCTACCCCTGTGGTGCCCCAGTCTAGAATAGTTAGCTGGAGTTGATACTGAGACAAACCTGTCACTATGTACTGTCTTACAAGCCCAGGTATCTTGTAGACTAATAATATGGAAGTTCCTTATCAAATCATTCCAATCAGCACCATTAAACTTTGGATAGACCAGTCACATTCCAAAATCAACAGTCAAAGTGTTCCACAGATGCTTCATTCTGTGTGGTAATAGGTGATAAAATCTCAGTTTGTGTTGGCAAGTCCATGACCACAATATAGTTCGCAACAGTGTCGCTCATCTCCTTGATAGTGAGGAAATCTGTGCAGTGATGAAAAGATGCTGGCAGAGCTACGTCCCTTGCTGCTAGCCTCAATGTCAGAGTAGAGCTAGAGACCAGACAAGCCATGCTTATATGCAACTGTCTCTCAGCTACCAGTTTAAAATCCTGACTTACAAATTGGTTTAGTTTAGACCTTGTACCCAGCGGGATGGGAGCATCATACCACCGAGGGAATCTACCTGCTCAGGTGGTGTGAAGTGAGTGTGGGCCAGGATTACAAACTCTTCGATCAGGTTATGTGCCCTTGCAACTTCTAAATAAAACAGCTACGTTTGAGCCTAATAATCTAACATTGACACAGAAACCACATATACTTTGTTGAGTATTAAATAAATGGAAGAAACACAATTTTTGGTTAGTGAAAATCCCCTTGTTACATGGCAAATATAAGGCATTATTTCCCTGCCTATTACAACTTTTCTTTTTCATGACTGTCAGAAATATAAATCTTTAGGCTGGTATGAACCAATGCACAATTCACACCACGACCATTTATGGAAGTTTCCTTTTTCTTACATGCGCTTAAGTGCAGATGACCCTGTGTGTATCAGTGCTTCCAGCTCAGAAATCCTCTAGGCCATTCTCTCTTATGTGTTTCAATTTTTTAACATGGAGTGTGTAATGCTTTGATGCATGGGTTAGATTGTGTCCTATCAGTTACTCCCAATTCATCCTTCAAGGGATCTTTATATACTACAACAACAATAATATTAAGCAGAAGAATTTCAACACATTATTTTTCTTTTTCAAGCCACAATATTTTTTATTTGGTATATTCAGTATCATGCCTGATCTGTTTAATCACCATAATGTATCTCTCTTAAGCCGACATAATGCTTTAGTAAGTTTTTAGAATAATGTATGTTTATAACACTTTCTATATATTATAACCTGTTGACTATTTATCTGCATGATACATACAAGGCTTAAGGAAAGTATTCATGCACAGCTTACTGCATTATTTCTTGCTTGCTTGAAACTGAACTCAGACAAGACGGAAGTCCTCATCCTGGGATCCTCACCCTCCGCCTGGGATGACTCCTGGTGGCCCCCCACCCTGGGCAGCGCACCCAAACCAACTGACCACGCACGCAACCTGGGCTTCATCCTGGACTCCTCCCTCTCCATGACCAGACAAGTCAACGCCGTCTCCTCGTCGTGCTTCAACATCCTGCGCATGCTACGTAAGATCTTCCGATGGATCCCCACCGAGACCAGGAAGACGGTCACCCAGGCCCTCGTCACCAGCCGTCTGGACTACGGCAACTCCCTCTACGCCGGAACCACCGCCAAACTCCAGAAGAGACTCCAGCGGATCCAGAACACCTCAGCACGACTCATCCTGGACATCCCCCGTCGCAGCCACATCTCCGGACACCTGAGAGGCCTGCACTGGCTCCCGGTCAACAAGAGAATCACCTTTCGGCTCCTCACCCACGCACACAAAGCCCTACACAACCAAGGCCCAGGATACCTCAACAGCCGCCTCAACTTCTACGCTCCCAAACGCCAGCTTCGATCGACCAGCCACGCCCTCGCCGCCGTCCCCCGCATCCGAAGAGCCACCACAGGAGGAAGGTCCTTCTCCTACCTGGCCGCCAAGACTTGGAACTCCCTTCCGACCCACCTCCGCCTGACCCAAGACCACCTCGCCTTCAGGAAGCAGCTCAAGACCTGGCTGTTCGAGCAGTAGCGGACCCCCTCCCCCAGCGCCTTGAGACCCTCCGGGTGAGTAGTGCGCTATATAAATGCATTGATTGATTGATTGATTGATTGATTGATTGTATGCTATCATATGTTTCATGAAGTTACATTTATGTATATTCATTTTAGGTTTTATGTGTATGAGCAATTTTATGCAATCATCTTAGATATAGAGTTGTATATCTCACTGCATTGAGAGCATGGATTTTTCTATAAATTAAATACACCCCTACATCTGCCCATTATGTCACATTCAGATGTACAATCCGGGATGACGTAAAGTCCATAAGGCCAGAGCCCATCCTGAGTAGGCTGAGACTCAATTTTTTCTAGTTTTAACAAATCATTGGCATGGCTGTCTTTGACACAGATGCCGTCAATCCTTGCATTTCTAAGAACCTGTGAAAGTGTCAAGTTGTGTCATTCAGACAATTACACTGATAAGACACCTGATGTGCAGAGAATGGTATCGGTAAGACACCTAATGCAACATCAATCTCTGACAAGATCCTTGTTATCTCTATTTCAAGGTCAGATAATAATAATAACATAAACAATGTAGTCTAAATTGGTCGTTTTTCACCCTATTTGTTTAGAAAAATGCATCTTAGACTAGCATAATAATGCACACAGGTTATACCAGACATTCCTAAGGTTATGTCAGAAAATCCCATATCAGAAAAGGCACAATATGAAAGGCCCATCAAGTGTCCCCTTGGGAAGAGAGTTCCTTCGCCCCAGATTATTGCAACTGCATTGCTGCCCCAGCATCCAGTTCTGCACTTAAAGTTGATACCAAATCAAGTCAGGGAGGACAAGAGCTGATAATTATGAATGTTTTCTTTTGAGGTAACACTTTTTCACAGCCACTGATAACTACAGCCCCATGCTCTAAACAAGTATGCAGTGTTTTGATCCTCCCAAGAAATTCTAGATGCAAGTTACCTTTCTCAATGCTCTCATAGTATAGTGCATAGAATTATGTTTTAGGCTGTTAGGTTGCTAGATGATATTTCCCAACCGGTGCTGTTTTAATAATACTCTGTGTGATTATTTTAGATGTGCTAACTAACTAGGTGACCCTGTTGAAATAAACACTTTTAAGCATAAAG
Source organism: Lissotriton helveticus (assembly GCF_964261635.1). NCBI lineage: Eukaryota > Metazoa > Chordata > Amphibia > Caudata > Salamandridae > Lissotriton > Lissotriton helveticus. Next base: position 2,057,946,362 of record NC_136059.1, on the reverse strand, counting down.
TGGCTTTTCTAAGTGCATTACTTGTGAGTGATATTGTAAAGAACGAAATTGGGCTTTTAAATTCCCAATGCATCCCCCAATCCCTGTTGTAGGGACTGTTAGTAATCTGGAAAGCAAACACACAGAGATGATAGATGGAGCGCTGGAACTTTTCAGACAGTCACCCCTAGTCACAGATCTGGGTTTAATCCATCACCATTCTTTAGCTCACTCAGCCACCCCAGTTCAGACATGGCTATATGCAAATCAGTCTGACCCTGTGCCTCATGGGAACAGTCCATCCCGAATTGCCAAGCCATGTCTTTCCTGGACCGGAATCAAGCATCCTAGGACCGGTCTCTGGCTATCAGCCATCTTCAGCCAGGATAGCTTGACTCCAGTGGCAAAGTGAGCAAGGGACCCACGTCTGGGTAAACCCTGCCAACTAGGGGTGAACAAAACAAACACAAGGAGATAATGGACGGAGCGTTGAAACTTTTCAGACACTCACCCCCAGTCACAGATCTGGGTTGAATCCATCATCGTTCTTTAACTCAATTCGCCACCTCAGTTCAGACCCAGCTTTATGCAAATCAGTCTTGACCCTGTGCCTCTTGGGAACAGTCCAGCCCGAACTGCCAAACCAGGTCTTCCCTGAACTGGAAACATGCATCCTGTGACCGGTTTCGGGGTAACACCCCTCATCAGCATGGCTAGCTTGAATCCAGTGGCAAAGTGAGCAAAAGACCCACAACTGGCCCTACACTGCCAACTAAGGGCGAACAAAGCAAACACAAGGAGATGATGGACGGAGCGCTGAAACTTTTCAGACACTCAACCCCAGTCACAGATCTGGGTTGAGTCCATCATTGTTCTTTAGCTCACTTCACCACCTCAGTTCAGTCCTGGCTTTATGCAAATCAGTCTTGACCCTGTGCCTCCCAGGAACAGTCCAGCCCGAACTGCCAAGCCAGGCCTTCCCTGAACCGGAAACAAGCATCCTGGGACCGGTTTTGGGGTAACCCCCCTCATCAACCAGGCTAGCTTGTATCCAGTGGCAAAGCGAGCAAGGGACCCATGTCTGGGCATACCCTGCCAAGTAAGGGAGAACAAAGCAAACACAAGGAGATGTTTGACGGAGCGCTGAAACTTTTCAGACATCACCCCCAGTCACAGATCTGGGTTGAATCTATCATCGTTCTTTAGCTCACTTCGCCACCTCAGTTCAGACCCAGCTTTATATAAATAAGTCTTGACCCTGTGCCTCATGGGAACACTACAGCCTGAACTGCAAAGCCAGGTCATCCCTGAACCGGAAACAAGCATCCTGGGACCAGTTTTGGGGTAACAACCCTCATCAGCCAGGCTATCTTGAATCCAGTAGCAAAGTGAGCAATAAATACGTTTAAGCATAAAGTGCCTTTTCTGGGTGCATTACTTGTTAGTGATATTATAAAGAACAAAATAGGGATTTTAAATTACCAATGCGTCCCTGAATCCCTGTTGTAGGGACTGTTAGTAATCTAGAAAGCACAGACACCACATCTATTATGTATTGGGTGGGGCTACAACAACCTTTTTTTTAACCCTTCCCCATAGCTGAAGGCGAGATAGGAGCCTTCACAATCAAAATCAACAAGGGGAACACGGTGAAGGGCCTATTAATATACCGTCCCCCGGGTCCCTCGACCCAATTCACCAATCGTCTCATCGATGGTATCACAGAAACTGCTTTACGCAGAGAAAAATTTCTGCTCCTAGGGGATCTCAATATACACCTTGATAATCTAGCTGATAAGGCAGTTACTGATTTTGTTCAGCAGCTTTCTTCTCTCCAACTTTCCACTGAATCCAAAGCCCCGACTCACTCAAAAGGCCACTTATTGGACCCAATATTTGCCAATTGGGATGGTATAATTACGCACTCTCCCATTCCGGTGACTTGGTCCGACCATTTTGTTGTTCCATTCACACTATCTATCCCGGCCACCAATATACCGAAACCCCAAAGCACTAAATATTCCAGTAGGAAATGGACTACATTTTCTCAAGCGAAATTTGAGACGGCTCTGATGAGCGGTGGAAGACCGGGGGGGGAAGATGCGGACACGGCATCAGACAGACTGAATGAGCGTATAACTACGGCCTTGAATAATACCGCCCCACTCTGTCATAAGTCACCCCATAGTAGATTGCACAAATCCGCCCCCTGGTATAATGATCAACTCCGCTCAGTTAAAGCCGAATGTAAGAAATTGGAACGGCTATGGAGGGTCACCTACTCTGAGCAAGCAAAACTGAATTACAAAACAAGAAGAAGGGAATATCATAATCTCATTAGATGTGCCAAAACTAAGCACTTCTCAGATAGGATTGGAGAAGCCCAAAACTCCACCAAGGAACTATTCAAAATTTACAAAGAAATTTCCATGCATACTGCCTCTGTTGACCCCTCATTTAGCTCAGTTGAATCTTGCAACCGTATTGCTACCTACTTCTCCGACAAAGTGGCTAATATCTATTCTGGCTTTGCAGGAGGAAAGGGCAATGCAACTGAGTTTAAGGAATCTCCTCTCTCGGAGGCAGGCACAAACAGTTTGTGTGAGTTTATGATTCCCCCATCTAACGAGCTGCAACGGATTTGTCATTCGGTTAAATCCGGGTCCCCCTTTGACCCGGCATCACCGAAACTTCTCGGCCAAAGCATTGGTATTCTTGAACCTTTTATCAGAGATGTCCTTTACATCTCGTTTAAAACTTGCACTGTTCCAAAAAAATGGAAGCTAGCTATAGTACTTCCGCTTCAGAAAAAACCTAACCTCAGTTGGGACAAGCTGGACAACCTAAGACCCATATCCCTTCTTCCCTACATGGCAAAGGTGGCGGAAAAGGTGGTCAATTCTCAAATCATGACCTTTGTAGATGAAGCTAATCTTCTCCACCCCTCGCAGTTCGGATTTCGACCCCGCCACTCTACAGAGTCTGCACTGCTCTTGGCCACCGAGATTGTTAGGCAAGGAGTTGATGAGGGTCAAACCATGGCACTCATCCTGCTTGACCTAAGTGCCACCTTTGACACTGTAGCACATTCCATCTTGCTACAGTGTCTCAATAAGGGAGGAATCAAAGGGAAGGCACTTAGATGGCTACAATCTTTTATGTTGGAAAGAGGTGTGGAAGACCGGTGGTCCCTACCTCGTCGGAAGGGCGTTGTAGCCGGGGGGGTCACACCCCCACACCGGGAGGAACAGCGTCCCTTGGTCACCGGACATCCTCTCTTCGCCCACAGGATCCGCTAACCCCCAAAGACCCGGAAACAGAACAACAGGAAACCGGAAGCGGAACTCCTGCCGACGACCCAGAACCCGACCCATCCGGAACCGGAAGCACGTCCAGTGTGGTCCGCCAGGAACACAGAAAAGACGGCAGGAACGGGGAAATATCGTTCAGCCCAGCGGACTCATGGCAGGAGACAGCGAACGGCGCGGAACCCCCGACGGAGAGCAGAAGGAAGGAGGAGAGCGGAGAGGAGACGGAGATCGGAGAAGAGGACGAGGAAGAAGACCTGTGGATGGAGGATTGGTGGCGACCTCCGGAGGTGGCTGGAGAGCGGCCGTAACTCGGATGAGAGTTACGGCGGGGCACGTGAGTACACTCTATCCTTCTCCGTGTCCCTTAGTGTAAATATTGTAATTGCCTGTAACATACTGTATAAAGAGCCTCACGAGCACCCTGCACTCGCCTTAGTCATTAAGAAACGTATCACGAGCACTGTAAGTAACTACCTCGCACTTATCCCGGACACCTCCCATCACACTACCCTCCTGCTTGCTGATTGGTCTTGTCCCTACCTACCCTTCCCACCTTCCCCACTTTCGTGACCTGGCCCTTCACTTCCCGGTGACGGTGGAAGTACTCAGTAGTCCTTACTGGACGGGACTAACCCCTGTACTCTCTCTTACATATCTCCGAGGAGACCCATCAACCGGCCGTACCCTGACGACAACAGCCCCGCAGAGGACCACAACCCGGAGATCCACACAACATCCACACCCTCCCGGCTGGGAGCTTCTCGGAGGCACTTCTTCCCTGCAAACTCTTTTGATCCAGACTTTGTGTGCACTGTCAACGAATAAATCCTTGAACATAGCTCACTACATTCGGCCTCCCCGCCTGTTATTCCGGTCCGCCCAGCCCAAGGTCTCACAAGAGGCTTCCAGGTTAGACAGGGTGAATGTTACTCCAAACAATTCCATCTCGATCAAGGAGTTCCCCAGGGCTCTGCTCTTAGCCCCACCTTATTTAACCTGTATGCCTCTCCTATAGCAGCGATTGTAGAGAAATACGATATCCAACTCGTATCCTATGCTGACGACACACAGCTGGCTATCTCCCTATCACGGGCGCCCGACACCGCAGCCGCCAACTTCAGTGCCTGCATGCAGGAGCTTGCCTCCTGGATGTCTAACAACTGCCTGAAGTTGAACGGCTCCAAGACTGAGGTGCTTGTGGTAGGGAGTGGCCCGTCTGTGTGGTCTTCAGCATGGTGGCCTAACTGCTTGGGCCCTACACCTAGGCCTGCACAACAGGCCAAAAATCTAGGGGTTGTATTTGACTCTGAGCTATCATTCACGCCCCAAATTAACCGGGTTGTGGGTATGTGTTTTGGAGTACTTAAAACCCTACGTAAGGTCCTTGATATGCTCCCTGTTGGAGACAGACAGACCCTCGTACACGCCTTGGTCACCTCGAGACTAGATTATGCAAATCTGCTGTATCTGGGTAGTACAGTTAGCAACATCAATCGTCTCCAGGTGCTGCAGAATGCAGCGGCCAGGCTGGTGTTAAGGCTTCCGAGACGCACTTCCTCCAAAGCAGCCTTAAAATCTCTCCACTGGCTACCAATCTCTCAAAGGATCAAATTTAAAGCCCTATGTGTGTGCCACCGGATTTTAGGAGGCAGGGCACCTATCCCTCTCAACGGTCTTATTACCCCCTATAGACCTGAACGAACGCTTAGATCTTCGGATACTGGCCTTGTCAAGGTTCCTAAAATACGCAGAGCCCGGATGGGTGGAAGATCGTTCCGTTTTCTTGCAGCCAAGCATTGGAACTCACTACCGATTGAACTTCGTCTCGAACCCTCCGAGACCATGTTCCGCAGAGCCCTCAAAACATACCTGTTCCGCCTAGCACTACCCTAGTTCCACCCCCTCACTCCTCTCATTTTTAGCAACTCAGCGCAGGGACACGCCGGTGAGCGTAACTAGCGCTTTATAAAATTCCAAAATAAATAAATAATAAATAATTACAATCAATTGCTGGTGAGTAAATAACTAAGTTCACTTGTGAGTGTGAAAGCAAACCATGTAGAGCTATGGTAGACTTATGCAACACTGTGTCTCTCAGAGCCTCCACCCTCTGCACAATGATGGTGACCCATTGCCCATACCTTTTGGCATTGTCAGGCACATGAGCCTTTGACACCATCTTCTTGTCAATCAGGAACCCTAGGGTAAACTCTGCACTCCCCGCAACGTTACCTGAGGGAAACTCCACACCCAGCACTATACTGGCCATTCTCAGATAGACCCATTAGCGGGGGGTTGCTTTCTACAGAAGCAGAATGCATCCCCCTCACAGTGTCCATATTGATAACACTTTATGGCACTTGGGTGCTGTAGTAGCATGGGGACTTCTTCTCATTAAAACCACCCTTTAGGGGCCTTTAGAAAGGACTGTGTCCACCCCGCCAGCAGCCCAATCCTACTGGGGGTCCAAAGACGGCTCTATTACAAGTTGACCATGGGGCTGGTGGTGAGGAGGCTGTGATCTTGCAGCGGTGGTGAGTATTTTAAAAAAATATATCGATGCCTGTGTCTGCATTTTGACTGCAGGTGTGTTGGATACACACATATGCATGATATTTGGAAAAATACAATCCAACCATTATTGGGTTCAGCCCACATGTGGGCAGTCCTGGCAATGGGTACATGGTTCAAAAAGGACTCATCTGAAGATCGGGGCATATAGGGTCTCAATCCTAGGGTCAGTGCTTAATCTGTAAAATATGATGTGCAGGTGCTCATATGTTTGTCGGAGGCCACACCCACTTTCCCCAGCTCCACCACTTTCTCCATTGGCGCGTCCACTTCCTCTATTGGCTCTACCCACATCCTCAACTGTCGTGCGACCATTGCCTAAGTGTCAGTACCGGGCCTTTTATCCAGCATAGTGCTATTCTGCGATTGGCCAAGAGGAGCCCCATATCCACCAGCCGTCTAACAGCCTTGGGTAGCTTCTTCGTGTATCTTAGCAGTGCCATTGGAGGGTCTGGGGAAAGTTCCATCTCGATCACTGCTCCCAATTCCTTAAAGATTTCCACCCAGTATGCTTGGATCCTAGGGCACTGCCACACCAGATGCATGAAGTCCGCCTCTGGAGCCTGGCATCTTTCACAAGTGGCATCCTCGCGTAGGCCGTATCTGCAGAGTCACTCCGGGGTGTAGTAGGCCCTGTTAATATACTTAAACTTATACTTTCAATCTGCGTGTGTTTTAAAAATACTTGCCCTGCTGGTACCCCTGGCATATCAGTTAGGGAAGCTTGGTAAAAACTTTCCTCTATACAATAATCAAAATGATGAAGCAAAGCTTCGCATTTGCGACTTGCTTTTGTCATGAACCTCGTTCATGTGTAACTAAGTAATAATTTGTACGTCTTACTAACGTTTATTTCATGTTTGAAACGAGGTCCATGAAGCTTGCCTATGTGTTTTCCTAATACGATTAATTTGAGTCAATAAAATGGCCGCTGCTTTGAAATAGTGTCTGCGCATGCGTCAGTCACACTCACGTGTCCTGACGTGTTTGCAGGTTTGGAGGGAAATAGTTGCGCATGCGTAATACATAGCTTTGGCAGTAACGTGGTACTGCTCGTGCCATTGCTCTTGTGCCTGTGTATATGTAGCTAACATTTAGACTGCATAAGTATATTTCTTAGTGATAAGTTGAAAGTACAAACCTATGATGTGTTTTCATAACGTTATTTCTATATATTAATTTGTTCTCGCTTACTTTTCATGTACCGCGGGGAATGGGGGTCTGACTGAGCCGAAAGCCATCTTGGAGGTCCTTACTGCGCATGACCATCCGCCTGGGGAGAAGTCAACCTTGGCTGGTGGAACTCAGCCAGCTGGCAGGGATGGGCAAGATGCTCCTGAGAACTGACCTGCGAACTCAGCAGGACGGAGTCATGTGTCCCTACTTTGAAACAATGTAAATTATCATTGTATTTCCCTGGACTTTCTCGTGAGAACCCCAATCTCGCTAGGCGGTACCCAGAGATGCAAAATAGGCATCCTAATAGTGTGTTCTGATTGGTGTGTTACCCAAATCCTACCTTAGGACCAATCCAAATTGAGGGATTCTGACACTTTGCAACATTGGGGGGTGGTACACTGTCCCCAAACTGTATATCTACCCTGGGTTCACCTAGGGAAATTGTCCGACTTGTCTGGTTTAGCTGACCTGTCACTGACCCATCGTACTCAATAGGTGACTGAAGATACAGAGAGCTGCGGAGCACTCTGTCCGAAATTGACCATAGACTAAGGTTCTACTGAACCTTAAAGTGCTGGCGAAGCACTTTGCTGGGAGTTCGCTGACCCAATCGGGGTCTTGATCGATAGCTGCAGAGAGGGTGGAGCGCAGGCGTTGCTTCCAAACTGCGGGTGCAGTCCTGTCCTGAGCGGTCCTGTCCTGAGGGGTTCCTGTCCTGAGGTCCTGTCCTGATTCCTAATCTGAGGGTTTCCTGTCCTGTCCTGGGTGTCCATTCTGCACCTGCTGTCCATTGAGGGGTATCACTCCTTGAGGGTTTCCTTTCCTTAACTGACCCGTGGCCAGGGTTTGGTTTCCACACCAGTCTAGGTAAATATCGCTCTAAATTCTTTAAACTTGCACCTTTCTATTTTTCTGTCTTTTGCTTCAATAAAGAGACACCTTTGCATATGTTGATTTTTCCATGCTTTTGCCGCAATTATTGAAACGTAAAGTCAGTTGCATATTTTCATAACGTGTTCCCATGTTACCCTACCTGTTAGAAATCATATTTTGCATTGCAGTTTGTCATTTCCTGATATGGTCTAGAACGGCCTTACTTAAACTGTCTAAAGAACTTTTGCCCTAAATGCATAGCGTTTCCTGTTGCATCTCATATTAGCATTCCATGATTACCCTGACTTTATTTCTCTATAGTTATGTACTCTTCATTATCTTGATTATCGATTGTCTTATTCTTGTAAATCTCATGCTTTCGGAAAACGAACTTTAGATAAAGATTTTAAAACTTCCAGTTGTCCGTGGTCATTTTACAAAAGTATTGAATGTCATTTTGAGTTGTATTTTGCTGCCTTTCCTTTTACAGCTAGCTCCCTGATCCATTGTGGTCATAGGTACCCGTGTCGGTGGATGGTAAGTCGGGTACGCTGAGGAATAACAGTAGGGAATTCACACAAATTGGTAGCAGCCCGTGAAGTCACCCGGTCAATGTATATGGTGAATTGAAAGTATATGGGCCCGAAGCCGGAAGCGGCGAAATTATTGGTTGGGTGACCTCGCGTGCTCTATCAGTTTTTCTGGCTAGCAGAGGATGGTTAGGGACTAGTTAAAGGCTAGGCAGGATTAGTTAGACTAGTTAAGTCGGTAGCTGCTAGTATATTAATGCTGCTATAAGAGCGGCCGTTCCGAGGGACCTGATCATTCTCTTGTGAATACGCTGCTTTGAAATTCATGAATTGTTTTATCATTGTTATTCTTGTTCTTATATTGTTATATGTACTAATCCATGCATTTGTAAACTGTCTCGTTCATTGTTGTCCGAACTCCCCGGGGAATTGAATGGCAAAGTGGTGAATAGAATCCATTTGCCTTGAGGTCGCAGGCTCGAGGAAAGTTAGGTGCAGGTTAGGATAACCGGGAAGCACTAACTAGGGTTTTTTCTGAATACGTGTGTGAATAAATGTTAGTGACGAGGTTCATTGGCAAAATTCCCATAGTGGCGTAACCTAGTAAGGGTCACATCGGAAGAGTAGCAGGTTCATCGGAGCTTGGGTGAAAGCAGAGGGGTCCGCTGGGAAACCTTAGACTCGGATATATCCCGGAAGAGTGGATGAGTTTAGGGGAATAACAGGTTCACCGATGCTAGAGTGAAGGGTAGGCGGAAGAGATCTACCCGCAGCGTGTGAAAAGTAAATGGAAGTAGTTTACTTGCAGTAAAATAACTCTTTCTCTGTCTAGACACTTGAGCACTGTGGCGAATGTGTATTCGTTGTAAAATAACCAAGCACTGAGCACTTTAGAAAGAAAGAAAGTTTCCGTTACCTTGTGAAAGGAGGGAGTCAGTCGCGAAGCGTCTCTGACGTTACTCCGTGCCGCGCTGGGATTGGTAGAAACAGCGGGCGGGTAGCGGGGCTGGAATTGTAAAGGAGGGGTGAAGCGCCGGAGCGTGAGGACTGTCTCACGAAGGGGCCGCGCACCCATTGGCTGAAAATATTTGAACGCGTGCACCGCATTGGTCGCACGGAACTGCAAGGCGCCTTCTGATTGGAGGTAGCTTTGTAAACAAAGTTAAGAGTAGAAATCGTATGTGGCACTCGTATAGTCCAGAGACTAGACCCGATCCAAGAAACCAAGGGTTTGAAAGGGATCAGTGGAAAGCCAAGAGATATGATATTATGTACGGAACAAAGAGAAAAATGTCCCTTGTAAATAGGGTAAAGAATTATTTCAAAACGGACAAACCGATTAAATCAAGAGAGGGCGTTATTGTCCCGCCACCGAATACTCCCGCCTCGTTCACGATGTTTGACCGCGGGTACAATACCTGTGTGTGGTTGGAAAATTGGGTAAAGTACACAAAAGATGACGGAATATTGGCTTTTCCGTTAGACGGTACCTTCAATGGTAGAATTTTATTTAACTTGAGAACCCGAATGAATGAGTTGCATCCCAGACCGAGACTAACGCAGTATGAGGCATTAGAGGAATGGGAGATTGAGGCTTTCGAAAGAGAGAAACCCCGAATGGACAAAGGTCTGACCAAGTGGTACCCAAGGCTGAAACAAGAGACCAGGGACAAGAGGATGAAACAGTGGAGACAGAGCATGATTGTTGAGGGTCTGTTTCCCATGATGCCAGCAGGTACCCCTTCTGCGGGAGAGAAAAGGACAGAAAAGAGTAAGCAATGGGGAGCCCTGGGGGAGTCAGACGATGAATTATTATATGACATCTTTACGCGGAGTCCGCCCCCTTATAATGAGGGAGCCCGACCTTCCAGTACAGGAGAGAATCCCCAGCGTCCAGCTATTAAGGAAGAGGACAGATCCCTAAGTAGGGGGGGAGGAGGTCAGGTACTGCCCTATTTTGAGAATCCCGGACCCGCGGAAGTAAGAGAGATATATCCTAGAGTGCCCGTGAGCCCGGAGGAAAAATATTCCCGTGAAAGAGCCTTTTTCCCCAGACCTCTTTATGAAAACGAAGAAAAACCATTAGGTTCAGAAATGCCCTTTTTACAGCCTCCGTATGGGGAAGAGCGCAGGTCATTTGGCAGAGGAACTTTGTTCCCTAAACCAAATTATGGTGGAGGACCAAGTGAAACGCATCCTACTGCCCCGAGTTTTACCCCTCACCTGACCCCACAGATAATACCTGACCGAACCTTAGGAAGAGTACTAGATGAAAGGGAGCAAGAGGCCATAGCTAGACAGAGGACCGAAATAATTCAGAAAATATCCCAGTTAAATGCCAGTCCTGAGGCTTTGACTATTCCGGTAACAATCGGACCAGTGGTTCCGTTGTATGGGAATAATCAGGGAAGCCCAAACCCTCCAGTTATGAACCCAATCATGGCCCCGCCGAGGCAGGAGCCCCTACTGATAGACGATCAGTCCAGTGAGTGCGAGTCCGAAGTTGTGTTCTTGGACCTGCCAAACAAACAGACCGGGAAGGGAGTGCAGAAGAGGCATAATCCTTTTAATGCGAAAGAAATTAAATTAGAATCAACGTCAGGTACTAGGAGTGTCTCTCTAGTAACTCCGGAAGAAATTGAAAATTGGAGTCGTGAATTAGAGAAACAGACTCCGCAAACGAAACCTTTAGACCTCTACAAACTGAGGGTAGAAATAGAGGAATTAATGGCAGGAAATGTGGGATTAGACAGATTGAATACCTACTCTGAAGAAGAGTTGCTGTTTATGTGTAAAAGCCTTACCAGAAGTACCAGGGTGCTCCACGAAAAGTTGACAGACACTGCAGCTAGTATGGGGGTAGATATTTCAAGATCCAAGCCCTTGCAGAAACCTTACCGAGCTGAATTCTCAGACAAAGATATAGAGAACTTGAATGTGTCAGGGAAAAAGTTGCAGATTAAAGAGTTGCTAGCAATTTTGCAAAAATGGGGAGACGTGGAGAAATGGAAAAGCAGGTGGGCACGAAAGAAAGATGAGGCTCGATCCAGACAAGCGACCCCTGAGTTCCCTTTGAGAGAAGTAGACAAGCCTGAAACGTTATGCCCCATGCGTGAAGTACCAGGTGGGAGGTATGTGCACGTTCCATGGTCCAGACAGGATATTGTGTCCTTTACTAACGATTTCCCGAAATTGCGTGAAAAGCCCGTTGACTGGTATCGGCAGGTGGAGAGGTTCGTAAAGGTGCAAAAATGCCTGTGGAAAGACCTGGATGGATTTTTCGATATTGTGGTCCCGGTAGATCTATGGACCGAGTGTAAAATAGCCATAGGCTGGCCTAGTGAGGAGTACCCGAGGGACTCTAACACAGGGGAGCCGTCGATTGAAGTGATGAAAAAATATGAACAAGTAATTCTGCATTTGAAAAATAAGGTACCAGCAAAGGAAACAGATTGGACCAGGATAGATAGAACGACGCAGGAAAGAGACGAGACAGTGCACTCCTATTATGAAAGGCTGTTGCAGGTGTTTAAAACATACAGTGGTATAGATAACATCGAGATGAAGGATATGACGCATTTTATTTACAGGTTTGTAAATGGTTTAAGGCCTGAAATTTGTCAGTGGATAAAAGATAACAAAATTTGTTGGCAGTCCAAAAAGATAGACGAGGTCCTGCGGTACGCAAAGTACTGCGAGGACGAGATGGCAGAAAAGAAAAAGGCTCTCAAAGAAAAGGTCATGTGGGCTCAAGTGAAGCTCGCGGAACAGCAGGAAAAACAATTGAGTTATATGGTCAAAAACACTCAGAACCAAGGTCCTGGGGGTGGGGGAGGAGGTAAGCCCCGGCCCAAAATGAGCAGGGAAGAGGCTATGAAGAAATTTCCCTGTCACCAGTGCGGAGAAATTGGACACTGGCGTAACGAGTGTCCTTATTTGCCTGACGATAACCCCAAAACACCTGATTTAACTCCACAGACGCAGAAAGAAAGACCAAGAAAGACTCAACCACAGGTAAAAACGATTCAGGTGCCCCGAGCTCCAAAGCAAGCACAGAAGGGAAAAGCGACAGGGGGTGATGCGATAGAAGTCTGGGAAAGCAATGAGAACAGAAATGCAGCAACTTCGCAGTATTTGTTAAACGATACCTTCCTTTGTGATGACCAGTACTGACGGGGCCTGAGAGGGGAGGACGAGGAGTGCGTACTTGGCGCCTCCTTGCCGGTAGACCAGTCCGGACCATACATTGAAGGAAAGGTTGACGGAAATGATGTCACTTTTCTGTTGGACACTGGCGCTACCCGTTCTACTGTGAGAACAGTGGACGTTCCAAACCTACCCCTCTCGGGAGAAGCCATCCAAGTAGTGGGTGTATCTAATCAATTGATTAGTACTCCTGTTACCAAGCCCATGGAGATCTCAATTGGAAACTTTAAGGAAATGCATAGATTTGTCGTTTGTGACACCAGTCCAGTGAACTTACTGGGACGTGATTTGCTGTGCAAAATGAACTGTACCATCTTTTGCACACCAAAAGGAGTTGAAATTCAGACCCCAGATGAAGATGGCATTTATAAATTAATGTTAATAAGACCTGACTCAGAAATTAAACGAATGACCATGCAGGATTTGCCCAAAGAACTCCAAGAAGCAGTGAAGCCAGAGGTATGGGACTTTACTGGGAAAGATGTAGGGTTAATGAAAAATGTGGACCCCATACAGATAGCAATCAAGGACAATGCAGTATACCCCAATACTAAACCCTACAGGATGAATGCAGAGGTGAGAGCAGGTGTCACTCTGGAAATACAGAAATTGTTAGAAGGAAACATCATACAGGAAGTAATGAGTAGCCCATGTAATTCCCCGATTATGGGCATCAAGAAGCCTAGTGGCAAGTACAGAGTAGTGCAGGACCTACGAAAAGTCAACAAGATAGTGGTCCCCTGCTGCCCTATTGTCCCGAACCCAGCAGTGATTCTGTATCAGATTCCCTGGGATGCTGAGTGGTTCACTGTGATAGACCTATGTCATGCATTATTTTCCATTCCCTTGCATCCAGATAGCAAATTTATTTTCTCATTTGCCTTCAATGGTCACGTGTATGTCTGGAACCGGGTCCCTCAAGGGTACACAGAGAGCCCCTCTATCTTTAATCAGATCTTGAAAAAATGTTTGGAAACTTTGGTCTTACCTGGGAACTCTGTCCTAGTGCAATACATTGACGACCTCTTGGTGGCGTCTAAAAGTCATAGGGATTGTGTGATTGACACCATTGCCCTACTGAATCACCTGAGTGAAAAGGGACATAAAGTGGCCCCTGACAAATTACAGTTCTGTGCAAAATCAGTGAAATATCTGGGGCACCAGATAGAAAAAGGTGTCAGGAAAGTAACATCAGAAAGAGTGAGAATAATTCAAAAGATGCAGTTACCCCGTACTCAGAAAGAGATCAGAATGTTCCTGGGAGTGATAGGATACTGCAGGCAATGGATTCTGGGATTTGCAGTCCTAGCTAGGCCCTTGATAAAAATGACCAAGAGAGGAACACCAGATATTGTAGAATAGGATGATGAAAGCTTAACAGCCTTCACCAAACTACGAGATTGTCTGTGTACAGCCCCTGTGTTGGGAATGCCAGACTATTCCAAGGATTTTGCCCTATTCTGTGACACTCGCGATAATTGCGCGTTGTCAGTCCTGACACAAGATCATGGCACAACCAGAAGGCCTGTGGCATATTTCTCTGCCACCCTGGATCCAGTGGCTGCTGGATTACCAGGTTGTCTGAAAGCAGTAGCTGCTACCTGCGCAAGTTTAGAGCAGAGTGAGTCCATTGTCATGGGACGTCCTGTAACTGTGTATGTTCCACATGGAGTGGTCATTTTACTGACCAGGACGAAGACTCAGTATCTCACTCCTAGTCGGCTGACTAAATACGAGAGGATTCTTGTGGGTGCTGCAAATGTAAACATTGTTAGGTGCAGTATTCTGAACCCCGCCACTTTGCTCCCCGACCCAATGGATATGGAAGGTGGGGTGGATGATGAGCATGATTGCATTGATTTAACAGAATTCAACACCAAGTCACGCCCAGACATTAAAGAAACACCATTGCCTGAGCATGACAAGGAATTATTTGTAGATGGCTCATGTCTAAGACATGAACAAGGAGGCCTGAGTGCTGCCTATGCGGTAGTCTCCTTAACAAAAATTGAAGAAGCAGGTTATCTATTTGACGTAAAGTCTGCACAAGTAGCCGAATTGATCGCTATGATAAAAGCTTGCAAAATTGGGAAAAACCTACGCATAACAGTGTATACTGACAGTCAGTACTGTTATGGGGTTGTGCATGACTTTGGCCAGTTGTGGCTACAGAGGGAGTTCCTGACTTCATCAGGTACCCCTATTCGAAATGGAAAGGTTGTTCAAGACCTTTTAGAGGCAATCCAGTTACCAAAGGAACTGGCAGTGGTAAAATGTGTTGCTCATAAGAAGGGCATGGACACTGTATCACTGGGAAATGATTTTGCTGATCGAGTGGCCCAATGGTGCGCCAGAGATCGGTATATCATAAATCCGAAACGAGGGGGGCCAGGAACCAGCTGCCAACTTCAAGTGTTTGAAGAAGTGCCTACATGGGATGAAGTGAAAGAGTGGCAGCAGGCGGCACCTTGGCAAGAGAGAGAGAAGTGGAAGGAAGATGGGTGTAGACCAAGACGTGTGGATGGTGTCATCTTGGGCCCAACTGGTATGCCTGTGTTACCTAGACACTTACTTAGCACAATGGCGAGATTGATACATGAAGGATCACACATTGGTAGGGACGCCATGATCCTAGTGTTCCAACAGACTTGGTACAGTAAAAAGTTCAGGAAAGTAGCAGAGTCCCTCTGCCAGAGGTGCCTGCCATGTCAAAGGATGAACGCAGGCAAGAAAACTGCGGTGGAATTGGGGAAAATTGGGAGGTCAGGGGGTCCCTTTGTAAGAATACAGGTTGATTTCATCACCATGCCACGTTGTGAAGGGAAACGATATGTCCTTGTCATGGTCTGTTTATTTTCGAAGTGGGTGGAAGCTTTCCCTACTCCCCAAAATGACGCAATGACAGTAGCTAAGTGTTTACTAAAAGAACTGATACCTAGGTTCGGGGTTCCAGTCACTATTGAATCAGATAGAGGCCGACATTTTCAGAATGATGTGATCGACAAACTCTGTAAGGCCTTTGGAATCTCACAAAAGCTTCACTGTGCATACCGTCCAGAGGCTTCTGGAATAGTGGAACAAGTAAATGGAACTATCAAAAACAGACTAGCAAAACTGTGTGATGCATCTGGCATGACCTGGGTGAAGGCCCTGCCCTTGGTCCTGATGGGACTCCGAAGTGTTCCTGACCGCAAGACAGGCCTAAGTCCCCATGAAATCCTGATGGGAAGAGTGATGAGACAAGCATGGGTGCCAGGAAGCAAACTGTTGAGTATTACTGATGATTTGGTGCTTGAATACTGCAAGAGATTAGGTGACCAAGTGCGTTCTATCTCTCGCCAGATCGGAGAAGACGCCATCCTCAATCCAACGACTCCTCTCCACAAACTGGTCCCGGGGGACTGGGTCAAGATAAAGAAGCATACTCGGAAGAACTGCCTGGAGCCAAGGTGGGGAGAGAAGCGTCAGGTGATCCTGGTAACAACCACAGCAGTAAAGTGTGCAGGGGTTCCACATTGGGTACACGCCAGCCACACCCAGAAGGTATTGCCAGACGGAGAGCCTGAAGAAGAAGGGCGTCCAGCAGAGGACTCTGCAGGAGCCAGACCAGAAGTAGCTGACGACGTACAGCCCAGTACCAGTCGAGCTGCAGAATCAGCAGATGTTGGCCCAGGAATAGTTGATAACGAACTACCAAGAGCCCAGCCTGCTGAAGGGGTCCAAGAAGCTGAGCCAGAAGTAGCTGAAGACGAGCTGCCGAGCATATGGCCAGAGGAGTGGATACCATTGATTGATCTCACCGAAGACCCCATCCGAACAAGTGAGCGACTTTGTGAAGGTAGAGAGTGGACTAGAGAGGAAAAGCAAGGCACAGGCGAAGAACCTCAGGATCTTGAGATTCACATCAAAACTGAGGAAGGAGAAGGTCCGACAGGGACAGAACAAGTGATTGATACAGAACAAGTGATTGATACAGAACAAGTGGTTGATACAGAACAAGTGATTGATACTCCTCCACTGACTCCTGATGTCGGGAAGGGACAGACTAGACATAGCGTAATAGTTCGAGCAGAAGAAAGTCCAGAGATCGAAGTACTTGAACAGGATCAGATAGGATTAGAAGAACGAGTTCAGGAAACAGAAACAGAGACATTTGAAAAACAAACGCAAAACTGTCCTGAACAAGGCCAGATTAGTAACCAGGCAGAAGAAATAGATGCTAGCCCTGGAAACAGTCAGATAGAAGAGGGAGAAGCTGAAGCAGAATTGCCACCGACTAATGAAAACAAGAGGGCAAGAGAAGAAAACGAAGTCCAAGTGCCCACTAAAAGACTTAAGAAAAGAAAGCACATTGAGCCTGGATTTGTCAAGAAATTGAGGCTAAGGATAAAAACGGTGGAAGAAAAACGTGCAGAAGAAAGGAGAAGTGCTCGCATAGCAGAGCAACAAGAAGGTACCTCCAAAAGAAGGAGTGATCGAATAAAGAGACAAAACAAAAAGTACAAGTCTCCTGAATGGACACTTGTGTTGGAAGAATTTGAAGATCTTGATCTAACTGACGAAAGCGACGGAGAACCCGTCCCTGAGTACTCTGCCGAAGAAGAAGACGAGCCACCGTGAATTTGCACAAAGTAAGCTACTCGTGTAAAGTCACAAAGAGGGGTCGAGAAACTTCTTCTGAGCCAAAATGTCTGATTCAAGCGTGAATGGTAGACCTAGTCGCAGCTGTTGCAAAACATGCTGCAAGGTATGTGTATGTAGTATAGTTATACTGATATTAGTTTGGATAGGACTAACAGTGTTCATTCCCTCTGCGGTGAGCAAAAATACTAATATTTACCCTACTGAAATTGTAAATACTGACAGTGAGGAGCTGACAACACAGAGTGTAGCAAGACATGAGAGAGCACTGAGACAAACAAAACAAGACTTAGAAGCATCAGATGAGGGAGGACTACATTATCATGGAGTTAAGAACAAGACACACTTAAATGTTTTCGCAAACTTGTTAATACACTATATAGAGACTATGGAAATTGAAGATTGCTATGTCTGCATGAAGCTACCTACCTCTGTAGCTGAAGGCGTGACATACCATCACCTGCCGCTGACATATGGAATCTCCTGTAGCATTTTAGCTAGTTTATTTTACAAAAGAGGACCGTTACAGTACTATTACTCTAACAATGACGTGATTTTTTCTGAACTTCCTATACGTGGGAACTTGAATCCAGTACATACCAAAAGTGACGTTACTCGTTATATGGGCGAGTACTTTCTGACTATAGGTAATATCGACATAGGTGACGCACACAGAGATAACTTGACTTGTTCTTTGCGTGAGCAGGAAAAGATGTTCCTGAACATGGCAGAGAAAAGGAGAATAAAAATACAAAGAAAGGCAGATGACGAAAGACAGAAAAGGCCAAGATGGGCAGAGAACATGGAAGGCACCTCAACTGGTGGGGCGGGTCCTGCTCTGTTGCTGGATTTTGAAAAGAAAGGCAAGCTATGTCTTCACCGCGAGAAGACTAGCTATTATAATAACATTTTCATTGGTTCCAGTGAATGCGAACATAATTACAAGGTAATTGGAGGTTGGGGTTTCAAAAATGGGTCAGAGCCTGTGTTTCCTGGAATTTATTATATTTGTGGGGACAAGGCTTATTTCAAATTGCCGGATCACTGGTATGGAAGCTGCTACTTTGGCATTGTCTTCCCGAAAATATACCATGTGAATGGAGTTGCTGGAAGCAGTGAAAATACTAATGGCTTAGTGCGTAGTAGAAGAGAAAGCGTAGGTGAAATAATGGGTAGTATTTTCAGTGCACTGATACCTGGAGTGGGAGTGGTTCTGAACACTCACAGAATTTGCAAATTGTCCACTATAGTGGATGTGTTGTCTACTGACACAGCTCATGGATTTCTGCTGGTCAATACCGAAATGGTTGCGATCAGATCAATGGTTTTACAGAACCGACTTGCTCTTGACACCTTATTAGCGAAAGAGGGCGGAGTCTGCCGGATGTTGAAGGCGCAACATTGTTGCACTTATATTCCGGACAAAAGTGTGCAGCTCAAACGATATGTGAAAAACATTACTAATTTGGAAAGGGAACTCAAACCACTCGAGGTTGACAGTGCCTGGAAGAGACTGGTAGATGGTCTCTCAAATGTAGGTCATTGGCTTGCTAGCGTAGGTAAAAGCTTATTGTTTAAGGTACTGATGCCAATTGGAATTATAGGTCTCATCCTATTCTTCATATTTGTCTGTTGCAAATGCCGTAAGCACACCAGAAAGCATCAAGTGAATGCGAGAGGAGTGAAACGGAGTGTGGATGAGCTTGAATTGGAGGAGATAAATAATCAGATATACAAAAGGGTGAAGAATTCTCACCCTACCAAAAATGAGAAAGAGAAATTGAATAGATTGTTGGAAGAGATAGAGCTGTATAAAGTGTGAGAAGTTGGCATCTGGTTCCATTTATTTTGTGATGATAGTAAATATCATCAAAGAGGGGATTGATGAAGCAAAACTTCGCATTTGCGACTTGCTTTTGTCATGAACCTCGTTCATGTGTAACTAAGTAATGATTTGTACGTCTTACTAACGTTTATTTCATGTTTGAAACGAGGTCCATGAAGCTTGCCTATGTGTTTTCCTAATACGATTAATTTGAGTCAATAAAATGGCCGCTGCTTTGAAATAGTGTCTGCGCATGCGTCAGTCACACTCACGTGTCCTGACGTGTTTGCAGGTTTGGAGGGAAATAGTTGCGCATGCATAATACATAGCTTTGGCAGTAACGTGGTACTGCTCGTGCCATTGCTCTTGTGCCTGTGTATATGTAGCTAACATTTAGACTGCATAAGTATATTTCTTAGTGATAAGTTGAAAGTACAAACCTATGATGTGTTTTCATAACGTTATTTCTATATATTAATTTGTTCTCGCTTACTTTTCATGTACCGCGGGGAATGGGGGTCTGACTGAGCCGAAAGCCATCTTGGAGGTCCTTACTGCGCATGACCATCCGCCTGGGGAGAAGTCAACCTTGGCTGGTGGAACTCAGCCAGCTGGCAGGGATGGGCAAGATGCTCCTGAGAACTGACCTGCGAACTCAGCAGGACGGAGTCATGTGTCCCTACTTTGAAACAATGTAAATTGTCATTGTATTTCCCTGGACTTTCTCGTGAGAACCCCAATCTCGCTAGGCGGTACCCAGAGATGCAAAATAGGCATCCTAATAGTGTGTTCTGATTGGTGTGTTACCCAAATCCTACCTTAGGACCAATCCAAATTGAGGGATTCTGACACTTTGCAACATTGGGGGGTGGTACACTGTCCCCAAACTGTATATCTACCCTGGGTTCACCTAGGGAAATTGTCCGACTTGTCTGGTTTAGCTGACCTGTCACTGACCCATCGTACTCAATAGGTGACTGAAGATACAGAGAGCTGCGGAGCACTCTGTCTGAAATTGACCATAGACTAAGGTTCTACTGAACCTTAAAATGCTGGCGAAGCACTTTGCTGGGAGTTCGCTGACCCAATCGGGGTCTTGATCGATAGCTGCAGAGAGGGTGGAGCGCAGGCGTTGCTTCCAAACTGCGGGTGCAGTCCTGTCCTGAGCGGTCCTGTCCTGAGGGGTTCCTGTCCTGAGGTCCTGTCCTGATTCCTAATCTGAGGGTTTCCTGTCCTGTCCTGGGTGTCCATTCTGCACCTGCTGTCCATTGAGGGGTATCACTCCTTGAGGGTTTCCTGTCCTTAACTGACCCGTGGCCAGGGTTTGGTTTCCACACCAGTCTAGGTAAATATCGCTCTAAATTCTTTAAACTTGCACCTTTCTATTTTTCTGTCTTTTGCTTCAATAAAGAGACACCTTTGCATCTGTTGATTTTTCCATGCTTTTGCCGCAATTATTGAAACGTAAAGTCAGTTGCATATTTTCATAACGTGTTCCCATGTTACCCTACCTGTTAGAAATCATATTTTGCATTGCAGTTTGTAATTTCCTGATATGGTCTAGAACGGCCTTACTTAAACTGTCTAAAGAACTTTTGCCCTAAATGCATAGCGTTTCCTGTTGCATCTCATATTAGCATGCCATGATTACCCTGACTTTATTTCTCTATAGTTATGTACTCTTCATTATCTTGATTATCGATTGTCTTATTCTTGTAAATCTCATGCTTTCGGAAAACGAACTTTAGATAAAGATTTTAAAACTTCCAGTTGTCCGTGGTCATTTTACAAAAGTATTGAATGTCATTTTGAGTTGTATTTTGCTGCCTTTCCTTTTACAGCTAGCTCCCTGATCCATTGTGGTCATAGGTACCCGTGTCGGTGGATGGTAAGTCGGGTACGCTGAGGAATAACAGTAGGGAATTCACACAAATTGGTAGCAGCCCGTGAAGTCACCCGGTCAATGTATATGGTGAATTGAAAGTATATGGGCCCGAAGCCGGAAGCGGCGAAATTATTGGTTGGGTGACCTCGCGCGCTCTATCAAAAACAAATGGCTTTTTTGCTGGTTTTCATACATACATGATGCGAGTTGAATATTACACTTTCATCAAATAGGAGAACCAGATTTTTATGTGGTTGTATATGGGGATCAAGAAGTAAGAGTGTAAATGGCCTAGAACACTTACTACATTACAAATACAGCTTTCAAGTAATCTTTCGTCAAGTGTAAGTCCTTCAGACAGTGTTGGATTTTTAGCCAGCAAAATATTCCATTTTGGTATTAGCAGTCGTACAGGGTTTTTAAAAATCTTCAACTCCCACTGTGTATCTCTTAGATGCCTGAAAAGCCATGACTGGACTGAATGTGTTAGACAAGACAATGAATGTGTCAAACAGTTTTAAAAAAAATCAAGTTTCAGTGTGTGATTTTTATTTAAGCAATCAAAGATTAATCAACCGAGCAGTGAAATGTCAGTGCCTGCATTTCATGCACAGACGTTCGAATTCCAGAGATAATCTGTAGACATTCACAGTTCTCCAAAACAATAGAGCATGTTCAAAACTTTACTACCCATTACAATAAAAACACCCTTGGTGTGTGAACCCTGTGTCATAATACAACTGCAATCTCCACTTTTTCTGTAGTCACGGAGTACGCTGCAGCTACTATCTGTTCTGAATTGCTATCAAAGTCTCTGTCCTCACTTCTATAGCCTTGAAGAACCTGGGGTTTGGTTCACCTTTATAAGCCCCCCCCAGCTGAAATATTGCTGGTGTTCGAGGACTTGTGCCCCACAGAAATTGTTGCCCATGACTGATACAACACTGACTCCAGTCATGAGGCAATAACACTACACTAATGTAGTCCGAAACAACTGACTCCTGTGAGGGCCTGTCACGCAACTTAACTCCCATCATATAGTACTTGACATTGGGCAACACTAGATGAGTATTTCTTTCTCTTTATTTTTTTTTGCATCAAAGGTAACTGCTCTGTTTTGAATTCTCTATGTGTAAGGATTTAGCGTTGGTGGCACGCAGAAGCCAAATTAAAAATAAGCTTATTTTGGGTTCGATGCTCCAAGGGTGCCTCAAACTGAGTCAGAGGAAAGTACCAGCTTTCAGCGACTTGCTCAGCTCTTGTAAAATGTATTCTGAAGAAACGGGGAAATATGAGATAGAATCCTTGGATCTACCTCAGACTTATCAAACCGAGAAACACGTACGGTAACGAGATTGGGTTGAAGGTGCTGCCTGTAAGCCTCCCTAACTCAGCCTCAAGTCAAACACACTCCTGCAGGAAACTGAAAAATGATGGAACAATTCGCCTCTCTGAAATATTATTATACAGGTTTTAAGACGCTGTTAGTGGATTTGTCTCGTGCTGGATTTAATTCTTCTGCCCCATCCTTAATTTTGGTTATTCGGTGCTGCCTCTAACTTGGGAATAATACTTTCTCTCCCCTTCTCTCCTCCCCATTCCACCTCCTTCCGCAACACAAAACTAGACCATTAAATTATTCACCAATTCGCACTGCCGCTCTGCTGCTGGGTCAGGGTGCAGGGAGGGAACAGCGCAGAGCCGAGGGAGAATCCAAATGGACGGGAAAGAGGCCGAGCACAGGCGCTGGGGTCCTAAATACCAGAGGGGCGCCCCTCCTCCCAGGTGAGCCCTCCCCTTTGTTAGGAATCTGGGGGTGGGCGCCAGGAGGGGCGTGACAGAGCTAAGTTCGCGCGTCGTGTGGGACTAGGGCGCTGCCCCGCCCATGCTCCCCTGCGGGTCGCGCGGACAGCGGCATAGTGCCCACACCGCCATGCGCTCCCCCCGCTTGCAATACACACTTACTTTTCCCAACAGAAACTCAGGAGACATTTTATGGGAAAGAACTGCTGCAGGTTTATTTCATACAACACAGGTATGGTATGACGTTCGTTATGGTGGGTCATCTTACAGGCGATCCAAAGCAGGCAGCCCCTCGCTGTCCCACTTGCCTAAGGAGCCATCTTGCACGGCGAGACGATGCTCTGACGGTGCTTTTATTCCACTTTTGTTATACTCCCGCCCCACCCCCCCTGTCAGGGCGGAGCGGTAGGGCACACCCTCGGTCGGTTCAGGCCCCCCGACCGCCCGAAGGACTAACGGGGTGCCGTCGCGGTTTCCCGGAACCTCCTTCGGCTCCAGACTTTCCTAATTTCTTGTACCGCCCGGAATTATTTTACTTCGGCTAGACCTCATCGACAGGAATTCATTCAACGTAGCCTCGTTCTCCCTTGATACCGTAAATACCCTACCACACCTGTGTTGCTCGTTTTCAGTACGAACTTTGCAGTTAAATTACTTGTAACCCACAGTAACGATTTTTAAGAGCCACAGGTGCTGCACGCTAAGGGGTGCAGGCATGGGAGCAGGGCGCACAATCACAACAAACCTGTCCAAACAACACAACTCATTATTACCGATAAAAGGCACCGCAAGTTAACCCGGAAACATTCCAGGTCTTTACCGTACACGGTCATTTGCCCACCAGCTGAGCGCGGGCGGGCATATTTACTTTGAGGCTATTATATAAACTTTTGCGAGTGGAGTGAGATCCTACTAATCTTTAGGGCCCACTGTCCATTAGGTATTCGTGGGTGCAGTAGGGCAATAAAGTAAAAGACCATTGCCGAATTGTTTATAAGACTCGTAGCTTGGTAGGAGCCCATTTTACAAACAAAGGGAGCAAGCGCCCGCATAGGCGCTACAGTTCGTGCAGTATGGCCTGGTATCCGAAGGGCCTCGAACAAAGGGCCGAAACCTGTCCCAAACAAACTCAACTCATTATTACCGATTAAAGGCACCGAAAGTTAACCCGGAAACATTCCAGGTCTTTACTGTACACGGTCATTTGCCCATAGCATTTGGAGGATGTTTAATCGTTCATTAGCGTGCTTCTATAGCGCAGAGGGACACACTTAACTACGATAAACACGACCGATGTTTGCAACCTCGGGAGAATGACTGCTGCACGCATCTGTTAACAGGGGGTCGCGCGCTTTAAATTTCATGACGCTCGATTTCGCGACCTCTGGAGAATGACTGATACACGCATCTGTTAACAGGGAGTCGCGCACTTATCCGTGACGTGCTGATGTGTTCCTTTCTAAACACCCTCGAGTGCGTTACTTCCACCCCTCCCGTATATTGTTTACCTTTTAGACCAGACACAGTAACGGCGCATCACTTAAGCCCTCAACATGCGGTGCGCGTGCAGAAAGCTTCACTCGCGACGTATCAGGGGATAGGCTGGGTATTCTCGTGTGCATTAACTATAGTAAACCGATAAAGCGCCTAGCCATAGTTGGGGGAGTGAATGAGATAGAATTGCTGACAGCCGCTGTGCTTTAATGTAGTTTAAATTGGAACATGTTACTAGCGGTCATTTAGCAACTGTTGCGTTGATTCTTTAGTTTTCCATGTATATGCTACAAATCTCTTTAAAAAAGGTTTGTAATGCAAGCGTCACATGCCACGTAATACTAGGCCTGAAGCTGCACTACGCCAGTGTGAGAAGCATAATTTCAGTAATTTGTGATTCCGTGTGACATTGCCCCCTACCTGGGGAACTTCCGCTTCCCTCCCGTCTTAAATCTAAAGCGGCACAAAACCCACTCCCCGAAAACGACCGGTGGAACGACGGGTGCGATGGCAGGCAGCAATTACAGGCATACCAGCAGCGATTTGACAAAAACGTGTCTCAGGCGCACTTTTTCCTGAAACCTTACCTCCATCCTATCCCTTTCAAAGCGTCACGCGGGGGGTGGTAATGCAAGCTGCCCGGTAATGGCGGCCGAATATGGCGCCAACACAGTCCCTTCAGTAGCTACTACTACCGCGTAGGGGGTGCGTCCTGAACAAAGGACCGGTAATGGCGGCCGAATATGGCGCCAACCCAAGAAATAACCAAGCAAAACAAAGCAATAATGCATTGTAGCTGAAACCCATTATTTCTGTCGCTGATCTAGAACAAACAGCAGACGTAACCGATTCGCTAACACTGGCACTATTTACATCAACTGTAAATGTTTAGATTTTCTGTTCACTGAGTAACAGCACACGCTTGGAGAAACGGAACGCCACAAAAGGATAGCACTCCTGTCTTCGCGAACATGACAGAGGGCAGTTGTACCTCGCACAACAAACAGGGAGGGAGTCTATGAAGTTCTAGGCAGGGTATGACCCATTTCCCAATATCGAAAAACAGTCTTTTACACCCGTGAAGCCCCCAATCGTGACCCGACAACCAATACATGTAGATCAATATCCCTTATGGCCTAATGATACTATTCACCAATTGTAAATACGGACACCTGCAACAAAGGCGCGCACGAAATAGGCTTATACATTGCGCCAAAATATGTGATACCCACGTGCAAATTTAGAACAACACACTCGCTTCATGGCAAAAGAAAGCTATGCACAATGCTAACCCTATCTGATGCACTGCTGTTTACCTTAACCTGTTGGGAAGAGGCGCACTCGATCAGTCCGCGCCCCGCGCTCGATATGGGGACAATAGCAATAATTAACACATGTGGGAATGACTCCGCGCCCCATGCACGATATGGGGACAATAGCAAATAACACTCGTGGGAATGTGCACATTGCTTTCCAACAATAAATTCTCATTCTCTACAACTGTGCACCATTTTATCATTCCTTAACTCGGCGTAAGGAGTAGGGCCTCCTTCTTAAGGAGCCATTTTGCCAAACACGTCGCCCCTTTAACCGGTTCGGTGGCCCTTGTACAAATTGCCCCTACTCTGGCAACCCGCAAGTCACAGCTAACCATTAACACACTCGCAATAGAGACTGCCCGCATGTCTTTTAAGCCCCCTTTGAAGTCAATCGACCCTCGCAAAAAAAAAAAAAAGGGGTGTAAACTCGTTCGCCAACAGGCGCCCCTTACATATCCTTCCAATAAATAAGCTAACGAACAACTGGACTAGCTTAATTTTCCGACAATATGGCAGCACACAAGGATAATGGACGCACCGCTAAATTAGACTGCCAGACACTTGTATCCATGAAGCACGCTGCTGGCACATAAGCTTCTCTGAAGACCATCCTCTGTAGAAATGGAAAGCCCTTAAGCCGGAGGTCGTTATGCACACTGTAGGCAAATTCCGCCAGTCCTTTCTATGCTGCGCGTTTCTCTCACTGTCTGCTCTTATTTCATCCTCGTGTGCACTGTGACCCTGCCACAACACCATGTGTGAGGGCTCAAGACTGCAGACCCGCGGCCTGGTGACACGTTTACGAGCAAAGCTCAGGTAAGCCCTTTGCATAGAAAATGGCAAAGTTGGACGGATTGAGAAATCAACCAGCCTATCTGCCACTTTCGCATTAGTCTGGAGCCGGGGAGAGCTTCTCTTCCTGACTGCAAAGCCTAGCCAGTCAATGCGCTAACTTTTAACACTAAGCCAAATGTTGTCATGACATTTAGAAGCTGCGTTTAACACTTTTCATCCTCTTGGTAACACACAGCCAGGAGAGGGAACACGAAGAAAATGAAGTGTCGAGCAGGCTTGAAAGTCTGAGCGCGCCTTCTCGTGGGATGGGAGTCACGCACGCATAAAGCGGCCTGAGACAACTTGTGCTACCCAGTTGTGCACGTTATAGGATAGGGTCGTAGAAGCCACTATTTGCTCAGTTTATATAAAAAACAAAACACCTTTTAAACATTCTTATGGAAAGGTCCTCCTAACTATTGGATTCCCAACACGAGATTCTAGGCTTGCCATTATCTGCACAATTAACTTCCTTTTTCATGTGCTGGAGGGGGACGCTTGTAACTATCCCGGTGTACTCTAAAGTGCTCCGCGCCAATTAAGCCGGACAAGAGCTCCGCACCACCTTTTGACTCTCC
The DNA here is from genome assembly GCF_964261635.1 of Lissotriton helveticus. Taxonomy (NCBI): domain Eukaryota; kingdom Metazoa; phylum Chordata; class Amphibia; order Caudata; family Salamandridae; genus Lissotriton; species Lissotriton helveticus. Next base: position 2,057,919,334 of record NC_136059.1, on the reverse strand, counting down.
CTTGTTCGTCTCCTGCGACCGCCACCCACCTCCGGACATTCCGGCAACCCATGAAATGGGGCTAATCACAATCAATTGCACGTACCGGCCACACATGTCGAGGCAACAGAACGCTGCCAACCTCTCTGGTGAGCAACAATGCTTAAGCCCTCAGCAACACTACTGCCCACTCGAGCTCCCTACATGCCCGAACATTGCCTGCAATGCAGCAAAATCACCTATCACAAACTCACCCGCCGCTGAACAACACGGGGACTGGGTTCTCCCCAACAACCGCACCCAGGAAGTTGGCCGGGCGCTGGGCAGAGGCAGGATGCAGCACATGCGGGGAAACGACGGGCAGACCCCGTCCCGCGATGCAGGGTCAGCCTGGGGGTGGGGGCGAGGGTCAAAACAGCGCAGAGCCGAGGGAGAATCCAAATGGACGGGAAAGAGGCCGAGCACAGGCGCTGGGGTCCTAAATACCAGAGGGGCGCCCCTCCTCCCAGGTGAGCCCTCCCCTTTGTTAGGAATCTGGGGGTGGGCGCCAGGAGGGGCGTGACAGAGCTAAGTTCGTGCGTTGTGTGGGACTAGGGCGCTGCCCCGCCCATGCTCCCCTGCCGGTCGCGCGGACAGCGGCATTCCACCTCCTTCCCCGCTAACCACCCAGAATACCGACTTCACTGCAGTATTCGTTGGGGTGGTCAAGAGCTCATCTTGGTGATGTTGCTGAAGTAACAGCCTAGGGCCTCTGTTCAGGTGACCGGCACCTCGAACCAGTAAAAGCAACAGCATTGTTTTTTCATTACTTACTGCGGTTACTGGTGGTGGCGCTGACTTATTCAGAGGCCTGCTGCTGCTTCAAAGTGCGCGCCTCAATCAAAGTCCGGCTAACTGGTGCTTTTGACTCATTCAGTGCGTGTGTGCTGGGGTGTGGTCCAACGTGCCTGGACTGAAAAAAGTTTACGCACAGCACGCTGCCGCAGCCCCCTACCCTATATAACCAAATATAGCCCAATCAGTGGCCCGCCCACCACCAGCAACACTGAAAGCAAATGAATTTGCATCATGGATATGGATTTATCAGGCTCGCTCTCTCAGCAGCCCTGCAGAGAAACACTCTTCACCGAAGTATGATTCTGGAGAACGTCTGTGAAGTGAACAACACTGCAGTAAGGCAATTATATTTAAGTTACTTTGACCATGACGTGCAGACTGCTGTGCAGTCATGTCGTTGAAGTAATTTGACAGTGGCAGTATAGACCCGGCCCTGATAAAAAAGTGCCGGTGCTAAGCACCGGAAAGCTCCGACACAAATTAAGCACTGGTGAAGACCCTGTTGAGAAAGGGATCCACATTGGAATCTGCATGGAAGAAGAAGAAGGGGTGAGTACGCACCCCAAATCCTTTGTCACAGCCACCTTGAGGCAGATGATCAGACCACTGCAGTCCACTTGTGGAACAGGCAACTCATAATTATGCCTGGGTGGTAAATTCTGTTCCGCTCGCGGAATTTGGGTAATTTTGCAATCCGCAGAGAACGCAGAATTGCCAAAATTCCGCGATCCGTGGCTTCGCTGAATTTTTTGCTTCTTCGCGGTTTCAAAATGCGTGTTCGCGAGATATTTCTCCCCGATCACGCAGAACAGCGTTCGTGAACAGGAAAAAAGCATTGTGAGCAGGCGGAACAAGCAATTCCGCGTGTTTGCGGAACTTTTGCGTGCTCGCAGAGATTTTTTACCATTTCGCTGAACTTTGAGAAGCGACACAACGCAAATTCCGCCCACCCCTACTTATAATTACGGAGAGCGGCTGCCTTAACCCAACCATGAACTCAGAAGTCTGCTGGCTGTCTCACCGGTCCAGCGGCGGTCTTCGCAAAGCTGATCTGCCCAACTCATAATGTGGTGGCAGGACAAAAGAGCTCGCCGTGCTCGGACTGCCCCGCCAATATGGCAGTCCATGGGACCACCAAACTCGCAATAAAGACCTTTGTGCTGGTGGGGATCCTGTTTACTCTTCTAGTGAGCCCCCAGATACCTACTTGGACTCTCTGCTACTAATCCACATTTAACTCCTTTGTAAGCTCTATGGGTACAGTGAGCTTTGAATCAATCAGATGTTGGTGCAGCTCTGTGAAGCAAATACTGAACATGTGCTCTCTCAGAATTACATTATACAGCCCATCATAGTCCCTTACTTTGCTGCCGTTCACCCATATTTTTAGTGTCTTATTGAGTACTCCATGAAATTAAACAACAACTGGTTAGACAGTATCTGATTGTCCCCGAACTTTAAATGGTATCTCTCTGGAGTGAAACCAAACTTGACAACAATGGGCATACCTCATCCTGTCAGCCCTATCCAGGACCAGTAGGGTATCCCTCCCAGTGACTTGCATATGCTTCCGGACACAAGGCCCAAAACCTCTTCTGGGACTCTGTGCATACACATGATTACCTCATAGGGCTCAAACCACTTGTCAGTATCATCACCCCCACAAAGCAAAGCACCAGATCTCTCGGGCATGTGGACACCTTTACCTCCACCGGGCACTTCTGTGTTGCTGCCACCATTTTGGCTGGACTCGGTAACTCTCCTGGCTCTTAGGTCTAGTTCCTTTTGACTCACTGCATAAGCCAGTATGATTTTCTTCTCCTACAAACCCTGTCTTCTTCTTTCCAGGGCCCTTTTGACAGCTGTCTCTGCTTTCCCTTCTTCCATTGCCAGGGTGGCCAGTTGTAGCCTTAAAGCCTGCTCTGTTTGTCGGTCCTCTATCTCTACTGGGGTCTGAATGTGGGAGGAGACACTGCTTGCTGCTCTGGACAAGGTAGATGATCTACTCCTGTGGGCCTTTCTCTTGCCTCTGGAATGGTGTCCTGACAAAATATCACATAAAAATATTGAGATGCAGACATATCAAGTTTTTAATATAGTGATCCACAAATATGGTGATATGAATATAATTGACAAGACTGTACATTTTCTAAGGTAAGTAATAGCGATGTCAAATATATCTCTGTTGCTAATATCGTTTACAAAAATATTGTTGTTAATAATGTCTCTTTTTAATTATTTTTATGCATTTTAGTATACATTTTAATTGTATACGTTTTATATTGTTTGGATAATTCTAGCTAATGTTTTTAATATAGTTTGTAAAGTTTATATTTATTTATTTAATTTAATTGTTTATTGTAACTTTTAGTGCTGTAGTGGATTGTGGGTATTGTAGGGGTATAGGGTTGAAAGTAATTTAATTATTATTTTTATATTTTTATTTTATAAATACACAAAACAGAAGATGAAAAATAAAAGCAAAAGCAGCATAAATCTGTGTAAACACAAATATTTTTCATAACTCTTATGTTTCTATAAATATAACAAATGAGATACAGAGAACAATACCAGCTAACATATAGCAATAAACACAATCATATGAAGAGAGAGATAAATTATTAAATTTGGATCATAAAAAATACATAATCTCACACCGAGCCTCATATATTACCTGACATACTACGGCCAAAGACATAATTAATCCCAATAAACGGATTACTCAACCTGAGTTAATGCGTTAACCCAGACCTTTAAGGGACCCCAGATCTTAATTAATGAATGTTTTATCATTGTTAATCATTTATTTGATAATTATGTAAATTGCGTAATTTATTTATTGTTTTTAGTCATGTTTTAGGTGGGGGTTGTGGGGTTTGTAGGTGTATAAGGTGGTAAGTAAATTAATTAGAGTTAATTAATAATTAAGGTAGAAGTATTATTAATTATTTATTGATAATTAATTATGTTAATTATGCAATTAATTTATTTTTAAAGTTATGTTTTAGGGACAGTTTGTTGGGTGTTTAGGGGTACAGAGTGGGAAGTAAATTAATTATAATTAATGGGAAGTTAATTAGGACATTATTTATTGATAATTAATTATGACTGTTATTAATCATTTAATTGATAATGATGTTAATTGAGAACTTATCATATTTGGTAAGTTATATTTTTGGTGTGTGTTGTTTAGCTTGCAGAGGAATGGGGGAAGTTATATAAGTAATCATATATATAAAAAAAGTATTCATTTATTTAAAGAAAACATTATTTCATAGGTTAATTTTGTTATATTTTGTTTACTTTTTAATACATTTTGATTGTTTGCTGTTAAGTTTGTGGGTATATAGTGGTCTATTTTAATTATATTAATAATAGTTGTGTTAAATAATAATAATTATTGAAATGTGTAATATTTATGTTTTAAAAAGAAAATGTTAAAATTAAGACATTACATTTTTATATTTAGAATTTTATACTTTGAGGTACTTAATAGAGTTGTTAAAATATGATATTTGTTTGAGGTGTAGTACTCTCTCTGTGCTGTACCAGTGAATTTAGTGGGAAAAATATATGTTACTCCTTCTGAGTCCAACCCTTTCCCTGGTGTTGCACTGAATGGTGTGGAAAGAGTAAATTTAACCTCTCCTGAGCCCAACGCTTCCACTACTATTGCACCTACTAGAGTTGGAATAGTATATTTTAACCCCTTCTGAGTCCAATGGTTTCCCTACCGTTACACACACTTGAGTAGGAATAGTAAATGTAATCCCTCCTGAGTCCAATGCTTTCTCTACTGTTGCAAACAGTGGAGTGGGAACAGTAAATTGTATCCCGTCTGAGTTCAACGCTTATCCTAGTGTTGCATTGACTGGAGTGGGAATAGTAAATTTAAATTGTCCTGAGTCCAATGCTTACCCTACTCATGCACCGACTGGTGTGGGAACAGTAAATTTAACCTCTCCTGAGTCCAATGCTTTAACTACTGTTGCTCATGCTGGAGTGGGAATAGTAACTTTTACCCCTCCTGTGCCCAAAGCTTTTTCTTCTGTTGCACACAGTGGAGTGGGAATAGTTATTTTACCCCTCCTGACTATAACGCATACCCTACTGTTCCACTGACTGGTGTGGGAATAGTACATTTAATCTCTCCTGAGTCCAACACTTTGCCTACTGTTGCACACACTTGAGTGGGAATAGTGCATTTTATCCCTCCTGAGTCCAAAGCTTTCTCTATTGTTGCACACAGTGGAGTGGGAATAGGGAATGTTACCCCTCCAGAGTCCAATGCTTACCCTAGTGTTGCATTGACTGGAGTCGGAATAGTAAATTTAGCTCATCCTGAGTCCAACACGTACCCTGGTGTTACATTGACTGGAGTGGGAATAGTAAATTTAACCCCTCCTGAGTCCAACACTTTCCCTACTGTTGCACTGACTGGTGTGGGAAGAGTAACTTTTGCCTCTCCTGAGTCCAACGGTTTCCCTTCTGTTACAAACACTAGAGTAAGGAAAGCAACTTTTAACCCCCTCATGAGTCCAACCCTTTTTCTACTGTTGCACACAGTGGATCAGGAATAGTAAATTGTACCCCTCCTTAGTCCAACCCTTACCCTACTATTGAACAGACTGGTGTGGGAATGGTAAAATTAACCTCTCCTGAGTCCAAAGCGTTTCCTACTGTTGCACCTACTGGAATGGGAATAGTACATTTTACCCCTCCTGTATCCAAAGCTTTTTCTACTGTTGCACACAGTAGAGTGGGAGTAGTTAATTGTACCCCTCCTGAGTCCAACGCTTACCCTACTGTTGCATCAACTGGTGCAGGAATAGTACATTTTACCCCTCTGAGTCCTTAGTTTTCCCTACTGTTGCACACACTGGAGTGGGAATAGTATATGTTATTCCCTTGGTGTCCAAATCTTTCTCTACTTTGGCACATACTGCAGTGGGAATAGTATATTTATTATTCTTGAAGTTTAATAGTTTTTTAGCATTGTTTACATATTTATTATTATTATGTGTTTACCTATTTAATTCTAGATTTTTATCTATATAAATGTATATAATTTTTTGTAACACATTTCTATATATTGTCTACAGCTGCAGGTATAATTACCTTAAAAATATTTTACATTTTGTTTGTAGTTTATGTGTTATATTTATTATTTATTTGCATATGTGCATATGTATATATATATTTTTGTTACATTGGTATATTTAAAAAACATTAGAAAATTAAAATATATTTTATAATTAATATGTTTTTTATTGTTTTATATAATATATGTGTATATAAATATACGCACATTTATATATGTGTGTGTTTCTTTATATAAGTGTGTAATTATGTAGATGTTAAATATTACTTAAACACATTTAATTTATATTATATCAATGGTATATGTTAAAATATTTAATATTTACTTTTTTTAAACTATATATATTAAAACTGATATTATTGTATATATTTTTTCGATATTAGTGTACAACTAAATTTTTCTTCAATATGTTTGTGGTCACCATTATATGTATGGAAAAACAATATTTTTGTGATTGATATTTTTGGCACAATAATTCTGTCTCGTGATATTTTTGGCCTCGATATTGTGTCAGTGATCCTCTGGATCTGGGGCTAAGTCCAGGGAATTCTCTAATTCCTCCTCTGTTTCATTCCCTTTTGGTGCACCCTTTGTGCAGACTGCAACATGCAGACCTCTTCCCAAGCTCTGAGGGCTATCTGGTATTCCAACTTCTTGGAGTCTTTTGGTAACTTCAGCCTGCTTTCTTTAGACAACATTTACAGATTTGCCACAGTGAAGCTTTCAATGTTGCTGAAATCCATCTCCATTCTTGCAAAAATCACAGGTGTAAAATATGAGGATAGGAGTGAAATTTAGGGAAAAGGAAAAAATGGGCAATTAAAAAATAAAAGAGAATTTAAAAATCAAAAATCGATTTTGATGTCCGATTATAAAGGGATTTTTTGTTTAACCCAAATCACTGAGTGGCACAGCAAAACACAAGTAATGAATCCCACTGCTGAATACCAATGTATGATATTGGAGTATTAGTTGAACTGGGTGAGAACCCACCCCACATAATAATCAAAATCATTATCAGAGTGAACTACTAAAGTCACTAATTAAATTGCTACCCTCTGGTATCTTGGCAAAAAGCAGCCAGGGAGTACTCAAATAGTAATAAAGTGAAAACACAACACAAGAAAAACCCCAAACTAATTTGAAAAATAGAGAATATTTCAATAAATAACACCAAAACAACAACAAAAACCAGTAGAACCAAAGATATGAATTTCAAAGTTCAAAATAGTGCCAAAACGCCTCAAGCACCAACCATGGTCATCTTTTTGCTCTAGACTGAGATAAAGTCAAAGGTTAAGGCTGCCGCGATGAAACATGGGTTGGATACATGGACCAGGTTCGCCCCGAAAGAAAACTTACTTTCGACTTGGGGCTTGATTTAGATGCTGGGGGGACCACAATGAAGTGGCCTTTTTTGGTGGGCTTCGCGCCCACCAACCTGGTGTCTGCCCACCCTATTTAGCTGTTGACTGGCAATGGGAGTAAAGACAGCCGTGATCCTGACGACTCTGTCAGGACATCACTCACCACCTCTACGGTTTGATGGGCTGCAGGAGGCGGTGGCGGGACTCCAACAAGGAGTACTACCTTCCAGATTTGGATGTGGCCGGATTCAAAGGTAATTCAGGCAGGAATTCCTCCTACTTTGGATCAGTGGAATAGTAAGAAAAGGAGTGTAAACTCACATTTTCTTGTGGTACAGGTTGGAATTTTGTCTTCTTATCCTTCCCACGGGTTCCCCCTTACCTGCTGGACCTTCACCGCGATGGACGGGCACCCCGTTTTGACAGACCCAGAGGTAGGTGTTTGTGGTGTGTGCACGTATTTATTGCATCGTGTGTGTATGTTGGTAGGTTGAAATGCAGAATGTGCACAATATACTTGCTACACATAACCCACATACACAACATATATGTGTTTTACATACAAAGAAACTCCCACGTACCTGTCTCCCCACCACCAAGGTCATGCCCCATCAGTACTCGACTGACAGGACACCGCCAGCACAACGGGAACATCCAAATCTGCTTGACTGGACCCCGCCGTCCAGACGTTGACAGGGGGCTGTTCTCCAGCGCAGAAGACCACCGCCGCTGCAGACTTATGTGTATTGCATATTAATCTAAATATGGCGGGTGGAAGACAGTCAGCTTAATGGAGTACTTGGGACTGCCGCCCCGGCAGGGAGATGGCAAGACTGCCAAGATCTAAATCCAGTCCTTAGTCTCTGCAATGGACGTCAAAAATCCTGAGTGGGGCAAGGCACCAGACTGTGGGTTAAGAGGGCTCAATGTCATCAGATAGCCTTTGAATGAGGTCTCTGTAAAGCAGTTGATTCTTGGCAGCAAAGCTCCACGTGGGAGAAATTTTTATTTCACGCCAACAGACGGTCCCTCACTGGCTGGATACTTTTTGTGTCTTCGCCCAGTAAAGATTTCTACTTTTGGACTTGGTCACTTTTTTGGAGCTTGGAATCTTCCAGCAGGGCAAGGCTGCAGGCTGTAGCCAAAGAGGACTCCACAAGGCAGGACACCTTCTCTAGCTAAGTCCCTCTAGGTCGGATTTACTGCAGAGGAGAACGAAGCGGGAGCAAGTTGGATCGTTGGACCAGCGGTGACGCAACTTAGTTTGATTGTCTCGGCAGGTTGGTTCCTGTTCCCAGTCGGTTCTCAGACCAAAAAGTTGGCAACAAGTTCCTAACTCCTAAGAAACCTTTAGGAGGAGTACACTTCAATATCAGCCATTGGGGATCAACGCTCACTTCAGCAAAGGCCAGCAGCAAGGTCTAAGGTAGGTCCAGTTGGAACTGGTCAGCTGGGCAGTTGCAGGAAAGTCCTCTGGAGGTTTGTTGTGTCTGTGTAAAGCAAACAGGAGGTTAGCCAGAAGACTCTTGGAGTCACTTCTGGGGTTCTTGATTCAAGGCAAGTGTTCTGAGAGGAGTACTAGGAATGCCTCTTTAATGCTCAGTGCCAGTCTGTGAGTGGGGAAAAGCTTGGTTAGTTCCTAACCAATGGGGGAAGCATTCTCCAGGGTGACACTATCCACTTTTTACAGCACTTCTTGTGTGTTATACTGTAAACTATCCCATAGTGCCCTACTCCACCTAAATCCATAATCACAGAATCTTTCTTCCCCTGGTTAAAAATCCCTGTGCCCACCGAAAGGTGTGCTAAGATAAGGGGCAACTCTCCCTTGTAGTCACTCCAAACCAGTTCTGTGGTAGCTTCCCCTCTCCACTGAGTTTGGAACCAAGCTGACTAGTAAGACAAATGGGGGCAGATCTAGGAGGGTGCCAGTGACAGTGTAGGGAAACTTTGAAGCTTGGGGGGAGTCTGAGCACAACACCCCAGGCCATCTTGTGCAAGAAAAAAAACACCTCTCCACACCCAAGCCTTTTGTCCACTCTCTGGGAACAATCTGCTTCTCACCACAGGGGAGCCATTCACCAGGTAGGTGAAACTGGACACTGGCAGAAAGGCAAATATGGGTTAGGCAAAAAACATACAACTTTCTGAAACTGTCACTTTCAAAACAGTTATATGAAATCTAACTTTAACAATGATTGGATTTTGAATTACTATGAAAATAAGACCTTGGATCACTATTCAAGCTGCTTCCAAACAGAAATTGAGCATTGTAAGTTGTTATAACAGAACACAGTGTTTCCCTTTGGGAGACACAGTTTTGCAACAGTGGAAAATGAACTAAGAGGTTTTCACTGCGAGGACATGCAAAACTTTCAATATACATGCCCTACTTTTTAAATACGATACACATTAAGGGCATATCTTAGATGTAACCTACAACCTACATGTATTAAAAAGGAAGGTTAAGGCCTCTCCAAAGGTATATTTTGCCAGGTCGATATGGCAGTTTAAAACTGCAATGTCTGATCTGTAGACATGTTTTACAGTGCTACTTTAGTTGGTGGCATAATTAGTGCCGCAGTTCACTAGTAGCATTTAATTTACAGGCCTTGGGTACATGTTGTACCATGTACTAGGACTTACAAGTAATTTTAATGTGCAATTAGGTATATGACAATCTTATCATCTTTATTTGTTTTTTTTATTGGTTTTCTAGAAAAGATCACAATAAACAATCATCAAGAGTGCACAATGTACAGATGATATGAGACAGTTCAATTGTTAGGATGGATCACAGTCTATGTTCCCTCCAAGGTGAGCGCCTGCTCGCGCGCCCACACAGCCTTCACCAAGCGCTCAGAATGAATCTGCAAGCTCACAGGTCGTTCAAGGCATTAGGGAGGAGAGAGCCTGCCTATTGTTAGCAGATCGTCTTTCAGAAAGACAGACAGTGTGAAAGGCAGTGTCTCTCTTGATACTGAGAAATATAAAGTGATCCCGCTGGGAAGGGGATTGGAGGTGTCGGACCCCTATAGTGGTAGACAGTTGCACAACAGCCTGGGCGTGCAGAGCACACAAGAGGGGGGAGGTGGCTACAGAGGACCCGAGCAGCATTTTAACTTACACAGCCTGTTTTTAGGTCATAAAGCAGAGGGGTCATTAGTGCACCATTCTCTAGCGGCCTTTGTGGTCGGACGTGCCTTTTTCCCTTAAACATACAGAACATGATGTGATATTTTATGACACATTATCCCCCTAATTGGAATTATTCTCTTTTTGCGTGAAGGTCTTTTTAGGTCTCGTGACCTACAATGCGCGCAAGCGCATTGAGGGAGCGAGAATTCAAGTGCTCGAAATCCTCGTCAAACCAAGGGCTTCTTGCGCTGCGGTTTTCTTAGAGTTCACGTCAAGCACGCGCATTCACGGCCGCACAGCACATCAAAGGGCTTCTCCCAGCGTGCGCTCTGCGGCTTCTCCTCCCCTAACTGAATCATGGCTGGCCGGCCGTACTTTCAGTTTCCCGGCCGGCCGCTCTTAACGCTTGTTTTCTTTCTCTCTAGTCTCTACTCCACCCACCCCTCCCACCCCACCTGGCACCACCACCTCCTCCCCTAATTTAATCATGGCTGTCCGGCCGTACTTTCAGTTTGCCGGCCGGCGGCTCTTAACGCTTGTTTTATTAAGCGGAAGTAAAAGCGAACGCTTTCTCTGCCGCTGACTTCTTGTTAAAACTTGAGGCATGCTTCAGGATAGAGTATGGCGGCTGCGCATTTCTTTTGTAATGCCTGGTTCACCGAAATCTATCAAAGCATGTGAACAATGGAGCCCGTTGGTTACAGCCCCTCATCCCTATCCCACCCCCGAGCGCCACGCTTTACACTTGAGCACGGTGCCCGCTTTCAGATTAACAACAGCAGTGCCGCTTTCAGATTAAGAACACGAGCGCCCGCTTTCAAAATTAACAACACCCCCAGGCCGTGTTCCCTCCCACCTTTCCTCCTCCGCAAACTTGATTAACAGGAGGCCTTGCTAATCACTGCCTTCTCCCAATGATCTGCAGTTTCCACCCCCTCCCCAATCACCCACAGCAATGCCTATATGCTCGGCTAGTTGGTGACTCTGCTTTCATGTTTAGCGAGCGTCATGTGAAGATCCTGACTACGCAGTTGCCGAAGATTTCCAGTTCTTCTAAACAGCGTTGGACTGCGGTTAGACAACAGAGCCGCTTCAGAGTCCATCCTTGTTTAGGTTTAGCAGAGTGATGCGTTTTACATTTCGGTTACGCCACTGGCACATAACGCATCTCATTCAGCATAGTGCCGATCGCGGTTTGAACACCACTTCGATACGATAGAACTAATACAACAGGAAGAAGCACTGTATACTGAAGAGCAGATACTATTAAGACTATTCAGTTGTTTGAAAGGCAGCGAGTGAGGCAGGGTCGAGTCGATTCGCCGTAGATGAACCACCTGCTGTTACAATTAGCGTTTTGCAACAGGCGCTGAACCTAAGGAGCTATACTAAGTAACTGACTTGGTGCATACTGATTGTTGGAGATCCAGCGGGGGCTCGGCACCTTTGCTGCCTCAGCTCCTGCCCCGACCCTGGACCAGAAGTGCCCCCTGCACCCTCGCTACGAGGATGAGGGTCCCCAGGCACTCGGCCAGCATTTGCCTCATCAGCCGCCCTGGGCCAGAGGCGCCCCCTGCACTCACCCCGAGGATGAGGGTCCCCAGGCACTCGGCCAGCGCCTGCCTCATCAGCCGCCCTGGGCCAGAGGCGCCCCCTGCACCACCACCACTGCATCTACCACCACCACCACATCCACCATCACCACATCCACCGCATCCACCACCACCACATCCACCGCATCCACCACCACCACATCCACCGCATCCACCACCACATCCACCACCACATCCACCACCACCTCCAAATTCACCTCCACATGCACCACCACATCCACCACCATATCCACCGCCACATCCACCGCCACATCCACAGCCACATCCACAGCCACATCCACCACACCCACCAACACCACATCCACCACACCCACCACCACCACATCCACCACACCCACCACCACCACATCCACCACACCCACCACCACTACCACCACCCATCCACCACCACCACCACCCCATCCACCACCACCACCCCATCCACCACCACCACCCCATCCACCACCACCACTGCATCCACCACCACCACCGCATCCACCACCACCACCGCATCCACCACCACATCCACCATCACCTCCACATCCACCATGACATCCACCGCCACATCCACCACCACATCCACCGCATCCACCACCACCACATCCACCACCACATCCACCACCACACCCACCACATCCACCACCACATCCACCACCACATCCAACACATCCACCACCACTTCCACCACCACCGCATCCACCACCACCACATCCACCACCGCATCCACCACCACCACATCCACCACCACCACCGCATCCACCACCACCACATCAACCACCACCACCACATCCACCACCGCATCCACCACCACCACATCCACCACCACATCCACCACCACTTTCACCACATCCACCACCACCACATCCACCACCACCACATCCACCACCACCACATCCACCACCTCCACAACATCCACCACCACCACATCCACCACCTCCACAACCACCACATCCACCACCACCACCACATCCACCCCCATATCCACCAACATCACCACCACATCCACCATCACCACCACCACCACATTCACCACCACATCCACCACCACCATATCCCCCAGATCCACCACCACCACATCTATATGTGTGTGTGTGTGTGTGTGACCACACCCACCACCACTACATCCATCACCCCATCCACCACCACCACCCCATCCACCACCACCACCCCATCCACCACCACCACTGCATCCACCACCACCACCGCATCCACCACCACCACCGGATCCACCACCACATCCACCATCACCACCACATCCACCACCACATCCACCATCACCTCCACATCCACCATGACATCCACCACCACATCCACCACATCCACATCCACCACATCCACCACCGCCAATAGGTCTCGCAGTAGGAAAGTTGGAGCTATTGGTTTTGTAAATGACAAAGCCCTTTATGTATTTAAAATGAAAACAAAAATAAAAGGCATTGTTATTTGCAATTGTAATAGCTCCAACTTTCCTACTGCGAGACCTATTGGCAACACCAGTGCTTGTTAGAGCTATCTGTTAAAATACTGTTTTTTTTACTGTTTCTGTGACATGGCAACGAGGCCTGCATTTAGTTTCTTTCCCTGAGCAAGCTTATTTCTGCTTTTGAACTGTTTTCCAAACTTGGACTGCTATCTTCTTAAGTAGTGGGACTGAAGTCAGCTCGCAAAGTTGTGTGCCTTTACATTGGTCCCCGTAATGAATAATTACATTTCTGCGATGCCCACAAGAAACCACATCTGAGAGAACTCAAAGTGTCATGTCAAAATTATCATTTTGCTTCAACTGGAAACAAAAGAAGTGAAATGCATGTTTTCCATTGTGATTCTGTTTCCGTGATTGGCAGAGCTGCGTTTGGCTCACATAAATAAATCCTCTATGCAGGCTGCTCGCGCTGGTGAAGTAATTGGTCAGAAAGGACTTAATGGATTTTGCATACCATATTCCTGTATATGTTTGCAATTACAACTAATGTGTATAGCTGTAAAGTGGAACCTTTTATACCACATTCTGCAGCATATGCGACGCCTAAGGTTGGGCAGTAGGTCTATGACTCACTAACCGCACAATTCATCCACGAAGTTGGCGCAAGTTCCATTTGATCCTTAAGTGGCGGATGTCCTTAACAAGACACACACTCCTGTACAAAATACAATGAAACTCCCTGTGGTTCATTTTATACTAGGGTCTGGCCAGTGCTTACACAACAACACCCGAATCTGTCTTTTTCTAAAAAAAATTAACAAAACCTGTGTCATAAATATGGCAACCCGTTTTTAGTCGGGCACTGTTGCTTCCTTTTGAAATTGCACTTAGAGGAGAGCAGGGTGTTTAAAAGACTATTTGTGTGTTAAGCTCACCGTCTAGCATTTCAACATTCACCAGAGGACCTCCTCCACACGCATAGGTTTCAAGTTCCAAACCTATATAGTAGGACACACACTTCTCACATTTTCAACATTCACCTATGGCCATTCACTTGGAATCCTGTTTCAATTACCCCCAACCCCCAAAGTGTGAGGAACAGAGCTCAACATGTCAATATTCTCTCGTGCATGCCAGGGTAAACTTTTTGAGCTTAGTTACAGTTTTTCAGTGTCCCAGCTCACCATTTCAACATTGTCTAACAATGGACTTATTTTCCATAGTCAATCTCCCGCAGGTGCGCACACAGATGCTGTGTATCTGCATGATCTTGCGGCAATTGCAGATGTTCTTGGGGGGCAAGTGGAGCCTGCAACAGTGATCCTAGACGCAGACCCACTTATTCTAGCAGTCTCTTCAGGCATGGGGAGGGTTGCAGGGGGAAGCGATACCATATCGATGCAGGAGGCGTCCCGCTCCTCAGAGGTTATACCACTAGTACCTCTTGTCCCTATGGCCGCATTGGTTACTTTAACATCACCAGAGTCTGGGCCCAGAGATGTCACAACCAGATCTAAAAAGCACCCAAGGGTTAGCCCAAGGGGGGGTGGGACGGGATCAAAACTATCAGTTATTAACGACCCACCAGCAAAACCGCCAAGGCGCGGAGCTCTCAGAACCAAGGCAGAAGCCCAGATCAAAGCAGCCACCTCCCAAATTAAATCAACATCTTAAGGCCACAGTAGACATACAAGGGTCATCAGGACATCCTACGCTACAGGACTCACTCCCAGCCCTCCAATTCCCGATTGCAATAATGAGCAGTGGAGAAGATTTGAAACATTGATGTCTGTGCTCCTGAACCCTTTATTATATAAATTATGGTCAATTGAAGAGAAACTCGTGTTGATTGAACAGCGTAATAGTATATCATCTAATACATTATTTAACTCATCAAATATAGGGGGTGTTGCTGTAACGGGCTCTGATTCCAGGGTACACAACCGAGCTGAGACAGTAAATGACAGGGTAAATCATACCCCCCAACTTAATACTGTAGATACACGCCCTAAGCCTCAATCTAGGAACCAGGTTGCAAGGGACGCCATGGCAGTGGAGGCAGAGTCCAACAAGGTCCAATTGGAGAATCGGCATAAGGCCTCAAAGGGGGATAGTGGACACCGGCAACAATTGGGAGGGGAACATATGCCAGTCGCCACTTACAACGCTGAGCTCCCAGTAATAGATCTCCCCCCGGCAAGATGCCCATACACAGTGGTTTTGACAGGTGTGCCAGGTCACAGCTCACTGTTCAGCTAATTAAAAAAGTGGCGCATTGGATGTGCAAGTATGCTAGATTTAATATTAAAGATTATCGGCACATCCTTATGGCTAGGAGGGTGTCTTGGATTGACAAATCGAGGAAAGTTTTTGCTGGAGACTGCGTTATTGTCACGCTCAGATACCCTGAGATGGTGTGGAGATACACTCTTATTCAGCTGGTTCATTCGTCCTAGAGTCTAGCATTAAACCCCTACCCTTGGGCTTTTTTTTACAGACCAGAGCCTAGCCTTAATTTCACACAATGCCACACTTGCTTGGACCAGGGTATCGGGTGGGGCAGTAGACCTGTGGCGGTAACTAATACATTTGCACCATTGAGGGACTTGAACGATATCGACTGACTAAATCACAGGGAGGGTGGGGGTAGAGCCAGTGATATCCTTTTGGCCAATGCTGTCACAGCAGAGAAGAGTGTGGAGTCTCATATGGGGAGAACATTCTTTTCTCCTGTGGAGTGCAGGAAACCTAATAGCTTAGAGATAAATCCCGGGGGTAGGTCCGCCACCCCGCGAAGTAATATTGTACCAGCGGATTCTCATGTGGTGTACAGTAGGGGAGACCTAAAAATTATCTTGTGGAATATAGCAGGACTATCTAGCAAATGTGGGGAGGAGCAATGGCTCACTTACGTGAGGGAGTACCATAGTATTTGTCTCCAGAAAACCTGGGAGACAGGCTGAAACTTTTTTATTAAAGGATATAAAACCTTCTTTTGCCTAGCAGTCAGATCGGTAGCCGGCAGAGCAAAGGGGGGGTTGATTATGTTTATAGATTTGAGAATACAGGGCAGCTGGAAGAACTTGACTTGGGATTCAAATGTTGTGCAAAGATTAAAATTCTCGAATTATACATTCAGGGTAATATTAATACATTTTTACAATGCAATGCAAAATTCACAGGATGCAAACAGTCTCTGTGAACTAAACGCACGGCTGGAGCACACAAAAGGGAAAGGGCTGGCCCAATCTCAACTGATCTTAGTCAGTGATTTTAACTGTCACCTATGCCTACACTTGAGGGTGGCACAGGGTGATTGGTCAGCCTGCACATTAAGGAAAGGACCGCACCTGGAGCATACCCAGGTTGGATGGGAACTGACTGGTCTCTTTTAACTTCTATGGGTTAACCCACACAATGGACATGATCGCTAACAAAAAGAGTAGTCCGGTTCCCTCTACATTTAAAGGGAGAGGTTGTCACTCATATATTAATTTTATCTTTGTCTTCCCCTTTACTGAAAAGGGATACTTTAAAGTTTAATATACAACACAATATGTTTAATGATCATAACCCACTTACTTTAGTACTTGCTGCTCAGTCCCAATTACCAGTATCAAATAGACAGGAAGGGGGTTCGGCAATAGCTGTGATGGACCAAGCAGAAGGCTGAGATAGGCCCAGGTGGATACTGTTTCCTTTAACACTCTCCTATTTGATAGAGGTTATCAGGAAATACTGAAATGCTTAGATTTAGAAGCGGACGGATAACCTGTTGAAGCCCTCATCGCAAGCACACAGCGGGGGCCACCCATGGTGATTTGATAACCAATGCTCACAGGCCCTGAGAGAGTTAAAAGTAGCACTCAAGCAGGCTCCAAGGGACAGAGAACGGGTGGCTGCCTGCCGCTCAAGTTATAAACTAGCTGTCAAAGGAAGAAAGGGCCATTTACAACGTACAGCCTGGGAGGAGCTCACCAAGGCGGCTGAACTGAAGGACTCTGCCCACTTTTGGAGAGTTATTAATAATCCTTGTTCTCGGACCCAAATAAGCCGGGCCTAAGCCATAATATTCTGCCAGAACAATGGCATCAGCATTTTCAGGGCTTGTATAAGCACCTGCACAGTCAGGATGAGACGCAGACCTCAACTGCATCACTAAGCATTAATCTTGTTACCTTCTCCTTTGATGAAGAACGTTTAGGAATTGAGGGCCTGACTAGGAACAAGGCACCGGGGCCAGATGGAATCCCACCAGACCACTTTCATTGTAATACGGAGATCTGGGCCACTCTTTAAACCAGGGTATTAAACGCGGCAATAAGCTCAGCAATGTATCTTGGTCTTCTGCCATTATTGTTCCAATATTTAAGAAAGGTGACAGGGATAGCCCACACTGCTATCACCCCATATCCCCGATAGATGTCTCAGCGAAAGTTCTGGGGCGCGTGATTTTAAATAGGCTGATGGAATGGGCTGAGGCCATACAAATTATAACGGATGCCCAATACGGGTTCCGGACGAGGAAATCCACCGTAGATCAATGCCTAACATGTATTTCATTACAGCAAAATACACAGTAGTTAAGTCTGGTGCACTATACTTAGCTTTTATGAATCTCACTGCGGCCTTTGACTGTATGAACCGCAGTAAATTGTGCTCAATAATGTGTGATCTCGGTGTGGACCCGGGAATAATAGATATTCTCCAATCGCTGCATTCTAACACCACAAGCTGCTGTTAGATACACACAGGATGGGAAGGTAATGGAGCACTTCAAGTGCTCAAGTAGGGTCAGACAAGGATGTATTTTAGCGCTGTTTCTGTTTACCCTATATATTAACTGTTAAGATGCCACTTTGCGCAATATTAAAGCTGACCTGCAAAGAATAGGTGTAAGAGTGACCCCGGTTCTGTTTTACGCAGATGATACGGTGCTCCTTGCCCGTACCCCACATGGTTTGCTGCTTTTAATTGATGGTTTTGTGAAGTTTATGGACAACCTGGATATGTCACCCAACATTGCAAAATCGTATGTTATGGAAATGGGGAAGCAGCCAAGCAAATTGTATAGTTATTCCATAGGCGTACATACCTTAGGTAAAGTCCCTGCCTTTGCATATTTGGGCATGTTTATTGATGGTCACCTGAATTTCAAACATTTATTATAGGAAAAGTGCCTGGCCCTGAACAGGTCTATAGGTTCTATTGCAAACTTTGCACACAGGCTTGGAAGTTGGACCCCGGGCATGATCTTAAAGTAATATAATTCAATCTTTTGCACCACGGTCTTGTATGGAAGTGAGGTGCGGGGATTCGTTAAGACCGTTAGTCTGCAAAGAGAGGAGAACAAATTCCTGAGGCGGTTACTGAAGGTCCCACACAGTAACCCCGCATTACATGTACATGAAGAACTAGAGGTTAATTACATCTCAGACTTGGTGGGAGTTAAGCCCCTATTACATTGGCTGAAGATTTGGATAAACACAGAGGCGGGTCTGACAGGGCTGGTAATTCAGGACTGCCTCTCCTTAGACCATACGATGAAAATTCCCTGGATAAAATATATCAGGGATTCTTTTACCAAACTAGGGCGTGCAGATCTGTTTTCTAAACCAGACACAATAAGAACCAAGGACAAGGGTGATATCAAAGTTCTGTACTCAAAGTTTGCCATGGCCCAACATGAAGCCGCTGAACTTTGTTAAACAGACAGTGAGAGATTATATTCTAGTTTAAACAACCCAGGGTATAGAACCATATTTAATACTAATGACGAGTGCACACGATAGATTTCTGATAACCCGTTTTAGACTAAATTTTAGTCATCGTTTATTGGTGGTACCGGCAGGTTTTATTATAAACCCAGAGGAGAGAGGGCCCTGTGGCTGTGACACTAGGTCTCCACAGGATAACCTTCATGTAGTTCTTCTCTGCCCGTATTACGCCCACCCTAAAAATTTTGAAGGGTCTGTTAAGGAAAACCAGATTTAGACAGGCATGTATAGCTTTGTTGTTTTTAAAATTGTCATCCGATGTTTTTACTCTCTTTTGTGTGGTCAACTTTCTAAGAGCTGCTCTAAGAGTGACGAGGGGGGACTGAAGTATTGACGTCATTTTGTATTCACTCGCAATTCTTAGGCAAAATGTTCGTATTAAGTTGGTGGAAACCCTTGCATAGCCTGTTTTAATGAAATGTACCCATGTGAGATATTTTATGAATGGTCTGTTATTTATATGCTTTTATGATTTGTTTATCAAATCGAATAAAGTTTACATATATATATATATACTGCTTACTAAGTGTCACAGCTCACTATTTCAGCTATCTCCAATCTCTAATATCTCACCGGCACTAAACTCACTAACCCTGTCCCATAGAATACAGCACCACAGTTCCCATATTTGGTTAATACACTTCACCTGAAGCCCAAATCTATCCACACCTCTCCCCGCCCAATGTTCTCTCTCGTCCCCTTAAATGTTCAAGGTCTCACTATCTTCACATGCCTGGGGACCCGTTTTCCGGGCTTTATCGCTTCCAAGTGTTCTCTCACCCTCTTAAGTGCCCAAACTTGGTAGATCTATCCCCGCATTCCCTGTGTTTTTTCTCTCTCTCTTTAGTTTAGCACTCATACTATCTGTATCTCCAAGTGTCTGTTATTCCCATAATCCTTTTCCACTGCACACCCTGCCACATAATTCCACTACACAAATCTACTCCACACCACACATAATTCCACAACTAACTAAAAGGGTGCTTAATGTTACTTCTGCTACTCCTGGCATTTTGACAAGGTCCTGTATTAAACAGTGTGAGTTAACAGCCAGTGAGATTCTTTAAACAACAATAGCCTGAGAACACTCCACCCACCCATTGTAAACAGATTTAAGTGTTAGACTATATATGTGTTAAAAAGAAAAACACAATTTTGTGACTTTAGTAATCTTTAACATTGATTTATATGTGTTGGAAGGTTTTTATTTTCAACAATCTTTATTGTAACCATGTTAGACCAAAGGCAGGAATTGAGGCCAAGTAGTGTTGGATCAGCTACAGTGGCAGACAAGGTGTTTATTGTCTTTAAACTATGCCTATTTGGACATGAAGATTTTATAAAATCATAAAGATGTATGAATGAAAACTGTGCTGGGAATATGTCCTGGGGCTCATTTATTCTATTAAGCTTAGTTCAAAGTTCTCACGCATTTGCAGATTAGAGGAAACGGTTTGGTAAAGTAGACCTAAGGCGTTGTCATATAGATATGCTTTGCCTTCACACTGTGTTAAGTTAGCATGAGCTTATTAGAAGTTTAAACACCATTTTACCTTTCTGCTGCTTCTGCACACGGCACATATTGTTATTAGAGCTTTGAGCCTAGTAGAATATTTTGCTTCACACGAGAATAATATGTTTTGCTATTGTATCAGCTTTGCTTGATAAGCTATGTCTGTACAGTGAGTGCCGAGGCCTTCAAGGTTATTTCAACACAGTGGTTGTTGTGAGGTCTGATCTTCGCACGTCCTAGACATAACATATATGCAGCTGCGGCCAACTCTGGCTTTAGGCGCGTTTAATATTGCACTGCATAGAGCATGCCAACACACTTGATGCTTTGCATGCAGAGAGCTGGTGGAAGATGATGTGATCCCTTTCCACTAGGATCAGAGGTATGGGGCCGCCCTTCTTAAACCCAAAGAGACCTTCTTTAGATATAAAATTATATACTAGCAAGGGAGGGTAAGATTTAGGTGCTATTTAGCCTTCTACCCTTTAGCATCATTTTAACATGCTTTCTCCCTTTGTATTTTATGGACTAGTAACTATGCTGATTACTTTGTTGCTTATAATATGTTTGCTTGTCTTAGCTAAGATACAGCGCTTGAGAACACTGAATTAAAAATAAATATTTCAAACTTGCACTTGTCTTCATTTACTCCTCGTTCTGGATTGATATGTTGGTATAGCGAAAGAGTGTTCATGTGTTCCACGTTACCTGAGGTGTTCTAAGTCCATGTTCTAGGTTGTCTAAACATTGGGAGTTTGTAAGAACCAATGAGATACTGATTGCTAGTCTGGTAGGGGATTTTGGGTACTAAGGTGAGTTTTGGCACACCCTAATTCACTGAAGTTCCAAGTCTCTATGCACAGTTCTGTGTGAGAGCAGGATCCCTGCGACATGGCGCCCAACCGTTGGTGGTCTTATTGCATGACACTTGAGTAGTGCTTCTATCAGTCCTTAACACCCTTCACTATTGTTTCCAGAAGACAGTGGTGTCGGACGAACCTACCTATAGTTACATAGGTCTTTTCAAGCTTGAATCTTTTCAAACTGTTTCTTTTTGAATTACTACCCAGTTGTGCTAAGTAGTTTTTATTGCACCTCTTTCTTACTGTGTCTCTATGGCTAATGCCGTTGATATTCCACAGCATAGTCGGATTGCGGTTTGCAATCATTTGCAGACTTATGATGTCCATCTGGATGGCATGGCTGTGATCATGGTGGTGAGTGCGGAAGTAGCTTACTCATACGAAATTTTTTACTCGTGGGTGATCTTCCTGGCTGTGAATGCAAATACTAATGTATTCAACACGTACACTGCGACTGCCATGCCACAGGAATATGTTCCCTATAGGACACAGGAAGTTCTTACTAATGCTTGGCAGCACCGAGTTTGGTTTAATGGCACCCTACCCCATTCTTTGTTAACTCCGAGGTTAGGTCCTTTTTCCATTCCAGGCGCAACTTGGCCTGTTTTGGCTGGATTTACACCGCATCCTCAACAAGCAGATTTAAGACGACTACATTTACTCGCAATTAGCGTGATTAGGGCGTTAGTGCAGTACATTACCCGCAATCTCCCGGCTGGGGCCCCGGGTGCTGTGGCGCTTCCTGCCGGACAGGGCGGAATGAAGCTCAGTCCTGTGATGGTGAACGCAGTAATGGGCAAGTGCCCCCAGAATAAGGATGATTTTCCTTTCTGGCTTGCCGAGAAGTTTGACCAACTGGAAGCAGTATTTCCTAACACGACTCCTGGTGAAAAACATAGGATTCTGACAATTAGCATGCCAAAAGACTTGGTCCCGGAACCTGGTGACTGTGAGACATGGGGTAAGATCTTTGCGGCAGTGTATACAAGGTGCTTCGGCACGCCATCAATGACTGTCCTTCCTACGGTCCTTAAGCGTGTTCAAGATGAGCACGGACCCGAGGCGGCAGTTGAATTGGGTATGCGCCTATGCGGCACTTTTGACGTAGTTTGCGATCTCGTACTTGCGAATGTCAAAGGAGATGCTGTGAACTTTCAGGTGTCTAATGCTTTGCAGGCTGTACCCGATGTCGACAAACTCCGACAGTTAGCAAGAATTATTGCGGCGGCTTATAAAACCGTAGGCCGTAATAGTTTGGGACTCAAGCCTTTCTCAACAAAAGAGAAAAAACAACCCCAAGGGCAGAAGTCAGAAACTGACGAACAGCCCAAGGCTAAGAAGCAAAATTGGCCAAAAAAACAACAAAAACAGGGTAAACAACAACAGCAGAAACAGGAGTCTCGTCCTGCATCTCCAGTGCCTGCACCTACAGAACGTATTTATGACTTGCGCGATCGCGCAACAATAAAATCACCTGATCATTTTCAGGTTTCTGAACAACGCTCTCCTCGTTCTTTTCAGGAATCATCGGCCTCATCCACCTGTGGTGGAGGAGGCGTCAGAGGTCGGGCGGCCAGCAGGGACGCAACCTACCCCGCCCAAAAGACGGTAAAGGCAAGCAGGACGATTCAACACCGAAAAGACCACAGTTTCAGAAACAGAAAGTTGCCGCTTTAACAGCGAGATATGCCACAGATAGTGAGAACGCAGCTTCGGAATCAGACATGGGCTCTGACCTTGCTGGACAGCACGTCGGAGAGTACCATAGTGCGAGAGGCCCTGCGTCCACAACTGAAGGTGACAGCGACTTACCGATATGTTGTTGTGGAGACAGCTGACACTAGAGTAGCTCCCCCTGATAGACTTTATGAAATAGTCCTTTTAATTGAAGGTGACATACAACGTACCATAAAAGGGGTATTTTGGGAAAATCTTACAACTACCTATGACATTTTGTTAGCGGAGGCTGACTGGCCCCCACCTTTTGTTCTCGCAGCTCCGAGAGGGGAGGAGGTGATCCTCCCTAGTTTCGCGCACACAGTCTCGAAGGAGCATGCGCTGAATTTTGCAGAAGAGTGGGCTAAAGCACTTGCGCCGGCTCTCTACTGTACACACTGTGGTTGGGATACATTTTCCCCACAACACGAGATTCCCTCACGGTCTATGCCACAGCCTCAACCTCAATATCCTATCATACGCGAAGCTAAGGCTTCCGTTGCGGAAATCCTTGAACAATTGGAATATCAAGGTGTAACTGAAACTTGTGTATCACCGATGAACAACCCTCTTTTTACTGTGACCAGGCCAGACGGATCGTACCGTTTGGTATTTGATTACCGGCATCTTAACTCGCATTGTCGTACCTGTGCAGTACAGAATACCCACGGCTCTGCTTTAGTGGATGGTCTTGTGCGGAAACGTTTTAAAACCACACTTGACATTTCCAATGTTTTTTTGCCCACAATTTAGATGGTCTAAGTTCCCAATGGACCAGTTTTACGTGGCGGCAAACAGGGCCAAAACAAACGTTTACCGATGGGCTATAAGAACAGTCCAGGCGTGTTTGCTGCCCGCATTGTCTCTCTCTTAGAGAGAGCGGACACGGATTCGTGTTCGTATGTGGATAATATCTTTCTCACAGACCATGAGCTTTGGGCGCATCTGTGTCGCGTTGACCACATAATTTGTAACTTTGCGGACTTCGGTTACAAATTTAACTTTGCAAAGTCTCACCTTGCAGAGTACACAGTGTTGTTGTTCCTGGGCTATGAGCTCAACAATGAAGGTCGAGGATTGGCTCCTCACTTCTTGGAGAAATGCGCACAATTGCACGCTCCTACGACTCTGAAAAACTTACAGTCCTTGCTGGGATTTTTTAATTTTGGGTGTACATACATTCCTGAATATGCCCAGCGTATCAAGCCTTTGTATGCTTTGATACAACCTACTTTTACCAAATCGTGCTGGCGGCCAGAACACTCAGCTAATTTGCAATCTTTGCAGGCTGATCTTCTAGAATCTAAATTCTTACTGACTCGTGATAACCACACCAACCTGGTGATAATAATCATCCCTGGGCGGTGGGTTTCACTTACCTTACTTTTAATGAAGGAGACACAGTACCTATTGCTTACAAGTCACACTTGTACACTTCAGCTGAAATGCGTTTTTTCTCTGTGGAAAAAGTATTGACAGCAGTGCAGATGGTTATTCTTAAGTAACGTGCGCTGTCACAGGTAAAATGCATGTTGGCTGTTACCCCGTATCCTGCACTAGAGGCAGTGACGAACGCCAGTGTACCACATTCTACAGCTTTGCACCCTCGGTGGATACAATGGGCAGCATCATTGACATCTCCGGATGTCACATTTATTTTTGATGCCTCCTTACAGTCGCAGGAGTTTTAGCAATATGAATTTGTTCATCCTGCACCTTTGGCTATGCGGCCTTTGGAGGATTTCCATTGTATCATTTACACTGATAGTTCAGCGCAAGTTGCGCATGGGTCTAAGCACGCATACGTTTCCGCTTGCGCCATTGTGGTAGGTGCCATGGTGAATGATGAGTTCAAGTCTAGAGTCGTGCACACGCAGATTCTAGGGGACTGCACCGCACAATTGGCAGATCTTCGTGCTCTGATACTTGCATTGGAGTACGCTGATCCTAGTGTGACGACTCTTATTGTGAGCGATTCTTACTACTGAGAATCTCTTCTTTTGGATTCAGAATGATTTCCGTGATTCCAAGGGTAGCGCAATAAAACATAAAATGATCTGGGTCCGAGTGGCTGAGCTTAAAGAGCAGTTGCCACTCGTGTTTGCAATTCACACTTTAGGTCATCAGCGCGTAGGAGTCCACGCTGTTGGCAATTCGTTGGAAGATGAGGCCGCAAAATCAGCAGTATCGTTATATTTAGTTGCAGCAGTTACACGGTCCAAAAGTAAGATTGATGATGATATCTTAGCAGCTGTTGCTGCGACTGAGAGGGGAAGCAAATATCCTAAGGGGTTCCCTTTGAAGTATTCATACCACTTAAGTCCTGATAAAGTTCCTTATGTGAAAATACCTGACGTTGGTGAGAGGTTAATTCCTAACGCAGATTGCAGGCACACACCGCTCACAGCGGCCCATGAAGGAGTTGCGTCTGCGCTTGCGGGCGTTTCGGCTACTGTGGCTCAGTTACAACAGAGTTTTTGGTGGCGGGGACTGTACAAACAAATGCGTGATTATGTCCTTCAATGTGACATTTGCCAGCAGATGAAGCCTTCAACTGCTGCGCGTCCGCCCCAGACACAGTTGTACATATCTAATAAACCACTAGGTTGTGTTTACTTAGATCACTGCGGTCCTTTTTCTTCTGATACTGCGTATAAGTACATCTTAGTAGTACTTGATTCACGCACACGCTTTGGGTGGGTGTGGCCTCACCGCAGGGCTGATTCACGAACTGTCATAAGAGACTTGCGTGTCTTTGTAGGGATTTTTGCCTGTGGTACCTTCCATTCGGATCAGGGTCCGGCTTTTGCCTCTAAGGCGTATAAGGATGCCATGACTTTGTTGGGGGTCCAAGTCAAGTTTTCTTCTCCATACAGACCTGAGGGTAATAGTGTTGTGGAACGGATGAACCGTGACTTAAAGCAGTCTTTGACAGCTCGAGTTATAGGCACTGGCAGGAACTTGCTGGCCCACCTCAATGGTGTGCAGCGTGCTCTTAATAATCTCCCTAGAAGGTCTCTGGGTGGGCGGACCCCAAACGAGATTGTCTTTGGTATCAAGATGTTTGTACCGGACCTTGACGGTCTAGACTCGGCGGCTGTTGCTGCCTCCTTTGACGTAGATGAACATTGCAATGTTTTACAGAATCTACAAGAGACGAGAGACAGTCTTGCAAAGGAACATTTGCCGTCCACCTCGGATGATACGTTGCAGATCCCGGTAGTTGGCTGGCTACCACAAGTTGGAGAACTGGTTCGGGAGAAGATCGAAAACAAGAAAGAATTTGGTCCCTCTTATCGAGCTCCAGTTCCAGTGCTTGATGTGAAGGGCACAAGAACTGTCATTTTACCACCACTTCTAGATCGTAAGGAAAACAGGTATATCTCTATTGACAATGTCAAGATACACAGAGTGGCCGATTCTTCTTAGTATGACACCGGCAGTCTCATGTCCTTCGATTGTGAGAAATTCGGTTTTGGCCCCGGCTTCTAATCCAGTGCCTGAGGTTGCCTTCGAGATGCCTGCAATATCTAGTCCTTTATTGAGTACACTGCCTGGTACTCAACTTGATGGAACTGACTACACTTACCCAACTGACTTATCGATGCCTGATTTACAAACTTGCTTGGCCACAGAATCCAGATTTTCATTTGACACTGTTTCACACACATCAAGAAAGCCTTCAAGAATTACTGTGTATGCAAGACTGTTTAAAACAAAAAATGTGATTCCCCCTTGGACCTATATTTGGCTGGTGCTTTTTTCGATTTACCTTTTTATGTCAATTGGTTTTGTGTTTTATTTTTTCCCTCTCGTCAATGGGCACTATGTCGAGGAGAGAACATGCATTCGACATATCAATGGAACATTGGCACCCCATTCCTCATCACACAGATTGAAGAGAGACTTGGCTTTTGTTAACATCACTGCCTGGCCTGTCCTGGATGGGATTGTATGGGATGCTGTTACATTTCAAATCTATGGCCCCACTGAGGCTATAAATGTTCCTAATGTGCTTAGAGTTAACATGGGGGATGTGGTTAAACAAAATATACGTTCTGATGATTGGGATGTTCAGGCAGTCGAAGCGTTGTTTTCTGATTTGAAATATTATGCTTCCTTTGATGCTGAAGATTTGTATTTAGAATCTGCTAATTACGGTGATTTATATTGCTACCAACATTTTGGCAATCACTATCTGCATAAAACTAATGCCAGGCGGAACACTGTGAATTATACACAATGGGAACATTGTCCAGCTCCTATAAAAGGCAGTTCTGCTACATATTTGAAAAGGTTCACTTATTTTACTGATTTTAATCAGTCAAATCCCAATACATTCTATTTTAAAATGACCGAAAAATCCACATCCAAAGTTAGACCTATCGATACTAAATTGTTGTACTCGAAGTCCTTTCTAGACCAGTTAGCTGTTGGAGGCTACGAGTTATGGAAGGAAACAGTTGACCTTAAATCTGTTTGGGGTTCTAAAAGTTGGCAGGTACAAGGCACTGAGGCTTTGCACCGTGCATGTCTCATTCCGAATCATATGTTGTTTTTGAATTCTACAATTTCACAGACGACATGCTTTGGATTGGCTACCTCTAAAAAATTAAATGCTCCTTCTTTCCCTGAAATAGAAGAATATTCAGGTTGGGGTAATACTACAAAATTTTCGATCAGAGAGTTGAAAACTCTGTTGTAAAATTCTTCTTTTAACATATCCAGTTTGGATCCCAATGGCTGGTTGCTCTGGCACAGAAGTGCTGACTCGTGCCAGCATCGTTTTCTGGGTTTGGCTCACGGCTTTACACAGGTCATGGTGGATCCCCGTTTTGAAAGTGACCATTCTGTGACTACCTATTCTGTAGGCAAATTATGTCAGAATTGGCTCAAACATTCTACGTTGGCGTCAGTTAAACAGCATTTATCTAAACTGACTGACGATGTTGATCTGAATGATTTCATAAAAGACCCGGCTAAAGGTAGATCTGAAAGATGGATATATGCTGTTAATAATGAGTTCTGGAAAACATCCCAGATTGAAGCGGCTACCCGCCTTAGGGCTATAGATCAAGCTAATTTAGAAAAGGTGCTAGCAGTTGTAGATAATAGCATTAACAGGCTTTCTTCCCGCATTTACACATTGGATAATATTGTGTCATCTGTTGTTGATATTGTTCAAGATGAAGTATCTGTATTGTACCATGGTCAAAATTAATTGCGTTCTATTATGCAGTTCGCTTGGACCCTGCAGACGCTTAAGGCAGGAAAAGTGCTGTGGCATTACATGAATACCTCTTCCCTGTTTGCCCCGTTTAATTTGACTGACAAGCAGCGTTTACTTTCAAAGAAAGATGCCTCTTTTTCCATGTTACACATTGAGCGGTTGGAGTCTTTACCGTTTTCTGTGGCAGAGGCCACTACTGCAATGCAACGTGGCTTATCCACAGTTTGATAACTCTCCCGTTTCCTCTGTTCGAGTTTAAAAACTGTATGAAATACTTTGCCATTGGTAGATACGAGCCTCTTGGTAGTTCTTATCTCCATGAAGCCTGGTCACTTCCTTTTACATATAGATGCCTTAGGGAGGGCAAGGAAGTTTATTTGAATGGTGAAGAATGCGCTGAAACACAGGATCGCTCATTAATGTATAGACATATCCAAATACACGGCTCTTGTAACCAGAACGAGCCAAATTTAGCCTGGATTTTAAAAGGTACCCC
Organism: Lissotriton helveticus; assembly: GCF_964261635.1. Classification (NCBI taxonomy): domain Eukaryota; kingdom Metazoa; phylum Chordata; class Amphibia; order Caudata; family Salamandridae; genus Lissotriton; species Lissotriton helveticus. Next base: position 2,057,890,302 of record NC_136059.1, on the reverse strand, counting down.
CGTGCCTGCTATCGTTCCCACATTCACATTACTGGCAAACGGAAGTTCTTTACTATTAAACAATGAGGATTGCTGCAGGTTAATAAAAGGAATTGCTTATGTCGTTACCATCAATGAGCGTGTGGTTTGTTGTAAGAATGTAATGTATCCACCCACGCATGGGAAGCTGGATGTTTCCATCTGGCCCAAGATTCCGACCTTGAAAGCAGAGTTCAATAAGATGAGTCACATAAGAGCTCTATTGTCCCAAAAAGAAGTTGCCCTCACATCTGCTCGTGAAACATTTGTCCTTCACGTGGCTAACACCCGCACAGAGGTGCATGCTTTATTAAATACTGACTTGCCCTTGCATTTCGGTGAAGTAATTCACACAATCTTTAGTGCATCCTCCACAACTGGGCTGGCGCACTTTTTTAAAGTGGTTAGCAACAGCCTTGTGACTTCATTTCAAAGTATATTTGGGGTTTTTCCTGCTTTCTTTCATTCGATCTTTTCCAGCCTATTTGGTGGATTTCCCATTCTACTGGCTCTGGCTGTGGGTGTTCTTTTGCTGTTTTGTTTAATTCAAAATGGATGCACGTCCTGTGTTTCGAGACGAGCTGTCATGACTGGCACTGTTTCGCAACAGAATGCTTGAGTACTATGGAGCGCTGCCACTTGCCACCTTAAGAACAGCTTATGGATTATCGTTTCGATTTTCCTATTTTACATGTGTCCAGCCTGTCTTTCATTGCCTGAGTTGCGATTTCGACTGGGCACTGGATTTGTGTCTCTGCAATACGGTGTCTCCTGATGTGGATTATAACCAGCTCATGAGCCCCTTAGTTGCTCATGAATTGCTTTGTTCTGACGGAGGGGTTATGGCCTTTGCAGCGATTCATGGAATACTGGGTCATTGGAATGTATTCGCAGCGACGCAAGATTTCTTGGCACACAGCTTCATTGAAAACCCACCGGGTTGCCCTCTGATGGTGCTAGAGGCTCCGGTAATTGAAAAGCATGTATGTTCTTTCCCGCTATTTAATTGGATGGCTGAACTATTTTCGGATGAGAACAGTTACTTCCTATTGGAAGCTGTTGCTGCATATTTTGCATATTCAATGTTAGGATGAAGTATGTCGTCACCATTTATTGGACATTGAACATTTTTTATTATTTTTTTCTAGCATGTGAACATTTTTTCTGCCCCAGGTCTATTGACTTTGCTAAACCAATGGCTAAATTTTCTTGATTATGAGATTTTGTTTTTGGGTGAAAAAGTTTTAATTTTTTTCACTTGCGCAAATTTGAGCTGGCTGTCGTTCTTGAACTCTGCATTCCTAAAATTTGCCCCTTATCTTATCTTATCCATGCTCGGATCAAGGGAGGGTGTCATATAGATATGGTTTGCCTTCACACTGTGTTAAGTTAGCATGAGCTTATTAGAAGTTTAAACACCATTTTACCTTTCTGCTGCTTCTGCACATGGCACATATTGTTATTAGAGCTTTGAGCCTAGTAGAATATTTTGCTTCACACGAGAATAATATGTTTTGCTATTGTATCAGCTTTGCTTGGTAAGCTATGTCTGTACATAAGTGCCGAGGTCTTCAAGGTTATTTCAACACAGTGGTTGTTGTGAGGTCTGATCTTCACACGTCCTAGACATAACATATATGCAGCTGCGGCCAACTCTGGCTTTAGCCGCGTTTAATATTGCACTGCACAGAGCATGCCAACACACTTGATGATGCTTTGCATGCAGAGAGCTGGTGGAAGATGATGTGATCCCTTTCCACTAGGATCAGAGGTATGGGGCCGCCCTTCTAAAACCCAAAGAGACCTTCTTTAGATATAAAATAATATACTAACAAGGGAGGGTAAGATTTAGGTGCTATTTAGCCTTCTTCCCTTTAGCATTTTAACATGCTTTCTCCCTTTGTATTTTATGGACTAGTAACTATGCTGATTACTTTGTTGCTTATAATATGTTTGCTTGTATTAGCTAAGATACTGCGCTTGAGAACACTGCATTAGAAATAAACATTTCAAAATTGCACGTGTCTTCATTTACTCCTCGTTCTGGATTGATATGTTGGTATAACGAAAGAGTGCTCATGTGTTCCACGTTACCTGAGGTGTTCTAAGTCCATGTTCTGGGTTGTCTAAACATTGGGAGTTTGTAAGAACCAATGAGACACTGATTGCTAGTCTGGTAGGGGATTCTGGGTACTAAGGTGAGTTTTGGCACACCCTAATTCACTGAGGTTCCAAGTCTCTATGCACAGTTCTGTGTTAGAGCATGATCCCTGCGACAGCGTTACAGAGTAGTTTATTATACATTTATTAGCAACCTTTAGGCTGATTCTAAGTACTATCATATTTGGTAAAATCAAAACAGAAGAAAAGATTAAAATAGTGATTACCCAAGAACAGATCATTTAGCAGACTGGGGAGGCCTATATTGTGTGGTGTTGTATGCCTACACCACTGTGCTGCTAAACGTTTGAAGGCTCCTGTGAAGATTTCTTTTACAGCATTTGGTACCCAAATTGAGCCAATGACAGAGACAAAGGAATAATAACAGGACATTGAGATGTGGACACCAAATCTGTCAGTGGTTAGTGGCTGAATCCGTGGTTGCTACTTTTGCTTATTGTTCATCTCTGAGTGCCTGAGACACTCTTTCCAATGGAATACCAGTTATTTGTTTGGTACAGCTATATCTTCATGTGGGACAAAACATCAGCCACAGCTTTGATGAAGCTGGACTATGTCTCAGCCTGTAGAGCCATGTAGTGTTTCCCAGTTAAGGTTTGCACCCATATATAAATAGGCTAAATCTGTGTCTCCTTAATTATTCTATGCACTCATGGGTGTTTAATTCCCTAACCCCAATTTCTTCCATAGAAATGCACCTTCATTTTCAAGTGATCTCATTAAACTGATTGAATTGATACATAAGTGTTTTATCATTTATTATTGTACTGTAGCATTTGTACAGCAAACGATTGCTCGCAGGAGGCCCCAAAGAGTTTTCTGGATGTTTGAGTAAGAAACGCTTTTCTAGTGCGGTATATATGGCAGAGTGTTTGTTTGCACTGCCCTAAATGCAGTATGTTTGGTGTCATAAATGAGGTTGAAGGTGTGCTCCAATTGAGATGCAGTCAGTCTGTAGGGGCATTTATGCATGGAAGTAAATGTGAGTGAGAAAGAGCACATTGGGTTGCCTCCACCTCCTGTTACATCCTGTCACCTGCACCTGATAGACCGTTTGCTAGGGAGAAGTTACTTCTTTGCTTTTTAGATATCTTGGCAATTGTTGATTATCCTTACTCATTCCAGGAGGGTTGACCTAAACTTGAGATCTTCTGAAATTGAGCAAATAGTGGAGTTATGTCATTTCCTCAATGCATTTCACTCTGGTGGATCTTAAATATTCTATTGTTTAAGTCCAGAGACCGCTAGAGGTGACAGACCAGCCTACAAATTAATTTAAATATGTTTGCCTCCCTATGACGACTGAGAGGGTAATTGGAATGAAAGCAAAACACACATTAAGCACTTGATAGCTTATTGACAGCATTTGCTTACCTAGGGATTTGTTGGATGTCGGCGCATGTGGCCTTACCTGTGGTGCAAAAACATCTTTCTTTGCCGCACACAGAGGAACAAAATTAGAGGGAACATTGATCACAGAATTGTATATACTATCCCGTGGGGCTCATAACACAGAAGGTTTGCCAGTGCTTACCCTGCCTCTCAGAGAGCAAAGTACAATGCAACTATCGGGCATATATAGTAACCAAGTCTGTGTGCATTAGCAGGAGTCTACCAGGAAGTACAGACCCGATCTCGCCCTCCCCACTCCCACCCTCTGCCAGTTAAGGGAGTAATGGGCCCTGTTCAGTCACTCGGTGAGTAAGTAGATAGACCTGTAGTGGGCGCCATATGTCCTGGGGAAGGAGGACCTGTGGCATCGGGGTGACCGTTCCCCATCCCACACACAGGCCATGCCCCACTTGGACAGAAGGAGGGTGATGGAGACAAACCACCTGATGCCCTGCTCCATAGCCTTGGAGCAGCCCAGGAAGGCTACCTTTGGGGAAGGTGTAAGTTTGACTCCTACCATATCCAATAGTGCGCGAAACACTTCATCCCAAAACGTGTGGATATGAGGGCATTGCCAGCCCATGTTTGAAAAGCCAGATTCCAGAGCAGTGCAATACGCACAATGTGAATCTGCTATCAGTTTAAACTTGGAGAGGGGTGTGGTAAATGCAGTACAAAAGTCAGGCACGGCCATTGGGGGAGAGTTCCCCTATCTGGGTGTAGCAGTATGCCCAGACATTATCCTGAATTGTGGCTCCCCAATCCGCTTCCCATTGTGCTCTGGTCTGTGGAATTGTGACAGGGGCTTCAGATTGCATGGTGATGTAGCGTCAAGTCACCAAGTTCCTTAAGGTGGGGGCAATGAAGAGAAGGGCCAGAGTTTTGGAGCTGGGGTTCTCTAGGGGAAACGTGGGGTATTTCTCTTTGCATAGCATGCATCAAGAGCAGAGAAGCCCTCCCGGGTGGAGATCGGCGCATAGTCCAGAAAAGTGCGCCCTGGATAGTCAGTAGCCATGTGGGCAATGTCCCAGTTCTGCAAATGCTGCAGAACAGCTTTATCCTCAGCAAGAATTTGCCACGGGATAGTGGATGATGAGCTGGTCGGGAGAATACAGAATAGGGTGAGCTTGGAATCCACGGAGGTCCACCCTTGCTAGTTGTGTACTGGAGACTGAGCTGATATTGATGTAGGGACAGCAGGGTACTGCACAAATGAAAGAGAGCAAAGCGACCAGATGCACAGTGTCATATCCTGTCACCAGATGAGCCATGTGTGGGGGAGCCACAGCCAGAAATGGGCAAAAGTGTGCCTTGGCGCAATGATAGTATAATTCAAAATCTGACGCTGCCAGTCCCCCTTGGTCATAATGCAAGATCAGTACTTCCCAGGAAGCCAGGGCTATCTACCCGCCTACAAAAGCTTCATCAGGTGCGATCTGAGTCTCTTAAAGAAGTACTGGGATAATGGGAGTGGAATGCTATTTTATAGGTACAACAGTTCGGGGAGTATAATCATCTTTATGAGGGCTATCCTGCTCATCAGGGAAAATGGTAAATTCTTCCATTTATTGACTTAGTCTTCTATTTTGGGCATGACCACTCCATAATTTTTGAGGAGTACTGTTGATCCATCTTTAAGAGCCAGATAGCCAGATACTTCAGTGATATGTAGGTTCATGGCAGAGGGAAATCCAGCTCCCTGGTGGTTGTGGCTGGTGTCAGTGGGAAGATGGTGGATTTGTTCCAGTTGATTTTAATGCTAGACCAGGGGTCTCCAATCTTTTTACTAACAAGAGCTACTTATGTTCAATGAAAATCATCCCGAGCTACTAATAATATTAAACCATCAGACAAGATTACATTAGTGACCTCCCTATGCAAGTTTACCAGCCATGATCTCCTCAATGCAGGATTGCCAGCAGTAATGTAAAAAAGGATTAGTCAACTTGGAATGCCTCTACAAGGTAAATACATAACAGCCACAGATGCAATGCTCCCTGGCACCAAAGTAATATGATTAGTGAGAAGTCTCTCACGGTTGAATGATTTATCATTCAAATATCAGATTTAAATAGATTTTGGAAATTATGGTTTCTGAAAATACACACATTTTCAAATCTAATGCACACTTTTCAATTTTAGTATACATATATCAATTCAACCAAACAAAAGCTTTTACTTTAGTAGGCTGGACTGCACACAGGAGATCTACTCACAGATAGATGAGAGCTACCAGTAGCTCACGAGCTACTCATTGGAGAAGCCTGTGCTAGACAGTCTTAAAGAGTGTGAATTTCCTGATGACTGGACTGAGGTTCTATGCTGATTCTTGTAAGCAAAGGGTTATGTTATCCACAAACAGGGAAGCCACATGGTTCCGTCCTGCAAATGGTGAATAGCACACACCAAGGGTTCTGAGGCTAGGGCATAAAGCAGGCGAGAGGAGACAGCCCTGAAACGTGTCCCGCTCAATGGGAAAAGGGTCAGAGAACAGCCAGCTTAAGGGTATTGGGTTGGTACAGCTGGTGTTTAGCAATCGTATTAAATTCATAAATGTTTTTGTGAGTCCAAGTCTGGCCAGCATCACAAAGAGGAACCTCCCCTCCAAAGAGTCGAAGGCTTTTGTGGCATTTTAAACAAGCATTTGTAATGCAATAGGTCTCGCATTATTAAAGTTTGAGCTATTGGTGTTGCATTATTATTAGCAATGCCAATAGCTCAAACTTTAATAATGTGAGACCTATTGCATTGCAAATGCTTGTTTTAAACCTTCCTATGGCTCAAACCTAAACATGTGTCTCAGCCCAAAATCTGCAGTAAAGTTAAACTTGAGATGCCCTGCAGCTATCTCTGACACCAGCAGCTTTGCAATCCAAAATATCTAAAGCAAAGGTTGAGTGTTGGCGGCGACCAGGTTGCAAAGAATGAAAACAGGCGTAAATCAGAACAGGTGTAAGTTGAACTCTCTCAGGTGAGATTCAGTTGTTGTTCCCACTAAGGCAGGTGAAATTTACCTAGCTGGAAGAGACATCAGAAATTGAAGAATAGCCACAAAAACAGCTCACTACTCTCGGCTTTCGTATTTTTACGTGTGAGATGTAGAGTTAGAACATCCAGAGACCTGCCTACCCACGTCCTCCAGTGAAGCTGGGTGCTAGGTAACCCCTGCAGGCATCCGTGCTTGACTCAAGCTCACAGCAACAACACTCACCTGACTTATAAGCAGTGTAATTTAATTTTAAAACTACAAGTGCATTTATTTGGTTCGGACTTTGCGAACCATCTGTGAATTACACAGTGGACATTTCTTTTTCCAAAGTAAATCAAACTCACATTTTTTTAAACCCTCCTTAACAGTGCAGGCCCCTAGTTTGCGTCACTACTGCCAGCATTATGTTTAGCCAAACGTCATCAGTCGACGGTGACGTCCCGCAGTCTTGCAGCAATGTGAACTAAGGAGTGATGCGAGATGCCAGCCAGCGCTGGACTCCGACACACACACACACACACAAACCACACACATGCATGCACGCGCACACACAAACACACACGCGCACACACACACACACACACACACAAGTGTGGAGTTATTATATATGTGGGAACCTCCACTGCCCTCAGCCTCAACTCCAGCAGTCTTTATCGTGCCCAGTCATGGACAGACACTCACTCACGTGTGAACTAACGAAGACACAAGGGGCGGCTCGGTTGGCGGTGTGCACTACACAGGAGTCCTATTATACATGTAGAAAACTACAGAAGCACAGCATCTGGAGAAAGAAAACGCCTTTAGGGGATCAATATGAAATAAAACGTGAAAAGTGACAGAAACTAGAGAGTTGGCCTGGACTGCATATTGGACATTTACACTCATTGTTCAGAAATCAATCTGTGTTTTCCCTGTTGCGGACATGAATATAGGGTCGAAAAGTGGCAGTTTCTCAGTCAGTTTGTAACTACTGCCGGGTCTGTGGCAGGAAAGCCCAGAACCAGAAAGAGTAATTGAGGAGTGGTTGGAATAGCCTCTGGGGAGAGGTGTTGTTGTGTGTTACACTCCCTGGGACATACACCCTACCCGAGGAGGAAGAGGCCCCCACAGCCATCATGGAGGGAGAGGGGCTGAGGTCAAACAGGACAGCTCGGAGCTCTCTGACCTGTGCTCACCGTCCCCGTGTTCTGCATGAGAGAGAGAGCGTGAGAGAGAAGAGAGAGAAAGAAACAAATAGAGACTGAGAGAGAGAAAGAGAACGAGAGAGAGAGAAATAGTGAGAGGGAGAGAGAGAAAGAGGGAGAGAGAGGAAGAGAGAGGGAAAAGGTAGAAAGAGAGCAGTTGAAGAGAGAGAGGAAAGGGAGAGAGATACAGAGAAAGAAAGAGAGATGCCACCCGGGCTCCCAGTCTGGACAAAGAGTTGTTTGTGGAGTGCCCCAAAAAGTACAGAGATTCAGGCAGGCTTACCCCACTGTAGCCCACTGTCTGCAACTGGTAACTCTGTGCCCGTGGGATGCGGTATTTTATTTTGCCAGTGTGGTGTCACCACGCTATGCCTGGTGTCAGGTATTGGAATGGGACATATCGCGATAATAGCAGGTGTTTTCCTCGTTGCAGGGGGCGCAATTTTGGAATGTGCATCCCTGGCCCCCTGCCCACGTGGTTCACAGCAGTTCTGAATAGCTAATACCTCTTCCATCAGCCCCCGACTTCAAGCAGCTGTTTCACTTACCGCCTGCTGTCCACAATGGTTCTGTCCAGTCGGGCAGACCACCTCACCCCAGGGGCAGACGATGCTCGGTTCTGTCCGATGTCTGGACCGGGCAGAATAGGGCACCAGAGGGGTGCTTGGTTAAAGGTGCCACCGGATCGAGCCTCGCCCCTGCCGTCACAATAACTGCCAAGCGAGTCCTTCGACGTCTCAGAAAAACAACAAGCACTGCATAGGATGATATTGATCAAAATAGTAAACTATAATATGCTTTTAAAACCGTAAACTGCGATAGAATGCACGCCTCTTGAATGTGGATTGCTTAAAATTAACTTCTGAGTGGCGCACCGGGAAATTAAGTAGTCAAACATTACTGACGCTCCATCTATACCCCAAGATTCAGCATCCCAACACCCTGCCCGGGCCCACTAAGATCAGCAACGCCCCAAAAAGTGTGACTGTGTTGTGGTCCGGTGAGCTTGGTGTAGGCCTGAGGGGACCGAGGATGACCGACCAGTATTGAAGACTGGGCCGTACAACAGGGGACGAGCATGACGTTTGTGCACAGGTGGTGGCACGTGGCGGAGAAGACAGCTCGACGTGCATGGCTTCTGCTGTGGAGAGAAGTGAATATTTAAGGACCAGACCAGGTGACATCTGTCTACCCATGCTAACACCATTAAGGAGTAGTTTCTGTCCTGTAACTCCAGTTCTGTAGTAGGGGTATCTCTGTTATAGTCATAATCTAGTGAATAGTCCCGCCCATGTGCGTGGACCCCGGAGCAATCAAAAATAATCTCTTACAGTGTCAAAAAATGCAGAAAATGCATAGACACTTAAGAGAGAATTTAAAGACAGATAATGCAGCCAAAAAGGCTACACTGTCCAGTACTTCAACTAGAAATTCCACCATAAAATCCACAAAACAGCAAAGCCTGTACAGATTTCCCTTGCTTAACAGCAAAATCCCTCAGGAATGATAGAGAGAAGAACCTGGACAGACAAGCCCCCTAGGCTGCCATTATGTGGCTTAATTAGGATACTGTGCCTTTAAGGAACCTTCCAGAACCTTCTCTCAGTATCCCAGAATGCATAGCAGGTCCAACTTAGCCTCAGTTCTTTTTGAAGGCGCAGAAAACGCCAGACCTGTAGCATTATGATCATGAACAACACTCCACCGGGGAGGCGGGAGGGCGCTTATGACTATAACAGAGATACCCCTACTACAGAACTCGAGTTACAGGACAGAAACTACTCCTTCTGTAGTAGGGGATCTCTGTGTATAGTCATAATCTAGTGAATAGAATGGCAAGCCCATCCCCACACCAAGCGGCGGTGGAGAATAAAATAACGCCACTACTGTGCGAACAGATTCCGCAGCGAAGCCTGCCCAACCTGAGCGTCTGCCCTGGCATCAGTGTCCAGGCAGTAATGCTTAGCAAAGGTATGGACCGACTTCCAAGTGGCCGCCTTGCAGATCTCTGCAATGGGAACATTACGGAGCATAGCTGTCGTAGCAGCCTTGCCCCTGGTGGAATGAGCCTTAGGTTTGCCCCCTAAGGTCTTATTAGCTTTGCAGTAACACAACTGAATGCAGGACACAATCCACCTAGAGATGGACTGTTTAGAGGTAGCAAGACCCGTCCTGACTGAGCCATAATTGATGAACAATTGGTCTGACCTACGAATATCTTTAGTCTTATCAAGATAAAACTTCAGCACCCTCCGCATATCCAGGGAATGTAAAGACCGTTCCGCCGGAGATGAAGAATTCTGAAAGAACGTAGGCAAAGTGATAGTCTGATTGATATGAAAATCAGAAACAACCTTGGGAAGAAACTTAGGGTGAGTACGCATAACAACTTTAGCATTATGAAATACAGTATAAGGTTCTTGGCAACACAATGCCTGAATCTCACTCACCCTGCGGGCCGATGTAATGGCCACGAGGAACGCCGCCTTCCAGGACAGGTGCTGCAACGAAGCCTTATGAATGGGTTCAAAAGGCTCCTTCATCAATCTGGACAGCACCACATTCAAGTCCCACGAAGGCGAAGGAACCTGACAGGAGGGAACACTTTCTTCAAGCCTTCCAAAAAATCTTTGATCACAGGGATCTGGAAAAAGGAAGTCTGTGAAGGGCCTTTCCTGTAGGCAGTCAAAGCAGCCAGATGAACCTTAATGGAATGGACATTAAGGCCCGACTGCGCCAGATGAAGCAGATATGGAAGGATGACATCTTCCTTGCATGACGTAGGGTCATAGGTCTTAGACTTGCACCAGATGCAAAACCTCTTCCACTTGTAAGCATAGGAAGTCCTAGTGGAAGGTCGCTTAGCCTCCTTCAGTATGCCCATACAATCCTCTGGGAGATTCAGATGGCCATATTGCACTATTTCAGGAGCCATGCCGCCAAACTCAAAGACGAGAGGTTGGGGTGCACCATCCGCCCCCCGAACTTCGTGAGAAGGTCCGGCCTGCATGGCAGCTTCATGTGAGGAAGGAGAGATCGGTGAAGCAGGTCCGTGAACCACCACTGTCTGGGCCATTCCGGGGCAATCAGAATCATTCTCGCCCTGGATTGAGACAGCTTGATGAGAACCGCCGGAATCAGGGGAATTGGTGGAAAAGCGTACAGAAAGCTGTTCGACCAGTTGATCCATAACGCGTTCCCCAGCGTCCCTGGCTGGTAGTACCTGGAGGCGAAGCCTCGGCATTTGCTGTTTTCGGCGGTGGTAAACAGATCTACGTCTGGAGTTCCCCACCTTGCGAAGACTTCTCCTAGTACTTCGTCGTTTATGACCCATTCGTGGTTTTCCTGCACGATTCTGCTCAGTTCGTCTGCCTGAACATTCTGCACACCTGGCAGATGGGTGGCCGTTATCGACAGTCCTCGAGCCAGAAGCCAGTGCCAGATCGCCTGCGCCTCCTGCGACAGAGTGCGCGATCTCGAGCCCCCCTGCTTGTTGAGGTAATACATCGTTGTCGTGTTGTCCGTCTGAACAAGCAGAGAGTTGGTCTGAAAGGACGGATGAAAGGCCTTCAGTGCCAAGTGAACAGCTCTCAGTTCCAGGAAATTGATGTGGTACGTGGACTCCGCCGGGGACCACGTCCCTTGAATTTGCAGGTCTCCGGAATGCGCCCCCCAACCTTGGAGAGACGCATCCGTCACGATGGTCTGTGTGGGAATGTCCTTGTGGAAGGGAACGCCTCTGAGGAGATTCTCCTTCGAGCACCACCACTTTAGAGACTGAAGAGCATGTAGAGACAGCCGTATCCTGTCGTCCCAAGAACCTCTCCTCTGGTCCCACTGATCCTCCAAGCACTCCTGCAGAGGTCTCATCTGTAGCCGTGCGTGAGGAGTGAGAAAGATGCAAGAGGCCATCGATCCCAGTAGAGAAGACACCGTCCTCACAGTCGTAGACGGAGTTTTCATGAGAGCCTGAGCCTTCCGAACGAGTGATAAACGTCGCTCTTCCGAAGGAGACACGCTTGCTGACAGCGTATTGATGGAGGCCCCCAAGTACTGGATGCACTGTACCGGAATCGGGACCGACTTGGACATGTTGATGTGCAACCCCAGCTTGTTCAAGAGAACGCACGTCTTCTGGAAGTGTGCTTGAGCTTCCGAGAAGGAGGAGGCTTTGATCAACCAATCGTCCAGGTACGGGTAGACAAACACCTTGTTCTTCCTCAGGTGTGCCGCTACCACTGCCATACATTTTGAGAATGTCCTGGGTGCAGACTTCAGTCCGAAGGGTAGCACCGTGTATTGATAATGATTGGTGCCGACTTGAAAGCGCAGAAATTTCCTGTGTTTGCATGCAATGGGCACGTGGAAGTATGCGTCCTGTAGATCTATGGCACACATCCAGTCTCCTCGTTGCAGCTGAGGGTAGATCTGATGCAACGACAGCATGCGAAACTTTTCTCTGCGAATCCACTTGTTTGCCTGCCGCAAATCCAGAATGGGCCTGAACTCGTTTCTGTCCTTCTTGCGGACAAGAAAGAACCGAGAGTACAGACCTCTTCCTCTTTGAGACAGAGGTACGTCTTCGATCGCCCTTTTCCTTAGCAGAACGTCCGCCTCCGTCTGAAGCTCGCGCAGTTGATACTGTGAGCTGACGGGAGGAATCGATGGAGGAGGGCTGGTGAAACGTAGACTGTATCCATTGCAAACAATATTCAGCACCCACTTGTCCTGAGTAATTTTTCTCCACTCTGCCAGAAAAAATTGAACACTTCCCCCCACCGGAGCGGGTAACGGACGAGGGGGAAGTAACAGCTCAGGGACGGGACCCGGCCGGGCCCTTGGTCGCGGTAGAGGACTGTTGACGACCTCTACCACCCTGTCGCTTCTGGAAGGGCCGCCTGTACTGCTGCTGCTGCTGCTGCTGTTGATGTTGTCCAGCAGACTGCCCCCTTCCACGACCCTGCGACCCAAACCGACGTTGGTACTGTCGGAAGGGTTTCTTTTCCTTGGGCTTCTCCAAGCCCACTGCCGTCAGGGTCTCCGCTTCGGCCTTCATCCTGGCCATCTCATCATCCGCGTGTTTCCCGAAGAGGGTATCTCCGGAAAACGGGAGATTCGCCACGCGTTGCTGTGCTTCCGGTTTCAATGACGTCAACCTGAGCCAAGCGTGGCGTCTCTGGTGAATCCCGTGGCAATATCCGTGCGCGGACAGCAATGATATGTCCGCTGCGGCGCCGATGGCCTGATTAGAGACCAGCATCCCCTCCTGGACGATCTCCACAAAGTCCTCCTTGCGGTCTCGAGGGACAAGGTCTGCGAACTGCTCCATCGAGTCCCACAGGGACCGGTCGTAACGTCCCAGCAAAGCCGAGTCACTGGCGGCCTTCATGGACGAGGTGGATGTCCCACACGCCTTACGACCAGCAGAATCGATCCAACGGCTCTCTTTGTCCGGAGGCACCGTGGACGCAGGGGAGGTGGCATGAAGCTTCCGTGCAGCAGTCACGATGAACGAATCCGGTACCGGGTCCTTCCTCAAGAAGGCTGGGTCTGAGTCCGGAGCCCTGTACTTTTTTAGGATCCTGGAAGGTACAGACTTCACCGTTGCCGGCGTCAGGAATAGCTGTTCGGCGGGCTCAAGGAGCCCCGGCACCAGAGGTAACAGGGGGCGAGACAAGTGCCTTTTGTGTAATGTCTCAAATATCACCGAGGTAGAAGCCGTAGGCGCTTCAACCTCAATGCCCAACTTCGCCGCTCCACGCAGGAGAACCTCCTGAAATGTGCTTATATCGTCTATCGGAGACACCCTAGTCTCCGGCGAATCGGACAGCGTGGGCGAGTAGGAACGGGTCCCAGATGGAGAACGTGACCTGGACCGACGTCTCTTGTGATGACGCCTGGATCGTGAGGAAGATCCATGGCCACTCCTTGATCTGTCCCGTCTCCCCGAGCGAGACCTCGACCTCTTGGGCCTCGGACGCTCCTTCGGCCTCCCAGGGTCAGGAGTCCTAGGTTTCTTAGGAGTCTTCTTCGGAGGCGTCGGAAACTTAGGCATCGACACCGCCCTCGGTGGGACCGGGGGTGGAGGAGCAACCGGGCGCGGGGTCTGCGGAGCCGGCTTCGGAGGTGGGGTAGGGGCCTTCGGAGGCGGACCCTTTGGCACAGCAGGCCGCGAAGGAGGTGTAGAAGGCTTCATCGGAGTATCCACCCCGGAATGCGCCGTTCCCGGCGAGCCACCATCTCTTCCGGAGCGTGGGGAGCCCCCCACAGTCCTGGGCCTGTCCTTAGGACCTCCAGACGTTGAAGACCGGTGCCCAGACGACGACCGATGTCCCCTCGACGTCGAACGGTCCTTCGGCGTCGACCGAATCACACTTCTCGACGTCGAACCGTGTCTCCGTCTCGACGTCGACCCTGACCAGATCGACGAGCCACGAAACCTCGACGACGGGCGATGGTGCCTCGACGGCGACCTCGACCTCTTCGCCGGCCTCGACGTCGACTTCTTGGATCGCTTCGACGTCGACCCTTTGGACCTTCTCGACGTCGACCTCTCTGACCTTCTCGACGTCGATCTCCTTGACCGTCTCGACGTCGGTCTTTCGGAATGCTTCGACGTCGACCTCTTCGGCGCCGGAGACGCCTTCCGTCTCGACGGCGACCTCGACGACGAGGATCCCCTCGACGACGATGTCCTCGACGGCGAACGGCGGTGTCGCCTCGACGGCGAGCGCCGACGCCGGGCCCTCCGATGTCGACCACTCGACGCCGACAGCGACGACGAGGATATCGACACCGGCTTCGACGGCGGCCGGAACACGTTCCTCGACGTCGACGGGCGACGTTTTCTCGACCCAGAGCCCTGGGGAGACCTGGAACTGGCCGTTGACCGTCCCCTCGACGTCGTGGTCAGCGCAACTGACCCAGACGGAGATCTTGGGCGAGGGCTGGTCTTCCTGCCCCTGGGGAGCCCCCCAGAGGCCTCAGCATGGGTAGAAGGAGCCCCTCCTGACCCACCTCGTGCCTTCAACTTTCTCTCCTCAAGTCCCTGAAGCCTGATCTTCTTCCTCTCCTTCAGGGTCCTTCCAGAGAAGCTTCTGCAGATCACACACTCCTCAGGAATATGGGATGAGGGAAGGCAGAGAATACAGACCTCATGGGAGTCTGACCTGGCCTTCTTTCTTGAGCACTCAGGGCATTTGTCGAATAATGCAGGCATTATGGACAAAAAAGAGTGCAGAAACACAGAAAGAAAGTCACCAAAGTACTTTAAAAGTACCAAAAAACGAATTTAGTGTAAAACACTAACAAAAACCCTTGAAAAGGGAGAGCTCAATGCTCCAGGGTCCTGCTTGCAGGAGCCGGAAAAAAGAACTGAGGCTAAGTTGGACCTGCTATGCATTCTGGGATACTGAGAGAAGGTTCTGGAAGGTTCCTTAAAGGCACAGTATCCTAATTAAGCCACATAATGGCAGCCTATGGGGCTTGTCTGTCCAGGTTCTTCTCTCTATCATTCCTGAGGGATTTTGCTGTTAAGCAAGGGAAATCTGTACAGGCTTTGCTGTTTTGTGGATTTTATGGTGGAATTTCTAGTTGAAGTACTGGACAGTGTAGCCTTTTTGGCTGCATTATCTGTCTTTAAATTCTCTCTTAAGTGTCTATGCATTTTCTGCATTTTTTGACACTGTAAGAGATTATTTTTGATTGCTCCGGGGTCCACGCACATGGGCGGGACTATTCACTAGATTATGACTATACACAGAGATCCCCTACTACAGAAGCAGCGATTATTTTGAACGATGGGATGGAAGCCAGTGAGGGAGAAGACCCTGCTCAATCCGAGGAGTGACGCCAGATGAGTAACCTTCCAAGACACAGAGACAGTCAGTCGCTGCAGCCCTGGCAGCTGGCTCTTTGGGACGTCAAATCCTCAACCGATCACCCACGCTAGCACAGGACTTTGGAAGACATGAGCCATAAAGGCACCAACAGTAAAACAAGCTCGCGCTGCAGCAGGAGGGAGGAGGGGGCCTGCACTAGCAGGAGCGATAATTGCGGCCAGATGGCGCTGCACGCTCCCGCAAGTAGATCGCCTCATGTGCATGCGTTGTCATTGATGGCCATGGAACGCGTGCATGTTTTTGGCTGAAAAGCCAAAGCAATCGGTATAGGTCTTTTTGCCTGTGCAGCACATGTGCGCTGCATAGGCGAAACCTAAAAACAGCTATAGCATCAAAATCTGTCTGAAGCTGATGTAACAGAGCAAAAAGCATACGGAATACGTGGAACTACTTGGGACGAACCCTGGCTGGTCTAGTAGCTGCAGGTTTAGGAGTAGCAATAGGAGCCGATTTGCAAGGATTTTCCCCAATATTTTTGCATCTGTGTTTACAGGGGAAAGAGGCAATAAGAGTATGTAAGGGACTGTGGTTTATCAAGCTTTAGGAGAGTAATGTTTCTCTGAGGGATTGGGAAAGAATGTCTGTTCGCAATGCATTGTTATACATTTGGAGTAAGCAGGGGTGAGGATAGCAGTTTATGTCTTGTAGAATTCAGAAGGGAGCCCATCTTCCCAGGAGCCATGCATGTAGGAAGGTTGGCAATCACTGTAGTGACCTCTTCTAGAGCTATGGGCATGTATAGAAATGGTCGATGGGGGTCCTAGATCCAAGCATGTGCTATACGCTCAAAATAATCAATGTACTTCTCAGGGGATCTGGAGTCGCAGGATGAATAGAGGCCTGTATAATATGAGATGCATTCTCCCAGAATGTCATCAGCATCCTGAAGTGTTTCGCCCCTATCCATGTCTAAATGGAGAATGCCCAGTGGTAATGTCTACTGCTGCAACAATTAGGCCAGCGTTCGGCTTAGCTTCTGTGCCTCACTATACGTCTGGGCCACTGAGTACTTATTTGAATTTTTGACCTCTAGAGCGGCTAAGTCAGTGAATTCTGATAGTTTGGTCCTAAGCTCCGTCAGGGTGTGAGACAAAGGCGCGAATGTGTAATGCATTTCCAGTTCACATAGCTTTCCAGTCCATCAAGATTACCATGGAGCGTTTTTCACATGCCATATTGCTTGGCGATGCAGACCCCGTGGATATATGCTTTAAACGTCACCTAGACCATGGCACCGAGTGCAGTGAGGCCTCGTTATCCTGAAAGTAATTAGAAATTCGACTTGTATATCGCCCATAAAAGCAGGGTCCAGTAGTGCTGAGGGTGACAGGCACCAGGAGAAGGCGCGGTGTTAGGAAGCAGGGCAAGGCACAATATGAAAGGTAATTGGTCCAAGAGAGCGTGGGGAGATGCTCAATGGAGGGGAACCAGCTACAGAAACAGGCATTTCCAGCCAATAATCTAGTCTTGCCCAAGAACCGTGTGCTGTGGAAATATATGTGCCCTCATGAAGGGTAGAATGCTTGTGCCTCTGTATGTCCACCGGCCCACCTGCGCCAATTAAGTCAGTGGGAGAGAGCAGTTGCATATTAAACACGTATGACGGGATTGGAGAAGTTTAGGGTTTTATTTAATACCAAGTTAAAGTTGCTCCCATCACACATACTGCGCGTGGGGAATGTACTGCACATTTAGGCCACACATTTCTCAAGAATTAGGGTAATCTGCGTTGGGGCATACATGTCAACGAGATTGAAATATTGCTTACCCACCATGAATTGGATTAGGTTGTATATCCTCTGTGTGTCAGTGTCCTCATGGAGGATGCAAATTGGCAGGCCTCAGCACATTAATATGGTGGTGCCCTAGGCATAGGACAAATAGTTGACCTGCAGTCTGTGGCCACTCCATTTCTGGGCAAATGTGAATGTTGAGCATGCCAGAGTGGTTCTTCTGCAGGAGGGCTATGTCGACCATATGTGGGCCAAGGTAAGCGAATATGTGCTCCACTGCCCATATTGCATGGAAAGAGGCGGATGGGGGCTTCTTCAGGCGTTGTCTGGGTCATAAGGAGACTAGCATAAGGTGGGTGTTCACTAATGTATATAGATTATGGACAGAGATTACCAGAAAAATTCTTAAAAGAGGTCTATCAATGTGGTGCATGCTAAGCAGGCAGATATGCACTCTGGAAGGAAACACTCATAACACAGTAGACCACAAACAAACCACCCATATTCCAACACTAGCCAACCCAACCTGGCAGTAAATTTCACCCAAAAAACAACCAGAACAGAAACAATATGAACATCATATCGGCACCCTGCACATGTTATGCTATGGAAGAATCAATAGGGATTACCCCGTGGGGGATCTCAGAGCACCGGCTCAACAACACCACCACTGAACAGGCTGTGTCAGCCAAGCAAAAAAGTGTTGTGGGGCTACGATGCAATTGCCATAACAGTGTCTTGTCAGTCACTCAATATCACTCAAACCACCATCGGGTGAGGTGGTGCTGTGTTGGGGGGTAGCCCAAGAGTCCTAGAGTCATTTTTTCACAATGGGTGAGGTGCTCTGCTGTGTAGAGAAGATGTGGGTTTTGTCTCCATGAGTGATCCGCTGTGAGTGATCTGGTGGAGTGCAGAGTACAGCATGGTGTAAGGTACACCTCCGTGTGGAAGCTTACACTTAAGAGGGAGAAACTCCTGACGCGCCTCTGGGACAGAGAGGGTGAAGTCTGTGTAGATAGAGAGTTTGGAGCCCTTGTATTGTAAAAGTTGGTTCTCTTGTGCAAACAGTAATGCAGCATCACAGTCCCTGTAGTTCAGCAGTTGAGGAATGATAGGCCGCGGTAGGGCTCCTGGGGGTGGCCTGTGGCCTAAAGATTGGTGGAATCGCTCAACCGCAAAAAGTGGTGAGAATCCTGTGGAGTCAAACAAAAACTTTAGTAAGGATTTTACATAGTGTGATATATTTCCTGCATTTGACTATTCCAGAATCCCCACAATGCTAATATTATTTGCCAGGAAAGGGCCTTCAGGTTCTCATTCTTAGCTTCAAAGAGGTTCAGGACTTTGGCCATGTTGAGTATCTTTTCTTTAGGGCTCGCTATGTCATCATATGGCGTGGAGATGAATGTCTCTGCAGTGGCAAGCTGCTTGTCCTGCTTATTTAGTCAGCTTCTCCACTCTGGAGTTGAGAGCATCCAGATGCCTGTCAATGGAGGTTAGGCTCCTCAGCATGTACAACAATAGTGTCTTAACATCGGTAGCTTCTTAGCCTACAGCATCACCAGGGTGGGGGTTGGGGTGGGCATTGCCGGAGGGCTGCCCCATGGCCATACGTCTATCTCCAAAGTACAGTTAGGACTGTCTGGTGTCTCTGTTGACAATCTTGCTCCCTGTCAGTCAATGCAAGGCTGGATGCTGAGGTTGAAGGCAAAGCAGCCAGCCCCCAGTAGAGGCGGGCACTCATTCACCTGCGTGCTTGGCCAGCTAGGTGTCGCTGAGAGGTCTTCACAGGGGGGGGGAACACCACCACGAGTGTCCACAATCAGTGTGTCTCTGGTACAGTCAGCTCATGTGGCTGGGAAAGTGTAGCGGGGTCTCTTCCTGCCAGGGTGAGACAGCCAGGGGTAGACTGACTTGGGGAACAGTAGAGTCAGGGTAGCATTTGTGCAACCCCACCATTGTAGGGGGCTGGAGAGGCCTCAGGGCCCCAGACGGACTTATGCCTCACGTGGGACAGGGAGGCACAACTTGGGGAGGGCCGCGTGCCACAGCAAAGCCGTCCAGACCGGGCACATCCAGTGTCTCAATCCAGCTGCTCAGAGGGAGGCCACTCATCAGGTCTCGGGCCTCCTCCGGGTACCACTGCGGTCTGAAGAACACCTAGTCTGTTGTCCTGCAGCGGTGGGGGCCCTGGCCCATCTGCACTCGGCGTAGGTGCGCACAGCACTGCACAGTCCAAGGGCCACTGATCCCACAGCCCGGGCCATGCAGCCCACGTATTGCGCAGGCCCTGCTCGGGCCACCAGGTGTATGCTGCTGCTGGGGGTAAAACCCGGCCCCTCATCTCCGCTCAGCTAGCTGCATGCTGGGCCTTCAAACTGCTCCATGGGCTGTGGGCACGGCTTTGCCAGGGATCTCCTGAATCAGCCAGTGGGTCACGCCACCATCTTTCCATGCAGCAACTAAGGCGCAGACAAAATAAAGAAGCTGCGCTCTGGGTTTACAGAGGTCGGCAGCAGTCATCGGCTGTGCCTCTGGGCCTGTAAAGTGACCCCGCTTGCTGCCTGTACGCCCGAGATTGTCAGTGGTTTCCTGCATGGCTCGGCACGAGGAGCCTCATTAGAGTGTGGCCATCTTGAGGCCAGGCACTTTGGCGCACCCATCTTATGTTTAGAAGGGAAAGCACAAGTACACTACCACTGGTTAGCAGTAGTAAAGTGTACTGAGTTATACGGCCAACAAAAACAGATACAGGCACGGAAGGCAAACATCACAAAAGATAGTAATTTCCAACAATGAGTTACAAGACATCAGCATGTCAACGCAAGAGGTCAAAGTGCTGACGTCATGCCACTCTGCCAAGTGAAGCTCCTGTTACACACATCACTTCCAGCGCCTGCTGTTTTTGGGAATGGCTGTGGTGGCACGAAGGATGCAAAACTGCCAGCTCTCCACCAGAAATCTTGTTTAAACACTGCCAGAATTGATACAACTGAGGAGTTGAGTTAACTGCGGCATCACCTAGTAACACTCTCATTGAGACTGCATTCTGTTTGTATTCATGAGAAATGCATTCTAGGTTGAGCAAGAGCATGGCAAAGTGTACTGCAGCAGTTTATGCATGAAATGGATGGGAGGACAATACTTTAAACATACGGTAATGCATTCAGACACTTCCTGATCTGCTTTGGGTAACTGTGGAGAAATTAAGGATAGTGATCCACACCGTTATATAAAAACGATTTACTAGATGCACTGTGTGCAAATATTTCCAGGCTTCTAAAGTCAGGATTTATATTTGCAATTACAGCTGCCTGATAAGATGAATACAAATGGAAAGCAGAAAAATATCTCTTCTCTTGCTTGTCTTTTTGTTATTCCTGTCGAATTCTCACCTGCTGCACCTTAATGCTGGTAAAACAGATCACTGCCTACAGTGGCACTCCAGAGACATGCAAAGCACTTTTTTCCCACAGCCGCTCGTTGCAGTCTTCATTACTGATAACCTGCTCTGGGGGGGGGCCTAGCTAGCAGTGGCATCATTTCCAGGGCCCGTAGCGTCTCTTATCGCTCCCTCACCTCCTCTTCAGAAGTGCGCAGACAATAACACCGTGTGCAGGTTTCATTTGAAACCTTTGGAATGAAACGGCAAGCGAGTCAAAGGGTGCAATTACAGAGAAAACCCTTTATGCGCCACTGAGGTGCCGCAGCAACAAGAACCGCAGAATGGATTTTAATTGAAAGAAACGTTACGCTGAATGAAAACAGTCAAGATCCGAAATGGAGAGACATGGATGAGGGGAAAGTACCTACGATATAAAAGAGTGTAATGCAAAGAATAAGGCGAGTGAACAAAGAATCAAAGGAATAGAAAAGGATATCGAGCAATGATTTTCTTTTCGATTGAAACAGTAATCTCCATTAAATTGACAGGTGCATGGCTTGGATAAAATGCGCTAAAGTAAAATAGCAAATATGTTTCAATATGGATTGATTTGGTCTGGAAATTAGAGTTTTGTAAGAGTAAATGCCTTTAAGTGGACATGCGGCTTTCAAACAGGACAAATGGCTGACTGCTTGACATATTTCAGTGTGTTATCTTTACATTATCTATTTAATCGCAAGAATTATTTTTGTTTCGATTATCTTCATACTATTAGAATGGATGTCTTGTCTGAAAGACACAGCGTGTTTCTCTTAGGCACTCCCCAAGGACACTGTTAATTTAATCAGCTGTTATAACGTGTAGGCAATCCTCATTTTCTGCGTGGTTTTCCCAGAATTTCTGCCTTCTGCTGGGTCCTATATTTTTTTTGCTGGCTTTAGAACTCTGCACTGTACCACTGCTAAACAGTAGCAAAATGCCTGTGCTCCCCCTTTGAACATGGTGGAATTAGTCTATTCCTGATTGCTATCTTTAACTTACCTAGAAACCCCTAATGTATGATACAAGGTGTCCCCGAGGGCCTGAACGTTAAATGTCTCTAGTGATCTGTAGCACCTATTGTGCTTCAATCTTAGTGCATGCATGGCTTCAGGCTTACCTTGTATAATCTGACTTTAGCAATGTAAAAACTGCATTTTGACCTATCAAAATAAAAGCCTTTTGACAGGCCAAACCCTCCCTTTTAAATAATAACAAGTCATCCCTATGTAGTAGGATTTGTAGCCCACAAGACATGGGCAAATTGTATTTATATGTCGTACATGTAGACATTTAATGTTAACATACTCTTAATGTAATTAGCACTCAAAATATATTTTTCACTGTGGCAGTCCTAGCTGTCCCATGTAGAAAACCAGAGTACAGATTAAAATCCTAGAAAACTATCTCAGGAATGGAACTAGCTAGAAACATCATTATACATCTCATTTTATAGTTATTAAAAATCAAATTTAACGATGAAGTTGAAATTGTGATAAATATTAAAAACAAGTAACTTTCAGAATGTTACTTTTTACTTGCCTGTAATTCCTGCTTGCTAATTTTCATTTGCTTTCCAACTTCTCCATGCCAGTAATTAGCCTTCAAACAGGTGTGAAAAGCTGTGAGATTCATCCCAGGAGCTACACAATAGGTTACTGTGTTTTTCAGGCTGACGTGAGTGGGCAGGAATGACACCTTCGAGCTCAGCAGAAAGGTGAGAGCTGTGAACATCCATTATTGACACTATAATATCAATGATGCTTAACAGGTCTGCTGGGTTCGAACATTACACTGTGGTGCACTTGAAAGGAGGGAACAGGATGCCAAGACAATTCTTGTGTATCCATTGTCTTGGTGCTGACGGAATCTGCTTTGTCCTATCAGATCTCCGTTTTTGGGGTTTACATATAACACTTGGAGTGCACTTATAGGGAAGGGAACAGAATGCCAAGACAATTGCTGTGTATCCACTGTCTGGTTGCCGAAAAACCCTGCATTTGTCCTGTGAGATTTCTGTCTCTGGGTTTATTGTGGGTCAATGGCAGATTCAAGCTACATTTTAGTGTTAGAATTGGGAGTACACCAGAACTACCATAATACACTCCCCACATGCACACCCAGACATCACATGTTTAGCTTAGTGTGATTGAAGACTTTTCTGTTTCAAATCTGTTTATTGAACAAATGACACAGAGAAAAGGTCAAACAAATTAAGGCAATGTAACCCCATCAAAAAAGCATACAAAGAATATCATCTCCCATTTGGATGTCAGAGTATTTCGAGTAAAACTGAGAAAAAGGAGTCAGTACAGTGTCACCCACACCAGTGATGCACAGAAAAGGAGGAAAACTAAAATAAAAAGAATAACAATATGTTACAAACCTTTCTAAGGTAACAGGACATCTCTCTCAATTTCAGAGAGACCAAAGGAAAACATCCAACATCGCTAAAACCGTATGAAACATTGTCCCTGTCAACACAATTGGGTGATCTATGTGAAACTACGTATAGCATACCCTGCTCATCTGTTTCGTGTGCTAGGCGGACTAATATTCCAAACTGGGCGATATCAGGGGCACATCACCCAAATTGAACAGAAGGAAAGGAAGAAGAAAAAGGAGGAGAAGAGAAAGAAGGGAGGGTCAAAATCCCCATCTAAGAGGGGGAGCAGGGGAAGATGATTTAGAAATAACCTGGTGTTGGAGGGGGTCAAAGGTCTCGCAATGAAGGAAGAGGTAAGGCCTCACCTACGAAGGTGGTGGTTCGGAGGACACCAGACGGTGACCCCTCACACAAGGTTCAAGAGAATCATCAAACAGCTGAAGATATCGTAGCCTAGGGGGAACCAATCAGAAGTGTTCCAACTTAAACAAATGATGTATTAGTGGCTGCCAGACGTGGGTTAATTTGGCCTCCTTGTGGTTGATACATGCAGTGAGCAATTCAAGGGCTAGAACATGCCACAAACGGAGGAACCATCTGGCCACCGGGGAAGGGGGGGTTCTTCCAGAATAAGGCTATGGATTGCCTGGCTGCTCCCAGCATCTGTAATACCAAACGCCAGTCTGTACACGTCAAAGCAGGCAATGTGAGGGGCCTAATGCCTAATAGGATAATAGTCGGGGGGAGGGATAGGGAAGCCCACTACATTCTTAATTTGACTGAGAATCTCCTTCCAAAACATTGAAAGGCAAGACCACCAAATATGTAGAAAGTCCCCTATGCCACCCTGGCATCTCCAGCAGGTCGGGGGGAAATTTGGTAACTTCTGTCGTAGATGGGCTGGGGTGAAGTACCATTGCGACATTCACGTTGCGATATGCTACGGTATATTTTCAGGATGTCCTGCCATAACCGGGGCCAACACTCTGGAGATATGTCTTCGCCTAAATCTGTGTTCCATTGCTTTTGATGGAGGAGTAGGGGCAGGTGCGAGTGTTGCAAGACGATGTCTTTGACCCATCAAATTGTTACACTAAGGTTTCAAAGGCTGTGAGTTGTCTAGTGGCTCCTTGGAGATAGGCCTGGAAGAGCAGCCAATGCTGTATCTCATAGTATTGCATCCGAGCCCTCTCCTTAAGGTGAAAGAACTGTTTGTATTGATCACAAGTGAGGAGTTTGTCACCCTGAAACATGTCTTGATTGATACGGCATTCGCCATCAGACCACGAACCGAATGCTCAAGGCTGCAGCGCAGGAGTGAACATGGGATTGTGCACAATAGGCGTGTTAGGGGAAGGGAAGGTAGTCAGACCACGAGAGACTGCCACTTTATACCAAATCTCCAGGACCGTTTTAGTAGGAGTAGCAATGATTGCACTACGGGGACGAGCTCCATGAGAAAGCCAAGGCGAATCCCATGGAGACCTACAGGAGACCGCCCGGTCCGTAATGAACCAATGTTTTTCGCTCTCGTGAACCACCCTCTCTGATATATACCGATGGTGACATGCCCAGTAATATTCCAAGAAATTGAGACATGCAAGATCACCCCGGTCCTGAGGCAACATCAGGATCTTATTCGAAAAACGGGGATGAGACCTTTCCCATATAAAAGTGGTGAAGTCATGCTGGAGAGACAGGATGTTAGCCTGAGGTATTGGGGTGGGAAGGGACTGAAATAAATATAATATCTTCGGGAGAAGTGACATTTTTATAGAATTAATACATCCTAGCCATGCAAGAGGGAGACCTCTCCACCGATGTAATGCCTCTCGAATTGCCCCCTCTATAACTAGGCCAGTTAGTCGATGTCCAGGAGGTAAGCGAGGGAGTCAGATCCAATCCCAGGTACCTTATTGAGTTGTCAGACCACTGTAGAGGACGCAAAGTTTCCAGATCCTGGACCTCTGAGTCTGGTAGAGTAAGATTGAGGGTATGAGATTTAGCAAGATTAATCTGGAATCCCGGAGCTGACTCAAATGACTGCAAAAGCGTAGCTAAAGCTGGAAGGGAGGAGGACGGGGAGAAAAGAGAAAGAAGGAGATCATCTGTGAAGAGGGAATCTTTGTGATCCTATCCCCCAAAAGGAATGCCCCGAATCTCAGGTTTACATCGAATAGCGATGGCACGGGGTTCCCCTACGAGGGCAAATAACAAAATGAATAGCGGACAACCCTGTCTGGTACCACAGTAAATCACGATGGAAGCGGTGAGACATCCATTAAAACGGATGCGAGTAGTGGGTTGTGTATAAGAGGCCATCAACCTAGAGATCATCACAGGACCCAATCCCACCCTCTGCAGAACCTCCCGGAGAAAGCGCCAATCCATCCGATCAAAGGCTTTTTCAGCGTCAAGGGACACCAGACAAGCCAGTATACCTCTGATCTGTGCCTTTTCCACAAGATGGGTGATCCGGGGAATGTTGTCCGCCCCTGCCGATGGAGGATAAACTCAACCTGATCAGGATAAATCAGGCCCGGAAGGTGAAGTTCCAGTTGGTTCGCTAAAACCTCAGTGTAGATCTTAGCGTCAGTGTTTAAAAGAGTAATAGGGTGATACGAGGTAGGCAAGGAGTGGTCTTTACCTGGTTTTGGAACGAGGATAATCTCCGCTTCCGCCATGGTTGGAGTAAGGTCCAAAACCTCTGAAAAGCTGTTAAAAAGGTGTAACATATGTTCTCAAAGCTGCGGGTAGAGGACCCAATGAAAGGCTACCGGCAAGACATCAGGACCCAGAGTTTTCCCCACTGGAAGCTGTTTCAGAGCATTCACTATTTCCTCAGGTGAAATGGGTTCCTCTATCAGACCCCTATGATGGGCACCAATAGAGTACCAAGGGCAAGAGTCAAGAAATTCTGCAACTGACTCGTTGGAGGTGATCCTTTTGTTCTAACGTTTTAATATCCGCAGAGTGAATTCTCTATGAGACGGGATTCCCGGGTTCTCACATTTGATATAGTAGAAATAATCCAGAGAATGGTAGCCTTAAAGGCGTCCCACCGGATAGCTTCAGAGGTATCAGTGAGGTCATTCACTACAAAAAAAGCCTCAATCTCCTTACGAACATCTGCTACATCAACGGGGTCTCAAAGAAACCGGCGGTGGTAGCCTTAAGGATGATGGTCTCCGTATGGGGTCTAAGGGGTTGTACAGAGTGTGTAGTAATGGTAAAGAAAGAAAATAATTGTCGATACAGGAGTATGATCAGTGTGCATGTGGAAAAAAGGAGTAGTCTCTAGAGTCTGGTCGTAAGTACCTCCATGCGTCAATTAACCCTAAGTCCATAATAACGTTTTCTAAAGTAGCAGATATTGCTCTAGCACTCTTACGAGGGTCAGGGATCCCCCCCCCCCAGGACATTTGGATTTTTAAAAATCTTCCACTCTTGTCCAGCCCCCCAACAGCAGCGCATCCGGAAGAGGAAGGAGAAAGAAAAGATAAAGGAAGAAGGCAAAGAACACAATAATACATGGCTAACTGGGCCAAACAGTGTCAGAGTCCGTTAGGAACAGCCCGGAGTCCAAAGGACAGGACATTCTGCAAAAATCACTCTCCAAAGAGACCCTGAAAGAGAAGTGGGGCGGCTAGCGCAGGGCATCTTGTGGGTCTCCGCATCCACCATCCCGTGGCAGTACAAGATGAGCAGTAAGAACGTACACCACCGGGGCGCTACCAAATCAGCTAAAGTCGGCTCAAGGAACATCATTGCCGAGCGGGTCATCCCAATACTGATTACATTTCTGGAGGTGAACTTGTAGTACTACAGTGTTGGAGCCTTCGTCCAGATACAAGCGGACCAGGGTCAAATAGGGAAGAAGATCAAGTCGAAGTGACCAAGGGCCTGATCATAAAGGCAGCAGCGAGATGTCAAAGAAAAAAGGTGGAGTATGTGCACATTATTCCGGGTGGGCCGGTGATCGAGATGGCCAAGAGGAGTCACTGAAGGCCCTTAAGTGGCTAATAATTTCCTGTTTGGACTGAGAAGAGTCCCGTTCATGGAGTCATCGTCTGTGCCTGGGTGGCCCGACAATAGACCATTCTGGATGTAAGGGCCCCCGAGTGCCCCCATGGAGAATGGAGATCAGCACCATCCGGTTCAAGCAGAAGTTGCAAGAGCTGCTTTGCTTCGGTCAGTGAGCACAGAGCTCGTCGCTTCCCCTCCCAGGTGAACAACAAGACAAAGGGGTGGCCCCATTGATATTTGATATTAAGGTCTTGGAGCTTATCTGTGATCACCTTAAACTCTTTTCGCCTTAGCAGAGCAGCCGGAGCCAAGTCTTGGAAGATCTGGATTGATAGGCCATTAATAGAGATATCCCCCTGAGTTTTTCTAAAAATAGCCTCTTTATCTGCAAAGAAGTGAACCATTGTAAGGATATCTGGAATGAAATCAGGTCTGTTGCGAGGACCCTGTACTGGATGAGCTCTATCCAGCACTGGAGGGTATGGCTCCTCACCCTCTTGGAAGGGCTGTAGGAGGTCTGCCGTATATGCCATGATATCCTTGCCCTCCGCTCCCAGGGGAACTCCTCAGATATGTAGATTATTTCGCCTACTGCGATTTTCTATGTCCTCCTGCTTCAACTGTAGGCTGATGTATGGGTCCTCCAGCTCTCCGATACTTCTCCACAAGCTCTCGTGGTCCTCTGATTTGGCGTCCATATTCGAAGACTTTTGCCATCTTTAAAATGCCCAAAGTGTGTAGGGTTGGCCCCAGGAACTTTTACCTCATTGGTTAGGGCGTGTCCAGGAGTCATTCACACCTGCTAGCTTGTACCAGACATACATGTGGTATCTCCAGACCAGAAGAGGACTGGATTATAGACCTGCTCTGTGTGACTTGAGAGAAGCCCTGAAGGACTCCAACTGCACCCTCTTGTACCCAGGAAAAAGAAGTGGACTACAAGGATCATAATGCTGACCTCCGGTTCAAGCTATAGAGATACAACAAGCTACATGAGGCCTTTTCCTCTATGTACCCAGCTGACCAGTGGCAACTGGACCTGGACTGGACCTTGCTGAAGGCCTTTGTTTGACACCCTGCACGTCTCTAAGTGTATCCGCTGAGGTTCTGTGGGGCTTAAGAATTGTACTCCTCTGATAGATTAGGAGTTAAAGGACCAAGTCAGAAGGTAAAATTATTGCCCAAGACGAACCTGGTTAGTGTATACAACCACGCTCCATAGGGATAAGACTGAAACTGTGCCTAAGACATAGTCTACTGCGTGGATTGACTATCATTTTGGCTCTGTGCTTTTTGGTGCTATTTCTACTTAAATCTTTAAAAATGTATTTCTCCGGTTCTCCTTATTGGATTTTTGTCCTTTTGGTGTCATTTTGTTTATTATATTTTTCTAATTTAGTTTGGGATTTTTATTGTTTTGTATTTTGAATTTATTACTTTTTTGGTACCATATAAACACATTTCCCTAAGTTAATCCTGTCTGCTCTGTGCCATAGCTGAGTTTTTCTAAAAAATAGCCTCTTTATCTGCAAAGAAGTGAACCATTGTAAGGATATCTGGAATGAAATCAGGTCTGTTGCGAGGACCCTGTACTGGATGAGCTCTATCCAGCACTGGAGGGTATGGCTCCTCACCCTATTGGAAGGGCTGTAGGAGGTCTGCCGTATATGCCATGATATCCTTGCCCTCCGCTCCCAGGGGAACTCCTCAGATATGTAGATTATTTCGCCTACGGCGATTTTCTATGTCCTCCTGCTTCAACTGTAGGCTGATGTATGGGTCCTCCAGCTCTCCGATACTTCTCCACAAGCTCTCGTGGTCCTCTGATCTAGCGTCCATATTCGAAGACTTTTGCCATCTTTAAAATGCCCAAAGTGTGTAGGGTTGGCCCCAGGAACTTTTACCTCATTGGTTAGGGCGTGTCCAGGAGTCATTCACACCTGCTAGCTTGTACCAGACATACATGTGGTATCTCCAGACCAGAAGAGGACTGGATTATAGACCTGCTCTGTGTGACTTGAGAGAAGCCCTGAAGGACTCCAACTGCACCCTCTTGTACCCAGGAAAAAGAAGTGGACTACAAGGATCATAATGCTGACCTCCGGTTCAAGCTATAGAGATACAACAAGCTACATGAGGCCTTTTCCTCTATGTACCCAGCTGACCAGTGGCAACTGGACCTGGACTGCACCTTGCTGAAGGCCTTTGTTTGACACCCTGCACGTCTCTAAGTGTATCCGCTGAGGTTCTGTGGGGCTTAAGAATTGTACTCCTCTGATAGATTAGGAGTTAAAGGACCAAGTCAGAAGGTAAAATTATTGCCCAAGACGAACCTGGTTAGTGTATACAACCACGCTCCATAGGGATAAGACTGAAACTGTGCCTAAGACATAGTCTACTGCGTGGATTGACTATCATTTTGGCTCTGTGCTTTTTGGTGCTATTTCTACTTAAATCTTTAAAAATGTATTTCTCCGGTTCTCCTTATTGGATTTTTGTCCTTTTGGTGTCATTTTGTTTATTATATTTTTCTAATTTAGTTTGGGATTTTTATTGTTTTGTATTTTGAATTTATTACTTTTTTGGTACCATATAAACACATTTCCCTAAGTTAATCCTGTCTGCTCTGTGCCATAGCTACCAAGGGGTGTCCACAGTTTTAGTTAGTGACTTTGAGGGATCAACCTGCCAAGGGTTGTGATTAATCCATGAGGTGGATAGGTATCCACCTCAAATGACAATCCAGTTTCCTACAATATGTGACTGCTGGTGGGGACAAGGAGGGTGTTAATAATGCCAAAGCCTGTGCAAGAAAGTTGCAAGGAAAGCCCAGTTTTCACTTTCAAAACATAGCCCCCTCTCTGTGAGCCCCAGGGAACATCACTAGTAAAAAATAATGATTTGGGGGCCTTTGTCATCATGTAATTAATGTATTGTTATTTGATTACTCAGAATTCAGTGTCTCATAGATATTCCAATTCAAGCTTTCTCTCTCATAACCCCTGCCACACACCCAGGGTCAAAAATGGGGAGTGGGCCTTTCCTTTGTTTTGCACAGTACCCGCCTTTTGTCATACTATTATTGAGTGCAAACGCTGACATTTCTATTACATTCTATTTGGTGAGAGGACATGTCCTTTGGAAGCCGTTGATCTCTGTATTTCATATTTCTGTGAGATGCTTCTGGGTTCCCATGCCCATATTTGTTAAATATGATGTGAGAGTTTTAGATGTTACAGTGATGTTATCAATCATGTTAAAGTATTCAGTGCCCTGTAAACTTAAGTATTGGCAGCTGGAGTTGGCTCTTTGGCTAAACTGAATAATACTACTACTTCTGGTGGTGTTGGTTTCCAAAATACTTTTACATGAAATATCAAAATATTTTTTATCTTACCACCTCTAGTATTCTCTATAGAGTGCAAATCTAGAATGCTTCACTCATAACAATGAATAAGCTGCTGATTGTTAACGGCTTTTGTGCAAAACAAATCTTGCATATTTCTAATTGGAGCACACATTGAGAGGGTCTTTAAACTAGGCCTGGGTGAAGCACTACGCTACGCTCGCGTAGTTTGCGAAGTTTGCGCAAATTCGTACTACGCGAACTGCACGCGGTCCTCAACGTCAAGTTGGCGACCGCGAGCAAGCAAAATGACATCCTGGCGAGACTTTTTCCTCGTTCATGATCAGCAACATCAAGTTGCCGATCGTCAGCGTGGAAAATAAACCTACCTGCGAGATTCTCAACGCGGGGAAGTCTGGTTTCTCATTGCGAGTGGTCGCGTATGCTCGCGACCGCTCGCAATGAGAAATTACCAGTCCGCGTTGAGAAAGCTGCCGCTCGAGTAAAAATCTCGAGTGGCAGAAAACTACAGCTCGCACCTTGCAAGATGCCGTTTTCTAAGATTGCACAGTGCCGGATGCTTGTCCGAACTGTGCAATCATTGAAATCGGAATCTTGCACAGTGCAAACATGCTACTACGCAGTTCGCGTAGTGCTACACGTAGTTCACGTAGTGCGAAGTATACTTCACGTAGCTTCGCGAAGCGCTACTTCGCAAACCACGCCCAGCCCTACTTCAAACCTCTAGACAGTCCCATAGAAATAGAGCCGTAGTGTTCCAGAAATAGAAAAGCTACAGAGTGTGTGTGAGAGTATGAGCGACAGCCTTCAAGGACAAGAGTTGCTCTCTGCTATGTCCTTATGGACACTACAGCAAACTCACAGCAGAGGTGTCTTACAAGTCGTGGAAAAGTCAGCTCTGTGCAATAGAGACAACTGATAATGACAATCTTTCTTTATTAATGCACTCCTCTAACTAAGCCTGTGTATGATGACTTTGCTCTGAGCATAAGTCTTAAGAAGTAAATATACAAGGGAAATGCTTAATCAAAGTCATCACCCAAGTCCCTAAACATAACCTAATGTATGAACCTGCCAGGCTACACTTTCCTTTGCGCAGAGCAGCAGAAAACCATCCAGAGAAAACAAGCAGCAGGAGGAAGAAAGGCATTTTAGCTGTTTGTTGTCATAAATTCTAACAACAACTTTTGAAAGAGCATACAAATTCAGACCTCAAAATCTTTTTTATAGAGAAACATGTTGATAAATTACACAGGACAGCTGCAAGCACTGTTACAATATTTGGTAAAGCTAGGTGAAGTAGGACAGCAATGATAACCTAACCTCCAAATAAACCAACATCACTGCCTACAAGTCTGGTCTGGACAGTTCCCATTGGGCACAGGGCCAAGACTAGATTTGCATATGGCTGAGTTCAAACTTGAATGGCATGGGGAGCAAATAACGATGGATTTAGGCCCAGATCTTTGTACTGGGGTGAATGTATGACATTGTTCTGCATTCTGTCCATCAATTGTTCATTTTGCATTTGTCACCCTGAGTGGGACGGGTATGTCCAGACGTGGGTCCAGTGCTCTCCATGCCACTGAACTCAAGCTATCCTGGCTGATGAGGGGTGAAAAACCGAAACCGGTCCTAGCATGCTTGTTTATAGTCCAGTTAGGACCTGGCCTGACAGTTCAGGCTGGACTGTTCCCATTGGGTGCAGGGTCAAGATTGATTTGCATATGGCTGGGTTCAAACTGGAATGGCATTGGGAGCAAAACATGTATGGAGTTAGGCCCAGATCTCTGTACTGGGGTAAATGTATGACTTTGTTATGCATTCTGTCCATCAACTGATCTTTTAGCATTTGTCACCGCAAGTGGGAAGGGTATGTCCAGACGTGGGTCCTGTGCTCTCCATGCCACTGGAGTCAAGCTATCTTAGCTGATGAGGGGTGAAACCCGGAAACCGGTCCCAGGAGGCTTGTTTCCAGTCCAGGGAGGACCTAGCCTGGCAGTTCAGGCTGGACTGTTCCCATTGGGCGCAGAGTCAAGACTGATTTGCATATGTCTGAATGGCATGCGGAGTTAAAAGAAAACTATGGCTTTAGGCCCAGATCTCTGTATTGGGGTGAATGTATGACATTGTTCTGCATTCTGTCCATCAATTGTTATTTTTGCATTTGTCCTCCTGAGTGGGAAGGGTATGCCCAGACGTGGGTCCTGTGTTCTCCATGCCACTAGCGTCAAGCTATCTTAGCTGATGAGGGGTGAAACCCGGAAACCGATCCCAGGAGGCTTGTTTCCAGTCCAGGGAGGACCTGGCCTGGCAGTTTAGGCTGGACTGTTCTCATTGGGCGCAGAGTCAAGACTGATTTCCATGTGTCTGGTTTCAAACTGAATGGCATGCGGAGTTTAAAAAAACTATGGCTTTAGGCCCAGATCTCTGTATTGGGGTGAATGTATGACATTGGTCTGCACTCTGTCCATCAATTGTTATTTTTGCATTTGTCCTCCTGAGTGGGAAGGGTATGCCCAGACATGGGTCCTGTGTTCTCCATGCCACTGGAGTAAAGCTATATTGGCTAATGAGGGGTGAAACCCGGAAACCGGTCCCAGGATGCTTGTTTCCAGTCCAGGGAGGACCTGGCCTGGCAGTTCGGGTTGGACTTATTCCATTGGGCGCAGGGTCAAGACTGATTTGCATATGGCTGAGTTCAAACTGGATTGGCATGGGGGGCCAAGAAACAATGGATTTAGGCTCAGATAGCTGTACTGGGGTGAATGTATGACAATGTTTTGTATTCTGTCCATCAATTGTTCATCCTGTCTGCTCTTTGCCATAGCTACCAAGGGGTGTCCACAGTTTTAGTTAGTGACTTTGAGGGATCAACCTGCCACGGATTGTGATTAATCCATGAGGTGGATAGGTATCCACCTCAAATGACAATCCAGTTTCCTACAAAATGTGACTGCTCGTGGGGACAAGGAGGGTGTTAAGAATGCCAAAGCCAGTGCAAGAAAGATGCAAGGAAAGCCCAGTTTTCACTTTCAAAACATAGCCCCCTCTCTGTGAGCCCCAGGGAACATCACTAGTAAATAATAATGATTTAGGGGCCTTTGTCATCATGTAATGGATGTATTGTTATTTGATTACTCAGAATTCAGTGTCTTGTAGATATTCCAATTCAAGCTTTCTGTCTCATGACCCCTGCCACACACCCAGGGTCAATAATGGGGAGTGGGCATTTCCTTTATTTTGCACAGTACCCGCCTTTCTTCATAATATTATTGAGTGCAAACTCTGACATTTCTATTACATTCTATTTGGTGAGAGGACATGTCCTTTGGAAGCCATTGATCTCTGTATTTCAGATTTCTGTGAGATGTCTGTGGGTTCCCATGCCCATATTTGTTAAATATGATGTGAGAGTTTTAGATGTTACAGGGATGTTATCAATCATGTTAAGGTATTCAATGCCCTGTAAGCTCACCTATTAGCAGTTGGAGTTGGCTCTTTGGCTAAACTGAATAATAACACTACTTCTGGTGGTGTTGGTTTCCAAAATACTTTTACATGAATTATCAAAATATTTTTTTATCTTACCACCTCTAGTATTCTCTATAGCGTGCAGATCTAGAATGCTTCACTCATAACAATGAATAAGCTGCTAATTGTTAACGGCTTTCGTGCAAACCAAATCTTGCATATTTCTAATTGGAGCACACATTGAGAGGGTCTTCAAACCAATAGGCAGTCCCATAGAAATAGAGCCGTAGTGTTCCAGAAATAGAAAAGGCTGCAGACTAACTTGAAGCAGAGCTGTTGAAGAATAGCTGCATTCTGGAAGACATAAGTGAAAAGATGGAGGTTAATGAAGTCTCCTTTGTCATGCAGGTCATACAGCACTAACATTAAAACAGACACAGTGAGAATTGTGGAAATGGAGCAAAAGCACATGCTCCCAGCTCTCTTAGATACGCAGGTACACCTGATTTGGTGACACCTGTGAGGAATGTGTGTGTGTGTGTGTGTGTGTGTGCGTGTGTGTGTGTGTGTGTGTGTGTGTGAGTGAGAGAGAGAGAGTATGAGCGACAGCCTTCAAGGACAAGAGTTGCTCTCTGATATGTCCTGATGGACACTACAGCAAACTCACAGCAGAGGTGTTTTACAAGTCTTGGAAAAGTCAGCTCTGTGCAATAGAGACAACTGATAATGACAATCTTTCTTTATTAATGCACTCCTCTAACTAAGCCTGTGTATGGTGACTTTGCTTTGAGCATAAGTCTTCAGAAGTAAATATACAAGGGAAATGCTTAATCAAAGTCATCACCCATGTCCCTAAACATAACCTAATGTATGAACCTGCCAGGCTACACTTTCCTTTGCGCAGAGCAGCAAAAAACCATAGAGAGAACACAAACGGCAGGAGGAAGAAATGCATTTTAGCTGTTTGTTGTCATAAATTCTACCAACAACCTTTCGAAAGGGTATACGAATTCAGACCTAAAAATGTTTTTTGTAGAGAAACATATAGAAAAGTAACACAGGACAGCTGCAAGCACTGTTACAATTTTTGGGAAAGATAGGTGAAGTAGGACAGGAATGATAACCTAACCTCCAAATAAACCCACAAAACTGCCAACAAGTCTGGTCTGGACTATTCCCATTGGGCACAGGGTCAAGACTAGATTTGCATATGGCTGAGTTCAAATTTGAATGGCATGGGGAGCCAAATAACGACGGATTTAGGCCCAGATCTTTGTAATGGGGTGAATGTGTGACATTGTTCTGTATTTTGTCCATCAATAGTTCTTTTTGCATTTGTCACCCCGAGTGGGACGGGTATGTCTAGACGTGGGTCCAGTGCTCTCCTTGCCAATGAACTCAAGCTATCCTGGCTGATGAGGGATGAAACTCCGAAACCGGTCCTAGGATGCTTGTTTCCAGTCCAGTTAGGACCTGGCCTGATATTTCAGGCTGGACTGTTCCCATTGGGTGCAGGGTCAAGATTGATTTGCATATGGCTGGGTTCAAACTGGAATGGCACTGGGAGCAAAAAATATATGGATTGAGGCCCAGATCTCTGTACTGGAGTGAATGTATGACTTTGTTCTGCATTCAGTCCATCAATTGATCTTTTAGCATTTGTCACCGCAAGTAGGAAGAGTATGCCCAGACGTGGGTCCTGTGCTCTCCATGCCACTGGAGTCAAGCTATCCTGGCTGATGAGGGGTGAAACCCGGAAACCGGTCCCAGGAGGCTTGTTTCCAGTCCAGGGAGGACCTGGCCTGGCAGTTCAGGCTGGACTTTTCCCATTGGGCACAGGGTCAAGACTGATTTGCATATGTCTGGTTTCAAACTGAATGGCATGCGGAGTTAAAAAAACTATTGCTTTAGGCCCAGATTTCTATATTGGGGTGAATGTATGACATTGTTCTGCATTCTGTCCATCAATTGTTATTTTTGAATGTGTCCTCCTGAGTGGGAAGGGTATGCCCAGACGTGGGTCCTGTGTTCCCCATGCCACTGGAGTCAAGCTATATTGGCTAATGAGGGGTGAAACCCGGAAACCGGTCCCAGGTTGCTTGTTTCCAGTCCAGGGAGGACCTGGCCTGGCAGTTCGGGTTGGACTGTTCCCATTGGGCGCAGGGGCAAGACTGATTTGTATATGGCTGGGTTGAAACTGGAATGGCATGGGGAGCAAATAAACAATGGATTTAGGCCCAAATAGCTGTACTGGGGTGAATGTATGACAATATTTTGCATTCTGCCCATCAATTGTTAATCCTGTCTGCTCTGTGCCATAGCTACCAAGGGGTGTCCACAGTTTTAGTTAGTGACTTTCAGGGACCAACCTGCCAAGGGTTGTGATTAATCCATGAGGTGGATAAGTATCCACCTCACATGACAATCCAGTTTTCTACAATATGTGACTGCTGGTGGGGCCAAGGAGGGTGTTAAGAATGCCAAAGCCTGTGCAAGAAAGATGCAAGGA
The DNA here is from genome assembly GCF_964261635.1 of Lissotriton helveticus. Lineage (NCBI taxonomy): Eukaryota > Metazoa > Chordata > Amphibia > Caudata > Salamandridae > Lissotriton > Lissotriton helveticus. The sequence goes on along the minus strand of NC_136059.1, from coordinate 2,057,853,718 downwards.
AAGCCCAGTTTTCACTTTCAAAATATAGCCCCCTCTCTGTGAGCCCCAGGGAACATCACTAGCGAAAAATAATGATTTTGGGGCCTTTCTCATCATGTAATGGGTGTATTGTTATTTGATTACTCAGAATTCAGTGTCTCGTAGATATTCCAATCCAAGCTTTCTGTCTCATAACCCCTGCCACACACCCAGGGTCAATAATGGGGAGTGGGCATTTCCTTTATTTTGCACAGTACCCGCCTTTCGTCATAATATTATTGAGTGCAAACTCTGACATTTTTATTACATTCTATTTGGTGAGAGGACATGTCCTTTGGAAGCCATTGATCTCCGTATTTCAGATTTCTGTGAGATGTCTGTGGGTTCCCATGCCCATATTTGTTAAATATGATGTGAGAGTTTTAGATGTTACAGTGATGTTATCAATCATGTTAAAGTATTCAATGCCCTGTAAGCTCAACTATTAGCAGTTGGAGTTGGCTCTTTGGCTAAACTGAATAATAACACTACTTCTGGTGGTGTTGGTTTCCAAAATACTTTTACATGAAATATCAAAATATTTTTTATTTTACCACCTCTAGTATTCTCTATAGCGTGCAGATCTAGAATGCTTCACTCATAACAATGAATAAGCTGCTAATTGTTAACGGCTTTCGTGCAAAACAAATCTTGCATATTTCTAATTGGAGCACACATTGAGAGGGTATTCAAACCACTAGGCAGGGATGTATGACACTACAACGCATGCTTTTACAACGCATGCCATTACGACGCAGGTTTTACAACGCAAGTCGTTACAACGACTTGCGTTGGGGGGCACTGGATAGTGAATACTTTAATTTACTATTCCAACTCCAGTCCCCATGGATAGTAGGGAAGGTGTTGGATAGTAATTAAACTATTCCCTATCCTAGAGCGCCCCCCGGCGCAATTCGTTGTAATAACTTGCGTTGTAAAAGTTGCGTCGTAATGGTAGTGTGTTGTAAAAGTTGCGTTGTAAAGGATGTTTCCCCTAGGCAGTCCCATAGAAATAGAGCCGTAGTGTTCCAGAAATAGAAAAGGCTGCAGACTAACTCGAAGCAGAGCTGTTGAAGAATAGCTGCATTCTGGGAGACCTAAGTGAAAAGATGGAGGTTAATGAAGTCTCCTTTGTCAAGCAGGTCATACAGCACTAACATTAAAACAGACACAATGAGAATTGCGGAAATGTAGCAAAAGCACATGCTCCCAGCTTTCTTAGATAAGCAGGTACACCTGATTTGGTGACACCTGTGAGGGATTTGTGTGTGTGTGTGTGTGTGTGTGTGTGAAAGTATGAGCGACAGCCTTCAAGGACAAGAGTTGCTCTCTGATATGTCCTGATGGACACTACAGCAAACTCACAGCAGAGGTGTTTTACAAGTCGTGGAAAAGTCAGCTCTGTGCTATAGAGACAATTGATAATGACAATCTTTCTTTAATAATGCACTCCTCTAACTAAGCCTGTGTATGATGACTTTGCTTTGAGCATAAGCCTTCAGAAGTAAATATACAAGGGAAATGCTTAATCAAAGTCATCACCCATATCCCTAAACATAACCTAATGTATGAACTTACCAGGCTACACTTTCCTTTGCACAGAGCAGCAGAAAGCCATCCAGAGAAAACAAGCGGCAGGAGGAAGAAACGCATTTTAGCTGTTTGTTGTCATAAATTCTACCAACAACCTTTGAAAGGGTATACAAACTCAGACCTCAAAATCTTTTTTATAGAGAAACATATAGATAAATAACACAGGACAGCTGCTAGCAGTGTTTCCATTTTTGGGAAAGCTAGGTGAAGTAGGACAGGAATGATAACCTAACTTCTAAATAAACCCACATAACGGCCTACAAGTCTGGTCTGGACTGTTCCCAATGGGTGCAGGGTAAAGACCAGATTTGCATGTGTCTGGGTTCAAACTTGAATAGCATGGGGAGCAAAACAACGATGGATTTATGCCCAGATCTTTGTACTGGGGTGAATGTATCACATTGTTCTGCATTCTGTCCATTAATTGTTTTTTTTGCATTTGTCACCATGAGTGGGACGGGTATGTCCAGACGTGGGTCCAGTGCTCTCCATGCCACTGAACTCAAGCTATTCCGGCTGATGAGGAGTGAAACCCCGAAACCGGTCCTAGGATGCTTGTTTCCAGCCCAGTTAGGACCTGGCCTGAAAATTCAGGCTGGACTGTTCCCATTGGGTGCAGGGTCAAGATTGATTTGCATATGTCTGGTTTCAAACTGGAATGGCATTGGGAGTTCAAATAAACTATGGCTTTAGGCCCAGATCTCTGTATTGGGGTTAATGTATGACATTGTTCTGCATTCTGTCCATCAATTGTTATTTTTGCATTTGTCATCCTGAGTGGGAATTCGGGTTGGACTGTTCCCATTGGGTGCAGGGTCAAGACTGATTTGCATATGGCTGAGTTCAAACTGGAATGGCAAGGGGAGCAAAGAAACAATGGATTTAGGCCCAGAACGCTGTACTGGGGTGAATGTATGACAATGTTTTGCATTCTGTCCATCAATTGTTAATCCTGTCTGCTCTGTGCCATAGCTAACAAGGGGTGTCCACAGTTTTAGTTAGTGACTTTCAGGGATCAACCTGCCAAGGGTTGTGATTAATCCATGAGGTGGATAAGTATCCGCCTCACATGACAATCCAGTTTTCTACAATATGTGACTGCTGGTGGGGCCAAGGAGGGTGTTAAGAATGCCAAAGCCTGTGCAAGAAAGATGCAAGGAAAGCCCAGTTTTCACTTTCAAAATATAGCCCCCTCTCTGTGAGCCCCAGGGAACATCACTAGCGAAAAATAATGATTTTGGGGCCTTTGTCATCATGTAATGGGTGTATTGTTATTTGATTACTCAGAATTCAGTGTCTCGTAGATATTCCAATCCAAGCTTTCTGTCTCATAACCCCTGCCACACACCCAGGGTCAATAATGGGGAGTGGGCATTTCCTTTATTTTGCACAGTACCCGCCTTTCGTCATAATATTATTGAGTGCAAACTCTGACATTTTTATTACATTCTATTTGGTGAGAGGACATGTCCTTTGGAAGCCATTGATCTCCGTATTTCAGATTTCTGTGAGATGTCTGTGGGTTCCCATGCCCATATTTGTTAAATATGATGTGAGAGTTTTAGATGTTACAGTGATGTTATCAATCATGTTAAAGTATTCAATGCCCTGTAAGCTCAACTATTAGCAGTTGGAGTTGGCTCTTTGGCTAAACTGAATAATAACACTACTTCTGGTGGTGTTGGTTTCCAAAATACTTTTACATGAAATATCAAAATATTTTTTATTTTACCACCTCTAGTATTCTCTATAGCGTGCAGATCTAGAATGCTTCACTCATAACAATGAATAAGCTGCTAATTGTTAACGGCTTTCGTGCAAAACAAATCTTGCATATTTCTAATTGGAGCACACATTGAGAGGGTCTTCAAACCACTAGGCAGGGATGTATGACACTACAACGCATGCTTTTACAACGCATGCCATTACGACGCAGGTTTTACAACGCAAGTCGTTACAACGACTTGCGTTGGGGGGCACTGGATAGTGAATACTTTAATTTACTATTCCAACTCCAGTCCCCATGGATAGTAGGGAAGGTGTTGGATAGTAATTAAACTATTCCCTATCCTAGAGCGCCCCCCCAGCGCAATTTGTTGTAATAACTTGCGTTGTAAAAGTTGCGTCGTAATGGTAGTGCGTTGTAAAAGTTGCGTTGTAAAGGATGTTTCCCCTAGGCAGTCCCATAGAAATAGAGCCGTAGTGTTCCAGAAATAGAAAAGGCTGCAGACTAACTCGAAGCAGAGCTGTTGAAGAATAGCTGCATTCTGGGAGACCTAAGTGAAAAGATGGAGGTTAATGAAGTCTCCTTTGTCAAGCAGGTCATACAGCACTAACATTAAAACAGACACAATGAGAATTGCGGAAATGTAGCAAAAGCACATGCTCCCAGCTCTCTTAGATAAGCAGGTACACCTGATTTGGTGACACCTGTGAGGGATTTGTGTGTGTGTGTGTGTGTGTGTGTGTGTTTGTGTGTGTGTGTGTGTGTGTGTGTGTGTGTGAAAGTATGAGCGACAGCCTTCAAGGACAAGAGTTGCTCTCTGATATGTCCTGATGGACACTACAGCAAACTCACAGCAGAGGTGTTTTACAAGTCGTGGAAAAGTCAGCTCTGTGCTATAGAGACAATTGATAATGACAATCTTTCTTTAATAATGCACTCCTCTAACTAAGCCTGTGTATGATGACTTTGCTTTGAGCATAAGCCTTCAGAAGTAAATATACAAGGGAAATGCTTAATCAAAGTCATCACCCATATCCCTAAACATAACCTAATGTATGAACCTACCAGGCTACACTTTCCTTTGCACAGAGCAGCAGAAAGCCATCCAGAGAAAACAAGCGGCAGGAGGAAGAAACGCATTTTAGCTGTTTGTTGTCATAAATTCTACCAACAACCTTTGAAAGGGTATACAAACTCAGACCTCAAAATCTTTTTTATAGAGAAACATATAGATAAATAACACAGGACAGCTGCTAGCAGTGTTTCCATTTTTGGGAAAGCTAGGTGAAGTAGGACAGGAATGATAACCTAACTTCCAAATAAACCCACATAACGGCCTACAAGTCTGGTCTGGACTGTTCCCAATGGGTGCAGGGTAAAGACCAGATTTGCATATGTCTGGGTTCAAACTTGAATAGCATGGGGAGCAAAACAACGATGGATTTATGCCCAGATCTTTGTACTGGGGTGAATGTATCACATTGTTCTGCATTCTGTCCATTAATTGTTTTTTTTGCATTTGTCACCATGAGTGGGACGGGTATGTCCAGACGTGGGTCCAGTGCTCTCCATGCCACTGAACTCAAGCTATCCTGGCTGATGAGGGGTGAAACCCCGAAACCGGTCCTAGGATGCTTGTTTCCAGCCCAGTTAGGACCTGGCCTGAAAATTCAGGCTGGACTGTTCCCATTGGGTGCAGGGTCAAGATTGATTTGCATATGTCTGGTTTCAAACTGGAATGGCATTGGGAGTTCAAATAAACTATGGCTTTAGGCCCAGATCTCTGTATTGGGGTTAATGTATGACATTGTTCTGCATTCTGTCCATCAATTGTTATTTTTGCATTTGTCATCCTGAGTGGGAATTCGGGTTGGACTGTTCCCATTGGGTGCAGGGTCAAGACTGATTTGCATATGGCTGGGTTCAAACTGGAATGGCAAGGGGAGCAAAGAAACAATGGATTTAGGCCCAGAACGCTGTACTGGGGTGAATGTATGACAATGTTTTGCATTCTGTCCATCAATTGTTAATCCTGTCTGCTCTGTGCCATAGCTACCAAGGGGTGTCCACAGTTTTAGTTAGTGACTTTCAGGGATCAACCTGCCAAGGGTTGTGATTAATCCATGAGGTGGATAAGTATCCGCCTCACATGACAATCCAGTTTTGTACAATATGTTACTGCTGGTGGGGCCAAGGAGGGTGTTAAGAATGCCAAAGCCTGTGCAAGAAAGATGCAAGGAAAGCCCAGTTTTCACTTTCAAAATATAGCCCCCTCTCTGTGAGCCCCAGGGAACATCACTAGCGAAAAATAATGATTTTGGGGCCTTTGTCATCATGTAATGGGTGTATTGTTATTTGATTACTCAGAATTCAGTGTCTCGTAGATATTCCAATCCAAGCTTTCTGTCTCATAACCCCTGCCACACACCCAGGGACAATAATGGGGAGTGGGCATTTCCTTTATTTTGCACATTACCCGACTTTCGTCATAATATTATTGAGTGCAAACTCTGACATTTTTATTACATTCTATTTGGTGAGAGGACATTTCCTTTGGAAGCCATTGATCTCTGTATTTCAGATTTCTGTGAGATGTCTGTGGGTTCCCATGCCCATATTTGTTAAATATGATGTGAGAGTTTTAGATGTTACAGTGATGTTATCAATCATGTTAAAGTATTCAATGCCCTGTAAGCTCAACTATTAGAAGTTGGAGTTGGCTCTTTGGCTAAACTGAATAATAACACTACTTCTGGTGGTGTTGGTTTCCAAAATACTTTTACATGAAATATCAAAATATTTTTTTTTTACCACCTCTAGTATTCTCTATAGCGTGCAGATCTAGAATGCTTCACTCATAACAATGAATAAGCTGCTAATTGTTAACGGCTTTCGTGCAAAACAAATCTTGCATATTTCTAATTGGAGCACACATTGAGAGGGTCTTCAAACCACTAGGCAGGGATGTATGACACTACAACGCATGCTTTTACAACGCATGCCATTACGACGCAGGTTTTACAACGCTTGCGTTGGGGGGCACTGGATAGTGAATAGTTTAATTTACTATTCCAACTCCAGTCCCCGTGGATAGTAGGGAAGGTTTTGGATAGTAATTAAACTATTCCCTATCCTAGAGCGCCCCCCCAGCGCAATTTGTTGTAATAACTTGCGTTGTAAAAGTTGCGTCGTAATGGTAGTGCGTTGTAAAAGTTGCGTTGTAAAGGATGTTTCCCCTAGGCAGTCCCATAGAAATAGAGCCGTAGTGTTCCAGAAATAGAAAAGGCTGCAGACTAACTCGAAGCAGAGCTGTTGAAGAATAGCTGCATTCTGGGAGACCTAAGTGAAAAGATGGAGGTTAATGAAGTCTCCTTTGTCAAGCAGGTCATACAGCACTAACATTAAAACAGACACAATGAGAATTGCGGAAATGGAGCAAAAGCACATGCTCCCAGCTCTCTTAGATAAGCAGGTACACCTGATTTGGTAACACCTGTGAGGGACGTGTGTGTGTGTGTGTGTGAGAGTATGAGCGACAGCCTTCAAGGACAAGAGTTGCTCTCTGATATGTCCTGATGGACACTACAGCATACTCACAGCAGAGGTGTTTTACAAGTCGTGGAAAAGTCAGCTCTGTGCTATAGAGACAATTGATAATGACAATCTTTCTTTATTAATGCACTCCTCTAACTAAGCCTGTGTATGATGACTTTGCTTTGAGCATAAGTCTTCAGAAGTAAATATACAAGGGAAATGCGTAATCAAAGTCATCACCCATGTCCCTAAACATAACCTAATGTATGAACCTACCAGGCTACACTTTCCTTTGCACAGAGCAGCAGAAAGCCATCCAGAGAAAACAAGCGGCAGGAGGAAGAAACGCATTTTAGCTGTTTGTTGTCATAAATTCTACCAACAACCTTTGAAAGGGTATACAAACTCAGACCTCAAAATCTTTTTTATAGAGAAACATATAGATAAATAACACAGGACAGCTGCTAGCAGTGTTTCCATTTTTGGGAAAGCTAGGTGAAGTAGGACAGGAATGATAACCTAACTTCTAAATAAACCCACATAACGGCCTACAAGTCTGGTCTGGACTGTTCCCAATGGGTGCAGGGTAAAGACCAGATTTGCATGTGTCTGGGTTCAAACTTGAATAGCATGGGGAGCAAAACAACGATGGATTTATGCCCAGATCTTTGTACTGGGGTGAATGTATCACATTGTTCTGCATTCTGTCCATTAATTGTTTTTTTTGCATTTGTCACCATGAGTGGGACGGGTATGTCCAGACGTGGGTCCAGTGCTCTCCATGCCACTGAACTCAAGCTATTCCGGCTGATGAGGAGTGAAACCCCGAAACCGGTCCTAGGATGCTTGTTTCCAGCCCAGTTAGGACCTGGCCTGAAAATTCAGGCTGGACTGTTCCCATTGGGTGCAGGGTCAAGATTGATTTGCATATGTCTGGTTTCAAACTGGAATGGCATTGGGAGTTCAAATAAACTATGGCTTTAGGCCCAGATCTCTGTATTGGGGTTAATGTATGACATTGTTCTGCATTCTGTCCATCAATTGTTATTTTTGCATTTGTCATCCTGAGTGGGAATTCGGGTTGGACTGTTCCCATTGGGTGCAGGGTCAAGACTGATTTGCATATGGCTGAGTTCAAACTGGAATGGCAAGGGGAGCAAAGAAACAATGGATTTAGGCCCAGAACGCTGTACTGGGGTGAATGTATGACAATGTTTTGCATTCTGTCCATCAATTGTTAATCCTGTCTGCTCTGTGCCATAGCTAACAAGGGGTGTCCACAGTTTTAGTTAGTGACTTTCAGGGATCAACCTGCCAAGGGTTGTGATTAATCCATGAGGTGGATAAGTATCCGCCTCACATGACAATCCAGTTTTCTACAATATGTGACTGCTGGTGGGGCCAAGGAGGGTGTTAAGAATGCCAAAGCCTGTGCAAGAAAGATGCAAGGAAAGCCCAGTTTTCACTTTCAAAATATAGCCCCCTCTCTGTGAGCCCCAGGGAACATCACTAGCGAAAAATAATGATTTTGGGGCCTTTGTCATCATGTAATGGGTGTATTGTTATTTGATTACTCAGAATTCAGTGTCTCGTAGATATTCCAATCCAAGCTTTCTGTCTCATAACCCCTGCCACACACCCAGGGTCAATAATGGGGAGTGGGCATTTCCTTTATTTTGCACAGTACCCGCCTTTCGTCATAATATTATTGAGTGCAAACTCTGACATTTTTATTACATTCTATTTGGTGAGAGGACATGTCCTTTGGAAGCCATTGATCTCTGTATTTCAGATTTCTGTGAGATGTCTGTGGGTTCCCATGCCCATATTTGTTAAATATGATGTGAGAGTTTTAGATGTTACAGTGATGTTATCAATCATGTTAAAGTATTCAATGCCCTGTAAGCTCAACTATTAGAAGTTGGAGTTGGCTCTTTGGCTAAACTGAATAATAACACTACTTCTGGTGGTGTTGGTTTCCAAAATACTTTTACATGAAATATCAAAATATTTTTTATTTTACCACCTCTAGTATTCTCTATAGCGTGCAGATCTAGAATGCTTCACTCATAACAATGAATAAGCTGCTAATTGTTAACGGCTTTCGTGCAAAACAAATCTTGCATATTTCTAATTGGAGCACACATTGAGAGGGTCTTCAAACCACTAGGCAGGGATGTATGACACTACAACGCATGCTTTTACAACGCATGCCATTACGACGCAGGTTTTACAACGCAAGTCGTTACAACGACTTGCGTTGGGGGGCACTGGATAGTGAATACTTTAATTTACTATTCCAACTCCAGTCCCCATGGATAGTAGGGAAGGTGTTGGATAGTAATTAAACTATTCCCTATCCTAGAGCGCCCCCCCAGCGCAATTTGTTGTAATAACTTGCGTTGTAAAAGTTGCGTCGTAATGGTAGTGCGTTGTAAAAGTTGCGTTGTAAAGGATGTTTCCCCTAGGCAGTCCCATAGAAATAGAGCCGTAGTGTTCCAGAAATAGAAAAGGCTGCAGACTAACTCGAAGCAGAGCTGTTGAAGAATAGCTGCATTCTGGGAGACCTAAGTGAAAAGATGGAGGTTAATGAAGTCTCCTTTGTCAAGCAGGTCATACAGCACTAACATTAAAACAGACACAATGAGAATTGCGGAAATGTAGCAAAAGCACATGCTCCCAGCTCTCTTAGATAAGCAGGTACACCTGATTTGGTGACACCTGTGAGGGATTTGTGTGTGTGTGTGTGTGTGTGTGTGTGTTTGTGTGTGTGTGTGTGTGTGTGTGTGTGTGAAAGTATGAGCGACAGCCTTCAAGGACAAGAGTTGCTCTCTGATATGTCCTGATGGACACTACAGCAAACTCACAGCAGAGGTGTTTTACAAGTCGTGGAAAAGTCAGCTCTGTGCTATAGAGACAATTGATAATGACAATCTTTCTTTAATAATGCACTCCTCTAACTAAGCCTGTGTATGATGACTTTGCTTTGAGCATAAGCCTTCAGAAGTAAATATACAAGGGAAATGCTTAATCAAAGTCATCACCCATATCCCTAAACATAACCTAATGTATGAACCTACCAGGCTACACTTTCCTTTGCACAGAGCAGCAGAAAGCCATCCAGAGAAAACAAGCGGCAGGAGGAAGAAACGCATTTTAGCTGTTTGTTGTCATAAATTCTACCAACAACCTTTGAAAGGGTATACAAACTCAGACCTCAAAATCTTTTTTATAGAGAAACATATAGATAAATAACACAGGACAGCTGCTAGCAGTGTTTCCATTTTTGGGAAAGCTAGGTGAAGTAGGACAGGAATGATAACCTAACTTCCAAATAAACCCACATAACGGCCTACAAGTCTGGTCTGGACTGTTCCCAATGGGTGCAGGGTAAAGACCAGATTTGCATATGTCTGGGTTCAAACTTGAATAGCATGGGGAGCAAAACAACGATGGATTTATGCCCAGATCTTTGTACTGGGGTGAATGTATCACATTGTTCTGCATTCTGTCCATTAATTGTTTTTTTTGCATTTGTCACCATGAGTGGGACGGGTATGTCCAGACGTGGGTCCAGTGCTCTCCATGCCACTGAACTCAAGCTATCCTGGCTGATGAGGGGTGAAACCCCGAAACCGGTCCTAGGATGCTTGTTTCCAGCCCAGTTAGGACCTGGCCTGAAAATTCAGGCTGGACTGTTCCCATTGGGTGCAGGGTCAAGATTGATTTGCATATGTCTGGTTTCAAACTGGAATGGCATTGGGAGTTCAAATAAACTATGGCTTTAGGCCCAGATCTCTGTATTGGGGTTAATGTATGACATTGTTCTGCATTCTGTCCATCAATTGTTATTTTTGCATTTGTCATCCTGAGTGGGAATTCGGGTTGGACTGTTCCCATTGGGTGCAGGGTCAAGACTGATTTGCATATGGCTGGGTTCAAACTGGAATGGCAAGGGGAGCAAAGAAACAATGGATTTAGGCCCAGAACGCTGTACTGGGGTGAATGTATGACAATGTTTTGCATTCTGTCCATCAATTGTTAATCCTGTCTGCTCTGTGCCATAGCTACCAAGGGGTGTCCACAGTTTTAGTTAGTGACTTTCAGGGATCAACCTGCCAAGGGTTGTGATTAATCCATGAGGTGGATAAGTATCCGCCTCACATGACAATCCAGTTTTGTACAATATGTTACTGCTGGTGGGGCCAAGGAGGGTGTTAAGAATGCCAAAGCCTGTGCAAGAAAGATGCAAGGAAAGCCCAGTTTTCACTTTCAAAATATAGCCCCCTCTCTGTGAGCCCCAGGGAACATCACTAGCGAAAAATAATGATTTTGGGGCCTTTGTCATCATGTAATGGGTGTATTGTTATTTGATTACTCAGAATTCAGTGTCTCGTAGATATTCCAATCCAAGCTTTCTGTCTCATAACCCCTGCCACACACCCAGGGACAATAATGGGGAGTGGGCATTTCCTTTATTTTGCACATTACCCGACTTTCGTCATAATATTATTGAGTGCAAACTCTGACATTTTTATTACATTCTATTTGGTGAGAGGACATTTCCTTTGGAAGCCATTGATCTCTGTATTTCAGATTTCTGTGAGATGTCTGTGGGTTCCCATGCCCATATTTGTTAAATATGATGTGAGAGTTTTAGATGTTACAGTGATGTTATCAATCATGTTAAAGTATTCAATGCCCTGTAAGCTCAACTATTAGAAGTTGGAGTTGGCTCTTTGGCTAAACTGAATAATAACACTACTTCTGGTGGTGTTGGTTTCCAAAATACTTTTACATGAAATATCAAAATATTTTTTTTTTACCACCTCTAGTATTCTCTATAGCGTGCAGATCTAGAATGCTTCACTCATAACAATGAATAAGCTGCTAATTGTTAACGGCTTTCGTGCAAAACAAATCTTGCATATTTCTAATTGGAGCACACATTGAGAGGGTCTTCAAACCACTAGGCAGGGATGTATGACACTACAACGCATGCTTTTACAACGCATGCCATTACGACGCAGGTTTTACAACGCAAGTCGTTACAACGACTTGCGTTGGGGGGCACTGGATAGTGAATAGTTTAATTTACTATTCCAACTCCAGTCCCCGTGGATAGTAGGGAAGGTTTTGGATAGTAATTAAACTATTCCCTATCCTAGAGCGCCCCCCCAGCGCAATTTGTTGTAATAACTTGCGTTGTAAAAGTTGCGTCGTAATGGTAGTGCGTTGTAAAAGTTGCGTTGTAAAGGATGTTTCCCCTAGGCAGTCCCATAGAAATAGAGCCGTAGTGTTCCAGAAATAGAAAAGGCTGCAGACTAACTCGAAGCAGAGCTGTTGAAGAATAGCTGCATTCTGGGAGACCTAAGTGAAAAGATGGAGGTTAATGAAGTCTCCTTTGTCAAGCAGGTCATACAGCACTAACATTAAAACAGACACAATGAGAATTGCGGAAATGGAGCAAAAGCACATGCTCCCAGCTCTCTTAGATAAGCAGGTACACCTGATTTGGTAACACCTGTGAGGGACGTGTGTGTGTGTGTGTGTGAGAGTATGAGCGACAGCCTTCAAGGACAAGAGTTGCTCTCTGATATGTCCTGATGGACACTACAGCATACTCACAGCAGAGGTGTTTTACAAGTCGTGGAAAAGTCAGCTCTGTGCTATAGAGACAATTGATAATGACAATCTTTCTTTATTAATGCACTCCTCTAACTAAGCCTGTGTATGATGACTTTGCTTTGAGCATAAGTCTTCAGAAGTAAATATACAAGGGAAATGCGTAATCAAAGTCATCACCCATGTCCCTAAACATAACCTAATGTATGAACCTACCAGGCTACACTTTCCTTTGCACAGAGCAGCAGAAAGCCATCCAGAGAAAACAAGCGGCAGGAGGAAGAAACGCATTTTAGCTGTTTGTTGTCATAAATTCTACCAACAACCTTTGAAAGGGTATACAAACTCAGACCTCAAAATCTTTTTTTATAGAGAAACATATAGATAAATAACACAGGACAGCTGCTAGCAGTGTTACCATTTTTGGGAAAGCTAGGTGAAGTAGGACAGGAATGATAACCTAACTTCCAAATAAACCCACATAACGGCCTACAAGTCTGGTCTGGACTGTTCCCAATGGGCGCAGGGTAAAGACTAGATTTGCATATGTCTGGGTTCAAACTTGAATAGCATGGGAAGCAAAACAACGATGGATTTATGCCCAGATCTTTGTACTGGGGTGAATGTATCACATTGTTCTGCATTCTGTCCATTAATTGGTTTTTTTGCATTTGTCACCATCAGTGGGACGGTTTTGTCCAGACGTGGGTCCAGTGCTCTCCATGCCACTGAACTCAAGCTATCCTGGCTGATGAGGGGTGAAACCCCGAAACCGGTCCTAGGATGCTTGTTTCCAGCCCAGTTAGGACCTGGCCTGAAAATTCAGGCTGGACTGTTCCCATTGGGTGCAGGGTCAAGATTGATTTGCATATGTCTGGTTTCAAACTGGAATGGCATGGGGAGTTCAAATAAACTATGGCTTTAGGCCCAGATCTCTGTATTGGGGTGAATGTATGACATTGTTCTGCATTCTGTCCATCAATTGTTATTTTTGCATTTGTCATCCTGAGTGGGAAGTCGGGTTGGACTGTTCCCATTGGGTGCAGGGTCAAGACTGATTTGCATATGGCTGGGTTCAAACTGGAATGGCAAGGGGAGCAAAGAAACAATGGATTTAGGCCCAGATCGCTGTACTGGGGTGAATGCATGACAATGTTTTACATTCTGTCTATCAATTGTTCTTTTTGCATAAAATCGCAGGAAAGCAACAAAAGAATCTAGCCCTGTTCAAACTTTCCAACCTTTCTGCTCTAGGAACTTCAAAGTGTTCTCTTCCATGGCTCCAATGACCAGCCTAATACAATTAAGGAGACACAGAAAACTTGAGTCGGCTATGTGAGGCAACATTCAACCATGAATAGCAATATTGTCTATTACGTTTTAGTGTTTTACTTATTTGTAGATATCAGCACATGTTGTACCTTCCATTATTACCCCCCAAAAAAACTCCACTGCAGACTTGTTTGTATGACATAATGGCATTAGCTCTGGGTAGCGTCACCTCAGTTAGGTGACGTCCCCCTGAGCACCGATAATGTATCCCAGTCAAGGGGATTTGAAATGTTGAAGTAGAAAGTGTACCAAATGATGTCACGTCATGTATAGAGGTGCAGTTTGAAAGATGTTTATTCTTATGACGATAGCATTCTTTCATATCAAGCACGAATCCATCCAAATATGCACTACATCATTCTGAGTTTCAAGCGTATCTCCTGATGCATTTAGGGCTGAAATATGCCTTTCTTCAGGGGAGAGTATCTATAAGATAAACAAGGCAAAGATAGTGTGAGGACACTACTCGTAGGAAGATCTAATGCAATCAAAGTGTGTAGTTGTGTCAATAAAGAAAAAAATTGAATGTGCAGGTTAGGAACCAAGAATGCAGGCTCTGTAGCAAAAGGCCACCGGGTGATCAGTGAAAAAAAGTCCCACAATCGTTAAGAAGAAAGATTAAATGAACGCGTGACCATGAGTAAAATGGAGTTGTTAAAGCAAAGCATGAAAAAAAGCGATGAAACAAACAAAACTGAACATGATAGTGAAGTTAATCTAGAGGCACTTACAAAAGGGGCAGGAACCTCAAGGAACTAATTCCCCATGGTCCACAGCCAATACACAAACCAACTTCAAAGGAACCACACCATGCTACAACCGCATCCCGTGCAGAGACCCACTGCACGGGATGCGCCCAGACGCTGCCCAGCCAAGACTGGGCCCATCAGCTTAAGTCTGCAGCTAGAGGAGGCTGGGCTGGACTACATCTCTTGGTTTTTTGACCCCAGGTTACTCTACACTTAGGTGAGGCAATAATGGGGAAAAAGAGGTAAATACCTCTGTACTCGACTAATTCCATAGATACCTTCTTAACTTCTTTGGGTGCAATTGAAAGGATATCACATGTGCTGAAAAAAAGACTGGCTGCTGTACACTGCACAGTGAGTGATTCACAGGTGGTTATTGAGACCAATGTTTTAAAACAGCAAGGGACGGGTACAAACAGTGCTGAGCATATAAACCCAATTGTGTCACAGGATTGTTTATTAATTACATATTTTTCCTCATCTCTCTCGAATATTCTGCCACCTTCCAAAGGGAAAAGAAACCAGGTGTAACTGTTTCACCTCTCAATGGTAAATCCTCACAATTGAGTACAGACGCAGCACACTGAGGGAGCAATGGCTATAGTTCTAATATTGACAGACTTTTGACCCTTGAAAGAACCTTCTATCTCAAGTCAACAACCTCACTATGTCAAGCAGATAAGATGTGGTGGAGAACTATTGCCGCCAGATGTTTGGTCTCTGTGAAATATCGAAGTATAGCATTTTGCCATTACAATCAGTCAATATGAATTCCACTATGATTAACATGTTGGTCATTGGGGAAAATGAACCTTCGCGGACCACAAATCTTGCCACAATGCAGTCAGTCTTCATATTTGCAATCAGGAGAGGGAGAATCATCAAAGTCTGAAAAGGGCATAACATTTGCTAATAGAAAAGCGGCACCTTGTGGTGCTGTCGAGATCAAGTACTTCTTCCCGACCCTAACCAGCAAACAAAAACGAGATGTGCCTCCCCAAGTCACTTATTACATGCTAATACTGATGAATGTGGCCCCTCTCACTCATTGAAAGTAATCATAAAGAAAATTGCCATGATCTGAAATATAAATCTATACATTGCTTTTGGAAGAGAATAGGTCTTATCCGGGAATGTTTTAATGATGTTGTTATGATGCTAAGGGCTGTTTGCGTACGAAGAAGGTAAAACAATGCCCAGGTGACTGTGTTATTTTGAATTTCATATCTTCAAGTTTGGTAAAGAGTTCGTTATCAGGGCTATGTTTTAATGTATAACACACAAAAGGGAGGTAGGAACGTATTTTCCGATGGTGGCACATGCTCTGTGAGTAAACACTGCCCTCACTCACAAATGTGTCACATGCTTCATCATCAGGCTTGCTAACTGACACTCCTGAGCAGACCAATGCTTGGGGTGCAAAAGGAAAGGGGAGACAATACACACACAAAGTTTTTGGGATCATCAATGAAAAAGTGCAGTTTTGTGAAGTCTAAAACTAGCTTGGATGTGTCCCTGCGTATAATTTTATTCCTGGGCCACCCGGCCAGGGTTAAAAACAAGAAGGATGGTGGTGATAGAAGAAAATAAGGATCGTCCTGCAAAGGTGTCGACATGTTTCTGCCAATACAACTGCGCTCACAATGTTGGGTCACTCCGGCATTCATCAGGACCTTGAGGATCCCAAGACATACCTTCTCTTCCCAAATAGGATTCTCAGGGTCTTTTACCATCCAAAATAGGATTTATAGTGATATACACTCTCTTTCAAACTGAGTTTCATCAAACGAGTAGCTTGAACGAGTGAGTTCAACAAGTGACTCCCTGTAGTCAGACATTCATCAACGTGAGACCGCTGCCTGGCTATTACGCGCCTCTCGCCGTGTTGGTGTTTTAATGTGCCTTATTGTTTGCAGATTAGAGTGGTTCTGCGAGACTTGTTTTTATTTTTATAAGCCCATTGATCAGGTTAAGGAATCAAGGGCCATATGATTCATGGTCGAGCCGTTTGCGACTGCAAAAATGCAATTTGGTATGTATGAATTCCAATTTGGGATTCTGTAACATGTTATTGAATCGCAATTAGGAATTTCTAATACAAACTGATTCTATATTAGGATAGGCGTGTTCAGAGTGTCCCTTCCTAATAACTAATCGCAGCGTATGTAGGAATGAATGCATTTTACAACCTACTTGATGTAGGTGGTAACCCATTCACAAACTCCCCTCTGTTAATGGCAGGGAAAACGTTTTTTTAGAGCAGGCAGTGGTCCCAAGAATTATTGCCTACTCTTAAAAAATGAAAAGAATACTTTTCATTTTTCTTTTTTTAAATGTGTCCCATTTTCCTTTTGGGATATGACCCCAATTCATTTACAACCTGCAACCTTACACAATCAGCTGTCAGGGGGGTTTAATGTTCCAACAAAGAATGATTTCTACCATTATATGTTTAGAAGACATAGAATGGCTTGAGGAGTTCTTGTGTGCTAACTTCATCAGGCCAGAGCCGTCACCACTCGCCGTTGACCGTGGATGGTAATGTGTGTTCTTCAGATCATGGGGTTGTTTCTCCCCCAGTAATAGCATCAATACACTCTGGCCCAGATTTTCGAAGGTGTCCCGGAACACAGTGCAGCAGCCAAAAATGCTGCACAGCGTTGCATGACAGGGAGAGAGCAGGAAAGCATCATGCTCATAGAGATACGACACTCTCTTCCCCTCCCCCTAGCACTGGCGCTGATTTCAGCTGCCGTGCGCCAGGCCCACACCTCAGCGCCATAGTGTCAGGGTGCGTGCCTGAGTCTATCACAGGTTTTCTACAGGAAGGTTAACCTTCCTGTACAAAATACTATGGCTAGATAAGTGAAAAAGCTTTTCCTACTTTGTGTATGTGCTGCACAGTGCAGCATACATGCAAAGTCAGAAAAGAAAGGGAAATTAAAAAATTTCTCCTAGTAATGCCTGCTTTTCAGCAACGTTCATTTTTGGAGCCAAACCCTGTCTATCTCTGTTAGTAAATAGCATTTAAGCATCGAAAAGCATGGGTGGTTGCATGGGAACGCCATGTACCACCCATGTAACGCCCCCTTGATGCAAACTGATGCAAAGGAATGTTACTTTTGGGTACTTTTCAGCAAGTTTTGTACTGGAAAGTGACTCGGGGAAAAAAAACATTTTGTACTTGTTAGCGCTACTTTTGTGACGCTAACCCAGTGCAAAATGTTTGAGAATCTCCCCCAGAGAGTCTGAAGGCAAGGTCTATGTATCAGTCAACCATTTGATTAACAAGCTGGATGTACTGCCTGAGAGGGATGAAGTACCTGGAACTATATACCACGGACATGAAGTCATACGTGCTATTCCTAGAATAAGTATTTTGTTCTTGAATGTGGCAGCGTTTAAAAAGTAAAGTGCAGAATTAAGAATAGTCAGCTTTCATTTAACGATTTTCTGCCTCTGTTTTGAAGAAATTAGGGCCGTAGACTAACTTCACTTTAATGGGTATAATACCATCTATACAGCAGCATCATGTATCAAGATCAGAGAGACAAAGGGGTTTAACAACCTATGTCTCAACAATTTCCCTGACTGTGTGATCAAGAGTTTTCTTGGGTCACCATATTTATTTATTTATTTATTTATTTGTAGGTTTATAACGCGCTGGAATCACACCCGAAGGAGTATCTCCGCGCCAGACAGCTGTAAGAAAAATGTTAAGCAGGAGACATAATATTAGCAGAATATTGGTCTACAGCCGGAGATGAGTTGTTGTTTTTCATTATTAACTTCTATTATAATAACCTCTTCAATTTCAACAGAGCTAATGTGAATTGCAACTTGGACAGACACCTGGAAGGGTGTGTCAAAGGAAAGAATGTGAAATGGTCATTGTTTTGATGGATGGCGACTTAAATGTGCATCTTAGTTCCTTATCAGGAAAGGACGTATTTGGGTATGTGGATTCTTATAATGATAGGAAAACAAATTTCACTCATGATTGCTATAATGTGGCAATTAACAATTTGTTTTTAATAAGAACAATTTCTCCTTTGTCAGTAAACGTTGTGTCCCTCAAGCCCTTTGTGTGCATACCTTGATAAGCTGAGGTGCAGGGAGTATAACTGATTTTATTCTGGCATCGAAAAATCTTAGTCCTCGCTCATTTATTTTAAAACTCACAGTAACTAGTTTAGTGACCATCACCCAGTCAGTATAGTTATTGAAGTTCTGGGAGTCGATGATAGAATCCGAGCAGAGGATCTAGTAACTGACAGAGAGATGGCTAAAGCAGATGGTCGTAATTTAAGATGGTACAGGGTCAATATTGATGAGTTTCCAATTAAACTAGTTCTGGAGAACAACAGGCACTTTACAGTATGCTAAGATGAGAAATCCAGGGGTGTGAATGTTAAGTCTGCATTCACTGAGATATCAAGAAGCTTTAAGGAGGAGGTGACGTTAGCACCACAAGACATTAGGCCCTGCCCGACTCTGGCATATTTAGTAAAGATTTGCATTACCCTTGCTCCACACACCGGAGCACGAGAGAGACGCAACTCTTAAGTTTGATTTCTCAAGCCATGCAAGTCAACCTTGTGTGGCCTTTCCTGGCTTAACAAATCTAATCTTGAGTAATGCAGCGTAAATCGCAAAGGTGACTTTCTTTGCTGCAGGACAATTTCTTAAATATGCCCCCCCCCCAATACACTAAGTAAACGACACACAGATGAAGGATGGAATGCAGAGCAAATCAAACATTCACCCCCAGTCAATAGATCTGGGTTAAATTCATGCTCACCATGCCACCCCAGTTTAGTCAAGACTGATTTTCATATGGCTGGGTCTAAACTGGGGTGGCATGGTGAGCAAATGAACAATGGATTTAACTCAGATCTATTGACTAAAGGTGAATGTTTGATTTGCTCTGCATTCCGCCCATCATCTGTGTGTCTTTTGCTTTCTCGCCCTAAGTGCACTGGGTATGCCCAGACATGGGACCTGGGCTCACTGTGCCACTGGATTCAAGCTAGCCTGGCTGATGAGTGGTGATGCCCCGAAACCAGTCCCAGGATGATTGTTTCCGGTCCAGGGAGTACCTGATTTGGCAGTTCGGTCTGGACTGTTCCCATGAGGCACAGGGTCAAGACTGATTTGCATATGGCTAGGTCTAAACCGGGGTGGCATGGTGAGGAACAAAAGAACGATGGATTTAACCCAGATCTGTTGACTGGGAGTGAATGTTTGTTTTGCACTGCATTCCGTCCATCACCTGTGTGTCTTTTGCCCCCAGTACACTAAGGTATACAGGACCCTAAAGATAGCGCTCAACAAGACAAACAGAAACAATAAAGATGTAGGTTGAAGAAAAAGGTATAAGAAGGTTCTGAATGATAGGATGAAAGGCTTAACGCAGGATGCCTGGCCTATCTATTCAAGGCAAGCAAACTTAGCGATAGTGCAGGGTTTGGACAGGTGGTCAACAGACCTTACTTCAAAATTGTGGAGGCCTCCATAATTGAGACTGCCATTCAGCCCAATGAGTGAATGGCCCACTTTGGCAGCATCAGTTATGACTGTGGGTTATGATGCAATGGCAGAATCTTTGGACGCTTGCTGCATAGTTAACATTATAGTTCCTTTGGAATTTTCATTTGAGGCAGGGTTGAGTCCTTGTGCTGTTCCTCTTCACGTTATATATTAATCTGTAAAAGGTGTTGGTTGAGTGGTGCAGGGACATGTCCCCAGATAGTTCATCAACCGGTGGCAACCTTCCTGTATGCAGATGACCCCAATTGGACTTCAAGCCTTATTAAATGTGTTTATAGAATTTATGGCCTATTTGAAACTTAAAGTTAACCTGGGATCCTATTGCCATTCCGTCCAATGAGTGAGTGGCCCACTTTACCAACATCTATTCCGATACCACCACCACTACTGTGGATTAAGAGGAGATGGCAGAAGCTTTGGATGGTTTGCCAAATAGTAACACAATAGTTCCTTTGGAATTCTCATTAGAAGAGGTTACAGTGGCTTCAGGGTCTTACGGAATTCCTACTGATCTCTTTAGCAATACTATAGATTTTTGTGTCCCTCTCCTAAGATTAACCTGGTCAAAATTCCTCATTGCCCACATTTTTAAGAAAGGAATTCGCAATTATCCTAAGTGCTATTTCCTGATTTCCTTATTGGGCTCCCTAATTAAGGTGGCAGGCAGAATTTTATTTTGTTATCCAGGTTAGAGCAATGAGTGGAAGAACACCATTTGTTTCCCAACTTTCAAAATTACTTCAGAAAGGGTATTAGGGCTGTAGAAAAGTGCCTCTATCTTAGCGTGCTCTTAGGGAAATATATGGTGGCTAAGAAACGGGCCATGTATATTGCCGTCATGGACCTGTCATACGCCATTTTGGGGCCTCATATAGGAGGTTGGGACTGAGCAACTTATTGTTTACCTTCTTAGGAAATTTTATACGGGGACAATGGCAAATGTCAGATACTGGATTAATGGGGAATCTCGCTTATCAAGGACGGTGGGGCAGGGATGTGTTCCGGTTGCTGTTCCTCTTCAACCTATACATTAACAACCTGGAAAAGGCAGTGCAAGGACATGCCCTAGCTAGGTCATTGACCAGTTCCAAACTTCCTGAATGCCGACGATGGCCAGGGTGAAACACAGGTAAACCCCAAATGCTGATGGCTGGAACCCAAATTAGGCTTCATGACTTATTAAATGTGTTTACGGAATTTATGACCACTTTGGTAAAGTTAACCTAGGAAAATCATTCATTGTGAAGTGTGGGTGCAATGTAAAAAAATCGTGTAATTTTAAATTAAGGGTTGTACCACTGATGCAGGTCTTATTTGAGGGTTGTATCTAATGCACAATGAACCTGGAAGCAGCTATAAGTGGCAAGGAAACATCAAACGTAACAAATTTGTGGCTGCTTTGTTTAGCTTTTTCAGCTAAATTGACAATGAGACCTTTATGGGTATTATTTACCGGGCAATAAGTAAATCTTTAGCTACCTATGGGAGGGTGTTTGGGGGTATGTTGATGTTATGACTTTACAGACAATGAAAAATGCCTTCCTCGCGAGTCTCATTGCAGTTCCAGTGAGTTGTTCAAGTTATATCTTCCACAGAGTATTGTTCTCTACTTGTCTAGAAGACCATGTTAAGCTTCACTCTCTTCTTTTGTGGACTAGGATACGGACACAGAGAGAAGCTTGTTTCAACAGAATGATAGGCAAAGACTGTTTAACTCTGTATTTAGCCCTAGATGTTTCATGGTTAAATTATATTGGAAACAAATGTGATAGGCTTAGAAGATCAGCCTTTTTAATGAACCGGGGTCTTAATCTTTGATAAGTAAGAACAAGCTTAAAATGTTATGCTTGGAGAAGCTTGAAGGAGAAAGATACATCAAAACCATAGTAAGGCTAGTGTCACCCTACACCCTGTGTTACTAATAAGGGACAGTCTGCATCTGTACTTAGAGTATGTCATTAACACCTGTCACAGGATTGGACTTACAAGGTTTAGATGTAATATGGTATTCAACCTCATGAGTTTTCCAAAAGGAACGATTGGTCAAGGATACTCGATAAATGTCCCTGTAATGGGGTGACAGAACAAACCACTTTGCACTTTTTGTTCTTGTATGGGTTTTATGGCAAGCCCAGGAGAAGAACTGTTATACTATTGTACCAGAAGAACAATTTTAGACAATGCAGAACAGCCTTAACGTTTGTTTTTACAACTGCACACAATTGAAATCTGTGCCTTTGTCTCCACCTTTCTCAGGAAACCTATAACATTAGGAAGAGAATGGGAAACGTGATTCATTTGGTTCATTTGACTGTAATAAGATTTTACAGGTTTTAAATGGGTTTTAAATGTGACACAATTTAGCAATCGAAAATGACCAGTTCTAATCTAAACTTGTTGGAAGATGTCTGTTGGTATATGTAACAATTTTAATATTTTGTACTTTATTGTTTGATCATACATATTGAAATTTTATGGTTTTATAAAACTGAACTTGACACCAAATTAAGTTTTATGATGATAATGATTTTCATTACTTGAATAATTTTATGAAATTCAGTTAGCTCTACAGTCTTGCTTGTACTGTAACACTATTAAAATGTATTACTTTCTGTTTGCGATGTTCCTGGAGAGTACAGGGTTACAACTGTATACAATTGAGTTACTGGTTGAGGGAGTGAAACCCTACTCAAAGAGTTACCACAGGTCTGGTCAAGTAAACCCCAAATTAACCTGTGCTTAACCCTCTGGAAGCTTGGCACAAAGTTAGGCCCGCTGAACAAAGTACCTTAATTACTTCTTGCTTCCTGGAGCTGTATGAGAGGCTTTACATCATCCGGCACCGGTTCCGATGAAACTGTGCGACAAGGCTTTGCATAGCTCTGCATCGGTTCGGTGTGCTGTGCAGTGAAGCTTGGTGGGGCTTTGTGTCACTCTGCATCGGTGCTCACGAACGGTAAGTTTGCGAGCGCAAGCTGACGCTCGGGTAGAATTTCTACCCGAGCGGCAGGAATACCAGCACAAACTGCAGTTCGCACTGCACTCCACCACTCGCGAAACTTTGCAGAGTTTTTGGTAACTTCGCGGAGTTTCGAGTAGCAAATCTCTGCAAACTATGCCCAGGCCTGGTCTAGTCACTGTTTTACTCAGATAGTAGCATAGAGGGTCAATGTGTCTCCTACAAAGCACACTAAGGAACATGCACATTACAGATTTTTATTTTCTGTAAATAGGTAAGTGGGTTACTCCTTTTGACACAAAGATTATTTTGATTCTTGCAGTTCCAAAATTGCAGTCTTTCAAAAATAGAAGAGTGAGCTATGAACCGGCATGAAGAAGCTGCAAACAAACAGCAAGGAATGGGTGTACAACGTTATCGTTTCTTTCCCCCTAATGTGTCTTTATTGTAAGACTGCTAAAAAGGGGTCATTTGGGTAATAGTAAAGTCTTATAAATGCAGACAACTCCAAGCACTGTGTTGCACTTTAAATACTAACATTGTGTTTCTCCAGCCCATGCACTCTTAACCTATAATGCTTACCAGTAAGGAGTATATGTGACTTCTACACTTTGTAACCCTCATTGTCTTAAGTGACACATCCTGTACATTGACTTTAACACTTATATGATTTATTGTAACTGTACAACATGTGCATGTGATATAAAGTGCTCTGGGTTCCTACAATGAGACAGTTTGCGGGGATTTAGGGAGCTGGCCTGAGAACGGATGTCCATGCTAACTGCAAGGACTTCCATTTTACTGATGTTAATCTTTAATCAGCTTGGATCCATCTAACCTTTGGCATTACAGAGGCAATTCTGAAGTTACACAAGTTGAACTGCCATCAAGAAGAAAATAAAGCACTCTATGTATAGAACCTACAATCAAAGTAGTTAATCAGCTTCATTAGAGGAAGCATGTGGATATCAAATAGGTAAGGAGAGAAAATAGAACCGATAGAACAAAAATTGTTATAAGGAAACAAATGGTTGTCACTTTTTCAACAAAGATGTTTACTAAAGAATCACAGAATTATTAAGTATAAAAAGCACTACTGAGGAAATTGATTAATTCCTCAATTATTTTAAAAGTTTTTTTTGTATGTTCCTAGATTTGCCTGTAAGGGTGTTGTAAAACTCTAATCCCCAAACTAATAGCCTTTTAATATTGTGACAGTTGCAGCTTGAGCTCCAACGAGAAGTTGAATGGGAAGTTGGTATGTATCTTCCCCGAGTTTGAATTGTTACATTCACATATGGTCCTGTTAGACATGTTTCTGGTCTTTTGTGGTTATTCATTTCCTTTGCTTGGAGGCACATTTTGACAATTGCCTTACCTTGCCTTATTAAAATGGAGAGCTGCCCTCAACATCTTGTTTCTGAGATTATATCAGTCCCTCCAATAACAATGTGGTTTGGGGTCAATCTGTGATCTGCCCCTGATGTCAACAGTCAAATTCTGCTTGGTGTCTACACATGAATGATTGATCAGTACTGCTTTGTATTATACAAACCATAAAACATAAACCTATTTTGATTGCACTTGTGTCAGTCATCTGTTTTATAATTTCCTGACTGTAATATTCAGAATTAGCAAAATGACCATTTTTTTTCGTTACATTGCATGCTTCTGTGTGCGACGTGTTCCCTTGTTCACCACATTTTCTGTCCTTGTGTGTATGTGAGCGTGCGGCCCCCATACGATGAGTCGGAATGTTGGAAAGTGATGGTTGAGATGAGCATCCTGTGGTGATCTTCTCATGTTGAGACTCCTAGGATGCTTGTCTCCAGTCCAGGGGGGGCCTGGCCTGGCAGTTCGGGCTGGACTGTTCCCATAGGGCGCAGGGTCAAAACTGATTTGCATCTGCCTGTGTTCAAACTGGAATGGCATGGGAAGTAAAAAAACAATGGATTTAAACCCAGATCTCTGTTCTGGGGTGAATGTATGACATTGTTCTGCATTCTATCCGTCAATTGTTCTTTTTGCATTTTTCACCCCGAGTGGGAGAATATGCCCAGACATGGGTCCAGTGCTCTCCATGCCACTTGAGTCAAGCTATCCTGACTGATGAGGGGTGAAACCCCGAAACCGGTCCTAGGATGCCTGGCAGTTCGGGCTGGACTGCTCCCATTGGGCGCAATGTCAAGACTGATTTGCATATGGCTGGGTTCAAACTGGAATGGCATGGGGAGTTAAAAAAATGGATTTAGGCCCAGATCTCTGTACTGGGGTGAATGTATGACATTGTTCTGCATCTGTCCATCAATTGTTCTTTTTAACTTTGTCACCCGAGGGGGAGTGCTATGGCCAGACGTGGGCCCAGTGCTCTCCATGCCACTGGAGTCAAGCTATCCTGGCTGATGAGAGGTGAAACCCCAAAACCGGTCCTAGGATGCTTGTTTCCAGTCCTGGGAGGACCTGGCCTGGCAGTTCGGGTTGGACTGTACCCTTTTGGCGCAGGGTCAAGACTGATTTGCATATGGCTGGGTTCAAACTGGAATGGCTAGCTATCCTGGCTGATGAGGGGTGAAACCCCGAAACCGGTCCTAGGATGCTTGTTTCAAATCCAGGGAGGACCTGGTCTGGCAGTTTAGGCGGGACTGTTCCTATTGGGAGCAGGGTGAAGACTGATTTGCATATGGCTGGGTTCAATCTGAAATGGCATGGGGAGTAAAATACGATGGCTTTAGACAAGGATCTCTGTACTAGGGTGAATGTATGATATTGTTCTGCATTCTGTCCATCAATTCATCTTTTTGCGAGACTCCTCCTCTAGCCATGCTTTTTCATCAGCACCACCCTAGGTACTGCCTTCGTTAGCTGTTGTTTCATTATACACAGCCCAGGAGGTGTCCACCTCCTCTCTTTGACAACTAATTCTCCTAGATCCTCCTGGTAAGTGTTGTTTTGCCACACTTGCTTCCATCAGACTTAGCCTCTGAGGGTGGTATTTCTCTTGGTTCCCAAGCCCATTTTTCCTGGCCTATTGCTTAGCTTTAACCCTTGCCTCCCCAATGAGCTATCCAAAGATCGTTGCCTTGAACACTGTGTGGACTCTAACGCCACCTAATGACCCATCCTTCATTAACTTTCAATTTACTTTGCTATCAGCATGCCCTTTTCCATGAAATAAAAGGAAAAAACTATTATATTACTCACCATTGACATTATTAATACTATAAATTCGACCTACTTGTTCTGTGGAAAGTACAGCTTATTGCTGGAGTAATGAATGCGGTGGCAATGCCAGGCAAATCTTTAGAAACTCCTGAGCAACCTAAAGAGAAATGAAGTCAATGGATTAAAAGTTTTGGCATGCATATTATTGCTATTGATGGGGAAGAATACAGTGCACAGCACAAAAAAGCCCTACTGTACAATTGTGAACAGGGGCGATTGTTCAATAAAATTACACCAGTTTAGAAACCAGAAGATTTAGAAGAGTGGGATATATACATTGAATAAAAAATACGAATGGAACAGTATTTTGACACAAACCTCAGCACTACTATGGGGGGAAAAGCATAATTTCCATTACAGATATCAAGCATCTGATTAATTCATTGAGGCGTATGCAGCGACTCTGCGCATGTTGGTATCCAAATGCGCTTTCACTAATCTAGATGAAATTATATGGGACCCAGTGGTCATGTGCAACACGTGTCAAAGCACAAGAAAATTTGTTGTGTCATAAGAATCCCACACTTGATAGTTACTGATGCCATTAAAAGTTGTGAGAGATCTGCTAAAGGCATAACAATGCTTAAAAAACCTGAAAGTATCTTAAACGAGGCGAATATAGTGAGATCCAAAATAACATCTTGGAATGACAATAAATATAATGGGAAAACAGGTAGATTTGAACCCAAAGCAGAACATAACCACTGCAATGGAAGTTATTGATGCGGATCTCTCAGTAACATGGCGTCCAACATAAATTGCCCAGCATTTGGTAAGGAATGTCGCAAATGTGGCAGAAACGATCATTTTGTAAAGGTACGTCAAGCCACTGTTCACACAAAGAAAGTTTTCATAATTCATGTTGAAGGAGATGAAACTTCTAGTATTGACTAGCAGTTAGTGGATCTATTCTTGCTTGTAGCATTATTAGATAAACATGCGGCAGACGACTGACCAAGATGGACTGTGCAGCTTAACAAGCAGGAAGTAGATATCTTGGTTGACACAGACTCATGTATTACTATCATATTATTTCAAACCAGTCACATAGCCCGTGGTGTGTACAGCACACATAGAATCAAATTAGAAGGATTTTTTTAATACAATAATAAAATTCCAAAACAGATCTACGGACACAAAAATATATGTAGTGGATCATGGAATCAACATTTTGGTTTGGTGTGAACAACAGAAACTTAAGATATCAAGTACCTGGATACCCTATCTGGTGATTAGCTGAGCTTTATAAATCCTGATTGATTGATTGATTGATTCAAGATACTAGTAAACCCATGCAAGACTCTCTATGTATTCAGGAGAAAAAACTCAGACATAGACGAAATGTTGCATGATTACAGTAGAGTCACTGAGATGTTAGATGTCTGAAAGGCTTCCAAATTCCAATCAAGTTGAAAGATGCCACCATTCTAGTCAAGCAAAAAGGACAAATTGTGCCTTTATCAGCACGCACAGAAGTTGACAAGATATGGAGTTGGTGGCTTGAAAAATGAGTTATTGAACTTCTGCTGCTTGGTTGTCACCAGTTGTAATAGCAAAAAAAGGATGGAAATATCAGACTTTGCATCGACTTGCGCCAATTGAATCATCATGTATTCGTAGAATCAACATTTGCCTCATGTGCATGAGATTGTAGTCATCTTAGGGAATGCAAAATAATTTTCTAGATTGGCTTTTAGAGCGGCCTCCCATCAAATAGTGTTACATAGGAATTTATGTGCTTTCACCTTGTTTATCATGATCAAAGGAGCATTTAAGTTATGCAGCATGCCCTATGACTTACATTTAGTTTCTGCAGTATTCCAAGGAGTAATGAGCAAAGTATTTGATGAAATGGAAGGCGTCAGAATGTTTCAGGATGATGTTCTCATATTCTCAGAAACACACATAAAACATGGAGAAATATTACAAGAAGTGCTTGAAATGATACATGCAAGTGGCATGACTTTAAAGAAAGAAAAAATCAAATACTTCCAAAACAAGGTAATTTATTTGAGTAATCTCAAGACCTGGCTTGGCAGTTCGGGCTGGACTATTCCCATGAGGCAAAGGGTCAAGACTGATTTGAATATTGCTGGGTCTGAACTGAGGTGGCAAAGAGAGCTAAAGAATGATGATGGATTCTACCCAGATCTGTGACTGGTGGTGAGTGTCTGAAAAGTTTCAGCGCTCTGTCAATCATCTCCTTGTGTTTGGTTGGAAAATTATTCCGATGCTGAACCCTTGGTAGCTTGGCTGCGAGCAGGCAGGCTTAACTTCAGAGACAGGTATGTAAAGCATTTAAAAACACCATGTCAGTAAATAATTAAGACACAATGCACAATAAAAATCAAACACAGGAAATACTTGTATCTTTAAAATGACACCAAAACAACATAAATCCAATGTAGGGAACCAGAGATATTAATTTTTAAAGATTTAGCACTATATGGCACATAGAAACCAATAGCGCCTTATCGGGACATCTGGTCGCGATAGACCGGGTCAAAGTCAAAGTTTCAGGCCGACCGCGAATGAGCCCTGGACGGCTACCCCTCTGGGTAGATCTTGGACAATATATAATAGAAGGAGGTTCCCCGGGGGGATTTAAGGATGTAGGCAGGAAGATAGGGGAATACAAAACAGTGGAATAGAAAGTAAACACCCTGCCAAAATAAATATCAAAGGTCCCAATAGGGATCCACGGGATTATATATGAAGTGACATCAATGCACCAACAGAGCCATAGACTTTACAAGTGTTGTTGGAAACATAATCCTTTAATTACTTTTTTTTATAAATATATAATTTTTTCAAATTTCATAGTATTTATGGAAAACATTCCATCATTATACATTTTTCAAAACTGATAAAACAGAACACGGTGGATAGATTTGTGTTACAAATAACAACAGTTCAAATATATGTTCCTCACACTCCCGCATATATGTAACGACAACTCACATACATTCCCAGACTTACTAATTTATACACATTTCATTCATTCAGACAATGACATATAAGGAAACACCCGCAGCTGCCAAAGAATGGAGTATTGGTTGCTAGAGCAAGGGTGCAAATTATGGGCGCAGTAAAGATGGAAAAATATGGTCCAAAGGGACTATATAACTGCTGTCCAAAAAGGTTCACGCCAACGCGCGTTTCGGTGTTAAGTGCCGAGGTAGGCCACACCTTCTTCAGGGCGGGGATTTGTATAGCCAGGACAGGGAACAAACACACTGTGAATAAAAAAAACATTTTTCAATATAATATCAAGAAATTCTTAAAATTATCATATATACATATATTTATACTTTAGACATTTTAACATTTTATTTCAATTAATCATGGCTCTGGTGTCATGGCGTCACTTTCGGTTTATATAGCTGCCCAAGATTGGGAAGACATGGGTCTACCTGGTTAGACCGGGGTTTAAGGTGGATAACTCCACATTCACTCATCCAAACATTCATACTTCATTACATAAAACTGCATTCATCGTGGGTAACGATGTCATCTAGGGCTTTCTGTAATCTGAATAAAATCATCATGAAATAGAGTTCAGTATAGACTGCAAGAGGGGACCGAGTCTCATATTTCTTTGAGTTCATCATAATAAATTGGAGACAGGGTAGGTATCTAGTGCATGGTGGTATCCCTCATCTCTCCTCTTATTACCATGTTTGTGTCAGCGCCGAGAAAAGGTGGTTCTCAAGGCAATTTAATCAGTTAGAAAGACTGCCTTTAGAACAAGAAGATCTAATGTATTAGATAGGACAGAATGTTCTTTTTTTTTTTTAAAACAATACCATGTAACGACTTCAGTTTAACTTACTCAGATTTTGCCAAAAAATTCACATTTATATGGGTCCACCGACTGGGTTCACTTAGAACGTTTTCTGGGTTAGTTAGTCAAGATTTCCCGGAGGGAGAAAACTGGTGTTTAAAGAGAGGTAGATAGATATATTTCTCTTCCTGTGTCGCTACCTATAAATATGCAATAAGAACTAAATGCTGAAATATCTCCCAGACTTCTTAGAGATTCAAACACGAAGTTAGGGCAAACAGGACGAATAGTAAATTCCTCAACTTTGAATGACGGTATATATCCTGCTCCGTAGTTCTGTGGGTCGATGAGAAAGAGTTAGAAAAGCGGGTGATTCAAGAATATAGCCGCTGGCCGGACTAATAGTCCTCTTCCGTTTCAGTCAAATGATGTTTGTCAGTGGGCTATTAATGAGAAAGAGGGGAGCATATTTAGATAAACGTTATGCAAGCTCCAAAAAGTCCCTACTCAGGATCGAATACAACCCAATTTATATAACTATCCATTCGTAGCATGACCTGTAGATCTATGCGGGTTTGTAAATTAGCAGGATGCTTTTATTTATAGTCCATTAAAGGACATCATTTCTAAAGGGGAAGAAGGCAGCCTAAGGTGCTGCGTTCGATAATTCAGTATGTTAACCCGTCCGTTAAGGGAAGAATACCGTGGGTGGCTAGTATCGCTTCATGCGCTTACCTGTTTGTTGGCCTGTCGTCGGTTCGAGACTAACGCGGGGGGAAGACAGAAGGTCTGAACGGTCCCTACGATACTCAGCTCGTGCCAGAAAAGGATAAATCTATGAGAAAGGACAGGCACAGGATGGTGACTATTTGATCTCATTTACGGCACTACGAGGGATCAAGGGTTTGGTATATTCTACGGCGTAACTTACCATAAGATAGTCGAGCGTCCAGGAGTGGATAGCACGAACCGCCGGATCCGGTTCTTGTCTCGGCGGGCGGCAGGATACTACGTGGGTTTTCCGGTTTGGAAACCTCCCCGTTTATAGGCCAATCATGGGGCGGTTTAACTCGTTCCAGGCGGTAAGCCTTCATAAGGATAGATGTAGGACTATCTTTCTATGTGGAAATTTCAACCCCCATCTCGTGATCTTGGTATGTCCATTGATAGAAATGAAAATAGGACTATCTCTCGGAATGGGAGTTCTGTTTACGATCTTACGGAGTTTTTTATATCCCTCATTGCGCGTATTAAATAGGCGAGCCTAGAGGAAGGACTCACGCTCCTTAGTTGATTAGGACACACCATATTGAGTAGGTCAATAAGGGTAATACTAATAATAATGCAACCTAAAGTGAATTACGATATGAGTGGATAAAGAAAAATGTAGAAATTTTTCATGAAAGGATATTTTTATTTGGCTGGGAGAGTTTCATCAATTCGGGCATTTCAAAAGAATATCCCGGTGTAGGTATCGGGGTTCATGTTAGGACGGTTCCCGGGGGAAAGGGGTGCCTGGAAGAAGATGATCACAGTTTTATGTGAACGTATGGTGCCTTGGGCATTCCTCATTAAGGCCATTGGTAACCGAATTCAGCAAAAAAATCCAAAAGACCTCGCGTTTTTTGCGGAGGCTAGTGGGATCTATTCCAGGTTTTGCCTTGATTTTTTCTAGTATGAACCACCTGAGATCTGCTTCAGAGTGGGACTTCTCTAGCCAGTGGGTGACGATGGGGGCCGACATTTTTTTATTTTGGATGTTTGATTTATGTTCTCCCATCCAGATACGGCATTCCCGTCCCGTTTCTCCCACATATGGGAGATCACATGGGCATAGGATCACATATATGATGTTGGCTGATCGGCAGTTAGTCATTTCTTGATTACATTCCACTGATATAGTTCGTTCAGATGTCTTCACTGTAGCTCCCACCACCGCCTGGGGACAGGCGTGGCAGGTGCCGCAGCGATGATTTCCATAGATGGGTTTGAGGTTGTTCATCGCTGTTTGTAGGCCACTGGAGACTTCTGGTAATTTGCCTCTCACTAGGAAGTTTTTGAGATTTTTGTTTCGTTTAAATGCGAAAATCGGTCTCTTGAGGGGAGTAATGTCCCTTTCCAGGTTTAACAAGTGCCAGCTTGAGTTTATGGCCTGGCACACTTTGTGATTGAGATTAGAGTGGCGTGTGATACAGACCAATTGGTCTAGTGTTTCCACAGATTTGGGTTGGAACATC
The DNA here is from genome assembly GCF_964261635.1 of Lissotriton helveticus. Taxonomy (NCBI): domain Eukaryota; kingdom Metazoa; phylum Chordata; class Amphibia; order Caudata; family Salamandridae; genus Lissotriton; species Lissotriton helveticus. The sequence goes on along the minus strand of NC_136059.1, from coordinate 2,057,821,389 downwards.
AGGTCACGATTGGCGTATCTTGCCCTCTTAAAGGAATCCTTTACAAGTTTGTGGGGATAACCTCTATAGATTAATTTCTCCTTGAGGGTGTCTGATTGCGTCAAGAAATCATGCATATCCGTACAATTCCTTCGAATCTGAAGGAATTCACTATAAGGAATTCTTCTTTCCTTTTGGGACCGCGGGTGGAAGCTGGTGTATTGAAGCAAAGTATTGCGAGCTGTGGGCTTCGTGTATAAGGATACTTTTAAAGTATTGTCAAGATGTTGTATCCATATATCCAAGAATTCTATTCTGGACTGACTGGACTGACTGGTGAAGTGGATGTTGGGATCTGCTGCATTGAGCCACAAGATGTATTCAGCCAACGTATTTTGGTCCCCCCTCCATATAAAGAAGATGTCATCGATGAATCTTTTCCAATTCTTTACATTCTCATGGAAGGGGGCCATCTCATTAAATACGTTGATCTTTTCAAACTCGCCCATGTACAGGCATGCAATACTTGGGGCACAGCTAGCGTCCATGCTGACTCCCACCTTCTGCCTGTATATAGTTCGATCGAATTCGAAATAGTTGTCGAACAAAACTACTTCCAGGCATTGGAGGATAAATTCAGTATTGTTGATCTCGGGTCTCAATGATAGAATATTGTTGATCGTATCATATGCCCCTTGTTGGGGGATGTTGGAGTATAAAGACTCCACGTCTAAGGTCATCATCAGTTCTTGGTTTTCAAAAAGGGGGATCCTTCGATTAGGCTGATGAAGTGTCCTGTGTCCTGAACATAGGACTCCAGTTCTGTGACCAGGGGTTTTAAGAACTTATCAATATATTTGGAAAGCGGTTCTGTCGCAGATCCAATCGTCAAAACTATTGATCTGAGGGGAGGGTCTGCACTGTTTTTATGTGTTTTAGGCACCCCATATATGATGGGTATCCTAGTGCTACTAGGTGTAAGAAATTCCGCTTCCGCCTCACAGATAGCATTGGTTTCCACTCCGTTCTCCACTATTCGGAGGATCCGTTGTTTCAGCATGTTTTCGGGATTTAATAAAACGGGAGTGTAGTGTCCTGATGAAGTAAGAAGATCCTTCATCTTGGTGGTATAATGGTTGGTATCAAAGATAACGATGCCACCCCCTTTATCACATGGTTTGATGGTGATATTTTTGTTAGTCTTTAGCTCCACTAGGGCGTTTTTTTCCTGGATAGGTAAATTGGCCCTGGGCAGGGGAACATATCGGATCACCTTTTCTATCTTCCTCATTACAGCTTTTTCAAAAATGTTGACCTCGGGGCCAACCATTTCCAGGGTGGGCGTAAAGGAGGAGGGAGGTTTACATCCCGATTTGTTTTCTGTGTCTCTGATGGAAGGATGGTCCGAAAAATAATTCTTTAAGCGGATTTTGCGAAAGAACATTTGAAGATCTTTTGTTAGCTCAAACTTATCAAAGTTTGCTGCGGGGACAAAAGATAGACCACGGGTCAGCAGTTTGACAGCATTTGAATCGATTTCTTGGTTGGTTAGATCGAATATCGGGATGCCCCTTATATTCGCCAGTATTGTTGATGGCGGGTCTGGACATACATTTGGGGCTGTCCTCGACCCTGATGGAAATTCCTCGTTTGGGTGTTCCGAGGTACCTGCCGTGCATTGCCCCGGCGGTTGCCTAAAAAACGATTCTGGGGATTATGGCGCTCATTTCCTCCAGTTCGATTAGGACGGTTAGAGCTGAATCCCTGATCATAGTTAGGGTCATATTCGTCAGGTAGATCCCCCTCTGAATCGGTGGTGTCCGAAAAGGTGGTCACCTTTTTTTGTCCCCACCGAGGGGCTTGCCCACGGGAGCTATTGTCGTCCTGGTTGGTATAAAAACCCTGGGTCAAGTAAGGGTACGCGCGTTCTTGAGAAAATAGCCGGATGTCTTTACGGAATTTCTCCGTTTTTCTTTTTAAGAGGTAGTCCGAAAAGGAATCAAGTTCCTGGTGGATCTCCTCTAATTTCTTTTTTCAAAGCTCCACGGCATTTCCGTCCTTGAGTTTCTCCTCAAGTTCTGATATTTCTTTATTCAAAAGATCGATAACTACTCGGGCAGTCTCGATGATTAACATCATCCAGTCCCTGGAGCAACGGTTAGATATTAAAGCCCATCGCTCCAGGAACTGTCTGATCTCGATAAACATACCCGGTATGTTTCGTACCCATAGGCCTATGGGTATAGTACCTGCTCTTAAATAATCCAATATGAACTGAGCATGTAGTTCAGTTCTTTTGAATTTTTTCTTTAAGTTTAACAATTTGGTCCAATCACCGTCAAGTCCTTTGGGTAGGGAAAATTGTTGATTGCCCTCAGACGATGTGCCAATCATCTTGGCAAAATCGTCATCAGAGAAACCAAAGGTCTTAATGCCATCCATATTGGGGGTATAAATACAACTGAACTCAGCAGATTCCAATCTATCAAAGAGGATAAGGATAGTCAGATTAGAAGCCAAAGCACACCTGGGTTATATGTTACATTCAAATATTACAAGACTCATTCACAAATATCCATAGGTCATCCACCTAAACCAAAGCACCCAGAACACCCCCACAGCACAGGGCTGTGAAGACAATATATAATAGAAGGGGGTTCCCCGGGGGGATTTAAGGATGTAGGCAGGAAGATAGGGGAATGCAAAACAGTGGAATAGAAAGTAAACACCCTGCCAAAATAAATATCAAAGGTCCCAATAGGGATCCATGGGATTATATATGAAGTGACATCAATGCACCAACAGAGCCATAGACATTACAAGTGTTGTTGGAAACATAATCCTTTTATTACTTTTTTGTATGTATATATAATTTTTTCAAATTTCATAGTATTTATGGAAAACATTCCATCATTATACATTTGTCAAAACTGATAAAACAGAACACGGTGGATAGATTTGTGTTACAAATAACAACAGTTCATATATATGTTCTTCACACTCCCGCATATATAAGGACAACTCACATACATTCCCAGACTTACTAATTTATACACATTTCATTCATTCATACAATGACATATAAGGAAACACCCGCAGCTGCCAAAGAATGGAGTATTGGTTGCTAGAGCAAGGGTGCAAATTATGGGCGCAGTAAAGATGGAAAAATATGGTCCAAAGGGACTATATAACTGCTGTCCTAAAAGGTTCACGCCAACGCACGTTTCGGTGTTAAGTGCCGAGGTAGGCCACACCTTCTTCAGGGCGGGGATTTGTATAGCCAGGACAGGGAACAAACACACTGTGAATAAAAAAACAATTTTTCAATATAATATCAAGAAATTCTTTAAATTGTCATATATACATATATTTATACTTTAGACATTTTAACATTTTATTTCAATTAATCATGGCTCTGGTGTCATGGCGTCACTTTCGGTTTATATAGCTGCCCAAGATTGGGAAGACATGGGTCTACCTGGTTAGACCGGGGTTTAAGGTTGATAACTCCACATTCACTCATCCAAACATTCATACTTCATTACATAAAACCCTGTCTCCAATTTATTATGATGAACTCAAAGAAATATGAGACTCGGTCCCCTCTTGCAGTCTATACTGAACTCTATTTCATGATGATTTTATTCAGATTACAGACAGCCCTAGATGACATCGTTACCCACGATGAATGCAGTTTTATGTAATGAAGTATGAATGTTTGGATGAGTGAATGCGGAGTTATCCACCTTAAACCCCGGTCTAACCAGGTAGACCCATGTCTTCCCAATCTTGGGCAGCTATATAAACCGAAAGTGACGCCATGACACCAGAGCCATGATTAATTGAAATAAAATGTTAAAATGTCTAAAGTATAAATATATGTATATATGACAATTTTAAGAATTTCTTGATATTATATTGAAAAATTGTTTTTTTATTCACAGTGTGTTTGTTCCCTGTCCTGGCTATACAAATCCCTGCCCTGAAAAAGGTGTGGCCTACCTCGGCACTTAACACCGAAACGCGCGTTGGCGTGAACCTTTTTGGACAGCAGTTATATAGTCCCTTTGGACCATATTTTTCCATCTTTACTGCGCCCATAATTTGCACCCTTGCTCTAGCAACCAATACTCCATTCTTTGGCAGCTGCGGGTGTTTCCTTATATGTCATTGTCTGAATGAATGAAATGTGTATAAATTAGTAAGTCTGGGAATGTATGTGAGTTGTCCTTATATATGCGGGAGTGTGAGGAACATATATTTGAACTGTTGTTATTTGTAACACAAATCTATCCACCGTGTTCTGTTTTATCAGTTTTGACAAATGTATAATGATGGAATGTTTTCCATAAATACTATGAAATTTGAAAAAATTATATATATATAAAAAAAAGTAATAAAAGGATTATGTTTCCAACAACACTTGTAAAGTCTATGGCTCTGTTGGTGCATTGATGTCACTTCATATATAATCCCGTGGATCCCTATTGGGACCTTTGATATTTATTTTGGCAGGGTGTTTACTTTCTATTCCACTAGATCTCGGTCAATGTTTTTACCTTCTAACTTAGAAACTTTTCTAGAGCTTTTCTTCCGGGGTCTCTTGAAGCTCTCAGCCAGCCCAGATTCAGCGAGGGTTCGCCAAATTTCCTTGCGACGAGCTCCCGGTCAAACTTATGGAAGTACGACCTCTGAAGCATTCCAGCGAGACAAACCAAAGATCCAGGTCAACACGCGGTTGAAGGCAGGTGGCTTGGCTTTCGCGGTTGCTTCTGGTCACCTTTTCTTCGTTCTGACTTAGAAACTTTTACAGAGCTTTTTCTCGCAGGGTCCCACGATGCTCTTCACCAGACCGGATTCGGTGAGGGTTCGCTGACCTAGGATTTCTACTACTCCCGGTCAAACTCTGGAAGTAGGAACTACGTAGCTTTTCAGCAGGACAAACCTGGACGGCAGGCCAACTGGTGGTTGAAGGCAGGCAGCTTGTCGGGCCAGGATGAGTCAGTCCCCTTATGGAGCTTTTTTCCAAAGTTGCTCCAAAGTTCTCCAAACTTCTGGAACTTCTTCCTGAAGTTCTCAAAAGAGTCCCAAATGTCTTAAATCACTCCAAGGGTCTGGAAGCTCCAAAATGGACCTTGAAAGTTGAGGACTTCAGTTCCTACAATCCACTTGGACAAAAACCTCATAAATCCACTGGTAGTTCTCCAGGTTGAGGATCCTTGGTAGTGATGTTCCAGGTGACCTCTGTTAACCTGTAGCTTGCAGGAAGTCCACTCTTTGGTCCTTTTAGAGCAAGGTAATCCACAGGCTGTAGTTTCAGATGGTGCAGAAGGTGCGGTCTTCAAAGTGCAGGCCTTAGGAAAGGCACATCAAACTTCCAGCATGGCCCGTCTTACTTTCTTAAGTTTCAAGTAGCAGATCCGAGGGGCTCTGCCCTTCTCAGATTCTTATTCCAACTTCTCTGGGTCAAGCAGGAGGTCACTCCTGTCCAATGGGCTGCAGGGTACCACCCACAACTCTGACTACTTCCTTTAGAGTGTGGCACTATATTGTCTCAGAGTGCACCAGTTCCTCCATATTCATAATGGCTGATTTTCCAGCAGGGAGAGAAGAGCTGGCTAAACACACTCCAAGAATGGCTAATCTCCATAGTCTCTCCCCCTTGTATCTGCTCCTTCCTTCCTTAATCCTAGCATCTGGGGTAAAAAGAGTGGTGTTGTAAATGACGCTGGTGTCTTCCCCTTCCTTTGAAGTTCATTGTTTACTACTCCTCCCCCTGCTCTGGCATTCCTGTGCAACAGGACACTGCCCTCCCAGCAGAGCTGGTCAACCCCAGGGGCTTTTTATCACCTCTTCTAAGAAGCCTGGATAATCCACTTAACTCTGACCAATCAGGACAGACCACTGGAAGGCTGAATCTGGGCTTACAAACAAGAAAGTCTTTTAACTTATTGTATGAACATTTTAGGAGAATTTCAACAATATCATATTGTTGAGTTTATTAATACCATTCTGAGAAGTCATTGAATGGATTGTTTAGCCTTCTCCTATCAAGAGTTATTATTTAATAGCTTCTTGCCATGTTAACCTATGTGGCAGAGGGTACCTAATATGCCTTAACATATTAGGTCAACCATTTTTGAATGCCCCAAACACCAAAGTCAAGTTTGGGCACAATGTACTTTTTAAAAGCAGTCCTACAACACAGGGCTACTTTTACACTCACCACAGGTCCAGCAGTGCGCACATGCAAGTGCAGAAAATGCTGCTAGCTCTAAACTGCCATGTCCTATTATATGCTAGGGACTTAGAGGTAGTTTTAACCCCCATGTCCTATTATGTACTAGTGCCTTATAGGGTAGGTCATGCCAATCACAGGGGTACCCCAATCCATAGTGCTACCTAGTTTATGTAGGTGTTTTCACTATATTCTAAACGTGTCTCTTTCAGCATAGCACTGGCCCTGGTTAGGCAGAGCCCAGGGTCAGTCAGTACCAGTCAGCAAAAAGCTGGGGAGTGCCCAGGGCACAGGATGACTTTCCAACAGTACCAGAAAGAGAATTGCTTGCATGACAACTGGTGGTCACTAAAGTCAAATGTTTTGTGTGTGGTAGGACATTCCTACTAACTGATCATAAACCACTGGTGAGTATTCTGACAAACTGTAATCCTGACAATGTGTCTCCATGCACAACAAGATTGGCTTGCAAGTTGCATAATTATGATCTAGAGATAGAATACCCGTCAGGAACATTTTAAATTACTGCTGACTTTTTGTCCTTTATGCCACATGACAGTGATAATTCAGATGATATTTAGTGTGAACTGATGATGATACTATTGTTACATTATTGTTGGATGATCCTAACATCACTAGCTCCTTAGGTAAACCTTGTTGGATGACAGGCATTGATGAGGTCTCAAGAGTATACCATTATATCTGAATTCACCACCAAGGGCAGGCCAAAGGGGAAAAGCACAGATGAAAACGTAAGAACTTTCTAGAAGGTCAGAAATTAATTGACTATTAAAAATAAGATCATTGTTATAGATGATACTTCTGTCGTTCCTGTTCATAGCATTAGCACATGAAGGTCACGTAGGCAAAACTGGTACTAAGAAAAACTTGAGAAAAGAATACTGGTGGCGGGCAGTGGACTGCGATGTTGAGATATTTGTGTGCGAATGTTATCCATGTAAGGAAGCAGATAAAACCATGACAATACGTTCTAGTCACCTAATCCCAAGTGACTTTCCAGAGGGGTCATGGCAAACAGTGGGTATTGATCTAATAGGCCCTACGACAAATGACCTGTGGAAATGTGCTACGTCACAGTCAGTTTATTACTATAATAAATGGATTGATCTATAATTCCTAGAGAATCTCGCAACCAAAATGATTTTGAAATTCTTGAAAGAAACACTCTACAAGGAAGGTTTTCAAAGTGCCATTGTCAGTGATTAAGGCATACAATTTGTCTCGACTGAAATGTCTGAATCCCTCAGTAGTTGTGGAATAAAACACTGCATTACTTCCCTCTATCATCCCCAAAGTAATGGACAAGTTGAACGAGCCAATCACATTATTAAGGAATCCATAAAATTAGCCTTACTTGTTAAAAATGCCTTAAGAACTTGCCTATGGGTTTACTGCTCCACCCCCTACAGGTCTTCAGGTAAATCTCCAAATGAGTTATTGAGGGGAAAGATTCCTACTACCAAATTGCACCCACATTGGTTTAAGAGAGGGGCAAAAGATGAATCCCTCAATAATACTCATGAAAAACAAGCTTTCAATGACATAGTGAGATGCAAACATAGTAAAATGAAACAGTATTATGATCAAATGAAAACTGTGATACAGATTAAACTTAAAATGGGGGAATATGGTGAGAATTAAATGACCAAATAGTAGATCATCTTGCAAAAGATTTAGTGACCCCATAGGAGTAATTAAAACCTCTATGTGACAAACTGGGTTAGTGATTGACTGCGGTGTGAGCCCTGGTCAAGCAGCAGACACCATCACTGGTAGGGTGAATCACAAAACTTCACTAAATTAACCTGTGCTTTAAACTTGGCAGCTGGGCACAAAGAGCAGTCAGGCTTAACTAAAGGCAATGTGTAAAGTATTTATGTAGCAAGCAAACAGTAATAAAGTGAATACACAACACAAGAAAAATCCAACATCAATTTAGAAAAATAGAGTAAATTTTTATTAATTATTTGTCACCAAAGCGACAAAATTCCAACCAATAGAACCGGAGTTATGAGTTTGTAACGTTTTTAGTAAAAACAAGATCCTAAATTATCAAGGCGCCAACTGCAGACATCTCAAAGTTGAAAAAAATGGCCAATCGCGATGGAGCACGTGTTGGGTACAAGAAGTGTATTGGGCCCAGTCAGCACTTACCTTCAGACTTAGGAGAATTTTCCCCAAAGAAATTCTGAGAATGTACAGTTCAGTGGTGCAAGGCTGCATGCGGTGTCCAAGGAGGGAGTGTCGTCGTCTGGGAGCCTTGCATTGAATCTGATGTGAAGATTTCTACGCTCAGACTGAATCTTTTTTTAGGAAGTAAAAAATCGCCATAAGGATGAGGCAGCAGGCTGTAGCTGAAGATAGTTTCAGGGGCTCGGATACCCCTTCCGTGAAGGACTGCTGAACAGGATTTGCTGCTGCAGAGACAAACATAGCAGGAGCAGCCGTGAAATCAGGCCAACCAGCCTGGGTGGATAGACAAGTCACTGGTTCCGGCCTTCCCTTAGTTCTCAGAGCAGTTTTTAGCCATAAAATGTCAAAGTCCTCAGTTTTGGATTTTGCTATCTGGGCACCTTTAGCATCACAACCAAGGGTCCAAGACTTGAGGGACACCACGTGTGCTTCAGGACTCACTCAGGTTGGGTCCAGGTGCGGGTTCAAAATTGTGGCTCTGTAAACTAGCCTTTGGAATCACTCTGGTAGTCCTGGTTCAGGTGACAATGCAGGGCTCAAACAGCAGGGCTGGTCTCTGAGGGTTCGGGCTCCAGGCGGAAAAGCAGTCCTTCTAGGTACAGCAAACAGTTTTGCAGAGTGCACAGCAAGTCAGAGCAGCAGGCAGGCCTCTGAGAGTCTTCCCGCAGGTCCAAAAAGTGAACAAAGGAGCGGGTCTGAGGGCCCTATTTTTGTACCTAGTGCCTCCTTCGAATTTGTTGGAAGTTTCTAGAGGTTTCTTCTTTTATGTGCATGGAATTTCCTGACTCCCCTGCCCTGGCTCCAAACTAGCTGTAGTGACAATGTGGAGATGATAATCCCTTTCAGTCAGATGAAAGTGTCTGCGCCCAGCTCTGCCCCCCCAATCCTGTCAAGAGATGGCTCATTAAGGCACACCTAATCCCTCTCTCGTGTGACTGTCTGGGAGGAATACACAAAGTCTGTCAGTTGCACCCAGTTATGTGACCCAAGAGAGGCTGAAGGCACCCGATCACGGGGGCAGGAAAATGCCAACTTTCTTAAAGTAAAATACATACAGATGATGGGAGGAATGCAGAGCAAATCAAACATTCACCCCCAGTCATTGTTGAACATTGTTCAGCATTTTGTCCATCAATTGTTCTTTCAGCATTTGTAACCCATGAGTGGGACAGGTATGCACAGAAGTGGGTCCCGTGCTCTCCATGCCACTGGAGTGAAGCTAGCCTGGCTGAGGATGCTTATTTCCAGTCCAGGGAGAACCTGGCCTGGCAGTTTGGGATGGACTGTTCCCATGGGGAACAGGGTGAAAACTGATTTGTATATGGCTGGGTCTAAAAAGGAATGGCAATGTGGAGTAAATAAATGATGGATTTAGGCCCTTACCGGGTTGAATAACATTGTTCAGCATTCTGTCCATCAATTGTTCTTTTAGCATTTGTCACCCTGAGTGGGACGGGTATGCCCAGACGTGGGTCCTGTGCTCTCCATGGCACTGGAGTCAAGCTAGTCTGACTGATGAAGGATGAAACCCCGAAACCGGTCCTAGGATGCTTGATTCGAGTCCAGGGAGGACCTGGACTGGCAGTTTGAGCTGGACTGTTCATGGGAACAGGGGTCAAGACTGATTTGTATATGTCTGGGTCTAAACTGGAATGGCACGGAGAACAAAACAACAATAGATTTAGACCCAGATCTCAGTACTGGGGGAATGTATGACAGTGTGCAGCATTCTGGCCATCAATTGTTCTTTTTGCACCTTCTTAAAGTGCCATTTTCAAAATTGCAATGTAAAATCTGATTTTACCATTAAAGAGGATTTTTCATTCAAATTTTATAGATGGCACACATAAAACACCTACTTGGTCCCAATAAAAAGTTAGCATTTATTAAATGTAATAAGGCAAACCAATGGCACCCTATGGAACAGGTAGGCCTTCCAGTAGTGAAAAACGACTTTAGGAGTTTTTCATTACCAGGACTTGTAAAACTTAAAAGTACATGTCCAACCTTTTAATTACAATGAACCCTAACCTATGGGCGACACAAAGCCTATCTTAGGGGTGACATATGCAACTAAATGAGAGTTTAAGGCTAGGCTTGGCAAGACGGTTATACTGACAAGTCAAATTGGCAATTTAAAATTGTATTCAGGCTGCAGTGGCAGGCCTGAGCCATGGTTTAAGGTAGTACTTAAGTGGGTGGCACAATAGGTACTACAGGCCCACTTGTAGCATTTAATTTACAGGCCCTGGGTATGTGGTATACCACACTACAAGGGACTTATAAGTAAATTAAATATGCCAGTCAGGTGTAAGCCAATTAAACCATGTTATGGGGAGAAAGCACAAGCACTTTAGCAGTGGTAAACTGCACAGAGTCCTAATCCAACAAAAACTAGTTTCAGCACTAAAAATAGAGGCATGAAGGCAAAAACTTTGGGGGGAAGACCACCCTAAGGCTGACAGGTTTAGCACTCTGGTTCTGCCCTCAAACTTGAAAATGAGAGTTGGTCAAACCTATCACGTGCTGTACGTGTTTCCCAAAATCCCTTTGGGTTTAGTAATAACCCTGAAGCCAATAGTGATAATGCTCTCAGATGTGGTTCTGACAATGCATCCACTGCAATAAATCCGTATGTGATTGTTCTATCACAGCCCTGTGAGACTATTCAGTGGAACACACAGTGCTTTAAATGGGCTGTTATTCACCGGTACTGAGTACACGCACTTCTTTTTTTTACTGATCAGAGTACCGGCACTTCTCCACTGCTAAGGAGAGTACCAGTACTCAGTGAAGGTAAGCTAATAGGTGCTAGTGCTGAGGAGCTCGAGGCAGGCAGAGTGGAGCAGATCTGTACGGCACTCTGACAGCCAAAGAGCCTCTCTAACTCGTAGGTGAGTAACTGCTGAACCATTCAGCAACAGCTCATGTGCGTTATGCAAGGGGTGTACCTGTTTGGAATTTTCACGCCCTGCTGTGTTTGATGGAGAAGGGCCCATTAAGGCCCTTCTCTGTCAATCACATTCACACTGTGCTTGCTGTAACAATCCCAAGTGAACCTTTTTGGGAGAGGGAGCGTGAGGGAGAGAGAGAGTGTGTGCGTGCGCGTTTGTCTGCATCTGTGTATGTTTGAGTGTGAGACAGAAGCGAGCTTCGAGAGGAAGAGAATCTGGACACACTCAGGAGGTAGTTTTAAAGAAATGTGTGAAATGCTTTTGTGTGTGCATTGTCTGCTTGTTTCTGTGTGTAGTAGAAGTATTGTGCCAAAAGCAACCAAGTAGAAACAGTATGACAGTGATAATATTGCAAAACAAGAAAATCTTAATATATTGTGTAAGGTATTTATTTTGTGTAATGAGTTAACACGTTTTGTTTATATTGATACTTTTCTCATGTGTTTTGGTATGTCCTGCAACTGGCGTAGTACTCATTATTAATGCTGCTATTCCAAACTCTCTTTTGTTCTGAGGCACACTGATAATGAGCCTGGATAGTGCTGTTGATGGCTTGACTGCATTCATTCAAAAGCTACTTCTATTATGATATAGGGCCTGCTCCCAGCAGGTATTCACACCACTCTTTATCATCATATGCAGCTGTTAATCTGCATATGTGGGAAGCTTGAAACTACTATCAAAGGAAATGCACGGGCAAAATTAATACTCAATAGAAATGTCTCAGTATCATCATGTCTTGCCCCACCTCTAACCCCGCCCACTCGCCACGCCCCTAGCTCACTTTAAGGAGTACCTACACTTATTTTTTTCCATTTAAACCACTGGGAACATGATTAGATCTTTCATGAGAGCTCCTTCTGAGCATCAGTTAGTGGAGGGAGGGCAAACTTCACGTAATGAAAGAATGCCCGCCAGGTTCAAGGCCTATGTAATGGATTTTTAACTTCTTCAAGATAGGAAGAAGCTGTAGTATCCTGAATTGGCATAACACCCATGTTTTATTGCATGCTTCTGTGTGCGGCATGCGTGCCATTGTTCACCACATGCCCTGCCCGAATCGCTGAGTTGGAACGCTGGGAAGTCGCGGCTGAGATGAGTGAGAGGCAGGAGGGCATTGTGAGAGAAATCTTGTATGCGCAGGATTACTCCTTACTCTCTACTGAAGGACTACACTCCTGAAGCACGTGCCTAGAGATACATAACACTAGCCACACCAACAATGGTGAATACCAAAGACTTTCAACTAAAGTTAATGTTATCATGCACTGATTTACCACAATGCATCTGGGTTAATTGTGTGCTGGTATGCCAGGCAGTGTGCTCCCTCGCCTCTTTTTGTGATTGTCTCCTTGCTGAGTTATGGGGTTGACGATCTTTCAGTTGCACCTGTTCTCCGGGAGTGTTACTAAACCTAAAACAAGCATTGGTATATCTAATAGGTCTCGCCTTTGGGAACTTATAAGTGTTTAGCCAGAGATATTGACTTTACCTATATCTTTAGGCTGTGCTGTACAGAAGTCTGCAGCATGCTGAAAAGTTATAATAAAGAAGTGTCACCCGCATTTTTGTTACCCAGGATATGACCAAATAAGTATTATGTACAAATGAACGACCATTTTAAAAAAGTATTAAAAACAATGTATTGAGTATTTTTTGTTCTTTCAATGCTGGCAACTTGTATCTGCCTGTCCCAATGGTTGCTTGTTGTGTTTTAGGGTCTCGCTGAGTCAGCGCGTATGCGCTGCTCGGAGAGACTTTAGTAGGTGAGTTTTCGAAGTGCTGCTGGCTGGCGACAAGCTTGCGTTCACGCGAACGTGCATGCGCCAACCGCCAGCCTTCAGCGCCATCTGTCTTTCCTCTTGCTTGCTCCCTGCCTCCGCCCCTACCCCACCTTCACGCTTACAAGCGTTCGGGATTCTCCCACACACACAACCACACACCCAACCACACATAAACCACACACACAACCTCACCCAACCACACACAGACAACCACACACACACAGCCACACACAACCACACACACAACCACACACACAACCACAACCACACACACACATCCAGAACCACACACACAACCACACACAACCACACACACAACCACACCCAGAACCACACACACAACCACACACATACAACCATACATACAACCACACACACACACAACCACACACACAACCACACACACACAATCACACACACACACAAGTACACACACTACCGCACACACACAACCACACACACACAACTACACATACCCCCAACCACACAACCACACACACACACACAACCACACACACAACCACACACACAAACAACCACACACACAAACATACACAACCACACACAAACAACCACACACACATCCACACCCAACCACACACAACCACAAACACAACCACACACACCCACACACACACAACCACACACACAACCAAACAGCCACAACCACACACACACAACCAACCACACACACAACCACATACACAACCACACACACAAGCACACACACACAACCACACACACAACCACAACCACACACACAACCACAACCACACCAACACACAACCACACACAACCACACACACAACCACACCCAAGCACACACACACAACCACACACACACAACCACACACACAACCACACACCCACAACCACACACACACAACCAGACCAACACACAGCCCCCGGCCACTCACTGCCTATCAGCCTCCTCTCAGCCAGGTAGCGCAATTGCGGTCAGTTTCACTTTCACGCAATCAGTTTCACTTTCATGGCCGCGTTCGCCGTGAAAGTTTTCACGTTTCTAGTTTTATTCAACATTCACTCTTGTTTCCTAGTGCTTGACAATCAATTCTCTACAATATTTAAGCAGCCTGCATGTCTCCTGTCAACCATACCACTCCATGCATTTTCTCCGATCCACATAGATATCAGTGGTACAGACAAAGGTAACCAGGTTTCTTATCCTTCCTTCAAGCAATAACCAGTATACTAAACTGCATTCATGCCCAACTTAGTTTTAAACAGCAAACATTTATTCTAATCGGTTTGTTTCACAGAGGTTGTGTCTTAGGAGAAGGGCAGTGGCACTCGCATGGCATTGTACGCTAGTGTTTTCAAAAGAGTTGCTAAAAAAAAATAGTTTTATGAAAAATTGACTCTTTTCAAATTCTGATTCCACCAGAATCCGAGTCCTCCACAACACCCTGTTTTTTTGGCTGTCAGCTGTGAAAAGGAGACCAATATTGCCCCCATTTTTTATTATTCTGTATCCTCGGTTCAATTCTGGGGTGCTTTTTCAACTTGTTGCTAGTTCATTGTGAATCTTACCATTACTAATTCAAATTGTGTTAACTTTGGCTTATTTGCAATGCAAACTTTATCTCAATAAGTTGCTGTAACAAGCTGCAAGTCCACTATGTAAGCCCATTCATTTGATAATTATTTTACACATAAGGTTGCAAGACCATAAAGTGGAGTTTTCAGGATTTTGAATAGTTTCTTGTTTGAAAATGTTACTCTCTCCTGCGCTCCCCACTCCTGTACTAAGGTTACAAGTGACTTGGCACCCGATTTTCAGAGGTTATTGCATCCACCCCAGCCTGGCACACACCGGGTGATGATCTCCGCACCTCCTTCTAGACTCCAGCTCACTACTGTTTGCAGTCTGTCACTCACCCCTCACCTCCCTGGCACTCACCCTTCACCCCTCAGGCCTGGCAGTCACTCCTCGCACCTGGCACTCACCCTTCTCCCTCTCTGACACTCAGCATTGACTCTCTGTGACACTCAACTGTCACCTCCCTGACACTCACCCTCGACCCTCCTGGTACTCATACTTCCCCTCCCTGGCACATATCCTTCACCTCCCTGACACGCACCCATGTCCCTCCTGGAATTCACTATTCGCCCCTTTGGCATTCACCCTTCACCTCCATGGCACTAGCCCTTGATCACTGTGGCCTGGCAGCTACCCTTCATCCCTTGCCCTCACCCTTCCCCTCCCTGGCACTCACATTTGACCCTCCTGCCTCTTACATCTCACTTCCATGGCACTCAACCTTCATCTCCCTGGCACTCACCCTTCATCCCCCTGACCTGGCACTCAACCTTCACCTCCGTGGCACTAGTCCTTCACCCCCCTGGCCTGGCAGCTACCCCTCAGCCCTGGCACTCATACTTCCCCTTCTCGCACTCTCCCTTGACCCGCCTGACTCTTGCGTCTCATCTCCCTGCAGTACGATATCTGAAACTGACCACAACCCTTGAAACAAGCATATGTGGTACTGAGTGGTATTATGTGGAGTGTAGTTATGTTGTATTGAGTAGAGTGTAAATATGTGTTGTAAATATGTGTTGTGTAATTATGTGGTATTGAGTGTTATGATGTGGAGAGTATGTATGTTGCATTGATTAGTGTGTAAATATGTGGTTTGTAATTGTATGGTACTGAGTGGTATGAGGGGTGTTTTTATGTTGCATTGAGTAGAGTACATAACTACACTCAACATAATACCACTCAGTACCACATAATTACACTGTATTCAATACAACATAAATACACTCCACATACCACTCAGTACTACATAATTGCATGTCACATAATTACTCTCTACTTAATGCAAGATAAATACACTCCACACAATACCACTCTGTGCCACATAATAACACAACACATAATTACACTGTACTCAATGCAACATAAATGCACACCTTTCAATCAAGTTTGTGCTATATTAAAAAAAACAAAAAAACAATTGCAATGCAATAGGTCTCACATTACTGAATTTTTGAGCTGCTAGTGTTGCATTATTATAAGCAATGCCAACAGCTCAAACTTTTATAATGTGGGACCTATTGCATTGCAAATGGTTGTTTTTTGTTAGGGGGGCATAAATAACGGAAGGGCGATGGTCAGTCAGTCAGTCAGTTAGTCAGTAAGTGAGAGTGAGTGCGAGAGTCAGTCAGTGAGAGAGAGTCAGTCAGTGAAACAGTCAGTCAGTCAGTGACAGTGAGAGTCAGTCAGTCAGTGAGAGAGTGAGAGTCAGTCAGTCAGTGAGAGAGTGAGTCAGTGAGAGAGTGAGAGTCAGTCAGTGAGAGTGAGTCAGTCAGTTAGAGTGAGAGAGTCAGCCAGTGTGAGTGAATGAGAGTGAGAGAGTGAGTCAGTTAGTCAGTGAGTGAAAGAGAGTGAGTCAGTGAGAGTGAGTCAGTTTTTTAGCAAAAGTCAGTCAGTCTTGTAGCAAGTAAGTCGTTTAGTGAGTCAGTCAGTGAGAGAGAGTCAGTTAGTGAGAGAGAGTCAGTCAGTGAGAGTCAGTCAGTGAGAGAGAGTCAGTCAGTGGGAGAGAGTCAATCAGTGGGAGAGAGTCAATCAGTCAGTGAGAGTGAGTCAGTCAGTCAGTGAGAGAGAGTGGGAGAGGCAGTCAGTGAGAGAGTCTGTTAGTGAGAGTGAGTGAGTCAGTAAGTCATTAAGAGTGAGTGAGTGAGTCAGTCAGTGAGAGAGAGTGGGGGAGTCAGTCAGTGAGAGAGAGTGAGAGAGTCTGTCAGTGAGAGTGAGTCAGTGAGAGAGTCAGTGAGAGTGAGTCAGTCAGTGAAAGTGAGTTAGTGAGTCAGTCAGTGAGAGTGAGTGAGTCAGTCAGTCAGTGAGAGTAAGTGAGTCAGTCAGTGAGAGAGAGTGAGTCAGTCAGTGAGAGAGTGAGTCAGTGAGAGTGAGTGAGTCAGTGAGAGTGAGTGAGCCAGTCAGTCAGTGAGAATGAGGGAGTCAGTCAGTCAGTCAGTGGGAGTGAGTGAGTCCGTCAGTCAGTGAGAGCGAGTGAGTCAATTAGTCAGTGAGAGAGAGTGAGTCAGTCAGTGAGAGAGAGTGAGTCAGTCAGTGAGAGAGAGAGAGTGAGTCAGTCCGTGAGAGAGAGTGAGAGAGTTTGTCAGTGAGAGTGAGTCAGTGAGAGTGAGTCTGTGAAAAACTGTCAGTGAGAGTCTGTCAGTGAGAGTGAGTGAGTCTGTCAGTAAGTGAGAGAGAGTGGGAGAGTCAGTCAGTGAGACAGAGTGGGAGAGTCAGTCAGTGACAGAGAGAGTGGGAGAGTCAGTCAGTCAGTCAGTGAGAGTGAGGGTGTCTCAGTGACAGTCTGTCAGTGAGAGTCTCTCAATGAGTGAGTCAGTCAGTGAGAGAGAGTGAGTCAGTCAGTGAGAGAGTGAGTCAGTGAAAGTGAGTAAGTCAGTGAGAGTAAGTGAGTCAGTCAGTAAGTGAGAGTGAGTGAGCCAGTCAGTCAGTGAGAATGAGGGAGTCAGTCAGTCAGTCAGTGGGAGTGAGTGAGTCAGTCAATCAGTGAGAGCGAGTGAGTCAATTAGTCAGTGAGAGAGATTGAGTCAGTCAGTGAGAGAGAGTGAGTCAGTCCGTGAGAGAGAGTGAGAGAGTTTGTCAGTGAGAGTGAGTCAGTGAGAGCGAGTCTGTGAAAAACTGTCAGTGAGAGTCTGTCAGTGAGAGTGAGTGAGTCTGTCAGTAAGTGAGAGAGAGTGGGAGAGTCAGTCAGTGAGACAGAGTGGGAGAGTCAGTCAGTGACAGAGAGAGTGGGAGAGTCAGTCAGTCAGTCAGTGAGAGTGAGGGTGTCTCAGTGAGAGTCTGTCAGTGAGAGTCTCTCAATGAGTGAGTCAGTCAGTGAGAGAGAGAGAGAGAGAGAGAGAGCGTCAGTCAGTGAGAGTGAGAGAGTGTCAGTGAGAGTCTGTCAGTGAGAGTGAGTGAGTCAGTCAGTCAGTGAGAGAGAGTGGGAGAGTAAGTCAGTGAGTGAGTCAGTCAGTCAGTGAGAGAGAGTGGGAGAGTCAGTCAGTGAGAGAGAATGAGTCAGTCAGTGAGAGTGAGTCTACCAGTGACAGTCTATCAGTGAGAGTCTGTCAGTGAGAGTGAGTCAGTGAGATTGAGTCAGTGAGAGTGAGTCAGTGAGTCTGTCAGTGAAAGTGAGTAAGTCAGTCTGTCAGTGAGTGGTAGAGTCAGAGAGTGAGAGAGTCAGTAAGTGAGAGTTTGTCAGTGAGAGTGAGTCAGTGAGAGTGAGTCTGAGAGAGTGAGTCAGATAGAGTCTGTCAGTGAGAGTCTGTCAGTGAGAGATTCTGTCAGTGAGAGTCAGTCAGTGAGAGTGTTAGTGAGAGAGAGTCTGTCAGTGAGAGTGAGTGTGTCAGTCAATGAAAGAGAGTGGGAGAGTGAGTCAGTGAGAGTGAGTGGGAGAGTCAGTCAGTGAGAGAATGAGAGAGTCTGTCAGTGAGAGGCGGTCAGTGAGAGTCTGTCAGTGAGAGAGAGTCAGTGAGAGAGTCAGTAGCTGAGAGAGAGTCAGTGGTGAGAGAGTCAGTAGTGAGAGAGAGTCAGTGAGAGTGAGTTAGTGAGAGTCTGTCGGTGAGAGAGAGTCAGTGAGTGAGAGTCAGTGGGAACGTTTGTTAGAGAAAGTCAGTGAGAGAGAGTCAGTGAAAGAGTCAGTGAGAGTCTGCCAGTGAGAGAGTCAGTGAAAGTCTGTCAGTGAGAGAGAGTCAGTGAGAGCCGGTCAGTGAGTCTGTCAGTGAGAGTCAGTGAGAGTCTGTCAGTGAGAGAGTCAGTGAGAGTGTGTCAGTGAGAGAGAGAGAGAGAGTCAGTGAGAGAGTGAGTCAGTGAGAATGAGTCAGTGAGAGTCTCAGTGAGAATGAGTCAGTAAGAGTCTGTCAGTGAGAATGAGTCAATCAGTCAGTGAGAGACAGTGGGAGAGTATGTCAGTGAGAGTGAGTCTGTCGGTGAGAGTCTGTGAGAGTCTGTCAGTAAGAGTCTGTGAGAGTCTGTCAGAGAGAGTCTGTCAGTGAGAGTGAGTCAGTCAGTCTGTCAGTGAGAGTAAGTGTTAGAAAGGCGACCCCGGGGGAGGCAGAAGATGTCTGACTGACCACCCCTAGGTCCAACCTCTCCGTCAAGAAGTAGCCGAGCGTTACTGAGAGGCCTCCTGGGTGAGGGCCCTCTCCTAGGATCGTACAGCAGAGTAACCACACACTACAAATGGACACCACACCAGAGGTCGAGTTCGTACGCTTTATCAGGAAATAAAGGCTGCTGGTTCTCAGCGATAGGTACAAGTAGACCGAGGGGTCTGTAAAGTCTCGTGAAAAGGGGGGTCAGGGTAGCGGGACAGTCTCGGTTGGGGTGTATGAAGGGATACCCTGCGCACAGCTCTCAATCCTCGAGCCGGGGGGTTCCGAGAGGTCGAGCCGCGGCAGCGCCAGCAGGCTCACAAGATGGTTCGGCAAAGGTGGGCCGCGGCAGCGCCAGCAGGCTCTCGAGATGGTTCGGCAAAGGTGGGCCGCGGCAGTGCCAGCAAGCTCTCAAGGTGGTTCGGCAAAGGTGGGCCGCGGCAGCGCCAGCAGGCTCTCAAGGTGGTTCGGCAGAGGTGGGCCGCGGCAGCGCCAGCAGGCTCTTAAGATGGTTCGGCAAAGGTGGGCCGCGGCAGCGCCAGCAGGCTCTCGAGATGGTTCGGCAAAGGTGGGCCGCGGCAGCGCCAGCAGGCTCTCAAGGTGGTTCGGCAAAGGTGGGCCGCGGCAGCGCCAGCAGGCTCTCAAGGTGGTTCGGCAAAGGTGGGCCGCGGCAGCGCCAGCAGGCTCCCAGGGTCTCTTCAGGTTACAGGCAATGAGTTCTTCTGGTGTCGGGCGTGACAGCGTCAGTAGGGCTTTCCAGTCCAGGATACAACTGCCGTCCTACTCCGGGGCTGGCCCAGATATAGGACTGGCGTCCTTTGATGTCCGGACCCTCGCGCCTGGGGGGCCAGAAGGGCCGGGATGATGGTGTCCAGACACCCAGCAGGGGGGTGGAGCCAGCACCCAGGGATGCCGGAGGCGATCGATACCAGGCGTCCGGGGACGGCTGGAGGCCCATCGAAACTCCCCTTCCTCCGGGATCTGTTGAGTGGCCACTCGACCACCTGGGTAGATCTTGGCGCCTCAATGTCGGGGCTTCGCTGGGGCCTGGGCCGGGGCCGAGGCCACGTGTTCGTGACGTGGTGGTCCCAAGATGGAGTCAGGCGAGACCTCGTGCTCAGGACGTGATGGGCCCATGATGGAGTCAGGCCTGTAGTGGGGGTCCGGGATGGTGGCCGGACCGGTAGTGTTGGTGCGTGCAGGATCGGGCGGAAGGGTCCGCCCGGGCTCCGTGGAGGGCCGATGTCGTCCGGGGCCCGCCATGCGGGAGGGGTAGGACCACGCCAGGAGGCCGGGTCCAACACGCGTCCCCCCCAGCTGAAGGCATAGGAGAGTCACCCATCTTCTTGGGGATTCTCCTCGCCGAGGCGGAAGAATCGGGACAGGCCGTCAGCATTGGCGTGGTCGTTGCCGGGGCGATGCTCCACCGTGAAGTCCATCCCTTGGAGGGAGATGGACCATCGCAACAGTTTCGGGTTTTCTCCCCGCATCTGCATCAGCCACCGTAGAGGCCGGTGGTCGGTCTGGACCCGGAAGTGGGTGCCGAAGAGGTAGGGCCGGAGCTTCTTTAGGGCCCACACGACGGCGAAGGCTTCCCTCTCGATGGTGCTCCATCATTGTTCTCTGGCCAGCAGCCGCCGGCTGATGAAGGCAACGGGACGGTCGGCCCCTTCAGGGTTTACTTGGGAGAGGACCGCCCCAATGCCGTGCTCCGAGGCGTCGGTTTGAACCACAAACTCCCGGCTGTAGTCGGGGGCTTGGAGCACAGGGGCGGTGCACATAGCGGTCTTTAGGGTGTCGAAAGCTACCTGGCACTCGGGGGTCCAGTGCACCCTTTGTGGTAGTCTCTTTGAGGTCAGTTCTGTGAGGGGCCCCACAATGCTCCCATAGTTTTTGATGAAGCGCCAATAGTATCCAATGAGCCCCAGGAAGGCTCGGACGGCGGTCTGGGTGACCGGGGGCTCCCAGGCCTGGATAGCGTCAATCTTTGGCTGGAGGGGAGCCACCTGGCCGCTCCCTACTTGGTGTCCCAGATAGGTCACGGACCCTTGTCCGATCTGGCACTTGCTGGCCTTTATGGTCAGTCCGGCCCGACGGAGGGCCGTCAGGACCTCCCGGAGGTGGGTCAGGTGCGCATCCCAGTGGAGGCTGTACACCGCAATGTCGTCTAGGTAGGCGCGCTGAACTCTTCTAGCCCGGCCAGCACTCTATTCACGAGTCTCTGGAAGGTGGCCGGGGCGTTTTTCATGCCGAAGGGCATCACCTTGAAATGGTAGTGGCCATCAGGGGTCGAGAAGGCGGATCGCTCTTGCGCTCCAGGTGTGAGGCCGATCTGCCAATACCCGGCCGTGAGATCGAAGGAGCTGAGATACTTCGCAGCCCCCAGGCGATCGATCAGTTCATCCGCCCGGGGGATGGGATGGGCGTCGGTCCTGGTGACGGCATTCAGCCCCCGGTAGTCAACACAGAACTGGAGCTCCGGGTGCGTGCCGGGGGCGGCGGCTTTAGGGACCAGGACAACTGGGCTGGCCCACGGACTGTCGGAGGGTTCGACTACCCCCAGCGCTAGCATCTTGGCCACCTCGGACTGGATGCAGGCCCGCACTCGGTCGGGCACTCGGAAATCTCGGTGCCTTACAGGCGGGCTGTCTCCGGTGTCTACATCATGGACACACCACCGGGTGACTCCAGGGGTGAGGGAAAACAGATCTGCAAACTGCCCCAGCAGCTGCCGGCAGTCATGGTGCTGTTCTGGGGTCAGGGTGGAGGAAAGCACGACCCCTTCGCTGGAGCCGTCCTTCTCAGTGGAGCTCATGAGATCTGGCAAAGGTTCGGAGTCGTCTTCAGCTCCGTCATCGGTCGCTAATAGCAGACTTAGTTCAGTGCGGGCAAAGTGCGGCTTGAGCCGGTTAGCGTGTAGAACCCGGAGGGGGTTCCTGGGGGACTCCATGTCCACCAAGTAAGTGACGGGGCTCTTGCGCTCCACCACCTTGAAGGGCCCCGTCCATTGGTCCTGGAGGGCGCAAGGTTCAACCGGGGACATGACCCAGACCTGCTGGCCCGGCTCGAATTCGATGGACGAGGCGTTCCGGTCATACCAGCGTTTCATCTCCTCCTGACTAGCCTCCAGGTTGGCTTCGGCCAGTTCCCGGAACTTCCGAGTTTGGTTGCGGAGGGTCAGGAGGTACTGGTAGACATCTGGTGGAGCACCTCGGACAGCCGTCTCCCAGCCTTCTTTGACCAGGCTGAGGGGGCCTCGGACCGGGTGCCCATACAATAGTTCGAAGGGGCTGAACCCCAGGGACTTCTGGGGTACTTCGCGATACGCAAACAGGAGGCAAGGCAGCAGAACATCCCATTTGCATCGTAGTGGCTCCTCTAGGCCCTTGATCATTCCCTTCAGTGTCCGGTTAAACCGCTCCACAAGTCCATTCCCTTGGGGGTGATACGGGGTGGTGAACTTATAGGTGACCCCGCACTGTTGCCACAGGGATCGCATATGCTTGGAGATAAAGTTTGTGCC
The DNA here is from genome assembly GCF_964261635.1 of Lissotriton helveticus. NCBI lineage: Eukaryota > Metazoa > Chordata > Amphibia > Caudata > Salamandridae > Lissotriton > Lissotriton helveticus. Next base: position 2,057,798,568 of record NC_136059.1, on the reverse strand, counting down.
CCGATCACTCACGACTTCTCGGGGGAAGCCGACTCTGGAGAAGATCCCCATTAGGGCTCGGCCTACGACCGGGGCCGTGATGGTTCGGAGGGGGATGGCTTCCGGATAGCGGGTGGCATGGTCCACCAGAACGAGGATGAAGCGGTGCCCTTGAGAGGTGCGGGGGTCCAGGGGCCCCACGATGTCTATCCCAACTCGCTCGAAGGGGGTGGTGACCACGGGAAAAGGCTGGAGCGGGGCTTTGACTTTCCCCCCGCTCTTCCCACTGGCTTGACAGGTCGGGCAGGTTCTGCAGTGATTATGCACATCGTTGCGCATTTTCGGCCAGTAGAAATGAGTCACCAGGCGGCTGTAGGTTTTGTCCTGCCCCAGGTGCCCGGCGAGGGGCACATCATGTGCTAAGTTCAAGAGGAAGTCTCTAAATCGGAGGGGAACGACCAGCACCCGGCTGGCCCCTAGTTCGGCAATCTTCTGCTCACTGTAGAGAAGGTCGTTGTCCCAATAGACCCAGTGGGACCCCGCAGGGTCTCCAGCGGCTTGATTGGCGGCTTGTCGTCGAATTCCCTCGAGGGAGGGACAGGTGCTTTGTTCTTGTCGGAATTGTTCGCGGGTGGGGCCACCTTCTTGGCGCCACTGAGCTAGTTCTGGAAGGTGACCGAGCTCGGTGATTTCTTCATGGCTGGGCCCCTGGGGGCCAGGTTCAGGGTCGGCGTCCTCAGGGACGGCGGGCGGTGGAGGTGCGGGCCACTCCGGCTCCTCGATCGGGGCTTCCTCCGTTGGGGTGGAGGCTCGGGCGGACATGGAGCGGGTGGTCGCACAGACCCACTCTGGAAGGCCTAGCATCCCCAGATGCTCTCTCCGCTCTACGCCGGCCCAGAGGGAACTTTCCAGGTCGTTCCCGAGGAGGCAGTCCACGGGGGAATCGTCTCGGACAGTCACTTTCAGCATGCCCGACACCCCTCCCCACTCGAAGGGGATGCGGGCCATCTGGCACAAACTCTCAGAGTTGTCCGCCGACCGTACGGGGCACAAGACGTTGGGAAGAATTTGTTCGGAGGTCACCAAGTGGCAGCGGACCGCCGTCACGCTGGCTCCAGTGTCCCGGAGGGCTTCGGCCCTGCGTCCATTGATGGTGACCCATTGGCGGTATTTCTGGGTGTTACCTGGGATCGGGTCTCGGGGGATCATGTCTCGATCACCCAGGCATGCTAAGATCATGGCGGCGGGTTCCCACTCGGCCTGCTCGGTGTCGTTGTCCTCTTCTTCGCCTCCCTCTGTACTCAGGGCGGCGGCCGCGATCTGGCGGCTCGGGGGTCCGGAGGTGCCGGGTCGCTGGTTCATCGGGCAGAGAGGGTCGTTCGCATAATGGCCCTGCCGCTGGCATCTGTGGCACGTAACATTCGGGCGGGGCCCGGGTCTTGCTGGGGGGCCCCCCCTCCAACCCAGGGATGGCGACTGGGAGGTAGGGGATGACCCCGTGGGGGTGTCTCGGCCCCTGCTCTGGCCTCCTCTGCCGCCTCGTGGTCGGTGGTTCCCCGGGGATCCCCGGCCGTAGTCTCCCATCGGACTCCGGGGAACTCGGGTGCTCACCCATCTATCCGCCTCGACAGCGAGTTTTCGTGGCTCTGTCAAATTGCTGTCGAGGAGGTGCTGCCGGAGTTCGATGAAGCAGTTAGTGGAAAGATGTTCCCATAGGATGAGGTCGACCAGCTGCTGGTAGGTGGTGACCTGGCAGCCTCTGATCCACCCTTCGAAGGCTCTGCTGTAAAAGTTCACGTACTCCACCCAAGTGGTACCGGGGATTTTTCTACAGTCTCGGAATCGCTGCCGGTACATTTCGGGGGTGAGTCCGTAGCGAGTGAGGAGGGCGGTCTTCATGTGTTCGTACGAGGTCATCTCGGCGTCGGGGAGCTCTAGCAGGGCGTCTCTCCCCTCGTTGATGAACTTTCCCCATAAGCCGGCGCCCCAGTCTTTGAGGGGTACTCGATGGGCGGTCATGGCGACCTCGTAGGCTTTGAACCACTGTTGGATGTCGTCGTTCTTATAGTATTCTTTGACGACCTCCTTGGGTATGTGCACCTTCGTGTCCGCCGGCGGGGGTGAGGTCTTGCCCCCGGCGGTGCCGGTTTCGTTTGTCTTGGCCTTGATTTCCAGTTCTTTGAGGCCGCGCTCATGCTCGAGCATGAGTTTCTTTTCTTCGAGGTCTCTTTGTCTTCGCCTTTCCTCTAGGTCTCCTTCCAGCCGTAGTTGCTCGAGGGCTAATTTCCTTTCTGCCAGCTGTATCTCTCCTTCTTGTTGGAGTCGGGCGAGCTCCAACTCGTGGAGCCGGTTCCTCTCTCGTTCTCGGGCGTCTCCGTGGGGGAGGCCCGTGTCCAGGTTTGCGGGTCTTTCCCCCGCTGGGTTCGCGTCGGTCTCCGGGCGTCCGTTCGGGCCCGGGTTGTCGTCAGTCTGGGGGGGCGCGTTATCGGCGTCCGCCCAGGCTTGCAGGGCTGATTTAAAGTCCTCTTTGGTGTTGAGGCCTGTGGAAGCGATGCCTAGGTCCTTGCAGAATTGTTTTAATTCCTTGTGGCTGTAATCTTCCATCTTTTCTTTCTGGAATTCCGCAGTCGGCCTGGTTTCCTGAGTAGTCATGGTCGCGGTGTGTTTTTCTCGGTAGTGAGTGAATTACTCTCTGTATGATCTGCGTCGGCTCGGATCCCGTCGCCTGCCACCAATGTTAGAAAAGCGACCCCGGGGGAGGCAGAAGATGTCTGACTGACCACCCCTAGGTCCACCTCTCCGTCAAGAAGTAGCCGAGCGTTACTGAGAGGCCTCCTGGGTGAGGGCCCTCTCCTAGGATCGTACAGCAGAGTAACCACACACTACAAATGGACACCACACCAGAGGTCGAGTTCGTACGCTTTATCAGGAAATAAAGGCTGCTGGTTCTCAGCGATAGGTACAAGTAGACCGAGGGGTCTGTAAAGTCTCGTGAAAAGGGGGGTCAGGGTAGCGGGACAGTCTCGGTTGGAGTGTATGAAGGGATACCCTGCGCACAGCTCTCAATCCTCGAGCCGGGGGGTTCCGAGAGGTCGAGCCGCGGCAGCGCCAGCAGGCTCACAAGATGGTTTGGCAAAGGTGGGCCGCGGCAGCGCCAGCAGGCTCTCGAGATGGTTCGGCAAATGTGGGCCACGGCAGCGCCAGCAGGCTCTCAAGGTGGTTCGGCAAAGGTGGGCCGCGGCAGCGCCAGCAGGCTCTCAAGGTGGTTCGGCAGAGGTGGGCCGCGGCAGCGCCAGCAGGCTCTTAAGATGGTTCGGCAAAGGTGGGCCGCGGCAGCGCCAGCAGGCTCTCAAGGTGGTTCGGCAAAGGTGGGCCGCGGCAGCGCCAGCAGGCTCTCAGGGTCTCTTCAGGTTACAGGCAATGAGTTCTTCTGGTGTCGGCCGTGACAGCGTCAGTAGGGCTTTCCAGTCCAGGATACAACTGCCGTCCTACTCCGGGGCTGGCCCAGATATAGGACTGGCGTCCTTTGATGTCCGGACCCTCGCGCCTGGGGGGCCAGAAGGGCCGGGATGATGGTGTCCAGACACCCAGCAGGGGGGTGGAGCCAGCACCCAGGGATGCCGGAGGCGATCGATACCAGGCGTCCGGGGACGGCTGGAGGCCCATCGAAACTCCCCTTCCTCCGGGATCTGTTGAGTGGCCACTCGACCACCTGGGTAGATCTTGGCGCCTCGATGTCGGGGCTTCGCTGGGGCCTGGGCCGGGGCCGAGGCCACGTGTTCGTGACGTGGTGGTCCCAAGATGGAGTCAGGCGAGACCTCGTGCTCAGGACGTGATGGGCCCATGATGGAGTCAGGCCGGTAGTGGGGGTCCGGGATGGTGGCCGGACCAGTAGTGTTGGTGCATGCAGGATCGGGCGGAAGGGTCCGCCCGGGCTCTGTGGAGGGCCGATGTCGTCCGGGGCCCGCCATGCGGGAGGGGTAGGACCACGCCAGGAGGCCGGGTCCAACAGTAAGTCAGTCAGTCAGTGAGAGAGAGTGGGAGAGTCTGTCAGTGAGAGAGTCTATAAACAGATTATTGTTCCCGAGCACAGCACAAATAAGAAGTTAGAATCGATCATTTCAGAAAATAAACAGTCCAAGTGTGTATCCGATTTTTGGGGATTCCAAAAATAATTTCTTGTATTTTCTTTTTTCTTCACAATTGCAGAGATTTCAAACAGTGATTCTTGTTGATGAGTTGATTGACATCACCACTAATGTATCCAGATAGCCGACACGTGTTTCGTCTCGGGAAACAATCGCCCGATGACTTCATCAGGGCTATAGAAACGAACAAAAACATGCACTTAACAATGATATCCAAAAGTCAATATATGAACAACTATTCACCACCACCAACAGTGTCTGAAGTGTAAAAGTAAAAACAAGAGAAGAATCAATAATCACCAGAATTTCACCCAGTGAAAGAATGTTATATCCAAAAGTGTGAAAGAAAGATGAAAGAAGACAAATTAAGTCTTAATTTCAAACCACTACTTATGTCGCAGAGAAAAAGGACCTCTATGTTTCAAAACATTACCAATATTGCATGCTACCAAAGTAATTAAAAGCAACGAATATGCTGAAAAGATTAATTCAGGCCTAAAAAAAGATTGATATTACCGATCTCACACGAGAGAGGACTATTTTGAGATGACTGAAATGCCAATTCTGGCAGAAACCAGGAACTAGCATATAATTCTGTCACTCACCAAATACAAATCTTCGCAATAGAATTCACCACATTCCAGGTATGGCCTGTCTGTGGTCCCATACAAAATGGGGCTAATGGAGATAGGAAACAGGAGGAGAAGCGGAGATCTTCAATTAGAGTTAGTCAATCATCCTTATTCTACTATCAAAGATAGTATTCAACAGTTCCTACAATAGGAGGTCTCAAGGTTGTACCAACAGACCATCCAGATACAACAGTTGATTATTATAAAGCTGTATACCTAAAAGTAAATACTTTTCCTCATATAAGTCACATATTCTTCAGTTGTTTGTCCTAATATATGGCCAGATTTCTGAAAAGAAAAAAGGAAAAAAGAGAATACAATAACGATTTCTGCACCACAAAATGCACTCCCACATATCAGATAGTCTTATTACGGATTATAAAACCTAGTAGCTGAGAGGATTGCATAAGACTAAAAAAGGGGTTCCTCATAAACAGTTAAATATTCATCTCACTCTACCACCAGTTCATATTACAGCAATTATAGGGAAGCGAGAGAGACATAAAACAATTCACAACATATGTCACAAAAACTATCCAGGCCTAATCATTGTAGTATAAGCTCACTCGGGCCAGCAGTCAAGTTACCTCAGAGAGACTATAAGTCAGGTCCAGGCCAAAAAGAAATATATTCAATTCTGAAAACAAAACGACAATATTTAGTCAATCAGAATAAGACACGGTTATTAATCACAATTCTAGAAGGCAAAATCCTAATATTATGCATGTTGCATAGTCATACGTTATACTCAGTCCCGCATATTTAGCGCAGTTTTTACTTCCGGATTTAAGAAACCGATCATTTTAAATAACAGTATATAAGGTATCAGTAGTCTGTTAGATCAAATATGAGGTATAAAAGTTCCTTACTCAAATGTAAATAATATAAAAATGCCCTTATAAGTTACGCAGTAGAGTAATACATGCACCCAGTATATTTAAACGGCGCATTAAACTCATTACAAATTACAGTCACAAATAAAAAACGAAAAATTCAAGAGAACGAAAATAAAAGCAAGGGTCAGAGATCTAACCCAACGTCAATCGCTGGCTCATTCACTACTAATTGTGCAGCAGAATAGTATATGCACCCATTATATTAAAAGGGCACATCTAACTTGCAAAAAACACAGTCACAGTTTAAAAACAGCAAGTCGATGGACCAGTAAAAATACCCAAGGTCAAAGGTTTAGCCCAACTTCAAACGCTATCTCATTTAGGCAACCGATCTTACCTCGGAGAGTACTCCCGTCGTCTTCTTCAGTATTCAAAAAGTAAGTCACCCGAGTTTGTAAACTTGTGGGTTAAAATAGTCGACACCGGTATCTGATTTCCGGTTACAAAGTAACGACAGGCTGTATTCACACGTTATCTAGAATAGGCGCCATTTTGGTGTGGTATAGCACCTCACTATATCAAGTCTAATATGCCGGCCATCCCACATACTCAACAATAGATTTATGGGAAAGTTCTTCACCGCCAGGGTTCCTCCAAAATAAAAAATATAAAATATAAATCCAAATCAATACCTCGTGGGCAACTCCCCAAGCGACATATATTCGGTCAGCACAAAAAACGAGTAGTCGATTATTATCAACAATAGGCGCTATTTTGAAATGATATAGTGCCATAATATTTACAAACATAACATATACCAATAATCACGTAGTTATAAGTAGATATGACGAAACAGTCCTAATAAATCAAGACATCAAAATGGCGAATGAAGTAAAAATTAAACCGAGCATCCAAGCTCTGCCGCAAGTAAAAAACATAGTTGTCTTCTTGTAGTGAAGCCGACTGTCATATATAGTCACTATCAGTAATTATGTGATATTCAACTAATATTTAGCCCATATCTTATCGCAGTACAATTTGTGTCACCGTAAGCAAATTGCATAGTCGCCTTCTTGAAATGTAGCCAACTGTCAAATACAGTAATTATCAGTAATTATAAGGAGTTCAATTAATATTAGTCCATATCATATTGGGTACAGTTTGCATCATCACTTTGAGTTGCATTCGGCAGCAAAATTTCTTTAAAAGTAACATTGTCCACTACGCAGAACGGAAATAAAAATTGACCCCAATGCATACTTGATACCAAATTAGTGTTCGGGGTATACAACATTTTAGCTTCTGTCAAGAGATAAGCAGTTATCAGTTTTAGGGAGGGAAGATATAAGAATTAAGGGGGGTAAAGATACAGATTTACACCACCGTGCGAAATACCAATCATCAGTTAATTAAATGATGTTGGTAGTTGGAAGTATGTGAAAGATAGTGATTCAGGTATATGTGAAAGGTACTGATTCGGATATACATATGTCCTCACATATAAGTAAAAGCAATGATGTAAGGAAAAATGTCCATCAGTTCATAAAAGACAAATGATAAGATCACAGTATCATTAATAAGCATTTACATCACGTTTGTAGATTTTGTCCACATCAATATGGACCTCATAACAACCGTACAGCATGTCTTGTAACATCAGAAAGTCATAGGTACTCAGTCACATAGAGAGAACTCCAAGCACATATATTTCATTCATACATTTAAAAAATAGTGCATTTCCTGATCTATATTAATTCCACACTCTACTGCTCGGAGCCTCAAGATCCATCGTGCTTCGCACTGTCTCAGTGTATGTGCTCTCTATCCCCACCCCTGGGATCACTGTGTACAACTTCAATGCCATGACATTGAAATCCTAGTTTCACCTTTTGATCAGGGCAGACTCCTGCATGACATCCTATCGGATATCTTGTGTCTAGGTTTTTAAGGCAAATGCTCAGCCATTCTTTCCTTTAGTGGGCGGATAGTACTGCCCACATAGATTTTTTTGCATTTGCATTCAATCACATAGACTACATATTTAGTTAGGCAGTCTATGTGTTCACAAATCTGAAATGTAAGAGAACCATTGTACTCGAATTCCTTTACTCCTTTCTTTGCCAGTCTACACATACTTGAGTTACCTCATACATAGGATCCAATATTTAGTTCTCTAAGTCAAGTTGTTTTCACCCTTGGCTGTATAACTAGGACTTATAAGGCTTTGGATAGTTTTACCCCTTCTGTATATAATACTAGGAGATTTAGGGCCATATGTATCAACATCAACATCCTGATTTGCGATTCTCATATAGCGATTTTTTAGAAATCGCTATTTGAGATTTGCAAATAGGGATGTATGTACAAAATCGCAATTTTTTAGCGATTTCGTAATATTCCTTAATTGCGATTAGCAAATTGCGAATCGCAATTAAGGAATACTTTCCCATTCATTTCTATAGGCCAGGAGGCCCATAGCAATGAATGGGAAGTTATTCTCAATTTGAGATTCGCAATTTGAGAAGCGCAAATTGAGAATAATTTCAAGGGTGCAGGGGTGTCAAAAGGACACCCTGATGCACCCCTGAAATAAGCATTGGTGCACATGTGGCGCACATACATGCTCTTGTGCTTCACATTGCATTTTGAAAAATGCAAAAAAGTGCATTTTTCAAACAAATAGCAAATTACCACCAACTTGATGTTGGTGGTAATGTGCGATTCCTTAAGGCCAAATTGCACCTTTTTGGTGCTTCTTACATTGCATTTAAGGAATCGCAAAATTTGTGATTCCTTAAATGCAATCGCAAAATAAAGAATCGCAAATTTTGCGATTCCTTATTTTGCCTTAATACATACCATTTGGCAAAATTGCATTCGCAAACGCCGAAATTCGCAGAATACAAATTTGCTTGATACATATGGCCCTTAGAGATGTATTGTGCCAAAGCTTTATCCACCATAAATAGAGGCCAATTCTGTTTGAGTATCATAAACAGTTTATGCGACCAGGGATGATAATTAGACACCAAACAAACTTTAGTATTCTCACTCTTTGCTGTTTTGAAGACAGATTTAAATGTTTCTGGACGTTTCAGCTTTAGAGTTGTTTCTTTAGCTTTTCGTATTGTTTCTCCCGAAAATCCCCGCGCATAGAATCTCTTTTCAATATGTCTCACATTAGTTAAAAAGTCCTCATCCCTACAGCAGTTTATGCAGGCCCTCAACATTTCCCCATAAGGGATAGCATTGATCTGGCTTCTCGGGTGGGCACTGCTAGCGTGCAATAAAGCATTGCAAGCTGTTGTTTTTCTGTACATTCTGTCTCTGTATTTTCCCTTCACAGTGAAATAGTTCTAAATCAAGAAAGATAATGCTATTTGGGTATGATGGTATTGTGATTGTCATATTGCTCTGATTATTGTTCATATGGTCAAAGAAATCTGACAAGTACTCATAATTTCCTGTCCAAACTAGCATACAAAATATTGCTCTGATTATTGTTCATATGGTCAAAGAAATCTGACAAGTACTCATCATTTCCTGTCCAAACTAGCATACAATATTCAATATAGCTACCATAATATAGAATGTATTCCTGCCATTTCGCTTCTGCTGGGCCCCGGATATGCCCCACCTCAAACCATCCCATAAAGAGACAGGCAAAAGATGGAGCAAATCTGGAACCCATCGCGGTACCACAGATCTGTAAGTAGCAATCACTGTTAAAGAGGAAAGCATTGTTTTTGAGAATAAGTCTTGACATTTCAATAAGCATCTCAGAATGTTCCAGTAATTCAACTGGACGTCGAATTAGGTAATACTTCAAGGCCTCTATCCCAGGTTCATGTAAGACAGAGGTCTTCAAACTTTTGTAGGTTGAGCCCCCCAACTGAATTTTTTGAAATGCTGGGCCCCCCACCATGTGACAGAAATTTCTCGAATCTGGTACACTACATAATTGACCGCTACCCGCATATCCCGGGCCATATCCGGCAAATAATGTTCAACGCAATAGGAGTTTAGTGAACTGTAGGTTTGTGAGTGGGTGTGGTTAATGACAGAGGCTTATTGCACAGCTCAAAACAAAAATTTCCAAGATAAAATGTGTGCAAATTGTTTTCACTAAGATGCTTTGTTTTCCACATGACAGATTTATAATAACACCACCAACATTAATGTGACGGGTGTGCCTGTTTTTCGCCACAGAGACAGTCAATCTGTGGATGGATTTTTGCTACCGCCATCCTCAGGTTGTGCTCCACATCCAGTCTTCAACGGTACTTAGTCTTCAATACCGCAAGTGCTGAGAACTCAATCTCACATAAATACGACAAGCTGACAGGCAAGAGAGTTTTGATAGCAGTTTCTCTCAAAGCTGAATATTCTACGATTTCAGCCAAAACTCTCCCAGTGAGACTTTGCTGAAATGCATCTGCAGAGTGCGGACACTTTGGAGATCAATTAGTTCTTCCTGCATACGAATCGGGAGATAGCTTGCCACCTCTGCCAGAAATGGTTGAAAGACCCAGTCATTGAAGTGATCATTGTCCTCAGGAAAATACTTTTGCAAACTGTCCCTGAGAGACATCAGGTGTTTTTTATTATCTCAGCAACACTTGGAAGTTCATATTCAGTCTCCCCAAGAGCATCTACTAAACATGGAAACTGCTCAAACAGGCCATCTTCAACTAGTCTTCTCCATAATTCAAGCTTCTTATTGAGTGCAGTTATTCTTTTATTCATGGTAAAAGAAGTCATATCAGCTCCTTGTAGCAACAGATTCAGGGAATTTAATTTCTCAAAAATGTCAGCAAGGTATGCTAGAAGCACAAGCCAGCGGGGATTGCATAGTTTTTCTGCTTTGCAGGGGTCCAAACACAGAAGAAACTGCTGTACTTCATTCCTTAATTCGAAGATGCGAGACAGCACTTTCCCCCGGGATAACCACCGCACTTCTTGCTCACTGCCTTCATGCTCAGCTCCCATTTCTGCACATAAAATTGCAAATAGACGAGCTCTTGTGGGATGGGTCTTTATAAAATTTCCTATTTTTACAGCAGAATTCAGCACATCCTCTAGTTCGCTGTCCATGTTTCGAACAGCAAGGGCTTCCTGGTGTATCACACAGTAAGTCCACAGATTATGTGGAGCCACTTTCAATACGTTAGCTTTTAGGCCAGCCCTAGCACCACACATTGAAGGAGCACCATCTGTGCAGATTCCAACACAGTTTTCCCATTTCAAGCCATTAATATTCAGGAAGTCATTGATAATGGCAAACAAATCGGATCCTGTTGCCTGCCCCTTGATTGGCTTGCAAAATAAAAAATCTTCTAATACTAGTGTTTCATAACAGTAACGAACATAAGCAATTAAATGGGCATCCTTTGACACATCAGTTGCTTCATCCAGCTGCAAAGCAAATAAACTTGATTTCAGCTGGGCTATGAGCTGTCCCTCGATATCTTCTGACATGTCAGAGATGCGGCGGCAAACTGTTGTGTCTGAGATGGGTATACTTTTGAACTTCTCTGCTGCTTTTTCACCAAGCATTGTCCTAGCTACGTTGAGCAATGCTGGGAGAATCACATTTTCTCCATCTACATAGGGCCTTTTGTTTTTGGCAATGTGGTATGCTACTTGGTATGAGGCTTTTAACGCATTTGCAGGAGTATTTGCCACATGTTTCACCACTTCTTTCTACTGATCTATCTCTTGCAACTTCCTGGCAAAAAAATCTCAGCTTTTTCCTGCTAGAGACCATGTAGGAATAGGAGGAATGGCAAATAAATGGGTAGCATCTTTTTTGAGCAATAGACATTTCAATGTTTTGAGGCAGGTTTACAGTCTGACCCTCTTGAAGCCCCCTGGGGAGTACCACAGGGCTCCTCTCTGAGCCCGACGTTATTTAACGTCTATCTCAGCCCTCTGGCTCAGCTAGTGCAGGAATTCGACATCTCCATCGTGTCATACGCCGATGACACGCAACTGGTGTTTTCAATCTCGGAGTCGCCGAACTCAGATCACCGGCAACTTGTCCCCTGCCTCGAAAAATCAGAGCATGGATGGCAAATTGCAAGCTTAAGTTGAATGGAGATAAAACAGAGCTGATGATTCTGGGCAACAATACTAATCCGACACTGGAAATTCTCTGGCCAACAAGCTGGGGGCCTTCGCCCTCCCCCAAGGCTGCCAGTAAGGATCTAGGCATATGGTTGGACCAGAACCTAACAATGGAGACCCAGGCCAATAAATTGGCCGCGACCTGCTTTGGAATCATACGCATGATCAGGAAAATCATGTCTTTGCTCCCAGAGGATGCTAGGAGAACCATAGTTCAGGCCTTAGTCACATCGCGACTGGACTATGGTAACTCCCTCTTCCTGGGATCGCCCAAATATGTGGTAAAAAGACTACAAGTGGTTCAGAATGCTGCCACTCGAATGTTGTTGAACATCCCCATACGCCAATCAGCCAGGTTAGGACTGCGGAAATTGCATTGGCTTCCGATACATGCCAGAATTAAATTCAAGTCTCTGAGCATGGCCCATAGGGCCATGCAAGGGAGAGGCCCTGTTCTTATCCAAAAATTAATCACACACTACCTTCCGGAGCGGAACCTCAGATCCAGTTCAAAATGTCTGATGAAAGGAGTCCTAGTTAAAAAGGCTAGATGGGGGGGACGATTCTTTACTCATCTGGTACCGAAGCTCTGGAACAGCCTGGACCCAGAGATTCGTCTCATTGAAAATGAACTCTCTTTCAAAAAAAGGCTTAAGACCTGGCTCTTCCCGCAAGACTAATTGTTGGCTGTCTGTCTTCCTTATCTGATAGCGCTGAAATGCCCAAGGGTGGTCACGCGCTCTATAAATCCCACAAACATAAACATAAACATGTTTCGTTTCAAAGTGACGTCTTAATTTGGTTGGCTTCAAGCTGTCGTTAGCTAAGATGACGCCACAAACCACACACTGTGGTCTTCTTTTCCACTAACAACAATGCAGGTGAAACCAATATCCATATAGGAGGAATCATATTTTCTTGTTTTTGCAGCTTTTCTCTCTCCATCTGTTTCAGTTTCAGCCTTTCGCTTGAGCACTCTACCATCATTTGGGAGCAGAAAACTATCCATATCAAATGCTTGCTTAACCTAAGATAAAAAATTTGAAGCTGCATGTTAATGAATAGTACATGGCTGCAATTTTACAGCTGCATGAGGTACAGGAGGTTTTTAACTGTAGTTTAATAAAAAAATCTTTAACAAAAAATCTCCTTATGCTTTAAATAAAATAAATTTGGATAAAAGAATCATTCTGTGGTAAGTGGATGAAAAGTCATTCCAGCTCATCCAGGCTTTTAAGTAGGTGCTCCCAGAATTGCTCCCATATGTACATGCTGTATACCACCGATGAGGCTCTGCAAGTTACTTGTTCAAAGGTTAGTGAGGGCAAACTTCAGCACTCAAAAACAAATGCATACCTTCTTATTCACTTCCTCAGATGTTTCTACTTCTTGAATAGGAGTCCTCGGCCTAGCGATCAAGTAGCTTTTTCCCTTGCAATAAAGAGAAAATGTTTAAGAAATATTACTCGCATGTTCTCAGTATATTTTGCATGAAACACCATGAAAGCTCCCGAGATTAGAATCATAGTAATGGGCAAGGGAGTGAATGACATGCCTAGAAGTTACTTGCTGCCTTATCTTAAGGGCAAATAATATATGCCATGATCTGCAAGTTATTAGTTGAAGCCCTGATGGCTGGTAAGATAGCCATGATCTGCAAGTTAAAAATGTGATTTCTGGCAAGGTCACATTAGTTGTCCATTCTTTCAAGTTTGTTAAATTGATCTTGCATGTAATATCCCCCCATACACAGTACACCCACTCTTCTGTAAGCACAAAGTTTGTTTTACTTATGCCATGTTAATATTTCAACTCCTGTGCAGTTCCTACTCGCACTTTTGCACAGAATGACAACTGGCACATGTGATTTATGTAATGTGCACTCTGCAGAGAAGCGCAGGATTGGATGAGCATGCATTTCGAACAACTTTAGGACCCAGTGACAGGCACTATGAGAAACTTGCACTGCCTTTGATTCTCAACTTCAGAGGTCATAATTGTGTTTTTTGCACTGTTTAAGTATGGACGCAGAATTTTCATGGAGGCCTGGCCTTTGCTCATAGACCTTTGCAATATTACAGATGGACGGCCAGGGAAAAAAAGCACAGGGAAGAATAACTTATTCAACTGCATCAAAAAGGGTTCACACAACATATGCAGCTGAATGGCGCCTGGAACAAAACAAGGAGGGCTTCTGGGATACTCCGTACCGCCACTATGTACCTTTTTTCAAAATTTGTATTAAAAATATAAATCTTTCCTATGAAAAAGCTAAGACTTCATCAGTTAAGACATCACCTTGATATGCTGATATATCAGCTCCTTATTTTGACGTCCCAGGTGGTGCAAATATAAGCAGTCACCTAAAGCGGTATTTTCAGCACCTATCTGTGCATACTTCGAACAGCAAATATAAATAGAAAGCACTTTAAATTGTGTTCTAGGGCTGCCTGAAAGATCCATGACTGAAAGGGAACAAAGACAGAAAAGTCGCATTACAAATAAATACATACTTCTTTATTTATAACCCGTATTTAGTGCCAAGACAAGAAATTTGCAGGGTGTTTATACAACACATTGCTGGCATTTTTCTTTTGGCAACTTGAAGCCCTTCTAGCCCTGTGGGTGTTGCTCCCTGCATGTATAATTCTAAAAGAAACTAGGGGGCATATTATCAAGAACGGCGTTACAAATTATCGACGGTTTAGCGGCAGAAAACTGCTGCTAAAGCGGCGATAATGGGCTAGATAATATGCCCTTGAGAATTCCAATAGAAGTCCGTGTTCTGGTGTGAACATGGGCTTCTATTGGAATTCTCCAGGGCATATTATCAAGCCCATTATCGCCGCAACTGCCGCTAAACCGGCGATAATTGTAAAGCTGTTCTTAATAATATGCCCCTAAGTATTTTCCAGCTTGGCTGCTGTGCTCTTCTAAATGCAGCCCAAGTGCAAAATTCGACACAATTGCCTGGGAGGCCTATGTAATTGTTGAACCCCAGTACAGGAATATTTTAGAGAAAGTTAAACATTCCCCAAATATTTACAAACAGGTTTGAAATAGTGTAATATAGCTTCTCTGTGCAGACCCAAGGGCTGCTGCCCTAAAGGTACCTCTGCAGACATCCCCCTGGGATGGTGGTGCGCCCCACCTTGATTAAAGAACTCTGACTTAAGTGAATTAACACCTACATTGTACATGTCACACCATTGCCCGCAAATCTTTTGGTATTTCCATGTGTAGGACTCTTAAAGTCAACAGGTCTCCTAAGAAGTGCAGAGATGCCATGGTTTCAGATTTCTATGTGTGACATTTTCATAATGTTAGTGTCTTATGAGTGACATTTCAACGACTATGACACTTTCTCGCAAGCAAGTAGTGTAGTGTAGTTCCTATATTCCCAATAGGCTCTGCGCATTGGAATAACATAAATGATAGTTTAGACGTAGGACTGAGGTCGACTAGGTCTCTACTGAATATGTTAGACTTAATTATGAATGCCAGCTAGCTCAGAGGTCACTAGAAACTTTCTCAAATGGACAGGAAGGTGTTAACTTTCCTGAATAGACAAGAAGGGATTAGTTTCTGACAACCGCATAAACATGACAACTTTGCTCTCTCCAGAATAAGGAGTATATCTCCAGAGTCGTGTGAAAACAATAGACAGCTATTTCACTCAGTCAATCGTGCATGCATAGTTTCACCAGGAGTACAGAGAAATAGAGTGACAGGCGTTTTCAATAAAAGTTGTTATTTATTGAGCAGTCCTCTTTCTCATGCAAGAGAAGTGAATTGCCACAATTGCAATACTTATCATAAAGTAAAGTGCGTACAGTAAAAGGAGTATTATGAAATAATACTGTAAAAGCATTTATATGGTTTCTAAGCCATAAGATACTTAAAACGGATAAAATATATACATACATAAAATCATTGACTAAACATACTCCACTGGTGCTTCTAAGATACACCTACCCCGGTGTACCTAACCTAAGCCTAGTACGTGGGAAGGAGTAAGTGAGCTGCAGTTTAAGTTAAGTTATTTTTTCCAAGAATCTGAATCAAGAATTCTCTAAGGATCTAATCAGCTTCGTACCTTGGTTATAGAATGAAGGAGGTCTTGTATCTCTTTCTCAGGACTCGATCTCCCAGCAACCCGCAAGGGTGACTGGAAACACTGGAGCTGGATTTCTCGGCAGGAGAAAAGACAGCGTCTCTCTCAGTGCGTCAATGGGAGGGTCGGCTTCCTTCGGCACTCGCTACAGCTGGGCTTCGGGTAAGTAGATAGCCGATCTGCTCCAAACCACTGTGTGTTTGCTTAAGGCAGATGCTGGTATATTTATACCTGGAAGGTGCCGAGTTTGGCGTAAGGTTGGACATAAGACGTCACTAAGAACTTACAGTTCTTTCTGGACTCCAGGAGTTCTTGTACAAACCAAAACAAAAGCAGGGGGAATTCCCGGGCTGCTGGAGGCTTGGTTTGTTTAAAGAACGCGTTGTACTTTCTAGGAGTCTATGGGAGTAGCTTTGCCGTATTTGGACTGCATTGGCTATGACTAAATATGGATATGATTCTTATACTTTATAAGGATATGATTTGTTATAACCACAAAAGGGCATGAATCGGGAATATTTAAATAGGGTCCTAGATACGTTCACAACAAGAAGTGCAGAGCTGCCATGGTTTCAGATTGCTATGTGTGACATTTTCATAATGTTAGTGTCTTATGAGTGACATTTCAACGACTTTGACACTTTCTCGCAAGCAAAATCAAGCAAAGAAGATGAGGGAAACATAAATATGAGAAATCACACCCAGTTAAGCAAGGAGAAACTCTTTAAGAAGTCATTGAACTAAAGTGTGCGACAAGACTCAATACTTCATTACTAGGTAAAGCACTTGGTACATGTTTCACTGAGACTTAAAACAATAAAAAACACTTCAAATGTTTGTTTGATTCTTGAACAGCCTGCACTTAATTTGCTTTACAGATATGTGCACTTTCCCACCATATATTTTTACAAGCCCCTTTGTGAAGCATATGCTGCAAAAAGTACTTTCTTTTTCCCATAGACCCGTTTGGGTACCTGGCCTAATGAAGAACCAAAATCTTGAAGAATCAGGGTTGAAACCCACAGCATTGACTTTCAACAAGGACAACAACTTTTTGTTTTGAGTCTGGGAGAGGCAGAGAACTGTGACCGTACCCCTAATAATACTGCACATGCTGCCCACTCTGCACTGATTTCAATAGCCACAGGGCTCTGATCATGAAGTCCAGTTTGCTCTGATTTTCCTTTAGAACTATTACTGTCACCCTACACTAAATATTACGGCTGTATTACACTGAATATAAAGGCTACTCTGCACGAATGAGGATTCCTACTTTTCACTAATTCTGATTATTATTCTGTCTCTAGCTAGCATTTCCACAGGGAGACTGACATTCATTTACTATTAAAACAAAACTCTCAACCAGCTCTGATTTTTCGGCAAGCATTGGTGTTAAGGGATATACCGTATTTTCCGGCGTATAAGACGACCCGGCGTATAAGACGACCCCCTACTTTGCTTGATAAAATGTAGGTTTCGTGCTATACTCGCCGTATAAGACTACCCCCACTTCCAGCGCAGTCCAACGCAGTCCTGCATAGCCATTTTGAGAATTTATTTTATTTTATTTTGGCTCGTACTTTGTACGCTTTTGTAACCTGCACACTTATCACTTTTTTCTCCAGGAATGTACCGATTGCTACCTCATGTATTTTGGTTGCTCACTATTGTCTCTTTTGATCCATGTCACTTAACGTTTGCTTTTGTAATTTGTTCATTTGTAATTGTTCCTCTTGTATCAATACTGTTCCTACTGTAAAGCGCTCTGACACCTTCGGGTAAAGTCCGCGCTATATACAATCGCATAAACCTTTTAGTGCATGATTGACGCCTGCACTAGTGACGTATCAATATCCCCCACAGCCCCTGCGGTGCGAGGGGAGGGGGAGCTCCGGCACTGGGCACGGACGGCGGATTAGAGCCCCTGGCTGGGTCCGAAGCGTGGGCGGGAAATGGTGCAGCTTAAAACACAAGACACAAGACGAACACAAGATCAGCCCCTCGCCAGCCCCTCGCCAGCCAGTGTGGCCAATACGCCTTACCGGTAGTATTTTCACTGCTTGAGCAATTTATTTTACAGGAGGATTTCTGTATTTCTGCCAAAAAAACACGTGCTCTGATTACGTGCTCGCGCAGTGTTTCATAATGCAGAAGCAGTCTGACACCTTCGGGTGTAGTCCGCGCTATGTGAGAAACGCATGGAAACATACCCTCAAATTTGGCACCCGGCGTATAAGACGACCCCCGACTTTCCAGAACATTTTAAGGGGTCAAAAAGTCGTCTTATACGCCGGAAAATACGGTACTTTTAAGTTTTATCCCATACCTGCCATGCTAAAATTACGAGTCCAAGAATGCAAAACTGTCTTGACTAAAATGGCAGGAATAGCCAATATGTTATGAATGACATGGAGGATACTTCGAAGCTATTTAAAACAAACGTTTTCACCTCTGCTCAAATGGGCATGTAAAACTGCTTTGAAAATTGTGTGCAACAGCTGATAATCCCCAGTGGTTGCTACTGCTAATAGAAAGCCAAAACCAACATCATCGCCAGCTCCACACTATCCCTTTTCAAACCGTGCAATGATGTTGGTTTTGGCTTTCCATTAGCAGTAGCAACCACTGGGAATTATCAAATAAAGGTTTATTGATGATGATAGTAGGTCTTCAGCCGCACCCTCTGAAGTGGTCTAGCAGCTTCATGCGAAGCGTCTCACCTGAGAAATCACCAACATAAATACATTGTAAAACAAGTTAAAAGGATGGTTTCCTGGGATATTTTTCAAATACATCTTGAAGCTCTGAGCAGTGGAGTGTGGAATTAATATAGCTCAGGAACTGCACCATTTTTTAAATGTATGAATGAAATATATGGGCTTGGAGTGCTCTCTATGTAACGAAGACACAAATTGTACTGCGATAAGATATGGGCTAAATATTAGTTGAATATCACATAATTACTAATAGTGACTATATATGACAGTCGTCTGCACTACAAGAAGGCGACTATTTGTGTTGTGCTCGGGAACAATAATCTGTTTATTGTTTATTCACTGTGTTCCACACAGAGGATTTTTGGGGACTTGGGTGGCCGTTGCCTTTTTGTTCCCTGGAGCAATTTGTTATGAAATCTGTTACTTGAATATTGGCTTGCGCAAGGTGTGACCTAGCCACGCTTCGCAGTTCATTGATATTTTGGGTTTTGCTGCATGCCAATTGTACTATCTGGTTATAATCGATAGAATAATGAGTTCTAGGCTAGATCGTGAGAAGGTCGCAGAGGATCGTTTTAAGAATTTACATGCAGGCTTACCTGTGAATAGGCAGTGACTCAAGGAGCCCCAAGGATTAATGAGGGCCTTAAAGCTAAATTCGTATGATTGGAAAGACTTAGGAAGTTTGAAATCTCAAAATGGTGGGACGGTGCAACCCTTAAACAATATATCAAACTCAATAGGGTGCTGCGGGGGTTGCGATCACAAATACTCTCCACTTATGATGACTTAGAGGCAGATTTACTTCTAGCCTGGGAAAAATAACTAAATGATAATAGTCTTAGACTTATGAATATTTTAATTGAGAATGCAGACCGCAAAGTGACCAAAACAGCCATGGAAGTGGATATACTAGAAAAGGAAATTGGTGATCTCAACAAGGCTGAACCTACAAAGAAAAATGTTACCTTAGAAGAGATCTTAACCAGATATGAGGATGATATAAAACAACGGAAGGCCCAGAAGCTAAGGCGGGATGAAATTGATTATGCCAATGGTAGGATCTTTACCTTTGCGAAAAGATTCGATGACATTGTTAAGAAAGATCAACCTAGACTAGATAACAAAACATCAACACCGAGCTGTACCAGTGCTGGTTCATCCAGCAATCTATCTAGCAGTGGGGATGAATGTACTAGTGCTAGCACCCTCGCAGCATTACCTGACAATTCTTTTTTACGGGAAGTGCAACGGATAAGAATGGGCAACAAAGGGAAAGAGATGAGAACAAAACAAGATATAAAGGGAAAACAAAGAGAGGCAAAAGGGGAGGAAGAAGAAACCAAAGAAACAGAGAGGGTACAAACAAGTTCATGGAACAAGAACAGACAGCAAATAGTGAGGAGGTAGGAGAAATACAGGTGGTTAATCTGTCAAGCAAAACACTATCAAAGGAACGGACTATGCACCTCCAAAAAGGAATTAATTATTGTCCAACATTGATGTATTATGTAACAGATGTTAAGATTGATATATATAAACGTGTGAGACACTTGAAATTAAAAAAGTTTTTTGAGAGCAAACCAAAACCTGTTGTATCGAAATCTTGTGAAGTGATTACTGGGGATATGTCTATTCATGATGCATATAATGTTAAAACTTTGTTATCATTGAATGAGGATGCTAGTGCACCTATTAATGTTTCTGAAGTGGTTGCTGATCTGGAACACTGTACCAATTTGAGTATTGACAGTGGCCTTAAAAACAAGTCACGTTGGACCCCACAGCTTATGAGTGGTAATAATATTGATCTCTTTCATAAGGTGGTGACTATGGAGACAGATAAGTGGGACAAATACATGATTAAAAACAACTATATGCCAAAATCACACAATTTGACTTTTAAAGAACGACAGTCCCTCAATAATTTATCTAAAGATCCTGATCTTATAGTGAGGAAAGCTGACAAAGGGGGCAACATGGCTGTAATGGACGAACTGAAATATGATGCAGAGATTATGTCACAGCTGAATAACCAGACCTGCTATAGGAAGCTTGATAATAATCCAATGTTTGCAATTGTAAGAACAATCAATACTGAGCTCCTCAGATGGCGTGAACATGGCCTTCTATCTAATGAAGAGTTCCTATATTTGAAGACAGATAAACCACGTTATCCTTGAGTGTATACGCTCCCAAAACTCCACAAAGATCTGATTACCCACCCAGGTAGACCGATAATATCGGGGATTGGGGGACCAACAGAAAAGATAGCTGAATTTGTGGATAAATTCCTACAGATGTCTGTAACAAATCTGTCGTTCTATATAAGAGACAGCAAACATGCACTTAATATTTTGAATGATTTAACATGGGATCAGGGTATGAGATTTGTTACAATGGATGTGAGTTTGTTGTATACAAATATCTTACATGAACATGGGATAGAGGCCTTGAAGTATTACCTATTTCAACGTCCAGTTGAATTACTGGAAAATTCTGAGATGCTTATTGAAATGTCAAGACTTATTTTCAATAACAATGCTTTCCTCTTTAACAGTGATTGATACTTACAGATCTATGGTACCGCGATGGGTTCCAGATCTGCTCTGCCTTTTGCCTGTCTCTTTATGGGATGGTTTGAGGCGGGCCATATCTGGGGCGCATCAGGAGTGAAATGGCAGGAATACATTCTATATTATGGTCGCTATATTGATGATTGTTTGCTAATTTGGACAGGAACTAATGAGGACTTGTCAGATTTCTTTGGCCATATAAACAATAATCAGAGCAATATGACATTCACAATAACATCAGACCCAAATAGCATTGTCTATCTTGATTTAGGACTATTTCACTGTGAAGGGAAAATACAGAGCAGAATGTACAGAAAAACAACAGCGTGCAATGCTTTATTGCACGCTAGCAGTGCCCACCCGAGAAGCCAGATCAATACTATCCCTTATGGCGAAATGTTGAGGGCCCGCAGAAACTGCAGTAGGGACGAGGACTTTTTAACTAATGTGAGAGATATTGAAAAGAGATTCTATATGCAGGGATATTCGAGAGAAACAATACGAAAAGCTAAAGGAAGAACTCTAAAACTGAAACGTCCAGGAAAATTGAAATCTGTCTCCAAAAGAGCAAAGGGTTAGAATACTGAAGTTTGTTTGGTGACTAATTATCATCCCTGGTCCCATAAACTGTTTATGATACTCCAACAGAATTGGCCTCTACTTATGGCGGATACAGCTTTGGCACAATACATCTCTAAATCTCCTAGTATTATATACAGAAGGGGTAAACCTATCCAGAGCCTTATAAGTCCTAGTTATCCAATACAGCCAAGTGTGAAAACAACTTGGCTTAGAGAACTAAGTATTTGATCCTATGTATGTGAGAACTGCAGTATGTGTAGACTGGCAAAGAAAGGAGTAACGGAAGTTTAGTACAATGGTTCTCGTACCTTTCAGATTTATGAACACATAGACTGCCTGATTAAATATGTAGTCTATGTGATTGAATGCAAATGCAAAAAATTCTATGTGGGCAGTACTATCCGCCCACTAAAGGAAAGAATGGCTGAGCATTTTAGTGCCTTAAAAAACCTAGACACAAGATATCCAATAGGATGTCATGCAGGAGTCAGCCCCGATCAAAAGGTGAAACTAGGATTTCAATTTCATGGCATTGAAGTTGTACACAGTGATCCCAAGGGTGGGGATAGAGAGCATAAATTGAAACAGTGTGAAGCACGATGGATCTTGAGGCTCCAAGCAGTGGAGTGTGGAATTAATATAGATCAGGAACTGCACTATTTTTTAAATGTATGAATGAAATATATGTGCTTGGAGTGCTCTCTATGTAATGGAGTAACTATGACTTTCTGATGTTACAAGACATGCTGTACGGTTGTTATTATGTCCATATTGATGTGGCCAAAATCTACAAATGTGATGTAAATGCTTATTAATGATACTGTGATCTTATCATTTGTCTTTTATGAACTGATGGACATTTTTCATTACATCATTGCTTTTACTTATATGTGAGGACATATCTATATCCGAATCAGTACCTTTCACATATACCTGAATCACTATTTTTCACATACTTCCATCTACCAACATCATTTAATTCACTGATGATTGGTGCTTCGCACGGTGGTGTAAATCTGTATCTTTACCCCCCTTAATTCTTATATCTTCCCTCCCTAAAACTGATAACTGCTTATCTCTTGACAGAAGCTTAAATGTTGGATACCCCGAACACTAATTGGGTATCAAGTATGCATTGGGATCAATGTTATTTCCATTCTGCGTAGTAGACAATGTTACTTTTAAGAATTTTTGCTGCTGAATGCAACTCAAAGTTATGATGCAAACTGTACCCAATATGATATGGACTAATATTAGTTGAACTCCATATAATTACTGATAGTGACTGTATTTGACAGTTAGCTACATTTCAAGAAGGCGACTATGCAATTTGCTTACGGTGACACAAATTGTAATGCGATAAGATATGGGCTAAATATTAGTTGAATATCACATAATTACTGATAGTTACTATATAGGACAGTTGGCTACACTACAAGAAGGCGGCTATGTTTTTTACTTGCGGCAGAGCTTGGATGCTCGGTTTAATTCTTACTTCATTTATTTATTTTATTTATGTATCTGTTTATATAGTGCTAGAATCGAACTCCGAAGGGGTATCTCTGCGCTTAAACGGACTTATGAAAGAGGCAGTGGTTCCTTAGCAAAATTAAACATCACAAAACAAGAACGTTTTTAACAATTTTCTGAATGTAAGATGTTCAGAACACTGTCTGAGGGAGAGCGGAAGGTCATTCCATAGGCGAGGGCCCAGATGGGAGAAGGCATTTCCTCCTAGCCTGGCTTTTTTTACACAGGGTACTTCCAGGAGGTGTTTACTGCTAGAGCGGAGGGATCTAGACGGAACATAAGGTACAAATTTCTCTGCAAGGTATAGAGGGCCTAGATTGTATATTGCTTTATGAATAGTACAACAGGTTTTAAACTTGATTCGCTGGCGAATTGGAAGCCAATGGAATGAGCGTTCAGGACCGTATTCTGGACCACCCACAGTCTATTTAATGAGCTTTCATTGGCCGATATCAGCAGGCCATTGCAATAGTCCAGGCGACTTAATACTAATGCTTGGACCACGATTCTGCGGGTCGAATCAAGAAGCATAGGGAAGACTTGATGCAGTAAACCTATTACATGGAAACATGAGCCGATTGTCTGGGCAACATGTTCTTTTAGGTTAAGTGATCGGTCCAAACGGATACAAAGATTTTTTACTATGAGTTTAGGAGCAGGATCGAGACCAACTCAGATGGCCACCAGTCAGGGGTCCCTAGCAGGCGGGCTTCTCCAAAGAGCATTACCTCCGTCTTTTCCACATTACACTGCAGAAAGTTATCTACCATCCAATGGGATATAGCTCTCAACCCATTAGAGAAGGCCAACTGAACTGGAGCTGTAAGTTTGTCAAATGGGAAGAGAAGCTGCGTGTCATCGGCATATGATACAGGGATAAACCCATATTTGCTCAGGAGATTGGCCAAGGGAGCAACATAGATATTAAACAGGATAGGGCTCAAAAGTGAGCCCTGCTGTACTCCCAAGGTAAATTCCAGAGGAGCCGAACGAAATGCATCCATGTTAACGCTTTGAAACTGATCCGTCAGAAAGCTCCTCATCCAAGCCAAAGCCAGATCTCTTAGCCCCGCCTCTTCCATTCTTCTGAGCAAGACACTATGGGATATTGTGTCAAACATTGCGGAAAGGTCTAACAGCACCAGAATCATAGAATGGCCCTTATCCAGGGACATTCTAATAATGTCTGTAACAGTCAGTAAAGCAGATTCGGTGCTGTGTCTGGGACTGAAACCAGACTGGGAAGGATCTAAACACCCAGTCTATTCGACAAAGTTAGAAAGATGGTTGTTAACATGTTTCTCCATAAGTTTGCTCAGAAATGGAAGAAGCTAAATGTGTCGAAGATTGGAGAGATCTGTCCATGGTGTTTTAACATTCTTGCGGATAGGTCTGACCTGAGCGATTTTCCTCTCTTGTGGGACTTTACCCTCTGTAATAGAGAGATTATTAAGAAATTGTACCTCCGGAGCGAGCTGTTTGGTCAGAGATGGAATAACCGTAGCAGGAATGAGATCAGAAGGAGATCCAGATTTTATTTGATGGATAAGGGTCTCAACCTCGGTCACCAAGATGGCTGGAAATTTAGTGAGGAGTGTAGGGTTAGCCGGTTCAGTTCTATCAGAGTGCATATACCTTTGCTGAAAATTGCCCGCTGTCGTGATTTTGCCATAAATAAGCTCGATCTTTTGCGAGAAATATGCGGCAATGTCATCACACAACTGTTGAGAAGGAGTCTCAAGACTCTCACATGCCTTTGGATTAACAAAAGATTGAAGAATTTTATACAATACCCTTGAAGAATTCCCAGCTTGTGCTAGCAGAGATGCAATATGCAATTTACGTGCAATTTTAATGTTTTTATGATAGCTGGTCAGGACGCAGTAATACTGATTTTTATCTATTTCTTTGTGTGTAGTACGCCAAACTTTTTCCATCTTTCTATAATGTTGTTTTTGAGTTCGCAGGTCATCTGTGAACCAGGCTGTCTGTGGACGGTTAAGGCGACTCACGCCGGATTTAACAGGGGCAATGTGATCAATGGCTCTTTTAATAGCTGAATTATATTTAGATAGTGCTCCCTCAATGCCGTCAGACATTAAAATCCCCTAATAATAGGAAATTTTTTCCTGCACTCATATAGGGAGCCAATAATTCAATCAGTTGTACGGAAAAGTTGTTAATAGGTCCGGGGGGACGATAAACAAGTGCTCCTTTCCAGCTGGTATGAGAGGGGGCATCTACTCTAAAAAACATTATTTCTATGTAGGCGTCACTTCGTTGTTCCAAGACAGTGATACTGATTTTGTCTTTATGAACAATTGCGATACTGCCCCCTGTTTTCACGGGTCTGTCCAATCTAATCATTTTATATCCTTCGGGAATCACCAATGCAATGGCCGGCACCAGGTGAGATTTCAGCCAGGTTTCGGTAAGGAAACCTTGCTCTGGTTGAATAGAGGATATAAGGTCCCATACCTCCACAGAATGTTTAGGCATGGAGCAGACATTGCATAGTATATTTTCCCAACCCTTCTCACTGATAGTCCTGGGTGGATTAGCAGGTCGGTTCACTAAAGCTATTGATGCTTCAATTTGACAAGTCCAGCAAGAAAAAGGACCTTCAACATCTGAACAGGGTCCTGATAGACAGATAAGGGGGGCTTTCGGTTGAAGTTTCAAAAGCTCTTGTCTAGTATAAATCACAGGAGAGTAAGAAATGGCATTTCTGGGAATTTGGCCAGGGTTCCTGGCTTCTGGCGACGTACTGGCGCGCATGGGCGCAGACGGTCTTGCCTTTGGCGCGCCTTCGGCGCGTCAGCTGCGCGCTCCGCTTTGTGTGTACATTTATGGTGAGGCCAGCCTGTGCACTAGAACGCCAACCAACCGGAAATACCTATCTTCCCTCCACTCAATCGGGACTAACACCCATGGTGGACTGGGGAAGGAAGCCGGAGGTGGGGCTAGGCAGGAAGGAGCAGCAATTAAGTAAGTGAATCGCGTTAAATTTAAAATAGCAGGCAACAAAATAATACGATAAGAGTCCAACATTTGCCATTTTGCTGTCTTGAATATTAGGACTGTTTCGTCATATCTACTTATAACTACGTGATTGTTTGTATATGTTATTTTTGTAAATATTATGGCACTATATCATTTGAAAATGGCGTCTATTGTCGTTAATAATCGACTACTCGTTTTTTGTGCTGACCGAATATATGTCGCTTGGGGAGTTGCCCACGAGGTCTTGATTTGGATTTATATTTTATATTTTGGATGTACCCTGGCGGTGGAGAACTTTCCCTTGAATCTATTGTTGAGTATGTGGGATGGCCGGCATATTAGACTTAATATAGTGAGGTGCTATACCACTCCAAAATGGCGCCTATTCTAGATAGCGTGTGAATATACAGTCCGTCGTTATTTTCTAACCGGAAATCAGATAACGGTGTCGACTATTTTAACCCGCGAGTTTACAAACTCGGTGACTTACTTTTTGAATACTGAAGAAGACGATGGGAGTACTCTCCGAGGTAAGATCGTTTGCCTAAATGAGATAGAGTTTGAAGTTGGGCTAAACCTTTGACCTTAGGTATTTTTACCAGTCCATCGACTTGCCATTTTTAAACTGTGACTGTGTTTTTTACAAGTTAGATGCGCCCTTTTAATATAATGGGTGCATATACTATTCTGCTGCACAATTAGTAGTGAATGAGCCAGCGATTGACGTTGGGTTAAATCTCCGACCCTTGCTTTTATTTTCGTTCTCTTGAATTTGTCGTTTTTTATTGTGACTGTAATTTGTTATGAGTTTAATGCGCCGTATAAATATACTGGGTGCATGTATTACTCTACTGCGTAACTTATAATTTTTAAAAAAAATTTTTTAAAGACCTTTATTGTACAAAATGCGTCTTACACAGCTTACAGCTTACAACCCCTCGGGGCCAGCCGCGTGGATCAATAACCATATAAAATATTGTCAGGTGAACACAGCCGTATGGCCGACAACCCTGAGGTTCAGCGGTGTAAAGTTTTTTGCAGCACTTACATTCAGTAAACCACATATCTCAATGAGTAAACAGGCCTGTAAGGTTTTGTCTGTTTGTAGAGCAACGGTGGTGTTTCGTCATTATTGTCAGTCGGATAACAGCCCGCTCCCATGAGTGAATATTATGGGTGAGTGTGTCAGTAAGTTTCTTTTCCAATGGGGATGTGGGGCATTGAAGTTGAAGAGTAGTTCTATGCAATACCGCAAGTGCGTTAATGGACGAGCGTCTATGCAGCTTACTATTCCTAGTAGGAGAAGCTTGTGTTGGCGGCAGCGTTCAGCAGGAACCGCCATGGTCATGGCTGTTACTCTTAGTGGTCCTGTGTATGTGGCGTCTCTCAGTAGCGGTGGTTCGAGCGAGATAGCCGGTATTGTGAAACACAACCCGGATCCATCTGCCCGTCCTCAAGTAGTGCGCGCGGCAGTCATTCCCCTCTGGCCGTGTTCTTGTGTTGCTGTGTTTTATTGGCTCTGGGAAGGAGGGGGCCTGACATGTTGGCCAGAATATGGTGTCCAAAGTTATTTGTGAAACGCGTACAATGTCTTCATTAACAAAATGAGAGATCCTGGTCAGGGAACAGAACCAGCGCATCAATAAGCATCTAAACCATAACATGGGGGGTATGTGCAAAGGGGGACAAAATGTGGGTGGGTGTATCTATGCGTTTGAGGGAAAGGGGGGCAGTGTTGCAGCGTCAGTGTAGGTCCAGCGGTCGGGGAGTAGGATGCATCATGTAATTAGCTTGTTTGCGTACGGGGGGTTCCTCCACAGGGGCACATTGATGACGTCTTTAAAGTGCAGCCAGTGGGGCGGCCACGTCCAGGTTGCATAGTGAGGGCCTGATATGCGGAGTTGGGGGTGGGGCAAAGAGCGCTTTATCGCTGACAGTAGGGCACGTGTTTTAGGCATTCCGGAGTGTGGGTGGTGCGCAGACGAGGCGCAGTGTATTGTTCGCAGTATGGCAGAGATATAGTGGCGTGGGCCCCGGCTTGTATTACCCTGCCAGAGGGGGGGGAAGGGAGGGGACGGGGGAGCACTCCGCAGTGTCCCTTGCGTATGTGTGAAGGTCGGATACGGATCCCTTCAAGTGATCCCCTGTTCCAGGCATTTCTGTTGGAAGGATTGAAGGATGTCATCCCAGTATTGTGCAATGGGGAATTTCCTAAGTCCTGCCGTCTCTTCCCGTCGTAAGACTGTGCTTTCCGCTCGTGCCCAGTTGGTGAGGGACATGGACCAGTGCCGTATATGTGGGGGTGTGTTGGCCTTCCACCGCTTGGTGAGCAGTCGTTTGGCCGTGATCAGCCCGAGGTCCCAGAACCGGGCCGGCACCTTGTTTAGCTTTGTGCGTTTGTATAGTCCTAGGATGCAGGCTTCCCAAGTTCTCGGCACATGTTCGTTGGTGCAGTGTGTAAGCAGCGCTGTTACCTCATCCCAATATTGCTGGATGTTGGGGCACAGCCAAAGCATGTGTAAGAGGTCTGCACCTACCAGGGAGCAGCGTCTGCAGGCAGTATCTGTGACTGAAAAGTATCTGTTTATCTTGTCCGGTGTGAGCTAGGCACGGTGTAATATGTAGAGTTGTATGACTTTGAATCGGGGGTTGCGCGGGATGTTAACCGGCCCAGTCAGCACCATCGCCCACTCCTTGTCCGTCCAATCCCTCCCTCTGTCTGCCGCCCACTTCTCTCTCAACTGCGAGGTAGAGGGTTGTATGTGAATCAGGAGGGCCTGCGCTAGCCAATGCACTATGTGGGAACCATTGCCCATAACATGGAGGTACTGCATGAAGTAGTGTGTCGGTAGCTCCTCGGACATGTCACCCCAGGCGGCAGCCAACGTGCGGATGAGGGACATGTGCAATAGGAATTGTCCATTCGGGAGGGTCGTATCTTCCGCGAGGTTCGCAAAAGGGAGGAGAGCACCGTCAGTGTATAGGTCTCCTAGCGTTTCCACGCCCGCGTTGGACCAGCTCTCCAGCATTCCGTCCGTCAGTACTCCAGTTGCTATGGGGGTGCCCAGCAGAGGGAGTATCGGGGCATACGGTATCATCGCTCGGGTAAGTCGTAGGCATCACAGAAAACACCTGTGCGCCACTGCTAGGTACATCTGCGGGGGACGAGGAGCCCGGGTCAGCGGATGAAACAGGGTGCACACTTGTAACTGAGACCAGGTGGTGACGTCCGTGGCGGCGTCCCCTAGGTTTTTACCGCTTAGCCATCCCGACACCCACTGCATCTGTGCCGCTAGATAATATAGCTCCATGTTGGGAACCGCTAGACCCCCCGAGTCAGTGGGCATGTACAACTTTGTCAACGCCACACGCGGTCGGCCCGTATTCCAGATTAAGCCGCGGAGTAGGACCTCGAGGTCCCGGAATACCCAGTTGGGGACATAGGACGGGATATTGGCAAAGTAATACAAGAGTCTCGGTAGGACTATCATTTTTGCCAGTGTTACTCTGCTGGGCACATTCAGGGGCAAAGTCCTCCAAAATCCAATTTGTGCCCGGATGGATGCGAGCGCTCGCATCAGGTTCCCCTCCAAGATATCCGTAGGGTTACGGTAGATGTGGATTCCTAGGTACCTGAACGTCGTGGGATACCATTGTAGCCTTTCGCCACCGATGTATACGTCGCTCTCAGGTATGTCCGGGTCAAAGGAATAGGCCCCAGATTTAGCCCAGTTGACTCTCAAGCCCTACATCTCCTCAAAGGTGCAGAAAATTTCGGCGAGGGATTCCGGGACATTGGTCAAGTCTCTGACATAGAGGAGGAGATCATCCGCGTACAACGATATCATGTGGAGGCCATCCGCCATCGGTATTCCCCACTCCGCACCTCGGGTCCGGAGGATCGTGGCTAGGGGTTCCATGGCCAAGGAAAACAGCAGGGGTGACAGGGGGCAGCCCTGTCTGGTACCTCTCCGTACGCGGATAGAATCGGAAAGCAACGTGCCAGTGCAGACACGAACTGTGGGTCTACGGTACAATAAGCCAACCATGGTCTCGTAGCTATCCCCCAATTCAAGTTTGTCCATGACCGCCCGTAGGTATGGCCATTCCACCAAGTCAAATGCTTTCTCTAGGTCCAACACCAGGCACCCAGCGCGTGGCCAGTGGTGTGTTGCGTACTCCTGTATACGGAATAGGCGGCGGATGATATAGGAGGTGTGACGCGTTGGTACGAATCCATTTTGATCATGATATACCAGGGTTGGAACCAGGGGGGGCCAGTCTCCGGGCCAGGGTGGAAGCAAGGATTTTATAATCAGTATTGAGGAGGGCCAGGGGACGGTAAGAGCCCAATTGCTCGCCATCTCTGCCGGGCTTGAGTAAGGAAATGAGGTTAGCCTCATTGAGCGTGGGGGGGAGGAAGAAGTCTTCCGCAGCTGCAGCATACATCTTTAACAGCTGGGGGATGAGTATGTCCGAGCCAGCCTTATAAAATTCAGCGGGTAAGCCGTCTGGGCCAGGAGATTTGCCGTTTGACAGGTTGAAGATGGCGTCACGGAGTTCCTCAGGAGCAAGTGGTGCTCCGAGGTCGTCCTGTTGTGTAGCCGTCAAATTAGGCAGCTGCAGGGGTGAGAGATATTCAGCTATGTCAGGTTGTGGGTCGCAGAGCCGGGAGCGATATAAATCTGCGTAGTGAGTTATGAACGCTTCATGTATTTGGCGTTGTGTGTAGAGTAACCCCCTCCCTTCTACTTGTATCGCCGATATTGGGGTCATGCGGTCTTCCCGTACAATCAGCCAGGCTAACAGTTTGCCAGGTCTGCGCCCTGGCAATGTGTGCGGGCAGAGTGTGCAGCAAAGTTGAGACTACGCAAACGTTCTAGGAGGCGTTCATGTTCTGTTTTTGCTTCCGTCAGGGGGTCGCTTGCGCCTCCCACCGCGTCTCGCTTGTGGTCCAGCAGTTCAGTTTCTAATCGCATCAGGTCACCCTCCAGTTGTCGTCGCATGTGGCCCTGTGTGCCTAAGCAGTGTCCCCGGATTACCACCTTGAATGCGTCCCATTCCTTCTGGGGGGAGGACGCCGTATCAGCATTGTCTTCAAGGTATTGGGCAGTTTGTGTGAGGAGGGAGTCGCGGAAAGCCGCGTCTAGCAAGAGGTCCGGCTGGAGTCGCCAGGTGGGGATGGGCTGGTGTGGACGCTCCCATGCGATGGTCAGAGTGTGCGGTTTGTAGTCCGAATGTGTGCGGCCCATATATTGTGTGTCTGCAACCAGTAGGAGGAGGTCAGCGGTCACCATGAACCTGTCTAAACGTACATGTAGAGCATGCGCGCCCGACCAGTAGGAATACGTCCGTGTTGTTGGGTTACGTGTCCTCCATGCATCGTGTAGGTTCCACTGTGTAGCCCAGCTGATTAATGCTTTTGTGGCGACGTGTGTCGGTGCACTAGTCGGGGGTGGGGAAGATCTGTCTAGAGTCGCATCTAGGACGCAGTTGTAGTCACCCCCCAGGATCCACGGGACCCCATGCCAGGTCGCCAACACCGCCGAGAGGCAGGTAAAGAAACTACCCTGGTCAGTGTTTGGGGAATACAGCGAAGCCAATACTATTGGCTGTCCATCCAGTCTACCTCGGGCTATCACGTACCTGCCGTCCGGGTCTACATGTGTGTCTGTGACTGCCCATGGGGTTCCAGGCCGGACCCACAGGAGCGCCCCGCGGGCGAAGGAGGAATACTCAGTGGCATAGAGTTGCCCGCGCCATCTGCGGTGTAGAGCGCACACCTCCGCTTTGTTTAGATGTGTTTCCTGTAATAGTGCTACGTGAAATTTATGGCGCTTCAAATAAGAGTAAATCTGGTAACGTCTCGCTGGTGTATGCATGCCCCTGACATTCCATGTACATATCCTAATTTCAGCCATTATCGTCACTTGTGTAGGAGTCACCTTTGTCATCCAGTCCCAATCCCTTGAGTGTGGCCCCCCATTGATCTCCCGGCACCCTCCCCTTTTCCAGACCGGACACAGCTGCTTTCACATTAAGGAACAACCCAGACAGTTCCCAAGGGGTGAGGGTAAAAGGGAAAACATGGATCCTAAAAGAGGCAAAACAATAAAAAATACCAAAAGGTCGGCTGCGCAACATGCTGCCGTCCAAACACTCAAGTGGGTTAAAATAAGCTTCTAACTACACAGTTCTAGGGGGTGGTGGACAATTGGCACAGTAGCTACACAACAGTATTGTTCTCAAAGTGGTGTCCCATCCCGGGCCGTAAGGTTATGGGCCATATCTAACAGTCCGTTGCAATGATTGGAAAGGAAGTCCGTGCGAGGACGCACACCTCGGGCAAGGTCGGGCCGGGGATCGTTAGCCCAGCAGCAAGTACGGTAGGGGGCGGGAAGGCGCCACAATGACACAGGTCTAGCATTTGCAATGTCTGTAAGGTGGTACTCACTGCGTTTCACCGGTTCCATCCCATGTAGAGTAAGGGGGGGATCCCCCCTCGGCCTCCGCCGCCCAAATAATCCATGCCCCATGTCGGGCAGGGGGCGTGAGCACGCAATAGTCATCACAGCGTGAATGTTCCGAAGATCCCAAGGGGGTTCCCCTCAGCCAAGTAGATCCACTGTTTGCGGTGTGACATTGGGTAGGTCTGCGGATTGTTGAGAGTCCGGTATGCCGTAGATTGCTTCGTCGTCGCTGGGAAAAGTGCGCGGACTGGCGTGCGGGGCAGAGTACGGCGCCGGAGAGCTGCTAATTTCCGTGACCCTGCGAAGCTCATCTTGTTGCTCCTGCAAGACTAGGTCCGCTGGCGGGGAGTGGGTCGCCGTTTCCTGCAAGTTGTGAGGCGCAGGTGATTTGCGCCTGCGTCTTCGTCTCGATCCCCGGGAGCGTGTCATCGTAGCAGTGCCCCGCGCTTGTCGAGGTGCCCCCACCACTCCGCCATCCAGCCAGGCTTCAACCTCCTCAGGGCTGGTGAAAAAGTGTGTGTTATCCTGCGCCACCACTCATAGATGCGCGGGAAAGAGGAGTGAGTACTTGAGGCCCGCTTGTCGCAGCCTGCGTTTCACCGCTAGAAAGGAGTGTCTCTGTCTTTGTACCTGGATGGTGTAATCCGGGAAAAACATTACCGTGGCATTGTCTATTCGAACAACTCCTAATTTCCTGGATTCGCGCAGGATGGCGTCGCGGTCTCTATAGTTAAGGATGTGAAAGATCAGCGGTCTGGGGTTAGATCCCGGGGGGAGGGGTCTCGTGGGTACCCTGTGGGCCCGCTCCACCACAAAGTGCTGCGATAGTGTTCCCTCCGGTAAGAGGTCTCTCAGCCAGTCCTCCACGTGGCGCGTAGGGTCGGTCCCCTCCCATTTTTCCGGTATGCCAACCAGTCTGATGTTGTTTCTTCGCGCCCGCCCTTCTGCGTCCTCAGCGCGCTCCTCCAGGAATTCAACCCTGTTGAGGAGGTCGCGTATATGTTTGTCCGCTTGATTGACGCGGGGTCCCAGATCAGTCACTGTGGTTTCCAGCGTGGTGGTGCGGTCTTGCAATTTCTTGTGATCGGCCTTGAGATGGGTCAGATCGATTGCCACACTGTCGATCTTGTTTTCTAGGGAGGTGTGTGGCTGTTGGAGGGACTCCTCCAAGCGTTCCATCACAGCTAAGACACTGTCCAATTTGGATTTCACATCGGTATCCATTGTGGGTGGCGATTTGGCCTGTTTCCCTTTTGTAGATGTGTTGCCGGTTCCAGTACGCGTCCTCACCCCTCCAGACATGGGCAGGCGGTGTGTGTGAGTGATCACGGCTCACAGAGGAGGCTCTGTTGAGCCGGCCGGGGTGTAGGCGCCTCGATACGTGTCTCCTCCGTCTGGTGCTCGCCGCTCCTCTCCGCCAGTGCAGCGCTCCCTGGGGAGCGAATGTCTAGCCGGGGGGCACGCCGTGTTTATCTCCCAAGGGGGGCTTGTCTCACCACGCCTGGTCTCTCCGAGTTCCTCTGCAACGGTCGGAGGGTAGTCAGTGCTGGGGGGCATCAGCCGTTGGGGGGAGGCCTCGCCAACCGTCAAGCACGTGGAGTCCCTCTCTCCAGAACAGGATATGGATTAGGGCTGGGTATATCCTGGTGTGTCACAGGAGCTGTCGTCCCCCCAACCGTCCATCACTCAGGGTCCCGGTGTCGTTAGTGTTGTGGGCCCTGCTCTCGTGTGCCGTCGCTCAGCCAGGTGCCGCTCCGGATTCGCGGCGTCTCCACTCCCAGGGGCCAGCGGCGAGTCCGCACAACTCCGGAGCCTGCAGGTGCCCCCGCTCCGCTGTTGGCCCTGTTGCTATGGGGGAGGTGGTGTTGGTGATATAACCGCGTACCCGGCCTCATGCGCAGCCCAGCCGCCGTTGCAAGAGCCTGCTGTGGCCTACCATGTTCTTCACCCCTGCAGTTTCCTTTGAGCGCGGCAACTCGCGGCCTCTGTTCGGCGGTCGTAATCGTCCTGTCACCACAGCACCGCGGCAGTCTCTCACGATGCCAGAGCACAGCAGCCGCTCAGCGCCTTGTGGCTTCCGGTGCAAGGGCGCTGCTCCTGGGGGTGCAGGGGGAGTCACCGTGCCCTTCCCCGTGGACGGCGCGAATCCCAACTATGTGCTATGCAGGCCATAGCTCGAGGCCTAGTATGCAGGCAGAAGCCGCGGCCTCGCGCTGCCGGGCATTTCGGGGCGGCGGTGAACAGAGTGGCCGCAGCCTTCAATGTGGTGTGCTTTCCCCCTGGCACAAAGTCTGGCGGGGCGCTAATGACTGCGATCCGCTCTCCGGCACTTCTGGGCCCTCTCCCCGCACAGCCAGCAGCGCAGTGTCCGAGCGCGGCTCACCTTCTCTCTCCCCCGCCACAGCAACCACAGGGTCCGGCGCCGCTCGGTACGTGGGTCCGCCCCGTTCCGTCAATCCTCCGGCAGGGTCTCCCAGGGACGCGGTCCAGCCGGGGTATAGCCGTGCAGGGGGGGGCCACCTCAGCAATGCAATCAGCGGGCTGGGGGAAGCCTCTCAGTTGCCATCCACAGCCGCCGCTGGTTTCGACAAGGCGGCGTGCCGGCCGCCGCTTCAGGCCCAGCAGCCCGGGTGGAACCGCGGCCTCGCGTAGGCGGGCCCGCCGGGACAGCAGCGTCCGGGGCGGCCCCGATCTCTTCGACTGCGCCGGTGCGGAGCCCAACAAGCTGTCAGTCCCAAAATTAGATGTCAGGCGGGCAAGCTTCTCCTCCGGTTCCGTCTGTAGCTACAGCCTTGTCAGGATGTCTGGGTCGGAGAATCGGCCCGGGGAAGGGGAGCGCGGATCGGAGCGCTACCCTGCCACGGCTGCCTCCATTGCGCGCCAAACCACGCCCCCTCTACTGCATAACTTATAAGGGCATTCTTATATTATTTACATTTGAGTAAGGAACTTTTATACCTCATATTTGATCTAACAGACTACTGATACCTTATATACTGTTATTTAAAATGATCGGTTTCTTAAATCCGGAAGTAAAAACCGCGCTAAATATGCGGGACTGAGTATAACGTATGACTATGCAACATGCATAATATTAGGATTTTGCCTTCTAGAATTGTGATTAATAACCTTGTCTTATTCTGATTGACTAAATATTGTCGTTTTGTTTTCAGAGTTTAATATATTTCTTTTTGGCCTGGACCTGACTTATAGTCTCTCTGAGGTAACTTGACTGCTGGCCCGAGTGAGCTTATACTACAATGATTAGGCCCGGATAGTTTTTGTGACATATGTTATGAATTGTTTTATGTCTCTCTCGCTTCCCTATAATTGCTTTAATATGAACTGGTGGTAGAGTGAGATGAATATTTCATCTGTTTATGAGGAACCCCTTTTTTAGTCGTATGCAATCCTCTCAGCTACTAGGTTGTATAATCCGTAATAAGACTATCTGATATGTAGGAGTGCATTTTGTGGTGCAGAAATCGTTATTGTATTCTCTTTTTTCCTTTTTTCTTTTCAGAAATCTGGCCATATATTAGGACAAACAACTGAAGGATACGTGACTTATATGAGGAAAACGAATTTCTTTCAGGTATATAGCTTTATAATAATCAACTGTTGTATCTGGATGGTCTGTTGTTACAACCTTGAGACTCCTATTGTAGGAACTATTGAATACTATCTTTGAATCACTGTTTGAAATCTCTGCAATTTTGAAGAAAAAATAAAATAAAATAATTTATTTTTGGAATCCCCAAAAAAAAGATACACACTCGGACTGTTTATTTTCTGAATTGATTTATTCTAACTTTTTATTTGTGTTGTGCTTGGGAACATACATTGTTGAAATCTAGTTTGTGAACTGAACATCATCTGCGCCATCTTGTCCATTTCCTCAGACTCACGCACAAATATGCACAGCAGCCATTTTAGGCGCCATGGCCTCTCTGCCTACTGCCGATAGCCAGCGCGTCTCTCCCCCTCACTCCCCGGCCTCGCAAGCATTCCCCCCCGCGCCCTAACAGCCCCCGGTCTCTCCTGCTTGGGCCCTAAACGCACCTCCAGCGCGACCCTGCCTCCGAGCCACATCCCGTGCTGAACCCCCACACTCTTTCATCTCATTCATAAAACAGGCCCTTTGATAACCTCTTCCTCCTTGTCCGATTGACCGGCCTGATCCCAGGCCATCACTTAGCCCAACAGATGCAGTTTATTGCCCCTACAGTAGGACCTCGCCTCACTTGAAAGGAGCGGGGATTAATCAATGCCCTCACACCCCTAGATCTGACCGATCGCCCGCATTTCTGTTCCCAGCGGAATGTCCAGCTGCGCGATAGCCATCATGCTGAGATTAGGGGTGGGGACTCCTACTGTAGATATGTGTGGGAACGGGCCTGAACCGGGGATTCCAAAGATGCCTTTTCCGTACTTCAAAGCAATACCACGGATGTCACAAATGTAATAAAGCCATAAAACTGTGTATAAGAGGCCAGGCCTCAGAGATGCGGTTAGAGCACCTCGAAACGATACCTCGTTGTCCGATCTGATGTGTTCTGCTCCGTCGGAAATAAACTCCTGTTTCCTGCCTTCCCGTCTCCAGCGCCTGCCTCTTTATTTGGTAACCGTGAGTTGGGTGAGAAGCGGCTAACGCCGGGCAAACCTTGAAAAGGGGTAATCGACCTGATCTGCCTGACCCCTTTTTCTACAATTGGCGTTCCAAACGTGGGGCCCATCAGCGACACGTAGATCCAGTGGGAGAGGTCCTGACGACGGAGTGAACGACTGCAACGATCGGGAAGTGCACCTGCCCGATAGACCCTCGTCTGGCAGCCAATCATCCGAACTTCACTGGTTCCGAGCAGACCTCTCTCGAGTGATCTACGGTCCTGACTGGGAACCATCAGGAGTGCCGCGACAGAAGATAGAGGACGATCGGGCGCTGGAATCGGAAGACAGGAAACTGTCCATGCGGTCCGGGTAAGGTCGTGTAACACGACAAACTGTGGAATATTTGATTGATTGATTGGAAAATACTAGTATTACTCTCCGAATTGTTGGAGATTCTCTGTCTGCAAACGGAGTGGAATAGAAAGTATTCTCTCTTCCTTTGCAGGTAGTGAAGGGTAGGTAACGCAGGCCTTTGCCCCCGTTGTAATCCTTCGTGCCTATCTTTCTCCCCCACTGATTGATTGTTTGCCCGAACATTGTTTGTTCGAGGATTGCTTTCTCGAGAATTCTCTGTCTACAAACGGGGAAGGATAAAAGTATTCTGTCCTCCTTTGCAGATAGTGAAGAATAGGTAACGCAGGCTTTTGCCCCCGTTGTAACCCGTCGTGCCTATTTCTTTCTCGCCACTGATTGTTTGATTGAACGGACATTGATTGTTCGATATTGGTTCTTTGGAGGTATTCTCTGCTTACAAATAACGTGGAATAGAGATATTCTGTCTAGTCTTTGTAAGCAGTGAAAGGGTAGGTAGCGCAGGCTTTTGCCCCCGTTGTAACCCGTCGCGCCTATTTTATTCCTCATTTGATTGATTGATTGTTTGTCCGAACATTGACTGTTTGGAATTGGTTCTCTCTTTGGGTATTCCCTATTTGCGAATACTGTAGAATAGAAATATTCTGTCTAGTCTTCGCAAAGTAGTGAAGGATAGGTAGTGCAGACTTTTGTCCCCATTGTAACCCGTCATGCCTATCTTCTCCCCATTGTTCAGTAGTTGGTTCAGCCCGGACCGCTTATTAGAGGTGGATCATCCGGCTCCTCTGGAGGGCACCCCTAATAAGGATATGTTTTTAAAGTATGGACTAGTCGCCGTAGCTTATAGTAAGTTATGGCATAAATATACTAAAAAGGATCAGGAAAGTCAGTGGCCACTGATAGGATCCTTCGATGACGCAAAAATAAGCGTGCTGGAAACAGCCCTTTGTAACAATAAAACAACGCCCACTATGCTTGATAGTTTCGGCATGTGGCGCAAAGAAGCAGATCAACGAAAGAAAAGAGAAGAAGCAAGAATAGGAAAAGAGTTACGAAAGGCAGCCCACCTGACCGCTAAGAAACTAGAAGAAGAAATAAAAGAAAGAGAGGAGGGCAGACAAAAGCAGGAATCTGAGTCGGCAGGCCAATGCCCTGTTAGGACCCCCTCTACGCTCTACCCTGAGCTGCCCGCCAAACAACGGGCGAACGATGAGTTACTGCTAGGTCCTCCGATCATCTACATGCCCCCCCCCCTATGCCCCCTCCCAACCTCTAGTACAGCACCTGCCAGCTCCGAGTGCAAATGAGAATGACCTTGGAGCTAGCACCCCAGCCCTCACGGCCTCCGCACCAGCTGCATTAGTAACGACATCAGATGAACTCGAGACTAGCAAGCAGCCACCAGCCAGACTGAATAGATTGAGCAAAGATGAGCGGGATGGAATTGACAAGATAGTAAAGACACTGGTAGAACGGAAGGAGAGCGAAGAATACACGATAGATATGCACAATTCACATGCCGGTAGCCACAGACGGCATTTCATTTTACGGTTTAGCTACCACACCCTGAACGCATATGAGGATAGGTATCAGAATCAGGGTCCTGCTAAACTGACAGCTTTATATAGAAAAGTCAATGTTGGAGACGAGGCTGAGCACGACGTGACGGACCTCTTCATGCAAACGCTTGAGGTCTTCCGCCACCTCACGGAACAGAAACCGGAAGTTAAGATTACAGTCCCTGAAACGACTGGGTCCTCATCAGAAGTAGCCAACACTATGATACCTATCAGAGAAGCCGCCCCCTACTGGGTTCCCCCGCGAGATCAGGGAACAAACGACGATATCAACCACGCAGATGCGAAGGGGAGGGTCGTGTACAACTGGGTTTATCAACCATGGGATCGGCAAGATATTTTAACTTTTAGGCAAACCCTGCCCGATTTAAGAAAGAACCCGACAGCATTTTATACCGAACTAGGTACAGCCTTGGGTTCAACAATAATGACTCTAGCGGACATTGACTTGTTTTTCGGGTTATGTCTGCCGGCTGACGTGTGGAAGCAAATCCGGAAAACCGACCACACAGATCTGTTCGGACATACCTGGAATCAACTCAGTGAACTAGATAGACAGCGAGAGCCCGGAAAGAAACCTGTAAAAGACATACTGGAACTCCCGGACAAAATAGTTCAGAAGCTAAAGACATTGATCCCAGAGAAGAAGGTAGACTGGTCGATAGTCACGGCTTGCCGTCAGAAACCCCAGGAAGACGTATCAGAATATTTCTCCCGATTTGAGACGGTGTTCTCCGACTACAGTGGCCAAGACATGACCACTGCAACCGGACAACACCTATTCGTGCAAAACTACGTAAAGGGTCTATCGCAAGAGGTCTCCCAAAAGTTACAGACGAGCGAGAGTAGTTGGGGGGCCTCCAAACCTGCAGCTATCCTTCAGATGGCTCAGTACTACGAACACCAAAAGAACGAGAACGATAGGGCGACTGAGAAAAAGAAAAAGGACTTGAAAGAACGAGTGATGATTGCTCAATTGCAAGGAGTGACGACAGGAAGGGAACAGTATAGAGGAAAGTACCAGTCGAATGCCCCTAGAAATCCACCCCCTAGAGACCGCACACCCACACCCGGCACTCCATGAACAGACCTCGATGAGAACCAGTGTGCGTTTTGCAAAGGATTTGGCCATTGGAAGTCTCAATGTCCGGTTCTTCTGGAAATGATTAAAAATAAAGAGACAAGGGACATGACGAATGGCCCCAGGACTAGAGGGCAGGGACGAGGGCACACCCACGACACCAACAATGACAGACCTGGCAGACCGAACACGTTTGACCGTCCCCGGCAGAATCAGTGCCAACAGTCTGACTGCGACAATGCCCGCGACTTTGCATAGGACTGCCAAGGGCAAGGAAGGGATCCAGTCGAGCTCTATGTTGACCAGCAAGGTCCTTATGTCACCGCTAAGGTCCTAAGTACGAAGTCTCCATTCCTGGTAGACACTGGCGCGACACGTAGTGCGTTATCTAAACGACTGATTCCAAGGGCACCCTTGTCTGGCTCACACATAACATCAATAGGCTTTGATGGAACGCCCTCCACTAACCCCTTATCCGCACCGGTTTCCTTCGACTTGGACAGTAACCCCACTGACACGACGTTTCTGCTTTCCTCCAACACCCCCGATGCCATTATGGGACTTGACTTACTGAAGCATTTCCGAGCTACTATCAGGTGTTCACAGGACGGAGTTCGAGTCATTCTGTACGATAACCCGACTCTGCTCAGACCTCATCCCGCACGACACATGTTCTCCATCTCTGACGCTGACGCATCCTTATTTGACTCTCTACCTCTGTATCTGTGGGCTAAAACTGACGCTGACGTAGGACGAATGATGATCGACCCCGTGCGCATAACTGTTCGCCAAGATGCGATACTCCCAAAACTCCCACAGTATCGGATATCGCCCGAAGGTGAGAAGGCATTGGTAATGATAATCCAGTCCCTGGTAGAGGCAGGAGTGGTAGAAGAAGTAGTCAGCAATATTTGCAACAGCCCTATCCTACCCATTGTGAAGAAGCAGGGCGAGGGAGATGAGAAAGCGTACCGCTTCATCATCGACCTTCGAGAGGTCAACAAGGTAGTTGTACCTCAGTACCCCGTAGTCTCAGATATCGCCACCATTCTGACCCTGATTCCTTCCACAGCCACCACCTTCACTGTAATAGACCTCAAGAACGCTTTCTTCTCCATCCCCATCCACCCAGACAGCCGCTACCTTTTCGGCTTCACGTTAAAATCCCGCTCATATAGATTTTGTAGAGCTCCCCAAGGTTACACAGAAAGTCCCAGCATCTATAGCCAGGCCCTCAAGAGGCAGCTGGACGCCGTTCAACTACCGGAGGGAGTGGTGTTGATACAGTACGTCGATGACATCCTTTTGGCGGCCGACACCACTCCACTTGCAGTCACAGCCACCATCCAACTCTTGCACTTCCTTGCGGAAAATGGCCACAAGGTCT
This sequence comes from Lissotriton helveticus, assembly GCF_964261635.1. Classification (NCBI taxonomy): domain Eukaryota; kingdom Metazoa; phylum Chordata; class Amphibia; order Caudata; family Salamandridae; genus Lissotriton; species Lissotriton helveticus. Next base: position 2,057,756,827 of record NC_136059.1, on the reverse strand, counting down.
CCAAGAAGAAGTTGCAATTCTGCCAACCCCAGGTCACCTACCTAGGCCACCTCTTGTCCAAAGACGGGAGAAAGCTTACACCCGATCGAATTCAGGCCATTCTAGAAACCCCTGTCCCAAAGACCCAGAAACAAGTCCGCTCCCTGGTAGGCCTCACCTCCTTCTGCCGGCAGTGGTTGCCAAATTTCAGCCTCATTGTAAAGCCACTACTTTCCCTAATAGCCAAAGATGTCCCCTTCCCACTCCCTTGGACCCCCGAATGCCAATCTTCCTTCAAAGAACTTCGAGACGCCCTTTGTTCTGCGCCAGTCCTAGGAACCCCCGATTACACCAAGCCCTTCTCTCTCTACACTCACGAAAGGGAGGGGTGCGCTTTGTCTGTCCTGACTCAAACTATTGGCCCCAAGCAACGACCATGTGCCTATTTCTCTGCCACCCTTGACCCCGTAGCGAGAGCCTTGCCTGCCTGCCTTCGAGCCGTAGCTGCCGCTGCTGTCTCTATCCGACAAAGTGAGGGGATCGTACTCTCGAATTCCCTCACGGTATTAGTGCCCCATGCTGTTGACACCCTCCTAAACCAGACTAAGACGCAACACCTGACTAGCACACGACTGACCGGATACGAACTGACTCTGCTTGGACCCCACATCACGCTGAAAAGATGCACCACACTGAACCCAGCCACCTTGTTGCCTCTGCCCGAAAACGACCCAAATGTCCCCCCTATACATGACTGTGTGACCCTCACAGACGAACAGACTAGGAGTAGAGTTAACCTCCGAGACACCGCCTTCACAGACCCTGACGGAGAGCTATGGGTAGACGGCTCTTGCATAAAACTCCCCGACGGCACCACCTCAGCTGCCTATGCAGTTACCACAGCCCGAACTATAGTTGAAACCGCCCGCATCACGCAACGATCCTCACAGGCGGCAGAACTGATTGCCCTCACACGAGCATGTATTATAGCGTCAGGGACTGCGGCAAACATTTACACGGACAGCCAGTACGCCTTCGGAGTGGTTCACCATTTTGGACTCTTGTGGAGAGAAAGGGGATTCCTGACGTCCCACGGCACGCCCATCCTCCACGGAGATCTAGTCTCCGCCCTGATTGAAGCAGTTCTCCTCCCCAAACGATTAGCTGTAATCAAATGCCAGGCACACAGGAAGGTGACAGACTTAGTCGGACAGGGAAACGCGCTGGCCGACATCACTGCCCGAACCACAGCTGAGAATAGGACGACGACACGCATGTATGTGACCAGGTCACAAGCAGAAAAATGGACTGACACTAGGGAAACGATTAGGGACATCCAGATGGCCAGCTCACCACACGAATTGACTGAATGGACACGGGTGGGATTGAAAGACGATGAAGGCTGCTGGCGGACAAAGGACACTAACAAATGGTTGCTACCCAATTCATACCTGATCCCCATACTGACTATGTCTCACTCCCCTGCACACATAGGATCTGCCCCCATGATCGAACTCATCTCCAAGGTCTGGCACAACGACAAAATCCCCGACTCAGCCAGACGCCTGGTCCAGCAATGCCTTATCTGCCTGCAACACAACCCTGGGAAAGGAACTGTGGTACCCCGGGGAGGGTTTGGGGTCCCCGACCATCCTTTTGAGGTCCTCCAGATGGACTACATCCAACTAGAAAGATGCCAAAGCCTGAAGTATGTATTAGTCATTGTGTGTGCCTTCAGCAAATGGGTAGAAGCCTATCCAACCCGTGATAACACTGCCATGACCACTGCCAAGGTACTACTGAAAGAGTTTTTCCCTCGCTACGGTCTTTGTCGAATTCTATGGAGCGACAACGGCCCCCACTTCATAGCTGAAGTTATCCAACTAATCTTGAAAGGGTTGGGTGTAAAACAGAGGTTTCATGCAGTCTTTCACCCCCAATCTGCTGGCCTAGTTGAGCGACACAACGCCACACTGAAACTAAAACTGTCGAAGATAGTGGCCACCACAGGACTTAAATGGCCAGATGCCCTCCCACTGGTATTGCTATCGATGCGCTCCACTCCCACTAAGCACCATTTGACCCCCTACGAGGTTGTATTTGGGCGACCGATGAACCTCTGGACTGCCCCTAAACCGACCTCCATTCACGACGTCCCGGACGTCCTACTGTCTGATTACTTGTGCAAATTGACTAAAACGTTGTCTGTCATTCATCAGCAGGTGCAGCAGGCCATCCCCGATGCTTCCAGGGGTCCGGGTCACGATATCCAACCGGGGGATTATGTGCTGATCCGAAATTTCCAACGGGCAAAGAGTCTGGAACCCCGGTGGACGGGCCCCTGGCAAGTACTGATCACCACCCAGACGGCTCTTCGAGTGGAGGGGAAACGACACTGGCTGCACGCACACCACTGTAAGAAGGTCTCCTCGACCCTGGCCACGACAGAAAACGTCAGCACCCAAGAAGAACTGCTGAACAGAGACCGGCCATCACTGAACTGTTATCCTGATACCGAGGCACTCGAACTTGCAAAATTCTCTGATCCCACTGTGCCATCCAGGGAAGGGTATTTCCTGCGTCGAAAGGAGGGAGCTTCGGCTAAGTAGACCACAGACTAAGTTGAATCTCAGAACGGTAGCCTAAACACAACCAAGGGTTACCCGGAGAGAAGCTAAACGAAGTCTGCGGTTCTGCCCACTACCGAGCACCTCGAAGATGATGGAAGCGCCAGATAAGAAGATGATGGAAGCACCCGGAAATACCCACTACCGGAACCCAAAGACTGACAGTATACACAAATCGAAGACAATTGCCCTTTTCATTGTCCTCCTCTTTTGCCTCCTCCTCATGACTTCCTTCTGGATCGTGGAAGAGAGCGCACCCGCTCATCAGATATTGCTGACCACTGCACAGCCAACCACTATGAAAGAGCATCACCTGATCTCCCTTTCGCCTCAGCTCCGAGAAAGGCGTAAGGAGTTCTGGAACAATTCCTTCGTGCAACTGTTGCACCAACACAACCTTGCCGCCAACGCCACAAACTGCTGGATCTGCGGGTTGCTCCCGCATGCCACCGGACACTCCATCCCTTTCATCCCTTCCCCTTTCTCAGTTCACGGCTCCTGCCTTGCCTGGTTGATCCTCTTGCAAGAGAGCTACAAGGACAACGCCACTTCTGGTCAAACAGTGTCACACTTCTACCATGGGTTCTGGCTGAACAAAACCGGAAGAACATCCGCTCCCTTTTGTCCTTTGACCTCTGGTCCCTCCTTCCATATGGACATCCCTGCCAAGGAACGAGTTGAAATGCAGGTGTAGGACTGGGGATGGAGGTTGTTTACATTTATATTGATACCGGTCGTGGTACTGTGTGGGTGTTGCCTAGGTATTCAATGCTTGCCACCTTTGTGTTCACTCATTGCCAACTGCATGTGCCCTAAGACTTTGGACTTCGGAACTGAGCACATGAGTCCCCTCTATGAGGTGGAAATACGTGGCCTTATGGGGATAGATCCGAATTGACAAGTTGGCGAGACATGTTAAAAGGGAGGACTGTTGAAATCTAGTTTGTGAACTGAACATCATCTGCGCCATCTTGTCCATTTCCTCAGACTCACGCACAAATATGCACAGCAGCCATTTTAGGCGCCATGGCCTCTCTGCCTACTGCCGATAGCCAGCGCGTCTCTCCCCCTCACTCCCCGGCCTCGCAAGCATTCCCCCCCGCGCCCTAACAGCCCCCGGTCTCTCCTGCTTGGGCCCTAAACGCACCTTCAGCGCGACCCTGCCTCCGAGCCACATCCCGTGCTGAACCCCCACACTCTTTCATCTCATTCATAAAACAGGCCCTTTGATAACCTCTTCCTCCTTGTCCGATTGACCGGCCTGATCCCAGGCCATCACTTAGCCCAACAGATGCAGTTTATTGCCCCTACAGTAGGACCTCGCTTCACTTCAAAGGAGCGGGGATTAATCAATGCCCTCACACCCCTAGATCCGACCGATCGCCCGCATTTCTGTTCCCAGCGGAATGTCCAGCTGCGCGATAGCCATCATGCTGAGATTAGGGGTGGGGGCTCCTACTGTAGATATGTTTGGGAACGGGCCTGAACCGGGGATTCCAAAGATGCCTTTTCCGTACTTCAAAGCAATACCACGGATGTCACAAATGTAATAAAGCCATAAAACTGTGTATAAGAGGCCAGGCCTCAGAGATGTGGTTAGAGCACCTTGAAACAATACCTCGTTGTCCGATCTGATGTGTTCTGCTCCGTCGGAAATAAACTCCTGTTTCCTGCCTTCCAGTCTCCAGCGCCTGCCTCCTTATTTGGTAACCGTGAGTTGGGTGAGAAGCGGCTAACGCCGGGCAAACCTTGAAAAGGGGTAATCGACCTGATCTGCCTGACCCCTTTTTCTACAACATCTGTTTACTGTTTATTCACTGTGTTCCACACAGGGAATTTTTTGGGACGTGGGTGGCCATTGTCTTTTTGTTCCCTGGAGCAATTTGTTGTGAAATCTATTACTTGAATATTGGCTTGCGCAAGTCGTAACCTAGCCACGCTTCGCAGTCCAGTGAGAGAGTCTGTCAGTGAGTGAGTCTGTCAGTGAGAATCTGTCAGTCGGTGAGAGTCTGTCTGTCAGTGAGAGTGAGTCTTTCAGTGAGAGTGAGAGAGTCTGTCTGTCAGTGAGAGTGAGTCTTTCAGTGAGAGTGAGAGAGTCTGTCAGTCAGTGAGTCTGTCAGTCAGTGAGAGTGTGTGAGTCTGTCATTCAGTAAGATTGATTGATAGCTTTATTTCGATATGCGTATATCATAAAAGCATTACACAAAAATATATAAAAGACGACATATCAGAAACTCATAGACTGTACATAACATCAATAGTAAAAACAGAATAAAAAGATTATTTTTAAAAAAGCATTAAATCGATAAGGACAGTCTTTTAAGACGTATCAACCAGGCCCATTTTAAAAATTTAGACACAGCACAAACAATAGGGGGGGCAGTGTTAGTCAGTAAAATGCGTAAAGCCTCAGAATGCTTGCGGATACCCATCTCATTGCAAAGCGGTTTAAGCCAGAAAGATCTTGGGCGCGCATAATCTGGACAATCAAGGAGAAAATGCGCCACAGTTTCACAACAGTCAGAACAGAGAGCACAGAAGCGTGATACCTGCTTTTGCGAGTTCCATCTGGAAAGGAGGTCAGCTAGGGGTAAAGTTCCTAGTCTGAACTTGATGTACAGAGCCCGGTCCATTGGAATGGTAATGATATCCAAAAAGGGTTCAAAGGTTGTGACATCTTTAATCCTTAAATATACTGCGGTGGAATTGCAGTGGTGTTGGTTGCTCATGAGTTTTGTAAACACCCAACCCCAGTATATTTTCTTCAGGATCTCCTTTGGGGGGGCTGAATGAGTAAGCCAACAGTTGTCCAGACCTAGTTCCCCAAGCAGATATTTAATGTCCCTGAGCCACTTAATCTTTGACCAGCCAACCGAATGCATTATCTCTGCTAGCCCGTCTGCATAGGATTTTAGTTCCGGGACTTTCCAGAGTCGGGCCCACAGTAGAAGGGGCCGAAGGCGGGCCAGGTCTTTAATTGGTTTACAACCTGCATCCATAAGCATCGGTACAGTCGGGGTACTCATCGGGACTGCCATTAAGTCTTTGATAAATTTGTTCTCTGCTTTAGACAGAGACTCCATGCAGCCCAAACCCCATAACTCTGCTCCATATAGCGATGCAGGTACCGCTCTAGCCTTGTATATATCGATGATTGGTGATACGCAATGTTTCGATGATGTACTGTACTCCATAAGCAAGGCTTTTTTGCTATGGCTCCGAAACGTGTGGATTTTCGGAAGTGGCAAACACAAAGAAACAAGACGGTTTGATTTACACACTGTCACTAGTGGGCCTCTTCGGGAAAACGGAGGTTTACACTGATGAATTAGGACAATGGTGTACTTTTAACCTGGAGCTGCCGGTGAAGTCACCAGCTATCAATCAGCGCACTCTGCTGGCACGTATTGGACAAAGCATCAGTTCTTATATTAACCCGTTGAGTGCGTGCGTCGGCCAAAGGCCGTCACGAGCTCTTCCTCGGTAGTGCTACACACGTCCGTTGGCTGACGCGGCCCCACCCGCGCAATAGAACGCCCGCACCGTGGCGGATTTTACGCAACGGTTAAGGGGTTAAATAGCACAGCGAAAAAGTAAACAAGGAATTTGGGTGAGAGTGGGAGCAGGAGGTGAGCCCGGGAGTGGTGCGTGCGCAGTCTGCTCATTTTCAAGCGCACACTCGTGCTTGTGGCGCCCCCCTGCTCGCTCCCGCAAGGTGGATGCTGCCACAAGCATGTGTGTGCTTGAAAATGAGCAGAGCAACGGCTAAAGGCCCTCCTAAGCAGCGCGAGACCTAAAGACTGAGCAGTGTTACCAACACGCTCAACTTTCACTTGTTACCCTGTACAGAAGTGCAACAATCTCATCTGTGTCAATTTCCATTTGTGTCGTTAACTTTTGTCCTTAATTTTGACCCTTGGTCGTGAATTTTTAGCCACTGACCAGAATTTTCCTCCATGTCAGGTGTAACCAGACACAATTTGTTAGGGTTAAAATGCTTATGTTCGCTTATGGTGCATAATCATGAACCAAGATTACGATTTCCAAAATGTAATAAGTTGCTAAATAAAAAGAGCAGACTTGAACATTGTACAGCTGGTACCACAGAATTAGTGTACCCAATGACAAAACTTGCATTTCACCCAAATCCTTCTTTACGCAATTTTGCTGCACTACTCTGAATTTCACAGAACGCTAACGGCCACATGCATCATTGTAGATTTTGCATTTCCTAAATTGCGAAAATTAAGGAATCGCAATTTAGGAATTGCAAAATCCTATGCATCAACAAATCCTAATTTTTTTAAGGATTTCTTAATTTTCGATATTTGCGATTCCTTAATTGCGAATCGCAATTAAGGAATGGCATTACATTGATTCCTATGGGCCTAAAGGCCCATAGGAATCAATGCCGTTTTGCATTTTTTTTTTGCAATTCGCAATTTGTTGATGCATTGCAAGGGTGCAGAGGGGGGTCTGCACCCCTGAAATGTATTTTAAAGTGCATGTTTCACACACACATGTCCTAAGGACATGTGTGTCTGTAACATGAAAGCTTAAAAAATGCATTTTTGAGCATTTCCATAACTTTTTCGCAAATTACCACGAGGTTCAACCTCGTGGTAATTTGCACCCCCTAATTGCTAATTCGCAATTTGATAAACAATCATGCATTGCTTTTAAGGAATCGCAAATTTGCGATTCCTTAACAGCAATCGCATTTTTGGAAATCGTTAAAAATAGCAATTTTCACAAAAATGTATGATGCATCCCAAAAACTTATTTAGGAATCGCAAACGGCCGAATTTACCGATTCGCACCGTTTGCACTTCCTAAATAGGTTGATGCATGTGGTCGTAAGAACCAGCTTTATACCTTCGCTACAGATAATACCAACGCCATGACAGTATACCTCCTTGCACACTGCCAGCTCATAGAAACATACTAAAAAGCAACATTGGAGTAGAGTTAATTAAAAAAAAAAGAGCCTCCGTAACATACGAACGCTTGTCCACCAGGAGGATGTGACGTTTTTGTCACATGGTGTTATGTTGTTGGTGCTATGGGACATTCCTCTAATGTGAAACTAGTCACTCAACTTGCCGATGTTGCTCTCGCGATAGGACAGGGAGTTTATAACACGCAGGCGGAAGCCTGGTCCTTCTTTTATATCGTAGACAATTAAGGAGGTAAGGTCGATGGTTTCACTGGCTCGCTCATCAGCAGTCTGTCCCACGAGGGCGGGAAAGGTTTAGCTTGGTTAGGCTGGTTTAAAACGTTTCTTTCGTGGTGAACACCTCTCGAGATGTTTGTACTGAACAACTAGACTGAGCACCATTTTGCTTGCAGCTTGTTCTTCGCGCTTAAGTTGTTTTAATTGTATACGTTTATTTTTATAATGTGCGCGTTTCATCGAATCTAGTGACTCCCTTATTAGTGCGCATTCAAAGCTTAATGTGCTTTGTAATGGCCAACACAGGGGGAAAGAGCATTTCTCACTAAAACCTGGAGATGGTGATTCGCACGCCTCTCCGGATCCTGTCGTGGGGTACATTAATTCAGTGCTAAGGGCTCAGTCTTGTGCTAATGTTCTTGAGTATAGTTGTCCCATGACGACTTTACTTTCTAGGCTTTCAACTCAAAAAGAATTTGTATCGAAAGTAATTGACGCGAACAGGGTTGTATAAAATATATATATATATAAATTACACACAATATTGATCGTAGCTGAGTGAAGGCAAGCACTATAATTGTTTTCTCTCCCTCCCAGGCACGGTATAGTTATTTTCCATGTTGTATTTTTCTGTTTTGCTGCCTTACCTCTTTAGTGTGTGTATGTAAAGCGCTCAGATTTCCACGGGTCAAGCTAGCGCTATATGCACATTTTAAAATAAATAATGAAGAAAAATGGTCACTGATCATCTTTCTGCAAACGCTGAAAAAGTATGTGTTCACTAATTCGTTATATTGTTTCCATAGGTGCGGGTTTCCTTTTGCTTTGGACTATAAGGTATGCATTTCTAGCATTTTATAGCGGTTTGTTGTATTTTGGGGCATTACATAATTATCACAGCGAGTGGCATCTGAACTTGAGCGTCTAACTGGCAACTTTAAAATCCGTAATTTCCTTGTTCCGACTTATTATACTTGGTAACGGATTTACTTTTAATTGGATATCCATGATTGTAGCAAGCGGTGTAGTAAATGTGTGCACGGTCTTTGCAGTTTAATCAGTGCTGTGGGTGGACTTGGATTGCAGAGTGTAACTTTATTTTATGTCTCCCTATTAAGAGTATGGTATCTGTGCTCCTCTTCTATTTAGTTTTGCTAGTTTTAACCCCTCTCTAGCTTTGCCCACTCAAAGCGTGTCATGCTTTGTAGTGGCCATTTCCGGGGGGGAGAGCATCTCTCGCTAAAATGTGGAAGGAAGCTCCAATCTTTACTCCGAATCTTGTTGTGAGGCACATTTCTTTCCTAGTTCAATGCTTTGCGAAAACACCCGATTACATGGCTAAGCTATTTCGTGTATAGCGAGGGCACCGTGTAGCTGACCTAATTGACTTAATATCACGGAAGAAAGGCACAGCACCATGACATGTACTTTGACGGTGGTTCAGGTTCGTTCACTTTAAGTGAACGCATTTTTAAGTCTTTTTTTTTTTTTTTTTTAAACCTCTGGCATTTGTCGGAGTGGAGTTTTTGTAACTTATGGGCATATTCTGATGTTTCTCAGAACAGGTTATTTTATTCTGTAATGCTGTTGAAATGGTACTTGCGGGAATCGCTTGATGCTTTCTAGTAAATGTTAAACCGGTCCTTGGATTGCTTTTTGTAAGAATAACTCCACTAACTTGACAATATTCTTTTTTTCTAGGCACGAGTCTGCGAACGCTGTTGACCAGTGACCAGAAAGATCCTATTGGAAGATAATTACATGCATGTAAGGCAAGCTGCTTTGCAGTTGTCGAATATTGGTGTGAGAGCAGCATCTTGTGCTCTACTGTTGGGGGCGTTTGAGTACTTAGTTACAAAGGGTACCATGTTCTACATTTCTGATTAGTTGTCCTTGGGGAAGAACTGCTGAGGAGTATCGTTGGCCAGAATATGCACTATATTGGGGTTCTATTTACAATTATTATTGTAAGCACATGTTTCAAATTGAGTATAGGGGTTACTGGAAATATACCTAATTTCTTGCATTATATGGATCTGCAGATTTTAACAAGGTTTTCCATCTCAAATGGTTTAAAGGTTACAAATGCAGCAGTAAGTGTTGCTGCGCAGATAAAGGCCCTTTGCAACGGTTAGCTGATCAATTTTGTTGCATATTGTCCCAGCAAAATGCTTCATATTTGCCTTTTCTTGCTAGAACATTTTGTCCACCTGCTGCATAATTCCAGTGGCCATAGTGCTTCAGACATTGCAGCACACCAGTGCCTTAACCACTCATGGTAGGTAATATCCCTATATTCTTTTGTGGGGGTCCCTGAATCCACTTTACTACTTTGCCACTACCTAAATCATAAAATTAGCTTACCTGTTTAAAGGGCCATTAATTGTGCGGCAGGGTTTAGTAAAGTCTGGACACTAGTTGTGCCTCATTAGTTAACTTTAACATCCAAATGAAGCTTAAGGAACAGAAAGGTGTCAAGCCATGCATGGGCCTTCCACTGCATGGCGACAGGTGTTACTGTTTTTTCAGACTTTTGAATTGTTTGAGCTAGGAACTCGGGCCCTCAGTTGCAGGAATTAAGTAGTGTATTACAGCAACACTTACTTTGCTGTGCCACACTTCGCCAAAAGTGAAAAGGCACGAATGCACGGTCTTTATGCAATTGTGCCTTTTGTCCTTTTTCCCTGTGCTGGCATTACATTAGTGGCTATATAGTTGTCTAAGTGTGACAGTGTGGGTGCCTGGATGACTATGCAAGTTGGACGTATAGGTGATGGGTGTGAAAGTCAGTCACTGTCTAGAGTGCTTTTGTGGGAGTGCTACTGGATGTGTATGTGCATGACTGCATAGGTGCAAATTACATACTATTAAATTACATACTGCAAGCACTTGCCTCTAATTTCAAATTCATTTATACTGGCTTAAGCTATTTTCAGTAGCAATTCTTCTTTGCTGCGCACTATTTTAATTAGTTTTCTCAGCTAACCTCCCTTGCATTTTGTTCAAATAGTGTCTAGAAGTTGCATATTTTCTTTACTATTTTTAAATAGTAAAACCTGATTAGCAGGTCTGTAAATTCTCTGCTGTCCAACCTTAATATGCCTGTACTTAACAAAAATCACAATTCCTTTAATCTTATTTGTGATACCACTTATAAATTATCACTTTAACCCATTCCAGGTTTCCTGTGAAGAAGCCAATCTTCTGGTCTTCACAGATTTATTGCGTGGCTCGGTCTCCCACTCCCCAGCAGATCCTCACAGAAGCTCCTGAAAGCTTTCAGCAATCTGCTGTTTATGCTTTTTTTAAATTATATTTTGTTGTGAAATATGGAAAATTACAAGTCTGCTTTTCAGTTGTGTTACTTTTCCCACATACTGTTTTATCCAACATTTGCCAACGGCAATCGGCAGTGGTTAACCCAATGTTGTCTGCAGCTACGGAAAACCAGGAAACGTGTTAATAAATCAGGTTTCTCTGTTAACTTGCACTTAACATGGACAGAATGTATCCAAGAATGAGTCCTTTTGACAGACCAGTTAAGGTCATCAGTGAGGAACTGGGTGCATGAGGGGCTATATGGGTGAATGTGACTGGCCGTATAGCTGTCCGAGTAGACCTGTGTGGGTGTGTGAATGGGGTGTGGCTTTTGGAGTCTGGCTGCGTGGGTCTAATTTCAATTTGTTTTTAATTGGGTTCTGGATCTGTAAAAGATTAACACAAGGGCCATGCAGTGGAGTATTCCTGTGCATGCTAAAATTGCCCCACATTTTCTTCCCCACTGGAAGTCGCTACACATACTAGTAGCTGCAACTTTATTCTTAGGGTGTGGTTACTCATGGTATTGCTGGTGACGTGCAGACCTGCATCCCTAGGCATACATACACTTTTTTATTTTACCTCCGAAACCACTGAACTTATACCAAATTACAAACATCACTTTTTGGATCAAGCTATAGCTTTCTGGCAAACTGTAATTCATTCACCAGTTTGGGATGTAGTCCTATCTAAAATCCCTTGGGGAGGTGTGTTTTGGGACCCCACCCCCATTTTTTATTCTCTGCTCACTGGAATCCGCCCGAACCTTCCCCGACAGCAGCTTAAGTGACTAGCACACTATTTGTGAACTTTTTTTTTTAACCATGAGTGGTCATGGCTTCGTTGTAGAGGCAGGCACCCAATCCCCACACATTTTCTCAAGCGCACTCAACACAGCTTTGCGTTCGTAGCAAGTTTCCAACTTGCTGCATAAAAGGACAAACCATGCTCAGTTGACTACTAGTTTGCTTGTTCTTCAGGTATTTTTTACTGGGATTATTGATTAGGTTATTGCAGTGAATGTATGACGGAAGCAGTTTCTCTTTATGGTGTAAGTTGGGGCTTTGAACGCACATGTAAGTGTACCATCTGTCTTTGTCAATAAAAAATATTAAAGAAGTTTTGTCAGTGTGCTTTTTCTTATCCTAGTTCAACTAACTACAGGTCTTTTCAACATGCTGAAGTTTAGGCACTTGTGTTTTTTGGAAAACTACATTTGAGCAGACCCAGTGCCCAGTACACACGTGGTGTAGCTTTTAACACCTCTTGCTCCACCCAGGAATGTATGGCTATCTGTGTGCCAGAATAGTTATGTAATGTACTTTATATGCATGCTTTGCTCTCATTCCGAGACGTTTCCTTTTACGGCGTACCAGTTATAGCCCAACAAATAAGCACTCGGAACCGGCAGTTTGTTATGTTACACTACATTTGTGAAGCGCTCAGCTACTCAGTATCCCGGCGCTTTTTCTCCTCAATTAAATAATCGATACCTAGAGACTACTCCTTTAAGTATAACCACACCAAGGAAGCAAACTCATTATGGAACTGTTGGGCTTAGCCAACAAACCTGCCAAAATGCCCCTGTCCCCATTCATACCTTGCAGGTTCAGCCATCCCGTGCCAAAATGCATGTGGCTCTGCTTGTCATGTATCTGCTTGTCATGTATCTGCTTGTCATGTATCTGCTTGTCATGTACCTAAAGCTTGCCTTGTCCATTATCTTGGTCTTTGCATATGAACAGTAAAATCAGAGACTTTACTGTAAAGGGGTAAACCCTGACTGATTCGGGTGTACTAGACTAGGTAAAAGCAGCGACGTTCAGTTAAGCATTGATCATGGATGGTACAAGGGCACTTTCAGTGGCTGCTAATGTGGTTTGTGTTCTAACTTCCCTAAAGATGGAAGGTGCAACAGCACATTTGTGTGACGTCATTAACATGAATAGCACTCAAGAGCCGACAAGGTCCTACAGTTGAGTAGCGTTTGTATTGCTTGACTAGTTGCATTCAAATTTAGGATCCCCGTCGCTTGTGATGTTTTCAGCACTTGTGCATGCTTTGCAATTTTTCATTTGGACTGCATGGAGATTTGGAGTAAAGTTGTTTGTAGCAGGAACCTAGCTGGGAAGCTTAGACACAAATAGGCTCATTTACAGCATTGTGTAATCTGGCTCACTTTAAGGAAGTAAGTTGCGTTTGGTGTGGAAGTGATGGTATAGCAGGGTAAATGCAGCACAGCTTTGCCTCCATACCAAGCTGGTCAAGTAGAGCATCGATAAAACGGCTGCAGTGTAACCTTTGTAGAAGTTTCTCTGGCTCAGTCAAAATGATATATAGACCTATATGCAATGTACGCAAATAATTATTGGTAGACAATAAATTGCATTAATTGTCGCATATTAAGTCATAGTCCTTTAAAACCCACTTTATAGCACTGGAAGTTGGATTCATGCCACGCTGGGTAAAAGGAGATTTTTTTTTTAAACTGAGACCACACTAACACAGCCCTTTTACACGGCTCATAACTTGTGACCTGCCAGCAATGCAAGGATATCGGCAACAACTTGTGAACCCATTGAGCTATCTTGCGCTAAATGGACATTTTTGACCGGAGCATGGCTCTCCAGCAGCTGCGTTAACCTGAAAGAGGGATCTTTTCAAGTTTAATAAAACCCAGCCAAGATTTTCCCTCCTGCACGATGGTAAAGCAGAATTGTCCTCCAGATTTATATTTTGCAATACAGCTTGTGGTTGCAAAGTGTAAACGTTTGTAAATGTAGTGCTTTTTACACAGAACTCAAGGGCATTGAGAGAAACACTGCACGTTCCCCAAGGTAGGAGGCCAGTGTTAACCCTCTCAATGTGTGCAGTAGGTTTGAGTATTGTATGTACCTTTAAGTATGGCAGTGTTGAGGACTTTCTGCATTATTGCCAGTTTGCTTGTTATAAGAGGTATGTAAGACTGGTCACATGGAGGTCATGTGTATGATGAATACAATTTAAGAAGCCTGACTAATATCGGACTGCCAAGTAGTCAAAAGAAAGGGAGAGAGTGAGGAGAATGTAAGTAAGATCGAGCTAATGTGTGCGAAAAAGAGACCAAGGATGAACTGGGGAGCTGTTTGAAGTTGACACACACTGATGGAAGCTTATGATATTATTTCACTTTGGAACGACACTCACCAGAATAAACTCTGCTTTAGAGTTAGCCTTGAGAATGGAGGGCACTGCCGCATAGTACACCGGACACAGTCCTCTTGGGTGAGATTGCACAGCGTAGTGTGACTGGGCACAGTGCAGAATAACGCACTACATGCAGAGTATCGGAGCTGAGCACACTGCATTGGCTCCCTCATCAGCAGACTTCCACGAGGGCGGGAAAGGCTTAGTTTGGTTAGTTTCAAACGTTTCTTTTGTGGTGAACACCCCTCGAGATTCTTGTACTGAACTAGACTAAGCACAATTTTACTTGCAGCTTTTTCTTCGTGCTTAAGTTGTTTTAATTGTATATGTTTATAATGTGCTTGTTTCATCGAATCTATGCGACTCCCTTTTTAGTGCGCATTCAAAGCTTAATGTGCTTTGTAATGGCCAACACAGGGGGAAAGAGCATTTCTCACTAAAACCTGGAGATGGTGATTCGCACGCCTCTCCGGATCCTGTCGTGGGGTACAATAATTCAATCTAAGTGCTAATAAGGGCTCAGAGTCTTATGCTAATGTTGTTCTTGCGTAGTTATCCTTTTCCGACTTTACTTTTTAAGCGTTCAATTCAAATAGAATTTGCATCGAAAGTAATTGACGCAAACCGGATTGTAGAAAATATATATTGAATATTAATCGTGGCTGAGTGAAGGCAAGCACAATAATTTTCTCTCCCTCCCCACCTATTTTTTTTCATGTTGTATTCTTCTGTTTTACTTACCTCTTTATTGTGTGTGTATGTAAAGCGCTCTGATACCCACGGGTCAAGCTAGCACTATATAAAACTTTTGTAAACCTTGACAAAGTACACTGGAGTGAGGTACCTCATGTACATTGCATAGTGAAGTGGCATTGGGCACGGTGCAGCAAACGCATTCCTCAGTGTAGTGGCATTTGGTATAGAGCGCAGTGACTGCACAAAACACTGCACTGAAGAGCATCAGGACTGAGTGCACTGCAAACAAGCGCATCTGCAAGGCAGGAATAGTCACACAAAATAAGCATCCTGCTGGGCAAGATAGCGGGAGCAAAGTGCTCCAGTGAGTGTACAGAGCACTGCAGCAAAAAGCATCGGAACTGATTTAATTTCCAAATATGCAGCCCATTCACTTTTTAAAGCTTCAAGTTGCAAAGCCGCCACCTAGGAAACCCGTATCTCAGAAATCCTAGAAGGGACTGCTCACAGGGTCCCTCTGCCGTACCTTAGAGGGTCCACCTTACTGCTGTTTTAAGATTTCATTCGTATCTTCTGTTTCTAGTCTCTAATCCTTTTTTGCCTGTTGGTAAACCTTCATGCTCTTCATATGGGTGTGCATATGTATTGATTGCAAAAACGAAACAAATTTTCCAAATTCAAAATGTCTCTGTACTAGACGTTTGTAATAGGGATACATCTTTGTTACAAATGAAACCTGCTTGAGAAATAGTACATGAGGTAATTATTTTCAAATAAAACATTGGGTGTGCTTATACATTTCTATTTTGTTTTTAACCATTTTGTGAAGACGTCTTCTAATTGGCTTTGCTTATTCCTCCTGTTCTGTTATTTTTTTGGATTCTTAAATAGCTCCAGAGGCCTTGTTATAACCAAATCCTATTAATTTCTTTCTGTGTTAAACCTGGCATCCATGGCTTAGTTTCTCCTGATTTCCTGTTTTGCTGGCTTTAGCATTCTGGGCAATTTACCACTGCTAACCAGTAATAACGTGCATATGCTCTGCTCTTTAAAAATCGTAACAATGGCTTATCCACAGCTGACATATTTAATTGACTAGAAGCCCCCCGTAAAGAGCACTATATGCCCCCAGGCCCTGTAAATTAAATGCCACCAGTGATCCTACAACTCAGATTGTTCCACCTACTCCGTAGCCCTTTAAACATGGCTCAAGCCTGCCATTGCAGAGCTTGTGAGTGCATTTTTGGACTGCAATTTTGACCTTGCAAGTAGACTGTGCCATGCTCAAACCTTTTTAGGTTTCGCCTATTATCATTCGCTTGCGAATGTAATAGGTGAAAATTCAAGGGCTTGATCCGACTCGTGAAACCACTGCAGTTTCTTCACAGTGCATGTGACCACACAAGCACGCGCATCTCCCTCCCCACATCAAAGGCATCAGCTTCCCTCCCACAGGCTTCCCCCGCTGGGCCGGCCTCTGCAAAGTTCTCCTCCCCTAATTAATCACTTCACTTTTTGACGGCCGCAGGCCATGACTCGACAGTCCTGCCGTGCTTTAACTCCCTCCCCCTCCTTGCACCAGGCATACGACGATAGTTGTGTGTCAAGTAGGTGGTTCCTTTTTCGTTTTTTTTTTAGTTCACTTTAGTTCTTGGGTGCAGTTCATTTGGCATGGTGGCACTGTAGCATGCTTAGAGCACTATTGATCACACAGGAACAGTAGGCAAATTGGTTATGGCAACTTGTAAAATCTACTTTTTCATTTTCTTCTTCACTCGAGAGTAAAGAAAATGGTAGTGTCACCTATATCTTTTTGTAGTGAAACAATGGTGTCTCACTATTTTGGTAGCGACATAACAAGCCAGTTTATTAATGTTTTCACCACCTTAATGCATACATTTAGCATTACTTTGTATGTTTCTTGTTGATGCATGTGAGCAGAGTGACATTTCTTGTGCATGTGATCATATATGCAATTTCTGCCGTATCTAAATAATGTTCCATTTCTGGTGCCAGTGAGTAAGGTAGCTCTTCTGTTGCAAGTGAGCCCCTCTCCCCCTCCCATCTTCCCTCTCTCCTCAACCTCCCCTCCTCCCTCTCTTCCCACTCACCCCTCACTCTCTCCCCTTTATCCCCTCCCACCACTCTACCCTCCCTCTCTCAAATCCCACTCTCTCCTTACTCCTCTCCTCACCCACCCCTCTCCTCTCCCCTCTTACCACTCAACACTCTACCCTCTCACCACTCACCACTACACTCCCTCTCCAATCCCTCTCTCTCTCTCCTCACTCACCTCTTTCTCGCCTCTCTCCCCTCTCCGCACTCACCCCTCTCCTCACTCTCTCCAGGCCTGACTCTCCTCAACTCTCCCCTCTCACCACCACTCTCCCCTAGGCCTCACTTCTCCCCCTAATTACACTTCTTTCACGTCTGGTTGAAAGGCCGACGGGCCGTGCAGAGCTCGGACCCGGGCCTGCAGGTCGCACCAAATGCCCTAATCTATTGCTTAACTCACCGAGCCAGTAGCAAAACAAAGCAGGAAAAAACCTCTTTCAATGACCTAAAACTAGTCAACAATATTGGCAACCAACTCGATTATTTATACAAAGGGTGCATCTGGTGACACAATAGACTTGTCTCATATTTATTGTTTTTTTATTTAATCTTCATTATGCAAAAAAATTTCTTTTATATATATTTTTAGATTTTTCAACAGTTTTCATTTACATGACATACATAAATAATACATTTAAATAACGATTCACATCCAATTGTTCAAGTGCATGATATATACTAAAATAGATGTTCTAGATAGAACCCCTTATCAGCAAGTGTGAGCATTCATTCTAACATACATACACACCCTTTCTCACATGCAAACAACAGTGACAAAATACATAAAAATTTGCAGGCTTTATAATGGAGTGTTATTGTCCAATACAAGACTCCTCGTAATGTAGTCAGTCTGTCAGAAATCATGAAACAGTACTTGTAGAATCGTTGTGATCTATCTTTGTATTATTTTCCACCTTTAGTTTTTATATGATTTCAATTTATCATATCCGAGGGTCTTTGTATGCGTTATCATATCCGAGGGTCTTTGTATGCGTACAGCCTATGTACGTTTCGGTGATATTAAATTCTGAATCACCTTCAGGGCCAATCTGGACTAAACCAATGTGTGCAATAGTCATAACCTGCGGGGTTCTCTTTGGTCTTAATATTTGAGGCAATATAGTAGAAGGAAGCTTTCTGTGTAATTTTCTGTATTCTTTTTGTAATTTTGCCGTACCTCCAGGGGGGACATATGTCGCAGTTTGGTTTGAATCAGGGATACTGTCCCATCCCAAACAGGGTGCCGAACGCCGTGTCTCTGCCACTTACACAGAGAACCCTGCCTCTTTGGATACAAGAGGAAAACTCCTTGAACTCGGATTAGGCACTAATTATCACCACCGACCTGAATGTTAATAAACTGCACAGCTATATGATCATGCCATTCTAAGAACTTCCATCAACTGATAAAAATAGGTGCCCCATCAATGCCACAAAACTTCCTTCTACTATATTGCCTCAAATATTAAGACCAAAGAGAACCCCGCAGGTTATGACTATTGCACACATTGGTTTAGTCCAGATTGGCCCTGAAGAAGGTGATTCAGAATTTAATATCACCGAAACGTACATAGGCTGTACGCATACAAAGACCCTCGGATATGATAAATTGAAATCATATAAAAACTAAAGGTGGAAAATAATACAAAGATAGATCACAACGATTCTACAAGTACTGTTTCATGATTTCTGACAGACTGTGACTACATTACGAGGAGTCTTGTATTGGACAACAATAACACTCAATTATAAAGCCTGCAAATTTTATGTAATTTGTCACTGTTTGCATGTGAGAAAGGGTGTGTATGTATGTTAGAATGAATGCTCACACTTGCTGATAAGGGGTTCTATTTAGAACATCTATTTTAGTAAATATCATGCACTTGAACAATTGGATGTGAATCGTTATTTAAATGTATTATTTATGTATGTCATGTAAATGAAAACTGTTGAAAAATCTAAAAATATGTAACATTTTTTTGCATAATGAAGATTAAATAAAAAAACTATAAATATGAGACAAGTCTATTGCGTCACCAGATGCACCCTTTGTATAAATAATCGAGTTGGTTGCCAATATTGTTGACTAGTTTTAGGTCATTGAAAGAGGTTTTTTCCTGCTTTGTTTTGCTACTTACTACTCCCACCTCTTGACCGTAAACAAAATTCGGAGTACCCCTGTTATCTTTGCTTTAACTCACCGAGCCAACCAGAAGTAAACAAGTTACCACTGGCCTTCAAAAATATTCATTTTATTTCTGGCATTTGAAACCGACGGAGCTACTTCGGCCCTCAAAAAGTAATTTACCTTCCAAACGTAATCAAGCTCTGTCTGGTCTTTACCAGCACTCAAGTTATTTCAGACTTTTATATTTTAGTAACTTATGTCCTCTGGGCGGAAAATGTTTTTGTCTGCCCTTCTTCAAAGTATTTACTTTCCTCGCTGACAGTTTACGTTTAACTATTATTTTTTTAAACTTTACGTTTTGTTTTGTCAAACTAACTATAACGAAGACCCGTTGCCACGCTGGAATTGTGATGTTCTTCTGAGAACTTATGTTCGTGTTACTATATTTTTATTAATCATTTCCACTCGAATGATTAGGGTGTTTTGGCAAATCCGAGACCAGAAGCAATATTGTGACATCAAGTTCTAATCTCATCCTCTGTGAGGATGAAATTGTGTTCATTACGTGATCTCTAGCTGGTGAGCCTGTGGCTGTGGTTTCTTCCGCTGTAACAAAGATGTTCCTGCCATTACCCAATTTAATGAGACGTCATTTATCACCCTCGTCTGGATGAAAGGCCGACATGCCGTGCAGAGCTCGGACCAGGGCCTTCGTATTTTTCGCACTTTTTGCATTTTTGTCCTGAATTCCCAATGAAGGAGCTGGCACTCGGTGTGACCTTCGGCAGATTGTTTTTTCAGCATTATGCCTCGACATATGCATCTCTCTGTTTTCCAGTGCCAGGCGGAACAGCTCACTCAGGGTTTGGGTGCTTCTTTAATTGAGCTGAACAGTATGAAGGGCTTCCATTTGCTACCACTGTTGCCACAAAAGTGCTTCCATTTGCTACCCCTGTTGCCACACGCATTGAACTCGCCAGGCAGCCCACCCCCTCCCTCTCCAGCGTGCGCCGCGCTCTCCCTTGGTTGCCACACGCATTCAACTCACCAGGCAGCCCACCCCCCTTCCTCTCCATATGGGTGTTAGCGTTTTCTTTGATCTCCGCCGCATGTTCACACAGGCTCCTCTCTGCCCACGCATCTCCCCTCTTCAGCAAACAAGCACTGGCGTTGCCAATAGGTCTCGCAGTAGGAAAGTTGGAGCTATTGGTTTTGTAAATTACATTTAATATTTATATATCGTTATTGGCATTGTCAATAACAATCTATAAATATAAAATGTCATTTACAAAACCAATAGCTCCAACTTTCCAAATGCGAAACCTATTGGCAATGCCAGTGCTTGTTATTATATGCAAGTCACCCCTAGAGGTGACCCTTAGGTAGCCCCATGGGCAGGACGCAGTATATTTTAAAGGTAGAGCATGTACATTTTACATGTCTTGGTAGTGAAAACAGTGGAATCTTTTCAGTACTGCAAGGCCGATCTCTCTCATAGGTTAAAATGGGAATTGTAGTAAAGCATTTTTTAAAGTGTAATTTCCCATTTGTAGGAGATATAAAATGGGAGTTTGGTGTCTCTGGACTCACAAGTTAAAAACATCTTTTAGTAAAGTTTTTTAAATTGCAGGCTAGAAAATCCCACTTTTAGAAAGCTGGCATTTTCTTACTTTAACCATCTGTGCCTCTGTTCTTTGAAGTCTCATGGTTACAAAAGACTTCTGCAACTGCTGGTGCTGCTGGACTAACTGCCTGAGGTGTTCCCTCCAGTCCTGGGCCTCAGAAGTGAATTTCCTGCACTTCAGCCCCTTTAACTCAAGCTTTTGGGCTCCTTGTGAGTGCAAACTGGTCACTTTGCTTGCTCGCAGGATCCGCATGAGCAGGTGCAAGTTTGCCTCTCTGCACAGCATCATCGCTGCTCGTGACCGTGAGGCCCCAGCCCATCTGCCTACGATGCCGTGACTTTTCGTGCCACTCACTGTGCTCCCCGCGAACAGAAGTCTTGGCTTGAGACTGTAAAACTTCAGCAGGACCGGTTTTAAAACTGTAATGACCCATGCTCCAATCTTCGATTTTTGATGTGTTGGTCTTGTTCTCGTTTTAATCAGATGAATATCATTTTTTCCTCTCTAAATGGCGGTTGAGTCTTTTTGTGGAGTTTTCACAGTTACTGAAATTAATGTGTTGCACAAATACCTTACACATGGCCTCTTAAGTTACTATGGGCCAGATGTAGGTGGCCAATTACCGGTCGGTAACGGCCGAATTCGGCCGTTACCGACCGGTAATTGGATTTTGAGATGTAGGGCATGCATTTACAGAATCGGTATTTTACCGATTCTGTTTTTACCGATTAGGTAAAATTACCGAATCGGTAAATACAGACTCTGTAAAATACCGATTCTGTAAATGCAGATGTAGCTGGCACATGTCATAGTGCCACAGGGCTTTAAGAATCGGTATTTTACCACCCAATCCAATTGGGTGGTAAAATACCGAATCCAGGTGTGCATGAACACCTGTGCCATGTGACACACAGACATGCCCTTAGGGCATGTCTGTTTGCCACATGGCGCACATGCCTATTTTTTGGGTGCTAGAGGGTGTCAAAGTGACACCCCCTGCACCCTTGCTAAAATCGGTATTTACCGAATCTGTAATTACAGATTCGGTAGTGCCCATTGATTCCTATGGGCTTCAGAGCCCATAGGAATCAATGGGCAATACCGAATCAGAATCGGTAAATACCGAATCTTAACGATTCGGTATTTACTGAATCTGAAATACCTTCATCTCCCCCACTCTATTTTACCATTTCTTAAATACCGATTCGGTATTTAAGAAGTGGTAAAATAAAATTACCTTCATCTGGCCCTATATGTCAAGCTACCAGAGGGTGCCACCGCCCAGGTTTATTTAGGGTGTGTATCTGACTTGCTCTCACTAGGGTGGTGGTCCAAACCTGGACAGGATGCATTCCTTTGCCTACTAGAGACCCCCATTTCTAACATAGTTGTCAGTAAACAAATCGGAATATTTCACAATACATTGTACATAACATCTGTAAGAAACAGGTTAGTATTAGATTCCTTACCTTAGAATATCCCCAGGCGTCAGTCTGGATCTGGAAACTTTTGTGTAGCAGTACCCCTGCGCGTCGGTAGGCGTCGTCTGCAGGCGTCCCCTGCGGCTCCGCGTCGTCGGCGTCGTGCGCCGTGATGACGTCGCTGGAGTATATAGACGCCGCCTCCGCGCGCTGACGTCAGTTCTTCTTTTTTCCGCGCCAGTTAGCGCAGATCCGAAGAGCAGTACTCCGGTCTTTTGACCAAGTTTTTGTTACATCTAACTCTTTCAGGTGCCGGTAGGATGCCCGGTTTTAAAAGTTGCGACGGGTGCGACTGCATGATGTCGGTCACCGACCACCATCGACTCTGCCTCCGGTGTCTGGGCGCGGACCACGACGTGGAGTCCTGCGTCGACTGCCGGGCCTTGACGAGTAAGGCTAGGCGGGAGCGGTCCCGCAAGCTGCTCGAGCTCCGGGTGTCGGCCCCGCGTCGAGAGCGGTCCTGGTCCGGCTGGAGGTCGAGGGAGCGGTCGAGAGAGCGATCGCGGAGCCGCCATGAGTGCTCCGGGAGTCGTCACCATTCCTCCGGTTAGCGACACAAGAAGTCGGGGCGTCGTCACCGTACCCCCGACGCCTGCGTGATGCGGCCGGGGGTTCGGGTGGCCCCACCCCCGTGTGGGTCGCCGACTGCCCCATAACCGCCCTTCCCTGGGGAAGGTGTGCCGCGCGAGGAGATTGAGGAGTTCCTCATGGCTATGAGGGCGATGTCTCCTACGGCGCCTGCGGGCCAGTCGGTCCCGTCTGGGGGCCTGAGCGGTTCGGGTGCACCTGCCCCGACGCCGCCGGGTGCTCCGGCCCTGACGCCGCCGGCGGCTCCGGCGCCGCTGGGCCCTTCAGGGTCGTCGCCGGCTGGTCAACTGGCCTCTCCGGCGCCGATTCCATCGGGGCAGCCCGTGGTACCGCCTCCGCGCTTGCCGTGACTCCGCCGTCGGTTCCGGCCGGTGTCGGGGCTCCGGCGCCGCGCGGTGCCACCCCCATTCCCTCTCTGACTCCTGACGCGGAGTCGGACCGGCATCATCCGACGCAGAGTCCGGCGCCGTTGGGGCCCCTTGGCTCCGAGGAGCCGGTCTATGTCGTTGACTCTAACTATGGCGATGAGGACGATTATGGAGAGGGTTGGGAGGGTTCTGAGGACCCTTTGTCACGAGCATGCCAGTACGATGTGGACTGGGTTGGTGATTTAGGTGATGCCAGTGGTCTGGACGAATCGCCTAACCCTGGGTTTGTCTCGCCTCCCACTGTGGCGTCGGAGGCTGGGGCTGCCTATTCGGTGGTACTGATGAGGGCTGCCAAGGCCTTGAGCCTTGAGCTCCCCGTCGCTAAGGTGAAGCCTAACATCCTCACCGAGGTATTCAAACCGCAGTCATGCCCACAGGAGCCTCTGCTGCCGTTTAATGATGCCTTGACGGATGTCCTTTTGGGCACCTGGTCCAGGCCCGCTTCCGGTCCACCTGTTGACCGAAACGTTGCCAGGCGTCACCGTCCGTGTTCGGACGACCCTGCCTTCCTCTCCACCCATCCCTCCCCTGAGAGTCTGGTGATCCAGGCCTCCACTTCCCAGTCCGCATTCCGGACGGCTCCGCCCGATCGGGAATCTAAGCGATATGACCAGTTTGGCAAAAAGGTCTTCTCGTCTCTGAGTGCAGGACTGCGGTCTTGCAATACCGCATGCCTCTTAGGCCGCTACACCCACTCTTTGTGGGATACGGTCGCGGAGTGTCTGCCGCAATGCCCGCAGGAGGTGCGGGACAAGCTCAACCAGGCCTTGGTTGAAGGCCGGGACGCGGCGAGGTATTCCATACGGTGTGGTCTTGACACGACCGACTCGCTGGGAAGGGCGATGTCCACGACGGTGGCGATTCGTCGCCATGCTTGGCTGAGATCCGCCAACTTCTCGCCGGATGTCCAGAATGCCCTGATGGACATGCCATTCGATGGCAGTTGCCTGTTCGGCGACAAAGCGGACAACGCGCTTGAGCGCTTCAAGGACTCCAGGGTCACGGACAAGTCCTTGGGTCTCTCGACCCAGCGCCAGCAAACGGGTTCGTTTCGCTCCTTTCGTGGCCACGGAAGGGGCAGTCCCACACGTGCTGCCAGCCACGCACCACAGAACGCTCCTCAGCGCGGTGGCGGCCGTGGATTCCGCCGTGGTGGCGGTCGGGGACAGCGGCGAGGTCAGTCCACACCTCCCCCCGCAGCAGCCTCCAAATCCTCCTAGTCCGAGCTTTCAGGCCCATGTGACGCCAGTGGGTGGCAGGGTTCGCCATCACCACTCCCGCTGGCGCACTATCACATCGGACAGGTGGGTGCTGCAGCTCGTCCGAAGGGGCTACTCCCTCCCCTTCGAGACCTCTCCTCCAGCCATGCCACCGCAGAACCACCGTGTGTCGGGGGACCACTTGACACTTCTGCAGGAGGAAGTTACGGCCCTCTTGGCCAAGGGGGCCATCGAGCGCGTTCCTGGGCCAGAAGTAGGGTGTGGTTGCTACTCCCACTACTTTCTGGTGCCCAAGAAGGACAAACGGGGGCCTACGTCCTATCTTGGACCTACGGAACGTCAACGGCTTCCTCCGGAAGGAGAAGTTCAAGATGTTGACTTTGGCTCAGGTCTTGGCTGCTCTAGACCCGCAAGACTGGATGGTAGCGTTGGACTTGCAGGATGCGTATTTTCACATCCCCGTCCTGCCGGCCCACCGGCGTTACCTGCGGTTCACGGTAGGCCACGAGCACTTTCAGTTTATCGGCCTTACCAGCGCCCCACGGGTGTTCACGAAGGTGATGGCGGTGGTCGCAGCTCATCTGCGCCGGTTAGGGGTTTTAGTCTTCCCCTACCTCGACGACTGGTTGTTGAAGGCGGGCTCGCCCCACACAGTCGTCCACCACCTCCAGATGACGGCAGACCTCCTGCACGAGCTGGGGTTTTCCATCAATGTGCCGAAATCACACCTGTGTCCCTCTCAAAAGCTCCTTTTCATCGGAGCGGTTCTCGACTCGGCGCAGTTTCGGGTTTATCCTCCGGAACGGCGGGTCCGGGATATCCAGGCCTTGATTCCCATCTTTCAGCCGTTATCCCGGGTTTCGGGCTCTGCAGTGGGACCTGAAGTTTCAGTGGGCCCAGCATCAGGGCAATCTTTCCGACCATGTCCTGATCTCGGAGGGCACTGCGAGACAGTTGCAGTGGTGGCTTACGGACCGCGATTGGGTCAGAGGCAGATCCCTCTCCCTTCCCCAACCGGAGCACGTGGTTGTGACGGACGCGTCCCTCCAGGGCTGGGGTGGCCACTTGGGAGAGGCGGAGATCAGAGGCATCTGGTCTCCGGCGGAGTCCCGGCTCCATATCAACATGTTGGAGCTGCGGGCGATTCGCCTAGCACTGAAGGCATTCCTCCCCTTTGTCAACGGGAGTGTAGTGCAGGTGTTCACGGACAACACCACCGCCATGTGGTACTGCAACAAACAGGGCGGTGTGGGGTCGTGGACCCTTTGCCAGGAGGCCCTGCGTCTCTGGCAATGGCTGGAACGTCAGGGCGTGACTCTGACGGTTCAACACCTGGCAGGTTCTCTGAACGCCACGGCGGACGAACTCAGCCGTCGGTGCTCGGTGGATCACGAATGGCGTCTGAACTCGGACGTGGCGAGAGGCCTCTTTCTGCAATGGGGAGAGCCTTGGTTAGATCTATTCGCCACAGAAGAGAACGCGCAATGTCATCAGTTCTGCGCGTTGGAGTTTCCAAGACGGCACTCGCTCGGCGACGCCTTTCGGCGCGAGTGGAGTTGCGGTCTGTTGTACGCCTTTCCGCCTATACCACTTCTGCCCAGAGTGCTGAAGAAGATCAGGCGCGACCGGGCCCAAGTTATCCTTGTGGCTCCGGACTGGGCTCGAAGGTACTGGTATCCCGAGCTACTCAGCATGTCAGTCGGTCCCTCGATCCGCCTGCCCCTTCAGGAGGACCTTCTGTCGCAGCAGCAGGGGACGGTCCTCCACCCGAACCTGTCCAGTCTCCACCTCCATGCTTGGAGATTGAGCGGCGACAGTTGAGGCCATTTGACTTGCCTCCTGAAGTCTGTGATGTGATTCTGGCAGCCAGGCATCCCTCCACAAAGTCGGTATACGCCTGCCGGTGGAACAGATTTGTGGCATGGTGCACAGCAAAGGCTGTGGATCCCCTTTCTGCCCCTCTTTCCGAGGTTCTCCTCTTCCTTCTTTCCCTTGCCCAGCAGGGCTCTGCTCTGGGCACTATCAAGGGCTATCTTTCTGCCCTTTCCGCCTTCTTAAGGCTACCTGATCAGCCATCTTTATGCAAGTCCCCTATTGTACTGAGATTCTTGAAAGGCATCACGCACATGTATCCACCTGCTCCGTTCGTGATGCCTCAGTGGGACTTGAACCTGGTTCTGACATTCTTGATGTGTGCTCCCTTTGAGCCGTTTCATTCCTGTCCTCTCCGTCTTCTCACTTTAAAGACGGCCTTCCTGGTTGCCATCACCTCTGCCAGGAGAGTGAGTGAGCTCCAGGCTCTTTCTGTTAAACCTTCTTTCTTGTCCGTTCATCCTGACAAGGTGGTTCTTAGGACTAGACCTTCTTTCCTGCCCAAAGTGGTTTCTGCTTTTCACATTGGGCAGTCCATCACCTTACCCTCCTTCTTCCCGCCTCCGCATCCTTCAAAAGATGAAGAGCGGCTCCATCGTCTGGACCCAAAACGTGCGCTTTCATTTTATATGGATCGCACACGCCAGTCCCGGGTGGATGACCAACTGTTTGTTGGCTACGTGGGTGAGAAGAAGGGAAGGGCGGTACAGAAACGAACCATCTCTTGGTGGGTCGTCCTGTGCATCAAAGCATGCTACTCTTTGGCTCGGAAGGAGCCTCCTGTTGGGCTGAGGGCCCATTCCACTCGGGCCACGGCGGCTACTACTGCCCTGGGCCGGGGAGTCCCTTTTCAGGACATTTGCCAGGCGGCTACGTGGGCCTCGCTGCACACCTTTGCGAGGCATTACTGCCTGGACAGTCAAGTCCGGAGGGACGGCTTCTTTGGCCGTTCGGTCCTCCAGGATTTTCTGGTGTAGGATTGTATTGGTTCGCAGACCCACCACCGGGGTTGGTATTGCTGGGGTATCTATTCTAAGGTAAGGAATCTAATACTAACCTGTTTCTTTCAGATGAACAAGTTACTTACCTTCGGTAACGATATATCTGTAAGAAACAGTAGTTAGTATTAGATTCCTTACCGCCCCGCCCATCCTCCCCGTTCTGCGAACTGATACCTAGGGTTAAGGACATCCCTTTCAGGGCCCTAGTTTCACATGGCACCAGTGTTGGTTCTCACATGGCTCTGCGTGTTCTAGCGCGGAAAAGCTGTGTGCAAAGAACTGACGTCAGCGCGCGGAGGCGGCGTCTATATACTCCAGCGACGTCATCACGGCGCACGACGCCGACGACGCGGAGCCGCAGGGGACGCCTGCAGACGACGCCTACCGACGCGCAGGGGTACTGCTACGCAAAAGTTTCCGGATCCAGACTGACGCCTGGGGATATTCTAAGGTAAGGAATCTAATACTAACTACTGTTTCTTATAGATATATAGTTACCGAAGGTAAGTAACTTGTTCATTATGCACAAACTGCACCAATATGCTAAAATAGTTAAACAGCAGGATCTTCTGGCTGTACTTTGTATACACAAGGAATAATCCCATCACTTACACCTCAAGCCACTTTCCTACACTGTGGTCCAGATACTAGTGTTTGAATGCAAAAACTGTCTGATCCTCTTAGAAAGTCTAAACGGAGTCAAAAATGTGTAAAAAAGTTTTCACTAAGACGGTTACTCCACCATAATCTCTCTATACGGTTCTCTGCAATAAAAGATTTGCTTGTTTTCTTACACGGTGGAAGCTGGGTGTAAAAAAAGTCTCGAAAGAAATTCACCCATCTGCACAGGCCTTCTTTCTGGGTGAACAAGGTGTAGGATTGTGTATGGTAAGAGCATCCTCTCTAGTGAATCCTCAGCACAGGTTTGTGTAGAAGGTTTGAGGAACACAAGGCGTTCTGTTATAATGTTTTAAGACTGCAGGTTTGCTCTAATACAGTTTGCTGAATTACTGGCTCCTTGTCTTAACACTGAAACACTCACCCTGTATTGAGCTGTAAGTCAACATTGCCCTCTGCAAGACCTCCGCAGGTTAAAAGCTGGATGACAAGCATTTGCAACGCAACAGGTCTCGCATTTATGGAAGACCTATTGCATTGCAAATGGTTGGCATCATAAAGAACAGGGGGGGGGGGGGGGAAAGGCATGGACAACAGGAGGGAGGGTGGGGAGAAAGCACGGACCGGTTTGGGGCGTTGGGGAGAAGGCATGGACAACGGGAGGGTGGGCGGAAGGGGAGAGAAAGGCACGGACAACATGTGGGTGCGTAAAGGCACCAAATTATGTCCTGTCTGAAGTAGAACTTCATTAAAGAAAATAGTGCTCAAAGTCTAAATAACGCGTACCGTGTAACAACTGAAGTAAAGGGGCCAGTCGCTACTATGGCCAGACAGTGACACAAGCCAATGACCAATATGGGTGGAGAGTGGGCAGGGCTTCTATTTGTTACTCCACCATAACAAGTCCCGCAGAGCAGCACATGCACTCTGGCTCGACCCAAAAAGAAAAGGGCAGTTTGTCCTTCAGATGCACTTTGAAGGCATTTACAACAAGCATTGGCATAGCCAATAGGTCTCGCCTTTGGGACCTTATAAGTATTTAGTTATGCAGCACAATGTCCTTGGTGCAACAACATCAACTATTGCATGGCTAAACACTTAGGCGAGAGCTATTGGCTATGCCAATGGTTGTTTAAAACTATTGTGCTCTCACAGAGCAATAGAGCTCAGCTGATGCCAATGTTAGGACTCTGTTCTGCAAGGAGGGTGCAGCCTAAGATCACACCGTGCGATGGGGCAGCCGCTGGGATAGAACCTAGAGGACAAGGCATACATACCCTTTCCTGTGAAGGAGCCACAAGAATCACAGGTAACTGAGTAAATGTGGGCTGTGGAAACGAGAAGGGAGGGTGTAGTGCAAACAAAGGAGCCTGAATGAGGCTGACCAGGAGGGAGCGGGGAGAAGGGTGAGAGGGCGAACTGAAGCACATTTGCCCAAGAACACTCCATGACGTTTAGTTGGTAAGCGGGGACTAGGAGCACAACCAGTTAACATCGACTTTCTAAAAAGTCGACCATTCTGGCGCTATATTCTGTAACAAGCCTCTGGGTGCAGCGGCGTTCGCTCTCCGGTTGCAGGGTGTGCGGGGCAGCCCCTTTAACTCCAGCTTTTGGGCTCCTTGTGAGTGCAAACTGGCCACTTTGCTTGCTCGCAGGGTCAGCATGAGCAGGTGCAAGTTTGCCTTTGCACAGCAGCATCGCCGCTCGTGACCGGGAGGCCCCAGCCCATCTGTCCACAGTGCCCGTGGCTCTTTTCACGCCACTCACTGTGCTCCCGGTGTACTTTCCCTGCGAACGGAAGTTTTGGCTCAACTTGAGACTTTAGAACTTCAGCAGGACCGGTTTTCAAACTGTATAGACCCATGCTCCATCGAGGCTGCCTTGATTTGGCTCCATCTAGTGTGACCAAGTAACACTCCAGCACTGTAGACTTCTAAGAACTGTTTGGGGATATTATCTTTAAAAATTCATATCTCCACTTCTGCTATCTTGGATTTTTGATCTTGTTGCAAACAAAGGAGCCTGAATGAGGCTCACCAGGAGGAGGGGGGGGGGGGGGAGTAGAAGGGTGAGAGGGTGAAATGAAGCACATTTGCCCAAGATCAATCCGTGAGGTTTAGTTGGTAAGCGGGGACTAGGAGCACAACTAGTTAAAATCGACTTTCTAAAAAGTCAACCATTCTGGCGCTATATTCTGTAACAAGCCTCTGGGCGCAGCAGCGTTCGCTCTCCGGTTGCAGGGTGTGAGGGAGGGGGCCTGTCTGGCCCCAGTCACATTGAAGCCATTTTGGTATTTTGTTTCGCTTGCATGGGTGTTGCATGCGCTGCCTATCGCGGGCTGCTTTTTAGATGCCCAGCGACTCTGAGGCCTTCAAATTCCCCGGCCGGTGACGTTACCGAAACCCAGATGGAAACGTTTTTTTAAATATTAAACCTTTTTTGTATAAGATTTGCAACAGCCCATCTTATACTCTGTTTATTGCAAGTTTAAAATGCCCAGGAAAAGGGCTGGATTAAAAGTTGGGCACATCGATGGCACAAAATAAAAATAGAATATGGTCACCCTAAGTATTGTATTTTGCGGGCGCAGCTAGTTATTTTAACAATCTCTAACCTTGCCCGTGTACAATCCCAAACTAGTAGACCTGACTTGCACTCGTTTAGGCCATGAGCTACAGACCTTAAAAACAAAGTGAAACAAGCAGCAGAAAGGACACGTGCATGCTCTTTCGCATTATACTCTAAATGGTTATTTGAAATTGCTAACATTTCTCCCCTCATTAAGCGGTCATCAGAAATGTGATGTTTTGCTGTGCCTCTTGATTCAAATGCATGGCAGGGCTGTGTTTACTCAACAGTCTCATTCTTTGTCTTGCAAGTGGAACCAGCCTGGCAGCAGCGAGCACCGGGGGCAGAGAAAGAAGGCTGCCTTGGCTAAAGTGTTCCTCAAAACAAGCATTGGCCGCGAGCAGACACAATATGTAGGGGGGAGGTTGGTGTTGTGTGTGCACGCAGCAAGTGGGGGCAGAGGACTCATGGGAAGGAGGGCCCTCCCTTGGGAGTAGGAGTGTGGCTCAAGTTATGGCGTGATCGACTGCGGCCAGGGTGTCCCGGGTTCAACCCCTTATGTAGGTGGGACGTGGGGATATCTACAGGTGCAAGTCGGTACTTGGCAAACTCAATTATCCTTGTGATATAGGGGGAGTTGTGATATTGTTTTTCTCAGCGGTGTTGCAAGAGGCAGCGGGAATTCACTTGTCAAACAGAAGCATCCATGTGGCTCATTTGTATGTTGGCGGTTTATTGTATTTTGATGCTAACTGTGGCGGGACCTCTATTGCTTAGCTTTTCATTCGGACAATTGGTTAGTTTCAGAATACTAGCGGGGTCTTGGTGAGACCAGTCGCATCCATTGCCAGGTGGGGGCCCGCGTGAGAGCGTTGATCATGTCGTTATGTGGGTTATGATCTTATTCCAGGCAGATTCAGTCCAGTTCATTTCAGAAGTGCTATAGCAGGAACGTTGGAAATGGATCACAAGTCCAAGCTAAGCTCGGGAAAAACATTGGCTGCGAGATTTGGTGGGGCAGGGGGAGAAGCTGGGAAAACAAGCATCGGCCGCGAGATGGGGAGGGCGAGAAGCGGGTGTTACAAGCATTGACCGCGAGACGTGGTGGGGGAGGTGGAGAAGCGGGTGTTCGATGCGGGTGTACACATGCAGGCAAGCTTTAGGCCAGGGTAGAACTTTGAAAAGCCCCTTTCTAAAAGTCGAGCCACAGCGCATGCGCTGCTGTAGGCTTGACCTAAAAAGGAAGGCAGTTTATCGTATAGATGCACTTCTGTGACTGCATTTACAGAAAGAATAGGGAGGGCAGTTTCTCCTCTAGGTGCACCAGTGATTGCAGTTACAACTAGGATATTTTGCCCTTCCATGTTTGAACTGCTCTTGTGGAAAAAGGGAGAAGTGCAGATGACAGAAACTTCATGGTTGGGAGACAAATGGCTTGAGATTCCACTTTTCAGGATATTTGAATCTTTCTGTGATTTGAAATGTATCCCACTTTGGAAATGTATTTTAATGTCAATAACACATCAAACCTTATATAAACATGTGTATCCATTGGTTAAATTAAATAACGTAATAAGCTGTAACCTGTTAGTGAAATGGGAAACAAATACATAAAATTGGGATATTTTGCTCTTTCTGCTGCACCTCTGACTCCGCCCACTGACCCAATCCACGGGTTATTTTCGCCCTCTGCCCACAGTTCCCCCTACTCTTCTCACACCCCCCCCCTTCAACCACTGCGTATCAATTAGTGTTTAAAAAAAAATACTAATTATGCGTCCGTGAACAATATTGATCCATTCTAGCCATTTCAATGCGAAGTACTGGTTTGGTCATACTTTGGATTGCCAAGGAACCTTATTACAAGTTCAGAACTACTTGCCTTTCGGAGAGATAGGTACGTGGTACAAAAGAGGGGCGGCCAAAGATACAAAACAAAGAGCAGTGGAAAGGACG
The DNA here is from genome assembly GCF_964261635.1 of Lissotriton helveticus. Taxonomy (NCBI): domain Eukaryota; kingdom Metazoa; phylum Chordata; class Amphibia; order Caudata; family Salamandridae; genus Lissotriton; species Lissotriton helveticus. Next base: position 2,057,724,248 of record NC_136059.1, on the reverse strand, counting down.
AGATGCAGACTCTGGGAGTAGAAAATATCTGCCGGAGAGGGTAGGCATATGGAGCAGAAGGCTTTCAGGAAAGAATGGTTCACACGATACCTGCTGTCAATACTCGGGCCTACAAGGCAAGTGACTGGAAGGCTCAGAAAATAAGTGAAGGAGGCACGACAGTCTGTGAAGCGACCCGTGCCTCTCAGCACGTGCACCTCACATGCAGCGCCCTCGCCTGCCACCCGGCCCAGGAAGTAATTAATCACGCAGATGCCGTGCTTCTCCATGCCTGGCAGCATGTACTCTCCAGCCAGTCGCTGCGAAGATGGCGGGCCCCGGCTCTGCCCATTCAGTGCCCTGCGAGCCCCTGCTGACGGCTGCAGTCATGAACCGCCCTGAGCTCTCAGTGTAGTCCTTGACGGCCAGCGGCCTTGGCTCAAGGGGTTGCTGGGAGGTGACATCCGGCGCGGCATCATTGCCACCTGGGCTGGCGGAGGCAGCAGTGGTAGGGGTGGTCCAGGCCCCCGCGTTTAGTAGTGTTAAAGGCCCCAATGACTGAACCCTCATTCACTGGAATGGCAGCACCCCCGGTGCTAGAGGTGGGAGTGGCAGTGTTGCCACCAGGCTGCTCGCCCCCTTTACACACCAGCTTGAGTTTCTTCCAGTCCTGACGCTGGTGCTCCTTGCTGCAGTAGAAAGAGCTCAGGCAGCGGCCACAGTGCAGCAGCTGTTCGAGTTTACCGCATAGCTCACAGTACTGCCGCTCGCTGAACCCGCCCGAGGCCATATCAGCCAGAGCCAGGCTGGATCAATCCTGCATGGCCGCCAGGAGCTACGACAGGAGCCTTTGCTGGCCTACACTCTGCCCCAGCTGCTCGTTCGCACCCTCGCACGTACGCCAAAGGCTAGAGTCCTCGGCAGGGCCGCGACTGCCTTCTGCGTGGGAAGGAGGGGGTCTGTTCCCGACTTTCGCTTGTCCTGTCCGGTGGCTGAATGGAGATGGAGGTTGGGCCGCGCCAATGACAACCTTTGGCCTCCTCTCTGCCTCGCCTGCCTGCCTGCCTGAGAATCTCAATTCCCCTCCCCAGGTGTTCGACAATCGTTAGGAAGGTGGCATTGAAATCCTTTCAGAAGTACACAAGTACCCTCTGATCTCTTGGAGGCTCCCCCCTAAACAGTGTCTTTGGCCTTGAAGCTTCTTGATGTGGATACAGTTCACACACAATCCACCTGACAAGCCACACTGCTCGAGCATTAATTAGTCAGTTACCATTGATCCTCGAGGGGTATGCCGACATAACTCAACTGGAGAGCAAAGAGCAGCGATTCTAGTTCTGTTTTCCATCCGGTTATAGAATACAAGTGGTGCATGCGCACCACAGCCACACACGTGGTTTCAATTATCGTTCCCGTATCTGGGCACGATAATTGAAACCCCATGGCCCATTGGTGGCTATTACGCGCACCAAGCGTGTAATAGACACCAATAGGCCATGGGCGGAGCTATGCGCCCGCCCCTGGCCAATTACTTGCAGTGTTTTAGAATAAAACGCACGCAAAGGCCAATGGGGTAGCACAGAAGGAAACGCACATGCGTGTGAGATTCCTAGGTTAGCTTCATATCCCTGTTTTTTCACCTACTAAATGTCCTCGTGTTGCGCGAGCACTGCTGTGCAGCGCAGCGCTAGGCGTGAGACCTATAAAGGCTTTCGCTAGGAACTCATATACAAACACCTTTTCTCTGAATGAACAGTGTATGATTGGGTTTGCTAACGGCAGCCACTTGAGTGACACCTCACCATAAAGGCTCTCTGTGGACGATACAAAAAATACTAGTCCCTGTTTCATCAGTTTAACAACGTGGACATTCTCTATGGAGGATTTCGATGAAGGACTGCCTCCTTTTCTTATTAATCCATACAGGGTGAATGCTTAGAATTTAAGACTCCATTCACTTTCTGCTGAGACCACTCAACAGGGTAAAGGCTGGGTGTGAAAGGCTTTAGTGAGGAACTCTCCCATCTACAGCAGCTATTCTCATTGGTGAAAAGGGTGAATGATTAGGTTTTCTAAGTCTCCACTCTTGTGACTGCTCAGCAGAGTAAAGACTCAGTAGGCTGTCTTTTTTGGGGGAATCACATTAGAACATGCTGCATGTTCTCTATTGTATGAAATAAAAGGAAAATAATCTATAAAGCGCACTAAACCCAAAGGTGTCAAAGTGCTAGGGCAAGGTATTCTCAATCCAGACCAGGGCAGGACAGCTGTTAATGAAGAAATCTATGAGAAGAGCCAAGTTGTCAGGTGTGTTTTGTAATGCCACAAAGGAATATACTTCGGAGATATGAGCTGGCAAGGTGTTTTACAGTTTGCAGCTGCAAATAAAATGGAATGCCCTAGCCAGAAAGCGTTCTGAAATCTAGTAATCATTGCCTCCTTACTGAGTGGATCTAAGAGGCCTACATGAAGTGTACCGGTGAAAAAGCAATTTCAGTTGGCTAGGGCCTTTCTGTTGTGGGTCTGAAAAGGCCATGTCGAAAGCTTTGAAGGTAATTGCTCTCCAACAGTGAGCCAGTAAAGGGAATGAATCCCTTCTCTGACCGAAAAATATTTGGCGATGTTACGAATGAAGCGGGCAGCCACATTCTGAGCAGTTTGTTGAGGGAGAAGCCATTGATGATCAGATAACCTGCGTTGCAATAATCAAAACCTGAGGTGACGACCAATAATGACTGAATGTCACAATTTAAAAGGAATGTAAGGGAAAATATTTCTCAGTCCATATAAAGAGGAACCAAGTGCTAGTAGTGCGACTGACCTGTGTATCAAAACTTGGAGTATTATCAAAGATGACACCACGATTTTTGGGCTGACTTGACTGGAAGGGGAAGTGGTCCTCTAGCCTCCGACCACCAGATATTGGACCAGATGGAATCCTGAGTTCCGAACAACACCGTAGTTTTGTCCAGGTTAAGTTTTAAGGAGTTCTCTCATCCAACTATTAATGCTGGATATACACTGCTAGAACTTCACCACCACACAGGTCAAGTTGTTGTAAATAGACACAATAGCACTCGGAACCCAAAAGAACGCACTGATTTTGCCAGAGTGGCCACATACACATTAAAGATGGTAGGTCTTAAGGACGAGCTCCGAGGCACCCCACAGGGAAGGCAGAAAGCTTTTGCCTTGAAACAACCACAGCTGATAATTTGTACTCTATTTGAAAGGAGTGAAGAAGCTTCAGGGCTGTACCACTGACACCAGCTTGCTGCAGACATTAGACAATGCATGAACGAGACTATCAAATGCTGTGTACAAATCAGCATTACCAAGATAGCCGCCCACCCTAATCAACCTTATGTAAGATACTGTCTGCTGCCACAATAAGGGCAGACTGTACTGGGGACACTTCAAAACCCATTTTGAAATGGGCGAGGTAACCTTGGGTATCAATGAATTGGACTAATTCCTTGTTGATAAACCTTTCTTGAATCTTGGCAGGGGTTGGCAACCGGGATATGGGCTGGAATTTTTTACGGTCATCAGGATCTGCATTCGGTTTCTCCAGTAGCGGCGTGACTATTGCTTCTTTCTAGGAGGTGGGGAACATTCCTGATTGAAGCATGAGCTTAAACTAATTTTGCAAAAAAATCATCACTAGGGTTCAGGGCCAGTTTTAATGTTTCACTTTTTCCTCAGTGCCTGGGTTAGCCTTCCATGTCCCTTCTTGTCTGTGCTGTGGGTTTACAGCTGTTAGAGATTTTAACTTTAAGTGGGGCTACAGTATAGAAAGCTGCATTTATCAAGGCTTGAAAGCCTTCTTAAGAATAAGCGAAAGGACCATCATGTCTGGCTATGGAGATGTTTAGCTCCTGTTCCAGGCCTTCAGAGGTGATTGGTCTGACTTATGACAGGAAACCATGTAGAGTTTTGTAGACAGTGATCTTCCTCAGTTTCCTGCATTTTATGTGGTGGGGGGGCACGCAGGTCCTGAGAGACTTTATGATACAACTGAACGAAAGACTATCTCTTTTACACAACTTCATACATGGTGAATGCTTCAGTTTTATGACCAAAAGACCTCTCTGCTGAGAACTCTGAGGTTAAAAGCTGGGTATGGAAGGATTTAGTGAGCTACTCATTCATCTACAACGGCATTTCCTCTGAATGAACAGAGTGTATGATCCAGTTTGCTAACAGCAGCCAGTATAGTGACACCTCGACACAGAGTAAAGGCACTCTGTTAAAGATACTAGAGAATCACTAAGCCTCATGTTATCACATTTTAAAAAGGTGCAGATTTTGTATGGTACACTATGATGCAAGATTCGCTCATTTTCTTAGAATTGTATACAGGGTACTTACTTGAGTTTTGTGACCATATACCCACTCTGCAAACCCTGCTCTGAGGGGGAGCCTGGGTGTGAAAGGCTCTGGTGAGGAACTCACCTCCCCCCCTCTCCAGAGACCTTTTCTCAGGATGTATGATTGGGTATGCTAACATCACTCTCTCTAGTGACACTTCAGCACGGAGTAAAGCCAAGAACTGTTTGCTTTGAAACTATTTGTTAAAAGTGTTGCTGAGTGCAGGGCTGTGCCCCCCACGCCCCGCTACAGTTTCTAGAGAGTAAAAATACACCAACCACTGAACAAAGGGCTGATGTTGGTTTGAGCAATGCTCCAATGCCTCCCTCTTGTTGACTCGTAGTGAGTGGTCTTGTGCGCTGTTGTTTTAATGTCTCTCCTCAAGTGTGCAGATATCACATAAGAAGGGAGAATATATTCTAGGTAGTCTTATGAAACCTACTCTTTTAAACTCTAACCCCTCAAAACTCGTTTTCTGGAAGTTAGCTAGTTAGAGGTTTAAACAAGCATTGGCATAGTCAATAGGTCTCGCCTTTGGGACCTTATAAGTGTTTAGCCTTGCAACAGTTGATGTTGTTGCACCAAGGATATTGTGCTGGATAACTAAACACTTATAAGGTCCCAAAGGTGAGACCTATTGGCTATGCCAATGCTTGTTGTTTTTCGAGAGACCTTGTTTTGCGGCCTAAATAGTAAATATTGCGGCCATTGCGCTAGTCAGCTTGATTTCAATTTAACTTAACTTTATTCCGTCATCTGACCATTCAAGTGCACAGTAATAAATACATAAAAAAAATTATATTCATATTAAAATGTCACTAATATATAAAGTAGCAAAATAAGATTGTCTTAAACAATATCCGCTTATCGACCAGTATGCTCAAAGTTAATTGGGTTTTCATATTTCGTACCTGCTCAATCTGGATACATCAAGATTGGCAAAAATTGATTGACTTCTTCTGGTCAATATACAGCTTAGGTCTGCTATTTAATGACACCCCCAAATATTCGGAGAGAATGCAAACACGTGAACAATATAAAATATCAATAGATTAAAAAAAGTCAATATTACAGTGTCAGTTGATTTTGCGATATTTTTGAAGTCACGAAATGCTGGCGGGTCTGTATTAAGAGAATGACTTATATGCTGGGATGCTGCTATCAAGTTCTAGGAAGCTTCTAATGTGTCTACTTGTATGTAAAGATTTGTATAAATTAATATATTTATATATACAAATCTTAACATGTATAAAAGCAATTCTGATTCCATTTTATTTTTGTGGTGCAAGATCAATTGTATGCATTCTATATCCTGGATCAATACGTACATGTGATGCACTCTTTTGTCCTTTTTTTGATACAGAATAGAGGACACTTTTTCAGGCCTTCCTGTGAATGACCAGAGATGGATCCCTTGCACCATCTTCTATTGGTGCAGACCTCACATGTTAATGCAGAAACAGAATATGTGTGTGCTCTAGAAGAGCTTGAAGAAAAACAAGCATTGAAAATGCAATAGGTCTCGCAATAGAAGAGTTTGACATTTTTCGTTTTGCATATAGATGAGTGGCGTTGCGTGGATGAGTGGCGTTGCGTGGATGAGTGGCGTTGCGTGGGTGAGTGGCGTTGCGTGGGTGAGTGGCGTTGCGTGGGTGAGTGGCGTTGCGTGGGTGAGCGGCGTTGCGTGGATGAGCGGCGTTGCGTGGCTGAGCGGCGTTGCGTGGCTGAGCGGCGTTGCGTGTGTGTGTGGCGTTGCGTGTGTGTGTGGCGTTGCGTGTGTGTGTGGCGTTGCGTGGGTGAGTGGCGTTGCGTGGGTGTGTGGCGTTGCGTGGGTGAGTGGCGTTGCGTGGGTGAGTGGCGTTGCGTGGGTGAGTGGCGTTGCGTGGGTGAGTGGCGTTGCGTGGGTGAGTGGCGTTGCGTGGGTGAGTGGCGTTGCGTGAGTGGCGTTGCGTGTGTGAGTGGCGTTGCGTGTGTGTGTGGCGTTGCGTGGGTGAGTGGCGTTGCGTGGGTGAGTGGCGTTGCGTGGGTGAGTGGCGTTGCGTGGGTGAGTGGCGTTGCGTGGGTGAGTGGCGTTGCGTGGGTGAGTGGCGTTGCGTGTGTGAGTGGCGTTGCGTGTGTGAGTGGCGTTGCATGTGTGAGTGGCGTTGCATGTGTGAGTGGCGTTGCATGTGTGAGTGGCGTTGCATGTGTGTGAGTGGCGTTGCATGTGTGAGTGGCGTTGCATGTGTGAGTGGCGTTGCATGTGTGAGTGGCGTTGCATGTGTGAGTGGCGTTGCATGTGTGTGTGGCGTTGCGTGGCTGAGTGGCGTTGCGTGGGTGAGTGGCGTTGCGTGGGTGAGTGGCGTGTGTGAGTGGCGTTGCGTGTGTGAGTGGCGTTGCGTGTGTGAGTGGCGTTGCGTGTGTGAGTGGCGTTGCGTGTGTGAGTGGCGTTGCGTGGCTGAGTGGCGTTGCGTGGCTGAGTGGCGTTGCGTGGCTGAGTGGCGTTGCGTGGCTGAGTGGCGTTGCGTGGCTGAGTGGCGTTGCGTGGGTGAGTGGCGTTGCGTGGTTGAGTGGCGTTGCGTGTGTGAGTGGCGTTGCGTGGTTGAGTGGCGTTGCATGTGTGAGTGGCGTTGCATGTGTGAGTGGCGTTGCGTGTGTGTGTGGCGTTGCGTGTGTGTGTGGCGTTGCGTGTGTGTGTGGCGTTGCGTGTGTGAGTGGCGTTGCGTGTGTGTGTGGCGTTGCGTGGGTGAGTGGCGTTGCGTGGGTGAGTGGCGTTGCGTGGGTGAGTGGCGTTGCGTGTGTGTGTGGCGTTGCGTGGCTGAGTGGCGTTGCGTGGCTGAGTGGCGTTGCGTGTGTGAGTGGCGTTGCGTGTGTGAGTGGCGTTGCGTGTGTGAGTGGCGTTGCGTGTGTGTGTGGCGTTGCGTGTGTGAGTGGCGTTGCGTGTGTGTGGCGTTGCGTGTGTGAGTGGCGTTGCGTGTGTGTGGCGTTGCGTGTGTGTGTGGCGTTGCGTGTGTGTGTGGCGTTGCGTGGGTGAGTGGCGTTGCGTGGGTGAGTGGCGTTGCGTGGGTGAGTGGCGTTGCGTGGGTGAGTGGCGTTGCGTGGGTGAGTGGCGTTGCGTGTGTGAGTGGCGTTGCGTGTGTGAGTGGCGTTGCGTGTGTGAGTGGCGTTGCGTGTGTGAGTGGCGTTGCGTGTGTGAGTGGCGTTGCGTGTGTGAGTGGCGTTGCGTGTGTGTGTGGCGTTGCGTGTGTGTGTGGCGTTGCGTGTGTGTGTGGCGTTGCGTGTGTGAGTGGTGTTGCGTGTGTGAGTGGCGTTGCGTGTGTGAGTGGCGTTGCGTGTGTGAGTGGCGTTGCGTGGCTGAGTGGCGTTGCGTGGGTGAGTGGCGTTGCGTGTGTGAGTGGCGTTGCGTGGTTGAGTGGCGTTGCGTGGTTGAGTGGCGTTGCGTGTGTGAGTGGCGTGTGTGTGTGGCGTTGCGTGTGTGTGGCGTTGCGTGTGTGAGTGGCGTTACGTGTGTGAGTGGCGTTGCGTGTGTGAGTGGCGTTGCGTGTGTGAGTGGCGTTGCGTGGGTGAGTGGCGTTGCGTGGGTGAGTGGCGTTGCATGGGTGAGTGGCGTTGCGTGGGTGAGTGAATGGTTAGCTGTTGCTTATGCGACGTATAGCACTTAATACTAAAGTAGGCAGACCTTCTTAGCCTTTGTGAGAATAATAGCAAAATAAAAATAAAAACCAGATCAAGTCAAGGACGCAAACGGCACCATGCTATTGTTTATTTACTCAGATGATTTGCATAAAAATGTAACTTGTGAGCACGTTTCTCTAACTCTCCAATAATCCCATTACAACACTTTGTACAAATGAGATTGGGACTCATCCTTCCGAAGTCGAGAAAAATGTGCAACGCTGTGTTGAAGTTAATTTTTTTAATTAACAAAATGCAAATAATGTGGAGAGATTTCAAGTGATTCAGGAATGGGCGCCCTTGTAAAGAGAAAGTACGGCCGGCCTGGGCAGTGATAGGGGAGGAGGGAGGAGAAATGCGAGTCACGGCAGCAGCAGCCTTTGATGTGCCTGCCGGCCGGCCGTGAATAATTAGGGGGTGAGAAATGCGCTCGGAGGGCTGCCTTTGATGTGGTAATGCGAGGCAGGCAGGCAGGCGGCTGGTGGCATTGTGCACGCGCTTTTTAGGGCTTGCGCAAGCGCAATGACCTAAAAAGCACATGCACTTGAAGGAATCGCCAGTGGAATCGCCAGTGGATAAACACTGGATAAGCCCCTATAGAGCTTCGCCAGCTATGCGCTGAAGCGCATCAGCAGGCGAGCCCTAAAAAAGGATTATTTCCTTTGTGATGGTGTAGGTAGGGTAGTGTTCGCTGATCTTAGCCAGCATTGCTTTTAAATATATTCACTTTCCCATACGACCATTCTTCAGCCTACACATCTACAAGGTAACAAGTCAAATGCATGTAAAGAGTGCTTACACAATATATGCCTACCTTTTTTATTACATGTACTTTTGTGTTCCCTATATAGGATAACATTTCAGGTATAAATAAAATAAAACCACTAGATTCGTTCTACCATTTTCACCTAACAATACACGTGAAACTTTTGATTACATTTTGTTAGAACGACATAATTACCATCTAAATCCATCTGATGGTTTCAACAACTTTTAGAACCTGCTGAAAGTGTCTTGTTTTGTTAACAAAGGTGAAGCAACAAAAACTTGACAAGGAGAAAAAAAACCCTAACCTCTGCCCTTATTGAGGTAAAGTACTGCAGCCACGAAAGCAACGCTCATTACAAATGACAACATACGAAGAAAATTCTCTTATCATGCAGGAGACCTGATACAAGCTCCAGGGCAGGAAGAGGTTATGTCTGCACTTAATGTAAGTAGCAGGTAACCTGAGATTTATCTAATCCGCCTATAGCTGCATTAGTCAGAAATCCTTTCGCATGCTGATCAACCTCTTACTCTTAAGACGGTGTCCGCAAAATATACTCTTATCGGCTTCCACAGTCTTTTGATTTCTATTTTATTTCGTACTAAAGCTTTCATTGATTTACTATATTCATTTTTCCTTTGAAAAAATATTTGTATTGTGAAAGAAAAATATTTTTTCTGTCAAATTCGATCTGATTTCATGTGCTTTTTATGTCTCTAAGTCCCTGGAAAGTTTTCAGACCTACGGATTTTCTAATTAAATGGCATTTCTGAAAAATGACTAAATGCAAAAAGAACAATTGAACAGAATGCAGAACAATGTCATACATTCAATCGAGTACAGCGATCAGGTCCTAAATCCATCGTTTTTTTGCTCAACATGCCTTTCCAGTTTGGACCCAGCCATATGCAAATCAGTCTTGACCCTGCGCCCAATGGGAACAGTCAGGCCGAACTGCCTGGCCAGGTCCTCCTTGGACGGGAAACAAGCATCCTAGGACCGGTTTTGGGGTTTCAGCGCTCATCAACCAGGATAGCTTGACTCCAGTGGCATGGAGAGCAGGGGATCCACGTCTGGGCACACCCGTCCCACTCGGGGTGACAAATGCAAAAAGAACAATTGATGGACAGAATGCAGAACAATGTCATACAGTCACCCCAGTACAGAGATCTGGGCCTAAATCCATCGTTTTGTTGCTCACTTTGCTATTCCAGTTTGGACCCAGCCAATGCAAATTGGTCTTGACCCTGAGCTAAAGCATGATGATGGATTCAACCCAGATCTGTGACTGGTGGGTGAGTGTCTGAAAAGTTTCAGCGCTCCGTCCGTCATCTCCTTGTGTTTCAAAAATAACGATATGCAAAGAATTCATATTACACTGTAACTTTACTTGTGAATAGCAGAAGCATATTACTTGACATGAAGCTTATTTGCAAATCTTTGCGTGAAAATAGCCAAATTATTTTGTCTTTCAGTTATAAAGTACCCTTACCTCAAAAATCACTCGCAAATGTTAGCTAATTTGCATTTGTTTTCATTACTCGTTTGCATATCTTTCATGATATGTAAAATACACACATATATGTTCATGTGGATCAGAGTTATGCACACTATGCCAGGGTCGATTCACAAAACATTTGCTCTTTCAGGTTAAATACAGGAGTGCAAATGGACTGATTTAAAATGCCACCACTGTGGTGCAATTATGTGCTCACAAATCTCCTTTCATGCTTGGATTTTCAGAACAATGATACATTACAAAGTGTGTGGAATCCAACTAACAAATGTATTGGCAATCACAAACGTTTTATGGCATATTCCCGGTTGCAGAGTTACACCGGGTAAGGAGAGGCCTAAGGGCCTCATTTAAAGGTTGGCAGCAAGCCATAAAGCACATCTGGACACCAAAGGTCACCATAGTTAGCGATCCATGCTTGCCTGATAGCCGACTTCTTTCATATAGTGCCTACAGTGTTTTGTATATGCCGTAGGCTGGAGGAAATGTTAAGCGAGAGCCATATTTTTTTAACCCTGCTTGGCATTCCTTGTTCTGAACATACTCCTGAAGTGAGAGTTTTAGAAAAACTTAAAATTGTGGCCTTAACACCAAGGGAGGGTTCCCCTGTTCTATAGGGCCATGTTACCTCTATCCCTGAGATAATCTACATGATAGTCATAGCGCTGAGGCAGATTAGGGGACGGTGTGAGTGAATTGCCTGCAGTGAGGGAGAAGGCAAAGCCTTAAAAAGTAACTAAAGGCTTCTTGGGGCGGAATGTCATAATAAAGAACCAATGCATATTTTCATGCATAGGGTGTCAATAAGAAATATAGACATTTAAGGAATGTTGGATGTCCCAAAACACACGTTTTGAGTCTAGGCCCAACTAACCTAGTTCTATACATCACAGGATTATTGTTTCAGTTACAAAAGGTTCATGTTTATGAGCAAATACAATTCTACTCAGGAAATGGCTACAAGAAATCCCCCTGTGAGCATTACGATCATCACCAATATCCTACAACTTCTTTTTTAGTTTTATATGGTGCAAACTCGACCTGAAGGTGTCAGAGTGCTTTACACGAGCACCAGTTGCATTAGACGGACACATTCATTTTATTAGATGTAGGGAGAATAAAGTTTGCCCAGAATCACAGGATGTTGAGCATCCTTGCCAAGGCTCAAACACGGGCCCTCAGCTTTGAGGCCGGCCTCTCTAGCAGTTAGTTCAAAAGAAATTGGTTCTGTTGGGTACGAACAAAACTTATTTTCAACTTATTTTCAACATGGTCTTGTAAACCAAGATCCAATACCCTCTAGGTAACTAAACAACTGAACCCCCTCTGAAAGAAAAACGAAGAGAATTCTTGCAATCAATGAAAGAATAACCTGCAAGTGACTCGATATTTTCTTTATATTAAATGAATCACACTCTTACAAAGATAATTTTGTCTGTACAAGGACTCAATATCTCCAATAAAGTGCAAAAGAAAACAGTGATCAAAACACAACACAATATATACACAATCAATGCATTCAATTACGCAATCTATACAAGTATACAGCAAATACAAAATTATTGTTTCACAAAGGCCATCAACTGATATCAACTTCTTGAACTCTTTTTGATTTCTTTTATTTCATCGGAGTTCTGGAGTTAAGGGGCCTGTAGGAAGTGTTGACGTTTCGACCCTATCAGCGCCAACTTATTGGTCGCGGCGGGTCTTTATCAAGACGGTTAGATGCACAACAGTCCTAAATTACAGGTGCAAGCTTGTCACCTGCAGTCATGATAAAATCTTCTGTTCGGCAAATGGAAATGTCCGTGTCTATAATTAAGTCAGCACGGCGCTCTCCTCAAGACTGCTAACACCCGGCTCGTAATTTCCGACGTGTTGGTTTGGAAGTATCCAACGGATACTTCCAAACCAACACGTCGGAAATTACGAGCTGGGTGTTAGCAGTCTTGAGGTTTTCAGTTGGGTTCTGCCTCAGATCTGTTAAAACCGTCCGTTATGCAGGGAGAAGTGAACTCTGATTCTAACCAAGGGTTTGATAACACTTGGGGGTGAGGACTCACTCCCACAGAGGTCAGCAGAGGGCACCAGTCCAGACCCAGTAGGGTCATGAAGCTTGTTGTTTTCCTGTAGTTAAACAGGAGGTTAGTAAATTGATACTTGGAATAATTTCTGGGGTCTTCACAATAAAATTGAGATATCTCTCACCAGTCCTGGTTGTTGGACTGTGACATTGTAGCAGCACTCTTGAAAAGAAATCTGCAAGGTTTTGATCCTTCCCAGGTTGGTGTACAATCTCAGTCGTACTCTTGAAGTCTTAACCCCACCTTTTGCTGTAACAGGGCATCTTAGTATTCAGGTTTCCAAAGACCTTGATTAATGCCTGGTGGTCTGTGATGATGGTGAATCGTTTTCCACAGAGAAATACATGTAGGTTAGGGTGACCAACCGTCCGTAAATTTCACGGACCGTCCGTAAATTGGACCTCACGTCCGTTGTCCGTGAGGATCCCTTTTACGGACACCTTTTGTCCGTAATTGTGGGCCTGGCAGGGAACAGAGCTGTTCCCTGTGAGAGGCCTCAGATCTCTGATGGGGCACTCATCTGTGAAGCACAGGAGCAGCTCCACCCTGCCCATTGTCATTCTGTATGCTGCTGATTGCCACATACAGAATGACAATGGGCCAAGTTTGGGTGTCACAGTATGTGGTGGGCCGCCTCCTGCGCAGTAGCGGCCACCGGCAATATTAACAGCTGGTGAAGGGCATTCCCAAAAATCCTATCAGAAATATGCTGCTGGCCACAGGGCCCGGAGTCCGTCTCTCTCTCTTCTTTTGGCACATGATGACAGCTAGCACGATGTGCCACATTTGAAAATGAATGGAGTGTGTAATGTGTTTCAAATATAAGTTCAATTATTTCAAGGCTAGTTTATCACACGGTATTGTCTAAAATAAAAAAAAAGCAGAGCAGCGAAGGCTCCTGAAGGGCTGTTTATCCGTGAGTCGAGTTCCCAAAGAGGCACGCTAGTCCCTTCTCTCCAGCCAGCTCGCTCAAATCAGAGAGGCGAACACTCCGCATCTGGCTGTGCATAAAAGGCAAGGACCACCCTCTTCTTTCCTGGAAAGGTGAGGAAGCATGCCCCACTCCACTGTAACTTTTGGGGTTCCTAGCTCTTGCACAAGAACCCAAAGACACCCCGGATGTGTTTAATTTGTGTCTGAATTTTTACGCATGTTTATGCAATTCGGTTTATTCAACATAACAGGATGCAATCGTTTTTCAGTGAACGCGTGTAAAAGTGTAAGGTACCCTAATCTCATGCTGCTGTATCAGCCTTCCATCTTCATTTGATCGATAAAATTATGATAATTAATTTGCGTAAGGAGTCTAACTATACATATCGGGTATACAGCGCCAACTAACCTTTCGGAATGAAGGTGCGTTTTACAAATGAACTTTATCGTTTATGTTTTTTCCCAGTGAATGATGTACTGGGGTCGTCCAAATTCACACGTGAACCCCATTATGCACATTTCACAGAGCTTGACACCTGACAAATGTAAATTTCTTATTGTCTTACAGGCTGGATGGGTGAAAGGGTAAATGGTTGGATGGATGGGTGAATGGTTGGATGGATGAGTGAATGGTTGGATGGATGAGTGGATGGGTGGAAGAGTGGATGGATGAGTGAAAGGATGCTTGGGTGAAATGGTAAATGGTTGGATGAGTGAATGGATGGATGAAGGGATGGATGAGTGAAAGGATGGATGGATGGAAGGATAGACGATGGATAGGTTTTCAAATGGATGAAAAGGTTTGGAAATGGATGGGCACAGATGGAAGGACTGAATGAATGGTGAAAGACTGAATGATGGATGAAAGAATTAATAGATGACAGAATGTAAATATGATATCAAGGGTTTGATGGAAGGATGAATGGCTAGATCATTGGACGAGCGAGCTCTTCTGGGAAGGGTTGTGAGGACTTACTTTGCTTTCATGGTGCCGTGAGAGCTTTAGTTCAAAGTGGGAGGTGTTTACATTTTCTGGCAACTCCCTTGCCTATGTGTTAATATTCTGTATTTGCTGTGTGTGTATGTGTGGGATCTATACATCATGCATATGACATTTTAAGTGACACCAAACTGCTACTTGAATGGTTACACTAGTAATTGTAAAATTGTGCATGCTTTTCTTTAGGGGTACGTTTTTAGGGAGAGCCTCATAGTGCCATGAGCTGTGCTTGAGTTGTATATTACGTTTGTAGCCAGGGCTTCAAGGGGGGGGGGGCTGTTGGGGCTGAGCCCCCCAGTTTATTTGGGGGGGGCTCGAAAGGGGGCTCTAGGGGGCTCTATTTTCGGGCCTCAAAGGTCAAGGGTAGGGTGAGCAGACGTCCCGGTTTTTGTTTGGTGTTACTAGTGTGGGTCACATGTCTTGACAGTGAAATACTGTCAATTTAGTTTTTCACTATTGAAAGGCTATGTTGCCCATAGGATAACATGGGGAATGTTGTATGACATGTTCGCCTACAGTTGCTGTGTTTGCGGAGGAAGGGACTGTCTGCTGTGTCCCCCTAACTTTAAGAGGAGCTGTGCTGTGTGCTTTGCCCCTCTGAAGCCTGCCTGTCTCCAAGGGCCTAAGAAGAGCTGAAAACTCAGGGATACAAAAGTTCTGAAGCACCCACCCTTCCAGCTGCTGTGTGGGTCTCTGTGCTGTGCCTTCGTGAAGCTGCCCCCATGTGAAATCTGTCTGTGTGCTCATCGGCACACAGCTGGGGCGTAAGGTCATGAGGCCTGCTCTGCCTCAAACGTGATCTGCCCCAGGATTGAGTCCCTCGCGCTCCGTGTGTGCAGATTAACGCACCGCTGAGGAACTTTGGAGCGCCTGCTTGGCCCCCGAGCGCTGTGTGCGCATTGACTCCACGCCGCCCCTCGAGCTGTGTTGTGTGCCCAAGCCGGGTTTGCCGCTCTGAGAAGGAGCCTTGAAAACACCCTGCCAGTATTCACCACCGGCCCGGGATCGTCATTTCCAAGCCGGGCTCGGATTGGTCACCACAACGAGGATTTCCCCCAGCAACCTGGAGGTTCGTCGGGCGGAGCTATGTCGTGTATGGAGAGTCGGGAGGCGTCCCCTAGCAACCGGGGTTCCCTTGCAACCGGGGTTCCCTCGCACTCGTCATCGAGGAAAGGAGCTGCCTAAACCTGAGGCCGAGGTGCGTCCCACCCGCGAAAGCGGCTTCACTGGAGATCAGAGCGGACCTCAGAGCCCCCTTCACATCCTAAGGTAACCGGTAACCGGAGTTTGCACGGGGGGAAGATTATGATCACACGCGCTACCGGCGGGCCTGCCTTCTCTTTACAGGTCGCCCTGTTGCTACTTGCGTGTCAATGGCGTAACGAAATTTGTTGGGGCCCCCCTGCAAAGTACCTGGAGGGGGCCCCCTCTGACCACACTCAGGAGCTTGGGGAGCACTGAGGCGTGGGGGCTGCGGGGGGCCTTTGTTACACCACTGTGGGGAGATTCATATTCAAGACTTCAGGACTTTAGCCCAATAGCTGGCTTCGCTTTCCAGTTTATAATTCAGTTCAAATCTGGTTGGCAGCCCTCGCAGTTGCTCATTGTCGCCCTCTCTATTTCTTGGGTCACCGTTAGCACCTCTCCTGCCATGCCCCTTTGTAGTGCTGCTTCTTGCCTACTTTGTTTGGTGTGTCTTACAAATGTGTTTGCAGCAGTCCGCCGGGTCCTTCAGTCAGATTCCTGGCACGCCCCTGGGTCAATGTTGTACCACTCACTGCTGAAACCAGTACGGCCTGTTTCATAAGGAATCTATTCCTTGTTATATGCCCAGTATTATCTGTACAGCACATGCCCTCAGTCCTACAGCCAGTCAGCTTTCCTCCCCTTGTAACACCAAGACAGAGTATGCGGTCTCTTGAAACAGAGCTGTGCAAAAGAGGTGGGCTCCAGTTCGCCATTGCTCTTCTGCTCCCATTCCCTGGTTCTCTAAAGACAGAGGGATTCTCTTTCTCACCTGATTTCTGGGCCTGTTGGCACTTTCCATCCTGTGCATTAATGCAGGGATTGAGGGATGGCATTGGCTTTCAGTGGATTCATGAGTCCGAATCTTGAGAGCAATTGCTGTTAGAATTATTCCCATCACCTTGTTAGTTGTTGCGGCTGACTCCCTAAATGCAGCGGCTACGCCCAGTTGTGGGTACCACGCTCAATTGTCATAGGAACCAAGCTATACCTCTCTGATGAGACCTAAGTACGATCTGCTGACCCTATCTCTAGTTACACATTAGTTGCCCCAACTAATCCATTGTAGTGTAATAAGAAGGTGTTTTACAGTTGTGATATATGGGAAAACGCTACTTTGGGTGATTCTGTGACTGGATGCAACTTTATGATTTTCTTAAGCACACAATGCTAGTTTTCTTGATTTAGACCACGCCCCTACTCGGATAGGCCACACACCTTTAAGAAATGTGCCACGCCCTTTTTAGAGCACCCCCAGTTTTTTTTCCCACTTAAAGCCCTGTTTGTAGCAATAGGCAAGGCGTTCAAAAAAACCTATGCAATATTGTATTTACAGTACATGCTTGAAAAAAGCCTGCAGGGAAAAGCACCTTTTTGACTTCCGTCAGCTTGTGCAACTCTCTGCGAAGCCCCCATAAGCAAAGTCAGATTCCATATTTGAAGTTTCACTTACAGAAACAGCCATAATGCGTTCCCTATAGTGATTTTATCACAGCAATCCTCCCTTTAGTTCACCTATGTGTGCCGCTTTACATCTCACAATAGCATTCAGATGTGAAATGCTAGTAACAAAGTCTCTCCAAGCAGATCTTCCTGACCACTTTTCTCACCAAACATGCCTGCTCAGGACCGTGAGTTGTAAACAAAATATCCGACTGTACACCCAGTGCAGTAACCATATAAATAGATTATCATATGAAATGCCACAAAAAGACATGTACAGTTGCTCAAAGCTGCACGTACACCGAAAAAACGATTGTCTCAACGTAATCTAAAACTTATTTTGGTTGTCTATTTACATACTTTTATACTATCGCACCACTTTCTCTGATATGTCTGTAAAACTTACCTTTTGTCCCGAAGTTTTGTCCTGAATTTTCACCTTCTGCCCTGAATTTTGACCTGCTGTCCTGAATTTTTACACTCACCATCCTGAATTTGCACCCATGCCATTTGGTCACCCTAATGTAGGTGCTTTCTGTTTCCGACAGGCTTTGACTGGTATAGGCCAAAGTGTGTCTCTGAGCATTTGGTGGCCGTTGTGGTGATCAAGAATAGCTACCAGCCCCACCATTGTTGCATCAACTTGTATTTCGGTATGTAGTCCAAGTAGGCCATTTCAGTTGCATTCTCATTTGCATGTTTCATTTCTTTGAAAATCTGGTCACATTCGGGAGACCACTGAAATTGGAAATTTTTTGTGTCTAGTCTCTTAATGGGGCAATCCCTGTAGCAAAGTTCCAAGTGTATCTTGAGCAACAGCTGGCAATGCCTAGAAAGGATCTCAGCATGGTAACATATTGGGGAGGGGGTTGGGGCAACAAAGTGATTGTCTTCATTTATATATTTATATGAAGCTGCACTTTCATTTTCTTGTGTTTTCCAGGCCATGGAATAGCGACGGAAATTGACTTGTGTTCTCAGACTGAGTACAGAGGATGTAGTTGAGGGACATTGGCCTCATGTCAGAAGCGGAAGTAAAACTGAACAAGCATGCACTAGACACGGTCCCTTGTAGAACATGAATGGTGGCCTGCATTGATGTCATTTTGTTTTGCATCATCTCTGAACAACCTTTGCGATTGTAATAGTTTAGAGGTGGCCTTGGAATATATCTTGGTGCCTAATGGAGGGAGGCAGGGCACAAGGCTGTTGAACCTTTCCACATGCATGATATGAATTGACGCACCACTGTCTGTAAGGAAACTTATCGGGTGACCATTCACCTTCAATGTGATTTTGGGACATGGTCCAAACAAAGTTTGTTGCTTTCCTTGGTGTGTTTTCTGTAAACTGTGATCTTTACAGGCAGCTAACGCCACATAGGCACACCGTCCTTTAGTAGTAGCGCACCCCCATCTTCTTCGCTGGTACTCAATAGTGACGTTAAAGTACCTGTGTACGATAAGGAGTAGTTTCTGTCCTGTAACTCCAGTTCTGTAGTAGGGGTATCTCTGTTATAGTCATAATCTAGTGAATAGTCCCGCCCATGTGCGTGGACCCCGGAGCAATCAAAAATAATCTCTTACAGTGTCAAAAAATGCAGAAAAGCATAGACACTTAAGAGAGAATTTAAAGACAGATAATGCAGCCTAAAAAGGCTACACTGTCCAGTACTTCAACTAGAAATTCCACCATAAAATCCACAAAACAGCAAAAGCCTGTAAAGATTTCCCTTGCTTTACCAGCAAAATCCCTCAGGAATGATAGAGAGAAGAACCTGGACAGACAAGCCCCATAGGCTGCCATTATGTGGCTCAAAACAGGATACTGTGCCTTTAAGAGAATCTTCCAGAACCTTCTCCCAGTATCCCAGAATGCATAGCAGGTCCAACTTAGTTTCAGTTCTTTTTGAAGGCGTAACAAGCCAGATCTGTAGCATTCCATAAGGAACATGTCTCTCTCCACCGGGGAGGAGGGAGGGCGCTTATGACTATAACAGAGATACCCCTACTACAGAACTGGAGTTACAGGACAGAAACTACTCCTTCTGTAGTAGGGGATCTCTGTGTATAGGCATAATCTAGTGAATAGAATGGCAAGCCCATCCCCACACCAAAGCGGCGGTGGAGAAAAGAGAATTAACGCCACTACTGTGCGAACAGATTTTGCAGCGAAGCCTGCCCAACCTGAGCGTCTGCCCTGGCATCAGTGTCCAGGCAGTAATGCTTAGCAAAGGTATGAACCGACTTCCAAGTGGCCGCCTTGCAGATTTCTGCGATCGGAACATTACGGAGCAATGCTGTCGTGGCAGCCTTGCCCCTGGTGGAATGAGCCTTAGGCTTACCTCCTAAGGTCTTATTAGCTTTTTGGTAACACAGCTGTATGCAGGACACAATCCACCTAGAGATAGACTGCTTAGAGGTCGCAAGACCCGTCCTGACAGATCCATAATTGATGAACAATTGGTCTGACCTACGAATATCCCTGGTTTTATCCAGATAAAATTTCAGCACCCTCCGAACATCCAGGGAATGTAAAGACCTTTCCGCTGGAGAGGAAGGATTCTGAAAGAACGTAGGTAAAGATATAGTCTGATTAATATGAAAATCAGAAACAACCTTGGGAAGGAACTTAGGGTGAGTACGCATAACAACCTTAGCAGCATGAAATACAGTATAAGGTTCTTGGCAACACAACGCCTGAATTTCACTCACCCTGCGGGCCGATGTAATGGCCACGAGGAACGCCGCCTTCCAGGACAGGTGCTGCAACGAAGCCTTATCAATAGGTTCAAAAGGCTCCTTCATCAATCTGGACAGCACCACATTCAAGTCCCATGAAGGCGAAGGAAGCCTGACAGGAGGGAACACTTTCTTCAAGCCTTCCAAAAAATCTTTGATCACAGGGATCTGAAAAAAGGAAGTCTGTGAAGGGCATTTCCTGTAGGCAGTCAAAGCAGCCAGATGAACCTTAATGGAATGAACGTTAAGGCCAGACTGCGCCAGATGTAGTAGATATGGAAGGATGACATCTTCCTTGCATGTCGTAGGGTCATAGTTCTTAGACTTGCACCAGATGCAAAACCTCTTCCACTTGTAAGCATAAGAAGTCCGAGTGGAAGGTCGCTTCGCCTCCTTCAGTATGTCCATACAATCCGCTGGGAGATTCAAATGGCCATATTGCACTATTTCAGGAGCCATGCCACCAAACTCAAAGACGAGAGGTTGGGGTGCACCATCCGCCCCCCGAACTTCGTGAGAAGGTCCGGCCTGCATGGCAGCTTCATGTGAGGAAGGAGAGACCTGTGAAGCAGGTCCGTGAACCACCACTGTCTGGGCCATTCCGGGGCAATCAGAATCATCTTCGCCCTGGACTGGGAGAGCTTGATGAGAACCGCTGGAATCAGGGGAATGGGTGGAAAAGCGTACAGGAAGCTGTTCGACCAGTTGATCCATAACGCGTTCCCCAGCGTCCCCGGCTGGTAGTACCTGGATGCGAAGTCTCGGTATTTGCTGTTTTCGGCGGTGGCAAACAGATCTACGTCTGGAGTGCCCCACCTTGCGAAGACTTCTCCTAGTACTTCGTCGTTTATGACCCACTCGTGATTTTCCTGAATCAGTCTGCTCAGCTCGTCTGCCTGAACATTCTGCACACCTGGAAGATGGGTGGCCGTTATCGAGAGTCCTCGAGCCAGAAGCCAACGCCAGATCGCCTGCGCCTCCTGAGACAGAGTGCGTGATCTCGAGCCCCCTTGCTTGTTGAGGTAATACATCGTGGTCGTATTGTCCGTCTGTACAAGCAGAGAGTTGGTCCGGAAGGACGGTTGAAAAGCCTTCAGCGCCAAATGAACAGCCCTGAGTTCCAGGAAATTGATGTGGTACGTGGACTCTGACGGGGACCACGTCCCTTGAATCTGCAGATCCCCGGAGTGCGCTCCCCATCCCAGGAGAGAAGCATCCGTCACAATAGTCTGAGTGGGAATGTCCTTGTGGAAGGGAACCCCTCTGAGGAGATTCTCCGCTGAACACCACCACTGCAGAGACTGAAGAGCATGCAGAGACAGTCGTATCTTGTCGTCCCAAGAGCCTCTCCTCTGGTCCCACTGATCTTCCAAGCACTCCTGCAGCGGTCTCATATGCAGCCGTGCATGTGGCGTCCGGAAGATGCAAGAAGCCATCGATCCCAGCAGCGAAGACACCGTCCTCACTGTCGTGGATGGAGCGGACAGGAGAGCCCGAGCCTTCCGAAGGAGTGATAAACGTCGCTCTTCCGAAGGAGACACGCTTGCTGACAGCGTATCGATGGAGGCTCCCAAGTACTGGATGCACTGGACCGGAGTAGGGACAGACTTGGACATGTTGATGTGCAACCCCAGCTTGTTCAAGAGAACGCACGTCTTCTGGAAGTGTGCTTGAGCTTCCGAGAAGGAGGAGGCCTTGATCAACCAATCGTCCAGGCATGGGTAGACAAACACCTTGTTCTTCCGCAGGTGTGCCGCTACCACTGCCATGCACTTCGAGAACGTCCGGGGCGCAGACTTCAGCCTGAACGGAAGTACCGTGTACTGATAGTGATTGGTGCCGACTTGAAATCGCAGGAACTTCCGGTGTTTGTGTGCAATGGGCACATGGAAGTACGCATCCTGTAGGTCTATGGCGCAAAGCCAGTCTCCCCGCTGCAGCTGAGGATAAATCTGATGCAACGACAGCATGCGAAACTTTTCTCTGCGAATCCATTTGTTTGCCTGTCGCAAGTCCAGAATGGGCCTGAACTCGTTCTTGTCCTTTTTTCGGACCAGGAAGAACCGGGAGTACAGACCTCTTCCTCTTTGAGACAGAGGTACATCTTCTATCGCCCTTTTCCTTAGAAGGATGTCGGCCTCCGCCTGGAGCTCGCGCAGTTGATACTGCGAGCTGACCGGAGGAATCGATGGAGGAGGGCTGATGAACCGAAGACTGTATCCATTGCAAACAATATTCAGCACCCACTTGTCCTGAGTAATTTTTCTTCACTCTGCCAGAAAAAATTGAACGCTTCCCCCCACCGGAGCGGGTAACGGACGAAGGGGAAGTAACCGTTCAGGGTCGAGACCCGGCCGGGCCCTTGTTCGCGGGAGAGGACTGCTGTCCACCTCTACCCCTCTGGCGTTTCTGGAAGGGCCTTCTGTACTGCTGCTGCTGCTGATGTTGTCCAGAAGACTGTCCCCTTCCTCGACCCTGCGACCCGAACCGCCTTTGGAACTGACGGTAGGGTTTCTTTTCTTTGGGCTTCTCCAAGCCCACCGCCGTCAGGGTTTCCGCCTCGGCCTTCATCCTGGCCATTTGATCATCTGCGTGTTTCCCGAAGAGGGTGTCGCCAGAAAACGACAGATTGGCCACTCGTTGTTGCGCCTCAGGCTTGAGCGACGTCAGCCGGAGCCACGCATGGCGTCTCTGATTGATACCGTGGCAGTATCCATGCGCTGCCAGCAGGGAGATATCCGCCGCGGCGCTGATGGCCTGGTTGGAAACCAGCATCCCTTCCTGGACAATCTCCATGAAGTCCTCCCTCCTGTCGCGCGGAACGAGGTCCGCAAACTGCTCCATGGAGTCCCACAGTGCACGGTCGTAACGTCCCAACAACGCCGAGTCACTGGAAGCCTTCATTGTCGTGGAGGAATTCCCACACGCCTTCCGTCCAGCAGAGTCAATCCAGCGGCTCTCCTTATCCGGAGGCACAGTGGAGGCCGGAGAGGTGGCATGTAGCTTCCGAGCCGCCGTCACAATCACCGAATCCGGTACCGGGTCCTTCCGCAAGAAAGCCGGGTCCGACTCTGGTGCCCTGTATTTCTTGATGAGCCTGGAAGGGGCAGCTTTCACCACCGCCGGCGCAAGGAAGAGCTGTTCAGCCGGCTCAACCAGTTCTGGCACCAAAGGTAGTAGGGGGCGAGACAGGTGTTTCGTATGCAGCGTCTCAAAGATCACAAAAGTTGAGGGCGTCGGGGCCGTAACCTTGATTCCCAACTTCGCAGCCCCTCTCAGGAGAACCTCCTGGAACGTGCCAATGTCATCTATCGGAGACACCCTCGTCTCCGGTGAATCCGACAACGTAGGTGAATACGAACGGGTCCCAGAGGCCGAACGAGACCTGGACCTATGCCTCCTATGGCGATGTCTGGATCTCGAGGAGGATCCGTGTCCACTCCTAGATCTATCTCTCCTCCCTGAGCGAGACCTCGATCTCCTGGGTCTGGGACGCTCCGCCGGCTTCCCCGGCTCGGACGTCTTGGGAGGAACCTTCGACTTAGGAGTCTTCTTCGGAGGTGTCGGGAATTTGGGCATCGACACCGATCTCGGCGGAACCGGAAGAGGAACACCCGGTACCGGGGCCTGCGGTCCGGAAGGACGAGCAGGCAGAGGAGGCAATGGAGGAGGAGTCGGAGCCCTCGGAGGGGGACCCCTAGGCAAAGGAGGAGGAGGTGTAATAGTCTTCTATGGGGTATACACCTCTGAGTACGCCGTTCCCGGTGAGCCATCATCCCGTCCTGACTGAGGGGAGCCCCCCACAGTCTTCGGCCTGTCCTTATGACCCTCTGACGTCGAAGACCTGTGTTCAGACGTCGAACGTGGTCCCCTCGACGTCGAGCGGCCCTTCGGCGCCGACCGGTGTACATGCCTCGGCGTCGATCGGCTTCTATGCCTCGACGTCGATCCTGACCAGATAGACGATCCTCGAAACCTCGACGACGAACGCTTGTGTCTCGGCGTCGACCGCCTCGACGGCGACTTCTTTGACCGCCTCGACGGCGACCTCTTTGACCGCCTCGACGGCGACCTCTTTGACCGCCTCGACGGCGACCTCTTTGACCGCCTCGACGGCGACCTCTTTGACCGCCTCGACGGCGACCTCTTTGACCGCCTCGACGGCGACCTCTTCGACCGCCTCGACGGCGACCTCGATCGCCTCGACGTCGACTTCGTCTTCGCCGGAGACCCTTTCTGCCTCGACGGCGATCTCTTCCGCTTCGACGGCGGCCTCGACGACGAGGATCCCCTCGACGACGATGATGTCCTGAACGGCGGTGTCGCCTCGACGGCGAGTGCGACACCTGGTCCGTCGACGCCGTCCACTCGACGCCGAAGAAACCGTCACTGGGTTCGACGGCGGCCGGTGTAAGCTCCTCGATGTCGACGGGCGACGTTTTCTCGACCCAGAGCCCTGGGGAGACTGGGAACTGGCCGTGGACCTTCCTCTCGACGTCGTGGTCGGAGCCACCGATCCAGACGGAGAAATAGGCCTCTTGCTGGACTTCCTGCCCCTGGGGAGCCCCCCAGAGGCCTCAGCATGGGCAGATGAAGCCCCAGCAGACCCACCTTGAGCCTTCAGCCTCCTCTCCTCGAGGCCCTGAAGTCTGATCTTCCTCCTGTCTTTCAGGGTCCTGCCAGAGAAGCCTTTACAGATCTCACACTTCTCTGGAACATGGGAAGAGGGCAGGCAGAGGATACACACCTCATGAGGGTCTGACTTAGCCATCTTCCTGGAGCACTCAGGGCATTTGTTGAATAAAGAAGGCATATTCGACAAAAAAAGAGTGCAAACACCAAGAAGAAAAGTCACACAGTACTTTAAAAGTACTCAAAAATGAAATTTCAATGAAAAAACACTAAACCACCTTAAAAAGGGAGAGCTCAATGCTCCAGGGTCCTGCTTGCAGGAGCCGGAAAAAAGAACTGAAACTAAGTTGGACCTGCTATGCATTCTGGGATACTGGGAGAAGGTTCTGGAAGATTCTCTTAAAGGCACAGTATCCTGTTTTGAGCCACATAATGGCAGCCTATGGGGCTTGTCTGTCCAGGTTCTTCTCTCTATCATTCCTGAGGGATTTTGCTGGTAAAGCAAGGGAAATCTGTACAGGCTTTTGCTGTTTTGTGGATTTTATGGTGGAATTTCTAGTTGAAGTACTGGACAGTGTAGCCTTTTTAGGCTGCATTATCTGTCTTTAAATTCTCTCTTAAGTGTCTATGCTTTTCTGCATTTTTTTGACACTGTAAGAGATTATTTTTGATTGCTCCGGGGTCCACACACATGGGCGGGACTATTCACTAGATTATGACTATAACAGAGATCCCCTACTACAGAAACTTGATGACTATTGATTTTGTTTGGTTTCTACCTGTCATAGCTGAAGTTGCTTTTTGGTTTTGTGGGCATGGCGAGAGTGCTTCTGGAATGTTCTAATGTCCATCTTTTCTTTCCATCGTGATGCACTTGAAACTCGTCATAATGCTGGACACTTACCTTCATAGGGAAACGAAAACCCACATTGGAAAAATTGCTTTGATTTCTTTGAAGATGTTGAGTTATGTGCATCTTATTAGTGCTTGCTTTTCACAGTCAATGCTTGTTCCTTTTGTGCTGTTGCTGCTTTCATGTCCGCAGCTTGTCGGTCTGCTCGCTCTTCTCATGCAGGCATAAGCATTTTCTCTAGATTGTTTCTTTTAACATGCGCTTTCTAAAATAATCTGAAAGTAAGCCATCTATGACTGAGGCGCATGACTTTTTTGCCAATGAAGTCTCAGAACTTGCAATGCTTAATGAGTGCATCAAGTCTTTAAACAAACATATCCATTGTTTTACCAACCTGTTGTCGTGCTTTGTTGAAGATGCACTTTTCATTATCAACTTTCAGCTTTGGATTGAACTTAGCTTTAAGCTCCTCTTTTACTTTTCGGTACAATGTGCATCAGTCTGTGAAATTTTCTTTACTACTTTCACTCCATCACCTGCAAGGTTTTCAAATATTTGATCCCGCCATCTTCTTCCTGTAGCACATTCATGAAGTTGTTGAATGTTTCGATCCATGCAGACCGCCTGGCACCAATGAACTGCTTTTTAGAAGCATCGAAAAGCGGTGGTGGCTTCAGGAACACAGCTGCATCGTATTTCACGCTCCCTTCCTTCACCATTGTGTCTTCACATGACATTCAGGCGATCACGGTGCATGTTAGCTACAGC
This sequence comes from Lissotriton helveticus, assembly GCF_964261635.1. NCBI lineage: Eukaryota > Metazoa > Chordata > Amphibia > Caudata > Salamandridae > Lissotriton > Lissotriton helveticus. Next base: position 2,057,698,260 of record NC_136059.1, on the reverse strand, counting down.
AACTTCTGCAAGCAGAAGTCGCTTTTGAAGCATGCGTCCCAGTATGCTTCAATCACCCTTGACAGTGAGTACGTTCTCTGTCCTGTACCTTATTGACATTAGTTATTTCTTGCTTCGTCTGACTACTTGCTCTGTATTTGGGGTGTGGTGCATCGTCTGCTGACTACCTCACTTGCGGTTTTGGCGGGCATCTAAACATGCTCCTCTGCAGGGCCTTCAGATTCTTCTGTGGAAATAAATGGGCTGGAGCAGGGGTTTGCCTCCACATGTGTTGGTCGCAAATTTTGTTGCATCGACTTTGGGCACACGTGGCACATGCAAGCAGTTTGCTGTGCCATTGCAAACTCAGGGAGAGTAGTCTTGTTTTTAAAGGGCACCTATCCCCTATTCGTCACCAGTTGGAGTCTTTCCTAGCCCTGGAGCATGCAAATAGATTATGCCACACAGGAGCTGCGGTTGAGCATTACTTTATTCTCCAGCATTCACTCGCACACTGTATTGCATCATTCTTCCCATAATCACACCGTAATACCTCCCTACAAGTTCCTGTTCAGGGTAAATGTAATGTAAATGTAATGGGTTTTTCTATAGCGCAGTTTGCACTCCATGGAGCATCTTAGCGCTTTGAAAAAAGATAGGCAGAGTCAGGTGAGGATCTGGCTGGGGAAAGGGGACTGCTGTATCAGATTAGGGATTTGCACATGGTGCTTGATAGATTAAATATCCAGGTTTTTAGGGCATTTCTGAAATCTGTTTCTCTTTCTGTTTGGCGAAGGGGCGGCGGAAGAATGTTCCAGGCCTTAGACCCCAGAACTGCCAGGGCCTTTCTTCCTCTGGTTTTTAATCTGAAGTTAGAAATGGTCAGGAGGTTGGCTTTTTGAGATCTAAGGGTGCGCAGGGGAGAGTAGTGTTTAAACATGCTCTGGATGTAGCTGGGTCCTTTCCCATGAAAGGCCCTAAAGGTTATTAGGAGGACTTTGAAAAGGACCCGTTTCTGGATCGGCAGCCAATGTAGTATGTCCATTGCTGCTGTGGCTGAAGTTCTTCTGTTCCAGCCCAACACCAGTCTTGCCGCGGCATGTTGTACCATTTGTAATTTATGGCAGATTGTTTTATTTGTCCCTGCATATAGGCTGTTGCAGTAGTCGAGGCGGGATGTAATAAGTGCTACTGCAGCCATTTTCCGGGCCTGGAATGGTATGAGGTCAAAAATGTTTCTAAGTATTTTGATGAGGCCGAAACATGTTCCGGCCACCGCTACTGCCTGGTGTTTAAAAGTCAGCGAAGAGTCAAATCTGATCCCTAAATTTCGAGCTGACGTAACGGTGTTTGGGGGGACATCCACGTCCTCCGGCCACCATGGGGGCGTTAAACAGATTCTCTTTCCCAAAAGGCAGGATCTCTGTCTTCCCTGTATTGCATTTAAGATGATTTGCACTCATCCATTGGAATGTGGCTTTGAGGCAGTTCTTAAGCTTCCTTTCAGCTTCTCCGGTGTCATCCTCCATCACCAGGATGAGCTGCGTATCATCCGCATATGATATGGTGTAAATGTCATAGGATGATATAAGTGCAATCAGGGGGGCCAGATATACATTAAAGAGTGTCGGGCTCAAACACGAGCCCTGAGGCACTCCCGAAGTAAGCGTTTTTTAATCGGATCTGAACCGGCCTAAGGTGACCACTTGTCGCCTTTCGGCTAAAAAGCTTTTTAGCCACCCTAATACGTTCCCAGCTATCCCTGCCACGGCTAGTCGGTCCACCAGGATGGTATGTGAGACCGTATCAAATGCAGCGGACAGGTCTAGAAGCACCAGAACCGCCTTTTTTCCCTGGTCCATTGCAACCCTTAGTGTTTCAGAGGTGAATATCAGGGCTGATTCAGTTGAATGCTGGGACCTAAAGCCCCATAACCACGAGGGCCCTAGTGCGTATGACATCAACGTTTTTTTGCAGTGTCGGAAGCGTGTTATTCCCGTTTGGTGCTATGACTTGACTGTCCTATTCACCATCTTGAGCTGCACTGCTGGATTCTGAATGTTTGAAGCAAAGCCCAGATGAGATCTTCTGTTTGCCACTAACCCTAGTTCTTTGCAATTCCAGGAGCCTTTCTGAACTTGTAGAGATCAATAACCCTGCAAAAAACAGTCCTGTAAAGTGGCTCACCACCAGTAGTGGCTTGCATGTGGTGACAACAGAGGTACTTTTTCTGAGAGGTAAGGGATACAACCACCAACACAGCTTCATGTGAATTTGGGAATTCATGCTGATCTCCTATCTCGATGGGTCTGGGAACTTCGGCCCTCATGATGTCAGATCAGACCGCCACCAACAGGCCTTCGGTGGTGGTCCGCCTGACATCCGGGGCGGTGATCTAACCACTGGGTTACAATACTGGCGGTCAGGGTGCAGTGGTGGGGGGGAAGACCACCACGTCCGACAGGCTCAAAAAGCCCATCAGGGCAGCGGTTGGATTGTGATCCCTACAATGGAGGTGGGTCCTGTTCAGGCACTGCCATAGGGATTATGATGTCCCATTCCCTCAGCCTTTACATGGCATTCTCACCACCATGTAAAGGCAGATGGAAATGGAATTTTGGGCCCCAAGCAGGGCCCCATCCCCTGTGGGCCACTGCTCAGTAGCTGGGGGGGCATGTGTTGTGCCCCCCCCCACCACAACCATGCTCCGTGTGCTAGGCACCACATGGTGCATAGCATACGGTGCATGGATGTTTGAAAACATGCCTTTTTCTACTGCGGCTTGTGCTGTTGCCCTTTTCTGGGCCACAGCAGAAGCCGCAGTAGAAAAACGCTTGCCCGACTGCCATGGCAATGAGGCCTTTGGTCTCCAGGCTGATAGTACATACTGGTCCAGAATTCCCATATGTAATCTGGCCCAAGGAACCACCCACAAAGTTGCCATCTTATCTGCCTGAATTTGTACAGAGATCCTTACTTTGAGGCACACTTGGTCAATGAGAGACAACATACGTCTCTGAAACTTGTCCACTCTGTGATCAAGTAGAGCTACTACCCCGGTGTCCATGTGAAATGTGACCCTGATGAACTCTCCTCCATTTTGCTGGACCTATTTTAGGATTCTACATACTTTATTACTGCTAACCTGTGCTAAAGTGCTTGTGCTCACTACCCTAAAGCATGTTTAAATTGGCATATACCCAATCTACATATTCCATTTACTTATAAGCCCCTTGTCGAGTGGTATACCATATACCCAGGGCCTGTAAACTAAATTCTAACAGTGGGTCTGCAGCACTTATTGTGCCACCTACTTAAGTAGCACCTTAAAACATGTTCTAGAAGTGCCACTGCAGCCTGAACGCAGTTTTAAACTGCCATGTCGACTTAGCAAGAAGACTCCCTTGCCAAGCCTTAAACTCACCTTTTCTTACATATGTCACCCCTCCGATTGTCCCTAGGTAGCCCATAGGGCAGGGTGCATTTTAATTAAAAGGTGTGACATTTACTTTTAAGTTTTACATGTCTTGGTAATGAAAAACTTCTAATTTCGTTTTTCACTACTGTGTGGCCTACCCATCTCAAAGGATGACATTGGAGACTCCTTATTACATTTAATAAGCCGTAATTTCCAATTGGGAGCAGGTAGCTGTGTCATGCTTGGTGTCTTTGGAATTGTAATGAAATCTCCTATTTAATGGTGAAGTCAGATTTTATATTAAAATTTGGAAAATGCTACTTTTAGAATGTTGGTATTTTTCAGCCTTTAGCCCTTTTGTGTCTGCAACCTGTCTTGAGTCACATGACTTGGTGGAACTGACAGACTGTGAATTCCTCCCAGACAGTCATTAGTGGGACTAGGTGTACCTGAATGGGGCATCTGCTGGCAGGATGGAGGGGTGGATCTGAGCACATCCCCTCTTGCAACTGAATAGGGAGTGATCTGTCTTTGCATAAAGACCTATCCTCTCCACATTGTCACTTTTGCCAGCTTGGAACCAGGGCAGGGGAGTCAGGAAATTCCATGCACTTCAAAGCTGCTGTCTAGAAGCTTCTCTCACCTTCCAGAAGGAGGGCATCAGGGAATAAAAATAAGACCTTAGACACCAACCCCTCAGTTCACTCCTAGACCTACGGAAGGACTCCCTACTGTGCAATCTGCAAGACTGCTTTGCTGCCTAGAGCATGCCTAGAACCCAGCCCTGTTGTTGAGCTATGCATTTTCACCTGAACCCGAGACTACCAGAGTGACTCCAAACGCTAGTGTTCTGGCCTCCTGTTTATAGCTGCAGGGACATAAACAGCTCTCACAATCTTGAACCTCCACCAGGACTCAGCCTGAGTGAGTCATGAACCCCCCAAGTGGTATCAACATCAGTCCTGGACCCTTGGTTGTGGTATCTGAAAGAGACACCTTAGTATTAGATTCCTTACCTTAGAATATCCCCAGGCGTCAGACTGGATCCGGAATTTTTTTGCGTAGCAGTACCCTTGCGCGTCGGTAGGCGTCGTCTGCAGCTCCGCGTCCGTCGTCGGCGTTGTGGGCGCCGTGATAATGTCGTCGGAGTACTTAGACGCCGCCTCCGCGTGCTGACGTCAGTTCTTCTTTTTTCCGCGCCAGCAGCGCAGATCCGGAAAAAGTGGTACCTTGGTCACTTTTTGACTAACTCTTTTTGATCTCATTTTTCGAGTCTTCGACTCCTACTCGGTGCCGGTAGGGATGCCTGGTTTCAAGCCCTGTGAGGATTGCGACCGACTGATGTTGGTAACGGACCCTCACCCTCGGTGTCTCCACTGTCTCGGCGTCGACCACGACGACAAGGCCTGTTCCGACTGCCGGGCCCTCACTTCGAAAGCTAGACGGGAGCGGTCCCGTAAGCGACTCGAACTCCGGCAGTCGGCCCTGCGCCAAGAGAGGTCCCGGTCCGGACGGAGGTCGAGGGACCGGTCGATGGAGCAGAGCCATCATAGCTCCGGTAGTCGACATCACTTCTCAGGGTCTAAGTCGTCAGGTAAGCACAAGAAGTCGAAGAGACGTCATCGCTCTTCCGACCCCCCGACGCTCGCGCGACGCGGCCGGGGGTTCGGGTGGCACCGCCCACGCGGCTCCATCGGAGTCGCAGGCGCCGCGTCCAGTTTCATACCCTTCGGTCCCTGGGCCTAACGGGACGCCGGAGGAGATCGAGCGGTTCCTCATGGCCATGAGGTCCCTCTCTCCTCCGACGGGCTCCGCGGCGCCTTAGGGCCCAGCGGAACCGTCTGGGGATCCTCGCGGGTCGGGTGCTCCGGCCCCGAGGCCGTCGGGTGCTTCGGCTCCGACGCAGCCGGTGCCGCAGGGCCCGGCGCCTCAGGGCCCCGCTGGATCCGGTTCCGGATCCGGGTCGCCGCTGGTGGACTTAACGACCTCCCCGGCACCGTCTCCTCAGGTGTCACCACCGGCGCCGTCCTCGGGCGGCGCCGTCCCCGACACCTCCCTCGACCCGGTTCCGGCGCCGGTGCAACGCCGCTGGGCGCCGCTTCAGACGCCGTTCGGAGAGTTTACTTTTCACGAACCGGCCCCATCTTTTGATAACCCTGAGTACCAGGGGATGGGTGATGAGGATTGGGAGGGGTCTGAGGACCCTCTGGCACGTGAATGCCAGTCTCATGAGGACTGGGCAGGTTAACTTGGGGAGGCCAGTGGTATAGACACTTCGCCTGACTTCGGGCGACCCATGTTTCCTGTCCACCCATCCCACCCCCGTGAGCCTGGTCATCCAGGCATCCAATTCCCAGACCGCATTCCCGTCAGCTCCGCCGGACAGGGAATCCAAGAGGTACGAGCAGTACGGTAAAAAGATCTTCTCGTCCCTTAGTTTGGGACTGCGGTCTTCCAACACCGCATGCCTCTTGGGTCCATGGAAGACATGGCTTGGCAGTTCGGGCTGGACTGTTCCCATGAGGCACAGGGTCAGACTGATTTGCATATAGCTATGTCTGAAATGGGGTGGCTGAGTGGGCTAAAGAATGGTGATAGATTAAACCCAGATCAGTTGACTGGGGGTGAGTGTTTGATTTGCTCAAACGCTCCGTCCATCATCCCCTTTTGTATCGCTTTGCCCTAAGTGTGGCAGGGTATGCTCAGACGTGAGTCCCTTGCTCACTTGGCCACTGGATTTAAGATAGCCTGGCTGATGAGGATTATGAATCCTAAACCGGTCCCAGGATGCTTGTTTCCGGTCCATGGAAGACATGGCTTGGCAGTTCGGGCTGGACTGTTCCCATGAGGCACAGGGTTAGACTGATTTGCATATAGCTATGTCTGAAATGGGGTGGCTGAGTGGGCTAAAGAATGGTGATGGATTAAACCCAGATCAGTTGACTGGGGGTGAGTGTTTGATTTGCTCAAATGCTCCGTCCATCATCCCCTTTTGTATCGCTTTGTTTGCCCTAAGTGTGGCAGGGTATGCTCAGACGTGAGTCCCTTGCTCACTTGGCCACTGGAGTCAAGATAGCCTGGCTGATGAGGATTATGAATTCGAAACCGGTCCCAGGATGCTTGTTTCCGGTCCATGGAAGACATGGCTTGGCAGTTCGGGCTGGACTGTTCCCATGAGGCACAGGGTCAGACTGATTTGCATATAGCTATGTCTGAAATGGGGTGGCTGAGTGGGCTAAAGAATGGTGATGGATTAAACCCAGATCAGTTGACTGGGGGTGAGTGTTTGATTTGCTCAAACGCTCCGTCCATCATCCCCTTTTGTATCGCTTTGCTTGCCCTAAGTGTGGCAGGGTATGCTCAGACGTGAGTCCCTTGCTCACTTGGCCACTGGATTCAAGACAGCCTGGCTGATGAGGATTATGAATCCGAAACCGGTCCCAGGATGCTTTTTTCCGGTCCATAGAAGACATGGCTTGGCAGTTCGGGCTGGACTGTTCCCATGAGGCACAGGGTCAGACTGATTTGCATATAGCTATATCTGACATGGGGTGGCGGAGTGGGCAAAAGAATGGTGATGGATTAAACCCAGATCAGTTGACTGGGGGTGAGTGTTTGATTTGCTCAAACGCTCCGTCCATCATCCCCTTTTGTATCGCTATGTTCTTCTCCACAGCAGCAAATCCGATGAGCGGCTCTTCGCCAAAGGGGTATCCGGCCTCATGGAGCTGTCTCCGGGTATAGCCCTGCACCTCATCTCACTAGAGATGTTTTACTTCAAAAAAGAGACTAAGTCCGAATGTAGAAACCTTCATTGAGACTTCGGCCCAAGGTGATTCGGCAATGGCGCTCCCTTCTCTGACACCACCTGCTGCCTTGCCCCACTGAACTTTACCTTCTCAGAAAGATTTTCTCTAAATATTCTTCAATGTCCCAAGGTCAGTGCTGACCGGGCCCAATCCACTTCTTGTATTCGAACTTCCATCCATCGCAGTAGGTCATATTTTTTTACTTTGATCTGGTTTCGGGCAACTAGATGTCCGCAGTTCGAGCTTTGATCTTTAACTCACTAGATTTTCCTAAAAACTTTAGAAATTCATAACTCCGGTTCTACTGAACAGAGTTTTTGTTGCTTTGGTGTAAAATAATTTAATAAAATATACCAAATGTTTGTAAATTGGTGTGGGATTTTTCTTCGATTGTGTTTTCACTTCTTTAATGTTTGTGTGCTGCATAAATACTTTACACATTGCTTCTAAATTAAGCCTAACTTATTTTTGTGCCAAGCTACTGCGGGTAAATCACAGGTTAATTTACTGACTGTTTGTGGTTCACCCAGCAAGGGATTGTGGATGTTGCCTGACTAAGGTTCACACTCCAGTCAAACGACAACCCAATTTCTCACACCTCATCAGCTCCCCAGCAGACTGAAGAAATAACCGCACAATCTGGTGTTGGCAGATTACCTGCCCACCTTCTCCAGACTTGTGGCTGACACCAATTTTATTTGACCCCTTCCCATGAACCCATAGTAAAGCATCATCCTGTAACTGCCATACAATTTGCCCACCGTAGAAGCCAGGAGGAAGCTTTTTCTGGTGGAAGATTTTCAGCCCGATAAATTAGGAAAATGCTCCACGCCCTGGCCTGGCTTAGAGATTGCTGTGAAGTGACTTGGTTAAAGCCGCTTCCTTTACCAGACCTTTCTAACTGAACACATAAGGATGGATGAAATTGTCTACAATGATCATTTGAAACATGTGACTAGTTCATGAAATATCAACACTAATTGAAATCGAAATCCTGATGGTAACTTCAAAGAAAACAATCAGTCCTTAATTCCAATTTATACTATCATCAGGTTTAAACAAAATGCTTTCCCATATGTATCAAAGGTATGCAAGACCTTACAAAGAATAGCACAGCATCCCCATAAATTCGCTTTTTCGTGTGTCCTTTCACAACTTAGGGGTGTTGGGTAGTCATAGAGACTTGATCTTTCTGAAAGGGAGCACGTATATGTATTTATGGTTGATTCTAAGCTACATTAAAAGAAAAGCAAAATAACTGACTTTTCCTCAGCGGTTCGGGGAAAGCTGAGGAAAACCAATAATGGCCGCGTCCATTTCTCTTTACCGTGATCAGTAACTGTAGCACACATTTACGAGAGGATATTCAAGGATAATGTGACGAAGTACATAGTTTAAACTCGCATGCCTCAGTACACAGAAGAAAAGATTCTCTCGGTAATAAGGCTGTCATTCAGTGACATTGCACCTACTGCAAAACAACGATTGAACTCCATACACAAATCACATGTAAAATCACACAGCTTTTTCAGTCATAAAAAACACAAGGACTGGTTTTATCGATAAATCTAAAATTGCAGCTGGACAAGTGGGAAACCGTGCATCCTAACATGTCCATCTCAGGTAAATTAACCCACCAAAATGCACAATTTTGCGAGAAATGGTCTTAACGTGGGGGTGGTATTTCCCATAGTGATGCACTCCTAATTAAAGCAGAGATACACGCCACTGAGTATTCCATGAAAAGCTTTCTCCTGGAGCAATTCAGATCCATCATAGATTAAAGTTTGACGTACTCGGGAGTCAGTTCTGAACCCTGTAAAGTCGTAAGTTCTAAAGTCGTGATGTAATATTTTCATTCTAAAACCAGGGATGTGCAGTTTGCAGACTGACTGGTTTGTAAATGAGAATGCAATTTACAATGTGACTTATGTACTAGTCGGTAGTTCACAAATATTCCATTCGCTGGGGTTGCAAAACGATCTTAATCAAGCGGGTTGCGATGTACAAACTGTTGTGATTGGCTACAAAGGCAGGGACATAGGCCTGCAAGAAACAACACCTCTCTCTGCAGTTCTATTCCCAAACAGGAGGCATATTTTTAAAAGCAGTCTTTCTCCTTTGTGAATTAGTTACTATTACAACTGGGGGATTGTAACTGATAAATGTTTAGCGACCGAGCATACAGTCATGCTACTCGACTTGATAAATCTGGTCCTCAATAACAATATCTTCCTACACAATGGTCAGTGGTTTCGCCAAAAAAGAGGTGTGGCGATGGGGGCTAAATTTTCCCCATCCTATGCCAATCTATACATGGGACTATTTGAATTGATACACATTTGGCGCAACTGCCCGGAACATCTTTTGGAACATATTCTTTACTTTGGAAGATATATCGATGATATTCTGCTCTTTTGGGAGGATCCAAACAGGAATTAGACCTATTCCATACATTTGTTAATTACAACAGTTATAACCTAGCCTTTACTATGGAGTCAAGCACCAAAAAGATCAACTTTTTAGATCTCACAATTATGGTGGACAAAACACGGTTGATGACCTTACCATACAGGAAACAAACAGCATGCAATGCCACATTGCATGCGAAGAGTGCACATCCACCATCACAAATAAATGCGATACCATTTGGCGAGATGCTACGCATCAAACGTAATTGTAGTGTGGTGTCAGCTCTAGATGGAGAACTTGATAATGTAGAACGTAGATTCACGAAGAGAGGCTACTCTCCAGCCAGCATTAAAGGAGCAAGACAAAAAGTAAATCAAATTAAAAGATCCACTCTACTGACCAGCCATAATGGCAAAACAAAAAGTAATAAATTCAGTAAATTGAATTTTATTGCACCATATTCCTTTGCCAGTACGGATGTGTTCAAAATATTGAAGAAACATTGGCATCTTCTGACCCATGACCCAGATCTTAATACTGTAATTGGCAAAAAACCAATTATTACACATGCTAGAGGCAAAACACTTAGACAACACCTGTGCCCGAGTTTTGTGCCACCATTAAGGAAAGAGAACTGGTTACGAGGAACACAAAAGGGTTTCTACCGCTGTGGCAATTGCAACATATGTTGCTATGGGCTACACAAAAAAACTGAGTTCAAGTACAACACAGAAAAGACATACCACATCAATAGCTTCATAAATTGCAATGCAAAGTTTGTAATTTACTGTATTGTGTGTATGTGCGGAAAGATCTACATAGGGAGTACCATCAGACCCCTCAAAGATAGAATTCAGGAACACATCCGTGCCATCAAAAACAACAATGCACGATGCCCACTGGCAAAACATTTCAATTGTATGCATAATCCTAATGACTTACATAAGCTTGGAATGCACGGCATAGAAAGCATTAATATGGGGCCAAGAGGTGGGGACCAAGCATCATGTCTACGCAAGACAGAAAGCCTTTGGATTATTAGGTTACGTGCGGTGGAACATGGCATTAACATCACAAAGGACCTTCATGAATTTCTATAACTGGCACAGTCTCACAAACGTAAAGTCAACTAATTTGTAAGTGATCAGTGGTTGAAAGCGGATGCACAGCTGTAAAAAATTAAGTCCTTCATGTACCCAGTAGCATGGGCTAGAATGTGATGATATGTGATCTGAAATGTATATATGAAACGCTGATAAGAATTCAAATGATGCACAAAGGTAAATTCATACAATGTTTGTAAAATGTCTCTGTTTCCTTATCTTTCCCCTCAATCTCTGTAATTTGTAGAATAATTCTCTCCTATTTAGACTGTATAAGTGGACAAGGGATCCTATGGATCCGCGAGTTACGTTGGTGGAATAGCTTTAAATTGACCACATCCTACTCAGTCGGTCCCATCATGGACATAATATTTAAATAAATTTCTCTTTTCTTTTCAATTCCCTATATATAGGAATATGGATACACATAGGGTAGGGACTTGTCATTTTTAATGGAATAAAGGACAGGAGTCTTGGTAACTGAATGATAACTTAGAAAGTACTATGTAGAAAAAACAAACTTTCTATTCCTCCTTTTTTTCGGTATCCGACTGGTTTCAAATATGAGTTACTTAAACTGTCTTCAAATCCACAAAAAACAGTAGGGATCGTACGAATTGCGAGTAGTACATGACAATTGCACCCTAGGCGGTATGGTTACGAAAATATTTACAAATGGCCACTCCATTTCATGGCTCATAGACGCGCAACAAATACTCATTGTAAGTCCGCTCTTTGTTTTTAAAGCAAACAAGGGCACTGTGACTTTAAAACAAACCGCCGGGAAACGCGAGGCCCGATTGCAGTACGCGAACGAACGACTCGAGGACAGTCCATGGATAACAACTGACAAGTTTAAGGTGAGATTGCTATGAAGCTACGAAATCACGAGTTCACCGAAGGGTGACTCGATACGTTATTTTTTAAAACATGTGAGACAGCACATACATGCTGTTACTCCATTTGACTCGTAAGGGTATCTTCAGGTGCAAACAGGCTCTAACTGAGCTAACGCATATTTTTTTACTCTTTCTCCCTATCCGTGAATAAAACCTGCTGGCTGCACTTTGAACAATGGCCGGCAGACTCTGGGATCTATCACAATCCCGCCCAATCCGTTACGATTATGATGAGGAAGTTTGGCCAACAAGCCTGATTGGACATTTTCTTTCGTGACCACAACAAATGATTTTTCGGTAAGGATTTTCTCAAATTAAACAGGGTACTAGTACTAGTACGTTGCAAGTATAAAGAGGAGTCCTTTTTTTTCATTTTGGCATAAACAATGTTTTTTTTTAAATGTTTTTAACTAAATGATTAAATATCAATGTATACAACACAAGTCAATGCTCGCCAACTTGATTATGGACTTTTTACAATGTATTAATATATGGTACAATAGTGTTTTTGTGGCTTAGAATACGTAACACTTCTCATGGACCTAAGGGTCAACATCAAATGAATAAAGAGATAGCCCAAATGGTCAAATGACATTAAACATATCTATGATCATCACTGATCCAATAGGACAAATAACATGGCATTACCATCTCTTACAGAATACTTTCTTGAAGCCTGAACAGATACACACTGATTTATAAGTGTGCCACAACACTTGCGTGAAATTGGATTACTTAATAATATCAAGGAACACAACAACCAAGGGAACTATTTCCAGGTTTTAAGATATAAAACTAAGGTGAGAAACATCACTAGATTGCGCGCATATAAATTGCACGAGGTGACGGACATGGTGTCTTTTAAACATAGGTTAGAAAGCCTAACACAATGAGTCACTTTATAGATTTTAAACATTGCTTTTTCTGTTTCGTTTTACTGTGTAAAAAACCTATTAGGCTATTCCACTATAACTTTGTTCTTTCCACCAACACAAACAGTCGGTCTCTGGGAGACACTGTCCACAAGGGTGTTATGTACATTTATATATAAAACATATTTTGTCTTATGAGTAACAACTCAGTTGATTTGTTACCTTCACAAGGGATTTTGCATGACATTATGCGTTTTAATGTTTCTATGAGATCGAAACATATACAGTGTCTGATGGACATGTATGTATATCTTCCTTGCAGCCTTGAGAAAGCCCTGTGGGCGAAATGCGCGTCGGCTGTCACTTGGATTATTATGAACCTGTGGAAAATAAATAATTAACTTCAAGACAGAAGCTTTGATTGGACTATTCAATTTATTCTATTTCCTACAGTCTTTTGTTTTTGAATACAGGGCGTTAAAAAAATCATTGATCGGTGTGCAACAACATCTATACACCCCCCTTTGTAAAAATATTAACTTTGGTGTAGCTTGGGTATTTTGTATTTTTACATGTGACCTGGATTCGGCTGAATCCAAGGACGTATTGACACCTTGGTGGGTAGGTGTCATATACCCTTTAAGCACCCTGGCCTTGGTTGCCGTGGATACCATTAGACTATCAGAGCATAATTGGCACTACTTTGAAGAAGTGCGGTTCATTTGTAAGCAAACCCATAATTCTTGTGTATACAATTCTAATTTTGCTGAACCAGCACTCTGTCACTTGCCTTAACTGTGATATTGGTATTGTTCTATACAAACATCTTAAGAGATGGATAAATTGTGAATCTCCTATTTATAAAAATTGTTGAGTATATAGTTAGGATTAGTGAATCAGCATATAAATCCTAGTCCAGTCAATCAGGGATACAAAAAACTTTTTCTTTGACACAAATCAATTGTTATTATGGCTGCTTTTGATGACATCAGAAATGCACTTATGGACGATTTGTTTAATACAAATCCCACTAACACCAACAATAGTGCTACTAACTCAGGGAAAGAAGGACTAAAACAAAAATTTATACGTCTGGAGAGGCTAAAGAAGCAGGAGCTCTCCCGTTGGTGGGATGCCACTGTCCTTCGCAAATACATAACTAAGGAACAAATACCCAGAGGGCTGCGTATCCTAATTTTTCCCTCCTTTGAGGACCTGGATAAAGGTCACCTCAAAGAATGGGAGAAATTACTACTCAACTCATCTGTAGGTATGATAGACATTTTGATAAGGGATGCAGAGTTAAAGAGAGAAAAACTACTAATAGATATCTCTGTATTAGAAAAAGAAATTGAGGAAATGAATCTTCCAGATGTAGTACAGAAAAATCTGACCATACTAAAAGATGAGATACAATAACATCAGCTCTATCTTAAAGAGAAAAAGTTACAAAAAATACGTAGAGATGAGAGGGACTATCAGAATGGCAGGGTCTATACCTTTGCTCGAAAATTTGATAATGTCAAGACGACAGGACATGGGAACAAAGATGCAAGATCAATGACCACCAAGACCCCAAGTATATCAGAGGCATCAAGTATGAGTAGCATAACAAGTGCAGAATCCTTGGGTATATCAGAACCAACTACAAGCACTAGTACGGATCCATTTTTTTTTAGAGCTACAGAGGTTCCACAAAGGGAACAAGCAAGCCTTACAAAAGGAGCGATTCACAAAAAAACAAGGAGGGGCAAATGTAGAAAGGGATCCAAACACAAAGGTGGGAATGACAACAAGATCAGTAACACGCAACCAGCAACCATAGATTGTACCTATGTTGAAAATGACCAAGATAATGTCAATGTGATCAATTTGTCTGACTATGATTTGTCCAAAACTGAAATAAATCTTCTAAGCAGAGGCCTTGGGTTTTGTCCATATGCTTATCCCGACTTTACATCATTTCATGTGAGTTGTTTTAAATTTACAAGAAAATTGAAACTGCATAAATTCTTTAAGGAAAAAAAACAGATTTGTCTGAACAACACAGACCTAGACACACTAGGACAAACACACTCAATTAAAGATATCAAAGCAGTACACCTACTGATGACTATGGGGGATCAGGATACATCCTTGTCATTGGAAAGCCTCGCATCAGAACTCAATCTTGATACATTTGATGGGACAGATAGTGGGCTACGACCTAAGTCCAAATTTACACCACAACTACCTAGCAATAACTCCATAGATCTTTTTCAGGAATTAGTACATGAAGACTTATATCATTTGGAAGACAAATTTAAGATCAGATATCGTAGAGACAAGTACAACCTTTCCCAAGATGAGTGTGGTGCCTTGAAAAAACTAGTCAGCAACACCTCCCTTGTCATACGTGAGGCTGACAAGGGAGGTAACATAGTTCTCATGAATAAGGTGGACTATATCCAAGAGATAGACAGGCAACTAGCTGACCAAACTACATACACACCACTACCTGGTAATCCAATGAGGCTAACAATCACACTAATCGAAACACGACTAAAGCATTGGAAAGGGAAAGGACTCATTTCAGAAACTGAATTTAGATACCTTTTTAATGACACACCTACCAACCCATGTATATATGTACTTCCCAAAGTACATAAGCAGGGCAGATTTCCTCCCGGAAGACCAATAATTTCTGGAATAAATTCACCGACAGAACAAATATCGGAATCCATACAAATGTATCTGCAACCACATGTAGTAAACCTGCCCTCCTACATAAAGGATACCTGTGATGTCCTAAGCAAGATATCTGATGTCGAATGGACAGAAGGTCATCTATTGGTTACAATGGACGTGTGTTCATTATGCACTTGCATACCAGGGGAAATGGGTCTCAATGCAATTGAACACTTTCTGGACAGTCGTCCAATTGAATGCTATGAGCATACAGTCATGCTACTCGACTTGATAAATCTGGTCCTCAATAACAATATCTTCCTACACAATGGTCAGTGGTTTCGCCAAAAAAGAGGTGTGGCGATGGGGGCTAAATTTTCCCCATCCTATGCCAATCTATACATGGGACTATTTGAATTGATACACATTTGGCGCAACTGCCCGGAACATCTTTTGGAACATATTCTTTACTTTGGAAGATATATCGATGATATTCTGCTCTTTTGGGCAGGATCCAAACAGGAATTAGACCTATTCCATACATTTGTTAATGACAACAGTTATAACCTAGCCTTTACTATGGAGTCAAGCACCAAAAAGATCAACTTTTTAGATCTCACAATGATGGTGGACAAAACACGGTTGATGACCTTACCATACAGGCAACAAACAGCATGCAATGCCACATTGCATGCGAAGAGTGCACATCCACCATCACAAATAAATGCGATACCATTTGGCGAGATGCTACGCATCAAACGTAATTGTAGTGTGGTGTCAGCTCTAGTTGGAGAACTTGATAATGTAGAACGTAGATTCACGAAGAGAGGCTACTCTCCAGCCAGCATTAAAGGAGCAAGACAAAAAGTAAATCAAATTAAAAGATCCACTCTACTGACCAGCCATAATGGCAAAACAAAAAGTAATAAATTCAGTAAATTGAATTTTATTGCACCATATTCCTGTGCCAGTACGGATGTGTTCAAAATATTGAAGAAACATTGGCATCTTCTGACCCATGACCCAGATCTTAATACTGTAATTGGCAAAAAACCAATTATTACACATGCTAGAGGCAAAACACTTAGACAACACCTGTGCCCGAGTTTTGTGCCACCATTAAGGAAAGAGAACTGGTTACGAGGAACACAAAAGGGTTTCTACCGCTGTGGCAATTGCAACATATGTTGCTATGGGCTACACAAAAAAACTGAGTTCAAGTACAACACAGAAAAGACATACCACATCAATAGCTTCATAAATTGCAATGCGAAGTTTGTAATTTACTGTATTGTGTGTATGTGCGGAAAGATCTACATAGGGAGTACCATCAGACCCCTCAAAGATAGAATTCAGGAACACATCCGTGCCATCAAAAACAACAATGCACGATACCCACTGGCAAAACATTTCAATTGTATGCATAATCCTAATGACTTACATAAGCTTGGAATGCACGGCATAAAAAGCATTAATATGGGGCCAAGAGGTGGGGACCAAGCATCATGTCTACGCAAGACAGAAAGCCTTTGGATTATTAGGTTACGTGCGGTGGGACATGGCATTAACATCACAAAGGACCTTCATGAATTTCTATAACTGGCACAGTCTCACAAACGTAAAGTCAACTAATTTGTAAGTGATCAGTGGTTGAAAGCGGATGCACAGCTGTAAAAAATTAAGTCCTTCATGTACCCAGTAGCATGGGCTAGAATGTATAACCTGATGTGATAATATGTGATCTGAAATGTATATATGAAACGCTGATAAGAATTCAAATGATGCACAAAGGTAAATTCATACAATGTTTGTAAAATGTCTCTGTTTCCTTATCTTTCCCCTCAATCTCTGTAATTTGTAGAATAATTCTCTCCTATTTAGACTGTATAAGTGGACAAGGGATCCTATGGATCCGCGAGTTACGTTGGTGGAATAGCTTTAAATTGACCACATCCTACTCAGTCGGTCCCATCATGGACATAATATTTAAATAAATTTCTCTTTTCTTTTCAATTCCCTATATATAGGAATATGGATACACATAGGGTAGGGACTTGTCATTTTTAATGGAATAAAGGACAGGAGTCTTGGTAACTGAATGATAACTTAGAAAGTACTATGTAGAAAAAACAAACTTTCTATTCCTCCTTTTTTTCGGTATCCGACTGGTTTCAAATATGAGTTACTTAAACTGTCTTCAAATCCACAAAAAACAGTAGGGATCGTACGAATTGCGAGTAGTACATGACAATTGCACCCTAGGCGGTATGGTTACGAAAATATTTACAAATGGCCACTCCATTTCATGGCTCATAGACGCGCAACAAATACTCATTGTAAGTCCGCTCTTTGTTTTTAAAACAAACAAGGGCACTGTGACTTTAAAACAAACCGCCGGGAAACACGAGGCCCGATTGCAGTACGCGAACGAACGACTCGAGGACAGTCCATGGATAACAACTGACAAGTTTAAGGTGAGATTGCTATGAAGCTACGAAATCACGAGTTCACCGAAGGGTGACTCGATACGTTATTTTTTAAAACATGTGAGACAGCACATACATGCTGTTACTCCATTTGACTCTTAAGGGTATCTTCAGGTGCAAACAGGCTCTAACTGAGCTAACGCATATTTTTTTACTCTTTCTCCCTATCCGTGAATAAAACCTGCTGGCTGCAATTTGAACATCGGCCGGCAGACTCTGGGATCTATCACAATCCCGCCCAATCCATTACGATTATGATGAGGAAGTTTGGCCAACAAGCCTGATTGGACATTTTCTTTCGTGACCACAACAAATGATTTTTCGGTAAGGATTTTCTCAAATTAAACAGGGTACTAGTACTAGTACGTTGCAAGTATAAAGAGGAGTCCTTTTTTTTCATTTTGGCATAAACAATGTTTTTTTTAAATGTTTTTAACTAAATGATTAAATATCAATGTATACACCACAAGTCAATGCTCGCCAACTTGATTATGGACTTTTTACAATGTATTAATATATGGTACAATAGTTTTTTTGTGGCTTAGAATACGTAACACTTCTCATGGACCTAAGGGTCAACATCAAATGAATAAAGAGATAGCCCAAATGGTCAAATGACATTAAACATATCTATGATCATCACTGATCCAATAGGACAAATAACATGGCATTACCATCTCTTACAGAATACATTCTTAAAGCCTGAACAGATACACACTGATTTATAAGTGTGCCACAACACTTGCGTGAAATTGGATTACTTAATAATATCAAGGAACACAACAACCAAGGGAACTATTTCCAGGTTTTAAGATATAAAACTAAGGTGAGAAACATCACTAGATTGCACGCATATAAATTGCACGAGGTGACGGACATGGTGTCTTTTAAACGTAGGTTAGAAAGCCTAACACAATGAGTCACTTTATAGATTTTAAACATTGCTTTTTCTGTTTCGTTTTACTGTGTAAAAAACCTATTAGGCTATTCCACTATAACTTTGTTCTTTCCACCAACACAAACAGTCGGTCTCTGGGAGACACTGTCCACAAGGGTGTTATGTACATTTATATATAAAATATATTTTGTCTTATGAGTAACAACTCAGTTGATTTGTTACCTTCACAAGGGATTTTGCATGACATTATGCGGTTTAATGTTTCTATGAGATCGAAACATATACAGTGTCTGATGGACATGTATGTATATCTTCCTTGCAGCCTTGAGAAAGCCCTGTGGGCGAAATGCGCGTCGGCTGTCACTTGGATTATTATGAACCTGTGGAAAATAAATAATTAACTTCAAGACAGAAGCTTTGATTGGACTATTCAATTGATTCTATTTCCTACAGTCTTTTGTTTTTGAATACAGGGCGTTAAAAAATCATTGATCTGTGTGCAACAACATCTATACGCCCCCCTTTGTAAAAATATTAACTTTGGTGTACCTTGGGTATTTTGTATTTTTACATGTGACCTGGATTCGGCTGAATCCAAGGACGTATTGACACCTTGGTGGGTAGGTGTCATATACCCTTTAAGCACCCTGGCCTTGGTTGCCGTGGATACCATTAGACTATCAGAGCATAATTGGCACTACTTTGAAGAAGTGTGGTTCATTTGTAAGCAAACCCATAATTCTTGTGTATACAAAAAAAAAAACGTTCATCCTAACATGTCCATCTCAGGTAAATTAACTCACCAAAATGCACAATTTTGCGAGAAATGGTCTTAACGTGGGGGTGGTATTTCCCATAGTGATACACTCCTAATTAAAGCAGAGATACACGCCACTGAGTATTCCATGAAAAGCTTTCTCCTGGAGCAATTCAGATCCATCATAGATTAAAGTTTGACGTACTCGGGAGTCAGTTCTGAACCCTGTAAAGTCGTAAGTTCTAAAGTCGTGATGTAATATTTTCATTCTAAAACCAGGGATGTGCAGTTTGCAGACTGACTGGTTTGTAAATTAGAATGCAATTTACAATGTGACTTATGTACTAGTCGGTAGTTCACAAATATTCCATTCGCTGGGGTTGCAAAACGATCTTAATCAAGCGGGTTGCGATGTACAAACTGTTGTGATTAGCTACAAAGGCAGGGACATAGGCCTGCAAGAAACAACACCTCTCTCTGCAGTTCTATTCCCAAACAGGAGGCATATTTTTAAAAGCAGTCTTTCTCCTTTGTGAATTAGTTACTATTACAACTGGGGGATTGTAACTGATAAATGTTTAGCGACCGTAGTTGCGGTCACAAACCGAAGTAAAATTCTATCACATCCTAACTCAAATCTTTATAAACTGGTGACTTGTGGACCAGTGAAGATTACATGATAAAATGCATAATGTAGTTTGGGGATCCTGCAAGCTAGCAGCAACACCACTCTTCAGTCCATTAAAGACGCCTACATTTAACAAATTATAAAGCAAGTATTCCATCTGTTGAACCTCTCTTGGCAATACCAATACCAATATCAATAAATCATTACTGTGTTGTATAAATTGCATTGGCCTGAGTAGATCTCATAAGCACCAAGAGGAATAATACATAGTGTAACCTCTTTGGAGAAAAGGAGACATGGCAGGTGTCTCTCAATCCTCTTATCTGCATGAGTCTAACTTGTTGTAAAGGTGTGTTATGAGCCAGATCCAGTAATGTTTATCTGCAGCAGGAGCATTGTACATTCATATAGATCTCCATCCTGCCTTCTAGAAAAAGTAGATCTACATAGTTTTTTCCAACATAACAGCTATTTAATACGTGCTATATGTCCCTCAAACTTGTGTAAGAAAGTGATAATTATGGTAATCACAACAGTCACAATATAAAACAAAAGGAACATTAGGAAAAACCGAGCATATCTCTTCATACATCTCTACAGTCCATTTTTCATTAGTTTAGTCTCTACCTAATATCTACATATCTGTTCTGAGCCTCATGATTATTCGATTGTCTGAATGGGTATTTGGACTCCCTAAATATTTCAATGGGAAGCCTTGTAAGTACCCCTGTACCACCAAGCATATTACGGGTTTCCTCTTCATCAGCAGTTCTCATGGCATGAAAATGCTGGCAGTGAGGAAACATAGGGGGCCCTACAGGGCCCCTGTTCCCTCAAGGGCTAGGGAAGCATGCAGGGGGGGCACACGGTGTTCCCCACTGTCTGTAAGCACCCACTGTCCCAGCACGGCATGGACTTCACTGTCCATGCTGTACTGGAACGCGCTGTTGTGCGCCCATGGCACTAACTTTTGTAAGTCTCTCATATGAGCTTTTGAAAGGCACCGCCGTTGGCCCGCCACTGCAGGACCGCCCGCCCGGATTATAACTTGTAGTTCGGCGGGAAGTCGGCAGTCAGTTTTGGTGATGTGGGAGTGGGGCAGTGGCGTGTTGCCCTGCTCTCACACTACCAAAGTTGTAATCAGGCCCATTGACAGGTACAGATTGTTAGAGTACCTTTATTTCAGAAGAGTAGAGGCGGTATATGATAAATATCAACTGAGGAGCAATGTTATTTAGGACCTTATTACATATTTAGACGCAGTGTTGTCTAGGAACACACACAGATGTCTGTCTATCCCACCACATGTCCAAGTTGTTTGTCACCTTCATCTTTTATCACCAGGCAGCTATCCGGATTGAGTAGCCACAGCAGGAGGTGTGTACTATAGCTCACTTTCCTGGTTTTCCATAATCTCCTTGATATAATGCTGCTTCACATAAACACATTGTATTTCCAAATAATCCACAAGACTCACAACAAAAAAATAGATTTGTTTTGGTTGCAAAATGTTCCCAATTTATAGGCTGTGTGGTTGGTACACATGTTTTATTTTGTCTACTAAGTGCTTCCTATATTCACACGATTCTTACATTTTCAGGCAGTATGACCAATGGAACTGATTTTCTAGAGGAGACTTTGGAGATGACTCCATAGTAGGTATTTACTTTAATGTAGAGATTATTAATGTAAATCTGTACTTGCACTGATTTTAACTGTAACATTATGCTTGTGGTAGGCCACAGTGCATGTGCTTTCTTTACTTCAATAGTGACACCGTATCTAAAATGCCTCAACACCTAATTAAAGAAAATATAATGTTGCTCACGGATGAACAAGGGCAGTAATAGAGTGTATCTTTGGACTTCTGATGAGTAGATTTCTCTTCCTACATAAAAGTGGTGGTGCTTCTCAATATTTCCCTGTAGTGGATGCTTATGCAGTATTTCACAACATTGTCGATGGAGAGCAGGCTGGCTACAGGACGCCAGCAAGGCCAGCCAAGAAAGTACCTTTGAAGGAGCAAAGCGTTGATGCTAAGGGCTCGATGCGTCAATCGTTTCCACTCAGTTGGTTGCTGCGTCATGGTCGAGCTTCGCTGAAGTGAAGGCAATGCATTGTCTTCTACCCACACAGAGCGTCGTTGTCAGGCTGCGCAGGCTGTAGAACTGCTGTAGTCGAACAACCTTTGCATCAGTATTGAAGGGCTGTGTGTCGGTTCCGATTGGTGCAGTGGTGATGATGCATCGGTTTGAAGAAAGCAGCTGCAGAACCCACTTCTACGGCTCAAAACTTGGAGAGGGCACCTCCGGCAAGGGCAGGACTCACAGACAGCAGATTCCAGCAGCACCATCAAAATTGCAGGAAGTCTGTTGTGTCCCTGAGACTTCAGAAAACAGGAGGCAAGCCAGCAAGCCCTTGGGGATCATTTGAAGAGAAGTCGGAGTCCAGTTGTCCTTCCAGCAGATGCAGGGAGCAGCATGCAGCAGGGCAACAAGCATAATGGTAGTCTTTTCCAAAAAGCAGTCCAGTTGAGTACTTTAAGCAGCACAGAAGTCCTGCCAGGGTTCAGTTCAAGATCTAGAAGTGTCTCATTTGGTAGGGCCAGAGCCCCACTTCTTATACTTAAAAATGCCTTTATTGTAGGGAGTGACTTCAGAGAAAGTCTCCAAAGTGCACAAGGACCCCTTTCAACCCAGTCCTGTCTGCCAGGCTAACCTTTGGGGTTAATCAGTGCTTTGTATGAGGAAAGGACACAGCCTATTCAGATGCAAGTGAGCCACATCTCCCCTCTTCCTGCCCAGCAAGTCTATCAGAATGCAGATGAGTTCTCTGTCAGACCCAGCCTTTCCTGTGTTTGTAGCTGTCTAGAAGGAATGTACAAGGTGTAGCTGTCAACCGGCCCAGACGTGTGTTATAGACAGACTGTCAGGCACACAGGGCAGTAAGTACAGTGAAATATTCACTTTCTAAAAGTGGCATTTCTAAAACAGTAATGTTAAATTCAACTTCACCAGTAAGAAGGATTTATCATTACCATTCATTCCAAACCTGTCAAACATGAAAAAGCTACTCCTCTCTGAAAATAATAGCTTAAAAGTATATTAAGGAATTTTCAATTCTGGCCTATGAAAGGGGTAGACCTCACAGTAGTGAAAAATGAAATTGGTTATTTGTCACCACTAGTACACAAAGGTACATGTCTTCGTTTTGTTCAGATAGCAAATTGCCCTTAGGGTTACTTAGAACCTAACTTAGGGGTGACGTATATGTAATAAAAGTGGAGTTTAAGGCTTAGCAAGCAGTTTAAATGCCAAGTCAAAGTGACAGTAAACTGCACTGCACTGCACACAGGCACTGCAGTGCCATGCCTGAGACAGGTTTGAAAGGAGGCTTCTGTGGGTGGTACAATCGGTGCTGCAGCACACTAGTAGCATTTGAATTACAGACTCTGTGTATATGGTATACCACTTTCAAGGGACTTACCAGTACAACAAATATGCCAAATCAGGAACACACCAATGTCAGCATGTTTAGGGTAAAGCACTTTCGCACTGGTTAGCAGCGGTAAAGTGTGCAGAGTCCGAATGCCAACAACAAGAGTTCATCAAAAAGAGGAGGAGGAATGCAAAAGGTTTGGGGTGACCCCTCAGAGAGGGCCATTTTCCAACTCTAACAATGTGATACACATAGCTGCTGAAACATCAACAGGTCTTGGCTAACATCAGACCTGAAAAAAAGCCAATTGGTTGGCCATTGGCTGCTAGCCTCTTGTCTTTAACACTTGTTTGCAATATTTTTGGATAACATTCTTACAAACAGACGGACAGAGAGGCTTGCACAGACAGACAAAAAATGAGGTTTGCACAGGCAGAGAGACTACCACAGACTGGTAGAGAGCTTGTACAGACAGTGGTGCACAGCTAGACAGAGTAGCTTGGACAGACAGAAAAAGAGGCATGCACAGCCAGAAATAGATACTTAGCATACAGATGAGACTTGCACAACCAGACAGACAAAGGGGCTTGCACAGACAGACAGACACAGAGGCTTGCACAGATAAACATACAAGTAAACAGACATAGGTTTGCACAGACTGACAGACTAACAAGCTTGCGCAGACCGACAGACTGGCAGAGGCTTGCACAGACAGACACAGATGCTTGCACAGACTGAAAGATGGGCTTGCACAGACTGGCAGGTGGGCTTGCACAGACAGAGTCTTAGAGAGGCTTGCACAGACAGATAGATAGATAGATAGATAGATAGATAGATAGATAGATAGATAGATAGATAGATAGAGCTGCAAAGATAGATGGACAGACAGATAAGACTATCTGAAAGTTTGGCAGAATTAAAATTTGTAATATAATATTTTAATGTCTATGTAAGCAGGACATATCAAGGCAGATAAGGTAGGCAAAATACTACTTGAATATTTAAGAACAATAAAAGGGCATTTGGTAAGTGGTAGAGTTGGAACCGGTAGTCCAGACAGACAAGGATATTACTGGGCATCAATAATAGATTTGATAGTTTACGATTCTAGTTTGTACTTTCTAATGACTGAAGTAAAAATGCATTTCCCTGATGTTAGTGACCATGTTATTCTTCAAGTAACAATCAATTGTCAATTGCAGCACATTTTTAACTGGGCACTTGGAACTAGGATTAAAGCTGGGCCGAATGCACTGGAATGCTTCTAATATAATTTCTTTCAATAAACAAATTGTTCAAAATGTAGACCTTTGCAGGAGGATGAGATAATTCTTGCCTTTGAAAATTGGATCTTTTATTCTGTAAAAGAAGTAAAAACAATAAGCCATCCAATCAAAGGGAAGGCAAAACCTTTAAGAGACTCTTTTGATGCCAAGTTATCTGCAAAAATACATCACAGCATATGGCAACAATTTCTGCAGTTTTGTACTTTTCGGAAAAAGAGATCCAGCTTAGGAAGAAAAGGAGAAGATATCGGATGGTAGAAATATTTGACACAAATTGGCACGTTCTCCAGCAGGCTGTCCTCAAGAAAAATCCAAACCAATTTGGAGAAATGTGCTTCAGAAAAAACTCCAGTTACCGTGTCATACTACCTAATTCCTGCAAAGGACCTGATGTAGGTAGGCAAATACCGGTCGGAAACGGCCGAAAATACAGATTTTCGGCCGTTTCCGACGGGTATTTGGATAGTGAGATGTAGGGGCATGTTAAATTACAGAATCGGTAATTTTACAGAATCTGTAATTTAACATGTAGGTAGCACTGTAATCAGTGCTACAAGGGATTAAGAATTCGTTATTTACCACCAACTAGAAGTTGGTGGTAAATAATGAAAACCCTTCAAAAAGCATTTTTTTTGCTTTAAAATATGTGCCATGTTGCAGACATACATGCCCTAAGGGCATATATGTCAGCAACAAGTGCACCCATGCACAATTGAGGGGTGCAACAGGGTGTCAAAGTGACACCCTGTCCCCCTTGCAAATTCGGTAATTTTACCAAATCGGTATTTACCGATTCGGTAATTGGCATTGATTCCTATGGGCTTTGAGCCGAATCATTCCGATTCGGTAATTTCAAAAGTGAAATTACCTACATCCCATTTACCTACTCTTAAATACCGAATCGGTATGATTCGGTATTTAAGAGTAGGTAAATCGAGATTACCTACATCTGGCCCACCATGACTAAATTGTACTCTGCAAATCCCGCTTCTACTCAAAAACACCTTTTTTTCCCCCTATGTAGGTGGAGGTCTATAAATCAGATGATATTTCTCCTCCAACAAGTAAACAAATAGGAAATTATGTATGTAAAGCTAGATAGTCTGGAGCATTGGACCCTGATCAGGTGCCAGTACCAGTGCTAAAATATGACCAGGATGCGTTGGGATAGTTTTTGTTTTCATTATTTGTTTTTCTGTTATAAAACAGGTGAAATCCTAAAATCCTGGCTAGGGAGTATTGTAGTTCTAACACACAAGAATGGATCTGATAGAGATTGAGGCAACTAAGGCAAATAGCATTGCTAGATGTTATGTTATGTTATTGTTATGTTATTGCTTTTTATTGTGCGCACAGCTACTCCAGCTAAGGAGCGTCCTGGCGCATTTGACAAGGAAGTGCATATAAAAACATAACACAGCAGGAAGGGAAACCAGGAAAGACCACTCTAAATTAAAAGTACATCACACAGGCTGGGGCTAAAGAAGAGAACTAAAACAAGAATGTTTTCAAGGCTTTCCGAAAAGCCATGAGATCCTCCAACTGGCGGATTTCTACCGGGAGAGAGTTCCAAGCTGATGCCGCTTTAACACCGAAGGAACGTGCCCCCATACGGCAAAGCCTGTATCTGGGGACTACAGCCAAGGCCTGGCCCTGGGAGCGAAGAGTGCGAGTAGGGACATAGAAAGACAAAGAGCAAGCCAGAATTTCAGGGCCTATGCCTGATGTGACAGGAAGAATCTTCGCAAGAAGTGTGTTACATAGCGACTGTGCAAAATGTAACTGACAAATACGTGCTTTTAAATCTCAAATCCTTAACATGTATTTTTTAAATAGATTTCTCAACTGCTTTAGTTCGTGTGCACAGGCCTGCCTTGTGTAGTAAACCGACAAAACTAGGTATCCCACTAATAATTAATTTGCGTAAATCTACTTGAGGTCGAATTTTGCTGGGTTAGAGTAGAGGCTGAACCCTAAAAGTACAAATAAGAAATGGGTTGAAACTGAAATGTTTAATGGCACCTTTGTTGTTTTCTCAGTTCCCTTCTGATTTACCTGCCCTCTTTCTTCAGCCACAAAACTACCCGCACAAACGTTCTTCTAAACGTGTTCACATATTGATGCATACTGATGACGTGTTTTAAACATTTTTTTAAATCTATATAGGGCTGCAGCGCAATCTCAGTACTCTAGATTTATATGCCAATGAGAATTTCTTGAAAGTTAATGTATCTAAAACTAAAGTGGTTGCGTTTAAGGGCAGGAAATATTATGAACCATTTGGTGGAATTTAGGGGCAGAGTGGCTCGAGCAAACAAAGCAGTATTCCTACTTTGTTAGAGTATTTTTTCATGATTTTATGAATAGATATCTTTTCACACAAACCGGGACCTTTCCTGATCTAGTAAACTTTAAATGTCCCACACCTATAAGTTATTAGCTTTGGAACGTAGTGTACAAAGATGCATACTGCAGTTAAGATTAGAGTGCTGATTACGAGTTTGGTGGTCGGACTGCGCCCGAGAACCGCATCCATGTCATCTACGATATGGTTGCACCGGCGATCAACCGCCCACTGCATTATGAGTTTTGCTGTCTGAAACACCAACCGTTGCCATGGCATTCCACCCAGCAGGAATGATTCGGTCTCCCATGTCGGTGGTATGCCTACAAATGCCTCCAGGTCCGAAGTCCACCTTCCAAGCGTATTCCAACTACACATTTGTACTCGCACTCTCCCTGCAGTGGTCACCAAATGAAAGTTACCCAATAGCGGTTGACCAACACGATATGCGCCAAAAAATACTACACAGCAATGCCGATTGCACGGATTTAAAAAAAAACTATACACCTGATGTGCCTTGACAAGTGAACACGCCTACAAATCACACTATAAAACACCCCATCCATGACCAGCATTTTTGCTTCCAATCCGTAGCCCACAAGACAGGCATAAGTGTTTTCTGCCTTTTTGAGATAAGGCACCATTGTTTCGTCTTTCCATTTAGCACTTTCTACCACCTCGAATATTTTGTTTAGCACCTTTTTTCTTCTATAACTTGTTGGTTTTTCATTCATATACGCACTCACATTTTATGTTTTCCCCATGCCGGGGAAAAATAAAACAAGCTTCATTGAGCAAGAGTTGACCATCATGGTGGATGAAATCATTAGAGTAGAGCCACACAATTATTGGAGCAGGCTCCTCCCAGGAGGAAAACCGAAATGTGGGACAGTATAGTGAACCGAGTGAATGCTTTCGGTAACACCCTGCACACACAGGGCGACTTTAGGAAGAGGTGGAATGACCTCAGGTTGGGGGTATGTACCAGGTACAAGAGTCAACACCTGGAGGTGGCCCATCCTACGTACTCTTACAACTCTTACCCTGGGAGGAGAAGGTCTTGGCCATCCTGCGTAATGAGGGCTTGACAGTAAACTAGGGGGGAGTGGAGTCAGGTGAGCTACACTTCAAGTAACAGCCACAATAGCACCATTTCCAGTTTGCTCTCAACTCTGCTTTTGCTATTCTGTTCTTTGTCTATGTTCCTAACATGCAATACTCAAAGTATCTGAGATGTTGGTTTGTCTGTGGCAATGTGTATTGCTGCATATAAGCCCACATGTATCCAACTCCATGACCGGCCACATGTTGCGATGCTGCCGGTAAGCACATTACTATCATAATATCAATCCAGGACCCGTGAAATGTGTTAAAATGTAAATCTGTGGTCCATCCCAAATAGATGATGCTAACAGCCATGGTACACTAACTGTTCGTCAAGTGTTGGTAAAGTGAGATTGAAGTGACTACAACTACCATGAGGCCATCTCACTCCAACTCTAACATAGATGCTACACTTCTTTTGCCCCTTCACACTTGTCTGCCATCTTACAACTTCTACACTAGTCATGTAGGTTACCATTAGTCAAGTGTTGCTAAAGTGACATTGAAGTGACTGCAACTACCATGAGGCCTTGTCACTCCAACTCTAACCAAGATCCTTTTGCCCCTTCTCACTTGTCTGTCATATCACTACTGAAGTTCTTTCATTATGCAGGTTACCATTTGTCAAGTGTTGTTAAAGTGATATTGAAGTGACTACAACCACCATGCGGCCTTGTGTTTGTAACTCTGAACAAGATACTACACTCCTTTTGACCCTTATCACTTATCTACCATAATACAACTGATCTACACTCATCATGGACTGTGCAATTTACAGACAATGCTCCACTCAGATATATGTCTGAATACTTTGAGTTGATGGGTCCACTACACCATCAAGCAAACTATTGATAGCATGATAGCTTGAGTGACACCATAACAAGGGTATACCCCTAATATATGTCATCCATAAAGGAGACTCAACTCATTAGTAGTGCCAGGTGACCCCTTGACTCTGCACTTCTCACATGATAAGCAATGCTAAATATACAGCCAAGCTGGGTGTTTGCCTGTATTAGACATAACTAGAAAAGTCAAAGGGCTATCCCTGGAAGAGTTTCGTTAAAAGGGATGCCATCTCATTCACTCGCAAAATATACTATATTAATTGTTCAAATCACTGGTCACAAACTAATTCATAACGTTCACAATCTTTTTATTAGAAAACATATTGGTTAAAATTTCAGTATAGAATCAATTGGAATCTACTGAAAACATGTAAAATAAAAACATCTCATATTGTACAATAAATTAAAAAGAAACCTAAAACATTTTCACATTTATACAACATATCAAGGATGAAGAAAAAACAATTTCTAAATTATCAACAAGTTCCTACAACCCATCACAAGGAAAATATTTTAAGGCAAAAAATGAGAAAAAACCCCTAAAATGAAACAACTCTTGTTGCTACAGATTGTCAGATTCAAAAGCATTTACATAAATTCATTCGGATTTCCAGTATTACAATATGCAAAATATCAGGAATCTCCTTGGCTTGAATTCTATTGTAAAAAGCGTGGGGTCTTCTCTCTTTTTTTGACTTAGACATAACTAGGCCTTGGAATGGACAACTACACGTCATGTGTTTGTAGCAGAGATTTGGAGATTTCATGTCTATCACTAAAGCCAAAATGCTACACATCTTCACATCTAATGAGTCGATTAAATCTACTACATCTATTGAATGTCAACAAATGTCTAATTACCAACTTCAACTCCATGCAAATATATGACAATACTAATCTCTATCTATTTGGTTCAATTCTAGGTCCTCATTTACTTCGACACAAACAATGTGGATGTAGTTACCTCACTTCTACCATTAACAATGTTTTCTATCTCTAAACAGGTCGATCCACCACTGCACCTGCACAGAGGTTGGAAACCGAACAGAGTTCCTCTGCACCCCAGGATGAAGCCCTCAGCGATGACAATGCTTCTGAAGAGGTCAACGTGAATGACGGTTCTGGCCCACCTGGTCAGCCTGGGCAGACGCCAATAGTGGGTCTCACTGTGCCCACTATAACCCCTATCACCACTGCTGCAACATCTCTCAACCACTGCTACCCCAACCTGTCTGCCTAGCACAGTCAATTCTATCCTGTGCTCCCCCAGTCCTGGAATCTGGGATGGCTAACGGCACTCTAGTCAAAGAGGAACCAGGACCCAGTGGGAGGGTGCATTCTGTGCAAAGTGCTATGGGGTTAGCCCACAGAGTGATCCCACTGGGGGCCACAGACACCTAGGCTGCCACCACCCAAGTCCTGGAAGTCTATCAGGACTCTCAAAGTGTCATGGGCCAGGTATTAGCTAAAATCTGTGAAATGAAGGCGCTGCAGAACGACACATACCAGGAAATTGCTGCTATCTACATTAGCCGGCATCCACACCAAGGTGGACTCCCTAGTTAGGGTGCTGCGGGACATAAACACCACCCTGTGCAGGCCCCCTGTCTCAGCAGCTCCATATCCCCCTTCTGTCCGACAGAGAGCTCAACCATGCAAAAACCCAGGAGCTCAGAATGGCAAGACTGATACCACAGCCAGTTAGAGATCTCGACCCTAATGTCCTCCTGGGTGTGCTACACAGTCACTTTGTTGAACTATTCCTGCCTACTTTTCCACACCTGACGCAGGCCTCAAAGTCTACTCGTCCTATTTTTAGCACCTACTAGTCCCATCTGGCCAGTAAACTTAGGCTGGAAAGGAACACGTGTTCTGTTTATTCAGAAAGTGAATGAGCAATAAAAAGGCTATTAAATCTTGTTTTTATCTTGACACATTTGCTGTCTGTTCAAGGAAAGGTCAAATGTCAGTTTGTCTTTTAACTAATCACTTCTTGGAAAATTAGGTTTATTTTTCTCTCTTACTAGAGTTAGAGGTTGTCATCAAGTAAGCTGTTGGAAGATGTCAGTTATTTTTCTCTAACACATAACATTTAAATAACTAGCAGGTAAATTAATGTTACAAATATTTCAAAATCTATCAGGAATTACAAAAGCAATTTTATTTTGTACTTGAATGTGATGCAAACAAAGAGTTAAATAGGAGCAAAAGAAGCCAGAACACTTTACTTGGTGATGTGCAAACGGCACACATTTGCAGAAACTGTATTTCCAAACTTTGGGCCTGAGTCACAAAAGAAAACTTAGACCTAAAGTCTAACTATACTACTACTAAAGTTAGACTTTTGATCTAAGTTAGACTTTTGGTCTAAACTTAAGCCAAAAGTCTAACCTTAGTAGCAGTAAAGTTAGACTTTAGGTCTAACTTAGACTTGTGGTCCAAACTTAGACCAAAAGTCTATCTTTACTGGCAGTAAAGTTAGACTTTAGGTCTAAAATTGGACCAACAGTCTAACTTAGGGCCCGATGTAGGTAAATCTTTTTTACCACTTCTTAAATACCGATTCATACCGAATCGGTATTTAAGAAGTGGTAAAAATGAGGAGGGCAGATGTAGGTAATTGTGGGCCAGATGTAGGTAATTCATATTTACCGACTCTTAAATACCGAATTTTACCGATTCGGTATTTAAGAGTAGGTAAATATGAAGGGGGGAGATGTAGGTATTACAGATTCTGTAAATACCGAATCGTTAAGATTCGGTATTTACCGATTCTGTAATTACAGAATCGGTATTGCCCATTGATTCCTATGGGCCTTGAAGCCCATAGGAATCAATGGGCAATACTGATTCTGTAATTACAGAATCGGTAAATACCGAATTTGGCAAGGGTGCAGGGGGTGTCACTTTGACACCCTCTGGCACCCCAAAAATAGGCATATGCGCCATGTGGCATATGTGCCATGTGGCCCTAAGGGCATGTCTGTCAGTCACATGGCTAGGTGTGCATGCACACATGTGCATGCACACCTGAATTCGGTATTTTAACACCCAATTGGATTGTGTGTTAAAATACCGAATTTGTAGGGCCTTTGGGACTCAGAAGAGTCCCACCTACATCTGGAAGGTACCGAATCGGTAAAAATACCGATTCGGTATTTTACAGATTCTGTAAATTTACCGAATCGGTAAATATACAGAATCTGTAAAATCTGGCCCCTACATACCAATTCTTACATACCGCTCGGTAACGGACGAAAATACCGATTTTCGGCCGTGACCGACCTACATCTGGCCCTGTATTTCTACAATTACCGAATCGGAAGGATTCGGTATTTACCGATTCGGTAAATACCGAATCGGTAATGCCCATTGATTCCTATGGGCATTGAAGCCCATAGGAATCAATGGGCATTACCGATTCGGTATTTACCGAATCGGTAAATACCGATTTTTGCAAGGGTGCAGGGGGTGTCACTTTGACACCCTCTAGCACCCCAAAGACGGGCATGTGTGCCATGTGGCACACAGAATTGCCCTAAGGGCATGTCTGTATGGCACAGGTGTGCATGCACAGATGTGCATGCACACCTGGATTCGGTATTTCACCACCCAATTGGATTGGGCGGTAAAATACCGAATCTAAAAGGCCTGTAGCACTGGAAACAGTGCTACCTACATCAGGAATATTCCGAATCGGTAAAATTACTGATTCGGTATTTTACAGAATCGGTAAATTTACCGATTCGGTAAATTTACCAGGTGGTTCCGGCGTAGCCAAGATGGTTTCACAATATTCCACATGATCTTAAAGGACTCAAACCACATGTTGGTAATATGTGTGGTCCACAGCAAGTCGGGCAACTGGAATTCACCCTCGATTTCATCAAGTAAAAGATTGTACCAAAGTGAGACCTCTTTCTTGGTTGGAGGCTTATCTATTAAGAGGGACACTATTTTACTATCACCCCCTAACTGAAATCTGCCTTTAACAGAAATCTGTCAGTGTGCCCAGCTTTGTATTTGTAGGTATTTAAACCTGGAAAACCCAGCCCCTATTTTTGAACTCAATACCTCCCACGGGAGTAAGCTACCATCAACAAAAAGATCCCCCCATACCACCAATCCTGCCTCATGCAACGGCGCTGCAAGACTATCCAAGAGCCAGCTCGGTGATCCAGGTGAATTCCATAATGGAGCCTTGCAAGAATAATAATCATTTTTAATTGAACGCCTGATTTTAGCCCATGTTTTAGATAAATCTCTCAACACCTTCAGTTTTACTTGTTTTAAAAACTTGGGATCCCCAAACTTAAACAAAAATTCATGATCAGCAACCTTTTCCCCTCTAAGCAATGCTGCAAACATGTGCCCACACCCCGAATCTAACGGCGATGTTAACAGCATCCTGGCATGGGACAACTGAAAGGCCCACCCATAGAGCTGTAGGTCAGGCGCTGCCAAGCCGCCCTTCTCTCTTCGGCGCCTGATCTTCTTCCAAGCGATTCTAGGACTACGGTTATTCCAAATAAAGGAGCATATGTCACTTTGGAGTTTGGCTATCATTGTAGGTTCAAAAAAGAGGGGGATGGTATTAAATAGAAATGTAACCTTCGGAAGAAATGCCTAATAAAGATAACGGAAGTGCAGACCATGATTTCATAAGTCTACGACACTCCTTAGCAATAAGCGAGAAATTTGATGGAACTATCTCGTTTATATCCTTATAAATATTAAGACCCCAGTAACGTAGGACTGGACTTAACTGTACCCCTGCCACAGGCACAGGGTCACTCCAGACCATTATATCCGTCTTGGCCGCATTGACTTCATAGCCAGACACGGATCCAAACTCCTCAGCCAACGCAATTACAGCCGGAAATGCCGAATGTAATTCCGATGAAAAAATGAGAACGTCATCCGCGTATAAGGCTACCTTCCTCTCCCAACCTTCAAACATAAAAGGGTTGATGTTACAATTGTCCCGAAACCGTTGAGCAGAAGGCTCTATATACAGATCGAACAGAAGGGGAGAGAGGGGGCAGCCTTGACGGGTACCACGAGTGATGTTGAATGGGTCTGATAGTTCTCCATTGACAAGTATAGAAGCTGACGGGTTTCTATACAGGAGTTTGACTGCGCGCCTAAATTTTTTGCCGATGTTAAATTTTCCCAAGACCTCCGATAGGTAGACCCAGTTAACCCTATCGAAGGTGTTGGTGGTATCCAAAGTCAGGACTGCAAGGGGGAGTGACGCTGATGTCGCCATATCGATGGCACCTATGAGATCGTAGGTCAACTCGTATAACTGACGCCCCCTTACAAACCCCTTTTGATCTACATGCAAGATGTTTGTTGCAACTGCCCCCAATCTATTTCCCAACACAGATGTGAAAATGTTATAATCTGTGTTTAAGATAGAAATTGGTCTATAAGACCCGCAATTAGTTGCTGATTTTCCTGGTTTTAATATCAGTGTAATTGAGGCACTATCCCATGAAGTAGGGGGGGCATCCCTTCCTGGAGGATCTTATTAAACAATTCGGTTAAGAAAGGGACGATTGTTGGAATCAGGGCTTTATAAATTTCCGATGGCAAACCGTCTGGCCCTGATGCTCTCCCTTTTTTACTACTAGCCACTGCCATCCTGACTTCCTCTTGAGAGATAGGATCTTCTAGTATGATGCTTTGTTCTGGTGACAGTGTCGGAAGAGAGACCCCCGCCAGCCAATCTTCAACCTGTTTTGACTCAATGTTCTTATCTTCACAGTATATTTCACTAAAGAAATCTCGAAGCGCTCTCCTAATGTCAACATCGGTTGAGAATGTTACACCCCCGGACGTAATTGAGTTAATATTATTACGAACTTGCTCTGACTTCTTCTTCCAGGCTAACAACTTTCCGGCCTCCTCGCCATATTCAAAATGTGCCAACTTGCTGGCTTCCCATCTTTCTAAAACCCTGGCATTTAAAACTGAGCTTAGCTCGCCTTTTAAGGAGGTCACTTTATTCTGCCACTCATGTACTGTGGCCGAGAGGGTGTCCGGATGCCTAGCAATTTCTGTTTGAATTCTAGTCATCCCCAGTTCTAAGGAGGCCACTGCTTCCCTAAAGATCTTATTCTTATGTGAAGCTTTATTAGTTATGTAACCCCTTAAGAATGCTTTAAGCGCATCCCATATAACGCCTGGAGAGGCCGAACCCAAGTTTGCTTCCATAAAGAACTGCACCTCCACATTGAGGGCGTCGATGATATTTGGCAAGGAGAGCAATGAACGATCAAAAGACCAATTATTTGATCTATTCTTAGGAAACCCTTCCAAATCTAGAAGAATAGCCGCATGGTCTGATAGATGAAATGGTAGATGGGAGACTGATTTAACCAAGTTAACTAATGATTGACTAATCAGAATAAAATCAATTCGAGACTGGTGATGGTATCTGTAGTTGCGAAATGTGACTCCTCTTTACTGTCCATGCAGTGATCTCCAGATATCATTGTACCCTAACTGCTTCATGCTGTCTTGCAGGTATGACCTAGTTTTAGATAAGGCTTTAGCTCTATTAGAGGGTGATTTATCTATTAAAGGATCCAAAACTATGTTAAAATCGGCTGCTAAGATAACCGGTTCAGGGAATAGATACAGATGTGAAAAGAGAGTCTTCAGAGCCGATGGGTCGTCCTGATTAGGACCATAGTATCCCACTATAGTGATTGGAGACCCCGATATTATGACTGATGCTATTACCCACCGGCCAGCAGAGTCTACCAACTTAGAAACCAATCTCGCTTTAATAGATTTTTTAAAAAGGATTGCCACTCCTCTAGTGTGCATCGTTTGCGAAGTTGTTATGCTAAAATCAATCCATCTATTCTTTTTGGCTAGGGAGAGCATTTCAGACTCAGCCAAATGTGTCTCCTGGATAACTATAATCTGTGCAATTGCATCATGGAGATATTGCATAATATTATTTTTCCTTGGACTGGTTCGCAAACCATTAGTATTCCAGGAGAGAATAGCCAATTTACTCATTATACTGATATTCCCCCCTCCCTACTTTAGCAGTACCCTCAAGTTTAATAAAACAAATCTGCAATAGGCCTCCAACCAGAAAGAAAGTTTGGACAGTCAGATGCCCTTTAGACATCAACAAAAACAATAATAAGCATAACGCAAAATTAAAGCGAAAATGTGGACTTTTAAAAAACAATTCCCCTGCAACCCGTCCCCCCATCCCCTGTGTCCCTGCCTAACCCCCCACCCCCGTGGGAAACCCTTGCTCTATGTATCTGGAAAAACCAGAAGATAGCACTCTATCAAGGTCTCCCGCCATTACTATGACCGGGAGGGAAGAAAAATGTCATAAGAGAGAATGAAAAAAAAAGTAAATCTATCCTATGTGCCCTATACTATCCGTACATGTTGTGTAATAGATATTGTGTATTATGAGTTATTGTGTTCTGTGATATATGTTGCTTTAATTTAATTCAAACAGATTAAGCCCTTTTTTTTCGCATTCTCCCTCTATCCTTATACACATATATTCCGCGTAATCTCTTTCTTTATATTTTTTAGTTTCCCAAATATTATTAGCTAGCCACTCAGGGAAGCTTAGCCTAGCTGGACCCTCCTTTTTCTTTGCCCATGGTCAGCAGTAGCTCGTCCGCTGCCTGCACTGATCTAATGTTATGCATGCTGTTGTTATACATAACTCTCAATGCTGCTGGAAAGACTAGTTGAGCCACTGCACTGTAACTTCTAAAAGCCTCGAGCCTTTTCCCAAACTCCCATTGCTTATCCAGAGTAGCCCTGGACAAATCAGATCGAATTTGAAAGTTGAATCCCTTCGCACTAACAGATTTCTGTTTTAAGGCCAGGTTTAAGATAGTTTCCTTAAGGGAATATGTATGAAAGTTAACCAAGACTTTTCTGGGCTTGGATCTTTAGGGATTCTTTCTGAAAGGCTCTCTATGAATGCGTTGGATGTCTAAGGCTAATTCTTCCTCTGACTGGTCCAATCGCAACGCTTCTTTCAACAGCGAGATGACATACTGCTTAATGTCCGAACCTTCTTTGTCCTCAGGAATATTCAAGATACGAAGATTATTCCTTCGGGCATTATTCTGCAGCGTCTCCATTCTTTCTGCTAAGATTTGATTGTCTTTCCTAAGCGTGGTGATGTTCCCTTTTACTTCATCAAGATGTAAAGACATGCCTGTGACCCTGTCTTCAAGTACCTCTGTTCTAAGTGTGAGATCACTTAATTTTGTATCCAGGTATTCACAAAAACACCTGATGTCTGCCTGATTTGCTGCTGAAGTCTCAAACCCTTTTTTGATATCAGCCGACAGAGATGTAAACATTCCCTGAAAAGAAGCCTGCAAAGTGGCAACCAGGTCTGCATTAGTGCCACTAGACGGGGGTACTGGTGTAACCGATGTGGCTGATGTAGCTCCCTGCATAGTGTCTTGTAAATTTGAACCGGATGTTACAGATGAGGGGGCCAACAAAAAAGGAGGAGCCAATGGGGGAGCCAGGACCAAAGCGAGAGGTGGGGGATGACCTGGTGTAGCCGATGTACAAACAAGAGTATCACCGGCAGCACTCTCTATAACTCCGACTCCAACTTCAACTCTGACTCCAACTTCAACTCTGACTTGATCTAATCCAACATCCACCTTAACTCCCAAGTCCACTGAGCTTTCTACACCGCCTGTAGCCATATCCATTAGGGTATTATTATTATTAGGCAAGACCTCAATGTTCGTTGCCCTCTCAGGACCTACAGCCACTGCTGGTGACTTTCCCAAGTTATCAGGGGGAGGACTCTTATCTGATAATAATACCACTTGCGGAATCACCTTAAAAAAAGACCTCAATGACAGAGTTATTTTTGAGACAGAGCTGGAGTTTTTGGCCTTAGACCCCTTAGATGATTTACATGTATAGGCGCGTTTCGCCTTAACCTGGCCTGTCAAGTATGAGGAAATCTTCTTTTTGCTGTTCGTGCTGGCGTTATCAAAAATAGTGTTACTGGCCCCCACAGATTCGACCAAATTAGTTACGACCCCACCTCACCCAAACATGAAACAGTGGGCAAGCTTAAATCAACATCACCAGATAACCTAGTGACTTGAGGCAGAGTTTGTTTATTCTTCACTTTTCTGGCCTCACCTTTGCAAACTTTATATCTATTTCCTCTCAGGTTGTATACTCCCTCTACCCCATTACCACCATCGCTGCTGCCTCCACCTCCTTCGCACTGTTCCTGTTCCTGCTCCGTCGTCAGCACCTCCACCTCTAGTGTACTCCTGGCAGAATTTCCAGTCGCCTCCACCTCCAAAACGGGGCGCGCAGCGGCACCACGATGTCCAGGGAGAAGGCTTCGAGTCCGGTGTCCCCGTCGGAGCTCCAGGGCGGCCAGGCTCCACACCGAAAAACTGACTGATACCTGGGGAGACCCCCGGCGTACATCCAAACTCTTCTGCCGACACACCGAGCCCACAGCAGCCGGAATGATCACCGCCGCAGCAGCCTTCCCGAATAGCCACACCCCCTCCAAACACATGGGGTAATGGCGAGCGAACGAGCAAGTGGGAGAAAATAAACGCCGATTTTTTTCCGAAGGTGAGCTCGTTTTGTTGAACTCAGCAGCGTTTAATGCTACAGAATAACCTTACATCGGAAAACCGCATTTCCATTCAGCCCGGTAACGTTTTAAAAGCACCGGACGGGAGTCCATGAACAGAGCGCCGCAGCAGCTCAAGCGGCTGCCGCCATGTTTCCCACTTAAAAGCACCGGACGGGAGTCCATGAACAGAGCGCCGCAGCAGCTCAAGCGTCTGCCGCCATGTTTCCCCACGTACACTGTATAGTTTTATCAGTAAAGCCACATGTCAGTGGGAAAATTTGTGGCCATTTCGATGTACAATCTACTGATTACAAATGGCAGTGTGCTACCACTTCATGAGAAACATTCCTGCCCCTGCCCTGATGAAAAAGGTGTTAATGCACTAAGATGAAAGTCAGTGGTCATGCGTATCTTATATGTGGCTTGATTTGTATTATATATGGAAAAAAGTTTAGTCTATTAAATCAAACAAAATAGGTTTTTGTACAGCAGACATGCTAAACTCGCACATTTGAAGGTGCTCTCATATGTGATAATGAAAAAAATGGCGGCTCAATGAATTAAAGCATTTGCCCACGATCACATCATTTGAAATCAGATTATGGGTCAAGAGCATTACAAATATGTTGAGTAGATTATTTAAGTCATTAATCATTTTTATGCTTTTTAGAGGCCTGTGATGGGTGGAGTATGTTGGGCATTCGACCCCTGACCGTTTGGATTCTACTGCAATGATTTTATCCACCATGACTGAAGACTTCACTTTTTGTTTGCACTCGTGAATGTAAAGTTAATTTCTTGACCATATCCTTGTTCACTTCATTAAAAATACATGTCACCAAAGCATTGTCTCCTTTTCTAATTTTCACATATAACAATATGAATGTACTACCATGTGAAATTGGCAGTGTCAAAACCAGGGACATCTGGAAGCATCGATATGTTGTATGTAAACAGTGTTCTACTCAGGATCACTACCATGTCACAACAACACACACATACAAGTTTCTGGGCTGAAAACATATTTATTCCATTGTTCTCACCATAGGCTAACATGATTTCATACATGTAGCAAATAAGACGTGACTGTGTCAGTGATCACATAATAACTTGCAGACTTATGCAACACGGAAGAAGGGGACACATCTTATAATATACTTCACAATAGGCAACAATAAAATAGGTCTACATCATCAGTTGGATCCAAGCAATATAATAGGTCTACATCATCAGCTGGAACCATATTGCCCACCTCAAAAAAGGACCCTACATCAAATATACAAACAAACACGTCAGTAAAATAGTTTCTGAACACAGGGTCATTTCAATCCAGTGTTGCTTGCATCTGGTGAAATATCCCAAACACATACCAGTGATGTGCTACAAGCACTTTGGCCTACAATGAGGAGACACATCAACAGCTACACACAGTTCATATACAATTAGATATTAGGTAATGAGAAGGCTTGATCACATCAGTTGGGCACAACATTGTGTTGGATCACATAACGGCACACATATCGCATTTGGACCAACGCACCACAAGGAAAAAGTACAGTGGAAGGCAAGTAACTCCCATTTTATCGCTGTGCAAGCTGTCTTGGTACCAGCTTTGTATTTCCAAACTTTGTGGCAGACATTTCCAGGACCAATCCATGTCCACTTCGTACGTCGGACCCGCATCATAAACCTGCTAATTTCACAACTCTGAAATGTTCAAATGAAGATGACATGGTGAAGGTACCTACAACAAACTAACAGAGAGAAATTAGCTAAGAAAAACATTTGTAGGACACACATCACACTAGAGAACACAGTCCAAATCAACATTTACAGCTGAACAAATCTACACTTACAATACAAACACCTTTCCCCAGATATTTCCAGACTCATATATTCCTAGTATGTGGCATTAAAATCCTCCTCACAACATCACTTCAAGAGTTGCAATAATAGTCAGTAATTACATCTCTCACCGTACTTACACTGGGTGAGTAGATGAGGGCTCTTCCAGTCCAGTCCTGACATCTGAATCTGGCTTTCAGGAGCATTAAAGCCCGCTCCACTGCCGCAGTGTTCTTCCTTGGGCCTCATTGAAGCGGACTTCCCCTGACATAGAAGGGTTCCTCAGGGGTGCCAACAACCATGGCTGGTTGGGATACGCTGAGTCTCCTAGATGAAAGATAGACAGAAGCACAATAGTTAGTTACACACTTTCAGATCATGCTACCTGACATTTCCCACACAAAGTTAGGACTGATCACACGTACCTACAATAGATGAGTGCAACAGTAGGACCAGGGTGATTCTATGACTGCAAGGATAGTGCTTGGGCTATTACATGAGTGCATAGGTAGAGACTGCATGAATCTATAACTGTAGAGGTAGTACATAACTAATGCCTATGTGATTGTATATGTTTATGTTTATGTTTATGTTTTTGAGATTTTTATTGTGCACAAATACCTAGGGGTGTGTCGGCGCATATCAGACTGCCAAGGCGGAGAGCTACCCAATGTATCATTGGTTAAATAACCAGGTTTTCAGGAGTTTACGAAAAATGATGAGTAGGGCTAGTTTTGATGTACAGAGGAAGAGTATTCCACAACCTGGGGGTTGCCACTAAAAAGCGTCTGTCACCCCAGCTGGTGGTTCTGGTACGTGGGACAGGAAGGAGGTGGGTGCAAGCTGAACGAAGGGGTCTTTGAGGAGAATAGATCCGGAAGGCGTCCTTGAGGAACCTAGGTCCTGAGTCATGTATGGCCTTATAGGCGATGCATAATGCTTTAAACTTTATCCGGCTTTTGACTCTTAGCCAATGCAGGTGACGTATGGCCAACGAGGTAGGGCGGCGACTAGGAATGTCTAACAAAACTCTGGCCGCTGCATTTTGCACCGATTGTAGTTTAGTTAGGATCTGTTCTTGCGTGCCGAGGAAGAGGGCGTTGCCGTAATCCAATTTAGAGAAAACGAGAGTGGTGATCAAGGTTTTCCCTGCCCCTGAAGGGAGATATGGCAACAGCTTTTTGATTTTCCTGAGGGTAAAGAAGGACGATGAGACCACCATATTAACGTGGTGTTTAAATAGCAGCTTCTCATCGAACATAATACCGAGGTTTCTGACCTTGGCAACCGGAGTGGGGTGTGGGCCCATTGCAGTGGGCCACCAGATGGAGGACCATTCCGGAGAAAGGTTGCCAAAGGTCATGACCTCGGTCTTGTCCGAGCAGGGGTAATATTTGGGGGATTACTAGAGTACATAGGAAGTGAGTGGGTGAATTTATAAGTCCATGAGTACTTCCCGGGTGATTATAGAAATACTAAGGTACTGCCTGAGTGATTACAGGAGTGCAAAGGTAGTGCGTGGGTGATTTTATAAGTGCATGAGTACTGCCTGAGTGATTACATAAGTACACGAATAGTGCCTCTGTGATACAAAGAGTGCAAGGATAGTGCCTGGGTGATTGAAGCACTGTATAGCTAATACATTGGTAAATGCATGAGTACAGAAATAACCTCTGGGGGATTAAAGCAGTACATAGGTAACACCTGGGTGACTGCATGACTACACTGAGTAATATCTGGTGATTTACATGACTAGTGATTTTATAACTGCATGGGTACTTCTTGGGTGATTTCATAATACCATGAGTACTGGCTGAGTGATTACATAAGTACAAGGCTAGTGCCTCTGTGATTGAAAGAGCACACTGTTAGTGCCTGAGTGATTATATAAGTGCATGAGCAGTGGCTACATCTTTGGGTGATTGCATGATTGCAGGGGCAATGTCTGGATGAGTGCATCAGTGTATATGTACTGCCTGGATCATTGGAAGAATTCATGGGTAGTACTAAGGTGTTTTAAAACTACATGAGTGTTGGGCCGAGCCAAATATAAAACAGCAGACTATTAAATGACTCAAATATGTCTCTCCATATTGTTAAAAGCTTGCATACATATGTCTCCAAGTTTTCAAATCATATCTAAAATAAATATGTATACAATATTTCTGAAATATAGTAAACTTGCAACTGAAACGTAATAAATCTGCCTCAGTGATTGCATAAGTTCATGGGTAGTGCTTGGGTGATTATATGCATGCAAGGACAGTCACTGGATAATTGTAGGAGAAGATAGATCGTGATTGGCTAATTCCATGAGTGCACACAAACATTGAGTGCAAGGATAAGTGTATGAATAGCACCTAAAGGGACAGATGACTCATTGACTAGTGCCTCGGTGAATAGATGAGTGCAACAGTATTGTATTGTATTGTAATTACATTTGTATAGCGCTTACTACCCCTGACAAGGAGTCAAAGCGCTTTTTCGGCGAGTAGCACGCTACTCCGGGACCCATAGACGATTAGTGTTGAATTAGTATAGTGAAACATGCAAGTAAATTTTAAGTGGTGGATAGGTTAGTCAGTTATTTGGATTCAGTAGGATAGCAGAAGGATCGAAGAGGAAAAAAGGTTTGTATTTATATAGCACTTGTTACCCCTGATGAGGTGTTGAAGCACTCTACTCCGGAAACCCATAAAGGATTAGTGGTGAATTAGTATGGTGAAATATGGAAGTAATTTGAGTGGTTGATATTGGTCAGTTATTTGTAGTGAGAAGGATAGCAGAGGGATAGAAGGGGAAGAAAGGTTTCCATTCATATAGCACCTGTTACCCCTGATGGGCGTTGAAGCGCTTTTCTGGCGAGTAGCACACTAAAGGATTAGTGTTGAAAATTAGTATAGTGAAATATGAAGTAATTTGAGTGGGGGATATGTTATTCAGTTATTTGGATAGAGAAGGGTATGTGGCGGGATAGAAGAGGGAAACAAGTTTGTATTTATATAGCGCTTGCTACCCCAATGGGGTTTTGAAACGCTTTTTTGGCGAGTAGCACGCTACTCTGGAAACCCATAAGGATTAGTGTTGAATTAGTATGGTGAAACATGAAATGAATTTGAGTGGTGGATATGTTAGTCAGTTATTTGGATTGAGAAGGGTTGTGGAGGGTAGAAAAGGGAAATGCATTTATATAGCAGTTGTAAACCTGATGGGGTTTGACACGCTTAATTGGTGAGTAGCACGCTACTCTGTAACTCATAAATGATTAGTGGTGAAAAGGATAGTGGAGGGATAGAAGAGGGAAGGATTTCTTTTTATTTTTTTATTTATTTTTTAGGTTTTAGGTCATAGCAGTAGGAGGAGGCTTTTGGATGAGTAAAAAGGGTTTTTGTAGGGGTAGAGTCAGAGGGAAGAGTTTATAAAGGTTTGTTTTGGGGGATTGGTATAGTAAAAGAGGTGTCAGATGATGCAAGGAGGGATAGAGTAGGAGATAGTCTAGAAAGGGTTATTTTGGGGATCATAGTAGTAGTATGGGGTTTAGGATAAATGAGAGAGGGGATGTAGAGGATATATTGATAGATCTATAGGGTGAGAGATAGGGTAGTGCATTGGAAAGAGTAGTAAAAAGAAGTTTGAGATGAGTCAGAAAGTTGGGCTAGAAGATATATTGAGAGAAGTATAGGCTGAGAAATGGGGTAGTGCATTGGAAATGTCAAAATTAAAAGAAAGTGATAAATATATAGCTCTATAAGTACATTGAAAGTATATAGATGCATAAAGGAGGTAAGTTTATGTAGATTAAAGATATTGATAGAGGTATAGTATGAGCAATAGGTTAGTGCATTGGATATGCCTTTTCAGGAGAACAGTAACAGACACACAGACACACAGATCCAAGTACGTGGAATGCACAATAAAGGCAATACATGTAGACCAAAGATGTTTTTTTTTAACAACATAATTATTCAACGTGTTTATATTAAGCAATACACAAAGATAGGTACATATCTACAGTGAAAATAAATGCTTACATACAGGGGGATATGCTGTAAATTTCTGTTTGTGTATAGTGCTTATGTGGGAATGAGCCAATTCTTGAGTAGTTTTCTGAAAATAAGGTGATTGTTGGTGGATCTTATGTTGGGGCGTAAAGAGTTCCACAGTTTGGCTGCTTGAACAGAGAAGGATGTGCGACCCATGTTTTTTTTTCTTGTATCTTGGGATTTTGAGGCAAGATGCCCCTTTAGAGCGGAAGTTCCTTTTTTGAATGTGTTTGGTGATTTTATTCCTGATGAAGAGCGGTCCAATTCCATTTATTGCTTT
This sequence comes from Lissotriton helveticus, assembly GCF_964261635.1. NCBI lineage: Eukaryota > Metazoa > Chordata > Amphibia > Caudata > Salamandridae > Lissotriton > Lissotriton helveticus. Next base: position 2,057,653,510 of record NC_136059.1, on the reverse strand, counting down.
GTGGGTGATACAAAGTAGCTTGAATGTGGATCGTCTGGCAACCAGTAACCAATGCAGGGCTTTCAAGGCAGTTGAGATGTGGTCTCGCAGTTTGATATGCAAGAGTAGGACCTAGATAATTCTACAACTGCAAGGATAGTGCCTCTGTTATTACATGAGTGCATAGATACAGCGTGCATGATTGAATGATGCAGGAGTAGTACATAACTAGTGCCTGGGTGATTGCATGACTGCAGGGGTAATATCTGGGGTATTACTGGAGTACAAGCGAGTGGATGATTTTATAAGTGCATGCATACTGGATAAATGATTGGAGGAGTGCATAGATCCTGAAAAGGAATTGGAGGAGTGCAAGGGTATTGCCTGGGTGATTGAACCAGTGTATAGCTAATGCATTGGTGATTGCATACCCTGCCAATTTAGGGTGAACAAAGCAAACACGAGGAGATGATGGATGTAGCCCTGAAACTTTTCAGACACTCACGTCCAGTCAAAGATCTGGGTTGAATCCATCACCGTTCTTTAGCTCACTTCACCACCCTAGTTCAGACACAGCTATCTGCAAATCAGTCTTGACCCTGTGCCTCATGGGAACAGTCCAGCTGAACTGCCAAGCCATGTCTTTCCCTGGACCAGAAACAAGCATGGGTATGCCAAGACGTGGGGTCAGTGCTCCGTCCCATCTCCTTGTGTTTGCTTTGTTTACACTAAGTTGGCAGGGTATGCCCAGACGTGGCTCCCTTGCTCACTTTGCCACTGGATTTAAGCTAGCCTGGCTGATGAAGGATGTTATCCAGAAACCAGGATGCTTGTTTCTGGTTCAGGGAAGACCTAGCTTGGCAGCTCGGGCTAGACTGTTCCCATGAGGCACATGGTCAAGACTGATTTGCATATAGCTGGGTCTGAACTGAGGTGGCGAAGTGAGCTAAAGAATGATGATGGATTCAACCCAGATCTGTGACTGCGGGTGAGTGTCTGAAAAGTTTCAGTGCGCCGTCCATCATCTCCTTGTGTTTGCATTCTTCTATCTATACCTATTTCCAAAAGCATTACACATATTAGAATACATGTGCAAGTACAAACATAACCACACTCACAAGACGATAAAGGCCTGAAAACTTGACAGAGTACACTTAACATTTCAAACACACCTAAATGAATGCGGCAAATTTCAAGTGAACTTTTACACAGGCTCTTATAAAGTACCGTAATTCCTCTCCCAACATATCTTAAATATCACTTTTCTACTACTACTGCTTCACTATTCTAGTACTAAACAGGTATCAAGCATAGGGAACAGCAAAACAACCCATTCACTTATCTTTGATGAAAGTCTCCCCATATTTCTAAAATGATGTATGCATATCTATGTACCTTTTGCTAGCAGCATCATATATAAAAGTAATACAAAGATAAATGTATACCTGTATTTTTTACATCTATCATCTTCAGACACATAACACATACCAGAATATATGTGTATGTAGATACATATCTCAGTCACAACACCATTCCCAGCTCAAAACTTCACAGACTACACTTCAATTTTCAAACAGACACTGAAAGTATGCGGTATATAAGAAATATAACTTTCCTCACATCATACAAATTACTCTAATAAATAACATCTCTACAAACATCTCAAACCTCACTTTCAGGCTGCTGCTTTACCATTCTACAACTACTTATAACATTACACCTACCCAAATACAAAGCAGGAACCCTTCACATGTCTTTACTAAAAGTCACACCATATTCCTAAAAGCATACATGAATATGTCTGTACCTTAACACTATCCAAACCTTAAAAATTCACAGAACAAACTTCCAATTTCAAGCTAACACCCAAAACTATGTGGCATAGTTCAACTGTACCGCTCTAGAAACTTAAAAAAAGAAGCCAAATCAATAATACCTTAAGTCAACATCTTTCAAACCACACTATTATGCTGCATCTTCACCATTCCACTACTACTCACAGTCTTCAGCCTACCACATAAAAAGCAACAACACCGCTCTGTTATACATCGTGCACCGTCAAATGTATAACACATATGAAAATACATATACAAGTAGAGACATCCTTGAGACAGAAGTCCATGCACACCTTAAAACTGGACAGACCCCACCTCCAATTTTAAAGCAACAGCTAAAATTATGCGGTATATTACAAATGTACATATTCACACACTAAAACAAACTACCATAAACACTAATCCATCTTCCAATATACACATATTAGTATGCAGAATCTATTTCAAACAACATTTAACTATAATAAAACAAATTATAATGCACATCTCTACATTTAATAATAATTAAAAATAAACCTAATACATAATACACCTCACACATGTATAACTCACCTTCCAAATTGATGTGTAGAATTTAGAAACATCACAAACTCATAAATGATTTTCTTATGCACACGATCAATGTAATGCACTACTTTCAGCGAGGTTATACCAGTAAGGGCAAACTTTCCCTCTATTTCTCCACACAAAGACATGTAAGTAACAAATCATATAGCTTTCTATAGTATTTAAAATTATAAAACACATCTCTATTGGTTAGACATATTAACCCTTACCAACTGACTTCTAAAAGTGCCCAAACTGGTTCTGGAATTTTTTGGAGTTGTGACTCCACCGTGCACCAACGCAATGGAGCCGTGAATCCATACGGGAGTTCAAAAATATATTACAAATAAAAATACCACTATTTTTTAAGAACACACCACTTCTAAAGATAGTACTGAGTTGGGAAATCTTACTTTAATAAGATATCACTTATATATAAATTACAATTTCGCATTTTAATTCCACAGTTATTTTTCAACCTTTCCCCCATTCTGCTTAATGCCAATTTCCATAGTAACAGTTCATGGAACATTCAACTGAACTGATAGGTCACAAGTTCACCATATTTTCAAGTTCAGCACACAAGGTTACAAATGCAAACAGCAGGTGTGGTTGATGTTTGCAAAATATGACCTTATACTATCTACTGTAACTTTCATACACTTATTACTAACAAATAAGAAACATGCTTTTTAAAGAAAGTCACATGCACCCTATTTTTGAATGTACAATGGTCTTAAACAGCCATGCAGTTCTCTACTTTTCAAAAAACAGCATCTTGTCCAACATTTTAGATACCTCTCGTTCTACCAACTGACTACCTCAGCTACAGACATCCTTTCATTACTTCCAGACATCCCTTCAAGATGCTTACAGCATTAATTGTTGGGCACAGCTATGTTTTCTGGTGCAAAAGGTATGCTGAATGCAGAGGTATTGTCAAAGACCTAGCTTTGTAAAATGTGGATATTAAATGGATTGCACAGAGAGGATTAAAGTGGCACAAATTGATTCCTTTGGTTAAAACCTTTTTGCATCTCCAACCCCCTGACCTCATGATTGTGCACTGTGGTGGCAATGACCTAGGCACATTGATTGGGGTAGGTCTGGAAATGCTAATGAAGGACACCTTTGCACAATGGATGTGGCTTTTACCTCAAACTGTCTTAGTATACTCTAATATACACCAAAGACATAAATGGAAGTGGTCAAATCAATTCTGTCCACAGATTGAGAAAGCTAGAAAAAATGTAAAAAACGTTGTTTCTGCTTACTTCAGAGACCATAGGATGGGCTCCAACTATAACAACAATCTATGTTTTGATATGGATGAAATCTACAAAAGTGATGGAGTACACTTCACAGATCAAGGAAACAGTCTTTCTCATCAACCTAAAGCTGTGCATTCGCACTTACATGTGGCTACAACAACCTCATATTGAAAACATGGGCTCTTTTTAGAGACACCCTATAACATAGTGGGGAATATAATTTTGTTTTACACATACATATTTTTGTTTAATGTTTGGTGGATTTGTGCACCCGACGCAAATCTGCAAAAGCAATAGTTCAATGTACTACAACACAAACCAATTTTCAAGTTTAAACTATTAATTTTTAATTTTATATATTTTTACCCACTCCAAACATTGTAATCTTGTCATTAAATAAATGCAATCCTAGTAACTCTTTAAAACAACTTCACAAATAAAACACTACCTTCTAAATTATATACTACTTAATTATTTATTTAAGGTGAATTCGCGAATCCAAAGCGACGTTACACGGGGGGCCGCTGCGAGAACTGCGTTGAGGTCACGACTCCATACTCGGAAGAAAAAAAAAGTCCCAATTCCATTATTTAGTATTTGCCCCGGGGACCCTATTCCCCGGAGCATGCCACTATTTTTAGTTTTTTAAAAAGAGGGGGACCTAGTGCCCCCCTCCTCAGACCAATAATGGCCCCGGTGACCCCATCCCCTGGGGTCTGGCCTTTTTGATGGGACCATGGGGGGAGCACCAATGCCCCCACGGTCCCAGCTGGCTCACCGACTCCTGCGGGAACCGGCATTGCTTTTGGGCAAGCGTGCTGCCCTTGCCCAAAAGCAATTCTGCTTTCCTTTGTTGAAGCGAGAGACGATTTCCTGCTCTCGCTTCAACAAAGCAAAGCAGAGTTTGCTATCACAGAGCGGGAGCCGTGCTCCCGCCCTGTCATAGCAAACGGCAATGTCCCAAGGGTGTGCACCCTGGGACATTGCAGGAGCCATCCCTGGGGGTGGCGGTCCCCAAAGCCATCCAGGAGGGGGGCCGCATGGCCTCCTCCCTTCGTGAAAATAGGCAAGGGAGGTGGTGGTCCAAGGGTCCACAACGGACCCCGTATTTAGAAAGTCAATGCCCCCAGGGAGGTGGTGGTCCCTGGGGAAGTATGGGGGGCTCGAGCCCCCCAGACTATTTATCAAAGCCCTGCAAGGCCCCACACTCTATTTTAATAAAGCTCCGGGGAGGTGGTGGTCCCCAGGGCTTGGGAGGGCCCGCGAGGCCCCCCGAGGCCCCCCGTCCTTATAAAAATAAAGCCCCAGGGGAAGTGGCAGTACCCGGTGCTGAGGTGGGGCTGCATGCCCCCCACACATTATCGATAATGCCCCAGGAAGGTGGCGGTCCCCGGGGCTGCCCGTGGTCCACGCTATAAACAACACATTGTCCCCGGGACCTAGCCCACCCAGGGCTTAAGGAAAACAATGTACGGGAGATCGCGCTTCATTTTAAGAAAAAAGTTCTCGCTGGGATTCACGGACCCAGCGCGACTTCAGCCAAAAAAAAAAAAAAAAAAAATCCTGAGGGGTCAGGGTGTTTTGCAACCTTTTTGATTTGACTCGGTTCTACGAAGTCACAAAATAGCTGCCAACACACTCTGTTTTAGAGTGTTGGCAGCCAATAAGAATGAAGCTTGTGCTCAGGAGGATTTACGGCGACTCCTCAGTGCTCAGATATCGATTTTTATTTTTTTAATTTCTCAGGAACTACTGAACAGATTGACACCATTTAAAACAAGCATTTACAATGCAATAGGTCTCGCAGCATTAAAGTTTGAGCTAGTGGCATTGTATATTACAATGTGTTGCATTAATTTGTTATCAAACTCTGAATTGTTTTATAAAGATGATTTGCAAACTGTCAAATGTTGCTGAATAGTAAGCAACGTTGTGAATAATATTGTTTGCTAGTCATCCTTGGGTACCAGAGTACTTCACTTGAGGCAGAGGTATTATCTTTAGACTACAGGTGCCGGTGCCGCTTGAGCTAGAAACAGGGCCAGCCATTCACTACTCTGCACTCACTACTCACCACTCACTACTCACTACTCTGCACTCACTACTCACTACTCTACTCACTACTCTCTACTCACTACTCACTACTCTGCACTCACTACTCTGCACTCACTACTCTGCACTCACTACTCTGCACTCACTACTCTGCACTCACTACTCACTACTCTGCACTCATTACTCACTACTCACTACTCTGCACTCACTACTCACTACTCTGCACTTATTACTCACTACTCACTACTCTGCACTCACTACTCACTACTCTGCACTCACTACTCTACTCACTACTTTACTCACTACTCTGTACTCACTACTCTGCACTCACTACTCTGCACTCATTACTCACTACTCTACTCACTACTTTACTCACTACTCACTACTCTACTCACTACTCTACTCACTACTCACTACTCTGCACTCATTACTCACTACTCACTACTCTGCACTCTCTACTCACTACTCTACTCACTACTCTGCACTCACTACTCTACTCACTACTCTACTCACTACTCTACTCACTACTGTTAAAGCAAACAAATTCATTAATAGGGACAAGAAGAAGGGCACATACAAGGTTTCAAAAGAAAGTGGCTTTATTGCCAATACAGCTGCAGCTTGAGACAATTTGCAGGAGTGCAAAGTGATCTGGTTTTTCAGTAAGCAAGCCAGTTCTTATATACAGTTTTCAGAACCTGGATACATTAATGATTAACAATGACATCATGGTGTGACCATGCTAGAATTAGGTTCACGTGTACATTACAGTATCAAGGTGCATTTAAAAAATATGTCTACGTTCACAATTTACATTATTTGCAACACATCTGACCATGCAGCTATAGGTTAATCTTTAAACTACCGCCTCCTGACTTTCAGCCTTGCCTTGGCCGGTTATCTTGAAATGTCAATGTGCAATGTTGATCTACTATCAGCAGAGGCCCGTGTTTTCTGCTTTTCCATACAAATGACGCACTTGCTATCTATGCTATCTATGCTGAGCAAACACTGCCCTTTCACTTAACCGGGCGAGGGGCAGAACAAACTTGGCACGTCCTGGGTCAGCGAGCGATTCTTAGAAAGGTCTCGCTGAACTGACTGAACTGGCTCTGTACATGGGTGAAAAGCTAGTGATTCATTAAACAACTTGGAGCTACAGCAAAATGGGCACGCACACGTTCACCAGCTATTCTTTTCTGGCTTTAGCTGAATTTCAGACAACTTAATTTAACTCTCTGTGCACCAGCTGTGCATCATGGAGCAACATTTCATTATGACTAGTGGGCTTATTTTTTAGCAAGCAGGTTAAAGAACAGAAATTAATATAAACCACGGTTCAATTTAATATTTTCATTCAACAAAGGGCCAACTTATTTTTCATCTTTTACAAATCGACCCTTTGAACCTCAGTTTAAAATAATTTCGTCACGCAGCATATCACAGTCTAATAATTATATTGTTCATTCTTATCAATGTCAGAAATGTCTATGTTCATTAACTCAGTAGTGGCTGTTTGCATCAGCATTCTTTCTTTTTCCTTTAATTTCCTCGCTTGGCATTTAGTCAGCTGTCCCAATAGTTGACAGCACATTGGCAGGCCATTAATTAATAGACAACAGCCTATTATTAGTAGGAAAATTGTTATGAACACCATTCCTATCTTCCAACCCCATGCGCTCAACCAACTCCAAAGTGAACCTCCTATATCCCATGTACCAGACTCCTTATGTGCTTCTACACCTATATGATGTAATCTTTTTATTGCTTCCCTGACAGTAACAGAGGAGTCAGGGACATAGGTACAGCAGGACGCCCCTATAACTGCACAGACTCCTCCCCTTTCTGCTAGCATCATGTCAAGAATCATTCTATTTTGTAATGAAACTAATCTCACAGCTTGAAGCTCTACTGTAATATTTTCAAGTACACTTGTAGTTTCGTTTATTGTTGCTTCGAGTAGTCTGGCTAATCTACGTATATCCCCTGAGTTGATAGATGGACCAATCCATGGTATTATTCCTTTAAATATATCACCTGCTATTTCTGCTGCTGTATCTCTTTGATCCACACTCCTTCTGCCTCGCCGTGGTGCATGTCTTTGCATGTCCCTTCGTACTTCCTTTGTGTCTTTTATCGCTATAGCAGGTAATACAAAACCTAGGTGACAACAACCACTCCAACTTGTTGGAAGCCATGTATAAGCCTTATCTCCACAAATGAAATAAATTGAGTCACCTACGTAAAGTGGAATGCTAATATTTCCGGCCGTCATTTCAAATGTCATATTGCAATTTGTACTATTGCCCACCTGATAGGTCCCGTTACTCTTAATACAAATACTCCCTATTGCGTTGTGTTTTCTTAATTTTAACTTCAAAAATGGTATATTCTTATTTGCCTCTTTTGATGGGCCTGCTATCCCAATGCTTGTATTCTGAGTTGGAAAGATCGGGGTAAAGATGTCAGACAGGGGAAATGTTGCATTCTGCTCTACTACCTCCGTGCAATTTCCCAGTGTCAGAATCTCTGCCATATATTTGTTATATAATGTTCCTGCAGGCGGAGCCGTAGTTGCCCCTGCACCACCAGAGGTGCTTTTCTTTAAATTCTGTAAAACTGCTATTATCTCTATCTTTACTATTGTTACGTAAATAGCATAACAGGATGCTGCGAAAGGCAGTGGGACTTGAACCAGGGGCAAACTTTGGTCTACCGAAGCTGGGAATTGCAAACATATCCAGCAATCTCCCCTTGGTAATATTTTATTGGTATGATGCAACAAAGTCACAAAGGTATTGTGGTGCATATCTTCTCTGTGGGCTATTTCTTCAGGTGACAAAGTGTATGCAGGTATTGTAGCAGGTGTTGTTGGTGCTGGGATCAATTTTCCATGGGATAGAACACATCTAATAGATATACAGTAATTAATGCTAGCAATAACAGACAGAATATTACCCCAGGTATACACATTTTAGACTTGTACCATTTTTTCTTCATTTTTAGAGCTGTATTTTCCCTATCCATACCTATCTATTCTTATACTTTTGTTAATTGGATGTAGAGCTATTGATGACACTGTTGTGAATTATCACTGTGAATTTTTACTATAATATAAGCTAAACACACAAAAAGCATGAACACATATAAGGTGAGGCTGTAGTACAGAATATATTGCGAACAACTATTCGTTAATATTTCAGATGGTCTCTGAAAATTTCTTGGTACTTCTCGCCTCCCAAAGATATGCATGTAATTTTTGTAATGCACGACCCTTTGATCATATATATCAGTTGGTAGTGCAGCCACACTTAATTTCACAGGAGTGTCCACTATACCTCACCCCACAGGTAATTTTCTAAAGCTAGCTGTCTTGACGACCTGGAAAAAGTTCTTTGCTGGTTGCTGCAGCAGCACGGGTGCTCGCAGTGACAGGAGGACTCGCAAATTCCTCCTGGATCAGTTCATCTACTATTTACTGCAGTGGCACGGGCACTTTGCAGCGACAGGAGGACTCGCAAATACCTCCTGGATCAGTTCATCTACTCAATGCTGGACTGGCACACTTAAAAGAGCTATTACCCCTGGTGGTAGCGTGTATCCTTTTTAGTCTGAAAGTACTCTACTCAAAGCTTCTTGTAATGCTATTCTATTTAGATCCCGCATTAATTGATATTCTAGCTGATCAAATACTTCCTGAAGGTGTATGAGTGCATTTTCGTTATCTTCTTCACTGCTATTCTCAAAGTCAAAAATTGTTGTTAAAATATCTGTTAGGATGATATCTAGTAGTAGTACTTCACCCACTTCCTGTAGGAGATCAGGTACTGGAATCACTGACATTTCATCTCCTTCTTCTTTGTAGACCTCAAATTATACCTTTTTTCCTCTTTGACTGGTTCTGGTATTGGCGTGTGTTGCTGACCTGTGTCTTGACTGGATGCCGTCTCAGTGGGTGCCCTCTTTATATGACTGGCGTGAATCCAGGATTTGTAGTTGGTGCACTTCACTGCTGTCTTTGTAGCGAGCAGCACCTGCTGCGGGCCCTTCCAGCGAGCTTGGAGGCAGTTGGACCTCTGGAATGCTTTGATGAGCACCCAGTCTCCAGGCTTGAACTTGTGCCCCTCGACCTGCAGCGGCTCTGGAAGTGCTCCCTTCACGTGCTGGTTGATAGAAGCAAGAGTACGTGTAAGTGACATGCAGTAATCATTCAACAGTTCATTCGTCATCATAGGCAGAGCATTTTTGTCTGGAACTCCCCAAGCTACCATCGGCAACCCAGTGACAATCTCGTGTGCACTGAGTTTGGTCTTGGCATCTGGTGTGCTCCTCATGCTCATCAGGGCAATAGGTAAGGCATCCATCCAGGTCAATTTTGTGTCCGCACATATTTTAGCTATTTTGGCCTTGAGCACGCCATTTTTTCTTTCCACTGCGCCAGCGGCCTCTGGATGGTAGGCACAGTGTAGCTTCTGCTGTATTCCCAAGGCTTTGCATGTCAGTTTTATTAGTTCATTACAGAAGTGACTGCCATTGTCTGAAAATATTGTTTTTGGGACCCCAAAACGTGGGATCAGCTCCTTTATCAGGCACTTGGCTGTTGAGATGGCATCATTGCATTTTACCGGGTATGCCTCTACCCATTTTGAATACATGCACACTACCACCAGGATATACCTATACTTATTTGTAGGGGGCATCTCCACATAGTCTATTTGCAGGGCTTCAAATGGCATTGTTGGCTTCTGAAAGTGTCCCTTGGGTACTGGAGCAGCCTTACCCACATTGTACTGTGCACATACCATACATGTTTGACATATCTCCTGTGCTATCTTTCTTATGTTCTTGTTCACCCAGAATTTATCCATGCAATTTACAATCGCATCCCTGCATATATGTGCCGGGCCATGCATGGCCAAACACATAGAGTAGACCATCCTGTCTGGTAACATATATTTATCTTTGGCATCATTCATCCAACATCCTTGAACAAATGACCCGTTCTTTAACCAACCCATCTGTTCTTCTGCTGTTGCTCCTTGTTGCATTAGTCTTATACCTTCACTTGTTAGATCTAATGACTTCACTTCATCAGGTAATTCTTGGACTGTTAGTACTAGTGCTGAATTATTTCTTGCTGTCTGTTTTGCTGTAATGTCAGCAAATGCATTTCCCTGGCCTACCTTGTCTGTAACTTTCTTATGAGCACTGCATTTAACTATGGCCAATTTCTTTGGAAGTGCCAAGGAATTAAGTAATTTAGTGATCAGCACTCCATGCTGTATCTTTGTGCCTTGTGAGGTAATAAAACCTCTTTCCTTCCAGAGTCTTCCAAAGGAATGTGCCACATTAAAGGCATATTGGCTGTCTGTATATATGTTAACACACCTTCCTTCAGATAATTCACAAGCTCGTGTGAGTGCCACAATTTCTGCTGCTTGTGCAGACAACTCAGGTATCTTACAGGACTCAACTACAGTTCTATTTGTTACAACTGCATAGGCTGCTGATGTATTTCCATCCTCTGTTCTAAGGCAGGACCCATCCACCCACAGTTCTCCTTCAGCATCTGCATAGGGTGTATCAGTCATGTCAATTCTACCCTTCGTTTGTTCTTCAGTTAACAGAATACAATCATGGTCTGAATCCACTAAATCATCAGTGGGGACAGGTAACCGAGTGGCAGGGTTAAGCACATTGCATTTGTGAAGTGTCACATGTGCTGCGAATAAACAGATCTCATACTGCGTGAGCCTGGCATTTGTGAGGTGCTGCGTGCGTGTCTTATTCAGTATCAGCTCTACGGCATGTGGAACATAGACATCAACTTCATGTCCCATTATTATGCTTTCTGCACGTTGTAGTGCTAAGGCAGTTGCTGCAACAGAACGTATACAGGAAGGTAAAGCCTTGGCTACAGTATCCAAGGTGGCAGAGAAATATGCGCATGGTCTTTTGTGGTCACCAAACTGCTGGCATAGAACCCCAAGAGCACTCCCGTCAGACTCATGAACATAGAGTAGGAAAGACTTAGAATAGTCTGGTAGGCCTAAAGCAGGAGCAGAGCAGAGAGCTTGCCGAATGGCAAGGAAGCTTTGTTCATGTTCTGGCAACCACTGAAGGGGTTCGGGAGTGTCCTTGTGGGTCAGGGCCAATAAGGGTTTTGAAATCAAGGAGAAGTTAGCAATCCAATGTCGACAATAGCTGGCCATACCTAAAAAGGCTCGCACCTGTTTTTGGGTGCGTGGCACTGGTGTCTGTAGAATCAATTTAATGCGCTTGTCATCCAATCACTACTCTGCACTCTACTCACTACTTTACTCACTACTCACTACTCTACTCACTACTCTACTCACTACTCACTACTCTGCACTCATTACTCACTACTCACTACTCTGCACTCTCTACTCACTACTCTACTCACTACTCTGCACTCACTACTCTACTCACTACTCTACTCACTACTCTACTCACTACTCACTACTCTACTCTGCACTCACTACTCTACTCACTACTCTACTCACTACTCACTACTCTACTCACTACTCTACTCACTACTCTACTCACTACTCTGCACTCACTACTCACTACTCTGCACTCACTACTCAGCACTCACTACTCACTACTCACTACTCTGCACTCACTACTCACTACTCTGCACACTCACTCTGCACTCACTACTCTGCACGCACTACTCTGCACTCACTACTCTGCACTCACTACTCTGCACTCACTACTCTGCACTCAGTACTCTGCACTCACTACTCACCACTCTGCACTCACTACTCACTACTCTGCACTCACTACTCACTACTCTGCACTCACTACTCACTACTTTGCACTCACTACTCACTGCTCTGCACTCACTACTCACTGCTCTGCACTCACTACTCACCGCGATGCACTCACTACTCACTACTCTGCACTCACCACTCTGCACTCACTACTCGGCACTCACTACTCTGCACTCACTACTCACTACTCTGCACTCACTACTCGGCACTCACTACTCTGCACTCACTACTCTGCACTCACTACTCTGCACACTCACTCTGCACTCAGCACTCACTACTCTGCACTCAGCACTCACTACTCTGCACTCACTACTCTGCACTCACTACTCACTACTCTGCACTCAATACTCTGCACTCACTACTCTGCACTCACTACTCACCACTCTGCACTCACTACTCACTACTCTGCACTCACTACTCACTACTCTGCACTCACTACTCACTGCTCTGCACTCACTACTCACTGCTCTGCACTCACTACTCACCGCTCTGCACTCACTACTCACTACTCTGCACTCACTACTCACCACTCGGCACTCACTACTCGGCACTCACTACTCTGCACTCACTACTCACTACTCTGCACTCACTACTCGGCACTCACTACTCTGCACTCACTACTCACTACTCTGCACTCACTACTCTGCACACTCACTCTGCACTCAGATCTCACTACTCTGCACGCACTACTCTGCACTCACTACTCACTACTCTGCACTCACTACTCTGCACTCACTACTCTGCACTCACTACTCTGCACTCACTACTCACCACTCTGCACTCACTACTCACTACTCTGCACTCACTACACACTACTCTGCACTCACTACTCACTACTCTGCACTCACTACTCACTACTCACTACTCTGCACTCACTACTCACTGCTCTGCACTCACTACTCACCGCTCTGCACTCACTACTCTGCACACTCACTCTGCACTCTGCACGCACTACTCTGCACGCACTACTCTGCACTCACTACTCACTACTCTGCACTCACTACTCTGCACTCACTACTCTGCACTCACTACTCACCACTCTGCACTCACTACTCACTACTCTGCACTCACTACTCACTACTCTGCACTCACTACTCACTACTCTGCACTCACTACTCACCACTCTGCACTCACTACTCGGCACTCACTACTCACTACTCTGCACTCACTACTCTGCACTCACTACTCTGCACTCACTACTCTGCACTCACTACTCTGCACTCACTACTCTGCACTCATTACTCACTACTCACTACTCACTACTCTGCACTCACTACTCACTACTCTGCACTTATTACTCACTACTCACTACTCTGCACTCACTACTCACTACTCTGCACTCACTACTCTACTCACTACTTTACTCACTACTCTGTACTCACTACTCTGCACTCACTACTCTGCACTCATTACTCACTACTCTACTCACTACTTTACTCACTACTCACTACTCTACTCACTACTCTACTGACTACTCACTACTCTGCACTCATTACTCACTACTCACTACTCTGCACTCTCTACTCACTACTCTACTCACTACTCTGCACTCACTACTCTACTCACTACTCTACTCACTACTCTACTCACTACTCTACTCTGCACTCACTACTCACTACTTTACTCACTACTCTACTCACTACTCACTACTCTACTCACTACTCTACTCACTAGTCTACTCACTACTCTGCACTCACTACTCACTACTCTGCACTCACTACTCAGCACTCACTACTCACTACTCTGCACTCACTACTCACTACTCTGCACACTCACTCTGCACTCACTACTCTGCACGCACTACTCTGCACTCACTACTCACTACTCTGCACTCACTACTCTGCACTCAGTACTCTGCACTCAGTACTCACCACTCTGCACTCACTACTCACTACTCTGCACTCACTACTCACTACTCTGCACTCACTACTCACTACTCTGCACTCACTACTCACTACTCTGCACTCACTACTCACTGCTCTGCACTCACTACTCACTGCTCTGCACTCACTACTCACCGCGCTGCACTCACTACTCACTACTCTGCACTCACCACTCTGCACTCACTACTCGGCACTCACTACTCTGCACTCACTACTCACTACTCTGCACTCACTACTCGGCACTCACTACTCTGCACTCACTACTCTGCACACTCACTCTGCACTCAGCACTCACTACTCTGCACTCACTACTCTGCACTCACTACTCACTACTCTGCACTCACTACTCTGCACTCAATACTCTGCACTCACTACTCTGCACTCACTACTCACCACTCTGCACTCACTACTCACTACTCTGCACTCACTACTCACTACTCTGCACTCACTACTCACTACTCTGCACTCACTACTCACTGCTCTGCACTCACTACTCACTGCTCTGCACTCACTACTCACCGCTCTGCACTCACTACTCACTACTCTGCACTCACTACTCACCACTCTGCACTCACTACTCGGCACTCACTACTCTGCACTCACTACTCTGCACTCACTACTCTGCACTCACTACTCGGCACTCACTACTCGGCACTCACTACTCTGCACTCACTACTCACTACTCTGCACTCACTACTCTGCACACTCACTCTGCACTCAGATCTCACTACTCTGCACGCACTACTCTGCACTCACTACTCACTACTCTGCACTCACTACTCTGCACTCACTACTCTGCACTCACTACTCTGCACTCACTACTCACCACTCTGCACTCACTACTCACTACTCTGCACTCACTACACACTACTCTGCACTCACTACTCACTACTCACTACTCTGCACTCACTACTCACTGCTCTGCACTCACTACTCACCGCTCTGCACTCACTACTCTGCACACTCACTCTGCACTCAGCACTCACTACTCTGCACGCACTACTCTGCACTCACTACTCACTACTCTGCACTCACTACTCTGCACTCACTACTCTGCACTCACTACTCACCACTCTGCACTCACTACTCACTACTCTGCACTCACTACTACCTACTCTGCACTCACTACTCACTACTCTGCACTCACTACTCACTACTCTGCACTCACTACTCACCACTCTGCACTCACTACTCGGCACTCACTACTCGGCACTCACTACTCACTACTCTGCACTCACTACTCTGCACTCACTACTCACTACTCTGCACTCACTACTCTGCACACTCACTCTGCACTCACTACTCTGCACTCACTACTCACTTACTACTTTTTAGTTCCAGTTTTTCTTTGTCTACAAGAGCCATTGCTAAACTGGATTCACAATGGTTCACAATGATCCACAGATCTTGTAAAGGTTAAGGTGCTTATGTTTCCCTGGGCAGGCAGCTCCTACATAAGGGGCCATATTGCAATGATGTCAGTGTACACTGTGGGCGGAAATCAATTTTGTTGACTTCTCTGTACATCAAAGTGTGGCTCTTGGCCTCATGGAATAAATTAGGACCACATCAAATCATGGCAGTTACCCCCTTGAGCTCCGTCTTCACCCGTTTTGTTTCTTTTATCGAGTTCCGTTTGTTTTATTTGGTTTTAGTCTGGTGCTGTATTAATCTAGCGAGCACCAAGGTGCGCTCCATCAATAAGTATTAACGTTATATTACCATGCCCATTACATACTACAATGTCATAAAATTACTTTACAATCCTTTTTAAAATGGTAAGTGCAATATTTTTCCGGAGAGACGTACCCACTGAGGGCTCAGTCCAAGCTCCACACAAATCCCGATTCAGGCGTAAATTGGGATTATAAATGGGGTGCTAACTGTACACCGTAGGTTTTGGTCGCACAATTTATGGCATAAAACTTCTAGTGCAGACTGTGTACTCAAGCGCACAGCCTGATTTTGTTCACCTCGAAACTGGGGAAGAACGCAGACAATTAGCTGATTGTTCTTATCTGTGATATTCCTATAGGTCTGGTAGGGGTGCACCAGCTACAATCAACACCTCATGGCATCACAAATTGAGGGTGTAATGTCACCACACCAAATTGGTATAAGACTGAATGTACCCTTAACTTCCTTCCTTATTGTGTCTCTTTACCTCAAGGTTTCATGAATTCAATGCCCACAGGGCGAGACGTTTCTACTCCTTCACGCCGACAACTCTTTGGTACCCCGGGGGTGTCAACTAGAGCTCAATTCTGTTTTTCGTGAGAAGTCCTGCCTCCTCGTGCTTCTGTCAGTCAGGCCCTCGAGCGCGCTCTCGTTTCTCCTCCCTCCTCCCCTTACCTCCTCCCGCAAGCTCGGCCCCTGCCTCCCACCGCTTTTCTCGGCAAGCCGCTCGGTGGTGCACCCCTGCAGTCGTGGAAGCGCACTGCAGCTGCCCCACTCCCCGCGCCTCTCGATGTGAGCCTCCCGGCGGAGCTCGCTCGCTCTCCCGGTTCCATTTCCGTGGGATCTGTTCCTTCACATCTGAGCGCGCATCCGGCTCGGCGCCGCTGGAAAGGTAAAGCCGCAGCCGGAGCTTGGGAGGGAGCTGGGCTGGTGTTCGGGGAGCAGGGAGAGAAGGGTGCTTGTTAAACGAGACCCCCCAGTCCATGAATGCAGCTTGTATGCGCGTATGTGTATGTGGGGGGGGGGTGTCTCTCTGTATATATGTGCGTGGCCGCTTGTGTGTGTATGCGCATGCGTGTGTGCTTCCCAGGAGCCAGCGCCTGGCCGCAGCGCTCGTTCGCGTGCGCGTGTCACTTTCAAATCGCCTCCAAGGCGATGCGCGCGGCCAGGACTGTCTCCTGGGAAGCACACATGCCGACAAAAGGGGCTCGGCGGAGACGCGCTTCGCGCGGCTAGCCGAGACCTAAAAAGGGCGCTGTCTGAACCAAGAGCTACCTTTTTGCCGAATTTGGTATAATTCCGTTCAGCAGTTCAGGCAGTAGGCTGTAGCCTGTTCCAAAATTCCTATGAAAATTAACATGGGGAAAACCTGTTTTGGGAGCCCCGTTTTTCTCAGCCCCTGCTTGAAGAATCACCCCTAAACTTTCAAGATAGGAGCTGACCTGAGTGAACCATTAGTTTTGAAGATTTCCTGAAGATTCGTCAAATGGTGTTAAGGATATTGGCGAAAGAAAAATCGCTTTTTGAATAGAAACAAGGAGCTATATATATATATATATTCACTGAAAAAACCATAGGTTATAGACCATATATAGTTAGGAATTAGCATTTAGAAAACCATATTTTACTCACACAAAACCATTGAAATTCCATATATAGTTAGTTGCACTAACTATATATCGCGCACCCGCAATCCACTGCTGATGATGTCACATATTACATCATTCATGACATGGTCAGTGACATCACTGATGACATCACTGATGACATCTCAAATGACATCACTGATGACATCATCTAGTGTCTGTGTGTTTTTGTAAAGTTTAAATACGTTTTACATATTGAAGAATGACTGGATGTATGGAAGACTGAGTGTGTGTGTGGCTGGCTGGGAGGTGTGTGACTCTGTGCATATCAATGTGTACTTGTATCAGTGATTGTATAAGAGAGTAAGTATGTGTTAGTATATGTGTGAAAAGTATGGTGTTCTGTGTTTAACTATAGATGAGGAAATCGAAGTGTGATTGATTCTTCACAGGACTGACTAGGTGTATGAGTGCATATGATAGTGTTGTAATAATAAGTGACTGTATGTATGAGTAATTGTATGGGTGAATGAGTGAATGTGTGTGTAGACGTACGAATCAGTGAGTGTGTATGTAGTAACTGGTATTGGTGTGTCATGATGTCATCAGTGATGTCATTTGAGATGTCATCAGTGATGTCATTTCAGATGTCATTAGTGATGTCATCAGTGATGTCACTGAAGTATGGTGTTCTGTGTTTAACTGTATAGATGAAGAAATGGAAGTGTGATTGATTCTTTACAGGACTGGCTTGGTGTGTGAGTAACTCCATGGATGAGTGGCAGTGTGTGACTGTCTGCATAGGTGTATGAGTGCATATGATAGTGTTGTAATAATAAGTGACTGTATGTATGAGTGATTGTATGGGTGAATGAGTGAATGTGTGTGTAGACGTAGGAATCAGTGAGTGCTTATGTAGTAACTGGTATTGGTGTGTCATGATGTCATCAGTGATGTCATTTGAGATGTCATCAGTGATGTCATCAGTGATGTCATTTTAGATGTCATCAGTGATGTCATCAGTGATGTCACTGACCATGTCATGAATGATGTAATATGTGACATCATCAGCAGTGGATTGCGGGTGCGCGATATATAGTTAGTGCAACTAACTATATATGGAATTTCAATGGTTTTGTGTGAGTAAAATATGGTTTTCTAAATGCTAATTCCTAACTATATATGGTCTATAACCTATGGTTTTTTCAGTGAATTTTCAAGGTTTTGTAAATGCTAATTCCTAACTATATATGGTCTATAACCTATGGTTTTTTCTGTGAATTTCATTGGTTTTTTAACAGCTAATATCTGTAGCTGTAAAATGTATTCTTCTTTAAATCCAAAAATATATTTTATATGTTTATGAATAATTTTTTTTTTAAATATTTTTTTTTCTTCGTTCCCGCTTCGCGAATCGGGAAGCTTCCCGTTAGCTGACCTTGATGCCGCGAAATAGACCGCGAGCCGGTAAACGTTTCTTTACCGCAAGTGCCGCGTTAGAAAACAACGTCGTGACGCCTCCCGTCCGCATGACGTTTCACGTTGTCGCGTGATACGTCATATGACGTACAACGTTAGCGAACTGGTACGCGAAGCGAGTCGCAAAGCGCAGGTTTCTGGAAGCAAACCGGGAGGCCCTGCAAAGCGCTTAACGTAAACACAGCAAGTCATGTGACTTGGTAATAACACTTTTCATTGGTTCATTTCACTTTTGGTTTCCTAATGATGTAAGACTAGGTCATATAATCAAAAATGAACACTTTTGATTGGTTGAGAACTCTTGTTTTTCCCAAATGATGAAAATCCCTCCTTCTTTCCTCACTCTGACTTTCATCATTGTGAGAGAAAGACCCTTTGTGATCACTGAGCAATGGCTTCTTTAGTAGCTTCAGCTGGTGCTTCCCCACCACCTCCACCACATCCAAGGAAGAGTGGACCACCTGCTCAAGTTATAATTCAACAAGAAGAGGAAGAAGAGGAACAGGAGGACGAGCACGAAGAGAGGCAGTTTTTGCCTGAGCAGCCCAGGACGTCTCACCGGAAAGAAAACTTCATTTGGCAATTTTTTAAAATTCCCAAAGGTCAGAAAAAAGTAAATGCAAGATACGTAACTTGCCTTATATGTCAAGATAGACTGTCCAGAGGGACCGACAAAAAATACAGTTTCGGAAACTACACAATGCATCGCCATATGACTAGGTGGCATCCTAACAACTACAGTGCTGCACAGTTTCGGAACGACCTAGATAACCTCCCTATTATGGCCAGAAGATCTGTTGTACCGGAAGTAACGGGACCAGAGGGCAGGGAGATGGTGCCAAATATACAAATGAGATTTGGTGATGTAAAACACATCTGCGTATTTTGCGATGGATTCATTTCCTACGGAGAAAAAAGCATCACTCTGATCAACAGAGCTATTGACTATCATATGCAAGTTTGTACGAAACGCCCAAAATAATAAATACTTCTTTTTTTTGTTTTGTTGCTCCTGTTGAGCCCTTTACAATGAATCGTTTTCATTGCCCCCTCCAAGAAAAACCCAAAAAAATATAAAACTGTTCAGAAAAATTCAAAAAAAGTAAAAAAATGTTCTGAAAAAAAAAAAAATAAGTTCTTTTCAGAACTACCTCCCCGTTATTAAAAAATTGGTACAATATTTGGAACTGTGCCAACCTCTATTTCTCTTAGTTCGCTTCCCAGTTCGCTCCCCGGTACGCGAACCGGAAGCGAACCAAAAACAGTAAGTATAAGGGAAGGAAACAGACACTTATGTTAAAAGAAAGACAGCTATAGGGGAGTAAACTAGAGATACTATTACCCGTAATCCACTGCTGATGATGTCACATATTACATCATTCATGACATGCTCAGTGACATCATCAGCAGAGGATTGCGGGTTTTTTGGCAACGTGCCTTATCCACGGTTTAATAACGCTGCCTTTTGCTTTATATAAGTTTTCAAATTGTATGAAATATATACCAATAGGTCGTTATGAACCTTTAGGTAGTGCTTTTCTTCATGAGGTCTGGTCGCTTCCATACACATACAGATGTTTCAAAGATGATCAAGAAGTTTATCTGAATGGAGAGGAATGCACTGAGACGCCAGATCATTCACTAATGTGTAGGCACATACAGTTACACGGTTCATGCAACAAACACCGACCAAATATGGCTTGCGTGTTGCAAGGCACGCCAGTTCCTGCTATCATCCCCACGTTCAAGTTGTTGGCAAATTGTAGTTATTTGATGCTCAATAATGAAGATTGTTCTGAGTTAATTAAAAGTATTCCTTTTATCGTAACAGTAAGTGAACGGGTTATTTGCTGCAGAAATGTTCTATTTCCTCCCACACATGAACATAGGGAGTTTTCAATCTGGCCACAAATACCAACCTTGGGACAGATTTCAACGGCATGGCAAGAATAAGAGCTCTTTTGTCTCAGAGAGAGGTGGCCTTGAGTTCGGCCCGTGAAACTTTCGTGCTTCACATAGCGAACACCCGTACAGAGGTGCACACACTTTTCAATTCAGATTTGCCTTTCAAATTCAGCAAGATGGTTCCGACTATCTTTAACGCATCCTCCGCAAAGTCCCTGGCGCACTTTTTTAAAGTTGTTACCAGTGGTCTCGTGACTTCATTTGAGAAAATCTTTGGACTCATCCCTGCTTCCTTTCATTCTATTTTCTCCACTCTGGTTCGTGGATTGGCATTTTTACTTGCATTACCAGCGGACGCTCTTGTGCTTTTTTACATTTTTAAATATGGATGTCCCTCCTATGCAACCTCCCACCCTGCAGCTGCTGACACTGTTCCGCAATCGCATGCTAGAATATTATGGCACAATGCCGTTGGCGATATTAAGCACGGCATATGGATTATCTTTTCGATTCTCCTACTTCACCTGTGTACAGCCTGTATTTCACTGCCAGACCTGTGATTTCGATTGGGCCATTGATTTGTGTCTCTGCGGACCGGTTTCTCCTGACGTCGACTTTAATCAGCTGATGACTCCTATCATTACTCACGAGTTGGTTTGTCCTGGCGAAAGGATTATGGCTGTGGCATTGATGCATGGACTACTTGGTCCCTGGAATTTACTGGCGGCAGCACAGTCTTTCTTGGAACAGAGCTTTCTTGAAAACCCACCGAGCTGTCCTCTGATGGTGATAGAGGATCCGGTGCTGGGAGAGCACATATGTTCTTTTCCGCTTTTAAATTGGATGGCTGAACTGTTTTCGGATGAAGACGGTGACTTCCTATTGGAGGCTGTTGCAGCTTATTTTGCATACACAGTTATGTCATAGACCTTTTTCATGTTTGATATGCTGAGTACTAGCATTTCATTGACAATTCATTGACTTATTTGTCAAGTTTTTATTATTTACCTTGCCTATTGGCTTAAGACTCGATAAAGTACTTGGCTGTTTTATTTTTCTTTAGCATTAAATTTTCCTAGTTTTTAATGCTTTACCTTGCGGACCGTCCACATATAAACTTGCAATCTGCTCTCATGAGATGGCACTTCTATTATCTTATTCAGTTCGTTTCCGGATCATGGGGAGGTGTCATCTAGGTCCTGGATATCTTTACACCGTGTTAAGTTAGCATGGGCTCATTACCGGTTTAAACGCCATTTTTCCTTTTTTGCAACTTCTGCACACGACAGTTAGTTGTTGCTTTAGCTTTCCACCTAGTAGTTCATCGTGGTTTACATGAGAATAATATGTTATTGCTCTACTATCTGCTTTGCTTGTTAAACTATATCTGTACAGCGAGTGCTAAAGTTTCAAGAACAACACGATACAGAATTGTTATGAGGTCTGATCTCCACGACTTCATACTCATAACATAAGTGCAACTTCTGCCAATTCTGGGCATGAGGCGGGTTTTATATTGCTTTGCCGAACACACATACACAACAGTTGATGCGGCTCACATGAAGAGAGAGCTGGTGTATGCTGATGTGATTCCTTCAAATCTAAGACACTAAAGTATGGGCACGCCCTAAACCAACACAAAGAGACCTTCTTAGCAAATAATATAATATGTGTATTAGGGAGGGTGAGATATAAGCAGCCGCGGGCCGTGGAGGGAGTTACGGTGAGGCAGGGAGGCGGGGAGGGGGAGAAGCAGGGTGGAGCCCTCTCTACCTTGCCCCTCCCCCTCCCCGCCTCCCTGCCCCACCGTAACTCCCTCCACGGCCCGCGGCTGCTTATAAGTGTTGCTAACTCTTATTCATTTACAGCATGTTAACATACTATCACCATTCGCTTTTTATGTACTAGTAACTATGCTGGTAATTTTGCTACTGATAATATGTGTACTTGTATTATCTAAGATACTACGCCTGTGAAGACGGCATTAGTAAATAAACATTTCAAATACACATGTGTTCTTCTTAACTCCATGTTCTGGTTTCTAAGAAATATATAACGACCGACTGTTCATGAGTTCCACGTATCCTGAGGTACTATAAGTTCATATTCTGGATTGTCTAAACATTGAGAGTTTGTTATATCCAATGTGACACTGTACCTAGCTTGCTAAGGAGTTTTTGATTACTAACGTGAGTTTTGGGACACCCTAATTCGCCGAGGTTCCAATCCTCTGTCCACAGTTCTGTGTGAGAACAGAAACCCTGCGACAGGGGCACCCCCGACCCTTGCTGGAGCTTCATCACACTTGTGATACAACTCCAGCAATGCGCCACCTTTACGGCACAGATACATCACGCATCTGTGCTGTTTTTGCCCCATGATGCGCCGCATTGTAAATGCAGCACACCATAGGTGACGGAACAGCGGCACAGAATGACTAACACATCCCTGGTGATGCGCCAGTCATCATAAATGTATCCCTATGCTTCTTATCTTGTTAGAGATGAACCGCCATATGTATCATCAAAGTTTTTTGCATTTCCTAAATAGCGAACTTTAAGGAATAAATAGCGATTCTTTACCATTCCTAGTTTGCGATGAGCTATTTGCTAATTACAAATTACACATTCATTTCCTTCATTTCCATAGGGCGGTTGGACTCACTTTTAGCTCGAACGGCTGAATGGATTTCCACGAAACTTGGCAAAATTGTAGGGACTGGTAGCCCGATGTGCCTTTGCTATGTCTCAAGATATATGCTCCAGTGGTTTTTACGAAAATTAACTTTGAAAAATATATATTGGGCTACATTGGCCTATATATATGTTGGAGCCCAAATGTAGCCCAATGTAGCCCAATGTAGCCCAAAGATGGCCGCCAGACACACAAAAAAACAAATGTAGCCAAATATCAGCCAGATGTAGCCCAACTATAGCCCAGTGACAGAATGACCAATCAGCTTCGCAAACCTCCGTTACGCGAAGCGGAGCGCTGTTACAGATATATATCTTTTTTTGAACGTTAATTTCTCAAAATCCACTGGAGCACATATATTGAGACCTAGCAAAGGCACATCGGGCTACCAGTCCCTAATATTTTGCCAAGTTTCGTGCAAATCCATTCAGCCGTTCGATTATTATTATTATTATTATTTTTTGCCCCGCGGGGCCCTTTTAAAACCTCCACATCAAACCTAGGGGGTCAGCGAGGATCTACTATGCCCCCTTATAGTTATTTCCCCCTTTGTTTTGACCTCCTCTTGTCTCTCGATCCTACCGAGAGACAAGATGGCGGCCGCTACGGACTGTTTGGAATGTTGACAGACGCCGGAGAACCAATCAGCTTCGCTTCACAAAGCTCCGTTGCGCGAAAAGTACGCGTCCTGGGCCGCTGCCCAGTCCGCTGTTA
This sequence comes from Lissotriton helveticus, assembly GCF_964261635.1. Taxonomy (NCBI): domain Eukaryota; kingdom Metazoa; phylum Chordata; class Amphibia; order Caudata; family Salamandridae; genus Lissotriton; species Lissotriton helveticus. Next base: position 2,057,629,095 of record NC_136059.1, on the reverse strand, counting down.
CAGATATATATCTTTTTTTAAACGTTAATTTCTCAAAATCCACTGGAGCACATATATTGAGACCTACAAAAGGCACATCGGGCTACCAGTCCCTACAATTTTGCCAAGTTTCGTGCAAATCCATTCAGCCGTTCGGGCTAAAAGTGAGGCCAACCGCCCTATGGAAATTAACATGGGAAAAACGCGTTTTGGGACCCCCCTTTTTTCTCGGCCCCCCCTTGACGAACCCCCCCAAAATTTTCAGGGGCTGCTCAGAAACAAAATGTGCCATTTTCCTGAAAATTTCAGCCAATTCCGTCCACAAACGCCAAAGTTATTAGACATAGAATTTTCAAAAATCCCATAGGGAAAAAATCCTAACTATATATACCTACTGGCGACCGCCAGTAGGTAATATATATATATACATATATACATATATACATATACATATATATATATTACCTACTGGCGGTCGCCAGTAGGTATATATAGTTAGGATTTTTTCTCTATGGGATTTTTGAAAATTCTATGTCTAATAACTTTGCCGTTTGTGGACGGAATTGGCTGAAATTTTCAGGAAAATGGCACATTTTGTTTCTGAGCAGCCTTTGAAAATTTGGGGGGGGTTCGTCAAGGGGGGGCCGAGAAAAAAGGGGGGTCCCAAAACGCGTTTTTCCCATGTTAATTTCCATAGGGCGGTTGGCCTCACTTTTAGCCCGAACGGCTGAATGGATTTGCACGAAACTTGGCAAAATTGTAGGGACTGGTAGCCCGATGTGCCTTTTGTAGGTCTCAATATATGTGCTCCAGTGGATTTTGAGAAATTAACGTTTAAAAAAAGATATATATCTGTAAGCGCGGACCGGGCAGCGGCCTAGGACGCGTACTTTTCGCGCAACGGAGCTTTGTGAAGCGAAGCTGATTGGTTCTCCGGCGTCTGTCAACATTCCAAACAGTCCGTAGTGGCCGCAAACAGTCCGTAGTGGCCGCCATCTTGTCTCTCGGTAGGATCGAGAGACAAGAGGAGGCCAAAGCGAAGGGGTAAATGACCATAAGGGGGAATAGTAGATCCTCGCTGACCCCCTAGGTTTGATGTGGAGGTTTTAAAAGGGCCCCGCGGGGCAAAAAAAAAAAATTATAATAATAATCTTACGGCTGAATGGATTTGCACGAAACTTGGCAAAATTGTAGGGACTGGTAGCCCGATGTGCCTTTGCTAGGTCTCAATATATGTGCTTCAGTGGATTTTGAGAAATTAACGTTCAAAAAAAGATATATATCTGTAACAGCGCACCGCTTCGCGTACTTTTCGCGTTACGGAGCTTTGCGAAGCGAAGCTGATTGGCTCTCCGGTGTCTGTAAACATTCCAAACAGTCCGTAGCGGCCGCCATCTTGTCTCTCGGTATAATAATAATCTTACGGCTGAATGGATTTGCACGAAACTTGGCAAAATTGTAGGGACTGGTAGCCCGATGTGCCTTTGCTAGGTCTCAATATATGTGCTTCAGTGGATTTTGAGAAATTAACGTTCAAAAAAAGATATATATCTGTAACAGCGCACCGCTTCGCGTACTTTTCGCGTTACGGAGCTTTGCGAAGCGAAGCTGATTGGCTCTCCGGTGTCTGTAAACATTCCAAACAGTCCGTAGCGGCCGCCATCTTGTCTCTCGGTAGGATCGAGAGACAAGAGGAGGCCAAAGCGAAGGGGCAAATGACCATAAGGGGGCATAGTAGATCCTCGCTGATCCCCTAGGTTTGATGTGGAGGTTTTAAAAGGGCCCCGCGGGGCAAAAAAAATAAATAATAATAATAATCGAACGGCTGAATGGATTTGCACGAAACTTGGTAAAATATTAGGGACTGGTAGCCCGATGTGCCTTTGCTAGGTCTCAATATATGTGCTTCAGTGCATTTTGAGAAATTAACGTTCAAAAACAAGATATATATCTGTAACAGCGCTCCGCTTCGCGGAGATAAAATTATATCTGTATTACCTAGCTGTTGCTAACACCAGTTAGCGACGGCTAGTAGGAGATAGCGACCATCTTGGGCCCCACTTTGCATGTGAGTGATATTTATCACTAATGACATGCAAAGTGGGCATGCCAAGATGTTAGCGACTGGAAACAGTCGCTAACATCGCTATCTCCTATTATCAACTTTTGGAAATATTCGAGATAAGCGCGAATATCTCCAAAAAGTAACAGCTGCCCTGAGCAGTTCTTAGCCATGTTATCCTATGGGAGGTGGATAACATGGCTAAGAGGATTAGCTCGGTAATGCATGAATATCGCTGAGTTTTCAGCGATATTAATGCATTGCGGTCGGTTTTTATCGTATTTGCGATAAACTTTGATAATAGTAAGGTTTATCTGCGATAATTTCTGACGGTAAAAAAATCTTTGCAATGCATCGTTAGGGATAAATATCGCTTAACTTTGGTAATATGCCCCAACGTCTGTTAACGTTCGATTCGAAGGAAATCAGGAAGTGTTGAAAAACATTGTCTGCGCCATCTTGTCTTTTTTCAAATGCCACACTTTTGTCGTGCACGGCAGCCATTTTAGATGCCTTGACCAGACCCACTCTGTGCACGCTGTCGATCCTTAGCATGGCTCCCCACCCTCGCAAGCATCTCCCCCAGGCAGTGGTCACCCCCGCTCTCTGTCTTATGCATGGGTAATAAACCTCCCCCCATCTGCGCTGCTCTTTCCTGAGAATCACACCCTGTGCCCGCCCGACACCTCCCTTTCGCCCTATTCACTACTGCACCCTCTGACACTCCTTTTCCTCTGTGTCCGATTGTCCAGGCTGGTCCTAGGGTATCAGCTAGCCCTGCAGATGTAGTTTATGGCCACAGCTGTAAAGATTCACCCCTCTTCAAAGGAGTTATAGTAGATCAAGGCCCACACTCGATGAGATCCGTCACAGCAGAAGCGTTGCTATTATCTGAAAACCATCCTGTATTGTGATTGGGGAGGGGACCGAGCGTGAAGCGGAAGATTCCAGGGATGACTCTTTGTACATCAAAGTTTTTACAATTATGTGTCACATTAAAAATATATAGCACTCCGACAAAGTAGTAAGATTATAAAACTTTAATAATTTATAAATATATACAAGAAAACAAAAATAGTAATAACATATAAACATTTTTAGGGAAAAACAACGAAGTAGCGGTCGGCTGTGCGAATAGTCCCAACGCAGCACAACGTCCAGATTTCCGGCGTGGGGCGGGTCATCAGTAGCAAACTGTTGTGCGAATAGTTCCAAGGCAGCAGAACGCGCTGAAATCTAGATGACACGAAAGTGATGTCTAGTAAGTTGCCACCCAGCAAATAACGGCGTGGGGCGTCGCGGGGGGTGGGTCTTCAGTAGCAAACTGTTGTGCGAATAGTTCCAAGGCAGCAGAACGATGGCACCAAGGTGATGTCCAGTAAGTTGCCGCACTGGTTTTGGTATCCTACAATGCTGCTCCGAATAACGGCGTGGGGCGCCCCGGGGGAGGCGGCGTGAACGGGCCTCTCCAGGTGGAGTGTCATCTGTTGTAGTGGGGCGCCCCTTTACCGTTTCAGTTGCCATTCCGTCCGTTTTTGGTCCACTGTGTCAAAAGCCGCAATTCAGCTGAGTTGCGCCCACTCTTGCGGTGCAGCGATAGGCGGCTGTCACAGGACTCTCAAAATGGCGGCAGGCTCTTTCCTTTTTGGGCCTGGTCCACTGAAATGGCCCTGGGACACCTTGGAAATCGGACGCTTGTCTGCTAGGTCTTGGACCCCATTCTCGAAAGCGTCCCCTCCGCCTTGAGAATTCATCAAAAGTTTTGGGGGCCCCGACTCCTGCAGGCTTCTGGTGGGGAGCGGCTGCCATGATTGCTCGCGGAATGACTACGACGGAGCTACGAGATGGTGGTGCTCTCATGCTGACGCCAGCTTCAGTCTGAAACATCCAGAAACAAGGTGGGGCTTTCATCGTTTGGAAAAAAAAAAAGTTTTCATCCAATGAAAAGTGTTGTTTTTAGGTCATATGATCAAGCCTTCCATCATTAGGAAACCAAAAGTAAAATGAACCAATGAAAAGTTTTATAAACAAGTCACATGACCTGTTATGCGGCATAGGGTATAAAATGCGGAGAAAATACGTTGGCACGTGAGGCGGCGTCAGTAGCGGACCGATGTGCGAATAGGCCGAAGGCAGCACAACGCGCCAAGATCCGGATGGCACCGAGGTGGTGTCCAGCAAGTTGCAGCACTGGTGTGGCCATCCTACAATGTTGAAAGTCGGCGTGGGGCGCCCCGTTGGCCTGTGAGTTTGCGTCAGTAGCGGACCGATGTGCGAATAGGCCGAAGGCAGCACAACGCGCCAAGATCCGGATGGCACCGAGGTGGTGTCTAGTAAGTTGCCGCACTGGTGTGGCCATCCTACAATGCTGAAAGTCGGCGTGGGGCGCCCTGTTGGCCTGTGAGATGGTGTCAGTAGCGGACTGATGTGCGAATGGGGCCAAAGGCAGCGCAACAATATTTTCTGACGAGAAGACACCACAAGGCGCTGAGATGCCAAGATCCGGATGGCACCGAGGTGATGTCTAAGTTGCGGACTGATGTGCGAATGGGGCCAAAGGTAGCGTAACAATATTTTCTGTATGGAAGATACCACTAGGCGTTGAGATGCCAAGATTCGGATGGCACCGAGGTGATGTCTAGCAAGTTGGTGTGGTCATCCTACAATGCTGAAACTCGGCGTGGGTCGCCCCATTAGCCTGTGAGATGGCGTCAGTAGCGGACCGATGTGCGAATAGGCCGAAGGCAGCACAACGCGCCAAGATCCGGATGTCACAGTGGTGGTTTCATAGTTGAGAGGCACTTCATCTGCAGTGGGGCGCCGAGATCCGGATGGCACCGAGGTGATGTCTAGCAAGTTGCTGTACTGGTGTGGTCATCCTACAATGCTGAAAGTCGGCGTGGGGCGCCCCATTAGCCTGTGAGATGGCGTCAGTAGCGGACTGATGTGCGAATGGGGCCAAAGGCAGCACAACGCGCCAAGATCCGGATGGCACCGAGGTGGTGTCCAGCAACTTGCCGCACTGGTGTGGCCATCCTACAATGCTGCGCCGAAAGTCGGCGTGGGGCGCCCCGTTGGCCTGTGAGTTCGCGTCAGTCAGTGGGGGCTGTTTGAGGATCTGACTGCATTGGAAAGCAATGTGATGCTGTGCGTCGCCCCCAAGATGGAGGTTCCTCGGCTGCAGTGGGGCGCCCCTTGGTGTTTCACTCGCTATGCAGCTGAGTTGCGTGCGCACTTGTGGCGAATAGGCCGAAGGCAGCACAACGCGCCGAGATCTGGATGGCACCGAGGTGGTGTCCAGCAATTTGCCGCACTGGTGTGGCCATCCTACAATGCTGCGCCGAAAGTCGGCGTGGGGTGCCCCGTTGGCCTGTGAGGTGGCGTCAGTAGCGGACCGATGTGTGAATAGGCCGGAACCAGCACAAGGCGCCAAGATCCGGATGGCACCGAGGTGGTGTCATAGTTGAGAGTTCTGAGCAGCGCTTGTAACACTGTCTGAAGCTTATTTGCACCTGCTGCAGCTTCACTATTGCCCTGGTGTGGCCTAAGATCGCCCATGACATAGGCGGCCACCTCCCGGGGTCCGGCGGAACTTTTTTCCTTTTCCTTTCTGCATCTTGTCCCAAATTCGTTTGACCTGAAGACACGACCAGGTCCCTGAATGTGTGCAGGGGGACGCTATTGATTGAATCAAAATGGCGGCTTCACACAAAGCTGACTCAAGCGTTTTCTGGTGGTTTCATAGTTGAGAGGCACTTCATCTGCAGTGGGGCGCCGAGATCCGGATGGCACCGAGGTGATGTCTAGCAAGTTGCTGTACTTGTGTGGTCATCCTACAATGCTGAAACTCGGCGTGGGTCGCCCCATTAGCCTGTGAGATAGCTGTTCTTTGGATTTGGGCCTGGTCCACTAAAATGGCCCTGGGACACCTAAGAACTCGAACGCTCGATTTTTTTTTCCTTTCCTGTACATGCAAAAAAAGGTAAATGCCCGGTATGTTACACGCTTCATCTGCCACGATGAACTCTCCAGAGGAACCGAAAAAATATATAGTTGTGGTAACTATACCATGCATCGTCATATGGAGAGGTGGCACCAATTAATTATAGTGCTGCATAAAAGAGAGATTTGGAGGAGAACCCCTGACCTGCTAGTACATTCATCAAAGAAGTGGCACTGAGAGCTTCAGAGGCAAGGGAAACGGTCCCAAATATTTAGAAGAACTTTGGAAAGATTAAAATGACATGTTTAGATTGTGGTAAATTAATTTCATGTGGGCAGATGAGTGTTACTCTAATAAATACAGCATATGAACATCATCATAGTCGATGGTTGGTAGAGACATTTTGACTATATCCTGGACCTGCCCGTCCTCGCCCAAAATGGCGCCGGAATAAATGGGACTCGTAACTCCTTGTTGTGTACTGGTTGCAGAACCTTGAAATCACGAGATACGTATGCAGTTTTGAAGCACATGGCGGGCGGGGACGAGAATTGATTGAATATTTCGACATCCCTATTGATATTAAGTTCTGATGTGTTATTGATTACTGTACTGTTGAAAGTTCGAATTAACGTCACCCATGGTACTTGCCCGCAAATGTATATCTAGATAATTTTATTGTAACTGGCCCTGTCGTATTTTAATTATAAAATGTACGTCCACCGATTCCGTAACTGTTAGACACCTTAGTTCTTGCAACCTAATGGCCCGCCCGTTACGTTCCTCTACAGTGTAAATGTCTACTCATCACATACGATTACAGTTTGCTCCGTGGCCGGCCCACGTGGTTATAGGCTCGTATTTGTATAATGAAATTTTTACAATAAAGGTTTTTAAAAGAAAACATGGTAGTAGTATATACATTGGTAAAGTTTGTAATAATAGTCACTGTTTTAGAATCATTAAAAGGCAAGTGAAATAAAGCAGACCAATTACATGAAGGGTAAAAGGTATAATACGAAGGAACGCAGTAAAGATAAATGGTCAAGGGCTGTTGTGTTTTCTATTCCTGCAACATAAAGTGATCGATAAGAATCTCATATTCAGGCGTATCGGCGACTAAGACAGCAGGTCGACCCTCTTTTGCTCAACGGCTCCATCATGGGACGAAGAAACGCTCTTTTTCTCGAAAAAAGAATATATTTTACTTGCAGGACAGTTGTAAAATTTCCGGGAAAGTACATTAGCCTGGAACATTATAACATATATTTAAGAAAAAATAATGTTCGGAAGTAATGAAAAGCGTAATTTTTAGGTCATATGAGCAAGCCTTTCATCATTACAATAAGAAAAGTAAAATGAACCAATGAAAAGTTTTATTAACAAGTCACATGACTTGTTATGCTTACGTTACGCGCTGCGCGCCCCGGATGACTTCCGGATGCGCTAACGCGGCGCGTCATATGACGCATTACGCGACAACGCAGGTCCAGAATATAGTCAAAATGTCTCCACCAACCAGCGGTCGGAACACAACCCCTTTCAGCAGGCTAAATAGTTCTGTTAAATGAGAACAGAAGGGACAGGCAACAAGAACCATCAGTGAAAGAGGGGAGGGCTAGTTCTTCTCTACCGGGTTACATTGGGGCGCTACCGGAACTGATCGAATTGGTAGTCTACAGTGTTTCTGGATGTTTCAGACTGAAGCTGGGGTTAGCATGAGAGCAGCATCATTTCGTAGCTCCGTCGTGGCCATTCCGCAACCAATCATGGCAGCCGCTCTTTATCGTTATTTTGGGCGGGGTGGGTGGCGGAGCCAAGCTGTTTTGCAGCCATCATTGTGTGGAGTTCAGTTCATCTCACTAGTTTTGTATTTGTCATGAGGTGTTGTTCCTAATGTTTCTATTTTAGCGAGGTCAAAAAGAGATCCCATTAGTGGCCTACTGATTTTGCTCGATTCCTTTTCTTTTTTTTTACACGATTTTTTGTTATCTGCAAAGACTAAACAGAGTATTGCGACTCTGTGTTTGTTTGTAAATAGAGAATGAACCAAAGAGAACTAATTCTAAAACAGTAAATACTTGGATAACAATCAATCAAATGGAGAGAGAAGCAGGCACGACGGATTACAACGGGGGCAAAGGCCTGCGTTAACTACCTTTCACTATCTGCAAAGAGAGAGTACTCCTAATAGAAATGAGGGGGGGGGGCACCATTCAAAGCAGATCAGTGTGCATAAACACGAAAATGTTTTCACTTACCACGTACTTGACATTCGACAGCTTATGATATTTGCTATTAAAAAACCATTGAAATTCACTGAAAAAACCATAGGTTATAGACCATATATAGTTAGGAATTAGCATTTACAAAACCTTGAAAATTCACTGAAAAAACCATAGGTTATAGACCATATATAGTTAGGAATTAGCATTTAAAAAACCTTATTTTACTCACACAAAACCATTGAAATTCCATATATAGTTAGTTGCACTAACTATATATCGCGCACCTGCAATCCACTGCTGATCATGTCACATATTACATCATTCATGACATGGTCAGTGACATCACTGATGACATCACTGATGACATCTCAAATGACATCACTGATGACATCACTGATGACAACATCCAGTGACTGTATGTTTCTGTAAAGTTAAAATATATCTTACATATTGAAGAATGAGTGGATGTATAAGTGTCTGGATGAAGGATTTAGTAGGTGCGTGACTGACTGTATGAGTGAGTGATTAAATGTGTCTCACTGAATGCATGGGTTAGTGACTAAACTGTCTTAATTTGTGCATCATTATGTCTGTTGTTCTGTAAACTGCTGCATGTGTTGATCATTAGCTATACGAGAGGCTATATGTGTTATTAATTGCTTGCCCAAGTATTTCTATGGGAGATTGAGTTTGTGTGGGGGTGGCTGGAAGGTGTGTGACTCTATGCATAGATGTGTGAACAGTTTATTCACTAGGTGTATGAGTTCAAGAGTGCATGTGGAAACAGCTACATGGGCAGTTGACTGTGTGCATGAGTGTATTGATGAGAGAATGGATATCTCAATGCTACATGTCATAGTAAGTACATATGTAAAACACAGTACATGTGAGAGTTGGCATATATAAATAACTGTGCATGAGAGCCACCGAATGAGTGAGTGGTTGTATCGATCATTGTGAACTTGTATCAGGGATTGTATAAGAGAGTAAATATGTGTTAGTATATGTTTCAATAAGTAAGGTGTGTTTAACTGTATAGTTGAAGAAATGGAGATGAGATTGTTTCTTTGCATGACTGACTGGGTGTGTGAGTAACTCCATGGATGAGTGGAAGTGTGTGAGTGTCTGTATACACTGAGTGTATCTAAGGTTATATTAGAGTCTGAAGAGGTTTATCGTATTAGCACAAGAATGATGTCAAATGAGATGTCATCAGTGATGTCATCAGTGATGTCATTTGAGATGTCATCAGTGATGTCATCAGTGATGTCACTGACCATGTCATGAATGATGTAATATGTGACATGATCAGCAGTGGATTGCAGGTGCGCGATATATAGTTAGTGCAACTAACTATATATGGAATTTCAATGGTTTTGTGTGAGTAAAATAAGGTTTTTTAAATGCTAATTCCTAACTATATATGGTCTATAACCTATGGTTTTTTCAGTGAATATATATATATATATGTATATATGTATATATGTATATATATATATATATCCTACTGGCGGTCGCCAGTAGTTAGTTATAGTTAGGACCTAGTTACCATAGGAAAATCGCAACATTCTATTCCCAATAACTTTGGCGCTGATTGACGAATCTTTGCAAAAATTAAAAAACTTATGGCCTGCTCCAGACCGCTCCTATCTTGAAAGTTTCGGGGTGATTCGGCAAGCGGGGGCTGAGAAAAAAGGGGGTCCCAAAACATGTTTTCTCAATGCAATTTTCCATAGGAAACTTTAGACACGGCTACAGCCCGAAATGCTGAACGGAATTACACCAAATTTGGCAAAAAGGTAGCCTTTGGTTCAGAAAGAGCCCTTTTGTTAAATGGTGTAAATCCATTCAGTAGTTCCTGAGAAATTTGAAAAAGAAAAAATATTGATATCTGGGCGGAGCCTAACCACACATGTCATTGTGAGATCTGATTGGCTGTCAGCACTTCATCCTGGAATTGCTGACAGCCATCTAGCGACCAATATACATGATAGCACCTCATTGAAATGCATTGTAGTGAATAGAAGGTGTTGAGGGTCACCAAAAGGAGAACCATTAAGGGTGATAACAGACTTTAGTTACATTAGAATTTATTTGTTGATGGTACTGATAGAGATCGCAGGTCACCCGACCAAATAATTTTACCATATGTGTATCGGGCCCATAAACTTCATTTTCCATATATACATTAATCAGGTGACCTTACAACTCTACCACCAGTAACCCTGATTCCTTCCTATTTAATTCTAGTGTACCCGACTTACCAATTCCCTGTTACGGGTACCTATGACCACAATGGATCAGGGAGCTAGCTGTAAAAGAAAAGCAGGCAAAATACAATATCGACTTTTATTACCTCTGTATTCATAAAATGACCACGGACAACTGAAAAGTTTTAAAGGTTTTATCTAGAAATCAGTTTCTGAGAGCATTAGGCTTACAGTTAAAAGGCAAATCAACAATTAAGATAACAAAAAGCATATAACCATTAAGGGAAAATATCAGGGCAATCATTTAAGGTTTATTAAAGGGTGAGAACATGAAAATATGCTAAGCAGTTTTCAGAAATGGAATTCGAGAATGGATATCTATAAAGGGCAAATTTATGCACGTACTAGGAATTTAATACTGGGAAATACTTCAGGAGTAGGAGAGAACTTTAGATAAATTCCATACACCTATAGGAAGGGGGAAGAATGGAACATGCTAAATTATAGCAACATTTACTTCAGGTCAGCTTGTAGGAGAAAATCATAAACCACATCTATAATTCAAAGTAGTACGGGGAGTTTGTACTAAAGGGTAGGGTAACATAGGAACAGGCTATGAAATAAATGCAATGGCTTTTCATTCAGTAGATTGCGGAAAGCATGGAAAATTAATGTATGCAAAGATATGTCTTTATTAAAGCAAAGACAGAAAATAGAAGGTGCAGTATAGAGTTCTCAGCAATATATTTACCTAGAATGGTGTGAAAACCAACCCTGGCCACGGATCAGTCAAGGACAGGAAATACCCCCAGGAAGGACAGTCATCAGTGGGACAGCAGGAGCAGAATGGACACCCCAGGATAGGACAGGAAAACCAGATTAGGATCAGGACAGGACCACCAAGGCACGACCAGCACCCGCAGTTTGGAAGCAACGCCTGCGCTCCACCCTCTCTGCAGCTATCAGTCAGAACCCCGATTGGGTTAGCGAACTCCCCAGCAAAGTGCTCCGCCAGCACTTAAGGTTTAGTAAAACCTTTGAGTCTATGGTCAAATTCGGACAGAGTGCTCCGCAGCGCTCTGTAAATTCAGTCACCTATTGAGTGCATTGGGTCAGTGACAGGTCAGCTATTCAGACAAGTCGGACAATTTCTCTAGCTGAACCTAGGCTAGTTATACTGTTTTGGGGTCAGTGTACCACCCCCCAATGTTGCAAAGTGTCAGAATCCACAATTTCGATTGGTCCCAAAGTAGGCTAGGTTAACACACCAATCAGAACAGACTACTGTAAGCCTAAATTTACATTCTAGGGATCCGCCTAGCAAGTTTGGGGTTCCCACGAAAAGTTTCACAGAATACAATAGAGAAATACAAATGTTGCAAATGAAGAACTAATTCTGCTCCATCCTCCTGGGTCAGAGGTGGTGTTCACAGGAGCATCTTGACTATGGCTGCCAGCTGGCTGAGTTCCACTGCTCAAGGCCACATTTCTCCCTGGCTGCGTGTTCATGCGCAGAAGGGACCTTCAAGATGGTTCTCGCCTCGTTCGGACCCCCCCCAATTACGCGGTACATGAAAAGTAAGCGAAAACAAATTAAAACATAGAAATAAATGAACATACTACATACCATGATTGTGTACTTATGGTTTCTCATTATAAAAATATACTATGCGATTATAGGTTAGAGCAACACACAATAACACGAGAGCATCTGCATCAGCTTCACCACGTTAATACATAAGCAGCCATCTTGTGGCTGTTACGCATGCGCACATTCTCCCACCAAAACTGCAACTCCGTCACGTCACATGAGTGTGACTAACGCATGCGCAGAAGCAAATTCCAAAACAGCAGCCATTTTTTAGGACGAGAGTTAATCGTTTTAGTAAAACACATAAGCAAGCGTCACTAAGATACACACACATTCAAAAATAAGGGAATTTTAGTATAACATACAAATTTTATTACTGGGTTATAACAGATTCGAGGTTCATGACTCAAGCAAGTCGCGTAATATGCGAAATATTGCTCTATCAATCCCCTCTTTGATGATATTTACTATCATCACAAACAAAAAATGGAACTTTTCTCACACTTTGTGCATCTCAATCTCTTCCAAAAGGCGATTCAATTTCTCTTTCACATCTTTGCTAGGGTGAGAATTTTTCACCCTTTTGTAAAATGATTATTCATTTCTTCCAATTCGAGCTCATTCACACTCCGTTTCACACCTCTCTTATTCATAGTGTACTTCCTTTGGTGTTTGCGACATTTGCAGCAGACAAATATAAGGAATATGATGAAACCTATCACTCCAATTGGCATCAGTACCTTAAACAATAAACCTTTCCCTAAATTAGCAAACCAATGACCTACATTGGAGAGTCCATCAGTAAGTCTCTGCCAGGCACTATCAACCTCCAGTGGTTTGAGTTCTTTTTCCAAATTAGTAATGTTTTTCACATATCTTTTGATCTGTACACTTTTATCCGGTATGTAAGTGCAACAATGTTGCGCCTTCAGCATCCGGCAGACTCCGCCCTCTTTTGCTAATAAGGTATCAAGCGCAAGTCTGTTCTGCAAAACCATTGATCTGATCGCAACCATTTCGGTATTGACCATCAGAAATCCATGAGCTGTGTCAGTAGACAGCACATCCACTATTGTGGACAATTTGCAAATTCTGTGTGTGTTCAGAACCACTTCCACTCCAGGTATCAGTGCACTAAAAATACTACCCATTATTTCACCTACGCTTTCTCTTTTACTACGCACTAAGCCATTAGTGTTTTCCTTGCTTCCAGCAATTTCATTCACATGGTATATTTTCGGGAAGACAATGCCAAAGTAGCAGCTTCCATACCAGTGATCCGGCAATTTGAAATAAGCCTTGTTTCCACATATATAATAAATTCCGGGAAACACAGGTTCTGACCCATTTTTGAAACCCCATCCTCCAATTACCTTGTAATTGTGTTCACATTGACTGGAACCAATGAAAATGTTATTATAATAACTAGTCTTGTCGCGATGAAGACAAAGTTTCCCTTTCCTTTCGAAATCCAGCAACAAAGCAGGACCACTCCCACCATCTGATTAGCTTTCCATGTTCTCAGCCCATTTAGGAGTTTTCTGTCTCTTATCATTTGCCTTTCTTTGGAAACTCTCCCTTCTTTTCTCTGCCATGTTTAGAAACATTTTCTCTTGTTCATGTAATGAACAGGTCAAGTTGCCCTGTGTGCGTCATTTAGGTCTATGGTACCTATAGTCAGAAAGTATTCTCCCATATAACGGGTAACGTCACTTTTAGTATGTACAGGATTCAGATTTCCACGGATAGGAAGTTCAGAAAATATCACGTCTGAGTTAGAGTAATAGTACTGTAACGGTCCTCTTTTGTAGAATAAGCTTGCTAAAATACTAAAGGAAATTCCGTAAGTCAAAGGTAGGTGGTGATAAGTCACGCCTTCAGCTACAGAAGTAGGTAGCTTCATACATAGCAGTCTTCTATTTCCATAGTTTCTACATAATGCACTAACAGGTTTGCGAAAACATTTAAATGAGTCTGGTTCTTAACTCCATGATAATGTAGTCCTTCCTCATCTGATGCTTCTAAGTCTGATCTTGTTTGTCTGAGTGCTTTTTCATGTCTTTCTACACTTTGTGTTGTCAGTTCTTCAGTATCAGTAGTCACAGTCTCTGTAGGGTCAATATTAGTATTTTTGCTTACCATATAAGGAATGAAAACTGTTAGTCCTATCCAAACTATTATCACTATAGTTATACTACATATACATACTTTGCAGCATGTTTTGCAACAACTGCGTCTAGGCCTTCCATTCACCCTTGAATCAGACATTTTGCTCAGAAGAAGTGTTCAACCCCTCTTTGTAACTTTGCACAGGTAGCTTACTCTGACCAACTTTTCAGGTGAGTTCGTCTTCTTCGGCAGATAGATCGGCAATCTGTTCTCCGTCACTTTCGTCAGAGATGTCAAGATCCTCAAATTCCTCCAAAACTAAGTATGTCCATTCATGATCTTGGTATTTTTCGTTCAGTCTTTTTATTCGATCACTCCTTCTTTTGGAGTTTTCTCCAGTTTGCTCGGTGACACGAGGACTTTTCCTTCTTTCTGCAAGTTTCTCTTCTACTGTTTTTATTCTTAGTCTCAGTCTCTTAATATATCTTGGCTCGATATTTTTCTTTTTCTTGAGTCTCTTAGCTGGCACTGTGATTGGGCTTTCTTCTAATGCTCTTTTATTTTCGTTTGTTTGTGGCACTTCTGCTTCTGTTTCTTCCCTTCCTGTCTGACTAGTCCCAGGTCTTGTATCTATTTCTTCTGCCTGGTTACTAAGCTGGCCTGGTTCAGGTGAATTTTGGTTTTGGCTTTCGAATGTCTCTGTTTCTAGGTCCTGAACACGTTCTTCTAGTTCTATCTGATCCTGTTCAAGCACTTCGATCCCTTGATTTTCTTCTGCTCGAACTTTTATACTAGTTCTATTCTGTCCCTTTTCAATTTCAGGAGTCAGTGGAGGGGTGTCGATTACTTGTTCTGTCCCTGTCTGACCTTCCTCTTCGTCCTCAGACTTGACGTGAATCTCAATAATCTGAGGGTCTTCGCCTGTGCCTATCTCGTCCTCTCTATTCCACTCTCTATCTTCGTAGTTTCGCTCTCTTGTTCTGATTGGGTCTTCAGTTAGGTCGATTATATGTATCCAATCATCTTGGCTGGTGCTCGGCTGTTCGTCATCAGCTACTTCCGGACCGACGTCTGCAGACCCCTCAGCTGGACAACCTTCAGCTCCAGTTTCCTTGTCAGGTATCACCTTCTGTGTATGGCTGGCATGTATCCACTTGGGAACGCCTGCACACTTCACTGCTGTCGTGGTCACCAGTATTATCTGGCGCTTTTCTCCCCACCTCGGTGCAAGGCAACTCGAATGAGTATGCTTCTTGATTCTAACCCAGTCACCAGGAACCAACTTGTGAACTGGAGTTGTCGGGTTGGCGACGGCATCTTCCCCAATCTGGTGAGAGATAGAACGCACTTGGTCACCCAGTTGCTTGCAGTACTCAAGTACCGAATCATCAGTAATGCTTAACAGTTTGTATCCTGGTACCCATGCTTGTCTCATCACTCTTCCCATCAGGATTTCATGGGGGCTCAGGCCTGTTTTCCGGTCTGGAATACTTCTGAGTCCCATCAGAACAAGAGGCAAGGCAGTTATCCAGTTCATGCCAGTAGAGTCACACATTTTTGCCAACCTCGATTTTATAGTGCCATTTATTTGCTCTACTACTCCAGAAGCCTCTGGACGATATGCACAGTGCAGCTTTTGTGTGATACCAAATGTTTTACAGAGCTGATCAATTACCTCATTCTGAAAATGTTTGCCTCTATCTGATTCAATAGTGACTGGAACCCCGAACCTAGGTATCAATTCTCGTAGTAATAATTTGGCTACGGTTATGGCGTCACTCTGTTTGGCAGGGTAAGCTTCCACCCATTTTGAAAACAGGCAGACAATGACAAGGACATATCTTTTTCCCTCACAGCGAGGCATGGTGATGAAGTCAATCTGAATTCTTACAAAGGGACCTCCTGATTTTCCAATTTTTCCCAGTTCAACTACTGTTCTTTTTCCAGCGTTGAACTGTTGGCAGGTCAAGCACCTCTGGCAGAGTGATTCCGCTACCTTCCTGAATTTCGGATTATACCAGGTTTGTTGAAACACCAGAACCATGGCATCCCTACCAGTGTGTGAATTTCCATGTATTAATCTGGCCATAGAGGCAAGCAGGTGTCTAGGTAACACAGGCATACCATTTGGGCCCACAATGACACCATCCTCACTTCTTGGTCGACAACCAAGTTTCCTCCACTTCTCTTTCTCTTCCGATGGCACAGCATGCTGCCAATCTCTCACCTCATCCCAGGTAGGCACTTCTTCAAACACCATAAGTTGGCAGCTGTTTCCAGTCCCTCCCAGTTTGATATTTATTGACATGCGATCCCTAGCACACTGTTTTGCCACTTGATCAGCAACATCATTTCCCAAAGATACAGCGTCAAGGCCTTTTTTATGGGCAGCACATTTGACCACTGCTAATTCTTTTGGTAATTGGATTGCCTCCAGTAAATCTTGTACAACCCTTCCATTTCGAATGGGGGTACCTGATGAAGTCAGGAATTCTCTTTGTAGCCATAATTGGCCAAAGTCATGCACAACCCCATAACAGTACTGGCTGTCAGTATACACTGTTATTCTTTTGTCTTTTCCCAATTTGCAAGCTCTTATCAATGCGATCAATTCAGCTACTTGTGCAGACTTTATTCCAAATAAACATGATGCTTCTTTAATTTTGTCTAATGCGACCACAGCATACGCAGCACTTAGGCCCACCAGTTCGTGTCTCATACATGAGCCATCCACAAACCATTCCTCATCATGTACAGGCAAGGGTGTTTCTTTAATGTCTGGGCGGGGTTTAGTACTGAATTCTGTCAGGTTAATGCAGTCATGCTCGTTTTCTCCCTCAGCTTCTACAATCATTGAGTCAGGGAGTAGGGTGGCTGGGTTCAAGATATTACACAGAGTAATGACTACATTTGCGGCACCCACAAGAATCCTCTCGTATTTAGTCAGCCGACTAGGGGTGAGATACTGAGTCTTAGTTCGGGTCAGTAAGATCACAACTGCATGTGGAACATACACAGTTACAGGATGTCCCATAACAATGGATTCACTCTGTTCTAAACTTGTACAAGTTGCAGCTACTGCTTTCAGACACCCAGGTAATCCAGCAGCCACTGGATCCAAAGTGGCAGAAAAATATGCCACGGGCGTCTAGTCAAGCCATGCTCTTGAGTTAGGACTGACAATGCACAATTGTCTCGTGTGTCACAGAATAGTGCAAACTCTTTAGAATAGTCAGGCATCCCTAAAGCAGGGGCTGAACACAGACAATCTCGTAATTTAGTGAATGCGGTTAAGCTTTCATCATCCCATTCCACGGGGTCCTTTGCTCCTTTCTTTGTCATCTTTATCAAAGGCTTTGCTAGGACTGTGAATCCCACAATCCAATGCCTGCAGTAACCTACAACTCCAAGGAACATTCTGACTTCTTTCTGAGTACGGGGTAAGTGCATTTTTTGAATTATTCTGAGTCTCTCTGAGGTGACTTTCCTGACACCTTTTTCTATCTGGTGCCCCAGATATTTTACTGATTTTGAGCAGAACTGCAATTTTTCAGGGGCCACTTTATGTCCCTTTTCACCTAGGTGATTCAGTAGGGCAATGGTGTCAATCACGCAATCCCTATGACTTTTAGACGCCACCAAGAGGTCGTCTATATATTGCACCAGCACAGAATTTCCAGGTAAGACTAAAGATTCAAGGCATTTTTTCAGGATCTGATTAAAGATAGAGGGGCTTTCTGTGTACCCCTGGGGGACACGATTCCAAACATACACGTGACTGTTGAAAGCAAATGAGAAAAGAAATTTGCTGTCTGGATGCAATGGGATCGAAAAGAATGCGTGACATAGGTCTATCACAGTGAACCACTCAGCATCCCAAGGAATCTGATACAGGATCACTGCTGGGTTTGGGACAATAGGACAACAAGGAACCACAATCTTGTTTACCTTTCTCAGGTCCTGCACTACTCTGTACTTGCCACTAGGTTTCTTAATTCCAATTATGGGGGAATTACACGGGCTGCTCATCACTTCTTGTATGATGTTTGCTTCTAGCAATTTCTGTATTTCAATGGCAACTCCTGCTCTTACTTCGGCACTCATTCTGTAGGGCCTGGTATTAGGGTAAACTGCATTTTCTTTCATGGCTATTTGTATGGGATCTACATTTGCCATTAATCCTACATCCTTTCCAGTAAAGTCCCATACTTCTGGTTTCACTGTCTGTTGAAGTTCTTCAGGTAAGTCTTGTATAGTCATTCGTTTAATTTCTGAGACAGGTCTGATTAACATTAATTTGTAGATGCCATCTTCGTCTGGGGTCTGAATTTCGACGCCCTTTGGTGTGCAAAAGATAGTACAGTTCATTTTGCACAACAAATCACGTCCCAGTAAGTTTACTGGACTGGTGTCACAAACGACAAATCTGTGCATTTCTTTAAAGTTCCCTATTGTGATCTCCATGGGCTCAGTAACTGGGGTACTAATCAATTGATTAGACACACCTACTACCTGGATTGCTTCTCCCGAGAGAGATAGGTTTGGAACGTCCGCTGTTCTCACAGTAGAACGGGTAGCACCAGTGTCCAACAGAAAGGTGACATCATTTCCATCAACCTTTCCTTCAATGTATGGCCCTGACTGGTCTACCGGCAAGGAGGCGCCAAGTACACACTCCTCGTCCTCCCCTCTCAGGCCCCGTCAGTACTGGTCGTCACAGAAAAAAGTGTCATTTAACAAATACTGCGAAGTTGCTGCATTTCTGTTCTCATTGCCTCCCCAGATCTCTATGTCGTCACTCTGCGGTGATTTTCCCTTAAAATTAGGTTTTGGCGCCCGGGGCAATTGACTTGCCTTTACCTGCTGCTGGGTCTTTCTTGGTTTTTCATTCTGCGTCTGTGGAATTAAATCGGGGGTTTGGGCATTATCATGCTGTAAATATGGACACTCGTCTCTCCAATGTCCAATTTCTCCGCACTGGTGGCAGGGAAATTTCTTTTTAGATTCCTCTCTGCTCATTTTTACTTTGGGCTTCCCTCCACCCCCAGGACCTTGATTTTGGGCTTTTTTATTCAATTTAATTAATTGCTTTTCCTGTTGTTCTGCTAGTTTCACCTGTGCCCACATTACTTTCTCCTTCAAAGCCTTTCGCTTTTCTGCCATTTCGTCCTCGCAGTACTTTGCGTATCGGAGGACCTCATCCATTTTCTTAGACTGCCAACAAATTTTATTATCTGTGATCCACTGGCAAATTTCGGGTCTTAAACCGTTTACAAACCTGTAAATGAAGTGGGTCATATCCTTCATCTCGATGTTATCTATGCCACTGTATGTTTTAAACACCTGTAATAGTCTTTCATAAAAGGAGTGTACAGTCTCGTCCCTTTCCTGCGTGGTCCTATCTATCTTGGTCCAATCAGTTTCCTTTGCAGGCACCTTTTGCTTCAGATGTTGAATCACCTGATCATATTTTTTCATCATTTCCTTAGAGGGTTCTCCTGTTTTAGAGTCCCTCAGGTATTCCTCACTAGGCCAAGCTATGGCTATTTTACACTCGGTCCACAAATCTACAGGGACCACAATGTCAAAGAACCCATCCAAGTCTTTCCACAGGCATTTTTGCACCTTTACAAACCTTTCCACCTGTCTGTACCAGTCCACGGGTTTTTCTCGCAGTTTTGGGAAATCATTTGTAAAGGACACAATATCCTGTCTGGACCACGGAACGTGCAGGTATTTTCCACCTGGCACTTCACGCATAGGGTATAACTGCTCTGGCTTGTCAGCTTCCTTTAGAACGAACTCTGGGGTCGCCTGTTTAGATCTAGCCTCATCTTTCTTTTTGGCCCACCGGGCTTTCCATCTTTCTACATCTCCCCATTTCTGCAACACTGTCAATAGTTCCTTGACCTGTGCCTTTTTCCCTGACGCATTCAGGCTTTCCAAATCTTTGTCTGAAAAATCTGCTCTGTACGGTTTCTGCAAGGGTTTTGATTTTGAAATATCTATTCCCATGCTAGCTGCAGTGTCTGTCAGTTTTTCATGGAGTACTCTAGCATTCCGGGTAAGGCTCTTACAGATAAACAGCAACTCATCCTCAGAGTAGGTATTTAGTCTGTCTAATCCCACATTTCCTGCCATTAATTCTTCTATTTCTACTCTCAGTTTGTAGTGATCTAAAGGTTTTGACTGAGGAACTTGTTTCTCTAATTCTCGACTCCATCTTTCGATTTCTTCAGGAGTCACCAACGTGACACTCTTGGTACCCGAAGTTGACTCCATTTGAATCTTCCTCGCGTTAAAAGGATTATGTCTTTTCTGCATCCTTTTCCCTGTGCTCCTAATGGGCAGATCTAGTAGCGAGACCTCAGATTCGCATTCACTGGTCTGGTCATCTACGATTAAGGGTTCTGGTCTTGGCGGCGCATTAACTGGGGTAATAACTGGAGTCTTCGGACTTCCCTGTCTATCCCCATACAGCGGAACCACTGGTCCAATAGTTACCGGGATTGTCAAGGCTTCAGGACTTGTATTTAACTGAGATATTTTCTGAATTATTTCGGCTCTCTGCTTAGCTAGAGCCTCTCGTTCCCTGTCCTCTAGTATCCTGTCTAAGGAATTGTCATGTAATACCTGTGGGGTCAAAGTTGGGGCATAACTCGGGGCAGTGGGATGTGTCTCACTTGGTCCTTCACCGTAGTTTGGTTTTGGGAACAAACTCCCTGTCCCTAGGGATCTCGGTTCCTCCTCAGACGGGGGTCTTGAGAACAGAAGTCCTGACGTTGAAGGCCTTGCCTCACCCTCGTAGGGAGGTCTAGAGCAAAAGTCTCTTTCGCGTGAGTATCTTGCTTCTCCAAAAATTGGTGCTCTTTGACAGTTATCTCTAGCCCCTAGGGGTCCTAGACCCTCGTTGTACTGAGGTATTTGATAACCTTCTCCTACACTTACTGATCTGGCCTCTTCCCGGGGAGGAGGTCTCCGAGAATTATCCCCTTCACTAGAGGGTCGGCGTCCTTCATTATAAGGAGGCGGACTTCTATTAAACATGTCATCTAGTAATTCATCATCTGACTCCCCGAGAGGCACCCAATGTTTGCATTTCTCTGTTTTCTTTCCCCCCCCAGGAGGACCACCCATTGACATCATTGGAAACAGTCCTTCTACAATCATATTCTGTCTCCATTGTTTCATCTTTTTGTATCGGGTCTCTTGTTTCAATTTTGGGTAGAATTTTGTCAACCCTTTATCCATTCGGGGCTTATCCCTCTCAAAAGCTTCGATTTCCCATTCCTCTAGTGCTTCATACTGCGTCAATCTAGGTCTGGGATGCAAATCATTCATTCGGGTTCTCAAATTAAATAAAATCCTGCCATTGAATGTACCCTCTAACGGAAAAGCCAATACTCCGCCATCTTTTGTGTATTCCGCCCAATTTTCCAACCATACACACGAGTGGTACCCTTTATCGAACATCATGAAAGATGCGGGAGTATTTGGTGGCGGAATGACAACACCTTCTCTGGTTCTAATCGGTTTATCCTTTTTGAAATAATTCTTTACTTTATTTACAAGGGATAGTTTTCTCTTGTTTCCGTACATAATGTCGTTTTTAACACCTTTCCACTGATCGTTCTCAAACCCTAAATGTCGCGGATCAGGTCTAGTATGCGGTCTATACGAATGCCACATACGATTTCTGCGAGTGACTCTGTTTACAAATCACTTCCAATCCAAGTGCGTCTTTTATTTTCGTGCAACCAGTGAAGTGCACGGTTTCAAATAATTCCGACCAATGGGTGCACGGCTTTTTTCGCGAGCGCTCCCACTGGTCTTTATGCGCGTTTGGAAATTCGGTCACTCCTTTAGTGTCCGCTTGATTCCCGACCAACCCTCACCTAATTTTGACACCCTGGTGATGGTAATTGGTATTGCGCCTCAGTCTATTCTTATAACAGCTTCGGGAAAGCCAAGCTGTTGGAGCACCGGCGAGGGGGCTGCCTTAAGGATTTTAAGGGCATTTTTTCTGTGCTCACACCCTCTGCTATCATGTCTTCTCCAGAAGACTATATTTACTCCTCCTAACAGGAAGTGGAGGAGGAATGGCCCCCCAACTTCTCCCTCCAGCAGTGGACCAAGCTCTCTCTCTAGCTATTTCTAGGGCGCTGGCTCCTCTTAGGGATCAAGTTGATAAGCTGGCGAAAAGCATCCCTGGGGTGTTCAGTGATCCAGATCTGGTGGTGGTGGGTCCCAGTAGCTCCCAGATGGGGAATAAAAGGGCAGTTAAGCAAAACACGGGGCACTTGGAAGGATTTGATAAACTTACGGAGACCTTCCTCAAGAGTGCGCAAACGCTAAAACATGCACCCTGCTGGGAGGAGGAGGAACCCGGAAAAAATTGTGATGCTGTCACCACTATTGTAGACCCCGACGGCGGGTTTACCTTAGAGGGAGAGGGTGTATCAGAGGGCGATCTCTCCTCCAATGAGGATAAGGACTCGGGTGTCCCTGGCATCCAGAGTCCCACTCCTCTCAGTCCCCGGTTGTGTACGAGGTCCACTCGGACATGTTCGAGCCTACCTACATTTACCATCCGAGGTCGGTGGAGGGGACCCCTGACACCAAACTGGCACAGTATGTGGTGGGGGAAATCCATCCACCCCCTGAAAGGGTGGTCAGAAGTAGGATGAGGGGAGAATTCTCCAGGCCCTCACTGAAGGGGAAGGTGGCACACACGCCTGAAATTCATGAGAAACTATGTACCCTTTTCTCCAAGTATATGAGAGATCCTAAGAAAGGAATTGATAGGTCTTGGACGTGGTAGGGCCCTTGATCCAAATTAATCAATTGGCAGAGTGTTCAAAAGAGTCAGGATCCCCTTTGTCCACGGATATTGTGGCGGGTTGGGTGCACTGCCTAAACGCTAAAACACTACCCTCTCCACTACCCAAACACCACTGCACTACCCTAAACCCTAAAACACTACCCCCAGCACAACGCCCTACTCTACCCAAACATAACTGCACTACCCTAAACCCTAAATCTACCCCCAGTACAACCCCTACACTACACAATTACCACTGCACTACCCTAAACCCTAAAACACTAACCCCAGCACGACCCCCTTCACTACACAAACACCACTGCACTGCCTTAAACCCTAATACACTACCCCCAGCACAACCCCCTTCACTACACAAACACCACTGCACTGCTTTAAACCCTAATACACTACCCCCAGCATGACCCCCTACACTACACAAACACCACTACACTACCCTAAAATCTAAATCTACCCCCAGCATGACCCCCTACACTACAGAAACACCACTGCACTACCCTAAACCCTAACACACTACCCCCAGCACGACCTGCTTCACTACCTAAACTCAACTGCACTACCCTGAACCCTAAAACACAACCCCCAGCACTACCTCCTACACTACCCAAACACCACTGCACTACCCTAAACTAACCCTGGGCGTAGTGGGCGTAGTGGGGCTTCGTGGAGCTACGTGAAGTGGGCGAGAAACTACGCCCACCTCCGCACTCCGCGTAGCCCCACTACGCACCGCAGGCCTCCCTCCCGCCCTCCCTAAATACTTTAAATTAAAAGTGTAAAAGAATTAAAAGGCATTTACCTTGCCCGCCGCTGCCCGCCGCGTCCCCGGGGCTCGCTATCTTCATGGCTTCCGTCTTGTGCATCTAATGCGCATGCGCGGGCGACCGCGCATGCGCATTTCTCATGAGAAATGCGCATGCGCGGCCGCTCGCGCATGCGCATTAGATACACAAGACGGAAGCCATGAAGATAGCGAGCCCCGGGGACGCGGCGGGCAGCGGCGGGCAAGGTAAGTGCCTTTTAATTCTTTTACACTTTTAATTTAAAGTATTTAGGGAGGGCGGGAGGGAGGCGGGTGGCGGCCAGCTACGCTCCGTCTGCGGAGCGTGCATAGTGCCGGATTCTACGCCTGCTACGCAAAATGCGTAGAAGCCGGCACTACGCACACTCCGTGCACGGAACGTAGCCGCCCGCCCAGGGTTACCCAAAACCCTAAAACACGAGAACCCAGCACAACCCCCTACAGTACACAAACACAACTGCACTACCCTAAAACACTACCCCAATATTACACAAACACCACTGCATTACCCTAAACCATAAAACACTACCCACAGGACAACCCCCTACACTACACAAACACCACTGCACTACCGTAAACCCAAAACACTACCCCAGCACTACCCCCCTACACTACCCAAACACCACTGCACTACCCTAACCCCTAAAACACTACCCCCAGCATGACCCTTACACTACACAACACCACTGCACTACCCTAAACCCTAAAACACTACCTCCAGCACAACTCCCTACACTACCCAAACACCACTGCACTACTCTAAACACTAAGCCACTACTCCCAGCATGAATCCCTACACTACACAAACACCACTGCACTACCCTAAACCCTAAAACACTAGAACCCAGCACGACCCCCCTACAGTACATAAACACCACTGCACTACCCTAAACCCTAAAACACTACCCCCTATACTACACAAACACCACTGCACTACCCTAAACCCTAAAACACTACCCCCAGCACGACCTACACTACTGCACTACCCTAAACCCTAAAACACTATCCCCAGCACGACCCCATACACTACCCAAACACCACTGCACTACCCTAAACCCTAAAACACTACCCCAGCACAATCCCCTACACTACCCAAACACCATTGCACTACCCTAAACCCTAGAAAAGAAACCCACACCCCATGCCTAATCCCCCTTACCTCTCACTCCTCGTGGTTCCTCTCTCCTTGTGGTTCCTGCTTCACGTCGTCTCTGAGGGGCAGTGCACGTCATTGTGAGGAAATGGAACAGCCTCTGTTTCTTTACAACAACGTGGATCGTCTATATGTTTTTTAGAACGCATGGTCATTTACCATACATAACTAAAGGCATGCGTGGTAAATGAACATGTGTTCTAAAAAATTGCATAGTAATGACTTCGCGTGGTAATGCATGCGTTGTAATGGTATCGTGGAGTAAAAAAGTCGCTGTAACAGCTGTTTACCGATTGAAGCTGGCCCCTGTTCTTCAGTGAGACGTTTATTTGATTAATTAGGAGGAAGGAATGTGTTTTTTTTGTCGAAAAGTGCATTCCCGGCTGTTGTAGTGTGAAAGTGTCCACGTGGCCTGGTTACACTTCCGGTGAGAGAGTGGATCTAAAGGAGTTCTGTTGTTGGACGGGCGACACGTCATCAGAAAACATAGCTAATGGAAAGCGTCCTCCCTGAAGTGTGAAGCAGTGCCATGAGAGGTCAACGAGTGTGCGTCCCACCACAGTATGACCGTACCGCGTGGCCCATGTGCCGCCTCCAGGCTCCAGGGTACTGGAGGCAGAAGCAGCATCGCAGGTCCTCTTGAAGACCATTGTAGCACTAATTCTACATTTTGGTACTAGGGCATTTTAACTTTGTTGTTCCTGCCAGATACAAAGAGAAGATCCTGTGTTATTCAGTGCCCTCATTACCTTTTTTGTGGGTTGTGGTGCTTGTTACTTCGCTGCCCCACCGGTGCACACGACTGGGCACCCCACCTCGTGTGCCATCTGCAGGGCCTGCAGTGGCAACATAAACAGTTGCTCCAAAAGGACTAGCCTGAACACTTAGGTGAATATCCCCTGCACCAGCATTCCACGTAAATTCTTTCCTAGCTTTCCCACGGCGACGAGGACGTCATATTAGCACGGCTCCAGTCGCGACACCGTATGACGTCATCGGAGCCATAAGAGGACCTTGTCGACGTGCTGACGTCAGTTCCACCCATTTTTTCCGTGCCACCGAGGTAAACAGGCGGACCGAGACATTTTCACATGTGTCATAGTATAATAAATATATATATTCACTGAAAAAACAATAGGTTTCAGGCACGTTATAGTTAGAAATTAGCATTTAAAAAAACCTTAAAAATTCACTGAAAAAACCATAGGTTTCAGGCACGTTATAGTTAGAAATTAGCATTTTAAAAACTTTAGAAATTCACTGAAAAAACAATAGGTTTCAGGGCCGTTATAGTTAGTTGGACATTTCACTCGTACAAAACCATAGAAATTACCCCGTTATAGTTAGTTCAGCTTACTATAACTCGCGCGCCCGCAATGCACTGCTGATGACGTCACATATTACATCACTCATGACATGGTCAGTGACATCACTCATGACATCACTGATGACATCTCAAATGACATCACCGATGACATCATCCTTGTGATAGTGGCAGACCTCTCACCCTAATATAACCTTTGATACACACACTCAAAAATATAAACTAACATTTCAAAACAATGGACACTGCAAACATTACCGTTTGCTATGGCAGGGTGGGAGCACAGCTCCCGGCCTGCCATAGCAAGCACTGCTTTGCTTCTTGGAAGCGAGAGCAGGAAACCTGTTCTCGCTTTCAAGAAGCAAAGTAGAATTACTTTTGGGCAAGGAGAGATGCATGTTTGCAGCTCATTCTGCCCAAAAGCAGTGCTAGCTCCCGCAGGAGATGGGGAGCCGGCTGGAACCGTGGGGGCATTGGGGCTCTCCACACGGTCCCCAATGTGAGGCCAAGCCCCGGGGGGCCACTCGGCACCCTCCCTTTTGATGTTTTTTTTAAATTAAGGCTGGGCCTCATGGGGTGGGGTCCCAGGGACCATAATTGCCCACAGGAGGGGGTCACGTGTCCCCCTCCCCAAAAAAACAGGCTGGCCAGGCCCCAGGGGATTTGGTCCCTGGGGCCACGAGTGGCCCACGGGAGCGGGGCAACGCGCTCCACCTCCCGGGAAAATAAGAAATATTTTTAAAAAAACAAGGCCAGGACCCGGGGAATGGGGTCCCCAGGGCCTGAAGTGACTCAGGGGAGGGGGGCCACTCTGCCCCCCTCCCAGGAAGAAAAAAACGAGGCCAGGTCCCGGAGATCGGGTCCCTGGAGCCAATAGTGGCCATGCACCCCTCTTAACGTTTTTTTATTAAATAATGAATGCTCAGGCCCTGGGGGATGGGGTCCCCAGTGCCCAAAAATTACTTAAAGAAGGGAGGCCACACAGCCCACTTCCTAAAAATATTTTTAAAAAGAAAAAGTCGGCGTCTCGCTGGATGCCCCGTCCCCTTCCTATACCACTGTGCATATGCACCTCCTGGCGCATTCTGAATTGGGTATCAAGTCCCCTTGCCTCCTGAGGGTCCCTGGGGGCCAACTAGCCCACCAGGTACCTCCAGTAAGCCCAACACAGTGGGATTGCTGAGAGGTGGTCCAAGGCCACGCCCCTTTTTACACCACTCTGCAAACGTGCCTCTTGGTGCACTTCTGGTGGGGCGATGAGGTCCTCTTGTGTCCTGAGGACCTCAGGACACAAGCAGACTTCATTCCCCGAGCAGCAGTGCGCCAGGAGACGCATTTGCAGATTGGTGGACAAAGGGGTGTGTCCTGTGTCCACCTATCAGCAATCCCACTATCTGGGGCATACTGGTGATATCAGGTAGGCTAGTTGGCCCCTAAGGTCCCAGAGCAGTGAAGTGGGCTTTAATCCCCATTCAAGAGCGCGCCAGGGAGTGCGTTTGCAGAGTGGTGGGGGAAGGGGGCGTGGCTTGCTATGACAACTTAGCAATGCTGCTGAGTGGGACTTACTGGAGGTAATAGGAGGGGTAGGTGACCCCCAAGGTTGTCCTGGGGCCAACTACCCCTTCTGTTACCTCTACTAAGTCCAACACAGTGGGATTGCTAAGAGGTCTTCGGAGGTCACACCCTCCCTTTCTCCACCACTCTGCAAATGTGCCTCTTGGCACAGTACTGGTTGGGGGATGAAGTCCACTTTACTCCTGAGGACATATGGGGGCCACAAAGCCCTCCTGGGACCTCCTGTAAGTCATAAGCAGCAGAATTCCTGAGCGCTGATTGGAAGCCCTAGCCCCCCGTTCTCCACCACTGTGCAAACATGACTACCAGTTAAAGACGCATTTGTAATTTAATAGGTCTCGCATTTGCAAGAGTTAGAGCTATTGGCTTGGTAAATGTAAAAGTTTTTTACTAAGGTTTTTAGGAGTGGGGTGGATGTACGTTGTGTGTAGTGGAATTATGTGGTATGTTGTGCAGTGAAATCATGTGGATAGAAAGTATGTGGTATTTAGTGTATATGAATTATGTAGAGTAGGATTATGTGTTATGGAGAGCTGATATGCTAGTATGTGTTGTGGAGTGGTAACCTCAAGTTTAGTTTTCCTTGTTTCCATAGAAGCTAAACTATGAACTCAATGAGACAAAAAAAAGAAGGAATCACAGAGGAGCACTTCTGGACCTAGTCATAGGTATGAGCAGGGCCACTGGAATTATGCGACTGTTTGGCTGCACCAACTTTTGCACAATTATACATTTTCCGCATTAGCCACTTAATCCATCATCTGCTGCCTAATTGCAGATTGGAACAAAAAAAGCCTTGTTTCTAGCTCAAACGACTCAAACGTTACCAAAAATGCAGCGACACGTGTTACAACTTGGTGGAAGGTCCTTTGTAAACCTAGAATGGTCACCTGTTAATTTTTGCTAAATGTGGGTGTTAATTTGGTACTAATGGTGTGCAAGCCACTCTTGCTTCTTTCTGTGCCTCTCTTGCCTCTTTCTGCATTTCTGTTGCTTCTTTCTGCACCTTTCTTTTTCTGCACTTCTCCGGCCTCTTTCTGCACATCTTTTCTACCTTCTGCACCTCTTTTGCCTCTTTCTGCACCTCTGTTGCCTCTTTCTCCACCTCACATTCACCTTTCTGCACCCCTCTTCCCTCTTTCAGCACCTCTGTGCCTTCTTTCTGCACTTCTTTTGTTTCTCTCTGCACCTCTCTTGCTTCTTTATGCACCCCTCTTGCCTCTTTCTCCACCCCTCTTCCCCCTTTCTGCATGTCTGTTGCTTCTTTGTGCACCTTTCTTGCTTTTTTGTGCACCCCTCATGCCTCTTTCTACACCCCTCTTCCCTTTCTGCACTCCTCTTGCCTCTTTTTGCACTTCTGTTCCTTCTTTCTGTACTTCTTTTGTTACTTGCTTTACCTCTCTTGCTTCTTTCTGTACCCCTCTTCCCTCTTTCTCCATCCCTCTTTCCTCATGCTGCACCTCTGTTGCTTTCTGTACCCATCTTCCTTCTTTTTGCACCCCTCTTGCCTCTTTCTGCTCCTCAGTTGCACTACTCTTGCTTATTTCTGCACCTCTCTTGCTTCTTTCTGCACCACTCGTGCTTCTTTCGGTACCCCTCTTCCTTCTGTCTGCACCCCTCTTGCTTCTGTCTGTACCCCTGTTCCTCATTAATGCTCTTCTTTTGTTTCTTTCTGCACCTCTGTTGCTTATTTCTGCACTCCTCTTACAACTTTCACCACCCCTGTTCCCCCTTTTTGCATCTCTGTTATTTCTTTCTGCACTTCTCTTGCTTCTTTTTCAATCCCTTCATCCCTCTTTCTGCACCTCGGTTGCTTCTTTCTGCACTTCTCTTGCTTCTTTCGGCACCTCTGTTCCTTCTTTCTGCAACCCTTGTGCTTCTTTATGCACCCCTCTTCCCTCTTTCAGCTCCCCTTGTGCCTCTTTCTGCACCTCTGTTCCTTCTTTCTGTACTTCTTTTGTTTCTTTCTGTACCTTCATGCTTCTTTCTGGACCCCTCTTGCTTCTTTCTCCATCCATCTTCCCTCTTTCTGCACCTCTGTTGCTTCTTTCTGCACCTCTCTTGCCCCTTTCTGTACCCCTCTTCCCTCTTTCTGCACCTATGTTGCTTCTTTCTGCACTTCTGTTGCTTCTTTCTGCACCCTGTGCCTCTTTCTGCACTCCTTTTCCTTCTTTCTACACCTTCCTTGCCTCTCTCTGCACATTTGTTCTTTGTTTTTGCACTTCTTTTGTTTCTTTTTACCGTTTTCTTGCTTCTTTCTATACCCCCTTGCCTCTTTCTCCACCAATCTTCCCTCTTTCTGCACTCCTGCTGCCTCTTTCTGCACCCCTGTTGCCTCTTTCTGCACCTCTGTTCCTTTTTTCTGTACTTCTTTTGTTTCTTTCTGCACATCTCTTGTTTCTTTCTACACCCCTCGTGCCTCTTTCTGAACCCATCTTCCCTCTTTTTGCACCTCTGATCCTTTTGTCTGCACTTTTTTGTTTCTTTTTTTGTGCATCCCTCTTGCCTCTTTCTGTACTTCTCTTGCTTCTTTATACTCCTCAGTTGCTTCTTTCAGCACATCTCTTGCCTCTTTCTGCACTTCTATTGCTTGTTACTGCACCTCTCTTGCATCTTTCTGCACCTCTATTGCCTCTTTCTACACCCCACTTGCCTCTTTCTGCAACTCTCTTGCCTCTTTCTGAAGTTCTCTTGCCTCCTTCTGCACTTCTCTTGCCTTTTTCAACACGTCTCTTGCCTGTTTATGCACATCTCTTGCCTCTTTCTGCACCTCTCTTGCCTCTTTTTGTACCTCACTTGCTTTTTTCTGCACCCCTTTTGCCTGTTTATGCACTTCTCTTGCCTCTGTTTGTACTTCTGTTCCTTCTTTCTGCACTTCTTTTGTTACTTGATGTACCTCCTTAGCTTCTTTCTGCACTCCTCTTGCCTCTTTCTCCATCCCCTTCCCTCTTTCTGTACCTCTGTTGCTTCTTTCTGCACCTCTCGTCTCTTTTTCTATCCCTCTTCCCTCTTTCTACACCTCTGTTGCTTTCTGTTACTCTGTTGCTTCTTTGTGCACCCCTTGTGCCTCTTTCTGTAACCCTCTTCCCTCTTGTTGTACCCCTCTTGCCTCTTTCTGCACCTCTGTTGCATATTTCTGCACTACTTTTGCTTCTTTCTGCACCTCTCTTGCTTCTTTCTGCACTACTCGTGCTTCTTTCTTTACCCCTCTTCCTTCTGTCTGCACACCTCTTGCTTCTGTCTGCACCCCTGTTCCTTATTAATGCTCTTCTTTTGTTTCTTTCTGCACCTCTGTTACTTCTTTCTGCACCCCTCTTACTACTTTCACCACCCCTGTTCCCACTTTTTGCATCTCTGTTGCTTCTTTCTGCACTCCTCTTGCCTCTTTTCCAACACTCATCCCACTTTCTGCACCGCTGTTGCTTCTTTCGCACTGCTCTTGCTTCTTTCTACACCTCTATTGCAAATTTCTGCACCCCTCTTGCCTCCTTCTGCACCTTTGTTGGGTCTTTCTGCACTGCTCATGCTTCTTTCTAAACCTCTTTTGCCTATTTCTGCAACTCTCTTACCTCTATCTGTACTTCTCCTACCTCTTTCTGCACCTCTGTTGTTTCATTCTGAACTTCTCTTGCATCTTTCTGCAACCATCTTGCCTCTTTCTGTACCCTTCTTCCCTCTTCCTGTACCTCTCTTGTCTCTTTCTGCACCCCGTTCTTTTCTGCACATCTTTTGCCTCTTTCTGCAACTCTCTTGCCTCTTTGTACAGATCTCTTGTCTCTTTCTGCACCCCTCTTGCTTCTTGTTGTACTTCTCTTGCCTCTTTCTGCACCCCTCTTGCCTCTTTCTGCAATTCTCTTGGTAGTTTCTGTACTGCTCTTGTTTCTTTCTGTACCTGTCTTGCTAATTCCTGCACCCCTCTTGCCTGTTTCTGCACCCCTCTTCTTTCTCTTCTCTCTTGCCTCTGTCTACACCTGTCTTGCCTCTGTCTGCACCCATATTCCTCTTTCTGCACCCCTATTCCCTCCTTTTGCACCTCTCTTGCCTCTGTCTGCACCTCTGTTCCTTCTTTCTGTGCTTCTCTTACTTCTTTCTGCAACTCTCTTGCCTCTTTGTACAGATCTCTTGTCTCTTTCTGCACCTCTGTTGCTCTTTTCTGCACTTCTCTTGCCTTTTTATGCACCTTAGTTGCTTCTTTCTGCACTTCTCTGGTCTCTTTCTGCACCTCTGTTCCTTCTTTCTGTACTTCTCTTGCTTCTTTCTGCACCTCTTTTGCTTCTTTCTGCACTTCTCTTGCCTCTTTCTGCACCCCTCCTCCTTTTTACTGCACCTCTGTTGCTTCTTTCTGTACTTCGCTTGCTTCTTTCTACACCTCTCTTGCTTTTTCCGCACTTCTCTTGCCTCTTTCTGCACCCCTCTAGCCTCTTTCTGCACCTCTGTTGGTTCTTTCTGCACTCCTCTTCCATTTATCTGCTACTCTCTTTCCCATTTCTGCACCCCTCTTGCCTCTTTCTACAATTCTGTTGGTTCTTTCTGTACCTCTCTTGCCTCTGTGTGCACCCTTGTTCCCTCTTTGTGCACCTCTTTTGCCTGTTTTTGCAACTCTCTTGCCTCTTTCTATACTTTTCTTGTCTCTTTCTGCTTCTCTGCTACCTCTTTCTGAACTTTTCTTTCTTCTTTATGCACCTCTGTTGGTTCATTCTGTACTTCTCTTGCTTCTTTCTATAACTCTCTTGCTTCTTTCTGCACCTCTCTTGCCTCTTTGCAAGTGCAGAAAAGGGCTGCTGGCCTCTAAACTGCCATGCCCTGTTATATGCTAGGGACTTAGAGATAGTTTTAATGCTCCTGCCCTTTATGTACTAGGGCCTTACACGGGAGGTCATGCCAATCACAGGGGTACCCCGATCCCATAGTATACCCTAGTGTACGTAGGTGTTTTCACTGTATTGTACATGTCTTTCAGTATAGCACTGGCTCCGGACTTGGTTAGGCAGAGCCCAGGGTCAGTCAGAGTCAATTACCACCAGTACCAGTCAGCAAAAAGTTGGAGGGTGCCCAGGGCACCGGATGACTTTGCAAAAAGGCTTCTTTCTGCACCTCTGTTGGTTCCTTACTGCATATCTCTTGCTTTTATTATCAGGACATGTAAAACATGTCCTACTTTTGAAATGCATTGAACCCTGTTCACTGGGCTGTACAGGGTCTACCTAGGGGGAACTTATATGTAGTAATAAGGAAGGTTTAGGCCTGGCAAAAGGTTTACTTTACCAGGTCGAAGTGGCAGTTTAGCACTGTTTATCAGAGACAGCAGTGGCAGGTCGGAGATGTGTTAAAGGTCTACTTAAATGGGTGGCACTATCAGTGGTCCAGGCCCACCAGTAGCATTTAATTTATAAGTAAATTAAATATGCCAATTGGATATAA
Source organism: Lissotriton helveticus (assembly GCF_964261635.1). NCBI lineage: Eukaryota > Metazoa > Chordata > Amphibia > Caudata > Salamandridae > Lissotriton > Lissotriton helveticus. The sequence goes on along the minus strand of NC_136059.1, from coordinate 2,057,595,859 downwards.
GCCTATTCTACCGTGTTTTAAGGTAAGAGCACATGCACTTGCACTTGTTAGCAGGGGTAAAGAGTCCAAGGCAACTAAAAACAAATTCAGTCAAAAGTGGAGGGTAAAGGCAAAGGTTTGGGGGTGACCCTCTAGAGAGGGCTAGGTCCAACATTCTCATTTTCTTCTGTCCAAAAGATGTTATTGTGATTTTAGGTAGAGGGGAACAGCTACATGTGAAAGAAACAATGCAATTATCTTGTACTTGTTGTAGAGTAAGCGATAACAGGTGGAGTTAAAAAGAAGAGCATTTGAGATTTAGATAAACATGAATATAGCATTGTTAGTTGCTGTTTCAGACAGGGTAGAGATAGAAAAATAGAGAGGGAGATAGGGGAGATATGTCGGGGCAATAAGCCAATCCATGCCAATATTTATGTAGATGTAGAAGTTTATTTGTGCCTGTCAGTTTGAGGCACACATTTATCAAGATATATGTGTGCATAAAGCCAGTTGGTTATGTTCATGGTGCTGTTATCTTTTGAATATATAGGTCAAGTTTATTCCAGTCTGTAAGAGGATAAGAGATTACAATTTTAAGTTTCTTGTTTGTGTTACTGGAGTTTAGAATTTTTATTTTATTCCGCCCGCATCGTGTAATAGTTTTGTTAACAGATTGGTAAAGCCCGATTTCGGTGTTTCTTTGGTTTTATTTAATGTGCCTATTAATTATAGAAGTTTGTAAAAGTCCAAGTTAGATTGTGTGCATGTTGTAGATCTGTTAAGGATTTTGGCATTTTAGAATATCCCAAGTCTCGGATGTATAAAATGTTTTTTTCTGCCCAGCATGGACACTTGGGGGAGCAGCCTTCTATTTTAATTTTTATACTTCCACAAAGGGATGTGTACTTTGGGCTTTGGAGTTTGTAAAGTCTTTGTCTGGGGTTTGAAGAGCCCCAATAATGTTTTTGATAATAAAGTAGGAGTGTTGAATTTTTGTTTCCAGTGTTAGAGTTGACATTAAAAAAATTGTTTTAATAGTTCTTTTTCTACATATGTCGATAAGGTTTTGTCCTACTGTTTGCGGCAAGTCAATCAAGTGACTTGCCTTACCTAAAAGGTAATCTGGTATTTATAGAAAGATTAATTCCACACTCAGATTTGTGTATTCTAGGTTTAATCAGGCCTCTCCTGTGCCTCTTACACTTCCATAGATAATCAGGTTTTTAAAGAGGTTGGTTGAGAGGAAGTGGAGCATGGAGGTGATAAAGTTGTCTTGGGGGCAGTTATCATTTTGACACATTCTGTCATGGCCCACAATGTCAGGAATTTTGTGGATTAAGTGGAAGGTAGGTCTTGTGACTATTTGAACGAGGGAGGCTTCAGCTATCTTTCATGTGTCATCAAGGTTAAGACTAAATTATATTCTGAGATATTTGATTTTTGTTCATTGCCATCTTAATTTGGTGTTGGTTATTATAGATGGTAGACAGAGATTGTTGAGAGGGAAAATGTTGGTTTTGTCTAGATTTAGTGAGTATCCCAAAACCTTTGCGTGTAGATTAATTGTGTCTAGAATTGCAGGTAATGCAGCATCTGCATCTTATGTGAAAATTAACACATTGTCTACATAAGCCTCAGCTTTATATACGTTTTTCATAAAAGGGATTTCTTGAAAGGAAGTGTTTGTCCTTATTGCAGAGAGTAAGGGTTCGATTGCAGGGAGGAATAGCAGAGGCGATAGAGGACATCCCTCTTTAATTCCTTGAGTCAAGTGTATTTTATTAGCGAGGTATTCATTAACTCATGTGCGAGCAGAGAGTTGGGTATATAGGGCAAAGACCATGCATGTAAAGTTATCACCCAAATTAAGCTTGTGCATGACTGAGCATAGGAAAGGCTAATAATCCTTATTGAAGGCCTTCCCTCGTTTAGAGCCATAGCCATCGTGGGAGAGGGTAGTGTTTTGGCTTTTTCAATTACTCAGCAGAAAAGCCTAATATTTTCAGATGTGTGCCTGCGTTTTGCAAAGTCAATTTGGGTCTGATGAGTCAGCTGGGGTAGAAAGTTTTCCAGTCTCAGACCTAAGATTTTCACATCAATATTCTGTCTAAATTTAACAATGAGAGAGGCCTAAGATGTTTAATTTCTATGGAATCGTTCCCTTCCTTATGTATAACTGTGGTTGTTGCTTCAGATATTGAACCCAAGCTCTCCCAGGTATAGGGACAGGAGCTGATACTCTTATTGAATTCATATTTCAGGGGCTTTAGTTTGTGTAAGTATTCAGGATTCAATGTTATAAGTAAAGTCTTCTCTAATTGTTTTATGGTATATTCTAATTTGTTTAACTATTTGTATGTGGATGTATTTCTGCATGCCATTATTCCAATAACTACAGCTCTGATTGTTGCTTTCACTGCATCCCATAAGGCTTTAGTGGAGATATCATCAGTGGTATTTTCAGTGAAAAAATTATTCAGAGCAGTATATATTATGTCCCCAAGAGTATGGTCTGAGATAATCTCCTCAATAATTCTCCATTGTTTCTCTCCAGGAGTATTGAGAGAGACTCGAATCTCAAGGATGATACAAGCATGGTCGGATATTAGTATTGGTTCAATAGTGGGATTCGTAATATGTGGAGTGTGGATGTTATTAGATAGGATATTGTTGATTCTGGAGAATTAATTGTGTGGGTGGGCATAGAATGTAAACTGGCTCCCTGTTGGGTTCTGTAAGTGCCAAATATAATTTTGGTCATGCTGGTTACATAGAATTTTCTTTTGTTTATGTGATTTGTTTGGTTTGTAAATGCAGGAAAAACTCCTATTTAGTATCACATCTCTAGGGAGGTTAAAGTATCCAGCTACTATGATACCACCATCCTGGGGTAATTTACATAGTTCCTTGGTAAGAGTAATCCATAATTGGAAGTCATCCACCAGTGGACCATATACTATATAAAAGATAGTTGGATGCAGAAATTTGGAGAGCTTAAATGGCTCATCCCCTGTTCACTGAGAACTAATGAGAATGCTCCTTGTCTAATGACTGCATCACTCAACCACATGTCTGCACGGCTTCTGGACAATAGTTCTGTCTCCCATCCCAGACTTCTCAGAAAGGATGTTAATTACTTAGACAGATCGGCAGGGCTTTCTCAACCTACTTGGTAATTTGAGACTATTGATGATACAAAACAATTCAGCCGCAGCTACCTAGTTCAGAATACTTATTTTGGGTTATGATGATGTCCTCTCCACTACCTCGGCAACACAAGCTTTGCTCTACACTTCACCCAGCCCCTATCTGGAATCCAGTAGGGAAATTGCAGTCCATAAGGGTTTGCTAAGTCTCCTCAGAGGAACAATGGAACACAGTATACATAGAGAACTTAACTTGGTTCCTTGGCATGTAATGGCTAACTCCCGCATGCTGAGGTTCCTGAAAAGACTTATTCAAGACAAAGTATTAAAACTCTTTAAGCTATGCAGGGAGGAAATCCTTGTTAGCAAAGTGAAGTGGGCTTGGAATGTTCGGCTTAGGATAAGGGACATTAATGCTGTGCACTCTATTTGAGGTACAATAGAAACATCGTCAGCTGCCCTAGTAAGCAAGCACTGAGGAAATCATCCAGCATTGGATATGATCTACCTGCTGGGGCTACCCTCAATAAACTGCATGTAGATCTGGAAGATGTGTTTTTTCCTATTTGTTACAGCTGCCAGGTCTCAAACTTTGTAAAGATTTTTTTTGAAAATGTGACAGGTGTAACTCCATCTTTTCTAGTGCAAATTGGTATAATGGGATAATCAATATAAATGGTGCTTGTGTGTGCCCTCTTAATGCAAAATGATCATTATGTCACATTTTGATGGATTATATTTATTTTATAAGGCTGCTCGCATTAAGTAAGATGCACTGTGTAGATTAGTTATGAATTTTACATTCCAGAAGAATTACCCTACATCACATCTTGACTAATTGACGGCATGAAACATGTTGACCTTATAAGTCACCAGGGATCATTTTCCCCACTGGTGACATCACGTTTTTAATAAGTCAGGCATACTCATGGATTAAAATTTGATTTGAGACTTGCCTAGCCTTTTTAAAGTCACTAATCACTACATCAACACCCATTCCTCAATCTACACAAAGGGCCCTTAACTTGCACTTCACATCACAGCTTTGGGAAAAGATCTCCGATAAAGAGCCCCCCTGAGGGTGCCTGTCAGGCATTGCAGCGCTGGCCTGACGAGGAGAAAGCCCAATGATGAGGCATGACACCCGCAAGGGTGTGTGAGGGCCACATTTTCAAATAGGAACTACTCCCCTTCTAGTGGCTCTTTTTCTCTGACCTACTCCTCTTTGTCTCCTTTAGGAACAACATACCTTTTTCATTTGAGAATTAAAAGTGGAGCATGTATGCTGGACCTTGATGCGCTCTTGCTCCCCAATTTTTGGTGATGTATTGTGTTAGTCACCATTCTTACAAAAAGCAAGCAAAGCATGTGACTTAAGCACTGATATCATGATTTAAGGCGAAGCAATATTTGAATACATACTAGTTGCTCAAATAGATTCTCATCAACATAGGACCAGTGAGACAGACAGGCAGACACTCATCATACATTTTGTACTCTAGGGCTTTCAAATCCATGAACAATCTTCTCAAAAAACCCTTTAAGAACAAGCATTCATTTTTATGCAGACCCTCATGCAGGTTGTCCCTTCAATTGGGAAGAGTTATGCTATCTCAGTTGGTCAAGGTGTGTTACATTGGCCTGATGTTTCCTCTTTTCCATTGTGTTTGAGCTTGTTATAATCCAGGTGGATAATTTGTGGTTTTCCTTTTAGAGGGTGGCAATATAATTATAGATTTCTGTTGTGTTGTTAAGGTAATTGCAGCAACCAAAATCCTTGTCAGGGTAAGGTCCCAAGCAAACCCCAGAATAAACTGTGCTCAACCCCCTGGTAGCATGGCACAGAGCATTCAAGCGTAACTTAGAAGCAATGTGTAAAGTATTTGTGCAAAACGTCAAACAGTAACACAGTGAAAACATGTCACAAAAGAATCTGACTCCAATTTAGAGTAATACAACTGAATTTAATAAATAAAACCAGACCCAAAAACCAAAAGTCCAGTAGAACCAGAGTTATTAATTTTTTGAAGAATAAGATGTAATACAGGGCCTAAAAGCATAAAGCGCCAACTGTGGCTATCTGGTCGTGCTGGACTGGGTCAAAATCAAAAGTTCAAGCCGACCGCAATGGAGCAAGGGTGGGATACAGTCCCAGGTTAGTCCCAATGACGTTTTACTTTCTTAAGTTTGTGCCAAGAGTCCCGTTTGCATTGCAGAGGGCTGAGTGGTGCAGGGAAAGCATTGCAGAAGCCTGTCATCGAGGAGCCAGATGGCATCATCAGTGGGCATTCCTAGAGCTTTTTGGTGGTAGACTCTGAGAGACAACGTTCTAAAAGTGGAATTTTCAGAATTGTCATTTAAGATCTGACTTCACTATGTTAGGATTTTAAATTAGGATTCCAGAGACACCAAACATGAATTGGTTACCTATTCCCATTTGGAAATAACACTTATAAAAGGTAATAATTATCAGCCTGCTGATACCTTGGTATTGGTTCGCTGCACAAAAAGGGTCCACCTCGCAATCGCCTCAATTCTGCTTGCACTTAAAGCACAGAATCTTGAGATGATTTAGCGGGGGAATGAAATGTTGGGGACAGCAGGGAAGGAGACCTAGAAGCAAATAACACAATTAATGATAGTTTATCTCAGAGTTACATATATTTATAATTTCTCCCTGTGCAAATACCTGTAAAATAATATAAATATCATCTGTGAAGTCAGTAGTACATATATGTATGTAGATAGATATATTATCTAGAACATGGAAGTCTGTTCCAAATGAGATAAATGAATTATGATTGTACTGTGAAAACGAAAAAAAGAAACTCAACATCAAGAACTAGAATAATATAAATGTCTTCCTCTTTTTGTTCCTTAGTAAAATATTCTGGGAACAATTCATATTGAGCGTTACCCACCATAAGAATGATCTTGCCAGGCTTCACAGGGGAGGAGAACAAAAACCTCACACTATTGGCACCCACTGTTAATTGGCAATAAAACAAACAAAACAAATTAGTTCTCCTGTAGCTCTTGATGCTCCATTTACAAGTGCTCATAACCATATTTCATAGGTGATTGTTTTTCCACAGTTGTAAAAAGCTATTTTATTCATCATAGCCTTATCTGTAAACCCCAGGAAAAGTATTTTCCTTTCTAAAAACGTGTTCATACTGTTCCAAACAAAACACAGCCTCAGAAATGGCACTTTATTTTGAATGTATTACTGTCCTGACCACTTTGTTTATCCACACAGCTGTGTTTCCATAAAGGAAAAGCATTAAATCCAACTTCAGTTTCTTTAAGAAGTTTCCATAAAGGAAAGAAATGAAATACAACTTGAGTTTCTTTCAGTTAAATCCAAAGGTCGCCTGAAAGGGCAGACTGCCCATTAATCAATCCTTGATATGAATTCATTACAGCTGAAAACACTGCTGCCTCTTTTATGCTTTTTGAGAAATACGAAATAGAAAGAGACTGAAGGAGAGACATGGAACCCTTCTACCAAGGATTCCCCTCACCTTCAAGCAAGGCAAAAATAGAACCAAAAAAGGTGCAATTGCACTCTTACCTCACCACAAATGATTTAGGACTATCCACTGCCTAGATCTATGCTGAAGAAACAAACTGCGGGCTGGAAGCAGGCTTTATAGTCCTGCCTGTTCCACTTCCTGCTGAGGCTTATGGAAGCATGGAGGAAATGTCTGCACAGCATCATGGGACATGTAGTTTTCCATGATCACATAGTATTTTTCACATATTTATATAATCAACACTCCTGACTCCTGTTTATATATTATCCGTGATGATAGGGGGAGATTTTGTTTAATCAAAGTTAGACTGCCCATGTTTACCGGTGTTCATTGTTAAAGGCCTATGGCAGCGTTAAATTTTCAGAGCGCATTGAAAAGGCCTAGCAGTTGTGATAAAAGAATTTAAGAGCTTTTCACTACCGTGACATGTAAAACTTAAAAGTACATGTCCACCTTTTTAAATACATTGCTCCCTTTCACTCTGGGCTGTTCAGGGCCAAACCTAGATGTGCCTTTTTTATATTAAAAATGACGCTTTTGGGTCTGGCAAAAGGTTTATTTTGCCCATTTAGTCCACCAAGATTTTCTTTTTGCTTTTTGATTACGAGGCTTTTGATCTTTTACTGTAGGTGAGTCTCATTGCTAAATTCTCACTCATGGTAAATACATGGTAATTGGACTGCGTTAATCACCAGTGTCCACCTTTTTTGATAAGGCCACTGCAGTTGAGCTAGATTGAGGGGCACTGGGCTGATTACACATGAACATAGCGCAGAGGGGCACTGGGCTGATTACACATGAACATAGCGCAGAAGGGACACTAGCAGGGTAGGAGCTGATCTAGGGTAGGCCTTATAATATCAGTGCACATTCATACATAGGTCAGTAATGTTTACTGGATCATCTGTAGTCTCCCTATATTATATATTTAGGTGGGGGGACTTTTGTTGTTTTACTTTCCCGACACTGCTGTTCTGCCTATTTTGAGGGACTGGAGGCACCCTGCCCCCTCTGAACATCGGTCCATCTTCTTCATGGACCCCCGCTGCTGTTCTCCTGCGGGCATCACACTCTGGTGGGACTCGGAGTCCCAGAGTGCAACCCCAGCAGCACCAAACCAGCCTCAGCAACACCGCGCCATAAAGCGCCAACACGCCCCCCGCTGCATGGGACGTGCCGGGCAAAGCCCGGGCCAAGGGCGGGCCCATCCTTGCCCGTCCTTGCCCGTCATCGCCCAAAAGAGGCAGGGCAGGGCCACCCCCCTGACATTTCGTTTTGGGACTCAAGCTACTTCATTCTGACTTGTACTCAATTTTATGGACTTTATTTTTCCTTCCTTATTGTTCCCAAAGAGGTACTTGTTGTGGAGGTTGGCGCTTTACCTCTATACCAACGACCCACTGCATGCTCATTTCTACTTCCCTTTGAGGAATTATAGTTATCATGGGCAAGAGGAAATCAATAGAGGGTGAGGGAGGGGACGGCTTAGGTGGTTCCTCTGGGGGCAAGAAATGGAAAAAGGCCAAGAATACAAGGCATGCAGCCAGCAACTATGTACTAGATAGGATAGAGTCGATAGTTAGTGACTGTGAAGAGATTCTAGGGGCAAAAACCGCCGCTGTTGATATGCCCAATAACAATCAGCAGGAGCTATCTGTCAGCAAATCTAAGAGAGTAATCCCACCAATATTCAAGAAGAAGTTACGGGAACCATCTAGTCCTACCCAGTCTGCCCCATTACTCAACCAGCCCAAGAAATTGACCCTATTTTCAACCCCTTCCCCATCTGTAGATCTACGTGTTCCAGCAGAATTAGGAGGCCACGCCAGAGATAAGCAGATTACTTCTATTGTTTGTACAAATAGGTTTGCTGCCTTGGAATCAATAGATGAGGAAATCTCACTTCCCGCACCATGCGAACTAGTGCCTAGCGATACTGCTGATTCACTACATAAATGTAATTGCGCAGGTCTAAATAAGGACTTAACACAGATAGTTGTTTCATTACAAATGGAGGTGGAGTCATTAAGGAGACTGGTGGTGGAGCTAAATCATAGGTTTGAGCCCCTCCCCCCAGCCGTCTGTCCTCAGATTCAGCCTCTTGGTACAGTACATTCCACCTTTCCAAACGGGCCGAAGAGTAGCTCCCTACCCTGGGCGGGAGGTGGGACCCAACCCGAGCCGCCGAACCTGGTGAAAGATCCTTATTCTCAGACCGCTACTCGTCTGATGCCCAGCCATGCTCTCAGGGTTGTACTCCATGAGGTGAAGTCTCTGTTGTTTCGTCAAATCCAAATTTGCTTAAATTTCTTTCTTGGAACATAGCTGGGCTCCAGAAGAAGGTATCGCTGCCTGATTGGAAAGACTTCATTGAAAGCTTCGAAGTTTGCATATTTCAGGAGACCTGGAGCCTAGTTCCTATACATAAATCTGGTTATACCACCTACTTTGTGCCAGCTACCAACACGGGTAAGGGTCGCCCGTCTGGGGACCTAATAATTTGGGTTAGTATTTTATTGAACTGGACAGTCACTTCACACACTTGCCTGTCTCCAGACATTCTCCATCTGACCATTAGAGGGCCACCCAATGGAGCAATTTTAGAGCTTTTCAATGTATATGTAAGGGGAACTGTGTGAGGTCTATCATCTCTGATCGTATCAGCACTGGAGCAAGAGCTGTCCAATACCCTGCCGCGATCCACTATCATAGTAGCTGGCGACCTGAACTGCACATTCGAACCCTTGAGTGTAGATGACCTTTTGGGAACTGCCGAGGAGGATAACAAATGGGACATCCCGACTCTTAACTTAGCCCCAATCAAAAAATGGTCGCAGATGGCAGTCCAAATTAACGCGCTCACCCAGGAATTCAACCTAAGAGCTGTAAATGGGAGGGCACAATCTGATCTTATGGGCTCTAATACCTTTAACAGGATAAGTTCCCCGTCGCGCATTGACTACATTTTCATTGACGTTTGTCTATGGAGGGACCTTCTGGATATGGTTATCAAACCAACCTCTGCAAGCGACCATAACCCACTTTGTCTCCAAATGAATAATGTCTGGTCATCCTTCCCCTTAGACGCACCCACAACTACCTTAATGTCTACAAGAGAAGTAATCCCCTCAAACTGCAATAGACGGCGCAAGTGGCTCAAAGTGTCCCAGCATGAATCCAAAATATCAAGCATTAGGGAAATCCTTGACCAAAAGATCATGGAGCTTGAAGGGCTCCCCAGCGAAGCAGAGAGCCTTTCGAAATTTCCTGTGGTCTATGTAGAAACAAGAGATAGGATAGGATCTTTCTTCATTGTCGAAGGGAAACACTGCCCAAATCGAGGTCTGGCGCGGACCACAAATGTATGTTACACACCAACATGTAGGGCGAAGAGGCAGGCTCTGACTGAAGCTCTTAAAAATAAAGTTCCCTCGCCGATTCGTTCAGCAAGGAAAGCATACAAAAAGGCACTTGCTGAAGCAAAATGCAGTTAGAACGAGGATCACTGGCAGGAACTCGAACATGCATCTAAACTGAGGGATTCAACCTTATTTTGGAACTTACTTAAAAGCGAAGAGAGGAAAGGATTAGATCCTATCCCGAACCACATCACTCGGCAGATATGGCAAGCTCATTTTACTAAACTATATTCTGGCAATGAAGGCCCTGCCACAGTCCATACGGGGGCTGATATTTCTTTTCCCTCACCCTCCCCTCCACCAGACTGTTTTAAACTTTATGAGGTAGAATTAGCAGTAAATATTATTTCTCCTGGAAAAGCTGCGGGCCCTGGCGGCCTGCCTGGAGATCTCCTCCTGCACGATCCAAAGCCTTGGGCTCAGTTCATTCTACTTTTAACTAATTCAATTGTCGGGGGGGTGCAGTCCCCGACTCATGGAGAGGAGCTGAGGTCGTCCCAATCTACAAAAAAGGAGATAGGGAGGACCCTGCCAACTACAGGCCGATTAGCTTAATCGATGTGATCCAGAAGCTGGTAGGCAGGGTTCTCCTTATGAGGATAAGGTCCTGTATTGAGGACGAAAAAGTCCTCTCCCACTACTAAGCAGGCTTCAGGCAAAAGATTGGCACAATGGACCAGATCTTCAGACTTTTTCTGATCAATTGGAAAGTTGTGGTAATTGGGAAGTGTAATTTCTACCTGGCCTTTATCAATTTAAAGACCGCTTTTGATCTAGTGCCACGGGACAAGGTCTGGCTGGTTTTACAAGAAATGGGTATCTCTGCAGAGATCCTTGATTTCGTCAAATGTTTGCACAAGGGTAACTATGCCAGAGTTAGGTGGGGCCCACAGGGCCAGCTGACAGAGAGGGTTGAAGTGAACAGGGGCGTACGCCAAGGGTGCGTGCTGGCCCCCACCCTGTTCTCTTTATACATGAACGGGGTGGTAAGCCACCTTAGAGAGGACCCAGCAGATGCCCCAATTATGGCAGGGGAAAAAACACCAACGCTCCTCTTCGCCGACCACACTCTCCTGATTTCTAAAACACCCGGCGGCCTCCAAAAACTTTTAAACAGATTCAGTTCCTTTTGCAAATCCCGTGGGCTCATAATCAACACAAACAAAACAAAGCTCATGGCAATTAATCCATCCAAACGCTTTAGGAATAACATCACTCTAAACGATACCATATTAGACACTGTTGAGTCTTTTGACTATTGAAATGGAGTTCCCACCTAGCCAAAATGCTCCTAAGTCACAAACGGGTCTCGGGGGCCATAGTAAGAGAGCAACATCTTTCTTCGAGTAGACCAGTGGCCCCTGCACTCGTGGTTTACGAGGGTAAGGCGTTGCCTTTGGCCCTTTATGGGGTGGAATTATGGGGCTTTGAAAATGTTGGTGAACTTGTTAGATCGGAGAGCACATTTCTTAGAGATCTTACTTCCCTTCCGATATCCACTCCGTTAAAACCCCTGTATTATGATTTGGGAAGGCGTTCTATTCAGGACATTGCACGTCTTCATCCATTACTTTTTTGGGCTCGCATCAGAAGGGTCCCAGAGCTCACCAACTATGCAGCAGCACTCAGCGAAGTAATACTAGCTGATACAGAGAATAGGATTAGATGGTTGACCAACCTTAGGCAGCTCCTAGCTGACATTGGCTTTGGGGAGGCTTTGGCTAGCCAGATTCCGCCGACAAAGCTGGAGCTCAAAAATGCCTATTGGAAATGGGTACAGGATAGAGAGATATGCAACCCTAAACTTGGGAAACTTACTGAGGAGTTCCTTGAGCACAAACCCACTCAAAGATTAGAACCCTATATAGATTTTATATAAATACCTAGGGATAGGGCTCTTTTCATGAAGTTGAGACTAGGGACACTACCACTCAACAGTACGACTGCAGCATGGAATAGGTCTAACACACCATCTGAATCCTGCCCAGGCTGTGCTACTCCTAAAGAGTCCATTGCTCATTTTCTTTTTGCGTGTCCGGCGTACAGGACGGCAAGAGCCAACTGGCTCAAATCAGTATGTAAAGAACTTGGCTCCACGAACTATTGTGTCGCATTACGTATCATAAGAACCGACACTTCTTCTTTAACTCTGGTTTGTGGAGTGGCCAAGTACCTGGGCTGTGCTTGGATAATAAGACACAAGCTCCGATCTCAACTACTTTAGAAATTTACCCATTTTATATTGCTGCTTGACTTCTTTTTATAATTGCTACTTATGGTCTTAACTGAATGCTTATCTTTGTAAAACTGCACAAAATGTTTTATATACCGGATGAATGTATTTGCTCTATTCTATTTTTAAGATTTTATAATGAGACTTTTATATGTAGTATGCTTTTATGATAAATGTTTTATCGAATAAAGCAAATTTGACAGTCCAGTGAAATGTCAAACTGGGGTGAAACATGCACACTGTGTTTGAATATGTAGATCCCAATAACCTACATGTACATCTTATGGGTCATCCAGAATTGTCATATTTCCCTTGTACAGCTCAGATGCAGATTCCAGGCTTTTTCTACCCCTGCTCGGCTATGTTAATTACTCTGCTTTCCAGCAGAGGTAACAAAGTCCTCCCCACATAATTATCAATGTGTGACTTACTTACTGAGATGGTAATAGTGAGAGGATAATCTCAATCTGATAAAGAAAGCACTTGCTTGGCCGATCTCAACCTGTTGACCATTCGACAGTTCCAGAGGAAAAGAGCTGGTACCTGCTCCTTTTGAGTTTTAGCTCCAGTCCTCTGGAACAGTCTGCCACTTCAGCTAAGGAGTATTCAGAGACATATTGATTTTAGGAAAAAGCTCAAAACCTGGCTCTTTACCTACTAGAGATTCGATATCCTCTCTCTTGGGTAGTTCTACTTGTTTCGATGGCTAGCGCTGGCAAACCCTTGTTGCTGGGGCAGCTATGCACTTTATCAATGTTATTAACATAACATAATAAGCTGTCACACTGTACCTGGGTTGGGACAGCCCAAGCTCACCCGACAAAGGAACAACACTATGCGTTTGGAGGCAACACAGGAGGGTCTCCCGTTTGAGGTTTTGCTCTGCACAGTGAAAACTTTAAGATGTCACATTGGATTGTCCCAGATTGCTGTGAAAGAAGGTTTGGGCAAAGGTAGAGGGATGATGAGGCATCCTAGTAATGGCCAGGGGTAAGAGGTATCTAGAACTTCCATCCACGCTTATAAACCCTACACAAGGGAGAGAAAAGGAGCAAGACCATGGGCCTGAACAGGATAGCGGCAACACCATAGGCAGCTAGAAGAGCAAGACACTTGATGCCCTGATGGACTAAAGGCTCTGTCTGCAACTGACCCTAGGGCTAGATGGGTATTCGTAGGGCCTGTGGTGCTGGCCTTTTACACCCGCTGACAACTGGTTGGTGGAAAACCAGGAGTCAGGAGGGCTGGTGCAGGGAGCTAGTAAAATCATCTCCTTGCAAGGTGCACCCTCTGAGAGGCAATGATCCTGGTGGTTTCAGCTCACCACCAGGAGTGCAATGAGCACAAGAACAAAGCGATTAACTCAATAGGGCCTACGTTATGCACATTTAAAGATTTTGACCTTTTACCGTAAACGTAGCATGTGGATCTCTACATTATATTTGAATAATGCCCCTGGCGTGGGCCAGTGCTCAGGGGTCAGCACAACTTTATAGATTTGGAAGGAATAAGGTGTGCTTGTGCCCCTGCCAGAGGCTCATTCAGCCAGAGAGCCCACCCCCTGGCCCCGATGCAACAAAAAAATCCTGAACAGGATTGAGCAGGGTCCTGGGGCCCCATCTCTAAGAAGACTGGAGGGCCAGAATGACAAACAAAGGACCCCGGGGCCCCAGCCTGGGACCCGAGCATTAGAGGATCGAGTGCCCCTGCCACAGGTGAATCAGAAGAAGTGGTCTCTCAATACGGGAGCCGACATGCTGGCTCCTGCACGTGAGGATTGTGCATTAGATGGGAGCCAGCGGGGCAGCTCCCTGTGCTGCCCCTCCACAAGTGTCTGCCATATGGGTGCCCAGTAGGCAGGGCACCCAGAATAAAAAAAATCAAAAGTAGAAAACCCTGTGGCACAAGGGGGATGCAGGGAGTGTAGCAGCTCCCCAGAACAGATTTAAAAGATTAACCATATAAATCCCAGGTCAGAGGATCCTTTCACAATACGTTTAAAGCAGTGCCTGGGCAGGAGCTTTTGCTGGATAGCTCAGGAGTGCAGGGCTCAATAGTGGTTGGTCTTATGGCTGCATTTTATGTGACCTGAGTGTGTAACAGAGACACAGGACACATGCATATTTGATTATAATGCTTGATTTGAAATATATGTCTCATGAAGATTCTTGGTAAACACTGAATGCTTTTATCAACAATAATAATTGCATTACTAACTCCATTGATCTGAGGGTAATTTTTTTAACATGAGTTTACTCTTCCTATAATGTGGTGACCCCATGCAAAAGCCAATAGACTTGCCTTATGTATTGGTGTTATGACGCCTTGACAAAGCCAACAGACCTGCTTTATTTCAAATGACACATCCTTATATTGGGATGTGCTTTCATGGTATGGGTGGGTGGTATTATGACTTTGGGAGTCAAATCTCATTAGGGGGTCAAATGTGGTTTCAGAATGTCACCAAAGGTAATTCCATCTGCCTGATGTATATATTCATAATTTAATGCATAGCATTTAGTAGTGTGTGTAATAAATGTATTTTTAAAAAAGCACTGACAACTAGTTATTGAGTGTTAATTATTGTGTGCCAGTGAATGGTGAGTACTAGCTCACACCACCTACCCTGAGTAAGCATTGAGCTCCTCTTTTTTTTGCGATCATTTGGGTTGTCCTTCTTGTATAGTTTTAATTAACTATGACATGAACAAATTTGAATTTGAAAACCTTGGACTGCTCTGGTTCACTACCCCGAAAGAGTGCTACAATGGGGTCCCTGGTTCCCAGAAAGGAGATAAATTTAGACCAATTACTTGCGCAGACTCGCTGTTTCCGCTCCTGCACACCAATATGTCATGTTGCTCCTTGCTTTAAGTGCCCTGTTGCTTTATGTGTATGTGCCCCTATTCCAGGTATATTTCACATTTAGTTGAAAATTCTGCATGAAAAAATGTGAAGCATGTGTATTTTTGCCCCTACGTTTCTCTTCGGGTAGGAAATATTTAACTCATTGAAGAAACGCTTTACTTTACTCCGCTATTAAACATAAAGAAGTCCCCTCTACTGCACTTCCATTACCGTCCTGGAAATGCCTTTATTCTCACCTTGGAAAAGAGCACATTTGAATGTGTTTCTCAAGAATGCCTCAATGGACTCCCTAGCCCAAAAGAGGCAATATAGAGTCTCGGGATGTCTCACCATGGACCGCCAGGCAACAAAAGTGGCGGCTAACTACTTTGGTGTCTTAAGGAAGGTATTAAAGCTACTCCCCTTCCCAGCCAGAAGACTAGTTGTACAGGCGCTGATCATCTCCTGACTTATCTATGGCAATTTTTTGTACCTTAGGTCACCTCTGACAAAAAGGTTACAATCTATTCAGAATACTGCTACATGGCTTCCGATGAACCTTCTGAGATATCAATCGGCTAAAACCACCCCGAGGAATCTTCACTGGCTCCCCATGGAGAAGCGAGTTCAAATTAAAGCTCTATGTATTTTACACAGATCCCTTTTCAAGAGAGGCCCTGCCTTTCTAAGACCCCTGGCTGCTCCCTACATTCTATAAGGTCATTCAGATCTACATTTGGTCACCTGTTACAGATCCCCAAGTTTGGTAGATCTCGGTGGGGTGGGGACGCCGTTCTTTTTCCTGTCAGGCCCCCAAGCTCTGGAACACCATTCCCCTTGAACTTTGTCAACAGTCTAATGAGCTTTCCCTCCGAATGGCATTGAAGACCTGACCCCAGTGTAGGTAGCTCTGCTGGTTATGCAAGCTGTGCATTGGCTGACTGAGTGCTGGGATGCCTTCGGGTAGCCACGTGCTATATACGTCTACGAGAATAAAATAGAATAGAATAGAATAGAAAGATGAGAAATTACCTACGAACGAGAGGTATGTGAGCGTCCATAAAACAATAGTTTATGGATATTGACCTACCTTTTCAAGGTTACCCAAATAGAAGGGCACCCCGTTGCGCATTGCGGCCAGCACAGTTCTGTATTTGTCAGTACACCATATGAACATACCATTTCAATCGTTCAAATCATGTAAATCAGGTCTGTGAATTTACATTCGGAAGTACTTTTCTTTTACATATCTAATTTATACTAGCGCAAAAGGATTGAAAATCATGCCCTATGTTTATTAATGGGACCACTTCAGTGGCTAAAAAACTAAATGTCTGAACGAATCTGTAATTTGATCTAGGTAAGAAACCATTTAAACTTTAGTTAGGAAAAATAATATATTCCCTAGAAGATGGAACTGACAGAGTTAACCTAGTAACTGTCTCCTACACTTTTCACATCTAAACAATAGGTGTTTTATAGTTCCAATTTAATTGTTACAATGTCAGCACAAATTTGCCATTTCCTTTACCTCATTAAAACTTAAAGCTTCCCGCAAGATGTATGGTGTCATAGAGAAGTATGGCGCTTAAATTACATCTCTTGATAACCGGGGAATGGCCCTTGTTTGCTTTCTAAAGGAGGATGCTCAGTTGGATTTGCCGTCAGTGGGCACCATAGCAGCAATTAAGACAAAGGTTTGTTGGCTTTTCAGCATTTGAAGGGCTGCTCTATTTAGGGTGAGCCTTCTGACACAGGCAATGCATGGCGGTCCCAGGAAGGAAAAAAAACAAATATCCAAGACACAAAGTGAGAACTCGCTGTGCTTTAGGGACGTTGTTTTTCTGTTTGAGTATTAGTGTACATACAAGAATCCCACTGGGCCATCATGCACACTTGCTATAAAATACCAGTTAGTACTCACAATTACTGTGACAGTGCTATGTTGTAAATAAAGATTGGAGGCTTTCTTGTAGATTAAATGGGTTATTTAATCTGAGCACAAACAGCAGTCTACCAAACGCTTGCTGGCCAGGCACAAACGGACTCTCTGGATTCCAAGTGAGTCAGAGCCACCACAATTCTAGAATACAGAATAGAACAAGGAGAAACAGGGACCATAGAGTTGAGGAAGCAAGAGATATGATTACAACACATCTTCCCTCATTAATATAGAAAGAAAAGAAAAGATGAAGAACAGATCCAATTAAGCACAAAGCTATCAAGTTAATCACAACAATAATCATTCAAGTAGACAGGTGGTCTGCGGTACCTTGAATGCCTGGAATTCTCAGGATTGACAACAGAATCAGCAACAGGGGAAATGGAAGTGGTGTTAACCAACTCACCACATTGCGAATCAGTAGCATCACCACCACCGACACAGTGGCTCTGGACAGGAGCTGGAGTAGGAACACCAGAATTTTCAAAAGAAGAAAACATATAACCACTATTCCCCCCATTGATTACACTTTTCTGTCGAGATACAGAGTCACACTTACTCAGTTTTTTGTACAAGGCAACTCTCCTCAGGTTCCAACTGTCACCATTGGTTAAGGTAACATAATGAGCAAAAACATTTTTTACAGTGAAAGGGCCTCTAAATTTAGACAATCCTTTAGTAACTCTACCAGGCCTTACCTTCACCAAATCGCCCTCTTGAATTTTTGAAGAAGTAGGCAGAGCACTGGAAACACCCTCATTATGTACATCATCAGAGATCATGTTTCTCATCCAGGAAGGGTTTAGCTTAGTGGTAGGAACCCTGCCCCGCATGATCTCAAACGGAGATCTGTTAACTGAACCATGAGTGGAAGTGCGATAAGCATAAACCATTTCTTGTACTAAGTCATTAACAGGAACACCTTGAGCGATGGCCATCTGAATGGTACCTTTCACAAGTCTGTTCAAACGCTCACACAGACCATTTCCTTGAGGGTTGTAGAGAGAGGTCCTATGGTGTTTGATGCCAAAGCTACTCAAAAAACAACACATGGACTGCGAAACTAATTGTGTCCCATTGTCAGTGACTACAACGCTAGGAGAGCCTTCTTGCTGAAACAAAGTCTTCAAATGTCTAATGGTTGTGTCAGTCGTAATGTCTCTTAAAAATTCAACTGAAAGCCATTTGCTAAACAGATCTACAGAGACTATAGCAAAACGCTGGAACAAAGGCAACTCCTCCATGGGACCAATGAAATCAAAACATAAGGTATGCCAAGGTAAATCAGGATGAAGTATCCTCCCCATACTCGAACCAACAGCAACTTTCAGCCTCTTCTCACTCTCCCTACAATGTGTACATGCCTCAATCCAAGAAGAAACTTGAGAGTCCAGACCAGGCCACCAAAAGTTGACCTTTAATCTCTGTTGTGTTAACGTCTGTCCCAAATGACCCTCATGTGCCAAAGCTATTAACCTAGCTCTCAGGGTAGAGGGCGGGATACATTTCTCTCCCCGCATCAAAACATTGTCCTTGAATAAGGAAAGTTCATCAATGACCTTTAAGTACGGCCTCACACTGACATTAACACAACTCTCACGTCTGGAACCAGCTCTCAATAACACAACAACTTCTGCTAGGACAGTGTCCTTAGACATGGCATCAATCCACTCATCCTTTGAAAAGGACCCTTCACCCAAAAGAAGAACATCATCAATCCAAGCAATGTTGTCATCACAACACTCTAAACAAAAATCTGATTTGTTCCCCACTCAGGATGAGTGTCAACGGACAATGTAGACAAACAGTCTGCCTGGAAATTCCTCCATCCCTGTAAATGTGATATGTCAAATTGATACTCTTGCAATTTCGCTGCTAATCTAGCAAGCCTAGGAGAACCACCAGTGGCACCACCAGGCGAAAAAATGCGGACAAGTGGTTTATGATCAGTCTTTAGGATAAATTTTGCACCCCAAAGATAAGCACGGAAATAGTGTGTACCCCATGCCGCTGCCAACGCCTCTTTTTCGATGACCGAATAATTTCTTTCAGAAGCTGACAAAGTGCGTGAGGCAAATGCAATGGGGCGATCACCCTCTTTGTGCTTCTGAAGAAGTACTGCACCAATGCCGGTAGCACTGGCATCAACCAACAGTGTCGATGTTTTCTTGGTGTCAAAAGGTGCTAGAATGTTTGCATTACAAATATCTTTTTTTATGCTGATAAAACAATTCTGATGCTCAACTCCCCAATTGAATTTACATCCTTTTTTTAATAACTCCCTCATGAGTATAGTCTTCTCTGAAAATTTCTCAACAAATCGTGAATAGTACTCAATCAAACCCATGAAGGAGCGCAACTGGTCCTTGTCTGCAGGACTAGGAGCCAACCGTATGGCCTCCAACAAATCTTTTTTGGGTTTGACACCATCAGCTGAAATTTCATGTCCCAAGTAGTCTATGTTTTGCACAAGAAAAGCGCACTTTTCCTTCCGCAATGTGAGACCAGTGTCTCTAACTCTGTGCAAGACATCCCTGAGTACACGATTATGACACGCTATAGAGTTACCAAAAAGCAGAATGTCATCTTGAAGGAAGATAACATTGTGCAATCCTTTGAAGATCTCGCTCACCATCCTCTGGAAGACACTGGCTGCTGACACTAATCCGAATGGGAGGCGAGTGAATTGGAAAATACCCTCCGTAGTTATAAAAGCAGTGAGTTCCTTGGACGACTCATGTAGTCTCACCTGATGGTATGCACTCTTCAAGTCAAGTTTAGAAAAAAACTTCGCTCCTTGAAGAGTAGACACCATTTCTCCTATATTGGGCAAGGGGAAAGTGTCAGCAACCACACACCTGTTTAGTGACCTGAGGTCCACACAGAACCTCAGTTTGCCATCCGATTTTTTACAAATCACAACAGGCGAAACCCAAGCCAAAGCTTCAACTGGCTCAATCACACCACTCTGCAACATTTCATCGATTAGAGCCTTAACCTCATCCCTTATGGACAGAGGTACCCTCCTTAATTTGTGTTGTATCGGAATACTGTTTTTCTTTAGTTTTATGAAGTGGGAGTACCCTTTAAGTTCACCCAGTTCATTATTGAAAACAACTTTAAACTCTTCAAGAATACTGTCAACACTCTCATCCTCAATGACCATAATTTGGTTTTTTGCCCTGGGATTAATGATGATATACAGGTCGTATTGGTGTACCCATCCCAAAATGGGCGGGCCATCCACCGAAACATACACTCGACCAAAAATAGACCTCTTCTCAAACACAATGTCAGAGTCAAAGTAACCTATAATGTCAATCTTTCCTCCTTGAAAACCAGTAGGATTAATGTCACTTTGACAAAGATCTTTGTTCTTCCAAATGCTTGAAAATAAATCCTGAGGTATGATCGTATAACGAGAACCAGTGTCTACCATCAAGTATACTTGGTGTTTATCTATGAGGAAAAGAGCCTTGGTCTGTTCTAACGTCTTTCTTCATTGACAGTGACATCATCATTGACAACCAGAAGCTTGTCTCTCTCACTCACACTCTCATGTATGTAGTCTTGCACAACTGCTACCCTTTGTTTGGTCTTGGCTCTGCACATTTTTGAGAAATGTCCCAAACGGCCACACTTGAGGCACTCTTTATTCGCAGCAAAGAAAAATCTTGCTTCAGAGGAGTGACTATAACTACCACACCTTGAACATTGTCTACTGTTGGAAACATCCTTTCTTTGGAAATATTTAGATTTGTTTTTAACAGCAATGGATTCTTCCTCACAATGCTCACACTCCGGATTAAGCTTTTTGACAGAGACTTCAGAGACATCTTGTTGTGAAGTGCTTTTCTTATGGGAGTCAATAACCCTCATGCAATTCTCTGACTCCTCTATGACTTTTGCCAACTCAATAGCTGCTTTCAATGAGGGGTTCTTGGCCGCCCATAGTCTTTCTTGAATTTTCTTGTTAGCGCACTGAACCATTAGTTGATCTCTTATGAGCTCATCGTTCATGGCTCCAAATTTACATTTGATAGATAATTCCCTTAGACGTGCCACAAAGTCATCTATTGATTCCGCCTCTCTTTGATGTTGCGTATAAAACTTATATCGATTCATCACAAGATTTTCCTCTTTTGAAAATCTTACCTCTAGCCTAGCAATGGCTTCCTTGTACTCATCGGGCATAGCCTGCCTATTCGCTTGCAGTGCTATAGGCAAAAAACGAAAAACTCTCTGACCTTCTTTGCCCAATGAGCTAAGCAGAATGGCTTTCTTCCGCTTTGCAGAAAATTCCTGCCCATCTAATGCTTCCAGGTAATTGTCAAATACTATGAACCAATCTTCCCATGGAATTTGTGGGTTTCCAGCATCAGTCAGAAAAGGAGGTGGAAGAATAACATTTATAGGAGCATTCACCTGTTGAGTCATAATGTGAACACGCAAACCCAAATTGCGAGAAACAAATGATGTGTGACTCTGCACAGAACCTCCTTGAGTGATTCTGAACACTGGCTTTAATTAGAAACAATTTTGAATAAACTTTTATTTTGACATACCTTCATAAATTCTTAGGAAATCGGAGTCTCAGGACTTCGTTGTGCTTCCAAACAGGATGAGTAAAAACGAAGCTTTGAGGAAAAATACCGTTGCTAGAATATAATCCACCTGACCTCGATCCAAGTAGAGGCTTGAATTGGTTGGAAGCGAGGCTTGGAGCTCAGCGCGAAGAGTTGCTGTGACGCGCAGCGCTGATCAGCCCCTCTCCTCTCGCGTTGACGCACACAAAAATGGCATCGATTCAAAGAGAGGCTTGAAATGAAATGAAAGCGAGGCTTGGGGCTCAGCGCGAACAGTCACTGTGACGCGCAGCCCTTTTCCTCTTGCGCAGGAAGACAGAGAGGAATGACGTACACAGAGAGAGCGCGAGTAGGAATGATGCAGGCACAGAGAGCGCGAGTCTCGATTCAAACGATGCAGCCTACTCACAGTTCGTTGCACCGTCAACAAAAGCCAGGTAAATTCCTCAGTTTTGAAGAAAGGAAATTTCTTCACCTTCTTGGACTTCCGATGTACACAGCACTTAGTGGGTTCCTTAGCGATGGCAGCTGCTGCTTGTCATTTTTTTTTTTAAATCTGTAAAAACGTCTTCTTCCTTTCAGAGGACACAGCTCACCCTCCTTAGACCTTCTGGCCAGCACACATCTTCGCCATCGTCGCCAAATTGTTGTAAATAAAGATTGGAGGCTTTCTTGTAGATTAAATGGGTTATTTAATCTGAGCACAAACAGCAGTCTACCAAACGCTTGCTGGCCAGGCACAAACTGACTCTAATGGATTCCAAGTGAGTCAGAGCCACCACAATTCTAGAATACAGAATAAAACAAGGAGAAACAGGGACCATAGAGTTGAGGAAGCAAGAGATATGATTACAACATGCTACTTACATATCCGCCAGAGTACGGTGGCCAAAAATTCCACACAATATTGACAGGGAACTCAAGATATGGGGAGCCAACTTTCTCAAGGCCATCAGAGGCACAACAAGTGCTGCTTTAAACAAGCATTTGGAATGCAATAGGTCTTGCATTTACGAGAGTTTGAGCTATTGGCATTGTAAATGACAACGCCTTTTTTATGTGTTGTTTTAAAAAAAGATACATAAAAAGCATTGTCATTTAAAATGCCAATAGCTTAAACTCTTGCAAATGCTATTTGAGAAAAACTGCTTGGAGGCTGTAATTAAAGCCTACCGAGTAACACATGTAACAGGGGGTGTCGCCATGTGCGGTTACAAAATGAGACAAGGCGGTACTAAGGAGGGACTACTATGCCTATTGACCAATGAACAGCCACAGTTTACAGTGGACATTGATAAAAGCCAATAAAAATATGGGCGAAGAGTGGGTGGCGCTTCAAGTCCCTACCTGAATGCATCATGCTTTGCAGAGCAGCACATGCGCTACCCAGGCTCAACCTAAAAAGCAACTTTTACCAGTGATCTAACTTTATGGTAAATTAGTAAATACAATTTCTTTCATTGTGCTGGTCAATAGTATACCTTTTCACAATCAGTCCTCTCACATGTAAATGCAACTTTACCTACAGGTGGACAAACAACCTTTGCCAGCTGTCCACTGTTGGAACTGCCTTTTCTTGAATATGTGCATGTCCTACATGTATACATTATGCACCCACCCCTATGGGATTTAGGGTAACCACCTCACTCCATTTCATTATGGACATTGTGAGCGGGCCTCAGCTTTTGTGTAGTCTTTGACCTAACTAGACTAACAGGACTGATAACTATTTGTAGATAGAAATCCCAGAACTGGAAAGTGTCCACAATTAAAAGAAGTGAAGAGGTCACGATATTGGGATTGTAGAGTACATTTGGGATGAGGGGCGGGGGCTCAGCTAAAGTACTACAATATTCTTTTCTACATGGCAAAAAGCATGTTACTGAATATTTTTAAAATGTAGCCAGTCAGGCAATAATGTTCCCAGAAAGTTATATGTGTGTGTGACAAGTTATATGCTACTGGTGCATTTCCTAAACCAACTTTCCATGCCCTTACTGGAAAGATAAATAAGCCATTGTAACCAATTTTACCTTCACCTTGTAGGGAAACAGTGCAGATGATGTGACATGAATGCAGCGTCACTGTACACATAATGCTTATACCAGTAAAGAAATGACAAAAATGGGGGACACTCAAAAAGATGTCCTTTCTCACAGTATTCACTTGCAGAGCACATTTGCTGAGAAAAGTTCTACCATTAGGAGTATTCTGTACATATGAGGGAATTAAATGATATTGCTGATGCTACATTACAGAAATCATTTGCACAGTCATGAGCCCTTGTCCAGACACCCAGTGCAGATTGAGCTTGTGCACTCAGTTAAGAAATATGCTGTCTCTCCAGTACAGGTGCAAAATCACCCAATTCATGCCTGTTCGGCTCAGTCTTTTATTACCAGAGAACCATCTACATTCAGAGGATAGGGAAGAGAGACCTTCACAGAGAAGTGCAATGAGTGGAAACACGTGCCTGCGGGGAGATGGCTGTCGGATCCCAGGGAGCTCTTTGCTCTTCTCCAATGAGACGCCTTTTGAGGGTGCACTTAATGTGCCATATGTGAAGCATAATGAGTGCGATCCCAGGCAATTTGCAATTTGCCCATATCTGTGTAGTGTTGTGCTCTAGTCATTACGCTGTGACGTAACGAATTAGAGCGTCACCGCCATGTTGGCAGTGAGCGTGGAGCCCGAAAAGATTGCGGACGTGGCTCCTGGCGCTCTTTCAATGCGCTTATTAAAATAAGTAATTACCAGCCACATTGCCTCAGCCTCTCATTTGGGGGGTAACCAGGACACTATAAATTGGCGACGAGGTCGGAAACGGACCCCCGAATTGCCCGAGACCCACCACAGCACACGGCCACGAGGCAGCTACAGGCCACTAGCAAGGCACAGCGTGAAAGAGAGAGGGGGGGCAGACCACGAAGCGGACGGTGGGTGGATAGACCTACCCGACAGCAAGTGAGGTGGAGACGGACTCCGCCAACCGCCAGGACCACACGCCGAGCACAGAACCCAAGTGCGCAAACGGACGGCAAAGGACAGCGTCCACCTTGAGTAAGGCGGCCCGCAAAAGGAAAAAATGCGGGGTGGCTAGACGCCCATCTGTGCATGGCAGTACTAGGCACCACACTCCAGGCAACCAGCCTCCCCACCGGGGCCCTGGCGGAGCAGACACAGCACAGCACGGGGGCGAATCGGCACCCCAACAGAGCCCCACACGCCAACACAGACAGAGTGCACCAGAAAGTCCCAGAGGGGAGGAAGAACTACCCGAGAGATGAGCAGATATGTGCACCCAAGCCTCCTCGATCAAAACACCGGTCCCCTTCCTACCAAGGGGATCCCTCAATGAAGTGGGAAGATTGGAGAGAATATTTCATGAACTATATAGAGGCGCTAGAAGATGAGAATAGTGAAGCATTTCCCAGCAAGAGAAGGAAGAGGATATTACTCCATAACCTAGGCCCGGAAGGCATTAGAGTTTTCCAGAATCTAGTTCCCACACCACGACAGGCAGCGGACGACGAGGTGTTCCAACATGCGATCGGTGACCTGAATAACCACTATAGACCAGCAGTGTGCATGTCCATAGATAGGTACAACTTCCAACAGAGAAAACAAGCAGCGGGGGAGTCTATAGACGAATATGTAGCCGCATTAAAGAAACTGGCCATCACGTATAAGTTTGGCGCCTTACACGGTGAGTTCATTAAAGACCAAATCGTCATGCACACCACAAACTCTGCAATACAAGACAAGCTGTGGGTCAATGGAGATGTGTCCCTGAAGGAAGTCATAGCCATGGTGAAGAAAGTGGAACTATCCAAAAGGTGCACTGAAGCAGCAAAGAAAGAAACCACCACAAGGCCCATGGTCAACAAGGTTACAGAAGCAGACCCACCGGACAGGAGCAAAGTAGAGTCAGGGGACACGAAGACACAGACCAGATGGGTGCCCAGACCATCGCCAGGGAAGAAAACAACAAGTGACCACAAGAACATGTGCTACAGGTGTGGCAGCCGCTCCCATGCCGCCCATGACAAACGTTGCCCGGCTTTCCGCGCCAAATGCATGTTCTGTGGAATCATGGGGCACTATGCGAAAGTGTGTCGCCGCAAGCAGAGAAGACCCGCGGTCAAGTATGTCGCTCAAGAGCCTGACGAGGAAGGAGATGGTGAGGAAGAGGAAGACAACGTGTTGTGCATAGAAGAGCACATACTAGGCATCGACTGCACCCGCACCAAGAAACCACAATGCGACATGGCCATTGGGGGAATACAATTAAAGATGGTGGCAGACTCAAGATCCCCGTATACCATTATACAACAAAAGGTGTGGGATGAACGCTTCAAACAACACCTAATACCTCACCTGGAACCTCCAGACATTCGACCTGTCACATTCACAGGGGAACCCATCCCGATGGTGGGGTATAGAGTCTTGAAATTTGAGTTTAAGGATCGAAGTGCAGAATGCAAGCTATACGTGGCTAAAAAAGGGCCTTCAGTCCTAGGATTGGTCGACCAAGGCGATTTGGGCATGCAGCTGGAGCCGGGAGGCACCACGCAGGTTCTGATGACCAGCCCTGAGCAACAGCCAGATGTCACCAGTATGAAGGAGGACTTTCCCACAGTGTTCGGAGGCAAAGTAGGAAAATTGACAAAACTCAAGCATAAGATCGAGCTCAGAGCAAATGCCAAGCCCGTCTGCCACAAAGTGAGAAACATCCCGTTAGCAATCAGAGAGACGGTACAATCGGAGTTACAGAGACTGGAAGATCATGGTATCATTGAGCCGATAAATAGTGCAGAGTGGTTGGCACCGCATGTGGTAGCGAGGAAACCTAACGGCAAGGTCCGCCTGTGCGTGGACCTGAGGGAACGAAACAAGAACATCGTGGTTGAAAAGTTCCCGCTGCCAAGAATAGACGAAATGCTGCCCAAGACAAAGGGGGTGAAATGGTTTTCCACCATTGACCTCACTTCGGCATACCATCAAATAGCCTTGCACCATACTTGCTGCAAGCTGACTTCGTTCATAACCCCGTTCGGGTGCTACCAATTTCGCAGGACTATCGTCGGTGGCGGCCGTCTTTCAGAAGCTTATGCACAGGCTGTTCAAGAACACTGAAGGGGTACAGTCCTTTCAAGATGACATCCTGATAATGGGTAATGACAAGGCAGACCATGATGCAAAGCTGTCCACAGTGTTTCATGTCTTGGACCATAATGGACTCACGGCAGAATGGGAGAAGTGTCGTTTTGGCATGTCGTCCATCACTTACTTGGGCCATGAGATCAGCGATCAAGGCATAACACCCAAACAAGCCAACGCCAAAGCCATATGTGATGTGCAACCACCGAAAAGCAAGGAAGAGGTTGGCTCGTTCTTAGGGATGGCCGAGATTTATAGTAAATTTGTGCCGCACTTCTCCACCAAGACGCACCACCTGCGCCAACTCCTCAGGGAAGGAACATACTTCGTGTGGACGGAGAATTTCAGAGGATTAAAGCGGACATCGGTACGGCGGTCCCTCTACATGGGTTTGATCAACAAGCAAGGTCCATACTAACTACGGATGCGAGTGAGAAGGGGATGCAGGAGACAAAATAAGGGGAAGTGTCCACCATCAGCTTCGCGTCCAGGTCTCTGTTACCCACGGAGCAGAAGTTCAGCGTTGTAAAAAAAGAGATGCTGGCGGCGTCTGGGCCATGGAGAAGTTTCGCCAATTCATCTGGGGCACGAGGTTCAGGCTCAGGACGGACCACAAGCCGCTGGTCAAAGCACTCACATCTTGCGGACATGCGAACGCAACCCCACGCATAGCAAAGATGACATTAAAATTGTTGGACTACAGGTACGATGTCGAATATATCCCTGGTACAAAAAACAAAGTAGCTGATTATCTAAGCAGGGCGTCAGCCATGGAGGAAGCTTCACTCTACGCTGAGGAAGAGGATGTCAGTGCGGCTTTTATGGAAGATCACGAAAAAGTGATAAGCGTGCAGGAATGGAAGGAAGCCTATGAGAACGACTCAGACATCATGACAGTCAAGCAGTTCATATTACAAGGATGGCCGGAAAAGAGATATTTGAAGGCAGAGCACAGGAAGTTCTTCGAAGTGTGGGAGGAGTTATCTGTAGGAGACCAAGGGACCTTCCTGCTAAGAGGAGACAAAGTGGTTCCTCCCAAGTCTTTGGTGCCGCACCAGCTCGCCATCCTACATGAAGGCCACTTAGGCATCGTGAAAAAGAAACTTCGGGTGAAACAAATGTACTGGTGGCCGGCAATGGATGGCCAGATAGAAAGGCATGTACAAGAGTGCACGCAATGCCCAAACGCAGACAAATCACAAAGCTTGATGCGCCCTTCCTTGGGAAAGTTCGACAACCCCGTTAACCCGTGGGAGGAGTTATCGATGGGCATTCTTGGCTCGTTGCTCGATACACAAGGATCCCCGAAATATGTGGTAGTGCTCACAGACGGGTATTCCAAATGGCCGGAGATAGACATACAAGAGGACATGGATGTCTATGTGTTGACATTTTTTACAGCCACCTTCCTAAGGGAAGGTATTCCACGCTCCATTCTAAGCGACAATGGGCCCCAGTTCACTTCGGAAAAGTGGAACTCCTACATGGGAAGGAATGGCATCAAGATCAAGCACACATCGGTATACCATCCAGCCGGTAACGGTTTAGCCGAAAGGTTTAATAGGGTCATTATGGGCTCGGTACAATCGGCAATCGGAGCAGGAAAGAATTGGGAAAAGGAATTGAGGAATACGTTGTGGGCCTGCAGAATCACCCCAACGAGCACAGGATACAGTCCCTTCAAAATTCTGAGGGGTCGGGACCCCTTCACTAAGGACAATGTTGCATGGAAGGAAAGCACCTTCACGAGGAAATGGTCCCCCGCGGTAGTTCACCACAATCTGGAAAGAGCTCAAAGAGTATACATAGAACACTCCAACAAACGGCGTAATATGAAGGAGACGGCGTTAGAGAGAGGGGGGTGGGTCCGAGTCAAACTGGCCCAATTGAGAAGAAAGGGCGACAGCAAGTTCAGTGCACCCTTGAAAGTAAAGGAGGTCTACAACAGAGCGGCTTTGCTGAGTGATGGAAAGGTTTGGTCACAGGATAGGATGTCCAAGTGCAACAAGATACTGCAATGGACCAAAGAAGAAGGGTCACCAGCAGAACACTACAACGATCACCATTCTGAGATCATTCCAGCCTGGGAAGAGGAGGCAAACTCTGGAGAAGTCGAGAGTGAAGAGTTGTCAAGAAAGAGGGACGATCAGATCACAAGGGAACACCAGGGAAGCACAGGCGAAGCACCACAGAAGGAGAATCCGATGAGTGCTGAAAGAACAGGGTCTAGAGCTCCCCGAGAAGAAGCAGAGAACGCCTCAAGTACCCCGGTGAGACGTACCAGCGCTGGCAGAACAGTGGTAAGACTGGCGAGGTACAGAGACTTTGAGATGGGTGAAGAGAATGAGCGATAGATAGACTCAGGGACATTACTTTTCATTGTTATTCAGTCAATAAAGGAGGGAGATATGTAGTGTTGCACTCAAATCGTTACGCTGTGACGTAATGACGTAGAGCGTCACCGCCATGTTAGCAGTGAGCGCGGAGCCCGCGAAGATTGCGGACGTGGCTCCCGGCGCTCTTTCAACGCGCTAATTAAAATAGGTAATTACCAGCCACATTGCCTCAGCCTCTCATTTGGGGGGTAACCAGGACACCACAATCTGTCATACAGGAGTGCAAGAGTAAAGGCATACGTTTAGAATAGCGCCGGTTCACACCTTGTGCCGGCACGATCGATATTACAGATTGTGCTGCTCAAATGTCTGTGGCCCCTTTTGTGATTCCAAACTGCCCTGGGTGCATACAGATAAACGCCTGTTGCGTCCCAGGGCACCATATGCAATATATCCCTAAATGTCCAATAAAAGCTCCCAGTGCTTTGTCCTTCTGTACCTCAACAGATTAATAAGGTAAATAAATCAGCGAGTTCTGAAGTATTGACCCATCGTTGGCAGAGTGTATATACTAGATTAGCATGTCACTGTTCGGCATGTCTGCAAAACAGATCATGAAGGCTGGGTTTGTTTTGTCGATTTTTCCATTTTTAGCTTTTTAGAATCAATAAAGATTGACCCAGAACATAATAGAAATATGTATATGGAATACACAAATGGGCATAAACTGCCTGGAACTGGTCTCAGAGCTGAATGCTAAAATGCCTGAATAGCGTGTATAACTTTTTGTACAAATATGGGACTGAAACTTCCAAATTAACATGCCTTAATTTCCTACCAAAATCCAGGGAATCCACACTAGTGGTGATCAAAAAACTAAATCCAACTCTCCTTGCCAAGCCTACCAAAAGAGGCTGCACTGGTCTTGTTTTGACATAGGGATATGACTGACAGACTGCTCAGGCGGGGCTTTGGAGGTGCCCATGCATGAGGAAGATGCTGCATAGAAGGAGGAGGCTTGCAAAGAGGCATCCATTGCAATTAAAGGAAGCAAGGAAGAAAGTAGCTGCACCACTGTGTGAAGCATCCCAGTAGTGGGGAATGCAAACTGCCACAAAACTCACCCTCTGTGTGTTGAGCAACCCACAACCTCTTATGCAAAGACCTAAAGTACCGGCAGAGCTTTTACATCTGGGACTACATCCATCCAGAAGTACTCACTGCTGTGACCTGGAGTGGTCACCCAACTTGTTTGAGCGATGAGTTTGCGATTGTGTCTGAGGAAGAACTCAAACAGCAAGATTCATTGGACGGTAAGTACAGCAACTCAGGGGTAACTTCCTCTTCAACCTCTACTGTTGCAGCTACTACTTACTTGAGTGTGAAGGTGCAATAGTCATGAACTGCAAACACATTCGTAGTCCACCTAAATATGTTTAAGCATCCCTCAAGTGTTGCATGAGCAAACAAGACTGACATGGACAGTTCTTGCACTATCCCCCACTACATCATATTGGATGGGACAGCATTTTGTCCGAGTCCTTTTTACACTACTCTCACATATTCAACCCAATGCAGGCTCCCTTCTGATCATTTTTTGCCTGAGTGCTGGAGCAGTGCTTTTGGTCTCGGTGGTCTAGCTCCATCAGTCAATGGGTGTGTGCAGTCCAGCAGTTGCATCAAGTGCAGTTTCCGCAAGATTTTAATCTCTCGCAGGAGTCAAGTGAGATCTTGAAAGATGTCATGGAATTTCATTGGCCATCTTGGATGCAGTTGTATATGGACTGTACCTATTTAAAGGACAAGCTGGACAAGCAATAATGGATGTCACTGATAAGTAACTGAGCATTACCTCTATGTCCCAAGCCCTTGCCCCAGTTCTTACTTTTGAGGTACACCATAGTATTGAAGGCCTTTCACAAGAACTGTTGGTTAATAATCACCACTTAAGCTATAAGTATACACACCTAAGAGTTATTCAATGCACTCCAAAAGACAAAACTGAAATATGACATTCTACAATTACCAGGATAGTGACATAAACCACCATTTAAGTCAGAACTGATTTCAGAACTGTAACACTAAAATAAGCTTCTGAGTGGTTGGTCATGTGTGGTACTTGATTTACTGCTGCTCCTTTCTGACTGTACTAACTTATACTCGTACATTTGGCTCCACCTCTGTTTCCGGGTGTGGTGACATGTAGTCTATACTTTTGAGTAACTTTGCACTTGCAATTGGTGAATCACCAAAAGCAGTAAAATGACTCAAAAGTGTATGACTAAACTTACAAGTCGAACTTACTCACAGGTGTAAGTAACCTTTCTAAATAGCAAACCAGTGTTTGGATAAGCTTTTAAGTTAGGTGGTCTCCTGAATATTTTCTGAATATTTTCAACAAACTAAATTGGAAGAACGTTCTTTAACATACTTAGCCTTTCAACTTCCAAACCAATAGATTTAGATTTCATTATATGGTTTAAATCTATTTTATTGTAGCCTCTGCGAACAGCCGTATACAGAGGGAAAAGTATGAAAGCAGATGACCGGGCTGTGCAGAGCTTAAGAGTGTGCAATCGGCTGGTACTGTTACAATTTAGGACAACATTAAAGATCTATAACAATACCCCCGCTCCCAAAAGAAAGGAAAACAGAAAAGAGGTGGGGAAAACAAAAGAAAAAGCCCTCCCCACACCTCCGTTCACTGTACTCGAGTTATCATGATAGGCTAACGAGAAACCTCTCATTGAGGCTGTGCCTGCTGGGAGGAAGTATCTGGTGCGGTGAGTCATAGGAGGCGGAGGTATCTGGGGCAAGTCAACTCCCAAAAGTCCTGTGCTAAGAGAGTCAGGAATGGCTGTCAGAGCTCGCTAAATGTCGAGCCTTTCCCGGACACCGTGAGTGAGATCTTTTCCATACCTAGTATATGCCACAACTGCTGAAGCCACCCCGTGTGTGTAGGGATTCAAGGGGACCTCCAGTGTAGCAGTATGTTTTGAGGGGCAGTGCCAAGTGCTATTGCTATCTGTCACCCTCTCCTAGACCTCAAGAGGTATGTAAGCGGATTCGGAATGCCCAAAAGGACAATATGCTGGGAACCTAATGGGAGTTCTGTGTCAATGTGCTGGACGATTTCGTCCAGGATTTGGGTCCAGTAGGATCGCAAGTGGTCGCCTTCCCATAAAAGGTGGACTAGCATTCCCGTCCTCCCATACCCTCTCCAACAGTCCGGGCTCTGTGTGGGGTCGACTCGATCAAGCCTCTCAGGAGTATTATACCAATAATACGCTAATTTGGTTAGGGTTTTTGTGAGTCCCAATTGGCTTGTGGAGTGGCTCCCCCTATAACAGACCCCCTCCCATTCTTTGCTGCTGAGGGCGCAACCTAGATCCTTTTCCCAACGCGTGTGGCCTGCATGATATGTATGTGTGTAGCGAGACAGAAGCATGTTGTATAAGTCCAAAGTAAATGTCTTGTCTGAGGTCCGTGTGATTAGCCATCTTTCATATGGAGTGAGGTGTCTGTGCGCCTGAGGCTTGTTGTCGGGATGCATGGCCATGTGTCGCAGCTGTAAGTAGCGTAAGCGTTCAGATTCGGGAAGACCATAGTCAGCTCAGAGTTGAGTGAAAGGGATAACGCCTTCCACATCGAATAGAAGGCCCAATGTGCGACATCTGGCGGCTCCCCACAACGGGAAAGACATCTCACCCATCCCAGGGCTGAAGTTAGAGTTGTCAAAGAGTGGTGTGAGAGGAGAAGGGAAGGTCGTCAACCCATGATGTTGGTTAGTCTGATCCCAGACAGAGATAGTGGTGCCTGTTACTTGTGAGGCATAGAGGTTGGGCAGTCGCTGCTGTTTCCTAAGAAAGGGGATCTTCATCAGAGAAGTACCCGCCACCGCTCAATCCTGAAAGAGCCAGTGTTTCACTGATTCAGCGCGTCTCCACTCGACCAAGTGCCGTAGCTGGGCGGCCCCAATAATTGAGCGTAAGATCCGGAATCCCGAGGCCCCCTTCGTCGGGTGGGAGAAAGATAACCATCCTCTTCATTCTCGGTTTGCTGCCTTGCCAGATGAAAGGAGAGAGCTCAGACTGAACCTGTTGCAACAAGCCAGTGGGCGGCTGCAAGGGGAGCATATGGAAGAGATAGAGAAGTTTAGGGAGTATCGTCATTTTAATGGCAGCAATACGCCCAAGCCACAAAATAGGATAGTGTTTCTAACGCTGCAGCTTCATGCATATCTGAGTGCGTACTTTGGCGTAATTAATCGTCCTCATGGCCTGTAGGGTAGGGGCACCCTCTCAGTAGACTACTGCAGGGGGGTGCTGGTCCTGGAGGTCCGCCACAATCTGTGGTGATAGTGAGAGCTTCAGGGCAGTGGATTTGGCAATGTTCATTTTAAAGCCGGCGGCCCTAGCGAAGGAATCCAGCTCCCCCAGAAAGGCTCCCAGTGCCATCGCCGGGTCCGTCAAAGTGACAAAAACATCATCTACATATAGGCTTATGGTGTGCGTGTCGCAGCCAAAGCGGATTCCACAGATGTGTGGGTGGTCCCTAACTCTCTGCGCCATTGGTTCCATATAGAGGGCAAAGAGCAGGGGCGACAAAGGGCATCCCTGCCGCATGCCTCTGCTGAAGGGAAACGGAGTGGAGGTATGCCCATTGACCCTCACCGTAGCAATAGGGGAGTGGTAATAGTTGAGGATAAGTATCCTCATCTTTTCTCCCAGACCAATGCGAATCATAGCTTGCTCCAGATAGGGCCAGTGGACGCGGTCGAAGGCCTTTTCGGTACCAATAGTGAGGAGCATAGAATTCCCTTGGATGCAAGAAGCCTTCTATATGAGGTGCATAACTCTCTTAGTGTTGTCGCTAGTCTGCCGCTGAGGGATAAAACCGGCTTGGTCGGGGTCTATGAGCCCCGCATGTAAGGCGTGAATCGCGCCACCAGAAGCTGGTGTAAAGCTTCAGATCAATGTTCAAGAGGGACATAGAACCCGCAGGCAGTCTTGTCTTTTCTTGATTTGGGGATAACTGCAATGGCAGCCTCCAACATGGACAGGGGAATCGCTCCTGGGGTCATGAAGGAATTAAAAAGCCGGGTGAGTAGTGGGGTAAGCCTAGAGCAAAATGGTTTGTAGAAGGCTGCCGTGTAGCCATCTGGGCTGGGAGTTTTTGCTAATTTCAAGCGAGAAATAGCTGTTATAACATCTTTTGGGCGGACCTCCCTCTCTATCCCCCAGATTCAACAATGTCCCGTTTTGCGAGTCCTTAATAGGGATTTTTAAGGAATCGCTATTAAAGACTCGCAAAGCGGGATGCATGTAGAAATCGCAATATTTTTTGCGATTTGTACTGCTTCCTTATTTGCGATTCGGTAATTGCTAATCGCAAATAAGGAATGGCTTTCCCATTCATTCCTATGGGCCTAAAGGCCCATAGGAATGAATGGGGAGTCATTCCTTATTTGCGATTAGCAATTAGCGAATCGCAAATAAGGAAGCGATTTCAAGGGTGCCAGGGTGTCCAAAGGACACCCTGTAGCAGCCCTGAAATGGTCATGTACACTGGTGTTGCGCACACACATGTCCAAAGGACATGTGTGTGTGTAACATACAACTTAGAAAAATGCACTAAAGTGCATTTTTCTAAGTTTTCGCTATTTACCACGTAGGTATACGGTAAATAGCGGCCCAAGATTGCGAATTCGCAATTTTCAAATGGTTCATGAATTGCATTTAAGGAATCGCAAATTGAGATTCCTTAAATGCAATTAATCGCAATTTAGCGATTTCTAGATTTGCGAATTTTGCATTTGGGATGATGAATCCCAAATGCAAAAATAGCGCTCGGAAAGGGCCAGATTCTCAGAATCTGGCCCTTTGCGAGCCGATTTTACTTTGATGAATCTGGCTGTATATGTTTCGCCTGTTCCAGGGTCAGTGTGGTGTGATGAGCCTGGGCTAGATATGCGTCTATGTCTTCCGTCGCCAAGTGCTGCCCATCATAAAGGTGGGAATAAAAATTGAGGATTGTCTCGGCAATAGCCACATCCTCTGTAAGCACTGTTCTCTTCTGATCTTTAACCCCTTAACGCTGGCGGGCCTCCCTGAGTTTGTTTGCTAACAATCGCTCACATTTGTCTCCCCTCCATAGAAGGATTGGCGCAAGTGCAGTACAGCGTATTCTGCCTTATCGCGATCTATGGCAGCCAGAGGTGAAAGGGCCACGGTCAATTGACACCAGATGCGGGGGGCCCCAGTTTGCCAATGCATTTGTTCCAGTTTGCGCACTTTCTGTGTAAGGTCCTCTCTCTTACGGTTGCGGTCTGCATTAGCAGCGGATGATAGGGCGATGATTTCACCCCTGATGACCGCCTTCAGGGCTTCCCACCTAGTGGACTTGGGTGTATCAGGGTTGTTATGGTGTAGTAAGTAATCCTCAAGTGTACGTTGTATCTGGGTGACTACATCCGCTGGTGCAGGAGGGTGTCTAGCAGGCGCCACCTCTGTGTTGGCTGTTGGGTCGGCAGTAATGTCGGGGTTACCACTACTGGGGCGTGATCGGATAGTGCCCTGGTTAGGATGTCTGCAGACGTTGTTATGTCCCGGAATGACGTGGAGCCTAAGAGGTAATCCAAACGGGCATAGGTTTTGTGGGCACTAGAGTAATATGAGTAATCCCTAAGCTGGGGATGATGGTATCTTCATAGATCCACTAAGCCCAGATCATCTAGTATGGTGAGCCCTGCGTGGGAGAGGGTGCCTACCTGGCCTGAACGCTGCGCCGACCTTTCTAGATCATTGTTGGAGACTACGGTTAAGGTCACCCCCAGCAGACTCTTATGCTGTGAAGTGGCTGTGGCTTCGCTGAGGGCCCCATGTAAGAAGCGTTCCTGGCCATCATTAGGCACATACATGGACCCTATGATGAGTGTGTGTCCCCCAATCATGAACTGATAAGTAAGCAGTCTGCCCTTGATTCCAGCCTCCTTTTGTATCATCTTCCCTTTGATCATCTTAGAGACCAAGATTGCCATCCCTGCAGTTTTAGAGGACCCAGAAGAAAAAAACGGTGTCGGAAAAGTGCGTGACCTAAGCCTATGACAGTCTTTTGAAAGCAAATGTGTCTCTTACAAAAGGCAGATATCAGCCCTTGTGTTGTCCAGGTAGAAGAGAATTGCCCAGCGCTTGACGGGGTTATTGAGCCCTCTCACGTTAAGTGTGAGGACTTTGAGGGTGCGAGGCGGCATCTAAGTCAGAGGACCTGCTGGGTGCTGGAGCACACAGTGCTGAAAGCTGTTCGCAGTGATGAAGGAGGAATGTCTGGGAGAACCAGGTAAGCCTATGTCGCAGATGTGGGGAGCAGGACGCAGTGGACGGGGGCCCGAAAGGAAGAAAAACTGGGACGAAAAGAAAAAAGGTCCCCTGAAAAAGAACAGTGGCAAAACGGGCGCCTGAATAAGTCTGCAGTTCGTATCTCAGTCATGGATGATCAGAGTGTCTACTGGAGAAAAAAAGTGGCCCAACCCCCCCACTCGCCCCCCCAACTGCCCAAGATACAAAGTAAAAGAAAGAGGTACATGGTCCCGGCCTTTTCATGAGGCCTGTGCTTTGGCAAGGGCCTCTGGCAGGGCAGCCAAGGCCTCCTGCCGGCCTTTTATGATTTCGGCAGGGTTCCGTTGAGTAGTGCGGTTCTGCTGCCTCCAACGCTGTTGATTATCGCCTGACCCTCGCTCTGGGTTATCGATGCCTTCATCTTCATGCGGAATGTCAATTCCTAGGATCCTGCTGGCCTCAGATACAGAGCGGAGTTGATAGAGCTTGTCATTGTGTCGAAAAATGAGGCGGAATGCGTGCCCCCATGAGTATGCAATGTTACGTTGGTGCAAGGCCGCTGTGATGGGACGGAAGAACTTGCGTTTCTGGAGCATGAGGGCGGCTAGATCTTGGTAAAGCACTGGGGTCTGATCTCTGAAGGTAATCGGGTGAAGTGCTCTGGCTTTTACGCAGAATTTCCTCCTTGGTGGGGAAGTCCTGAACGCAAACCGAAATGTCTGCCGGCGGAGCGGCATCAGATCTGGGAGGACCCACCCTATGTGCCCTATCAATTTTGAGGTCAGTGTCCGGTTGCTTTCTCAGTATATGATTAAAGAGTTCTTGCACATATGTGAAGATGTCGCCAGCCTCTTTGTTAGTTTTCACCCCTCGAATTCTTATGTTGTGGTGACGTGAGCGATTCTCCAGGTCTTCGAGATGGGATTGTAGGTCCACTTGTTGGTCATGTATGCAAATTACTTCTTGCTGTAGGGTGGGCACTTCGGTATCCCTAGTGTCACTTTTGTCCTCCATTGTTGCTACCCGCTCTCCTATGCAGTCCATGTCTTTATGAACCTCCTTAAGTTCTGCTGTAAGATGACATTTGACTGTATGTAGGTCATAGTGCAGGGCCCAAAACAGAGATTTCAAAAAGGCCTGGGCCACTGGTTTCTCCCTAGGCACCCCCATCTGTGTTAAGGTAGTGTCGTACGGCAGAGGGGAATCCGCCGTCGCTCCTCCCTGGGCCTGTGCCAAGAGGTCCTTATTAGAATTATCCTTGAGTGGTTTGACCTTTTTGCCCCTGGTGGAGGACATGTTCCTATCGCGTAGTACAGGATGTGCAGTGTGAGATCGGGATGTGCAGTGTGCGATCGGGGCTAGAGGCCCCCTTCGGGCTTGTCTCTGGGTGCTCAGCAAGCGCAACAGGGTTTCACGGGTCCCTCGAGTCCTTTGTAGCAGATGGCAGCCTTCTCCTCCAGGTGAGAGCGTGTGTTGCGGCAGCGAAGGGCCCAGCCCGATGTTCAATGCTCAATGCACCACAAAGAGGGGAGCGCCCCAGGCCATGCCTCTCCCCTCGAGTCGCAAATGACCAGCTCCGTGCACCTGCTTCTCCACAAGAGGCCTGGAAGGCAGTGTTCGCGGTGTTCTGGCTACTGCCGCCTCGGAGGGTGGTGATTCATCCGGGATGGGGAAGATAAGTGCTCCCGCACTGTAACATCTCCGGAGCGAAACCTTGTGATTGCAGTGGGTAGGCTCGCTCGAGCAACAAACACCAGCACTCTACTGGACCTCCAAGCGTGCGTGCCAGACAACCTGTCTGCCCCCTAGTCTCGAAAGGATGCTCTTGCAGATGACTAGCCAGAGCTGGGAGCGAGCGGAGGGCTCTTGGCGAACCACAAACTGTACCCTGACCTAGCTTGGCTGCTTCTGTGGGATGCCAATTCCTACCCCTCGGCAACCACCTCTAACAGTGGCCGCGCTCGAGAATCCCAGCTCAGGAGTCAGTTGTACACTGGGGCGATGGGAGCTGCCTGCACTGTGAGTCTTCGCCAGGAGGGCGGTATGGTGTCACACCAGGAGCCCCACTGATGCGGAACCTCAAACTTCCACGTGTCCGGTGCTGACCTGCCCGGTTCCCTCTTATGCTAGGGACCCCCAAGGATCTACACCAGTGTTCTGTCCCTTAGGTCTGCTGCAGCTATCTGCAGGTGTGGTCCTCCTCGGTCCGGGCCCTGCTCCAATGATGCGGCCATCGGGTAAGATGGCGGGTGCTGTCTCTCGGTTGTCGAGGGGTCTAGGCCATGCTGACAAAGGCTGTGGGCTGAGGCGCCGGTCTTCCTCCCCTCCTGGCTCTGCTAGAGGGGCAGCAACCCTGCGCTCAGTCAGGGTTGTGGTGCCTCGGCGGAAAGGTGGTAGAGGGTCACGCTAGGAGCCCCGCCAGTGCAAAGTCCCGCATCCCCTGTGCCTCCCGCCAACCAATCTGAATCCCTCTGGTGCTAGAGACCCCCAGGGGTGTGCACCAGTGATATGCATCTCATGACTTCGAAGTAGGCCCAGCTCCGATGATACAGCCCCTGGGCCAGATGGCGGGCACAGTCTTGTGGATGCCATGGGCTCTGGGCCGGGCTGGGGAAGGCTGCGGGCCAGGGCTTCGATCCGTCCCACACATTAGCTCTGCTAAGGGGTCAGCAACGCCGCGTTCGGCGATGCAAATCACTCACCCCAGACTCCTCCGTGTGCCTCTCATTCGCCTAAGGAGGGCCGCCGACGCTGAGTACGCAGGCTGTGGCTCCGTGCGCGGCCGCAAGGCCCAGCTGCACCGCGTTGCTCAATGAATTCTAGCACAACCGGCCGCCTAAGTGAGAGGTCCCGGGGTGCTGTGGAAAGGCGCTCCATTCAGGCTCCAATTCTGGCCTGTTGCGCGGCTGTAGATGGCGTGGGACCGGTGCTTCCTCGGGTGGCCGGCGGGAGAGACAGAGAGATGCGTCTCACCTCGCCGCCATCTTGGCCACACCTCCTAGATTTAGTTTTTAAAGAAGAGGCAGAGGAAATGGTTTTGTCAGAGAAGGAAAGAAAGGGATTAACCAGGGAGGATGAGAAAGAAAAACTTTCAGTATAGGGAACAAGAATAAGGATCCACCAAGATTACTTCTGCCTTCTCCTGCTGTATCCTGAGCAGAATCTTTGGAATCAGAGGAAATGGAGGAACTACATAAAGTAACCTCCAACATCCACTCTCCATGCTACCTTACCTTTGAATCTGCAGCAGAATTTGTGTAGCAGGCCATTGATTCTTTCAGCAAACAGTTCCAGATAACAACCTCTTGTAGTTCCTCCTGAATGTTATGTTTGTTAACAGTAGATTTGTTGACGGTGGGACTCTCATGCTCAATAAATCCACTTGGGTGAAGTCTATCCCTTTCTGTGTATTGCTAACACACGTAACAGATTCTTCTCTGCCTATAGGCTTAGGAGAGTTGCACTCGATTGAGAGTCCTGGACTGAGTGCTCACCAAATGGTTGATGTTGGCCACTGATACAAAATTATCCTGACCACCAGAATATCTTTCAGATAAACACAGGTATTGAAAGTTTGAATTACCCTGGAGATCACTGTCAGTTCCTGAAGTTCAATGATTTCCTTGTCTCTTTTGTCGACAATTTGAACTGGCATGCATTCTCATTGAGAGTGGCTTTCCAAACTAGTTGACTTGTATCTGCCGTCAGAACTGTAGGTTAAGATGCATTATACTCATATAGTTTTTTTTATATTTAAGCATCAGTTTAACTCCTGAATGATTGTGACTGAAAGTGGAACCAGCTTTTCCAATTACTGTGTTTGCAGAAACCAGAACATGTGTGGGTACCATAACAATGGACAGAGATGTAATTGAGTCTATTGAACCATGAATCCACAATGCTGCCATATAACCATGGATCATCATGCAGGATCTAGCTGGTACTTCTTGCTTCCTCAATAACTTTCTAACTAAAGCCTGAAGTCAAACAAGCCATTCTTTTAGAAGAAAGACCTTACCCAAGTTGGTTTGTATTCTCGCTGCAATAAACTTGAGACCTCTTGAAGGTTGGAGTTAGCACTTAGGCCAATTAGTAATAATCCCAATCAGCTGATCACAGTCATTGAGTGGCTGAGATGAAAACAGTCTCTTTCCTGGATTTTGCATAAAGTAACCAGTCGTCTAGGTAGTGAAAAATTGTAGGGAGCTTTGACGTTTTTAAGCAGCTTTAAGGCCTAAGGGAAGAACTATGAACTACCAGTGTTGATTCCCTCACACAAAGCTCAGATATTTTCAATGCTTCTTAGCAATCACAATGCTAAGGTAGGCATCCATAGGGTCTAGAATAATAATGGAATTATTTGACTGGATGAAAGGAATAAACCTTTAAACCATCTTCATTTTGAATTGGATGCCTAGAACAAATGTAAACAACGTTGTCAGCTCAATCTCAAGTTACAGCATTTGTTGCCTTCCGAATATGTTATGCAATGGAGTAGCGCCAAGACGCCTCAGCCGTAGTGCGCTCTATAAATACTGTCAGTCAGTCAGTAGATTCCTAGATCTCTCACTTCATGCTTGTCCTCATAAGAGTGCTTCCCTCTAGTGGCAAATATTAGGAAACTCTATTTGATACCCTTTCTAGACCACCTGAAGAACCCACTTGTGCACAGTTGTCGCCTACCACTCTGAGAAGAATTTACATATCCGTCTCCAACCTTTAATGATTGGTCATCACTTCTTCTCACCCCAGCACCCCAGTACAGTCAAGAGCACTGAGTCTTTGTGATGGTATCCTGCTTTTGGCGCTTGAAGTAATGAAAAGATAAGGGTTTACCCTGTTACCTGAATGATTGATTATAACATTGTAATCTTCTGGAGGGCTGCCTGAAGGGCAATTTTAATTTAGATGATTTTGATGATTTTGATGATTTAGAAGGTTAATCTCTAAAGGATGAATAATGTTTCCTCTCTTTAAAAAAATATATAGCTGTATAGTATTCAGACAAAATATCATAAATAAAATCTAGAGGAGCAGAAATATCTTGTTTTAAATATTGTGATGCACTAATATCATGTGCAGAAATATCACAGACAAGAATACAGATTTTGAGGTAAGTCATATTGATGTTAAAAATATATATGTTGTTAATATCCATGCTAAAGATATGTATGTTGTTAATATCATTTATAAAAATACTATTGTTAATAATATCATATATTCATTATTTATATGTATTTTAGTATATATTTCAATTGTATATGTTATAAATTGTTTGTATATTATTGTTAATATATTTATATTCATTTTGTTTAAATCTCTTTTATTGAGTTTCATTAACATTCACCAGGTAATAATCAACAGAAAGCAGGCAGTAGCAGGTAAGTTACAGTGAATACATCGTTGGTCCACAGTATTGAGACAATAAGATATGGCAGACAATAGATAGACACAGGGAACAATCCCCCAAGTTGAAATTCAATATAACCATAAGGTACACTAGAGGCCCCCAGCTAGTGCCACAGCAGCAGTACAAATCAAGCAGTCAGGGTTCTCACAAAGGCCTGAGCCTAAACTATCTGGACTGACAGATCCACATCCACCATAGGCCGATATGGGGTAAAAGATGCAAGATACCAAGGAGCTCCTAACTATTGGGAGAATCCTAAGGAGTGAGTGTATGAAGCGCGTAACAGCTTTGAAAATAACGTTGTTAACTACTGTAGTGTGGGGAATTTGGTCCAGAGTTAACACTGTAAGCCTTAGTATAAGGTATCGCATCATGAAGATCAGTCCAGGTGTGGCACAGTTTGGGTGCGAACATGTAATCAGGGTCCAACGGCTTGCAAAGGCGCCAGGTACTGCCTGCAATTGAAGGTCAGGGGGAAGTCCCCCAGGTCTGCTGGCCGGCGAAAAAACAAAAGAATAATATTTTTAATATAGTTTGTGCATTTTTAGCTGTTTTTTAATTGAATGATTTATTTGTATTTTTAGTGCCGTAGTAGGTTGTGAGGTTTACAGAGGTACAGGGTGGGGTGTAAATTAATTATAATTAATTGGTATTAGCCAAGTCTTACTTTCAGAGATCTTGTGGCATCAATAAAGCATGGTGAACAGTTAAGAACGGTTAGATGATTCATCCAAATTGTGATATCGAACAGGAGATTGGGTGGGATGGTTAGTAAGAATTCCGTTATGATGGCATTAAGTTTGAGGTGGTTGCAGGTTTGCCAATTTCAGGTGTCT
The DNA here is from genome assembly GCF_964261635.1 of Lissotriton helveticus. Lineage (NCBI taxonomy): Eukaryota > Metazoa > Chordata > Amphibia > Caudata > Salamandridae > Lissotriton > Lissotriton helveticus. Next base: position 2,057,553,089 of record NC_136059.1, on the reverse strand, counting down.
AGTAGAGTAGTATTGAGGTACCTAATATCTTCTGGAGAAGAGATTTTCAAGTATAGTTGAGTGTCATCAGCATGCATGTTGTAATGAATGTTAGAGGAGTTCAAGATTTCAGCTAGCAGCTCCATGAAAAGGCTGAAAAGGGTAGGTGAGAGAGAGGACCCTTGTGGGACCCTTTTGGGACTCCTAATCTGACAGGTGTGGTATTGGAAAGGGACTGGTTAACCTTTATTTTTTGATTCTGTTATGGATAAATAAGGTGGACCAGTTTAGTACGGGCCCTGAGAGCCCAATCCTCCATTCTAGCAAGTCTAGGAGACTGCCATGTTTCACCATATCAAAGGCAGATGATAAGTTTAGGAGGATTCATTCAGATCCAACATTTTTAACAAGTGGTCCACAATGTACATGAGAGTCGATTCAGTTCTGTGGCCTTGACGGAAGCCGTATTGGAATTCATGTATAAAATGTTTAGCTAGGTTTATATTGAAAAATTATATTTTTGTGTTGGATATTACTGCATAACTATATTATTTTTTAAAATCATTTTGTCGTTTACATTACAAGTATAGGCAAGCGACATTATTGTGCTCAATATTTTTGACACAATGATATTTGTGGTTTCGATATTTTGTCAATTAACCTTAGCTTATGTTCCATCACTGTATCAAACAGTTTTGATTCTTAAAACCCCCTCTTCAATGATGTAGAACTCTGAGCTACATCTGTGTTCCAGTCTTTTAAGTAAAGGTTGCCAGAGCCGCTGATCTGATTATATCAAAATATATATAGGACAACAGTTAAACCTGTCTTTCAATGACTTTCAATAACTTTTAACAATTACTGCCCTCCCTGTAAATTTTAAAAAGGGACCTGAAGTTCAACATAAATGATGGAGCTGTATAGCCTACATAAAAATAGGCCCTCATAGCTAAGTGGTACCCAGAGGAAACTTACATGAAGGAGGAATCAATTTTCTTGTCGATATTCTCATCTGCCACAAAAGCTCTGCTTAGAAGACTGTCAAGCATAGAGTCAAAATGCACATAGCCATGTAACACAGAGTCCATATCACTCAAAGGATTTAGCTTTGATATAAATCTTGGAAGTGATATCTTACCAGGAACCTTCCATTCCTGCTTAATGTTTTCCAGCTCATCATTCAGGACTAGGCAGGCTTGAATTTAAAGGTCTCTGAAATAGCCTTAAATCATTGTACAAGGTTTCTGTGCGGGTTGAAAACGCATATTTTCCCTTTACATGAGATACGATGTGCCTCAACATTTTCTTAGAAACATATTTTCCTTTTAGGTCTGGGATAGGTAAGGAGTTCTCACTGTCAGAAGAATTATCGGAGGGTAAGAGTACCTCTGCTGCTGACAACATGTCTGCATCAGTATTAAAATGTTCCTTTTTAAATGATGCCAAAGTGTCCATTTTGATCCTCTCCTTATCCTCACTTATCCCCCTCTTTTGTCTTTTAGGAGAGAAGAAAGACAAACCAGAAGAGTGGGTAGAATGTGACGATGGGAAGCTAGAGACATGCCTTCTCTTTTGGGAATGCTTTCCCATATCTGCTGCTAATAAAGAAAGATCTTTTGAAAAAGAAACCAAAAATAACCAAGATATATTTGTATTCAAGCTTACCTGCAGTTCAAAGGGATTCATACTCCAGAAGAAGTGTGCATCCTGTAGCATTCGAAAATAAAAGGATACATATTTGCTTAATCCCTTGGTTCTACAGCTTATCCGCATATCTCAGATACCTCATCCTACCTGTCAGCAGAAAGCAAGGAGGTACCAAGTCATCATGCAAAGGGATGCTAAGACAAGAATATCTGACCTCTACATGAATCCCATTGTCATTTGATCCCACAGTGTAGGAAACATCCCCTCAAGCACCTTAGTCAATAAAGCTATCGGGGATCTCTATCTCAGAAGGAGACCTGCCTCAATCTCTTATGTCCTCGCCCTGGAGATAAGAAAAACAAAACAAACTTATTCTGGAAACAATGACAGCTAATTGATGGCAACCAGCATGGTGAGTGGAGCTTTCATCTTCAGAATCACCGGTGTTGGTATTGTCTTAGAGATGAATTCACCTAAGAAGTAAGGACTGGGATGAGGACTATGGACATAGAGGGAATGAGAGATTACAATACAGTGGTTCAGATACACTCATACATATAAATACAAACAAATGCATAAACATATAATACCAATGCACACACACCAACAGTGCACAGCAACATCTTCACACCTGACCTTTTTCTTCCTGCCCTCCCTCTGCCATACACTAAAAACAAGTAGCAAGGGTGCTATAGACCTTGAAGCCTTGAATGAAAATGTGCACTCTATACCATGATTGGCAGTGAAAATGACCTATCACTAAGTTGCGGAGGGACCCTCATCTCTTTTGCCCTGGGGCTACTGCACCAGTGGCACTAATATTAACTATGCTTTCCACAGCTGCTAGCTTCCTAGACATCCCTTGCAGGTAAAGTTACATTGTCAATTTGCTCGCTCCTTTTGCACATCCTCTCTCCACCTAGCCGATGTGTAACGGCACTTTATCTCACCCCCTTGCTTCTCTCTCTGCTCCTCTTTCTTCATTTCTGATATGAACATTCCCCGCTACTTCTCCAGCCATGCAGAGCAGTGGTTGAGTAACAACACTTTCAGTACCAGCTTCTCCATCCATTGCAACCGTTGGATGAAAAATTGCAGTACAGTCCTGTACACACATGCAAAGCATGTACACATATCTACAGAAATACATACACACACCACCTTCCTAGAAACACATGTAAATACCACACCAAAATAATGAAAAGCCAAACACATAAACAGAGAGCATAGCAAGTCGCCCGTGCCTTCTCCCTCTCGCAGAAGTCAAAACATGATGCATTGGCGTTGAAAGAGTACAATGTGCCCTAAACCAAAGTAAGAAACTAACATACTATGCAATAGATTGGTAGTTAATGGCTGCCACAAAAGGTCATCTTACCCTACCTCTTCCCAGGCCCCAGCCACTACATCTGCTGTAAAACATAATAAAACGTACAACTTCTATGTCCCCGAAACTACGATTACACTACATTTTCCTCCTCTAAATAAAACACACATATTCCTACTTCTGTACTCAAAATTCTAACACTACCACTTTGAACAAATAGCGCACCTTAATGTGTAATCGTCAGGAAATGTTGCACAAACATTCTCACATTCTAACAAGCATGTCGTTTTCCTTTCTACCCTACTCCTCTTTTTAAATTGCCTCTAAGCCTCTTAACTTGTATACCACTTTATTATTAGCGCTTTGATTACAAACATGTTTACTCTACTACCCTACAATAGATACCTTTCCGATGCTTTTGTGTTTTTTTACTGTTGAAGTCTCCACCGTTAATAACGTTTACGTCATTATAATTTCTTTCTTCTCAGCATTTGTTTACAAAATTTAAATAAAGCAGGTATTTATTTGTGTAATTAATCGAAGGGGATTCATAGCTTGGGATAGTGGACAAGGTGGGAGCTAGTGGAGCTGGAGTCACAACACTTTGGCTTTTACTACCCTTTTACTTTTATTTTAAGGGGGCAAAGATTCATTCTGTTCTAAGCTGATAAAATGTTCGTACTTTTTGGACCCCAGAGATTTTAACTTTGAGGAACAGCTTGGTAAATGTATAGTTATTTGGAGGGAGCCTGCTTTTGTATTTTAAAAGAAAATCTCCCTCATTAACTACATTCAGTTTTTTCTATTCTTCGCGCAGACGTTTGCCCAAAAGTTGAAGGTTACGATTACATTTGGGAATTGTTTTTATTAGAGTGTCAATAAAGAGACTACTTATTCCTGATGCACACAATTATATCACACTTTAGAGCTACACGTCAAGGGTATTACTGGAAAACGATAATTGCATAAAACACCAATACGAAGCATCCTTGTGTTATGTTAGAACTTTAAGTGAAATTAATACTAATAAATGTAAAACTAGAGAACAACAATGTACAATGTCTACAAACTGTTCAAATCATGAACAAAAGATGTCTTCACATAAAATTCCTTTTAAAATGCATCATTACATTTAAAAAAAAACATTTTTTATTGAGAGAATAAACACAGATGTAGAACAGTACATAAGATTCTTAGTGCAAAACCAATACATAAAGACAATAACAAATATTGTAATAAGAAAGAAAGAAATGTGTAAGAGGAAAGGAGAAAATATAGATAAAGAGAATACAGTAACTTAATAAAGGAATGTGTTCCATTAGAGAAGATGTTATATTTGAAATGATTTTATATATGAAAGAGATGAAGAAAATAATTGATAAAGAAGAAGGGAAAGAAGAAAGAGAGGAAAGAGAAGAAGGGGAAGGGAGGATTAAAGATTCTAATAGAAAATGGATGTTATAAGAAAGATGAGTGTGAGGATAAAAAAGTAGTAAAAGGTAACCATAGTAAATCAGATTTTATCTTTAAATAAATAGAAGAGTGAGAGATAGAAGCAATTCTATGTTCATCACAAATCAAATTGCTCCATAACAAAAAAGAAATCTTAGAATTATATTTCCAACATGTCAATATAACTTTAAAGGCAATAGCAATAAAAGGTTGAATAAAATAGACTTAGAAGGATGCTGATCGAAATCCGCAGACAAAGCAACTAAGAAGATATTATGAATAGCAAATGGTATTTCACAAGTAAAAATAAATAAATAAATATTTCAATCATATAGCCTTCCAAAAGTAATAAACCTTGGGAAAATATTAAAGCAAATGCATCAACAAACCTTCACAGGAAAGACATGACCAATATAATGGAGAGATAGATTGGTAAATTTTGTGTAGGAAAAGGGGAGTAACTACAACTCTGTTATAAATGAAAAATAGGGATTGTGTAATATTGGCAGCTTTAGAAGTCTTAAAATTATTTTGACATATTCGGTCCAATTGAGAAATAGAGAGTGTTTGAGATAAGTCTTGTTCCCAAAGAAATTCGATAGGAGATTTATTTTGAGTAGTGGTAGGTGAGGATACGGTCATATATATAAAAGAAGCACTTGGGGATGGGTGGGGAGGAATTCGAAATAGGGGAGTAACAGGGGTAAAAGAAGTGTGGGGGTTGGAAGGAAAATTTTGTAGAAAGGTTTGGAGAACAGGAAATAATTTATTATATTGATGTATACAAGAGTCAGAAAGATTAAATTTCTCTTGTAACTGTGGAAAGTATAAAGGTGTATTATTGACCAACAACTGATGGACATAAAATATACCCTTTTCTTTCCAGTGCTTGTAGTAGAAAGATTTGTGACGGGACTTATTATGTTTGTTAAACCAAATGGAAGACGCAAAGAAGGATTGCTAGGGATCAAAACCTTGGAAAAAAAGGCTATGTAGAAGATATTGAGAGTATTTTAATATAGGGTATTTGGAAATGTAAGTGCAATTGGTCATAAGCGTAATGTCCTGAAAAAAAAATCATTCAACAATGAACGTTAAACTTCATCCCATGTTGGCATAGGAAAATCTTAGTAATCTCAAGACATAGCAGAAAATTGGCAAATCAAAAAAGCAGTATGATACAATTTAAAATCAGGAAATCGGACACCACCTTCAGATTTTGGTCTAATTAATTTGGATAAAGCAATACAGGTGCATTTGTTATTCCATAGGAATTTGGTACAAATAGAGTTAATCATAAAATAATAATTGGGAATTTTAAAAGGTAACATTGAGAGCAGGAAAAGCACTTGGGGAACAATCATCATTTTAATCGTATCAAGTCTGCCCCACCATGATAAAAATAATGGAGACCAAGAGGATAATAAATTGTTAAGTTTGAGTTTTAAAGCCGAAAAATTATGGGCTAAAGTATCGGGGATGTTTTGCTGAAAACCATCTTCCTAAGTATTTAATCTTTTGGGGGCACCAAGTAAAGTTTGTTCCCTCAAACATACATCGATAACAGGAGGAATTTAAGGGCAGAACCTCAGTTTTGAAAAAATTAAGTTTTTAACCAGAAACAGTGGAAAACAAAGAAATCTCTTGTAAAAAGTGGGGAAGAGATTTACATGGTTTGGACATATAAACTAGGATATCATCTGCGTATGAAGAGAGTTTGATTTGATGGGAATTGAGATTAAAACCATTGATATTAGGGTTATGTCGAATGCGCACAAGAAAGGGTTCTAACAAAGGAGAAAAAGTTATGGAGAGAGGGGACAGCCTTGGCGAGTGCCTCTTTGGAAATATGAGGAAAAAAGACCATTGACAAAAACACATGCACGAGGGGCAGTATATAGTAACCTGAAATAAGAAATAAACTTCTGACTGAAACCAAACCATTTAAGAGTATTAAACATATAATGCCAATTTATTTGATCAAAAGCTTTTTCAGCATCAAGTGAGAGGGCAGCTAAGGGGGAGTAGTACTTTTTTCCAAGGGCAAGAATATTAGAAAACATTCAAGCATTGTCAGAGGCGTGACAACCTTTAGCAAAGCCAGCTTGTTCTGGTTTAATAAGATCAGGAATAACCTTCTCAAGACGGGAAGCTAAAATCTTTGCAAACAATTTTACAATAGTAATTAATCAGTGAAATAGGTCGGAAATATTTACAGCAGGAGGAGTCTTTGCCCGGTTTGGGAATAACAACAATAAGGGCTTCTGAAAAAGAGCCACATGATTTAGAGTTAGAAATGAATGAATTAGGCAGGTCCAGTAATTTTGGGGATAAAATTGTGGAAAATGTTAAGAAAAGTTCAATTGAAAAAACGCCCTGTCCTGGGGCTTTGGCCTTTTTTTAAAGATTTAAGAGCATCAGTTATCTCCTGAAGGGAGAGATCACTCTCAAAAGATAAAAAAGTGTCAGGAAGGGAAGGAGGTTTGGGAATTCCTTGGAAAAAAGTTTTGAGATCATTTTCAGATGGGGAAGTATCTTCTGTATATAACAATTCATATTATGATTGAAATGTATCTATAATGTCTGAATCAGAAGAGAGAAGTTTATTGGTTGTTTCTGAGTGGATAGGGCCAATATTTGTACGTTCAGCTTAGATTTTGAAATAATTGGCTAACATTTTCCCTGCCTTATTTTGGCCTCTGTGAAATTTAGATTTAATGTTAAGGAGAATGTTACATGCATCCACAGTAGCAATTTTGTTTAAGTTAGACTTTGCTTCAATCAGTTCTTGCAGTGTGGAGGAGGAATTAGGGGAAATGTAATTGTGTTCCAGAGTTTTAATCAGTTGAAGGGTGTTGTGGTATTGAGAATTAAGTAATTTATTTTTCTTAGCAGAACAAGCAATTATAAAGGCTTTAAATGCTGCTTCAAAGGCATCCTAATTATTGTGTGTTGAAGTATCTGAAGATTTGTTAAGATGAAAGAATTCATGAATAAAGGAGGTGGTTTCAGAAATAAAGGTTTGGTCTGAAAGCAAGTGATTATTAAAACGCCAATGACCTTGTTTGCGCATATTTAGGGACAAACAAAAGAGGGAGATAGAGGTGCATGGTCAGAAATAAAAATAGCACCAATGTCAGAGGTATGGATAGAGGGAATCAATGATTTAGAAACTAGAATATAGTCTATGCGGGACATAGTATGGTGAACAGGTGAAAAAAGTGAACTCACAAATGTCTGGGTTACATGTTTTCCATACATCAAACAACGGACGAGAGGCAATGGCAGATTTAAATGATTTATGGGTTTTATCAGGCTTGAATTTTCATTTAGATTTTCTGTCAGAAAAAGGATCTAGCCAATTATTAAAATCTCCACTGATGATTATATTGGAGTTAGAGATAAAGGCCAATTTTAATTTACTACAATGCCAAAATTGTGGCTCAGGCTTGACCGGGCCATATATATTAAGGAAGGTGATTTGCTTTTTGGAAATAATAGCGTCAACCAAAACCCATTGTCCTTTGAAATCACATTCAGTTGATAATATTTGTGCATTAATTGATTTATTAAATAAAATAGCAACACCACCATGATGTTCAACAGCAGGAGAGAATACAATTTAGTTAGCCCATTGACGTTTAAGCTTCAAAGATTCCGTATCATTGCAATGAGTCTCCTGTAAAAAAGCAACCTGAGCATTGAGGTTAGATAAATGAGACAATACCTTTTGACGCTTGACAGGATGACCTAAACCACGTGCATTCCACAAAACAACGTTAAACATAAGAAGGATTGGGGGAAGTCATGTGGAAACAGGAACAACACGCGGTAAGACCACTAAAAGAGAAAAAAAGAATATACCATTTAACAAATGTTATGTAGTGAAAGTATGAAATCAGGAAGATGAAAAAGAAGAAATAGGGATACAATTAGATACTCATAAAGATAACAAGATAATGATGAAAAACATCTGAAAGGGAAAATATCCAAGGAACAAGAAAAAAGGTGGAAGAAGAAGGAGGAAAAGATAGAAGGGTAGAATAAATAAACAGATCCAGGAAAATAATCCAGGTTTGAAGAGAGATAAGTATGCGATACGAGCAGAGCATGGTGACGTCGAAGACAAGGACGGAGGAAAGAGTAAAAAGATAATAAAAAGCCTCTTAAGTAATAAATGAGCACAGAACAAGAAACATAAATTGAGAAAGGAAAATGAGAAAATAGATATAACTCAAGGAGTGCATAACAGAAAAAGAAGTTTACTTAAAAGAACAATAACAACCAGTTAAATATGAAGAAGTTAAACATTAGTGTCCATGTTGCGAGAGTAAAGCGGTCTAGAAATATTTTTAGTTTCTGAGGGTCGTCGAAAGAACGTGAATTTCCTTTGTGAGTGATTTGGCAAAGACAGGGATGCAGAATGCCATACTGGATATTCAAGTGTCTCATCTGAGGGCGAAGAGCCAAAAATTCTTTACGTCTAGAATTCGTTGCATTGGAGACATCCTGCAAAATAAAGATATTATGTCCCGACCAAATGAGACATCATTTAAGTTTAACAGCTTTCAGAACATGTATAAGTTCAGTAAATTCCAGGAAGAGCATTATAATAACACTAGGCTTGCTTGAATCAGGATGAAGACGACCCAAACAATGTGCATGCTGAATGTTGAGAGGGTGGGACGACTGAAGATCTAAGAGATCTGGGAGGAATTTCTTCAAGAAAGATAGCATATCCGAGCCTTCAATATTTTCCAGTAGACCATAAAGGCATACGTTATTCCTCCGATTTCGATTATTTTCAAGGTCCTCAGTGTGTAGTTTCAGTTCATGGATCTCTTATTCTAGGAGAGGAATCTTCGTAGAGATATCTTGAAGGTCTCCAACCCGTTGTTCAAGTTCCAATACCTCTCCTTCCATGACAATCCATCGGTCCTCTATTTGTTGCAACTATTCATTGTTTGCAGTCATAAAAGGTTGAAGCCCACGAACCTCGTCTAAGAAAGAGTCAAGTACCGGATTTTGTGAGGAGAGAATAGGAGAAGGTGGGTCGTTTTTGTGTCTCTTGGGTTTTGCACCTGAAAAATATAATTTGGAGGTGGTGTCAGGATCACTTGCCATCTTGACTCGCTGATAGGAAAAATGACTGCTAACTATATTCAGGCGAATCCTTCCCATACACCAATGTAGAAACAGGCAAAGTCAATGAACAATAGTAACAAAATAGTTTCAGTGGAGTAACATAGAGGAGTATATGCACAACATATTATGCCCCAATAGGAGGACGAATCACCACCTCAGCAGAGATTCAGCATCAGTAGGAACAGAGCATGCCAAACTATCCAATAAAAAAAGAAGAAAAGTCCCCCTCCATACATAATACTCAGGTAAAAGTAGCTGGTTATGCAATTCAGTTAATTTCAGTGGATCCAAGAGATTGTTGACTAATGAAACATGAAAAAGAAAGAAAGAGTCATGTTTCTACATATGTTGCCAAGAAATTACAGGTACAAAACATAAGACCGTTTAAAAATCAATGTCCTAATAATAGAGAAGGGTTTTTTACTTCTACTTGCGGACATTGCTCAATCCACTTGCATTAAAAAATGACTTGTTGTAGAATTTCATAGAATGTTCTTTCAAACATTGTAATAAGTCACAATTTCCCACGATATTCCCTTTAACGTTGCCACATAATTAAAAAATAACTCAATGGCTTCTTCGAGGCGTTTCCAGAATGTTTCCTCTTGATCAGGACAGCAAGATTATTTTCCAAATAATTTAGCATCATAGTCTAGTTTGCAGTACTATCTATGAGAAGGCATCCTCATTGTACTGGGAGCATAAAAATATGTTCCAAGTCATAGCTACCTTGAAGCTTCTATACACCTAGGTGCTTTCGAAGAACAAGGGCCTTTCACTTGATCGGATGGCCACATGAGTCCCTCACACCTCCAGTGAGTTCCTCAAGGCACACAACAAAGTGGAACACAAACTGGAAACTCACAGGTGAGGCAACCACAATTTAGTCTATTGATACTGACCAACACATAGTCAGCTTTTTTCTTTTACTTGACAGCAGCTAAATAGGAACCTCACCAGAGAATAGGGTTACTTGAGAATCATGGGACAGGTAGTCCTTGGTCCAAAGGCACCAAGGTACTAGATTTCCTGTAACTACTGTGTGGGTTCCAGCTACTTACATTCAGAGTCAAGTTATTGCCCCCCAACCCCCACAGAGCGGCCAGGGTATCATATAGATCCCCAGACATCCTATGCAGGCAGGTACATTTTTTCACTCTACGCGCCTGCGGGGGAGGGGGGGGGAAGGGGGCTCTGTTCGCTTTTGAAAGCCATACCGTATTGCTGCCTGAAAAGTAAAAGACGGGCTGGCTGCTTCAAACATCCAGTCCATCTTTTGCTAATGTGCTGCCCTGAGGTGCAGGTGTGATTTCATGGATCTCCAGGGCAGTGCATCAATTGGAGCATCAGGACCAAAATTACAGAACATTGGCTGCAGGTTCAGAACGTTTCCATATTTGGTTTCACCAGCTGTTCTACAACCTGGACTGATGCTCATGTGACAGGATATATGGACCTCGCTCACCCAGGCATGTCAAATGAGAATGGAGACATAAACTCCTGAAATTCATGGGCATCTGTTTCATTCATTGTAGAGGAGACCATAGCTTTGTGCAGGGTGTAGACGCCGCTTGGATGGAAGTTTCAAGGTTGCTACACCTATACTACTCAATGCATGCAAAATCAGGTGAACTACAATTCCTGCGACTAGTGTTCTGGCTTTGTGCTTTTTCATATTTAATTTAAAAATGGTTTCAATGTTTCAGCTGCACTAACCTACTTAATTATGCAGGTCTATATACAATGTCTTATTCAATTTTCCTGCACATCGTTGGAGAGGATCTGTACTAATTGCTGACCCAGTCGGCAAAGACTGACGTATTTCTTCCTTGCTTAGTAAAATTCATTTTAAATTGAATTTATCTTGTTATTAAGATTATATATGTATGTCTCTATATTGAATATGTAATAGTCACAAAATGTGCTTAAGTTCAACATTTGCTGCAATAATATGTAGCTACTTTATAAAACTGACATGTAAGGCTTAGCGTTGCTTTTGAAAATCGATACAAAAATTGTACTTCCCTAGAATGGTAAAAATACTAAGGATGGGCGGAACTAGAGGAGTTTCACACAGCAGCATTCTGGGGAATTAGATAAAAACACATTGAGATTCTGTATAGTTCCACAAGTAGGCGGAATCGGCACATCACACTGATTTTTGGGAGGTTTATCCACACTGCAAAATCAGCGTGAACTGCACCAGGCGGTGCACTTGAGAGCGCTGCTTCTTTGCTGCCGCTGAGGTAGATTTTCCAATTGAGTACCAGCTTTCTCACCTCGAGCATCAGATTTCTCACCGCCAATGGTTGCTACTATCCCCAAACCTCCCCATTAAGGAAATCTCATTGTGTGCCATCCTAGCACCTGAAAATTTCACTAGGGGATGCCAATTCTTGATCACCAACTTAACATTGGTGAGCCGCACGTGAGAAAAAACAAACTCTGCCAGTGGGCACAACTCTGCAAATTCCACTGGTGGAGGGAAATTTATCGCCCACCCCTATTAAATATATAAATGCTTGGGTGCCAAAAGCAGGTGCACACACCTGGTGCGCCCCTGGGGCACTCAGTGTGATATGACCCCGGGAGCAAAAGGTAATCGATTATCAGTTAAACAGTGGTCAGTGTCTGTCCTTTACTTTTGTACTGCATTCAAAATACTATCACAATTATTTAGTGAAACGAAAATTAACATTTGTAAGGCATCACATATTGGTTGCAGCAACCATGAAAGACACAGAAATAGTTTCATTAATTGAGGGAAATATCTGGGCTACTGAACAACAGGATAAGCATACTTTGCTAGAATGTATTACAGCAGCCTTGAAATCAAAGATTTACAAAATCGTATACTAAATTTAAAACTTCATACAGCACCACTGTATACCGTGGTCTACAGCTATATTCACTTTTCTTGATAGGAGTCTACTCAATAGTATTGCTTAGTATAGTATATAATAGTCCACTTTTAACAGGAATGGACATTTTTAAATAAACTACATTGCCAAAAATACATTTAACAATAACAGTGTCCACAAACTTCCAGAGAACGTGGATAGAACAGCATTTGTGTCTGGCATATCAACGACTTGTACCAGCTGGTTTGAAGTCAGTCCACTGGGAGAAACCCAGATCATCTGTGCCTGTTTTTGAAACAATTGTTATGTTTAATTATAAGGAAAATCAAACTTTCAATACATTCTGCATTTTCAGCATGTATTTCCCAGTGTGTGTCACGATCCAAAACTATACTTGTAGAATAATTCTTTTTAAACATACATTAAGAACAACGTTAATGGTGTCATCAGGTGAATGATGTCACAAATGTCTCAAATCCCCAGCATACATTATTAAATACTGTTAACGTTCTGGAATGCCAATTGTTGGTATTGTTAATGATATAGGATTCGTTATAGAGAACTTTGGGCCATATTATCAAGGAAGCTGCTGTAGTTTATCGCCGCTTAACCGGCAGGAAACTGCCGATAAAGTGCCGATAATGGGCTTGATAATATGCGATTCGAATTTCAATCGAAGCCCAGGTTAGATGTTCACACATCTAACCTGGGCTTCGATTGAAATTCAAATCGCATATTATCAAGCCCATTATCGCCACTTTATCTGCAGTTTCCTGCCGGTAAAGCGGCGATAAACTACCGCAGCTTCCTTGATAATATGGCCCTCTATTTTTTATCATCACTTGTTGGTTTCTTAAAGTCAATGTAATTGTAGAAATAGTTCACCTATTTTGTGAGCACAATGCTTCTAAAGAGAAGTAGACCCTAAGAATAGATGTATTATTTTAGAGGCATTGTGAAATTGGCCCTTTGATTCCTAATGATCGGGCAGAGATGTTTTCTATCATTATTATGACAATTTTTGCATTGAAAATGGATTGTGACACTGTTTTACATGATAATGACAAAGTGTGTATTAGGTTACCATATTTCAAGTAACACAACAATGAAGTTCTGGTTTAGATAATACATCATAAAAGCAAAAAGAACAGATGATGGACAGAATGCTGAATCAATTGAACATTCACCCCCAGTAATAGATCTTGGTTAAATCCATTGTTTTTTTGCACACTATGCTATTCCAGTTTAGAGCCAGCCATATGCAAATCAGTCTTGACCCAGTTCCTCATGGGAACAGTCCAACCCGAACTGCAAGGCAAGGTCCTCCCTGGACCAGAAACAGGTATCCTCGGACCGGTTTCTGGGTTTTCACCCCTCATCAGCCAGGATAGCTTGAATCTGGTGCCATAGCGTGCATGGGACCCATGTCTGGGCATACCCTTCCTACTTAGGGCAACAAATGCAAAAAGAGGTAAACAACCTTTACAACGCAACTATTACAACGCACTACAATTACAACGCGGTCATTACAACGCATTGCGCTGGGGGCGCTCTAGGATAGGGAATACGTTTAATTGTCTATCCAACACCTTCCCTGGTGTCCACGGGGACTGGAGTTGGAATAGAAAATTATACTTACCACTATCCAGCACCTCTAAGCGCTATGCGTTGTAAAGGTTTGCGATGTAAAAACGTCGTTGTAAAGGCAGGCGTTGTAACGTCATACATCCGCAAAAAGAACAGATGATGGGCGGAATGCTGAATCAATCGAACATTCACCCCCATTAACAGATCTGGGTTAAATCCATTGTTTTTCTGTCCATCATCTTTGTGTCTTTTGCTTTCTCTCTTTAAGTGCGCCGGGTAAGCACAGACGTGGGTCCCGGGCTGACTTTGCCACTGGATTCAAGCTAGCCTGGCTGATGAGGGGTGATGCCCCGAAACCGGTCCCAGGATGCTTGTTTCCGGTCCAGGGAGGTCCTGGCTTGGCAGTTAGGGCTGAACTATTCCCTTGAGGCACAGGGTCAAGACTGATTTGCATAATGCTGGATCTAAACTGGGGTGACATAGTGAGCAAAAGAACAATGGATTTAACCCAGATCTCTTGACTGGGTGGGTAAATGTTCGATTTGCTCTGCATTACATCCATCATCTGTGTGTTTTTTACTTTCTCCCCTAAGTGCGTCGAGTATGCACAAACGTGGGTCCTGGCTCACTGTGCCACTGGATTCAAACTAGCCTGGCTGATGAGGGGGTGATGCTCCGAAACTGGTCCCTGGATGCTTGTTTCTGGAACAGGGAGGACCTGGCTTGGCAGTTCGGGCTGGACTGTTCCCATGAGGCACAGGGTCAAGACTGCTTTGCATATGCCTAGGTCTAAACTGGGGTGGCATGGTGAGCAAAAGAACAATGGATTTAACCCAGATCTCTTGACTGGATGAAAATGTTTGATTTGCTGTGCATTCTGTCTTTTGCATCATAAAAGCATGCAGATTGTTAGAAATAGATTTCTGATAACACCTATCAGTCAATAGTTTGATATGATATTTGACATTTAAGTGACCTGTGCTCTTATGCATAGATGAACATGGTAAATGAAAGCAAACACAGACATTTCTATATAAGAATACAATTGCCTCATGTATTAAAAAACGGATAATAACATTAGAATGTATTATGTGAGCACTGACTTTGACAAAAGAAGTTAGTATTACTCAAGGTTATGTTATAATTTGCACCTCACAAAAGTTTATTTCAAGTGTGCTTTTAAGTTCTGTATGATGTATTAATGTATAACGTGCAAAAGAGACTTACAAAATTATATGTAAAATTATAGTGAGTGTTAACATTTTATGAGTACCTTATACTTAGATGAATTGATTACAATTTATAATGGAATGATAATAATATACTTAATTGAAGAATCAATGCACTGTTCTATGTACTGTGATATTCATATTTTAGCACAAATTCATTGTGCATGAGCTGAGTTTCATAAAGGCCTCAAACTTTGCTTACTTTCCTGGTATGAACTTATGAACTGAATAGTCTGAAGCCTATGGGAACTATTCGTAAAGTTTCCACTTGTGCTCTAAAACTCAATCGTCTCCTTTCATGTGCGTAGCTTACTTGATTAGACTTGCAAAAAAAGTGTTACTTCCTAGAGCAATGCTTGAGGAGATGAGAGCATGGACTTGCCTACTTCCTAAATGCAACAAATGATACAGTGCTCCTAAGGAAATTGCATGCAATGGATTATTTATTTCTTATGAATGTGTATACTTTTTACTTACCACATCATCTCATCCTAATGAGAGTGACCAATGTGACAGAGTGTTCCACCAAAATTTGGTGATGTTAAGTGGTGTAAACTTGGAATTAACCGAGTATAACTGCCTATATTTTGAACGAAGGGGCATCACTCCTCTACCTATCTTGTGGCATAGAAACTGATGATTTAGGGAAAGAACATAGGCCCTGGGTACCTGGTAGGCAGGAAACCAGGGTACTTGCAGTCAAAGAGCATCAACATCAGGCAAAAAGTGGGGGGCAGCCATTCAAAAAGTGGCTCTTTCCTACACAACCCCATCCTCACCCAAATGAAAGAGGATGAGACTATCCTTTTCCAAGAGAGTCTTCATTCAAGTGAAAGAACCTGGAAAGTCCATTTGCATTGGCATGGGCAGACCCAGGTCTATGTTCTACTGTAAAGTCCATTCCCTTTCATTTTATTAGCCATTTGAGAAGTCTGTGGTCAGTTTGACTGGGAAGGGAGTACCAAACAAGTATGGTCTCAACTATTTTTAAGGGACAAAACCACAGCAGAGGCCTCCCTCTCAATGGCACTCTAACACTGCTCCCTGGGGAGTAACCCCCAGCTTATAAAAGCAACAGGCAGATCTTGGCCATCATCATTGATCTGGGATAGGACCACTCCTATCCCTAGCTCAGAGGCACCAGTCTGCAGAATAAACTGCTTGGTGTGGTCTGGTGTTTTGAGAATTGGTGCTGAGCACATTGTCTCTTTCAGGGTGGCAAAAGCATTTTGATAGCTAACTGTCCAGTTTACGTTATTGGGAATCTTCTTGGAGGTGAGTTCTGTGAGGTGTGTCACAATTGATCCATACCCTTTCACAAACCTCCTGTAGTAACCAGTCAATCTAAGGAATGCCCTGCCTTGGGTCTGGGTTGTTGGAGCCTCCCAGTCCATGATACCCTGGATCTTGGGCTGTAGGGGTTGCACTTGGCCTCCACCAATAAGGTGGCCCACGTTTCTGCCATTTGGATGCTTTGATAGATAGGCCTGCAGTTTTCCGGGCCTATAAAACCTTTCATAGGTAGACCAGGTGATACTGCCAGGTGGACCTAAAGACAGCCATATCTTCAAGATATGCTGCTCTAAAGACCTCCAATCCAGGACGGACTTGATTTACCAACCTGTGAAAGGTTGCAGGGGTATTCTTTAAACCAAAGGGCGTAAAAGTAAACTGATAATTCACATCAGGTGTGGAGAGTGCTGTTTTTGCTTTGGCTCCTTGGGCCATGCCAAGCTCGCAGTACCATGCAGTTAAGTCATGGGTACTAAAGAATTTGGCTGCACCCAATTTATCAACTTGTCAGCCCTGGGTATGGGGTGAGCATCTACTTGGTGACAGAGTTAAGCATGGATGGATGAAATGTCAATATTATCACCCATGCAGGCTGGATTTAGGCCCTGCGTAAGCACAATTGATCAGGTCCTAAGATTTATTCTTATTTATTGGAAGGTGGTGGTATTAGGTGGAGGAGTGATCTATGCGGCTTTCGTGGACCTAAAGTCCGCCTTTGATTTAGTTCCAAGAGCCAAATTGTGGGAATCTCTGATGCACATGGGATTGCCGAAGGATCTGTTGAATATAATCGTAAGACTTCATGAGAAAAATTATGCCCAGGTTAGATGGGTTATGCAGGGCCAAGTAACCAAAAAGTTTCCAGTGACACGAGGAGTCCGCCAAGGGTGTGTCCTTGCACCAACCCTTTTTCTTTTATTTATTAATAGAGTCGTCGAATTCTTTTCAGACACACCCACTGACGCCCAAAGCTTAGGCGGTATGAAGTTTCCCCTCCTCATTTTTGCGGATGATACGCTCATCCTTTCAAAAACACAAATGGGGCTACAAGTGGCACTTAGCAAATTTGAAGAATTTTGTTATGCTAACGACCTCCAGGTTAATGCAAGTAAAACCAAGTTTATGGTTCTTACAAAAAATAGACCAAGAGTAGGCCAAGTAAGTTTAAATGGTACCAATCTGGAACAGGTGAACGAGATGACTTACCTAGGGGTGGTACTCGATTATAGATTAAGATGGTCAGCCCAGCTAGATGTACTGTCATTAAAATTCTCCCAGTTGAGTGGGACCCTTATTACGGAGCAGAGATCTTCCCTTACTAAGAGAATAAGCCCAGCACTTAAAATTTATAACATCAAGATAAGATCGGCCATTGTATATGGAGCTGACCTTTGGGGCTATGTTGACCTGTCCCAACTTGAGAAAATTCAAAATAAATATTTACGTAACTTGGTGGGTCTCTCGCAATCGACCCCTATGCTACCACTATTGTTGGACTTGGGATGTAACCCCATAGAGGAACTGGCAAAACTGAGGATTATTTTACTTTGGAGGAGAATTTGGGTAACTCCAGAATTGGCTTCTTTTGCTAGGGGAATAGATGATCTTAGACACATAGTGGGTTGTGGCAATCTTCCCTGGTTTAAAGCAGTAAAATCCATCCTGTCAGGTATGGGCCTTATTCAACTATGGTCTGATCCTGGGAGAAATGTGTTCCCTTCAAAAAAGGATTTCAAGGACCAGTTCTGGGCTGCTTATAGAAATAAGTTGATTGTGGAACACAGTTCGTTATCTCTTTCTGGCAGGTTTTTGAGTCACAAGGTGGATCCAGTTGTGGAAAGCTACTGGGACGCCATAACTAAGAGTAGTGACAGAAAACTCTTTCACCAATTTAGAGTAGGAACGCTACCCCTGAGATCGTTCACACATAAATGGAAGGGTGGGTCTGGGAATTCGTGTTTGTGGTGTACTGATCAGGAGGAGTCTGTGGGACACTTCTTCTTCGTTTGCCCTGCATATGCCGCCCCACGAAAAAAAGGTTGAAATTAATTTGTAGAAACCTAAACACTAGAGGGGGCAATGAGGCCTTATGGTTGTTAAGGACCATAACATCACTCCCAGTGGTCATAGCAGTAGCTAAATTTCTAGGCTGGTCCTGGGTTATTAGAGCTAGGTACCCCCATATATATATATATATATATATATATATATATATATCTTAATCTTAGGGTTATTACACGTACGTCTTCTTGATAAAATGTAATTAGAGTTTTTAATTAAGTCTTTTAGCTAAATATAATCAAACAGTCTCCATCTAAAACATGGATTAAGATGTGATTTTGTATTATTCTATGTAATATTGTATTGTGTTTTCTTTTTTAATGTTTTAATTGTATTTTGCTTGTGATGTCTTTTATGGTGAATTTTACCGAAATAAAGACGTATGAACTGAACTGAACTGACAGAGTTAAGACCTTGGTAGTCCACACAAAACCTCATTTCTCTCTTTCCCCCATGTGGATGAGGTTTGGGGACAAAGACCACTGGGCTGGCCCAGGGGCTCTCAGAGGGTTCAATAACCTCTAACTCCAGTATCTTGCTTACCTCAGCTTTGATGCTCCCCTTAACTTGATCAGACTGTCAATAGATTTTGTTTTTGACAGGTACACTGTCCCCAGTGTCCACGTCACGGGTACACCAGTGTATCTGACCAGGGATCAATGAGAAGAGCTTAGCATACTGCTGTAAGACTTGCTTACAGTCAGCCTGCTGCTGGGCAGTAAGGGTGTCTAAGTAGACAACTCCATCCACTGACCCATCTTTGGGGCTGTAAGAGAAGAGGTCAGAGAGAGGTTCACTCTCTATCTCCTGATCCTAATCAGTAACCATCAACATGTTCAGCCTTGTCTTGGAAAAGCTTTAGGCGGTTCACATGGATCACCCTTGTGGGGGTCCTGCGTGTGCCCAGGTGCACCAAGTAAGTGACCTCACTTTTCTTTTCTAAGATGGGGTAAGGGCTACTCCATTTGTCCTGGAGGGCCCTTGGTGCCACAGGCTCCAAAACTCACACCTTTTGTCCTGATTGAAATTCCACCAGTCCAGATTTTTGGTAATACCAGTGCTTTTGGAGCTCCTGGCTGGCCTCAAGATTTTTGGAAGCTTTTCCATATACTCTGCCATTCTGGACTTTAGGCCTAGTACACAGTCCACACTATCTTGTTTGGGTTCTTGGAGAGGCTTCTCCCAACCCTCTTTAACAAGACAGAGTGGTCCACTAAGAGGGTGGCCAAACAGAAGTTCAAAGTGGTAAACCCCTACTCCCTTCTGAGGCACCTCCCGGTAGGTGAAAAGAAAGCAATCTCCTTTCGATTATTTCAGGGAGTCCCATGAGCATGCCCTTCGATGTCTAAACCTTTCAACAAGACCATTGCTTTGTGGATGATAGGGTGTAGAAAAAACTTGTACTGCACCCCATACTCATTCCTCATGTGTGTGAGGTATGCAGACATGCAGTTTGACTCCCTGTCTGACACCACCTCCTTAGGAAACCCTACCCTGGTGAAGATACCAATGAGGGTCTTGGCTACTGCTGGAGCTGTAGTAGCCCTACAGTGAATTGCTTCAGGATACCTAGAAGCATGATCCAGTACCACCAGCATAAACTTGTTTCCTGAGGCAGTGGTAGGTTCAAGTGGCCCCACTAGCTCCACACCTACCCTTTCTAAGGGAACCCTAACCACTGGTAGTGGAATTAAGAGGGCCTTGGGGTGTCTACCTGTTTTGCCACTGGCTTGACAGGAGACACAGGAGCTGACAAACTCCTTTAATTTCTGGGACATCTGGAGCCAGTAAAAATGTCTAACTAGCCTGTCCCAAGTCTTGGTCTGGCCAAGATGCCCAGCTAGGGGGATGTCATGGGCCAATGTGAGTAATAACTCTCTGTACATCTGAGGCACTCCCTAGTAGGACCAGGGTTGGGGTCTCCAGCCTCAGTATACAGGAGTCGCTCCTTCCAAATGGCTCTGTGGGTACCACTGACATGTCCCTTTTCCTGTGTAGCAGCTTGCTGCCTTAGGCTTTCAAGAGTTGGACAGGTCTGCTATCCAAAGGTACAGCTGTTCCCTAGTGGGTCCCCCTAGGCCTAAGAGCTCCACCTGGTAAGGGACCGTTTCCCTCTGGGGCTGACAAGTCCTCTCCCTGAGGAGAGGCATCCTGTATCTTTTGCTGTCCAGAAGCTGGTTGACCAGTCTTTTTACCTTTCCTCTTAGAAGGCTGGCCATTCTTCCAGACTCCAATACTCCTTTTTCACCCTGTTCTTGGCTCTGTGCTCTAGTCTTGACACACACAATCTCAGGGATGTCCAGCATTGCTGCATGGGTTTTCAATTCTACCTTATCCCATGCTGAGGTCTCTAGGTCGTTTCCAAGCAGACAAGCAGCTGGAGGTTTTGGAGAGACCACTGCCTGTTTCAGGCCAGTACCACCCCCAGTCTGATGTTACCATAGTCATGGCCTGGTTAGTAGTAGCACTGACAGCATTGGTGACCTGATATGACTTTCCAATAAGTTATTGCTCTGGGGAAACCAGTGTGTCTCTCACCATGGCGATACTGGCACCTGTATCCCTCAGGCTTCTATCCTAGTCCCATATATCCAGGGGTATTGCAAATACTTTTTTAAGTTGTGAAACCACACAGCTAAAGTGGCAAACTCAACTTCACCCTCAGAGACTAGAACTGCTTCGGTGTGGACCCTGATTTGCTCTGGGCATACTGTTGATCCCATCTGGAGATTGGCTACACCAGTACTAAATGGAGAAGGACTAGGGGGCTTCTTATGAGGACACGTAGCATCTCCAGTTAAGTGTCCCAACTTCTTACAGTTGAAACACCAGGTCTTCTGGGGATCAAAGTTGTTCCCTTTGTACCTACTATTGGACTGGGAAGAGTTTTGGAACCCACCCCCCTGAACAGATTTTGGGGCCCTTTTAAAGACTCTTGGTTTTTGTCTTTGGCGTTCTCACCCTCTTTCTCCTGGGGAGGTTTGGTAACCCCTTTCTTTTGGTCACCCCTAGTGGCTGTTTTGGTTACCCTTGTCTTGACCCAGTGGTCTGTCTTCTTTCTCAATTCTTGGGGAGAAATTAGACCTAGGTCTACCAGATGTTGATGCAACTTCACATTAGTGCAATTACTCAAAATATGTTCTTTCATAAAAAGATTGTAAAGTCTATTGAATTCCTGCACATTATTCCCAGTTAACCATTCATCTAGTGTCTGAGCCCCCCTAAATCTAATTCTATAATTCTCAGTTGTGAGCCCAAAGCCCTCAAAGTGTTCTTCATGAGATCATAAGACCCAGCATTTGCCTCAGTAAGGGTCAGGAGTCTGTCCCTGCAGTTACCAGTAAACAGTTCCCAAAGGAGAGCCACCCAGTGTGACTTCTTCACTTTCCTCATTTCACAAGCCTGCTCAAAGGCTCCGAACCATTTGGTGATGTCATCTCCTTCCTCAAATTTGAAGACAATCCCTTTGGGGATTTTAGGATCATAAGATTGCTCTCTGTCCTTACTATTTAATTTGCTGTTACCATTGAAGGGTGCTAGGCACATCTCTGCTGTCTCTTTTTCTAGAGTCAGGCGACTGGTGTCTAGGCCTAACCTTTTGGCCAACCTTAATAAATGGTTGGTCTTCTCATTGAGGCTGTCCTCAAGGGGCTCAGAAGTACCTGACCCACCTCCATGGGATCTAGGTGCTGTGAGCAGAATTCTTCGAGTCAGGGACACAGGGACCCTGTTCTCCCTAGGAAGTGAGGGGGGGGTTGGAAGTTATCCTCATACCCTCAATCCTCTTCCCCATCTGAGATGTCTTTGCCTTGCTCAGAGGGGTGGTCCTTAGCATACCCTGCCAACAGCTCTTGGAGTTTTTGTTTGGAGGGATAGGACCCCATAGTAATGGTTTTAAGTTTACATAGAGATCTTAACTCCCTGAATTCCAGGTGGCGGTAAAGGGTGAGGTTGAGCTCCTCAATCATGTTTTTAACGTCATTTGGTAAGTTTTCACAGTTGGGTTCTTATTAAGAGACATTCTAGAAAACGAATCAAAACCTTCTTACCACTAACTATAGTGAGTTTTTATTTTTCTCAAATTCTAAAGGGACTTAGCAAATGCCCTAACAAGACTTTTAGGAATTTAAAAAAAATGTGTCAATTAAAAAAAAAACAGAATTCTAAACACAATTTAGGAGGTTTGTCGTGTGAACAGGTGTTGACCAAGTTAGTCCAACAAATGCAAAGTTGTAGAGCTCACCACTGACCCACCAATGTAGGAAGCTGGCTCTGAATATAGTGTGCACAGAGTCCAGTGGATCCCCAAAGGCCTACAGAGGTAAAAATAGATAATACCTTACTCTATTTGTGGTAGTGTGGGTGAGCAGTAAGGCTTGATCAGAAGGTAGTGTTAAGCATTTATTGTACACACTCAGGCAAGAAATTATGTCACGCAACCAAAGACTGAACTGTGACCAATTTGTTTTGTATACAAATATTATTTCGTTGTATTTTATTTCTAGAACCAAACAAACCCGGCATAGGTAAGGGTAATATTGCTTTCAAGAATAATGCAGTTGAATACAGTTGAATGCAATTGGTTTGGTTACAGGTAAGTCAAATGTTCATAAACAGTTGAAAAAACTATACATTTACTTTGTAAATACTTTATGAGTAATTTGTTGGATTACTTTTCAGATTACTTTTCTTGCTCAGTGTGGTATACCCACTGGGACATTTCCTGGATGAAGGTAAGTAATGCGATTTGTTATCGAAACACACGTGTATGACTTTTCATAGAATTTCTAACTCCACACTTAGCAATTGTTTCACAGAAAAGCAGTCAATGCAATCCTATGGGAGAAAATGAAGTTATCAGTTTACAGGTAAGTGCTTGTTTTTGGGAGTTGGGTTTCTGGGGTTAGAACAAGGGTTCCCCAGGGTCAAGGATGCACTCCAAGAGCACCCTCAGCTGCACTATTGCGTCCGTGTGCAGAGTGCGGAGGCCCAATATTATCCAATGGGGGATAGGGGGCCTCCGGTTGGTGGCTGCTCACGAGCAGGTCACAAGGTTGAGGGGGCAAAGCTCCTGGAGTTAAGCTCAGGGAAAAGGGGGGTTCAAGATAGCACACAAATTGCACCCACAGTGGCACAGGGGCGGCCACGTGCAGGGTGCCGTTTTGGATTTGAGCTCCCTGTTGTTTTCAAATGGGATTCTGCAGTTTCAACAAACACTTCAGGCTCTGGCACGAACATCTTCTAGAGGCGACCACTAGTTGTAGAGGTAAGTTGGGATGTCATGGGATGCCGGGACACTGTTGGTTGGGCCACCTAAGGCGTGGGGTATTGGGTGCAGGGGTGTCTTTTGGCTTTGGGTATTCCTTACCTGCTCCGGTCGATGTCAGGGGAGCCTCCAGAAGGGGGCTGCAGGTGCCTTTGGAGACTTGAAGTAGGTCAGGGATCTGCAGATCCCAGGTCATGATCGTCGGAGAAACCTCCTAGTGGTGTTTAGCCACTCGAACTCGGGCCGTGAACATCGGGTGGAGAGTGGAGCAGACTTGTGGATTTGGCTGGAGCCAGAGTCTGTTGGTGAGCAAATCCGATGCTTACAGGCTGACAAAGTATTTTCAGTGAAGGCAGGGCAGGTCCTCTGGGTTCGGGGGGGCTACTGCCTGCAGGACACACCGGGATTCCTCTGGAGCAGGTCAAGGTCGGCACAGGCCAGTAGGGCTTGTGCCAAGTCAGTTGGTGTCCTCTTCGTCTTCCTTCAGCACTGCTCTTTCGTCCTTCTTCTTCTCGCTTCAGTGTCTTAGGAGGCAAGGTTCGGGGTTGATTTAGATGACAGGTAGTGGAAGCAAGATGGCGGAGTGAAGACGCCACGGAGAGGACGCTCCCTCAGGAACCCTTGACCCTCGAGCTTACAGGCGGCTGAATGCCGAGAATGTTACTGAAATAATCGTAACTAACTACGGCCTGATGTTTAGTTGCGGAGAGAGGTTCTTCGGAGAAGGTGCGGAGAAGTTGTGGCACTACGCGCAACAAAAATCTTATAAGTCGCTATAAGCTACAAAGTTACAGGCGCTACAAGCTACAAAACGCTACAATTGCCGCCGCGGGGCTTTTGATTTCTGAACGGAACGTACTTGCCGTGCCGGAGGCTGTGTTGCACTGGAGCTCGGCACCCGAGGCTCGGAAACGCGGGGTTGGTGGATTGGAGGAAGTGGAGGAAACACAGAGGCAGCGGCAGCTGCGACGACTTGGCTGGGATCTGGGAGTGCTGGTAACATTGGCAGGCAGCGGCAGGTAATTTGAAGCCGTGAAGCACTTGTTTGGCGTGTCCATGCACAGACGGCGGTAGACCGAGCTAGAGTGACTGCCTCAACTGACTGCCTCTGGTTAACGTACAGAGGAATTTTCCGAGGTGTCTGCTTCATTTGCCTGAAATATCAAAGTGACTGTGCTGTAGCCAGGAGCCGGTTTTGAGGCTCAAGGCTTGGTTAAGCTTGGTTGGGCGCTGAGAGGAGGAGACGCAGCGGGCTTTTGGCTTTTTGGCTCTAGTAATTACGCTGCTGGCAGAAACAGGAATAGTAGCGCTGATGGCGCCCAAACACGCCAAGAGTAGAGTAACTAGAGGTACCCCTCTGAAAGAAGGAGTGGACGAGGGGAGTTCACCAACATTTAAACCGATTTCGCCAGCAGTGGTAGCAAGGATGCCCCGTCATATGGAAAAACAAACTGGTGGGCAGCAAGCTATTCAACTTTTTTAATTACACCTACAAAAGTTAGCACCACTGCAGTAATTATTAAAAATAAAGACAAATAAAAAGATAAAAATGAAGGGGTAGGAACGTCTGCTGATAAATCAACTGATATTAACAACACCATTAAGTCAGGCATTAACAACTTGGCTTCAACCAACCTAATTGAAACATGCAATTCAGCTAAAGACAGTAAAGAGGTGCCAGATGTGGTGGATAGGAGTGCTGTACACAAGGCGGACAAGGTGAATAAGGCGTAGTTTAATGAGAACATCGTGGTGGAAGTTCATACCACAGACGCTACCACTAAACCTGCCCTACAGCCTCCTCAAGCCTTACCAGTTTTAGATCTGACTGTAGCTGATGAGAGAAACTATAATCATGGTGATGGCACTGATGGCACTGATGGAAATGATGGCACCAAGAGGGAGACATTTCTAGAGGCTAATCTGACGATGCGGAATATGAGGAGCTAGTGGAAGGAGGAGACATGGAGGGAGCAGAAGATACAGGCGAGGACATAGAATACAGCTCTGCGCAATTAAAGGCTAGTAAATCCTCTGCCCTCAAAAAAAGGGGGAAGGCAAAAAATAAAGTTAAGAAAATGGGGAAAAATATGAACCCTGCAGTTTTATTAAATACATTAATACCAACTATCAGCGGAGGGAAACTGTTTACAAACCAGAGTCCGCTGAGTAAGTGGTTTCAAGCCCAAAAAAGAGTGGCTAAAAATCTGTCGTTGAGCTTACCAGGAAGCAACTCTACTGCAGGGGAGAGCCTTAAAAACAACTAAAAAAACTCGCAAGTTATTCCGCTTGAGAGCGTCGCCTTATCCGACCCAGACTCGGACTTGTTGGCGCTGCCTGTTACAACTGCCCCCTCTGCTTCTGTGAATATACCATCTAATGGTAACATTGGCACTATCGGGGGTATTATACTGAGTCAGAAAGACAAACACCTTGCATTTACTTCCCCCCATAGCGGGCCAACGGCAACACCTAATATCTCCATCTCCCCTCCACCGGCTTCTGCTAATGCTTCATCCTTGGATTTAATCTTAAAAACATTAATGGATCATCGCCAAGGCGTACAAGAACATTTCCGACAACTAAGGGAAGATAACAGTAAAATCCACAGTTGCCTCCAGGAAGTCACCAACAAATTGAGAAAAGTAACAAAAGAAATCGAGGAACTACAGCAAAGGGTTGTCGAAGTGGAGGAAACCCTAGCCACTACTACGGCTTCATCAGATCAACATAATGAAGAAATAGGGACTCTGCAGAACAAAGTTGAGGATCTGGAAAACCGGCAGAGGCGGCAGAACCTGAGACTCTTTGGGATACCTGAAGGATCCGAGGGAGCAGATGCAAGGGCTTACATGGTAAAAACACTACAGAGGGCATTCCCGGATCTGTCTGACTGGGACAGGGATTCTCAGCTTCAGCGGGTACACAGACTCCCCATCATTCCCAGAACCCAGGAGAGTAAATATCCACGGCCCTTCCTAATCTACTTCGGCAACTACCTGCTGCGACAAGCAGTTTCAATCAAATCCAGACCAAGCACCCCCGTGACAATCGATAATATAACTTTCTTTGTAAAATCCGATCTCAGCAAGGTTACTATGGACAAAAAATGGGGGTTACGTAAACTGATTGACCCCTTTAAGTCTCGTGGAGCAATGGTGTATCTACAGGAACCTGCTCGCCTCAAAGTTATTAAGTCCGGACACAGTTACTTTTTTCATGACGTTAAAGAGGCGGAGCATTTTCTTTCAAAAATGGAATCAAAAACTTAATTAAGAAAATAACGGGAAAGAAGGGGACGGGGAAAAAAAAAGATACATTAGATTAACCTGCTATGGTTGTTATGGTTATTTACAACTGACTAGGGTAATTATTATTATTTTTTTCTTTTTATTCTCGCCCTTTTTTTTTTTGGGTCATTGGTTTTTCTGTATGAGAATAATACAGAGGGATGGGGTTCTTGGGGAATCCTCTCTGGCTGGCTGCCCCTCAAGCGGCAGCAGAAGATAGAGGGAGGATTCCGGGTAGGTACAGGGGGGAGGGATCTAGTGAGGCTTGGGGTAGGTTTGTGGGGAGAGTGGAAGGGAGGGGAGGGGAAAAAATAAAAAAAGACAAGGCAAGGCTCAAGGTGGTTAATGCTGGAGATGGTAGACAGGCAATGATGTGGCAATTAGTGGAAGGTGCAGAATGTTTTGTTTTAGTAATCATTTATAATGTTGCAATTTAGGTGTTTAGCCTGGAACGTTTCAGGCTTAAATAACAAGAATAAAAGGCGTCTGGTTTATGAGGAGCTGAGAATGTATGATCCACATATAATTATGCTTACGGAAACACATATATGCTTTAAAGATAAGAAATTATTGCGTCAACTAGGTTATGAGGTGGTTGTGTGTACTACTTTAAACGCTCCTATCCGGGGCGTTGCAATTATGAAAAAAAAGCAATTATGGGGGAAAGTGATTCAAAACTGCTTCGGATAGTGGAGGCCGATGGGCTATCGCTCAATTACAGGTTGAAAATTGCAAATATATTTTCTGTGCTATTTATGGGCCCAACACTGATGACCCGCGTATTTTTGATTGGCTGAATATTGAATTACTTTCGTGGGAGGGGGAACTTATTATGATGGGGGATTTTAATTGTGTGATTAACTATGACCAGAATGTGACTAAGAGAGGTTTATTTAGACGCATGCGTAAAACCTGAGCTGCGATATTAGTATTAGCAAGGATACATAACGTAAAAGACGTGTGGAGGAATCTATATCCGGACAAACCTGGTTATACGTATTATTCCCCACCCCACAAACTGTGCTCACGAATAGATCTGGCATGGGCATCAGATGAGGTTATTGAGCTAGGCTGCATGGAGATCTTTCCAAAGGTCTCGTCTGACCACAATCCTATATTGCTGTCATTCAGCATAGTTCAAAGGGCATTGGAACTTAGACCATTCACTTTCCCTAGATACCTATTGGCAGACCTAGTATTTGTTGGAATGCTTAAGGCGCACATCAAAGAATTTGTCGATATCAATACTAATTCTGCATCACTTCTATCAGTCTGGGACGCTTGTAAAGCCTCTATCAGGGGGCTCGCACAACAATATGTATTCAAACAAAATGCAGAGCAAAAGAAAAAGAACAAGATGGTAACAGCTAGTATTTTGCTATTGGAAAAACATCTAGCAGACAATCTTAGAGCTGGAGGGGTGTGTGCCCAACATATTGAGCAATTAGAAACTAAACTTGTTACTGCACGATCAGCTTTAAAATACTCACTTAGGGAAAGTAATAGCCGTAAACTACTTAAATACAAATTGGCCCAATACGAATGTGGGGATAAAGTAGGAAAGGCCCTGGCTTATAAGGTGGCAGATGACCATGCAACAACATTAGTAAAATCTATAAAGGGCCCTAATGATACATTATTTACCCAACCAGCTCAAATATTGGGACAGTTTGTCTCATATTACGAAAAACTATATACTCCCAAGGGCAGCTGTACCGAGACTCAGATACAAACTTATATTAACAAAAATCTGCCAGTAGGTGAATACTTAGAGCACGAATGTGTTAACCAGTTGGAGGAAGAGGTCACATTAACAGAGTTACGTCTCGCTGTTGCCTCTTTATTTTTATTTATTTTATATTCTTCTATAGCGCCTGAATAGACCCCCGAAGGGGTATCTCCGCGCTTTGCCAGAAAGAACGTAACTTCAGATGGTCTGTGGTCAGATAAGATGGTATAGTTTAACAGGGAGAGATCAATTGCTGGAGAATAGGTGCGTTTTTAAGATCTTTCGAAATGTCAGATGACTGGTGAGTGATCTCATCTCGAGGGGTAAAGAATTCCAGAGCTTTGGTCCCATATGGGCTAATGCTCGGCCTCCTTGTCTGGACTTTTTTATTCTAGGCACCTGCAGAAGCTGCAGGTTACCAGAGCGCAGGGTTCGCCCAGGGGCATATGGCTGGAAGATTTTGGCCAGATATTTTGGACCTTCTCCTATTGCACTTTTATGAATAGTGCACAAGGTCTTAAACTGCACTCGTTTCTTCACTGGTAACCAGTGGAGTCTGGTCAGCAGCGGGAAGGAGGGAGTCCTGGGGGGGCATTAAGGACTACCCTTGCTGCCGTGTTTTGGATCACCTGTAACTTTTTGAACTGCCCTTCATTTGCTCCTAGTAGAAGGCCGTTACAGTAATCCACTCTGCTGATGACTAATGCCTGCACAAGTGTTTTCCTGTGACAGTCTGGCAGATAGGGGAACACTCTCCTTAGCATCCCAATTGCCCGAAAGCAGGTGCTAGCCACCTGATTTATGTGGCCCTTAAAGGTGAGTGCCTGGTCTAGTAACACGCCAAGATTTTTAACAGTGTTTTTAGGGCTGGGGGCAGGGCCTAACTCTAGAGGCCACCATTCTGGTGACCAGTGGGTTGCTGCTTGTCCAAACAGCATGACCTCAGTTTTCCCTACATTACATTGGAGACAGTTTGATGACATCCATGCAGATATTGCTCTCATGCCATCTGCAAAAGATCTTTTTATTGCAGGTGTCAGATCTTTGAAGGGAAAGAGAAGTTGGGTGTCGTCGGCGTACGACACCGGGGTAAACCCAAATGATCTTGCTAAGTTGGCTAAGGGAGCTACATACACGTTAAATAGTGTTGGGCTCAGGCAGGAGCCCTGTGGCACTCCCTTATTGAGCTCCCTATAGATGGATTTGTGGGAGCCCAGCCTAACTTCTTGGGAGCGACCAGATAGAAAGCTTTCCATCCATGACAAAGCCGCTCCTTCCAAACCTACGTCCTTCAGTCGCTCAAGAAGCACCTTGTGAGACACCGTATCAAAGGCGGCGGAGAGGTCCAACAACACCAGAATCATGGAGCTGCCCTCATCCAGTGCCATTTTGATGTTATTGGTCACTGTTTGAAGGGCTGATTCGGTGCTGTGGTTCGGCCTGAAACCAGATTGTGAATAGTCCAGGCCCTCCGTCGCTTCAAGATGTTGTGAAAGATAGGTGTTTACGTGCTTCTCAGCTATTTTGCCGATGTATGGCAGGAGTGAAATAGGACGCAGGTTGGAGAGGTCGGTCCATGGGGAAGCCGCTTTTTTTCGTATTGGGTTTACCACCGCTCTTTTCCAATCTGCTGGGACCTGTCCTTTGATGAGGGAGATGTTAATAACACTCTGTATGGAGGGCCCCAGGAGAGACATCAGAGGAGGAACCATTTTGGCAGGGAGGAGGTCATTTGGAGATCCAGATTTGATATGAGTGATAAGAGGTGGGAGCTCTGTGCTATCAATTAGAGGAAAGGATGATAGTGGATGTACGTTATCCTTCCGCAGAGTTGGGGTTATAAGCTTATTAGTGTCACTCATACTGTTACTATTGCTGGCCGCCACTATTTTTCCATAAATAGTGTTTATTTTGTTCTCGAAGAAAGATGATATTTCGTCGCATAAAGTCTGTGAGAACTCATCTGAGCTCTCACATGCGGCGGGTTTAACAAAATTTTGCAGGATTTTAAAGAGCTCCTTGGGACAGTTGCCCGCTTCTACTAGCTGTTGCAGTAGGCGGTTTTTCCTAGCCTGCTTAATGTTTTTATAGTATATTAGTTGAGCGTGAGAAAAAACCGCTCGAGTCTCCTCAGTCTTATTTTTCCTCCACTTTTTCTCTGCTCGCCTACATTTCTGTTTTCCCTCCCTTAGCTCCTGTGTGTACCAGCTTTCTTGCTTGGAGGAGGGATGCTCTTTATATAATTTTAAAGGGGCCAAAATATCAATGGCTCGCTTGATTGAGTCAGTGAGTTTGGCCAATGCCATGTCTACTGTATCTGCTGTTAGTATAGTAGGTTGTACCCAAATTTCCTGTAGATTATTTAAGGAAATTTTATGCCATTGACGGCGCCAGGTGGAAGGAGATGGCGCTTTATTGGTGGGTCTCTTAAGAGTCAGGAGTTGAAATTCTAAAAGGAAGTGGTCTGTCCATAGAATCTCTCTTGCTGGGAGACAGGTGAGCTTGGTACAATTGGAAAGGACAAGGTCCAACGTATGGCCACCTCTATGTGTGGGTCCGCTGTTTTGTAATTTTAGACCTAGGTTAGATAAGTCCGTGATAAGGGAATGGGATTCAGGTAATGTTGGTTGGTCAACATGAATATTAAAATCCCCTAAGAGGATAAAATCTTCGTTGGATTTGAGTCGGGGAGCTAGCAGCTCTTGAAGAGTGAGTGGGAACTCGGGGTTCGGTCCTGGAGGACGATAAACCAGAGCACCTTTCCAAGAGGTGTGGCTGGTTAGGTCAACTTTGAAAAACATGATTTCTAGTTGTAAACTTTGATGTTGTGCAAGTATAGTGACCTTTATATCGTCTTTGTGTATTATCGCTAGGCCACCGCCTGTCTTCACTTCTCTGTCTAAATGTTTGAACTTATATCCTATTGGGACTCCCATTGTTACAGCTGTAATTGTATGGGGCTTCATCCATGTTTCGGTAACAAAACATATGTCCGGCTGGATAGTATTGACCAGATCCCAGACTTGATGCTGATGTTTGGGCAGGGAACGCACATTTAGAAGGAAACACTTCAGTCCATCTGTAGGAGTTCTTACATCAGATTGAGTGTTACTGCTGAGTGTTCGACGACGACACTCTAGACATGAGAAGCCTCCCTCAACTGTATGCCATGGTATTTTAGTGCTGCATACAGAAGACGGCTTTAAGTCTAATAGGGATTGAGCAGGATATGTAATATGTTGTTTTCACGTCCCTGTTCATGAAGAGGCAGTATCCATGGCCCCTGTGCCCCGTCCTGTCGCGGACGTGCGCAGACGGGCAGGTCTTAGGCTGGTCTTTGGCGCTGTCGAAGGCGCCCCTCTGCGCGCAACCGCTGCGCGCTTGGGCTGACGACTGGCTAAATAGTCCTTCGAAATTGGTACTAGAGCGCTAACCGCTCGACTGCCTCGGGGTTGCTGGGCGTGTCTGTCTCTCACCTGCCCCGCCCTCCGCTCAACGGTATTGGATACCGAGTCGGACCAGGGCGGGCAGGCTTGACCACTGAGAACAGACCGGGAAATGAGCCCCTGGATCCCCTTACAGTTCTGGGATAGCTTGTATGTGCACAGAGGGTGAGTGTTTAAATTCGTATATCAATTTTAACACAGCGTGCGTTTTTAAAATCAGAAATCAAGTGACATACGGCGCAAGTGAAATGTATTTTTAAAATTCGCAATCAATCTAAAAATACCACAAGCTATGACAGCTTATACGATAGTTCCGCTCTGTGGAGTATTTTACCTGGCACCAAGCGGGGTCGGGAGACACTGCCACTGTCCTGCCCTTACCGCAGGACAGTGGCAGTCTCTCTTCCCTCCAACAAGGCGGCTGGAGAGGATACACTTCCTATAGAGCTGTATAAAATTTGTGCAGACGAGATTCTACCACTTTTTTGTTCAGTTATTAATTTAATTGGTGCTACGGGGAAGGCACCGGAATCATGGAAGACAGCCAAAATAATGTTTTTTCTAAAGAAAAATAAATCACCTATGGAATGTGGGTCTTATCGACCTATATCCTTGATCAACACTGATGCTAAAGCTTATTCTAAGCTATTAGCAATGCGCATGGCCCCACTTATGCCGCAGCTCGTAAATGACCAGCAACATGGTTTTGTAGCCGGGAGGGATACTACCACTCATGTTAACATGGTGATAACAGCCTTTGATGTGGCAGCAACTAACCTCACCCCACTCGGTATGATACTTTTAGACGCAGAGAAGGCGTTCGACCGAGTGGGGTGGGATTACTTACGGGGGGTGCTGAAACAATTCGGTTTTAGAGGACACTTCTTGAGAAGTATACAGGCACTGTATAAGGACCCTAATGCTAAGATTAGTTATGCGGGGGCACTCTCATCCAAATTTCCAATCTTAAGGGGGACCCGGCAGGGATGTCCTTTGTCACCCCTGCTCTTTGCATGGAGCCGTTTATCAATGCCCTCCAAACTCAGGCTACGATAGTACCTATGCAGCATGAAGACAAAGTTTTAAAAATCACAGCTTATGTTGATGATTTAGCTATTTATACCACTAATGTGGTAGAGGCATTGGTAGGGATCTCGGAAGAAGCTAACAATTGTGGGGCTATTTCGGGCTATAAACTTAACATGAATAAAACGCAAGTTATAATGAACTATCAGCCCAACTCTCCAGTGCAAGGATTATGTCAGGCCGCGGTCTATTTAGGGGTAAAAATTACTTCTAAGATTACTGATATAAACGTATTAAACTATGAGCCCTTATTAAAAGAAGTGGTAGCTCTTTTGAAAAAGTGGCACAAGATTCCGCTTAATCTACTTGGGCGATTGAATCTGATCAAGATGAACATTCTGCCTAAATTTTTATACCTTTACCGTTCTATCCCTTTTCGTGTTAATAATTTGTTTTTTTTTTAAATTGGACGGTATTCTCAGCAGCTTCATCTGGGGCTATAAGAAGTCTCGAAGATCAATGTCAATATTGAAATTACCACTAGAAAGGGGGGGCCTTAACTTCCCTGACTTTAGAGCCTATTTTTTTGCTTCTTTTCTGGGTCGACTTCGTAGCTTGTTCAACACTAATAATCAATTTTTTTTTCATCAATTTATGCTTGGCAGAGATGCAAAACAATTTCTGGCAAAGGTACAAGACCCGAACTATTTTAAACGAATATATGATGTTATCCCGCAAACTAACACTCCGCATACCATTACTCCGCATTTATAACAACGCGGATACAATTACTCCGTAGTACCATCAATCCGCACATTTTTTGCCCGCAAATTACTTTACCACGCATGCCTTTACAACGCAAAGGCATGTATGATAAAGTTATAAACAGTAAAAATACTCGCCTCGCAATATATATATATTGCGAGGCGAGTATATATATATGTGTGTGTGCATATCTATATACATATATTTATGTAAATAATAATTATATTTATTTATATATATATTAATTAATTATATATATATATATATATATATATATATTTGGGGTACAGGGGTGTTTTAGGGTTCAGGGGTAGGTTTGAGTTTTGGGGTACAGGGGTATTTTAAGTGTCAAGATGGGTTAGTGTTTAAGGGTACTGGGGTATTTTAAGGAAAAAGGGTGGGTTAGTATTTTGGGGTGTAGGGGTACTTTAAGGGTCCAGGGTGGGATTATTTTTTAGGGTGAAAAGGGTATTTAAAAAAAAATTATATATATATATATATATATATATATATATATATATATATATATATATATATATATATATATATATATAGTCACTGAAAAAAACCATAGGTTTTACACACGTTATAGTTAGGAAGTAGCATTTACAAAACCTATGAAATTCACTGAAAAAACCATAGGTTTGACACCAGTTATAGTTAGCTGGAAATTTTACTGATATAAAACCAATGAAATTCCACGTTATAGTTAGTTGGACTCACTATAACTTGCGCGTGTAATGCACTGCTGATGACGTCACATATTACATCACTCATGACATCACTGATGACACCATCCAGTGAATGTGTGTCTTTCTGAAAATAAATATGTGTTATATATGTATATATTATTGAATATCTTAGTGAATACATATATTAGTGAGTAATGCTTAAATAGTTCAATATATGTATTAGTGTTTCACTTTGTGTATAAGTGCCTGCATGGGTTGGTGAGTTGCTACATGTGTATGTATATAGGTTATTAGATGTTTTTCTTAGTATCAGTATGAGTGTTTGCATGGTTTGGTGGGGGTATTACTTACTACATAGATGCAAGAATGGCTGAGTCTCTGTTTGTATGTGTTTTGAAGACAGCATATGTGCAGGACTGTATGGGTGGATGAGTGTGTATATGTCTGTGTTAGTGAGTGAATGACTGTCTTATTAGTGTCTTTATCAGTAACTACATATGTTTTAATCTAGTATATGTGAATATTGATGTATATAAGTGAGTATATCTGAGAGTGAGGGATTGTAAGAGTTCCTGTTTAAATTAGTATTTTTCTATAAGTGATTTTTGGGTCTCGCTGGCAATGCATCCGCAAGGATGCATTAGTCCAGCTGGAGACCAATAGTTATCTGTTACGGGGGAAGGACGGACCAGAGGGTGCACGAGCTTGGATTCGTGTGCGCGAACGCGCACGTCGCGTCCCGCGCCATACACATGCGCGCGCAGACACTCGCTCACACACACACACACCCCCTCCCCCACAGTCACACACACGCACTCCAAGACACATACACACACGCACACACGCACGCACACACATACACAGCCCCCCCCCGCACGTGCGCGCGCGCACACACATGCTCCCCCCCCACCGCAGCTCAACAACCCACTCACCGGCTTCCTTCCTGCGGCGGCTCTCCTCAGCTGCAGGGCCCGGCAGCAGGACTCTTCTTCCCTCCTTCGGCACCGGGGCGCAGGGTAGGCTCCTGCCTGCTCCGGTGCTCCCCTCCAAACACGGCTCCAATCGCGGCTCTTCCGTGGGAGGCGGGGTAGGCTCCCGCCCTCCTACTTCCTGTTTCCGGTTGTCGCGCCGGCCTGCCTGACTTTCTGGTCGCAGGCCCGCAGAGTGACGGCGGTGATTTGCGGTATTTATTTATTTACTTATTTATGCATTTTTATATAGCGCGGACTTTACCCGAAGGCGGTATTTATTTATTTACTTATTTATGCATTTTTATATAGCGCGGACTTTACCCGAAGGCGGTATTTATTTATTCATGTATTTATGCATTTTTATATAGCGCGGACTTTACCCGAAGGCGTCAGAGCGCTTCACATTAGGAACAGAAATGAAACATAATGAGAAACATTACAAAAGAACAGGTTGCAAAAACATACGTTACTTACATAAGGTAATAGTGACAATTGTGAGCAAACAAAATACATGAGGTAGTAAAAACTGTGAGCAACCAAAAATACATGAGGTAGTAAAAACTATGAGCAACCAAAAATACATGAGGTAGTAAAGGTAATAGTGACAATGGTGAGCAAACAAAATACTGGAGTAAAAATTGTGAGCAACAAAAATACATGAGGTAGTAAAGGTAATAGTGACAATCGTGAGCAAACAAAATACTTGAGTAAAAATTGTGAGCAACCAAAATACATGAGGTAGTCAAAAGTGCACAAGAGGAAATGAAAGTGACAAGTGTGCAGTTATAAGAGAAAACAGAGTATAATTAGAGGTATAGTCCTGCAATAAGTGCTAGACACTCAGGCTCAGGAACAAGCGTTACATGGGCAAGGTGGCACTTGTGCAAGTATCAAAGGTAAAGACATGTGAGAGGTAGCAGCCGTGTGTTGCAGGGGCAGAGTGGTGTGTGCATGTTACAAAAGGGCACCGAACACCAGTACATGGAAAATACTGCAAAAAGGCAGACCCTCCAATCACAGGCATACACTGGGAAGGCACTTCCATGGTCATGGAAAGTAGAAATTATCAGTAGTTGGAAGTCTTCCTCACAAATAGCAAGAGGACGTGAATTACTTTTGGAGGTGTCTCTGGAGGAGGAGAACTTTGAGGTCCCTTTTGAAGGCCTGGGAGGAGGCGGTGGTCCGGAGCTTTTTTTTGTCCTCTCGCGGTTTGTAAATACAAAACATATTGCATTACAAATGCTATAGGTATCACATTTGCGAAAGTTATAACTATTGGCATTGTAAATGACAAAGCTATTAATTTAGCTATTTAAAAAAAAAGAAACATAAATAAAAACTTTGCCATTTACAATACCAATAGCTCAAACTTTCCTAATGCGAGACCTATTGCATTGCAAATGCTTGTTTAAGAGAGTAAGTATGTGTACGTTTCCTTAGAAGTAAAGTGGTAGTGTGTGTATAGCTGTTTATGCAAATAAATGGATGTTCAATAGTTTATTTGCATGTGTGAGTATGTGTGTGAATAATTTTTGGATGACTTTCGGTGTGTAACAGGATGTGTAGGTGTATCACTACATATGATTAGTGAATATATGTATGAGTGAATATATAGAACTGTTGGTGAATTAGTGCATGTGTATATAGATGGTGGAATTATTTAATTGGTTGTTGTAACTGGTATGGGTATCTCCATTTTTTTGAAAATTTTAGTTTCTATTTTTGAATATGTGTTTCAAGGGTTAGATTACAGTGAAAGGAGGTCTGTCACTGTGTCACAAGGATGGTGTCATCAGTGATGTCATGAGTGATGTAATATGTGACGTCATCAGCAGTGCATTACACGCGCAAGTTATAGTGAGTCCAACTAACTATAACGTGGAATTTCATTGGTTTTATATCAGTAAAATTTCCAGCTAACTATAACTGGTGTCAAACCTATGGTTTTTTCAGTGAATTTCATAGGTTTTGTAAATGCTACTTCCTAACTATAACGTGTATAAAACCTATGGTTTTTTCAGTGAATTTCATTGGTTTTTAAAATGCTAATTCAGAAATATCTCGTGTATGCAACCTATACTTTTGTCAATAAAGTTCTGGCAATATTTTTTTCGGAAAAAATCCGTTTTCTTCACTGTTCAAGTTGCATAGAGACTCCTTGTAAAGCGATACAGAATTAGAAAGTCTGTACCTTGCCTTTTTTTCAACGCATTAAAATTTGTCTATAAATAAAAATAGCCTTTCTAAACTTTCGTGCACGACCCGGTGTGCGCACTCTCGGCAACAGTTCTCAATAAAATGGATAGCGCATTTCCAAGCTTTCGTGCGCGACCGACTGCGCGCACCCGCCTATATATTTCGTGAAAACTTTGCTATCTGAACTTATTGAATTTCTTCATAGACCCATCAAAGAACTTATAATACGTCAAAGAGACTAAACCTAGGCTTCTTTTTTAATATTATGAAAATTTTCATTAAATGGAGCCGAATGTCTTTTTAAACTTTCGTGTGTTACCGAATGTACACACCTTGGTATTTTAAAAAAATATATAAAAAGTTTTATACTTTAACAATTGTATGCTTGAATCGAGCTCAAAAGATATATTAAATCCGAATATGTTTGAATTTACTTCTTTTCACGTTTTGAAACTTCGCTGAATTAGACCGCTACTTCCAAATGGCGTACGTGACTAGATACTATCACCGCGTACACGTCCTGAGACGCGCATGTGAAGTCATGTGACTTGAAAACAACACTTCCAATTGGTTCTTAGTAGTTTCTATTCTGCAATTTACACGGAGTACTCCACCCACTTCTCTCACTATCTTTTCTACTCTCAAAAGAGAACAACGTTCAACACCCTTCGGAAGACTTTGCTGAAATGGCTGCCGCCCCGCATTCATCTTCCGAATCTGAAGGAAATGAGCGACTACCTTTAAAAAGAAAAAAGGAATCTTTTATTTGGCAATTTTTCACTTATCCTGAAGAACAAAAGAAAGTTAATGCGCCAAAAGTTACCTGCACGATATGCAATAAGGTTCTCTCAAGAGGAAATCCAAGAAAAAAATATTCCTTTTCCATACATACCATGGTGCGGCATGTCAAACAAGTGCACCCTGTTGAATTTGCAAAGGCATCGACAAGAGCCCTGGCCACGCTATTACCATCAGAGGTGGCCAGCACATCTTCTGGTGGACGACCTGTATCTCCATCGAGTGCTGTGATGGACTTGAGACCATATCTTGCAAAGGTGCACATGAAATGCAACGAGTGTGGAGAAATTCTTCTGTACGGAGAGCAGAGCCTCATTCTTACTAAACTAAAAATTGAGAGTCATAAATGCCCCGAGAAAAGATACATTTCTTCATTTCATTTCGATCCTGTGTCACACATGAAAATGTTGTTGCAAGTTTAAAAAATCAAACACAACATAACACTTGTTTAAAAAAAAAAAAAAAAAAGTTATTTTCAGAACTAACTCATTGTACCAAAAAGAGCTCCAGGAGCATATTATAAAGGGGGTTTATCTCCGCTTTCTTGGCTTTCGTTCGTGCGCGACCGTGTGCGCGCACTCGCCTATATATTTTGAGAAAACTTTACAATTGCAACTTATTAAATTTCTTCATAGACCCATCAAAGAACTTATACTACGTCAAAGACACTAAACCTAGGCTTCTTTTTTATTATTATGAAAATTTTCATTAAATGGAGCCGAATGTCTTTTTAAACTTTCGTGTGTGACCGAATGTACACACCTTGCTATTTTCAAAAAAATATATAAAAGGTTTTATACTTTAACAATTGTATGCTTGAATCGAGCTCAAAAGATATATTAAATCCGGATATGTTTGAATTTACTCCTTTTCACGTTTTGAAACTTCGTTAAATTAGACCGCTACTTCCAAATGGCGTACGTGACTAGATACTATCACCACGTACACGTCCTGAGACGCGCATGTGAAGTCATGTGACTTGAAAACAACACTTCCAATTGGTTCTTAGTAGTTTCTATGCTGCGTCAATACCTACGCCTGCTTCAAGCACATGCACAGTTTTGAAACAGCATGGGCCTGAAGGGAAACGACCACTACAACGAGGCCGTTTCAACGAAAACGTTGACCACGCATGCATTACAACGCATGCGTGGTTACAACGACAGCCTTTACCACGCATACTTTTACTACGAGGTACGTAGTAAAGGCATGTGTGGTAAAGGGTACATATAAAAAAGGGGGGTTTGGGGGGGCTTCCCCCCCCTCAAAAAAAAACACTCACCATTAGACGTGATGTGCAGGCAATCGGCATCTGAGAGGAAGGAAAAGGCCGGTTTCTTTTTTACTAATGACGTCACCACGCTAAAATACGTGGAAAAAGATAGGCGTGTAAATAGCATTCCGTTGTAACGCATGCGTGGTAAAGGCATGCGTTACAACGGAGTTCGTTGAAAAAACATACAACCGATGGCTGCAACATAGCTCGGCGCCGCCGCCCACCCCGCCCAAAATAACGACAAACCCTATGCAAATATTATAAATAAATACAACACACCAGCAAAGTAACAGAGTAAAACGTTTTATTAAATAACTATTTACATGCCAGCCTGCTGCAACATGAAAACAACACTTCCAAAATGATCGACTACCTTTAAGAAGAAAAAAAGAATCTTTCATCTGGCAATTTTCCACTTATCCTGAAGATCAAAAGAAAGTAAATGCACCAAAAGTAACCTGCACGATATGTGACTCGTTTCTCTCAAGAGGAAATCCAACAAAAAAATATTCCTTTTCCATACATACCATGGTGCGGCATGTCAAACAAATGCACCCTGTGCAATTTGCAGAGGCATCGACAAAAGCCCTGGCCACGCTATTACCATTAGAGGTGGCCAGCACATTTTCTGATCGACGACCTGTATCTCCATCGAGTGCACAGAAGGACTTGAGATATTTAACTATATATGGTCTATAACCTATGGTTTTTTCAGTGAATTTGCTCCGCCGCCCACCCCGCCCAAAATAACCACAAACCCTATGCAAATATTATAAATATATACAACACACCAACAAAGTAACAGGGTAAAACGTTTCATTAAATAACTATTTACATGTCAGCCTGCTGCAACATCAATCCAAATGCATGACACTGTTCCTGTCAAGGTAGCATAGCTGGCGGCCTAGGGGTGGAGGACCGTTGTGCAAATACCCCGGGGAGGACTCTGGATATGCTTGATTCCAGAGATTCTTCGATGTCACTGCCTTCCACAAATGGCATAAGTCCTGGATGTTCGGTGCCATACTTGAGGGTTTGACCTAAAGACACGTCCTGCGGTGCCCTAGTCCAACCATCACATATACCTCTGCCAGGAGACGGCGTGGGGTGCACTGGAAGGGAGAGGCGGCGCGAACGAGCCTCCCCCACCTCCCAGGTGGAGGTTTCTCAGCTACACCCCTAAAGACACGTCCTGCGGTGCCCTGGTCCAACCATCACATATACCTGCGTCAGGAGACGGCGTGGGGTGCACTGGAAGGGAGAGGCGGCGCGAACGAACCTCCCCCACCTCCCCAGGTGGAGGTTTCTCAGCTGCACCCCAGCACTTCACTCGACATAGGCAGCCGGCTCCCGGGGTCCGGCGGAACTTTTAGCCTTTTGGTGACTTTTCCATTCTGGACCTTGTCCCACAATCCGTTTGACCTGAAGACACGTCCTGCGGTGCCCTGGTCCAACCATCATATATACCTGCGCCAGGAGACGGCGTGGGGTGCACTGGAAGGGAGAGGCGGCGCGAACGAGCCTCCCCCACCTCCCCAGGTGGAGGTTTCTCAGCTGCACCCCAGCACTTCACTCGACAAGCTGAGTTGCGCCCGTTCCTGCAGCACATTGCCTCGCTCGGCCAGCTCAATTACGCCTGCTCTTGCTATTACAGCGTCTCACCCGCCATCCGTCTGAATTGCACCCACTCTTGCGGTACAGCGACAGGCGGCTGCCACGGAGCTCAGGAAATGGCGGTCGGCTCCACAGACTTGGGCCTGGCCTGCAAGGATGGCTCTGGACAACCCTGAAACTCGGACGCTTCACTGCTACGGCATGGGCCCCATTCCCAAAAGCGTCCCATCAGCCTTGAAGATTCTACAAAAGTCACAGGGGCCCCCAACTCCCGCAGAGTTCCGGTGGGGAGCTTCTGCCATGATTGCTCGCAGAATGGCCACGACGTAGCCACGGGGTGCTCTCATGCTAACGCCAGCTTCAGTCTGAAACTTCCAGAAACCCTGTAGACTACCAATTCAATCAGTTCTGGTGGAGCCCCAACGACGTATCGCGTTGTTGCATAATGCGTCATATGACACGCCGCGTTAGCGCACCCGGAAGTCCTCCCGGTGCGCGAGGCGCGAAGCGCAGCTTCCCGGAAGCAATCCGGGGCGCGGCGCGGGGCGCGTAACGTAAGCATAACAGGTCATGTGACTTGTTAATATAGCTTTTCATTGGTTTAGAAATATTTTTATGAGCATATTTGACTATTTTATTAAAGACACTACACATAACCTGTTTTTCAAGTTATGTTTAATTTTAAATGAAACGGTTTACATTTTCTCTTTTTATTTCCAGTACATTTTAAAAATAAATGTTTATAGTTCCATATGTACACACCTTGGTATTTTAAAAAAAATATATAAAAGGTTTTATACTTTAACAATTGTATGCTTGAATCGAGCTCAGAAGATATATTCAATCCGGATGTGTTTGGATTTACTCCTTTTCACGTTTTGAAACTTCGCTGAATTGGACCGCTACTTCCAAATGGCGTACGTGACCAGATACTATCACCGCGTACACGTCCTGAGACGCGCATGTGAAGTCATGTGACTTGAAAACAACACTTCCAATTGGTTCCTAGTAGTTTCTATGCTGCGTCAATACCTACGCCTGCTTCAAACACATGCACAGTTTTGAAACAGCATGGGCCTGAAAGTCACTGAGTGAAATATCATACATTACAGTCAGCCACTTTCAAGACGCATTCCTTCAGAGGAACACTTACCGTTTATTAGAGGCAGATCGTCCGACTCCACCGGAGGACACCCCTAATAAAAAAGACATATATATAAAATGCGGACTAGCCGCTGTATCGTACTAGCAAACTTTAACTTAAAAATCGTTAGAGAAAACAAAAGGAATCGAACAAAATCAGTAGGCCACTGATAGGATCTCTTTTTGACCTCGCTAAAATAGAAACATTAGGAACAACCCCTCATGAGAAATATGAAACTAGTTAGAGAAACCGAGCTCAACGCCATCTTGCCCCCTTTTAGGCCCCATCACGAACATACATAGCCCCACATAGCAAAACGTGATCTTATCGCCTGCCCAACTTCAGATCTGACCCCCCCCCCTTTTGCTC
Source organism: Lissotriton helveticus (assembly GCF_964261635.1). Lineage (NCBI taxonomy): Eukaryota > Metazoa > Chordata > Amphibia > Caudata > Salamandridae > Lissotriton > Lissotriton helveticus. Next base: position 2,057,509,926 of record NC_136059.1, on the reverse strand, counting down.
TCATGTCCTGTCGGAATGTCCGGCTGTAGATTACAATCACATGTTACATTTGGGAGGGGAAACGACATCAGAGCGACAAATATTAGAAATATACCACACGACAGCAAAATAACAGGTTAAAACGTTTTTATTCTTGAACAAAAATATATTAAAACAACTATTTACATGACAAACGGCCGCAGCAACAAACCCACAATGCATTTCATCGTCTTCTTCACGCCGTCCCTGTCCCTCTTTCCCCAAAGTAGCAATGTTGGCCTACTTTCTAGTAGGGTTTTTGAGCGTCACAAAGTCTACAAAAGCCTTCGGCAACGGCCTGGGGTGGAGAACCATTACGCGAATAGTCCGGAGGCGACACCATGTGCCAAGGCCTGTCCCCAGGATGAACCAAGGGATCCGTTCCTGGGGCCGTGGCAAAGAGCAGCCGGCCGCCATCGGCCGGAGAAGACATGGGCCGACCCGAGATGAACTTGTCTTGCCATTCTCTTCCTCTTTCGGCGCCTTGCAGGCCACGAGGGGAGGATGTCTTGCATATGCCTCCGACCCCCCCCCTCTCTTCATCGCCTGGTCCGGCCATAACAAATGTCAGCAAGATGCCGTGGGGTGCACTGGGAGGGAGAGGCGGCGCGGACGAGCCTCTCCCGCCTCCCCAGGTGGAGGCCCCTCAGCTGCACCCCCAACGCTCCACGCACCCGTCAAAGGACTCGTCCACTCTTGCGGTGCAGCGACGCTCCACGCACCCGGCAAACGACTCGTCCACTGTTGCGGTGCAGCGACGCTCCACTCACCCAGCAGGGTCTCGTCCACTGTGGCGGTGCAACGATGCTTCGCCCGACAGACTTGAGTCCATCTGCTCCTGCAACCCAGTGACTGCCGGTGGTTGCAGATCTCCTAAAAATGGCGGTCGACTTTGCAGGAATGGGCCTGGCGTGAAAAGTTGGCCTGGTCGCCTGTTAACCAGAAAATGGGCCCCTGTCTTTCCTTTCAAAATGCTGCCAACAATATTTTCTGAATGGAAGACACCTGTCCAGAGGCGTTCTCCTCAACTTTGAAGATTCTACGAGAGCTGCGGAGGGCCCTCGGCCTCCGCGGGCCTCCGACCGCCCCCGATGGAAAAGGACTGCCATGATTGCCCGCAGAACGACCAAAGCGTAGCCACGAGACGTTGGCGCTCTCATGCTGACGCCAGCCTCAGTTTGAATGACCAAAAATCCTACAGACTACTGATTCGATCGGTTCCGGTGGAACATCAGTATGACCCGGTAGGAAAGATTGTTGCCCCTCAATTTCTTTGATTGATGGTTCATGTCACCGGTCCCTTCTGTTGCCCCTTAACGGAACTTCTGGACTGCCGAAAGAGATTCTGGTCCAACCCCGAGTTGGTGGAGACATTTTGACTATACTTGGGCCCGCCTGACCCCACCCAAAATGGCACCGATATAAACGAAACTCGCAATTCCCCGTTGTGTTCCGGATGCTCAGACTTCAGATCATGAAATATGGATGCAGTTCTTGAAGCACATGGCGGGAGGGGATGAGTATTGCTTGAACATTCGGACAATGAATTGATATTAAGTTCTGACGCATCATTAATTACAGTATTATTGAAAGGTCGATTTTTCAACACTGATGGTACTTGCCCACAATGAATTTTCGATATGATTCTATTGCACTTATCGTACCTTGATGAAATAAAATGACCACCGACTCAGTTAAGTTTTCCTCAGATAAATATGCCCTGTTGTACAGCCCCAGTCTGCTGCGTGGCTGGCCCACGTAGTTTTAGGCCTGCATTTGTGCGTCATCACTTACGTGGTTGTATGCCTGCATTTGTACGTCATCATTTTTGAATAAAGATTTTGTGAAAACCAAATATAATAGTAGCTCTTGAATTGGTAAGTTCGAATACATAGCCATTGTTTCCGATCTACGTAAAATACAGGCGAAATAAAGCAAGTCGGTTACTGAAAGGTCAAAAAGCAAAGTGCCCAGAAATAGTGAAAATGTAAATGATCCAAGTCTGTTACGTGTATTTTTTTCTTTTGTGCAACATAACGCAATCGATAAAGGTCCCGGTGTTCTGTTTTACCTTGTATGCCACATATCTCAGGGAAATTGTTTCAGGTGTACACAAAAGAAAAACTCGAATTACTAACAATTTTTGGGGCAGATTTACAAACCCCTATCTCCATGGGAACGTCACTTTTTGTGATATTCCCGTGGCGATATGGGTTTCGCCCTATGTACAAGGCACCGTTGAGCCACTTACTATGGCTTAACGCTGCTTTGCAAATAAGAACCACTTTCATGCAATACTTAACGTGAAAGAGGTGGGCAGTGGGTGTTACGATGGGCGTTCCACTGCAACAGCCATTGATTTTTTAACGCTGCCTCCTATTTACAATGGCAGCGTAAATAGGAGACTGCGCCATAATTAAAACCAGGAAGCACCTGGACTTAACTTGACGAAACGAGGATAAATGCTTTATTTCTCCTCGATTTTGCTTTTTTCATGTGTGCTGCCTTATGCAGTACACATGGAAAAAGCAAAACGCCTTGGATTTTTTATGTTCAGGAAGGAGGATCTTCCTGTACATAAACAATCTTCCCCTGCACGCAGTCACACTTGCACTATGGTGCAAGGGTGCCTGCATTGCCGCTACCCTGCTAAGTGTAGCGCAAGCGCAGGGGGAAACACAGGGCTGCACCATATTCTTGTAAATATGGCCAAAACCCTCGTTTCCGAAGTGGTGGACCGTGTCATTAAGCCAAGGAGGATAACGACACGCTCCTCCACTTCTGTGAATTTACAAAAAACTAAATAATTTAATGGGAAGATTGGTGCTGCATCCCAGTGACAAACCTTTACATGGCTGGTTTTATTTTGCTGTTCGAGGCTCCTGCTCCTGCAAGGGCCAGTCTGGAAACCAAAAGCAGCCCTAGAAAATGTTTTCAGACCAGTCCCCATACGGTGCATACCAAGTGCAATGAGTGAGCCTGACCACTACAGAGGGTGCTTTGGAATGCTCTCCACCAAAGGTTTTTGGGAAACAATGGTGCAGTCTACTACACAGTTATCATTACAGATTGAATTTTATTAGCTTTCAAAGAATAGTAAATGAAGACCTTATTATGCACAAGGATACGACAATCTGGGAAGAAAAATAAGTTACTTACAAAAGCAGTAAGTAACCCACTGACCTATGCATATAACATTTTTTTAAATTAAATACATGGTACATATTCTTTGCAGTAACCCTCTGTGCTACATTAGATAAGTTGAAGTTGCCACTGGACAAAACTCTCCTCTCTCCAGCAGGTACATTAATCACTGGTGTTATCTTGACACTTTTATTGTTGCTCCAAAACTGATAATTCTGCAAGGAACTTTGAAGTGCTTTTAAAACTGCTGCCTGCGGACCCCCTGAGAATGGGTCAAGGACCCCTGGGGGTCCGCGGACCACAGTTTGGGAAACACTGGTCTAACCACTAGCATTTTCATGTATCGTTCCTAAACTGAAAGGCCAGAGACCTTCATCCATTTATTAACATATAATGAGCCTTATTTATGTTAAAAGTAACGCACCGGCGGCGCAAGGCCTTCATAAATCTGCCCCAATATACTTCCTCATAAGAGTGTATAATTAATTTTGCTAAACCATATTAATTTTTCATCAACTATACCGTTTGTATTTTATGTACTAGTGGCTATACCGATTACTTTGTTTTTTACAATGTCTGCACTCGTATTAGATAAGAAACTTGCCTTGAAAACAGTGCATTTCTGAATAAACATTTCAAATATACACGTTCTCTCTTTTAATCCATAATCTCAACTAAAATGATTGTATATTGAAACAGTATTCATGAGTTCCACGTAACTTCAGCTGTACTAACTTAATATTTTCTTTTGTCGACCTGATTTACTCATACTAGAACCCACAGGCCTATAACAGCCCGTGAACCCTTTCTTTTACAGTACATGACAAAACAAACAGTTACAGACTTACCTTTACCAATGCTTTGTACGATGTACAACAGTGACAGTCACAAAATAGATATTCGTTTGACGGAAGTCTCAATTATGCTGCTATCACTGCAACCAAAATTCAATGGCACAGATATCCAGTCAATACAGACTCATATATGTCTCTTCAGCCAATCATATTTCCTCCCGCAAAATTTTGTATTCAAATTTACATTTCAGTTGGTTGTCCCTCACAATATTTTCAATGTCACATAAAAGTCACCCATCACCCACTGCCATCTCTGGCTGTTTCCATGGTAACACCTCATTCTGCACCTGGCTGAAGGCACCGGTCAAAAGTTCATATCTCAACGTTCTACAGCAAACTAACAACACTGTTTTCCCTCCAGAAACACCTGCCTATCCACAGCTCTGTTACATGTCATTTTTTTCACACCCAATACTACTTTTTCTTTTACATAACATTAACATGCAACGTAGTCTTCAATCTTCACGTATTAGAATCAACCAATCATCTTTTGTTTTTCAACCACAACCACACCAAGCCTCATCCATTTTTTTATCCTGAATTTCAGCTTCTAACTGCCATTCCACTTCCACAACCCATCGGAGCACGACTGCATCTGCCTTGAAAATGAAGGTTTGGCTTTTAGGACACAGCTATATTCACTCTCGAGGCCGGGTCACCCCCTTACCCCCTCACCTGCTCGCCTGCTGATCCTGCCTGCTGCCTCGCCTGCTGCTCCTGCCTGCCGCCTCGCCTGCTGCTCCTGCCTGCCAATTCCGTCGCCCCCCAGCACCCCCGAGCGGCCCAGCCACAGCTGTGCCGGCCGCTCGCCACTTTTTCCCGCCGCTGGCCCCCTGCGGCCCCGCCCACCACCGGCCCATTGGCCCAGCCCAGCTGACCCGCCCTCCCGTCCCCCTTCTTAAGGGGAGAGCCTGGTAGCCGCGGGAGTGACCACTGTGCCTCTCGAGGCCGGGTCACCCCCTTACCCCCTCACCTGCTCGCCTGCTGATCCTGCCTGCCGCCTCGCCTGCTGCTCCTGCCTGCCGCCTCGCCTGCTGCTCCTGCCTGCCGATTCCGTCGCCCCCCAGCACCCCCGAGCGGCCCAGCCACAGCTGTGCCGGCCGCTCACCACTTTTTCCCGCCGCTGGCCCCCTGCGGCCCCGCCCACCACCGGCCCATTGGCCCAGCCCAGCTGACCCGCCCTCCCGTCCCCCTTCTTAAGGGGAGAGCCTGGTAGCCGCGGGAGTGACCACTGTGCCTCTCGAGGCCGGGTTACCCCCTTACCCCCTCACCTGCTCGCCTGCTGATCCTGCCTGCCGCCTCGCCTGCTGCTCCTGCCTGCCGCCTCGCCTGCTGCTCCTGCCTGCCGATTCCGTCGCCCCCCAGCACCCCCGAGCGGCCCAGCCACAGCTGTGCCGGCCGCTCGCCACTTTTTCCCGCCGCCGGCCCCCTGCAGCCCCGCCCACCACCGGCCCATTGGCCCAGCCCAGCTGACCCGCCCTCCCGTCCCCCTTCTTATGACGCCCCCGGAGCGACCGCGCAGCGGGAGCACCGAATGAGCGCCGAAGGAGCGCCAAAGGTAAGCCCGTCTGCACCCGTCCGCGCCTGGACCGCGCCCAGTGCCAGGACCCCTGGCCCCCAGCGACGGAAGCCGACCCGCCGGACCTACGACGCCACCGAACTCAACGCACTCAACACCGGCCGAACCCCGGGCTGCTACCGAGCCACACCGAGACGCACCCACGGATCCTTCAGCTGCCACTCCTGTAAGTTCACCTGCAACCGGACCCACGCCACACCAGCACCCACCAAGCCGAACACCAGCACCACCCACCTGAAGTGCATCCTGATCAACACCCGCTCCGTCCACAGACACGCCGTCGAGCTCTGGAACCTGCTCGACACCACAGCCCCTGACGTCGCCTTCCTCACGGAAACCTGGATGAACGACTCCTCAGCGCCCGACATCGCCATCGCCATCCCAGAGGGTTACAAGATCACCCGAAGAGACCACGACAACCAGACTGGAGGAGGCCTCGCCATCATCTACAGGAACACCATCCGCATCTCGACCAACACCGACGACACCCTGACAACAGCCGAACACCTGCACTTCCAGATCCACACGGACCCCAAAACCACCCTCAGAGGCACCCTGATCTACCGACCCCCGGGACCACGCACACAATTCAGCGAGGACATCGCCGACTTCGTCAGCCCGCCAACTACATCCTCCTGGGGGACATCAACTTCCACCTGGAGAACAACAACGACCGCAACACCATCACCCTGCTCGACAACCTCGCCAACCTCGGTCTCAAGCAGCTGGTGTCCACCCCCACCCACCTCGCCGGACACACACTCGACGCCGTCTTCTCATCCAGCAAAGACATCACCTTCAGCCACACCACCGGACTCCACTGGACGGACCACAGCTGCGTCCACTTCACCTTCAGAAGAACGACGATCCACCACCACCAGCAACAGGTTGCTCGAAGAAGCTGGAACAAGATCACAGCCGACCAGCTCGCCGCTTCCCTGAGCCAGCACCCTCCCGCCAGCTCAGCGAACCCCAGCCAGGCCGCCGACAACCTCACGAAGTGGATCAGCAACTGCGCGGACGAACTAGCCCCACTGAGGACCCCGCCCAACAGACCCGGCAGCAAGAAGGCCCCATGGTTCACCGACGAACTCATGAGTTCCAAGAAGAACTGCCGAACCCTCGAGAAAGACTGGAGAAGGGAACCAACTCCGGACAACATGACCACCCTCAAGCTTGCCACCCGGAAGCACCACCAACTGATCCGCGCCACCAAGAAAACTGCATTCAAGGACCGGCTGGACAACAACGCACACAACTGCAAGGAACTCTTCAACATCGTGAAAGAGCTCTCCAACCCCAACGCCGGAAACAACGATATCACCCCTTCGCAAGACCTCTGCAATTCCCTCGCCTCCTACTTCCACAACAAGATCGCGGACATACACAACAGCTTCAGCACTCAACCGACACACGCCACGACCGAACCACCGCCCCCCACCACCACCCTCCGCGCCTGGACTCCGATCAGCACCGAAGACACCGTCCGCATGATGAACTCCATCCACTCCGGATCTCCAACCGACCCCTGCCCTCACCACGTCTTCAACAAGGCCGACGCTGTCATCGCACCCCACCTGCGGGACATCATCAACACCTCCTTCGACACCGCCACCATCCCGGAGAGCTGGAAGCACGCCGAACTCAGGGCCCTACTCAAGAAACCTACAGCGGACCCCACCGAACTCAAGAATTACCGCCCCATCTCGCTCCTCCCGTTTCCAGCCAAAGTCATCGAGAAGATCGTCAACAAACAGCTGCCCACCTTCCTCGAGACGAATGGATCCCTCGACCCCTCACAGTCTGGCTTCCGAGCCAACCACAGCACCGAGACCGCCCTCATCGCTGCCACTGATGACACCCGAGCCCTGATGGACAACGGAGAAACAGCGGCCCTCATCCTCCTAGACCTCTCCGCGGCTTTCGACACTGTCTGCCACCGCACCCTAGTGCAGCGCCTCAGCAACATCGGAATCCATGAGAAGGCATTGGAATGGATCATCTCCTTCCTGGACGGAAGAACACAGAGAGTCCGTCTACCAACGTACAAGTCAGAGGCCACCGAAGTCATCTGCGGCGTCCCTCAAGGATCCTCGCGGAGCCCCACCCTCGTCAACGTCTACATGAGCCCCCTCCCGGCCATCGCACGCCAACACAACCTCAACATCATCTCCTACGCCGACGACACCCAGCTGATTCTCTCCCTCACCAACGACCCCGCCACCGCCAGAGCCAACCTTCACGAAGGGATGAAAGACGTAGCCGAGTGGATGACAACCAGCCGCCTGAAACTGAACTCAGACAAGACGGAAGTCCTCATCCTGGGCTCCTCGCCCTCCGCCTGGGACGACTCCTGGTGGCCCCCCGCCCTGGGCACCGCACCCAAACCGACAGACCACGCACGCAACCTGGGCTTCATCCTGGACTCCTCCCTCTCCATGATCAGACAAGTCAACGCCGTCTCCTCGTCCTGTTTCAACATCCTACGTAAGATCTTCCGGTGGATCCCCACCGAGACCAGGAAGACGGTCACCCAGGCCCTCGTCACCAGCCGTCTGGACTACGGCAACGCCCTCTACGCCGGAACCACCGCCAAGCTCCAGAAGAGACTCCAGCGTATCCAGAACGCCTCGGCGAGACTCATCCTCGACGTCCCCAGAAGAAGCCACATCTCCAGACACCTGAGAGACCTGCACTGGCCCCCGATCAACAAAAGAATCACCTTCCGGCTCCTCACCCACGCACACAAAGCCCTACACAACCAAGGCCCAGGATACCTCAACAGCCGCCTCAATTTCTACGCTCCCAAACGCCACCTCCGATCGACCAACCACGCCTTCGCCGCCGCCCCCCGCATCCGAAGAGCGACAACAGGAGGAAGGTCCTTCTCCTACCTGGCCGCCAAGACCTGGAACTCCCTTCCGACCCACCTCCGCCTGACCCAGGACCACCTCTCCTTCAGGAAGAAACTCAAGACCTGGCTGTTCGAGCAGTAGCAGCACCCCCCCCCTAGCGCCTTGAGACCCTCCGGGTGAGTAGTGCGCTCTATAAATGTCTTTGATTGATTGATTGATTGATTGATTGGAGTGGAAAATATGCAGCAAGCAGACGAATTTCCAACCTTGATTTACCAAATGTGCAGATAACGTGGATTGGGCAAAGAGGATTAAGATGTCACCAATTAATACCATTGGTGAAAACTTTTATGCATCTCCCAGAACCAGACCTTATAATTGTGCACTGTGGTGGGAACGATCTAGGCACATTGACTGGGGTAGGTCTGGAAATGCTTCTAAAAGACACCTTTAGACAATTGATGACACTTTTTCCTCGAACTGCCTTGGTATATTCCAATATATGCCAAAGACAGAAATGGAATTGGTCCAATCAACATTGTGCACAAATTGAGAAAGCAAGGAGACATGTTAATAAATCTGTTTCTGCTTTCCTCAGAGATTATAGCATGGGTTCTATTTACCACAACAACTTGCGTTACCACATGCAAGACATCTATAGGACAGATGGTGTTCATTTCACGGATGAGGGAAACAAAATCTTCCTCTGCAACATCAGACTCTGCATCGGTACTTACTTATAAATGCAGAAACAACTCAATAAACACAAGGGCTCTTTTCAGAGCCACCTTATATCAAAGCACTCAAACTTCTGATTTATCTCCATTTTCACACTCTTGTAAATAGGTGTGCGCGCCCGAGTGCGCGCACCCCGCAACATTTTTTCGGGAAAAAAAATATATATATATTTTCGCCATTAAGGACCTTACTGCACACCCTGAGAAAACCTACGCAGCAAAACAATCTCTACCTTCTCCCCTTTCCATGTTCCAACGCTTTGAAATGACAATATATTTACTCGCAGTGACAAAATGGCGGTCAACACTTCCTGATTTCCTTCGAATCGAACGTTAACAGATGTCACGCAGCAAAAAAAAAATTCCGCTCGCGCGCAGCCGCTTGAGTGCGCGCACCCGTCCGCGCTTATAGATATATAATTGACTTTAACTTTAATTTTCTCAGCAACTACTGAACGGATTTACACCATTCCACAAAAAGCGTAATCTGCGAGCCGGACTCTACAGTTTTGCCAAATTTCTTATAAATCCATTCAGCCGTTCGACCTGTAGCCGTGTCTAAACGTCCTATGGAAAATAACATGGAGAAAACACGTTTTGGGACCCCCCTTTTATCTCAGCCCCCACTTCACCAATCCCCCCCAAATTTTCAGGGAAGGAGCGCAGTGGACCGAGCCATCTTCTTTGAGAAATTCGCAAAGATTCATCCACCAGGGCCAAAGTTAATCCAAATAGAATGTTGACGATTTCCTATGGAAACTAGGTCCTAACTATAACTACCTACTGGCGACCGCCAGTAGGTAATATATATTTCTTTTAAATACCCTTAAACACTAACCCATCTTGACACTTAAAATACCCCTGTACCCCAAAACTCAAACCTACCCATGAACCCTAAAACACCCCTGTACCCCAAAACCCAAATCTAGCCCTGAACCCTAAAAATACCCCTGCACCCCAAAACTCAAACCTATACCTGAACCCTAAAATACCCCTGTACCCCAAAACTCAAACCTAGCCCTAAACCCTAAAAATACCCCTGTACCCCTAAAATACCCCTGTACCCCAAAACCCAAACCTAACCCTGAACCCTAAAATATCCCTGTACCCCAAAACCCAAACCTAACTCTGAACCCTAAAATACCCCTGTACCCCAAAACCCAAACCTACTCCTGAACCCTAAAACCCCCCTGTGCCCCAAAACCCAAACCTAACCCTGAACCCTAAAAACAACCCTGTACTCCAAAACCCAAACCTAACCCTGAACCCTAAAATACCCCTGTACCCCAAAACCCAAACCTACTCCTGAACCCTAAAATACCCCTGTACCTCAAAACCCAAACCTAACCCTGAACCCTAAAATACCCCTGTACCCCAAAACCCAAACCTACTCCTGAACCCTAAAACACCCCTGTACCCCCAAACCCAAAGCTAACCCTGAACCCTAAAAACACCCCTGTACCCCAAAACCCAAACCTAACCCTGAACCCTAAAAACACCCTTGTACCCCCAAACCTACCCTTGAACCCTAAAAACACCCCTGTACCCCAAAACTTAAACCTACCCCTGAACCCTAAAACACCCCTGTACCCCAAAACCCAAACCTACCCCATAACATTAAAATACCCCTGTACCCCAAAACCCAAACCTACTCCTGAACCCTAAAACACCCCTCTACCCCAAAACCCAAACCTACTCCTGATCCCTAAAAATAGCCCTGTACCCCAAAACCCAACGCTAGCCCTATACCCTAAAAATAACCCTGTACCCCAAAACCCAAACCTACCCTCAAGCCTAAAAATACCCCTGAACCCCAATACCCAAACCTATCCCTTAACCCTTAAAATACCCCTGAACCCCTAAAACATATACCCCAACACCCCCAAACTAAAACCATATACTTACCTTAAACTTAAAATTAAAAAACATATGCTTTTACCATTCATGCTTTTATAACGAATTTCATTGTAAAAGCATGCGTGGTAAAAGCATATAAGTTGTAATGGTATGCGATATAATAGTAATGCGGAGTAATAGTACTTGCGGAGTGAAGGTATGCGGAGTGACGGTATGCGGAATGAAAAATGCGGAGTGAAGGTGTTTTACCATTTTAAACGTGTAAAATTTAAGACCGCAAGGGAGGCAGTATGTATTTGAAAGTTGATCATGATTATTTGCGATACTTCTTTTTTCCACACCGATTTGCCATTGTGGGGTAATCCAGGACTCCCAGGTATCTTTAGCGATAAAATTGGGCAAGATTGAGCTAAATATGGTATCCAGAAATTAGGATACTTGTTTGGTTCAAGTGGCTTTTTACAATTTGAAACTTTGAAACTTTTGTTTAACTTGCCAGAAATGATGCGATTTAAATATATTCAAATAAGAGACTATCTTATTCGTAAGATGAACTTCATAGTTATAAGTAGCGCAGATTTATGGAGTTGCTTCTACTCTGTAAATAGGAAATCATTAATTAGCGTTGGATACAAGTGTTTAAGCCAAAGTAAGCTGGATGAAGCCCCGATACTAGCGCTAAAATGGTCCTCTAGATTAGGACCTAATGTGACGGCACAGAATATTATAGCTGCCCTAGTAAATATTGATAAGGTGAGCCATTCATCTAGCTTAATGCTCCAATCGTATAGGACTACATGTCACTTATAATACACACCACTAAGAATTTCCAAATGGTCACAAAATAATTTGAGTAGTGATCGTACCAAATGCCCTAAGTGTGGTCTGGTGGCAGCAGACCTCATACATATGATCTATTCTTGTCCGGCATTAATTGGGTATTGGTCGGCAATAGAAAACATCTTACTTAAAAAAAAAGTAATTGATTCTGTATTGTCTGCAGCTTCGGTTCTACTTGCTATATACCCCATTAGCACTACCAATACAGATCTGTTAAACATTCTTATGACATGTGCTAGACTGGTTATAGCGAGAGCCTGGATTTCTCCGAACCCTCCTCATACGATCGAATGGTGGACTCTTGTTAGTGAAATTCATACTATGGAGGGCTCACTTGCAAGGAACCGGGGAACAAAAGCAATCGGGAAGTTCGTTAAGATTTGGGGTAATTTTTTGTAAAGTTTGCACAGTTTTGGACTACAGATATTGTCGACGAAGAGTTTAAGGACCCAGTGGTGCTTGGGAATTTTGGTGCCCTTCTTCTCTTAACCCCGACTTAAACTTGCTATATTTTTTGTAGGCCTTGGATTTATTCATTTACTCATTTATTTGTTTTGTGTTCTCTGCCGACTAAACATAGATTACGGGCAATGCTAGGAGTCTTTTGTTATTTTATTTTTATTTTTATCTGCACCTGCACTATATGTATTTTATCTTTGTAAACTGTAACTGCTTATCTCCTTGACTTGCTTGTCAATAAAAAATTTGGAAAAACAAAAAAAAAAGATTTAGAGGCATTTCAGGTAGGAACAGGTTGGGACCAATGGGTCCCTTCCTTGGGGTGGGTTCACCCCCTGTTATGTCTCCCTCCAGTGGGAGGGGGGCATAGGCTTCACTCTGGTTAGCTGGGTGCCCCCATCTGCAAGATTGCGTGGATTGAGAGTTGTGCTTCACCTCACCTCTCCCACCTGAGGGGTGGGGTTGACAAATGTGGGCACACCTCTCCTCCTATCTTTGTTTTCCCACCTATATTCCCGCCCAGAATGGGGTCAGAACTGGTGGTGGTCAGTTGCTGGGATCAGCAAATGGCTGGGTCAGCTCACAAAGGCGGAAAGCCTTTGAAGCTTCCCCTTTGTGGACCCTGCACATCGTGGGGGAGGAGGCTTGCCACTTCTGCCCAGGATGTGCTTTGTTTCCTGAGAGCGGGAGGCTCTCGACTCAGGGGTCCAGAAACATGACTGGAGTTGGTAGCTGGCGAGTAGCCAATCAGCCAGGACACTAGATTTAGGTCATTTTTCAGGGGGGCATCTCTAAGATGCCCTCTAAGTGCATTTTTTATTTAATCCCACACTGACACCAGTGTGGGGTTAATGTGCTGAGAAGTTCGTATTGACAAACTCCCAGACCATATACTCTTTATGGCTTTACTGCACTTACAATGTCCAAGAATCAACTTAGACACTGTAGGGGTAAAGAGCTCATGCACATGTAGCCTTACCAGAGGCATAGTGCACCCAGCTAGAGAGATGGCTGACCTATGCCATTGGCAGTGGGCTGTAGGCATGGAAAACAGGGATGTGTGCCATGTTGACTCCACTTTTCTCTGCACCAAAACACTCAGCCTGCAATGGCAGTGTGTGTGTGTTAAGATACAGGACCTCTAGAGGCCTTCTGAGGTCACAGGGCCCTTGGTACCTGGGATACCATCTACAAGTGACTCACATGTGGCTAGAGAGGTGCAAATTTGGGGATGCACAGGGTAGTTTTATGGAAAGAACATTGACTCTGGGCACCTGGTTGGCAGGAACCCAGGGCACACTCAGTCAAAGAGCATCAACGTCAGGCAAAAAGTGGGGGACAACTTTGAAAAAATTGGGGCACTTTCCTACAGGTGGACATACAGAAATCGAAAACATTACAAAAAAGTTATGGATTAGATTTCACTGATAAAGATCTTGAGAATCTAAACCCATCAGGAAAAAGATTACGGATTAAGGAGTTACTGTTGAGACTTTAAAAGTGAGGTAGAAATATGGGAAGGCAGATGGGCTAAGAAGAAGGAAATGAAAAAGGCAACAATGCCAATGTATCCAATGTTCGAAGGGGAAACTGAAAATTCAGAAACAAAAATATTTCCAATGAGGGAAGTGCCAGGGGGACGATATGTTCATGTTCCTTGGACTAGACTAGACATATTGTCCTTTACAAATGATTACCCAAATTTAAAGAGAAGCCAGTTGAATGGTATAGACAGGTTGAGAGATTTGTGAAGATTTTGAAGGTTTTGTTGAAGAATTTAGATACCTTGTTTGACATTGTGGTCTCAAGTGATCTGTGGACTGAGTGCAAAATTGCAGTGGATTGGCCAGAAACAGAAGCTGCAAGAGATTCGAAAACTGGTGCATCATCACTTGAAGTAATGAAAAAATATAATCAGTCATTACTTATTTAAAGGGAAAACGTTCTCCGAAAGAAACTGATTGGGCAAAGATTGATAGGACGACACAGGAATTGAAAAAGTCAGTGCACGCGTATTATGAGAGGCTTCTGAAGGCATCTAAACAGTATAGTGGTATGGGAAATGTGTCTGAAAAAGAGATGGGAAATTTTGTATATCAATTTGTGTATGGATTAGGAAATAAGTGCAATGATACAACAGCATTTGCTTTGCTTGCACAGCAAGCCTATAGACGAGATTCTTTGGTATGCAGAATACAGTGGTGATGAAGGGTATTTCAAGCATAAGAGATTGAAGGAAAAATTGATGTTGGCCCAGATGAACGCAGCAAAGAAAGGTTATGTGTGAGTTGGTGCTGATTGTTCTGATTTAGTACAGGAAAATGGCCAGACGAATACTGGTATGCGAGGAGTCACAGGAGGTCAGCAAGAAAGTGCAACAGCTCAAGGCAGAGGAAGAGGAGCTTCCGTATTGAAAAAGAGTAATCCATGTCACATTTGCGGTAGGTTCGGGCATTGGAAACGGATATATGATGTTAGCACGCATACTTTTAGCACGCAGACCATTACCACGCAATTTTTACAACGCAGGACCCTTTATCACGAATACCTTTACAACGCAATACACTACAACGCAGGTACTATTACAACGCATACCATTACAACGTAAGTATAGGTAAGTATATAATATGTTAAAATAATGTAATTATTAGTAATATTTTTTTTTACATTAATAAATTATTATTTTAATATTAAATATTTTAATTAATTATATTAATTTTTATTTATTAATTTGTAAATATATATGTTAAAAATACCCCAAAACCCAAAACCCAAACCCAACCCTGAAACCTAAAAATACCCCTGTACCCCAAAACCCAAACCCAACCCTGAAACCTAAAAATACCCCTGTACCCCAAAACCCAAACCCAGCCCTGAAACCTAAAAATACCCCTGTACCCCAAAACCCAAACCCAACCCTGAAACCTAAAAATAACCCTGTACCCCAAAACCCAAACCCAGCCCTGAAACCTAAAAATACCCCTGTACCCCAAAACCCAAACCCAACCCTTAAACCTAAAAATACCCCTGTACCCCAAAACCCAAACCCAACCCTGAAACCTAAAAATACCCCTGTACCCCAAAACCCAAACCCAGCCCTGAAACCTAAAAATACCCCTGTACCCCAAAACCCAAACCCAACCCTGAAACCTAAACATACCCCTGTACCCCAAATCCCAAACCCAGCCCTGAAACCTAAAAATACCCCTGTACCCCAAAATCCAAACCCAACCCTGAAACCTAAAAATAACCCTGTACCCCAAAACCCAAACCCAACCCTGAAACCTAAAAATACCCCTGTACCCCAAAACCCAAACCCAACCCTGAAACCTAAAAATACCCCTGTACCCCTAAACCCAAACCCAATACCCCTAATAAATGTTTTAAAAAAAGATAAACTTACCTATACTTACGTTGTAATGGTATGCGTTGTAATAGTAGCTGCGTTGTAGTGTAATGCATTGTAAATACATGCGTTGTAAATACTCTTGCGTTGTAATGGTTTCGTTGTAACAGTACTTCGTGGTAAAAGATGCGTGGTAACGGTTGTATACCATTGGAAACACGAGCGTAGGTTTAATCCACTGAATCAGATGAATGGGCTGGTGACGCAGGGTAACACTGCATAGGCCCACGCAGGTGACATGATGCAGAATCAGCAGACTCAAAGACAGAAAAAGTTAATTATGCCACAAGCTCCTATGCCCCAGATAAATGGTCAGGTGCAGAAATATAATGTAAACATGGGATTACATACAAATGACCAAATTGACACAAACCCAAAGGTTTGAAACGCCAGACAAAATTTCCGCAGCTCCGGCTTTCAGCTTTGATCAGTCCGCCCTGGCCGCAATCTTGGGAGACCACGCGCTGACCGCCGCACCAGAACAGTCTTGGCCAGAAAAACACCTCTGGACTTCCCACCAGGCAAACCACAGCTTACTTACGCCTTCCGCTCATCGGCATAGGTATAAAGAAGCAAAGAGGAACAGGATATTAGCAGGATTTGATTAGGAGCCAGAGGGTCCGCAATCTTGTTGATTCTTGTGCTTTCCTTTGGTCCCTTGGATTCCATCCTGCTGACCTTCAGACATTTCACTTATGCTGGACTGCCTTATCTCTTTTTTCCCCTCAGGTCTCTCTCTCTCCTGTCACCAATCTCAGCCTCCAACTCTTCTCCCCCACATACCGCTCTCTACCCCTTTTCTTTTGTTTTATTTATCTTTTCACTCTGTAAATATGTGATATATACTTGTCCAAGCCTAACTGCTGGTAAAATGTATCTTGAGCAAATCTATGTGTGTATATATATGTATATAGAGATAACTCTAAACACTATTATATGTAGTAGACCCTTGTACTCACTACCATTCCTATGTGATTCTTAAGAGTTTATCCATTTGTATCTCTTCCTTGAGTGACTTTACAACTTGTACATTTGCAATTTTTCTGTTCATATCTCTTCCTTGTGTGACTTTACAACTTGCATTTTTTTCTGTTTGTATGTTTTTTGTAACTCATGTAATCCTAAGACCTTATGTATCGCAACTGCTTTCTTATGTAAAGCGCTCTGACACCTTCGGGTAATGTTTGCGCTATATAAAATCGCATTAAATAAAATAAATAAATAAAAAATAACCCAACAATATGTAATACAGATTGATGACAGTGCTTCAGATACGTCCCAATGACGGTGCCTGAGAGGGGAGGAGGAATGCGTGCTTGTCGCATCCCTAGAGGTAGACCAAAGTGGTCCTTATGTTGATTGCAAGGTAAAAGAAACACCTATTTCATTTCTTGGTGACACTAGTGCTACCTGTTCCACTGTGAGAACAGCGGAAGTTCCCAACAAACACCTCTCGGCAGAAAAAATCCAAGTTGTAGGAGTTTCTAGCCGATTTATGTCAACCCCTGTGACTGTACAATTTGGATCATTTGAGGATTTGCACAAATTCATGATATGTTGTTCTAACCCCCTCAATCTTTTGGGTCGGGACCTGTTATGCAAATTGAATTGTTCTATCCATTGCACTCCGAAAGGAATAGAGTTTCATACCAATGATGAAGATAATGTATTCAAAATGGCAAAACAAAAGACGGAAGTCAAAGGGTTATTTCCCTTATTAATCAGTGATGATTTACCCTTAAAATTGAGAGACACTGTGTTACCTAAAGTTTGGAATTTCATGGGAAAAGATATTGGGCTGGTCAAAGGATTGTCTCCGATACAAATCACTCTGAAATCAAATGCAGAGTTTCCTCGAATTCCACCATATAATCTTAGTCCTGAGACTATTGCCGGTATAACACCTCTGTCTGAGTCATTGCTTGAACAGGGAATTTTGAAAGAGATCATAGGAAGCCCATGCAATTAATCTATTATGGGAATTCAGAAACCGAACGGAAAGTGTAGGATTCTGCAGGATTTACACAAAGTTAATCAGATTGTGATACCATGTTGTCCAATCATGCCAAATCCAGCTGTGATACTATATCAGATCCCATGTGAAGCTGAAGGGTTTTCTGTCATTGATCTGCGTCAAGCCTTCTTCTCCATCCCTTTACACCAGGATAGACAATTTTTATTTGCTTTCCGGTTTGGAAACCGTGTCCTGGCATGGTGCAGAGTTCCAAAACGGTATGCAGAGAGTCCTTCAGAACTTGCAATCATTGGTAATGCAAATCATTCATTCTGTTCTGGTACAGTACATTGAGGAACTGCTGGTAGTGTCAGGTACTCAGAAGGCTTGCATATGTGACACTACTGCATTACTGAATCATCTGGCAGTGAGTGGGCATAAGTTGTCACCAACACAATTACAGTTTTGCAGGAGGGAGGTCCTCTACTTAGAACATTGAGAAGGGAGCCAGAAAAGTGACACAAGATCGGATTACTGCTATTCTGCAGATGAATCCACTAAACACACAAAAGGAGGTTTGCATGTTTCTGTGAATGATTGGCTCTTGTCACCTGTGGATTCCAAATGTTTCATTGACAGCTGAGCCACTTCAGAAGCTTACGCACAAGGATGTGTCAGATCCGTTTCCATGGAACGATGAATGAATGCTCTCTTTTAACGAACTGCGAGAGAGTCTGTGTCAAGCTTCAGCATTAGGAATGCACAACTTTCACAAACGTTTCACTCTGTTCTTCAGTGAGCATGAAGGCTGTGCATTGTCAGTTCTAACACAGATGCACAGAACTGAGCGCAGACCTGTTGCATACTTTTCGACTACATTAGATCCTATTGCTGCGGCATTACCTGGATGTCTAAAAGCAGTTGCTGCCACATGTGTGAGCTTGAAACAGTGTGAGAGCATTGTGATGGGTCACCCGCTGAAAGTGCATGTACCACACTCTGTTGAGATTTTGATTACTTGTACTCGAACGCAACATCTCACAAGTAGTGGTTTACCAAGTGTCAACAAGTGATTCTGGGTCCTGAGAACGTGTCATTAAGGAACATATTCCTACTGCCTTTTACCTGGCTACCTGGCTCCCGATCCCCCTCTGCTCCTTGCTGTGTTTGCCTCTGCTTATCCTGTCTCCGCTGCACTTCTCAACTGTTGACCATTGATTTTTGTATCCACTTTTATGTTAACTGTGCAACTATTCACGTTCTCACCTATGTAAAGCGCTCTGATACCTCCGGGTCTAGCCAGCGCTACATACAACAAATTTTTTTTTTTAAAGAAAGTGGTGAGATGTACGAGTCTCAATCCAGTTACATTGATGCCCTTACTAGGAAATTAAGTTGTGATTGATGAGGCAGATCATGATTGTCTGGATGTGACTGAGCTATGTACAAAGCCTTGTCTGGATATTTTAGTTGTACTGTTGCCTGATTCAAAGCATGTGCTGTTTGTGGATGGATCATGCTTGAGAGATGCTGGAGGAAACTTAAGAGCTGCATATGCCATATGTACGGTTGTGGAAGTGGTGGAAGCTTCATGGTTGCAAGGAGTGTATTCAGCCCAGGTGGCTGAACTGATAGTGCTGACCAGGGCTTGCAGCATTACTGAAGAATTGAGAGTTACCATTTTCACAGACAGCTAATATGGATTTGGGGTTGTCCATGATTTTGGACAGTTGTAGTCTCAGCGTGGGTTCATGACTTCTTCGGTTTCACCCACCCGAAACGGAGCTAGTGTGAAAAAGCTACTGCTGTCATTACAATTGCCAGCCCAAATTGCGGTGGTAAAATGTCCCGCCCATCAACAGGGAAATGATTATATGACGATCGTCAACCGTTATGAGGATGAGACTGCACGCTATTGTGCCCTAAATTTCAACATCTTCATCGGGGACCAATTAAAAGAACAACCTGATGTCACAGAACGCAGGCTGATTTTCTCAGTTGTGGAAATATGGGAGGACATTAAAGCATTACAGGATGAAGTGTTAGAAACAGAAAGACAGGGATGGATCAAAGCAGGTTGCACACATAGGCAAGAAGATGAGATGTGGGTGTACACAGATGGAAGACCAGTCTTACCTGATTGTTTGTTGTCCCTAATGGCAAGAAACTTCCATGGTCCTCCACATGTTGGGAGAGATGCTATGATCAGTAAGTAGCATGCCCAGCCATAGGCATGCCACCCAGGGCACAATCCTGACCCTGAACAGGGTTTCTCAAATTATAAGCGTTCAAAATAAACAAATTCCTCTATGGTTTGTTTTGCAAATCTGTATTGTATTATTCGTCTTATGTTCAGACTCAATACAATTTAAATGTTCATCTAATAATTGAAATTTAATAACAGTGAATCAATGTGGATTAATGTATCATTTCCATGGTTCCAGCATCCCAATGCATTTCGGGCGCTTGGCCCTTCTTCGGGGTACAAATCTATAAGGCAAACAATTATGAAACACAATGAGTTGGCCGTCCAAACTAAGTCCGCGTGATCAGTATATAGCTGTGGTAATTGCATCTACTTGTCTCTGTATGACTATCAATAGGTGTAATTCAATGGTGACCAAGTGTCAACATGAATAGTAAAAAAGCATTGTGATACAACCATTAAAAATATGAAGATTCTGAAAGGTCCATAGCAGTATAACATGTTGAATAATAGTGCAAGGATAGAAGCCATCATGTGGAGTATCTTTATTTCATTGCCAAAAAGGAAAATAAATAAATTACGTTAATCATGTGATACTTGTACAAAGAAGGACTGTGGGATAATGAGCTTAGAGTTCACAGTAATGCCATTGATGAACGAGGTGGTGGGGCAGGTTGCCACAGAATGTGATAAATATGATAGCAGTGTCCTCTGCACAGGGTGCATATAATTGTAAATATATTGAAAACTGTATAATGAATGTGCTACAAAATTGGTATTTCTATAATATTTAGCCCTGATGAAGTCGTAAGGGTAATTCCGACTGCGACGACATGCGTTGGCATTAGGCTAAAGAAAAATAAAAGAACATACAGAGGAAGGGGATTATGAACTTTATCTTGTGTCTAAAAAACATATTTGTGTTTTGATTGCTGTGGCATGTGCCTATTCACATACATATTGACTTGGCTGAGGAGGCAGAAACTAGCAGCCATGATGTTCAGTGTTATGGGTAGTGTCATATACCAATTATGCTCAAGAGGTGCAATGTCTTCGTATGTGATTAAGTGCATTGACCTATCCATAGTAATCATGTGAGTAGGTGCACTGAATGCTTTTTAATCTAATAATGTGTTCAGGGAAAGCGACCCTCCCTTGCTAGGCTTTCCTTGAGTATGATATTAAAAAGCGAGCATATGATTCTAAGATTGGCATGATTCTTTAAAAGATTTCAACTCTTTATCTAATATTAGTGAGTCACAAAATGATTCTGAGCACTCTACGGTGGAAGTTTTGAGATAATTCTATTACCTTTATCAATAACCAAGACTCATGTCCCATTTTATTTTTAGGTCTCACTGATGGACAGCTTTAACTATCCATGGTGGAAGACCTAACGTCTACAATACAATATGTAGAGGGGGCTTTGGGTCAGACCTTGCTCATGATTGGTCTTTGTTGTCCGTATATAGTCTGTGCTCATTTTTAAATGGCTTTCCTCCATATTCTTATGTTTGACATGCCCCTGGAGCATGTCTGCTTTCATTACTCCAGATTGGAAGAGTTATACCCTTCAACTACTGTCGTATGAGGACTCTTTTTATTTTTCATTCTGGACTCAATAGATTTACATGTCTTCTTTCTGTGGTCTCTGTCAATCTTCTTCTTCCTAGCATCAACGCCCCCAGCTCCCTGTTTTTGCTTTCCCCATCTTGCCTTTCTGTTGTCCCTGTCCCACTTCCTTTGTTTACCTTTCTTAATTACTTTTTTAAGGCCAAGCTCTATCCCCTCACCCTCCCTGCTCCACCATTGCTCCCCTACGCTTCGACGCTGCCTTGTATTCTTTTTGTGCTCCATTGAACTTTATTTTTATTTCTAATTTACCATCCTAAAATTCCCATCACCATGTTTTAACAGTAACGTAAAAAAGCCAAAAGGGCCACTAGCACATCCCGAAAAATACAAGGTACGTGCACAGAACATTTATCTTGGAATGTTTGTTCTTAAAAGGCAAACCATTCTAAGATGTCACCAATGACTATCTGTGTGCATTTTTGTTTGGCTTATGGTTTAGTAGTTTGGTGATGTGGCTTATGGTTTAGTAGTTTGGTGATGTCAACAAGTGCAAACTGGCATGGATGCTCAGTAAGGTAAATGCTTGCTTTTAACATCTTTTGTGACCTGCAGGCAATGCTTCCATATTTTCCAGGTTAGGTAATTGAAGACCACTAAACTGAGTGATAACAAAGCCTGCCATTCACTGAGCCTTTACACATGAGACACCCGGCATGGAAACCTATATAAACACAAATTGAAGTGTCAATAACATTTGGGTGAAACGGGCAGCACAGACAGCATACTCCTCTTATGGTGTGAAAAAGGCTGCTTTATTGAAAACAAGTGCAAATCACAAGTAAAGCCTTAGGTCTTTGCCTTAACAAAATTAAACCTCACTATACACAACCACCTAAAGTCACTGACTCCCACCCCTAAAATACCCACCTCTTCACATATTTATCTTACAATATTTAATTCCTACCCTACTGTTAATATTTTGACCTTTTACTCTCCTTCCTCTTAACGTACACCTATTAACATCTAACTATCTACATTCCTACCTCCTAACTTGTAATTCCTTGTTTTATCCAGGTTGACACCTCCCAATGTTCCTGTTTCCCTATGGCAACAACAATAATCTTGCCCTAGAACCATGCCAAGTTAATGGCCAAATGCAATTCAGAAAAGCCCTGGCTTTTTGACCCCTCACCTAGGGTCCTTCACCTCATCTGCGCACATTCAATGTCCAATCCAGATCCTGCCTCAACTGCAACAGGAACAGCTCCATCGTGAAGTGAGACAAATGCACCCCATCCCCCCTGAAATAATTCAACTGTGTCGTATCTCAACTCAGGATGTTCCACCGTGCCAAAGCCTTCACCACTGCAGAAGGAACCTATCCACTTATTTATCTTCCTCTTAGCGTAGTCAATCGCAGAGGACCATTTTGACTCCCTCCAATCCCTCTGCAGAATGAACTTTATCCATATGACATGACACCCTATCCACTGGTGTTTATCTCCTTTAAAATTCTTCTCCTTCTCCTTGAGCAACTTTGCCCCTTTGCACACTATCATGTAATTTTCACCAATGTGCAGCTATAACACATCTGGGCATCTTTGTCATCTTCACAAGCTATTCAAACACTTCAACAAATCTTGCCATCTCATACCCCCTCTACCATGCCATGTCATTTTATACAAGCCATTGTCAAGGCCAACATTTGCTCTATAACCTCTTGGAGATTCTTTTCTCTCTGCCAGTTGATATATGAATGAATGTCCTACAATCCAGATTGACAGTCTCCGGGCTCGCAACAGCACTTGAATAAATACGACATGTGAGTGACACAAAAAAGACCTCATGACCATCAACATCCCCCCATGCACATAGAGGTGAATGCAGTCAGATGACCATCTCCCCAAACTCATAATCTTAGTCCTGCCCCAGCCCCGTCTCACCACTTCCGTGGCCCCTCCGATCCGAAAGGAGTGTGTGACGAATGTCCCAGATCCTCCCCAACATGAGCCAAAGCTTTGCACAATGCTGCCAGCAGCTGAAAAGAGGTCACCCGTGCCCCACTAGTCTGGCAAAACACCCCATTGCGCACGTTCCTAGAGATACCTCTTGTTTGTTTGGCACACCGAATAGGACACAGTCCCAAAACTGGAAAGCCCTGCAAAACTACTGTCTCGTGTAGGATTTCTGATCAGTCTTGGACCTACACAAGGACAGTGCTGCACATCCCTTTTGGCAGGAAACTTCCTGCCACTGAAGCCCACTCACACCCCTTCCACTCAGCAATTCCAAAGCCCTAAAGGCCTTAAAAACATCGATGATTTCAAAGCAGAAAATAAAATAGTCTCTTCAACCCGTCACATATGACTGGCAAGAATTCCAAAACTTTGCAGAACGTGACACTTGTCAGTGGCATTCTCCTTCTTTCCCCACCGACCCTCTCCTTAGCCCACCCTTCCAGCATCCACTTAACCTACTTACTCGCTGTCGATACCTAGAAATGAACCATCTTTTCTGGTGCCAGCGGTGACCCTAGGTCATCCATGAGCTCTTGGAACTGTACCAACTGGTGTTGACAGTCCGCAAAACCGGGTCCACCCACGAAAAAGAAATTATCCAGACAATGAGCCACTGTATCCTGATCTGTGTTCCGTGTGCACACATATTGTAAGAATGAGCTGAAGCACTTAAACAGGGCGCATGAAATTGAAGACCCCATGGGCTTGGTTTTGTCCACATACCATTATCCAACAAATTGTATTCCCGGTAATGGAAAATCCTCCGTGTGTATAGGCAACAGCCCAAAAATTGACTTTATATTGTTTTTGGCCATGTGCCTCCCACTTCCTACCTGTTCAACCAGTGCCATAGTTATAGCCACCAAAGAATATGACACTGACCCATCTCCTCCAAAATAAAGACATTGTTTGAATGGCCTTCTGGCCAGGACAGGTGTTGAATGAGCCTAAACTGACACTTTTCTTTCCTGGAAAACACACCAATTGGTGAGACAATCAAGTCCTGCATTGCCCAATCGCTAAACGTACCTGTGATCCTCCCTTCTTGAATCTATTTCTGCAGTTTAACAGCTGCCACTCATGTATGTGACTTAAAATACTTCTAATTCTCTGCCGACCTGTGCAATCTGGAGCTCTCATAACTCAGCCTGAACCCCCAGTGAAACCCCTCACTTAAGAACTTAGCGCCTTCTTTGTTGCGGATATTGGGCCAGCCAGAAGTCCAGTTGTCCTAAGTCAATTGGTGTATGAGCCCTTCTCCATTGCCCCTTGTGTGCCCCTACCTCCCTGGAATCCCTCCTGCGCATTGTGATGGGGACTGAAGTTCCTTTGGAGTGGGGTCCATTGTCCTTCTTGCTGATCCTGTCCTCTACCCCCTGCTCCCTAACATTGCACGAGGCTGTGCCTCTCTGCACATTTGGAGCATTCGAGTTTGAATTTGCAATGCTCTCTCGTACATCGACCTTTGCTAAAGTCCGAGCACACACTGAGAGCTGCTCTTTGGTTTTTAGTTGCTGGTCCCTCCCCGCCACGAGTGGGAGGGCCTTGAAAGGGCCTTGAAGGGGCCAATATCCTATCGGTCTTCCCAAATTTGGCTGGGCCTATTGTCTGCTGCCAGAAGTCATTATCAATTTCCCCACATTTTGCCTCTGAGTCTTATGACAGCTGTGCATGAAACTCATCATCGTATTGCGCCTAGGTGTTTTCCTCGTACGTGATCTGGGTTCTTCTGTTCATGCCCATATACTTGAATAATGTGACACACCTCTCCAAGTATTTTTCACAGGAAACACTAGCGAAGATCAAAACCATGGCGGTCCAGTTTTCAATGGTCATCAGCAGCATAGGCCTTTTGGACAATTCATATTCCTCTTCCTTTGGCCCTTCTTTTGCTTTAAGCTCCCTATGTAGCTCCCCTTCTAGATTTATTCTTTTGTGGACAAAATTAAATGTGCACTAGGGGTTTTGTCACCCCCATAGAGGGCAACTTCTTTATTTTCTACTCCTTACTCTCCAGAGCGCTACATTCCTGCACTTCTGTCCCTCCCAAACCTGTCCATTTGTGCTCTTCCCCACGGTGTCTGCTTGGTTGCCTGCTGCAACGGGCATTTCCTTCAGTGTAGCATTTCCACCCACACCTGCCTCCCCCTGCTCATCTGTGCCACCCCTGTATCCTTGACATACAACCCTTTCCTGAACCGCATCTCCCCGCTGCTCATGTCACCGCCGCATCTACCCCAGTGGACACCATTTCCAATCTGCCCCTGCAGCTCCTGGTATCCCTACCTGGTTTCAAGGTCTGACTTCTCTCTGGATCCAGTCACCTAACCAGTTGCGAAGATCCACCATGACCACCATCCATGACACGCTTCCTCCGGGCAGCCGGTAACTCCTGCAAAACTCTAGTGACAGCCACATTATCCACCCCTCGCTTGCGACGCAAACCCCACTCTGCCACCACCTGTGCTCCTCCACCGTGGGAGCTTGGTCATCCACCACTTCACCTTCCTCCAAGCTCATTTAATCAAAATCCAACTGCGTGTCATCATGGATAACATTTCTCATGCAGCCCCATGCAGGTGACATTGGTGGGTTGCTATGGGGCCAAAATGCACTCTCCTGGCTGCCCCTCCTTGTCTGGAAATGCTTCGCACTCTTGACCGGGGGTCATATTGCACCGTCCGGTTAGATGCACTGCTGAGGCCATCCCAGACCTTCTTGTGTCAGTGTAGTGGCTGTTCCACTTCGCCATCCGGCTGGCCGCACAGCACCCTGCCATTACTTCACCTCTGGGCCATGAGCATTACCAAGCTCTCCCGAATCTGTTTGGCCACAGACTCACCTCAACTGTAAACAGTTAGTTACCCTATCCTCTATATTGGTCTTTGTCTCGGGCACCCACAACCACTGCGCCCAACCCCTCTACCCCCACCTCTCCACTATCCCCCTCACTCTGCAGTGACGGGTCCACGAAAGTTCCCATCGTCGTGGAATCCTTCTCATCCTCGGGGGCCTACCAGTGTGTGTTCTCCCGGCAAGCTTGCCCCATGGCTCGACCCCTGGAAGCACACTTGTACACCCCCAGGGGTGGACTCTGCTCGGGCCCCTTTCTTGTGCCCACTACCTGGCACCCCCACATCAGAATTGCTCCTGCCCCCGCCTCCTCCTTCCTCGCTTTTCATTCCAGCATAGCTGTGACTAGGGCAGAAGATGGGCCCCACTAGTGTCACCTTGCCAATCTCCCCTCAGTCCACTCCCAAGCCGCAAAAGTAGGCCCAACGGGCCCTTCTGCCCCAACATGCTTCCTCTGACCAATGTGCCATGATGATACCCTGCGGGCCCTGTCCAACCACCCACCCCTGTCCAAAGATACCGGAGACAGGTTTCAGACATTGTGTTCCCTGCTATGCCCCCCCAAGCTATGCCCCCCCATGCTGGGGCCTGGTTCTGGCCCATGCTATCACCCACATCCCCCTGAATGTCATAAGGTGCCCCTTCTATTCCCCGACTCCACCTTGCCCAGGTGCGTCCTTAAACAGGTTCAGTTACACCGGCTGTAGGCCCCCTATTTGCCCCCACCCATCGCAATAATGCTGTGGTGTGCCCGTGTGCCCCTTGTCTCTTTTGGGTCCTTCCCTGCACAGTAGCCCACTTCTTCGCTTAGGGCCATCACCTTCACTGTCTGCCCCCACTCACCGGGGCCATTATGCGCTCTCTTAGCTCTCCCTGCCGTATGAACCCTTTAGTTTGCTGATAATGGGCCTGCCGGCCTGAAAACCACATTCTCTATGTAAGCGGCCCCCCACCACCTCCTCCGCATTCTTCCCTGCTTGCCCCATTGACAAAGGGGCCCCCACGGCCCTTGTACGCGGCCACGGGACAGCTCATTCTGGAACGGGTGCAGCAACCTCATTCCTCACCCCTCTCCCTGCCCTTAAACAATTTGTAGTGTGGGCCACTGCACTGCACTGCAGGTGCTGTGCATGCCGCGCACAGAGCTGGGGGCCGCTCCCCATAAACAGGAGAGGCCCCTGCCTCCTTCCTGCTTTCTTGGGGCCTTCTGGTTGCTGCGCAGTGGCGAGCATGCCAATACTGCTGCAGAAGTTCCATCTGCTGCACACCACGCTGAGGGCACATGGTGCAATCAGATCCATGAGCCTGCCTCCTCCGGGAGAAGCATCGCCTACTGCACTCTGTCATCCTCCATAGCGAGATAAGGGAGGCTAAACAACTGACACAACTACAAAACCTAAAACTCCAAACTACTGGGCTCGATCACCGGGGCACCCTCTCAAAAGGGAAAGAGGTCAACAGCCTGATAATGGATGCAAAAATATATTGGGCCGAATCTACAAAAGGGTTGAAGCCCAAAAATAGCACGGGCCTTATTTATGAAGGCCTTGCGCCGCCGGTGCGTCACTTTTTCCCATGTTAAAAGTGACGCACCGGCGGCGCAAGGCCTTCATAAATAAGGCCCCACATATGTAGCCCGGGCTGAACCAGTCCCCCAATCACAGGGGGGCAGACCGCCCTCTCGTCGTCTGCCCGCCAAAACCCAATGTTAAAGAAGTTGATATGTTACATTCTTGCAAATAAATACATGGATTCTAGCGCTCAGACCATCGTTTTAATGGGTCCGGCAATCCTGGTATGGTTGCAAATGAGTCTGCCATATCAGAAATACGCAGTGCAATATTACGTCATAATTTTTCCAAGGCCATTTAACTGAAATCCTTGCCAAAATTGTCTAGTACTTTCTGATGAGGAAGATTCATTTGTAGGTTTTGCAGTCGGGAGCATTCAATCAAAAAATGTACCTCATAGTCAGTAAAATGGAATAAATAAGGTAAGTCTATGTGTAATATAAGATAAATGCTCGTCATGGAGCAACTAAGAGAAAATGAAATATGCCCCATAAAAATAAATTCAGTAAGTTTATGTGGAACAAAATATAAATGTTGGTTATAGAGAAAATAAGAGAAAACAAAACATGTCCTACAGAAAACACAAATATATATATATATTTAGATATTAAAAGTCATGTTGATATCTAATCATTGTTTAATATCAAATGTGTCTGTATAACGAAATATAATCCTATTATGCATACAAAAGAAGATTATTTAATCAAGAAAGCTGCAAATGCCAAAGTAGTTTATGAAAATGTACTCCAGGATTCCTCTATTGAGGTTCATTAAGATTAAACTCGAGGAATAAATTGCGCTTGTAGATAGTTTAAATGAGACTGGTATTCTCTGGGCTGTACTTTGTCTTTGTAGATGTGATAAAACCTCTTGGCCATAGTTTTATAGCCAAGTTAAATTGCATAGTGATATAATATGGGTATCCTTAGATAATTCTAAACAAGGAGCTACCAAGAGTCACGATTATAAAGGGAACTCTTTTGCAAAATCCATGCAATATATTTAACTGTTTGCTTGACAATAAGAAGGACAGGGCATTGCCAAATAAGCTTTCCAAAGACAAATTCGAGAGAATTATCTTTAAAGGCAGGCATTGAGTATATATGATCCCGTCCCTGTCAGGAGGACGTGGGAGGGTTCTCACACCTGTTTCTCACTGTACCAACAAAAGAGCTGTACTTTTGTACAAATCACATCATCTCTCAGTCCCTTAAATTGTAAACACTCTAATTAGGATGTGTTTTTCTATCAGAGCCTGAATTACCCTTTCTTAACCCCCTTCCCAATTTTGCTGGTTTCTCTAGTTTGACCTCAACTGACCCCAAACAGTATATTGCGCTAAGTATAACATCCCACGATCAGGTGCTCGTGCTCCAATTCTTGTTGTCTCTAGTCTTCTACTGCTGCTTGCAGCTAGGCTTTGTGCCATATTCAATTTTGAAAGTCAGAAACAAGCCTTGCAAAATTCCTTTCACGGTTCCTATCTCTCTGAGGTATCACCCTTGGCCTTTGAATACCTAGTTGTGCAAGATGGCTCAGGAAATGACGTCTGGAAGCCCCTCTCCACCCACCCCGCTGCTGCTCTCCGCTAATTGCCTGCACAACCTGGGCTCCGGTGCCTCAAAAAAGCTCCACTTCTAAATCACAGTATGATACAACTCCGCTTGACCCACTAGCAGTCGCGGCCGCCAACATATAGAGGTGGTGGGTGGGTGGAGGGAGCGCAGGAGGTGGAGTGCACGGGGAGGTCGGGGTTGGTTATAATAAAAAAATCTTTTTTAAGTATAAACTTACCTGGAGCTGGCTCCTGCGTCGTGCTCGGTCTCTGTCCTTCCTGGTCCCAGCAAGCACTCGGGTCACGTCACGTCACGGACTCCCTGCAATCCCCGTGCTGGTCTCACGTGGGAGAGCAGCGCGGGGATTGGTTTGAGCAGGCAGGGAAGACGCCCTACACAGACCAGGGAGTCTGTGAGGTTTCTCCAGCCAGCTGGGCTGGAGAAGACCTAAGTATACATGTGTTTTTTGGTCGGCTTGAGACGGCCCGCCGTCGCACTTCTCCTCTCAATGCCCAGCCCCTCCCATCGCAAGCTGGCTCAGAGGCGCAAAACAAAAAATAAAATGATGACATTGTTTTATTTTTTATTTACTGGCTCTGAGCCAGGCAATGGGGCGACGCTCCTCCACCACTGCAGAGGAGCCTCCGCTGCCCACTAGTTGCTGTGCTGTCAATGTGGAATGCTCATGTCTGCATCCACAATTGTGTGCAGTTCCAGTGCTACTGGTTATTCTGGCACAGGTTCTAACGGCAAACACTATGTAATTGTGACTTCTCAATGTACACAAGCTTTTATTTTACACTATGCACAAAAACAGGCGTTTGAGTTAAAAGCCTAGGTGGAAACATACTGCATTGCAGTGGATGAAAAGACGTTTTTTTATAGCACTTTAATTTGTCCTAAACTTACTTATTCATAGATAAAATGGGCTACTTCCATAGCCTCACCCTCTCCTTAAGTGAGAAAACAGCAGTCATTAATCTAGTGTCCTACTTCTGTAGTACGCAATTTGTTTGTTGAATATGCACTAACCCACCACCCTTTTCTTAGTGGGGTACTTGAGAATAATTACAGTACATTCTGAAAATTGTTCTGAAACTCATGCACCACAGAATGCTGTAAATTAACAGCGATTAAGTTGAGCATTAGCAAAAGACATCTTGGTTTTGCTGTTATCTTGACATTTTTATGGCATCCATTTTGAATCCATGGCAGCCATTTTCTCTGCCACATGCTACCTCGTGTCGACCATGTGCTTTGTCCTACCTTCCTGCTCATGGCCTCTAACCTGCCCGGCAACAAGCTATTAATAGCATTTCTGTGTTTTCTGCTGACCGTTAGGGTCCACATCTGTTAATGGTTAGCCTTAGATTGGAATGTGTTAGCTGAGACCCCAAGACTGATAGCTCCACCCACTGATCGATTGTGCCTCTCGATATTATCTTGTATGGACATAAAATGTGCTCTTATGCTTTGTACCGCCTTCTTTTGAGCCCCTGTGTGGGTATAAATAAACCATGTGTTCAGTAGCCCTTTGTGCTACTTCTCGCAGTACCGAAGGGTACTGGTTGAATTTTAGCTCCACCTCATGAGGTGTAATAAACGTTATGTTTTGTATTTCCAGTTTCCGTGCCAACTTTTTCCTTTGGAGTCTGAGGACTTTTGTGCACAGAAGGGCGAACCCCTTGCACTAACAGGCCTGGCTGAAGTCTGTTACGACAAATTGGCGCCCGACACGTGGGGCTCATCGGCGACTCGGATGCCCGAAGGATTGGTCGTGACGACGGTTCGGAACCTTGCTGAGGACGCGATCGCTGCCAGAGGAGACCTGAGTCTTGGCATCCGAGGCGGTTCTTTCCTACTTTCCGAGCCGACCATCCAGGCGGCGCCGGTCCTCGACTGAGATCTCTTCTGTTGGTCTGCCGTGCAGTGACCGTTTGGTCGAATTTAGAACTTGGCAGTTGGAACCTGGACAGCCTATGATTGGTAAGAGCCGTTTTGCGACGCCTGTTATAGGTTTTGGAATTTGGATGCCCTTGAGTGGTAAGGTAGTTTTAGGAAACACTTACCGTGGCATATTTGTATTTGGGAATAAGACTAGTCTACTTGGATTTGTATGTGTATTTGGGAAATATATGTGCTGCAGCTCATATAGGCAGGTAATGCGAGGACTTTTCCTCAACTTTTGTTTGTATAGCACGATGTACTAAGAAGGTACCTTAAGCGCTCTTTCCCTATAAATAGTGTATATTTTGCACTATTTCTTTTGACATGCCTGTTTTTAGCGCACTTCGAAGGATGTGCTGCTTTTATAAGGGTACCAGTTTACGACTTGAAGAATCACAGCCGGCTCCCCCCGAGGGGACGCCTAATAGAGATATGTATGTGAAGTTTGGTCTTTCTGCCATAATGTACAGCACGTTGTGGCACAAATACACTAAGAAGGATCCTGAGTTACGGTGGCCACTGCATGGGTCATTTGATGCGCGAAAGGTTGAGTATGTGGAGCGATGTCTGTTTGAGCGAAAGTCTAGGCGTGATATGTTTGAGAGTTTGCGAATGTGGGAAAAAGTACGGCAGCAAGAGAAGCGTGAGCAAGCGTTGATTGAAAAAGAGCAGCGAAAGAGTGTGTATGAAAAAGCGCTTGAGTTGCGAAAGAAAGAAACGAAAAAACTGCAGGAACGAGAGGATAAGGAACGTAGATTACAGATATCTGGCCAATATTCTGTCCGACAGCCTCTCTATCCTGTCCTTAATAAACCGCAAGATGATTTTTTGTTATTAGATCCACCTCCGTATGCCGTTCCGACCGCTCCGTCCGGAGACGACGAGGACTCTGACTCGGAGCGCCAGAAAACGCGGGATACCTGATCCATGTTATCAGTTGAACGTTCGAGCGAACTACGGCAAGCTGCTCGTAAAGCATTACGTAGTACTCATTCTGCTCCCAATCTCTTAGCTATTATGAAGGATTGGCCGGAAAAGGAGCAGATATATTTTTCTGCGATATTTGCTGACGAAGTCATAGAAATGTTTCGAAAACACTCCTTGGTGTTAGAACCAAATGATATAGCGAATTATCGTACGCTTTTAGGTGATGGCTCTTTTGTTTTTTCTCAGGTAGCAGACGCAATTAGACGACTGGTTAAATTGCAGAATGAGGCGTCTCGGCTGAAGGAGCAGAAAAAGAATGCGGACAACGTTCCACAGTCCAATCCGAATGGAGTACCGCAGTCCTCCATCTTCGAGTCAGATAAGATAACATCTGCCGATATGAGACCTATGAGGGGAAACCGCGCCCTTGTATGTTCCTCCTAAAGGAAAGGGAGATGATGATGATAAAACTTCTGTTGATGCCAAGGGATATTTTATTTATGATCGGGTATATACTCCCTGGAATAGAGCAGATGTAATGGCGCTTAAACATGCGTTGCCTGACCCGCGTAAAAATCCAGCAGCCAATTATGAGGAAGTTGAAGGCACCTTAAATTCTTGCACTATGACCTTATGCGATATATATTTGTTTTTCGGTCTAATTTTACCCCCAGACATGTGGCGGACAGTTCGTAAGTTTGACGATCGCGCTATTTTGGGTGTTGAATGGAAAGATCTTGAACAGTTGGATATCGATAGAGAACCCGCCCAAAAGCCGCATCAGCTAATATTAGATCTTCCTGCAGCCATTTTGTCTAAAATTAAAACGATTATTCCCCCTAAAAAGATTGATTGGACGGTTTTAGCGTCATGTAAGCAAAAGACAGATGAATCGGTTTCTGATTTTTTCACACGTTTTGAAGAAACTTTTCACGATTTTAGCGGCCAGTCTTTAACAGATGATACCGGCAGACATCTGTTCGTTGATAAATATGTTACAAATCTGTTACCAGGGATAGCTAGCCGCTTAAAAGCTAGTGAGAGTTCTTGGACTACCTCCTCTCCGGCCTCTGTTTTAACGATGGCCAGTATTATGAGCGCCAAGAAGCGGAAGGGAAGGGGAATGAGGACAAGAAATCTAAAGAGTTAAAAACAAAAGTTATGATGGCCCAGGTATATGGCCCACCTTCTAGAGGTTATGATAGGGGTCCTGATAGAACCTATGATAGAGGTGGACGAACATCTCTCAATACTCCTTACACTCGTACGAATTTAAATATCAACCAATGTGCATATTGTAAGCAGCCCGGCCATTGGATGCGTAATTGCCCATTATTGCGTCCCCAACAGGATGCTTGTGGGCGGGGCCAAGGGAGAAATGGTTCAGGATTGTCAGAGGCTCGGGGAAATGTGAATGATCGTGTTTGATCCGATACGAATGTACGCCCACAGTATAGGCAGAACACTTTTGATAGGCGAAATCAATATCAAATGTCCGATTATGTTCAGCCTGATCTGTACGATTCAGCTCATGCATAGGATTGCCTAGGATGGGGTAAGGAATCAGTTGAAGTTCCAGTAGATCAGACGGGTCCCTATGTTACAGCACATGTTTTGGGTTCTACTGATCGGTTTCTGGTTGATACAGGAGCTACTCGTAGGGCTTTATCTAAACAATTGGTTCGGAGGGCTCCCCTGTCTGGCATGACTATTACTTCGATAGGTTTTGATGGAACACCTTCCCTTAGCCCATTGTCACAACCACTTCCATTTTATGTTGATAAATTCTGTGCTCCATGTCCGTTTTTGCTTTCCCCTAACACACCAGATAATATTGTAGGCCTTGATATGCTGAAGTACTTTAGAGCCACGATACGATGTTCTCCTGAAGGGGTACGAGTCATTTTAAATAATAATCATTCCGAATTTGACAGAATTTGTCTTTTTAAAGAAGATGTTGCATTAGCCACTCTTCCTGAGTCCCTCTGGGCTACATCAGACATCGATGTGGGTCAGATGGTAATTCCTCCAGTTCAGATCAGTGTTAAAGAGGGAGCTGTGTTACCCCGATTGCCACAATACCGGATTTCACAGGAGGGAGAAGAAACACTCATACAAATTGTACATGATCTTATCCGGGTTGGGGTTGTTGAGGAAGTTCCATTTAATGTTTGCAATAGCCCGATTCTTCTAATTCTGAAGAGAGATACTGACAAGCGTGTTTACAGATTCATTATTGATTTAAGGGAGGTGAATAGGATTGTCATACCGCAGTATCCTGTGGTGTCCGATATCACAACACTCCTTACTTTGGTTCCCCCAACTGCTACTACATTTTCTGTAATAGACTTGAAGAATGCTTTCTTTTCGATCCCTATTCATCCTGACAGCCGATATTTGTTCGGTTTCACTTTGAATAATCGATCGTACAGATTTTCTAGAGTTCCTCAAGGCTAAACTGAGAGTCCGAATATTTACAGTCAAGCATTAAAAAGGGAACTTGATTTGTTTGTGTTGCCCGAAGGTGTGGCTCTCTTCCAATATGTCGATGACATTTTGTTGGCAGCCGACACCCCAGAACAGTGTGAAAAATGCACACTCTCTTTGCTTTCTTTCCTTGCTTTACACCATCATAAGGTATCTCGAAAGAAATTGCAATATTGTAGACCAAAGGTAACCTACTTAGGTCACCTTTTGTCTAAGGAGTGACGTGCATTGACATCAGACCGTATACAAGCAATTTTAGATACACCAGTTCCTACCACACAGAAAGGAGTACGTGCATTTTTGGGTCTCACTTCCTTTTGTAGACAGTGGATCTTGGGATTTTCGCATATTGTTAAACCCTTGTTAGCACTTTTGACGAAAGATACCCCAGTACCTCTCCCATGGACAGAGCAATGTGAAAGTGCTTTTCGACAGCAACGAAAAGCCCTTTGCTCAGCACCAGTGTTAGGTACACCAGATTATACGAAGCTTTTCACACTTTATGTACATGAGAAAGACGGCTGTGCATTGTCAGTGTTGGTTCAGTTACACGGCGATAAGCAACGCCCGTGTGCTTACTTCTCAGCAGTTCTTGATCCTGTTGCTAGAGCATTACCTGGATGCTTTCGTTCAGTTGCAGCAACAGCAGTGTCAATTCGACAGAGTGAGGGAATAGTTTTGTCACACAAATTGTTAGTGTTAGTACCACATGCTGTTGATGCCCTTTTGAATCAGACGAAAACGCAGCATTTGATTAGTGCTCGTCTTACAGGATATGAATTGACATTGCTAGCTCCTCACATTACATTGAAGAGATGTGCAACTCTGAATCCAGCCACTTTGTTGCCATATCCAGTGACCCAGCCTCAGTCACAAGAAACGCACGATTGTATTTTTCTGACTGAGGAACAGACAAAGGGTCGCATTGATTTACAGGATACGCCCCTTCCAGATGTGGATGGTGAATTGTGGGTTGATGGTTCTTGCCTGAAGTTACGAGATGGTACGACTTCAGCCGCATATGCAATTACCACACTTGAAACAATAGTGGAGACAGCTCGCATACCACAGAAATCAGCCCAAGCAGCTGAGTTGATAGCTCTGACAAGAGCATGTGAGCTCAGTGCTGGCTTGTGCATGAACATCTATACGGATAGCCGCTATGCTTTCGGAGTAGCACATGATTTTGGCCTACTCTGGAAGGAAAGAGGCTTTCTTACATCTCATGGAATACAGATAATGCACAGAGATTTGGTGCATAATCTTTTGACCGCATTGACATATCCGAAGAAAGTAGTTATCATAAAGTGCAGTGCACACAAGAAAGTAACAGATAAAATTGGTCAGGGAAATGCCTTTGTAGACCATGTAGCACGTGAAACTGCCATGCAGAGGAACACTACTTCTATGTATGTAGTGAAGTCGCAAGCTTAAAGATGGCACGATGCTAGGCAGGAAGTGCGAGAGATACAGAAAACAGCCTCTGACCAAGAACGTGAACAGTGGTCAAAAGATGGAGAGTTAGATGACGAAGGTTGTTGGAGAAATAAGCAGATGGACCGATGGAAGCTGCCTATAGCTTTCGTACAGCCTATGGTCCAGATGGCACATGGGTTAGCACATGTTGGAGCTTCCGCAATAACGAAAATGCTTACGCAAGTTTGGGAGCATCCAGAAATTGCTAGCGCAGCTAAAAGAGTAGTACAGTCCTGCTTGATTTGTTTGCAATACAATCCTGGAAAGGGAACGCGAGTTCCATCTGGAGGTTTTGTTACACCAACTGCACCTTTTGAAGTCCTACAAATGGACTATATCCAGCTTGAGCGGTGCAATAATTTTAAGTATGTTTTAGTGGTGGTTTGTGCTTTCAGTAAATGGGTTGAGGCATACCCTACGAAAGACAATACTGCGATTACTACTGCTAAGGTACTACTGAAGGAGTTCTTCCAGAGGTTCGGTGTTTGCAGACTTTTATGGAATGATAACGGACCTCATTTTGTTGGAGAAGTTATCAAGTATGTTTTGAAAGGATTGGGAATCAAGCAGAAGTTCCATGCTGTGTTCCATCCACAATCAGCAGGATTGGTGGAAAG
Organism: Lissotriton helveticus; assembly: GCF_964261635.1. Classification (NCBI taxonomy): domain Eukaryota; kingdom Metazoa; phylum Chordata; class Amphibia; order Caudata; family Salamandridae; genus Lissotriton; species Lissotriton helveticus. The sequence goes on along the minus strand of NC_136059.1, from coordinate 2,057,472,990 downwards.
GTACAATGCTACTCTGAAGCTAAAAATTGCGAAAATCGTAGCCTCCACGAAATTGACTTGGCCAGATGCATTGCCATTGGCATTGTTGTCCATTAGATCAGTACCACATTCTAGAACGGGTCTCACCCCGTATGAGGTGGTATTTGGACGGCCGATGAATATTTGGGGAGTTCCAAAACCAAGCTCTGTGTATGATGTACCTTGTGTTTTAATGAATGACTATTTGGCACAATTAACTGATAGCTTGGTTTTTATTCATCAACAGGTTCGAGAAGCACTCCCTGATAAATCCCAAGGTGAAGGCCATGAACTCCGTCCCGGCGACTTCGTAATGGTGAAAGTCTTCGAGAGGTCAAGCAGTCTGGAACCGAGGTGGCGTGGACCGGAACAAGTACTCCTCGCCACGAGAACGGCAGTTCGTGTTACCAACAAGAGGAACTGGGTGCATAGGGATGTATGACACTACAACACATGCATTTACATCGCATGCCTTTACAACGCAAGTATTACAACGCAGTCCATTACAACGCATAGTGCTTTTGGGCGCTGGATAGTGAATAGTTTAATTTACTATTCCAACTCCAGTCCCCGTGGACACTAGGGAAGGTTATTGGATAGTAAATTAACCTATTCCCTATCCAAGAGCGCCCCCCAGAGCAATGCGTTGTAATAGTTTGCGTTAAAATGGTTGCGTTGTAAAGGCACTACGATGTAAAAGTTGCGTTGTAAGTGTTGTTCACCGGTGAATAGCATCCATTGCCGGAAGGTCTTGCCGACCTTGGTGGAACCTGCTGTGCTGACCGATCATCGAGACATCCTGACTACGGAGAAAGGCCCTGCTGTATCACCTGACGGATCTGAGGAGTTCTTCCCGGACCAGACAACTCCTGGAGCAACGCGATATAATTTGAGATCAAGAAAGTGATTCCTATAGTTTTTGTTGCAAGACTGGTTGAGCAACCACTCTGAGTAGTGGAAACGGAGAGCCAATATGACAAGGGAGGGAGATCCGCCCTGCGTAGTGTAGTGACACCTGTCTTGATCTGTGGTGAAGAAACCAACGTCTGCCCAGAGTAAAGAGCTCATTGACTATTTTGTTTTTCCTATTTTTTAGTTTGAAGATGACTCTTGTGACTATGAATACTAATAAGAAGAAGATTTTAGGAGTGTTAAGTGTTTTTGTTGTTTTGACGATTATAGCAGTGATCACTTGGTCCGTTGAGATAGTGACTCCTGCTCATAGGTTTGTGGTGGTTCCTACTACTCCTATTCCGGAAGAGCACCAGCATTTCAATCTTCCTTATCATGAGTATAAGCATCGAGAGTCCTACTTGAATAATACATTTGTTCAGAAGCCCCACCACACTCACAACGCCACAAACACTACAAATTGCTGGATATGTGGTATGCTTCCAGCTCATCAGAAGAAAGGTGGAACACCATTTATTCCACTTCCCTTTTCGCATATTGGTTCTTGTCGAGCCTGGTATACTCTTCTCTAACAGAAAACCTGCAGTAGGTGGACTTCTCTTTCGCTTGAATAAAGAGTGTTATCAGGATGAACATGGATATCCCAAAGCGAATGGAACTATATGGGAATGGGAAGAATACCGACCGGACAATGCTTCTACGCCTTATGTTTTCACCCACACGAGAGACTCTACTACGAGCAATGAATCTGTAATTACTGTAACTCGGACTAAAGCAAACTTATGTGTACAAAGTACTGGACGAATTCCAGTTGGGTCCAGTGATTGTGTTGTCGTATTAAATATGGATGGAATAAATGAAAGTACTTTTCTGGCTTCACATAACACATATCTAGTATGTGGAAGTCATGGATATCACAGATTACCTGTAGGGTGGTCTGGCACATGTTATGTTTCTTTCCTATTACCCCCTGTTTTCCTGGCACCTGCTTCGTATCATCGAGATTTTAAATTGTTTAGAAACATTGCTGTAGCCTTAGGAAATATTACAGAAGAGTTGCAAATTGCCAGAATTGTAACCCTTCAAAATAGGATGGTCTTAGATGTCATGTTAGCAGATAGAGGAGGAGCATGTAAGGTCATGAGAAGTAGCTGTTGTGTATTCATCCCTGATAACTCACCTTCTGTGTATGAAGCGATTCTTAAACTGCATAAAATCGCTTCTGATATTCATGAGAAAAATGGCACTTTGACCTTTGCTGGATGGTTTTGGGCTTTAGTTTCCGCCTGGGGTTGGAAATTACTGACTATTCTATGTATCGTAATTGCAGTGATTTTCACCTGTTGTATGTGTATCCATTGTGGCCCAATGTTATGTTCCATGTGTATAACTGCCTGTATACCATCTAGAAAAAATGCTGCGAAAGCACAACAGACGTTGGATAAAGAAGTGACCAATATAATGTGCATAGATATACGAGATGAATGCACAGATTACCCCAAAAGAGCGTATGTCTTTAGCTAACGCTAAAAGGGTCGTCTGTTGTAAATTAACAGCGATTAAGTTGAGCGTTAGCAAAAGTCATCTTGGTTTTGCTGTTATCTTGACATTTTTATGGCATCCATTTTGAATCCATGGCAGCCATTTTGTCTGCCAAATGCTACCTTGTGTCGACCATGTGCGTTGTCCTACCTTCCTGCTCATGGCCTCTAACCTGCCCGGCAACAAGCTATTAATAGCATTTCTGTGTTTTCTGTTGACCGTTAGGGTTCACATCTGTTAATGGTTAGCCTTAGATTGGAATGTGTTAGCCGAGACCCCAAGACTGATAGCTCCACCCACTGATCGATTGTGCCTCTCGATATTACCTTGTATGGACATAAAATGTGCTCTTATGCTTTGTACCGCCTTCTTTTGAGCCCCTGTGTGGGTATAAATAAACCGGATGTATGACGTTACAACACATACTTTTACCACGCATACCTTTACAACGCGGTATTTACAATGAATACCGTTACAACGCATAGCGCTTTGGGGTGCTGGATAGTGGTAAGTATAATTTTCTATTCCAACTCCAGTCCCCGTGGACACTAGGGAAGGTGTTGGATAGAAAATTAAACTTATTCCCTATCCTAGAGCGCCCCCCAGTGCAATGCGTTGTAATGGTATGCGTGGTAATGCCTGCGTTGTAATGGTAGTGCGTTGTAAAAATTTTGTTGTAAACGTTACATACCAAATAAACCATGTGTTCAGTAGCCCTTTGTGCTACTTCTCGCAGTACCGAAGGGTACTGGTTGAATTTTAGCACCACCTCATGAGGTGTAATAAACGTTATGTTTTGTATTTCCAGTTTCCGTGCCAACTTTTTCCTTTGGAGTCTGAGGACTTTTGTGCACAGAAGGGCGAACCCCTTGCACTAACAGGCCTGGCTGAGGTCTGTTACGACAAATAGCCAGTAACAAGCAGTGGCAAAGCCAAATGGTCTCGCTGGGGTTAAAGGACATGAGTGTTTTCTTGAGAGTGGTGATGGATTTGATTAACCTTAGTGACCTTTATTCATTGATAAGTCTCAGTTTGACCCTGCCAAGTAGATTATGAGCAAAAGGAAAACTTTTGAGTGTGTCTTAACAAAGGTGTGCTGGGCAGTTTAGAACACATGGCAACTATAGATGTGTGACCCCAAAAGATATGAGGCTAAAGCTGCACTTGTTTAGGTGAAATGGCTGAAACATGAACTGCAAAGCAAGAGAACAGATTTAGGTAAACCTGACCATATGAGTGATTGCATTGTAGATGTGGAGGCAGCACTGTGCCAGTTGCCATGCCATTTAACTTCCTAAGAATGAGCACCCATTGTTAGACCTATCAACCTTAAGGTGGTCTTCCCCTAAATGATTTGCTTTTATCCTCCTATTTTTCTAATTAGTTTTTGCTGTCATTAAGACTCTATGAACTTTGCCACTGCTAAACAATGGTGAAGTGCTTGTGTTCACTCCCAAAACGTGGTAAAATTGCTTTACACATACTTGCCATAATTTATCTGATTAAAGGCCCTAGTAAAGTGGTATATCATATACCCAGGGCCTGTAAATTAAATGTTTTAAGTGGGCCTATATATATGTTTTCAAAAGAGCTCCATTTTAATGGGGGTCCGACCCTGCAAGCGTGCTCTTCAGTAATGGAAATCCTGTGCAAACAGAGCCCAACTCCGACTTAAAAACAAGCTGACCTTTATTTGTCTCCATGCGCTGCAGCACTGAACACACTTAGATAGTCGTTACGCGTTTCATTGAGTCTCCGCCTTGTTCACAGGTGAGTGTACTTTGTTCCTCCCAGTGGCCATGTGCCCATAGCCTGTAGACTACAGGATCCAGAATGCACCCAGTAAACCTTCTCTCACGTGCATTGGTATTGAAATTCCTTTCTGCTCACTAGCGTGTTTGTCCCGAATATTCATGCCATATTTTGAAGGTGCAGACTAAAAAGTAATAACAGGCGCCAGGTGCCAAGTACCTTTAATTGTGCTGCGGTGCTTCAGTATTTTGCTTGTAGCGCAAAGTTTCCAGAAAGAGGGTCTCACCTCTCTCATCTCCTTTTCTTTCACATGTTTCCAAATAGCCACGGAAAGCCTTGCTGGCTGGAACATGTATATATATATATTACCTGCTGGCGGTCACCAGTAGGTAGTTATAGTTAGGACCTAGTTACCATAGGAAAATCGCAACATTCTATTCCCAATAACTTTGGCGTCGATTGACGAATCTTCGCAAAATATTTAAAACTTATGGCCCGCTTCGGTCCGCTCTTATCTTGAAAGTTTCAGGGTGATTCGGCAAGCGGAGGCCGAGAAAAAAGGGGGGTCCCAAAACATGTTTTCTCCATGCAATTTTCCATAGGAAACTTTAGACACGGCTACAGTCAGAACTGCTGCACGGAATTACACCAAATTTGGCAAAAAGGTCGCCCTTGGATCAGAAAGAGCCCTTTTTTGTTAAATGGTGTAAATCCATTCAGTCATTTTTAAAATATTAATGGAAATATAAATATATATATCTGGGCGGAGCCTAACCACACTTCTCATCGTGAGATATGATTGGCTGTCAGTACTTCATCCAAGAAGTGTTGGCAACCATCCTGGTACCAATATACATGATGGCACCTCATTATAAAGCATCGCAGTTAATAGAAGGTTTTAAGACTTAGTTACATTATAAATCATTAGTTGATGGTACCATACTCCTTTTAGGAATTGTGGTGTGTTCTAATGTGATTTTACCATGTGAAAAAGCCTTCTGCTGGGATATCATGAATCATGTTTGAGAGAAAAATACTTTCTCATGCTTTTCCCACAGAGGTTTGGAAGGTGATCTATAAGCTAAACTGAGAACATATTTTCTGTAAATTCACATTATCTTTCTCAGTCATGTGAGAATGAAGTCTGACATTCTCAGTAAAACATGTACATCCAACAAGGGCAGAGACTATCAGTTGATTCCTTTGAGTTCTACTGCAGCTTCCCAGAGTGTTCTAAAGAACAACTAGAGCGCTAACAGTCCTACATATGACAAACATATTGCACACCTGAAGCCATATTGATTGGAATAAAGTGGTAACTCTTAAAACATTTAATTTAAAAAGGGACAACATGAGGGGGTTCATTTTGCCATAGAAAGTATGATTAGTGCTGCAGTCTCCCAAGGTGGCTACCAGAGACAAAAGAGCCCAAATTTAGCACACATATCAACCAGATGTAGCCCACCTATAGCTAAATGACAGAATGTCCCAAAGTGTTCTTAAGAACAACTAGAGCGCTTACTGTCTTACTTATGACAAAAGTATGCACACCTGAAGCCCTCTTGATTGGAATAAACTGGTAACACTTAAACATTTGATTTAGAAAGGAACACAATGAGGGGGTTCAATTATGATTAGTGATTACGATTAGTGCTGAAGAAAGAAAAATTAGGGCACATTTTGAGAGACTTCTCAAATCCTCCTCTATTTCATTAAAAAATCTGACATGCAGACTGAAACATGCACTTTTAATACCAGCAGCAGACTTCCGTGGTGAGCAGTGGCTTTACTACCGTGATCTAATGAGCAACTAGAGTGCTAACATTCAGAATTTATGGCAAATGAGTACTGAATACCTTCTTGATGGAATCAAAGTAAAAAACTGAAAGCATTTCCTTCTGAGGAGACTGCAGTAAATGTGGAAATTAGGAAAATAAGTCTCCCAAGATGGCCACCAGAGACAAAAGAGCCCACATGTAGTACAAATATCACCCAGATGTAGCCCACATGTAGCCCAATGACAGAAGTGTGCAAAACACTTTTTATTTTTTGTGTTTTTACAGTTTTATACAGTGCAGACTTGTCAGGTTTTGGAGTGCTTTACATGAGAGGGAACCGCCTACCTTGATGGAGACCCTGCGGAGTGACTGAGCGACCCGTGAATACGCTGGCTATGTTGTTGATCCTGGGATATTGGGTATTCGTTGTTTAGCGTCCTGTGAGAAGTGTTCCTTTCAGGCGCCCTATCCGCAACTTATAAGAATTTCTCCCTGCTGTGAGACTTCACGTAGGGCTTGCTGGATCGGATTCACAGGAGTTCTTTATCACCCTGTCCTGAGGAGGCCAGATTTGTTGAAAGGCCGAAACGCGACCGCGTCAACACTTTCCATAAAGAGGAGTCTGATTTAATTTTGAAACATTTTGGGATTGACCTCCATTGACACATTCTTTATACTTGGGTTCTGTATATTAATTTTTTTAACCGACTGTGTCTGACTACCTCGGAGTGTACCCCCTAGAATTAATAGGAGGACACTTAGCTTAGCTTAGATTACGTGTTTTTTTGTATAAATTTTGTGTATTTTGTCTTTCTTTGTTGTATATATTTGTGTACATATGTATGTATATTTGTGTATAATGTAAATTTGATACTTATAGAAAATTGGAAATTTATCCCGTGTGATTACAACAAATAAAACATGTAATCACGTCTTCACATAGTTGTGATGGTATTTGTAGTTTGAAAATAGCAGACAAGTGGACAAGTGCCACCAGTATATGAGAATTAACAGTCCCCTATTATTTAATTATTTAGATATTCATTCCTCCTTTTCCACCTTTCCAGTTTGCTTACATGAGCATTGGTTACATCGCGCAAGGACAAATTCATTTTGGTTTTAGACATGGGGAGATTAAGTGATTTGACCAGAATCACAGAATGTCGAGCTGAAGCAGAAACTCCAACCTGGTTCCCCAGTTGCAAAGTCTGCAGCTCTGGAAGTAACACCACATCCTCTCCCCTAAGTGCAACATTTAATCAAGTGGTCAACTGGATAAAAAAACATAAAGATAACAAATAATTTAAAAGTGCTTTGTCGCTATTTGAAAACTCAGAAAATATGTCCCCATTTTAGTATTTTAGAGCACTAACCATAATTCCAATGCAAATAAGACCCTCTCATATATGTCATTTTTAAGGAAATGCTCTAGGTATTACAGTTTTGATTACATCAAGATGATGTCAGGCGTTCCACACTTTTGTAATAAATATAGCATGTTAGCAATCTAGTTGTTCATTAGGATACTGCTGAGAGGAAGAGGCCAGGGGCACGGACTCTGAAAATTGAAGGCAGGTAGGAGGGTGCAGAGGCAACAATTTGACCACACTGGGCAGGCAGGAAGGGCAGTGGCAGTCCAACAGACTATGGAGGGCAGTGGAAAGGGGGCAGGGGCAACAAACTAACAATACAGGACTGGCAAGAGAGGCTGTGGCAATATAATAGACCATTGTGGGAAGAAGAAAGAGGCAGTGGTAGTACAACCATACATGCCAATAGACCCGATTCAGTCAGGAAACGTCCAATGTTTTTAAGCCCAAATGGATTTATTTGACCTGTCTCCTGTCTACAATCTCCTCTTTTTCAATGTAAGTCAAAGGGGAAAATCAATACCCCAATTTCTTTTCAAAATCTCCCTCTTACCAAGTTCAAAATGTTAGCAAGTATGGTACATTGGTTCATGGAACGCAGGAGGAATTGGGGTAGGGACATGGACTCGGATAACAGAGGACAGGAGGGACATGGAGAGGTGCACCAAACTGACTCTACAGGGCAGGCATCAGGGTTTGCAGCAGCACAATACACCACACAGGGCTTGCGGGATGGGAGTGCAGCACAACAATCCATAGAAAGCAACAGGGAGGGGACAGGACCATGCACATGGACAACAGAGAACAGAGGGGAAAGAGGCAATAGTAGCTAGCTGACCATAATGGACAGAGAGGAGAGAAAATGGCAGCATAACGGACCATAAAGGGCAGACGGGATGGATCAGGGGCATTACACTGGAACAGACAAGCCAGTAGGGGTCTCTACATGGAAACAGAGGGCTGGGGGCAAGGGGTCAGGGCAGGAGCAGCAAGATGACCATGGAGGTCAGGTAGGATGGGCACTAGAAGCAAGACACACTATGGAGAGCAACAATGAGACTATATTGGCATACACACAGACCATGGAGGGGAGGTTGGAGGGGGTCAGGGGAAGCTAGCTGACCACACAGGAAGGTGGGAGGGGCTGTGGCAGCACAGAAGACCATGCATGGCAATCGGGAGAGTTAGTGGCAGCACAATAGCTATGATCGGCAAGAAGGAGGATGCAGGGTCATGCACAAAGGACCGTAGAGGATAGAAGGGAGAGTCAGGACCTGGGCACAGACAAGAGAGTTCAGGGTAAGGGGCCTCACAACAGACCACATGGGGCAGGCAGGAGGAGCAGTTGCAGCACAACAGACCAGGGAGGGCAGAACGGTGTGGCAGTAAAATGGACCATGGGGGACAGGAGATAGGGGATAAGGGCATGGTATGTGGACAGGCAGGGTGCAGGTGGCAGGGACCGGTTACAGTCATCTGACAATGCTAGGCAGGTAGGAGGGGAGTGGCAGCTCAACAGAACACTCAGAGTAGATAGGAGAGGCAGGTCCATGGAACATGGTGGACAAAAAGGATGGAGCAGGGGCATGCACACAGACATCGGTGGGCAGGGGGAAGGAGAATAGGGGCAGCAAGCTAAGCACAGAGGCTAAGCCGGAGGTCAATGATGGGGCATTGAATTGGGCAATGGAGGGCAGGAGGAGTGGACTGGTACATCATGCTAAATGGAGGGCAATGGCAGCACATCATACCATGCATGGCAGGAGGGAGGAGGCTAGTCCATGGATTCAAACAGCAGAGGATAGGGAGGAGGTGGATGGGACAGTCAGCTAACTGTTCAGAGAAGGCGGGAAGGCCAGTGGCAGAACAACGGCCACGGAGGGCTGAAATAAGGGAGCAGGGACATGGACTTGGACAATGGATGGCTAGGAGGAGGGAAGGCAGGAGCAGCAAGCTTGGGTGGGGGCAGCACAATGCCAGGCTCAGCAGTTATAGTTACCTGAGCTAACTATAACTTACGCCCCCTCAATGTACTGCTAATGACCTCAGACATTACATCACTCATGACATTACTCATGACATCTCAAATGAGCTGTGAATGGAATGGAACTATAATTGCTAGAACTTTATTTAGGGATAGTGTGTGTATTTTAACACCCCTTTTTTTCTTTTCTTTCGTGTAAGAACCATTATAATACGCAACGTGCCCAGATTAATATGACCGATAGCCTTTCACTTTAAAGTAATGTGTATTCCATTGTTTATGTTGATGTTTGCAATCCTAAGTATGTTTATTATGAATAAGTCACGTTGACGAACATAGATGTATGGCAGTCATGGGGCAAATATGCTGAAATGACATTGTGTGCATATTAACACTTGTTTTCTTTTCTTTATTGTATCAATTCCTGAATTTTCACATTGTGACCAGGCCAATACGTCTTGTATCGTTATCAAGGTTCGGAGGAGCCGAAACGCGTGGATCACGTCCTTTGCAGATTAAATACTTCCAAACTACAACCTGAGTGCTTTTTAGGACAGGAGTGATTGATAGGTGGTTATATGTTACATTTAAATTGCTATATCATTTGATTTCCCTCTGACCATTTCTGAAGTTATGTTATTAGCTTGAACTCATGGGATTGTCCACTTGATGTAGAGATGTAACGGGTTGTTTTTAATTTCATTTTCAATTTTTATTTTGTCGACAGTTCTAACTTGTGGATCTGTTCATATGATAATATGTGCTACATTGCTTGTGGATTTATCTGCTCTTTGGATGTGAAGATACTTGCTCAAACCCTTTGAGTAATATTTATTGTGAAGTGATGTGACTATATTGCTGATTATGCTTCTATTTCTCTCTTCTCACCTTCCCTCTACATGTATGAAGTTATAGGGTATGTTCAGGTTAAGATTTGAGGCATTTCTTGTATAAAGGAATAGGGTTTACATTTGATTACGATAGCACATGTGACACCATCTGAAAGAATTTAGTATCGAGATACTCTCACTATCAATATTGATTATAGCCTCTATCTGGTTTACGATAGGACCACTGTTGTATATATGGTATTGACTGAGTGAACTCATGATGGAGATATTGTTATATTTATTTAAGCTTACTTGCGATTTATAGTTGGAGTCTGTAAGGGTTTGATTGGAATTAGAACAATGATATTTACCCTATGGGGTGGCATCACAAATACGATGTATGTTAGTTACGAGACGCTAATCGAGAGAATTAATATGTCTGCCATTTAAATGACGTTGTGTTCGTATCAGGCGTTAGTGTAAGAGAGATTTTACTATGATTAGAGGGGTGAGCCATACACGTTAAGATGGCGCTTGCGTTACTTACTTTCTTCCCCTTGTCATACATTACGAGGTGGCTGGGCAAGTGATTACCGTAAATTACGAGAGTAGTCGGACGCTAGTGCCGCAAGATAGGGGTATTTTTAGATTGTACGAAGAATTATAGTAAGTAATATGATATAATAATTTATGCATGATTGAAGTGGGATTAGGGTAGGAATTGATGGTATTACACAGATTTAGGTTACTCGTAAAAACCACGATATAGCATTAGAAAGGCCATTTAAAGATGGCCCCTACGTATGAAACACATAAATAGGAATACTAAGGTGGCTCTCGAGTAGGACGCCAGTTGTTGTACTGGGAACAGGACGCTGTTTTCTCGATACACGGTGAGTGTGTTGGACTGAGCCTGGAGTGCCTCTCATGTAACATAGCTATATTACTCAAGGATTTGAGTTAAAACCGCTTTGTGACGTCTCTCTTATACCTTTACATTTTAGATAACGTACTCGTGGCGGTTATTGCGCCACTTTGATTTGAACTCAGGATTTATATTTCGTGCACAGGAAACTAACAGATGTGGTGAGTCCTACGATACGGGCAACATATGATATTGTACATATGAGGAATGTTTAAGTAGGACTTGTGTGAAAATGAGTAATTGATTAGTTTGTTTAATTCACATTTCAGAACATTTTGACGCGCACTAAGGGATAGAGTGATTAAGAGTTTATTGGCCACACCGCGGGTACATCTATAAACGGTATTTTATATTTTGTGTTATTTTTTATGATTTTGAATTAGTAATACATTTGCTAAGGAATAAGATATTTTGATTGTCTACGTGACATGTTTATTATTGTGGGTATGAGATATGATGACCTGACCTATGATTTTTTTGCTAAGATGTCAGTGGGGGTTTAACGTTTGCCGTTTGATTAAATTGGTGTTGGGGCACCAGGATGAGATTTGAGATTTATTTACATATACATATTTTTTTCAGGGATAAGTACTAGGTTTGGACGATTTTTGATCTATTGATAAGTTGTTGGTTGGACTTAAGATTTACGAGACTTCAATACAACATTTGAGGCTGGTTTTATGATTGGCTGTCATTTGTAGATTTATAGTAATTACTGACCTATATTCACTTTAAGGTTGATCTTTATTGGGCTTTTTGGTTCTATTCTTTTTCGAGAGCACAGGGTGATGGTTGCGTTTGAACCTTTCCTTTGATTTTTCCTATATAGGAGTTGACACTAATGGAATCTGTACAATGATGTAATAGTAATGTACTTTTATATTATTATTTGGGTTGCAGCCCTGAAGAAGTCAAATGTGCTAAGATTTAAGCACGACAAAACACGTGTTGGCTGCTTTTCTTTGGATCAAATATTAAATCAATTAACAGTATTTTGGAAGACCTTATGAACTGGCGTGTGTATGGATACAGAATACAGAAGCATGGACTAACTGTGCCAACTGAGGAATATTAACTTGAAGAGAGACTGTATATGGACAGTATTGATTTATTGTATATTGAGTGCTCGGAGAAGACCTTTGTGTGATACAACCTGAGTGCTGATTCCTTCCTTGTAAGAGTGAGAGAAGATTAAATACATATATAAAATTCACTGAAAAAAACTAAAGTTTCAGGGACATTATAGTTAGAAATTAGCATTTAAAAAACCTCAGAAATTCACTGAAAAACACCACAGGTTTCATGGACGTCATAGTTAGTTGGACATTTCACTCATACACAACAAGAGAAATTCAGCCGTTATAGTTAGCTGTGTGGAATGGCCTAGTTACTAACACAAGTACGGCTACAATATTCTGTGCACTATCCAAGCAGATCTCTAACTAGCTACAAACTATTGATACACTCTTCTAAATACCCAGTTAGTACTCATGCAGTTTAGGAATCGTCCTGTCTGTCCCATGCACTTCTATAATCACTTATCTACCACTATCTACTTATCCTATCACTCCACCAATACGGAAGCACTTATAAATTAAGTTTTCACTCTGTTTGCAGCACTATCATCATTCCAGTTACTAGTGATATTCTTATAAAATGACCTAGGCACCAACACAAGTACACATAAAATATTCTGTGCATAATCCCTACAAATCTCTAAGCAGATACATACTATTGGTCCACTCCATTAAATACTGAATTAGTACCCATGTTGCGTAGGATACCTTCTGTCATTCTCATGCAATTCTTCAATCACCCATCCAGCACTATGTTCTTATTGTATCAGTCTGCCAATACCTAAGCACTTATTGGGCAGATTTATAAGCACCCTGCGCCACCAGTACGTCACTTTTTGTAACATAGTGAAGGCGCCAGGCACTCCTTCTTATTTACAAGGAGAGGAAAAGCCAGCCTGCATGGTTTTTCCTCTCATTGTAAATACGACCCCTTCTTACACGGAACTTTGCGTTGAAGGGGCGTTCCATAGGTGTTGTTGGGGGTGTTCCCACGCAACACCCATAGAACAAGACACATCTCCAGATTTATGAGAAATTGTAAATCTGGAGATGTGTGTGAATGCTGCGCCATCCTGTATTTGGTGTAGCAAGGCGCAACGAGGAGAATTGTTTTAATTTCTCCTCATTTTTTTCTCTTTCAATGCATGTTGAATTCCACAGCATACATTGAAAGAGGAATATGCCTTTACTGATTGTTTTTGTGCAGGAAGGTGTCCCTTCCTGCACAAAAACAATCTCCGCACGACACAGACATCCTTGCACCATGGTGCAAGGGTGCCTGTGTCACCACATGGCTGCAGTTTGTGCATCAGTGCAGAGGGAAGCACAGATTTGCAGCGTATTCATGTACGTATGTCACATCCCTGTGCTTCGGAAGTGCCACAGTGCAGTGCAGCTAAAGAGCTTGCAGTGTCACGCTGCAGTACTTCCTTCAATCTTCAACTATAAATTCACCATACACTACTAATGCATTCTTTCAGTCAATCATGCTGTATACATATATTCAACCAAACTTTCACACATTACCTTGCAATTATAGTTCTTTCTTTAACCAGTTCTGCTAAGAATTTTTTTTCTTTTTTAAAACATTTTTTGAACAGTTTTGTATTTTTTGGGGTGTTTTTTCAAAAAATGAACAAAAAAAGAATGAATAAAACAGGAAACTTTTGGAATTACTTATCATTTCAAAATCAACAACAAAAAATAAACAATAATGGTTGCGTTGCGCAGCATAAACTGCATACACCGACTGCTCACCGAAGCATATAAGTTTCTTACACTTCACGCAATGTTGCTCGAGAAAGGCGAATTCTGGCCTAATTTCAATTGCAGGTGTTCCTGAGGACGGTCCAGACGTACTTGCCACAGCAGGTGAGGGGTTCAAAGCAGCTCGCCTCATTTCCTCCCGAGCAAGTTTGAGAGGATGTGTGGTCCGGAGATGCTTGTACATAGAAGCAGTGCCACAAGAGTATTTTTTTTCACTGCCTCTAGACAGCACTCGGTCAAAAATTTTGTACGTCACCTTTCTAGCATTTACTTTCTTCTCTCCAGGTAGAAAGTGAAGAATTTCCACATGACAGATTCCGGCCTCTGTGGACGGGTGGTGCCTCCTGCAAGAATTCTTCTTCAGAAGATACTTCCTCCTGCTGCTGCTGCTGTCCAGATTCCATTTTGTTTGATATTTTTTTTAAAACATCGAAAAACAAGCTTCTAGGAAAAGAGATGCCTCTCTAAAGATTCTCCAACAACAATGATTAAAATGTGTGGGGTCCTTCAATAGTTACAGTGGGAAATGTTCTAAACCAATGAAATCTTTTTTTTGAGGTCACATGGGATCCGCGCACTCTGCGCTCCCCAAGCACACACCCGACGCGACTGCGCGAAAATATATTTTAAAATAATATAAGTTTATTATCAGTACAAATATATTATTTTTATGAATATCTTAGATAATCTCTTGCCCTAATATGTATATTAAAGACACATGGGGAGAGGGGTTGGCCTAACGGCTAAGGCGCTCGACCTCGGACCTGGGGATCCGGGTTCGAGTCTCGGTAACGACGCCAATAACCCCCTGTGATTCTGGGCAAATCACTTAATCTCCCCGTGCCTAAAAAAAAAAAAAAAAATGAAAGTGTGTCCTCATGTAACGTAACTGGTTCTATGTAAAGCGCTCTGATAACTGATTCGGTTTGGTTCTAGTTCGCGCTATATAAAAAAAAAAAAAAACTCACATACATATCATTTTAGAACATAAAATAGTTTTGTGGGAGTCGCGCACCCAGCGCGCCCCAGCACGTATATAACATCACGCGGGACCCGCCACTGCTCAAGCGCCGCGTACCGTGCACGGGAGCAGGAGTCGCGGACTGGTCGCATACCAATCACGCACATCACGTAATATTAAATGTATGTGATGTAACTGAAAAACACGCAGGCATCGCACATGCGGATCCTTCACGACTTTACTAAAATGGCAGCTAGAATCCGCGTACCCACCGTGATGTTTACAGTTTGGGCGCGAAACTCCCAAAAAAATTTGGAAAAAAAGAAAGTAATATAAATATATTCAAATAAAAAATAAAACAAAAAAATTAAACAATATTTACGTTTGAATGTTTTTAAATTTTGTTGTGCAATTTTCAGAAAAATATATAATGTTATTTAATGAATAAAATATTTATAAATAAACAGTTAAAAAATCTGTAGAAAATCAGTAAAAAAAATAGGTATAACTACTATTACACTTAAAAATGAGCATTTAAGAAATCTTTGAAATTCACCGAAAAAACCATACGTTTCAGAAACGTTATCATTAGAAATTAGCATTTAAAAAAGCTTTGAAATTCACTGAAAAAAAACATAGGTTTCAGAGACGTTATAGTTAGAAATTAGCATTTTAACCTTAGAAATTCACAGAAAAAAACATAGGTTTAAGGGTTGTTATAGTTAGCTGGACATTTTACTCGTACAAAACCATAGAATTTCCTCTGTTATAGTTAGTTCTGGTAACTATAACTTGCGCACCCGCAATGCACTGCTGATGATGTCACATATGACACCGGAGGCGCGCCAGAGGCATGCCCGTCTGCGCCCGTCCGAACCTGGACTGCGCCCAGTGCCAGTCCACCTGGCCCTTGGCCTCCCACACCCCCAGACGCCATTACACCCCCAGCGACCTCCACACCCTCAACCCAGGACGCTCTTCCACCTGTTTCCAGTCCTCCCCCAGGACCACCAAAAGGCCCTACGCCTGCCAAGCCTGCCACTTCACCTGCACCTTAAAGCACCATGACAGACCTTCCAACAACCACCTGAGCTGCATTCTACTCAACACCCGCTCCATCCACAAACACGCCATCGAACTTTGGGACCTGCTGACCTCCACGTCACCGGACATCGCTTTACTCACAGATACCTGGACAAGCACGGCCTCTGAACCCGACATTGCCATTGCCATCCCTGAAGTCTACAAGATCACCAGGAGAGACCGCACCAATAAACCAGGAGGAGGAATCGCCATAGTCAACAAACGCACCATTAAAGTCTCGACCAGCACCCATGACACCCTCAACTCCGCCGAACACCTCCACTTCAACATCTACGTCAACGTCAACACCACCCTCAAAGGAACACTGATCTACAGACCCCCAGGCCCCCGAGCACAATTCTGCGACACCATCGCCGACATCGTCAGCGCCCAGGCCCTCGCTTCAGCGAATTACATCCTCCTCGGCGATCTGAACTTCCACCTGGAAAACAACAACGACGTCAACACCAACCACCTGCTGGACAACCTCGCTAACCTCGGCTTCAAACAACTCGTCATTTCGCCCACTCACACCGCAGGCCACACACTCGACCCCATCTTCGCGGCCAACAGCCACGTCCCTTCAGCCACACCACCGACCTCGACTGGACAGAACATCACTGCATCCACTTCTCCTACCAGAAACCACCTACTCACCACCACCGAACACAACCCCCCGACGCAAATGGAGCAAAGTCTCAACAGAACAACTGATCTCCACCCTCGCCCAGACCCCACCGTTAGGAACCTCGGACCCCGACACAGCCGCCACCGACCTGCATCGCTGGTTAGCAGACTACGCCAACACCCTCGCGCCGCTCAAATAGTCCTCAAACACCCAGCACAGCGCCAAGGCCAGCTGGTTCACCCCTGATCTACAGAACTCCAAACAAGAACACTGCAAAAGAGAGAAGGCCTGGCGCATGGATCCCACCGAACCCAACCACATCGCACTCAAAGAGTCCATCCGCAAGCATCACCAACTGATCCGCACCGCCAAAAAAACCACTTCAAAAACCGCATAGACAACAACGCCCACCTCAGTAAAGAACTCTTCAGCATCGTCAAAGTACTCTCAAACCCCAGGACCTGCTCCAACGAACCCCCTCTGTCACAAGAGCTCTGCAACACCCTCGCCACCCACTTCCGCCGCAAGATAGAAGAAATTCACAACAGCTTCAGCCCCAAACAGACCGCAGACACCCATGAACCCGACGCCCCAAGCAAAACCAACCTCCTCCACACCTGAACCCTCGTCAATGAAGAAGACGTCACTCACACCATGGCCTCCATCCACTCCGGATCCCCATCGGACCCCTGCCCTCACTACATTTTCAATAAAGCTAGCAACATCATCACTCCCCACCTCTGCAACACCATCAACAGCTCCTTCGAGTCAGCCACCTTCCCGGAAATCTGAAAACATGCAGAAGTCAACGCACTACTGAAGAAGCCCAAGGCGGACCCAGACGACCCGAAGAACTA
Source organism: Lissotriton helveticus (assembly GCF_964261635.1). NCBI lineage: Eukaryota > Metazoa > Chordata > Amphibia > Caudata > Salamandridae > Lissotriton > Lissotriton helveticus. Next base: position 2,057,455,507 of record NC_136059.1, on the reverse strand, counting down.
CCGGCCGATCTTCCTCCTCCCCTTCCCGGCCAAGGTCATCGAAAAAGTCATCAACACCCAGCTCTCCCGTTTCCTAGAAGACAGCAAGGCACTCAACACCTCCCAATCCTGATTCCGAAAAAATCACAGCACCGTGACCGCACTCATCGCTGCCACAGACGACATAAGGATCATGCTTGACAAAGGAGAAACCACAGCACTCATCCTGCTGGACTTCTCTGCCACATTCGACACGGTATGCCATCACACCCTCTGCACACGACGCCGGAATCCTTGACAAAGCTCTCAACTGGATCTCATCATTTCTCACCGGAAGAACCCAGAGAGTCCACCTTCCGCCATTCCTGTCTGAGGCCCCCAAGATCATCTGTGGCGTCCCTCAAGGATCCTCCCTCAGCCCAACGCTCTTCAATGTCTACGTGGCTCCTCTCGCCAACATCGCTCGGACACACCACATCAACATAGTATCATACGCAGATGACACCCAGCTGATCCTCTCCCTCACGAAAGACTCCACTACTGCCAAAAACAACCTACACAACGGACTACACGCCATCTCCAACTGGATGGAATCAAGCTGCCTCAAGCTAAACACTGATAAAACAGGGATCGTGATCTTCGGCTCCAACCCCTCAGCATGGAACTACTCCTGGTGGCCCAACTCCCTAGGCACCGCACCCTCACCCACCACCCACGGTCGCAACCTGGGCTTCATCCTGGACTCCACTCTCAGCATGACTCAGCAGGTCAACGCAATCTCCTCCTCCTGCTACAACATTCTCCGCATGCTCCGCAAGATCTTCAAGTTGATCCCAGTCGAGACCAGGAAAACCATCACCCACGCTCTGGTCAGCAGCAGATTGGATTACGGCAACGCCCTATATGCAGGAACAACGGCCAAGCTACAAACCAAGCTACAACATATCCAGAACGCATCCGCCCGCCTCATCCTTGACGTCCCACGCCGCAACCACATCTCCCCCCACCTCAGAGACCTACACTGGCTACCCATACCAAAAAGGATCACCTTCAAGCTCCTGACCTATGCACACAAGGCTCTCTACAACACCGGTCCAGCCTACCTCAATGACAGACTTTCCTTCCATGCTCCCACACGCCATCTCCGCTCTGCCAACCATGCTCTCGTTACCATCCCCCTCATCTGCTGCACCACCGCCGGAGGAAGATCCTTTTCACACCTCGCCGCCAAAACCTGGGACTCTCTACCACTCCAGCTACGCCAGACCCAGGACCTCCTAAGTTTTAGGAAATGCCTCAAAACATGGCTTTTCGACCAGTAGCATCCCCTCTCCCCAGCGCCTTGAGACCCTAATGGGTGAGTAGTGCGCTTTATAAGTATATTGATTGATTGATTGTACTTATCCAATCACTCCGTCAAAACCAAAGCAGTTTTAAATTCACCATGCACTCTCCTTGCAGTACTCTAATCATCCAGTCAGTACCTATGTACTTATGCAATGACCCAGGCACTGACTCATGCACTGCTACAATCTCCTGAGCACTACTGATGCAGTCCAGCTATCTCCTTGTCACTACTCATGCACTTCTCCAATCACCCAGTCAGCACCATGTACTTATCCAATCACTCTGCTGTAGTAAAAGAGCCACTCTTGTGGTTCAGCACCCCGTGATGAGCATCGACTACCACCATCTTGGACTGATTTTAGTGTGTTATTTTATCCTAGCCTTAATGTAGGATGGCCTTATATAAGTGGGAGCCGTCACAGAGTAGATTAGTATATTATGAGTTCTTTCTATTGACTTTGACATGGCCTAATGTCATCTTGCTCTCTGACTTAACTTTGGTTCACGGCAGTGCTGCTTACTATTGACTTTCACATGGCCTCATGTCATCTTGCTTCCTAACACTACCTTGTTTTAAGCTTCTCTGTGTGCATGGGAGAGTTTGCATAACTGACTCCATTTTCATAACTGACGCCATGTTCTGTGCTCGCATGTAGCTGCAAAGTGGGGAGGGCATGTTTTTCTGCTCCTCGCTTGTTTTTCGCTCCTCACCGACCAGCGTGAACCGGATATTATCTGTAGAATGTGCAACTCTGCCTCGAACTCAAAATACAGAGGCTTGGCCAGCCACTGTCATGGCCTTGATGCAGACTGGTACCAGCCAGCTCATTTTCTTCCAATGAGAAAGGGGCAGAGTTTTCTAGAAGCTTTGTCCCACATTGAACAATGGTATTAAAGCTGGGAGCTTTTGTGGTCCAGGTGGAAGTTCACAACAGAATGGACGTATTGCTGTGAATTGGTGCTGGAACTTGGGTCCCGACAGAATTCCTTCCTGGGCTGTTGAAAAGGAGTTCCTGCAGTTAGAGTTGGCAAGGATGTTGCAGAATCAGTCGGTGAGGTGTTCCTAACCACACTCTCTTTCTCTCTCTTCTATATATTTTCTATTCTTCGCTACCTGTGTACATATTGCATTCTATTTCAATCATTTATTTTAATTACTTACTTGATATATGGGAGTCTGCCATGATTGATATATTTGGCCTGCCTTTTCTAAAATATTGTATTAATAAACGTGTATGTGTTATTTTACTTACATTTGGGTGTGTTTTCTTACTCCGCCTTAATGATGTGCAGAGTCCTGCATTGCATTTTGGGGGTCTTGAGTTAGAGTGTGTTCTTTTAGTAAAAAGCACATTCATTACATCTTGGCGTTACTTTCAAAGAATTCGAAAGGTTAGATTAAAGGGGAAGAAATATATTTTCTAGAAAATCAAAAGCCCACTCTCAGATACCAATTGAGATTCCAGGATAGGAGATGGTCCCATATGGTGCACTTGCCCATGAATGGGCTAATTGTGCTGGATTGAGTGAGAATTGGAGTGCGTGTTTGGCTGACGCTGTGCCAGCACAAGTGGTTGCGTGTTTGCCAAAAGTGCCTGTCAAAAAAGGAGAGGAACTCTCTACATTAGGAAGAAGAGGTTGGATTCTCTTAAATACTTATAGAATCATACATGAGAAATATGTTAAGTTGCAAAGTGAATGTGACAAATTAGAGAAGCAGGATGTTGAAGCCAAAAATACATCTACTATGTTAACCTGTCAAAATAAATTATTGCCAGATAAGTTGGAAACCTACCAGACTGTAGCAGAAAAGGCTGCATTTCGTATCGCGCAATACAAGTATGGGAACAGGAGAGAAAGAGTTAATAAAATAGGTGTGTCTAGCTATTGCAAAGGTTGGAATTGACTGGGACCCTGAAACATGGGATGGAAATATTCTGGATTCTTCTGAGTTTTCAGACTCTAGTGGAGAATGTGATAAAGTTGACAAGCGTTACCAGGCTGAAAGGCAGGGTGAGTCAGTGGAATGCAAAGTGATTCAGGTGCAACCCATTTATCGTTGAAAAACACAGGGTGGTCCAAATTAACTTGAGGGGGTTTCGATGGACAGTATGGAGGATTTTACTCAGCAGGAGATTAATGACATTTCAGACAGATACCGACAGAGACCTGGAGAATCTCTGCTTACTTTGATGGTTAGGTGGGAATGCTTGTCTTGGTGCCCGCTTCCAGTACTGGTATGGGATAAACAACAATGATATGTTTTCCTTGAGCCAAAGGTCCCTCCCTAAAAATAGCGTTTTTTTACAGTTGTAAGGAATTTTTCAATAGAAGAAAAGCGTACTTTTGCTAAAGAATACAATTGTGATTTGTAAGCAATATGAATAGTCTGTCCTTCATTGTAAATCACATAGGTATAACCATAGTGACTGGGTATGATTCTGATAACTAGGTTAGTTATATTATCCTTAGTCTGTAAATATTTAGTCTGAACATGTCTGCTTGTAGAGTTCGCAAGATAGTAGCTTGCGCTTAGCCATTGTTTAGAAGGAAACATATGAGAAATCAGGTCATACAAGGTCTTAATTCGCTCAGCATTGTAGGCAGGTAAGTGTGTCCAAAGTTGAGGAACCCCGGCGGAAATTGCAACTTTTTCAGTGTATTGTGAGGGTGTAAGGTAGCACACTGCTGCAGGAAGTCCATAGCTAGACTCTTGCCCTCACTGGATAACTCGTATCCTAGGAAGGTCATCATCACATAGACGATTTAAAATTTGCTTTAGTTGATTGTGTCTAAAGTAAGATAGATATCACCTCAGGATCTGGTTGTAAGAGCTGCATGATGCATTTGAAAAATAAGTCAGGACTGTTCTTATAGCGCCTAGGTAAACATCAAAATCAGAACTGGACACTGTCAAATCTAAAGGAGGTTAGAAACTCACTTTCTGCTGCTATATTTTGACTAAAACCTATTGGAAATATCCAGGGTCATTTAGTATTTTTTCCGGACTAGGTTGGTCATTGAACCATTGCAATGCGTGCTTTGTACTGCAGAAGTTCATATATGAGGATTCAGATACCTATAGTTTAATAATGTCCAATAGGATCCATCTGGTTTGGAGATGGGAAAAAGTGACGTGATCATTGGTCAAAGACAAGGTGCTATTATGCCCTGATATTGCAATTGATCTAATATTGCCTTTCTACCACGTTTTGCCTCTTGCATTAGAGGGTATGTGCATGAGGTTGAGGTTGACAGCGTAAGGGAATGATATTTGTATTTGATTGTTTGTCCCACCCCGATTTCTGTTTAACCCGTTCCACACGTTGGACAGCCCCCGCCGTCTGACGTCACAGTGGCCGTGTGCAGAGGATGGCCGGGGGCCATCCGAACCCCGCCGACTCATTAATTTGCCCACACCGCAGCGGAATTTGCACAGCGGTCAATGAGTTAAGGCCAGAACCTGTCTTACAGCTTATTCACTGGTGAATATTTCCCTGATGTCATCAGGTACTATGGGAGAAAAAGCCACCTGTATGATTTCCTCCACCCGGGGCATAATGAAGACTGGAGGCCAGTCTTCTTCTCCTAGGATTACATCACAATCATGGGGCAATTATGTTTACAAGACTGCTTCAATGGTACCTGGATATCCCCTTCAATTTATGTGTTTAAATGTCTATCTGGAGTCTCAACTTGTAAATATTCATCAGTTGGATTTGCATCTAGGAGCTGCTGACGCATCTGATGCACCATTGTGACATCTGCTGTGCTATCTAGAAGTGCTCTCATTTACTCTCTGTTTTGCAGAGGGATTCGCAGCTGTATTGGCATGTTTCTTAGAAAGCCCTGCCACTTTCTTCTTCTTCTTTACTGGGGTTTTAGAGTCCAATCATTAATTCTCCCTCTTTAGCCTGATGTCAGTCTTGCATCCTGTTTCACTTTTCCTATTGTACTCCTATTTTCTTTGGTCCTTTGATCAGCTCCCCCTTTCTGTTCTTTCACCTTCAGTGTCCTGAAAAGATTGTGAAGAGCCACTATCAGAATACTGATACTGTTCAGGTTTTTAAATTTTTCTTGTGATCTCTTAAATTATGACCACCCCAACCAAATTCCTGAAAAGCAGATGATCTGTCCATCTTTTTTCTTTGTCCCTCTGTCTCTTCTTCCTTCTGTTGAAGTTTTCTACTTAATGGAACCCTCAGTGTCCACCTTAGTTTTAAATGTGGTTTAATGGGTCAAGTCCCTAAGGTATCTCTCCCCACAGAGGTATAAACACCTGTTATTATTTTTAGTTGTTCTCATTCACAATCTTGAACTGGAACTGTTTCTAGTCTCTGGTAGACGGCCAGACCTGAAGCTTCTCCCTTAATATTGCTCAGGATGATAGAGGTAACTGTGGAAAGTTTTTCCACTAATTGTATTCCTAAATCCAAACCTGGTGCAGCTCCATGGTCATTTTGTACCACCAGGAAGAACTGCCAATGAAGGCATGCCAAGCCTGCTAGTGTAAATATATCAAATATTTCCCCCCAGATGTTACATTCCTCTATGGGTGGCACCATTCCAAAAGGAAGACTCATAGTCAGTATTCTATGTTTGTCTTGAGGTGTAATTTATGGATACACTATCTATAACTGCTTTATTTTTAGGCAATCCAGAAGGCCGTTTCATCATGCTTCGTGGGAATTTTCCCATGATAGCATTAATAGTCTGGGGACTAATAGTTTATTCAAGGGTAGGTCAAAACTTGGGTGGCATAGTGAGTAATAGAACGATGGATCTAACCCAGATCCCTTGACTGGGGGGGAATAATGGTTGAAAAGTTTCAGCACTCCCTCCATCATCTTGTTGGGCTTGCTATGTTTGCCCTCAGTGACCAAACATATGCCCAGGCGTGGGCCTCTTGCTCGCTTTGCCACTGGATTCAAGCTAGCCTGGCTGATGAGGGGTGAAACCCCGAAACCCATCCCAGGATCCTTGTTTCCAGTCCAGGGAGGACATGGCCAGGCAGTTTGGGCTGGAGTGTTCCCATGAGGGACAGAGTCAAGACTGATTTGCATATGGCTGGGTCCAAACTGGGGTGGCATAGTGAGCAAAAGAATGATGGATTAAAACAAGATGTCTTGACTAGGGGTGAATGGTTGAATAGTTTCAGCCCTCCATCCATCATCTTCTTGTGTTTGCTATGTTCGCCCTAAGTGGCCAAGGATATGCCCAGACGTGGGTACTTTGCTGGCTGTGCCACTGGATTCAAGCTAGCCTGGCTGGTGAGTGGTGAAATCCCTAAAACATAGTCTAGGATGCTTGTTTCCAGTCCAGGGAGGACTTCGCCTGGCATTTCGGGCTGGACTGTTCCCATGAGATACAGTGTCAAGACTGATTTGCATATGACTGGGTCCAAACTGGGGTGGCCTACTGAGTACAATAACAATGGATTAAACCCACATCTCTTGACTAGGGGTGAGTGGTAGAAAAGTTTCAGCACTCCGTCTGTCATCTTGTTGTGTTTCCTTTTTAAATTCAGTATATAGAAGAGATTCTGCTGAGAGTGAGCACTATGCAAAACCCCAATTCATGTAAGGTTTAATAATCATTAAAACATACCCTAGCGGGTTGCAGAGTGCGCCGCTCTGCTTCGAGTAATTTTGTAGAATGCAAGGCCTTGAGATAAATACCGCAAAGACAAAGTTTATGTCATTTAAGCAGTACAAATCTTTCAAGGGTAGGGTTATGCTGGGGAACAAGCCTCTTGAGAGAACCGAGGTCTTCAATTATTTGGCTGTCACATTAGCTTTCAATTTGTCATGAGACCCCTAAGTGAAAATAATGGCCCTTAAACACCAAAAATAACTAGTGTCCTAGTTAAACAACACAACAGTTCTTATTTTAAACCAGTCCAGTACTCCAGATTTACGATGCCAAGGCCTTGAGATCAGTCCTCTACGGCTCGAAATCATAGAGCTTTTCGAACATATCCATCCTCACCAGTTCGAAGAATGAGTTTTTGGGGAATGTGGTATGTATCCTGCCAAATTCACACCTGAAATCTTTGATTTTGGATCTAGGCAGGAAGGTGATAGCTAACACAGTAAGACTATGCCTAATATTTATCTTGGCAAAGGCTATGGTCTACACCTGAGCTGGCTCATTATGCCACTGCCTTTAGTGATGTCATGGATGCTGACAGAACAACACAAAATCAAGTGGCACCAGCATGTCAAACAGCTGTTGACTTACATAGGAATGAGGGAACTATGGGATGATACAACCGTTGTTCTATACCTTCAGCAGAACATTTGAAAATCCCTATTGCCTATGGATTTCGCTATGCGAGCTACAAGTGGTAGAGAGGATGAATGACGGGGAGGTTCCTAGAATTTGAATCTTGTTGTTTCAAGGGAGCTGATTGAGACATCATATCTGTCCCAATTGATAGCAAACAGTACTTCTAATTCAGGGTACGATCTTTGGCACTAAAATCCTATAAAAAAAAAATGGATTCCTGAAGCGGGTGGCCTGTGCGCAACCTGCATTGATTCTATGGAAACCACTGGCCATATCTTATTTGTTTGTCCTGCTTATTTATTTATTTAATGCAATTTTATATAGCGCAAACTTTACCCGAAGGTGTCAGAGCGCTTTACATAAGAACCAGTTGCAAAACATAAGGACTTAGGATTACATGTGTTACATAAAAAATACAAACAGAAAAAATTGCAAATGTACACAATGTAAAGTCACACAAGGAAGAGATACAAACAGAAAGAAAAATTGCAAATGTACAAATAGTAAAGTCACTCAAGGAAGAGATACAAATGGATATACTCTTAAGAGTCACATAGGAATGGTAGGGAGTACAAAGGTCTACTGCATATACTAGTGAGTAGAGTTATCTCTATATACATATATACACATAGTAGATTTTTTCAGGTCAAGACCAAAAAAAAAAAAAAAAACAGGAGGGCATAGTTCCATTAAGTGGGGCCCGAGGGGGGACGCAGTCACCGCACCAAGGGAGGGTGGGAGGGATACAAGGGTATGGAGAAAAGGCAAATCAGAAAAGGGAAGAAACATTTGAGGATCGTCAAGGGGTAAACGAGGGAAAATGGTAAAGGACGAGAGAATGGACAAGATGGCGCTTCAGGGTCCAGAGAAAAGCGGCCGAGAACAGCAGCAAAATGGCGGCCAGGACAAAGAGAAAAAGTAAAGAAGTCCATGAGAGTCCGTGGCGTAGTTTCGTTCATTCGTGGCTGCAGGGCTGCTGCCTGCATCTGGTGTTTTCACGGCCCTGCTGCTTTGTTTTGGGGAGGGGTGTGTGTGCCCCAAGGGCCGCTCCGCACGGGCCCTCTCTGCTGGCCCAGAATTGCGGAGGCTACTTCAGACGTGGGGCGGCCGAGGAGCGCGGCCAGGGGGCACAGTTTGCATGCTCGGTTGCCAAGTTCCTTGGCTGGATGTGGGCATTAAAATCTTGGAAGTTAGCCTCATGTCCAGCAAGAGAATCTGTTTAAATATAATATTTGTATTTGGTAACCTAGGGGCTCATTAGGATGGCGGACGGAGGCACATCCGCGGTGCTGGCGGAAAATGTCCTTTTCAGCACTCCATCGGCGGTCCTCGAGTCCACCATATTACAATGGGCAAACATAGTCCATTTCCCGTCCGCTGCGGAGTTACGTGATCCGCCAGAATTTTCCTTCTGCACAAGTGGTGGCCGGAGCCATTAGAGAAAGACCGCCATCAACAACCCATCGCACCGCAGCCAAGAATCCAGCCACCCGAGACGCCCTGAAGCACTACTTCGGAAAGTGAAACTACAATCCTGGTCACCACCACGCAGTTCTAACTGCTATGGATCCAGCTCTACAAGCCCTTCTGCTGCTGTTCCTTATCCACTACCAGCAAATAAGACGTCACCGCGGTCAACACCGCAGGTACGTTAAAACACATCTCTGCATACAACACACAGCTCCTGTGCTGAAATATGGTTCCTGTCCACATCAGACAATCTGGTGGGGGCAGGAACATATCCCCAAGTGTACTCACACATGTCCTGGCTGCTAAAAATCCACACCTCTGCATCCGGGTCACCCATCAACCGCAAAATCACTGCAATGTCCCGGACAAGTCACTGCAGCGATAAAGACGCAAGAAAACTTGCGCACAATGTAGTAGGCCGGGCTGGTGCCAGGCATGAGCAGTCTGGGCAGCTTCCCAGGGCTCTACCTTCACCCTACCCACAGTATGATTCCCACACCTATTTCAGCACATGCTGTGTGCCCCTCCTGTGCTTTCCCCACTGCATAATTCACAAGGCAGGTGTGGCTAGACCTCGCACCTCACACATCAAAGGGCAAGGTAGACTGATTGGGAAGGTGGGGGTGAAGTTGAACACCCTGCACTGAAGGTCAGGGGATAGACAACCCTCCTCCTCACACCTACCTTCCACTCATGTGAATCCAACTGAGTATAATTAAGAAATGCCGACTCACACTTCATATGAGCAACCACTGAAAGGTTCACACTGCCTGTCAAGTCCCTCAAAAAGACCCCGCACTGACACTCTGCCACATACACATACCATAGGTCAGCAGCAATAGTGGCCAATGCATGTGCTAGCCCAAAGTGAAGTGGACAGTGCTTGAAAGCCATGGAGCAAGCCACATAGCATGTGTGCATCACATGCAAGAGGAGGAACATATCTTACCACCCTTAGGCCCTCAAATAAGACATGGGTGACAGAGTGTGGGAAACTAAACCACAGTGACCTCTGGGCAACAACTCTGGGATACATCAATGCAAGAAATGCAGAGGCACAGGAATGATAGGATGTATCAGAAGTCATACAGTGACCAGCAACACATCTGTGTCAACTTACTTGACATGTGTATGCCATCAGCACAACACGCATGGCTCACTGTCACACACCCTGACTGTCAAACACAAGTAGGACCTTCACACATGCCCCTCATCTACCTACCTAACACCTGCAACACTCAACACCTGTGAGAAACACACCTAATGGTGCAAATGATGTCCTGTGATTTCACTGACAAACAATCACACACCCTGGGGTGCATCTACAAATGTCAGACTCACACTCAGAGATGCCTGAACCAATGCTGACCCCAAAACAATATCCAAACACATATGTCACAAGCAACATCCACAGAAGTCAAACAAGCCCAGCCATGTGCAGCCACACAGTAGAAAGGCAATGTGACCCTAGACAGAACAGGAATACACAACATTGGCGCTCAGGACCAATGCACAGACACAATACCCCAACACAAACAAGAATTGCCTCCTCAAAAAACAATCATGAACAACTAGGATCAAGGGGACAAACCAGCTAACGCACACATACACATCACACCAGTCATTGAGTGAACATGGTGGCATAGTGCACCACACGCACGAACATGCACAAACTTGACGAGTGACAGGCCAAAACTAGGAGGACAAATCTCTATTGTGCACTCAAAACAAGTTCATTAACATGAATCCACATTGCTGCATGTGACCTACGCACAAGAAATGCACCCTACACATGTAACACACATATGAATGTATCATAATGCACAAACTACTCACTCACAATGTCATGTTAATAGAACATCATACACACAATGCCCATGTCAGTAGAAGGAGCCAACACTGGCCAAAAACTGCATACATCCGAGGAGGCGCTAGGGGGCGCACAGCGGGATGGCTGCCTGACGCGACAGCTCTGCCGGGCAGATGCAACCCCTGCGTGTGTTATGATGCTCAACGGATGCCAAATTGTATTATAAGATGCGATTCTGAGATGGCAAACTTTCAGGAACCGGTGGGTGTGTGTGCACTGAGTCGCTGACGGTGTATGTTGATGAGGACACCGTTGATGCGTCCCGGACTGGAGTGAGGGGCAAGATGGCGGGCGCTGTTTGATTCCTACACCGGCGCTGAATATTCTGTACACAGGCTGCTGGTATCTACCGGACAGCAGCGAACTGAGACATTGGTGTCCGAGACGGCAGTCTCTCCTCTCTCAGTAAGTGGCGACCCTAACATTGCGCTAAAACAAGCGGGTTAGCGTGGACAAACTGAGACTCACAAAATGGCGGCACCCATGGACGGGATTACCTGCTGTAGCGGGTCACGAAGGAGGTAAAGGGGGCATCTGGCGGCGGCGCGGATACCACCATAGCAATAACATTGGACCTGCGATACAGTGACCAGGGAGGCGGCGTAGGGACAATGTACTGTCCAGATCAAGATGCTGCTACGGCTATCAGGACATTAAGCATATAAGATGGCGGCCGCCCGCAGCCACAAATCATATATAGAGGATCTGAGGTTGTGACTTTGGGCGCAAAATTAACACCGCAGTTACTGCACTGACAACTCTCATCACGCTGGGACATAATCAATTGTGCGATACAGATATTGCTGTGGGCATTATTTATTTTGATATGTACTGAGGATATGTAGTGTGGATCAACAGTGGCGGATAACTAGCTGACCAGCCCCAGACCCACTGAAGGTGACACCCCGCCATAACGCCAGGTGCTGGGACAGAAGCGGTGCTATCGCCACATTAGCAATATCGCATGGCACATGGCCTGTGGTTTACCTTGGGAAGTGTACTAATGTTGTTGCAGTGAACGGTACCACTCAGGGCTGACAAAATGTTGAGACCTATTTGGGCGCGAAAAACGTCTGGCAGTTGCCCCCTTATATGAAGATGGACATCGTGTGTGCAAAGCCGCTGCTTGCCGGAGAGTTGCCCCTCCCCCAGTCCTTACGTGGGCACTCCATCAACAGCCTGCGAGACACCACGCACTTTTTCTCAGTATGAGACTTTAGATTTGCATAGGGTGTTTGGCCCTGCTACCACCGACGAATCCACCTTCTGTGGTGGCCCAAACAGTGCCCGGGCCTTAAATAACAGTTCACCATGGGCAAACCGGATAGGCAGCAATCCAAGCTTACATTTGAATTGCGAAGAGCACCGAAAGGCCAAAACGATCAATTAGAAGGTGAATCGGAGCCGGACACTGCTGCGGAAAACAACATGGAAACCATCCTCAAAGCCATACACGCCAACTTGCAAGACATCAATGGAAAGCTCGATCATTTGACGGGTCGAATAAACAGTATGGCAGCGAAACTGGATAAACAGGGGGAACGGTTGGACACTGCTGAACATCTCATTTCTGCTGTTGAGGATGAATCACGTGGAACGGCGGGAAAGTGTACGGGCATGGAAAAAGTCCTCGAGGTCATCAAGACGAAAGCGGAGGACTTGGAAGCCCGTTCCCGACGGAACAATATACGAATAGCGGGCCTTCCTGAATCAACAAACACAGGCTGCATGGAATCATATGTTGAGCAGTTGTGCAAGGATGTCTTTGGGGAAAGTGCTTTGTCGCCCATTTTCATAATTGAAAGGGCGCATCGATCCCTTGCGCCGAAACCACCACCAGGCGCTCCACCGCGGCCCATTGTAGCACGTGTATTGAATTATAGGGATCGAGATAACATTCTGCGCTTAGCACATGAAAAGGGTCAGATTCATCATCAGGGTAACAAGCTGGAATTTTTTCCCGATTACACCATTGCAGTACAGCAGGCACAACGAGAGTTCACCACGGTCAAAGCGAAACTGCGGGAATTGCAGATCAACTACGCCATGCTTTATCCCGCACACCTGAAGGTGACCTGGGAGGAGAAGACGGTCATACTCACCAGTCCTAAAGCAGCTCAGGATTTCCTAAAAAAAATCACAAGCGCAGGCAAGAAAGCGAATAGATCGGAGCAACAACATGACTCTGAATAATGGTAAGGTACTGTCCTACTGACGATGTGCAGAGACTGTAACGACGTTCTAATGTATGGTGCGCTGTCTGCAGATTCCGATCATGGGTAAGACTGTGAGCTGGCCGATTGTAATGCAATCAGTGACTCCACGACTGTATCTGATCGCATATCCTACACTCGAATGACTGCATTGCTAGACAGCACTATTAGGTCAGATGGATTATAGCGCCATAAGGTGATTCTATTGCGACTACGCCATGTCTGCATGCTACCACTGCCGCATATTGAACACACACTGGACACTACCCAGAAGTTGTAGATTATATAATGCTCTAATGACTAACGATAACAACAAAGTACACGGTAGACGGTCCAGGTGTAAGTTGCTAGGTTGCTGGAACTTACATTTACTATGAACTGATGATTGCCCGAGTCACTGAACTATGTACCGAGTATATTATAATTTGAGATTCAATATGTGCATGTTTGCAGAGTCGCTGCCAACTGATTTGTCCAACTTAAAGAGGATAGATATATTGCACCCACAACGCATTATATGTTATTGTTTACCAGGTGCCCGAATTGATATGGGCGTGTTGACACTGGGCACATACACCTAGTTGTTGTTTTTTTTTTTTCACAACGAACATCTGTTTAATCAAATAGAGTCTGCCCCCATCCATTAAGTTGGGTGGTGTAGTGTGCCCTCGGCGGAACTCCACATGGGTACTTCCCACAAAGGTTATGTTAGCTAGTAATGGTAATTGGGGGACATGGCTTCGGCAGGATTGGGTTGCTGAAGTGCGTGGGGGTGGGTGGAGTTGGAGTTTTGTTTTTCTTAATAGACCAAAGCATTTAAGATGCATTGCGGAAATTCATGATGTATTCTGGCTACCATGCAATGAGTTGATGGGGGAATGGGTGTAGACATTGTTGACGCAAGATTGCAATGGGAATGTTGTTACAAATATGACACTGCATGAAAAAAATGCATTAGGTAAGAAGAATCTGAACCTCATCACGTGGAATGTGCGGGGTTTCACAAATCCAAAGAAAATACGGCAGATCTTTGCATGTCTCGATAGATGGGGCATTGATATAGCCTTGTTACAGGAAACACACATAGCTCCGACTATGCATAAAAACATAGGTGCGTGATGGGCCGAGTCAACGCACGCCGCTAGCTATTCTTCATACTCCAGAGGGGTGATGACATTAGTACGGAAGGGTGTAAACTTTAAAATAAATAAAACGATAGTTTATCCCAATGGGAGATATGTTATACTAACAGGGATATTGAGAGGACAGCGGGTAACACTGGTGAATGTATATGGTCCTAACGTAGATTCCCCTGAATTTTTCCATGAACTTTGGAATCATATGCATGACCTAACTGACACCAACATAATATGGGGAGGGGACTTCAATATTGCATTAAGGGATCGCATGGACCGCTCAGTGGCGTCCACGGAACCACACAGAAAGGCACGTGCAAAAATTTTAGATATCATGAGGACCTCCCATTGCGGGATCTTTGGAGGAAAAAAGTCCAGACATACAGGAGGCGACACACATTAATATGGCACATGGCAGCTGGTCCCAAATTGACTATTGGTTGGGCTCAGATAACATCTTGTTATGGGCAGAGATGCTGAAAACACTACCCAGAACCCTGTCAGATCACAATCCGGTGTTGTTATCACGGCCCATGCCACATTACTCCCCCCCCCCCATTTAGCTGGAGATTTAACGACAAAGCACTCACGGACACGATATACGCAGACACAATCGCCAAGGCCATTAAAGATTTCTTCCAGCTAAATGAATCGTCAGTTGATGACCTGGGCATCCTATGGGAGGTGTTTAAAGCAACTATTAGAGGGGTATGCATGAGTACCACAGTAGGTATACTGAGGGATATTAGGGAGCAGATCATTAGATGAGAAACCCGTATGAAAGAACTGGAAACTTATTATGAGAGAACGCAAAACACAGCTTTATTGGGGGAACTGAGACAGATCTACACAGAGCACCAGCAGTACATGGAAGTCGAGCTCAAATACATATTCAAGAGACCTACCGCCAGACAATTCGGAGAAGGGGGTAGACCGGGTAAGGTTCTGGCAGCTAGGATTTGTGAAGGGAAAGGCCCACAGGCAATATTACAAATAAGGGATAAGGATGGCAAATTAATCACACACTCAGAGGGTATCCTACGCAGCTTTGTAAAGAATTATAGCGAGTTGTATGAGTCCCAACAGACAGCACGCCCTGAGGAAATACTTAGTTACCTGACAGATGTAGCCATTGCGTGGCTATCAGACAACCAGCGTGAATACTTGTCACGACCAATAACGGCGGAGGAAGTCACAGACATTATAAAAACACTACCTAATGGGAAGGCACCAGGCCCAGATGGGTTTACTTGGGAATTCTATAAAACATATGTAGATATTCTGGCCCCCCCCATTTGGTGGCCATGTATGGCACAGCATTTGATCAGGCAGTGCTGCCCCCAACACTACTTGAGGCGGTGGTAATCGCCCTCCTGGAACTGCATAAAGATCCTGAAGTATGTGAGTCGTATCGACCGCTATCATTGATTAACGTCGACTCTAAGATACTAGCCAAGATCCTAGCAGTCCGATTACAGCCACTTATGACAAGATTAGTCCTACCGGACCAAGCAGGTTTCATTCCTACCAGGGCCACTTCTCACAACACCATAAAACTCTTCGCCCCTTCCCACTATTTAACACCTGAGACTCAGGCGGTGGCGGTCATGTTGGATGCCGCAAAGGCTTTTGATTCTATAGCTTGGCCTTATCTACTAACGATCCTGGAACGGATGGGGTTCCGCCCGATGTACATACAATGAGTAAAGCTGATATACATTAACTCGATAGCTAGAGTGCGAGTGAATGGATACATCTTCCCTATTGCTCGGGGCACACGACAGGGGTGCCCACTATCGCCCCTACTTTTTGCCCTTGCACTGGAGCCGTTAGCTTGCCTTATTCGACAAAAACACAAACATTCTGCATTGCACTTCCCAGTTCGACCGTTACACATATCGTTATATGCGGAAGATATGCTTCTATATATCCGTAATTCGCCACAAAACCTAGACCCTCTGTTACGGGAATATATTAGATTCGGGAGGCAATTGGGTCTGCAAATAAATTGGACCAAATCATCAATTATCCCAATGACCGACACCACCAAACCACATGATACAGAATTCCCGTTAGGCTGGCAAACTGATTCCATCAAATATCTAGGGGTCTGGTATAGTAGAAAGCCGGAAGAGGTCATACGCACCAATTATGGAAGAGTGATAGCCACACTGGAGGACAAGATCAATAGATGGATACAATTACCGCTCTCTTTAGCAGATCGCTTTGCAATTGTGAAAATGAACATTCTACCTAAGTTCCTTTACCTATTTAATAATATTCCTATCCCATCTCCGAGAGCAGTCTTTAAATATATCACTTCTTTAGTCCTTAAACTAATCTGGGCGGGCAAGCAAGCACATATAGACCTCAGAACACTGACACTGCCCTACGAAAAAGGTGGGTTTTGTGTCCCTGACTTCTTCCTATATTACCTATGTGCGCAGGCGCAATATGCAACGTACTGGTTTCATAAGATACCTTACTTGACGCACACGGCACTGGAAGAAGGTGATGCATTAGCCATGCTAATGCATAAAAGGCCACCCCAACACGCTGACGACATCAACACAGTTGACACTACTGCCAATGCATGGAACAGACTGGTTCGACTAGCTCAAAAACTGCCGCTCTATGCACCGGCACTACCTTTGCACCATCATCCAGAGCTATTGGTTACTAAGGAGGCTGTAGGCATGGGTCTATTACAACAGGTAGGAATTGACACATTTGGAGATTTGTATCAGGAGGGGCGGTTTTGCCAATTAGAAGACTTATCATATATCAGTAATCAGACTATGTTATTCCGCTTCACATATTATAGACTACAGAGGGCTATTCAAGAACTGTATCCGGACTATCCTGCTGAACCAGCTTATATTAACGTACCCAAACACTTCACACTTAGTCTCGCGTCTATATGCGGTTGCCCAAACCAAAATTCCGTACACTACTGCTAAAGCAATGGCGAGGTGGAACGAGGTACTACTGGATCAGTTAACTGAGAAGGAATGGTACACAACATGCGCTTTAGTGAAACTGCTTACACCAAATGGTAACCTGCGGATATTACACTTCAAATATATTCACCAAACATATCACACTCCGGTGATACTTCATAAATATGGGTTACGCGATGACACAAACTGCAGGAGATGTGGAAGGCAGGCAGCAGATTTTATTCATCTAGCATGGGAATGTGTCCAAATACGAGCTTACTGGGAAAGGATAACTTCCATGGTTACAGATATGGTGGGTATAGAGATTGGATGTTCTGTAAAAACATGTCTATTGGGACTTTTGGTGTATGTAAAGGCTGTGAAACGTAAATTTTGTGTAATCTCACTCCTGTTAGCTAAACACCAAGTTTCACAGTGCTGGGGTAGTGCTAGCACGCCTAGCATTAAACAATGGTTACGTGACATGACTTATTGTAGAGATAAATTGTTAACGTATGAAGAGGAGCTACCAACCAGATCTCGCCCGAAAGACTTTTGGAGATTCTTCACCGAGTACGTGCAGGATAATGTAATGGATACACTATTGTAATTGACAATGTCTTTATCCCCTCTCCCACTATTGACTGGACATTATGAATTACCGCTTAATCAACTCTCTCCTGTATTAGTATATGTCTGTTAACATTACACATGGATGATGAATGCAGTAACGCAATGGCCTTGCAACTAGATTCATCATTCAAAAATCGTCTCGCAAAGGGCCAGATTCTCAGAATATGGCCCTTTGCGAGCGCAATTTTTGCATTTGGGATTCATCATCCCAAATGCAAAAATCGCTATTTGCGAAATCGCATATTTGCGAGGAATTGCATTTAAGGAATCTCTATTTGAGATTCCTTAAATGCAATTCATTAACCAATTTTAAATTGCGAATTCGCAATATTTGGTCGCTATTTACCACGAAGTCTGACTTCGTGGTAAATAGCGAAAAAATAGAAAAAAGCACTTTAGTGCATTTTTCTCAATTGCATGTTACACACACACATGTCCTTTGGACATGTGTGTGCGCAACACCTGTGTAAATTTGCATTTCAGGGGTGCTACAGGGTGTCCTTTGGACACCCCTGGCAACATTGAATTTGCATCCTTATTTGCGATTAGCAATTAGCTAATCGCAAATAAGGAAGGTGTAGGAATCGCAATAAATATTGCGATTCCTACATGAATCCCGTTTTGCGAGTCTGTAATAGCGATTCCTTATGAATCGCTATTAAAGACTCGCAAAACGGGTCTTTGATGAATCTAGCTGTTGGTTCTGTCGAATGTTTGTACAAGGTTATTTCCTTATCTTTTTTATTTCTGCTAATGAAAATCAGTAAAAAGATTTTTTTTTTTAAAACTGCATACATCCACAACAAAAACACAACAGATGCACATATCAATCCATCATGATAGCAAACTCAGCTAGACATCAGAGGATGCACACCAAGCAAGTACAAGGCAACATACACTGACAGCACTGCATGCACACCAAGGTGTGTGTGCACAACTACAAAACCAGTAGCAAGCATATCTGAGTGCCCCACCATGAACTCACACAACACAAATCATCAAAGCACACAGATAACATCACACTCAGGAAGGGCAGCAGTACCTCAGCAACCACACATACAGCTTAGCCTTCACCACAGATACACAACTCAGGGAAACCCAGATGAAAACAACATGACTAGAGGACTGTGCTGCTAAAACATATGCACTGCACTTGACCAAACATGACTGCAAACTAGTAGAAGAAAATAACATGAAAATAATTTTGAAACTGCCCTGTGTGGCACATTGGTCCTGTACACAGATCATCATCACACAGTATAGTGTCACACTATGAAGTGGTGGGGAGGCTCACACAGTGGCAAGGCATGGGGTGGACGACATGAGACTGAAGTGGTGTGTACAATAGTATTGGACAGGTGAGCAGTGTTTAGTCCATCAATACATAGAGGAGTAACTCACAATGTGTAGGCATCAGAAGCACCTATAGGGGATGGTATGACTCCTCTAACCACATACCATACTGTAGTCAAAAATGGGTCAAGTGACAGCAATGCATGAGAAAACTCAAGAATAATGTCAATGTGGCTGAGCAGGTCAGCACAGTAAGCACAAAGAGAGACAAGACACATGGCTCATCAACAAAACACAACACAGACTTTGCAGTCACACACTTTGCATACTCACAACTGGTAGCAACAACAAGTGGGTGTCCCCCAGGAGTGCAAGGACACACCGACACACTGCACAGGGCTCAACCTACAATTCCTACATGTGCCCACAATTTAAATAAACAGGCACTCATTTACCTGGTATTTCAGCAAGGAGCCAAGAGGGAAAAGGGGTAAGGACAGGGTAGCCCTCCACTCAATCAATGCCAATAACAAAAAACCTGTACCCCAAACGTCGGACAACACTATGTTACTTGGCGCTAATTATTATTCAACTGGAGAGAACACGACTGTCAATTTCCAGTTGAGCAACCCTCTTATGTAGTAGGGTATGCTGAATGCGTCTTATCCGACAACAAATCTTTCTATAGATAAAGGAAATTCCCAACAAGTTTCAACCAGACAGTCACACAGAGGAATAAACAGTGTCTGCTCCACTGAGACAGTACACCAAACCACACTTACTAACTGTGAAAAAAGTGTGATGAAACAGAATGACACCTCACGCGCGCACACCCTCGGGGCAGACGGCAGATGTTACCAACTTAAGACCCCTTTCTCATCATTGGTAGTCATTCTGATTCAAAAAAGAAGAAAAAGTGTCCAAAATAAAGCAATTAAGCGTGTCAAAAATAAAGTGCAAGCGAGGAGCACTAGTAATCGCTCCTTAGAGTGACGCAACAAGTGATTAAAATCACCAGGCACACCTGTAACACAATTTTTATTCTTAAATTAGGTGTGTTCTGATGAAATAAAAAGGTTGGTAGCTTTAGTTTTGCATACCAATACCTGCAGCCAACATGTTTCTCTGCCTTCACACCTTCTGGCAGATTCGTCAGGGCTCACCACTTAGTCACTGCACCAATGTTGGACACCGTAACGCTGGGACCTCACCCAGCCACGTCATCTCATACCGGCTGGTGGGGCAAAAAAGGCTCTGAATGTAAGCCTGTTTCAACAATTGAAACACTCCTCCTGGCGATTGTTACATCAATCATACAGGGGTTCGAACGGCGCGGTAACTCGTCCCAGGTTTTTTTTCACACTCTTAATTGCTTTATTTTGAACACTTTTTCTTCTTTTTTTGAATCAGAATGACTACCAATGATGAGAAAGGGGTCTTAAGTTGGTAACATCTGCCGTCTGCCCCGAGGGTGTGCGCCCGTGAGGTGTCATTCTGTTTCATCACACTTTTTCACAGTTAGTAAGTATGGTTTGGTGTACTGTCTCAGTGGAGCAGACACCGTTTATTCCTCTGTGTGACTGTCTGGTTGAAACTTGTTGGGAATTTCCTTTATCTATAGAAAGATTTGTTGTCTGATAAGACACATTTAGCATACCCTACTACATAAGAGGGGATGCTCAACTGGAAATTGACAGTCGTGTTCTCTTCAGTTGAATAATAATTAGCGCCAAGTAACATAGTGTTGTCCGACGTTCGGGGTACAGAGTTTTTGTTATTGGCACTCATTTACCTGGGTCATACATGTGTGTAGTTGGCATTGCAGGGGCACACACACATCAAGACTACTGACAATGACACTCCATTTACACCGTATGACTACTCAAGTGCACACATTCTAATGTACCAATGTGACTATGAACACAGGAACACACAAGATTACTACACACCAACTTTTCTGTGCAGACATCAAGAAAGAGCACATAGAAATCCCGGACCCTGGCCACACCACAAGTAATCCTGTGGATAGCACACACCTCTGTATTGGTATTGAATCCTGACATGACATGTGTACAACTTAGCAAACCTGAGCACAGAATGATTAGGAGAAGAGTAGACCATCACAAACAACCATCATTGCACCCTAAAGCCTCAGACTCAAGAAGAACAAAAGTGCTTGTTACTTCTGGAAACCTCTGAAAAGAGTAAACAAGCAATTGGCAATGTTAAAGTGGCATACAGAGCATGTGTCACATGAACTAATACCTATACATAAAACATTTTATTTAGCAAGGGCATTGACAAAGCAGACAACAGTAGTAGCTGTCTTTATTACATAATACCCAGTTAGGAATCAAAAGTACAAAACAGCAAGGCCATTGGTCAGTCCAAATTCAAAATATGTACATGTGTGCATGAGAAACTGCACAGCGAATGCACATCCAAAGTGACAAACAGCAATGCCATTTGCCAGTCCAAATTCAAAGTATGAACTTGTGTGCATGAGAAACTGCACAGGGAATGGGCATCCAAAGTGACAAACAGCAAGGCAATTTGCCAGTCCATAGTTCCGGTGTGCACATGTGTGCATGAGAAACTGCACAGGGAAAGGTCATCCAAAGTGACAAACAGCAAGGCCATTCGCCAGTCCAAATTCAAAGTATGAACACGTGTGCATGAGAAACTGCACAGGGAATGGCCATCCAAAGTGAGAAACAGGAAGCCATTGGCCAGTCCAAATTCAAAGTATGTACATGTGTGCATGAGAAACTGCACAGGGAATGCGCATCCAAAGTGACAAACAGCAAGGCCATTGGCCAGTCCAAATTCAAAGTATGAACATGTGTGCATGAGAAACTGCTCAGGGAATGGGCATCCAAAGTGACAAACAGCAATGCCATTTGCCAGTCCAAATTCAAAGTATGAACTTGTGTGCATCAGAAACTGCACAGGGAATGGGCATCCAAAGTGACAAACAGCAAGGTCATTTGCCAGTCCATAGTTCCGGTGTGCACATGTGTGCATGAGAAACTGCACAGGGAATGGTCATCCAAAGTGACAAACAGCAAGGCCATTGGCCAGTCCAAATTCAAAATATGAACACGTGTGCATGAGAAACTGCACAGGGAATGGCCATCCAAAGTGACAAACAGGAAAGCCATTGGCCAATCCAAATTCAAAGTATGTACATGTGTGCATGAGAAACTGCACAAGGAATGCTCATCCAAAGTGACAAACAGCAAGGCCATTGGCCAGTCCAAAATCAAAGTATGAACTTGTGTGCATGAGAAACTGCACAGGAAATGGGCATCCAAAGTGACAAACAGCAAGGCCATTGGCCAGTCCAAATTCAAAGTATGAACATGAGTGAATGAGAAACTGCACAGGGAATGGGCATCCAAAGTGACAAACAGCAAGGCCTTTGACCAGTCAAAATTCAAAGTATGTACATGTGTGCAGGAGAAACTGAACTGGGAATTGTCATCCATAGTGACAAACAGCAAGGCCATTGGCCATTCCAAGTCAAAGTATGAACACATGTGCATGAGAAACTGCACAGGGAATAGGCATCCAAAGTGACAAACAGCAACGCCATTGGCCAGTCAAAAATTCAAAGTATGTACATGTGTGCATGAGAAACTGCACAGGGAATGGGTAACGCCGTCCACTGCCATGGGATTTCCCCCAGCTCCGGGGATACAAATGAGCAGTCCAGGCACTGCTCTGGGAGAGATGGTATTGGGAGGTGGACTTTGCCTGAAATTTGGCTGTCAGTTGAACTGGGAGTTGGCTGATTGTTGGGGCCAGTTGGAGGACTAGACCAGGGAGAGAGAGGACCAGCTGAGGTAGAGGCATCAGTGGCAGTGGGAGCCTGAAGGCTGCTTGGACCGGGTGGTGTGGAGGCATGGGGAGGCAGAGACATGCTGCTGTGAGACACCGTGTGTGAGGGTGAATGTGGAGGGCTTGGTCTCAACTTCTTGGGGATTCGATAGCCCCCAATTGTCTTGGCCAGAGTGGGAACAGCCTCACTCTCCACCAAAGGTACATCTGGTGCAGGGGGCTCTCCCGTGGGGATTTACTGGATCTGGTGGCACGCCCAGGGTGGCCTTGCCTTTTTCTTCCATCCCCTGTTGTCCAGGTGAACCCCCTACTTTGCTCTCCTGTCCCAGCTTCACAGGGGTGTGGGTGGGAGTAGAGGTTGTGGGTGAATTTGCCTTAGAGAAGTGTTTGTGCTGAATCATTGCAGGCACCAGGTTCACCGCAGACAGGGAAACTGTTTGTCTGTGGGAGCAGGTGTGGGGATGGGAGTGCCCTTGGATAGGGGTGATTTGGATGAATGTGAGGTTGAGGCCTGCTTCTTGGCCTGATGCCTCTGCGTGTCCCGTGATAGGCTTTTGCCTTTGTGCTCCTGTGTGCCTGTTTTGTTTTTTCAGGAAGGTGTCTGTGGTCTGGGCCGCTTGGAGTGCTGCTCTTGTGTGCTGTGTGGGGAGGACTTGGTGCCTGAGAGCTGTTGTGGGTGGGTAATTTCGTCAGGTGGTGCCACTGGCAGGGTGGTTACTAAAGGGACTGGAGCTGGACTGGAAGCCTGTGACAGCTGAATGGCTGCTGTCACTGTGGAGGACAAAGACTGGACATTTCGATGTAGCCCACTCACATCAGAATGAATGCCCTCCATGAAGGCAACTACCTGGGCATTCCGGAGAGCAGCCTGACCCACACACAGCTGGTGCAAAATGTCCACTGCCTCCACACTTAGGGTAGCAGGGGAGACAGGGGCTGGGGCAGTGGTGCCTGGGGGGAAGGAGACTCTACACTACCTAGGGCTGCAGGCACAGACAGCACTTGTGGGAGCATCCGGGAGTCTGGGCACTGGACGATGCGTGGTGGAAAAAGAGGCAGATTTCAAACTGCCTGTGCCCGCCAACATCGAGGAGTCACTGTTGGAGTCTGTTTATGTTGAGGTTGGTGTTACTGGGTGTGATTCATCCAGGGCACTCCTGTCCCCCTCCTAGGCGCTGGTCACATCAGTGTCAGTGAGGTCATGTGTAGCAGTCATGCCAGAAGTTTCCCCACTGGTGTCGGTCCAATGTCCTTCCATGCCCTCAGTAGATGCTGCAAGAGACAGAGACATAGGTTCTTTATAGTGCTATACTCACAAACATCATATGCAAGCAAAGCACGAAAATAAATAATTATACCCCCATGTTGCCATCCCCCAGTTGCAGTCAGCATGTGCAACCTTTATGCAATCATCAGAATATTCATGGAAACATGCGTAGTCGACATCAATGCCCCATGTGACGTTTACACAGCCAAATACCTGGCACGTGCCTCCTTGTAACCCAACATACCATTCTCTGTAAGCATACCTATGTGCCTGTAGGTGAGATACATATACATCTCCACATGTCTCCTCAGTCACATATGGAGTCACTTTAAGAGAACAACACAGATACTGACTCCCAAATTTCCTTTTGCAATGACCATATGCTCCTGAGATCCACCATGTTGTGCTTTGAAGCAAAAATACAGTTACACATTGGTGTCAGATGTGTATTTCTCACATATTTCAAAATTGTGCACAGCACACAGCTACAAAAGCACACTAAGATGATGTTCACTGCTGTTCACTGCCAGCTGATTTCTATGACACTCATACTGCAGCATATGTCAGAAGGCCACATCTCATCTTGTAACGTCAAGGGTCATTGTATTAAACACATGAGAAACTACATGTTGTGAAAATGCATGACAGCTGCACTCAACAGAGAGGCCACTTACACGCCATTGCATCACACTAGTAACTTCACAGAGCTCCGCACTGGCTCAGGGTTGGGATTTATGCAGTCACTCACAACCAAAGTCACTGGGAAATAGGGTGGCAGACAACACATATGTTTCACTCTGTCCATTTACTGATGGATCCTTGTCAAATTGGGAAGTTTCTGTGCAGGCCAGGGGGACTCACACTGAGGTTAAACGTGGGACATCAGAACATTCACATGCATGTACGATATGAGAGGGCAAACAGTGCCTATACATGCAAGTCGTATTTTGAAACAAGAAGGGAACCCAAAGAAGTCGACCAGGGACCTTGGGAGTTAATTATTCTAAACAACAGTGGTCCCCAGAAAAGGGAAATACCTAAACAATTTAATGAATATAGACTCAGCTATATTATATAGACATGTCCAGCCGGACAGAGGTCAATTCTTTACTTGTTAAGTAATGTATAGGATGATACACAGAAATGCATAAAGTGGGACACAAGCCTGTGCCCAACTTAGCTGTTAGAATAAAAAACAAGGGGGAAACAGGAACAACAGAAGGGGCTCAGGCAAAACTGGGGTTTGTTACACACATGGAATAAACAGTGTCAAATCGCAAAATTCACCTTTACAGTAAAATTACACAAAGTTTTAAGCATTTACAGTGTTTTTACAGTGTCGACGATGCTTCGATCCAGCATCGGAATAAGCGGATCATCATCAGGACAAAATTATTATGCCTGAGTAATTAGAGCCTCATATGTTAAGGGCAAGGAACCATTAATTTTGCTCCATGGGGGAAAGGAAGGTGGTTGAGATTACGACTCCTCAATCACTGTCAGGGTACTGGACTTTATAGAAGCCCTGTTATTAATTTACCTGAGCTATGACCAGTGAAGATTAAAATTAACTATGTAGCGGGATGTGAGTGCGCAATTTTAGAGTTTCTAATGGAGAAGAGTATTATCCATGAGATATATGCTAACCATGGAGTAGTGCAGTTTTGAAGGTGGTGGTGGGGATGTGTGTGGTATGTGTGTGGTTGTGATGGTGTGATGTTTGCTGATTTGCCTCTCCTTTGTACTGTGGGATTGGGCCCTTCAGTTGTGGAGTTGTGCAAATGATTTTAGTCAGGGAAGGGGCTGATTTTATTCTCAGCTATGTGAGTGGGTCAAAATGGAGTATTCATGTCAGGTGTGATGTGTGGGTAGACCTGGGATTTCTATTTTTTAGTTGCCATGGGAATGTGTCATTGGGGTGTGTTAGATGTTTATTGAGGCTGAGCCAGATTTATGGCCACACTTGGTAGTTTTGTTGGGTGCTTGCTTTCGGCCACCATTGCTCTTCCGGAGCGATCACAGTGGTCGGAATACAACAGCCCTTCCGCCGGCTCTCCCATTCATCAATTGTTGCGATCGCAGCGGAAGCAACTGATCATTCCGCTGTAACTGCAATCATATCCTAATTTCATGTGCGGTTAATTCACTGGTCAAACGGCAGTTTTGGGTCTTTCCGCGGCAAATCTGACCGCCGTGGATGGATTTTCACCTGCTCCGGGCGGTCCCGGCTGAATATCATGGAATCCGTCCGCCGCAGTCACATTTTTCTGATGGTTCAACCTAATCTGACCACCGGTTTTCCCGCAGTACATGCGGACGGTTAATTTCCGCAACCACGGTGGTTGGGATGGTTTTCCAACCGCCATTCTAATCAGCCCCCTCGTGATGACAGTTAGATGATGGTTCACATTGTACAGATTTGCTAAACAATTATGTATGCTGAGATGCTTAGATTCTCATACAAGGAAGATTTTTTGCTCATTGTATATTTTAATTCTTTATATTTTTATTGAATGTATCTTTTGTAGATGCTTTTATGACAGTATTTGTTGAAATAAAGCTTATTGAATGATCACATGATCTTTTATTTTACTCCATGGGCAACAATATTGTTATTGGACATTTATATAAGTAAAATTTAGTTTCTTACCTCACTTAGGCAGCATCATCAGGCCATTTCTCTTTTTAACCTTTTGGATGCTCATGACAAGGTCAGCTCGCCATGCAGTACACTGGAGCTGTGCTTATGACGAGCTGACCTTGTCATGAACAATGGGAATTCTGAATAGTCAGCACCCAGCGGGAATTGCCTTAGCAGCCAAGGTGTTAAACATTCCTTTCTTCACATTTTATAGGTATAGCACGGGTAACTGTCCACCACCTTGGAGGTCCCTCATCGGCTTTAGTGTGTGGTGGTTTGATGATTAAAGTACATCAATTATTTGCTACCTCTGCCTTATTTTCCTTCCTCCATCGAAATAGTTACACCTTGAACATGACAAAGGGAGTGACAGAAAGATACTACTCCATCCACTGTGTTTAGAGTATAATTTCTTTTAACAGAGACATGTCGTTTCATCATCAGCACCTATGTTTGAGGGAAAATTGCATGAATAGGCAAACCCAACAGATAACCACAAAACCTACTCTATGAGCATGACCCTGCTACCTCCAGGCCTCTGGCTCTTACTGGCTGTTTTGGCTGTGTTGGAGGAGCCACTAACACAATGCACAACAAAATAGAAGGTAAGTAAAAAAAATTTAAAAATGTGAATGTACAATGTAAACTATCAATGACACTAGTCATGACTTTATGTACACAAATCCATATCTAACAGCTATTTACCCTGACTGGTCTTATGTCTAACATTACATACCCATAGCAAATACTCACCTAATACAATTTTAATGCCCCCGCACCTCAGCTCAATAAGGGATTGCACATTTTTCCATGGTCACAAAAACCTATAACGCTAACACTCCAAAACCTATTTTTTTAAGTATTTACAAAATGAATTTATGACAAAAAAATTGGAGTGTATATTACAAATACATAACTAATCTAAGACTAACCTTCATTCCACCTTAGCCACTATTGACAATTTAAATAATGCAGCCATGTTCCCTAAGTACATATTTCCACTACCCAATCACTGTTATATTACATCTTTACATCTGGAACATAATATCAAGAGCTGGAGACACACCAAGATGCCATACTTTGCACCCATATCCTTAACTTAGGTGTAGGCATTCATAATGTATTGCATGCAAAATATGTAAACATACACATTTCAATAGGTTTCTACTTTTGTTAAAAAATGAATTTAAAATGTAGCCACAAACACCATTCTGAATGCCAAACACACTAGGCACGCACAATTTAAACTACCACTTTCTTTAACATGGGAAAGGGAATGAATTGCTTTTACCACAAGCAATACATGAGAAATCACAAGTTCTGAAAATGGAAGTAAACCGTTACCCTATGCAACACATTGGAATATGCAATCATATATGGCAACCATTATAGCTTTTAACTAACTTAATTATATCTTCAAGTACACAACAGACACAAACGTTGAAATTTACATTGTTATTAATAAATAAGATAAAGGAACAACAAAAATCTTCTTCCTCTCGTTATCTAAAATTATCCTAAAAGAACAACTTGAGTAAAGTTTGGGGTTTAGGGAAAAAGCATAATGTCCTATCACAGTCTTTATTTGGCTCCATGCCTTGATCTTTCCTCCGCATAACTCCAAGGGGCTCTATGTTCTCCAGGAGTAGACTGATGTACTGAAGAGGTATTCAAACTTATTTGCTTAGAGACAACCCTAAGCTGAATGTTTTGAAGATGCCCCCCCCCCATAATTTGTGTGTTGTTATTGTTCTTGTTATTTTCAGTTTCTATAGCGCCAACTCACCGGCAGGTCTCAAGGCGCTCTTGACCGAAGAACAAAACAACAGCTAAATAGATCTGAAAGGCAGCGACAACGCTTTTTAACATGAATCTAGAGTTTCCCTAAATAAAAATGTTTTTAATGCTTTCCTAAAACGCAACAGATTACCTTCTTTCCGAAGGGCCTCGGGCAGTCTGTTCCAAATTTGAGGAACCAGGGCTGAGAAAGATCTCCCACCCTTCGTTGACAGTCTAAATCTTGGACAGACTAAAAACCGAGCCTCAGATGACCTCAAGGTTCGTTCTGGTTTGTAGATCTGCAGACGTTCCTTAATATAGGCCGGTGCTTGCCCGTATATTGCTTTGTGCGCCGTACACAGGCTTTTAAACTCGGCCCTTTGTTTAATTGGGAGCCAATGTAACTTCCAAAGCAAGGGGGAGGCATGAGATCTCTTTGGAAGTCTAAAAATGAGTCGTGCAGCATCATTCAGCACAATTTGTAATCTATTGGTCAGGCATTTAGGTAGACCCAAATAAAGAGCATTCCCGTAGTCGAGCCTCGAGATGATAATGGCCGAAACTACGGTACGGAGCATGGATGTAGAGAGTAGAGGGACTAGTTTGCGTAATTGTCTGATTAGCCCAGTACAGGTTCCAACAACCGAAGAGATCTGGCTGGTCATTGACAGTTCGCTATCAATTTTAATTCCCAGGCTTTTCACCTTATCACAGGGTATTGGAGTGGGGCCCAATTCTTGAGGCCAATATAGGTCACTCCATGGCGAACTTGCGGTTGAAACTACTAACACCTCAGTCTTTTCAGGGTTGATTTTCAATAGATTTGCCGTCATCCAACTGACTACAAATCTAACAACATCATGAGCATACTTCTGTGCAGAGACAGTATTGTCTATGCTGAGTAGCAATTGGGTGTCGTCAGCGTAGTTAAAGACTTGACAGCCCATGTTTACCAGGGAGTCTATCAGAGGTTGTATATAAAGATTGAATAATACAGGGGATAGTGCAGAACCCTGCGGGACTCCGCACGTCAAGTTACCCACCTCCGATAGGCAGTCCCCCAACTGTATTTGCTGCGTCCTCTCTGATAGAAAAGATTGAAGCCATTGAAAGGCTTTATCTCGAATACCGAACCTGGCCAGTCTGTCCAGAAGTAGGGTATGACTGACAGTGTCGAACGCCGCTGAAAGATCTAAAAGTATCAGGGCGCTCGTTTTTTTTCTGTCAGCCATCCCTCTGAGCTCATCCAGCACCGAGAGCATCACCAACTCGGTGCTGTGGTGTGCCCGAAATCCCGCCTGACGCTCCTGGAAAAGATGGTGAGACTCCAGGAACGAGGCCAGTGACTTCAGCACATGTTGTTCTAGGACTTTGGACAGGAACGGTAATTGGGAGATTGGCCTATAATTTTTCAAGATGGTAAGATCGGCTCCTGGCTTCTTTATCAATGGCTTCACTCGGGCTTCCTTAAAACTAGCTGGTACCATCCCTGTTTCCAGTGATTTATTCAGGAGGGAGGAGATCTGATCTTCTAGTATAGGACGTGCCACACAGAAGACACTAGGAGGACATGGATCTGCCGGGGAGCCAGATTTAGTTTTACTCATGAGTTGTTCCAGACTCATCAAATCTAATGGTGGAAATTGTGAGATAGTGACTTCCATAGTGATCTGAGCATCCTGAAGTATATTGGGGCTGGATTTCATGTTCTGTCTAATGTCGGAGAGGATAGTATCTACCTTCTCCAAAAAATAATTTTGAAACATGTTACAACTAATTGTTGTTTCAATATTTTCAGGTTTTTTGCTCAGCTCATTTAATATTTTAAAGGTTTCTTTCTGAACATTGTCAGCTTGATTTATCCGGGTTTCATAGTACTTAGCTTTGGAAGCCAGAATTAGATTTTTATAAGCAGTAAGCACATTTTTATATTGAGTTCGGTCCCTTTCATTTTTAGTTTTCCGCCAGCTTCTTTCCGCTTGACGGAGTTTCTTTTTATGCTCTCTTAAAGGCGGTAGAAACCATGGTGCCCCTTTACCCACTTTTTTTATCGGATGTAGCTTCTCTGGTGCGATCTGGTCAATCGCTTTCTTCATATTGCCTACTAAATTTATATAGTCTTGGTCTAAATTATTCTTAGAAACTTTTGGTTTAACCACTTCAGCTAAACTGTCCGTTAAAGTTTGTAAATCAACTTTTCTCCATTGGCGGACTTTCTTCATTATAGGGGGGGATTTTATCGGCCTTCCTTCAATAGGTATATTGCAATAAATCAGGTAATGGTCAGACCATATGCAAGGAAGAATTTCCAGAATGGACACCTTAGGGTCTAAGGTCCAAATAAGGTCAAGAATATGTCCCTTTATATGGGTGGGTGCCCTTACCAATTGCTTGAAGTCTAAAGAGGACATAGTTATGTCTAGTCCCCGGGCTCCTGATTCCTTATGAGTCTTTTCCCAGTCTTTTCCCAGTGAGCTCCTCACACTCCTTGGCCTGATGCAATTACACCTACAACATTAATGACAGCTGCAGCCCTGAGTAGTAGGCTGCCTCCTCTACCTCATTTACCCCTGCTCCACTGCCCATCTCTCCAATCTTGAAACATGCTCTAATCCTCAAAAGGAAAATGAGCCCCCCATGCACCATTTGTAATGATAGTCATTATTGTGACAAAGTGTGCCCCTCACAAACCCAGGCCCCAGTTCAATTGCAGTTGCTTCATTAATGATGGCCAGTGCCCTGACCTCTGTTAAAAACATGAGCCCCCATTTTGCTCCACTCACCTTCCCACCTCTGTGAGGCCCAGCCTGTGGTGTCTCCTCTGCTTCAATGTGTCCCTCCCTTGGGCCATTGCTCTAAGCACAAAGCAACACTGTCACAGCAAGGGTACCCTGGGCCTTAATGCAAGCAACGAAAAAGACAGTAAATCAGCCATATTTGGCATTTTGTTGGCCCCTCACACCTCTGGCCCCAGTGCCACATACACCTGCAACACCAATGATACCTACAGTCCTGCTGTCCCCTCTGCCCACTCCAGTGGCCAACAGTCTTAGGTCTGAGGCCTGAAGCAGGCTATCTGCACCTTTGTGTAAAATTAAAAGCCATGCCTCTTGCCCCACCTCTGTTGCACAGTCCCTGTTCCTTGAGTATTAAGCTTGGCTTGGGTCATAATGCTAGCAAGGAACATGCATCCCAATTCCCCGTTTTGATAGTAGGCAGCCACAATTGGGAATGCATTGCTCTTAACACTCCTGGCCCTAGGGCCACTGTGTCTGCTGCACTAATGCTAGAGATGGTCTCCCCTATCTCTTACCTTCCATGGGATGTGGAAAAATACAAACTGGGGGGGCACTACCAACCAGAATATAAGATCCTTAATTATTGCCCGGCGATGTCGCCTCTTGAACCCACCAAGAAGTTAAACCATTGAAGAGGCAGGCGCTGGAGACTGGAAGGCAGGAAACAAGGTTTTTATTCTCTCCGGAGGAGAACACAACGAAACGGACAGAAGGTATCGTTCAGAGGTGCTCTAACTGCATCCCGGAGGCCTGGCCTCTTATACATGAGTTTATCTCTTTATTACATGTAACACATTCTCGTCGATACTTTGATGTACGGAAAGACATCCTCAGAATCCCCCCTTCCCAGCCCGTTCCCATGCAAGGCTACAGTGGAAGTCCCCGCCCCGTTCACAACAGGTGATGATCATTGCGCAGCTGGGTATTCCGCCGATTCACGGAGTGTGCGGGTTTCGATCGGATCTCGTGGGATGGGGGGGGCTTTGATCATCTCGGGGGTCCTTTGAGGAGGGAAGCTTCCTATTGTATGGGGAGGGGCAAGAGAATGGTATCGGCAGAGCTAGGTGTCGGCCTGGGAACGGGGAAGACAGACGGGCACACGGGAAAAAGGGGGTTTGCATCAAAAGGGCCGGAGGTCATGACGGGGAAGCAGGGAGATGTCGCGCTGGGAACAGGATGAGAGCCTGGGGCAGAGCAGTGCCGAGGAGGGGTTTATGACTCAAGGCAGGTGCAAGCAGGGGGGGGGGGGTTTGCCAGCGAAGTTAGGAGAGAGAGAGAGAGACGCGCTAGCTCTCGGCGAGAGCGGGGAAGCCATGGTGTCCAAAATGGCGGCTGTTTTACGCGCACAAAAGGTTTAAGGAGAGCAAGAGGGCGCCGATAATGTTGACGGTTTTCGGCCTAACTTTTAACAGTCCTCCCTTTTCAACATATCTAGCCAACTTGCTTATTCAATGTCAATTTTCATCAAATTCCTAACTTCGGTATCATATAATGCCCTCATATGTTCGCTTCCAATGTCCACAGTTTTGGGAAAAATACAACTCGCACATAAAGAACACATAGGTGGCAAACATTGAATTCCTAAGCATAGGCCACATATTACAACTACGGGAATCAGGATAATGGTGAGCAGTCTCCAGCCCCAGCTTTTGACGGTGTCCCAGAACCAACCACCAAGCGACCATTCTTCTTGCTCTTGGTGGACTTCCGAAGAGAGTCTGTGAAGATGTTCGATGGCTTTGTACACTGAGGGTGAGTTGTCCGGTATGTATGTACAACAGCTGGCCCCAATAATGCGGCATGCTCCTCCACGGTCCGCCAGAACTACATCTAGAACGAGGCGGTTCTGAAGGGCCACCAAACGGACCGCTTGGAGCTCGGCAGTGTTGTTGGCAAAGATGCCCGCTGTGATGTTCATGGTTGTCTCGACTGCCTGAGTCAAATGTCGGATGGCACGGCTGTTTGCCATCGGGCCCCAGAGGGGGACGAGTCCTTTCATAGCATCGAGGAACTGTGCTCCTGTTGAGTCGGCTTGCTCAACGTCTTTTGCTCGTTTTTGCCTGTGGTGATTCGCTGGGGCCACATAAGTTGGAGGAAGGACGAAGGAGATGTAGCAAGTGCCCCCCCAGCCTTTGGGGAGCCAGGTGTAGGCCTTCGTGCCACAGATGAAATACATGTTTGGGGAGGACACAAAGGAAGGTGGATCCGTGGAGTCCAAAGTTCTGGTAAAGCGGCAAGCGCTGTGACCCACCAGCTGTGTCCCAAGTCCTTCTACACACATGTGGCCTGTGACGTTGATGACCGTCAGGGCTACAGTCAGAGTGGCAGCCGTTCGTTTCCGCAGATAGGAGAAGGTGGGTCTGGTTGGATTGTGGAACACCTGCATTTCGATTCGTTCTTTGGCCGGAATGTCCATTTGGATTGAGTCGCTGGGTGTCAGCGGGCAGAAGTGTGTCTTTGTCTTGTTTCGCCCGGCCCCATGAGAAGAATGTGCTGCAGCTCTGCTGGAGGTGGCATTTTCCGTATAGCTCTCTTGCAGGAGGATCAGCCAGGCAAGGCAGGAGCCGTGGACGGAGAAGGGTGAAGGGATGAATGGTATTGAATGTCCAGTGGCATGGGGTAGCAACCCACAGATCCAGCAGTTGGTGGCGTTGGTGGCAAGATTGTGCTGGTGAAGTAGCTGCACGAAGGAGTTGTTCCAAAACTCCTTTCGCCTCTCTCTTAGTTGAGGAGAGAGTGAAATTAGATAATGTTCCTTCGTGGTGGTAGGCTGAGCAGTGGTTAGGAATGTTTCGTGAGCAGGTGCGTGTTCTTCCATAATCCAGAGCGTAGTCATGAGGAGAAAACAGAGGAGGATTACGATGAAGAGTGCAATTGTCTTTGAGCTATGGAGCCTGTCTGTTCTCGGATTTCTGTAGTGGGTATTTCCTGTTGTCTCAGTCGGCTTCTTGTTTGGTGCTTCCATCACCTTCTTATCTGGCGCTTCCATCATCTTCGTCTTCAAGGTGCTCGGTAGTGGGCAGGACCACAGACTCGGTCTTAGCTTCTCTCCAGGTAACCCTTGGTAGTTTGGGTCACCGTTCTGAGATTCTTAAGCTTAGTCCGTGGCCTACTTAGCCGAAGCTCCCTCCTTTCGACGCAGGAAATACCCTTCTCGAGATGGCACAGTGGGGTCAGGATGTTTTGAAAGTTCAAGTGTCTCTGTATCAGGGTAGCAGCTCAACGATGGTCGGTCCCGGTTCAGGAGCTCTTCTTGGGTGTTGACGGTGTCTGTCGTGGCCAGGGCTGGAGAGATCTTTTTGCAGTGATGAGCGTGCAGCCAGTGTTTCTTCCCCTCCACTCGAAGTGCGGTCCGAGTGGTGATCAGCACTTGCCAGGGGCCCGTCCACCGGGGTTCCAAACTCTTTGATCGCTGAAAGTTTCGGATCAGCACGAAGTCCCCCGGCTGGATGGCGTGACCCGGACCCCTGGAAGCATCGGGGATGGCCTGCCGCACCTGCTGATGAAGGACAGACAAAGTTTCAGTCAATTTGTACAGATAATCAGACATTAGGACATCCGGAACGTCATGAATGGACGTTGGTTTCGGGGCAGACCAGACGCTCATGGGTCGGCCGAAGACAACTTCATAAGGGGTTAAGTGATGTCGGGTGGGGGTAGAGCGCATCGACAACAATGCCAATGGGAGGGCGTCTGGCCATTTCAGGCCCGTCGTAGCCACTATTTTGGCCAGTTTAAGCTTTAGCGTGGCGTTGTGTCGTTCGACCAGCCCAGCAGATTGAGGGTGGAAGACTGCGTGGAATTTCTGTTTGATACCCAGCCCATTTAGGATGAGCTGGATAACGTTGGCTACAAAGTGGGGGCCATTATCACTCCATAAAACACGACAGAGGCCATAACGGGGGAAAAACTCTTTTAACAGGACCTTTGCAGTGGCCATAGCGGTGTTGTCACGGGTCGGATATGCTTCCACCCATTTGCTAAATGCGCACACCACGACAAGTACATATTTCAGGCCTTGGCATCTGTCTAGCTGGATGTAGTCCATCTGCAGGACTTCAAATGGGTGGTTTGGGACCCCAAATCCCCCCCGGGGTACTACAGTTCCCTTCCCGGGGTTGTGTTGCAGGCATATTAAGCATTGTTGGACCAGGCGTTTGGCGGAATCTGGGATCTTGTCATTGTGCCAAACCCTGGAGACAAGTTCGATCATGGGGGCTGATCCTATGTGGGCTGGGGAGTGTGCCATGGATAATATGGGAATCAAGTATGAATCAGGTAGCAACCATCTGTTCGTGTCTTTTGTCCGCCAGCAGCCTTCATCGTCTTTCAATCCCACCCGTGCCCATTCAGTCAATTCATGTTGTGTGCTAGCCATTTGTATGTCTCTAATTGTGTCCTTGGTGTCAGTCCAGTTTTCTGCTTGTGACCTGGTCACGTACATACGTGTTGTCGTTCTATTTTCTGCTGTCGTTCGGGCGGTGATGTCGGCTAGTGCGTTTCCCTGTCCAATAATGTCTGTCACCTTCTTGTGTGCCTGGCATTTGATAACGGCAAGTTTGTTGGGGAGGAGGACAGCTTCGATTAAGGCGGAGACTAAATCCCCGTGCAGGATGGGTGTGCCGTGAGGTCAAGTATCCTCTCTCCCTCCAGAGGAGCCCAAAATGGTGAACCACCCCGAAGGCATACTGGCTGTCGGTGTAAATGTTCGCCGTGGTTCCTGTTGCCAGGATGCAGGCTCTCGTCAAAGCAATCAGTTCCGCTGCCTGAGCAGATCGCTGGGTGATGCGGGCTGTTTCTACTACAGTTCGAGCTGTGGTGACTGCATAGGCAGCGGAAGTGGTACCATCGGAGAGTTTGATGCAAGAACCGTCCACCCACAACTCCCCGTCGGGGTCAGGGAAAGCTGTGTCTCTGAGATCGACCCTACTCCTGGTCTGTTCGTCCGTAAGAGTCACGCAGTCATGTACGGGGTGCACATTGGGGTCGTTCTCTGGCAGGGGTAACAGAGTTGCTGGGTTCAGTGTGGTGCATCTTTTCAGGGTGATATGGGGGGCAAGCAAGGTTAGTTCGTATCCAGTCAGTCGTGCACTCGTCAGATGTTGCGTCTTGGTTTGGTTCAGGAGGGTGTCGACTGCATGGGGTACCAGTACCGTGAGGGAATTCGAGAGTACAATCCCCTCACTCTGTCGGATAGAGACTGCAGCAGCAGCTACAGCTCGAAGGCAGGCAGGCAAGGCTCTGGCGACAGGGTCAAGAGTGGCAGAGAAGTAAGCGCACGGTCGTTGCTTAGGACCGATGGCCTGGGTCAGGACAGATAAAGCGCACCCCTCCCTTTCGTGAGTGTAAAGGGAGAAGGGCTTTCTGTAATCAGGGGTACCCAGGACAGGGGCTGAGCAAAGGGCATCTCGTAGTTCTGTGAAGGAGGTTTGACACTCAGGAGTCCAAGGGAGTGGGAAAGGGACGTCTTTGTTCAAGAGAGAGAGCAGTGGTTTTACAACGAGGCTGAAGTTTGGCAACCATTGTCGGCAGAAGGAGGTGAGGCCTAATAGGGAGCGAACCTGCTTCTGGGTTTTAGGGACAGGGGTGTCTAGAATGGTCTGGATTCGATCAGGGGTGAGTTTCCTTCCATCTTTGGACAGAAGGTGGCCTAGGTAAGTGACCTGGGGTAGGCAGAATTGCAACTTCTTCTTGGAGACCTTGTGGCCATTTTCCGCAAGGAAGTGCAAGAGTTGAATGGTGGCGGTAACCGCTAGAGGGGTGGTGTCGGCTGCCAAGAGGATGTCATCGACATATTGTACCAACACCACCCCGTCGGGTAACCGGACTTGGTCTAGTTGCCTTTTGAGGGCCTGGCTGTAGATGCTAGGGCTCTCCGTGTAGCCTTGAGGGGCTCGGCAAAACCTATATGAGCGGGATTTTAGGGTAAAGCCGAAGAGATATCGGCTGTCTGGGTGGATGGGGATGGAGAAGAATGCGTTCTTGAGGTCGATGACGGAAAAGGTGGTTGCAGTGGATGGAATCAAGGTCAGGATGGTGGTGATGTCTGAGACCACAGGGTACTGGGGTACTACCACTTTGTTGATCTCTCGGAGGTCGATGATGAAACGGTATGCTTTCTCATCTCCCTCTCCCTGCTTCTTGATAATGGGCAAGATAGGGCTGTTGCAAACATTGCTAACCACTTCCTCTACCACCCCTGCGTCTATCAGTGACTGGATAATCATTACCAATGCCTTCTCGCCCTCTGGCGATATCCGATATTGTGGGAGTTTTGGGAGTGTTGCATCTGGTCGGACAGTAATGTGCACTGGGTCAATTAACATACGCCCTACGTCCGAATCCGCTTTGGCCCACAGATACGGAGGCAGGGTGTCAAGTAGGGACGCGTCGACGTCGGTGATGGAAAACATGTGTCGGGGGGAACAATGTTTAAGCAGAACGGGGTTGTCGTAAAGAAACACTCGAACTCCATCTTGAGAACACCTAATCGTCGCTCGGAAGTGTTTCAGTAAGTCAAGTCCCATAATGGCGTCAGGGCTATTGGAGGAGAGCAAGAACGTGGTGTCGGTGGTGTTGTTTTCTACGTCAAAGAGAATCGGGGCAGACAAAGGGTTGGTGGAGGGCGTTCCATCGAAACCTGTCGATGTTATGAGTGAGCCAGACAAGGGTGCCCTTGGAATCAGTCGTTTAGATAACGCACTACGTGTTGCGCCAGTGTCTACCAGAAATGGAGACTTGGTACCCAGGACCTTAGCAGTGACATAAGGGCCCTGCTGGTCAACATAGAGCTCGACTGGATCCCTCCCTCGCCCTTGGCTGTCCTATGCAAAGGTGTGAGTGTCGTCATAGTCAGATTGTTGATATTGGTTCTGTCTGGGTCGATCGAACGTATTCGGTCTGCTTGATCTGTCATTAGTCGCGTCATTTGGGGGCCCTCGTTGTGTTCCCCTAGGTCTCGGTCCGTTTGCTACCTCCCTGGGGTCTCTGTTCCTGATCATTTCCAGGAGAACTGGGCACTGGGATTTCCAATGGCCAGTCCCTTTGCAGAAAGCGCACTGGTCATCTCTAAGGTCTGTGCGTCCACTGTAGGGAGTCAGAGTGCGGTCCTGGGGAAATGCAGTCTTAGGGGCGTTTGTCTGGTAGTTTCCCCGGTATTGGTCTCGTCCTATAGTCACCCCTTGCAGTTTGGCAATCATCACCCTCTCCTTTAAGTCTTTCTTCTTTTTCTCTGTCGCCCTATCGTTTTCATTTTTCTGATGCTCATAATATTGGGCCATTTGAAGAATCGCTGTAGGTTTGGAGGCTGCCCAACTACTCTCGCTGGCCTGTAGTTTCTGGGAGATGTCCAATGATAGGCCCTTAACATAATTCTGGACAAACAGATGGTGTCCGGTTGCAGTGGTCATGTCCTGGCCGCTGTAATAGGAGAACACCGTTTCAAACCGGGAGAAGTATTCCGACACATCCTCCTGGGGTTTTTGGCGACAGGCTGTTACTATCGACCAGTCCACTTTCTTTTCTGGGATCAGGGTTTTTAACTTCTCTACAATTTTATCTGGGAGGTCTAGAATGGATTTCAATGGCTTTTGTCCTGGTCCCCGTTGTTTATCCAAGTCATCGAGTTGTGGCCAGGTATGTCCGAACAGCTCAAGGTGGTCGACTTTCCGGATTTGCTTCCACACATCAGCTGGTAGACATAACCCGAAGAACAAGTCGATGTCAGCCAGGGTCATGATAGTCGAACCCAGGGCTGTACCTAATTCAGTATAGAAGGCAGTGGGGTTTTTACGTAGGTCGGGTAGAGATTTCCGGAATGTCAGTATCTCTTGCCGGTCCCATGGCTGGTAGACCCAGTTGTATACTACCCTTCCCTTCGCATCTTGGTTGTTTGCATCATCGTGAGTCCCCGTACCCCGAGGGGGAACCCAGTAAGGGGCAGCCTCACGTATCGGCATCATGGTGTTAGATTGCTCGGTTGGCGGTTCGGTCACTACGGGGGCCGCGGATTTAGCTCCCGGCTTTCGTTCAGTGAGGTGGCGGAAAACCTCAAGCGTACGCGTAAGGAGGTCCGACACATCACACTCGCCCTCATCCCCGATATCGACCTTCCGGTACAGAGTCCTTAGGCTCTCGGGACCTTTGTCTCGATATCGGTCCTCGTATGCATTCAAGACATGATAACACAGTCGTACGGTAAAATGTCGTCTGTGACTCCCTGTATACGAGCTGAACATATCTGTGATGTACTCTTCATCATCCTTCCTTTCTACCAGTGTCCTTGCTATTTTGTCGATCCCCGCTCGCTCATCTTTGTCTAGCCTGTTTATTCTTGCAAGGCCAGCCCCTCGAGTCTCATGCTCGTCTAACGTTGTCGTTGATGTGGGTTTTAATACCAGGGGTTCGGCTGGCACAGAGGCCATTGGGGCCGACGCTGCGGCGGTACCTTCGCTTGTACCTGGGGGTGGCGCGTGCTGCGCCAAGGGCCGAGAAGGGGCGTATGGAGGGGGCATGTAGATGATAGGAGGACCTAACAGCAGGTCCTCATTGGCTTGTCGTTTCGAGGGCAAGTCAGGGTAGAGCATGGAGGGGGTTCTAACCGGACACTGGCTTGGCGTTTCCCTTTCTAGTTTCTGTTTAGCTTTCTCTCTTTCCTCTATCTCCT
This sequence comes from Lissotriton helveticus, assembly GCF_964261635.1. Lineage (NCBI taxonomy): Eukaryota > Metazoa > Chordata > Amphibia > Caudata > Salamandridae > Lissotriton > Lissotriton helveticus. The sequence goes on along the minus strand of NC_136059.1, from coordinate 2,057,415,349 downwards.
TTTTTAGCTTCTGAGCAGCTAGGTGGGCTGCTTTTTGCAGCTCTTTTTCCAACCTACTCTCAGTTTTCTTTTTACGCTGTTCAGTTTCTTTTCGCCACATGCCGAAGCTATCAAGCATAGTGGGTGTTGTCTTGTTTTTACCCAGGGCAGTTTCTAGCATTTTTATTTTATCATCATCGAAGGATCCTGTCAGGGGCCATTGACTTTCTTGACCCTGTTTTGTATATTTATGCCATAGTTTACTATAGGCAATAGCGGTCAATCCATGCTTCATGAACATGTCCTTATTAGGGGTGCCTTCCAGTGGGGCTGGATGGTCCATCTCTAATAAGCGGTCCGGGCTAAACAGGCTACCAATCAGTGGGGAGAAGACAGACATGACGGCTCGTAACGAGGGACTAAAAAGTCAGCACTGCCTATCTTATCACTAGGTGCAAAGACTGGACAGAATATTTCTATTCTACGTTGTTTGCAGGCAGTGAATACCTCATGGATCACAATAACCAAAGACCAACAAATAACAATGGGGAGAATGAGTAGGTCCGCAAAAGATCTGCGTTACCTACCTTTTTCGCTATCTGCAAAAAGGGTGGTCTCTTCCCTGTTTGCAGACAGGGAATCTCCAGGAAACAATAATTTTGCGAACAACAGTTCAGTTTCAAGCAATTATAGGGTGAGGGAGAAAAAATAAGCACGGCTGCTACCCTACCTATCCTCCACTGCTTGCAAAGAGAGAGACCTTTGTTTCTCCGTTTGCAGACAGTGAATCCCTCGTGGATCAAGATAACAAAAGACCGACAAATAACAATGGGGAGAGTGAGTAGGTCCGCAAAGATTTGCGTTACCTACCTTTTTCACTATCTGCAAAAAGGGTGGTCTCTTCCCTGTTTGCAGACAGGGAATCTCCAGGAAACAATAGTTTGTGAACAACAGCTCAGTTTCAGGTGACTATTGAGTGGGGGAGAAAAATAAGCACGGTTGTCTGCCCTACCTATCCTCCACTGCTTGCAAAGGGAGAGCCTGTTGTTTCTCCGTTTGCAGACAGTGAATCTCCAATTAAACAAAAAAAAGGAGCAATACTAGTATTTAACAATCAAGCAAATTTTTCGCAATTTGTCGTGGTAACACGACCTTACCCGGACCGCATGGACAGTTTCCTGACTTCCGAATCCAGCGCCCGATCGTCCTCTCTTCTTCGTTATCCTCGCGGCACTCCTGATGGTTCCCAGTCAGGACCGTAGATCACTCGAGAGAGGTCTGTTCGGAACCAGTGAAGTTCGGATGATCGGCTGTCAGACGAGGGTCTATCGGACAGACGCGTTCCCGATCGTTGCAGTCGTTCACTTTGTTGTCAGGACCTCTCCCACTGGATCCATGGGTCGCTGATGGGCCCCACGCTTGGGACGCCAATTGTGGAAAAATACAAACTGGGGGGGCACTACCAACCAGAATATAAGATCCTTAATTATTGCCCGGCGATGTCGCCTCTTGAACCCACCAAGAAGTTAAACCATTGAAGAGGCAGGCGCTGGAGACTGGAAGGCAGGAAACAAGGTTTTTATTCTCTCCGGAGGAGAACACAACGAAACGGACAGAAGGTATCGTTCAGAGGTGCTCTAACTGCATCCCGGAGGCCTGGCCTCTTATACATGAGTTTATCTCTTTATTACATGTAACACATTCTCGTCGATACTTTGATGTACGGAAAGACATCCTCAGAATCCCCCCTTCCCAGCCCGTTCCCATGCAAGGCTACAGTGGAAGTCCCCGCCCCGTTCACAACAGGTGATGATCATTGCGCAGCTGGGTATTCCGCCGATTCACGGAGTGTGCGGGTTTCGATCGGATCTCGTGGGATGGGGGGGGCTTTGATCATCTCGGGGGTCCTTTGAGGAGGGAAGCTTCCTATTGTATGGGGAGGGGCAAGAGAATGGTATCGGCAGAGCTAGGTGTCGGCCTGGGAACGGGGAAGACAGACGGGCACACGGGAAAAAGGGGGTTTGCATCAAAAGGGCCGGAGGTCATGACGGGGAAGCAGGGAGATGTCGCGCTGGGAACAGGATGAGAGCCTGGGGCAGAGCAGTGCCGAGGAGGGGTTTATGACTCAAGGCAGGTGCAAGCAGGGGGGGGGGGGTTTGCCAGCGAAGTTAGGAGAGAGAGAGAGAGACGCGCTAGCTCTCGGCGAGAGCGGGGAAGCCATGGTGTCCAAAATGGCGGCTGTTTTACGCGCACAAAAGGTTTAAGGAGAGCAAGAGGGCGCCGATAATGTTGACGGTTTTCGGCCTAACTTTTAACAGGGACACCTCCCCAAGGAAGCTTTCTCTGGACATTTGTAACCAGACAAATAGCCTCCACATGACCCCCTGCCTCTGTGTGATCGTTTTGACACTTTCCAAGGATTTCACTCCTTTCACTTACTCTTGAGTTATTACTCTGAAACTTCAGGGGTCCACATGATCAAAACTCTTTATCTGAATGTGACCCTGCAGGCCTTCTCACTGACACCCACTAGACTCACCTAAAAAGGACATCTACTTATAAACATAGTTCCGAGTGGGTGGAATACATGGGGATCAACATGCTCACACTGTTATTTTTCACATTAAAAAGCAACTTTTCTGAATGGTTAATGTAGACCTTGAAATGTCCCTTGCTGAAAGCGAAGGGGTGGGGTCTCCTGTGCTATGACGTTGAGGTAGGGACTGTGAGATAAAGAAGAAACAGACCAACTCAACAGGGTGCCTGCTACCTGAGAGAAATGTAAATGTGCATAATGTGTTAATCTACAAAGGCAAAGGCTGCTTGGAAACCAGAAAAGGCCTCAATTGATGAATTTAATTTTTTGAGAGATAATGGAAGGGGGGTATCAGCTGAGTTCTGGAGTTTGTTATTTTAAAGGCCACTTATAAAAAATGCCTGTACTAGGTACAGTTCATTTATGTGTTACTAACATATACATTCCGAAAGCATTGTATAACCTATACTATGTATAATGCAATTTTAATATAATAATTTACAAATTCACAGTCCTTTCTGTGACCTACTGGGACATTATCGCTGTTCTTCAATACACCAACCAGTATTCAATTTGTGATTCTCTGTTCACTCAAGCAGTAATAACATTAACGAAATGAGGCTCATAATGTAAAAAGTATGCTTGCCACTGAATAATTTAGCTTGCATTCATTTTTCATTTAATACGTGTTATCTTAAAAGCAGTTACATGAACATGAAAAAAATAACTAAATCATTACAGAATATTTTATTCTTTTAAGACATCTATTTGACCTTGCCAACAAACTCACTTACCCCACCTCATGACACCAGGGATTACATATCTAGCAAATGGAGAGGAGACATCCCATAGTTAATTACGTAAAAGACTCCATAAGTCCAAACAAAAAGGCTCTAAAAGTCTTTAAATTATGATCTTAAAAAGCAGTTTTTTATTCCTCTTCTGATTTTCTTCATAAAAGGCAACCAGGAAGCCCATGCGTTTCACTCATACACCCACACGCTTCATCATGGCTGCAATTTATAAAATTACACAACATCAAAATCACAATAATTAAATATTAAAACCACATTGACAAAACCTAGTATAACTTAATTACAGAACCTGATCCAATAGGTCTGGTAAAAACAAATTGGCTGCAGAACCGAAACTAAATCATATACAAAGCGCAGAGAAGGAACTGCATCTATAGATCATTTAGAAAAGTACAACACAGCTCCTTTAATACACATGTCACACTTTGGACCTAAAGTTGATGTCTGATACTATATATACAAATTCTACTCATCTAGTGCAAATGAGAACCATTAGGCCCAAGAGGAGTTATCAGTAAAAATAAAGTATTTGCATTTGATGTGACACGAAGGAATAATGTGTAACTGAAAATTGATAAATCATAGCATGGTAATCAATATTTAAACACAAACAAGGTTATTAAAAAAATATACCTTTCTTATTACCAATCATATTAATGATGTTATGGCTTTCTGTGGAGCAATACTCTTATAGTAGTTGGACATTCTAATCATCCCAGTGTGCAATGTCTGTTTTAAGAACAATCAATCTAAAAAATCTATCTTATAGTAAAAAAACTGTCTCAAAACAAACTCGTCCGCATGTCAGTTTCAGTTTCAAAGCTTTATTCGGTTTGTAAAACACAACCATATGAGCAATCATTAAAATACAGTACTATTGTTGTCAGCCCACATTAGGTTCGCAAATATTTCTTAACAGCCTAGGTAAAATTCGTGCAAAATCGCAAATAAGTGCCAAATACTCTCTACATTACAAAATGTGCAAATGTCGCAATACAGCACCTTATGTACTTTGCTCACAATCCATACGAGTTTTCCAAAATACTAGCAATTAATACATTATGTGCAAATTTCGCAATAAGGTGCCATATGCCAACAGTATGCTCCCTATATTATTCAATGTGCAAATGTTGCAATACAGTACCTTATATAATTAATACACATTCCATACAAATTTTCCAAAGTTGCATGTGCTACAGTTAATACATTACGTGCAAATTTCGCAATAAAGTGCCATATGCCAACAATATGCAATTTGGGCAAATTTTGCAAAGGTGCCGTGTGCTGATAATCTTCCAGTTCATTTTCTCACCTTATAACGAGGTGCTGTCCTTCTGTCTGACAGTTTTGAGCCGACGGCCGACGGTTTGAGTTCCAAGCGGATGCATTTGCAAAAAATCTTGGAAAAGCCAAAGACCTGTATTCTGCTTTGATAAAACTGAACAAAGATAATTTGGGATTTCCTGTTACTAAATTTAATAAAGTTATAACAATGTAGCTTCTGTTTTACCATGTAGATTAAAAGGCGCATACACTCAAAGGACAATAGATTTCCTAGCAGCTATGTATTTTAAAATATAAGAGGCAAAATAAAAACAAATATCTGTACCTTCCAGAGAAAACATTAACTTCATAGCATTTTTTGTGGATCGGACATTATATTTTAAAAAGATAGGTTTCAGATAAAACTTCCTTATAAAAGAATAACATTTACAAAACATTAAAAAATGGCAACAGCTTTGTTTGGCTATGTTATCACATGGGCATGCAGAATTGGTACCTTTTTTCATAGTCAGAAAAGCCACAAGATGGTGAACAATTCCTAACCTAAGTCGCGTCAGTACAAAACGATGGGAATTTCTAGTCACTTCAGTTAAATATGTCTGAAAGCCATTTCTAAGATTTAATTGCTGGTAAAATACAAAAGTGGGTTGTTTCCCAGTCAGTCTCTCTCTAGCCTCCCTTTTATGAGCTAGAAAAGTTACTTTTATCTCCTATTTTGGTATCGAGGCTGCATACTCTGGCTCCACAAAAATGTTACAATTAATCAGGAGGCTGTACCAATAGTGAATAAATCTAAGCCAGGGGATGCGGGAACAATGGTCCAGCTTCATGCAATCTTTAATGATAGATTGTGGAAACAGGGTTTCATTTTTGGACCAGATAGATCGCCATAATAACAAGGGGCGTAGGACAGCTAGGTCTGTGATATAATTAATTCGCACTTCCTGATGTATTAATTCAGTGGAGGCCGATGTTGGTACGCTCAGCAAACGTTTAAGAAAAGTATTTTCATCATACTGGAGCGTTTTTACACAATGATGGCCCCAGATTCCTGCCCCATATAATGCAGAGGATACACACCTAGCATTATAAATGGCCACCATATCTTTTATTCTTCGGTCCCCCAGTTTTGTGGAAAATCTAAAAATACTGTTGGTATTCTTACTCATTTTATAGCGCACATTTTCGTGTTTGTGTGACCATTTCCCATCCCCTGCAAATGTTACACCTAAGTAGCAAAACATTTTAACCGATTGCACTTTGGTGTTAGCTACATAAAAAGTCCTAGTTGACTTGGCTTTCTTACCACATGTCATAACAAAGGTCTTCGATTTATTAATTAAAAGTTTTCTCCCATTGATAAATGTTACAAAATTATTAATAAGTCGATGAAGGCCAATTTGGGTACGCGATAATAAAACAGCATCATCTGCATATAACAAAATTGGTACAACTTTTCCATCTATCAATGGGGCATCCGAAGGTATCTGTCTTAATGTTGCGTCAACTTGGTTAATAAATAGTGAAAATAAAAGTGGGGCCAAAATGCAATCCTGACGGATGCCTCTCTTTACATTAAAAAGGGGTGTACATTCACCTGCAGGCCCGTAGCACACTTTACTAGATAACCTCTCATAAACTCTTGCTAAAAAGTATACAATTTCCTTGGGGGCACCAGAATCAAGTAGTGCGGACCACAAAATTGAGTGGTCTACGAGATCAAAGGCACTACTCAGGTCTGCGAAGCATAAAAACATATTGCCCTCTTTCACAGATGTGTACTTGTTAATGAGAAGGTCAAGATTGACGCACTGCTCCAGGGTTCCTAAACACTTTTTAACCCCATATTGTGCTTGTGATAGGATGTCGTTATCTGAAGCCCAGGTTTCTAACCTTTTTAACAGAATCCTGCTCATAATTTTGATAGACAAATCCAACAGTGATATTGAGCGGTACTTACATACTTATGATTTCAAACCTTTGTTAAAAAGAGGGATAATTAGTGATTGGCCCCAGGACGACGGTAATTGGACCAGTGCTGCAGCATTAAAAATCCTAGCTAAAATCGGGGCCCATAGATTCATTTCACTTTTATACAAGTCTACCGTCACCCCATCGGGGCCCGGTGCTTTGCCTCCTTTGCTATTAGCTAGGCCTTCATACACTTCTATATTGATTAGTAGGGGTAGTGTAGGTCTTATAGAGTCATTACTTAACAATAAATCTAAAACCAGCCTATCTGGGTTAAAAATGTTTGTAAAATGTTCGATCCATGCATTACAATTTACGTACAAAGTTAGTTCTGGTACGCAGTCATTCTTTAACCCCTTCGACGATCATGACGAGCTGGGCTCGTCATGAGGTAGCCTCCTCGCACGCTCATGACGAGCCCAGCTCGTCATGAAACATGCGGTTTTAAAAATCTCAGCACAGGAGCGGAATTTCGCTAGCGCGCATGCGGTTAAAAAGGGGCAATTTATAGTCTCCCAAAACAATTTGCTATTATTTGTATCTGCTGCTAGGCTAAGTTTATTCCAAGCCTCCGCCTGGAGTTTTCTTTTTCGGGCCTCTATGGTTAATTTATAGTTATAACGTAGGTCATGAATGTGTGTTATATTTCGTGGTTTAATACCTAGGGCCTGCTTCAGATCGCGTAAAGCTTCAGTGCAATTTTTGTCAAACCATCCAGCATTCGCCAGTTTTGTTACACTATTGCTTTTGGTTAATAGACCTTCTATTGTTTTGTTTATCTTAAAAAAACTAGAAAGCAGTGTGTTTGGGTTAGCCTCATCGCTAAGACAATAATCTATTTCTCTACTACATTTTCTTACCACATCCCTTTGTATCTTCTGGGGGTCAACACCAGCCCATTTTATCCTCATGCCGTTAGGTCTTATAGGGGCAATACTGTTGATGCAAACACTATTAGTGGCTTGTTTGTTTCCCCAGAATAACAGTGATATAGAAATACTGTTATGATCACTTACGGCCTGTTCTGTCATCCATAAGTTACAATAATCACTATTACAAGGAATCAAAATGTGGTCAATGTTGGTAGTGGCATTCCTGCCAGTGAAGTTTGGGCATTTAATATTTCCCCTTCTCTTAGAATAGTTTAAGAGTTCAAGATCTAATTCCGCTATTAAAGTATTTAGGGCTGTACCATATTCACAGTAGGGGAAATGCATATGATCGATGTTATCATTGATATCAGACTCCTTCATAAAACCACATGTCTTAGTTTGGGCCAGTGGGCATGCTTGGATATTGAAATCGCCAACCCAAAGGGTGATGGCTTGTTTACTTGACAATGCCATCATCCTTTCGATTTCTTTCCCCAATGCCTGCACAATAAGCCCCCTACTGTTATCAAAAATATTGTTGTAGTAATTATTTAAAACCAAGTCTTTGCCCAAGTCTTTGCCCCTAGAAAACTCAAGCCGCATCACCTGACTGTGAGTATCCACTGTTGTACAACTTTTAATTTGGCATGTAGTTAATTTATTAGATACAAGGAGCAAAAAGCCACCCTTTGCTCTGCCTGCTACAGAATTGACAGCATTTAACCAGTGAGAAGTATAGCCCTCTATAAAAATAGACTCTCTGCACAAGGTTTCCTGCAGGCAGATGATATCATAGCCTGAGGTGATAAAATCCCTCCAAAACGGAGTATCTAATTTCCTACTAGGGCCTGGGATATTCCATGTTACAATACTGTAACCTTTATTTGAGTTATCAATTACAGGCTTGCATAGGGGGGGTGACTGAACTCTCCTTTTGGAAAGTGTCAGACGTCTCCCCAGTTGTTATTAACGGGGTTTGAATTACCTCCCTTAATGATATACTATTTTTTTCGTCAGTAGTAGTAGTGGCCACGTCTAAATGGGGTCTCCTATAATCATGTAACAGTAGGGGGAAGGATGGCAAGACCTCAGATGCTACCTCAACTGCATCCTTCTGTGGGGTTCCTGTTAAATCATATTTCTGAGCGATACCATGGCCTAGCATAAGTCAATCGTTGTCCTCTAGGGAATCGAGTGCCTGGAATCTATTATAAGTTGGGACGGTAAAACAAGGTGGCGGTATTAATAATGATGACATTTTATTGGATTTAAAATTAGAATTACTATTTAAATTGCCATAGCTTTTAGGTGTCTGTAAATATACCCTAAGGGCAGAAAGGTTGTATTATATTCCCATTGTGATGGGGGGCATCCCGGAGATCTAAAGTTAATAATTATACAGTCACCCTCAAAACTTTTCTTGAGGGGACCAATCCACCCCACACTTTGGGTTAACAGTACCTGATTTGCCCCATCCATTGGGAACCCACAATTATTGGACAACCAATGTAGAGTTTTGTTCTTAAGTTTTTTGTGGTTTTCCATCTGGTCTTCCCGTAATTTTGGCACATTCAAAAGGACCGCTACATAGGCACCGCATTCAGGCGGCAGATTAATGACTGCTGGTATCTTGTTTATAGTGAGGGGCATAGAGTCTAAGTGGCCCGACTTAACAACTTCCATTGGGATTGGTTTGGCGCCGCGGCCAGGGCGACTGACGCTGGAATCTGGGGATCAGGGTTCGATCCCCGGCTCCGGCGGCAGGTTAGCCCAGCACCATGTGACTCTGGGCAATAGCTCGCTTAATCTTCCCGACGGCCCCCAGCGCCTAGAGACCCTTACGGGTGATTGTGCGCTTTACAAATGTGGATTATTATTATTATTATTATTATTATTATTATGTTTCTCCCTTTCATTCAAGGCAGGGTTAGGTTCAATAGTTGGCGCTTTTCTATTTGACGTAGAAGGGTCCTTGGGTATATCTCTGGGACCTAGATGTTCTATTAGCGTCCTCTCTATGTGAGTCGTACTCAGTATAGATACCAATGGGGTGCTACTACTGCCCAGGGTAGTTACCTCGCTGTTTTTGCCGCTATTTGCGTCTGAGTTAAGCCTGTCTTGCTGGGTCCTCATGCTGATTTTTTCCAGGTTGCCACTTAGTGTATGTACCTCTCTAGCTAAGTTATCAACCCTATCATGGAGTGGCCTAAGCAGCTCAGTTAATTTGTCAAAGATGACCTCTATATTGAATGTGCCATGGGCTGCATCTAGATTTTGTTTGGATCTTGTGGTGACCATATTCCCCCGTGTAGAGATTCTTTTATCCTTTTTTACCTTTGAGTTTCCCTGGCCTATCATTTTCTTTTTGTATCCCTTAGTTTTAGTTAGGGAGGCAGGTGAAAGGTAAGGGGAAAAGGCCAGAGTGGATAGCCTAGGTGTATTAAAAATACGAGAGTGCTCTTCACGGTATTACTTGCACCATCAGTTAGGCCGGTTACTTCTGTAAAGATGTCAGCTGTCACAGAACTAGCCAGTCTATCTTCACCAATAAGTATAGGCACTACACTTATACTGACCTGGTCACCTAACATGATGCTTGACCCCCTGGATAGGCACCTCTCAGTGCGATCGATTTTCTTGATGAGGACCCTAACTGCTTTTGCCAGGTATGTGTCTATAGTATTACACATATTTTCCGTCAGTCGTTTTACACGCCTCCTTGCCATTATAGGCATTGAACAGTACTCAATCCACAATATAAAAACTTATCTGAACTACTGAAAAAGTTAGTTATAATGAACTGAGGGAGCAAAAATAAATTCAACAGTAGGCCTTACCCCAACAACAAAACTTCAATGCTTTACAATGTTCACTACCAAACTAAATCGAAGTTTAAAAAGTTTTAGGGGTGTGGCCCAGCCCAGCCTCCTTCGGCCTCTGACGGCCTAAGACGGCCCCGCCCTTGGCCCGGGCTTCGCCCGGTGTGCGCCCGTGCTTCGCCCGGTGGGCGCCCGTGCTTCGCCCGGTGTGCGCCCGTGCGCATCCTGCGTAACGGGTGCCACGAGGAGCTAAGTAGGCGGCGGGGAGGGGCAAATGCGCCTCAGGTGCTCGCTGCGCTCGGCTTCTGGGGCCTGTAGTCCGCCTCGTGTGCCCTCAAAACTCCGGCAATCCCCCCGGTCTCCTGATGGCAAAACGCTCCCACAGCGATGCGGTGCCCACGCAGCGGGTGCCGCGAGGAGCTAAGTAGGCAGCGGGGAGGGGCAAATGCGCCTTAGGTGCTCTCTGTGCTGGGCATCTGGGGCCTGTAGTCCGCCTTGTGTGCCCTCACACTCCGGCAATCCCCCCGGTCTCCTGATGGCAAAACGTTCTCACAGCGATGCGGGTGCCGCAAGGAGCTAAGTAGGCGACGGGAGGGGCAAATGCGCCTCAGGTGCTCTCTGCGCTGAGCTTCTGGGGCCTGTTGTCCACCTCATGTACCCTCAACACTACTGTAATGCCAGAAACCGGTCCCTGGAAGCTTGTTTCCTTTCCAGTGAAGAATTGGCTTGGTAGTTTGGTCTGCCCTGTTCCCATGATGCACTGGGCCAGGGACAGACTAATTTGCATATAGCCAGGTTCTGAACTGGGATGGTGCAGTAAGCTAAAAAACGGTGATGGATCAAGCCCTGATCTGTTGACTGGGTAGGAGTGTTCTGATTAACTCAGATACTCTGTCCATCACCACCCCCTCCTTGAAATTACCCTCAACACTCCGGCAATCCCCCCAGTCTCCTGATGCCAAAACGCTCCCACAGCGATGCGGCGTCCGCATGTCAAATCCTGGTAATAACAATTAGATTCAATTTTATAATGCGTCCCCCGTTTTAATATATGTGATTGCTATAATCACAAACATATCACAAACACGAAAATAAGAACAAGGCACAAGTCCTAAGATACTAAGACATAATATACATAAACCATATTCATCACAATACATCACCTTCTGATGAAACCTGAACAAACAAGATTTCAAGTGCCAGCACAAATTCCAATGGGCTCAGATTAAATTAACCCGTGTCCAAGCGGCGGGCATTGGGGGTACGGCCTTTGCCTGGCTCCGCTCCTTTTTGACCGACAGGGAGCAGTCCGTCCAACTGGCTAACTTTACGGCCCCCCCTCGGAAGGTAACCTGCGGAGTACCACAAGGCTCGTCCATATCTCCTTTATTATTTAATTTATACATCTCACCCCTCATTTTTTCTTTACAGCAGATGGAGGTCTCGGTGTTCAACTACGCCGATGACCTCCAACTCATTTTTGACCTCTCATCCTCCCCTTCCTCGTCCACTAATTTCCAAAAGGTTATGATTTTCATCCAAGGGTGGATGAACTGCAACCACCTCAAATTAAATCCGGACAAGACCGAGTTGGTCTTGACGGGGGGTGGTTGCAGCCCTTGGTCCCCTTCCTTCTGGCCCCCTTCTCTCGGTCCCCCCCCCCTCCCAGCTCTTAAAGTTAAAACTTTGGGCATTTTCATTAACCCACAGCTTACCCTCCACACTCAGATCAGTTCTGTGGTGTCTGCTTGTTTCCTCTCCCTCCGGACCATCCGGAGGGTTTCACGTTTCTTTTCTGCGGCTGCACTTAAGCTCATTCTCATGGCCATGGTGCTGTCGCGCCTTGACTATGGGAATGTTATTCTTAATGGTGCCCCGGCTTACCTCATCCACCGACTGCAACTGATTCAGAATCAGGCGGCTCGCCTGATTTTCGGCCTTTCAAGGTCCAATCACACGACCCCCTTGCTTCAGTCTCTCCACTGGCTCCCTGTGAGGGAGAGGGCGCTTTTCAAGCTGGGCTGTACTACCTACCAGGCCAGAGCTGGGACCGCCCCTACCTTCCTGTGCGAAGCTATCTCCCCTTATGTTCCGCCCAGAGAACTCCGCTCTACCCACCTGTCCCTTCTGTCAGTCCCTCGTTTTAGGAAACAGAAGGCTGGTGGGGCCAGATTTGCCGTGCTGGCCCCATCATTTTGGAACTCACTCCCACTCTCCCTCAGAATGTCTCCCTCCTATCTGGAGTTCCGTAAACAATTGAAGACTCTTCTGTTCTCCAGATCTGCTGCAGCTTAGCTCGTTCCCCACTGACTCTCGGCTATCTAGCGCCATGGAACCGGTTTCGGTATAAGAGCGCTTTACAAATATTTTAAAATTCAAAAATTCAAATTCAACCAATCCTCACTTAATATTTCCTAATAAACAAATTTTTTTAAATATAAGAGTATATATATATATATATTTTTTTTTTCCAAAGTTGCTCAATCCAGCAAGTACGCACTCGGAGACAAAGATCTGAAGAAAATAAGGTATTTATTCCCAAATTACGCTATTCGTTTCAACACAATCCTGTGTCTTGCTCACACGAAATGTTTCAATGTTCCCAGCATATTTAAAAGGACATCAACAACATAGACAAGGGCATGTTTGTGTATAAAGGTCACATGATCTCCTATGTGATCCTATCCGCCATTTCTAAGTGGTGTAAACCTCATTGACTCAGATTTTACACCACTTCATATACTTGTACATTTTTAAGAAGACAGTTAATTCTTCCATCTCCTATATCGTATATATATGTGCCATATAAATCCATCAATGTATCACTAATGTCAACCCAACTTTCGGCTCGCATGATTAAGTCATTTCTTAATTCTTTTTACTAATTAGCAGCCTGGAGAACGTTTTCTAGATGTCCTTAGTATATGACACATACAACTCTTTTTCCCTCCGGTATAGTACCTTGGTACAGAGTTACTCCGAAGTCCATTAATCTCCTGCGCAGGAATGTCAGCCATTTATAAGTGGTGTAACCATCATGCCTTTGCTTATTATATCGCCACAAAGTTGTGCATTATTAAAACGACATTCCATCATTGAAATATACAGGTTATAGTTCAAGTACTCTGATATCCTTTGAATTTATAGCAAGACACATTTCGTTCGGTATAGTACCTTAATACTAGAATTTCCTAGAGTTGGCAAGGAGATAACCATCTGTATAAACATATGTGTAAAGAAACCTCATGTTTTCATGCCAGCCCTATTATGTCTATATGCAGTGCTTTTCAAATGCCGTATTCATTTAGAAGACTAGTGCTTGAAAAAAGTGCAAATTTATAGATTCCCCTGAATTATCTTCCATCCCCCATAGATTAAAAGGAAGAGAGAGTTCAAACAGTAAAGAAAACCGGTGTTGTGCCCAGGGCAGTGATGGGGAAATCCCTCTCGTGTCCTAAAAAAACAATGATATAGTGAAATTAGAATTAAAATCTTGTTGCACTAAAAAATATATATATATATATACAGTGATCTCATTTGGAAACAATCAGTTTACAGGACAAGTCATTATCTGTCACAGTATAGTATGTTACCAACATTTTATATATGTACATATGACTTCCATTGTATCAATTAGGCATATAAATGGGTTTCCAGTTCCTCGTCAAGGTTGTGGCCTCCAGGAAATCTCGTTTCGAGGTTCAAAATCCACCTAGATTCCCGTTTTCTGAGTGCCAGCAAGCGATTACCCCCTCTTTTACCGATGTTTACCTGTTCCACTGCAAAATATCTCAGTAGGGAATTGTTTGATTGATGACACTCAGAAAAATGTCTTGCAATGGGATATCTAACATCTGTATGGGTAATAGCTCTGAGATGTTCTTGCACTCGTTTCTTTGCCATACAGATGGTGCTACCCACATATTTCTTGTGGCAGGGACATTCCAAGACATACACAACGTATGTAGAATTACAGGTCAGGAATTGTTTGATCTCTCTAGGTTTGGGATTGCCTGGTATTTCCACTTGTTTGACCATAACACTAGCCTTGCAGGCCCGACAATGTCCACATGGATAAAATCCTTTTAGACCTTGTACATGTTGTTTTTTGTTATCCGTGACATCTCCTTTCACCAAGATGTCACGTAGGTTCCACCCTCTCCTGTATGTGATGCATGGTCGTTCTCCTATTCGTGGGCCAATGATGCTATCTGACTTAAGGATGGACCAATTGTCCGATAGTATTTTGCGAATTTTATAGGATTCATTATTGTATGTCGTTATTATTCTGGTATTTACTCCCTCCTCCCCTTCGCTATTTTTTACTTTAGGTTTGAGGGTGTCTGCTCCATCAATTTCAGAAACTTTGGAGACTGCTTTCTTCAGAACCCATTCGGGATATCCTCTCTCCCGAAATCTCGATAGCATGGTGGTTTGCTCAGCAGTAAATCCTTCCGGATTACTACAATTTCTTCTGGCCCTTAGTAATTCGCCAAATGGAATGCTCCATTTGAGCGGTTCAGGGTGGGCACTGAGGGCATGCAACAAACTGTTGCCCGCCGTCTCTTTTCTGTGGAGCCTTGTGACCAGAGTTCCCTGAATGTTCTGTATTTCAGTATCCAAAAATTCTACACTTTCACTGCTAATGTTGCTGGTAAGATGTATATTATATCCATTGATGTTAAGTCTTTGGATAAAATTCTCAGCTTCAGTGTGAGTACCATGCCATACAATGAACAGATCATCTATGTATCTAATTGAAGTGCCTACTTTTGCAAAATATTCCTTAAGGTTTTCATCATTCCTTATTTCTTCCTCCCACTTCCCTAAGAAGAGGTTGGCGAAACTAGGAGCAAAGGCCGAACCCATTGCCACGCCCCAGATTTGCTTAAAAATGTCCCCATCAAACATAAAATAGTTGTTCCTTAGGCACATTTTCATCATCTCCATGAGCATGCTAGTGTGGTCTAGGTAACATATATTTCTGTTCTTCAGATAGTGATAATTGGCTTCCATTCCTTGGACGTGGTCAATGATGGTATAAAGAGCACTTACGTCCGAGGTAATGAGCAGAGAGCCCTCTGCCCACTGTAAGTTGTTAATTTTATTAAGGAAGTCAGTAGTGTCTTTGGTGTAGGAGGGTAACATGCAAACGTATTCTCTAAGGAAGTGATCGATATATTTCGATAAATTCTCATTAACACTTCCGATAGAGGATACTATCAGTCTGCCTGGGGGTTCAATAGGGTCCTTGTGGACTTTAGGCAAAAGGTAGAAAATAGGTAATTTAGGGTATTAATTTTTCAGAAATCTGAATTCTTGCCAGGTTATGAGACCTTCATTCTGCCATTCCGTTAGTTTTTCCCAAGTTTCCATGATACTCTCATGATAGGTATTAATGTTGCTTTTGCAATAGAAAGCATTAGCATCCAACTGCCTCAGAGCTTCCTTGACATACATATCCCTCCCCCACAAAACAATGTTGCCCCCCCTTATCTGAGGGTCTTAGGATAACACTGCTGTCTGCTGCTAATGTGAGAATAAACTCTCTTTGTTTTTGGGACAGATTAAAATTTCTATTTGGTTGTTTGTGGTATGTGTGTTTCAATTTAGTTAATTCCTTATTTACCACTTCCTGAAAAGTATCAATGGAATCATGTGGCATGATACGACAAAAGACAGATTTCGGTCTGAAAGGTGTATTAGACGCTTTGTCATTTCTAGTATCATTAATTACAAAGCCTTGATTGTCATCGCCCCCCTCAGGTGTAATACCACCCAAGGAGTACACCGTTTCTAAACATACTCACATCTTCGATCCTTAATATAGGTGGTACACCTGTCCCATTGTTTGTATTTAAATGATTATCCATTTTACCATTACCTAGGATATGGCATTTTGAAAGTTTCAACTTTTGAATACATTTAAAAATGTCTATCCTTGTATCTGCGTAATCAAATAGTTCTGTGGGACAGAAAGTCAAGCCCAAACATAGAGTTTGTTTTTCTTTGAATGTCAAATTTCTAGAAGAAAGGTTAATGATGGTCTTATTTACCATTTCAGCATCCATAGTTACTTACTTTTCTGGTAAACCCTTCTTTTGTTTCCCACAGGTTTTTGCTTCGTTTCTACTTCTCTGCTTGAGCTTGAGTCTTCTCTGGCGTGATCTACTTTGCCTCTTGCTCTTCCCCTTGGTCGACCTCTTGTTGCATTCTTTTGAAATGAGGATTGTTGAACTAGGTCTGCTTCTTTCTTGCGTCGGGTTCTTAGCACCCGGAATTCGTCTAAAAAAGACGCCTGTTTTTTAGTTACTATGACAGCTTCGACATCTGTAGAGGTGCTCGCTGTTTGTCTGGAGGCATCAGTATCAGAGTCACTTGTGACTAATGGAGTCACCGGGGCTGATTCGCTCGTGGGTATTGTTGGGCTCTTATTTTCAGCTCCTTGTTGGTTGTAAAGGTAATCTTATTTTGGGCTGTATGTAAGAATTCGCCCACTTTCATAATCCCCACAATCCCTGTGTAATTTTCTCTGTTTTCGATATTTAATATCGTCCTCATATTTCTTAAGTCTAGATTTTAAATCGTTCTTGAATTTAGTGATGGTCTCCTGATCCGTGCTCTTCAAGAACTCTTCTTCCAGATCTTTCAGTTCTTGCAGAATATCTTCCCTTTCCTCCCATGCATATTGGATTAAGATACACAACATATTTTTAGAACTGGCCGCCGAGTTCTTTGCCCAATCTTCTAGCATCTTGGGTTTGGGTGATTCGTGGGAGGGGGTAATATATATTCTTAAGCCCACCAGCGGGAACTTTCTTGTTTTTTTTAGTTTTTCGTATTTGCGAAGCTTGGTATTTAATGGGCTTGCTTCTACTTTGTCCATAGTTGCAGTTTTTTTATTATTATTTTTACCGGGTGCTCGAGCAAAAAGAGTTGCTGCTTCCCTTCTCCTTTCCTCCTCATCCTCCATGTCTGTCGTTTAGTCGGCAGAGCCTGTTACTGCACTTGTCTCTCGACTTGAATCACTGTAAAGATCCAAAAATCGAAGTCTTTGGGAATGTTATCGGTATTTGTTTACCGTATATATATATATATTCACTGAAAAAACCATAGGTTTTAGGCACGTTATAGTTAGGAATTAGCATTTAAAAAACCTAAGAAATTCACTGAAAAAACCATAGGTTTCACATATGTTATAGTTTGGAATTAGCATTTAAAAGACCTTTGAAATTCACAGAAAAAACCATAGGTTTCACACATGTTGTAGTTAGCTGGACATTTCACTCATACAAAAACCATTGAAATTCCCCAGTTATAGTTAGTTCAGCTAACTATAACTTGCGCGCCCGCAATGCACTGCTTATGACGTCACATATTACATCTCTCATGACATGGTCAGTGACATCCCTCATGACATCACTGATGACATCACTGATGACATCATCCAGTGAATGTGTGTCTTTCTGAAAAATAAATATTTTTTATACATGTATATCTAAAGGTCGATGGAAGAATAAATGGGTAAAGAAGTGTCTAAATGGATGTTTTTTTGTAAAATTGATTGTATAACTGACTTATTAAGTGTATCTTAGTGAATACATGTATTAGCGAGTAATGTTTAAATATGTAAATATCTGTATCAGTGTCTCACTTTGTGTATAAGTGGCTGCATGGGTTAGTGAGTAGCTACATGAGTGTCTATATGGGTTATTAGTTGGTTTTTTGAGTATCAGCATGAGTTTCTGTATGGTTTGGTGGGGGATATTACTTAGGGCATAGATGCATGAATGAGTGACTCACTGTTTGTATGTGTTTTGAAGACAGGATGTGTGCAGGACTGTATGGGTGGATGAGTGTGTGTATGGGTGTGTTAGTGAGTGAATGCCTCTCTCAATAGTATCTTTATGAGTAACCACATATGTTTTAAACAAGTATATGTGAGTATTGATGTATATAAGTGAGTATATGTGAGAGTGAGAGATTGGAAGAGTTCCTGTATAAATAAGTATGTGTTTCTATAAGTGATTTTTTAAGAAAGTAAGTATGTATACGTTTCTGTAGAAGTAAGTGTAGTGGTGTGTGTATAGCTGTATATGCAAGTAAATGGATTTGTGATAGTTTATTTGCATGTGTGAGTATGTGTGTGAGTAACTCTATTGATGAGTGTCGGAGTGTAACAGGACGTATAGGTGTATGAGTACATATGATGAGTGAGTACATGTATGAGTGACTATATAGAACTGTTGGTGAATGAGTGGATGTGTATGTAGATGTTGGAATTACTGAATAGGTTGTTGTAACTGATATTGGTATCTCCAGTTTTTTTGAGAATTTTAGTTTCTATTTTTGAATGTGTGTATCAAGGGTTATATTATGGTGAGAGGAGGTCTGCCACTCTTTCACAATGATAATGTCATCAGTGATGTCATCAACGATGTCATTTGAGATGTCATCAGTGAAGTCATGAGTGATGTCACTGACCATGTCATGAGTAATGTAATATGTGATGTCATCAGCAGTGCATTGCGGGCGCGCGAGTTATAGTTAGCTGAACTAACTATAACGGGGGAATTTCGATTGTTTTGTATGAGTGAAATGTCCAGCTAACTATAACATGTGTGAAACCTATGGTTTTTTCAGTGAATTTCTAAGGTTTTTTAAATGCTAATTCCTAGCGATAACATATGTGAAACCTGTGGTTTTTTCAGTGAATTTTTTAAGGTTTTTTAAATGCTAATTCCTAACTATAACGTGCCTAAAGCCTATGTTTTTTTCAGTGAATTTCATAGGTTTTGTAAATGGCAATTTGTTAATGTATTCATTATTATATTTATTTCTTTTTATACTAATTTCCTACATTTGTGTAAAAATAATTTTTAGTTAATTTATTTTTTAAATTACGTTACATATTTTTTATGTAAAATAATACAAAAACAACATTCAAAAACTATTTTAAAAAAAACAAATGTCTAATATATTAAAATTAAATTCTATATATTTTCTTTTTGCATTTTTTTGTGGTAAACGTACGGTACGCGTACGGTGCTCCCACCATCCTTTGTATTTGTACACATATTGTACGCGTACCCGTGCATACGTTACGAATACGTCTTGACGCTCGCGTCGCATCGGCGCTTCAACGTGACATCAAGTACGTTTGTACGGCGCACCGTACGCGTACTCCGCAAAAGTTTCTTAATGTTTAAAAAGATATATCTATGTATTTAATGTAAATATTAAGGCAAGACATTATCTGAGATAATCATTAAAATAGTTTATTTTTATTTTTGATAAGCGTATATTACTTATATTACTATAAAAGCAATTACGCATATCGCGGCGGTAAGACGTACGTAGGCGCACCGTAAGCGTACCATACGCGCACACCATGTGACTTCAAAACAGGCGATTTGATTGGTTCATAATACTTCCTATTCCAACTGTTGAAACACCCCACCCATTTTAATCATTCTTCTTTGACTTTCACAGAGGAACCATCTCTTTTCTGGAGCTCCTGTGTCTTAGAAGAGAACTTTAATATGGCTGCACTTCAGCAAGAAGATTCTTCTGAACAAACTTCAGAAGAGGAATTTGTGGCTGAGGAGGCACAGCCAAAAAGAAAAGAAGCTTTAATTTGGAAATGTTTCACCTTTCCAGATGGAGAGAAGAAGATAAATGCTGCGATGGTCACCTGCAAGGTGTGTGGGACCACACTATCAAGAGGAGATCTGACCAAAAAGTATTCCTTTGGAACCGCCAGCATGGTTCGTCACGTGAAGACCCTCCATCCTCGCAATTATGCAAGAGCTTCATGCGATAGACTACGGGACGACCCTTCACTTGCTGTTCCAAGCACTTCAACAGCACCATCCACAGCACCATCCAGTCCTGATTTTGGAGACGTGATTATTCTTTGTAAATTTTGCAAAGAGACATTGTGCTATGGGTAGCAATCAATTGATTTGATTTGCCGGCGCAAACAGGAGCACCGTTGCTCCCACCGCTAATTCTTTTTGGTTTATTTGCTCCAGTTGGACCCTTTTTTGTTTGCACAGTTCCTTTTTTTCCTTAGAAAAAAACAAAAAAAATAAAAAACTGTTAAAAAAATTCAAAAAAAATTCAAAACTAACAAAAAGACAAAAAAAAAGTTCTTTTAAGAACTAACTTCACTGGTCAAAAAAAGAGCTACATTAGTATAATAGTGTGTAATTTTTTGGGAATGAATGTGTAGTGCATATATGAATGAAAGAATACATTAGTAGTGTATGATGAATGTGAAAGTGCAGAACTATAATGAAGTGCTACAGCATAAGTTTATAAGGTGTTTACTTACAGTATACTGTAGTACTTCTGAAGCATTTGAATGTAACATGTCTATATAAATATGTTACAAGTCTATGCTTCCCTTTCCACTGCTGATGAAATTTGTAAGTGTTAGGGGCAGATTTACAACCCCTTTGCGCCTCTTTTACGCCGCCATTGCGTCACTTTTGTGACGCAGTGGTGGCACAAAAGACGCGGGGTATTTACAACGTGACGCATCTGGGAGATGCGTCACATTGTATAGCCCTGCTCCAGAAGGAGGCGTTCCTGCACAGGGGGGGGGGGGTGTTCCGGTGCAGGAACGCCTCCTAAAAGTGGCTGAGTGAAATCTACAAAATTTCACTCAGTCACTTTTGGGCCCATGCTGCGTCAAAATCCTGCGCCTGCTTGAAGCAGGTGTAAGGATTGACACAGCATTATGAGCATAGGTCCCCAAGCATTGCTGGAGTTGTGTTGTGCTTGTGACGCAACTCCAGCAATGTGCCGCCTTTACAGCACAGATGCGTCATGCATCTGTGCCGTTTTTGCCCCATGGTGCTCCGCATTGTAAATGTGGCGCATCCATGGTGGTGGTGGCATGGCGCACAATAACTGGCATGTCCCTGGGGATGCGCCAGCTATTGAAAATCTGCCCCTTAGTGTTTTAATGCAGTGAATGGATTACTACACACTGATGAATGAGTCACTACAACAGTGCAACAACAGTGACAGAGTGCTTGGTGAAAGTGTAAGGATACAGACTGGGGAATGGAAGGTTTGAAACACAAGTGAGCAGGTGGATATAAGACTGCATGCCTAGTGCATAGAGGTTTGAAGCAGTGCATGTCCTAAGTCGTACTTTCCTGCATCAGTACTTTGGTTACTGAGTGAATGATTACAGTTCTGCAAGGAGAGTGGCTGACTGAATTTATAAGTGCTTCACTTTTAGCACAGCGACTGGATAAGCACATACTGCTGAAAGGGTCACTACAATACTGAAACAGCAGTGACAGAGTGTTTGCTGGAAGTGTAAGGATACAAACTGGGGAATTGAAGGTATTAAAGACAAGTTTGAAGGTGCATAGAAGACTGCATGCCTAGTCTATAGGGGTTTGAAACAGTCCATTTCCTAAGGCCTACTTTGCTGCATGAGTACTTCGGTACTGAGTGAATGAATACAGTTCTGCAAGGAGAGTGCCTGACTAAATTTATAACTGCTTCAATTTAAGCACAGTGCATAGATAAGCGCATCCTGCTGAATGGCTAAATCTAATACTAAAACAGCAGTGACAGACTGTTTGCTGGAACTATAAGGATACAGACTGGGGAATTGAAGGTATAAAGGACAAGTTTGCAGGTGCATAGAAGACTGCATGCATAGTGTATAGGGGTTTGAAGCAGTCCATGCCCTAAGGCCTACTTTGCTGCATGAGTACTTGGGTCCTGACTGAATGATTACAGTTCTGCAAGGAGAGTGGCTGTCTGAATTTAGAAGTGCTTCACTTTTAACACAGTGAATGGATAAGCACATACTGCTGAAAGGGTCACTACAATACTGAAACAGCAGTGACAGAGTGTTTGCTGGAAGTGTAAGGATACAGACTGTGGAATTAAAGGTATAAAAGACAAGTTTGCAGGTGCATAGAAGACTGCATGCATAGTCTATAGGGGTTTGAAGCAGTCCATTCCCTAAGACCTACTTTGCTGCCTGAGTACTTAGGTACTGACTGAATGATTACAGTTCTGCAAGGAGATGCCTGACTGAATTCATAACAGCTCCAGTTTTAGCACAGTGCATAGATAAGCACATACTGCTGAATGGCTCACTACAACACTGAAACAGCAGTGACAGAGTGTATGCTGGAAGTGTAAGGATACAGACAGGGGAATTGAAGGTATACAAGACAAGTATGAAGGTGCATAGAAGACTGCATGCCTAGTCTATAGGGGTTTGAAACAGTCCATGCCCTAAGGCCTACTTTGCTTCATGAGTACTTAGGTACTGACTGTATGATTACAGTTCTGGAAGGAGAGAGCCAGACTGAATTTACAACAGCTTCAGTTTTAGCACAGTACATCGATAAGCACATACTGCTGAATGGCTCCCTACAATACTGAAACAGCAGTGACCGAGTGTTTGCTTGAAGTGTAAGGATGCAAACTGGGGAATTGAAGGTATAAAAGACAAGTTTGGAGGTGGATAGAAGACTACATGCATAGTGTATAGGGGTTTGAAGTAGTCCATCCCCTAAGGCCTACTTTGCTGCATGAGTACTTGGGTACTGACTGAATGATTACAGTTCTGCAAGGAGAGTGGCTTTCTGAATTTATAACTGCTTCACTTTTAGCACAGTGCATAGATAAGCACTTACTGCTGAATGGCTAAATCTAATACTAAAACAGCAGAGACAGAGTGTTTGCTGGAACTGTAAGGATACAGACTGGGGAATTGAAGGTATAAAAGAGAAGTTTGCAGGTGCATAGAAGACTGCATACATAGTCTATAGGGGTTTGAAGAAGTCCATGCCCTAGGGCCTACTTTGCTGCATGAGTACTTCGGTACTGACTGAATTATTACAGTTCTGCAAGGAGAGTGCCTGACTAAATTTATAACTGCTTCACTTTTAGCACAGTGCATAGATAAGAACATGCTGCTGAATGGCTCACTACAATACTGAAACAGTATTGACAGAGTGTTTGGTGGAAGTGTAAGGATACAGACCGGAGAATTGAAGGTATAAAGGACAAGTTTGCAGGTGCATAGAAGACTGCATGCATAGTGTATAGGGGTTTGAAGCAGTCCATGCCCTAAGGCCTACTTTGCTGCATGATTATTTGGGTACTGACAGAATGATTACAGTTTTGCAAGGAGAGTGCCTGGCTGAATTTATAACTGCTTGACTTTTAGCACAGTGCATAGATAAGCACATACTGCTGAATGGCTAACTACAATACTGAACCAGCAGTGACAGAGTGTTTGGTGGAAGTCTAAGGACACAGACTGGGGAATTGAAGGTATAAAGGACTAGTTTGCAGGTGCATAGAAGACTGCTTGCATAGTGTATAGGAGTTTGAAACAGTCCATGCCCTAAGGCCTACTTTGCTGTGTGATTACTTGGGTACTGACTGGATAATTACAGTTCTGCAAGGAGAGTGCCTGGCTGAATGTATAACTGCTTGACTTGTAGCACAGTGCATAGATAAGCACATACTGCTGAATGGCTCACTACAATACTGAAACAGCAGTGACAGAGTGTTTGGTGGAAGTCTAAGGACACAGACTGGGGAATTGAAGGTATAAAGGACTAGTTTGCAGGTGCATAGAAGACTGCTTGCATAGTGTATAGGAGTTTGAAACAGTCCATGCCCTAAGGCCTACTTTGCTGTGTGATTACTTGGGTACTGACTGGATAATTACAGTTCTGCAAGGAGAGTGCCTGGCTGAATGTATAACTGCTTGACTTGTAGCACAGTGCATAGATAAGCACATACTGCTGAATGGCTCACTACAATACTGAAACAGCAGTGACAGAGTGTTTGGTGGAAGTGTAAGGATATAGACTGGGGAATTGAATGTTTAAAAGACAGGTTTGCAGGTGCATAAAGGAGTGCATGCATAGTGTATAGGGGTTTGAAGCAGTCCATGCACTAAGGCCTACTTTGCTGCATGAGTACTTGTGTATTGACTGAATGATTACAGTTCTGCAAGGAGAGTGCCTGACTGAATTTATAACAGCTTCAGTTTTAGCACAGTGCATAGATAAGCACATACTGCTGAATGGCTCGCAGTGGTTGAGTGTTTGGTGGAAGTGTAAGGATATAGACTGGGGAATTGAAGGTTTAAAAGACAGGTTTGCAGGTGCATAAAGGAGTGCATGCATTGCGTATAGGGGTTTGAAGCAGTCCATGCCCTAAGGCCTACTTTGCTTCATGAGTACTTAGGTACTGACTGGATGATTACATTTCTGCAAGGAGAGAGCCAGAATGAATGTATAACAGCTTCAGTTTGTTTTAGCACTGTGCATAGATAAGCACATACTGCTGAATGACTCACTACAATACTGAAACAGCAGTGGCAGAGTGTTTGCTGGAAGTGTAAGGATGCAAACTGGGGAATTAAAGGTAGAAAAGACAAGTTTGGAGGTAGATAGAAGACTACATGCATAGTCTATAGGGGTTTGAGGCTGTCCATGCCCTAAGACCTACTTTGCTGCATGAGTACTTAGTTACTGACTGGATGATTACAGTTCTGCAAGGAGAGTGCCTGACTGAATTTATAACTGAATTGAAGGTATAAAAGACAAGTTTGGAGGTGGATAGAAGACTACATGCATAGTGTATAGGGGTTTGAAGTAGTCCATCCCCTAAGGCCTACTTTGCTGCATGAGTACTTGGGTACTGACTGAATGATTACAGTTCTGCAAGGAGAGTGGCTTTCTGAATTTATAACTGCTTCACTTTTAGCACAGTGCATAGATACGCACTTACTGCTGAATGGCTAAATCTAATACTAAAACAGCAGTGACAGAGTGTTTGCTGGAACTGTAAGGATACAGACTGGGGAATTGAAGGTATAAAAGAGAAGTTTGCAGGTGCATAGAAGACTGCATACATAGTCTATAGGGGTTTGAAGCAGTCCATGCCCTAGGGCCTACTTTGCTGCATGAGTACTTCGGTACTGACTGAATTATTACAGTTCTGCAAGGAGAGTGCCTGACTAAATTTATAACTGCTTCACTTTTAGCACAGTGCATAGATAAGAACATGCTGCTGAATGGCTCACTACAATACTGAAACAGTATTGACAGAGTGTTTGGTGGAAGTGTAAGGATACAGACCGGGGAATTGAAGGTATAAAGGACAAGTTTGCAGGTGCATAGAAGACTGCATGCATAGTGTATAGGGGTTTGAAGCAGTCCATGCCCTAAGGCCTACTTTGCTGCATGATTATTTGGGTACTGACAGAATGATTACAGTTTTGCAAGGAGAGTGCCTGGCTGAATTTATAACTGCTTGACTTTTAGCACAGTGCATAGATAAGCACATACTGCTGAATGGCTAACTACAATACTGAACCAGCAGTGACAGAGTGTTTGGTGGAAGTCTAAGGACACAGACTGGGGAATTGAAGGTATAAAGGACAAGTTTGCAGGTGCATAGAAGACTGCATGCATAGTGTTAAGGAGTTTGAAGCAGTCCATGCCCTAAGGCCTACTTTGCTGTGTGATTACTTGGGTACTGACTGGATAATTACAGTTCTGCAAGGAGAGTGCCTGGCTGAATTTATAACTGCTTGACTTTTAGCACAGTGCATAGATAAGCACATACTGCTGAATGGCTCACTACAATACTGAAACAGCAGTGACAGAGTGTTTGGTGGAAGTGTAAGGATATAGACTGGGGAATTGAATGTTTAAAAGACAGGATTGCAGGTGCATAAAGTAGTGCATGCACAGTGTATAGGGGTTTGAAGCAGTCCATGCACTAAGGCCTACTTTGCTGCATGAGTACTTGTGTATTGACTGAATGATTACAGTTCTGCAAGGAGAGTGCCTGACTGAATTTATAATAGCTTCAGTTTTAGCACAGTGCATAGATAAGCACATACTGCTGAATGGCTCACAGTGGTTGAGTGTTTGGTGGAAGTGTAAGGATATAGACTGGGGAATTGAAGGTTTAAAAGACAGGTTTGCAGGTGCATAAAGGAGTGCATGCATTGCGTATAGGGGTTTGAAGCAGTCCATGCCCTAAGGCCTACTTTGCTTCATGAGTACTTAGGTACTGACTGGATGATTACATTTCTGCAAGGAGAGAGCCAGAATGAATGTATAACAGCTTCAGTTTTAGCACTGTGCATAGATAAGCACATACTGCTGAATGACTCACTACAATACTGAAACAGCAGTGGCAGAGTGTTTGCTGGAAGTGTAAGGATACAGACTGGGGAATTGAAGGTATAAAAGACAAGTTTGCAGGTGCATAGAAGACTGCATGCATAGTCTATAGGGGTTTGAGGCTGTCCATGCCCTAAGACCTACTTTGCTGCATGAGTACTTAGGTACTGACTGGATGATTACAGTTCTGCAAGGAGAGTGCCTGACTGAATTTATAACAGCTCCAGTTTTAGCACAGTGCATAGATAAGCACATACTGCTGATTGGCTCACTACAATACTGAAACAGCTGTGACTGAGTGTTTG
Source organism: Lissotriton helveticus (assembly GCF_964261635.1). Lineage (NCBI taxonomy): Eukaryota > Metazoa > Chordata > Amphibia > Caudata > Salamandridae > Lissotriton > Lissotriton helveticus. The sequence continues at coordinate 2,057,388,569 of NC_136059.1, read as the reverse complement.
CTGGAAGTGTAAGGATACAGACTGGGGAATTGAAGGTATAAAAGACAAGTTTGAAGGTGCATAGAAGACTGCATGCCTAGTCTATAGGGGTTTGAAACAGTCCATGCCCTAAGGCCTACTTTGCTTCATGAGTACTTAGGTACTGACTGGATGATTACAGTTCTGCAAGGAGAGAGCCAGACTGAATTCATAACAGCTTCAGTTTTAGCACAGTGCATAGATAAGCACATACTGCTGAATTGCTCACTACAATACTGAAACAGCAGTGACCGAGTGTTTGCTGGAAGTGTAAGGATGCAAACTGGGGAATTAAAGGTATAAAAGACAAGTTTGGAGGTGGATAGAAGACTACATGCATAGTGTATAGGGGTTTGAAGTAGTCCATCCCCTAAGGCCTACTTTGCTGCATGAGTACTTGGGTACTGACTGAATGGTTAGGGTTCTGCAAGGAGAGTGCTAGACTGAATTTATAACAGTTTTAGCACAGTGCATAGATAAGCACATCCTGCTGAATGACTCACTACAATACTGAAAGAGCAGTGCCAGAGTGTTTGTTGGAAGAGTAAGGATACAGACTGGGACATTGAAGGTATAAAAGACAAGTTTGCAGGTGCATAGAAGACTGCATTCATGGTGTATATGGGTTTGAAGCAGTCCATACCCTAAGGCCTACTTTGCTGCATAAGTACTTAGGTACAGACTGAATGATTACAGTTCTGCAAGGAGAGTGTCTGACTATATTTATAACTTCTTCACTTTTAGCACAGTGCATAGATAAGCACATACTGCTGAATGGCTCACTACAATATTGAAACAGCACTGACAGAGTATTTGGTGGAAGTGTAAGCACATACTGCTGATTGGCTCACTACAATACTGAAACAGCTGTGACTGAGTGTTTGCTGGAAGTGTAAGGAAGCAGACTGGGGAATTGAAGGTGTAAAAGGACAAGTTTGCAGGTGCATAGAAGACTGCATGCATAGTGTATAGGGGTGTGAAGCAGTCCATGGCCTAAGGCCTACTTTGCTGCATGAGTACTTGGGTACTGACTAAATGATTACAGTTCTACAAGGAGAGTGCCTGGCTGTATTTATAACTGCTTGACTTTTAGCACAGTGCATAGATAAGCACATACTGCTGTATGGCTCACTACAATACTGAAACAGCAGTGACAGAGTTGTGGAACAGAATTCCTTTTATCGGAATTGCTAACATGATAATTGTTAGCATGATGTAGCTGCATACACGCATAGTCCTAGTCTTTGTATCATTTGATGCTAGTAATCGAAAGTAGTGTTTGTTATTTACATATAGGTTAAGTTGCACAGTAGTTAGAGAAACCACACTAATGCCATTTTGTATTTGTTGACTCAAACAAGTACACCCCTAACAAATACTTGCATTACTAAAGCTTTTATTATTTTATCTTGAAAAGTATGCAAAAATAAAAACATTTTAATGGGAAGGATGGTGCTGCATCTCGGCGACTAACTTTTCAAAGTTAATTAAACACTCACGTGCTCCTCTTGGTCCGAGGTGCCGGAATGCTGGTGTTTTTCCTTTTTTGCAAAGTTTTATATAGTGCGAACTTGACCCGAATCGGGTATCAGAGCGCTTTACATAGCACCAGTTACGTTACATGAGGACACACATTCATTTTTGTTCATGTCAGTGAGAATGAAATCAGTGATCTCATACAAGTGTTGTGATACTGCAGGAAGACTGTGTATACAAGATGATAGTTGTAATATGGAAAACAGGATGAAGCAGCACAAAAATCCTGTTCCCTTTCAGGATATCTTTATTAATTTTGCTGACATAACAAATTGCTTACCAAACAGTCCACGAAATCTGAGCTCTGGGACCTTGTAGTGTTTGTTGAGCTAAGTGCAAATATAATCCAGACCCTGCACAGAAGCATCTCTGTTGCTGCACCAAACAAACTCTCTGCACCCCAACCCCCTTGGTTTAGTGTTGGCCATAATCTAAAAACCAGAGTCCATGGCTGAGAGTATCCGGTTTAGGTCAATCTAACTCACGTAACTTTAGGAATCAATACCAGCCTCACAACCTGCCGTCCAGAGAGTCATGGAAGCAAGCCAGGAAACATGCACTGGGCCCAGATAAGGAAAGTGTACATATTTTAAAGACTGCCTGGGTTCTCTCAGGCCCCAAGATCCAACCAGTCTCCCAAAGCCCCATCCAGCCAATAGATGTACTTCATCTGGACTTAGAAGAAAGCTGTGCCAGAGAGATGTTTCAAAGGGATTTTATCTGCAAGGACCAGACCTAAATTCCGGAAAAATCGACTCTACAGTAACCTTGAAGGAAGTAGCTCTATGGACCAGTGTGAAGAAACAGAGGGCCCTATCTGCCAAGATCCAGAATGGAAGGCTTGTGGACTGCAGCCTGCGTGAGATTGTCACAAATAAATGAGCTATCCAGAACCCACAAGGTACTTGCCACCCACAACTGATGATGGAACTTCAGACTGGTCTATGAAGCCGAGGTAATATTCTGGGACAGCATGATAATTTATAGTCAAAACCATACATTGAATCAGCCACCTATGCCCACTTTGAATAGTTGTAGAAACACAGACTGCAGCAAAAAATTGAGTTTCCAAGAAAAGCTTACACACTCATTTGATGACATTAGATAAGGTGCCCAGGTGATAAATGTACCAGATAAGTGATATTATTGTGTTTTACTAACTGTTGATTTTGTGAAGTTATTTTAACTGCAGGACTTTCCTACCTGTAAATATAATCCCTACCCCTTTTCAAAGATACAGCCCTGGCTGTACATAGAGACTATCGAGTGTAATTATTTCTGTCACACCATCAGAGTTCCAAATACTGTACATCTCCGGATTGCAAGTCTTGACTACACTTCCTCAATACCCTTGTAAAGTCAAGCACGCAGAGAACATAACTTGGAGTGAAATAATTCCACAAGCCTCAGGCCATGAGTAGTGACGACAATACTACCCGAAGATGCTGTCCAATAAGGACTAACTGTGATAGAAACCAGAGATAAGGTTTGATACTCGACGCCTGCCTAGCTGCAATGGCCTATTTCCAAGAATGTTGTCTATACGCTATGAAAAGGGTTAATGCGATACCAATGAAGGCCTTAAGAATCTGGGACACCTCGAGCAGAGAGATCGCTGGCAGCGGCCCCGTACGCTCCTGAGATGGCTTTACTAATGTGTGGGACATAAATACCGTCCACTGTAGAACAAAACCAAACATAACATAATCAGAAGCACTGCTCTATGGCGGGGTAGACTCGTTCTACCGGCGCTCTCTGGGGATGAGGAGCTGCAATTCTGGAAATAAACAGAGCAGGAGAGATTAGGAAATGCACTTTTATTCTCAAACATGTAAGAGTGGCGAGGAAGGCTCGGCCTGTGATATGGCGGTTTCCCGGTGTAATGTTGCAAACACCGTTATGTTATACTTGTAATAGCCACGTCCGCCAATAACTTGGTCTGGTGTCGCTCTTAACTGGCAGACCTATCACTGCGCATCAATGAGACAAACACTGCTTGCAGCCTCTGGAATCCAAAGTTTCAGGAATGTTTTTGTTCGCAACTTCTAAGAAACTTACCCGTTCGTTATGCTTTAATTCCTGAGACCGGAGCTCTGAACCTGAGCTGCCTGCTACAGTCCATCCCACACCCAGCCTCTGCGCACTGAGTAGCCAGAGCCTCTCGCAGCAAACAGTACACTGCCTCTCGAGGCATCTGCGCGCACCCAAGAGGAGAGGGCAGGGTGTGTGGCCTTGAAACGAGAGGCACAGCAGTACTATATGCAGCGCAGAAAGTGAGACGACATTGGGCGTCAAAATACTCCTGTGCTGGCCGCAACGCGAGGCAACACGCACTGCCGTACGTGCACGCACAATTATAAAAAAACGCAAAACCCCCATTCAGCTTTCACTTAAAGCTGAAGGGTGATTAGCCTGATTTTATTGTGGTCCCGCCGCCCCTGCGCTGTCATTCACAGGGCTTGTAGCAGCGCATGGGCGCTTGAAAGGTGCGTGGAGGTCTGCGGACCACAGTTTGGGAAAGGCTGCTTTCGAAGGATAAACACATTACTCTTACTAGAAACAAAATGCATGACATACATTCCCTTGCAAGTTATCAACTGACCTCTCAAATTGATTTGTAGAATAAAAAGAATGCCAGTCACCCAGCAGATATTCTTATACAGAATCTCTCTACTTCAGCGTTCTTAGCAAAACCAGAAAATGGCACACTTTCCCTCTCAATTTACACATATATACATGTTAATAACAAACCAAATTGCTTCGCACATTAATTCAAAACCAAACACACATTTCTATTGGCTGAACATTTGAACCCTTTCCAACTGACATAATTTTGAACCCTACCCCCAATTTGTTTTGTGCTGTTACCATACTAACAGATCATGCAAAACTCAACTGACCACAGAGGTCAAAAGTTCAGCACACTGTAAAACACTCCTCCGCAACAAGTTTAGACTCTGCAAAGGTATTTACCTATAAGTACCAATAAAGAGAAAGGCTCTTGTTAGAACAAACCAACATCTAAACTCATAAGCTTGATAGGTATCTGAAAAATATATCTTTTTTCTTTTTTTTTTCTTGCTAAGGTACGCGTACGGGACGACTTAGAAACCTCGCAGCATACGTTGTAGGGCCGCGCATGGTACGCGTACTCTAATTTTATCGTAAAAAAAAAAATAGCCCCATACATGAATTTTTATTATCCCCGGGGACCCCATCCCCCAGGGCTCATATAAAACGTTGGGGACCGTGGGGAGAGCCCCAATGCCCCCACGGTCTCAGCCGGCTCCCCGCGTCCTTTCGGAGCCGGCATTGCTTTTCTGCATAGGGAGCAGCTAACATGCTGCTCCCCATGCAGAAAAGCAATCGGCTTTGGTTTTTGGAAGAAAGAGCAGGTTAACCTGCTCTCTCTTCCAAAAAACAAAGCGGTTTGCTATGGTAGGGCGGGAGCCACGAGGCTCCCGCTCTACCATACCAAACTACAGTGTCCCGGGGGTAGGCACCCCGGGACACTGAAGGAGCCAGCCCTGGGGGGTGGTGGTCCCCAGGGCCACTACAAGGCTCCAGGAGCCTGACCAACATTTAAAAGCCCCAGGGGGTGGTGGTCCCCAGGGCTGGGAGGTCCGTCACGGACCCACCCAATTTAAAAATGTAGAGCCCCGAGGGGTAGCGTTCCCCGGGGCTGCAGGGGGGCCATGAGCCCCCCGCAATCATAATGTGAAAGCCCCAGGGGTGGAGGTCCCCAGGGCTGGGGGCCCCTCTGGGTCCCGCATTATGATTTAAAAAAAAGCCCGCTCCTATCTAGAAAGTTTCGGGGTGATTTGGCAAGCGGGAGCTGAGAAAAAAGGGGGGCCCCAAAACGTGTTTTCTCCAGGCAATTTTCCAAAGGAAACTTTAGACACGGCTACAACCCGAACAGCTGAACGGAATTACACCAAATTTGGCAAAAAGGTAGCCCTTGGTTCAGAAAGAACCCTTTTTGTGCGATCCTAAAGATTTTTACGGGGAAGGCAGGGGAAGACCTTCCCTTGCCCCTCCCCCAGCCCTTCCTCCGCGTCATCAATGATGTCAGCGCATGATGTTCGCTGACGTCATTGGAGGTTCCCTTTGGTTACCGACGCGCAGGGAAGCCATTTGCTTCCTGTGCGTCGATAGACAAAGAGGTACGTTTTGGGGCTGGGGAGGGGGGATTTCAATGAAAGAGGCATTGGGGGAAAGAAAGGGTTTTCCTTTCCCTCGATGTCTCTTTTGAGCATTCCTGCAATCGTGCAGCAGGAATGCCCACTAGACGCCAGGGATTTAAAAAAAAACTTTTGGCAAAGTTTGTTTGTTCAGGGAAAGGCCCCTTGGGCAAGGGTCGCTCCCCATTGTGGGGCATTTTAATTTGCGTTGTTTGCCACCCGGGAGGGGGCAGAATATTAATAAATTTTAAAGAAAATCGGCGCACATTCAGCCATTGTTCTGGGGAGTGGCCCCATGGTCAAGGGCCACTCCCATGGGAGCCATTTTGGGGAGGCCAGATAAAAATATTTAGTCTTGCGGAACGACCCCTTAGGCAAGGGTCACTCCCTTTTTGGAGGCAAAGTAGATCGCTTTGTCTGCCCCCCTGGGGAGGGGGGGGCAGAATTTAATTTTTTTTTAAATTGTGCCAATGTGCTGGTGAGTGGCCCCTTGGGCAAGGGTCACTCCCATGGGGGCCATTTTATGGAGCCCATAATATAAACTGTAGTCTTGGGGAGCGACCCCTTAGGCAAGGGTCGCTCCCCTTTTGGGGGCCTATAATTTGTCTTTGTTTGCCCCCCTGGGGAGCGGCTGATTTAAATGTTAATAAATGTATTCGGGCCCTTGGGCAAGGGTCACTCCCCTTTTGGGGCATACATTTTGGCTTTGTCTGTCCCCTTTGAGGGGGGCAATTTAATTATTCTTCCATCAGCATGCTTTAGCTCACTCCACCACCCCAGTTTAGACATGGCCATATGCAAATGAGTATGACCCTGTGCCTCATGGGAACAGTCCTGCAAAGCCATATTTTTCCTGGCCCGGAAACAACCATCGTGGAACCGGATTCAGGCTAGTTTGAGTCCAGTGGCAAAGGGACCCATGTCTGGGCATATCCAACCAACTTAGGGCAATCAAAGTGCACCAGGTCAGACAGATTTGCATATGGCCATGTTTGAACTGGGGTGGTGGAGTGAGCTAAAGAATGATGATGGATTAAACTCAGATCAGTTGACGGGGTGAGAGTTAGATTTGCTGAAGCGCTCCGTCCATCATCCCTTTTGATATCAGGGGCAGTTCGGCATATTTCTTTTTTTTGTAGGGCCAGGAGCCCACCAAGTTTTTTTGTTTAATGGAGGGGAGCCGCCCCTTGGACATGGGTTACTCCCCTTTATGGGAGGATGATTGTGATAATGTCTGCCCTCTTTGGGTGGCAGAGTAGCAGTATGTTTTTAGGCCCATCTGCCCCCAAGGTGGGCAGAAGCCACTAGACACCAGAGTTTTTTTTAAAAATTTTGTTTTGGTGGGGTGGCCTCAAGGGCAAGATTTGCTCCCCTTTTACGGGGGTGAATATTTAATTTATACTCTTAGGCCCACTTACCCCTTAGCTTGGATGGTGGTTTGGTGCATTGTTTGCATATGTGATTGTAATGTGTTGTTCTCCTTTTTATTCTAGTGTAAAGCTTTTGATTCCTGTTTGTAGTTTCGACAGTGGTTGTTCTTCAGTTTTGCGTACTTGCATTTTTGTGGTAAGTAAAACATTTGTGTTGTATTTGCTCCAAATGAGTAATATTATAATGTAGGAATGAATTTTTTTGTAAGTGGTCTCACAGTGGCAGCATATTTAGTTAGTGTTTTGAGCAAGAAAATCTTTGTGATTTGTTTTGCATTGTATTGTTTGTAATTTTCTTTTCTCTTTTTTTTAGTGAGATATTGTTGATCCATACTGTGTCTGTGAAGAGTACGTGGTGGTGAGTTTAGCTGCTTCTGGCAAGTGAGTGGTATCGTTTTGGAGTGTATAGGTATTTTTGATAAAGGTGAATTTTGTTAATTACTTATTTTACATAGTGTTTGTTGTTGTTGACTTGTTTGACAAGTTACCTTTATTAGTAATCATTATGGCTAGCCGTAGAATGACTGCTCAGCAGGTGGTTGGTATGCTGCTTGAATCTTCCTCTGAGCTGGATTATGAGAATGACAGTGTGTCTGAGGGAGAGGAGGGAGGGGAAGATTCTGGCAGTGAGTTTTCACTCCCCATGGAATCATCTGATGATGAAGGTTCTCTCAGTGCAGATGAAGTGCCTGTTTTAGAGGAGGATACTGATGTGCCGATGGTGCAAGAGGCATCTGGATTGCAGCCTGAGGCTGCTAGGCTTCCTACTGGAAGTGCTGGACTCTGGGTTGATCCAAACATGGTGCAGCCGGTGTTGCCTGCCTTTAGCGGTGATGCAGGGTGTAGAGTGGATTGTGATTTTTTTTTGCCTATACAGTATTTTCAGTTATTTATGGATGATGCATTTTTGGGTGAGATTGTTGAGCAGACTAATTTGTATGCTGAACAGTTTTTGAGGGACAACAGTGACAAACTTAGGCCCCACTCTGAGCTACCCGGTGGACTCCCACAAATCTGGAAGAGCTGAAGAAGTTTTTGGGTTTGACTTTATTGATGGGTTTGCTAAGGAAGCCGAACCTGGCTTCCAGTCCCTTGATGGCAACAGCCATATTTTCTGCAGTTATAACTCGCGATCGGTATTTACTTTTGCTACACATGCTACATTTTGTGGATAATTCCTTGGCGTTGCCACGTTGTCACCCTGACTGTGACCAAAATTGTGTGGAAAACATTATTTTTTTCAGCTAAAATTGAGGTTTGCAAGGAATTCTGGGTAATGTAAAGTTGAGGGATCCATGCAAGCTATACCTCCTTACAAGCCCCCGGGTGTCTACTTTCCAGAAATGTGTGGGTTTGGTAGGTTTCCCTAGGTGCCGGCAGAGCTAGGGTTCACAAACTACAGCTAGGCACTTTGCCAGAAAAGGGTTATTTTTCACTGTGAAATTGAGGTATGAACACGTCACGTTTTGCACCGTTTCCTGTCACGGGCACTAGGCCAACCCACACAAGTGAGGTACCAGTTTTCTCAGAAGACTTTGGGGAACGCAGGGTAGGTGGAAATTCTCAATCAACACAAATTCCAGAACTTTCCACCACAGAAATGTGGGTAAAATGTTATTGTCAATTATTTAGATTTGCAAGGGATTCTGGTTAACAGAACCTGGTGAGAGGCAGTCAAGTAACCCGATCCTGGACTCCCCTGGGTGTCTAGTTTTAAAAAATGTATAGGTTTGCTAGGTTTTCCTAGGTGCCGGCACAGCTAGGATTAAAAAACTGCAGTTAGGCAGTTTGCAAAAAAATTGTCATTTTTCACTGCGAAATTGAGGTGTGACCACGTTTCATTTTGCGCCGTTTCCTGTCGCAGGCACTAGGCCGACCCACACAAGTGGGATACCATTTTTCTCTGAAGACTTTGGGGAACGTGGGTGGAAAGAAATTTGTAGATACACACAGATCCCAGAACTTTCCACCACAGAAATGTGGAGAAAATGTGTTTATTTGGACAATTTTGAAGGTTTGCACGGGTTATGGGTAACATAACCTGGTGGGAGGCAGTCAAGTCCCCCATCCTGGATACCCCTTGGTGTCTAGTTTCAAAAATGTTTAGGTTTGCTAGGTTTCCCTAGGTGCTGGCAGAGCTAGGGTTCAAAAACTACAGCTAGGCACTTTGCAAAGAAAAGGGTTATTTTTCACTGCGAAATTGAGTTGTGACCACGTTGCGTTTTGTGCCATTTCCCGTCGCAGGCACGAGGCTGACCCACACAAGTGGGGTACCATTTTTCTCAGAAGACTTGGGGAACACGGGGTGGGTGGAAATTCGTGGATACACACAGATTCCAGAACTTTCCACCACAGAAATGTGGAGAAAATTAGTTTTTTTTGACAATTGTTTAGGTTTGCACGGGTTTCTGGGTAACGGAACCTGGTGGGAGGCAGTCAAGTCACCAATCCTGGATTTCCCTGGGTGTCTAGTGTTACAAAATGTATAGATTTGCTAGGTTTCCCTAGGTGCAGACAGAGCTAGGGTACAAAAACTACAGCTAGGCACTTTGCCAAAAAAGGGTAATTTTTCACTGCGAAATTGAGGTGTGACCACGTTGCATTTTGCGCCGTTTCCTGTCGCAGGCACTAGGCCGACCCACACAAGTGAGGTACCATTTTTCTCAGAAGACTTGGGGAACGCGGGGTGGGTGGAAATTTGTGGATCCACGCAGATTCCTGAACTTCCCACCACAGAAATGTGAGGAAATGTGTTTTTTTGTCAATTTTCTAGGTTTGTAGGGGATTCGGGGTAACAGAACCTGGTGGGAGGCAGTCAAGTCACCCCATCCTAGATTTCCCTCGGTGTCTAGTTTTGAAAAATGTATAGGTTAGCTAGTTTTCCTTAGGTGCCGGCAGAGCTAGGATTAAAAAACTACAGCTAGGCACTTTGCCAAAAAAGGGTCTTTTTTCACAGCGAAATTGAGGTGGGACCACGTGTCGTTTTGCACCGTTCCCTGTCACAGGCACTATGCCGATCCACACAAGTGAGGTACCATTTTTCTTGGAAGACTTTGGGGAACATGGGGTGGGTAGAAATCTGTGGATCCACACAGATTCCAGTACTTTCCACCACAGAAATGTATGGAAAGTGTGTTTTTTTTTACAATTATTTAGGTTTATAAGGGATTCTGGGTAACAGAACCTGGTGGGAGGCAGTCAAGTCACCCCATCCTGGATTTCCCTGATTGTCTACTTTTTAAAAATGTATAGGTTTCCTAGCTTTCCCTAGGTGCTGCCAGGGCTAGGGTTCAAAACCTACAGCTAGGCACTTTGCCAAAAAAGGGGCATTTTTCACAGCGAAATTGAGGTGTGACCACGTTGCGTTTTGCACCGTTTCCTGTCACAGGCACTATGCCGATCCACACAAGTGAGTTACCATTTTTCTCGGAAGACTTTGGGGAACGCGGGGTGGGTAGAAATTTGTGGATCCACACTGATTCCAGTACTTTCCACCACAGAAATGTATGGAAAGTGTGTTTTTTTTTACAATTATTTAGGTTTGTAAGGGATTCTGGGTAACAGAACCTGGTGGGAGGCAGTCCAGTCACCCCATCCTGGATTTCCCTGGTTGTCTACTTTTTAAAAATGTATAGGTTTCCTTGCTTTCCCTAGGTGCTGTCAGGGCTAGGGTTCAAAACCTACAGCTAGGCACTTTGCCAAAAAAGGGGCATTTTTCACAGCGAAATTGAGGTGTGACCACGTTGCGTTTTGCACCGTTTCCTGTCGCGGGCACTAGGCAGACCCACACAAGTGAGGTACCATTTTTCTCGGAAGACTTTGGGAAATGCTGGGTGGAAGGAAATTTGTGTATCCTTGCAGATTCCAGTACTTTCCACTACAGAAATGTAGGAAAAATTTGTTTTTTGGACAATTTTTTAGGTTTGCAAGGGATTCTGGGTAACAGAACCTGGTGGGAGGCAGTCAAGTCACCCCATCCTGGATTTCCCTGGGTGTCAACTTTATAAAAATGTATTGATTTGCTAGGTTTCCCTAGGTGCCGACAGAGCTAGGATACAAAAACTACAGCTAGGCACTTTGCCAAAAAAGGGTAATTTTTCACTGCGAGATTGAGGTGTGACCACGTTGCATTTTGCGCCATTTCCTGTCGCAGGCACTAGGCCAACCCACACAAGTGGGATACCATTTTTCTCGGGAGACTTTGGCAAACGCGGGGTGGAAGGAAATTGGTGGATGCACCCAGATTCCAGAACTTTCCACCACAGATATGTGGAGCAAATGTGTCTTTTTTGACAATTTTTTAGGTTTGAACGGGATTCTGGGTAACAGAAACTGGTGACAGGCAGTCAAATCACCCCTCCTGGATTCCCAAGGGTGTCTAGTTTTAAAAAATGTATGGGTTTGCTAGGTTTCCCTAGGTGCCGGCAGAGCTAGGGTTACAAAATAACAGCTACACACTTTGCAAAAATAGGGTACATTTTCATTGTGAAAATGTGGTGTGTTCACGTTGGGTTTTGAACCCTTTCCTGTCATGGACACTATGCCTACCCACACAAGTGAGGTACCATTTTTATCGGCAGACCTAGGGTAATTCATATTTGTAAAGCAACTGTTATTACCTATTGAGTTTTGATGCATTTCTGCCTACCAAAAGAAAGACATTGTATAAAAAAGAAGTCATTTTGAAAAATGACCAATAATTCTCATGCTAGTATAAGTATTCCCAATTTTGAAAATGTGCAAAAATGTACTGTTTCTAAACTCTATAATATGTACCCATTTCAGAACTACATAGGTGTCTTTCATACCGATTTTTCCATGTATACATTTTCACACAATAATTGCTAAATACCTGGTACATAATAAAAAACCATTGCAAATTGCTACTCAGTTTTTGACTCTGGGTTCATCTGGTTCTTGGTGAACCTACAAGTCCTATATATCCCCATAACCAGGAAGGTCCAGCGGATGTAACAGTATATTACTTTCAAAGAGCTGTCATAATTACAAGAAGTTACAGGTGAAAACGTAAACACAAAAGGCTGTTTTTTTCAACTAATTTTCAATTTGTCCATTATTTAGCTGTTAGTTTCTATAAAGAAACCTTGATGGATCTACACAAATGACCCCTTTCTGAATTCAGAATTATGTCTACTTTACTAAAATGTATAGCTTTCCAGGATCCATTATTGCTTTCATACTCATTTATACCATTAACTGGAAGGAGGTTGAAAGAACTAAAAATAGCAAAAATAGGCTACGTCCCAGAAAAATGCCAAAACTGTGTAAAAAATGTTGGTTCTCTGACAAAAGACTGTCAATCCCTAAAAGCTGGGGAAATGGTAATTGCAGCCCCACAAACCCTTTTTTGATAATATTTGCAGGAAAAAGCCCAGACGCTTTCATTTGTAGCTTGTTTTTCCCATTTTTCTGAAATAAACAAATATTTTACTTTATTTTGGCTAATTTATGGGACCCCTCCAAGGGAATCCACAAACCCTGGGTACCTTTAGAATCCCCATGATGTTGGAAGAAAAGGACACAAAATTGGCATGGATACCTTATGTGGTCAAAAAATTACAGGGGCTTAAGCTTGCACTACCCCAAATAGCCAAAAAAAGGCTTAGCACAGGAGGGGAAAAGGCCTAGCAGGAAAGGGGTTAAAAAGCATTGCAGTTAATAGAAGGTTTTAAGACTTTAGTTACATTATAAATCATTTGTTGATGGTACCATACTCATTTTAGGAATTGTGGTGTGTTCTAAGGTGATTTTACCATGTGAAAAAGCTTTCATGTTTGAGAGAAAACTGTTTTCTCATGCTTTTCCCACAGAGGTTTGGGAGGTGACCCATAAGGTAAACTGAGAGCATATTTTCAGTAAATTCACATTATCTTTCTCAAACATGTGAGAATGAAGTCTGACATTCTCAGTAAAACATGTACATTTAACAAGGACAGAGACTGCCAGTTGATTCCTTTGTGTTCTACTGCAGCTTCCCAGAGTGTTCTAAAGAACAACTAGAGTGCTAACATTCCTACTTATGACAAACAATTGCACACCTGAAGCCATCTTGATTGGAATAAAGTGGTAACTCTTTAAACATTTAATTTAAAAAGGAACAACATGAGGGGGTTCATTTTGCCGTAGAAAGTGTGATTAGTGCTGCAGAAAGAAAAATTAGGGCACATTTTGAGTGACTTCTCAAATCCTCTTCTATTTCATTAAAACATTCTGACATGCAGACTGAAACATGCACTTTCAATACCAGCAGCAGACCTCCCTGGTGAGAAGTAGCTTTACTACAGTGATCTAATAAGCAACTAGACTGCCAACATTCTGAATTTATGGCAAATGTTTGACACATCTGAATGCCTTCTTGATGGAATCAAAGTAAAAAACTGAAATTATTCCCTACGGAGGAGACTGTAGTAAATTAGGAAATTAGGAAACTTTATAACAAATAAGTCTCCCAAGATGGTCACGAGAGACAAAAGAACCCAAATGTAGCACAAATATCACCCAGATGTAGCCCAGGTATAGCCCAATGACAGAATGTCCCAGAGTGGTCTAAAGAACAACTAGAGTGCTAACAGTCTTACTTATGACACAAGTATGGCACACCTGAAGCCATCTAGATTGGAATAAAGTGGTAACACTTTAAACATCTAATTTGCAAGAGAAACAAAATGAGGGGGTTCATTTTGCCATTGAAATTATGATTAGTGCTGCAGAAAGAAAAATCAGGGCACATTTTGAAGTCTCAAATCCTCTTATATTTCTTAAAACAATTCTGACATGCAGACTGAAACATGCACTTTGAATACCAGCAGCATACTTCCCTGGTGATCAATAGCTTTACAACAGTGATTTAATGATCAACTAGAGTGCTAAAATTCACAATTTATGGCAAATGTGTGACACATCTGAATGCCTTCTTGATGGAACCAAAGTAAAAAACTGAGAGTATTTCCTACTGAGAAGACTGCAGTAAATGAGGAAATTACGAAACTTCATAACAAATAAGTCTCCCAAGATGGCCACCAGAGACAAAAGAGCCCAAATGTAGCAAAAATATCATCCAGATGTAGCCCACATGTAGTCCAATGACAGAAGTGTGCAAAACAATTTTATTTTCTTGTGTTTTTGCAGTTTTATATAGTGCAAACTTGTCAGGTATTGGAGTGCTTTACATGAGCAGCCGCGGTCGGTAGGGGAGTACCCGCTGGGGCGATGACGTGGGGAGTGGGAGGGGCAGGGTGGGGGTTAGTAATGTATGGATAATGGATGTTTACAGGTGAGTAAACACATGAATAACGAATTTCGTTGCGTGCACTGCATACCCAAATGCAATGCAGTGCACGCAACGAAATTCGTTTGATTTATTTATATGTTTACTTACCTGCAAACATCCATTATCCATACATTACGAACCCCCACCCTGCCCCTTCCCCTCCCCATGTCACCGCCCCGGCAGGTACTCCGCTACCGGCCGCGGCTGTACATGAGCATTGGTTACATCACACAAGAACAAATTCATTTTGGTTTTAGACATGGGGAGATTAAGTGACTGACCAGAATTACAGAATGTCAAGATGAAGCAGAAATTCCATCCTGGTTCCCTAGTTGCAAAGTCTGCACATCCACACCACATCCTCTCCCCTAAGTGCAACATTTAATCAAGTGGTCAACTGGATAAAAAAACATAAAGATAACAAATAATTTAAAAGTGCTCTGTCGCTATTCTCAGAAAATATGTCCTCATTTTAGTTTTTTAGAGCACTAACCATAATTTGGATGCAAATAAGACCCTCTCATATCTGTAATTGCTAAAGGAAATGCTCTAGGTTTTACAGTTTAGATTACATCACGATGACGTCAGGCGTTCCACACTTTTGTACTAAATATAGAATGTTAGCAATCTAGTTGTTCATTAGGATACTGTTGAGAGGCAGAGGCCAGGGGCACGGACTTTGACAATTGAAGGCAGGTAGGAGGGTGCAGATGCAACAATTTAACCACACTGGGCAGGCAGGAAGGGCAGTGGCAGCCCAACATCATATATGGAGGGCTGTGAAAAGGGGGGCAGAGGCAACAACCCAACTATACATGACTGGCAAGAGAGGCTCTGGCAATATAATAGATTAACAACGATGGTTGCGTTGCGCTGCACAAACTGAATCCACAACAGCTCACCGAAGCATATAAGCTTCTTACACTTCACGCAGTGTTGCTCAAGAAAGGCGAATTCTGGCTTAATGTTCATTGCTGGTGTTCCTGAGGACGCTCCAGACGTACTTGCCACAGCAGGTGAGGGGTTCAAAGCAGCTCGCCTGATTTCCTCCCGAGCAAGAATGAGAGGATGCCACAAGAGTATTTTTTTTCACTGCCTCTTGACAGGACTCTGTCCCAATTTTTGCACGTCACCTTTCTCGCATTTACTTTCTTCTCTCCAGGTGGAAAAGTGAAGAATTTCCACACAACAGATTCCGGCCTCTGTGGACGTGGTGCCTCCTACAAGAATTCTTCTTCAGAAGATACTTCCTCCTGCTGCTGCTGTCCAGATGCCATTTAGTTTGATATTTTTTGAAAAACACCAAAAAGGGTACTTGTAGAAAAAGAGATGTCTCTCTAAAGATGCTCCAACAAGAATGATTAAAATGGGGGGGTCCTTCAATAGTTACAGTGGGAAATGTTATGAACCAATGAAATCTTTTTTTTTGAGGTCACATGGGATCTGCGCACTCTGCGTTCACGAAGCATGCACCCGACGCGACTTTGCGAAAATATATTTAAAAATAATATAAGTTTATTATAAGTGCAAATATATTATTTTTATGAATATCTTAAATAATCTCTTGCCCTAACATGTATATTAAAGACACATACATATCATTTTAGAACATAAAAATAATTTGCGGGAGTCGCGCAGCCAGCATGCCCCAGCACGCATATGATGTCACGCAGGACCCGACACCGCGAAAGCGTCGCGTACCGTAATGCGCATGTGTCACGAATGCGCGGGAGCAGGAGTCGTGGACTGGTCGCATACCAATCGGGCACATCACGTAATATTAAATGTATATGATGTAACTGAAAAACACGCAGCCGTCGCACACCCTACGCAGATCCTTCACGACTTTTCTAAAATGGCAGCTAGAATCCGCGCACCCACCGTGATATTTATGCTTTGGGTGCGTGACTCCGAAAAATAATTGGGAAAAACAGAAAAATATATAAATATATTAAAAGAAATAAATTAAACAATATTTCAGTTTGAATATTTTTAAATTTTTTTTTTGCAATTTTCAGAAAAATATATGTTATTTAATGAATAAAATATTTATAAATAAACAGTAAAAAAGTGTAGATAATCAGTACAAAAAAATAGGTATAACTACTATTACACTTAAAAATTTGCATTTAAAAAAGCTTTGAAATTCACTGAAAAAAACGTAGGTTTCAGAGACTTTATAGTTAGAAATTAGCATTTAAAAAAGCTTTGAAATTGACTGAAAAAAACCAAAGGTTTCAGAGACGTTATAGTTAGAAATTAGCATTTAAAAAACCTTAGGAATTCACAGAAAAAAACATAGGTTTCCGGGGTGTAATAGTTAGCTGGACATTTCACTTGTACAAGACCATAGAAATTCCTCCGTTATAGTTTGATCTGCTAGCTTCCCCGCGCACCCGCAATGCACTGCTGATGATGTCACATATTACATCATTCATGACATGGTCAGTGACATCACTGATGACATCACTGATGTGACATATATATATATATATATATATATTATTTTTTTTTGGAGCACATCATTAACTTGTCAAAAAGGACATTAACTTGTGATGAAATTAAGGTCCTAAATGAAGGGCTACGTTTTTGTCCTGCGAATGTGTTTGACTTGGTTGACATGAGAATAGATTTATTCAGATACATTAGAAAATTAAAATTTCAAAAGATCTTTCTTCTACATCCAAGACATAAGGAAGTGGGAACGTATTCAGGCACCCCCACGGAGGAGCCTCTAGAAGAGCACTCAAACACTCTCTTAAACTTATTATTGACTCCAACACAAGAAATCCAAGGAGTGGAATCGCAAAGCCAACAGAGTGATGACGTATCCATAACACAAGTACGAGATCCGAGCAATTTGAAAAATAAATCTAAAAAACTGCCTATTGCGCCTCATGATGCCATTGATGTTTTTAATGAAGCAATACTTGCGGACCTGGAAAAATTGGCAAAGGATAAAATGGACATGAAATCCTCCAACATCACACGGAGGGAATGGGATGCAATCAAGTCCCTAAAGAACGATAAAACTATTGAGATAAAGCCCTCAGATAAAGGAGGAAACATAGTGATTTTCGCTAAGGAAAATTATGAGCAGGAAGCACTAAGACAATTAAAAGATATAGAGTGCTACACTATCATAAAGAAAGTGGAGTATGTCAAAAGTACAACTGATTACCAATCCATGTTGGCAAAATGGAAGGAAGATGGCATGCTAAATATGGACGAATTTGTATTCCTACAATGCGAATCACCTATACTACCTACCTTTTACCATTTGCCAAAGGTTCACAAAAATCCTAAAAGACCACCAGGGCGACCGATTGTGTCGTCGATTGGAAGTTTATTAGAAAATACTTCCCGCTTCATTGACTCTTATTTGGCACCGATCGTAAAGGACTTATCTTTATATGTGAGAGACACACAAGATTTCCTCCGTATGATAGATAATATTTCTTGGGAACCAGACATGCTTTTAATAACGCTAGATGTGGTCAATTTATATACCTGTATAGCCCATGAAAACGGCCTAGCAGCAACCAAGTGGTTCCTAGATAGGAAACCGGACAGATATCGGACACACAGTAGCATGTTATTGAGTATGATGCGGTTTTGTTTGTATAAGAATATCTTTCTTTTCTCAGGTCAACTATATAAACAAACCAGGGGCACTTCGATGGGCTCGTGCTTCTCCCCAGGCTACGCGTACTTGTTCGTTGGCTGGTGGGAGAAGCATGAGGCATGGGGAGAAGCCAATGAGGTATGGAGTGATAAGATCTTAATATGGACTAGGTACATAGATGACCTTTTTATTGTGTGGCGCGGCGATCAAACCTCGGCTGACGATTATATCGCCGTCCTCAACAATAATGATTGGAACCTGAGATTCACCAGCACAATAAGTGCAACTAGCGTTTGTAATTTGGATTTGGAGGTATTTGTACACAACAACAATCTCCAAACACGACTCTATAGAAAACCTACAGCGGGGAACGCCGTGTTGCACGTGGCAAGTCACCACCCGAAGAGTCTAATTAAAAATGTTCCTTACGGGGAACTCTTATGCTTGAAGCGGAATTGCTCAGCGGAAGTAGATTTCGAACATGCCAAATCAGATGCCAGTAGAAGGTTCCAAAGTAGGGGTTACTCGAGTAACATACTAAAACAGGCGGCAGAGAGAGCTTCAACAGTGAACAGGAGGGATCTCCTGGTGGTAAAAAGTCCCCCAAAAAATGATGATCAAGTAAGAATGATCACCAATTTTAGCACTAAATCTGGTGATCTGGTCCATATTTTTAAGAAGAACTGGCACATTTTAACCACTGACAACATCCTGAAAAAACATCTCCCAGAGAGGCCATTGATTACATATCGGCGTTGTCAATCACTGTCAGACCATTTAGTCCACAGCCACTTCTCCTCAAAAACCCAGCCCCCCAACCTAAGCAACTTAAAGGGGTTCTTGCCTTGTCTACGCTGTAAAGTGTGTAAAAGCAGTGAGAAAGTCCTTGAATATCCAGGTAGAACAGGAGAGGAATGACCAAACAGAAAATTAAAAAAAACTCCTGAACTGTAATTCGGAATATACCATCTACTGTTTAGAGTGCCCCTGTAGAAAGCGATTTATAGGGAGCACGATTAACCCCACCGAACTAAGGATCCTCGAGCATATGCGGGCAATCGCTAATAAGGACAAATCCTATCTGGTTGCCCGACATTTTGCAGCATGTCATCAAAGTAATAGGGATCTCCTTAGATTTTACTGTATAGATCAAGTAAACCGTCTGGAACGGGGGGGCAGAGAGAGAACACTCCGAATTTTAGAGTCCAGGTACATCATCGACCTAAAAACTATGACACCATGGGGTCTTAATAACGATGAGGAAATGTGGGTCCACCTCTGAATATGCACATGGGATCATGTGTAACATCAGTCCTGATGACCTGGTAACAGATTTAGAACTGCATTATTAATGCAATCTCCCAATACCCGTTGGCTCCACAGTAGACAATTCGACTCATGGGATCATGAGATACATTTTTCGCCCATTCAGGGCTTCATAAATCAGCAGGAATGACTAGGAACGGACCGGGAACATATGCACAAAATTAAAAAACAAATATGAGGATACACCCACTAAATGTAATAAATTACAATAACATGACACCAGTATTATGCTATATGTGACCATTTCCGAATTCTCCTTTTAATTATATTGTCAGTATGTACATGAATTGTTAATTGTTTGATGTCACAACAGTTTTTTAATTGAGCACTTAAGCACTTTATTATTCGCCAGGCTAAACAATTGTAATATATGTGGACACATATATTTAAAGATGGCCACCATATTTGCAACATTTACCATCTTCTATGTTGATGAACTAAAGAGTGACCGGTGGGGTTTAAAATGGCGATTGATTTTAGACACAAACTGACACTGACGAAGCTGGAATAGCGAAACGCGTCTGTCAGGGGTGAGGGGGTTTGCAATAAACATTGGAAGAATTGGATACCTGCGTGCTTGCCGTTTTTTCGACGACACCAAGTTGAAATGTACTGCAATATATATATATATATATATATATATATATATATATATTTATATTCACTGAAAAAACCATGGGCCTTATTTATGAAGGCCTTGCGCCGCCGGTGCGTCACTTTTTCCCATGTTAAAAGTGACGCACCGGCGGCGCAAGGCCTTCATAAATAAGGCCCCATAGGTTTTGCACCAGTTATAGTTAGCTGAACATTTTACTCATACAAAACCATTGAAATCCCCACGTTATAGTTAGTTGGACTCACTATAACTCGCGTGCCCGCAATCCACTGCTGATGATGTCACATATTACATCATTCATGACATGGTCAGTGACATCACTGATGACATCTCAAATGACATCACTGATGACATCACTGACGACATCATGCAGTGACTGTGTGTTTCTATAAAGTTTAAATATGTTTTACATATTCAAGAATGAGTGGGTGTATAAGTGTCTGGATGAAGGATTTAGTTGGTGCGTGACTGACTGTATGAGTGAGTGATTAAATGTGTCTTAGTGAATGCATGCGTTAGTGACTAAACTGTCTGAATGTGTGCATCAGTATGTCTGTTGTTGTGTAAGCTGCTGCATGTGTTGATCAATAGCTATATGAGTGGCTATATGGGTTATTGATTGGTTGCGCAAGTATTTGTATGTGAGTCTGAGTGTGTGTGTGGGTGACTGTGCATAGATGTGTGACCGACCAGTTGATTCACTAGGTGTATGGGTTCAAGAGTGCATGTGGAAACAGCTGTATGGGCGGTTGACTGTGTGCATGACTGTGTGGGTGAGTGAATGGATATCTCAGTGCTACATATCCAAGTAGGTACATATGTAAAACACAGTGTTTGTGAGAGTTGGCATATATAAAAGACTGTACATGAGAGCCAGTGATTGTGCAAGTGGCTGTATGGATCAATGTGTACTTGTATCAGTGATTGTATAAGAGAGTAAGTATGTGTTAGTATATGTTTTTATTTTTGAGGTGTTGTCTGTATAACTGTATAGATGAGGAAATGGGAGTGTGATTGATTCTTTGCATGACTGACTAGGTGTGTGAGTAACTCCATGGATGAGTGGCAGTGTGTGAGTGTCTGTATAGGTGTATGAGTGCATATGATAGTGTTGTATTGATGAGTGTCTGTATGTATGAATGATTGTATGGGTGAATGAGTGGATGTGTGTGTAGACCTAGGAATCAGTGAGTGCGTATGTAGTTACTGGTATTGGTGTGTCAATGGTTTCAGCAATGGCAGTTTGTATTTAACACTGGGTGTATCAAAGGTTAGTTTAGAGTGTGAGGAGGTGCATCGTATTATCACATGGATGATGTCATCAGTGATGTCATCAGTGATGTCATTTGAGATGTCATCAGTGATGTCATCAGTGATGTCACTGACCATGTCATGAATGATGTAATATGTGACATCATCAGCAGTGGATTGCGGGCGCGCGAGTTATAGTGAGTCCAACTAACTATAATGTGGGAATTTCAATGGTTTTGTATGAGTAAAATGTTCAGCTAACTATAACTGGTGTAAAACCTATGTTTTTTTCAGTGAATTTCAAAGGTTTTTTAAATGCTAATTCCTAACTATAACAAGTGTGAAACCTATGGTTTTTTCAGTGAATTTCAAAGGTTTTTTAAATGCTAATTCCTAACTATAACGATTGTGAAACCTATGTTTTTTTTAGTGAATTTCAAAGGTTTTTTAAAAACGAATTCCTAACTATAACGTTTGTGAAACCTATGGTTTTTTCAGTGAATTTCATAGTTTATTTAAAAGCTAATTCCTTTGTATATCGACTTTGTAACCTACGATTTTTTTTATTAGCTGTTTTTTACAACAATTAATTATATTTAAAAAAAATTATTTGTTCAATGCATATATTTTTTTTTACATTTTTTCCTGGTGCGCTCAGGGTGCGCGCACCGGTAAGCTCTCCCGAGAGTGCACAGAGAGTGCTATTTCTGTATGAAAAGTAAATAATAATGCAAGAGGATGCCACAAGAGTATTTTTTTTCACTGCCTCTTGACAGGACTCTGTCCCAATTTTTGCACGTCACCTTTCTCGCATTTACTTTCTTCTCTCCAGGTGGAAAAGTGAAGAATTTCCACACAACAGATTCCGGCCTCTGTGGACGTGGTGCCTCCTACAAGAATTCTTCTTCAGAAGATACTTCCTCCTGCTGCTGCTGTCCAGATGCCATTTAGTTTGATATTTTTTGAAA
The DNA here is from genome assembly GCF_964261635.1 of Lissotriton helveticus. Classification (NCBI taxonomy): domain Eukaryota; kingdom Metazoa; phylum Chordata; class Amphibia; order Caudata; family Salamandridae; genus Lissotriton; species Lissotriton helveticus. The sequence goes on along the minus strand of NC_136059.1, from coordinate 2,057,366,327 downwards.
AACACCAAAAAGGGTACTTGTAGAAAAAGAGATGTCTCTCTAAAGATGCTCCAACAAGAATGATTAAAATGGGGGGGTCCTTCAATAGTTACAGTGGGAAATGTTATGAACCAATGAAATCTTTTTTTTTGAGGTCACATGGGATCTGCGCACTCTGCGTTCACGAAGCATGCACCCGACGCGACTTTGCGAAAATATATTTAAAAATAATATAAGTTTATTATAAGTGCAAATATATTATTTTTATGAATATCTTAAATAATCTCTTGCCCTAACATGTATATTAAAGACACATACATATCATTTTAGAACATAAAAATAATTTGCGGGAGTCGCGCAGCCAGCATGCCCCAGCACGCATATGATGTCACGCAGGACCCGACACCGCGAAAGCGTCGCGTACCGTAATGCGCATGTGTCACGAATGCGCGGGAGCAGGAGTCGTGGACTGGTCGCATACCAATCGGGCACATCACGTAATATTAAATGTATATGATGTAACTGAAAAACACGCAGCCGTCGCACACCCTACGCAGATCCTTCACGACTTTTCTAAAATGGCAGCTAGAATCCGCGCACCCACCGTGATATTTATGCTTTGGGTGCGTGACTCCGAAAAATAATTGGGAAAAACAGAAAAATATATAAATATATTAAAAGAAATAAATTAAACAATATTTCAGTTTGAATATTTTTAAATTTTTTTTTTGCAATTTTCAGAAAAATATATGTTATTTAATGAATAAAATATTTATAAATAAACAGTAAAAAAGTGTAGATAATCAGTACAAAAAAATAGGTATAACTACTATTACACTTAAAAATTTGCATTTAAAAAAGCTTTGAAATTCACTGAAAAAAACGTAGGTTTCAGAGACTTTATAGTTAGAAATTAGCATTTAAAAAAGCTTTGAAATTGACTGAAAAAAACCAAAGGTTTCAGAGACGTTATAGTTAGAAATTAGCATTTAAAAAACCTTAGGAATTCACAGAAAAAAACATAGGTTTCCGGGGTGTAATAGTTAGCTGGACATTTCACTTGTACAAGACCATAGAAATTCCTCCGTTATAGTTTGATCTGCTAGCTTCCCCGCGCACCCGCAATGCACTGCTGATGATGTCACATATTACATCATTCATGACATGGTCAGTGACATCACTGATGACATCACTGATGTGACATATATATATATATATATATATATTATTTTTTTTTGGAGCACATCATTAACTTGTCAAAAAGGACATTAACTTGTGATGAAATTAAGGTCCTAAATGAAGGGCTACGTTTTTGTCCTGCGAATGTGTTTGACTTGGTTGACATGAGAATAGATTTATTCAGATACATTAGAAAATTAAAATTTCAAAAGATCTTTCTTCTACATCCAAGACATAAGGAAGTGGGAACGTATTCAGGCACCCCCACGGAGGAGCCTCTAGAAGAGCACTCAAACACTCTCTTAAACTTATTATTGACTCCAACACAAGAAATCCAAGGAGTGGAATCGCAAAGCCAACAGAGTGATGACGTATCCATAACACAAGTACGAGATCCGAGCAATTTGAAAAATAAATCTAAAAAACTGCCTATTGCGCCTCATGATGCCATTGATGTTTTTAATGAAGCAATACTTGCGGACCTGGAAAAATTGGCAAAGGATAAAATGGACATGAAATCCTCCAACATCACACGGAGGGAATGGGATGCAATCAAGTCCCTAAAGAACGATAAAACTATTGAGATAAAGCCCTCAGATAAAGGAGGAAACATAGTGATTTTCGCTAAGGAAAATTATGAGCAGGAAGCACTAAGACAATTAAAAGATATAGAGTGCTACACTATCATAAAGAAAGTGGAGTATGTCAAAAGTACAACTGATTACCAATCCATGTTGGCAAAATGGAAGGAAGATGGCATGCTAAATATGGACGAATTTGTATTCCTACAATGCGAATCACCTATACTACCTACCTTTTACCATTTGCCAAAGGTTCACAAAAATCCTAAAAGACCACCAGGGCGACCGATTGTGTCGTCGATTGGAAGTTTATTAGAAAATACTTCCCGCTTCATTGACTCTTATTTGGCACCGATCGTAAAGGACTTATCTTTATATGTGAGAGACACACAAGATTTCCTCCGTATGATAGATAATATTTCTTGGGAACCAGACATGCTTTTAATAACGCTAGATGTGGTCAATTTATATACCTGTATAGCCCATGAAAACGGCCTAGCAGCAACCAAGTGGTTCCTAGATAGGAAACCGGACAGATATCGGACACACAGTAGCATGTTATTGAGTATGATGCGGTTTTGTTTGTATAAGAATATCTTTCTTTTCTCAGGTCAACTATATAAACAAACCAGGGGCACTTCGATGGGCTCGTGCTTCTCCCCAGGCTACGCGTACTTGTTCGTTGGCTGGTGGGAGAAGCATGAGGCATGGGGAGAAGCCAATGAGGTATGGAGTGATAAGATCTTAATATGGACTAGGTACATAGATGACCTTTTTATTGTGTGGCGCGGCGATCAAACCTCGGCTGACGATTATATCGCCGTCCTCAACAATAATGATTGGAACCTGAGATTCACCAGCACAATAAGTGCAACTAGCGTTTGTAATTTGGATTTGGAGGTATTTGTACACAACAACAATCTCCAAACACGACTCTATAGAAAACCTACAGCGGGGAACGCCGTGTTGCACGTGGCAAGTCACCACCCGAAGAGTCTAATTAAAAATGTTCCTTACGGGGAACTCTTATGCTTGAAGCGGAATTGCTCAGCGGAAGTAGATTTCGAACATGCCAAATCAGATGCCAGTAGAAGGTTCCAAAGTAGGGGTTACTCGAGTAACATACTAAAACAGGCGGCAGAGAGAGCTTCAACAGTGAACAGGAGGGATCTCCTGGTGGTAAAAAGTCCCCCAAAAAATGATGATCAAGTAAGAATGATCACCAATTTTAGCACTAAATCTGGTGATCTGGTCCATATTTTTAAGAAGAACTGGCACATTTTAACCACTGACAACATCCTGAAAAAACATCTCCCAGAGAGGCCATTGATTACATATCGGCGTTGTCAATCACTGTCAGACCATTTAGTCCACAGCCACTTCTCCTCAAAAACCCAGCCCCCCAACCTAAGCAACTTAAAGGGGTTCTTGCCTTGTCTACGCTGTAAAGTGTGTAAAAGCAGTGAGAAAGTCCTTGAATATCCAGGTAGAACAGGAGAGGAATGACCAAACAGAAAATTAAAAAAAACTCCTGAACTGTAATTCGGAATATACCATCTACTGTTTAGAGTGCCCCTGTAGAAAGCGATTTATAGGGAGCACGATTAACCCCACCGAACTAAGGATCCTCGAGCATATGCGGGCAATCGCTAATAAGGACAAATCCTATCTGGTTGCCCGACATTTTGCAGCATGTCATCAAAGTAATAGGGATCTCCTTAGATTTTACTGTATAGATCAAGTAAACCGTCTGGAACGGGGGGGCAGAGAGAGAACACTCCGAATTTTAGAGTCCAGGTACATCATCGACCTAAAAACTATGACACCATGGGGTCTTAATAACGATGAGGAAATGTGGGTCCACCTCTGAATATGCACATGGGATCATGTGTAACATCAGTCCTGATGACCTGGTAACAGATTTAGAACTGCATTATTAATGCAATCTCCCAATACCCGTTGGCTCCACAGTAGACAATTCGACTCATGGGATCATGAGATACATTTTTCGCCCATTCAGGGCTTCATAAATCAGCAGGAATGACTAGGAACGGACCGGGAACATATGCACAAAATTAAAAAACAAATATGAGGATACACCCACTAAATGTAATAAATTACAATAACATGACACCAGTATTATGCTATATGTGACCATTTCCGAATTCTCCTTTTAATTATATTGTCAGTATGTACATGAATTGTTAATTGTTTGATGTCACAACAGTTTTTTAATTGAGCACTTAAGCACTTTATTATTCGCCAGGCTAAACAATTGTAATATATGTGGACACATATATTTAAAGATGGCCACCATATTTGCAACATTTACCATCTTCTATGTTGATGAACTAAAGAGTGACCGGTGGGGTTTAAAATGGCGATTGATTTTAGACACAAACTGACACTGACGAAGCTGGAATAGCGAAACGCGTCTGTCAGGGGTGAGGGGGTTTGCAATAAACATTGGAAGAATTGGATACCTGCGTGCTTGCCGTTTTTTCGACGACACCAAGTTGAAATGTACTGCAATATATATATATATATATATATATATATATATATATATATTTATATTCACTGAAAAAACCATGGGCCTTATTTATGAAGGCCTTGCGCCGCCGGTGCGTCACTTTTTCCCATGTTAAAAGTGACGCACCGGCGGCGCAAGGCCTTCATAAATAAGGCCCCATAGGTTTTGCACCAGTTATAGTTAGCTGAACATTTTACTCATACAAAACCATTGAAATCCCCACGTTATAGTTAGTTGGACTCACTATAACTCGCGTGCCCGCAATCCACTGCTGATGATGTCACATATTACATCATTCATGACATGGTCAGTGACATCACTGATGACATCTCAAATGACATCACTGATGACATCACTGACGACATCATGCAGTGACTGTGTGTTTCTATAAAGTTTAAATATGTTTTACATATTCAAGAATGAGTGGGTGTATAAGTGTCTGGATGAAGGATTTAGTTGGTGCGTGACTGACTGTATGAGTGAGTGATTAAATGTGTCTTAGTGAATGCATGCGTTAGTGACTAAACTGTCTGAATGTGTGCATCAGTATGTCTGTTGTTGTGTAAGCTGCTGCATGTGTTGATCAATAGCTATATGAGTGGCTATATGGGTTATTGATTGGTTGCGCAAGTATTTGTATGTGAGTCTGAGTGTGTGTGTGGGTGACTGTGCATAGATGTGTGACCGACCAGTTGATTCACTAGGTGTATGGGTTCAAGAGTGCATGTGGAAACAGCTGTATGGGCGGTTGACTGTGTGCATGACTGTGTGGGTGAGTGAATGGATATCTCAGTGCTACATATCCAAGTAGGTACATATGTAAAACACAGTGTTTGTGAGAGTTGGCATATATAAAAGACTGTACATGAGAGCCAGTGATTGTGCAAGTGGCTGTATGGATCAATGTGTACTTGTATCAGTGATTGTATAAGAGAGTAAGTATGTGTTAGTATATGTTTTTATTTTTGAGGTGTTGTCTGTATAACTGTATAGATGAGGAAATGGGAGTGTGATTGATTCTTTGCATGACTGACTAGGTGTGTGAGTAACTCCATGGATGAGTGGCAGTGTGTGAGTGTCTGTATAGGTGTATGAGTGCATATGATAGTGTTGTATTGATGAGTGTCTGTATGTATGAATGATTGTATGGGTGAATGAGTGGATGTGTGTGTAGACCTAGGAATCAGTGAGTGCGTATGTAGTTACTGGTATTGGTGTGTCAATGGTTTCAGCAATGGCAGTTTGTATTTAACACTGGGTGTATCAAAGGTTAGTTTAGAGTGTGAGGAGGTGCATCGTATTATCACATGGATGATGTCATCAGTGATGTCATCAGTGATGTCATTTGAGATGTCATCAGTGATGTCATCAGTGATGTCACTGACCATGTCATGAATGATGTAATATGTGACATCATCAGCAGTGGATTGCGGGCGCGCGAGTTATAGTGAGTCCAACTAACTATAATGTGGGAATTTCAATGGTTTTGTATGAGTAAAATGTTCAGCTAACTATAACTGGTGTAAAACCTATGTTTTTTTCAGTGAATTTCAAAGGTTTTTTAAATGCTAATTCCTAACTATAACAAGTGTGAAACCTATGGTTTTTTCAGTGAATTTCAAAGGTTTTTTAAATGCTAATTCCTAACTATAACGATTGTGAAACCTATGTTTTTTTTAGTGAATTTCAAAGGTTTTTTAAAAACGAATTCCTAACTATAACGTTTGTGAAACCTATGGTTTTTTCAGTGAATTTCATAGTTTATTTAAAAGCTAATTCCTTTGTATATCGACTTTGTAACCTACGATTTTTTTTATTAGCTGTTTTTTACAACAATTAATTATATTTAAAAAAAATTATTTGTTCAATGCATATATTTTTTTTTACATTTTTTCCTGGTGCGCTCAGGGTGCGCGCACCGGTAAGCTCTCCCGAGAGTGCACAGAGAGTGCTATTTCTGTATGAAAAGTAAATAATAATGCAAGACATTTAGGGGCCTATTATGATTGCGGTTTTTCCGCATCCTCCGGGCCGGCGGAAGCCACCGCCGGCCCGGAGGATGCGGAAAAACCGCAGCGGACCCACCAAAGACCCACCGCCACATTAGTATGGCTGGTGGGTCCTGGTTTCCGTCCGCAGCTTTTCCGCCGCGGTTGGCTTACAACCGCGGCGGAAAAGCTCTAATATGGTGGCGGTGTCTCTCAGACACCGTCCGCCATATTAGGAAGAGCTTTAAAAAATGCTTTTCCGCGGCGGGTTTTCCGCTGTGGAAGAGCATGTGTAACTTCACTGGGGGGGCCCGTTGTGGGCCCCCTAGGTGAAGGGGGGTGGGGGGTGCACACGGTACCCCCCTGCATTTGTATGCAGAAATCGGCAGGCACCGCACGGTGCCTGCCGCTTTCAGCATGCAAATGCAATGTGTGCATTTTTACCATTGCGGCGGATGCAGCTTGAAGCCGCACCCGCCGCAATGGTAAAAATAGAGGATGTGACCGCCAGGGTGGCGGTCACATCCTAATTGCACAGGAGGGAACTCCGCTGGCAATGCGGAGGTTCCCTCCTGCTCTATGGTAGCGGACGGACTCAGGTCCGTCCGCCATCATAATCGGCCCCTTAGTACCATACTTATAAAAGCAGTATTTTTGATTTACGAAATGAAAACGATTTTGCATTTCCGTAAAGCTACCAAAATGTCACTTAGGCGTGCCGCGTAAGCGCCCCCGGAAGCGCCTACGTTCGCGCCGCGTAAGCTCCCCTGGAAGCGCTCCGGTGCACGCAGCGTAAGCGCGTCAAGTCATGTGACCTTAAAATAACACTTTTCATTGGTTGCTAACAGTTTTTTTTACAAACAATGAAATTCCCACCCATTTCCTTCACTTCTTCTTTCACTTTTGTGACTGCAAGACCTGTCTTTTTGATCTCGAATCTTTCTTGGATTACCATGGCTTCCAGAGCATCCAGCAGTGAAGATGACACAGAGGGATTTATTGATGAAGAGGTTCCTCAGCCCAGGGTAAAAGAACACTTCATATGGAAGTTTTTTCCATTCCAGATGATAAAAAAAAAAGTAAATGCTCCAAAGGTGGAGTGCAGGATTTGTCACACTGTCCTGTCACGGGGTGACCCCACCAAAAAATATTCATTTGGAAACTCCACCATGATCCGGCACGTCCAGAGGAGGCACCCCCAGAACTATGCCCGGGAGAGTGTCAGGGCTCTGGCACGAGAGGCTCCCAGGGATGGTGCCTCTACTTCAACCGGAGGACCAACTACATCGGTGAGGGGGCGACCAGAAGAGCTGATCCCCAATATTCAGCCTGCTTTTAATGCAGCTGTAATTAAATGCAGAACAGCTACTTTGTTATGGGGAACAAAGTGTTATGCTCATGGTTCGAGCATTAGAGAACCACCGCTGCCGTCCCCAGTCCTAATTTTTTTTTTTTTTTTTTGCTCCTGTTGAGCAGTTTACCATTCCCTGTTTTTGTTTTTGTTAAAAAAAAGGAAAAAAGAAGAAAAAAAAGTTCTTTTCAGAACTACCTCCAATTCTCAACAAAGAGCTGTATTCTTAAAAAAATGAAAAAGAGTAACTGAAGTGGAGCGCAGTGAGAGAGGAGAGGAAAATGAGTGAGAAAGCAAAGAAATGGACGAGAGGGTAAGGGAAGTGAAGTGGGGGGACAGAAAGAAGGTGAGTGTGGGGAAGAAGAGTGAGGAGAAGGAGAGTGAACATGGGGAATGTGGATAAGTGAAGAAAATGTAGTAAAGGAACGGGGGTGTGGAAGGGTAAGAAAAGAGCAGTGATGTTTAGGAAAGAGTGGAGATACAGACTGGATAAAGACAATTGAGTGTGAGACAAGGTGAGTAGAAGAAACAGAGAAAGTGAAAGAAAAAGTAAGAGTAGAAGACTGAAGGCCTCATTTATGAGGCCATGCATCACTTTTACGGCGCCGGTGCGTCACTTTTTGTGACGCACCAGTGGTGTAAAAAATGCACCCTGTTGAGTCATATTTACAAAGTGACGCATCTAGGTAGATGCGTCACTTTGTAAACCCCTGCGCCACATAATACCTGCGCCAGGTGTAATGTATGCAAAGGGGGCGCATTGACGCAAGGAAGGGTCGTAGAAGTGACGCAGTGAAATCTATGAGATTTCACTGCGTCACTTGTAGGACACTGTTGCGTCAAAATCTTGCGCCTGCCTCACAGCAGGCGTAAGACTGACGCAGGCCCTTTGACACGGGGCTGGCCCCATGTGAAAGGATGCAATGCTGGAGTTGCGTCACTTTTGTGACACACTCCAGCAATGCATCACTTTTGCGCTTACAGATACATCAGAAATACTGACGTATCTGTAACTCCTTGCGACATAATGCGTCATACATTAAATATGACGCATGAGTAGAAGACTGAAGGCCTCATTTATGAGGCCATGCGTCACTTTTATGCCGCCGGCGCGTCACTTTTTGTGACGCACCAGTGGTGTAAAAAATGCACCCTGTTGAGTCATATTTACAAAGTGACGCATCTAGGTAGATGCGTCACTTTGTAAACCCCTGCGCCACATTATACCTGCGCCAGGTGTAATATATGCAAAGGGGGCGTATTGACGTAAGGAAGGGTCGTAGAAGTGACACAGTGAAATCTATGAGATTTCAATGCGTCACTTTTACAACGCTGTTTCGTCTAAATCTTGCGCCTGCCTCACAGCAGGCGTAAGACTGACGCAGGACCTTTCACATGGGACTGGCCCCATGTGAAAGGATGCATTGCTGGAGTTGCATCATTTTTGTGACACACTCTAGCAACTGACGCACCAGTGGTGTAAAAAATGCACCTTGTTAAGTCATATTTACAAAGTGACGCATCTAGGTATATTCTATCTCAATTTATGCCATTAAAAAAAAACTTTAAACATCTCTCACGGCATTTCATATTCTTGTCTGCGTGCCAATTTTATTATTCTGCATGCATTTTCTGCTTGCACCCATGTCAAAAATTGCGCAAGAGTCTTGTAAATATCCGCCTCTTTATCTTATATTCCATCTCAATTGAAACCATTACTGAAATACTTTATGCATCTCCCACACCATTTCATATGGTTTTCTATCTGCTATTCCTATCCCTCTCCATACATTCACTGCTTCTACCCATGCTAAAAGTTGCACAAAACGCTTCAAAAAAAGGAGCATATTTACAAGTCCAATGAAACCATTACACAATTTCTAAACCAGCATTGAATCCAAGCATAAAAAACAATTTATAAAGAAGTCTACCTTATAAACACACAGCTAACATTATGGAAAAAGGTAAAAATATAATTACTTAACTCACACAGACACTCACTGTGATACTTGTCAAAAATCTTTAAGCTCTTTATCTTTTTTAAAAGAATCATTACTCACCTTTAAAAATGCTTTGGAATATGTCAAACAGTGTCAGTCACAGTCAACAGCAGAATATCTGAACAATGCTTCCTTCACTGGAGCCTTTCAATAATGGCACAGATTATTTCTAATTTCAGACCCATATTCTTGTACATAGCCAATAAAAATTGTTCCCACACAAATTCAAAACCAAACGGCACATTTTAATTGGTTGTACATTTCAAGCCTTTGAAACTCACATAAAATTCACCCATCCCTCTAGTGCTCATTTACCCTGTAACCATGGTAACTCCCTCTTAAACCAGCACACAGTTCACAAGTTCATCATACTAAGTTGCAAAACAATCCTTCAAGGCTGTTTTACCTCTCAATCTACTAGCTAATGAAATGCAATGTTTCTTTAAATGACTTTTTCTCAACCATTGAAATTACTTCTTACAAAAAAAAGCAATGCACCTTAATATTCAGTGGAGATTTTTAACAAATCACCAATCATTTCTGGTTATTCAACTGCACTGATTCCCAAGCACTTTTTTTCATAATCAAACTGCCATTTCATTTCCACAACTCATCTGACTAGAAGCACATCTATCTTCAAAATGACAAAAGTCTGGTTTGTGGGTCATAGCTATGTCCACTGGAGTCAAAATTACGCAGCTAACAGAGGTATTTACAATCTTGATTTACCAAATGTGGACATTGTATGGATTGGACAGAGAGGATTGAGGAGTCACCAATTGATACCATTGGTAAAATCCTTTATGCATTTACCACACCCTGACCTTATAATTGGGCACTGTGGTGGAAATGACTTGGGCACTTTGACTGGGGTAGGTCTGGAAATGCTTTTAAAGGACATCTTTGGGCAATTGATGTCACTTTTTCCAAAAACTGCCTTGGTATTTTCTAATATATGCCAAAGGCAAAAATGGAACTGGTCCAACCAATTTTGTCCACAGATTGAGAAAGCAAGGAAACATGTAAATACATCTGTTTCTGCTTACCTGAGAGACTATGGTATGGGTTCCATTTACCACAACAACTTGTGTTACAACATGCAAGACATCTATAGGAGAGATGGTGTGCATTTTACAGATGAGGGGAATAGAGTTTTCCTCTTGAATATAAGACTCTGCATTGGTACCTACTTGTAGGTACAAGAAAAACCCACTTAACACAACAGCTCTTTTCAGAGCTAACTTACCTCTAAACACTCTACATTATTTTTTTACTCTATTTTTTTACACTGTTTTTCACCGTGGTGCGCTCAGGGTGCGCGTACCGGGGAGCGCAGCCAGCACTTACCCCGCGAAAATTTTTAAAAAAAAGATTTTTTGCCCTTCAGGATCCTTCTAGGCCCCCCTCAGAAAACCTAGGGGGTCAGGGGGTGTCTACCCTGCCCCCTTTTAATTATTTCCCCCTTTCTTTTTCACCTCTTGTGTCTCGATTCTACCGAGACACAAGATGGCAGACTCTCCGGACTGTTTAGAATGTTGACAGACACCCGACAGCCAATCAGCTTTCCGCTTGCGCACCCCCGTAGCGCGCCGGGTGCGCTACCCGGCACGCGCACCTGTGAGCGCTCGGAGAGCGCATATAGATATATATGTGTTTTTGAAGTTAACTTTCGTAAAAACCACTGGAGCAATTTTCACCAAACATAGCAAAGGCACATCTGTGTACCAGTCCCTACAATTTTGCAAAGTTTGGCGTCATTCCGTCCAGCGGTTCGGGCGGTAGACTTGTCAGACCGTCCTATGGAAATTAACATGGGGAAAACACGTTTTGGGACCCCCCTTTTTTCTCAGCCCCCACTTCACAAATCCCCCCGAAACTTTCAGGGAAGGAGCGCAGCGGAGCTGGCCAAAATTTTGGAAAATTACACACAAATTCCTCAACCGGCGCCAGAGTTATTCCCAATAGAATGTTGCGGATTTCCTATGGTAGCCAATCCTAACTATAACTACCTACTGGCGACTGCCAGTAGGTAATATATATATATATATATATATATATATTACCTACTGGCGGTCGCCAGTAGGTATATATAGTTAGGATTTTTTCTCTATGGGTTTTTTGAAAATTCTATGTCTAATAACTTTGGCGTTTGTGGACGGAATTGGCTGAAATTTTCAGGAAAATGGCACATTTTGTTCCTGAGCAGCCCCTGAAAATTTTGGGGGGGTTCGTCAAGGGGGGGCCGAGAAAAAAGGGGGGTCCCAAAACGCATTTTTCCCATGTTAATTTCCATAGGGCGGTTGGCCTCACTTTTAGCCCGAACGGCTGAATGGATTTGCTCGAAACTTGGCAAAATTGTAGGGACTGGTAGCCCGATGTGGCTTTTGTAGGTCTCAATATATGTGCTTCAGTGGATTTTGAGAAATTAATGTTCAAAAAAAGATATATATCTGTAACAGCGGACTGGGCAGCGCTCCGCTACGCGTACTTTTCGCGCAACGGAGCTTTGTGAAGCGAAGCTGATTGGTTCTCCGGCATCTGTCAACATTCCAAACAGTCCGTAGCGGCCGCCATCTTGTCTCTCGGTAGGATCGAGAGACAAGAGGAGGCCAAAGCGAAGGGGCAAATGATCATAAGGGGGCATAGTACATTGTCGCTCACCCCCTAGGTTTGATGTGGAGGTTTTAAAGGGCCCCGCGGGGCAAAAAAAAATAAAAATAATAATAATCGAACAGCTGAATGGATTTGCACGAAACTTGGCAAAATTGTAGGGACTGGTAGCCCGATGTGCCTTTGCTAGATCTCAATATATGTGCTCCAGTGGATTTTGAGAAATTAACGTTCAAAAAAAGGTATATATCTGTAACAGCGCACCGCTTCGCGTACTTTTCGCGTTACGGAGCTTTGCGAAGCGAAGCTGATTGGCTCTCCGGTGTCTGTAAACATTCCAAACAGTCCGTAGCGGCCGCCATCTTGTCTCTCGGTAGGATCGAACAGCTGAATGGATTTGCACGAAACTTGGCAAAATTGTAGGGACTGGTAGCCCGATGTGCCTTTGCTAGGTCTCAATATATGTGCTTCAGTGCATTTTGAGAAATTAACGTTCAGAAACAAGATATATATCTGTAACAGCGCTCCGCTTCGCGGAGATAAAATTATATGTGTATTACCTAGCTGTTGCTAACACCAGTTAGCGACGGCTAGTAGAAGATAGCGACCATCTTGGGCCCCACTTTGCATGTGAGTGATATTTATCACTAATGACATGCAAAGTGGGCATGCCAAGATGTTAGCGACTGGAAACAGTCGCTAACATCGCTATCTCCTATTATCAACTTTTGGAAATATTCGAGATAAGGGCGAATATCTCCAAAAGCTACCACCTGCCCTGAGCAGTTCTTAGCCATGTTATCCAATGGGAGGTGGATAACATGGCTAAGAGCATTAGCTCGGTAATGCATGAATATCGCTGAGTTTTCAGCGATATTAATGCATTGCGGTCGTTTTTTATCGTATTTCCGATAAACCTTGATAATAGCAAGGTTTATCTGCGATAATTTCTGACGGTAAAAAAATCGTTGCTAAGCATCGTTAGGGATAAATATCGCTTAACTTTGGTAATATGCCCCAATGTCTGTTAACGTTCGATTCGAAGGAAATCAGGAAGTGTTGAAAAACATTGTCTGCGCCATCTTGTCTTTTTTCAAATGCCACACTTTTGTCGTGCACGGCAGCCATTTTAGATGCCTTGACCAGACCCACTCTGTGCACGCTGTCGATCCTTAGCATGGCTCCCCACCCTCGCAAGCATCTCCCCCAGGCAGTGGTCACCCCCGCTCTCTGTCTTATGCATGGGTAATAAACCTCCCCCATCTGCGCTGCTGTTCCCTGAGAATCACACCCTGTGCCCGCCCGACACCTCCCTTTCGCCCTATTCACTACCGCACCCTCTGACACTCCTTTTCCTCTGTGTCCGATTGTCCAGGCTGGTCCTAGGGTATCAGCTAGCCCTGCAGATGTAGTTTATGGCCACAGCTGTAAAGAATCACCCCTCTTCAAAGGAGTTATAGTAGATCAAGGCCCACACTCGATGAGATCCGTCACAGCAGAAGCGTTGCTATTATCTGAAAACCATCCTGTATTGTGATTGGGGAGGGGACCGAGCCTGAAGCGGAAGATTCCAGGGATGACTGTTTGTACATCAAAGTTTTGACAATTATGTGTCACATTAAAAATATATAGCACTCCGACAAAGTAGTAAGATTATAAAACTTTAATAATTTATAAATATATACAAGAAAACAAAAATAGTAATAACATATAAACATTTTTAGGGAAAAACAACGAAGTAGCGGTCGGCTGTGCGAATAGTCCCAACGCAGCACAACGTCCAGATTTCCGGCGTGGGGCGTCGCGGGGGGTGGGTCATCAGTAGCAAACTGTTGTGCGAATAGTTCCAAGGCAGCAGAACGCGCCGAAATCTAGATGACACGAAAGTGATGTCTAGTAAGTTGCCACCCAGCAAATAACGGCATGGGGCGTCGCGGGGGGTGGGTCATCAGTAGCAAACTGTTGCGCGAATAGTTCCAAGGCAGCAGAACGATGGCACCAAGGTGATGTCCAGTAAGTTGCCGCACTGGTTTTGGTATCCTACAATGCTGCTCCGAATAACGGCGTGGAGCGCCCCGGGGGAGGCGGCGTGAACGGGCCTCTCCAGGTGGAGTGTCATCTGTTGTAGTGGGGCGCCCCTTTACCGTTTCAGTTGCCATTCCGTCCGTTTTTGGTCCACTGTGTCAAAAGCCGCAATTCAGCTGAGTTGCGCCCACTCTTGCGGTGCAGCGATAGGCGGCTGTCACAGGACTCTCAAAATGGCGGCAGGCTGTTTCCTTTTTGGGCCTGGTCCACTGAAATGGCCCTGGGACACCTTGGAAATCGGACGCTTGTCTGCTAGGTCTTGGACCCCATTCTCGAAAGCGTCCCCTCCGCCTTGAGAATTCATCAAAAGTTTTGGGGGCTCCGACTCCTGCAGGCTTCTGGTGGGGAGCGGCTGCCATGATTGCTCGCGGAATGACCACGACTGAGCTACGAGATGGTGGTGCTTTCATGCTGACGCCAGCTTCAGTCTGAAACATCCAGAAACAAGGTGGGGCTTTCATCGTTTGGGAAAAAAAAAAGTTTTCATCCTATGAAAAGTGTTGTTTTTAGGTCACATGATCAAGCCTTCCATCATTAGGAAACCAAAAGTAAAATGAACCAATGAAAAGTTTTATAAACAAGTCACATGACCTGTTATGCGGCATAGGGTGTAAAATGCGGAGAAAATACGTTGGCAAGTGAGGCGGCGTCAGTAGCGGACCGATGTGCGAATAGGCCGAAGGCAACACAACGCGCCAAGATCCGGATGGCACCGAGGTGGTGTCCAGCAAGTTGCAGCACTGGTGTGGCCATCCTACAATGCTGAAAGTCGGCGTGGGGCGCCCCGTTGGCCTGTGAGTTTGCGTCAGTAGCGGACCGATGTGCGAATAGGCCGAAGGCAGCACAACGCGCCAAGATCCGGATGGCACCGAGGTGGTGTCTAGTAAGTTGCCGCACTGGTGTGGCTATCCAACAATGCTGAAAGTCGGCGTGGGGCGCCCCGTTGGCCTGTGAGTTTGCGTCAGTAGCGGACCGATGTGCGAATAGGCCGAAGGCAGCACAACGCGCCAAGATCCGGATGGCACCGAGGTGGTGTCTAGTAAGTTGCCGCACTGGTGTGGCCATCCAACAATGCTGAAAGTCGGCGTGGGGCGCCCCGTTGGCCTGTGAGTTTGCGTCAGTAGCGGACCGATGTGCGAATAGGCCGAAGGCAGCACAACGCGCCAAGATCCGGATGGCACCGAGGTGGTGTCTAGTAAGTTGCCGCACTGGTGTGGCCATCCTACAATGCTGAAAGTCGGCGTGGGGCGCCCCGTTGGCCTGTGAGTTTGCGTCAGTAGCGGACCGATGTGTGAATAGGCCGAAGGCAGCACAACGCGCCAAGATCCGGATGGCACCGAGGTGGTGTCTAGTAAGTTGCCGCACTGGTGTGGCCATCCTACAATGCTGAAAGTCGGCGTGGGGCGCCCCGTTGGCCTGTGAGATGGCGTCAGTAGCGGACCGATGTGCGAATGGGGCCAAAGGCAGCGCAACAATATTTTCTGATTTGAAGACACCACAAGGCGCTGAGATGCCAAGATCCGGATGGCACCGAGGTGGTGTCTAGCAAGTTGTGGCACTGGTGTGGCCATCGTACAATGGTAAAAGTCGGCGTGGGGCGCCCTGTTGGCCTGTGAGATGGTGTCAGTAGCGGACTGATGTGTGAATGGGGCCAAAGGCAGCGCAACAATATTTTCTACTATATTTTCGGAGTAGAAGACACCACAAGGCGCTGAGATGCCAAGATCCGGATGGCACCGAGGTGATGTGTAAGTTGCAGACCGATGTGCGAATGGGGCCAAAGGCAGCTCAACAATATTTTCTGAAGAGAATACACCACAAGGCGCTGAGATGCCAAGATCCGGATGGCATCGAGGTGATGTCTAAGTTGCGGACCGATGTGCGAATGGGGCCAAAGGTAGCGTAACAAGATTTTCTGTATGGAAGATACCACTAGGCGTTGAGATGCCAAGATTCGGATGGCACCGAGGTGATGTCTAGCAAGTTGTGCCACTGGTGTGGCCATCGTACAATGGTAAAAGTCGGCGTGGGGCGCCCTATTGGCCTGTGAGATGGTGTCAGTAGCGGACTGATGTGCGAATGGGGCCAAAGGCAGCGCAACAATATTTTCTGACTGACACCACAAGGCGCTGAGATGCCAAGATCCGGATGGCATCGAGGTGATGTCTAAGTTGCGGACTGATGTGCGAATGGGGCCAAAGGCAGCGTAACAATATTTTCTGTATGGAAGATACCACTAGGCGTTGAGATGCCAAGATTCGGATGGCACCGAGGTGATGTCTAGCAAGTTGGTGTAGTCATCCTACAATGCTGAAACTCGGCGTGGGTCACCCCATTAGCCTGTGAGATGGCGTCAGTAGCGGACCGATGTGCGAATAGGCGAAGGCAGCACAACGCGCCAAGATCCGGATGTCACCGTGGTGGTTTCATAGTTGAGAGGCACTTCATCTGCAGTGGGGCGCCGAGATCCGGATGGCACCGAGGTGATGTCTAGCAAGTTGCTGTACTGGTGTGGTCATCCTACAATGCTGAAATGTAGTGGGGCGCCCATTTACCGTTTCAGTTGCCATTCAGCTGAGTTTCGGCTGCTCTTGATGCTACAGCGACAGGCGGCTGCAAGAGGACTCTCAAAATGGCGGCCTGTTCTTTGGATTTGGGCCTGGTCCACTAAAATGGCCCTGGGACACCTTAGAACTCGGACGCTCGATTTTTTTTCCTTTCCTGTACATGCAAAAAAAGGTAAATGCCCGGTATGTTACACGCTTCATCTGCCACGATGAACTCTCCAGAGGAACCGAAAAAAAATATAGTTGTGGTAACTATACCATGCATCGTCATATGGAGAGGTGGCACCAATTAATTATAGTGCTGCATAAAAGAGAGATTTGGAGGAGAACCCCTGACCTGCTAGTACATTCATCAAAGAAGTGGCACTGAGAGCTTCAGAGGCAAGGGAAACGGTCCCAAATATTTAGAAGAACTTTGGAAAGATTAAAATGACATGTTTAGATTGTGGTAAATTAATTTCATGTGGGCAGATGAGTGTTACTCTAATAAATACAGCATATGAACATCATCATAGTCGATGGTTGGTAGAGACATTTTTACTATATCCTGGACCTGCCCGTCCTCGCCCAAAATGGCGCCGGAATAAATGGGACTCGTAACTCCTTGTTGTGTACTGGTTGCAGAACCTTGAAATCACGAGATACGTATGCAGTTTTGAAGCACATGGCGGGCGGGGACGAGAATTGATTGAATATTTCGACATCCCTATTGATATTAAGTTCTGATGTGTTATTGATTACTGTACTGTTGAAAGTTCGAATTAACGTCACCCATGGTACTTGCCCGCAAATGTATATCTAGATAATTTTATTGTAACTGGCCCTGTCGTATTTTAATTATAAAATGTACGTCCACCGATTCCGTAACTGTTAGACACCTTAGTTTTTGCAACCTAATGGCCCGCCCGTTACGTTCCTCTACAGTGTAAATGTCTATTCATCATATACGATTACAGTTTGCTCCGTGGCAGGCCCACGTGGTTATAGGCTCGTATTTGTATAATGAAATTTTCACAATAAAGGTTTTTAAAAGAAAACATGGTAGTAGTGTATACATTGGTAAAGTTTTTAATAATAGTCACTGTTTTAGAATCATTAAAAGGCAAGTGAAATAAAGCAGACCAATTACATGAAGGGTAAAAGGTATAATACGAAGGAACGCAGTAAAGATAAATGGTCAAGGGCTGTTGTGTTTTCTATTCCTGCAACATAAAGTGATCGATAAGAATCTCATATTCAGGCGTATCGGCGACTAAGACAGCAGGTCGACCCTCTTTTGCTCAACGGCTCCGTCATGGGACGAAGAAACGCTCTTTTTCTCGAAAAAAGAATATATTTTACTTGCAGGACAGTTGTAAAATTTCCGGGAAAGTACATTAGCCTGGAACATTATAACATATATTTAAGAGAAAATAATGTTCGGAAGTAATTAAAAGCGTAATTTTTAGGTGATATGACCAAGGCTTTCATCATTAGAATAAGAAAAGTAAAATGAACCAATGAAAAGTTTTATTAACAAGTCACATGACTTGTTATGCTTACGTTACGCGCTGCGCGCCCCGGATGACTTCCGGATGCGCTAACGCGGCGCGTCATATGACGCATTACGCGACAACGCAGGTCCAGAATATAGTCAAAATGTCTCCACCAACCAGCGGTCGAAACACAACCCCTTTCAGCAGGCTAAATAGTTCTGTTAAATGACAACAGAAGGGACAGGCAACAAGAACCATCAGTCAAAGAGGGGAGGGCTAGTTCTTCTCTACCGGGTTACATTGGGGCGCTACCGGAACTGATCGAATTGGTAGTCTACAGTGTTTCTGGATGTTTCAGACCGAAGCTGGGGTTAGCATGAGAGCAGCACCATTTCGTAGCTCCGTTGTGGCCATTCCGCAACCAATCATGGCAGCCGCTCTTTATCGTTATTTTGGGCGGGGTGGGTGGCGGAGCCGAGCTGTTTTGCAGCCATCATTGTGTGGAGTTCAGTTCATCTCACTAGTTTTGTATTTGTCATGAGGGGTTGTTCCTAATGTTTCTATTTTAGCGAGGTCAAAAAGAGATCCCATTAGTGGCCTACTGATTTTGCTCGATTCCTTTTCTTTTTTTTTTTACACGATTTTTCGTTATCTGCAAAGACTAAACAGAGTATTGCGACTCTGTGTTTGTTTGTAAATAGAGAATGAACCAAAGAGAACCAATTCTAAAACAGTAAATACTTGGATAACAATCAATCAAATGGAGAGAGAAGCAGGCACGACGGATTACAACGGGGGCAAAGGCCTGCGTTAACTACTCTTCACTATGTGCAAAGAGAGAGTACTCCTAATAGAAATGAGGGGGGGGGCACCATTCAAAGCAGATCAGTGTGCATAAACACGAAAATGTTTTCACTTACCACGTACTTGACATTCGACAGCTTATGATATTTGCTATTAAAAAACCATTGAAATTCACTGAAAAAACCATAGGTTATAGACCATATATAGTTAGGAATTAGCATTTACAAAACCTTGAAAATTCACTGAAAAAACCATAGGTTATAGACCATATATAGTTAGGAATTAGCATTTAAAAAACCTTATTTTACTCACACAAAACCATTGAAATTCCATATATAGTTAGTTGCACTAACTATATATCGCGCACCCGCAATCCACTGCTGATCATGTCACATATTACATCATTCATGACATGGTCGTTGACATCACTGATGACATCACTGATGACATCTCAAATGACATCACTGATGACATCACTGATGACATCTCATTTGACATCAATGACCACATCACTGATGATATCATTCATGTGACAATACAATGCATCTCCTCACATTTTAATATAACCTCTGTTTCACCCAGTGTTAAATACAGAGTATAATTTTTGAAACCATTGACACACCAATACTAGTTACTACATACGTACTCACTGATTCCTACGTCTACACACACATTCACTCATTCACCCATACAATCATTCATACATACAATCACTCATCTTTACAACACTATCATATGCACTCATACACCTATACAGACACTCACACTCTGCCACTCATCCATGGAGTTACTCACACACCTAGTCAGTCCTGTAAAGAATCAATCACACTTCCATTTTCTTGTCTATACAGTTAAACATAGAGCACCTTACATTTTCAAACATATAGTAACACATACTTACTTTCTTATACAATCATTGATACAAGTACACATTGATCTGCACAGAGTCACACACCTCCCAGCCAGCCACACACACACTCAGTCTCCAATACAAATACTTGGACAATCAATCAATAACCCATATAGTTAATCATATAGCTACTGATCAACACATGCAGTAGTTTACAGAACAACAGACATAATGATGCACAAATTAAGACAGTTTAGTCACTAACCCATGCACTCAGTGAGACACATTTAATCACTCACTCATACATTCAGTCATGCACCTACTAAATCCTTCGTCCAGACAGTTATACATCTACTCATTCTTCAATATCTAAAACATATTTAAACTTTACAGAAACACACAGTCACTGGATGATGTCATCAGTGATGTCATCAGTGATGTCATTTGAGATGTCATCAGTGATGTCATCAGTGATGTCACTGACCATGTCATGAATGATGTAATATGTGACATGATCAGCAGTGGATTGCGGGTGCGCGATATATAGTTAGTGCAACTAACTATATATGGAATTTCAATGGTTTTGTGTGAGTAAAATAAGGTTTTTTAAATGCTAATTCCTAACTATATATGGTCTATAACCTATGGTTTTTTCAGTGAATTTTCAAGGTTTTGTAAATGCTAATTGCTAACTATATATGGTCTATAACCTATGGTTTTTTCAGTGAATATATATATATATATATAAATATATATATATATATAACATATATTCCAATGCGTTTTTGTGCAGAAAGTGTTAAAATGTACTAAATTTCGAAATAACAGATTTATCTCATCCTCATCCTTTCAATGAACAAAAATATATAATGATGCCACTATGTCACAGGAATCCAAACGAATCATTATAGAGCACTCCTTATGGGGAAACATACAGAGTAGTGCTCTTATTTAATACCCTCTTGAACAGGTTCTCTATTTTCATCAGTCCACACTATTCCCCTTTCATTAAAAAGGAGGTACCAACAGAATACAAAACGTACCATGTTGTAGAGTTATGAGCCCACCATCCTTCTTTAGCAGCAATGATTTCCTTTACTATTACTCCTAATTTAGCCCTTAAGAGAAACCTTTCAAACAGCTCCAAAACTGGGCACAATATATTTAACAAAGCACTACTTTTTATCATCTCAATCTCTAACCTAAAGAAAGAAATAGGAGAATAAAGAAACACCCAAGCACTTCAAAATTAACATACCCATGTAGATCAGGAGTCCCTGTACCAAACCACCAGACACCTCTCAAACTGTGCCAAAATGTAAACATGTACAAGTCAATCCAAAGGTTGCATGTTTCAAATGTCATGTATATGAGTAGTTGTTTTCATTTTAGGGGCCATCTTGGAAAGTTTATTCAGGTCACACACACAAACTGAAGTGTTATCATATCCCAACTATTATGGTGAAGCAAATCCATAGAGACACAACGTAGTGAACCATAATTGTTTCAATTCTTCAGGATACACCCATATTATTCTTACTATTCTTCCCGCATATTCCAATCATTACGCAGTTGTCATATATTCTTAATTTGTGATCACAGGTAGCTAATTTTTAGATATATCAAAACAAAACCCATACAATGTAACACTGTGTTGGATTTCTCAGTCAAAAAAGCTCAAAGGATTAAGGATTGGAGTGTTGGATAGCTTAACTACTTTTGTAATGTACACACGTATCACCTATTAAGGGTTTCAAGGCTCTGGGGGTTGTCTGGGAGATCAAATGAGCTATTTCCTAGTCACATGATGCTGAGCTGAGCTGCCTCCAGCAATCAAACCGTGTTTCCCACTCTCCGGAATTACCCGCTCTGGCCGCTGTACCACACTTCTCCTTAGCTAACCCAGTGAGGTGGTCAACTATTTGATATTGACAATAGGAGAGCTGACTGGTGGGGCAGTGGATTAGTTCTTAGCTGTTCAGTGACTGTTTACTAAACTAAAGGGATTACATATCCCATACTTTTTTAATGCACTTCAATCTCTACAGGGCAATAAAGATAGGCAGGAAATGCACCAAATAAACAGCACTTTAAGGCCATATTTATTTACAAATACTTGCTGCGGCTTTTATACCACCTGGGGAATACAACTACGTACCCCCAGAGGGGCACATTCCACAGTTTGAAGACCTCTGATGTATGGGCACATATGATTTGAGACAGGGTGTGGTTTTGAGTATATTTTTAGGTGGGACAGGACAAGGTTGTTCTGGGGAGAGATGGCAACACGAAAGGAGAGGCATTGGGGTATGGTAGTGTTTGGGGTATGCAAAAGTGTTGGGAAGAAGAGTGTTGTCAGTACATATTGAATAGTGAGAGAGAGATGGAGGGATTGGGTCAGAAGGAGAGATTAGGGCGGGTTATGGAAAAAAGTCAGGACTTTGAAGGGAGCAGGTGGTGGAATCAGTTTAGGCATTAGGAGAAATTAAACCTCTCTGTAAAGCAGACAGGGCACAGTGCATGTCATCCAGGAAGTCAATCGCGTGTGTGAGATTCTGACTGACACCCTGGACAACATGCAACAATGTTGACTGCCCCACAGAGAGGTTTTTAGAACTTCCAGTGCGTCCTCTGACACAAGTGCTGGCGGGATGGGTGCAGGGTGAGTGGGTGTTGCTTTTGTACAGAGGGGACAAAGAATGAAGTTGTCTTTGGTGGTAGTGGTGGTGATAGCCACAGGAACAGATATTACATCCTGTGTTGGCTCATCTAGCACCAAGAGGGCCTGGCTTGAGATGGTGGCCTTAGATTCTAATGTTTTCGTGTCCTCCTAACCAGCCCCATTACCCTCATTTCCACTAGTACATCAGTGTCAGTGGATCCACCTTCTGACTTCCAGTGGATCTCCATGGTGACCTCTGAAGTCTGTTTAGTATCTCTCTTGCTTGCTCCAGAGGAAGCTGAAAGCACACAAAGGCATGTATCCGTTACATACTACAGACATCAATAGCAAAAGGTACACACATTACAGAGGGCCAAACAAAAGACATTATAACATATTAATCTCAATAAAGATAATAGGACATCATAAATTGCCCAATTTAGATTTTGGAAGATCAGTTGCTCAATTACAAATGTCTGGGATATTCTGTCTGTCTTATGTTATATAGCACTTGCAATAAGGTGGAAGTAGTATATTTTACTTGTCTGACAAACTACCCATCAGCAAAACTCTAGATCATGCACTATATCTTCTAATGAACTAAATTCAAGTAAAGTTACATTTAACTGAGGGCCTTATTTGGAATTTGCAGGTGGGTTAGTCAGTCACAAGCATAAACAATATCTTGTTTGCCTTATTACCAGTGCCATATGATATAATGCACTTGGTAAGGTGGATGGGATATGTGTCACATTTGTGATGGAGTAACCCGTCTGTCAAACTTTAAATCAGGCCTTAAATCATGCATCTGGCGTACATTTTAGCCAACACATTACAAGTTAGGTATGCTTTAATACACTTTGAAAAGGGTGTTTGTCTCTTCTGCCATTTTTGTAAGGACTAACCCAGCTGGCAAAATGAAAATCGGGCACTTACAGGTATTTTTCTACCTTTAAATACTGTTGACAGCAATATGCTTCACATTGTGCATACCGTTGGCCATGTCAAGCATTCACATTTGTGCATAACTTTTATCACATTTATAATTTTTTTAATTGAGTTTGTTATTATACCACATCACATTACAAACATCTGCATTTGTATACAAACTCAGTGCATCATGTTTAAGATACAACGAAGAAAACAGCATTAACCATATCAAACATGAACAGTAGCACAGTACATATTATACGTACTTTTCCTCATTGGCCACCCCGCTGATGTCATTTTAGCCATCGCCACTGCTAACGCGGGATTACTGGTTACTAGTTACCTTACCAAATCCCAAACTATGTCGACTGAATCGTTGGTACCTGTCATTGAGTAAAAGGTAATCTTACAATAAATCAATCAATTTAAGAACTTACACCACTCTAAATGACCACTGACCAAATTTTAAGTTTCAAAGATTTAATATAAAGTCAAAGATAACTGAAGATACAAACTTCTCAAAATGAGATTAAGAAGATAAATCGGTATCACTATGAACATGAACTTTTTGAATAGTCTGAGTCTGAAAAACAGAATAATAAGTACAAGCTCAAAAACCATAGGGTTGCCAAAATGGATACAAGTTGCAACCTCAAAGTCATTACAGAAAAGAAAATTAAGGTTAGTCTGTCCCTACGCTATACTAAGTGACATCCCTACTTAGCAAGATCTTTACCCCTCTAGGTGTCAGCCGTGGTGACTTCCTAAGAAGATCACGCACTTCTCTTTGTCTCTTCTCTGATAATGGGTCTCTCCTGATCAGCCTATCTGCCTACCCATCCGCTTCCTTAGGCTCCCAAAATCATCTGCTCTGCTCTCCTCCCGGGTCGCTTTCCCTAATACCAAATCACATTTCCAATAGAAACGCCCCTTGGGACGCCCCTCACGTGGTACATCTTTGCGCGGCAAACTCCATGATGGTACTCTTGAAGACCCTCGTTAAAGTTGACCTTGGTTCTCAGGCTTCTTCTCCAGTGCGCTGATACCCCCTGAAATTCCTGGAAACTCCTACAGGCCTGCGCAAGGCGCCACTGAACAAAGTCCCTTTCATTCGAGCTGATTAGGACCCTCGCACCTGCATACAGCTCGTCCTGCAGTGGGCCTCAAATTCCAGACTCCACCATATCTATAGGTCATAAAATATAAGCGAAGCTCTGTACTTGACACCTCTCGACTTCTCCTCTAACGAGCACATGGCACATCAAAGAGACATCACTATCTGTTCAGGCCTACTTGATTTACATGAAGCGGGTCCCTGCACTCTGAAAACATTTACTTGATTTAAACAACATTCTTAACTAGCATACGTTTCTAAAACAACACATCTATAAAACATATATTTCAAACTTAATTCGATAATACATTTTGTGGAAGAACCAAGTTAACCCCATCTCACATTATTTTAGCAGCACGTTTAGATTTGCTGTGAATTGCCCTAAGGCCTACACAATATACTGGATTTTTAAAGTTCTATTCAACTCTAACATGATTCCTTTAACATAAGAACATGAGGTTTTCGTTTTCATTCCAACATTTCTACAGTATCTCACACAGTTATGATTATTGTTACTCTACTTAAACATTCTATACATTTCACTACTGAATATAAGACACTCTGTGTATTTCACTTCTAAATATAAACACTCTGGTGCAAAGTACATGTTAACTAACTACGTGCTTGTAAATATGGTACACTTATACATTTTTTTCCAAACTTGTGCTCTCTCAGTCCCCCCTTTGATGACCTTCTGGGGTCATCACCATCAAGACACTAAAAATGTAGAACCCTTCAAAGTGAAGTCATGGCTGTGCCACTTCTTTTCATACTCTCTAATGCTTTCAAACTCTTGTATTGAGTGTCCTGCATCGCTGTCAACTCTTCTTCCTGTTTCCTCATAGCTCTCTGCAACCTATTTGCTCTATACCACTGATACAAACGCACCAATCCCCACAAAGTGATTACGCAAATCACAATTATGATGATGGGTTTCAGTATGTACCAAACGATACCCTTTCCTAAGTTGGCAAACCAACCTCCAACTTTACCCATTCCATGACCTACTTTTTCCCACACGTTTACTTTTGCCAGATCCTCAATTTCGTAGTGTATGGCAGTGATGTTTCGTATATACTTCTCTAGAGGTTTTGAATTGTCTGGAATGTAAGTGCAGCATTCCTGGACCTTCAAAGCCTTACAGACTCCTCCCTCTTTGGCTAACAGAACGTCTAAAGCAAGTCGGTTCTGAAAAACCATTGCCCTAATCGATTGCATCTCACCTTCTATCAGCATCAATGATCTTGCAGTACTGGCAGATAGCCTATCTACGACTGTAGCTAACCTCCTGATCTTGATGTCATTCAATATCAGTCCTAAGAAAGGGAATGCAGCACCGAGTACATCTCCAACTACTTCTGCTGCACCCAGCCCTCGCTTCCATCTAGTTGGTATTTCTTTCTTTGGCGTGTCTAAATTCTCAACATGATATATTTTAGGGAAGACAACAGCCAGATAGCATGATCCGTACCAATTATCTGGTAACTTCACATAGGCATTTCTTCCACATACAAAATATACATTTGGTATTGCTTGCATCCCCTTCAAAAAGTCCTTAGAATAGTACTCCAATTGAAAGGCATGTTCACAATTGACTTGACCTACATAAAAATTCTCATAATAGGAGTAACTCCTGTGTATGCACAGTTTCCCCCGTTTCTCCTTATCCAAAGCAATTGGACCAATACTACCTTTTCTTTGATGTGCCCTTTCCTCCTTGGTCCAATCTGTTTCCCATTGTCCTGATGCCTTCAAAATCTTCTGCCTCCTGTATCTAGTATCTACCTGTCCTATAAACTTCTTCTCAACTTCTGATATTTGACAAGTCAGATTGTTTCTTCGAGCATGTGAAGTATCTAACGTTTTCCATGGAATAAACCATTTGTGTAATCTGTCCTCGCTTTTGTAATAGTCCCACTTGTTCAAATGCTTGAAATTCGGGACCTCTGGCAATGTCGAGTCGAAATTCGAGAAATAATACTCAAATCCATCTCGTCCA
This sequence comes from Lissotriton helveticus, assembly GCF_964261635.1. NCBI lineage: Eukaryota > Metazoa > Chordata > Amphibia > Caudata > Salamandridae > Lissotriton > Lissotriton helveticus. The sequence continues at coordinate 2,057,339,620 of NC_136059.1, read as the reverse complement.
TAAAATATGCTCAACAACAAACTACATGTAATTCCATATGTCAATGGAAGATGATGGTATCTGATACCCTCCTCCACAGAAGCTGGTAATTGCATACAAACGTAACAATCCTTCACTTCCATGGCATCAACATATTCATAAAGCAATTTAGCATAAGCATTTGACTTGTAATTTCCCTGTGACTCATCTGTATGTAGCCTTTTTATTTCTGCATCTAACAACGCTTTGTCTTTATCATTGATGTTTCCCTTTTCCTTAATAATGGTAGTTTTCGGTGTTGACACTCCCTTGACCTCCTTGACTGCAGTTTCATCCCTCTCGTGTCCCACTAGGAATGAAACAGTTACCACTAAAATTATAAGAGAAACCACTACTCCTAAAAATGTAACAACTATACATTTTGCCCTGCGGTTCGGGTTGCCAGCCTCCATGTTCTCAAACAGTGTCGCTTTGGACGTTCTTCCCGCATCAACTTCTTCCTCTTTTCAAACAAAGTCTTTCTCTCTTGCAATGTCTCTCTTTTGAACACTTGGAAGCTTGACAATTTGTTTCCGCAAAACAGTTCAAAGTCCCGTAGAAATTAGACAACCCTAGCCCTTCTCCATCCACTAAAAGGAAACCCCTATCACTTTTCTTCTTCCACTCGGCGCTAGGTTATCTTGCAACAAGTTTACAATTTCTTTTCAAAAGTCTTATTTTCATCTAAAGTTATGTATGGCTCAAGGAGGGACACTACGTCTTCATAAATGTCCATCCGAAGTATCATTCCCTCAGGTTCTGGGCAGTTCGTACCACAACATGGAAAGTCAACTTTTTCTAGGATTATTCTCCTTATTTCGCTCAGGACAAGTGGACGGACGAAATTGAGAGTTAGCGTTTTTTCAATTTCTACTCCTGGTACTATCAGTTCTACATCCACAATTACAAAGGGGTCCGTTCTAATCAGGATCACTTTCTTCACCTTTCCAGTTCTGCGCCCCCTTGAAGACATTCGCAATATGGTATTAATCCACAACAATGAGTGCTCCTAGAATTTCTACTACTCGCTCAAGCATTTCCAAACGAAGAAGAGTTCCCTCCAATATTGGATATCGTGAACAGCAAACTGGAAACTCAACTGTCTCTAAAATCAATTTTCTTATTCCGCTCAGGAGAGCAGGATGAACGATGTTGAGTGTCAGCAACCTTTCGGTCTCCGCTCCTGGCAGTAGAAACCTTATTTGCACTGTGATGATCGGGTCAGTTCTGATCAGTTCCACTTCCCGGATCCTCCCGGTTCTGTGCCCCCCAGACATCTGCAACGAGGTAGGTCCAGTCGGGAGTAGAGTATCTTCTACTAGGCACTCGCACCCTCCTTGATCTTCTAAGGCCCTCCTCGGCTTGATCCTGGATATCTTCTTCTGGATCTGAGTCTTCGGATATAGGAGTAAGCGTTTCTTCCTGGGCCGACCTCAAACTTAGCCTTCTTCTCCTTGTTGGCCAAGTGGCAGCTCCAAGCCTTATTCTCCTATTCCTTGTCCTCTCACTTGGTCCTTGGTCGCTCTGATACGGATCTGAGTCTGAGTCGTATTCACTTCTGCTCTCTCCTTCAGTTGCGTCTTCCGTCTCACTGCCGTCCTGCCTTCGCTCTTCTTCTGAATCCGTTGCGTTCCCAACTTCTTCCGACACCTCCTCAGCTGCTGCAATCCCTTCTTGCGACCCTTCTTCCACTTCCGGGCTTTCGTCTGGGATAGGAGCTGTTCCTTCTAGAGGTGCTGGAACTCTTCGAGTGTGGGATGCATGGATCCAATTTGGCAGCCCCCCGCACTTCACCGCGGTGTTCGTTATCAGGATTACCTGAAAGGGCCCACGCCAGCGAACATCTAGGCAGTTCTTCCGGACGTGTTTTTTAACCAACACCCAGTCCCCTGGGTTCAGGTCATGACACAGGTTCCTCGATGCTGGAACTTCAGCCGCATGCACCTGAAGGGACACAGAATGGATGGCGTCAGACAGTCCTTTACAATAATCCAAGATCAGATCATCTGTAATATTCAATAGGGCAGTAGTTGGAACTGTAGGAAGTCTCATGGCCCTCTCCATCAGGATCTCGTGGGGAGAAAGACCTGTCCTCCGGTCAGGGGTGCTGCGCATGCTCATGAGCACTAGAGGAAGAGCATCTGGCCAACTCAAAGATGTGGATGCCACTACTTTAGCCAATCTATTCTTCAATGTGCCATTCACTTGTTCCACAATTCCTGAAGCTTCTGGTCGATAACTACAATGCAGCTTTTGATCGATATTCAGTGTGGAGCACAACATCTTCACTATTTCGCTGTTAAAATGTTTTCCTCTGTCAGATTCCAAAGAGGCAGGCACCCCGAAGCGCGGTATCAACTCCCTGAGCAACAATTTAGCCACTGTGAGTGTATCGCACCTACGTGTAGGGTACGCTTCAACCCATCTGGAAAATACGCATACAATCACCAACACATACCGAAGGCGATTAACTCTTGGCATTTCGATGAAATCTAGTTGCATTCTATTGAAAGGCCCTCCCGACCTCCCAATGTGACTCAGTGTGACTGGTGTTCGTTTACCTACGTTCAGTTGTTGGCAGGTAACACATCGCTTACATACTGATTCTGCTGCTATTCTAAATTTAGGGCAATACCAAGTTTGCCTAAACACTCTCATCATAGCATCCCTTCCTAGATGTACTGGACCATGTATTTCTCTCGCCATGGGATTAGCTAATTCTTCAGGTAACACAGCTCTCCCATCTGCTGAAACCCAAAAATCCATTTCACTTCGCACACAACCTGCTGTTTCCCATGCCCTTTTCTCAGTTTCTGGTGCATTCTCCTGCATTATTCTTAAATCCTCCCAAGTGTCTACAGTTTCTAACATCATGCTTAATTCAGTCTTTTCTTCTGCACCTTCTATTTCCACCTTTGAGAAAGAATAATCTTGTTCCGCACAATAGCGTGCGACTTCATCAGCGTATCTGTTGCCTTGTGACACAAAATCTGTATTCTTAGTATGAGCTACACACTTTACTATTGCGATGTCAACTGGACCTTGTAATGCTTCTAACAACAGCCGCACAAATTCTCCATTTCGGATGGGCGAACCAGAGGAGGTCATGTAACCCCTCTGAGACCACAACTGCCCGAAATCGTGAACCACACCGAAACCATATTGGTTGTCCGTGTAGATGGTGACTCTCTTTCCGTTTCCTGCTATGCAGGCACGAGTTAGGGCAATAATTTCTGCTACCTGTGCGGAATGTACTCCTTCCAGGCAAGCGGCTTCCACAACTCCAGTAATAGTACAAACAGCATAAGCTGCTCTCAACCGACCAGTATCGTCTCTTAAACATGAGCCATCAACAAAGTAAATTTCATCGGGGTCAGACAACGGCTCATCCACAATATCTGGTCTGGGTTTCGTGCATAGTTCAGTCACATCAAGGCAATCGTGGTCTTCACATCCTTCGCCTTCTATTACAGTAGGTAATGGCATCAAAGTAGCAGGATTCAAGACAGAGCATCTCCTAAGAGTCACGTTCTCCGCAGCAAGGATAACTTGCTCGTAGCGCGTGAGCCTACTATTGGTCAGATGCTGCGTCTTCGTCCTGGTCATTAGCAATTCAACTGAATGTGGTACATACACCACTACTGGATGTCCCATCACAATACTCTCGCTCCTTTCAATGCTGACACCCGTTGCAGCAACGGATTTGAGACATCCGGGCAACGCTGCGGCTACTGGATCTAATGTAGCCGAAAAATATGCAACTGGTCTACGGGCATTTCCGTGGGTCTGTGCCAAGACTGACAAAGCACATCCCTCTCTCTCACAGCAATAGAGTGAAAAGGATTTCTCATAATCGGGCATTCCCAGAGCCGGAGCACGACATAAATCGTCTCTCAGCTGTAAAAACGCCACCAAGCATTCTTCATCCCATGGTACCGGATCACTCACCTCCTTGTGCGTCAGTTTCTGTAAGGGCTTTGCTTTCAGTGAAAAGTTAACTATCCACTGTCGTCAGTAACCCACCATTCCTAGGAACATTCTAACTTCTCTCTGTGTTGTGGGCGCATTCATCTTCATTATCGCCTCAATCCTCTCTGGGGACACCTTGCGTTTCCCTTTTTCTAACCGGTGCCCTAAATACTGTACTTCTGTCAGACAATACTGCAACTTGCTTGGAGATACCTTATGTCCATTTTCGGCTAAATGGTTCAGTAAGGCAATTGAATCTGCTTTACAGGCTTCCTCTGTCTCTGACGCAACAAGTAGGTCATCTATGTACTGGACCAGAACCGAGTTCTGCGGCAGTACTAGATTTTCAAGATTCTTCTTCAACAACTGATTGAAGATGGATGGGCTGTCTGTGAATCCTTGTGGGATTCGACACCATGTTAAAACGCGATCTTCCATTTTAAAAGCAAAAAGATACCTGCTCTCTTCATCCAATGGGATCGAAAAGAAAGCCTGGCAAAGATCTATCACTGTAAACCATTCTGCTTGACATGGTATTTGAAACAATATCACTGAAGGATTCGGTACCACGGGACAACATGAAACGACTATGTTGTTAATTTTTCGTAAATCCTGCACTATCCTGAATTTCCCGCTAGGTTTCTGCAAACCCATAATCGGGGAGTTACAAGGACTACCCACGATTTCTTTCAGTATTCCCTGTTGTATCATCGACTCGATCACAGGTTTTATTCCCGCAATCGTTTCCTGGGACAATTTGTATTGAGGCATTCTTGGAAACTCAACATTTGGTTTTACCAATATTTTTACCGGTTCTACCCCTTTAATCAATCCTATATCTTCTCCTGTGAATCCCATACCTCTGATGCCACTGCATCTCTTAAATCTTGGGGAAGATCTTCTACAGTCAGAGTAGGATTTAGTTCTACACAGAATTTTGAATTGGCCACCTTAAAGGTAGCATCATCGTCGGTAGTCTGTACCTCCACTCCTTGTGGGGTGCAGTATATGGTGCAATTCAATTTGCATAACAAATCCCTTCCCAACAGACATACCGGACTCGAGTCACAAACCACAAACTGATGTTCGTTCATGTGGTTTCCAATTTTCACAGACACTGGTTCTGTCAAGGGACTAGTCATTCTTTTGTTCGCGACTCCTACCACCTGAATTGTTTCCCCTGACATCGGCAAGTCTGGAACCACCGCTGATCTCAGAGTCGAACGAGTAGCCCCAGTATCCGTAGTGGGACACCCTGCCACCTCTGCCTCAACAAATGGCCCTCTTTGATCCACTTCTAGGACTGCCCCGAGGGTACAGTCCTCTTCACTGCTCACACGTTGTCCTGTCAATGGATCAATGTAGTAACACTTTTCTTCCTCGATGAAGAGAGGCATCTGCTTAAAGACCTTACCCCCTGTCGCTACCTTCGGTGGCTGTGGGAACTGGGCCCGTGGGGCCGAAGTCCCCCCTTTGGCCACCTTGCCTCCTGGAACTGTCACCTTTGAGGTTGGGACTTCTTGAACCTGCTCTTCTACTTCTAGCTCTCCATTTTCGGGGTTAAAGGGACACTCGCGTCGCCAATGCCCCACCTGGTGACACTGATGGCACTTTGTCGTTTTCTTTAAAGTGGCAAAGTCTATCCTAGGCCTCTGTCCTTCTTCATTATCTTTGTTCTGACCATTTGGTTTTCGTCCCATCCCCTGCTTCTGCTGGCCACCCTTCCCAGCGGACTGCATTTGCACCACCATCAATTTCTCCTTTAGATTCTTGGCTTTAGAATCTATCTCGTCACTGCAGTACCTCGCATAACGTAAAATCTCATCTAGTGGTTTGTTCTGCCAACAGATTAAATGTTGCTGTATCATCAAACAAATATCAGGTCTCAACCCCAGGACAAACTTTGACACAAACTGCCCTATATCTTTGGGATCCATTACATCTAGTCCACTGTATTGCTTGAATGTTTTCAATAATCTTTCATAAAACTCGTGAACTGTCTCCTTGGGTTCCTGCCTTGTTCGGTCTATTTTCACCCAATCTATGTCCTGTGGTGGTACCTTATCTTTCAGCCATGCTATTACCCTTTCATACTTTCGCATGACAATCTCGGACGGTCCATTAGTCCGAGCATCCCTCACTGGTTCAGTATTTGGCCATTCAACACTAGTCTTGCACGGGGTCCATAAATCAGATGGGACCACGATGTCAAACAACGTGTTCAAATCTATCCACAGTACTTTCGAGATTTTGACAAACCTCTCTACCTGTTTATACCATTCTACTGGATTGTCCCTCAACTTCGGAAATGAGTTGGTAAATGCAGCTAAATCTCCTCTACTCCAGGGTACATGTACATAATTTCCGTTTGATATTTCTCGCAAAGGGAATGCCTCCATATGCATTACCCTTCCCTCGGGGGTCATCACATTTGCACTTCGTCTAACTGTGCCCTTTTTTGACCACCTTTCTTCCCATTTGTCCAATTCTCTCCACACTCTTATCCCTGATACCAGCTCTCTTATGTGTGTTTTTAATCCAGTAGTTCTCTTCTCATCTAGATCCTGGTCTGCGTACTGTAATCTGTGGTTACTCTGTAATGCCCTTGTCCTAGATAAATCCACGGCATACCTGTCTGCCAAATCAGTCAGTTTCTCATGAAACGCTCTAGCTTTCCTAGTAATATCCTTTGCCATGAACAATAACTCATCCTGTTCATACAATTCTATCCTTTCCAGAGGCAAGGTTCCATCTATTATCTCATCAACATCTGATTTTAAACTAGTAACATCAAGCCTTTTTGCCTTAATTTCAGCTTTCAAGACACTCAATTTAGCTCCTCCATCCGCATCTCTCCCATTCCAGCTCCGAGATCTACGTTTAGGTATTGGTGAGTTATAGGGAGTCCTCCCTTGTTCCCATCTCTCTAGGTCCCATGCCTTTCCATCTTCTCGGGGTGGGTGGTGAAACACTCCTTCATGCCTCCTAGCCTCTCTCTCCCCATCCTGGCTAGTTTCACGGGATGCAGGGCAAGATGTTCCATTACTCCCTCTTTCTTCCTCATGCATCTGTGACCTCCGATCACTCGATGTATGACGTGACCTTTCACTGTTCCCTCTTTGCCAGTGCTGTACATTTTCCCCAGGTGCGTGTGAGTGATGAGTGCACCTAAACCTATCTCTGTACTCTTGCGTTCTTTGGTCTCCCTCTGTTTGCGTGAGGCGAGACACCTCCTCACACTCCATACTCCTCGTATTCTGTTCCTGCTGTTCTCTCTGATTTGTAGGACATGCATCCCCTCTATTCTCGGGACTTCGGCCTTCCCGACCCTGACTGCTTTCGCTGGCCCCACAGTGAGATACAGTCCCGTTACCCCTGCTTTCCCACTCTGGTTCCGTTCTTGTCCTGTTACTCAGGGATACTGTGGACCCGTCCCATTCCCTCAAATCAGCTCTTAATTCTGAATAGGGTCTTGGCCGCGGTCCCCTTAGATCCATTGGTCCTCTCGGACCTCCCTGTTCTGAATTGGGACCGACAGTTGTGTCTAATGGGGTATTCCATGTTACCGATCCTGGCAACTGCTTCCATGCATTTGTCACGTTATTCCTCCTTTCCATCTCGATCCTTTCTCTATCCAATTGCCTCTGTTCTTCCTCTCTATCTCTCTCTGGGTTATAGATCGATACTATAGGTCCTATGGTAACAGGCACTTGAAGAGCGTCTGGCAATCCAAAGGACTCAACCCTTTCGGTGGCTGGCGTTTTCTGCACCACAAACTTTCCCACTACTCTCTGTGCTGTACTAGGTTGAGGTGTCTCCCCACCTTTGATAGGTGTCCATTCCGATATAGGGAGTGGTGTATACCCCTCTATGGCATTCCCATCTTCCCTTGCAAGCCCTCTATCTTCAATTTCCTCAACTCTCGGAGGTGGTCTATCCATTAACAATCTATTTATCAGATTGTCTTCCGACTCGCTTTCCTCGTCTTCTTCCATGAGGTTTCCTCCTCCTGCCACCTCCCTCATCGGATACATTTTTTCCACCTCAATAACCTGTACCCTCCACCGCTTTGCTTCCTCATCCCATTTAGAATCTCGCACTGCCCTTACCGATCGCGTCAGTCTTTGTTTACGCCTGTTCAAATTTCTGTCGTGTGCCGCCCTAATCCATGCATTAAGGGCCTCAAACTGTGTAGGTCTAGGTGAGGGTTTCAATGAGGACATGGTTGCTTTTAGCCGATGTAACACCTCTAACTTAAACGTCCCGTACCTCGGGAACTGCATTTCCTCATTCCCTTCCGTAAGCTTATTCCAAGCCCCAATCCATAATATCGTATGCAGCCCCACATTCGTTGCCATATAATGAGCTGGCGTACCCTCTGGCGGAGCCTCTTCCCCGTAATAATGTTCACTTCGTTTACGTTTAAAAATCCCTTTCAAACACTTAAAACACTTCATGATTTCTCTTTTCTCTGCGTTTGTTTACTTCCTGATGACACTCCACCAATCTCAGCGCCGTTCTCACTAACTGGCCTATCCGTACGCGACTTTCCTCCGACGTCACTCTAGCCGCCCAACCAGAGCGCGGCTCTAGCTAACGTCACACCAACCGCTCAATCACAGCGCGGCTCTAGCCGACGTCACCCGTCCCCCTTCGCAGCAGTTCCCCTCCTTTCTCAGCTCGTCTCCTCGGTCATGCACGCATCCCATTCATACTCTGAAAAATGATTACTTCCGTCCAAGCGATCACCTTTCTTGACTGTACGCCCACAGTCTTTCTGTAGTTGTCACCTTAACTTGGCGAAATGTCTTTCCGTTTACTTCCAGACAATCGCCCTCTCCGATAGGTTACTCACACACAGTAACTTTCGACCAGCGTCCGTTACTCATACACCCACTCTTACACTCCCCCTATCTTGGATCCACGGCGGTCAATGGTACCTCGTGACCTCCGTACTATGGTCGACAACTACCCTGGATGTTCGATACACCCAAAACCACTTAAGCTCTGGCCTGAACTTAAGATTTCACCAGTTCACCCGTTTACCAGGTAACCAGCTTACCAGGTTGCGCGCGCTCACAACCTTCTCTCATTCACACTACAGGCATTCAACTCCGCAAGACATTACAATACAAATACAACACAAAACACCGCAATCTGTTCACGCATGACCCTTTTTATACTCACTCTCCGATACTGCTGCTTTTCTCGCACCGTCTGCACCTTTCGGCACACGATTCTTCCGCTGCTCGTCTCCCGACGTCTAGGGGCCTTGGGGTAAACTAACCTCTCTAGATTACCTTCCTCAAGAAGATAACCATCCTCACTCTGCTACCAACTGCTAACGTGGGATTACTGGTTACTAGTTACCTTACCAAATCCCAAACTATGTCGACTGAATCGTTGGTACCTGTCATTGAGTAAAAGGTAATCTTACAATAAATCAATCAATTTAAGAACTTACACCACTCTAAATGACCACTGACCAAATTTTAAGTTTCAAAGATTTAATATAAAGTCAAAGATAACTGAAGATACAAACTTCTCAAAATGAGATTAAGAAGATAAATCGGTATCACTATGAACATGAACTTTTTGAATAGTCTGAGTCTGAAAAACAGAATAATAAGTACAAGCTCAAAAACCATAGGGTTGCCAAAATGGATAGAAGTTGCAACCTCAAAGTCATTACAGAAAAGAAAATTAAGGTTAGTCTGTCCCTACGCTATACTAAGTGACATCCCTACTTAGCAAGATCTTTACCCCTCTAGGTGTCAGCCGTGGTGACTTCCTAAGAAGATCACGCACTTCTCTTTGTCTCTTCTCTGATAATGGGTCTCTCCTGATCAGCCTATCTGCCTACCCATCCGCTTCCTTAGGCTCCCAAAATCATCTGCTCTGCTCTCCTCCCGGGTCGCTTTCCCTAATACCAAATCACATTTCCAATAGAAACGCCCCTTGGGACGCCCCTCACGTGGTACATCTTTGCGCGGCAAACTCCATGATGGTACTCTTGAAGACCCTCGTTAAAGTTGACCTTGGTTCCCAGGCTTCTTCTCCAGTGCGCTGATACCCCCTGAAATTCCTGGAAACTCCTACAGGCCTGCGCAAGGTGCCACTGAACAAAGTCCCTTTCATTCGAGCTGATTAGGACCCTCGCACCTGCATACAGCTCGTCCTGCAGTGGGCCTCAAATTCCAGACTCCACCATATCTATAGGTCATAAAATATAAGCGAAGCTCTGTACTTGACACCTCTCGACTTCTCCTCTAACGAGCACATGGCACATCAAAGAGACATCACTATCTGTTCAGGCCTACTTGATTTACATGAAGCGGGTCCCTGCACTCTGAAAACATTTACTTGATTTAAACAACATTCTTAACTAGCATACGTTTCTAAAACAACACATCTATAAAACATATATTTCAAACTTAATTCGATAATACATTTTGTGGAAGAACCAAGTTAACCCCATCTCACATTATTTTAGCAGCACGTTTAGATTTGCTGTGAATTGCCCTAAGGCCTACACAATATACTGGATTTTTAAAGTTCTATTCAACTCTAACATGATTCCTTTAACATAAGAACATGAGGTTTTCGTTTTCATTCCAACATTTCTACAGTATCTCACACAGTTATGATTATTGTTACTCTACTTAAACATTCTATACATTTCACTACTGAATATAAGACACTCTGTGTATTTCACTTCTAAATATAAACACTCTGGTGCAAAGTACATGTTAACTAACTACGTGCTTGTAAATATGGTACACTTATACATTTTTTTCCAAACTTGTGCTCTCTCACCACTACCATATTCATGCTACCTGCAGCTCACCCAGCTTCAAAGAAATATTCATAACTTCCCATTTTATTTCAGAACATCAGGGTGTTCAGCAAGATAAACTTCTACCGGGTTCCAAATATCCTTTGGTCTGGAAGACATTGCCAGATCTTCAGCATATATGTTTAATTGCTCTTTACAATAAGCTATGTCCTTAAACCAAAAGGCAACTGTAGGTGCAGACTTCCCACCCCAATGCTTGGCCCCCACCCTTTTGGGTAGCAGTAAAGTAACAGCTGCAAGCCTGCGATTGCATGACTTAAGTGTTGTACATAGACCTAATAGACACATTTGCGGGGTACCTGACACCGTCTCCATAATCATCTTTGTGAGGTGTTTTGTGACACTAACCCAGTACCGCAACACTGGGGCACAGTCCCGGGCCCGATGTCGGAAGTCTGCACCTTCCGCACCACAACTCACACACCGCAAGCCCCCACCCCCCGTAACCCATAGCTATGTTGTCTGTCAGGCGTGTAATACATTTGATGTCGACATTTAAAATGTATAATCCTTAGATTAGAATTTGCCATGAGGCGCCCCGTCAGTGCACAGCGAACTGTCCAATCCTCCCATGATAATGGCTCCTCTAACTACACAGCCCATCAGTGTTTACTGGTCAATAGCGCCTGCAGGGCCTTTATAACCTGCGGCTCGAACTGCTATCACTTTTGCATGACTATATAGACCAAAGGGAAAAAAAGCTCTGTGTATATCAATGCCTAGACCAGCTTTTTAGCAATAGTGTGTTGGTACACCTACCCAGTACCTGGATGTCTTATACAAATACAGCTTTAAGTACTGCCCAATACATACTATCCAGGTGCTATGGCAAGACATTGTGTTTAATATAGATATCCAAAAAACTGTTAACATGCACCACAGGACGCAAGTCTCATCAATCACTTGATGTAAGGGCAGTTTGGAATTATTGTAGAAGGTATATTCCATCAGTAGCAGATATTACATCAACACATTTACAAATAAAATACTGACAATGTGACTCATTCATAGTTTAACGGTGATGTTACTGCATCACAAATGTGGCAATTATCCTGTCTGCCTCATTACAGTTGCATTATATGTAATTGCACTTGTTATAAGGTGGACAGGATAGTTGTCGTATTTGTGACCGAATAGGCATCTAACAAAACCTAAATCTGGGGTAAAGTCTGATAAATCTTGTGGTACTTGTAACAGGAACTTCTTTTAAACAGTGACATGTTAAAAAGAATTTTCACCATTGGTTTAAAAGTTTGAACTTTAATTTCCATAGCCAGGCCCTCCCTTGACTCAGATAGTGTCATATCCTAAAACGTATTTGACATTAAAACAACATTCATACTAAAGCGTGACATGTTTAGTGACACAATAGATGTTGATCATTTTGTGACTCTGTGTGTTGTTACCCTGGTTGAAGTGACACAGTGATTGTTAATCATTTTGTCACTCTGATTGCTGTTGCCCTGGTTGACTACACAGCTTCCCCATGCCAAATGTTGTACTGTATGCTCTTCCCAGTATCTGACTGATTTTTGTTTTAAAACAATTTAAATTACTGTTAAAGCATTATAGCTGAATATTGTAATTTAGTGTTTGCTTAGTAATTAATGTTAGTAGAGTACACTAGGTACAAATTATTTATGTGCTTGAATAAAATAATACTAACCAGAATCAGGATAATGTTCAAGCCATATGTATTTGTGATCAAAACTTAAACCTGTGCATTTTGGCCAGGCTTTAGTCTGTAATATTAAAAGCTGGGCGGTAGCCCAAAGTGCTAAATGTTTCTAATTTCTTTGGTAAAAATATAGTAAATGTAGGCAGCAATTTTGTTAGACAGACAGGATCAATTTAAAATGTGGTATGGCAGTAGTTTGTGTGTAAATTGGAAATTACTACATCATAGCATTATGCAATTTTTTTTGGGTGGTTGTGATGTAAAATATTAGGTTAAGAATGTGAAGCCACTAACAATCTTACTAATAGCTGATTGACAACACAATGTACGCAGGTGCGTAAGTTTTACAAAATTTTGGGTAGGGCGCAAATTGGAACCTAAAGTTATAACTATAAATATAACTTTTTGAATTTCTAAGTTTTGTGTGGTTTAAGTTGGTTTTCTATAGAAATAATAAATAAAGTTCTCATAACTATAACTAATTTTAAACCTTTGTTTTTTCAATTGAATTTGTATGTTTGTTTCAGGTACATTGGTACTTTTGCAACAGGTCAAAGTTCATTATGAGCGTTAGTGTTGTCTGTGTGATCATTTTGCTTTCACTTGTGCTTCCTGTTCCATTTGCTGTACCTCTGCAAATGTTTAAAATGACATTTAGACCATAAAATATGGATTTCATGGCTGTGTATGTAAGCTATACTTGTACCGCATTGCTATTGAGATACTAACATGATGCTTTAACTTTTGTTAAGCAGCATTTCATTGGCTTAGAACTCTGTTCATTGTAGGAAACTGGAAGTGTATACCCCTTATCCCCAATCCAATTGGTATCTTTAAAGGTGAAGGTTGAGCTGTTTGCAAGAGGGAAAATCTTCTGGTCAGAAGTCACCTTGGAGGTTTTGGAGAAGTGCAATGGCTCAAGAAGAAGATCCTGTCCTGCTGAAAGGGGAGAAATAAGAGGTGAAGCGAGGGATGCCAGAGTAGGAACAAGCGGTAGAGTGGAGAAAGAAACTGAAGCATTCCATTGTGGGAGATTTTTTCACATTGACACTTGATGGAAGAGGGCAACTTCCACACTGGTAACCTGCACCCTATGAAACAAAGCTGTCTCCTGTTGGAATGTGAAACAATACTCATTCAGTATCATGGGATTGAGAAAATACCTGCAGGCAATGCATTCCACCAGGTTGGCATGTGTGATAAGAAGGCATCAGAAGGACATAGCAGAGCCGAAGCAGGATGATTGCCAGTAGCTTCTTCTCCTGGTATCTGTGTTTCAGAACGAACCCAAAATCTCAAAAGATATAGAGCTTGTATCAATATTAGCCATATTTGTTTCAGGTATCATAAGTACTATATTGTAGTTAATATAGATATAAATGGTAAGTGTAGGGTAAGTTAAACATGTGCCTAATAATGGCTTCACTGAAGATGGTAAGTTAATAATAAACTACAACAGTGATGTCTTATTTTTTATTTTTATTGAACAGAATCGAAAGCAGTACATGAACAAGTTATATAAATACAGAACATGTGCCATAAAATATAGAATAAAGTGGCATAGGGCATCACACCATCCTGAATAGCAGCAATAGGTATAAAAACACGAACAATTGACAAGAATGGAAGCACATGAGAAACTTTGCAGCAGGACTACAGGACCCAGAAAGCCCACACACACTAGGAGGCTGACATCAGTGGAGGGGGAGGAGCGCTACCATCAGTTGCTTCCTCCAGCAACGCTGGGCATGCACGGGCCAAGGACGGGCCCATCCTTGCCTGTTATTGACCGGAAAAGGCCAAACCAGGCCACCCCCCTTGATTTCGTCCATTTACTGTAATGCAGTGTTGGAATCAAACTGTATGTACTCTCCATCTGATCGAAAAGGTGAGCACAAGTAATTTGACTCAATATGGGGAAAAGGGAACTAAATGTGGTAGAGAGTGTTACGACCGGCCCATTAGAAAAATTCCTAACAGACACAATGGGGGTTCTGAACAGTAAAACAAAACTCACTGAGGCCAAACTCAAGGCAACCCTGAAAGCTTCCTGAAAACCAGCCGCCATAACAGTTGAGTTGCCTACCTCTATGGTATGAACCGTACATGAAGGTTCACCATCAGTATCAGTAACAGAAACTACCCTAGTCTCAATACTAGGGGATGCCCTACACCCTGCCCCCACAAAAGCTTCTTCCCAAGGGAAAAGCACAATATCTCCCCCCAAATAAGAAATCAAAGCAAAAGGCTCACAAATGGGCCACTCTAAGCTCCTTCCCCGCAAATGGTATAAAGGTGGGAAAGACAGGCTGGGACTACAGACAGAAAGAACACCCCCAGCGAAGCCACACAGGGGGGACATGAGCCCATGACAATAACCCTCAGAGACATTAAGGATACACTGGTTGCCATGGAGCAGATGATGTCCTCCATGATCCTTTGGCTATCCAATTGATTGACCATGGTTGAGACTCTAGTTCCGTTCTATACCGGAGTCCTGAATCAGTCCATGAAGGGTATTGCCTATAACAAGGTGGACCTAAAGCAAACAGACCAAGAGATGAAAATAGGGTATGAACTAGAGAAGGGCTTGAAGAGCATCGGCAGCAGAGCTATTGTTGGTCACAAGAGCCACGGGGCGATCGTTAGCACAAATAAAGTGAATAAATATGTATCAGTGCCAAAACAACAACAAGATCACGGAACTGGCCCACCTTCCATATGGACTATAGATCGGCCGCCTAACTGTTTTCCGTATGTGATTGCCCTTGTTTGTGTTCCCCCGATGTTTAAAGATAAGGAGTAAACATGTGTTGCTCTAAAAGATAAATGCATGTACTGGATAGGGGAAAGGATTAGATCAAAGAGGGTCAGCAAAGTATTTCATAATATAATAATGGTCAAACGAGTGAGCTGGGTGGGCAGGGGAAAGAAAACCATTGCAGGCGACTGAGAACGTTTGCTCCTCCCGTCTAGCTGAAAGGGTCCTTCATGCATGCAGTTCAACTGCCTTGGCGACTAATAATATCTCCACTTTCTCACTCAGATCTTTCTATAAACCTACAGGGGCTTATATAGACTCACAGAACCCCTGGATATCAGTTAGAAATAAGAGAGAATCCCAGAAGGGACCACAGCCATAGGCTTTTAGAATTTTTAGTGATCCATGGAGAGCGAGCAACAGGTTTGAGTTTTTCTCTGAGCTAAACTAACAGAATTGACTCAACCCTGATCTAAACAAACCCAACGAAACAATCAATAAGGTGGGGACTAAAATGTCTGAGCCAATGATTAGTACAGCACAAATAAGGACCACGATGAGTAACCTCAAAATGGTTGTGCGTCCAACGGCGAAGGTAACCATTGGTCAAAGTAAAGAATTGCATTTATTCACAGACTCTGTGGTGGGGCTTAGATCATGGATCGTGTCAGGGCCTAAACGCAAGATTGGTATACCTGTTTGGCATAGATTGATAGCAGATGTCCATATCCTTTGCCTGCAGGAAACAAGGGAGACTTCTGCCCACTCTATTTACGGATAACTATGCTGATTTACCCTGGTAAACCCTTAGAGAGGGGAAGGGTAAAGGGGGGACTCGTGACATACATCTTGAATACTACACCTTTTAAAATTCTGACATGTTTTAATGAATCTTTCTACTTCCACTTATTATTATGTGAAGCAGGTGAGGCTCCGGATATCCTTCTAATTCATTTTTATAACAACTGTTTGTGAATCCAAGTAGTAATGGACTTGGACCTCGCTATCCAGAGAGTCTCGGTTTCGCATCATATCCCTGTGAGCATTATCTGGGTAGGAGATTTTAATATACATTACTCTCCAAATGTAGTCAAACCAATCGTGGTATCATAGATACGCAAGGAGTGGCCCTCAACCATTTTTAACATGGTACATATAGATCAACCCTGAGCAGTCTTATGGTGAAGTTAAGCCTTAGCATCCAAAATAGTGCGTTGAACGAGAGTAATAGCTTAGCGACTATTTTCTCTAGAAATGATTATGAGTCTACTATTGTTTTTATTATAGCTTTCAAAGTTCTGAACCCAGATATCAGATGTTTTGAAGCTGCTTTTTCAGGTTATAGGGACCATGCAATGCTAGAGATCAGGGTGACTTTAACCGTGAAAACGAAAAGAACAAAGTTGAGATTCGACCCAATCCTGGCATTGTCAAATGAGTTTTCTATCAAATGGGTAAAGTAGACCATTCAGCTTTTCTCCCATCTGTCATACATCACACTATGTCAGAGATCGATCAGTGTCTGGAACCCTGAGGCTGACACAGTACAAACTATTTTCTCTTTTACTGCTATCATTCAATGTGTCAAACAAGCACTGAGTCGTAGGACAGAGCCACTGCAAGCCCGAGAGAGAGGTCGGTTTGATTCTGAGTGCAGACTAGTAAGAAAGCAGCTTCATATAGCGCTACAGCAGCAACCAAAGGAGCTAACATCAATTAGGCTGGCTCATGTGCACTTTAAAGAGACCCTCACCCAGAGGAAGAAAAGTATTATAGAAACGGCATGGGAGGAATTGGTACAGGCAAGGGCATTAAAGGATAGTAGATCCTTCCGGAAGGTAATAAACTACAATTATTTTAAGGGGCCTCAGGAGCCATCAACTGAGGTGCATATTGCAGAAGAGGTCTGGGCCAAATATTTTTCAGCCATGTATGAAGACCGTCTGCCCATGAGAGTAGAACAAGTGGCACATAACTGCCCTAGGAACCCAGAAACCCACAGTACAAACACCCTACTGTATCGCCCCAGCCTGTGAATTTGGCTAAGGTCCAAGGGCCCTAGATGAAAGAAGTAAAGGGAAGGACCCAGGCCCAGACTGGACCCAATTGCAAATATACAGGGAGCAGCAAGAACTCTGGGATCCGCTGCTTACAAATGTTTATAATGCTACTACAGTGGTAGCCCCCCCTTTAATGGAACACCTGAACCATTATCCTGATCTATGGAAAAGGTGATAAAGCCCTACCTCAAAATTATCTATCATTATCATTGTTGGATGCCACAGTGAAGGTTATGGGGCACATTTTGCTCAATAGTCTGGAATACTGGGCAGCAGCAAATAATATACTGGTGGACACCCAATTTGGCTTTAAAAAAGGGACTGAGTACAGCCCATCAATGCTTGAATTTAAGTACAACTATAGAGATGTACATGGAGCGAAAAAAGAGTAGCTATATTTATACTTCATGGATTTGTCCGAAGCTTTTGACTGTGTATCACATTCAAAGCTGTGGAAAATCATGGAGGATCTGGGGATTGAGGCAGGAATCACTAAATATATCAGGCAACTCTGTGTGAATGCAAATGCCTGCTTGCATTTTGGAAGGAATGGTGAATGCTCGGCTGGTTTCAACATCAAAAGAGGGGTCAGGCAGGGGTGTGTGTTATGCGAATCGGGTAGAGTCAGCCCTAAGCCTAACCACCAGGGACTCCGCAATGTTGGGTTTGCGCCACCTCCCAATCCTCCTTTCTGCAGATGACGCTATATTAATTGCTATAACTGGGAGGGGGTTACAGGGTCTAATAGACGACTATATTGTCTTTATGGCAGACCTGGATTTGACAGTAAATGGCTCCAAAACTTACACTATGACCTATCGGGCCAAACCTAGGACAAAACCTGTTTGTTTTGTGAAAGGACATAAACCGAGTGATTCACCCACCTTCTGTTATCTAGAGTTACTCTTTGATAGTAAGAACTCATGGTCCCCTATGATAACTAACAGGTGTGAGCGAATGGAGAAATCCATCAATGGGATATCCACGTTCACAAAGAAGTTGGGATTTAAGGCAATAAGGAAACTCCTTACCATATACGCAACTAAAACAGTGTCTGTGGCCTCATATGGTGCTGAGGTTTGTGGAATGGTCAACACACAGAGTTTTCAATGGGTTGAGGATTCTTTCCTTAAACTTATTTTATCTCTCCCCTCAAGCTGTTTAAACTATGTAGCCCATGCTGAATGGGGAACTCCGTACATGTCTGATAGGTTAATGCTGGCTCTGATATTGCTTTGGCACACAATTTGGTTGTGTGAAGAAATGGAATTCAATAAACTAATTCTTAGTGATGTAATGAATTTAGATTACGCACTGGAGATCCCCTGGCTGAGATACGTCATACCTGTATATGAGTCGATTGGCATAGCGAATCTTTTTAATAATCCAGATTCCTGTAAATTATCAGATAAAGGAAATTTTAAATATTGTGTCTGGAATAAGGCCATGGGAATGAGATGGGTGGCCTAAAGAGTAAAAACCATCCGTACAATTGCTTATAACAGAATGTCCCCCAGGCGGTTTGAAACCATATTTGATCAGAGCCGGACTGGGATCGCAAACCAGACCAGGCAATTATGTCAGGCCAGCCCGGTTGAAGGGAGAGCTGGCAGAAACACTGCTGCTGCGCTTTTGTGACAAGGGGCCGATTTTGCAGCACTGTGACAAATAAAAATAACAAAAATGACCCCTACCGGTCCAAAACCTGCCCCCACCCTTCCGACTCATCTCGGAAACGCCCGGTGCCCACTCTTGCCACTCCGGCCCTCTATTTGATGTTGGAACACAATGCCCAGCAGAGGTTTATTCTGACCTAGTTTAGGACAAATAGGCTGCAGCTGATGGTAGGGTTTCCAAATAACTGTCACTCCCTGTCAGTTAGCATTGTGCCTGTGTGACAGTGTGTTGCCCATAACCAATTTGCACATTAAATTCTTTTGCAAATTTCATGAAATTCTTAGGAATAAATATATTTTACCCGTACTTAAAACTCTCAATTTTAGACAGTGCATACCGGCTCTTTTGTTTTTACAACAATTACATACACCATATGTCTGCTGTACAATGTCTTCTTTCCCATGACAGGTATTGAAAGTAAGGAAAAACCTGCAGTAGGTATCCCCATACCTGAAGCACATTATGGGATGACTGTTGTATGATACGATTGTGCAACAGAATTTTATAATGTCTTTTTTTTCTTTACTCTGAACATTTCTTTTCAAATGAGCCACTCGAGTGAATGAAATAGGTTTTTAATTGCCTAGTCCCTCGACCATTTGCATTTGAATTGTATATATGAAGAGTTGTTTTTAATATTTATGTTTTTCTATTTAATCTGCAGCATACTTTTAAGTTACTGAAAAGTATTGAATAAAGTTATTACTGACTGATAAGAATATGCAGACATGGTCATGGAATTGACATAAGAACAGTCGACACGTTCAAGACAACAAAAGTCAGATGAATATACCAGTTTCATACAATTCACATAAAATGAGTAAAGTGCCATCATGCCTCATGCAATCCATACTTGGGCCATATTATATCCTGTAAAAGTAGGATAACAGCAGTAAGCAAAAATCCTTTGCAGCAAACCAGTCAAAATGTCAATATCAGGAGGCAAATTATATCTCTCCCCCTAAACTTAGAGGACGGGTAGTACAATTACAGTACCCCACTGGAGCGGGATACTAAATTGCAATCATGCTGTCGCTGCTTAACCATGTTAGAATACATGAAAGTAATGTGTATCTTCAATAAAACTACATAGACCATTTTAAAATTTCGACAACATAAACAGCCGTCAAGATATCTCCGGTTGCACTAATAGCAGGTCAGTGCCCACCTTTTCAATTAACTCAAGATACAGCAGAGAATAGCACCTCTACACATATCTTCAATATCTCTTATGGCATTTGTAGAGTGGCATATGTGGTAGCCTGACAGAAACATTTCATGAAAATGTATCAACATTTTTCAGAAAAGTTGATCTACATGTTTGTTGATAATTTTTTGGACATACGTTAAATGAAGAGGACACTGTTCTCTACAAATATATAACACTTTAATAATCAAGATCTTGCTACACATTAGGAGATATGTGTTTGCTATCTAATTTGGTGGAATTTGATCAAAATAGATTTAACGTCTTGTTTTTTCCAGATGTAACAAAGATCAATACAAATGACACACCTCCAAGTACTAGTTCTTCTTCTATATTTAGTTTTCAACATACAATTGTATAACAATATTTACGTAGCTGTAAATCTTTCTTCAATATCGCAGCATGTGAAACTGATTTTCTCATCTTTTGCAATGTAGTAGCTAAAGGTTTGCTTAGATATATGTTTGGCCAGGGTTATCCACTTTATCTTTAGACAGGAGATGTAACATTGTTTCTTTTTTCAACTCTAGCATGTCGTAGATTAAGTGTGCACATTCTTCAACAGTTAGCATTAAACAAACAACAGGTTGTGATTTTGAAAGAAGGTAATGCATACTTCAGCAAGTGAATAAAGACACAGAAATAATTTTTTTGTATTTCGTGTCTTTGGCATATTCTTTGCTTCATTTGTTACAATGCTATGGTGAGTGTATTTCATTATCTTGGCATAAGCTTCATCATTAACTTGAGTCATATTTCGGGTCATTCTTTATATGTGAAGTGCAACCAAATGTGCGACAAGGTTTACACTTCTCAAAGAATTCTGAGTTTGGTCTTACAAACATTTGTTGAAAATCAGTTGACCTTTTGCATGTGTTTGTTATAGTAAGTCTCCAAACACATTCACATGTCTGCCTCCAAACAGCACATCATAAGACGTTTGTAGTACTTCCTGCATACAAAGATGAACAAACACCAACATTGAGTTAGAAACCATACTAACTTCAGCCATAATCAAAACTTAATTTTTGAAGGACTCTGCCAACATCTTGGCATGCATCACTATTTACTGTTGAGTATTCCAATTTGTTATCATGCTCTACAGGTAGTAAGAGTAGACATTGTTAGGTAATTTCTTTGATATTATGTGCTTCTAAGGCAATAGGAGGAGTAAATACACAAAATAAATTAGAGCTAGTACCTTTGTGCACATAAGCAGTAATCACTATGATAAGAAAGCTTTTCCCTGTGCCTTCATGCCCAGTTATATACTGAAGTATAGGTTCATGACTAGTACATTCGCACATTCAATTCTCATGTTGAAGTCCATAACCTACTGAGTTTTTAGTGTATTTGTACATTTTGTGTTCTTCACTATTTAATTGAGATACATAAGTTATCTAAATTATGTACATCCTTATTCACTTAGTCCATTGCATTTTGAACCTCTTCCATGGCAACCACAGCTTCAGTTTCAATAATTGGTTGTCCAAGTGGTTCAGCAGTCCTTGAAATGGATGTATTATTGATAGATGAAACATTGTGTTGAATTTCTGTATTAATATTGTTCTCTTCTTCTATTTCTTAATCGAGCAATTGTAAGAATGTCGAAATTCAGGCAATGCAATGCCATTTTCGTAAACATGAAATGCATCTTCATAGCATATAAAGGGAACTACAAGTTCCTCTTCTTTGCACCATAGTTTGAATAAATGAAAACTTGCTAAATAGTAAAAATCATTTGTTTCTCCTTTCTCACAACTTAGGGATCCGTTATGATGTCGGGCGTATCGCCACCGCCCAACGGGTGGTGGCAATCCGCCCGACATCGATCCCCGCACGCCCTCTAATTACCCCTTCCATATTACAATGTCGGGGGTCGCAGCGGTGGATGGAAAGACCGTCTGCCGCATCTCTGCCGGCAGGCAAGCCTTCCGATTGCCTGCCGGGTGGATCTCTGGACCAATATGGTGGCGGTGTCTGAAAGACACCACCATCCATATCAAGATGCCTGGCGGAGAGGGCTTTTCCATGGCGCAATGCCGCCATGGAAAGGCATGCAGTCTTTTGTGTTGGGGGCCTGTTGCAGGCCCCCTGGGTGTTGAGGTGGGTGGGGATGCACTTGGGGGGTACCCATGGTACCCCCCTACATATGCATGTACAAGGTGACAGGCAGCGCACGGTGCCTGTCACGTTGTGCACGACATGCATTTTTCACATTGCGGCGGGTGCTGCTTACAGCTCCGCCTGCCGCAATGTGAAAAATGCATCCTGATTGGCTTGGCAGGACCGCCTCACCTATGGCGGGTGGTCCCTTTTGCCATTGCGGTGTCCGCTCGCCATCGTAATGATGCCCTTAGTTTACAATGATTAATAGAAGTAGGTTTACTATGACGTATTTAACAACCATTGGTACCTTCTACTCGAACTTTACTAGTGTTGATATCTTCCGTGACATTGTTTCTATATGTGTAGAACTGAGCAACTTCATAGAGGCATAGCTTTTCTAAGAATAGACTTTTCTATGTGTAGAATGTGCTGAACATATTGGTTTTTAAAATGTTTTTGTTTGTGGGGTCAAAATGTGCAAGGTATTAAATTCCATTATGCTTTTCTGAACTCTTTGATGTGATGATGACAAGCCTCAACTAAGCTACATGATTGCCTTCAATTACCATATAAGCTTTAATAACAAGCGGTCACCTGCTTCATAGCTACTAACCTCATGGTGAGATAGAATTTGGGGCTAAAGCTATATAATTGTTTACTTAAAAATTGCTCTGCAAATATTTTCTCCCATATTTCCTTAATTTCTTTTTTTATGCCTTTGCAACAAAGGAAATAAAATAACGTGCAGCCACTGTTGAGTTATCTGCAACAAATTGTATATCCGTGTTAGCATCCCACATATGTAGAACTAAAGAGTTGTAGATCTGTTTTGATGCTTATGGTCTTCTAAGATTTTACATATTTTTCATTAATTTGCCAGTAACATATGAGATGAAATTGCTAACTCTTCCTTTCTGTAGAATTGATCTCGGGAATACAAATTGCTATTTTGAGTCATATTTAGATTTGCTCCAATATTTTCTTAAGCAGTATTTACCACAATTTTGAGATTGAAAGCATAAAATTAGCTCCGACAGATTCTTGTTCTTCTCTTTTTTTGGGATGTCACACATCACTTAACATTCAATAACATTTAGAACTGAGTCATCTCCTAACTTAGGGCCATCTCTGATCCAGAGAAGCATATGAATGTGTTGCGTACCTCTTGCATGAAACTCTTTTCAACAAGAGTAATCAAGTA
Source organism: Lissotriton helveticus (assembly GCF_964261635.1). Lineage (NCBI taxonomy): Eukaryota > Metazoa > Chordata > Amphibia > Caudata > Salamandridae > Lissotriton > Lissotriton helveticus. The sequence continues at coordinate 2,057,316,084 of NC_136059.1, read as the reverse complement.
CATCTTTTACTGGGACATAGCCTATTTTTGCAAATTTGTGTGCTTTTAACCTCCTTCCAATTAGTGGTAGAAAGGGGTATGAAAGTAATAAAGCTATACATTTCTGAAAAGTAGGAAAAATTCGGAATTGATCCTTCAGGATTTTTTTAAAGAAACTAACAGTTGATTATAAAAAATATTGAAATTGAGATTTAAAAAATAGCTATTTATGCCAACGTTTTCACCTGTAAGTACTTCTAAGTATGGCAGATGTTTGAAAACAATATGCCATTATGTCTGCTGGACCCTTTTGGTTGTTGGGATATATAGAACTTGTAGATTCATCAAGAGCACGAGGAACCCAGAGCCAATAACTGAGCTGTGTCTTGCAATAGTTCTTCATTGTGTATTGGGTATATTGCAATGTACTTGGTAAAATATAAAGAGTGAAAAATAGGTATCAAGGAACCCTATATATTTCCAAAATTGGAACAAAATACTGAGTTCAGAATCAGTGGTTATTTGCACATCTCCAATATTATGGGTGCCAATTCAAGCATGTGAATTGGAGGACATTTTTTAAAATTACTTTTTTTTTACACATCGTCTTATATTTGGGAGGCAGCAACGCAAATAAGGTCAATGACAATAACATTTGTTCTACTATTCTGTGTTCCCCTAAGTGTCCCCATAAAAATGGTACCTCACCTTTGTGGTTAGGCCCAGTGCCCGTGAGAAGAAATGGCCCTAAATGTAACGTGGACACATCATGGTTTTCCATTGAACACTGAGACATATTTTGCAATATGCCTAGCTGTGGATTTTGGACCACTTCTCAGCCTGCATCTAGGGAAACTTGAAAAACCGATATATTTTTTTTAACTAGACACCCAGGGGAATCCATGATGGGGTGACTGTGTGGCTCTCGCTAGGTTCTGTAATCCAGAATCCCTTACAAACCTCAAACTTTGCCAAATACCCACATATTCCTCACAATTCCTAGTGCCTCTGACAGGAAATGGCCCAAAGCGCAACTTGGACACATCACATTTTTCCAGTGAAATCCAGAATCCCTTGCAAACCTCAAACACATATTCCTCACATTTCTGTGATGGAAAATTCTGGAACCTGCAGGGAGACACAAACTTCCACCCACCCAGCATTCCTCCAAGTCTCCTGATAATTTTTTTTTAAATTAAATTCTTTATTCGTGATTGGACATATAAGGCAAAACATATCAATTATCATCATTACATTTAGCAATCACGGTTTTCTCTTTTCACCCCAACAACAGGTAAAACAGTGGTAATCTTCCTCCGACGTTTCGGATCTATGTAATCTCTATAACTGCAGTAAGGCCGCTCGGCGTGTGGCCTTACCCAGCTATCCATGGGCAGCTTGATAGAGAACATCTATATACACACAAATGACTGAAGGAGAAGACCTACACCCTCCCGCTCCCACCCCTAGCCCTCCCTTCTCCTGAGCGCAAATGTCTCACATCGGTACAATTCTCCGGGCTACAATACTGACCACTCTAATGCAGTAAGAATACCAAAACATATACACCTAATCTGGCCTTGGTATGATCAATCTCCAAATGTTTGTCCTCAGTGCGTATCATGCAGTCCATCCCCATGAGATCCGGGCCGGGCCGGGCCGGGAGCGCCGGGTCCAGTCTATCTAAGTCCAGCAGCATGACCTCCCAATCCATTGCCATAGGGTTTTTCCGCCTCCCAGTTTCCTCCTCTCTCTTAACGGTGACACTCTCCACCTGTCCCCATTTCACTACATCTCTCTTCCATGTCTCCACACTAGGCGCTCTAGGGGATTTCCATTGCATTGTAAGCACTCTGATCGCCAAGAGGAGAGCCTGCTCTATAAATCTCAGTTTGGCTTTCTGTGCTTTAGGGCGGTGGCGAGCTCCTACTAAGTAATATAAGGCGGTCTCTTGTACCTGCATGTGTGTAACCTCTCATAGTGTCTGACATACCTACCCCCAGTATCTCCTCAGTTGTGGGCATGCCCAAAGCATATGGAGGAGGCCCGCCTCATCCGCACGGCACCGAGGACAACAATGGGGAGAGTCCGGGAACATCCGATGGATCTTCTCCCAGGTCAGGTACGCTCTGTGAAGAACCATGGTCTGAATAAATTTAAATTTCACATTCCGTGAGACTCGTCTAGGATGTTCAAGTACCGTCTGCCACATATTATCCGCTAACTCCTCTCCGGTCTCCTGTGCCCAAGTGTCCCGTAATACAGTGAGGGATATCGCTGCGTGTAGTCTGATCCTTGTATATAGCCACCGCACCAAGTGCCCCCCGGTCCCCATATGATACAACAGGTACACTAACTCGTGCCTAGGTGGATGAGTTCGTTGCGGCGCCCAAGGCGTCCGAATATAGTGGGACACTACGGCATGTAATAAGTACTGTCTGTCATAGGTCCCTGTGACTTGTACAAAGGTGTCGTGGTCCAGAAGTGTATCGTCCCCAAAGAAACTCCCTACCTCCTCAATCCCATACTCCGTCCAGTGGTGCAGTGTCTGCCTTGTGAGTCTCCCCTGTGGTGTTGGGATGCCCAATAAGGGGATGTTCCCGGCATAGGTTGTTACTGGTGCTGTGTAAGCTAGCGCCTTCTTCCAGCAAGTGAGGGCTGTGCGAAGCAGTGGGTGACACGCCTGTGGTATTTTTCCTTTCGGCAACAGTAAACAATGTAATTCTCCCCAATCTAATCGATCCGTCGTGAGTCCAATCTCATGCAGGTTTCTGCCCGCCAGCCAGTATGACAGCCACTGTAGCTGGCTGGCGTAATAGTATCCTTGGAAATCTGGGACTCCCAGGCCTCCAATTCTGGTGCTGAGCTGGAGTTTGCGAAGACTTATCCTCCTTCGACCCATCCCCCATGTAAGAGTAGTCAGTAGAGTGTTTATCGTGTTAAATACCTGTTGGGGGAGACAGACCGGCAAGTTGACAAAAAAAATAATAGGCGAGGGAGCATGACCACCTTGGCGATCGCAATGCGACCCATGACGGACAGAGGCAATGAGGTCCAAAACCCTATGCTGCTGCGGAGACCAGTAATAGCCCTCGAGATATTACCGTCTATCTGGTCCTCCGTTGTCCTATATATCCGAACCCCCAGGTATCTAAAGGTGGATTGTGCCACCGGGATCTGATAGGCTCCGAATGGTATGGAAGGAGGGTGAGGTGCTTCCCAAAAATAAAATCCAACGGATTTGTCCGGGTTTATGACCAAACCAGACACGGTTTCGAACCTGCGAAAAATGTCGTACAATTGCGTATGGTCCGCTTCTAGGTCCCGGAGGTATAGCAACATGTCGTCCGCGTATACGGAAAGTAGATGGGATGTCCCTGCCACCGGGATGCCCAACCTCTCAGTGTGAATCCTGAGGGCAATGGCCAGGGGCTCAAGCGCCAGAACAAACAGCCTCGGGTGCCGGGTACCCCTATGCACTAGGTATTCTGCCGAGACATATCGCCCCGTTCGTGCCCGGGCGGTGGGATCGGTATATAACAAACGAATCCATTGCAATAAAGGGGCAGGAAAGCCGAAGCGCGTCAGAGCTTCAAACATGAAGGGCCAGGAGAGGGAATCAAACGCCTACTTTAGGTCCAGTGCAATGCACCCCATCCGGTTCAATTCCCTTGGCGATGCAGCCATTAGAGTATGCAGGCGTCTCGTATTCAGGGAAGTATTACGCCCAGGGAGGAATCCACATTGGTCGCGGTGTATAAGGGCGGGCAGGTGAGGTTGAATCCGCAAGGCAATAGCTGTGCTCAATATTTTATATTCTGTAGACAGCATGGATAAGGGTCTATAATTTGTCAGTTCCAGAACATCCCTTCCCAGTTTAGGTATGGAGATTACCAGGGCTTGCATGGTGGACTTTGGCAAGTGCCCCTCTGCAAACGCTGTCTTATAAATCTTTTCTAGGACCGGTACCAGAGTCTCAGCATAGGTCGAGTAAAACTCCACCGGGAGTCCATCCATACCCGGCGTCTTATTTCTATTTAGGTGTTTAATCGCAGTGCGTATCTCACGTTGCGTGATAGGCCCCTCAAGCGCCTTCTTCGTATCTGCCGCTAAGGATGGGAAGGGGAGATCGCGCATAAACTCTGCTATCTGCTCAGAGCCTTCGAAGCCTATAGGAGCATAAAGTGCCTTCAGATGGTCGTGAAATGCCTGATTAATTTCAGATTGAGTGTGTACTAGGGCCCCCATCGGGTTATGTATTTGAGTGATTGTCGGTGGGTCTGGTCTATCCCGCTCCAATCAGGCCAGAAGAGCCCCGGATCGGTCTGCTTCAGTGTGTTGTCTCCGCAGATACACCTTGTAATCTACATTCCGTAATGACTCTAACGTTTCTGCGTGATCTATGTATAATTCTTGCAATTCCTGTTTCCTAGCCAGATCTACACTCGCCTCCTGCTCAAGCCCCTTGAGTCGTACCTCCACCTCGCACAATTTCTTGTGTATTTCCTGCCTGGCCCCCACCAACTGACCTATCGCAACCCCTCTCACTACCACCTTCATTGCATCCCACACCACTAGGTTGGAGGAAGCAGAGTCTCAGTTATCTTCCAGGTAGTGGGTTAGGGCGTCCGACAAGTCTCCCGATAAAAATGCTACCTCACCTGTGTGGGTAGGCCTAGTGCCCATGGCAGATAATCAAAATGCAACGTGGAAACATTTTTCCAGTGAAAACTGACCCTTTTTTCACAATGTGCCTAGCATGGGCTTTGGACCCTAGCTCTGCCAGCACCTAAGGAAACCTAGCAAACCTATGCATTATTTAAAACTAGACATCCATGGAAATCCAGAGTGTGGCACCTTGTGTGGCTCTCACCAGGTTCTGTTACCCAGAATCCTTTGCAAACCTAAAACTTTGTCAAATAAAACACATATTCCTCCCATTTCTGTGATGGAAAGTTCTGGAATTTGTGGTAGGTCACAAATGTCCACCCACCCGGCATTCCCCAATGTCTCTCCATGAAAATGGTACCCCACTTGTGTTGGTAGTACTAGTGCCCGTGACAGTAAACGGCCCAAAATGCAACATTAACACATCACATTTTTTCCACCGAAAACTGACCCTTTGTTTGCAATGTGCCTAGCTGTGGTTTTTAGACCTTAGCTCAGTCGGCACCCAGTGAAACCTAGCAAATCTATACATTTTTTAAAACTAGACATCCAGTGGAATCCAGGATGGATTTCACCAGGTTCTGTTACCCATAATCCCTTGGAAACCTCAATCTTTACCAAAAAACACATTTTCCTCGCATTTCTGTGATGGTAAGTTCTGGATTCTGTAGGCAGCAACAACCTTCCACCCAAACAACATTTCCCCATGTCTCCTGATAAAAATGGTACCTCACTTATGTCGGTCCGCCAAGTACCCGCAGCAGGGTAGGGCCCAAAACGTTTTGTGTAGACATCAAAATTAACTATCACAGAATTACCTGGTTTTGCAAGGAGGTCACCTGCTTTTTTGGTTCTGGGATCGGCGGCCATATAAGGAAACCTACATGACTACAACATTTCTGATAACTAGACAGCCGGGGGAGTCCAGGAAGGTATGGCTTATATGTATCCCCCAATGTTTTCCTACCCAGAATCCCCGTCAAACCTCTAATTTAGCTGAAAAAATCCAATTTTGCTCACATTTCTAGTTTGGTCACTGGGCTGATACAAATTTCCTACCACCCAGAGTTCCCCCAGGTCTCCTGATAAAAATGGTACCTCACTTCTGTGGGTGAGCCAAGTACCTGCAGCAAGAAATGGCCCAAAACGTATTTTGGAGACATCAAAATTACCTTTCACAAAATAACCTGGGTTCGCAAGGCGGTCCCCTGCATTTTTGGTACCAGGCTCGGCAGATCCCCCCCAGGGGCGGCAGAAACCATCAGATAAAAAATTTACCCCTTTGGAGGCAACCTCTCTGTAAAAAATAAATAATCCCTGGTGCCTCGTGAGGGGTTTCTGCCGGTGGCAGAAAGGCCAGAAGAACAGGCCGATCTGTCCCTGGATCGGGCAGACAATGGATACACATAAATGACCCCCATTGGTAGCGACCCTTGCCCAAGGGTTCACTTATATTACAACAACAAAAATCCCTGGTGCCTAGTGGGGGCATTCCTGCTGTGTGATCGTGATAACATGTGTGATCCTGCAGCAGGAATGCCCTGCAAAGAGACATCAGGGGAGCATGTCCTACAATAGAAAGCATTTTCACTACATGTGCAGGTCATTTACATACCATAACTCTACATCGCCAATGTGTGTGCAACGTTTCCTGGTTCCACCCAAGACTCGCTAGTCATAATAGATAGCAGACCTTGTTTTTGTATTGTGGAAGGGTTGAGCCTTCCAAACATAATCTAATTATGTTGATTTGGTGATTATATTTTTCAGGGGACTCAATTTATCCTTGTCATATGTGGCTTTCACAACCTCAATAAAACCCAACAATGCCAGGGAAAGTCCACTTCAATTCTGTGTTCCATTAGAATGTCAGAGAACACCAGGATAGTTTATTACATGTGCGTCAAGAATATTCTGGAAGTGGTAATTGATAAACTCTTAGAAGGAAGCTGGTACATTGCACAGGCTATACGAAGAAGAGTGTGATGGTGCAGGTTTTGGTGAAAAGAAACCTGCTCGGATGAACATCCCGGTAATACATACTAACAGTGTGCGGTGTTGACTAACATACAAAAACACTATGAAAAACATGGGAAACTGATTTGCGCACGTGTGCACTAATGTGAATAATGCGTGAAAGAACGAAGCCATATTTACATTGCGCATTAAAAGAAACAAGAAATAATGCATGACAAGGCCGCATATTGCATTTTTTGCATGTTGCCTCTTGTTTTAAATAATGACTAATGACAGTTTTGCCTAAAGTTTGCTAGGGAAACTCTAACATGGGATAGTGCAAAGGTGGGTGGTAATCAGTGAAAAGTGCATTTCTGTGTAATTAATGTATGTTTATGTTCAACATGCCATAGTGAGCTGAATGGGCCTCCATTTCTCTTAAACTGGCCTGATAGATGAGGGGCTGAAGAGTGAAAGGGTTGACCTGACAAAACAGGCAGAGGCGTTGAGCACTACAGAGAAAGAATAAAAGTTCAAAGATGCTCAGTACAGAGTGCATTGTTCGCCTGACAAAGAATGAAAGCGGTCGTGGGATCCAGGACTTTTTCAGTAGACGTAGCTCAAAATTATGTGTGAAATTGATGAGATGTTTCAAGCATTGAATTAAATGAACGAGTCAGAAATTACATTATGTGAACAACGAATAAACAATAGGCTATACAAAATGTGAACGGGAACTTGATGGTATGACAGACCACCTCCCGGCTCAGCCAATCAGAAGTCAAATTCTGTGAAATGTTTCAACTGATGTGGGATGGACATGTAAGTTTTAGAGTATAGCTGGGATGCCTTTAGTGGTGTGGTTACCTTAGGCTGGCTTGGGGAGAGAGAGAGAGAGAGAGAGAGAGAGGGGAGATGCGTCGCTGTCTGTCGGTTTGCAGAGAGGCCTAGCTGTTCCTGTCCTTGTCCTGCTCCTGGGTCCTGAAGTCTTTGTTCCCTGACTCTATTTCAGGGGACCCCCGCCATTTCCTTGGCCAGGGGGGTGGTATTTCACTGATTCCTTGGGTTAGTATATCTGTCTGACTCGTACTTTGCATAACCACTTGCAAATGTATTGTTGTCTCTGAACTTTATGTCTCTTCACCTATCCACTCCGTCATAAGTATATTGTTTCGCATAATTTCTTTGGTGAAACTGATGTCTCTTAATCTATCCACTCCTTCATATGTACATCGTAAAGTTGTTGATGAGTATGACACTGTTTGCATTTGCTGATGTTTTTCTCTCCCTCTTGTGAATTTTATTGTTTTGCATTGTGACCGTATGCAATGAGCATTTATGAATTCAAAATTAATTGAGAAAAACGTTATTAATCTTACTGGGTCTATGTTTATTTAGCTAACTGGATTGTTAGTTAGATAGTATTAGCATTGTCATCAACTTCTCAACTAATTGGTCCATCGACCAAGTTGAAAGAGGGTTTATATAAAGGTTTAGTTATGAACTTAGAGATGTTAATATGAACCTGTGAAGAAAACAAATTTCAAACGCCATTAAAACTTGACCCCCAGCGCATCAGGGATTTGGGTGAATGATTATGGGCCATTTGTAAGTGATGATATTGAGTATTGATCCCCGATTAGGTGTAGCGCTGGACCAAGTGCATGCAGTGAAAACAAATGTAAATCCCAGGTATGCCAGGACGATGTGTTGTACATGCTCATACTCATGAGTTCCCAGACAGAACTACCAGGTCCAGGTGGGATGGGCAGGGGTTTAGCTTCAGGGACGAGAGTGTTTGTGGTGTGACACCCCCAAATGCATTCTAAACTTGGTAGTTGGGTCTGGGGGCCCTGAGTCAACTTTGCTATCTGAGTGGTTTTTCTCACTCTCATTTCAGAAGAACTTTTAACATGTTCATTTTTTAAAGTGGAATCTCAAAGGTATATAGTGACTGGTTTACCAAAACAACTGTAAATATGCACCCATAAAGGAACTCCTTGAATGGGTGCAGATTTAAACTTTTTGGAATTCACAAACATTGGCAGTAGTAGGCTTGGAAAGCTGCCCCAATTTCCAGGCATACAGTTAGAAATCAAACACGCAAAAGGTGATGAACATTATCATTGCAAATAGTCTAACCAGTGGTAATCGATCGGGTAGCATTCCACCCCATTGTTTTTCACCCACTGTGCCACTATAGACAGAGGTCCACATAATGCAAATCAGTACTGACCCTTTTCCCAATGAAAAAAACAGCCATCCTGAAACGTGGTCATCTCACCTCTCCGCTCTGCAGCCCTCTGCTTTTTTAATTGGGTAATTTTAGATTTCCTACCCCCGAACCTCACTTACTAAGCCTAGGTCCGATCACAAAGAAAGGTCTGTGGTTGTTCCACTTTCAGGGCATTCTGTTTTTCAAACACCCTCTCCCTGAGAGAAGATTTAGTCACATAAAAAGAATGTGCAATAAATCTGTCTGCAAGTGTACTGCTACGATTTGTGAATCACAAACTGGATTGTACCCTCGTAAAAAAGGTTATTTTTGGCTGAATGCTGAGCGTGCTCACAAAAATAGCTTTACGAATCAGTCTCCTTGCATTCTCGTGTGAATTTCATTTTGCTGATGTGAACATTTCTGAGCAGATCAAAGTCACTTGCTAACTATTTTTCAGAGAGAAAGGGGATGTCCCCTATTTCCTGAACTTACCCCAATTATGCAGCAGCGTACACAGGAACGCCCTCTACCCGGCAATCAGAGCAAATTTACTCCCACATGTGATAATAATGTGTGGGTAATTGGACATATAAGTGTAAATTTATTTTTTGTAATGCAAAACATGATACAGATAGCATTATATAGAAGGATGTTGTTGCATAGCTTTCTCTGGAAGTACAAAGATTAGTTTTAAAGCTAAAAGCAGAAATCTGTTTTTAGCACTTGAACAATGAATTAGAATGACAGAATTCCAGTCAAGGACCCTAATATTGTTTAGAATACCTTGAGACCCGGATATATCAAACGTTCATGCAACGCAACACAGCAAAACACCTTGCTGCGCTGAGTGAAAGGGAAAAGGCAGGAAATCGCCACATTTAAATGTAAATGGCTCATTCCTGTCCTCTCCTTGCGCTGGCTCACAATGTACTGATCTTGTAATTTGTAAGGAAGATTTCATGGTCCCACTTGGAAGACCTTGCTGCCTCGTAATTACTTGACTGGAGGTCGGAAGCGCAGATGACGTTACACAGCCTGACTATACACCTTGAGACCCCTGCATTCATTTGTGGAGATAGAGTGAATGCAATGTCTACCATTAGGGACACGCTCATTGGCTGTGGGATCCCCAGCGAAATGTACAAAGGACTCTGAGAATGGGCCACTACAGCAGCACACAGAGTCTGTATCTGTGTAGAGGCACTTGTGTGGGGTAATCCCAACGCACATTAACCCCAGCACATTCTCTATAGCCAGACCCATAATATGAGCTGCTTTAAACTGATGGAATCTGATGTGTACATGCCTGCATAGTACCATCTAATTCCAAGTGTATATTTTTAAAGTTCCCTTCATTTGAATACATGGAATAGCTTAAAACTGCTGCCTAAGAACGTTTTTCTGTAATTTCACAAGGTGTCGTCACACGACCAGCCAGATTGCATTTTGAATGCTACAGTCATCTATGCATTGTTGACGTTCAGCAGCCCCCAGACCTCCATTTTGAAACTGCCTTTCAGCCAAGATTTTAAGTCACTGTCATGCACTTAAATCCATGCTCATTTCAATGTTTACTTCCGCGTGTGTCGTCTAAAGAATAGCACATGAATATAAACTCAGAAGCTGTGGGATCATCAGCAGAGATTAATTGAAGAAAAATGTTGTCTAAGAATAAGGAATGCCATTGAGACAACGACAAACAACAGTACAAGAAGCATAACATCCTGCTAAGAACTGTTTGTAAAATAACATAACGCACTTTACGCTGCAGACCTACGAGGCTCCTTCACCAGTTCTTCTAAGGAAAAATCATTAAATGAGACATATGAAAATGGCACAGGCCCCCAACCTAACTGTAATTCGTAATTGCTAGCTGTCTGCCGAAACACATTGCATCTAATTAAGTGCGCATAGCGAGGTATGCATTTTTTAATTATCTGGCACCGCTGCACAGTGCAGTCTCTATCAAGATGCTTTTGAATAATAATGAAAAGTGTTAGTGCATCCTGCTGTCTTCTCGGTATACGGAGAAGCAGGGAAAAGTCTGGCTTTATTAAATCAATTCCTATCAGTTAATAAGACGAAGTCAAAGGTTAACGAAAACTGAAAATGCATTCTGTCGCTTCAGACTACTATGAGTAAACTGATTAACAATGCCAACCTCTCCTGATGTTGATTAGGCAGAACATTTTGCTCGTCAGACCTGATACTGTCCCTGGAAAGACCTTTCAATATCGGTTTCTCTCTCAAGAGTTTTTTGATATCTTAGATTTCTTCAGCTTCTATAAGGAAACAAGGCTTTTTGTTACGATTTTCCTTTTTTTTTCAACATACAAAATTCAAGCCAGAAGATACAACACACAAACACTGTTATGTGTAGAGTGTTTTGGCGGCCCATGCGGTGCTATAGGCCACAAACAATCAACACAAGCTCCACACGCACGCACGCACACACACAAGTCAACAAGCCTTACATGGGGAACGCTTTTGTGCTAAAGCTTGTAGTAAAGCATGGGAATTCGCCTTGTACAACCGGCACGTTCATGCCATCAATATACAGAATACACTATTGATGTGCCTGGAAAGGATTGAATCGATAGCCATTGTCCTCACTTGTACCTAATAGTATTAGCCACAACTCAATCGCTCATTCCGGCTCCTGGTCAAGTGCCACTCGCCCCCTAACTGAGAAGTAAACCTGGCACTGGTGCAAATTTAGAACCACCAGGTGTCATAGCTGGCGTTGTCACAAAGTAGTAAGGGGCCTATTAGCATGGCGGGCGGACCTGAGTCTGCCGACCATCCTAGCCGGAATGGGACCGGCCGCCTGTCATGCGGCGGTCTCGCACCCATGATCATGATGTGACCACCAACGCGGTGGTCGCATCTGGCATTTTAATATTGCAGCAGGTGCTGCTGGCCTCACACCCACCGCAATGGTAAAATGCCATGTTGTGCATTTCCATACACAACGTGGCAGGCACCGCACAGTGCCTGCCAACTTGTGTATGGACATGGAAAGTTTGGGGGCCAGTTGCGGGCCCCCCACCCCACTGCCCCCCAAAGCAAGTCCCCGCCAGCCTTTCCATGGCGGCATCGCAGCCATGGAAAGGCCTTAAAACCCAAGCATCATATTATGGATGGCGGTGCCTGCTAATCACCGCCACCATATATGAGCCCCAGCTTCGACCGGCCGGCGGAAAATAGGCAGCCAGACTTTCTGTCTGCCGCGATACCAACCACTTCGTGTTATGGAGGTGGGTCATTCACGTTACGATGGCGTGACGGTCAGTGGCGATCCTTAAGCCATTGTAATCACCCCCTAAGTACTTTCAACTGGCTCCCCAAATTAAATGATACCTTTGTACTCAAATACTCATATTACTGTTTATACTGAAAGAAATGTGTGCGATCACAAGGTTGTCCACTGAAGGATATATTATGAGGAAACACACTTCGTCCCTTGTGGTGTTTTCTGCTTGCCAACTCAATTCAACGAAAAAGGGTACAGAAAGAGCACTGACTCTGGATTCAGGCACAATTTAGAAATCATGTTTCTGGCAGGGCTGGAAAGGCATTGAAGTTGTTGAATACAGGGCAATAGGAACTAGGCGCATGCAAAGATATGATACAGTTTCAGTAGACACCATCACTTGTGGGTTATCAGAAGCCCTTCCAAGCGGCTAGAAGTGGGAGAGCCTGCATTTAAAGTGTTCTCATGAAGTAGACGCTTGCCTACATGTTGATTAGTTGGTCTTATTTCTCCACTTTACATTCATTTGTAAATCTGTTCATCCGACCGTGGACCTTTGTTGTTTTCTTTCTTTCTGATCCCTCACGGTTAGGGTTCTGCCTTATTTGTCATCATAATGTCATTTGGTCAATGCATTGGTTGCCTTTAATTTCTTTGCTTACTGACTAAATTCCTCAGCCTGTAACATGCTGATCTTCTGGTATCCTTGGGTTCCTGACTGGTACCCTGGTCTGACGGGTGTTCATCACATCACTATCTGCCATTACGGTGAGTAAACCTTGCTCTATCCTTTAGCATTACGTGTGTGTTGTATTGTTATTTACTGCATATTCTTAATCGTGGCTCATAGACATAATTCCCGAGGTGTGCAGGAGGACTGCCTGTAATACACTGGCGTGCTCAGCCGTTGAAGTCTGCCAGCTTTAAGTATAAGAGTTTTTTTGAGGACCAAATGATTAGAAATCAAGGGCCTTATTTATGAAGGCCTTGCGCAGCCGATGCGCCACTTTTAAAATGGGAAAAAGTGACGCACCGGCGGCGCAAGGCCTTCATAAATAAGGCCCCAAGTTGTTTGACATTGCTACACGAGCAAGGTGCATGAGCGCTTATTAGCATGCAAGAACCTCTCACCAGAAGAAACGATATTGCCAAAGGAATTGATCAATCTATCAAGTCATCAAAAGTAGTGAATCAGGGTGGGAGAGTTATTGTGGCTATGGACACTCTCAGTCAATGAAGTTATGTAGGTTCAAAAACAAGGGCTTCAAAGGAAAGAGAGGGTAGAATAACTTTAACAAAGGACATTAGCAAGGTGTGAAAGGACATAAGCAAGGCCAAAGTCTGTGGAAAGAGGGGTTCTGTGCACCATTCCAATAGTCCAAAACCTTACCCTGAAGATTGCAAATTGTGATACAAATGTGGAAACAAGGGGCATTTTGCATTGTATGTAAAAGCCAGGGTAAGACAGAAGTTTTAATGGAGTATGAGTCTGATGGTACCATGGAAAACATAGATAATCTGGTTCCCAGAATCAACTATGGGTTGAATGATAAACCTATGTGCATCTTTTAAGTTCAAAAAGAATTTTATTTGATGAAAGGAGAGAGGAACAAGGTGTCAATATATGAGTCAAAAAATAGCATAGAATACAAATACATCAGTAAACGATGAGCATAATAAAAGGTGCAAACAAGAATAACATCCAATCATGAGCATCAAAAACCAAATATAGTGGAAACAATAAATACAGTAATATGATAATACAAAAGGAAATCTACATAACTGATAATGAAGAAACAAAAATGGAATGAGGAGGACATTTAAGGAGGCTTTAAGACTTCTTGCTGTGCAGGACGTGGGTGAAATGAACGTTTAGCACATGCATTGAGATACAGTGTAATAGGAAGCCATAAATCCATACATTTCGCTGCCATATGAGCAGGAAAAACAAAAGCAGTATCCAATCTATGATTGTGGCAAACATTATACCACCATGCTTTAAAGGAAATATTAAAAAAGTTCTTCCAGTTGACTGTAATCTGTTGAAAAGCAACGGCTAACAATAAATCAATAATCTTAGTATTAAGATCAGTATTCTCCCAACAGGGAGATAGACTACCTAGAAAAATTTTAGTGTATGTAAAGGAAGTGTGTGTATGGAAAATAACATTAATTTGGGCCCAAACTTGCAACCAAAAGTCATGAACAGGTTTGCATAGGAACAGCATATGAAATAAAGTTGCTTGCGGGGAGGAACACGACCAGCAAATGTGTGGAGTAGTTGGAAAGCACTTATGGAGGTCAAATGGCGTGAAAAGAAGTCTGTTGTAAATGAAGAACAAGGATTGCGTTAAGGTCGCTGCTCTAGTGGATTTGCGGATTTTATTCCAAATCTTATCCCAAAAAGGAATGGGCCAAGAAGTAGCAAAATCATGTTCCCAGCATTCTTCCACTTTAGATTTGGGTCTAAGGACATCTGTAATGTGAAGATGTTTGTAAATGGAGGAGGCTTTAGGAGTAGTGCGCAAAAAGGAATGAAGTAATGAAGTAGGAGTGGGTAAAGGAGGAGAAGAGAGAGGGGTCAGCAAGAGACGGATGTAGGTGGCCATTACTGCTGTTTTTAGAAGGAGGTATTTATGAATAAAAGAGGCAGGCATACCATAGTCAGTACGAAGTGTAGAGAAGGGAATGAAAGAAGAATGTGAAAATAATTGTGAGACCCATATTAATCCTTTAGTCCGCCACGACTTCCAGTAAAAGGGTTTGTTGCGAATTAAAAGGGAGGTGTTATGCCAGAGGGTAGAGGTGAGAAAGTCAGAAATGGTTACAGGGAGGGGGCAGGAGAAGAAGATAGAAGTAATTTAGCGGTAAATCTGTGAATGGGAGTGGGAATAGAAGAAGGTTTGCGTGAGAAGGAAAGATATTCAGGAAGGGAAAAGGGTGAAAGAAAGAGGCGTTCAAGCTTAGCCCAGATGGGGGCAGGGAGAGATCGGATCTTGCAACCAAAAGGAAGCCTGTCGCAACAAAAACGCCTTATGGTATGCTGGGAAATCCGGGAAGTTAACTCCACCTTCTGACTTGGGGCGTATAAGCCTAGCTAAAGACATCCTAGGCTTCTTTTTACTCCAAAAAAAGATATAAGAATTGAGTTAAGCTTCCTGAAAAACTTAGAAGGGATTGAGACAGGGATGTTGGAGATAGTGTAAAGGACTATAGGAGAGAACATCATTTTGATTGTATCTAGGCGACCCCACCATGACAAATAAAGAGGATGCCACCTAGAAGTTTAGTCCGTCAATTTTTTAATACATTTACTTAAACAGAGGGAGACCATGCCTGAAATAGAGGAGGTAATGTGAAGGCCAAGGTATTTAATATGTGACGAGCTCCATGTAAAATTAGAAGTGCTAAAATCTGGTTTAAAGGTGTACTTCGTCAAGGGCAAGATCTCACACTTATCATTATTAAGTTTATATCCAGAAATCTGGGAATAGTCTTGGACTTCGGCAAGGAATGCAGGGATAGATTCAGCGGGGTTGGAAATAAAAAGTAAAATATCGTCAGCATATGCGGCGAGCTTAATTTGAGAATCCAAAGTTTGAAAGCCATGAATATTGGGATTTTGGCGAAGTTTGGACACAAAAGGTTCTAAAGCCAAATTAAAAAGAAAGGGGGACAAGGGACAACCCTGACGCACACCTCTTCCTAAGTCAAAGAAGGAAGAGACTAGGCCATTGGCGCAGACTGCCGCCCGGGGATTGGAGTACAATAAGGAAATCAAAGAGATAAATTTAGGACCAAAACTGAACCATTTAAGGGTATGAAAAAGATAGGTCCACTCAACCCTGTCGAATGCTTTCTCAGCATCTAGAGCGATTGCTGCAAGGGGGTGGGGTAGATGATGAGATTTTGATAGTACATTAAACAACAATCTTGTATTATCAGTGATAAATCGACCCTTGACGAAGCCTGATTGTTCCTGTCCTAGGAGATCTGGGAGTAAGAGGTCTAGACACGTTGCAAGTGATTTAGCAAATATCTTATAGTCAATGTTGACCAAAGAAATGGGTCTGTAGTTTTTACAATAATGAGCATCTTTTCCCTCCTTGGGTATAAGGCAGATGTGTGCATCAGAGAAAGAACCTGAGGAAGCGCCCAAGGCAACAAAAGTGTCTATGAGAGAATGTAATTTCGGGATGAGGCGCTTTGAGAAATGAAGGAAAAATTCAACAGTGAGGCCATCTGGTCCAGGAGCTTTGTCTTTTTTGAGAGTTTGGAGTGCTTTAAGTAATTCCTGTTGAGAAATGTCAAGTTCTAGGTGAGAGAGATCGAGGGGGAAATGGTCAGGTTTATGTATAGCAGAGAAGAAATGATCAAGAGAGTGGGAGGAGGGTTGGGTTTCAGAGGAGTACAAGGTTTCATAGAAAGTGGAGAATTCAGTAAGAATATCAGCGTCTTTATGCTTAAGGATAGACTGAGCATTGTAAATGGATTCAATGTTCAGTTTGTTATGCTTAATTTTCAAATAATTGGCTAAGATTTTGCCGGCTTTATTCCTACCTCCATAAAACTTTGCACTAGATTTCAATTAATATAAAGAAGCATCCTCTGTAGATTTTGTGTTAAATTTCATTTTGGCCTTGACCAGGGCTGTTAAACTGTCTTGTGAAAGGGACGTAAAGTAAGCGTGCTCCAATTTCTTGATATCTTGAAGAAGATCTGCAGTAAATTTGTGGGCAATTTTTCGTTTCTTTGCCACATATCCAATTATAAAATCCCTAGCCGCAGCTTTAAAAGCGTCCCATACGGTGTATTTGGGAATGGATGAAGTATCATTAAACAAAAAAAATTCGTCAAAAAATGCAGTTAAGGAATCAGTGAATTTGGGATCCAACAAAAGGGTATTATTAAAACGCCACCCTTTAGGGCCAGCAAGCTTAGGGAGTATATCAAGAGACACTAAGGTTGGGGCATGATCGGAGAGAAGAATTTGACCAATTTCGGCATTAGTAAGGGTCTGGGCAATATTGTGGGTGACAAAAATATAATCAATACGAGATTGGGAATAGTGGCAAGGGGAATAAAGTAAATTCTCGTGTCGATGGATTGCACAAGCGCCAGGTGTCAATAAGTTTATGTTGAGAAACGGCTTGAGCAAAGAGTTTATGGGATTTATTCGGAAGTAGGGAGTTTTAGAGTTTCTGTCAAGGAAGGGATCAAGAGGCTGGTTACAATCACCTGCTAAGATGAAATTATCATCAACAAACCTGGTGATATGATGGGAAAAGTCATGCCAAAAAGCAGGGTGGCCACCAGTGGGGGCATATACATTTAGAAGAGAATTGGAACACCCTTAAGAGACAGTTTAACATGTATCCACCGGCCGTCATCATCTGAGTCTTGAGAAATTAGGAGATGGGAGAGAGTTTTCCGACATAAAATAGCTACTCCGTTTCGTTTGCCATCACCTTGGCAGTAGTAGACTTCACCCACCCAACCTCTTTTAAGTTTAACAGATTCAGCATCAGATAAATGAGTTTTTTGTAAAAATGCAATATCCACATTCAAGCGAGCTAAATGAGATAAAATTCTTTGTCGTTTGATTGGAGAATTAATGCCCTTAACATTCCACGTAATAATTTTCAATGACATAGCATACAAAATAAAAGTAGATCATAATGAGAAATAAATGCAAAAGAGAGGCTCATGAGAGTAACAGAGGGAAACAGAAAGAAATGATCAGAAGCCCAGGCTAAAATAAAATTTATCCAAATAGAGAAAAAGATAAGAGAGAGAAAAATAGAAAAAAGAAATTGCGAATCAAACAGTAAAATATGTGACAGAAGTGTGAGAGAGACAGAGGAGAGGTGGATTGAAAGAGAAAAGATCAAAGTCCAGAGCGAGTATAAATCGGTGAACAAAAGAGCGTGGAAGTAAAGGAAAGGGAGAACGGAAGGAAAAGGAAATGAGTAAAGAGAAAGAGTATAGGACATAGGGACAGGAAGAAAATTCGTCCAAATAGATATACAGAAGAGAAAAATGCAAATAAAAGGCAAAGAGACACAAAGAAAGAAGAGATAAAAAGATGTATGAAAGTGAGGAGAAGGTGACACCTGTGAACACAATTAAAATTGGGAAAAAAGGAGGAAAAAGGAAAAAAAGGAGAGGACATACATTAAAGGAAGGAAGGTAAACATACTTACTAGGGAGGGAATCTAGGGAGGATTTTCAGGAGGAGAACAAACGAGAAACTGAGGGGGGTAGAACCAACTGGAGAAGGCAAGACATTCAACATGAGCGGACCGTCAAGCCAGGGGGAACATCGTGGAACGGAATGCAAGATCTGTGAAAAAGATGAGGAAAAAACAGCATCAAGAGACGGAACAGCGATAAAAAAAAACAGTACCAAACAAGGTTATCAAACAAATGAACAAGTTATGTAAATATATAAGGGAACAAGAAACAAGGGAATTTATGAACGGATAACAATAGTATGACAATCATGACAGAATCAACGCGAACTGGATGAGCCAAATAAAAGACAATAACAGCTCAAGAAAGTCATGGAGGAAAAACAGAGGAAGAACTGGAAGAGTCCATATCAGTTGTGTGACAAGAATTCAGAAAGCTGCGAAGGCGGACAGGATCATCATAGGTCATCGTTTTGTTGTTATGAGTAACTCTGAAGAGGCAAGGGTGAACAATGCCATATCTAGCGCCAATGGAACGAAGTTCAGGTCTCATATCCAAGAAAGCTTTGCGTCGGTTAGCGGTAGCTTTAACATAATCCTGCGCGAAAAACAAGGTGGATCCTGACCATGTGAGGCGAGGGGAAGCCCTGGCTACTGAAAGGACTTTAAGCAGGTCGGTGTATTCCAGGAAATACATGATGACGCCCCTTGGTCTTGAGGAGGTGGAAGCAGACGAACAGATGCGACCAAGCCTGTGTGCCCTTTGGATATTAAGCTCGGTGTCTTCTGGTAAATGAAGGAGCTTAGGAAGGAAGGATTTGAAGAAGGCAATAGGGTCGCTCCCCTCACAATTTTCCGCCAGGCCATAGATGCGCAAGTTATTGCGCCGGTTACGGTTTTCAAGTTCCTAAACCTGCTTCTGGAGGGAAGAAATCTGCGACTGAATATGGGAAACCTTGGAGGATGACTCCTGAAGAGAGGAAACACTATGCTCCACCATCGTAGCGTCCATCTGCGACCAGTTATCAGTTAAAACCTGTAACTTTGCATTGGTTTCTTCCATAAAAGGACGAAGGGCTCGTATCTCTTCCAACAGCAACTCCATAGATACAGCTGAGGAGGAGCCCGACGGTGATGGAGGATCTTTTTTGAGTCGTTTCGTTGTGGCCTTCCCTGAGGGTTGCACAGGATGTTCCGCACTAGACTGCGACATGTGGTCAACAGACGCCTGAGAGGCTTCCAAATGAGCCAGCGCAGAGAATATTTTTGAGTTTTTAATAAAGGTGCGTCTCGGAGGTTTAGGAACGCGGCCTGTTGCGCCCCTATCCATAAGATGGTTAGTCCCTCCAGAGGAGAAGGCCAGCACCTGAAATGTTGCATCCGCGAGAGCAGCAGCAAATAGGAGGTAGGTCAGCAGAGACTACAGGAGCGCGCAGGAGGGCTTTTAGGTAAATGCAGAGAGAAATCCACAACTGACAAGGCGAGCTTGGCTATGGCATGAGAATGTGGAGTGAAAGTCACAAAGGCATTAAGAAGGAGTATCAAATGGTCATATTAGGACGCAGGAATATGACCAGCAGATTAAGCCATACAGCTTTCATGTGAGGAAACAAACTGCAAAATGGCCGCTGAAAGGAAATATATCAGGATAGCAGGCAACAGAAGCATCCAATAGATAGGCATTTGCATCAACAAAGTCAAGGAGGGTAGTATAAGATGAATATCTGGCCAAACCTTGTTGCAGGGAGAAGAGGGCAGGTCCATAAATTCGTTACGAGGAAAAGAGGAGCGTCACTCGGGAGACGTGTCTCAGAGCGACAAAATGGCAGCCGCAGCCGTCAGGATGTCGCGAGTAGAAGATAGAAGAAAAATGCATTAAAAATGCAAGCGACGGTCAGCCAGAGCAGCAAGACGGGTCTCAAAGCATTCCTGTTTCCTTCCGAAGGCAGAAGCCGGCGTCTCCGATGAGAAGCGAGTCCGTTGACCGCTAGTTCGCCCCAGCGTTCCCGGAGCGCTCACATGAACGCCGCCATCGCCGCCGGGCGCTAAGCCACCTATGTGCATCTTGACTGTTAGACCTGTCAACCGTAGGGTGATATTCCCTCAAAGTCTTTGCCTCTCCTCCTCCATTTTTTGCCGAACCTCTTTTTGTTGGCCATAGGACTCTGTGCACTTTAAAAACTGATAACCAGTACTACACTGCCTTACAACATGGTTAACTTGGCTTATACCTAATTGGCATATTTAGTTTACTTATATGTCCCTTGTAGAGTGTTATGCTATATACCTAGGGCCTGTAAATGTAAAGCTTATAGTGGCAGCACTTATTGTGCCATTCACTTAAGTATCACCTTAGAACATGTCCCAGGCCTGCTATTGCAGCCTGATTGCAGTTTTAAACTGCCATGTTGACTTGGCAATAAAACCCTCTAGCCAAGCCCTAAACTCCCCTTTTATTGCATATCTCATCCCTAAGGTAGGCCCTAGGGAGCCCACAGGGCAGGACGCAGTGTTATTAAAATGTTAGACATGTACTTTTAAGTTTTACATGTCTTGGTAGTGGAAACCCCATAAATACATTTTTCACCACTGTGAGGCATACCCTTCCCATCGGATAACATAGGATATTCCTTATTACATTTAATAAGCTGTAATTTCCAAACCCTACTTAATGGTATATTTGGGTTTTTTATTACAATTTTGAAAATGCCACTTTTTGAAAGTTTTCATTTTTGCTGCCCTTAGCCCTTTTGTGTGTAGCTTGTCTTGGGTCACATGACTGGTGTAACTGACAGTTTTACTTTGTGAATTCCTCCCACAGAGTCACACAGTAGAAGGATTAGGTGTGCCTGAATGGGCCATCTCCTTGCAGGATGTGGGTGAGTTGAGCACAACCTGTCTGCAACTGAATAGGGAGTGTTCTGCCTTCACATAAAGACCTATCACCTCCATGTTGTCACTGCAGCTAACTTGGATCCAGGGAGGGAGTCAGAAAATTCCGCGATCGACGGCTTCGCAGAATTTTCTGCTTGTTCGCGCTTTCAAAATGTGTGTTCGCAAGATATTTCTCCCCGAGCACGCAAACAGTGTTCGCGAACAGGAAGAAAGCATCGCAAACAGGCCAAACAATCAATTCCGCGTGTTCGCTGAACTTTTGCGTGCTCGCGGAGATTTTTTACCATCTCGCGGAGCTTACTACACAAATTTCGCCCACCCTTACTTCTCTCACCTTCCAGAAGGAAGGCACCAGGGTATGTGTAACCTTAAGGGTATACAAGGAGAGAAGGAGCCAATACTGAAGTGTGGGAATAACTATATTTTTATTAGGCTTTATATACAGCAAGTTCAACTCTTCAAAATTGAATGAGACGCGGGCTTCTTTCAGCTGATCTTCGGTATGTGTCCACGGCTTGATCGGTTTTCTTTTCTCCTCACCGTCTCGCAAGTGTATAATGAAAAAGAAAGGAAACGTGGCCGTTAGCTCACAGCTCTATAACCAACGTTGGTTATGGGGCAGGGTGTGCGGGTAACATTAGTGAGGAAGGAATAAAACCATCACCATTTGTCCCAAGATAGAACACTAAACCGATGAGTGCGGTGCTCAGTGCTCAAAAGGAAATGGTGCCCTTAGGATAGTCCCTCCCTCCTCCCTCTGCTACCCGGTTCCCCCCTCTTAAATCCTATGAGTGTTCTGAAACGATCCCGTACCTGGCTTAGCCACGCATCTTCCTGAGCGTGGCTGGGCGAGGGGACGGTGGCCTCCTGGCTTCTCCTGTGGTGGAGTCTCCGGGACATTCTCTGCTCTGCTACCAGCTCTCCCGGCTCCGACGTCCTCCAGGTCCGTGGCTCTGCTGCCAGCTCTCCCGGCTCCGACGTCCTCTTGGTCTATGGCTTCAGTCCGGTCTTCTTCCAGTCGGCTTCCTCTCCTCCTCTCAAAGTCGCATTGGACCACACACACGATCGCGTCTTCCGGGTCCGCCTTTCTTTCCCTGGAGGCCAGTTCTAATAGGCCGACAAACTTCGACGTCATAGGGGTGGAGGCAAAGTCCGGGAAGTCCAAGCTGTCCTTAAAGGGCCCAAACCAGTCCTGTTGAGGAGATGGAGAGTCAGTTACGGGGGGATCGCAAAGGGGAGTTCGCGACCCCCTGACAAATCCCCCCCCCTAGCTTTTCCCGTTCGGGGGAAAGAGGATAGCGTGACAGGAAGTCAGCATTCGTTTGGTTTGTCCCCTTCCTATGCCGTACTTCGAAGTCATATGGCTGGAGTGAAAGGAACCAGAGCAAGATGCGATCATTCCGGACTTTGTTTTGCTGCAGCCAGGTCAAAGGAGCATGGCCGGTAAACAGTGTGAAATGGCGACCTTCTAGGTAATAACGGAGTTTCTCGATACTCCCCTTGACCGCAAGGCACTCTTTTTCTATTGTCGGGTATGCCGCCTCTTGAGGGAATAACTTCCGACTCAGGTACAAGATGGGTTTTTTACTGCCTTCAGTGTCTAGTTGTGAGAGCACTGCCCCTAAACCTACGCCTGAAGCATCTGTTTGTAAACAAAAAGGTTTCTCGAAGTCAGGGTCCATCAAGACCGGGGCAGAGGACAGGATGTCTTTAAGGGCTTGGAAGGCTGTACATGCTTGAGGGGAAGGTTTTTTGAAGTGCACAGAAGTAGCTGTTTTCTTTAGCATGTCTGTTAGGGGGGCAGAGACATAGGCAAAGTGCGGGATGAAACGGCGATAATAGCCGACGAGACCTAGGAAGGCCCTAAGATCCCTTCTAGTTGCTGGAAAGACCTGTGACTGGATGGCTTTTACCTTTTCTTGTTGGGAAACAGATGACCTTCTACCAGGACATAACCTAAGTATTTGACTTGCGTAAATGCTATCCGTGATATTTTTGAGTTTATGTGTAACCCGGCCTTTTGTAGAGCTCCTAGTATCTGTTCTAGGTGGTGGAGGTGGGCCTCCCAGGTGGGACTGAGGACAACGATTTCGTCCAAGTAGGCGGCTGCAAACTGGGTATAGGGGGCTAGGAGGGTGTCCATAAGACGTTGAAATGTCACAGGAGCCCCATGTAAACCGAATGGAAGAACCGTGAAATGAAATAACCCTTCAGGTGTCGAAAAGGCTGTCTTCTCCTGATCTTGGGGTAGAAGGGGCACTTACCAGTAGCCCTTGGTGAGGTAAATGGTGGTTATGTATTGAGCCTCACCAAGGCGTTTGATTAGTTCGTCCACTCTCGGTAATGGGTACCCATCTTGTTTTGAAACCTTGTTAACGGCACGGAAGTCTATGTAAAACCTAGTACTTCCGTCCGGTTTTGGCACTAAAACTACTGGGGTAGACCAGTTGCTTTTGGAGGGGACTATGATACCTGCTTCCAACATTTTACTTATCTCTGTGCTTAGTAGCAACCTTCGGGCCTCGGGGACTCGGCAGGGCTTTTGTTTTATAGTGACGCCATCAGGGGTTGGGATAGAATGGACTGCTAAAGTTGTCCTACCCGGTTGGTCTGAAAAAATGGGCTGATGTTTTAGGAGTATATTCAGCACTTCCTTTTTCTTCTCTTCAGGAAGTTCAGGGTTTAGCACTGCTTGCTCTATGGTATGCGGGATTGACGTGGCTATGGAAACTGCCACAGGTGACCGTGGAGGGGGACCCAACCTCTTCTTAAGGATGTTTATGTGATATATCTGGGTTCTTGAGGGTGAGAGTTTTAAGGCATAGGTGTTTTTTCCTATTTTCCTTATCACTGGGAATGGTCCCTGCCACTCCTTGCGCAGTTTGTGAGTAGACGTGGGCAAGAGAACGAGGGCCCAATCTCCTATGGCCAGTTCTCTCCATTTTTTTCCTTTATCATAAAAGGTTTTCTGTTTCACATGGGCCTTTTCAAGGGTGTCATAAGAGAGAGTTCTCAACGTATGCAAACGGGTCTTTAGTTGTTGTGAATATTCCAAAGGTTCTTGGGCATCGTGAGCCCCTTCCCTTTCCCAGCTATCTCGGGTGATCTCTAACAGACTGCGGGGTTTTCTTTCAAAAAGGAGCTCAAATGCGGAGGCTCCCAGACTACTCTGATATTGGCTTTGTAGGACGAACAGCGCCAATGGAAGCAACTGGTCCCAGTGTTTTCCGTCTCCTGTCAATATTTTCTTGAGGGTGGTTTTTAGAAGGCCATTATAACGTTCGACTAACCCGTCGGTTTGAGGGTGATAAACCGAGGTGCGCAGGTGTTTAACGTTCAAAAGGTTGCAGACCTGTTTCATGCGACGAGAAACAAAAGGGGTTCCCTGGTCTGTTATTAATTCCTTGGAAAAACCCATTTGGGCAAACAATTCAACTAATCTTTGGGAAATGGCGGTTGTTGTGGAGGCCCTTAAAGGAAACGCCTCCGCATAGCGTGTTGCGTAATCCACGACAACCATTACATACTGGTATCCTCGGTGTGATTTAGGGAGAGGTCCGATTATGTCTACACCAATCTTTTCAAAAGGTTTTCCTATGATGGGAAGAGGAACTAGAGGAACTTTTGGCGGAATTTAGGGATTGCGTTTCTGACAAATGTGACATTCATGACAATACTTTTTTACCTGTGCGTATACCCCAGGCCAGAAGAAGTCTTGTATGATCGAATTAGTGTTTTTTCCAGCGCCGGAATGCCCTGACAAGAGGTGGGCATGAGCATAAAACATGACTTGGTCACGGAAGGTGGTGGGCACAATTAATTGTGGAGTCGCCTGGTCATGGCTTAACCTATATAGGAGTCCGTTCTTTTCCACAAAATAGGGGTAGAGGAGCCTTCCCCGATCTTTGTTCTCTTGGGCATTCTGCCAGGCTTGAGCTAAAGAGGCGTCATTGGGCAGCTCGAAAATTGAAATCTGAGGCCCATGGTTCGGCCACTAGTAAACCAGTGTTACTGTTCTCTAGTAGTCTACTCCTTTGTAAAGCTTTCGTCATTAGAGTAGAAAAACACGTATTATCTGTACCAATAATAAGGGGTTCAGGCAATTCGGGGAGTACTCCTACCTCGCACTGTACTTGTGTACCTTCCTCAGTTGTGACTGTTACCCTGGCTAAAGGATAGGTTCGGATATCACCATGTACACATTTTATCCTGACTGTCTGTCCCAACAAGAGTGAAGAGGCAGATAGGGAACTTTTCCTGACTACTGAATGGCGACACCCTGAATCTAATAAGGCTTGGGTTTTCTGATTATCAAGCAATACACTTACATAAAAGGCGGGGCCTTTTTCTTGGGCATACATGATGGCGCGGGGCATGTATCCTACTTCCATGGGTTCTTCCTCTTTCTCTTTCTTTTTGCGACAATACCTCGCGATGTGCCCCCACTCTCCACACTTTTACATTGTGGGCCAGTCATAACAGGAGGATCGATTTTATGGGAGCGGGGTTTAAGAGATAATTCTGTCGGGCACTTATATACTTTCTTTTCGGTTTTTCCTGAGACTTTACTGGCGTTGGGTCTGTCTGCTTCTCTGAAGGTAGGACGGTTTTGGACTCGGGCATAAGAATTGGCCATTTCTATAGCATGTTCCAACGATAACCATGCATGCTGTCTAAGCCACCATTGAGTCCCATAAGGGAGTGCTTCAAGAAACTGCTCAAGGTAGATTTTGTTCATAACTTCTTCCATATTACCGTCCTGCGGTTTCAACCAACGGTCAGCTGCGTCTTTTAATTTGTAGAACAATGTTTTTGGAGCATCGCTTGGTTGTCCTCTTTCTTGTAGGTATCGTAGCCTGTGGCTTCCATCATCAACCCCGAGTCTGTCTAGGACAAGCTGTTTCACATGTCCGTAGGAGGCTGTCCCATCTTTGTTAGCCATTTGATAGGCTGCCTGGGCCTCCCCGGATAAAAGGGGTGCTAGATAGAAAGGCCATCGGTCTCCCGGCCTGGCATTAGGTCTAGCCGCCCTTTCAAAGTAAAAAAAAAATGAAATGGGGTCATCCCCAGCAACATATTTCTGCAGAGGTACCATGGCCCCAGGAGGAGCAGCAGCGCGACTTTGCCCCAGGGTGGCTAAGAGTTGGGGTTGTCCCTCAGCTAGTTTGGTTAAATTATCCGCTTGTTGTTGTATGGCGGCTGTGAAGGCTGCCCTGTCATTGTCGGCTTGCTCTGTAGACTGTCCCACAGCCCACTCCAACTTGGCCTGTCCTTCCCTCATCTGATTGATTTGGATCTCCATCTCGTCAGACGGAAACTCCTATCTGGCTCGCCACTTGTAACCTTAAGGGTATACAAGGAGAGAAGGAGCCAATACTGAAGTGTGGGAATAACTATATTTTTATTAGGCTTTATATACAGCAAGTTCAACTCTTCAAAATTGAATGCGGCGTAGGCTTCTTTCAGCTGATCTTCGGTATGTGTCCACGGCTTGATCGTATTTCTTTTCTCCTCACTGTCTCGCCAGTGTATAATGAAAAAGAAAGGAAACATGACTGTTACCTGGCTTAGCCACGCGTCTTCCTGAGCGTGGCTGGGTGATGCGAGGGGACGGTGGCCTCCTGGCTTCTCCTGTGATGGAGTCTCCGGGACATTCTCTCGGCCCTTGGCTCTGCTACCAGCTCTCCCGGCTACGACGTACTCCAGGTCCGTGGCTCCGCTGCCAGCTCTCCCGGCTCCGACGTCCTCTTGGTCTGTGGCTTCAGTCCGGTCTTCTTCCAGTCGGCTTCCTCTCCTCCACTCAAAGTCGCGTTGGACCACACACACGTACGCGTCTTCCGGGTCCACCTTTCTTTACCCGGAGGCCAGTTCTGATAGGCCGACAAACTCCGACGTCATAGGGGTGGAGTCAAAGTCCCGGAAGTCCAGGCTGTCCTTAAAGGGCCCGGACCAGTCCTGTTGAGGAGATGGAGAGTCAGTTACGGGGGATCGCAAAGGGGAGTTCGCGACCCCATGACAGTATGCAAATAGGACCTCAGAAACCAACTCTTCAGTACAAGTCTGGGCCTGTGGATACTCTGCCAGGAAGAAAGACTGCTGTGCTGCTGAAAAGACTGCCTCTCTTCTGGACTGCTGATCTGTTGATCTGCTGCTGCCTAGCTGACTTGCTGTCTTTCTGCCCTGCTGCCCTCTTGACTGGGGTGAAGGACTGTACTTGCAGCTTGAATTCAGGACCACACAAAAGACTCCAAAGGGGCTAGTTTGCAGGCATCCTGATCTAATCCCCAGGGACACAAAAAGCTCCCTTGACCTTGGACCCATACCTGAACGCACTCTAAGTGAGTACTGGCCTGCCAGGTGGTGCCTTATCAGTTCTGGACCCTTAGAAGTGGTGCTGAAGGTGACCGGATAGCCAAAAGCAAAATATGGGAACTTGGCTTCTCATATTATGATTCTGACTGATATATGTCAGTTCTAGAACCTTCTCTTTTTCAAAAGGAGGTTTTTGATGAAAGTCCTAATCCAAACAAAGATTTAAGCAGTAAATTAGAATACAAAGCCACTTAGCCCATAACTAAAGGTTCACATCTGCAAGAGCATATTATTCTAAGTAAACAAGAGTAGGGTAATGCTACATTTAACAAAAGTAGTTTATATGCTCTAAAAAATCCAACAACATTACATTTCTGTTTGAATTGTTCTGTTCAATAATTTTAACTTCACTTAGCGTTGCCTAATTCAAACCTAATTCCAACAGCCATACGTAAGACTCCTTGAGAATTAAAGTTGAACCCACAGATTTGCTTTATTATGGGACATCTCTCCGTAATATGTTAATATCAATTTTAAAACTATTCACCTAACAAGAAGAGAGCCAAGGCGCTTGTCAGAAATTAATATTTAACACAGTAAAAAGTATATTTTAGTCAGGGAAGAAGTTCCAGAAAAGTTTATATATAATTGTCAATGTAGCTGATTAGCTATGTATTCTTTCGGTAATTGAAAATGAAAACAATAGTTCTCATTTAAGGTGGAATAGGTACCCAAGCCTATATAGAGTAGCAGAAAAAGAGTGAGGCAAAAGCCCCTCATGCAATGCAACCCTGAGACCTGAAAAGCCCATCCAGCTGGGATGAACTGATCCTGATAAATATGTTTGAAAGGAAAGAATTAGACAATTGTTGTCATTTTAAAATATTGAAGGGGCAATACATTTCAAAACAATACTCTAAACCTATGTTCTGTCTTCAGAAGGGAAGAAGTAAGCAATTGAGAATCAATCTAAATCTATTTGGAGACATTTTAGAAACCTAGAACTCCCAAAGTAACTTCATGTAGGTCATTAGAAGTCAATCATTCTGCCCGCTATTGATCATTCATCAGTGACTATAACAACTACTCTTTTTAACCAGAATAAACACATTCACAATACTGGACAATAACGTAAACTATAAAAAACTGTTGATTCAGAATGCATATAACTATGAATTAACATGAGAAAACCATCTAAGTCCTTTCTCTTCAGATAACTCAAATACATTGAGAAGGAAGACTCTTTGGTTGTAATCTTATTCCAACTTGAATTTTCAAATATATTCCTCATTGACCACTTGTATTTAAACAGTCCTTGCTCACTTAATTTATTTGCACAAGTTCCTGGACTGAGGGACATAAACATTAAGGGGCCCATTAGCATGGCGGGCGGATAGCCACTGCCCTACCGGCGGTGGCAATCGCCCACCAAAACACCCCGCCAGGCAGCCTATTACCCCCCGCATATTAGTATGGCGGGGGTACCGCGGCGGATGGAAAGACTGTCCGCCGCTTTTTTCGCTGGTAGGCAATTGTCACAATTGCCTACTGGGCAGAAAAGGCCTGCAATATGGTGGCGGTGCTTTGCAGGCACTGCCATCCATATTATGATGTTGGCGGTTCAATGCCTTTCCATGGGGGAGACTCCTCCATGGAAAGGCATGTGGCGTTTTCTTTGTGGGTCCGTTACGAGCTCCCAGGGGTAGAGGGCTGCACTTGGGGGGTACTTATGGTAATCCCCAACATTGGCATACACAAGGGGACAGGCACTGCGCGGTGCCTGTCACGTTGTGCATGCCAATGAACAACATGCATATATTGCATTGTGGAGGGTGCAGCTTACAGCACCACCCACCACAATGCAATATATGCGGGATGACACCGCCACCGTGGCGGTAGCATCCTGATTGCCATTGCGGGACGGCTGCACCTCTGGCGGTCTGTCCCGAGTACCGTTACGGTGGCGGACGGACAAAGTCCTCCCGCCATCATACTGGACCCCTAAATATTTATGTCTGGTTCAAATTTGTAAAAACCGATGAATTGAGGAGAAATGAAAGTGCTGCAGGTGTCTTTTACACCAGTGCACATTCTTAATGTAACCAGGATAAATTCAGATTTGATCCATGCAATCCAATGTGAAGTAAAGATATTATAAAGTAATAAACCAAGTAAAACCAGGAGAGTCAATTTAGATCAAGAGAGGAGTAAAGGAGAAGAGAGAGAAACAATGTCATAATAATGGAGGAAATTAAAACATTTTAGAAATGGTTGGTTGATGCACCACTATGAACCAAAATAATTAACATTTAACATATGATAAACATTTTCATTGGTGATCCACAATGTGACTGGACTTACCAAGTTAATTAATAACCAATTTCAAAAGAACACCTAGGCAGTAATCTATTTCTTTAACAGTTCCCTGGGTGTATCATTTAGGCGTTTATGAGGTCAGCATGTGCAATTTGCAAAAACGGTAACTAGACATAATAACGAGTTTTAAATATTGTTGTGCAATAATATCGAGTTTAAAATGTCGAAACTCAAAAACTATCGTATATACTATCAATGTCAAGAATATTGATTTGTTGTTAGGAACATCAATTTTAAAAATATTGTTATAAAAAATATCGATTTTGTAAATGTTGTGAATTTTTTAATATAGTATATAATTTTAAATGTATTAATAATTTTTTATTAATTGTATATGTAGTATATAAAAAAATGTTTTAGCAGCAGGATGTTGGGTTTATAGGGGATAAGAGTAAGGAGTGTTTAATTTTTTTTTAAGTGTTCCATTTTTTAATTAATATAAATACAATTTAAAATTGTGGTTTAAGAGTGGGATGTTGGGTTTATAGGGGATAAGGGTAGGGAGTGTCTTAAAAAAATGAATTTGAATGTACATTTTTTTATTAATATAACTGTAATTTTAAATTGTGTTTCAGGAGCGGTATGTTGGGTTTATAGGGGTTAAGGGTGGGGAGTGTTTTAAAAATGTATTTTTTAATTTTCAAAAGAATTCAAAAGAACATATTTAAAATATATATTTTTTAGGGGTGGGATGTTGTGGTTATAGAGGATAAGAGTGGGGAATGTTTTCATATAAAACTATTTGAAATTTACACATAAAACATTTTGAATACAAAATATAAATTTAGAATTTTAGGAGTGTGATGTTGGGATTATAGGTGATGAAATAATTTTAAAGTTTAAAAATTAATTTATAATATATTTGAAAAAAAAATTACATTTTAAAAGAAAATTGAAATTTGTTGTGATATTTTGTGAAATTTGTGAATACTTTTGTTCAGTTATGTTTAAATTAAAAAACTGAAATTGAAATGTTTAAAATAAATTTACAAAACATAAATAATAATATTTTTGATTATGATATAAAATGAATTACAAAAATCACATATTTCTGGATACGTTCTTATAAATGGGAATATGTAAATATGTGTATAATGTGTATTCTTTAATATCTTTTTATGTATTTGTTTAGTGATATTACATTTGAAAATAATACTTTTTTATACTTTTTTTGAGTTAATATAGTTTGGGCTGGGAATATAACATGATATATGTTTAGTGTCCAGCACCTTCCCTGACTTAATGTAGTTTGGAGTGGAATAGCAAATTATATATGTTTATTGTCTAGCAGCTTCCCTGAGTTAATATAGTTTGGAGTGGGAATAGTAAACTATATTTGATTAGTGTCCAGCACCTTCACTGACTTTTTCTAGTTTGGATTTGGAATAGTGAATTAAATAAGTTTAGTTTCAAGCACCTTCCCTGAGTTAATATAGTTTGGGTGGGGAATAATAAATGATATATGTTTAGTGTCCAGCACCTTCCCTGACTTTTTCAGTTTTGGAGTGGGAATAGTACATTATATATGTTTAGTGTCCAGCACCTTCCCTGAGTTAATGTAGTTTGGAGTGGGAATAGTAAATTATATATGTTTAGTGTCCAGCACCTTCCCTGAGTTAATGTAGTTTGGAGTTGGAATAGTAAATTATATTTGTTTAGTGTCCAGCACCTTTCCAGACTTATTGTAGTTTGAAGTGGGAATAGTAAATGATATATGTTTAGTGTCCAGCACCTGCCCTCACTTAATGTAGTTTGAATTGGGAATTGTAAATTATATATGTTTAGTGTCCAATACCTCCCTGACTTTTTCAAGTTTGGATTGGGAATTGTAAATTATATATGTTTAGTTTCCATCACCTTCCCTGAGTTAATGTAGTTTGGAGTGGGAATAATAAATTATATATATTTAGGGACCCATTAGGATGTTGGGCGGTGGCACCACTGCGGTGCTGGCGGGGCGGAAAAATGACTTTTTCCGCCCACGAGCAGCGGGAAACACGTCCGCCATATTAGTATTGCAAAACATAGGTCAATTCCCATCTGCCGCGGAGGGACGCACACCACCATCAAAGTGCGCCCGCCACCGCGGCGGTGGGAGCCAATGGAGATTCTCTGCCGTGCGGAATGACGTCTGCCCCGCTCTACAAATTAGGATGGCCCAAACAAGCAGACGCACCGCAGCGGAGACACCTCCCAACCTGAGACGATGGAAACTCAACAGCGGAGTGCGATACCACAGTCCCGTCCTCTCCACCCTGCCGTACACGTGTTCCGGTGCTGTACCTGCTACAGCACTATCATCTCATGGGCCACCATGGACGCCGACACAAGTACGCAACTACACAAATACAACACACAACACACGGGCTGACACAGGGTCCAAATCCACAACAGACACCCTGCTGGGGGCATCAACACATCCGCAAGGGCACCCACCCATGACCCACCTGCCACCAAGTCACCCCACTGCATCCTGGACACACATCGACCGCGAACTTGCAGCAACGTCCCGGTCTGGTCACCGCAGCGGTCAATACATGCGCACACTGCAGAAGGCAGGGCCAGTCCAAGGCATGGGGAGGGCACAAACACCCCAGGGAGACATCTCCTACCCCCACACATTAACACACCCCATGAAGGCACAGGCCAGGTGCCCATCCTGTGCACCCCCATGCACAGCAACAAGCAACAAGCACAGCAACAGGCAAGCCCAATCCACACCCTGAACCATACAACAGACAGCCACTGCAGGAGTGGCTGCACAGGAACACACTGCAAACAACACCAGTGCCACACACACTGAAGGCTGCCAATACTTGCCAGTACATACACACACAAACAAACACACCCCCTAGGTGTAGCCACAAACATAACACACACACAGGGATGCCTGAACAGATGTCTGCCCAAAAAACAACACACAAACACAAAACACTACAGAAACACACACAGAACCCCATCAGAAACAGACATACCCTGTCAGCAAAACTGATGAAAGGCAATGGGAGCACAGACACAACAGGAGTGCACAACCTCATCACTCAGAACCAAAGCACACACAACATACCACAAATCACACAAGAAGTGCACCTTCACAGAACTACACTGCCACATGAAACCAACTACAGATGCACATGAAATCAAAAATGAACAAACACTACAGGACATCAGGGGAAGCACATCAGGCAATGCCATGGTCATATACACATAACACTGTATGCACAACAAGCAGTGTGTGCATGCCAAGCAGACATGACTGGCAACACCTCAACATACACAACACAAATCAGCACAGCACAAACACAACACACACAACAGCACACCCAGGAAGTGAGGGAATACCACAGCCAACACACATACATCCAACACAACAACAACAGATGCACAACTCTGACATACAAGAGCAGAACCATCTTGACCAGAGCACTGGGCGGCACACACAGCTGAAGTGCACATGAGCAATCCTCACTGATTAATAGCACAAGAACATCACACATAAACCATTGGGGCAATGTCCAAACTGGAACATCATACTTGGCCCAAGAACTGCACCACAAAGCACAGTGACACAAATGAAGTGATGGGGAGGCACACACACATGTAAACCAAAGGGACAGCTGACATCAAAGTGAACTGTCTTGCATGTCAGTAGTCGACATGTAAGGGGTGTACCATACTCAAATAGAGGTAGTGCAGACTCACAATGGGCAGGCATAAGTGGCACACATAGGGGATGGCATTACACCACACACACCATGACATACAGGAGGATAAAAGGCACTAACAGCCTGATTCATCAAGCCGAAATCGGCTCGCAAAGGGCCAGATTCTGAGAATCTGGCCCTTTGCGAGCGCTATTTTTGCATTTGGGATTCATCATCCCAAATGCAAAAATCGGTAATAGCGATTTCGCTATTTTGCGAGGATTTACATTTAAGGAATCTCTATTTGAGATTCCTTAAATGCAATTCATCATCCATTTAAAAATTGCGAATTCGCAATTTCGGCCCGCTATTTACCGCGAGGTCAAACCTCGTGGTAAATAGCGAAAACTTAGAAAAATGCTTTTAAAAGCATTTTTCTAAGTTGCATGTTGCACACACACATGTCCTTTGGGCAACACCTGTTTCAATTTGCATTTAAGGGGTGCTTTGGACACCCCTAGCACCCTTTAAATCGCTATCTTATTTGCGATTAGCTAATTGCAAATAAGGAATACTCCCCAATCATTCCTATGGGCCTTTTGGCCCATAGGAATGTATGGGGAGTTATTCCTTATTTGCGATTAGCAATTTGCTACTCGCAAATAAGGAATGTGTAGGAATCGCTATTTATTTAGCAATTCCTACATGAATCCCATTTTGCAAGTCCTTAATAGCGATTCCTTATGAATCGCTATTAGGGGCTCGCAAAACGGGAGAGTGATGAATCAGGCTGTATGTGCCTGCAATGCATGAGAAACACAGCCACAATGGCAGTGTGGAGCGGCAGGGCTGCACAGTCTACTCATACTCCATCAAGACACATGGATGATCAAACAAACACAAAATTGATGTGCAAGTCACACACTCTGCACACTCATAAGTGACAAACAAACAAGTAGGAGTCAGACAGAACAGTACGCACACCAACACACTGCACAGTGCATAACAGACAACTCACACATGTGCATACAACCACATCCACAGAACAATCCAAACAACAGGCACACAACTCCTGGGTGACACATGTGTGTCTTTCACAATCCAGGGGCACACACACACATTCACACCCCCTACAAAGTCATACCCTTCCCACTGCACACCTCTTGACTACCCAAGAGCACACATCACATGTTGGCCATGGGACCAGGATTAAGGGCCTACACAAGACAACCATACACATTCACAGCTGGGCACACATAAAGGAATAACACACATACATGATGACATTGCCCAGCCTGCATGCAAACCTGTGCACAGCATCACAACCTGTGCTGGCAGTGTACCCCAACCGGACATCTGAACAATGTAGCCAACAATAGCAAACCACAAATAAGAGAACTGCATGACAGGTAAAATATACATCACAGATAACACAAGTATCAGTGTCTGAATGAACTGAAGACCTTGTCACCCCTGTTAAAAAATGTGATGTGGGCAAAGAGCTTGGCAGTGTTGTAGTGACATATAGAGCATGGGTCACAGTCAACCAAATGCACACACCAAAATAACTTTAATCAGCAAGGACACTGACAAAACAGACAACAGGAGTAACTGTCTTTATTCATATATTGCACAGATGTGACAGTAGAACAACAGTAGACAAGAGAAAGGGACAAAATGCTGATCATATGCAAGTTAATCTGCACAGGCAAACTCCAACAAGAAGGCCAGTGTCCATGGCAGGGAGCACAGCAAGTACATGAGAGGTTGCACAGGGGAGAGTACAACACAGCAAAGCAACAGGGCCAGTATCCATGGCAGGAGGAACAGCAGGTACATGAGAGGCTGCACAGGGGAGACTCCAACACAGCAGAGCAACATGGCCAGTGTCCATGGCAGGTGGCACAGCAAGTACATGAGAGGCTGCATAGGGGAGAGTACAACACAGCAGAGCAACATGTCCAATGCCCATGGCAGGTGGCACAGCAAGTACATGAGAGGCTGCACAGGGGAGAGTCCAACACAGCAGAGCAACAGGGCCAGTGTCCATGGCAGGTGGCACAGCAAGTACATGAGAGGCTGCACAGGGGAGAGTCCAACACAGCAGAGGAACAGGGCCAGTGTCCATGGCAGGTGGCACAGCAAGTACATGAGAGGCTGCACAGAGGAGACTCCAACACAGCAGAGCAACAGGGCCAGTGTCCATGGCAGGTGGCACAGCAAGTACATGAGAGGCTGCACAGGGGAGAGTACAACACAGCAGAGCAACAGGGCCAGTGTCCATGGCAGGGGGCACAGCAAGTAAATGAGAGGCTGCACAGGGGAGAGTACAACACAGCAGAGCAACAGGGCCAGTGTCCACGGCAGGGGGCACATCAAGTACATGAGAGGCTGCACAGGGAAGACTCCAACACAGCAGAGCAACAGGGTCAGTGTCCTGTCACCCCTGTTAAAAAATGTGATTCGGGCAAAGAGCTTGGCAGTGTTGAAGTGACATATAGAGCATGGGTCACAGTCAACCAAATGCACACTCCAAAATAACTTTAATCAGCAAGGACTCTGACAAAACAGACAACAGGTGTAACTGTCTTTATTCACATATTGCACAGGTGTAACAGTAGAACAACAGTAGACAAGTGCAAGGCACAACATACTGATCATATGCAAGATATTCTGCACAGGCAAACTCCAAACAGGAAGGCCAGTGTCCATGGCAGGGGGCACAGCAAGTACATGAGAGGCTGCACAGGGGAGAGTACAACACAGCAAAGCAACAGGGCCAGTGTCCATGGCAGAAGGCACAGCAAGTACATGAGAGGCTGCACAGGGGAGAGGACAACACAGCAGAGCAACCGGGTCAGTGTCCACAGGAGGGGGCACAGCAAGTGCATGAGAGGCTGCACAGGGGAAAGTCCAACACAGCAGAACAACATGGCCAGTGTCCATGGCAGGTGGCAGAGCAAGTACATGAGAGGTTGCACAGGCAAGGTCAGAATAGCAGTGAATGACAAGGCCAGTGTCCATGGCAAAGTGCAGAGTTAGGACATGAGAAGCTGCACAGGCAATGGCAGAACAGCAGTGAATGACAAGGCCAGTGGGCATGGCAAAGTGCAGAGTCAGGACGTAAGAAGCTACACAGGCAAGGGCAGACCAGCATTGAATGACAAGGCCAGTGGGCATGGCAAAGTGCAGAGTCAGGACATGAGAAGCTGCACAGGCAAGGGCAGAACAGCAGTGAATGACAAGGCCAGTGGGCATGGCAAAGTGCAGAGTCAGGACATGCGGAGCTGCAGAGGCAAGGGCAGATCAGCAGTGAATGACAAGGCCAGAGGGCATGGAAAAGTGCAGAGTCAGGGCATGAGAAGCTGCACAGTGAGTGTGTTTGACTGTACCCATCCATGGCCAGCAACACACCTGGTAAACAATGGGCATGTCTAGCACACCTGTATGAGAGACAGGTGTGTGAGGGGGACTACCACTCACTCTTGGCTGTCAGGCAGACTTGGAGCTGGCTGTGTGTTGGGGACAGCAGGACCACTTGACTGGGGAGAGAGAGGCCCAGGTGATATAGGGCTATCAGTGGATTTGCAAGCTGGAGGGCTGTTTGGACCAGGTGGTGTAGTGGCACGTGGAGGTGGAGTCATGCAGACCTGTGACACAGTGAGGGTGGGAGAGGTTTGAGGAGGGCCTTTCCACTTCTTGGGAATTCGAAATGCCTTCCTTGTACTGGGGTCAATGGGAACTGGTGATGACACAACAGGCACACACACCAGCAGACCCACATCAGGTGCAGACACTGGCACTCCCTCTGGTGACATGCTGCATCTTTCGGAACGCTTTGTCTGGCTACGCCTCTGGACCACCTTCCCCTGTTTGCCAGGTGACCCCCCTACAGTGCCCTCCTTCCCCTGTTTGCCAGGTGTACCCCCTACAGTGCCCTCCTTTGCCTGTTTGCCAGGGGTAGCCCCTATTGTGCCATCCTTCACCTGTTTACCAAGAGTAGCCCCTACAGTGCCCTCCTTCACCTGCTTCACAGGGCTTGGAATTGGAGTTGATGTGGCGGGGGAATGTGGCCCAGGTAGTAAAAAATGGGCATGACTAGCACACCTGTATGAGAGAGGCCCAGGTGATGTAGGGCTATCAGTGACTTGGCAAGCTGGAGGGCTGTTTGGACCAGGTGGTGTAGTGGCATGTGGAGGTGGAGTCATGCAGACCTGTGACACAGTGTGGGTGGAAGAGGTTCAAGGGGTGCCTTTCCACTTCTTGGGAATTCAAAATGCCTTCCCTGTACTGGGTTAGTTACAAATCAGGGTAAAACCCGGAGTCACTGGGACCTGGGTGCTAGACAGTACATAATAAGTGGTCCCAATGCAGTGGTAACATAGAGGTTAAAATGGGGGGAAGCAAAATATTCAAAACAAAATTCCAGATATATATAAATGAGACTGATATTTTCCCAATGTTATTTAATCACATTGAAAAAATGCATTTATGCAAGGAACAAATCTTAAGTCATATATAAGGATAGCAACTTTAAAGATGGCAGTGCCCGAAAAGGGGGAAGACGTGATTAAGAAGTGATAGTGAGAGATTATAAGTGATGGTGACATATAATCACAAACATTTCTAGCATATATTCTTTGTATGCCAAATAGTCCAGACATGAAGTCACACTCAGATAGTGGACACTGCTGGTCACCCCCAAATAGATTCCCCACACTAACCCAGTGCTGAATGACCATGTAGATCCTAACACATCCGGCTATGGGAATGCACGGCAGGGAGGATCACTTTTGTAAGGCCAGTTTGGGCCAATGCATGACACTGGCACCCATACCAGCAGCCACTTACATGACACAGCACAGCACCACCCCACGAACATCACATAGGCCACCGCTGCCTCAAGCCCTGTACATATGCATCCTCTCCCTGCCAAAGTCACCCTCCCAAATACTCACCCCTGCCTTGCTGCTGATGCTCCTTCATACGTGCATCCAGCTCAGGATAAGTCACTGCCAAGATGCAGCCCATCAGTGGTGTCATGCTGCACCGTGTCTAACGCCCAGTGCGTGGTAGCAGGCCCAAGGTCATCTCTGCCACGTTATTTGCCAGCCGGCTGATGTCGTCCCACCTCTTGTGGCAGTGGGTGCTTCATCGGTTAGATACCCCCAGGGCTCGCACTTTGCTGCAAAGGCCCTCCACACGGCCTTACGCTGGTGTACCTTGAGCTGCAGGCATGGGAGAAAAGAGGGGAAAATGATCAGTGACACAGTGTCATGTACCAACATCTATCCGTACAGTAGCAAGACACAGACTCATTACCAAATGTAATCTCTGTCCGTCCCACTCTGGGGTACACCTCACATGGGCACTCTGCATGGGCCACGCGGATGTGATTGCATGCATTAATGAGGGCGTACAGGGTCCCTGATATTCTCACACACATGCAGGATGACTGCACTGAACCCCCTCTGTGGCTTGCACACATCTCCACTCCTATGCATGTCTGGCCACTACATACATCACATATCCACCTGTGTCTGTGTGTAGAACCACTGTGTGCATGACCGGGCAGCATTCAATGAGCATGTCCTGTGAACATATTAGTATGTCATGTGTGTGGCATCGGGGTACATGGACTCACCAACGAAATATACATCAACACATGTGTGGTCATGTGCAATTATACAGGGCTGAGATGGTGCATATTTGGATTTCAGTATAAATGAACAAGAGTAAGGACACCGTAAACGCAGTGATGTCATCTGGTCTTGGTTGGTGGGCACTGTGCAGAGCATCTGGGTTCACACTGAGTCAGACAACAGGGGCCACAGAGACAATCAGCCAAGTAATTACTTTCCTGGCACCTGCATGTCCAACATCCTTTGGCTCTGTATGGCTGACAATGTAACACACTCCACTCAGACATACAACTGCAGGCAGGGAAAACCGTGACATTGGGACACACACTCCTTCCTCTTGGAGACAGCATGTTTGTCAGTGTATGACACAACCCCACACCCTCAGGCATATACTGCAGCAGTCCATAATACATGTCTTCCCCCTTCCCTACACCTCCCTTTACAATGACTTACCACAACATTTGGGACACCATACAGCCTTGGGTACTGTGCGAGCACCTCATCCACCAGGACCTCCAGCTCCTCGCTTGTGAATGGACTGGCACGGATCTTCTTTGTCCTTGCCATCTCTGTGGATTTGGAACACCTGAGGTGGAATTGGGTGGTGAGGGGTCCCAGGCAGCAGGCTCTGGAGGCAGCAGCAGATGAGGGTCCCAGGCAGCAGGCTCTGGAGGCAGCAGCTGATGAGGGTCTCTGGCAGCAGGCTCTGGAGGCAGCAGCAGATGAGGGTCCTAGGCAACAGGCTCTGGAGGCAGCAGCAGGTGAGGGTCCCAGGCAGCAGGCTCTGGAGGCAGTGGCAGATGAGGGTCCCAGGCAGCAGGCTCTGGAGGCAGCAGCAGATGAGGGTCTCTGGCAGCAGGGTCTGGAGGCAACAGCAGGTGAGGGTCCCAGGCAGCAGGCTCTGTGAGCAGTGGAAATGTGAGGCTCACTCCCACACATGTATAGCCCCCTGGGGTTGTTTCTAAGGTGCCAAGCTGCAACAGTTCGTTGTCCAGTTCTGCCTCTTTCAAAAGCATCCAATGACCGCCTCCGCGGTGTCGGAGCACGCCTACCGCGATCTTCAAAATTACATCATGCCACCACAATCATCGCTCCCATTGGCTGTAGGCAATGCTCCATGGCGGTGATGCACCGCAGGGGCCTGGGGTGAGCTACCGCGCTGGTGCATCTTTTAAATTGGGAACAAAAGGGGTTAGGTCCTTTATGTGGTGAGGGCTAGACT
The DNA here is from genome assembly GCF_964261635.1 of Lissotriton helveticus. Lineage (NCBI taxonomy): Eukaryota > Metazoa > Chordata > Amphibia > Caudata > Salamandridae > Lissotriton > Lissotriton helveticus. The sequence continues at coordinate 2,057,275,728 of NC_136059.1, read as the reverse complement.
GAGAGAAATTCGAATCCCACCGTACAGAGCAGCAGCTCCAGCCACAGAATGCTGAAATCAACAATTCCATTTATGCGCAAATGAGAGATTAAATCAAGAACCCAAACTGATGGTCACGCCGCTTTTAATGGACCTTGCCAGCACTCGGCACTACTGAAAGTAGAAGGCTTCTCTGCCTGGCCACGTTATTTCATTTAAACGGACCCCCAAAAGACCCGCTCTGAAATTCAACACTGAGCAGCCTTGATACAAGATACATACAGCCCTGATGACAGACCAGTGACTCCAGTCTGGTCTAGAAACGCGTCGGCAGTATTGGTTGGGAGATATAAAGTAATACTGTTTCACTAAAGCTAGGACCGGCTGGCCCAGCACTAAAATATACAAGATATTTAATCATTTATCTTCCCAACCCCTAGTTTCTCTCATTCAGTGTTTGTTAGCTTTTTGTTGTTCGTAAATTGATATGTTTGTATTATTATTTTTTCAATAATGTCTGATGTGAGAATATTTTCTATTGTGTGTTCTAATAATTTCTAAATGTGTAAATAGTCTTTGCCCTTAATGTTTGCTAACATTAGTCCAGCCTTGTAAATATTTGTAAATATTTGCAATCAATGTCTTTTTTCTGTCAGCAATTTTTTCAAATTATAGAAAATACAAAATGATTGACACAAAATAATGGTGTCCAGGGAAGCGATAATAAAGTGTTTCTTACCCTATATCAAAAAATTGTATTGAGTAACTGTGGTTTGGGCATTTTGTGTTCTTTACTAATGGTGCATCTTTTAAAAGCATCCAATGTCCGCCTCCACGGTGGCGGAGCATTCCTACTGCGATCTTCAAAATTGCATCATGCCACCACAATCATCGCTCCCATTGGCTGTAGGCAATGCTCCATGGCGGTGATGCACCGCAGGGGCCCGGGGTGCGCTAACGTGGGGCCAGGTGGTAGCTACCATGAGTAGGGTGGCGGAGCATGCCCACGGCCATCTTCCCATCTCTCCATGCCAATGACTACCGCACTTGTGTAGGTGGTGGTGCTGGTGACACACCGCCGGGGCCAGGTGGTAGGTACAGCGAGTAGGGTGGCGGAGAACGCCAACCATCATCTTCCCATCTCTCCATGCCAATGACTACCGCGCTCGTGTAAGCGGTGGTGCTGGTGACACACCGCCGGGGCCAGGCGGTAGCGACCGCATTTTGTGGCACATACAATGTCAATGTCCATCAGGAACACTTCAACAGTGCACAGTGGCCACATGGTGAAGTGGACATCATCTTGCACACAATGTCAATGTTCCATTGACTACACAGGTGCCTACATGGGCCATGGCTGTGTATGTGTGACGTACTCCCTAACTTGTCACAAATGCAATAGATGGTTGGTGAGGTAGGACAGTGTTGTAGAAGACTCTACAATATGTACACATATGAATGTGTTGTGGGGCAGTGATGACCTCGGGAAGGCTTGTCTCACTGTATGGTGTTGTTACTTACTTGTGCTTATCTGTGTGCTCATACATGCAATTCTTAATTCACTGCCAACTGTGATCATTGTGCTGCAGATGTGTGCCAAGTTTGAATTATGCAGTGAGGTCTGACAGGTACAGCAGATGAGTATGAGACAGTTGTGTTAATTTGTTGCACAATAGCTGGATGACACGCTCCCAGGCATGCACATGTGGAATGTGGCCTTGAAAATATGTGCATTCACAGTGACCTATATTGTGTTTTACGCACTGGTATATTGTAAATGGAGAGGTGTGCCCTCTGTGTGGCTCAAACTTACACCCATGTAGCATGGTGTGTCACACATCCCTCAAGTCAGTGTTTGTTCATTCTGTTTCATCCTGAACGTGATATGCTGTGGCAATCTCATGATGGATGTCATTGACATGTGTCCAATTTCATCTCAACTAGGAGTAGGCCGAATCTGATACGTCACTTGACACTGCTGGAGGTCATGGAGGATATAGCAATCATTCGCAAGTTCTGTCTCGACCAAGCCACCCTGAAGACCCTTTGTGATCTGTTGGAGGCCCCCTGCAGCTTCGTTGCCACTACCCAACAGCTTTCACACCAACTTACAAGGTGATGGCAGGCCTCCATTTTTTTGCCACTGGATACTTCCTGGAGACCGTGGCCAGCGCTGCTGGGATGTCTAAACCCATGTTCAGCATGGTGCTGCGGGATGTTCTTGCAGCGATGATGATCTACAAGGACAGATAAATAAATTTCCCCGGGGAGCAGAATTGGCAGGTTTGAAGGGAGACTTCTATCCCCTTGGGCACATCCCCCATTTTTTTGGGGCCATTGATTGCACACATGCCAGTCTTGTGCCACCACTGACGAGTGAGCACATTTTCCGTAATAGAAAACATTATCACTCGATCAATGTGCAGGTGGTGTGCCTGGCCGACATGACCATCACACATGTGTGTGCCAGATTCCCCGGCTAGGCCCATGACTCCTACATCCTTAGGAACAGCATTGTGCCCTGGCTGATGGCTAATCTGCTTCCCGAGCGTGCTTGGATTGTGGGTGTGTATGCCTAGTCGTTTGGCGTCCTGGGCGTGTGACTTGCTGCCCTCTGCCTGTGCAACATTGCAATGTGTGTTTGACATTCCTAGGTGACTCTGCATATTGCAGCCGTCCATGGCTGCTGAGCCCACTACGTAATCCCAGGACCCCGGCTGATATCAGATACAATGAGGCCCATGGCAGGACACGTTGTGTGGTTGAGTGTACTTTTGGCCTGCTCAAATCATGTTTCCGCTGCCTTGACAAAACTGGAGAGCACTGTCATACTCACCTGGGAAGGTGTGTAAGATCCTAGTGGCATGCTGCATGCTCCACAACCTGGCCATTCGCAAGCAGATTCCCCTGCTCCTGGATGATGATGAGGACCCAAGGCCCCCGCCTGCACAAGAACCTGAGTCCAATGATGAGGACAGTGGAGAGGAGGAAGGAGGTGACATGCGTCAACAGCTCATCACCCGCTACTTCACTTGAAGGTGGGTGACAAAGTACAACATGTACATTGTCTGGGTGGGATTGCTTTTGCCATGAAGGCCTATGTGCAAATGGTACAGACAGCCAGATGTAAAGTCGCCTGTGTGTGGATATGTGACAGTGACATGTAATCTGTGAACGTATACTGGACATATTTGTTGACACTTGTTGCCCATTGTGTCATCTGCATGTTGGGTTATGTAGATGGTTTACGTAGTGTAATGTCTGTGATGCCACACTCACACCTGTGAATGTTGTTCTGTTGTGTTTCCCTAGGTGCCTCAAATGTATCCATTCCTACATTCAGTACATCTTTCTGATACATTATGGACATCTTGCACTAAAGACAAATCTGACACAATGAAGGTGTGTAAGGTATTTTATTTACAAAGTTGACATGTGAGGGAGGCGGGCAGATAAACATGAAGGTGGTGATGGAGCAGTGAGGTGACAGTCATGGTAAATGAGATGAATGAGTGGACACCACATCGATGTGGTGACCCAGTCTAACAGACAGGTGCCATTCCCAAGGCAGTGTGGGGAAGGACAGTCCAAACAGTCAATGCAGTGGGGAAGAGGGTTGCCATCAGGACTGGCTCCGTGACTGGCGTTTGGCTGGTGCTTTGCCTCCAGACACTCACTGGCTCTTCTTTGGATGGTCCCTTGGTCGTTTCGCTGGGGTGGGCCCTGCTGTGTGCCAGCGGCGTCTGAGGACTCACCCCTCTCAGTGGCCGCAGGGGAGGATGGTAAACGGTCATCCTGCAGCACACCAGAGGGGGGTGGAGGAATTGGTTGGGACGCAGGCCTGTCCCTCAGTAACGCCACTTGCTGGCCCATGAGGTCCACCATATGACCGATGCGGGTGTCGATGGACCTCATCAGCAGGATGAGCTTGCGTAAGAGTTTGTCTGACTGGCTACTTTGTCGCTGGACCTGTTCGTAGGCCCCGATGACTCTGGTGAAGTAGTCCAGGGATGGGGTCCTAACCTCCTGATGTCTGGGGGTGAACCTGGCCCTCCTACCTGCCCTGCTGGCACGGACCTGTTGCCTTGCCACTGTGGATCCATGCACACTCCCCCTGTCGTCCATAGTTGTTGGGTTGTTGTAGTGGGCTGGTCATCCCCTGGGACAGGGAGGGTGTTGCAGGTGGCGCTGGTGGTGGTGGCGGTGTGCGCACAGGCCATGACAGCAGGGCTCTGCTGTGCTATTGTTGCATCAGATGTGGTGGTGGGGAGGATGGGTTCCTGGGACCTGGTGCTCCCTGTAACACCAGATGGGCCGGCCTCAAGCTCATCGTCCTGAAAATCCTGGGAGTCTACATCCGAGAGTCCATGTACCGGGGGTGGAGACTGGCTCTGCTGGTCATTGATGTTGTCCTCAGCAGTGAGTTTGTGGTCACCTGTGGATTAGATGGGGAATGGTCAGTGTTGTGCACTCAGCAGGAATTCTGTTAGCTGTTTGTCATCCAGTGTCTGTACACTACACAATTGACTGATCTTCACATATTTTGCTCTGTGTAATACTGTGCCTCATGACATGATGCAGAGGTACATATATTACTCATTCATGTAGTCAGATATCGATGCATTGCATGCAAATCTTGCTGTGATCATTTTCACAGGGACGTGTTGCCATGTAGGAACCAGCACAAATGAGTTTAATGGTTCTCTCAATGTTGATTCGTTTGGCCTGGCTGACATCACATCGGGCCATGGAGTGGCCATCAAATCAAATCAAATCAAATACGCTTTATTCGGCTTTTAAATTTAAAACCATAAAAGCAACAGAATGAAATACATACATGCAAAAATAACTCAGCAGTTCATTACAAGATTAAAAGAAAACTAACTATTTAAAACAAACTAAAATAATTTAACGAATCGACAATTCAAAGTAATAACCCAAGATACACAGAGTCCCCTTTTTCTCCGTGTATTATGATTCGGTGCTTGGGGGCCAGGGTAAAAATGATACAGGTCCCAGATACAGATGGGACCGTCTCCAACTGTGGGCTGGGTAGATCGCAAATAAGTGGCAATGTTCCTGTGTTTAAATTTAATTAGTATCAAGTCCCCCGGAATATCCTTGGACACCGAACCTAGCCACCCCACCCTCCTGACGGTCAGGATCCCGCCATCTAGGGCAGGTGGTAACGGTCTATTGTTTTTGAGCCAGAAGATGGCTTTATTCAGCAGGTCCTGTTGTAATTCACGTTTGCCTGAACTGAGTGCAGGGACCCCAGAGAGAACGGTGACATATGGGGCGGCTTCGGGGGGTAGATCAATTTGATGCCTTCTTTCTCGAGAAATCCTAGGAACTCTGTGAGGGGCATGTCCGGAATTAAAAGTAGCATTGCGGCCACTTGGAATGCGTGTTGTAATGGGGGAATCAGAAGTTTGAACTTTCCTGGGAGCATTGTTCATCGGCTTTTCATGGATGTTAGTGACAGTAGGGCATATGGATGTAATAGTATTTTCAGTTGGTGGATGGGTCCTTGTTACAATTTTTTCTATCCTGATCAACCTGTCCCCCAACTCATTGATTTTTGCAACCAGCGGTGATAAAGCAGCGTTTAGCAATCGCTCGATTTGGGCTAGTAGGGTCGATTGGAGGGGGGATGCAGAATCATTTGTTCGAGTCCCAGCCTTATCCGACGCTAGTGAGGTTGGGTTGGGGGGGATAAAAAAGGGCTACAGCACATTTGATCGGTATCCACTTGAGAGAGGATTGTTTCGGGGGATGAAGGTACATCCAGGGGCGTACAGATTATCTGATCAGTGTCTCTGCCCGCTATGGGGGGGGAGGTGCATCCGGGACATAATTTGCGCCACACAGGGCATTCAGCTCTTCCCAGATGGACATATTAGTTTGGAGGCAGAACCCCGGAAACAAAAGAAACGAGTTCAAACAGTTCAAAAAGATAATGATTAAAAAGGATGAAACGTCTCTGTACCTCCTCCTTTGATGACACCAAGTGGGGTAGCCCGGCCCGTCCTCTTCTGGCCTCTGAGGGCCACAGAGGGCCCGCCCTTTGCCCGGGCTTTGCTCGACGTCCCGCTCGCGTCCCGCGAAGCGAAGCAGAGCGCTGTTTGTAGGCGCCTTCTGGCGCTTGCGGTGCGTGTCAAAGCAGCGCCGCCGCTGAGGCAGCCGGGAGTTGCAGTCCCGGGGCGGCGGCGCTGTCTCAAGAGTGAAATGACTCCTGGCGGTGGCGGCAGCGGACGAGGACTCCCCTCGTCCCCCCAGCACAGGTAAGTGATGGACCCCCCTGCTCCGCCAAGCAGAGCGCTGTTTGTAGGCGCCTCCTGGCGCTTGCGGTGCGTGTCAAAGCAGCGCCGCCGCTGAGGCAGCCGGGAGTTGCAGTCCCAGGGCGGCGGCGCTGTCTCAAGAGTGAAATGACTCCTGGCGGTGGCGGCAGCGGAAGAGGACTCCCCTCGTCCCCCCAGCACAGGTAAGTGATGGACCCCCCTGCTCCGCCAAGCAGAGCGCTGTTTGTAGGCGCCTCCTGGCGCTTGCGGTGCGTGTCAAAGCAGCGCCGCCGCTGAGGCAGCCGGGAGTTGCAGTCCCGGGGCGGCGGCGCTGTCTCAAGAGTGAAATGACTCCTGGCGGTAGCGGCAGCGGAAGAGGACTCCCCTCGTCCCCCCAGCACAGGTAAGTGATGGACCCCCCTGCTCCGCCAAGCAGAGCGCTGTTTGTAGGCGCCTCCTGGCGCTTGCGGTGCGTGTCAAAGCAGCGCCGCCGCTGAGGCAGCCAGGAGTTGCAGTCCCGGGGCGGCGGCGCTGTCTCAAGAGTGAAATGACTCCTGGCGGTGGCGGCAGCGGAAGAGGACTCCCCTCGTCCCCCCAGCACAGGTAAGTGATGGAGTGGCCATTGTATTGCACTGCATGACTTTGACCTGTAATGTACATATTTGTATTTATGAGCCCACACATGCTTCCTGTGATTTTACATGCTCCTTGCTGATTGGGCCACATGGCAATGCGCTCATCAGTGTGTGCTGTGCATGGTTGTGCACGGTCTTCCTTGTGCATGTCCATTGGTGTGTGACTCTTTGTTATCTGTGACTGTTCCCTTTGCTCACCTGTGTGCACACTGTGTATGTCAAGCGGGGTCGGTGTGCACATTTGTGCATTGAGAGGGCTGGTGTTTGCACATGGCACGATTTCATTGGTGACAGATGTGTGGTTGAACGCACATGCTACCTACCTGTTACGTGAAGCAGAACAATGCAATCACTGCCACATGCTTGAGGGTGGGTGGGAGTGATCGATCTTGCTAGGGTGCGGGACAGGGGCCATGGTAGGAGTAGTGGTACAGGCCTCCCTCCCCCACACAGACCTCCTAGGCAAGATGACTACATACCTGTTAGGTGAAGGTGAACAATGCAATGGCTGCAAACAGCTTCTGGATTGGTGTGGTGTGCTACATCCTGCTTAGGGGTAGGACACGGGGCATGGTGGGAGTAGTGGTACAAGCCTCCCTCCCCCACACAGACCTCCCAGGCAAGATGGCTACCTACCTGCTAGGTGAAGGTGAACAATGCAATGGCTGCAAACTGCTACTGGGTTGGTGTGGTGTGCTACATCCTGCTTAGGGGTGGGACAGGGGGCATGGTGGGAGTAGTGGTACAAGCCTCCCTCCCCCACACAGACCTCCCAGGCAAGATGGCTACCTACCTGATAGGCGAAGGTGAACAATGCAATGGCTGCAAACTGCTTCTGGGTTGGTGTGGTATGCTATATCATGCTTAGGGGTGGGACAGGGGGCATGGTGGGAGTAGTGGTACAGGCTTCCCTCCCCCACACAGACCTCCCAGGCAAGATGGCTACCTATCTGTTATGCGAAGGTGAACAAGCAATGGCTGCAAACTGCTTCTGGGTTGGTGTGGTATGCTATATCCTGCTTAGGGGTGGGACAGGGGGCATGGTGGGAGTAGTGGTACAGGCCTCCCTACCCCACACAAACCTCCCAGGCAAGATGGCTACATCCCTGTTAGGTGAAGGTGAACAATACAATAGCTCCAAACTGCTTCTGGATTGGTGTGGTGTGCTACATCCTGCTTAGGGGTGGGACAGGGGGCATGGTGGGAGTAGTGGCACAGGCCTCCCTCCCCCACACAGACCTCCCAGGCAAGATGGCACCTACCTGTTAGGTGAAGGTGAACAATATAATGGCTGCAAACTGCTTCTGGGTTGGTGTAATGTGCTACATCCTGCTTAGGGGTGGGACAGGGGGCCTGGTGGGAGTAGTGGTACAGGCCTCCCTCCCCCACACAGATCTTCCAGGCAAGATGGCTACGTACCTGTTAGGTGAAGGTGAACAATACAATAGCTGCAAACTGCTTCTGGATTGGTGTGGTATGCTACATCCTGCTTAGGGGTGGGACAGGGGGCATGGTGGGAGTAGTGGTACAGGCCTCCCTATCCCACACAGACCTCCCAGACAAGATGGCTACCTACCTGTTAGGTGAAAGTGAACAATGCAATGGCTGCAAACTGCTTCTGGGTTGGTGTGGTATGCTATATCCTGCTTAGGGGTGGGACAGGGGTCATGGTGGGAGTAGTGATACAGGCCTCCCTCCCCCACACAGACCTCCCAGGCAAGATGGCACCTACCTGTTAGGTGAAGGTGAACAATATAATGGCTGCAAACTGCTTCTGGGTTGGTGTGATGTGCTACATCCTGCTTAGGGGTGGGACAGGGGTCATGGTGGGAGTAGTGGTAGAGGCCTCCCTCCCCTAAACTGGCCTCCCAGGCCAGAGGGCTACCTACCTGTAAGGTGAAGTTGAACAATACAATGGTGTTTGGGTTGTGCAAGAACGTACAAATCAGTGTGGTGGTTAACATTTGTTTGTACTTACCAGCCTCCACTCTCCCGGATACTCCTGTGAGATTCCCAGGATGCAGTATGGCAAAGACCTTCTCATCCCCTGGTGTGAATGGTTTTGATGGAATGGGAGGACCACCGCCAGTCCTGTCAGCCAGCTCCCGGTTCTTGCTTCTCCTCTCTTTGACAACCCTTTTGAGATCATGCCACCGCTTCATGATCTCCTTCTTGGATTATGGGGTGTTCCCCTACTGCATTGACCCTTTGGACTATCCTTTGCCACATTTGTGTCCTTGTGGCTAATGGTGTCTGTTGGACCAGGCTACCAAACAGTTGTGGTTCCATTCTGACTATGTCATTTACCATGACTGTCAATTCACTCTCTGTGAATTTGGGCATTTTCTGTGATGCCATGGTGTGTAGTGAGCAAAGTGTGTGTGGGTGGTGGGTGTGGTTGTGTGTGAGGTGTTATGTGCTGGGGATTGTTGGTGCTGGTGTGACGGTGGTGGTGGTGTGTGTGCTGTGTTCTCTTGCCTCTCCTGTCAGGTCTGGTGTATGCCCTTCTCTTCTGTAGTGTTGCAGAGGATTGTTGTCAGTGAAGGGGCTGGTTTTATACTCAGCTATGTGGGTGTGTCCCAATGGTGTTTTGCTGTCAGGTGTGTTGTGGGAGTTGTCCTGGAAATTGTATGTTCCTGTTTGGCATTTATTTGTTTCATTGGGATGTGCTTGGTGTATTGGGGGCCATGGCTACGTTTGTTTGCAATGTTTGCCTTTGCTGTGGTGTTTTTGCATCGTCTGCCATGTTTGTGAGCATTGTCTGCTTTGGTGGCTCTGCTGCTGCTCTTCCGCTGGCTCTCCCATTCACTCCAGTGTGCTACCATGGCAGTCGGAAACAGCGGATTGGGGATTTCCTAATTTCCCGTGCGATGTCTCCGCTATGCTTGCGGCGGGTTGTTGCTTTTCCACTGCGTTTCCGACCGCCGCGGTCGTTTTTGATCATCACTGCCCGCGTCGGGCGTTTTTTATTCACCCGCTACCGCTGCGGGTGGTCTTTTTTGGCGGGTGATCCTAATTTGACCACCGGTTTATTCACGGTCCCGGCGAGCGGTTGTTTCCTGAGTCCGTGGTGGTCGGGGTGGTTTTTCGCCCGCCATCCTAATGGGGCCCTTAGTGTCCAGCACCTTCCCTGAGGTAATGTAGTTTGGAGTGGGATTAGTAAATTATATATGTTAACTATCCAACACCTTCCCTGTTTATTGTCCAGCATCTTCCCTGACTTTTTCAAGTTTGGAGGGGCAACAGTAAAATATATATGTTTAGTGTCCAGTGCCTTCCTTGAGTTAATACTGTTTGGAGTGGGAATAGTAAATTTTATATGTTTAGTGTTTCACACCTTCCCTGACTTTTTCTGGTTTGGAGCGGGAATATTATATTATCTATGTTTAGTGTCCAGCGCCTTCCCTGAGTTAATACAGTTTGGAGTGGGAATGGTAAATTATATATGTTAGTGTCCTGCAGTTTCCCTGAGTTGATATAGTGTAGAGTGGGAATAGTAAAACATTAGTTATTTATTTTGTAGTATGGTTAATGATACAAATCTATGTTTAAGTGGTAATAGTATGTTTTGTATACGTATTAAAACATATATGTATGATATATAATTTAAGATAATTATTTTATTGTAACTACAGAAAACAACAATTAATATAGGAATTAAATACAACACAATAGTTATATTTTATTACATTTTTTATTTCCATTCAATGAGTCAAGCAAATAAATAATATGGTTTTTGTTTTATTATACATTTGTTAATATATATTGTCAGAAACAGAAATAATAATACATTTCATATTTAGTACATATTTAAACATAAACATATACTTTTGAAGCATAGTCAGCATGAAACAATTTTAACGTTTTTATAATGTAAAACTTGGTATGTACATTTTTTACTAATAAATATTATTTAAGTTGTAAATACAAATAAAATTATTAAGGTAATAAAACATTTTGAAAAAGAAAAATGTTTTTTAACATTTACACATTTGTTCACATATTAAGCAAGCATTATAATTTTTTTTAATCACATTGGTAAGTTAACATATTTTATTTTGTATAATAATAAATATTATTCATTTTCTAATATTTAGTATTATAGTTTAAAAAATGTTAACAGTAAAGAAAAAACATTTAGTACATTGGTAATATGAATTATTTTTTAAAACTTTTTTGTATTACATTTCTAATGTACATTGACTAAAATGTAAAAAAGTATTTTTATTATTTCATTTAGGTAGCCATTTTCTAAACTAAGTTGTACTTTGTAGGCTATCTGTGTTGTTTTAGGTTATTTATGAGAGGGAGAAGGTCGCGGTTGGCAGCTGCATCACATTGGTTAAGGTACGTTTAATTTAATTACTTTTAGGCTTAATTTAGGTGTAGGGTGACGGTAGTTAGGTAGTGTAGAGTGTATGTATAGTTTGTATTTTGTGTTTTTGGTGCGGTTTAGTTAGTAGTTTTATGTTTGTGAAATGCGGTTAGTTCCCTGATAGGTAGGTGTTAGGGTATGTATTATATGTATACAAATGTTTATAGTATGGTGTTATTAGTGTGTTTTTGAATGATTTTAATTGTGCATTTGTGCAGGAGGCTTTTGTCATTTGGAAGGTGCCGTTGGGAGAAGCATGCTTTTTTTTTTAAGGAACTGTTTCTAGTAAACTAATAAATATTTTACAGTTTCTTTATTTTTCAGGTCTCCTAGAGCGCTTCTTTTCTTAATGACATGTTTCGGTTTTTAATGGATTGGAGTCTATGGATATGTTGTTGCCCGTTTAAATTTTTAACAATTGTATTTTTCCACTTTTAAGTAAGTGTTGGGATTTTTACATGTTTGGATTTATTTATTTCAGTTTGGATTCAGTTCTTCAGTAACAAAAAAGTAAGGGGCTCCTTACGATGGCAGGTGGATTTGATCCGCCCGCCACCGTAGCGGTGATTGGGTCCGACCGCCATGTGTGCTGCGGTCCCGCCTAATCAATTATGATGGGTCTGCCACCGCTGCGGTCTGATTCTGCACCTTTAACATTGCGGCGGTGGCTGCTTACAGCAGCACCGGCGCAATGTTGAAAGGAGAATGTTGTGCATTTCACTGCACTACGTGGCAGGCACTACACTGTGCCTGCCACTTGGTTCAGTGAAATGAGTACACCCACACCTCCCCAAACACTAGGGGGGCCCGCAACGGGCCCCGGAAGACATTCTCTGCCAGCCTTTCAATGGCGGTTCAACTTGACACGGAGAGGATGGCTACCACTGGCATCATAATTGTGCCGTCGGAGCATGCTAGGCTCCGCCGCCATTGTGAGCATGCTGACCGCTCTGCCAAGCAATCATGACAATTGCTACTGGCAGAAAAGCGGCGGCCGCACTTTCCCTCTGCCACTGTATTCACCACCATCATAATGTGGCGGGGGGTAAATCTCATGTTGATGGCGGAACGATCGCCACCACCAGCCCGGCGATGGCGGTACTTCTGCCATCGTAATGAACCCCTTAGTCATTTTAAATTATTTACAATCGAAGGGAAATGTAATTTTTGGCATTTTTATTGACGTTTGTAAATATATAAAATATATTTATTATGTTAAATAATTTAAAAAAATAAATTAAAATTAATTGACATAATATTTGTTTCTTACATGTTTGCAAAGAAATGTTGATTTAATATTTAGTGCACAATTACGATTTTCCTATGTTTTTGTAGTACTGTTCTAAAGTAGGGATTTAGCTATTGTTTCTAGATATTCTAGACCTTTAGTGTTTGGGTAGAGTCTTAGGGGCCCATTATGATGGTGGGCGGTTAGCCCCCACCGGGCAAGTGGTTGCCACTGCCAGCCCAGCGGGGCGAATCACCCGCCGTATACACCAGAAAGACCCCCTGCCATATTATGATGGCTGGGGGGTCCACGGCAGACGGAAAGACCTTCCGCCGCTTTTCTGCCAGTCGATTCGTCGACCGGGCAGAAAACACCTTCAATATGGTGGCAGTGTCTGCAAGATACCACCATCCACATTAGGATGTAGGCAGAGAGCAGCCTTTCCATGGAACGGAAAGGCATGCTGTCTTTGCCATTGTGGGCCCGTTCCGGGCCCCCAGGGTGGTGGGGGTGCACATGGGGGTACCTATGGTTCCCCCCTGCATTTGCATGCACAACGTGGCAGGCACCACGCAGTGCCTGTCACCTTGTGCATGCAAATGCACAACGTGCATTTCCAGCATTGTGGCAGGTAATGCTGTTAGCACCGCCCACCACAATGCTGGGAATGGGGGATGCCACCGCCATGGTGGGGGTGGCATCCTAATTGCAGGTGCGGGACCGCCATACCCCTGGCGGACGATCCCGCATTCCGTTACAAAGCCCGCCCGCCATCATAATGACCCCCTTGCTTTGTATTGTAGGTGCTCGAACACTGATTTGGTCTGTTTAGTTAGTTTTGGACCTAGCTAAGTGACAGACTATTCAAGTTGTTGGTAGCTTTGTTCTTTTTGGAATGATTGTAGTAAATTATGTAGGGTTGGTGTGGTTCTGTATGTTGTGGCTTAGAAAGCATTATGACATCCTTCCTCAGCGTTATTCATTTTTGCTTCTTTGTTTAGGGTACTGTTATATACATTCCACCATAGAATGTGGTATTTGGGCTGTCTCCTGTGTCCAGATCTGTGTAGCCTTCCCACCCAGGTGTTTTCGAAATATTCGAGTAGGGGACTTAGTTTATGTTCATTTGTTTGATAGTAGGGGCTTTCTATTAAGAGATTGTAGCATTTTGCTACAGCAGTTATTGGGACATATGCTAGTGCAATTAGGGCCAGATGTACGACCTGTTTTTGCATGCGCAAACTGGTTTGCGAATATTGGGCCATGTACATAACATATTTAGTGAGTCGCAATTTTCGTGCGACTCGCTAAATAGATTTTGCGACTTGCTATTTGGAAGGGGTGTTCTCTTCCAAATAGCAAGTCTCAAAACAATGTACTAATGTTTAGCGACCCCAATTGTTGTCACAAAACAGTCGCAACTACCACCTACTTCAAATAGGTGGTAATGCATTTGCAAATGCGAAGTGCATGCAAAATACTTTTTAAGGGCAGGCAGTGGTCCCAGAGACCACTGCCTGCCCTTAAAAAGTGAATGGTCCCAGAGACCACTGCCTGCCGGAAGCGTTTCATTGTAATATTTTTTTTAATGCATCCCATTTTCCTTTAACCCCTTAAGTGCTGCCGTCGGCCAACGGTCGTCACGGGCACTACCTCCCCAGTGCTGCGTGCGACCGCTGGACGTCCAGTTCAGCACCGGATAATGGACAGCGCAGCACTGGGGAGGTTTGTTTACTAGCTTTAAAGGGGTTAAGGAAAACGGGCTGCATTTAAAAAAAAAAAGCTGCTTTATTAAAAAGCAGTCCCAGACATGGTGGTCTACTGAGCCCAGTAGGCCATCATCCCAGGGAGGGCTTGCATTTACAATGGACTCAGAAACTGCGAGAGGCTCATTAATATTAATGAGCCTCGAAATTTGCGACCCATTGGGAATCACAAAACAGTGTAAACACACTGTTGTACATTTCATTTAGAGCTTCGCCATTTGCGACTTCCAATGTGTCGAAAATTGCGAGGCGCTAAATGAAAGGGTCATACATCTGGCCCAATGTTTTTTAATTTCATATGTAAAATTGCTATTAGTTTCATATTCTACACTCAGTGTAGATTTTTGAAGGTGTCTCCAAATACATTGAATAAAGTGGTAATAGCAACCTTGTATTGCTGTGTGAGAGTAGATTTTCAGGATGGCTTGTATCATTGACTGTTCAAAGTCTATGATCATTTTTTGAGAATAGTAATTATTAGTGTCTTGCTTTACTTTTGTTAAGAGTTCTACATAGGTAGTGGTTTGTTTGTTTGGTAACAGGGCATATATGAAAGGGGATGTTGGTATTGTGATATAGTCCATGGATTGTATATAATTGGTAAAAAAGTTTGGGACGTATTTTAAATGTTCCGTCCATCATCCATTTCTCACAATTCTGAAGTTTAAGTAAGTTTGTGGGAGTTGCATATAAAATAATTATTTTGTCGTTAGATTTATTGTCATAAAATAGAAATTGTTCTTCATTACAGTGAGTTCATGAGGTATTTATATTTCACTGAAAGTTTTGGGGGTAGGTGGGGTGGTAGCAGTTTTTGTTTTGTTCTAGCTATTAGCCTTTTCAACACTGAGACAGAGGGTAATAGCCCAGTTACATGTTCTGGAACTCTGGTGAGTACATTTTTTAATATTTCCATAGTAGGTTTTTGAGAGCTAGTGCTAACTTCTTTCAGAGTGTCTAAAGTGTCTCTTACTTCTATTTCAGCTATGTTAGGGGGTGGTTATGTTCCTTAACATGTAATACAGTAGTTTCTTTTGTTGTAGCTCTCCCATAACATGCATTTGAATAATATCTGCTGCATTTCCAATTAACTTTGTCGCCTGTCTGTTTCTCCTGGGTGTAGACATATCCCATATAACATTAAAAAAATGTTCCTTTCTGGGAAGATATGAATTTGGCATCTTCAGTCATTCTGATGTTTCAAATGCTATGAGAAATGTATATAAAAAATATTAAATGTATTGTAATTGTTTTAGTTTTAATACAGGTTTTTATATGCAGCATTAAACTTATATGTTTGAATATATTGAACTTGTTTTGACCCTGAGGTGTTTCTGTTGGTGATTGCCTTTTGTGTTTCTTTTGATTTCCTGCAGAACAAAAATGTAGGGGCCCATTAGGATGCCGGGTGGATTGCCACCGCCCGTATGGGGTGGCGACCTGCCCGCCATTCTCGTCAGCCCGCCTAACATTTCCCCCCCATATGTTATGATGGCGGTGGGGACCTGGGCGGATAGCCTTTTTTGCCCGATTGCCTCCCAGCGGAAAAGGCCAGCAATATGGTGGCGGTGCCTGCAAGGCCTTTTCATATTATGATGATGATGGCGGTCTCATGCCTTTCCATGGCGGAGACTTTATCATGGAAAGGCATGCAGTCTTTTCTTTAGGGGCTCGTTGCGGGCCACCAGCAAGTTGGGGGTGGGTGGCTGCACATGTCAGCGTACCCCCTAACATTTGCATGCACAAAGTGGCAGGCACCGTGCGTTGCCTGTCACATTGTGCATGCAAATGCACAACATGCCTTTTTAACATTGTGGCAGGAGCTGAATACAGCACCGTCACAATGTTAAATATACAGGATAATAATAATCCACATTTGTAAAGCGCGAACAATCACCCATGAGGGTCTCTAGGCGCTGGGGGCTGTCGGGAAGATTAAGCAAGCTATTGCCCAGAGTCTAATCTGCTGCCGGTGCCAGGGATCGAACCGTGATCCCCAGATTCCGGAGTCAGTCGCCCTGGCCGCAGTGCCTCACCTCTTCCATGGTGGCAGTCGCATCCTAATAGGCACAGCGGGACGGCCACACCTCTTGTAGTCAGTCCCGTTTACAGTTACGGTGGCGGGCGGACATCGAATTGGCCCCTTAAATTTTAATAAATGTGTTTAACACCATTTATTTCATTTTGGGGGTTGTGTGGTTAGTGGGCGATTTGGGTTGGGAATTAAACTTAATTTTATGGCATGGTGGTGTTTGGATGATGTTTGAAGGTAGTTGAGTATGTGTTGAAGTTTCTGTAGAGGAGATATAATTGAAAATAAATATACATTAATTATTTAGTTATTGTAAAAAGTGTTTTACAATTATTTTATGCAGTTGTATAATTAAATAGATATTTTACTTACTTTTTGAAGTTGTATTCAGAGCTTTCAATGAAGAAGTCTAGTGTTGCAGAAGGAATCCGGCATGGATTCCTCTTATTCTTGGTTTTGTTGTTAGAGCATGAAATAATGTTATATTTTCTTTTGTTTATATATTGTTTGTTTAATTGTGTTTTCAATCTTATTAGGTTATTTTAGTTGTAGGTATTTAGCATTGGTTGTTACTAATATTTTCAATTAAATTGGCAATTTTTTCCTTATATGGGAAATGCTAATTCATGTTCAGTTGACTTTTATTCTTACTTTATTTAAAAGTGCATTAGTATGTTATTTGTATTTTATTTTGCATTGTATGTATATAACATTTTTTTTATATATATATATAGTGTTTGTAAGTATTTCACATTTTGTGAGTTTAAAAAAGTTAAAGCAATTTTATGGAATTATAGTGTATTTAATGTTAAATTTATTTATTTAATATGTTGTGTGTGTTTCTGATATTGTTTATATTATTTATGTGATATATTGTGGTATTAAAAATATTTTTAAGGTGTCATTATTTTATTGGGGCGATAATAGTGTGATCTATATTTTTGTTATCGATATTTGTGTCAATTTGTATTTATATTTATTGTTCTCGATATTAGTTATGACGATAATCTTTTGATCAATATTAGTGATATCGATGTTAATGTTGTGTCAATAGTTTTTTTTTTTAGAAGTATAGAGTATCCATATTTATGTTATCGATATTGGTGTGTTGATAATTTTGTAGGTCGATATTTTGAGTGTCGATGTTATGGCAGTGATCCTGCAAAAACGCCACACCAGAGGTTGTTTAGCTAAATATATAAAAGTTAAGGTTAAGATAGAAGCTAAGCGCAAATAAATAAGAAATAAGTGGCTGTTAATCTTATTAATAGATATGGAATGCCTCAAGGGAATTGTTGGAACCACCAAACAACCTTGATTAGTAATGTGCAAACTGTCCCAGGTTTGGCAAATTATATCCTTCTTAATGAAGAATTTGATTAAGTTGAAATCATGAGATGTAAACCTCCAGATAGGTGGATGATGACAGTAGGTGAGATTAAGAAGAAAATAACTAATAGGGAATATTTAAGCTTGTTATTTGAATAAGTAAGTGTTGGTTTGTATTATCTGCAAATAATAATTATGAGGCCAGATAATAGAGGCAAGAGATGTAAGCACAGTCTTTTCTGTTACATTCCACCACTGTGAATGGAAGAGATTATAATGGGAAGAAATGTCTTTCTTCATTTTAACTTTGATATATTATTTCTGACTTCCCATCTAATGGAGTACAACACTAGAAGATTCAGAAAATGTTATGGAGGTGATCAATGCCCTGTAAGGGTCCAATGTGACTATAAAGAACATTGAAGCTTTCTGAGCTCTGAACCGCTCAAGTTTCCTCTTGTATGGTTATTATCTAAGAAAGGTGAAGAATGTTATATTCTATGGATGCCAGTTGGTCTATGCTTCAATTGCTTGCCATTTGAGGAAGATTAATATTTGGGTGTGGTGGTCATATTTCCTAG
The DNA here is from genome assembly GCF_964261635.1 of Lissotriton helveticus. Taxonomy (NCBI): domain Eukaryota; kingdom Metazoa; phylum Chordata; class Amphibia; order Caudata; family Salamandridae; genus Lissotriton; species Lissotriton helveticus. Next base: position 2,057,257,522 of record NC_136059.1, on the reverse strand, counting down.
TTCTTAATAATAATCTTGCTGCTGCATGGAGAACAGCCAACAGTTGTAGTTTAGCTATGCAATAGTGCATTTCCATAATCATGCTTGATTACTGGAGTGGTTGAATAATGTGGACAATTTCAACTAGGTGAGGACATATTCATATATAGCTTCATGTCATATGCATAGTTGCGAGAGGAGACATTGGATTGTTTTCAGGAGGGTCCCTAGTTACTAAACTGCTTGAAGACTGTTGACAATAGGAGAGAGCCTTGCAGTACTGCATGGTGGAAGAGGGAGGGAAGGAAGAGTGTGCCTGAGATCCTTATGACCCTGAGTAGTTCGGTGTTTGGCTCCTTATTACCCACAAATAGCAAAAGTCTTCAAATTTGGTTTTACTGTTTACACGTGTTCAAGTTACCATGTGTGTAATGCTGGTATGCTGGTAGGCGGGGTGAAAGCCTTTTCAGGCAACAACCACAATCCTCGTCAGGGTGAACCTAAAGAGTCATTACATTAACCTGTGCTTATCCCTCTTCTCTTGCAGCAAAACAGTCAGGCTTAACTTAAGGCAATGTGTAAAGTATTTATGCAGCACACAGACAGTAATGAAGTGAAAACATGACACAAGAAAAATCTCACACCAATCTAGAAACATAGAGTAATTTTTAGTAACTAACATGATAGCAGAAAGACAAAATTCCAACCAGTAGAACTGCAGATAGGCAGTTTCAAAGTCTTAGGCCAATGTAGCTCCAAAAAGTGCAAAGCACCAACTATGGTTATCTGGTCTTGCCGGACTTGGATAAAGTCGCAAGTTCAAGCCGACTGAGATGTAGCGTGGGCGAGATTCCGGAATTAGTTCAGCCTGCTCAAAAGGGTATCTGTTGTACTTGAGCTAAGATGGAAAGTCCTGCATCGCACTTTGTCGAGTTGCATCGGTCATGATGGGACTGCTGATCTGGAGCAACGAGGTGCCAAACTCATGTTTAGGCCCTTAGACGGTATCATCTTCCTTTAAAATAAACACCTGGTGGTTCAAGATGAAGACATTGCTGGTGGTGGTTCAATTCCACAGGGAATGGTACGCCAATATCTGGTTGGTATGACCCATCTTCGAGTTCTATAGGCAACCACTTTAAGCAGCATTATGATGGAATAGATGTTCTTTACCTTGATCATTTCTATTATGATGACACAGGGTATGATGGGTTTGATTATTCTAATTTGAATAAAAAGACAAAGAGGGACGAACCACAAGAGATTATTCTTTATTCCAAGGGTAACTCTATGTTTGACCCTATCCTATTGCAGCATCTTCACTCTGCTGAAGGGTCCAACCTGCATTTAAAGAGAGCTATATTAAGTCATGGATTAAGAATCTGATGGACAGAGACACTAGAACTAAGATGAGGGTGGAATGCTTTAGGTCCACTATCATGGATAAGAGGGCCCTCACTCCTACTATAAATCCAAAGACATCGACCTTTCTTAGTAAGGGTGGGTAAAGGCCCGAGAAAAGGCATTTGCAAGGCATGGGCCTCTTGTCAAGATAATCTGTTAGATATTTTAGGATCATGAGAATTAGCATCAGAATTGTGTGCTTGGCTGAGCAAGCCAAGATGTCGGGGAAATCTTTGGATCAGGAAATTGCATGCAGGCGGGCCCAAAGGGCATTCTGTTTTCCGAGGATGGCCCTGGCGAGTCTCTCGATTGAAATGAAAAAGGGTTTGCTTTTGGTGATAGATTGGAAACTGGGTGTTCTGGCCAGTTCTGAGACTTCTGCAAACATGCAAGTTGCCTTGTTTGGAGATGATTCTATTAGGAAAATACTGCGCTACATGCAGATCTTTTCTTCCCTTGAAAAGGCACACATTACTTTAATGAGAGTTTTTGGGCGTGTTTCTTTCAGGGCCAGTGGATACAGGAGTTGCTTCACTGGCTGTAAATTTCCCTTCAGACCCTACTAAACTTGCCAATTGAAGTATACCAGACCAGTGTTCTTCTCTCTGTGAAGTCAGGGAGCTCCTTCTAAAGGTGGCAAGAAAGCATTGCACTTTGCATCCAGAAGGATTTGTCAGAATTTGTTTTCATGTTCAGAAGAAAAACAAAAAGTTCAGACCTGTAATAAATCTGAATGATTTGAACTAGTCCAAGTTTGTTCTCTATCACCGTTTCAAACTGGAAACAGCAATGTATCTAAGGGACATTTCAGAGTTAGGGACAGGATCTTGCATTGAGACCTAGAGGATTCTTACTTTAAAGTCCTCATATTGCCAGATCACAGGAAATGTCTCCAGTTCCTTTAGTAGAGAAACCTTTACAGGTTCAAGTCCCTTTCTTGGGTCTGTCTTCTTCAACTTGATGTTTCACCAACTGATGAAGCCAGTCTCACAGATTATCAGGTCACAGGGTCTAAGTGTGAATATAGATGACATGATTTTCTTGAAAGTAGAAGCATCTATTGATAGATCAGGTACAGAGAGTGTTGGACCTTATACAGAGACTGGAGTTCATAATAAATGTGGAAAAATCCGATCTCTCTCCTTCCCGAAGGATGGACTTTGTGGGTTTCCTCGAAGACTAACAAAATGGCATATTAGTGATGCCTTAAGTAATATTAAAGAGGATCAGAAAGAGTTATGATCGTTTGGGGTCCTGACACATTTTCTGTGGAGACATTTGGAAAGGTTGATAGGCCTGTTAGCCTCTCCTATGCATGCTATTTTCCCAGGTTCCTGTGTTGCGTCCTCTCCAGCCCGAGAACATGTAAATGAAACACACCACACACGGAACTATGTAAAATAAATCTTTATTCTTTAGCACACGATCACACAACTCCCTAACAGTATGCATTGTGTCATGATTTTACTAACCACACCTTAACACCTCCCAGCAGCTTACGTAATTCCTTTTTGAAGTCCTCTCAGAACTGTGAAGGTACTATTGCTCATAATATCAAGACTCTACATCCTGTACTACAAGGCACTCCAAAGACTGAAGATAAGGAACCTGCAGAAAGGACTAAGCTATTCTCAGATGATTACTTTCAATAAAGAGGTAAAAGCAGAAGTGTCTTGGTGGCTGGCACACATTTCCAACTGGAACACGTGAAAAATGTTAATTTCAGGCCCAGTTCTTTTATTAGAATCAGATGTAAGTCTATAGTGTCGCACTTTTTGGACTGAAGGCAGACGATCCAGGAAGGAGTTATCTATGCACATCAATTGTTTAGAGCTTCTTGCAGCCTCCTTTGCAATTAAATGCTGGTGAATGGCAAGGTAAAATGTGCAGTCCTTCTTTATATGGACTGCATGACAGCAGTTAGGTATGTCAACAAGTTAGGGAAAATACAGTCAAAAACATTGGCCGAGTTACTTAAGGCATTGTATGAATTCTGCCTCAAGCAGACAATATCACTGGTGGCAGAGTACATGTCAGGGTCAATAAACAGTGTTAGGTTGGTTTTGAAGGAATTTGGCAGACAGCAGTGAATGGAGTTTAGACCTCCAAGGTTTAGGGCCCTGGAGAAGAAATGGGGATCCTTCTCTATGGATCTCTTTGCAACTAGACCCACTATTTAGTTAGACAGCTTTTTTCAGTTGGAGACCAGAGCTGAAGTTCCTGGCTATAGGCACATTTTAGGGGGGAAACACTATGCTGTCCCTCAGTTTGTCATGATAGCAAGACGCCTAACGCAAATTAGAAGACAAATAGCAATAGTAGTGATGGTAACTCCCCTGAGGAGAAGTCAACCCTGGCGCTCCACTATTTTGGAGCTGTTGTTAGAGTGTCTGAATCTTCTACCAGTTTTCAAACAGATACTAAGGAGTCCCTTCAGGCAAGTGCATCCTCTGCTGTCTCAGAACAAGTTGCTTCTTGTGTAATGGAACCTTTAAGGATATTTCCAAATCTACCAGGTCCTTCCGTTGAAGCTTCAGGGTACAACAAAACCTCATGGGCCTCATGAACTATCAAGGCCTACAGATCAGACTGAGAACTATGGAGAGGCTTGTGTCTGGCAAAGGGTCTGGATCCCATTTCAACCGATGCTGTGGGAGTATTGAATTTCTTGGCTTCTTTAGCAGCAAGTCAAAAGTTTTATAGGACCATTATTTTTCACAGGTCTGCAATTTCACTGGGGCATTAGAAGGTTGGTGGTAAGCCAATTGGGGAGAATCCCTTGATTTGTAGACTGTTAACAACATATCAGATATAACAACCTCATTAATTCAAGGTATTATGTCATGCACTTGTTTGAATCATAGGAAGAAAATGAATGCTTATCCATTAGATTATTGTCAACTAAGTTGGTGACTTTATTATGTTTGATTTTTTGTTTTTTAGTTTTAGATTTCAATGCTAGCCATACAATTCACTCCAGATGGGGTTCGTTTCCACATTGCGAGGAGAACAAAGAATTCTTCCTCATTTGCAGAATTTCCAAGCTTTGATGTGCTTCCTAAATTTTGTGCAGTGAGGTGTGTTTGACAGTACATTCACGTGAGTGAGGAGGTGAGGACGTCTGCACATCAATTATTAATTGCTTTGAGAAGCCTTTTTTTCCAGTGTCCTCTGTTACTCTACGTAGGTGGATCAAAGGCATTATGGCCAAGCAGGTATGGATACAGGTTCTTTTGGGGCCCATTTAGTTAGGGGAGCCATGGCTTCAAAAGCTTTCTGGGTTGGAGCAAGATTAGAAGACATCCTGAAGGCTGCAGATTGGTCTATCGTCTCCACTTTTGAAATGTTCTACTGTAAACCGGTTGATCATGCTGCTATGTCTGTTACTAATGCTATTTGTCTTCTAATGTGCGTTAGGCGTCTTGCTATCATGACAAACTGAGGGACAGCATAGTGTTTCCCCCCTAAAATGTGCCTATAGCCAGGAACTTCAGCTCTGGTCTCCAACTGAAAAAAGCTGTCTAACTAAATAGTGGGTCTAGTTGCAAAGAGATCCATAGAGAAGGATCCCCATTGCTTCTCCAGGGCCCTAAACCTTGGAGGTCTAAACTCCATTCACTGCTGTCTGCCAAATTCCTTCAAAACCAATCTAACACTGTTTATTGACCCTGACATGTACTCTGCCACCAGTGATATTGTCTGCTTGAGGCAGAATTCATACAATGCCTTAAGTAACTCGGCCAATGTTTTTTACTGTATTTTCCCTAACTTGTTGACATATCTAACTGCTGTCATGCTGTCCATATGAAGAAGGACTGCACATTTTACCTTGCCATTCACCAGCATTTAATTGCAAAGGAGGCTGCAAGAAGCTCTAAACAATTGATGTGCATAGATAACTCCTTCCTGGATCGTCTGCCTTCAGTCCAAAAAGTGCCACACTATAGACATACATCTGATTCTAATAAAAGAACTGGGCCTGAAATTAACATGTTTCACGTGTTCCAGTTGGAAATGTGTGCCAACCACCAAGACACTTCTGCTTTTACCTCTTTATTGAAAGTAATCATCTGAGAATAGCTTAGTCCTTTCTGCAGGTTCCTTATCTTCAGTCTTTGGAGTGCCTTGTAGTACAGGATGTAGAGCCTTGATATTATGAGCAATAGTACCTTCACAGTTCTGAGAGGACTTCAAAAAGGAATTACGTAAGCAGCTGGGAGGTGTTAAGGTGTGGTTAGTAAAATCATGACACAATGCATACTGTTAGGGAGTTGTGTGATCGTGTGCTAAAGAATAAAGATTTATTTTACATAGTTCCGTGTGTGTTGTGTTTCATTTACATGTTCTCGGGCTGGAGAGGACGCAACACAGGAATCTGGGAAAATAGCATGCATAGGAGAGGCTAACAACCTTTCCAAATGTCTCCACAAAAAATGAGAAGACATGCATAATGAGAAGTCTTGGTTGTAGGTGATAAAATTGCAGATTCTCCCACCCAGTTGGGAAGGAGAGTCCTGATTGTATTGAAGAAAATGAAAGTGATTATTATCCCATCTCTGTTGATCTCTCTCCCCAGGATTGCTTGTTAATAATCACACTCTTTTGGTTCTGTCCCTGGAACACCCAATCGAGCATCAATTTAGAGGAAGGGACCTTGTGAGGACCAAGCAGACGGATTCTAAGGATTCAGATTTTCGTAATTCAGTAAGGAGTGCGTAAACATCGAGGGGACTTAGTATGTTTGTTTTTAGGTTTTTAATTGCTGTTTATGAGTTTGGGCTGGGAAAAAACTTCTGTGGGACGCTTCAAGAATGAAGACACCATGATTTAAAGAGCCCTATTTATGGTATATAGTGATTGGAAGTATTTGTTTTGTAATTTCCCAGTTTAACCCACTTGATTGTGGGCACTGTAGTGTGTTAAAATATTGTGAAAATAATCAGAAAGAGAAGGGAATGCATATTAGTTGCCTCTGTTGTCATTTTGTCATTAATAAAATCAGGACTCTCCTTCATAAATGGCTAGGAGAATATGCAATTTAGGGTTGGCTCCTTCGATAATGGACTCACTTGGTCTTATGTTGGTTTGGGACACCATTAGACTAATTCAGTGGTACTTTGTGATTTGTTCAAGAATGTAATCTTTTAGTTTAAGAGGAGGTCGATGATACAGAAATAGACTGAACCAGATTTGCAGTTGGCTGCTGCTCACCTGTTCAGACAAGAAAATTTAAGCTGGAATTTCACTCCTTCTCAAGGAGTACCTTCTTCACAGCAGATGTCTGTGCACCCTAATGTGGTACTTATAGAATGAAGTGTCAAGTACTACCCATTCCTTCAAGCCTAGGAACAAGACTGAAGGCCATAAGGAAGTTCTACTGGATTGCCCTCACGCTGTTGCTGACCTTACCTATGTGTTAGCCTGACAGCTCCTAGAAGCCTTTTCTGACTATGAGACAAAAGAAGAGCTGAGTCAACAACTAACTGCTACAGGTGTAAGTGAACTACGTGGTCACTCTGACAGACCAACACACTCCCTCGAGGGGCAGCATTTTACTACATTTGATGGTACAATGACTCTAACATCTCTGTACAGATTGGCCTATATGTTAGTGTGACTGAGAAGCAACTATATAGTCCCATTGTGTGCCTTTTTTTGCTGCTGTGAGGATCTTTTGTACTAACTTCTTACCCCTCATTTCTTGGCTTCATTGGACATTTTATATTTTATACTTTTTATCTACATCACATTAAGTAATGTCCTTTTGCATGTTTTATTTCAGCTTTGCTTGCGATATTCAAGGAATATATTGTAAGAGTTGCTTTTTTTACTTAGCCTTTCCTCAACATGTAATATGTACATTCTGTTCAAAGCTAGGTACATAATATCCTAATGCCTATGTTGCCTGTTCTGGAGACAGCTTCTAACATCCAGACATAGCATTACATTAGAGCTGTGCTTCTGGTACAGTGTGGTTTGTATTATATAAATGATGCAATGACCTGGAAGGGGCAGAGGGGGATTCCAGCCATGAGCATCCGGGGCGAACGCTGTGTTCACCATGCAATTCCGCTAGCGCTAATCTACCAGCTTCCTGAGAGGATTGCCATTCACACTACAGGCTGATTCCTGACTCTGTTACAGGTTTGGGGCTATGGGTAATCCTATAGATCAATCTCTAGAACTCAGTCATCATGGTTGGACTGCTCATTATCTTTACCATGTTCATAATGTTGATAACTTTCCTTTATTTCATCTACCTAATTTTCGCAGCTCTTTCTCTTTATGCAAGCTACGATAGTTTCAATAAATGTATTGAAAAAATATTTCGTACCTCTCTTGTGGTTCACCTGGGCATGCAGGAGTAATACAATGAAAGGGTGGGATCTGTTTCTACAACCTTCCTGGAGAGTCAGAGTCAGTGTTAGATTAGTGTTTTTTTTTGTTTTGTGTTTGGTTTGTTTGTGGGTTTTTTTTCACACTATGACCTTTTGCTTTTTGGCCTCTTATTTTTTACCCTGTTTTTGTTGGATTGAGGACTCTGGGCACTTTATCACTGCTCTTCAGTGCTAAAGTGCCCATGTTCTCAATGTAAAGTGTGTTTATGGATTGGTGTTTCCATTATTGGCAGGAAGGCCCAGGGTACCCCCATGGGCAGGGTGTAGTCTATGTGAAAGGTAAGACATGTACTGGTGTGGGTGACATGTCCTGATTGTGGAATACAGTGTATTTCGTTTTTCACTATTGAAAGGCTATCTGTCCCATAGGAATGAATGGAAGTTGCTTTTAGTAGCTTACAAGTATACCTTTCCACTAGGACAACATAGGAGAATGGAGTTTAGTATGCTTGAACTCAGAATTTAAAAATACATCTTTTAGTGAGGATGGTTTTTAAATTGTGTGTTGGCCTGCAGTGACTACTTCTGTCTTGGGCAGAAAAAGGACTGCACTGAACTTTCTGCAACTTTTTTGTTTGAATTTCTCCAAGGGCTTGACGTAGAGATTCCCCCCTGTTCAAGAAGTCTCAGAAACAGCAAAGACTTCAAATTCATCTGCTACCAGCACTGGGAACTGTGTATTTTTTGCTGCAACAGAAAAAAAAGCAGCCCGATGCTTTAACCGATGCCGCTGCTGGTTCTGTGTCCTAAAGGCACCGCAGAGGGCACCGCTGCACTTTGCACCACTACCCTGGTCTCACTGCCGACATCACCCAACGCTGCCACCGAGCCGCTGCTTGCACACCGACCTGTGGGCCCCCTTCTTCGCACCACCTCATTTCATGATGCCACCCTAGTATCCCCGATGATGACGCTCCACTCCGACAGCGACACTGCTGCCTGCACCGTGGCTCTGAGGGCACCGCTCAAAAGTTACACAATGCATTGCCCTCATCCCTCACCGCAGCTTTGGCCTACAGAAGCTGGTGCCATCGACTCCGGTACATCAGCCAACGGCAGCGCTGTTGAAATGACGATGCCGCTGCTTGCACCTTTGACCTGCCAGCAACGCGACGAGCACCACATCCTTTCACACCACAGCCCTGGTCTCACCGCCACTGCTGGATGAGCATCACCAAACCGCTGCCTGCACCGCAACCTGAGGCCACCGCATGCTACACCGATGCACATCGCACCGCAGCCTGATGCCTGCCGACGCTGGCGCTCCCGACTTCAACTGTGAGGAGTTCAATCTGCAAAGCATGTGACTTCAAGGGCCTGATGACTCCTGCACTCACCTCCAGAATGGACTGCTGCCGTTGCCGGCTCTTCGGAGTGCAAAGGGAGGCGGCCGATGCCCTGCATTTCTGAAGGTACTGTTTTGCAGGTCTTCCCGACACTGTAGCTGGCCCGCGCCGCCTCAATCAGCAAGAACTGTCTGTTTAGATGTGTTGTTCACAATGCCGTGATAGCCCTGGATGGAGCTATCAACTTCAAGGAACTGTATTTTAAGTCTATCTATCTTTTTTTTTTTTTTCAAAATTTTTATTGAATTAAATTTCACATATACAATGTATACAGTTGTCTTTCTTGGGCTGCTCTTACAATGTGTGCTTGGCCTAGTGGTGCCAAAGAGAGAGAGAAAAGAGAAAAAGGAAAAGAGAAGAGGGGGGCAGGGGGGGTGGTGTCACTGCTCCATTTGGGTGTCACTGCTTCAAATACGCATCTAGGGCCTCCCACATGTCCTCTTTGGCTGTGTGGTTCGCCACCTTGTGTTTGGCGGTAATGTTGTCTGCCCCTCGAAGGAAAGTTACCCAGTTGAACCAGCGTTTGAAGGTGGCTTTGCCGGTGGTCTTCCAGTTCCCCAGAATGGTTTTTACTGCGGCCGTCAGGAGCACGTCAACTAAGTCACGTACTTCTTTGGATTGAAGCTGTGTCTCTGGGAAGCCGGTGGCGATCCCTGCTAGACCTCGTTGTGTCTGGCATCCCGTGATTGTGTCTATTAGGTTGTATACTTTGTTCCAGAATACTTTAACTTTGGGGCATTCGTATATCATGTGGGCTAGGTCTCCCCTTGCCTTATGGCAGTTCCAGCAGGTGTTGTTGCCGCTTGCCCCTACTCTTTCTAGTTTCGCAGGTGTCCAGTGCATTCTGTGTAGTATCCAGTATTTTGTTTGTGCTAATTGTGGTGTGATCTGATGTCCATAGTCTTGCCCTCTCCTCTTCATTTAGCGGTCTCTGTATGGTCTCTTCCCAGAAGGCTATTGTTTTGTTGTTAAGAGTAGTGGTGCGTGGTGTGATTATTTTGTAAATCTGCGCCGTTTGGTGGCCTGTCTTGTTTAGGTTCTGTGCATACTGTATGATGGTGGGTTTGAGTTTTGAGAGGTTTGCTTTGGTGATGGCTGCTTTGATTCTTAGGAATTCGTAGAATTCCTTGTCTGGTAGACTGGTTGTCTGTTGCAGTGCCTTGTAGGTGAGTGGATTGTTTCCTACCTCTAGTTGTGCCGGCATTGTGATACCTCTGCTGAGCCATTCTCTGCTGTCTAGCGCTTTACCTTTGTATGTTATTTTGGTGTTGTACTATATTGACTCCCATTTGGTGCCTCTGATGCTTATTTCTAGTTCCTTGTCTACTCTCAGTAATGCTGTTTTTGTGTTCCGTAGTATTGCGTTTTTGGCTTCTGGGTGTCAGTTTGCCGTGAGGGCCATGATCGGGTCTGCCCCTCCTAGAATGCCCCTTTCCAGGTCCAGCCATACTGGCATGTAGTCTGGTGTTGGTGCTACCCAGTGTAGCCCCTGCTTGGCTAGGCATGCTGTTTGGAAGGCCTTGTAGTTTGTGAGGTTCAGTCCCCCTTGCTCTCTTTTTAGCCTGAGTTTCGCTAGGCTTATTCTTGGCTTTTTCCCTCCCCATAAGAACGCGTTGATGGCTTTGTCCAAGTGTTTATGGAAGTCTATGGTTAGAGTTAGTGGCAGCATGGACAGCAAGTAGTTTAGCATAGGGGTGATCATCATCTTGATTGTCTCTATTCTGCCCCACCAGCTAACGAATTTGGGTCCCCATGTGTCTAGCTTCATCTTGATCTTTTTCAGCATTGCCTCCTCATTGTGTTCTAAGGTTGATCTGAGGTTTTTCCCGAAGAGAAGTCCAAGATATTTTAGGGGTTTTGTTTGCCACGCCAAGCCTGACGTGCCTAGGACTGTTCTGGTGGTGTGGCAGTTCATCGGTTTGCATTCAGATTTCTCCCTATTGAGTTTATACCCTGAGACATGTGCATATTCCTCTATTGTTTGTACGAGTGCCTCTATTGACTCTTGTGGGTCGCTTGTGGTGATCAGGATATCGTCCGCATATGCCGGCAGTTTGAAGGCTTGACCTTCTACTTGCACACCTGTGATCTGCGGGTTTGTCCTGATCATGTGGAGAAGAGGCTCTAGTGCCAGCAGAAATAGCCCCGGTGATAGGGGGCATCCTTGTCTTGTCCCCCTGCTTAGGGTGAGTGTCTCTGATGTGGCTGCGTTGACCACCACTCGAGCCCGGGGGTTTTTGTACAGGGACATAATCATTCCTCTGTATCTTTCTCCAAATCCGAATTTGCGCAAACATTGGTTTAGGAAAGGCCACGAGACCCTGTCAAAGTCTTTTTCCGCTTCTAGTGCGATCATTACAGCCTTCTCTGTGCTGTTTGCTGTGCGGTTTATTAGGTGGCAGAGCAGTCTGGTGTTGTCCTGTGAGAGTCTGTTTTTCAGGTATCCCACTTGTGTTTTGTGTATGAGGACGGGAAGGTATGTATTTATTCTTGTTGCCATTACTTTAGCGTAGATTTTGCAGTAAATGTTTATTAAGGAGATCGGCCTGTAGTTTTGTGGGAACTGGGGGTCCTTCCCTTCTTTGGGGATGACAATAATGTTATCTTCCGCCATTGAGTCTGTCATGGTACCCTTCTCTGCACATGTCTGGAAGACTTTGACTAGTGTGTCCTTGAGCAGCGGTTGGAACTTTTTGTAAAAAGTCGCTGTGAATCCATCTGGCCCTGGGGCTTTGTTGAGTTTTAGTGAGTCTATGGCTATCCCTACTTCTGCTTTTGTTATGTTTTGGTCTAGCGCCTCACTTTGTTCACTGCTTAGTTTAGGTAGGTCAAGTTTCTCTAGAAGGCTAGCCCCCCCGTCTGCCTCCAGTGCTGTGTCTGCGGTGTGTAGGTCTTTGTTGAACCTCCTGAAAGTTTCGAGGATTTGTTTGTTATCTGTGTGTGTTATGTTGTCTGTATCGGTGATTGCCGCCACTGAGTGCTGCCTCTGTTTGGCTTTTAGGTATCCTGCGAGTGCCCCTCCTGCTTTGTTCGCTGAGCATAAGTTTATGGATTTGTATTTGTTTATCCATGTTGTGGCTCTCTCGCTTAATAATCTGTTTAGTTCGTACTTTTTCTTTGTTAGTGCTGTAAGTGTATTTCTGTCTTGTATGTTTGTGGTGTGGTTGTTTTCTAGTTCCTTTATCTGTTCTTCCAGTTCTCAAATTTTTTTGTTTCTCCCTTTGTTCATTCGCGCCTTAATGCTTATGAGTTTCCCCCTTATTGTGGCTTTGAGTGCGTCCCATAGTGTCATTACCTCTATGTCTTTTGTGTCATTGAATTGGAGATACTCTTTGATTGCCTCCTCCATTTCGGTGACGTTGGCGTGGTTTTCTAATATGTCGCTATTGAGACGCCATCTCCTGCTTGGTGAGTCGTTGTGTTTCCCGCTTATGGAGAGGGAGATGTGGGCGTGGTCTGAGACTGTTATGGGCCCTATCTCTGTTTTGTCAGTCATGTGTGTGTGTGTACTTGACATGAGGATATAGTCTATTCTGCTGTACCAGTTGTGTGGGGTTGAGTAGAATGTGTATTCTCTGGCACTGGGGTGCTGTAGTCTCCATGGGTCTGATAGTGCAAGTTTGGTGCATAGGTTTTTGAGTGTGTTCTGTTCTTGCGTGGCGTGGCTGGGCCTGTGTGGGTGCCTGTCTACGGCATTGTCCATCGCCTGGTTCATGTCCCCTGCCATAATCAGTAGTTCTCCCAGTGGGATCTTGCTGAGTTCGCTTTCTACCTCCTCCCAGAACTTTTTGTTTGTAGCGTTCGGCCCGTATATGTTTGCTATGTGCATGGTTTCTTCGCCTCTCTTGATGCTTGTGACTAACCTCCTACCTTCCGTGTCTGCTACGCTGTCTTGAATCCTGAATTTCCCTTTCTTGCTTATGATGGTGATCACCCCTCCCTTTTTGTTGACTGCTGGTGAGCACACCATCTCACTTATCCAGTTTGCCTTAAGCTTGTTTGCGTCTTCTATGGACACTCTCGTTTCTTGGAGGACGTATACGTCTGCTTTGAGTCTGTTTAGGTATTCTAATGTCTTTCATCGCTTGACGGGGTGGTTGAGGCCTTTGACGTTGAGTGATACGATCTTAATGTCAGTGGCTATCTGCGCTAGGCCCTGTGTGTTGTGTGCGGTCATGGTGTCTCTGTTAGATTGCTGCTATCTGGGGTGGATCCTGTGTTTGACTTCTGTAGTCGGTGTATATCTGCCGCTCGCCACCAGTCTTTGGGCCCCCCCGGGGTGTGGATGTGGATTGGGATGTGTGTGTGAGTCGGAGAAAGAAAGAAAAAAAGAGTAGATAGCCCCACCAAGCTATGATTGTCCGCGCTTCATGGCCTTCCCCCTGCCCTCTCCCTCCTCCTTCCCCCCTCCCCCTCCCCCTGTCAACGTACTGTAAACGTGCGACAGCAACGGTTCTCCTCCCTCCGCCCCCCCGGGTACATTAAATCGTCCCCTGCACCCTTCCGTGCTGTGTGTTGATAAAAGGATATTTTGCCGATCCATGGGCCAGCCCAATGTTCTGAGAGTTCTGTGGTCTTGTTTGGTGGTCTGGAGTCCTTCATATCGTTTTCCCTGCGGTAGATGTCATTTTAGCAGTCCCTTAGTTCTTATATCCATTTATCATGAGGTAGTTGTCTTCTTCCAATTGAGGTAGCTAATGTTCGTGTGAGGTAGATGTCCGCCCGTTCTTCTGTGGTCGTCCGACCTGACCGGGTCTTTCATCGATGACCGGCTGTTCCTTTTTCTCCTGTCTCCGAGCCGTCCGATGAGGCTCTTCTCTTTGCCGTTCCCGGGCTTTTTAGTTCCATCTCTTCTTGGTCTGGCTCCTGAAGGTATCTGCGTAGTTCTGCCGGGTCTTCAAACAGTCGTGTGCCTCTCCTGTCTGATATCTTCATTTTTGCCGGTCCTACAAAGCTGCACGTTATCTTGGCCCTCTTCATGGTGTCTCTTAGTGCCAGGAATCCCTTCCTTGTTTCTACTGTGCTTTTCGAGAAGTCCTGGATGATGATTATCTTTTTGCCCTTCCAGTTGAGGGTTTGGCCTTTACGTGCGAAGGCGAAAATGGCATCTGTGTGGTTTGTTCTCAGTGGTTTGCAAATGATAGTTCTCGGGCCTTTCATGTGCAGCTGTCTTGTGGCTGGTACTCTGTATGCTTTGTCGATCTCGAAGGTTCTTTCAAAGTTTAAGCCGGTCAGCTTGGGTATCAGTGTTTCAAGTAATGCTGCGCATGAGCCCGCTTCTTCTTCCTCCTCTTCTGGTACACCTAGGATCCTGATGTTTCCTTTCCTGTTTTTGTCTTCTTGTTCCGCGAGCGTTCTCATCATGTCGCTAGAGATCTTGGATATGTAGCGTACGTCTTTTTCCATGGTGTTTGATTTATCTTCTATTTCGCTGATTCTTCTTTCCGTCTCTCCTACTCTGCTCGCTATTTTGTTCTGGTCTGCACGTATGGCTGTAAGCTCTAGTTGGACATTGTCCATGGAGATCTTTGTGGCTTTGGCCAGGTCATTGGCTTCTGTTATTTTTTTGACGAGCAGGTCCATCGCTGTCTCCGTGTTTTGCATCATCTTCAGTTTGATTGGCGATTCCAGATCTTTCCTAATTTTTTTGATTTCACTGGTCGTCATCCTGTCCAGGCCGGTGAAATCAAGTCTATCTTTGATTATTGATATTTCTGAGAACCGTATGGTGGATTTCTATCGTTTTTGATCTTGTTTGCAAAGATAAAATATTGGTTATTATTCTAAAAACTGGTGTGGCTTACTTTTGTAGTGTTTTCACTGTATTATTGTTTATGTGCAAATGCTTTAGACACTGCCTCTGAGATAAACCTGATTGATTGTGATAAGCTACCCAGGGGATAAGCAGGGGTTATTTCAGTAGTGTATACCCCTTATCCTGACTAGGAAGAATGGTTCCTACTTGGAAAGAGTAACACCTTCCAACTAGAGTCCCCCATTTCTAGCATTTAGGTTGCCACAATCACCTTTCATCCCGGCAGGGTTGGAGTTTAGGTGAGGCACTGTGCACTAGCCAGACACTGGGCTAGCGGGTTCTGATGGTGTGGAAGGACTTACTCTCCCATATTCTAAAGTTCTGTCAGCCTAATACGCAGACCTATTATAATAGTAGTAACCGTAAGGCTAATATGTTTCTTCTTGTTCAACTGGAAGTGTAACATATAGCCATATACAGGCATCCAACTAAAATATAGGACTGACATAAGTGGGAGGTCTTATCCTGACACCATGTGCATATTACATAGGAAAGAGGCCAACTTGTCTGCTAAACATGGCCGTACGAAGCCTTATAGTTTGTAAGAGGAATGTTTAAGGTCAAGGAAACTTCGCTGGAACTGGTTACCTGGCGTTCTTTCGAAGAAATTGACTATTAAGTACCCTCCCAAACCTCATCTTTAGCGACAATATAATGTTACATTCTTGGAATTGCGCAGGGTTAAAGAATTGTCCTGAAAACATTCAGTTCCTCTTGTCCCTAAAAGCCAGTGTGATCTGTCTCCAGGAGACGTGGTGTTCGGAGAAACTCCAGATAGGAAGGGATTATTTTGTTCAGGAGGGTCACGCTGTTCCCTCCAGGAGAGGCCATGCTAGGGGGGGAATTGCCTGTCTATTATCCAATCGGATAAAATGGAATTTCTCCCACTATCTGGATTCTTGTAACCTTTTTCAAGCTGTAACGCTGTTTAGCCATGACAACGTTGAGGTATCTAAACCCTTAGTAATGATCAACACTTATATCCCCCCTGAAGTTAGTTTTAACGTAATCTTAAAAAGGGTTTTCGTCTATATATTCAGAGTCTTAGGGAGAAATCTCCTCCCCCTAATATAATTCTTGTAGGGGATTTGAAATGCAAAATCTCTAATCTAAGCATGAGTCTGTTTCGCGGAAAATATAAAGAAGAATCTTTTCATATCCCCCAAGCCCTCCTTCCCGAGAGGATTAAAAGAAATAAGCGAGGGAAGATACTTCTTAAAGAACTGTCCGTAATGGATGGGATCATAGCGAATGGAAGGCTCCCTTCTGATTCCCCTGCAAATTTTACTCATAAATCTCACCAGGGAGAATCAATATTAGATTATGTGATAGTTGAGAATTCTACCTTTGCCCTATTAAAGGATCTTAGGGTAACTGAAACGGTTTTTAGCGACCATAAATTACTTTCTTCATCTATGAATATAAATCCTCCGAAACCCGACCAATGGTCGCTCAATAGCGACCAGGTAAGCTTTGGAGCGAAGTCAGGAAGATGCTATTGGAACACAAAAGCTGAACAAGATCTGGAGAATGTTCTTGATGCTGCAATTGATGACCTTGCTATGTGGCAAGGTTTTGAAATTGCGTGCTTCCAAGATTTTATGAAGTTAGTGATTTCGGTGGCTAAAAAACCAAATAAGAAAAGGTGTTTTTTTTGTGTTTTTTTTGTCTTCTTTCCCGGGACCTCTCGCGAACCATAAACTAATACAAACTACTGGGGGTATCTCCCGGATGATGACTGGCTCGTCCTACCGCCCATTGGGGGCTTTAATCCAGATATATAGGGCCCAGGCTAGGGGGGCGATTATGTACGGGGCTGAATTGTGGGGCCATATGCCATGCCGGAACCTGTCTCTAACAGAAAATAAGTTTATACGACAGATAGCCGCACTTCCCCCCAGTACTCCGCTCCTCCCCTTGAGGCTTGATCTAGGGCTACGACCACTTGCTGACGAGATAAGCTTGAGACCCATTGCCTTCTGGCGCAGGCTTTGGAGCAGCAATAATCTCGCCGACTATAGGGCGGAACTGGTCGAACTAATGAATCACCCCAAGGCGCTTACCATTCCCTGGGTTAAAAACATTCAAGCTACCTGTGTGGAATTGGGGCTCCCTGATTTGTGGACTAAGCCGGCGAATGCTGCACCAAACATCTCCAAGAGGTCCCTGGCGAATTTGTATCACGAACACAAAAGGGCAAGGGCCCAAACTACCCAGCCAGAGGGGTCCCTATCAACTGTATTCCTGCAAAGCAAGGATCTCTATAGATTTGAGAAGGCACTGGACCCTATATATCCCACACTTGCTAGGAAGTTGTTCCTCCAATGGAGATATGGCACATTGCCCTTTCGGGCCTTTACAAGTTCTTGGTCATTGGTTCCCTCCACAAAGCACTGTCCTGTCTGTGCTGACAAAGAGGAAAACGACTTGCACGTGGTGTTCTTCTGTCCAGCCTACAAGGCAGCTAGGAAATACTGGCTCCTTCCCCTGATAAAGAATTTGGGTGGCAGGGAATACGCACCAATGTACAGGATTTTAAAATCCGATGTTTCCGGCCCAACTGTTTTTGCACTTTCCAAATTCCTTACTAATGTTTGGTATACGCGTAATCGCTTTTTAAAAAATGCTGGGTAGTACCTAGAAATATTTTTCCTTTTTAAGATGTTCTTATGTCTGTATAGATTATTTCTAACATATGTACTCAATGTTTTATCTGTTATGACAGAGTTACACGTGATTTTATTTGTATTGTGTATCTTTTATGACCGAACGGTCGAAATAAAGATTGGAAACAGAAACAGAAAAGGTGTTTTGCAACACCCTCTTGTCCCCTACGTTTACTTAATATAGAAATAAATAAGTTTGTAAGGGAACAATACTTGCGTAAATCGGTAGAAGGATCACGCAAAGTAAGTTTATTAAAAAGAAGGAGGAAAAGGTTACAAGTGAAATTACGGAAAGAAGGGGAGAATACTATTTGGATAAAATTAAGAGAGGCTGCTTTTAAAGGGGAAATAAGACAGTTCTGGTCGCTTATAGGTGAGGGGTGTGGATCAAGAACAAGACCGCTTCCTATCCCCATTGAAGAACTAACATGGGTGGATTATGTCACAACCCTTTATGCAAATAATGGAGCGGCGGTTCCCCGTGTAGGTTCTACTGAAAGTGATCAGCCTTTGGATCCCTTATCTGAAAATGATATTGTAACAGCCATAAAGGAAATGCGCTCATCTGGGGCAATGGGGCCGGATGAACTCCCAATCTCTGTTTTAAAGCAAAGCAGCGGAAAATGGAGTAAATTGTTATGTCCTGTGTTCAACATTTGTTTCTCTAGCGGAAAGATTCTTCCCTCGTGGAAAGGGAGCATCTTAGTGCCCCTTTTTAAAAAAGGTGACGATTAGCTCCCCCAAATTATCGCCAAATTGCCCTTTTAGATGCAATTTGCAAAGTTTTTGCAAGATGCCTTTTGAAACAAATTAATGATTGGGTGGACCAAGCAAATATACTTCCCCTTGAACAGACGGGATTCCGAAAGAATCATGGTACCTTGGATAATTTAACTGCTCTGCAGGTAATAACAGATAAATATATCAGAGTCAGAGGTGGGGGAGTCTATGCTGCCTTCATAGACTTCTCCACGGCTTTCGATAAAGTTGACCGTCCTCTGTTGTGGAAGAAATTACTCACTTTGGGTATGCCAGCTAGGCTGTTAAATCTAGTTCAGGAACTCCACTCTGAGACCTGGTGTAGAGTACTGTTGGGTGGGGGGAGAGGCCTATCCCAAGCAATTCCCTCAGCCAATGGTCTTAAACAGGGTTGCTTACTAGCGCCCCTGTTGTTTTCTCTCTATGTTTGTGATCTCCCCCAGACCCTATCCTTGTGCGAAGGAATTGCCCCTACTTTAGGGGACAAACCGGTGTCATGCTTAATGTACGCAGATGACATACTTCTTCTAGACCTTACTACGAAGGGTCTCAATAGTCGTCTGCATGCTTTGCATTTATTCGCTAAGTGCCATCATTTGAAGATCAATATGTCTAAAAGTAAGGTAATGTGCATTACAGGGAAGAAAAAATCGAAATCGGGAAATTTGAGTTGGTTTTTAGGGAGTGAGAAATTGGAAATTGTAAAATCTTATGTCTTTCTGGGGAAAATAGTATGTGGTAACTTGAGTGACAAGGCTCACATAGATAGCAACATTAGGAAAGCCATGACTCAGGGAAATGGACTGAGTGCTCTTTATAAAGCCACCGGCAGAAGACATTTTGTCTATCTGCTGGAGGCCTTTCGAGCAAAAATTCCAGCTTCCCTGCTCTATGGCATTGAGCTAATAGATTTGAGGCAATGGGGTTTCCTAGATACTATTGAGGGTAGACTCCTGCGTCATTTATTGTCGGTCAATAATGCCTGTACAGTGGAATCCCTCAGACTTGAATTGGGCATACAAAGTAGTTGGGTTCAGGCCCTGGCAGGAGTAATACGTTGGGTCTTTCACCTAGCCAAGGGCAAACCGGCCACTTTAAGATGTCTGATTAAAAAAGAATTACTGGGTCCTATGAAAGAATATTCTTTACTTATAAAGAATTTCAGAAGGGCTGTTACGTTTCTAGAATTGGAGGAATCAATTATTTTTTCATTATCTCCACATCAGCTAAAGTTGTCATTAAAATGGGCTATATGGGAGTTAAGTTTTAGGAGGGATAGAAATGTCCTCATTACAAAGAAAGGTGTTACTGAGGTTGTCAATTCTTACTTATTCAAACATATACAACCCTATGCATCCTGGACCCTCCCCCACGGCTTACGCCGTTTTTGGTTCCTCTTGAGACATGATCTTCTCCCTTTAAATACATTATTAGCTAGATGGTATGGTTGTTCCGATAAATGTAATCTATGTAGCATTGACAGCTCAATTCAGGATATTACCCATATCCTTTTCATATGCCCTTCCCTAATGGTCCTTCGCCGAAAGTGGGTGAGACCAATATGTTTAAAGTTAAGCATTTCTTCTGCCAAATCTCTACTCGATGCCATTTTCAACCCTCCCAATGAAATGTTCTGTTACAGAATTTTTAATTTTTTTAAATGTTTCTTAGAATTATATTAATAGATATGATTTTTACTTTTTAGTTTCTGTATAAATGGAATGTATTTTGAGGATTTTATGTTTTGTAATTTCTGTTGTCATTTATGTTTTGTTTATATGTGGATCTCAATCGAGTTCCAAATCATATTCAAATAAATTGAATTGTGTCAAGGAAACTGATATTTGGAAAAGTGATAATAGCTAGCTGTGTGTGGAAGATTGCTGTATTGTTTCATAAACAGGCTGGCATCAGTCACCCTAACAAAAATAACAGAAATGTAGAAAAGATAACATCTTCCATTGTGTTGTTTAGGAATCTACATGCGCTATTTCAAGATTATTCGACTACTGCAGCGGAGCACTGGGATAATGTGATAGGTAGCAGGTTTTTAATACAATTGTCTGCCTTTCAGATATGTCTCTGAGGTACTGTTCATTTAGCAATGTAGATGTAAAAAGCTGCAAATGCAATCTCCCGCTCTTCTCTCCACAGAGAATCACCGAGGAAGAAGGTATAAAAAGACCTAAGAATTAGGGATGGCAGACACGCAGACTAGTGAGTATTCCGGAGAGCTGATATCTGACAGCAAAGCTTTTCAGAGGTGTGCAGAGATAATACTTGGCTTAGCATAATATAGAAACAGATGATGCAAACAATTCACTCAAACCATAATTAGAAGGCTGACCATGATATAGGTTTCAAGATGATTAAGGTTTGGACTAATTACTATAGACAGTAGGGATAAAATGCTTGTTTTTTTTAAATGTTAATTTTGTTTGATATACTGGATGCTGAAATAATAATTTTTTTTTGCATTATTATACACCAGGTTTGTACATTGTACATAGTAATTAATTGCTCTGCGTATCACTACTTTCAAGGATCTGGGTAACGGTCTCACCTGCGACAAATAACCGTGCAGATAAGAGTATCCCTGGCAGGGTTACATAGAACACTCTAAGAAATCTAGATATACTTAACTTGTTACAGAGAAGAGTGAGAAACGCTTGTCTATTTTCCTTGTTTCAGGGGGAAAGAGGGGGAGTTAAGCAATGCAAATACCCATTTGGATCTAAGGAAATCTATCTGGGTTGACCCCAAATTTGGGGGTTCATGACAGGACTTGGTCTCATAGCAGATTTAATATTACCATAGACTGGCATCACCCTGGAGGCAGTGGAATCCTTGGCAAAGATCGTTTACGAATAAGGCAAAATTATGTAGTTACATGAACTTATGAAGTTACATGAAACGTTGTTCTTGTAAATACATGTGGTTTTTCATTTGTATTTCGAATGCGATTATACTGACCCGTGGCTTTCTCTTTGACTGTGTCTTCTCCTTGGAATCCTTGATTTATGTGACTTTGATTCTATTGTCCCAATTTCCCATGGAAGTATTTTGTCTATTTTCAATGCCTACATTTTATTCTCCCTTAAATGTGGTACATAGCAAGTACAATTTGTTTAATACATGTAATCATTTTTTGTTGCTATAGGATAAGTATCAGTTTATTTGACTGTTGTTCACCCCACTGAACTTCTTTAACAAGTTGGGTCCCATTGGACCAGTCGGTCCTTTAATTAAATGTCTGAGGGGCGCTGTGTGCCTATAATTTTTCCCCTCCTTACAGTGACGGCCCTCACTGCGGGTATTTCCTTTTTATTTTCCTGGCTCATTCTCCTGCACGCTCCCAGCCTCATGCAAAGGAAAATCTCAAAGCAGTGTCTTGTTAGACACTCAGTTTTGACAAGAATAGAGGGGCATATTACCAAGGGCAAGTATCGCCGCTTTTTCGGCGAATTGTGCCGAGAAAACGGCGATACTGCTAGAGCCCTATTAACAAGGGCATATTAAAGCCTGGCGCAATCCCACTTTGCATGTCGGCGATAAACATCGCTAATGACATGCAAAGTGGGCGTTCCCACGTCCAACCACATGGTTGGAGGTGGGAACACCCTATTACCTAGTCAGGCGTTGGGAGAGGGAGACCTGCGATAAACTCGTTTATCACAGGTCTCCCAACGCCTGCTCTGACCATGTGTTAGGGCATTGATAACATGGGGGAGTGGATCATAAAGCTGAATCCACCCCCCCATATTATCAAGGAACACATTAGCGCGTGAAAACATCGTTTGTTTTCATGCGCTAATGTGCTGTATAGCCGACTATCGCTGGATTTCAATTCGCCTACGTGATGCGCATTGATAATTGCGCGCTAAAAAGGCGATGAAATCCGGCGATAGCCGGCGATATGGGGATGTGCGTTGTGCGTTTACTAACGCACTTCTTGGTAATATGCCCCAGAGTTCTCGTGGAAACCCGCTGGTGTATTGGGTTGTGAATGCTTTTAGTGGCAACATACACGTTATTGATTTAAATAGCGCTAAGCCTATACCGCTAACTGAAGTTCGTGGTATGTATATACATTAATTGTGCTAATCACTGCTGATCGCCAGATAACATTTGACCCAATGACAACCAATTATTGACCTTTTTACCGTTAACAAATTCTGCCTACCCCACTGATAGTAGATCTTTTTTAATTTTTTATTTCCTCCTCGCTGAAATTTTTCTAACATCTCCCATACACTCCCATTTGTACAGTTTCACCTACAATCTAATCTGTAGGTAGCTTTTTTTAAGTTCGCTGGTATATAGCATGTTGACACTCTGGATTGGGGTTTTCAGGGGTAATCAACTACCCTATTATGTAAGTGATATCCATGTAAATCTTGTTACTAGTCTCACTAGTGCTTACTGCATAGCAATACTTTTTTTTTTATATCTGACGTGTTCCAGGTGTCCCACTATTATTTCAGTCCTGAGGATGACACTTTAATTTACAGACAAGGTTAAAACGCCATTGACACCGCTACATACAGTGTCCTTTATGTTAAATAAAAAATATGCTGTGGAAGCAGGTTATATATGTACCCAGCTCATTAATATTGCGTTTCCTGGTTGCAGTACTGTAGCAGTGATACCATGGCCCCAGTGCAACAAGGAAAATGGCTCAATGGCCCCTCGGGCCTCTAGTCCTCAGTGCACTTCACCTACTGCACCAATGGTAATTATGCCCCTGCCTGGTTGCTTGTTTCTATTTTTATAGACATTTTGAGTTATCTATTATGTTAGCACTAGGGACCCTTAACACTTGTTGATTATTTTATATATATGTGTCAAACAAATTTCCTGTAACTGCTTAAAATGTATTAAACGTTTTTTCCGATGATTGAGGGGCTAAAACCTTCTTTATGACCATAGACAATCATTGTCTTGTTCAATTTACTATGCAATGCAAATAATTATGTTTTTCTAAGAGTCTTTTGTGAACCATGGTTCTTTAATAATTGTATAAAGTCTGTTGGGCATATTAGGTAGCTCTTGTAGTATTGATATAACTGAGGCCCAGGAAGGCAAATGTGTTAACAAAAACTGCCCACTTACCAGGAATTAGCAATATGGGGGGTATATGACAGCTGGCAGAACAAAGACCAAAATTAACTTGTCTTCCTTTGGCTTAGCTGATACCAAATGTGGCAGCCATGATCAGATTCTAATTTTTTCATGAGGCCCAAAAGACCCTTTGGCAGAAGGGAGTGGGAGATCATCTAAATAGGGGTGTGGCTAAGGGTCTGCCTGAAACTCCACCAAAAAGAAGGATTCAGGCATCTTAGATTTAGAGCTTCTCGGAATGTTTACATTAAAGCGAGGAGGAAAGGGCAGCAAATGAAGGTGGATATAGGGTGAGAAAGTAGCCAAGATTGGGTGAGGGAAATTCTGTCATCACTGGCTAGTGCACAGTATAAAATTAGGACCTCATCCACACCTATTCAGGAAATTCCTGCACCTGAGAAGACTACACTGGAAGCAAATGGCCCTTCTGGAAATAAAGGGATGCCTATATCTCATCTGGGGGAAGAAGACTCAAGAGCTTAACAACTACTTACTCCTGCTGGCAAATTGGGACAGGAACTGATCCCCAAGGGTAAAGTAGTTCTGGTCCCAGAATGCTTGTTTCCGGTCCAGGGAGGACCTGGCTTGGCAGTTCGGTCTGGACTGTTCCCATGAGGCACATGGTCAAGACTGATTTGCATATGGCTGGGTCCAAACTGGGGTGGCGTGGTGGGCAAAAGAACGATAGATGTAACCCAGATCTCTTGACTGGGGGAGAATGTCTGAATCATTCAGCATTCCGTCCATCATTTGTTGCAGGTACAGCCATTAGATAGAAGCAGATATATATGAATATAAGCACCATCAGAGTAAATAAAAGGTAGAATTCTACCACAGTGCTACGACAATGAATATATGCAGGTATATAGATACATGACATGAATAAATGCGTACTACTACGATGCAACTCTAACTAGATGTACCTGAGTGTACCTAGCATGTATGTAGGTGTGTAGCCAAGAATCCCCCTAGGAAAGCAAGAGCGAAGGACCCCATCTTGATCTTGAACTGGACACTCTGTGAGGGATATTAGACCACTACGTGCTGCAGTGTTTTTGTGCATGTACCTCTGTGTTTCGTGTCAGCGTGTCCGCATGGAAGCTTCCCCTCTGGTTTGCCCAGCGAAGAGGTGATATTTATATACTCAAAAGGACCCACTGGGCTTTCCAAAGATGTGTCATTGTACTGTGGGCATGTCGGCCAAGGATGACGATCGTGGTGACCCTTATACATGGTATTTATGCAGAACATGGTAATCCTGCTGTGATACTAAAAATCCTCATGCATAATAAATGAGGCTAGTTTTTTGGAAAAAAACACACAACATTTATTCGGACCTTAACTAGGAAAAAGGTCAGCGCCAGAACCGTTATGTAGAGCAAGGTAAGACGAATGTAGGTAAAAGGTTGTGCAACTACCTAGGCATATATTGAGGCACTTTTTTTAAATATATTTTTATTGGGAGTATGGTACATACAAGGACAAAATTCATCAATTATTACATACACAATTACAGCACAAACTGAACAATCAATGTATTTACATATAATTTGCGAAGAGGCCTGACAAAAAGAGGAAATAAATTACGAGAAAAAGACACTTTAGGGGGTTTAAAAAGTGAGCCTGTCAGTCCAGCAAACTCTGGCATTTCTCCAGTTTGTTACAGGAGCCCAGAGATGAAGACCCTTCTCATGCTTCCTATTACCTTCAAATTCATAGAGGCATGATTCCATATTGTGGATTCCCAACAACCTGGACAGCCACATCTGGAAGGACGGAGCAATCGCGTCCTTCCATGCAGCAGAAATTAAAATTCGTAGTACTGCAACAGATAAAAACAATAAGGCTCTTTCATCCTCCCCCAGACCCAACTTAGAATCTATGCCAAGCAACATTAGAGTAGGGGATAGATCAATAGACTGACCTAGCAGCCCCTCCCAGAATTTCATTATCTCATTTTTAACAGTATCCAGCCGATTACAAAAAAAGAACATATGTGTAATGTCAGCATGGCTTTCATGACATCTGGGGCAGCTGTCATTTTCACTTATACCCCAGGCATATAGCTTCGCAGGTGTATGATATGAATTAAAAATGGTTTTATAATGTTGGGCGCGAAGATTGGATGCCCGAAATACCTTTTTGTTCAATGAAAGAGCGAGATCCACATCCACATCAGGATCCCCCAATTTTAGAGCCCAATTAGATTCAACCTTCTCAATATCATCGGGAACTCGCTCCAATAGACAGATATAAATAATCTTGATCTTACTACATCCTCTTTGAAGTATCTCAATCATAGGAAAGTCAGTTGTCGATGAAATCCTGGGCCTAACCGACCTGATCGTACGGATAACTTGGCCATATAACAGCCAGTGGCTATCTGGAATACCATATCTTTCCTGCAGCATCTCAAATCCCAAGACTTCACCTCCTTCCAATATATCTCCCAAAGATTTAATCCCCATTCTCTTCCACACCTGCAAATTTCTATCGGTTCTCAGATGGGGAAAGAGAGACGAGTTACATAGTTGTACATAGGGATTTACTTTCGGGATGTTAAACAATTTCATAATAGCTTTCCACACCTGCCATGCCCCATACAGTGTCTTCAGCCTTGTTTTTAAAAAAAGCGTCTTTCTAGTTCACTCTGCATTAAACCTGCAGCCTTATCACCCAATAACATCCTAGAAATCTGGGGGGGGGCGGCTGCCCATCTACGTTCCCAGGTCCTGCATCAATTGGAGATTCAGACTGAAATAGGGTGGTCATTTGAACCAACAGACAGGCCCAATGATATAGTCTTAAGTTTGGGAGAGCCATCCCACCCCGTTCTCTAGGTAACGACATTAAGTTTGTAGAGCGTCTTACCCTTCGATATTGCCAAACAAATTTAATAAACACGGATTCCAAATGTTTCATAATCTTATCTTCTATTACTAAAGGAATAGCGCGAAACAGGTACAGCACTCTGGGAAACATAGACATTTTAACTGCATTCACCCTGCCTACCAGTGAAAGATGTAGCACGTCTATTCTTTTTAATTCCGTTTCAATATTCTTAATAAGCGGCAAATAATTCTCAGTGACAATCTTTTCCACAGTGGCATTGATTTTAACCCCTAAGTATGTGGCAGAATCAACAAATCTATAGTCAGTTTTAATAATATTTTTGGAACATATGACCTGCGTTTTTGTTTCATTTAATAGGTACCCTGACTCACTCCCAAACGCTCTAGCCATCTCCACCAGGATAGGGAGGGACTGCTGTGGGTTAGTTGTTATAACAGCAAGGTCATCGGCATATGCCAGAATTTTATTTGAATAGCCATTAAGAATTACTGGGTTTATTCCGGGGCAGGCAAGGATGCCCTGAATGAGGGGGTCGATGTATAGGGCAAAGAGGATAGGGGAATAGGGGCACCCCTGACGGGTTCCCCTCTTGATGTTAATCACCCCTGATTTCTCACCCATGGCAGTCACCCTAGCTGTAGGTTCTACGTACATGGCCTTAAGGGCTCCTATAATGTTAGGGCCGAATCCTCTTGCCGCTAAAACACTCCAGAGAAAGCTCCAATCGACACGGTCGAAGGCCTTCTCTGCGTCGAGCAGAATCATGGCCATCTCCCCCCCCCGCGGCAGCCTGGGCATCAAATAATGATATTGCCCTACATGTGTGGTCAGTTGTGCCCCGACCTGGGACAAACCCATGCTGCCACGGGGATACGAGACTACCAATGATCCTGCCCAACCTCTTTGCCCAGATTTTTGGGTAGAGTTTTGTGTCAGAGTTAATTAATGTGATGGGGCGATACGATTCTGCCATTTCCGCTGGTTTCCCCTTTTTGTGAAAGATTACGATATTTGTCTCTTCCCAAGAGTCGGGTATCGTACCTGAGCACATAACCCCATTAAACAGATCTAGTAAGAGTGGAGCAATTTCTGCTTCGATAGCTTTATATACTTCGAGGGGAATCCCATCAGGATCTGAAGACTTCCCTGAAGCTAATTCCCGCAATGCTGACTTGACCTCTACTAATGTAATATCCTCATCAAGTTCTTTTTTAGTTGATTCCTGTAATAGAGGGCCAGAATCTAGGAATCCTTCCCCTGGTTTTTTACTAGGTCCTTCATGCTCATAAAGCCGCTGACAAAAATTCTCAAATACCCTGAGGAGATCCTTAACTTCCGTAAACCCAGCCCCATCCTCTTCAATACGGACAATGGTGTTCCTAGCATTTTCCTGCCTTAACTGGAGGGCAGAGAAACAAAAAGAATGCTGGCCCTCAAAGTGATTTTACCTCGTAAATTGTGAGAATACAAACAAAGGAAAAAAACCTTTTTGTTTGTATGGGTTATTTTATTTAAACCCTTCCTTGTCGATTTTTAATCATTTTGAAAAACATTTCATGGGTAAGAAAAACACTAATTACAAACATTTACAATATTTACAAACTATCATACATGCTCAATATCATACAATAACAAAATAACATATAAGCAAATGAATCCACACTTATACAAGCTTCTCAGACAAGAGAAAAAACAATAATTCGACCATCACAAATAGTTAATCTTTGCGAAGATTCAAATCATTAGAATGCCCAACCAGGGTCAAAAAACAGAAACAGGCAACAAAAAATATTGAATTAGAACTCCTCAATCAATTGAATTTTGAGAAACAACTCAAAAAGATGTTTTAACTATATCAAAAATTGCCTATTTGCCGTTTTGCCGACGAGTTTCGAATCTGGATGCAATCTCAGATTCTCCTCAGGGCTCTGTCAGTGTGGTATTCTACAAAAAGAAAGGAAGCTTGCTTTAACCACCATTTATAAAAAATTGAATCCCCCCTCAGGGCATAAGGTCACAGAATTTTACCTTATCATATGGAAACGCGGTCCCGCGATCCAATTATTCAAATGAGATAGGGCTTTCGGTTTAAGCAGAGATTCTGTTGAAAGAACATGCGAATGGAAAATCAATCACCAAGCCATTCAGAGACGTGCCAATAATGTGGTTCCACTACTGTAAAACTCACGAGTCATACCTTAAAACTGTGGAGCACGGGGACGCTACTATTTCGTTTCGTGCTGTGAATCCTCCTCTCGCAAATCAGTGGCGCTGCCGCCTGGAAAGAACAGACAAAGGCTGTGCTTAACGCTGATCGCTTTGCTGCAACAAACGTGTGCGGAATTGGACTTACTTTCAGACGTACATACCTGGTACTACAAATCAATGTCAGAATGTTGGACCGGTCCCAGCGAACCTTGGTCGTCAAACGAGGGACCAACTGGGGAGCAGACTGGAGTTGCCTCCGCGATATGTCACAGAGCGTGCTTCAATCGCGCTGATTTCTCATAGAATTATCTACCATTACTTTGCGCAAAAACGCCGTGTTTCCTTTGCCATAATCAAAGGACACGCATCCAC
This sequence comes from Lissotriton helveticus, assembly GCF_964261635.1. Classification (NCBI taxonomy): domain Eukaryota; kingdom Metazoa; phylum Chordata; class Amphibia; order Caudata; family Salamandridae; genus Lissotriton; species Lissotriton helveticus. Next base: position 2,057,228,601 of record NC_136059.1, on the reverse strand, counting down.
CTACCTAGCTTTCAAACGATGGAACAGGAAATGCGAACTCATTGGTTGAAAAACGCCATGTGAGGTGCCTTCATCATAGCGAGCCCGCCGCTCGGCATTGTGGTGTCTGTAGTTCCTCGGGTATACAAAGGTTATTATAAACGAGAAATCTCTGACAGAGAGTTGAGCCCCGTTTGCGTGCTATTGAATTTAAGTATCAAATATGCTTCTTTCTTTAGTAGCATTTGCTCGTTATTTGCACCCACAGTAGGTGAAGTCAAATTAAACAGCACAGTCCACTTGAACTCATTTTCCCCATGGCTGTGATCAATAAAATGTTGAACAAGAGGCGCTGTAATCACTTTGTTCTTAATACGTGACCTATGTTGCGTCATACGTGTGTTGACCTGTTGATTTGTCTTGCCTATATAAATTTTAGGACAAGGACAGATGATGGCATAAACCACATTTTTGGTTCTGCAATTAGTGAAATTCGAATGCGTCCACATTGTGGCAGAATGACGGAGAATTTTTCCTTCAATGGTTGTGTCACATGCGACACAAGTTCCACATCTGTGGTGTCCCTCGATTGGTTTGAGACCCCATTGAGATAATAGGTCACTTCTCGGTTTTGATGTCCGAATATCTGCACGCACTAGTTGTTGACCAATATTCTGATTCTTTTTAAAGGCGAATATTGGGCGAGGGAATGGTATTCCTATGTCATCAAGCAAATGCCAGTGTTTTAAAACCATCTGTCTTATTTTATGTGCTTCCGCACAAAACGTAGTAACGCAAACCAAACTCTCAAGATCACATTTGTTTTTTGTCTCAAGGAGGCATTCTCTAGGCGTGTAACGCGCCCTCTTGAAAGAATGTTTCAATAATTTCTTGGGGTAACCCCGTTGCCCCAATTCATCACAGAAATTTTGTCCATGTAGCTCAAACTGTTCAACTTCTGAGCAATTTCTCCGAATCCGGAGAAGTTGCCCATATGGCAAGTTGGCCCTCAGGTTTCTCGGATGCGAACTGCCATAGTGAAGGATTGTGTTTTTATCCGTTTTCTTCTTGAATAATGATGATTTCAACGTGCCTTCCACATTGCTTATCTCCACATCCAAAAAAGTCATTTTGACATTGCTTGAATCAAGTGAAAACTGAATGTCATGATGTCTTGAATTAAGCCATTGGTGAAAGTTACTCAAGTCGGCATGGCTCCCCTGCCACAGGAGCCACACGTCGTCGATGTAACGATACCAATGCAGTATGTTTCGTGAATGGGGGTTATTCGTTTCTATGAACTTTTTTTCATATTCCGCCATAAAAAGTACGGCCATCTCCGGAGCGTAAGGGCACCCCATCGCGGTGCCCTTAACCTGCATGAAAAAATCATCATTGAAGCGGAAATAATTCTTTTTCAGAGTTATTTCAGCCAGTCTTAGTATAAAGGATGTGGGGATTTTATGAGGTCTCTCTCTAGAATCAAGGTAGAGTTCAATCACCTCTAACGCTTCTTCCTGCGGAATTTGGGTATAGAGGGACGTCACATCCATTGTCACCATTAGTTGTGATGTGTCATCAAACAACGTGCCTTCTACTTTTAACAGAAAATCCGTCGTATCCCGTAGGTAAGCCTTAACTTTAGTCACAAACGGCTTCAAAAAGAAGTCCACAAATTTGGACAAAGGCTCAAGGCACGAATCACACCCCGAAACGATCGGTCGTCCTGGGGGATCGGACAGATTTTTATGTATTTTGGGCAAAAAGTATGCCACTGGAGTTCTGGGGAATTTTTTAATTAGAAAATCCGTTTCTTTAGGGCCCAAGAAACCACTTTCTCTGCCATTCAGAACAACTTCAGCAATCAGGGATTGAATTTGTTGTGTAGGGTCTTCCTGCAGTTTGCGGTACCATTCCTGATTGTTAACATGAGAACCTCCTTCGGCTAGATATTTGTCTCTTGGCCAAATAACAACAGCGCCGCCCTTGTCGGCCTGTTTAATTACCAATGAGGGATCTTCCTTGAGATTTTTTAAGGCTATCCGTTGTCCCTTAGTGATATTGGGTTTCACAAATTTTTTCTGCTGTTCCAACTTATTGATGGATGACAAAAGGATTTGTTCAAATGCAAGTACTTGCTTTGGTATGTTCTGAGTGGGTAAAAAAGTGGATTTATTCCTGAGGCCCGTGGTCTCCATGTTATTATATGGAGGCTGGTTGGCAAAAAAGGCTTTAAGTCGGATCTTACGACAGAATTCCAACGTTTCTAACTTTAGTTTAGTAAAGTCCGTACCTCTAGTAGGAACAAATTTTAGCCCCAAGTTCAATACTGACTCCTCGTCTTTTGACAGTGTCCGAGTTGATAAATTCACTACGGTAGACGGGTTCTCTACGACTTGTAGAAGTTCCTCCGGGTTCGCATTTCCCATTGTGGTTTGAATCTTACTTTTTGCTGCTGGCCTTTCTCTAAAAAAGGTGTTTGTTTTTTATTAATCCCACCTCTTGAGTCCGAGCCAGATGACTCAGAGGACGAAGTTTCTGAGAAGGTTTTGTACCTATTTCTTGATCTCCCTTGAAAGTTGGAAAGAGCTCCTCGAGATTCTGGTTGGGAGTAGAAATCGTCTTTCAAGAAGGGATAAGCCCTTTCTAATGTAAAGGATTTAGAGTCCCTTTCGTACTGTGCTGACTTACTGGTGATTGTGTTGTCTTTAAAAGACTGTATCTCTTTATCAATCTTCTCTAAAAGAGCTTTAGAGTCTGAAACCACTTGGCTGTCTCTGATGGCAGTAGTAAGTTCTTCAATTTCCTCTAGTTCCTTAGCACATAGTCTCTGGGCAGTTTCTATTGTATTTACATTAGAAAGGGCTTATCCCTTCTTGAAAGACGATTTCTACTCCCAACCAGAATCTCGAGGAGCTCTTTCCAACTTTCAAAAACCTTCTCAGAAACTTCGTCCTCTGAGTCATCTGGCTCGGACTCAAGAGGTGGGATTAATAAAAAACAAACACCTTTTTTAGAGAAAGGCCAGCAGCAAAAAGTAAGATTCAAACCACAGTGGGAAATGCGAACCCGGAGGAACTTCTACAAGTCGTAGAGAACCCGTCTACCGTAGTGAATTTATCAACTCGGACACTGTCAAAAGACGAGGAGTCAGTATTGAACTTGGGGCGAAAATTTGTTCCTACTAGAGGTACGGACTTTACTAAACTAAAGTTAGAAACGTTGGAATTCTGTCGTAAGATCCGACTTAAAGCCTTTTTTGCCAACCAGCCTCCATATAATAACATGGAGACCACGGGCCTCAGGAATAAATCCACTTTTTTACCCACTCAGAACATACCAAAGCAAGTACTTGCATTTGAACAAATCCTTTTGTCATCCATCAATAAGTTGGAACAGCAGAAAAAATTTGTGAAACCCAATATCACTAAGGGACAACGGATAGCCTTAAAAAATCTCAAGGAAGATCCCTCATTGGTAATTAAACAGGCCGACAAGGGCGGCGCTGTTGTTATTTGGCCAAGAGACAAATATCTAGCCGAAGGAGGTTCTCATGTTAACAATCAGGAATGGTACCGCAAACTGCAGGAAGACCCTACACAACAAATTCAATCCCTGATTGCTGAAGTTGTTCTGAATGGCAGAGAAAGTGGTTTCTTGGGCCCTAAAGAAACGGATTTTCTAATTAAAAAATTCCCCAGAACTCCAGTGGCATACTTTTTGCCCAAAATACATAAAAATCTGTCCGATCCCCCAGGACGACCGATCGTTTCGGGGTGTGATTCGTGCCTTGAGCCTTTGTCCAAATTTGTGGACTTCTTTTTGAAGCCGTTTGTGACTAAAGTTAAGGCTTACCTACGGGATACGACGGATTTTCTGTTAAAAGTAGAAGGCACGTTGTTTGATGACACATCACAACTAATGGTGACAATGGATGTGACGTCCCTCTATACCCAAATTCCGCAGGAAGAAGCGTTAGAGGTGATTGAACTCTACCTTGATTCTAGAGAGAGACCTCATAAAATCCCCACATCCTTTATACTAAGACTGGCTGAAATAACTCTGAAAAAGAATTATTTCCGCTTCAATGATGATTTTTTCATGCAGGTTAAGGGCACCGCGATGGGGTGCCCTTACGCTCCGGAGATGGCCGTACTTTTTATGGCGGAATATGAAAAAAAGTTCATAGAAACGAATAACCCCCATTCACGAAACATACTGCATTGGTATCGTTACATCGACGACGTGTGGCTCCTGTGGCAGGGGAGCCATGCCGACTTGAGTAACTTTCACCAATGGCTTAATTCAAGACATCATGACATTCAGTTTTCACTTGATTCAAGCAATGTCAAAATGACTTTTTTGGATGTGGAGATAAGCAATGTGGAAGGCACGTTGAAATCATCATTATTCAAGAAGAAAACGGATAAAAACACAATCCTTCACTATGGCAGTTCGCATCTGAGAAACCTGAGGGCCAACTTGCCATATGGGCAACTTCTCCGGATTCGGAGAAATTGCTCAGAAGTTGAACAGTTTGAGCTACATGGCCAAAATTTCTGTGATGAATTGGGGCAACGGGGTTACCCCAAGAAATTATTGAAACATTCTTTCAAGAGGGCGCGTTACACGCCTAGAGAATGCCTCCTTGAGACAAAAAACAAACGTGATCTTGAGAGTTTGGTTTGCGTTACTACGTTTTGTGCGGAAGCACATAAAATAAGACAGATGGTTTTAAAACACTGGCATTTGCTTGATGACATAGGAATACCATTCCCTCGCCCAATATTCGCCTTTAAAAAGAATCAGAATATTGGTCAACAACTAGTGCGTGCAGATATTCGGACATCAAAACCGAGAAGTGACCTATTATCTCAATGGGGTCTCAAACCAATCGAGGGACACCACAGATGTGGAACTTGTGTCGCATGTGACACAACCATTGAAGGAAAAATTCTCCGTCATTCTGCCACAATGTGGACGCATTCGAATTTCACTAATTGCAGAACCAAAAATGTGGTTTCTGCCATCATCTGTCCTTGTCCTAAAATTTATATAGGCAAGACAAATCAACAGGTCAACACATGTATGACGCAACATAGGTCACGTATTAAGAACAAAGTGATTACAGCGCCTCTTGTTCAACATTTTATTGATCACAGCCATGGGGAAAATGAGTTCAAGTGGACTGTGCTGTTTAATTTGACTTCACCTACTGTGGGTGCAAATAACGAGCAAATGCTACTAAAGAAAGAAGCATATTTTATACTTAAATTCAATAGCACGCAAACGGGGCTCAACTCTCTGTCAGAGATTTCTCGTTTATAATAACCTTTGTATACCCGAGGAACTACAGACACCACAATGCCGAGCGGCGGGCTCGCTATGATGAAGGCACCTCACATGGCGTTTTTCAACCAATGAGTTCGCATTTCCTGTTCCATCGTTTGAAAGCTAGGTAGGTGGATGCGTGTCCTTTGATTATGGCAAAGGAAACACGGCGTTTTTGCGCAAAGTAATGGTAGATAATTCTTTGAGAAATCAGCGCGATTGAAGCACGCTCTGTGACATATCGCGGAGGCAACTCCAGTCTGCTCCCCAGCCGGTCCCTCGTTTGACGACCAAGGTTCGCTGGGACCGGTCCAACATTCTGACATTGATTTGTAGTACCAGGTATGTACGTCCGAAAGTAAGTCCAATTCCGCACACGTTTGTTGCAGCAAAGCGATCAGCGTTAAGCACAGCCTTTGTCTGTTCTTTCCAGGCGGCAGCGCCACTGATTTGCGAGAGGAGGATTCACAGCACGAAACGAAATAGTAGCGTCCCCGTGCTCCACAGTTTTAAGGTATGACTCGTGAGTTTTACAGTAGTGGAACCACATTATTGGCACGTCTCTGAATGGCTTGGTGATTGATTTTCCATTCGCATGTTCTTTCAACAGAATCTCTGCTTAAACCGAAAGCCCTATCTCATTTGAATAATTGGATCGCGGGACCGCGTTTCCATATGATAAGGTAAAATTCTGTGACCTTATGCCCTGAGGGGGGATTCAATTTTTTATAAATGGTGGTTAAAGCAAGCTTCCTTTCTTTTTGTAGAATACCACACTGACAGAGCCCTGAGGAGAATCTGAGATTGCATCCAGATTCGAAACGCGTCGGCAAAACGGCAAATAGGCAATTTTTGATATAGTTAAAACATCTTTTTGAGTTGTTTCTCAAAATTCAATTGATTGAGGAGTTCTAATTCAATATTTTTTGTTGCCTGTTTCTGTTTTTTGACCCTGGTTGGGCATTCTAATGATTTGAATCTTCGCAAAGATTAACTATTTGTGATGGTCGAATTATTGTTTTTTCTCTTGTCTGAGAAGCTTGTATAAGTGTGGATTCATTTGCTTATATGTTATTTTGTTATTGTATGATATTGAGCATGTATGATAGTTTGTAAATATTGTAAATGTTTGTAATTAGTGTTTTTCTTACCCATGAAATGTTTTTCAAAATGATTAAAAATCGACAAGGAAGGGTTTAAATAAAATAACCCATACAAACAAAAAGGTTTTTTTCCTTTGTTTGTATTCTCACAATTTACGAGGTAAAATCACTTTGAGGGCCAGCATTCTTTTTGTTTCTCAGTAATATTAGGTCCAGCTGACCCCTTGTCCCAGGACCAAACTCCGTTTTTTTACAAATTAACTGGAGGGCAAGCGCTCTCCCTGCTTGCTCCCCGGTCTCATATTTTTTTACCCTATTCGACTGATATTCACCTACGGTCTTAATGGCTACCTCTTTCTGGAGTGCGGCTTTAATTACTAAAAGAGTTTCCTGGCTTACGGTGGTATTCGCCCCTGTGGCTATATCTTTCACGTGTTGATCTTCAGCATTCACTAATTCTGTCATTAAAGCCTCAACCTTACCCCTATCTTCCCTTCCTAGCCTGGCCGAACAACTGATGGTCTCGCCCCTCAGAGCCGCCTTAAAAGTTTCCCAAACCATATTCCTAGAAGTGCTGTACCTGTTTGCCGCAAAAAACTGTGTCACCCATTTTTTCAAATGATCCGTGAATCTGATATCACTAAGTAGCTTCTTCTCAAAGGTCCAAGAGTTTATTTTCCTTTTCCTATAGCCTAAATTATATGATAAAATTAAAGGATTATGGTCTGAGAGCACTCTGGGGAGTTTAATGATATCAACTTTAGTTAATTCAGACACAGAGATGAGGAAATAATCTAACTTTGTATATCTTTGCGCTGGGTTAGAGAAATAAGTAAATCCATAGTCCAGAGGGAATTTAGTCCCCCAGACATCCTGCATCCCATGGGAGCCCAACAGAGATTGTATAGATTGAAAAACCTTGGGCTTACGGCCCATTTTTGGTGTGGAGCCAGCCCAGTCTGCCGAGATATTAAGATCCCCTGCAATTATGAGCGGGGTAGACCACCCCACTAGTTCGGCTTCAAGAAAATCGAATATCTCAGGCTCATCCAGATTTGAGCCGTACGTTACACATAGCAAAAGCCCAGATCTAATTCGGCGATTGCCCATCTCCCATTACTATCTGCTTTCGTTTTTTTTACTTTAGCTAAGGACCCTCGGATTAAAATAGCGACCCCACGAATTGTGGACGTCTGTGTAGAGCATACAGCTAGTTCAAAGCCACTAGGACAAAGTTGTCTACGTGTAGCCCATGGGAGATGGGTCTCCTGTGTACAGACGATATCTATTCTTTCGTGTCTTAACAGATATGCCAGCCTCTGTATCTTCCTCCAGTTGTTCAAGCCTCCAGCATTAATAGTACATATTCTAATGTCTGCCATTAAGTTGTGCTTGTATCTCAAAAATCAAATCCTTTATCATGTTATTATCCATTACATCATATCTATGTCCTAGGCTGTACCACTTCCCTTTTTCCCCCTTTTTCTACCCAATCACCCCCCCAAACCCCTCCCTCGTCCCACCCCCCACCCCTTCTGCCCTCTTCCATCTCCCCCCCACCCCTCCACCCCCCTACTCTCCCCTTTACGTGAGGCACACAGACCTGGTCTGTGCAAGTGATGGAGCGCAGTGACTGCAGTGAGGACACTTGTGAACTATTCAAATTATCTACAATGTTTGTGGAGCCCAAACGAAAATACATTCAATCATTAAACAAACTTAGCAATTCGAGAATCTACTAGCAATCACACATGACTCGGGCCCGCAGCACTGGTATTTAAATCAGTTATTCCCTGCCACATATTTTAGGTATCAATATCAGACAATCAGAGTGAGTCCAGATACTCTTTCACCTTAATCTCAGAAGAGAAAAATAAAGTCTTGCCATTATTGATAATCTTTAGCTGTGCAGGGTTTAGCAGGAAGGCCTGCAAATTCTTATCCTGACAGGGCTTGATCATTCCTCTCAATCGCCACCTCCTCTCTACCGTGGTGTGGCAGAAATCTGGCCTAACAAAAAAAGAAATCCCTTTAGAACTTCTTTTCGCATTTGGTCTTGCTAGATCTGATATAGCTTGCCGTAAAATAAAATTTCCAACGAATATCAAGACTGCCCTTGGGTAATCCCCCTCCTTAGTATTTCTTTTTGCCTTGAAAGGGGTACGGTGAACTCTCTGAATCTCAGTGGACCAGTTCCATCCATTCAGCTCGGGGAAAGCCTGGGTAAATAGCTTGATTATATATGCTCTAATGTCAGACCCTTCTGAACCCTCAGGAATTCCCAGCACTCGCAAATTGTTCCTGCGTAGCCTGTTTTCCATTTCCTTGAGCTTCCGATGGACATCAGTCATTTGAGCACCATATGAGCCAACTTTAGAGACTGCTTCCGCCACCTCCGCTTCTGTAGATACAATCCTGTCTTCTAAATTAGCCACTCTGTCACCAGTGGTAGCACAGACCTTTGATAATTTTCTAACTACCCCCTGCATTTTTTTCATAGCGGTATGGGCTTTCTGATTGTCCTTGCGAGTTTCCTCTCTATGCGCTATGATCTCCTGGTGTATTCTTTCTAAAAGTGACATCTGGACGGATTCCTGGCCAGAACTATCCTGTAGAGAGTTACCATAGGGCTGATCCCAACTTGACTCATATTGAACAGTGGATGTCACACCCTTATTTGTACCACCGGAAACCTTTAAGGCTGTTGCTGGTTGATCTAATTCTGGATCGCTTTCAGAGTCTAAATCGGAAGAGCCAGCTTCTTCATCCTCCGACCATTCCTGGCCATCTGAAGCAGAGTAAAAAGCCTCACTTGGGGCATTCTCCTTCGCCCCCCCCTTCTGGGGTCCGTCACTTAGTACATCTGTGCCACCACTTCCCTCAACACCAGAAATTGACTGATTTATTGAGCCATTTGTGACACCCAAACATGTCTCCAATTCTGAGGGGGCCAGACTTAATGCATTACTCTGCACTAGCACAATATTCGCCTGATGTGTCTCATTTATATTTGAGTCCATGTGCTTAGCCATATTCATAATTGTACAATCAACCGCTATTTGTATTTCGCCCTCCTTAAACTTATTTTCTAGTTCTGGAGAAATCTTAGCGGGGGTAGTACCCTTGTTAGGCGCTAGACAATCCTGGGGGTACATTATCTTAGCCCCAGTAACAGCCTTTGTTTCAGTTGATATGAGCCTTTCATCATTCACAGACTCGACAGCCCCCTTCACAGCCTCTTCAGTTCCCTTCTCCTTACCAGCTTTGGCGAAAAGTTCCGTGATTGACGCTGTCGCTAATCGTGTCCGTGCTCCTGCTGGCTGCTGTATCTGTGGCTGCTTCCTCTTGCTACGTTCGTCAGCCTGGGGTGTATGCACCCCTCCGGGCTCAACCAATTCTTCCTCCTTTAGAGCTTGCTGTTTCTTCTTAGCACCGGGGTGTTTACCGGTGGAATTTATTTTGGGGGCCATAGCTTTGTGAGAGGTAAAATCCCTCTCCGATGCCTGAGGAAAGCAGCCTCTCCCAACCGGCTTCTGGCTTGAATAGCTCCCGGCGTCTGCAACTGCTCCGGTGTCCCTCAGCTGAGAGCGCTTACAGATCTTGCCCTTACTCCGCCTCCCAGCTGTATCGAGCCGCTTCCACCTCGGCAGCACGACGGCGAGGATGTTTGACAGATCCCGCAGAATCTGTCTAGCAGAGCCACGGCAGGCGAGCATAGATTGCATCAATTCCACTCGCAGGGCGTCTCTCCTTGAGATCCGTTCAATGGCACCGGCTGTGGGTCCCAGACTGTTTAGCCATCATCAATATTACCAGTGAACCGGCAGGGTTTTGACAAGTTCCGCAGAATACATCCCGCGGCTCCACCGCCGACAGACCCGCTCAAAACTCATACGAGCGGCAGGTAACGCGGCGTGCCCCGCACCATGCCCGGTGCTTCAGAGCTCCAGTTTACAGCGTCCTCCCTGCAGTGCTGCTACAGCTACTCGTGAGCTGCCACCATCTTGCCTCAGCGGCATATATTGAGGCACATTGGAGTTCATAACAGGCTAAAAAGGCTCCCTACATCGTCGGGTATGGACATAAGATGTGCTTTTGATTCTGTAAATTGTTTTAAATAATGTTGCAGTATGACATCAATAGGAGTGGGGGAACCACTAGTCTTCATGATGTCTCTGCAAAGATTAATTTTGGACTAAATGTTGAGTGTTCTGAACCATTCAAGACAAATAGAGGAATTCTCCAATGGTGCTCTTTGACACCATTTCGTTTTCGTTTAGATAGTTTCTTGGGGACCAATGGACAGGATGTGCCACAGTTGGGAGTACGCCCAATGTCAGGGCTGCTTTATAGAGACAATGCAGTCTTGATGGCAATTGAATTACATTTAAAATAACGTTCAGATCAGGCTGAAATAAGGTTTTGTGACAAATTAAAATTCTCTATTTTTTGCTATTTACGATGTGTTTGAATATCACACAATAACGGGGCATTCACTCATTGTTCTTACATCACACTATACATCGAAGAACAGTGCCGAACACCCGTTTAGTGTTTGTTTTTACTGATGTGGATGGAGATTGAGAAGGCGGATACCGTTCCAAGATGGTGCTTGTAAAATTGCGGTACAGGGTAGAGCAGTCCGTCTTCAGTGGTAGTGATCTCTAGCTGAAACGCGGGAGCATTGTTTGTTATAGGGGCATCGGCGGTAATGGTTGCAACCTTAACAGGATTACATGCAGGTTGCAATACGGAGAGGAAGAGTAGCAATCTAGGTAAGCTTGGATTCTAGCATCATAGAGTATAACATATCTTTGTGAGGACAAGTGGCAGTTACGTGAGATACTGAAGGTGTTTTTGTCTTTGTGAACTTTGCAGAGAGAATAGCGTGACAGTTGGAGTAAACAGGTATGCGGGAGCGCATTACTAAAGATGGCAAGTCTTGTTCTGCAGTTCATAAGGTCAGAGTGTTTAATATTGGATTTGCGGTTTGTTTATTTTACAGAAAGAAATAGTGCTGGATAATCAGGTATGCATATTTCTTAAAAGCGTTTGTAATGCCAGCAACTAAAGGAGTAAAAGTAAGCAGGACATTCATTACGTTTCTCGTTTATCACTTAGGGAGATTTGTTTGAAGCCACAATATCAGCGGTAAGCCGATTGATTATATTCTCATTTGATGAGTTTTTTTGATAGTAGGCACCAATAGTTGGGAACTAGTATGATAGGGAGTGCTTAATATATATTACATTTTGTTTATACAGGTTAGAGCATTGAGCACAACGCATCAAGGTATGAGAATAATCATAGCACACACTTCAACTTATACATGGGCACCCAATAATCGCAATTACATGGTTATTTTGTTTATTTTGTACAGGTTCGCCCCTGATGAAGGCACATTGGTAGTGCCGAAATGCATTGGGCCTTTTTTTACAAATTGTACATCTAATGGCATTGTAAATTATTACATGAATATCAATGTTAATGTTATTTTGACTGTCATTTTGAAAATATATGAAATGTGAATAACTGCAGAAACAAAAATTATGTGGTTATTGATACACATGACAAAGATACATAAAAAGGTGTAAATAAAAAGAAAAAAGAGAGACTACATAAGGTTTATTATTTGTTGAAAAAATGAAATAAGTTTAGGTGCGTAGCACCGAGTGAACAGTGCACGGTTAGTTGGGCCAACCACCCAACATAAACAGGCTATATTCATAAGGGACTGACAAACCCAGTAACCGCAGCACCATTGTGTACAACAGAGGAAACACAGGAGAACGGAGTGCTCCCTAACCCAACGAAAATCAAAGAAGGGCGAATAGCCTGCAGAAATTACTTTAAGGATCATCTGGATTCGATAATGAATTGGACAACACTTTTCACTATGCTTTTGGGCCCACAACTGTGAAGTAACAGCACTATTCAATCTATGGAAATATGAGTAGGCCGGTGCATTTGTGTACTATTAGGCAGCAACAATAAGATAGGGCTATAAAAGCTCTTTTTGCACCACAATTAGGTGTAAAACCTATTAGGAAGATGGTCACAGTATGCAAAAGTAAATGTTTATCTTTTGCCACTTATGGCACTGGCTTATTGGGATACGCGAATGTAGAATCTTTGCAAAAGGTCGAAAATAGTTTTTCAAGAAGGCTCCTGGATGTTCCACAAAGTCGCTCCATATATCTTTGCCATTGCGAGTCATTGTGAGTCAGAGAGTCCTAAAATATGCGCTCTATTGCTATGGCTCTCGACCTGTGTGATGCCGGAGTCCAGTTCTACAAGGACTGTTTGGTCCTTGATAGTGTGTCCAAGATTACATGGCTCTCTTTCATCAAAAAGTTTTGTGGCCATGGGTGTCCCTGAACTGTTTAGTAGCCCTGACTATATTCATGCCTTTTCTTAATCCGCTGTTCTTCAAGTATTTTGAGGATGCATTGTTCCCAGAGAGCATTTAAAATCTATTGTTAGAGCAAATTCTATTTTATTGACCTCGGCTTCTATGGAACAATAGCTCTCTTTTGTGGTCGATTCGTAACCCAGATTTTATCGCTCTCATTTTAAGCTTCATGATGTACGCTTTTTAGTTTGTTTTCCTATGTTTGGTTCTTCGTTCATGGGGATCCTGTGCTGCCCTTATGACAATCAGTCTCAGAGTACCTTCCAATTTTCTGCAATTCTATACAAAAGGTTAATAATAGATAGAAAAGAAACAATCTTGATCAGCAAATAGGATAAGAGGTCCAACGTGTTTAAAAAAGACGATCAGAGTCAATTTTGAAAATTAGTAAATGGTATGAATAATACAAATCCTCCATCTGTAGCATATGAATATGAAATGGGTGTTTTCTATCTAATAATTTATATATAAATAATTTATATTGATTTCCCAATAAGAGAGTCCCATGTTAATGCATGTACCTGATTCCAATATTTCCAAATTGTTTTCAGTGAAGAAAATGAACGAACCACTATTATAATGAAACTTAAATCATGCCAGTGGCACAGAAAATCTTCCCGCTCGTAATATTAAAAGAAACACTGCAGTTATAAACCCCTTTTTCAGTTGGTTGCATAGATGTTACAATTGCAGATTATCATGGAGAGGTGCAGAATGAAACCAATATACAGAAAAGAAGACGGAAGCTTACAAATCAGCTATAGGCTTATTACACTCACAGGCATGCATTTAAAGCTATTATCACAAATAATCTTGGGCCATCTGGAGCAGTGGATTAGTGATGATAATGTTTTACCGATTGAACAGCAAACATGGTGGAGAAAAACACTCCGCAGAGGACCACTGCTTCACTTTATGATTGTGTTTTTGCTTTGTCGACTTCCCAACAGCAGGTTTTCCAGTTTATAGAGCCTGCATGAAAAACTAAGTACATAGAAGATCCCAGCAGGCTAATTACATCTTATTCAATCATTACACACTTCCAATTGAGCATTAGTACGCATGGATTCGTTACAACACGTCTCAAGAACAAAAAGTGATATTAAATAACTTAACACAGGGATGTCCTTGCTCCTTTTTTTTAGTTTGGTTTATATCTCTCAGACCTACACACAGTTTTGAATGAAACTATTCCCTTTCCCCATAAATTGGGGGGGAACCCACATTCCATGTCTTTTATATGCCGCCAATGTAATACTGTTGGATTACAATCTTGTGGGTCGCCAAAGGAAACTGGATATGTTTTTCAATTATAGAAGAATTGTAAGCGTGAATGTTGAAAAGATCAAAATAATGGTCTACGGAAAGAGAGAGTCTAGTTTTACATGGAATTTAGGCAATAGTAGAGTAGATATGGTAAACTCATATTGATACTTGGCCTTACATTCTATGAGAAATCTGAATTGGGGTGAGTATCTTAAGTCTCTGAAAATAAAAGCATCACTAATGTTAAAGCTATTATAACATTACATTTAAAAATGGTAACTACTCTTTTGCACCCAGTAGGAAAGTGTCTCTTTATGACATGGTCACGCCCATTTTTGCCTGGTATTTATTGCAACGTTGACTGAAGTGCACTGGGTTCCTGCTAACCACATCCCCAGTGCCAGTGTTCTTTCCCTAAAAACAAGATAACTGTGCAATTGTTCCACAATTGGCCAGACATTTAGCACCACTGTAAGTCTTCAGTAAACGGTGCCCCTAGTACCTAGGGCATGGGTACTAAAAACGGTCCCTAAGGGCAGCAGCATGTATTGTGCAGCCGTAAGGGTCTCACCGCCAAACTCATGCAAACTGCTATTGCAGGCTGCATGAAATGTTGCAAATAAAAGTGAAACACGGCATGACACACCCTGTGTGCCATGTCCCCACAAACTGCATGAAATATATGTGAGACACCCCTAGAGCCAGTCTTATAGCCCTAAGGCAGGGTGCATTATATTACATGAGTGGTCATATCTATGTGAGCAGATATGCCCCTGTGTTGACTAGTTCAATTACTAGATAGTACAAGTGAACATATATGTACTGGGCACTTGTCATTACAAGTTCCCCAGCTACATGATAGTTTCACTGAAACCTATGGTGGTTTATATCAAACCCCTTACCTTTCTAAATTAATACTGATGCCTGTAGTGAATCTATTAAGACATGCACCCAGAGGGCACCTTAGAGGTGACCCCTGAAAACCAGCCAACCTCCTGTGTGCAGGCTGACTGGTATTGTTCAACCTGTCACCACAGACATGTTTCTGACTCCCTGGAGGTTAAAGCCTGTGCTCTCTGAGGCCAGAAACTATGACTGCTTTGGCCAGAGTATTGTCATCTTCTCCAAGCAGGATGGGTAGTAATCAGAATATCAAGGCAGGAAGCTTCAAAGGCCTCTGCCGACTTTGATATGCAAACCGGGCTTCTCCCAGAGAGGAGAAATGCCACCCTCTGCCCAGGGCCCATTTGGCACCAATACAGGTGGGAAAATTAGCTAGTCAGGAGGCGTGTTCACTTTCAGACTAGCTACACTCCTAAAGTGAACACAAAAAGTAGAATTCCACCACCCTGGTTTTTGGTCAATTAGATACACTGGGCCAAGGTTATGCCCACTACCCACAGGAAGTGGCCATATAACGGGTTGTAGACACCACAAAGATAAGTAGCCCATTGGCACCTACCTTACACTTCCCTTAACAACCCTAAAATAAGTTGCACAGCACCAATATCCTGAACCCTTGCAGCAACCTGGATTCCAACGACTCCAAGATCGAGCAGTCATTGAGGGACATCAGCACCACACCACTTTGAAAGTAGCCAAGCTGTCCTGGTTGTGTCCCCTCAACCGGCGAGACTAATAATTGGGAGTACCTCGACACACAAGCCCAGCCGATCTAACCACACTGCACCTGAGGGCCCCACCCTGGCCTCTCGAGAACCAACTGTGCTTCCTTGCTCCCAGGAGCCTCACAAACCAAGCCCCATGTAGGAAGCTCCCAGACTTGTCGCCAAGTCCCCCACTGCAGCCTGTTTCTAGATGCCCCCTTCTCCTTCAGCGTAGCGTGCAAAGCTACCAACCAGACCAGCACCTCTGGACTCGGACACTCCAGTGCAGGTGAAGACTGATTGCTGGTGGTTCTTTGGGCCTTCACCCAAACTACTACAAAAGAAAGCATTTGGGATTATTAATTGTGCCTCTGTAAACTAATAACAGTCGCCTGGACTTTGTGCACAGTGCACCTTGTTTTGGTGCACTACATAAAGAGCCAGCTTCCTACACACCCTTTATGAAAAAATAAACATGTATGATCTTAACCTTTACACTCTATAGTAGGGAATTGTTATGTATTGACTCTAAAATAATTGTTTTAGTAATCTACAGAGAGCTTTTATGTTTTAATTTGTCTTCAGAATCCGGAGTCCTTGCTATCTGCAATGAACTCAGGCTTACCTTCTGGGATGGAATGGCAGGAATGTGCTCTTGACGCTTTTTTAATAAATTTGTTTTACATGAGAATCCCAATAAAATCTCCTATTTGTGCCATAATAAGCCAAATGTTAGTGAAAGAATGTGATCAACATCACTTTTAAACACAATACGTGCATTTAAAAAAAAAATGCTTTCCTCGGAAATAAGCTTAGAAAAAATTGACACTACACTTGTCTCTAACACGCAACAATGAATATATTACAAGGAAACATTCTGTTGCCTTTACCTTGCCTTCATTGGGATTTGAACGTATTTTTCCATGCGCTCACTTTTTCCGCACCACAAACCAGATGCGAATTACTGAAATTCCATGTGGGCTGTAATCTAATATCTTCTATTCCTGTTTTCGTTTCTAAAGTGCAGGCAACATGGAATTCGCTTTGCTCATTTTACTCGACCGTCCTCATTACGAGTGACCTCTTAATTTATTTGGAGGCTGGTAACAGCACGAATTATGAGGTCTGCGGAAACACCGCAGCTCTCTTAACTTTTACCTGGAGATTTCCGCTGCTGGAGCACCAAAAATGTCCAGGTAAAATTCTGGCCCAAAATGAGAAATTACCGAGATACCCGATATTACTGATTCCCTGGTAATTCCTTATTTTTTAGTGGACTCTCAGGGTCGGACTCATGATGGACTGAGCCCCCTTCCCACCTGAGTTACCCGTACCCCCTCCTAGTATCAGTAACACTGGGGATGGGAACATTCCTCATTTGATAACACACTGCGGTTATTTTTGGAGTCTTGCAGGAAGCTATTAAACCAATATTCATAAGAGATTCTGCTCTTTTGAGAAACAATGATATTGATCTTTAAAGTAAATATCTGCTATCCCTTTTTTATGCACTGTTAAACAGTATCCTATTTAATGGATGAGGGTTTTATCATTCATGTACTCTTTTCTTCTTTGTTTTGGCACATTGTCTTAATAAACTTTGATTTTATCTATAAATATCTGCCATATTCCTTCCCAGTAGCTAAATATGGAAAAGCAATCCTGTGAACGTCTGTATATCCAGGAAATAAAGTTAGGCAGTCTTCCATCTGTTGTACGTTTTCTGCTATCACAGCCACAGACAGAGACGTTTGTATGATGTAGGTTTGTGAAGTTTTACGTAACATAGATAATATAGGTAACATAGTTTTGTGGACAGACATTTAAACAGATATCTCAGTTCAATTAATCATGTCTTTAACTCTCGGGCCAGTTGTCATGCTGGAGTGCCGCCGAATATTGTGTTTTTCAAACATATTTCCGCCTGCGTTCAATGAACGGGTGGTGTTAGATAATGGCGCTCTGTGTACACGGCCTGCAATGAACGGCGTAGAGAACAAGAGATGGCAAGTAGGAAGAGAGGCTTAAAGTATTACCCTCTGTGCCCTTTGCAAGCAGGTAATCAGCTTCTGTAATAATCAGATAGCAACAGAGGGCTTTGAAAAAAACAGGGAAGGCTAGAATAACCAGATACCTCTGCTATTGTTTCGCTGTGGACGAGTAGGTTGTTTTTGTAGCTGAAAGATCGATATCTCATTCTGAGCTGAAGAAATGTCAGCTAATGAAATAACTGCAGATACTCTAACCAGAATCATAACATTACTTTTAACCATGCCCCATCCTTTCATCTGTACAAAAATGGAATTCGTGTTTCATACTAAAGACCATCTGTTTGATGGTCTCTCTGTGTACTTTTCCCAAACTTAACATTTTTTATGATTAAAACATGATTTTTCCATGTAGGCACTGAGTAAATAAATGAAAAAAAGTTATAAAAAAACGGGTCAAAGAATCAAGACAAACAAGTAACTCGAAAAGAACGCGAGAATGCAAGTAGAGCCACGTTGGATTCAGGTCTATGAACAGCGTAGAGAAGCCACAAAGAATTAGGGGAGTGTGAAGGGTAGGGTGGGACTGGGGAACAAAAGCAGCAATTGCAGAAATTCTCAAACCAGCCCGGTACCCATCATCTCCTCATCAGCCTCTTTTGATCCATCCATTCTGTCTCTCTCCTTCTATCCTCTCTCTCTCTTTCTACTCTGATTGCTTTAGCTCTACCTTACCCCTACCCAGTGCTTTAAATGGGAAAAAATAAGTGCAGGTACTCATTAAAATGAGCTAGAGGTGTGGTAAGTGGGCGGGGCTACAGGTGGGGCTAAGTGCAAAATATGATGATACATAATGACTACAGTACCAGGTGCAGCACATATCAAAACACATGAGAAATGTGTTTATGTAAACAAACCAGGTTAACTCATAACACAAAATGAAAGCCAAACAGGATGATATGGTAACAGTTCATTGTTTGGAAAATGTTCTGCTTCTTAGTGCCATACTGTTATTTGTTGTTGTATGGCACAATACTATTTATTCTCAAGCGTTCACACACACACATAAACAAGCAGAATGTACACAAAAGCATTCCACACATTCCCTTTAAAGTATCTCCTGAGAGTATCCTGATTCTCTCCCTCTTTCTCCCACTTTTCTCTCTCACAAAAACAGGCACACACAAGTTGGCAAGCACACAGACATAACCAAACACTCACACAAAGTCTTAGGTGAGGTTTATAGCCATTTTAAACTCCTTACCTCCCATGGCTTTCTTAATTGCCACTGTTAGTGGGCTGCTTCCATACTTGTGTTTGCACATATGCACAAGATAGTGTGAATGTGATTAATAGCACATGGCCTAAATGGACCATCCACTGTCAAACACAGTATGATGGTGAACACAGGGATATCAGGCAAATAAGCCCACGCTAAATAGCTCAGCAGTGGCTCATCTCGTGACTACAGAGATAGGCTCCAACCCTGACAGCCTAGTGCTCACCAGTACTAGCATCCAGTGAGCCTACCTTTCATGAGTATTGGTACGCTCCGCAGCAGTAGAGAATTGCCAGTATTACAGGGATATAAACAAGAAGTGCCACTGCTCAGTACCTGTGAGTATCGTCCGATTTAAAACAATGCCACTGCCCTTTTTCCTACAATAAGGCTCTTCCTGTCTCTTGCTGGTTCCCTGCCTTTATATAGATATGTTCTCTCCACCCGCCTCTCATCTTTACCCAACCTCTAACCGTCTCTCACTGGTTCCGCCCCTCTTCCTCCCACCTTTCGCTTACTCTCTCCACAACACCCTTAGATTTTCTCTCTTTTTTCCCCCTATTTGTCTTCTGTTCTTCTCTCCATGCTGTACTCATCCCCTAAGTTTGCCACCTGGCCAGCATTTTGTTCTTTTATATTTCATCATTTGTTTGTGTGTATTTCCTAACTTCACCTATCAACTAATTTCTTTACATTCATCCCTCCCCCTTCCTTCTATGTTCCCCTCATCTTTTCCCCAACCAAATGTATCGCCAGTTGTGATTTGAGCTCATTCCTGGGTGCTGCAGTTTCCCTGCTATTCATTGCTCTCTGGGCAGGGCTAACTTCAAACCCATGGACCAGTACCCAGGTCAATGGTCTGTTGCTGTTATCTTGTAAATGCAGCGATTAGTGTTGGAGGGGCAAACAAAGGGAAGCAGCTCCTGTACTGAACAAAAAGATTAAAAGAAACTGTCTTTGGCGAAGGTAGAGAATTGTGTTGCACTGCCACTCACTTATTACATCATGTGCAGTATCCTAAATGGGACTGGATTACTGAGTGGCAGTCTAAGCCCATTTACATACCTGAAGGAGAGGAGCAGGGTGTGGGCCTAAAGCCCTTTCAGCCACATAGTCATTGTGCACCTGATCGACATGGCAAGGGCTGTCTAGACCCTGTCTTGTTAATCACAGAATGACCCAAGCCCTCTCAGACCCCTGCAGTCTCAGGACATTCACATGGCGCTGCTGGAATCTCCTGCAGGGACTCTGCAAAAGGCTACTGCAAGAGACTTATTTTGCTTACAAGTTCTGAGGAGCAAAGAGGCATCTACCCTGTGCTAGAGGAGATGCCTGACCTGAGCCTGCAGTGCCATCTATCAGGGTACTAGTACTCTTCTGGCTAAAGAGAAGTGCCAGTACTGATGGCCAGAACATCTGAAGTGCCGGTACTCAGTACCGGTGAATACCGGCACATTTAAATCCCTGCCCCTACCTCCCTTTCTTTCTCTTGTTCTTGAAGCCTCCTCCATGCCTGATGCAGTTACATTCAGGGACCTGGGGAAAGTGAAAGAGAAACCATAAATGGGTGCAAACTTTCAATACTGGCCTCCAAGGGCTTCAGCATCCCAAGGGATATGCCCGCTGGAATAAAAGGCCTGTGCGGCCCTGGTGATGGGACACATTTTGCAACTTCACAAAGTTGGGAATAATTAAAAGTTGAATCTGTCGATATCTCCCGTTTTAAGCCAAAAACCTTATTTTCAAGCTACACAAATTAGTAGAGTGTTACATTAAAATTCAGCTGGCAACGTTTTATAATCTTAACAAAAGTTTGTCAGCTTTGCAAAACATTTCCTATAGGTAATATTTGTCGCAAAAAATCATTTTGGGAAATTTCTTTCACAAAACTAGGTTTTTATTGCAACAAAATCTATTTGAAGTTGGTGAAATCTATGTTCGTCTATTTTGAGTGCCTAGAACTCAACTTGAAAAATTAAAATATGGCACTTTTATAGGATTAAGAATTAACATACCAAAGGCAGGCTCACACCACATTCAAGGTGAAACCCACGGCTCCACAGTTGTTGAAGGCAACATATTCACATGGCATGGTCCCTCAAGCCTCAGCTTATTATTCACCTGGACAGAGGATTATGGGGGAGCTCAACTGACCTCCCCCAACGAATTTAGCAACCCAAGAAGCCAAGAAGAAGTAACAAAGCAAACTGCTGTGTTCCCCATTCAGTATACTCTAACTTGGCTTTAATAGGTAAATTTGGTGCCGTAGGCTAAAGGGCAGGCCGTCCAGTAGGCTCCAGTAGAGTGATGGGTAGCCTGAGAATGATAGCAGACACAGGTCGATTTGGTAGTCACTAACTATGGCCAAGTAAGATTGGTTCTGTGGCTCTATGTAGTTGAAGTAGGCTTCGATGAGAGTTGGGTTGTGACGCAGACGAAAGAAGTGCTGTCTGGAGAAGAATACTCCCTTGAAGAGCATGACTAACGAGAGGCTGTGATGAGCTGTTCAGAAGTCTGCACCACCACCACCAGGGAGACCTGTCAGAAGTGGCGAAGCCTGTGACCTCCACCAAGAGACTCCACTGATTGTTCCCGTTTAAAGGGCAAGAGAGAGAGTTGTGTAGTTAGCCAAACAGCATAGAAAGAGATATCACTAAAGTCAGTAATCCGGAGTGCTGATGATGAATAGGCCCTACTGGTATACCCTGAGATTTCATCATAAGGCAGAGGCACACACACATGATGGAAAGTGCAAGAGTCAGTTCTGTTCAATGATTTGGTTGCGCGACAAGGATGGACATTCCTTGGTCATGGCCATAGACTGCCCTGGGACATAATACCACTTCTAGGGGCATGATACTAGGATTACCTGCTGAGTCAAAAAGGAGGGAACAAGAGCAGATAGAAAGAGAGAGTACAGAGAGAGATTAAATAGAATTGGAGAAGATAGATACAGGATAGAAGGAGAGAGCCAGAGAATGGCTTAATGGAAAAAGCATGAGAGAGAGAGAGAGAGAGAGAGAGAGAGAGAGAGAGAGAGAGAGAATTAAAGGAGCAGGCTAATATGAACATTTTTGCCAGGTCTGCTTTGGTGTCCTGTGTGGCCCTGCATGAGAAATATTAGCTGCAAAGTTACAGTGCTTGAAGAATTGATAACACATATTTGCACAACGGTTAGGGATGTAGAGCAGTAGATGCCGGAGATGAATACCAGAATTACTTTGCTAGAATTATGAATCTGGGTGAATGGTACAGAGTAACAAAAGTGCTTAGGGATTATGTCATATTACCAGTTGTGTAGGTTGAGAGAAAAGGTGAGGAACGGGAAAATACAAGAGGAGTGACTACAGTTAGATTCCTTGAAGCACTCCTTTCCCCTTATTGTGTAGATTCCTGTGTTAGGTTGTAGGGTTTGTTTGGAGAAAAAAAGTGATCAGAAGTGCCGAAGAATAATGACATTTTAGGTTGAGTCATTTATATAGTGGTAAACTGTTACCATTCTTATATTTAAATTGGTGATTTCAAGTGTTGGTTCTGGAAGCACCTTGATGAGTACTGTATTGTAATTTTACTCAATAAATAAATACAAAAATGAATAAAGGGTGACAAGAAAAGTGATAAAGTATAAATAGGAAAAGAGATAAGGGTAAATTACATAGTACAACAATTTTGATCAGATTTTATTTTTGAGAGACATAGGTTTAGGAGTTTTTAATTTACAGTGATACCCAATGTGTGAAATAGGTGTTGCTTTTCCTGTTAAATACAGTTTAGTCTGGCTTAAATCCATTAAGTGCTAGGTGCCGGAATTTTCATAGGCATCTACACTAGTTAATCCTATAGTCAGTCAAAGTAGAGAAATATTGTTCCTGGGTACTCTGCCTGACCCGTAACGATTTGTATCGCATCGTTAGGGCAGAGGCACCCTTAACTCTACCTTTTTTTGACACTGAAAGTGTGTCTGTCAAAGATTCAAAAGGGAACCTTATTAAGATTAAAAACCTCTGGGTAATGTAGCTGTCTTACAAGATAAGCTTCCATTGGTCCATGTGACATACCTTTTGGGCCATGAGCGTGATAGGTTTCACGTCAAAGGGAACTGTGCAGCTGGCTTAGCCACTAAGGCTATAAAACGGACTATCAAGTTAGCAGTCTTAACTAGATTCTCGAAGGAAGATCAACACAGAAATACTAACAGCGATTCAGGCAACCATAAAGAGAAAGGACCTCCTGAAGGATTTCCTCTTAAATACTCCTATACCTTTGATTAAGATAACACTCCCATGGTTACTATATCCGGAGTGGAAGACAAGATAATTACTAACAATCTGTCCAGATAAGACATAATCAGGAAAGCACATGATGAGTTGGCATCTGCCCATGCTGGGACAAATGCACCCATAGCAATGCTACAGCAACACAGCTGTTGGCCTTGCTCATATAAACAGACACGATATTTTGTTAGATGATGTCTTGTTTGTCAACAGTTTAAGACTTCTACTGTTAGAAGATCCCTGTGGTCTCTCCTCACAGTCTCCAATATCCTGTTTAGATATATAATTTTGGACCATGGCAGTCCAATACATTCTGTTAGCCAATATAAATACATAATAGTGGCAATTGATTCATGTTCTCAATTCCTCTGGGTGTGGCCCAAGAGAAAGGTGGATGATCAAGCAGTTGTAAAAGATTTGCAGTGTCTGGAAGCCATGGGAGCAGTTCATTCATTTCTTTCAGCCAATGGATCAGCATTCACCTCCAAGGCTTACAGGGATGCTCTGTCTGCTCTGGGAGTTAGTCTGCAGTTCTTCAAACCATAACAAGCAGAAAGTAACTGATTAGTTGAACATGATAACAGCATGATTAAACAAGCCTTGACTACTACTGTACTAAGTTCAGTTCTTAGTTGGAACCATCATCTATGTGGAGTCCAGAAGATGTAAGATAACTTTCCTAGATGAGTATTGGAAGGGTGATCTCCATCCAAAGTACTCTTCAGAGTGCCCATGTATTTACATGGCCTAAATAATCCTGGGAAGATGGGAGACAAGAAAAAGTTTAACTTGGTCCAACGGTGGAATGACTTATAAAGTCACCAAGGACTCACTAGCTCATTATGTTTGGTCTGCAATAAACTTGCAAAGAGAGAAAGGTTGATTTAAAAGGTACTTACAGGACTGCATCTAAATGCTCGGGCTCAGTGAACTTTGGCAGATAGACACAAGTGAGCAAGTCTTTCAGAGAATGGTAAACAAAAGTGAAAGACTGTAAAGTCAGTAAGAGGATAAAGTAACATAAGCTAAGCAAGCACATAGATGGCTGGTGCTAAAGTCGTATGAGGAGCAACAGGATTAGTCCTTCCTGGAGCCGAATACTCTGTAAATGATAAGAGGGAATAATGTCAATGAGACTGGGGGTGCTCCCCAACCTAGACTTCAAGCTCAAATGGCAGGAGAAAGAGCAATGAGAAGGGCTTGGAGTGTAATTTATGCCATCAGGCAAAGGCAACAATACTGCACGTCCTTTGCCTCAGTCCCTGCCTAACATACAGTGGAGGGCCATACTGCTGAATAAGAACTGGCAGATCAGGCACTCTGGAGTCCCTAAATCCTCACAACACTAAGCTGAATATTCAGCTGGTGCAGTTTATTGACATTTTCAAAAAGCTGGTTGAGGCCAAATATCCTGCTACTTAGGGCCTTAGGTCCTTTGCCCTAGGTAAGTGCAAGTGGTGGGCTGTGTGTATGCACAGATGGTACCCTGTAGGTGTGTAGTAAGAATAACAATGCTTTTATCCCCTATCCCGCCAAGATTAGGCCTCAGGTTTCACGCCATTTAGTATTCTGGACTTTATTGCTCTAAGTGTCAATTAGGCTGGCTTTTTTTTGTATCTTTTATCTTGTGTGTATGGCGGCTTTTTTGCTGCTTAAGCTCTAGCCCGGGTATTCCTTGAATTTGTGGTTAAACAGTTGACAATAGAGTTCAGGTCGGGAGGGGAGGTAGCTGTTTTTGGTACTCTGGCACTTTAGTAACCACCAAGCACTATATCCTGCATTATGCCCTTTTTAAAAATGATGGCCAAGTGCACAAGTATTAGTAGCTATATCGTTACCTCCTACATTGGAGGGGTTTTCCCAAATCCCCATTATTACACCAAGTGAACCATGGGCAGGCCCTCCTGGAGGACAATGCTTCTTTGGACCTTGCACTTTACAGGACGATTGCAATGCTGGATCTTTTCCTGGCCTTTGCAGAGAGGGAGGTAAGGAGAAGCCTAGATGAGGCTCCTCTAGGAATAGGCGTAAAGCATCCTTGTTATTAATTCTCAGTCAAATGGTTATGTCAAATGTATGACCTGTTTACCTTGGCTTTATATTTATGGTTTTTATTACCTAATGAACTGTATTTTACCACAAAAAAGTCACCAAGAGGTCAGACAAAGTCTGTCCAATGTGAAACATTCAGAAGCCGCCCCAGTGACGACTAGGTTTTAACAGCTTCTAAAGGGTGGGCCCCTAAAGTAGGGAATCTAATTAAAGAAAAGATCTATGACAAGCAAGCTTTGAACCATCCTACAGACTACCTGTTAAATCTGGGGGTCTCTAGTTGGCAGAGGTTGGTACCAATGTCCAAATAGGGACCTTTGCTTCTAGTCAGGGCAAGGGGAATACACACTTTGGATAACCCCTTCTCACCCCCTTGGTAGCTTGGCACAAGCAGACAGGCTTATCAAAAGCAATTTGTAAAGTATTTGTACCATCAAACACAGTAACACAGTGAAAACACCAAAAATGGACTCCACACCAGTTTAGAAAAATAAAGTATCTTTATCTAAACTACACAAGACAAAAATGACAACAATCCAATATACACAGTTCAAGAATATGATTTTTAAAGAGTTCTAGGGTTTGTGTCAAAATATTCCACAGTTGTGTCACTTTTAGTCCAAAGTACCTGTAGATGCAAAAAAAGTTCCTAGCTGCAACTGCAGCGTCGAAAAACAAGCGATGCGTCACTCCTGAGACCCTGGGGAGGCGATGTGACTAGCCCGCTGCACGCAGCGGGTGTGTTGCGACAAATCCGATCTGTATGGGGAGCGATGCGAAACCTTGTGTGGATTCCGGGGTGCAGGTTCTCCGGTAGAAGCGTCTCACACAGGCCCGATGCGACGATCTTCAGGACGGCGACGATCATCACTGCAGCGGCGATGCTCGGCGCAGTACTGATCCTCTTCTGCCGCTGCCCCACGATGCGTTGGCGCTGGACTCTGCTGGTCCAGCGATGGGATGCGGTCCGCAAGCAAGCGATGCAACGATATTCGCAGCAACAGGAATCTTCCCGCACCGGGGTGATGCCCTCCACAAGCGAACGATGGGTCGGTTCTTGCAGCGGCAACAGGCGCTGCGACGATCTTCACAGTGTCGGGAATTCTCATGCACTGTCGACGATGCGCTCCGCAAGCGAGCGATGCGTGCAAATTGTAGATCTTGTTTTCTTCTTTTCCAGCTCCCCAAACTGCAGGAAACAACATCCAGAGGCCCCACAAATGGATCAAGCACACTAGGCAGGTCAGAACTCATACAGCAGAGTTCAGGGGGGAAGCTGGGGGTGAAGTCCTTTTGTTCTTGGGACTTCATAACAGGAGGCCAGCTCTTCTTAGGCCCTTGGAGATCTCTTCAAGCAGGGGGACACAGCAACAGCAAAGTCCGTCCCCTCTCCTTGGCAGAATAGCAACTGCAGGTCAGCCTACAACATACAGCAGGACAGTCCTTCCTCTTCAGTCTTCCAGCTTTTCTCCTTGGCCGAGGTTCCTTCTTGATTCAGGATGATCTAATTTGCTTGGGTCTGGGTATCCCTTTTTATACCAATATTCTCTTTGTTCTCTGAAGGTAGAGAGGCCTTTGCCTAGTCCAAACCAGTTCTGGTCAGCCCTGGAGCACTCTGTTTACAGGACTCCTTCTTTCCTTTGAGAGAGAGGGGCAGGGTCATCAGTCGCCCAGCAAGAATTGGAGCCAGCAATGTGGAAGGCAGGCACAGCCCTATTCAGACCCAGGTGCTATCCCCTCCCACCACTCAAGATGCAGATGAAGCTATTCAGCCTAGTGCTGACTCATCCAGCTTCCTGGAGCCACCCCAGCCCCTGTCACACACAAACCAGACAGTCAATTCACAAACAGGCCAAGGCACACAGAAAGGTCAGACAAGAAAACAGCCACTTTCTAAAAGAGCTGTTTTCAAACACAGGATTTAAAAACCATACTTCCTAAAAGATGGGTTATTAAATTCTGAGTTCAGGGATACCAGACTTTAATTTTCTATCTTGCTCCTATGGGAAGATATGCAGGTAAACATTATACACAGCATTTCTCATTCTAGCCTATGGACAAGATAGCCTTTCAATAGTGAAAAACCAAATTGGCAGTATTCTACTATCAGGGCATGTCACCCACACTAGTACATGCTCTCTACCTTTCACATACACTGCACCCTGCCCAGGGCGGTACCTTGGGTCTTCCATAGGGGTATCCAATGTGTACAGAAAGGGAAGGGTTAGGCCTGGTCAGTGGGGACACTGGTCAGGTCAGCATGGCAGTTAGCAACTGCACACAGGCACTGCAGTGGCAGTCCCGAGACACCATTTTAGGGCTACTCATGTGGGTGGCACAATCAGTGCTCCAGGCCCACTAGTAGCATTTAAATCACCAGCCCTGGCACACTCAGTGCCCTTTACTAGGGACCTACTGGTAAAACAAATATGCCAATCATGGATAACCAATTACAATAACGATTATCCCAGGGAGCACTTGCACTTTGACACTGATCACCAGTGGCAAAGTGCCACTGCATCTAAACCAGCAAAAACGAAATCCAGCACAGCGTCAAAAATACAGGAGGCAGAGGCAAAAAGTCAGGGGAAAGCATGCCAAAGATGCCAGGTCTAACACTACCCATTCTAGTTCTTGGGGTAAAAGGTGAACAAACAATAATCCTGCCTCCTTTGTTTGATTCGAAGACAAAACGCAGGTATTCATTGACCATGTGAAAAAGCATTATCTGCCTAGTTCTGTACAGCAGACCCTCCTGGACATCAGGTACGATTCAGAGTAGAACCTATCAGCCTCTCCCATTCTCTCAATGGAGAACCGTAGAAGAGAGCAGTAACATTACCAGCTTGAGTATACAGCCAGGAATATTTAAGCATACTGCATCTCCAGCTTTGCGTGGAGCAATGGATTTCATTGATAAATCTGATGCTGTCATCACTACAGTTGAAAATGTTCCAAGCAACGCCATGGCTTATTATGAACCACTGTATGGGCCAACACTATTCAAGATGATGCCCTTTTATGATACAGCAATTTATGAGAATGAATCTGAATTCTAAACAGAGAAATTTTCATCACCCTCCATACTCACTCTCCAGCGATTTCTACTCGCTTATCATTGGTCTTGTGACAGGTACTTGATACTGCTAAGGTCCTATGTTTGGATCCCTAGAGGAGTGTTTCTTTTCTTTATATGGCTGACAACGATGACCATTGCTCCTCCGCTACTAAATGGACATTACATCCCTGAAAGAACAATTCCACAATCTGTAGTTCGATGGTATCTCTCATCCCACAGAACTCGATGAGACCTCTAAGCTGCAAATATCAGAGGTTATCCTGTGCTCGACTGCATAGATTAGGAAAAGGTGCCATATCAGATTATGAGACATTGCAATTGCCATACTTGTTGAAGCTTTCAATGAATGATGTGATTATTCCTGGTTCTGTCTCAGACGACTGGGATACTGAAACTGTAAAACCTATGATATCTGATTTGCAGGCATACACTTCTCTGTACAATGAATATCCTTAATTGAATGCATTTGAATACATTTAATTATAAAGAAATGTATTGGTTCCATCATTATGCACACTATGACATACATTGAGCTAGCTATCTTAGAGAAATATAGAAAACACACAATAGAAACATTAGGAAGCTCTGCCTACTAATAGTCATCCACATTTCTTAAATTAATTTCCCTACTTCCAGAGATCACAACCATCAGCTTACTATATTTTTACAACTTCACAACAACTCCAGAAAATGTAATTGCTACTAATACACAGATGTATTCTAAGGTATTAAATCAGAATTTATTCATACAAGCACATGACTATTGGAAAGAAAATACTGACGACGTATTTGGGAAGCTAAGTATTTGCAGATTAAAGGTCAAGAAGCCCTGCTTAAAGCATGCATGATACCAAAATAAATTCGTTTTCTGAATGAAACTAAGTAGCAAACTGCCTGTCTGGGATTTGTAACCATGGTAGACCTTAAAATACCCTCCATACCAAATGTCAATTCTTCACTATTGACTAATTGGCAATCACAACTGAATATCTCCGACCCTGATATAAATTGTATGATTTAAAATGGAATTTATAATTCCTAACAGTTCCCTCCTGAATGTTTAGCACTATGGATTTGTGATTCTAACACATGCATCCTTGGTTTCCTTTTTAACTCCCCTCGTCAAAACAGCTAACTGCCCTGATCCTCTATATACCATTAGCATAGCTGTAGTTGTTACCACATATAGTGCAGGTGAGTTGCACTAGCACTGCTTAGCACATTCCAGTCTTCATTCTACATAGGAGCATTTGTGTTTATTTAAAGAAATAATGGATTTTTCAGATTTTCTCCTGGGACCACACCCCACTATAAATAATAGTTTACAGTGACAGGATCATATGGCAGTTATAATGAATGGAAAAATACTCAGAAAAAGATGCTGCAAAGAAAATGGATAAAGAAAATCTGCAGTTTTCAAATTTGTTGACAATGGCATGCACACACTTTCCAAAAGAGTGTATTGTTTGAATAAAATCATGTCCCCCACATTAGATCTTCTCAAAGAAGGTTTAGGTATTTTACAACATGGCCAGGCTTGATTGAGAGGGGAAACATCCTTTACCACGCGGATTTTACTCCGCGTGGCTTTCAGAACGCGTCCGTTACAACGCAAGTCGTAACCACGACTTGCGCTGGAGGGCGCTACAGGATTAAGAATAGTATATTTACTATTCCAACACCTTCCCTAGTGTCCACGGGGACTGGTGTTAGAATAGTAAATTATACTATTCTAAATCCGCGCCCCCAACGCAAGTTGTTGTAACGACTTGCGTTGTCAGGGACGCGTTGTAAAGGAAGGCGTTGTGACGGTACGCGTCATACCGTCATACATCCGATTGAGAGCTATAATATATTTAAATTGGCTTTGCAGACTCTGTGATCATTTGCCTTGGCAACTTCTGAAGGCAATTTTTGTGCCTTACAATTTAACATTGGATGCTTGATTCCGGTCTGGGAAAGACATGGCTTGGTAGTTTGTACTGGACTGTTCCCATGAGGCACAGGGTCAGAGCTGATTTGCATATAGCCAGTGTCTAACCCAGGGTGGTGTGGAGTGCAAAAAAACGATGGATTTAGGCCCAGATCCTTGTACTGGGGTGAATGTATGACATTGTTCTACATTCTGTCCATCAACTGTGTTTTTTGCAATTTTCACCCCGAGTGGGCTGGGTATGCTCAGACATGAGTCCCAGGCTCTCCACACCACTGGAGTCAAGCTATCCAGGCTGAATGAAGGCTGATAGCCAGAAACCGGTCCTTGGATGCTTGATTCCGGTCTGGGAAAGACACGGCTTGGTAGTTCGGACTGGACTGGTCCCATGAGGCACAGGTTCAGAGCTGATTTGCATATAGCCAGTGTCTAACCCAGGGTGGTGTGGAGTGCAAATAAACGATGGATTTAGGCCCAGATCCTTGTACTGGGGTAAATGTATGACATTGTTCTACATTCTGTCCATCAACTGTGTTTTTTGCAATTTTCACCCCGAGTGGGCTGGGTATGCTCAGACGTGAGTCCCAGGCTCTCCACACCACTGGAGTCAAGCTATCCAGGCTGAATGAAGGCTGATAGCCAGAAACCGGTCCTTGGATGCTTGAATCCGGTCTGGGAAAGACACGGCTTGGTAGTTCGGACCGGACTGTTCCCATTAGGCACAGGGTCAGAGCTGATTTGCATATAGCCAGTGTCTAACCCAGGGTGGTGTGGAGTGCAAAAAAACGATGGATTTAGGCCCAGATCCTTGTACTGGGGTGAATGTATGACATTGTTCTACATTCTGTCCATCAACTGTGTTTTTTGCAATTTTTACAATTTAACATTGACACAAAAAATAATTGGTCAAAAAGAATTTGCATACACATTATTGAGTATCGAAGAAACGGAAGAAACACCATTTTCATTTAGTGAAAATCCACCTGTGACATAGTTGATACAAGGAGTAATTTCCTTGCCTATTACAACTTTTAATTTCCATGATTGTCAGACGTACACCTCCTTAGGCTAGTATGAAAAATGCACAATTCACATCTGTTCCAGTGGTGGAAATTTCCTTTGTCTTTCATGTGTTTTAAAAAGATAATACTGTATGTATCAGTGCTTCCAGCTTCAAGAATCCTTTAGGTCATTCACTACTGTTACATGGCATGTGTAATACTTTGATGCCTGTATTGGAAAGTGTCATCTGTTACTCCCATTGCGTCTATTCCAACACATCATGAACTGTTGAATAAGGGGTCTTATTTAATGGTAACCAAAATCGGTTTGTTTCGGGTTGGAACCTTGCCAACCTTATGTGATTACAGTTTCTAAAACAATATAGATTGGGGAAGGACCTTGTATCCACCACCGCAACATGTAATCAAAGTTGTCATTTGGTAGGGTGTATGCATTTTGACGAGCTTAGCAAATTAGTCACAGTGTTAATACAAAAAGAAGTCCATTTTGTGCTGCATAGACCTATGACTTACAGATTGTCAAAATGGCTTTGGAGATTCAGAGACTATTACAGACCCAATACTCAACTCACTTTGCTGAGATCGTTCATATCATCTTCACTGCATCTTCAACAACTGGTATTATGCACTTTTTTAAGGACATCTGATCTGGTTTGGTGAATGGATATAAAGCTGTTTTTAGACTGATGCCATATTTTTTTTAACTCTAAGGTATAGATGCATCAAAGGAAAAACCGGGGGCATGTGTGTGTGCTAGACATTCTCATATGCAGATTTCAGGGGTGCAACAGGGTGTCCTTTTGACACCCTGGCACCCTTGAAATTGCATTCTCAATTTGCGATTCTCTAATTTAGAATCGCAAATTGAGAATGTCTTCCCATTCATTCCTATGGGCCTCTAGGCCCATAGGAATGTATGGGGAGGTAGTCCTTAATTGCGACTCGCAATTTGCGAGTCACAATTAAGGAATGTTTAGAAATCGCAATTTATTTTGCGATTTCTACATGCATAGCCTTTTGCTATTCCTTATTAGCGAATCCTTATTTTTCGCTAATAAGGAATCGCAAATGGCATTGTTGATGCATCTATACCATAGTTCTCCATTCTTTTTAGAGGATTTCTACCATCTGCTTATTGGCGTTGTATTGTTATCTTTCTCCTGACCTAACAAGGAAATCGACAACATGGAGTACACATATCCAGCTGAGCAAAAGTGCTGAGAAATCCTAGCACACTATCTGGGACATGCTTGGCTTTCTGAACTCAGTGCAAACTGTATGTTATCTTTTTGGAAAATGGATGCTCTGTTAGTTGTCTTCTGCTGCTTGAACTGTCCTGCAGAAATCATCTTGGATCCACATCTGGAGCAGCTGCACATGTCTTTTCTAAATGTTGATGTGCTCCTGCAATTGTTGCAATCACAGCAGAGACAATGTGAGCAAAACATTTGCCACTTCTGCAATATGTTCATTATGATGGATTAATATTACCAGTGTCTTTTTTTGACGAGCTTCCTAACAATTGGCTTGCTTCACTGTTGTCATTTGAGCCTCCGATAGAGGGACTTTCACCATTGCTAATTGCTTTAGACATATAAGAACTTCCTGGCTCACCCACTTCACAAGCTAACTAAAATATTCACGCACTGACAGTCTACTGCCCTCACCCGGAAATGTGCACAGGATATTGTATCTACTACAACATCTGTATCATGAAGAAGAGGAGTTTAATCTAACTATCTTTTTAAGCCGAATCATTTTTTCAATTTGACATAATTAATATTGTACCTAGTTTCTTTAATCGACAAAACACATCTCTCATAGTAAACATCCTGAGATAATATGCTTTTATAATAATGTTGTTTTATGAAATCTTTTACACAACATAATGTTTTAAATATTTCTTCTTATACCCTTGAAACATGCAAGGCTTGAGAAAAGTACTTACTGCATATTTTCTGCTAATTTATGTTATCATATCTTTTATGATGGTTTACGATTTAAATGTATGCTAAATTGTATGAAATTGTTTTAGATATAGACGTTTATATTTTCCTTTTCTGAGAGCATGGATTTTTTTTCTATGAGTCATATATAAGCCCCATCTACGTCAGATTCAGACGTACAAACTGGGGATGTCGTAAAGATTCTTTGGCGAAACTTCAGTTTGAGAATGCTGAAATTCCATTTTCTGCCCAGTCATCAGCATGTGTACCTTTGATGTAAATGCTGTATGTACTTATCTTTTCAAGAACCTATGAATGTGTATAGTCATCCAGACGGTGACGTTGATAAGACACCTTATGCAAAACCTAATGTGACATTAGTTCGGGACAAACAGCCAACAGGAATAACATAAACAATGTAGTCTGAATTGATCTGATTTGGATGTATGACGGTACGACGCGGGCTATTACCACGCGTACCGTTACAACGCGTGTTTTACAACGCAAGTCGTTACCACGACTTGCGCTGTAGGGTGCGGACTTAGGAATAGTTTAATTTACTATTCCAACACCAGTCCCCGTGGATATTAGGGAAGGTGTTGGAATAGTAAATTAACTATTCCTTGTCCTTGAGCGCCCTCGAGCGCAAGTCGTGGTTACGACTTGCGTTGTAAGAGACGCGTCGTAATGGTAGCGCGGGGTAACATCCGCGTCGTAAAGGATGTTCCCCCCTGTATTTACCATGTTTGTTTATACTAATGCATCTAAGATTCGCATATTGATGCACACAAGTTATGTCAGAAATTCCTCAAGGATTCCTCATATCAGATAAGATCAGTGATCAACAGTATACAGGGCTCAAGGAGCCACTTAGATAGAGAGATCCTTTGCCCAGATTATCAAGCAAGATACTGCCAGAAGATCCTGACAGAGACTGCCAGAGTGCAGTACTTTTGCCACATCCAATCTTACACAGAGAGCTGCTATTGAGCCAAGACAGCGAGGAGCTGAACACAGCTGATGATATGATTTCCTTTTGAGGGAAAGCTGTCTCCCAGCTACTGATAACTGCAGCTTCTTGGTGTGCACAGTTTTGCACTGCACTGATTCTTCCTAGGGAACTCTAGATGCAAAGTAAACTACTCCATGCTCTTATAGTACAACGCAAAGATGTAGGCTTTAGGATATTAGATTGCTAAATGATATTTCCACTATGGTACAAATGACCATATTATTTTCACATTCAAAGGCATGATTAGTGCTGGTTTAATAATATGCTGTGTGGTTATTTTACATATGCTAAGCAACAAGATGAGACTGTTAAAATAAAACACTTTTAAGCGTAAAGTGCCTTTCTGTTCAGGGCTTGTTTGAGTCTATATAAACTACGAAATTGGGTTTAAATTACTATTGCGCCCCTGAACCCATTGTAAGGGACTGTTAGTATACCAGAAATCATGGATAGCAAATCCACTCTGTATTGATTAGGGTTGTGGAGGCCTACAGTAAACTGTTCCTTTCACATTCAAATGCAGATGAACTGAACTGAATGCAGTCATCCATGGGAGTGAAAGCGAACTTCGTAGAGCTAAGCCAGAGCCTTAGGTAATGCAACACAAGTACATCCTCAGATGCCTAAGGAACAGCCTTGCTATGCTTATCCACAATCATCATATGCTCAGGTATAACCATACCACAATCATTTAGAGGCTGATATGGGTGGTGCCTTCATTTGGCTTTTCCCCTCAGAAACACAAAATATAGTGGTGTTTTACCCCTAACAAATGAGTGAGTGCTCAGGAAATTGTTTTGTCTTTTCCAAAGACACAATTAGTTTAAAGATTAATTTAATCACTGATATTTAGCAAATGCATAGAGCTGAAATATCCTTATAGCTATAATGGTAAATAACTTATACAGACTGGGTTCAATGGTGTTGCATAGTTAGAAAATGTTACATTTGTATTACGATATAAAAGTGCATGACTGCCTGGAGATGGCTGACTTGTTCACCTGAAGGCAGTTGAAACATATTTAATACACCTCTGTGTACTCTAAGGCAAGTTAAAAAAAACTCAAATACTTTCTCATCAATAAGTTCTCCCTAAACCTGCCCCAGTCTAGGAGGGTCGGAGTTTCTAGCCCTGTGAACCATAATCCTGTAACTTAGCCTCTCTGTCCCCCCCTGGAGCCTCGAGCTGTGAACATCTTACCTAGGGCTACATAATATTGTCCATGTGACGTCCACTAGATTAAGGAATGGTAGATTTCTGTCTCCCGACATCTTCCCATGGTCCTAATCTTGATCAACTTGTATTTAGAATTTTCTACTACTATGGATTATATCATGATGCGTACCTAGAGCACTTGCTTCTTAATATCTACCTGTATGCAGTAGCTTAGGACACCACAAATTGGTCACAGATCTTGTGATTGTGTTGCCTAAAATGTCAGTATGATCTTGTACTTAATACCACTGTTTTTTTTTTGCAGAGTTTTATATAGCGCGAACTAGACCCGAACTGAATCAGGTATCCGAGCGCTTTACATAGCACCAGGTACGTTACATGAGGACGGACACACTTTCATTTTAGGCACGGGAGATTAAGTGATTTGCCCAGAATCACAGGAGGTTTTGGCGTCGTTACCGAGACTCGAGCCCAGGTCCCCAGGTCCGAGGTCGAGCGCCCTAGCCGTTAGGCCAACTCCAGCCTCCTTTCATTCATCCGCTTCATTGTAGTTGTACAGGTTTTGCTATGTTGTGAAAAGAGCTCTGATGCTCTAGGGCAGAGTATAAGCTATGTAGGAAAATTCATAAATAAATACATAAATTCTTTTGAAGTGTAGAGGTGGATATGTTCTTTCCACATGTATCCCCCTCATATTAAGTCTGGGTCTAGTCAAATCTATTTATATTGACCAATGCATGATAGGATATGGATGTGCGACACCCTATGTGTACTCTTATCTATTACGTGCCCCATATATATATATTAACTGTCTCTGTGTCCTTCACAGAAGAAATTCCAATCTTTAGTGCTCTGCTTATCACATATAAGTACAGATAACAAAGCTCCTCTTTCTTGACTTTCAGCAGCCTCTGCCTTTCACTTATCAGTATATATAACCAACATCTGCCAGTGTGCCGCAGTTTTAGCAAAAATAACCAAGCTCTTTCATAACTCCTCAATGCTGAAGTTCAGGCCCCAATTTTTGTAAATCAGTACAGAGAACCACTTTTGGCCAACTCACCCATACAGAGTGAACAAATGGTTCAGCCTTCAGGACTGATTGAGTATTGTGGAATGGCCAGGGAGACCCTGATCAGTAACGGGCCTGCTTTAGGCCCTAGCTGCGCATCACCACTGTGGATTGAGAGCAGCATGCAGCACTTCCAGATCAGTTCATGACAACAATTCATGCCTGCATTTCTGGACTTTTGTCTCACAAGCTATTGCTTTCATTTGAGTTACTTAATTCAATTAAAATGAGGAAGACCACAATCCCCAGAGTGCCTTGAGAAGTAAAGTTAAAGCTAAGGACTAGAAAAGTGATGTCCTGCTGAAATGGAGTGATTCTGACCTGATGGCATACTTTAGATTCTACTTCCAGGTCTGCATGCACATCCAGGAACATCGTGAGGTTAGGTTCCTAGAGCACTGTTTATCACCAAGGGTTCAGTGCTCCAGTTATGAGCTCTACTTTGGCGAATTGTTGTCTGGTTGTTTTGTACAACTAGGGCTGTTTTACACATTAGCACTGTTTGCGCCTTGCGCACCTTTCAACAGGTGCGCCGGGCGCAAACAGTGATTATGCACACCATCATAGTCTATTCGCTGCCCCCAGGGCAGCCGCAAACTCAAGCTGCCCTGGGGGCAGCTCATTCATGTGAGCAGACTCTCCATGTTTTCACAGTGTAGATGATTTAGGCATCCCCTTGCAGACGGGTGCAGTCAGTGACTGCACCCACTTGCAAGGGGATGGCTGGTGGGTCAATGGGACCCCATTTATCCCTTGCACAGGGCTGCTGTCAGGGGCCACACTGACAGTGCACCACCTTTTAAATGGCGCACTGAGGGCTTGTTTGACTCCCGCGTCTGTAATATGGCACAGGCGCAGAGTCAAAGGAATTCCCTCAGTTTCATAGGGCACACCCCTATGCAAATGAGGGAACACCCTCTGTTGATAGCGCAGGTGCTTTGAGTGCGCCAGCCCTATCTGTATTATAGAAGGGGATTCACAAGCGTCTGCGTTCCCTTCTATAATACCAAAGTGCCCCAGGGGCACGCAAAGCGGGAGCAAATGCCCTTTGTGCCCCCGGGGCACCATCTGTAATATGGACCCTGGTCTTATTGATGTGCATCAAGTCTACAGCTAGAATACTACATTAGGTTGTTAATTCAAAGCGCAGGGGTGAAGGACTTCATCCTTGGTGACGTGGCGTCATCAGGTACAAACTGAATCCTCTAATGGATTTGTGTCACTCCTAAGGATTCATAGATTAACATATGTCTTTCAAGGAAATTTAAATAATTCTAAAGCCCAAAATAAACAGCAGGTCTGTTGTTTGGCATCCTTATGGGTAGTTATTAATACCAAAGGTGAATGATTTATTTGTAAAGGAATGTTACAAGAGACATGTGACTTCCACTTGATTGCCAAACACTCTTCTCTACCAGCGGCTGTTTCTGGGGGTGGGCGGAGGGGCTATGCCCCTCCAATTAAATCATGTGATATATGGATGCAGATGATGAATATAAACGCAGTTACTATTTGTTATATCGCTCATTGCGATATCTGCCGGAAGGCTGGCGCATTGTTTGCCAACCGCTGGGGGTGTGTGAAAGCCCACCCGGGCGGCGTATATGCTATGTGTTTTGGCCCATATTATGTGGGTGGGGTAGATAATAAAAATGCATGCCCGCTTCGTGGGGATCCAGTCCTGGGCTACGCAAGAAAGCAGTGAAAGCTCAAAGCATGTGTGCATGTTTATTCCGGCCTACAGCATGTGGCCCAAGGTAATATGGTGCGCCGCTAAAGATCGCAGCCCAGATATGTACCGGGATTACCAAGCTTGGACATCCCGACACAACATTGGCGACGAGGGTGGCCAGACGCACGTGGCATACCGCAGTGGCCGCGCACATCATTTGAAGTCCACGGTGCTCATGCAGCAACATGGTCATGCATCGGGGTCTGCCCAGCGCTCATTCTGTGCAGCGGCTGACATGATCATCAAGTGTGGCCGAGTACAAGCTGTGTCTGGTGGCGCCAGGCCCTGTCTGGCAGCGTATACGTGTGACGGCACATTGCAAGGTGCGAGGTGCTCCGACCTGCACGACGTTATCCATGGGATGCCAGCGCTTCAGAAACAGCTGTAATTTGCATAACGCTGTGGCTTAGGGGACAGAGCTTTCATTAAGGTAACTGGATTTATATGCCCCACATTACCATTCCATGGCCTTTTCAACTACACGAGGGTGGTGCGATGACAACTTCAGAGCGGTCATCATGGCCCAGGTCCCTACAATAGAGCTATTTGTGGTCGAGGGGGCCCGTCTACACAAGCCCTGAGGTGGAAAGAAGAGGTGGAGAGGGTGCTCCTCTTCTTTGATGCCACAAAAGTGGACAATGCACAGAAACATGCCATGTTACTGCATCTGGGAGGGAGAGGTGTCCACAAGATATCCAAGACGGTGGCAGAGACAAAGCCAAAGACTCACCTCACACTTATTGCGGCCCTCAATGCTCACTTTGAGCCCATGTCATCAAGATTATGCATGTTATGTATTTAGGCAAGCACGGCAGCAACCGGAAGAGTCCCTGGATGTGTTCCATGCACGCCTAAAAGCTCCTGCGGGTTTCAAGATGAGACAGACATTCTTACCCTGGGGAGAGCAAAGGAACTCTCAAAAGCCTGGGGAGCACACATGGAGGCAGCTCTTCAACCCCCTATCAAGACCGAACCTGTCAATGCAGTCACCCCACAGACCATAGTGTTGTAAAGTCAAGCAAGAAGCCCAAGGACACGAACATGCAAATATTGCGGGGGACCTTCCCATCAACCATGTGAGTGCCCAGCAAGGGGCAAAAGATGCACGGTATGCGGAAAAATGAATCACTTCATGAAGGTGCATTGATCCAGCAAAGGTCGAGCCATGAAGACTGGCGTCGACCTGCTCCCAGAAGCTCAGGAACGAAGCAGTGTAATGGACGATGATGACCGAGAAAAACATACTGTCCACTCGGTGTTCACAGTGGGGTCAGCGTCCCAAACGCAAAGTCGATTGCCACAGTGCCAAGTGCTAGTGGGAGGCCACTCCACAATAGCAATAATGGACACAGAGCCACAATAAACATCATGTCTCATAAAGCTTATAAGAAGATGAAATCCCCTCCAAAACTGGTCCCAGCCAAAGTAAAGCTCTTCGCATATGATTAGCAATCAGGGACAAGTTGAAGACCACCCTCACATATGACCAACAGGAGGTAGAAGCCCTAGTGTATGTGACGGTGGAGGGGCATGGGATGCTGCTTGGATGCAAGTCAGCAGAGGCCGTGGGCATAGTCACCTTTGCCTTTGGGATACATCAAGAGGGAATAAGTCAGATACTGAAGGAGTTCCCCAAGGTATTCAATGGCATTGGTCGCC
Source organism: Lissotriton helveticus (assembly GCF_964261635.1). NCBI lineage: Eukaryota > Metazoa > Chordata > Amphibia > Caudata > Salamandridae > Lissotriton > Lissotriton helveticus. Next base: position 2,057,188,678 of record NC_136059.1, on the reverse strand, counting down.
TGAGAGAAAAGCAGATACACCTGTACATTGATCCCTCTGCCCAACAGTAGCTCTTCGACACCAGTGAGTCGATTTTCATCTGAGAACTGAACAAATTGGAAGCGGCAGGGATAACTGAGAGGGTGAAAGGCCCGACTTCGTGGGTATCCCCCATTGTAGTTGCGAGAAAGCCCAAGCAACCGAGGAAGGTCAGAATCTGTGTAGACATGCAACTTCCCAATGCAGCGATCAAAAGGGAACGACACTTAACTCCAACCATTGATGATCTGAACGGGGACTTAAGTGGAGCCAGCTGGTTCTCCAAGCTTGACCTCAGGGCTGGATATTATCAGCTGGTCCTAGATGAACAGTCCCTATACATCACAACTTTTTTACATGCATTTAGGATTGCGACATTACCGGAGGCTGAGTTTTGGAATATCCAGTGCCGCTGAGGTGTTCCAGAACACCATCAAAGAACTTCTTGCTGATCTTCCAGGGGTGATCAACGTCAGCGATGATATCCTTGTCTATGCAAAGTCAATTCAAGAACTTAACACCCGGCTACAGCACGATCTCCATTAGATCCAGGACTCCAGTCTTACCCTACTTAGGCATAAGTGTGAATTCCACCAACAGCGGTTACAATTCTTCGGGTACATTTTTCGGGCGGAAGGTATTGCTCCTGATCCTGAAAAGGTGAGAGACATCAAGGAAGCACCCGCTCCCACCAACGTGATGGAAACCCGCAGATTCTTGGGGATGATCAACTACTGTGGTAGGTTCACCAGAGACCTCTCCTTGCTGACAACCCCTTTGAGAGAACTTACCAAAGCCTCAAATCTGTGGTCGTGGGGCCCTGAACAGGATGTGGCATTTCAGGCCACAAAGGATGCACTCTCCAGATCCACCACGCGGAGCTACTTTGACCCGCAACAACACACCCAAATTGCAGTGGATGCCAGCCCAAAGGGGCTAGGTGTAATCCTGTTACAAAGACCCCGAGAAGAGCATGAGTGGGCTCCAGTAGCATTTGCGATCAGGTCATTGATGCCCATGATACAAAGGTATTCGCAAATGGAGAAGGAGGCAATAGCGGTGCATTGGGGTGCCACCACTTCCACCTGTATATGTATGGGAAACCATTCCTGGTCACCACTGACCACAAGCTCCTAGTCCCATTGTTCACCGGCACAGCGTCAAAGCCTCTGCCTTGCATCAAAAAATGGATGCTTCAGTTGCAAGGATACAATTGCAAAATTGGGTGCCCCCCCAGAACGACTAATCCGGCAGACTACCTGTCACGCCATCCCAGAGAGGCTACAATCAGTGAAATGTAGGATGCGAAAGAAACGGAGGAATATATCTGGTATATAGCAAACAGATCTCGCCTGCTACCTATATCTCTGGGAGAGTTGTGCCAATAGACCAGTCAAGACGAATGCCTGCATAAAGCTCTCAAGGCGGTAAAGACGAACCAGTGGCACCTCTTTAAAAGCCAAGGGACGATTCTCAACCCTGAAGTGAGGAGATTGATTGAGAGCCTGTACCATGTGAGGCAAGAACTCAGTGCGGATCAAAATGGATGTCGACTCCGAGGTCATCGGTTAGTCATTCCGACAACATTAGTTGACTGAGTGATCTGGCTGGCCCATGCTGGGCATCAGGGGATGTTAAAAACCAAGAGTTGTCTCAGAACTAAAGTCTGGTTCCCCCTCATGGATGAAAAGGTAGAGGATGCTGTAAGATCATGTACATGGTGCCAGGCAAATGGGGAACCCAATCATCCTGCAGTGATTATAACAGAACGGCGGCCCGAGGGGCCATGCATCAGTGCCAGCATGGATTTTGGGTGTCTCCCAGATGGAAGACACTCCCTAGTGGTGATAGAAGACTATTTAAAAAATCACAAAGTAGAAGTACTGGCATCCCTTAGTGCTGGGGAGGTAATACCCAAAATTGAGAAAATAATGGCAACCCATGGGCTCATCAAGGAGTTAAGGACGGACAATGGTCCTCCCTTCCAGGGTTAGGAATTCGCATCGTATCTGGCCCCCCTAGGAATCACTCACAAAAACATCACACCAAAATGGCCGCAGGCAAATGAAGAAGCTGAGTGCTTCATGAGATCTCTGAACCAAGTAATCAGAATAGCTGTGGCCAATGGTGACTCCTAGGAACAGTCCATATATTTCTTTCTCAGAGACTAGCGACAGACTAATCATGACACCACTGGCCGCGCACCTGGACTTCTGTCAGTGGGAGGAGTGGTGAGTGACTCAATCCCACAACACCCCCGGTGGGCTCCGAGAGTGTTGTTGACTAAAAGGTGGCCGGCAGGAGGAAGCAGTCCAATGATCAGGTCAGCCAACAGCGCCGAGCAACATGGTCATGTCTCAAGGTGGGTGACCTGGTATTGGTCAAGGACAGACATCCTGGCAGTAAGTTCAGGCTACAGTTTGAAAGAGAACCCTGGTGCATCACCCACATACGTGGCACACAAGTCCTGGCACATAAGGGCCTAGAATTGGTCCCAAGGAATGTATCGGCATTCAAGAAGTTTCACAGGTCTCCTGGTTCCGCAGCAGCCAGCCCAGATGGGAGCAGCAATGGGAGCGATATGGATGAATCGTCTGACGTAGAATTCGAGACTGGAAGAGCTGACCTTTCTGATGTCTCTCCCAGAAGCCAGGAGGTGAGCCGAAGCCCGATGGCAGGGCCTGCATGCCCTGTTGAGGACATCGACCAGCCAGGAGTGCCAGACCCAGCATAGACTGAGAGGAAATCCAGAGCCATCTAGTCGACTGTGAGACTTCCATTGCTTGCTAAGTATTTGTGATTCTATAGTATAATGATAATGTTTCTATTAAAGTTTTCCCTGTTCATTTTTGGAGAGGAATATTATATCCCTCATCCCGATATCTGCCAGAAGGCTGGCGCATTGTTTGGTAATAATCGCTGGGGGGTGTGAAAGCCCAACCCGGCGGCGTATATGCTATGTGGTTTGGCCCACATTATGTGGGCAGGTTAGATATGAAATAGGCGTGCCCGCGGGGAGTCAGTCCCAGGCTATGCGAGCACGCAGTGAAAGCTCAAAGTGTGTGTGCGTGTTTATTCCGTATACACCACGTGGCCCAAGGTAATGGCGCACCGATAAAGATCACGACCCAGATATGTGCTGGAGAGAACCTAGTGAGGGAGACATGGCGATCACTCCATGAGAGCCTGTGTGGGAAATCTATACATCGAGTGTTTGAACTGAATGACGAACAGGGAGTGCACACAAAATCGCACTGCATCTACAAGCTGATTGGATTCAATGAGTCAGCAACAGCCCTTGAAGAGAGAAGCATCCTGAAAACCAACGACCCCGTGCGCTTGAATACATAATTGGAAGTGAAGTCTGGCAAGACTCGCTTCATCCTCCCAAGGAGACGAGTGGCTGGCCCCTGCATTAGAAAATACAACAGAACATTAAAGAGACGAGCAATGACAGCACGATCACTAAGATCAGAATAGCAAAGCCCTGAAGAGAGTCCGGGGATTTAATACCAGGATTCGAAACGCGTCGGCACAAGCCTCGTAGCACATCGAGGCGCGGTGATAAATATTCAAGTGAATACCGACAAAACTGGTCTTGTGTTTTGGAAAAACTTTATTGTTCCAAATGTATTTACACAACAAATATTGTTGAAGATGATTTTCTTCATTTTATGTCTTTGAATTAACTTCTGATTAACTGTTAGGTGTTTCTTGACAAATACCAATTCACTTGTGTATATGAATTGTTTATTATTATGATTTATGGTTTCTTTTTGGTATAATTTATTGTTAATATTTGCACAATTGATTACAGAATTATGTTATGTTGGGCAATGTTGAAATGACGATGTTTTCTTTTTCTTACGTATAATTACACTTTCAAAAAAATGAAATAATGAATGAATTCTTAATTAAATTTCTATGGTAAACAGAAGAAACGTGTTTATCCATTTTGCCTTTAGTAATTGCAGGAACTAAATAACTGAAGGGTTGGCTAATTTCTTGTTCATAAGTTCATTTGGCCCTGCCCACTCTTCGTCCCTTGGGCCTAACTCCGTTTTTTTTGCTAGGATTACCAAGCCAGCACATCCCGACACAACACTATTCTATTTTAAATGATGTTAAAAATGTCTGTGGACATCAGGGAGTCAGGCACTTTAAATTAGTTACATGCTCTAATTAATGCACATGTACCGGCGGAAATCACGGAAAGTTAAGCAGTACGAGCTGGCATTTTGCAAGCCCCATTCTGCAAAAACAGGTCCTCTGGGACTGCCCACGAACAACGCTTAAAAGCGTGACATTTTGAAGCAGCCGCAGGCGTGCACAGAGTCAGCGCTGAACTCCTGGGGCTGCATGTCTGTTATAAGTTGTCTTTTAGCACTCTTACCTTTCCCAAGTCGTCACAGGATGACGACTTGGAAAGTGACAGGTTGGTTTACAGCATTTACAAAATGGCCTGACGTCACAGAGTCATGCGACTCAACTAATGACTCTGTGATGATCATGTGTTCTAAACAGCTACACGGCTTCTGCGCCTTGTGTATTCTGTTTAGAGCATTCAATTGAGAGGCGATTTCAGGAGCTGCAGGTGGGCCTCATCGAAAGGACTGTTCTACTCAGACACTACACCGGACAACAAGACAACTGGGGTGAGTGCTCTGATTCCTCCTTGGATTTGGGTTCACTTTCCCTCCCTTAACCCCTTCCTCTCTTCCTTTCCCCCTCAGTCCTATTTCTTCTCCTCTCTCGAGCAGCAGCGGGGATTGTTAATTTCACAAGTTTAAATTAAATGCTTTTGCTAAAGTGTCATTGAGTGCGTCTCCTCGGCTTTAAATCCAAAGCCAGGCAGGCAGCTAACCAATCCCTCTTGACAGTGTGCCTGCTGCCTGAAATAAATGCAAATGTGCTCTACAAGTTAATCTGCAAATGTAATGGGTAAAATCTGTAAATGTAAAGGATGCTTCGGAGTGGATACTGGCTTTAATTGATCAAAGGTTTGTGATTGCAAAGATGTATTCTTTTTGAGCGGGAATGCAAAGAGTTAACAACTGAGCTGTGCAGTGCTAAATAATTATTATATTTATCCAGCGCTTACTACTCCTAAGAGAGGTAATGAAGGGACAGTAATGTAAAAAAAAGAATTACATATAGTCTCGATAATATTAAAATCTATATTTTGGAATCACCATTTAATCTTAAAACCTTTTGCACATTTTGTAGCAGTATAACTTCTACAGTGTGTACCGCAAGTTTAAAATAGTGATTTACCTATTCATAGTGATTCTGTCACACGCTGTGAACTCGTAGCACTAAAAATACACAAGTCACTATTCTCCACCGCACCAACCAAGATTGAATTCAGTGACTCTCTGATTACACACAGACCTCTGCAGTGTATTAACTAATAGACTTTCATAATGTCCTATAGTGCATTTGCCACTGAGTGTTTTTTTTTAAGTTGCAAGTTATTTTATATGTTGCTATCTGATGGTGAAATTTACTGATTTTTTTTTTTAGCCACACCTTTTGTGCAACTGATATTCTGAACTCACATATTTAGAAGTGCTTTCATACGTGATAATGAAGAAAATTGAGTTTTAGTGATAATCAAATATTTGGCTAAGACCACACAGTTTAAGTGGGGTAGCCATGATTTATTAATATTTTCTGGTTTTGCTTTGTACAAATCAGCCCCTAAATGAGTATCTATTTATCTTTCATTATGTTAAGGCTTTATTTTCAACCTTTTTGTGAAGTTTTTATATAGTGCAAACTTGACTCTAAGTAATTTAGCGCTTTCATGAGCACCAGTTACATTACACATGGTCACATTAATTTTTTATAGGCACATGTGAGATTAACTGATTTGCCCAGAATCAAAGGATTCTCACGCTTTTAAATCTAGTTCCCCAGTTCCAAAATAGGTAGCTCTGGCCATAACATCACATCCTGGGTATAGGGAAGTTAGCAGGCTGAAGCCAGTATAAGAACTCTGGGCCTGATTCACAAAGGGCCTCCACACTCATGACGGAGGCTTTGCAGCCCTATCTGGGGGAGTCTCCGCACTTGAAGCGGAATCTTCCTAATGAGAATTCTCCTTTTAGATATTTAGACAGAGAGTGGAGAGTCCCCTATCACAGCAGGGGTTCCGCCACAATTGCAGAGGCCATTTGTGAATCAGGCTCTCAATTTTTGTCCATTTATCACAGAAATATCCCTGAAAATTGCACAAAAACACACCAATTTTCAAAACATTTCTCGGGGGAGAACACCCACAACCCTGTCCCCATAAACATTGGCCTTGCTTGTGCTACAATTGTTTACTGGTTATATGCCTCACCACTTTTAAATTCCACCAGCCACCACTGTTTTCTACTGTGGCATTCAATAACTTGCACGGAAATCATCATTCTGCTGCCAAGTAAGATTGGATGTGGCACATCTGGGAATTTATGTGACAAAATAGCCCCAAGACCAGCACATGAAGCATCAGTTTGTAAAAGAAAGATTAGGTAAAAACAGGGCACCATAAAACAGGATTTGAGGCAGAGGGACTTGCCTGGGTGGGCCATCACTGGCAGGATGGGAGCAGAGCTAGGCACAGCCTCACTTACAAGTCATTAGGATGTGCCCTTATTTTACAAAAACTTCCAAGCACTTCAAAGGGAATCTCTACAATTCTCTCCTACTTAAAAGAAGGCACAAGGTATACAAATAGAACCCACAGCCCCACTATTCAGTTCACTTTCTGTACCTGTGTAAAATGGTAGTACAGGTATTGAGGGCCTGTGAATTAAATGCTACCAGTGGCCCTGCAGCACGTATTGTACAACCCTCACTGGTAGGATGGGGGGCGGAGCTGGGCACAGCCTTACTTACAAGTCAATAGGCTGTACCCTGCTTTCCCCGAAAGGACTTCACATCAGCCCATGCTGCCTACAGCCAGGTTGAAGAATGATCAGGGTAGCCAGGAACTTCCAAGCACTTCAAAAGGGCATCTTTACAGCCTTCTCCTTCTTCAAAGAAGACACCATGATTAAATATTGGACCCCGAGACCCACTCTTCAGTTCACTTTCTGGACCTGTCTAAAATGGCACTACAGGTACTCGGGGCTTGTACATTAAATGCTGCTAGTGAGCCTGCAGCACTCATTGTGTCGCCCACAATGTGAGCCTGTGCGTAGATTTAAACTGTCATTCCATTGAGGTTCTGAAAAACTGGATTTCGTATAATTACTCGAGAATTAAAACTTCGTCGAAACATGACGAATTTGGTATCAAAAGACCGAGAATGACGAGTGCATCATGTACATATATTTTCAGCATATTCGAGTGGCGATTCCACCTCGAAATCGTCATTTGCGTTCTGAACCTTGGCTTCATTTATATGTTGCCCTTTACATAGGCCTTAATCCAGTTGATTTCAATTCCACAAGGACACGTACTCCTTAATCGACTTTTCCATGACCTCAGTACAAGTTGGAACCATTGCCCCAGGCCGAACTCGTTAGGTCAGTTCCCTCCCAGTGGCCGAAGCAAGATAGCATCTAGGCTCTGCAAACCATAAAACCATTTCAGTGCGCACACCTGCCATATCTCGCTCACATCTATCTTCACTCTTTTGCTTCACTTACTTTATGGTGGGGAGGTGCCCGGTTTTATTAGGGGTCCAGTGATATCTGATGAAATGTTGGGCCTTGCCAAATGATTTGTTGTAGGCAGCACGAAGTGAAATATGGACATGTCATCATGACTCTGCTTTCTCTTTGTATTAGAAATATGTTAACGATTTACTTTACAACCAAGAATGTTTCGCTCTAGGCCTAAAACTGTGTATAAGAAGAGAAGCCTGACTTTGCAAAAGTGTGCAGTCTCCTGAGAATATACCCGTGTTGTACTTCTAGGACACTTGTTACCTTGGTTGCAGCCAATAAACTAATCTTTGACTTTACCTAGAAGACTCCGAGTTTCTGTAGGTCTGGATCAGGAAGAACCCGAGGTCTCTGGGTGTTGATTCCCTGGCACCGCTGGGTTACCAGTTCTGTGCCGGTTCTTAAAAACCCAGTACCTCAGTTGGCGCCCAACGTTTGGGGCGATTCCAGTGGTACCAGTGAGCCAGAAGATCGTGAGGAGCTTCGTGTGGAAATTCCGGAGGACGGCCAACCACCTCATCGACCCCTGCATGTCGACGTGGTCCGAAGGTCTTTGCTGCGAGGTTCCCCGCTTCCCGACGGCTACAAGGACTGCTGCCCTGGCTATCGCCCTGATTTGGACCCTTGAAGTTTTTGGTAGAGCGAAACACTGAGACGAGTCTTCTGGTGACGTCATCGATATTTCAGTTAAGTATAAGTGGAGCGTCTCCCAGTCCTTAGTTGGACTTAGTTTTGGGTATCCTTGGGATACAAAGGTTTGTGTTGGTACTTGCAAGCACCAAAACCGAAGGACTCGTGTATTCACGAGAAATATCGTAATCGATAATCCTTTGAAGTTTGGAACTAGACTAGAGAGCGAAGATGCCTAGTCTTAGACTTGGGAATTTGTTTTGTCTTGGTGGTAATAATAGGGACTCCCGATTGGAGGACTCATGTCCGGTTCCTCCAGTTGGAACTCCGACTTAAGAGCTATATGTGAAACATGGGGTAGGCCCCATCACTTACAACGAAGTATGGATTAAATACACCAGGAAAGATGGCGTTCTAAAATGGCCCCAATATGGTAGCTTTGACTCCGAAATCTTAGACAACCTTGAAGTAAAGCTCTTTAAAAAGAAAGCCCGGCCGGCGATGTTTGACTCTTTCCGCCTATGGCGCAAAGAAGCCAAACAAAAAGAAATTAAATTAGCGAAGAAAAATAAAAGAGAAGGGGGACTTTCAGTAATGCAAGCTGCTGTGCATTTTAAAGACAATGAAGAAGAGCAGATGAATGAGCAGTTGCACAGGCAACGTAAAATGGCAATAGATAAGTGTTATCCAGTTTTACCGTCTCTTCAGCAAGAGGCAGCAAAAGAGCGTGAAAAAGACTCATTAATGTCGCAGTTACTAAATTCACCACCCCGCTATGCGCAGAATGCCACAGCACCCCAGCAACCTTTAGTTGCGCAAACTGCGCCTCCTGCTCCTCCACAGCACCCACCAGCTGTTCTTCAGCTGGCTCCTACTTCTTCGGTGCAGCCTCCTCCAGGCCCACCGACCACCTCTGTTTCACCTGTGTTTTCTACGGTTTTACCTACTGTATTATTTTCGGCTCATAATGCTCCCTCTGCGATTTCGCCTAGTGCCCCCTCTATTTCCCCTGACGTCCCTTCTACTATCTCTGCCCCTGTCTTATCTCACCCCGTTTTTCCATCTGTTCGTCCTTCAGTTTCACCTTCCATTCGGCAGAAAATGGCCAACACTGTTACTAACCTTCTTTTACCTCTTTTCGGGTCGCCTACTACGACCCCTAACACTGGAAGAAGACAGTTGCGAAGTCAACTGCCTGATTATCAAGAGAGAGATTCACTGAATAGTTTAGCACGGAAATGGGTCATGGACACTGTAAAATATGATGTACAGTCTGTCATGGAAGTCTTCCACCAATGGGAAACAGCTACACAGAGATATGTTTTCGAACAGATGTGTGTTTTCCTTTGCGAGGATTTAGAAGACAATGATCAGGATTGCCTCCCACAAGAGATGTGTCGTGTGCGGTTTAAGTTTGGACAGGGTATGATTGTAGGTCCAGATGTGGAGAAAGCAGTTGAAATGATGTTATCATATCGAAGTAAGGGAAGCAGTTCTGGGTCACCATCTGAATCTAATACATCCAATAGGAAAAAGGCGCGACAATACCCTATGAGAGAAGTTCCCCCACAATGGAGAGAGGGTGACACGACTGCTGTCCCACCTATTCTGCCACACTTCCAGCGTGTATGGGTACATGTCCCATGGAAGCGAGCTGAAGTTTTAGCACTCAAACAAACATTACCAGATCCGCGTAAAAATCCTGCAGGGTACTATAAAGAGTTGTCGCAAACCACTGGGTCATGTATAATGAATTTAGCCGATATCGATATGTTATTTGGGAATGTTGTTCCACAGCCTATATGGGGCAAAATTCGTCATATAGATCATGACCAGGAATTAGGTGACACATGGGCTAATATTACTGCTGTAGATGCCCGACAAGCTGGTGGTGCCAAGCCTGAGCCTTTGATAGCAGAACTCCCTGGTAAAATAGTAGATTACATGAAAACGATAATGCCTGCAATACGCGTAAATTGGGATAAGTTGTCTGCATGCAAGCAGAAGAAGGAAGAAACAGTCTCAGATTTCTTCACCAGATTTGAAGAAACATTCGTTGACCACAGCGGTCAAGATATGACCACAGAAGGTGGTCAGAGATTGTTTGTCGATAAATTCGTGCACAATCTACTTCCAGAATTGTGTAAAAAGTTAAAAGATTCAGAAAGTTCTTGGGCAGTCTCATCTTCAGCCCAGATATTGGCTACCGCACAATATTACGAGAATAGAGACAAAGATGAGAAAGATAAGGTAGAAAAGAAAACTAGAGAATTAAAAACGAAGGTTTTGCTACAGCAAGCCTATCCGCCACGTGGTGGTGGTAATAAAAATAATGGTCAGAATCACTACCAAAATACTTTTCAGCAGCCTCAACAGTATCAGAGAGACTCGCAAAGATTCGAGTATAATCAACCCCGTGTATTTGTGGGCCCCAACCAGTGTTTATATTGCAAACAAGAGGGCCATTACAAGTATAATTGTCCTGTCTTATCACAACGTGCAAATGGAGTTTCTGGTGTTAGAGGTCGTGGCAGTCAGCAACCACCTAGAGGTAGAGGGCGTGGAAACGCCCCACAGAACACACGCCCCCTTCCACCACAAAACTCTATGAACAGGTTTGATCAGCAAAATAACGTATCTGACAGGACAGCTCAATACTACGTTGATGATTATTACACAGAAGGTGAGCAGTGGGAGAATAATGATTGCTAGGACAGCCATAGACAAAGAGAGGGAGTTGTTTCAGTTCCAGTAGATCAGAGTGGACCTTACGTTGAGGTGATTACATCAGGTGTGTCAGAACCTTTTCTGTTGGATACTGGTGCTACAAAGAGTTCTATTATGCACTCCAAACTCCCTGGCGCACCTTTGTCTGGCGAAATGAACGTTTCTGTAGGTTTTTCTGGCGTCCCAGTTAGGAATCCAATTTCTGACCCTTTATCTCTTTCTGTTGGTCCTTGTGAATTCGAAGCACCCCTTATTCTGACAACAGGTTGTGGTGAAAATTTACTAGGATTGGATTTGTTAAAAAGACTGTATGCGACTTTGTACTGTTCTCCTTCAGGAGTACAACTCACTTTGGGTAAGAAAGTGGTTTCTCCAATGTATTTGTCGAGAGATGCACTTCCAGCTGAATTGTCACTCCTCCCAGATATTCTTTGGGCCACTGGACCTAATGATGTAGGTCTTTTAGAAATTCCACCATATGTTGTAACATTGAAGTCCAATGTCAAAATGCCACGAATCCCCCAATACAAAATATCTAATGAGGGTGAAAAAGCTTTGTTAGCGATTGTTTACGAATTGATTGAAAAAGATGTGATTGAGGAGACACGAGGCAACGTGTGCAATAGTCCTGTTCTGCCTGTTTTAAAACGAACTGACCCTTCTCAGCCACCTGTGTACAGATTTGTAATTGATCTTCGAGAAGTGAATAAGATAGTTGTGCCACAATTCCCAGTTGTCCCCGACATTACCACATTATTAACCATGATTCCAGCTTCTGCTTCGTGGTTTTCGGTAATTGACCTGAAGAATGCTTTCTTCAGCATTCCAATTGCTGAGGAGAGCAGGGATATTTTTTCCTTCAGTTTAGGAGGTCGAAGCTTCCGCTTTAAACGCGCTCCTCAAGGCTACTGTGAAAGCCCCTCAATATACAGTCAAGCTCTGAAAACACAGCTTGACACGATTGTTTTGCCAAAAGGTGCCACTCTTGTACAGTATGTGGACGATTTGCTCATTGCTGCAGATACTGAGAAAATTTGTAAAGAGGCCACATTGACATTACTGCGTCATCTGTGTGATCTGCATCACAAGGTGTCACTTTCCAAGCTCCAATATTGCCGACAAGAAGTGACCTACTTAGGTCACCTCTTATCGAAGGAGGGAAGGAAACTGACCCCAGAAAGAATCCAGGCAATAGCGAAATTGAATGTGCCAAGAACACAGAGAGAAGTGCGTGCTTTCTTGGGCATTACATCGTACTGTAGACAGTGGATTCCAAATTTCTCATTATTGGCCAAACCCTTGGTGGCATTAACGTGTAAAAATACACCCAATCCCATTCCTTGGTCTGAAGAGTGTCAGAAAAGTTTTCTCGAATTACGCACAGCATTATGTTCAGCTCCAGTGTTAGGTACCCCCAACTACAGTAAACCTTTCACATTGTATGTCCACGAGAAGGAGGGCTGTGCATTGTCTGTACTGACTCAATTATTTGGAGGTAGACAGCGGCCATGCGCCTATTTTTCGTCGACTTTGGATCCGATAGCTAAGGCATTGCCAAGTTGTTTGAGGGCCACAGCAGCAGCAGCTGTTTCTATTCGACAGTCTGCTGGTCTAGTAATGAATAATACACTAATCGTGATGGTTCCGCATGCAGTAGACACATTGTTAAATAGGACCAAGACACAGCACTTAACTAGTGCTCGACTGTCAAGCTACGAATTGACACTGCTAGCGAGCCATGTGCACATAAAAAGGTGCAGTACCTTAAATCTAGCCACATTGTTACCAATTGCAGAGGAATCAGACGCTTTAGAACAGCACGATTGTTTTCTCACAACAGAGGAAGAAACAAAAGGGAGAATAGATTTACTTGACACTCCTCTTACTGAATGTGATGGTACATTATGGGTGGATGGTTCATGCTTCAAGCTCCCAAATGGCAACGTGACCGCAGCATATGCTGTCACGACTTTGCACACAGTTGTTGAAACTGCACGAATACCACATGGTTCAGCTCAAGCTGCAGAACTGATTGCGCTCACGAGAGCATGTGTGTTGTCTAAAGGAATGAAAGTGACTGTCTATACCGACAGCCAGTATGCATTTGGAGTGGCTCATAGTTTTGGACGATTGTGGAGAGAACGTGGATTCCTGACTTCGCATGGAGCTAAGATTCAGCATGGTCAGTTGGTGAATGAGCTTCTTGAATCACTGACCTTACCCCTGCAAATGGCGATTGTGAAATGTAGTGCTCACAAGAAGGTGACTGATGATGTTGGTCGTGGAAATGCATTTGCTGATGAGACCGCTAAAGAGACGGCAAAGAATGTGATGAGCCGAATGTATGTTGCAGGCCCTGAAAGATGGACTGATGATGTTGGAATATGTGAGGACACGATAGAAAGTGTGAAGTCCATCCAAGCTGAGGCTACAGAGAAAGAGTTGAACACGTGGAGAGAGAGTACAGGAAGAATGGATGCAAATGGTTGTTGGATTGAATTGGCAGAGCATCAGAGATGGTTGTTACCCGATGCATATGTGCTTGCAGTGGTTACAATGGCTCATGGAATGGCTCATATCAGCGTGAAAGGGATTTGCGAGTTGTTGGCCCCAGTGTGGAAGAATTCAGGGATTCCCAAGTGTGCAGAGAATGTAGTCAAGAATTGCATGGTATGTCTGAAGCACAATCCTGGTAGGGGAACCCCAACTCCAGCTGGTCATTTTGCACCTCCTACGCATCCGTTCGAGGTTTTGCAGCTAGATTTCATACACATGGAGAGGTGCAACAACTTAAAATACGTGCTTGTGGTTGTTTGTGCTTTCTCAAGATGGTTAGAAGCCTATCCCCTAAAAGACAATACTGCCTTGTCCACAGCAAAAGCCCTTGTGAAAGAGTACTTCCCCAGGTTCGGAATGCCTAGAATGGTCTGGTCTGACAACGGAAGTGATTTTTTTTTGGATCGTGTGATGAAAAGAGTGTGTGAAGGGCTAGGCATTAGGCAGAAGTTCCACGCTGCAAATCACCCCCAATCAGCTGGATTAGTAGAATGTTACAATGGCACACTTAAACTTAAATTGGCCAAAATCCAAGTGAGCACAGGTCTTAAATGGCCTGACGCTCTACCCTTAGCACTCCTATCCACCAGAATGACTGTGCATTCGCGAGTGAAACTCAGCCCTTATGAAATTGTCTTTGGCCGGCCAGCCAACATATGGGGAGTGCCTAGGCCCACAAAGTTCAGCGAGCTGCAACACCCTATTTTGCTTGATTACCTGTATGAATTGACGGCTAAATTGCGTGTTTTGCATCAACAGGTTCACAACACCCTGCCTCCGGTCTCTGAGACTCCCGGTCACTCCATTGATCCTGGATCCTGGGTTCTCATTAAAAACTTCCAAAGAACAAAGAACGACCAGCCCAGGTGGACCGGGCCTCACCTCATCCTTCTTTCCACAAGATCTGCAGTTCGAGTGGAAGGGAAGGCCAACTGGGTCCACGGGATCCATTGTAAAAAAATAACATTTCCTCAGCCCCATGACCAATGGGTCCAGAAAAGTGTCACTGATCCAGAACCTGACACATTGCCACATGCCACCCCTGTTAAAGATTTGCGCACAAAAAGAACTGACTCTGAACCAGAAAGTGAGAACATTTCGCACAAGGCTGTGCCACCGTCCAAGCTATTGAACACTGCAGAACTTGACTTGTTGTTTCCGGACCAGACAATACCTGGGAAACAACGGTACGACCTGAGACCGAGAAAAACGAACTAATGAAAGTTTTTCTTGCAATTTGAGACCAAAACCTATGGACAAATAAAATATTCTTTTTTTCCTCCCAAGTACTATTTTTGAAAGTGCAGATCTCCCATCTAGGTAACTTGCTTATTTTTGTTTTTCGAACCGCCATCCGGGTTCCGCTGCTAGGGCCGCGGTTGATTAAAAGTCTTTTGGGTGCAGCTGACGACGTTAGGTCGGTAGTTCTGGTCAGTCCAAGAGAGTTACCCTAGACTGACGGAAGCATCCTTTAGCAGAGGCAACCTACCACCGCGGGCAGCACCTTAGAGAGGATGGAGTTTCCTGATGGGGAGATACCTGCCAAACAAATTAACTTTAAGCAGAGACTGTGTAACACGATGACAAAGAAAAGTTTTATAATATTGTGTATTTTTATGCTATCTAGCGTAATGATTTTTTTGATAAGTTATGTTTTATTGTCCTTCCATATAACATTTGTGCCCACTGCATCACCCATACCTCCTCCTACTGTTTCCTCTCATTCTTTCCACCCTCTGCCTGACCACGAATCGAATAGGAGACTAGAGTTCATTAATAACTCCTTTGTTCAGCTATTACACCAACACCAGCTTGTAATGAACACAACTAACTGTTGGGTGTGCGGTCTCATGCCTCACACAACGGATAAAGGTATCCCCTATTTGGTCCTGCCATTTAGTCACAATGGTTCAGTATGGGCATATAGGACAATGTTCATATATGCACGAGAAATCCAACCCCTACGTTCTGTAAAAGACAACCTCAAAACTAGCGCCCTAGTCAAAGGTATAGTTGACATGATCAAGGAAGTAACTTCTTATGAAGATACTCCGGATGATGAGATACTTGCATATGTAGGTTGGAACGTGACCGGGTATGGCACTACTTTAAGTGAGAAACAGCAAGCCAAGAGATCATCCCCTATCTGGATCGTACCCCATCAAGGTCACCTGTGTCTGCAAGGTATTGGCAAGAATCCCAGAGCTCTGCTAGGGAAGAGTATCTGTACAGAAACGTATGTTTTTGGATCTCAGACTTCCCCTGCGTTTTTAGCCGCTAAGGGTACTTATTTCATCTGCCATGATAGAGCCTATACATGGTTGCCCCCTGACTTCTCGGGCTCATGTTTTGTTTCATTCCTGTTACCTCCCACCTACACAGCAGCGGCGGATTACCACCGGACAAGGGTAGTTAGAGGTGTCTTGAGTAAAGAAGACACTGCAGGTCAAGAATTTGGGGACTTTGCAAAGGGTTTTCTGCCGTTCTGGGGATCCATGGCTAACAGTAGAAACATAAGGTAATTAACAAGGGTAGTTGAGTCCACCGTGACTGAAACTGCGGGTGCCCTTAGTAACTTGACTGCTGAGCTCCAGTCGGATCGACTTATGACCCTTCAGAACCGGGTCGCTTTGGATGTAATACCTGCAGACCGAGGTGGAGTATGCAAATTGATCCAATCTAGTTGTTGCATTTTCATCCCAGATAATGCTCCAACCGTGTACAAGGCCATCTCCAAACTACATAAGATTTCTGAAACTATTCATGTGGATAAAAGGAGATTGGTCCTTGATGGGATGGTTCTGGGAACTGATATCTGCCTGGGGATGGAAAATTCTAATGGTCATTGGGATGGTCTTAGCCATTCTTTTCCTGTTCTGTCTGTGCATACAGTGCGCTCCTGCAATATGTGGCCTCTGTGCTACATCATGTGTGAGGAAGCCTCTGTCAAGAGATGAACTTAGCACTAGAATGATGTTACAGCAACATCTCAATGACTTCACGAATATCGATCTGGACTCAGACTAACATGAGGATAGATTAATTGCCTATGTAAGGGCAAAAGGAGGGTTTGAGGTTCTGAAAAACTGGATTTCGTATAATTATTCGAGAATTAAAACTTCGTCGAAACATGACAAATTTGGTATCAAAAGACCGAGAATGACGAGTACATCATGTACATATATTTTCAGCATATTCGAGTGGCGATTTCACCTCGAAATCGTCATTTGCGTTCTGAACCTTGGCTTCATTTATATGTTGCCCTTTACATAGGCCTTAATCCAGTTGATTTCAATTCCACAAGGACACGTACTCCTTAATCGACTTTTCCATGACCTCAGAACAAGTTGGAACCATTGCCCCAGGCCGAACTCGTTAGGTCAGTTCCCTCCCAGTGGCCGAAGCAAGATAGCATCTAGGCTCAGCAAACCATAAAACCATTTCAGTGCGCACACCTGCCATATCTCGCTCACATCTATCTTCACTCTTTTGCTTCACTTACTTTATGGTGGGGAGGTGCCCGGTTTTATTAGGGGTCCAGTGATATCTGATGAAATGTTGGGCCTTGCCAAATGATTTGTTGTAGGCAGCACGAAGTGAAATATGGACATGTCATCATGACTCTGCTTTCTCTTTGTATTAGAAATATGTTAACGATTTACTTTACAACCAAGAATGTTTCGCTCTAGGCCTAAAACTGTGTATAAGAAGAGAAGCCTGGATTTGCAAAAGTGTGCAGTCTCCTGAGAATATACCCGTGTTGTACTTCTAGGACACTTGTTGCCTTGGTTGCAACCAATAAACTAATCTTTGACTTCACCTAGAAGACTCCAAGTTTCTGTAGGTCTGGATCAGGAAGAACCTGAGGTCTCTGGGTGTTGATTCCCTGGCACCGCTGGGTTACCGGTTCTGTGCCGGTTCTTAAAAACCCAGTACCTCATCATCCTACAAAATAGACCTTTTGCCTGGCCTGAACCTTCATTTTTAATTCATATGAGCCACCCCTAGGTTAGGCCCTAAAAAGGCCATGGTATACTTTAGTTTGTTGCCCTAAGTGGGACGGGTAGGCCAAGATGTGGGTCTTGTGTCATTGGAACCAAGCTACACCTGGCCGATCAGTGCTAACTAGGGTGAAACTAGTCCTAGCTTTGTGTTCCAGTTCAAGGAGGACCTGGCCTATCAGTTTGGGCTGGACAGTCCCTATTGGAGCAGGGTAAAGACTGAATTGCATATTGCTGGGTTGAAACTGAGGTAGCATGGTGTGCAATATAACAATTGACTTGGATTAGCCTTGAGTTATTACCAGTGGCTCAGATTAATTAACTTTTTTGCATGCTGTACTTTTAAAAAGTTACCTTTTTTGGCCTTTCCATTTGGAGCCTGCTGCCCGTTCCTGGGTCATATGACTAGTTGTGCCTGGTAGATGGCCTTTGTGTATTCCTCCCAGACAGTATTACAATAGAGGGTCTGGGTGTTGACATGATGGGCCATCCTGGCTTGATGGGGGGCAGAGCTGTCAACAACCCCACAAATGACTTCACACTGGCATATTGTGACCCCAGACAGATTGAGACTAGGGCAGGAAGGTACGTCATTCCAGACATGTCCGTAGGGGGGTTTTCCCACTACAAATGTGGGCACCAGTTGTAAAAATGGGACCTTCAGACCCACTCTTCAGCAGGGCCGGACTGGGAACCAAAAGTGGCCCTGGAAAAGGGCTCTGCGGGCCCCACCGGGGTTGAGGATGCGGCTGAGGTGTTTTACAGGGGCGGTTTTGGCCGATTTTGTTACAGTGGCCGTTATTGCAGCAATGCTGCAAAAACAGCCCAGTCACAAAATCGCCCCCCAGTGGCTCCAAATCTGCCCCCAACCCTGGTGGGCCACCGGGGAAATGCTCGGTTCCCACTATGGCCAGTCTGGCCTGCTATTCAGTAGACTCCTGGACCTATATATACCTCAGAAGAAGAACTGCTCTCCTGCCAGAGAACTACAGTGCTGTTTGAGGCCTGCCTTTTATCTCAGGCTGAAGTGACGATAAAGGTCAGCTGACTGACCTCCTGTTCTGAGCTACAGGGACATAACAAGCTCCAGAGGCCTATCTGGATCTGCCCAGCTGACCTGCTGTGCTTGACCTGCTTATACCTGCAACTAGCCCTGCCTGGGCCTGCAACCAGATCTACCTGAGCCCTTTTGATCTCTGCTGGAGTGAGTTTCTGATCCTCAAGAGGTGTCCTTCAGGTCCTGGACCCTTGGTGTAGAATCAGTTGAGCTTCTCCAAAAGAAAAGGAGAAATCCTGGTGTTTTGGGCTCTTCACGACCAAGAAAGGGCCTGTTTGCACTAAGATTTTGCTGCCCCAGTGCCGACCACTGACGCGGAGGCTCTGGTGAATCGAACTGTTCGTCCTACAGTGTCCATCAGCAAAGACCGGCAACGCAAGATCTGAAATCAGTGCTACAGCATCAACAGCCTGCAGTGATTGCCAGTCTGAAACTCCAGCAATGACCGTCCACGACACCGACAGACAGGATCTCTGCTCTACAATGATGACCATCCGCAACACCCAGCCTGCTCTTTGCGCTACAGCGACAACATCTACAATGCTCTCCCGGATTCTCATGGCCTCCTCCACCGTGAACTAAACTCCTTGTGCTGGACTTTAAAAGTTAACTTTTTTGGCAGAAGTAACTTCATCCCTGTAGCCGCATGCACTCCATAGTGGGGAGCCTGAACTAGGACCCAGTCTTGCATGACCAGATAACCGAGAGTGGTGCTTTGTGCTTTTACGCACTATACTTATCATAAATGTTTTAAATTGCATATTTCCAGTTCTACTGATGTGCCAAATATTTTATTACATTTTACTCCATTTTTTTAAATTGGTCTGGATTTTTTTGTGTTGTATTTTCACTTTATGGCTGTTTGTGTTCTGCATACATAATTTACACATTGCCTCTAAGTTAAGTCTGACTGCTTTTGTGAAAATCTTCCATAGAGTTAAGTACGAGTTAATTTAGTGACTTTTCGAATTGTGGCAGTTGCTTGAGTAGGATTTTACCCTCCACCCCTTAACCAACAACCCAATTTATAACCATATCAAATAGCAAAATCTAGGTAGCCTGAATAAAATCAATACATAACCAGGTAGAATTATCAGGTTAGGGTTCAAAGACCACGGGTCACGACAATTCACTAGTTCTTTCAGTTATGGACCATAAGATACCAAAGAAGAGCTTTATTTTTCTTCACTTGTACACTCCTCTAATGGCATGTCCAAAATGCTGTGTAGCTGACGTCCAAACAACAACTCAAAAAGACTAAAGATGATGACTTTTCAGTTGTTGCAACGATCAGTGCATGGCATTTTTGCCTTGATTTGTGAGGATCTCTTGTGGTGAACACACACTTGCAAAAAAATTTATAAGCACATCTGACACATGGGCAGTGGTTATACCCTAAGCGGAAAAACTTTCAGATACAGTTCGCAAAGTCAACTAGCACTAAAATGTGCTGATGCCTTGTACGTGGGGGTATGAGTGAACCAGTATTGTCCATTCCAATTCTGTGAAATGGGTTCTGTAAGATGCCATGTGGATATTACAGAGCTTTTCCTACAGGTACTCAATGCTTTAACTGGCAATTATGACACTGTTGACATTACTTGTAGGTGTCAGCATAGACTGCAAGCTAATAAAATCCCTAAAAAAGTAATTGTGTCTTCTCTGGACTGGGGTGTCCGGTAGTCAAGTGCAACTGAGCAAGTTGCAACACCGCTTGCTTAAAAGGTAGCCATAACAATAATTGTTTTTGTTATCAAGTGGAACAATATGATACACCCGATCTTTCCCTTGATGAGAATAGGGAAACTGGAGAGGTGTTTGCGGTTGTGTTTCTTTTCTTGATCTCTTAAAGGCACATCACAAGGTAGGATTTAAGCTCATAGAAGATGTTGTGGTTCTGCAGTCAGCAATACATCACGGACTCAACAGATTGAGTAGCTAATAAGAGTAATTTCTCTTTCTCCTTTCTTTTTCTGATTATTGCTTTTCTCGACTTCATCAGGTTTAATCTCTAGCATTTCCACATAAGAAAAACTGAGATTTGCTAGCCAGTAGTCTGGTCTTTACTTAATCTATCAAAGACACATCGTAATATGTTGTTGTTGGATTACTTTATTCGATATATTACATATCATAAAAGTACATACATCCTAAATATAAAAAACACGCATAAAATAATATGTCCAATTCACAAATATAGGGACAATAAAAGACATTAAAAAAATCTATATACAATTTTTTTTATAAAATCCTGATAACAGGAAATAAAATACAAGAGAATGAGGTACATATGGACTTTCTATACAGGCAAATTCACAGCTTTGTTTGAGTTTATAGACCCAGTACGTATTAGCCAAGCACTTGATAAGTATTTTGCAACCCCACATACAATAAGCAGAGATGTTGTGTCTGAAGAGAGGATGTGTAGGGCAACCCTATAGTCACTAACTCCCAACTCCCTGCACACTGGTTTTAACCATCGCGATCTAGCTCTTTGATATGCTTTGCAGGCAAACAGGAAATGGGGTAAGGATTTAGACACACATGGGCAGTTTGGGCAGGTAGAATGTAGAGCTTGCGTTCCTTTCCAGCCCTCCATTAACTTATTAAGAGGAAGTGTCCCATACCTCATTTTCAAAAAAAGAGATCTATCTTTTTGGATTTGAATAAAATCCAGGAATGGTTCAAGCTTCCTCATGGGCTTGCGTTCCAGAAATGTGGTAGTTAGGGCTCCCCAATTTAGACTCTTCAGTTCCTCAGCATGAACCCACTCCCAGTAGATTTTCTTAACATCCCCCTTGGTGTTTTGGCTCTTAGCCCATAGAACGTGCTGTGGTCATCTGATCTTCAATCTGTCATGGTTTCATCAGATTGAATAGCTAAGAAGGGTCTTTTTTCTCTTTGTTCTTTGTTTTTCTGATTGTTATTTTTCTTGACTTCTTGACTTAAATTGGTTTAATCTAAGGTAATCCCACATAGGAAAAAGCGGGTTTTGGCAAGGAGGTGGTTTCAGAGTGTTTCTAGAAGAGCTTCTGGAATGAAGGGCAATCCATTCCTTAACTATGGTCTTGGGCAGACGAGGTAGTACCCCACCCACTAGGAGGAACTCCCTTCCCTGAACTCCCAACATGATCCTGGTAAGAGAATATGTCTTGGAATCATCATGAATACACATGATTGGAATCATCTGTCCTTTGGGGTCTATAGGATACTTTTGGGGCTGACCACATTCTGAAGACACCCATTACCTACTATGCATTCTTTCTTTACTCCACCTACATTCACACCATATACATAGGGATGTCTTCTTTCAGATGTTTTCCCTTAATGAATGCCAAATACTCCAACAAAGATCGTTCAGGTTTGACCCATTGGGGAAAATTCTGAGCCATGTGTCCCAATGGGCACACTTGTAGCATTGAGGACTACTTTTAGAAAGGAACATTGGGTTTGAGCTGCGTGTTACGGAATTGTTGTCCGTGGGTCTCTTTGTCATATCCCATCCTTTTAAGGATGACTTTCTTTACCTTCATGAATTCCAATGTGCCCTCAGGGTTTAGAGCATGATATGCTCTATGCACACATATGAGGCGTGATTTATAATCAACCCAATGTGCTTCCAACTAAGCTGCATTTTTTGTAAAAAAAAATTGGGTTCATCTCCCTCAGTGCGCTACTATAAAATAGTGGATGGCACATTGGGATGTTTTTTGGAACTTCAATTACATCAGTTAGCTGTACTAGTGCATCTTGGTGTTTCTCACTGGTGGCTAATAAGTGTCACCCTATAATTGCAGAAGTTATTGGAAAGTTTGCCTACCTTTTTATACTTTCTGGAGTTGGAATGTAAGTGCATGATTGAATTGGTGTTGCCCTTCTGTCAGTTTTCGATGTAGGATTTCCATGGTGTTGAAAGGCTGTCTTTCATTCCACTTCTGGAACCAACTGTGAGTTTTTCGTTGAGCCAAGAGATTTGGCCAACAGCTACTTTAAAAAAAAAAAAATTTATAACTCTTTTTGTTGATGGCAGTTATCAACATTATACATATCAAAATTGTTTACCAGGGATGTATTGCTATATACAATTGTAGCATATTAGTTTCTCTGGCTATACATACGGTAAGCAGCTTATTTGTTACAGTTTACAATTTACTCCGGTCCATCCAGGGAGGGAAGAAGGGGAAGAAGTGGCGGGGCACAGATTTCTCCTCTGTATTCGTTCCAATTTTCCCAAATTGGTGTCAATTTTTTCAGGCGTCCCCTAGAAACATACAGTTTTTCTCTGAACATACACCAGTCCATGTTCTTTTTCTATGCACTTACAGTTGGAACCTCTTGCACCCCCCAAAGACTGGCTCTGTTTCTTTTATCAACAATCTGTCCCAAAGTGTCCCATTTTCTCTCTTTGCTGTTTAAGTCTGATGGCTCCCAAATATTCAACAAACATCTTTTGGCTTCTAGGGCCAAGCTCCCTCTCAAGGTTTCTTCCATATAATGTAATACCTTTTCCCAATATTGGTTAATGTGGGCGCATTCCAAAAGTATGTGACGGAATGTGCCTTCTTGTCTGCATTGGCGTCTACAGTGGGTGCCCACCCCGTACCCCATCTTCACCAATGTTGGTCCTGATAACTATATTCTGTGTAGTATTTCTAATTGCACTAATTTTAATCTGGATGAAATTGCGACTACTTTGGGTGAAGCCAATAACTCTAACCAGCACTCCTCTTTGTATTCCGTCAAATCGTTTCCCATTTCGTACAAAGTTGCGTGAGTGGGTCAAGGGTATGAATAAGAAATTTACGGTATGTCAGTGATATTTCTTTTTTGGGCATATATTCGTCAAGGAGTCGATGCCTCGGGGGGTTTCCCCCACAGCGATATTTTTTGGGAGGGCATGCCGCACCTGCAGATACCTAAATCGTTCTGTATTTTCCAGTTTATATTCTTGCTGTAATTGCGAAGAAGCCATCACCTCCCCTCTCTTCCAAAGGTCCCCTCCTACTCGAGACAAACCTATGATGTCCCATTCATCAAATCCCTTCAGCTTTCACAGGGTACCCAATTGTTCTGAATCCCATAGAGGGGTGGCTAGTGTGATTTTCTTGGCCCATCCCAAGGTCATGTGAACAGTATGCCATATCAGGACAGAATTGCTCTGGGCCCAGCTAGGAGCAGCTTTGTAGGGACAACAGCTATTTTGAAAACTTTTATCACATAGTATTTTGTCTTTATTAAACTTCTCCCATTCACCAGACTTATGTTAGTGCCGTAATTCTCTGTGTCTCATTCCATAGTCTCTTAATTCTCAGTTTCTTTCAGAGTACGAAGGTGCAAGGTAAAATCCGGCTGAGGTGGGACTGTTGTTATCCGCTGGTTTCTCGCACCCTTTAGGAAATAAGTGCTAGTCAGCAGCACATTCTCCCAGTCCATCATTGCCTTCTTCTTTCGTCCCTATCACGACCTCTAGCCCAATCTTCCCATTTGCCTCAAAGAAATAAGATCCATTCAGCAGTACATCCTCCCAGTCTATTGCCTACTTGCTTACTGACAGGATGTGTCTGCTTATATAGAGGACTTTTCCCAGATTGCCTATTCTAGACTCCTCCCCTTCTGTCCCAGAGTGCTATCTACTTACTTAGAGAAAGTTATGCTATTGGTAGTAATTTTTTTTAGACTCCCCTGCCCCTCCCTTTTTAACTGTCGACCATGCCCCTCCATAGCATCTCACTTGTTGGTGATGTAAGGGATGTGAAGGTGTCTCATGGTGAGTCCTCATATGCTGGGTTTATAGTGGCTGTGTATTGCATTTCAAGGGCCAAAGAGACATCCGAGGGGATCTGCAAAGTCTCATGCTCCTTCACTACTATCTATTCACAAGGTAATTTCTTCTCCTGCCTGGTAGTACATCCTAATGTAGAAGTGGCATGATAACAGTATTGTTTATTCGGTCGACTCTTTAGCCTTCCTAAACATGTCTTTAATCCACCAAACAGTCTTGGTGTCCACGTGTGATAGTGATGTATACGCAGGACATGACTTAAATGTTTGCTCTACGTCCTGTGATCATAAAAAAGCGATGAGTTACTCTCTTCTCATATTTCAAACTCAGTGGGTTTGACAGCGTATAGTTAGCAACAATTTCCATCAGACAGGCACTGTTTGAAGTAGAAGGCTGCAGAGTAAACCATGCAGAGTCCAGGATATTAGATGGAAGAATGGTTATGATAAGCTGTTGTTCATACCTAGTGAATATAGAAAAAGAATTATATGCTCACGCTCGTCCAGAAACCATTTTTAACTAGTCATCTGAAATTCCCATTATAACTCTGATTTGTTGATTTTTTTTACTACATTACTCCTTCATTTTTTTGAAGATAGTTCACAAAAAACGGTGCTGTGTTTTTTCTTTTTTTGTTACAGGGTGTGGAATCCCTATTTATAATCATATTTGGGTTCTTATATCAGCTCTAAATAAATTGCACACATTGCATGTTAATCTTAGAAGGCTATTTAATACTTCCAAAAATAAAGGGAACCACCTTAAATTTGCTTTTTTTCTACTTCATTATCTTACCTGCTGGTCGGAATAAGCACCAACTAACTAAGCTGTCAGAGATTCAATGGTCTTCTGCATATACTGGGTCAGGCTGGCTGTGAACAAAATGTTATCTTAATTTTGAGAGGTTTATATAGCGCGTACATGACCCAAAGGTCTCAGAGCGCTCTATAGAGCAAAGCATTTGCGGTTACATACAGCATACAACAACACAAATATCTTATTAATATAAAAGGTAACTTTGTCCGGCCACACCTTAAGGGGAGTACGTTGCAAAAGAGTTACCTATAGTCTGTCCGGTGTCTGGCCGCTAGTGTCTGGGTTTGGCTCGCACTGGCTGGCACGCATAGAGAAACTCTAAGGGAAGACAGTATTGCAGCTATCTGCTCTCTTGGAAGCAATTCCCGTAGCAGCAGTGATTCATACCTACTTGGCCCCATACCTGGTCATTTTCAGCTGTAATCTGATTTTTTCCAAGGGAGCACACACCAAGAAGGGGGAAGCAGTAGCATCCCCATTCTAGATTGATTGATTAATTCTCTAAATAAACAGAGAGCCATAAAAGAGGCTCCAGGCACATGTTAATTGCTCCGTGCCTGAACCTGTGACCTGTTTGTTTTCACTGCTATTGCAAAAGACATATAGGCTTTTGATTTTGATTTTGGCAATGCATTTTAATGGAATGGATAGTGCCTCCGGGCAGGTCACCCCCCGAGCACACTCCCCGTGAGTGAGCCCGTCCCCTGGTGCCGCCTCTGCCCTGAGCTGTGCCCTGTGCCCTGCGCATCTCTGCCAGATCCGCTTCCACGGATCTCCAGTGCCTCCTGCCACCAGCTGTGCCCTTGGCTGGGCCTGACCGCCGGATCCGCTTGGTCCGCGGAGCTCCTGTGCCCCCTGCCACCTGCTTGCCTCGCCGCCGTTTTGCTTTTCTTCCCCCCCGTTTTCTCCCTAGCCCCCAGTGCTCCCCCCTCCTCGACCAGCCCCGGCCGCGTTTCCCGCCACCTCCTCGCCGCTGCCCCCCTGCGGCCCCGCCCCCTTCCCTCGCTCGCCATCCCCATTCGCCACCCCGCTCCCCCTCCCAGCGGCTCCTCCCTCCCACGAGACTACTTAGAGGCCTCTGTGGCCAGTGAGGTGCAGTGACCACTGTCCCTCCGGGCAGGTCACCCCCCGAGCACACTCCCCGTGAGTGAGCCCGTCCCCTGGTGCCGCCTCTGCCCTGAGCTGTGCCCTGTGCCCTGCGCATCTCTGCCAGATCCGCTTCCACGGATCTCCAGTGCCTCCTGCCACCAGCTGTGCCCTTGGCTGGGCCTGACCGCCGGATCCGCTTGGTCCGCGGAGCTCCTGTGCCCCCTGCCACCTGCTTGCCTCGCCGCCGTTTTGCTTTTCTTCCCCCCCGTTTTCTCCCTAGCCCCCAGTGCTCCCCCCTCCTCGACCAGCCCCGGCCGCGTTTCCCGCCACCTCCTCGCCGCTGCCCCCCTGCGGCCCCGCCCCCTTCCCTCGCTCGCCATCCCCATTCGCCACCCCGCTCCCCCTCCCAGCGGCCCCTCCCTCGCTCCGCCCCCCCACTCTCCTCATATGGCAGAGTGGCCAACGCGCAGCGTTGACGCGCAGCGGGCGTGCCAAAGGTAAGCCCGTCTGCGCCCGTCCGCGCCTGGACCGCGCCCAGCGCTCGAACCCCTGGCCCCCGAGGACCCCAGCCCACCCGCCGGACGTACACCGCCGCCACCCTAAACGCACTCAACACCGGCCGAGTCCCGGGATGCTACCGAGCCACCCCGAGACGCACCCACGGACCCTTCAGCTGCCACGCCTGCAAGTTCACCTGCATCCGGACCTGCCCCGCACCAGCACCCGCCAAGCAGAACACCAGCAGCAACCACCTCAAGTGCATCCTGCTCAACACCCGCTCTGTCCACAGACACGCCATCGAACTCTGGAACCTCCTCGACACCATAGCCCCTGACGTCGCCTTCCTCACGGAAACCTGGATGAACGACTCCTCAGCGCCCGACATCGCCATCGCCATCCCAGAGGGATACAAGATCACCTGGAGAGATCGCGTCAACCAGACTGGAGGAGGCATCGCCATCATCCACAGGGACACCATCCACATTACGACCAACACCGACGACACCCTGACTACCGCCGAACACCTACACTTCCAGATCCACACCGACCCAAAGACCACCCTCAGAGGCACCCTGATCTACCGACCCCCGGGACCACGCACACAATTCAGCGAGGACATCGCCAACTTCGTCAGCCCGCATGCCCTCCCCTCCGCTGACTACATCCTCCTGGGGGACATCAACTTCAACCTGGAGAACAACAACGACCGCAACACCACCACCCTGCTCGACAACCTCGCCAACCTCGGACTCAAGCAGCTGGTGTCCACCCCCACCCACCTCGCCGGACACACACTCGACGCCGTCTTCTCATCCAGCAAAGACATCGCCTTCAGCCACGCCACTGGACTCCACTGGACGGACCACAGCTGCGTCCACTTCACCTTCAGAAGAACGACGATCCACCACCACCAGCAACAGGTTGCTCGAAGAAGCTGGAACAAGATCACAGCCGACCAGCTCGCCGCTTCCCTGAGCCAGCACCCTCCCACCAGCTCAGCGAACCCCAGCCAGGCCGCCGACAACCTCACGAAGTGGATCAGCAACTGCGCGGATGAACTCGCCCCACTGAGGACCCCGCCCAGCAGACCCGGCAGCAAGAAGGCCCCATGGTTCACCGACGAACTCACGAGCTCCAAGAAGAACTGCCGAGCCCTTGAGAAAGCCTGGAGAAGGGAGCCAATACCGGACAACATGACCACCCTCAAGCTCGCCACCCGGAAACACCACCAACTGATCCGCGCCACCAAGAAAACTGCATTCAAGGACCGGCTGGACAACAACGCACACAACTGCAAGGAACTCTTCAACATCGTGAAAGAGCTCTCCAATCCCAACGCCGGAAGCAACGACATCACCCCATCGCAAGACCTCTGCAACTCCCTCGCCTCCTACTTCCACAACAAGATCGCGGACATACACAACAGCTTCAGCACTCAACCGACGCACGCCACGACCGAACCACCGCCCCCCACCAGCACCCTCCGCGCCTGGACTCCGATCAGCACCGAAGACACCGTCCGCACGATGAACTCCATCCACTCCGGATCTCCGACCGACCCCTGCCCTCACCACGTCTTCAACAAGGCCGACGCTGTCATCGCACCCCACCTGCGGGACATCATCAACACCTCCTTCGACACCGCCACCTTCCCGGAGAGCTGGAAGCACGCCGAACTCAGCGCTCTACTAAAGAAACCAACAGCGGACCCCACCGAACTCAAGAATTACCGCCCCATCTCGCTCCTCCCGTTTCCAGCCAAAGTCATCGAGAAGACCGTCAACAAACAGCTGTCCGCCTTCCTCGAGACTAATGGATCCCTCGACCCCTCACAATCTGGCTTCCGAGCAAACCACAGCACCGAGACCGCCCTCAACGCTGCCACCGATGACATCCGAGCCCTGATGGACAACGGAGAAACAGCGGCCCTCATCCTCCTAGACCTCTCCGCGGCATTCGACACTGTCTGCCACCGCACCCTTGTGCAGCGCCTCAGCAACGTCGGAATCCAGGAGAAGGCACTGGAATGGATCATCTCCTTCCTTGACGGAAGAACACAGAGAGTCCGCCTACCACCGTACAAGTCAGAGGCCACCAAAGTCATCTGCGGCGTCCCTCAAGGATCCTCGCTGAGCCCCACCCTCTTCAACGTCTACATGAGCCCCCTCGCGGCCATCGCACACCAACACAACCTCAACATCATCTCCTACGCTGACGACACCCAGCTGATCCTCTCCCTGACCAACGACCCCGCCGCCGCCAGAGCCAACCTTCACGAAGGGATGAAAGACGTAGCCGAGTGGATGACGACCAGCCGCCTGAAACTGAACTCGGACAAGACGGAAGTCCTCATCCTGGGCTCCTCGCCCTCCGCCTGGGACGACTCCTGGTGGCCCCCCGCCCTGGGCACCGCTCCCAAACCAACAGACCACGCACGCAACCTGGGCTTCATCCTGGACTCCTCCCTCTCCATGACCAGACAAGTCAACGCCGTCTCCTCGTCGTGCTTCAACATCCTGCGCATGCTACGGAAGATCTTCCGGTGGATCCCCACCGAGACCAGGAAGACGGTCACCCAGGCCCTCGTCACCAGCCGACTGGACTACGGCAACGCCCTCTACGCCGGAACCACCGCCAAGCTCCAGAAGAGACTCCAGCGGATCCAGAACACCTCAGCCAGACTCATCCTCGACATCCCACGACACAGCCACATCTCCGGACATCTGAGAGACCTGCATTGGCTCCCCATCAACAAGAGAATCACCTTCCGTCTCCTCACCCACGCACACAAAGCCCTACACGATCAAGGCCCGAGCTACCTCAACAACCGCATCAACTTCTACGCTCCCAAACGCCATCTCCGATCAACCAGTCACGCCCTCGCCGCCGTCCCCCGCATCCGAAGAACGACAACAGGAGGAAGGTCCTTCTCCTACTTGGCCGCCAAGACCTGGAACTCCCTCCCGACCGACCTGCGCCTGACCCAAGACCACCTCTCCTTCAGGAAGAAGCTCAAGACCTGGCTGTTCGAGCAGTAGCAGCACCCCCCCACCCCCAAGCGCCTTGAGACCCTCCGGGTAAGTAGTGCGCTCTATAAATGTCTATGATTGATTGATTGATTAGTCTGGTATTACTCAGTAGGTTAGAATCTAGAAATCTTTAGAAGTTGTTTAAGCATTCCTTCCATTTTAGCCTAAACTCGGTGCTGGAATTTATCATGAATGGTTCAGGCGCTTCAAGATTTGCTACTGAGCCTTTCTTTATTGTGCTTTCAGTCGATATGATGACTTATTTGGAGCCTTGCAAGTTTTCCTCTTTTTATTTTGTTTGTCTATTTACTTATGTCTGTGAGCTGTTTCAAACACGGCATACAATGTTGGGTGCCATTAATATGGTGGCTACAATTCTGTGTCAAAACATTTCTCACCTGACCCTGACATGGCGCTGACTTGGGACAGTCATCATAGTTAAACACTTAAATGGTCGTGCCGGTCCACCCCCCTCTTTTATTGTGTATATATGGCTGAGCTTGCTAAAAAAAACACTCTTGTCGCCTGGAGATACGGCACAGTCCTCCTGTGCTATGCTTCCCTTGTGCTGCCATTTCAGTGATGCTTCCAAAACTGGTACACTAATTTCTTGTGCTACAGAAGTTGTGGGCTTTGCATTCTCGCCACCACTCATGGAGATCTCGCAATGGTCCTGCACTTTGTGTTTGTGGGCCATTGTGACCTTTTCCTCTGGGCTTGTTTTCTGTAATGGGGAACTTACAGGTTGCTGTATTGACATCTTGTCTTTTTCTTGACAGTGTTGGTGTTTGGCCCCCACCTTTTGTCACAGTTGTTAAATCGTCTGCTGAGGCATGTGCATACATGTCAACATTTTAGATGCCAACATTTTAGAGCAGGCAAGTGGCAGATGTAAAAAAATATAGTCTGGAGAATGTATTTTCCCCACTAACTCTTATTGATGCATTGGCAATCTACCTGAATCGGGTCAATTTGTGTGCATGGCAGTAGACAATCAGTATTTAATTTTTGGCAGTTCAATAATCTAAAGCTACCCACATGTATCTGGGTACATAGGGTTACATCTGCTCCGAGCCCCCCATAATATGCTCTGAGACAGTATATGTTCAGGCATGCACTGCCCTCATGCAAGCAGGAACCCTTTATTTATCCCCTCAGGCTGCGCCCAGCCCTCGGGGTGTGCGCACGTTACTCTCTGCATTATGGGGCATGGCGGCGCACTACATTCATATATACACAGATGATGAAAATGAATAAAAAGAAAAAAGAATACAGGGTAAAGAGAAAGTGATAAAAGCTAGAGCCAGGCACATAATAATGAACAATACCAATTTGGCCCTTCAGAGTAGCCTATCAACCTCTCCTTCACCTTGAGCCATGGTACTGCAAACAAAGTCAAGGTGTCTTTGGCAGGGTTGAGGATTCTCTCTTAGATGGTAGGGGTAACCCTGTGTCCACCCATTCACTTTTGGGTTTGTCAGCCTTTCAGTTTTACTCACAGACCATTCACCTCCTGGGCTAGGGGCCCATCACCAAAGGATATTCCTAGCTCCAGGATGGGCATAGCATCAGTGTAACAGTGCTCAAGCAGTAGATCTGGTGCCCAATCCAGATGTTCAGTCTCACTGTCCAATCCGTCGCTGTGAGGAAGTTTTGTGAACCAAGACACATTTCTGATGCCTTCATTACATTCCCTCCTCACCTTCACTGAGGTGCCCTTCATCCGCCCCACTTCCCAGGCCTCCCGCTCAAAAGGCATGCAGAACTTCCACCCAAGGTGGTTATCCTTGATGACCACAGGATTGTCAATCTGCAGAGTAAGGCATACTGGTCTCCTGTCCTGACTATTTCTCTCATTGAGCACTCTGCGTCGCTGATGGCCCACCTGTTCATCTAGGACCTGGGGTTGCCAAGGGGATCCGAAGGCACCACATCTCGGACAGCCCGGTTGATTACCAGGACACTAGGAGCAAACCCAGCGGTGCTATGAGGCATCTGCTGGTATGCCCTTCGAAACTGGTATCGGCTGCAGTCAGGATGATCACCTCTGTCCACTCCGATTCTCAGGGCTTTATTGAGAGTTCTTATGAAATGCCCCACTTTCCCATTGGCTTGTGGCCACAGAGGGAGGATGCGCCGGTGCCTGATGTTGACATTAGTGTAAATGTCCTTTGAATTCCTGGCTTTGGAAGGGAGGACCATTGTTGGTTCTAATCTCTTCTGGCAATCCCAACATAACAAATATTTTCTCTAGTGCAGGTTTTACATACTCAAAAGCCATTGAACGTATCACTTCTACAGACAGGAATTTTGAATAGCAGTCCATCACAAAAAGCATGGTTTGGCTGTCCGGAGTCCATGCAGATGGATGTCCATGGCCTTGTGGGTGGGCTTTTTCCATGAATACAGGTGCCACTGGAGATTCCCCTCCTGTAATAATGTAATAATGACAGACTTTGACAGTCTCTTCAACCAGGCGATCCATGCCCAGGAACCACACCTTACTTCTCAGGCGGACTTTAGTTTTGGCTACCCACTGATGACTTTGGTGTGCTGGGTCCACAGTCCTCATCCACAGACTCTAGGGAATGACTATTTGGTGATCCCTCAATATCAGGCCATCTTCATTATCCCTTAGTTAATTTCTGCAGCACCATAGATGTGTCTGCGCTTCGTGTTCTTCTGGGGTCAATCCCTCGGTTCTTATCAAGGAAGTTTCTCCACTTATGTTCCTTTAATACTCTGCTCACTTTTCTCAAACTGGCATCTTCCTTGGTGTGCTCAGTTATCTCTGCCAGTGTGAGTGCCCTGGGAGAGACAGTGGTTGTGACCATTTTCACAAACTGTTCCATGTCTTCCTCTTCTTCATTATCCTTGCTATCTTTACCTCACAACAGATGCCTTGACAGTTAATCCACCGGATTGTTAGACCCGAGTTGGTAAAGTACTTTAAACAAGTATTGCTGTAACTGAATGAGCCATCTTTCGATTCTTGGTGGATTATTGTGCACATTTCCTTCAAATAAGGGCACCAGAGACTTATGGTCTGTGGCAACCTTAAATTTTTGTCAGCACAAATATGTGGAAGTATTTGCAGGCCTATCGAATGGCAAGCGCCTCTCTTAAAATCTGGGCTTAGCGGTGCTCCACAACTATCAATGCTTGACTTGATTTACAATTGAGACCCACTCACCTTGCTGTTTCATCTGTAGCAGCACATCCCCATGTCACCTAGGGCTTGCATCTACTATCAGCTCGGTTTTCCGTGTCGGATCAAAGTACGCCATGAAAGCGTCCTGTAGGAGGACCTCTTTGGTGTCCGCGAATGCTTGCACAATCTTCTCCGTCCAGGCATACTCAGCTTCCTTCTTAGTCAATGCTCTGAGGGGTTCTGGCAGCGTACCAAACTTCAGAATAACATGGAATATACTATCTCTGGTCACATAGAATTTTGTCTGAATTTTCACCTTGCCTGCTGGCGATTTCAACCTCGACAACTCCTCTAAGGGAAATAGGGTCCATTCCCCCAAATGCGGGCCTTTGTCGGGCTAAGCACTGGTCGGGGTGTCGTTTCATAAATTGCCCTGAGTCGAGGACATTGACCGATGTTCCAGTGTCAGTGAGTGCTGCCACTGGCATTCCATGCACTTCTACCTGGCACATTGGAGGCGTCCTCTTCTTCTGGTTGTGTCTTCACGTGAATGTTACAGTTAAGACGTCATCATCCTCCTCTTCAAGTGTACCACTTCTGCTGTCCTGGGACACCAGCTGGTTATCTCTGTGGTCTTCCAATTATGGATTCCGGACATTCCATGTCTTTGCCCCTAGCTAAGGGGTGCTCACTTTAGAACTGGAGCTATAGCAGGCTTCTGTAAAGTGGTTCAACCCTTCACACTTTCAACACATCTTTCCTTGCCATGGGCACCCTCTTGGCATTTGACATGGCAGACCGCAGTTCCCGCATAAATTCTCACTGGGTCTGGGTAGGTGAGCTGTGTGTGTCTCCACTTTATGGCGTCCACCTTCTCTTCCTTGATTTTGAACGCCTCCGCCTTTGGAGGGATTAAGGTACTGCAGGGCAATGCCGGTTCCATGACCCCTGCACGACTGTCCGCTAGTTCGTGGGACCATGCCAGTATCAGGATGTCATTGAGGTTTATCCCTGTATGATGAAGTATTAGGTTCTGCAGGCTGGACGACTTGCAGCCCTGATTAGTTGGGCCTGGATTTCATCTTGTCATCCTTGATGCGAGTGTGAAAACAGGCCAGTGGTGCTGGAGGAATTTGAAACTGTTTGGGCGTATGCAGTACGAATCAACGTATGTGAGCGCAGCGATCGAGCCCGACTGCAATAAGGGGTGTTTGGGGGGGTTCTTCCCGCGTGAATAAATATTTAAAGAATTGGCATCTTTTTGGTGCGATTTTCATCACTATTTCTATGATAAATGAACTAAAAATTCAGTTCTTCTAGGCATTCATAAAAGAAAACTCATACATTATTTCAGAGAATATCTGGGTTGCCAAGCAAAGCTGACTTCTGAAGAGGGCTAGGGTACTAAGCAAGACTGCTTTGGCTCTACCCTTTCCAATAGAAAACACTAGTTAGCGATGTGAACAAGTTCAATCGACAAACCTGGGGTCTAGGGAGAGTCCTTCTCCTGAGAAAGAAATTTAAAAAATATTGGCAAATGATGCATTTTAAAGCAAATTAATGCAGCAATAAAGCAAGGCTTATTAAGCAGTGGGAAAGTATAGTCTTGAAATATTAAACACATTAAAAACTGCCCCGTATCTTCTTGCATTAATTTGTTCAACAGTTACTGTGATATGTAAATAGTTCCGCCTGACAACTTTTGCCCTTTAAAATATATGCTTGCCCAGTGTCTTGCACTGCATGCAGCATTAACATTGGAAACTATGCTGTAACCAGACTTCGGGAAGCACCCACAGCTGTTGGCTGTAACCAGTAATATAGAAATATGTGCAGATGAGCGAGTTGAGGCAGCCTATCACGTGTCCTTTTACAATAATATCCCAATAAGGCTTGGCCGTGCCTTTTATTTCATTAGACATACCCTTAGCACCAGAAGTCTTTAACCTTTATGTGTTATTGATCTGGAGCACAAGGCGGACCTTTCCCTATAGTTTTAATTTATTGTTTTTTCTTATGCTATCAGATTATCGCCCGGACACAGCTGTAAACACTATCCCTTGCTGTAAAAAAAATACAGTGCTTTCAGTGAACAACTACTGTCCGGTACTCAGTACCTGCACTTCTTTAATTTGGAAGGGAGACTGCCTGCACATCTCAGCAGTGCTGCAATACATTTAATGGGAGAATACCAGTACTTCTCAGGAGCAAACAGTTACTAAATAGTGAGTACCTGTAACTCTTTATTTCTTTTTAAAGCACTGGAAAAAAGTATTTTAGGAACCATGTAGAAAATTATATAACATCTAAAATATACTCTCCTATCTTCTTAGGTGGTTAGGGTTACTCTCCCTATGAAACAATGTTCCTCTGTGGTATTAGCACTGGATTGGGATAATTTTGTACACGTATTTCCAAATATTTTGCTAGAGGGTCCATGTCACAGAATTTCTGTGATAAAGTGCAGTATTAGAGTATTACTGAAATCAGTGGCAATGCCCTGAGTGTGCAGCAGTTCAGTCCCTGCACATTTCTGCAATTACAGTAGATCTCTAGATGGGCCAAGAGTGCATTGGCACAGCTACACCTGTGCTACATCACTTTTTAAGCAGCCCCTGCCATACATCCATTACACTAAAGCAGTTCTTACATAGCCTAAATTGTACTCAATTTCTACATTAAATTGAATCCAAAGATGGCCTATTTCATACTCCTTTTGCCTAACATTTATGCAAAAGTATAGAGAAAAACACAACAAGAGCAAAACTCTGGTCTTTCCACTCAACATCAAAACCCTAACCAGAGAACATGATCCACACTCTTTAGTCCGTAGCACTCCCATGCAGCAGCTTGCTTGCCGTCTGTAAATGTACCTTTGCCCTCTTCAGAGGTTTCAAGGGCCCTATAATCACACCTACAATCCAATTCAATACTATAATTTAAAAAATGTAATTTCGTAAAAATAATTTCCAAGTAAACCTTTTTTTTGCGCAGGAGAAATAACCTTATGAGAAGTAATATACAGCAATCAACCAATACTGAATTGACAAGCGATGTCGAATAATACATTGTATTTGTAAAAGGTGATACGTTGTGGGTTAGATGAATTTCATGATGGGGTGTCTAGCGACTGCATTCGCTTTGAGCGCTTAGCAAGCACAAGTTGATATTGTGCACGGATTTTTATCGCGTATGCAGAAGATGCAAAATTATGCAAAAAGTTAAATAAATACACACATAGAAATACCAGTAACCAAAATACTATACATGACGTGTTTCTGTCATTGACAGAATTCTCGCAGCACAGCCCAGCCGCAGTGGCAGAAGTTTAAGTGAAGCAAGACTCAGCAGCCTGACGCACCAAACTCCGTAAAGCGTATAGAAGGTTTCTCCAAAAGCAGGAAACGCTTTCGGCTGAAACTTGATGTCGGTGCAGGGTGTTGGCCCGGGACTACAAAAGTGGAAACGCCAAAGCAGACGCACATTTGAAGCTTAACAAAACACACACCTGTCCAACCCATTAGCGGTTAACATGTTTACAGATCAGGCCCCCATTTGTTTTTCCGTCATTGTCCCACACAAACTGCTGTTAAAAGGCCTTGTAATTTTATTCCATAATTATTCCATCACTTGCCTTTGATGCTGAAGGAGCAGCGGCAATGTGGGTAAAGAAGTTTTTAAGCACCCACATTCAACAATTTTGGCAGCTTCTATGCAATGATTTCTCCATCTGTTTCTGTATAATCGGCATAGACATACTGGCCCTCTTTCGCGATTTTTATTTAAGTTGCCCAGATTCTACCTTATCAGAAAAAAACATCAGAATGCTTCAAGAGGGTTCCAAGAGAAGGTGCTGATTTTGAATCGGTGCCATTTAATCAGTAGGGTTTTTTTGCTGTTGTTGCCTAAATCATTTTTGGGGAATTTTATAGCGTCCACTACTGGTGATGAATATGGGGCACTAACATAGAAATTTAAAGAAAGTAATAAATAGGTGAAAGAAAGAACGACACCCATCAAAATAAAAGGGAGATAAATACTTCATAGAAAATATTTAGATTTCCCAAGAAATAATCTTTATTGATTAGTTAATGAAAAACCTGTGCAATAGAGCAATGAACATAAAATCTAATCACACCTACCATTTCATGACTTGTGGTAAAAGAAGCTTAAACAATATTGTCTAAAGGTGCACCTAGCTGCAGATCTAAAGTAATAATAAACAGTAATAATAAAGTACCAGTGATCAATACAAGTGCAAGAGGGATGCACAAGATGTAATTATGTCAGAGATGTTAATGCACAATTTAAGTTGAAAAGCTCCTTAGATTTAGCACTTTAAGCTCCTCATCAAAATTAAATTTTCCTGAGAATCTCATACATTCTTGCATGACGTAGGTGGAGGTTTACTTACACAATACACAAACCTGGGGTTTCTCAGTGCACGCTGTAAAGTAATTGGGGGAATGAATGCATGTAATGGTGTTAATAGACTGAATGAATGCATAGTATGTTGTAAGATGAACAAATGCATGTGCCACAAGCTTTAAAATGCTCAAATGGATGCATGGTGTGTTCAAAAAAAGGAAGCGATGCAAGTGAGTTGAATGCACGTGTTGGGTTGTAAGATGCAGGTCAGGGTACAGGGGATGTTGCAAGATTCAGGGAGGTCTATTACGGTGCTGGAAGGAATGCTCGGTGCATTTCAAGAGACCGGAAGGGTGCACTTTGTGTTATTACTTTGAAAGTGCCACTTGCATGTACTTTCCATTGAGATTTGTGCCCTCTTCCCCCAAGTTAATAGTCTCATGTCAACCTACAGATAGAATAACTCTTCACCAGTGATTGTGTAATAACTGTCTAATGGGATTGGAAGCATTACATTCCATGGCGGGGGAGTAGATGGGAGCAGCGCGCGCAGCGCAAAATAACCTGCACTGGAGGAGATGGTTAAAACGTAATTTGTTTTAATGAAATCATCAAATTAATTCAAACTCATTTCACAAATGACATCTTTCCTTTGAATAACGTGCCCAGGTCTGCATTGTAAAGAGGGGATGACTCACGCGCTGCTGACCGTGCTTTTGGGCCTTCTGTGGGTTGTTTTTCTGGGTGAAGCGGCAGCTGCATGGATGGCCTGGCAAGTCCCCCTGATGGCCCCGCTACGAGCCCTTCAGCCCTTCAGCCGTGGAGCCAAAGTGGATGACTGGAGAGGGGGCATATATTCTGGAGAAGGAGACAGAGGGGCAATTATTTCACAGTGAGGGGACATGTAGAGATGGGGCCCTCTCACACAGGGGCGACGAGCAGAGATGGGCCCCCAAAACTCACACATGAGGGTGACGACCAGAGGTGGGGGAACGCCGACCTTCTCATAAAGGGGAGATGAGCAGAGATGGGACCCAGTCATGGCTCGCAACGCAGTACTCGCGGCAGGGGTCGCGCGGGGGTGTGGGCCAGGGAATTAACATTTAAAAAAAAGAAAACTTACCTGACCACCGGTCCACGTCACCTCTGCTTGGCCCTTGGCACCTTCACTGGAGTGGCAACCCCTCAGCCAAGACTGGCGCTGCTGGAGCAGTGCCAGGATTGGCTTAGAGCAGGGTTACTCGCCGTCCGCCTGCTATTAGGAGACCGAGGGTTGAGCCTTTGATCAACCCCTGAGCTCCTAATGGGCATGCGCCAGCCAGAGCAGACACTAGTGCGCATGACTGGGCATGGTGGAAAAATTCACCGACCTTCACCAGTCATGCACACGTGTGGTGCTGCCTGCCCCTGGTCTGACAATGCATCATGTACTCTGTATTTTCTTTCATAGTGGAGAGTTGCTATCTATGTTTATGACAGAACTGAGTTTCTCTGTTTTTGGGAATCAGTTACTTGTAAAGGAGGTCGATCCCAGTTTATCCTCTTTCTCCCGCCTTTTTTGTTGAACTGAGTCTATCCCTGTACACATGCTTGCCAGTTTACTCAGACCCAGAAAAACATGTCCACAGACTCCTCCTCCAACTGGTGGGCTTGCTGTAATTTGAAGTGTTCATAGTTCGTGTTCAATTGAGGGTCGAAGTGTCTATCTAATGCAGCCATCACTGCCTCAAAGTCATGGTCCCCTCCCATGTTTGGTAAGTTTACAAACAGGTAATAGAGTTCATGACCACCCATATGGAGCATAAGGGAGCATTTGTTGGTGTCATCTGTTTACTGTGTCACCAGAAAAAAATGGTTGAGTTGGCCTATCCAGTGGCACCACCATGGTGCCACCGTTGCTAGGTCTTCTAACTGACTGAATGGAGGAGTGCTGTGATTGGTGCGTGCGCACTCTGTTGTAGGACCGGCGGTGTGTCTGCCACTGCTCCTGGTGCACTCATTCTGAGTTCTTTGTATCTGTCCTATATGTATGATAACTTTCTCATCCACGTGTTCTGTCTTTTTGTTCTACTTTTATTTATTTTTATTTTTGCAGCAACAGCGTTAAATTTTCTGTCTTTAGTGTCTGCTTGTCCAGCTGTTTGCCCTCTGGCTGTATACAGCTCGATCTCTGCATTTCCTCCTGCGAAATTAGACTTATGCCTTCTCTGCCCTAAGGCCACATGGCTACCTCACTCCTTCTCAGGCTGGCTGCTCCTTTCACGTCCTCAGAAGGGTGGGAAGGGCCTGCTGCTTCAGTCAAGCTTCATGTACGTGTGGAATCGTCCGCTCCTATGCTACTCCCCTCATAGATGTCAATGGTCCGCACCAGCTCCATCCCTGTGCTGCCTCAGCGCACTCACGTTTTACTGTCATGGCCACGAGGACACCCCCTCAGCAGCCACCGCCATCACAGCAGGTTCAGGGCAGGCCCAACACAGCGAGTGTCGTCGCCACCCTCGTTGCCAGTGTAAGGGTACCCACATTTATTTGGGTACCTACGGTTGCACTTGCTCTAAGACCCCACACAATACGCGCAGAGACACTATGGGGCATATTATCAAGCACTGCGTTAACATTATAGCCGCTTTTAGCGGAAGAAAACTGCAGCTAAAGCGGCGATAAATGGCTTGATAATTCCCCTTGTGAATTCCTATAGAAGCCCATGTTCACACCAAAACATGGGCTTCTATGGGAATTCACAAGGGCGTATTATCAAGCCGATTATCGCCGCTTTAGCGGCAGTTTTATGCCGCTAAAGCGGCGATAATGTTAACGACGTTTCATGATAATATGCTCCTATATGTTCTGGCGTGCACTGCCCTTGTGTGAGCAGGCACCCTTTATTTATCCCCTTGGCTGCACCCAGCCCTCGGGGTGCATGCCATGTCCCTCCCTGCATTATGCGGCCAGGTGCTCTTACAAATACCATAGCGCAAGCAAAAATAGAGTTGTAAACTCTTTTTTTGTTTGCGCTATGTAAAACTGCCAAAAATAAAATGTCGAAGCATGTCACATGCTCTAATTCCCCCATCCAGGAATTAAGCACATAGAGTTAACCTTTGAGGTAAGAGGTAGTTCTTGGAGGGTGAGACTGAAGCATGCATGATTGGAATGAACACTTTATTTTTGGGAATTTTACAAAACTCTGACTAGGGTTTCTGCATGCAGGAATGGGGAGCCTTGAAAACTATAGAATCGGGAGGGTTGGCATGTATGCATGTGGTCACAAGTTTCAGTTCCGCTGCACACCCATAACCCATGGCATTTTTAGGTAAGCTGTACGCTATTTATTTCTTTTAATTAGCCCTTTCTACAAAAAGTCATTGATATCTGAGAGAGGTGGTCTTTCACTATGTCTCTCCACAATTTCCTTCTATTGTCTCTGATTGACGTCCCTTCACTTTCAATTCCTGGCCATCTCGGAAGTGATGTCTAGTGGGTTAGTTAGCTATCCGTAAGCAGGGCCGGACTTGCCATAGCGGGCACCGGGCAATACCCCGGTGCGCTGCACGGGTGGGGGCCGGTTATGGGCCCCTGGGTCCTTTTTTGTTACAGAACCGTATTTGCAGCATAGCTGCAAAATCAGCCCTGTACCAAAATCGTCCAAAAGCTGGCCCCGGCAAAGAGCTCGGTGGCACCTCCAACCCCCCGAGTGGGGAGGGGGGCCGGCCGTGCACTTTACCCTGGCCGGTTGTGGTTCCCAGTCCGGCCCTGTCCGTAAGGTCATGTTGCCAATCTTGTCCTCTTCGCAACAATGTAACAATTTTCCAAACAGAATTAATTTATTAAATAAAGAATTGCAAACCTTATTAATACGTAAAACAGTCTTTTAACCTAAAGCTGATGTGCGTTTTCAGTTCTAAATTTATATGAAATTATGTTATGAATTAACTAAGCCATGAACAAGTGGGTAAGGTATTCATGGAAGGATGCAGCACACCCCGTAGAATTAACAGAATCGGCATGGATACAGAGCTGTACTTTGTGCTGTTTAAATTTATAGGTTTGACTACACATTTTATCTAATCTTTTTATTTGGTTATTTAGCCGCATGTTGTGCATGACAATGTTCAAAAGTCTTTTTTGTTTGCAGTCCAAGCTCTAACAAAGTGCCCGATTCAGATGGGCTCATACATTTTACATGCAAGTTATTCTTTTTCATGCCTATGTTCGTTCTTCCTTCTCTAATTTATTTTGACTTTCTTAATACTAAGTAATCAAATTCTGTCATTCGAAAGCCTCTTCTTTTTTTGGTCACCTCTTTTCGAAGGTACCTTGTGAACAAAAAATTGCCTGGTATTATTGTTAAATTCACATTGCTTATTGTGTCCACCACAATAAATAAGTCTATGCTAAATTGTATTTTCAATGTATACATTAAAGCATATCTGTGAAAACCTGGATTGCTGGTTCACTAGGATGTAAGCTCTGGTCAAGCAACATCCACAATCTCTTGCAGGGTGAACCACAAAACACAAAATTAACCTGTGCTTAAGCCTTGGTAGCTTGGCACAAAAAGCTGTAAGGTTTAACTTAGATGCAATGTGCAAAGTATCTATGCGGCACACAAATAGTATTAAAGTGAAAGCACAACACTAGAAAAATACAAAAGCAGAGAACATTTTAATACATTATTCAGCACCAAAAAGACAAAAATCCAATCAGTAGAACCAGAGTTATGAATTTTGAAAGATGTTAGTAAAAATAGCCAAAAAGCATACAATGGCTACTATGGATATCTATTCGCGCTGGACTGGGTCATAGTTACAAGTTCAGGCCAACCGTAATGGAGCACAGGTTGGCTACAGTCACCAGATTAGTCCAGCTGAAAGTTTACCTTCTCAAATCAGTGCCAAGAGTCCTGTTCATGGTGGAGCGGTCAACGAGGAGCAGTGAGAGTGTTGTAGTAGCGCAGGCCATTCAAG
This sequence comes from Lissotriton helveticus, assembly GCF_964261635.1. Taxonomy (NCBI): domain Eukaryota; kingdom Metazoa; phylum Chordata; class Amphibia; order Caudata; family Salamandridae; genus Lissotriton; species Lissotriton helveticus. Next base: position 2,057,146,328 of record NC_136059.1, on the reverse strand, counting down.
ATGGACAGGCTTTGCTGGAGCTTCACATTGGTGGTCCCCACAAGTAGTCAATGCTGTAGGGTGAAGCAGGAGCTTCCCATATAATGGAGTTACAGGCAGCGAGGTTTTGTTGCGAATGGGCCTGTTGGTGGTAGCAAAGAGCTCAAAAACATGAATACAGGTCTTAGATTCACACCAAGGGTTCAGGACCTGACTGATTCACTGCAGCTGGGTTCAGGTGCTGGTGCAGGATGTTGGGGAGCCTTTTTATGTCCCTTAGGCACAAATCAGGAGGCCAGCAGACTAGTCCTTGGAGTCACACTAGTAGCCCTGAGTTCAAGATGAAGTTGCAGGTCAAGCTCGTCTTCCACTGGCAAGAGGACTGCAGGGTAGAATGGCAGCAATTCAGCAGCAGTCCAGCAGAGTGGGAGTCCTTCCAGCAATACAGCAGTCATTCTTCCTGGCAGAGTAGCCACAGGTCGAGAGGAGTACTGAAGATTTGGTGTCTGAGTTCCCCTTCGTATATCCTGGTGCCCTCTTTTTGTAAGGTGGGAGAAGGACAGTGGCTTTGAAGTGCATGGAATTTCCTGAGTACCCTGCACTGGCTCCAAGCTGGCAGCAGTGACAATGTGGAGGAGAAAGGTCCTTTGTGTGAGGGCAGAGCACCCCCTATTCAGTTGCAAAAAGGGCTGTGCTCAGCTGTGCCCCCTCATCCTGGCTGCAGATGGGCCATCTAGTCCCTCTATTGTATGACTGTCTGGGAGGAATTCACAAAGTCTAACTGTCAGTTACACTTAGTCATGTAACCCAAGGCAGGCTAATGGCACGAAAGGGCTATGGGAAGAAGAATTCTAGCTTTCTAAAAGCACACGTTTTGAGGTTGTAATCAAAAACTCATCTTCCCCATTAGATAGGGGTTTTCATTACAATTCTAAAGACAGCAAACATGACAAAGCTACATGCTCCATTAGTGGCATATTAAAGGTAATAAGGACTCTACAATGTTATCATACTGGATGGGTAGGCCTCACAGCAGTGAAACATGAATTTAGGAGTTTTTCACTACCAGGATGTGCAAAACTTAAAAGTGCATGTCCAACCTTTTAAGTACACAACACCATGCCCTATTGGCGCCCTAGGGCCTACCTACCTTAGGAGTGACCTATATGTAATGAAAGGGGATATAAAGGCTTGGCAAGTGGGCTTTATTGCCAAGTTGACATGGCATTTTAGAACTGCATTCAGGCTGCAGTGGCAGGCCTGGGACATGTATTAAAGTGCTTCTTAAGTGGGTGGCACAATAGGTGCTGCAGGCCCACTGGTAGCACTTAATGTACAGGCCCTGGCTATATGGTATACCACTCAATAAGGGACGTAGAAGTAAATTATACAGTCCAGTTTGGTATATGCCAATTTACCATGTTTAAAGAAGAAAGCAGAACACTTTAGCACTGGTCAGCAGTGGTAAAGTGCATCAAGTCCTAAGGACAACAAAAAAAGAAATTGAGCAAAAGTGGAGGGAAAAAGACAAAATATTTGGGATGACTCTGCAGAGAGGGCAAGGTCCAGCAATATCTGCAATACTCTATCTTTTCAAACATCACACTCATGGCACCTTTGTTTCTTTGGATTGTTTTCAATGTCACCACTGTCAAATACACTTAATTAAAAGAGTCCAGATCAGTCACATTCTCAAAAGGCATCACAAAAAACAGTGTGACCCAGATTTACTAAAGTTTCTTGCAACGCAGGATGGCAAGCAAAGCTGCTGTTGAGTTGCTTGATACAAAGAGAGCAGAAATGCAAATTATCCATTAAGAGATGATGCACTTCTGCTTCCTTCTTGTGCTGGGTCACTGTGTGCTGCCTAGTAATAACACAGGCCCCCTCGTGCTATGCCGCAAGAGTGCTTGTGTTACAATCCGGATTAGTTTTGTGCAACCAATCCTTAAAATCATTTACCTTTCTCTATGTGTGATGTGGAATGCATCATACATAGAAAAATGAAGTAACAAGGAGAAACACTAATATTTCTTCCTTTTTACTTCTGGGTCTGGTAGGGGGCACCATTTTAGTGCAAAACCACATTTACTGAACTTAGAAAATCTCGGTGGATACATGGGAATACACATGCTTCGCCTATGGAATGCCTCCCCGATGCATGGTTATGCAAGGCAGCGATATGCTTTGCATGGCTTGGTAAATCCCAGATAAGGACTTGTATTGCCTTTCGAGGACTTCTGTCACACAAGGAAAGTGCAAGTCCTTATTAAACCTGGCCCTAAGTCCTTTGACTATGATTAGTGTCCTTCTTACTTCATCGGTAACCACAACTAAATAATTACAAAACATTAACTTGACTGTGATGAAACGTGTATTTGCTCAAGTTATAAGAATACTCACGGTTCATTTAAATTACACTTACACTTGGATATATTGCACTCAATATGCATTTGGCAAATTCTGTACTACAAAACATTTGCAGTATATGTTTATCTTCAGGCTGTCGAGCAAATTAAACATGAACTAAAATCCTTTCTGTTTCAAGGTCAACTCTCTTAAAGCTCATGAATGGTGCATTATCTCAGAGTGTACGTGTGCACTGTTGCATATTTCTGTTACAGGAAAAATGAATTCAAAAAGTTGTATTATGATTCCAAAATGAAAGATGCAACTGATATTTGTTTCTCTGCTAAAGAAGTTTTCGAACATTCAGTAATGCTCCCTCGCAGTGTATTGTAGCACATACACTGGTACGGTGTGGAATTATAGTTGTTAATATTATTGCCATGTCTGTTGAAGTGCTTCCAAATGATGATAGAATTGGTTTGAAGTATCTAATAATCCTATACACTTCCAAGATGAAAGAGATCATTATTTACATAGTAGGTGTATGAGCCATTTTTCCTTCCATCCTTGCAGTTACAGATCAATTTGGAAACATCACAAGCTATATTTCAGGTTCTACTCACAAACAGGGAGACTGATGGGCAAATGTATATAAAAGTTGCACCGCACAGTAAGTCACCTTGCTGTGCAGCACTGCATCACTGAGAAAGGGCAGGAATGTGTTGCATTTAAGCATATGGTGCATTTCTGACTTTTCCTCCTGTGCTGGCGCACAATGGGCTGCCCAGCGTCAATGCATAAAGCAAACAACAATATCTCAACCGGTATAGTTAGGGAGGACGGTTAGGAAGGCAAGTAAAAAACTTTACACGAAATGACAAACCAGGAGCCTCTTGGTTGATTTTTTAGAATGTGCATTCAGCATCATATATTTGAGGGCAAACAATAAACATAAATAAACATTCAGTTATGACAGCACTGTAAGCTAAAATGCGTGAGCAACCCGAATTGAACTTGGTGCTTGAATGTGAAGGTGACACAAAAAGTGGCGATGCAAGTGACAATTGGTGATCAGAAGAAGAGAACGGCGCAATGTGCTAATATGAGCGGTTATATACAGTGAGTAAGGTGGTTCCAGAAATGAATGAATGAATGGGAAAAGAATCAATAATGATTTTGTGGAACCACAAAGGTTGCGCCTTTAGTTGCGCTGAAGGGCCGCCGACGTTTCGATCCTGTTACTATGGATCATCATCAGAACAGGGTTGTCTAATTATCTCAGTGCTGTATGAGGAAAAAGGGGAAAGGGGTCGGTAGTTAGAGGGATAGGTCGGAAAGGTGGCTTAAGAGTCACACGCGAAGACTCAAAAGGTGCGGAGCATCACGGATCAGTCTAGTAAATCTGAGTTGCGGGGGGAGGAACAAGGGAGGAGGAAGAAGATTGGGAGCAGAGCCGGTGTAAAATGCAGAGTTGGCGTTGGGTAGCAACTGAAGTGAAGGTCAGCAAGTACTTATGAAGGGTACAGGGCCGCTGTGAGTAACAGAATTAGCATGTATAATGAAAGCATCACGGATCAGTCTGGTAAATCTGAGTTGCGGGAGGGGTGGGAACTTGGGAGGTAGATGAACAATGGGAGCTGAGCCTTTGTGCAATGCAGAGTTGGCATGGGGTAGCAACTGAAGTGAAGAGGTGAACAGGTCAGCAAGTACTTGTGTAGGGTACAGAGCCGGTGTGAATAACAGAAATAACATGGAAAATCAAGGGGTTGTCGGGGCAGATTCCAAGAGCTGTGTGGCCGGAATAGAGAAAAAAACAGGAGGAAAAAAGGAAGCCCAATAGTACCTTCAAGGGGTCAATGCTGTAGGGTGAAGCAGGAGCTTCCCATATAATGGAGTTACAGGCAGCAAGGTTGTGTTGCGAATGGGCCTGTTGGTGGTCACAAAGAGCCCAAAAACTTAAATACTGTTCTCAGATTCACACCAAGGGTTCAGGACCTGACTGATTCACTGCAGCTGGGTTCAGGTGCTGGTGCAGGAAGTTGGGGAGCCTTTTATGTCCAGTAGGCACAAATCAGGAGGCCAGCAGACTAGCCCTTGGAGTCACACCGGTAGCTCTGAGTTTAAGATGAAATTGCAGGTCAAGCTCGTCTTCCCCTGGCAAGAGGACTGCAGGGTAGAATGGCAGCAATTCAGCAAGGTAGCAGCAGGTCAGCAGTCCAGCAGAGTGGGAGTCCTTCCAGCAATACAGCAGTCGTTCTTCCTGGCAGAGTAGCCACAGGTCTAGAGGTGTACTGAAGATTTGGTGTCAGAGTTCCCCTTCGTATATCCTGGTGCCCTCCTTCTGTAAGGTGGGAGAAGCTTATAGACAGTGGCTTTGGAGTTCATGGAATTTCCTGAGTACCCTGCACTGGCTCCAAGCTGGCAGCAGTGACAATGTGGAGGAGAAAGGTCCTTTGTGTGAGGGCAGAGCACCCCCTATTCAGTTGTAAAAAGGGCTGTGCTCAGCTCTGCCCCCTCATCCTGGCTGCAGATGGGCCATCTAGTCCCTCTATTGTATGACTGTCTGGGAGGAATTCACAAAGTCTAACTGTCAGTTACACTTAGTCATGTAACACAAGGCAGGCTAATGGCACAAAAGGGCTATGGGTAGAAGAATTCTAGCTTTCTAACAGCACTAGTTTCGAGGTTGTAATCAAAAAACTCATCTTCCCCATTAGATAGGGGTTTTCATTACAATTCTAAAGACATCAACCATGACATAGCCACAAGCTCAAATAGTGGCATATTAAAGGTAATAAGGAATCCACAATGTTATCATACTGGATGGGTAGGCCTCACAGCAGTGAAAAATGAATTCAGGAGTTTTTCACTATCAGGATATGCAAAACTTAAAAGTGCATGTCCAACCTTTTACGTAGACACCACCATGCCCTATTGGCGCCCTAGGGCCTACCGACTGTACGAGCGACCTATATGTAATGAAAGGGGATATAAAGGCTTGGCAAGTGGGCTTTATTGCCAAGTTAATGGCATTTTAGAACTGCATTCAGGCTGCAGTGGCAGGCCTGGGACATGAATTAAAGTGCTTCTTAAGAGGGTGGCACAAAAGGTGCTGCAGGCCCACTGGTAGCACTTAATTTACAGGCCCTGGCTATATGATATACCACTCTATAAGGAACGTAGAAGTACATTAGACAGTCCAGTTTGGTATATGGCAATTTACCATGTTTAAAGAAGAAAGCAGAACACTTTAGCACTGGTCAGCAGTGGTAAAATGCACCGAGTCCTAAGGACAACAAAAAATGAAATTGAGCAAAAGTGGAGGGTAAAAGGCAAACTATTTGGGATGACTCTGCAGAGAGGGCAAGATCCAGCAATATCTGCAACACTTTTTCTTTTCAAACATCACACTGGTGGCACCTTTGTTTCTTTGGATTGTTTTCAATTTCACCACTGTCAAATACACTTAATTAAAAGAGTCCAGATCAGTCACATTTTCAAAAGGTATCACAAAAAACAGAATGACCCAGACTTACTAAAGTTTCTTGCAATGCAGGATGGCAAGTCAAGCTGCTGTTGAGTTGCTTGATACAGAGAGAGCAGAAATACAAATTATCCATTAAGAGATGATGCACTTCTGCTTCCTTCTTGTGCCTGGTCACTGTGTGCTGCCTAGTACCAACACAGGCCGCCTCGTGCTATGCTGCAAGAGTGCTTGTGTTACAATCCGGATTAGTATTGTGCAACCAATTCTTAAATTCATTTACCTTTCTCTATGTGTGATGTGGAATGCATCATACATAGAAAAAGGAAGTAACAAGGAGAAACACAAATATTTCTTCTTGTTACTTCTGGGTCTGGTAGGGGGCACCATTTTTGTGCAAGACCACATTTACTGAACTTAGAAAATCGCGGTGGATACATTGGAATACACATGCTCCACCCATGGAATGCCTCCCTGATGCATGGTTACGCAAGGCAGTGATACGCTTTGCATGGCTCTGTAAATCCCAGATCAAGGGCCAGATGTAGGTAATTTCCATTTACCGATTCTTAAATACCGACTCATACCGAATCGGTATTTCAGAATCGGAAAATGGTATGTAGCAAAAAAATCGGTAAAACTTACCGATTCGGAATGACTCGGTATCTCAAATCGGCAAATACCGAATCGGTAAAATCCGATTCGGTAAAACCCAATCATTCCTATGGGCCTCCTGGCCCATAGGAATGAATGGGATTTACTGAATCGGATTTTACCGAATCGGAATTTACCGATTCGGTATTTACCGAATCTGTAAAATCCGATTCGGATGTTTGAAAAATGCCATGTGAACCTGCCAACCAATCAGGGACACCCTACACACCCCACAACCAAGGCCCTGAGAATCCAACCAATCAGATTGAAGCACCCCTCCCCAGTACCTGGGAGTGGGCACACCCATGCAGGTGCACACCAACAGAACAAACAATTGAGCTGAGGTGAGAGTAGCTGAGCATCCACAGGCAAGCAGTGCTACAGAATGGAGACTCATGAAGGGCAAAAGGATGGTGGGGAGCGAAAAAGGAAGATAAAGTTCAGCCCAGAAGAACTACAGGTGGCTGTAGAAGAAATAGTAAGCCACTACAGCCAAATTTTCGGGAGACAATCTCTGCATGTTGCAGAGACTGTGAAGAGGAACATTTGGCTTGGCATATAGGGCAAAGTGAATGCCATTGGTGTGACCCACCGGGAGATTGAGGACATCAAAAAGCGATGGTATGACCTGCGCACCGTAACAAAGAAAAAGGTTGCAGCACAAAAAAAGGATGCTGGTGAGACTGGAGGTGGCAGGATCAAAGCACAAAGCTGACTGCGATGGAGGAGCTTGTGGAAACCACCATGGAGCCAGAATGCATCCATGGGATAGGAGACCTGGACAGTACTGCAAAATCTACAAAGAAACAAGGTAAGAGGCATGTACCCTAATCCACAACCATTAACCTGACCCCGTACTCCACTGTGTAGAATCATCACACTGCATAACATCTCATACTTGGTGGCAGCAATGCATCATGGTAGACGTAGTCATGAATACATTGATGCAAAGCATACACCACATGACTCTGCAAGGCATGCCACACACATCACCAAACACACAATGTGCACTGGGCAAAGGTGTGTAAACAATTTATTTAAGAACTACACACAGATGAACAACAACATTGACCCTATGTCAATTTCATTCCACAGGAGAGTCCTCACGCAGTTCAGCACCAGCAAGGGAGGAGAGGGCACCAGCAACTAAGGGAAGGGAGAAAGAGAAGAAAAAAACAGGTCACAGCACTGTAGAAGGAGGCAACAACACCACCCAGGACGCCTCATCACCAGAGCGAGCCTCAACACCTGTCCCACTATCACCTTTGTTGTTCGGATCCCCTGATTTGTCAAGCACACCGCGTACACCCATAGCAATGTCCAAGGTGTCCATGCAGGGAAGGGCAAGTAGGTATGAGGAGCCCCCTCAGAGGATAATGCAAACCTCTGATTCGGAGGATGAGGATGTTGTACCTCAAACAAATGCAACTGTGGCTGACAAGGCTAGACCACAGATTGCAGCAGGCGCTGCGCGCACCAGTGTCCTTGGCAGGAGGGCACGTGAGGGTGGTGAGGGGCAGGAAGGGGAGAGCGTCTTCTGTGGCCTGGAGGGCACAATGGTCAAAGTACAGCACATGCAGGCCAAAGCACTGTTAGCCGTGCATAGGCAGGTTCGCTGCATGAACAATAAAATGACCAACATGGACAAGGAAGTAGGCCACATAGCATCTAGTTTGGAGGCAATATCAAAGGGGATAACAGACATCTCCACATACATGGGTGTACTGTCGGATAAGTTGGACAGGGATCATCTACAGCGTGGCAGGGATCGGCAGTATATGCGCCTGCAAACAAAGGCAATGAACAGATTTGCTTCAAGTACGTCACTACTGTGCCGACGATCTATATCCATGCAGGATGCATTTGTGCACAGACTTGACACGGGGCATGGGAAGAGTGACCTCTGCGATGGAGCAGATGCTCAACCCAAACACAGGCAATGCTGGTGACACGGGTGTGGAGGAGACAGAGGGGTCAACCATCAGGAGTGGCTCCAGCACACCTGTACCGGAGGTGCGCAGGAGCGGCAGGCGCAGCCATGCTGAGTCAGGCCCCAGCAGAGAATCTGAAAGCCAGGCACATCAATCGCGCAATGTAGTGCGTGGTCGTAAGCACTGACCTATGCTGCAGATCAACACAACTGCACACAGTGACGGCAACTGAGCAGGAGCAGCCAGGGACATAGACTTTGATGTATAATGCCTTTTCCGATGTGACAATGATGATGTAGTGAATATTAAACTACACTGGTCAAACACTATACCTGTCTATGTGTCATACATTACCTAGAAATATCGACGTGTAATTTCTGTTTGTCTCAATCTACCATCTATTGCTGCTGGTCCTGTTGACTGGGGGTCGGCATGTTCTTGGTCATCATCAATGTCCTCGTGATGTGTCACCTCCACCTCTGTGCCTTCCTTGGTGGCAAGATTGTGCAAAATGGCACAGGTCACTATTATCTTGCAACACAGGATGGGGGTGTACTGTCGAGCACCTCCACTCTTGTGGAGGCAGCGGAACCTGCTCTTGAGGAGTCCAAATGTTCGCTCAACTACGTTGCGAGTTGACCTGTGTGCCACATTGTATCGCCTTTCGGCTCTGTTAGTTGGGTTGAGGTACGGTGTGAGCACAAAGGAACGCAGGGCATATGCACTATCGCCTGGGAGGGAATGAGAGGTACATGAGTTACAATCACATTACACATTCATCTGCCATTCATTACAGGGTGTGTTACACTTATTTACCTAGCAGATATCCATCTCCAAAATCTCCAGCAAGAAGCCGTGTGTATATTCCGCTGTTCTGGAAAATGTAGGAGTCGTGCGTGCTCCCAGGAAATTTGGCCACTATGTCTGTGATGATGTTGCCAGCATTGCATATCACCTGCACATTGATGGAGTGCGCAGACTTACGATTTCTGTAGATGTGTTCAGTGGCTGCAGGTGGGCATAGTGGAATGTGGGTGCCATCTATGCAGCCTATCACATGCGGGAAGTGTGCCAGTCCATAGAAATCTGTTTTTGTTTTGGCAAGTTCCGCAGGTGTGTCAGGGAACCGGATGTAATGTTCCATTCTCTGCGTCATGGTATCCAGAAACTTCCTGAAAAAACGGGACAGGCAGCTCTGGGATACACCATCTACTGCAGCTGTCACACTCTGGTAGCTCCCAGAGGCAAGCAGGTGTAAGCTACACAGCACCTGCACATGGGGTGGGATGGCGTGGGCTCTGGGAGTTGGGTGATCCAGGTATGTGTGGAGGTCCCCAATTAAGTCCATTATGGTTCTGGGGTGTAGCCTGTACCTCTGAAGTATCTCAGGCTCAGTCAATTGGAACAGGGTGATCCTCTGCCTGTACACCTGCTCCTCCCTTCTCCATACCCTAAGACCTGCAGCCTGTAGCCTTTGCCTCCTCGCAATCACATAGAATGCCGCCATTCTTGCAACACTGTTGCATTTTTTGGGGCTTTTTTTATAGCCTGCACCTGGTTACCACCTGCTTCCAGTCCATGGTAAATACCGACTCTTAAATACCGAATTTAATTGAATTCGGTATTTTTTTCCTTTCCTACATCTCGATAGACATTTTTTCCGAATTCTTATTTACTGATTCGGTAAATAAGAAGTCGGTAAATTAGAAATCGCTAAATACCGATTTGGAAAATATGTACTCGGTAAATACAGAATTGGTATTTTACAGATTTATATTTTCCGATTCGGTACATTTTTGACTCCTACATCTCATTTTCAAAAGACCGGTCGGTAACGGCCGATTTTACCGAATTCGGGCCGTTACCGACCGGTATTCGCCTACCTACATCTGGCCCAAGGACTTGTATTGCCATGCGAAGACTTCTGTAACGCAAGGAAAGTGCAAGTCCTTATTAAACCTGGCCCTAAGTCCTTTGACTATGATTAGTGTCCTTCTTACTTCATCGGTAACCACAACTAAATAATTACAAAACATTAACTTTACTGTGATGAAATGTGTATTTGTGCAAGTTATAAGAATACTCACGGTTCATTTAAATTACACTTACATTTGGATATATTGCACTCAATCTCAATATGCATTTGGCAAATTCTGTACTACAAAACATTTGCAGTATATGTTTATCTTCAGGCTGTCGAGCAAATTAAATATGAATTAAAATCCTTTGTGTTTCAAGGTCAACTCTCTTAAAGCTCATGAATGGTGCATTATCTCCGAGTGTACGTGTGCACTGGTGCATATTTCTGTTACAGGAAAAATGAATTCAAAAAGTTGTATTATGATTCCAAAATGAAAGATGCAATTGATATTTGTTTCTCTACTAAAGAAGTTTTCGAACATTCAGTAATGCTCACCCGCAGTGTATTGTAGCACATACACTGGTACGGTGTGGAATTATAGTTGTTAATATTACTGCCATGCCTGTTGAAGTGCTTTCGAATGATGATAGAATTGGTTTGAAGTATCTAATAATCCTATACACTTCTAAGATTAAAGAGATCTTTATTTACATAGTAGGTGTACGAGCAATTTTTCCTTCCATCCTTGCTGTTACAGATCAATTTGGAAACATCACAAGCTATATTTAAGGTTCTACTCACAAACAGGGCGACTGATGGGCAAATTTATCTAAAAGTTGCACCGCACAGTAAGTCACCTTGCTTCGCAGCACTGCATCACTGAGAAAGGGCAGGAATTTGTTGCATTTAAGCATATGGTGCATTTCTGACTTTTCCTCCTGTGCTGGCGTACAATGGGCTGCCCAGCATCAATGCATAAAGCAAACAATATCCTAACCGGTATAGTTAGGGAGGACGGTTAGGCAGGCAAGTAAAAAACTTTACATGAAAGGACAAACCAGGAGACTCTTGGTTGATTTTTTAGAATGTGCATTCAGCATCATATATTTGAGGGCAAACAATAAACATAAATAAACATACAGTTATGACAGCACTGTAAGCTAAAATGCATGAGCAACCAGAATTGAACTTGGTGCTTGAATGTGAAGGTGACACAAAAAGTGGCGATGCAAGTGACAATTGGTGATCAGTGGAAGAGAACGGTGCAATGTGCTAATGTGAGCAGTTATATACAGTGAGTAAGGTGGTTCCAGACATGAAAGAATGGGAAAAGAATCAATAATGATTTCGTGGAACCCCAGAGGTTGCGCCTTTAGTTACGCTGAAGGGTCGCCGACGTTCCGATCCTGTTACTATGGATCATCATCAGGACAGGGTTGTCTACTTAGCTCAGTGCTGTATGAGAAAAAAGGGGAAACGGGTCGGGAGTTAGAGGGATAGATCAGAAAGGTGGCTCAAGAGTCACACGCGAAGACTCAAAAGGTGCGGAGCATCACGGATCAGTCTAGTAAATCTGAGTTGCGGGGGGGAACAAGGGAGGAGGAAGAACATTGGGAGCAGAGCCGGTGAACAATGCAGAGTTGGCGTTGGGTAGCAACTGAAGTGAAGGTCAGCAAGTACTTATGAAGGTTACAGGGCCGCTGTGAGTAACAGAAGTAGCATGGATAATCAAAGCATCACGGATCAGTCTGGTAAATCTGAGTTGCGGGAGGGGTGGGAACAAGGGAGGAAGATGAACAATGGGAGTAGAGCCGTTGTGCAATGCAGAGTTGGCGTGGGGTAGCAACTGAAGTGTAGAGGTAAACAGGTCAGCAAGTACTTGTGTAGGGTACAGAGCCAGTGTGAATAACAGAATTAGCATGGATAATCAAAGGGTTGTCGGGGCAGATTCCAAGAGCTGTGTGGCCGGAATAGAGAAAAAAACAGGAGGAAAAAAGGAAGCCCAATAGTACCTTCAAGGGGCGCGGGGACCCCACTTGAAGAACGGCATCGTGGGACACGATGCGATGAGTTGAGGAAGGTCTGTAGTGTCCTACGAGGTGGGGGAGGGGAAAAACACGTATTGGAGTGAGGCCACGCCGAGGAGGTGAAATGGGAGAGGAACAAGCACACGGAGCCACAGTTACCTTGGATAAAATGGTGGTGTCGAATCAGGCCGTGTCCGGGCGGAGCATCGGCTATGGTGAGTGTTTTCGACGGAGTCCTTACTGCAGGTGGAAAGGGAGTAATTAATAACGGTAGGGCGTGGGGTCAGTAAGTCAAATGGCATGTAGCGGCAACGGCTTACATTAGAGAAGATTCTGTGTGGCAATGAATGGGGGACAGCCACGGTCGTGTGCTGTGTGCCGGTAAACAATTCATGGGGGGAGCGCCACGTTCGTGTGCGGTTCGTCAGCAGGCACCAGTGGGGAGGATCAGGGATATCCCTTCCGGGTAGGAGACGTCACGGGGGAGCGGCGCCCTGATTGGATGGCCGAGCGTGACGTGAGAAGAGGCGGGGAGCTTGGGCCTGGATAGGGAGCCATACCGGAATAGGTGGGTTCAGGAGAGGACATAAAGAAAACAACTAGTCGGCGTGAGTAGCAGTGAGGGGAGACCCTTAATGCAACATTACAAACATGGCAATAATTGTATATTAAAACTATCAAAAACGTGTGCAGGAGGGACAAAGGAAACCGCAGCGTCAACAACATATACATTTGTTCAAGAGCTCAGTGAGAACATGTGTCAACAAAAGCATATAGGATGGTGAACAATTATACTGTACACAATATATTTGAAATAAATGATAAGTACAAGCATTAGCACCGGATGAGGCTAATTACCCATGTTAGGTAGGTGAAATCAGGTTGGGGGGAGGAGGAGAAGGATGAAGGATAGGTAAAAGGGGCTGGCTACCCAAATGTACAGAGGGGGTAAGCCATGGATGAAGGAAGCATGAGTCTGTGGGAAAAGGAAGTACGGGTAGGGGAGGGGGGAAAAGAAAGGTGTGGCTACACTTATGTGCAGAAAAGAGTGAGCCATGCTTGAATGAAGCAAGAGTAACTGCGGCTAATGTTGGTTCAGGTGGAGCCACGGGGTATCAAGAATGGCCTGATTCGACACCACCGCTTTGTCCAAAGGAACAGTGGCCCGTGTGCTTGTTCCTCTCCCTTTTTGCCTCCTCAGTGTGGCCTGACTCTAATCCATGTTTTTCCCCTCCCCTCCCTTGTAGGACACTACAGACCTTCCTCAAGTCATCGCATCGCGTCCAACGACGCCATTCTTAAAGTGGGGTCCCCGCACCCCTTGAAGGTACTATTGGGCTTCCTTTTTTCCTCCTGATTTTTTCCCTATTCCGGCCACACAGCACTTGGAATCTGCCCCTCCAGCCAATGCATTGCACACCGGTTCTGTTCCCATTGTTCATCTTCCTCCCTTGTTCCCTCCCACAACTCAGATTTACTAGACTGATCCGTGATGCTTCCCGCTCCGCACCTTTTGAGTCTTCGCGTGTGACTCTTGAGCCACCTTTTCGATCTATCCCTCTAACTCCCGGCCCCTTTTCCCTTTTTCCTCATACAGCACTGAGATAATTAGACAACCCTGTGCTGATGATGATCCATAGTAACTGGATCGAAACGTTATTGACCCTTCAGCGCAACTAAAGGCGCAGCCTCTGTGGTTCCACAAAATCATTATCAATTCTTCTCCCATGCGTTCATTCATGTCTGGAACCACCTTATTCACTGTATATAACTGCTCACATTAGCACATTGCGCCCATTCTCTTCCGCTGATCACCAATTGTCACTTGCGTTGCCACTTTTTGTGTCACCTTTACATTCAAGCACCAAGTTCAATTCGGGTTGCTCACTCATTTTAGCTTACAGTGCTGTCATAACTGTATGTTTATTTATGTTTATTTTTTGCCCTCAAATAAATGATGCTGAATGCACATTCTAAAAAATCCACTAAGAGTCTCCTGGTTTGTCCTTTCATGTAAAGTTTTTTACTTGCATGCCTAACCATCCTCCCTAACTATACCGGTTGAGATATTGTTGTTTGCTTTACGTACCTACCCTAATCTTAACTTGGTTTATTGGTTACACTCCTGTTGTTGTAGACCAGCGCCAATGCAGGCACCCTTGCACTGTGGCGCAAAGGTGCCTGCGTTGCATGCAGGATTGTTTTTGTGTAGGATGGTGGCCCAGAGTACGGAACATTGGCCCGTCTAGTCTGCTGGATACTGTGGGTAGCTTGGTTGGTCAGTCAGTGCAGTAACATTGATATCACAGTTGAATAAGGGTAGAAATATCCAGCTCGAGCTACTACTTTATATGTCAGAACAACATGATCTCAAAATACACAAATAGCGTTACAGTAAGAGCACCCAAATGGAAGGTAACAAAGTAACACAAAGGTATATAGTTGCAACACTGAGACCTGAGTATATTCAAATGTAATCTTCATTTAAAAGTATTGTCAGTCATTAACATACAACATAATGTATAGCATAAGTTAATATTTAATTAATAAATTCATTTGAGGGGTGTTTAAATGACCACTAGCTGAACTGTGTGAGGAGATGGTTTTCTAGAGCCCGAACAGTAATGGCGATCCTTCGGAGCTCTGTGGCCCTTCTGGCTGATGGGCGATTGGCACAGTGTGACGTGAATGATGTCTTGATATCTAATGGGGTTGAGTTGGAGAATGTCTAGGGGACCTTGAGCTTGGGGTTCCACTGCATTACCCACCTGGGATGTCTCCCTTGATTGACCTTCCCTAACCCTGACCCACAGAAGCTGTGACTGCTGCAGAAATAATTGTTGGAGGATATTAGGAAGAACAGGCAAAGTTGAATTAGGGTTTAACTGTTTTGATGCCATATGGGGTTAGGATTCACAACCACTAGGTGGACAGGAACAGTTTGGTAACTAGAGTCTGAGGACTCAAACATTTACTGCAGATGTTACTTTTCATAGAAGCCGCAAATTAAATGTGAGTATGCTTACCAGTTTGAGAAAGGCTGCTGTGTCAGCCGAATTGCGTCTCACTAAAAAACATAGGTTTTAGGGGTGTTATAGTTAGCTGGACATTTCACTCAAACAAAACCATAGAAATTCCTCCATTATAGTATGCTATAACTCACGCCCCTGCAATGCACTGCTGATGAAGTCACAAATTACATCACTCATGACATGGGCTGTAACATCACTGATGACATCTCTGATGACATCTCAAATGACATCACTGATGACATCCTAGAACTGAGAAATTTCTATGGTTTTGTATGAGTGAAATGTCCAGGTAACTTTAACACCCCTAAAACCTATGGTTTTTTCAGTGAATTTCCAAGGTTTTTTTAAATGCTAATTTCTAACTATACCGTGCCTGAAACCTATGTTTTTTTTCAGTGAATTTCACTGTTTTTTTAAATGCTAATTTCTAACTAAAACGTGCCTGAAACCTATGTTTTTTTTAGTGAATTTCAAAGGTTTTAAAATGCTAGTTTCTAGCGATGCCTACGGAGCAGTAGCGGTCGGCAGTAGGTGTTTCTGTAGGGCGGTGACGTGGGCAGAGGGAGGGGCAGGGTGGGGGGTAGTAATGTATGGATTACGGAGTTTTACAGGTAAGTAAACATTTAAATAAATAAAACAAATTTCGTTGCACGCACTGCATCACCAAATGTGATGCAGTGCGCGCAATGAAATTTGTTTTATTTTTAATGCGCCACAGGGCGTGTTTGCACACATGTCACTTCAGGCCCAGCCCCCTTCCTTCACCACTGTGCAAACACGCCCGTGGCAAGTTTTAAGTTGGGGGATTCACTCCCCTTGATCTTCAGGGTCCCTGGGGTCCAACTTGCCCACCAAGTACCTCCAGTAAGCGCCACAGAGCTGCGTTGCAGAGAGGTGGACCGATGCAACGCCCCCTTTTACACCTGCCTTACCGTCTAAGTAGCAAGCGATCTATCAGAGTTCCACTGTGCTACTGCTTAGCATGTTCTGAATCATTTCTACATTTGCACAAACTGCCTGCAGAAATATCTGGGCCAAAACATTTGAAAAAGGACTGAGGCACTTTCATAGGTCTGAATGGAGGGCTCAAGTATGTGACATCGCTCTAATGAAATACTTTTCCTCAGTCTAGAGGCACGGAAACAAACTATGCTAAAATGAAACCGTGAAACTGCAAACAGACATGTTTGTATAGGAGGATACTGATGGAGCGAGGTTCAGAATGATATTTTGTTCTGACTCGCAAAGTTAAACTTCCATTAAACAATAACCGTATTAACTGATGTGTGAAGAATTATTAATCAACATAGTTTAAAAATGCATTTACACAACACGAGGGACTAATTCATGTGCTCTTTGTTGCAAAAGCAAGTGCGTATAAAAATAATAAACTAACTTTGTCTATTGTCTTTGTCAGTATTAAATGCGGCTGTTTAACTAATGGCATGTGCTTATTTGTGTGCTTATGTTATGTCTTTTCGTCTTTATGTGGCATAAGCTCGTGGAGAATCCTGCGGCCTAAATGAAGAAGGTTGATATGAAATGCAGCTTTGTGTGCTCAGCTAGGTAACATAAATTAATGGGATTATAATTAGCTAAGGGGGTGGGTAACAGAATGGGTCTCAATTCTTTAATTAATTGATGTTTTGTGTTTGTTTAAATAATAGTTTCCAAGAAGAGGCCTAAGGCATGAAAAGAAATGGCAGTGGTCGTGAAATCTGACTGGAGTGGAGCCTTGTATTCGCACAGCAGTGGAAACATTTACCATGTTGTTGATTTTGACAGAAAATACAGATTATTAGCTGTACTGAATGTGCTTTCAGTGAAGATGGCTCAAGGGCAGGAAGTCAGGCGACATTGCCAAGGTTAGGAAGTCGAGGATTGTACCTTGAAAGAAAAAGTTTCATTTTTGAGGAAGCCAAAAGTCGCGTGAGTGAAAGGACAATAGAACTTAGGTAAAGCTCGACTTTGGATTGAAAATGGTGATGACATCACATGAACTGACATAAGTCAACCAATGAGGACACTGGATGGCAAAGAAAATTGTACAAATTATTGAGATTAGCTAGACAGAAAAGGTATAAAATCTGACCCCACTGGCAGGAGGGCGCTTCTCACTTTCCGATTCCTGAAGGGCGTGTCGTGCTGTTGGACTTTTTGGCGCACGTAAGGATAAACAGGCTCTAATGATTTTTCCTTTTAGGTGGAGCGAGTTTTAGATAGGGAAATAGAATTTAGGGAATGAAAACTGTTATTTTCTTTAATTCATGCTAACCGATTTACTTGTGAAGTGTCAGTCTAATATGTTTTCTCTGCTTGCAATTTTGCTAATAAAATAAAGATTCTTAATAAAATGCCCTTTTCTGAATAATAAAGTTAATAAAATTAGATTTTTGAAACAACACGCTGGTATTGTTCATTCATGGTCTAGTTACCATTAGCTGATCCATTTGCCTAAGTGACTTAATTAAAAGATATATATTTGAAAAACCATGGTAAGAAATGGTAAACTGCAGTTGTATATGAATATGTAAATAGTTTGTGAATAGTTCTGATTAATTAGGTCACATGTTTCAGTTGCCCAAAAATTGTCTCGTTGGTTTATGGGCCTTGTGAGTGATTTATGATTAATGGTGAGTATCATGGTGTTGGGTAGCGTTGCTGAGACAGATTTTCTATAGGGGCGCTGGATCAATTCCTTGGTAGCAGAGTTCGGTTGCTATGCTAATTGTCATGCTACATGGTAATTACATAGGATCGATGTTTAACATATGTTGAGTTTCTTCAGTTGTTATATGTAGTCAAAAGGTTTTTGCAGCAGTGTGAAAATTCCTAGTTGTGCCGGCAAGAGTAGTGTGACAGTTGAAGTTGCACAGTGCATTTGTTCTGTTTCAAAATAGTGGTATTGTTATATCACTAGTGTTGTGGTCGTACAGCACAAGTTTAGGGATTCTAGGTGTGCAAGGTAGAATGTATAGTAAGGATTGTCTACGAAATTGTTGCTTTCGAGTACAGGGACTTGGAGCCCGTTTTAAAACTCACTGTGAAAAGAGTAGTAGAATTTATCCAAGCTTGAGTGAAGGGTAATGAAGTGTCGTCTACCTTACTGACGTATGAGGTTTTCTTTGGTTGGTTAAAGTCCTACCAAGATACATGTATGTATGGTTAGGGATTTTCCCGTTTGAATGTGAGTAAATGATTTTGTAATATTGATTGAGTCTAACCTTGAATTGTCACTATATGTGCATTCAGAGAGAAACAAGTTCGTATTACCTGTCAGAAGGGTAGGGTAGCCTTACTTTATCAACAAATTTAAATATTCTGTGAGAATAGCGTCGTCTATTTCACGCAAAAGAATATCTGAGTGACTGGAAAAGCTATCACTTTATTTTAGCGAAACGGACAAATGGTTTGTTTTTCTGG
Source organism: Lissotriton helveticus (assembly GCF_964261635.1). Classification (NCBI taxonomy): domain Eukaryota; kingdom Metazoa; phylum Chordata; class Amphibia; order Caudata; family Salamandridae; genus Lissotriton; species Lissotriton helveticus. The sequence goes on along the minus strand of NC_136059.1, from coordinate 2,057,127,588 downwards.
AGTTACTAACTGAATTTCATTGAAAAGTTTTGTTAAAATGGCGCTGTGAAAATATTTTGTGAAGGAGGGGTGAGCTCAAGGAGGGAGAGACGAGAAGCTGCAGCGGCAGTGTACGTCACAGAGTCCGCGCTGTGATTGGCTAACATATGTCACAGTAAGCGCACTGATTGGTTCACGTGACTAAGACGAGCTAACAGCTGATTGGTTCATCCTGAATGCAGTAATTCTATTGGTTGAGCAAGGTGGTGACGTAGCTTAACCTGATTGGCTTGTTAGTGAGTTTCGTGCATGGATTGGCTGGCGTGGCAGAATACCAATTTTCTTGTTACGATCTTTACTGAAGCAAGGGATACCGTTTTAAAACATGGATTATTATTATATTAAAGAGAAAAAGAAGCTTTCATGGTTTCAGAAATTGAAAAATAAATTGAAACCTGATAAGAAAATTAAAACGCGAGGTGGAAGATTACTCCATAAGTACAAAACACATGCAGTTAATATGCAAGGTGAATATGGTTATCATACTTGTCTTTGGATTGAGAATTGGATGGAATATATCAAGAATGATGGTGTTTTAGCATGGCCGGAAGATGGATCGTTTAACATTAAAGTTATGAAAAACTTAGGAGATAAAATGATGACTCTTGATCCAAAGCCTAGGCCTACACAATTTGAGGCTTTAGCTGAATGGGAGGATGAGATGTTTGAAATGGAACGGAACGAGAGAATAGAGGTATAACAAGAGGTACCAGATTGGACATAAATAGGGAAACTCATGAGGATAGAATGCGTCGATGGAGACGTGGTGCATGTGATGGTTTGTATCCAGCGAGATTTGGTGAGGCAACTAGTCAAAACAGTGCCCAAAAGAAAAATAATAATGCTGAAGAAAGTGAATTAGAAGATCCAGTTTTAGAAGAAATGTATATAACAAAGCAGAAACGACCACCTCCTTATCAACCAGCTTGTACATGGTCTTCCCCGATGGTTCCTCCAGGAACTTCTCCAAGTGCTCCCCCTAGAGAGATTAATGATGAGGTATCACCCAGATTATATCCAAATAATGCAAAAACTCCTGAAAGAGTAGAACCAAGATCTAGTTCCAGTATATCTGGTGAAAACAGAAATTATACTGAAACTCCAGTTCACAGAAACGAAACCCCAAGAATTGTGATTAGAATAGAAAGATGCGAGGAAATGCCAAATACTTCAGAATACTTTCGAACAAAAGATGAATTAATACAGCAGTTAACGAAAAGCATGGAAGCAGTAACGGTACCATTAACGATTGGGCCTGTTCAGCCAGTATTTGATCAAAGAGAAATTAGACACTCAGCTTTAACTATTCCATTAAATGCAGAAATTCAGAAAGTGGCTGAAAAATTTTATTCAGATTTATCAGAAATTCACCGAGAAAAGACAATGATGCCTGACTTAACTTTTAATCAAAGCTTCTCGAATAAAACTCCATCTGGTGCAGAATCTGATTCTGGAACTCCGGAAAAGAGCATAAATAAAAGAGATTTAACGCAAACCCCACAAAGCTCAGAATTTAAATTACTTGATGTTGCAACAAATTAAAACAGATTTAACAGTACCAGTTAAAGTTGAAATTGGCAAATTTAAAGACAAGCATAGATTTGTAGTCTGTAACAGCAGTCCTGTTAACTTGTTAGGAAGGGATATATTGTGTAAGATGAATTGTAAAATATATTGCTCACCGGATAGAGCTTCAAACTCAAGAAGAAGATGGGCTTTACAGATTAACAATGTTAATGGTTGAAGCAGAGGAAAGTAAATTATTTCCTGCATTTGATAAAAATAATCTGCCTGAAGAATTAAAAGAGACAGTCAATGCTAACATTTGGGATCTCACAGGAAGTGAAATGGGTTTGATGAAAAATGTAGACCCAGTAAAAATTACAATAAAACAAGGAGTAGATTTTCCAAACATTCCTCAGTATAAGATGAAAGCAGAAACAATTGAAGGTGTTATACCTGTAATTGACAAATTCATAAAACAAGGTGTACTAAAAGAAATTGAGAGTAGTCCATGCAATTCACCGATTATGGGAATTAAAAAGCCAAACGGAACTTTCAGGATTGTTCAAGACCTGAGAAAGGTTAATCAGATAGTTATTCCATGTTGCCCAGTAGTGCCAAACCCAGCGGTAATTCTTTATCAGATTCCGCATGATGCAGAATGGTATACAGTTATAGACCTCCGTAATGCATTCTTTACTGTTTCATTGCATCTAGAAAGCCAACAATTTTTTGCGTTCAGGTTCCAGGACCATATCCTAGCATGGTGTTGTATCCCTCAGGGGTATACAGAGAGTCCATCTATTTTTAATCAGTTGCTAAAGAAATCCTTGGACAATCTAGACTTACCTGGAAAATCGACATTAGTGCAGTACATTGATGATCTCCTTGTAGCTGCAAAAACACGAGATAACTGTGTAACAGATACCATTACTCTCTTAAATCATTTGGCAGATGAAGGACATAAAGTGTCTCCTGCAAAATTACAGTTTTGCAAACAAGAAGTGAGATATCTTGGTCACAGAATTGCAAAAGGAATCAGGCAAGTGACAATTCAGAGAATTAAAATGATTCAGGGAATGCAACCTCCAAAAACACAGAGACAGGTCAGAATGTTTCTAGGAATGGTGGGTTATTTTCGCCAATGGATTAGTTGATTTTCAGTAATTGCGAAGCTATTGCAGAGACTGACAAACGCAGACATAAAAGACCCGATTACCTTAACAGAAACTGAGTTAGAAGCTTTTGAACTGCTAAAGAAAAGTTTATGTGAAGCACCAGCTTTAGGTATGCCAGATTACGAAAAGGAATTTGAGCTGTATTACAGTGAAAGGGAAGGATGTGCATTATCAGTTCTGATTCAAAGACATGGAAGACTGAGAAAGCCAATAGCTTATTTCTCAGCAGTTCTTGATCCTGTTGCAAAAGCATTATCAGGTTGCTTAAAAGCAGTAGCTGCAACAAGCGTAAGCCTTGAACAGAGCGAAGGAATAATAATGGGATTTCCTGTAAAAGTATATGTACCCCATTCAGTTGAAATTCTTCTTACCAGAAGCAAAACACAGCACTTCACAAGTAACAGGTTAACTAAATATGAAAAAAATATTCTGGGATCAGATTACGTTTCGATTGCAAGATGTGTGAATTTAAATCCTTCCACATTATTGCCTGATGGTACTGTAACAGAAATCAGAAATGAAAATGACATTGATCATGAATGCTTAGATGTTTTAGAATATTGCACCACACCAAGGCAGGACATTAAAGATGTTCCATTAGCTGAATCAGATTTTGTCTATTTTGTTGATGGTTCATGCTTGAGAACAGATGAGGGTGTTCTGAGAGCAGCATATTCCGTTTGCACAGTTGCAGATGTAGTTGAAGCATCTTGTCTCAAAGGAATTTGTTCAGCTCAAATAGCAGAATTGATTGCTTTGATTCGTGCATGTGAAAGAGCAAAAGAGTTAAAGATTACCATAGTGACTGATAGTCAGTATGGAGATGGCGTAGTCCATGACTATGGCCAGCTCTGGTCTCAAAGAGGTTATTTAACTTCTGCGGGAACTCCAATAAGAAATGCAAAATTGATAAAAAGGTTGATCGATGGAATTCAGCTACCAGAGAAAATTGCTGTCGTGAAATGTACAGCGCATAAAAAAGAAAACGACTATATGACGAAGGGAAACGCATATGCTGATGAAATAGCGAAGTTCTGTGCAAAGAACACATTGTCAATCAATCGGGAAAAAGACAATGAACATGTTTTGAACTCACTTATGCTAACATCTGTAGTTGAGACATGGCAAGGAGTAAAAGATTTACAAGATGAGGCAGATGATGAGGAAAAAGATAAATGGTTAAAAGCAGGTTGCTGACAGCGAGAGGAAGATGAAATTTGGGTTTACAAAGATGACAGGCCAGTTAGGCCAGATAGCATGATTGCTGACATGGCTAGAATGTATCATGGTCCAGGACACATTGGAAGAGATTCAATGATTAGGTTGTTTAGGCAGACATGTTACAATCCAAAGTTCAGACTAATTGCAGAATCTTTTTGTCAGAGATGTTTGATCTGCCAGCAGATCAATCCAAATAGAAAAACTGTTGTGAGCATGGGAACCATAAGACGGGAGGGTGGTACTTTTACCAGATTGCAGATGGATTTCATTGACATGCCACCCCATAACAAGTTAAGATATGTCTTGGTGATAATCTGTCTGTTTTCGAGTTGGGTGGAAGCGTTCCCAACACGTCACAATGATTCGGTTACTGTGGCTAAATTGCTTTTAAGGGAAATCATACCAAGGTACGGTTTTCCAGTGACGGTTGAGACTGATCGTGGAACACATTTCGAAAACAGATTGCTAAAATTGATTTGTGAAGCACTAAACATAAAGCAAAAGCTCCATTGTGCATACAGACCAGAAGCATCAGGTGTTGTTGAGCAAGTGAATGGCACAATCAAAAATAGATTATCCAAAATGTGTTTAGCTACAGGAATGAAGTGGATTGATGCACTTCCACTTGTTTTGATGTCTTTGAGAAGTACTCCTGATAAAAAGACAGGTCTAAGCCCACATGAGATTCTCATGGGCAGAGTCATGAGACAAGCATTTGTACCAGTTGGCAAACTCATGAGCATTAATGATTGCGTCATTTTGGATATTGTAAGAACCTTGCTGACGTTGTGACTTCTGTGTTCCATCAGGTGGGAACAGATGTGATTACCAAAGAGAAGGAACAAGCTCATGATTTGTTACCAGGAGACTGGGTGAGAACAAAAGTTCACCAGAGAAGAAACTGCTTAGCACCGAGGTGGCAAAAGCAAGACAGGTGATACTTGTTACAACAAATGCAGTAAAGTGTAGAGGTTTGAAAAGGTGGATTCATGCAAATCACACCATTCGTGTAGCTCCACCTGAAAATCCTGACGAAGGTGATACTACAGCTGATTCAGATTCTGAAGAAGAGCCTGAAAGAGATCCAGATTCTGAAGATCGACAAGAAGGTCGACATCTGGAAAATTCAATTGCGAATGAGGCGTTGAATGAAGACATTGAAGAAATTGTGATTCAAGACTCTGAAAATGATGAAGATCTGCTAGAAAAAGAAGCAGAAGAAGAGTCTGATCAAGTGGTGATTCAAGATCAGGAGAGTATTGAAAATCAGATTGGAAGCTCTGAAGGCAGGAACGGAAGTTCTGAGTCTGGGAAGTTGGAAATAATTGAAGAAGAAGAAGAAGACGAAATTCAGAGTACCAGTTATAAGGATGATGTTCGTAACAGAGTGAAACTGCCAAGTAAAGAAGTACCTGAATCTAGAATTCAAATCTCAGAAAGCGAGACAGATGAAAGTGACGATGAATCCGAACTGAGAAGTTCAAGATAAAGAGCTTGGAGAGCAGATTGTAATATATCTGAACCAAAGAAGAAATTAGCAAGAAAAGGAGATAATTGGCCTAATGAGCACGAGATTCTAAAATTTAAATTAGTAAACAGATCAAAGGAGCAGGTTAATGAAGTCTCTAGTCAAAAAGGAGACTTAGACAAAAAGAATCAAGCAGGAAAGAAAATAGAAGTGATTAGCAGTAGAGCAACGAGAGTAGTAAAACCTAACCAAAAGTACAAGTCCCCTGAGTGGACGTATATTATCATCCCACCTGTGGTGGAGGTGAATAGCAGTAGTCAGGAAGATTTAGATGACACAAGTGAAAATGATTGATTTTGTTCCAATATAAAGTTGAAATTTATAATTGGCATAAGGCTGAAGAAATTGTGTTAGGTGACACAAGGTCGAAGAAATTGTGTTAGCTGGAAAAACACATTTGATGTGAGACGCAAGGTCGAAGAAAAGCTGTTAGAAAGTAGGGTTTTCTTTAAAAAAAAAACAAAAAAAAAACAGGGGGGTGTGTATATTTTGTGTATATTTTTAATTTTAGATTTTTGTAAGGCTCTTGTTACAGAGTAAAGATGCCTTATAATAACAATAATTCAAGATGTTCCATCTTAAGGAGATGTTGCAAAATGTTTTCTATTTGTGTGATTTTAATAGTTTTGGTTTGGTTAATTTTAGCTGTCATTTTTCCTTTTGGCATCGATAAGGAAGAGTACAAGACTAATATGACTAGTAAGGCTGTGCCTAAACAAGATAACCGTAATGTAGTAGGCAAGTCTAACAGAGTTATTGAGCACAAACCAGAGATCCACCAAGATAGATCTGTTGGTGATTTTTCTAGTAATACTTTTTCAAGACTTTTATCTGAATATGTTAGAGTTATGGATGTGAAGGATTGTTACATTTGTGTGAAACTACCTGTTTCTGTTTCTGAGGGGGTTATATACAATATGCTTCCTCTTACTTACGGCATAACTTGCAGTGTAATAGCTAGTCTATTTTATCAGACAGGTCGTTTAGAGTACTATTATTCCAATTATGACGAAATCTTTGCAAATTTAAAGGTTGACAAGAGCTTGAATAAACATAAACATGCTAAACAGATGAGGGAATTTTTCATTGTAACTAATGAACTTACTTATGAGTATGCTTTTAGAAATAATTTAACTTGTAAATTGAGAGCTGAAGAGAAATCTTTCTTAAACTTGGTTGAAGAGAGAAGAGCAATTTATAAAAGGAATGAAATGCTGAAACAAACCAAATCTAAGTTTTGGCAGATTTTGGATGAGAAGCTAAATGGTAGAACTGAAAATGTTGCTATTCACATAGATAAACCTGTTAGTGGAAAGCTTTGTATTAGAAGAGATAATACTCAATTTATACTTTGTTAGTGCTAGTCAGTGTGATGACACTTATCAAATTTTGGTTGGTTGGGGATTTAAAGGTGGTAAAGATCCTATTTTTCCTGGAATTTATTTTGTGTGTGGAAACAAGGCCTACTACAATCTCCCAGACCACTGGTATGGGACCTGTTATGTTGGTTTAGTTTTCCCAAAGATTTTTCATGTAGATAGAAATACAAAGGGTTCATTTGAAATTACTAATCATCTGAGTGGATATAAAAGGGAAAGATTTTCGGGAATTTTGGGAGATATTTTTGGTGCAGTAATACCTTTGGTGGGTATAACCCTGAATGCAGTTAAAATCAGAAAAATATCTATGATTGTTGACAGATTGTCTACTGATACTGCTAGTGGATTCCAATTAGTCGATACTGAACTTATTGCTATGAGATCGATGGTTATGCAGAACCATCTTGCTCTTCTTTTAGCTAAAGAGGGAGGAGTTTGTGGAATTTTACATGTCCAGCATTGCTGTACATATATTCCAGATAAGAGCCAAAATATTGAGATGTATATCAAAAACATTACAGAATTACATTCAGAAATTGTACGTTTAGAAGATGAGGATTTTTCAGAACGTTTGAGTAAAAGATTTGCAGCAATCAAAACCTGGTTTCAAGAGATTGGTAGTTCAATTTTAGGCAAAATATTGTGTCCTTTATTAGTTATAGTTTTTGTGATATTTCTGCTAAAGATTAGTTGCATGTTACACAAAAGAAAGAAGTATCTTAGGAAAAGAAGAGGATTTACAAACTCATAAAAGAACAGGAGAAAGAGAGAGAATTAGAAGAGTTTCGTAGGTCACAATATGAGAGTTACAAACAAACAGCTGAGTCAAAAGTTTAGAGGCACTAATACTGTGAATGTCCAAAACATGTTCAAGGGTTATACATTTTTGCTGAAAATTTTGGGTGTAGTTTGGTGATTTTGAAATCACCAGATGAGGGAGTTGATGGAGCGAGGTTCAGAATGATATTTTGTTCTGACTCGCAAAGTTAAACTTCCATTAAACAATAACCGTATTAACTGATGTGTGAAGAATTATTAATCAACATAGTTTAAAAATGCATTTACACAACACGAGGGACTAATTAATGTGCTCTTTGTTGCAAAAGCAAGTGCGTATAAAAATTATAAACTAACCTTGTCTATTGTCTTTGTCAGTATTAAATGCGGCTGTTTAACTAATGGCATGAGCTTATTTGTGTGCTTATGTTATGTCTTTTCGTCTTTATGTGGCATAAGCTCGTGGAGAATCCTGCGGCCTAAATGAAGAAGGTTGATATGAAATGCAGCTTTGTGTGCTCAGCTAGGTAACATAAATTAATGGGATAATAATTAGCTAAGGGGGTGGGTAACAGAATGGGTCTCAATTCTTTAATTAATTGATGTTTTGTGTTTGTTTAAATAATAGTTTCCAAGAAGAGGCCTAAGGCCTGAAAAGAAATGGCAGTGGTTGTGAAATCTGACTGGAGTGGAGCCTTGTATTCGCACAGCAGTGGAAACTTTTACCACGTTGTTGATTTTGACAGAAAATACAGATTATTAGCTGTGCTGAATATGCTTTCAGTGAAGATGGCTCAAGGGCAGGAGGTCAGGCGACATTGCCAAGGTTAGGAAGTCGAGGACTGTATCTTGAAAGAAAATGTTTCATTTTTGAGGAAGCCAAAAGTCACGTGAGTGAAAGGACAATAGAGCTTAAGTAAAGCTCGACTTTGGATTGAAAATGGTGATGACATCACATGAACTGACATAAGTCAACAAATGAGGACACTGGATGGCAAAGAAAATTGTACAAATTAGTGAGATTAGCTAGACAGAAAAGGTATAAAATCTGACCCCATGGGAGGAGGGCGCTTCTCACTTTCCGATTCCTGAAGGGCGTGTCGTGCTGTTGCACTTTTTGGCGCACGTAAGGATAAACAGGCTCTAATGATTTTTCCTTTTAGGTGGAGCGAGTTTTAGATAGGGAAATAGAATTTAGGGAATGGAAACTGTTATTTTCTTTAATTCATGCTAACAGATTTACTTTTGAAGTGTCAGTCTAATATGTTTTCTCTGCTTGCAATTTTGCTAATAAAATAAAGATTCTTAATAAAATGCCCTTTTCTGAATAATAAAGTTAATAAAATTAGATTTTTGAAACAACAAGCTGGTCTTGTTCATTCATGGTCTAGTTACCATTAGCTGATCCATTTGCCTAAGTGACTTCATTAAAAGATATATGTTTGAAAAACCATGGTAAGAAATGATAAACTGCAGTTGTATATAAATATGTAAATAGTTTGTGAATAGTTCTGATTAATTAGGTAACATGATTCAGTTGCCCAAAAATTGTCTCGTTGGTTTATGGGCCTTGTGAGTGATTTATGATTAATGGTGAGAATCATGGTGTTGGGTAGCGTTGCTGAGACAGATTTTCTATAGGGGCGCTGGATCAATACGAAACGAGGCACTGCATACATTCCTCATCATGTAGGGGGTTGAGCTGGGGTAGTGTTTTAGGGTTTAGGGTAGTGCAGTGGTATTTGTATAGTGTAGGGGGTCGCGCTGAGGTAGTGTTTTAGGGTTTAGGATAGCGCAGTGGTGTTTGGGTAGTGTAGGGGGTCGTGCTGGGGTAGTGTTTTAGGATTTAGGGTAGCACAGTGATATTTGGGTAGTGGAGGGGGTCATGCTGGGGGTAGTGTTTTAGGGTTTAGGGTAGTGCAGTGGTGTTTGTGTAGTGTAGGGGGTAGTGTTTTAGGGTTTAGGGTAGTGCAGTGGTGTTTGGGTAGTGTAGGGGGTTGTGCTGGGATAGATTTAAGGTTTAGGGTGATGCAATGGTGTTTGTGTAGGGTAGAGGGTCGTACTCGGGGTAGGGGTTTAGGGTTTATTGTAGTGCAGTGGTGTTTGTGTAGTGTAGGGGTTAGTGTTTTAGGGTTGTGCAGTGGTGTTTATGTAGTGTACGGGGTCGTGCTGGGGTAGTGTTTTAGGGTTTAAGGTAGTGCAGCGGTGTTTGGGTAGTCTAAAGGGTCGTGCTGGTGGTAGTGTGTATTCGGGTTTAGGGTAGTGTAGTAGTGTTTGTGTAGTGTAGGGGTCGTGCTGGGGGTAGTTTTTTTCAGGTTTAGGGTAGTGTAGTGGTGTTTGTGTAGTATAGGGGTTGTGCTGGGGTAGATTTACGGTTTAGGGTAGTGTAGCTGTGTTTGTGGAGAGTAGGGTGTCGTGTTGGTGGTACATTTAGGGTTTAGGGTAGAGCAGTGGTGTTTGTGTAGTGTAGGGGGTCGTGCTGGGGTAGTGTTTTAGGGATTAGGGTAGCGCAGTGGTGTTTGGGTAGTGTAGGGGGTTGTGCTGGGGTAGTGTTTTAGGGTTTAGGGTACTGCAGTGGTGTTTGTGTAGTATAGGGTTAGTGTTTTATTTTTTTAGAGTAGTGCAGTGCTGTTTGTGTAGTGTAGGGGGTCGTGCTGGGGTAGTGTTTTAGGGTTAAGGGTAGTGTTGTGGTGTTTGTGTAGTGTAGGAGGTTGTGTTTTAAGGTTTAGGGTGGTGCAGTGGTGTTAGGGTAGTGTAGGGGTCGTGCTGGGGTAGATTTAGGGTTTAGGGTAGTGCAGAGGTGTTTGGGTACTGTAGGGGGTCGTGCTGAGGTAGTGTTTTAGGTTTTAGGGTAGTGCAGTGGTGTTAGGTTGGGGTGGGCGGAATTTGCGAAATTCACTTTCGCAAACTATAGCGAAAATGTTAAAAATCTCTGCGAACACGCGGAAATATCGTGAAGACGCAGACGTTTATTTCCCACCAGTTTGCGGTATTTTCTGTGTGATCGTGTTGAAAATGTCTCACTAACTTACCCATGCGTTCGCTCAAGGGCGCAGGCATCTTGTTTTCACTTGTGCCGCCCGCTAGTGCTGCTTACTTCCTGTTCCGGGTTGCGCAATGCATGCTCTTACCCGTTCGCGTTATGTATTTCCTGTTCGGGAATGCTTTTATGTGTTCGCGCCGCTTTTTGCGTGTTCGGGGACAAAATATCACGCAAATTGCGCACATGGTCGCAGGGGGTGTGGCCATCTTGTTTTTCACTCTATGATATCGTTCTGGGACCTGCTTTTGAATCCTCCCTCTATCTTTTCAATCCTTTGTTTCTAGAAACTTTTTTTAATTTTTTTTATTTATTATTATTCAAACTAATTTTCTGATTCTATATAATTTTTTTGTCTACTTTTTCTGTGTTTTTAGCTACTATTTCACTCTTTTTCTATTGTCTGCTATTTTCATTTCTTTTACTTACTTTTTTAATTTTATTACCTTTTCTTTCCCACCCCACTCTCCCCAGAACCATGTCCAAGGGTAGGGCTCGCCGCAGCCAGAGCCGCAACCTCCTAAGGCGGCGCCCACAAGGGGTGCAAGCACGGGCCTTATTTGGGGAGGTGGAGTTGGCTGCACTCATATTCTTTGTGCAGCGCCACCGCCCCTTAACACTGGTAGCAGGTAGCAGGCCTGGGTCTGGGTACGGGCTCCGGGAGCATCAGCAGCGGTGGGGGAAGGTGCGCCGGTCAGTGTTCCGCTGCTCTGGGTTCGGCGCACCCAGGCCCATCTGATGCACAGGTGGCCTGACATCCTGGACCGGGAGCAGGACCTGCTAGACCTGCTAGGAGTGGAGGTCCCGGGTCTTGGTGAGTAACTATTTAATTATTACTAGTTTGTGTCTGTTCTTCTGCTCTGTGTTATATACTTATATTGCGAATATCTTTTTTTTCCCAACCAGATAGAATGCTGCTTCTTACATTACCGGTTAAATATTACGTTTAAAAGTCTACTGTGATTGTTATGATACAGGTGCTCTTCTGCACTACTACTAATCTTACTTGTTTGCAACTTTGCGTTTGCGCTCGCTTAGCGTTTATTTTAGAGAAATTAAGTTACATATTGCTATAGTGACTCTAGACCCACTTTGTCTTGTCACTAAGAGATAGTGGCGTATTGATACTTAGGTTTAGTTACTTTGTAGGAGTTTGGAATTTTTTTGTGGTATGCGTGATGCCCCCTGTTACGTCACGTGTTGCTAGTACCCTAGTCTTATTACAACATTTTCTAGTTTGTTCAATGAGTGGCAATAAATAGTCTTAGCACTAGCAGAACATCAGCATCAATCAATCAACCAAAAATTTGTTGTATTAAACAATGTCCATACGAACTGTTGAGGACTTAAAGAAGTGGAAATGCATACATAATGTACAATTGGCACGCCTGGAATAGGTGGGCTAGGTCAAGTGGTACGTCGTACCTAGGCTTAGTTAGTATTCTGGAATCAGAATGGAAGACTGGATTAGTGTTGATAAATAGTAAATAGTTGATCCACGAAACCCCCGATACTACTTGTTGACAAGATGAGATCGGTCAATTTAGTTATTGCAATTGTTATTTTCATAAATGTTTTTTGACCGTTCTTTAAAAATATTTCATTTGTTTGAGAACATCCATCAATGTTTGTCTCTTTCTTATATCTTTCCTGTTCAGCACCCAAGGGCAGGCAGACAGGGGCGCAGTCAGCGGGATACCCTTACCAACATCAAGAGGAGGACACCAACGAGGGCTCTTCTGCTGGCCCTAGTAAGTCTTCTTGTTTTTAGTAATAATTCTTATTCCATAAATTTTACTGCACCATATTTTTCCCGAACTATTGTTTCCGTAAGCTATTTTTTTACCAACAATTATCCTTCGATCTGTAGTTTCGAAAATCTTGTTATCCCTGCCTCTGCTATGATGATTCTCTGTACTACTACTACTATTAGTCTGTCTTTACTGTAGTATCTAAGCTTGCCCAGTTGGCCACACTTTATTTAAAAGGTTTTAAATAAAACTCAGATTCACCAGTAGCTCTAGCCATTGAGTCCAGTCCTTTGGGTCGTCCTCATGTACCACTTCGGATGTATGACATTGCAACGCATGCTTTTACCACGCATGCCTTTACAATGCGGTTTTTACAACGCAAACCTTTACAACGCATAGCGCTTTGGGGTGCTGGATAGTGAATAGTTTAATTTACTATTCCAACTCCAGTCCCTGTGGACACTAGGGAAGGTGTTGGATAGTAAATTAAACTTATTCCCTATCCTAGAGCTCCCCCCAGCGCAATGCGTTGTAATGGTTTGCGTTGTAAAAGTTGCGTCGTAAAGGCACTGCGTGGTAAAAGTTGCGTTGTAAAGGATGTTTCCCACTACTTCTAGTCTTATTGATCTTGAGTCTTTGATAATCTTGAGGCTTTGACAATTCACACCAACAAATGCCCAACCAGATTTATTTCTATTTTGATATGATAGGACATACTTCTACTGTTGTAGGGGTTTTGCACATACAGAACTTTGCACAAGAAAATAGGATGTTGGTGATGGGAGGTTAGACCTTCCTCACACACCTTAATCAGAAGTTCAGAACCTGCCAAAATCCCCTGCCCGACTAGTTATAGTAGTGTCTTGTCATAACTATTAGTTCTCCAAACCCTCCCCCAAGATACCAAACAAGTAGACAACCCAGAACATAACACCCCCAACCCACCCCCAACCTCTCAGTCGTGGAAGCAATGCACATGCACACCCATCCATTCGTTTGCTCACTTGTGTAAGTCCACACCAAATACCACCGAGTCTATGTAAGTTCAAAGTTTTTATTTTGAATTGACAAGCTCTGTACGTTGTTCTATAAATATATAATGCAGCACCACCAATAACATTAAAACAATACACATTGTTACACTTACTTACAATTGGGAAATAAATCATGATAACTGAACAGTGGTGGGAGCACCACCATCCCCTATGTAGGAATATAGTTTATATAAATGAAGATCTCTGAGTGAATTCTGGGGACCCCTCACCTTAGAAGAACCTAGTACTGGTAGTTGTTGCATCATAAGCTCTGCAAAGCTCTGGTACGTAGAAGGGAATCTTCCATCTGTAATAAGAAAAATTAAATGGTGCACGTTAGTATATTGCAACTTGCATGCATTTCTCAGCCGTGCCAAAAATTTAGCATTTATGGATAAGCAATATAGACTAACAGTACACCAGAACTTCATAAAAAAGTGGCTTCTTAATGTTTTGGTTGACAGCTTGTACGCAGCGCTTAGACAGTAGCAGTATGAGGTCATGTGGGCTCAAAGGTGTCTTATACAACAAGCTGCAAGGTAACGTTACATGTGCAAAAATAAAAGACACAAAGGTAAAATAGTTGCATGGCTCAGGCTAACTAAGCAAAGGCTAGAATGACCCCGGGGACCATATATAACTACTAGTGTCTACTCTACTACTACCTGATTTGTACTAGTGATGTATGTTGTATACTATTAACTCATTTTTTAATCTTGCTACTGACCAATAGGACGAGGTGTATATGATGCCTAAAAATGTGTAATGTTTTCTAGGCGCACTACCGACCACCATTGCCAGGGGCAGCGGTAAGGCGACGTGGAGGGAGAGGATGCGACAGTTGCCAATGCTGATGGAGCGGTAGGGGGAGTGCCAGCACCAGTGGCGGGCAGTGGTAGGTTAGATTCATAATCCTTAACTATTGACATTACACTCACTGCAAGGGTGTACTGTATGTATACTGTACTGTTGAGACTTAGGGCCCCATTAGGATGGCGGGCGGATTGCCCCCGTCGGGCCGGTGGTAGTCACCGCTGGCCCGGCAGGGGCAAGCCTCCCGCCATCCTTGTAGAAAAGACCCCCGCCATATTACAATGGCAGGGGGGGTCCATGGCGGATAGAATCCGTCCGCTGATTTTCCGCACAGTCGACATGTCGACCGGCCGGAAAAGAGTTCAATATGGTGGCGGTGTCTGAAACACACCGCCAGCCATATAATCTGCATTTTGGAATGCCTTTGCCGCCACGGAGAGGCAAACAGAGTATGCTTGGGGGGCCCATCGCGGCCCCCATGGAGGGTGCCTATGGTACCCCCCTGCCTTTCAAAGCACAACGTGGCAGGCTCTGCGCAGGGCCTGTCACGTTGTGCTTGGAAAAGCACAAAATGTATTTTTAGCATTGCGGCGGGCAGTGCTGAAAGCACCCCCCGCCACAATGTTTAAAATACGGGATGCCCCCGCGCATCCTAATTGCCCCCACGGGACCCCCGCCATGGCGGTCAGTCCCTTTCAGCATGAGGATGGCGGGCGGACTTTCCTAAAGATGCCCTAAGTAAGTAAGAGTTGTTGTGAACGTTTGAAGAGTGAAGAAAGACACCCTTTAATTGGCATTAGTAAAGGCTTTAGGGGCGGGAGTATTGAGTAACCGATGGCCTCTTCTATCTGTGATTTCAACTCCGCTTTGAAAGTTTTATGGAGAAGACTAAAAGTCAGTTCAGATCACCTGGTGTTGAACTAAAAAGTGAAAGACGGATGGAAGGAAGAAGGACGGGCGAGATTTAATACTTATGACTGACAGAGAGAAGGATACGTGTGATGCAAGCGTGCAAATTGCAAAGGTGGCTGATAGTAAAGAATCTGATGCATGGTTGGTTGAATGCCTGAAAAAAATCCGGCAAATGTTAAAGCCCAAGCAAGTGGGAGGATAGATACATACCACAAATGTTATGTACTGTGCTTTATAGTGCTACCATGCCACTATGTGTATAATTAACTTGTCTTACTGCTTTTCTAAGAGTATATTTTACAATTGTCTTGTTTTTTCTTTTTGATATACAGCAACTCCTTCCAAACCTGATTAGAAGGAGTTGGCCGCCAAGGCACGGCGCCGCAAGCTGGAGGCAATCCAGTGTGAATATCGGCGGCTGGTGGTCTTGGAAGAGGAGGAGGAGGAGACTGCAGCCCTTGAAGCCTCCTCCAGTGCCCTGGGCCCCAGCCACGGTCCTCCAGCGGTACGGCGCCACCATCTGGCAGCCGCCCGCTGCCGCCTTAACATCTCTGGTGCCCCCCACTGTGGCTGCAACTGCCGCGCTCTAAAGCGCCACATCGCCAAACTAGAAGAGGAAATGCGACGTGTCTTCCAGAGACAATCTCGCCACACATAGACCCTGTCTATTGCCCCTTTTTTAATTCTTGTTTTGGTGGGTGGGATTTGGGCGTTGGGGTTTTGGACATTTGGACTCTCATTACGGTTACGGACATTGGTTGGGGTTAGGGAGGGGGGTGGGTCAGCTTTTGTGTTTTTTTTACATAGTTTATTTTTGTTAGGGTTATATTATTAAATCTATATATTTCTACTTTACAAACAATGTTGTTAATGATTTGTAGGTGGGGTTACGGTTTTACGGATGTATGATGTTACAACGCATACTTTTACCACGCATACCTTTACAATGCGGTTTTTACATCGCAAACCTTTACAACGCATAGCGCTTAGAGGTGCTGGATAGTGGTAAGTATAATTTTCTATTCCAACTCCAGTCCCCGTGGACACTAGGGAAGGTGTTGGATAGAAAATTAAACGTATTCCCCATCCTAGAGCGCCCCCCAGCGCAATGCGTTGTAATGGTTTGCGTTGTAATGCCTGCGTTGTAATGGTAGTGCGTGGTAAAAGTTTCGTTGTAAACGTTGTTTACCCGGTTTTACATCACACTGTTTCCTTGCTGGTGCAGGTCCGCCCATAGCCAGTGTTTGATATAAATAAATCCCTGACTGTGTAAAACACAAACAGATAGATGCGACACCCCTCACTGTTTGAGTTGTCCTACTAGTACTGTGAGTCTCTCTCTTCTCGTCTATGCATTCTTTATCTGGACTCAAATGGGGGTGTGAATTGATTGAAAACATGTCCATTATTAATTATGCCTCCCCCAAACTTCTCTTACCTTTGCTTGATGTTTAACTTAGGCACAGCGATGGCTGCATGATGGTTTCCTATCTACCATCCCATGATTGTGGTGGTGGTGGTAGGTAGTAGTAGTAGTATTAGACACTGGCAGGGCAGCAGCATTTGCATAAAAAGAAAATTAGACAGTCAGTCACCATTGAGAGACGGTTCGAGGAGTAGTAGAATGAAGTACAGTACAGAACTTACCGAGCAATAATAATATGCTAAGATATTGTACAACAAAACATAATGGGGGTGGGGAAAGCCTACTAGGCAGAGTTACAAACTATAGTTATGTCGAGTCAATAGACTAGGCCTACAGCGTAACAGTTAGTGCTGTGTATGAGGATGACAACAAATCCAATCAATGCCGGCAATTAATGCTGGGGTATATGTTCCTTTGTTAAAAATCACCTCTAAAATATACTGCTCATGGGTGGGCAAGCAGAAGAAGATCATCGCTCTGCCTTGAAATTGAAGTACTGTTGCTTTCACCACATCCACCTCAGCAAGCGTGTGATTAATTATTGGTGTACATTTAATTTAATCACACCTCAATAAGTCACACAGCCCGGGGGAAGAGGGTTAGGGTTTGTTGAATGGATGGGAAGGGGGTTTGCGGAAAGGTTTGACAGTGAAAAACAGTACGCATGGACAAACAACAAACGACAATCTTTGTAGACTACCGTATCCGTATCAATATGTTAAGTGAGAAAAAGGAAATGCATGCATGATGAGGATTGATAAAGAGACCCGGATTACATACACTTCTTGTTCAGTTGTTCCGGGCTTAATACTTTTACAGATAGCAAATACAATGTTTAAATATTGGTAGGGATGAATCGTAAACAGAGAGCAAACCTAATGATAATAACAACAACAACAAGAACACACTGTTGTAAAGATTGTAGACAAAAAAATGAATCAAAATATTTAAAAGAAGATGAAAGTTGATACTGTTACTGTGTTATCTGGTCAAAAATGTGGACTAGATTTGCATCTCGGCATTCCTCTTGGTTCTATCGTCCATCAATCTTGGGTGTCGCCAGTCGCCACCTCCCGCCTGGAAAAAAAATTAGATTTATTTGTAAGGTAAGTGTGAATTGTAATGTTTTCCCAAGTATAGGGCAAGAGGCCCGGCCTGTAATTGTAGATGGAAAAACAAAGGGGATATTGAGAAACAAAGTTGAAACAAATGCACAAGTTTTGGTGTAGTGCAACAAGAACACTTTCCGAGGCGGCATGTATGCATCATCTCTACTCTAGTCTGTTTCCAGCATTGACCTTCAACAACAACAGGACAGAGCAGGCCCACAGTGACGGCACGTTGCTTAGCACATCCCCCCCTTAGAGTACTTTTTTTTAAAGAGTTGGACAAAACACATATCCATTCCAAACATAGGGGCTCATTATGATCGCGGACGAGGAGGAGGGAACCTCCGCATGGCCTGCGGAGTTCCCTCCTGTCCAATTAGGATGTGACCGCCACCCTGGCGGTCACATCCTCTATTTTTAACATTGCGGCAGGTGCAGCTTCAAGCTGCACCCGCCGCAATGTTAAAAATTCATACATTGCATTTGTATGCAGAAAGCGGCAGGCACCGCGTGGTGCCTGCCGATTACTGCATACAAATGCAGGGGGTACCATAGGTACCCCCCATGTGCACCCCCCACCCCCCCTTCACCCAGGGGGCCCCGCAGTGAAGCTCCGTATGCTTTTCCACGGCGGAAAACTCGCAGTGGAAAAGCATTTCTTTTTGGGCATCCTAATATGGCTGGCGGTGTCTGAGAGACACCGCCACCATATTAGGGCTTTTCCGCCGTGGTTGTAAGCCAACCGCAGCGGAAAAGCTGCGGACGTAAACCTGGACCCACCAGCCATCCTAATATGGCGGTGGGTCTTTGGTGGGTCCGCTGCGGTTTTTCCGTATCCTCCGGGCCGGCGGTGGCTTCCGCCGGCCCGGAGGATACGGAAAAAACGGTATCCTAATCTGCCCCATAGTATTTTACAATTTAGGTTAGTAAATCAATGCACCGAGTAGCTTTAAAAATCTCAGATGTGTCAATGGCACCTCGTTCAGATAGCTTATCTCTAACCCCCCACAAAAGAGACCCAGTGTGCAGTGATGCACATGTAATCTGTGGCTTGGCAACTGGTCCACATGTCTGTTGTCAGGTGGATATTGTTAACAGCCCTCTGCTGCAAAGCTTGTCCAACCAATTCCAGCACATCATGATGTAGTGCCGGAACAGCAATTCTTGCGAAATAGGAACGGCTGGGAACCTTCCATTTAGGGCAGATGGCTGACACAAATTCAAGGAAACCCACCCCTTTCACAAATGAAAAAGGGAGAAGGTCCAGTGCTAACATTTTAGCCAGCTTTGCATTGTACAACCGTGCCATCGGGTGGTTGCGTTGGAACTGTCCCTCCGACCTAAGCATGCTCTCAATGGTAGGCTGGATTACTTTCCTTTGTTTTTTTTTTACATTTTATTTTCTGATTTTTGAAAGTTTTTTTACCAAGAATTCCAAAACATGTTACATTGCACATATTTTAAAATACACATTATTATACAGACATGAAGAAGAAGATGATGGACTAAGCCTCCTTTTCCTTGCTGGTGGTCTGGGAGGCAATAGATCTTCAGAAACAGTGGTTTGCTCCACTTTGTCTGCAGAAAGCTCGATTTCCTGAAATGCCTCTACTTCAGGAGCAACAACTACTATTGTGGGCTGTTCTTGCGGCTGCTGCTGCTGTTCTTGCAGCTGCTGCTGCTTTTCTTGCGGCTGCTGCTGCTGTTCTTGCGGCTGCTGCTGTTGTTGCGGCTGCAGCTGTTGTTGCCGCTGCACACTTATCTGCTGAGTTTCCACCTGCGTTGATTGTGTACTACTTTGCGATAATGACATTTCAACATCGCTGCTCATTAGTATACTGGCTACCTCTGCCACACTGAAGGTATTGGGCCTAGGTTGGTGGGGTTGGACCGCTGGTGTGGAGGTGCTGCTCCCAGCTTGGTTCCCAGACAACGCTGCTGCAGGCGTAACTTTTTTGGACACAAAAAAATATTGACCAGCACACCAGTCGTGGTTAATGGCACTTCCTTTTTCTGTTCCTTCTTCTCACGGGCAACTTCTTGGTACTGGACCTAGTACCTTTCTTTGGGGCCATCTTCTTCAGATGTCAGGCAGGATGCAGGTGCACAAGTTGCAGAGATGTCTGTGGTCCAGGCGCGGTGCGTCCATTGGGGCGTAGGGGCGAAGCCCCACTAAGCCCCATGGACCCACCACGTCCTCACAAGAAGCCAAACACAATTATTTTTAAAAATCGCGCTATCTGCCGGCCGGGAACCGGGAGACACCCGACCTTCCCGGAGTGCGCAAGGGGGGGTGGGGGGTGGGGGGAGGATCGGGCTGCTGCAGCTGCGCAAGTGTATTTTTGGGCACAAACATGCCCGCGCATGCGCAGATCGTTTTCTTGTGAATTCCCCCTTAGAGAGAGGACCAGGGGGCGGGCCGCAGCCCCCGGGGTTACACAGGGCGACTGGGCGAGGAGTCATGGTGCCCCCCCAGCCAATCCTGGCGCAGGATTGGCTGGTCACTACATAGCCCGGTTACATAACCCCTGACGGATAGCACGGCCGACTTTGGTGCTGGGAAACCAGGTTCGAGCCTCTTATCGAACCATAAAAATGTATACATGACTTACTTTGGTGTTAAATAAATAGATATTTTAAAAAACAAATAAAAATGATGTTCCGACTAAGGTGTGAAATTGGTGTCGAATAAATACATGTTTTTAAAAACAATTAATATTAATCATGTATCATTGGTGCTGGAGTACAAGGTTCGAGACTGGTATTAAACACTGACAAGCTGTGTGCAAGTTATATGGTCATAAAAATACATGAATGATGGATGCAGGATGGGTGGATGCATGAATGGATGCAGGATGAATGATGGGTGGATGAATGGATGGGTGGATGCATGAATGAATGATGGATGCAGGATGGATGCAGGATGGGTGGATGGGTAGATGAATGAATGATGGATGCAGGATGGATGCAGGGTGGATGGATGGGTGCATGAATGAATGATGGATGCAGGATGGATGGATGATGGATGAATGATGGGTGGATGAATGGATGGGTGGATGCATGAATGAATGATGGATGCAGGATGGATGCAGGATGGGTGGATTAATGAATGATGGATGCAGGATGGATGCAGGGTGGATGGATGGGTGCATGAATGCATGATGGATGGATGGATGGGTGGATGCAGGAATGGATGCAGGATGGATGATGGGTGGGTGGGTGGATGGATGGATGCATGAATGAATGATGGATGCTGGATGGGTGCATGGATGGGTGGATGAATGAATGATGGATGCAGGATGGATGGATGGGTGCATGAATGAATGCTGGGTGCATGAATGAATGATGGATGCAGGATGGGTGGATGGATGGGTGGATGGGTGGACACATGAATTGATGCAGGATGAATGATGGATGGATGGATGGGTGGATGAATGAATGATTGATGCAGGATGGATGGGTGGATGGATGCATGAATGATGTATGGATGGATGCAAGGTGGTTCGGGCTCGCTCGCTGCAGTGCAATATGCAAATTAGTTTACGCCCCACCACTTTCAAATGTCACCAGCCGCCCCTGCTGTGGTCACACGTGGACGTGATGTGGTGAGCAGCAGGACTTCTGTCTGGCAGTACAACGGGTGATGATGATGACACCTCCTCCTTTGTCTTTTTGTGCACCTAAAAGCAAATAAGCCAGGAGAAGAACATCAGTGAAATGTTGCATTTGTTGTTGTGGTTCAGTTACTTACTGTACTAGTGCAAACAAAAGATATAGTCTAGCCATTTCTTAGACTTTGTCAACAAGGGCTATGTTATACTGCTGAGTACACACACTACACTCTCAGGAAGGATAGGAAAGAGAATAAGAACCACCAAAATAAAAACGTAATAGAAGTGGGGGGGACCCTATTTGCCATTAAATTGTTTGAGCATCACATCATTCATGGAGCTGCGGCTGGCAAAGGGGGTGGATGGATGGAAGCAGTAAGCCAATAGGGAAACCATGCAGGCCTATATGGCAAACGCAGGACACTAATAACTCCCAACACAAAAAAGGCCACCTGCCACATGGACACTCACAAATCACAAGCAACAAACAGGGGTCCTGGGAATCACCAGGAGCTCACAAAAGGCCTATAAAAGCCAGGCAAAGGATGCATGCTAAAGCACACTGATCTGCCATTTTAATGCAACAAATGCAAATACGAAAATACACAGGCCCCAAAAAGGTCTGCAGGGTGCGCATGCTTTGCACACCAACACACACCAGACACACACAAGAAAGGCATGTCTTTAAGACGCCCAACATCAGAAAGCCCACCCCAAAAAACACTTGCCAACTCAATCCAATGCCATCCAAGGCCTAAATGATGTCTAAATTCAAAAGACCACACAGAAACACTTGAATAATAAAGCTGTGGCTACCTGCTCTGAGCTACTGGATGGAAGCAGGCCTGTTGTCAGGCAAGGCCAGACAAGCTTGCAGTCCTAGGCTTCAAAATGGCCACCAGCCACTTGGCCAGGCCCAGCAACATCAGAAAGCCCACCCCAAAAAACACACTTCCCAACTCAATCCAATGCCATCCATGCCCTAAATGATGTCTATTCAACAGACCACACAGAAACACTTGATTAATAAAGCCGTGACTACCTGCTCTGAGCCTACTGGATGGAAGCAGGGCTGTTGGCAGACAAGGCCAGACAAGCTTGCAGGCCTAGGCTTCTAAATGGCCACCAGCCACATGGCCAGGCCCAGCAACATCAGAAAGCTCACCCCAAAAAACATACTTCCCAACTCAATTCAATGCCATCCATGCCTTAAATTATGTCTAACTTCAACAGACCACACAGAAACACTTAATTAATAAATCTCTGGCTACCTCCTCTTAGCCTACTGGATCAAAGCAGGCCTCTTGGCAGACAACAAGGCCAGACAAGCTTGCAGGCTTAGGCTTCAAAATGGCCACCAGCCACATGGCCAGGCCCAACAACATCAGAAAGCCCACCCCAAAAAACACACTTCCCAAGTCGATTCAATGCCATCCATGCCCTAAATGATGTCTAAATTCAACAGACCACACAGAAACACTTGATTAATAAAGCTGTGGCTACCTTTTCCGAGCCTACTGGATGAAATCAGGCCTCTTGGCAGACAAAGCCAGACACGCTTGCAGGCCTAGGCTTCAAACTGGCCACCAGCCACATGGCCAGGCCCATCAACATCAGAAAGCCCACACCCAAAAAACACATTTCTCAACTCAATCCAATGTCATCCATGCCCTAAATGATGTCTAAATTCAACAGACCACACAGAAAAACTTGATTAATAAAGCTGTGGATACCTGCTCTGAGACTACTGGATGAAAGCGGGCCTGTTGGCAGACAAGGCCAGACAAGCTTGCAGGCCCATGCTTCAAAATGGCCACCAGCCACATGGCCAGGCCCAACAACATCTTAAAGTCCACCCCAAAAACAGACACTTCCCTACTCAATCCAATGCCATCCATGCCCTAAATGATGTCTAAATTCAACAGACCACACAGAAACACTTGATGAATAAAGATGTGGCTACCTGCTCTGAGCCTACTGGATGGACGCAGGCCTGTTGGCAGACAAGGCCAGACAAGCTTGCAGGCCTAGGCTTCTAAATGGCCACCAGCCACAAGGCCAGGCCCAACAACAGAAAGCCCACCCAAAAAAACACATTTCCCAACTCAATCCAATGCCATCCAGACCCTAAATGATGCTTGAAAATGAAATATATAAAAAAAAACACCAAAGGAACAGTTGCATCATCATGCACACAGACAGGAGGCCATGACTAGCTCGGGCCTACTGACTACTAGTCTAATACCCACAACATTTAAAAAAAAAAAAGGAATGATAGTTACCAAAATTAAATTGTAGTTGCAACAACTGCAATGCCCCCAATCAAACAGACACAACAACCACTTACTTGTAACATATCCAATTCAAAAATCCTCAAATCTAATTGCAATGATGCAGCAGACAAAAAGAGTGACCTTTCCAGCTCAAAATCCAAAGGCAGAATGATCAGGAGATGGACAAAGCACTGGGAGGAGCCTGCTGGACAGGAACAGGAAGTTGGAGATTCTGTGGCACTTCCTCCCTCTCCCCACCTTTACAAAAAAGGACAGCCAAATGTCAATCTGAGGAGTTTTTTTCATCCAAATCATCATTTGCAGAAGGTTTCATGCTGCTAGAGCTGATATTGTTCTCCAAATTGAAAAGTTTACATGTTCGAGTTCTCGAGCTTCACATTACTCCCGCCGGATGTCAATAACGCATCCAAAATGACGTGCTCGCGTTCTCTGGCTCCCTGTCCCGTTGGATATGATGTGTTCGGGTTCTCTTGCTCCTTCTCACGTTCAATATGACGTGTCCGCGTCCTCACGCTCTCGCTCGCGGTGGAGAATGACGTGATCACTGATGAGATCATCCAAGTGACAATCTGATACATTTTATCATTCACTAGTATAACTTTTTAACACTCATTATAAAATATGAAGTACCATACTTTAAAGCATTGACACACTAATACAAGTTTCTAAAAAGCCACTTAGTGATTCCTAGATCTACATATACATCTAATCACTTACCTATAGATTCACTCATACATGGTAACAAAGATCAATACAACACTATTAAATATACTTATACACCTACATCAACATTACACACCAGCCTCCATCATATCCAGTTATTCAGTTATGCTACTCACTTATGGAAACAATTGATCATACTTATATTTACTAAGGTACACACTTACACAAAGACCACTTTATTTATTCATGTAGATAGTAACTCATACGTAGTGTGTCATAAAATCACTATTACAAGAATACAGTTATGCATATGGCACTCATACAATCACTGAGTCTTATGTATACTTATTTATATACAACAACTGTCACATACACTGCCTTTTCTAGTTCTAGTTGGTTGCACATGTATTATTGAGAAATTAATTTACTCATCATCACACCCATAAAGAGATTCACTCACCCAAACAACTGTTTCAAAATACAGTCTTAATCTCATATACCTACTAAATCAATTATTTACACATCTTTGGACAGTCACACACCTCCCACCGAACCACACACACATTCATTCACTATTACATACAAATAATCACTTAACTAATTAATAACTATACACTTTCACATAGCTAGTAACCAACTTATGTAGTACTTTACACATCAAGAGATAGAGTGATACAGTTATTCACAAATTTTAATCAGTAGCTCATATGTTTAGTGAGACACTTTAAATTAATTACTTAGATAGTCATTCACTCTGTTACTAAATTCTCCATTCAGACACTTATACATCAATTCAGACTTCAAGGCAGATTGCTATATATATATAATACTTATTTAAATATCGAAGCAAACCACATTCACTGGATGATGTCATCAGTGATGTCAGCAGTGAGGTCATTTGAGATGTCATTAGTGATGTCATCAGTGATGTCACTGACCATGTCATGAATGATGTAATATGTGACATCATCAGCAGTGGATTGCGGGTGCGTGAGTTAAGGTTAGTACAACTAACTATAACGTGGGAATATTTCAATGGTTTTGTACGAGTGAAATGTCCAACTTACTATAACACCCCTGAAACCTGTGTTTTTTTTCAGTGAGTATATATATATATATATATATGTATATATACACACACACACACATATCTATATATATATATATAAACAAATGTCTGTCTGTCTGTCTGTCTGTTTGTCCTTTATGCATTACTACACCATCCATCCGATCGCCATGAAACTTTGGGAAGTTGTTGCGTACACTCCCGCACAGGTTTCTGGCATTTGTTTTTTAAATATCGGCCCTCCAGGGCTCTCATAATCTTTTGAATACTGATGTACGCACCAGACGGAAAAACAACAAACCGTGTATCCACAACCACTCAAAAAAATAGATAAAATTAAAACACCATTCATCCGATCTCCATGAAACTTTGGGAAGTTGTTGAGTACACTCCCGCAAAGGTTTCTGGCATCATTTTTTTTAAAATATCGGCCCGCCAGGTCCCTCATAATCTTTCGAATACTGATGTACGCACAAGACGGAAAAACTAAAAATCGTGTATCCACAAGCACTCAAATAAATAAATAGAATTAAAACAGCATTCATTCGATCGCCAGGAAACCTTGGGAAGTTGTTGAGTACACTCCCGCGAAGATTTCTGCCATACATTTTTTTTAACTATCGGCCCCCCAGGGCCCTCAAATCTTTCCAATACTGATGTACGCACCAGACAGATAAACAAAAAATCGTGTATCCGCAAGCACTCGAATAAATAAATAGAATTAAAACGACACTTTGAAATGTTTCCATATTAAAATGAATAAGTTTCAATAAAAATGACACAATGTAAATTGAATGTTATCATAACGAGTTTCCTTGAATTTCCTTTCTTCGGAGATCGCAGCAACGCGCGACGGGTAAGCTAGTACATATATATATATACAACAAAGAACTGAGATATCAACAACTGCAACAGTACACGTTCTTGATAGGTTTGATAAGTAGTGTTTATACTTTCTTCAGATTAATTTTTCATGAAAACACTACATCACATCAGCCTCAAAACAGCAAACACGTGTTTTGTGCTACTCTTCGCTTCTTCAGGGCTTTATTTTCCTGTCTTGTGATCTAAATTTCACTCTCCTATATTTCAAATAAAAAGTCTTGCTTCATCTGTTTATTCTCTTATTTCCATATTTAGTGATCTTATAATCCAAAAGTCTGCTATAAAATTAATATCCTCTTGTCATGATGTCCCCCTTGATATGGGTCAAATGTCAGCTGGACGCCTCTGATCCTTCACCTTCTGATCCTGTGCAGGACATTCAAAGACCAGCTTGGCAACTTTAGAAAAGTCAGTTTTGCTCTCTAATACCAGATTTTAGGACCTTGAAGTACTCTCAAGTCACAACAGTGTGCACATTGAGAGCATTGCAAAATCCACTTCATTTGAAAAAGCTGACGTTGTTGTTGAACTGCTACTCTCAGACCTTTTTAGGAGTTACATAGCTACCTAGCTCCCAGAACATTGGCTGGTATTCTACCATGCTTCATCATTCCTGCGCCATTGAACTACCATGATAGAGACCAAATATTGAAAATGGTCAGTGAGTGGAGTCTCCAGGAGTATCAAGGAGCCAAGATATCCTCTTTCCCTGACTTTACAAGGTGAGTTTAAGAGGTGACAAACGTGTTTGCTGAACCTAAGAGGACCATACTGCAGGTTGGAATTGGCTACGCCATGGTATACTCTGTCAAACTTAAAGTCAAGTTTGATGGTTGTGTGCAAATGTTTTGCAAAACCTGACAAAGCTTTTAAATTCTGCAAAGAATGTGTGCAAAAAGAAGCACCAGACAATACCCACAAACTCCCAGCGGGGTATCCCAATCATTCATGAGTGACCTAAAATGATAAGTGCCCTTAAATGAGATGCAGGCCCAATGAGGAGACTGCCTAGTTTATACGAAATCTAACTCTGAATGTCTTTAAATCAGTATTTTTGTATTCAGTTCAATAGTGTAAACATTAAAAGACCAGTAGCGCTGGTCCAATGTTAAGCTACATGGGTGTCCCCCTCCTCCTCCTTAAAGAGGCATACTGTGTCTTCTATAAGGTGTTCCTACAAAAAAAAAAGACATTGGGTATTCTATTTTTAACATTTTTGAAATTTGATGAAGTATGTTGAGTTTGCAGTTGTATATGGTTAGATTTTTTTTTAAATCTATAAAAATTGTTATTTATATTTTATTAATTGTTTATTAAATAATTATTTAGGCTATTCATTGCAAAAGTTAACTAAATTAATGCGTCATTATTTATTTATGAGTTGTTGCATTTGTAGATTATAGAAGGAAAGGTCTTTTATTTTGAACAATAAAAAGTATTTACTTGTATATTGTTATATTTTAAATATAATGGTAATATTTTATATTATTAACGTGTATTTATAGTATTTATATGTATTATAGTTTCTATTTGTCGGCTAAAATCTCAGCTTCTAATGTCCCCAGTGCTAAACTGTAAGTTAGTTGTAATTATTTTATTAGAAAACAAATGTCGGATGGGGTATTATTTATGTATTTTGGTGTTTTTGCTATACTATATAGTTTAAACTCTTGCTATATGTTATTATGTTACTTTGCATAGAAATATTTTTATTATCGTTTTCCTTTAGGAGTTGAAAGTAATTGGCTATTTCTTTCAATGATTTTAAAATATCATGTGTTTTACTTTGGATGCTGTTGTATTATATTATCCTTTATAAAGTATCATCAATATTATTCTCTTTTATATCACACTGGTATTTTAATTGAACGTTTATCTAAATAGTTAATTTTTTTTCAGAATGATAAAACGAAATTATCATCTATTAAAGATGATCACAGTCATTTAATTGCAATCCTAACAACAGGTATAGCACAATTAGTCTTCACTCTGCCATAATTTTGAAGTGCACACATTTTAGTGCAAAAACATGCACATAATATTTGACATATTAAAATTAATTATAGAAATAAACATAGATGCTTTAAATGTGCTCCTGCTCACCTCACTGGATATACTTTACATACCAAGGCATCATCTCTTCGTGAAGGAACTGTACTCCAAATACCAAAACGCACTGCTATTAAGCAGTAATTGGCCAACGGGATTAAGGGGTTTACCTACTCGAGACTGAATTTTGGGGAGATCAATTTTGGATTGCCTCAGTGCTAGGAACACCAAGGATGTCGCGAATGAGCACCTGCTCTGCAGTTTGAGAAGTCGTTTCTGATGACGCAGGGATTCCCACCTTGATTTTTCATTTTACCACTCTGAGGAATCACCAGGTCGACGGGTCTTCTTTAGTCTGCATGAAAGTGTGAAGGGAGTTCTTTAAATTCAATATACCTCGATAACTTCCCAAATCAATAAATTTTAAATGTGAAGGAACACGGACTCCAAAAGAAAGTTTAAGAATGTATTACAAAAGCAAAAATAACTGAACATACAAACACCTCAGCAAGAGGTTCAAGAAATAAACTGGCACTAATACAAACATAATCCTGCGCAAGAGTCTCAGACGACTCAAAATGAAAAGCAGAGTTAATTCTAAAAGCATTAGACATGCTACCACCGTGCCCACTGGAAAAACGGACTGCATCTGTTCCAGTGAAGAGAAAAGATTTGTCTGTCCCTACACTGACTCTAAAGTGACATCCCTACTTAACATACCTCCCAAGCAAGAGAAAAGGTGTCAGCAGTGAAGGCTCCCTATGAAGCGCATTCACCTTCCAGGTAAGTAGCCTAACTACCGAGCTCGCTCTAAGATGCTCCTTAATTTCTCCTGCCAAGTTCAAACCTAAGACCCATGTTTAACTGCACATCCAATTGGACTGCCTTAGACAGGACCCAGTCTAAACCCAACTGACCCTAAACCTAGATTCACTAATGCCGAACTAACTCTACACCCTTTGGGCACTTTCCCTAATGCAAAAACCCCAAAACAATGAAAACGCCCATGGCAGTCCTCCCTCAGCAGGTAGAGCCCCTCATACTTTTCCAGTGTCGAACCTTCATCTTCCGGAAATCGTTGCTGTTTCCTTGGATCCCAGGCACCTTCTCCGCCTAATGTTGCGAACGCACCTGCCAACACATTCTTTTCGTTCTCACTCCTACTAATCTAACTTCTAAACAATTACTTATTCTACTTAACGAGCTCCTCGGCCTTGCAACTGCAAAAGAAATGCATGAGAACAATCCCTCTGCACTCCCCTGTTACAATTCGAAATTCAACTGCAACCGTAAGTTTCTTTCCCAAAGCCTTTTTCCAGCTCGACATTTCTAGTCATGCTAAGAAAATCAGTTAGGCCTTTGCTAGTGTTTCTTCTCTTAGGCCTTTACTCTTTTAAATGCATTTCTAATACGACAACATAAACATTTCATTAATAAATCCTAACATTACACTCCATGTTAACGAACATTATGCTCATGTTAAAACATTACATTTCTCACTAGGCAAACTACACATGCAACTTTAATACGGCACGTTTAATCTCGTGGCACATTACATACACTAAGCAATGAATCCTAAATTACTTCAAGCATTATTCTCTCGATTAAGCACCACATTAATCAATAAATGATATGAGCATACTTCTATATGTTGCAACACACTCGATTAGTCCTACATTTCTAAACCAAACATTAGTAATGTCCTCTAAATATGCGAGTGCTGACTACAGGCGGTTATAATGCACCCCTACAATTTTCAAACAACATGGCGCTCTTTCAGCCCCCCCTTTGATGACCTGTTTCATCTCACAACACACCACCATTTAGGGTAAGAACCGACTTAAACAGAATTTGTTTCCATTCTACCTCTCCTGAGCAACTCCATGTTTTTCAAATTCTGATATTGAATGTCCTGCAGTCTCTCCATTTGTCTCTCTTGCGTTCTCAGAGATCTTTCCAATCTACCAGACTTATACCATTTATAAGCTCTGATTAAACCCCACAATCCTATCACAAATGCCACGACTATGATAAGAGGCTTCAACACATAACCAAGAAATCCCTTTCCAAGGTTGCAAACAAACTCCCCACTTTGCCAAAGCCTTTTCCAACTTTTCCCCATACAGTTTCCTCAGTCAAATCCTCAATCTCATAGTGAATGGCAGTGATGTTACTTATATATTTCTCCAGATCTTTACTGTTGTCTGGTATATCAGTACAACACTCTTTGACCTTAAAATGTTTACAGACACCGCCCTTTTTTGCTAGAAGGACGTCTAAAGCAAGACAATTTTGCAAAACCATCGTCCTTATCGATAACATCTCTCCTTCCACCAACACCAACGACTTAGCTGTATTCATTGACAACTCATCCACAATAGTCGCCAACCTTCTAATTTTCACATCATTTAAGATCACTCCCAAAGTTGGTATCATTGTTCCAAAAACATCTCCAACCACAGCTGCTGCACCTCGCTTCACTCTTGCATGTTGCCCTCCTTCTATGAGCTCAAAATCTTCCGTATGGTAAATCTTAGGAAAGATTATAGCTAAATAGCATGCACCATACCACTTCTCAGGCAATCGCACATAGGCATTCTTCCCGTGCACAAAATACACAGTTGGAATTACTTGCACTATACCTTGCATAAAGTCCTTTGAATAATACTCCATTGTAAATGTATGCTCACATGTGGTCTGCCCCACATACACATTCTCATAGTATGTCTGTGGACGGCTTATGCACAACTTCCCTTTTTGCACTTCATCTAGAGCTATCGGACCATTACTCCCTTTCGACTTGTGTAAATTCTCCTCATCTGTCCAGTCTACCTTACCTTGCCCTGAATCTCGCAACTGCTTTTGTTTGGTGTATCTATCTTCCACCTGATCTATAAATGTCTTCTCTGTATCTGACAACAGGCACATCAGATTATGGCGATGAGCATGAGCTGTGTCCAACTCTTGAGTCGGTATGAAATACGTTCTAAGTCTATCTTCAGATTTATAGTAATCATACTTATTCAAATGCTTGTAAGCAGGTACTTCAGGAAGAACAGCATCATAATTTGAAAAGAAATACTCAAAATTATTTCGCCCCAAAAAAATGATAAGCAGCAAACTACATGAAATGCCATATGTCAAGGGAAGTTGATGGTATCTAACACCCCCATCTACTGAAGCTGGCAACTGCATACATACATAACAATCTTGATACATCCATCGCATCAGTATACTCATACAACAACTTTGAATACGCATTAAGCTTGAAATTACCTCTGGACAGATCTGCGTGTAACCTACGACTCTCCTCTATTAGCAAAGCACTTTTGTTTCCTACCTTGACTTCTTCCTTACTAGGAGTAGTAGGTGTAGTGGTTCCCTCTACCTCCACTGCCTGCTCATGTGGTGCTAAATATGAGACTACAACTACCAAAATTATGAAGAGTATCACTCCTCCTACAAGTGTGCCTACTATGCACCTAGCTCTACGGTTTGGGTTTCCGGCCTCCATGGTCTCAGAAATATATTCAGCTTCTTTATTCAACGGAAAACACTCAGAGAGTCTCTCTTTTCTTCAGATGCTTGTGAATCAACTCGAACCACACCTCAGAAAGCTGGAAGTCCCCTTTTGCTTTCAGTTCCATATATACAGCAAGCAAAGTCAACCTTAACCCTTCTCCGTCCTCTGTGGAAAGTCCCTAAGTTCTTCTTCCACTCGGACCTAGGTTAAATGCATTTATTTACAGCAAAAGTCTCTTTTAGTCCATAATAAGATTTGCTCCAACTGCTTCTAACACATATTCTAAAAGTTCAAGATGAAGAACAATCGATTCACGAGCTGAAATTTCAGGACCAAACGTAGGAAAGATCAGTCTACTCAGAATCAGTTGTCGAATTCCGCTCAATATCGAGGGATTCGGAACTGTGATGGTCAGCACGCCTTCAATCTCAAGTCCTGGTACCAACAAAAACACATCCAGCTTGATGTTAGGACTGGTACTGGTCACTGTTACTGCCCTCACCCTTCCCGATCTCAGCACTCCTGGCATTAGTCACAGGATATGTCCACTCTGGAGCTGAGTACTTTTGGCAAGGCACTCTCCTTCTCCTTGATCTCCTCAGGCCTCCAAAGGCTTGCCCTTCTTCGCATTCATCTGACTCTGACTCTTCGTACACAGGGGCAAGATCCCTCTCAGAAACCAGTCTCAAGTGCCTCTCTGGCCACTGCTCCTCAGCTCTGCTTGTTGTCTGGCTTTTTCTCTGCTCACTCTGCTCACAACTTCTCTCAGCTGAGTCTGACTCTGGACCACTTTCACAGCAACTTCCCCTTTGAGAGGCAGTTTCAGCTTCGCTGCTGTCGTGACCCTCCTCAGCTTGGTCAGGTGAGCAACCTTGGCTTTGCTTGTCCCCTCCTGTGGCCCTGCCACCTCGGCTGGATTTTCATCAGGGAGAGGAGCTGTTTCTTCCAAGGGTGTTAAAGCACAACGTGTGTGCGAAGCATGCACCAAGTTAGGCCGACCTCCCCACTTCACTGCAGTGTTCGTGACTAAGATGACTTGATATGGGCCTCTCCAGCGAACATCCAAACAGCTCTTCGTCACGTGCTTCCGAACCAGCACCCAATCCCCAGGACTCAGGTCTTGACAGAGGTCGCTTGCAGCCGGGACCACAACTGCCTGCACGTGATGGGACACAGAACGGATCAGATCATCGGTGATGCTAAGCAAGGCTGTCAATGAAACTGCTGGTAACCTCATAGCCCTCCCCATCAGTATCTCATGTGGTGAAAGACCTGTTCTCCTGTCTGGGGTACTGCGCGTACTCATCAACACCAACAGCAAGGCATCAGGCCACTTCAGAGATGTCGATGAACACACCTTTCCCATTCGAGCTTTCAGAGTCCCATTGACTTGTTCCACTATCCCAGAAGCCTCTGGGGGATAGCTACAATGGAGTCTTTGGTCAATTTGCAATGCGACACAAAGCATCTTCATTATTTCACTATGGAAATACGTTCCTCTGTCCGATTTCAAAGAGGTCAGAATCCCAAAGCTAGGCACAAGTTCCCTCAACAACACTGCTGTGAGTGTTTCACATCTAGGTGTGGGGTACGTCTCCACCCACCTTGAGAACACACACACCACAACCAAGATGTACCTCAACCCATTACACCTAGGCATCTGGATGAAGTCTAATTGCATCCTGTTGAAAGGCCCCCCGACCTCCCAATGTGACTCATTGTAACAAAAGTTTTCTTTCCTGCATTCATTTGTTGACAGGTGACACATCTCTGACACACAGCCTCTGCCACAGCATGAAATTGCGGATTGTACCATGTTTGTCGGAACACTCGCACCATAGCATCTCTTCCCAGGTGTACTGCACCATGGCTCTGCCTGGGCTCAACAACTCATCCGGCAACACTGCCCTTCCATCAGTTGAAACCCAAATAGCCACATGTCCTTTCACGCAGCCTTCATTGATCCACACATTCTTTTCCTGATCAGAAACCTGTTGCTGCAGGCACTTGAGTTCATCCCAAGTATCTGCCATGGTCAACATCGTGTTAATTTCTCATGTGCCGACCTTGCTTTACGAGTCACATCCTTTGCTACAAACAACAACTCATCTGGCTCATATAGTTCCACTCTCTCTATAGGCAGGTTCCCTTCAACTATCTTGTCCATTTCTGATTTCAGTCGCATCACATCTAGCCTCTTTGCCCTTATCGCTGTTCTAAGGACGCTTAGATTAGATGCACCACTCGACCACTGTCCTGCTCTGTGCACCTGTTCACTTCAAAGGTGTCCCTCAAAGCCAATCTTCCATCAGCAATCCCATGGTCCCAGCCCTCTCTTGACCGATCACCTTGAGTCCCTTCAACTGACTCCCATGATCTCAGGTCTGACCTCAGTTCTCCCAGGGATTTTGGTCTTGGTCCCCTCAGAGCCATTGGCCCACTTAATGAATCAGCCATAGCCAGCAACGATGTAGTCGACTCTACAGGCCTCGGTGATGGTACCAGTTCATTCACTACATTGTTCCCTCCGAACCCAGCACTTCCTTTCATTCCTGTCAGTGATGGGCTTCCATTCCTCACGTGCTCTGGGTCCTACACTGACACTATGGGACCAATAGTAACCGGCACCCTAGGAGCATCCGGTAACCTCTGAGAAGTGATTCTGTATTCTGCATTTCCCCCATTGAGAGTTTTCCCACTACTTCAGAACTCAGTAGAGCTTGTGGTTCCCTAATTTCTTCCAATGGAGCTGATCTAACTCCTTTTGACTCCGGATTATACAGGGGTGGTCTCTCTGATAACATCCTTTCTAATAAGCTGTCATCAGTATCACTGTCTTCATCCTCAACTTTCTTTTTCTGCACCTCTCCTGACTTGACCAACACTGGATACAACTTATCCCCCTCAATCGTTTGTACTCTCCATCTCTTTTCCAGTGCGTCCCATCTCGCATCTTGAAACGCCCTGACTGACCTCTTCACTCGTTCCTGTCTCCTGTCCCTGTTTCTCTCGTGTGCCGCCCTAATCCACGCATTCAGTGCCTCAAACTGTGCTGATCTAGGCAAAGGTCGCGAAGCAACCATAATCGATTTCAATTGATATAATACCTCTTATCTAAAAGTTCCATACCTGGAAAAGGTCAATTCCTCATTTCCGTCAGTCATTTTGCACCAGTTCTCAAGCCACAATATAGTGTGCAAACCCACATTCGTAGCCATATAATGAGCTGGGGTGTCCTCGGGCGGAGCCTCTGCCCTCCCCCTGGGCTCTAATTTCTTTTCTTCCTTTTTGAACAAATTTCATAAAACCTTAAAGCATTTAATGATGAAACCAGCGTTTCTCTACTCTCAGCACTTGTTTACTTCCTGACGACAATCCACCAATCTCAGCGCTGCTTCACACCAACCGCCCTATCACAGTGCGGCACCTTCTGACGTCACTTTTTTCTCCGCTCGCAGCAGTCCCCTCCTTTTCACTCCACTTTTCACTCACGCATACGTCCCATGCATACACTGAAATGATCACTTACGACCAAGCAATCACTTCGCTGACCGTACGTCCACAGTCTGACTGTACGTCCACAGTCGTGCAATTGTCTACTGAACTGGCAACTGTCTGTCCACGAAACGACCGGAAAATCTCCTCAACTGATAGGTTACACACATTTAGCAACCCACGACCAGCGTTAGTTACTCACGCACTCACACATTCATTCCCCCTATCTCTGTCCAGCTGGCGATCGATGGTACCTCACGATCCCGTTAACAATGGTCGACAATTAAGTTTTAAGTGTACTGTACACCCGACCCACTCAAGCTACTCCTTGAGCTTAATATTTTACCGGGCTGCGTGCGCTCACAGCCTGATCTCCTTTCATACAACAGGCATTCCAACTCCGCAAGACATCACAACACGAACATCACAAACATTACAACATAAAACCGCAATCTAACAACACGAAACCCTATTCATACTCACTCTCCCACGAACTGCTGCTTTTTGCAGCACAGTCACTCAAATTGTGCCAAAACGGGGCAAAAAGGAACTGATGGTGGGACTAGAACAGCTTCTTAGATATATTTGGATTTTCATCTCTACAATAGCTCTGATCATCTGAGTCCTTCCCTCTCCTCTACTTCAAAAGGAAAATGTGTGGTGAGTCACAGTTAAATGACAAGAACCCCAGAATTCAGTTCACACACTCGATAAGTATCAGTGAAATGACTTATCTTGATGTTAAAATCACTAAAGACACCATGTTGAACAAATTAGTTACAGACATCCATACCAAACCCACTGACCGTAACAGCACCCTGTTATTCACCAGTTTCCATCCGAAAAGTCTCATTACCAATTTACCGTATTCTAATTTTTTAAGGATTAAAAGGATTTGTGCAAATGAGGAGGTATTTGACAAACAGATGCAGATACATCACACAAGATTTGAGCAGAGAGGGTACCCCACTGAGTTCTAGATCAAAGTATTGACAGACTGGAAATTAGGGACAGGTAATCATTACTGACTCCGACTTCTAAGCGTCAGAAAAAAGGATTTACCTTTGCATCTAAGTACTCCACAGCTTCTAATAAGATTATCATCTTGAATAGATGGGAGTTACTTCAAAATGAAAAAGATTGTAGGGGTATATTCATGGATAGACCCATATTTGCATATACCAGAGGGAGAAACTTAATGGATATAGTTAGAACTCCCAGTAAATCTTTTGAACCACAACTACATAAGGGGACCATGAGATGTCAAAACTGCGTTCACTGTAACAACATAATAACGGGCAATACTCTTGTACACCCAACTTCGGGTAAAAAATAGCGTTGAAACATTCAGCTGATTGTAATACAACCAACATAGTGTATTGTTTAAAATGTCCGTGTGGAAAGTTGTGTATAGGGAAAACTGAACGCAAGCTTAAAACCAGGCTTACACAACATAAAAGCAACTTTCGGTGTAAAAGCAGAACAACATCTATTGCGAATCACTGGTTAGATGAAAAACATAACATTGCACAATTGAGAGCACAAATTATAGAGGTTGTTGCAAGAAAAGAGGGACTACACAACAGTGCTAAAATACTTCAAAGGGAAGCATGAACATTTATGCACACTGGGTTATGCACACTGGTACCACGAGGACTTAACGACAGATTAGATTTAAGTTGTTTTCTATAAGTGAGGATTGGCATACACCACATGATCCATTATCTACATCACTACTAATACACACCATCAGTGAACCGTTGACTCTTGAGTACATTCTTTACGGTATTGCATGGATCGACATTATATAGTCATTATGTATTGTAGGTGATTGTACATCAATTAATTTTGTTACTATTTTGTTTCTATTCCCAATATTATCACCTGAGATATGGTATCGATGGAGGCTATATATATGTGTAGGATGAGCATTAAAACAGTATCATGTGAATCTCTACATGATATACAGATTAATAGCAACATAAGATATGTCTAGTCATTAATCATATATACATTAACTTTGTGAATGTATACAGATGTTGTTTATTGTACAGTGTATGTGTTGTATAATACCAGACATACCTGGTAATGAAATAGGTATACATTTACATTGTGTATGCTCAAACATGATTTTCATTGTATTATGTACATGTGATCAGAGAGGGACTATTTTGGTTCGTATATTATGTGAGTATTGGAATACGTTTATACTCATTACTAGATGTGAGTTTATGTAATTTGAGACATGTCACCAGTTGATATCATGTACTTCATCTATGTTCCCAGTCCATGCACGGAGTGAGTAAATTATTCATTTGGTGATACCAGCCGCTTTTTTATCAATGGATACACCATCTACTTTATATATAAGTAAGGTAGACAAAGCAGTATAGGATAGATAATAATTCTTACGCCTAAACGACGACAGTCAGTGACTATGTTTTTCAGCCTTTGTTTGATCATATGCAAAGTGTTGAGGCAAGCGACCGAAGCAATGATAGGCACTGATGACGCATGATTCATTTGGCAGCGTTTTGTTGATAATGTTGCCTGTGTGGGAGATAACAGTATATTCATATGAGGAGGATGTGTAGAGATATACAGCTTCTTCAAGAGTCCGTGCTACAACATCACCTGATACTGTTACTAAGAAAGTATCAAAGAACTACATGTCCCATAAACCTGAGGGTAATCATGTGACAACACTGGGCAGGAACTCTTTAAAACCTGTATGGTATCCTTCCGCGGCTCCTTTGGGGGAAACGCGGGATTAACATAGAAGGAGCAAATTCATGACTCTATGGTAAGCGAGATAAACAGTTTCTGGATTATATAGCATCATTAGCAGTAGGGACTCACCGTTTAGGGTGAAAGCACATGGCATTTAATTAGGTATATTTGTACATTTCAGAAAAAGAACTGTGCTTCCTAAACCTTCGAAACTGTCATTCAGAGACGATTTCACCGGTTTATCCGTGATAAAAGGTATGAGCAGGAGTATTTATTTATATAGGAATTCAGAACAGGGAATGAGAAAAAAAGAATATTTATGAGGATACATGTGTTTTCTTTCAGAAATTAACTTACGCACTGAGAATAAACACACCGAGACCAAGAGACGGTTTTACGCTTGAAATTCCGCAAATAGGTATGTGAATATATTTTTAAGTTTGATAGAGATAGAACACCGTACTGTCGAGTTCAGGCGAAGTTAACAGGATCTCCTGTAATGTGTTCATCTCATGCAGATATCTACATTGGTTTTCACATAAACGGATCAGTACTTGCCATTGAGAGTTATTGAGAGCAGCAGGTCAGTGCTACATCGCAGGAAACATGTTTTAGTTTTAACTCCTCAACAGCATTTTGTAATGTTGGTATGTATATCTAGCAGACTATAACAATAATTGTAGTAGATACACATTTCAAGGTATAGTGATTTGACCTTGAGTTTGAGTCACAAGGATATATATTTTGCAACTTTGTTGTGAGTTTATATTGAACAGTAATGTCAGTAAAAACTGGCACATGTACAATTAAGGAGAATGTTTATATATTTTAACAAGTTACAGTCACGCACTAATTAATTGTCACTAAACAGTGTATTTTTTAGTGTATTTTTTGATGCATCTTGATGGGTGTTGTATATCAGATTAGCGATATTCTCATGTTCCCTGATAACATACCATAACGATAGGTCTTATGGTTCCAGTTTGTAATGGATAAGATAGTCACTTCGGGCCCGATTCACAGAACTAACTTAAGACAAAATCCTAAACTTACTACCATTCACAGAAGGCACTTACTCATTTTGGTATTCACAGAAGTTAAGAGTCCTAACTTTAGGACTCCTAAATGCCTTCTGTGAATACCGAAAGTCCTAAAGTTAGGATTTTTCTCAGTTTAGGAGTAGTAAAGTTAGGACTCCTAACTTTAGGACTCCTAAATGCCTTCTGTGAATACCAAAAGTCTTAAAATTAGGATTTTTCCCAGTTTAGTAGTAGTAAAGTTGAGAAAAATCCAAATTTTAAGACTTTCGGTATTCACTGAAGGCATTTAGGAGTCTGAAAGTTAGGAGTCCTAACTTTACTACTACTAAATTGAGAAAAATCCTAATTTTAAGACTTTCGGTGTTCACAGAAGGCATTTAGGAGTCCTAAAGTTAGGAGTCCTAACTTTACTACTACTAAATTGAGAAAAATCCTAACTTTAAGACTTTCGGTATTCACAGAAGGCATTTAGGAGTCCTAAAGTTAGGAGTCCTAACTTCTGTGAATACCGAAAT
Organism: Lissotriton helveticus; assembly: GCF_964261635.1. Taxonomy (NCBI): domain Eukaryota; kingdom Metazoa; phylum Chordata; class Amphibia; order Caudata; family Salamandridae; genus Lissotriton; species Lissotriton helveticus. The sequence continues at coordinate 2,057,088,007 of NC_136059.1, read as the reverse complement.
GAGTAAGTGCCTTCTGTGAATACCGAAATGAGTAAGTGCCTTCTGTGAATACCAAAATGGTAGTAAGTTTAGGATTTTGTCTTAGTTCTGTGAATCGGGCCCCAACTTCACTTTTTAAAAAAAAAACAGTATGTCATTTTGAACGTCATATAGGATCTTACCCCCCTGAGTCTACTTACTATGTCCATTTTGTATATTAAGCATATAGGCTAGTTGATTATTTGATGTTATTTTCTGTACTTTTTAGGTATTTTCCCCATAAGAAGGGAACGACGGTTCCCGAAATGCATTGGGCGGCGCTTCTCTAAAATTGATTTTGACATATATACAAGATATAAGATGTGATACATATCATGTTGTGGATAATGTACAGAATATATTCCAATGTTGACAGTATTTTGTCATGATTTTTAATGAATAGTGATACACACATTAGTTGATTGTAAAGTGAACAATCATTATGATGAATATAATTGAACTGTGATATATGAGTAATTATGTTTACGACTAAAAAAGATTTTGAATCCACAGAAGATTAGTTTGTTCGTTTGTTTTTTATACATACAATAAGATTACAGTTGAAATTACTGAGAATTTATTCTCTTGGAACAGTGCACACTGCATGTAGGCCTCTGTCTACATTTCAGTATAGTGAGTCACAACTAAGACAGATAACTTCAAGCCTGGCATAGAGCCAGCAGTGCTTATCTGGTCCCATTGAAAAAGCAAACATTCAACACGTGGGTTATTGCAAGTCAAAGTTCCATCCTGGGTAGGAGCATGGTGATAAAGTCCACTAAGGCCTTCCCTGGAAGGACTCTGTTAGCATCTGAAAATTGCCATTCCAAGCAGTTCACTGGCATTAAGAAGGCAGATTTTGCCAAAAGGATTTCAGATTTGTATGTTAGCTATATCTCTACACTTTCATAATAATCTGATCTGTCACATGGGTGATCTTAAATTTTAGAATTATTATATTTGATTCAGTAATAGGTTTCGTGAAAGAGGGCTGGTATGCAATGCGATGCTGACAATTTGGCAAGGTGTCAAGGTCCAATTCACGGGCATTGCACAGCCAGACAAAGGACAAGAGGAAGAGGTAGGATTTCTATCCATGAGTGATTTAAAGTGCCTGAACCCACAGGATGGTAATTACAAAGTAGGATTTTAAGAAAATTGCAATCAACGTGTGCCTACCAGTTTTCTTGACTAGACTCAAGCAACACTCAGATTAACAGTGCAGACTGTCCAACGGTCTAACGATGTGTCCATTTACAAAGACCCAAAACTGAGGTTCAAAAAAAGGAAAATACATAAACACAGGGGATAGCAATGCGCAAAAACCATTACAACGCAGTCATTACAATGCACTCCCTTTACAACGCAGCTGTAACAACACAACTGCCTTTACATTGCATGCCATTACAACACATGCCATTACAACGCATGTCTCTATCACGCATGCCATTACAATGCATACCATTACAACGCATGCTATTACATTGCATTATCAGGTAAGTAATGGAGATTGTTTTGTTTTAGGGTGGGTATGGGTTTTTGGGTACATGGGATAGTATTTTTACCCCTACACTATCCAAAACTTACCCTACTGTTGCACTCACTGGAGTGGTAATAGTAATTTTTACCCCTACACTATCCAACACCGACCTTACTGTTTCACTCACTGGAGTGGAAATAGTAATTTTTACCCCTACACTATCCAACACTTACCCCACTGTTGCCCTAAAAGTATTATGCGTTGTAATGGTATGCGTTGTAATGGTAGTTTCTAAAAATGCCTTGTAATGGCATGCATTGCGAAATCATGCGTTGCAATGGTAGTTGCGATGTAAAAAACACGTTGTAAAGGCATGCATTGTAATTGTTTGAGTTGTAACGTCAAATATTCATAGCAAAACAGAAGAATCTACACTTGGAGGCCAATTTACAAAGCAACCTAAGAATACGGAATAGAGTAATTCTTCAGTACTCTTTAATGGACTCTCGCATGCCTCTGTGAATCAGCCCCAAAACGACTAAAATAGGCATAACATGGGAATGTTTGGGTTGGTTCAAATAGAAAGGAATGTGCCCTCTATGTACTGACACTAAGAAGGGTTGGACGTTGCGGGCCAGTTCACAAAGGCATGTAAGAATACGCCTGTAGAATTACTTTCTGTAATTTTGCAATGCGATATATTTGTATGAGCGAGTGTGGGATTCTTTTCTGATTACCAGTCTAGTTTGCAATGTTGTTTACCATTATATACAATTATCATTTAATCATATGCAAAATGTTTATGTGCGATTGTCAAATTAACCCCTTCGATGCTCATGACGAGCTCAGCTCGTCATGGCATATACCTCTCAGGTGCTCATGACGAGCTGAGCTCGTCATGACCACACCCGTTTTTATTACGGCCCAGCACTGCAGGGGAATCGCTCCAGCAGCCATGAGGTTAAGTGAGATTTTTTTCTGATGTCCATTCTAGTTTGAAATGTTGTCTACTACACAAGCACCATTTGATCTTATCAGATATTTTCAAAAGCAATTGTCAAAATAACAAATTAACTGCCACGATAAGTGTCTGTATGCATGTTGAAATAATTTGGTTTAAAATATCTAAATATTTAAACTATTGTATAAGCATTATTAGCATAAGTTATATTTGACTTTTTGTGTCCAAGTGATCTAATATGGCCGCCGCAACGCGGGAACTTTTCTGCGCATGCGTCTGTCACACTCACGTGACATGACGTATTCTCTTGCTTGGTGGGAATTTCTTGCTTCTGTGCACTAGAACTAAGATGGCTGCTCTGTGTGTTAACGTGCTAACTCTTGCACTATTGCTTTTACTATGTTGTTCGTTCTGCTTAATTCTTAACGCTGTAGTTAAAATAAAGTAATGGGAATAGAGTAGAGATAAGTGATATACAGTGCATTCATTTATTTCTAGTTCTAAAACTGTTTCTTTTCTACTTTTGCATGTATCGTATTTTCGGCATGACCTGTACATCTGAACTCCATCTTTGGAGGAACTGCGCCTGTGCAGAGAAGCTCACATTCCTGAAGCACTGACATTGAAACCCGGCCAAGTCTTGACTTGCTAGAAGATGTGCCTGGGAAGCTGACCTCTCAACCCCACAAGAGGAAGCTGGATTGTACACATTTATAATACATTGTAGTTCTTATTGATACATTCACTGCCGGGTGGAATAAAAGTGCATTGGAAAATAAAATATTGGGCGGGAACATAAATCTGAATATTGAAGAGCATGACCTCATAACTGGTATGGTGTGATGACCTCTCCTTGTCTTTTGCCCAATCAAATTGAGGGAATTCACACATTTGCAACATTGGGGGCGTGGTACACTGCCCTGGAAAATGGTATATCTAAGGTGGGCTTAGTTAGTTCGATTGTCCGACTTGTCCGAATAGCTGACCTGTCACTGACCCAACGCACTCAATAGTCGATCGAGAGCAGAGGTGCTGGTGGAGCACTCTGTCAGAAGATTGGATAACCCAATCGGGGATCTGGGAAGGAGATCGATAACCCAATCGGGGTCTGTCTGTGAGCTGCAGAGAGGGGTGTGACGCAGGCGTTGCACTTTAGCTGTGGGTGCCGGTCCTGACCTGCGGTGGTCCTGTCCTGATCCAATTTGGTCCTTACTTATCCTGATTCTGGTCTGCACCTGTTCTATCCTGCTGGCACCTGCATTATCGGGGGCCCTGTCCTTTAGTCTAGCCCGGGTTGGTCTTCACACCATTCTAGGTAAATATAAGTCGTAAGGGTATGTCATTGTGCTGTTTCCCTTTTCTTACCCTTCCTATATTTCAATGCTTAAAGAACGTTTCATGATAATCTCACATCATCTTGCTTTGATATTATTTTTGATTGATCAAGCCTTGACAAATTTAGTATGGACATTGACATTTAAAACAATATTTAGATAAAGCGTTTACATCTTTCCCGAGTCTGTGGTTATTTTATGAGTGCAAATGTTTATTTACTACCTATTTTCTTGCTAACTCCCTTGATCCCTTAGGACTCTAGGTACTGGTGACTAGGATTGGTAAGTCAAGGTATAGGTCCTAAAAAGGTTAAATTAATCACTGATTAAGCGTAGGGTTTACCTGTTCAAAGTGTGTAAGTGTTTATGGGCCCAGGTGAGTATGGTAAAAATTCTGGGCAGGTGAACCTGCACTCTATCAGTGTCTCAGACCCCACATTATACAGACCGGAGGCGGATTATTACAAAATGTAGAATGTACTGTTAATTTGCAGGGAATTGAATAGCTATATACTCAGAGTTATGGAAAAGTCACAACCTTTCCAGATTAGGTCCTACAATGGGAATTCGTATTTTTTATGGTTCAAATCTTTTTTATTAACATTTCCATGAAAAACAAGAAAACAGCACCAACAATAGACTTTGCGCATTCTTGGGCTGTGCATAGTCCCTTGCAATATAAACGCTGTAGTGCAGGTGTCTAAATGGCAAATGGCCCCAAATCCTTCCCAGCTCGCCACTCACTACAGGATTAGTGTATGAATTCGGCACTGCCATTGATGGTGCTTAATATTGCTCGGATGTTGGCTGAAGGGCAATCTCTGGCAAGCGTAGGAGACAGAGATATCTAGGGCATGTAAGTTCCCGAAATTCTTGTGAAAGTAGGGACAGGAAAGATTGCCATATTTCTCTAAAAGCAGGTCCCTGTCCAGCCAAGGTTAGCATTATCTTTTCCATACCTAGTAGGTGCCACAGCCTGTGGAGCCAGCCGGTATGAGTAGGTGTCTGTTGAGTACCCCCGTGCATGAGTATGCTCTGCATGGCAGCTCCTAGGGCCAGCCCAATTAGTCGTCCTCTTCTAGAGTTAAGGGGTTATGTTAGCGGATTTGGTAGGCCAAGGAGTATGTATGCAGGGAAAAGTGGTAGTTGGGTGTATAGGTGTGTGTCAATTTCGACGTGCGCTTGAGACCAATATTGCTGGAGCTGCAGAGAAATCTCATAGGTCATGTACTGGAGTGCCCTGTGAACCACAACCCCACCAACATCCCACGTTCCATGATGGGGTAGCCTTGCGTACCCACACTGGAGTGTAGTACCAGTGAGAGGCAATTTTTGTGAGTGTTGTGGTAAGTGCTACACTACTGGCAGTTTGCTTAGCTCTATGGCATATTCCTTCCCATTCTTTACTACTCAGTAATCTACCTAGGTCCTTCTCCCACCTGTCCCGGATGGCATTGTGTGTGTGTTTGTTACGGGAGATCAAAAGGGCATATAGTTCGGATATCAGTTTCTTATCTGTTGATTTGGTGATAAGCCATTTTTCGTACTGGGTGAGGTGTTGCTGCGCATTGGGCTTATTTTGCAAGTGAAGCATCCAGGGTCTGAGCTGCAGGTACCGGAGGCATTGTCTCAGGGATGCCATAGTCAACCCAAATTTGGTGGAATAAGAGAAACCCCTCCTCATCAAACATTTGACCCATTGCGTGGCACTCAGAGAGTCGCCACTTTGTAAACCTCATGTCTCCCAAACCCAGGGCGAAATCCGGGTTGCATAGTAGCGGAGTCAGGGGAGATGGGAATGTGGTTAAGCCGTGCCGGAAGCTAGTCTGCTCCCAAACCACCATTGTTGCCCTGCGTAATAGGGGATAGAGACACCCTGGTATTTGTAGCCTCTTTAGAAAGGGGACTTTAGGTAAGGATGTACCGACCATCACACAGTCTTGAAATAACCAAAGTGTCTCTGATTCAACGTGGTTCCATTCTACCAGATACTGCAGCTGCGCTGCTTGGTAGTATGAATGGAGGTCAGGGATCCCCGATCCCCTTCGCTAGGAGGAAGAAAGCTGATAGCTTTCTTCATACAAGGTTTTCATCGCTGCCTCATGAACTGCAATAGCTCTGTCTGGAGCTTGAGGATCATACCTGTGGGTGGATGCGGGGGGGGTCTGGAAGAGGTATAGTATATTTGGGAGGATTATCATTTTAACAACTGCTACTCTGCTTAGCCATGAAATCTGGTGGTGTTTCCACCATTGGAGATCTTTGCGTATTTGCTTATGCAGCGTACAATAGTTGATAGCAGCTGTTGGTTGAAGCTAGGTTAGGTTGATTGCCAGGTATGAGATGTTATTGGTTGACCACCGAATGGGGTGTTACCCCTTCAGTTGTTCCACCACTTGGGGGGAGAGAAAGGCTGAGTGCTAGGGATTTCTCAACATTCACCTTAAAGCCAGAAGCCCTGCCAAATATCTCTAGTTCCCTCAGGAAGGCTGCGAGATCCATATCTGGTTTGTTGAGCGTTACTAGGACATCCTCCACATAGAGACTTATGGTGTGTTGGTCGCTCTCGAAGGGCACCCCAGTGATGTCAGGGTGGTCCCGTACTCTTTGAGCTAGCGGTTCCATTTAGAGGGAAAACAAAAGGGGCAGCAACGGGCACCCCTGCCAAATACCTCTGCCAATTGGGAAGGAGTCAGAACTGTAGCCGTTGTTTCTGACCGTCGCCGCCGGAGAGTGGTAACAATTCAGGATGTGGGTCTTTCGTTTTTCTCCAAGGCCAAAATCTTCCAATTAGGACCAGTGGACTCTGTTGAAACTTTTTCGGCATCCATTGCTAATAGCGTGTAGCTGCCGGGGTCCTTGACTCTTTCTCAATAATGTGGAGCACGCATTTGGTGTTGTCACTAGTCTGCGTCTGGGGGATAACGCCTGTTTGGTCTGGGTCAATCAGAGAGGGCATATATGGGCTCAGCATGTGGGCTAATATTCCTGTGAATAGTTTTAGATCTGTGTTTAACAAAGATATAAGTCTGTATGAGCTGCACTGTGCTTTGTCTTTACCTGACTTAGGGATGACAATTATTGAGGTCGCGAGCATTGAGGTAGGAATTGCCCCAGGCTCAGTGAATTCATTGAAAAGTTGTGTCAGGATGGGCGCTACCACGGGGCAAAAGCTTTTTTTATAAAAGACCAATGTCAATCCATTCAGGCCTAGGTATTTTGACAGCTTCAGACAGGAGATTGCTGAGATGACTTACTCGATGCAAATCTCTCTGTCCAGCTTGCTCCGGTTAGAGCAGACATCTGCGCCTCTTGAAAATATTGTATGCTATCAGAGCTGTCCAGGGTTTGGCTCGAATAGAGGTTTGAGTAAAATTCTTGAAAGCTGTTTACTCCGTCCTTATCCTCTGTCACTAAGTCCCCCTCACTTGTGAATCCCTTGGATCCCTTGTTTTTGCCGGCTAACCCATAGTTTGTCAGCGAACATCCGTCTGCATTTGTGCCCTCCCACATGAAAGGAGTAGTGTAGCCTGCGTATTCTGCCTGTTCTAAATCAATTGCAGCCAGCTGTGAGTGTTGCGTGGTCAGCTGACACCATATTCCCTGGGCCCCAGTGCGCTGGTGTATGTGCTCTAATTCTCTGATTTGATGAGAGAGGCCTTCTCTTTTCTCCTTCCATAGGCTATTATCTGTGACTGAGATCGCAATGAATTTGCCTCTTAGTACAGTTTTAAGTGTCTCCCATAGTACTTCTGTATGGACCCCAGGGGTGTCATTATTTGATAGATAGTCCTCTATGGATAGTTGGATCTGTGTAACTACCTCTGGGCGTTGCAACAGCGTATCTCTCAAACGCCATTGTCGGAACAGGCACTCCTGTGGAGGGAGCGAAAACGAGATTGTTACTGCCGCGTGGTCTGAGAGTGACACGGTGAGGATCTCCGTCTCTGTTGTGAGTGTGGGTATGGGGCATATTAGCAAGAAGCTTGTTAAAATTATCGAGCGGTGATAATGGGCTTGCTAATATGCGCTAATATGCGCTACAGAATTCCAATAGAACCCCAGGTTAGATGTCCTACACATCTAACCTGGGCTTCTAATGGAATTCTATAATGCATATTAGAAAGCCCATTATCGCCGCTTAGCAGCAGTTTCCTGCCGCTAAAAGTGCGACAATTTTAACAAGCTTCTTGCTAATATGCCCCTATGTCATTTGTGCCTAGGATGTAAGAAACTTTAGTGTATGTTTTATGTGCGTTAGAAAAATGTTTTAGCTGGTATGGGGATGGGCTACCCTCCAGGGATCGATGAGTCCCAAGCACCCTCACCCAGGTGTGGCCCTCTCTGGAAAATGCTCCCGCCTGCCCATGATGCTGTGCTGATCTGTCGAGAGTGTCAAAAACCAGGCTAAGATCCCCCCAGGAGCACCCTGCTTTCATCAGCGTGCCTCTGACAGCACTGTATGAAGGAATTCCTCCTGCCCCTTGTTCAGGGTGTATACTGAACCCACTACTATTGCCTGTCCCCCCCGAGTGAAATGATAGGTAAGATGCCTGCCTTTAAATTCAGCCTCCCTTTGGACCACCTTAACGCTATAGGATTGGGCCACAAAACTACCTACTCCTGCCATTTTTGTAGAGCATGATGAAAATAATTGTATGGGGAAGGCGCGTGATCTGAGGCAGTGACAATCCCTAGCCAGCTGGTGGGTCTCCTATAGGAGCCATATATCTGCTATTGTGTTTTCCAAATAGGATAGTACTGCCCTGCATTTCACTGGATTGTTAATCCCCCTCACGTTGAGGGTGAGGATTCTAAGTGTGGTGGACTGCATGTGTATAGGAGAGAGGTGAACTGGCTGTGAGTGCCCTCTGCTCTAGAGGCTCAGATGGCTTCATCTCGGCAGTCAGGAGCAACCTGTCTGGCCCTTCAGTGTATTATTTTTGTAATTTAGAGGTGAGTGGAGGCCCCAAAAATAAATTCCCCTAATTTTTGCAGCATATGGGCGGCAAGGTCCTGTTTAGTGTTGGGGTTTGGTCCCTGAAGGAGATAGGGTGCATTTCCCAGGCTTTGCAAAGAATTTCTTCTTTGACCTGAAAGTCATGCACACAGACTAGTATGTCCACAGGGAGTGCTTTGTGGAAACAGGCCGGGCCCACTCTATGCGCTCTGTTTATCTTAATTTATGCATCTTCGGGTTTGCTGAGGATATGACAAAAGAGATCTTTTGCAAAGCCAAATATGTCCTCTCCTTCTGCTTTGGTTGCTACACCTCTGATGTGGATGTTATTCCGTCGGGATCTATTCTCAATGTCTTCAAGGTGAGCCTACAAGTCTATGTGCTGGTCATTAAGTCAGAGGGCCTCCTGCTGGAGTAGCATCATTTCCTCATCTCGACTGTCCCCTTTATCTTCTAGTGCCACTACTCGGTTCCCAAGATTGTCCACATCCTTCCTGATCTCCCTAATTTTCTGCATGAGGTCCTATTTGACTGTCTGCAGGTCCTCCCAGAGCACAGAGAACAAAGACTTCAGGAATGTGTGCGTTACCAGTTCTTCTGGTGAGTTTTCGGCCTGGCTTTGGGGCACGTCTGCTGTTGAGGATACGTCTCCCCAGATTCCTCCCCTACTCGCTCCACGGCACCTTTGGTGCTTATCTGCAGGTGAACGGTTAACACGAGTGCTCCGACAGGTGCATCTGGCTGGGCCGCCGGCTTCGCTGTTATGGGCCGGCGGCAGGCAGGAGAGGTGAAGGAGAGTGTTCTACCTCACTGCAATCTTGGCCACTCGCTACCAATTCATATATTTTAGTAGAACTAGTTAAGCAGAGGATTAGGTTGCTAGCAATACATATACTTATAAGGTATAAAAGAGATAACCTAGAACCAATGACTAAATCGATTAGCTTGAATAGAAAGGTTTAGATTTAAGATTTAGGCACATTTTGAAGGGCTTGGTTTTAGTTGGGTACATATTCAGAGTATGCCCATACGTATGACTTCACTTCCCTCAAAGACACGGTGAGATTGAAAGTGCATGCATTATTCAATTAATACATTTCATGTTAATAAACAGTGTAAATATTAGGTAGGAGCCAATTCATAAAGACGTTTATGAGTGCATGAGTTAAGTATTCATGTGTCCTACTTCACATAATCTTAAATGCCTTAGTGAATTGCCTCAAAACATTTAAACTGTGAATATTCAGGAAATATTCATATATAATCAGTACGAAAAAAAGTATTCTGGCCTATGTGCAATTATAATTATTATTAGGGAGTGGGGGTTACGTACAGTAGTACTTCAGAAGTATTAATTCACGTACTCAGAAGTACATTTGTGAATTGTCCTCATACTATTTAGAGCTTGGGACAGGAAACCCAGACCTTGTGATTCGAGACACATATTTCTTATCACACAAAGGAATTCTCCTTCCTGTAGAAGGCAGCAAGTATTATTTTGTGTGAGGCAACTTTTTAAAAACCTGCAGCTGCCCAGTGAGGCCTGTACTCATAGTAATGCATGCTGGCCATGTAGAATATACAATACCAATCAATAAGACTACTTCCTTGGAAGTATAAATGCAATTACACCGGCTTAGCGAAATGCTGTTGTTTGATCCTCATAGAGTTAGTAAGGCATGGCTATGTGCTGGAATGTCTCCAATTTCTAACAATTAAAGACCCACTATAATTCCATAGGTCTTCACTACTTGGGAACCCCATAACTTCCATTATATTGTTAAATATTGGAGGGATTTGTTAGCATGAGCTGAAAGCCATTTTGTATTTCTGGCAGCTATTTTGTTTGCCATGTGCTGCCACGTGCTCGCCATGTGCTCTGTCCTCCCTCAGTGTTGACTGCTCTTGTAATCTGCCTAGAAAGGAACTATATTCAGCATCTTCCACCTTCGCACATGCTCAGTTGAGCTTGTAGCTGTACTTGCAACTGTTCCTAGTCTTTAAATGTCAGGACGTGTTCACCAGAATTAGCAACTGTTAGCTCCTCTCACTTTGTTGAGCAAGCAGATCTTGCATGTCCATATTAGTCATTTTGCATGCTCACATGAGCTAGGACTGCCCCTTGGTCTTATCCTGACTATGTAACACTAAGCATATATAAGGCCTCTGTCTTCTGTACTCCTCAGACTGCCTCATTCAGTTGCTAAGGCTTCTGTGTGACATAGTCTCACTCATTTAATATTAATAAAGATGTTACTTTAATATTTCAGCTTCTGTGCCAATTTCTTCTTTGTCGGTTTAAAGGGACCAAGTATCAGTGGGACCCTGAGAAGGTTTCTATTTTCTACAAATGGCGCCCAACGTTGGGCTCATCAGAGAAGTGGCTATCTAAGGGAGTGATCTTGTCAGGAGACAAAAATCTACTGATGAGGACAGGACATGATTCTACTAAGGAGGTACGCCGTGCACTGAGATTCTGGGGATTCTCTGTCTCTGCAGCCCAGTATATTTCTGGTCTTCCTGATTTTGATCCTCCATATGATGTCACTCCTGACTGAGAACCTTTTTGGTGTGAGTATTCTAAAAAGACCGTTAGGTCATTCAGAACTTGGCAGTTAGAATTTGGACAACCATTTGTTTGGTAAGAATCGTTCTGCGGCACTTGCTGTTGGTTTGATGCCTTGGATTGGTAAGGTAGTTTAGTAACGCTTACTGTGGCTTTGGAATTTTGTAATTTGTTTTGGCCAACTTTGGATTTGTATGGGATAGATATACGAATTGCAATTTGTGTAGGCAGGTAATGAAGAGATTTTTCTCTGTTTGAATTTGTTTGAAAGGCACAACGTACGAAGAGTACCTTAAGCGCTACTTTGATTATAATATTTGCATATTCTGCAATATTTTTGGCATGCCTGTTTCAAGCACACACCGAAGAATGGGTTGCTTTTTGGAGGTACCATAGCGAGATGTGAAATAAATTAGCCGGCTCCCTTGAGGGAATAGCTAGATAGGTTTAGGTATAAAAACATATTTCTTCCTTGTTGATTCTGTATCCGATGGAATTCAAATATAGACATAATTCTGCGCACGTTTATAAAAGGAGATATGCAGAGCGATTTTTTGGTGTTCTGCCAGACAAAGCTAGTGAATGAGTGTATTTTGCCTTCTTGGAAAAAAACAGTTTGTTGAGCTGTTTTTTTGCAGTCTTTTGGAATACTATTGAGAAGCGCTTCTTGTAAATATGACTTACAACTAGTATTTACAAATGTTTTGGTTTAAGTACAGTCTGTGGGCTGTCCTTTGTTTCTGTCCTAAGTGTTGATCTGTGGGTTAATAATGTGTTTGGATGTCTGTGTGGTTCGTGGTTTTACATTGCAACTTCTGTTAGTAAATAGCGATTGCGCTATTTGTGAAATAATGGCTCTTGAGCGCGCTGTGTTGTGTGATTCTGAGTGTGTGACCCCTTCTGTGTTTGTCTGGAATGAGCTCAATGTGTGTTTGTGTTTTCTTGCTGTCATCAGTCTGTTATGCAAAATGTAATTTAATTAATATTAAATAAAAATGAAATAAAAATCCAGAAATGAACCATATGATATGCTAAATAAATATATGTTACTATTTAAATTATAAAGTAAGCAACTATGCACATGTACAAACTGCTAATGCTTAAAAGATAACATTAGAATTCACATTCAATAGGAATAAAATAGGCCTCAAAAACAAAATTGTGTGTTTTTTAATAAATAAACAATTATAAAGCATTTTCCTTAGATACATTGTATTAGATATTAACAGGGAAACACATCATCTGAGTAAATTGGATATTGTTGAACTAAAACACATATTATAGAACATGCAATGAAATGCCTCAGTTTTAAATAGACTGCCACCATGCTTACGTTTCAACACTGAAAAAAGCTTTACAACAACTGTGTTTTAACTGCTGAGCAGCAGCTGTTGTTTTTATTGTAGGCCACGGAGAGACAGGAATGTTGACTCAGCCAGGATTTTGTCAGTTAAACACGGGGTAAAATCCTGCATTTCAGACTGCTGTTTTAAAAAGTTACAAAAATCAGGTTCATTATTTTGAATAACAGGAAAACATTTAACGTAAGGATTTCCTTTCTTAAAGCCTTTTTTTTATAAGCATATTTGTGGTTCTGATGTTAAATAATTGTCCTTTTAGAGAGTGGGGCAAAATGTTTCATGTTTCAAGTTGGGCTTCTGTGCTTAGGCTTGTGATTGATTGCATCTAAATATGATAGGCAAGGGATGCAGCTTGCTTTTCATGTGGAATTATCAAAAATTATGTTTTTTTTTAAATTAATTATGAAAACTTATTTTTAAAATGAGTGCTCTTAAATTTGTTTTTTATTATTTATAAATCGTAATACTCATACTGTGACCTCCTAGCATTAAAATTAAATTTAAGTTGTGTTGTACCGCATAATGAGGATATTTGCATATAGAATTATACTCTGCGCAGGCGTAAAAAACTAATTTTTATAACGGTATATATGATTATTTCTGATTTCTCACTCCTGGGCTATCTAGAGAATATTTTGAGGATGGCTATTATGCAAATAAATTATAGGATGTTTATTTTTAAGTGCCCTAAATATCAAAGTCGAAATTGGGCAAAATGCACTATTTAAACAGCATTTATTTGTTCATTCAGAGCAGCTTTTAAAGTGCCTCAGGCTTCAGTAAATGCATACATTTAGGTATAATACAAATAGCTGACTTCTATATTGTTAGACAAGTATATTGCACACTGCTTATAATTGAAAATATGTATAAAAAACAGCAGAAGTTATTAAACAAACAAACAGGGGAAAGGGTCAGCTTTCTGGTTTCAGGGTGACTTTGAATAGGGAAAGCTGCATGGAAAATTTGCACACAGAATAGGACAGCTGGGAAGAGTTAAAAGTCATTTCTATATTTAGAAGCCTGGCAGAGCTACCAGAGCAAGTTCTGCTTTGACATTTTGACATCTGAAACTTTTTGAAAGACAAGATGGTAGCGCAGGGAAAGAAGGAGGAGTTGTGCTTATTTTTTTACTCATATGAATATACCACAATACAATTGTATATGTGAGCTTGGCCATATATACAGCACTAATGCTTTTAGTTTGTTGCTTACTAGGGCTGAGCCAATGGGATTTAGTTTGAATTCATTCACCCTCATGTTACATGTGTACATTTGCTAAAAGGATTGGGGTTTGGGTATTCATATTCTTTACCTCCTCAAAAGTGCTATGTACCTCCTATAACTTTGTTTATGGCCAGTTGCTACAAATAGGGATTGATAGTATTGACAGAAGTAAAACCTGTTTCAGGTTTCCTACTGTCAAAATGGGGGAAGGAGGCTATCTCCTCTACAAATTAAGGCTAGGTAATTTGTATGTTGCTCTCTCCTTTTCTCAATTTTTTTAGCCTGTTTAAATTGTCTGTGAAATAGCAATGAGACTTTTGATTGGCTATTCAGTAATACTGTTTTAAACATTGTTAGCATTAATAAGATGAATAAATATATGTTATGTTACTGCCCATCCTGTTTGATGAAATTTTGACAGGTTCCGTAGTCTAGATTGTTATTCCCTTATTTTGACCTTTAAGGGGAGCTAGATGTGGGTAGTTTTTGTTCTAAAATTCTTAGGTGATAACACCATTATTGCATGTTTTTCCATGCTACATAGTTTTGCAAAGGCATTGCTAGTTTTTTATTAGCTAGTCTGTGTAAATAAACTGACAGTCCTTATTAGAGCTGATTTTGCATAGTCTGGATCATGAAAAGTAGAACGCAGGGAAGATGCCCATGTGATCCTTAGCAAAACATTTTTTGAAGGAAATGTTGTTTTATAGATAAGAACGCTGTTGAATTAGCAGTTTTAGATTTTCCTGCTGCTCCTATAACATGAAATAATTCAGAAAAGGGGGTGGTGATGAACAGAGTGTCTGATTTAAGCAGACCACTCTTACCCAGTCCAAAGATCAGGGCTTGATCCATCACCGTTTTTTAGCTCACTGCACCATCCCAGCTCAGAACCTGGCTATATGCAAATTAGTCTGTTCCTGTCCCAGTGCATGATGGGAACAGGGCAAACCAAACTACCAAGCCAATTCTTATACTGGGAAGGAAACAAGCTTCCGGGGACCGGGTTCTGGCATTTCAGCCGTCGTCGGCCCGGCTTGCTTGAATCCTGATGGTGCAATGAGCAAGGGACTCACATCTGAGTATACCCTTCCACGCTTATGGTGGACAAAATAATTCAGAAAAGGGGGTGGTGATGAACATGAAAGCATGGTCCTAAGCGTACAATGTAGGTATAGCTCACACATCTGTCACACCTATCTCAATTCTGAGCACTGAAGCTGACTATGATTGTAATCATTTACATTTAGGAGTAAGGGTAAGATGTGTTAGTATTTCTCTACATTCTATGTTGGTTTGTAGACCTTGTAAACCCAGTAAAGCGCTCTGATACCCTCACGGGTCAAGTTTGCGCTCTATAAGACACTAAAATAAATAAATAAGAAGAATCATTTTAGAAGTGTCTGCAGTCCTGTACAAGTAATGTAAAGTTTATGAGCAAAAGTGGTAGAACATTTCCTTTTTTGAGGGTTTTCAGATTAGTGCACAGGAATACACCAATGTAAGGATTTAGAGTATGTCTGTGTTGTTTTTCTCTTTTTCCTCTGAATTGAGTAAATGAATACAGACTTCCTTGGCTGCTTGAGATTGGGTGATGTTTATTGTTCTTGTCAGTTCACCAAAGAGTTCCTTTTATACTTGCCAATAGGTCCAGGCTGTTGTTTTTTTTTCTAGCCATAGATAGATGAAAGTGGTTCTTAGGTGCCTTGCTAATATATGGGGCATCCCAAGACTAGGAAGTACTCTAAGACTATCCTCTCTGTTGATAGACTGTTTCTGTGCCTTGTCTAAAGACCTTTTGTTCTGTCCACCAATATATATTTGCTGCCTTACAACCATTGCCAGAGGGGCCCGGACATCAGATTCAGCCTGGGGAGTCAGCATCAGCACCAGTCCAGTTTGAAGTCAAAGTGAAGGTAACCAGCACAGGCATTGCTGGCAACTAGGACCTCAGTGAAGGTGGAAGCCCTGTGATCAAGTGTGTACCCCTGCTACTGTCTTGGGCGAAATACGGGGTCACAAATCAGAAAGGAGAAATCGTGGATCATGCCCAGCTGAGAGTCACAGACCGACCAGAATGACGAGGAGGCCTTACTTGAGGTGACCCCTTTTGAAACAAGGGTTGCTTCAGAGATCTTAGCATCAGGCCTCTGAATCCTGGTCCTACAGTGAATGCAAGTTTGCTCCTTTGTTTGTTGGTCAAGAGATACCTGGGTACACTGGATGAAATGTGTGGCCCCAACGAATGAGTAGTGCGCCAGCAGAGCAATGCAGGAGTTAGGGAAGGACTTGAGATTAGGGTACAGGTGCTGTGTCTCTGGTGCCTGTTAGATTGAAGTGAAGAAAACTGGTGCACTGCCTGAGACACTGGACAGGATCGATAAGAGCATTTGCCCTGCTGGGTGACTGCCCTATCCTGAAAGAAGAGACTTTTTTCTTTGAAACTGGGCTGTGATTCTTGAGTTGCGAGCTGTGCAGCTCCACTGTGGAAACAACAAGAGCCTGCCTGTGAGGCTCAAACGGACACAGGGAGAAGACTCCCCCTCTTGCTTGGTTGTACAGTAGCTTCAATTTCCCCAAGGACTTCTTCTTTTTGTCAATAATGTACCCCTTTAGTCGTCCCATTTTTGAGGAGGAGAAGCTCTTTGCAGCTCTTCGTTCTAATTCCTATGGCCCTGTGTGGTCCTCCTGGTCCCAGATATGATTGATGTTCTAGCCCTCATAAAACGAAAATGCAAAAGTCAATTGGAAAATGTTTTTATTAGATATGTGTTGATGGCTATTCTGAAATTAAAATGAATATTCACTTAAATGCATAGGAGCTCTGAAAATGTTTACTAGATGATTTTAGGATTTGATTTT
Organism: Lissotriton helveticus; assembly: GCF_964261635.1. Taxonomy (NCBI): domain Eukaryota; kingdom Metazoa; phylum Chordata; class Amphibia; order Caudata; family Salamandridae; genus Lissotriton; species Lissotriton helveticus. Next base: position 2,057,071,238 of record NC_136059.1, on the reverse strand, counting down.
GCTTAGGACTAGGAAAAATTATAATTCTGTTTGTGATAGTGGTCATTACTTTCTCCTGTTATCTGAATGTTAATTATGACCCGATGCTTCGTTCCCTTTGTATTCCTGCTTATGCTTATATATACCCGCATAATGAAATGTTTAGAATGGAAAATGCCCACCTAGCAATGAATTAGGATATTGATAAATTTATGAAAATGAATGTGCAACTATTTTCTATGTTCCTACTGGATCATAGGAATGTCTTTAGCTCATGCTAAAAGGACCATCTGTTAAATATTGGGGGATTTGTTAGCATGATCTGAAAGCCATTTTGTATTTTTGGCAGCCATTTTGTTTGCCATGTGCTGCCACGTGCTCGCCATGTGCTCTGTCCTCCCTCAGTGTTGACTGCTCTTGTATTCTGCCTAGAAACTAACTATATTCAGCATCTTCCACCTTCGCACATGCTCAGTTGAGCTTGTAGCTGTCCTTCCTTGCAACTGTTCCTAGTCTGTAAAAGTCAGGATGTGTTCACCAGAATTAGCAACTGTTAGCTCCTCCCACTTTCTTGAGCAAGCAGATCTTGCATGTCCATATTAGTCATTTTGCATGCTTACATGAGCCAGGACTGCCCCTTGGTCTTATACTGACTACGTAACCCTAAGCATATATAAGGCCTTTGTTTTCTGTACTCCTCCAACTGCCTCAGTCAGTTGCTAAGGCTTCTGTGTGACGTAATCTCACTCATTTAATAGTAATAAAGATGTTACTTTTATATTTCAGCTTCTCTGCCAATTTCTTCTTTGTTGGTTTAAAGGGACCAAGTATCAGTGGGACCCCTGAGAAGGTTTCTATTTTCTACAATATTGTTCAGGATTTGCTTCCAGGAAGGTGGTTACTTTCGTACTGGATCACCGTATGTGGTTCAGGAAGCCATGCATCTTGTAACACAACCATTTCCCATCTGATTCCTTGGGAAATATTCTTGCACTGTTGCAGAGTGAAGTACCCTCGATACAATAATTTGTGCCAGAACTTAAAACAGAATACACCGGGAAACCTGCTGTATGGCTCTCCATAGGTGGTCCAATTCCTCCACCTCTGTAATTTCCAAAAGCTCATTTTCTGATGTCCTCAGGTGTGACCACATGAAAAATGACACAAAAATGAGAAACATTGGTCAGGGATTTCAGGAGTTGTGAATTTTAAAGTGAAGGCAGAAATTGGTCTATCGATCCAGAATTTTTCCAAAGATGTTGTGCATTCCCTAAAGGTATCTTAGGGAGAGTACCCCATTTACTTTTAGCATTTACTCATGTCAAGACCCCCGAGATTGTTAGAAAAGACACCTTCTGTCCAAAACACACTTCTACGCGGTTTGGTTTGGTTCATAAAACTTTATTCGGCTTGTAAAAACAACCACAAAAGTACATAGAACATATAATAAATACAATAAAAACATCAAAGTAGCCACATAAAAAACATTTTCTCAGTATACCAATTACATAATATAAAATCGAAGGCCCACTATTACATAATGCTTTGCTTAATATTAATGACTTTCAGAAAAAGGGGTTCTATTAATGCAATCAAATATTTCATGGCAAATTTATAAGTTGTAATGTTCTGCACGACAAGAATGGATTTTAGATAAAAAAACACCTAATATCCAGAAAACAATTACAAAATAGCAGCAAGTGCAATGTGCTTTGCTTGCTTCGACCATCGCACGAACAGGGGGTCATATCTTAAGAACAGGACTTCATATTTGGAAAGATCACTAAATGATGCACTATACCACATCTTGGTCTTACCAAGGCAAAATGATGCTGCATATTTGTCACCCAGGATAAGTAGCTATTACCACCTTCATATTACATATATACGGCAACTTACAATTTCATCCTTGCAACAGCAATTCGCCGGTCAGATCTATAATGAAAAAAGGTTTATTTGATAGTCTTCTTAGTTAATGATAACACCTGTGCAGGATCTGACAATATGGGCAATTTAAACAGCATACTAAAAGAGGAATTAATAGAAGCTAACCAGGGGATACAGGGAAAAGTTATCCAGGGTTAGACAATCTAAAATAATTGATCCAGTGAAGCTAGCTTCCTCTTCTGCCCATAAGGAAAACCATAATAACAGAGGTCTTACCAAAAGTATATCTTCTAAATACTGCAGGCCGACCTCCTGATGAACAATCGCATTTGAAGTAGAAACAGGCAAACATAATATTTTTTTTTAAATCTGTTTTTCTCAACTAGCAAGGCAGTGCTAGAGACGTAACCCCAAAGTCCGGCCCCATATGTAGCAGTGGCACCCCTCTAGCCTTATAATCCCTGGCAAAAGACACACAATTGATGGACGGAATGCAGAACAAATGAGAATATTGACCCCCAGTCAAGAGATCTGGGTTAAAACCATCATTATTTTGCTCACCTTTATACCTGGCCCCATGCAACTCAGTCATGGGAACAGTCCAGCCCAAACTGCCAAGCCAGGTCCTCCCTGGACCGGAAAAAGCATCCTAGGACCGGTTTCAGGGTTTCACCCCTCTTCAGCCAGGATAGCTTGATTCAAGTGGCACAGTGAGCCCAGGATCCATGTCTGGGCATACCTGTTGCATTTAGGGCGAGAAAGCAAAAGACACACAATTGATGGACGGAATGCAGAACAAATCAAAACATTCATCCCCAGTCAAGATATCTGGGTTAAATCCATCATTCTTTCAGTGTAGATCTGGCCATATGCAAATCAGTCTTGACCCTGTGCCTCATGGAAACAGTCCAGCCCGAACTACCAAGCCAGGTCCTCCCAGGACCGGAAACAAGCATCCTAGGACCTGTTTCGGATTTAGGCCCAGATCTCTGTACTAGGGTGAATGTATGACATTGTTCTGCATTCTGTCCATCAACTGTTGTTTTTGCATTTGTCACCCAGAGTGGGACGGGTATGCTCAGAGAGGGCTGAAAGCCCGAAACCAGTCCTAGGATGCTTGTTTCCATTCCAGGGAGGACCTGGCTTGGCAGTTGAGGCTGGACTGTTCCCATGGGGCACAGGGTCAAGACTGATTTACATATGGCTGGGTTCAAACTGGAATGGCATGATGAGCAAAAACACGATGGATTTAGGCCTAGATCTCTGTACTGGGGTGAATGTTTGACATTGTTCTGCATTCTGTCCATCAACTGTTGTTTTTGCATTCGTCACCCCGAGTGGGACGAGTATGCTCAGACGTGAGTCCCGTGCTCTCCATGCCACTGGAATCAAGCTATCCTGGCTGATGAGGGCTGAAAGCCCGAAGCCTGTCCTATGATGCTTGTTTACTGTCCAGGGAGGAACTGGCTTGGCAGCTCGGACTGGACTGTTTCCATGGGTCACAGGGTCAAGACTGATTTGCATATGGCTCGGTTCAAACAGGTAGGGCATGGTGAGCAAAAAAAGATGGATTTCGGCCCAGATCTCTGTACTGGGGTGAATGTATGACATTGTTCTGCATTCTCTCCATCAACTGTTGTTTTTGCATTTGTCACCCCGAGTGGGACGGGTGTGCTCAGAAGTGAGTCCCTTGCTAACCATGATACTAGAATCAAGCTATCCTGGCTGATGAGGGCTGAAAGCCCAAAACGGTCCTAGGATGCTGATGCTTGTTTACAGTCCAGGGAGAACCTGGCTTGGCAGTTCGGGCGGGACTGTTCCCATGGGGCACAGGGTCAAGACTGGTTTGCATATGGCTGGGTTCAAATTGGAAGGGCATGGTGAGCAAAAAAACAATGGATTCAGGCCCAGATCTCTGTACTGTGGTGAATGTATGACATTGTTCTGAATTCTGTCCATCAACTGTTGTTTTTGCATTTGTCACCCGAGTGGGACGGGAATGCTCAGACGTGAGTGCCGTGCTCTCCATGCCACTGGAATCAAGCTATCCTGGCTGATGAGGGCTGAAAGCCCGCAACCGGTCCTAGGATGCTTGTTTCCAGACCAGGGAGGACCTGGCTTGGCAGTTCGGACTGGGCTGTTCTCATGGGGTACAGGGTAACGACTGATTTGCACATGGCTGGGTTCAAACTGGAAGGGCATGGTGAGCAAAAAAGGATGGATTTAGGCCCAGATCTCTGTACTGGGGTGAATGTATGACATTGTTCTGCATTCGGTCCAACAACTGTTGTTTTTGCATTTGTCACCCCGAGTGGGACGGGTGTGCTCAGAAGTGAGTCATGTGCTCTCCATTCCAGTGGAATCAAGCTATCATTGCTGATGAAGGCTGAAAGCCTGGATCTGGTCCTAGGATGCTTGTTTCCAGTCCAGGGAGGACCTGGCTTGGCAGTTCTGGCTGGACTGTTCCCATGGGGCACAGGGTCAAGACTGATTTACATATGGCTGGGTTCAAACTGGAAGAGCATGGTGAGAAAAAAACCCAATAGATTTAGGCCCAGATCTCTGTACTGGGGTGAATGTATGACATTGTACTAAATTCTGTCCATGCTCACCGACACTGAGTAAACCTTACAAGAGCGTCAAACCGTTATCATGACATTGACAAATCGCACTCGTGCTGCACCCATGTCACAAAGTGCATAGTATTAACGTACTAATAAAATCGAACAGAATCACCTTGCATCAAAGAGACAAACACCCACGCCTAGATAAGTCTTGTAGAGCTTTTCTGCTGAACCAAGGTCTACATTTTAACCTCCATATGTAACTCCTAGATAATAAGAAACAAAGAAAAAAAGAGAAGGAACGAAAAACCGTGAAGACACCAAGCCCATAACCTCCTTCACGGATAGATCTCCTTCCGGGTTGGGTTCCATAAAATAAGGTACACATCTGGTATGTGTAACTCAACAGGAACAATAACAATATTTAACACAGTATTCATGTAGTAGTCCATTCAAATAATACTCCCATGTCCCTTAACATGTACTTACAGTGTCCTACAAGAGAACTCCCAGCCCTGAAGAAGAACTTCTATCAAAATAATATAAGGGGGAACCACGAAGGTCGAAACGCGTCGGCACACTTGTAACTGAGGCCAAGAGCTACCATGTCCAACTATTGGGAAGAAGTACCAAATGCCAAAGCATAATGAAGATGGCTTAGCTAAGAATCATCACATTTGTACTTTGACCTCTTCTGGACCCCACACTTTAAAGGGTTGAGGGCACAAGGATGATAGGTCCCGATGTTGGAATTTAGTAGGGCATATAAGATTCATCACATGGATTAATTGGCACAGTCCAATAAGATATATGTGTACTGTGTAAAATGTATGAATTTTCTCTGTGTGACTCACATTTGTGTATCGTTTTCAGTGATGCGTTATCACTGTGCAAAGTATAAATATGCATGTTATTGTTTTCTTTCATTGTTACCTCTAAAGATAAATATTTGATATAGGTAACTCACCTGGCATACGAGTAATGATTTTGTATAACATTTTGGGTTGTACACTTTAACTCCGAAGAGGGAAAAAGCTAGTATTTTTCCACAAAGATGAAACAAATAAGCAGTGTCCAATAATTGAACAGAAGTAGTGAGACCCTCGGAGCTCTCCACTGATGAAATAACTTCCGCTCTATGGTCCGGGAGGCATTGTTTTGTAGTAACGGAACTACCATAAATGAGCACCAGATTGTACCTGGTCAGAGGCTACAACTACTATGCACATTAAAGGCCTCAATGGAGCTTCACGTTGGCAGTCATCCTGGGTGGCAGAGTTTTAGCAAACTGATCTGTTTGTGGTCGGGAAGAGCCCAAATGTTAGGATTTTTATTATTTTCTTCTGGAGGAGCTTCTCACTGATGCCAACAAGGGTCTGGGGGCATATCTTGGGGATCAGGATTCACTCTGGCAAAGGCTAGCAGCTGGGGTCATGCAGGTTCTGGTAGGTCCAATTGGTGCTGGTAAGCTGGGCAGTTGCAAGGAGGCCTTTTGAAGCTTGCTGTGTTCCTGTAGTTCACACAGGAGGTCAATGAAATCACAACTGGTGGCACTCAGGGTAGCCTGGAATCAAGGCAAATAGGTCCAATGTTCCTTCTCCAGACAGCAAGACAGTCCTGCAAGCAGCAGGGCAGTCCTATTGGCAGCAGGGCAGTCCTTTTTCTGAAATTTTCACAGGTCCAAGAAGGGTCTGAGGAGTGGTTCTGAAAGTTATATTTCTTGTCTGGTGGCAGATTTTGTGAGGGAGAATTTGTTAACTTACCCCCAACACTGATACTTATCAGTTCTTTCCCTTCTCCTAGTCCTAGCTCCAAAGTGTCTACGGTGACCTAAGGCAGGGCAAACCTGTTGTCCGTTTCCTTTGTTTATGCTGTAGGCAAAGCCTTTCAAATGTAAGTGGGGCTGGGTACAGCCCATTTCTAAGTCATCCTGTCTACACCTAAGCCCCTTTGTCTCACTGTCTGAAAGCAATATACAAACTCCAACTGCAGAGGCATTCACAGCTAAGTAACCGAGGACACTGGCAGAAAGGCAAAGTTGGTTGGGACAAGAAAATGCCAACTCTCTGAAAGGGGTACTTTCAGAATTGTGACTTAAAATCCAACTTTAGCATAAAAGAGGATTTCAAATTACAATTCATTTTAAATTACAATTGATCAGAGAAATTTCAGCACATCTCTATCCACTCTGTATCTAAAGTTAGCGCTTATTAAATGTAACAGGGTAACACAGTGCTAGTCAATAGGAGTGATAGGACTTGCAACAGGGAAAAATGACTTTAGCATTTTTTTACTGCTGTGACATATAAACCTTAAGTGCCTATGTCCTACTTTTTAAATATAATGCACCCCGTCCTTTGAATCTCTACAGCCTACCCTAGGAGTGGGTGACTTTTAAATAAATATCAAAACGGAATGTTTAGGACTGGTAAAAGGTTTATTTTGCCAGGTCGAAGTGGCAGTTTGAAACTGCACTGCAGGTTGCAGCGGCAGGCCTTAGAAATGTTTTCAAAGTCTACCTTAGTGAGTGGCACAATAAGTGCTGCTGCTCACTAGTAGCATTTAATTTACAGGCCATGGGTAAATGTAGTACCATACAATTTGGACTTACAAGTAAATTAAATATATCAATCAGCCGTAGGCCAAAATTACTATGTTTAAGAGGGAGAGCCCAAGCACTTTACTACTGGTTAACAGCGAAAAAGTGCACAGAGTCTCAGAAGCACACAAAAACAGGTCTGGCAAAGGAAGGCAACAATCTGGGGTGACCCTGTATAAAGGGCGAGGTCCAGCAGGTATTAGGAGTCAATCCAAAGAAGCTCACAGCTAATCATGAACATCAAGTCACCAAAGAGACAGTGATTTCATTGCTCACCATTTCGCGACCAATGACATAACAATGTTGACCCATTCTCCTCCCTTAAGCCAATCAATAGCCTTCATTTTCCACCGAGGGGCCAGTGGAATGTAACTAATTAGTGTGTCACTTGAAGAAGAACAAAATATAAGAAAAACGTTTGTTTGGATTAGACAAACAAGGGTAGCCAAATAATTGTATAGGATGAGTAATAATTAAAGCAAAACCAAACCAGTAAAGAAAACTAAGAGGGTTAGGAGAATATACCAAGCATTTTTTTATACAAAAATTACTTCATAATAAGAGTGGAGGTGCCTCTATGACAAATTAATGTCAAAGAAAGGTATACATAGAAATAACATATTAGATATCCTAATTCAGGTGGATCTTCAGTCGATAGTGATCAAATATAATATAGGTATTTGAACAGTTGAAATTTTAAAATATCGATGTTTTGGCCCCAGAGGTTTACTTGACGTGGACTATCATAGGAACTGTGTCAATAAAGAGTAAGAAAAGCAACCTGAAAGAACAAAAAGATATAGTCAAGCAAGGTGTAAAGTATTTGTACATAAACACACAGTAACACAGTGAAAACACTACAAATGGACACCATTCCAGTTTAGAAGGGCAACCAATCTTTATCTAAGTAAAAGAAGACCAAAACGAGAAAAATCAGACATACACAATTCAAGATATCACTTTTAAAAGGGAAACATCCTTTACAACGCAACTTTTACCACGCAGTGCCTTTACGACGCAACTTTTACAACGCAAACCATTACAACACATTGCGCTGGGGGGCGCTCTAGGATAGGGAATACGTTTAATTTACTATCCAACACCTTCCCTAGTGTCCACGGGGACTGGAGTTGGAATTGTAAATTAAACTATTCACTATCCAGCACCCAAAAGTGCTATGCGTTGTAAAGGTTTGCGTTGTAAAAACCGCGTTGTAAAGGCATGCGTGGTAAAAGCACGCGTTGTAATGTCATACATCCCTTTTAAAAGGTTTAAAATAGTTCAGTCCATATAAAAATATGGATGCATCGCTTTTAGTACAGAGTACCTGGTATGCGTCAAAATCAAAGATGAAAACACATGCAGGGAAGGTGATGCATTGGTTTATTACATGAAGAAAGGTGATGCATCAGTTCCTTTCTGCAAGGGAGGGATGCGTCGGTTACTTACTGACATGCAGGGGATGTGATGCATCGGTTCCTTACTGGGAGAGGAGGTGAAGCATCAGTTTCTCACTGTGCGGGGAGGTGATGTGTTATTTCTCCAGACACGCGGCCTCAGTTCCTTACTTAAACCCAACGTCAATGTTGACTTGGCGCACAAGTGCGATGCGTGGAAATCCAGCCGTGCTGGGGGTCGATGCAGCAGCAGTGAAACCGCCGCTGTGTCGATTCTCCTAGCTGCGAACAGGTGCTGACCAATCCTTAGGCCATAGCATGGCGATGCAATGTTTTTTCAGCCTCCTAGACAGGTCAGTGTCTGAGCGGGTGTCTTGGACATTGGAGACATAGTGCTCAGGACTCGGGCTGTGGCAAACGTGGAGACACGAGAACCGGTGCAGCATTGATTCTTCCAGCCACAAACAGGCGTTGCGTCGATCATTCAGCCGCAGTGCGGGGTTGTGTTGGTTTTTCAACCACACAGCAAGCCTGTTGTGAGAAAAACAAGCAGGGGTTGCAGCATGGATTTTCTTCTTCTTTCTGCAGCAAAGCCACCTCAAGGGCCCACAACTGGAATTAGCACCACTTGGCAGGTCAGAACTCCTAGCAGAGGAGTCCAGGGGCTGCATGTGAAGTCTTTGATGGCCCTGAGACTTCCAACAGGAGGCAAGCACACACAAGCCCTTGGAGTACATTCTCAAGCAAGATACAAAGCAAAGTCCAAAGGCAGTACTCTCCTTGACATCTCTCCAGTGCTTCCTTGTGGCAGAGTCTCCTCTTGATTGAGAAATGTTCTAAAAATATCGGCCAATAGGTCCAATGCGTATACCCCTTTTGGCCTTTCAAGTCAGAATACTTCAAAGGATTGTGTTTGTAGTGCAACGACCCAGTCTTGCTGTGTCCTGGCTCCAGGCACACTATAGGGGGGTGGAGACAGCATTGTGAGAGGACAGGCACAGCCCTATTCAGGTGTCAGTTACAACTCCTCCCACCGCTCTAACTCAGGAAAGCCTATCAGCCTTTTAATGGGCAATCCGGGTATGCAGGGCACACCTAGGCTCTTGTTGCGACCCTTGACCCTTCCAGGTAGGTCGCTCCCCCTCCGCACAGCACCGCCTGTGCCCGTTCTCTCCCTCGCTGCCCTCGTGTCTCTCTGCCTTGTTTCCTTCTGCTCCCCTCGCGGCCCCCGGGTCTCTCTGCCCATTTTTGCCTTCTGTTGCTTAGCTGCCCCTGCATTTCTGTGAACTTTCTGCCTTCTGTGTCACTAGTTTCCCCCGTTTTTTGTGACCTTTCTGCCTTTTCTTGTGACCTTTGCGCCTCTGTGCCACTCGTTTCCCCCTGTTTTTTGTGACCTTTTCTGCCCTTTCTTGGGACCTTTCTGCCTCTGTGCCACTTGTTTCCCCCATTTTCTGTGACCTTTTCTGCCCTTTCTTGTGACCTTGTGCCCTCTGTGCCACTCGTTTCCCCCCGTTTTTTGTGACCTTTTCTGCTCTTTCTTGTGACCTTTGTGCCCTCTGTGCCACTCGTTTCCCCCCGTTTATTGTGACCTTTTTCTGCCCTGTCTTGGGACATTTCTGCCTCTGTGCCTCTCGTTTCCCCCCGTTTTTTGTGACCTTTTCTGCCCTTTCTTGGGACCTTTCTGCCTCTGTGCCACTTGTTTCTCCCCCGTTTTTTGTGACCTTTTCTGCTCTTTCTTGTGTCCTTTGTGCCTCTGTGCCACTTGTTACCCCCCGTTTTTTGTGACCTTTTCTGCCCTTTCTTGGGACCTTTCTGTCTCTGTGCCACTCGTTTCCCCCCGTTTTACGTGACCTTTTCTGGCCTTTCTTGGGACCTTTCTGCCACTGTGCCACTCATTTCCCCACATATTTTGTGACCTTATCTGCCCATTCCTGGGACCTTTCTTCCTCTATGCCACTTGTTTCCCCCTCAATTGTGGTGCCCTTTTGCCTGCTGTTTTCTCCATTGCCCTTCGCCGCTGCATCCCCGCACCCCTGACTGCCCATTCGCTGCCCCCACCTCCCGCCATCTAGCTGCTCCTCCCTTCCACCTCCCCATATAGGCCGGCCGCTGCGCGGTGAGGAGAGCGACCCTTGACCCTTCCAGGTAGGTCGTTCCCCCTCTGCACAGACCCGCCTGTGCTCGCTCTCTCCCTCGCTGCCCCGTGTCTCTCTGCCCGGTTTTTCCTTCTGCTCCCCTCGTGGCCCCCGACTCTCTGCCCGTTTTTCCTTCTGCTCCCCTCGTGGCCGCCCTGTCTCTCTGCCCGTTTTTGCCTTCTGTTGCTTCGCTGCCCCTGCATTTCTGTGACCTTTCTGCCTTCTGTGCCACTCGTTTCCCCCGTTTTTTGTGACCTTTCTGCCCTTTCTTGTGACCTTTTGCCCTCTGTGCCACTCGTTTCCCCCCGTTTTCTGTGACCTTTTTGCCCTTCGTGTGACCTTTTTGCCTTCTGTGCCACTAGTTTCCCCCTGTATTCTTGTGACCTTTTTGCCCTTTTTGTGACCTTTATGCCCTCTGTGCCATTCGTTTCCCCCTCAATTGCCTTCTGTTTTCTTTGTCGCCACTCACCGCCCCCGCAACTGCGTCCCCTGCGGCTCCGTCCACCTGACAACCCATTTGCTGCCCCTGCCTCCCGCCTCCCAGCTGCTCCTCACTCCCACCTCCCCACACTTGCCGGCCGCTGCACGGGCGCGCCACTGGCACACAGCAAGGCCCTCTGTGCCTGCCCGCGCAAGGACCGTGCCCAGTACCAAAACCCCTGGCCCCCACACCCGCCACCACTAAGACGCCAGCACTCTGCACGCTCTCAACCCCGGACGGACCCACAACTGCTTCAAGGCCGCCCCGAAACGCACACACGGTCCCTTCACCTGCCAGAACTGCAGCTACACCAGCCTTAGAGCCGACAAACCACCCGCCAAGAAAAACCTCAACCACCTCCAAAGCATACTACTGAACTCCCGCTCCGCACGCAAACACGCCGTCGAGCTCTGGGTCCTGCTCAACACAACCTCCCCAGACGTCGCCTTCCTGACAGAGACCTGGTTGAACAACTCCTCCACACCCGACATCGCCATAGCCATCCCAGACGGCTACAAGATCACCCACAGAGACTGCACCAACGGAGTCGGAGGAGGAATCACCATCATCCACAAGAACAGCATCAGGGCCGAACACATGCATTTCCAGATCCACACAGACCCCCAACTCCACCCTCAGAGGCACCCTCGCCTACCGACCCCCTTCGGTCTCCGCACCCAGTTCAGCGACTCCATCGCCAACTTCATCAGCACGCACGCCCTGACCTGCACCGACTACATCCTCCTCGGAGACCAGAACTTTCACCTTGAGAACAACAACGACAACAACTCCACAACCCTGATCGATAGCCTCGCCAACCTCGGACTGAGACAACTCGTCACAACGCCCAACCACTCCGCCGACCACACACTCGACCCCGTCTTCTCCTCTAGCCCACACGTCTCCGGCAGCCACACCACCGAACTCCTCTGGACTGACCACCGCTGCATCCACTTCACCTTCCAGAAACCCACCACACACCACTGCACCCAACAGATCCCCCGCCGCTGCTGGAGCAAAATCACAGAAGACCAACTACATGCAAACCTTGCTCTCAGCCCACCCACCGAACCCTCCAAAAACGACGTCGCTGCCCACAACCTCAGACGCTGGATCGAGGACTGCGCCAACACCCTCGCCCAGCTGAAGAAACTCCCCCACAGAGACACCAGCAAGAGGGCCAGCTGGTTCACCCCAGAACTCCTAGATTCCAAGCAAGCCTGCCGGAAACTAGAGAAGAAATGGCAAAGTGAACAAACTCCAGACAGCCACGCAGCGCACAAGGATGCCGTCCGCAACCACCACCACCTCATCAGGGCTGCCAAGAAGACCTCCTTCAAAGACCGCCTCGACAACAATGCACATGACAGCAAGGAGCTCTTCAACATTCTGAAGGAACTCTCCAACCCCAGCTCCAACACCAACGACATCCCGCCGTCGCAAGCCCTGTGCGACTCCCTCGCCAACTTCTCCCACCGCAAGATAGAAGACATCCACGACAGCTTCAACATCCAGACAGCCCCAAAAGACAGCAACACAACAGACCCTCCGCACACCATCGACCACATCCCCTTGCTAGCCTGGACCAGCGTGAGCGTCGATGACACCATCAAGACCATGAGCACAATCCACTCCGGCTCACCGTCAGACCCATTCCCGCACCACGTCTTCAACAAAGCAAGCAGCTCCATCGCACCCCACCCACGCAACGTCATCAATCTCTCCCTTGAGACCGCAACCTTCCCAGAGAGCGAGTGTCATGGGTGAATATGCTGCTGTAGGTTAAGTTACTCTTTTGCATACCCTTTGTATTCAGTAATCAGTATCATCCAACAACTGTGTAATGTAACATAATTGAGCTGTTTTCTTTGCACTAGCAATGCTTGTTTGTTTCTTTGAGGTTGTAAGTAGCAATGCATATTTGTTTCTGGATTGAGGTTGTAAGTAGCAATGCTTATTTGTTTCTGGATTGTCGATCGAATTATCATACCACACGTTCAAGGCTGACTCACGTTCCAAGGCAGATAGAAACGTCTTTTATTTTACACGTGCATAAAAGAGGCTACGCCCAGACTGAAACTATATAAACAAAGCCCTCGCATGCAGAGACGCTTCGCTTCGTGTTTCAGCGTGATCACGAGCGTTCCTCCTCTGCTGATCAAGACCCGCCTGGATTTCCTGTCTTCCTCCCGCTAGCTTTCCTGAACTCCCGGTCTTCCCCGCTCCCGCTGGCTTTCCCAAACTCCCGGTCCCCAGAATCGGATCCCACTTACCTGCTCTCGTCTTTTCCACCGAATTGCCGAGCAATTCCAACGCCTTCTTGGATTCAGTTCCCTTCGTCTTGTTTCCGGTTGGGCTTAGCGCACGGACTTCCGCTCCCTGAAAAAACAGTAAGAAAGAGTTACTTAGCAACCAACAATAACATTATCGAGCATTGGTAAAGACAATTTTGAATAATTGAATCTAGTACAACAAGGACATTTAGCTTGTTGTTAATTCCGCGAAAAAGGCTCTAAATGAAAAACAATATTTAGGAATCTTTTAAATGTTTATGAAACTCAGTGTTTGATCAAAAAGCTCAAGGTAAAATGCAGCAGTGACTAAAACTGCCATAGAAGGAGTTGGTGTACCAGTTGGAGTTAGTGCATTTAAGAAACTGGCAGTTTAGCGCAAACTACTTATGTACAGGAGAATGTGCATTAGTGTTTAGACTTGAAATCCCTCAGAAAGGATATTTGTATGTTTTCTCTTGTTTTATTCTCATTACATTATAGAACCCATTTAAGGATCACCAATTACAATTGCAAGATAGGACTTATTCAATGCATGGTTATTAGGTATAACCCTCACTAATGACTAACCAGTTGTTCATATAGAACCCTTAACGTTCTTTGCTAATTTGATCTTGTGTTGTCTCTCAAGGTAACAATTTGAACCAAACATCTGGCAATTGTTGAAGTGTTTGAAAGGGCTTTCACAGAGATGGTATGTCAAAATAATGTTTAATAATAAGTGATGTTTTGATTTTTAGGGTAATCCCTATTCACGTAAGCCTTTTGTTAATCCAGTGACGAAATATTAGAGAGTCTGCAGTCATCCAGAAGCCCTGAACACTTTAAGAGAAAACTTCGCTGACATCTCAGGAAGAGATCCAGTGTTTGTCTTGTTTTCTCGGTCCACTTCCCCTTTCCCTTCGGGATTAACCACTTTAGTCAAGTGATTACATCCTTGCTAAGTGGTTAGTTCATGAAGGAGTTGGGAGTTTGCGTCGCCAAGAAGGAAACACCAGGAATCTCGTGAACACTCGCATAACAGAAAGCAAAGCCACACACCCTCTTGTTTCCTTTTGTTGGTGCAACGTGAAGAATTTATCCACTATGGATATTACTCAGTTAACACAGCTAGTTCAGAAAATGAATGAAGAAATGCAGGAGTTACGTGAGGAAAATCAGTCCCTTAGACATGAGCTGGATAAAACTAGAGCAGGATTTACAACATGGCGAGAAACAGCTGAAGAGAGACGTCCCATCCTGACTCCTCCAAAATTTGGTGTTTCTACTTTCCCATCTCAAACCTCATCAGGACATACCCCTTATCAACCAGTACAAGTTACTGTCGTAACGTCTAACCCTATTCCCCTGGCTAACCCAGAAAGGTTCACGGGAGGCAGTAACCGCTACACTACGTTCATGAGCCAATGTCAGTTGCACTTTATGTGCAAACCACAAGTTTTTAATTCAGACACCTCTAAGGTGGCCTTCATTATTTCTTATCTTGGTGGAGTTGCAGCTAATTGGGCCATGCCTTTAGTCGACAGGAATGATCCTCTGTTACATAATTTGAACAACTTCAAAACAGCCATGTCCAGTCTATTTGCCAAACATGTTTTTCTACAAGCATCTGACAATGAGCTTTTAAGTCTGCGTCAAGGCTCTAAGGATTTAATATCTTATGTCACAAGTTTTAACAGATTACTTGTTGAAACTCAGTGGCCGGAGGATAAACGAGTATCCTTGTTTTATCGAGGTCTTAGAGACGACTTAAAAGATTCTCTAGCTCACATAGTTAACTTACCAGAGGACTTTACTGAATTCCAGGATTTAGTGGTAAAATTAGACCATATATTAGGTGAACGAAAAAGTGAAAGACCAAGAGGTGATATTCGAAATTTACACTTCAAAGCTGAACGTAAGGACAATGATGATAAAAACGCCCAAGTAGAACAAATCGGAGGGGTTAAAGGGCCCCTATCACAGGAAGAAAAAGACCGAAGACGAAAAGGGAATTTATGCTTGTATTGTGGCAAAGCAGTTCATTTTGCCAGAGATTGTCCTATAAAATCAGTCAAAAAGAAGGCAATGGTAATAGTGTCAGAATCCTCTCAAATATCGGAAAACTAATTGTCTCGGGGGATGAGGAGGTCGGTTCCTCGGGAGACTTGGGTCAAAAGATCTCACAATATGTAACCAGTGTAACAAACCACATACCTAGACATTTCACAGTGAGAATAATTCAGATTCTCTCGAATCGTCAAAGACATAGTATCCCTGTACTCATTGATTCTGGGGCTACAGGTAACTTTTTTGATTTAGAGTTAGCTCGGAAATTAAATCTGACTCATGTACCCAAAAAAGAACCTGAGCCAGTGAGAGCTGTAGACGGTTCCGCACTCTCTTCAGGTTTAATACGCTTCCATACGACACCTTTGATTTTGGTTACTGATAACGGCCATACAGAACATACCACATTTGATCTCATTGACACACCTACTTTTGGGGTCATTTTAGGGATCCCTTGGCTAGAACTTCACAACCCAAGAATTGATTGCGTTAAACGTACTGTAACCTTAGATTCCTCCTATTGTAAACTTCATTGTTACCAAGAGACTAAAGACCCTGTCGTGCCTCTGTATTGCGCTGTGTTACATCCTGAACACAGTACCATTCCTAGAGACGATCAGGATTTTGCCGATGTGTTTGATCCAGGAAAAGCAACTAAGTTGCCCCCCCACAGGATCTATGACTGCCGAATCGACTTGATTCCTCAAGCCGTACTGCCCTGCAGTCAAATATATGCATTAATGGAACAAGAAAACCTGTACCTACGTTCCTATTTGGATGAGCTTTTGGAGTTAGGTTTTATTCGTCATTCCACCTCTCCAGTCTCTTAACTCTTTGTTTTGTAGCAAAAAAGACAGGAGACTTAAGGGCATGCATTGACTACCGCACAGTCAATAAGGCAACAATTAAAAAACTGTACCCTTTGCCTTTGATCCCTGTATTGCTAAATCAAGTTAAGGGCTCAAGTATTTACACAAAATTAGATCTGCGTGGAGCATACCACCTAATCCGCGTCAAGGAAGGAGATGAGTGGAAGACTGCCTTCGTACCAAATTCGGCTTATTTGAATATATAGTAATGCCATTTGGTCTTTGCAACGCTCCAGCAGCGTTTCAGTACTTCATTAATGAAGTCCTACACGATCTGTTAGACATCTGCATCATTGTATACATTGACGACATCCTAATATATTCAAAGAATCCAGAAGAACATGTTGATCATGTTGGGGCAGTGCTCCAAAGACTCAGGGACAATTCTCTATTCGTATAATTAGAGAAATGCATTTTTAATTCCTCAAAGGTGGAATTCCTAGGGTACTGGTTATCACCTGAAGGAATTACAATGGACCCAAAAAAGGTGGAGGCAATTTTGAATTGACCCACTCCAACTTCAGTCAAAGAAATACAACAGGTCCTAGGATTCGCGAACTTTTACAGGCGCTTCATTTTGAAATTTTCTGAAATTGTTGTACCAATTACTCAATTATTGAAAAAAGGGAAAACATGTCTTTGGAGTGTTGAAGCAGAAGTAGCTTTCCAAACCTTGAAGAGAGCTTTCACATCAGCACCTATTCTGGTGCATCCAGACCCAGACAGACTGTTTTTTGTAGAACCAGATGCTTCACAAACAGCCATTGGTGGGGTTTTGTTACAAAAAGATGTCACTACAGGCCATTTACATCCAATAGCTTTCTTTTCCCAAAAGTTGTTACCCGCAGAGCAGAATTACACCATAGCTGAGCGTGAGTTACTAGCGATCAAGGCAGTTTTCCAAGAATGGAGACATCACCTTCTGGGAGCTAAACACACCATCACAATCTTTTCTGACCATAAGAATCTACAGTTTTATTCGACCGTAAAGGCATTTACTCCCAGACAAATGCGCTGGTTACAATTCTTTAGTGAGTTTGACTTTGTAATCACCTACCGTCCTGGCACTAAGCAACTATTATCAGACACTCTTTCACGATTGGTTTGTGATAAGAATAAAGATTTACCAAAGGAATTACAGAGTATATTAACTGCTGAGAAGGTTTGTGCAGAAATTTCCTCTGATGATTTTTTGACACTACTAAAGAGTGAAACACAAAAGTTGGATCAGCAACAAAGGCTTTCACTAAAAAATACTTCAATCCAAGACGGATATTTCTTTTATAAAAACAAATTGTTTGTTCCAGAAAAAGAAATGAGGGAACAAATCATGAAATGGAATCATGACCTTGCCACAGCAGCTCACCCAGGAAAAAAAAAACACTTGAACTATGCCAAAGACATTTCTGGTGGAAAAATATGAGCACAGACGTTCACCAATATGTTCATACTTGTCCTGTATGTGCACAACAGAAATCTCTACACACTTCCCCAATGGGTTTGTTACAACCACTAGCAATTCCACCATACCCTTGGCATGCCATTAGTTTGGCTTTGTCACAGATCTACCCAAGTCCGATGGTTTAACCACGATTTTAGTAGTGGTAGACCTTTTATCAAAGATGGCACATTTTATTCCTCTTCCTAAACTACCATCAGCAACTGAGTTGAGTAGCATCTTCTTAGCTAACATAATCAAACTTCATGGATGGCCATTAAAAATCATTTCTGACAGAGGTCCCCAATTCCTTTCTAAGTTTTGGAAACAACTTAACAGTCAGTTGGGCATAGAAGTAGCCTTATCATCCGCCTTCCATCCTCAAACTGACGGTCAAACCGAAAGAGTTAACCAGTATCTCAAACAAAGTTTGCGCTGTTTGACCATAACATTGTCTTCCAATTGGGATGAAGCATTACCTTTAGCTGAGTTTGCTTATAATACCTCTGTGCATTCGGCTTTAGGGTGCTCACCCTTCTGTTTCATCACTGGTCATCACCCCCGAACGTTACCAATAATATTTCCGAACAAAACACATAACATGCCTGCTGTCACTGAGAGGTTAACTAACCTACAAACATTTCAGGAACACATTAGGAAGACGTTGGCCAGAAACAAAGAAAAAATGAAGGAAGCAGCTGATCTTCATAGAATACCAGCTCCTCAATACAAGCCAGGAGACATGGTTTGGCTAGCAACAAAGAATATCCAAATTGAAGGACCCAAGAAACTTAAACCTCAATTTATTGGCCCCTTTCCTGTAGATAAGATAGTGAATCCAGTATCCATAAAATTGGCTCTCCCTCAAGATTTAGCCATCCACCCTGTTTTCCATGTCTCCTTGCTGAAACCTTATGATCCCAAAACTCGACCTGATAACCCTCCTCCTCCTGTGGTAGTAGGAGATCATGTAGAATATGAGGTTGAAAAGATTCTGCATGCGAAACGCATTCGAGGTCGTCTGTTTTACCTGATTGCTTGGAAAGGATATGTCCCTCAGAGAGGTTATGGGAGTCCAAAACTAATGTACACGATCCTCGACTGGTTCGCTTGTTTCATGCTCTCCACCCACAGAAACCGCGATCTGTTAGACGGCCTTTGGGGGGGGAGAACTGTCATGGGTTTATATGCTGCTGTAGGTTAAGTTACTCTTTTGCATACCCTTTGCATTCAGTAATCAGTATCATCCAACAACTGTGTAATGTAACATAATTGAGCTGTTTTCTTTGCACTAGCAATGCTTGTTTGTTTCTTTGAGGTTGTAAGTAGCAATGCTTATTTGTTTCTGGATTGAGGTTGTAAGTAGCAATGCTTATTTGTTTCTGGATTGTCGATCGAATTATCATACCACACATTCAAGGCTGACTCACGTTCCAAGGCAGATAGAAACGTCTTTTATTTTACACATGCATAAAAGAGGCTACGCCCAGACTGAAACTATATAAACAAAGCCCTCGCATGCAGAGACGCTTCGCTTCGTGTTTCAGCGTGATCACGAGCGTTCCTCCTTTGCTGATCAAGACCCGCCTGGATTACCTGTCTTCCTCCCGCTGGCTTTCCTGAACTCCCGGTCTTCCCCGCTCCCGCTTGCTTTCCCGAAATCCCGGTCCCCAGAATCGGATCCCACTTACCTGCTCTCGTCTTTTCCACCGAATTGCCGAGCAATTCCAAAGCCTTCTTGGATTCAGTTCCCTTCGTCTTGTTTCTGGTTGGGCTTAGCACACGGACTTCCGCTCCCTGAAAACACAGTAAGAAAGAGTTACTTAGCAACCAACATAACATCATCGAGCATTGGTAAAGACAATTTTGAATAATTGAATCTAGTACAACAAGGACATTTAGTTTGTTGTTAATTCCACGAAAAAGGTTCTAAATGCAAAACAATGTTTAGGAATCTTTTAAATGTTTATGAAACTCAGTGTTTGATCAAAAAGCTCAAGGTAAATGCAGCAGTGACTAAAACTACCATAGAAGGAGTTGATGTACCAGTTGGAGTTAGTGCATTTAAGAAACTGGTAGTTTAGCGCAAACTACTTATGTACAGGAGAATGTGCATTAGTGTTTAGACTTGAAATCCCTCAGAAAGGATATTTGTATGTTTTCTCTTGTTTTATTCTCATTACATTATAGAACCCATTTAAGGATCACCAATTACAATTGCAAGGTAGGACTTATTCAATGCATGGTTATTAGTTATAACTCTCACTAATGACTAACCAGTTGCTCATATAGAACCCTTAACGTTCTTTGCTAATTTGATCTTGTGTTGTCTCTCAAGGTAACAATTTGAACCAAACATCTGGCAATTGTTGAAGTGTTTGAAAGGGCTTTCACAGAGATGGTATGTCAAAATAATGTTTAATAATAAGTGATGTTATGATTTTTAGGGTAATCCCTATTCACGTAAGCCTTTTGTTAATCCAGTGACGAAAAATTAGAGAGTCTGTATTCATCCAGAAGCCCTGAACACTTTAAGAGAAAACTTCTCTGATATCTCAGGAAGAGATCCAGTGTTTGTCTTGTTTTCTCGGTCCACTTCCCCTTTCCCTTGGGGATTAACCACTTTAGTCAAGTGATTACATCCTTGCTAAGTGGTTAGTTCATGAAGGAGTTGGGAGTTTGCGTCGCCAAGAAGGAAACAACAGGAATCTCGTGAGCACTCGCATAACACCGAGATCAACGCCCTACTCAAAAAACCTAAGGCAGACCCAAGAGACCTCAAGAACTTCCGACCCATCTCTCTGCTCCCCTTCCCGGCCAAGGTCATCGAGAAAATTGTTAACAGTCAGCTAACCCGATACATCGAAGAGAACAGAATCCTGGACCCTTCCCAGTCAGGGTTCCGCAGCAACCACAGCACCGAGACCGCCCTCATCGCCGCCACCGACGACATCACGACCCTGCTAGACAACGGGGAGACTGCAGCACTCATCCTCATAGACCCCTCCGCCGCCTTCGACACCGTCTGCCACTGCACAGTACGCGCACGCCTCCACGCCGCAGGGATCCGAGACAAGGCTCTGGAATGGACCACCTCCTTCCTCTCCAGCAGAACCCAGAGCGTCCGCCTCCCCCCACTCCGTTCCGAAGCCTCGAGATCATCTGCAGCGTACCTCAAGGATCCTCCCTCAGCCCAACACTGTTCAACATTTACATGGCCCCATCTCACACGGTGCCCGACAGCATGACCTCAACATAATATCCTACGCCGATGACACTCAACTGATCCTCTCCCTCACCAAGGACCCCATCACCGCTAAAGCCAACCTCCATGAAGGAATGAAGGCCGTTGCTGACTGGATGAAGATCTGCCGTCTGAAGCTGAACTCGGACAAGACGGAGGTCCTCATCCTCGACTCTAACCCGTCAGCCTGGGACGACTCCTGGTGGCCAACGGCCCGGGGGCAACCCCGACCCCCACCGACCACGCAGGCAACCTGGGAATCATCCTCGACTCAACGCTCTCAATGACCAAGCAAGTCAACGTCGTCTACTCCTCCTGCTTCAACACCCTCCGCATGCTCCGCAAGATCTACAGATGGACCCTGACAGATACAAGAAAGACAGTCACCCAGGCCCTCGTCAGCAGCAGACTCGACTACGGAAACACCCTCAATGCGGGAGCCCCGACCAAGCTCATCAATCGACTACAACGCATCCAAAAAGCCTCGGCACGACTGATCCTCGATGTACCACGACATGGCCACATCAGCCACCCACCTGAGAAACCTACACTTGGTCCCCGTCAACAAGAGGATATCCTTCAAGCTGCTAATCCACGCACACAAGGCACTGCACAAGACCAGCCCAACCTACCTCAACAGATGGCTCTCCTTCTACACCCCCAACCGCCAGCTACACTCTGCCAACCTCTCACTCGCCACCGTCCCACGCTTCCGAAGAACAACCACCAGCGGGAGAACCTTCTCCCACCTTGCCGCCAAGACATGGAACACCCTCCCACGGAGCCTACGACTGACCCAAGACCTGCTGACCTTCAAGAGGATACTAAAGACCTGGCTGTTTGATTAGTAGCGGCCCCCACCTCCCCCCCAGCGCTTTGAGACCCTTGCGGGTATGTAGTGCGCTCAACAAATGACGGATTGATTGATTGTTGTGTGACTGTCTAGAGTGATTGCACAAACAGCCCGCCTGTCAGTCTAAAATAGACATGGATTCCACACGCAGGCAGAGGCACAGGATGGTAATGCAAGTACATGGCCACTTCCTAAAAGTAGCACACAGAACACGATGATGGACGGAGTGCTGAAACATTTCAGCCATTCACCTCCGGTCAAGAGATCTGGGTTGAATCCATTGTTCTTTTGCTCGTTATGCCACTCCAGTTTGGACCCAGACATATGCAAATCAGTCTTGACCCTGCTGCTCCCGGAAACAGTCCAGCCCATACTGTCAGGCCAGGTCCTCCATGGGTTGGAAACAAACATCTTGGAACCAGTTTCAGGGTATCACCCCTCATCAGCCAGGCTGGCTTGAAGTCCTTGAAAGGACCCACATATGTGCATACACTTGGACACTTAGGGCGAAGATAGCAAACAAAACAAAATGATGGCCAGAGTGCTTAAACCTTTCAACCACTCACTTCAAGTCAAGAGCTATCGGTTGAATCCATCGTTCTTTTGCTCACTAGACCACCCCAGTTTAGAACCAGCCGTATGCAAAAAAGTCTTGACCCTGCTCCTCCTAGGAACAGTCCAGCCCGAACTGCCAAGCCAGGTCCTCCCTAAACCAGAAACAAAAATCCTGGGACCAGTTTTGAGGTGTCACCCCTCCTCAGCCAGGAAAGCTTGAATACAGTAGCACAGCAAGCAAGGGTCCCACATCTGGGCATATCCTTGGCCAGTTAGGACGATCATAGCAAACACAACAAGATGATGGATGGAGTGCTGAAATCTTTCAACCACTCACCCCCAGCCAAGAGATATGGGTTGAATCCATCATTATTTTACTCACCATGCCATCCCAGGTTGGACCCAGTCACATGCAAATCAGTCTTGACCCTCCTCTTGGGAACAGTCCAGCCCAAGCTGCAGCACTTTCTAAAAGTAGTATTTTTAAACACACAATTTAAAAGTCATCTTCACAGAAAGATGTGTTTTAAATTCTGAGTTCAGGGAACCGAAACTCCAAATCTCTATCTCTTCCTAAATTAAAAGTTACACTTGTAAGCTATTACAAGGCAGCTCCAATGACAATCAATGGGAGAGATAGTCCTTGCAATAGTGAAAAATTAAATTAGCAGTATTAAACTATTAGGACATGCAAAACACACAAATAGCACACCATTAGGACATGTAAAACACACCATGTCCTACCTTTCACATAACCTACATCCTGCCCATGGGGCTACCTTGGGCCTACCTTAGGGTTGCCTTACGTGTAATAAAAGGGAAGGTTTGGGCCTGGCAAGTGCGTGCACTTGCCAGGTCGCTATGGCAGTTTAAAACTGCACTTCCAGACACTGCCATTGCAGACTTGAGACATGTTTGCAGGGCTACTCGTATGGGTGGCACAATCAGTGCTGCAGTCCCACTAGTGGCAAAGTGCCCTGGACACACATAGGGCACTTTCCTAAGGACTTAACAGTAAATCAAATAGGTCAATCATGGATAACCATTTACCAATACAATTGTGACAGAGAGCATATGCCCTTCAGCACTGATCAGCAGTGGTAAAGTGCCAAGATTCCTAGAGCCAACCCAAACAGGTCAGAAAAAAATAGGAGAAAGAAGACAAAATGTCTCGAGATAAACCTTCAAAAACAGACAGATCCAACAGTGGGCTTACCTCAAAAACTGTCACAAAACGAAGGGCTAGAAGAGGAAAAGCAATATTCAGTGCAGCAGCGAGTTAATGCAATGAGGAACCAGTTCCTTTTAAAATATACAGTAAAAAAGATATACTTTTTTACTGGAAGTATACTATATAGGGGTGCAAAGGAGTACTAATGCCAGGAGCACCATGGATTATCTAACAACCAACCAGCAAAGAAAGGAAACAAAACATGAATAAAATAGCATACCTTGAGACAAATATAAATAGGGAAAAAGTGGATAATTAAGAAAACATGTGAATGTTCGAAGAAGGGGGAAGGCAATCAGCTAAAACTAAAAAGTAATCAAAGTTCTTCGATAAATGCATTTACTTTCAGTTTATAGGCTATCTTCATGACCCTTGAGACCAGTGGTTGCAAGTGCATTTACAGAGGTAATAATTGGTAAGCCAGGTGTTGTAGCTTCAATCCAGTGCTACCTAATTGATGTCCATTAAGCCAGACTGCAAAAATTATACCACTAAGCTGTAGAAACAAAACTAAAGGCCTCCATTGACTCCCAGTTGAGTCAAGGATCTAATTTAAAAACAAAAACTGTGCATCATTCTCAGGGCATAATTAATTTCCTGAGAGATTACCACAAATCTGTATAATGCACCAAGATAGGCTTTACTACTCTGCATGCATTAGCCAAATAACACATCACATTTTTTGTGTAGTGACCAATCCAAATGCTTACAGATTATCCCAGCCAACTGGATACAACTGTCTGGCAACATACTAAAATTATTTGATTTGAGGACAAAGTATGGAAAGTTCATTAAAATATTTGGTATACCCATGACATAATTCACTCTTAAACAATTACATCTCTTTTAGGTCCAAATATTACCACCATCTTTCGAAATAATGAGCCAGAACAAGCCATCTATTCAGAAATCAAAATAGAAATATTTAATATCCCACAAGATCCTTGTGCAACGAGGGTTAGTACGCAATTTATAAACACTAGCACTGTATCTGTATGATGTGATAAATGCCTTCCACCCATCTCAGAGTAGTCTTGAAACATGCATTAAGACTCTAATTACTTTAAAAGAAATATCAGCAGACCCAAGGGTTCTAGGCAAATATCACCCACTCACATCAAATCCATGAAGGGAGCAGGTGCGCACCAAACCTAAGAACACGTATATTCAAACAGAATCATCTGCAAATATCAGATTGGTTTCAGCCTGAATTCAAACTTGTAGACTGGTGTATGGGCCATTGCATTTCCGGACAGCACCAACAAGTTTCTTAATGTTTTCTTAAATGTGGTTATGTGATTATGTATTTTATTATTACATCTCAGTTTCTGGTTTGCCTGAAATGGGTTATCATTAGCCATGTCACTGTGAGTTTGCAGTCTTTGCTCATTTTGTATTCTGAAAATATGTATAGAAACCATTTGATTTTAGGGATGAGAAAGAAGACTTTCCTTTTCCACTAGAGATGCGGTTCGTTGCTCTTGTGATTCTGACAAGTGTATTATAGATTTCTTAGACTCTCCTCTAGGGATGCTGTCTGTTTCTCTTATGATTTTGCTGTGCATTTGCTTTTTAGAATTATTCTAATTTTCTTTTTGTGTACTTTGCATTCATGTCTTTATGGCATTTAATATTTATCCTACACTGCTTGAATTTAAGATTTTGCAATACAACCATATAAACCTTCCCTGATTTAGAGCCCAGTTATTGAATGGATTCAGTTACTTATTAAGACTCTAGAGTTCAGTTGTTTCCTGTTTTAATACAATATAACTTGCCTCTAAATGTAAGATATATTGTCAAAGGTGAGATATGGGATTTTAGTGGAAAAGAAATGGGTTTGATTGAAAGAGCAAAGTCAGTCAAAATAAAAGTCAGTCCTGGTGCAATATTCCCTAGAGCTAGACAGAACAGACTCACAAAAGAAGCAGAAGAGGGAATGAAGCCAGTGATTGAAAAGGTGTTTAAATAGGAAATCTTCAGAGAGGTACTTGGCAGTCCTAGTAAGTCTCCTGTGATAGGATTTGAAAGCTGAATGACAAGTGGGGATAGCTCACAACCTTAGAAAGATTAACAAGATAGTGATTCCATGTTATCCCATGGTACAGAAGCCAGCAACAATTTTGTTCCAAATTCCATCAGATTCAGAAAGGTATACAGTCATTGGCTTATGCCAAGCATTATCTCAATTCATTTGCATGCACAATTGCAGTTTCTTTTTGAATTTCATTTTTTTATTAAAGTTCTCATGTGGTGTAGAATCCCACAAGAGTAGTCTGAAAATGCTTACATTTTCTAGACAAATCCTGAAGAGAGATCTAGAAAATGTGAGATTGCCTTCCATTTTAGTATTGTTCCAGTACAGTGATGATCTACTGGTTGCATCAAAAACAAAAGAGGACTGTAAACAAGATACAATTGCCCTATTGACTCATTTATCTGGGAATGGACATGTTTCCCCAACTGAAATACAGTATTGTAAAACGGAAGTAATCTATCTTAGACACTTCATTGAAAAAGGTGTGAGGAAAGTCTCAAAAGAACCATTTTCTGCAATTCTTTAGATGAGCTCACCAGCCTCCTAGAGGAAGGTTTGGAATGCTCTTGAAATTATTGGCTACTGTTGACAGTGGATTCCAAACTTTACCTTAATTGAAAAGCCTATAGTAAGGTTGACATGTAGTGATATTCAAGATCCAACTCCATTTGACAAAAACATATGTAATGCATTCAACAATTTGAGAGTGTTGTGTGCCAGCACTTGGGATCCCTGATCACAGTTTAAAATTATTTTAACTTAGTAATGAGAGAGGTGGATGTGCACTTTCGACTCTTACACAGAAACATGGAAATCTAGTGTGCCCAGTGGCTTCTCAGCTGTTTTGGAACCAGGAACTGTTAGTTTTCCAGGTTGTTTGAAACTGGTTGCAGCTGTTTGCTTTTCCATTGAGCAAAGTGAGGGAATCATGATGGGACATGTTTAATTGTATATGTTCCACACTAGGTAAACTAACTCTTGAACTGTTGAGAAGACTGGTTTTTCAATTTTCTTTCAATATTGTTTTAACAAAATAAGAAGGAAAATAGATTTTTTCAATTTGTTTTTAGTTGAACAGAAGACTTTTCTACCTAAGAAGATGGGATACAGCAGATGCTGTAAAATTATTGCGATGACAATTTAAATAGTAATAGTATTAATTTTAGTTGGACTGTCAGGGTGCTTATAATCTCCGGTGGGATGTTTCCATAGTGCGTGAATGAACAACTGTTAATAATAAGTTAAATAGAGATATTTCAGAAGATAGAGGGCTTTAATATTTATCACATTCATACTAGAATGAATAACGAATTTGTAGGGATAATAA
The DNA here is from genome assembly GCF_964261635.1 of Lissotriton helveticus. Taxonomy (NCBI): domain Eukaryota; kingdom Metazoa; phylum Chordata; class Amphibia; order Caudata; family Salamandridae; genus Lissotriton; species Lissotriton helveticus. Next base: position 2,057,044,301 of record NC_136059.1, on the reverse strand, counting down.
GTGTTAAGGTATGTTACATATGTACTTTAATTCCTATTTCTGTATGTGAAGGAGTTACCTATTTTCAATGCTGGCTATTTTATTTGTTATCTTGCACTGCTTATGTATTTGTTGGATCACTGACATAATATCGACGGACAGAATATCTACTAGCAAAAATATCGATGCCAAAACAGACAGACAGAATATTGAGTTTGTATCTACAAACAGGTAAGTACAAAAATATCGAGTCAAAAATATCATTTACAAAAATATAGTTTATTAAAATATCGACTTTATTAAAAACAGTGTTAAATTAAATCAATAGTTAAAATTAATTACTAAAATATACTTAAAAATACTTAAATTAGCTTATAATAATTAAATAATTAATAAAAGTTATATAAAAAAAATTTACAATCATATTTGTTAAAACATATATATATATAGTAACATTATATAATTAAATAATACCCAATATTATTACCGTAGGATAGCAGAAGTGTAAAAAATACTATTCTCACTCCAGTGGGTGCAACAGTAGGGAAAGCGTTGGATAGCGTAGGGGTAAAAATTACTATTCCAACTCCAAAGAGTGCAACAGTAGGGAAAGCGTTGGATAGCGTAGGGGTTAAAATTACTATTCCCACTCCAGTGAGTGCAACAGTAGGGAAAGCGTTGGATAGCGTAAGGGTAAAAATTACTATTTCCACTCCAATGAGTGCAACAGTAGGGAAAGCGTTGGATAGCATAGTGGTAAAAATTACTATTCCCACTCCAGAGAGTGCAATAGTAGTGAATATAAATACTTCATATATTATTTCAATAAATATAAATTAATATCTATAAAAAATTAATTAAAAGAAATTACCAATTTAATATAATCAATTAAAATTACAAATTAAAAATAATTATTACAATTATTTACCTATTAATACAAATTAATTACAAATTAACAATTAATAATTTAACATTTAACATTAATTAACAATTAATTGTAATTAAATACAATTAAATAATTTGATTTATTTAATTAATTATAAATAAATACCTTCCCACCCTATTCCCCTATAAACCCGCTACAGAAAATAAATTAGTGAAATTAACATAATTAGCAATTAATCAATTTATTAAAATTAATTGGCAATAAAAAATTTATTAATTACCTAATATAAATTAATTACAAACGAATTTAAATGAATACCAATAAATACATTTACATATTTAATTAATTATAATTAAATTACTTCCCACCCTATTCCCCTATACACCCACAACCCGCTACAGAAAATAAATTAGTAAAATTAACATCATTAACAATTAATCAATTATTTAAAATTAATTGCCAATTAAAATTTAATTAATTACCAAATATAAATGAATTAACAATTAATAAAAAATTAATACCAATAAATAAATTTACATATTTAATTAATTATAATTAAATTACTTCCCACCCTATTTCCCTATAAACCCACAACCCGCTACAGCATGGGTACTCTTAGCACGGCCCGCGGGCCAGGGGCGGCCCGGCAAGCCTTCCCTGGCGGCCCGCGGACCTTGCAGACATCCTACCAATGTATTTTCTTTTTTTCTTTTAAAGATTGTCTGCTGCAGCGCGACTCTGAGAGTCTCTGCTGCTCTGTGGGGGCCAGGGGCGGGCGATTCTTCTCACTTAGCCAGAGTGGAGCTGCAGGGGCCTAAGAAGAGGTGGAATACAACAAAGCCTCATTAGCATGCAAATAGCCTTAACGACCTGTGAAGTGCTTGGGTGCGGCTGTGTGTGTCAGGAAGCTGTCTCACCCGGGGCTGAAACACAGGCAGGGTGAGATGACAGAGGGTGACAGAGGGAGGTCGAGGGACAAAGACAGAGGGAGGGATGGAAAGAGAGGGAGACAGAGGGAGAGGGAAAGGGAGGGAGAGAGAGAGGGAAAGGGAGGGAGAGGGAGGGCGGCGACAGAGGAGGGCGACGGAGGGAGTGAGGGCGACGGAGGGAGTGAGGACGAGGGAATGTGGGCGAGGGAGTGAGGGCGGGGGAGTGAGGGCAGGGAGTGAGAGGGGGAGGGAGTGGGAGTGAGTGAGTGAAAGAGAGAGACAGACAGAGGGAGGAAGACAGAGGGTGGAAGACAGAGGGAGGGAGAGAGAGAGAGAGGGAGGGAGGGAGTGAGGGAGGGAGGGAGTGAGGGAGTGAGGGAGAGAGGGAGGGAGAGAGGGAGTGAGGGAGAGAGGGAGGGAGTGAGGGGGAGAGGGAGTGAGGGAGAGAGGGAGTGAGGGAGAGAGGGAGACAGACAGACAGACAGACAGGGAGGGAGCGAGGGAGGGAGAGAGAGAGGGATCAAGGGAGGGAGAGAGGCAGCGAGAGAGGGAGCGAGGGAGGGAGAGAGGGATGGAGGGAGAGAGCGAGAGGGAGGGAGGGAGAGAGCGAGGGAGGGAGGGAGCGAGGGAGGGAGCGAGGGATGGAGAGAGCGAGGTAGCGAGGGATGGAGAGAAAGAGGGAGGGAGGGAGAGCGAGGGGGGAGAGAGAGGGAGCGAGAGAGGGATGGAGGGAGACAGAGCAAGGGAGGGAGGGAGAGAGGGAGCGAGTGAGGGAGGGAGATAGATGTGTGTATGCCGGGTCTGGTGGCTCAGTGGATCAAGGCATCCGCTGCAGGGACCTGTGATCAACCTCATGGTCATAAGTTTTTTTGTTGATCTAGCCCTGCCCCCTCCCCACTGACCCCGCCCCCACCGGTGCGGCCCTCGGAAACAAACCACACTGTAAATTTGGCCCCCGAGAGAAAGTTTGTGAGTACCCATGCGCTACAGAATGAAATTACGCAAAAATTAAAAAAACAAATTTCATTAATTAAAATAAATTCTAACATAAATACACACTTTTCACACATATAATAACATAAAAAACACTATAAAAAATTAGATATTATTAAAAATGCGATAATTTTTTTAATAACCTATATTATGTACTTCGATATTTTAACTGTCTATATTTTTAACATTCGATATTACATTACTTACCTTAAAAACAATATTTTTGATGTCTATATTCTGTCCAGTCGATATTTTGTCCAATCTATATTTAAAACTCGATATTATGTCCATTCGATATTATGTAGTCGATAGTTTGACTGTTTACCGTATTTGTTTTCAATGGAGTTCACCTTCTCCATATTTGACTGAATGTAATGTTTCTATTGAGAATCTTCCAATTAAATTATTTAGATCTAATTTCAGGTATGGTACAGACCTAATATAAGTATGGTAAGTATTTCAAAATAATTGTATATTCTAAACATGAATCTAAAATGACTAATGAGGAGTATGTGTGATTTAAGTAACAAACACAAAATATTTATTAGTGAATTTAATGAATAGGATTTAAGATTATGAGGAATTTTGGTGGAAGTGAATGTTGCGGATGATCTGTTAAAGGATGAGGAGGAATTTCGAAAGCCAAATATGCATCCAAAATTGAAAATAGAGCATTAGAGGGTAGGTGAATTATGTATGGTTCGATGGAAAATTCCAAAAGGTGCTAAAGTTGAAAATGTGGGAGAGAATGTGTGTAGAAGAAGTTATGAGGTGAATGGTGATTCGCTGTTGGATGGAGAGCCAATCTTGAGAGGAATTTATTATTTGTGGGGAGAATGCTTATTTTAATTTACGGAAGAATGTGGTTGTATTGTGCTATGTGGCTCTAGTGTTCCCTAGAATCTATCATGCGAGTGGAATTGATGAAGCAATGGACTTAAAAAGAGTGAAAAGGATCTTTGGTACAGTAAACATAGATACATTGGGTGTTATGATTCCTTCTATATGTGTTGCAGTGAATGATGTGAAAATGGTATGTTTCTCCACCTCAGTAGACAGGATACACTTGATACAGCCAGAGCAATTAAGTTGATGAATGAATATATGATTGCTTTTAGAGCTATGTATATGCAGGTATTCTTTTAGTGAAGGAAGGAGGAGCCTGCAAGGTAATTAAGGCTATGGGTTGCTGTACATAAGTGCCTGATAATAGTTGAATTATCGAATCTTATAATACAAGTTTGACTTTGTCTTACATTCTGTTCAATCTTTAAAAGAGCATGGCTAATTGAAAAGTGTAGGTTATTGATTTAGTGGGTCAGGAAAGGGTTATAATAAGGTTGGTGAATGATTGGATGATTTGGGAGGAAATACTTTTAAAATAATAATAACTCCTTTACTAATAATAATTGTTTGTGCAAGTATTTTGTTGATTTTGTTAAAATATTCTGAGAACATGATTGAAAGGTTTAAATGTAATGGTAATAAAAGGAAATAAGAGAAAACAATATTGGAAATTAGTAGATACAAAGGACCATATCTACAATAAGGTAATATTGGCAGAGGAGATCTCTTCAAAGCTATGGAGGGTGGTGACGACTTCTACTAACTGATTGCTGACTAATAAGTGATTGTAGTCATAAGAAAAACAGAGGGGAAGGAAATGGAGGCTTTTTAAAGGAATAATTTTGGGTTGCAATTGTGAGCATAATTTGTATGATGAATTCTAGATGCAAATGATGGCATAATGACATTGCACTTAAAATGAAAGCAATATGACATTCAGAAGTGTGTTTATTAAGGGATTTAGTTGTGACACATTTTAACGAGGACGTTATTTTTATTAATATAGATGTTGTTCATATGCACTGTTCAAACTGCTCCTGATCATTCCCCCTCCCATCAAGACCTCCTGGTGACTTATCACCCCCGAGTCTTCGCAGAGCGAGAGACACTGTGACGAAACTTGTTATTTTCCTAAAAGTGCATGGATTGTGAATAGACTTTTCTTTGTGTTCTGAGTGCATCTAGTTCACAAGGTCTTTTCCACTCTATTTCTGATGCCACTCCATAAGAAACAGGGTATAGGTCATTGTTGAATTATTGTATCATATTGACTTGTGCATCTCTTGATAGCAAGGTTGCTGGACATTTTCTTAAAAGTGTATGTGTTATCTTTTGTTATTATGTCTCATGTTCCAATTCGCCTGAAATGTGTTATCACTAGTCATGCCACTGTGAGTTTACAGTCTTTGCTCATTTTGTAGTCTAAAAATGTGTACTCAAGCCCTTGATTTGGGGGTGAACCAGAAGACTTTCCTTTTCCACTAGAGAAGCTTTGATTTCCCTTGTGATTCTGACAGGTATATTTTAGATTTGTTTATACTTTACTTTAGGGATGCTGTCCATTTCATTTCTGATTTTACTGTTCATTTGTGATTTAGAATCATTCTGATTTTCTGTGTATGTACTCCGCATTTATGTCTTCATAGCATTTAATATTTATTCTGTACTATTTGAATTTGAGATTTAGTAAACAAAATCATTTAACCTTTCCCTGATCTAGAACTCAGTTACTGAATGGACTCAAATTACTTATTGTATTACTCTGCTAAATTTATGTAGTGCATGATGTTGAGGAGGGTGTTTTTTCGTTGCAAGATCAAAGGTGATGGACTAGAACCAATGAAGGTAAATTTTAGGGTTATCTGAATTTTGGGGTGCATTAAAACTATGAGGTTCGGGATTCTGCTCCCACAGACCCAAAACCATTTTATGTATATTAAAAGCAATAGGTCTATTTGCTAGTTGGGCTGCTAGAACTCAGTCCTAAAAAGGATTGCTTTGAGTATACAAAATGCATGTGTGGGATAAAGAAAATAAATATGTGATGACAACATTTATTTTAGATATGTAAAATAATTCCTCATTCATTCAAACAGTGTAGGAGGGATACAGCCATAGAAAAAGGTGAGACTGAAATTTTCCTTTGGGTTGATACAAGATGCAGTGCCTCAACATGGGGGTGAAGATTCCAAAGCAAATAAATGCAATAGATGAAGAAGGCTGGATCAAAATTACTTATACTCTCTCTAAATACAAATATGTTTGCCATGAATGGCAGGAAAACCACTACATGTCCTACCTAAAAATACATGTAATGATTGAAAAAATACACTCAACATGGATTAATGTAACAGAAAAAAAAATGCTTGTCAGGAGGCATGAGAGTTGGCATGGCTTACAGTTTAAGGCTTAGCAGGGCAGGGGCATAATGCTACAAACCTGCTTGCACAAAGTCCGTTTTAGAGAAGGAAAGTGTCAGTATTGCCTGGTATTAAGCTTTGCATATATGGGTAAAGCACTATGCATTTCCTCCCGATGATGTAACTAATTTCCCAGCAGTCAAAGTTTCATGTTTGGAGACCGCGGCTGCTATCTTAAATAACGTTGTATAACTTCCCTCTTGCTTTAAGGTGACCGTGGTATTCAGTTATACTAAGGTGTTGTTTCAGCCAGCACCTTGCTATTTGGATAAAAAACAATTGAACAGATGTTTCTGTGAGAGATTATGGGGGAATATTGTGAACACAGAGAAATTGAATTGCAAGTAATGTTGAGAAGCAAACTTTGAACTGTTTTGAACATTTGACTTAAAGCATTGCTAAAGACTTAGAAATGTTTGCATTTAAACTTTGGATTAACCCTGTAAAACAACAGGCAGAATTCTCAGGTCAAGATGGTTATATATGAAATGTATATATGAACACACCTAAGATACAAGCTCTTAGCAAGTGATTTATGTATGCTAACTATATGAATCACACAGCATTGATATCTGTTAATTACCTTACAGTGGCAAAAGAATCAAGTAGAAAAGCAAGCTATCGCCATATGATGGTGCACAGTTATAAAGCCTGAGGAAATTATCTTACAAATAAAAAGCAGTTGATTTACACATATAAAGGTACTCTTCCATTACTATTCTTCAGTGTCAGGAATCAGCCCTAAATCAAGAACCAAGGGACAAATATACTAGGAGATTTTGTGGTTGTAAACTCTGGGATTCAGAAACTCCTGTTTTTTGTGAATGCCAAACTATGTTTTTCCACTACTGTCCCCATTTTGTGATTCAAGAATGTTTTTCTTGATCGGAAAATGTGGTTTCCAACCTCCTACTAAATCACAATTTGGAAGGGTTATATTTCGTTTTTTTTCACATTGCTAGTTAAGTTGGTTAAGTATGTTTCAATGGCTTGCAACTGCAACTCTGGTTGCAAGCCATTGATCAGTTACCTACTCCCAAATTGGGGTGGTAAATGATCCCAAAGGGAAAGGGGCCCCTTAGCTATTCTTCCCATTTGGGAATCAGGATGGCAACTTCTAGGGGAGTAGGCAGTGGGCCGGAGGACCATTGCTAACTCTCACTTATTTTTTTCAAAATGGAAACATTTTTTTTTTTAAACAGTACCTGTTCCTTAATGAAAATCAGGCTATTTAAAAAATAAAAAGATTTCAATTGTAAAATGTAATCACTGTGCTTGTAGGCAACCTCAGGGGTTCCCACACTAAGAGTGTTCCTAGGGAATATTGATGGGGAAGATCAATCTACAACCAGTCGTGGCCGCTGATGCGGAGCAGTAGAGTGGTGGGGAGGGAGAGATGGGGGCTGGGGGGAGAAAAATACAAAAAAAAGATCACTTGCTTGCCAGCCGGTCACCACCTCTCTTCTGTCCTCCATCCTCTTCGTGGCTTCTCTACGAACAGAAAGCACGATAGGCTCCCCTAAGCCAATCATAACACTGCAATCCAACGTAGTGATTGCTCTGAGCACTGTGGTTCGGTGCTCAGATGGGGAATGGGATCCTGGGCGTTAGTGCGCATGAATGTTTGGCCAGCTCCAGTCCAATCATTCATGCGCATGTAGGATGATGCCCCCACAACGCTCCTCTGCCTTAGCGGGGGAGCCTCCCCTGTCTACAACCTCTGTGATTACCTATTATGATGACCTAACTATTGTTAGAAAGGGGGGGCCTCTAGTTGGCAGAGGTATACACCCTGTCCAAATAGGGACCCTTCCTTCTAGTCAGGATAAGGGGATTACATGCACAAGATAACCTCTGCTCATCCCCTTGCTAGTTTGGCACGAGCAGTCAGGCCTATATCAGATGCAATGTGTAAAGTATTTATACATAACACACACAGTAACACAGGGATAACAATACAAATGGACACCACACCAGTTTAGGAAAATGAAGTGTCTAAATCTAAATCAAACAAGACCAAAATGATAAAACTCCAACATACAGATCTTAAAATATGACTTTTTAAGTATTTCAAGCATTTCTGTCCATGGCACTCAATAGATATGGTTATTTTACACATAGAACTTTAGATGAATCAAAAGTCCACAAAGAAAAACAACTTCAGTGGAGCAAAGCGTCGGAAAATACAACAATAAGTCCCTAGGGAGGCGATGCACCAGTTCTGCTGCACGCAGAAGTGTTGCGTCAAATCCAGACTGTAAGTGGAAGTGATGCGTCGAAATCCAAGATGGTTTTGGTCTGTGGGCGATGCGTTTGGAAAACCTGGCGCACAGGTACGATGCGTAAAAATCCAGACACGCTGGAGGACGTGGTGCCAAACAGGCGCTGCGTCGATTTCTTTAACTGCGGTTTCACAATTCATCAATTCTTTCAGCCGCATGGCAGGGCCTTCGTCGTAGTCAGTGTGGGGGACTCGGACTTTGGCGACACAGTGCGCTCAACTTGGGCTGCGGCAGTTTCTTCGGCTGTGGGCAGATGCTGTGTTGATTTCTTCGGCTGTACGGCAGAGCTGTGTGGAAACTTCTCCTGCATGCGGTGCTGCATCGAAAAAACAGGCACTGGAATGGAGATGCATTGAGTTTTAAGGGGCAGATTTATGAAGGCCTTGCGCCGCCGGTGTGTCACTTTTTCCCATGCAAGGCCTGCAGAAATCTGCCCCAAAGTCTTTTGCAGCTTTTTGTAGCAGGAACGACCTCCAAGGGTCCAGAATTGGAAACAACACCACTTGGCAGTCTGGAAGAGTAATAGAAAATTCTCCTAACAACTGAACTCCTCCTGCACAGTTTAAATGAATACAGTCATAACTTTATAAATCTTTAAAAAGTGTTAACGGCCATAATGAACACACAAATCATTCTATTGCAAATGTACTGTATTGTTTTCTACCTGAAGTACTAAAATACAAGTGTAAATGCACCTCGCAGGCTCCTCTGATAGCACTGTCCATATCTAAATAATCAAATAATGAAACCAGTGAATCGGCATTCGACTTGAGTTATTTATTTTAAAACCTCATTCTTCAGCGAGATGAGACACAATCTCGAAAAGCACACACACATCAAGAGGCGGCTCCGATTTTAGAGTATATCTGGTGGTGATACAATCTTGAAACTGATTTGATAGACAAGCGGCATTCTTTTGCTAACAAGTGATATGCGCTTCTGAAAGCTGTCTCAAAGCTCAAGCGAAAAAACGGACCCTTCATAACACCATGATTTCCCGGCGCTTCACGGCATGAGTCAAACACGATAACATCAGTAATCTCCACAGTGTATTGGTTTATGTTGCCTAAATTGTGCTTTGTGCTGAAGTGGGCAGTCGATCGAAAGTAAAGAGAAATGCTCCGTACTTATCTTTCAAACGAGTACATTTGTGGACATTAGGGGTTCAGTAAAGTGTACTGCATTATACATAAGTCAAAAACTTTTGAAACAAATATAAAACAATTCCAGTAAGTATACAGCAGTCCTACCACCCTGATTGCACATAACAAACAGAGACGTGTCTTGGGGTGTCATTCTGCATTCTACGGTGTTTGGGAAGGTAAGGCTGCAGCTAGTAAATACCATTGCCACCAGGAGCTGTATTACATACTGAGCCCTAGAAGAGCAAAGTGATTGTGCACCTGTTTTGTGCTCCGTGGGGCACTGTGGTATTACAGAAGAAGCCACAATACTTTTGTTGCCCATTCTAAAATACAGATAGTGCTGGCACACATGCAGTGCTGCACTTTCTTTATGGGGTGTACCATCATTTGCATGGGGGTGTGGCCCCATGCAATTAAAGGAAACACTTTGCCTCTACACCTACATTGTATGATGGATGTTGGCGCAGAGCCAAAGAGGCCCTCAGGAGGCACATTGAAAGGTGGAGTAAAGTTAGTTGTCCTATGGGGTTCCTCTCTTGAGAACGGAAAAGGGGTCTAATGGACCCATCAGGTTTCCTCCAGCAGGTGGGTGCAGTCAATCAGTGCACTACAAGGGGATCTCTGTCCACCTTCGAAGTCAAGGTGGTTGCATCCTGCACAGTGAAAGAATGAGCAACGACAGGGCACTGTGTACATAATATGGTCCCATGTGCTCTATTTAGCGACTATAATATTAAAACCCCATTAAAAAGTATGCAACCTGCTTTGGGTATAACATACAAAAGGGGGTGGTGATGGACGGAGCATCTGAACCAATCAAACACTCACACCCAGTCAAAAGATCTGGATTTGATCCATCACCGTTCTTTAGCCCACTCTGCCACCCCAGTTCAGACATGGCTATATGCAAATCAGTCTGACCCTGTGCCTCATGGGAACAGTCCAGCCCGAACTGCCAAGCCATGCCTTCCCTGGACCGGAAACAAGCTTCCGAGGACCGGTTTCTCCCATTCCAGCCGTCTTCAGCCCGGCTTGCTTGAATCCAGTGGCAAAGTGAGCAAGGGACTCACGTCTGAGCATACCCTGCCACACTTATGGCGGCCAAAGCGGTACAAAAGGGCGTGGTGATGGACGGAGCATCTGAACCAATCAAACACTCACACCCAGTCAAAAGATCTGGGTTTGATCCATCACCGTTCTTTAGCCCACTCTGCCACCCCAGTTAAGACATGGCTATATGCAAATCAGTCTGACCCTGTGCCTCATGGGAACAGTCCAGTCCGAACTGCCAAGCCATGCCTTCCCTGGACCGGAAACAAGCTTCCGAGGACTGGTTTCTGGCATTCCAGCCGTCTTCAGCCCGGCTTGCTTGAATCCAGTGGCAAAGTGAGCAAGGGACTCACGTCTGAGCATACCCTGCCACACTTATGGCGGCCAAAGCGGTACAAAAGGGGGTGGTGATGGACGGAGCATCTGTACCAATCAAACACTCACATCCAGTCAAAAGATCTGGGTTTGATCCATCACCGTTCTTTAGCCCACTCTGCCACCGCAGTTCAGACATGGCTATATGAGTGTGACCGCTCAGCCCTCCACAGGGCTTGGTCGCCCCACTCACTGCTGCCGCTCCTGCCTGCCTTTGCCGCCTCCTGCCTGCAGATTCCTTCGCTCGCTGCCCGCTGCTCCTGGGAATTTCCCGCTGCTCCTGGGAATTTCCCGCTGCCCGCTGCTTCTTGGAATTATCCGCCGCTACCTCCCTGCGGCCCCGCCCCCCTGTGATTCCATTCGCCGCCCCGCTCCCGCCACCCAGCTGCTCCTCCCTCCCGGCTCCTTACTTAAGGGGACCACAGAGTGTGACCGCTCAGCCCTCCACAGGGCTTGGTCGCCCCACTCACTGCTGCCGCTCCTGCCTGCCTTTGCCGCCTCCTGCCTGCAGATTCCTTCGCTCGCTGCCCGCTGCTCCTGGGAATTTCCCGCTGCTCCTGGGGATTTCCCGCTGCCCGCTGCTTCTTAGAATTTCCCGCCGCTGCCTCGCTGCGGCCCGCCCCCCTGTGATTCCATTCGCCGCCCCGCTCCCGCCACCCAGCTGCTCCTCCTTCCCGGCTCCTTATTTATGACGCCCCCAGAGCGACCGCGCAGCGGACGGGCGCAGCGGGAGCGCCGATTGAGCGCCGAAGGTGCGCCAAAGGTAAGCCCGTCTGCGCCCGTCCGCGCCTGGACCGCGCCCAACGCCAGGACCCCTGGCCCTCCACCCGACCCGACTGACCTACGACGCCGCCACTCTCAACGCACTCAATGCCGGCGGGACCCACGCCTGCTGCCGAGCCACCCCGAGACGCACCCACGGACCCTTCACCTGCTGCACCTGCAAGTTCACCTGCCTCCGAACCTGCCCCGCACCCGCCAAGACAAACACCAGCAGCAACCACCTCAAGTGCATCCTGATCAACACCCGCTCCGTCCACAGACACGCCGTGGAACTCTGGAACCTCCTCGACGCTACATTACCGGACGTCGCCTTCCTCACGGAAACCTGGATGAACGCCTCCTCTGCACCCGACATCGCCATAGCCATCCCGAACGGGTACAAGATCATCAGGAGGGACCGCATCAACCAGACCGGAAGTGGCATCGCCATCGTCCACAGGAACACCATCCGCATCACGACCGACGACAACGACTCCTTCACCGCAGCCGAACATCTCCACTTCCAGATTCACACCGACCCTAAGACGACCCTCAGAGGCACCCTCGTCTACAGACCCCCGGGACCACGCACACAATTCAGCGAAGACATCACAGACTTCATCAGCCCGCACGCCCTCCCCTCCACTGACTACATCCTCCTCGGGGACCTCAACTTCCACCTGGAGAACAACAAGGACCGCAACACCACCGCCCTGCTGGAAAACCTCGCCAACCTCGGACTCAAGCAACTGGTCAACACCCCACCCACTACGCCGGCCACACGCTTGATCCCGTCTTCTCTTCCAGCAAGTACATCACCTTCAGCCACGCCACCGGACTCAACTGGACCGACCACAGCTGCGTCCACTTCAGCTTCAAAAGATCCACGACCCACCACCACCCGCAACAGGTACCTCACAGGAATTGGAGCAAGATCACCGCAGACCAGCTCACCACCTCCCTCAGCCTGAGCCCACCCGCCAACACAACGGACCCCAACGAAGCAGCCCGCAACTTCACACAGTGGCTGACCGCCTGCGCCGATGACCTCGCGACACTAAAGAACCCTCCCAGCAGACCCAAAAGCAAGAAGGCATCCTGGTTCACCGACGACCTCAAGGACTCCAAGAAGACCTGCCGCACCCTCGAGAAAGCCTGGCTCCTCGACCGGACCACCGACAACATGACCGCCCTCAAACACGCTACCCGCAAGCACCACCAGCTCATCCGCACCACCAAGAAGAAATCCCTGAAGGAACGACTGGACAACAACGCCCACGACAGCAAAGAGCTCTTCACTATCGTCAAGGAGTTCTCCAACCCCAGCACCGGCACCAACGACATCACTCCGTCACAAGACCTCTGCGACTCCCTCGCCTCGTTCTTCCACCGCAAGATCGCCGACATCCACAACAGCTTCGGCGCCCCACCCACGCACCCAACCGTTGAACCAACACCCCCCACCGCCACCCTTCGCACCTGGACCACGGTGACCACCGAAGACACAGCCCGCACGATGAACCCCATCCACTCCGGATCACCGACCGACCCCTGCCCACACCACGTCTTCAACAAGGCCGACTCCACCATCGCACCCCAACTCCGGAACATCATCAATGCCTCCTTCAACACCTCCACCTTCCCAGAGAGCTGGAAGCATGCCGAGATCACAGCCCTCCTGAAGAAACCTACAGCGGACCCCACCGATCTCAAAAACGTCCGCCCCGTCTCGCTCCTCCCTTTTCCTGCTAAAGTCATCGAGAAGATCGTCAACAGACAGCTGACCGCCTTCCTCGAGACGAACGGATCCCTCGACCCCTCGCAGTCCGGCTTCAGAGCCAACCACAGCACCGAGACCGCCCTCATCGCAGCCACCGACGACATCCGGACCCTGCTCGACAAGGGGGAAACAGTGGCCCTCATCCTCCTGGACCTCTCCGCTGCGTTCGACATGGTCTGCCACCGCACCCTAGTCCAGCACCTCAGCAACATCGGTATCCAAGAGAAGGCACTGGAGTGGATCATCTCGTTCCTCTCCGGAAGAACACAAAGAGTCCGCCTCCCCCCGTTTTGCTCCGAGGCCACCGAAGTCATCTGCGGCGTCCCACAAGGATCTTCACTCAGCCCCACCCTCTTCAACATCTACATGAAACCTCTCGCAGCCATCGCACGCCAGCACAACCTCAACATCATCTCTTACGCCGACGACACCCAGCTGATCCTCTCCCTCACCAGAGACCCCGACACCGCCAGAACCTGCCTACACGAAGGGATGAAAGACGTCACCGAGTGGATGAAGGACAGCCGCCTGAAACTGAACTCGGACAAGACAGAAGTCCTCATCCTGGGATCTTTGCCCTCCGCCTGGGACGACTCCTGGTGGCCCCAAGCCCTGGGCACCGCACCCAAGCCAACCGACCACGCACGCAACCTGGGCTTCATCCTGGACCCCTCCCTCTCGATGACCAGACAAGTCAACGCCGTCTCCTCATCGTGCTTCAACACCCTGCGTATGCTTCGCAAGATCTTCCGCTGGATCCCGACCGAGACCAGGAAGACTGTCACCCAGGCACTCGTCACCAGCCGACTGGACTACGGAAACAAGCCGGGCTGAAGACGGCTGGAATGCCAGAAACCGGTCCTCGGAAGCTTGTTTCCGGTCCACGGAAGGCATGGCTTTGTAGTTCGGGCTGTACTGTTCCCATAAGGCACAGGGTCAGACTGATTTGCATATAGCCATGTCTGAACTGGGGTGGCAGAGTGGGCTAAAGAACCGTGATGGATCAAACCCAGATCCTTTGACTGGGTGTGAGTGTTTGATTGGTTCTGATGCTCCGTCCATCACCACCCCCTTTTGTACCGCTTTGGCCGCCATAAGTGTGGCAGGGTATGCTCAGACGTGAGTCCCTTGCTCACTTTGCCACTGGATTCAAGCAAGCCGAGCTGAAGACGGCTGGAATGCCAGAAACCGGTCCTCGGAAGCTTGTTTCCAGTCCAGGGAAGGCATGGCTTGGCAGTTCGGGCTGGACTGTTCCCATGAGGCACAGGGTCAGACTGATTTGCATATAGACATGCCATAGCCATAACATAGTTATACCATATGTTGCTCTGTACTTAGCTCCACAACTTATAAAGTTGCAGTTTTTCCCTGGAGAGAAAGTATGCCAAGTTTTATTTGCCCACATGTGTGTAGAGCAAAGTGTTATATTGTCAAAATACGTATAATCCTTATTTGGGAGCAAACTCCTGTCCTGACTTGGATGAAACTCATTGTTTTGCTAGATTAATTGCTATATTAAATGATAAATGTATACACTAAAATATGGTCCAAAACGTAATTGCAAGCACACTCCTAAAGTTTATGCATGAGGGCAAGGGGATACACCCAGCTGGACGCCTTTGGAAGTTTCATGCACTGCCTCATTTTGCAGCAGGGAAACATCCAGTCACATAGCATAATTTGCAGAACTATAGCAGGCAACTTCAGCCTAACAAAGACCACTAACAGCTGGACTTTGATGTGGTAGAGGGATCATTTCAGTGATACACTGAGATTCTACTTGGGCTTTGAATTTAACATATTTGAGTTTTGCTAAATAAGTCTACCAAAATAAACGTAATAAACTGGCAGTTTTAAATACTATCAATAGCTGATCATCCCGCTTGAGAAACCCTAAAATTAGAAAACTACTATGCAAGCAGCAAATGCTGTACAGTGTCCAATGGATGAGAACATATTTTTCTCATAATGACGTGCCTTTTTACTCCTGTATCACATCAAGGCAACAGTAAATTCCAATTGCACAAACATTTAAAAACTACACGATGTGATGTGATTGGAATAGTCTCAAAGTAAGAACATTTCATACTTCGCACATTAGCACTGAGAAGGGGGAAGAAACATGCATAGAAGAAGCGGTATGCATTTGGGAGAATATGACCCCTCACATGTCAGGCAGCCTAAAATATAATCAGCTGTTTGCCTTTCTGTGGTTGATAGTTTATGGAGTGCTTTTTTAATTGGGCAATACTATCATATATTCTTTAGACACAGAGGCATGTCAGTTTATTATTAACGACTATGAGTAGTTGTTTTGTACTTTAATCTACTTATATATTTATATCGATGTATATAGTGTACACAGCATAAAATGAAAAATGTTACACCTGCAGTTAGTTCACTACATCATAGTATCATCGTCTGTCACATAATTCTTCAGAAACAGATCTCATCCCAACCATTAAAGACACAACATGATAAAAATAAAATACGCAAAGTATGGCCTCTGCTGCAAAAGTTGTTAGGATATACATATATCAATGTTGTAGGAAATCCACCTTTTCTGGATGGTCACTCTTTACTTCCCCCTTTTTATGGACCCTATCTTTGCTGGTGTTGTGATTATGTGCACTGTGACATTGTTATTCCATTCAATGGTGCCTTTGCTCTGTGCATAACATTGGACTGTAAAATTGGGCTCACCCAAGCGGTGTATTTAGCTCTCCAGCATGGCAATTGTAAGTTGGTGCAGATATTGCACAGTGGCATGGAAGATAAATGTCATATGTGGGCTGTAGTGAGTAACCACACTACCCACATATAGACCAACATATTTGACAAAAATATGTGTCTTCATCATTGTACTCTGGCTGGTCAGAAGTTCAAAATACTGTAGTGATACATGGCAGAGAAAAGTGACCTTACCATGTAGAAAACCTCCATTCATACAATAGCTAAGTCACCCCTTAAGTGTGTTTCTAAGCCAACAGAACTGTGTGCCCAATATATAGATATGAGTCATGCTACCCATTTGGAATAGTATGGCCTCAAAGCAAACAGCTGTGCAAAAGCTGTTTCACTGTGTGGATAAAGCTACATTTTCAGGAACAGGCCTGGATCTGATTAAAACAATTCTTTTATATTGTCTCTTAGGAAATTCTAGAGAATTGATTAAAAGTTATTTTTTCTTAGTGTGAGCAGTCTAAGTAAAGGGTGAAAGGAGATTTTTGATAACTTAGTGGAAAGGCCACTTTCAAAAAGCAAATCGGTTTCTGCTTGAAAGTAAACCAGTTTAGAAGTTGTTTGCCTCTTTCAATTCACCAGGGATGCAAAACACATGCTTGGCTGTGTGCTAATGCCCCTTCTGCTAGATAACAATGGCTCCCTGTTGGAAGGTGGTTTATTAGTAGGGGTAAGTCTGCACCTACCACTAGAAATAGGCAACGCAATATAAGGGCCAGAAAATGGTCTCAGTAAATTATTCCCTTACTCAACCTTTGGTAGCTGGCAATAAGCAGGCAGGCTTAACTTAGGAGAGAGGTATGGAAAGCATTTGAAAACACCAATACATTAAATATATGAGACACAACAGAAAATAAAAATCCCACAGAAATATATAAAGATAGGAAATATTTTTATCTCTAAAATAACACCAAAACGGGGCATGGCCAAGCCAGAGACCGCAATGGCTGCTTGCTGCTCAAGCTCCGGCACCTGATGCCCGAAACAGCCAAAATTTGCACCCGCCACATATTAAAAACGCCGGGGGAGCCCTCCGGAGTGTGGTGTGGCTCCATCTCCCACCGGACGAAAAATACGGGAACCGTGCTGTCCCTGGGGATGACGCGACAAAGACGGCGCAGGCCCGCCCCATCTCGGAGGCCCCGTGGAGGCAGGGTCCTCGGGTGAGCCTGAGGCCAGAGTTGCGGTACTCCACTGGGCCCCACCGACCTGCCAAGAACACTTGGCCTGAATTCCGGTGAACCGTCCCCTCGGAGGCGAAAAAGATCTGCCCCCATGATGCTACGGAGCCTGAGGCCGGGTGAGTGGGGAAGGGTGGGGGACTGGGCCTAGCTGCCGCAGGCCTCTCCTGGCGCAGCTGCCATTGGTGCGGTGGGCTTGTCCTGGTCTCTCAGCCCCTCTGCTTCTTCTGCGGTCCCTCGGGCCCCCTCAATCCTCATGGCTGCTGATGGACATGGGGGGACACGGCCGGTGAGAAATGCCCAGCGACATCCACTTTTAGGACACAGCGTGAGAGGGCCGGAGCCACCTTTAGAGGAGCATTTCATGACACAGGTCTCCTCCCCTCCACCCTCATTCTACCTCTGAGGTGGCGCCTTGAGACATCACCCATACCACCCATACCTTTGCCCGTGCATGGGCAATTAGAGGGTGTTAGAGTGGACACGAGAGGCACCGAAGGCGGGCCGCTCTGCCATTTTGGGCTCCCCGGAAGCCTGCTGTGGCCCAAACGCTGGGGTGGCAACCCCCCTCCATAACCAAGTCAGTATTACCCTGATTACCTGACCTAAGCTACTGAGATTGCAGTTCATGGAGACTAAGCACCTTGCAGGGGTTGCCGCAGTGTGAAGGGGGTAACTAGAGACTTGGCACGTACACCTGCCTTACCAGATGCGCCCCCGGGGACACCAGACTACATTGAATAGGGGCTAACGCCGCATTATCGGTTGGTTCATTCTAGCATGTTTCTGCATTTCAATAGGATCCCTCCCCGGGTTGCGACCCTTGAAACCATTCCCTTGTAAAGATGGGCCGAGGAGACCCGAAACAGCGCAAGATCACCTTCCACAAGGTCAACAGCTCGGAGTGTCCAGACCGAGACCTCGAGAGGGGGGAGGGCCCGGAACATACAGGCTCCCTCAATCCACAGAAGGGACCGCCGCTATATTGGCCGAGCTGCGCGTATGATTTCGTGGCATTGACGCACAGCTCAACACGCTGTCTACTAGGTTCAATAAGATGGGAGAGAGACTAGAGGTGCATACTACTCAGCGGAATGAGGCAGAACAAAGAATATCTACTCAAGAAGACAGATCTGTAGATACGACGCGCAGACTTGAAAGGGTGGAAAGACTCCTAAAGATGGTAGCGATTCAGAACTAGGACCTTGAGGCCAGGTCCCACAGAAATAATATTCAGATACTGGGCCTGGTGGAAACTACAAACATAGGGCACCCAGAACATTTTCTTGAAACCCCGTTGACTGAACTGTTCGGTGCAGAGAACCTCTACGAAAACTTTGTGGTGGAACAGGCACATCGATCCCTTGGGCCACGACCTCCCCCTGGGAGCCCTCCTCGCTCTATTACAGCTCAACTGCTGAATTATAGAGATCGGGACACGGTCCTCTGGCTATCCCGGGAGAAATCCCATGTACAATATCAGGGAACTGTACTCTCTTTCTACCCTGATCATATCATCGCAGTGCAGGAGGCCCGCCGGAAGTTCCAAGAAACCAAACAACAACTCTGTGCCCTGGGTTTCCAGTAAGCTATGCTGTATCTAGCAAAACTAAAAGTGATGGTGGAGGGTAAGCCCCGCTTCTATGACAATGCTACAAACACCCTCGCCTTTTGCAAACAATGAAAGGAAGCGGTGCGGAGAAGCACGGCTCTGTCTTCTGGACACTCTTCCCCGGATAATCGAATGGCCGCCAGCGCTGACCTCTTTGATGTGAATTGAAGACCCTGAACTTTATTGTCAATAACACTTTATTGCCCTAATTGTCTATATTTTCTTCATATCAGTGCAACTTCTTCCCCTTTGGCGGACTTCCATTTTTTGCAGGGGATAAAATGATAGGCTGTTCAAAGGTTTTCATAATGCTAAAATTACGTAGTATCTGTTGCGGGCATCGGGTGTCCAAGGCGTTACCCGCCCCCTTAGGATGACTCCAATCCTAATTCTGTTGGGGTTTTTTCTATTCCCCTATTTTTCGGGTTCTTACAGGAGGAATCACTTTTTCGAGGCTTTCGGGCTCAGTTGTGGGAGTTGGGTGGGTTTTGCAATACGGGTGTAATGTGTTGTATTGTGAGTTATTAGATAGGCAATATGTGTATTTCCCTTCATGTGTGTCCCTTGCAGGTTCCTTTCATCACCAACTCCCATTTGGAGTTATGCACTTTGGCCAAGTAGGCATATGATTTCTTTCCCCTGGGTATGGCTGTGGTCCCGCAGGTAGATGTTAATCTTATCATATGGAATGTATGGCAGGGGGCTTAATAATCTGAGAAAGTGTAAATTGGTACTAGCATATCTCAGAAGACACAAGGTCAAAATAGCTTTTCTGCAGGAAACCACCCATCCCATTCAGGGGACCCCTCTCTTTGCATCCTCCTGGGGGCCCCACCAGTTCTCCGCAAGCTATAGCACTTACTCTTGGGGGGTCTGTCTCCTTATCCACCATTCCCTCCAGTTTACGCATAAAGAGACCATGTCTGATGCACAGGGACACTATTTATTAATGACAGGTACACTCCTAGGTCAGTCAGTCCTTTTCATAAATATATACGTGCCTAATATGGATGTAAAGCCGTTATGACTATGATACAATTTTCTTAGGGGGTGACTTGAACCTGTGGCTTGACCAAACACTTGACTCTTCTAATCCGCTCACCACTCCAAGTCACGTTCATGTGGCGTGATGAAGGAGCTCATACACTCCTTGGACCTATGAGACCTCTGGCTCAGGCAGCACCCGATTGTCCTCGGATATACCTTTTACTCTGCACCCCACTCAACACAAACTCACATAGATTATCTCCTAACTAATGCAGTGGGCTGTTGATGGGTCAAGGGGGTGGAAACACTGCTTTGTACTTTATCGGATCACTCACTGGTGCTTCTTCACTTGTGCATTCCACACTCGGCCGGCTGGGAACGCAGATGGTCATTTCCCACTTCCGCATTTCTGGATAAGGTCTTTCGATCATAGGTACAAGAGGCCATTACTGAATACTTCCGTCTCAATAAGGGTACGGTAGATCGCTATTCCACGCTATGGGATGCCTTTAAGGCATATATTTGGGGTTAGGTTATATCGAAACAAGCTTGCATGCTGCAGGCAATACGGGGAAGCCTTGCCAGGGTGGAAACTGAGCTCACACTATTAGACACGTCATCACCAGACCCACAAACGCAGAACAAGCACAGTGCACTCATCTCAGAATTTAACGAGCGCGCAGACAGGGAGTAATCTCTGCTAGGGAAGTACCAGATGGCCCGAAGATACAGGGAAGGAGAACACCCAGGATGGACACTTACACCCCGGGTGCACCCTCCCAGGGGGACTGGACATATAGTGACAATCAAACGCGATGATGTTACTGTGGTCACAGACAATGCAGACATATTAGCAGAGTTGGTGGTGTATTATCACTCTCTCTACTTTACCACACTTCCCAAGGATTTCGCCCAACATCTAGTATACTTGGAAGAAGTTGCCATGGTCTGGCTCACCAAGGGCCAGGCGGACTTCTTGACAGACCCTTTCACAGTAGAGGAAATCACACTTGCTATTGATGCCGTCACGGGCTCTAAAGCACCGGGACTCGATGGCCTGACGTTTTTTTTTATAAAGCGTTCGAAGAGAATGTAGCGCCACAGTTCCTAGTAGTCTACGCTGAGGCCCTGGAAACCAGCGCCCTCCCCCCCTCTATGAGGGAGGCAACCATCTTCCTGTTACTTAAACTTGGTAAGAAACCCACAAGCTGCTTCTCTTATTGCTGTGCGAAAAGTCCTTCAAGTCACTTGAGTGGCCTTTTCTCATGGCCACACTGCATGGCCTTCTTTTTAATTTGATAGCACTGATTACGCTGCTCTACTCATCCCCAACTGTCCGACTGCGGGTGAATGGTTCTCTGTCACCTCCTGTGGCTGCTCGCCGAGGGAGTGCTGCGGGGCGGTGAGGTGGGGCGAGGAGGGTGAGGGGTAGTAAACTCAGACATATGGCAGAAACGCAGTTAAGTAAGAAACTAAATAAATAAAGCAATTTCCATTGCGCACACTGCATCGCCGAGTTGGTGTTGCAGAGCGCGCAATGTATATTGTTTTATTTATCTATTTTCTTACTTAACTCCGTTCCATCGTATGTCGGAGTTTACTACCACCCCACCCTGCCCCTCCTCCGCCCGCCCCACCGTCCAACAGCACTCCCTGGGTGAGCCGCCACTGGTCACCTCCCATTCCAATCACACGTGGAACTCGTCAGGGATGTCTGCTATCCCTCTTGTTATTTACAATAGCAGTAGATCCTCTAGTTCGACATATGCAGGAAAAACACATGTTCCGGGGCTTGCAATTTCCTGACGGCCCCCTATTAATGTCCATGTATGCGAACGATATCCTGCTTCTCGTTAGACATCATAGAGATAACCTACAACCTCTTGTGGAGGAGATCGGACAATATGGGAGCATGTCAGGCCTGAAGATAAACAGGGGTAAGTCGGTTCTGTTTCCCATTACGGATGCTGCCTTGGCCGAATATCCATTGCCAGTGGCTGAAGACACTACTAAATGTCTTGGGATCCACCTCCACAGAGATAAAGGCCAGTTTATACGATTGAATTATAGGCCTGCAGTTGAGCAGCTTACATTGCTGGTAGAGAGGGGGTTACAGCTACCTCTATCAATGGCAGGCCGTTAAAATGAAAGTACTGCCCCGTCTCCTCTACCTGTTCCGCACTATACCTATTTCACTTACAAACACATTTTTTAGTCAACTGCGGGGACTGCTTATCAGATTAGTATGGGACGGGGTAGGCCAAGAGTTTCCTGGGATACTATGACGCACCTGTATAATCGAGGTGGGTACGCGGTCCCAGATCTTCAACTTTATTTTTTCATAGCGCAGGTCCAGTACGCATATCACTGGTTCCATCCAGACGCCAGAATACTCTATCCGAAACCCGACCGAGAACTAGCAGCCCCTACGCCATTGGAAACTGCACGCATGCTGTCGGACTTAGCTGACCTCCTAGTGATGACCTACATGGGCGATTTCATATTTGCTAGACTATTGGGGACACATTGCACTAACATTACTACCTTTTCCTCACCATATGTGGATTTTACCATGCACACTTTGCTTATTACAGATAAGGAAGGAACACACATGGTCACTAAACTATACAAAGCTTGTATGGCACTCAAAAAGGTATGGGACATAGGGATCCGGCAGCACTGGGAGGAGGACCTGGGGCATTCTTTGACAGACAAGGAATGGACTTTCTATCTTGACCAAATCCAGAAAATATACCAAATCATAGGAATGATCTCCTTTACTTTAAATGTATTCATAGGATCTACATCACTCCCCGACAACAAGCCAAGTTTGACCCTTCCAAGTCATCTAGCTGCCCCAAATGCTACATGGAAGACACTGACTTTGCCCATATAGCCTGGTCCTATCTCGTCCCCCTCTTTTTCTCCCCCACTGTTCTCTATATAATTATTGCGTTTTTTCTTTTTTCTTTTTTTGCTTCCAATATGTTTAATGGATGCTTGATTTACATTTTTTGACATATGAATCGAATTCTTCTGATTGCATTTTTGTATTGTATTGTCTTTTTCTTTCAATAAAACTTTAAAATAAAAAAATAAAATAAGAACACCAAAACAACTAAACTCTAATATAGGGAACCGAAGATATGAATTTTTAAAGAGTAACCGCATTCTAGTGCTTTAAAGCATATGTCGCCAACTTGGGACATCTGATTGAGCTGGTTCGGGACAAATGTAAGGTTTGAGGCTGACCGGGATGGAGCCCTGGTCGAACACACTAAGCCGGAGGCCCCTGTCAAAATTTTACCTTTGGACTTTGAACCTTTTCTGTAAGATTTTCTCTCAAAATCATGTGATCAGCTCCAGCAGGCCGATTTTGATGCAACGTTGTTGGATTACTTCTCGGCTAGGCCCTGGTCAAATCCTGGAATCCATACCGGGTCGTGGTTGAAGGAAGTGAGCTTGACTCTCAACATCGAACCAGTCCATTTAAGGAACTTTATCCCAAAGTTGCTCCAATCATCTCCAAACCTCTGTAACTTCATCTTGAAGTTCTTCTTGAGGGTCCAAAGTGTCCAAAACACACATCCAACAGTCTGGAAGATCTGAGACGGTCCTTGGACGGTTGGGGCTACAATTACCACAATGCACCTGGCGAATCCTTAAAGGTCCACTGGACACACTTCAGGCTGGTGACTTCTTGAGGGAGATGGTGCAGGGAAACTCTATTAAACTGTTGCTTTCAGGTAGTCCACTCCTTAATCCTTTTTCAGCAAGGCAAAGTCCTAGGGCTGCAGCTCCAAGTGTGCAACAGGAGCAGTCATTCAGATTGCATTCCTTTGGAGTGCAGACCAGGGTTAAAGCAGGGAAGTTCTTCTTCTTGTAGTTTCAGGCAGCACAGACGAGTTGCTATGCAGCTTTCACATATTTCTTCAATGATCTGGGCAACAAGCAGGTGGGCACCCCTGTTCAATGAGATGCCGGGTGCCACCTTAAAGCATGACAGCTTCCTCCAAAGTGTTGCATATTCTTGTCCCACAAAGCACTGCACTTTAACATTCAAGATGAATATTTTGTCTCCTTTTAGTAAGAGCTGTCTAAGCCAACCTACTGGTGTGGCATATTTCCATTAATACTCTCCCTCCACCTCCTGCAGTTTCCATTCCCGGGCCTGCCATCTGGCTGAAGGTACAGGAAGAGGGGGTGGGCCTGGCTGCTATTGCTTACTGTCCTGCTCTTATTAAAGCCAAGCTTCATTTACCCAGCCTCCAACCTGGCCTGTTCTCTGCAGCTGCAGAGCTCCCCCCATCAGATAACCTCTGCTCTATGCAGCCACTTATCACCTCATCAAAACAGCGTGGCTAAGCCTGTTAAGGTTGACCAATCAGGTGAGGCTACTTGAAAGCTGGATTTTGGCTCACAGAAAATAAAAGTTCCATACTCTGTACAAGTTATGATAAAGTCAATAGGGGCAAGGTGTGGATGTATCATTGCCAATCTTTTAAATCCTTCAATTACATTTTTAGTCCATTCGTAGCACAATTTATACTTAAATAACATATTCCAATGTTAGCCGATGGAGCTAATAATATAATTGGGGGGGGGGGGGGGGCGACGACGGAATATGCAAGTTTTCCCTCACCAGGGCATATAAAACATATTTTTTAAAGTCCCTGATTATAGTTACTAGGCACCTCACCCCTGGGGCACCTAGGGGAGACCTTAAGGGTGACCTATATGTACAAATAAAGTAGATTACCACTTTAGAAGTAGCTTTAATTCTATAATGGAATTTGCATATAATTTACTTTTAAAGACAGTCTGCAATGCAGGGATGCCTTTAAAAGTGACAGCAGGTAACACAGTAGTGCACACACTAGTGCAGGAAATCTTCTAGGACTCTAAACCTCCATCCCATATTATATACTAGGGACTTAGAGGTAGTTTGAATCCCCCTTTCTTTATTATATACTAAAGACTATGGGGCCGATTATGATCGCGGACGGACTTGAGTCCGTCCGCGACCCCTGAGCAGGAGGGAACGTCCGCAAGGGCTGCGGCGTTCCCTCCTTGCAGATTAGGATGTGACCGCCAGGGTGACGGTCACATCCTCTATCTTTAACATTGCGGCGGGTGCAGCTTCAAGCTGCACCTGCCACAAGGTTAAAAATGCATGCATCGCATTTGCATGCACAAAGCGACAGGCACCGCGCAGTGCCTGCTGCTTTGTGCCAGCAAATGCAGGGGGTACCATAGGTACCCCCCATGTGCACCCCCCACCCCACCTTCACCGGGCCCCTGAAGTGAAAGTCCGTATGCTTTTCCACGGCAGGAAAGCCGCCGCGGAAAAGAATGCCTTGTACACCATCCTAATATGGCTGGCGGTGTCTGATAGACACCGCCAGCCATGTTAAAGCTTTTCCGCCGCGGTCGGAAGGCGACCGCGGCGGAAAAGCTGCAGACAGAATGCAAGACCCACCAGCCATCCTAATATGGCGGTGGGTCTTTCGAGGCTCCGCGGCGGTTTTCCCGCATCCTCCGGGCCGGCAGTGGCTTCTGCCGGCCCGGAGGATGCAGGAAAACTGCAATCATAATAGGCCCCTTACTGTGGTCTGTCATTGCCAATTGTATTTCTACCTACTACCCTATGCCTTTTTAATCAGAGCACTAGCCCTGGGCCTGGTTAGCAGAGCCCAGGGTGTAGTCAGAGTCAGTTACCACTAATATCAGTCAAAAATGGGTGCGACCAAGGCCAAAAAGAATCACTGTCTCACACCTGCCCTCTGGCTCAGAAAAGCAAGGACATGTCTAACAAGTGGTAATTTAGCAGGTATAGGCTATCTGGTAGACAGGGAGGAATTTTGACAGAACAAAGAACAAATTTCACAGTTGTTCATTTGACTTGTAGATGGCAAATTGGTCATTCTCAGGGCAAGATTTGCTGGCTCCATCCCCAGCAGGAAGGAAAACCAATGCTAGCCCAGATGAAGGAGAGGGCACCACATCTCCGTACGGAGTGGCTAGAGAATGGACCAGTGCTGCTCCAGATAGAGGATGTAAGGAACCACCTTGCTTTGGGCTCATGAGAAGGTTTGCAGTCAACTATGAAAGGACATACTGAAAAATGAAGTAGGGATACTGAATAAAAGAAGTCAGGATTAGGTGTGAGTAATTCTCCAATCATTCCCGAGTGCACAGGAAAGAAACCCGCACCCCATGACCACCTCCCTCACAACAGCCCTAGACTTTGAAAACATCTTGAGCAAAGAATACATGATTGCTGGAAGAAGTTGTCTTATGGACTCTTGACACTTACCACTGCATGCACCCGAAGACTTAAACTGCTCTCAAAGGACCAGGTCAGGTGGTTGTCCATCTGTTATCTTCTACAGGGACACAAAAACCAGAAGGACTCCTGACTCTAAGAAGGCCCACCTGACAACTAAACAGTGGACTCTGGAGGAGCTCTGGGGACCTATGAGCAGCAGAAGTGACCATGACAACATTTTCCAGCATTTGGCGAAAAGTGGGATTTAGTAATTGTTTTCTACCTCCGGGTGACTAAGAGAAAGGCCGAGAGGCTCCTAAGAAGGGCACACCTTTATCATGAAAAGAAATCAGACGGACCCCAAGCCCTTCAAACTTTGAGAAGATGGAGAATAGGCTAATGGTAAATAAAGATACAAATAGTAAGAGCTAACGTTCTCAAGGTCAGACAGATCAATTATGCTTCCCAAGCCAGATTCGGACCAGCCCTTGTAGTGGCACTTTTGGGTTGTCAGAGCAGAGCTAATATAAAGACCTACCATGTGCAGATGCTGTATGGCAACAATGCTTGTACAACTACTTCAATTTTGCTTCAGTTCACACTCAGCCTAATCATTCTTTCACCTTTTTCCCCTTCCCTCAGTTCCTTAGCCCTAGTTGTTCTTGTGACTTGCCAATATCTATGTTTGTTGGTTTATTTTCCCCACGCGCAGGATCTATCATTCCCAGTTCTTCAGTTCTTCAGTGTTGTTGTTTCTTACTGTGACTCTAGGTGAGACTCAAGGTATGCTTGGGGCTAGTTAGAGTCTGCCTGCATGCTGAACCGTGAAAATCCAGATTCTTTATCTGTGATAACACTATCTGTATCTCTGAGATAAGACATCTTTTGTTTAGTCGCCCCCATTTTTTTGCTGACTTATTTAGCGTGTGCACACAGTGCCCAATATATGCACTCTCAGACCTAAAACATATAGAAATTGGCTAAGCTCTGATTTTCATATTTAACTCTCCTATAAGACCATAGTATGTGGTGACTGCACTCAAGGCATGGAAAGTTAAATGACACCTAGGACCTGCAGCACTTATTATGCCATCCATTAATGTGACCTGGAAACATGTGGGCCGATTCACAGAACTAATCTGAGGCAAAATCCTAAACTTACTACTTTTGGTATTCACAGAAGGCATTTAGTAGTAGTAAAGTTAGTATTTTGTCTAAAGTTAGTATTTTGTCTTAAGTTAGGATTTTGTCTTAAATTAGTATTTTGTCTTAATTTAGGATTTTATCTTAAGTTAGTATTTTGACGAAAGTTAGTATGTTGTCTTAAGGTAGGATTTTGTCTTGTAAGGAATTTGTCTTTAGTTAGGAGATTTTGCCTTATGTTAGGATTTTGTCTTAAGACCAAAACCTAAGACAAAATCCTAACTTAAGACAAAATCCTAACTCTACGACTACTAAATGCCTTCTGTGAATACCAAAAGTAGTAGGTTTAGGATTTTGTCTCAGCTTAATTCTGTGAATCAGGCCCATGGTTTTTAGAGCTTACTATTGCAGACTGCTGCAGTTTATATCTGTCGTTTGACCTGCTAAATAAACCTTCTATTTTACAGGTAAAAGCCAACCTTTAAATAGTAGTCAGTCACCCCCATATAGGCCTTGTAGCCTACAACATAGGGTGCATGGTAATTAAGAGTGAGACATGTAGAAAATCCACTTCAATTTTGAAGTTAGATTGTTAATATATATTAAGTAAAAGTAACTTTTAGAAATGTGTTCTTTACCAATATGACGTTTCAGGCAGGTATTTTGCCTTAGCTCCAATGTTTTGTTTATTAAATGTTAACCTGTTTGTCTAAATTAGAGTGGGATTTTTATTGTGTTCTGAGTCTGACTTTTTAACTGTTTTGGTATTTCATAATGCATATTTTCTCTAAGTTAATCCTGTATGCTCTGTACCATAGCTACTAGGGGTTGAGCGCAGGTTTATATTGCAGAACCTTTGACTGGATCTAGCAAGACAGTGACTTTATTACTTGTGGTGAACACCAATCTACTCCAACTAGTAAACTACTTCCTCACAGAATTCATTTAGTGTGTTGCCCTTTTACTGATTTGTGCTACCTCTCTCCTAGGAGGAACACTGCAGACCCCTTTAACCTTGTTCAAAGGTTTTATGCCGTATAACCATCCAGTCTGGGTTTTTCCACAACCAGTCTACCAGAGTATGTTTCATTTTCTCCATTTCCTTACCCTCTTTTCTCTTTACACTTAGGTCCTCTTTCCAGACTTTGAGATAACCGCAGTGTGTGAGAGGACCATTTGGGGGAGGACGAGAAAGTGACTCACTGTGCCACTGGATTCAAGGTATCCTGGCTGATGAGGGGTGAAACCGGTCCTGGGATGCTTGTTTCTGGTCTAGGGAGGACCTGATTCTGCAGTTCGGACTGGACTGTTTCCATCTGGCACAGGGTCAAGACGGATTTGCATATGGCCAGGTCTTAACTGGAGTGGCATGGTAAGCAAAAGAAGATGGATTTAACCCAGATCTCTTGACTGAGGGTGAATGTTTTGATTTGTTCTGCATTCCGTCCACCAACTGGGTGTCTTTAACTTTATTTTCTGTAGTATCAAATTTCATTATGATTTTGTCTGCACTTTAGAGCAATAGGTTTGATATCTGTAAGGAATATGCATGCCTGATTCATTAACCAAAACAATCTCAAAACTGTTTGCTGTGGGAATACATGTTTTTATTGGTGCCATGCAGCTTGAAGAAGCACACCGAAATACAATATAACAAAAGAACAATGAAACAATCTAACAAAGTCAACCCTACCCTGCACTGTGAGTAAAAACAAAATCAGTTCAACAATATATCTAAAAGAAAAGGTGGGCTTTCGTTATTTAAGCATATCAGTTTGTAACAATTCTAATATGTAACATAAGTCTAATCAAGTAAACAAACATCACCATTTATATGTAGAACCAAACAGATATTGCGTTGCGAAATTGTGCCTGATAACACCCCTATTTCTAGCTACTGCTGATTGCCTTATTGAAGCAATTTATGTTATATGGCTAATAATATCAAGGTTTGTCTAGACCACCCAAATTGTTGACACCTCTAAGCTTTCTCAAAATAGTACACATCCAATACCTTGTGGGCCCCTGCAATGTTATGAGGTGGTGAAGTGTCCTTCTACTTGCGTTCAATCAGCAGATGTGAAAATGTTATCCCCAGAAAGACAAAAGCATCTTATATGCTAAGGCTGGTAGCAAACCCTATCAGGAAGATATACAGGGTGACCAAAAACTTGTCATAATGACTTTTCATGAAAAACCTTATTGAATAAAAGTGTGAAACCAGGGCATGTTAGAAACACATGTACCTTTTCTGTCTCTGGTTATTCACTGCAGAAGAATTTTAAATCCACCGCAGATGTCATCTGCCATTTTGCACTTTCAGCTGAAGTTAGATGACATTCAAAGAGCTGACAGTAGCCTTTCATTCTGATTTTTGCATATACTACGGAGATTGCTGTGGCTTTTGTTAAGCCACTGGAGAGAGGAGATTTTGGAAATGTCATTTTTCAGAAGTGGTAGTATCGCTCATGAGAATCTAATGTATGTAAGGTGTGCGTCTTTTTGTAAAAAAAACTCCTTGCTGTAACTAACTAAAACAATCATTTTGTTGAATCTAAATTTAACGTGAACATCAGAGAATGATTCAAAGACCCAGCAGTTTACCAATCAACTGAAGATTGGAAGGGATTGAAGATAACTTGTTCAGAATACAACAGGTTGTCTAAAAGGCACAGTTATACAAACGGTGAACATTTTTATACCTATTCACAATACATCCAATATATCATGAATAGGAACTTTATTACATCTAAGAGTTTGGGCTCATAGAATCTCAATATTTGCTTAAAAACATCTGCTCTTCCGATAGATCTTTGGGAGAGCTAATAGGGACTCAGATAATAAGAGATGGATACTATTTCCTTCATGAGGACCTATAATGAAGAAAAAGCCTAACCAACAATAATAATCACAATATGTAAGTAAGTAAGTAAGTGAAGTTTATTTGTTGATTACTTAAAATCATTACAATCAGCAAAATCACATCCAAAACGAAATCAGATTAAAAATATCAGATACATTATACTTTTATATTTAAGACAAGATCCCAAACTTAGCCCTAACATGCGTTGTTTTACTACAATTAATCGGTTCACTAATAAACGATTAGCAGCAGAAATTAAAGTGCCTTGTGCTAGCAACTAGAGTTACAAGTAAACTATTTAAGTTTGGTGAGAGTACATGATATACAACACATCAAATAGCAGCAAAATAAAAGTGCCTTGTGCTAGCAGTTAGAATTGTACATGAAATGCAACACACCAAATAGCAGTAAAAGTTAAAGTTCCTTGTGCAAGCAGCTAGAATTGTCAGGTAAACCTTTAGATTAAACAAGTGTACATGAAATATCAACCACCATTAAAAAATTGCAATAAAAAACAGTACAGTACATAGAATACAACCCACCAAATAGCAGCAGAAATTAAAGTGCCTTGTGCTAGCAGCTAGAATTGTTAGGTAAACTTTCAAATTAAAAAGTATACATAAAATACAATCCACCATTATCGAGTTGCATTAAATACAGTACGAAATATTTATAATAATACATTTTAACCGGACTTAAAAGAGCCCACACTCTCCCTAAAAACATTTAAAACCAATGTATCATTGCCACTTTTTAGATAGTTTTAATAGCAGAAATGTCTTCACTAGAAATGTCTATATTGCAAAGTTTCTTTTCAGATATAAAAATATACTTTTTTAAATAGACTTCATAACACAAATTTCTTCGCTAGAAATGTCTATTTTACAAAGTTTATTTTCAGCTATAAAAATAAACTTAACAAATTGGCAAATGAGAAGAATGGTAACACCACATACACATACAATAATTGCAGTCCTACAAGATCTTACCCCTAGTTCATTAAAAATGGGCATTAAGATGGCCTTCCGCTCTTCTAACAATTTTGGGCATAAGGTTACTTTATGCAGTAGGGTTTCCTCACACAACCCACATAGCCTACAAAGGTTGGATGGCCAATTCTTCTCCCATTTTGGAGTTCCATCTTTAGTTGGGTATCTCCCAAACCTTAATAACATGAATGTATTCTTAATTAAAGGTTTTAAATGAAAGAACAAATAAGGTTGGGGAGCCAGTTTGCCAAAGGAGTAAGCTATTGACCATAGATGCTTTTTTTCCTTAATTCATCTTTATCCATAATACTAGACTATAAAGCAGCTGAATGATTAATTGATTTTTTGTAAACCATTTTACTCCTTACTTCATCATAAATAGGTTTGCCAACTACTCACATATTCACTTTTTATTATCTCAAGCCAACACTGATTTGCTAGAGAACCCTCTTCAGCTCGCGACAATGTCAATAAGGACTTTAAAAATGTAGATTGTCGGGCCAACATCTGTTTTTTTAGACCAAATTCTAGTCTTAAATTTGCACGACTAATGTATCTGGGAATCCTAAAAACTGATTTATATGTCCTTAATTCAATATCATCAAGAATGTTCACATCTTTGCCACGGAAGATAATGGAACCGTAATCCAAAGATGGAATTAACTTTGCTTTCATAACTTTCAGCAAGTGATCATAATTTGAGCATAGTAACTTATCTCTCAATTTTCAAAAAGCAAATGGTAACGATGTAACCTTAGCTTCAAGATTATCAAAATGCTGCCTAAATGACATTCTATCATCAAATGTGATTCTCAAATATTTATATGATTTTACACATTCGATAACCAAACCATTAATATTCCATTCTTTTAATCCTAGTTTGCCTCTTCCCACGGTCATTATTTTCGTCTTTTTTGTATTTATTTTTAGACCATTTTGTGTAACATATAGGTTAAAGGAATCTATTAATCTTTTTAGTCCTATAACTGTTTGGCTTAATAAAATGGTATTGTCGGCATATTGTAAATATTTAATCTCTTTACCCGACATAGTAGGAGAGTGGGCATTAACATCATTAAAATGGGCTGGGAGATCAGACATAAAAAGGTTAAAAAGGCAAGGAGCCAGAACACATCCTTGTTTCAAGCCAATATTGGTCTCAAGGCGACGAGTTGTATGTCTTCCGTCGCCGACTTTGATCTGTACCCATGTATCAAAGTATAATAATTTGATCATCTTTAAAAGGGTATTAGATATACCCCAATTAATTAACTTCGACCATAGTACATTTCTGGGCACACAATTAAAGGTGGCTTTTAGGTTAATGAAACAAATATACAACTTTTGATTCCTATATTTGGCTCTTTCGCCTAGTAATGTCAATAAAATCAAATTAGTATAAATCGATTCTCCCTTTCTAAAACCTGTTTCTAAATTAGGGATCAAATCCTCTCTCATGGCCCATGATTCCAGTTCTTCCAGCAGACAACTAGCAAATATTTTTGCTTCTACATCTGTTAATGCGATTAAGCGATAATTTGCAGGGTTGTCCTGGGGACCACTTTTATAAATTGGTTGGATAATACTACTCTGCCATGATTCCGGAATTAAGCCTGTTTTAAGCACATCATTAAATACGAGAGTTAGTACCTCTGGCCAATCTTTTAAATTTGCTTTAAAAATAGCATTCGGAATTCCATTCGGACCAGGCGCTCCATTCGATCTAATCTTATGTATTACTTTTTTGACTTTGTTCACCGACCATGGCTCTTTATCAAGGGAACTAAATGGTTCATAGGCATTTAAGTCTAATCCACCATTTTCTGCTATCTCCATTGGCCATGATGAGTAGAATTAGTTTTACTGTCATCATACTGTGGGCCTGAAGGGACAGATTTAAGATTATTAAAAAAAAAGTTTACCCAACTTGATTCTTCAATATTGGCACTATTACTTCTATGATTACCATATTCAAGATTGTTAATAATACTCCAGAATAGCTGCAAATCTTTCAATTTACATGCAAAATGTAATTTAGACCAAGTTTC
Source organism: Lissotriton helveticus (assembly GCF_964261635.1). Taxonomy (NCBI): domain Eukaryota; kingdom Metazoa; phylum Chordata; class Amphibia; order Caudata; family Salamandridae; genus Lissotriton; species Lissotriton helveticus. The sequence continues at coordinate 2,057,011,021 of NC_136059.1, read as the reverse complement.
AGAAGAACAGTTTTCCCTCAATGGCCACAATATTTCAATATCGGTGTACATCCAGTATTTAATGTAACATGGGTGACAAACAACAATCTTATTTATTTTCTAAAAAAGTGTAAAGTTGTATTCATTATTTTCAAGTTGTCATTTCTTCTTTAGACCAAGTTTCTTCATAATATACCTGTTTAGCCTTCCATATTTCGTTCCTGTATCCCTTTTTTAATTTTCTAATTTGTTGGAATATCGCAAAGTGAGATGTTCCTTTTGCGTTCCTATACAATGCTCTTATTGTTTTATTGAGACTTATTTTAAGGTATAATAAGCGGTGGGAAAACCACCCTGGTTCCTTTGGAGTCAGAGTTATACCCTGAGAAGGTTTCAAATTAGAAAAATTGACCAAAAGAGCAGAACATAAACAAGGCCAAAGAGCAACTATAGATTTCCCTTCCGCAACAGTATCTTGAACATTTAAAATTAGACGGGAAAGGACTTCCAAAATATCTTTCTCAGTTCTCTCATTCTATATTAGTCTTTTAAGGTTAAATGGAGTAGAAACAGTTTTGATTGTTCTAGTTTCTGGTAAGTAATCAAAAGAGAAAGCGAAAAATATAACTTGTGGGTTAATGTCGCTCTCAATCCTTGGTACTATCTGGTGACTTTGTAATAGGTTAAATAGTTTCTCAGAAATTATAGAGTAGTCAATTATAGAAGGACTACACGTTTTATTAAACGTCAGTATATTATCTTTATCTTGCATAATCTTAAGGTTACATTTTATCAACTCACAATTGATCCATTGGGATAAAATCACAATATGCATTATGTCAAATTAACTCAGCAATAAAGAAAAACTCTGTATATTTCTCAAGTCACTTTTATCTAAATATTTCAAATATGGATGGTCAACACAAAAACGTACATTTTAAATATAAATTCTATATTGCTACAAAGTTACAGGCAAAATCACAATAAGATAATACAGTTCATGGCAGATACATCATATATCAATAACACATTTGAGAGGAGAGAGAGAGACAAAAAAAATACATTGCAATATCAGTGTGCAATTCAAGTTTCACACGAACCTAAGATCAATGAACTAATGCACCACATGCAATAGTCAGACATAGCTGACCCTTTGGCCAAAAAGGACCAGCTTATGCAGCATCACGAGCAGATGAAGTGCAAAACAATCAGGCTAGGTCAGTTCAAAGGAAATACACATTTTGGACTGACAGCATGCCATTGCCCAGGATTTCAAGGAAAATAGCCAGCCAGAGTAGCATAGAGAGAGTGCCAGCAAGAGTAGCATAGAGAGTACAACAGCAAAAGGCTCTCTTCTCATAGAAACAGCTACTGCCAAGTTATTTTCCCAATGAAATAGTTATAACTCAATACGTTCACAATTCAATTTCACAGTTTGATTCAATTTTATTGGTTACGATCATGAGGAGATCATTCTCCAAGCCAGTTCATCCAGAACTTTAATAATTCAGTTCTGTGTTAAAATAGATGTCCTCATCACTCCTCGGAAGTAGGGAAAATAATTGAGACTTCTTCATATCCTCACGCTCGCTTCCACATCAGCTTCAAACATAGTTGATGCAATTATTCATAGAAAGAAAAACTCTAATCGTAGGAAGGAAATTCTAGTGATATGTTGTACACAAATAAACAAGTAAATCATTATTTCAGAAAGAATGAAGGACATAATACATGTTTCTGAGGCCTAGATTAGGAAGAAAGGAAACAACAACTCTAGCTGATTTTGAGGCCTTCATAGAGAAACAATAAATCGTCGTTTTCTGCAGAATAAAACATACTATTATTAAGAAGATAGAGAAAACACATAGGAAAAATTATATTCTAGGATTTAGAATTCTAATGAAACTCATAAACATTATCAAATGTAAGCTAATAATAATCAATCACTTATGAAAAAGAAAACATAATGAAAAGACAATTTATATTTTTCTTTAAACACTTTCTTTTCATATTTAATAATTCTACTTGTAAAACATTTGCTCTCTTGTGTCATATAAGTTTCATAAAATCACATTTCTCATGCTTTCTGCACGTTTATCATTGTGGCTTCTGATCACTTAGGGGTCGATTAGGATCGCGGACGGACTTGAGTCCGTCCGCGACCCCTGAGGAGGAGGGAACGTCCGCATGGGCTGCGGCGTTCCCTCCGATCAAATTAGGATGTGACCGCCAGTGTGGCGGTCACATCCTCCATCTCTAACATTGCGGCGGGTGCAGCTTCAAGCTGCATCCGCCGCAATGTAAAAAATCCATGCACAGCATTTGCGTGCACAAAGCGGCAGGCACCGCGCGGTGCCTGCTGCATTGTGCACGCAAATGCAGGGGGGTACCATAGGTACCCCCCATGTGCACCCCCCACCCCACCTTCACCCAGGGGGCCCGCAACGGGCCCCCGAAGTGAAGGTCCGTATGCTTTTCCACGGCGGTAAAGTCGCCGCGGAAAAGCATATATTTTCAGACATCCTAATATGCCTGGCGGTGTCTGATAGACACCGCCAGACATGTTAGTGCTTTTCCGCCGCGGTCGCCTTCCGACCGCGGCGGAAAAGCGGCGGACAGATTATCAGACCCACCAGCCATCCTAATTTGGCGGTGGGTCTTTGGAGTCTCCGCCGCGGTTTTTCCGCATCCTCCAGGCCGGCGGACACTTCCGCCGGCCCGGAGGATGCGGAAAAACCGCCATCCTAATCGACCCCTGAATGTGTTGTGTCTTTCTTGCATATTTTCACATTGTACTTTTAAAAGTTTCACATGTTAATAATTTTCACACTGTTAGTTATGTTTATTTAAAGCACACTTAAGAGCAGATTTGATCAAGCAAGATTATTCACAAATAATCATGCTCCATCAATCCCCCATCTGATGGTCGACTCAAGTCATCACACAATTTACATAATCTGATTACGATCTGATTATTTCTCAGAATGCACCTGTTCTCATTTGTTTTAGTCTAACACCCTCTACATTTCTCAATACTTCATAATAAGTACCTTTCTTGTCTTCCAATTCTATTTAATCTTTTTTCCTTTTTCTTGCTCTTTGTTTTGTGTCTTTTTGTTTGCACTTACAACATTTATGTATCAATATTACTATTTGTATGCCAGCAGCAATAGCAGTTATTGATGTTAGTATTCGTCCTAACAAGCTGTTACTCAGTGCCAAAAACCAATTACCTTACGAGGAAAAACCCTTACCAAGTTTCTCCCATGCACCATCAACTTTTAATTCTGTTAAATCATTACGCAAATGTGTAATGTTACTGATATATCCTTCCAAATCTCTGCTTTTATCAAGGATATAAGTGCAACATTGTTGAATTTTCAGCATACAACAGACTCCACCCTCCTTTGCCAATAATACATCAAGGGCAAGCCTATTCTGCAAAATCATAGATCTCATTGCAACCATTTCAGTATAAATCGTCAAGAACCCACCAGCAGTATCCTACTGTAATTTTATATTCTTATGTGAGTTCAAGATCACTCCAGCTGAAGGTATTATTTCACCCAAAATATCAGCCACAATTTATGCCGCACTAATTCCTCTTTTATTCCATGTTAGTTTCTTTTCATTGTGTCTTTTTGTTTGCACTTACAACATTTATATATCAATATTACTATTTGTATGCCATTAGCAATAACAGTTATTGGTGTTAGTATTCGTCCTAACAAGCTGTTACTCAGTGACAAAAACCAATTACCTTCCGAGGAAAAATCCTTACCAAGTTTCTCCCATGCACCAACAACTTTTAATTCTGTTAAATCATTACACAAATGTGTAATGTTACTGACATATCACTCCAAGTCTCTGCTTTTATCAGGGATTTAAGTGCAACATTGTTGAATGTTCAGCATACTACAGACTCCACCCTCCTTTGCCAATAATACATCAAGGGCAAGCCTATCCTGCAAAATCATAGATCTCATTGCAACCATTTCAGTATCAATCGTCAAGAACACACCAGCAGTATCCTACTGTAATTTTATAATCTTATGTGAGTTCAAGATCACTCCCGCTGAAGGTATTAATTCACCCAGAATATCACCCACAATTTATGCAGCACTGATTCCTCTTTTATTCCATGTTAGTTTCTTTTCATTGGTTTCATGATTTTCACTCACATGATAAATCTTAGGAAATATTATACCTACATAACAACATCCATACCAATGCTGTGGCAATCTATATTAGGCATTTTTACCACACACATATTAAATTCCAGGATAAACTAGTACCACCTCTTAACCCCCAACCTCCCGTGATTAGGAAGGTATGTGTACATTCACTGGAACCAATGAAATGATTGTTATTTTCAGTCTTTTGTCTTTGTGATACCAATCTAGAGTAATTGCAGCATATGTCTTGCATTTCTTATATTTACCCTCCCTATGATCCCATGGAGGTATATTAGTCTTTTGTTCTGCAGCCTTTCTTTTGAACTCTGGTAGCCTATCTTCTACAGTATTTGTAAATTCTATTTCTACACTGCATAAGCTACAAATTAAATAATTTCAATGCACATATACAGTATCTTTAGGATTAGTAGTATATAAGAAATCTCCCATATATTCTGCATTCTTTGCACTATTCAATATATTCATATTCATCTTAATAGGAACTTCTGAAAAGACCAAATCATAATTAGAATACAAATATTGAGAGTGCTCTTTGCCATAGAATACATGTGTTAGTACACTACACGAAATTCCATATGTTAAAGGAAGGTGGTGATAGGTCACCCCTTCTGACACAGATGAGGGTAATTACATACACACATAGCAATCTCTAGCATCCATAGTGTCTACGTACTCATAAAGGAGTTTAGTAAAAACATTCAACGAAAAGTAATTATTAGAATTATCTTGATGCAAGTCATTCCCTGTTAGCTTTTCAATATTAGTTTCTGAATCTACTTTAAGAACTTTCTTTATGTTGGTTATTTTATTTACATAATCATTAGTAGAATTAACATTAACAGGATACATAAAATAAGGCTCTACTAAAATTAGTATTAATCAGACAAACAATGTTACAAGAGCACATATAAAGCAAGCGTTAAGACACCTTCACCTGATTAAACCCTGATTTTGATTACCAATCTCAATTCTATCCATCTTATGGAAAAAGGAAAAATCTCCTAACAAACAAAATCCCCAAAAAGAATAATTTTCAATAAGATTTCTACTAGCAAATTTTGTTGAGCAAGGCAAGGTTTGTGTACCCTACCCCACACACTTTTCGAACGCTTCAGGTCACGACCCTATTTTCAAATCTCCTCTCCCTTTTTTCTGCACTCCTTATCTTAAGCAGAGTTCATTTAGGGTGGCTCATATGATGATTTGTCTTTGGAACAAAACACAATGAATTATTTTTTCCCAATTAAGCAGTAGCCAAGTATGTCCATTCAAGTGCTGTGTACTTCTTGCTTGAGATTCGTGCTCTCTTTCTTCTGCGTCCTGTAATTTCTTCTTCTTCAATATTGCTTTGTTCAGAATGGCTAGAGATTTTAATTACAGTCGCTGGAATCTTCTCATTCAAAGTACATTTCAAGTTTTTTAACTCCTCTAGGCCATTTATCACCTTTTTGTGCTCGTTTTCCAGAAACACTGTATATTTCATTGGATTCATGACTTCGCTTATCTGATTCTCTTTTATCTTTTTCTCTGTTTCTTTCAGGGATCAAATTTCTTTCAGCATCAACAATGACAGTGTTACGAGACTCAGTAAGCTGTGCCCACTCTACTTGATTCTCAGTCTGTTCAGGTTCTTTTCATTCTCTTTGTCCACCTTCAACTGACTCTATGCTTTCAAATGGACATGGGACTCAACAAGTATGGCTTGCATGGATCCAATTAGGCAAACCACCACATTTAACTGCTGTGATGTCACATGATTCACTTGATATGGCCCACGCCATTGAGATATGGCCCACGCCATTGAGATTGAGGTCAAACAAGACCTCCTCACATGCATCTTGATAAGCACCCAATCTCCGGGGCTCATGTCATGTGTTTGTTATGCGCTGGCCCTGCTATCATCCATCCCCTGGTTACCCCTTACCAACCTTCCAGGAGTCTTCGCTCTAGTTCCGCCTTCCTCGCCACTACAAGGAAAGTACGTAGATCTAGATGGGGTGGACGTTCTTTCTCCCTGAATGCCTCAAACTTCTGGAACTCTCTCCCCCCTACTCTTTGTAGGGAACCAAACATACATGCCTTCCGTAATCTTCTTAAAACCCATCTTTTTAGCAATATGCTCTAACTTGATGTGCTTCCCGCTTGTCATGTCCATAAGCGCTATAAGGCCTCAGGGTAGAAATCGCGCTATAGAAATCTAATTTCATTAATTCATTCATTTTTCTTGTTGAACTGTAGTTGCAACTTCTCCAACCTGGTTGGACACAGAACACACCACGTCAGCCAATCCTTTGCAATAATCGAGCACTAAATCATCAGTTATGTTTAAAAGTTGATTTGCTGGGAATATTGGCTGTCTCATAGCCCTTCCCATCACAATCGCATGTCATTCTCATCACAAGTGCATGTGGGGACAGTCCAGTTCTTCTGTCTGGGATACTTCTCAAACTCATCAATGGTAATGTATCAGGCCATTTTAGTGTTGTGGATGCACAAACCTTGGCTAGTCTTGACTTTATTGTGCTGTTGATCTGTTCGCCCACATCAGATGCCTATGGCCGATAAGCACAATGTAATTTTTGCTCAATTTGTAATGCAGCACAAATCATCCAAATTCCCTCATTATTAAAATGAGTTCCAGTATCAGATTAAAATGAGACAAAAAATCCAAACCTTGGAATAATCTCTCTAAGAAGCAGTTTAGCAACAGTTAGGCTCTCATTGCATTTTGTTGGGTATGCCTCATCCCAACGGGAGAACAGACACACAATCACTAACACATGCTTTAAACCGTGACAAGGAGGCATGTCAATAAAGTCAACCTGCATATGCATAAATGGACCTGTTGCTTTTCCAATTCGGCGTAAACTGACAACTGTTTTCCTCCCTGGATTTTGTTGTTGACAAGTTATGCACCTTTGACAGAGACTCTCTGCAATGACTCCAAATTTAGGATTATACCATGTCTGTTTAAAGAGTCTAATCATAGCATTGCTTCCCACATGTATTGGACCATGACAAACTCTTGCCATTTGTGATAACAAACTGTCTAGCAATATTGGTCTTCCATCAGTTTAAATCCACACTTTGTCATCAGCTCAGCATGTACATCCCGCTTTGATCCACCTTTCTTTTTCTGTATCACTAGCTGCATCTTGTAACTCTCTGATTTCTTCCCATGTTCAACAGATGAGAACATTAACCTACTTTCTGTTAGATCAGATAATTCTTCCAAATACTCCGCATTGATTGTATTTGAATTTTTTGCACAAAACACGCAATTTTGACTGCATATCAATTGCCCATGGTGACATAGTCACAACCAGATTTATGTGCTGAACATTTCGCCACCCCAATTTGGGGAGGCAATTCTAATGCCATCAATAGATCTTTCACACATTCTCCATTTTGTATGGGTGAACCCAAAGAGGTCAAAAATCCACATTACTGTACAACTCGCAAATGCAGCTCGCAAGGTACCTTCTAAATCTCTCAAGCAGGACCCATCTACAAACAACACAAATTCAAATTCAGGTAACGGAGTATCTTGTATGTCAGGTCTTGGTTTCGTACACAATTCAGTGACATCCAAGCAATCATGATCTACTTCATCCACAACCACTTCACAACTTGAACTGGCATTAAAGTAGTTGGATTCAAACTTGTGCATCTTGTCACTGTAAAATCTTCAGCTCCCAAAATAACTTGCTCGTATTTTGCTAACCGACTGTTTGTAAGGTATTTTGTGTGAGTTTGTGATAACAAAATTTCACCTGAACGCGGCATATATGCTTTCAACGGATGCCCCATTACAAAGGTTTCACTCCGCTCCAAACTCATATACTTTGCAGCAACTGTTTTCAGAAAACCAGGTAAAGCGGCAGCTACAGGCTCAAAAAAAGTGGCTGAAAATGTTGCCAATGAATGGCGTGCTGTTCCCTACATTTGCATTAGCACTGAAAGTGCAAAACCATTACATTTGCTACAAAATAATGCAAAATCCTTATTGAAGTCTGACATCCCCAGTGCAGGTGCTCAACACAAACTGCCTCGCAGTTCAAGAAATGCTTTCATGCATTCATCATCAAGATATATTGGATCTGACACATCTTTGTGTGTCAATCTTTATAATGGCTTGGCTATCAGTGAAAAACCAATGATCCACTGCCTGCAATATCCAATAATTCCCGGGAACATTCAAACTTCATTCTGTGTTTTTAGCGGACTCATTTGTAAAATAACATTGATCCGATCTTGAGACACTTTCCTGATTCATTTCTCAATATTGTGACCCAAGTAAAAAGAACTTCTTTTTGACAAAATTGTAATTTTGTGGGGGACACTTTAAGTCATCCCACTGCTAAATATCAGTAGAGCAATTGTATAAGACACACAAGCTTCGTTTGTTTTTTATGAACCAACAAATCATCTATTTTTTGCACTAAAACTGAATTGTTAGGCATTACTAATGATTCCAAACATTTCTTCAATATATGATTGAAGATTGAGGGGCTCTTTGTATACACTTGAGGAACTCAGCACCATGCCAAAACACAGAAAGCAAATAAATATTGGCTATCTGGATGCAGAGGTATCGAGAAAATAGGTTCACACAAATCAATCACCGAAAACCATTCTGCTTCACAAGGAACCTAATAAAGAATCACAGCTGCATTTGGCACTATTGGACAACAAGGTATTACAATCTGATTGATTTGGCGCAAATCCTGAACTATTCTATATTTACCACTAGGTTGGCGAATTCCCTTGTTAGGTGAATTGCATGGATTTCCCAGAATCTCTTTTAGGATACCTTGTTCAATTAGCATTTCATTCACAGGTGTTAATCCTGCAATTGTTTCACAACTAATATTGTATGCTGGTGTTTTGGGAAATTCTGCATTTTGTTTCAATTTAATCTGACTTGGAGCTACACCTTTCATCAATCCTGTCTTTTCCTGAAAAATCCCACACATCAGACAACACCGTATTTCTCAATTCAACAGGCAAATCATTTGCAGTAAATAGGGGATATAAATCATTCACTTCTGCTTTGCCATTTTGAAAACCACATCCTCATCTTTTGTATGAAATGCTATTCCATCTGGTGTACAATAGATGGAGCAATTCATCTTGCACAACAAGTCCCTTCCTAATAGATTAACTGGACTTGTGTCACACACTACAATTGTGTATGAATCTTGAAATCCTCCAATTTGCACCTTCATTGGTTTATGCACTGGGGTCTTAATCAATTTGTTTGACACTCCTACAACTTGGATACTTTCTCCTGAGAGGGGCAGGTTGGGAATTTCCACAGTTCTCACAGTGGAATGGGTAGCACCAGTATCTATGAGGAACGTTTTGAATTTCCATCCACCCTGCCATTCACATAGGGACCACAGTCATCTACCTCTAAGGATGCGCCAAACTCGGGCTCCTCCTTCTCCCCTCTCAAGCACCGGTATTAAGATGTATCTGAATCATTTTCATCCCACTTCATCAAATACTGCGAAGACACCTGCACATTTGAATGTAATTGATCATTTGTATGGAAAGCCACACTTGCAATGTATTTCTGTATTTGACCATTTTGATTCTACATAAGAGCTTTAGCTATCTGCTGACCCTGTCCTCTACCAACCAACAACTGCTGATTCTTATTCAGTTGATTCATCTTCATCTGATTCATTCCATTTACTCCTGTATCACCTATGTTTACCTGTATACTTCTACACTCTCACTTCTCATGCGCCAATTAGCTGCACGCATGACAAGGAATTTTCTTTTTCTTTTTGTGTACCTTCATTGCATATCCCCACCTGTCCAGTGCCCTACAGGTGGTGCCGGCGAGGTGAGTCTCCTGCAACAACACCACTACAGGAGAACTCCGTTGAATACACTGTAGGACCAGGCTTCTCTTAATTTTATCTCCCAGACCTCGCACATTCCATGTGAGCAGGGAAAGAGGGGTCACCTGAGTCATCGAGTTCAGTCCCTGTGCGGGGCTAGGCGGGATGTATTGTGTCATGGTCAGTGGTGTACATGTAATAACTGTCTGAATCAATGGGGCCACACCTGTTTCTCACACTGCGCTTGAGCGATGAACATCTGTATACTGCACTTGAAATAATAACAACCAATACCCATAAACAAGAAAAAGTTCCTATGCCCTCCACCCCCCACCCTGCCAGATGGACTCAGAACTGCCCGCCACCCCAACTCAGCAGAGCGCTTATGCCCATTCCTCATGAACAGTACTTGCGTGTAGGGGGAGAGAAGTCCATAGGAATCTACACCTTCCCCTCCTCAAAGGCACTTTATACTTAAAGGTTCAACGTCTTTTGTAGCGACAGTTAGCTCTGTTATGTACCTCTGTAGCAATCTTTAACACGGTTTCAAACTGCATGACAGACTCTCACTCTCCTGCCTCCTGTTGCTGCTGGCGGGTTCCTTCCACATCCTGTTCTCGGTCGCCGTGGCTGTCCTCTGTTCTGTGGAGCCTCCGACGTCTGTCAGGCCGTCCAGCTCCCTCCACTCGTCGCCATCCCTCCAACCAGTCATGGGCCTCCTCAGGTGTCTCACAAAATTGGGTTTTTCTGTCCGCCACCACCCGTAGCCTCGCCGGGAAGAGCATGGAGTAAGGCAGTTCTCGGGCTCTCAGTTCCTTCTTGACCTCCATAAAGCTCCTACGACATGCCGATACCGCTGCTGTATAGTCCGGAAAAAAGGACACAGTTGAGTTTTGTATCCGTAATGGCAGTGCCTCCCGTGCCGTCTGCAATATAACGTCCCGATCCCGAAAGTTGAAGATTCGAGCCAGGATTGGTCTGGGGGGGGCCCCGGGTCTGGGCTTACCTCCTGGCACCCTGTGTGCCCATTCAACCGAGAAAAAGGTCGAGAGTCCTCTGGGTTGAAGTCTGGTTTTTATTAGGTCCTCAACATATAGATCCATTGCCGGGCCCCCTTCACTCTCTGGAGCACCCGTGATCCTTACATTGTTGCGACGAGCGCGCCCTTCCTGGTCGTCCAGCTTCACCGCCATTCGTTTGTTATCCGTCTAAAATTGCATCACCTTTTTTAGCAATGTAGTAGTGTCCTTTGTCAAAGATTGGGTTACTTGCTCGACCTCTGTGACCCTGGCGGTCATCTTCTGAAAATCAGCCCTCAGGAGACAGACGTCCGTAGTAATAGACCCTACAGTTGTTTAAACACTAGTGAGGGCCGCCATGATATCTTCAAGCATCACTTTAGGAGCCCCACCGCCGTCCAGGGACTTGTCCGCTGAGTCTTTGTGCTGAGATAGTGGAGGGAAGTCTTTGTTGTATGCGTATTCTTCCAAACTACTGTGAGAGGTTGTACGAGGGCCCCTACCCCCCATCTTGCGCTTGGTAATGCACCCACCACGATGCCTACGGGTACGCCTGGCCCATCGTTAGTCTGTCTGCCACACAGTCCGTCAAGGGGGTTCTCGTAGCTGGTATATGCGATATTATATCGCACCCTGCAGTATTTCCACCTTCCTGCGCAATTCTGTGCAGTAATGGGCGACGGTCCAAAGGCCCCCCGAGCTACAGCCAGGTCTCAGGCCCACATCCAGAGGGCTTTAGGCAGACCCCCGGGTCCCAGTAGCGGCCGCTCCCATGAGGCGCCAAAAACCGGCAAAGTCTGCTGGCGTCGTCGGGCCCCTCACGATGTACTTCCTCACCTCCCCGGGTCCCGAGCAGCGATCAGCCCCCGGCACTCTTCACTTCCTGCGCCTTATGTCCAGCAGGGCCTCCGGATTATTTCCTATCGGTATTTCCTCGACTACGGCACCGGTAAGGCTTCCCACAATGTCCAGATCCGGGCTTCAGTGACTTGAGTGAGCCGCCCATGCTGCCAGGTCAGGCCTCAGACTCACCGTTAGTCCCGCGTGTCAACGCGGGCCTTCCCCCACAGTCTGAGGATTGCGCTGCCCCAAGGGGGAGGAGAGGGGGTGGAAGTGTTCCCACCTCACCGGGGTTTCAGTTGCTGCAAGCCGTCACCACCTCCGCCGCCTTCGCAGTCGACTCAGTCCTCCCCGAGTCACGCAGGCCAGACGATTGCTGCCGCGCACCGCCCCCCGGAGGTAGACGTGCGCCAAAATGTAGTCCCCAGCGGGAGCCAGGACAGTAGGCAGCCGGTATCTCTGCTCTCCCAACTCTGCCACGGACCTCGGAGAAGCGCCGGAGTAGTCACAAAGGGTTCCGCTAGTCTTCTGTCACAAGTAGGTGCCTTTGGGATATACTGGACCTACGGATTAGTGTTCAGATTTATGGGGGAATATGCCTCTTCCCCGGAGCTCCTCTAGGCTGCGGCCATCTCGCTCGGCAGCAAGCCACGCCCCCCGCAATTTTCTTTTTAGATTCCTCCATATTACCTTTACCTCTTACTTGTGGAATCTGTATCATTTGCGTCACAGTATTTCCATTTGACACTACACCTCTCATACCAATATTAGTCTGACAATTTTCTTGGTAAGCTTCTGTAAGTTCTGTATTTAAAAATCCCCCTTTCTTCGCCGCTTTTCTCTGAGCTAACATTAGTTTCTCTTTCAACTTTTTATGTCTCATCTCAATGTCATCACCACAATACTTCCCATAAAGAAGAATTTCATCATTCGACTTACTCTGCCAACAAATTAAATGCTGCTGTATCATAGCACTTATTTCCGGTCTCAAGCCATACACAAACCTATATACAAAATGTCCCATATCTTTTACAGTAATGTTCTCAATGCCACTGTACTGTTTGAACACTTGTAGAAGCCTTTTGTAGTATGCATGCACTGATTCTTTCAATTCCTGAGCAGTCCTGTCTATTCTCACCAAATCTGTTTCTTTTGGTGACTTTTTCCCTTTCAAATATGTAATGACCTGATTAAATGTATTCATGACTTCTTCAGATGGTGCTCCTGTTTTTGGATCTCTTGGATATTCTTCTTTCGGCTAATCTACAGTGATTTTACACCCAACTCACAAATCAGCTAGAACTACAATATCAAACAAACCATCCAAATCCTTCCACAAAACTTTCGAAACTTTCACAAACCTTTCCACTTGTTTGTACCATTTTACTGGTTTTTCTCTTAACCTTGGAAAATCATTCATAAATGATAATATATCCTGTCTTGACAATGGGACATGAACAAACCCACCTCCAGTACTTCTTGCATAGGATATATTGTCACATCAGCTGTTTCGGCTCCTGTCTCACTCGCAGGATACAGTGGTAATGCTACAGAATTCACTATTGTATCCTCCTTTTTAGCCCTTCTTCCTTTCCATCGATCCAATTCACCCCAATGCTTTAGTGTGCTCATTAATTCTTTAATCTGCAAACGTCTTCCTGAAGCATTCAGACTCTCCAAATCTTTGTCATTAAAATCTAATCTATATGTCTTTTGTAAAGCTTTAGATTTCTCTGTCAACTCCATAAGCAAATCTTCATCCTGATATTTACCTAATATTTCTTTTTTTCTGTTGAGTTTCTTTAATGAATATTCAAATACTTTAAACAGTTTGCCATAGAAATTAAATAGAAATTATCATACATTGTTCTAAGGTATATAGACATAATCATTACAAACATGTGATGTGTCTCCAAAAAGTCTTAGCACATTGATCCTACCCAAAGACAAAAACAGAAGAAGAAAGAAGAAAGGGGAGGGGCATGTATACATGTATACCTGCAGAGACCTGTGTGTTTGCCTCCTCGTCTACGGGGTTTGATGGGAAATTATGTCTTCTCCAGATTCGCGCCCTACCTCCCTTCACCCCCCAGGTTGTTTATAGAACCATGGGCCAGATGTAGGTGGCCCAATACCGGTCGATAACGGCCGAAATTACCGAATTTCGGACGTTACTGACCGGTATTGGGCATTTGGGATGTAGGTGGCTACATTTCAGATTCGGTAATTTACCGAATTGGTAATTGTTTTTTTTAATTTCTTTTTATTAAACAAAAACAAAAAAATACATAAAATAACTCTCAGGTGAATGTTTGATTTCAACGCATAAGTCACTGCGGCACAATACAGAATCAAATACACATGGGCGGCTCACAGATGTCACCACGATGGCTATTCCATGCCCCCCAAATCTTACCCCACTTCTGCGGGCAACCCCTAGCCGCATACACTGACCTCTCTCTGAACATACACCAATCAAGGTCTTCTGTCCATTTATTGATTCGGGGCGCCTGGCTGGCTCCCCAAAGTTGAGCGATTTTACGTGTGGCCACCATATATGTTAGCATGACCCATTGCTTCTGGTACACATTTAGATCGGACGGTTCCCATACATTCAACAAACATCTGGTCACAGCCCAACCCCCAACACTTCCCTCAGATCGTCATTAATCTTTATCCAGTATGCCTGTATGACATCACAATGCCAGAGGGTATACATCAAGGTGCCAACTGCTCCGCACTCTCTCCTACAACCTCCACTCTCAGCACGCCCCATTCGTACCAGACGGGGCCCCGTTATGTACGATCTATGCAATATCTTTAGCTGCACCAATCGGAGCCGCATCTGGATAGCAACTACCTTGGGGGAGGACACTGCCTCCACCCAATCCTCGTCATCAAATTCTAGCCCATCTGCACTCCACTGAGCTCTGATCTTCAGCAATGGGTTCTCGGAGTTGTTGACCAATTTCCGATATATAAATGAGATGGTTTTCTCCGGAATATGCCCATCCAGTACACGATCCTCGAGAGGGGATGCCTCCGGGAGTTCTGTACCTTTGGGGACATGAGTGGTGAGAGCGTGTCTCACCTGCAGGTATCGGAAATATTCGTTCTGATGTAGACTATACTGCTCTACAAGGGACTTAAACGTATGCACTGAGTCTTTCCCCCACACATCCTTTATCCGGGTAATTCCAATAAGGTCCCATCTATCGAATCCCTTAGTCTTCCACAGACTGCCCAACCTCTCAGAGTTCAATAAAGGGGTGGCTAGCATCAATTTACCCGCCCACCAAGACTTTTTGTGGCCGCATGCCACGTCTGCGTCACATGTGCAGTCGGACCAGTCAAAGGAAGTCTCCCAGACCTAAAATACAGAGCTGTATCCATCAACCCGGCTGGGGACTTGCATCCGCTCTATAGCGTAGCCCGGGTCTCCTGGAAGTCCATAAACAATGTGATTCACTGCGGCCAGTTGCGAAGCCCAATAGTACTTCCGCAAATCTGGAAGTCCGATCCCGCCATCATACCACGGGAGAGTTAATTTATTGAAAGCAATGCGGGCCCCACCATCCCGGAGGAGCTGCCTCTGGAGAGTTTCTATCTCTTTGAAGTATGCGGCGGCACCGGGTCCATCGAATTCTGTAAAGCATACAGAAACCGAGGCAGCGCCATCATCTTGAAGAGAACGTCTCTTTCAAGCAAAGAGAGGGGAAGGGTCTTCCAGCGCTCCAAATCTTTCCTACACCTACTTAGCGGAGCAGCTAGGTTACTGTCATACCGCAGCTTTGGGTCAAGTGTGATGTATATGCCCAGATACTTGAATCCTATTGTCTCAACATGAACTGGGCACGACTGCAGGATAGCCGGTGGATCGCCCACCACTACAAACAGCACCGACTTGGCCCAATTAATGGCCAATCCAGAGTATCTGCTAAAGATAAGCAGCACATCTAGGAAGTTCCGGAAGAACTCCTTGGGGCTAGTGAGATAAAGCAACACGTCATCATCATATAGCAAAATCTTATCTTCCCAGTCCGGAGTCCACCGCAAACCCCGGATTGACCTGTCCCATCTAAACCATGCAGCCAATGGCTCCATCGCAAGTGCAAAGAGCAACGGAGACAGTGGGCATCCCTGTCTGGTGCCTCTCCCCAATAGGAAGTTGCGGGACTTGCAATTATTGACGACCACCCTAGCCAGGGGTCTTGCATATAACAGGCGCACCCAACTGATAAATTCACTTCCGAAGCCCAGCTTTGCCATCACTGCAAATAAATACTGCCACTCCACTCTATCAAAGGCCATTGTGGCATCCAGGGAGACTAATAACCTCTGTTCATGGATTTTCGAGGCCCCCCGAGGACTCCGTGCAGCCTGCGCAAATTCAGAGCAGTACTGCGACGTGGCATGAACCCGGATTGATCCGGGTGAATTAGAGACGTAATCACCTTGACTAGTCTGGTAGCTAGAAGTTTCTCCAATATTTTGGGCTCTGCGTTGAGTAACGATATGGGCCTATAGGAGGAGCACCGTGTACTGGGCTTACTTGCTTTATGAATGACTACTATGTTCGCCACACGCTGGTCATAGGGAAGTTCCCCACTTTCCCTACTCTCCATAAACATGGCGCGAATATGAGGGGCTAGTTTATTTGCGTTTAATTTGTATAATTCAATAGGTATCCCATTGGGGCCGGTCGCTTTACCCGATTTTATCTGCCTAAGCGCTTGGGCAACTTCATCATCTGTCAGCTTGGAATCAAGATAGCTCCTGTCCTCCTCTGAAAGACGAGGCATGACTATATCTCTAATCATCTCACTATTCTCCACTTCCGTGAATTCACTGCCGGCCGCATAGACCTTTTGATAGTATTCAGAGAACTCGTCTGCCACCGCCTGCGGAGCCGTGATTATGCGCAACTCCAGCCCATCCGATTCCGGTACCAGCCTTGACGCTCGCTCCCCATGCTCAAGCCAAGCAATCAATTTGCCAGTTTTATCGCCATGCTCATATATGCGGCTCTGTACAGCATTGTGGGTCACTGCTCTATTTCTGACTAATGCTCTGTATTCCTCCTCCCGGAGACGCAGCAGATGGAGATCCGCCGGCGTATGCGCCTTAGCTATCTTCTCTTCCATATGCATGACTTCTGCCTCTTTCTGAGCTACTTCTGCCTGAGCTCTCTTCTTCTTCCCTGACACTAAGGATAACACCTCACCTCTTGCTACAGTCTTGTACGCTTCCCATGAGGTTTGGGCGGAGTCTATCGAGCCCTTATTCTCCATGAAATAACAATCTGACATCCGGAGGACTTCTCTCTTATTGGCAGGGTCTTTTAGCTGCCAGGCACTAATGGGGGCCACTCTGCCAACTGTTGGCAACTCCAAAGTGAGACTCAGCCACAGCGGGGAGTGGTCAGAAATACCCCTCCCGAGATAGCGCACCTCGTGGATCATAGGCGCCATCGCCGCCGGAAGCAGCACATAGTCCAGCCTAGACAGACTGCCGTGGGCAGCCCAGACATGGGTGTAGTGTGTAGATGTCGGAATGCATACTCGCCAACTACCCACCAACCCCAGAGTGTCCAGAAAGTCAGACAACCATTTCTGCATCTGCCTAAGTGCATGGGGTGGTCTACGATCCATCTCACCATCCAGCACAGAATTAAAATCCCCACCCAAACTAGATCTCCGAGAGGTAATGAAAGGAAGATAGTACTCAAATCTTGGTAGGTCTCAGTCTGGAGGCCGGGTGGCACATAGATAGATAGAAGAGTGACCGTCCGGCCCCCTACCTGCCCCGAGACACCTGCGTATCTGGCCCTCTGATCAATCCAGGTGGCCCGCACAGTCAAAGGGAAGGAATTCTTGATCAGGATCCCGACTCCTCTGGAGCCGGTTGTGAATCCAGCGTGCACCACTAATTTATACCCTCCCTTATGGAGGGCTAAGCATCTATTGCCGACTAAGTACGTCTCCTGCAGTAGTTTCACGTCTGGGGAATGCCGCCTAACCATCCCTCGCTTGATCTTGTCACCCAGGCCATTTACGTTCCAACTCAGCACTTTCATCCCCGACCCTCTGCTATTCCGTGTCACAGTACCCATGCAAAACGCGCATCGCTACATTTTCATCACCTGAGACTGAAAAACAATAAAAAACAAAATCACCATGACACCACAACAAAAACAATAACACTCCCCTTTCCCCACCCCCACCCCGCACCCCTGCGCACGGCATTCACCAACACCCAACTAGCAGTGTGCCTGTCGCCCCATATACTAATTACTATCTAAGCCTAAATCTGAGGAGGAGTCTGGTACTCCACACCCCCACACTGCCCCCGGAACATTGTCACACCTATTTTAGCTCAAGATATAAAAAGGCATGTCTGTGGAAACATCTCGTGTCTGACCCCCCACCCGGCCAAGTCTCGTTTCACAGTTATCGTTACTCATCACTCCTGTTCCTGTGTGTCCGCTCTGCCGTCGCCGCTCCGTTCCCGAGGCTCCCCCCCGAGAGAGGAGACTCTCCGCCCAGTCCGAAGCAGTTTCCGGATTGTCAAAGAACCAAGACTTTCCATCAGCCTCGACAGGCAGTTTAGCTGGGTACATCATAGCGTACTTGAACCCTTTGTCTCAAAGCCGCTTCTTGACTCCAAGGAAACTTTGCCCCTGCCTCTGGACCGCCTGCGTGAAGTCAGCAAAAAAGTTAAGGGTGGAATTCTCGTACTTCAGAGGGCCCCCAGATCTGGAGGCCTGCAGGATTGTGTCTCTATCTCTAAAGTTGAGTATTCTCGCGATCATCGGTCGAGGTGGGGCCCCTGGTCTCAGCGCACCACCCGGAATTCTGTGCGCTAGCTCCACCGCGAAGAAGTTGCCCCGTCCTTTCGGTTGCAGATGGTTAAGTATGATATCCTCCACAAAAAGGTCAGGGGCCCGACCTTCTTTTTTTTCTGGAACACCAATGATGCGAATGTTGTTTCTTCTGGCCCTCCCTTCATACTCGTCCAGCTTGAGACTTCCCATGGCGCTAGAGGCTCGGAGGTCCTCGACCTCTCGTGCAGCTGCGTCACGTCTTCTATCAAACTCGCCGTTTTGATATCTAACGACTTGACCTTTTCGCTTGTCTTAGTGAGATTGGCCCGTATCAAATTAAGCTCGATGGTTACTGCGTCCAACTTTTGGTCCAGCGACTCCATTTTTTGTCCTAGGGAAGTTTTTACCCCATGTATGGCAGCCATCACATCTTGTAGCGTGGGCTCTGGTGTAGGGCCCGGGCTTCTCCATTCCCATCTTGCGGTTTGCCAGTCCCAGTAGGCGAGCCGCTGGGTTGCGTGTAGCGATCCAACCTATTGGCTTGGATATAGCGCGCCCCCCTAGAGGTCTTGGATTGCTGGACTTAGTCGCCTTTGCAATTGCTGGTGCAGGACAAGCTGTCAGCGTCTCAATTTCTTGCTGTGTGACCAAAGGACAGTGTAGTAGTTGGTAGAACGCTCTTGGCTCACCTCAGGGCTTATCGGTGTCTTTGCCGCCGGTGTTGCTCATTACAGGACCAAGGGGCCGGTCAATTCAGTGGCAACGCAAAGCACACTCATCTGCGTCTGCTGTCCTTACTGGTCAGATCCTCAACCCCATATGTCTTGCTTTGTTGGCGCCCTGTTTCATCTAGAGGGACAACTCCAAAGACCAGTACGTGGATGGTGTATGGGGGGAGGGAGGTTCGCTGATGGGTCTCGCCGTAGTGGCTCTGATGTAATATGGACCCGTTAACGGTGTGACCATACTACAATTGAGCCCTGTGGATCCTGACGGCACATCGATATTTTTGTGGGCATTGGCATGTGTGTGGGTGTGGGCATGCCAGAGAGGGGAAATGAGTGGGAGAGGTGGTGGGAGGGGAAGAAAGGGAACTGGAAAAAGTACTGATGAGGAAGGAACATTGAGCAGAGTAAATTTTCAAACAGTGGAGATGGAAAAGAAAAAAGAGAAAGAAAAACAAAAAGAAAAAAGAAAAAGAGAAAAGGAGCGAGAAGAGAATGTGCCCTGGGTGGAGGTGAGGATATGACGGTCTGCAGGGCATCTGCAATGTACTATTCATTTAATCAAAAACAACAACTCACTAAGCCACTGGAGTCAAGCTATCCTGGCTGAAGACGGCTGATAGCCAGAAACCGGTCCTAGGATGCTTGATTCCGGTCCAAGAAAGACATGGCTTGGCAGTTCGGGCTGGAATGTACCCATGAGGCACAGGGTCAAGACTGATTTGCATATGGCCATGTCTGAACAGGGGTGGCTTGGTGAGCAAAATAACAATGGATTAAACCCAGATCTGTGACTGGGGGTGAATGTTTTGCCATTGAGAAACATTCGGTCCATCATCTTGTGTGTTTTGCTGTTCACCCTATGTGGGAAGAGTATGCCCAGACGTGGGTCCCTTGCTCACTAAGCCACTGAAGTCAAGCTATCCTGGCTGAAGACGGCTGATAGCCAGAAACCGGTCCTAGGATGCTTGATTCCGGTCCAGGAAAGACATGGCTTGGCAGTTCGGGCTGGACTGTACCCATGAGGCACAGGGTCAAGACTGATTTGCATATGGCCATGTCGGAACTGGGGTGGCTTGGTGAGCAAAATAACGATGGATTAAACCCAGATCTGTGACTGGGGTGAATGTTTTGCCATTGAGCAACATTCCATCCATCATCTTGTGTGTTTTGCTATTAATTTAATCACCAGGGTTCGCTGCCGACCCATATTCGTCCACGTTTGGTGCCTCTACGCGCAGAAAGGGTGTCCATGTCCCAGAAAAATCTCCGACTGGTCTTGTAGGTTATATATGATCCTCTCACAGCTGTATGAAAGAGGCAGCGTTGTGGTCTGCATAAGTCCGGGAACGCTGGAGATCGTGCAGAAGTACTTCAGGGGGCAGAAGCAGTAAATAAAATGTCATGGTAGCACTCAGGGTCCATCCCACGTACTCCCAAAAAGCCGGCACTGAGTGGCACTCACAAATTATGTGTGTTATGTTGCACCGGGAGTTTGGAAATCTCCAACAGTTGGCATGGGGGAGGAGGCCTACCCGGTGCAGTATTGTGGGCTTCCAATACCAGTCCTTTAAGACTTTGAAGAGGCAGAATTTCATCTGTGCCTCCCTTGCGCCTTTATCCGAGCTTCTAGTATGTCCACCCATTCATCATTTTCATACGCAATCAAAAGCCATTTCTGCCTTCAGGCACGTAGCGTCTGTGCCAAGGGGGTCGAGAAGCGGTGCGATGCTAGCACACCATATAGTCCGGACATCACCCCATATACCATTCCCAGACAAGTTCCAGGGGGGAGCCCCCAGGCATTGACAATGTTGTAGCTGGGTATATCTCCAAGACTGTGTCGCTGGGAGGCCATACTCCTCTCCTAGTTGTGCCAGCGGTTTCAGGGAGCCGTTGCAGATAATCTGATCAATGGAACTTAAACCCGCTGTCTGCCTTGCCCACCATCTCAATCGCTTCCCTCTGATCTGAATGGCTTCATTCCCCCATAACTGGGCCTTCTCATGCAGACGTGGATGCCCACCCAGTAGCTTGTGGGCCCGATGCCAGGCCTTGCACGTGGCAGACACAACCGGATGTGTTGTACCGCTGTCCCCGGGTTTCGTCATGTATAATACAGAGAGTCCGTCCTCGGTTGAAAGTAAGTGTTGTTCCAGTGGAACCCATTGCAGTGGGTCAGTGAAACCTGGTAGGAAGTACGCCAGTTGGGAGAGATGTAACGCCAATGCATAAAGTTCTACTGATGGGAGTCCAAGTCCCACATGAGTGCGGCGGGCCTGTTGCTTTGACACAGTAATGCATGGTTTACAGAGCCCCACACAAACCACCATATCTTGAAGTCTATCTGCCACAAAAGTGTAAGAGCAACCTGCATCGGCAGCATCCCCAAGGTATAATTGAAACATGGTAATGTTACCATGTGGACTGCCTGCACTCTACCCCACAACAAGAGCCCAAGGCCTTCCATTTTTCAAAGTCTTGTTGTATCTGGGTCATAAGCGGGTTAAGATTGTCCTGAATCATGTTTGCTAGCCCTTTATTGGCAAGAACTCCCAAATAATTAAGGAGCGAGTGTTGCCAGCGGAAGGGAAACCCAAGTATCGCCACTTTTGTGGTACCTGCCGAGAGGGGGAGTGCTTCACTTTTGCTCCAGTTATTGTTATACTAGGAGAGGGGGAAAAGTTGCCAATAATCTGGAGCAGGGACGAAAGGGAGAGGGGTAAGTCCGTGAGAGTTAACAAAATGTCATCCGTGTATAGATACAATTTGGATTCGCCTATCGGGAGTGGAACTCCCGCGATGGCTGCCGACTTGCTCATGGTGGTAGCTAGTGATTCCATGGACAAAAGGAAGAGGAGTGGCAAAAGGAGAGGAAGGGGACACCGTTGACGCGTCACTCTACGTATGGGGACGGGGTCGGATACAACTCCACCACAGTTCACTTATACAATGGGGTTCCCGTAGAGGAGGCGTACTTTAGAAATAAATTGAGCCCCAAGGCCATAATGTTCCATCACGCAGAAGAGGTATTCCCACTCGATAAGGTCAAATGCCTTCTCCGCATCAAGGGAAAGAGCAATGGCATCCGCAGGGAGGTCTTTGGACGCCCACAGAGCATGGGTGAGGGCGCGCAGGTGGTTCCTGGAGGATCGGCCCTGGACAAAGCCCACTTGCGAGGCATGTACCAAGGGTGGCACATGTACCAAGGGTGGCAGACCTTTGTGGAGTCGTGCAGCTAGCATACTGGCCAGGATATTTGTATAGCAATTTAATAGCAAAATAGGCCAGTTGCTCCCACACTCCAGTGGGCTCTTCCTGGATTTGGGTATAACAGCTATGACAGTATTATTGGAGATTAGGTCCAGGGAGGCTGACTGTTCTGCTTTGCAAAACGCTGCCTGCAGCATAGTGATCACCTCTTTCCCCGCCCAACGGTAAAATTCTGCCGGCTAATCATCTTCACCAGGAGCTATTACTGAGGAAATTTCCTCCTTGCTGATCTCCCCTTCCAACAGCCCCCTTCCTTTATCCGAAAGGCAAGAGAGTTTTGCCTCCTGCAGAAATGAAGTCAGTCTATCCGCCTCTATTGGCGGGCCTGGAGTGTTCAGGGCCTTGTAGAAAGAAGCAAATTTGTTTTTTATATCTTGAGGGTGGGTTAAAGTATCTCCCGCTGCCGACCTGAGAACAAGAATAGCCATGGATGCCTCGCATTGGCAAAGTTGAGCTGCCAGGAGCCTCCTCGCTTCTTCCCGTGTTCATAGTGTCTCCCCTTCATTCTCTGTAGCGCTTATTCCGCTTTAGTAGTGAAGAGGCTATTCAAAGCCATCTTTGCCTGCTCCAGAGCCTTGCAGTGCTGTGGCATGGAACGTTTCAACTATAGGCGAGCGTACTTTTGTATTTCGGCTTCCGGCGATATCTGTTTGTCTTGGTTCTGCTTGCTGGCTTGGGCCGAGTCCCTCATAAATCTGCCAGTTATGGTGGCCTTTGCTGCCACCCACAGTGTTTCAAATGGGGGTGGGGTCGCACACTACTCACACACCAGCGGGATCACCCCTAAGGACTGTGGTAAGTGTAGTTCGTGTTCCACGATGCATCTTCTTTCGATTCTCTGCTATCTTCGCTATCTTCGCCATCCCTGGACACGTGTTTCGGGGTATTTACCCCTCATCAGCAGGGATTAGGCCGTGTTCTGGGGTTGCCTGTGGCTGCCAAATATTGCCAGGTTTAGTACCACTCAGGCGCGCAGGTGCGGGGTCCCAGGCTCGTCAGCCAACTGCTCGAGGGAGCTTTAACATTACAAATGGGGGTGGGGTCGCACACTACTCACACACCAGCGGGATCGCCCCTAAGGACTGTGGTAAGTGTAGTTCGTGTTCCGCAATGCATCTTCTTTCGATTCTCTGCTATCTTCGCTACCTTCGCCATCCCTGGGCACGTGTTTCGGGGTATTTACCCCTCACCAGCAGGGATTAGGCCGTGTTCTGGGGTTGCTGGTGGCTGCCAAATATTGCCAGGTTTAGTACCACTCAGGCGCGCAGGTGCGGGGTCCCAGGCTTGTCAGCCAACTGCTCGAGGGAGCTTTAACATTACAAATGGGGGTGGGGTCGCACACTACTCACACACCAGCGGGGTCGCCCCTAAGGACTGTGGTAAGTGTAGTTCGTGTTCCGCGATGCATCTTCTTTTGATTCTCTGCTATCTTCGCTATCTTCGCCATCCCTGGACACGTGTTTCGGGGTATTTACCCCTCATCAGCAGGGATTAGGCCGTGTTCCGGGGTTGCCGGTGGCTGCCAAATATTGCCAGGCTTAGTACCACTCAGGCGCGCAGGTGCGGGGTCCCAGGCTCGTCAGCCAACTGCTCGAGGGAGCTTTAACATTACAAATGGGGGTGGGGTCACACACTACTCACACACCAGCGAGATCGCCCCTAAGGACTGTGGTAAGTGTAGTTCGTGTTCCGCGATCCATCTTCTTTCGATTCTCTGCTATCTTCGCTATCTTCGCCATCCCTGGACACGTGTTTCGGGGTATTTACCCCTCACCAGCAGGGATTAGGCCTTGTTCTGGGGTTGCCGGTGGCTGCCAAATATTGCCAGGTTTAGTACCACTCCGGCGTGCAGGTGCGGGGTCCCAGGCTCGTCAGCCAACTGCTCGAGGGAGCTTTAACATTACAAATGGGGGTGGGGTCGCACACTACTCACACACCAGCGGGACGCCCCTAAGGACTGTGGTAAGTGTAGTTCGTGTTCCGCGATGCCTCGCGTTGGCAAAGTTGAGATGCCAGGAGCCTCCCCGCTTCTTCCCGTGTTCATAGTGTCTCCCCTTCTTTCTCTGTAGCGCTTATTCCACTTTAGTAGTGAAGAGGCTATTCAAAGCCATCTTTGCCTGCTCCAGAGCCTTGCAGTGCTGTGGCATGGAACGTTTCAACTATAGGCGAGCGTACTTTTGTATTTCAGCTTCCGGCGATATCTGTTTGTCTTGGTTCTGCTTGCTGGCTTGGGCCGATTCCCTCAAAAGTCTGCCAGTTATGGTGGCCTTTGCTGCCACCCACAGTGTTTCAAATGGGGGTGGGGTCGCACACTACTCACACACCAGCGGGATCACCCCTAAGGACTGTGGTAAGTGTAGTTTGTGTTCCGTGATGCATCTTCTTTCGATTCTCTGCTATCTTTGCTATCTTTCACGAGTGGGGGCCCGCTAGTACTGGATATTCAATCGCCAAGATTTGTGCCCAGGACTGGCTAGTCCTAGTTCCAGTGAGAGGAGGATGGGGGAGTGGTCCAAGAGAGCCACCTACAAGATTTGGGATTCTCGAGTGAGGTGCACTACTCTGTGGGAGGTAAGGAAGTAGTCCAGACGGGATAGTATACTGTACCTCAGAGGCAAAAGTGTATTCTGTCTCTGTGGGATGACTCAAGTGCCAGTGATCTATCATTCAGTTATCTTGCATCACCAGTCAGCTGTATTGCTCCTATCCAGTGGTTCGGTCCTATCCAGGATCGGGTCCCTCGCTAGGTTCCAATCCCCTACTATAAGGAGTTGGGTAGCACCTATTTCCGACAGAACTCTGTTTAACTGCAAGAGGAACATCTTTTTCACCTCTATTGGAGCGTATACCAACCCCACACATATGTGATAGTCACCTATCTTGAGCTGTGCAAAAATGTATCAGCCATCAATATCCGTCCAAGTCTTTGTCACTGTTGCTGGGAGGGATTTTTGGAGAAGAATCGCCACTCCACATTTCCGGGGTCGACCCTCATTTCCAGGAGCCACAGCCTGCACGCTTCTGTGTAAAACCTTCTCTACCGATTCTCGCCGCAGCTAGTCCGATTCTACAGCGTCTAGGTGTGTTTCCTGCAGTAGGGCAATATCGGTGGCTTGGATTGCAGATACGCCCAAACTTTTTATCACTTTATGTAGTGCATGAGACCATGGACGTTCCAAGTGATCGCTCGAAGTGGGCGCACAGAAGTCAAAGTGTTCAGTGTAGCAGGTGCAGATCCGGGAGTTCAGCACTGTGTAGTGTGTGGTGAGTCCTGCAGGGGGTGGGTGCAATGAGAGGTTGGAGCCAAGCGTGAGGAGGGAGAGGTTTTAGGTCTCTCTGAGAATTACAAATCGTACTGTGCGGAGTTATGGGCATGGGGATGTTTCAAGGCGGGAGGTAGTAGAGACTTCCAGAAATCCAAAGAAAGAAGAGTGAGAGCGATAGCAAAAGAAAGGAAAATACGAGAGGAGGATAGAAAATGAGAAGATGGGCAAGAGACAAAGAAACTACAAAACAACATTCCAACCAAACTAGACAAAAGAAACAAGAAACAAGAGACAAAAAGCAAAAGGAACAAACCAAAAGAGAAGGGAAGGAGGGGGGGAGTGTGTGGGAACCCTCTGGCACTTGATGGTCTAGATCCATTAGATCACTGGGGCTGTCATCGGGCTATAGAGAGATCGATAGGGCAGCGTGAATTGCGAGGACGCCTCAATCAACAGAGAGGCGCAGCAGACAGGTTCTATTTCACCACAGGGAGAGTATGTGGTTCCTGGATGGGGTGCACTGCAGAGAAAGAGAAATGAAAAAAATGGGGGAAGCAGGGCAACCAGGAAAGGGGGAAAAACAATAGGACACCAGAAATAGGTTACCGTACCGGTTCCGCTCAACAAGAGCACTTATCTGTCTACCGTGGGTCTACACTTGGCGGCGCACCGCTCCGAGGGGGCACCAACCTCTTATAGCAGGGTGGGCCAATGCTGTGAAGAGTCTCATCATGATATATAGAGGAGGGATCAAAGGAAGAAAAGGTGAACGAACGGCGAACTCAGATGACAGGGTTAAAGAGGGTGTAAGACACCCATCGCACGAAGGGGCATCCCTCAACTCCTACATGTGGTGACGCGCGAGTGGGGCCCAAAGGTCCATCCAGTGCACAGGACCCTGCCAGGCATAAATATGTGAGCTGAGGCGCATAGCAGTGGAGAATGATGTATACTAATTATAACGCAGCTACCTAGAAGGGCGACAGTGCTATGTGTGGGATCGCCTGCCCTTTTGATGTGCCTATGTGTACATGTGCGCAGGAGGAGGGTGGGGGTAGAGCTGACATAGGCAGTTGGGACAGTGGGAGGGACCTACATATGTGAATGTGAGCAGTACTACCACACAGTGCTATTATTCCAACAATGTAATCTACATTTGTTTTGATGAAAATCCTATACACATCTACAAACACCGTCCAACTGCGTCCTCGGCTGCAGAGCCAGCTGTAGTGGAGGTCCTCAGCTCGGGGCCTCCATTATGGGATCTCCATACACCTGAGTCGACCCAAGTGTTGATTTCAAAGGTGAGCAAGATTTATCCCTCTGTGACTCTTCAGCAAAGGCGGTCGCAGCATGGAGTGTGGAGGCTCTGTCCTCTTGCGTACGTGCTGGTCTGTCCTGTTCTCTACCACATTACCACAGTCCTCCAGAGGCCCTTCTTTGTCTCTCCATCAACAAAGTTGGTTCTGACATTGAGGAGGGTTCTGAGTCGCCTGTAGACGTCTCCATGAACTGACCCATCACAGTGTCCAGAAACAGGCGTAAGTCCTCTGGGTCATAGAAGTCCTTGGTAATACCATCCTCGGTAATGCAAAATCTTGCTGGTTCAAAGAGACCAGATTTAAGGTTGAGTTGCTGGAGACTGGGCCTGAAGGACAGGAAAGATTTGCAGCGATCATTGGTTTCCTTCAATAACTCAGCAGCCATCTGAATGTTGTAGCCATCATGGGCAAACGAACCCTGCGTTTGCGCTGCTGCTAGGATTTATCTTACCTGATCGTGGTGCAGGAAACAGGCAATGAGCGGCCGTGGCTGTGCGTTGGAGTACTTGGGGCGCCGTCCTGTGGGGTGGGCCGTTTTATCTCCATGGATGGATCAAAGGTGGTACCAACAAGCTTTGGAAGGATGTCCTTCAAGAACACAGAGGCGTTTGGACCCTCAACAGATTGCAGAAATCCCAAAAAGCGGATGTTGTCCCTCCAAGTCACTGAGCTTGCTGCATAAGAAGAGGGGTTCTCGATCTCTGTCTGGTATTGTATTCAGCCGGCCATCCATCGCTGTTAGCCTCTGCACGGGAGTGGAATCCAGCCAGGTCCGCTCGTATCAATTTGGCTTCATCCACCAGCTTAAAAATGTTAGCATCCATCCCCTCCAATCTTCGATAGACGGAGGAGATCTTTTGTAGGATGCGGTCCACAGTAACTCCTGCTTCCGGGGCCGTTGGTGGGTCGCTCGTCGGTAGGTCATCAGCTTTCAAGGCCATTGTGCGCGTGTGTTGCCTCAGCATCTCTGTGAATAAGAGCTGCCTGTAGGTCTTGCTCCCCTGTTTTGCCAGGGTCATTCATGCCCCAGTACCAAGTTGCACCTCTACCAGCCGAGGGGGGCATATTAGATGGAAGCCAGAATGAGGATTGGCCATCTTCACTGATGCTGGCCACCAGAGGCTAAGGGCCTAGTCCCGGGTTCTCACATGATAGGCGGAGCCAGGCTGCTGTTCGGGGTCCCCCGGGAAGATGGTAGTGTCGCTGGGGCGAGCAAGTATGGTAATGGTGCCCCCCAGAGTCATTGTCGAGCACCCAGAGTGGTCCCGGTGCCTCAGGTTCCCACAGGCTGTGCAGGGGGTGGGCCAGGCTGTCTATATGACAATCACCATTGTTGGTGGGCAGACTTCTATAAGTGCCTGGGAGGAGACAGTTCTTGCTGGGGTGTGAGGAGGGTACTCCTGTAACTCCAGCATCCATTCCCTGCTGCTCTCCCACCCCTCTAGCTCGCAAGGAAAAGAGTTCCACGTGTCCAGCGGGGGCCTAAGGGCAATGGAGCAGGCACTACTGTAGGTAAGGGGTGCCTGTAGGCGCGAGTGGCACCCGCCCGTTGCCGGGTACTGTCCCGGCCTAGCTGAGTTACGTTGCTGGGTTGGTAGGTGGGGTCGGGCAGCCACTCCAGGCCAAGGCTAAGGGCATACCAATAGGCCCAGAAATCATCCACTGACCTGCCGCCCCCTTTTCCCATTCCATAGACGTGGCAGTGCTACCAGGGCGGGAGAGTAAGGTTGTCTCCGCAGCCGCGGGCATCTCCAAACTCAGGCAGCAGCCCTGATTCTTCAGGCTGGCAGCATTGGGTGCGGGGATGGAACCAAGCAGTCACTCAGGGATCAAGGGCACAGTACAAGGCCCAGAGGTCAGCCGCAAGGTCGCCTTCCCCATCACACACTTCCCAGGCGATGGTACCGGATCAGAGAGTGTCAACTTCTGCAATCACAAAGGCACCTCCAGGCACAGGGGGGCAGCCTTGGTCCCCCGATATCCCACCGCAGACACAGGAGGCGGGGTCAGGCAATCACTCAAGGCCGAGTCTGCTGACACGCCTCCAAGCCTGAGAGTCTTCCAATGGTGCGCTGTCCCAGCCGCGCACTCTCCAGCCCCAACAACGGCACTGGAGCATCCAGAGTAACCACCGCATTCAAGGCCGCCGGGATGATGGCGCAGAACCACCTCTGGAATGTCGCATTCCCGTCAGGAGTCTCCCTCGGAGAGGAGCTCTTCTCCTAGGCGGCCATCTCCATCCTTGGCCAGATCACGCCCTTACGTAATCTTTCCGGACTAATTGTACCTAAATAAATTTCATCCAAATCTGCTTTTAATTTGCTCACATCAATACTTAAGTTATTATTCTGTCTGCTGCAACCAGGTGTTATTTCTTTGATCCATTCATCTAATTCTTCTGGAGAAGGACCTAATGATCTACCTTCACCTGTTTCACTGCTTGACCTTCCTGATGTAGCAGTCACTCTTTTCTCAATCTTCAATAACCTTTTTTGATCTATATTTATGCCTCGTTTTGGGGTTTCAACTGATCTTTCTGAAATATTAATTAATAGTTCCGATTCTTCTCCTGTAACTACACGCACATTTGTTCCACTATTTTCAATTAATCCTTGGTTAACCTAATTTACTTTTCTGTAAACTGTTTGAACTCCACTCATATTTCCATCTATCGTTAAAGCATGTATTCGAGAAACTCTTTGCCCATCATTGTATAATGGAACAATTGGACCAATAGTCACTGGGACTGACAAAACATCTGGGTTTATTATTGTTACTATTCTTGGCAACTCCTCTCTAACTAGATTTTAATTATGACTTACGGGTGTTTTTTCTTGAGGCACTTCTATATGAATGAAGCACTTGGTAAAGAATGTATCTGTACTCTATTCTGTTCCTCTTGATAGTACTGAGGTTTATTAATCAATAACTCATTTAAAAACTCATCATCTATGTCATCAATTTTCTCAGCAAATTCAGTATTTCTCGATCTCTGTTCCTCAACATTCTTCTTTTTCTACTTACTTTTTCTCCCTCATTTGTCTCAGCTACATCCTTGCTCATTCTGCTGTCTCTTCTCCAGAATTCCTTTTGAGCATCCCATTTTGGTTCTGAATATCTACTCAAGTTATTTTTTGTATCTAATGTGATACCTTTCTCTTTCTCTTCTGTATGCCTCATGTTCCCATTCTTCAAGAGCTTCATACTGCACTGATCTAGGATTAGGTTTCAAATGATTCATTGGTCTTCTCAAATTGTCTAAAAATCTAGGATTAAAAGTCCCATTCTCTGGAAATGCCAAATGACCATCTTGCTCTGTATATTTCATCCAACTTTCTAACCATGTAAACATATGATAACCCCTTTGTAATAACATGAATTATGTGGGGTTCCCTTCAGGAGCCACATGTGTTCCTTCATTAATAGGTATTGGCTCATCTTTACTAAATTAAGTTTTTAACAATTTTAATAACTTCATGATTCTCTATGCTTGCAGTAAAACCATATAAGTAAAATCTTCAACAAATAATTTCTGTGTTATTATTCTCTGCTACCAATCAAAATTAATCATGCAGTCCAATCCCAGCACAGCTCACAGCAACCAACCTATACCAGCACAGCACTTTTGTAACGATTTCTCAGCATCTGACCAATACCAGCGCGGTACTTTGTGACGTCAGTTTAACTCCTGCCACAGACCTTCCCTTTACAAATTCAGCATCTGCTTCCTTATAAAATCTTTAACAAAACAAAAGAACATAAAAAACTTGTCTTCCCCACTGAAAGAAAAACAATAGAATCATACACTCAAAGAATTCTTTGCTTCAAGCAAAATCTCGACCAGCGAAATTTTCCCCTCACGCATGTGAAAACTCTCGGGACTTCTCCAGATGTGCTTTCCGAAGGTACCTAAATAAATCTTCACTATTCACACTTCAAGATTCCCAGTGCAAGTACTGACAATATGACCATTGCTCAGCACTACATCAACAGCAGAAAACACACTTAGCGTGTGCCATACTAACACTGCTTTTAGGCTTATCCGGGGTCTTAGGCCAACGACAGACCCGTTACTTCCATTAAGGACAAAGACAGACCAAAACACATAACATGAAGGTATGTAGTCAATCAATGTTTATCTCTTGATTCTCTTAATTCCGTCTCTTCATTACCAAGTATATTTTGTCTAAACAAACCATCCAATAATGCAACCAGAAACTGATCCAGGGGAAGCAGTGCAATTTTTTAAAAACATATTCACAATATCTCCAATATATCATGAATAGAAACGTTATTACATCTAAGAGTTTGAGCACATAGAATCTCAATATTCACTTACAAACATCGGATCCTCTGATGGATCTTTGAGAGAGCTAATAGGAACTCAGATAATAATTTGCTATTTCCTTCAAGAGGCCCTATAATGAAGAAAAAGCCTAACCAACACTAAAAGTCACAATATGCATTATGTCAAATAACGTCAATAAAACAAACTTTGTATACTTTTATCTAATATTTCAAAATATGAATGGTCAACACACAAAATAAATGTTAAATATAAATTCTATATTATTACAAAGTTACAGGCAAAATCACAATAAGATAATACAGGTAATGGCAGATAAATCAGAAATCAATAACAACTGTGAGAGGAGAGAGAGAGAGAGAGAGAGAGAAAATAAATAATACATTGCAATATCAGTATGCAAATCAAGTTGCATAAGAACCAAGGATCAATGAACTAATGCACAGCGTGCAATAGTCAGAAATAGCTAACCCTTTGGCCAAAAAGGTATAGCTTATGCATCATCACCAGCCAATGAAGTGCAAAACAATCAGGATAGTTCAGTTCAAGGGAAATTCAAAGTTTGAACCGACATCATGTCATTGCCCAGGATGTCAAGGAAAACAGCCAGCAGAGTAGCATAGAGAGTACAGCAGGAAAAGGCTCTCTTATAGAAACAGTAACTGCCAAGTTATTTTCCCACAGAAATAGTTATATCCCAAGATGTTTACAATTCCAACCCCCAAATGCTTCACTTTTACAGTTTGATTCTATTCTATTGGTTGTGTTCATAAGGTGATCATTCTCCAAGCCACTTCATCTTGAACTTTAATAATTCAGTTCTTTGTTAAAATGGATGTCGTCATCACTCTTCAGAAGCAAGAAAAAGAGTTGAGACTTCTTCATATCCTCACGCTCGCTTCCCATCAGCGTGCCCCATAGTCAACACAATTATTCATAGAACGAAATACTCTAATCGTAGGAAGGAAATTCTGAACAACTAAACAAGTAATTTAGCATTTTAGAAAGAATGAAGGACAAAGTAAATTTTTCTGAGGCCTAGGATAGGAAGAAAGTAAATAACTCTAGTTGATTTTGAGGCCTTCATAGAGAAACAATAAAACGTTGTTTTACTGAAGAATAAAACATATTACGGTTAAGAAGATAGAGAAAATACATAGGAAAAATGATATTCTAGGATTTATTATTCTAATTAATCTTATAAACATAATCTAACTTCAAAATGTAAGCTATTAAGAATTAATCACTTTCTTTTTATAAAAAGGGAAACATAATGAAAAGACAATTTATATTTTACTTTCATTATCATATTTAATCATTCTGATTTTAAGTTACTAACAGCTAGATGCATCAAACAAAAATCAGCTCGCAAAGGGGCAGACTCTCAGAATCTGCCCCTTTGCGACCGGTATTTTTGCATTTGGGATGCAACATCCCAAATGCAAAAATCGCAAATTGAGAAATCGCTAAATTGCGATTATTTGCATTTAAGGAATCTCAAATTGAGTTTTAAAAATAGCGAATTGGCTAATAGGGCACACAAATAACCATGAAGTACAACTTCATGGTAATTCGCAAAAACTTTTAAAAATGCAGTAAAGTGCATTTTTCAAAGTTTCATGTTGCGCACACAAATGCCCTAAGGGCATGTATGTGCGCAACATATGTGCACAAATCAATTTCAGGGGTGCAACAGGGTGTCCTATGGACACCCCTGCACCCTTGAAATCGCAATCTCAATTTGCGATTCGCTAATTGCGATTCGCAAATTGTGATTGTCTTCCCATTCATTCCTATGGCCCTCTAGGACCATAGGAATGAATGGGGAGATATTTCTTAATTGCGACTCACAATTTGCGAGTCGCAATTAAGGAATTCTAAGAAATCGCTATTTTTTAGTGATTTCTTGATGCATTCCATTTTGCTATTCCTTAATAGCGAATCGGTATTTTTCGCTATTAAGGAATCGCAAAATGGGTTGTTGATGCATTTGGGGGTTAGTGAATTTTTTAAGTTTCTCCCTCGTGTCATATAAGATTCATAAACGCACATTTCTCATGGTTTCTGGATGTTTATCATTGTGGCTTCTTATTACTGAACATGTTGTGTCTTCCTTGCATGTTTTTACGTTGTACTTTTAAAAGTTTCACATGTTCATAATTTGCAGTCTGTTCGGTATGTTTTTTTAAAGCACACTTATTATTAATTTATTTATTTTGGATTTTGTAGAGCGCACAGCTACCTCCGACGGAGGTGTCCCGGCGCTGAAGACATAATCTCAGGAGGGTCGAGAAGGAGTGAAGTGAGATCATTAGATCTGTGAGAATAGCCAGGTCTTTAGTTTTTTTCGGAATTGGGGTTCCGACGTCAGGAATCTTAACTCTATGGGAAGCTGATTCCACAGTTTGGAGGTGGCTACTGCCAGGGCCCTTCCTCCTGTAC
This sequence comes from Lissotriton helveticus, assembly GCF_964261635.1. Taxonomy (NCBI): domain Eukaryota; kingdom Metazoa; phylum Chordata; class Amphibia; order Caudata; family Salamandridae; genus Lissotriton; species Lissotriton helveticus. The sequence goes on along the minus strand of NC_136059.1, from coordinate 2,056,976,978 downwards.
GTGAAAGGCGAAAGCGGGGGCAGATCATGAGGCGGAGATGATTGGATCTTAAGTTTCTTGGTGCTTGTGAGAACCTCATTCTGCGACGTAGGTAGGTTGGGCCTCGGTCATTAAGCGCTCTGAAGGCCAGAGTTAAGGCCTTGAATTGAATACGGAGTTTTATTGGGAGCCAGTGTAGTTTGATTAGGTGGGGCGAGATGGAATGACGGTATGGGATATTGCAGACTAATCTGGACGCAGCATTCTGGACTTTTTGAAGTTGGTGGATGAGGTAAGTAGGGGCGCCTACGTATAGGCTGTTGGCATAGTCCAGATGAGCAGTGATGAGGGCATGAACTACCGTTTTACGGGACTCAAGTGGTAGGTATGGGATGATTTTTTTTATCATTCGAAGTTTCCCGAAACAGGCTGATGTAACTTTATTGATTTGAGTTTTGCAGGAGAGGGAGGTATTGAATTGAAAGCCAAGGTTGCGGGCGGTTTGAACTGGTTCTGGGGGGGGGGTTGAGTTCAGTCGGCCACCAGAGATTGGAGGGTATGGGCGATTTAAGATTGAAGAACAGGACCTCGGTTTTGTCCGTATTGAGTTTTAGATTGTTAGCCGACATCCAGGAGGCGATGTCGAGCATACAGAGGCGAAAGTTGTTAAAAGATTTTTCAGTGTGTTCTCTGAAGGAGAACACTAGTTGGGTGTCGTCAGCGTAAAAGGTTACTTTGACGCCCCAGGATTCAACAACTTTAGCCATCGGTTTGAGGTACACATTAAATAGTAGTGGGCTAAGGGCAGAGCCCTGTGGGACACCCCAGATCAGCTGTTTTTTGGAGGATAGAAAAGGTCCTAGCATCACTTGCTGTATTCTGTTTGTGAGAAAATATTTTATCCATGCGAGAGGGGGCCCGCCGATACCAACTTCTTGTAGTCGAATCAGAAGTTTGTCGTGTGAGATGGTATCAAACGCAGTGGATAGGTCGAGGAGGACCAGCATGGCCTCCTCTCCCTTGTCCGTGCATTCCCGGATGGATTCGGATACCTCTAGTAGCGCCGACTCAGTGCTATAGTCTGGTCTAAAGCCTGATTGAGTGTCGTAGAGTAAGGAGTAGGATTCCAGGTAGTGGGACAGTTGTTTTTGAACGGCTTTTTCCAGAACTTTTGCGGGTTTGGGTAGGAGTGAAATAGGTCGGTAGTTGTTTAGAAAGGAGGGATCAATGCCGGTCTTTTTTTGAAGCGGGATTAGCATGGCGTGTTTCCAGGCAGAGGGAACAACCCCAGTGAGTAATGAGGCGTTCCAGATGTCCAATAAGGGGTTAATGATGATGGGGGCAATTTCATTCATGATCAGCGCTGGGGCAGGATCCAGGGGTGAACCAGATTTACAGTCCTGAAATAGTTTAAGGGCAGTTTCTTTGCGGAGGGGTTGGATTGCGGTAAATGCATGAGAGCTGTTGAGGGTAGAATCTTTGGTGGTATCGGAATCTTTCTGAAGGATCGCTGCTGCTATGTTGGCAATTTTTTCTTCGAAGAAGTTAGATAGGTTTTCACATAATGTCTGTGACATGGGCACTGGAGTGGAGAGCGCGCTGGGGTGAGTAAATTCTTTTACTATATTAAATAGGGTCTTGGTTGAATTTTTTGCCTTGGCAATTGTTTCGGAAAAGTATGTGCTCATGGATTGGCGTTTGAGTTTGCGAAACTCTTTAAGACTTTGTCGATAGAGGGCCTTAGCTCCTGTATCATAGTTCTGTCTCCATTGAGGTTCCAGCTTCTTGCACAAACTTCTGTGTGCTCGTAGTTCTTCCGTGAACCAAGGGGCCGATGGTTGTTGTCTACGGGAGAAGAGGCTTTGAAGAGGCGTGATTTTCTCGATAGCGGACGTAAGGTCGCTGTTTAATGTACGCACTGCTTCATTAAGGTCTTCCGGGAGAGGGATTAAACTATTATGGTAGTTAGGTTCTATGGCAGTAAGTGTGATTTTGTGCCATTTTCTGCCCTGAGATCTGATGGAAGATTCCTGTTTTGTAATTAGAGTTCGGGATAACTCAAAGGGTATAAGAAAATGGTCGGACCAAGATAGGGGAAGGGAGGGGAGGATTATGAGTTTCTCGCTGTTCGAGAAAATGAGGTCGAGAGTATGACCTGCTTTATGAGTGGGGCCATTTACTTTTTGCGTAAGATTGATGTTTTGCATAGATTCGAGGAGTTGGGAGGCGCGGTTACAGCTACTTACATCAACGTGGTGGTTGAAGTCTCCCAGTACCATGAAGTGGGGATGTTTGAGGGAGAGATCTGCTATGACAGCCATTAGCTCTAGGATAGCAGGTTGAGGGGAGTTCGGGGGGTTATAAACCAGAATCCCTGAGCAAACTGCTGTGGTGGAGTCGGTGATAGAGAAGTACAGAGCTTCGATAGGGTTAATGTTTGAGATTTTTCGTGAGGTGATTTTCAGATATTTCTTTAGAATCACCGCGATTCCTCCTCCTGTTTTGGAGCCTTCACGGCTGAGTCCTGTGAAACTGTAGTCAGTGGGAAGAGCTAGGGCGATATCAGGATTGGAGGAGTCTTTAATCCAAGTTTCTGTTAGAAACAGCGCGTCCCAGGATGAAGTGGACAGTAAAAGCCAGATGTCGTTGGCATGTCTGGGTAGAGAGCGACAATTAACCAAACCCATGGAGTAGGAGTTGGTTGGGGGGGATTGCTTAGTTGCTGGTGTGCGGTTTCTGGTATAAGACCATTCGGGACAGAGGGAGAAAGGACAATTAGGGCATTTGTGCCGGAAGGGGCAAGATAGAGGAAAACTACAAGTGAGGGGAGACGGGCAGGCTGTCTTACTTAGGTCTAGTAGCTGTGTGCTGGTCCATGTGATTCTCGGGGCTGGTAAGGTACTGCCAGTATGGATGACCCTGGGCCCGGAGCTGGCGCGGACGGGCGCAGACGGGCTTGCCTTAGGCGCGCCTTCGGCGCGCAAACGTCGCGCCCGCTGCGCTCGCCCGCTGCGCGTTTGGTATATGCACATACTTTATAGAGAGAGGAGGTCTCGGTGGAGGGGAGTGGCCTCGTGAAAGGGGCGTGGCCTCAGAGTGCGGCGGGAAATGGCGGCAATGTTTGTTTACCCTGCGAGTCCTCGGCAGCGCTAAGATCCGCTGTGAGGCTGTGGGCGGGTGAGTGGAGCTGTGTCTAAGGTGAGGTTTGTCAAATCAACACACACACATTCACACAGTTTTGTCAGATCGTAGTTTTGACTAAAATACAAGTTATTGTGACTCTCAAAGTTTAAAAAAAGAAAAGAGCGAGTGCTCGTGCCTGTAGCTCCCGGCTTTCCGCCTCAGGAGAAAAGGTCTTCTGACCAGATACTTGCTTTTCGCGGTTTAAGTACTCAGGGGGCGTGGCCTCGTGAAAGGGGCGTGGCCTCAGAGTGCGGCGGGAAATGGCGGCAATGTTTGTTTACCCTGCGAGTCCTCTGCAGCGCTAAGAGCCGCTGTGAGGCTGTGGGCGGGTGAGTGGAGCTGTGTCTAAGGTGAGGTTTGTCAAATCAACACACACACATTCACACAGTTTTGTCAGATCGTAGTTTTGACTAAAATACAAGTTATTGTGACTCTCAAAGTTTTAAAAAAGAAAAGAGCGAGTGCTCGTGCCTGTAGCTCCCGGCTTTCCGCCTCAGGAGAAAAGGTCTTCTGACCAGATACTTGCTTTTCGCGGTTTAAGTACTCAGGGGGCGTGGCCTCGTGAAAGGGGCGTGGCCTCAGAGTGCGGCGGGAAACGGCGGCAATGTTTGTTTACCCTGCGAGTCCTCGGCAGCGCTAAGATCTGCTGTGAGGCTGTGGGCGGGTGAGTGGAGCTGTGTCTAAGGTGAGGTTTGTCAAATCAACACACACACATTCACACAGTTTTGTCAGATCGTAGTTTTGACTAAAATACAAGTTATTGTGACTCTCAAAGTTTTGAAAAAGAAAAGAGCGAGTGCTCGTGCCTGTAGCTCCCGGCTTTCCGCCTCAGGAGAAAAGGGCTTCTGACCAGATACTTGCTTTTCTCGGTTTAAGTACTCAGGGGGCGTGGCCTCGTGAAAGGGGCGTGGCCTCAGAGTGCGGCGGGAAATGGCGGCAATGTTTGTTTACCCTGCAAGTCCTCGGCAGCGCTAAGAGCCGCTGTGAGGCTGTGGGCGGGTGAGTGGAGCTGTGTCTAAGATGAGGTTTGTCAAATCAACACACACACATTCACACAGTTTTGTCAGATCGTAGTTTTGACTAAAATACAAGTTATTGTGACTCTCAAAGTTTTAAAAAAGAAAAGAGCGAGTGCTCGTGCCTGTAGCTCCCGGCTTTCCGCCTCAGGAGAAAAGGTCTTCTGACCAGATACTTGCTTTTCGCGGTTTAAGTACTCAGGGGGCGCGGCCTTGTGAAAGGGGCGTGGCCTCAGAGTGCGGCGGGAAATGGCGGCAATGTTTGTTTACCCTGCGAGTCCTCGGCAGCGCTAAGATCCGCTGTGAGGCTGTGGGCGGGTGAGTGGAGCTGTGTCTAAGGTGAGGTTTGTCAAATCAACACACACACATTCACACAGTTTTGTCAGATCGTAGTTTTGACTAAAATACAAGTTATTGTGACTCTCAAAGTTTTAAAAAAGAAAAGAGCGAGTGCTCGTGCCTGTAGCTCCTGGCTTTCCGCCTCAGGAGAAAAGGTCTTTTATGAGCAGATTTGATCAAGCAAAATTATTCGCAAATATTCATGTTTCATCAGTGTACCTAACTAAAACAATCATTGCATTGAATCCAAATTCAATGTGAATATCAGAGAATGATTCAAAGGCCTCACATTAAAACAGTTTACAAAGAAACTGAAGATTGGGAGGCATTGAAGATTACTTGTTCGGAATACAACAGGTTGTCTAAAAGGCACAGTTGTAAGATACACTGTGATATTTGAGGATATTCACTTGCCAAATGTATCAAAGCAAATGTGGTATATGTGTTAGAAGCACTTAAACTTAACATGTTTGGGTGAAATAAAGGAATAGCAAATCTTAAATGTGAAAAATCTTAAGGGCATAGAATTCATCAACAAACGTCAAATCGTGATAAGAGTTCTGAAAGCGCAGTATTAGTCTGCAACCCATCACTGTCAAGAAATAAAACTGATTAAGAGTACCCAGCTTCCGCTGGTAAGTGGATGCTGGGGAAAGCATAACACCTCTTAGGTTGCCTATGAGCTTAAATAAAAGAGGTCAGAACCACATTCAATTTTGAAAAAAAACAAAAGATAAAGCTGGGCGACCTTGGAAGAAATGTAAAAGCTTAGATAATATACACTTTTTTAAAATTAAGTTGGTTCTTTCCTATAATGGCAGATGTACATTTTTCCTCTTCTTTAAGGTGCTGATACATTCCTGAAGAAGCGGGCCATCACCCATGCTACACATAATTATTTGTTCGTGAGAGAGAACCCTACTTGTCATATCTCTTGCAATATCCTAGGCGTGTGACATTTGTAGCACCAACTAACAATACTTGAGTCTTGTAGGTGTTTAATTTATAGAGTGAATAACCCCCAAAATCTTGGGCTAGTGGTTCTATTAACGGCAGGACTAGCACCAAATTTGAGATATAAATTAGTACGTGATCAGCAAATGCAGTAACGTTGAGAGCCGCGTTTTTGCAAAATATTATGATATTGCGGATGACTGATAATGCGGGCTCCATATGCAGACTATACAGAAGAGGCATTTATAACATGGAACACTGAAAACAAGTGTTCTTTACCAATCAGCAAATACATTTCCCTGCACAGAGTACTTAATCCCTAAGCTTCCTCAATGGGTACCTGCTGCTTGCACCCAGTCAATACTTGAGCAAATCTAACTGCACCTTCAATAAGGGTGAGCATGTGCTTGTTCCAGAAGAATCATAGCTTAATCTGTCTACTATTCCTATACTCTTCTCAGAGCCCTAACACATATTGGGTTTAAAAACAATATATCAATCAAATAAATAAGATGGTTTCTTGTTACCTAGTGTCCCAGTTTGGTGTAAGGTCTGTCGCTGCACCAGTAATACAAAGTTAAATAATGACTCTATGTACTGATGATGCCAACAAAAAGAACATATGCCCAATGAATAATCAGTAAACATCTAACAAAAGACATTGGCCTAGCTGCTTTCCTTGATCTATTTGTCATGCATTCTTTCCAACTTCCTCTCCTTACCTCACATGCCTCTTAGACCCAGTCCTGGGTAAGCTATGTGTGGGATGTTTTGAGTGGGATTTGAGAAGCACTCTAGAGAGGGCAGTAGGGGAGCTCTCTGCCCAGATATAGGCCAGCCCTGACATCTTTGCATGATTTTGAATGTGAGATGCTTTCTGAGGAAGCACCAGATGCATTATTTATTGTAAAAATAACAAATTGTTCTTGTTATTCTTCAATATTTTCCTATTAGTCATGTCAGTTTACTTTGCATCCCTCTAGTTTTGTAGGTCTGGCACAACAGTGTTAGCTTTGGTCATGGCTTTTTGAACTCATATTACAAATAAGAATATACAGAGAGGCTTTGCCCTCAGCCCCTTTCAGCCCCTTTCAGCCAGTGCTTTGCTTGCGTGTCATACATATTTTGGACGAGCCTAACGGCTAGCTTACGCAGAATCACAGAAGTAGTGATCTTCAACAAGAAGACGTCACCATGGGACTTCAACTGATGGTCCGCCAAACCCGGGCCCACACCGATACCCAGCACCCATGTCAGAAACTACAGAATACTCATTGACAGCAAACTGGACATGACAGCGCAAGTCAGTGTTGTCACTGTATTCTGCTTCCAGACTCTGATGATGCAAAGGAAGATCTTCAAAAAGCTCCTAAACAACACAAGAACATTTTTTACTCACTCCCTAGTGACCAGCAAGGTGTACTACTGGAACACCCTCTATTCTGGGATCACCAAGAAACTCGCTAAATGATGACAAACCATCCAGAACTCGGCAGCCAAAATCATCCTTAACCTCCACACAGAATTCACATCACACCAACCATCAGAGAGCTCCACTGGCTCCCAATACACAAATGTGCTGAAGCTGCTCTACAAATACACATAACAATGACGAAATAGGTCAGCCCTCTTCATTGCTTTGATTACAGTGTCATTTGTATTTAGAGTCAAAGCACAGGACAGCCATTTGGGAAATAACCATTACAACGAAACCTTTTCTGCGCATTTGCCTTTACCATGCATGCCTTTGCATTGCAATGGTATGTATGGTACAGGCATATGCATGGTAAATGTTCCCATTGTAATGGTGGATCGTTGTAAAGGCATTGGCGTAGTGAAACCAGCGTTGTAAAGGCACATGTGGTATTAAAATGCAGTGTAACATCATACATTTCAGCCATTTGGTTGCTGACTACTGCCCTGTCCCTTTATCCCAACGTGCTGCCTCGGAGGGTTGCAACCGACTGGTGCAAGTAGCTGCACATAATTTGCTCTCACACCGCTCTTTTCCCAACAATCCACCAGCTTCTAAGCTCTAAGCGCAACTCAGCTCTGAAATAGAAACATGGAGACACTCTGGGGCTTATTTACAAGCCCCTTGCACCACTTTTCCATCATTTTTAACATGGGAAAAGTGGCGTATGGGTGGCGCAAGGGGTTTGTAAATCTGCCCCTCTACTTTATATGGCTAGTAGCCTTCTAATTGTGTGTAGTGCTTGCTCGGGTATGAAATACATTCTTTGTCTGCACTTTTTATATCAGAGTGAAACTGGGCAAGTTTCGCAGGTATAGGCCATGACCTGCTCATCTGTCAGGTGTGGGTCGACAAAGAGTGGCCCGCTGAAGAGCTGGTTACAGCACAGCGAAGACGGAATGTGAGGTACTAGCTTACTGGGTTTTCTGCCAAGAAGTAGCCTTTTCTTCTGAGCCTCTCCAAGCCTAAGCCTGCCATCAGAGACCCTATTTATATAAGACAATTGCATGATGCTTACTCTAAAAACTCTCTTTTAATGTGCTAACTCATGTATATACAGACATGTATAAATGCCTCGTGCATGAAAAATTTAATTAAAATCAGAGGTATTGACTTCGTTAGTGATCGCTTCTATTTATTTTTTTTCTTTTGGAATAATTTTGTGCTTACAAGTTTAAATGCACTTTTCGCTTTCTTAGATCCGGTCCCCTTATCCATGTTGTACATCTAGTCAGAAGGTGGCCTTCTGAGCCAGAAATATGGCAATATTCATTGGATGTTTACAGCTATATGAATTGGGCATCTTGAATTATTTCTGTAGATTCACAATTCTGAACAGTATTACCTTTCTTCGTACCTAATCAATCAAACAGCTCAACGACAAGGATATCATGTAAACAAACTGACACTTATAAAATGAAGGTGCCAATATGTTTCAAATAGCACTTTTACGTGTCTCTTGTTTTCCCGAGGGCTTTGGCTGCATCTCACCACAGTTTCGCTCTCATTTATGAGGGCTCCAAAACTGCTAAAGGTGAAAGAAGGGACAAACATACTTGAATTTTTTTTAAATAATTTTGAAGGTATTCTGTAAGGTTCCGCTTTACAATGATGCTGTCATGCACATATAATATTTGTCACCCTTTCTGTAAAAAGCTAGATCAATATTTCTACTGAGAAATGGAAGAGCGAAAATCTTTAAATATCTTTCGGTTGTACGCTGTGGAAATCGCACTATGGGCCAGATGTAGGTAGGCTTTTACCGGGTGGTAACGGCCGAATTCGGCCGTTACCACCCGGTAAAAGCAATTTGACATGTAGGTCCCTGTAATTTACAGACTCGGTAAATTTACCGGTAGGTAAATTTACCGAGTATGTAAAATACCGAGTCGGTATCATTACTGATTCCGGACAATTGGTATGTAGGTGGGACTCTTCTGAGTCCCACAAGCAGTACCACATCGGTATTTTACCATCAAATACTACTTGATGGTAAAATACCGTTTCTGGTGTGCATGCACATGTGTGCATGCACACCTATGCCATATGACAGGCAGACCTGCCCTTAGGGCAGGTATGCCTGCCACATGGCACCCGAGCCTCTTTTGGGGGTGCCAGAGGGTGTCAAAGTGACACCCCCTGCACCCTTGTGACAGTCGGTATTTTCCGATGTGGTAAATACCGACCGGTATATGCCCAATCAATCCTATGGGCTTCAAAGCCCATAGGAATGCATGGGCATTAACTGGTCGGTATTTACCACATCGGAAATTACCGACTGTTTCCGATTCGGTAATTGCACATCTGCAATTACCTACATCTCGGTATTTTTATTTTCCGACCTCTTAAATACCGAGTCGGTGTGACTCGGTATTTAAGAGGTCGGTAAATAAAAATTACCTACATCTGGCCCTATGTGATATATAACACGACACTAGCTTTACACAAACCATGTCCCATTGCAGGAGCAGTCATACCTTTTTTCTGTGGAGTCCAGCGGAATCAGAATTATAGAAATATGAATGCGCTGGTTAAGGCTGCGGAAAGTAAATGCCATTGGGATAGCTCACTCTAATGTTTTTTTTGCATTATGCATTTATTCTAACTCTACAAATGTTACAATTTGAGGTAGGGAAGATTCAGTGATTTCTGAAGAATCACTAAATTCTAAGGCAAGTACAGAACCTTGAATCTAGGTGCTAACGTTCCAAGTACCTGGGGCCTCATTTATGAAAAGTGACGCATCACTGCGTGAAAACAGCGATGCGTCACTTTTCACTGCACACTCCTTGCGACACCAATGATGCGTCATATTTAATATATGACGCATCATGTCACAAGGAGTTACAGATAAGTAAGTATTTCTGACGTACCTGTAAGTGCAAAAGTGACGCATTGCTGGAGTGTGTCACAAAAGTGACGCAACTCCAGCAATGCGCCCTTTCACATGGGGCTTGCCCCCTGTGAAAGGGCCTGCGTCAGTCTTACGCCTGCTGTGAGGCAGGCTCAAGATTTTGACGCAACGGCGTCCTAAAAGTGACGTAGTGAAATCTCATAGATTTCACTGCGTCACTTCTACGAACCTTCCTTGCGTCAATACGCCCCCCTTGCATACATTATACCTTGTACCTTAGGGCATGTATGTGTGCCACATGGCACACATGCCTGTATTTGGGGTGCTAGAGGGTGTCAAAGTGACACCCCCTGCACCCTTGCAGGATTCGGTATTTACCGATTCGGTAAATACCGAATCGGTATTGTCCATTGATTCCTATGGGCTTCAAGGCCCATAGGAATCAATGGGCAATACCGATTCGGTATTTACCGAATCGGTAAATACCGAATGTTACCGATTCGGTAATGGAAAATTAAATTTTACCTACATCTCCCACCTTCTATTTTACCGATTCATAAATACCGAATCGGTAAAATTCGGTATTTATAAATCGGTAAAATAGAATTACCTACATCTGGCCCTATGTTGGGGCACCTTTTACTATACAGGACAGTCAGTGTTGGTCGAACATTTACTACCTTGCAGACCAACTCCAAGACAGGCCATTCTTAACCCCCCGTTCCTCAGTCGAATCCAGTTATTGAAGTAGAAACCAATGGCCCAGTTGGTAAATAAGCAAAAACGTCCCCCAATATTTTAAGACACTCCAAAATGTAGAAACCCTGAAATCTTACCTCATACAGTTAGTATGAATGTATAAAAAATAAGTAACTGGGACCACTCAATTTTTCTAGTTTCAATAAGAGGTTAAAGAGTTTTATTGTAAAAACCTCAACTATCAAGTGATATAGAATAATGCAATGAAATATCAAAGTGCTACGTTAATACAGAGTAATCAACAATCAGAAACCATTCTAAGTACCAAATGAGCAGCAAAATCAAGAAAAAGTTGGACAGCATCCATATTACACAAGAAGAACATCAAACAAAATCTGGTTCACCCCAGAATCTAGGGATTCTTATACATAGTTTTTGCATAGAAAAATTGCTAAAACCACAGCTTCCGCATGGAATGATCCCATGCAATAATTGCTTGGCAAATCAGAATAATTTGTATCAGCAGCATTATATGTTAGCACTATCCCATTTCTAAGAAAGTATCCTGCTTTTCAGTGTCACTGTCATTTAAAGATATTGTGAACAAAATATATAACAATTAACAAAGATGATTCACAAATGAGCAAAAATTAGCAGAGCTGCAGAAACACAGCACAAGGGACCATGAACATAGCAACACAAATATAGACCTGATCTCATCAGTGAACACAATGCTCGGAAATCCCTCCAACATAGTTTGGTGACCCTGATTGATGTGAGAAAACAGCGGCTGTAGATATACCGTCTTTTCTAGGGAATCCATGTTAACATTATATTTAAAAAATAAAAAAAAAGTTTTGAACTTAGTCCCCCCCGGTCTATACCACCCAGTGGTGTGGACAACAAAGAAAATGAAGAAAAAAGTGGTGAAAAAGATTGATGCCTCACGGGAGTAACACCATGGGAGTGTGCAAATTGGTACTCACCGGCACCCTCAGGTTCTCATCATCAGGTACTGCCAACCCGTAACAGAAAAAGTGTAGAAAAGTGAGAGAAAGGATGTGCTCAGTGTGGTGTATTGTAATGTCGGCACTCAGAGTACCTTATCTGCGTGCCCGGCTGTACCAACCCTGTAAGGAGAAATGGAATCAGAGCATGAATTCCACTACTCCAAGTCTAAAAACAAGCTAGACAACCACTGGCTATCCTATTTTATTTATGTACTGTGGGTCTGCTCACATTAAATCCAGGACACACTGTTGCCTACTATCTAAATAGTTATAGAGGGCCAACATGTTTAATTGCCAAAGGGAACTTACGGCAATTTCTTCAGGGCAAGGGTCAGTTAGTGCCACACTGTGACAATTTTTATACCTGAGGGAGACAGAAATAATACAATACAACATATTACAGTCAGCATGGAATACAACATATAGTACGGTAAGTATAGGAGCCACCTTAATCTCATGAATATAATTACCGTGTGGTTACCCATCCTGGGCATACCTGCAACCCCCTCTGTATTGTGAATGTGTGCGTGTCCACACTCGCACAGCCTGAAACCCCTGCTGCTTAGTGTCAGCCTGTGGAGTAATACAGACATGGGTTACTGACCCGTATTGTGTCAATTAGTACACTCGATTTCAAAAAGGCTGCTTGCTCTTCTTGATTCATTCATCATATCATATCCCCATCTAACAACAGATGTCCTACCACCCCAAGTTGAGTTACACGGGGTATGTATCAAGCCTCCACCTGTGGGACTTTCTGTTACCGCCTAGTTTTGTTCACCGTGACGTAGATAAAATGTAAAATGAAATTACTTGCAAGTAAATTAAAATTAAAATTGCATAAGATGACAAGCCCCCTGCCTTAGTTATGCCGCTTACTGGGTCAGCGAGAGTGTGTGGCGTCCGCTCAGCACCTCGCGGACTCGTACTCGGCCAGCTCATTTCAATGCGCAATGTGCTGCATGCGCGTGTTTGGTCCCGCCCATCTCCTAGCAATTACTGGCCTCACAAGTCAGTAGAGGGTAAAGCGAGCGCCATCTTGGAGTGGCGGTAGTGCGTTGTTATATACATGTAGTTTTGTTAAAAGCAACCTCTATGAGAGTGCTTATGGAAATTCTCTGAAATTATTCTGTATTCAACAGTAATGCTTCAATTACGAGCAGTCGGCTCAATGTTAGTCAGGAAGAACAGGTATCAATTTAATACTAGTATTAATGCAGTAGTGACACTATGTGTGTGGCGGGTGATTGACAACGCACCCCGCTTCCACTGATCCTGAAAATCTGCCCAGTGCATGTGCGGAGACAGTTTTTTACAATACACTGTCCTCCTACACAATACAAATTGAATAACTCATAGCTGTTCACTCCATTGCACTACATATTTGGATAGGATCTGTTGCATGCATACAGACATGGGAACATGCATATAGGTAAAAGTAAAAAAATTGTGCATTTGAATCTAAGGAAACACGCCAAGCGCGACAAACTCTGGACCTTATTTGACCACCAAGTCGACACTACCAACATCTGCTCCCTATATCTATTCGCTGTTCTGATGACATCTGTAATGACTAATTTATGTCAGACCCATCTAATAGGGGTATCACTGACATAATATCGAATTCAATAATATAGAATTACCAAAATATCGAGGAAAAAACTATAGAATACAAAAAAATCGAACTCCTATCTTCAAACAGGCATGTGCAAAAATATCGAATCAAAAATATCGTTGTAAAAAATATAGATAGTCAAAATATCGTATTTTTTAAATGTATTAAAATTTATTAAAAAATAATAAAATATTAAATATAATTAACTTAAACATACTTAAAATACTTAAATAACCTTACAATTAATAAATAATTAATGTAAGTTAAAAATAAATAAACATACAATTTAATTTTTAAATACATACATATATATAAACATAATATTAATACAAAAATATACAATATTTTTACCGTAGGTTAGCAGGACAGTAAAATGTATTATTACCACTCCACTGAGTGCAACAGTAGAGAAAGTGTTAGATAGCGTAGGTGTAAAAATTACTATTCCCACTCCAGTGAGTGCAACAGTAGGGAAAGCGTTGGATAGCGGGAAGGTAAAAATTACTATTCCCACTCCAAAGAGTGCAACAGTAGGGAAAGCATTGGATAGCGTAGGGATACAAATTACTATTCCCACTCCAGAGAGTGCAACAGTAGGGAAAGCGTTGGATAGCGGAAAAGTACAAATTACTATTCCCACTCCAGAGAGTGCAACAGTAGAGAAAGCTTGGATAGCGTAGGGGTAAAAACTACTATTCCCACTCCAGGGAGGGCAACAGTAGAGAAAGCGTTGGATAGCGGGAAGGTAAAAATTACTATTCTCACTCCAGTGAGTGCAACAGTAGGGAAAGCATTGGATAGCGTAGGGGTAAAAAGTACTATTCCCACTCCAGAGAGTGCAACAGTAGAGAAAGCGTTAAATAGCGCAGGGGAAAATTACTATTCCCACTCCAGAGAGTGCAACAGTAGGGAAAGCATTGGATAGCGTAGAGGTAAAAATTACTATTCCCACTCCAGAGAGTGCAACAGTAAGTAAAGCGTTGGATAGCGTAGGGGTAAAAATTACTATTCCCACTCCAGAGAGTGCAACATTAGAGAAAGCGTTGGATAGCGTAGGGGTAAAAATTACTATTCCCACTCCAATGAGTGCAACAGTAGGGAAAGCGTTGGATAGCGTAGGGGTAAAAATTACTATTCCCACTCCATAGAGTGCAACAGTAGGGAAGGCTTTGGATAGCAAGAGGGTAGAAATTACTATTCCCACTCCAGTGAGTGCAACAGTAGGAAAAACATTGGATAGCGTAGGGGTAAACATTACTATTCCCACTCCAGAGAGTGAAACAGTAGGGAAACCGTTGGATAGCATAGGGGTAAAAATTACTATTCCCACATCCAAATAATGCAACAGTAGGGAAAGCGTTGGATAGCGGGAGGGTAAAAATTACTATTCACAATCCAGAGAGTGCAACAGTAGGGAAAGTAATCACTTCATATATGAATAAAAATAAATTAAATATTAATACCAATTACAAATTAATTAAAAGTAATTAACAATTGTATATAATATAATAATTAATCAATTAAAAATACAAATAAAAATTAATTATTAAAAAGTATTACCTATTAATACAAATTATTTACCAATTAACAATTAATTAATTAACAATTAAAAAATAATTAAAAATTACAACAAAAAAATAAACAAATTAAAATATTTAATTAATTACAATTAAATTACTTTCCACCCTACTCCCCTATAAACCCACAACCCGCAACAGAAAATAAATGAATAAGCTCCTTTTTGTCATAAAATACACTCTGACATCTGCCTGCCTACCTGCCTGTACCTATCTACCTGCCGTTGCAGTAATTACTGTGCAATACTGTGTATTGTGATTGAAAGACCACCTACAAGGCGGGTAGACGAGATCCAGCTGCTGTACTCAGCTGTCAGAGAGCGAAGGAGTGCTCCATTTGTTCAGAGCAAGGAGCGACAAGGGTCTTCAGGACTCCAACGGTCCAAAAGCACTGAATGAGCGCATTGTTTTTGACCATCATTTCTATTCCCTCCCTGTTCTGCTCCCTGACATAAAATTGCGGGTGCTGCTCGGAAATAGCCAGGACTTGAGGTGTAATGCCTGGAGTGGTTTCAGCTCTTCTGAGTACAAACAGCCGCATCTTGAGGAAGCCAGTCTCCCTGGTAGTGAAGAAGCAGCCAGCACTAGGTTGGTGCGGCTTACACCCCTCAGAAGGGGTTACTCTCTGGGACAGATACATATATATTTATTTCTCTATATATTTTTTTTAAATCAAATTGATTGACTGGGAAGGAGAACATCGCAGAACAAAAGTGGGGGGAGCGCTAATGATACCAGTGGCACCAGCGACATCAGTGGTGTAGTAACAAAGTTGGTATTTTTGGTGAACCAACAACATTTCTGAGGATGCGCTCTGGTGCCTGCATTCTGTGGGAGAGGTGTGGCGCCGTGGCCAGGGCGACTGACGCTGGAATCTGGGGATCATGGTTCGATCCCCGGCTCCGGCGGCAGGTTAGCCCAGCACCATGTGACTCTGGGCAATAGCTCGCTTAATCTTCCCGACGGCCCCCAGCGCCTAGAGACCCTTACGGGTGATTGTGCGCTTTACAAATGTGGATTATTATTATTATTATTATTATTATTATTATTATTATTATTATTATTATTATTATTATGGTCGCTTAATCGCACTCTCAGGATAATTTTCAGGGTTGCCAGCATCTACCCCAGGGTTAGCTGGACCTACACTGAACTACACCAGCCCCTCTAAGTTACAAAGGACCATCAGGCAGAAGAAGCCCCGAGCTCACTTGTCCTATTTGAAAGCCCATCCCTCTGTGTTGCCTGTGTTTTTGAAGGGTCAGAGGGGCACAGTGCTAAAAAATAAGGAACCGGGAATGGCTCCAGGTGCAGTTAATATGGATGAGGTGGGCATATGTACTGTTCTCTCCAAGATGACATTTCTGCATCACCTCAAGTTCACCAAACAGAATTTAGGGGAAGCAACTGTTCCAATTTAGCTCATTGATGACTGTGCCTTAACTATAGTGGTCGAAGAAACGGAAATGGAAATGGACATGGATGTGGAGGATGTCAAGGTTAAATCTGAAATAAATAATGTGGGTGCTAAGTTGTTGACTGAACCTGTGGTCACGCTGGAGCCCATGATCCCGGTCAATATAACAAGCCCTTTGAATATTGTAGAGCCATCATCAGGTCCCTCTTCCTCTACAGTGACCCCACGAGTGTCTCTGATTGTTGATCGCAGCTTTGAACTTGGGGATTTAGAGGACTACACACTGCCGCATATTGCCACACACATGGAAAAATGTAATGAATGTAGGCAAAATTAAAAATGTCAGGTGCCCAGGAATCGGCTTTGAGACTGTCACCGGACTATCCTGTTAGCTGCCCTCGTATGCCAGCTTGGAGCAGTAGCACTCCTTCTAGTGTTTACCTTTTACAATCACTGGGACTATCAACATTTGAGGTGTCTCCAAATAAAGGGGTACAAGACATTTGCCAGTTAACAAATAACTTTGCTTGAGAAATCTACTGTTAACACTGATCACATGCTGGATGTATTATCCCCCATTTTAATGTGGGTGCAGCAGCTCAGTTCTGCCGGTTCTTGTCTAGGTAAGGCAGGAAAGGGTAATGATGTGAAATCTCAGGCAAGTGAGACTAATATAGGGATATGTGAAATGGGAATCCAGGTGGGGGCCTGGGAAAATTTGAGGAACTCTTCCACATTGCTGCCCAGAGATAGCCCTCATGTCAGATAAATCGAGTACCACCCCAGAAAATCAAGTGACAGGAGATCATATTCATGCTGTTTCAGGGGGAAAATACAAACGTGTTGGCACCTAAGACTCATCCGCGGGTAATTCTATTTTCAAAAAAGGGAACACCAGTGTGTCTTGTGATATAGCTCCAATAATTGCCCCCGCCCCCATTTGTTAAACAGTCCAGGGATGCATTACGTGCTGCTCCCCCTGGGGAGGGTGCCCCTCATGTAAAAAGTATTGGGCTAAAAGTACGGAAGGAAAAGAAGAATAGGATTCGGCGTATTACAAAATGTAAACCCAAACAATTAAGGTTTCCTACAGCATATGAGGAACCTGATATTTCCTCTTTGCCCCAAAATGGAAATTAACCCAAGTCTGCTTGGTCCCATGTCAATCAGAATTTAGGGCACTCCGAGGTAAATCCTCTTCCTCCCCCTATCATAAAAGATGAACCTGCATGGAGGGCAACAGGAATGGCATGAGAATATAAGGATAACGATACAATGGGATGGGGGGTTGAGTACCAATTAGAAAAATCATAAAATAAGGATAGACCTGGTTTCAGAACCCCATAAAACAAGGATAGACCTGGATTTTAGTGGTAAAGACAAATGATGTTCCATCAGAGGTAGGGCAGATTGTGGATAATTTTCCACCAAACCTTCCTGGTAGGAATACTCTTCCTCTAGGGATAGGTCTTAATCAAGGGATGTTTTTCATAGGGGAGCACTGAGAGAGAAGGGTCCCAGTAAACACACACAGAATTATTTGTAAACCACACAAATTAGTCCGAATATATAGACAAAAGAGTCAATCTGCTAACATTGTTTTTATTACAATGAAGCTTAGCCTACCAATAGGGCAGCAATTCATGAGACAATACTTAAAACTTATTGGTTATAGTGCCCTTGAAAGGGGAAGGGAACTGTGCAGTGAGTGAAAGGAGGGTAAGTGACATAGAAAAAAAAGGCCAAAAGGCCACACAGTAGTAGATTGGCAAATACTCTAACTTAAATGTACATGACCATAGGTTCAAATGAAACATTACAAGACAACATACTTCATAAGTGTAATGAATAACACAATTATTGTAATGAAGCTGGAAACACAGGGAAATAGTCGACGTTTCGACCCCTTTATAGAAGCAGGCTTGAATTGATCCCTTGCAGTGGGGTCTTCATCAGGACAAGAGACAGGGACACAAACCAAGGATGCTCGTTTTCAAAGGCGGAGAAAGAACTAACACTCCTACAGGGTGTAACGCCTGGAGTCCTAGACCAACCTCAGGTCTCGGAAATGATTACCGTACATAGATGGGTAAGTAGCATTGAAGAGACAATAGTGCTATACTTACCCAGGTCCCAGTGACGGTATTGGGTGAACCCCTTTTTCGCAACGTTTTTCATAGGGGGGCCTGACTTTACTTCTCATATAGGACCAATGAGTTGGGGGCTGATCCAAGGCTGGGGAATAAATTATGTGTAGGGCAGGGGCCAGGGCAAGAGTCAGACTAATACCCTGAGTTTTGCTTCACTGTTTGATAGAGAATTGAGCCCACTTAATAGAAGCTTCCTTTTGCAGTTACTATCTGAAATTGAGGACTTGAGATTGATAATAAGTAATCTATTGAGCGGGTATACTTAGACCTCAGAAGTGGACTTCCAAACTCCAGAGTAACTTTTAGCTCCGGGATAATTGCAACGTTTTGCCTAACTTTGATAATTTCAGGAAAAATGGGATTGATGTTTTCCTGTTTGAGGAGCCAGTTTTTTCCTCACTCAAATCACATAGGAAGGATTGCCAGGACTTAGGTAGAGTGTTAGGGGGACGATAAAACTGAAAGATATTAACATCTCGGTTTGTACCTTTTCTGGGAAAAGAGTGATTAATATTGCAAGACCTGAGGCCCAAATGGTCACCAAACCTAGAGGGGAGGAAGAGATGGCTCAGTGGAGTTTTGTAGCTGGTTCACTGAATGCCTCCAAATAAAGTATACATCTCCCTATGCTGCTGAGGTAGCCCTCCGGGAACAATGTTGTCCTGGAACCTGGCTGGTGTAGGAAATCCCAGATCTAAGTTAAATTTCCTAATGACATATGATTCAAAGATAATTTGCCATCTTTAAACATGGAGTTGTGTAGATTTTAACTTTGAGAATTTTTTTGTTTTCTGTTGTGCAGCAAAACCTTCAGTCAATGGTCATGCAAGTGGAGGCCTAGCTTTCTTGCTTAGCTGCATTATAAATTGGAATCCTCTGGTTTTTCTAAATCCGTCAAAACTTTGCATGGGCATGAATGTTACACTGGGTAATGGGACACGTGGTGAGCATCCATCCCTTCTATTGGTGAATGTACATATTCCCCCTGGGAGAGAGTCTGACTCTCTGGTTGA